>NC_064618.1:254258575-259258575 GCF_023898315.1 Schistocerca nitens
TTCGCAAGCCAGAGGGAGCGTAAACATTGATGACCCGAAAACCATGAAAAGTCACCGGAAGACCTTTGTCCGATGGCAGATAAATAATATCTTCAACCGCGATCACTTAAAGTACGAATATCGCCTTCCCTCCACCGCCTTCAGCGCATGGGGTAACATAGACATGATATCCATAAAAAACCGGAACCTTGTCAAAGCGCACTTCTTGGAGGTGGGCAATATCGAAGCCGACTCCCGCAGTGGTAGCATAATATCAGGGACACTCAATGAAGTAAGAAGACCAGCAGCTTCCGTAAGAACCTCTCCAATAGTGCGACTCCATCCAAACCCCCATGCAATTAACAGACACTGGTTGTTGCTATAGCAAGTACAGCTACGACAATGATCATTGGTCCATCTGCAACATCATCAGACCACGCAGTGTTGCATGGGCTGGTCTCAGATATTAGAACATAGCCTTTGTAGCGCCAGAGTTTGACAGTGTAGCTTTGGGGGAAGAATGGTAATAGCCAGATTCCTCTCCATGGATGGGAGGAACGATGTTACATGGGTGCTACGATTGTTCTGTATCCAACAGGAGACGGGCATGATGTTCTCACATGGAATCATCCAATGAGAGAAGGTCTTAGCAAAGAGGATCATTATTGTCCATGGGTAGTTCAAAAATGGTTCAAATGGCTCTGAACACTATGGGACTAAACTGCTGAGGTCATCAGTCCCCTAGAACTTAGAACTACTTAAACCTAACTAACCTAAGGACATCACACACATCCATGCCCGAGGCAGGATTCGAACCTGCGACAGTAGCGGTCTCGCGGTTCCAGATTGTAGCGCCTAAAACCGCTCGGCCACACCGGCCGGCATGGGTAGTTGCAGGCAGGTTTATGATGGAGTAAGCCGACATTAATTGCGTCACTTTGGCGACGCTTTTTTATGTATGTGTGCTTCAGTATCTGAAAACTACAGTGGGTCCTGATGGCCAGATATGAAGGCTACAGTAGGCAATAGCATAGCGTCTATTGCACCCACTGCAACCTCCTCAACACCATTCAGCACAAGCGGAGAAGGAGAAGTCAAAGACAATCCCTCCATCTTCCACACGTACAGTCATAGTCAGCAATGCTTGGCACCAAACACTGGCTATAATCTGGAAGACAATCTGGCGAGCAGGGCAGACCGAGCAACTGCATCGACGTTACCACAGCCGGGACCACGGAGGGAACGGTTTGCAGTGGAGGGGAATTAAGCCAGCCGCGAGCCCCCAGAATCTCAATTATCAGTGGACCTGACAATGGCAACACGTCTGATCGCCGAAATATTGTGTCCTTTGGACACTGCGGATTGGCAGTAAACTCGTGGACTGCTCGAACAACAAAAACCTCTCGAGAAACTGAAGAATCATCTAATAACATTTTCGGCATTCCTTTTTTATTTTTCGCTCAACTTGACTAGCACAATATGATTGAGTAAATGGTATCTAAGATTTCTCATTTCTCGTGGTCTATATAATCAGTTATGGTAATTGGAAACGTTCTTGAAAATAAATTATCACAATAGAATCTTCCGTTTATTTGAGTCTGCTTTTGCTAATGGCGGATCAGTACTCTTTTTATCCACACGATCATTGTTAATCGAGAGAGATAACTCAAGACTAATCAGGCATATCAGTCATAATTTTTGGGCTTACTCATCAGAAACGAGAACATAAGAAGGTAGGCAACGACATGCACACTCTCTTATCTCTGGCTAACATTATCTCAAGCGGATGGTAATCGCCGAATAATTATTTGAAATTTTATTAAAAACTTGACGAATGTAATTCCTATCCGCAATGAAAGGTGGGAAAAATGTGAGATGTCACAATGGCACCGCTGCAACGAGTATATTATAAGATTCCTACAGTGCCACCCTACTTACAGCCAACCTAATGTTAAACCACTTTATACCACTGGTGAAACGGGAGCTTATGACGCCGAAACGGTTCGCACATAAAGTGGTGTACATACATGGGATAATCATACAGTTTTCATTATCACTTTATGAAAATAAAGTTACGTAACTGATTTCGTATTTTTTTCTAGTTACACGCCTGCAGCCCGAGTAAACAGTGCAATTCCCTCTTCACAGTACCGCAGCACGCCTTTAGAGGCGACAAAGAGAGTGGCCGAAATTGGTTACTCCAGAGCTGTGCTGCGGAGGTGTGGCGTGGAGTTTCACTGTGAAACATGACATGTGCCTGCAATAAATAAAATATTTACTAGACAGTTTCAGTTTTTGTAGGTGACAATCAAAACAGTTCCCCAACAAAAAACTTTAACGTAAACGATTCTTTTGTCTCTCTTTCGTTGCGGGTTTATATTTAATATCACAGTATAAAAAGTTAGTGTCACCTTAAGTTGAAAGTAATTTGCTGTACTGTGTTTTTTTGCTACGGGCTTCCGAATTTATTTCTCATAAAAATATTCGGTTTAATTATACTCCCCCTTCAGCTTTCTTTCCTTTACCAATCCTCATTATATACGCATCCTAGCGCAAATGACAGTAAATATTCTTCGGACTACTAAGTCCCTATAGCTGGGTAAATCATTGCTTCGGCTATACCTGCTCTGTACTGCTCCTATCGATGTTGAGTTCCGCTCCCACTTTTCTCCAATCTATAATTACTTTATCTATTGTCTTGTTTTGGGGAATCTCGTACTTTTGAGCATAGCGATTGGTTCCCATTAGTGCCCCTGTCCTCTCTTCTATCTCATTCTTGCTGTGTGCCACTAGCCATCTCATCTACCTTCATATTCTCAGTTGTCCATCTCTCACGTAGTTGTGTTATAGTGTTGTAAGCTCTTAACTTTATCGCAGTAAACTTAATTTTATCTTGAAACTGTAGTAGCATCGCGATCCATCCTCGATACATCCCTTTACGTAATAACAACTTTTTATACTTATTAAACAAGTTCTTAAGTAAATGAATTTGTGCGTTCTGTGAAGTTTCACCAACCCATTTTCAATTCTTCGACTGTTATCTGCCTTTCTTCAAAATTTAATACTAATATTTAATCCTAATATTCAGATAAGTCAATGTTGCTCTCCGCCTCAACTCCCTCACCATTTCTTCTACATCGGCTTTGTATTCAGCTGTTAGTGTTATCATTTGCGTAAACCATTCATTTCATTTAGTAGCAATCCCTGAAATTATTTTTGCTTTTATAGATCTGTAATACTATTCCTCAAAACTAGTCTAAAATTATATATGTTTACATAAGTTGCCTGGCTCTAGCATTACCTTATTTGAGTTTGATGCCACTTTTCTTCGCACATATTTTCTCATCGATTTGGTGCTACCTTCGTTTTATGCGGTATAGTGCGTACAGTTTGTTGCTGAGCGCCGTCATGAATTCTGAAGAAGTCATGGTAACAGAATATTCGATAGCAGTTTAGTTATTAAAACATGACAAATTTAAATTTTTGTTCCACTTCTGTTAATGTTTAAAATCCAGTTTAGTTAATAACAATTGAAAATTCTTTCAAATCATTGTATATTGAAATTTTCAGCTTTAAAAAAAACTTAGCAGTAATCTAAGTATTTAATTTTCTATTTATAGACTGCTTACCGCCGGAGGTTGAAAGGACTGCACTTGGTGAATGCGTCGAAGATCATACATTCAGCCATGAAAATAGTGAAGGTGGCGCTGTCTGAAAAGTTGCAAAAGAGGGTAAGTCATGCGTATCTTTCAGTGTTTTTTCCCTTCTTATCTATAAAGTGGAATTCGCTTGGATATAAAGCCATACGCACTGGTACGCTTTACGAGGTGCATTCAAGTTCTAAGGCCTCCGATTTTTTTTCTCCGGACTGGAAAGAGATAGAAACATGCGCATTGTTTTAAAATGAGGCCGCGTTCATTGTCAATACGTCCCAGAGATGGCAGCACCATACGGCAGATGGAATTTTACCTCCAGCGGCGTGAATGAGAACTGTTTTAAATACTTAAAATGGCGACGTTTTCCTTACTTGAACAGCGTGCAATCATTCGTTTTTTGAATTTGCGTGGTGTGAAACCAATTGAAATTCATCGACAGTTGAAGGAGACATGTGGTGATGGAGTTATGGATGTATTGAAAGTGCATTCGTGGGTGTGACAGTTTAATGAAGGCAGAACATCGTGTGACAACAAACCGAAACAACCTCAGGCTCGCACAAGCTGGACTGACGACATGATCGAGAAAGTGGAGAGAATTGTTTTGGGGGATCGCCGAATGACTGTTGAACAGATCGCCTCCAGAGTTGGCATTTCTGTGGGTTCTGTGCACACAATCCTGCATGACGACCTGAAAATGCGAAAGTGTCATCCAGGTGGGTGCCACGAATGCTGACGGACGACCACATGTCTGCCCGTGTGGCATGTTGCCAAGCAATGTTGACGCACAACGACAGCATGAATGGGACTTTCTTTTCGTCGGTTGTGACAATGGATGAGACGTGGATGCCATTTTTCAATCCAGAAACAAAGCGCCAGTCAGCTCAATGGAAGCACACAGATTCATCGCCACCAAAAAAATTTCGGGTAACCGCCAGTGCTGAAAAAATGATGGTGTCCATGTTCTGGGACAGCGAGGGTGTAACCCTTACCCATTGCGTTCCAAAGGGCACTACGGTAACAGGTGCATCCTACGAAAATGTTTTGAAGAAGAAATTCCTTCCTGCACTGCAACAAAAACGTCCGGGAAGGGCTGCGCGTGTGCTGTTTCACCAAGACAACGCACCCGCACATCGAGCTAACGTTACGCAACAGTTTCTTCGTGATAACAACTTTGAAGTGATTCCTCATATTCCCTACTCACCTGACCTGGCTCCTAGTGACTTTTGGCTTTTTCCAACAATGAAAGACACTCTCGTGGCCGCACATTCACCAGCCGTGCTGATAATACCTCAGCGATTTTCCAGTGGTCAAAACAGACTCCTAAAGACGCCTTCGCCGCTGCCATGGAATCATGGCGTCAGCGTTGTGAAACATGTGTACGTTTGCAGGGCGATTACGTCGAGAAGTAACGCCAGTTTCATCGATTGCGGGTGAGTAGTTAATTAGAAAAAAAAATCGGAGGCCTTAGAACTTGAATGCACCTCGTACATATCGGGCAATATGCAGACTCTCGCCATGTTTAGCCTCATGACTCGAGTGCTGCACTGCACGATACAAACTACACGTAAACAGCATAAATGGCTACGCAATACGACTGCGTAACAGCTGCTTCGTATTATCGCTTGTCACGAAGTACTTGTGTTTACATATATTTTCCAAACAGTGTCAGATAAAAGTACCGCTGTGGCACACTGTTTATGACTCTAAAACGTTTTTATTATCCGGCAACGTTACTGATGTAAAACATCTCACATCATCCAGGAAAATTGGATAAGGGTGAAGAACAGAATTTTTCTAACATGCAACGCATGTGATCCACGTGCCCTCTCACACCCTAATCAATGGTCGCCATGGTGCAACTTTAGCATCGTGTTGGAGCCGTTCGGCTCTCTAGACGTCTTCACCTGACCAACCAGGACACTGTCCTATTTCTATGTGTTGTGATCGTAACAGACATCCTTCCCGTGAGTAGATGGAAACTGTTCCACACATCAGTATTATGTCGTGTAGACTTCAGGCGGCATCCGCCTTCATTATGATGCTCTTATCCGTTCGTCTCAATCTACGTGACCACTCTGCTATTCACAATAAAGTGCCTGACAGAGGGTTCAATGAACCACTTTCAAGCTGTCTCCCTACCGTTCCACTCTCGAATGATCAATTAAATTTCTCTGTGCGAGCCCTGATTTCGCTTGTTTTATCGTGATGATCATTTCTCCCTATGTAAGTGGGTGCCCACAGAATATTTTCGCAATTGGAGGAGAAAACTGTCATATGTTGTGTCTTCTCAGTCAACCACCACTCTCAGGCGTGATGTCCACGTTGTGTCACTGGGTGCAGAGATCATAAATATTCAAATTATATTGGACTGTAGTGTCCAAAAACGTCCATAATCTCCGGCAAAGTCTGTCGTGTGATCACTGTCAGATAATCCCAGCACTATAAAAAACCGGGACGTCTTTTCCACCCACATTCAATTAAATGAATTACAAACTTAACATCGTCAGATTTCAGCGACTGTCCGAAATATGACCATAGTAGCCTACCTAGTTATTAGTTCAAAGAGGATTATTAACCTGTTTTCTTTGGTGTTAGTGGAATACCTTGAATTGATGATTTTGGACCCTCTAAATTTGTATCTACATAACTGATGGTGTGTGGCGGAGAATAATCCTGATATCACTGTCTTATCCCACCTTACCTTTTCCATTCGTGAATGGCGAATGGGAAAAATGTCGGTCGGTGAGCCTATGCACCAACTTAAATTTCTGGAGTTTCCTCGTTGTGTCATTTTGCGAAACGCATGCGGGAGGAAATAATGTGTCTGGTTGGCCATGGTCATTGGCTAGAAGCGAAACTGGCAGATCAAGAGAGGCAGAATATGAAACATCCCCTTAGAAAAATTTATAAATGACAGTGCTGGAACACCTCTACGTTATTTGATTTTCAAACAGCTGAGCAAAACTGAACGTACTCAGACATTTCTCTCTTTACATATTCTGATCAACACTAAACTGACAAACAATATTTTTAGCGCAACGCAATCTGACTTTCAATAATCCCTACAAAAGAATGGCCCTGACTAACATTAACCTATACCTTTCACAAATCACTTAGCTCACAAAAATCTTCGTTACTCGAACTACTGCAATAAAGCGAGCGCCACTACTGCCAGCTAAATAAAAGATTCTATCTACTGAAAGCACTAACTACTGATAGGCATAGTCAGCAAATGAAAGATTTGATAGAGAACAAACAATGTATTTACCTTGATAGTGTTCAAAAGCCATAATATACATATCAGTTCATGACATCCAGTCTTAACAAATTTCCTTTTTATGACGGACACACGTCCAGATCGTCCGCTCTAAAAACTCTGTCATCTCTCTCCCCACATCCACCACTGCTGGCGGCTCACCTCCAACTGCGCAACGCTACGCGCTGTTCACATGCAACTGCCCAACACTACAATAGTGAATATTCCAACAATGCCAACCAGCCACAGACTGTACACAGCACAGTCAATGATTTTCATACAGAGCGCTACGTGGCGTTACCAACATAAAAACCTAAACAGCCTACTTACAAATGTTTATCCAAAATATTACTGTCCACAGAGGTGGCTGCAAGGTCGTACGTTGTACGTATTGCTCGCATGCCGCGTCAGCGTAGTCACGATGTCGGAAACCTACAGCCGTCCTCTCTATTGACGTCACATATGTTGTTAGAAATTTCAGTCGCAACATACGTTACTGAAATCATTGCCAAGCCGACAGTTGTCATTCCGCCACCAAGTATTTCACTTTGTTTTAGGCGCGTTGGCGTTCGTGTTCATTCATTCGTTCTTTAAACGTCCTTCCCGTTTCGCCTATAAAAACTTTTCCGCAGCCACCCGTCACCTTGGAGGTGACCACTGGAATAATTTGACAAAATTTGACATCCTTTATTGTAGAAATAAATCTTTAAATCTAATTTGTGAGTAAAATTATAATTTTATTAAAAGTATGTTCCCATTATTTCATTTGTAATTAACACCTACTTGTAGTTTTAAAAATATACCTGGTCAATAAATAGACTGGAAAAGAGTGTTAGTGCAGGCTATACCGTTACTGTTTTGTTCTAGATGCCGCTAGGAAGGAAATATCACAAAGGGGAGGAAGATAATATGTGTCGTGCACTTGAATCAGTGCGAAATGTTGACATGGGGGTGAATGAGGTTGCCAGGACATACGGTGATCCAAGGGCTACGTTGCACAGACTTTAAATGGAATAAACGGTTTTCCAGTGGAGCAGAATAAAATTACAGGTAGCACGGGTGAGTTGCCCAAGAAGTGGAAAAAGAGTTAGTGTCACATCACCTAACCTAGAGGAATATCTGTTTGGGATAACAGCTCGGGAGTTGCGCATCCTAGCTTTGGAGACAGCTTGAGTCAAAAGAAAAAAAATTGCTGGTTAGAAGTGGTGTTATTTATTAGATGTCCCGAGATCAACTTTCCTCAGCCACAGCCGACATCCTTTTCGCAGGCCAAAGGTTTCAAAAAGAGAACATTAATCATTTTTTGACGTACTGGAGTGGGTCGTTGACGAGAATAAACTGGTTGCTGCTCGAGTTTTCATCGCGGGCTAGGCAGCCTTGTCAACAGTCCAAAAAGAGCCTCGAAAAGTTCTTGTTTGAAGTTTATAAAGGCTGTAAGACCTTTTTGCCAGTGAAGAAAGGGGCTCTAATACAATAGCAGATTGCGGTGCATCTTCCACTGAACTATATGTCCAGACACTTCTACTTTACAAAAGTATGCATTCCACAGACGGCTTGCAAGACGGCGCTCCACCTGGAACAATTTCTGCGTACAGTCCCGAAATAAAGACATATTTGTGCGGTGGCTAAAACATTTAATCGAAGTAGTCCACCTTTCGAAGGAAACATAAGTTTTACGCCTTCTAGATGTACATTGTACACACACCAGAATTCTCAAAGCATTAGCGGTTGCTCGAGAAAATGGTGTAACTATGCTCTCGCTACTAGTTTACACAACACAGAGATTGCAGCCACTGACGTTTCGTTCTTCAAGCCACTGAATAGCTATTAGATCAATGAAATGGAGAAGTTCCTACGACAAAGACGGAGCGAAGAGAGACTAGAAGCTGTCACCCAGTTCCATGTAGTAATTTTGTTTGAGAAAGCATATGGACAGCATATGGACACGCAGCAATTGTGGGTACGGCAATGTATGGCTTTCCTAAAACAAGAGTTTGGCCATTGAACAGAGATGTGTTTCAAGACTGTAATTCTGTAGCAGCACTTCAGTTTGAAACTAGTCGTGTCTTGTTTTAGAGGTTTGAGACACAAGCCTAACTGCTACTACTCGGGAACTGTCACACGACACGCAGGTTTCAGCGTGAAAAAATTTTATAACCACCAGAGGAACCAAATCAGGAAGGCCTGAGGCGGATATCCCAACGTTAAAGTAAAAAATTCAAACTTCCTTGATTGAAACATCCCCGACACCGCCCACAATCTCAGCTGGAATATGCGAATACAAAGTTCAGAAAACAATTCTAATAACAAGTGGTTAACACAATGAGATCCTGGAAGATCCTGCGACAAAAACAAAAGGGAGAAGAAGTACAGCTATGACAAAATCACTCCAAGGTTCTAGACCGAAGAAGACAGCAAAGCTAAACATTCATTGGCTTCAGTAAATAGACCTATCAGTTGCAACGAGGATAGCCGGTTCTGAACTATATATTGTGATGACGTTAAGAAAGTCATGGTTCAGAATCTAACATGTAAACAGCGGGTTCATGAGTGGGTTCATGAGAAGTACGCCTTACTGCTAAAAATGCAACTGACCTCAGCAAGAATGAAGAACTGTTGCAGTAGACTAATTTGTGTACGACAAACAATGTTAACAGTAGACATAATACTTTTTTTCCCGATATTAAGTGTCAAGATATGGCTATTGTACTTTTAATGCTAGCCTAGTTACACATTAGCTTCGCGTTCAATGTTCCATTAAATTGCCTGTTTCTCCCGATATTAAGTGTCAAGATATGGCTATTGTACTTTTAATGCTAGCCTAGTTACACATTAGCTTAGCATTCAATGTTCCATTAAATTGCCTATAATGAACAACTTTAAAAGTTACAGATACTTTTAGAACTGGAACAGACACAGCTAAAATCAATCATGCACTACAACAGGTGTTTAAATACAGGTGTTAAAATTATTAAAATATAAAACTGGATGAAAATTCCAATACTCCGCTGTAGTTGTATTTATTTAGGTCTATTACAGACCCAAACAACTTTTAAGTTGCATCTTCAGGTGTATGTAAATGCTATGTCATATGGTATAGGTGGACCTATGCTTGACATAGGACGACAGGAACATACTCTAGTCAATAAAGTGAAGGCAGTTCGTGATTTTAACACAGACTGGACATTCATCATTGATGATGGTCTTTATCAGTTGACGAGGGATAAGAACTTTGCCTAGCCAACTGTGCCTTACTATGCGGCATTCTGTAACAACTCCCTATACCATATGACATAGAGTTTATACTCAGCAGAAGACGCAAATTAAAAGTTGCGAAGCATATTATGTGGATCTCTAATCGACTTATATACGTACAGCTACAGGGAAATACTGGCCTGTTCATTCAGTTATATTTTAATAGTTTTAACACCTGTATTTAAGAACATGTTGTACTGCTTTAATCGTCAGTCAATTATTTATAAACTTCAATGTTATTTCGTACTTACTCAAATTATTTCATGGTAGCAAAAGGGTAAAAAAATCCCACTCCTTATTTGAAGTACCATTTAACGATTCCTTGTGAATGATGTGATGTTATCAATGTAATTTCTGTTGTGTGTGTTCGTTTCGATTTATCATTTTATACACCCGAATCATGCTGAAAATATTTTAAATGTTTTATGGACTTGTGTTAAGGAGGAGGACGAGGAGATTAATGCTTAACGTCCCGTCGACATCGAGGTCATTAGAGGAGGAGCACAAGCTCCGATTGTGTTAAGGATTGGGAAGGAAATCGGCAGTGACCCTTCAAAGGAACCATCCTGTCATTTGCCTGGAGCGTATGAAGGAAATCACGGAAAACGTAAATCTGAATGCACGGACTGGTTTTGAACGGTCGTCTTGGCTCTGAGCACTATGGGACTTAACATCTGAGGTCATCAGTCCCCTAGAACTTAGAACTACTTAAACCTAACTAACCTAAGGACATCACACACATCCATACCCGAGGCAGGATTCCAACCTGCGACCGTAACGGTCGGGCGTTTCCAGACTGTAGCGCCCAGAATCGCTCGGCCACTCGGGCCGGCTGAACGGTCATCTTCCCGACCGCTGCGACACCTCGCTCGGTGTGAGTTAAGGTACTACTGTACAACACAGTACAACAGCTACCAGCACATACGTAGAAACTTACTGGCCACTGAAGGCGACCCGTTTCATTTACTGTGCCAATGTTTTTTTTTTTTTTTTTTTTTTTTTTTTTTTTAGATGGAGGGCGTTGTTATCAGGAGAAAGAAAACTGGCATTCTACGGAACGGAGCGTGGAATGTCAGATCCCTTAATCGGGCAGGTAGGTTAGAAAATTTAAAAAGGGAAATGGATAGGTTAAAGTTAGATATAGTGGGAATTAGTGAAGTACGGTGGCAGGAGGAAGAAGACTTCTGGTCAGGTGAACAAAGAGTTATAAATACAAAAAATAAATACTTTGAGGTTCGCCGACGACATTGTAATTCTGTTAGAGACACCAAAAGCCCTGGAAGAGCAGCAGAACGGAATAGACAATGCCTTGAAAGGAGGATATAAGATGAACATCAACAAAAGCAAAACGAGTATAATGGAATTTAGTCGAATTAAATCGGGTGATGCTGAGGGAATTAGATTAGGAAATGAGACACTTAAAGTAGGAAATGAGTTTTGCTATTTGGGGAGCAAAATAACTGATGATGGTCGAAGTAGAGAGGGTATAAAATGTAGACTGGCAATGGGAAGGAAAGCGTTTCTGAAGAAGAGAAATTTGTTAAGATCAAGTATAGATTTAAGTGTCAGGAAGTCGTTTCTGAAAGTATTTGTATGGAGTGTAGCCATGTATGGAAGTGAAACGTGGACGATAAATAGTTTGGGCAAAAAGAGAATAGAAGCTTTCGAAATGTGGTGCTACAGAAGAATGGGTAGATCACATAACTAATGAGGAGGTATTGAACAGAATTGGGGAGAAGAGAAATTTGTGACACACCTTGACTAGAAGACGGTATCGGTTGGTAGGGCATATTCTGAGGCATTAAGGGAACACCAATTTAGTGTTGGAGGGCAACGTGGAGGGTAAAAATCGTAGAGGGAGACCAAGAGATGAATACACTAAACAGAGTCAGAAGGAGGTAGGTTGCAGTAGGTATTTGCAGATGAAAAAGCTTCCGCAGGATAGAGTAGCATGGAGAGCTGCATCAAACCAGTCTCTGGACTGAAGACCACAGCATTTTAGAACTGCCAAATTTGACGATTTTACGGAGCATTTTGTGGTATCGATAGTTCCGATTCCACAGCGTAGGTGCACGTTCGTAGGTTGTCACTACGAGAGCGGACGAACTACGCCGACCACAGCACCCTCTAGCCGACGCTGTGGAGCTCAACGAGCACTGCTCTGCTTTCTGTGCAGTTGATCAAGAGTAGACGACCAAGCAACTTAGCTTCTACTTCGTAGGGGGCCTTTGTTACTTCGATGATGGTTTGTACAACAACTAGTAACTGTTAGCTTTGATACATGAACAGCTTCGCACCTACGTGCTAGGTGTAAGTCTTTGGCTAATATTCTCTATTAAATGTGCTTTTACTTAACATGCAGAAATGAAGTACTTTATCTCACCTGCTCCTACGCGCTTCCTTTATTCGGCCTATTTTGCAGATCACAGTATCAGACCCACGCGCCGCCTTCCTGGCGGGATACAAAACATTTAGCTCAATGAGCTGCTGAGCTGCTGTTGGCCTCTTCTCAATTGATAGACTGCGTAGAGCGCACGTGCAGCCCAGCGTATGCGGAGGTTGTATTTCAGGGTGGAGGCTGGTTTTGTGGTGTTTCCTGGGTGTTGTTGGTGCTATGACTTGGGTCCGCTCATTCATTTTATCGTGAGTATGAACGAGTTCATTTGAACATTCTCGTCAACCAAGTCTTGCCCTTTCTTCTGTGACATCGTAATTACTGCTGTGGACATCCCCATCTCCCGTGTTCACAGACTGCACGCCTACGTAGCGGGTTTGACGACCACTCAAGCCCCGTAACGCCCATTGACAGCGGAACTATATCATCCGACCTCATTCCCATAAAAATTTCAGGGTTATTTAGAACAGCGCATGAAACGTAGGAAACATCATCGCCACAGTTTGGTGTCTTAGCGGGATGTGATCATCTTTGAGCAGCTTCAGCTGCGTCAGGCATATCTGCAGAAGTTTTTGGACTCTGTTCCTCATCGAACTGCAACCATGACAGAGACTATAGGCTGTGGTAGACTGTCTTAGTGTGAAGTTTCCTGGGATGACTAATTCTCTGCCCGGAATCTTAGCTTATTGCGTTTTCGATAACTGATGCTTTAAGCAAATTTGTGCATTCCGGGCTTCTAATGACATCCGAGGTACGGTCAGCAGCAGGGTAGTTTCAGGTCGAATTATATATACATGTTAAGAGTGAAGCGAAGTAGGAAAATACTGTTTTTGTAGCGACAATCGGACTTGCTAACTGATCTTGATGTATAACATAAGTTTTTGCACATGTTTCGAGGTTAACATGTGGCATTTTCTACTGATATGACGTAATTGGCAACATCTGCTTCACCCACTTATTATTAAGCTTAGTCTTCGCAATACTATTTTTAAAGTGATATTAAATGAATTTTACGTAGATAAGTTTCTGCTGCTGAAAATGTGGCTTTTAAGAACATTATTTTAATTTCTGTTTCTCCATTGCATAATGTAGTGCTCATTAATTTCAGTTTAACAGGAAGTTTGTTTATGGAGGTGACTGTGTGGTAATGACTCAGGAGTACATTAGAAAAAAACATACCAGTGTTGGGACTGTTTCGTGTCATACCGCTTGTCTGTTGCAGGTGTTCGCGCACCTTCCAGGATCGACGACTCTCTTCGAGTACGTGCAGCGTGACTGCATACCAGACGAGCTGGGGGGCACTGCTGGACCTGTTGATAACTTTTCCTGTAAGCAGCTCCTCTAAAAGTTCACTGAGAAAATTCATCAGTGACCATCTCACTGATTACCTTAATTATTTCAGATAACCTAAAGTTGTTTCAGGGTGTGGAAGAGATTACGTACAGGTTTCTGATTTCTTGTTCAACAGTATCTTTGCCAACACTGCTTTCACATACTAAACAAAAAGTATACCTTTCCAATGCACTATGCGTTGTATTAAATGTACAGAAGGCATAATTTTTATTTTCTCACATCGTAGAAAACATATTCTTACGTTTGTTCGTCTCATGGAACGTCTACTTCAGGGGCAGCCTAAAATTCATCTCGCAATCCACGCACTCGCTCGCAAGCCATAGAGTATCAGCGTGGATCAACACTTACCACACATCCACGCCACAACGTCTGAGTGTGAGGAGGGGGAAGGGGGGGGAAACAAGCAAACGCTAAGTATTTAGATAGCAATGAAGTCGCATTGCATGCGGCTTGGATCAATATTAGATATTTCTCAACAACACAGATCACAAACGAAACAGTTATCCAGTATTATTGAATTATGTTCGGCACACTAAAGACGTAATACAATATTTATCAAATACGATCTGCAGGCATACCAACAGATGCGGAAAATTTTACAAATATTCGCACTCAGGTTTCCACGTAATAGTGACCTACATAGCGTCGTAATCGAAAAACATATTTCACATACATATGCTTATAGAAACAGCATAGCACTTTTGCACACCCCATTATCGAAACTTGGAAACCCTACCTGTGGAAAAGAATGTAGGCCCCCTGGACAGTTTTAACGTGAAGGAATTTGTCTTTGAATCCGGAATCACTTTGAAGATCAATGAGCTAAATCTTCACATGCACAGGATCGCTTTCGACCCAAATGGCAAACCGTCTCTGAAACAGATGTGAGGTTGGCAGCGTCTTAAAAACATTTGGTAATTATTTCATGGCCGTAATAAATTCTTCTGACCTGACGTTAGTAAGCTTAGGGAACTGAACTGTATTACTCAGAATTTGTCCTTTGAGCAACGCGACATTCTTTTTAAATTCATCCACATCAAATCGGTGTAAAAATGATACCAGTGAATTTTAAAACATACCTCGCTCTCTACGGTCATCTTTCATTAAACAACTTATCATGGAATTCAAATAGTAAAAGCCTGATTTACACAGTGAATTAGTAACCGCACACTATACGGAGATACAGAAATTAAATACTAACAATGTCATACCAATGGATTCCATAAATTAAACCATTCATCACTGAATTAAAAGCAAACAAATTTTTAAAATAATTTTATAGGCACTGCACCTCTCAGAAATAGTTGTCTGTCTTTAAGACATATTAATGGTAACTGCAACAACCTGCCACAATTAGTTATCAGTCAATCCAGAATGAATACAATTCAAGGACTGAACGTTGGGCTGTTAATTTTTCCTCCATTTTCCTTACACAACGGCGGTCGTGCGTGAAGTGATTCTCCACTGCCGTCATATCACTGGCTGTTGAGACAAAAAACAATTTTTTTTTCGAAATTTTAATTAAAATGAATATTTCCCACTTCTCTTCATAATCCCATCACTCACAATACTTTGATATTCATTATTCTAGTTTTAATTTGAAAGAAGTATTTTTTAAATTTGGAATTAATATTTTAGTGGGTAGTAAAAATGCAAGTAGCTAGACCGTTAGAATAGTGTTAGAGCACTGAAACCCATGTCCGTTGGACTTGAGTTAACCATCTACTCGAACACCGCAAAATGCGAAATGAATGTAACTATTCAAGAACAATTACTGTAACCCTTTGTTAGAGAGCCTCTTTCATGTAAATATGTATTATTCAGTATTTTTAGTATTTATGACATCACATAGAAGAACAGTGCTACGTAACGACTTTGATAAGAACAATGTCTCAAATTACTTTTTAGGTACATACAGGAATGCTACTGAAACCCGAAATGGTTGTATAAGTTTGAAAGCTAAACTGCTCCCTGTGTTTCAGACAAACTTAGGGAGATGATCAGCCGTGAGTGGCTGCTGGAGAAAGACAAGTACATGTCAGACGAGAGCAAACGCCCCGCCGAGAACCGCTATGGCGACATCTACGGCATCGCAGGCTCGTTTAAAAAACTGTCCGTGGACTGAAACACAACTCTTCTTTGAAGACAGAGACACGACATTCTTATACACGTATTCATATTCTACAGGATCACCTGTAGCCAACAAACTGAAATAAACTATTGTCAACTAAATCTCGCAATTATAGTTTCTTTTTATTAATTACTCATTTTGTCTTTCTTTACATATTGTGTGAATAATGATAATGGTTTATCACTAAGTTAACCGTCTTCCTCGAGACTACGACGAACTCTCCTACGTATATTCACCACAACTGCCTTTCTAGAGTTGCCAAAGGTTTGAAAGATGTAGTTTTTGTTTCTGTAGGCCTTCATATTGCGTTTTGGCGTAATGGTGGGTTTTGATATTACCACAAGGTCTGTGTGTTCAAAATTGTGTATACGTTCCCTTCTATCATTATTATTTTTTTCAGGTACTAATATACATTACAACAGTGCAAAATAGTGTCTGATTTACCAGATACGAAGCAACAATTTTTTCACTTTTATTCTGAGACTGTCATAAATTTTGCGCTTCTCTCTTTGCTAGTATCACAGTTTTCTATATGAGCTACTGTAGGGAATGGACAGAAGTTTCGAAAACCGAAAACACGACACATTACCACGCATAGTACGTGTAGGGAACCCATTGGCCCTCAAAACAGCTTCCAGTCTTCTCGGAACGGATAAAAGCAGTTCCTCTATGGTTTTCATGACAATCCTTTCTCATTCTTCCTCGAAAGTAGTGACAAGTCTGGAAAACAATTATGGAGGTGGAGGGCGACCTCGGACACTTCTCCTCACAGCCGTCCACAAACGCCATAATAATGTTAAGATCCGGAGTCTGTGGCGGCCAGGGCAGAAGCAATAATTCATCCTCATACCCACCAAGCCACTTCAGCGAACCGTACTGTGTCTAAAGAAGGTGAGTAATAGAGTGGCACAATTATGCAGTATTTAATTAAGAGAAGTCCACACAACCAAAATAATTACTTTCTTCACATCAACTAACGTTTTAACTACCAATCTTGCCGTGTTCATACTGCAAATGAGGGAACCTAGTACTGCAAGAGTGTTTCTTTTTATCTGTGTGTACTTTGTGCATGTCCTACAGGATATTAACAAGCAGTTGCAAAGGTATTCCCCAAACGCAGTTGCTGTCACCTTGAACATGTATCTCTGCTGTCAAAACATAACACATTTAGTGAGCAGATACTCTGCGTGAAAATAGTCGTGTGAAAGTAGCCTGCGTGAAAACTCGACAGCTGACGTCCTGTTGAGGGAAATAAGTTTTCGCAGTTGCAATAGGTGTATCTATGACACTAAGTGACAACATTATTTCATTATTTCATGTAGGTAATGCTTCATTTTAGCTACAGCTATCAGAAATGTATATCACTGTCGCTTGAGAAGTAGACGGCGTTGCACAGTTTAGTATAAGTTTATTTTCATTTCGTAATTCGTTGGTTCAAACGTAATATTCGCCATCAGTTTCAGCATCTCGTGCAAGCAACGTCAACTTAATTCAAGACGTATCCGCATTATTTATGGCACTCGAATTTCATACAGGCAAAGGGGTTTGGATAATGGTGTATTCACGAAACGCACTTGGCGTAAAACGTATAAATATGGCACGAAGGTAATTTCCTACCACTGCTACTATAATTCCTGTTATGAGGTGGTTCCATGCATGCAGTAACAGTTGCTATGATGATCGTTGAAGCACCAAATACGATTAGACAATCCATAGGGCAAAAACAAATGACACATAAGTTTTGCAACAGTTTACAGAGATTTATTGATAGAAGTTTTGTAATACTTAACTACACTCTTAGGACTGTGGTGTTCACTGTATTGGTTTGTCTTTAACCATTGGTATAGTGAATGATAACTGACATCACTGTTATTATCCCTCGTGTCACCCTCTTTGATGGCAACTGTAGCTGAGTGCTGAGATGCTCGCTGATACACTATCCTGACACTTTTTCACGATCGTCTAGATGCACTAAGAGGTAGGTGGAATCTTCCATCTGATTACACTGATGAGCCAAAACATTATGATCACCTGATCAGTAGCTTGACTGTCCGACTTTGAAATGAAATACCTCACTTATGTGTATCAGAGATCCCAACGTTTGTTGGTAGGTTTGTGAAGGTATGTGGCATTAGATATCTAGGCGCAGGTCATGTAATTCGTGTAAATAGCGGGCCGCTGATTTTCGTACGCAGGGATGCCACCAATAACGGACACAGATGGGTTTCGTGGGATTTACATAAGGCGAATTTCGTCAGCAAGACATCAGCGTTAGTTCACGATAATGCTGCTCAAACCGTTGTAGCACGCTTCTACCTCTGAGACACGGACAATTGTATTTCTCGAATATGACATCGCCGTGGGCCAAGACATAAAGCACGAATGGATGCAGGTGGTTCGCAGCTGTCAGAGTGTCTTCGACTACTACTACAGGTCCCATGTCAGAGCGGGAGAACGTCCTCCACAGCATAATACTGCTCCCACCCGCCTGCGTCCGTGGGGCGCTACACGTTTCTAACCGCTGTTCGCCTCGATGACGGCGTTGTGGAGACGACTACAGACCTAGTGTAACAAAAATGTGATTCAACCGAAGAGCCGACATGTCCTAACTGGTCAACGGTCAAATCCTGATGGCCCCGTGCCCACTCCAACCGTAGCTGATGATGTCCTCGGGTCAACACGTGAACACGTAGGGGTGCTATGCTGCGGATCTCCGGGTTATACAATGTACGATGAAAGGTGTGCTCCGAAACACTTGTGCGTGACCAGTATTGTGCTCTTTCGGCGCCATCTATCCTACTTTACAGAGCAGACAAGTCTCCGAACTTCCTGTTCTCGAAGAGTCGTAGACATCCAACCATTTAGCGCCTAGTGGTAATTTCATTGTCCTTCTGCCTCGTTTCGTAAATGCTCACGGCAGTAGCACTTGAAAATTCGACCACTTTCACCATTTTAGAGATACGCGTTTCCAAGCTCTGCATAAAAAATAATCTGTCCATTACGAAAGTCGCTTATCTCAACTGTTTTCCCCATTTGCAGCCCATATCTTCGCTAGAGTGACCCAGATCCCTGTCTGTTCCGCTTACATACTTTTGTTAGTGCCTCACTTGCCCGCAACGCCACTACGCGGCATCCACCGTTGCGCTGGGCATTGGTCATAATATTTTGGCCTATCAGTGTATATTTACGTTTGACATTTCCACATGAGATCCATTTGTATGAAGTATAACGGATATGTAACGTAATTAATGTCTTGTGTGCCCTCCTGGAGTCTAACTACGCAATGTATGACTCGTCGGCAACTCGGCGCACGTCTATGTAGGCTGCGTCCCGTATCCTCTGGGGGACACTAGGTAATGTTGCCTTACAGTGTCCACATCACAGTAGAGTTCTGAAAAGAACAGTAGAAATGTCATTGGTTCTTGTACTGGCTTTGAAACAGTTTAGTTCCTCACGTGACTGAATATTATTAATCATTTTCTGTTCGGTCCTAACCACTCTTATTGACTGTAACACTTTATTTAGGAGAGAAATGAAGTACAAGTACATTGGCCCGGCACGCACAGGCAGCAGCTATTCGACATTCTGTTTGTATTAAGGGATCGCGGACCACTCAACAATTTAGCATCAAGGACAAGCGCACTCGCTGCTCCGAGTTCACATTCACACCAGACTTTTCTGGAATATGATTTGCACCAGCTCTACCCCGTACCCGGCGGACCTTTTAATATCACATTAACATTTGCATCCAACTTCCGCACTTATTGATTGTATAATCTCAATCTGTGTCTTTTTCCTATAACAGTGCTGCTCTCTTTCCTCCCTGTACTACCTTGTAAAATATTGCCTGGTGGCTTAGAATACGACCTACCAACGGACGTCCTTTGCAGGTAAGTGTATTTCACGTATTCTTTTCGTCTCTTGTTCTTTCAAGAAACTCTCCATTTACTTTACCAGTGCATTCCTTCTATAACACACATCAAAGCCTTAAATTTTCTTCTGTTTGGGATTTCCAGTTACACTTCATTCTTAGGTACAGACATATATTCTGAGAAACCACTTTTTTCAAATTATGGCTTATGTTTGATAATCTGTATTGGTTAACAATATTGATTTCACCTCTCCTAGTCTGTTTTTCATATACTCCTTGCTTTATCCGTCAAGTGTAATTGTGCTTCAGGTATGGTTGAAGTCCTTCACATCCTGTAGTATGGTGTCCACAGTTTATACGTTTATTATATCACTAACTTTCTGGTTCAGTTCAGTAGTTTCCTCTTTACGTTCTCAGTTCTTCCATAGTGTTCGTTAGAGATTTCATACTATTCATCCGGCCGTGTGATGTTTCTTCTCTGTATTATATGGAACACGAGAATAGATCAAAGAACTACAGCGCAGTGTTTCACGGCAACATTCTGGAGTGTTTGTTTCTCAGGTTTCTTACAACTTGTCAGATTTGTTTGTTAACTCAAGCCATCTATGCGCTCCTCTTTCGTCATTATCATCGGTTAACTGTCGTACTAATAGCTTGTATTGTACTCCCATACATCAAACTGGCCGAATTATATCATGGGGACATGACTTATGCCTAGACATTATACCGAGCGAGGTGGCGCAGTGGTTAGCACACTGGACTCGCATTCGGGAGGACGAGGTTCACTCCCGCGTCCGGCCATCCTGATTTAGATTTTCCGTGATTTCCCCAAATCACTCCAGGCAACTGCCGGGATGGTTCCTTTGAAAGGGCATGGCCGAATTCCTTCCCCGTCCTTCTATAATCTGACGAGACCGATGACCTCGCAGTTTGGTCTCTTCCCCAGACAACCCCAACCTAGACAATATGATGTCTGTAGTGGAGGCCTATCGGAAACGGTGTTGATTACAACAGAGGCCATGTAATGGTTCAGCATCCAATTCCCGTTTCCAGGCACAACCATCAGTACAGCCGCTGCCCCCGTTAAAGCTACTGTTTCGAGCCGTGATCATATCGGCTTTTTGGTAAGAAAATTTCACTATGTGCCCTCATGGGATAAGATTTTAAATGTGAATCTTAGGGACGAAGGCGCTTAGGGCTAATAGTAGCAATAAAATTGGTTCAGATATGGACTATCATTTTTCCCTCGCGCAAAACGCGGATGGCACAGGACACAAAATCCCGAACGGGGTCAGTACGAGTCGCTAAAGCAGCGTCTATGTAGAAGTAGGGGTGAGATGGCATAAAACAAAAAGCACATTAGTAGAAAGAGTAAAAGAGTGTACAAAACGTTTCATTCGCTGATGAACAAGTAGGAACACAAACTATCAGGATTTCAGCACCAAAAATTACAGAACGTTGAGTCTTGTCACCGCATAAATACTTGGGAACGCATCCTAGAACTTGACAACGATAGCGATGAAGTCTTCGACGTTTGTTAGGAAACTCTCCTGAGCGCTCACTTCAAATTTCTCACCTTGTAAACGTTAATACATGTTCCCAATAAGATTTAAACTACGCTCTACTGGATACGAGCTCGATTTTCTACTACTGTGTCGGTTTTTTTTAATGGCCTCGTTGTTGGTCTTCAATCCTTCTTTCCCTCTCCAGATTCACCTTCTACCGTGTTGGATTCAACTTTCCTGGAAAGCGAAGTATCTTCTTCCATGTTCCAGGCAATATAAAGGTTACTGTGCGCCATCCTTTAGGATTTCTAATTTATATCTGCGTTCTTGTAATCGGTAAATTAGGAAGCGAAGAAGAAGTATAAGAAATAAATAAATTAACAGTTAAAAGTCTTTCCATAAAACCAATAAATGCCACCCTTTTGGTTGAAAAATTATAAAATGAACGAATGTTTTAAAGTAAATCGGTCAACATGTTGTGTCTACATTGTCCTTTTTTTATTTTGCGTTGTATGTTGTAACACCCAACTGAATTACTTCTACTTTGTCATCATTGAATTCGCTGCCTTTTTTCCAGAGTTTATAATGAATCCAAAATTAACGAAAAAGTCAATAAAATACCCTGTTCACTAAATTCCCCACAATGTCACTTCAGGCTTTGTCGCTAGTGCTTTACTCAACACTATTTTTTAAAAATTGACAAAAATCTGTATATCTTTATTGATCATGTTGACATTGTGATGCTGTGTGGCAGGATGTAGCATATAATCTTCCCAAGCTGCGACATGGTCGCGAATTGAACGGTGACTCGAATATAGAATAAATTTCCTTTACTTCACGTCTATGGTCACAAATTTTTTGTCTTCAGATTACCGGTTTCGGTCTATAGTGACCATCTTCAGATCTGTTCTATAAAATCATGTCCTCATACACTGGAGCCATAGTGGCTTGCCACTATGACTCTAGTATGTAAGGACATGTTTTTGTAAAATTGATCTGAGGATGGTCATTATAGACCGAAAACGGTAGTGTGATGACAAACAATTTGTAACCATAGACGTGAAGTAAAGGAAATTTATTCAAAAAATATTCCTTGTATCTGATATCTTCTGTCAGGATGTAAAGCATCCTATGTCTACTATGGTAATTCATTGCATTTATTTTCATACTGGAATACGGAATGTCATCCGGATGCAGAATGTCTGCTAGTGTGATACTGTTTGGTGCTATCGTGCATAACGTCCTAAAATATGCCTATTTCTTGGCCTCTGTTCCTCATTGTCCACTGAACCACGGCACTTCAAGCGGCAATGCGCTCGTTCGGTCCACTATTAATGATCCTCATTACCCACTACGTCAGTTCATTTAATGTGGCAAACATAGGTCCAATGTGAAACCAAACAGGGCTGTTGAATAACGTACGAGAGCGACAGCTTTTTTCCCAAGATCTTCCATCAAACACTGCTATCATTTCAAAGAATTTTTTTTTATTTGGGAAATGACATTAATGATAATGATAATCATAGTAGTATATTCGTGGCGAGGTATAGTAAGTAATCGGTATATTCATGGCGTATCGCAGTGATCGACACAGCGATGCATGAACGAACGCATCGCTAAATCAATATACAGTTAACTGTACTCGACTATTCCGAGCCACGAATATACTACTATGATTATAATTATTATGGTTGTTCTATATCTAGGAAACCAAATTCACTGAAGAGATATAGGAGTTTGGCTGAATATTAGAATAAAGGATGCAGAAAATGAAGAGATTCGAATGCAGTACGGGTAGACTACGAATCCATGGCCACAGCCGATACTGTCACTGATGATTGACACCTGGCGCTCTTTTATGTTGAGCAAC
The DNA here is from genome assembly GCF_023898315.1 of Schistocerca nitens. Classification (NCBI taxonomy): domain Eukaryota; kingdom Metazoa; phylum Arthropoda; class Insecta; order Orthoptera; family Acrididae; genus Schistocerca; species Schistocerca nitens. Next base: position 254,281,847 of record NC_064618.1, read on the forward strand.
ATCTTTAATTCTTCGACTGTAGATATACTGAATACACCTCAGCAGCGTTTTTTACATGTAAGTACGTACTAAAATCTTGTAGAAGATGAGAAATTCGAATAGAAATTATCCAAACCATCTCCGATTGTTTCATCATTCCCTTGTAAGCATTATGAAAGAAATTCAAAGTTGTAATTTCTTTGACTGAGTTTCAAAAGCGATTTCGTGAACTCGGAGAAATTGTTTTCATGTTCCGAAAGACATGCTCCACCGTGGGGTCGGGCTTGTTGGTGCGGTGGTAAAGTGCAATCCTATAGATTGTAAAGTCGTGGATTCCAATCCCGATTACACACTGAAAATTTTCAGTCTGCCCTTACGATAGTCTTCACGTCTCAGGGATGTGAAGATAGTCTAGGAACGACGTGTGGTTTCGATTCCACGAAAATTGTGTGGTCTTTGCCTCCCTGGGGTAGCTAACGTGTACCCAAGTCTCCGAAGTGGTGCTCAAACAACTTGTAAACAGGGGGCTAAACACCACTTTTGAGGGACTCCTAGCTAGTCATGATATTAGAATTTACTTCCCATGGTTGGTCTCCTAAGCTCTTATTCTATGCAGGCTGAGGGATACCTCACTGCCCTTGTATAACGCCTTTATCGACTCCGGCATCTTATATTTCCATGTTACACAACTGTTGAATTGTTTCCGTCAGCGCTTGACAGACACCTTAGATGGCGATACGAGATTATTTGTGGTCAACGACCCGACCACTCTCTCTTTAGGAAATTTCAGTGTGATGATGTCGTGATCTATCCATTCCCATGGAAAGAGAAGCTGCGAATATCTTCAATATCGCCTTCGTCAAGTACTATGGATTACACAAGAAGTGACGTCGTTTCTCATAAGCAGACTACTTTAGCTTCGTCCGATATCAACCACAACTGCATATTTCATGATTTCATGTGGATATACTCATGATTTTCAGTTTGGTGTTATACCATACCGTCGATTAACAGCTAAAACACAATCTCCACAAATACGACTGGCTCGGTGAATATTAGAATAATAGATCTCCGTACATTGTACTAGACATCGAATGCTCTACAGAAAAGAAAAAAATGGAGTGGACAACATGAGTACCATTCTCTCATAAGAAGCAGCTTGCTTGTGACTTTGTTTTTCCCATTGATTTTATTTTCAGAGTTAATGAAGTGACATCAGAATTATAATGTACGTCCCTTTCAATTGTGAATCAGAATTTATAGGGCGATTGCAGCTGCAAATTCCATTATGCTACTTCCAAACAAGTATTGTTTTTGTACATCATTTTATAGTGAAATTATTATGTCGCCCGTTATGCTAGTTTACTGCTCCATGCTAAAGCAAGGTTTAAACTTGACAACGCGTTTGTCTACTGTCTCTCTTCATAGAGAAGACACGCGATGACAGAATCCGTTTTTGCCACCTCAGTACTTTTAGGGTAGTGGAAAGACCTCCCATGAATTTCTCACGATGCTCAATAGCTATCATCATTTTTAATGCAAGATCCTACTGCAACTGGTATGCTCTTGTGTTCAACCGAACAGCGAATACAGGATCATTTATAGCAGTACCTAAGCTTTAACATGGAATTCGAATGATGGTGCAGCTGTGAATTTTTCATGTGCACTAATGATTCACAGAGTTGAAAGAAGCAGTTATATAGATTGTATGTCATCTTTCATAATAATGTTAGGATGCCATATTATGACAGTTATAATTTTGCCATAGCGAACCACCAGGAGTCCAGATCGCAAGCCTCTGGAATTATGGTGTGTCATTCCGTCATCGAGTCCAATACGGAGCACAGTCATAGAATATTTCAGCCTGACACATGCTCGTGTTTTGTGTTTCTGAATTAAATTTAGTGGTGTCCTAGCCTCATATACATGCCTGGACAGTGTCATATTATCTCAAGAGCAGCCACTGAAGGAGATTCTCTGTTGCTCACGTTAGAGGCCACCTGAGGTGTTCTTGTAGCGGCGCTCCGTAAAGACTCTCCTACAGTCACATCCATCAACGCTTCACAGTATTCCGATTCAACATTTATGGAATGGGATTCCATTAGAAAGTCTGTACACCACGGCCACACAGCGAGTATTGTAAACAAGGAAAACTGTAGTATTGGTCGTATGAAACTGAAATTGTTTTATTTTATTTTTTATTGCCTATCGATTTCCAACAGAGAATGATCATATTCAGTGCTAAGATAAAATAAAAACACACAGAGTCAAACCTAAACTATTAATGCACACACATTTTACAATAGAAGACATTGAGTTTTACAACGTAACATACCTACCAAGACTAACTCCTGTGGACTCATATAATCATACACAAAATGTAACTTGAAGCAGGTGTTTATCGTGAAGAACATGCGAACTAGCAGGTAAGATTCAACCTTAGCCAACTGCCTACACAAACTTATGTTGCTGGTGGACACGCCCTCTCTGTACATAAGAAAACAATACGCTGTACAGAGCTTTATACGAAATAGAATAGAGAATTGTAGAGTTAAAATATATTGCCATAAAAACATAGTGCAAGAAAATATGCATTTAATATCGCTAAGGAGGACGTTGAATGGAATTACAAGCAATATCAAATTGCTTATGGACCAATAGAATAGCCTTTTCTAGAAAAATGTATTATTGAAACCATGATATCACCAAGAAAACTGTACCACACATTTAAAATACTTATATTTATTAACCTTATTATACAAACATATGTACATTATGAAAAATACAGTAACATAGTTCATGTTATGAATCCTTGGAAGTACAGTGAGGACCACGTTAGCAAAAGAACAGCGTACAAATAAACTGCATGGAAAGCGTTCTCATATTGTGAGCAACTACCATGTCACCATATAAGCGCTCACTCGAAAGTGTTTTAACCTGTATTATTGCCGCTGAGCTTAACATCTATCGCTGGTTCCATGCTGAACTTCGGAGGTGCCATGGGTTTACTGATTCCCTCCATGGTGATATAGCCCTCCCTAACTGCATTACGATGAAAATCTCGGTTGTGTCTATTGTAAAATGACACATATGTTTGTGCATCGAGTGTTTAGGTTTGACTTTGTGTTTTTTTTAGCACAGAAGATGATCAGTTTGTAACAAAAACCGACATGCAGTAATGAAAAAAGTTTTCAAATTTATACGACCAATCCTTCAGTTTCTCTTGTTTACTGCATTTATGACGCCCTACCTTACAGTCTTACCACATCCTAACGGGACATTACTGAGGAACCTAATGGGAGTGGAATGCATTTTTCACTCTCCACCGGAGCATGTGTTGTTTTGAAACTTACTCTCAAATCAAAACAGTGTGTTGGGCGGACACTAGAACACAGAACTTGGAAGTAAGTCTGTTATGGCGGAAAGTATGCCGTGTTCCGTGTTTAGGTAGCTCAGTTACTAAGAGAACTGACTGCAAAATCCAGAGTTACAGTTCCGAGACTCGTACAGGATACAGATTTAATCTACTTTTGGGTTTCGTAATGGGCGGCAGTCTAGTGGGACGAGTTGGACGAGCCATTTAGTATAGCATCCCTGAGTATAATGCAGGATCCAAACTATGCTCACTTTCGTAAAGGATTTGATTTCACTTTCTCCTTTAAGCCACCCTGGAGGCTTTCGTGTAAGTTTTTCTACTGCGACTGAGACTGGTTGATGTGGTCTGTTTCTTTGTCCTTCTCGAACATAAATGTAAAATGGTTAGACGGGTTAAAGAATAATGTAGTCCAAGCCAAATATTTTGAAACTCGCAATTAGTTCTCTTAGCAGTTGCTCAGTTTCACAAATCCCAGGAGAAGTCAAATAGCACCTGCCACACCTTTTTTGACTTACTTCAAGACAACTGGAAATAAGACGGCACCAGAGATAAAATTGCTAAAGTGAGCACATTGTTGATAATACAAGACACCTTCACAGAAGAATAAAGACGGAAACGCTACATAAAACCACGAAACAAAGCGAAGAGTGATGTCGCAACATGGAGAGGTGTGATATACAACAAGGTTCACATCGTTCTTCTATTCGTAGCACGGCACACCTCCTCTGACCACGTACATAATATTCGACCCATAAATATGTGTATTAGGAGTAACTGAAAATTTCCTAAATGTTATCATACTGAGTTACGCCGAACATAAGATGAGAGTAACGTTAGTAATGTAACCTCTGTTCATTAATTGTGAGAGCATATCTATAATTAATTACTATTATCATGATCATTATTGATTTCAACATGTATTTCTTAGTTTAATTAACCGGAGTATAAATGTTACTGTATAGCAATTAGAAAAGAAATATTTCAAGTAATGTTGCATATTTCGTAACTAAGACAGCACTTCTGGAAACCTGGTGTTACAGACGAGGCTAATAAGTCTAGAGCACGGCTGTCAGTACTTGCTCTAATGTTTCCAATCCGCTTTTGCTCTACACTGACGTCACAACTTCATAGTTAGACTTTAAGCCACCATGGTTGTTACCTTTCACTTCATCATCATTATGGGTGAGTTGTCAAATAAGAACTGAATTTTGTCACAAACACAGGTTACTCTATAAGAAGCAGATAGAAGTGTAAAAAGCATACCGATCAAAGTCTATTTTCATCGTCGTGCTGCGGTTAGCAATTAACGTGAGTCAGAAGAAACTTCTCGGTAAGCACGAAACTCTGTTTACTGCGGTTTTTCCGGATTAGTTCTTGCATCGTGTTACTGCGCGACATCGTAGTGCTCTCACATCCGCTTATCGTTTCGATCATTTTTCATCTGTGTGTCACCTGCCACGACTCGTATACTGCTGTCACGTAAGTGGGCGTATTTTAAAACAAAACAATAATCTTTGTGTGACGCACGCGAGAGATGACAGGACTCAACAGCGTAAGTTACTTTTCGGACGCCCTACACTGTTTAGCAAATTGCAGTTACCTCTACGTCAATTGTTACCAAAATAAGACGTGATTGAATGCACATGTCAGCTAGTACCTTCCACAAAGTATAGCGCCTAACTAACTTTAAACTGAACAAAAAGTAATAGTATTAAGTGGAAAATAGCTTTCCACCTTAATTTGGTCTGTAGGTAACACTCAAACAAAAACTCATTTTCTTCAATTAAATCAATAAATAATGTTCAAAACTGAAAAAAATAATGTTAATTTTGTACAGTATTATTTATTTTATGGCGCGTCGTGAAGTGGCTTCGGGCTTGTTATATCGTCTTCATACAGTACTAAACAGATAGTCCACATAACATCAGAAATAGTTTATAGTGGCACAAAGATAATAGTTTCCAGCGTTATGTAACTTTTTACAACTATACGGCATAGCTACGTGAGAAAAACAACCGTAATGAAGTACGCAAAGAAGTTATGGACTTCGTATTACATTATAATCAAAGACAAAAAGTACGTAAATGAAAAGGCCAAGAAAGTACACTAGCGAGTACTGCCACAGACTAACACGTCATAAGGAAATAAAATGGTTGACTGTAGGAAGCAAGCAAAAAGGGGAGGAGTGAGAGGGAAGAAAGGTCATGAGAAACAATTATACTGTTTGCAATAAGTATATTGTTTTGTTATGAGATAAATATTAGTGGATGCTGCCAATTTAGCAAGGGTGAGTAATGGAACGGTATTTACCCGCCAGGGTAGCCGAGCGCGCTAACACGCTGCTTCCTGGACTCGGGTAGCCGCGCCGGCAGCAGATCGAATCCGCCCGGCGGATTAACGGCGCGGGCCGGTGTGCCGGCCAGCCTAGATGTGGTTTCTAGGCGGTTTTCCACATCCCGCCAGGTGAATACCGGGCTGGTCCCCACGTTCCGCCTCAGTTACACGCGTCGCAGACATTTGAAACACGTCCGCACTATTTCACGTTTACACTAATCGCAGACAGTTGGGGTACACTGATTCCTTCCTGGGGGGTACGGGTTGGCGGCAGGAAGAGCATCCGGCCATCCCTAACACTAACACTGCCAAATCCGTTGTAACCACACCGACCCTGCGATCGCTGCGGGACTACGGCGAAAGAGAAAGTTCAAAATGGTTCAAATGGCTCTGAGCACTATGGAACTCAACTGCAGTGGTCATCAGTCCCCTAGAACTTAGAACTACTTAAACCTAACTAACCTAAGGACATCACAAACATCAAAGCCCGAGGCAGGATTCGAACCTGCGACCGTAGCAGTCGCACGGTTCCGGACTGCGCGCCTAGAACCGCGAGACCACCGCGGCCGGCGAAAGAGAAAGAAAGAGAGAAAGAAAGCAATGGAACGGTATTTATTCATTAAGGGTTAAGTCAGGATTCTGTGATCAGTGTTTATTGTTAACTAGTATTTGAAATAACTATAGCTCTCCACCTTCTGTAGCGAACATCAAATGTAATGTCATAATAATGAGATTCATTCAGAGAAAGTTCAGCAGGCGAAGCCTCTTTCTTTTTTGGTCTCGAACTCCTTTCGTAATTCACCGTAACCCGGTAGTTACTTCTTATTTCCAACAACAATTTCTATTTTCTAATTGGTGTCAAACAATGCGCATTATAACACCACAAGATCTAAATTCACACAGTTTCCTGTCTTTGTTTTCATTCATACTCTACTCGAAAGCATCATTTCACACCCGCAAGTTGCAGAAAGTGAAACCGGTATACTTAAGATTTTTCTGATACTACAGTTTTTGTGAAAATATCAGCAGTTCCTTTTTACTTCTATGGGAACTCAATGAACTACACTTTGATTCCAGTGTCACAAGGCGATAATATTCCATCATCCACTGAAAGTGACGGCAGGATTTACGAGTTTACTTTTCAGTATATCCAATAAGGGAAAAAATTAAGAACGCAGTTTATTACTTTTTCCAAGTTTTGAACACTGCATCCGGATGAGCAGCGAAAGAAATGAACATAAGGGTACATGTGGCCAGGGTGCCTTTAGTAAGCAAAATAGTTATTAAAGCGTGTGTAAAACTACTTGTTTACTGTGAGTTATTAGTTCAAATGGCTCTGAGCACTACGGCACTTAACATCTGTGGTCATCAGTCCCCTAGAACTTAGAACTACTTAAACCTAACCAACCTAAGGACATCACACACATCCATGCCCGAGGCAGGATTCGAACCTGCGACCGTAGTAGTCGCGCGGTTCCGGACTGAGCGCCTGAACCGCTAGACCACCGCGGCCGGCTGTTATTAGTACCAGTTCTATTTACTACAATGGGACACTGAATTTAACTGCATACAAATTCAAATATAGTGGTAAGTTAACTATCGGCTGGCAAAGGGGACGTTGTTGTTTTTGTTGTGGCCTACAGCCCGAAGAACCGAGTGATGTGACGCAGTAGTCAACACAACTGGACTCACATTCCGAAAGACGACGGTTCCAACACACGTCCGGTCATCCTGATTTATGTTTTCCGGGATTTCCATAAATTGTTGCGTGCAGATGCCGGGGTGGTTCCTTTCAAAGGGCACAGCCGATTTCCTTCCCGATCCTTCCCTAGTCCTAGCTTGTGGTTCACCTCCAAAGACATCGTTGTCGATAGAGCGTTAAACACCAATCTCCCCCTCCTCCTTCAGTGGTCTGAAGAATGTTTTAACGCAGTTCTCCACACCAGTCAATCCGAGTTCTGGGAGTTTTACTGCGGCAATCTACCCTATCTATATACGAGTCATCAGTCTTCTGACGTGTTTGATGTGGCTCGCCACGAATTCCTCTCCTATGCAACCTCTTCATATCAAAGTAGCACCTGCAACCTACGTCCTCAATTATTTGGTGGATGAATTCCAGTCTTTGTCTCCCTCTACAGTTCTTTCCTCTACAGCTCCTTTTAATACCACGGATATCTTAACAGACGTCCTGTCATCTCGCACCACATCTTAAATGGTTCGATTCTCTTCTGTTCCGGTTTTCCCACAATCCATGTTTCGCTACCATACAATGCTATGCTCCCAACGTACATTCTCAGAAATTTCTTCCTCAAATTACGACCTATATTTGATATTAGAAGACTTCTCTTGGCCAGGAATGCCCTTTTTGCAATTGCTAGCCTGCTTTTGATGTCGTCCATGCTCTGTCCGTCACTCGTTATTTTACTGCCTAGGTTCCAGAATTCCTTAACTTCATCTACTTCGTGACTACCGATACTGATATGAATTTTCTCGCTGTTCTCATTTCGACTGCTTCTCATTGCCGTCGTCTTTATTCGATTTACTCTCAATCTATACTCTGTTCTCATTACACTGTTCATTCCATTCAGCGGATCATGTAATTCTTCTTCACTTTCACTCAGGATAGCAATCTCATCAGCGAATCGTCTAATTGATACCCTTTCACCTTGAATTTGAATTCCACTCTTGAATCTTTCTTTTATTTACATGATTACTTCTTTAATGTACAGATTGAACATTACGGGCGAAAGACTACATCCCTGTCTTGTTGTTGTTGTGGTCTTCAGTCTTGAGACTGGTTTGATGCAGCTCTCCATGCTGCTCTATCCTCTGCAAGCTTCTTCATCTCCCAGTACTTACTGCAACCTACATAAATCTGAATCTGCTTAGTGTTTTCATCTCTTGGTCTCCCTCTGCGATTTTTACCCTCCACGCTGCCCTCCAATGCTAAATTTGTGATCCCTTGATGCCTCAGGACAAGTCCTACCAACCGGTCCCTTCTTCTCGTCAAGTTAAGCAACAAACTCCTCTTCTCCCCAACTCTATTCAGTACCTCCTCATTAGTTATGTGATCTACCCATCTAATCTTCAAAAGTATTCTGTAGCACCACATTTCGAAAGCTTCTCTTCTCTTCTTGACCGAACTATTTATCGTCCATGTTTCACTTCCGTACATGGCTACACTCCATACAAACACTTTCAGAAACGAATTCCTGACACTTAAATCTATACTCAATGTTAACAAATTTCTCTTCTTCAGAAACGCTTTCCTTGCCTTTGCCAGTCTACATTTTATATCCTCTTTACTTCGACCATCATCAGTTATTTTGCTCCCCAAATAGCAAAACTCCTTTACTACTTTAAGTGTCTCATTTCCTCAGCATCACCCGAATTAATTGGACTACATTCCATTATACTCGTTTTGCTTGTGTTGATGTTTATCTTATATCCTCCAATCAAGACACTGTCCATTCCGTTCAGCTGCTCTTCCAGTTCCCTTGCTGTCTCTGACAGAATTACAATGTCGTCGGCGAACCTCATAGTTTTTATTTCTTCTCCATGGATTTTGATACCTACTCCGAATTTTTCTTTTCTTTCCTTTATGCTTGCTCAATATACAGATTGAATAACATCGGGGAGATGCTACAACCCTGTCTCACTCCCTTCCCAACCGCTGCTTCCCTTTCATGCCCGTCGACTCTTACAACTGCCATCTGGTTACTGTACAAATTGTAAATAGCCTTTCGCTCCCTGTATTTTACACCTGTCACCTTTAGAATTTGAAAGAGAGTGTCCCAGTCAACATTGTCAAAAGCTTTCTCTAAGTCTACAAATGCTAGAAACGTAGGTTTGCCTTAATCTATTTTCTAAGATAAGTCATAGGGTCAGTATTACCTCACGTGTTCCAACATTTCTACGGAATCCAAACTGATTTTCCCCGAGGTCGGCTTCTACCAGTTTTTCCATTCGTCTGTAAAGAATTCGCGTTAGTATTTTGCTGCTGTGACTTATTAAACTGATAGATTGGTAATTTTCACATCTCTCTACACCTGTTTTCTTTGGGATTGGAATTATTATATTCTTCCTGAAGTCTGAGGGTATTTTGCCTTTCTCATGCATCTTGCTAACCAGATGGTAGAGTTTTGTCAGGACTGGCTCTCCCAAGGTCGTCAGTAGTTCCAATGGAATGTTGTCTACTCACGGGGCCTTGTTTGGTCTTTCAGTGCTTTGTCAAACTCTTCACGCAGTATTGTATCTCCCATTTCATCTTCATCTACATCCTCTTCCGTTTCCATAGTATTATCCTCAAGTACATCGCCCTTGTATAGATCCTCTGTATTCTCGTTCCACCTTTCTGCTTTCCCTTCTTTGCTTAGAACTGGGTTTTCATCTAAGCTCTTGATATTCATGCAAGTGCTCCTCTTTTCTCCAAAGGTCTTCCCTGTAGGCAGTATCTATCTTACGCTAGTGATATGCGCCTCTACATCCTTACATTTGTCCTCGAGCCATCGCTGCTTAGCCATTTTGCTCTTCCTGTCGATCTCATTTTTGAGACGTTTGTATTCATTTTTGCATGATTCATTTACTGCGTTTTTAAAGTTTCTCCTTTCATCAATTAAATTCAATATTTCTTCTGTTATCCAAGGATTTCTACCAGCCCTCGTCTTTTTACCTACTTGATCCTCTGCTGCCTTCACTACTTCATCCCTCAGAGTTACCCATTCTTCTTCTACTGTATATCTTTCCCCCATTCCTGTCAATTGTTCCCTTATGCTCTCCCTGAAACTCTGTATAACCTCTGGTTTAGTCAGTTTATCCAGGTCCCATCTCCTTAAATTCCCACCTTTTTGCAGTTTCTTTTGTTTTAATCTACAGTTCATAAACAATAGATTGTGGTCGGAGTCCACATCTGCCCCTGGAAATGTCTTAAAATTTAAAACCTGGTTCCTAAAACTCTGTCTTACCATTATATAATCTATCTGATACCTTCTAGTATCTCCAGGATTCTTCCATGTGTACAACCTTCTTTTATGATTCTTGAACCAAGTGTTAGCTATGATTAAGTTATGTTCTGTGCAAAATTCTACAAGACGGCTTCCTATTTCATTTCTTACCCCCCATCCATATTCACCTACTATGTTTCCTTTTCTCCCTTTTCCTACTCTTGAATTCCAGTCATCCATGACTATTAAATTTTCGTCTCCCTTCACTACCTGAATAATTTCTTTTATCTCATCATACATTTCATCAATTTTTTTATCATCTGCAGAGCTAGTTGGCATATAAACTTGTACTCCTGTAGTAGGCATGGGCTTCCTGTCTATTTTGGCCACAATAATCCCTGTGTTACACCCTTTTTTATCCGGGCACTTCGTTCTTAGTCACCCACTATTACTGTTCCCTCTTGGCTTTTGTGCGTACTGTATATTATCCATACCTCCCCAGAGCTTACCACTAGTTTGCTCAGAAGTTCGAACATCTTGCACCACCACGTCGTTGAACGCTTTTTCTCGGTCGATAATTCCTAAGGACGTGACTTTATTTTTCTTCATTCTTACTTCCTTTATCAACTGCAACGTCAGAATTGCCTTTCTTGTGCCTTTACCTTCCTAAAACCAAACTGATCATGATCTACAACGTCCTCAGTTTTCTTTTTCGCTCGTCTGTATATAATTTTTATGAGTAACTTTGGTGGATGAGCTGTTAACCTGATTGTGCGATAACGTTCGCACTTGTCAGATTTTGCAATCTTCGGAATTGTGTGCATTATATTTTTTTCCGAAAGTCAGAAGGTATGTCACCAGACTCGTACATTTGCACACCAACGTGAATAGACGTTTTGTTGCCACTTCCCCCAACGATTTTAGAAATTCTGTTAGAATGTTATCTATTCCTTCTACCTTATTTCATCTTAAGTCCTCCAAACTTCTCTTAAATTCTGATTCTAATACTGGATCCCTTATGTCTTCTAAATCGACCCCTGTTTCTCATTCTATTATATCAGACAAATCTCCCACTCATAAAGGCCTTCAATGTACTCTTTCCACCTATCCACTCTCTCCTCTGCTTTAACAGCGGAATTCCCGTTGCTCTCTTAATGTTACCACGGAAGGTTGTTTTGACTTTTCTATATGCTGAGACAGTCCCTCCGACATTAATTTTTTTTTTTTGCCATTTCTTCTCAGCTTCCCTGTGCTTCCTACTTATTTCCTTCCTCAGCGACTTGTATTTCTGTATTCCTGAAACTCCCTGAACATTTCTATACTCGCTTGTTTCATCGATCAACTGAAGTATCTCCTTTGTTATCCATAGTTTCTTCGCAGGTACCTTCTTTGTATGTTCGTCCTTCCCACTTCTGTGAGTGCCCTCTTCAGAGATGTCCATTCCTCTTCAACTGTACTGCCCGCTGAGTTATTCATTATTGCTGTATGTATAGTCTTAGAGAACTTCAAGCGTATCTCGTCATTCTTTAGTACTTTCGTATCCAACTTCTTTGCGTATTGGTTGTTCCTGATCTCTTAAACTTCAGCCTACTCTTTATCACTACTATATTGTGATCTCAGTCTGTATCTACTCCTGGATACGCTTGACAATCAAGTATCTGATTTCGGATTCTCTGTCTGACCATGATGTAATCAAACTGAAATCTTCCCGTATCTCTGGCCTTTTCCAAGTATACCTCCTCTTCTTGTGATTCTTGAACAGACTATTTGATGTTACATGTTAAAACTTATTACAGAACACAATTAGGCTTTCTCCTCTCTGATTCCTAGTACCAAGCCCACACCCTCCCTTAACCGTTTCTTCTACTGCTTCCCCTATTATCGCACTTCGGGCCCCCAAGACTATTAGATTTTCATCTCTCTTTATGTACTGAATTATACGTTCAGTGTCCCTATATACATTCTCATCTCTCTATCTTCAGCTTTTGACGACGGCATGTATACCTGAACTATCGTTGTTGGTGTGTGTTCACTGTCGATTCTGAAAAGAACAAGCGTATCACTCAACTGTTCAGAGTAACACACCCTCTGTCCTACCTTTCTATTCATAACGAACCTTAGTCCCGTTATACCTTTTTATGCTGCTGGTGGTACTACCCTACACTCATGAGACCAGAAATCCTTGTGTTTTTTCCATTTCACTTCACAGACCTATATTAAATGTAGATTGAGCCTTTGCATTTCTCTTGCCAGATTTTCCAGCTTCCCTACCACGTTCATGCTTCAGACATTCCACGCTCCCTTCTCATGGAACGTTATCCTTTTTTTGGTTATTCAATCTTCTTCTCATGGCCACGTTCTCGTTCGCAGCCTGTCCCGGAGATCCAAATGTGAGACCATTCCGTATCTTTTGCCAATGGAGAGATCATCGTAATACCTCAGCTGCAGGCCACATGTCTTGTGGATACACGTTTTGTGTCTTTAATTCAGTGGTTTACATTGCCTTCTGCGTCCTCATGCCGTTGGTCATTACTGATTCTTCCGTCTTTAGGTGCAGTTCACCACCCCAGGGACAAGAGAGTACCCAGAACCTCTCTGAACCATTGGCAGAATGAGGGTGACTCCTTATACCAGACGCCTTCAGAAGCCAATGCCGATTATTAATCAAAATTTAAGCGGTCGCGATTTTCGAGTCTTGGACCGAGGACGTTTCAATTGTTAATCCAAGACGCTACACCTAGACCACGGGCATAAAATGCTGTAATTATAAACTAACAACCAACCTTTCAACAGTAAGACAATGGCCTTCTCCAGGGTATGATTTATCTCGATGGAGGAAAGGTGGCATTGTTTCTTTGCAGACCATCGGTGTCAGTATGTCAGATTTCTGAAACTTCATTCGGCCTATAATATACACTACGGGCCATTAAAATTGCTACACCACGAAGATGACATGCTACAGACACAAAATTTAACCGACAGGATGCTGTGATATGCAAGTGAGTAGCTTTCCAGAGCATTCACACAAGGTTGGCGCCGGTGGCGACACCTACAACGTGCTGACATGAGGAAAGTTTCCAACCGATTTATCATACACAGCGGTTGACCGGCGTTGCCTGGTGAAATGTTGTTGTGATGCCTCGTGTAAGGAGGAGAAATGCGTACCATCACGTTTCCGACTTTGATAAAGATCGTATTGTAACCTATCGCGATTGCAGTTTATCGTATCGCGACATTGCTGCTCGCGTTGATCGAGATCCAATGACTTTTAGTTGAATATGGAATCGGTGGGTTCAGGAGGGTAATACGGAGCGCCGTGAGTCAACAGATGGGGACGTTCCCAAGACAACAACCAACTGCACGAACGGTTCGACGACGTTTGCAGCAGCATGGACTATCAGCTCGAAGACCATGGCTGCGGTTACCCTTGACACTGCATCACAGACAGGAGCGAATACGATGGTGTACTCAACGACGAACCTCGGTGCACGAATGGTAAAACGTCATTTTTTCGGATGAATCCAGGTTCTGTTTACAGCATCTTCATGGTCGCATCCGTGTTTGGCGACATCGCGGTGAACGCACTTTGGGAGCGTGTATTCGTCATCGCCAACCTGGCGTATCACCCGTCATGATGGTATGGGGTACCATTGGTTACACGTCTCGGTCACCTCTTGTTCTCATTGACGGCACTTTGAACAGTGGACGTTACATTTCAGATGTGTTACGACCCGTGGCTGTACCCTTCATTCGATCCCTACGAAACCCTACATTTCAGCAGGATAATGCACGACCGCATGTAGCAGGTCCTGTACGGGCCTTTCTGGATACAGAAAATGTTCGACTGCTGCCCTGGACAGTACATTCTCCAGATCTCTCACCAACTGAAAACGTCTGGTGAATGGTGGCCGAGCAAATGGCTCGTCACAATACACCACTCACTACTGTTCATGAACTGTGGTATCGTCTTGAAGCTGTACCTGTATACACCATCCAAGCTCTGGTTGACTCAATGCCCAGGCGTATCAAGGCCGTAATTACGGCCAGAGGTGGTTGTTCTGGGTACTGATTTCTCAGGATGTATGCACCAAAATAGCGTGAAAATTTAATCACATGTCAGTTCTAGTATAATATATTTGTCCAATGAATACCCGTTTATCATCTGAATTTCTTCTTGGTATAGCAATTTTAATTGCCAGTTGTGTAATAGGCTAGTCATGACGGAAGTTTGAGGGTAGGAAAGATCCTATTTGTCGGCTCGCCTGCTTGACTGTGATTGGCGACATTCTGCTAATCATCGCTTGGCTTCTAGTGGGCACAGTTGCTCCTGGTTCGCGCGGGGAAGTAGTGACAGTTCCCCTGTGGCTGTTTGTTTACGCTGTCGCGTCCGTGCCCGGTGACCGTTCTGCTCCGTGATCGCTCTCGGCCCATTGGTCGGGGTTGCTGGCAGCCAGGACCCGAAAGTCTGTAGCGGTCCTTTCTGTTGATGTTTTCCGGCTGCTTAATGATTTCTATCGCTTCTCGGGTTTTGCGTTGCCGCATCCACAACCCTTTCACCATCAGACGAGCTTTCTGGAAGAAGATGTGCTGCCCAGAACTATAGTCGGGTTCGGCTATAGCCTATTTATTGTACTGTCCTAATCGCATATAGCGTTCGTGTTGAGATATCCTTGTGCTAACTGGTCTCCCTGTATTCCTTATGTAGGCAGCTCCACGCTAACGACGTAGTTCACATACTCCTGCAGTATCTGGTTAGTTGATTGTATCCTTGGTGGAACCTATCATGTTGTGGACTCTGTGGCTGCTGCAGAAGTCGTTTTGAAACATCAACGGAGGACGTTGTCTAGCTATTCACCGACGCCGTTCACATATGGTAAGTGTACTAGAGGAGGCTTCTCTTCATTGCCCTCGTCTCTTGTTCTATTTCGGTTGGCCTTGGTTGCCTTTCTTATAATGTTTTTGTCATAATAGTTGGACCGTAATTACGGTGTAGCTCTCCTTCTTTGATGTTCTTAGTGTCATGGGCAGTCAGCGTGTGCAGCAGTGAATCCTTTTGGACTGGATGATGATGGCTCTCCGCGTGCAAGTACCGACTTGTGTGGTTGGCTTCCGGTACATCTTGTGTCCCAGTGTCCCATCCGCAGCTATACGTATCTCCACGTTCAGAAATGATAATAGAGCATTGTTTTCCGTCTCGTGGCTGAACTGTATATTCATGTGCAGGCTGTTTCTATGCCGATAGAAGCTTCTCAAACCAGCCTCGCCGTGTGGCCATACGACGAATATGTACTCTGCATACCGTAGCCAGCAACGTGGGCGTAACAGTGAAGAACCTAGGACTGTTTGCTCCAAAGCTTCACTGAAGATGTCCGCAGCGGCTGCAAAGAGGGAGCATCACACTGCTACTCCATCTGATTGTTCGTAATATTTTCCCCGCCAGGTGAAGTGCGTTGATTGACAAGCATAAGCGCAGCTTATAATATATAACGTATAGTGCCACCTTCCCTTCACCAAAACGAGTCTTGCCCTTAGGTACGCCGTTGTAATAATGTCGAAAAATGGATTTTAAGGTTATAATTGAAGTATTTTATATAATGACGTGGTAGAATACCCAGAAGAATTTTAATCATGATGACACCAGCTGCAGAAATCTATGTAAAATCTTTATCTCTCCATAACCAACGCGACCTATATCTGTTTTAACCTGCCTATTGTACTCAAGCAGTGGTCTTCCCCTACAGTTTTTACCCCTTCGCACTTCCTTCCATTACCAAGTTGACAATTCCTTGATGTCTCAGAATGTAACGTGTCAACCGAGTCTTTCTTTCAGTCAACTTGTGCCATGAATTCCTTTTTTTCCACGGTTCGATTCATTATCTCCTCATTTGTTATTCCATCTACACAATTAATCTTCGGCATTCTTCTAAAGGAACAAATTCCAGGGTTCTTCTATTTTCTTTCTTATCTGAAATGTTTATCTTCCACGATTCACTCTCTTACAAGTCTACGCTTGAAATAGATAGCTTTAGAAAAGAATTTCTGAAACTTGAATTGGTACTAGATGCTAACTTCCAGAAAACACTTTCTAGCACTTAAATTATTAACATTTATCTTTTTCAGAAACGCTTTTCTTGATATTGCCAGGCTGCATTTTATATCTTCTCTACTTTGGCCGTCATCATTTACTGTACTGCCTAAATAACAAAACTCATGTACTAATTCTAGTTTCTAATTTCATAATCTAATGCAGTCATAAACTTCAAATTTTTTTTGTTCTCCATGATCTTGTATCAACTTTCCATATTTTTCCTTGAATTTCTTACTGCTTGCTCATTGCACAGACTGAATACTTTTCATACACTCCGACGCTTATAAACTCAGTAAAGTTTCTGAACAAGTAGCTTCAGAATTTAAAAGAATGTAGTCCGGTCCTAACTGTCAAAAGCTTCCTAAATCTTAAAATGTTATGAACGTTGGTTTGCTTTTTTTCAGCCTGTCGTCTACGTCGTAATGTCAGTTTCACATAGCGTGTTCCTATGTTTCTCCAGACTCCTAGCTGATCTTGCCCGATGTCGGCCTCCATTAGTTCTTCCGATGCTCTGTAAGTAATTCGTGTCAATATAGTGGAAACACGACAAATTAAACTGCTGGATCCATCGTAGTCACACCGGTCAGTGGCTGACTTCTTTGGAATACGTGTTGGAAATTGCTTGAGAGGCAGGGCAACCAACAAATGCATCAATTAACCGGCTGGAGCAGAAGACGTAATTATGATGTGGTGGGAATTTCTAGTCAGGCGAATAAATGGTAAATGGACCAGAATGTTTGTTAGGTTTGAAGAGGGAACGTAAAAAGGAGACAACTGTGCAGCAGGAGGAGGACAGACCACACTGTGAATATGCGCAAGCAGCGTGGAGGAGTTTTGCTAATGACTGAAATGATTACAAAAGTCTAGATGAGACTTTTACCTAGTTTGGATGCCGAAAGGTTGCTGCTAATAGTGTCTTATAAATAATAGACTACAAAATATTTGTAAAAGCAATTTGGAACCGGAGCTAAAGCATAATCAAACACCTTTTTTTTTTATCTCACAAAATTTCGTTTTACTCCCTGGGGAATAACTACGCCCTGGTAGGGAAACACTGCCCATCGTGCTTATTTAACAGCAGGAATTTGAAAGAATTTCAAACTTGTCTTCGGAAGAAACTAAACAGTTGTCATATAGTAATTGAACGTGAACTACGCAGCACCTTTGAAGGAACTAATGTGTACGTATTTAAAATATCAAGACAGTTACACCATGTCTCTTGCCACTCACTTTACAGGTAATAATACACTGAGGAGACAAAACACAGGGGTTACTTCCTAATATCGTGTCGGACCACCTTTTGCCCATCGTAGTTTAGTATCGCAACGTGGCACGGACCCAAGTCCTCTGCAGAAATACTGACCATGCTGCCCCTATAGACATCCATATCTGCGAAAGCGTTGCCAATGCGGATTTTGTTTACGAATTGACCTCTCGATTACATTCCATAAAAGTTTCATGAGATTCATGTCGGGCGATCTGGTTGGCCAAATGATTCGCTCGAACTGTGCAGATCAATTAGGGGTCAGTGATATACTACACTGTCATATACAAAAATTATCACTATTTGGGAACATGAAATCCATGAATAGCTGCAAATGGTCTTCAAGTAGCTGAACATGACTACCTACAATCAGTGGCCGGTTTAGTAGGACCAGAGGACACAGTCCATTCCATGTAAACACATCTCATAAACACATCTCACACCATTATGGAGCCACAACCAGACTCCACAGTGCCTTGTTGACAACTTGGATCCATATCTTCGTGGGATATGCGCCAAAGTCGAATCATACTATCTGAATAGTGATGTGGAAATTGATAAATAATTGCTAGAATAATTGGAAAAATTTATTGGAAATAATACTTGAGAAAATTTTAATGGTAATGTATGAACCTGTGCGCAATCTTGGGTGAACTTTAGCTGATACCACTATCAACAGACCTTCAATATCATTACATTCACGGTCAATAAACATAACTTGCATTACATACTGCTGCTTCCGGTAGTGTGTGGTGCCAAATAATCACCCCAACCACTGACAATGTCGATCTGTCTATAAGTTCTACATCGACATCTACGTTTATACTCCGCTAGCCACCAAGTCGTGTGTGGCGGAGGGCACACTGTTCAACTCGCAGATCGCGCGAGGAAAAAACGACTGTCTTAACGCCTCAGGACGATATCTTATTTCCCTTATCTTTGAATGGTGATAACTGCTCGATTTGAAAGTTTCTGGTAATGATATATGCTCTACATCCTCGGCGAAGATCGGATTTCGGAATTTAGTGAGCAGTCCCTTCTGTTTGGCGCGCCGTCTATCTCCAAGTGTGTCCCACTTCAAACTTTCTATGAGATCTGTAACGCTATCGCGATGGATAAATGTACCACTCACGAATCTTGCCGCTCTTCTTTGGACCTTCTAAATCTCTTGAATCAGACCCAACTGGTAAGGGTCCCATACAGACGAACAATACTCTAAGACTGGACGAACTAACGTATTGTAAGCTATTTCCTTTGCTGAAGGACTGCATCGCTCCAGGAATCTACCAATAAATCGCAATGTGGAGTTCGCCTTACCCGTTACTTGCGTAATCTTATCATTCCATTTGAGATCGTTCCGATTAGTCACACCCAGATACTTGACGGACGTTACCGCTTCCAAAGACTGGGCATTTATTTTGTACTCGTACATTAATGATTTTCGCCTTGTAATACGCAGTAGGTTACACTTACTAATATTCAGAGATAACTGCCAGTCATTACACCACGCATTTATTTTCTGCAATTCCTCACTGATTTGTTCACAACTTTCGTGTGATACTACTTTCCTGTAGACTACACCATCATCGGCAAACAGTCTAAGGCCGCTGTCAATACCATCAACCAGACGGTTTATGTAAATCGTAAAAAAGCAGAGGACCTATTACGCTGCCCTGTGGCACATGTGAAGTTACGCTTGTTTCTGTTGAAGTCACCCCGTTCAGGACGAGATACTGCTCCCTTTCTGTTGGAAAACTTTCTATCCAAACGCATATGTCATCAGATAGACCATAAGCGCGCACTTCTTGTAGCAAGCGACAGTGCAGAACTGAGTCGAACGCCTTTCGAAAGTCGAGAAATATGGCATCAGCCTGGAAGCCGGTATCTAGAGCCTGTTGTATATCATGCAGAAAGAGGGCCGGCTGTGTCTAGCATGAACACTGTTTCCTAATACCGTGCTGGTTTCGGCAGATGAGCTTGTCAGAGTCTAGAAAGGTAATTATCTCTGAACACAAAATATGTTCCATTCCATGATTCTACAACAAATCGATGTCAGTGAAATTGGCCGGTAATTATGTGCATCCGATTTTCTACCCCTTTTATAGATTGCTATGACCTGGGCCTTCTTGCAGTCCTGTGGAACTTTCCGCTGTTCCAATGATCTCTGGTAGATGATGGATAAGAATGGTGCTATATTTGTAGCATACTGAACGTAAAATCTTCCGGGGATACCGTCTGGGCCAGATGCCTTCCTGGCGTCTAAGGATCTTAACTGTTTTACAATCCCAGATACACTAAACACTATATCAGCTACCCTTTCGTTTGTTCGATGATTGAAAGGGGGAATGGTGCTGCAGTCCTCTACCGTAAACGAGTTTTTGAAAGCTAGGGTTAGAATTTCGGCCTTCTGTTTATGATCATCAGTTACATTACCGGTACTGTCGGCAAGAGAAGGTATTGAATTATTTGTAGCGTTCATAGATTTTACGTACGACCAAAATTTCTTATGTTTATTTTTAGAATCTGCCGATAAAATATTGCTTTAAAATTCGTTAAAAGAATCTCTTATCGTCCTTCTGACAGCTGCTTTCGTTTTCGCATAATTTCGGTTTGTCAGTGGGGCAGTGACTAAGTTTAAAACGACTGTGCAAAATTCTCTGCTTTCACAGCAACTTCCTAATATGTTTGTTGTATCAAGGTGGATCCTTTCCCTCCCCTGTACTTCTGCTGGGCACATACTTCTCTAGCACATGGTAGACAATATCTTTAAATTCCAACCAAAGATGCTCAATATCTTTGTGTCCCGCGGTTCTCAAACACACGAAGCACAATATTTTTAGTACAAGTAAACCAAATTCTATAGGTGCCTATCATGCCCGAGTCATTACCTTCACATTAAATCCTTTGGGTTTTGTCTTGACTGTGTCAATGTTGATGCAGGAACGCTCCTCTAGATACGGCGTTAATAATTCTTGTGTGCAACGAACCTATTGATGCAGGATCTAAGCGGCGAGTGAAATGATGAACAGATAGGAGTTGAACTTATAACCGTGCGAATAAATATTCCTTTTCTACTAATGTTTTACAACGCTTTTAATGAACGGTTAAAATACACATTATGAACAATGCTGGTACGACGGATCCAAGCATACGTCCATACGCTACCACTTACTGAAACAAAAGGGTGAAGATACATGAATTAATAAATTGAAGACCGTATTTCTTACTCTGTATCATACAGATATTTAACTATGTATCAAGAAATTATCTTTGCCACAAATCAACTCGTTCATTTACTTTTCTTCGTGTCTTTGGTTTAAAGTTCATTCAGTTTACATATAGCTTACATATAAGAAAAGAAAAGAAAAAAAAATATGATTCAATGCATATCAGCTCTTACCAACCAATATCGGGACTCATCTGACAAGTCCACGGTTTTCCACTTGTCTACAGTCGAACCGATATGGTCGCGACGAACCCAGATGAAACCCTGCAGAGACGTCGTGCAGTTAGCAAAGCCCATCGTGTCGGTCGTCTGCTGCCACAGCCCATTAACGCCTTACGGACACATTCGTCGTAAGTCCCACATCGATTTATGCCGTTATTTCACTCTGTGTTGCTTGTCTGTTAGCACTGAAAACTCTACGCAAAGGGCTCTGCCCTCGGTTGTTAAGTGAAGGCCGTCACTCATTGAGCTATCAGTGGTGAAAGGTAATCCCTGAAATTTGGTATTCTCGACACACACTTGACACTGTGGATTTCGGAATATTGCATTCCCTAACGATTTTCGAAATGAAATGTTCCATGTCTCTAGATCCAACCACCATTCCGCTTTCAACTGTGTTAATACCCGTCGTACGACCATAATCACGTGGGAAATCTTTTCAACTGGACCACCTGAGCACAAATCACAGCTCCACTGATGAACTGCCCTCTTATACCTTGTTGTACGTGATACTGCCGCCATCTGTATATGTGCTTATTGCTATTCCAGACGTCTCACCTCTGCGCATATCATATATGTAAGACGCTAAATACAGTAGGATTACGTCAGCGTTATTTAGGACGTTAATAATTCTGACTGGTGTATTTAAATCGGGTCTTTTTCATGTCGAAGGAGAGCGCCGTAACAGGACGCTGCCGCCAAGCAAAAAAGCTGACCACTGTTGTTCACCAAGTGAAGGCCTTCGCGTGGAAGAAGGTTCTGTCCACGTATGTTATCACAGTATGATTTACGAAAGGCTAAGTGGATTTAATTATCTTTAACAACCTTAACAATGGACGATCAGTGTTGCAAAAGTGGAAATGTGATGATGATTAGTTAGTTCTTTTCTTCAAGTCATACGACTAACAATGATTTTTATGTCAAACATACGGTGTATTAAAAATCATCTGTTGAAGTCAGAGGCCATTTGTTTATCCTTCATAATTTTCTATAGTGTTTGAGTACGTGGAAAAAGTACTCTGAAATTGAATGTGTAGTCGAGTAACGGCGTTACAAAAAAGGCCCGTTAATTGCAAAAACTGAGACAGAAGAATTTATTTTTGTATCTTGTGCAGATAGTTGACAATACGTTGAATCTAAATTTTCGACCATCAGAACCCTCGGGACAACTTTTTGTGACAGAAAAAGGTCACGAAATTTTGGTGCTTTTTTCAGATTTTCGCCTTCTATTCGGAAACTATGCGTCCTACCGAAAATGTCAGCCCCATCAAAACGAAGGAGAATTCAATTTTACGTCGAAAGAGCTGCTTGAATGTCAAAATTAGTGCATCCGTTTGGCAGCAGTCAGTTGTCAAAGTTCTGTAATTTTTACCAGCTTCACTAAAAAGTCAGCACCAACGCCTGTAACTCAAAAATGGCTACTCCGAATGATAAGTCAAGTTATCAGTTGTAGAGCATGGGATTTCATGTCACAAAAGCATTCAGTTTTTCAGTTTTAGGCACTATTAAGCGTTCATACACTTGAAACCCAAAGTAATACCTTATGTGAAAGTTATTCAGTGAAGCCGGCCGTTGTGACCGAGCGGTTCTAGGCGCTTCAGTCTGCAACCGCGCGACCGCTACGGTAGCAGGTTCGAATCCTGCCTCGGGTATGGATGTGTGTGATGTCCTTATGTTAGTTAGGTTTAAGTAGTTCTAAGTTCTAGGCGACTGATGACCTCAGCTGTTAAGTCCTATAGTGCTGAGGGCCATTTGAACCATTTATTCAGTGAAGAGAAATTTACAATGTGACGACGGGTCTATAACCAGCACATACTTCTTTTCTATGTATATATTTTTAATTTACCTCATACATGTATATCTTTATTCATTTTTATTCAATCCTTAAATGGTAGGAGTGGGTTACTAAATGAATACCAAGTACATAGTAATGGCCAATGTGTATTTACTTACATGTAACATAAAAATTTGTTCAAATGAACAAATGGTAGCGCATATTTAAAAAAAAATTAAATATCAGAATTACACATTTTTTCAAATTTCAGTTCCATCGAGGGCGTTCGGGAAGCTGCGGAAGATGCCGGTCCAGCATCCGATCTTCAGGATGAGTTGCAGCAACTTCACCAACGTCCTAGTTCACGAAAATATCTTCGATATCTTCCTCATCCTCGTCGAACTAAAAGGTGATGAAACTTGAACTGAAAGATATTGTTATTGGTGCAGCTGAAAGGCGAGGGGATGACTGGGCTCGCAAAGTACTGGAACGTATCCATGATGAGGACCTTTTTGCTAAAGATTCAATTGTGAGAACAGCTATTTCTCAACTTGCTGAGTCTGACAGTGTGGCGATCCTAGGTGAGAAAACTGACGTGCTTGTTCTCCTGACGGGTCAAAGAAAGAACTGCAGCAATCCGCAGTTCCATAAACCGGGAAGAGGGAAATCAGCAGAAGTGTGGTACTCCAGTAATTCTTTCAGTTTAGATCGTACATTTGCTCTTTTCAACCTTGCTTTTATAGAATGCCAACCACATCCACTTTTTTTCGCCAAAGTAAATTAGTAAACCTTGTGGAGCAACAGCCACATCTCAAAGTGCAAGATGATGAATTAATTAAACCCTCAGTCTCTCAAAACGTAATGATACAGGCAGGAGAACAGCCGATGTTAGCGATGTACGGGGATACCAACTGGGCGACTTGGGCGTTTTCGTAAACACTGCTTTCAAACTTGAAAGATTCCGGCCAACATTGGACGCAGGAGGGTGACACTCGTTGTGATTCTACCTTCAATTGCAATTTTGGCAGGGGAAGAAAATTGATCCATGCCAAAGGGGTTTGAAGGAGAACTCATCAGGGTTGATTCCCGTGGCGACAACGAAAGATGCGGCACCACACATGCTACTGAAGATGGTTTTCTGCGCAGCAGAATGTGGATGTCGCAAACTGGATTGAACTGCTCCTCTACGTGCAAACATAGTTGTGGCTTATCTTGCGACAGTCCGCCCCCTGTAGCTGAGTGGTCAGCGCTACAGAATCCTAAGGGCCCGAGTTCGATTCCTGGGTTGGAGATTTTTTCCGCTCAGGGACTGAGTGTTGCGTTGTCCTACTCATCATCATTTCATGCGCATCGACGCGCAAGTCGCTGAAGTGGCGTCAAATCGAAAGACTTGCACCTGGCGAACGGTCTACCCGACGGGAGGCAATTGACTTCAACGGAGATGAGGAAGACATCGAAGATAAGTTCCAGGACGAGGAAGTTGGTGAAGGTGTAGCAATGGATCCTGAAGACTGGATGCAGGACTGGGACCTGCCGCAGTGTCCCATACCATCTCGGTGGAACTGAAATTTGATAAAATGTGAATCTCTGGTACTGAGAGTGTGCTTTGTTTACTATTGTTCTGCTCTTTTAGTGTTCATTTGTGCAAATTTTCATATCACTCGTACGTAAATAGATATTGGCCATTACTTTGTATTTGGTTTTCATTTTGGCAACCCAGTCTTACCAATTAAGGCATGGAAATTAATGAATAAAAATAGACGTGAATATAGAAAGCACGTACTTACTTTTCAGAGAGCCGTCTTCAGATTGTAATTTTCATGTCATTGAATAACCCTGACTAAAAAAAAAAAATGGAATTCCTTTGTCTTTCAAGTGTATGAACGCTTAACAGTACACAGAACTGATAAGCTAGATGCTTTTGTAGCATAAAATTTCATTCTCTAAAACTTTGATGACTCTTTTCATTTGGAGTAAGCGTCAAAATTTACTGACATTGGAGCCGAATTTTTAGCAAAGTTGTTAAAAACGGCCGACATTGGACAACTGATTGCTGCCGAACGGCTGCGACGATTTTGAAATTTAATTAAATCAGCCGCAGCAAACTTTGACGCTCTTTCATTTTGGTAATAGTGACATTTTCCGTAGGATGCATAATTTCTGAGTAACAGGGGAGAACTTAAAAAAAGCGCCAAATTTCTTGGTTTTTCGGCCACAAAAAGTTGACCCGAAGGTTCTGAAGATCGAAATCTTTGATTGCACTTACCCTCAAGTATATGGACAAGATAAAAAATAAAATAAATAAGGGCCCCACGTTCGATTCCCTTCCAGGTCGGAGATTTTCTCCAGGCTGGACTAGACGTAGTGTTGCCCTTACGTTCGTATCGCCATAATTGATATTGCACTGGTGACATTCCTGATAGCCAATAAACCAGAAACGATGGAGCAACGAATTATCGTGAAGTTTCACATAAAACTTGGAAAAAGGCTACCGAAACCCATCTGTTACCAAAATAAGCATATGACCATGACTGTTTATAATGTAAGCCAGTTATGGAGTGGTCTAAGCGTTTACAAGGTGACCTAGAAAATGTTGAAGATGATTCTCGCCCGGGACTCCGTCTAACATCAAAAACGCATGAAAATATCGAGAAAGTAAGTAATCTGTTTGGATCTGATCGTCGTTTGAGTATTTGGTTGATTGATGAAACTGTTATAATTGACAAAGAATGCACAAGACAAACTTTACATAGACAATTTGACATAAGAACTGCGTGTAAGCGAAACTAGTGTCGAAAATTCTTACGATCGATCAAAAACAAGCTGGTGAGACACTTTAAATATCACTGAAAGTCATCGTAATTACTTGGAAATAGTGATAACATGAGACGAATCTTGGTTTTTCACTGATGATTCAGGAATTGAGTGCCAATCCGCTCGCTGGAGTGAGAGGAAAACGGCGAATGAGCAAATCAAGATCAAATCGATGATGATCGTTTTTTCGATATTTTGTTCCCGAAACGTCATACTGTTAATCAAAATTAATGCTTTTGGGTGCTTAGCCAACTCCGTGAAAGAATAATAGAAAAACCACCCGAACTGTGGATGAATAAGTCACTGGTTGTGCATCGAGAAGACGAACGGGCTCATACTGCATTGTCTAGCGAAGTAAAACATCCCAGTGTTAGACCATCCTTCCTATTCGTCTGACGTATCAGTGCCATTTAGCTATCCCCAAGATCAAATGTGCCTTAAAAGGAACAAAATTTCAGTCGTTGGTAAAAACTTTCTAAAGTCAGTGTCGCATAAATGTTCCTTTGTTTACAACCTGTTTCGACAGACCTTGCTGTCACCTTCAGGTCTGTAACAGAGTGCATATGAGCGGAATACAACTCATATCACTAGTTATGACGAAATACTTGAAATAAACTCTTTTGTTAGACAATACAAGAAACGGAAAAGGAACTGTACATTTACATACCCTCGTAAATTTATATTACAAAATGTGGTCAATGTGGACTGGACCGCACTTCAAGTAGTCATGTACATAGTATACAATACAATACGCTGTATCACGTCTGTTAATCTTAACTGTAAATTGTATTATGTTTTGTGCATTTGTTACTTGTGTTTTTTTATGACTGCCAACCATCGGTGAGCGCTGCGTATATGGATATAATCATGTGCACAAGCTGCTTCTCTCTTTTAAGTGCTGCATTTATGTCGAACAAATATATAATGTGTTACATTTTATCTACAAGACAACTTCGCATGAGTTCCAATTCAAAAAGAACACATTTTACTACATAAAATTTTAGAGATATGTAAATGTACGCCGCGCGGGATTAGCCGAGCGGTCTCAGGCATTGCAGTTACGGACTGTGCGGCTGATCCCGGCGGAGGTTCGAGTTCTCCCTCGGGTATGGGTGTGTGCGTTTGTCCTTATGATAATTTAGGTAAAGTAGTGTGTAACCTTAGGGACTGACGACCTTAGCAATTAAGTACCATAAGATTTCACACGCATTTTTTGTAAATGTACAGTTCCATTTCCGTTTCTACTAATGCCTAACGAAAACTTATATTTCAAATATTACGTCATAACTCATGAAAAGAGATATATTCCATGCATATGCACTATGTTACAGACCTGAAGATGACAGCAAAGTGTGTCGAAACTGCATGTTTGTAAGCAAACGAATATTTATGTGGTCTTGAGTTTAGAAAGTTTTTACTAAGTAAAACAGATCAGTCGTTCTAATTTCTCAGAGTGAGAAAAAGCAATCAAAATTTCAGTCAGTTGAAGCAGTGGAAGAAAAACTCGAATGGACCGTTGCAGTGATAGAGGAAGAGTGTGCATTTAGGGTGATAATATCTAATTATGTCTTTTTTTCAAGTAAATTGTTTTACAGCAGCAGTCCCCTTATCTTATAGGCACGCCACGTTTTAACAATTCCAGACGGCTGCAGTCCTTCCGTACACTACGATGGAAGGTTTAAGTGGAGGTGGAGTCCTTTTACGTAATAAGAACACTTTTTAGTAGTAGTACTCACTGATCGACACAAAGATATACGTTGGTCTTTAGGAAAAAGAAACAGAGAGGAGAGCGAGAGTTGATAAATGGAAGGCGCCACGTGCGACCTTGGAGCATGGCTGATATGGGAGGAGATGAGGAGTGTATGCGCTGGCAGACAGGACTTTAGGAGCAAGGACAGCCGCTTCCGTGGAGAGGTCACGGGATCATTCTGACGCCACCACTCTATACCCGGCGCCATTCTTTTCGTAAGCCAGGACTGCAAACACTGTCATTGCGATACTAGTGAAAACGATACACAGCTAAAATGTGTGCGAGCAACCTTTTTTAATGTTATTTCGCTCTCCGGGACGTAAGCTAGGCCATTAGTGTTCACAACTTTTCATCCAAAAGCTTGCAACGTTATTCAAAAATACATGTACTATAACAGCAGAAACTTAGAAAATTACTGGAGCAACATCCCATACTATGGTGCAATGGGCATGCTGTCAGGATTGTCCAATTTCTTCAGCCGATCTACATGTACACCATCTGCCCTTTATTTCGTAAAACAGAGAGAAACTTTCAGGCCAGTTCTGTCTTAGTTTCTCCAAAGCCGCTCTATTGCAGCGGTCTGCACGAAACGTTTTAACAAGTTCTATACAAGGAGAGCGCCAGGGTGCCCCTCCATTCTCCAGCCAGTGACGAAGAGAGCACCGACGCACCTCCCCACACCCTTCCCGAGACTGGAGAGCGTGCCTGCCTTTCGCTGCCCTTCACTTTTACGTTTACCTCGCTCCAAACCAGTCCCCTGCTAAATTCCACGTGATTTACCAAAGATTGTGGTAGGTTATAGAGCCACGGGCAGGTCTTCGTTTTCAGTATCCCTTGCAGTTTCCTGGCAGTAATTATGCAATCTGAAGGTAAGTGGAGCTCATTTTTTTACGCATTTCGATGGTATTATTATGTTGAATGCTTAAACAAAAAATTATTCTTTTGGTATCTAATCGGAGACCAGTCACACATTATAGTAGGTTATTAGGGAAAATAACTGTTTTAGTAACCGTACGTGTTATTCTGATTGATTTAAAATTTGGCAATAATATTTTCCATAAATATTTTTCCAACCTGCTAAATGAGCTTATTTTCCACTCATAATGCTTCGCACTACAGGAAGTAAATGATGGTGTGGCGATTCTGAAGCCATTGCATCAGCTTACCCGGACATCAAGCCATCGACGTCATCAGCCACGCCGTAGACTTCCGGTGGTCCCTCTACGCTTTGGACGCTTGCCGCGACAACAATATTTCTGAACGTGCAATTTTCTAAGATCACCTTTACTTTTTTTCACTTATGACTGACGGCTTATGATGGAAGTGAACCAAATACTCTGATGGAGAAACAGATAGTAATGCAATTGTCACAATACCACTTCCTGAGTGTTCTTTTCCTATATATTCTGTATTCTTATTAACGTCCTTAACTGTAGGGATTTTATTTAAATAATATTACTTTGTTTCGTAAATATGGCTGGAAAACAAACACTTCTTTAGGCTACCATGCTTGTGATCTGTTTTTGTAGGTTCTAGTAAAAAGATTTGTTTCAATGAAACATGTATTTTTGTTCAGTTCTAAGCAAAGCAGAGCGGAAAGTGAGGGCCACACTGTGACGAAAATCCTCACTAGCGACGAACTACTGACGATCCTGGCAGAAGGTGATGAAGAGGATATCCAGACAGACATATGTGACGATGACTACGAGGGCTTCCTGGAGTAGGAAAATTTTGTTTAACTTCCTGAAGGGACCGACAATTACGATGAAGATGACGGCTCCCAAGTACTTGACCCGGCACTCCAGGTAAGTATCCCTTCAGCCATCCCAAACCGACTACACAGACAACGGATGAGGTAAACTTCTAACACCACTGAAGTACCTTTTGCAATAAATCCTTCACTAAATTGTGACATGACTCATCTATACACATCATTAGACTTCGTAAACTCCTTGACCATGTTGTGACACAAACATATCTTTATACCCAACATTTAGGCAGAATTGCCACACACTTTAAAGCATTAGTAAAAAAATGGAGAGAGCAGAATTCAACACGTTTCTTGGTTTACTTTACGAAATGGGAACCATTCCATTGTGCGGAATGAGTGATTATTGCAGCTTTGGCCCTGCACTCTTTAGTTATCGTAATTTCGTCAGATAAATGCTTTGGGAACGTTGAAGCTTTGCATTTTGCAAAAATTTCAGAACCCAGTGAAATTATAACTGCTGACAGGCTGTACAAAATTCGTCCCTTGTTAGACGTTTTCCATACGTTAACGCAGAAACTTATATTACCGGCCAAAAACTTCAAAATAGATGAAACTTACTGGCAGATTAAAACTGTGTGCCCGACCGAGACTCGAACTCGGGACCTATGCCTTCCGCGGGCAAATGCTCTACCAACTGAGCTACCCAAGCAGGACTCACGGCCCGTCCTCACAGCTTTACTTCTCCCAGTACCTCGTCTCCTACCTTCCAAACTTTACAGAAGCTCTCCTGCGAACCTTGCAGAACTAGCACTTCTGAAAGAAAGAATATTGCGGAGACATGGCTTAGCCACAGCCTGAGGGATGTTTCCAGAATGAGATTTTCACTCTGCAGCGGAGTGTGCGCTGATATGAAACTTACTGGATAGTTACTAGAGCACTTGCCCGCGAAAGGCAAAAGTCCCGAGTTCGAGTCTCGGTCCGACACACAGTTTTAATCTGCCAAGAAAGTTTCATATCAGCGCACACTCCGCTGCAGAGTGAAAATGTCATTCTTTTCACAATAGATGATTCCATGGTTCTGTGGGGAGGTAGAACCATGTTCAAACAGTATATAAACAATAAGACACGTCCTTATAGAATTAAACGTTATACACTCCTGGAAATTGAAATAAGAACACCGTGAATTCATTGTCCCAGGAAGGGGAAACTTTATTGACACATTCCTGGGGTCAGATACATCACATGATCACACTGACAGAACCACAGGCACATAGACACAGGCAACAGAGCATGCACAATGTCGGCACTAGTACAGTGTATATCCACCTTTCGCAGCAATGCAGGCTGCTATTCTCCCATGGAGACGATCGTAGAGATGCTGGATGTAGTCCTGTGGAACGGCTTGCCATGCCATTTCCACCTGGCGCCTCAGTTGGACCAGCGTTCGTGCTGGACGTGCAGACCGCGTGAGACGACGCTTCATCCAGTCCCAAACGTGCTCAATGGGGGACAGATCTGGAGATCTTGCTGGCCAGGGTAGTTGACTTACACCTTCTAGGGCACGTTGGGTGGCACGGGATACATGCGGACGTGCATTGTCCTGTTGGAACAGCAAGTTCCCTTGCCGGTCTAGGAATGGTAGAACGATGGGTTCGATGACAGTTTGGATGTACCGTGCACTATTCAGTGTCCCCTCGACGATCACCAGTGGTGTACGGCCAGTGTAGGAGATCGCTCCCCACACCATGATGCCGGGTATTGGCCCTGTTTGCCTCGGTCGTATGCAGTCCTGATTGTGGCGCTCACCTGTACGGCGCCAAACACGCATACGACCATCATTGGCACCAAGGCAGAAGCGACTCTCATCGCTGAAGACGACACGTCTCCATTCGTCCCTCCATTCACGCCTGTCGCGACACCACTGGAGGCGGGCTGCACGATGTTGGGGCGTGAGCGGAAGACGGCCTAACGGTGTGCGGGACCGTAGCCCAGCTTCATGGACACGGTTGCGAATGGTCCTCGCCGATACCCCAGGAGCAACAGTGTCCCTAATTTGCTGGGAAGTGGCGGTGCGGTCCCCTACGGCACTGCGTAGGATCCTACGGTCTTGGCGTGCATCCGTGCGTCGCTGCGGTCCGGTCCCAGGTCGACGGGCACGTGCACCTTCCGCCGACCACTGGCGACAACATCGATGTACTGTGGAGACCTCACGCCCCACGTGTTGAGCAATTCGGCGGTACGTCCACCCGGCCTCCCGCATGCCCACTATACGCCCTTGCTCAAAGTCCGTCAACTGCACATACGGTTCACGTCCACGCTGTCGCGGCATGCTACCAGTGTTAAAGACTGCGATGGAGCTCCGTATGCAACGGCAAACTGGCTGACACTGACGGCGGCGGTGCACAAATGCTGCGCAGCTAGCGCCATTCGACGGCCAACACCGCGGTTCCTGGTGTGTCCGCTGTGCCGTGCGTGTGATCATTGCTTGTACAGCCCTCTCGCAGTGTCCGGAGCAAGTATGGTGGGTCTGACACACCGGTGTCAATGTGTTCTTTTTTCCATTTCCAGGAGTGTATGTTGATTGGGTCGTTTGATATAAGCCTGAGAGTTATTGTACATAGATATTCCTTTGATCAAGAGGTAGGTGTAAGAGGATACGATAGTTCAGTAGTTCGTAAATTGATGGACGTAAAATTGTGATGTTAGATGTTCATTTATTGATGATTTTTGTAATGGTCTCAACTTCGCCTAATAGCTTTTTCAGAGGAACACGAATGTTACAGAAACCCTCAGGAAAACCGCAGGGGTGACTCATTAGAAGTGGTTGCTCCAAAACCAGGAAAGGAGAAGTAGTGGTTGCTTATAACGAAGACGAAATTTGTGTACTCAAATGGAAAGGCAAAGAAAAGTGCTGATGATCACCTCAGAGTTTTCTGGGAACACGTTTGATACATCGAATCGTTGAGGCGTTGTAGTTCAGAAACCTGAGTTGGTTCTGAAGTACAACGAATCAATGGGCGATGTCGAGCATTTCGATGAAATGATGGCGCATTACCTGATTCTAAGAAAGAGTGTTTAATGGGTAAAAGACCCGGAATACGTTTTCTCCATTTATGCCTATATAATGTGTACAGGATATATAACAAATATAGGCCAAAGAATCCCTTACGACTTTCGTAATTCAGTAATAAAATACCTACTTCGCCCTGTACGCAGATGCCAAAAATGAGTGGACCTTTAAAAAGAACATGGATCAGGGGACTCTCTTATCATCTCCCCACATAATTTGGGAAGGCTGAAGGAACAAACAGGAAAATTACAAGAAGTTGACGAGTTTGTCTAGACAGTAAGGAAAGGCCGAAAACTTATTATTGCTTGCTGCCCTATCTGCCAGCTATGCCACCGATACGCATAACAAGCTGCATTCAGTATTATAAATATGTGACAATTTAATATTGCATCTCCGAGTTTTCCAAAATGTAGGATCTGTATTTATTTACATTTGATTATGACTCAAATTATACTTCTTCAAATATGAGCTGCTTTTCTGTTATTCAAAATCCTAATTTCAAGTTCTAAAAAGCATATGGGTAAAAAACTGTCACAACGGTAATTTCTAATTCAGAAATTTCTACATTTCAGGTGGACTATGTATTTTCGATGAAGTGTCAAACACAAACTCCGAACTATGCAAGCCCGCACCGTAGGTCAAAATACCTGTCAGGAACGGTGAGCGCACGGGCACGTTCTTTGTCACTGAGAAAGTCGGTAAGGGGGGAGCACTGGTACGCCCTCCATCGCTGGCCAGGGATTGCAAGAGCTTACTGAGTGGATTAAATTTTCTTCTATAGTCAACAGACGCATCTGTCCTTCTGTATCGAAGCATTTGCAGGGGTATACGTCAAAACTTGGCGACAGAATTTATTCACGGTGTGTCAGTAGATCAGTTCGTGTTCAGTAAGTAGTGGAGCATGCGCAGTTTGTTGGCAGATTTTTTTCTCCCAGATGTCTGTGCCTGTCTTCACGCTACCACAAGAAATTCTGTGTTCCATCTTCCCATTTCTGTTCATTCCTACGGGGTGCGAGATGGCGTGTCACTGTACGTATAGCCGGCCGGACTGGCCGTGTGGTTCTAGGCCCTACAGTCTTGAACCGAGCTACCGCTACGGTCGCAGGTTCGAATCCTGCCTCGGGCATGGATGTGTGTGATGTCAGGTTCTAGGAGACTGATGACCTCAGAAGTTAAGTCGCATAGTGCACAGAGCCATTTGAACCATTTGAACCACTGTACGTATACACAGGTTGTAGAAAAAGTCATGAAGCGGTCATAACTGTGCACTGATACAGCTATGGTACTAATTTCCTAGAGAGGCTTGCAGACCAAAACATACAAACTTCAGTAGTAACTAATACCTCACCAGGAACCAGCAATGGTTGTACCTGAGAAACATGAATCATGGAAGTACTGGCCAAGATCGTTTAATTTAACGTCATTTACCATGACATTTTATTAACACTATTATTATAAATTAATGTAACTATACTGAACATTCAAGTGTAGTACAATGTCAAGTATTAAAGAGAGAGGAAAAACAGCCAGACAAAAGTTATTTTCAAACTGTAAGAAAAACAATAAATATGCACAAGCAAATTTTAAACAACGGAGGCAACAACCGTACGGCTCACTGATTAAAACAAATTTTTGAACACAGCTGAACTAAAAACAGGCTAGCTTATAATATAAAATATTCCTCTTAAGTAATGCAAGGCAATGACCACGGTTTGATAACCGATAACAATCCAAACTTTACAAAAATTGCTTAGCATTAACACTGAGAAGTTGTGCCGGTACCATGTCAGCAAATCGACAAGCCTAATGCACAACAGATAACTAGTGAACTTAATTAGTCAATTAAACAACTAGCGAGTTTAACTGCTAATTGATTTCAAACAGCCAGAACGGCCTAAGACGACCTCTATACAGTACCAGCGATCTGTTGTGACTGGAAACAGTGTCCTGAGTTACAGCTTTACATTCGCGGTTGATAACAGTGGAAGACTATTTCGGGGATGAGTCGGCGATCCCCAACGAGCAGTGCAGAACTGCCTGTCTTCCAGCTTGAGGCGGCCAACTTTCGCCACACAGTCGCGACTCCGGAGGGCCAGCAAGCTTCCACATGCGGTTATCAACGGCTGCAACACTCTACGGCCGCCAACTCAGTACTCTCTTTACACGCTCGCTGCCACAAATCTGATCACTGCCCACTGTCCAAGGTCTCGCTCCTCACTGGTTCCCACGTCGATTTCAAACCCAAAACCGGCAAAGGAGGCCAGACCGTGAAGATAGGATAACACCACAGACATCAAAATAAGAATCGACCGCAACATGTGAACAGCACTGACACAATCACTACATTTCTTTGTCATTAATTCTCTTTTTTTTCACATACTTCACAAGGATGGTCTGTCTCTCACCCTTCCTCTGTCAGGATATGAAAAAAAGGAATGGTGCAAAGAATAAATAAAGAGATTATTCTAGGTTAAAACCCCATCGTCACTTTGACGCACCCAACATAATGGTGTAACCCCAGCTCATACAGGGTGATCCACAAGTTCGTTAACATTTGAAATTTCAATACTTCACGGTATGAAGTAGGTAGGGAGGTATGAATTAACAGCACTGACTCATGAACTACATTTCATTATCATTAATTTGCATTTTATTTTAACATACTTCACAAGGATGGTCTGTCTCTCACCCTTCGTCAGAACATGAAAAAAAAGGAAGGTGAAAAGAATAAATAAAGAGGTTATTCACAGTTAAAACCCCATCGTGACTTTGACGCACCCAATATAATCGGTGTTACCCCAGCTCATACAGGGTGATCCAAAATCCCGGGGATTTTCTGTGCCTCGTGATGACTGGGTATTGTGTGATGTCCTTAGGTTAGTTAGGTTTAAGTAGTTCTAAGTTCTAGGGAACTGATGACCATAGCTGTTAAGTCCCATAGTGCTCAGAGCCATTTGAACCATTTGAACCAAAATCCTGTAAAAATTTGAAAAGTCAATACTTAACGGTATGATGTAGATAGGGAGATATCAATTGACGTACATGCGTGAAATGACAGATACTTTCACTGAAACCACAAAACTGCGGAATATGACCAACAGATGGCACTTTATATGAAACAAAAGCAACTATTAACGCTAGATGATGAGAAGCCGGCCGCTGTAACCGAGCGGTTCTAGGCGCTTCAGTCCGGAACCACGGTGCTGTTACGGTCGCAGGTTCGAATTCTGCCTCGGGCATGGATGTGTGTGATGTCCTTAGGTTACGTTTATGTAGTTCCAAGTCTAGGGAACTGATGACCTCAGATGTTAAGTCCCATAGTGCTTAGAGCCATTTGAACCATTTTTTGATGATGGAAAATTAATAAACGTATTAAAATTAGTGTGATGGCCAGAATTTCAACTTGAGGCTGCTTGTTTGCCATTGTACTAGCCATTACGCCACCACAGCGTTCTAGGAGATATAACTGTACGGATCACCCTATTCTAAAGCCCTCCCTAACACAAACTTCAGTTCACATGTACAGCTGATTTTCTCCTTCATAGATCATCACTACTACCGAAGCTCTCTGGTATTGTCAAGGCACAAATTTTTTATCGTAGGTAAAGATGAGACTCAAATGTCGCATGGAAAATTTAATTATATTACAAGAGATTTTTATCGAAAATGACGTTCCTTGTAACAAGTACCCATCATATTGACCATAAATCGTGTTATTTAAGACATGTGTGTCAAGTTTTACCCCCCTACCTACGTTACTCCGTGAAGTTGCGCATTTTCAAATGCTCACGAACTTTTGAGTCACCCTGTTGAGCCTCACGTATGTATAAGTTTTGCAGTAATCGTGTGCGATATGTAATTGTCCAGCAAGGAAGACGTGTGTTGTATAAAGATCGTATTTTGCTTAATTTTATTAGTTTGCTGACATAGAACTTTTCTGTCAGGGTGAAATTTGTAAATGAATCGTTGCTGACTATTCAGTGATGACACAATACCGTAACCAGTCAAATTGTCGAGAGAAAACAGCGAGGCGCATAAACAGGTATATCGTTTTTTAAAAATGACGTTGATATGTTGAAGTATTTGGTCACCCACATGTAACGGCGAATAACCATGGGTTGGCTAGAACTGCACGAACACTGGGTCTTGGGATTAGAAAATTTGCTTGTAGATCCAAATTGATTCATGTAGTTAATGACGCTGCTGTGATAAGATGGCTACAGAAGAAAACAGCGTTAATCCTGTGCAATTCTGGGAGAGCATTACATTGTATCAGATGTCATTCTTCATGACCGTGATTTTCACATAAGGCTTTCAGACGTTATTGAAGAAAATGGGATTTTCTCTCAGGGAAGGTATACCTCATATTTGTGAATATTAATGTCGCATTTGTGTCTGATACAAGATACTAGGTACATCTACACAAGATACAAGACACGTACATCTATAAAAGATACTATATACACTTGACAGCAAAATAAGTGGGTCACTGCCGAATGCAACCAACATAACGTAGCTGTGTTGCAGGACCTCTAAACACCAAAACCCCGTGGGGTACAGTCGTTTGACTACAGACAACGGGTACCACAAGAGACTACTAGAGACGAAAGGTCTTTATGGCAGCCAGTCTAAGCGTCAACTAATATCGTCATACAAAACATATTAGGAAACACATTCTTAGCGGTGAGACACCCCATAACACTCATAAACTAACCTTAATTACAACAAGTGACATTCCAAAAGTTCAGAGAAAACGAATTATTTTACATATATCGTACGGTAATCTTCAGTCAAAATTAAATACTTGAGACAATATATGGAGTTACAAAGCTGTACGACAATTGGAAAAAAGTTTTTCGCTCTCGAAAAGGTTTTCCATCCACGTGCTGAACGTCGCTCAACGGCGAGTGGCTCTGGAAACTGGATATTGGACGAACCTCTAAAAAAGCCGGCCGAAGTGGCCGTGCGGTTAAAGGCGCTGCAGTCTGGAACCGCAAGACCGCTACGGTCGCAGGTTCGAATCCTGCCTCGGGCATGGATGTTTGTGATGTCCTTAGGTTAGTTAGGTTTAAGTAGTTCTAAGTTCTAGGGGACTAATGACCTCAGCAGTTGAGTCCCATAGTGCTCAGAGCCATTTGAACCATTTTTGAACCTCTAAAAACACGCGATTAACGGCAACAAACACTCTACGGAAATCTCAACATTATCAGCGAATCATCAGTAATATCATTGCTCTCGTAACACATCAAAAGCTACGTGTACACAAATTTAAACTTGAAATGACATGACCAACATCGTCGTTCTGGACCTGGATTCAAACCCAGCACATATAGCCATTGTTAGCTAAGCTAAGCTTTGTTTGTGCCTTATTGAGACCCGATCACTAGGCATAAAGAGACGTGAAGTATAGACGTTTGCACCAGTATCAGTTATCAATTCAAATGTACTGAACTGGGAATCCAGTCAGTGATATCGGCATCCGTTGCGGCGGAATTGAAGACGTGATTGTCAGTCAATCTCTCACCGAGAATCGCTCTTGATTAGCGCGAGGTCGTGAACCTCTTGGATTCACACGTGGCCAAACGTGCGCATTGTGGATATTTGAATGTCAGCAGACATTTCCAGTCAGCGACACCGACACAGCAGATTACGTCAGTAGGACTAACAAAATATTCCACAACGTAACAAGGTGATTTCAGAAACTTATTTTTCTTGTAGAAATATATTTGGTTTGACGTTGTCTACCCCCTGTATTAATTTGAACGAATAGTTTTGGAACACCCTGTAAAGACCAACTTTTGTATGCCGCCTGGATAGGCGGTGCGTGGGTCTGCTCCTGTGAACTGCTTCTGTAATATAGGCCGAGAGTGAAGGACGCGAGTAGGAGCAGAAGAGTCAAAAACACAAGTAAATTTCAAATGCATACATAAATATGGCTAGGATGAGCATGTAGGTATGAAGCCGTAGTCCATGTCTAATCCTGTGAAGTTAGAATGACTGTTCTGTATATTCTCAAAGCTAATAATCCTCGTTGCTGTCCAAACTTTAACTGAACGTCACTCACACAAAGTCTCAATGGCAAGCTAGCCCACTCGGTAGTAGAAGCGATATTTCCAGGCCGTCTGCTCTTGCTGAAATGGGCAGAAATCAAGACGTCATTCGCTGAGCTCCACAAGGGCGGCCAGAGGGCTCTGTGGTCGGCGTAGTTAGTGTTGTCTCGTAGTGCCAACTTACGAGAGCGTGCACCTACGTTGTGGCATCGTAACTATCGATGCTACACCAACGATTCGGGAAATCTCA
This sequence comes from Schistocerca nitens, assembly GCF_023898315.1. Taxonomy (NCBI): domain Eukaryota; kingdom Metazoa; phylum Arthropoda; class Insecta; order Orthoptera; family Acrididae; genus Schistocerca; species Schistocerca nitens. The sequence goes on from NC_064618.1 coordinate 254,320,695, forward strand.
ACAGCGGCTGAAACAATCTTAACTATAACTATATGCTGACGATGCCACGTACCTGGAGCAATGTTATTGAACACAGAAGCAATGTTTATTCTTATAAAAACGTTCGGCGTTGACAAATTTTGTCGCGGAATATTAGTTTACGATCAGCAAAGTCGGACCCAGTATGCAGTTTGTCTGTATTTAGGGAAATGAGTCTGTGGTTAATAACCAGTCTGTAGAACAATACTCATAGTTCCACGCGATCCTTCTAAGTGATATGTGATATACTTCCATCGTAGAAGTACAGATGTGGTTTAATTACTGGAACTGAAGTTATATAGAAAATATCCTGTGTGCTGGGTCCAATAACACTGCCAGAAAAAAGATTAGTACACGTGAAAACACATCGTCGATTCTGATTTGCTGACGGCGTATGCCACCTGGCGGCTAGTAAATGTACTAATGATGGTTTCAGCGTTGTCTGCCGAGAGATGGCGTAGTGGCATAGCTACTAGAGAGCCATCTGTGTCTAAACTTTATAGGGACTGCTCACCGCCAGAAGGCTCAATCTAGTGCAAACATTTTAAGCAAGAGGCGACCATACCATATAGACACATTCGTTCTTCCTACAGCCAACTGAACGAATTTGAATGGGCTCAAATTATAGCCGTCAGAGTGGCAGGATGGTTTTTTTCGGTGAATTGCTACACAAGCTGGACGTGCTGCGTCAGTTGTGCTACGATGGTGGTGTTAGTGTTGACGTGGACATTCTCACACTCGTAGACGAGGGTCTGGACGTCCACACAGTATAGAGGCTCATCACGAACGTCGTATTGTAAGGGCAACAGTGTCAGATTGTACAGTTGCTGAAGCACGGATAAGACGACTTGTGAGCCCAGACGTGTCAAAACGAACTGATAGCAGTTATCAGCACACGTCTAGCCCGTCTTCTACTCTCGCCACAGTATCGACGTGCACGGGTCGATTAGTGCCATCAGAGGATCACTAGGAATGGTGCGCTGAAGTCTTCAGCTATGAAGGTAGATTCTGCCTACTCGCAAGTGATCGCAAGTGATGGTCGTTTGTACGTACTATACAGACCTGCTGAGCTCTCCCTCTTAGAGTGCATTCGTCCAACACACAGGCCCCATTCCAAGCCTTATGGCCTGGGGTGAAACTAGGCTACAACTGTCGTTCACTTTTGGTGTTTCTGGAGAGTACGCTAACAGGCACTGAGGAGATGATGAATGTTTTTAGACCTGCTATTTTGCCGTTCCAGTAATGGGAAGATGATATTGTTCCAACGACGTATTTCTTGTCCACTCACTGGCTGTGAAATTCAGTGTGCTCTGCAAGACATTCAGGGAATTCCCTGGTCAGCACAATGTCTGGACTTGTCTCCAGTCAGCCGTGAGTGGGATATGATGAATCGAGGGACATATTTTGTGGCTCCTCAACCAAAAACCGTACGGAGCTACATGAAGATGTCTGTCAGTCCCAAGTTTCTCAGGACAGTATCCGCTATCTGTATGGTCGACTGGATGCCAGTCAGTGCCTGCACTGCCGCCGGTGGAGACTAAACCACATACTAAAATGAGTGTTTCACCATGGATCGATACCTCAAAGCCGCTTGTGCTATCAATCTGCAAATGTAACCATTTTATGTGCTCCATATACACTGTTACAGAAACAAATCATGAGTGAACTGGAAACTCTAAAGGGGCGTATTAATTTTTTAGCCCGCAGTGTATTTTGACTTGTGCTCTGATATCCCACAGAATCACTTTAAAGATAGAGCCTTTACGACTACTTTTTTGGTATAATAATTTTCCTGTTCCTAAAGTTGCGTTATTATTTTAAATTTTACATGCAACAAGCTAATAAGAATCTTCTCTAAAATTATTTAACACTCCAATAACAATAGTTGCTATATTGTGTAAACTCTTCATGAAGCGAACCAGTGAATTACCGATTATCGCTGTGAGAGAATCTTGCAGACTAAGTTGTTCGCGGGTAGCTGGTCTGAAGTGTGTAGGAGAAGAACTGTTGCCAGCCGTAGTGGCCGAGCGGTTCTAAGCGCTACAGTCTGGAACAGCGTGACCGCTACGGTCGCAGGTTCGAACCCTGCCTCAGGCGTGGATGTGTGTGATGTCCTTAGGTTAGTTAGGTTTAAGTAGTTCTAAGTTCTAGGGGACTGATGACCTCAGAAATTAAGTCCCATTGTGCTCAGAGCCATTTGAACCATTTTTGAAGAACTTTTTATTCACTTTTATGAAGTACACAAATCATAGACACACTGAAGAGCCAAAGAAACTCGTACCCTTGCCTAATATCGTGTAGCGCCCACCAGGCAGGTACAAGTGCTGCAACACGACGTTACATGGACTTGACTAATGTCTGAAGTAGTACTGAAGGGAACTGACACCCAGAATGCTGCAGGGCTGCCCATAAATCCGTAACAGTACGAGGGGATCTGTTCTGAACAGCACGTTACATGGCATACCAGATACGATCAATAATCTACGATAATGTTGGAAGCTGGAGATATGAATCACAATTTGTGCCGCGGCTGGGAATCGAACCAGGAACTTGTTGTTTACTAAGGTAGAAATGCTGACCATTACATCACCGCAGCACGTTGGTCAGCGTTGCAGCACGAACTACCCAAGTCGAATACCTTCCTCAACACAAACTTCAATTAATGTGTCCAGTTTACTTTCCCGTTACATTATCATTATGATCATTATTACCACGGCTCTCCGGCATTGGAATAGCATCCCAGTGTTGGACGTAATGGGCAAGTCCTGTACTTCATGTGATCGTATAGATCGTACAATTAAAGTTTCCCCGAGACACTTAAGTCTCATCTTTATCTACGATAATGTTGGAAACTGCAGATATGAATCAAAATTTGTGCTGCCGCCGGGACTCGAAGCGGGATCTTCCAGCTTATTAGGCAAAAAATGCGGATCATTACACCACCGCAGCACGATTTTCATTATTGTCGAATGCAGGAGAGCCCTGATAACACGCTACGGTCGCAGGTTCGAATCCTGCCTCGGGCATGGATGTTTGTGATGTCCTTAGGATAGTTAGGTTTAACTAGTTCTAAGTTCTAGGGGACTAATGACCTCAGCAGTTGAGTCCCATAGTGCTCAGAGCCATTTGAACCATTTGAACCCTGATAACAGTGACAGTGCAAGGGGAAAATAAGCTGCAGATATCAATTGAAGTTAGTGTTGTGGAGGGCTTCGACTTGGTCAGTTCTTGCAGCAGTGCTGACCTTCGTGCTGCAGTGGTGTAATGGTCAGTATTTCCCCCTCATATGCAAGAAGACCCTGGTTAAAGTCCCGGCCGTGGCATAAATTTTGATTCATATGTGCAGCTTCCAAAATTATCGTAGATAGAGTTGAGACTTAAATGTCATAGGGAAACTTTAATTATACGCTCAATAATGTTTATGTATAAGGAATTTGGTCATCAGTGGAAGTTTTTAAACTCAGAAGTGTACTCCTGGAGCAACTCTATAGCGATTTTGGACATGTGGGGTGTCCCATTGTCCTCCTGGTTTTGCCCAACTCTGTCGGAATGCACAATGGATTTAAATGAAGGCAGGTGATCAGACAGGACGCTTATCTACGTGTCACCTATTAGAGCCGTATCTAGACGGAGAAGGGGTCCCGTAACACTCCAAGTGCACACGGCCCACACCGTTACAGAGCCTCCACCATCTTTAACAGTCCTCTGCTGACTTAACGTGTTTTTAAATGTCGACGCATCTTTGAATCACCCTTTATTTCGAGACTGCTTCTGAATTAAGTACGTAAATTCGGCTTAATGTCGATTAAAAGATATGTGTGAGGTCAAGAGGCGGTTGATAGGAGGGGCAGAGTGCTTCACTCGAACATGCTCTCCTGCCCTTTAGTGACTATCACGTGATAAATTCCGATGTTTCGATTGGCAAGCTGTTTCTACTGATGTTTGTTGTGGAAGCATTACTACGCCAGTGACGCCTATCCAGAATGTCATCTCGTCAGCACTGCTGACGGTGAGAGAGGAGTTTACCCGACCTTCACATGAATGGTGCGTACAATGGTGCTGGCATCTGGCAGCTAAATGATACCAGCACAGCCCTTGCCACAGCTCATAAGCGAACTTAAAAACTTTCAGTGACGAACAAAATTGTTTAAAACATGTATTTGTGACAAGGCACACCTGTACAGCCTCCCTCTATCAGGAGCAGAGAATCTGGTCCCTTGGGAAGGCGACAGTTATCTGGGGCTCCACTCAGCAAGGTGGGATACGCCAGATTTACGTGTCTGTGGTAAACCTATAGTTTGCTGTTGGGTGTGGCTCCAGCTTGATAGTGAACTTTACAATAATAGCCACAAAGTCAGCGAGACCTTGTGGTGGTGCGGTGGAAGGGCGACGTGACATCAGCGCTTAGGGCAGTTATGAAGTACCGGCACCAACAATGAAAACACTGCCGAGGAGGGATGGACGTGTGGTGGTGAGCTCTTGGACATTACAGATAGTGGGGCTGTAACAAATGCTCAGTCAGAGGGACGCATCAGTCGGCGTTCAGCAGGAATGTTCAGCAGAGTAAAAGGGAGAGGCGGACTACTGACCAGTTCACAAAAACTTATGTGTCAGTAGACCGTGCATGTAATAGCAAATATTAATAAGATTTAGCGAAACGTGATAAGTTAGTGGCACAACTGCTAATGTCGTTGGGAATAATCTGATTAACTGATCATCCATGGGGTTTAAAAGTTATGATAATTTTGTCTTCAGTGGATACAACCCTGTAGCATGTTCACACTGAGATACTACGGTAATGAATCCCAATTTACTGTCTCATCCCAGTTATGTATGACAATGTCAATTGACAGTATATAATTTTAATATTTAACTATTCTCTGACCATTCACACAGTAGGTCCATATTGCTGTTTAAAAGAAAAATTGTCCAGATGCGTGGGGTCCTCGCGCACTCAGATTCCGTACAAACTTAATCATGAGTATAGACAGTTTAGCCATTCGGAGAATCGAGGACACTGACAATTTGCTCCTGTTGTTGATATTGACACGGCTATCATATCGGTCTGAGGGACTCCAAGATTTTAGAATGTTTTAATTGAAAGTGTTAAATCAGTTAACTAATTTTTACCCTGCCAAGAGACCATAGAACTGTGTGTGACATGAATTTGAACTTGATATGCCAAAGTGTTCCAAAGAAAAAGGAAATAAACAGACAAAAAGACAGATGGATAAAAAATGACAAAAAATATTTTTGCGTTTTATACAACTACAAGTCAACAATTTTCGTGTTGCTTTACCTTCTTGTGCTGATCAACTTTGCGTCTAGTCGAATTTCATGATTATAGGTCAACGGAAAGAACCCTATAACTTCCGATGTGATATCAGAGGCCTATCTTTTCATTAAACTGACTTAGAATTTGAAAAAATTTATACCGCCTAGTGTTCATAGACCTTCATATCTGTCTTAAATTTGAAGTTTATATATATATATATCTCTTCTCGTTCCTGAGAAAAAGTGTCTTAATAGTTGGACAAACAGACAGATGGGAAAGAAAACGATCCTATGAAGGTGCCATTTTTACGCACTTAGGTCTGAACTTCAAAAACGTTTTACAAATTGGAAAAAAACCCTAAGTTTTAAACTAAGGGAGCGCCGTGTCTTAGTAACAGTGTACTCTTTTTATTTAGTGATACTCATTTTAATAGTGATAGTCATTCGACGGTTGCTGTTTGGGGGGGGGGGGGGGGGGACCAGTGCTGGCTTTCTTAGTTGCTTGCAATATCGCATCTTATACATGATCCACCGGGCTACTCCTAAAGCGACCAGAATGAGAGGAACACACACAAGTGTTCGGTGTACATATTCTTTCGTGTGCCACTCAGTATTGTGTGTCGTGGCATGGTAGATAGTAACTTGCTCCTGTTTATTGTCTATAAGTTTTGTCCATTGACTGAAGCAGACAGACGTTTGAACGATTATGTAGCACAGGCCAGGCACCAGGTTCTGACAGTAAAACAGGTGGCGGGGGTTATTACCATGTGCTTGAATTTTACATGCACGTTAAGGGGCTCCGGAACGCCCTATACTTACAATGTTAAAATAACGCTTATAAATTACATCTTTCCTCACAAAGTATTTGAGGTAGGAACTTGAACTTTTTACAGATTATTTATTGGAGTATGGGCTACAACTTAACACAGGGATTTTACAAAATTTTAGTTCAGTTATTAAAGATGATTTTTTTTCAATTGTAATGAAAATTCACAACATTTTTTTGCAATTTTTTATTTATATATTCAAAAATATACAGTTTTTTGCAAAAAGGCTGTGTTAAATTATGCAAAAGGTACTGTGTAACATTTACTGAAAGTTTGAAACAAATATGTTTGGAAGATCCTTAGAAAACATGTAATTAGTATGAGAAAATAAAAGTTTTGGGAATCGAGCGACAAAGATTGGATTAACTTTTTAGTGCATTCCAGGTCCATAGGATGGATTATCTTCATCCTCTGCAAACTCCTCCTCCAGCTTCCTCTTGTTCCTCCTCCTGTTTACTCTTGCTTGTATTTCTAGATTCTTTACAGCCCTGTCTGCAGCCCGAAGGCGTTCCTTGTCTAAAGCAAGCATCGCTCGTACCATGTTAGAACCCATATTTCTAAATACCTTGCACCTTACAATGTTGCCATCATTGAAAGTCGCAACAGCATCATACACACCAAAGTGAAGTGTTTCTATTCCAACAAATACAGTCTTGGGGATTCTCGACCATATAACACTATTTACACTTTCACTGGGGTTTTCAGTTTTTCCGTGAATACACTTTTTCAACTGTTCAGGTGCTGCTAAGTCTCTGAAAATAGGTTTTATCACCTCCATTATTGCATGAGGCAGACTATGCTTATGAGTGTACACTTCACCAGTTAGCAATCCTTTGTTATATTTACACCAACTGTCTTCTTCTTTGGGACACAAGCTATGTTGGGGATTTTCATCGGTTGAAGAAGTATGAAAAAAAAGAGCCCAAACAGCCTTCTTCATTTCGTCGACACTTTGTGTATTTTGCCTAATAGCCATTCCATAATAGTTATGTATGTTTGTCAATTACACTGTCAGTTAACCTTCCCTTCCCATCCAACCCTTTACCATCACTGAGTTTTTGTTTTTTGTACGAAGCTTTCAGTCGCCGAAGTCTTGTTCCCATTCGCTTCTGTACGTGTCCAATACACTCAAATTTCTGCACTGCAACATCATCACCATAGGGCTTCAGTCCTTGAACATGTTTGAAACTTTTAGAATCACCGTCACCAAGGTAATTAACATATCGCACTTTATCACACGCCTCAGAACGCTGGAATATACTGACAACACCAGCCACTTCCATTCCTCCACTACTGCCACTATAGTTAGCTTTGCAATTATTTTCATGTGTACCTTTATATTTTTGTGGATATCTACAATACTTTGATATTACTGCTACATCTAAAACTTTCCTTGTATACATACTGGTGGCAGATACTACACCATGAAGAGATGTGTGTCCCCGTTTATGCCAGGTACCATCGAACGCTGCAGTTAAATCTCTGTTACCATTATTTTCCATTACTGCCTCTTCCACAGCGTTCTTCATAGATTCTATACAGACATCTTCTACTTTAGACCCTATTAATTTATTATAGGTCGTAAACTTGGTTGGGGGATTTGGAAGATTCATGATGCCACAGAAAATTGCACCGGCAGTAGCACCCTTACCAACTGAACGCAAGGAATAAACAAATCTAATGTTGTGTTCGTAGATTTTGCTACCATTTTCTTCAGTTGCAGTTACTGCAACACTGGTCCAAAAGGTGGTCATGTATGAACACTTATCACATTTCAGTTGTATTTCACTAGCAAGTCCTACGTGCTTTATTATGGAGAGTTCCAGACCAACTTCACTACAATGAATACATCTTACACAGTTTGAAAAAATTCCTTTGAGAACCGCCGGCCGAAGTGGCCGTGCGGTTAAAGGCGCTGCAGTCTGGAGCCGCAAGACCGCTACGGTCACAGGTTCGAATCCTGCCTCGGGCATGGATGTTTGTGATGTCCTTAGGTTAGTTAGGTTTAATTAGTTCTAAGTTCTAGGGGACTAATGACCTCAGCAGTTGAGTCCCATAGTGCTCAGAGCCATTTGAACCATTTGAACCTTTGAGAACCGACATATCAAATATTTCATTCACATCCGATTCGCCCATAAAACATTCATAGTTTTCACTCATTGAACCAAGCTTCTTCTGTGAAGTATTTTCTTTCCCACTTTGACTGCTATGGGCAGGTGTACTTGAGAGGTTAGGTTCACTCACTTGGTTATCGTCTTTATTGTTTACAGTAATAACACATACCTTTGGCTTTCCAACATTTCTCCTTTTCTTAAAAGCCTTCAGAGGATTTCTAATAGCTTTAATTTTACTCATTATTATACTTCAACAAAACAGAGACTCAAGAAACAGAATTAATTACGTATATTTTCGAGATAACGACAGAGTAAATAAACATGAAACAATCGACAATCACACCAGCGATATATATTGAACCATCACAGGTTAGCCACAACACATACATTATCTCACATCACTAAAATGTACCTGATGAACACGGACGTTAATAATAACACCATTTGACAGCAGTTTAACAGCGCCACAGTGGGTCACGCCCATGTAGAACACATTTTAAAAAAATTTAAAAATAGATGTAGTCTTCGGAATTGAATAAATTATATATCTATTAAAAGGTAATAGTCTGCAGATTCAGAAAACGCAAAAAAGTAAAAATTGAACTTTTCATGATTTTGAGCCTTTCCGGAGCCCCTTAAATGAGCAGATGATCTAACGGGAGAGCTGTTATACAAGATTCCACCGCCTGTTACAATGACCCGGTTGGTGTGAGATATAAACTGGGTGTTGTGCGATGTCCTTAGGTTAGTTAGGTTTAAGTAGTTCTAAGTTCTAGGGGACTGATGACCATAGATGTTCAGTCCCATAGTGCTCAGAGCCATTATTTTGTGAGATATAAAGACATTCTCGGAACAGACGAGTGCTACTACAATTTGCCGTGGCACAGTTTACAATAGGCTATTATAGGGGGGTACTAAAAGAGGACCATGCACCACTACAACCGTGGTAAGAGTGTACTCATAATCTGCGTGTACACAAAACTGAATTCCATTGTGTCGGATAAGTGAATGACTTTGACGATCTTTGCTAACAATCAAGCGTTCCTTCCTAATAGAACACTTGACTGAAGGATCACAGATCGGACAGGTCCTTGAAGGAAATAAGGTCCTTGAAGGAATTCTCTGGGCGCCAGGTTCCAGGTAGGTGATGATCATGCTGAATTGGGGTGTTTAGGGATGCCAGTTATTAATTTTCAACAACGTTTGATCTATATTTGTTTTAATACAGAAATTGTTTTGCCACACATGTCACAGAATCAGTATTTGCAATATGGCGGCTCTGGACTACGCCGTTATATTCGACCCTTTTCACACATTAACACAGTTTTCTGACTTTACATAGTGATAGATACTGCCCAAGACACTTGGCGTTATTATAACTAATAACTTCACTTTAGCCCGCATCTCGTGGTCGTGCGGTAGCGTTCTCGCTTCCCACGCCCGGGTTCCCGGGTTCGATTCCCGGCGGGGTCAGGGATTTTCTCTGCCTCGTGATGGCTGGGTGTTGTGTGCTGTCCTTAGGTTAGTTAGGTTTAAGTCGTTCTAAGTTCTAGGGGACTTATGACCACAGCAGTTGAGTCCTATAGTGCTCAGAGCCATTTGAACCATTTTTTAACTTCACTTTATATCTTATTTAACATCTGAAATAACCACTCGTGACCGTTCTTTTTGATCCGACCCGGTTACTCGACGGTGCGTTTTGAGTGGCTCCTCGCGACTCACTCGCCCTGTCTTCCCGAAGGACAAGAGAGACCACCCCACCTTTCTCTCTCCGCCAATGAGGACACTTCTCTCGTTTCCTACACACACACACACGCACACACAAACACACAGACACACAGACACAGACACAGACACACACACACACACACACTTATATATATATATATATATATATATATATATATATATATATATATATATATATATATATATATATATATATATATATATATCCAAACCTTCAGCCAATGGCCGTTCGGATCGCTGTTGCTAGGCGGATCTGACGTCACTGTTGCGGACATTGTGACGGAAGTTTTTCTCGGAACACTGTCTCAGATTGTAAGATCGTACTCCCGAATAGTTGGATCCTGAGCCTACTAAGTTTGCACAACATTGCCTCCTATGATTACATCACTAATGCTCTTGCTGACGCTTAATTGTTAAATGTACATGTAGCCTGGGTGCTACTGAGCATTCCCGATCGCATAAACGTGCGTAATACTTGGCTTAAACACGTGAAGGGAATGCATATATGCATTACACATTCCCCCTTCTTTTATTTTCAAAATTCAATATGCTCGAAGACCTTGTTTAATTTTGAAATATTCTCAGTTGGTATCTCTTGTCTTCGGTTTACATCTTTAATCATTGGTATTATTATCTTTAACATGGTATCGCTACACAGATATATATCCTATTAACTTTGAGTGTGTAGTCTATCTTCAAAATTATTTCTGATCTTTATCTGATGCGATCTTTATTTGATGCCGTGATAGTGGCACCTTTCTAGCTTTAATTCTCTTCTGAATATGCCATGAAAATTATCATTTTCTAACATGTACCTCATTTAAAATTGAACCTTTATTCATATGTTCTTCACCTTATTTAAAATTGAATAATCATTCAGATGTACTTTTGCTTTATCTAAGATGGAACCTCTTCTCATATACCACTTCCTGTTAGCTCATCTAATCATTAACATATTAATTATTTCTGAATACAATACAAAGCAAGCTAACCAAACTTATAAAATTGTAATTAGGATTATCTTAATTTATAATGCCCATTTCCTACTATGTACAATACCAAGTACTATACCATCGGCTCTCTAATTGACGTCCTATGAGTCACTGTTTCACTTCTATTTTCTTTTTCGTCAGCGAATGCCGTCCTTCTCACTTTTATAACTTTTAATCGTTGGCCTTGTTATGGCTGTTCTATTGGTTACAAATCAATTTGCAGTTCACTACACTAGAAATAATTTATGAAACCTACAGTTCGTCATGGGGTGAGCTGGGAGACGAGAAGAATGTGTGGTGCTGACGTCCATGTGATTGTGGCAACAGCGAGCGATGTGGTGTGTAGCCGATGCTGAGGCTTTGCAGACCAGCTGTCTCGCGCCATTGTTTTCTGTGTCTCTCCAGGCCCCACTCGTGGATTACATGTAACAATTTACACATACATTTAGTCAATAATTAATACTATTTTCACATAGATTCCAATCCAAGTAACTTTCTATTCCATGCTTGTTAGTTAATTCTGTGCGATCAAGCAAGGCAGCTGCGGTTTTCAGATCCTGCCTACTGTTCTATTTTTCCTTCATTTCGAGTATGTCTTACAATTATCTAAGACAATTTTGTTCTTACATTTCCATCAGAGATCAGTTCCCTTTATCGCCTAATCTTTTTGTCTTCTTATTTGGTTTCTTTTGGTGAATCATTTAATATCTCATTATCTCGACTTGCGTCAAGATTTTTTCGTAACATTGATTATTTTCTTCTACTCTTACATTGGAGACCATCATTTTATATCCTTCATGTGTGCATATTCCAGGTTATTCCATGTCTTTTACTTGTCATATATAAATCATTATTTTGCGTGAATGTATAGTTTGAATCATTGCTTATCTCTGTTCAACTGTTTCTCACCTGTACTATTCCGTTATTTTTAACGACATATTGATAGTGTAAGTGTGGCTATTATTTCTTCTTTACCCCTTCTGCAGCCTACTAATTCCCTCTAACTTAGTTCAACACTTCTTATTTTTACTTAAGGTACCTATCGGCTTACCATTACCCATTATTCGATGTGGGGACACCTTTGTATGACCAGCATCAGCTTTATACTTATAGCGATACCATCCTCAGACGCTCGTTAACGTATACCTTTTCTCAATTTTTCTATGGGGTTTGGACCCACTTCCCATGATCATACAACTTCAATTCTTCACCTTATTCTGCTGCACTTACCTCTTTCTCCTTTGTTCACGACTTACTTTGTCAGTTGGCTTAAACATACGTTTCACACTTTGCTACTATTCGATCTCGTTATTGTTCACTCATCTAAGCACCATTGCAGAATGACACACACTTATATGCGTTTCCCTGTTTTAGCTAAGATGTTTGTTCGCTGTCTCCACAGGCTGTTTTTGGAATTTGTTGAATTTGCTTCTAAAGAGGTAACATCTTTGTCTCTGTATACCTTGTTTACTTTTATAATAGCCTATTCCTTGTTGTACTGACTGTCTCTTAGGTTCGTTACAGGTTATAATCACAAATTTCAAAGTTTACTACACATTTTCCAACAGAATAACACCTTTTTTTTAAATAGCTTTTCCCCCTTTGTACTGCCTCTTTCTTATCACTTACCTTTTTTACTTGTTATTCCCATGTACCTATATTGGAAGATAAAGAAGGAACTGATGATACAACAACATTCTGAGAGAAGGGAGGGAATATTGCCAATATGACGAAACACGTAAATAATATCGCTAATGCCTAAGCATCTGGTGTGTGTCACGATGCACCTCACATTGCAAAGAAGTAGTATACTCTGAAGTTGGACAGCGAAGAATTAAAGGTAATAGTAAATAGTTCTGACTGAAAGAAGAGCAAGATTGACAATATGAAGAAAAACTGAAATAATATTGTCAATAACTGAGTGCCTGGTGCTCGTTAAACACCTAGCATTGTACAGAACGGTGCTCGTTAAACACCTAGCATTGTACAGAACACAACGTCCTCTGAGGTTTTCAATCAATCCTTTGACCAGTTTTGTTGTTATGTCTATTGTAGTGTCTTGTCTCCTGATGATTTATTCGATTATCTGTGTGTTGAGGATATTGCATCTGTCTGTTTGTCAGTTCCCCTCGTAGTCTATTTTCATTAGGTCTGTTATTTCCCCAGGGGTTTCTTCTCCAACCCTCTAGATTCTGATTGTTCCCTGCCAATGAATCCAATTGATCCAACGCTTGTACAATTGCGTTTACATCTGACTTGGATATTCCTATTAATTTTTCTTGTACCCTTGGAGGTAACTTGATCATAATGACTGATATTAAATCCGTTTCTTTCAGGAGATCATCTAAATACAAGTTCTTTTCAACATAAGTCTGGAAGAACTCTTTGTAACTTCTGCAACCACTATTACTAAAATTTCTACCTTCAAATATGTCTCTACGAACGCAATTCTGAGTGCTGCTGGACCAATACTGGTTCATGAATGCTTGCATAATCCCCATATATGTTTTGCTTGCGATCCAGATTTCATTTTTTTGGTCATCAGTCTACTAACTGGTTTGATGCGGCCCGCCACGAATTCCTTTCCTGTGCTAACCTCTTCATCTCAGAGTAGCACTTGCAGCCTGCGTCCTCAATTATTTGCTTGCCGTATTCCAATCTCTGTCTTCCTCTACAGTTTTTGCCCTCTACAGCTCCCTCTAGTACCATGGAAGTCATTCCCTCATGTCTTAGCAGATGTCCTATCATCCTGACCCTTCTCCTTATCAGTGTTTTCCATATGTTCCTTTCCTCTCCGATTCTGCGTAGAACCTCCTCATTCCTTACCTTATCAGTCCACCTAATTTTCAACATTCGTCTATAGCACCACATCTCAAATGCTTCGATTCTCTTCTGTTCCGGTTTTCCCACAGTCAATGTTTCACTACCATACAATGCTGTACTCCAGACATACATCCTCAGAAATTTCTTCCTCAAATTAAGGCCGGTATTTGATATTAGTAGACTTCTCTTGGCCAGAAATGCCTTTTTTGCCATAGCGAGTCTGCTTTTGATGTCCTCCTTGCTCCGTCCGTCATTTGTTATTTTACTGCATAGGTAGCAGAATTCCTTAACTTCATTGACTTCGTGACCATCAATCCTGATGTTAAGTTTCTCGCTGTTCTCATTTCTACTACTTCTCATTACCTTCGTCTTTCTCCGATTTTCTCTCAAACCATACTGTGTACTCATTAGAATGTTCATTCCGTTCAGCAGATCATTTAATTCTTCTTCACTTCCACTCAGGAGAGCAATGTCATCAGCGAATCGTATCATTGATATCCTTTCACCTTGTATTTTAATTCCACTCCTGAACCTTTCTTTTATATCCATCATTGCTTCCTCGATGTACAGATTGAAGAGCAGGGGCGAAAGGCTACAGCCTTGTCTTACACCCTTCTTAATACGAGCACTTCGTTCTTGATCGTCCACTCTTATTATTCCCTCTTGGTTGTTGTACATATTGTATATGACCCGTCTCTCCCTATAGCTTACCCCTGCTTTTTTCAGAATCTCGAACAGCTTGCACCATTTCATATTGTCGAACGCTTTTTCCAGGTCGACAAATCCTATGAAAGTGTCTTGATTTTTCTTTAGCCTTGCTTCCATTATTAGCCGTAACGTCAGAATTGCCTCTCTCGTCCCTTTACTTTTCCTGAAGCCAAACTGATCGTCACCTAGCGCTTCTCAATTTTCTTTTCCATTCTTCTGTATATTATTCTTGTAAGCAGCTTCGATGCACGAGCTGTTAAGCTGATTGTGCGATAATTCTCGCACTTCTCAGCTGTTGCCGTCTTCGGAACTGTGTGGATGATGCTTTTCCGAAAGTCAGATGGTATATCGCCAGACTCATATATTCTACACACCAACGTGAATAGTCGTTTTGTTGCCAATTCCCCCAATGAGTTTAGAAATTCTGATGGAATGTTATCTATCCCTTCTGCCTTATTTGACCGTAAGTCCTCCAAAGCTCTTTTGAATTCCGATTCTAATACTGGATCCCCTATCTCTTCTAAATCGACTCCTGTTTCTTCTTCTATCACATCAGACAAATCTTCACCCTCATAGAGGCTTTCAATGTATTCTTTCCACCTATCTGCTCTCTCCTCTGCATTTAACAGTGGAATTCCCGTTGCACTCTTAATGTTACCACCGTTGCTTTTAATGTCACCAAAGGTTGTTTTGACTTTCCTGTATGCTGAGTCTGTCCTTCCGACAATCATATCTTTTTCGATGTCTTCACATTTTTCCTGCAGCCATTTCGTCTTAGCTTCGCTGCACTTCCTATTTATTTCATTCCTCAGCGACTTGTGTTTCTGTATTCCTGATTTTCCCGGAACATGTTTGTACTTTCTCCTTTCATCAATCAACTGAAGTATTTCTTCTGTTACCCATGGTTTCTTCGCAGCTACCTTCTTTGTACCTATGTTTTCCTTCCCAACTTCTGTGATGGCCCTTTTTAGAGATGTCCATTCCTCTTCGACTGTACTGCCTACTGCGCTATTCTTTATTGCTGTATCTATAGCGTTAGAGAACTTCAAACGTATCTCGTCATTCCTTAGTACTTCCGTATCCCACTTCTTTCATACCCCAGGATAACGCTTCGCCTTCCAACCTACATATAACACAGCCTATTTTCTTTTTGTCATCCCAATTTTCTGGAAATTCACCCTCAAATTGCCGCTTAAAAGCTACAGGATCTATCATCTTGATGAAGAGCTGTGGAATTTGCACACATGTAGATACTGGTCATTTGAGGCTACCTGTTGTTTACTTCAATCTTTAGACTTTTTCCTGTTCGAACCACATCTCCAGTCTCCATTTCATTTCCGCCTCTACCTGACTAGCATATTCAGATACATTTCTCAGGTCAGTTTCTTGTACCTGCTCCTTTATCTTTCGCAGCTCTGAATGAAGGGCCCCAGCATTGCATATGCACTCTTTTTCTACAATTTTCATAATACTGTCCATCTGTAAGACATGCGCTCTAGCGCATTTACCGTCTGAACCATCTACTTGCTTTGTTACCTCCATGATATCTGTCTCTAATCGACCTAGCTTTGACTCATGTTTTTTAATCTCGGCGGAATTCTCGCTCACCTGCCCCACTATCCCTCCTAGTCTATCTGTCATTTCAGCTTGGAATTCAGTTTTCATACTTGCAGTCTTGCTATTGACAACTTCCCTAAAACTACCCAGGGATTTGACAACATATACTTCAATATCTTTAAATTTCTTATTAAATTGCCTTGCGAACTCGTCAAACATTTTGTTATTTGACCTAATGCTATCGTCCAGTTTCTGATCAAGAGCTTGAAACTTATCAACCATTAAAGATAACACGTCACTTATACTAGGACTTCTCTTATACTAGGTTCTTTCACCTCAGTGCTTTCATTCAGTTCCTGTTGGCTAGCCACAGGAACAGTGTCTGCTGACGCTACACTACGCAGAGCCCTTGCTTCTACCATGTCATTTTCAAGATTTGTTCCTTGCATTTGGTCATTTGACAAGTACTCCTCCACTACATTACTAGTGTGTTCATGCTGGAAATACTGACCCACTTCCCTACTGTCATCAGCCATATTCAGCTCAATTGCATTAATGTCTATATTCTGATCTTCTAGTTCTACAGTCTTGTCATTTGTCTCGTTCTGCTCAGAAGGGTCACTATTATTAATTTCACTTCTCTCTGGAGAATAAATCACGTCTCTGTGACGCAAGTGAATTATTTTCTTATCTGCCATGGTGTCAATAACTCTTAGCTCTCATTTAATTCTAGGTTAGCCTAGGATTCTTAATATTATGTCAGTTCTGTTGCGTTTGACCTCCTCTATCCTTACCTTACGCTCTCTGCAAGAACGCTGCCGCAGCGGTGCGCTCACTGTTCTGCTGAGGGCGCCGCCCCAGCCGCTGTCCGCTGGCGTGTGCTCCGCTGGCTTAATATTAGGCAGGAGCACGCATCCTACCTCTCAGCCTCCTCGCGCCGGTATGTCCTCGCTCCGGTCGCGCCGTCTGTCCTCGTCGAAGTTCGGTGACTCGTTCTCCCAGAGCTGCAGAAGCTGCCCCCTTTCTTCGATCGAAGCCCCGCTCCAAGTGGGTTGTCGTTAGTTGGACCAACGGCGGCCGGCTGCCTTCGTGCATGTGGCCTTGACTGACTTCCGAAACGGGTTTAACAGCTGCTGCAGCCGCTCGCTTTCTGCGGCGTCTCGAGCCCCCACCGCCCGAAATTTTTTCTTCGCGCGTCGCTCCGCTGCGCCGAGCCTGTATATATGTCCTGAGCGTTCTAGTGTGAAGCTTTATATGTGCAGATCGCTGTTCCCTTTTCGCGTGTGTTGGCAGGGCAGCTTTTGCGGCAAACGACGCGTTCGTGTTCTCTAGGTCTGGAGAGAGACGTGTTTGTTGGCGTGGTACACTTCCGTCGTCGCACGGCGTCGGGTTGACCGCCAGTCTGCCTCCCCTACCAGTCGCCTCATGTTGGCACAAGTTAAGCTGATCGTTTCATACGTGCCACGCGGAGTGCCGCCGTTTATGCGGTAACCAGTTGTTACATTTGTTTGGTGATCTGAGTTACCTCATGTGGTTAAGTCCTGTTTGCCAGGCCTGAGGTTATTCCTCATCATACCTCTGTAACTGTCTTTCTAAAGCTGGCACTCTTATTGCTACTTCTCAGTTTACTTATTACTATTTCTCAGTTTAATACTTGTTGAGACGTCGTACTTTTTCCCTGCGTAATAAGTTTTGAAAATCTCTTCGGGTTTGATGCTGGATCGTAAAATCTACTGGATTCAATATTACGGCGATCTAACTTTCCGCCATCCTCAGGAGGACGCTGATTCTGCTGATGAGTCCCGCTTAGAACTGATCCAGACTGCAGATCGACATCCTCTATAGGCCTCCGTATTGTATACAGCGCATGCGCCGCCCATCACAGCTGATGCCCTCCAAAACTGGTCAGGCGTCGCCGCCCTTAGTAGAACATCGGCGGCAACGATATATCGCACTCAGGCAGATTTTCGAACGCTCGGACGTGCCACAGCGAAGAACGTTCTGATTTGATGCGGGATAGTACAGGATTCTACACCCTGCCAAGAAGAAACCCATTGTATTTATTAATTAAATTATCCACCAACCTAATTTCAATTGCTTCTTTATAGACACTGTTCCAAAAACCGGGAGTGTTGGTAACTATCACAATTTCGACAAATATCATATCGTACCCTCGTTTAAGCGATGTTTTGCTACCGCCGATTTCTTCCGGCTATTTTAGCCTCGTATGACCGCAATGTTAGAGGCATCGGTCATGAACTGTGCGAATCGAACGGCTGATGTGAGCCTTCCCATATCGACACGGAATGTTGTATACACTAGGCTTCCTAAGCCCCAAGTCATCTTTCACAGAGCTGAGTAGTGCCCTATCATTGTAAGCTGGACGGAACACGCTCTTAATGTTTAAACTGCTTAAAAATGTTCCACTCTTAAACTACATGCCCCCAGCATAAGTAAGAAAGGCCACGTACCTATGCTCCTATTCATGCATCTCCGCATATGGTCCACACTCTATAGTCCGAGGAATCTGCTTCTCAGAGTCTCCTATTTTCTTAAAAAATAACTATCAAATGCGCAAGTTCTTGGGTTAAACTGTCCGTGCCGGAAATGACATATGCACTGTGTACCAGAGTCCTAAGAACGCCACTCCATTCGTATGATGGATGACAACTCTTCGAATGCAGTTACCGATATGCGTGCGTCGTCTTTCGGTGAACACTGTGTCCCAGAGTTTTTGTAAACCATAACGTCCAAGAATGGAAGCTTCGCATCACGTTCAACCTCCCTGGTAAATTTAATGCTGAGATGAAGACGTCTGAAGGGGTCCAAAAATATGTTGAAAGCATCACGTCCATGTGACCAGATGAAAAAGTACCATCCACATACATCCAGAAACACTTTAGTTGCAAAGCCGAAGTCATCAGTGGCATATCGTCGAAGTCCTCCATAAATAAATTGGCGACTATGGGTGATAAAGGACTACCCATAGCCACTATATCACTCTATTCATATCAATATCAATATACATTGGTGATCCTTATCTTGATCTACAGTCATTAGCTACTAAACTTGGTGTGAAAGTTGGCTCCTCGTTTCTTGTAGTCTGTGACACCCGTGTGCAGTAGCTCTCATCTTTCTTCGAATTTTGAGCAATTGCATAGTTATTAATGGTTGTGTTAAAGATTCTGCTGGTATGTACTAGTTTAGGTACATTTCAATTGCGTGTACTTCAATTTATCGTGAATTTTGTGCAATTGAATATTTATTAATTTATTGTTTCAGGGATTTTCTTATTAATGGTTATGCATTGCTAAGAAGCCAGTCAGCGGCGTGTCCCGTGATCGTTCCCGCATTTCGATGAATGTTGTCCTATTTGTTAGTACATTCAGCGACTGTTATTATAATTCATTCGGTTGATAAAATTATCTGTGAAACTGCTTGCACCCACATTTAGTTGACGTGGCTTTGCTTGTTTTGAGAACACTGAACTTCCAGTTTCCATGCTTGCTCATAATGGCACAATTATTAAAGTTGTTCTTTAAGGAACTGTCGAAATGTTAGTGCTTTTAAGGGCTGTTACTATAATTTAGTAGGTTAATAAAATTGTTTGTCGAACCTGCCTGCATCCACGCCTAGTTGATCTGACTTGACTTTGCTTGTTTTGAGAGCGTTGTACTTCCAATTTTAACATCCTTCTGTTAATGATTCAATTGTTAAAGTTGTGCTTTAAGGAACTGAAGAGTTGTTAGTACATTTAAAGGCAGCTATTGTAATTCAGCTGGTTGATAATATTGTATATTGAACTTGCTAGCACCTACGCCTAGCTGACTGACTTTTCTTATTTCTTGGGAACTATGTACTTCCGATTTTTATGCCCTGCGCTTAACGGTACAATTGTTAAATTTGTTTTTTAAATGATTTGAGCCTGTTCAAGTTCTGATTCCTATGATAAGTTTTAGATAGTGATGTAAATGTTGTCATTAAATGGTTCAAATGGCTCTGAGCACTACGGAACATAACATCGGAGGTCATCAGTCCCCTAGAACTTAGAACTACTTAAACCGAACTATCCTAAGGACATTACACACATCCATGCCCGAGGCAGGATTCGAACCTGCAACCGTAGCGGTCGCGCTGTTCCCGACTGAAGCGCCTAAACCGCTCGGCCACGTCGGGCGGCTGCCATTAAATAAAAGTCTATTACACAAAGCAACAAATGACAAAATATATGGGTCCATCCTCCATGTTTTTCACTTAACGCTATCCTAAACGTAGTCCTGAGGTATTAGATCGCTTTCAGCTTTCTGATTGTATGGGCAGCTTTTGGACGTTGACGTGATACCCTCCGGTTGTGTTTATCATTGTGATGAAGCCGTCACATTTAATTATCTGCAGCAGCCGGCAAAATTGCATCGCTTTCACTGGATGCTCAATATAGCCTATCTACAAGACCATTCTTTAGGAGTTGTAGTTCAAGAAGGATCGGCTCGCAGTTTTCGTGCTATAGAACGGTACTCGTCTATTATGGAATAGTGGACAATGCATGCCAAGCCACAATTCGTAAAGCTCTCATACGTTTTGGTGCCGTAAAGGTGGGAGATGTTTGGCAGACCCAAGAAGTCTATTATTCCGTATTACGTCAACGTTACAATAGCGCTAGGCAAGCTCCTCTACTGATTATAGAAGTACAGCGAATTAAAGCCAAATTGCTACACATAAAATAATTTCAGATGGAATGACTCCGGATTAGATCTCAGCCACATTCCATATTACAAGATGAACTGATTTCTTTGTGTGCGGGCGCGAAGGAAATTTGTTTGTCTTGCATTCCTCGCTAAAGCCGATGGTCGAATGTCATTTTCATTTTCCCCTTGGTTGGATTGTGCCATCACGCCTGAATTAAATCCCCCCTCCCCCCTTGTATATGGTGTTGTTACCGGGTCTCTCATTATAGCTCTCTAGCCCTCCCATAGGTGTCTCTCCTCCTCGTAGTATGGCAACAGTCAACTATGAATTTCCGCTAACAACCTCTGTAGTCGTACAAGAAAAATTAATCTTACAGCCTACAAAAGTAATAGGCCCTCCAAGTAGCTGTTGTTGTGCAGTATTCTTTGGAGTCATATCAAAAGTGTCTACATTCTTGTAAACTGGTAGTCGATTCGTCCTTGAATATCTTCTGCTACGGTAAGGCATGGCTGTGTGTACTATGCGGCTGCCTCGAGTCGAATGAGCATGCTGTTGCCTCACGAGCCAGACTGGGCCCACTCCAGCGGATGTGGCTACTGATAAGGACGCGCCAGCCAATCAGAGCGCAGCGGAAGGGCGTCGCCGCACCCGAAGCGAGGCTTTCTCAGCGGATCGCGCTCTGTTAAAACTAGAGCGCAATCCTCCAACCTCTAGCGGCAGCCAGGCGAAGCTCGTTCAAGGTCACCCACCTTGCGCAATAAGATGGCGACTACTAACACAACATAGGGTGTGTTGCTTCCTGTTCCTTTCAAGAAAGGTAAAATGGTCGTCATCCCAAAAACCACGGGTCGACGTGATCTTGACTCACTTTGTCCAGTTTTATCCTCTACTTATGCTATCAAATTGACGTTCGAACTACAAACACACGTCTCTTTCAT
This sequence comes from Schistocerca nitens, assembly GCF_023898315.1. Classification (NCBI taxonomy): domain Eukaryota; kingdom Metazoa; phylum Arthropoda; class Insecta; order Orthoptera; family Acrididae; genus Schistocerca; species Schistocerca nitens. The sequence goes on from NC_064618.1 coordinate 254,342,381, forward strand.
TTGCACTACATAATTATTGCCGTCCACCAGAGTTGTGTGCCTGACCGATGATACTGATTTTGGTTATCGAATGTCGTGATATCGTTTCAATGGTCACTAAGCTCTTGAAAGGGGGCCTTGCTTTTTCTCGACTTCTATGGGCTATCTGACCGTGTACGTTTCTTAATGGGTATGTTTACGACTTTCGGTTGTACTCGTGATGCATGGCAGCTCGTAGCCAATCTTTTCACTGGCATCCGTGCCTCAGTGGTTATGAACGGTCACTTTACCCCGACCCAGATATCGATACGACTGAATCGACCCCTGGGAAGGTCCTTGTCCCCGTCACTCCTGTTTTGTTCTTAGAGTACTTGCTTCATCAACTACGTGGCTGGATGGCTGGATTATACTGGGAGAACGATTCTCGTTCCGCTCTTGAGCTGATGACGCCATGGTTTTAGTGCGAATTGCTGTAACACTTCTTGATTCAAGCACATATTGGATTCCTTTTGTCGCCTTGCTGGTGCCCAAATTAATCATCGATTTCTTGAGCGGTTGTGATCGATCGCCATATGACTTTAGCGATCATAGTAGATCGCCACCCGACAAAAATGGCGAGAAGTTACAACTCGTATTTAGGGAGCGATTGTTGAACACGAATGCCGTTCACTAATCCTCCTACACGAAATGCTTGTCTTAGAAACCTGTACTTTCAGTAAAATGTATTAGACTGCACATATATTCCCGCTTTCCGTGATGATGGCCCAAACAAATCTTTCGATTTCAGTATGAAGTGGTAGCCACGCCTCCTCAAGCTCAGAGGATTAGGTCTTCCCTGTGTTAAAATGAAAGAGTCCATCTTGTTTGTACGACGCAAGGTCTTAACGTGTACACACGCACCGTATTTCATTATATATCGTTTATTTTTATGTCTCAAACCGGTCAGACAGATTCCTCCCGTCAACGTTGGACGGATTAGCCCCACATTGTGACGTAGCGGAGAATATTGTATAACTGTCAGTTAGTGACACTCTTTCAAAAGCGTACCTCACTACCGGAGATCTATTATCACGTTGGGGTTAATCATCTTGCCTCTCCCCTGTTGAAATAGCTTCCCCGTCAACATCCTTGTAAACTGTTAGGTTTTATCTTAGTCTCCGTATATTACCAATGGAGACTGCTTCGTCGTGGTATAGGGTCATTCATCGTTTCATATCGACTGGCGACCATCTTTTTCGCATAGCCCTTCGCCGCCTGATTAATATGACTACTTTCATCAAACTGATACCTTACTTCACAGGCTGCATTTTTGTGGACGGATCATTGGTTCTGTATTCGTCCACAGTTCGCTTTCTTTACCGAAGGCCTGAATCTGCTTTTTCAGATGAATTTCTTAGTCATTCGGACGTATCGTTTTTCCTTCAGATGAAAACGAATACGATCCATGTTCAGCAGTTTGTTGAAGGAGGGGGAACGAGATTGATCACCGCGTCTTTCATCAGTATCTGGAGACAGTCCTTTGCAAATGGCTGCAGTTCCCACGCTATCAAGCGATTTTTGCAAATATGCTTTTTATTGTTTTTAATCGACAGGATATTAGTTAAACTCCCCAGTCTTCTTTGATTCCTCCCAATTTCTGGTAGCCAGTTACGTGAAGCCACGTTTTGTTCAGTTTTCTTCCTTATACATAAAAAATAAAAAATTAAAATTGTTACTCAGAAATCTTTTCTACTGCTTTGTTGTTAATAATTTTTTTCTCAATTAGCAGTATCACGTGATGATTTTCATTATAATCGTCTGAATAACATGACTTCAAGTCAGTCTGAAAGTACAGAAAAGGAAACAAATAAATTAAAATGATCTGTAGAGCACATGCCCGCGAACTACAAAGGTCCCGACTTCGAGTCTCGGTCTGTCACTCAGCGTATATAAAACTTTAGCATCATCCTGTTCAATAAATTTTTGATAAGCAGATATGTAAAATAGCAACATATGTTACTAAAATGTAAAACACTGGCTACGACAATACTAAACTAGAAATCTACTGAGCACTTTCAACGACGTTCTTATAAAACTTCTCCGCTTCTTCTGGTACTTTACAGTACTTCGTAAGTTTTAAGACACTTTTCTTTTCCTTGTTGCTCATGTCCTTTTTTCCAAGGTGACTGTTTTCCTCACTTTCTGGCTCTGTTTCTAGGATTTCCACACCTCAACCTCTACAGGACTTGGACTACAAGTGCATGATACTGACAACAATTCATTCTTAATCTCTTCATTAGCCATCATTCACTGAGCAGTTATTTTGAAAGTTATCTTAAATCGTAGCATTTTAGAGGATTGTGTTTGAAATCCGTTGTATCCTAATCTTTAAGTGCTATATTCACAGTGTTTTTTAGTTCCAGCGCTTTTCAGTATTCAGTCGGTGAAAAAATATCTTACTTCTCACTCTAGTTTCTATCCACTCACCAAACACTTTGTCACTGTGATACCTATGGCCACGAATCGTAAAATAATTTATATTTAGTCATCAGTCTTCCGACTGGTTGGATGTGGCCCGACACGAATTCCTCTCCTGTGCCAACCTCTTCGTCTCAGAGTAGCACTTGCAACCTACATCCTCAATTATTTGCTTGATGTATTTCAATCTCTGTCTTACTCTACAGATCCAGCTAGTAACATTGATTTCACTCTCTGCTGTCCTAATAGATGTTTTATCATCCTGTCCCTTCTCTTTGTCAGTGTTTTTCCATTTTCCTTTCCTCTCCGATTCTGCGCAGTTCAAATGGTTCAAATGGCTCTGAGCACTATGGGACCCAACTGCTATGGTCATCAGTCCCCTAGAACTTGGAACTACTTAAACCTACCTAACCTAAGGACATCACACACTTCCATGCCCGAGGCAGGAATTCGAACCTGCGACCGTAGCAGCAGCGCGGCTCCGGACTGGAGCGCCTAGAACCGCACGGCCACCGCGGCCGGCTTCTGCGCAGTACTCCCTCATTCCTCACCTAATCAGTCCACCTAATTTTCAACATACGCTTGTAGCACCAGATCTCAAATGCTTCGATTCTCTTCTGCCACGTTTTTCCAAAGTCCATACAATGCTGTACTCCGACGTACTTTCTCAGAAATTTCTTCCTTAAATTCAGACCTATGTTTTACACCACTGGACTTCTCTTGGAGAGAAATACCGTTCTTGCCAGTGCTAACCTATTTTTGATATCCTCCTTGCTGCGCCCATCATTGGTTACTTTGCTGCTTAGCCAGCAGAATTCCTTAACTTCATGTACTTCGTGAAAATCAATACTGGTAAGTTTCCGCAATTCTCATTTCTGGCAGTTCTCATTACTTGCGGTTTTCTTCGATTTAATCTCAATATATATTCTGTAATCACTAGAATATTCATTCCATTCAGTAGATCCTGTAATTCTTCTTCACTTGCACTAAGGATAGCAATGTCATCAGCGAATCGTATCATTGATGTCCTTTCATCTTGAACTTTAATCACTCTCCTGAACCTTTCTTTTATTTCTATCATTGCTTCTTCGATGTACAGATTGAACAGTAGGGGCGAAAGACTACAAACCTGTCTTACACCTTTTTTAATCCGAACACTTCGTTTTTGATCGTTCAGTCTTATTAATCCCTCTTGGATTTTGTACATGCTGTATATTACCCGTATCTTCCTATAGTTTACCACTAATTTTCTCAGAATTTCAATGATACTGCACCATTTTACGCTGTCGAACGCTTTTTGTCCGTCGACAGATCCTAAGAACGTGACTTGATTTTTCTTTAGTCTTGCTGCCATTATCAACCGCAACGTCTGAATTGCCTCTCTAGTGCCTTTAACTTTCCTGAAGCTAAACTGATCGTCATCTAACACATACTCCATTTCCATCTTCTGTATATTATTCTTGTCGGTAACTTGGATACATAAGCTGTGAAGCTGATAGTGCGACAATTCTCGCAGTTGTCAGTCCTTGCTGTCTTCGGATTTCCGTGGATGACATTTTTTTCGAAAGTCAGAAGGTATGTCGCCAGATTTATACATTCTACTCACCTACGAGAAGAATCATTCCCCCAATGATTTTAAAAATTATGATGGAATGCTAAATTTCCCTTCTGCCTTATTTGATCTTCAGTCCTCCAAGGCTCTCTTAAATTCTGATTCTAGTACTGGATCCCCTATCTCTTCTGAATCGACTTCTCTTTCTACTTCTATCACCTGATATAAATCTTCTTCGTCTTAGAGGCCTTCAGAGTACACTTTCCATCTATCCGCTATCTCCTCCGCATTCAGCAGTGGGACTCCCGTTGCACTCTTAAATTTACCACCCTTGCTTTTAATTTTACCGAAGATTGTTTTGACTTTCCTATATGTTGAGTCAGTCTTTCCAGGAATCATTGATTTTTCTATTTCTTCACTTTTTCATGTATCAATTTTGTCTTAGCTTCCCTGCACTTCCTACTCATTTCCTTCCTGAGCGATTTGTATTTCTCTATAGGTCTTTCAATATCATCTTATATTTTCTGTCTCTCTTCATTCAAAGCTTGCGACGTCGGCGTGTGTACCTGAACTATAGTTGTCGGTGTTGGTTTACTATAGATTCTGATAAGAACAACCCTATCACCGAGCTGCTCACGGTAACACACTCTCTTTCCTAGCTTCCTATTCATAACACATCCTACTTCCGTTATATCATTTACTGCCGCTGTTGATATTACCCTATACTCACCTCACCAGAAATTCTAGTTTCCTTTCCATTTCACTTCACTGATTGCTACTATATCTAGGTTGAGCCTCTGCATTTCCCTTTTCAGATTTTCTAGCTTCCCTGCCACGTTCAAACTTCTGACATTACACAGTGCCACTCGTAGAACGTTATCCTTTCTTTGGTTATTCTTGGTCATATATACCAACTTATTAAATTTTCGGCTCCCTTCCATGTTGGCCGTTAGCGGACCTTCACGACTGTTTTTTTATGTTGACTGACAGATGAGTCAGAAAAGAAATGATCTGCATTTGGACCGTCTTCTGGCTGGGACGCGTCAAGGTTTCTGAGAAAATTCGATAGGGGACAGGCTACTTGATTGCATCCTTTCGGTCTTTCTGTTGCAAGCCTAGCATAAAAAGCAATCTCTTCTATTGTCTGAGCTCGAGAATAAATCATAATGCACAAACTGTATAGCCTGAACTGTCTTCAATAGAATACTTCACATACGAATAGCTTTAGTATTCGCTGATTCTGTTGTATGTCATAACGTACTTTAACAACGCTTGGATATTCCTCCTTCATTATTGCAGAGAACTGTTTTTGGATGAATTTTATTCAACTTGTGGTTTTTCATTAATTGATACTTTTTCTCCAGCTCTTGTGTGTCTTGAGATTTTATCTTTGGACATCCCTGATATGCTTGAAATGTTGCGGCACATATAAACACTGTGCGACTATCTGTTTTTCCTTACGCTACATTTTGTCAAAACAGAATTCTTCCGAATTGCTTCTTGGTGTTCCTGGCATGAAGGGAGTAATAATCAGGAGTTAATGTTTACGCATAAACAACTAATTTGTTTCTGTGTTTGGTGCTCGAGCGCATTTCTTCTCTTTTTTGCAGAGAACGCTCTCAAACGGTCACTGACAATGACATTGTGTTGTTGTGGTCTTTAGTCCAGAGACTTGTTTGCTGCAGCTCTCCATGCTACTCTATCCTGTGCAAGTTTCTTCATCTTCGAGTAACTACTGCAACCTACATCCTTCTGAATCTTTTTCGTGTATTCATCTCTTAGTCTCCCACTACGATTTTTACCTTCCACGCTTTCCTTCAATACTAGATTGGTGATCCCTTGATACCTCAGAATGTGTCCTATCAGCCGATCCCTTCTTCTAGTCAAGTTGTGCCACAAATTGCTCCTCTCCCCAAGTCTGTCCAGTAGGTCCTCGTTATTTATGTGATCTACCCACCTGATCTTCAACATTCTTCTGTAGCACCGCATTTCGAAAGCTTCCGTTCTCCTCTTGAGTAAGCTATTTATGGTCCACGTTTCACTTCCATAAATGGATGCACTCCATAAAAATACTTCAGAAAATACTTTCTGACAAAGACATTCTGCATTGTTATTCTCACTTAAGGTCTCTCAAAAGCAAAGCATAGTTTTCGTTTATTGACTTTTACTTTTGTTTTAGCTGGCTGAGAGCTAAAACCGATTTTTGCTAAAACTCGTAGTTTCCAACACCCTGTAACGTTTCCAAAGGTCAGGTGTGGCAACAATCTAAAATTGGAACAACGAAACATCTATCAGTTTTTGAAAAAAAAAAAACCTCCTAAATTACCTGTTCACTGAGGTCGACCTTCAACTGGCATACTTTATATTCAGACTGAATGGTGTAATTATACCTCGGCGCACCCGTCAGACAGTATTAATTTGTTGTGACCTTCCTTGAGATGTGTTGCTCTTTCCGCCGCGCGGTCTCAGGCGTCTTGTCATGGTCCGCGCGGCTCCCACCCTTCGGAGGTTCGAGTTCTCCCTGGGGCGTGGGTGTTGGTGTTTTCCATGGCGTAAGTTACTTTAAGTTAGATTAAGTAGTGTGTAAGCTTAGGGACCGATGACCTAAGCAGTTTGGTCCCATAAGATCTCACCACAAAATTTTTTTGGTGCTCTTTCCTTTTCCTAAACACGTGTTACTTGATAGTGGAGTGAAAGTAGTGTTGAGACGACTTTGCAGTATAGCCTAGCAACGCGGTCATCAGAATTGTTTTCTGGTCGTAACTCTAACAGAGCACTGGCTCTCATTGAAGTGAATTGAGGATTTCGCCGTGCAGCGACGGTCATGGATGACTGAGTTACCTGCATTATTTTCGTGCATAGGACCTTCCCAAAAATTAAGTAAAATATTCTTATCACGTCGTAAATTGCTTTGTGTGTGTTTTCTTTTTTATCTTATGATTATAAATCACTTTTAGAATGGACTACCTTATTCACAAGGTAGCTAAATACAGGCGATCCTTTAAGCACTTAATATGTTCCAGCGCTAGTGTACAACTGATCACTGAAGTGGTATCTGCGAGAGGTGCAGTGGTTGCTTGTTTGTACTCAGGTTCGTATGTAATTAAAGAGTAATTCAACTGAAAATACATCGTATTGTTACGGGCACGGGAACTATCACGGCTTCTGCTGATTCGTAACAGCTTTTTGCTGACTTGGACGAGCAAAGTTCACTGCAGTGATGGCAAGTGTTCCCTAAGTGGTAGACAGCATACGCGTCTGTTGCGTGACTTGGAGTTTTTGTGCGGTCTGAACGTAATCACTCAAACTTATCAACATTGTTCGGCAAGCTGAGGATACGAGAAAACAATGACGTGTCTCACATATTGAGGTGCTAAATGTATCTACACGTACAGGATCAAAATGACGCTATGCTTGTGAAACCTTCCCGTCTCCTCTATATCTCTTTTGTTACTCGACCTTCCCTTCTACAATAACCTATGAAACCTTCCCTTAGGATTTCTATCTCTTCATTAATAACAACAAATGAAATATTCCCTTTGAAATTAATTCTCTTTCTCAGTAATAATAAGTGCAGTCTTCGCATGCGTATTTAAATGCTGTTTATTAAAAGTGATTTGCTGATTATTTCGACGAAACACAGAATGTGTCGTCGTCGTGGCCCTCAGTCATTACCTGCAATAACCCAAAACTGTTCCTTACCTTTTTTACTGTTAGTGGATCGCCATCTGACTGCTACATCCAACTGCCACATGAATATACTTACTCTGTTTTACTCTACTCTATTAGCTGCTGGTGGGCTGTCATAATAAGTGGCTGTATTTATTACCAAAACTGACGTTTTTCATTAATTAATTTGACTGAGGTTACGTAATTCATAGTTAAACTTTGTTGAGAACAATAAAATTTGGCGACGTTTAACGTTGATGGTTTTTGGGATGGATTATAATCAGTAATGCAATATTGCGGGCAAAAATTAATTATGTTCAGAAAACAATTCTTCAAATATTTACTGATGGTAATGAAATGATTTTACAAAGTTTCAAATGGGACTTACTTTTTCCAATAATCTTACAATTAGCATTGCGCAAACATACCTTCAGTAGTCTTGAGTTTCTCAAACAAACAAAAAATAAATAAATAAATAAAATAAAATAAAGTAAAATCAAAGATGAAATTAAAAATTTCAATAATATTAGTTCCTCTTATGATAATAGTTAGCTGATGTCTCTGTACATCCGTTTATAATCTCTTGTAAATCATGGCTGGTGGCTGGCAGGCAAACCGCTCCTCTCAACCTCTCGCTTCAGACCTGATACCGACTCGCTTCACGTTTCCCTTACTACTGACTTCCTGCGAACGCTAAAGTGCGGTCTATCCCGCCAACAATGCTCTCAGGTGCAGACAATCGCTGCAACCATTACAAAATGTACCAATGTGCGGTCTCTCCCGCTCTTTTCTTAAAATGTATCCATACGCGGTCTCTCCCGCCCTTTTTAAAATTGTATCAGTTTGCGGTCTCTCTCGCTAACAATACTTTGGTGCAGACATTCCCTGCTACTACAGTTATTTCTAAAATGACAAATGTTAATTATTCCTACTTAATCGTACTAATAAAATATAAACATCTTTCGTAAATTGTGGTTTGACAATAGACAATAGATATATACACGTCTTACACTTGTTTTAGGCCAGAGTATTTCACAAGGTGTTCTTTTAAGCGCGCAGGGTGTCGAAATTGTTAAAAGTAAGCGAGAGTTGATCCAGGAAGGCAACATCTCACAAGACTAGGTAGAGTAAACCCAAACTTAAGTCATCGTATCTGAAACTGCCACTGATATTAGGTGCCTGCAGCTTCTGAAATACACTGCCAGAAAAATAGTACTCGTTTGATATTTCTCCAATTAACTCAAGAATTATTGCTGCAACAGTGCATAAGAAGTACATGAAATGATTACATTTACAGATTAATAGCAAAAGCGGTTCTGAGGTACCAGGTATCGACCCGTACTGAAACACCGATATTAGTATCAGGTGTAGGCTCCGTGGGCACGCGCTGACTCTGACACCCAGTCGATCGTACAGATGGCTAATACAGTCCTGTGATATGAAACTTCCTGGCAGATTACAACTGTGGGCCGGACCGAGACTCGAACTCGGGACCTTTGCCTTACGCGGGCCAGTGCTCTACCAACTGAGCTACCGAAGCACGACTCATTCCCCGTCCTCACAGCTTCATTTCTACCAGTACCTCGTCTCCTACCTTCCAAACTTTACAGAAGCTCTCCTGCGAACCTTGCAGAACTAGCACTCCTGAAAGAAAGGATATTGCGGAGACATGGCTTAGCCACAGACTGGGGGATGTTTCCAGAACGAAATTATCACTCTGTAGCGGAGTGTGCACTGAGATAAAACTTCCTGGCAGATTAAAACTGTGTGCCGAACCGTGACTCGAACTCTGGACCTTTGCCTTTCGCGGGTAAGTGCTCTAGCAAGTCAGCTACCCAAGCACGACTCACGGCCTATCCTCAAAGCTTCACTTCTGCCAGCCAGTACATCGTCTCCTACTTTCCAAACTTTAGAGAAGCAGCAGAGCTTGGGTAGCTCAGTTGGTGGAGCACTTGCCTGTGAAAGGCAAAGGTCCTGAGTTCGAATCTCGGTCCGGCACTTGCCACCTCTACTTGACCTGTTTACGTAGTTGTGTAGGAGTTGTTCGATGACGAGTCTTGCAGAGCACGTTGACGTTCATGGAGAGCGTGTGGGCGAGCGTCATCCTGTTGGAACAACATATCACCTTACCTTTGGAATAACGGCAAAGAACGGATCAAATTACGTTCTGCTCGTACGGAGCGCTGGTTAGTCCCTCCACAAACGTCTAAGGAGATCGAGGGTTGTGACCTATCACACCCCATTCCTTGAGGTTTGGGTGGGGCTAGTGTGTCTTGGACGAATAAACTCTACGAGGCAGCACTCACCAGCTCTACTTCGTCCGCACAAACGACCGTCACTTGCGTGCAAGTACGATCTGGTAATAGCTGAAGACCACGCCATTCCATCGTCAAAGTGATCCTCTAACGTCTTAAGTCAGGGCGAGCACGTCGATGCTGTAGCGTGAGTTGATGACAGGCTAGAGGTGTGCGTGACCGTAGACTCACTGCCAATGACTGGTTTACAGCAGTTCGTGTAGACACGACGGGCCTCACAAACTCCGTATCTGTGCTGCGATAACTTAACGATCGGCTACTGCTGCCCTTACAATACGACGATCCTGGGGGGCGTCTGCTCCATAGACTTCCAGAAACTCGTCTACGGGTGTGAGAATTCTGACATGGCTACTGATAACGGCATCGTTGCACAACTGACGAAACACGTCAAAGCGGTGTCACACTTCCACGAAAAGACCATTCCGCCATTAGAAAGGCCACAATTTGGCTCGTTCCAGACTCGCTCGTTTTGATGTAAGAAGCAAGAGTGTGTGTCTGCGTGGCACGGTTGCCTCTTGTCTCCCACCGAGCCTTCTGACTCTGAGGACTCCCTAATAAAGGGCAGACGCAGCTGACCCGCGGCTAACTGTGCCACTATGGTATCTGTCTCCGGCTGACAATGAAACCATTATCAGTACATCTACTTTGCTCCAGGTGGCATATGCCATAATCAGATCAAAATCGACGTCGTGCTTCCACGTGTACTAGTTTTTTTTTCCGGCGGTGTAGTGTATTAGAAGAAAAGTAGTTTTTGAAGTGACATTGCTCTTAAATATTTAACACAACTACTCGCGTAGTAATGATTACAGGCAGCTGAATGCAGAAGTTGGTGTTGTCTTCGAAGCATTTCGAGAGCCAGATGCAGGCAGTATGGGGTATGGTGGTCTGTACCTTATCGTCCACAACGGCACTCTGCACTTCTGCAGATGGTGGGCGGTCATGACCACAATTGCCCGATGAGTAGAAAATATAGGGGGCTGGATATGATACGTTGTCGAGAGGTAATCTGTTGAGTTTTTCCTTTCACTAATATTAAGCAATGAAGAAAATACGGTCTTCACGTGACAGAGAAAGAGGGCAGGGAATAGTGTACAAATGGCAATGCTCCAGTATCGAAGTAGTAGGTAACAGTTTTTCTCTAGGACATGTTTCAACACGCAAGTTTTATAAGTTTGGGCCGCAGTGTTATAATATTGGTCGTGCATGCGGTATGACATACCGTACCATGACGCTGTGATGAGGCGCTAGGACCGGCCGGAGTGGCTGAGCGGTTCTAGGCGCTTCAGTCCGGAACCGCGCTGCTGCTACGGCCGCTGGTTCGAATCCTGAGTCGGGAACGGATATGTGTGATGTCCTTAGTTAGATTTAAGTAGTTCTAAGTCTAGGGAACTGATGACCTCAGATGTCCAGTCCTATAGTGCTTAGAGCCATTTGAACCATTTCAGGCCCTAGGTAGGCGTTACAAGAAAACATATGCGGCGCCGATGACTATCTGCCTGTGTCCAGCTGCGGCAAGCTCTCGGCCTGAACCCATGGTCGGAGCATAGCTCATTTCCAGAGAGTGAGAATATCGTGAGTAGTTATCAATCGTTCAAATGGCTCTGAGCACTATGGGACTCAACTGCTGTGGTTATCAGTCCCCTAGAACTTAGAACTACATAAACCTAACTAACCTAAGGGCATCACACACATCCATGCCCGAGGCAGGATTCGAACCTGCGACCGTAGCAGTCCCACGGTTCCGGACTGCGCGCCTAGAACCGCGAGACCACCGCGGCCGGCAGTAGTTATCAGCACATGCTCAATCAGCATGACTCCATAGAGCAGGGCTTCCCAACCTTTCCAGCTGGCGGTCCCCTACTTTAGTCGAAAATCCATGGCGGACACCTAGTCAGTCAAGAGCACAGTAACTTTAAATTTCAGAGCGAAACACATGGAACCTGAAAGCTTCTTAATGAAAGTACCATATTCCCAATGACCCCCCCCCCCCCCCGCACACCCCCCCCCCCCCCCCGAAGTCTCAATAGTCTTTGGTTTAGAGATGAATGAAAACAACTTGTAATTAACGATCCAATTATGAGATTTTCTGCAATGGTATGAGCTTTGCCGGGTTTTGCCACGCGATAACTAACCAAGAAAGAAGCTTTTAATGACATTTCATTAATTGCTTTTGCATTAGTTTTCTTGCAATGCTGAGATGCAGCTAGTTCAACACTCTTCCTTTTGAAAAAAACGGTGTCTTTAGCCTGGAAATACGGGTGAGTACCTTCAGAATTACGGCGCAATTTAACTGGATCCATTGAACTGTTCGGAAGGACTCGCGCACAAATTACACACTGAGCTTTCCTTTGTCTCTATAAATCCTATTTCTAAACAGCTTTCTTTGTACTTACGCTTCTTGGTTATCCCACTTCCACAGGATATTGCAACCAATGGAGTACTTGCAGCGTTTTCACATAATAAATCCGGCTTTGGAGCTTCTTGTGATTGTTCTTCCTTTGGTCGATCTCCCTCCTCATTCATTTCAACTGGAAACTTCCCTTGTTGTGAATGCGATGGAGAAACTGCACCCTTCCTCAAAGATCCTGACTTCAGCCACAGATCAATGTTAGAGGTAATGAACTGGTCAAAAACCGACTTATGAAATAGGTAGTGCACTGACAAAGCAAGTTTAACATTTAATGATGCCTGGGGTAGCATACGTGCCTGCGAGTGCTGTGATTGGTCGACAAAGCTCGCTCCGCGCATGCGTTAAAGGTTTCAGTGCATCTAGCGCCGTTAGCCGGCGCACAAATGACCCCCGTATTGTTGCGAAACAGTCGACCAGAGAAGCCGCATTCTCCGACACTAAACTGTGTATGCGTTCTCACTTAGGAACCGCAGATGCTGCTTGGGAATATGACCTGAAGTAAAACTAATATGTTTTTCACACGAAAAAAAATAGTGATGAATTTGATTTTCACATTTTTATTCAATAATTTTACTCATTATTTTACACGATTTGGTGAAAGGTGGCCGCGGACCCCCTAGAAAGAACCGGCGGACCCCTAAGGGGTCAGCGGACCACACGTTGGGAAGCCCTGCCATAGAGGTCTCTCTATCACTTACTTGTGGTATATTAAAGAAACCACAGGCCAAATTGGGTAAGAAATGTTTGTTGTGGTCTTCGTTTCTGACTGGTTTAATGCAGCTCTCCATGCTACTCTACCCAGCACAAGCCTCTTCATCTTCGAGTAACTACTGAAACTTACATCCTTCTGAATCTAGTTAGTATATTCTTCTGTTGGTCTCTCTCTACAATTTCTGCCCTCCCCTTTCCCCCTACTTTCATCCAATAATAAATTGGTGATCCTGTGATGTCTCAAAATGTATCCTATAAACCGATCCCATCTTCTTTCCTCCGCCATTCTGGTCAGTACCTCCCCATTTGTTACATTTTCTACCCAGTAGTCTTCAGTACTCTTCTACTGCACCATATTTCACGTTTCTATCCTCTCCTTGTTTTAATTGTTTATTGTCCATGCTTGACTTCCATACATGAGTACACTCCATACACACACTTTCAGGAAAGATTTCGTGCCGCTTAAGTATACATGATGAAATTTCTTCAGAAACATTTTCCTTGCCTTTGCCAGTGTGTATTTTACATCCCCTCTACTTTGCTAGAAATCACTTATTTTCTGCCCAAATAATAAAACTCAAATGCTACTTAAAGTGGATCATTTCCTAATCTAAATCCCTCAGTATTGGCTGATTTAGTTCTATCCTTTTGTGCATATTCATCTTATATTCTACTTTCAAGACACTGACCATTCCGATAAACTGCTCTTACAAGTCGTTTGCTGTCTCTGACAGAATTACTGTTGTGGACTGGCAAGACAGCCAATCCACAGTGACGGGTAGCCGAAAGGCATGCGTTTAAGCTCACGTAAACTGGAGTGAGGTCTGGAACAGTTAAGGGAATTAATAGTAGCAAATAAATTACGTAGTTGATGTAATACTTAACTTTAATCCATAATTGGTGTACATCGCTCTTGTTTATACATGTTTTATAATCTCAATATAAACTGGTAATGGCGCCTTGCTAGGTCGTAGCAAATGACGTAGCTGAAGGCTATGCTAACTATCGTCTCGGCAAATGAGAGCGTATTTGTCAGTGAACCATTCCTAGCAACATGGGCTGTACAACTGGGGCGAGTGCTAGGACGTCTCTCTAGACCTGCCGTGTGGCGGCGCTCGGTCTGCAATCACTAACAGTGGCGACACGCGGGTCCGACGTATACTAGCGGACCGCAGCCGATTTAAAGGCTACCACCTAGCAAGTGTGGTGTCTGGCGGTGACGCCACAATTACAATGTCATCACCAAACCTCAAAGCTTTTTTCTTCTCCCTAAACTTTAATTCCTGATACAAATTTTTCTTTTGTTTCCTTTTCTGCTCGCTCAATGTACAGATTGCATAATATCGGCAATATACTACAACCGTGGCTCGCTCCTTTCTATGGCGAAATAGTAAGAAACCAGATGAATGAAATAAATTTAATTTCCTTACCGATTGCGGCAGTTAGTGCTTATCTTCACAAGGTTATACCTGTTGCATTATTTGCGAGTGTCAACAATAAGATACAAACAGCAAAATGCTCTTCTAATCTAATGCATCCCTTTCATGCCCCTCGGCTGTTATTACTTTTAGACGCAGAATCCTTAAGCATGCCATCTGAAGTGTCAGCTATACTTAGGCATGGAACTCTGACACTGCAGTATATACTTTAGAATTCTGGGCACATCTGGTGAGTATATGTATAAGTGTGAATTGACTTGCGGTTTGTTTTACATTATGGATGCATTTCTGAAATTTTGAGACATTACGTTACTTGATGAGTCTTACACTGTTCTTTCACACACTTAACCTCAACTAGACTGTGGATAATCGGTGTAATAAACGAATTTTTTTGCTGTCTCTGTATCTTGCGTACAATTTACAATTTTCCAACAAGTTAGGTGTTGAAAACAAAAGATTTACTACACTACTGCTTTTTGTAACATTATAACCATCTATTGATAACAGGGAGAACTACTCATAGTTCTAAGAACGAGCTGCCCAAGTTTCTACAGAGCAACCATCCGTGGGCGGTAATAATAGCCTCAGACAAATCTTGGTACAAAGATCGAACTGTGCTCATTTCCTGCAATGCAGGAATTTACTGGTGACACCAGCAACCGTCTTCTACAGTGCAGGCATCTGCAGGTTACAGGAGTAACCAGGATGTGAAACAGGTCTTGATTTTATTTTGCATCACCAGATTTTGTGGGACAGTATTTAAGGTAGAACTCATTTTCAATGGATATGAATTCCTAGTTCATTATTTAAGTTTTACGAACAAATGTTGTTTTTTAATTATTTACAGATAAGTGTGCTATCTATTCGGTCCACTGTTCCATGGCAAATGATTTTCACATCCTCGCATGAAGTTTACCACTGTGGCTGGTGAGCCAGTCTTTAAACTAAGTTGGGGAAGTCAGTCATGCAAAAACGGTTGACACAATTTTAGGCCGTTCAGATATAGGCTTGGCTGCCTAGGAGGGGCACATGGGGGAGAGGGGCATGTTGTATGCTTAGTAGCGTTATGTTATTCGGAGACCTTTAATGACATGAGTCCCGCTTTTCCTCATATGTATGGTAAAGCAGTAAGCAACCATGACTTCAAATTGATACAATGAGACAGGTTCAACTGCAGACATCAGTAGAAACTGACAAACAGTCACCTTCAAATTGTGAGAAACTGGTGGTTTGAGCATAACGTGAAATCAGTATCGAGGTTAGAGATATCACCAGCTATGTTGAACCAAGAAGGTGGATGAAATCAGCTGTGACAGGAGAAACATACCACACAAAACTAACTCCTAAGGCCCAACAAATTCACAGTGTACTCATTGTCTGTAGTTTCCTTTGTCCTAAATGTAGCATCATATCTGGTATTTTCACTGTGACAAAAAATTAGCAATTAAAAAGTCCCTGTTCACTGCTTAACGTTGTAATACCTGTACCCATAATACAATATGATCAGGTAGTTCTCCTCAGATCTATTTGTTCGTTGTTTTTACCTCGCAGGACACAACATTAGTCTTTCACCTAAAAGAGAGCTGTGGATTATGCAGAACTGGTGTCAGGCATTTTTGTGATAATCAATCTCTGAATCCGTGGCAGTGAACTGTGTGTATGTGCCATGTTGAATCAGTGCAGTAAGTTGGTTTGGACACTACGTGGCAAAATCGAAGAAGAGAACTGCAATGTTTTCCCATAACCACAATGTGAACTAACATGTTGTATATGTTCGCGTACAAATGCAGACTGTCCAACGTGCATGTAAGGAATGCTGGAACACTCGCTGCCTAACCGACAAGTAGCAACGACTACCGTCACTCTTCGTTAATGACAATCACTTTAAAACAAGACAGGAATTAAGTAGCGATCTTGACATCTGCACTCAGGTACCTCGCAAAGAGCCACTGCTCACAAGGCAATATGAATCTGTGGCTTCAGGAGACCAAGATATACAGAAACTGAACAGGGTGGAGGTATGTGACGTGATCCGACAGTCAGTTGTTTTGTCTCTTCTCAAATCACGCAAGGCGTTGAGTGCACTGGCGGCCCAGATGCGTGGAGGATAATGCTCAGGCCGGAAGTTGGTGTTTTTTCGCGGCAGTGGTTTGTATGCTTCGACTTTGGCCCACTTATTCAGACTGCCACGAATGTAAACCACAACATGATGGATGATCAAGTGTTGTCCCAGTCACCATTTCTTCTTGATCAATACCCGCCTCTGTAGCGGAAGCTGTTAACGCCCTCTAGAGCTGTGGCTCTCAAGCGGACCAATCCTGGTGCTGGATGAAATTTCCACTGCCATTGCCTGGCTGGCAAAGCGAGGACAGGCTCTGTCACAAGGATCCTGATCGCAAGTTTTTGTGCCTGTGCCACGAATTTATTCCGAACCTCTCCACAGTCGTGAAACGACAGCATGTGGCACAGTTTATAATGATCCGTCCTTCGGATAGAGACGTTAATATCGCGGGCACTTATCGCTATTCCATATCAGTAGGCTACATGCCAGCACCAGGTTTCGTCTTCTGCCTTCTTTCGGCATTGCACAACAGGGAAACGTTGCACCAACTGTATACAGATCCAGTACAGTCACGTAAACGCAACAAATGCGATTCGACTCAACCTTCACGTACCGTGAAGAAATGGGTGAATGGAAATAGGCTGTTCCAGTCGCTGGCCACTGGGCACCGGTCATCGAGATCTGGAAGTACCCAGTGGTCGTGAAGTTTCTACGTATTTTGGAAGCGGACAGTCGTCCATATGAAGATAAAAGCATGGATGAAACTGGAGAAACTGTCTAGAAATCAAGTACGAATAACGCTGTATACATCGTATTAAGAGACCAAGTGACCAAAGAAACGGAAATAATGTCATTGCAATTATTCTTCAGTTTGGAAACTCGCTACGAACTTCTTCATGGTTTTCAACCAGCGTGTTCAGAATACATAACTGTTGATACGGTCACAACTTCATCGTCACCACGTACGAATGATGCTCAAAACCATGCATCTGTATGTAACTAATCACACACAAATTATAAGAAATTAATTTTCAGTTCTCTGGAAAAAGTTTTTAAAGTAACACTTGGAAACAAAATTTCAAAAAGCTGCTGCAATTATCAAAAAATTATGGGTTTTCTCACATTAAATATCACGGTTAATTTTTTCAGGTGTTGCTAGGTACATATGACTCTTAAACGAACCATTCCTGAGATCCTTTTTCAACAAATCTACGAAATAGTTAAACTGGAGATATTTAACCTGAATCAGACACGGAATGTTTACCTTCTTTCAGTAAATAACGATTGGTAAGTGACAAAGAAACCTTCGTCACACCTTTTCCTGAATATGTAACGTCATTCTGCTTTTCCATTATGTAACTGTAGGAGTAGGATGTCTTCTTATTGGGACAACAATAAAACGCCGTCACTCACTTTGACAAATGTTCATCTAACAGTCATATTCGCAGTTCTCTGTGACAAACAGAACAACCATCAGAGCGCATAAGCGTTATTTTTATTTCATGTAGTTACCAGACTAGTAATAATGGACGTGAACGGCGCCACATAATGAGTGATCACTGTCAAGGACGCGCCTCGTGATCGACTGAGACAGCATTATGAGAATCGGACGGAGTTTGAAAGGGCCCTCTCGTAGGTCTCGATTTTGTTGGCTTGTTGAATCATGAAACATTAAGATCTGTGGATCATTTGGCTGGGACAGTGGGCTGGCGTTGACTGCGTGCGAACGTCAGGGCAGGCACATATGTCGTCATGGTTTCGGTGGACCGCACCTGTCCATGAAGTGAGGATCGCCGTATTGCTCGTCAAGCACACAGTAACTCCTTCACATTTGCGTCTGCAATCCGAGAACGAGTAACTATCTTCCAGAAAAATTCTGTGTCCTGTCGTACAGGGTGGAGGCTGGCGGCAGCAGGACTAGAGAATTAACGACCCACGCGTAGGCTGACTTGAACAACACAGTCTGCACAAATGGTGCCTTTTGGAGCGGTGTCGTGACTGGGAGAGACGGACTGCTGACGGATTGCTTCACGAAGTGTTCAGCGACGAGTCGCGAATTCCTCTACTCCGGGTGACCACCGTCGGCGAGTGTGTAGGCGACCTGGGGATAGGTCTCATTCATTGAAAGACTTGCAGAGGCACAGCGATGTTACTCTTCGCGTTATGGTATGGGGAGCCATCTGGTATGGCTTCAGTTCACGGCTGGTAGTGGTTCAGGGAACTGTGACGTCACAGCACAATGTCACGGACATTCTACGCCCTTCTGTGTTAACTCTCATACAACAGTGGCGTGGTACCGTTTTCCAGTTCCACAACGCTCGCCCACAGACAGCCTGTGTCTCTGTGGACGACCATGAAGTGCTGAGGTACTCATGGGGACAGGAGGATTCCCTCCCTGTCCGCAACAGAACATGTGTGCAAGTACCTCGGACCTCAACTCCGCTATTATCCAGGATACAGGCAGCCGTCACAAGACTTGTCTGCGAGTTTGCCTCAGGAGAGGCTACAAACACTTTGTGACACCTAACCCAATCATTGCATGCACGCAGACGAGAGCCGGTGCAATGTCATATTGCCAACTTCATCGTAAATTACATTCGGTAATCACTGAAATAACACGTCCTCTTAACCCGTGCAGTATTAACTTCAACATCAGGCAGTCATATGAAATTGAAGAAAAATCAATTTCATGTGCCATTTAGTGTCTTAGAAATCGAACGAAAAGTATTACGTGGAAAAGAAACGCACGGATCGGATAGGCGCTTCTTTCTAATTTCTTTTAAGGGGCAAGAGAACCTCCACTGCATAACTAAATACACGAGTTGATAGAATTTTGCTTCACTTACCGCATTTTTTATAGCAAGAAAATCGGAAAACTCGCGTGTTGCGAATTTCGGCCGGCCTTGATGGCCACTCACACTGTGATGGCCACAGCCGCGTGTTGCGTCAGTAAAACTTGTCCAACCGGTGCTGTTACTAACGACCCTGGCGCCATGTAGCGTAATAGTTTTTTCAAGGAGAGAGCCGGCAGTCTCTTTCCGACGGGCCTGGAGATAGGTCTGGCTCTGCTACAGAATACGATTTGTGCGGTGAGTCTAACGCCTTGAGCAGTGTTTTGTTTTCAACCTCGACTTATTACTACCGCTGTTAGAAATGCAGTGATAACAAGCTCGCATAACTTGGTATTATATGTGTTGTGTCTAGACAAGACAGCCTAGACACAATGAGAGGAAGCCGAAAGGTACGCGCTAAGCTCACGCAGATGGGCGTGAGGTCTGAAACAGGATACGTAATGAATGCTATAAAGAAAAGTACGTAGCTTCTGGAATACTTAACTTTAATCCATCCTTGTGTTACATCGCTGTTGACGATACAAGTGAGACTCTATAGTTTCAGACAATACACTGCTAATGGCGCCTTGCTAGGTCGTAGCCATTGACTTAGGTGAAGGCTATTCTAACTATCTGCTCTGCAAAGGAGCGAGGCTTCGTCAGTGTGCATCGCTAGCTACGTCGTCCGTACAACTGGGGCGAGTGCTAGTACGTCTCTCTAGACCTGCCGTGTGGTGGCGCTCGGTCTGCTATCGCTGAAAGTGGCGACACGCGGGTCCGACATGTACTAATGGACCGCGGCCGATTTAAAGCTACCACCTAGCAAGTGTGGTGTCTGGCGGTGACACCACAATATGATATTTAGGCTAGACGCGACTGAATCGTACACGTTGATTGTGATTCTACGTTTAGCGAGGCTGTATTCAAAGTAGTCACTAAGTAAATCGAGCCCTCCACGCGATAGTCAATCATATGATGTCATAAGGATTATCTAAATATCAGATCACTCTCAGTTATTTGTGGTTCAGTAGTCTAAAATTTATTTAACGGCAAAAATAAGTTGCAGTAGTAAAAGGCATTCCTGTTGCGGATGTATTGCTGTTTGAGGAAACGTATAAAATGTTGGGACATGTAAGGGATCACAAGAGATAACCGCCTCATATCCGAGAAACACGAACGTGCAGTTCGTTACAACTTCTAAAATTACTGCCTGCTGATGTTACGAACCAACGCGATTTGCCGTTACGTAATCTAAAGTGTACTTCATGCATTTTTAAGCAGGTAGTTATTAATAAAATGTGGCTGAGTATGCATTAATGTTACTTATAATCCGTCTTGATTGGAAAATTTTTATTCATATGACCGGTCTCGGTTCATCCAGAACCATCTTCAGATCTGTAACATAATGGTACTAATTTACTATATCGCGATTACAAATCTTTTTCATCCTATCTAATCAACATCAAATATACCAGAACGTATCTGATATTTCGGTTACAAGAGTAACCCGTCCAAATTCAGCAACTTTCACATGCTGTGTCACATAAAATTTGTAGGCAGAATGCACGTCATTTATATTTATTATAACACTATTACCGACAGGAGGCGTCTGGTACATATGTTACATTCCATTTGCACATATTGTATTCAGTAGATTTTTTTGATTAACTTTGATCTCCAAAAATACTTAATTAAAATCTGTGGATGTGAAGGTACTTATCAAAATTAAAAAACACAGTAAAATTATCGTTTATTTACGATCTAAAAAACATAGGGCGATTTCTGTATCTATGGCGCTGGTGTAGACTAGTTTTCCTCTACGGTCTGCTTCCGTGGTACTCGCCATTTCGGTGTTGTGCCGCGGTCCGCTCAGTCGTCTGACGTCCATCGCCGTGGGCAAGAGGGCCGCGCAGGAGGGCCCCGTCAACGACACCAGGAACCCAATTTTAACGTCAGACCCCACATCAATAAATGTCAGAGATTGCTAATAACAAAAGAAATCCACTTCTGTACATCTCATCGACGACAAGTTGCAGTAAACAGTATCTACCATAAAACATCAAGGAGTAACTATGCAGATGGCCGTGCGAACTAACGCTCGGCTTTCCGGCGGGACGGAGCGCCTGGCCGACGGCACGAATCCGCCCGGTGGATTTGTGCTGAGGTCCGGTGAACCGGTCAGTCTGTGGATGGTTTTTAGGCGGTTTACCACCTGCCTCGGCGAATGCGGGCTGGTTCCCCTTATTCCGCCTCAGTTACACTATATCACCGACTGCTGCGCAAACAAGTTCTCCACGTACGCGTACACCACTATTACTCTACCACGCAAACATAGTGGTTACACTCGTCTGGTGTGAGACGTTCCCTGGGGGGTCCACCGGGGGCCGAACCGCACAATAACCCTGGGTTCGGTGTGGGGCGGAGGAGGGGTGAAGTGGACTGTGATAGTCGTCGTGGGGTTGTGGACCATTGCGGCTGCGGCGGGGACGGAGCCTCTCCGTCGTTTCTAGGTCCCAGGTTGCAATAGGATGAAATACAACTATGCAGAGCGAACTTAAGTAGAATGACCACAAAACACGAACAGTAGGAAAAGTAGATGCCAGACTGACATGTTTTCTTCTCAGTAATTGACTTCGTTCTTTACTGAAAATAATATTACTACCGTTGCCAAGGATCCAGTCAATAAATTCAATTCAGTTCTTACAAAGAGAACAGATGACCACAACTTTGTACTGGACGTTGGGGAAAAGGTGATTTGAAGATGATAAACATTGCTGTTTCTGCCTGACGCTCCTATGTCAGTGTGAATAAACATACCAAAAGTGTTAGACAGAATGTAGATAGGAGATTCGCCCCTACCTACAAACTGAAAAAAATTTTAATTAAGAAATTAAAAGAAAGTTATGATTTTGAAAATTCACTCAACTTAAAAAGCGCTCTGGAACTTGCATTAATTTTACAAAACACAGTCATTTCTAATGACGCCACTTGTGTATCATTCGGCATTATGAAAGGACATACGAACACCCTTGTTAAGAAATGCCTAGAAATAATGAAAGAAAACTTATTATCGCACCAGAAATTGAGCCAGGCTGAATTTGTGGGAGGTCGCGAATCCTTCGTTTTCCAGGGTAACAGCTCCTTGCCACTTGTACTGCAAGGCTGAGACAAGCTGGCGGCTGCTCCATTTTGCTTTGGGGAATATACACCTGGGCATCCATGGGTCGAGTCGAAGACACCATGACGGCCAAGGTGTGTGCTACACTGGTTGCAGATCATGTACACCCCCTCATTATGATCATGTTTACAGACGGCAAAGGCATTTTTAACAAGATAAAGCGCCATATCACGAAGTCCTGGAGTATGATGGAGTATGGCGAGTTCAAATTGATATCCTGACCTCCCATCTCACCAGATCTGAACCCGATCGAACGCATCAAGGATATGATAAAACGTAGCGTCCGAGGTCATCGCCACCCTTCCCGGAATTTTCGGGAATCGAGCGCCTTGGGTGTGCAGATATGGTCCCAACTCCCTCCAGCGACCTAGCAAGGTCTCATTGCTTTCAAGCCACGACGTGTCGCCTTGGTTATTCTTGCGAAATCTGTTAGGTACGTGGTCGTAATGTACGGGCTGGTAAGTGTAACACACCATATGGTGATCACGTAGGACACTCAAAGCTCAGCATTACCAGCATCAACCACAAGACGAAAATTCTTCACAGTGCCTCTAAAGGCAAAACGCTAGATAGTCTTGAGAACTAACAGATATGTAGTCATGAGTAGCGACATAGCAATAATAACCTTGACGACCAGTTAAATTTTACAGTTAAAAGTATCTTTCAAATATTTCATGATGTAGTGTAGTGGCACTTTTTTACTTCAGCTTCTCTTATTAGCCTTCACAGATAATATTGTTAAAAATGTACCATTAAATGTTGTAGTCCACTTACCGGTTTTCCTGGTTTACAAGTCTCGTCACGCTTAACCATGAGCTATGGATCGAGATTTATACTCGACATTTCATATTACCACAGAGCTGAACGTCATCTTGTTTCACATGTCTTAAGCTGGATCATGCATGGGTCATTTTTTGGCCATGATCTCTATGTAATTACGTCGTAGATTTGTCCTTGCTTGTATCCATGGGCAATATACCGCGTAATTACACCTCTTAGTTATGACTATACGCCTGTTTCATGTAAACATCTTAGCGTCTTAATGAATTTTCCTTGTCAGCGTTGTTATATTACTATTTTAGTTTCGAGATTTTAATGTTTTCCCTAAACGTTGCTGGCCAGTGTGGCCGAGCGGTTCTAGGCGCTTCAGTCTAGAACGGCACTACCGCTACGGTCGCAGTTTCGAATCTTGCCCCGGGCATGGACGTGTGTGATATCCTTAGGTTAGTTAGGTTTAAGTAGTTCTCAGTTCTAGGGGACTGACGACCGCAGATGTTAAGTCCCATAGTGCTCAGAGCCATTTGAACCATTTGTCCCCTAAATGTTGCAGAGACCAAAATTATACGTAAACCTCTGGCTAATTACCAGATGACCTCCTGTGATATTTGACTGCATGTGTGGTTCGGGGACGGTTATGGTAAAAAACTGTTTCATGAAGGTTTGCCTCATCGTCACCTACAGAATAAGGTTATGTGGCTCTATACTGTGCAATCTCGTCGTCAGATGGTTTTCCGCTGTGCAAGCATATTGTCAACAAATGCTGCTGTGTGATTACTTTTCTTGTATCCGACGTTGCACAAAGATATAATAGTGGAATACGGCTTAGGTTGTAGTCGTAACTAGATGTTGTCTTTTTTGACTTCATTGTTCTTTAGAAAACATTTTAGTTTTATGACTGTATAACAGTTACAACTTTTTTTAGATTACGTAATTATATTCCCTGTTGACAATGATATGAATACACAAGAAATCTCTAGCAGCAATAAATGTCAACATGCTCTCTAGTAACGTCCACTGCGTGTCAGTTCAGCTGCGCTCTTGCATCAGTGATGTACCCTGAGATCGGTAGTATGGGACGGATAAATCTGGTGGAACATTTTCTAAATACTGATTTTAGCTTCGACATGCCAGTGTCAACTGTTCATCTAATAAAAATGTGGAGTACATGCATAGCTCAAATTGGGCACATTTATAACATTACTCAGGTATGTGTACCAGTAATCAAACTAAGTATTATATTTATGACTTGTGTGGTAGTTTTCTGAGTGTAATATATTTTACACTTTATGTACACGATTCACAGATCAGATGACGGTAACTTTTTTCACAGGAACAGGTCACCATAAATCAACATTTAAAAACGACGTATTGGCTGAGAAGTTGTTTTTCTTCAAGCTGAATACTTACTACTAGCTTAAGAAGTAATAATAATAATAATAATACGTGGCTGCTACATGTGCCCTTTTGCCCCCTGTGCTTTATCACCCAGCAGAAAGAGCTCTCCTCCCTCAACCTTTGCAAGTAAAGAAGAGCGTCCTGGAGGTTCTACTGCCATGGGTGGATACAAATGTCGCAGCGAATGGTGAGAACTCAGGGAGTTGGAACAAACGAGGAATTTAGCAGGCACAACACATCTCATCTCCTCCAGATCGTGAATAATTCGGCATCGAAGACAATGAGATATGGTGGCAGCTAAATCTTGAGGACAAGACCTGGGAGAACAACAGACCAGCCAACGAAATGCTCTTGTTTTGACCCATACATGAAAGTGGCTACATATTTGTATTGATCATTTAAGATGACAGAGAAAATCATATTAAAACCGCTGTACTGCACTAAATCTAAAATCCCTCTGGGCCTCTGCAGTCACTGGGGTGTCTGTCGGTTAAAACGCTGGATTTGAGCCCGTGCGTGCCCCACACAAAGGGACTAAAACCTTCTCGCTGGTTTCAAGAGGCCTCTTGGCTCGTGGAAGACTGGAGAAAACGTGTTTCATAACTGGACGAGCCACAGTACTATACGCTGGTGCGTTCGGAGCAGCGAGGAACTTAAATGATTGACGCACCATTAGCATTTTCCGCTGCATGTTGATGTGTTGATTCTCCAGCCTCAGTACGGAGGACCAACCTGGGTGTTTGGCTCGTAATGTAAGCACCCGAGCCCGTCTGATTGCCTCGTGGTGGATAACATCAAGGACTCTCGGGTAAAAAGGTCTTGCTGAGCCTTATACCGTACACCCACAGCCAGACAACTATCTCATGAAATCTCTATAAAACTGGAGCAGACGCTCCCTGTCCCTACTAAGGTGCTTTAAGTTATTCAGTGAATTTTCGTCCGTTGCATTTAGGCCCTTTGGGCGTGGTAACCACGACAGTAGCAAATCGAAAATAAGGACCAGAAATGTCATAAAGTCTGTACGAGGTAGAATGGTGTCCTTCCTATGCAAGTCGGGTAAACTAATATGCCGACGTGAACGATTACAAGGAACAGACACACACAATTGTCCGCTGCCTACTCTTCTATCTTCTTTATTGTACGTCAAAACTGGCGAGTCACTGTTGCAATGTTGGAGGAGGAAACAAATTGCAAAATCGTCCACAAATAAGCATTGTACATTACGCCTTCCTGCAGACATGATGCAGTTGAAGGCTCTAGCAAAGAAGGTAATCCTTAAAATATTCCCCTCGGGGATACCGTTCCTCTACTCAAATTTATCTGACACCACAGCACCAACTTGGTATCTAAAAAAGTGATGTGATTACAAGGACCGAATAATGATGGGAGGTAGCCACTGAAGCCCCATTGGTGGTCCTAGAATACAGTGTTGCCTGCTGCTGTCTTACGCCTCCTGATGTCAAAGGACATACCTAGAGAGTGTTGTTTACATAGGAAAGCCTTATTTATAATCGTCTCGAGTAGGATAGGGTTATCGACAACGGATCGCCATCTCCTGAACCGAGACTGAGAGCAGCTGAGGAGCTGCCTTGTCTCTATAATCCAGAGAAGACATCGGTTAACAATTCGTGCCAAGGTCTTCCCTCCTATTGTGACATTTTCGGTCCTTTGCTGGCTTCAGGAGAGCTGTCAAAATTCTTCTCTTCAGTAGATGGGAAAGTGGCCTGTCAGCCATATCGAAGTCTTGAATTGTGATTGGGAGCAGTATCTCCAGACTCAGCCAGTATTGAATCTATCTCTTTTATGTGGAAAACGGGCAGTTATAGGACACAGAATTGTTGGTCCTGAAATTCAACCCTCTAAATGGTGGCACATTAGTGACAGAGCACTGGATACAGGCTGGCAGTGGCAGTATCAGTGCGAAATGCTCTGCTATTGTCTGGATGATGTCTCTGGGTGTTGTTGGCAGCAACAACTGTGTGTAGAGAACCGACTGCAATTACCAGAAATCATCACTTTTAAACGCAGTTATTAGTGCAGAAACTAGCAACCTCCGTTTGTATAGAAGTGTCAGTTATCGGAAGAGGCTTTTTAAGAGCTGAAGAGAAATCTGTAGTGAAAGTGTAAGGATTCATGGCTTTTCTCGGCCTCTCTATACGGGATACGCCTCGTTATTGTCACCCCCTGTATCTTATGTTCTTCAAGGAAAATATTGCTGCATGCCCTAATCCCGACAGTGATGCCCAGAGTAGATGAACAACCGACTCCCTCGTGAATGGCCTTACCACATTTGCCGCAAGTGGCTTCTCCCTTAAGACCGAGAGTAGTGCGCGTAAAGCGCCAGCATTTGAAAAAGCGCACTATGTTAGGGACGTACGATCGCACACTTCAACTGTTGAAAGAAAGAGTAGACTTGTCTGATTTTAATCAGGTCGCCATCCATTTCATTATATTTTGCACGACAACAATGCCTTCTAGGCCGACTCAGCTTTCAGTTACTCCTTGGGAAAATTAGATCTCTGCACGACACAAGACATTTGCTGTAGTTCAAGATATTGTGTAGCTCACTTTCAACTTTACATTCCCTCAGGCTCTTAGCTTCCTAGAGGATCTTTAGATGTTGGGAACGAGGAATTTCTATGAACAATCGCTTGATAGATTTCAAAGTGCAACCGAGGCCCCATAAAACCTTTTGAATGAAGAAACCGGAAACTTTCTCAAAGTAGCCCTCTTCTCCCCCTCTTACTTTCCTTTTTGTACAACATTATGACCGACAGCATGCATTCTGTTCCTATTTACATAAGAACTCTGAAATATTCCTGAATCAGGAGGACTGGTTACACGAGCCCATTCGTTAGATTGATTGTTGAAACCCACCAGCGGTACATCCATTCCGCTTGGATCGGAAGAATATAATTACGAGGGTTCTACTCGGTTCCACGAAGAGCTGGGGTACACTCAGAGCTCCGCTTGCCTGAGTAAGCTATATAATTGAGGTGGGCATTTTCCTCAGTATCCCAGTTAGCGACAGTTCCACCTCAACAACCACGCATCTTATCAGTATGCAGCAAACTGGAGGCTTTCTTAAAGATGTTTTTACCATCCTCGCGACCCGGGTGGTCAAGCAAAGATTCTAGCTCCCAGTGGCACACAATGTTCTATTGTCGCGTCATACAGTGGTCATTGAAGCATTCCCAGAGTTTATAGTGACAGAAGTCTAGCGATGTTAGTCAGTTTCCTGCTCAGGCCCCCCCTGTGGGTCCGGGAGTTAGAATAGGCGCGACGTACTCCTGCCTGTCGTAAGAGGCGACTAAAAGGAGTCCACACGTTTCAGCCTTTATGTCTTGGACCCTTGTCTAGTTTGATCTCCATCTTTCTCAATTTTCCCAAAGAGCGAGCCATTTGTTGAAGGGCGCCTTACATGGTGCATCGCATCCGCCGTGCATTGAGATCTTTAGCCCACTCTCTGATCGTCGCATTTCAGTCCCGCTCATTCTCCATCTCTTGGGCGAGGACACCTTCCTCGGTGCGTTTTCCACCTTGCACTATGCAGTGTCGCTTTCTGCACCGACGATGACTATGGACTTACTAGCACCTCATATACAGCGTGGTAGCCAGTACATTGTGGTGGGGCTGCCATGTACCCTGTTGGTTGTAGCCCCCTGACAACACAGGAATCGCTCTGCTGATGCCTGCCAGGCGGCCCTTGCTGGGGCTGTGTGGCGCCCATGGGGAGGGCCCTGGTCAGAGTGGGTAGCATCAGGGCGGATGACAAGTCGTGAAGCATAGTATTTCATCTCTTGCTGGTGGTCAGCTGCCAGCAGTCTGTAAGCGGGCAAAGTCTCACTTCAATGCTAAAAATGTGACCCCAAATCGTTCTCCTCCCTGGTCACACCATGGGAAGAACGCCAGGCCAAGGATGGCAGTGAAGCCGATTCGCCCCGGTACCTTGTATGTACAAGAGTTGATGGGGAATCTTTCATATCCAAGAAGCCTCAGTTTTTTGTGGAGCATTTGGAAGACAAGTTTGGGGAGGTGGAGGGCTTGTCCAAAATGTGCTCTGGGTCAGTCTTGATAAAAACAGCATTCTCTGTCCAGTCAGAGGCATTACTCGCTTGTAACTGGTTGGGGATGTTTCTGTTACCATCACGCCCCATAGCAGCTTAAATATAATACAGGGTATTATATTGCAAAGGGACGTCCTTCTGCAGTCTGACGACGAGCTGAGCTCCAGTATAGAGCTGTGAAGTGTTCGTTTAGTCTGGTGCATCTAGTGGAGTCTGACGGATAATCAGGTTACCACCGGTGCCTTCATCTTGGCCTTTGAGGATGACACATTGCCCGAGAAAGTCAGGGTGATAGATGTTAAGCCATATGTCTTCTCGCTGTTCTTCCAGCATCACATGCCGCAATTGTGGACATCAATCACATCCCAATACTCCATGTGTCCCACCTCCTACCTGTGTCAACTGTAGAGATCATCATTCATCTTGCTCACCAGACTGCAGGATTTTACAGAAAGAGAGGAAAAACATTGAATATATGACCCCCGACCAACTGACCTACACTGAGGCTAAGAAGGAATTTGAGCGCCTACGTCCTGTGGCTATGACGTCCTCTTACGCTGCCGCTACGAGAACAGTTGTTTCCCCATCAGTTCCTCGCATTCCTGTATCCTCTCAGAATCAAAAGACTACACCTGCCCCCTTGATGGTGGGGGTCATTTCCTTTCCCACACCACCTACTTCAGGAGCAACACCCTCCCCAACCATTGGGGATATCAGGCTTCACTTCTGAGCCAGAGAAGTGTGTCTTCTTCCGCTCCTCTCGCTAGGAAGGGATCCCTTGGGTCTCTCCCTTCCCAGGTTTCTGCTAGTGGGAAAGATGACACCAACCAGTGGCTGAAGAGCCCAAAAGCAGCTGGTCATAGGGCTTCACGCTAAGCCTCAGTCTCAGAGACTGAATCAGTAAAATCCTCCTAGCCAGGGAAACCCAAGGAGGAGTAAGGAGTCCTCAAGACCAAGGGAATTGCGGTGGCACCCACAGCACCGCTAGCTACAAGCTGTGCATCTGCGGATGAGGTGGAGATTCTGACCTCTGCTGAAGACCTAGATCTCGTTGGATCCTCAGACACAATGGACATAGACTGCTCAGGCAAAATGTCAGTGGCAGCAGGTGACCCTGAGCTATAACTGCCTCATAGAATGTTCCATGCCTTCCCAGTCTCACGATGACATCATCCTCCAGTGGAATTGTGGCGGTTTTTTCCACTGCCTGGCTGAGCTACAGCAGCTGTTGAGCTTTACACCTGCTTTCTGCATTGCTCTCGAGGAAAGCTGGTTCCGGCAATGCGGACCCCTGCACCCTGTGGCTGTAAGGTATACTCAGGGACCGTAGCGACTACAATCGAGTGTCAGATGGAGCTTCCTTTTATAATCTAAACTCAGTCTGTAGTGAAACTTTGCCCCTTCAAACTCCTCTTGAAGCTGTAGCTGTCAGAATAAGGACGACACAGGAAGTAACTGTCTGCAATGTATATCTTCCTCCAGATGGTGCAGTATACCTGAATGTATTGACTGCACTGATTGATCAACTCCCTAAACCTTTCCTACTATTGGGAGATTTTAATGCCCTTAACCCCTTGTGGGGTTGCACCGTGCTTACTGGCCAAGATAGAGATGTCGAAACTTTACTGTATGAGTTCGACCTCTGCTTCTTAAATACTGGGGCCACCACACATTTCAGTGTGGCTCATAGTAGTTACTTGGCCATTGATTTATCAATTTGCAGCCCAGGACTTCTCCCATCTATCCACTGGAGAGCACATGACGACCTGTGTGGTAGTGACCACTTCCCCATCTTCCTGTCACTGCCCTGGCGTCAGGCCCATGGTCTCTTGCCCAGATGGGCTTTAAACAAGATCAACTGGGAAACTTTCACCTCTGCTGTCACCATTGAATCACTCCAACACGGCAACATCGATGTGATGGTTGAGCAGGTGACTACAACAATCGTTTCTGAGGCAGAAAACACAATCCTCGCTCTTTAGGGTGCCACCAGCGAAAGGCAGTCCCATAGTGGTTGCCATAAGTCGCTGATGCAATTAAAGAGCGTCGGTGAGCTCTACAGTGGCATAAGCGGCACCCTTTCATGGAGAACCTCATAGCCTTTAAACGGCTCTGTGCCCCTGTTCACCAAATTATCAAACGAGGGAAGCAGTAGTGTTGGGAGAGATATGTCTCGACTTTTGGGTGCAATACGTCACCTTCCCATGGGCAAAGATCAAACGTGTTTTCGGGTACCAGACCCCAACAGGTGTTCCCAGTGTTAACATAAATGGCGTGTTATCTACCGACGCAAACGCGATTGTCGAGCACTTTGCTGAGCACTATTCTCTAGCCTCTGTGCCAGAGAATTACCCCCAGCCTTTCACACTCTCAAAAGTTGGCTGGAAGGAAAGTCTCTCGTTCCCTGCACGCTACAATGAATTCTTTAACGCCCCATTTACACAGAGTGGGAGATACTCAGTGCCCTTGCACATTGCCCCGACACAGCTACTGGGCTGGATCGGATCCAGTCAGATGATTAAACATCTCTCATCTGACTACAAGAGACACCTCCTCGTCATCTTCAACCGGATCTGGTGCGAGGGCGTCTTTCCATCGCAATGGTGGGAGAGCAGCATCATTCCGAAGCTCACATCCGGTAAAGAACCTCTTGATGTGGATAACTATCAGCCTTACCAACGTTCTTTCTAGGTTGCTGGAATGTATGGTGTGTTGACAGTTGGCTCAGGTCCTGGAGTCACATGGCCTAGCCTACTGGCTCTATGCCAGTGCTTCCACCAGAGTCCCTCTACCACTGACAATCTTGTGTGCCTCGAGTCTGCCATCTAAACAGCCTTTTCCAGACCCCAACACATGTTTGCAGTATTTTTTGATTTACGAAAAGCGTATGACACCACCTGGCGACATCATATCCTTGCCACATTATACGAGTGGGGTGTCTGAGGCCCGCTCCCGATTTTTTTCCAAAATTTCCTGTCACTTCGTACTTTCTGTGTCCAAGTTGGTGCCTCCCATAGTTCCACCCCCCACCCCCTACATCCAGGAGAATGGGGTCCTGCAGGGCTCTATATTGAGTGTCTCTCTATTTTTAGTGGTCATTAATGGTCTAGCAACAACTGCAAGGCTGTCGGTCTCACCTTTTCTGTAGGCAGATGACTTCTGCATTTCGTACTGCTCCACCAATAATGGTGTTGCTAAGCGGTGCCTACAGGGAACTATCCACAAGGGGCAGTAATGGGCTCTAGCCTACACTTTCTAGCTTTCGGCCGCAAAGTCGTGTGTTATGCACTTCTGTCGGCGTCGTACCATTCATCCAGAACCAGAACTCTACTTCAATGACGATGCACTCACTGTAATGGAGACATATCGATTCTTAGGACTGGTTTTCTACACCTGATTGACGTGGCTTCCACACCTTCGTCAGCTTAAGCGGAAATGCTGGCAGCACATCAATGGCTTCCGCTGGCAGAGCAATACAAAATGGGATGTAGATCGCTCTACGCTGATGCAACACTACAGAGCCCTTGTTCAATCCCGCCTTGACAATAGGAGTCTGGTTTATGGTTTGGCGGCACCCTCAGCGTTGCGTTTACTTGACCCAGTGCACCACTGTGGCGTTCGACTAGCGACAGGAGCATTCAGGACGAGTCTGGTGGCCGGAATCTCACCATTGCAGGTTAGGCGTGCGTAACTGCTGGCCAGTTACGTTGCACACGTTTGTAGTCCTCCTGCGCATCCGAATCACCGTCTCCTTTTCCCAACCATGGCAGTTGATCCCCCCATCGATGGCCCAGGTAAGGGCTTCCAATTGCAGTTGGTGTCCCAACCCTTCTTTCCGAACTGGAGTCTTTCCCTTCAGCACCTATACTTGAGGTCCATTCACGTATGTCTCCATAGTGTACACCTAGGCCGCGGCTTCGAGTGGACATTTCACATGGCTCAATTAAGCCACTTCCTCTCGATTCTTGACATGTACCAAGGCCACGAAGTGGTTTACACCGACGGCTCGATGGCTGATGCTCACGTCGGCTTCGCATATATCCGTGGAGGACATATTAAAAAGCATTCCTTGCCCGATGACTGCAG
The DNA here is from genome assembly GCF_023898315.1 of Schistocerca nitens. Taxonomy (NCBI): domain Eukaryota; kingdom Metazoa; phylum Arthropoda; class Insecta; order Orthoptera; family Acrididae; genus Schistocerca; species Schistocerca nitens. The sequence continues at coordinate 254,375,312 of NC_064618.1, forward strand.
TGTTTTTACTGCCGAGCTGGTCGCTATATCTCGTGATCTTGAGGACATACGTTCATGCCCTGGGGAATCGTTTCTCCTGTGTACTGACTCCTTGAGCAGCCTACAAGCTATCGACCAGTGCTATCCTCGTTATCCATTCGTAACGACCATCTAGGAGTCCATCTATGCCCTGGAACGGTCCAGTCGTTCAGTGGTGTTTGTTTGGACACCAGGTTACGTGGGAATCCCAGGCAACGAACTTGCGGACAGGCTGGCCAAACAGGCTACACGGAAACCGCTTATGGAGATCTGCTTCTCTGCAACTGATCTGCGTTCAGTACTACTCCGCAAGGTTTTGCGGCTTTGGGAGACGAAATGGCATAACCTCAGCACGCAGAACAAACTGCGTGCCATTAAGGAGACTACGAATGTGTGGCAGTCCTCCATGCGGGCCTCTCGCAGGGACTCTGTGGTTCTCTGCCTGCTCCGCTTTGGCCACCCTTGGGTGACACACGGCTACCTCCTGCGCCGGGATGACCCACCTCAGTGCCCGCGCGGCGCCCGGCTGACAGTGGCCCATATCTTGGTGAGCGGTCCTTCTTTGGCTGCCCTGCGACGGACTCTTCAGTTACCGGACTCGTTGCAATTAATTTTAGCTGACAACGCCTCATCAGCTAATTTAGTTTTACGTTTTATACTTGACGGTGTGTTTTATCATTCTATATAAGTTTTAGCGCATGTCCTTTGTCCCTTTGTGTTCTCCATTCTAATGCTTTGAGGGTGAATGTTTTCATGTGTCCCAGAGTGGCTAGCTTTTCCTTTTTATTCTCTTGGTCGGCCAGCCACGGACAACTGGTCCCTTATTTTTACCGTACGTACATGTTTCTTGCTTATCTCTCTAGTTTTCTTTTCCTGTTTTGTCCATAGTAATATTGGTTGGCCTTCTGCCGTTCTTGTGGTTCTTCCTTTCTCCTGTTATTGTGCTGTACATCTCCTTCATTTTCTTCTTTCCCTTGTGTAATTATTTTACCAGGAACAAGGGACTGATGATGTCGCAGTTTGTCCCCTCCCCTCGCCCCTCTTTTAAACCAGCCAACCTGCTCAGGAACTCCGGAGCCGTCAAGCCCGTATCCAGCAAACGACTGCTGATCCCCTGATGGTACTAATTTAAGATTTTTCATAAACTATATGACAGAGTTTGCCTCTTAAAAGGAGAACTTATCTGTGTATTATAAATTATTCTTCACATTTTGTTCAATTAGTTAGACGAAATCTTTTAATTTTTGCGCCATTGGGAGGTGGTTTACGAAAATGTTACAGTTCTTTTTTTATTACACGTCATTTATCCCAGTTCAGCTTCCGTAGAATTGGCGTACCTTCTCTGAAGTTGTCGAAGAAATATATGCAAAATATATAGGTACAGGAAAATTCAGCTTCCTTAGGCTTTTTTCTCTGTCATCAGTCCTCTGAATGGCCTGACGCAGCCCGTCACGAATTCCTCTCCTGTGACAAACTCTTCAGTACAGAGTAACAGAATCAACATCCGCAAATATTTCTTCGAAATACACTCTAAGACAAAAAGAAAAATGCCTCGCACGACGAAGGAATCATCCGACCGGGGCAGAAATCGGTAGATGTGATGTACATGTACAGGCTAGCAAAGAGGTGGACCGGATCGTCTTTGGTTTACCCAATTTGTGAAGCTCTTTCTCTTAAATAAATAATACATTTTTTAAAAACTGTAATTATTTGGTTCCCTGTATATGTACATCACATCTCCGATTCCTTCTTTTGTGTTAGAGAGTATTACTGTCGATATATTCCCTTGTTGTTTATACCCTCCACATCTCCTACAGCTACTATGGGAATTATTTCTTGATGTCCTATCTCCCTGTCCCTTCTTCTTGTTAATGTTTTCCACATATATCTCTCCTTATCCATTCTGGGAGAAAACTTCTCATTCCCTACCAGTCCACCTAATTTTCTACATGATTCTATAGCACCACAACTCAAACATTTCGATTCTCTTCTTTTCTGACTTTGAAACAATCTATGATTTACTTCTGTACAGTTCTATGCTGCAAATCGATGTTCTCAAAATTTTCTTCCTTAAATTAAGCCCGACATTTGATACAAGTGGACTTCTTCAAGCAGAGATGTCCTCCTTCCCTCTGCTACCGTGATTTTTTAGGTCTTCCTGTCTTCATCGTCATGTATTATTTTTCTTCTATGCCAGCAGAATCCGTTCGCTTTGTGTGCTTCTTGGTCCCGTAAGTTTTGGTGTTAAGTTTAACGTTAATCTCATTTGTTCAACTCTTCTTTTTTCTGTTTACTCTCAATATCTGATGGTATGTCTCCAGACTCTTCATCGAAAGTTCTGTTCAACTTTGATATTGACTCCCCTGTCTTCCATGATGATTCCCATTTCTTCTTCTACCGTGACTCCATACAGCTCTGCCCTCGTAGAGGTCTTCAATGCACTCATTCAGCCTACCCGCTCTCTTCCCTGTGCTTAACAATGGGATTCCCGTTGCATTCTCAACGTTGAGGCACTTGTTTTCAATTTCCCAGAAGGTTGTTTGCCTTGTCTGTACGCTGAATCTGTCCTTATGACGACAATTTCTCTCTTGATTTATTCGCATTTTTCCTGTAACCATTTCGTTTTCACTTTTCTTCGCTTTTTACTTATCTTACGCCTTAGCGACTTTGATTGCTGTATTTCTGTCATAATCTGAGATTTCTGAATTTCTGTACCTCCTCCCTTGGTCGTTCACCTAAAATACATCTGTTGATACCCAAGCCACAGTTACGTTCCGTTTACTTACATTTGGATGATCGATTACTGTGACTGCATTTTTGAGATGTGTAAATTCCTATTCAGCTGAACAGCATGCTGTGGTATTCATTATCGCTATATTACACACTTAGAGAAATTATCTCATCATTCCTCAGTAGTTCAGTAGCCTGCGTCTTTTCTCATTGATTCTTTTGGATAATTATCTTCACTTTTCTTAGTTTCATGTGGATTCTGACAGGGAAAGTCCTATCACTAACCATTCAGTGCAACATCTCTGCCCTACCCTACTATTCATGAGGAACCCTACTCCTGTACCGAGCGAGGAAGCGGAGTGGTTAGCTCACTGGACTCGCTGTAGGACGACGGTTGAAGCCCGCGTTCGGCCATCCGGATTTAGGTTTTCAGTGATTTTACTAACTCGCTTCGGGCAAATTCCTTGATGGTTCCTTTAAAAGAGCACTGCCGACATCCTTACCCGTCATTCTCTAATCCGATGGGACCGATGACGTCGCTGTTTGGCCTCTTCCCCCGAAATTAGCCAACCAAGTTACACCCGTTACACTATTTTCTGCTGCTGTGGATATTACCTAATATTCTCAGGCTAGATTTCTTTTAATTTCCATCTTCAGGACAATATGCAGAAACTGATTGCTGCTCTTGTCCCGTTCAGAACATTGTATATCGTCTCTGACTGAGAAGTACGAGTGGTTGGTTATTTGTAACCTGTTACGTTTCCTGAATGCAATCTTTGTCCAAGAAAAGGTCTACCGGAACTACAGCAATGTTCATTTGTAAAGTTCACTAGGAATGCAGCGCCTGCATCTCAAGACGCATACTCAACAATGTGATATATAGATAATAATTCAGAAATGTAGATCCATTCAAAAAGTACGTAAAGCAGTCCGGCCATTCATATTTAGGTTATCTGTGATTTCCCTACACCACTCCAGGCAAATGCCGTTGAACGGGATCGACCGATTTCCTCTCCGATCCTTCAAACAATCCAACATTGTTAACGCGACTTTATAAACTATACTCTTCCTTCTTCGATTTCTTTTAAGCAGTCGGAGGTTGTATGTCAAAAACACCTTCATGCTTTACCATAAGCGACTGTGTCTACTTTCTGCTTCAGAGCAATGACAGAAAACGGGAAATACTTGGTGACCACTGCTGAGGAGGTGGCGTATGTCAGAGAGCAGTTGGGCACCAGCGAGGAGGACATCAAGACGTCTGTGACGTCACTCCGAGAATGGCTCAGGATGCAGCCACACTTACCCGACGCCGTAGGTCTGTACATTTGTTACACTAGAGGCCATATAATACACCTAGGAAATGCAAACACTTTATTCATGAATGGTGTAACTACTTAGAGGTAATGCCTTGTACACCTAAATATTTTTTATCTCTTTCATAAGCCGATTTAGAACAGCATTGTCTTACCATTGTTGTATCTGAAACTCACTCCAATTTATTACACATATAACAAGTCAGAAATAACTCAGCTATATTTCGTTACTGATGATCAGGTTTTTTTTGTTGATGACTGGGAAACAAATACTGATAGTTTTGTTGACTAAATTGTGATTGCAACTTAAGGAGGAAGTAATCATTACCAATTTTCGTGTTAAATCTACCTCCTTATTACAACTTCAGTGCTTACATCTTAGCTTACGGAAGACACTGAATTACTATGATCAGCTCCACGTCTTATTTTTGAATATTATGTACCTCTTTCAGCTGGTTATCTTGGTTATCTGTTTAGTGATTAGGAATGCTTCGATATGCTACTACACTCTTTAATATTATGCATACTACAGTTCGCAGTAATGTGAACGCAGATGCGTATGTGTAGTATAATATGAATGTGGGATCATACGACCGTTCTAAAAGAACATATATAGTAAAAAACTGAAAAAGTTGATCTTATAACAATTTTATCATACGAAGTTTTATACAGCAAAACTGCTATCCATATGAGAACCCTTTCTGTTTTGTGTGTCCTTAATATCCTTATAAAAATCTACCTTCATAATCACTACTTGAAATCTCTGTGTTCCAGATGACTCCGTCATTGAGCGAATGTACATCAACTGCAAGTGCAGCATAGAGAAGGTGAAACTGGGATTAGACGCATACTTCTCCCTCAAACACAAATTTCCCGAGTTACTTATGAACAGAGATGCAGAAGGAAGTGACTTCCAGTTTGCAATGGAGCACTTGTGAGTTCCGACCTGTCTTAAGCTTTTTAAATTCATACAGAGTTGTTATTTTTCGAAGAGCTTTTCATGCTTTATTGTAATGGATGTATAACTCTGCAGAGCTCTGGTTCCAATGTTTGGACTCCAAGTATAGGCGTACGTTACCTTGTCACTTCTTCGTGAAATGATAATATTAGATATTTCGGGAAAACAGCGGAATATTTTGTGTTACTAAAACAGAATTTAAGTATTTGCATTTACGATCACATGAAAAATAATTTTTGAATCCTCTGGGACTGCTGCGTAATGAATGTCTTTAAAGGACATAATGAATTTGTATAACCAGTTACGCTGCTATGAGTATTACTTTTTATTTGAACTATGGGCCTATTTCAGCTAAACAGAGATCATCAGGTTAGCTGTAATTGAACATTTTAAAAGTTTTTGTACATTTCTTGTTTTACACGAGAATTATGATTAATATGATTTTACATTCGTTTGAAGTCCTGACTTCCATGCAGCATCGTGGTTACTGTTGCTATCTATTTGTTACTGATTATATTCTGGGTTAACGTAACAACAATAATTAGTTTTGTAGTTTGTCCTGACTTTTCGTTTAGTAGCACTCAGAAATAAATTGCAATCTGTTGTTGAAATCATTTACAAAATGTCAGCTACAGACTGCGATTTATATATGACCACTAGTAAAAGAAAAGTCAGACCAAACTACGAATATGATTATTACTGTTACACTAACGTAAAATATAATCAGTAACAAATAGAAAACAACAGAAACGACGTTGCATGGAAGTCAGGACTTGAACACGCAGGTAAAATCTTATTATTCGTAACTCATATGCTATTTAACAAATTTACCAAAATTTATAAAATGTAATATTTCAGATATGATGATGGCTGTTTAACTTAAATAGGCCTGTAGTTAAAATAAAAAAGTACTACTCATAGCAGTGCAACTGGTTATGCAAATTTACTATGACCTAGAAAAATCAGTTATGTATTTTGTCAGTCGTTCTGCCTTATAATTCGACAGTTGTTTTCAAATGGTTCAAATGGCTCTGAGCACTATGGGACTCAACTCCTGAGGTCATCAGTCCCCTAGAACTTAGAACTAGTTAAACCTAACTAACCTAAGGACATCGCAAACATCCATGCCCGAGGCAGGATTCGAACCTGCGACCGTAGCGGTCTTGCGGTTCCAGACTGCAGCGCCTTTAACCGCACGGCCACTTCGGCCGGCGACAGTTGTTTTAACGAGAGTTTCGATATCACACCGTTCGAGTGTTTCGTTAGGCTGCTTGCAATGGTATGCTTCTTTAAAAACTCGTTGACTGAAATGCACTTTTATAAACGCACAGTCGTGTCATTATTTCAACGCAGAAGACTTTATTCCTGTGCTCTAGATTTTCAACAGTTCTGCCAGCACTAAATATCTTAACAACATGTCCAGAACCTCCGTTGTTTGTCTATTAATTCTTCAACATTGGTGACAACTCGCAAAGTGATACAGACCCCTCTTCTTAGCTCATATCAGTGTCTATCTCGTCATTATTGTGTAAAACGGTCTGTCAACTATGGATCTGTCAGAATCAACTCGCAAACCCAAAAGACATATATGCCCACTGCATCCTCAGCTACATTTTTCTGTGTAAACCAAATGTGTGGCGTGTGGTGAAAAACAGATAGTGCATTCTCTGCTATAAAACTTAAAAGGAGGGATCACTCATTAGTCAGCTCTAATGTACATTGAAATATCTCCCTCAGTTTCAGTCTCAGTTGCATGTGTTGCATTATACTCACAATTTTAGTAATGCATTACGTTAAAAATGTCGTTCTGTGTAAACATTTTTTTCTATAATCGTGCGCCGATTAGAGGTTATGTTTTTAAATTTTTGGTACCTCAAATGTCCGTTATTTTTCCGGAAGATGTTGTACCACTCTTAATTTTCTCACCGTACTTTCGTATATGATCATCGGCGTTACCATCGAATTGTTATCGTCGGCTAGAGTACTGAAGAAACACTTTGGTGTTAAACCAGTATCAGGAAAACGCCGCACTGTACACTCCACGTTAAGTGTATTGAGACGCTAACAGTACTATATGGATACCGCTGTCTCCAAAAGCAAGTTTTTGCACTGTGTTCGTACTCGCACAGCACAAGCTAATACATTGCTTGGAGAGAGGTAGACACCGCTGTTTTTTTCTCTACGCCCCTGTTTTGTTTCCTACGCGAAAGGAAGTACCGGTTAAGCATTTAAGCAGACAAACAAACTTTCCTGTTGTTAACGTTATTGTCGCTTTAAGCCACGTGGTTGGAAGAACGCAATGCGATCTATCTTTCGAAGTTTCCAGTTTCTCTTCCATAAATGATGTACTAGCCCATGACTCAAAAAATCGAATGTAATATACCTTGCAAAATGCCTGCTAATCTAGTGAGACGAAAGAGTGGCAGAAAATCTAATCCAATGCATTCTAAGTCAGGTTCTTGGAAGTCTAAAATCAAACTTCAAAGTGATGCAGGGCGCATTTCTCATAGTTTTCATCGATCATCTTCAAAATGTCTCCTACAAAACAAACTCGTGGCAATACTGTCTGACTCCGCAGATTCTCATCTTCTTCAGAGAATTCAAAGATATCCTACACCGTCAGCTTCCTCACATATTTTATGGTGGATCTTCACTTACTTGAAACACTGCAGTAGCCCATATTGCCCTCTATACGATTAACGTTAAGCCTTATGGGATGTTCCAAGATATTAAGAAGGCTAAGGTGCATTTGAAACAATGTAACATATACAAAATTTACCACCACATAAAGGTGTCCCACCACAAATTTCTCTCCTATGCGGAACTCATCTGAGAATGGCACTTGCTACCGATATCCTCAATTATTTGCTGGATGTATCCCAATTTCTGTCTTCTTCCTCAGTTTTTCCCTTACAACGCCCTCTAGTATGTGCTACCATACTGTCCATTCTTCTTGTCAGTGTTTCCCATATATTCATTTCCTCATTGATTTTGCAGAGAATCTCCACATTCATTACTTAATCAGTCCACTTAATTTTCGACATTCTTCTGAAGCACCACTCTTCAAATGCTTCGATTCTCTTCTGTTCTGGTTTTACCACAGTCCATGTTTCACTACCACACGATTTTTTGGTCCAAACGTATATCCTTAGAAATTTTTCCTCAACTTAAGGCCCGTTTTTGACACTAGTAGACTATTCTTTGCCAGGAGCGCCATTTTTGCCAGTGCTAGACTCTTTGTTAGGCCGTCATTGCTTCGTTCGCCACGTGTTATTTTGCTGCCTACATAGCAGCTTTCCTTAACTTCCTCTACTTGTTGATCACCAGTTCTGATATTAAGTCTCTCACTGTTATCATTTTTGGTACTTCTCATTACTTTCGTCTTTCTTGGATTTACTCTCAGTCCATATTCTGTACTCATTAGAGCGTACATTCCATTCAACAGATCCTGCAATTCTTCTTCTCTTTCACTGAAGAAAGCAGTGTCAACAGCGAATCTTATGACTGATATCCTTTCAACCTTAATTCTGACCTCATTTTTGAACCCCTTATTTTTCCAATGCTTCTTCCATGTATAGACTGAACAGTTGGGGTGAAAGACTACGCCCCTGTCTTACACCATTATTTATCCAGTCTTATTTTTCCCCTTTGGTTCTTTTACATCCAGTATATTACCACTTTCTCCCTATCGATTACATCTACTTTTCTCGGAATTTCAAACATCTTGCTCCATTTTACATTATTGAACTTTTTTCTGGGTCGACAAATCCGATGAACGTGTCTTCCTTTAGTCTTCCTTCCGTTATCAACTACAATGTCAGAACCGCCTCTCTGGTGTCTTTACGTTTCCTGAAACCAAACTGACGGTCTTCTAAAACGATTTCAATTTTCTTTAAACTTAAGACCACACTTCACCACCACTAAACCTTGATGTGAGGGTACACCTTACATTCCTGTATCTGATTTCGGAATCTCTGCCTGACCACGATATAATTTAACTGAAATCTCCATGTGACCTCTAATTCATCAGATTTTCTTGTCGTGTCACTTCAAGAGGCGTTTTCGGGAGGTAGTAGTGTGTTACTTGACTCCTGGTGGAACGTACGCTCTCGCATTTGAAGTAGAATGCATCCCTTGTAGCGTCTGGCAATGGTTTGTGACGAGCATCACTGTAACACTCTGGCACTGTGTTATTGAATCTGTGAGAAAATGTGCCGCTATGAGCTTGATCTTTCCAGTCTCTTCTATTTTTTCGAAGTGGTGACGGTCCCAAACGGACGAATGGTACTCAGGAATTGGCCAGAGGAGTGAATGATAAGCTTCTTTAGTGGAGGAATTACAGTTACTTATGGTTCTTCCAATTAGTTCTGCTTGGTGCCCCCTTTTCCTGCAACAACATTCATGTAGTTTTTCCACGTTACATTGGAAAGGACGCATGAGGTAAAGTATTGTACCTGGAGGATAGTGTATCTAGGAGGAACACATGATGTTTCTTGGTCAGTGCTTCATTTTAGTGACTGATTTTGGAATCACGTGAAAGAACGTGCCGTAAGGAGTTTTGGTCATTTTCTAATGTTTTGTGTTGTTCTGAGACTTTAGGTTGTGTTTTGCCCAACTTTTGTAAATATTAAGAGTTCTATATATGTACACGTTGTGTAATATGTGAAAGTTATTTTGAAGGAAGTGTAAATTCCTCAGTTAATGATTTTTTCAGTGAGTAAGACTCTTAATATTTTTTAATGATAATTACATAACGTGTGAGCTGTTAAGTCATAGGTCATCAGACACGCACCATCTTGTACGTTGAGACTAAAGGTCATTTTACAGTGAAATACGTGATATTTGCAAATTAACTGAGTTTCTGTAATGTACCAAGAATATTCCATGTCTAGAAAATGGAAATTTGTATTAGATTCCAACGGAGTCTATTTGAAAATTTTTTAAACTGCGACTGGTATTCGATAATAGTTCTGCTTACTTTGATTTAATTTACTAATTATGGCCGTGTAGTAGAGTAATATTGTAGCACGTGGACTAGTAAATACAGTATTGGCAAGGTTCCCTCGAATTCGAAGAGTTAATTCCCTGGAACAGTTTTTCACATTTGGAATGAACCCAACTGCTGCGGAGTAATATTTGCAATTTCAGAAAACCACTGCCGAGTGCAACCCACATAAAGTGAATGCCATCTTTTCAAGTGGAATCAGAAAATTTATTTAACCTCTGTTCCAGGGCTGGTTAAATTGTTACATGATACAACAATGAGTTCTACTCACTGGTATTTAACAGTTGTTGATTCACAGAAGCTCTCCTGCATACTTTTCGGGTCTGCTACTCCAGAAGTAATTCCTAGACTCGCGTACAGAGGAAGGAGAAGATGTGAGGGCGGGTAATGATTGGTACCTATATACCTTAGGAGAGAGCCGCCAGCAAAGTTCGGAGTTTGTATCACGATCCGAGTCAAAGATTTAACCTACTAGGATTTTTCCAAAGAGTGCACACACCGCATTGGATTGAAGGATTCATTCTGGATGCATACATTATTGTTTCTTCTTGTATTTCGTAAATTGTAACTTCATGTTGGCCGACCGCATATATTATCCTCTGTCTCATAAGCATGTATTTACAAGAGTATAATGTCTCCTACAGTAAAATGATGATTATGCCACGACTCACAAAGGATGCATATCGCGTGCACGTCTGGACTGCAGTGGACGAAGACGCGACCAATATAACGTGGCCCCTGTATGGTAAGATAGTGACCGGTGCACTGGAAGTTATGTTGGCCGAAGACTACTCTCTTGGAGATGTCATCATCTTCGACTTGGCCAACGTGAATGCCGGACACATCGTGCGTGCAGATATCAACCTCATCCGCAATCTTGAACTCTGCTACAAGGTAAGTTAGCAAAACTATTCTATTCTGGTCCAATCGATTAAAATTATAACATGTATGGCCATGAAAACTATTTACCAGAGTGGGAATCAAACATGGGTAGAAAGTGGCCTGATGTTTTCTCCAAAAGTGACAGGAAGCTACCCCCTGACACAGATATCAGTTGCTGTATTGAGGTGGGTGGCGTGCTTGGAGCCTGTAACTGTTTGATCACAAGGCAATATATTACTAAATTTAAAAAAAAAAAAATATGAGCGACATGATGAACAACAAATAACAGGGTGTCGCACGAAATGTGTTACCATTTTGTTTTTGAATATAAACTTTATTTTCAATAGAATCTGAAAGGAACATATACTACAATGAAGGGCCGTCCATGGAGATTTGTTCTAACTCAGCACATGCTCAATATGTCCACCATTTCGTTTCCTAATTTCCTTCAAACGAACACTGCAGTTAGTGATTACCCTACGGCACATGTCTTCCGTAATTTCACTGCAAGCTTGAAGAATAAGTCTTCTGAGCTCCATTAAGTCACGTGGACGTTTCGGGAAAACTTTCCCTTTAGGTACCCCCAAAGAAAAATGTCACATGGATTGAGGTCTGGACTATTGGGGGGGGGGGGGGGCAATTTTGTCTGTCATTGAAGCGACCTGGAAACCTGAGTGAAATGATCCGCAGTCGAAATGCTCGTGTAAAAACTCCTACAAAGTGTTTGCAGAATGTGGCCTTGCTCCATCTTGCATGAACCACTGCGTGTTGAAGGGCAAGGCAGTAGCAAGAAGCTGTGGAATGAAGCTATTGCGAAGCATGCTCAAATAACGCTCGCTGTCCACAGTTTCTTCAAAGAAAAAGTGGGACCTATAAGTCCGTGACTGGAAATTACTGCCCACGCAGTAATCCTTGGAGCATAATGTCATTCATGAAGCACTTTTGGGTTTTCAGTGGCCCAAAATCATAACTGTTGTTTGTTAACCACACCGTCTAAATGAAAATGCGCCTCGTCTGAAAACCAAACGTTGTTGAGAGTTTCTTCCCTTTCCTCCGCCCACTGAGCAAACAGTAGTCTCTGCTGCTTGTGTTCTTCAGTGAGATTCTGTGCACAGGTCATCTTGTATGGGTACATATGGAGGTCACCTTTAAGAATGCGTTGAACGGAGCGTGTGGATATTCCCAGTTGCACTGCTGCCTTTCTACACGATTTCCCAGGACTTCTCTGTACAGCACTCGTACCGCTTCAGTATTCTCCAGCGAACAAACAGGCTTAGGCCGAGGTCGTTTCGCTTCCAATACTGTTCCTTCCTGTACAAATTTATCGTACAACCTGTCGTTGGTCTTCTTGCAAGGGACCCATCGTGTGTTAAACTGTTGTCGAAAATGCCTCTGAGTCACAACAAGGCTTTTCGTTTCGTGAAAAAGTAACACAATTGCCGATCGTTGCTGTGTCGTCAGTCTTCCATTGTCAGCCACTGCTGCTTACTAGTCTCCTAGCGGCAGTATCGTGAATTACAGGTCATTTCGTAACTCATTTGTTTTTCCAAGCTCTGCTGGTACTGCTGTAGAGATACCAGCGGGATATCTAATGTGCGCCGTAAATTGTGAAAGAAACAATTGGTAATACAGTTCGTGCTCCACCCTGTACAATCATTAACAGTATTATGAAAAACATAGTTGCAACTCGTCATATAGGTTAGATACTAAGTCGCAGATAGGAACAACAAAAACACTATCAAAAAGTGATATTTCGGCCAACATACAGACACACACTCACACAAACGCACACAAACGCACACATCACCACGGTCTCTGGCAGCTGAAGCCACACTGCGAGCAGCAGCGCACGATGAGAGAGGCAGCTGGATGACGGGGGAAAGGAGAAGTCTGGGGCAGGGAGGTGGAGGCATAATAGTGCAGGGGTGGGGGGCGGTAAAGTGCTGCTTGTTTGAGCATACAGGGACGAGATAGAGAGAGGGTTGGGAAGCAAGATGCAGTGTAGTGGTTAGATGAAGGGTGTGTGTGGGAGGGGGAGGGGTTAGCGGAAAAGGAGAGAGGTAAAAAGACAGTGCATTGTTGGAATAGAGGACAGTGTAGTGCTGGAATGGGAACAGGAAAGGAGCTAGATGGATAACAACGATGAGCAACGAAGATTGATGCCAGGAGGGATACAGGAACGTAGGATATTGCATGGAGAGTTGCTGGCCGTCCGCGGTGGTCTCGCGGTTCTAGGCGCGCAGTCCGGAACCGTGCGACTGCTACGGTCGCAGGTTCGAATCCTGCCTCGGGCATGGATGTGTGTGATGTCCTTAGGTTAGTTAGGTTTAAGTGGTTCTAAGTTCTAGGGGACTGATAACCACAGCAGTTGAGTCCCATAGTGCTCAGAGCCATTTGAACCATTTTTTTGAGAGTTGCTGTCTGTGCAATTCAGGAAAGCAGGTGGTGGGGGGAATGAACCAGATCAGACAGGCTGTGAAGCAGTCATTGAAATGAAGATCGTCGTGTTGGGCAACATGCTCAGCAATGGGGTCGTCAAGCTACTTCTTGGCCACAGTTATTCAGCGGCGAACCACGTGGACAGACAGTTTGTTGGTTATCATGCTCACGTAGAATGCAGCACCGTAGCTGCAGCTTAGCTTCTAGATCACATGACTGGTTTCAAAGATACCCCTGCCTTTGGTGGGATAGATGGTGCTTGTGACCAGACTGGAGGAGATGGTGGGGTGAGGATGTGTGAGACAAGTCTTGCACATAGGTCTGTTACAGGGATATGAGCCATGTGGCAAGAGGTTGGAAGCAGGAGTTGTGTAGGGGTGGATGAGGATATTGTGTATCTTCAGTGGGCAGCGGAATACCACTGTGGTTAATATGCACACAAATATTCACCTGCAGTTTAACGAGAGGGTATGGAGATGACTTCAAATTCCTGAAATCTAGACTGTATCTAACTCAGCGAATAATGACTAGCCAGTATAATTGTAGTTCAATCCAGATTACTGCTGGTGGCAGCACACGCAATTCGGGGTGGCTTCATGAGAACTGGAACTGGAATTGCTGGTAACCGGAAAAATAACTACCCGAGTGAAACCGTGCGGCCACTTAGAACTGCGGATAAGAGAATCATTTGTATGACATCATTCGAAAGCAGGACGAATGTCCTGCTTTCACCGCATTCTGTATCCGGCATGCACAGCTTTTGGTAGATGAGTCGGACTATTTTAATGTCTTGTGGTGGAAACATAATGTGTTTCCTGTTATGTGCACCATCTCTGTGACGAGCGATCCCATGTGATGCCATGCTGGTGACCGCCTGCCGTGTGACGCCCTCTCTGTACGGTATTTAACGGTGGCCACAGAAGGCTCAGTTCGACTCCCGATGTGGAGAGTATCATAGCAGCTTAACTGCCAAACGACAGAGGCTAGTTCCAACCTAGTTTCCTAGGTTCACTTTTACAAAAATAAGGGAAAAATATTACTCGTTTACGTGTTTGCCACGTGCTATCTATTTATTTTCTAATAGAAACTAATTTCATTGGTTCATAATAAATCTCATTATTTTCACTACATTCCCAAAAATTATAAAGTAAAAATCGTGCAAGTGATAGTGATAAAGATACTTGAACTGAGTACTTTGACATAAGGAACTAATGGTCAGAACCGTATATGACGGCTTTTATTGGTAAAATACTTGTACCTTACATCAACAGTTTAAGCTGATAGAAGCTGTTCCGTGTGACGCCCATTCTGCAATTCATTGGCGACGTACGAAAAACTATACGGGACTCGAAACCCGATTTCGTGGGCAGTTGCCTTAATCAGATTTCATTAATCAGGGTACGAAAATGCGCTAGATTAATTTAAGACCTGGGGACATGATAAAATAACAGACAACAAAAATTAATATAGAACGGCTTCCTGGCGGAACGAAACAGAACAGCGACCACACACCAGATGGAGACAGTAGATTCACATTGATCTCCAAGCCCCAGCAGGGGTGACACGGTCATATCTTCTCTAAAACCATTCCATAGTCTTATCACATGGCTCAAATAGTTGTGGAACAAACACCAAACAAATATTCTCCTTCTCATACCCAGCACACTGCAGCTATGAGGAGGATCCAGGAAAAGTATTCCCAAAAAATTGGCACAATACTGACGATACCTCGAATGGTGAATTGAAGAGGTATGACGATCTTCAAAAACGCCCAAAATATCAAGGATCCTCTTGTTGCCAACTTAACAGATACAATTCAGTGCGTTTCTGTTCGTGCATGCGAGAAAAGTCTCGTCCTGGAACAGAATCGGCAGTGGCGTAACAGCGTGTGGAGGAACATCGAGAAGGGAAGCAAGTATTTTCCTTATCAACAGCCACACCTCTGCAGAAGGTCCACACATCCGTTGATGTTCATCCATGTCAAGAGTTTGACACTGAGGGAAAAAAAGAAAATGTGCTATGTTAATGGCATCTAATTGGAGCCGCATCATGTGTCTCGCATTGACAACCAGGAATCAGCTCACACTAGCTTCCATGGTGAGGAGGACATGATGCAGGGGTCTGTATTCCACAGGCAGTGTGATTTCAGAATGGCGGTTCTACATGAAGTTCCGGGAGTGACCCCTAATCACGTGGCAATAAACGTCACATGTCATGGTACAAGGCAAGTCTACAGGGACATAACTTTATTCCATGAAGTTCTTGAGGCGCTAGAGTGCAGGAGAAATAGGCGCTATTGCAGTGGACAACACTCGGGAAAGAGGAACAAGTTTTTGTCTCGGAGTTCCCGACAAACAATTCTGAAACTTAACCATCATGCTGAGATAAAGGTCAGCCTTCTAACAAGACCAGGACCTCCTTCCAGAGGGGAGGAGTAAGTGTGTTATAACGAACCTTGAAGATAAGGCCCACGCTCACGAAATAGTCAAACGATGCTTGCAACGTGTTCGCATTGCCTTCGGCGCTGGTAAGCTGTGGGCCAAATGCTGTATCCTACAAGCGAGATGCACCACGTCCAAAGCTCTCACCAGATTATTTTTCTGTGTGAATTCCTAAGGGACCAAACTGCTGAGGTCATCGGCCACTAGGCTTACACACAACTTAAACAAACTTAAGCTAAGAGCAACACACACACCCATGCCCGAGGGAGGACTCGAACCCCCGGCGCAATCCGTGACGTGGCACCTCAAACTTCACGGCAACTCAGCGCGGCCAACCAGATTATTGCGAATACCTGTGTGGATCATTTGAAGGAGGGGTTTATAGACAGCTCCAGCAGTTCTGTGTATGTCATGTGCGAAGTTAATTCCCAAGTGTTTCCGAGTGTTCGTCCACTGCAGTGGAGCCGCACTCTCTTCCCAAAGACGCCTGCCAATGTTCGAAGCACCACAAATTGTCGAGGTGGCCCGTGTCACATCTGTAACTGCCTGCCCTACGGATCTTGGATATGATCGACATTTAATTTCTGTGTGCCTCGACTGTGCCACAATCTCTGTCGTCGGAGACACAGATCTTCTGAATGTGGTATTGTCAAAGAAAGCCGTTGACCACAGTTCAGTGTCAATTGGCGATGCTGTGAGACCGGGGGAGATTTACATGCTATCAAGAAGACACGACGAATGGCTCGTAATGTAGGTAAAATCCACTTAGATCACCATGCACACCTTCCCACGTTTCAGCGATATTCTACTGCTGCATCAGCAGTTGTAGCTCCTGGCATGTGGTATGATGAGGCAAATGATTCTTCTGGGATTTCATACAGTTGAAGCTCCCATTAAGGTTAAAATCTTCGTAGCGGTCCGCAACCAAAGGCGCGACTTCTTCCGAATAAAACCCCAACCGTTCTGCCCCTTTCCCGAGCCAAAGGGAGCGTAAACATTGATCATCCGAACATCATGGAAGGTCACCGTAAAATCTCTGCCCGACAGCAGATAAAAAAAATTACATCTTCAGCCGCGATACCTTTTTCATGTTATTTTTCGTTCATCTTTGCTCGCACAATATGATCGAGTAAGTGGTATGTAAAATTTCTCATTTCTCATGGTATATAATCAGTTATGGTAATTGGAAACGCTCTTCAAAATAAATTATTACAGTAGCATCTTCCCTTTATTTGTGTCTGCTGTTGCTAATGCCGGATCAGTACTCTTTTTAGCCACTCGATCACTGTTAATCGAGACAGATAACTCAAGACTTATCAGGCATATCAGTCATAATTTTCGTCTTACTCGTCAGAAACGAGAACATAAGAAGGTCGGCAACGACGTGCACACTATCTTATTTCTGGCTAACATCATATCAAGCCGTGGTTAATGGCCGAATTATTATTTTATTTATTTATTTATTTATTTATTTATGCATTTATTTTATCTGGCAAGATTAGGGCCTTCAGGCCCTCTCTTACACCTAACCAGCCATATTCAGATTCAACAAATTTCAGTTTCTACAGAACATTAAGGACATATAACATGTTATACAGTATTAATTTTAAAGAAAAAAATTAGAGATTATAAATGTAGTACAATGATAATTATAACAATCAAAAAATAATTATAATAATCAATAATAATAATAATAATAGTAATGCCTATGTATATGAAAATAAACATATTTTTCTTTTATGAATGTCAGTCCTATTGCTAGTTGGGAATTTTCTCGTTATATTCTTGCAGCTTGTGAGTTATTCTCATCAAGCAGAGACATAAGACGATAGAATGGGGTGAAAGAGATATAGAAGAGGTAGATAGGTTAGAGGAAGAGAAAAAGAATGGTAAAATTCGAAGCTATGATGGAGAGGAGAAAGAAAGAGATGAGAGGGGCACAACAATGGTGGCTATATCGTCCCTAATATGTAAGTCTTGAGTTCCCTCTTGAATGTTGAGTGGTTCTGGATAAGACGCAGATCACAGGGGAGCCCGTTCCATAGTCGTATGGCTGAGATGGAGAATGACACGGAGAAAGATTTTGTGTTATGTAAAGCTACAGCCAAGATGCTAGACGTATCCGATCTGGTATTGCGGTTGTGGAATGATGATAGGTGTTTAATGTGAGAAGATAAGTATTGGGGGCACCAGTGGCTAAGAAATCGATGAAGTAAACACATCGGGTGGAGATCGCAGGCCTTATGTGGGCGTATCCAACCTAGCTGGGAGTATGAAGGACTGATATGATCATACAACCGTATATTGCATACGTATCTAACGCAAGCATTCATCACTAGCTCGAGGCATCTCGAATTTTCACTATTTTACATTTTATTAAAAATTTGACGAATGTAACTTCTACCCGCAATGGAAGGTGAGATAAGATATGAGATGTCACAGTGGCACCTGTGCAACGAGCACAGTGTAAGATCCGAACAGTGCCACCACACTTACAGTCACCCTAACCTTAGACCACTTTGCACCACTCCTAAAGAGGTCTCTTATGACCATGAAGCAGCTTGGGCCGTAGATAAAGTGGGGTACATAAGAGGGTTAATCATAAAGTTTTAACTATCACTTAGTAAAATTAAAGTTACGTAACTAATTTCGTGTTTGTTTACAGTTACATGTCTGCCGTTCGAGTAAACAGTGCAATTCCCTGTTCATAGTACCTCTGCACTCCGATAGAGGCGACAAAGAGAATGGCCAAAGTTGGCTGCTCCATGGGTGTGCTGCAGAGGTGTGGAGTGGGTTTTCACTGTGAACCACGTCATGTGCCTGCAATAAACAAAAAATTAATTACATAACTTTATTTTTTCTAGGTGACAAACACAACAGTGTGGCTACCGCTCGTTCCTCAAGGAAAAACTATAACGTAAACTGTCCATTTGTCTCTCTTTTATTGCGAGTTTATATTTAATATCACAGCAGAAGAAGTTAGTGATTTCTTAAGTTCAAAGTACTGTGTTTATTTACTACATGTTTCCGAATTTATTTCTCAAAAAATATTCGTTTTAAGTATGCTCCCTCTTCAAGGTTCTTTCCTTTACCAATCCTCATCATATACATGCCTAGCGCAGGTGGCAGTTAATCTTCTTCGGACTACTAACTCGCTATAGCTGCGCAAATCATTGCTTAGTCTATACTTGTCTTGTACTGCTCGTATCCATGTTGAGCTATCCGTTCCCATTCCTCTCCAATCTTTAGTTACTTTATCGATTGTCTTGTTTTGGAGATTTTCCTAATTTTGAGAATCTCAATTGATTCCCATTATTACTCCTGTCCTCTCTTCTCCCTCATTCTTTTTGTAAGCCACTAGCCATCTTGTTGTGTGCCACTAGCTATTTCACCTACCTTCATATTCTCACTTGTCCACCTCTCTAGTAGATGAGCTCTGTTACCCATTTATATAGTGTTACAAGCTCTTAACTTTGTATCAGTAGAGCTTTTTCCTGACGTAAATGTACCTTGAAACTGTAGTAGCATCGTGATCCATCCCCGATCCATCCCTTTACGCAATTCAGCTTTTTTTTGTACTTCTCAAGCAATGTTATTAAACAAATGAATTTATGGGTCTTGTGCAGTTTCACCAACACATTATCAATTCTTCGACTATTACCTGCCTTTCTTCAAAATATAATACTAATATGTAATACTAATATTCAGACCAGCCAGTATTGCATTCCGCGTCAACTCCCTCACAATTTCTTCTACATCGCCTTTGTTCAAATGGTTCAAATGGCTCTGAGCACTATGGGACTCAACTGCTGTGGTCATCAGTCCCCTAGAACTTAGAACTACTTAAACCTAACTAACCTAAGGACATCACACACATCCATGCCCGAGGCAGGTATCGAACCTGCGACCGTAGCACATCGCCTTTGTGTGCAGCTGTTAGTAATATCATCTATGTAAACCATTCATTGTTTTCATTTAATAGCAATCCCCGACAATAATTTTGCTTATCAGCAGCCGTAATAATTTCTTTCAAAACTAGCTTAAAATTATATATGTATACATAAGTTGCCTGGTTCTCGTATTACCTTTAATGAGTGTGATATCACTACATTTCCACATCGATTTGGTGCTAGCTTCGTTTCATGCAATATAGTGCATACAGTTTGTCATTGAATACTGTCATGAATTCTGAAGATGTCTCCATCATGGTATTAGGATTTTCGTTAGTAGTTTACTTATTAAGACATTAAATGAATGAGAAATTTCAATTTTTGTTCCACTTACGCTAACGTTAAACCAAGTTTAGTTGTTTACAATTGAAGAAAATTCTTTCATAGCGTATTACACTTAAGTGCTCAGCCTTTAAAAGAACTTAGCGCTCATCTAATTAATAAATTTTATATGTATAGACTGCTTACCGCCGGAGGTTGAAAGGACTTCACTTGGTGAATGCATCGAAGATTATACATTCAGCCATGAAAATAGTGAAGCTGGCGCTATCTGAGAAGTTGCAAAAGAGGGTAAGTTATGCATATCTTTCATTGTTTTCGTCTCCTTCTTATCTGTCAAATGAAATCTGCTTGATGTAAACCCATAGGCAGTATACGTTTTACGATCGGACAATGTATAGCCTCTCGGTATGTTTAGTCTCCTCACACATATGCTGAACTGCACGGTACAAACTCCACGTAAAGAGCATAAATAGCTACACATTATGACTGCGTAAAAGCTACTTCGTATTACCGCCTGTCACGATTTACTTGTGTTTACGTATACTTTCCAAATAGTGTCGGTTAAGAGTACCGGTTTGGCAAACGGTTTGGGACTCTAAAGGGTTTTTCTTATCCAACAACATTTCTGACATAAACGTCGCCATCAAACAACTTTGACATCGTGTTAGAGCCGTTCGGCCCTCTGGGCGTCTTCACCTCACCAGCCAGGACACTGTCTTATTTGTATGTGTTGTGATCGTATCAGACATGCTTCCCGAGTGTTCATGAGAACTGTTCCATACATCATTATTGTCGGGTAGACTTCTGTAATTGCCTGCCTTCATTATGATGCTCTTAGTGCAGCAGAAAAGCGTACAGGCCGACCTCGTCTGTTGGCTGACATAGACCACCAACGGCTGAAGAGGGTCGTAATGTGTAACAGGTAGACATCTATTGAGACCATCACGTAGGAATTCCAAGCTGCATCAGGATCCACTGCAAGTACTATGACAGTTTGGTGGGAGGTGAGAAAACTTGGATTTCATGTTCGAGCGGCTGCTCATAAGCCACACATCAAATTTCAAATGACGGCTCGCATGGTGTAAGGAGCGTGAACATTGGGCCATTGAACACTGGAAAGTGGTGGTGTGGAGTGACGAATGCCCGGTGAACGTCATCTGCCAGCGTGTGTAGCTCAAACATTAAAATTCGGAGGCACAGGTGTAATAGCGTGGTCGTGCTTTTCATGAAGGGGATTGCACCCCTTGTTGTTTTGCGTGGCACTATCACAGCACAGGCTTACATTGATGTTTTAAGGACCTTCTTGCTTCCCGCTGCAATTCGGGGATGGCGACTGCATCTTTCAAAACGATCGAACAGCTGTTCATAACGCAAGGCCTGTGGCGGAGTGGTTACACGACAATAATATCCCTGCAATGGACTGGCCTGCACAGAGGGCTGACCTGAATCCTATACATCAACTTCGGGGTGTTTTGGAACGCCGACTTCGTGCCAGGCCTCACCGACCGACATCGATACATGTCCTCAGTGCTCCGTGAAGAATGGTCTGTAATTCCCCAAGAAACCTTCCAGCACCTGATTGGACGTATGCCTGCGAGAGTGGAAGCTGTCATCAAGGCTAAGGGTGGGCCAACACCATACTGAATTCCAGCATTACCGATGGTGGGGGCCACGATCGTGTAAGTCATTTTCAGTCAGGTGTCCGGATACTTTTGATCACATAGTGTATCTAGGATCGGAGTTGTGATGTACATATACAGGGAAGCACATGATTATAGTTTTAACAAAAAGGATTATTTATTCAAGAGAAAAACGGCTCTGAGCACTATGGGACTTAACATCTGAGGTCATCAGTCCCCTAGAACTTAAAACTACTTAAACGTAACTAACCTATGCCGAGGTAGGATTCGAACCTACGACCGTAGCGGTCGGGCGGTTCCAGACTGAAGCGCCTAGAAGCGCTCGGCCACACCGACCGGCGACATATCGTTGCCCAAAAACATTTGCCCGGTGGGCTGTCACATAGGTAGGTTGTGAAAGTGGCCGTTCACTCTACATGGATGGCGTTCGGTTTTACGGAACGCTTCTCCGTCATATCTCATTACATTTAGGACATACGCCATTTTTTGCGGCTAATCTATTCCATGGTAGTGACTATCACCCGTGGTTCTTTTAGTAATGTGTTATTATGTTCTTATATCATGACTTAACTCCAATTTGCACCTGAAGATGCAGCCGTGAGTGCTGTGAAACTCTTAGTGCCTAAGAATAAAAAGATTTTATGGCTGAAGAAGTTTTATTTCTTAAAATGATTTGTTGTGGCTGTGATTGCCCGAACTATATACAGTATATATATATATATATATATATATATATATATATATATATATATATATATATATATATATATATATTGTATGTAGAAGAGCGAGCTCGGTTGGAGAGTGCTGTGACATTCTAGGATGGTGGTAGATGCGGTAGTGAGAAAGCATACAACACACTTCAGGGAATGTAAGAACATTGGGCCAAATATTAGTCTCTCCATTAGCACTCTGATCGCTTCGTATCACTGTTAATGCCGAAGAAGTGATACGTGGCGATCGTCGAAACCTCCGATGCCATTGTATGACATGGCAGTTGAGTGCTTTGTGTGCCAGCGGTTGTATCAAATCGGCAGCGTGACGGACTGACGCAATCGAGCTTGGACGTCCACGTGACCACACTAGAAGTAAATTTTGGTCTAGTAACCCAGGCAGGCCAGTGTGTCCACAAATAATGTTGTTCGCTCGCCGCAACGTATAACAGCGCAGGGGCAGTAGCTGTAAAAAGATTCTAACCGATAGGGACCAGAGACAAGTGTTAGGTCTGTCAGTTAAATTTGCAAATCGAAGGGGACTGCAGTCAGCTGCAGTCAGCTTCGGTTTGCATATAACGTTTCACAACTATGCAAAGGTCCCGCATACAGCACACAGTTCTAATCTGCCAGGAAGTTTCATACAATTTCATTTTGGCCAGTAGTTTTCATGACGCTTATGTTATAGTCTAATGAGCTGATGTGTTTCCTCTTCTCAGTTGATGCACTGCATAGAGCGCACTTTCAGCCCACTGTGTGTAGAGGCCGTATTTCAGGGTGCAAGGTGTTTTGTGATGTTTTCAGGGTGATGTCAGTGCTTGGGGCCACTCATTCAGTTTATCGTGAATATGGCCAGGATGGTCACTTGAACATTGTCCTTAACCAAGTAGTGCCCTTTATTCTGTGTCACGGTAATTATTGCTCTTTACTTCCCCATCTTCCTGTTCGCAGAGTGCACGCACACGTTGTAGGTTTGACCAACACTCAAGCACCGTACACTCACTGGCTGCGGAACTGTATCATCCGACCTCATTCACATAAGTTTCAGGATCATTTGAAAGAGAGCATGAAATGAAGCAAACATCATAGCCACAATTTGGCTGCTCAGTGGGATGTGATCATCAATGAGCAGCTGCAGCTGGGTAAGCATACAGGAAGACACTTGTGGACTCTGTTACTCATCGAACTGCAACCATGACAGAGACCACTTGTTGTGGTAGACTGTGTTAGTGTAATGTTTCCTGGGATGACCAATACATTTTCCGGATTCTTAGCGTATTGCGTTTTCAATAACACATGCACTTGAATAAATTTGCGCATTCGTGACTGCTTATTACATCGTGTCACATAACAGGGCACTTTCAGGTCGAATTATTTGGGCACGTTACGAGTGCAGCGAATAGGAAAACTCTGTTTTTCTAACGAACAACTGGACTTGTTAACTGATCTCGACATATAACATCAGGTTCTCCAGATGTTTCGAGGTTAATGTCAGGCACTTTTCTGCTGTGTTCGGACTGTTTCGTGTCATAGCGCCTATCTGTTGCAGGTGTTCGCGCACCTTCCAGGATCGACGACTCTGTTCGACTACGTGCAGCGTGACTGCATACCAGACGAGCTGGGAGGCACTGCCGGACCTGTTGACAACTTTGCCTGTAAGCAGCTCCACTAAAAGTTCACCGAACAAATTCATCAGCGACTGCCTAGCACCTGTATTTTATAGACCATCCCGCTTCTTACCCGAATTATTCCAGTTGGCCTGAAGTCGTTTCAGATCGCGAAACAGATTACGCACAGGTTTCTAATTCCTTATGCAACAAAATCTTTGCCACCGCTGCTTTCATATACTTAGCAAAAAGTATCACTTTGCAATACACAAAACAATGTGTTGAAATATACAGAAGGCATCATTTTTATTTCCTCACATTGTATAAACATCATTTTACGGTTGTTCATCTCGTGGAATATCTACATCAGGGCAGCGAGGAATTCACCTCGCAAGCCACGCCTTGGCGCGCAAGCCATAGAGCTCAGCGTGAATCAACACTTTCCACAGATCCACGACACCATGTCTGAGTGTGACGAAGGGGAGGAGGGGTAAACAACGAACGTTCCGTATTTAGATAACAATGCAGTCGCACTGCATATGGCTTGGATTCAAATTATATACTTCTCAACAACAAAGATCAAATAGGAAACAGATATCCAGTATTATTTAATTACTTTCGACGCAATGAAGGTGTGATACAATATTTTTCTTATACAAACTGCAGGCATACAAACAGATGAGGACAATTTTACTGATTTTCGCACTCAGGTTTCCACGTAATCGTGAACTATTTAACATCGTAATCGTAGAAATGTGTTTCACACACATATGCTTATCGAAATACACACATCAAAAACAGTTTTGCATCACCCCGGTTCCCAGAACTCCTGAAGATAGACGTTGACTGTGGATATTGTATCACAGATACAGTCCCTTTCATTGTTCAGAGATGTCACTGAACCAGTCCAAAGATATAAACAACTATGCATGAGCAGCGCCTATTAGTAGGCGGGGGTCCGAAGGCCGATCAGTTCCAGTCATTCCACCAGAAAGGACGTACACGGCTTGTGTTATCTGTGGTTCAACCATACCTAGACGGTCAGTTCCGAGGTTGGATCGCGTCCCCATGTTACTTTGAGCCAGGATGCGCTCTCAACATGGGAAGTGTCCAGGCGTCTCGGGGTGAGCCAAAGCGATGTTGTTCGGACATTGAGGAGATTCAAAGAGACAGGAACCGACGATGACGTTCCTCGCCCAGGCCGCCCAAGGGATACCACTGCAGTGGAGGACCGCTACCTACAGATTGTAGCTCGGAGGAACTTTCACAGCAACGTCACCATGCTGAATTATGCTTTTCGTGCAGCGACAGGACGCCGTGTTACGACTCAGACTGTTCGCAATAGGCTGAGTGATGCGCTACTTCACTCCCGATGTACACGGCGAGGTCCATCTTTGCAACCACGACACCATGCAGCACGGTACAGATCGGCCGTACAACATGCTTAATGGACCGCTCAGAATTGGCATCACGTTCTCTTCACCGACGAATGTCGCATATGCCTTCAACCAGATAATCGTCGGAGACGTGTTTGGAGACAATCCGCTCAGGCTGAACGCCTTAGACACGCTGTCCAGCGAGTGCAGCAGTGTGGAGGTTCCCTGCTATTTTGCGGTGGCATTATGTTTGGCGACGTACGCCGCTGGTGGTCATGGAAGGCGCCGTAACGACTGTACTATACGTGAATGCCATCCTCCGACCGATAGCGCAGCCATATCGGCAGCATATTGGCGAGGCATTCAATTCGCCTTCATCGTGAACATCTTGTGAATGACTTCCTCCAGGATAACGACATCGCTCGACTACAGTGGCCAGCATGTTCTCCAGACATGAACCTTATCGAACATGCCTGAGATAGATAGAAAAGGGCTGTTAGTATGGACGGCGTGACCCACCAACCACTGTGAGGGATCTACCCTGAATCGCCGTTGAGGAGTGGGACAATGTGAATCAACAGTGCCTTGATGTACTTGTGGATAGCATGCCACGACTAATGCAGGCATGCATCAATGCTAGATGACGTGCTACTGGGTATTAGAGGTACCGGTGTGTATAGCAATCTGGACCACCACCTCTGAAGGTCTCGCTGTATGATGGTACAACAAGCAATGTGTGGTTTCCGTGAGCAATAAAAAGTTCGGAAATGATGTTTATGTTGATCTCTATTCCAATTTTCTGTACGAGATGATGAAAAACATATTTTGAAGTGTATATTATAGCAGTTTTGCAAACTCATTATGGAAACGTGGAACCATGCCTGAGGAAAAGGATGTAGGCGCCTTGGACAGTTTTTACGTAAACGGATTTGTCTTTAAATCGGGAATCTGTTTGGAGATTAATGGACTATATCTGCAGATGCACAGGGGCACTTTCGACTGAAATGGCAAATGGTCTCGAAAATAGAGGTGAGGTTGGCAGTGTCCTCAAAACGTTTAGGAAACTGCACTGGTAATTATAACAAGGCCATAATAAATTCATCAATCCTCAAGTTAGTAAACTTGGGGAAGTGGACCTCGTTACTCTCAATTTGTCCTTTGAGCACCGAGATTTTCTTTTTAAATGCATCCTCTTCAAATGAGGCTAAAAATCGTAGCAATGTATTTTTTTTAAAAGACATTATGTCTCAGCTTCACATGGTGAATTAATAATCACAACCTACACAAAGATATCAAAGTTAAATACTGACACTGTCAAGCTTATTTCATCACTGAATCAAAAGCCCAATATTTTGTTAAACTAATATTACCGGCGCTGCACCTCTTAGTTATAATTGTTTAACTGTCATTAAATCTTATTAATGATAACTGCAACCGCCCTGGCTCTATTAGGGATCAGTCAATCCAGAATGAATACAATTTAAGGACTAACAGTTGGGATATCCATTTTTCCTTCTCTTTGTTTCACAACCGCGGGCATGCATGAAGTGCTTCTCCAATGCCATCATATCACTGGCGGCTCAGGCAAAAAATAATTTTTTGTATAATTATCAATAAAATGAATTTGTCTCACTCGCAACTCTTTAATAGTCATTATTCTACTTTTAATTTGAAAGTAGTATTTTTTAATTTGAAATGAATATTTTAACGTATAATAAAAAATTTTACGTAGATAGACCATTAAAATGGTGTTAGACCTGTGGGAACTCCTCCAAAGCGGTGTAACACATATCCGTTGCACTTGAGTTCACCACTTACTCGAAGACTGCAAAATGCTAAATGAATTAACTATTCAAATACAATTACTGTGACTCAGTGTTAGAGAGCCTTTTCTTCTAAAATTGTATTCTTCAGTATTTGTCGTTCTTCCGACATCACAGATAAGGTGTAGAAGAAGAATTACTGATCCACTTTACTGGCAACAAGGACTTAATAACTGTATGAGAACTTACAAGCACTGCTTCTAACAGGTGTAAAGGTCATCTTCATGGTAATTCTCGTGAACATACCGCCCTTATGCCACTTTTAAACACTACGATTTTTGTTATTCAGTATGTTCTTGATTGTTAGGGAAGATACTTCAAACAAATACATTACGATGTTAGTTAGACTTACAAAATTCACATTGTTCATTTCGAACTAAGATCCAGAGCAAAAACTGCTTTGCACAATTTATCCAGCATTAGTCACAGTTACGGAAGAAATTGCTTGTTTCCTCGAGCAAATACGAACAGTACTACGTAACGACTTTGATAATAACAATGTCTCAAATTATTCCTTACGTACATACAGGAAAGCTACTGGAAACCAGAGTGATTGCGTAAGTTTGAATGCTAAACTGTTCCCTGTGTTTCAGACTTTGTTACGAAGACGACCAACCGTGAGTGGCTTCTGGAAAAGGACAAGTACATGTCAGACGAAAGCAAACGCCCCGCTGGGAGCAGCTATAGCGACATCTACGGCATCGCAGGCTCGTTTAAAAAATTGTCCGTGGATTGAAACACAACTCTTCTTTTCAAGATAGAGAGACGACATTTTTATACACGTGTACATATTATACAGGATTACCTGTAGCCAATAATCTGAAATAAACCGTTATCTACTAAATCTCTTAACACTAGTTTCATTTTATTATTTTTTAGTTTACTCTTTTTTTAACATATTGTTTGCATCAATACAACGACTTATCACTAAGTTAATCATCTTCTTCGAGACTACAACGAACTTTTCTACAGGTGTTCAGCACAACAGCCTTTCTGGAGTTGCCAACAGTTCGAAGGATACAGTTTTAGTTTCTGTGGACCTTCACATTGCGTTTTGGCATAGTGCTAAAGTCCGATATTACCTCCAGGACTGTGTGTATAGACTTGTGTATACATATGCTTGTATCATTCTTATTTTTTCATGTACAACGGTACATTAAAACAGTGTGAAATAGTGTCTGATTTCACTTTTATTTTGAGATTGTCAAGAATTTCGTGGACAAAACTTTGGAAACACTGAACACACACCGCCTTACCGCGGCTAGTACGATTTGGGAAACCCATTGGCCTTCAAAACAGTTTCCAGTCGTCCTTGAAAGGATAGAATCAGCATCTCTATGGTTTTCAAGACAATCCTGTACCATTCTTCCTGGAAATTATTGACCAATTCGGGTAACTATGATAGAGGAGGAGATCGACCACGCACACTTCTCCTCACAGCCGAACACAAACGCATAATAATGTTGAGAACTGGTGGCTGTGGTACATCTACATCTACATCCATACTCCGCAAGCCATCTGACGGTGTGTGACGCAGTAGCCCGGGGAGAATTTATAACTCATCCTCACATTCACTAACCCAGTCCTGGACACCGTAAGCTGTGTGCAAAGGTGCACTGTCGTCTTGGAGTGCAGCAGCGCCATTGAGGAGCAAACACTGTGCCATGGGATAGGAGTGATCAGCAAAACTGGCCAAATAATCCTTGAGAATTGTGTGCCCTTGTTGAGTAACCTACGTAGCTCATGGAATACAGCTATTTGGCCGACCCTATCATCACCGAACCTGCACTATGTTTCATTGTTAGGGTGTAAACTTGGGGAGAATTTGGAAACATGTGAAATAAGAACCATCCCAACAAATGACTTTCTTCCATTGCTCCATATTCGAAGTTTTATGTTGCACTTCCAAACACACAGACGTGGAACTGGCCTTAAACATACACACACACACACACACTTAAACAAACTTCCAAGGAGGCATGGTAAAGACCTTCATGATACCATGTAGTTGTTGACAACTGCTAATCGATCCCTCCTCTTTGAAAGGCGATGTTAATACTACTTCAGCCGTTATAACGATATTCATTTGATCATCAAATTGAAATTAAATCCTCTTAACGTATGACTATATTAGACATGCGGCTTATCATAATATTGTGGATGAATAAAATAAAACATAAACAAAGTATGTGGACTGCGGTTACGACGTCATAACGTCGTTCAGTATCATATTTGTTGATAATTAAAAATTAACAGCATTGTAACTCTTGTAAGAATCTGTGCACTTCCAGTGTACCGCTACACGTTGGTTGTTTACAAGGTAACACTCGTGGATCTTAAGCTATAAAAAAATTAAAACATTTTAACTCTGAAACTGTAAAAAAAATTTAAAAAAACCTTGCTTTCATGGACTCTGCTCCCACTCTTTCAGCCAAATCACACTCATTTGAACACAGAACTCCATCGGCTAAGAGAGATTTAATATCAGTCTGAAATCTAAGAGAATGATCATAGACATTAATACTTACGATCCCTCTGTATATGGATGTTCATTAAATCTATTTATTTAGAGAAGTACTCTTGCCAAACCACAATAAAAATTCTGAATGTTTATTGAGAAAGGTCTGCATGCATCGTGAAACTGAATGTTCGGGACAATGAACTATATGGAGCCCGACATAGCAGACACTCTGGTATTAAAATGCAACAGTTTTCAGAGACAATACACCACATGTAGGGCAACTGCAAAGGAGCGTCAGGAGCATTGTAGGGTAGAATAACATTGACTGTGGAGAAATTGGACTAGAAAACTACTGAAGCATATGAGATGTGGTGCAAAGATAGTGCACAAGGAACGCCCACTACAACAAGACTAATTTTCTGGCGATAAACAACCTTATTAGAGACATGTACTTCGAAGCGTGGTCGAGAATGAGCAGTGACGAATATATTGGGTCCAAATAACATTAACGGATCATACTTCAGTAAACCCTACAGTGGTTAAAAAAGGTGACTATCGGTGCAGCACAATATTGTAATATTTAATTAGGAGACACCCACATGTCCAAAATAATTTCTTGAGAGAACTTAGTACTGCAGAAATATTCCTTTTTATCTGTATCTTTATTGCGCATATTCTGCAGGAAAATAAGAAGCAGTTGCACAGGTATTCCCCAAACGCAATGCTCTCACCTTGAACATGTATGTTGTGAAAACGGCGCACCATTAGTATGCAGATAATCTGCGTGAATATAGTCTGTGTGAAAAAGTCTGCGTGTAAACTCGACAGTTGACGTCCTGTTGAGAGAAATACATTTTCCCATTTGCAGTTGGTGTCTCCATGACACTGAATGATGACATTACTTCATGTAAGTAGTGCTTAACTTTAGCTACAAGTATCAAAAATGTATCTCACTGTCGCTTCCGAAGTAGACGGCGTTGCACATTTTAGTATCTGTATATTTTCATTGAGTAATTCCTCAACGGCAGTGAAGGCGGTGATGTAGATTATCAGAACGGCGGAACTGGGGGGAAGAGGCAGGCCTTTGTATAAAAGCACAAGACGGTAGCGTCTGCTCCCACTGTGGGCGGCTACAAAAGGCGTCTGTCCCACATGTTAGTAGCGGCCTCTCGCTTATAATTCTAAGCTAAATTCTTGAATTTTTACCACAGAAAGGTTCAACTATCTTTCCCCAAACTAAACTTTAACCTAAGCCATGATAGCAAATTTCAAAAGGAAAGCTACTCCAGGAAGTAGCCAATCTTCCATCCCTATTCATGGCGGCGCAACTAGGCCTTTGTATACTGGAGAACCTAGAACATTATGCAAGGAATAGTCGGAGCTTCCTAGATCTTCTTCAAAGATAAGACCCAAGAAAAAACGCCTACTGCGGACTCTGAACATCAACACACTTATAAAAGTTGGAAAACTAAAACACATAACGGACACTCTCAGTCAACGCAACATACTTACAATAGCACTTAAAGAAACAAGGTATCTGGATGAAATGCATTTGAGTCAAGTCGATACAGGATCTGCAAAGGAAAGCCAGCCATTAAAAATTCCCATAATACGACTATATTAGGGACAGAATTTATGGTCAGTCATCAACTTACGGAATCAATAACTAATTTTAGCTCCCCATCAGCACGAATTTCATTTCTGACGGTCAAGTCAGGCAACAAACGACACACAATTATAAATTCAAATGCACCTATCAACCAATATAAAAGATTTTGGAAAAATGGCAGATTTTTGGGAAATGCTAGAATACGAAACATCCAACTTACCAAGAGAACGTATCAAAATTTTTGTGGGCGACTTTAATGTACAAGTTAGGAAATAAATAAAATTTAAATCACTAGTTGGAGATTATCTAGCACATGAAAGAACCAACAGAAATGGGGAAGACTCATAGACTTTTGTAAATAATATAACCTAAAACTAATGCCTGTGGTGTCACTGCCTGACACCACACTTGCTAGGTGGTAGCTTAAATCGGCCGCGGTCCATTAGTACATGTCGGACCCGCGTGTCGCCACTGTGTGATCGCAGACCGAGCGCCACCACACGGCAGGTCTCGAGAGACGTACGAGAACTCGCCCCAGTTGTACGACGACGTTGCTAGCGACTATACGGACGAAGCCATTTCTCTCATTTGCCGAGAGACAGTTAGAATAGCCTTCAGCTAAGTTAATGGCTACGACTTAGCAAGGCGCCCTTAGCCTTAAATAGCTTGTATATAAAGAGTCACTTGTATCGCCACAATCTCCAGATGTCTCATCAAGAACGATGTATACAAGGATGTATTAAAAGTTAAGTATATTCCAAAGATACGTATTTTCTTTATCACATTCATTAAGTCTCCTGTTTCAGACCTCACTCCATCCTTCGTGAGGTAGCGCGTGCATCTTGGCCGCCTGTTTCAATTAGTGTGCGTAGTGTTGGCAAGTCTGTCGACACTACAATGCCGACATTTTTCAGGAAACCTGCTAGAAAGAAGAAACCGTGAATATCACTTAGACCATATGGCGATAACGAGTCGTAACTATAAGGAAATCTTGGATGTTAGATTGAGGAAGGTTCTAAACATAGACTCAGAACATTATCTGACTGAAATACAGATAATGTTTCAACCGAACAAACCTAAACTTAAGCCCAAAAATATTTACAGGAGTAAACACTAAATTTATCATGCAAAATTAGGACAAATTCTGTGATATATTAAACACAAGAAAAATGGATTATTGGGAAGAAATTAAAGAAACAATGCTAGAGACAGTTGAAGAAATGGGACAGCCATGGAGGATACCAAGACACAGATGGTGGAACTAGCTGTGTGATGAAGCAATTGACAATCGACTAAAGGCATCGGAAAAATGGAACAGTAATAAGAAACATGAATACTGGGAAGAGCTTAAAGAAGACAGGAAAAAAAACAGAATAAATCATCAGATCAGTGAAAAGAAAATGTGACAGGGTCAGATTATAAGAAATGGATTCAGACATTAAAAGGAACAACACTAGAGACTTCTATAAGACTTTCAAAGACGGTCTAACAGGATTCCCGTCACCAATTTTACATTTTAAAGACAAAAAAGGAAACATGGTTTTAAGCGGTAAAGAGAAATTTCCAAATTTTAGTTGAACACTTTGAAAATCTATTTCATTTTGAAGAGACTAATGACAGATTAGAATTTCAAAAACCACAACATGAAAATCCACTATAGGAACCACTTACAGTAGGAGAAACAGAAAAGATTATCAAAGCATTGAAGAATAACAAAGCACAAGGAGAGGATGGGATATTAGCTGAAATGTGGAACCTAGGGGGCTTATCCACATGCCAGAAAATTCACAAAGTAATTAAAGACATCTGGACAAAAGGAATCATACCTAGTGACTGGAAAAATGCATTGATCCGTCCTCTCCATAAGAAAGGAGATAAAACATACAAAATACTGTCTAAAGAACTTTCAAATAGAATAGAGGAATAAGCAGGATCAAAATATGGCAGATTATCAAGAACTATTTAGAAAAGATAATCATGTGGAGAACAGATTCAGAATTTAAAAATACAAAATAAAAGTACAGTTGTTACTTTCATAGACCTCAAGAAGGCCTACGACTCAAATGACAGACAAACATTACTTTAGTTACTTTATGAATCAGGGATAGACGAAAACACTAGGAGACTTCTTGAACAAACGCTCACAGATACAACATGAAGGATTAAGTTTCAAGGCGAAATTTATGAACTATTCAAAATCAAAACAGGAGTTCGACTAGGAGATGGACTGTCCCCAATGCTCTTTAACTTGGTTTTAGGTAAAGTAATAAAAACGTGGAAAAGCACATTAAAAACAGAGGCACGAGGGCTGTAAGCATGGGCCAAGGAATGAACAAATTTGAAGTGAAATGTTTAGCATTTGCAGATGATATGACATTGATAACTGAAAACCGAACTGACGCAACAGTTATGTTTGATCTGGTACACGTGACTGCTGAAAAGACTGGACTAAAAATATCCTATGAAGAAACCGAGTATATAGAACACAAACCTAATACAGAAAAGTTTATGAAAACCAAGTATGAAAAAATTAAAAGAGTTGATAAATTCAAATACCTTGGGGAGTGGATCCAAGCCCATAGACTGGATTACACAACAAATAAAGAAAGAATAAAAAAGTTAGAATTTGCATATAAATTAACACAAAAGTACTACAATAGGAAATCAATATCCAAACAAGCGAAGATTAAGCATTATAGTTCTGTTATTAGGACACAAGCAACATATGGATCAGAGTGCCTAACATTGAATAAGAAAGGCTAATTAAGAGAACTAGAAAAAAGAGAGAGAGAAATACTAAGAAAAATTCTAGGTTCTGAGAAAAACAGTGAAAATAGGTGGATTAAGGGAGAAATGAAGATTTATACAAAAACACAGAAAAGATCAGAGATACAATGAGGAAAAGACGGCTAAAATTTTATGGACATTGAAAAGAATGGAAGAAACACGGATTACAAAGAAAATTTTTAATTACGTTAGTAAACTGAAGAAAACTGTAGGATGGATAGAAGCAGTAAAGAAAGATGCCAACAAAATAGGTGCTTCAGAAGAAATAACACGTGACAGGAATAACTTCAGGCTACTGATAGAAAACACAAACTATCATGAAGATGAGCCTATACCTCGACCCAAGAGAGTGTGGACGGATGAGCAGAGACGAGCAGTAGGAAAGAAAATGAAGTATTGGAAAGAAAGGAAGAAAAAGGAGCACCATAAGTCTTTAGCTGTATTCGGTTCATAGATGGCCAAACTAATAAATAAAAAAAGTTGATTAATCCTTGATTCAAACGTCATTTTCGTCGTCAGTTGTGGCATCTCGTTCCAACAACGTCAACTTAATTCAAGATGAATCTGCATTATTTATGGCACTGGAATATCAAACAATTAAATGTTTTGGGTAATGGTGTATTCACGAAACGCACTTCGCGTAAAACGTATAAATATGGCACGGAGAGAACTGCTATTATAATTACTGTTAGTTCCACGCAGCAACTATGCTGATAGTTAAAGCACCAACACATGCTGCAAAAACATTTGGCACCAAAAGATTTGCAACAGTTTACAATGATTTATTGACAGAAGTCTTGTAATACTTAACTGCACTCTTAGGACTGTGATATTTACTTTATTGGTTTGTCATGAAGCACTGGTACAGTGAACGATGAATCACATCACTTGTGTTATCCCTAGTTTCGCCCTCATTGGTGGCGGCTGTATATGAGTCTGACGCTCACTGAGAACTATTCTGACACTTTTTGACGACGGTTTACGTACACTATCGGGTAGATGGAACCATGTGTCTGGTTAGAATGATGAGCCAAAACATTATGGTCACCTGATTAATAGCTTGTTTC
This sequence comes from Schistocerca nitens, assembly GCF_023898315.1. NCBI lineage: Eukaryota > Metazoa > Arthropoda > Insecta > Orthoptera > Acrididae > Schistocerca > Schistocerca nitens. The sequence goes on from NC_064618.1 coordinate 254,410,413, forward strand.
AGCCCTTGGAATGAAATAGGTCACTGATGTGTATCAGGGATCCGACAGTTTGTTGGTAGATTTGTGAAGGAATGTGGCATTACATACCTAGGCATAGGTCATGTAATTCGTGTAAGTAGCAGGCCGTTGATGTACGTACTCAGTAATGGCACCAGTTAGGGACCCAAATGAGTTTCCTGGGATTTACAGGAGGCGAATTTCGTCCGCAAGACAGCTCCTGAAACCGTTGTAGCACGGTTCTGGCTCCGAGACACCGACCATTATACTGCTGAAGGATGACATCGCCGGTGGCGAAGACATTATGTATGAAGGGAGGTAGGTGTTTCACAGCTGTCAGAGTGTTTTCGACTACTATTGCAGGTCACATGCCAGTGCATCAGAATGTCCCTCACGTTTCTAGCTGCTGTTCACCTCGATAGCGGCGTTTGTGGAGACGACCACAGATCTAGTGTAGCAAAAATGTGATTCACTCGGAAAGCCGACAGCTTCTCACAGATGCCATTGAAACCATCTATCGTACTTTACAGAGCAGACAAGCCTCCGAACCTCGTGTTCTCCGAAGAGTAGTGAACGTCCAAACATTTCGCTCCTAGTGGTAGTTTCATTGTCCTTCTACTTTTATCTGTAGATGCTCACGACAGTAGCACTTGAACATTAGACCAATTTCGCCATTTTAGAGATACTAGTTCACAGCATCTGCGTAAAAAGTGATCTGTCCATTATCAAAGACGCTTATCTCAATTGTTTTCCCCACTTGCAGCCCATATCTTCGCAAGAGTGACCGCCATCCCCGTCCGTTTCACGTACATACCTTTGTTAGTACCTCACTTGCTTGCAACACCACTAGGAGGCATCTACCGTTCCCATGGGCAGTGATCATAATATTTTGGCTTATTAGTCTATATTTACCTTTAACATACACTCCTGGAAATGGAAAAAAGAACACATTGACACCGGTGTGTCAGACCCACCATACTTGCTCCGGACACTGCGAGAGGGCTGTACAAGCAATGATCACACGCACGGCACAGCGGACACACCAGGAACCGCGGTGTTGGCCGTCGAATGGCGCTAGCTGCGCAGCATTTGTGCACCGCCGCCGTCAGTGTCAGCCAGTTTGCCGTGGCATACGGAGCTCCATCGCAGTCTTTAACACTGGTAGCATGCCGCGACAGCGTGGACGTGAACCGTATGTGCAGTTGACGGACTTTGAGCGAGGGCGTATAGTGGGCATGCGGGAGGCCGGGTGGACGTACCGCCGAATTGCTCAACAAGTGGGGCGTGAGGTCTCCACAGTACATCGATGTTGTCGCCAGTGGTCGGCGGAAGGTGCACGTGCCCGTCGACCTGGGACCGGACCGCAGCGACGCACGGATGCACGCCAAGACCGTAGGATCCTACGCAGTGCCGCAGGGGACCGCACCGCGACAGGCGTGAATGGAGGGACGAATGGAGACGTGTCGTCTTCAGCGATGAGAGTCGCTTCTGCCTTGGTGCCAATGATGGTCGTATGCGTGTTTGGCGCCGTGCAGGTGAGCGCCACAATCAGGACTGCATACGACCGAGGCACACAGGGCCAACACCCGGCATCATGGTGTGGGGAGCGATCTCCTACACTGGCCGTACACCACTGGTGATCGTCGAGGGGACACTGAATAGTGCACGGTACATCCAAACCGTCATCGAACCCATCGTTCTACCATTCCTAGACCGGCAAGGGAACTTGCTGTTCCAACAGGACAATGCACGTCCGCATGTATCCCGTGCCACCCAACGTGCTCTAGAAGGTGTAAGTCAACTACCCTGGCCAGCAAGATCTCCGGATCTGTCCCCCATTGAGCATGTTTGGGACTGGATGAAGCGTCGTCTCACGCGGTCTGCACGTCCAGCACCAACGCTGGTCCAACTGAGGCGCCAGGTGGAAATGGCATGGCAAGCCGTTCCACAGGACTACATCCAGCATCTCTACGATCGTCTCCATGGGAGAATAGCAGCCTGCATTGCTGCGAAAGGTGGATATACACTGTACTAGTGCCGACATTGTGCATGCTCTGTTGCCTGTGTCTATGTGCCTGTGGTTCTGTCAGTGTGATCATGTGATTTATCTGACCCCAGGAATGTGTCAATAAAGTTTCCCCTTCCTGGGACAATGAATTCACGGTGTTCTTATTTCAATTTCCAGGAGTGTATTTATGTCCACAAGAGAACCATTAAGTAAGACGGATATGTAACGTAATCAGTGTCATGTGTGCCCTCCCTAGAGTCCAACTACGCAGCTCCTGAGTAGTCTGCTGTCGGGTACTCTGTGCTCGTCCATGTAGGCTGCATCCCGTATCCTATGGAGGACGCAGCAGATAATGTTGCCTTACAGCGTCCAGAATAGAGTTCTGAAATGAAAAGGAGAAATGTCACTGGTTCTTGTACTGGCTTGAAACAGCTCCGTTCCTCACGTGATGGAATATTGGGTAAGAACCTTCTTTTCGGTCCTAACCACACTTATTGACTGTAGTGCTTCAGTCAGGTAAGAAATGAAGTACAATTATCTTGGGCCAGCACGCTCAGATAGCAGCAGCTCGACGTTCTGATTATATTAAGGTCTCGGGGTTCACTTTTTATCATCAAGGACAAATGTGCCGGCTGCTCCGAGCTCACAGAAAATTCAGTCTGTTTTGGAATATGGCGATGTGTCCGAGCGGTTCTAGGCGCTTCAGTCTGGAGCCGCGCGACTGCTACGGTCGCAGGTTCGAATCCTGCCTCGGGCATGGATGTGTGTGATGTCCTTAGTATTAGTTAGGTTTAAGTAGTTCTAAGTTCTAGAGGATTGATAACCTCAGAAGTTAAGTCCCATAGTGCTCAGAGCCGTTTGAACCATTTTGAACTCACGGTGTACTAAGACGATTGTGGGAGTCATTGAGTGAACACTTGTTGACAGGCTCGTCTTCGGTTGTAAGGAGTTAAACTGCAAAGTCTTCTAATATGGAGAATCGCACCAAGCGCTGACAGTTAACGTTTGTGAGCGATTTTAGTTCAACGACGTACGCGCTATTCCAGAAAAAGAGAGTGTACCATGATAAGTAACTTAGCTAGGGAATAAACAGGAGTCTCGGATTCAAGGAAGACGTAGGAAATATATCCGACTGTGTTTAACAGTAGAGAGAGATTTATAATAGATTCTCAGGTTCACAGCTGGTTCTGACAGCTGGCACTGTCGCCGCTGACGCATGGTAAACACAGGCACCCTCGTGCCACACCAGAGAGTGACATTCATTTGACACTCAGAAGTGTGGTCGTCTCTCACTCACCTATTTATTTTTTTGTGCATTCAACCAGGACCTATAGTTAAACATATTCACAATGGTTGGGCTTAATTGAAGCAGAAATGAAAGATGTCCAATCTATCGAAAAGGATGGATCAGCCACTGTAGACTTATGAATTGTTTTAATTATGCACTTCGGTTTGATTGCTTGTTACTGACCCTCATTCAGTTTTGTGTATTTACATTGTGCATTTTAGCGTAATTGATACCTCTGGTCCCAACTGCATTTAATTTGTTTGTATTTTTATCGACCCTAGACATGGTCATAAACCACCTTACCATTAAAGAATTTTATAATAGTTAGGAATTTTGCTTCACAGATGTGATAACCCAGTATCTATATGTTAGCATCCTGTACGTAATTTTGCTAACATTGCTATGTCATGAAGCCTTAAATAGAGTAAAAATAAACCTTAATTACGAAAATCTAAGATTTTCATTTTTACCTAACATAGTGTTATGCCTGATCCCGAACCCTAAATTCGTTTACAGGGAGTGCAGTGGAACCGACATTGAGATCATTGTCTGATTAAATCTCTGTCCTTACTGCTGCACTCTCCTGAACTCTGCATGTGTGAGATGCTACCCTCCTACCTTGCAGGCTGTAGGTTCAACACAAGATTCCTAAAATATTCACAAAGTGTCCTATGATATTAAGATAGATCCGAACCAGTCTCACACATTTTATATAATGGCAACCCTGGCAGGATGGTAAAATACCATGGTAATGTGGTCATCCATATATAATTATTTCGACAAAGGAAAATAATTATCATATTACATTTTTATAGCTAATTTTTGTGTTGTATCAACCAATGGTAAGAATTAGTGGCTACTGACAAGTCAGTAGGGACACTGAGACCTTCAAAGCACTGAGAGACTTATGCAGTATCCCCATAGTATAGTTCTAAAGCCATTGTTTGTGGTTGTTGTTGTTGTTGTTGTGATCTTCAGTCCAGAGACTGGTTTGATGGAGCACTCTATGCTACTCTATCCTGTGCAAGCTTCTTCATCTCCTAGTACTTACTGCAACCTACATCCTTCTGAATCTGTTTAGTGTATTCATCTTTTGGTCTGTCTACGCGATTTTTACACTCCACGTTGCCGTCCAGTACTAAATTGGTAATACCTTGATGCCTCAGAACATGACCTACCAACCGATCTCTCCTTCTAGTCAAGTTGTGCCACAAATTTATCTTCTCCCCAGTTCTATTCAACACCTCCTCATGTTATGTGGTCTACCCATCTAATCTTCAGCATTCTTCTGTAGCACCACATTTCGAAAGCTTCTATTCTCTTCTTGTCTAAACTATTTATCGTCCATATTTCACTTCCATACATGGCTACACTACACACAAATACTTTCAGAAACGAGTTCCTGACATTTAAATCTATACTCGATGTTAACAAATTTCTCTTCTTCAGAAACTCTTTCCTTGCCATTGCCAGTCTACATTTTATATTCTCTCTACTTCGACCACCATCAGTTATTTTGCTCCCAAATAGCAGAACTCATTTACTACTTTAAGTATCTCATTTCCTAATCTAATTCCCTTAGCATCACTCGATTTAATTCGACTACATTCCATTATCCTCGTTTTGCTTTTGTTGATGTTCATCTTATATCCTCATTTCAAGGCACTGTCCATTCCATTCAACAGCTCTTCCAGGTCCTTTGCTGTCTCTGACAGAATTGGAATGTCATCGGCGAACCTCAATGTTTTTATTTCTTCTTCATGGAATTTAATTCCTACACCGAATTTTTCTTTTGTTTCCTTTACTGCTTGCTCAATATACAGACTGAATAACATCGGGGATAGGCTAAAAGCCTGTCTCACTCCCTTCCCAACCACTGCTTTCCTTTCATGCCCCTCGACTGTCATATCTGCCACCTGGTTTCAGTATAAGTTCTGATGTTGAAGAGAGAAGATGGGCGAAAATATTTTAAGATATACCTTTCCAAATACCCGTCCCATTGTAAACTAGTTGAATGCGAAGAGCTAAAAAAATATAAATATCTTTAGCAATGTCTTGAGAAGAAAAATACACGTTTTTGAAGACAATATTCCACAAGACTCTGCACTAAAAGGTCTACATTATGCTGAGGGTCACACCAAACTACGGCAACATCCTGTTGCTAAAATCGACGAAGAATAACTCTGTCCACCCAAAGGTTTGCCGACAGGCATCTCGCACAAGTCGTTCACATTCGAGCAATGACATTCGTGACCAACCACACGTAAGAACATTCGTAGAAATTGTATGAAAATAGTGGTCAAGATTAGGTAAGGAGCAGTGTCAGACAGTGGAGAAGCTGCAGAAAAGCACAACAGTTAACATAGAACTTCGATGTTTTCATATCGACATGATACATTTAACATCTGTCTATACATTATGTATAAGTGTCAGAATAAGAACTGTATAACTATCTTTTCACAAGCTTTGTTCCATTAGCAATTCAGGAGAAATATATTTGTAAAGAAATGTCTTATGTACCTATAATATAATCAGAATAAGATGTTAAGAAGGAAACCTTTTCATGAATATTTTGTCTTAAAGATAACATCTTTGTAATGTTAATTTACTGCCTATGAGTGTAATATTTAAAAATTTTATCTACGCATAATTATCAATGCATTACTCTGTTACAGTAATAATTTATTTAGAATTATATGTGTGTACGAATACTGTTTGTGACTATAGTATTTTTGAATTGGATAAATCAATAATAGAAATATTACAATCTTTGACAATATTAGGATTCGCTAAAGAATTATTATGATGCTTACATTAGTTTTAGGAATCATAATTTTTGTAACACGAACAGCAGAATGTAAACACTGCAGTTTTGGATTACATGTAAAACACCTAAATTTTTAAGTTGATCTAAATACTGAGTGGTTGGGAAAATAGTATTAAAAGATCGATTTGAGAGGTTTCTCATCTTAGATAAAAAAGAATCTAAAATAGACACAACTCATTTAAATAAACGAAAGAAGAAGTTGATATTAGTGTAAAAATTTATGGTTTTCACTTAAGGGAGACAATTCAATCAATAACAAAGTTAACCATGTGAAAAATTAAAATATACCATCCAATCGAATTAAAAAGAATAAGAACTAGACCAAGTAGCTGACCAATATTCAATGCTTCACCAAAAGAATAATTTTTGACTGACTTAGACAACGCCTCAACTACAGCCCAACTTCAGCGCAAAAATTATCGCAGAAGAGTGGTGATATGTAAGGTACCAAACAAATGACACACCTTACATTGAATTTCTGAAACAATTCTGACTCGATATGTCTCACGACGTACTTCCGTGAAGTTGAACCAGTTTTATTAATATGTAGATGTAATAAATAAGCCAGTATTTCGTGAATATAAACTACTAACATTCACACTAGTAATTGAACAAAAGCAATTTCCCCAAGCAGAGCTACGAGAAGCATTTCTGAGGAGAAGGATACTTTTACGATGGCCTGCCACCATGCATGGCTAAAAAACTCTCACAATGGGATACCTAGCGAACACAATGAGACGCTGCCACCACTGCGTAGGCCGCTGGCAAAAGAAGCCCTTGTCCCTTCTTTTAACGATGGCCCTTTGGAAAGCCTTTCTACAGGGCCACGGCGGGAGATCCCAGAAAAAACGTCTGGAGAGACCAAACTCAAAACACTGGTGACTCAGTGTAGCCACCTGCGTTAGAACTCACATGAAAGAAGAAGCTGTCTAGCTCTGTAATCCGTAGTAGAAATTAAACTCTGCCCTACGAAAGAAACGACGGCTGTGACAAGCTAAAAAACTGCAGTAGGCGAAGATACAACAAGTAAAAACACCCTGATTGTCCAGAAAGAAAATGCTTGCCCACCAGCTTTGATATAGGCATACTGCAGACAGAGTAATTGGCTCTTGTATTGCAGAAAATCGTCCAGTGTTTCAGCAAGGCGACTCACACTGTGCTGAGACGATTGCGAGAGTCATTATGTGAACACTTTTTCACAGGCTCGTTTTCACTCGTAAGGAGTTAAACTGCAAAGTCTCCTAGTACGGAGAATCGCACCTAGCACTGACAGTTAACGCTAGTGAGCGATTTGGCGGCAGCGACATACGCGCTATTTCAGCCAAATAGCGTGTACCATGCCCATTAACTTATCTATGGAATAACTAGGAGTCTCGGTTTCACTGAAGACGTGGGAAATGTAACCGACTGGTGTTCAACAGTCGAGAGAGATTTAGAATAGATTCTCAGGTTCACAGCTTGGGCTGACAGCTGCCACTGCCGTCACTGACGCAAGGTAAACACATGCTCCCTCGTGCCACGGCGGCAAGTGATATTCAATTGATACTCAAAACTGCGGTCGTTTCCGTCTCTACAACTTTCTATTTTTTAATTTGTACATACAACCATGACCTGTAGTTAAGCATATCCACAATTGTCGGGCCTAAATGAAACAGAAATGTTAGATGTTCGATCTAAAAAACGGACTGATCAGTCACTGTAGAGTTATGAATCGTTTTAACTGTCTAGTTCTTTTTGATTGCTCTTTACTGACGCCCATTTAATTTCGGGCATTTCCATTGTGCATTGATATCTCTGGCCCCAATTGTATTTAATTTTTTGTATTTTTATCGCCCCCCAGACACGGTTATCAACCATCTTACCATTAAAGAATGTCATAATAGAAATTTCGTGTCACAGTTGTGAAAACCCAGTATCAATAATATTTACTATTCTGTACCTAATTTTGCTAAATTGCTATGACATGAAATGATAGAGTAAAAATAAACATTAATAATGAAAATCTAAAATTTTAATTTTTTGCTAACATATAGTTACGCCCGATCCTGTACCCTAATTTCCGTAGTGGAACCGACATTGAGATCATTGTCTAATCAGACACAAACAAATTTTCTCCATACTGCTGCACTCTTCTGTATTCTGCATGTGTGGGATACCTCCTACGTTGCAGGCCGTAGTTTCAACACTAAATTCCTAAAATACAGAGTGTCCTTGCTCACCTCTAATAGGAAGATAGATCGGAACCAGTCTCATACATGTTAGAGCACAACACGCTATTTACTGCGGTTTTCCCGGGGCAGTTCTTGCATCGTGTTACTGCGTAACACTGTAGTGCTGCCACATCCGCTTATCGTTTCAATTATTTTTCATCTGTGTGTCACTCAGCTCCCACCCCCCACGGCGTCCAAAATGTCCGCCTGCTTAGCAAGGTGGTAACGTGCTAGCCTCTCACGCAGTGGGCCTGGGTTCGATTCCCGGCCGGGTTGGAAATTTTCTCCGCTCGTGGACTGGGTGTTGTTTTGTCCTCATCATCGGCTCGCAAGTCGCTCAATGTGAAGCTGATGGAAAGAAGACTTGCACTAGGCGGCAGAACCCGAAAGGTACCTACCGGTCAAATGTGCCATACGATCATTTCATTTCATTTTCCCCCACGACTCGTAAACAGCTGTCACGTTAGTGGCGCATATTCTAAAGCCGAAGAATAAGCTTTGTGTGACGTACGAGAGAGAAGACAGGACTCAACATCTGATCTTACTTTCCGGACGTCCTGCTCTATCTCACAAGTTGCAGTTACCTGTAAGCCAATGATTACCAAAATACCTAATACCATTACGCATGACTTGTGTTCACTTGTCAACTAGTACCTTCCACAATGTTAAGCGCACAACTAGCTTTAAAATGAATAAAAAGGAACACTCACACGTGGAAAATGCCGAAAATAAATAATGTTTAGGTAACACTAGAATTCCTATAATAATAATTATAAAAGGTGGCAATTTCATTTACGCACTGTCTTTTAAATAGATATGATGGGATCTGATACTCAAGTAGTAATGCAAAGAAACGTAATGATGCTAAAATGCTTTAAATTCTTGCTATGATTTAATCTTTAAAATGTAATAATTCTCTTCCTGTTAATATTTAATTAATTAACTTAGTCGTTCAGATTTCGTAACGCTAACCTGGTTAAAATTTAAAGTTGTTCAGTCCCTGTTTTGTTTTCTTTCAATTGTTGCGAGCCAGTGATGGTGCAATGCTGTTCGCTTTCAAGTCTACACATTTATAAAAATCAGGTCCAGGAAAAACATTTTTGATCACGGTTGCGATTTAGACGGTATTCGCGTAATTGTACTGATTAAGAGTTATCGTTTCCGAAAGATGCATGTTCGATTAAAGCTGTGAGCACTTTTGCGCGTATAATGAAAATATTCCTAACACGTCGCGTAACAGAAAGTAACATGCGAAACACAGCCGTGGTCAAACGAAGAAAATATATGATGACATAAATGTTCTTCGCTGTTATTCAGGACAGGTTTAGATTAAACACCGCAAATTTTCAGTCTTTAGAAATCACAAGGCGATACACTTTAGAGATATTTGTTTTGAATAACTTGTATTTACCTTTTCTTATACAATATGGTGATTGTCCACAAGGATTATCTCTCTCTCTCTCCTTTTTATAGCCGTTACACATTCACATTACATGCATCGATTAAGAAACTTTTCTTTCTCTACCGACCAGTACGACAACAAAATCCGCCCAGACAAAATGTCTTACATAGAATCAGTTCACACTTAACAATCATATATAGTTTTGTAGTACAAACAACGCTAGTTTATTCCGTGCACTAGAAAGTCTTTGATTCACTGAGCACTAAAATTAAAATAATAAAATTTTAATTACATTTTTAATACCGTCAATTCATGTTTATATCATGAAAATAAGGTCTGACACAGTCGTGATATTATTTTTCATCGCTGTAGCACTACACACTCCAACACAAACAAATTTTATTCATTTAAATCAATAAAAGAAGTTAAAAAGTGAAATAACTAACATTAATTTTCTGCAGAAATATTTATGTTATGCCTCGTCATGAACTGGCTTTTGGCTTGTTAGATCATCCTCAGACAACACTGAACAGGTAGTCCACGTAACATCAGTGATAGTTTAGAGCTGCACAAAGATAATTGTCTTCAACGTTATGTAACTTTTTACAACTATACGACAATCCAGATGGAGTACGCAAAGGAACTATTACGTTGTAATCAAAGACAGAAAATTTATTAACGTCAAGGCTAAGAAAGTACACTAGTGAGTACTAGCACAGATTACTGCGATATAAGGAAATAAAATTCTTGACTGTAAAAAGCAAGCAAATTTGGGAGGGGTTAGCAGGGAGGAATGGGGCAGTTGAATGTTGTTGAGAAACAGTTGTGCTATTTGAAACAATTATATTATTTTGTGATGAGAGAAATGTTACTGGATGCTGCCACTTTATCAAAGGCGAACAATGGAGCCGCATTTATTCATTAAGGGTATGTCAGGATCCCATGATCCGTGTTTACGGATAGCTAGAATATGAAGTAATTATAGTTCTCAGCCTTTATTTGGTCTGTAGGGAACATCACATTTAATGTCAAAACGATAATGGTCATTCAGACAATGTTCAGCGAAGGCAGAATCTTTGTTTTTCAGTCTCGATCTTCGTTCATAATAGCTCAGTGACCCGGTGATTACTTCTTCTGTCCAACAACAACTTTTATTTTCTGATTGGTGTCAAACAGCGCACATTGTAACACCTCAAGATCGACATTCACACAGCTTCTTGTGTTTGTTTTTATTCCTACTCTAGTCAAAAGTTTTCATTCCTACTCTAGTCGGGAGTCTCATTTCACACCAGCAAGTTGCAGAAAGTGGAACCGGTATTAAGATTTTAGTGATAGTAAAGGATATGTGCGCCACATTTTTGTGAAAATGTCTCCAGTTCCTAGTTAGCTCTACGAGAGTCATTAAAATACACTTCGGTTCATGTGTCACAAGGCGATAATATTCCATCATCCACTGAATTTGACGGCAGGATCCACGAGTTAACTTTTCAGTACTTCCAATGAGGGAAAAATTAAGAACGGAGTTTGTTATTTTTACTAGTGTTGTTTCCGATAAGTGGATGAGCTTCGAAAGAAAGAAACAGAAGGGTACATGTGGCCAGGGTGCCTTTAGTAAACAAAATAGTTTTTTTAGGTGTGTGTGAATCAACATGTTCACAGTGAGTTAATATTACCAGTTTTGATTACGACAGTGAGACGTGGAACTTAACTGCACAAATATTCAAACGTAGAGGCAAGTTCGTTGTCAGCTGTCAATGGAGTCGTCGTTGTTGTTGTTCTTGTTGTTGCTGTTGTTGTGGACTACAGTCAAAACAACCGAGTGAGATGGCACAGTGATCAGCACACTGGACTCGGATTCCAGAGTACGACGCTTCCAATCCGCATCCGGAAATCGTGATTTGGTTCAAATGGCTCTGAGCACTATGGCACTTAACATCTGAGGTCATCAGTCCCCTAGAACTCAGAACTACTTAAACCTAACTAACCGAAGGACATCACACACATCCATGCCCGAGGCAGGATTCGAACCTGCGACCGTAGCAGTCGCGCGGCACCAGACTGAAGCGCCTAGAACCACTCAGCCACACCGGCCGGCTTCGTGATTTGGGTTTTACGTGATTTCCCTAAATCGATTGATACAAATTCCGGATGGTTTCTTTAAAAGGTCATAGCCGATTTCATTCCCCGTTCTTAGCACATAGAGCTTGTGCTCCGTCTCTAGAGACCTAGTTGTCGACAGGACATTAAACTGTAATCTTCTCCTCCTTCAGTTCGAAGAATGGTTTGACGCAGTGCTCGATGTTAGTGAATCCTAAATCTTATGGGTGTTGTATCGTCATTATATAAAATACTTTAATTATAAACTTAAAACCAACCTTTCAACCTTAAGACAATGGCCCTTCTTAGGCCAGGACTTGTGTTGGTGGATGGAAGACTGATTTATTTCTTGCAGACCATCGGTGTCAGTATGTCGGATTTCAGAAACTTTGTTGGCCTAGAATACAACAGGCTAGTCACGACGGAAGGCAACAGTCTCCAAGTCAGTGCTTGGCAAATTAGAGTGCTGGTGGGCACGTTTGCTTCCCGGTTTGCGCGGCAGAGTACTGGCACCTCCTCTGTCGCTGTCTATTTAGGCTCTCGCATCTGTGCCACTGCTGAATGGTTTCCATAGCTTCTAAAATTTTGCGTTGTCGTGTCCACAACTTTTACGCCAGCACACGGGCTTCCTGGAACAAGATAGGCTGTCTACAGTTACAGTGGTGTTCCGCTATCGCCGATGTATTGGGCTGTACTAACCGCATATAGCTTCGTTTTCTGATGCGTGCTAGCTGGTCTCTCTATCTTCCTTATGTACACAGCTCCACACTCACAAACTTAGTTCATATACACCTGCAGTATTTAGATTGTTGGCTGCATCCTTAGTGGAACCTAATCATTTTGTCGATTACGTGGCTGCTGCGGAATTCGGTTTTGAAGCCTATCCGTTCACTCACACCATTCACATATGGTAAGTATACTAGAGGACGCTTCTCTTCATTGCTCTCCTGTTCTATTTCGACTGGCGCGAAACGTTTGGTGTAGCTCCCTCTTCTTTGATGGTCTTAGTGTCACTTACCCAAAAGGTACAGGCAGTCAGCGTGTGCAGAACTGCATACTTCTGAGCTGCCTGATGATGGATCACCGCGTGCAGGTATCGATTTATGTGAGTTGGCTTCCGGTAGAGTTTGTGTTCCAGAGTACCATCCGCAGTTGTGTGTATTTCCACGTCCAGAAATGATAATAAACCTTTGTTTTTCCTTTCGTGGTTTAACTGTTTATTCATATGAGGCTGCGGAGAGGAAGGAGGACACTGCCGCTCCATGTAACTGCTCGTAACATTTTCCCCGCCTTGTGAAGTGCGTTGATTAACACGCATAAGCGCACTTAATAATAGATAACAAACAGAGCTACCTATCCTCCACCAAAACGAGTCTTGCCCTGAGGTAGGCAGTTGTGAGACGTCGAAACATTGATTTTAAGTTTATGATTGAAGTATTTTATATAATAGAAATCTTTGGGTAACAGAAGAGATATTGAATTTAATTTATGAAAGGAGAAAATATAAAAATGCAGTAAATGAAGCAGGCAAAAAGGAATACAAACGTCTCAAAAATGAGATCGACAGGAAGTGCAAAATGGGTAAGCAGGGATGGCAAGATGACAAATGTAACGACGTGGAGGCAGATATCACAAGGGGTAAAAATAGATACTGCCTACAGGAAAATTAAAGAGACCTTCGGAGAGAAGAGATCCACTTGTATGAATATCAACAGCTTAGATGGAAACCCAGTTCTAAGCAAATAAGGGAAAACACAAAAGTCGAAGGAGTATATAGAGGGTCTATACAAGGGCAATGTTCTTGAGGACAATTTTATAGAAATGGATGAGAATGTAGATGAAGATGAAATAGGAGATATGATACTGCTTGAAGAGTTTGACAGAGCACTGAAAGACCTAAGTCGAAACAAGGCCCCGAGAGTAGTCAACATTCCATAACATCTACTGACAGCCTTGGGAGAGCCAGGCCTAACAAAACTCTATCATCTAGTGAGAAAGATGTATGAGACAGGCGAACTACGCTCAGACTTCAAGAATAATATAATAATTCCAATCCCAAAGAAACCAGGTGTTGACAGATGTGAAAATTACCGAACTATCAGTTTAAGAAGCCATGGCTGCAAAATAATAACACGAATTCGTTACAGACGGATGGAAAAACTGGTAGAAGCTGACCTCAGGGAAGATCAGTTTGGATTCCGTAGAAATGTTGGAACACGTGAGGCAATACTGACCGTACGACGTATCTTAGAAAATAGATAAAGGAAAGGCAAACCTACGTTTCTGGCATTTGTAGACTTAGAGACGGCTTTTGACAATGTTGACTGCAGTACTCTCTTTCAAATTCAGAAGCTGGCAGGGGTTAAATACAGGTAGCGAGAGGCTATTTACAATTTGTACAGAAACCAGATGGCAGTTATAAGAGTCGAGGGGCACGAAAGGGAAGCAGTGGTTGAGAAGGGAGTGAGACAGGGTCGTAGCCTATCCCTGATCGTATTCAATCTGTATATTGAGCAAGAAGTAAAGGAGACAAAAGAAAATTTCGGAGCAGGAATTAAAATCCACGGAGAAGAAATAAAAACTTTTAGGTTCACCAGGAGGATATAAGATGAACATCAACAAAAGCATAACGAGAATAATGGAATGCAGTCGAATTAAATCGGTGATGCTGCGGGAATTAGATTAGGAAATGAGACGCTCAAAGTAGTAAATGAGTTTTGCTACTTGGGGAGCAAAATAACTGATGATGGTCGAAGTAGAGAGGATATAGAATGTAGACTGGCAATGGCAAGGAAAGCGTTACTGAAGAAGAGAAATTTTTTAACATCGAGTATAGATTTAAGTGTCAGGAAGTCGTTTCTGAAAGTATTTGTATGGAGTGTGGCCAAGTATGGAAGTGAAACTTGGACGATAAATAGTTTGGACAAGAAGAGAATAATAGCTTTCGAAATGTGGTGCTACAGAAGAATTCTGAAGATTAGATGGGTAGATCACATTACTAATGAGGAGGTATTGAATAGAATTGGGGAGAAGAGGAGTTTATGGCACAACTTGACTAGACGAAGGGATCGGTTGGTAGCGCATATTCTGAGGCACCAAGGGATCACCAATTTAGTACTGTAGGGCAGCGTGGAGGGTAAAAATCGTAGAGGGAGACCAAGAGATTAATAAGCTGAACAGATTCAGAAGGATGTAGGTTTCAGTAGGTACTGGGAGTGAAGAAACTTGCGCAGGATAGAGTAGCATGGAGAGCTGCATCAAACCAGTCTCTGGACAGAAGACCATAACAACAACATATAATGACGCGGTAGAATACCCAGAAGAATTTCAATCATAATGAGAACGGCAGCAGAAACCTATTTAGCTATTGTTGTACAAACCGCTTGATCTCTGCACAACTACCGCAACCTACATCCATTTTATACTGCCTGCTGTATTCAATCCGTCCTTTCCTCTACAGTTTTTACGCGTTAACACCTCCTTCCATTACCAAGTTGAAAATTCCTTTTTGTCTCAGAATATGATCCGTAAACAGAGCCTTCCTTTTAGTCAAGTTGCGCCACAAAATCCTTTCTTCCACAGTTCGTTTCAGTACCTTATTTGTTATTCTATTCTCATTTGTTTCACCTCGCTTGTTCCTATGTTTCTCCAGAACCCAGGCTATTCCTCTAATTGTTCTTCCACTATTCTGTAAGGAATTCGTCCTAAATTACGGAAGCATGACAAATTAAACTGACGGATCCGTAGTAGTCACACCTGTGTGCTGCTCCCTTCTTTGGAATATGTGCTGGAAATTGCTGGACTGGCAGAGCAACAAACAAATGCATCAGTTAACAGGCTGGCGCTAAAGATGTAATTATGATGTGATTGGGATGTGTAGTCAGGTGTATAAATGGTAAACGGACAAGAATATTTGTTGGGTTTAAGAGGGAACGAAGAAAGTAGACTTCTGTGCAGCAGAAGGAGGGTAGACCACACTGTAAATATGCACAAGTAGCGTGGAAGAGTTTCGCTGAAGACCGACATGATTACAAAAGTCTAGATGAGATTTTTATCTAGTTTGGATTCCGAAAGGATGCAGCTAATGGTGTCTTATAAGTAATGGACTACAAAGCAATAACGACAAATAAATTATTTTTACAAAAACAGTATGGGATCAGAGGTAATGCATAATCGAACACCTTTTCTTTATCTCTCACTTAATTTTGCTTTACTCCCTGGGGAATAGTTAAGTCCAGGTTGGGGAAACACTGCCCAACGTGCCTGTTTAACAGCAGGGATTTGAAACAGGTCTTCTTAAGAAACAAAATAATCGTCATATAGTAATTGAACGTGAAGTACACACCACCTTTGAAGAAACAAATGTGTACTTCGTTACGTCGTATTAAAATATCAAGACAGATGGGCCTATTGCCAACAATGTTCTCTCAACGGCTATTTAGCTTCAGTATGTTGCAAGTGATGTTAATTAGGTGGCCACTTTCAACCATCAAGAAACCTCCAATAAGCTTTTCGTAGTAGTGCAAATTGAAGAAAAACCAGTTCAGTTACAAGTAGACACGCCGCAGCTTGAGCATTCTGAATTACAGTACCTATTTGACAGCTGAAGCTCCTCCCTTGCAAGAAACATTGAGACATCTAATGGCGTAAAATAAACATACCATCCCAGTACGCGGTCAAGTCGAACTGCCAATTACATATCGTTATGTCATCAGCCACATTACCTTCTTAGTCGTTAAAAGTGATTCCGCTGAGAACTTGTTTGGACTGGACTCTTTCAGAAATTTTGATGTTTGATAGATGATCTTGTAAATTTAGTAACCAGATATGTTTCGTACTCGGATATAGAGACACTTTGCCGGGATTATGAGGACCTGTTTAACCAGGAACTCGGCACCGCAAAGGATTTTGAGTCAGTCGTCGCACTGAAACTGGCGCCATTCTGTTAGCTCCCGGACACCATGTAAAGGAAGAAATGGATTGCGATTCTAAAATCTAATCCTTCTAGTCAACGGGCTGCCCCGTTAGTCATAGTGCGAAAGCTATCCGGGAATATCCGCTTGTGCGGCGAATTTAAAGCAACTGTCAACTCCCAATCAGATATTGAGACACATCCTATTTCTAAGCTGGAAGAATTACTGTCAAAATTAAAAGGAGGAAACTTCTATAAAACAGATCTAGCGGATACATACATCCAACTTCCCCTTGATGCAGAATCTCAAAAGTCTCTTACACTTAACACACCGCGTGGGCTTTATCGTTTGAAACGCTTAATGTTTGGTACATCAAATGCAGCCGCCATCTTTCAATGGCCTTTGGACAGTTAATACTCCAAGTGGATGGATGCATTAACTATGTAGATGACATCACTGTAAAAGGGAGAATTACGGAGGAACATTTTCGCAATCTGAAACCTTTATACTGCGTCTTAAGGGAGACTGGACTAAAGTGCAGTAAAGAAAAATGTTGGTTTTTCCAGCAAGAAATTGAGTACCTTGGCCACATTATTTCCAACTTAGGCATTCGTCCAGTGGATAAACATGTCGAAGCCGTAATAAAACCTCCAGGACCAACAATGCTTAAGAAAAATGTTGGTTTTTCCAACAAGAAATTGAGTACCTTGGCCACATTATTTCCAACTTAGGCATTCGTCCAGTGGATAAACATGTCGAAGCCATAATAAAACCTCCAGGACCAACAATGCTTAAGAAAAATGTTGGTTTTTCCAGCAAGAAATTGAGTACCTTGGCCACATTATTTCCAAATTAGGCATTCGTCCAGTGGATAAACATGTCGAAGCCGTAATAAACCTCCAGGACCAATAATGCTTAAGAGAAATGTTGGTTTTTCCAGCAAGAAATTGAGTACCTTGGCCACATTATTTCCAACTTAGGCATTCGTCCAGTGGATAAACATGTCGAAGCCGTAATAAAACCTCCAGGACCAACAATGCTTAAGCAAGTTCGTTGCTTTCAGCGGAAGAAATCGTATTACCGAAAGTTCTTACCCGTAGCACTGACAGAAACCGCACCCTTGTCCCAGATATGCAAACAAGGGGTGCCTCTTCAGTAGATACCAGCTCGCGAGTGCGCCTTCCACAGGTTTAAATCGTGCCTCGCACGTTTTGATCCAACAAAGCATATATGAGGGTTGGAACTTAAATAGTGGCGACCATTTATTCATCACCGATACAAAAGAATTACATGTTTGCACCTGTTACTGTCCTTCAAAGTAGTTACCACCGTTGTGCAGAACCCGTTGCCAGCGATGTGGAAGGCGTAGTATACTGTTATCAGAGCCTGTTGTGTTGATGGTGCGACTGGAGCGGTCTACCGCCTGTCGAATCTCTGGAACAGTTCTGAAGCGAATGCCACGAAGTGGTTCATTCATCTTCCGAATCAAATCACTCACAAGGACATAGGTGCGGGGAGTATGGTGGATGGTACAGTACGTCCCAGTCCCATCGACCGAATGGAGCAGCCACAGCTTGCGCTGTATGCGCCCGCACATTGTCGTGCAAAATGATGGGTGGGTTGAGCAGAAAGTGTCGCCGCTTCTTTCAAAAGCTGGTTGCAGGTGATGCTCCAGAGCCCCAGTATGGTGAAAGTTGTGGTGATTCTCGTGTACGACGCATTACGTTCCTCCATAGCAGACCGTCAATGCTCAGTATTAATCTTCGTTTTCGGAGCATCACCAGCTATATTGCAACTTCAACTATTACTAGGCTTGGTATGTCAAAGGCCTTGTGGTTTCCGCCCGAAATCTACGTTTCATCTGCACTTCCTGGGCGTTGGTATAACCGTCACTAATTTATACAATTTCCAGAAAGTGTTCAGCTACAACTTGGTCCATGGTAACAGAATTATTTTGTATCAGTGTTGTGTCAATAAATCATAGAATGGTGATATATTTATTGTGTCATTCCTGATTATAACGTGTTTATGTTTGTTGTAGGAGTTCTGGATGCTGAAGTGCAAATTTTTAGGCTGTGTGCAGAATTGGTCAACATGAAATGTTGGTTGTATAGAACATTTTGATATAGTTGTGTCTGTACCAGTATTTTCTCTGTTAAAAGTTTCGTTGGATGTATTAGGTGACTTCGTCGTCATTGGCGTCTTAAATTTCTATAAAGTCAAGCTTTCAGCATTTCCCATCATGACCTTCGTCAGAAAATCTAGTAACTGTCGAATAAGTAAGAGAATCACACAGATATAAATAATCCAGATATGTATATATCCACAACGAGCTAATAATAAAACACCTCAGCGTAATTGGTTCCTTCGTGACAATTCAAAACATATTCTAACATTCTGCGTGGTGTCTGTTGTTCTAGGTCGTGTCTGCCTACCACTTTCGCGCAACGACGCTCTGAGCGTGTTTTTTAGGGAATTGACTAGTTTGAATCTGGGACCTGTTGCTGGTAAGGAGACGCCAGACCACACATGACATGTAGAGTTCAGAAGAGTTCAGTGAGACTAGTGATGATATAAACAAATACTTAATGATTTCAGCGTCAGCTCCACTGCACTCCCTGTAAAAGAATCTTAATACTAACTAAATTTAGTGGAAGGGGTTCAAGGCTTTCCTATTTTTAGTTAGCTGGTAGAATAAAGTCGAAAACGCAGTTAATTTTACCATTGGAAATTTTATTCTACTCCCAAAACACAATCCGCTGCAGAGTGAAAATCTCATTCTGGAAACATCCCCAAGGCTGTGGCTATGTCTCCGCAGTATCCTTTCTTTCAGGAGTGCTAGTTCTACAAGGTTCACAGGAGAGCTTCTGTAAAGTTTGGAAGGTAGGAGACGAGATACTGGCAGAAGTAAAGCTGTGAGACCAGGCGTGAGTCGTGCTTTGGTAGCTCAGTTGGTAGAGCACTTGCCCGCGAAAGGCAAAGGTCTCGAGTTCGAGTCTCGGTCGGGCGTACAGTTTTAATCTGCCAGGAAGTTTCATATCAGCACACACTCCGCTGCAGAGTGAAAATCTCATTCTGGTCACAAAACATTGTTTATAAATTGCACTATTGATAAAAGGAAAAGTTTTAATACAGGATGATAAAAACCAATTGCGTTCAACAAAAATGTGAACGAATATTCCCTGAATGGGTTTCCAAGTTCTACTATGGATCGAAGGATGACGTATGCCATATCACGTCTATAATCGAGGTTTAAATTAAGTTTCACAAAAGAGAAAACTATCAAAATGGTCTACAGTGACCCTCAATTATCTTTAATTACTTATCTAACTTGTCGTAAATTACAGTGGCTGATGTGGCTTCTCAATAATTATATAACAGAAAAATCATCGCATTTCATATTTTAACTTACGTAGCAAATGTGAATACCATGAGCTTTAATTGACGATCGACACTAGTATTACGCAAAACGGGAGTGTAACAGATGAGACTTGTGCAGTTCTGAGTGAAGCTTTATGCGCTGTTATGCGGCATCGCGTGCGTTCATTACATTGTCGTTGGTTAAGCAGCTTCAGGGGGGCAGCGGGCGGCGCAGCAACTCTTTTCTAACTTCTCCTTACTACCATTTACCGAAGCTGGTTGAAAAAAAAAGCTATCTGGCTGTGTTTTCATCTGACCAATCAGGGTCTCAATGTTAACCTTAAGCTCCACCTACAAAAATTCTGTCTATCCAATGAGAAACGTTATTCTTTTCGTGGTGGGGCAATGTTTTTAAAGATTGAAACGTAACAGAGACGCAAAAAAGTCTCACGCTAAAACTTGCAGCTGGTGTGACCCTTTTAGTGTTATCGTAAGATCTATACTGTTCTTCTGGAGGGCTCTATCTTTTAACATGGGCTGGGTGGTAGTCCTGGAGGTTACTTTTCTTAGTGGGGCAATGTTTTTAACGTTTGCAACGTAACAGAGATGAGAAAAAGTCTCACGCTAAAACTTGCGGCTGGCGTGGCCCTTTTTGTGTTATCGTAAGATCTGTACTGTTCTTCTGGAGGGCTCTAACTTTTAACATGGGCTGGGGGGTGGTCCTGGTTGTTAGCTGGCGACGTGGGTGTCCGTGCCTTATCGTAGGGCCTTCTAGCTTAACACGGTTCTGCTCTCGGCTTCTGTTCTCGTTTCTACACTCGGAACTGCGTCTGTCTCACGGTGGGAAGGTATGACATGCATTTAGACATTCTCTTCTTAGTTTGTGGTTTTCCATTTGCTCACTCGTTACTCGTATTACTTTGGTTAATTTAATGTCACGATTTATTCGGAGCTATGTGACATACTACTGGATGTGCTTATCATGTCAGGGTTTTCATGGAAGGTGTTGGTTTGCCTGACACCTTACAATATTGCTACTGCTTTTTGCTGACTTTGACGAGCGAAGTTCACTGCAGTGATGCCAAGTGTTCGCTAAGCGGTGGACAGTATACGTGACTGTTGCATGACTTCGCCGGCCGGAGTGGCCGTGCGGTTCTAGGCGCTACAGTCTGGAGCCGAGCGACCGCTCCGGTCGCAGGTTGGAATCCTGCCTCGGGCATGGATGTGTGTGATGTCCTTAGGTTAGTTAGATTTAATTAGTTCTAAGTTCTAGGTGACTGATGACCTCAGAAGTTAAGTCGCATAGTGCTCAGAGCCATTTGAACCATTTGTTGCATGACTTCTAATTTTTGTGCGATCTGAACGAAATTACTCAAACGTATCTGCAATCTACAACATTTTGAGAATACGAGAAATCAATGACGTGTCTCGCTTACTAAGTGCTTGAATGTATCTACAGGTACGTGGTCAAAATGAGGCTTTAATTATTTTACGCCAGCCGGCCGGGGTGGCCGAGCGGTTCTAGGCCCTACAGTCTGGAACCGAGCGACCGCTCCTGCCTCGGGCATGGACGTGTGTGATGTCGTTAGGTTAGATAGGTTTAACTAGTTCTAAGTTCTAGCGGACTGATGACCTCAGAAGTCGAGTCCCATAGTGCCCAGAGCCATTTGAACCATTTTCATCGAGGGTTGTAGTTTATCGCAGCTCAGAACGTAACTTCTGGGTTGAGACCAATATGTCTTGGACGAATGCACTGTACGATGCAGAACTCACCAGCTCTATGTTGTATGCACAAACGACCGTAACTTGCGTGCAAGCAGATCTGCTTTCATCGCTGAATACCATGGCGCGACATTCCATCTTCAAAGTGAACCTCTAACGGCACCACTCAGGCCGAGCACGTCGATGCTGTAGCGTGGTTAAAATGACTCTGAGCACTATGGGACATAACATCTGAGGTCATCAGTAGCTAGACCTTACAACTACTTAAACCTTACTAAGGGCATCACACATATCCACCCCCGAGGCAGGATTCGAACCTGAGAGCGTAGCAGTCGCTTGGTTTCAGACTGAAGCGGCTAGAACCGCTCGGCCACACCGGCCGGCTGCTGTAGTGTGAGTTGATGACGGGCTATAGATGTGCGTGCCCGTAGACCCACTACCAATGACTGGGTTGCAGCAGTTCATGTAAAAACGTTTGGCATCACAAGCCCTCTTATCTGTTCTGTGGTATCCTTACGATCCACTTCTGCTGCCCTTACAGTACGACGATCCTGGAGGGCGTCTCTGGCGTGGACGTCCAGAACCTCATCTGCGGCTGTGATACCAGCATCGTTGCACAACACGTTCAACTGGTGTGGCAGTTTCACGTAGAGACGATCCCGGTACTCGAAAGGCCACAATTTTCCACCTCCAAAACTTGCTCATTTTGATGTAGGAAGCAAGAGTGTGGTTACGTGGCATGGTTACCCCTTGCTTCACACCTTTCGAACACACGGATCCATTTGACTATGATACGCAGTTGACACGCTGGTAGCTATGCAACTGTGCTATCTGCGGGTGAGGTTGAAACCATTATCAGTGGCACGTGCCATAATTGGATCAAAATCGACGTCGTCCTTCCAGGTGTATTAATTTTTTCCGGCGTTGTAGTATATTAAACGAAAAGTCGTTTCTGAGGTGGCAATGGCATATTGTTCTTAAATATTTAACACAACGAATAGCACATTAAAGATTACAGGCAGTCAAAGAGAACCAGATGCATGCAGTATGGGCATGGTGGACCGTACCTTATCACCCACAGAGCACACATGGCGCTCTTAGGCTGGGCGTATTTGTATTCTAAACGAACATTCTGATCCTACGGATGGTGGCGGTCATGAAGGCATATGCCAGACTAGTAGAAAAAATACGGGGCTGTAACAGGGTCCGATATGTTGTGGAGAGGTATTCTGTTGAGTTTTTCCTTTCACTGCCATGAAGTAACGAAGAAAATAAAGTCTTCATCTGATAGAGCAAGAGGTGACGGATTAGTGTACACATGGCAGTACTCCACTAACGAAGTAGTAGGTAATATTATTGCTCAAGGCCATATTTCAACGCCCAAGTTTTATGTCTTTGGGGCACAGCGTCGTAACGTGAGTCGTGCATGCACTAGTATTGACGGTAACATGATGCTCCTGATGACGCGCTACCAAGGCGTTATAGGTTAAGACATTTGGCGCCATAGACAGTCTGTCTGTGTCTAGCTGCGGCAAGCTCTCGGCCTGAACTCGGTGTCATTTACAGAGAGTGAAAATTTAAAAAAAAATGTTCAAATGGCTCTGAGCACTATGGGACTTAACTGCTGTGGTCATGAGTCCCCTAGAACTTAGAACTACTTCAACCTAACTAACCTAAGGACATCACACACATTAATGCCCGAGGCAGGATTCGAACCTGCGACCGTAGTGGTCGCGCGTTTCCAAACTGTAGCACCTAGAACCGCTCGGCCACTTCGACCGGCAGTGAAAATTTCGTGAGTGGTTATCAGCACAATGTGGGGACACTAGAGCATGACTTTATAGAGGTCACTCTATCGCTTAGTTACGAAGTATTAAAGAACCGCAAGCCAAACTGTGTAAGAAATGTTTGTTGTTGTCTTCAGTTCAGACTGGTTTAATGCAACTCTCCGTGCTACTCTACCCTGTGCAAGCCTCTTCGTCTTCAAATAACTACTGCAACATACATCATTCTGAATCTGGTTACTATGTTCTTCTTTTGGTCTCCCTCTACAATTTCTGCCCCTCCACCTTCGCACCACTTCCCTCCAATAGTAAATTGGTGATCCCTTGATGTCTCAGAATGTTTCCTATCAACCGATCCCTTCTTCTAGTCAGGTTGTACCACAAATTTCTTTCCTCCTCAATTCTAGTCAGTGCCTTTCATTTGTAAGCTTAACATAAGCATTCATTTACATCACCATATTTTAAGTTTCTATTCCCTGCTTGTTTTAACTGTTTATTGTCCATATTTGACTTCCATACATGGCTCCATTCCACACACTCACTTACGGAAAAGACTTGGTACCAATTAAGCCCGTATACGAAGTTTGAAATATCTCTTCTTCAGAAACGTTTTCCTTGCCGTTGTCAGTCTGTATTTTATATCCTCTCTACTTTAGTCATAATCATTTATTTTGCAGCCCAAATAATAAAAATCAACTACTACTTAAAGTGTTTCGTTTCCTAGTCTAATTCCCCTAGTATCACCTGTTTTAGTTCTGCTACTGTCCATTTTCCTCGTTTTGCTTTTGTTGAGGTTCGTCTTATATCCTACTTTCAAGACACTGACCATTCCGGTCAGCTGCTCTTACAAGCCCTTTGCTGTCTCAGACAGATATACAGGGTCATCTGCAGACTTCAAAGTTTATTTCTTCTCCCTGAACATTAATTCCCGCTCCAAATGTTTCTTTTGCTTCTTTTACTGCTCGCTCAATGTACAGACTGAATAACATCAGCGATATGCTATATCCTTATCTCACTCCATTCTATGACTAAATAGTAAGCAACCAAATGCATAAAAGAAATTTAATATCTTTACCGGTTTCGGGGACTTCAGAAGCCATTACTTGAAAGTGTCAACAATAAGATGCACTGAACAAAATGCAATTCTCAACCACTGCTTCCCTTTCATGAACCTCGGCTCTTGTAACTCCGACCTGGTTTCTGTACAAGTTGTAAATAGCCTTTTACTTCCTGTATTTCGCCCTTGCTGCTTTTAGAATTTCAAAGACAGTATTTTAGTCAACATTGCCAAAAGCTTTCTCTTTGTCTACAAATACTATAAACCTAGGTTTAGTTTTCCTTAAGCTATCTTTTAAGACAAGTCATAGGAACAGTACTTCTTCGTGTGTTCCTGCATTTCTCTAGAATCCAAACCGATCTTCCCTGAGGTTAGCTTCTACCATTTTTTCCCCTCTTCTGTGAAGAATTTGTTAGCATTTTGCAACCATGGCTTATGAAACCCATAGTTCGTAATATTCACGCCGGTCAGGACCACCTTTCTTTGGAAATGGAATTATTGCATCTTTCTTGAAGTTTAAGGGTATTTCGCCTGTTACATACAGCTCGTTTACTAGATGGAAGAGTTTTGTCACGGATGGGTCTCCTAAGGCTATCAGTAGTTCTGACGGGATGTCTTCTACTCCGAGGACTTTTTTTTTTGGTCTTACATCTTTCACTGTTTTGTAAGACAGAAACCTTTCAATAACAAGCCGGATGATTAATTGAAAGAAAAATAAATGACTGAAAGAACAAATCGATACATTATTAGGAATAAGTGATCAAAATATGAAGTCCATTAAAACATCATGTGTGCATTCTTGACGTTGTTGTTAGATTTTATCTAAAAATTCTGCTCCAAGATTGTCTGTGGTTTGCGAGTGGCATTTGGAGTTTCACAATGCAGTCAATAATGATACTTGCAAAATTAGTGTACAAAAGAACTGTAGTTATAAAATTTATCAGTAAATTGATACCGATTGGTGAACTGATATCAGCGTTTCCCGTTATAATTCCACATGCAAACAGACTGTGTGCTCGGTTTTTGCCAAAATGGCCGGCTTTCTTTAGAACATGTACCTGTACCAAACATTCTTGTTACTAGAACAGGGAGACTGAACGAAATCCAGTGGAAAAATGTCAGCTGCTTACGACGAATTGGTACTGGCTATTCTTTCCCGCCGCACCTAGTTGACAGCTTTCTTAGATTAGATTATATTACATTAATTATTCATTCCATCTCATATTAACAGGGGATAGTTGAAGACTATTAATCTAGGCTTTATCAAAACATTTATAAGTTAAGTGCAAAGTGAAGTATGTTTTGCTGTAAAATAATTATTCTTACACTCCGTCTTACTCGTTAGAGAGGTCAGTAACGGGCTAAATCAAGAAGGACACTCTGTGTTTAGCAATTGATGGCATGAATAGCTTTCCATATATATTAAACAAAGCAAGGTGAGGACTAGCTGGAAATTCAGAACCATTCATCTGTGATTCAAATAGACATAATAGAAAAATGTGATGTGTAAGACATAAATCCTGGACTATCGAACAGTGGACGTAAGTCATTTCTTAGGATGAGTCTTTTGTCGCACTATTTCAAACTTCTGGTGTGTTTACTATTCAGGGGAGAAACATGAAGGGGCTTAGCGATATGATGTGGGCAGCCATATAATAGTATTCCTTGAGCTCCATGGTCAAACATGGAATAACACCCGCCAAGGTTTACGTGATTATTTTGGCTGATAAGGCCTTTACATTGGTACAATGTTTGTCCAGCTGTGGCAATGGTGGGTTGTAAGATGAAAAGGCCCCCGTTAACGCAGCTTGCATCCTCCAAGACTGGTTTGTGAGCACAAGGTTGAATTGTCTCAAGTCCCCTGTCCACCACAGCCCCGTATCTCAACATTATTATGCGTTTGTGGTCGACTTTGGAGAGAAGGATACGTGATCGCTATCCACCTTCACGTGAAGTTGCCACTACTCTGCAGGAAAAATGGCAACGTATTCCCGTGACGTGCATTTATTCACAGATAGATGACTGGAAGGTGTTTTGAGGATCAACATACGAGGCCTATCCAAAAAGTATCCGACCTTTGGCCAGAAAAAATATTTCGAATACCTCATGGGGTTGGGACCCTATTTCCCTTCAAAGTAGGTCCCTTGAGCTAGCACACACTTGGCCCACCGATTCTTCCACTGCTGGAAACACCTCTGGAAGACTTCTTTTGCAATAGTGTTCGACTCTGTCGTCGTGTTCCGCATTATCTATTCTCTACTCTCAAAACGAGATCCTTTCAATGGCATCTTCTACTTTGGAAACAACCAGAAGTCGCAAAAAGCCATATCTGGAGAGTACGGAGGTTAGCGAACGGCTGTAATTCCATGTTTGGCCAAGAAATTTTGGATCAAG
This sequence comes from Schistocerca nitens, assembly GCF_023898315.1. Lineage (NCBI taxonomy): Eukaryota > Metazoa > Arthropoda > Insecta > Orthoptera > Acrididae > Schistocerca > Schistocerca nitens. Next base: position 254,437,472 of record NC_064618.1, read on the forward strand.
TGGGAAGAACGTGCGGGGGCGTTGACGTGATGACATTGCCAGTCTTTCGCAGTCCACATGTCCGGTCTTTTACCCCGAACTGCGTTACAGAGTCGCCGGAGAACATCTTGATAGTAATCCGTTGTCACTGTTTGTCCTTCCGGTACGTATTCATGATGCACAATTCCATGCACATCAAAGAAGACAGTCAGCATCACCTTGATTTTGCTTCGCACCTGCCGCACTTTCTTCGGCCTTGGAGACTCGGGATGCTTCCATTGGGACAACTGTCTTTTTGTTTCTGGGTCGTACCCGTATACCAATTGCTCATATCTCGAGTTATCGGAGTGTTCAGAAACCCAGGATCAGAGTTGGTGGTGTCCAGAAGGTCCTGTGCAACGTCAAAATGAAAGGTCTTTTTCTTGTGGCGACAACGAGTTGGGTACGAGTTTCGCAGCTACTCGGTGCATGTTCAAATCATCAATCAAAATTGCATGTGCAGAATTTTTACTCACTCCAACCTCTTGGACAATCTCCCGCACGCTCAGACGACGATCTGCCATCATCAAATTTTGCACCCTCTCAAGAACAGCTGCACTCCGAGCAGTTCGGGGCCTGTCAGAACGTTGGTCACCCTCCGCTGATGTGCGACCATTTCTGAAATGGTTGAACCACTCCTTAATTTGTGTTACACCCATCGCATCTCCTCCAAACACCTTCTGTATCTTACGAATTGCTTCGCTTTGAGAATGAACAAGCTTTTGACAATATCGGATACAGAATTTTTGCTCGACACGTTTAGTCATCTTGAGAGAATCGGTAATCTGACGAACACGTTGTGTTGTACCTCCCTCAGCGACCGACAGCAAGCGCTGGAAGGCGGGGACAAAATTCACGCATGAACATAAAGGTCTCTTTCTTTACTGTGTACAGTGGTGCCACGCTATCGTCTCTATTCTGCGCAAGAAAATCATAGGTCGGTTACTTTTTAGACAGACTTCATATTTTTGTACACTCCGCACAGTAGTTCACACAGACGTCTGTGATATGTGCAACAAGAGTCATGAGAAAACCATAAGAAGCTGAGATTAAGAAGTGAGATATTGTTCATTCATATCTGGCAAACCCATACATAATTTTGAATTGTTAAACGTATCACTGTGTTTGAGAAAGTAATAATGACAATAACCATGTGTAAACAGAAGTCTGTGCACATCGTTCTTGTGGTAATGTCGAACACTAGTATTATGCAAAAACGAAGAGCTACAGGTGAAATTCGGCTCTTGATTTTGCCTGTCTTTTTCATGCAGTTCGAGATTCATTAAGTAATTAGAGGCAGATAACGGATTTTTATTTAACGTATATCGAATAACAGTGAATGGACATGCTGTGCTCTTTGCATGTTCATTTCCTGCAACTTAACATGGTGCCATGACGGCTTGTTTTCTGGATTATTTCTGTACTTGTGTGTCTTCTGTCTGATGTGGAACAGACTGTGCAGAGAATGCTACGAAAAAGTGGTTCTTTGCGGCCCGTGGAGGCTGTAGCCCCAGGTACCTGTATTCGTGTAAGTCGGGATGGCAGGAGCTACCCGGGCGGTAGCTGGCTATCGTGTATTTACAATCTGTGCCGTGCCTAGTGGCCGAACTATGGCCGGGGGATCATGCTAGCAGCAGGCGAACGCCACTCCCTCATGTTTCACTGAGAGCTGTGTGTGGATAATCATCGCTCGCTTTCCGAAAGAAACACGGTTAACAAAAAATAATGGCCTAGCCTCATGAGCAGCATTTCAGATTCCATCACAGAGGCGGAAATGTGGCGGTCGTTTTTTAGAAGTGAGAAGGCGTTTTGTCACGTGACTGGCGTTTTACAAGAAAACATTGCCTCGGAGAGATTTTGTGTGCTGGAAGGATCCAAGCTATTGGGTCAGCGTGTACACATTTTTCCACACTTGTTTTGAAAATAAAAATCGCCGTGCGTCCTTGTTCCATTTTATTTCTCCCAGGCGGGTTTTGCCCTTTTTCACTTTAAGGGATTTCGCCTTTTTTCACGTTATGGCATCATCAGAGGGATCTCGGCTGATAGTTTTTTCATATGTGTTACTTGTACATTATAAAACAGTTTACGGCCCGTTTTTTATGCAGATAAGTTATCACTTACTGTTCTTCGCGTTTTTAGTTGGCATTTTCGTTTTCTCTTATCTGGTCACATGGTGGAGGTCGCACTACAGCTCTATTTACGAAAAAGAAGCATGTTTTTATATTAGGAACTTTTTCTCCCCACTTTTCATCTTGTTTGCCTTTATTTTTGTGATGCATTGTCAGTCTTCTGTCTCTAATTATAGATACTTCATCGAAAACTGTGATTTCAGGACTCAACTACTTTGAGTGTCTCATCCTGTTTTTTTGTTTATAGATTTTTTTATTTTTTTCCCTTTCTAGTGAGTGGGCGTGTTGATGGTTATTCAGTGCGATCTGTAGAACGTTGAACGACTGAATTTACAAAACAAATATTTCTGTGTTTTATCAGGAGGATGGCCACCCAACAAATTTGGCATTTTTCGATATTGTCGGACACACAGTGTTTGGTGGGAAATGACAGTGAAAATTAGTGCATTCGATGGTTACGGCATAAGAGAGGAGATCGGAAGAGGCTTTGACATGTGCACGTCTTGTGCATATCAGACGCGTACGTTCGAGATGGTGATCAGCACACATCCTAGGACACAAACTTGGTCAAAAATTGTTCAAATGGCTCTGAGCACTATGGGACTTAACTCCCAAGGTCATTAGTCCCCTAGAACATAGAACTACTTAAACCTAAGTAACCTAAGGACATCACACGCATCCATGCCCGAGGCAGGATTCGAACCTGCGAACGTAGCGGTCGCGCAGTTCCAAACTGTAGCGCCTAGTACCCCTCGGCCACCCGGGCCGGCACAAACTGGGTCCGGAGTGGCGACAACAGCAACACTTCCTCAGCTTCTCTACGGCTGAGTCATTTCCATGACTGCGGCGTTCATCGCGACTGTCTGTGAATAATTACGGTGAGCATAAGCAGCTGCATCTGCATGATAGGGTATTCCTTGGTTCGCATTTGTAGACATCTCTACGATCCCCTGTTCTCACGTTCAACATTTCTGTATTGAATTTTTGAGCTTCTTGATCGACCAGCAGGTTCACAGTCACTGTTTTCGTTTGGGGTTAATGAACTTTCATATTCATGTTTAGACCCATACATCCATTAGGACCTCATCGTTCAAGTCAAGTAACATTGACAAATTGATAGAAATTCACTAACTAGAATTAATATGTATACAGTTGGCAAAGCATTACACAGTCTTTGAAAATCACTTGGATATGAATATAACCTGTTAACTGAAAGATTTCTTTTGATAGACACCTCTGACTCGTATTAAAATATTCTTTGAATAAATTTCCACTTTCGGATCCACAGCTGCGGCCTTAAAAACTGCGTTATCCATTGACGTAGTGTGTAGTAAAATTTATAACTTAGATCCCGTGGTCGTCGCCGGCTCATAATTAGTTTCCTGGTTCTGCGTGACTTAACGTACGTAGGAGGTTTCGCACTAGACCTAAAACGCAAGATTCGATCTGTTGGCAATCCAGAAGGCAGTTCCGTCGAACATCGGTAGAAGAGTTCATTATAGCCTCGGAGAACGTGGTTAACATAGTGATAAACTTTTATCATATTAGAAACAAAAGGAAAACGAGTAAATAATAATAGTAATAATAATAATGAAACTAGAATTACGAGATTTCGTGGGAAACCATTTCTTCAGTTTATTAGCTGCACAATATGAAGAAGTGTGTAAAAACTTCGTTTGTCTCTTAAACAGAAGAGCTGGTTCCGTCCATGGACAACTTCTTAAATGAGTCTGCAGTTCCGTAGACGTTACCTTACCAGTTATCGGCGGGACACCCATATACTTGACGGATGTTACCGCTTCTAAACACTAGGTATTTATTTTTTACTAGTACATTAAAGGGGATTTGCGCTTTGTTATACGCAGTAAGTTACTCTTACTAATATTGAGAGATAACTGCCAGCCATTTCACCATGCATTTATTTTCTGCAAAGCCTCATCGATTTGTTCACAAGTTTCGTGTGATTCTACTTTCCTGCAGACTACAGCATCATCGGCAAACTGTCTAATGCCGCTATCAATATCATCAACCAGATCGTCTATGTAAATCGTAAAATGCAACGGACCTATTACCCTGCCCTGGTGCACACCTGATGTTACGCTTGTTTCTGTTGAAGTGTCCCCATTCAGGACGACATACTGCTCTCTGTCTGTTAGAAAGCTTTTTATCCGACAGCATATTTCATCGGATAGACCGTAAGGGCTCACTTTTTGAAGCAAGGGACAGTGCGGAACTGAGTCGAACGCCTTTCGAAAGTCGAGAAATATGGCATCAACATGGGAGCCTGTACTTAGAGCCTGTTGTATATCATGCACAATGAGGGCCAGCTGTATCTCGCATGACCATTGTTTCCTAAAACCAAGCTGGTTTCTGCAGATGAGCTGCTCAGAGTCTAGAAAGGTGATTATGTCTGAACACAAAATGTGTTTCATTATTCTACAACAAATGGATGTCAGTGAAATTGGCCGGTAATTATGTGCATTATAAATTGATATTACCTGGGCCTTCTTCCAGTCCCGAGGAACTTTACGCTGTTCCAATGATATCTTATAGATGATGGATAAGAATGGTGCTATATTTGTAGCCAACATAAAATCGTACGGGGATACCGTCTGGGCCACATGCCTTCCTGGTGTCTAAGGATCTTAACAGTTTTACAATCCCAGATACACTAAACTCTACGTCAGTCATCCTTGCGTTGGTTCGATACCTGAAAGGGGAAATGGTGCTGCAGTCCTCTACCATAAACGAGTTTTTGAAAGCTAGGTTTAGAATTTCGTCCTTCTGTTTATCATCAACCATTACATTACCCGCACTGTCACCAAGAGAAGGTATTGAATTATTTGTAGCGTTCATAGAATTTAGGTACTACCAAAATTTTTTGGGGTAGTTTTTAGAATCTGTAAATAAAATATTGCTTTCAAATTCGTTAAAAGAATCTCTCATTGACCTTTTGACAGCTGCTTTCATTTCGCATGATTTCTGTTTGTCAACGGGGCAATGACTACATTTAAAATCACTGTTCAAAATTCTCTGCTTTCTCAGCAACTTCCTAATATGTTTACTGAACTAAGGTGGATCATTTCCTTCCCCTATATTTCTGCTAGGCACATATTTCTCTAGCACGTGGTGGACAATACATTTGAATTCCGACCAAAGATGCTCAATATCTTTTTGTCCCGCAGTGAATGCTTGGAGCTGACTATGAAGATATTCATTAATGACACTTTTATTAGCTTTTCCAAAAAACTCTACGCAGTTTCTTTGTTTTTTTTGCCACTTCCACTGACATACATGCCACAACGACATTATGGTCGCTAATACCATCCTCTAGATTAACTTCCTCAATAAGATCAGGCCTGTTTGACGCCAAGATATCTAATATGTTCCTATCTCGATTTGGTTTCCTAACCAATTGCTCAAGGGTGTATGTAGAGTGCGCTCCAAGAATAACTTCACATGAGTCTTTGCTTCTGCCCCCTGTGATAAACGTGTAATTTTCCCAGTCAATGGACGCCAGATTAAAGTCTCCATCTATAACTAACGGATTATTTGGATATTTATTTCCTGTATACTCAAGACTTTCCCTGAAATGTTCTGCGACGTTTTTTGTGGCTGCTGATGGTCTATAAAAACATCCAAATACAATGGTCACTCCTTGTATGATTGACAGCTTTATCCAGACTATTTCACAGTCCGACCCAGTATCGATCTCAACTGCGTTTAAACAGCTCTCAACTGCAATGAACACACCACCTCCTGTAGCATCAGTCCTATCCTTCATAAACAGTGTCCCATCCGATTTCCAAATTTCACTGCTATTTACGTATGGTTTCAACCAGTATTCTGTACCTAATACAATATATTATTACTTAGAGTAACTTGGGGATCTTGCTATAGACATTTCGACAGTTAACTAACATGAGATTTAGCATATTTAAATCCTTTGGAATGACCTTTTTGGCGAACTAACAATTTTTACAGTTGGCACACCCACACCAGTGTTATGAACTGGTAATTTTTCAGGCCAACGGTTTGTTTCCTTTGGGCAGGAATCTAATCTAAAAACCCTCCGTGTGCACGCTACAAGTACTGTGGTACCCACGTAGCTGCTTCCTGTGTGTAGTGCTCCCTTGACCTATCCAGGGGCGTCCTACAACCATCCACCCCCCAGCTTAGGTCGAGGAATCTACAACTATTTTCGTCACAGAGTCGACGTAGCCTTTGGTTTAGATTCTCCACTCGGCTCCAAACTAGAGGACCCCAGTCCACCCTGGGTACGAAGCTGCAAATCGTCATCTTGGCTTCCACTTCTCGAGAGATGGAGGCCGCCTTCACCAATTTAGCAAGCCGTCGAAAGGACCCAAGGGATTTCCTCAGAACCCCGACGACTGGCATCGTTGCTGCCGACATGTGCAGCAATCTGCAGCTGGCTGCAACACGCACGCTCGATAGCCGCCGGAAAAGCCTCTCCCACATCCCGGACAAGGCCCACTGGCAAGCACACCGAGTGAACGTTGGACTTCTTCCTCACCCCCGCCGCTATGTTCCTCCATGACCCGACCAACATTTGAGCTCCCAATAACTATCAAACCCACTATCCCCACGTGGCTGTCTGGACCTTACTGAAGGAGCGGCCACTATCCTGGCAGAAGGTGCATTCTGTCCCGGCTCAGACTCCTCCCCCCTCCACCCACCCAGCATCAAATAGCACACTGAATCTATTAGCAAAGTGCATGGGATCTGGTAGGAGCCCGCGTCCCTCATGCAGCCTTAGCCTTGAGGCTCGAGACCTCGACACAGTACGCCTCGCTCACTGAGGTGAGAGCGGGCCGGTGGGCTCAAAAAAATGGCTCTGAGCACTATGGGACTCAACTGCTGTGGTTATCAGTCCCCTAGAACTTAGAACTACTTAAACCTAACTAACCTAAGGACATCACACACATCCATGACCGAGGCAGGATTCGAACCTGCGACCGTAGCAGTCCCACGGTTCCGGACTGCGCGCCTAGAACCGCAAGACCCCGGTGGGCTCAGTCGCACCTGGGGTCGGCTCAGTGACTGAGAGCTGTGACATCCCCCCCCCCCCCCCCTGCACATCTAGCACAGCAGAGGCTGCCCCATGCACCCCATCCCCACAGCACCGCACCTTTAGGTGCCACTCTGGAGCCTGTTGACTGTGGCCAAGAGAGCTTCCAGCTACTTTTGGACTGTGGCCAACTCCTGCATCTACACACAACAGACACAGATCCTATCCATCTAGCTAATATGTGATTTGCTATAAGAAACTTAAGGAAACCTACTGCCAGACAAGATTAACAGCTACATTCTAGTTCGCAGAAAGGACACTCAACAATAAAAATGTATGGTAGTAGCTAGATCTGGTCTTATTTTCCTGCTAGGGGCTATCTAATGAATAATAAAGAAAAAAAAACAGTGACCGGCAGTAAACTGCTAGGGGCTATCTAGTGAATATTATTAAAGAATTAAACAGTAACCTACGGTAAACTGCACCTACTAATTATCCCTCGTATTTATAATGTAAACAAACGTTTATGTACACATGAAAATGACCTAATAAAACTATAAAAACTACGACCTTCAATGTATCGATTCTAAATGACACTAATAAACTTGTCTGAAACACAGAGAACAGCTTAGTTTTCAAAGTTACACAAGCACTCCGGGTTTCAGTAGTTTTCCTGCGTGTACGTAAGAAGTAATTTGAGACACTGTTATTATCAAAGTCGTTACATAGCACTGTTCGTATTTGCTTGAGGAAACAATTATATTCTCCTGTAATCGTTACTAATGTTGGATAATCTGTGGAAAGCAGTTTTTGCACTGGACCTCAGGACTAAATGAACACTGTGAAGTTTTTATGTCTGCCTAACATATTTGATCTCTTCGTTAGAAGTGTCTTCCCGAACTATTCTCTATACACTTATTTACAAATTAACATAGTCCTTAAACATGGCAGAAGGGCTGCATTTTCGCGAGAATTTCCATGAAGATGACCTTTACACTTGTTAGAAGCAGTGCTTGTCAGTTCACATTTCGTCATTAAATCTTCGTTGCCAGTTATGTGGCTCAATCATTTTTCTGCTATACCTTCTCTGTGATACTGCATGAACGACCAATACTGAAGCGCTTTCTAACAAGGGGTCATAGTCATTGTCCCTAAATTGTTACAGATTTAGCATTTTGCAGTCTTCGAGTAGATGATGAAATCAAGTACAACGGTCTTCTGTTACGTAACACTTGGAAGTAGTCCCAGTGCTGTAACTCCATTCTGTCTAGCTACTTAACGTTTTTATTAGTCACTAAAATATTAATTTGAAATTTAAAAAATGTCGCTTTCAAATTAAAACTAGAATAATGAATATCAATGTGTTGTGAGTGAACGGATATGGCGACAAGTTGTAAAATTTCATTTATTAAAAATTTTGGGAAAAAAATTTTAAGTGTACTTCATCGTAAGTGCTGCAGCCTGAGAGAGTTGGTAGGCTGCAGCACTTAGGGTATGTTACGATGAAGTGACACTTCTGGCTTTGTGTACGTGACGTAAGAGAATGTGAAGAGCACTATATCTAATGCTTAACACAGCAAATGGGCTTGGTAGCGGCTCATGGCCGAAATTAGCTAATAGCATGATTTTAATAAAGGACAATCAACGGACCAAACATTTACAGGCTTTGGATGCCTAGGACAGCAAAAACGTTGTGTTAAATTTGCAAGCACGGTGAAAGTGAAGAAATTGGGGTACAAACAACAAAAATGAGGTCATGCGCATTATGCCGCAGCCCGTTGCAACAGTTTTTTATAGGATAGAACGAAGCGTATGGAGACGATCAATCTTACATCTGTTTACGAGCTGCTTTCCAGGTCTTTTGCTGTCTCAGTTCAAAATGTGACTATGCATGTGGAGATATAAGCGATGCATGTGCAATGATTTTAAAGACAAATCCTGTCCAGGGCGTCTACATCGTTTTCTACAGGTAGAGTTTCCATCTCTCCATAATGAGATTGCAAAACTGCAATAACATTTCAATAAGCGTATTTGTGTGTGAGAGGTCTTATTCGACAATGAAACTAAATAAGTCACAATTAGGTGGGAACTTGAGTTTGAGAACCTGTAAAACTGTCTGCATCTGTCTTTGATCTAGCAGTTTGTACCAGATAAATATTATATTATTCCTTTAGAGCGTCAAAATAATTAAATAATACCCTATATTTGTTGCGTTGTTGAGAAACAGGCAATGCACCTGCATTGAAACGAAACACGCCGTGTTCGTTGTTTCCCCGTCTTGCGCCTCGATCCAGACATGGTGGCCTGGCTGTAGAGAAACTATGGGACCAGGATGAGCGCTATGGCATGTGGCTCGAGAGCTGAATTCTTGGTCACCCCAAATGTAGATGTTTTATGAGATGTACAAACGTAAACAGATGTTCTATGTTGTTGTTGTTGTGGTCTTCAGTCCTGAGACTGGTTTGATGCAGCTCTCCATGCTCCTCTGTCCTGTGCAAGCTTCTTGTTCTTCCAGTACCTACTGCAACCTACATCCTTCTGAATCTGCTTAGTGTATTCATCTCTTGGTCTCCCTCTACGATTTTTACCCTCCACGCTGCCCTCCAATACTAAATTTGTGATCCCTTGATGCCTCAGAACGTGTCCTACCAACCGATCCCTTCTTCTGGTGAAGCTGTGCCACAAACTTCTCTTCTCCCCAATCCTATTCAATACTTCCTCATTAGTTATGTGATCTACCCATGTAATCTTCAGCATTCTTCTGTAGCACCAGATTCTCTTCTTGTCCAAACTATTTATCGTCCGTGTTTCACTTCCATACATGGCTACATTCCATACAAATACTTTCAGAAATGACTTGCTGACACTTAAATCTAAACTCGATGTTAACAAATTTCTCTTCTTCAGAAACGCTTTCCTTGCCATTGCCAGTCTACATTTTATATCCTCTCTACTTCGACCATCATCAGTTATTTTGCTCCACAAATAGCAAAACTCCTTTACTACTTTAAGTGTCTCATTTCCTAACCTAATTCCCTCAGCATCATCCGACTTAATTCGACTACATTCCATTATCCTCGTTTTGCTTTGGTTGATGTTCATCTTATATCCTCCTTTCAAGACGCTATCCATTCCGTTCAACTGCTCTTCCAAGTCCTTTGCTGTCTCTGACAGAATTACAATGTCATCGGCGAACCGCAAAGTTTTTATTTCTTCTCCGTGGATTTGAATACCTACTCCGAATTTTTCTTTTGTTTCCTTTACCGCTTGCTCAATATACAGATTGAATAACATCTGGGAGAGGCTACAACCCTGTCTTACTCCCTTCCCAACATCTGCTTCCCTTTCATGTCCCTCGACTCTTATAACTGCCATCTGGTTTCTGTACAAATTGTAAATAGCCTTTAGCTCCCTGTATTTTACCCCTGCCACCTTTAGAATTTGAAAGAGAGTATTCCAATCAACATCGACAAAAGCTTTCTCTAAGTCTACAAATGATAGAAACGTAGTTTTGCCTTTCCTTAATCTTTCTTCTAAGATAAGTCTTGAGGTCAGTATTGCCTCAAGTGTTCCAGTATTTCTACGGAATCCAAACTGATCTTCCCCGAGGTCGGCTTCTACCAGTTTTTCCATTCGTCTGTAAAGAACTCGTGTTAGTATTTTGCAGCTGTGGCTTATTAAACTGATAGTTCGGTAATTTTCACATCTGTCAACACCTGCTTTCTTTGAGATTGGAATTTTTATATTCTTCTTGAAGTCTGAGGGTATTTCGCCTGTTTCATACATCTTGCTCACCAGATGGTAGAGTTTTGTCAGGACTGGCTCTCCCAAGGCCGTCAGTAGTTTCAATGGAATGTTGTCTACTCCGGGGGCCTTGTTTCGACTCAGGTCTTTCAGTGCTCTGTCAAACTCTTCACACAGTATCGTATCTTCCATTTCATCTTCATCTACATCCTCTTCAATTACCATAATATTGTCCTCAAGTAAATCGCCGTTGTATAGACCCTCTATATACTCCTTGCACCTTTCTGCTTTCCCTTCTTTGCTTAGAACTGGGTTTCCATCTGACCTCTTGATGTTCATACAAGTGGTTCTCTTATCTCCAAAGGTCTCTTTAATTTTCCTGTAGGCAGTATCTATCTTATCCCTAGTGAGATAAGCCTCTACATCTTTACATTTGTCCTCTAGCCATCCCTGCTTAGCCATTTTGCACTTCCTGTCGATCTCATTTTTGAGACGTTTGTATTCCTTTTTGCCTGCTTCATTTACTGCATTTTTATATTTTATCCTTTCATCAATTAAATTCAATGTTTCTTCTGTTACCCAAGGATTTCTACTAGCCCTCGTCTTTTTACCGACTTGATCATCTGCTGCCTTCACTACTTCATCCCTCAAAGCTACCCATTCTTCATCTACTGTATTTCTTTCCCACATTCCTGTCAATTGTTACCTTATGCTCTCCCTGAAACTCTGTACAACCTCTGGTTCTTTCAGTTTATCCAGGTCCCATCTCCTTAAATTCCCACCTTTTTGCAGTTTCTTCAATTTCAATCTACAGGTCATAACCAATAGATTGTGGTCAGAGTCCACATCTGCCCCTGGAAATGTCTTACAGTATAAAACCTGGTTCCTAAATCTCTGTCTTACCATTATATAATCTATCTGATACCTTTTAGTATCTCCAGTGTTCTTCCAAGTATACAACCTTCTTTCATGATTCTTAAAACCAAGTGTTAGCTGTGATTAAGTTGTGCTCTGAGCAAAATTCTACCAGGCGGCTTCCTCTTTCATTTCTTAGCCCCAATCCATATTCACCTACTACGTTTCCTTCTCTCCCTTTTCCTACTACCGAATTCCAGTCACCCATGACTATTAAATTTTCGTCTCCCTTCACTATCTGAATAATTTCTTTTATTTCATCATACATTTCTTCAATTTCTTCGTCATCTGCAGAGCTAGTTGGCATATAAACTTGTACTACTGTAGTAGGTGTGGGCTTCGTATCTATCTTGGCCACAATAATGCGTTCACTATGCTGTTTGTAGTAGTAGCTTACCCGCATTCCTATTTTCCTATTCATTATTAAACCTACTCCTGCATTACCCGTGTTTGATTTTGTGTTTATAACCCTGTAGTCACCTGACCAGAAGTCTTGTTCCTCCTGCCACCGAACTTCACTAATTCCCACTATATCTAACTTTAACCTATCCATTTCCCTTTTAAAATTTTCTAAACTACCTGCCCGATTAAGTGATCTGATATTTAACGCTCCGATCCGTAGAACGCCAGTTTTCTTTCTCCTGATAACGACATCCTCTTGAGTAGTCCCCGCCTGGAGATCCGAAGGGGGGCTATTTTACCTCCGGAAAATTTACCCAAGAGGACGCCATCATCATTTAATGATACAGATGTTCTATACGATGTGGAAAAAGAAAAATAGTGCCTTTGTACATTTACATATTTTACGTTGTGTATTGAAAAGTGATAATTTTCCGCATGTTTGTTGCATAAGAAATCTGTATGGCATCTATTTCGTATCTGAGCTATGGCGGCTTCTTTCTTTTAAGTATCCCGCGTGAATTGACATTGATAAAATATCGATATATCGATATTATTCCCACAATATATCCATATCGCAATGCCAACATTGAGCTCAGATATTTTTATTTTACATTACATTTTGTTACAATTTTCGTTAAATATTGGAAACCGTTCTCTCAAAATTGTAGTAGAACAAAATTTTAATTTCACTGTGCGAAGGAGTCTTACTGCTTTTTGAGCTTTCACATGTCCAGTCATTTTCTTTCACTGTGCTAAGCAAGTATAGGTGGCGCAGTATAGGTGGCGCAAGGAAGTTGTCAGACTGCAGTGCGGGGTGGCGTTGTGAATGTACACTACTGGCCATTAAAACTGCTACACCAAGAAGAAATGCATATGAGAAACGGGTATTTATTGAACAAATATATTATAGTAGAACTGACATGTGATTACATTTTCACGCAATTTGGGTGCATAGATCCAGAGAAATCAGTACCCAGAACAACCACCTCTGGCCGTACTAAATACCTTGATACGCCTGGGCATTGAGTCAAACAGAGCTTGGATGGCATGTACAGGTACAGCTGCCCTGTGCAGCTTCAACACGATACCGCAGTTCATCAGGAGTAGTGACTGGGGTATTGTGACGAGCCAGTTGCTAGGCCACCAATGGCTAGACGTTTTCAACTGGTGAGAGATCTGGAGAATGTGTTGTACAGAGCAGCAGTCGAACATTTTCTGTATCCAGAAAGACTCGTAAAAGACCTGCAACATGCGGTCGTGCATTATCCTGCTGAAATGTAGAGTTTCGCAGGGATCGAATGAAGGGAAGAGCCACGTGTCGTAACACATCTGAAATGTAACGTCCACTGTTCAAAGTGCCGTCAATGCGAACAAGAGGTGACCGAGAACCAATGGCACCCCATACCATCACGCCGGGTAACACGTCAGTATGGCAATGACGAATACACGCTTCCAATGTGCGTTCACCGCGATGTCGCGAAACACGGATGTGACCATCATGATGCTGTAAACAGAACCTGCATTCATCCGAAAAAGCAACGTTTTGCCATTCGTGCACCGAGGTTCGTCGTTGAGTACACCATCTCAGGCGCTCCTGTCTGTGATGCAGCGTCATGGGTAACCGCAGCCATGGTCTCCGAGTTGATAGTCCATGCTGCTGTAGACGTTGTTGATGGTTGTTGTCTTGCAGTCCCATCTGTTGACTCAGGGATCCGTTACAGCCATGCGGATAAGATGCCTGTCATATCGACTACTAGTGATACGAGGTCATTGGGATCCAGCACGACGTTCCATATTACCCTCCTGAACCCACCGATTCAATATTCTGCTAACAGTCATTGGATCTCGACCAACGCCAGCAGCAATGTCGCGATACGATAAACCGCAAACGCGATAGGCTACAATCCGACCTATTTCAAAGTCGGAAACGTGGTGGTACGTATCTAATACACTCCTGGAAATGTAAAAAAGAACACATTGACACCGGTGTGTCAGACCCACCATACTTGCTCCGGACACCGCGAGAGGGCTGTACAAGCAATGATCACACGCACGGCACAGCGGACACACCAGGAACCGCGGTGTTGGCCGTCGAATGGCGCTAGCTGCGCAGCATTTGTGCACCGCCGCCGTCAGTGTCAGCCAGTTTGCCGTGGCATACGGAGCTCCATTGCAGTCTTGAACACTGGTAGCATGCCGCGACAGCGTGGACGTGAACCGTATGTGCAGTTGACGGACTTTGAGCGAGGGCGTATAGTGGGCATGCGGGAGGCCGGGTGGACGTACCGCCGAATTGCTCAACACGTGGGGCGTGAGGTCTCCACAGTACATCGATGTTGTCGCCAGTGGTCGGCGGAAGGTGCACGTGCCCGTCGACCTGGGACCGGACCGCAGCGACGCACGGATGCACGCCAAGACCGTAGGATCCTACGCAGTGCCGTAGGGGACCGCACCGCCACTTCCCAGCAAATTAGGGACACTGTTGCTCCTGGGGTATCGGCGAGGACCATTTGCAACCGTCTCCATGAAGCTGGGCTACGGTCCCGCACACCGTTAGGCCGTCTTCCGCTCACGCCCCAACATCGTGCAGCCCGCCTCCAGTGGTGTCGAGACAGGAGTGAATGGAGGGACGAATGGAGACGTGTCGTCTTCAGCGATGAGAGTCGCTTCTGCCTTGGTGCCAATGATGGTCGTATGCGTGTTTGGCGCCGTGCAGGTGAGCGCCACAATCAGGACGGCATAAGACCGAGGCACACAGGGCCAACACCTGGCATCATGGTGTGGGGAGCGATCTCCTACACTGGCCGTACACCACTGGTGATCGTCGAGGGGACACTGAATAGTGCACGGTACATCCAAACCGTCATCGAACCCATCGTTCTACCATTCCTAGACCGGCAAGGGAACTTGCTGTTCCAACAGGACAATGCACCTCCGCATGTATCCCGTGCCACCCAACGTGCTCTAGAAGGTGTAAGTCAACTACCCTGGCCAGCAAGATCTCCGGATCTGTCCCCCATTGAGCATGTTTGGGACTGGATGAAGCGCCGTCTCACGCGGTCTGCACGTCCAGCACGAACGCTGGTCCAACTGAGGCGCCAGGTGGAAATGGCATGGCAAGCCGTTCCACAGGACTACATCCAGCATCTCTACGATCGTCTCCATGGGAGAATAGCAGCCTGCATTGCTGCGAAAGGTGGATATACACTGTACTAATGCCGACATTGTGCATGCTCTGTCGCCTGTGTCTATGTGCCTGTGGTTCTGTCAGTGTGATCATGTGATGTATCTGACCCCAAGAACGTGTCAATAAAGTTTCCCCTTCCTGGGACAATGAATTCACGGTGTTCTTATTTCAATTTCCAGGTGTGTATAATGTCTCCTGCAGCAAAATGATGACGCTGCCACGACTCACAAACGACGCATATCGCGTGCACGTCCTCACGGAAGTGGACAAAGACCCGACAAATATAATTTGGCCCCTTTATGGTAAGATACTGTCCATCGGAATGGAAGTTATGTTGGTCGAGGACTACTCTCTTGGAGATGTTCTCATCATCGACTTGGCCAATGTGAATGCCGGACACCTCATCCACAATCTTGAAGTCTGCTACAAGGTAATTTCGAAAACCTATTCCATTCTGGTCTAACCGATTAAAAGTATAACATGTATGGAATTTTCCACCATTAAAACTATTTGCATCACTGGGAATCGAACATGAGTAGAAAGTGCTCTAATGTGTTCTCCAAATAAGTTTGCCACCCAACATAAAAGTGGCAGGAAGCGAACCCCCTACCACAGAAAAATTTGCTGCACTGAGATGGCGTGCTTGCAGCCTGTAACTGGCTGATCACAAGGCAATATATTACTAAAGTAAAAAGAATGTGAGCAACGTGATGAATAACAAACAACCATCATTAACAAAATTACGAAAAGTTAGTTGCTACCCCCCATAAAGCAGAGATACTGAGTCGCAGATAGGCACAACAAAAGCACTGCCAGAAAGTGAGATTTCGGCCAACAAGACACACGCACTCACACAAACGCAGTTCACGCACACATGACCACAGACTCTGGCAGCTGAAGCCCGACTGTGAGTAGCAGTGGATGACGAGAAACACAGCTGGGTGATGGGGGTAAGGAGGAGGTTAGGGGAGGGGAAGGCGAGGCACATCACGGCAAAGTGTTGCTCGTTGGAGCACGCAGGACCGAATAGGAGAGAGGGTAGGGCAGCTAAGTGCCATTGGGAGATTAGATGGAGGGTTGAGGGAGGCAAATAGCAGAAAAGGAGAGAAGTAAAAAGACTGGGGGTGTATTGCTTGAATAAAGCGATGTGCAGTGCAGGAATGGAAACAAGGAAGGGGCTAGATGGATAATGACAATGACTAACGAAGTTTTAGGCCATTAGGGTTACGGCAAAGTAGCATATACAGCAGGGTGAGTTCCCATCTTCGCAGTTAAAAAAAGACCGTGTTGATGGGAAGCATGCTTGGATGGTGGCAGATGAAGTCGTGGAAGACAGCCGGACAACAAAAGAAAAATTACTGAATTTATCTATCACAACCTGGCATCGAGCATTCCAGAAAGGACCAGCAAAATCGATGTGTAAGCGTTGCCAAGAGGAAATGGCTTTTGGCCATGCAGAGAATTTCCGCTGTGGTGCTGACTGTTGTCTGGCACACACCATGCAAGAAGAGCACATATTCGTAATCGTCGCATCGATTCCGAACCAAGTACAGTGCTGACGAGCAAGTTGTTTCGTTCTCACCATACCAGAATGTCCTTGGTGGAGAAGCTTTAAGGCAGAGGACTGTAAAGAACGTGGGACCACGACCCTGGACTGATCACTATCAGAACGCAACAGCAAAACACCACGTCGAACAAAAAGTCTCTCCTTGTGAGCAAAAATCGGCGAACCAACGGGTCCACGATCCGTGACTTTAACAAGGGCCATTGCGTAGCAACAAAACGCAGAACAGTAGCAAGGACATGGTCGGCAGTTGTGGCTGTAGCTAAACGACGAAAATCAATGGGAAACGATTCGACCACGTCATAGGTTTTCGAATCAATGAACATGCAAGCAAGTTCGCAGGAATCGAATGCCCTATCCTCAGCAAGAGGCATACGGGACAGCGCATCGGCGTTTCCGTGCTTAGCAGTGGATCGATACAAGATATCGTAGCGGTACTGCGAGAGGAAAATAGACCAGCGAATGAATTCCTGCGCTGAACGTGGAGGTACAGGCTTGTTCGGATGAAAAAGCGATGTCAGAGGTTTGTGGTCTGTGATCATGGTAAAGTGACGACCATACAAGAAGTCATCAAACTTCTTAACATCAAATACGAAAGCCAATTCTTCTTTCTCGATCTGTGAATAATTTCTTTGCGCAGTCGAGAGCAATTTGGACGCAAAGGCAATAAGTGATCATGCGAGCCAACTTTGTGCCCAAGCACAGCACCGATCCCGAAATCCGATGCATCCACCATCAACAAAAGGGTCTTCTGGGGATCGAATGGCGTAAGGCAAGTATTGGAAAGCAACGCCGATTTCAACCGGCGAAAGGCGCGTTCGCATTCCTTCGTCCAGACGAACGGAACACCTTTACGGCGTAAGCGATGAAGTGGAGCTGAAATGGAAGAGGCATGCGGCACATATCTGTGATAAAAGTTGATTTTTCCCAGCACACTCGGTCGCTGCTTCAAATTCTGCGGCGAAGGCAGGTCTTGTATGGCACGGAGGTGCGTGGGACTGGGATTTATGCCTTGGGCACTGAGTACATGTCCCAGGTATGGCAAGTCACTAGCAAAAAACACACATTTGTCTTTCCGTAAGCGAAGACCATTTTGTTGCAAGACATGAAATAATGTTCTGAGTTTGGCTAAGTGTTCTTCTTCCGTCTTTCCGGAGATCACAATATCGTCCAGACAGTTTGCTGCAGTAGGGACCGACGCACGAACAGTTTGTAGATATTGCTGAAACAATGCATGGGCGGATGCACACCCGAATGGTGGTCGTTTGAATTGATACAAACCAAGATGCGCTTTAACCACCAAAACGCGCTGGGATTCTTCGTCCACCGCTATTTGCAAGTACGCATCTGCTAGGTCCAACTTCGAAAAATATGTGCCTGGGCACAGTTTGTCAAAAAGATCTTCCGGGCAGTGTAAAGGAAAAGTTGCAATCACTAGTTGTGGATACACTGTTGCCTTGAAGTCCACACAAAGTCTCAATTTTCTCGAAGGTTTTGGCAAAATTACTAAGGGTGATGCCCAGAGAGAAGCCTGCACACGTTTATTTACACCTTGTGATTCCAAATCGTGTAATGTTTTTGCGACCTCATCACGCAATGCGTGGGGAACATTGCGGGCTCTGAAAAATTTCGGTTGCGGGTTTACTTTCAGTTCTAAATGTGCTTTATAGTTCTTAGCACAACCGAGGTTGTGTGCAAAAATGTCTGCAAATTCTTCTCGTAGACAAGAAACACTGTCTGAAGGCACAGTCTGGTTCGCTGATAGGACCTGATTTCCTAAGACAAGTTAAACAACTGAAATGAATCGAAACCAAACATGTTCACTGCAGAAGAAGAACGAAGGACGTAAAATGACACAAGTTTTGTTTGTCCTTTGTATGTTGCAGGAAGGCTGCACTGTCCTGACACAGGGTTCTCTTGACCTGAATAGCTAGTTAACATTTGCGGCACGCAACGGAGGTGTGGCCAGCTGTTTGTAAGTGTCTTGATTGATCAGTGAAACTGCAGCTCCGGTATCGAGCTGGAATGGTATCGCTTTGCCGTTAATGTCCAAGTCTACAAAAAGTTTATTGTCCTGCTGACGACAAGAGCGACTGTCTCGTGCAATGTGAACTGACACAGGTACAAAATCACTTGCGACTTGACGGGAGTTCCGGCGATATCGACGCACGCTATTTGTGGGACGAACACAGTCACTGTTAGAGGGAGTGTCACTGCACGGAGTGTAACGCACGACATGAATTTCCTTGGGGAAATTCCGCGAGCCTGAGTATCCTTGGTTCGATTCCGATTCCGATGCGAAGCACAGGGCCTGGAATGGTTTTGAGTTTCCGATCTGAGCTTGTTCTGGCAAACACTCTGAACATGTCCTTTTTTATTACAGTAAAAGCAAATAGCTTGGCGTGATGCGCAATTCTCACGCGAATGTTTAGTAGCGCACCACAGGGCATTATTTGAGCACTACATTTGTTTGCCGGCGCGGCACACATGGCTGAGAGCCTGGCGGCAGTGGCGCGGCTGGGTGCGAGGGCTGAATATTGCTCCGTGCAGCACATCCGGCGGGCCGGTTAACCTGACACACGGCTGGGGAAGTCTCAAATGATTCCTGAGCAAAGTCAAGTGTGTCCTGCCGATCCAATATGTCCATCACTTGTTGAAGGGAGGGATTGACTAGTTTCAAAATCTGTCCCTTGTAGGAACATCAGAAACGTTCTGTGCAATTGCATCACGTACCATAGTATCTGAATATGGGAGTCCACATTGGCACTCAAAAGGACAATCCCTAGTAAAGCCTTCCAAGGTTGCAGCCCACTCCCGATTAGTCTGACCTGCCGTACGTTTTGTACGAAAGAAGGTATACTGTTTCGCAACAACATTGACTGATTGTTTGAAATATGCATCTAATGCAGACAAAATTTCTTCGTAGGACAGAGTTGCTACGTAGCGTCGGGAAAATAATTTGACTATCACATAGTAGGTTTGCACACCGGCGGACGACAAAAGAAAAGGCTGCTGCTCGTTACCTTGAACTCTGTAGGCTGCGAGATGGAATCCAATTTGGCGTGACCACTCCGTCCAGTTTTCCAGTGCAGCATCAAAAGGTCTGATGGTCGGCGCAACTGCGTGTTGTGGCTGCGTTAGCGGTGAGCGGCGGCTGCCGCATCGTTTTGCAATGCACGTTGACTCTGGATGAGCTGTCCAAGGACATCCAGTAATGCCTGCATCTGCTGGTTCTGTAAGCGATAAAATTCGGACAGTACGTCTGGAGATTGTGGCGAAGCCTATACACAATGAAATCAGGGCAGTCTCAACGACATATCCCATCCTCATCACCAGTTTTGTGTTAGCAGAAGAACCAACACCGTGTTACGAATTGAGGCCGAAATGCACGCGTTTTAGCTCAGGCAGGCTGGCATGAGGAGGGAAGAACTATACTGACGTGAGGTCTGGAACATGACAAGAAATGAGAATTCAGAAAGCGGACGTAATTAGTTTGATACTTAACTTTAATCCATTAATGATGAACGTCGCTCTTGATGGTACATGATTCACATTATTATCTGTTCAGAATACATTCTTGAAGAGAGTAATTATAGTAACTGAATATGGCCCCTTACTAGGTCGTAGCAAATGACGAAGCTGAATGCTATGCTAAACTGTCGTCTCTGCAAATGAGAGCGTATGTAGCCAGTGAACCATTGCTAGCAAAGTCGGCTGTACAAGTGGGGCGAGGGCTAGGGAGTCTCTCTAGACTAGACCTGCCGTGTTGCGGCGCTCGGTCTGCAATCACTGATAGTGGCGACACGCGGGTCCGATGTATAATAACGGACCGCGGCCGATTTAAAGGCTACCACCTAGCAAGTATGGTGTCTGGCGGTAACACCACAATAAGCTAGAACAATAGTTTGAAATTACTTTGTGTGTGGAAACAAAGATATTTACTCATGAAAGCAGGGGGACTGTGAAGCTTAAAATTAAGATATCTGCACATGCTGGTAGGTCGATGTAGAGTCTGGAGGGTAGGGAGCCTGGGGAGTCGGGAGGTTTGAACCTGAGGCCTGAGAACTACAGACCTGTCAAGTTTCGCAGAACTGCGAGATTTCAGATATTTGTACATGCTTGGTGTCGGTCTCAGGACCTTTACATTCAAGGGGTACTTGGGAAAGAGCTTGTGACATCAAATGCCACTGTGTACTAATGCTATTCTATAGCGTAACACTTGTTTTGAGAGTGGAGGGCTACTGCCCTTGCCGGGATGTGAAAGTATGTCAGAGGTGGCCCAGAAGGAACTAACACCTCTAGTAACGTATTCTCTTGTTCTCGTGTGCCCTTGGTTGGGCAGATATAAAATTAAATTCGTTGGGCGCGTGCTTGGCGGCGTACGGCGGAGGGAGGGGTGGGGGTTGTTACGCAATGCTGGTGTGTTAACTGCTTCAGTAAGCATAGGTGCCCTCAGCTCGATGGTCGATCTGGACAGCAATGTTCTCTACTACACGTAGTACGTCCTTGCTTGCTCCGACTTCCCCACTTACTTAAAAGCCATTCACAGAAGGAACAACTGTTTAATATTGTATATAATCCTAGTGTGGTGCAAATTTCTGTGTTTCACCTACATAGTTTACCGCCAGAGAGGGAAGGAGTGATAAGTGACAGAAACCAGCTGTGATGAACTGAACCACAAATTCCAAATTTTTGGACTTTTACTCCGTCATCCACCTAACCACAGAGCCTCACAGCCCATGTTTAGTACTGAAAGCTGGTGTAATACGACAAGAAAAACCTATAAGTGAATGGAAAATAATGTTCGGAGTAACTAGGATACATAAAACTGACAGGGTAAAAAGTTACGTAGCAATTTAACCAGAAATAATAAAATCGGTGCCCCAAGACACGGAGAGCTCTGTGCAAGCATTTGTGAAGAAAAGGTTTCCCTTACGCGATCGCAATCTTTTCCCGACCAGTGGCTAGTGAACCATGACATACGTCTGTGTAGCTGAAACTAATAGTCATAACGAAGCAATGTGTGATACATTTATCATTATCACGCAGTTGCTTCCTCCACAGTACCACAACTATTGGTTGGTGAATACAAGGAATGGAGCGTGGCAGACGCTAGGATAAACTTGGCTATGCCTTAATCCAGTCAGGGATTTTCTCTGCCTCCTGATGACTGGGTGTTGTGTGATGTCATTAGGTTAGTTAGGTTTAAGTAGTTCTAAGTTCTAGGTGACTGATGACCATAGATGTTAAGTCCCATAGTGCTCAGAGCCATTTGAACCATTTGAACCATAATCCTGTTTCAGGAACGCTATTATGCTGTGTCGAAGCCTCCGCAACACATAAGTTACGTCATGAAAGTTTTCAAGGGATGAGTAACAAGTAGAGTGAGACACCGGTTACTGACTGCCAGATAAGCGACTTGGGAGCCAAACAAAAGACAAAAGACAAGGGACAATTCAAGTAGTGGTTACAAAAGAAGCTAGAACACGAACGATTTTCTAGTAGACAATATGCCTGGAAGAGAAGCAACAGTGAGGACTACCAAAACGTATCATATTCAAGAGATGTATGATGAACGATGAATGCCATATCAAAATGGATACAAAACGGTACATCTGAGTTGCCGTAGGGCTAAATTGTACATTGAAAAATTCTACATCTTCCTTTGCCCACAGCTATCAGTTTATTCGGTTAGCGGTTCTGTTCATTGTCACTGAGTAAGTTTTTACAACCGTCTAGCATAATGGAGTTCACGAAAGGTAAATCGACATACTCTGCCTGGTACAATCAAATTACTCAAAGTTGTAAATATGAGACCTACTTACACAATAACAGAAAGACAAATACAGAATCTTCGCGATGGGCGAACGTCAAGAATTAGAACGTAAAATTCCTCCCAGCGAGCGACTGATACAGCTAATAACTCCAAATCTAAATGCAGCAGATACGAAGTACAGAGGACCACAGTATAATGGGTGGAATCTAAAATTTTATATTACGTGTGTTAGAGCAAATAAAATCCATAAATCGTTCTGAAACGAAGCAAATGCCGCAGCATAGTCAGAAACAGAGCTTAAATCATCCTTGAAAGGGCAGCTCTTGGATAACATTTTTTAATGAATAACGTGTGGATGACACGTGAAGAGTAGCAACTCTCAATCCTAAAAATAAATAATTCACCATTGATCAAATTAATACTGGCTTCTGAATAACTTAAAAATAAATACGACCAGTACACGTGGTTGACACATAGATGAAGAAACTCCTTAGTGCGAGCAAGCGTCTGTAAACATTTTATTTCCATGACAGAACATTTCCCACACCTCTTTACGATACCTGAATCCTGAGGAGCACATAGAAACAGAGTGCAGCTGCTAAGCAAATGAAACTCCTGCTTACATTAAGATGCTCTAAATGCCCACCTGTACAGCTGATACACGTAGCAGCTTCGCACCACACTGAATCTCGGACTGCTAGTTGAACTCTGGACTATCCACTAAAATGACTTAAGTTCGTAGCCGGCCGCGGTGGTCTCGCGGTTCTAGGTGCTCAGTCCGGAACCGCGCGACTGCTACGGTCTCAGGTTCGAATCCTGCCTTGGGCATGGATGTGTGTGATGTCCTTAGGTTAGTTAGGTTTAAGTAGTTCTAAGTTCTAGGGGACTGATGACCGCAGATGTTAAGTCCTTTAGTGCTCAGAGCCATTTGAACCATTTTGAACTTAAGTTCGTCTGTTGAGCCTGGATTGAAGAAGAAACAGTTATTACAGAAACTGACGGGCTGAGATGGGGGCGGAAGGGGTGATCCGCACCGGACCACGGGTTCTGGGGTGGAGGAGGGAGCTTCAAACCTCGAGTACCACTATATTTTGAGGTACTCCAGGACCAGACCATTCTTAATCACGTTGCAAAGAAGGTTAAAATATGTTCAGTATATAAGAGGGAATGGAGTTCTAGGCCCCAAAGTATGCAAAATAATAACATAGGTACGAACTTTCCTGTCATCATGCCGTGATCGTTGTCAATGGATTTGTCCAGAATATTTAGAATTTACGTAAAACGTCATATTATTATACATGAAACGTTTTCTGATACATATGCCATCTATATCACTATAAGTACAGTTTAAATCTACGCGCGTGAGTGTAGTGGAGAACGTACCAGTGATTGATCAATTTTTAACTGAAGTATTACATTACGATAATTACTTTTTCAAATGTGATACATAATAATTGCACAATATATTTTGTGAATATGAAAAGCCAACTAGATGAACCAGAGTCATCTAGCCGGCCGCGGTGGCCGACTGGTTCTAGGCGCTTCCGTCCGGAACCGCGCGACTGCTACGGTCGCAGGTTCGAATCCTGCCTCGGCCATGGATGTGTGTGATGTCCTTAGGTTAGTTTAAGTAGTTCTAAATTCTAGGGGACTGATGACCTCAGTTGCTAAGTCCCATAGTGCTCAGAGCCATTCGAAACATTTTAGAGTCATCTAGATTTAAGCAACGGTTTCTACCAGTCGTTAAGATCAACATCAGTGCTACAGTCGTCTGGACTTAGACTGGAATTAAGCACAAAAAAAAGTTTTGCAACGGTTTTTTTATGTCGGGAAAGACTGAAAAGGTTATTCAACAACATTGTTGTGGATATTGCCAATTGCAGGGCCCTAGGTGATGTCTGTGCCTCGTCAGAAAGATGTACACGGGAGAGTACAACGAAAAATTCGTGAAGCCAGTACAACAGCACTGTTTTGTCTCTGAAACAAATATTCCATAAATCTTTGTGGGGTTTACGTGTTCTATGTGTTGCTTCCAACGTCACATGTTTTAAAGTGTAGGGAAGTTACCCTCTTGTACATACGTATAGATGGGTTTTACTTGTAGAGAAAAATAGGAAAAAGTCTGACGCTACTTGATCATACCTTTCGCTGCCTAGCATACGCCAACGATCTTCTACTACTTGTCCAATTGAGTTCTGAGATACGCGTCGCACTGGGGTGGATTTGCGATACTGTAGTGTCGTTGGTAGTGTTCGGAAAGTTTCAAAGTGGTCAATCGTGAACATCGGATATGGTCTTCAGGATGGAGAGTGGCCCCAGCCTCATGTCGATTAACTTCGATACTTGGGCATCACCTTTACAAATAACGGCTTCGTACGGTGTCGATGAGCAGATTGTTGCAATCAATCCAGCACCTCCTACGCATCCTGGCCTCCCTCCAACGTGGGAACTCATGTGTTCATGTGGTTTCAATCTTGGTTCACGTAGCACAATTCCACCCGATCTCAGTGGATCTGGGGCACCAATTACAGGCAGACTTTGGATATTATATCTCCGCTAGGTCTATATTCAAGATAAAAATATAAATACAACACCTTTTACTTCCCTCTACGTAGGGGTAGTCTTCGCCTCATCAATGTGCAGGCAAGAGCGATGGCCTTATACATGAGCACAACGATAAAACTATGGACTTTTTATTTTTATTTAAATCTCATTTTGTCCATTTTCGTTCGTTTTATGTGCTGGGTAGGGACGTCGCAAGACACCCGTTTCAGTTCGTTGTTGATCCATTAACTCAGTTTTTTTTATTACAGAGGGCACCTAACCCTCTGACCGGACACGCTGAGTTCCCGTGCCGGCTGGACTGGATACCACAGATCTTTCACAGTCTCCTCGAAATTCTTATCCCAGTTTTTACTTCACCGCCGCTAACAGTTGCACATGTTGCTCACCCATACTCCCATTTCAGTGCAGAAGACAGCTATGTAGCTGCTACACTCCCGACCACAATCCCACCGAGGGCGACGGATTCTTCCATCTGCTACTGTGAAGTGTTCCCCAAAATTTCGTAGAAGTCAAACATACAGAAGTTCGATGGACAAGAGCACGGCGGTTGGTCGACATGCCATTTCTTCCCACCGCTTCAGGACACTGTGTTTCCATGTTTTCAACCTCAAATTTGCAACGAAGATCCTCCTCCTCGATATTGGACTGACCAATTGCGGTTTGTGCCCGGAATCTCTTTGTCCGGACACTGACGAACAACAATTGCCATGCACAATGTAATACAAACTGTGGGTATTGGTGACACACGTTCTTGCATTTTACCTTCCCACCCCGCGAGGGGTTTTTGAACCAGGGATGCTTCTATATCTAGCAGACTCTCACTTTCCAGTTGGCATACAGATTACATTGGCATGGTTTAAGGGCTTGTCCGTTGCGTATCGGTTCCAGGATGAAGAGAAAACGAAACTTCGTTACTAGCAATACGTTCAGGACATCCACGACATCCTTGAACGCACACCGCGATACCGACGGAACTTCGCCAACTACTTGCGAGGGGTCCCCTCCAAACACCGCTCACCATAGTTTGGGGGTGCAGGGCTCGCAGCGGATGTTTCACTGTGGGCTGACGATGGGCATGGCAACCCCATAAGTCCCGAAGTAGAACATCCTCAGTGGGTGGGAGGCACACTATAGGAACTGCGCCTCGTTCTTTCCGTACTGCAACTGTCTTCATTTTGTGGGTCGGTCAGTGTAGCATCCCAGTGGCATGCACACAGAGTTTAGAACAGTTCTATAACTCCACACTACCACAGTGCATTCTGAAAAAAAAAAGACATTTTCGGCACCCCTTACTGTATTTCAGTGTATCCGGCTATTTTTTTCCTATTTTTTCTTTCTTTCTTTTTTTTAGTTTTCTTTCTCTTTTTTTAAGTTTTCTTTCGAGACCGTGCCCATCCAACCGTCTCAACAGCATAATGTCAGTTATTACGACACGAACGTAACGACAACGCAACACCCAGTCACCGAGTGGAGAAAATCTTCAAACCCATGATCCTTTGCTCAGACCATCGCCACTCCGACCACGCAGCTACTGAGGCGTACTACTCTCACACTTTATCAACGCGGCTCGCCGGCTGGTGACGGCGACACCGAGGCCAAGGGTCGAGTTCATAGCCCTGCCCAATCTGTAGCCCTAAATCCTGCAACACTCGTTTGTTCTATTTGTAAGGTGGCTATAATTTCGCACCTTACAAACACTTATCTACATACTTTGCCGTGATTTACAACTGCAATTAGGTATCATTTGATAGGTTGTATATCGTATACATGAATATCTAAAGAAGACTGACATTGTCACGTACACCTTGTGAATAGTTGTTAATGCTTATTGCATGAAAGGTGACGGAGTGTCTTTCTTATCAAAACAGCGTAATGAATGATTGCCTATATTAGTAGACGTTGGAACGCCAGTGGAAATGAAACGGCAGGTGTGACTCAAGCCCTGGTGGAAAAGCCCACACAGGTGTGTTGGTCCTGCTTCACACAGAAAGTGCCAAAACGGACGGTTTGGGCACCTGAGCGGGGAAGTACAATACAGAGGCAGCCGGGCGTATTGTACTGGGGCCGGAAGGATAACCGGAAAATACTTCGGAAACTCTGAAAATCTTGGACGCAGCAGAGAGGAACGACGAAAAGTTACCTCTGAAATCGCAGGATGGGCTATTTCTGGGGATTTTTAGTCTGAGAAGCGTACCATTGTATGAGTACAGGTATTTCCTCGCAAACTCTCTGCACTGCATGACAAAAGACTAAAATATGGTTGGTCGGCGGTAGGAAGAATATGTAGAGAGGGAGAATATTCCAGGGTTTCGAGAAAATGAATCGCCTTCTGAGTAACTAGGGAGAGGAGCTGAACTTTGCTGGAAAGCCAGAGGTGGAAAGAGGAGGTCTTCCATTTTGAGCGCACTGGTTTGACAGTCGCTTAGTATCAGCTTTGTTGGCACAGACGGACTTGCTGTCTTTGCTCTCAGGAGATTTTATAGTTAGAACGGTTAGGCACTGTACTGCTGCGAACCTATACCATGCTGGATTTCGCCTCCAGGTTTGGAGTCGTCGTTGAATACACAGCGTTCAGTGATTGGGAGCACTACTTCTGCCTATACTCACGTTGAGACGTTATCTAAACTCCATCCTTGTGGCTGGGAGTTCGCGTTTCTCGTCTGAGAACACAGATAGGAGAAGACAGTATTAGATTATACTAGTCAGAGGACCATCCTGTGCCGACTTAAAGATTGAATGAGTTTCTTAAATATATTTTGTGGCTGGAGTTCTTCCGCCGTCGCAGACTTGTACGAGAACTACCACTCCGACGCACCGGACGCCATACATACGGTGATATTGCTAATTGCTTCGGTTTATTAGAGATATAAAGCTAAACAGCTGTGATCACGTAAATTTTATTTCCACTGAGGTATCACGCCGCGGTAGATCATCTCTGAAAGTAGCATCTTCTAGTGTTTGGTACTTAGATGACATCAGTCGTCTCGCGCTATTTATATTAGATCGCGTAGCCGTGAAAAGGGGCAGATTTGGTCAATCGATCAATCGTACTGGTAAGGAAATTCATTTGCATCTCTTTATGTCCATTGGACATTAATATGTAAACAGTTGTAATATAGAGGGGTTTTAATCTACAATAAATGTATGACCAGAAATATCATTTATCATTTTATAGTTATTAGTTCCCTTAATCATCCTTTAATGTTTATGTTGTATTTTATATGTTAAAGAGCAAGGAGATATCATCATTAAGAGATTCTAAGATCAGCTTCAGGGGGTAGTCAAACAGGGCCAAATCTTCATTTTAGCCTTCATTATTTTTCGTAGTGCACATTCATTTTACACCCGCCTGGAGTAGCATCTTGGATATTTAGTTAAAAAAAGTGGTTACCGTCGCCACTTCTAGATCGTAGGGTTACGTGTTCCAGTCTCGGCTGAGTCAGGGACTTTCTTTCATCTTTTATTGGGTGCTTGTGTTGTGCTCATCAGTTCATTTTACGTTCATCGAAGTGCATGCCGCCAAAGTGGCATCGTATCGAAAGACTAGCACCAGGCAGTACAGCTACACCTGCAGGGATCTCCCTGCCAATAAAGCTATACGATCGTTTCATTTTGCTACAGGATAGTTCCATGAACACAACACAGTCAGATCTGCGTATTGGTTCTTTAGTGCAGTTACTTTGTGGCTTGGGTTTACTCCAAGAGAGCTAATTGTGAAATACGGGTTTCCTACCGTTGAATATGGACTTGGAGGTCTTCTGATACTGGTATGAGTCTGTCGTTTTCCCAACCTCTATGAGAGGCTTCTGTCAGATTTGAAGTTTGTTCCGCCCAGAATGCCCACCAGAAAAAAAAAATGACTGCTGCAGGTATGTCGACGGCAATATCGTGCTTGTAGAGTCGTTCGAGGACGTTCGAGAACCACTAAAGAGAGAGCAAGTAAAAAAGCCAGAATGTCGGATAATGAACACGATGACAGAATAAAAACAGTATCTATGATTGTAAGTAAGAATGGTAGTACTCAGGGAGGCTGCCTCCAAACGGCACCTTCAGTACAATTCCACGTTGTCATTTAAACCAGAAAACATGTTCTTTTGTAATGTCGCAACAGATGCTCTAGGCAGCCTCCGTTGTTCCAGAGATCTACGATAAACTGTTGCTAGAAGAGGAACATGTTATTTCGCATAATTTTTGTGGGTCTTACAGGTATCACATCTTATTCTGATGCCCTTCCGCTAATAAGTTATTGGTGTTGCATATCGCAATATCTGCCATTTAGAAGTTCGTACGATCCTTGAGAGGAGGGACCGTATTACGAACTTCTGCGGTGAAAGTTTCGGAAGACCGAAATCAATACTTCAGCCGTCTCCTTGTTATCTTCCGTTTCTATCTCAGTATGATCACTGAGTGAATGAATAGATCGCTTACTGATTTTACGTAAACCCAAACTCCTTTAGGGTTCATAATCGGATCACTTGACAAAATTTTCTTTCAAAGTCACTGAACGCTTGTCTCATTCCTCTCCTCACGCTCATCTTTGCTTCGTTCGGCGTTTGTTTGTCAGCTACAGAAACTTCTCTTGAAGCTGTGATGGAACTATCTTTGTTTACGTAGCATTTTCTAACTCAGCTATTAAGCGATTGTGGAGCTTTCCCATCAATCAAGACTTTGCACTGAACGTACTTTTCTGAGGCATATGAATAAAAAGTTCTAACCAACATGTCCATTTTATAAATTAAAAGAAAAGTTTCAAATTAAACAGATTTCAACAACATTATTGAGAACGCCAGTAAAATAAAGGCACGGAAACATGAACTTTGTCAATGAGTCGTTGCTGATGAAAATCTGTAATTAATAAGTTCACAGCAACACGTGAATGGTTTGCTGTTGAGAGACAGCCGGCGGAGCGTTACGTTTTCCTTTCAGGGAGTGTGTCGTATCCAGCGCCAGTCATTGTTCTAGCTTTGATATAAATAATTTATTGTTGCTATGCGAGTTCACTTAGTAAATTTGTACTGTAAACAGCGCGAATAATATGAAACGTACTTCAGTTGGAAGCCAACCCCACTGCTGCAGCGGTAACACCGGCTCCTGTCCGATCACCCAAATTAAGTGCAAGCGAGCTTGGGTAAAACATGGATGGGTGCCCTTGTGAGGCAGACTGAGGAGCTACTTGACTGCAAAGTAGCGGCTCCGGTCACGAGACTGACAACGGCCTGGAGAGCGGGAGAGCGGAGTGCTTACCTCACGCCCCTGTGTATGCGCATCCAGTGACGTTCATAGGCTGAGGATGACACGGCGGTCGGTCAGTGTCGTAGGGTCTTCCAAGATATGTTATGACGCAGTTTGCTTTTAGTTTACTTAACTAAGATAGGTCCTCTAATTTTGGACTCAATTAATCCATGTATCATAGGAGCTGAATGAGAGTGAGCTGATGTGTACTTGGCTACGTTTTATTAGTAAGTATCTAATTATGAAGGCATTTACAGCAAAACGGCCCGAATGAAGTTTACTTTAATGAGGGGTTACGTAACTCCAAAACGCATTGGTTCGTAACATCAGCAGGCAGTAATTTTAGAAGTTAGAACTAACTGCATGTTTTGTATTTCAGATCATGCCGTTATCTCTTGTGATCCCTTACATGTCGCAACGTATTTTACAAGCGTATCCTCTAACAGCATGACATGAACAACAGGAGTGGCTATTACTAATGGAACTTATTTTTGCCGTTAAAAACCTTTTACGCTACCGGCCGGAGTGGCCGAGCGGTTTCTGCGCTACAGTCTGGAACCGCGCGACCGCTACGGCCGCAGGTTCGAATCCTGCCTCGGGCATGGATGTGTGTGATATCCTTAGGTTAGTTAGGTTTAAGTACTTCTAAGTTCTAGCGGACTGATGACCTTAGAAGTTAAGTCCCATAGTGCTCAGAGCCATTTTTTTTAACTTTTACACTACTGAACAGCAAATAACTGTGAGAGATTTGATATTTAGGTCATCCTTATGACTTCATAGGAGGCACTCTCACGTCGAGGACACGATTTACTTAATGACTACTTTGAATACCCCTCGCTGAGCGTAGAATCATTGTTAGTGCGATTCAGTCGATTTTAGCCTAAAGATCACCTAATCGCAAGTTGCACGAACTTGTTATCACTGCATTTATAACTGTGGTCGTGAAACGTCGAGGTTGAAAAGGAACCACTGTTCAAGGCGTTAGACTCACCTCACAAAGTGTATTCAGCAGCA
Organism: Schistocerca nitens; assembly: GCF_023898315.1. Lineage (NCBI taxonomy): Eukaryota > Metazoa > Arthropoda > Insecta > Orthoptera > Acrididae > Schistocerca > Schistocerca nitens. The sequence continues at coordinate 254,469,047 of NC_064618.1, forward strand.
GATCCCGACCTTCTCTCTCCAGGACCGACGCGGAGAGACTGACGACTGTGTGTTAGCAAAAACTAGTATGCTAAGAGACGCCAGGGGTCGCTAGTAATAGAAGCGGTTGCACAGGTTTTAATGACGCATCTGGACCTGTTGCCATTACAGTGTCAGTGGCCTTCACGGCAGATCCTGATTCGCAACACGTGAGAGTTCCGGTTTTCTTGCTGTAAAAAATGCGCCAATTGCAGCAAAGCTATATCAACTCGTGTGTTCACTTATTCGGTAGAGTTTCTCTTGTTCCTTAAAAAAAAAAAGAATATGAAAGAGTCGGCTTTCTGATCGGTGCGTTTCTTCTCCGCGTGATAATTTTGATTCGATTTTTAAGACTCTAAATGGCACATGAAATTGACTTTTCTGTGCCTTAGTTTCATATCACAACTTCATGTTGGAGTTAGTACTGCACGGGTTAAGATGATATGTTAAGTTATTTCAGTGATTAAATTTAGAATGAAGTTCACAGTATGACATTACAACGACTCGGGACTGAATGCATGCAGTGATTGGGTTAATGGTTCAAATGGTTCAAATGGCTCTGAGCACTATGGAACTCAACTTCTGAGGTCATCAGTCTCCTAGAACTTAGAACTACTTAAACCTAACTAACCTAAGGACATCACACACATCCATGCCCGAGGCAGGATTCGAACCTGAGATCGTGGCGGTCGCGCGGTTCCGGACTGTAGCGCCTAGAACCGCTCGGCCACCCTGGTCGGCTTCGGTTAATGTGTCACAAGGTGTTTGTGTCCTCTCCTGAGGCAAACTGCACAGAACTCTTGTGTCTGGTCCTTGTATCCTGGATATAGGCACTGGGCGGAGTTGAAGTCTGAGCTGCATGCACACACACATTCTATTGCGGATGGAAAGGGGATCTTCCCGTCCCAGGGAGTACCTCACCATTACACGATAGTTTGAAGAGACGCAGGCTGTCTGCGGACGAGCGTTGTCCAGCTGGAAACTGGCACCACGCTACTATCGTGTGAGAGGTAACACAGGAGGGCGTAGGATGTCCGTGGCATTCCATTGTGCCGTCACAGTTCCCTCAATCACTACCAGCCGTGACTTGAAGCCATACCAGATGGCTCCCCATACCATAACGTGAGGAGTAACACCGCTGTGCCTCTGCAAGTCTTTGGATTAATGGGATCTATCCCAAGGTCGCCTACACACTCTCCGAAGGTGGTTACCCAGAGTAGTGAAATCAGCGATTCATCGCTGAACACAATGTCACCATTTGTACAGATTGTGTTGTTACAGTCAGCCTAGGCGTGGGACGGCAACTGGCCAGTCCTGGTGCCGCCAGCCTCCTCCCTGTGCGACAGGACACCGAATTTTCAGGGAGTCCGCTACTCGTTCTGGGACTGCAGACGCAGATTTGAAGGGGTTACTGTCTGCCTTATGCACAATATGGCGGTCCTCACTTCTGAGGGACAGGTGGGGTCTACCGAAACCATGACGAGGTGTACGCCTGCCCTCACGTTTCCATGCCGTCCAACATGAGGCCAATGGCCCAGCCGAATGACCCACAAGTCTTAATGTTGCACGATTCACAACACGACCCACAAAAGCGTCGGATGCTCATAATGCTGTCTCAGTCGATCACGTGGCGAGTCCTTCACAGTGATCGCTCCTTATGTGACGCCGTTCATGGGCCTTACTTTATTAGGTCTGGTAACAACACGAAACAAGGACAACAGTGAAACTTCCTGGCAGATTAAAACTGTGTGCCGGACAGAGACTCGAACTCGGGAACTTTGCCTTTCGCGAGCAAGTGCTGTACCAACTGAGCTACCCAAACACGACTCACGACCCGTCCTCACAGCTTTACTTCCTACTTTCCAAACTTCACAGAAGCTCTCCTGCTTCTGTGAAGTTTGGAAACTAGGAGACGAGGTACTGGCGGAAGTAAAGCTGTGAGGACGGGGCGTGAGTCGTGTTTGGGTAGCTCAGTTGATACAGCACTTGCTCGCGAAAGGCAAAGGTCCCGATTTCGAGTCTCGGTCCGGCACAGAGTTTTAATGTGTCAGGAAGTTTCATATCAGCGCACCCTCCGCTGCAGAGTGAAAATCTGATTCAAGAACGACAGTCGTTCACTCTGAGGGCTGTTCTGCCGCAGAGAACTACGATTCTGACAATTTGTAAAAAATTGCAAATTTGTGGTAAGGTCTTATGGGACCAAACTGCTGAGGTCATCGGTCCCTAAGGCTACACACTACTTAGTCTAACTAGAACTAACTTACGCTAAGGACAACACGCACACACCCATGCCCGAGGGAGAACTCGAACCTATGACGGGGGCAGCCGCGCGAACCGTGACAAGGCATCTCAGCCCATCAGCTACCACGAGAGGCTCTCACCATTTGTGTATGACTAGTTACGTACAAACGCGTTGTTGTGAGCATCATTCAAATTTGGTATCCCTGTTGCGCCATCGCGAGAGAAGGCAGAGCGCGAAACCGGATGTTGCCGGATGTACCCTACGGATATCGAATAGCGATAATGGGTCCGCCGAGATTAATGTCTCTATCCGAAAGACAGGTCACCATCAACTTTGCCACATGCTCTCATTTCATGCCTGTGCAGAGATCCGGATTAAATTCGTGGCATTGGTGCAAAAACTGGCGGTCAGGAACCTTATGACATGGCCTGACTTCCCTTTGCCGGCCAAACACTGGCAGCTGAAATTCCATCCACCACCAAGATTTTAAGTGGTCCACTTTAGAGTCGAGCGCCACAGCACTGGAGTGCGTTAACAGCTTCCGCTACAGAGGTGGGTATTGATCATTAAGATTTGGCGACTTGGTCATTCAGTGTGCTGAAGCAAATCTTGTGGTTCACATTAGTGGCAGTCTGAATACGTGGGCCCAAGTCAAAGCATTTCCCAGAAACAACACTAACTTCCGGCGTGGGCGTTATCCTCCACAAACCTGGGTCGTGAGTGCCGTCGACGCCATGCATGATTTGAGAAGAGACAAAACAGCTGACTATCGGATCATGTCACATACCTCCAACCCGTACAGTTTCTGTATTTCTTGGTCGCCTGAAATTGCACAGTTTCATGTTGTCTTGAGAGCAGTGGCTCTTTGAAAGGTACCTGAGTGCAGATGTCAAGTGCATGTAGTTCACTACGTAATTTCTGCTCTTGTTGTAACTAATTGTCATTGACGAGGAGTGGACGCTTGTCGTCGGGACTTGTCGGTTAGCCTGCGAGTGGTCCAGTATTCCTTATATGCACGTTCGACAGTCTGCATTTATACGCCAACATATAGAGCAGGTTATGGAAAAGCATGGCATTTCCTTTCTGCGATTTTCCCACCTCGCGTCGGAACCAACTTACTGCACTGATTCCACAAGGAACATACACACCGTTCACTGCCACGGTTTCTGGAGGAGATCGAGGACCACGTAAATGCCTGACACAAGTTCTGCATAATCCACGGCAGTGAAAGACTAATGTTGTGTTGTGTCCTGCGAGGTAAAAACAACGACAAAATGTAGCTTTAGAGAACTACCGGAGTCTTGTGTGTTATAATTACGGGTATTCCTATGTTAAGCAGTGAACAGGGACTTATTAATTGCTAATTTATTGTCACAGTGCTAATACCGAACACGATGACGCTACATTTAGGACAAAGGAACCTACTGACAGTGAGTAATGTGAGAATCTGTTAATCTTTAATGGTTAGTTTTTTGTGTTGTGTTTCTCCTAAGTCACAGCTGACTTGATCCACCAACTTGGTTCAACTTAGCTGGTGACATCTCTGCAGTGACCTGGATACTGATTACACTTTATGCTCAAACCACCAGGTTCTCGCAACTTGAAGCTGACAGTGCCTCAGTTTCTGCTGCTGTGTGCAGTTGGACATGTCTCACTGTATAAATTTGAAGCGGAAGCCATGGTTGCTTCTCATATCAGAGAAAACGGGTCTCATGTTACTAAAGGTCTCCGAATAACATTATGCTATAAAGCATACATCATGCCCCTCTCCCCACATACCCCTATTTGCCAGCCAAGCAAGTATCTGAATTCCGGAAAATTTTGTCAACCGTGTTTCAATTACTGTATGCCACAAATTCGTTTAGGTCCTGGAACGCCAGTCCCATTGTAAAATTCATTGCAAAATGTAAATCATTTGCCATTGAATAATGGACCGAATAGACAGCTTACTTCTCTGTAAATAATTAAAAACCAACATTTGTTTATAAAATTTAAATAGTGAACTAGGAATTTGTTGGAAATGAGTATGACTTTAATAACTGTCCCACCAAATCAGAGGATGCAAAAAATAATCAAGACCTGTTTCACATCCTAGTTGTTATTGTAACCAGCAGATGGTTGCACTGAAGAAAACGGGTTATCCTGTCACTAGTAGATTCCTGCACTGCAGGTTCAAATGGCTCTGAGCACTATGGGACTTAACTTCTACGGTCACCAGTCCCCTAGAACTTAGAACTACTTAAACCTAACTAACCTAAGGACATCACACACATCCATGCCCGAGGCAGGATTCGAACCTGCGACCGTAGCGGTCGCGTGGTTGCATTGTAGGAAATGAGCACAGTTCGATCTTTGCACCACGATTTGGATGAGGCTGTTACTGCCACTAACAGATGGTTGCTCTGTAGAAACTTGGGCAGTTCGTTCTTAGGACTATGAGTAGTTCTATCTGTTATCAATAGATGGTTCCAACGTAACAAAAAGTAATAGTGTAGTAAATTTATTGGCTGGCTCTGAGCACTATGGGACTTAACATCTGAGGTCATCAGTCCCCTAGAACTTAGAACTACTTAAACCTAACTAACCTAAGGACATCACACACATCCATGCCCGAGGCAGGATTCGAACCTGCGACCGTAGCGGTCGCGTGGTTGCATTGTAGGAAATGAGCACAGTTCGATCTTTGCACCACGATTTGGATGAGGCTGTTACTGCCACTAACAGATGGTTGCTCTGTAGAAACTTGGGCAGTTCGTTCTTAGGACTATGAGTAGTTCTATCTGTTATCAATAGATGGTTCCAACGTAACAAAAAGCAATAGTGTAGTAAATTTATTGGCTGGCTCTGAGCACTATGGGACTTAACATCTGAGGTCATCAGTCCCCTAGAACTTAGAACTACTTAAACCTAACTAACCTAAGGACATCACACACATCCATGCCCGAGGCAGGATTCGAACCTGCGACCGTAGCGGTCGCGTGGTTGCATTGTAGGAAATGAGCACAGTTCGATCTTTGCACCACGATTTGGATGAGGCTGTTACTGCCACTAACAGATGGTTGCTCTGTAGAAACTTGGGCAGTTCGTTCTTAGGACTATGAGTAGTTCTATCTGTTATCAATAGATGGTTCCAACGTAACAAAAAGCAATAGTGTAGTAAATTTATTGGCTGGCTCTGAGCACTATGGGACTTAACATCTGAGGTCATCAGTCCCCTAGAACTTAGAACTACTTAAACCTAACTAACCTAAGGACATCACACACATCCATGCCCGAGGCAGGATTCGAACCTGCGACCGTAGCGGTCGCGTGGTTGCATTGTAGGAAATGAGCACAGTTCGATCTTTGCACCACGATTTGGATGAGGCTGTTACTGCCACTAACAGATGGTTGCTCTGTAGAAACTTGGGCAGTTCGTTCTTAGGACTATGAGTAGTTCTATCTGTTATCAATAGATGGTTCCAACGTAACAAAAAGCAATAGTGTAGTAAATTTATTGGCTGGCTCTGAGCACTATGGGACTTAACATCTGAGGTCATCAGTCCCCTAGAACTTAGAACTACTTAAACCTAACTAACCTAAGGACATCACACACATCCATGCCCGAGGCAGGATTCGAACCTGCGACCGTAGCGGTCGCGCGGTATCAGACTGAAGCGCCTACAACCGCTCGGCTACATCGGCCGGCACTAAATTTATTGTTTGCAACGCCTAACATGTTGGAAAATTGTAAAATATACGCAAGATGCGTAGGGAGCAAAACAACTCGATGATTATATCTATTATTCCGAACCTAGATGGGGTTAAGGGACTGAAAAAACAGTGTAAAACTCATCAAGTAATATAATGTTGCAATATTCCAGAAATGCATCTTCAGTGTAAAAGGAAGTGCAAATCAATTTCCACAAAAACTCATATTCACCAGATTAGTGTCCAAAATTTTAATTTCTATACTCCAGTGCTACATTTCCACGCCTAAGTATAGGTGACATTTCAGAAAGCGTGCTGAAGCATTCTCCGTCGTAGACAGAGGGGCATCAAAGTGAAGCAGTTGATGAGAAGAGCATTTTGCTTTATGCATCTTATTGTTCACACTCGCGAATAATGCAATTGATATAAACTTCTGAAGAAGGGCACTAATTGCCTGAAAACGGTAAAGAAATTACATTTCTTTCTGGTTGCTTACTATTTTGCTACAAACGTGAGCGTGGCAAGGTTGTAGCGTATCACTGATGTTATTCAGTCTGTACATTGGGCGAGCAGTAAATGATACAAAAAAACTGAAATTTGGAGCGGAAATTTAAGTTCAGGAAGATGAAACAAAAATTTTGAGGTTTGCTGATGACATAAAATTCTGTCAGAGACAGCAAAGAACATGGAAGAGCAGTTGAACGGGATGGCATTGTCTTGAAAGGAGGATATAAGATGAACATCAGTAAAAGCAAAACGAGGAGCCGGCCGAAGTGGCCGAGCTGTTCTAGGCGCTTCAGTCTGGAACCGCGCGACCGCTACGGTCGCGGGTTCGAATCCTGCCTCGGGCGTGGATGTGTGTGATGTCCTTAGGTTAGTTAGGTTTAATTAGTTCTAAGTTCTAGGGGACTGATGACCTAAGATGTTAAGTCCCATAGTGCTCAGAGCCATTTGAACCAAAACGAGGAAATGGAGCTGTAGCAGAACTAAATCAGATGATACTAAGGGAAGTGGATTAGGAAAGCAGACACTTTAAATTCTAGACGAATTGTGTTATTTGGGCAGCAAACTAAATGATTAAGACGGAAGTAGAGACGATATAAAATATAGACTGGCAATGGCAAGAAAAAGGTTTCTGGAGAAGAGGTATTCCTAACACCGAATTTGAACTTAAGCGGTACGAAGTCTTTTCTAAATGTGTGTATGTAGTAAATCCATGTATGGAAGTCAAACTGGGACAATAAAATTTAAAATACGAAGAGAATTGGAACTTTAAATATATTGTGGTTGATAAAATGAAATGAGCGTTTGCACTGTTGGCCGGGAGGCACCATCTGGGGAAGTTCGGCCGCGAGTGCAAGTCTTATTTCAGTCAACGCCACATTGGGTGACTTGGATGCCGGTGATGAGGATGAAATGATGTTGAGGACAACAACACCCATTTCACGAGCGTAGAATCGAACCCGGGCCCATTGCATGGGAGGCAAGCACGTTACCACTCAGCTAATCAGGCGGACGGTGCTGTAGGGGAATGCTGAAGATAGGATGGGTACACCATGTTACAAATGAGGAGGTACTGACTAGAACTGGGGAGGAAAGAAATTTGTGGCACAACCTGATTAGAAGAAGGTATCGGTTGATAGGGCAAGTTCTGCGACTACTGGAGGGAAGTGGGAGAAAGGGGGAGGGGCAGAAATTGTAGAGGGAGACCAACAGAAGAATATACTAACCAGATTCAGAAGGATTTAAATTGTAGTAATTATTCGAATATGAAGAGGCTCGCAAATGGTAGAGTGGCATGGAGAGCTTCATGAAACCAGTCTGAACTGAGGACCACAACAAACATGTCTTACAAAATTTGGCCACCGCTTCTTTAATATTTCATAAGCTAATGATAGAGTGACCTCTATGAACGATGCTCTCGTGTTTCCACATTGTGCTGATAACTATTCACGAAATTCTCACTCTCTGGAAATGAGCTACACTTCGAGACTGAGTTGAATTTGAAATTTAAAACTTATTAAAGGAATCAGAACTCTAATCTAAATTTGGACAGGCTCAAATCATTAAAAAAATATATAAAAATTGTAACGTTAACAGCAGGACATGAAAATCAGAAGTACAGTATTCCCAGAAAACAAGAAAAGTCGCATCAACTAGGCGTGAATGCAGGCAGGTTCAAGAAACAATTTTATCAACCATCTGAATTACGATAATTGGTGTTATATATATTGACAATTTCTCAGTTCCTTAAAAAATAACTTTAACAATTGTACCAGTAAGAGCAGGACATTAAAGTAGGAAGGACAGTCTTCTCAAAACATAAAAGTCACATCAACTAGACGTGGGTATAGGCAGGTTCATCAAACATTTTTATCAACTAAATCAATTAAAATAATAGCAGCTAAATATACTAACAAATCAGACATCATTTATCGAAATACGGGAATGATCACAAGACACGTCACTGACTGTAGCTGTTGGAAGGTCGCTTAGTAATGCACAACTCTTAATAAGAATATCCCTTAAATAATAAAGTACACAGTCCTTCAAACTGGCCAACTGGGAAGGTGTAAAATTTAAACATAAATGCCCACCTGTATATTCCAACCAAACATTAACAAAAACCATTAATAATGTACAATTGACAAACATTCACAATAAGCTGAAGGACCTGCAATTAAAATGTCCTGCAACTGTTACACACCAGCAGAAGCTTTGAAGCAACCTGCAGTAACTATATACACTATGTGATCAAAAGTATCCGGACACCCCCAGAAACACACGTTTTCCATATTAGGTGCACTGTTCTACCACATACTGCCAGGTACACCATATCAGCGACCTCAGTAGTCATTAGACATCGTTAGAGAGCAGGATTGGGTCCTCTGTGGAACTCACGGACTTTGAACGTGGTCAGGTGGTTGGGTGTCACTTGTGTCATACATCTGTACGCAAGATTCCCACACTCTTAAACATCCCCAGGTTCACTGTTTCCGATGTGATAGTGAATTGGGAACGTGAAGTGACACCTACAGCACAAAAGCTTACAGGCCGACCTCGTCTGACAGACACTGCCGACGGTTAAAGAGGGTCGTAATGTGTAATAGGCAGTCATCTATCCAGACCATGACAAAGGAATTCCAAACTGCACCAGTTTCCTCTCCTTAGTGCAGCAGTGCTGCCATTCCCCAAGAAAGCTTCCAGCACCTTATTCAATATATGCCAGCAGAAGTGGAAGCAGTCATCAAGGCTAAGCGTGGGCCAACACCATACTGAATTCCAGCATTACCGATGGAGGGCCCAAAGAACTTGTCATTTTCATCCAAGTGACCAGATACTATTGATCACATAGTGTAACTGCCCAAAAGTCGAAGTAAGCTGAGAGATACAGCAGACGGGTATCACAGCCAACAAGGACACGAGTTTAGTAGGTAATGACTGTGGACGAAGGTAAGGCTCAGCAGTTTATAGTACAGTCTGTCTTAAGTCCAGAACTGGCCCATCGGTACAATCTGACCGTTGTGTCATCCTCAAATGAGGATGCGGTTAGGTGGGGCGTGTGGTCAGCACCCCGCTCTTCCAGCCATTATGATGGTTTTCTTGGACTGGAGCCACTATTATTCGGTCGAGTAGCTCCTCAATTGGCATCAGGGGGCTGAGTGCACCATGAAAAATGGCAACAGCGCATGGCGGCCCAGAGTGTCACCCCTCCAAGTGACCAAATTGTTGCCTCCAGGCTACTGCACTTCGCCACGTTCGTATTTTGGTTGCTGGTGATTTGTCTTTGCTTCTGCGAAGTGCGATGCTGGTGTTCATATCTGTGTTTTGTTGACAGGACATGTGTACATCTTCGTAGTTGATACTTGTATGCATATCCTAACTAAATGGCCAAAGACAGTTGTCTCATTGTTTTTGTTATGGAGTGTCCTAGTTGACAATGTTGGTGACATCATACTCCGTTTTTTCTATTTGTCTTTTGTAGAGTTCTTTGTAAGTAGGACAGTCTAATCCCCAAGCTTTTTTATATGTTCTTTTCCTGTTGTTTCAAGGAACACAGTCAACAGTGGTTTATTCATGACATTCGAATTTTTTATGAGCAGGTTTCGCACATTTCTTGCATATAGCTTCCTTGTCACATCTTTTCAAAGAATGACCAAAATCCCGACGTTGACGCACTTTTGTACCGATACATAGTTCCTAGGGCGTAAAGATTCAAATCATATGTACACCATATCCCTCTGTAATAACATTATTATGTCCGTTGGTGTCATAACTAGAATATTATTTACAGTTTTTTTCCCTTTCGGGCCGGTTTGGAATCATATTTTGACTTCTTTTTGAAATTTCTCTTTGGTGATACGATCGCTGAGACTTATTTCAAGCCGGCCGGGGTGGCTGAGTGGCTCTATGCGCTTCTGTCTGGAACTGCGTGACCACTACGGTCGCCGGTTCGAATCCTGCCTCGGGCATGGATGTGTGCCATGTCCTTAGGTTAGTTGGGTTTAAGTAGTTCTAAGTTCTAGGGGACTGATGACCTCAGATGTTAAGTCACATAGTGCTCAGAGCCATTTGAACTTATTTCAAACTATTCGTCTAGGAAGCCCTGATCTGTTGGTGTTGCTGGAACGCTGTGTACTGCCAGTAGTGATCATAGTTTTCTTGACTCTTCACATCGAATGTCCTTTAAGTTTGATGTTTTTTTTTCAATAATCTTCCTCTTGCTTGCTTATGCCTCTGTTTCAAGAATTACTATGTTCGCTGCATTCCTCACTGCTTTCTGTAACTTTCATTTTATCAAGTCTCGGGTTTATTGCTTTAGTTAATGTATCCCTTGTTCCTTTAGCATCCTGGCTGTTCTTTGATTTAAAAAAAGAGGACAGTGGCCTGTTTATGTTTTACTAATTCAATTTGTTTTTCAGCCCGGGTTATCGGCTTTGTGACAGGACTACCTGCCGCAACTGCAGCGAAAGTCAGTGGTGTTGGCCACGTTTCGATACGTAATTTTTGATTTTCTTCCTTTAGGGCCACAATCTCCATTTGCAAATACTGTATTCTGTCTGTTGCTTGAGGGGTATTTGCCTCCGTTAATTCCCTACACAGTCTTTCGTTTTCAGTTCTTACTTCGTCGTTTTGTCCACAAAGTCTGACTTGGCCAATGCCCGTATTTCGTTCCTGATTTGAGGCAGTAATTGTGGAGGACACCCTTTAGTGTTTTAGCTCTGCTTGCAAATCTGCCATAATTTCGTCTGCAGCTGCTGTCATTTTGGAATCCATGTTTGTACGTCTGTGTGTTACAGCCTCTATAGAGCTTGTTCGCCAGATCACTCCTTGTTCCCGTGTTGGTGTGTTGCCATTGCCAGTTCCTGCTGATGTTGTTGTAATGTTTAATTGTGGCGTCTGTCAGCCTTCATCGGTGTTTGATCCAGCCGACGCCTGCTTGATCCACGATGTATGCTGCAGGGTCCTCGTGTTAGCGCGCACTTGGAGCTAAACCTCATGCACAGCCTAATATGCACGTTCTTAAAATCTCTCACAAAGTGAGACAGAGTGAGCCCACGCCAGGTGGCACTTAGTAGCTGACATCCAGCTCCCGGTATCTGGGTCTAACGAAAGAGAAAAACAGCTTTAAGACCTAGAAAACATTGTTAACTCGTCTTTCGTGCTCAGGCACTATGCCAGTGTGCCAGTATCAAAGTAGCGCGAAGAAATAAGAGCCACGCACCAGCTGAACATACCTGCAGCCAGCTTTCTGTAGACGGCCGCTGTTGTCTGTGACGCCAGACGCACCGAATAGCTGTAGCTCGCGCAATCAACTCACCGCAGGCCGCGGTGTCAGCACGGTCAGCGTCCCGGGGTCACTGCAGTCGGCTGCGCGGCGCACCGTCAGCAGAAGCAACACCGACTCAAAGGAAGGCCTCGGATAACCTTGATCTCGGCGCTTGTTGGTGACGTCACGTCAGCTAGGCACGGCGAACGCCAGGTCTGTTGCAGGCAGAAACGCCTGGGCGTGCTTATCACTGTAAATCTCTTATTTTAGGACAAAACGTTTGGTATTGTTTCGGATTCTGCAGTTTTATTTAGATGAAAGATTTTCTTACTATCGTAAAGCTACAAATGAAGATCGTAGTTCTATATTACTGAATCCTGTCGAAACAAACGTAGATCAATATGAGAAGATGCTTTGCCCCATTGCAAGCTTCGGAAATTTTACATTCAAGTATCTATAATTACTTGATCCCCTTACAATTAACTCGTTTCTATTATTTATTTATTTTCATTTGACATCGTCACTGGAAATGTGAACTAATTTACATGTGTAAATGTCCAACTGTTGCCAGTCATTAGATTACAGTCATTTTCAACGAAAGGAATTCTAAACAGGAAACAAAATAGCTTCATACATCGAAAATACTGCTGAGCTTAAACTTTTTTAAGCATGCGCATTAGAAAAGATAAATATTCCCCTCTTGCAACTGAAAGGAGAAAGTTTATAAGATAAAAAAATTTTATTTGATAAAACAAGTATCTCTCTTTTGCCTCTCCTTCTGTCCCCCATCCCTTCCCCAAACGTGTACAATCGCAAGATATTTTACTAACATTCAGTGCTCCTCACCCCATAGTCAACCAAGATACATAAAGAAGAGCACCAATATGTTAACAGTTTCTTGTAAAAGCAACCCAGTACAAACGTAACTTCCTCAGATTTACAAATAAGGTAAAGAAGCACGAATTCTGTTGCTGCTGGACCATGAAGTTGTTTTTGTATGTCAATCCTTAAAACAGGTGGAAGTTTAAGTTCAGGAGTACACTACTTGTTAAGAAGTGTAATGAATTGCTCTGGTAATTGATTGCAGAAATCTCTCAGAACGATGTGTGTTGGTCAACTACGGCCAATAGTTTCACATTTTCCTGTGTCAGAGAGGGAGACACCACCATTATGAGTATGCCTTCAACAGACCTGGGGTTCGCCGTGCCTAGCTGACGTGACGTCACGAAGAAGCGCCGAGGCTTTCCTTTGAGTCGGTGTTGGCAGAAGGCGCCACGCGTCGCTGCCGCCAATGGACAATGACAAGCTACTCTGCCGACGAAGCTTGCCACACGTCTCACAAGAATGCATCCACTATCACGGAGAAACGAAATCTCACCGTGAAACTTCAGTCCCGAACTAGTATTTATTGTGCAACGTGGCGGATTACACTTTTAACTATCTACAAAGAAAAGTTCACTCCACTATAACCACTCTTTCCCACCACAAAACACGAAACTAACCGGAGCTCCGAACACGTCCGCACGCCAAGCCGCGCCACATGGCAGTAAACAGGACCACGAATACCTAGTAGAAATCCTAATTCACATAGCTCATGCTTTCGACAACCTTTGGTGGCTAGCGCAGTTTGCAAGACTTAGAGTGATGAATGTTCCACTGGTTTCATACAACAGGCTTAAAGATTACTGTAAAAACAGGATAATAACGAGTTGTCCGCAATGATCCCCATGCTGAAAGATTTTCTGGGACATAGCCATAGAATTACTACTGACTGCACTAGAAGACAACGACATAGCAAACTGGGTGGCTACGTATGCTGATGACCTTCGGTCATGGTATCTGATAACTCCAGTCCAAATTAGAGAGTAGAGCCACGTGGTTCATTGTGTTCATCGGTGAATGGTGCACGAAGAACAAATTCATAATAGCGAAAAACAAAACTGTTCACCTACTTCTAAGAGGCATACTCAAAAAATGGCTCTGAGGACTATGGGACTTAACATCGGAGGTCATCAGTTCCCTAGAACTTAGAACTACTTAAACCTAACTAACCTAAGGACATCACACACATCCATGCCCGAGGCAGGATTCGAACCTGCGACCGTAGCAGTCGTGTAGTCCCGGACTGTAGCGCCTGGAACCGTTCGGCTACCACGGCCGTTTAAGAGGCATACTGAAAAGAAATCCAATTATAGAGCACTCTTTGAGTCAATAACTTGTTTTGCGGCTAGTGCGTGGGCCCATCGATTATGCTTAGGTACGCATAAAACGATTATGAGGCCCGACCAGAGGAGGGTCCTGCAAATAATGTTGGGGGGCTTTCGGCGAGACCTCGATTGAGGCACTATGCATGTGTAACGTCCCCTTAGAAAAATTCTGAATGACTGTGCTGCTAAACTTCTACGTTGTTTGATTTTCAAATAGCTGAGCAAAACTCAACGTACTCTAACCGTTTTCTCTTTACTTATTCTGATCATCACTAAACCGACACACAATATTTTTAGCGCAACGCAATCTGACTTTCAATAATCCCTATAAAAGAATGGCCCTGACTAACAATAACCTATACCTTTCATGAATCACTTACCTCACAAAAATCAGCGTTACTCGAACTACTGCAATACAGCGAGTGCCAAAACTGCCAGCTAGATAAAAGTTTCTAACTACTGAAGGCACTAACTACTGATAGTAATAGTTAGCAAATGAAAGATTTTGATAGAGAAAAAACAATGTATTTACTTTAATAATGTTCAAAAGTCATATATATATCCATCAATTTATGACACCCATCTTTACAAATTTCCTTTTTCTGGCGGACACACGTCCAGATCGTCCGCTTATGGTAACCTCTCTAAACTCTGTCATCTCTCTCTCCACATCCACCACTGCTTGCGGTTCACCTCCAACTGCCAACGCTACGCGCTGTTCACATCCAACTGCCCAACACTACTCAAGCGAATATTCCAATAATGAGTCAAACCAGCCACAGACTGTACACAGCGCAGTCAACGATTTTCGTACAGAGCACTACGTGGCGTTACCAACGTACAAACATGAACAGCCTACTTACATAGCCGCCATGCTCCCCACAAAAAATTTTACAAATTCTTTTGGGCAGTGGACAATACTGATTTAAAAATTTTTTCTCAATTGCTATAACAAAGATACCACATGCACGCCCTTTTTGATACACTGTTGGTCAATAGCAAAAATATTACTCACAGTCCATAAAGACAGTCCCGATCATTCATCACAGTAGTAATTGCACCTTTTTTTTTTTTTTGCACACAGTCTGAGCAGTAAAAGAAAATGCACACGGAAGTAGTTGATTTCCATGAGTCTTGAAGAAGTAGTGTTTTCCTTCCAGCGGAAACAGAGTGGTAACTCTTCACATGCAGACAGGTAATGGGCCACAAGTGAGCAAACCTGCAGCAGAGTCATTTGAAGTTTTGAAGAAGATGATGATATTAGTGGGCCACCGCAGATGCAGATCCACTCTATTCCTGGTTGAGATTATGGTATTGGTGGGCCACCAAAGGAGCAGACCCACTGTAGTCCTTGTAGAGATGGGCAGCAGCCATCCGTTGTGACTGTGCGGTTGCCAAATTACCACTGAAGAGTCTTGCGAATAATATACCAAGTCCATGAACCACCACTTGTGCACTCACAAAATTTTTCGAATGTCCTAAGAACCAGCGATTATGTTGTTCCGATGAGGCTTCTGCTATTAGAATATCGTATACATATAAGGTGATACGACGTTTTAAGAACTCAGGTAATATGGAATTTAGCCCACGAATGAATGCTGCCGAAGAAATCGTCAGACCAAAACGAAGTTTCCGAAATTGATAACAAACGCCGAAACAAAGAAAAGCTGTGTATTTTCTACATTCTGGATGAAATTCGATCTGATAAAATCTGGACCTGAGATCAATAGAAGACAACAGTTTTACACCATTAAAAATTCTAAACAAGTTCTTCCAACGTTTTTGGCCTGTCTGTTTCAGGAATGATGATAGTACTGATTTGTCTCGAATCTAAGACAACCCTGATCGATCCATTAATCTTCTCAACAAGATGTAGTGGATTGTTGTAAGAGGTTACTGCAGGCTCAATAATGCCCTAATCAAGCATAGATTGTATTTCTGTTCTATCACGGTCCCTATAATGTGCCGGAATTACGTATGAGCCGGCCGGAGTGGCCGTGCGATTCTAGGCGCTACAGTCTGGAACCGAACGACTGCTACGGTCGCAGGTTCGAATCCTGCCTCGGGCATGGATGTGTATGATGTCCTTAGGTTAGTTAGGTTTAATTAGTTCTAAGTTCTAGGCGACTGATGACCTCAGAAGTTGAGTCGCATAGTGCTCAGAGCCATTTGAAGCATTTTTTGAATTACGTGTGATCTAACACAAAATTTAGTATGCTCACGGACACGAAATTGGTATTGAAATCCCTTGACTGTTCCTGTTCTGTGAGTAAAAACTGTGGAATGTGCTTGTAAAATGTCAAAAAGGTCCTGCCCATCAGTATCATTATGGTTGTCAATTGTTTGAATTTTATGCAGAAATAAGTCATTAGAATCAAATACGTCGTCGATATCATCCCTGTCAATACTTGCAGAGTGATAGTGTCAAGTTCTGTCGAAAGTTCCGAACTGTTGTCTAACAAGATTAGATTAGATTAGAGTACATTAGATTAGGTTAGTGCTTGTTCCATAGATCATGAATACGACACTTCATAATGATGTGGAACGTATCAGTTTAATATAAGGTGTCTATACAAGATATTACATTACACAAAATATTACATGACACTTAATATTTTTATTTTCTTTTGTGGGGGTTGGGGAAATTACCCACTTCGTATATCCAAAAGTTCATCTAATGAGTAGAAGGAGTTGCCATTAAGGAATTCTTTTAATTTCCTTTTAAATTCTATACGGCTATCTGTCAGACTTTTGATGCTATTAGGTAAGTGACCAAAGACTTTTGTGGCAGCATAATTTACCCCCTTCTGAGCCAAAGTTGGATTTAAGCTTGAGTAGTGAAGATCATCCTTTTTCCTAGTGTTGTAGCTACGTACACTGTTATTTCTTTTGAATTCGTTCGGATTGTTAGTAACAAATTTCATGAGTGAATATATATATTGTGAGGCTACAGTGAAGATCACTAGCTCTTTAAATAAGTGTCTGCAGGATGATCTTGGATGAGCTTCAGCAATTATTCTGATTACACTCTTTTGTACAATGAAAACTCTTTTACTCAATGATGAGTTACCCCAGAATATGATGCCATACGAAAGCAGAGAATGAAAATAGGCGTGGTAAGCTAATTTACTCAGATGTATATCGCCAAAATTTGCAATGTCCTTAAGAGCATAAGTAGCTTAACTCAAACGTTTCAGCAGATCCCCAGTGTGTTTTTTCCAGTTCAACCCCTCATCAATGCATACACCTAGATATTTCGAATATTCTACCTTAGCTACCGATTTCTGATCGAAGTCTGTATTAATAATGGTGTCATTCCATTTACTGTGTGGAACTGTATATACTGTGTTTTGTCAAAGTTCAATGAGAGCCCATTTTCAGAGAACCACTTAATGATTTTCTGAAAAACATCATTTAAAATCTCACTAGTTAATTCTTGTCTGTTGGGTGTAATAGTTATACTTGTGTCATTGGCAAAAAGTACCAGTTTTGCATCTTCGTGAATATAGAATGGCAAGTCATTAATATATATTAAGAACAGCAGAGGACCCCAGACCGAACCTTGCGGCACCTCATTCTTGATTGTTCCCCAGTTTGAGAAATCACCAGTTTTTTGCATATTATGTGAACTGCTTATTTCAACTTCCTGCACTCTTCCAGTTAGGTAGTACTTAAATCATTTGAGCACTGTCCCATTCATACCACAGTACTTGAACTTATCTAGAAGTATTCCATGATTTACACAATCAAAAGCCTTTGATAGGTCACAAAAAATCTCAATGGGTGACTTCCGGTTACTAAGAGCATTTAATATTTCATTAGTGAAAGTATATATAGCATTTTCTGTTGAAAAACCCTTATGGAAACCAAACTGACATTTTCTTAAAACTTTATTTTTACAAATGTGTGAAGCTACTCTACAATACATTATTTTTTCAAGAATTTTGGATAAGGCAGTATTGGAGCGCGAGTGTCCTCTGAAACATGTCATTCTTGTTTACTTGTGCCAACTGATCTTGTACTTACCGGATTTCTCTTTTGTGTTCCGTATTATTTTGATTCTGATTTTGTTTGAATTTCCTCCTCCCCCCCCCCCCCCCCATGAACCATGAACCTTGCCGTTGGTGGAGTGCCTTGTGTGCCTCAGCGATACAGATGGCCGTACTGTAGGTGCGACCACAACGGAGGGGTATCTGTTGAGAGGCCAGACAAATGTGTGGTTCCTGAAGAGGGGCAGCAGCCTTTTCAGTAGTTGCAGGGGCACAGTCTGGATGATTGACTGACCTGGTCTTGTAACACAAACCAAAACGGCCTTGCTGTGCTGGTATGCGAACGGCTGAAACCAAGGGAAAACCACAGTCGTAATTTTTCCCGAGGGCATGCAGCCTTACTGTATGGTTAAATGATGATGGCATCCTCTTGGGTAGAATATTCCGGAGGTAAAATAGTCCCCGATTCGGATCTCCGGCCGAGGACTACTCAAGAGGACGTCGTTATCAGGAGAAAGAAAACTGGCGTTCTACGGATCGGAGCGTGGAATGTAAGATCCCTTAATCGGGTAGGTAGGTTAGAAAATTTAAAAAGGGAAATGGGTAAGTTTAAGTTAGATATAGTGGGAATTAGTGAAGTTCGGTGGCAGGAGGAACAAGACTTTTGGTCAGATGAATACAGGGTTATAAATACAAAATCAAATAGAGGTAATGCAGGAGTAGGTTTAATAATGAATAAAAAAAATAGGAGTGCGAGCAAGCTACTACAAACAGCATAGTGAAAGCATTATTGTGGCCAAGATAGACACGAAGCCCATGCCTACTACAGTAGTACAAGATTATATGCCAACTAGCTCTGCAGATGATGAAAAAACTGATGAAATGTATGATGAGATAAAAGAAATTATTCAGGTAGAGAAGGGAGAAGAAAATTTAATAGTCATGGATGACAGGAATTCGAGAAAAGGAAAAGCGAGATTGGGGTTAAGAAATGAAAGAGGAAGCCGTCTGCTAGAATTTTGCACAGAGCATAACTTAATCATAGCTAACACTTGGTTCAAGATTCATAAAAGAAGGTTGTATACATGGAAGAATCCTGGAGATACTAGTAGGTATCAGATAGGTTATATAATAGTAAGACAGAGATTAGGAACCAGGTTTTAAATTGTAAGACATTTCCAGGGGCAGATGTGGACTCTGACCACAATCTATTGGTTATGAACTGTAGATTAAAACTGAAGACACTGCAAGAAGGTGGGAACTTAAGGAGACGGGACCTGGATAAACTGACTAAACCAGAGGTTGTAGAGAGTTTCAGGGAGAACGTACGGGAACAATTGACAGGAATGTGGCAAAGAAATACAGTAGAAGAAGAGTGGGTAGCTCTGAGGGATGAAGTAGCGATGGCATCAGAGGA
Organism: Schistocerca nitens; assembly: GCF_023898315.1. NCBI lineage: Eukaryota > Metazoa > Arthropoda > Insecta > Orthoptera > Acrididae > Schistocerca > Schistocerca nitens. The sequence continues at coordinate 254,488,380 of NC_064618.1, forward strand.
TCTAGTAGATAAAAAGACGAGGGCTAGTAGAAATCGTTGGGCAACAGAAGAAATATTGAATTTAATTGATGAAAGGAAAAGATATAAAAATGCAGTAAATGAAACAGGCAACGTGGAATACAAACGTCTCAAAAATGAGATCGACAAGAAGTACAAAATGGCTAAGCAGGGATGGCTAGAGGACAAATGTAAGGATATAGAGGCTTATCTTACTAGGGGCAAGAGAGATACTGCCTACAGGAAAATTAAGACCTTTGGAGAAAAGAGAGCCACTTGTATGAATATCATGAGCTCAGATGGAAACCCAATTCTAAGCAAAGAAGGGAAAGCAGAAAGGTGGAAGGAGAATATAGAGGTTCTATATAAGGGCGATGTACTTCTGAACAATATTATGGAAATGAAAGAGGATGTAGATGAAGATGAAATGGGAGAAACGATACTGCGTGAAGAGCGACAGAGCACTGAAGGACCTCAGTTGAAACATGGCCCCGGCAGTAGACAACATTCCATTAGAACTACTAACGGCCTTGGGAGAGTCAGTCCTGACGAAGCTCTACCATCTGGTGAGCAAGATGTATGATACAGGCGAAATACCCTCAGACTTCAATAAGAATATAATAATTCCAATCCCAAAGAAAGCAGGTGTTGACAGATGTGAAAATTACCGAACTATCAGATTAATAAGTCACAGCTGCCAAGTAGTAATGCGATTTCTTTACAGACGAATGGAAAAAATGGTAGAAGCCGATCTCAGGGAAGATCAGTTTACATTCTGTACAAATGTTGGAGCACGTGAGGCTATACTGATCTTACGACTTATCTTAGAAGAAAGATTAAGGAAAGGCAAACCTAAGTTTCTAGCATTTGTAGACTTAGACAAAGCTTTTGACAATGTTGACTGGAATACTCTCTTTCAAATTCTGAAGGTACCAGGGGTAAAATACAGGGAGCGAAAGACTATTTACAATTTGTACAGAAACCAGATGGCAGTTATAAGAGTCGAGGGGCACGAAAGGGAAGCAGTGGTTGGGAAATGAGTGAGACAGGGTTGTAGCCTCTCCCCTATGTTATTCAATCTCTATATTGACCAAGCAGTAAAGGAAACAAAAGAAAAATTCGGAATAGGTATTAAAATCCGTGGAGAAGAAATAAAAACTTAGAGGTTCGCTGATGACACTAATTCTGTCAGAGACAGCAAAGGACTTGGAAGAGGAGTTGAACGGAATGGACAGTGTCTTGGAAGGAGGATATAAAATGAACTTCAACAAAAGCAAAACGAGGATAATGGAAAGTAGTCGAATGAAGTCGGGTGATGCTGAGGGAATTAGATTAGGAGATGAGACACTTAAAGAAGTAAAGGAGTTTTGATATTTGGGGAGCAAAAAACTGATGATGGTCGAAGTAGGGAGGGTATAAAATGTAGACTGGCGTTGGCAAAAAAAGCGTTTCTGAAGAATAGAAATTTGTTAACATCGAGTATAGATTTAAGTGTCAGGAAGTCGTTTCTGAAAGTATTTGTGTGGAGTGTGGCCCTGTATGGAAGTGAAGCATGGACGATAAATAGTTTGGACACGAAGAGAATAGAAGCTTTCGAAATGTGGTGATACAGAAAAATGCTGAAGATTAGATGGGTGGATCACTTAACTAATGAGGAGGTACTGCATAGAATTGTGGAGGATTTTGTGGCACAACTTGACTAGAAGAAGGGACCGGTTGGTAGGACATGTTCTGAGGCATCAAGGGATCATCAACTTAGTATCGGAGGGCAGCGTGGAGGGTAAAAATCGTAGAGGGAAACCAAGAGATGAATACACTAAGCAGATTCAGAAGGATGTAGGTTGCAGTAGGTACTGGGAGACGAAGAAGCTTGCACAGGATAGAGTAGCATGGAGAGCTGTAACAAACCAGTCTCAGGACTGAAGGCCACAACCAAAAGCAACAAAATTTGTTCGTACTCTTCTGTGTCAGTAAAGACTACCGGTCTTGTGTCATTCAGATTATCATCTACCATCGTACTCTGGGCACAGTCTGTGTCGCCTGGCCACCAAGAGCGGTTGCGTAACGATTTAATTAATGGATCCTGTTATATGGCTCCTTCCGTGTATAGGGGTTTTACGACTATGACGTGTGGTGCCTGAAGATGGCATCAGTGTAATGCCGAAACTGGTAGCACATAAGAAGTTCATAAAATCAATTTCTACAATACATACGGCTGTTGGTAAATTACTGCATCAAGAAAAGAAGTATCATCCGCTAGGCCACAACACGCACGAAAATGTGTGCAGAGTGGTCGTGACAGAGGATCAGTGAAGGAAACTGTGACGAAAAAAATAGAACGGTGGTTGTTGTAAGAGTCAGTGCATAAATCAATGTTGCATTCGCAAACCCTATCAGCACCATAAGAGCACGTCGGGAGCTACGTAAGCAGGGAACTGTAGGGTGAGCTGGATTCCCAAAACCACTCATCAGTTATGGAAATGTCCGTAAGAGGAAAGCTGCGGTGTTTGAAACTTCGAATATGGAGCAATGGAAGAAAGTCATTTGGAGGGGATGAGTCCTGTTTCACATGTTTCCGAATTCCCACCAAGTTTACGTCGTAAGAGTGAAACATAGGGACGGTTCGGTGAAGATGTGGCCGGCCATAATGTGGTATTCCATGAGCCACGTGGTTACTCAGCAAGGGCACACAATTACGGAAGATTATTTGGCCATTTTAGCTGATCACGCGTATCCCATGGTTCAGTGCTTGTTCCCCAATGGCGATGCTGCATTCCAAGACGACAGGACACCTGCGCACACAGCTCACATCGTCCAGAACTGGTTTAGTGACCATGAGGATGAGTTATTGCTTCTACCCTGGCCACAACAGCCACCAGATCTTAACATTATTGTGCGTTTGTGGTCTGCTTTGAGGAGAAGGGTAGGTGGTTGCTATCCACCTCCATCATCGTTACCTGAATTTGTCACTACTTTCCTGGAAGAATGGTACAGGATTGTCTTGAAAATCATAGAGGAACTGATTCTATCCATTCAAAGACGACTGGAAGCTGTTCTGAAGGGCAATTGGTTTCCTACATCGTACTAGCCGTGGTAACACACTGTGTTTTCGGTGTTTAAAATGTTTGTCCATCCTCTACAGAAGTTCATACAGAAAACTGTGATACTAAGAAAAGAGAGGAGCACGAAATTCAAGATAACAATCTGAGAAAAAAAGTGAAAATACTGTTGTTTTGTATCTCTTAAACCAAACACAATTTTGCACTGTTATAATATATCGTTGTACAAGAAAAAAATAATAATGATAGAAGCTTATGTACACACAAGTCTGTACATACAGTCCTTGTGGTAATATCGGTCCCTAGCATTAAGCCAAAACGCAATGTAGAAGGCCTGCAAAACGTAAAACTGCATTCTTCGAAACGCTGGCAATTCTAGAAAGGCAGTTTGCTTAACATCTGTAGAACTTTTCGTCGTTGTCTCGAGGAAGATGGTTAACTTAGTGATAAATCAGTGTCAGTATACAAACAATATGTAAAGAAAGAGTAAACGACTAAATCATAAAATGAATCTAGAATTACGAGATTTAGTAGAGAACAGTTTATTTCAATTATTGGTTACAAGTAATTCTGTACAATATCTACACGTGTTTTACAACGTCTTCTCTCTGTCTTACGAAACAGGGTTGTGTGTCAGTCCACGGACAATTTTTTAAATGAGCCTGCGATGCCGTAGATGTCGCCATCGTGGTCCTCGGCGGGGCGTTTGCTCTCGTCTGACTTGTACTTGTCCTTCTCCAGCAGCCACTCACGGTCGACCTTCTCCAGAAGTTTGTCTGAAACACGGAGAACAGTTTACCTCACATACTTACACAAGCACTCCGATTTTCAGTGGCTTTCCTGTATGAGCGTAAGAAGTAATTTGAGACACTGTTATTATCAAAGTCATAACGTAGGACTGTTTTTATTTTCTTGTGGAAACAAGTATTAATGTTCTTCCGTAAATGTTCCTAATGCTGGATAATCTGTGCAAAGCAGTTTTTGTTCTGAACCCCGATGTTAAAAGAACAATGACAGTTCTGTAAGTCTGCGCAACATCGTTATCTATTCGTTAGAAAAGTCTTCCTTAACAATTCTGTACAGACTAATTTTGAAGTAACGTAGTGACTGAACGTGGCAGAAGGGCTGCATTTCCACGAGAATTACCATGAAGATGACCTTTACACAGAAACAGTGCTTGTCAGTTCACGTTCAGTTATCAAGTCTCCTTTGCCAGTAAGGTGGTTCTATCGTTGTTGTACTGTATCTTCTCTGTGATTTCTGAAGAACGACAAATATTGAAGATCTGGATTGACTGATTCCCGATTGTGGCGGGGCGGGTTGTAGTTAACATTAATATGTTTTAAAGACAGTTCGACAACTATTTATGATACGTACAGTGCCTGTAATATTACTTGAAAAGGTATTTGGCTTTTAACTCAGTGATGAAGGGTTTAATTTACAGAGTGAATTCGTGTGACAGTGTCAATATTTAATTGCTCATCTCTGCGTAGTTTACGGTTGTTAATTCACAGTGTCAAGCTGAATCAAACTTTTCCTCTGTGATTTTTGTGTTCAGTTGTTTTATGAAAGATGACCGTAGCAGCGGAATATTTTTTTAAATTCACTGCTTTGATTTTTACCCCCATTTGACTGGAATGCATTTAAAAAGAAAATCGTGTTGTTCAAAGGACAAATTGTGACTAACATATTCCAGGTCCCTAGGCTTACTAACGTGACGTTTGAAGAATTTATTACGGCCTTGAAAGAATTACAAGGGTAGTTTCCTAAACGTTTTGAGGACGCTGCAAACGTCACATCTGTTTCCTAGACCGTTTGCCATTTCAATTGAAAACGCCCCTGTGCATATCTACATAGCTGATTGACCTTCAGTGTGATTCCCGATTTAAATAGGAATCCGTTTACGTTAACACTGTCGAGAGTGCCTACATTGTTGTACTCAGGTAGAGTTTCCACGTTTGCATAATGGGGTTGCCAAAGTGCTGTAATACTTCTATTAGCATATGTGTGTCGAAGACTTTTTTTATTACAACACTAAAGAGGTCACGATTACGGGGAAGCCAGAGTGCGAAAATCCGTAAAATTGTTCGCATCTATTCGTATGCAGGCAGTTTGTGTAAGATAATACGGTATTACGCCTTCAGTGCGCCGAAACTAATTAAGTAATACTGAAAACCTGTTTCGTCTGTGATCTGTGTTGTTGAGAAACACGGCATTGCTATCTAAATACGGCGCGATCGTTGTTGCTCCCTCTTCCCCCTCCTTACACTCAGACATCATGGAGTGGATGTGTGGGAAATCAGAATCCACGCTGAGCTCTGTGGCCTACGAGCCAGGTACGATAATAATTAGGGTAAGGGGCCAGATGGTCTTTAAATATAGACTACTGGCCATTAAAATTGCTACACCACGAAGATGACGTGCTACAGACGAGAAATGTAACGGACAGTAAGACGATGCTGTATTATGCAAATGATTAGCTTTTCAGGGCATTCACACAAGGTTGGCGCCGGTGGCGACACCTACAACGTGCTGACATGAGGAAAGTTTCCAACCGATTTCTCATACACAAACAGCAGTTGACCGGCGTTGTCTGGTGAAACGTTGTTGTGATGCCTCGTGTACGGAGGAGAAATGCGTACCATCACGTTTCCGGCTTTGATAAAGGTAGGATTGTAGCCTATCGCGATTGAGGTTTATCGTATCGCGACATTGCTGCTCGCGCTGATCGAGATCCAATGACTGTTAGCAGAATATGGAATCGGTGGGTTCAGGAGGGTAATACGGAACGCCGTGCTGGATCCCAACGGCCTCGTATCACTAGCAGTCGAGACGGCAGGCATCTTACCCGCATGGCTGTAACGGATCGTAAAGCCACGCCTCGATCCCTAAGTCAACAGATGGGGACGTTTGCAAGACAACAACCATCTGCACGAACAGTTCGACGACGTTTGCAGCAGGAAGGACTATGAGCTCGGAGACCATGGCTGCAGTTACCCTTGACGCTGCATCACAGACAGGAGCACCTGCGATGGTGTATTCAACGACAAACCTGGGTGCTCGAATGGCAAAACGTCATTTTTTCGGATGAATCCAGGTTCTGTTTACAGCATCATGATACTGGCAGAAGTAAAGCTGTGAGGACCGGGCGTGAGTCGTGGTTCCGTAGCTCAGATGGTAGAGCACTTACCCGCGAAAGGCAAAGGTCCCGAGTTCGAGTCTCGGTCGGGCACACAGTTTTAATCTGCTAGAAAGTTTCAAGTTTCAGCATCATGATGGTCGCATCCGAGTTTGGCTACATCGCGGTGAACGCATATTGGAAGCGTGTATTCGTCGTCGTCATACAGGCGTATCACCCAGCGTGATGGTATGGGGTGCCACTTGTTACACGTCTCGGTCACCTCTTGTTCGAATTGACAGCACTTTGAACAGTGCACGCTACATTTCAGATGTGTTACGACCCGTAGCTCTACCCTTCATTCGATCCCTGCGAAACCCTACATTTCAGCAGGATAATGCACGACCGCATGTAGCAGGTCCTGTACGGGCCTTTCTGGATACAGAAAATTTTCGACTGCTCCTCTGGCCAGCACATGCTCCAGATCTCTCACCAATTGAATGTTCTGGTCAATGGCGACCAAGGAACTGGCTCATCACAATACGCCAGTCACTTCTCTTCATTAACTGTGGTATCGTGTTGAAACTGTATGGGCAGCTGTACCTGTACACGTCATCCAAGCTTTGTTTGGCTAGATGTCCAGGCGTATTAATGCCGTTATTATGGCTAGAGGTGGTTGTTCTGGGTACTGTTTGCTCAGGATCCATGCACCAAAATTCCGTGAAAATGTCATCACATGTCAGGTCTAGTATAATATATTTGTCCAATGAATACCCGTTTATCATCTGCATTTCTTATTGTTGTAGCAATTTCAATGGCCAGTAGTGTAGGTGGATGTGTGGGATGTGATGAATCTGTTCGGTGAACTTTTAGAGGAGCTGCTTACAGGCAAAGTTGTCAACAGGTCCAGCAGTGCCTCCCAGCTCGTCTGGTATGCAGTCAGGCTGCACTTCGTCGAACAGAGTCGTCGATCCAGGAAGGTGCGCGAACACCTGCAGCAGACAGGCGGTATGACAACAAACAGTCCCAACACTGGTATGTTTTATTCTAATGTACTCCTGAGTCATTACCACACTGTCACTTCAATAAACAAACTAGTCTTTAAACTGAAATTAATGAGCACTACAGAATGCAATGGAGAAACAAAAAAAATTAATGATAATGTTCTCAGTAGCCACATTTGTAGAAGCAGAAACTTATCTAAGTAAAACTTCATTTAGTTTCACTTGAAAATAGTATTCCAGAGACTAAGCTTAATAATGGGTGGGGAAAACAGATGTTGCTACTTACGTCATATCAGAAGAAATGTGCCTGATATTAACCTTGAAATGTCTGGAGTATCTGATGTCATCAGATCAGTTAACAAGTCCCATTGTTCATTACAAAAACAGTATTTTCCTGCTTCGCTGCACAAATAATTCGACCTCAAAGCACCCTGCTGAAACCAGGATTTCATTACCAGACAAAAATGCGCAAATTTATTTAGCTGCATCCGTCATCGAAAACGCAATAAGCTAAGTCTCCGGACAGTGAATTAGTCATCCCAGGAAGCATCACACTAAGACAGTCTACGTTTCATGACTTTTTTTATGGGGATGATATCACATAATACAGTTTCGCAGTCAATGGGCAACACGGTGATTGTGTAGTCGTCAAACATGCAGCGTATGCATGCACTCTGTGAACAGGAGAGATGAGAATGTCCATAGAATAATTACAATCACACAGAATAGAGGGCAAGACTTGGATAAAGAGAATGTTGAAGTGAACACCCTGGTCCATACTCACGATAAACTGAATGAGTAGCCCCAAGTCATAGCACCAACAACACCCTGAAAACATCACAAAACCACCCTCCACCCTGAAATACAACCTCCACACACACTGGGCTGCAGGTGCGCTCTACGCAGTGCATCAACTGAGTAGAGGAAAACAGCAACCCATTAGACCACAACACAAGCGTCTAGACAGCTACTGTCCAGAATGAAATCACCACTTTGCAGCGGAGTGCTCGCTGATATGAAACTTCCTGGCAGATTAAAACTGTGAGCCGTACTAAGACTAGAACGTTAAGTATTAATTTCCTCGTCTTCTACCGTAACACAAATTCGTAAGACATTTAAAATATTTTCAGCATGATTCGGGTATATAAAATGCTAAAGCGAAACCAACACAGAAACTACATTGAGGCATATATTCATGATAACGTCGCACTATCCACAAGGAATCGTTAAATGCTATATACAATCAAGAGTGAGACTTTTTTAGTCTTTTGCAGCCATACAGTAATGTATCTGCGAAATAACATTCAACACATTGACGATTCATATAGTAAAACAGGTGCTTATATACAGGTGTAAAATCTCTCAAAATATAAAACTGAATGAGAAATGCAGTAGACTCCTGAAGCTGTATTTATGTAAGTGGATTGGACACCCACATAAGCCGGTTTCGCATTTTTTAATTTGTGTCTCCTGCTGTGTATAAATGCTCTATCATATGGTGTAGGGAGCTGTTACAGAATGCCGCAGTGTAAGATTTGGCGGGGCTAGGCAAAGTTCTCAGCCCTCTTAAACTGACGAAAACCATCATCAAATATAAATGTCCAGTCTGTGTTAAAATCACGAACTGTCTTCACTTTACCGCTAGAATATGTTCCTGTCGTCCTATGTCAAGCACCAATTGCTTGACATACACTCCTGGAAATTGAAATAAGAACACCGTGAATTCATTGTCCCAGGAAGGGGAAACTTTATTGACACATTCCTGGGGTCAGACACATCACATGATCACACTGACAGAACCACAGGCACATAGACACAGGCAACAGAGCATGCACAATGTCGGCACTAGTACAGTGTATATCCACCTTTCGCAGCAATGCAGGCTGCTATTCTCCCATGGAGACGATCGTAGAGATGCTGGATGTAGTCCTGTGGAACGGCTTGCCATGCCATTTCCACCTGGCGCCTCAGTTGGACCAGCGTTCGTGCTGGACGTGCAGACCGCGTGAGACGACGCTTCATCCAGTCCCAAACATGCTCAATGGGGGACAGATCCGGAGATCTTGCTGGCCAGGGTAGTTGACTTACACCTTCTAGAGCACGTTGGGTGGCACGGGATACATGCGGACGTGCATTGTCCTGTTGGAACAGCAAGTTCCCTTGCCGGTCTAGGAATGGTAGAACGATGGGTTCGATGACGGTTTGGATGTACCGTGCACTATTCAGTGTCCCCTCGACGATCACCAGTGGTGTACGGCCAGTGTAGGAGATCGCTCCCCACACCATGATGCCGGGTGTTGGCCCTGTGTGCCTCGGTCGTATGCAGTCCTGATTGTGGCGCTCACCTGCACGGCGCCAAACACGCATACGGCCATCATTGGCACCAAGGCAGAAGCGACTCTCATCGCTGAAGACGACACGTCTCCATTCGTCCCTCCATTCACGCCTGTCGCGACACCACTGGAGGCGGGCTGCACGATGTTGGGGCGTGAGCGGAAGACGGCCTAACGGTGTGCGGGACCGTAGCCCAGCTTCATGGAGACGGTTGTGAATGGTCCTCGCCGATACCCCAGGAGCAACAGTGTCCCTAATTTGCTGGGAAGTGGCGGTGCGGTCCCCTACGGCACTGCGTAGGATCCTACGGTCTTGGCGTGCATCCGTGCGTCGCTGCGGTCCGGTCCCAGGTCGACGGGCACATGCACCTTCCGCCGACCACTGGCGACAACATCGATGTACTGTGGAGACCTCACGCCCCACGTGTTGAGCAGTTCAGCGGTACGTCCACCCGGCCTCCCGCATGCCCACTATACGCCCTCGCTCAAAGTCCGTCAACTGCACATACGGTTCACGTCCACGCTGTCGCGGCATGCTACCAGTGTTAAAGACTGCGATGGAGCTCCGTATGCCACGGCAAACTGGCTGACACTGACGGCGGCGGTGCACAAATGCTGCGCAGCTAGCGCCATTCGACGGCCAACACCGCGGTTCCTGGTGTGTCCGCTGTGCTGTGCGTGTGATCATTGCTTGTACAGCCCTCTCGCAGTGTCCGGAGCAAGTATGGTGGGTCTGACACACCGGTGTCAATGTGTTCTTTTTTCAATTTCCAGGAGTGTATATCATACGACAAAGCATTTACAAACACCAGAAGATGCAACATGTAAGTTGTTTGGGTCTCTAAACGACCGAAATAATTACAGCTACAGCAGACTATTGGACTATATTTTAATAGTTTTAAAACCTATATTTAATCACCTGTTGTACTATATGACTTGCCAACTAGTTATGCATAACTAGTTTAGCTGTGGCTGCTCCAGTTTTAAAATTGTCTGTAACTTTGATTTTAATAATTACATTTAAAGGAACATAGAATGCGAAATTACTGTCTTACTAGGCCACTGTAATCTGAGTTGATTTTTCAGCGGTAAGACGCTTTGATCCCCTCTATAACATCAGTATACGTCTCTTGAATGCACTGTTTACATATCAGACACAGAGTCATGTCTTTCTTGGAATCACCATAATAGGTAGTACAGAACCAAGTATCCTCGTTGGAATTGAAACGTCTGTTTACTGAAGGCAATGAACGTTTAGCTTTTGCTATCTTCTTCGGCCTAGAACTCGGGAGTCGTTTTTTCACAGCGGTTCTTCTTCTCCCTATTGTTTTTGTCGCACCATGTTTCAGGATCTGACTGTGTTGACCACATGTTAGTATAACTCTTGTCAGAACTTTGTTTGTTTTCGCCTTTTCCAAATGAGATTTTGGGTGGTTGTAACATACTTTCTCCTTGAAACCTACATGCCATGTGACAGTTCACTAGTAGAAGCTGTTTCTACTAGCGAACTGTCTCAAACCTCTAAAACAGGACACCATCTGTTTCAGACTGAACTGCTGCTACAAAATGACAGTCTTGAAACATACCTCTGTTAAGTGGCCAAACTCTTGTTTTAGCGAAACCATTATTCCCGTACCTACTATTGCTGATGGTCCATATGCTTTCCCAAACAATGTTGCCATGTGGAACTGGGTGACAACCTCTACTCTCTCTTCGCTCCGTCTATGTCGTAGGAACTTCTCCATTTCATTTATGTAATAACTATTTAGTGGCCTGAAGAATGAAACGTCAAGGGGCTGCAGCCTATGTGTCGTGTGATCCGGTAGTGAGAGCATAATTACACCATTTTTTCCAGCAGGCTCTAATGCTTCGTTATTTACGGTGTGTGTACAATGTTCGGCTAGAAGGAGTAAATCTTATTTTTCCTTCGAAGGGTACACGACTTCGATTAAATGTTTTAATCACGGCACAAATACGTCTTTATATGCGAATCCACTTTCGGGGCTGTACGCAAAATATGTTCCAAGTGGAGCACCGTCTTTTAATCAGTCTGCAGGACACGTACTTTTGCAAATTAGAAGTGTAGGGACATATAGTTCAGTGGAAGATACACAGCAATCTGCTGTTGTAGTAAGCCTTTTCCTCGCTGAGTATGGATCTCTCAGCCTTTATACCCTTCGAAGCTAAAACTTTTCGAGGTTTCTTTTGGGTTGTTGACAAGCCTGTCTCATCCGCGTTGAAAATTGGTGTAGCATCAAGCTTATTCTCGTCAAGAAACCACGCTCAGACGTCAAAAAATGGTTAACGTTATCTTTTTTGAATCCTTTGGCCTGCGCAAAGGCTGTCGGCTCTGACTCACGCAAGTTGAGATCGGAATGTCTCATAAACAAATAACACCACTTTTTTTCCTCGACTCGAGCTGTCACGAAAGCTGGGATGCTCAACTCCCGAGGTGTTATCCCAAACAAATATTCCTCTACTTTAACGGCATGCGACACTAGTTCTTGTTCCACATCCTGGGAAGACCACACGTTGCTGTCTGTTCTTTTTTTCTGCTCCACTGGAGAACAGTTTATTCCGTTTGAAGTATGTGCAACGCAGCTCTTGGAACATCATATGACCTGGCATCCTCATTCAACCCCATGTCACATTTCGCGCTGATTCAAGTGCACGACTCACATTATCTTCCTCCCACTTGCGATATTTCGTTCCTAGCGGCATCTAGAAGAAAACATAAACGGTATACAGTGCAGTAATAATGATTTTCAGTCTACGTATTGACCAAGTACACTTTAAAAGCTACAAGTAGGTGAAAATCACTAATGAAATAATGGGAACATAATTTCAATAAAATATTCGTTACGTTAAAATTAGATTCAAATAATTAGTTTCGTAGCAAAGGAAGCGAGAACTACTCCAGTTATCACCTCCAAGACGACATGTGGCTGCCGAAAAGTACATATACGCGAAACGGGAATGACTGTTAAACATCGTATGAAAGAATACGAACGCCACACGCGCCTGAAACGAAATGTCAAATAGGTGGTGGGTTGACATTGGTTTCAATAAAGAACGTGAATTGGCCGAGGAAACCAACGCTTTTTGAAGAAAAGCCGAGAGGCGATTGAAATTTTTAACAACATATGTAACTTCATTAGAGAGGACGGCTACAGGCTCTCGACACCGTGGCTCCTCGCCATCACGGGTGTGAATACGCGGCCGCGATGTACGAGCAATGCAAACAACGCCCCTTCAGCCACCTCTGCAGACAGTAATATTTTGGATAAACATTTTCCCTCTCTCGATCTGCCGCTTTCGCTTCTATCCCATGATCATGGCCCAACAGACACATTATTTCCTCCGATATGCGTCTCGCCATATGACAACAACGGGAATACCCCAGACATTTGAGCTAATGGAAAAGCTTACCGGCTGTTGTCATTCTTCCCACTCGCCATTCAAGAATGCAAAAGAGAAGGTGGGATCAGACAGTGGTTTCAGAAATACTTACAGCTACACACTATCCGTTACCTGGCAGAATACTGATGTAGATGTAGAAGGTCCCAAATCGACATTACAGGGTATTGCACGAACACCCAAGGACATGGGTTACTAACACTCTTTGAATTATTAACTAGGCAGGTTACTACGGTAATATTTCGGGCAGTGACTGAAATGTGACGCTATTAAATTCGTAGTTCATTCAATGGAATGTGAATGGAAATGCCGTCACCTTTTTTTTTTTTTTAGCTGGAATTATCTGACAGTGGTCAGAAGACTTTGACGGAGGTTTTGGACAATTTTGAATACTACCGTCCTATACAATGTAGAAATTTAAATTTAAGGACTCTGCACACAGTGACACAACGTGGACATGGCGTCTGAGATTGGTGGTTAATTGGGAAGACACAGCGGATAGTAGCATTATAATGAAGGCAGATGATGTCAGGCTTCTACCGGACATTATAGTGATGTGTAGAACAATTCCCATGTACAGTCATACTCAAAAGTATCCGAACGACCTGAATTGCATTTCGCCTGATTCGCATGCAACCCACATAACGCAGCTGTCTAGCAGGTCCTCTAATCGCTCTTTGGTACAGTCGTTTGACTATTGAAAATGGTTCCAACAAGTCATTACTAGAAAACACTGCTCTGTATCGCAATAACTCAAGATGTAAAGTAATACTACTATACTACAAATATCAGGGAACACCTTATCACAGGTAAGACTGTCCTTAAGGTTTGTAAGCTCACATTTATTACAATAAATGACATACCTGAAATGTTACCACTCTCATTATTACGTCAGATAGGTAATCCACGTAGTAAGTTCGTCGTATTCATGATTTCCTCTTCAAAGTAACATACCTTACTTATTATTTAACACAAAATGACATTAAAAGTTTAAGTTATTCACGAGCAGCTAGATGAGAATGTGTATGAACTTCAAATGACACGACGAACCGTCTCGTTCTGCATATGGATTCAAACCCAGGTCATGCAGACTAAGCAAAGATTTCGTGACTGATGGAAGCTAACAGTCATTCCTGATTAGGCATACAGAGAGTGATATACCTCGATTTTAGACAGTATCAATTAGCAAATACCAACTTTAAATTACATAACGCAAACATTTTTAACGGACGCGAATTCCTACCCAGCACCTAATGTCCCTGTTAACGAACTACGAGAGATGTTAAATATTGCTTCTTAACAAGTAACTTATTTGAAATGCCGTTAGGTAAAGTCTTGTGTTGGACAGGGATTCGAACCCAGAACCTAATCGGATAGATATCGAAGCACAATCAACTGTGACATATCGCATTTTCTCAGCAGTAGCTAGATGTTTTAACTGAAATGACGAGACGAAACGTTAATTTTTTCCTTCCCAGGACTGCTACCCGGCACCTATCGCTGTTATATTATAGAGAAAACGAACGTTAAATATGGGAGTGTTGCACCAGCAACGACATGTGAGCATGTTTGAATTAGAAATAATATGACGAAGAATTCAGTGCTGACTGGTAATAGAGCTCCACACATATCGTTGTCGACTATACACAAAGAGACGTCAGCTACCGAAATTTTCTCCACCAGCAGCTTGGAATAACATCTTGAACTTACAATGAACTCGCACATAGTTCTGTCTCACTGGGAGTCAAAAATGTCGGATATCGTTAGTGTTGACAACGGATCAAAATGCATTAAAAATCAAAATTATTATCCACCAGCAGATAGTTGTTGTCATGATAGATCTCGATAATACATAATGAAATCTTTACTGCCGGGCCAGGATTCGAACCCATTCACGCGCAATATGTGGAGATGTTGAGGAATCTCCAGTTTTGAACAAACAACAAATTGTAGCCGAGCTGTATTGTCACAAAGGAATCAAATTCCGCGTTAAGGGCGGTCTGAGTTGCATTCCCAGTTCAGAACCAATTTTATCTACGTACAGAAGCTCAGATAAAAGATGGAATAGGTGTCCTGCGATCCTACATAGCGCTTGTTTCGTCCCTAGAAATAAGTAACTAGTATAAGAAACGTTACTGGTGATAGAGTTTCACAAATGTCGCCACTCCAGACTTTATTGTTGCTCAACCTAACGTCTACTTGGTAAAGATGGGATATCATTTTTAAGGTGAATTTCAGACCACAATGCCATTATATCTTCTTCACTTGGTGTAGCCAGAAGACAATGGAATCTGTCTCTCCCTATCTAAAATTCCTGCCCGAAGTTGGAATCGAACCCAGACCATAAATATATGAACCTATCATCAGCCCAATAGACCACCAAATCCTCTTCTCAGGGGGCTCATTTTTCTATCATAACGCCGGTGTGCTACAGTGGCTGAGAATTCTGACACACAGGGTCCCTGTTTCAATTTGCAGCATGTTCAGTAAATTCATTTACTTGGTTGATCGAATGACCATGAACTAGCTGCCTCGGCTACACAGTGCATACATTCTACTTTATTTTGTAATCACCAAAATAAAATCACGTAACTGCCACCAACACAGAACTGCCGACAGTGCAGGATGCAGAAATTTAAATAGGAAGCGTTCCTTTCCACTTGAGCTACTCTATTGCGCTATCTGTTTGTTGAAAACGTCGTGCAGTGCAAAAGAAAGGTATAACTGTTTGTCTCTCGTAAGTATTGACCTGGCCTTATGCATTATCCCACAGCGCTGTGGAATACAGAAGTTTTTTAGCAATTGTAATTGACTTCTTGAGCTATTATATCAATGCGTCAGCTAGTAGCGTGAGGGTATGTATCGCGCGTGGTAGGTAAGATGTCGCAAGTTCTACTCTATTTACTAATATATTTTTTAAAACGCAGTTCTGCTGTCTGCTAAAGTAATCAATCTAATGGAACTTGTAACATAATTCCATTCACTTCTCAACCAAAAATAGTCGTATGTGGAAAAAGGGTTAACTTCTGCGACATTTTGTTCATTTCAGGTTTAACAGACAGCCAGACAGTAGATGCATCTCGAAACTTTTGTATTATGTATGGGTAGAGCGCATCGTGCCAAAATACGTCGGGAAAGTATTTTCTACATTAGCTGTCGTCTGGTAATGGCATTTTATTCTTCTTCAAACCTTGTTTGAGAGCTTTAACTCAGAATAAGTTTTCTACATGCATGTAATCAATAAACTGCATGGGCATTTTCAGACTGTTATAGATAACATCAGAGAATTTGCATATATCGTTGATGATTAATTTCTCTCTCATGTTTACTATTGTTTTAACAACATTAAAGGAAACCTTACGAAAATTGTGAATTGTACTACAAAAAATGAAATAAAACTACCCACGATACCCTTAAGACGAAAGTCTGTTTTAATAAAACTGAGTATCTGTACACAAACGTGCCTCTATCGTCACGAATTGGTAAAATACTACTCATTTAGATTTTGATTGGGTCTGTGTTTAATTGGCATGCTGTGTCATTCTCAAGATGTATGCAAATGTGGCATTTCACAAATAAAGTTATGTATTCCTAGAAACCCAAAATATGCTTGTCAGCAGCGGAAAGAGGCGTTACCTGTTGTGCAGCATTGTAAGTTTTTCACCATGAGCCGAAAGTATTTCGTTGAGATTTCCTTAGCGATGTTTGATCTGACTGCTTGTAGCTCTTTCACAGAAGGGATAAAAACGCTACACTCAGTGAGACTGGAACTGCGGACCATAACACAGGCTCTTTCACAGGTCAGCACGTTACCACAGAGTTGGCGAAGAACTATGTGTTTTGCTTCATCTTACGAGATCAATAGTGACTAGAACTCGTAAAGCGCTATTTGAAGGATGAGATTAGTTGCAATTTCGAGGTGCAACGATTTTCCTGGGCTGAAAACCGTAAATTTACAATCTTTTGTTACATTTCAAGCGATAATAACTGAGATTATTCAGTGGAAGTGACAGGTAAAATCAAGTGAACTTTGAGGCTTAATTCCGTGCACACTAGGAAGTAACTCGTCTATCACAGCGTTGCCTAACATACATTGTCTTGTTGCCAAATCTCAGTTACAATAACAGCAGGAAGAAGACGAACCGATGTAATCTTACAGCGGGCTGGGAAGTGACCATAGCTGGTGTCACCAAGTCGCGGCTGCTACGGCCTGGAATACGTAATGCGTCTGATTCGCATTTCTGTAACTAGGTTTAGGGACTGGAGCGTAGTTACTAATAATACTCAGAACTGACTGCAAACTAAGCATCATGAACCAGTAACTCTCATGTTTTTATATTTCTTTCGTAAGTGTACTCAAAACTAAGAAACTCATTCACAGACGTTTTCGTGTGTGTGTGTGTGTGTGTGAGACAGAGACAGAGAGAGAGAGAGAGAGTGAGAGAGAGAGAGATAAAAATCAAAAAGAATGAGAGAGTGAGAGAGAGAGAGAGAGAGAGAGAGAGAGAAAATTGTCAAGAAATTGAATCATGGTATGTAAAGAAATCTTTCATTAAAATGATAGTTCCACATCATTACAAAATGTCGAATTCATGATCTATGAAACAAGAATTAATCTAATGTAATATAATCTAATCATATCATATTGATGACTAGCCATGAAGAGTCATGGATTACCGAAGTTTTTGCCAATACCAGTAACCAAATCTAAAATAAAACACGACAATTTTGTAATAAGCCGAGACTTCTGTCAAGACCCTTTCGTCCCTGTTAATTAACCGCGAATGATGTCTGATATACTTCTATTCTGAAGTAACAAAGTGTGCATGCATTTAAAGATGAGGTGCATGATGTGAAGTTCTGTGACAGAGATACGAACCCAACACGGTTCTTTCCCTGTCAACCGAATCCTTTTTATGTTAATATCAAACATCAGTGATTACTCGTAGATTACATTAAAACTAAAGTAATTGATGAAGACGTAACTTGATAACAAAAACGCACTGCCTTTCTTCATTTACTTGCGCCTAGAAATGGCTATCGAGTACTGTCAAACCAAAAGGCAAGAGATCTTGCTGCCTTCCGATATACGTCGCTGTCTGTTCTTCCATATGATTTGGTCGACATGACCTGTTTCAAGTTGTGACAATGTTTTTGAAAATAAATTGTTTTCCTTTTCAATAAACAGAAAGATTTTCTTTGTAAGCTATTCAAGTACAAAATTTTCGCAATATTAGTTCAAATTTAATATTCGCTTCTATAATGTAGGAAAGTATTTCACAGTTGCAAAACTCGCGTCCGACTCATTGACCTTACACTTAGTCGCTGACCATAAATTCTAGCTCAGAGTGACACCGCATTAAGCAACCTAATGTAGCGAAGACTGTTTGCCAGTGCTCTTTCTCACCGCAAAATACGCAATTCACGCATTGGGCTCCGTAAGTACACTGTAACAGTAATTTGTGTGTGTATGCAATGCATACGGATTAGAATTTAGTGGTGCTCTCACTTCCACTTCTGTATACAATATGCCTGACCTAAATGCGTCCTTTATCATTACAGGCCCTGGGCAGTGCAACATCATACTGACAACAGTAATGTCCTTATACTGACAACCTGACTGTTCGTTTTACCTGATTTTGTAATCATTTAAATAAAACAACATGACCTTCCAGTTGGAGACATTTCGTCCCCCTTTTCCTTCTGTGAAATTTGTCAGTAAGCTTTGTGCCTTCCAAACAGTGAAAGACGGCAGAGTACGGCCGGTAAATGATTCACAAACCACGACTTAGTGCCGCTAAGACGATTTATTTAAACGTCACAAGACTGCACATAGGTGTAATCGATTTCTAGGTGCAAAGTGTTTGTTATCTTACTTTTGTGACAGGTGGGCATAAGTGATTTCCAAAGACTTTTTATTGTACTGAAATAATCTTTTGTCACAAAGTAACAAGGTAAGTGTTTTATTCGTATATATTTTGTAGGATACTGTAATCGTGATGGATGATTATACACCTGAATGTTTGACACAACTGGTAGGAGAAAACGCTGCATATTAACCGATCCCCGCGCCTCCTCTCCGTATCCTCCTATGACACGAGCACGGGATTCTCCTCGCATACCGCTACAGAGCTGTTCCTAGCACAGCTGAGAAATGGCAACATCGTCACAAACATTAGGCAACACTGTGACAGAGCAATCACTTTCACGTATGGTACTGAATTGAGTCGCTAAATTCACTTGATATTCCCTTTACTTTTCAATGACTCGTGCTATATAATCCTCATGTAAACTAAGACACTGAGACAGAAAACTCTATTTTTTGCTTAAGGAAATGCTATTCTTCACATAAGTGACAACTTTTATTATCTTTCACGATGCTTTATGAGGCTGAGCGACAAATACCATGATGAGAGTGGTGTACAGGCAGCAGTGTGTCTGTAGCACGGTGGTACCGCCCGTATCTCGGTTCAGAACGGTTCAATCAGTCGTCAATTCTAACCGTGGTAGGGGCCATTGCATGCGAGCTTTTTTTCTGATGTATTTTATGGAGCTGCGAATTTCCAGAAAAAATTCCTTATCGAAATCGGAAGAAAACCCTTACACATCAAATCCTCTTGGTAGCTCGACTCAGTAAGTTATGTTAATGGTCATAGATCTTGGCTTCCGGACTGCCAAGCTGCTTCGCAATACCAGCGTCTCTGAAGAAATTCGAATCGACCATCAGCGATACGAATTTCAATATTGTTCTTCACTTAAGAATCACATGCCAGGGTGATAAGTATGAAGGAAATGAACTTCTTGATTACTATAGGGCCTCTATGCTAAATTTCCACAGCAGCAATTACGAACTCCCTGCAGACATTTGCTAACACGGCTCTAGCAACTTACTTTTTATCTGGGTAGGTAGCATCAAATATGGGCGATTGTGTCGCCTTAAATCCAGTTGAATATTTTATATTTCACTTGTGAACAGCCTTCTCCATTAATCAAGGTCTAGACCTCAAAACAACCAATTTGCCTGAGTAGCTGTAGAGCAGGTTCTGATACGTATTGACACAATCTTTTGTATCCATTTACCATAGAGAATCAAAGAAAGAAATCAAACACATTACATTGCGTTTACTCTCTGTGCCTTGACTAACACATATGAATCCATGACAATAATAAATTATGTGAGGAACCTCCCGTGAAAGGAAAAAGAACAGAATTTGACTCTTTAACTGTAGTGCACTGGGTCAGAAACAATGAAATTAATTCTGTGCCACATTGATGTATTGCATTCTAGCGTAATAAAATAATCATCAAATAAAAACGGTTTTGCGCCTCCTTTGCTATCAAGAGTGAAACACAAATCGCGGACAGATTTTATTAGACCACTCAACAACACTAAAGCATTTTACATGGTCGAGAGTGCGGCGTGGAGCAGACGTTGTCGGCAGAAGGACAGACAATGCAGCGCCTCAGGCCCCGCCGGTAGGCAGTAAACGGGTCCCAGAGAACTCAGACGCATGCGGTGTTCAAAGGCAGATGGTCGGCAAAGAAATCTTTCGCTAAAACATTGTTGGACAAAACTGTTATTAGCAGTGTGACAGAAAGCGAACTCTATTGTAGATTCGCTTGAATTACACTCATAGCTTCAGCACCGAGAGGAAAGGGGCGATAAAAAACTTTGTCGACGTGTGCTTGTAGTTACCAGACGTCGTATTAGCTAGTCTCGCGTTTTACCTCAAGACTACGGTAGTAGTCAAGAATAATGTACTAAGACTGAAGTTGAGACTTCCTCTAGGAAGTGCTACAGTCTACAATCTTGCCAGATCGAGCATATTGCCGGACATAGGATTCTGAGAGGAGCACGACTGTATTGCCCACCTTACGTGAACGACTCGGCGGTCAATTTTTTGTTCTAAGACTGTATCTACAAAACATATTGCACGCTGAAGACCCAGAAGAATTAAAAAACAAAAGTAGTTTATGAGAGCAACGTTAACTACGGGGTTCGAAGTATTCACAGTATTGTATACGTGTGTTTCAACGCCTTCCAATGCCCACTCAAGGCAGACAACGATACACAGTCTAGTTTCAATATTATAAATTCGCCTCAGTTTGCGGATGAACTCAGATTTAGGTTGATAATCATTTTGAATATTTAGCAGTACTATACCCATTGGTGTTAAACTCGCTTTCAACCAATGATTCCCACAGCTACAGGAAAACAACTTGTGATAATGCATTTTGATCCGTTGTCAACACTAACGATATCTGACGTTTTTGACTCCCAGTGAGACAGAACTATGTGCGAATTCATTGTAAGTTCAAGATGTTATTCCAAGCTGCTGGTGGAGAAAATTTCGGTAGCCGACGTCTCTTTGTGTATAGTCGACAACAATATGTGTGGAGCTCTATTCCCAGTCAGCACTGAATTCTTCGTCATATTATTTCTAATTCAAACATGCTCACATGTCGTTGCTGGTGCAACACTCCCATATTTAACGTTCGTTTTCTCTATAATATAACAGCGATAGGTGCCGGGTAGCAGTCCTGGGAAGGAAAAAATTAACGTTTCGTCTCGTCATTTCAGTTAAAACATCTAGCTACTGCTGAGAAAATGCGATATGTCACAGTTGATTGTGCTTCGATATCTATCCGATTAGGTTCTGGGTACGAATCCCTGTCCAACACAAAACTTCACCTCATGGCATTTCAAATAAGTTACTTGTTAAGAAGCAATATTTAACATCTCTCGTAGTTCGTTAACAGGGAAATTAGGTGCTGGGTAGGAATTCGCGTCCGTTAAAAATGTTTGCGTTATGTAATTTAAAGTTGGTATTTGCTAATTGATACTGTCTAAAATCGAGGTATTTCACTCTCTGTATGCCTAATCAGGAATGACTGTTAGCTTCCATCAGTCACGAAATCTTTGCTTAGTCTGCATGACCTGGGATTGAATCCATATGCAGAACGAGACGGTTCGTCGTGTCATTTGAAGTTCATACATATTCTAATCTAGCCGCTCGTGAATAACTTAAACTTTTAATGTCATTTTGTGTTAAATAATAAGTAAGGTATGTTACTTTGAAGAGGAAATCATGAATACGACGAACTTACTACGTGGATTACCTATCTGACGTAATAATGAGAGTGGTAACATTTCAGGTATGCAATTTATTGTAATAAATGTGAGCTTACAAACCTTAAGGACAGTCTTACCTGTGATAAGGTGTTCCCTGCTATTTGTAGTATCGTAGTATTACTTTACATCTTGAGTTATTGCGATACGGAGCAGTGTTTTCTAGTGGTAACTTGTTGGAACCATTTTCAATAGTCAAACGACTGTACCAAAGAGCGATTAGAGGACCTGCTAGACAGCTGCGTTATGTTGGTTGCATGCGAATCAGGTGAAATGCAATTCAGGTCGTTCGGATGCCTTTGTGCACGACTGTACACGCGGGAAGGACGTCTGTTACTATAGGAACTGGTACAACTAAGACAGTGTCGTGGCTTTTCAGGTGAAGGCGTCCAGAGGGCCGAACGTCTCTAACACGGTGTCAAATGTGTCTCATGGCGACGTTTATGTCAGAAGTGTTGCCGGCTAAGGAGAACCTTATAGAGTCCCAAACCGTATGCCAGAGCAGTACTTTTATCTGACGCTATTTGGAAAGTATATGTCACCACAAGTACTTCGCGACAAGCGATAATACGAAGCAGCTTTTACGCAGCTATTTATGCTTTTTAGTCTTATGGGACTTAACTGCTAAGGTCATCAGTCCCTAAGCTTACACAGTGCTTAACCTAAATTATCCTAAGGGCAAACACACACACCCATGCCCGAGGGAGGACTCGAACCTCCACCGGGACCAGCCGCACAGTCCATGACTGCAGCGCCTAAGACCGCTAGGCTAATCCAGCACGGCTGTGTAGCTTGTAGCGTGCAGTGGAGCACACGAGTCATGAGGCTAAACATAGCGAGAGGCTGTACAAAGTCAGATATGTAAAACGTACCACTGCGTATGGACTTATATCCAAGTAGATTCTACACTCCTGGAAATGGAAAAAAGAACACATTGACACCGGTGTGTCAGACCCACCATACTTGCTCCGGACACTGCGAGAGGGCTGTACAAGCAATGATCACACGCACGGCACAGCGGACACACCAGGAACCGCGGTGTTGGCCGTCGAATGGCGCTAGCTGCGCAGCAGTTGTGCACCGCCGCCGTCAGTGTCTGCCAGTTTGCCGTGGCATACGGAGCTCCATCGCAGTCTTTAACACTGGTAGCATGCCGCGACAGCGTGGACGTGAACCGTATGTGCCGTTGACGGACTTTGAGCGAGGGCGTATAGTGGGCATGCGGGAGGCCGGGTGGACGTACCGCTGAACTGCTCAACACGTGGGGCGTGAGGTCTCCACAGTACATCGATGTTGTCGCCAGTGGTCGGCGGAAGGTGCATGTGCCCGTCGACCTGGGACCGGACCGCAGCGACGCACGGATGCACGCCAAGACCGTAGGATCCTACGCAGTGCCGTAGGGGACCGCACCGCCACTTCCCAGCAAATTAGGGACACTGTTGCTCCTGGATGAAGCGTCGTCTCACGCGGTCTGCACGTCCAGCACGAACGCTGGTCCAACTGAGGCGCCAGGTGGAAGTGGCATGGCAAGCCGTTCCACAGGACTACATCCAGCATCTCTACGATCGTCTCCATGGGAGAATAGCAGCCTGCATTGCTGCGAAAGGTGGATATACACTGTACTAGTGCCGACATTGTGCATGCTCTGTTGCCTGTGTCTATGTGCCTGTGGTTCTGTCAGTGTGATCATGTGATATATCTGACCCCTGGAATGTGTCAATAAAGTTTCCCCTTCCTGGGACAATGAATTCACGGTGTTCTTATTTCAATTTCCAGGAGTGTATGTTATAGACAAGGAGAAGAAAATAATGAGAGATACGTATGACTTACCCTCTTCTGCAACTTTTCAGATAGCGCCATCTTTGCTATTTTCATGACTGAATGTATGATCTTCGATGCATTCACCAAGTGAATTCCTTTCAATCGCCGGCGGTAAGCAGTCTATAGATACCAAATTTATTGATTAGGTGAGCACTAAGCTCTCTTTAAGGCTGAACACTTAAGTTTAAAATGATATTGAACTATTTACTTCAGTTGTATATAACTAAATTGAATTTAAACGTTAAAATAAGTGGAGCAAACATTTCAATTTCTTATTTGTTTGATGTTTTAAAATCTAAACTGCTAACGAAAATTCGAATAAGATTAGTGATATTTCTTCATAATCCATGAAAGGATTCAACGACAAACTACTCGCACTATACTGCATGAAACGAAGATAGCACCAAATCGATGAGGAAATATGTACGAAGAGAAATGGTCTCAGACGAATTTAAGGTAATACGAGAGCTGAGGAATATTATTACAGATGTTAAAAAACAAAAGTAATTGCGAGGATTGCTACTAAATGAAAACAATCAAAGGTTTACACAGACGATCATACTAACAGCTGAATACTAACCCAATGTAGAAGAAATGGTGAGGTAGTTAAATCAGAGTGCTACATTGGTTGCTCTGAATATTAGTATAAAATATTAAGCATTAAATATTAGTATTCAATTTTGAAGAAAGGCAGGTAATACTCGAAGACTTGAAAATGGGTTGGTGAAGCTGCTCAGGAAGCACAAATTCATTTATTTAACGGTATGCTTTATTAAGGAATAAAGCTGTAACATAAAGGGATGGATCGAGGATGGATCACGAAGCTACAACAGTATCAAGGTACATTTACGTCAGGAAAAAGCTCCACTTCGATAAACTAAAGAGCTTACTGAGATAAAGCTCTTTTTTTTGTGATATGTTACAATACAGCATCACCGGCATATTGCGGTCTAACTGTGTTGGTGAGGCAGTAAATTTCCACAGGGCAGTGACTGCGTCACTGCAATTCACTTTGGAGGTGTGGCGGTGGGACTTGTAGTCCCGTACCACCCTCTGACGGTGACAGTAAGAGATAAAGTTAAGAGCTTATAAAACTATATACGCGAGTAATGTAGAGTACAACTACGAGAGAGGTGAACCACTGAGAATATTAATGAAGGTGAGATGACTAGGGGCACACAACAAGAATGAGAGAGAAGAGAAGACAGGAGCAATAATGGGAACCAATTGAGAAGCTCCAAACTACGAAATTCTCCAAAACAAGGCAACCGATGAAATGATTAAAAATTGGAGAGAAATGGAAACGGGTAACTCAACGAGGATAAGAGCAGTACAAGACAAAGTGTGTCTGGAGCAATGATTTGCGCAGCTATAGTGAGTTAGTCGTCCTAAGAAGATTAACTGTCATATGCGCTAGGCGTATATATAATGAGGATTGGTAAAGGAAACAATGACGAGGAGGGAATATAGAGTATTTAAAGCGAATATTTTTATGAGAAATAAATTCGGAAAAACGTAGTAAGAAAACACAGTTCGGCAAATTACTTTGAGCTTAAGAAGACACTAACTTCTTAAGCTGTGATATTAAATACAAACTAGCAATAAAAAGAGAGACAAAAGAGCCGTTTACGCTACATTTTTTTATTGAAGAACGACCGTTTTGATTGCGACCTAGAAAAAATAGAGCTGTGTAATTAATTTTGTGCTTATTGCAGGCACATGACGTGGCACACATTGAAACTCCGCACCACACCACACCCCTGGAATAGACAGTTTTGGCCATTCTCTTTGTGGCCTCTATCGGGGTGCAGCGGTACTGTGAACAGGGAATTGCACTACTTACTCGGACGATAGAGATATAACTGTAAATAAACGTGAAATTAATTACATAACTTTATTTTTACTTTATGACTAACCCTCGTATGTACTCCACTTTACCTACGGGCCAAGCTGTTTCGGCGTCATAAATGGTCATGTTAGCAGGGGTCTAAATTGGTTTAACATTAGTTTG
This sequence comes from Schistocerca nitens, assembly GCF_023898315.1. Taxonomy (NCBI): domain Eukaryota; kingdom Metazoa; phylum Arthropoda; class Insecta; order Orthoptera; family Acrididae; genus Schistocerca; species Schistocerca nitens. The sequence continues at coordinate 254,514,270 of NC_064618.1, forward strand.
ACTGCAAGCGTGGTGTCACTGTTGTAATCTTACACTGTGCTCGTTGCACCCGTACCACTGTGATATCCCACATTTTTATCCACATTCCACTGCGGGTAGGAAATACATTCATCAAGTTTTTAGTAAAATGTCAAATAATAACTCGGCCATTTACCACGGCTTGAGATAATGTTAGCCAGAGATAAGACAGTGTGCACGTCGTTGCAGACCTTCTTCTGTTCTCGTTTCTGATGAGTAAGACGACAATTACGAGTGATTAGTCTTGAGTTATCTATCTCGATTAACAATGACCAAATGGCTAAAGTGAGGACTGATTCGCCATTAGCAAAAAGCACACGCAAATGAACGGAAAATACTATTGTAATAATTTATATTAAGGAACGGTTTCAATTACCTTACCTGATTATACACGATGCGAAACGAGAAATTTTACATACCACTTACTCGATCATTTTGTGCCAGCCAAGACGAACGAAAAATAACATGAAAAAGGTATGCGGAAAATCTAATTATTCTGTGACTCTTCAGTTTCTCCCGTAGTTTTTCTTAATCAAACAGTCTACTAATTTACTGCCAATCCATAGTGCACAAAAGGGCACAAAGCTTCGGCGATCAGACATGTTTCCATTGTCATGTGCACTGATGAACTGAGATCCTGAGGGCTCGCGGCTGGCTTATATACCCTCCCGCCGCAAACCGTTCCCTCCACAGATGCTGCACTTTTATGCTTCCACCAAAAAACATTAAAACAGTGAGGGCTATCTGCCAATTGTTGTGTATGCCGCTAGAGAATGCGCTGAAAGCATACCCTTCATCCTGCTTTCGAGTAATGCCAGACAAATAGTTCTCTGATTCGCAGTTATAAGTGACGGCACAGCTTCACTCAGGCAGTTATTGTTCCAGCTGCCAGCAGTTCCAGTTCCAGGTAATAGCAGGCCACCACCAGTCGTCGCAATCATCGCCGAGAGTCGCAAAAATTTATCCGGTAACTGGGTCTGTAGCTACCAACAGTTGTCGGGACTGAACTGTAATGATATTGGCTAGCCATAGTCCATTGGGTTAGATACAGACCAGAGTTCAGAACTTTAAGTCATTTCCACGCTCTCTCGTCAAACTGCAGCTGAATATTTGTGTATATATTACCTTAATAAATTCCTCCCACAGTGGTGTTGTGCATCCCTCCGAACCTACATAATATCCTCATCCATCCATGCACAACTACTGCTTGCAACCTCTTGCCTCAGGGCTCATATCCCTGTAAAAGACTTAGGTGCAAGACCTGTCGCATACATCCTCCCACCATCACTTCTCTAGTCTGGTCACAAGCACTACCTATCCCATCAAAGGCAGGGGTATCTTTGGAACCAGTCATGTGATCTAGAAGCTAAGCTGCAGCTAGGCTACCAACAAAGTGTCCCACATGTATAGCCTCTGACAAACTCTGGCAAAGAAGCAGATTAACGACCCCATTGCTGAGCACGCTGCCCAACACGATGTTCATTATTTGGATGACTGCTTCACAGTCTATGTGATCTGGATCCCTTCCACCAACACCAGCTTTTCTGAATTGTACAGAGAGAAACTCCCCTGCATCATATCCAACGTTCCCGTATCACTCCTCAGCCTTAGTTAGTCATTGTTGTTATCCATCTAATCCATTACCTGTTCCCATACCAGCACTACACAGTCCTCTACTCCAAAAACTCACTCAGTCGTCTCTCCTCAACCCCCCACCCTCCGTCTAACTTCCAAACTGCAGTTTCCCCATCCTCTCTCCATCTCGTCATTGTGTGCTCCCATAAGCAGCAGTTTACCGTCTCCGAACCCTGCATTGGTATGCCTAGCCCTCTCTGCCCCAGCCTCCTCCTTAGCCCCATCAAGCAGCTGCCTCTCTCATCATGAGCTGCTGTTTGCAGTCTCGCTTCAGCTGCCAGAGACCATGGTCATGTGCGAGAGAGTTGCATTTAGTGTGTGTGTGTGTGTGTGTGTGTGTGTGTGTGTGTGTGTGTATGCTGGCCGAAATCTCACTTCCTGACAGTCTTTTTGTTGTGCCTATCTGCTACTTAGTATCTCCCCTGTATGGTGAGTAGCAACTACCTTTTTCATAACACTGTTAATGATTCGAATTTGTTATTCACAGTCTTGCCCACATTCTTTTTACTGTTGTAATTTATTGCCTTGTGATCAGACAGTTACAGGCTACAAGTACGCCACGTCAATACAGCGACTGATTTCTGTGGAAGGGGGTTCGCTTCCTGCCACTTCTATGCTCGGTACCAAACTTATTTGGAGAACACATCACTCCACTTTCTACCCATCTTCAATTCCCAGCCTCATAAATAGGTAATGGCGGAAAGTTCCATATATGTCATACTTTTAATCAATTATACCTGGAATAGGTCTCCAACATTACCTTGTAGCAGAGTTCAAGATTGCGGATGAAGTTGATATCTGTGCGTACGACATGTCCAGCATTCACATTGGCCAAGTCGAAGATGACCACATCTCCAAGACAGTAGTCTTCGACCAACATAATTTCCAATGCGCCTGTAAGTATGTTACCATACAAAGGCCAAACTACATTGCTCGAGTCTTCGTCCACTGCAGTCCAGATGCTCACGCGATATGCATCCTTTGTGAGTCGTGGCATCACCATCATTTTGCTGTAGGAGACGTTATACTGCTGTTAATACATGTTTATGTGAAAGAGGGTAATATATGCCGTCAAAATGAAGTTACAATTTACGAAATGCAGGAACAAACAATGAAGTATGAATCCAGAATGAATCCTTGGCTTGGTGCTAAAAGGGCCAATGTCCAAAATCAAAGTTTTTCAGTTGTTGTCTCTACGACACTGTCCGTAAGGCCATTGTTTTGGTGTAAAAGAGGCCAGTGGTCAGTGCCTTTATTAACAGACATACAGATTCATTTAGGGCATATGTCCAAACGGAATGTCAGAAGAGCATTAATGAGAAGAAAGGCCAATATACACTTAAGCCCATTTGAAAAATATTTTTCTATAAATAAAAAGGCCAAAGTGCACATTGGCCTTTTTAACCCATGTGTGTTTGTGACATTGGCCCCCCATCAAGCAACGTGTATTGGCATTGTTGTATAACATTGTGTTGACATTGTTGTGTAATTGTGTGTTAACACTGTATTGAAATCGCTTGTCGAGATTTTTTGTAGTGTTTGTTTAAACGCCAGTTTGACCATTGTTACAAAGGTTACAAGATGGCAACAAGAGGGAAAAAGCTGCTACAAATGGGTTTGAGAGAACCTCCAAGCCAAGGTAATAAATACTTGTATTATTCCTTTTACTTTATTACACTTGACACTTAAGCATTAGTTTTGTTTGCTTTACGCTATAATAATCAACATAAAATTAGCAGTTATGAGTACATGTGTGTTTTAAATAAATTATTAGCATACGCGTTCTCTTCAGGTCTGTCTCGGGAGCCCCAGCAACAGGCACTGTCGTGCACTGACGAACTATTTTTACAACTTAGTAATGAGATTGATGGTCACCAGCTCACCACCTGATTGTGGCGATCTAAATGACTTTTCTTTTGATGAGTGTTTTTCCTCGGAAGGTAATTTAAGCGATACAGGCAGTGAAGCGAATGGACAGAATGAAGCGAATGAAATGAATTGTCGTGAACACTCCAACTGAAATGAATGCTTTGAGTGAATTGAATAATGACGAAAACGAACAGGACAATTTATTTCAGGAACAAAATGCATCGACAAAGAAAAACCGCGGAAGAAAGAAGGCTGAAGGAAATATTACCAGAAAAAGGATGTGGAACCCAAACTCGTGGGCAAGAGTAATAAGGAAGAAAAGAAGAAATGCAGGGTTAGAATATAAAAATGCTACAGGAAAAACGGTTAAGACCAAAGGTCTTAAAGCAGCCTGTACATTTAGGCTGAAGTGTTTTGAAAAAAACTATGTTTGCAGACTATTACTCATTAAGTAAGGAAGCAAAAAACCAATTCATAGCAGGATTCGTTTGTGAAAAACGTAAAGCTCGCCAAAGATTACGAGATGGTAGAGAATTGGAGAGTAGGCGAAAATTCACTTGCCTCTATTCACTACCTAAATCTGGTGAGCATATTGCAGTTTGTCAAAAAATGTTTTTAAATACACTTGGCGTCACCTTAAAAAAAAGTCCGAGTTGTAACGGAGAAGAAAAGGAAATCGAACTCAGGTATGTGTGCTGAAGGTCTGCGGGGAAAGCATGGGAACCAGCCAAAAGTGTCTCAAGAGGCACGGAAGATTATTCTCGATCATATACAGATGTTTGCTGCCATTGAATCTCATTACTCTCGTTCACATACTGCAAGAAAGTACCTTTCACCCGATCTGTCAATTTCTAAAATGTACAAACTATGTGTGGACTTTTGTACAGAGAACATCATACCTCAGAGTAGGTCTTTCTACAGGCAGATGTTTGTGGAAAATTTCAACTATCAATTTGAAAAGCCCAAAAACGATAGTTGCGCAAAATGTGATAAATTTGATATGATTATTAAATCTACCGACCAAAAAGAAGAGCGAATAAATGCTGAATAGTTAAAAATAAACACCTTGAATTTGCCGAAGATGCGTACAAACAGGATATAGACAAGAAGTTGTATTTGAAGGATAAAAAGCTAGCTGTCGTTTCCTTCGATTTGCAAAAGTGCCTTGCAATGCCGTTTTTAGTGAATGGAGTACCGTTTTACAAGAGGCATATCAGGACCTGTAATCCCACAGGTAATCAAGCTAATACAAAACGAAAAATTTGCTTCATTTGGGAGGAAACCATTGCCAAACGTGGTAGCCAAGAAATTGCTTCGCGTCTGATGAAGTACCTAAACAATGTATTAGACAAAGAAGTATCAGAAGTAATATTCTACAGCGACTGTTGTCCAGGTCAAACAAGAAATATCTTTGTTAGCGCAATGTTCCTTTATGTCATGCAAAAAGTCACGAAAAAGGGCATACACTTGTTATCCACCATAAATTCTTAGAACCAGGTCATACTCATATGGAAGATGACACAATTCATACCCTTATTGAGAGAACAAAGGAAAAAATCTGTAGACCCCACTGAAATTCCAAGGGATTGGGTGACCTTCATCAGGTACATACAGTGTGATTCAAATCTTATTGTATTCGAAATGGAGCAAAGGGAGTTGTTTGATCTCAAATCCCTCATGAAAAACATCTTCATCCACAGGACTAAAAACACCGAAGCGGAAACTGTGTATTGGAACAGTGTTAGGTGGGTTAAATATGCGTTTAATGAAGATTCACATGGCAAGTTGTTGTACAAAACCACTCTTCAAGATAATGTACAGTTCAAAGTATTGGACATAAGTAGAAAAAAAAGGGAAACGGCATGGGAGCAAATACCAAGCTAGCCTGCAGCCTGTATCAAACCAACCACTTTCTCTGTCAAAAGAAAGACCCGCAAAGTATGCAGGAGAGCTTCTGTGAATCAGTAACTATAAAATACCCGTCAATTGAAGCAGTGTTGTACCATGTAACTCTTTAACCAGCCCTGGAATATAAGTTTAATAAATTTTTGAAATTGTGGTGTACACTTTATGTGGATTGTAGTCGGCAGTGATTTTTTGAAATTTCAGGAATTACTCTGCAGCAGAAGGGTTCATTCCAAATGTGAAAAACGGTTCCAAGGAATTAACAATCTACCATGAGTAAAAAAAAAAAAATTCGAATTCGAGATAATATTGCCATTACTGTATTTAATGGTCAACGGTTACAATATTACTCTACTACACGGCCATAATTAGTAAGTTAAATCAAACTGAGAACAAATATTATCAGAAACCAGTTACAGGTTAAAAAATGTTTTCCAAACACAGGCTGTTGGCAATTAATACATTACAGAAACTCAGTTAATTTTCAAATATCACTATTTCTGTGTAAAATGATCTTTAGTCTTAACGTACAAGGTGGTGCACCCCTGACGAACTATGGCTTAACGGTTCTCACGTTATTCAATTATTTTTAAAAGTTATGGAGAATCTTACTGCTTGTAAAACACATTAAGCGTCTGTAGCAGTGTAACGTGGCAAAAGTTCAAAAATATTGTTACAGGTAAAGGAGGAACCAAGCAGAACTAATCGGAAGCACCCTAAGCTTCTGTAATTCGTCCACTAAAGAAGCTCCTCAGTCAATCCTCTGACCAATTCCTGAATATTATTAGTCCGATTCGGACCATCACAAATTCGAAACAACAGAAGAAACAGAAGAAATCAAATTCACAGCTGTGCATTTTCTCACGATTTCGATTACAGACCGCCAGAATGTTACAGTGATGCTCATTAAACTTCATTGGCAGATGCTGTAACTGATGCGCTGTACATCAAATGCGAGAGCTTACGTTCCACCTGGAGCCGAGTAACACATTACGTCCTCCCAAAAACGCCTCGCGAAGTGACATGACAAGAAAATCAGATGAATTAGAGGTCATATGGAAATTTCAGCTGGATTACGTCATGGTCAGGCCGAGATTCCGAAATGACATACTGGAATGCAAGGCATTACGAGGAGCACAAACAGACTCAGATCACGATTTAGTAGCGGTGAAGAGTAGGCGTTAAAAGAGACTACTCAGGTAGACTCAGCGCGTAGGTAGTCTGATGTGAAAATACTAAGAAATGAAGAGACAAACTTGAAGTTCTCTGATACTAGCGATACTGGAATAATGAATGGCTCCTTACGCAGTAAAGTTGTAGAGGAGAAAAGGGCATTCACTGAATGAAGGCTTTCACGACCGGGTGACATTGCTGTTGATATACTTTCCGGGATGTGTGGTCGTGGTCCAAGAACTTTTCTGCTCCTTACGTTTCGTCCAGGACTGCGCTGGACTTCCTCAGAGGCGCTGTTCAGTCGGCAAGACTCTGCGGAGCAGCGCCTCTGAGGAAGTCCAGCGCAGTCCTGGACGAAACGTAAGGAGCAGAAAAGTTCTTGGACCACGACCTCACATCCCGGAAAGTATATCAACAGCCGCATTCACAGAAGTTGGAAAGAAAACCATTCGAACAAGGAAGGCAACTGCGAACAAACAACAGATGATAGATCAAACACTTCCGCTGATCGATGAAAGAAAGAAGTAAAAAAATGTTCAGGGACATTCGGGTATACAGAAATACAAGTCACTCAGGAATGAAATCAGAATTAAGTGCAGAGAAGCTAAGACGAAACGGTTAGATTAGAGATATGAAGAAATCTGAAGAGAAATGATTGTCGGAAGGAGTGACTCAGCTTATAGAAAAGTCAAAATAACCTTCCGGTCAGAACAACCTTCGGTGAAATTAAAAGCAAGATTGGTAACATTAAGAGTCCACTGGGAATTTCACTGCTAAATGCAGAGCAGAGAGGGGATAGGTGGAAAGGGTACACTGAAGGTCTTCACGAGGAGGAAGACTTATATGAAGTGATAGAATAAGAAACAGGAGTCCACAGGGAAAAGACAGAGGATTCACTATTAGAATCAAAATTTTGAAGTGCTTTGAAAATCTTCAAACATGATTCAAATGGCTCTGAGCAGTATGGGACTTAACATCTATGGTCATCAGTCCCCTAGAACTTAGATCTACTTAAACCTAACTAACCTAAGGACGTCACACACATCCATGCCCGAGGCAGGATTCGAACCTGCGACCTTAGCAGTCGCGCGGCTCCGGACTGAGCGCCTAGAACCGCTAGACCACCGCGGCCGGCTTTGAAAATGTTAAGGTCAGATAAGGTAGAAGGGACAGATAACATTCCATCGGAATTTCATGGGGTGGAGTGATAAGGGATTGTAGTAGCAACAAAATGATAACTCACGTTGGGCTGCTGAATGTGTGAGTCTAGCGGTATACCCCTGAATTTCGCATACTCACACTATTCCGAAGATTGGAAGAGCTGACAAATGCAAGAATTATCGCGCAGTCAGCTTAAACGCTCAAGCATCCAAGTTGCTGTCAAGAATAATGCACAGAAGAATGGATAACAAAATTTAAATCGTTTTAGAACACCATCAGTGTGGGTTTAGAAAACGTAAAGGCACCAGGGAGACGGTTCTGACGTTGTAGTTGATAACGGAAGTAGAACTAAAGGAATACACTTTCATAGGATTTATCGATCTAGAAAAAGCGTTGGACGATGTAAAATGGAGCAACATTGTACAAATTCCAAGAAAAATAGGAGTAAGCTATAGGGAGAGAGGGATAATACACAATATGTACAGGAACCAAGGGGGATCAATACGACTGCTCTAATAAAAGAGGGTGAAAGAGAGGGACTTAGTCTCCCGCCCGTACTGTTCAATATATACATAGAAGAAGTAATTGAAAGCTAAGAGGTTCAAGAATGAGGGCAGGTTCAGGGTGAAAGGATATCAATGACACTACTGTCCTCAGTGAAAGAGATGAAGAATTGTAGGATCTGTTGAATGAAATGAACAGTCTAATGAGAACAGAATATGGATTGAGTGTAAATCCATGAAAGAGGAAAGTAATGAGAAGTACATAAATTACAAAAGCGATAAAATTAATATCAGAATTGGTGATTGCGAAGTAGAGGAAGTTACGGAATTGCTCTACGTAGGCAGCAAAATAACACATGACAAACGGAGCAATGAGGGAATAAAAACAATCTAGCACAAGCAAAGAGGGCATTCCTGGCAAAGAAAAGTCTGCTAGTATCAAACACAGGCCTTACGTTGAGGTAAAATTTCTGAGGATGTACGTTTGGAGCAAAACATTATGTGGTAGTGAAACATGGACTATGGGAAAACTAGAACAGAAGAGAATCGAAGCATTTGAGGAGTGGTGCTGCAAAAGAATGTTGAAAATTAAGTGGACTGATAAAGAAAGACATATGGAGGTTCTATGCTGAATCGGCGATGAAAGCAATATATGGAAAACACTGACAAGAATAAGGGACAGTATGACACCACATCTTTTAAAATGTCAGGGAATGATTTTCATCATAATAGAAGGAGCAGTAGAAGGGAAAAGCTGAGGAGGAAGACAGAAACTGGGATACATGCAGCAAATAATTGAGGATATAGGCGGAAGGTTCACTCTGAGCTATGTTTGACATTGGAGAGGAATTGGTGGGGGGACGCCTCAAACTGGTGTAAAATTTTGGTTATGTTACATTGTTTTAAATACACCTGAAACTTATTATTATCATTCAAAATCAAGTAAGGCTTAACGTTAATCGTGTTGAGGGTAACATGTGATACTTCAGCGTTCCAAGTAAGTGAAGATTCGCTATGAAAGATGTGAAGAATCTGATGATTTAAGATATCCTTGAATTCTCTGACTGTTACATATATGAAAAAGATGATGATGTTCAGAGTCAAACAGCACATTATTGACACTAGTTTGTTTCGTAGGTGACATTTTGGAGATGATCGTTAAAAACCATGAGAAATTCGCCCTGCATCACTTTGAAGCTTGATTTGAGAGATCCAAGAACCTTACTTAGAATGCATTGGATTAGATCTTCAGCCACTCTTTCATCTGACTAGAATAGAAGGAATTTTTCAGGACAGATTAAATTCAATTTTTTGAATCATAGGTGAGCAGATGGAAGAGAAATTAGAAATTGCGAAAGAAAAATCATATTGTGCTCTTCCAGCCACGTGGCTTTAAGCGACAATAACGAAAACAACAGTGAATGTTTGTTCATCTGATTAAGTATTTACCCAGTACTCCTTTTCACGTACGAAGAAAAACAGGTGCGTAGGGAAGAGAACAGGGATGTCTAGTTCTCTCCAAAAACTACATTAACTTGTGGTGTGCGAGTCCGAGCACAGGGGAAAAACTTGCATTTGGAGGCAGCAGTATCCATATTTTACTGTTATCGAAACAAGACACTTAACTTGGAGTGTACAATTCGGCATTTTCCTAATAATGGCAAAACGTCAAAAGATTTCTTTAAAAATCTAGTCAATAACTACAATTTGATGGTAACGCCGAGGATCATATAGGAAAGTACTTGACGGTGAAAAAATTACGACAGGTGAATAATCTTTTGGAAAAATAACGTATATGTGATGGAACCAAAACTAAATAAAAACCTGTGATTTGAACACAAATATAATACGAAAATAGCTGCACAGAATGACGTGTTTTAGTGTAACCCATTACTATAAATCGTGAGTGCAATACAACACAAGCAATTAAAAATGAAACAGATAGATATTTCAATGTACATTAGGATTCAGTATTAAGTGATCCCTACTTTTGAGTTTCAGAGCAAGAATGCACTCTCTATTTTCCACCACACACCACACATTTTGTTGACACAGAAAAAATCTAGCTGGGGACACTGTGGGTTTATATGTCTTTTGGGTCTGCAAGTTGATGCTGGCGGTTTTATAGGTGTCAGATCGTTTTACACAACAATGAGATAGGCACTGAAATGATCCAAGAAGAGGGCGCTGTGTCGCTTTGTGGGTTGTCACTAATGTTGAAGAATAAATGTACAAACAACGGAGGTGCTGGTAAGATATTTGGTGGCAGCAAAACTGTTTAAAATCTAGAGCACGGCAATAAAGTCTTCTGCGTTGAAGTGACGATACGACTGCATGCTTATAAAGGGGCGTTTCACTCAGCGAGATTTGAAGAGGCAAGCCATTTCAAGCAGCCTGACAAGATTGTCGAACGCTGTGAGATCGAAACACTCATTAAAAGAACTGTGGAATAATAATGCAGAACGACTGATTAAACTCACAACTGATTTTTCAAGGACATAATAAATTTGCGTATCCCGTTATCTGTAATAGAGCATTTTAAAATTTTTGTTTAATTTGTTATATAGTATGTGAGTTACGAATAATAAGAATTTACATGCGATTTCAAGTCCTGACTTACAAAGAAAGGCGTTTCTGTTGTTGTCAAATTGTTGCTGATTATATTTTACGTTAGCTATGAGTATTATTTTTTTATTTTAACTATAGGCCTATTTCAGTCATGTTATCTGTAATAGAGCATTTTAAAAATTTTGGTAAATTTGTTATATAACATGTGAGTTACGAATAATAAGAATTTACATGCGATTTCAAGTCCTGACTTACAAGGAAAGTCGTTTCTGTTGTTGTCAAATTGTTACTGATTTTTTTTATATTTTTTATAATATACTTTATATTTTATAATATATTTTATAATATATTTATAATATAATATATATAATATAATATATTTTTTATATTTTACTTTAGTGTAGCAGTAATCATCATTTTCGTAGTTTGCTCTGACTTTTCGTTTATTAGTGGTCAGAAATAAATCTCAGTCTCCAGTTGACATTTAGTGACGGCAGTTGTGCAGATTTGAACAACAGACTGAAGTTTATTTCTGAGCACTACTAAATGACAAGTCAGAACAAACTGCAAAATTAATTATTGTTATTAGGTTAACCCAAAGTATAATCAGTAACAAATTGATAGCAACAGTAACAACGTCATTGCATGGAAGTCAGGACTTGAAACACATCTAAAATCATATTTTTCATAAACCACATGTAATACAAGAAATGTACCAAAATTTATAAAACGTTAAATTACAGCTAACCTGATGATGGTTATGTAGCTGAAATAGGCCCGAGGTTCAAATAAAGAGCAATACTCATAGCAGCGTAACTGGTTACACAAACTTTTTATGTCCTTGAAAGAGATTCATTACGCAGCAGTCCCAGAGGATTCCAAAATAATTTTTCATTTGATCGCAAATTCAAATACTTAAATACTGTTTTAATAGCACAAAATACTCCACTGTTTTCCCGAAAAAAGTAATATTATCATTTCACAAAGAAGTGACAAGTAACGTAAGCCTATACTTGGCTAGAGTCCAGATATCGGCACATGTGCTCTGCAGAGTTATACATCCATTACAACACAAAATGAAAAGCTACAGAAAAAATAACAATTCTTTATGAATTTAAAAAGCTTAAGAGAGATAGGAACTCACAAGTGCTTCGTTGCAAACTGGAAGTCGTTTCCTCCGATATCTCTGTTCATTAGTAACTCAGGAAATCTGTGTTTGAGGGAGAAGTATGCGTCTAATCCCAGTTTCACCTTCTCCATGCTGCACTTGGAGTTGATGTACATTCGTTCAATGAGGGCGTCGTCTGGAACACAGATTTCCCGTAGTGATTATGAAGGTAGATTTTTACAAGGATATTAAGGAAACACAAAAGGGAAAGGACTCTCATATCGACAGCAATTTTGCTATGCAAAATTTCGTATGATGGAACTGTTAAGACGTCAGCTTTTTTTAGTATGTGGTATTTGTATGGTCCCATAATCCCTTTATTAAACTGAAGTCACAAATTAGTATACAAAACTGTAAGTATTTGTTTCACAGTGATCAATAAAAGAACCTGATCATCTGTAATGAGATAAGGTTCAATTACTTCTGCACTTGTTAAATGTGTAATAAATTGGAGCGATTTTCAGATAAAATAATAATACTAAGACAATGCTGCTATAGACATGGTAATGAAAGAGACAAATAATATTCAGATGTACAAAGCATTACATCTATGTAATTATACCAGTAATGGTGATTGTATGACCATTACTCAGGCGTAATATATGGCCTCTACTGTGACAGATGTACTGACCTACAGCGTCAGGTAGGTGTGGCTGCATCCTGAGCCACTCTCGCAGTGACGTCACAGCTGTCTTGATGTCCTCCTCGTTGGTACCCAGCTGCTTCCTGACGTACGCCACTTCCTCAGGTGTGATCACCAAGTATTTACCGGTGTCTGCCATTGCTCTAAAACAGGAGTAGACGCAATCGCTTGAAACAGAACACCAGTTCTTTAATAGTAAAGCAAGAAGGCGTTTTTGACATACAAGCACTGATTGCTTAAAAGAAATCGAAGAAGGAAGATTAGAGTTCTTGAAGTCGGATCAATAAGGTTGAATTGTTTCAAGTATCGGGAAGAAAATCGGCCGATAGCTTTCAAAGTCATTTGCCTGGAGTGATTTATGAAATTCACAGAAAACCTAAATATGGATGGCCAGGCTGCTTTAAGTTTCTTTTGAACGAATCTACACTCCGGTATTATTATCCATATCTCATTGTGAAGTATGCGTCTTGGGGTGACGGCGCTGTATTCCTACTGAACGTCTCCACTGAAGACAGCTGTAGGACGGTAGAATTTTCATTGGACTAAGATTGCGTTTAGGAAACGTAATAAGTTTAAAATAACTGAATGAAGCACTGTCAGAGACGGTATACAATACTGTGGCGGGGACGTTGAGCAGATCAGTTTCTGCACAGGACCGTGAATATGGAAACTAAAAGAAATCTAGCCTAAGGATATAAGATAACATGAACAGCAGCAGAAAATAGTAGAGTAACTTGGTTGGTAATTTGGGGGACGGAACCAAACAGCGACGTCATCTGTCCCTTCGGATTAGGGACATTTTAAAGGATCCATCCCAGAATTTGCCTGAAGCGTATAGGGAAATCACAGGAATCCTAAATCAGGATGGCCGGACACGGGCTTCAACCGTCGTCCTCTAGTTTACGAGTCCAGTGTGCTAACCACTCTCGACCTTTGTCAGTACGGGAGAAGGATTCCTAATGAATAGGAAGATAGGGCAGAGAGTAAGTCATTCTGAATGGTTAGTGACAGGATTTTCCTCATCAGAATCGATATGAAACGAACGCCAATAATGAAGAGCAAACTGTATAGGATTATTCCTAGGAATACATGTGGAAAAAATGGTTCAAATGGCTCTGAGCACTATGCGACTAAACTTCTGAGGTCATCAGTTGCCTAGAACTTAGAACTAATGAAACCTAACTAACCTAAGGACATCACACACATCAATGCCCGAGGCAGGATTCGAACCTGCGACCGTAGCAGTCGCTCGGCTCCAGACTGTAGCGCCTAGAACCGCACGGCCACTAAGGCCGGCCCGTGTGGAAAGAAGCAGGTACTAAAGTATTGTGGAGTGATGAGATCTCTAAGTGTGTACTATAGAAATAATGAATACCACAGTAGGCTGTTTAGTTGAAGAGGAATTTACGCATTTAAAAAGGAAACCATAGTAACTGATCAGTCAGATTTAGGTAAAAGGAACGTGACTGTGGAGACGCCTTGTGTCAGATGTATTTCAGTTGATCAGTAACAGAAGGAGGTACAGACTTCTCAGATTACGACAGATGTTCAGCAATCAAATTCGCTAAGGCATAAGATAAGTAAGAAGAGCAGAGAAGCCATGATGAAATAGTCACAGGAAAAATGCGAATAAATCGAGAGAAGAACAGATTCAGCTTACAGAAATGCCAAACAACCTTCGGTGAAATTAAAAGCAAGGGCGCTAGCATTGAGAGTGCTATGGGAATCCCATTGTTAAACGCAGGGAAGGGAGCGCTTAGGTCGAATAAGTACACTGAAGACCTTTACGAAGGGGGGAGTTGTATGGTGGCATGGTAGAAGAAGAAATGAGAGACGACATGGCAGGGTATTCAATAACAGAGTTAAACATAGCTTTGGATGAACTGAGATCTACTAAGGTGGAAGACACCGATAAAATGCCTACGGAGTTTCTAAATTGCTAGGGAAGTGACGACAAAATGACAATTCAAGTTGCTAAAATCTGTGAGTCTGCAGACCGAAGAAAGACGAGTAGTAGAAGTGAGATTGACGTTAAAAAATACCGGAACTGGGGGACCAAAAAGTAGATAAGGCGAAGGGGTCTGTTGCCTTAGAGGCAAAATATTATATGTCGATAAGGCAAGGACGACTCAAAGAAGTAGAGCACGTAGGCAAGGAGAACATCCGTGCTTAAAGAATTCTACTGGTATAAAACATCAAACTTAACTTAAGGGAGAAAATTTTCAGAACGTATAGAAGGAAATCATAGATTGTTTCTAAGGCAGAAAAGACGGGAATCGAAACGATTGAGTCATGTTGAAAATTAGATGGACTGAGAGGGAAAGATGAGTTTTCCCGATGAATGAACGAGGAGATAAATATGTGGAAATCACTGACAAGAAGAAGGGACAGGGAGATAGGACATCAAGGAATAACTCCCATAGTACCTGAAGAAGGTGTAGAGGGTATAAAAAGCAAGGGAATATATAGACTGTCATACACCATAAAACATAAAAGGAGTGCGAAGATGTGATGTGCATATACAGGCAAGTAAATGATTAAAATTTCAGAAATATTGAATTATTTATTCAAAACTGAATAAACCAAATACGTTTTGCTTCACCTCTTTGCTTGCCTTTACATGTACGTCACGTCTACCTATATTGGTCGCACTCGGATGATTCCTTGGCGGTTCGTCGTATTTTTTTTTCTTTTTTTTTTTTTTTTGTCGTAGTGTGTATTTCGAAGGAATATTTGCGGCTGTTGATTCTGTTACTCTGAGATCAAGAGTTTGACGCAGGAGAGGAATTCGTGACAGGCTGCGTCAGGCCAGTCAGAAGACTGGTGACATAGAAAAAAATTTAAGGAAATTAAATTTTCCTTTACCAACAAATTTAGACTGCATTTCATCGACAGCTGCAGAGATGGTACGTAAATTCTATGGAAGGTTAATTGAGATAAGAATTCTGTGCTTAACAAGGAACGGCAACTTTTCCGTGAATCACCTCAAAACTTGGCAAACATAAAACTTTCCGTGTGGCTAATTGAACGAAAATGTAAACAATAATTTTATGTGTAATGAAGAGACAAGTTCTTTTTTTAAGAGACAAACTCTGCCTTAAATATTATGAAAAATCTCAAATCAGTGCCATCAGGGCTCAGCATTTACACTCCTGGAAATTGAAATAAGAACACCGTGAATTCATTGTCCCAGGAAGGGGAAACTTGATTGACACATTCCTGGGGTCAGATACATCACATGATCACACTGACAGAACCACAGGCACATAGACACAGGCAACAGAGCATTCACAATGTCGGCACTAGTACAGTGTATATCCACCTTTCGCAGCAATGCAGGCTGCTATTCTCCCATGGAGACGATCGTAGAGATGCTGGATGTAGTCCTGTGCAACGGCTTGCCATGCCATTTCCACCTGGCGCCTCAGTTGGACCAGCGTTCGTGCTGGACGTGCAGACCGCGTGAGACGACGCTTCATCCAGTCCCAAACATGCTCAATGGGGGACAGATACGGAGATCTTGCTGGCCAGGATAGTTGACTTACACCTTCTACAGCACGTTGGGTGGCACGGGATACATGCGGACGTGCATTGTCCTGTTGGAACAGCAAGTTCCCTTGCCGGTCTAGGAATGGTAGAACGATGGGTTCGATGACGGTTTGGATGTACCGTGCACTATTCAGTGTCCCCTCGACGATCACCAGTGGTGTACGGCCAGTGTAGGAGATCGCTCCCCACACCATGATGCCGGGTGTTGGCCTTGTGTGCCTCGGTCGTATGCAGTCCTGATTGTGGCGCTCACCTGCACGGCGCCAAACACGCATACGACCATCATTGGCACCAAGGCAGAAGCGACTCTCATCGCTGAAGACGACACGTCTCCATTCGTCCCTCCATTCACGCCTGTCGCGACACCACTGGAGGCGGGCTGCACGATGTTGGGGCGTGAGCGGAAGACGGCCTAACGGTGTGCGGGACCGTAGCCCAGTTTCATGGAGACGGTTGCGAATGGTCCTCGCCGATACCCCAGGAGCAACAGTGTCCCTAATTTGCTGGGAAGTGGCGGTGCGGTCCCCTACGGCACTGCGTAGGATCCTACGGTCTTGGCGTGCATCCGTGCGTCGCTGCGGTCCGGTCCCAGGTCGACGGGCACGTGCACCTTCCGCCGACCACTGGCGACAACATCGATGTACTGTGGAGACCTCGCGCCCCACGTGTTGAGCAATTCGGCGGTACGTCCACCCGGCCTCCCGCATGCCCACTATACGCCCGCGCTCAAAGTCCGTCAACTGCACATACGGTTCACGTCCACGCTGTCGCGGCATGCTACCAGTGTTAAAGACTGCGATGGAGCTCCGTATGCCACGGCAAACTGGCTGACACTGACGGCGGCGGTGCACAAATGCTGCGCAGCTAGCGCCATTCGACGGCCAACACCGCGGTTCCTGGTGTGTCCGCTGTGCCGTGCGTGTGATCATTGCTTGTACAGCCCTCTCGCAGTGTCCGGAGCAAGTATGGTGGGTCTGACACACCGGTGTCAATGTGTTCTTTTTTCCATTTCCAGGAGTGTATAACGGATGTTAACGGTGCGCTCCGATCTGTTGTTTTCTTTTTTTTCCATTTCCAGGAGTGTATTTTCTGCGTACGGGGTTGGCGACCGCGGAGTTCCTGAGCAGGAGACTGGCAAGCATCGATCACCACAAACTCTGGGAGTGCTAGAACGACTACTGTGCGACGTAACAGTCGAACATTGTGGGCCACAGGGAAGTGTAATCTTGGCTTGACCACTTGGATCGCGAGGATGGTATAAACATCTATAATAATCCCTCCAGTCTCAAGGTGTGCTGCCCGCTGATGAGATGCGTTCTTGTTGAGGTGGAGCTGTCGTTAACTGGCAAAATGAGGTATTTGCCCATTTCAGTTGTACGTTGTACAGCTTACTTAGACAAGGGGAACGGATGTACCGTTGGTGGGCTTCTGTAACCAATCTAATAAGTGGACTCGTGTAACCGGGCTTCCTGATTCAAGGATTCTTATTTTAACAGCAACAGACTTGATGCTGTCAGTCATAACGTTCTTTTATAGTTAAAGAAAATGAAAGAAAAGAGAGGACGTGAAGGCAACTTTGAGATAATTTCCACTTCCTACACTGAAAAGGCTTTACAGAGTTTTCCTTTGTTAGCATTTTCTTACGGTAATGGCCTTGCCGCAGTGGATCCACCGGTTCCCGTGAGATCACCGAAGTTTAGCGCTGTCGGGCGTAGTCGGCACTTGATGGGCGACCATCCAGGCCGCCATGCGCTGTTGCCATTTTTCGGGGTACACTCAGCGTCGTGATGCCAATTGAGGAGCTACTCGACCGAATAGTAGCGGCTTCGGTCAAGAATACCTCCATAACGATCGGGAGAGTGGTGTGTGCTGACCCCAACCCCCTCCTATCCGTTTCCTCCACTGAGGACGACACGGTGGTCGGATGGTCCCGGTAGGCCACTCGTGACCTGAGGACGGAATGCTTTTTTTTTTAGCCTTCTCTGATAATATTGGTAAAAATGTGTATTTAAATTTCACATTACCTTAGAACTGATCGTCATCTTGTTTCACATGTCTTAAACTGGATCATACATGGAGTATTTATTTTGCCGTTGCCTCTACGTAACTACGTCGCAGATTTGTCCTTCGTTATATCTGTCGGCAATATACCGCGTAATTACACCTCATACCTATGATTATATCCCTATTTTATCTAAATGTCTTAGCACCTTAGTGAATTTCCTTTGTCAACGTTGTTGTACTACTGTTTTGTATTCAAGATTTTAATGTTTTCCCTTAGTAACAGTTACGGAGTCCAAAATCATACATAAGCCTCACGCTACGTATCATGTGGTTTATTATCAGGTGTTGCACAGATGACCTTCTGTGATATTTTACTGCATGTATGGGTCGGGGAAGTTATGGTAAAACTGAGTAATGAAGAGTTGCCTCTTCGTCACCTACGTAACAAGCTTATGGGGCTCTATACTCCGCAATCTCGTCGTCTGCTAGTTTTCCGCTGTGCAACAATGTTGTCAACAAATATTACTATGCGACTACTTTTCTTGTATATGACGTTGCACAAAGGTATAATGTTGGAATACGACATAGGTTGAAGTGTTAAGGACATGTTTTTTTACTTACTGTTGAACTGACTGTTTTTTTTTTAGAAAATGTTTTTGCATCTACCTGCCACAACAGTATTTTTAAAACTGTATACCTGTTACCACTTTCCTAAATTACGTATTTATATTCCCAGTTGACGATGACATGAATACGCAAGCAACCTCTAGCAGCACTAAATCTCAACATCCTCTCTAGTAACTATCACTGCGTCTTAGTTCAGCGGCGCTCTTCCATCGGTGATGTACTCTGTGATCTGTAATATGGGACTGATGCACTTGGCGAAACATTTTCTATGTACTGGTTTTAACTGAGAACATATTGTACTAGTGGTAACATCGATACGCCGGTGTATCTTATGTCAATTGTTCGTGTAATTAAGATATGGAGAACATTCATAGCGCAATTTGAGCACATTTATAAACCCTTACTGCTGTATGTGTAATAATAATAGAATCTATGTATTATATTTATGTCGTGTGTGGTAGTTCTCAAACTGTACTATGTTTTACACTTTATGCTGACGATTCACAGAACGGTTGATTGTAACTGTTTTTATCGAAACTGGAGGTTATAAGTAACTGTCTTAAATGTGTGATCTTGGTTGAGAAGTTGTCTTTATTCGAGCTGCATACTTACTACTAGCTTACAAAAACAAATTAACAGGTGGCTGCTACATCTGGCCTTTCGATCCGCTTCATACCCCTGTGTCTTATCACCCAACAGCAGAAAGACATCTCATCCCCCAGCCTTTGTAACTGAAGAAGGGTGTCTAAGATGTTCTACTACACTGAGTGCATGCAAATATCGCAGCGAATGGTGGGAATTCAGGGAGTCGGAACAGGCGAGGAATTTAGCAGCCACGACACATCTCATCTGCTCCAGCACACTCAAGGTCGTGAATAATTCGGCATCGAAGACAATGAGATCGGGAGCCAGCTGAATCTTCACGACTCACCTAGGGAAAATAACAGACGAGGCAATGAAATGCCCCTGTTTAGACCCATCCGTGATTGTAGGTGCATAGTTGTATCGCTCATTTAAAATGACGGAGAATGTTGTATTAAAAATGCTGTACGGCATGAACTAAAAAATCACTCTGGGCTTCTGCAGTGACTGGGGTAGCTGTCGGTTAAAACTCTGAATCTGAGCCTTTACTTGCCCCACACAAACCGGACTCCAATCGTCTCGCAGGTTTCAAGTGGCCTCTTTCTTCGTGGACGACTGGAGGAAACGTGTTCCATAGCTGGACGAGTAGCAGTATGATACACTTGTGCATTCGGAGCAGAGAAGATCTTACAGGATTGATGCAGCGTGAGCAGTTGCCGCTGGATGGAAAGTGTTGATTCTCCGGCCTCAGTACGGAGCACCAGCTTGAGTATGGGGCTCGTACTGTGAGCACCCGAGCCCGTCTGATACCCTCGAGGTTGACAGCGTCAAGGATCTTCGGGTAAAAAGATATCGCTGAGCCATATATCGTACACCCATAGTCCAGCAGCGATCTCACGAGAGCTCTATAAAACTGGAGCAGACGCTCCCTGTCCTTTGCCAAAGACCTGTGGCGAAGGTACTTTAAGCTAGCAGGGAATTTTGAGCTCTTGTTCTCAGGTCCTTTCGGCGTTGTAACAACGACAATTTCAAATAAAAAATAATGCCCAGAAACCTTACAAAGTTTGCTAGCGATAGAATGGTGTCCTTCATATGCAATCGCTTAAATTAAAATGTCGACAGGAACGATTACAATGAACATACACACAATTACCTGCTGAAAACGTAAAACTATTCTTGAAGCCTACTCTTCCACCATCTTCACCGTACGTTGCAATTGGAGAGTCACTGCTGCAATGTTGGAGGAGGAACAAAAAATGCAAAATCGTCCCCATATAAGGAGCATTTTACAAGACTCCTTACTGTAGACATGATGATTTTTTAGTCTACTCCAAAGACGGTAACCTTTTAAATATTCTCATGGGGGACGCCCATCTTCTGCTCAAAAGTATCTGACAGTAAAGCACCAACTCAGTATCTAAACAAGTCGTGAGATTGTAAGGACCCAATGAAAATGGGGAGGTAGCCACGGAAGACCCTTTGGTGAAGCTGTCCAAGAATAGTGTTTCCAGGTAGTTTCTTACGCCTTTTGATGTCATAGGACACATCTAGACAATGCTGTTTAAGTAGGAAAGCCCTATGGATATCAGTAAGAGTAGGATCACATTGTCGACAGTGGATCGCCATTTCCTGAACCCCCACTGACAGCGGCAGAGGAGCTGGCTGATCTCTAAGACCCAGACAAGTCGTCAGTTTACCATTAGCTCCAAGGCCTTCCCTACATAGGTGACGCTTTGTTAACTACCAGGACACGTCCAGTCGTTTGCTGACTTGAGCAGAGCCTTCTTTCATTAGATGGGAAACTGGCCCGACAGCCACATCTAAGTCTTGAATCATGATTGGAAACAGTATCATGAGCCTCAGTCAGTGCCGAATCCCTCTCCCACGTGGAGAATGGGCAGTTTTAGGGATAAGAATTGTTGGACCTGAAGTTCAACTCAGTCCTCTCAATGGTGGCACGACCATGGCAGAACAATGGATCCAGGCTGGCAGTGGCAGTAATCAGAACAAAATGCTCTGTCATCATGCCATCATCTGGGTGATGCTTCTCGCTGAACTATGTCCCGTTAGCTCTACTGATCTTGGCGGTGCTTTTAGAGGGAGTGCGAGCGCTCCATCCAATAGTAAGAGTTCCTGGAATGAAAGTCATCAAGAATTTCCCATTAATCCGAATCTACAATAGCCAGAGAGTAGAAAGAGAGGTCGATGGCTGAGTATGAGCAACTAGCAGAGTTGAATGGATAGGACAACCATTGTTTGGTTACATAGCTCTGGAGAAATCATGATATTCTCAAAACTCGGCCCTTGGGGCAAGTACAGCGGAAGCTCCACAATATATAATAGACAGTAAATTCTCGTAGTAAGAGAAATCAAGGGGAAGGAGTTATTCTATAAGATTTCTGAGATACTCAGATTCTATAGCTCCCTCAGATGGTAAATGCAGAGACCAAATAGTAATCCACTGACCCACATGAACTTCAATGGCTACTGCTTGTAACGAAGAGGAGAGTGGTGCAGGGATGTACAAACTCAGTGATACTTCCCTTGGAATTTTCCCAGTAAGGTCATCCTTGCAATAAAGGGCTTGGATTGCAACAGGTGCGTCCATATGCTTTAAAATGCATTTCTTGTGAACAAAAGCACAGGGGATGTTCCTGTGCTAGGAATTTCGATTCCTCCAAATGGGTCCGGAACCCACCGATGTTCTGCTGTACTATGGGCGCTATCACGGTGTTGCACTTTGAGTATCTCTCCATTGGGGTGAGGAGCTGGCAACAATTTTAGGTTCAGTCTTGGGGTGAGGTGGTTGCCCTTGGCAGTCATCACATAGCATTAGCAAACGAAGTAAAACCGTTAGCACGAATGACATCGACATGGAATGACGATATACCATCTGTTTTCACCTGCAAAGGGAGCTTTTTGTTTGGTTTTTGGTCTGGGAAGGCTTGGCAGGAACTACCACAGTAGTGATGGTGGCAGTGATAGACTGTTCACCAGATCTTAGCTCTGGAGGTGCTGAAAGGTCTGCAGTGTCCCGACATTCTAGAGGGGGCTGTTGACTCTGAAATAACTACAGTTGAACAAGTGCACTTTTAAACGCAGTTAGCAACCTCCATATGTATAGAGGTATCTGCTATTGGAGGAGGCTTTTTGAGAGCTGAAGACATAGTGAACGTGTGAGGCTTCATGACTTTTTTGGCCTCTCTATACGGATACACCACGTTGTTTTCAGCTCCGGCATCTTACGTTCTTCAAGGCAAGATATTGCTGCAGTCCCTAATCCACACAGTGATGCCCAGAGCAGTTAATATACTTCGGAGGAGATGAAATACCGAATCGTTCATTAGTGATCTTACCACATTTGCCGCAAGTGGCCAAAAAGTGTAACTCTTTTTTACATCATGAAATATTTGAATGACATTTTTAACTGTAAAATTTAACTGGCCATTAAGGACATTATTGCTGTGTCGCTTCTTATGACCATAAAATTTTTAAGTTTCAATAAGATTTCTCTCTTTAGGGGTACTGTGAAGAATTTTCATGTTGTGGTTGATGCTGTGCTTGTGCTTCGTCTCTCAGATGATCATCATATGCGGCGATACACTGATCAGCCAGAAATTATAACCACCTACCTAATAGTAGGCGTGTCCTCCTTTGGCACGGACAACAGAGGCGTCACGTCGTGTCATGAAAGCAAAGAAGCCCTTCCAAGTCGGTGGAGGGAGTTTTCGCTGTATCTGCTCGCTCACGTCACCTAATTCCCGAAAATTTCTGGGAGAGGGACGATGAGCTCTGATGCCATATTTATTCGTATTCCTCATGTTTTCCATCGGATTCAAATCTGGTGAGTTGGGGGCCCAGCAAATCAACTGGAACTCGCCACTTGATTCCAGGAACCGCACCATCACACTCTTTGGCCTTGTGCCATGGTGCGTTGTCTAGCTGAAAAATGCCACTACCTTCGGGAAATACGATCATCATGAAGTGGTGTACGTGATCTGCAACCAGTGTACGACACACCTTGGCCTCCACGGTGTCTTGCGCGATCTCCACTCGACCAATGAATGCCCAAGTGAATGTTCTTCAAACCATAATGAAGCCGCCGCCAGCTTGTCTCATTCCCGCAGTACAAGTGTCAAGGAACTGTTCCCCTGCAAGATGACGGATTCGCGCCCACACATCGGAATGATGAAGAAGGTATTGTGACTCATCCGACCATGGAACGCTTTGACACTTCACCAACGTCCAGTTCTGATGGTCACGTGTCCATTTCAGTCGTAGTTATCCATGTCGTGGTGTCAACATTGGCACACTCATCGGTCGTCGGCTGCAGAGGCCCATCATTAGCAGTGTTCGGTGCACTCTATATTCAGAGACGTATTTAATCTACCTAGAATTCAAATCAATTCCGCCACATGACCGATTTTACCAGTTTGCGCAGCCTATAACATCCGGCGTTGTAATGATGGATGGCAACGCAACCCCACGACGTTTGGGCGTAGTTTCACCGTGGTTTGGCCACGTGCTGAAGACACTCAACACAGCAGTCCTCAAACACCCGAAAAATCGTGGGGTTATCGGAATGCTATTGCCGAATATCGGGGCAACAGTAGTCTGCCCCCGGTCAAACTATAAACAGATCGCGCACCTTCCCTATTTTACACACCGACAGCTTGCTCGCTGCTACTACATGCACCTTGCGTGTGTCCAGTCATTCATCGACAGGTGATGATGCTTTCTCCTGAACAGGTTTATATCGATACTAGGTCGGTGGTCATAACATTCTGTCTGAATAGTGAATGTTTTCCAGTATAGAAATATATGTTCTATATCTGACAAAAAAAAGATTGACCCACTTGACATATATAAAACCCTTTACACTGGTTACGTTCTAGCTTATACGTACCACACTTCTCACATTTGTCACTATTCTCTGCGATCTCACGGCATAATTTAAATTTTATAAGTTCTGACTGCTTGGAAAACAATTGAAATATCACATTTAGATAATTTTTGAATACAGGGTAATAAATATAAAATCAAATAGGGGTAATGCCGGGGTAAGATTAATAATGAATAAAAAAATAGAAGTGCGGGTAAGCTACTACAAACAGCATAGTAAACGCATTATTGTGGCCAAGATAGATACTAAGCCCAGTTTATATGCTTACTAGCTCTGCAGATGACGAAGAAATTGACGAAATGTATGATGAGATAAAAGAAATTATTCAGATAGTGAAGGGAGACGAAAATTTAATGGTCATGGGTGGCTGGAATTCCGTAATAGGAAAAGGAAGAGAAGGAAACGTAGTAGGTGAATATGGACTGGGTGTAAGAAAAGAGAGAGGAAGCCGCCTGGTAAAATTTTGCGCAGAACATAACTTATTGATAGCTAACACTTGGTTCAAGAATCATGAAAGAAGGTTGTATACATTGAAGAAGCCTGCAGATACTAGAAGGTATCAAATAGATTATATAATGGTAGGACACAGATTTAGGAACCAGGTTTTAAATTGTAAGACATTTACAGGGGCAGATGTAGACTCTGACCAAAATCTATTGATTGAGAACTGTAGATTAAAAGTGAAGAAACTGCAAAAAAGATGGAAATTTAAGGAGATGGAACCTGGATGAACTGACTAAAGTAGAGGTTCTACTGAGTTTCAGGGAGAGTATAAGGTAACAATTGACAGGAATGGTGGAAAGAAATACAGTAGAAGAAGAAAGGGTAGCTTTGCGGGATGAAGTAGTGAAGGTAGCAGAGGATCAAGTAGGAAAACAGACGAGGGCTAGTAGAAATCCTTGGGTAACAGAAGAAATATTGAACTTAATTGATGAAAGGAGAAAATATAAAAATGCAGTAAATGAAGCAGGCAAAAAGGAATACAAACGTCTCAAAAATGAGATCGACAGGAAGTACACAATGGCTAAGCAGGGATGGCTAGAGGACAAATATAAGGATGTAGAGGCTTATCTCACTAGGGGTAAGATAGATAGTGCCTACAGGAAAATTAAAGAGACCTTTGGAGAAAAGAGAACCACTTGTATGAATATCAAGAGCTCATATGGAAACCCAGTTCTAAGCAAAGAAGGAAAAGCAGAAAGGTGGAAGGATTATATAGAGGGTCTATAGAAGGGCGATGTACTTGAGGACAATATTATGGGAATGGAGGAGGATGCAGATGAAGATGAAATGGGAGATATGATACTGCGTGAAGAGTTTTACAGAGCACTGAAA
Source organism: Schistocerca nitens (assembly GCF_023898315.1). Classification (NCBI taxonomy): domain Eukaryota; kingdom Metazoa; phylum Arthropoda; class Insecta; order Orthoptera; family Acrididae; genus Schistocerca; species Schistocerca nitens. The sequence continues at coordinate 254,539,913 of NC_064618.1, forward strand.
GACCTAAGTCGAAACATGGCCCCGGGAGTAGACAACATTCCATTAGAATTACTGACAGCCTTGGGAGCAGTCCTGACAAAACTCTACCGTGTGGTGATCAAGATGTATGAGACAGGCGAAATACCCTCAGACTTCAATAAGAATATAATAATTCCAATACCAAAGAAAGCAGGTGTCGACAGATGTGAAAATTACCGAACTATCAGTTTAATAAGTCACGGCTGCAAAATACTAATGCAAATTCTTTACAGAAGAATGGGAAAACTGGTAGAAGCCGACCTCGGGGAACATCAGTTTGGATTCCGTAGAAATGTTGGAACACGTGAGGCAATACTGACCCTACGAGTTATCTCAGAAAATAGATTAAGGAAAGGCAAACCTACGTTTCTGGCATTGGTAGACTTAGAGAACGCTTTTGACAATGTTGAGTGGAATACTCTCTTTCAAATTCTAAAGGTGGCAGGGGTAAAATACAGAGATAGAAAGGCTATTTACAGTTTGTACAGAAACCAGATGGCAGTTATAAGAGTCGAGGGACATCAAAGGGAAGCAGTGTTTGGGAAGGGAGTGAGACAGGGTTGTAGCCTTTCCCCGATGTTATTCAATCTGTATATTGAGCAAACAGTAAAGGAAACAAAAGAAGAATTCGGAATAAAAACTTTGCGGTTCGCCGATGACACTGTAATTCTGTCAGAGTCAGCAAAGGACTTGGAAGAGCAGTTGAACGGAATGGATAGTGTCTTGAAAGGAGGATGTAAGGTGAACTTCAACAAAAGGAAGACGAGGATAATGGAATGTAGTTGCATTAAGTCGGAGGATGCTGAGGGAATTAGATTAGGAAATGAGACACTTAAAGTAGTAGAGGAGTTTTGCTATTTGGAGGGCAAAATAACTGATGATGGTCGAAGTAGGGAGGGTATAAAATGTAGACTGACAATGACAAAAAAGCGTATCTGAAGACGAGAAATTTGTTAACATCGAGTATAGATTTAAGTGCCAGGAAGTCGTTTCTGAAAGTTTTGTGTGGAATGTAGCCATGTATGGAAGTGAAGCATGGACGATAAATAGTTTGGACAAGAAGAGAATAGGAGCTTTCGAAATGTGGTGCTACAGAAGAATGTTGAAGATTAGATGGGTGGATCACACAACTAATGAGGAGGTACAGAATGGAATTGTGGAGGAGTTTGTGGCAGAACTTCAATATAAGAAGGGACCGGTTGGTAGGACAAGTTCTGAGGCATCTAGGGATCATCAACTTAGTATTGGAGGGCAGCGTGGAGGATAAAAATCGTAGAGGGAGACCAAGAAAGGAATAGATGAAGCAGATTCAGAAGGATGTAGATTGCAGTAGGTACTGGTAGATGAAGAATCTTGCACAGGATTGAGTAGCATGGACAGCTGCATCAAACCAGTCTCAGGACTGAGGACCACAACAACAACAGCAACAAATTTTCTGTTAGAATTTGTTAGAAATTTTTCCTTTACATACTATGGGTTTCTTATTTTTTATTTACTTCAATCTTATTTTTGTAGAGCTTACTGCTGTTATCGCTATTAAGTATCTGTTTCATTTTTTTATATAAGTTCTCGACTAGTTGGCTATTATATCCGTTGTTCAATGCAACTCTGCCTCAAGGTACGTAATTCGGTGGGTGTAAATTCTGGTTCTAGTGGTGATTTAAGGATTCTGTGAATCATGGAGTTAAAAACGCATGTTTATATCGCGTGGGGTGACAGTAAGGTGCCTTTATAATGGAATAGTTATTCTTTCGTTTACAAGAAATGATGAACTTACGCTCACCACATTTAAATAATGAGTTCTGGGTAATTAATGCTTTCTTTTTTTGCTGTGTCTTAGGTAAACTGAATATTCTTGTGTATCTTATGTGAAGCTGTTAAGTAATCTTGCACGACCTCCCCGTGCGGCGTGGCGGGATTTTTTGCTTTTCCCGTTCGTGGTACCGCTAATTAGATTTCACCTTCTTCAGAACGTGTTCTACTCGAGGTCGCTTCACTTGGCAACGTAGATACATACAAGCTGATGTAAAAGCGCTGCCAATCAGAATGCTCGCTCATGATCATACTCGCGCCAAAACTGCCCTGCACCAAACCTTACATACAGACGCATCTACGTCATTTTGATATACGAATATTAAAGTAATGTTTAATAAACGAAAACGAAAAGGCAATAAATCTGGAAATATTCTTTAGATACCGATAATACTCCAGCTGACATTCTGGCTACTCTGTTACAATAGCAATCACACCTAAACATACGTCATCAGCAAAGTGGGTAAATTCCCTATGAACATTAGCAACGTCAGTGTTTTGTAAAATCAATGAAAGCTCTAGAGAGACTGAGTGAATTTTCAAAACGAACACTTTCTTTTAATTTCTTAGTAAAAGACTTGTTCAGTTTGTAGTTAGGGTTGAGTCTCCTATCGAAAATATGGTTTTTGGCATGTTTGTTTCCATTCACTTAGGAGCGTAAGGCAAGAATAGCAAAGTTCATTATCATCAGATCACGTTTTATCCCATCGTCCAGGAGAATGTTGTGGCCATCTGCTTTTTTTTTTCGTAAGAACTGAATTGATTTTATTGACTGGATATTTGCAAACGGTAGTAATATTATTTTCAGCGAAGAATAGTCAAAATCAAGCAGTGTGAAGAAAACATGTTAACATATTATGAGATCTCAGGCTTTCCCGGCGAATGTGCTGTATCCAAGGTTCTCGAGTGTCCAGCCGGATTCGTTCGTCGAAGTTCCACGATATTTCGGCGGATAACCGTTCTGCCATCATCAGGTGGTGCTGATGGAATGATCTGTCTGCGCACCTGCACATTTGAAGGAGGAAGATATCCTCGACTGGGGGCGAAGTACTAGCGCACGAGGCGCTTCACCTTCTAGCATGACGGTTTGGCTAGAAAATTACATGGCTTTATCGTGCTGCTTGGCTTTGTGCATTTTTCCCTTTTTTGTGATTTTTTATATATTTTTTATATTAAAATAAAAGAAATATTAAAGGATAGTGAGAGGGACAGTGAGAGAAATGGAAAACGAACGGCCTAAGTGACTGGCCCGTGGTTTTAGCAAGAGTCTCCGCTACTGTGGTGATGGCCTCGCATGGTTTTCGTTACTAAAACTGTTGTTGTTTACGTGCAATGGCTTCCATGGCTTCCTGAGCTTCGGGATCCACCTTCCTCCTACCACACCGGAACTCTTCCTTCACCCATAGGTCTATAACGTCTACTAGGTCGTGAAGATGGGGTGTGAATTGATCAAGGCTAGTTCTTCCTTCGTGAGCGCTTCCATCAACGCGTCACGGTATCTGTACGTGCGAAGGGGGATCGGTCGATGGGGGAGGGGAGGTATAGGCTGGTCTGGCGGGGTGAAGGGGTATGGTTGATCTGAATAGGGGTAGGACCCGTTCTTCAGTGCCGCGGCAATGTTCTTCAGGATGACCTGTACGTTACTCACTCCGGGGAATGGTAAGGTAAGCCACCTCTTCATCATTGGCTTCTCAGCTTGCGAGGAGTCAGGAGGCGCCTTAGCGCCCTTGCTTGCGGCTGCCACCTTGGAGGGGGGCAGCCCAGGCGGCACATCGTCTGTTTCCATGGGCGCCACCTCCTGCATTGCTGCAGGAGGCGGAGCGGCGGTTGTTTGCGTGGCCGCGTCGACCCCAACCGCACGACTCACAGCGGGGGCGGCGGCGGGAACTGGCGGCTTCTTCTTGATAGCCCGCAGCTCATCGCGCAGCTGCTGGAGCTGGCGATGCACAACTGCGAGCTCCTCCTTCAGTGCGGCCTTTTCGGTCGCGAAGGCGGCTTGGAAGCCGGCCATAGCTTCATCGGTGGCGGCCTCAAGGTGGCGCGGCTCGCACCCCTCGCCGGAGCGGGGGGGCGGGGCAGCCGTCGAGGCGCTTGACGTCGCCGCAGGGCGTGTTGCGGCGGGTAGACGGCGTGACTCGCGGAGGTAGCCGCAGCTACGCGAGTTGGCGGCGTGTGGTCCGCCGCAGTTCGCGCAGCTGCAGGCCACCCCACGAGGCCTCGTGCAGCTGCGGGTGTCGTGAGCCGCCGCGCACTTCAAACATGCGACGGCGTTCTTACACCCGCGCGCAGTATGCCCCAGCTGCTGGCAGTTGTAGCACTGGAGCATCGTCCTGTTCTGCTGCGTTCGCTTGCGCCTTGGCTGCCGTTGGCGGCCGCCGGTGAAACCCATCGCATTGATGAGGGCTTCCAATGCGGCGGCAATCTCCTTCCTAGCCGTAGCGTTGCGTGCGCGGTGACGATGTGAGTCGCAGCGAGTCGAGCAGCGGAATGATCTGTCTGCGCTGTGTCCGTGGTATTTATGTCCGCGGGGTCCCGAGTCGTACCCCGGCGCGGGCGGCCGGCGGGACGCCGCGTGGTGGGAGGGGTGGGGGAAGCTGCAGCCACGCCCGGTGGTAGGCGCAGTCCATCTCCGTCCGCCGTGGCGGAAGGATCTCGCGTCCGCTCGTGCCGTTGCTCTTTGATGGTGTTTAATAACGGTTTCCAGGCCTTGCTAAGTTGAAACCCGGTGTCCCTGTTGATGAGGTTATCTGTTACTCGAATTTCTATGGCCTCCTTGTAGATACTGTCCCAGTAGGCACTTGTGGCAGTCAGGATTTTTGTGTCTTCGAATTTCGCTGTGTGTCCGGTTTCAATGCAGTGTTCTGATAGGGCTGGGTTGGCGTAAGCGGGTGTGACATTCGTGTTCTTTGCATCGGTCCTCGACCGTGAGCACTGTTTGGCCGATATAGGATTTGCCACAGCCGCACGGGATTTTGTATACGCCCGCTTTCCTCAGCCCTACGTCATCTTTTGCCGTTCCTAGTAGGTCACGAATCTTTGCTGGTGGCCGGAAGACTGTGTCAATCTTGTGTCGCCTTAACAGTCTCCCTATTTTTGACGACACGTTGCCAGCAAACGGCAGAAAGGCCAGAGCTTGCTTTTCTTCTTCGGGTTGTTCTTCATCTGGGTTCTTGCTGCACTTCTGTTGTCGGAAGGCCCTTTGGATTTGGCGGTTACCGTACCCATTCTTGCGGAACACGGTCTCCAGGTGTTTGAGCTCCGTTGGCAAGTTCTGTTCATCAGAGATCGAGTGTGCTCTATGTACCAGGCTGTTGAGCATTCGATTAAGCTGCGCCGGATGGTGGCAGCTGGACGCATGTAGGTACAGGTCAGTGTGTGTGGGCTTTCGGTACACACTGTGACCCAGTGAGCCATCAGACCTACGTTCCACTAGGACATCAAGAAAGGGTAGTTTTCCATCTTTCTCAGTCTCCATCGTGAACTGAATGTTACTATGGACCGAATTTAGATGTTGCAGAAATATCTGTAGCTGTTCCTGTCCATGTGGCCAGATGACGAACGTGTCGTCCACGTAGCGAAAGAAGCATACAGGTTTCAGTTCGGTGGCTTCCAGTGCTTCCTCTTCGAAACTCTCCATGAACAGGTTGGCCACCACTGGGGAAGAGCGGGCTCCCTATGGCTACTCTGTCGGTCTGCTCGTAGTATTGACCGTTGAAAGGTGGCTACACTGAGCCACAGCGCCAGAGATCGCTAGAGAGCATTGTTCCGCCGCCTCCACTGGCGGTGATTATTGAGATGTCGTAGTGGGAGTGCTTGTCGAGGACTCGTAGTAGTCAGTTCGTGTTCAGATGTGCTAGTAGGGAGTGCTTGCTGAGATGTGATGCTGAAAAGTTCTTGTTGAGATGTGGTAATAGCGAGTCGGTGTGGAGATATATTGTAATGATAAGAGTGATTTTGGTCAATATATGAAGGTAACGAAACTTGATTTATTTTTCATTATTTCCATGTTTTAAATAATGCGTCATTACAGGTTCAGTCAACAAAGCATCTGGCTTGTGTTCTAGGATTAGAGTGTAATTCTGGTTCTCTTGAGTAATTATGGTATTTTTATTTTCTTTAATTAATTCAGTATAAATGATATTTAAAATTTCTTGTGTTGTTGAAGAAGAACCGTGCCAGATGCGTACGTTGAGTTATACTTCCACACGCAGAACAGTTACACTTGTGCTTTGGTTTCGTAGGTTTTATAGTTGCTGGGGACTTAATTAATTAATTGTGTTAATGAAAATTTCCATTTCATTCTTTGTTATTGTTCTATGCAGTCAGATAGCGTAATAAGACTAGTCAGGGCCAACCGTTACGAGACTTCGTAATCGGACAAACAGCTACTAAAAACAAAAAAATAAAATTATTTTCATTATATATTAATTAAGCCCCCATGCACGTGGCGACCGCTGCTTCGGATCGTCCCTTGGAATTCTTCTGATTGTAAAAATAGTAGACAGTAGTATTGTTGTAGTAATTTGTAATTTAGTAATTGTAGTCTATTTTGCATGTGTAGATTTGGTAATTGTCATTCTTCTAATGGTATTTTTTTCTCTGAATTTGATTGTTGTCTTGTATACGCGTTTGACGATTTAGTGCAATTATTTCAATTGTTCGTTAATCGTGTTTGAGGGAAACATTTCGAGTGAATGGTATTGTTGGAGATAAAGAGTCATTGTGTATAATTTCCATACAGTGACGAGTTTTGTATGTTTTGTAAATGATTACGCGATCAATGAAAAAGGCGAAAATGATGGATAGTGAGAATGACGAAATTGTTAACATGGCGAACTCGCCAACAGAGGAAAACAGTATGATGATAATGAAGTGGAAAACAATGTAATAAGTCGGGAAAATAGTCCGGAACCATTTCAAAATTTTTCTCAATCAGAAAATTCACAGAATCCGAGATTAACGACAGAAGATTCTGAAATAGTATCGAACACAGATAGCTTTACAGCTATGACGAAAGAAGTTGGTTTCGCGGGAAATGTTAGGGGCGAAAAGAATTTCGAACCGGCTATTATGGAGCAGTTGATGGGTGCAATATTAAATTTGGGATCACAAATAGGAACAATTAAAACTGAGCTGGGAACAATGGGATCACAGTTACGATCTGAATTTAAAACAGAGATGGGAACTTTGGCAACACGGTTAGACTCACAAATGGAAACACGGATGGGAACAATGGAAACACGGTTTGGTTCTGAATTAAAAACTGAGATGGGAACAATGGAAACACGGTTAGATTCACGAATAGGGACATGTTTCAAAAATATGAAAGATGAATTAAAGAAAGAGATCAGAGAAGAAGTACAACCGATTTTGAATGCTCACAATAATAGATTAATTGCAGTAGAGATTAGACAAAGGGAACAGGATAGAGAACAGGAGGAAAGAGATCGCGTGATAGTACAAAAATTTTCAGAGTTAAATTTACAACGTGCACACGATAAGGAAGAAATATTTGAGAGAATCGAGGAATCCGTACCAAATGACAGATTAAATAACCTAACACAACAATATGGACAGTTAACTACCAAATGTGTCAATACTGAAACCCGAGTCGCGACACTTACGGAAGACGTAAGTAAACAGAAAGAAAAAATAGGTGACTTATCGGAAAGAGTTGAGGAGATTTCAGATAAATTGACAAATCTTAGTTTACATGGGGACAGAGATTCGGATGATACAGCTCCATTACCATTTGCAGAGACCGAAGAGTACCAGAACATAAATAAACATGTTGACAATCAGGGAAAATTTAATGAACGCGTTAAAAGGGAATTTGAGGCATTAAAAAAGCAAGTCAAACAAATTGAAGGCGAAATCGTAGGAAAAGACGGCAAAAGAAATTTAGAATCACAGATACCAGAGGGGTTTGAAGAAGATAATTTGTTTCATTTACGGGACGCAACAAGAGAGCGCCAGGCGCGCGAACTTGACAATAATCGACATTCAAACTGGGACAGACGCGGTAGGTCTTTGTCGCCACGAGGCGAAAACTTTTGACTATAAACACTTTTTGACTGTTCGGAAATTTAAAATCTTCCGCAATTCTAAGAATGACATACATCCATGTGCATGGTTAGATCAATTTATGTACGCACTCCCACCAAATTGGCCACTAAGTCACAAACTGGAATTTATGTGTGGATATTTAGAAAACGAACCGGCGACGCGGATGCGCGCACTCATTAGAGATTGTAATAATCTGAATGATTTTTATCATACATTTCTATCGGCATATTGGTCCGAAAGCACGGAAGACAGAGTCAAACACAGTCTTATTATGCAGCGTAATTTCAAACAGTCTGAGTTCCGCACGCCAGCGGAATATTTTGAAGACATGATTCGAAAGAATCAGTTCCTTTCCAACCCTTATAGCCCGACTGAATTAATTCGCATTTGTTTAACTAAGCTGCCACAATCCATAAGATAAATTGCTTTAGCTGGAAGATGTAAAGACGACATCGAGACTTTTAAGACTTTATTGCAAGAACTTGAGTATGACAACGACGACGGGACTTCTTGTAACTTTTTCAGTAACAGTAATTACGATAGATTTTCAGAGAAAAGGGATAGTGATCGGAACGGGCGTTATATGGGTAATTTTGAGAATGACAGACGTAACAGACAGGACAATAGATACCAGCCCTATGACAATAACAGACGTTCTAACAGAAATTACACAGACAATTATAAAAACGGTAATTCTTACCGGAATGATCAATCATACGGAAACAGTAATCGGTATCATCAAGACAGAAATTATTCATACAATAATAGAAACTCTTACTACAGAAATAACCAGGGTAGTAGGTCTAACAATAATTTCAGAAGTGACAGTCGAAATTATACAAGAAGTAGTTATGCAGACAGAGAGGAAAACAGAAATTTTAATAACAGACACAACCAAGAATTTGCATCTAACAGACAGGAAGGACCTAATTGGCATCCTCCGCGTGACAGAAATTCAGAGAGACAAGTGGAAATAGTAGAAATTGATCCGCGAAATGTCGGGAATAATCAAAGACGTGACGCAAACAATCGACAATGACTAGCAGCTTCGGCTTCTGGCAGCAATATAGACGGTTCAGAAAGTAATGACACTACAACTTTACACTACGTACGCCTGGAAGATATGAGAGACATTTTGCTAGGCGAAAAGGAAAATAATGTAGACGCATTTTTACATCCTGTTATTGAAGTATGTGTGGGTAAGAATAAGTTCACTGCAGTTTTAGATTCTGGGAGCCCATTGAACGTCATTAGTGAATCAGTTTTTCGTATATGTGAAAGAACTATTGCCTGTCCTGTGTTACCTATTTCTAAAACTACAATTCGAGGAGCGATTTCTGGAAAAGGTGTGGAAGTTAAACAACAGACCAACCTAAATTTCATTTGTCAAGGATACGAATTGTCTGCTAATTTTATTATTGTTCCATTACTCAGTACACAGATTATATTAGGTATGGAGTTTCTTAACACACATAAGGCAATTTTGAACTTTAAAGAAGGAAGTGTGAATTTGACTGTTGCCGGAATGCCGAAATGTTTGAAATTTTTCGAGTGTTTAGCAAGATCTGAATCAGATACAAAATGTTTGAGGTTTCTTACTTCTGATGTTTTCGTTGAGCATTATGACGACAGTGTGTTTATTCATGACAATGACAATAGATACAGAGACGCGATGGAGGATATAATTAGTAGCGAAGAATTAATTAATGAAAAGGTTAAAAAAGCTGAAGTGCCAGATGACGTTGCAAGAGAAGAGCTGCACCATATTTTGACTTCACATGCTACAGTGTTTAGTCATCACACAGGAACTATACAAGGCTTACAATATTTATTTAAAGTAAAAGAACACACACCATTTCGCGGGAAAACGTACGCTATTCCTTTGGCTTACAGAGACAAGGTTAAGAATGATCTTCAATACATGTTAGATCAGGGCATTATTGAGCCAGCAGTCAGCCCTTATACCAGCCCATTACACGTTGTTCTTAAAAAGGATGGGTCAATTCGTTTGGTTCTGGATTCCAGACAGATAAATAATATTATTATTCCTGAAACTGACCGTCCACAAAATTTAGATGAACTTCTTCAACATTTCCATGGAATTAAAGTTTTATCCACGATTGATATGCGCGCAAGTTTTTGGCAAATAGAACTCCACCCTGATTGTAGAAAATATACTGCCTTTTTAGCCTTTGGTAACTGTTACCAGTTTCGGAAATTACCGTTTGGACTTACTGTATCTTCAGCAGCATTCATTCGTAGCTTAAATGAAATTTTACCTGTTTATCTGCGTGACAATATTACTTCATATGTTGACGATATTCTTATTGCTAAACGTTCTTGGAGTGAGCATAACAAAATTTTGGATTCATTATTACGTATTTTTGCAAGAGTTGGCATTACAGTGAACTTAGAAAAATCTGAATTTGGTCGTTCTCAGGTGAAATTTCTCGGTCACATTATTTCTACAGAAGGTATTCTTCCTGATCCAGAAAAAACTAGACGCGATTCGTAATTATGCTGTTCCTACCACAAAACGTGATGTTCGTAGTTTCCTAACAGCTACATGTAAACATGCAGAGAATACAAGGATACCGCGCTATGTTCTGGCGGCGGCGCGTACTCAAAGCAACAGTGAAGTCTGCACGCCGCACAAGGCAGTCGTTGACCGCAAACAATCACTTTCCACGTCACGCGTCTACAGCTGATCGAGCGCTCAGTGCGAATGCACTGACAGACGTAAACAAATACACAGTCTAATTTCTCCGATTAAATTCAGTATAAAGCGATAGTGACTTTATAAATTATGTTATTAACGTTCAGTATTTTTCAGGATACAGTTGTATAAAATATTTAAGACCTTCAGGTAAATTCTATGTGTGTCCGACGTTAAGAGGACTTGCTATGGAGAAAATTTCAGAAAGAATGTATTTTCAAAAAAAAAAAAAGGGAAGTAAAAAACCAAAAAGTTAACGATTAATTGAGTTTATTTTTCAGGTAACATATTTGCACTTAGGTACGTACTTTAGACGTAATTTGCTGCTCGCGATTACGTGATTCATACTTTGTGCTAAATTTCATGTTCTATGAATTTACTAGTGAAGCGACGTGCTTGCGCACATTAACTGATTTTGACAATTATTGACTAATGAACAGGGTTGTTATTTGTATATATTATGCATTGCTTGGCTGCACTGCTTTTTCACTGATGTCATATTTTTTATTATGTGCCTGCTGTGCTTATTTATTTAAATTATAATTGTCACCCTATTAGTTGTGCGGTTATGTATGTAGGTTACACTTTGTGATTTATCTGCTTGCGCCTTCATGTTTACTTATTAAGATTACATACGAACATTTATTTGCTTATGCTGATATGATGCTAATGACTTGTTTATTACGTAAGTTATATGTTTGCTGCTTTTTGTATGGATTGCATATTTACACATTTCTGTTTTGTTGTCATAACTACTCTCCAATTTAGAATATAGCAATGATGATGTACAGTGTACGAACATAGAGTTTAGGTTACACTGTGGTATTAATTATAGATTGTTCGCTTGGCAGAGCCTCGTTGTAAGAATTGTGCTGCATCCACTTGTTGACATTCTGTTCTCTACTGGTATATTTACTCGCTATTGCATGTTTTGCTTATGCCCACTGCCTTATATTTTAAGATAAGAAAATGAACTGCTATAATTCGACGAACGACATTAGTACAAGAAACTTCACAGAAGCCACATGAGCTGGAGGTTTTATGGAAGGTGTATAAATTTATGCTAATAGGAAGGAAGCTAACGACATGACATACCAACGCTAGGTTAGACCATTAACAGTTATTACACTGCATTCTTCGCGAGCAATTGAAATAGGAAGTGACACTTGACACAAGAAATACTCCATATGTTTGCTTCTGTTTGCCATAATTTTTGAAGTGGTGTACACACTGTGAAATATTATGATCATTCACACTCCGTAATCGTACTTAATTACTGAAAGTTATTCAAACTAAAGGCTGTTAGAGGTCATGTATGCATTTCTTTTATTTAATGATGGACAAGGAACCAAAATGTGTCTTATAATTTATAATGAGTAGAAAATTTGGGTCAGATGGATTACACAGAGGTTGTGTGTAGACACTGTGTCTTCGGATTGTATGGGATGATGAATTGAAGTTGCACTAGGATTTTGTCTGTACTTGTTCGAGGAAACTGACTAGAGGAGAGAGTTGTTATGGAAGTGAAATGATATTGGTGCTGAGGTTTATATATATCGACGTAGTGAAGAGGTATTATTGAAGTATTAAGATTAAGTGATGATTATTGGAGTTTTCGTGGACAAGAGGTAAGGTAAATGATATTGATGATAAGGTTTATATGTATCGACGTATTGAAGAGGTATTAGTGAATTAATGAGATTATGCTGACGATTATTGGAGTTTTGGTGGATAAGAGGTAAAGTAAGTGAGGAGCATATTTTTTTTGTTGGTCCATATGGAACAAGGAGGATGAAGATGGCAGACTAGAACACTGAAGTAGAAGGAAGATTGTCTACACACACACTTTGTCAAATCACAAAGCAGCATATACTTTTTTTTGAGAGAGGAAGCATTTGCATATCTTGGTACACTGACAGTTGTTCAGCAACCGTACATTTTGATCTGGCTTGGCAAACATTGGTCTTGACATGATGACTATGACGTTGACTTAACTATTATTGACTGTTATACATTGCTGCCACTACTACTTGGTACACATGATGAACATCAAATCTTGGACAGAGTTACATTTACACAGTTAACACTATTCAATTACACAGTAGTACTTAATGTGGATGAAAGATGAGTGAGTGTGTTTTGTGTGTTTTCCTTTCCTAATCCTACCCACCTATCTCCTAAATATTATTTTATTTGTTGGTAGTGGCTTGCACTGACACCCATAAATGTTATAGGTTTACTGGTATTTGTGTATTGTAATAGTTAATAGGACAATTATCTGATATCATTTGTGTGTTCGTTATGATTTGTATGTTTAGTGTAAAAGCATTGTATGTGTATTCAAACTATTGTTCATGCCTGAACTGTCTGATTAGTGATGGTGCTGCACTTTTCAACATGATGCGTGACATTTAGTCATGTTTAATTTCTGCTGATGAACTGTGTGATCAGTGATTGTAAAAAATTATGGACTGTTACTTGTACCTTTTCTACATGATTGGTGCCGCTAGGACATGTTTAATTTCTGCTTATAAACTCTGATGAACAGTGTGATCAGTGCTAGTGAATTTTATGGAACTGCTTCTGCTGAGAAATGTGACTTGTTGATGTCTGCACCTGCTCAACATTGCTGGGTGCCACTGATGGACTGTTTCTACTGAAAAGATGTCACCTGTTGATATCTGTACCTGCTCAACATTGCTGGTGCCACTAATGGAACTGCTTCTACTGAAATGGTGTTGCTTGTCGCTGTCTGCACCTGCTCAACATTACTGGGTGCCACTGATGGACTGTTTCTACTAAAAAAATGTCACTTGTTGGTTTTTGCACCTGTTGACCATTGCTGGGTGCTACTGCTGGAACTGTCAACTGCTTATTCTTGGGCTATGGAAAGCGTTTATGTGAATATTTGTATAAACTGATTTTTTGTGTATTACTGTTTGTGAAAAGTTATGAGACTCTTACCTGCACATATTCGTCATTGCTGACGCTATTGATTGAATTGTTTAACCACATAATACTTGTGTAAACTATTATGTAAAGTCACATGTATGAAAGAATTTGTATTGCTTACTGTATTCAATATAATAGGTTATTGAAAGGTCAGTGCAAAGCCAAAATTTTATCTAGTTATATGATATTTACGTATTAATATTATCTTTTATTTTTGTCTGTATTTTTTTTGACGAATTTGGTGGTATTTTCACCACCAATGCTGGCAAAAATACCATCAAATTCTAGCCGTGGAGGAAGGGCATATGAAAGGTGGCTACACTGAGCCACAGCGCCAGAGATCGCTAGAGAGCATTGTTCCGCCGCCTCCACTGGCGGTGATTATTGAGATGTCGTAGTGGGAGTGCTTGTCGAGGACTCGTAGTAGTCAGTTCGTGTTCAGATGTGCTAGTAGGGAGTGCTTGCTGAGATGTCATACTGAAAAGTTCTTGTTGAGATGTGGTAATAGCGAGTCGGTGTGGAGATATATTGTAATGATTAGAGTGATTTTGGTCAATATATGAAGGTAACGAAACTTGATTTATTTTTCATTATTTCCATGTTTTAAATAATGCGTCATTACAGGTTCAGTCAACAAAGCATCTGGCTTGTGTTCTTGGATGAGAGTGTAATTCTGGTTCTCTTGAGTAATTATGGTATTTTTATTTTCTTTAATTAATTCAGTATAAATGATATTTAAAATTTCTTGTGTTGTTGAAGAAGAACCGTGCCAGATGCGTACGTTGAGTTATACTTCCACACGCAGAACAGTTACACTTGTGCTTTGGTTTCGTAGGTTTTATAGTTGCTGGGGACTTAATTAATTAATTGTGTTAATGAAAATTTCCATTTCATTCTTTGTTATTGTTCTATGCAGTCAGATAGCGTAATAAGACTAGTCAGGGCCAACCGTTACGAGACTTCGTAATCGGACAAACAGCTACTAAAAACAAAAAATTAAAATTATTTTCATTATATATTAATTAAGCCCCCATGCACCGTTGAAGACAAAATACGTCGATGTTAACACGTGCCTGAACAGTTGTGTCGGCTCAGGCCCGAATTTCTCACTGATTAAGTGGAGAGAATCTTCCAACGGGACACGTGTGAATAATGAGACGACATCGAAGCTGACCATGATGTCGGATTCTTGTACTGTCATCTCCTTCAGGCGGCCAATGAAGTCCGTCGAGTTCCGAATATGGTGCGCACATTTCCCCACATAAGGTCTTAGCATGCCCGCTAAGTGGTTCAAATGGTTCAAATGGCTCTGAGCACTATGGGACTTAACGTCTATGGTCATCAGTCCCCTAGAACTTAGAACTACTCAAACCTAACTAACCTAAGGACGTCACACAACACCCAGTATCACGAGGCAGAGAAAATCCCTGACCCCGCCGGGAATCGAACCAGGGAACCCGGGCGTGGGAAACGAGAACGCTACCGCACGACCACGAGCTGCGGACCCCGCTAAGTGCTGCGCCAAAAGATACGTCGGTGCCTCTATGTTGCTGACTATGGGTCGCGTCCCTTCTTTGTGCGTTTTTGGGAGACCATGTATCCTCGGGGCTACCGCCGAACGTTGCCGAAGTATTTTGATGTCCTTCTCCTGGAGCGCGCCATTTTTCAGAAAGGTTGTAAGAGGTCCGAGCAGATGTAATTTCGATGTATTGCTCATGCGCTGCCTGCGATAAGCAAGGTCTCTGACCAGAGAGCAGTGTTGACTACAGTAGGAACTGTGTAGCTGTAGCAGTAAGTTGTTGCTAGTCTGGAGTCTGCTCTAGTCTGCTCTGGTGTATCGTGTTGGGTGGCCGGTCGCGGTGCAGCTATGCCGGAGTCTGAGTATTATTGTATAAGGTAAAAAGCAGCCTCGCGCATATGTAGTAATGTCATCTCAAGTCCCATGTAAATGTTTTAAAAATCTCGTAATAATAATCTTTCTCATAAAAAGTAACTTTTAACAACCATTCATTTCAATTTAAAGAATTTACTAATTTCTCCCATCCATGATCATCCCGATTGTTGTAAAAAAAAGGAAAAAAATCAGTTGCTTCCTTTCATAAATGACAGATAGGTCGGCCAGCATTGCACAGAGCTGTGCCGGAAAAATTTATTGTAAGAGCAGATATATCCGGCGACTTATTTGAGGTAAGAATTTTTCCTTTTCTTTTATTCGGAATGATCTTTCAGGGCCATGACGCAGCACTGCTGTCGTCCAAAATTTACCAGGTTAAATTCACAGTGACTTATTGAAAAGTCATAAGTGAGCGACAATTTAATTGAGAGGTTAGTTACATTGTTTTATTACCAGGTTACAGAATTTATTTTTTTATTGGGATGTTATACTGAATGTGAACGACATAATTATAATTATTACTGTTTAGAGGTTTAGGAATTTTTCTGTTTTGAGGTTACGCTAAATGTGAATGAATTTTGAGCTTAGATTAAATGAGAAAGAATTTAATAGGGAGGTTACAAATGAGAAAGAATTTTGTGGGGAGGTTATACTAAATTAGAATCATACTCATATTATTATTTATTTAAATTTTTGTGGGGAGGTTACACTTGGCGACAACCGGCCAGGATCGTATTTTCTTTGTGAATTTCTGAGTAGTAGTCATATATCTGCTCTTATTTACTTAAATGTAGTTTGCATCTGGCGCAACGCATTTACTAATTTGTTACCTTTTTTCACAGATCATCGGCAATTTATTGCTCTTTGTTGTAACTGTGTTTGTTCCATTTTTACTTCGTCTTTGTTTCATTTTTGTGCTTAATTTTGATTTGTGAGAAATGCCGCGAAAAACTGTTAACAGTACATCGCGATGTGCAATGAGTGAAATAGCCGACTCGAATAATTTGACCGATAATACTTGCGACACTCAGTGTAATAGCGATAATCCTCTAATTACTGATAATCAGTGAGTACCGATCACTAGTAATGATTTTAATGCTAATGATGAGCAAACGAATTCAATTGTGTCCTCTGTTAATTTAACGACAATTGATGACGTGTCACGTTCTGTTACAATGAACGCTAATTTTGGCTGGGATCAAGTTATGGCAGTATTGCTACAAATTAGTGAATCGCGTAAACAACTTAGTGAAAATCTCAAACAACAACTTAATGAAAATAATGAAAATCTCAAACAACAACTTAATGAAAAACTAGAAAATAATTCCAAACAGTCGAATGAAAAACAAGACAACAATTACAAACAACTTAATGAAAAACTAGATAACAATTCCAAACAGCTTAGTGAACAGATTACAGCCGTTTCCGTGCAATGTCATGATACTAAGGAACAATTACATCAGGAAATGAAGGCTTGTGCTAGGAGCAGTAGTGAAGAAATTAGATCTGTGGCACAGTAATTAAGTAATACACATGCAGCCACAACTAAATTACTTAGAGATGAAATTAGTGCTGTCGCTAAACAATGCTCTGAAAACACAACACAGTTACGCGACGAGTTTAAATTAATGTCAGCAGAACTTTCACGAATGCTGGATGCGAAAGTAGACGCGAAATTTGACCAACAGAACAGCCAAATTGACGAACGCTTTAATCACCACCTACACAACACTGAAAAGCGTTACAGTAAATTTATACAGGAACAGAATAAAGTAAAGCAACAAGTCATGGAAACAATTACTGTACAAAGACAGGAAGATAAGCGTAAATTGTTTACGAAAGCCAAAACATACGTAGACAACAATATTGCTACAGTATCAGACGAAATTAACAGTATCAAACAGTTGAATAACGAATTGCATGATGAAATCTCCGATCTTAAAACAAAAACAGACACACACATATTAGACTTTCAGACAATGACCAACAGACTTGAAAAATTGGAACTAATACAGGATTCCGATGCGATCAAAACAGACGTTAAAAAATTGAACAAAACCACACGTAAAATACAAAAACAAATTAATGTTTGTGATACTAAAAAGGATGATCACGTAAAAGTACTGACTGAAAAATATGATGAATTGGCCAGTCATGTTGATGTTATCGAAAATAATAATGACACCAAATCAGACGGTACGTCACGAGTTTCGCTTAATCAAACACCCGAATTCCAAAATTTACAGCAGACTATCAGTGAGATAGGTTCGTCCAATAATACATTACGTAGAAAATTGTCAACTATACAGCAAGAAGTGACGGAGATGAAAAATATTTCAGCCTTTAACACATCACAGCATATGCCACTTTCCGAACATTTGTCAGACTCACACAGCCAGTATAATTTAGGTAATTTACAGAGAGTACGTGACTTCGATTCCGAACAGTCACAGACAAACAGATTAACATACAATCCTGAACCTGTTCAGACATTCAAAGACGAAAATTTTGATTACAAGCACTTTCTATCCATGAGAAAATTTAAAGTATTTAATAATGACAGAACACAGATTCACCCTTTCGACTGGATACGACAATTTGCTTTTGTATTTTCATCAGCTTGGCCTGTAATGCAGAAACTAGAATTGGATTGGATACCACAACTTGCTTTTGAATTTTCACTGGCATTGCCTGTAACGCAGAAACTAAAATTTATTTGCAGCGCGGAAGTGACCTCAGGGGATTCATTACACTTCGATGAATATGTGCCGTAGCGTGCACAGGGCCCCGAGCCACAGTAGTGCTGTTTCATCTTTAGTTTTCTGCACTGCTGCCTTCTCTTCTACTATCCTTTATATTTATCAAAACAGCTCTTCAACTATCGATCTATCTAGGATTAGAAACGTGTAAAGAAAACCTGATATGACAAGTTTTACCGAAAGTGACAGTTTTCATTAGACATTCTTGAAATGACAACAACTACCAGCGTAATTTTAATAAGTGACAAAATTTTTAATCATCAATATCGTCAAAATTATCAGCAACAGCAAAAAACATTTTGGTAACAATAGAGGCTTTTCCCCACAACATCAACAAAACCAGCCGGTTAGCATACCTAACCAACAATGTAGTCTGCAAGGTCAACCAAGCTTTAGTGTTTAGCCGCGTACACGTATAGCGTCGGCTCCGCCAAATAGTAACGCACAGCAGCAAGGAAATCACTACGTACAGAAAACACACCATTTCAACTCATATCGCAATGCGCAGTATGGAAATGACTATCATGACAGACGTAAAAGTAATGAGCACAATTTTCAGCGTATGTTTAATAACAGTCGGTCTTACCAGTAGCATAATCAACCACAACAACAGATTATCATGAATGAACCAGACAGTAGGTATCATCCCGAACCTAATACGTCAGGACGAAGTAACAGAACAGTACAAATAGTTGAAATGCCACAGCATCCTCCCGAAAATAACAGCACGTCAGAAAGAATTTGACTAGATACAGTGCAGAATGAATCTTCCAGCAACGCAAGCAATACTTTTGACACAGAGAATCTTGTTCACGAAAATGTTGTTACTTTTGACGACATCTGAGACACACTTTTACATGAAAAACCAATAGTCTGAATTTGTCAATCTGAAACAAGCTTTGTTGAATGCACCACTTTTATCACATCCAGATCTTACTAGAAATTTTTCCATTGCCACCGATAGTTCTAACACCGCTTTAGGCGTACACATTTTTCAGGAAATTGAAGAAGATGGTTCTACAGTAATTAAAAACTTCGCCTTTGCGAGTCGCATTCTGTCACCTGCTGAACGCTATTATTCTGTTACAGAATTTGAAACATTATGTGTTGTATGGGCATTTACGAGATTTCGACATTTTCTTTATGGAAGACATACGACCGTTTACACAGACCATAGAGCTATCCAGTTTTTACTTTCAGCAAAATTTACACATGACAGGTTAAGCAGATGGAAACTTTATTTACAGGAATTTAATTTTACAATTGCTCACATTCCTGGTACACAAAATATTGTAGCAGACGCACTATCCCATTCTCTCAGCAACAATCAGCAAGACATCGCAACCAACTTCTGCCAAGCAAATTTCAGCGTCATGTATATTCAACAAGTTGCATTCGAAAATTTTATTTCGGCGTCATTACGAGACATAGCACAAGAGCAGAGTAAAGACAACGTGTGGAAAGAAATTAAACACCTTTGGCAAGATAGGAATAATGTTACCATTAGAGACCATTACACTGTACGCAATAACATTCTGTTTCGCCGCTCTCACCCTGACAGCAACAATTGATTACTATGCATTCCTGACGAGCTTGTTAACAAATTAATTTGGTATACTCATTTAAGTTACGCACATTATGGAGCCAGAAAATGTTTTCTTATACTGAGACAGAACTGTTATTTTGCCAACATGGAGAAACGTATTCGACGAGTTTTAGCGTCATGTAAAATCTGCCAGAAAGCTAAGTCAGACACGACTTCGCATATTCCTCCGTTACATCCCATTGTAACTGTTAAATTGAGACACATGGCCGCTGTAGACATTTTTGGTCCGATTCCCAGATCTAATAGAGGTTTTTGCTACATCTTTGTCGCTGTTGAACTCACTTCAAAATTTATTACCTTCACTCCGTTACGCAAAGCTACTGCTAAATCTGTTTCGAATGCATTTGTAAAACATTTTCTATTTCATGTAGGGCATGTATTGAACGTAATTTCCGACAATGGACCACAATTTCGATCTGCTATATGGACACGTATGTTACGAGCAAGAAACATTTCTCCGATTTATATATCCAAGTATCACGCTTCTTCGAATCCTTGTGAACGTCTAATGAAAGAAATTGATAAACTATGTAGAATATACTACTATAAAAAACATATCGATTGGGATACACACATACTGTCATTCCAGGACGTAATTAACTCGATACCAAATGAATCTACTATGCTATCTCCGACTGTTATATTGAAAAATGTTGAACCACCTAACAAAATTAAAGAATTAGTATCCTTTCCTACATCTCGTCGACTACGACACCATGAAATAATTGACTTTGTGCTGAACAACATCAAACGTGCCGCAGAGCGCCGGAGAAGACAGCAAAAACAGGTTTGTACACGCCGTGACTTTCACATTGGACAGAAGATATTAGTACGCACACATTATTTATCCAACAGAGGAAAGAGTAGATGCAGTAAATTTGAGCTTTTATACGCAGGTCCACACAGAATTCGCAGCATTCCTCACCCCAATGTAGCACAAGTCGAAACTCTGAGAACCAGAAAAAGTAAAGGCAATCACCATATCTCCAATATTAAACCCTTTATTGAATGAACATACTTTATGATTTATCACATTGTAATGCCATTTCCTGATTTTTATATGACCACTTATGCAATTGTATTTATATGACTACTTACTGATGATTATCGTATTTTTTCTGGGCAAGTGCCCGGCAACGTAAGGTTAGCAGGTCGCTTTTCTTGTCGTTATATATCAGACCATGCACATTTTCCATTTTCGTGTATGTATGATTGTTTTCCTGTTTTGTTTGTATGCACTACGAAATATTTAAGATGTAACAAACGCCAGTTGACTTTAACATTTTTCCTTATGATATCTCAATATCTTGACTATTCTACACTATTGGCTACTGCATTATGAGACTATGTGTACATTTTTGTACCTGAACACTCTCTATGTTTTTCACATAATACGTTTTCTGTCATGCTATGCTGTATGCTTAATTATATCACTAGGAACCAGTTTTTATTTAATGAGTATATGAATTAAATGCAAGATATTAATCCTTATTCATCATTTTCAGAAAGCAATAACGTGTAAAAGAAATGAATTAAACAAACCACAGTGGATTACTATGAAGTGGAAATTTCACCTTCGGAATGAACGAAATATAATGCAATACCTCGTCATGAAGAGTATATAGATCAGAATTAACAAGCATTAACGAGAATATACTATACACATCGTATGATAGCAGTCTTAACTAATTTTTTCTTTCAGAATACGAGGCGATTGATGCACGCTGTTAGACAGAACTACACATCTTAGTTTTAGTGATGAAATATGCTCGAAATAAGAAACTCTGTACTATGAATAGTTGTATGAAGTAAATGGTAATATGAATAATGCATAATGAAGTGTCTTTTTTGCAGATGATAATGAATGATGATGAATAGTTATATGGAGAATATGCTAATATGAATAATGAAGTTTCTCTCTGCAGGTGATGATAGTAATGAAGTTATGGTAATATGAATAATGAAGTTTCTCTTTGCAGGTGATGATAGTAATGAAGTTATGGTAATATGAATAATGAAGTTTTTCTTTGCAGATGAGGATAACGATGAAGTTTTTATATTTACTGTTAGTTAAGAGATGCTATGTAGTTATTTAAGTATTTGTTGCAGTTCGTTTTGACAGTATGTCTTATATCGCATGGTATAATGACTGAATGTTTTGTAAAGGACAGCTAGAGTACATACAAATTGAGTACACCTTTCATTACCTGTTAATTCGAAGTTCACTACTTTTCAGCATAATATGCGTTTCTTCTTTCAGCTTAATAATCCATTTTGTATTTTTTCCAGGAGAAGCTATTCATGGAAGTAATGTGCTATAAGCAGTTAGTTATTAAACCTGTTCTAGTACTTGCATTTTTATTACCCATTTGTGTGTGTCATTCATGAATGTGATCACATATACTCTACTTGTTCATAACCTTGCTACAGCTGACTCATGACGAATGACGTTACTAATCCTTATTTGCAGCAATAGGTCAAAAGCAAATATTTTCATGCCCCAGCAAATAATTATCGATCCCAACGCAATGCATTGCTGGCACAAAAAAAAAATGTATTACCAGTCCCAAATATTGCTACTAGTTTATGAGATATTTATAGTAATAAATATAATGCAGATTTGTCAGATGTATTGAATCCATTATATCTATGTATTATTGACGCACAGACCTTGAGTAATAGTTACAGTGTGTTACATTTTAAATATGTCCTATGTCACGTGAATGATGATATCTGAGTAATACTGAATGATGTTTTCTAGCCATAGACGTTGAGTAATAGTTATAGTGTGTTACATTTTAAATATGTCTTATGTCACTTGAATGATGAGTTCTGAGTAATACTGAATGATGTTTTGTAATAATGCATATATGCTATGCCAATAATTTCTGTAAATAATATTTTTGTTATACTCTATAAGTGCTATGCCAATAATTAACTCTCATTTTGAATGATGACTTCTGAATAATACTGAATAATGTTTTATAAAACTACATGAATACTTTATAACTGGCCAATGAATGCCACTGTTTCTTTTATTTTAAATTTGTCTTATGTCACTTACATGCTATTATATATGAATACCAGTAGTTTGATGCTACTACACTCATTAACTCCTGTTTTGAGTGATGACTTCTGAACAATGCATAAAAATGTTCAGTAACTGGCCAATGAGTGCCAATGATTACTATAACTAGATGAATTATGTAAATGGTATGCCATTAATTAACTCTTGCTTTGAATGATCACTTCTGAATAATGCATAAAAATGGTTTGCAACTGGCCAATGAGTGCCAATGATTACTATAACTAGATGAATTATGTTAATGCTATACCATTAATTAACGCTTGTTTTGAATGATAACTTCTGAACAATGCATAAATATGGTTTGTAACTGGCCAATGAGTGCCAATATTTAGTGTAATCAGATGACTTATGAATAATGTTCTGTAATACTCCATACATAGTACAGAAATATTTAGTAACTAGGCAATGAGTGCCAACAATTACTCAAATCGGTTAATAGACTAGTGTAATTCTCAATGATGACTAGCGTAAGACTTAAAGTCCTTCACCTTCTGACCTAATTACCAGAAATTACTGCAATATCCGTTTTTCCTGTCCATCCTCATGATCATGGAGCACTATATTTGGATTTTGCACTAATTCTACGTTGGTGAAAAAGTATCAATTCTTCAGGAGTGTGGTGTTGACACATCATGCTGTCCACCACCTTGAACGATGGAGATGTTATTATGGTCCCACTGTTTGGTGTACCTAATGTACTACCAAAATGATAACATTGAATATTAATACGACATTTCAGTGTCTTGGCTACACTGATTAATACTTCAGGGAAGAGAACTTCAGATTGTCTCACTTGGTGTTGTGCTTCTGTAGAAAGATATGGACTTTCAGTGCAGCTACGTGCAACCTACTGTGCTACAACCATGATGCAATCCTTCCCTTCCCTTTCCTAGTTCTTGTAAAATGGTAGAGACACATACAGTGCGTGTGCCCTTTATGTCATTTATTAATATGTTTTGTACTCATTGCGTATCCTAGTTCTTGTAAAATGGTAAAAAATATATACAGTGCATGTGCACTTTATGTCATTTATTAATATGTTTTGTACTCATTGCGTATCCTAGTTCTTGTAAATGGTAAAAAATATATATAGTGCTTGTGCACTTTATGTCATTTATTAATATTTTTTGTACTCATTGCGTATCCTAGTTCTTGTAAAATGGTAAAAAATATATACAGTGCGTGGGCACTTATGTCATTTATTAATATGTTTTGTACTCATTGCGTATCCTAGTTCTTGTAAAATGGTAAAAAATATATACAGTGCGTGTGCACTTTATGTCATTTGTTAATATGTTTTGTACTCATTGCGTATCCTAGTTCTTGTAAAATGGTAAAAAACATATACAGTGCGTGTGCACTTTATGTCATTTGTTAATGTGTTTTGTACTCATTGCGTATACATTTTGTCATTGGTTGATATTTGTCATTGCTTGATATGTTCTGTACTCAGTGCAGTTGCACTCTATTTCATTTCATGTTCTGCACTTATATATATATATATATATATATATATATATATATATATATATATATATATATATATATATACTCAGTGACTCTAAACTTAGTTAATTAAGTAGATTTTAGAAAAATTTGTTGCTCATGGCAAGTCCAATTGACTCAGCATCGCTGCCAAATTTTAGCCCCCCGCCCCCCAGTGGAGGATTAATGTAAGAGGTCCGAGCAGATGTAATTTCGATGTATTGCTCATGCGCTGCCTGCGATATGCAAGGTCTCTGACCAGAGAGCAGTGTTGACTACAGTAGGAACTGTGTAGCTGTAGCAGTAAGCCGGCCGAAGTGGCCGTGCGGTTAAAGGCGCTGCAGTCTGGAACCGCAAGACCGCTACGGTCGCAGGTTCGAATCCTGCCTCGGGCATGGATGTTTGTGATGTCCTTAGGTTAGTTAGGTTTAACTAGTTCTAAGTTCTAGGGGACTAATGACCTCAGCAGTTGAGTCCCATAGTGCTCAGAGCCATTTTTTTTTTTTTTGTAGCAGTCAGTTGTTGCTAGTCTGGAGTCTGCTCTGGTGTATCGTGTTGGGTGGCCGGTCGCGGTGCAGCGATGCCGGAGCCTGAGTATTATTGTATAAGGTAAAAAGCAGCCTCGCGCATATGTAGTAATGTCATCTCAAGTCCCATGTAAATGTTTTAAAAATCTCGTAATAATAATCTTTCTCATAAAAAGTAACTTTTAACAACCATTCATTTCAATTTAAAGAATTTACTAATTTCTCCCATCCATGATCATCCTGATTGTTGCAAAAAAAAGAAAAATCGGTTGCTTCCTTTCATAAATGACGGATTGGTCGGCCAGCATTGCACAGAGCTGTGCCGGAAAAATTTATTGTAAGAGCAGATATATCCGGCGACTTCATTGAGGTAAGAATTTTTCCTTTTCTTTTATTCGGAATGATCTTTCAGGGCCATGACGCAGCAGTGCTGTCGTCCAAAATTTACCAGTTTAAATTCACAGTGACTTATTGAAAAGTCATAAGTGAGCGACAATTTAATTGAGAGGTTAGTTGCATTGTTTTATTACAAGGTTACTGAATTAATTTTTTTATTAGGATATTATACTAAATGTGAACGACATAATTATAATTTTTACTGTTTAGAGGTTTAGGAATTTTTCTGTTTTGAGGCTACGCTAAATGTGAATGAATTTTGAGCTTAATTGAGAAAGAATTTTATAGGGAGGTTACAAATGAGAAAGAATTTTGTGGGGAGGTTACACTGAATTAGAATCATACTCATTTTATTTATTATATTTTTGTGGGGAGGTTACAAGGTGGCGGTGCTTTGTTGTATCTTCCTGGTCGGGTCTGTGTTGATTTTCCGTTATGCTGGATCGTCTAGCATTTGCAGCATCTTCTTTTCGTAGTCGCGTCTCCCAAGGATGACTGTGGCATTTCCTTTGTCGGCAGGAAGAACAACGATCTCCTTATCGTCTCTGAGGGCTCGTAGTGCTGCTCTTTCTGCTCCCGAGATGTTGCTTCTGGCTGGTTTTGCCCTTGAAACAATCCGGCAAGTTTCCCTTCTGATTTCTTCTGCTTTGTCATCTGGTAAGCCACGGACTGCCTGTTCTACTGAAGAGATTATTTCATTGAACGGCAGATATGCAGGTGTCGGTGCGAAATTGAGTCCTTTTTCAAGTACAGCTGTAGCTGCGTCGCCGAGTGGTTTACCCGTGAGGTTAATCACGGTCCGCCTACTGGGCACTGCCTCATGTCTCGGTTTGCCAGGTAGTCGTGCAAACTTGGTGATCTGCTTCTCCGTGGATTTACGGTGGGTCCAGTCTGCCTGGGCCCAGGTAACACCGTCCACCCATTCTCAAGAGTGATCTTGGAGTACGGAGGATAATCGTAGATGAAGATGCAGCAGCTCCTTGGCGTTCTTGTCCAGTTGTAGACGGGTGTAGCGAATCCTCTCCCCGACCAGGGCCAGACTGGCTCTTCGCTTAATACGATTCGCTGCAGGCGTGCATATAAAATGCATCATTTTGGCGAAAGTAGGTATGGTGTTTTCATCCCTACACCTTAGTAAAAAGGCGAGAGAACTCAGCCGACGTCCTTTCTGGTTCCGAAGCTTATCCAGTTTCTTCACCAGTTGGTACATATCCTCCCCGTAGAGGTTGGTGATATGAGATCTCAGGCTTTCCCGGAGAATGTGCTGTATCCAAGGCTCTCGGGTGTCCAGCCGGATCCGTTCGTCGAAGTTCCACGATATTTCGGCGGATAACCGTTCCGCCATCATCAGGTGGTGCTGATGGAATGACCTGTCTGCGCTGTGCCCGTGGTATTTATGTCCGCGGGGTCACGTTATTATTGTATAATTTATTTTGTGAATATGGAAACCCAACTAGAATAACTTGAGTCATCTAGATTTAAGAAACGGTTTCAAAATAAATAAACGGATTTGTAAATTTTTTTGTGACGTGAAAGACTGCAAAGTATATTCAGCTGCAGTTGTGCTGGATATTGCCATGTGTTTGGCTCTAGATTATGTCAACGCCACGTCAGTCAGATGTAAACGGGAGATTATAACGAAAAATTCGAGAAGTCAGTACTAGAGCTCTGTTCAGTCGCTGTACGAAATATTCCATAAATCTTTGTGGATTTCAAGCATTCTATGTCTTGCTTCCAACGTCACCTGCTTTTGATCTGTATGGAAGTTTACCCGTCTTCTGCATTTATATGGATGAGTATTAATTGAATAAAAAACAGGAATAAGGCTGAAATGACTATCTGATACTCGCTGGAATGGTCATTAATTGAGTAAAATAAATGTTGTGTGACTAGGGCCTCCCGTCGTGTACACCGTTCGCCGGTTGAAATTCTTTCGATTTGACGCCACTTCGGCGACTTGCGCGTCGATGGGGATGAAATAATGATGATTAGGACAACACAACACCGTCCCTGAACGGATAAAATCTCCAACCCAGCCGTGAATCAAACCCGGGTGCTTAGGACAGACATTCTGTCGCGCTGACCACTTTTATTTTTATTTTTCTTTTTTGGTTCGATATAGCCACTCAGCTATCGCGGGCGGATATTAATTCGGTTAAAGACATAAAAGGAAACAATTGTGGGCACTTTGGAAGATATGCAGGATCCATCTAAGGCAATCTTTGATATTAGATATGCAGCAAGCTTATTATATGTGATTTTAACTTTTCTTATCCACACGATGCTGGAAGAAGTAAATTTAGTCCAGCAATATTTACAATCTTCAGAAATGATTTTGCGTAAAATACTAGCCAAATTAAAAACCTTGAATGAGCTTTCAGTGGTGGCATGAACCACTATTATACAATATCCTGTTGCGCTTGGCACTAAAAAATGCAGTGATATGGACGTTAATATTGATCGACGAGGAACAAGGAAAGTAAATAAAACAGCGCCATGTGAACCAGCTTGTGATGCTGGATTATCGATTTAAGAAGTTCGTCGAACAGTGTTTAAACGCGCAGAGCGCTTTATACAAGAATTGTCACAACGATACACAGCCATGAAAGCAATCACAAAAAAATTTCCAGATTGTTGAAACGAAATCTATCCTTGAAGATCCCGATGTCACTATGGCTGAAACACTGGAGAATCTTGCAGAATCTTACATTTGATAAGATACGGGCGCAGCAAGAAACAAAAATGTTATCGTGGACAATAACGTGAACCCGATACGTATGTGAACTTTGCTGCTAGATACAGCCGAAGAAACCCTTCAGTTTACATGTAAGTGGGGCGTCAGTGAATGATTGCCGTGGAGAAGCTTTTCTAAACCTCTGTCATGTTTGTCGGATTCGGTGTTAACGAATATATTGCTTAAAGGCCGAATTCTTGAAACATGTTTTTATCTTGCCTATCATCTTGCGAGGTGGTATATGTGTAATGTAGAGCATGTTGTACATTTTATGTAAATCTGCATTTTATGAGTCTTATTGAAATATTCATTTTAGGCTATAAGGTTGCCACCCTTCCACCGTAAGGCCCCTTAAAAAAATTGCACTTTCGCTGGCAAATAAGTTGAGTGTTGTACCATTTACATCGCTCTTACGGGGTGCATAGTTTACGGTTTGTGGTTTGTGTGAGTTGTTAAAAATTTTGTAGTTTAAAGTAATCTGATGTGTTGCAGATTTGCACCAGTGTACTCTTTCAGAGGTTGTTGTGAGCGGTCATGACTGCGGTCGTGTTGAAAGGGAGCAGGCAAGCGTCGCAGTCCGAAGGCTCATACTGTCAATATTGTTCTTTCTGCCTCTAGATAAAATTCACATTTGTTAAAGTAATTTCATTTTCCATCAGTTACTTCCTGGCAACTACTTCCAAGCTCATCTAGTGTGATTAAATGTGTTAATGTTCTTCATCAATCGCTAGTAAATAAAGTAAATTTTTTAAGAAAAGACTCTGAAAGTAAATTTACGGTTCACCTAGACAAGTACAAGCAACAGAAAACCCATGGGAGGACACAATCAGGACCACAGATTCTGAAACCGAAGAAGGAACCAACACACTAAGTGAACATGTCTCAGAAAGGATCAACATGTAAGGGACCCAAATCAACAACGCATGACACTGCATGCCACAACACAGTCACGAACAACACAACAGGCAGTCACAATCATAAAAGAAACAAATACCGACAGCACATAGTAAGACTCTAGTAATAACGTAACGTCGCTTGGGAGGAGAAGGCTTGAAGAACATTTATTTCGACGCTCCTACTCCCCATTAACATATTGCGTGGTGTTTAAAGTATACTGCACACAAGCAGTAACGTATTGTTTTATTATGTGTAGATATAAGTATATTCTCCACTCTATTTAGAGCTACAATGAATTAATTTTATACATCAAATATGTTTTCTGTATAAAGTATTATAAATCTAAAAATGTAATGTATTAAGTTATTTAAGGAATAATCCACTCGAGTAGCCATGAACTTCATTATTCTTCTACTAAAAAATTACATAAATACATTTCTCATGTAAAGCTAAAATTCATGTGTCACTTGTAGCAAATGCTCAGGTGTATGTATCTAAGGTACCATATAGAATGTACCGCAACTACCCACAATAGGACAAACAAGCAGCTGCTGAATATCATGTAGTGTCCTGACTTGCAACACTCCCAGTAATATATCAATATACACAAACACAGTAAACATACACATGCAAAAATCATTTCAGATCAGAATAGCTCCAGGTTCTACCGAGATCTTCTCACCTGAAAAACGTAGAATTAGGCCATTACCAACCTACATGCTACACACGCTATGCTACACATCCAGATACAGTATATCACTTTCCTCAATATATTGTAAATTATTTCCACCACACTCATTGTATTACATTTTTTTTGACATTTGCACGTATAAAGTATATTCTCATCAGATAGGCAGAAAAAAATTGTATTGAACCATTTTAACTACTGTTACGCACTCAATTCGCTGTAACATTAGAGAAATTTTTAAATTATAGTCTTTATATTATTTAAAAAATAATAATTAACAACTGTATACCAATAACATTGTAATACTGAGAAGTGTTTGCTATTGGATTCAAAAGCATCCGACCCACCTTACATTTCAAGGCGATCTGTTAATGAAATACATGAATAAATATGTTCCACACTACCACAGTGCTTTCTGAAAAAAGAGACCATGTCGGCACCCCTTACTGTATTTCGGTGCTTCCGGCTAATTTCTTTTCTAGTTTCTTTCTTTCTTTTTTTATTTTTCTCTCCTTTTTTTAATGGGCTTTCCGCGCCGTGCCCATTCAGCCACCTCAACACTGTAACGTCAGTTATGACGTTACGAACGTAAGGACAACGCAACACCCAGTCCCTGAGTGGAGAAAATCTACGAACCCTGGACCATTCGCTTAGCAAACCGTCACTCTGACCACACACCTACTGAGGCGGACTACATTCAAATTTTATCAGCACGGCTCGCCAGCTGGTGAGGGGGACACGGTGGCCAAGCACTGCGTTTTCCAATCCTGCCCACCCTGTAGTCCAAAGTCCTGATGAACTGGTTTGTTCCATTTAGATCGTCGGATTACGTGTTCGATTCTCGGCTGAGTCGGAGATTTTCTTTCATAGTTAATTGTGCGCTTGTATTGTGCTCATCACTTCATTTCACCTTCATCGAAGTGCAAGCCGGCAAAGTGGTATCATATCTAAAGTAGAACTACACCAGAAGGGCTCTCCCTGCCAATAACACCATACGATCATTTCACTTGGCTACACAATAGTTTCATGAACGCAGCGCGAGTCATATCTGCTTATTGGTTCTTTGCTGCACTTACTTTGTGGCTTGGATTTACTACAAGAGGGCTAAGTTTCGAAATATGGATATTCTACCGATGAATATGGATTTGGAGGTCTTCTGATACTGCTATGACTCTGTGATTTCCGGACCTCCATGAAACGCATCTGCCGGATTAGAAGTCCGTTTCTCCCAGGACGCACACCAGAAAAAAAGTGATCGCTGCAGGTATGTTGACGACACTATAGTGCTTGTAGAGTCGTTCGAAGGCGTCGGAGATTCCCTGAAGTGCGAGCAACTAAAAGAGCCAGAATGTCGGGTAATGAACGCATCGACAGAATAAAAACAGTATTGATGATTGTAAGAACGACAGTATTCAGGGAGATTGTCTCCAAAAGGCACCGAATGCAGTTACGTTTGGAAACCTTCAGTATAATTCCACACTGTCACTTAGTCCACAAGAAATGTTCTTAAGTAATGTTGCAACAGGTGCAATATAGAATTTAGAACTACCTACTAAAGAGAATTCAGTACGTCACTGGTAATGAAGAGACTTCGCTACAACCTAAAGTAATGTCAGCATACCTCAGCGAAGCGAAATAGGATTGTAACCATCTATCATATCCATACTCATAGATGAACCAGCGCACTACGCTTGTACGTATACAGTGTTTGTACGCTCGTTAGATTTATGTATCTTAAGAGACAGACACTAATCTTACCATCACTCGTCAGTAGCAAGAATACTGATACAAAATTACAACTAAGCAGTCCCTTTGTATACATCTACATCATCTGGGAACACCAGTAATGAAAATTATTCTGCTATACCATACACAGTACCTTTTCTTGTGAAATACTGATAAAGATGTAGGACCTGATAGCGTTGACAAAAGGTATATATAAGTAGCACTGTTGAAGCTGGCTGGGTGTTTAAATTGAAATTAATTATTAAATTTAACAAGCACATAAATCATTAATAGGATAGTGTATAGGCAGAGGTCATTGTTGGCAACCGGAATAAAATAATAATTGGATCCTTTTACTGACCTCTCAATACAGATGATTCAGTTGCTGAAAGGTTCAAAGAAAACTTGAGTCTGATTTCAAACACGTACCCGACTCTTACGATAACTGTTAGTGGTGACTTTAATTTACCCTCGATATGTCGGCGAAAATACATGTTTAATTCCGGAGGTACGCATAAAATATCATCTGAAATTCTCTGAAAATTTTTTCCAACAGTTAGTTCATGAGCCCACGCGAATAGTAAACGGTTGTGAAAACACACTTGACCTCTTAGCAACAACTAATCCTGAGGTACTAATGAGCATCAAAACCGATTCAGGGATTAGTGAACATAGGGTTGTCGTAGCGAGATTGAATACTGTAATCCCCAAATCCTCGAAAAATAAGCGAAAAATATACCTATTCAAAAAAGCATATAAAAATTCACTTCAGGCCTTTCTATGAGGCAATCTACAATCATTCCAAATTAATAATATAAGTGTTGACCAGAGGTAGCTTAAATTCAAAGAAATAGTATCTGGCAGCAGTTGAGAGATTTATACCAAATAAATGAACAAACGACGGAGCTGATCCTCGTTGACACACAAAACGGGTTAGAACACTGTTACAGAGACAACGAAACAAACATGTCAAATTTAAACAGACGCAAAATCCCCAAGATTGGCGATCTTGTACAGAAGCTCGAAATTTAGCGCGGACTTCAATGCGAGATGCCTATAACAGTTTCCACAACGAAACTTTGTCTCGAAACCTGGCAGAAAATCCAAAGAGATTCATCTCGTTTGTGAAGTATGTTAGCGGCAAGAAACAATCCATATCAATGGAGATACTATCGAAGACAGCGCTGCCAAAGCAGACTTACTAAACACAGCCTTCCGAAATGCCTTCATAAAAGAAGACGAAGTAAATATTCGAGAATTCGAATCGAGAACAGCTGCCAACATGAGTAACGTAGAAGTAAATATCCTAGGAGTAGTGAAGCAACTTAAATCACTTAATAAAAGCCAGCCTTCTGATCCAGACTGTATATCAGTTACGTTCCTTTCGGAGTATGCTGATGCATTAGCTCCATACTTAACAATCATATACAACCGTTCCCTCGACGAAAGATCCGTACCCAAAGACTAGAAAGTTGCACAGGTCACACCAATATTCAAGAAAGGTAGTAGGAGTAATCCACTAAATTACAGGCCCATATCGTTAACGTCGATATGCAGCTAGATTTTGGAACTTAAATTGTGTTCGAACATTATGAATTACCTCGAAGAAAACGGTCTATTGACACACAGTCAACATGGGTTTAGAAAACATTGTTCCTGTGAAACACAACTAGCTCTTTATTAACATGAGGTGTTGAGTGCTATTGACAAGGGATTTCAGATCGATTCCGAATTGCTGGATTTCGGGAAGGTTTTTGACACTGTACCACACAAGCGGATCGTAGTGAAATTGTGTGCTTATGGAATATCGTCTCAGTTATGTGACTGGCTTTGCGATTTCCTCTCAGAGAGGTCACAGTTCGTAGTAATTGACGGAAAGTCATTGAGTAAAACAGAAGTGACATCTGGCGTTCTTCAAGGTAGTGTTATAGGCCCTTTGCAGTTCCTTATCTATATAAACGATTTGGGAGACAATCTGAGCAACCGTCTTAGGTTGTTTGCAGATGACGCTGTCCTTTATTGACTATTAAAGTCAGCAGAAGATCAAAAAAATTACAAAAAGATTTAGAAAAAGTATCTGAATCGTGCGAAAGTTGGCAGTTGACCCTAAGTAACGAAAAGTGTGAGGTCATCCACATGAGTGATAAAAGGAACTCGTCAAACTTCGGTTACACGATAAATCAGTCTAATGTAAAAGCCATTAATTGAACTAAATACCTAGGTATTACAATTACGAACAACTTAAATCGGAAGGAACACATAGAAAATGTTGTGGGGAAGGGTAACCAAAGACTGCGTTTTATTAGCAAGACACATAGAAAATGTACCAGATTTACTATGCCTACACTACGCTTGTCCGTTCTCTTTTAGAATACTGCTGCGCGGTGTGGGAGCCTCACCAGATAGGACTGACGGAGTACATCGAAAAAGTTCAAAGAAAGGCAGCACGTTTTGTATTATCGCGAAATATGGGAGAGAGTGTCACAGAAATGATACAGGATTTAGGCTGAACATCATTAAAAAAACGGCGGTTTTCGTTGCTACGGAATCTTCTCATGAAATTCCAATCACCAACTTTCTCCTCCGAATGCGAAAATATTTTGTTGACACCGACCTACACAGGGAGGAACGATCACCAAGATAAAATAAGGGAAATCAGAGATCGTACGGAAAGGTATAGATGTTCATTCTTTCCGTGCGCTATACGAGATTGGAATAATAGAGAATTGTGAAGATGGTTCGATGAACAATCTGCCAGGCACTTAAATGTGATTTGCAGAGTATCCATGTAGATGTAGATGTAGATGTAGATAGACATTTTAAAACATTCAGTATCCGAGTACTTCGACAAAAACTTAGTCAAGTCACAGTTCTCCGGAACAGAATACAATTAGAGTATTGAAAGATCCCACAGCTAAACACGTGATTCTCTCTAAGATGGGGATCCTAATATACAAAATCCTGCATTGACCACGTTCCAAACTATAAATTACTGAAGAAAATTGGAGATATCAAAAGAAGCTTTAATATTTTAGCCAAGTGATGAGGCTTCCTGATTAGCCAAGCTCTCTAGTGGACGTCTCAAGGTAAATGCATCAAATGAATTTTCCTGAATGGCTATGGACCAAGGTAAAATGCGATGTTCTACCCCAACAAACACTAACGGGTTTCTAATTGAAGAGCAAGAGTTTGAGGACGAATTAAAGCTTTTGACAATGTGTAGGCCCTACAGTCGCACTTGGTGAACTATCTTCGCAGTAGCTACATAAGACCTCTCTACTGAACATTACAATAAACTTGAATTGTACGTCTAGCAATCAGCAAAACCTGCCAAAATTGTAGGATAAGGTGGTTGGTAAAAAAGTGGTCCATTCAGCTGAAACTGTTCTTCGACGTACACAAATGAAAAAAAAGGGGGAGGAAGCCAGACTTCTAGGTTTTTAGTCCATCTTGTAATTTAACTGTAAGAGGAAAGTTGCGGGTTGTAGGTATGAGGAAGGAATGCATCTCGCGACTCGATGCGTCACACGGATCCATAAGCACCGTTGATGTTCACATCTGCTGTACAGTCAGTCAAGACTTTGGTCATGAGTGTATCTGAGTCGTTGATAAAAATCTGTTTCACAAGCTAGAGACCACAATAAACCCGACAGCACATAAATGCCACCTCCAAAGTCGTCTAAGCAAGTACACAGCAACACTGAATGCTTTGCTTTCGAGAGTCAGCCAACGGAGCGTTACGTCTCCCTTTCAGAGGTCGTGTCGTATTATGCGTCAGTCATTGTTCTCGCTTTGATATAAATAATTTATTGTTGCTATGCAAGTTCCATTGAATAATCTGTACTATAAGCAGAATAAATAATGTGCAACGTACTACCGCTGGAAACGTGTGTACAGTACGCAGAGTAAATAATATGCAATGGTAGCCGACGGCCTTGCCGTGGTGGAAACGCCAGCTCCCGTCCGATCACAGAAGTTAAGCGCAGTCGAGCTTCGCTAAAACTTGGATGGGTGCCCTTGTGAGGCAAACTGAGGAGCTACTTGATTAAGAAGTAGCAGCTCAGGTCACTAAACTGACAACGGCCGGGAGAGCTGTGTGCTGACCTCATGTCCCTCCCTATGACGTTCATAGGCCGAGGTTGACACGGCGGTCGGTCAGTTCGTTGGGTCTTTCGACACGTGCGCTGGCGGAGTTTCGCGTTAGTTCACTTCCCTTTGAAACTTAGATAGGTCGTATAGTTTTGGATTCTATTAATAGAACCATGTATCACACAAGCTAGACGGAACTGAGCTAATACGTACTTAGCTATATTTTATTAATAAATATCTAATTATGAACGCATCTACAGCAAAAGGGTTCGATTGAAGTATACTTCAATGAGAGATAGCGTAACAACAAAACGCATTTGTTCGTAAAATCAGCAGGCAGTAATTTTAGAAATCGTAACTAACTGCATTTTCGTGTATTTGAGATATGGTGCCGTTATGTCTTCTGATCCATTACATGTCGCAACATATTTTGAAACTGTTTCCTCCAACAGCATGACGCCCGCAACAGGAGTGCCTATTACTGCTGTAACTTATTTCTGCCGATAAATAACTTTTACACTACTGAACAGCAAATAACTGAGAGTGATTTGATATTTAGGTGATCCTTATGACATTATAGGATGCGCTATCGCGTGGAGGACTGCTTTGAATGCTGCCTCTACTGAGCGTAGAATCATAGTTAACTGACTGTAACTAAGCGATTGTACATCTACATCTACATTTATACTCCGCAAGCCACCCAACGGTGTGTGGCGGAGGGCACTTTACGTGCCACTGTCATTACCTCCCTTTTCTGTTCCAGTCGCGTATGGTTCACCGGAAGAACGACTGTCTGAAAGCCTCCGTGCGCGCTCGAATCTCTCTAATTTTACATTCAGTTCCTTTTAGCCTAAAGATCACTCATTGGCAAGTTATACGAGCTTGTTATCACTGCATTTATAACTGTCGTCGTAACATGTCGGTTTCGGAGACGAAACAGTTTTCAAGACGTTAGACTCACCGCAGAAAGCGTATTCAGCAGCAGACCCAGACCTTCTGCCTCCAGAATCGACGTGAACAGACTGCTGGCCGAATACTGCTGACAACCTGCTCACTGGCAGACCGGTTGGACAGGTTTTAGCCACGCAACATGCGACAGCGTCCATTACAGTGTGCGTGTCCTTCACTGCAGACCCAAATTCGTAACACGTGAGATTTCGGATTTTCTTGCTGTAGAAAAACAGCGGTAAGTGAAGCGAAGCTCTGTGAACTCATGTGTTTAGTTTTTCAGTAGAGTTTATCTTGTTGCCTAAAAAAAAAATTGAAAAGGTTCTTTTCTATCCGTACGTTTCTTCTCCTCGTAACACTTTTCAATCGATTTTTAAGATTCTAAACGACACATGAAACTGATTTCTCCGTGCCTTACAGTTTAATATCACGGCTTTATGTTAAAGTAGATTTTTTTTAGTACTGTAGGGGTTAAAAGGATATGTTAAGTTACTCCAATGATTACAATACCTAGTCAAATTTACAACGGCAGTAATTACACCGGCTGTGGCCTGGATGCATGCAATGACTGGGTTAGGGTGCCACAAAAGTGGCAAGCTGGCACTCACCTCTTGTGGCTGGTGCTTTGATCCCGGATGATGGCGGAGTTGACGTCCGATCTGGTTTGGACACACGTTCAATCGGGGGAAATATATGGGGATCTTCCTGTGCCTGGGAGTACCTCAGCACTACACGATCTTTCACAGAGACAGAAACCGTGTGTGGACGAGCGTTGTCCAGCTGAAAAATGGCACCACGCAACTGTAACACAGGAGGGCGTAGGATGTCCGTGACATTGCATTGTGCTGTCAGAGTTTTCTCAATCACTACTAGCCATGACATGAAGCCTTACCAGATGGCTCCCCACACCATAATTCGAGGAATAACACCGCTGTGCCTCTCCAAGTCTTTCGATGATTGGGACCTATCCCCAGGTTGCCTACACACTCGCCGAAGGTGGTAACCCGGAATAGTGGAATTCTCGACTCATAGCTGAACACTACGTGAAGCTGTCCGTCAGGAGACCGCGTTTCTCGCTCTCGACCGCTACAAAAGCCACCATTTGTACAGACTGTGTTGTTAAAGTCAGCCTACATGTGTTACGGTAACTATTTGGCCGTGTTTTCGCCAGCATCCGCGCTTTTCGACGGGACACAGAATTTTGCAGGGAGCCTGTTACTCGGTGCCTGGTGCGCAATATGGTGGTCCTCACTTCTGAGGGACAGGCGCGGTCTACTGAAACCATGACGAGGTGTGTGTCTGCCCTCACGTTCCCACGCATTCAAACATCAGGCAAGTGTCACAGCCGAATGACCCACAAATCTTAATGTTGCACGATTCGACCGACCGACAAAATAGACACTCATGTTTGGCCCCTTTCAAACTGGGTCGGATGCTCGTAAAGCTGTTTCAATCGATTACGTGGTGCGTCCTCTATAGTGATTACTCATTATGTGATGCCATTCACGACCCTTATATTACTAGGTCTGGTAAATACACTAAACAAGAACAACACTAAATCACTATGATGACTGTTCTATCTATGTCAGAGAATTGCGAATCTGACCATTTAGATGCACGTTTCTCAAAATGAATGACGGCTATTTATTGTTGTGCTTTCTGCTTGAAGCAGACGCCAAAGAAGGAGGCATTCTACTCCAGCAGGAAGACGTTACTTATTCAGGACAAGATCTGACGAAGGGTTCTTTACGTCACTTAACAATTGTTATTTACTGAAGGAAGGCAATCATTCCGCATTTCATTCAGGTTAAATATCTCCCAATTTAACTATGTCGTAGATCTGATGATAAAAGGTCTCTGTAATAGTTCGTTAGATAGACATATGTGCCTAGCAACACGTGAAAAAAGAAAAGCCATAATTTTTTGATGATTACAACGATTTTTTGATGATTACAACAATTTTTTGAAGTTTTGTTTTGTAGTGAAACATCGGAAAATATTTTTAAAGACTGAAAATTATTTTCCTACGAATATGTATATGATCAGTTACGTACGGTTGCATGATTGTGAGCATGATTCATATGTGGTGACGTTGAAGCTCTGACAGTGTTAATACTTGCGTATTCTGAACATGCTGGTTGAAAATTCTGAAGAAGTTCGTTACGATTTTCCATACTGAAGAACAATTACAGTGACATCATCTCCGATTATTTGGTAGTGTGGTCCTTTATTAGGATGAAAACAGCGATATTCTCACTTGATCCCTAGACAATTTCTCCAGTTTCACCCACGTTTTCATCTTCATACAGACGACTGGGCAGTTCAAAAGTACGTGGAAACTTGGAGACCACTGGCTACGGCCAGCTCTCGGTGACCGGTGCTCAGTGGCCAGCGGCTGGCTGAGTCCATTGCCATTCTACCCTTTCTTCACGGAACGTGGAGATTGTGTCGAATCGCATATGCTGCGTGTACGTGACTGTACTGGATCTGTGTACAGTTGGTGCAAAGTTTCCCTTTTGTGTATTGGCGAGAGAAGACAGAAGGCTAAACCTGGTGCCGATACGCAGCCTACTGATATCGAATAGCGATAAGGGGTCAGGGAGATTAACGTCTCTATCTGGAAGACGAGTCACCATCAACTGTGAGACATGATCTGATTTCATGACTGTGGAGGAGTTCGGAATAAATTCACAGCACTGCGCAAAGACTGGCGATCAGGATCCTTATGACATTGCCTGTCCTCTCATTCCCGGCCTAACACTGGCAGCTGAAATTCCATCCACCACCAGGATTCTAAGTGGTCCACTTTCGAGTCAAGCGACACAGCACTAGAGGGCGTTAACAGCTTCGGATACAGAGGCGGGCACCAATGAAGAAGATATGGTGACTAGGACAACACTTGGTCGTCCAGGGTGTTCCAGCAAATCTCGTGGTTCACATTCGCGGCAGTCTGAATGAGTGGGCCCAAGTCACATCGTACTAAACCCTTCCCCAAAACAACGCTAACCTCCGGCCTGAGCATTATCCTCCGCAAATCAGTGCGCTCTACGCCTTGCGTGATTTGATAAGAGGCAAAATAGCCAACTGTCGGATCACATCAACATGTTCAGTTTCTGTACTTCTTGGTCGGCTGAAGTTGGACAAAGTTGCCTTGTGAGCAATGGTTTTTTGCGAGGTACCCGGCTTCAGACGTGCATTGCATGTAGTTAACTGCGTAATTACTGCCC
Organism: Schistocerca nitens; assembly: GCF_023898315.1. NCBI lineage: Eukaryota > Metazoa > Arthropoda > Insecta > Orthoptera > Acrididae > Schistocerca > Schistocerca nitens. The sequence goes on from NC_064618.1 coordinate 254,579,540, forward strand.
TGTTTTTAACTGATTGTCACTGACGCGGAGTGACGGTCGTCGCTAGTTCTTGTCGGTTGAGTAGCGAGTGGTCCAGCATTCCGTATACGAACGTTGGACAGTCTCCATATATACGCTAACATATAGAGCAGGTTAGTTCACATACTGGTTATGGGGAAACATGGCAGTTCCTTCCTGCGATTTTGCCACGTTTTATCGAAAGCATCTCACTGCACTGATTCCACATGGAACATACACACAGTTCACGGCCACGGTTTCCGTCAGAGATCGAGGACCACATACATGCCTGACACCAGTTCCGCATAATTCACAGCTATCTTTTAAGTGTAAGACTGTGTCCTGCGAGGTAAAAAGAACGAAAAAAAAGCTGTAGAGAACTACCGGAGACTATTTCGTTATGGTACAGGTATTCCTACGTTAAGCAGTCAACAGGAACTTTTTAGTTGCTAATTTTTGGTCACAGTGCTAATACCGAACTTGATGACGCTATGTTTAGGACAAATTACCGTACAGACGACGAGTTAAGTGTGAATGTGTTAGGCCTGAATGATTAGTTTTGTGTGGTATGTTTTTCCTAAGTCACAGCCGACTTGATCCACCTATTTGGTTCAACAAAGTTGGTGACATCTCTGCAGTGACCTGGATACTGATTACACATTCTGCTGCCCGCATCTCGTGGTCGTGCGGTAGCGTTCTCGCTTCCCACGCCCGGGTTCCCGGGTTCGATTCCCGGCGGGGTCAGGGATTTTCTCTGCCTCGTGATGGCTGGGTGTTGTGTGCTGTCCTTCGGTTAGTTAGGTTTAAGTAGTTCTAAGTTCTAGGGGACTGATGACCATAGATGTTAAGTCCCATAGTGCTCAGAGCCATTTGAACCATTTTGAACACATTCTGCTCAAACCACCACGTTCTCACAACTTTAAGATGATAGTTCGTCATTTTATACTGTTGTCTGCGGATGGGCCTGTTTCACTATGTAAATCTCAAGTGGAAGCCGAGGTTGTTTGTTTTACTATTGACACGAGAAAAAACCGGGCTCATGTCACTAAAAGTCTGCTAGTAACATAATGCTACAAAGCGTACCGCCATGCCCCCTTCCCCCACGTGGGCCTGCTTGGCAGCCAAGCAAGCATCTCAAATATGGAAAATTATGTCAACCATGTTTGCATTACTGACTTCCACAAGTTCGTTTAAGTACAGGATCGCCAGCCACATTGGTAAAGTTCATGTGCCATGGAATAATGGACCGAATAGACAGCATATTTCTCTGTAAATAACTAAAACACAAAATTTAAATAATGAACTAGGAATTTCCATTTGTTGAAAATGAGTTTTACCTTTAAAACTGTCCTTCAAAATTTGAGGATGCAAAATAAAATCAAGATCTGTTTCACAACCTAGGTGCTCCTGTAACTAGCAGATGGCTGCACTGTAGAAAACAGGTGCTCCTGTTACCAGTAGATTCCTGCATTGAGGAAGATGAGCACATTTCGATATTTGTATCATGATTTGTGCCAGACTATTATTGACACCAGCTCATGGTTGCTTTGTAGGAACTTTGGCAGTTTGTTCTTAAAACTATGAGTAATTGTCTCTGTTATCAGTATATGTTTCCAATGTTACAAAAAAGCAATAAAGTATAAATTAACTGTTTTCAACGCCTAACATGTAGGAAAATTGTAAAATGTACGCAAGATACACAAGTAGCAAGAAACATCGACGATTACACCGACTATCCAGAGCACAGTTGAGGTTGAGTGCGTGAAAAGACAGTGTAAGACTCATCAAGTAATGTAATGTCGCAATATTTCGGAAATGCATCCGCTGTGTAAAAGAAAGTGCAAGCCAGTTCCCACATATACAGATATTCACCAGATTAGTGTCAAAAATTCTACAGTATATACTCCAGTGGTACATTTCCATGTCTAAGTATAGTTTGCATTTTGGAAAGCATGTTTAAGGCTTCTATGTCATAAAACTAATAACAGCCTTGGGGCGTGAAAGGTAAGCAGTTGATGAGAAGACAATTTTGCTATATGCATCTTATTGTTAACACTCCCAAATAATGCAGTAGGTATAACCTTCTGAAGAAGGACACTAAGTGCCTGAAATTGGTAAAGAAATTAAATTTATGTTGTGCAACTGGTTGCTTACTATTTTGTCATAGAAAGGAGCGACCTGAGATTGTAGTATATCGCCAATGTTATTGAGTTTGTATACTGAGCGAGCAATAAAGGACACAAAAGAAAAATTTGGAGTGTGAATTAAAGTTCAGGGAGAAGAAATAAAAACTTTGAGATTTGCTGATGGCACTGTATATCTGTCAGAGACAGCAAAGGACTTGTAAGAGCAGTTGAACAGAGTGGTCAGTGTCTTCAAGGGATGATATAAGATGACCATCAACAAAAGCAAAACGAGGTAAATGGACTGTAGTAGAACTAAATCAGGTGATACTGAGGAAATTAGAAGAGGAAACACTTTAAGTAATAGATGAGTTTTATTATTTGGGAAGAAATAAGTGATTATGACCAGAGAAGAGAGGATATACAATGTGGCGACACCACTGTTTAATACGGGAAAAGGTTAGCTTCAGTGCAATATTTCTGAGTGCACAAGTTACAGCCAGGCGTGGGCCTGTTGACAGTAAGTTACGCTACCAGCGGTTGCGAAGTAGAATGAAGATCACAGGGTCGTAGACCTGCTGAAAAGTGGTTTGCATGGCAGAAGCTACAAGCAGAAGGGGACCACTGGCCCAACTCAGGTGTTATGAGTACAAGACTCAGAGCGGCACATTAGTAAAACAGAGGCAAAAAGCTGCGTATAAATGGACACCAGTTCACTAACAAGGCATTCAGGTGTGACAGCTCTCCCAGACATCAGGATGTGTCACACCACTGGCTACACGCAGCAGCAGATGGGGCGCCAGTGTTCCAGTCCACGGCAGGTCCTTGGTTGGACCCTCTGAGACCAATGCAGGGTCTGCAGCCAGCCACCGACGGGCCACACCATGGATCAGTACTGCGGACAGTCTTGTTGGCTTCCAACACAGAGGCATCCCGAGTCGAGGGCTGCAGATTTGGACGCTGGATCATGGGCGCTTGGTGTTGCCGCGATCTTAGCCACGCAGGTGAGGAGGTGAGGATGCACGCTGAGGGGCCACGTAGCGGCTTCCCACCTAGCGGCGCTAAGGCAAGCAGGGATGAAGACTGCTGAGTTGACAGCCAGCACAGCCTGATGTTGTGATAACTCCGCAGCCGTACAAGGCCAACACACCATAGGGCGTTGCACTGGTCGCTGAGGCAGCGATTCTACGCCAAGCTGTTTCGCAGACAGCGAAGTGGCATCCTCAGCATTGTGGAACACAGTGATGCAGACTGAGAGCAATGGGGGCACTGTAGCTGGAAATAATAAATCACTTAGGAAATGCGGATGAGTTTTAATACAGTGCATCCTGACAGTTTCCATCCACATCCAACACGCCTCTACATTTGGTGTCAGAATAGTGGGCGACATCTGCACAGTATGATGTTCAAACCCACCGCCTGCATTACAGTCACAAAATGTGGTGAGTGTTGAACGATTTTTCGTTTTGAGTGTTGGACGTTTCCTTTATTTTGTTTGTGTATTGAGTATGGCTCCTGGCAGGCCATTTTAGATGTTTGTCATAGGCATATATATTTTTTTTGTCAGAATAAGTGTTTGTTTGAGGCAGTAAAATGTTGTGTTTCGTGGCATTTCATTACTTTTGTATTGGTGTATGATGATGTTATGATGATATGGAGCTGTAGGAAGTCAGGTAATTTTTGTACTCAAATGTTTGTTTTGGGACTAACTGAGAACGAAAGCCGGCCAGAGTGGCCGAGCGGTTATAGGCGCTACAATCTGGAACCGCGCGACCGCTACGGTCGCAGGTTCGAATCCTGCCTCGGTCATTGATGTATGTGATGTCCTTAGGTTAGTTAGTTTTAAGTAGTTATAAGTTCTAGGGGACTGATGACCTCAGATGTTAAGTCCTATAGTGCTCAGAGCCATTTGAACCAATTTTTTTGGCAACGAAAGCAACACAATGGCAGAGTCAGGGACGCAAGGTGCGTTGGAACAAGAAGCAGTATGGATTTTGTCGGAAAAGGTAGCACAATTGGCAGTGGACAAAACGCAGTTCCAAAGCGCATGCACACCTAGAAGTGAGTGGGAAACCGTATCGGATCAGTCGTTGTTGCCTAGGGTGCTGCAGCAGGAGACTGATTCAGCCACCACGAGTTTGATTATTCCGTTTTCTGGCAAGGCATCAGTGTATGTGTGTTCGTTTGTGGAGGACTTGGAAACTTCAGTTGTGATGAATGGTTGGTCTGATGAACAGTTGTTACATGTAGCCAAGATTAGATTAACTGGCGAAGCAAAGACATATGTAAGGTCTTCTGAGGCCTTAAAGAGGGTAGGACAGTTTCAGCTGTTGAAGGAGGGGCTTTTACAGAGGTAAAAGAAACAGAATAGCGCTCGGTGTTTCAGGGAGAGGTTGAGTACAATGACGAAGAGGCAGGCAGGGGGAAACGGTAGAGAAATTTGCGGACAGGATAAGAGAAATTAACGAGTATACCTACGAGTTGGGTCACAGCGATGAAGCGAATGGAGTTCTGTTGCAGAAGGCCGAGAAAAGGGTCCTCGATGTGTTTTTGAGGGGGTTACCGGTGCATATGTAGCGGAAAGTGTGTGATGGGACTCCGAATGATTTGCATTCGTCCATTCAGCCGGCTATCCAATGTGAGGAAATAGACGTGGCAATGGGGTATGTGGTAGACAAAGTTTCACAGTGGGTATAATATGTTATGAGTGTGGTCGCACGGGACGTGTGCAGAGGCACTGAACCCAGTCACCGAGGAATAAAGGAAGGGGTAGAAATCAGCAGCATAGAGGATGGAGAAGTGAAGTAGGTAGAGGTAGACAATTGTTAAACGGCAGAGGGGGCCCAAGATCCACCTAAGGGAGCTTCTATTTAATTTCAACATTACAAATAAGTATGCAGAGGTGGAATGTTCAGTTGTAGGATCCTTAGGAACTAAATGGTTTAAGATTTTGTTGGACGCAGGGTGCAAGTGTCAGTGGCTATTAAGAGTTTAATGGGATTAAGGAAGTTAGACCCACCACGTTATAGGTTGCGCGGAGTGGGGGATAAGGAGGTCACACCTTTGGGGTCGGTGAGACTTGACTTTCACATAGAGAAAGTCCATCGACATAATCCTAGGAGTAGATTTCTTGCATCAACACATGCCAAAATTGACCTTGGACAACGAATGTGGATCTCGGTGGAATGTTATTTCAGTTAGGGGAAACTGTTGTCGATGCAAAGCTGACACGAGGGGCGTTCAACATAATGAACGAACCTATTGAACCGCGTAGATTAGCATTAAGGCTTAATTCGCATGAGTGTGTGCCTAGTGGCACCGGGAAGTCGCTTCGGGTAAGTGTAGAGTCGAATCTACCTGTGGGTACAGTATGTGTACCATTGGAGGATAATGAATTTTTGGATCCATTAGGTTGTTTTGTGAAACGTAGTATTGTACGCGTACAAGAGGGAAACGACAAGCGAGTTATCCCTGTGAACGTGGATAATATTTGCGCTGCAGATGCGAATTTGAGGAAACGAGTTTTAGTAGCGAATTTGGATGTACCAGATGATGAAGACTGGTGTCCGGAAGGTAGGTGTAGCGATCAACCACAAACTGCCGATAGAACTGCGTTGCGTAACAAAGGAGAAGGAAAAGAGCATATGGAAGAATTGTTGTGGGAAATTAAAGATTTGTTTTTTCCGCGAGGGTTGTTACCAGCAACTCCATTAGTTCAACATAGGATACCAACATGTAACGAAGCACCTGTTTACCGTAAACCATAAAGAATACCGAGGTATCTGCAACCGAATGTGGATTTCATTGATCAACAGCTTTCAGATGGTATTATAGAGCATAGTAATAGTTGCTGGGGAGCAGGCATTGTCGTTGTGCCTAAAAAAAAATTACGGATGGAACTAAGAAATACAGGTTCTATTGTGACTACCAATAACTCAATAATAAGACAGTAACGGACGCATACCCCATTCTAAACATATCGGAGACTTTGGATCACTTATGGCAGTACCAGTACTTTTCTACGATAGATATGACAAGCGGTTATCATCAGTTAGAGATGGCTCTAGAGGATCGTCCAAATACTGTTTTCTCTACTCTGGGAGGCATTAGCAGTACATCAGAATGCCATTCGTTTTCAAAAACGCTCCAGCAACGTTTCAGAGGTTCTTAGACAGTGTGTTGAGGGGTTTGGAACCACGGCAGTGACTTGTCAATTTAGATGACATTTATAGTGTTAAAAGTAGTATTTAGCAGCATAGACAGCGGTAAAGGGAAGTCTTTATGAGGTTAAGAGCAGTTCGTTTGATGCTGAGCCTGGAGAAGTGTCATTTTGCATTGGAAGATATGAAATATTTAGATCATATCATCAATAAGGACGGAGTGCGAAAAGCTCCGAGGTTGGTACAGGCTGTAATGGATTTTCGGGAGCCGAAAACAGTTAAGGAAGTGGCACAGCCAGTGACGCGATTGTTACGGAAGGGTGTGAAATTTGAGTGGACAGAAGAGTGTCAGAAAGCGATTGACAAACTGAAAGAAGTGTTAACATCAAGTCCAGTTATTGTGTATCCAGAGTTTGAAAAGGAATGTATTCAAGCATGCGATTAATCGAATCAAGCATTAGGGTGGGTTCTTAGTCGGAAATTGATGGGAAAGAACATCCTGTAGCCTATGCGTCTAGGCAGTGGAATGCAGCAGAGAGGAATTACTCAACAACAGAGAGGGAGATGCTTAGCGTAATCTATGGAATCCCTTATTTTAAATGTTATTTATATGGGAGAAGATTTCGCGTAGTGACAGATGATGCTGCGTTGTAGTGGTTTTTGGGTTTGAAGGATCTGTCCACTAGGCTCGCTAGACTGGCTTAGTGAATTCGGCTACGAGGTGGTGCACAAGCCTGGGAAGAAGCACGGTAATGCGGATGCACTGAGTAGAAAGGTGATAAAAGTAGAAGTCATAGGTTATGACCTAGCAGTATGGCAAGAATTACAGGATGCTGACAACGATTGTAAATTGTATCGGACACAGCCACAATTTAATATGTACGACGGTCTTCTGTGCAGAGAAACGAAGTTAGGGCCAAGGGTAATAGGGCCAGCGAAACTAAGAGATGAGGTTTTAAAGGAAGCATATGATCATATGTTATCTGGTCATGGCGTGTGTAGAGCGACGAATAGGAGAGTGGCGGAGACGTATTGGTGGAAGGTAGGAAAGTGGATGTGGTTCAGTACGTCAAGAATTGTATACCATGTGGGCATAGAGCAGACTTGAGTAGGAAACGGATATAGCTACAACGATTGCCGAAAGCGACATGTCCATTTTATATGTTGGGAGTCGATGTCTTAGGTCATTTCGGTCGAACACCATCGGGGAACAGAATCGTTCTGACAATAATAGACGATTTTTCGAAGTACGTGGAGATAGTGCCTATTCCAAATCAACAGGCAGCAAAGGTCACGCAAGCATTAGTAAATAACTTGATTTTGAAGTTTGGTGTACTAGAGACAATAATTAATGACCAAGGAACCAACTTCGTTTCCGATTTAATGAAGGAACTGTGTAAATTGCTGAACGTAAAGAAGTTGAGGACGAGCGCGTTGCAGCCACAGGCGAACGGAAGGACAGAATGGGTACACAAAGCAATCGGGAAGATGCTGAGTTTTTATGTGGCTTCTCATCACCGTCAGTATGACGAGTATTTGAAGCATTTTGTATGCGCATAAAATGCAGAAGTCCATATCAATACCGGTTTGTGTCCATATGAGGTAGTGTAGGGCGGAAAATGCCGTCACCGTTTGATTTAGTGAAGCTACAGGAAGGAAGGACCAGTGAATCTGTACGTCAATTCGCGAGAACAATTCGGGATGTTTGAAAACGAATACAAAAGGCAAATACGAACGCTTTAGAAAGGCAGGAAGACGCAGTGAAGCGGAAAGGAAGTTTATCGTAGTATAGAGCAGGACAATGGGTTATGTTATCGAGCCCCTATAAGCCAAAAGGGAAAACGAAAAAGATCGTCGCGCGGTATCAAGGGCCATACCAAATAGTTGAAACCACATCCCCCGTCAGTTTTAAGCTTCAGCTGCTAACTAGAACAACGATAGTACATATTGGGCAGTTTCAGCCATTTATGGGTTGTCCAGATGTGTTTCCAGGCATGTCACAGGAAGGGAAGAGGAAGAAAGAGAGAGCGGCGAGAGCTGTTAAGCGCAAGGAAAACCTGGGAGATAAAGTACAGTATGATGTACCGAATGCTATGCGATCCAGAAAGTAGTAAAGTATTTGTAGTTTTTTGTTTTCTTGTTATGTATGACTGGGTCTGTGTAGATTAATTATGCATAGTATTTTCGTACCTTGTATGTGTTTTCGAATTTTGCGAGCCTACGGGGGACAGCAGTCTTTTTGAAGAGGGAGGAAGTGTGATGGTGATCCCTGTCCTCAAATCACTGAAAAGAAGAGCGTAGAACAAGTTTGTAGAGGTAAAAATTTAGGAGGTGTTGCTGATCTTGGCAGTTAACAGCCGGTACGCCGAGATGACAAGGGAGAAATTACGAAGCTGCCCTAGAGGGAGGGTAGTGGTGTGTCCAGCCAGGGTGAGAAGCACCAGTCCGGACACATGCACGGTGCAGTTATTTTTAGCCAGGAGGAGAGAAACAGGCTGTCCAAAGGACATCGTGGAGCCAAAATTGAACTTGCAATGTGTCGGGATGCGCAGGATCTTCTCCATCCACGAAAATTTTACAGTAGTAGCAAGTTGTTTGGGCAAGGAGTATCTGCAGAAGCGAAACGCATAGAAACTCGAGGGAAGCAGAATTTTAATCACTGGGAGTAAGTGTAACATAATGGGACAAACCTTCCACCTGCCAGCGTCGATTTCATGAACCACGCAATTGAAAGTTACGCAGCCACACCTGTACTGGCCACAAACAACTTTAGAACTTTACCAAGGCAGAATCTGACCTTGTTAAATCAAACTTTGGAGTCAGGTCTGTTGAGATCCGTAAACCAGTTAATTGCGGAGAAAGAGTGGCGCATATCAGCTGAACAGCTTGTGCAGCATGTGACTCAATATAGGGCAAGGCAACGACAAGTAACGATCGTTTTGAGCACCTCTGTGCCAAGTACCACTTTATTGTGTGTTGTTTTCATTCTGATAAGGCGGAGAGAAAATCCCTAGAGGGTACCGATGGTAGTCCAAATCTCAGTGGATTGGATACGAAGGGCGTAAGTTGGGTAGGTAAGTGGTTGATCGAGCATTAAGTGGAGTGATAATCCAGTAAGGAATTTTCGCGTTTAGTCTTACGTCTGTGATTTAGGGGGACTAGATCACATCTAAGTCTCATAATAATATTAGTAAATACGTCGTAAGTACGTGCTGTCCCAAACAGTTTAAGAGTAGTTATAGGTCGACCAGGGGACCAGGTCTTTCCGAAGGGGGGAGGGGGGGGACCGTTTAAGATGGGAAAAGGTTAGCTTCGGTAAATTATTTCTGAGTGCACAAGTTACAGCCAGGCACAGGCCTGTTGACATTAAGTTACCCTACCAGCAGTTGTGAAGTAGCAGCATGCGTATCCACTTGCTTGTTAGTAAACACAGAGTGATAAGTGGTTGCGTAATGAGGTCAACACGCACACAGAGTGTATCCCATGTGGCTGATGCAATATGCTCATTAATTATTTAAGCAATGGCAACAATTTATTTAATTTCTATAATAACGAGTGAGATCATGCATGAGTTAAATTTTCTACAATTGCCAATACCTTTTACCCAGACTGACAAAGATTCAGATTGATTTACTTTACGATGATTCATAGTCCTCAGAGTGATGATTCCTAGTACTCAGAACCATAGCATCGAGGACAGGTAATATGATTTACCCATGGTATCATTGTTGCTATGGGTAAAGTTAAGAACTCAAACACAGAACACTGACGGACCATGCAGGACGACTTGTGCGCCTATATAGTTCTTGGCATTAATAGAAACATTGTCTACTGTTTTATAAACTGTAAGGTGGGTACGCCTTCTCCTCCTATAATATCGTGGTATCTTCCGTGTTAGCAGTCCAATGCTGGGCCATAGACCCGCTGAAAAGAGTAAACACAGCGGTGTGCATGGGTCAAGCTACAGGCAGATGGGGTACACTGACCCAATCCAGGTGTTATGAGTACATGACTTGGAGCAGGGCGTTAGCAAAACAGAGGCAAACAGCTGCATATTAGGCGCCAGTTCAATAACAAGGCATTAAAGTGTGACAGCTCTCGTGGATGATGGGTTGTGTCACACCACGTGCTACACGTAGCAGCAGATGTGGCGCCAGCACTCCAGTCCACAGCAGGTCGCTGGGTCGACCCTCCGAGGTCAACATGGGGACTGCAACCAGCTAGCGGCGAGCCACATCACAACTCGCTACTGTGGCCACTCTAGTTGACTCCCAACACACGCTGGAGGCATCCCAAGGCAAGGGCCACAGACTCGACGCCGGATCATGAGTGCTTGTTGTCGCCACAGTCTTAGCCACGCTGGCGAGGAAGCAGGCCGCGGGGACGCCTTGCGACTTCCCAGTGAGCAGCATTGATGCAAGCAGGGACAGAGACCACTGAGTCGACTGCCATCACAGCCTGAACTCGTCACAACTCCGCGTCCATACAAAGCCAACACACCCCAAAGCGTTGCACTGGTCGCTGAGGCAGCCATTCCATGTCAAGACATTTTGCAGACAGTGAAGTGGTGTCCTCAGCATTGCGGGACCTGGTGATGCAGACCAGGAAGAATGGGGGCGCTCTAGATGTAAATAATAAACTGCATGGGAAATGCACACGAGTTTTAATACGGTGCATCATGATAGTTTCCATCCACAAAAATGTAGACTGGCAATGGCAAGAAAAAGTTTCTGAAGAAGAGATCTTTCTAACATCGCACATAAACTTAAGTGGTACGAAATGTTTCCTGAAAGTAAGTGAATGGAGTGTAGCCATATAAGGAAGACGAATATGAGCAATAAACAGTTATAACAAGAAACGAATAGAACTTGAAATATGGTGCTGTAGATGAATGCTGAAGATCAGATGGGTAGACCTCCTAACTTAGGACGAGTTACTCATTAGAATTGGGGAGGAAAGAAATATGTGCCACAACCTGACCACAAATTTGGAAATTTGTGGTACGTTCCTATGGGACAAAACTGCTAAGGTCATCAGTCCACAGGCGTACACATTACAAAACCTAATTTAAACTAACTTACGCTAACGAGAAAACACACACCCATGCCCGAGGGACTCGAACCTGTGACGGGGGTAGCCGTGTGAACCGCGGCAGGGCACCCTAGACCGCAAGGCTACCCCAAGCGGCCACCTGACTAGAAGAAGGGATCTATTGATAGGACACATCAAGACATCAAGGGACCACCAATTTACTAATGGAGGGAAGTGGGGGAATCGAGAAGGGCAGAGCCGCTGGTGCTATAGATCTGTAAATGTAACCATCTCATATACTTTTTATACGCTGTTGTAGCAATAAATCTTGAGTGAATTGGAGAAATCTAAAACGACATACTACTTTTTGTTCTGGCAGTGTGTTTCAGAAACTGCAGACACCTAATACTAGTGGCAGTTACAAATACGACGGATTAAATTTGGATTTACTCTTCTTAGTCTTGTGAGATGTAGCCTCCTTGGAGCACCTCTCCCTTACTGTTAAGCATTACGTTACCCTGCGTGCTGAAATACTGTGGCCTAAAACGAGCGTCAGTTTTGATCCCCTTTCCGTCAATACATTTAGGCACGCAATATGTGAGACACGTCATTGATTTCTCGTATCCTCGACTTGCTGAACATTGTAGATAAGTTTGAGTAATTCCATTTAGATCGCACAAAAACTAGAAGTCATGCAACAGACGCTTATACTGTCCACCACTCAGCGAACACGTGGCACCACTGCAGTGAACTTCGCTCGTCCAAGTCAGCAAGAAGCTGTTACGTATCAGCAGAAGCCGTGCTAGTTCCAGCACCCAAAAATATTACGATGAATTTTCAGTTGAATTATCCATTTACCGCACACTAAAATTTATTGCATGTATTAGGATTTATGAAAAAAATGTAAGAAGACAACACACACAAAGCAATTTACGACGTCTTGCGAATATTACACTCAATTTGTATGGAGATCCTACGTACGAAAATAATGGAGGTAAGTGTATCATCCATGACCGTCGCTGCACATCGAAATCCTCAACTCACTTCCATGAGGGCCAGCGCTATATTAAACGTAAGTCCAGAAAAGAATTCTGATGACCACGTTGCTGGGCTATATTGCAAAGTCGTCTCACCACTACTTTCACTCAACTATCAAGAAACACGTGTTTAGGAAAAGGAAAGAACAACGCATCTGCAGGAAGCTCATAACAAATTAATACTATCTGAGGTGTACGCCGAGGTATCATTACCCCATTCGGTTTAAAGATGGAGTAAACAATAAGTATATCAGCTGAAGGTCGACTTCAATTAACGAATAATTCAGGAGTTTTTTTTTCAGATGTCGATAAATGTTCACTTGTTCCAGTTTTATACTGTTGCCACACCTGACCTTTTGAAACGGTTTTGAAAACTCCGTTATTTGCTGTTACAGGGTGTTGGAAACTACGAGATTTAGCAAAAATTGGTATTAGCTCTCAGCCAGTTAAAACAAAAGCCAATAAACGAAAACTATTCTTTACTTCTGAGAGACAGAACTAAGAATAAAAATGCATAATATCTTTGTCAGGGAGTCTTTCCTAAAGTATTTATTTTGATTGTAGCCATGTATGGAAGTGAAACGTGGACCATAAATAGTTTGTAAAAGGAGAGACTGGAAGCTTTCGAAATGTGGTGCTACAGAAGTATGTCTAAGATTAGATGGGTAGATCACATTAACTGACTGGAAAGTACTGAATAGAAATGGGGAGAAGAGGAATTTGTGGCACAACTTGACTAGAAGAAGGAATCGTTTGGTAGGACACACTGTGAGGTATCAAGGTTCAAATGGTTCAAATGGCTCTGAGCACTATGCGACTTAACTTCTGAGGTTATCAGTCTCCTAGAACTTAGAACTACTTAAAACTAACTAACCTAATGACACCACACACATCCATGCCCGAGGCAGGATTCGAACCTGCGACCGTAGCGGTCGCTCGGCTCCGGACTGCAGCGCCCAGAACCGCACGGCCACTCCGGCCGGCGAGGTATCAAGGGATGACCATCTTAGAACTGCATGAAAATGTGGAGGGTAAAAATCATAGACGGAGACTAGATGATGAATACACTAAGCAAGTTCAGAAGGATGTAGGCTGCAGTAAGACCCGGAGATGAAGAAGCTTGCGCAGTATAGAGTAGCATGGAGAGCTGCATTAAACCGGTCTCTGGACTGGAGACCACAACAACACATATTTCCAGTGACCGTGCGACAGAGTTCTCTGCAAAAAAGAAATGAAATGCACGTGAGCACCAACGACAGAAAAAATTAGTGATTTACGCAACAACAAAAAATCCTGATTATTACTCAGTTCATGCCAGCTTTGTCAGGGAGAAGGAACATCAAGAAAGGAGAAGTTTGGAAGAATACTGCTTTGACAAAATGCAGCATAAAGAAAAAAAGATCCCCGCGCAGTGTTTCTATGTGCCGCAACATTTCAGGAAACATCATGGATGTCCTAAGACAAAATTTTAAAACGCAGAAGACCTGGAGAAAACGTATGAATTAATGACAACCCTCATGTTGAACAAAACTGATGCAAAAACAATTCTTTGCAATAATGAAGGAGGAAAATCCAAGTCTGGTTAAAGTACGTTTTGACATACAACAAAATCAGCCAGTACCAAAGCACATCGTAGGTGAATTATTGTATTCAAAACAATTTATTCTCGGGCACAGTTGACGGAAAGGATTGCATTTTGTACTTGGTTTGAAACAGAAAGACCGAAAGGATGCAGCCAAGTAGCCTCTGCTCAATCGAATATTCTCAGAAACCTTCACACACCTGAGCCAGAAAACAGTCCAGATGCAGATCATTTCTTTTCTGACTCATCTATCAGTTAAAATAGAAATTCAGTAGTGATGTTCACACTAATGGCCATCATGGAAGAGAGCAGAAAATTTAATCTGGTATGTATGACCAAGAGACGAAAGGGTGACGTTCTTGGAAACGTGGCGTGGACTATCAGAAGCTTGAACGTGGTAGGGAAGGTAGAAAATCTGAACAGGGAAATGCAAAGGCTCAATCTAGAAGTAGTAACGGTTAGTGAAGTGAAATTAAAAGACGACAGAAATTTCTCGTGAGGGTAATATCAACGGCGGTCTGATGTAGTTTAACTAGAGTAGGATTTGTTATGAGTAGGCAAACAGGGCAGGGATTGTGTTACTGTGAGCAGTTCTGTTACCAGAATCGACGGTAAACCAATACCGACAACGATAGTTCAGGTATTCACGTTGCAAACTTTGAATGAAGAGACAGAGAAAGAGAGAGGGAGATGAAAATCGAATAGTCCTGGGAGACTGAAATGAAGTTTTAGGGAAGAAGCAGAATAAATGGTGGTAGGAGAATATCGACTTGGGGCAAGGAATGAGAGAGGGGAAAGGCTAATTGAGTTCTGTAATATATTTCAGTTAGTAATAGCGAATACTCTGTTGTAGAAGGACAAGAGGAGGAGGTATACTTGGAAAAGAACGGACTGTACAGGAAGATTTCAGTCAGATTACGTCATGGTCCGACTGGGATTCCGAAATCAAATACCAGATTGTACGGCCTACCCAGGAGCAGATATAGACTCAGATCACAATGAAGTAGTGAAGAAGAGTAGACTGAAGTTTAAGAGATTAGTCAAGAAGGGTCAATCGCAAAGAAGTGGGATACGGAAGTACCAAAGAATGACGAGATACGCATGACGTTCTCTAAGGCTATAGATGCAGCAATAAGGAATAGCTCAGTAGACAGTATAGTTGAAGACGAATGGACATCTCTAAAAAGGGCAATCACAGAGGCTGGAAAGAAAAACATATGTACAAAGAAGATATCAGAAAGAAAACATGGGTAACGGGAGAAATACTTCAGTTGATCGATGTAAGAAGGAAGTACAAAATTGTTCAGCAAAATTCAGGAATACAGAAACACAAGTCGCTGAGGAATGGAATAAATAGAAAGTACACAGAGTCTGACACAAAATGGCTGCTTGAAAAACTGAAGAAATCGAAAAAGAAATGATTGTTGGAAGGGCTGACTCTGCTTATAGGAAAGTCAAAACAACCTTCGATGAAATTAAAAGCAAGAATGGTAACATAAAGAGTGCAACGGGAGTTTCACTGCTAAATGCAGAGGAGAGAGTGGATTGACGGAAAGAATCGATTTAGATGATATAGGAGATCCAGTACTAGAACCAGAATTGAAGAGAGCTTCGAAGACTTAAGACCAAATAAGGCAGAAGGGATAGATAACATTTCATCAGAATTTCTGAAATCACTGGGAGAAGTAGGAACAAAACATCTATTCACTTTTGTGTGTAGAATTTATGAGTCTTTCGACATACCATCTAACATTCGAGAAAATATCATTCACGGATTTCGGGAGCTGCCAAGTGCGAGAACTGTCGCACTATCACCTTAACAGCTGAGCGGACCAGCATTCCCTTCGAATATGTTGTACATCCCCACGATGGATCTCAGAAGACTGCCCTCTACCGCTGGTGGAAAATTTAAAAACCCGAACTGTTGACAGGACACTTCTCCATTCACCAATAGAACCATGCTAGTGGAATCATCACGATGCGTAAAGAAATCCTGAATACTGTCACTTAATAATATCTCGGCAACCTGAAGCGAGTCAAGAAATTAAAAAAAAAAAAAAAAAAAAAAGAACCACACATATTTCGAAATCAAAGTACGCAGTTGCAAACTCAAGATACAGTTTGGATAGTGTAGTGTAACGACGTATAGATTTGTTTAAATGATTTTCATTTGACATATAACCATGTATATACTTCGTCACCTACGTCAGTTACAACCCACTTCAAAATTATTTAAAATTCTTTTTAAACTGTCTCAGCATGGTTCTTGAACGAAACTGTAAAACATTATTTGAGTCGTATGCACAGAATTACGTCACTCGGGCCAATTGGTTTGCGTACATTTTTTCAATTTTAGATGTTGTTTGTTTCTCCTCAGAAATTATATTGATACACGTTATCTGATTTAATCGATATTAGAACCATATTGAATAAACTTTTTGAGATTCAAAGTCGCGATGAATGCTGTCAAAATTCAATAATCTTGTCAAATATATTATTAATTCATTCACATAATTCTTCATAAATAAATCCTCGGAACACGTATTTCAACTTTAGTAGCATCCACTAGTTTATTATCTTCCTACATACAGACGTGAACCTGAGCATTGACGAAACAAACTAACATTTTCAATAAGATTAAACTTCCTATGATATCATTGTTGTACAAAACATTACATATCCTCATTTATTTGATTTTTAGAAGCACGATGCAACAACTCGGTTTCGGGATCTTCTGTTGCTCTTTGGCTGTCGACCCGCGACGTATAGTGGCCAGCAATTTTCTCTATGGTCCCGGCAGCGAAGATGCTGTCTCCGTTCGTTGCGCCGCCCTCTCCGTACATGAAACATAAAAAATAAATACAAAAACTTTAGACAATTCACAACCATTACAAATATTACAAAAAATACATAAACAAAACTAAATTAAACTTATATTCACCTGCAAACTGGGCTGACACTGGTGGATGGGTGACGCTTCAATTTCGCGTCCCACTACATACCCCACCCACAAGCTCAGTTTGTAAGGTTTTAACCGAAAATAAAACTTTTTCTGTATACAATATTTAACTGTTAACACATTTTCCTCACATTTTACGTAATCTAGAGTCCTTGCTCTTAGATAGATTTAATCCTTTTACTACAATATTGTTGTGACTGTTTGTCATTTACTCTTAATTGTGCTATTATGGTAATTCATAACCGAATATATGGAAATTACTCCTTTTCATTTAATAGTTGCTAGTAAATAATAATTTAGTACGTTCTTTAACGTGTTACATTAGGACAGAGCGATCAAATTGTGATAGATTAGTTTCAGTTTTATTCATTACTAGAGTTATTCTTTCCAAAAATGTATATTACTAATAAGTTTCTCACAATAACTAATAGTACTATTTACTTTACATTCTTTTCCCTAATGCCCTATTTATGCCTGAGGTCAAGAAGAAATCAAGCAAAACTTTCTTTAGAATCTCGGCACGGCTTTCTTTACCTTCGGACACTTTGTTGGATAATGGCAATTTATTTAGGAGAAACAAGCGAGAGAGCCCCGTTTGGTGTGTTCTAAATTAACACTATTACAAATCTCTATTAAAGGCACTCTGCTATGTTCTCGTGAGCCATATAGCTCTGGACGCCCATGGTCCCTAAAATTATTAACCATCCCCTTTGGTTCCTACTATCCGAGTAAATATAATAATATACAAATTTCCTTCTGACCTAATAACAAAATTTCTTCCATATAAATCCCCTTTTAGTGATCTTTCCCTTTTTGAAGTACCGGTAGACTATTGTAGAACACTTGTTTAAACTTTCTGTTATTTCTTTAAAATAACACGTAACTATCACGAAAACTTCACATGAATAAACTATGAACGCTCTTTCGTATGTAACATATACTAAATATTAACTTATTTAGCAATGAAGGGTTTCATTTGAACAACACTATATAATCCTTTAATTACACCTGATGAAGGTTCCATAAGAAGTAACGCTTTGGGATGTACAATCTTATGTGCAACATATGGACCTTCAAAGATAAAGAAAAATTTTCTACGTTCCTTATTGATCTTCGAACTTTTAGGATGAGATCGTACTAATACACGATCTCCTTTTCTCGTTCGGATGGATAAATCGTAGAATAACATTTTTCTTTCCTTTACATAATACGGTAACCTACTAATTAGGACTCGTATTAGATGACTTTCAATAATTGTTTCTCCCATTAATTTAGCACGGTTTAAATGCCATTCGAAATAATTCCTATAACCTCTCCACCGTTAAGAATATGGAGGAGAGTCTAACAACTCTAAAGTTAAGTGTTGTTGTTTTCCTCTTGACCAATAATTTTGTTTAAACAGCTTAACAAAATCATCCCAGTCCCTAAATTCAGTTCTATGCAGTACTGCCCATTCCGCAGCTTCTGCTTCTAAATGTCCTATTACAAATTGAATCCGTTTTTCATTACTCCATTTAGGAGATAATGATGTTTCAAAAGCTTTTATAAAGATTATAGGGTGAAGTTCGCCTCCTGGTTTGAATACAGGACATCGACTTGCTACATTTGAATTTGTCGTTATATCATCCCAACATTCTGCGAGAGACATAGTTGGATTTTGTTTAGATTGCAGAGACGGAGTTGCATCGGATTGGCTTGCCGTGATTTCTTTATTTATATTGTTGTCGTCCGAGCTAGCAAACACGATGCGACTGTTGTCTCTGATTACGTTATTACTTCTACTACTTGAAATGTTTTCATTATTATCTAATTCCGATAACCGTTTAGTAATTTCCTGTATTCGCATTTCTGTATTGGATACACGATTAGCTAATATCGATTCTTCACTGTGTTCACGATGTGAACGCTCTGTACCTTCATCAATGTTATTATCTTTGGAAGTCTCAAGGTTACTGCATATTTCGGTAGTTAAAAATTTCATGTTTTCTATTTCAGTATGATCTTTTTCTACTCGATGAGTTAATGTCCCTAATTCTACATTATCTATTGAAGACATCTCTAGAGGTCTGGTAGAAACCTCTTTAATAGATTCTAATAATTCTCTACGAACAGTTTCTGTTTGCATAGAAAATTCATCTCGTAACTTATCGTTATTTTTCTCTATTTCATTTGCAACTAAGACATTGACATTATCTAGTCTCTTGGATAAGTCAGTAATATCATTTCGCATTCGAGGTTTTTCCTCACGCGATTCCTGGATATGTTCTTCTAACCTTTTACAACTATCAGCAATCTTATTACTAAGTCCTACTAGTTTTTCCTGCATTTCAACTTTAGAAGCCTCTATTTTATCACTTAATTCTCGACTGGTTTCATTAAGATGTTCCTGTAACCTGTCGGTAGATTTTTTTAGCTCCCCTTTTAATCTAGCAGTAGATTCATCGTTAGACTGTTTTAATTCCTGTTTTAATCTAGCAGTAGATTCTTCGTTAGATTGTTTCAATTTAGCGATCGCCCTAAAAAGGAATCTCATGCTCCTATCGGACATAGATTGCTCTTCGTCTGACATTTCACTTCCCGACATTATTGTAAGATATTAACTAGTTACACACGCAGACTTGTAACCAACAATCCTGTAAAAGCACACTCCCTATGTACAACACTCCACTTCCAACTTGAAACAAACTCACCGGACACTAATATTCTAGTTTGTAGTTCTCGGTGATCAGTGTGCTGCTATGGGATGCAGAAGTAACAGCCGTCGATGCAGCCGCTGAGATGCTGCGATCCCGCTTCCGCAACCGGCAGGACGCTGAGTCGAACACCGGAGACGTCACTGGCTGCAACCACGCCCGGCACCAACGTAGACAGCCCCCCCCCCCCTGCTGACGTACTGGGCCTGTTAGCTTAGGGAGAAAAAAGGTTGTCGGGGTTTGCAGCGTTCAGCTGCTGCCCAACAGATGCGCCTTCTCGTGGAATAACTGCGTGACCGTACTGCTTGGCTGCGCTCCGTCAGATGCCCACACCCGCGAAGTCGCCGCTGGCTGGTGAAGGCTCCACGAAAACTCGCGTTGACTTCCGAAGGACTCTTGATGTTTTGTTTCGTACCTGTGTGCCTTAGTCGCACACAAGTCCTGTTTCCAAGGTCGCCACGGTGTAGTGTAACGACGTAAGTTTCTTATAAATGATTTTCTTTCGACATATGACCATGTATAGACTTCGTCACCTACGTCAGTTACAACCCACTTCAAAATTCGCAGAATGGTTCTTGAACGAAACTGTAAAACATCATTTGAGTCGTATGCACAGAATTACGTCACTCAGGCCAATTGGTTTGCGTACATTTTTTCAATTTTAGATGTCGTTTGTTTCTCCTCAGAAATTATATTGATACACGTTATCTGATTTAATCGATATTAGAACCACATTGAATAAACTTTTTGAGATTCAAAGTCGCGATGAACGCTGTCAAAATTCAATAATCTTGTCAAATATATTATTAATTCATTCACATAATTCTTCCATAAATAAATCCTCGGAACACGTATTTCAACTTTAGTAGCATCCACTAGTTTATTATCTTCCTACATACAGACGTGAACCTGAGCCTTGACGAGACAAACTAACATTTTAAATAAGATTAAACTTCCTATGATATCATTGTTGTACAAAACATTACAAATCCTCATTTATTTGATTTTTAGAAGCACGATGCAACAACTCGGTTTCGGGATCTTCTGTTGCTCTTTGGCTGTCGACTTGCGACGTATAGTGGCCAGCAATTTTCTCTATGGTCCCGGCAGCGAAGATGCTGTCTCCGTTCGTTGCGCCGCCCTCTCCGTACATGAAACATAAAAAATAAATACAAAAACTTTAGACAATTCACAACCATTACAAATATTACAAAAAATACATAAACAAAACTAAATTAAACTTATATTCACCTGCAAACTGGGCTGACACTGGTGGATGAGTGACGCTTCAATTTCGCGTCCCACTACATACCCCACCCACAAGCTCAGTTTGTCAGGTTTTAACCGAAAATAAAACTTTTTCTGTATACAATATTTAACTGTTAATACATTTTCCTCACATTTTACGTAATCTAGTGTCCTTGCTCTTAGATAGATTTAATGCTTTTACTACAATATTGTTGTGACTGTTTGTCATTTACTCTTAATTGTGCTATTATGGCCGGCCGCGGTGGTCTCGCGGTTATGGCGCGCAGTCCGGAACCGTGCGACTGCTACGGTCGCAGGTTCGAATCCTGCCTCGGGCATGGATGTGTGTGATGTCCTTAGGTTAGTTAGGTTTAAGTAGTTCTAAGTTCTAGGGGACTAATGACCACAGCAGTTGAGTCCCATAGTGCTCAGAGCCATTTGAACCATTTTTGTGCTATTATGGTAATTCATAACCGAATATATGGAGATTACTCCTTTTCATTTAATAGTTGCTAGTAAATAATAATTTAGTACGTTCTTTAACGTGTTACATTAGGACAGAGCGATCAAATTGTGATAGATTAGTTTCAGATTTATTCATTACTAGAGTTATTCTTTCCAAAAATGTATATTACTAATAAGTTTCTCACAATAACTAATAGTACTATTTACTTTACATTCTTTTCCCTAATGCCCTATTTATGCCTGAGGTCAAGAAGAAATCAAGCAAAACTTTCTTTAGAATCTCGGCACGGCTTTCTTTACTTTCGGACACTTTGTTGAGTAATGGCAATTTATTTAGGATAAACAAGCGAGAGAGCCCCGTTTGGTGTGTTCTAAATTAACACTATTACAAATCTCTATTAAAGGCACTCTGCTATGTTCTCGTGAGCCATATAGCTCTGGATGCCCATGGTCCCTAAAATTATTATCCATCCCCTTTGGTTCCTACTATCCGAGTAAATATAATAATATACAAATTTCCTTCTGACCTAATAACAAAATTTCTTCCATATAAATCCCCTTTTAGTTATCTTTCCCTTTTTGAAGTACCGGTAGACTATTGTAGAACACTTGTTTAAACTTTCTGTTATTTCTTTAAAATAACACGTACTATCACGAAAACTTCACATGAATAAACTATGAACGCTCTTTCGTATGTAACATATATTAAATATTAACTTATTTAGCAATGAAGGGTTTCATTTGAACAACACTATATAATCCTTTAATTACACCTGATGAAGGTTCCATAAGAAGCAACGCTTTGGGATGTACAATCTTATGTGCAACATATGGAGCTTCAAAGATAAAGAAGAATTTTCTGCGTTCCTTATTGATCTTCGAACTTTTAGGATGAGATCGTACTAATACACGATCTCCTTTTCTCGTTCGGATGGATAAATCGTAGAATAACATTTTTCTTTCCTTTACATAATACGGTAACCTACTAATTAGGACTCGTATTAGATGACTTTCAATAATTGGTTTTCCCATTAATTTAGCACGGTTTAAATGCCATTCGAAATAATTCCTATAACCTCTCCACCGTTTAGAATATGGAGGAGAGTCTAACAACTCTAAAGTTAAGTGTTGTTGTTTTCCTCTTGACCAATAATTTTGTTTAAACTGCTTAACAAAATAATCCCAGTCCCTAAATTCAGTTCTATGCAGTATTGCCCATTCCGCAGCTTCTGCTTCTAAATGTCCTATTACAAATTGAATCCGTTTTTCATTACTCCATTTAGGAGATAATGATGTTTCAAAAGCTTTTATAAAGATTATAGGGTGAAGTTCGCCTCCTGGTTTGAATACAGGACATCGACTTGCTACATTTGAATTTGTCGTTATATCATCCCAACATTCTGCGAGAGACATAGTTGGATTTTGTTTAGATTGCAGAGACGGAGTTGCATCGGATTGGCTTGCCGTGATTTCTTTATTTATATTGTTGTCGTCCGAGCTAGCAAACACGATGCGACTGTTGTCTCTGATTACGTTATTACTTCTACTACTTGAAATGTTTTCATTATTATCTAATTCCGATAACCGTTTAGTAATTTCCTGTATTCGCATTTCTGTATTGGATACACGATTAGCTAATATCGATTCTTCACTGTGTTCACGATGTGAACGCTCTGTACCTTCATCAATGTTATTATCTTTGGAAGTCTCAAGGTTACTGCATATTTCGGTAGTTAAAAATTTCATGTTTTCTATTTCAGTATGATCTTTTTCTACTCGATGAGTTAATGTCTCTAATTCTACATTATCTATTGAAGACATCTCTAGAGGTCTGGTAGAAACCTCTTTAATAGATTCTAATAATTCTCTACGAACAGTTTCTGTTTGCATAGAAAATTCATCTCGTAACTTATCGTTATTTTTCTCTATTTCATTTGCAACTAAGACATTGACATTATCTAGTCTCTTGGATAAGTCAGTAATATCATTTCGCATTCGAGGTTTTTCCTCACGCGATTCCTGGATATGTTCTTCTAACCTTTTACAACTATCAGCAATCTTATTACTAAGTCCTACTAGTTTTTCCTGCATTTCAACTTTAGAAGCCTCTATTTTATCACTTAATTCTCGACTGGTTTCATTAAGATGTTCCTGTAACCTGTTGGTAGATTTTTTTAGCTCCCCTTTTAATCTAGCAGTAGATTCATCGTTAGACTGTTTTAATTCCTGTTTTAATCTAGCAGTAGATTCTTCGTTAGATTGTTTCAATTTAGCGATCGCCCTAAAAAGGAATCTCATGCTCCTATCGGACATAGATTGCTCTTCGTCTGACATTTCACTTCCCGACATTATTGTAAGATATTAACTAGTTACACACGCAGACTTGTAACCAACAATCCTGTAAAAGCACACTCCCTATGTACAACACTCCACTTCCAACTTGAAACAAACTCACCGGACACTAATATTCTAGTTTGTAGTTCTCGGTGATCAGTGTGCTGCTATGGGATGCAGAAGTAACAGCCGTCGATGCAGCCACTGAGATGCTGCGATCCCGCTTCCGCAACCGGCAGGACGCTGAGTCGAACACCGGAGACGTCACTGGCTGCAACCACGCCCGGCACCAACGTAGACAGCCCCCCCCCCCCTGCTGACGTACTGGGCCTGTTAGCTTAGGGAGAAAAAAGGTTGTCGGGGTTTGCAGCGTTCAGCTGCTGCCCAACAGATGCGCCTTCTCGTGG
Source organism: Schistocerca nitens (assembly GCF_023898315.1). NCBI lineage: Eukaryota > Metazoa > Arthropoda > Insecta > Orthoptera > Acrididae > Schistocerca > Schistocerca nitens. Next base: position 254,603,576 of record NC_064618.1, read on the forward strand.
AATAACTGCGTGACCGTACTGCTTGGCTGCGCTCCGTCAGATGCCCACACCCGCGAAGTCGCCGCTGGCTGGTGAAGGCTCCACGAAAACTCGCGTTGACTTCCGAAGGACTCTTGATGTTTTGTTTCGTACCTGTGTGCCTTAGTCGCACACAAGTCCTGTTTCCAAGGTCGCCACGGTGTAGTGTAACGACGTAAGTTTCTTATAAATGATTTTCTTTCGACATATGACCATGTATAGACTTCGTCACCTACGTCAGTTACAACCCACTTCAAAATTATTTAAAATTCTTTTTAAATTGTCTCAGAATGGTTCTTGAACGAAACTGTAAAACATCATTTGAGTCGTATGCACAGAATTACGTCACTCGGGCCAATTGGTTTGCGTACATTTTTTCAATTTTAGATGTCGTTTGTTTCTCCTCAGAAATTATATTGATACACGTTATCTGATTTAATCGATATTAGAACCACATTGAATAAACTTTTTGAGATTCAAAGTCGCGATGAACGCTGTCAAAATTCAATAATCTTGTCAAATATATTATTAATTCATTCACATAATTCTTCATAAATAAATCCTCGGAACACGTATTTCAGCTTTAGTAGCATCCATTATCTTCCTACATACAGACGTGAACCTGAGCCTTGATGAGACAAAACTAACATTTTCAATAAGATTAAACTTCCTATGATATCACTGTTGTACAAAACATTACAAATCCTCATTTATTTGGCTTTTAGAAGCACGACGCAACAACTCGGTTTCGGGATCTTCTGTTGCTCTTTGGCTGTCGACCCGCGACGTATAGTGGCCAGCAATTTTCTCTCTGGTCCCGGCAGCGAAGATGCTGTCTCCGTTCGTTGCGCCGCCCTCTCCGTACATGAAACATAAAAAATAAATACAAAAACTTTAGACAATTCACAACCATTACAAATATTACAAAAATACATAAACAACACTAAATTAAACTTATATTCACCTGCAAACTGGGCAGACACTGGTGGATGGGTGACGCTTCAATTTCGCGTCCCACTACAATAGGAGAAGAATCAAGTGGTAGGGAGGGTCCACAATAATAGCACCATTTGTCTTCACATTTATTTGCAACGCATATGCTAGCACAAAATGCAATAAAATAAACACGAAATATCTCTGAACATAAGAGTCTGTTAAATGGTTGTTTCAACCACAGACTGACATGATTTAACTTTCAATTCTTGTTGTCCAAAGGAATCAGTGCCTGAAACGTATAAAAGAAAACAAATAATAACAAAATCTCTCTCAAGCAATAATTAAGTAAAACATAACAGTTGCACAATCTTGTTAAATAGCCACAGTTATTAAGAAATGGTAATTTAGAATAAACACCCAAGCGTGGCAGATCTAACAGATTTTTCTACATCCATAGAACAGATATAATGGCAAATTAAGCTCAGGTAAGGAATAGTGAGTTATAATATAAACCAGAAATCTATGCGATGGCAATCAGAACGGAAATAGCATTAAAGTTATCCTTAGCACACCAAGTATATAGGCAAATATCAGAACAAGCATAGGACCTACTCGAAATTTTAACAACAATATGGCTTCCATATAGGCCTTTAGGCAGAACATTTAGCTGTTACAGCAAATACCTCCGAGCCTCAAGAATTGAAAGGCGAAACTTAAAGAAAGCATCCACAGAAATGTCAGGCTTGCGCTTCACGTGGCTAAGACGCGCGGCTAACAAACACCACATAAGTGCGATACAGGCTATAGATATACAAATTACGTGAACAACAATTGCCACCTTCTTAAGAGTTCTCGGCTATAAGCGCCGAAAAATCCATTATAAAAGATAGCATATATCATTCTCTCCCCCCTCCCCCCCCCAAAAAAAAACTGCTTAAAGAAAATTGATTTTTAGTGACTGGTAGGGGAGTATAAAAATATAACAATCAACGTCTTTCCAGACAGTTTAGGTAAACATTACACCAAAATTGCACGGCAAGTTGCCTACTTCAATCAAACAGATAGAGGAAATAAATGTTTAACCTTACCTCTCCAAGAGAATTCTTAGTGACTAGCGATTACTAACAGTGTTCCCTTGAATCAGTCATCATTCTTAACAAACGTTTGTAACCTAGTATCGAAACACGCATATTAATTGAGAGAATCCCCCTTAAAATAGTTAAAAGATAAAATTGTAATAATTACAAAACGAAAAAAAAATCAAAATTAGTGAAGACGAATTATACAACATAGCTCATGACCAAGTTACTAAAACTGAGTAAAGAACTTCATTAAACACTAAAGCTCAAATAGCAAACTGCCACACACATGAAGTGAAAATTTATGTTTCGCTATTAGACCACTGACGCAGGGACAGTCACTAACGTACACCCAAACCTTCCACCAATTCAATAAATGCAAAGGTACAACACGATTGCGGTCAAGATTAATCTCTATAAATTAAGATGTTCCTGTTGTCCATAAGGCTCCAACAAGAGATGCACAGTACCAGTAATACTGAAGGCAGAAAATTTCCACTAATGGTCCTTGCATACGCGGAATCGATGAGGGCAAATCTGCAAGCGTACAGGTCCACACAGCATGGATAAACGGGGAAGTGAAAATCCACTGAAGGCCCTGGGAGGACAGGGTCGATACAGCAATATGATTACCGCTGCTCAAAAGAGTGACAACTTGGTCTCGGCAGAAACAGAACTAACGGCCGAAGGAACCGTTTCGCGCGAAAACCCACGTGTAATGGTCACAAGTTGCGCCCCTCTTGCCCGTTCACACCTCACGGCAGGCCGCCGGGCTATTTTAAACTCTCTGAGCCAGCGATCACCTACGATAACTGCAAGCTAAATTCGCGCAGCCTATCGCGGGAACAGTGAAAGAAGACACCGGAAAGACAGAGATAAAATGAACTGGAGCCGCCACGACTCAGCAGTATACACATGATCTGTAGTATCCTCGATCTGGCCGGTGTAAGTAATATGAACCTGATAACCACAAACCTGCAAGTGAGAGAGAATATCTTTAGCCAATATTTCTACGAACTGAACCACGCTATAGGTCTGTAAGTTGTGCTGAGAATAAGTTTTCCCTTCGAATATGTTGTACGTACCCATAAGGGAGCATGATGGACCTCACGATACTGTCAGCTACCTTCGGCGGAAAATTAAAAACTCGAACATTTGTACAGACCGCTTATGTATTCACCTATTCACCAAAAGAACCATGCTAGTGGAACCATCACGACGAGTTGAGCGGAGCTGAGTACCGTGATGCAATAATACCCCGCCGATCTAAAGCAGATCAAGGAAAACACATACATTTCGCCGGCCGGAGTGGCCGAGCGGTTCTAGGCGCTTCAGTCTGGAACAGCGCGACCACTACGGTCGCAGTTTCTAATCCTGCATCGGGCATGGATGTTTGAGATGTCTTTAGGTTAGTTAGGTTTAAGTAGTTCTAAGTTCTAGTGGACCGATGACCTCAGCTGTTAAGTCCTATAGTGCACAGAGCTATTTGAACACATACATTTCGGAATCCAATTTTTCAGTATGCACTTGATCTCGTCCAACAACCAGCTGTGTATCTCTCATCAGCCAGGCTGGACATGACACGTTCTTTCTTTCTTTCTTTCACTGACGCCATAGTCCTGCACCGATCGCAGGGTCGGTGTGGTTACAACGGATTTGGCAATGTTAGTGTTAGGGATGGCTGGATGCCCTTCCTGCCGCCACCCTGTACCCCCCCCCCCCAGGATGGAATCAGTGTACCCCAACTGTCTGTACCGAGTGTAAATCGTGAAATAGTGTCGACGTGTGCAAATGTCTGCAACGCATGTAACTGAGGCGGAACGTGGGGACCAGCCCGGTATTCACCTAATGGGATGGGAAAAACCGCCTAAAAACCACATCCAGGCTGGCCAGCACACCGGCCCTCGACGTTAATCCGCCGGGCGGATTCGATCCGGGGCCGGCGCGCCTACCCGAGTCCAGGAAGCAGCGCGTTAGCGGGCTTGTCTACCCTGGCGGGTGGTCTGGACAAGACACGTGACTGCATCAAAATTGCAGTTGACAGAACTTGTATGTGGGACAGACGTGGTAAGCAGGTTGGACATGATAGCGCAAGAAATTGCTACTTCAGGAAGAGCTGCGCAAGCGTCGGACACAAGCCGACAAACAGCGATGCACTGCACAAGAGGACTCACACGACACTGGACAGAAACAAGGAAGACACGCGGCAGTGCGGTAAGAGGCGGAACTATGGCAACCTGCTACCCTGACGCACGAAGTGGAAATGACGACTGAGCTACCGAAGCACGACTCACGTCCCATTCTCACATCCTTACTTCCACCAGTACCTCATCTCGTACACCTCAAACTTCACAGAAGGTCTCCTGTGAAACTCACAGCACTAACCCTTCTGGGTGCAAGGATATTGCGTAGTTAAGAGTCTCGGTCTGGCACACAGTCTTAATCTGCCAGCAAGTGTCAGATCAGGCCACACTCCGCTGTAGAGTAAAAATGTCATTCTTCAGACAGTTTTGGATGTATACCTGTGCGCTGAGGGAAGAGTAGGCAACGACAAAGGGTGACTGATGAACTTGTTGAAGGAGTGAGGATCTAGCACGTGTAGCCCCAAGGAATCAGTTCGAAGGCTAGTTCTGAATTAGTAATTCCAGTGATGTCTGTGTGAAGGCTTTTAAGGAGATGCTGACCACTACGTTCTTATCGTTTGCAGTTATAACAAGCTCTAAGGCCTAGAGACGCGCTAACATTGCAAATGGAATGTTGCTGCATTGCGATAAAAATCTTCTGGATTATGTAGTCTTCAGTGATGAATCGACATTTCAGCCAAGTATAAACGTGAACACACACACACACACACACACACACACACACAATGTCCGTACCTGGGTGTCACCGAATGCTAACGGTATGGTATAGTTGTAACGAGACTACCCCAAATGGAATATTTTTATTGCCGTATCCCGGCGAAAGGTTTATGGGCCTTTATTTTTCGGTTAAGGCACTGTAACTGTTATTTCTTATCTTGACACGCTGGGGTATGGTTCTTTTCTCAACAGGAAGAAGCTGAAGCACAGAACTCTATTTGGCAGCAAGAAGGTGCGTCGCAACACTGGAATAAATCAGTACACGATTGGCTAAACTATACTGTACACGACCGCTAGATTAGCCACAAGTGGCCGGAAGACATAGCTTGTTTTGCATGACCTCTACGTTTACATACGATCTGACGCTCTGCGATTTTTACCGTTGGTGGTTAATAATGAATCATGTGTACGTGCCTCTGCCATCAACTCATCTACCTGACGCAAGAAACAGCGCTGTTGCAAGAATTACTCCAGTCACACTGATCAAGGTTTGGGAAAAACTTGCCTATAGATGTGTAACGAATGGTGCTAACTTTGAACATTAAAAAAAAAAACTGTTTGAGCATCGCTTCCATTTCATATGCTACTTACAATTTTAAGATAAACGCCACAAAGCCCTAAAATCTTTATACTCATTTTGAAACACCCTGTATTGTAGCACGATTTGCAGTTTTGCGTAAAATAAGGAATAAAGCAGCTTTCTTTGTAATTACTGTTAAACATGAAAAAGAAACAGAAAAAATCAATTTCAACGTGCATATAAAGACAACTGTTAGGTTTCATCTTTGAAGTTATCAACTTTTGAAAAATCTTGGAAACTATGTCCCACTATTCTGAATTAAACAATGAAAATTTTAGAAAAGTCAAACACAAGAATGGAATCGTGGCTACAAAAGCGGTGTAAATTTTAAACTTTATCTTTTATCTAATTAGTATTTTTGTCTGACATTTAAACATTGTGTTTCCGCAAAAATTAACTTTCTTGTAGTTATCGAGTTTTGAAACAATGTTCCTGAGTTGGAGTAAAACCTTTAATTACGCAATGGAGAGTGTGCTGCTCAAGTCACTTTCCTATGCAAGTCGTTCGTGCTTTGTCGAAGCTACATTCATCCTATTATCTTGAGAGTATTTTTTGCTGCAATTATCATGTTTTCTGTTACTGCGCTGTTGTATACAACATGTGCACTAGTGTGTAACGTCATGACAATCCCTCGCTTGAAGTCAGTTGAAGTAAGTTATGCAACATGAGATAACATCCTACTGTTATGCCATTAGTCGATCTGTTGCAATGATTCCAAGGAATAGAAGCTACGCCAGCCCTCCAGATGTGGTGTTCTGCTGGCTGGTCTGTGTACGGATACTAGTTATTACGCACAGACATAATGAGGAACATGGCGGCTCATCCAGTCGTTGGTTTCGCCGGTGAAATCCTGGTGGTTGGCTGCCGTCATATGTTCTTGTAGTTATTCTGTGTATCTTCTCTTGTCATCCATTACCTTACTGATCTGTCATTGAATCTCTGCTGTTCTTACTATTTGGTCGGGGAGATCCTAGTCTAGGGTAGCCTGGGCTACATCACTCTGGCAGGACTGGTTCTATCTCACTTTGCAGCCATTATTACTGAGCTATCACTCGTCCCTTGCAGCAGCATCCATTTTATCTATTCTCTCAGGATTTGCCATTGCATATGAACTGTAACTTAAGTACTTTTCTAAGCAGGAAGTCGGTGTTACTTTCTAGTCAGTCGGTTCAGAATCTCAATGGTCAGTCAGTAAACCTTTGCAAAACAACTGTTACCGCCATTTTTAAAGCCATGAAATTTGTAACATATGGGTATACGAAGTGCGACAACAAAGTAATGAGACTGATTTTTTTTGCAAAATGTTGCAACCCTGCAGGCTTGCGTAGGCACAACATCTTTGACCTTGGTCTATAAGCTGCTACTAGTCCAAGCGGCACATTGATGCAACTGCTCAGTCATGAGTTGTGCTGTAATAAGTTAACACGTGTTTGTGCCACTCGTCACGGAAATGGAACCGCATAATAATGCGCAACGCTATGCCTTTTCTTTTTGCGTTAAATTGGGTGAAAATGCGACGACAACTTTGGTAAGCCTCATAAGGCTTTTGGAAAGGAGGTTACGTCAAGAGCTCATGTTTTTCGTTGGTATAAAATGTTTAGTGAAGACAGAACGAATAGCCGGCCGAAGTGGCCGCGCGGTTCTGGCGCTGCAGTCTGGAACCGCGAGACCGCTACGGTCGCAGGTTCGAATCCTGCCTCGGGCATGGATGTGTGTGATGTCCTTAGGTTAGTTAGGTTTAACTAGTTCTAAGTTCTAGGGGACTAATGACCTCAGCAGTTGAGTCCCATAGTGCTCAGAGCCATTTGAACTATTTTTTTGAACAGAACGAATATTAAAGATGAAGACCGCATTGGACGACCATCAACCTCACGGACGGATGTCAACTTGGCCAGGGTGCGTGTACTCGTACGATCTGATCGAAGATTATCCTTGAAAATGATTGCAGGAGAACTGAACATCAATCGAGAAAGGGTTCGTCCAATAATAATTGAAGATCTTGGTATGAGAAAGATTTGTGCATAAATGGTCCCCAAAAATCTCACACCACAACAGCGAGAAACACGGAAAAATGTGGTAGCCGATCTGTTAGAGCAAACGGAAATCAATTCAGGATTGTTGAGCCATGCTATAACTGGTAATGAAAGTTGGTTTTTTCAGTACGATCCAGAGAAAAAACGCCAAAGTTCACAATGCTGCTCAAAGGGATCACCCGGGCCATAAAATGCTCGCACGTCAAAGTCAAAAGTAAAATGCATGCTTGTGTGCTTCTTTGATTCCAAGGGAATTATTCATAAAGAGTGGGTGCATCCTGGACAAACAGTTATCCAATATTACTGCAAAGAAATTTTAGAAAACCTTCGTAAAAACGTTCTTCGTGTCCTTGCCAATATTGCTGATAATTGGATTCTGCATCACGATAATGCGCCATCCCATACTGCTGTGTCAGTACAGCAATTTTTAACCTCAAAACAAATTTCAGTACTACCACAGCCACCTTATTCACCAGATATCGCTCCGTGCGACTTTTTTCTATTTCCTAGAGTCAAAATGGTGGTCATGGGACAACATTTTCAAACAACACAAAATGTCCAAAAAGCTGTGACGAGGGTCTTGGAGGTTATTACAGAAGATGAGTTCCATAAATATTACCATCAATGGCAGACACGCTGGAAAAAGTGTGTGCAATCAGAAGGGAACTGCTTTGAAGGAGACAACACTAAACTTGACTAAATGGTAAGCACCACTTTTTTCACATCTGTCTCATTACTTTAATGTCTCACCTCGTATGCGATCTGGTCAGACTTAAATATTCCCTTTCAGGGTTCATTTAGCTGACACAGTTAATGAGAAGACTACAACGGAACATGTTTGTGCCGTTATTGTTCATCCCACCTACCAATTAAAGACGTTTGAGTTGGCGTTCTCCGTATAAAAACATCTTGAGAAAGCAAGCCTCAAAATCACGTCGAGTTCGTGGATGCATGAAAGTTCATGTTTCTGTCTCACCTACAGTTTCTCATAGTAATTTCAGTAGATGTTCCATCGTCTCTACTTGCACATCTACACTCCTGGAAATTGAAATAAGAACACCGTGAATTCATTGTTCCAGGAAGGGGAAACTTTATTGACACATTCCTGGGGTCAGATACATCACATGATCACACTGACAGAGCGACAGGCACATAGACACAGGCAACAGAGCATGCACAATGTCGGCACTAGTACAGTGTATATCCACCTTTCGCAGCAATGCAGGCTGCTATTCTCCCATGGAGACGATCGTAGAGATGCTGGATGTAGTCCTGTGGAACGGCTTGCCATGCCATTTCCACCTGGCGCCTCAGTTGGACCAGCGTTCATGCTGGACGTGCAGACCACGTGAGACGACGCTTCATCCAGTCCCAAACATGCTCAATGGGGGACAGATCCGGAGATCTTGCTGGCCAGGGTAGTTGACCTACACCTTCTAGAGCACGTTGGGTGGCACGGGATACATGCGGACGTGCATTGTCCTGTTGGAACAGCAAGTTCCCTTGCCGGTCTAGGAATGGTACAACGGTGGGTTCGATGACGGTTTGGATGTACCGTGCACTATTCAGTGTCCCCTCGACGATCACCAGTGGTGTACGGCCAGTGTAGAAGATCGCTCCCCACACCATGATGCCGGGTGTTGGCCCTGTGTGCCTCGGTCGTATGCAGTCCTGATTGTGGCGCTCACCTGCACGGCGCCAAACACGCATACGACCATCATTGGCACCAAGGCAGAAGCGACTCTCATCGCTGAAGATGACACGTCTCCATTCGTCCCTCCATTCACGCCTGTCGCGACACCACTGGAGGCGGGCTGCACGATGTTGGGGCGTGAGCGGAAGACGGCCTAACGGTGTGCGGGACCGTAGCCCAGCTTCATGGAGACGGTTGCGAATGGTCCTCGCCGATACCCCAGGAGCAACAGTGTCCCTAATTTGCTGGGAAGTGGCGGTGCGGTCCCCTACGGCACTGCGTAGGATCCTACGGTCTTGGCGTGCATCCGTGCGTCGCTGCGGTCCGGTCCCAGGTCGACGGGCACGTGCACCTTCCGCCGACCACTGGCGACAACATCGATGTACTGTGGAGACCTCACGCCCCACGTGTTGAGCAATTCGGCGGTACGTCCACCCGGCCTCCCGCATGCCCACTATACGCCCTCGCTCAAAGTCCGTCAACTGCACATACGGTTCACGTCCACGCTGTCGCGGCATGCTACCAGTGTTAAAGACTGCGATGGAGCTCCGTATGCCACGGCAAACTGGCTGACACTGACGGCGGCGGTGCACAAATGCTGCGCAGCTAGCGCCATTCGACGGCCAACACCGCGGTTCCTGGTGTGTCCGCTGTGCCGTGCGTGTGGTCATTGCTTGTACAGCCCTCTCGCAGTGTCCGGAGCAAGTATGGTGGGTCTGACACACCGGTGTCAATGTGTTCTTTTTTCCATTTCCAGGAGTGTACATCTTTTCGGGATTAATACTGTTATGCTCTGCAAGAAGTTCTTTGTCGTCTGATTTAATTAGTGCGGAGTGGACTAATAGGACCTGTGGTTTAGTTGCAAGACCAGATTCTTTTCGGAATGAGCGAACGAATAGCAACTGATTCACCTCAATTAACTTACAGAGACTTTCTCTGTTATTAAGGCCTGTCCCCGGTTTTTTCGCATATAGAGCTACACCGTGTTTTCCGCAACGCGCTGGTTTGCTAAGGAAGTTACGGATTCAGACAGCTGATAGCAGCTATGTCCTCAATGTAACTCCTAATGTCACGTATTGCAATTTCCCAACATGTACGGGGATTGTCAATTTGCTCTTTCTATTAACAAACTCACACAGTAATTTTCTGAAAGTGCCATTCTTTGTCTAGTAACTGTTGAAGAATATTTCCTTTGCAAACTTCGCGAACCTTAGTTAAACACAAGCTTTGTAAACCAAGGTGAGAAACTTTCTTAGTAGTGGAATTTAAGGATTCTTCCGATGTATAGTCAATTCTTCTGGAACGTTATTTGGGCCTCAAGAAATGATCGGGTATCCCTTTGCAACTGTTATCCTTCGTAAGTGCTGACTACTAAAGAGTTGTAACAATATTCAGTACGGCATTGCTCCACCTGTTATGCTGGTTTCTTGCCGGTGTCCGATCCGTCATCATTCAGTCAGGTGTTCGATTAGGGTGTAAATCTTGATTGTTACCAAAGATCATCAAAGTCAATCCTGCAACACAATGAAATTCAATTTTGTCTACACACAAATTACGACTACACACTCACCACGGTTGTAGTGGTGCACGATCCACTGCTGGTGCCCATCTATAGCGGCCTATTGTACACTGTACCACTGCCAAATGTAGTAGCACTCCTCTGTTATGATCATGTCTTTATATTTCACACTCACTCGGCCATTCGTGCAGGCTTTGGACTCTTGTGTAATAGCTCTAACTGTGACTGGGACGTAACTTCCATCAGATTGTCGACTCATTTAACATATATGCAAAATATAAGCATAGAACATTTTCTGTGGTAATTACCCCAGCTACTTGCTTTACTGCCACAACCTGGTGCCTGGCCTGTGCTACCTAATCGTTCAAACGACCGTCTGCTTCAGTCAATGGATAAGGTTATAACCTATGAACAGGAGCAATTTACCACTGACCGTGCCACTACACTCAGTACTGGCACATTAAAGAATATGTAAATGGCGTGAACACACCGACCAGTTGTGCCTGTTCTTCTTATTGCGGTCGTCTTAGGACTAGCCCTATGGATCATGTATAAGAGGGGATATTGTAAGCAACTAAGATCGCCACCACCTGTCATCCCCAAACGCAACCGTCTAATGATTATCACAATTAAAATAAGTAGCACTAAATACAGTGACTACACTGTTATCAAAACACTCCTATCGCTTAGATTAAGGCTTAGCATTGCTTACAATTTGTAGAGTAACGTTTTTTTGGGTTCCGTACCTATTTGTATAAAAATGGCACTTTCATAGTATCGCTTTCTTGCCCATCTGTCTGTTTGTCCGACTATTAAAAACCCTTTATCTCAGGAACGAATAGACGCATATATCAACTTAAAATTTATGACTCAGGTTCTATGGACACTAGGAGGTATATAATTTTTAAACTTGTATGTCATTGTGATGAAAAGATAGGCCATTTAAATCACATATCCCTGATACTCGAAAACTAACTCGTCGGGAGCTATAGGGATCTTTCCTTTGACACAGAATCATCAAATTCGTCGACGCAAGGCTGCACAGTACAAGAAGGGAAATAAATCCGAAAATTGATAGCTTGGTAGCTTGTAGTTATATAAAACGAAAAACTATTATTTAACATTTTTTTATCCATCTGTCTTTCTGTCTGTTAAGACCCTTTTTTTTTGGAACACCTTAGTATATCAAGTTCAAATTCATGTGAAATACTAAGTTGTATGGTCTCTCCGCGAAGTAAAAGATTTAAGCTTCTAATCAATCCAGCATAAAAATACGGCCATTTATACCATATATTTTGTTATCTGAAATCACACTTGAGATTCTCGAAAATCTTGGAATCCCTCATATCGATATGGTGGCCCTATCAGTATCAACAACAGGAACAAATTGTCAGTATTCTCGAGTCTCTGAATGGATAGACTTTCTATACACAAGATTCAATTTGTACGGAACTCTCAGTTTGCGTCCATCACTCGCATCTGGCCAATTTTTCTTTTAAACTGCAATCTGGGCCTACTGTGTGAAAGGTCAGAGAATAATTCAGTAATAAGGTTGAATACCATTAATTGATACTGTGATACGTACCTGGGATGAGACAATAAACTGAGATTCATTACCGTAGTATCTCAGGCTGAATATGATACAGGGCTGTGTTCACTCAAGACGGATTTATCACAGTTTTTAAACAAAATGGATGGACAGTTAATTAGACTATTCCCCTGGACATTAGCAGCTGCATCATTAACTATTCTCGTTTTGCTAAATCTTATTACTTTTTCCGATTTGATCCATTATAAATGGTTCTGAAAGCCTGCAACTATGAAAACAATAGCTTTGTTTATAAACAATATTCCTTGTAAAAAATGCTAAACATGTCGGCCGTGATCAACCGTAGCCGATTCGAAAGCCTGCCATTATCTCTGCTCCTGACAAAGGGGGGCGTGGCTGGACAAGTGGGCTGTGTAAGAAATTTTTTTTTAAACCATTTTGTTCACCACTGAAAGTTTTTAAGTTCGCTTATGAGCTGTGGCAAGGGCTGTGCTGGTACCGGTTATCAGCCGGACGCTAGCACCCTCCCAACCACCATTCATGTGAAGATCGGGCAAACTTCTCTCTCATCGCCCGTCGGCAGCGGTGATAAGATGACGCTTTGGATCGACATCACTGATGTAGTAGTGCTTCCACAACAAACATCAGTAGAAACAGCCAGCCAATCGAAGGATCGGAATTGATCACTTGATGGACACTAGAGGTCAGGAGAGCGCGTTTGAGTCTAGAACTTTGCCCCCTCTGTCATCAACCTCTTGACCTTGTCACAGATACCTATCATGAAAGTATATTTATTTAATCCCCATTAAGCCATATTTATGGATTTAATTCAGTAACAATCTCAAAATACCGGGCGATTAAAAAAAACTTAACGTTTGAAAATACATTAATTCACTGAGTAATGCAGGGAGAGAGGTAAAGCTTGACACTCATGACGGAAATGACAGAAGGTTTTATAGAAACAAAAAAATGAGTGCAAAAACCGAAAAACAGGTGGCGCTGGACACTTTCATGTCAGTAACGCCGCGAAAAAATAAAGTATAAAATGAACTGCAGCGAATGATAGCGTCAGGTCCACAGCCCTCTTAATGTGTCATTATTGGTTTTGGGAATACCTGAATTCGAAAGCCTGCCATTATCGTCAGACCTCGTTAGGGATGCTAAAGGGGACATCCAACGGCAATTTCTCACCATATCTGTACAGTGCTGTTGGCAAAATCGTCCATCGGCTACGGTTGATCACGGCCGACATGTTTAGCATTTTTTACAAGGAATATTGTCTTCGCTAAAAATCAATTGTGATAATAAAAATATCCACGGGTGTGCTGCCGGTCTATAGTGGCCAACGGGCACAATATTTCGGCGATCATACATGTCGCCATCATCAGGTGAACTGACGGACTGAGCTCCTGTGAACGTGCCGGCACGGAGATCCGTACGCTATGGCTGCTCAAAGGGAACTGGGTTTGGTCGCGGCGGCGGCCGATTTAAATACCCTCCGCCCGCGGCGCGCTCCCTCCGCCGTCCGCGCCCCGCGCCACGGTCGCGCGGTGGAACAGATTGCGACTGCGTCTGCGATGACGTCGGTGTGACGGCTGTGTCCGCCGTGGTCGTCACAACTATACGTTTGCTCGATTTACTCTTGATTAATCCAATCGCTGGTTCCCAAGCCTTGCTAAGATTATAGCCACAGTCACGGTTTATGAGGTCGTCATTGGTGCGAATTTCGATGGCCTCTCTAACAACGCTGTCCCAGTATCTCGACGTCTGTACCAGAATCCTCGTGCGGTCATACTCCATGGCGTGATTTTCCGACAAGCAATGTTCAGCGACCGCCGACTTGCTCGGATACGTCAGTCGAGTGTGCCTCTGGTGTTCACGACATCGATCCTCGACGGTACGCATCGTCTGACCAATATACGACTTGCCACATTGACACGGAATCTGATACACGCCGGCCTTCCTCAAACCGAGGTCATCTTTGGCGCTCCCCACCAGTGCACGAGTTTTATTTGGAGGACAAAACACAGTTCCGACCCGGTGTTTCTTCAGAATGAGGGCGATTTTCCCCGAGAGTGCGCCTGTGTATGGAATAAATGCAGTGCCTACCTCCTCCCTCGTGACTTCATCCATCTCAACAGGTTGTGCTGCAGTGGTTGGGCGGAGAGCACGTTGAATCTGCCACTCTGAGTACCCATTTTTTCGAAATACAGTTCTCAGATGTTCCAATTCCTGGGGTAGACTCTCTGCGTCAGAGATAGTGCGCGCCCTATGTACTAGAGTTTTAAGTACCCCATTCCTCTGTGAAGGGTGGTGGCAGCTGTCTGCGTGCAAATACAGATCAGTGTGCGTTGTCATCCGATACACCCCACGACCTAGGGTGCCGTCAGCCCTTCTCTTGACCAAGACGTCAAGGCAAGGTAATTTACCCTCCATTTCCGTCTCCATAGTGGATTTGATGTTGGGGTGTATGGAGTTTAGATGTGTAAGGAAGTCAAGGAGTTTATCCATACCATGTGGCCAGATGACGAACGTGTCGTCCACGTAACGGAAAAAGCAAGTATGTTTCCATACGGATGACGACAGGGCTTCCTCCTCGAAGTTCTCCATGTACAAATTCGCTACCACCGGTGAGAGTGGGCTACCCATGGCGACTCCCTCCGTTTATTCGTATTATTCTCCATTAAAAAGACCGGCAGCACAACACGGATATTTTGATTATCAAATACGCCGGGAGAAACTCAAGAATCACATCAATTGTGATGTTAAGAGTGCCTTAGGTATTGACTTTGTCTTCTTACGTTGTGCGCCTAACTCCAGTATTTTGTTATTTTTCCTATTCTGTTTATATAGTATAATGTACTGCATCAACTAGATAATCTTGCTGATGCGCTGGTACGGGCTTTTCTAATTCTTTTCTTGGAACGCCGTGCAGTATGGTACTAGAGGCCCTCAGGAGGTCATTCCTCTAACCACTTCTCGCCTACGCGGCTTTCTGGCGTTAGC
This sequence comes from Schistocerca nitens, assembly GCF_023898315.1. Classification (NCBI taxonomy): domain Eukaryota; kingdom Metazoa; phylum Arthropoda; class Insecta; order Orthoptera; family Acrididae; genus Schistocerca; species Schistocerca nitens. The sequence continues at coordinate 254,618,850 of NC_064618.1, forward strand.
GCCAACAGAGGGTGCTCATTATGTGCCACAGTCTCTCTTCATTCATTGAGCTTCTTTAGCTATTTGTTCTGTAATTTTTTCTATTATTATGAGTGTTCGGAAAGCTGTTTATCATTTATGTCAATATTTATAATATCGCCACTTGAGCGTATGTCAATTACTCTCTCTTACCTTTGCACCTTTTTCGTAATCTAACTTTAGTCGTGGTTTGCTTCATTTCTTTTTATTACTACAATGCCTCTTACACCTTACAGGCCCATTACAGACTTTACTGATTGCAGCCCCCTTTATTATACATCTTACAATTATCATTTAAGAATATGTGTACGCACACACTAGCGACATCTGGCGAAGCTGCAACATAAACATTTTGTGGCTACTGTAGGGCAGTTTGTTTTGAACAATAGTGCTGGTGACAAGATGACTCTTGTGTGCTATTGTTTATATATGTTTAACTATGCTGGCGCTGATTCTGTGTTTAGCATTTGACGATGCGACTATGGCCCCAGTATATTACGTCATTGTTTTAAAAAACAGGTCTTCCTCATCATATCTAAAATGGACAAATGCACATATATGTCAGTAATACTTTTCATCATGGTGTATTTTAATATGTTAAGCTGTAGACAATATTGTTGTTGTGGTCTTCAGTCCTGAGACTGGTTTGATGCAGCTCTCCATGCTACTCTATCCTGTGCAAGCATCTTCATCTCCCAGTACTTACTGCAACTTACATCCTTCTGAATCTGCTTAGTGTATTCATCTCTTGGTCCCCCTCTACGATTTTTACCCTCCACGCTGCCGCCCTCCAATGCTAAATTTGTGATCCCTTGATGCCTCAAAACATGTCCTACCAACCGATCCCTTCTTCTAGTCAAGTTGTGCCACAAACTTCTCTTCTCCCCAATCCTATTCAATACCTCCTCATTAGTTACGTGATCTACCCACCTTATCTTCAGCATTCTTCTGTAGCACCACATTTCGAAAGCTTCTATTCTCTTCTTGTCCAAACTAGTTATCATCCATGTTTCACTTCCATACATGGCTACACTCCATACAAATACACTCCTGGAAATGGAAAAAAGAACACATTGACACCGGTGTGTCAGACCCACCATACTTGCTCCGGATACTGCGAGAGGGCTGTACAAGCAATGATCACACGCACGGCACAGCGGACACACCAGGAACCGCGGTGTTGGCCGTCGAATGGCGCTAGCTGCGCAGCATTTGTGCACCGCCGCCGTCAGTGTCAGCCAGTTTGCCGTGGCATACGGTGCTCCATCGCAGTCTTTAACACTGGTAGCATGCCGCGACAGCGTGGACGTGAACCGTATGTGCAGTTGACGGACTTTGAGCGAGGGCGTATAGTGGGCATGCGGGAGGCCGGGTGGACGTACCGCCGAATTGCTCAACACGTGGGGCGTGAGGTCTCCACAGTACATCGATGTTGTCGCCAGTGGTCGGCGGAAGGTGCACGTGCCCGTCGACCTGGGACCGGACCGCAGCGACGCACGGATGCACGCCAAGACCGTAGGATCCTACGCAGTGCCGTAGGGGACCGCACCGCCACTTCCCAGCAAATTAGGGACACTGTTGCTCCTGGGGTATCGGCGAGGACCATTCGCAACCATCTCCATGAAGCTGGGCTACGGTCCCGCACACCGTTAGGCCGTCTTCCGCTCACGCCCCAACATCGTGCAGCCCGCCTCCAGTGGTGTCGCGACAGGCGTGAATGGAGGGACGAATGGAGACGTGTCGTCTTCAGCGATGAGAGTCGCTTCTGCCTTGGTGCCAATGATGGTCGTATGCGTGTTTGGCGCCGTGCAGGTGAGCGCCACAATCAGGACTGCATACGACCGGGGCACACAGGGCCAACACCCGGCATCATGGTGTGGGGAGCGATCTCCTACACTGGCCGTACACCACTGGTGATCGTCGAGCGGACAATGAATAGTGCACGGTACATCCAAACCGTCATCGAACCCATCGTTCTACCATTCCTAGACCGGCAAGGGAACTTGCTGTTCCAACAGGACAATGCACGTCCGCATGTATCCCGTGCCACCCAACGTGCTCTAGAAGGTGTAAGTCAACTACCCTGGCCAGCAAGATCTCCGGATCTGTCCCCCATTGAGCATGTTTGGGACTGGATGAAGCGTCGTCTCACGCGGTCTGCACGTCCAGCACGAACGCTGGTCCAACTGAGGCGCCAGGTGGAAATGACATGGCAAGCCGTTCCACAGGACTACATCCAGCATCTCTACGATCGTCTCCATGGGAGAATAGCAGCCTGCATTGCTGCGAAAGGTGGATATACACTGTACTAGTGCCGACATTGTGCATGCTCTGTTGCCTGTGTCTATGTGCCTGTGGTTCTGTCAGTGTGATCATGTGATGTATCTGACCCCAGGAATGTGTCAATAAAGTTTCCCCTTTCTGGGACAATGAATTCACGGTGTTCTTATTTCAATTTCCAGGAGTGTACTTTCAGAAACGACAATATGGTAGTTGTATTTGTGTTTTTCCCATATTTTACTGCAAGTCTGAAGACGGTCATTATAAACCGAAACCGGTAATCTGAGAACATAAAAATTTGTGACGATAGACGTGAAGTAAAGGAAACTTATTGAGATATAAGGTCCACCTGTTATTTATTAATACTGATTTTTCATGTAAGGAAAACATTTTTCGTCTTTTCTGTGCCATCACCTGCTGGTTCTGTATGTAAAATGTGAACATATTTAGAGTGATAACTACAAAGTTAAGCCTACAGACAGTTTTTATTCGTTTTTGTCATTTCTTTAATTTTACATTCTGTGGTTATGCAGCACCATTTGTACATTGTCCTTTACTGGTAGGTTTTCATCTCAAAACCAAATTACGTCAATGTGAATTTTGTTGGCGAATTAACACACCACGCCTCTCAGGAATAAAACGGAAGTGTTATACGGCCTTCGTCAAGGAAGAGTCATAGGACCTCTTCTCTCCCCTATCTACACAAACTATTTAGGAGACAATCTGAGCAGCCCTCTTAGATTGTAAGCAGGTGATGCTGTCATTTATGATCTAGTAAAGTTACCAGAAGATGTAACCCAATTGCAAAATGATTTAGACAAGATGTAAGAATATTGTGAAAAGTGGAAGTTGTCTCCCCACAAGGAAATGTGCGACATCATCCACAAGAGTACAAAAAGACATCAGTTGAACTTCCGGATCATGATGTATCACATATATAAACAAATCTAAAGATTTCGATTAAATACCTAGGAATTAAATCAGGAACAACTTAAGTTCGAAAAATCACATGGATAATGTTATGGGGAAACAAATCCAAGGCCTACGTTCTACTGACAGAATGCGTAGAAGATGAAAGGTCTACTAAAGAGACAGCCTACACTATTCTTGAAACTTCCTGGCAGATTAAAACTGTGTGCCAGGAAGTTTCATATCAGCGCACACTCCGCTGCAGAGTGAAAATCTCATTCTACACTATTCTTGTTCGTTGTCTGCTAGAAATTTAATCCTGAATGGGAGCCTTACCAGGTACGAATGAAAGGGGAGATTGAAAAAGTTCCAAGAAAGGGAGCTCGTTTTGTACTATCTTGAAACGGGGGAGAAAGTGTCACCGATATTATAAGCGAGTTGGGGCGGCAATCACTAAAACATATGTGTTGTTCGATGCGTTGAGATGTTTTCACGAAACTTCAGTAACTATCTCCTCTGAATGTGAAAATGTTTTATAGTCGCCAACTATCAGCAAATTTCAGATACAAAAGCCAATAACACAAAGAAAATATGTTATAAATAAACACGCTACGCTCTCCAAAGGAAGAATTTTTAACATACTAAAGGAAATTTAGACACCAGACAACACAAACAGCTAAAAAGCACACAGACACCTTCCTGCTTTCTGCGTGGATTAACCTGCTCCTTGGAACTTCCCAGACAACAATGTCACATTGTATTAGCATTTCACGTAATATTACATAGTTTATCACAAAGGAATTGTCTTAATGAAACAGTTTCCAGTGACAATGAAAAATACTTGTATCATTTAACAGGCTCTGTTTTTGGTGAATGAGCCTGAATTCTGAGCAGACAGTTGACTGTACAAATGTAAAACAGTCTTGTTTTATTTTCTGCCATAGTGGTCATGTTTGTCAACCGTGACTGTGTGGGATTCCATTGTTTGTTACTGTAGCAGCTGGTGTGGCATTTGGGACGGGGGCAGTGTACGGCTAGAAATCTAAATCAGTGATGTCTTCTGCTGGAAGAAAACCAGAATGACACAATGGAGATGTACTTCCAACATGATGGATGTCCGGCACATAGCTCGCGTGCGGTTGAAGCGGTATTGAATAGCATATTTCATGACAGGTGGATTGGTCGTCGAAGCACCATACCATGGCCCGCACGTTCACCGGATCTGACGTCCCCGGATATCTTTGTGTGGGGAAAGTTGAAGGATATTTGCTATTGTGACCCACCGACAACGCCTGAGAACGTGCGTCAGCCGCGCGGGATTAGCCGAGCGGTCTAGGGCGCTGCAGTCATGGACTGTGCGGCTGATCCCGGCGGAGGATCGAGTCCTCCCTCGGCCATGGATATGTGTGTTTGTCCTTGGGATAATTTAGGTAAAGTAATGTGTAAGCTTAGGGACTGATGACCTTAGCAGTTAAGTCAATGCATGTGCGAAGATTACGAAAGGCGAACTACATGTGTTGAGAGGAATGTCGTTACACTTATTGCCAAATGCATTGAGGTTGACGGACACCACTTTGAACATTTATTTTATTAATGTGGTATTTACAGATAATCACGCTGTAACAGCATGCGTTCTCAGAAATGAGAAGTTCACACACAAAGATATCCGGGGACGTCAGATCCGGTGAACGTGCGGGCCATGGTATGGTGCTTCGACGACCAATCCGCCTGTCATGAAATATGCTATTCAATACCGCTTCAACCGCACGCGAGCTATGTGCCGGACATCCATCATGTTGGAAGTACATCTCATGAGAAGTTCAGAAAGGTACATGTATCACATTGGAACAACCGAAATAAAATGTCAAACGTAATTACGTTCTGTATTTTAATTTAAAAAACCTACCTGTTACCAACTGTTCGTCTAAAATTGTGAGCCATTTGTTTGTGACTATTATAGCGCCATGTACTACAAAACGAAAAAAGTGGTCCAACTAAAACATTCATATTTCTTTACTTTCTACACGAATATGTAATAAAAATAGGGGTTCCTATTTTTAAAAATGCAGTTGATATCCGTTTGACCTATGGCAGCTCCATCTAGCGGGCCACCCATAGCGCCATCTCGTTTCCCCCTTCAAGCTAGACAAGTTTCGTTCTTTGTAGTTTTTCCGTTTGACGCTTATTTCGTGAGATATTGGGCCCGGTCACTATCAATGGACCACCCTGCATAGTGAGCAGGAGACCCAGGTTCAAAACCAAAACTTGTACAAATTCTCAATCGTTGCTTCAATCGGCATTCGTTTATCTTTCGTTTAAGTTCTTAGCTAAAGTGAATACATTTTCTCCTTCTACACATTACAAACCAGCTGCCCATCAACTGAGTCCCCACAATACTCATACAACCGTAATCCATAGTTCACTCACTCGCCTCCTGAAGAGTTTACACAGCATAGCAATCACAGTCCTTAGCGTATTAAATAATTTTGAGAGAATTCTTATTAGCTTGTTACATGTGAAAATATAAATCGTAACCCAACTTTAGAAACAGGAAAATTATTATACCAAAAAAGTAGTCGTACGGGCTGTATCTTTGAAATGATTCTCTAGGATATCTCACCAATCAAAAAAAATACACCACAGGCTAAAAATTAATACACACCTTTGGAAGGTTCCACTTCGGTCAGGATTTGTTTCTGTGACAATGCATATGGAGTACATAAAATGTTTACGTCTACAGATAAATGACACGAGCGGTTTTGACGTGCCAGGTATCCATCCATGTTGAAGCACCAATTTTAGTATATGGTGTAGCCTCCACAGGCAGCAGTGCAGGCACTGACTCTAGCATCCAGTAGATGGTACAGAGAGCGGATACTGTCTTGGGGAAAGTTATGCCACGCCTGGTGCACATCTTCATGTAGCTTTGTAAGAGTTGCTGGTTGACGAGCTGCACAAGTCGCCTCTCGATTCATCGTGCCCCACACATGCTCGTCTGGAGACAAGTCCAGACATCGTGCTGGACAGGAAATCAGCTGCACGCCTTGCAGAGCACATTGAGTTTCACGGACAGTGCCTGGACGAGAATTATACTGTTGGAACAACATAATCTACCTTTTGCAGGAATGGTAAAAGAACGGATCTAAGAACATTCAGCATCTAGCGAGTGCTAGTTAGCATCCCAACCAGAAGTACCAAAGGCAAACGAGAGTTGTAGCTCATAGCACCCCATACCGTAAAGCCGTCGGCACACGGCCGTGCATATGAACGTTGAGCGTTGAGCGTGACTAGTTTCTGACGTTATAAAAATATGTTGAAATGTGTGTGAAATCTTATGGGACTTAACTGCAAATGTCATCAGTCCCTAAGCTTACACAGTACTTAACCTAAATTATCCTAAGGACAAACACACACACACACCCATGCCAGAGAGAGGACTCGAACCTCCGCCGGGATCAGCCGCACAGTCCACGAGTGGAGTGCCTTAGACCGCTCGGCTAATCCTGCGCGGCTTGACGTCATAGCGTGGAATAGCACGTTCCAATAAAATAATGAGAAACATCATATTCCTGGCAAAAGGGTTATTGTAAAATGTTCAAATGTTTAGGGATACAGCAAAGGAAACACTCATGGGAAACCCAGTGGGCAAGAAGATCTGTGCAGATGCGCTGGAAAGGAGAAAGGAAGCCAGGAACAAGTGGCTGAAGGGGACAAATCTGGCACAGGCCAAAGCACAATTTGAGGAGGTCCGAAACGCTACACAAGCAATTCTGAGAAGAGCAAAGAGGAAATACATAAAGAATATCATCATTGAAGCAGAAACAGACTTCAGAGGACAAATGACTAGGGAATTGTTTCTGAAGGTGAAGTACCTCTGCAAAGGTCGCCAGGCCAAGCAGAAATTTGTCAAAGATTCCCGTGATAAGATCCTGATGACCGATAGGGACATAGCTGAGAGATGGAAAGAGTACTTTCGACAGCTGCTAAATTGTGTTGAACCCGAACTGCAGATTGATTTCCAGTACCCAATTACAGCCGATGCAGGCTATCCCCCACCTACCCTGGATAAGATACAAACCAGAATCAAACACCTTAAACAGAATAATAGTCCAGGTGAAGATGGAATACAGGCTGAAATGATCCTGGCAGGAGGAGAGAAACTTGCAGAAAAAATACACCGACTGATACAGGCAATATGGACCAAAGAAGAACTACCAGGAGAATGGAAATACATAAGAAGGGCGACAAACTGAAATGTGACAACTATCGAGGAATCGCCCTGCTTAACGTCTGCTATAAGATCCTGTCCAATTGCCTCATACATAGAACTCAGCCAGTGGCAGAATTGGTGATTGGGGGGTACCAGGGAGGTTTCCGGCCAGGACGGTCAACGGTAGATCACATCTTCAGTCTCCGGCAGCTCACTGAGAAACTGGGTGAATATGGTAAAGATTTTCATATTTTATTCGTTGATTTTAAGAAGGTCTGTGATTGCATACATCGCAAGAGCCTGCTCAACTGTTTAAGGGAGTTTGGCATAGCAGAGAAACTCATCAACCTGATAAAGATCTGTCTGAACGAAACACGTGCACAGGTGAAGATGGGAAATCGGGTAACTGAGGAGTTTGAAATTGTGACAGGACTCAGGCAAGGAGATTTGTTGTCCACTATCCTGTTCAACTTTGCCCTCGAGAAGATCGTACGCGAGACGTTCCAAGAGAACGAAGGGATTGAAATCGAAGGAAAGAGATTGGCATACTTAGCCTATGCAGACGACATCTGTTTACTCTCTAGGTCTGAAGAGGAGTTGGAGCAAATGACCAAAGCACTAAAGGAGGCTGCCAGCAAATTTGGGCTAAACATAAACGAAGCCATGACAGAGTACCTCGTTATGACACGTGGTCAAAGTCAGACTGCTGGTCATCTACAATCACTGCCGGTGGGAGACAAGTTCTACAAGAGAGTGCATGAATTCAAATACCTAGGGAACTTTTCGCTGAGAACTTGTCATGTGAAGCAGAGATCAATGCCAGATTACAAGCAGGAAACCGATATTACCACAGCCTAGCACAACTGCTTCGGTCCAAATATCTCTCCAGACAGTTCAAGATTCGACTGTACAAAATCCTGATCCAGCCTGTTGTTCTACACTCCTGGAAATTGAAATAAGAACACCGTGAATTCATTGTCCCAGGAAGGGGAAACTTTATTGACACATTCCTGGGGTCAGATACATCACATGATCACACTGACAGAACCACAGGCACATAGACACAGGCAACAGAGCATGCACAATGTCGGCACTAGTACAGTGTATATCCACCTTTCGCAGCAATGCAGGCTGCTATTCTCCCATGGAGACGATCGTAGAGATGCTGGATGTAGTCCTGTGGAACGGCTTGCCATGCCATTTCCACCTGGCGCCTCAGTAGGACCAGCGTTCGTGCTGGACGTGCAGACCGCGTGAGACGACGCTTCATCCAGTCCCAAACATGCTCAATGGGGGACAGATCCGGAGATCTTGCTGGCCAGGGTAGTTGACTTACACCTTCTAGAGCACGTTGGGTGGCACGGGATACATGCGGACGTGCATTGTCCTGTTGGAACAGCAAGTTCCCTTGCCGGTCTAGGAATGGTAGAACGATGGGTTCGATGACGGTTTGGATGTACCGTGCACTATTCAGTGTCCCCTCGACGATCACCAGTGGTGTACGGCCAGTGTAGGAGATCGCTCCCCACACCATGATGCCGGGTGTTGGCCCTGTGTACCTCGGTCGTATGCAGTCCTGATTGTGGCGCTCACCTGCACGGCGCCAAACACGCATACGATCATCATTGGCACCAAGGCAGAAGCGACTCTCATCGCTGAAGACGACACGTCTCCATTCGTCCCTCCATTCACGCCTGTCGCGACACCACTGGAGGCGGGCTGCACGATGTTGGGGCGTGAGCGGAAGACGGCCTAACGGTGTGCGGGACCGTAGCCCAGCTTCATGGAGACGGTTGCGAATGGTCCTCGCCGATACCCCAGGAGCAACAGTGTCCCTAATTTGCTGGGAAGTGGCGGTGCGGTCCCCTACGGCACTGAGTAGGATCCTACGGTCTTGGCGTGCATCCGTGCGTCGCTGCGGTCCGGTCCCAGGTCGACGGGCACGTGCACCTTCCGCCGACCACTGGCGACAACATCGATGTACTGTGGAGACCTCACGCCCCACGTGTTGAGCAATTCGGCGGTACGTCCACCCGGCCTCCCGCATGCCCACTATACGCCCTCGCTCAAAGTCCGTCAACTGCACATACGGTTCACGTCCACGCTATCGCGGCATGCTACCAGTGTTAAAGACTGCGATGGAGCTCCGTATGCCACGGCAAACTGGCTGACACTGACGGCGGCGGTGCACAAATGCTGCGCAGCTAGCGCCATTCGACGGCCAACACCGCGGTTCCTGGTGTGTCCGCTGTGCCGTGCGTGTGATCATTGCTTGTACAGCCCTCTCGCAGTGTTCGGAGCAAGTATGGTGGGTCTGACACACCGGTGTCAATGTGTTCTTTTTTCCATTTCCAGGAGTGTATATGGCTGTGAGACATGGAGTATCCGGAAACAGGACTTCCATAAGCTCCTTGTTTTTGAGAGAAAAGTGCTTCGGAAGATCTTCGGTCCAGTTCTGGATGCAGATACAGGGAAATGGAGGATCAGATACAACCAAGAGCCTGAGGAACTACACCAGCAGCCCAACATAGCAGGAACTGTCAAAGCCAAACGAATGCAGTGGGCCGGTCATGTGGCCCAGATGGAGGATCGCAGATGGCCTCGGAAGCTCCTGGATTTCACACCTACAGGAAAGAGACCCCCAGGGAGACCCAAGAAGCATTGGAGGGATGGACTCCATGAGTATTTAAAATAAGTGTCAATAGATGTGAACGGATGGTGGATAGCAGCAATGGACAGAATACAGTGGAGGAGGAAACTTGAAGATGCGTGCGGTCCACTGGGCCTGATCACGTAGTAGTTGTAGTAGTAGTAGTATTTCAAATGTGTGTGAAATATTATAGGACGTAGCTGCTAAGGTCATCAGTCCCTAAGCTTACACACTGCTTAACCTAAATTATCCTAAGGACAAACACACACACCTATGCCCGAGGGAGGACTCGAACCTCCGCCGGGACCAGCCGCACAGTCCACGACTGCGGCACCCTAGACCGCTCGGCTAATCCCGCGTGGCGCATAGTTATTGTAACTTGCGTATTATGAGAGTAGGTTATTTGAAGACAGCGACACACTGAAGACCCACCCAAAACGCATTGTTCTTGGTACAATTTGTTATAATTAAATTTTAGTTAGTTACACAATGATCTACGATTAACGTTTTTAGCAAGGGGTAAAATAATATGACACAACGCTTGCGATGGTGGTTTAGAGTAATGAGCAGTTCGGCGCTAGCAGCCGTGCGAAGCGGAGGTCCGATACTTCCGCCTGTGCGGCGTGTGCGAGTGTTTGTTTACTTGTGGACTTAGTCTGCACGCGGGCTAGTAACAACGATCATGGCGAACAAGTACAGGAAAACTACATTACGATTCAATTTCTGCAAAGACTACGAACGACCAAAGGCTTTAGCAGTGGAACGATTCATTCGAGAGGACGTCAAGATACCGCCAAACGATATTATCGGAATTCACCTATCCATCGTTAGTCCCACGGTGTATGTTAAGATGGTAAATGACGCGGCGTGTGAGAGAATTCTACAGGCGACAAAAGCAGGTCTCCGATTTTGCCATAGTGACGGGAATGTCGGCACGGTAACTGTAGAAAATGCTGGTCTGGGTATACGGACAATACGCGTTTTTGAGCTGCCATTTGAGCTCCCGGCTGACGAAGTTATCGAGGCTTTTAAGCCATATGGCACAGTACATGGTCACACAGCAGAACGCTGGACACAATTCGCCACATACTCCGTTCTTAACGGAGTGCGGCAGATCACTATTGATCTTCAGAAGCATGTACCGTCCTATCTGACAATTGGTAGTTGTCGGGCGGTGGTGATTTACGATGGTCAACCACGTACATGTTCTGGATGTGGCCAGGAGGGACACCTCAGGTCGAACTGTATGCAACGGCGGATTACGCAACTGCCTTCAGATGTGCGGGAGCCGTCGCCGGCGATGACAGTACTACCGATCACCTATGCAAAAGCCCTCACTGCGTCCGCTGATGACCGAAAGGACACAGCCCCGGTGGAAGATCAAGATGGCACTCTCCGAAACCTTGTCGCAGACGTCGGGAATGCTCCGTCGAGCATACAATCTACGGCGACAACATCAGATGAGACCGAACTCCCACCAAGCACACCGATAGTACAAGAAGCAGTTCCAGCCACTACGGATGCTGTTCCGTCTGAAACGCACTCTGAGACGACGTCATTAGTTTCGACCGAACTCCCGCCAAGTTCAACGATGGGACTCGAAACACTTCCAGTTCCTACGGATGCTTTTCTTTCGGGCAGCCGTGATTCCCTGCAATCTGAGGACACGGACGGAAGATCACGCAAACAGCGTTCCCCGAAAAGGAGGAAACGGCGGCGTCGCACGACATCTCCTCGGGATGACTCCCCTTGCCCCGACGACGATGTGCCTGTGGACCACGACGACACAACAGCCTCTACGAAACAGGATGAGGCACTGGGAACTGTCCGATCCGACCCACAGCGGTCTGTCACATTGACGGTACCGGTACGTGGTGTTGCTGAAGAGAAATCATAGCCAGTAGGCTCTCCAGACGCAGATGCTGTGGCTATGGACACGAATATATCACAGCCTGAAAAGATGTGGTATGAGGATATTGAGGAGGCGCCGGACGTCATACAGAGGCAGCCGGCACTCACGAAGACGGACTAATAATTGCTGAAGGTGAAGGGAGAGGGGCGAGAGAACGTCTTCCCACTCAACCCCCGGCGCCGGTGCAGAGAGATGTTTTTGCGCCTCGACAGAGTGGGATTCAACGCCATGCGAACCGTATTGCGACATTAAATATCAATGATGTGCGTTCACCAGCCAAAATACACCTATTGAAGGAAACGGTCTGGGCATCTGATGTGGATATTGCTTTGCTGCAGGAAGTCCACATAGCTGCACTCCCATACATCGCATGCTACCAATCCTATTCGTCACATGGAGATCACAATGGGAGTGGGGTGGCAGTTTACGTGCGAGATGGCTTCCCAATGGAAAACGTGTGTTATCTTCCGTCGGCCAGGGGAATGGCTTTCACGACGTTTGGGACACGCATCATCAATCTTTATGCACCGTCGGGAAACAATCGGCGGCGGGAAAGGGCGCGATTTTATGCAGAAGACATTGCTCTACTATTCCATAGACGTTCTGAATGTGTAATAATTGGTGGAGATTTCAACTGTGTTCTCAGCCAGAAAGACCAATGGCCGCAAGCAAACATCAGCCAGGAGTTGCGAATCGTTGTCAACGACCTTGTACTTAGTGACACGTGGGAATTACGACATGGAGCTGCACCGGGATACACCTATGTGACAAGTCATTCGGCGAGCAGATTAGATCGCATTTATATCTCACGGGCTCATGCAAATGATGTCCAGGACGCGGAACGCTGGCCATTGGCATTTTCCGATCACAGCGCTTACATCTGTACGGTGCTTCTTCCCCGTAGAGAGGTGTGGAACAGTAAGGCCCCGTGGAAACTAAACATTCAACATCTACATGATCCTGAATGCCGTCAACGGATCCTTGAGACATGGACGATGTGCGAGCGAAGGGTTGGAAGGTATGCGACGAAGCTTGATTGGTGGCTGACTTGTGCTAAACCGGCACTTCGCCGTACGTTCATCTCATATAGCAGGGAAATGGCAGAATGGCGCCGCCGTACCACCGACTTTTATTTTGCAGCACTGCGCGACCTGGATGATGGCCCGCCGGGAGAGGACATCTGGATCGAACGCAAAAGGATAAAAGCTAAACTAGTGGCTTTAGCTCGGAAACATCTTCAAGGAACCATGGTGCGTGCCAGATGTCACGATACGGTAAGGCACGAGATTCCTTCCATGCACCACGTCGTGAATGAACGAAAGCACCGACGACGCGTTTTGGTACGGGAGTTAATCACCCGCGAAGGCCGAAGAGTGACGCGTCAAGCGGACATTGTCTCTGCATTCGTCGACCATTACCAACACATCTATCGGGAAGAAGCAGCCTCTTTCGATGACCTCGACCGTATAGCCACGTCCGTCTCCCGTACACTGACGGTGGAAGCCGCGGGAACCTTACTGGAAGCCATTAGCTGTGAGGAAGTACATGATGCGATCGCACAAGGTGCGTTGAATCGGTCCCCAGACATTGATGGGCTTCCTGCTGAATTCTATCGCGAATTTCGCAACGAAATGGCACCGCGATGGACGGAAATGTACAACGAGATGTTAAATTCCGATGCGCCTATTCCACCGGCTTTTATGGAAGGCCTCCTGGTGCCAGTACATAAACCGAAGCCAGGAATTACGGTCACACATTATCGCTCCATCACCCTGCTTAATGCCGACTATAAGATCTTTGCACGGTTGCTAGCGTCCCGATGTCGTATGTTAATTCGTAGCGTTCTCTCTCCGGAACAGACGACACCGGGTGGATCGGTGAATGTGCAAACAGCTACTGGCGAATGCCGTGATGTGATAGCGCTGGCGGAGGAGTGCCGGCTTAAAGCGGCGATGGTGGCGGTTGATTTTGACAGTGCTTTTGATAAGGTGCGCCACAACTATCTGTATGCTGTACTGGAACAAATGGGTTTTCCAGACCGTTTTACTGGTCTCATTAGAAGGATTTACGGGGGCGCACAATCCTTGGTACAGGTTAATGGGCGTATAGCAGGGCCCATTCAAATTCGACGATCCATTCGCCAGGGCTGCCCTCTTTCGATGCTGCTGTTCGCGATAGCGTTGGAACCATTAATTGGGAGGCTCACCAATTTTCTTTCTGGAGTGGAACTACGGGGCTACACCTTCAAATGTCGTGCCTATGCGGACGACCTCCTGCTGCTCGTTCGTTCTGAGGAAGAGGTGAAGACGGTCCTTGAACTGTTGTTGGACCACAGTGTGACGGCGGGTAGTGCAGTGAACATGAACAAATCGGCGGCAATGCCGGTGGGAAGGGGCCTTACGCCGGAAGAAATCAGTCCGTTTCCTTATGTGCAACGATTCCGCTATCTCGGCATAGACTTTACCTCATCTGTAAAACATACTGCAGCAGTTAACTACCGACGTATGTTACAGACAACACGTACCATGGTCCGACAACATCTCCTACGGCGCCTTGATCCTTTGCAGCGAGTCGAGTACCTGAACACTTATGTGGTTTCTCGAATGGCGCATATTTCGCAGATCCTGCCCATACCACTCACGCTCGGACGTCGACTTCAATCAGCACTAGGCTATTTCGTGATGATTGGATCGCCCCTCAAGGTGCGATACGAAACGCTCACTCTCCCTACGGACAAGGGGGGACTCGGACTTACGAATGTTCACCGCCGTGCGACGGCGCTCCTTCTAGCCACGGCGCTCCTGCTAGCCACGATGTATAAGCAATGGTGTAGCGGGCGTGATTCCCTTACATCCCGCCTACTGGATCTCCTGGTTCCAGCGTCCCTCACACCTCCGGTGGCGGTGGGCAACATTACGCCACATTTTGCGCATGTCTCAACATTTATCGTGGAACTTAGTTATATCAGAGACGAGCTTCCGCGCACGAGACCGCCATGCGCGAAGGATTTTTATGTTTGGCTGCTACGACGGATAAGTTGTAATGTAATTGAACTGAAACACCCCAGGTTGCATTGACCGAAGATTTGGAGACATGTGCACCAAAAATTCTTTCCTACCTTCGTTCGGGCACTGTGGTTCTCTGTCGCCTGTGGCAAGTTCAACACCCACCAACGGCTCCATGCAATTGGACTAGTGGACACTCCACTATGCCCGAAATGTCACCAAGTGGATGACGACCATCACCGCTTAACTTGTATCGCGGTGGAGGACGTCTGGCTCCTAGGAAGAGAGATGGTGGCTTGCTACCTCCGTGTGACCCCGCAACATATTACACCTGCTTCCTTCTTACATCCGGAGAGTGACTACTTTCCGGCGACTAAATCACAGTCGATCATCTGGATCAAAGGTTGGACGATCGCGTACCTCTATGGGGATACTGCCACGTCGCGACTTGACTTTTGGTATTTCTTGCAGCAAGCCCACAGTGAGGTTCATAGATGGTCACACTATCGGAAAACCTTTGCCAATTATCTTCAGGCAGTCTTCCTTGACCCCCCATGCAGTTGGAATGTGCCGGGTGCAGTCGGTGTGCACATTTGACAGCTGATGATGAACCTCACGCTTCTCTCACCACTCACTATGTAATGCACATACTATACGATGAAATGGTCTATATGTTCCTTTTAACAGAGTGATCCTTCTTGAAAATAAAGAAATAAATAAATAAAAACCACATCCCTGTTCCTTTCAATTTGTGATTTGTTTTAAAATATTTTGTTTTCTTTCTTTTTGGCAGAGGATGCATTTCAAAAAAAAAAAGTAGTGTCACTGTCCAATAATTACTTATTTGTTGGGGCGGTGGTTCGCGTCTTAATACTTCCAACTTTTTTTCTTACCATTCGCTTTTTCATTAGGTTCTGATTCTTTATAATTAGTTAAATATAAGTATATACGATAATATCTTATGTTATGTAAATATAGGGCCACCTTTTTATTAGGGGTGACTTTG
This sequence comes from Schistocerca nitens, assembly GCF_023898315.1. NCBI lineage: Eukaryota > Metazoa > Arthropoda > Insecta > Orthoptera > Acrididae > Schistocerca > Schistocerca nitens. Next base: position 254,634,840 of record NC_064618.1, read on the forward strand.
TTCGATTGGCTTAATCTACAAGATAACTTGTGATACGGATATAAAGATATTTTGCTGCCTTTTCTTTTACGCTTCGTAATTCACATATTGCAAAGATTCTGCTGCTGGGTAGGAGTAGTGATCAAGTAAGACTGACCTTGGGGTTTTACTAAAATGTGGGAATGAAGAAATAATGTTTGTGTTATGCCGAGAAGTATTCCAAATTTGTACCGCACCTTTTGCAATGGAACTTTTACAAGCCTGCGCCCTTATTGATTGGACATGGTACTTTCCTTTTCGTGGAACATGGAGGAAACGTGCGTTTTAATAGAGCTAAAGAGGGAATTTTAAGCACGCTCGTTGAGTAAACAGTGTAAATTACGAACTAGAAACATCCCTCCACTGCCGCTGGAGTTCGCTGCGATTGCGTATACCACGTTGGGCCCACGTACCGTATGCACAAGTCGCATCGTTCCTGAGCGTTCAGCAGCACGTTCAACTTGGCACGCTCAACGTTAACGTTCGATAGCACGGTCTGTGTGCCGACGGCTTAAGGCGTGGATGGAGTGACCCCAGCGCATACTTCCAAGTGATCCTCTGACGACAGCAATCACCCCTTGCACGTCGATGCTGTGGCGAGAGTGGAAGACGGACTAGAGATGAGCTAATAACTGCTATACGTTCGTGTTGACACGTATGGGTTCAAATGGTTCAAATGGCTCTGATCACTACGGGACTTAACTTCTGAGGTCATCAGCCCCTAGAACTTAGAACTACTTAAACCTAACTAACCTAAGGACATCACACACACCCACGCCCAAGGCAGGATTCGAACCGGCGACCGTAGCTGTCGCGCGGTTCCAGACTGTAGCGCCTAGAACCACTCGGCCACCCCGTCCGGCGCACGTATGAGATCACAAGCCGTCTTGTGCTGCGATAGCTGTACGACCCACCACTGCTGCCCATACAGTATGACGATCCCGGCGGGCCTCTATGCTGCACTGATGTCCAGAATCTCGTCTACTGACGTGCGAATGTTCACATCACCACTGACACCAGAATCATTGCACAAATGACGCAGCACATCCATCTTGTGTGGCATTTCTTTGAAAGGGCCATTCTGCCACAATTTGACTCTTTCAAACTCGCTCAGTTGGCTGCAGGAACCACGAGTGTGCCTACGTGGCATGGTCACGTCTCGCTGCACATGTTTGCCGCACACTGAGCCTATAAATCGACCGTGTCCGTTCACAGGAACTATCCCGGCGTTTGCCTGAAGCGATTTAGGGAAATCACGGAAAACCGAAATCAGGATGGCCGAACGCGGGTTTGAACCGTCGTCCTCCCGAATGCGTGTCCAGTGTGCTAACCACTCCGCCAGGTGAGCCTTCTGCCTGTAAGCATTCCCTATAAAGTGTAGACACAGATGGCTCTTTGGTGGCTATGCCACCACGCTATCTGTTGGCAGACGGCACTGAAACCATCATCAGTTCATCTACTACCCTCCAGGTGGCATATGCCATCAGCATATCAAAATCGACGTCGTGTTTTCAGAGTGTAATAATCTCTTTTTTGTCCGTATAATTGGATACATCACACTGAATATTTTAAATATAACTTCGGTTCCAGTAAGTAAACTACATCTGTACTTCCACGACGGATGTATATCACGTACGATGAATAAAGGATCGCATGGATGTATGACCATTGTTCTACTGATCGGCTATCAACCACGGTCTCATTTGCGTAAATACGGACAAACTGCATACCGTGTCCAACACGGCCGATCGTAAATAAATATTTCGTGACAAGATATACCCAGACTGAACGTTTTTAACGGAATAAATATTCCTTTTGTGTTCAATAAAATTTATCAGGTACATGACATCGTCAGCGTGAACTTGTCACTAAGAATGTTTCGCCCACTGTTGAGATTTCCCGAAACGTTGATCTACACAGAGTGCTCCGAAACTATTCGCTCAAATTGATACAAGAGGTAGAGAACGTCAAACCAAATATATTTCGACAGGGGACATATAGTCTCTGAAATCAACTTGTTTTGTAATGGAATATTTTGTTAGTGCTGCTGACGTAATCAGATGCGTCGGTGATGCTGACATTCAAATATCCAATGTTTGAGCACCTATGAATCAACGAGGTTCTCAACCTCGCGCTAATCAACAGCGACTTGGTGTTAATGTGTGGGCCTGCATTCTCGGTGTTAGGCTGACTGACCCGTAGATTCTTCCAATCCGCCGCAACGGATACCGATATCGCTAGAACTGCCATAGTTGCTGGTACCATTCCTGACATGTCTGGAACGACGTAACGGACACTAAAGTCAGTTTGCACGACTATGTAACATACGCATACAGGTCAATGCTCGGGCATTCGGGCCGTTCCTGTGAATGCCATTACTATAATTAGCATGCTACACTACCTTCTGGTTACATCGTCGCTAGCATCAGAAATCGCCGTCAGGTACCATGTCTATCGTACTAAAGATATTTATTTCTCCGTTCTTTTTCCTCCTAGATTAATGTGAACTAATAGTTTGTAAACACTTTGTATATCAAACGATGCAGGAGCCTCGTACCTGGACAGGTCTTATTACTGAAGACTGGGTGTGGAAATCAGTCTCTCAGTGTGTGTTTGTGCAAAATGAATTAGTTTGTAATTACGGGTTCTAGTCTTCAGACAGCATAACAGTGCGTAGTCTTCAGACTCCGTGACATATAGAAGAGGGAGCACGAAGATTTATAGATATTATACGAGGGCAGTTCAATAAGTAATGCAACACATTTTTTTTCTGAAACAGGGGTTGTTTTATTCAGCATTGAAATACACCAGGTTATTCCCCAATCTTTTAGCTACACAACACTATTTTTCAACGTAATCTCCATTCAATGCTATGGCCTTACGCCACCCTGAAATGAGGGCCTGTATGCCTGCACGGTACCATTCCACTGGTCGATGTCGGAGCCAACGTCGTACTGCATCAATAACTTCTTCATCATCCGCGTAGTGCCTCCCACGGATTGCGTCCTTCATTGGGCCAAACATATGGAAATACGACGGTGCGAGATCGGGGCTGTAGGGAGCATGAGGAAGAACAGTCCACTGAAGTTTTGTGAGGTCCTCTCGGGTGCAAAGACTTGTGTGAGGTCTTGCGTTGTCATGAAGAAGGAGAAGTTCGTTCAGATTTTTGTGCCTACGAACACGCTGAAGTAGTTTCTTCAATTTCTGAAGAGTAGCACAATACGCTTCAGAGTTGATCGTTTGACCATGGGGAAGGACATCGAACAGAATAACCCCTTCAGCGTCCCAGAAGACTGTAACCATGACTTTACCGGCTGAGGGTATGGCTTTAAACTTTTTCTTGGTAGGGGAGTGGGTGTGGCGCCACTCCATTGATTGCCGTTTTGTTTCAGGTTCGAAGTGATGAACCCATGTTTCATCGCCTGTAACAATCTTTGACAAGAAATTGTCACCCTCAGCCACATGACGAGCAAGCAATTCCACATAGATGGTTCTCCTTTGCTCTTTATGGTGTTCGGTTAGACAACGAGGGACCCAGCGGGAACAAACCTTTGAATATCCCAACTGGTGAACAATTGTGACAGCACTACCAACAGAGATGTCAAGTTGAGCACTGAGTTGTTTGATGGAGATCCGTCGATCATCTCGAACGAGTGTGTTCGCATGCTCTGCCATTGCAGGAATCACAGCTGTGCACGGCCGGCCCGCACGCGGGAGATCAGACAGTCTTGCTTGACCTTGCGGCGATGATGACACACGCTTTGCCCAACGACTCACCGTGCTTTTGTCCAGTGCCAGATCACCGTAGACATTCTGCAAGCGCCTATGAATATCTGAGATGCCCTGGTTTTCCGCCAAAAGAAACTCGATCACTGCCCGTTGTTTGCAACGCACATCCGTTACAGACGCCATTTTAACAGCTCCGTACAGCGCTGCCACCTGTCGGAAGTCAATGAAACTATACGAGACGAAGCGGGAATGTTTGAAAATGTTCTACAAGAAATTTCCGGTTTTTTCAACCAAAATTGACCGAGAAAAAAAATGTGTTGCATTACTTATTGAACTGCCCTCGTATATATCTTGTATATAAGAAAAGTATCAGGGACAAATACGACATTGATATTCACAAGTACGTGATATAGAGCCTACCTTCCCGGAGAGAAACTCCCATCTGCTTCAGTAACGTCTGAAACCTTTTCTTGAAAATCACGCTGGTGACTTGAATGTCATCTGATGGAACATAATGCTCTTCCAGAATTCCACTGGGTTAACATTGTTCTCATCAGCAGCCATCGTCTCACAGCAGCGTCATTTATTAGATGAATCGACTTGGACCTACAAGCATATTTTCTTCTCAGAAATCCCAGTGTTCTTTCAGTCCTAGCTAACTCATGGTTATCCACCTGCTTTATCAACTTTCCTTACTCATGGGTGACCAAATACTTCACATATCAGTGTTATTTTTAAGCAACGATATAGCTGTTTATAGGCCTCCCTGTTTACTCTGCGGTATTCCATCATCCCTGAACAGTCAGCACCGAGTCATTCAAAAATGTCACCGTGACAGAAAAATTGTATGTCAACAAACTGACAGAATAGAGCAAAATACAATCTACACTACTGGCCATTAAAATTGCTACGCCAAGAAGAAATGCAGATGATAAACGGGTATTCATTGGACAAATATATTATACTGGAACTGACATGTGATTACATATTCACGCAATTTGGGTGCATAGATCCTGAGAAATCAGTACCCAGAACAACCACCTCTGGCCGTAATAACAGCCTGGGGATTGAGTCAAACACAGCTTGGATGGCGTGTACAGGTACACTGCCCATGCAGCTTCAACACGATACCACAGTTCATCAAGAGTAGTGACTGGTGTATTGTGAAGATCCAGTTGCTCGGGCACCATTGACCAGACGTTTTCAATTGGTGAGAAATCTGGATCCAGAAAGGCCCGTACTGGACCTGCAACATGCGGTCGTGCATTATCCTGCTGAAATGTAGGGTTTCACAGGGATCGAATGAATGGTAGAGCCACGGGTCGTAACACATCTGAAATGTAACGTCCACTGTTCAAAGTGCCGTCAATGCGAACAAGAGGTGGCCGAGAAGTGTAACCAATGGCACCCGAAACCACAACGCCGGGTGATACGCCAGTATGGCGATGACAAATACACGCTTCCAATGTGCCTTTCACCGCGATGTCGCCAAACACAGATGCGGCCATCATGATGCTGTAAACAGAATCAGGATTCATCCGAAACAATGACGTTTTGCCATTCGTGCACCCAGGTTCGTCGTTGAGTATACCATTGCAGGCGCTCCTGTCTGTGATGCAGCGTCAAGGATAACCGCAGCCATGGTATCCGAGCTGATAGTCCATGCTGCTGCAAACGTCGTCGAACTGTTCGTACAGATGGTTGTTGTCTTGCAAACGTCCCCATCTGCCGACTCAGGGATCGAGACGTGGCTGCACGATCCGTTACAGCCGTGCGGATAAGATGCCTATCACCTTGACTGATACGAGGCCGTTGGGATCCAGCACGGCGTTCCGTATTACCCTCCTGAACCCACAGATTCCATATTCTGCTAACAGTCATTGGATCTCGACCAACAGGAGCAGCAATGTCGCGAAACGATAATCTTCAATCGCGATAGGCTACAATCCGACATTTATGAAAGTCGGAAACGTGATGGTACGCATTTCTTCTCCTTACACGAGGCATCACAATCACGTTTCACCAGGCAACGCCGGTCAACTGCCGTTTGTGTATGAGAAATCGGTTGGAAACTTTCCTCATGTCAGCACGTTGTAGGTGTCGCCACCGGCGGCAACCTTGTGTGAATGCTCTGAAAAGCTAATTATTTGCATATCACAGCATCTTCTTCCTTTTGTTAAAATTTCACGTCTGTAGCACGTCATCTCCGTGGTGTAGCAATTTTGATGGCCAGTAGTGTATTCTAAATATCTTGTATATAAGAAAAGTATCGGGGATAAATAGACATTAATATTCACAAATACACGATATAGCTTCCCGGAGAGAAAATCGCGTCTGCTCCAATAACGTCTGAAATCTTTTCGTGAAAATAACACTGTCGAGTTGAATGTCATCTGATAGAACTTAATGCTCTTCCCGAATTCCAAGGAGTTAACATTTTTCTCATCTGCAGCCATCGTCTCACAGCAGTGTCATTAATCGGATGAATCGACTTGGACCTACAAGCATATTTTCTAATCCCAAAACCCAGTGTTCTTTCTGTTCTAGCTAACCCATGGTTATCCACCTCCTTTACCGACTTTCCTTACACACAGGTGACCAAATACTTCAATATATCAGCATTATTTTTAAGCAACGATATAGGTGTTTATAAGCCTCCCTGTTTTCTCTTGACAGTTTGACCCGCTGCGGTATTCTTTCACAACTGAGCAGTCAGCACCGGGCCATTTAAAAATTTCACCGTGACAGAAAAATTGAATATCAGCAAACTGAAAGAATAGAGCAAAATTCAATCTCTATACATTGCACATCTCCCTTACCAGACAATTAGATATCAACAGTTATACACGATTACTGCAAAACTAATACATACGTGAGACTTAACAGGGTGACGCAAAAGTTCGTGAAAATTTGAAAATGCGCTACTTCTCGGAGTAATATAGGTAGAGAGGTAAACTTGACACACATGTCTAAAATGAAATGTTGTTTTATTGCAATCAAAAACAAATGTTTTTGACCAATGAGGGCCAGTATCTTAGGTATTTGTTGCAAGGAACATCGTCTTCGCTAAACATCTCTTGTAGGATAATTAAATTTTCCTCGAGAAATTTGAGTTTCATCTTTATCTAAGGAAAAAAATTTGTGCCATGCCAGTACCGGAGAGCCTCGGAAATAGTGATGATTTAGGAAGGAGAAAATTAGGTGAGGAACTGAACTGAAGTTTGTATTAGGGATGGCTTTGCACTAGGGTAGTCCATGCAGCTACATTACCAACAACGCTGTGGCGTTGTAATGGATAGTGCTCCGGCACAGTAAACAAACAGAGACAGCTTCAGGTCCTGGCCACACACGTATCTTCAGCTTCTATCATGTGTCGTAACATTAAGAGTTGCTTTTGTTTCCTATAAAGTGCCATCTGTTGGTAATTTTGTGCACTGTTTGTGGTTTCAGTGAATCTCTATGTTACGTCAAGCATGTATGTCAATTTTTACCTCCTTACCTACGTCATTCTGTGAAGTACTGAATGTTCATATGTTAACGGCATTTTGGATCACCCTGCATGGGCTGGGGGTACACCAGGCGGTCATGTAGTGTGAAACGTCCCCTTTGAACAATTATACATCACTGTGCTTAAACTGACATACAATATTTTTAGCGCAACGCAATCTGACTTTCAAAAATCCCTACAAAAGAATGGCCCTGACTAACATTAACCTATACCTTTCACAAATCACTTACCTCACAAAAATCTTGGTTACTCGAACTACTGCAATACAGCGAGCGCCACTACTGCCAGCTAAATAAAAGATTCAAACTACGGAAGGCACTAACTACTGATAGGCATAGTTAGCAAATGAAAGATTTTAATAGAGAGCAAACAGTGTATTTACCTTAATAGTGTTGAAAAATCATAATATACATAGCAGTTCATGACATCCAGTCTTACAAATTTCAAAACTCCGCCATTTCTCTCCCCACATCCACCACTGCTGGCGGCTCACCTCCAACTGCGCAACGCTACGCGCTGTTCACATCCAGCTGCCCAACACTACAATGGCAGACAACAATGCAAACTAGCCACAGACTGCACACAGCACAGCCAGTGATTTTCATACAGAGCGCTACGTAACGTTGCCAGTAAGAAAACATAAACAGCCTACTTACAAGTGTACCAAAGTCACGATGGGAGTTTAACTGTGAATAACCTCTTTATTTATTAGAAATTCTTTCAGTCCATATGTGGCATACAGCAAACCAGTACTTAACAGTATTGATTAAAAACAGTCTTGGTTGCAGTTTTATTTTTTTTTTTTTCAACGACCCGTTTCGCCTTATTTAGGCATCTTCAGGTTATCTACATAGAAAACAGAGAACAAATATATCTATTTAAGAATCAAGAACGTGTTGTGCACACTTGGATAACCTATAAGCATGTATAAACGGATCAAATATTGAAAGAGCAAGTACCTTGCTTTGATATTTCTTAGAAGAATCCTTTAGTCATTGTATCCACAGGGCATCGTCGAATATATCAGGACAACATCGCCTTCCTTAAAGCCAGTAACAACTAGAAATATAAAATATAGAAATATAAAACTAAAATTGCAACTAAGACTGTTTTTAGCCAATACTCTTTATTTATTCTTTTCTCCTCTCTTTCTTTCAGATTCTGACAGAGACAGCGAGCGTGTCAAGAGTGTACGGAGTTTCCGGCCGTTGGGTGGCGCAGCAGCTGAGTGTAGCACGTGGAAGCTTGCTGGCCTTCCGGACCGAGCCGCGGCTGTCTGCCTTAAGTTGGCCACCTTGAGCTCTAGGACGGGAAGTTCTGCACTGCTCGGCGGGGATTGTTGACTCATCCGCGAAGTGGTCTTCTGCTGTTATCAACCGCGGATGTAAAGCTGTAACTCTCTCCATTGAATGATTCCAGCCAAAACAGCTCTCTAATACTGTGCTGCTCAGGACCGTCTTTCGCCGTTCTGGCTGTTTGAATTCAATCAGCAGTTAAGCTCGTTGTGGTCTGTTTGGTGTCAGGCGTGTCGCTTTGGTGACCCTGTACTTGTTCAACCTCTCAGTGTTAATGCTAAGTCACTTTTGTAAAGTTTGGGTTGTTATTGCTTTCCAAATCATGGGCTATAGCCTCCCTTACTTAAGGGCGACATTTTATATTATGGGCTAGTCTATTTTTAATTGAGCTGTGATCAGAAATTTGTTTTAATCACTGAGCTGTGCGGTTGTTGCTTCTACTGTCTAAAAGTTACTTGTGCATGTTTATCGTTATTCTCACGAATAGTTTTAAAATAAGAGTGAGCAAGCTATCATTTACGTATAAGCACAGCACATCAAAATATTTTCTCCTTGTGTGCGGAGATGCAGATATACACAGGTTGGTCCATTGATCGTGAGCGGGCCAAATATCTCACGAAATAAGCGTCAAACGATAAAACTAGAAACTTGTCTAGCTTGAAGGGGGAAACCAGATGGCGCTATGGTTGGCCCGCTAGATGGCGCTGCCATAGGTCAAACAGATATCAACTGCGTTTTTTTTAAATAGGAACTCCCATTTTTTATTACATATTCGTGTAGCACGTAAAGAAATATAGTCACAAACATAGGGCTCACAATTTTAGACGAACAGTTGGTAACAGGTAGGTTTTTAAATTAAAATACAGAACTACGTACGTTTGAACATGTTATTTCCATTGTTCCAGTGTGATACGTGTACCTTTGTGAGCATATCATTTCTGAGAACGCATACTGTTACAGCCTGATTACCTGTAAACACCACACTAATGCTATAAATCCTCAAAATGATGTCCGCCAACCTCAATGCATTTGGCAATACGCGTAACGACATTCCTCTCAACAGCGAGTAGTTCGCCTTCCGTAATGTACGCACATGCATTGACAATGCGCTGACGCATTTGTCAGGCGTTGTCGGTGGATCACGATAGCAAATGTCCTTTAGCATTCCCCACAGAAAGAAATCCGGGGACATCATAACCGGTGAACGTGCGGGCCATGGTATGGTGCTTCTACAACCAATCCACCTGTCATGAAATATGTTATTCAGTACCGCTTCAACCGCATCCGAGCTATGTGCCGGACATCCATCATGTTGGAAGTACATCGCCATTCTGTCATGCAGTGGAACATCTAGTAGTAACATCGGTAGAACATTACGTAGGAAATCAGCATAAATTGCTCCATTTAGATTGCCATCGATAAAATGGGGGTCCATTATCCTTCCTCCCCTAATGCCGCACCATACATTAACCCGCCAAGGTCGCTGATGTTCCACTTGTGGCAGCCATCGTGGATTTTCCGTTGCCCAATAGTGCATTATATGCCGGTTTACGTTACCGCTGTTGGTGAATGACGCTTCGCCGCTAAATAGAACGCGTGCTAAAAATCTGTCATTGTCCCGTAATTTCTCTTGTGCCCAGTGGCAGAACTGTACACGACGTTCAAAGTCGTCGCCATGCAATTCCTGGTGCATAGAAATATGGTACGGGTGCAATCGATGTCGATGTAGCATTCTCAACACCGACGTTTTTGAGATTCCCGATTCTCGCGAAATTTGTCTGCTACTGATGTGCGGATTAGCCGCGACAGCAGCTAAAACACCTACTTGGGCGTCTTGACTTGCTGCAGATCGTGGTTGTCGTTTCACATGTGGCTGAACAGTTCATGTTTCCTTATATAACGTAACTATCCGGCGAACGGTCCGGACACTTGGATGATGTCGTCCAGGATACCGAGCAGCAAACATAGCACACGCCCGTTGGGCATTTTGATCACAATAGCCATACATCAACACGATATCGACCTTTTCCGCAATTGGTAAACGGTCCATTTTAACACGGGTAATGTATCACGAAGCAAGTGCCGTCCGCACTGGCGGAATGTTACGTGATACCACGTACTTATACGATTATGACTATTAAAGCACCATCTATTACAAAGCGAAAAAAGTGGTTCAACTAAAACATTCACACTTCTTTACGTACTACACGAATATGTAATAAAAATGGTGGTTCCTGTTTTAAAAAAAACGCAGATGATATCTGAACCTACGTCAGCGCCATCTTGCGGGCCAACCATAGCGCCATCTGGTTTCCCCCTTCAAGTTAGACGAGTTTCGTTCTTCGTAGTTTTTTCGTTTGATACTTATTTCCTGAGATATTTGGCCCGGTCACTATCAATGGACCACCCTGTACATATATATCTATCTGTATGCTGCTTTATTGCTAGCAAATTCTTCTAGGCTACCATTTACGTATATGCAGGTTATGGTACGTCACATGGTTATGCGTTCATCTGTGCGGTGAATGATCCTTATTATCATATGTACAGAGAGTAACTGGTGATGTTTGTAGGTTTTAGTGTTTAACTGTAATTCGATTTGTGGCTGTTCTGGCTCGTTATTGATGTGCAGGTCCTAGTTGGGCTGGCCGTTAACCCTTGCCGGCAGGTCCACTGCGCTGGTGTGGTCTTGTGGTTGCAGCGGCGGTGGCGTCCGGGTCTACGTGGGTTGGCCGTTGAATTATCGCTTGTGGACGTATCGTTAAGCCCAGCCTCGTTAGATTATTCTCTTGTTTTGCTTCCTTACTGTAGTGTTAACGTCTTTCTTGAGTATTAACTGCTGCATCTACTGCAATTTTATTGTTTTGAGTTTCGGCGTATGTCCAGTCCCATGTTTTCACTTTGATTTGCGGCCTTTTCTTTATGGTAAATGTGGCTCCGATCAACAGGAAGCGGTTACCTAGCTCCTGGTCCTTTTATGGATTTGTTTTACTGTTTTAATTTAAACTATTGTCTGATTTTTTTCCTCTATTTATTACTTGTAACTCTTAAGTATTGTACTACACTTGAATGTTCACTATAGTTATATCTTCTAGTAATAATTGTGATAATAAACCGTTGTGTTAAATTGTGTTCAATTAAACCATCTTGACTAGTCTTTCATGATTCCTGCTTCTCAACCATTTCTGGTTCTTGGTGAGGTTTTAATTACTATTGAAGATTGTATGTTTTGGTTTGCAAACCTCTCTAGGAAAGCGGTACCACAGCGGCATCAACGCACAGTACTGTAAGTGCTTCGATATAAAAAGAAACATGCGACTGGTTATCATAGAAGAAAAATCAACAAATTCAATACAAGGAGCGCGCCGGCACGCTCCTGCAGTCAGCGACGGAGGGCTTACCGGCGCGCTCCCCTTATCACTTGTCAGTGACTGAGAGCGTGCCCTGTCGCTCGCAGATCCTGAAAGGGATTTTGAACAGCGTTTCGGCTTTGCATTGTAAGAGTTTATGTCTGACTCTTCATCGAAAATACATAGTCCAACTGAAGTGTAGAAATTTCTGAATTAAAAATTACCGTTGAGGCAGTTTTCACGTATATGCCTTTTTCAATTTGAAATTATGGTTTTTATCAATAAAAGAGCAGTTCGTATTTCAAGAATTATAATTTGAGTCATAATCAAAAGTCAATAAATAAATGTTTTAACTTCTGAAAAACTCGATATGAAATATTAAATTGTCATATGTTTATAATATTGGAAACAGGTTGTTACGCATACCGCTGACATATCTGGGCAGATAGGGCAATAATAACAAGTTTCCTGCCAATTCTTTGTTATTTTTCTATCTGTTCCTTCAGCCTTCCGTCATTCTATGGCGAAATGATCAGAGCGTCCTTTGATCCCAGTTCATTTTAAAGTAGGCTCATTACTGGAATCTGTGTAACAGGAGGAAGTAGGGATTTCATTACTGAATTACGAAAGTCGTAAAAAAAATTTTGGCCTATATTTGTTATATATTGTATACGCATTATATAGGCATAAATGGAGAAAGAAAGATACAAAGTTCACGCCTACCACAGAAGCGCTAGTTTATATGCCAACTAGTTCCGCAGATGATGAAGATATAGAAGTGTAAGATGAGATTAAAGAAATTATTCAAATAGTTAAGGGAGAAGAAAATTTAATAGTCATGGGGGACTGAAATTCGATAGTAGGAAAGCGAAGAGAAAGAAAAGTAGTAGGTGAGTATGCACTGGGAATAAGGAATGAAAGAGGAAGCCTCCTGGTAGAATTTTGCACAGAGCATAACTTAATCATCGCTAACACTCGCTTTAAGAATCGTGAAAGAAGGCTGTATACGTGGAGGAGACCTGGAGAAACAGGAAGGTTTCACATTGATTATATAATGGTAAGACTGAAACTTAGGAACCAGTTTTTAAATTGTAAGGTATTTCGATAGGCAGATGTTGACTCTGACCACAATTTATTAGCTATGAACTGTATATTAAAATTGAAGAAACTGAAGATGGGTAGGAATATGAGGAGATGAGACCTAGATAAACTGAAAGAACTAGAGGATGTAGAGATTTTCAGAGGAAGCATTAGGGAACGATTGACAAGATCAGGGAAAGGAATATAGTAGAAAAAGAATGGACAGCTTTGGGAGATGAAACAGTGAAGGCAGCAGAGAAGTAGATGAAAAGACGAGCACCAGTAGAAATCCTTGTGTAACACAAAAGATATTGAATTTAATTGATGAAAGGTACCATATACGTTTAGATAAGGATGTTGTAAAAAAAAAAAAAAACTATTTGTCCCAATAAAGTACTGAAATATATGACTGGTCATTGATTAGATACCAAGAGAAGAATTTTTTATTCAAGGATTCAACATAATAATGGAATCTAAATGCGTAAAAAATGAGCTCTACTTACCATCAGATTTCAGAATTACTGTCGGCGAACTGCAACCGATACTGAAAACGAAGACCTTCTCGTGGTTCCCTAAGCTTGTCAGAATCGCTGAAAAATCACATGGATTTTAGCAGGGGACTGTCTGGGAGCGAGGTAAGCGTAAAAGTGAAGGGCGACGAGCGGGAGGCACGCCCTCCAGTCTGGGAAGGGTTGTGGGGAAGTGCGCCGGTGCGGTCTTCGTCGCTGGCTGGGGAATGGAGGGGCGTGCCGGAACGCTCCTTGTATGGAATTGGTTAAGAAGTTTCGTGCAGACCGCTGTAAAAGTGTGTCTGCAGAGAAACTAAGACATAACGGACGTGAAATCTGTACGCTTAAATAAATAAAGGGCAGGTGGTGTACATAGTACATCTCTTGCTAAGGCTGATGTTCAACTAAAGAAATTAGACAATCCAGACAGAATACCCATTACACCAGACTGTCGTATGGAGCTGTAGTATTCTTTTGATTTTCTGATGTTACAGCACATGAAATTTGAGAAATGTTGCCAGCTTTTGGATCAAATGTTGTGAACGCCAGTGCCAAACCTTATCTCCCGGACAGCGAAATAACATTTTAACTGTGTCTCGGTCTCACTAATGTCACAAATTAATTACTAGAAAAACAGTTTTTTGCAGTCCATGGTTACGAAACGGATTGTGTCAGAGCAATTCCGTGACCTCTTCACGGAAGTGGTTGTCCTTGCTCCTAAAGTCCTGTCTGCGAGTGCACAGTGCCACCGTCTCGCCCCAGGGCAGTCACGCTACACAGTCGCACGTAAAGCCTTCCGTTTATCGCCTTTCCCTCTCCTCTCTGTTTCTTTTCCCTTAAGACGCACGTATTTCTTTGTACAATAATATTATCCTGGAACTCTTCCACTTGATCCGTGTTTGCATAGAAAAATAGTAATATCACAAATTGAGTCCGCCTTGGTGCAAACACCGTGTTATTTGTTTATTTCTTTATTATCCCAAACTAGTTTCGGCGACAAATATCACCATCATCAGTGTTTTTTTTTTAAATCTAAAACATTCAGAAAATGGTATGGTTGTGCAAACACAGTAAAACATATTTACATTTTTACAAATCGTCGTTTGAAATATAGTTTTATATTGATACTTTTATACACCTTATTTATTGTATGCTACAGCATGATTTAAGCTATTATTGGCGCTGTTTGTGACATATTTTCGGTGCTCTTTCTCTGTTGCCGTCTTTTTATACATAGCGAACGTCATGTCATCTGCAGCCTATTGAGCGGCTGTTAGTAAAGAGAGAGATGGTACACACTAACATACAATAACAAAATATCGCATAGAATAGGAAACATCTTAAAAAAGCAAGGGATCCCAATAAAATTCAGAACAAGCAATACAGTTCAGAAAAGACTAAGACAAGTCAGAAAAACCTCAGACAAATTCAGCAACGCTGGAATATATCAACTCACTTGCAACTCTTGTCAGGCCCACTACATAGGACAAACAAGCAGAAATTTCCGAACGAGGTACAGAGAGCACATGAGAGCTCTAAGAAGTGTCAGCACAAATTCAACTTTCGCAGAACATCTAATGAACAAAAACCATAACCCCACCAATATCGAAAACGATCTACGTATTCTGAGAAACAGCAACATTTTATACCGACAACTAACGATAGAAGAAAATTACCACATACAGAAGGCTGTAGTCGAAGGGGAAAATGTAATAAATGAAAACACAACACTCTGCAATAACACACTCTTTACCGCTCTGAGAGAACTGACCAAGGACACAGAACAGAAAGCACACACACGCAAAAGAACCACCTCCCCATCACAAACAGAGACATAAATAATGAACAGAAGTCGTCGTAATTCGCGCTACAGTTTTTCATAGCATTTCTCGCCACTTGTGATACGCCTCTCGCGACACATGCGAACAGCAAGATGGCTTAAGATTATGGATCAGAAACAAAGTGGAAGAGTTTTGTTTTTCTGTGTAAAAAGCAACCACATTGCCTCCAACGAACGTGAGCACACGAATAGCTAAGCAATAGTTAAATACACACTAAAACAACTGGTTTCCACAAACATACCACAACTACAAGTATATATACTGCTGACATACGAAGTTCACCTTTGAGCGTTTGTCTACTAACAGCCGCTAACATGGTTACAGATGCATGATCTTCGCTAAGTATAAAAAGACGGCAACAGAAAAAGAAAACAGAAAATATGTCACAATCAGCGCCAATAATAGCTTAAAACATGCTGTAGAAGCCGGCCGTGTGGCCGAACGGTTCTAGGCGCTACAGTCTGGAATCGCGCGACCCCTGCGGTGGCAGGTTCAAATCCTGCCTCGGGCATGGATGTGTCTGATGTCCTTAGGTTAGTTAGGTTTAAGTAGTTCTAAGTTCTAGGGGACTGATGACCATAGATGTTAAGTCCAATAGTGCTCAGAGCCATTTGAGCCATACAATAAAAAGGTAGTATAAAAGCATCAATATAAAACTATATTTCAAAAGATGATTTGTAAAAATGTAATTATGTTTTACTGTGTTTGTACAATCATACCAATTTATGAATGTTTTAGTTTAAAAAAAACACTGATGAAGGTCATATTTGTCGCCGAAACTAGTTTGGAATAATAAAGAAATAAACAAATAACACGGTGTTTGCATCAAGGCCGACTCAGTTTGTGATATTACTATGTATTTCTTTGTGTCGACCAGAGTGTGTTACTGTATACAAATTGCTCTTATTACTGGAATGGACACTTCCTCTACCGAAACCTTTCATTGTTGTGCACGGAAGGACTACAGCCGTCTGAAATTGTAAACACGAGGTGTGTGCATAACATAAGGGGCTGCCACTGCAAAACAACTTATTTGGAAAACAGACCTCATTAGTTATTGTCACCCTAAATTGACTCCCTTCCTCCTTCCTACAACGCTCCATTCGAGTTTTTCTTCCAATGCTTCAACGGACTGAAATTCGGATTGACTTTCCTCACGCTGAGAAATTAGAAGGTGTGATCTGTTTTACTTGGTAAGAACTTTCTATATCCAAGATCATATAAATATTCCTTCATTCACAAACAACCAGTTTCGACAGACTCTGCTGTCATCTTCACGTCTATAACATAGTGAATATACATGGAATGTATCTCTTATCAAAAGTTCTGGCGTAATACTTGAAATAATTTTTTTTAGTTAGGCATTACGAGAAACGCAAATGGAATTTTACACTTACGTATTTTCGAAACTTTATGTAGTAAAATGTATTCATTTTGAGCTGGACCTCATGCTAAGTAGTCATGAAGACAAAATGTAACGCTTAATACAAAGGTTCGTCATAAATAGATCATTTAAATCAAGAAGAAGCTTGTAGGTTCGTCATAAATAGATCATTTAAATCAAGAAGAAACTTGTGCACATCATCATGTCCATATACCTAGTGCTCACTGTTCTTTGTTAGGTCTTGGAAAACACAATTTACAATAAAATGAAAAGAACATGTACAGATACGGTTAAGTGATGTGATACTGTCCATTTTACTGTATACTATGTTTTTCCTGACGTAACAGGCATCTGTGGGAGCTACATACATAGATTGACATGGCCTTGTGCCCAAGCTGCTTATTGATTTTAAATGTTCTATTTATGATGAACCTTTATATTATGTGCTATACTTATCTACATGACAACTTGGCGTGAGGTCCAACGCAAATTGAACTCATTTTATAACATAAATTTTAGAAGATATGTAAATTTATAGTTCCATTTCTGTTTTTTGTAATGCCTAACTAAAACTTTTATTTCAAATATTTCGTCATAACTCATGATGCGAGATATATTCCACGTCTATACACTATGTTACAAACCTGAAGGTGACACGAAAGTCTGTCGAAACCGTTTGTAAACAAAGGAATGTTTATGCGATCTTGGCTTTAGAAAGGTTTTACCAACGGCTGATGTTTAGTTCCCTTTAATGCAGATTTGACCTTGGTGCGATAGCTAAGTGTCGGTGATATGTTAGGCGAATAAGGTGGTTGGTCCAACACTGGGATGTTGTACTTCGCTAGAAACGTCCTATCAGTGTGAGAGGATGTGTCGTGTTGATGCAAATCCCATGTCTTGCTCTCGCACAATTCGGGTCGTTTCCTTATTATTTTTTCACTGAATTGACAAAGAACCCCAAGAAAGCAATGTTGATTAATAGTATGACCTTCAGCAACTCAGTGACTATCGAAGCAACAATCACCATCGATTTGATCATAATTTGCTATTTCGCGCTTTTTCGGTCACGGTGGCGTTAGGCCCCTCCAGTGTGTGGATTGGCACCTAATTTCTGGATAACAAGTGAAAAACCAAGATTCGTCACATGTTATCACTATTTACAAGTAATTAGGATCGGTTTCAGTGATATTTAAAGTGTCAGTACAATTGATCTCACCAGCTTGTTTTTGATCGATTGATCTTCCGACACTAGTTTCGCACACACTTTTATCATGGTAATTGGTTATTTAAACTTTGCTTACGCACTCTTTGTCATTTCTAACAGTATCAGCAATGAATCCAATACTCAACCGATGGTAAGACCCAAACAGTTTACCAACTTTCTCGATATTTTTATCCGTTTTTGATGTTAAACGACATCCCGGACGAGAGTCATCTTCAACGTCTTCTCGGTCACCTGGGAAACGCTTGAACCACTCTATAACAGTCGTACACGATAAACAGTCTTCGCCATATACTTCTTTTGGTAACAGATAGGTCCGGTTGCCGTTTTACCAAGTTTCATATGAAACCTCACAACAATTCGTTGCTCTGTTGTTTCCAATTTATTGGCTTTCGAGAGGTGCCCATTCAGTAATCTCACTAGAGCAATGTCAGTTATGGCGAAACGAACGTAAGGGCAACACAACGCGCAATTCCAGAAAATCTCCGACCTGGCCGGGAATAGAAAACGGGAGCGTTCGCTTCGCAACCCGTCGCTCTGATGGTGCAGCTACCGACGGGGACACTCTATTTTCCTGCAAAACTAAATAATAACTCCTACACAAACGAAGCCCAGGGCCGCAGAATTGTCTACGGGCACCAGAGATGCAACATTCGTCTGATTAGGCTTCAAGCTTCACGGCTATTGGTCGTTCATCTTTGACGCATGTATGCTCTGTGTCAGCAACAGTCCCCGTAAATTACCGCTAGCTGCAAGGACGAGTTTTAATTTCAATAATGTAAAATCTGTTTCGGGACTGCCAGCCTCATTTTCACAGGCAGCTTGAGCTATACACCTAATCGATGTTAGGTATTATTATTTTGGACAGTGTACGCAGTATACTGTTGACCGCTTAGGTGTCGTTTTCTGTACTGCTATTGTTATGATGACGACGAACGAATCGTCGCCAGTGTGAATGTGGCCAATGCTAAATAGAAACATATAAATCTTTTCTTTGCATATACAGCACGTTTTTCAGTGAAGTCGATAAGGAGCTGGCTGCATGGTCTGGGTCTACAACGATTAAATTATTAGAAGTCGTTGGTAAAAAAATAATATATTGTACTTAACTGGTGGTACAGGGGTCTTCATAGTCAGGAGGAATATAATTACAAACAGAGAGCTATCAAGGCATCACATAGGCCATACTTTAACTAAGCGCCTTGTTAGAGGTTGCTTCCTATCACTTGAAGGGTATACTACTTTCCTACTTGACGTCCCGAGCAAGAGTGGCCGAGCGCACGCTAGAGACTTGTTACAAGCCGCGGAGCGGCGCTAGTCTCGACTCGCGGATCCAGCGATACTAGTACGGACCGCGGTCGATAACTGCAAGCCCTAACAAGTGTGGTATCGAACGTTGATACCACAGTTATGGACGCAGGTGCTGCGCGTTTGCTGATCGGTGATGACAGCTCCTTATGAATCTAAAAAAGTAACACCTAACGTTGATTACATGTGAAAAATGTACATATGAAGACGGGTTTGGCGGTCCCGAAATCGATTATGCAAAAAAGAAATTAGAGACCTTTCTTGCCATTACAGGTTAATTTATTTGTAATAGCGACTACTTTTTCATCTGAACAGATTTCGCTGAGCGAAATAACATTCTCTGTGAAATTCACGGCGACAGTGACGCCGAAGACACTTAATATATCCAACAGAGTTTTTCACCAAGAACATACTGGTGCAGACAGCGACTGGGCGGTAAATAAAAGAAGCGCGGTTGAAGCGTTCACACGAATGTGCATATACAAATGTTGGTTAAAAAATGTTATTGCAAATTATGGGCACTCACGTAAGTTTCATGGAATGATTTCCACACTTGGTGCATTAGTACACTGTTCCACACCGCGCATTAGTTATACTTTTTGAATTAATTATTCATTCAGACATGAGTACAGTTTATGCTAGGGAACAAAAATAGGCGATTATTATAGCAAAATCAGTTTTTCACGACACAGTTCAACCTACTTATTGGCATTGTCCTTTTCTTCCACACAATGAAATTAGCACTCGTGAGACGGTTTACAGTTTTACTTTAATAATAATTTGACTCCGAGCCCCCAATAGCAGTAATGTAGGCTGCTATAAACGAAAATTACCTAATCAATTCGAACAGAACCACAAGTCCCACTGTCCTCTTTGTTCTAGCAGTTTTGGCGCGAAATCACAGATCACCACATGTTCACTTACGCCGATGTGAACCTTGTAATTCGCACTCACACAAATAATCGTAGTACTTCCAGTTCACCAAATATGTGCTTGCACACTTGCACTATTAAACAGTACTCTTTGTAGAAATAAATCGGAGCAAAAAAGAATTCTCAAACGACCACACGGGCCACCCTCAAGTGGGCCTTGCTCGCCACCCACCCTCCAAAACGACTGACCAACGACTGACCCATGGCGAAGATGGCCGCTCGCTTATATGGGCTTTCATGTCCACCCCCTGGATACACAAGTACTAATCTCACCAGTTAAGGTTACAAATTTTGATACATACATCCCTCAACAGAAATAAGTACACCATCGGAATTGCGCTAAAAAGCACATCTTATTTACTACGATGCATTAATTACTAGGATTATTCTATCGCCAGTAAATCAAGTTTTAGTTTTTGCAAAATTTCGCAACTTAGGCAAATTTGTTTGTTACATCTGGGCTGCAAAGTTTTATCGTAGAACTGCATATAGAACCGTTTTTAGACGTGATGTATAGCGATTTACACATTGCGCCGCTCAAAATCTTCATATCTACAATAATTAGCTAATTATGGGCGATAAATGTTAATAATAATTTGCAAACAATGAAAACTATTGCAAGTTAAGTGTATAGTATAACTTAACTAGTTTAAAATACCTGTCATGCCTCCCAAAATATTATATAGTGCCGTTCTTTACGTGAAGAATTTGATGTTGAATTTTATAAACTGTTTTCCCTCAAACTTTGTTTATTGCTTCATTATTTATGAATCTTAACATATGACTATGGCACTCGATCCGCTATGACAAAACGTTTTTAATTAGTGCTCGCTCATCCCTGTAAGTTGTTATTTACTATTTTTATCAATCTTTCAGTATTCGTGATATTAACCGATTTTGAGGTTACTATAACTTTCGCGCCTCGTGACTTGAAATAAAGATCGATCTTTCAGAAGGTGCATATTGCTGACCACAATCCACTGTCGCGTCGCTCTTCACCGTAAGTTACATAGTTTTCGCGTAATGCGCGAAAAACCAAACAATGCCCCAAGCTGCAGGCCACGTGGCCCCCCGGCGGCGGAGACATCACACTGACCATTGCAGATCTTGCGCGGGCGCGCCACGCGCTTCCGCGAATCGCGGACCATGTAGAGCACTCGCTCTCCACAAAGCAGTCCTTGCATACTAGAAATATTCATCTAGTAACGGGGATTTGTACCGTCACAAGACACAACTATTCAAGACTGTTCTTTGCAAATATTTCATATAGACCAATGACCTATGATGAACTCCTACAAGAAACGTAAACATAACCAGGAATAACACAATAAATATATCTCACCGCTATACGGTTTATTGACACAACACTGACACAAAATAATTTTGTTACGAAGCACAAAGTTGTAGATGAACAACTTACAGAAATCATATGACGTTATATCAACGTCCAGGAAGTGCAAGTGAAATGCAGGATTCCGCCGGAAATCGCAAGTCCGCTGACATACTAAGCCTACTGAACGTTGAAGTACAAGTTTCAGTATAGCATTCGAATTCTGAGTTCAGAGCACAGCAAAACTGACATCGGATAGCAGGTCCACCGCAGCGTAGTACCTCCTGGTTGTGGAGTAGAATAGAGCACGATGAGACCTGGCTTGTAAGCGTCAGTAGCGGCGTTAAATAAGGCTCCACAGTTAATTGAGCCGGAGGCTGTGGTCGCTGTATATTATCGGCTGCCAATAGCTGAGTGTTACAAGTGGCCACTCACTGTGTTTGAAGCGGGCGCGCGTGATGGTGGCCTGCGATGCTAGCACCGGGTTTCGCACCGAAAAGGGCGGCCAACGATGCGTTTCTCGGCAGCGCGTAATAGCTCGCCGCTTCTCGGTGCGGAGATCTGATAGTGGTGGATACCACATCCCTTCCCCCTTGAGGGAGCGGGAAGCATCTGCTACGAATGAATGCCACATTGTGACGGTAGAAACCCCCTTTACTAGATGGATGGTTCTAGTGTGCAAGGATTCCCGGAAGCACGAGCCGCACCCGAGCGAGATTTGCAACGGTCGGTCTACGCGGCCGGGCGACCACATGGCCTGCAGCTTGGGGCGTTGTTTCGTTTTTTGTGCACTACGCGAAAACTATGTAACTTACGGTGAAGCGCGATGCAGCAGTGGATTGTGGTCAGCAATATGAACCTTCTGAAAGATCGATCTTTTTTCATGTCACGAGACGCGAATGTTATAGTAAGCTCCAAATCGGTTAATACCACGAATACTGAAAGATTAATAAAAATAGTAAATAACAACTTTCAGGGATGTCCGAGCACTCATTAAAAACGTCTCGTCACAGCAGATCGAGTGCCGTAGTCATATGTTAAGATTCATAAATAATAAAGCCTGTAAAGAACAATAAACAAAGTTTGAGGGAAAATTGTTTATAAAATTCAATAGAAAGTTCATGACGTAAAGAACGGCACTATATAATGTTTTGGGTGGCATTACACGTATTTCAAACCAGTTAAGTTATACTATACACTTGTCTTGCAATAGTTTTCATTGTTTGCAAATTATTATTAACATTTATCGCCTATAATTAATAAATTATTATGGATATGATGATCTTGAGCAGCGCAATGTGTAGATCGCTATAGATGACGTCTAAAAACGATGCTATATGCAGACCTATGTTAAAATTTTGCAGCAAAGATGTCAACACAGAAATTAGCGCTAAGTGACGAAAGTTTGCCAAAACTATAACATGACTTATGGGCAATAAAATAATCCTAGAAACTAATGTAAATATAGTGAATCAGATGCACTTTTTAGCGCGGTTCCGATGGTGTACTTATTTCTGTCGATGGATGTATGTATCAAAATTTGTAACCTTAACTGGTGAGATTCGTACTTGCATTACCAGGGGGGTTGACGTCCGAGTCTATATAAGCGAGCGGCCATCTTCGCCATGGGTCAGTCGTTGGTCAGTCGTTTCGGAGGGTGGGTGGCGAGAAAGGCCCACTTGAGGGTGGCCCGTGTGGTCGTTTGAGAATTCTTTTTTGCTCCGATTTATTTCGACAAAGAGTACTGTTTAATAGTGCAAGTGTGCAAGCATATACACTCCTGGAAATGGAAAAAAGAACACATTGACACCGGTGTGTCAGACCCACCATACTTGCTCCGGACACTGCGAGAGGGCTATACAAGCAATGATCACACGCACGGCACAGCGGACACACCAGGAACCGCGGTGTTGGCCGTCGAATGGCGCTAGCTGCGCAGCATTTGTGCACCGCCGCCGTCAGTGTCAGCCAGTTTGCCGTGGCATACGGAGCTCCATCGCAGTCTTTAACACTGGTAGCATGCCGCGACAGCGCGGACGTGAACCGTATGTGCAGTTGACGGACTTTGAGCGAGGGCGTATAGTGGGCATGCGGGAGGCCGGGTGGACGTACCACCGAATTGCTCAACACGTGGGGCGTTAGGTCTCCACAGTACATCGATGTTGTCGCCAGTGGTCGGCGGAAGGTGCACGTGCCCGTCGACCTGGGACCGCACCGCAGCGACGCACGGATGCACGCCAAGACCGTAGGATCCTACGCAGTGCCGTAGGGGACCGCACCGCCACTTCCCAGCAAATTAGGGACACTGTTGCTCCTGGGGTATCGGCGAGGACCATTCGCAACCGTCTCCATGAAGCTGGGCTACGGTCCCGCACACCGTTAGACCATCTTCCGCTCACGCCCCAACATCGTGCAGCCCGCCTCCAGTGGTGTCGCGACAGGCGTGAATGGAGGGACGAATGGAGACGTGTCGTCTTCAGCGATGAGAGTCGCTTCTGCCTTGGTGCCAATGATGGTCGTATGCGTGTTTGGCGCCGTGCAGGTGAGCGCCACAATCAGGACTGCATACGACCGAGGCACACAGGGCCAACACCCGGCATCATGGTGTGGGGAGCGATCTCCTACACTGGCCGTACACCACTGGTGATCGTCGAGGGGACACTGAATAGTGCACAGTACATCCAAACCGTCATCGAACCCATCGTTCTACCATTCCTAGACCGGCAAGGGAACTCGCTGTTCCAACAGGACAATGCACGTCCGCATGTATCCCGTGCCACCCAACGTGCTCTAGAAGGTGTAAGTCAACTACCCTGGCCAGCAAGACCTCCGGATCTGTCCCCCATTGAGCATGTTTGGGACTGGATGAAGCGTCGTCTCACGCGGTCTGCACGTCCAGCACGAACGCTGGTCCAACGGAGGCGCCAGGTGGAAATGGCATGGCAAGCCGTTCCACAGGACTACATCCAGCATCTCTACGATCGTCTCCATGGGAGAATAGCAGCCTGCATTGCTGCGAAAGGTGGATATACACTGTACTAGTGCCGACATTGTGCATGCTCTGTTGCCTGTGTGTATGTGCCTGTGGTTCTGTCAGTGTGATCATGTGATGTATCTGACCCCAGGAATGTGTCAATAAAGTTTCCCCTTCCTGGGACAATGAATTCACGGTGTTCTTATTTCAATTTCCAGGAGTGTATTTGGTGAACTGGAAGTGGTACGATTATTAGTGTGAGTGCGATTTACGAGGTATACATCGTCGTATGTGAACATATGGTGATCTGTGATTTCGCGCCAAAACTGTTAGAACAAAGAGGACAGTGAGACTTGTGGCTCTGTTCGAATTGATTGAATAACTTTAGATTATAGCAGCCTACATTACTGCTACTGGGGGCTCGGAGTCAAATTATTATTAAAGTAAAACTGTAAACCATCTCGCCAGTGCTAATTTCATTGTGTGAACGCCAATAAATAGTGATTGAACTGTGTCATAAAAAACTGATTTTGCTGTAATAATCGCCTAATTTCTGTTTCCTAGCATAAACTGTACTTATGTCTGAGTGAATGATTAATTCAAAACTATAACTAATGCGCGGGTGTGGAAGTGTACTAATGCTCCATGTGTGGAAATCATCCCCTGAGACTTACGTGAGAGCCAAAATTTGCAATAACATATTTTTTAACCAACATTTGTATATGCAGCATTTCGTGTGAAAACGCTGCAGTCGCACATCTTCTTTATTATTTACCGCCCCGTTGCAACATCCATGGGGTCCTCCTCTCGGCGTCGTTCGTAAGTTAGGGCAAACGATCGTATTGACGAAAATGCAGTGGCCGGGAGTGAATGTTTCATGTTGTGGGACTCGGAAGCGCGGCAGGTGGAGTCACAGTGCAAATTGGGACCCTCATCTAAGCCTTCAGAGCTCATCTTTTCAAATATTCGTCCGATGACTAAATATTACCAGCGGCACACCCATGTTATTTCCTCCCACGTAGCATTTTACTAATGCAAGAAACAGCCAAACCAGACTCATAGAGAATGAGCTGCAGAGTTGCAAGGTTTAGAGATGAAATGTCAGTTTTTACCCCTAAAAGTAAGGAGTCCTATGAAGAAGAAATGATCAGATATATGATCTTCCGGGATACCCCCGACAGGGATTTCCAGGACGAGGCACCTCAACTCGAAGAACCGTCATTAGTGCAAGTCTTGGACTTAGCACAAAGCTTCGAAGTAAACACCGCAGCAGGCAAGAAACTAGAGTCGTGGATCGACATAGCAGATGTTAACGTAAACACATCCGAGCCAGCATCCAAAGGCCACACTAGTGGTAATTTCGACGTAGCAACAGTACGGGCAGGACGCATTAACCAACAGCGTCCTCCATCCCGTTGGAACCAATCAAACTGGTCTTGGGGACCGAAACGACTGCCGTCTTGTCCGGATTGTTTTAAGAAACATCGAGTTGAATACTGTTCTGACAGATGGACCTACTGCCAACACTGTTTTTCCAACGGCCATTTAGTCGAAAGTCCCATCAAGCAAGACAGCCAAAGATGCATGTTAATCTAGTAGCCACTGTACACCATCAACAGACCCCCAATAAGGTTTTCGTAGAAGTGCAGATTGCAGAGAGATCAGTTCACTTAGAAGTAGACACCGACGCACAGTTAGCATTCTGAATTACAGTACGTGTTTGAAACCTGGAGCTCCTCCCTTGCAAGAAATAAAGAGACGTCTAATGGCTTATGATGAACATACCGTCCCAATACGCGGTCAAGGCAAACTGCCAACGACATATCATAATGTCACACGCCACATTACCTACTTAGTCGTTAAAAGTGATTACGCTGAGATCTTGTTTGTACTGGAGTCCTTTTAGAAATTTGAATTTCCAATAGACGATTCTGTGAATTTGGTATCCAAAGACGTGCCGTACTAGTACATAGAGACACTCTGTCGGGATTATGAGGACCTGTTCACCCCGGAACTCGGCACCGCAAAGGATTTTGAGGCGCATATCGCACAGAAACATAATGCACGGCCTCGGTGCTTTCGAGCCCGCGCCGTTCCGTTAGCTCTCAGAACACAAATAAAGAAAGAACTGGATTGCAGTTCGCCGGCCGCTGGTGGCCGAGCGGTTCTGGCGCTACAGTCTGGAACCGCGCGACCGCTACAGTCGCAGGTTCGAATCCTGCCTCGGGCATGGATGTGTGTGTTGTCCTTAGGTTAGTTAGGTTTAAGTAGTTCTAAGTTCTAGGGGACTTATGACCTCAGCAGTTGAGTCCCATAGTGCTCAGAGCCATTTGAACCATTTGATTGCAGTTCTCAAACCTATTCCTTCTAGTCAACGGGCTACTCCAAAGTCATGGTGCAAAATCCATCGTGGAAGATCCGCCTGTGGCGCGATTTTAAACTAACTGTCAACGTCCAATTAGACATATCCTATTCGTAAGCCGCAAGAATTACTGTCAAAATTAAAGATGATAACTGCACTAAAATAGGCCTAGAATCTGAGTAGTTTCTTACACTTGACAAGGGTTTTGTCGTTTGAAACGCTTAATGTTTCGTATAGCAAAAGCCGCCGCCATTTTTCAACAGTACTCAATGTGGATGGATGCATTAACTATTTAGACGACGTCATTGTTACAGGGAGATCCATGGGGGAGCACCTTGGCAATCTGAAATATTTATTCAGCGTCTTAAGCAAGGCTGGCTTAAAATGCAGAAAAGAAAAGTGTCTGCTTTTACCAGCCGGAAATTGAGTACCTCGGACACATTATTTCCAGCTTAGGCATTCGTCCACTGGATAAAAATGTCGAAGCCATAATCAAATCTCCCAGAGCAACAAATCTTAAGCAGCTTCGTTCATTTCTGGGGAAGATATAGTATTACCGAAAGTTCTTATCTGCAGAAGTAAGAGAAATCGCACCCTTGTCCCAATTATGCAGAACAGGTGTGCCTTTCCAGTGGACATCAGCTTGCGAGTGTGCCTTCCACAGGTTTAAATCCCAGTTGTTAACGGCCCTGTTCCGCGCACGATTTGATCCAACAAAGCAGACAGTTGCTGCAACGGACGCATCTGATACAGGCATCGGAACGGTCCTGGCACACAGGGAGGCGGATGGCTCTGAGCACCCTGTGGCCTATGCATCGAAAACATTGGCTGACATGCAACGAAGGTAGTCCCAAACAGAAAAAGAAGCGCTGGCAATCACCTTTGCATTAAGGAAATTCCACCTTTTTCTATGTGACACAAAGTTTCATCTCGTCACAGACCGCTGATATCCTTATTCAATTCAGCAGCAAAGATATCAGGCCGGACTGCTCACCGCCTCCAGCCCTTGTCTTTAATTTAGGCGCACTACCAGTATGAGATTCACTTCCACAAAACGACTGAGCATGCCACCAAGGATGGCATATTCTGCCTTCCGTGGGGACCAGATGCAGATTTTGACAAACAAGAAATTCTGTGTATTCACATCCAGGAAGAAGAAGAAGCCACCGTAGATTCTTTTCCCGTTACCATCTCGCGGGTCGCAAGCTCAACCGGTAACGACGAGATCCTCTAAGTCCAGAGTCACATACTTCATGGATGGCCCGGACGACAATCTCCCGCCGCGCGGGATTAGCCGAGCGGTCTCAGGCGCTACAGTCATGGACTGTGTGGCTGGTTCCGGCGGAGCTTCAAGTCCTCCCTCGGGCTTGGTTGTGTTTGTTTGTCCTTAGGATAATTTAGGCTAAGTAGTGTGTAAGCTTAGGGACTGACGACCTTAACAGCTAAGTCCCATAAGATTTCACACACATTTGACCATTTGACAATCTCCCAATGCTTCCGCGTCATTCCGTCAGTTCTTCAGTGTCCGTCACAAGTTCATGCTCATCGACTGTTCCCTACGAGGTACGCCCCCGAGTAGTCATTCCTTATCTTTCATGTCAGCACATCCAGCAAGTATTACACCTGAGTCATTGGTGGGAGGGGGTAGCCCAACTAAACTCCTGGCTTGCATGTTCATTTATTGGAGATTGAACGACTGACCCGAAAGTGTCAATCCTGCCAAAGCCAGCAGGCAGCCCCAAGAAATACGTTTGCTTCGTGGCCACCATGTTTTCGCCCTCAGGAGCGGGTACGAATTGATTTTGTCAGGCCCTTGTTTTAACGCCAGTTTCTTGATAGGGGATGATGCTTACTCCAGAGTTCTGTTCACTGTCAGAGGCAAGTCCACCTCAACCACCAACACAATCACGGACTTAGAAGAAATTTTTGCGACTGAAGGTCTGCCGGAAGTGCTCGTAACTGACAACGCTCCACGATTCCGTAGCGAAGAGTTTCGCACTTTCTGTGACCAGTATAGCATTCGCCACATTCAAACTGCCCCCTTCCATCCACAATCTAATGGAAAAGCCGAGATAATCTCGGGTTTTCACCAAGATAAAAACAAAGATTTCATGAGGCTGGCATTAGTTACTTTGCATTCGTGGAAATGCTCCAGTAATCTTGATTCGTAGGCTTCCCAGCGCCCTAAATCCTCATCAAAGGAAGCAAAAGCCGGCACTTGCTGAGTTGCTTGCGTCTGCAATAAGTCTTGAAGGAATGGTCGGAGGGCGTTCAGTAGCAGCTTCTGGTTCTAGTCCTGCTGATGAATAAGTTGCGTGAGTAGATCTTCCAGCGTAGATGGTCGCTAGCTCGTCGCCACTTTTATTGTATTACAACCAGGAATAACACAATAAAGGTATCACCGTTTTACGGTTTTTTGACAAAACACTGAGACAAAATAATTCTGTATCCAAGCGCCAAGTTGTAGATGAACACTTTATGGAAACCATTGATGGTGGTTGTACTAACGTCCAGGAAGCGCAAGTGAAATGCAGAAATCCATCGGTAATCACAAGCCCGTTCACATACTAAGCCTAGTGAACGTTGAAAACCAAGTTATTGGGATTCTAACGCCAGCGCACAGCTAAATCAACATCGAACTGCAAAACGTAGCACAATGGGAACTGGCTTGTAGATGTCAGTAGCGGCGTTGAGTAAGACTCCGTAGTTAATGGACCCGGTGGCTAGGGGCGCTGTATATTCTGGGCGGCCAATAGCTGAGTGTTACGGGTGGCAAATCGTTGTGTTTTGAAGCGCGTGCGCGTGAGGGCGGCCTGCACGGAGAAGTGCGTCCAACAACGAATTTCTCTGCCGCACGTAATGGAGAGTGTCGCTGCTGGGTGAGGAGATTTAATAGTTACGTTATGTTATGTTAACCGGGGACCTACAAACGACGGAGAGGCTCCATCCCCACCGCAGCCGCAGTGGTCCGCAACCCTACGACGACTATCGTAGTCCACTTCATCCCTCCGGCACCCTACACCGAACCTAGGGTTATTGTGCGGTTCGACCGCAGGTGGACCCCCCAAGGAACGTCTCACACCAGATGAGTGTAACCCCTATGTTTGCGTTGTAGAGTAATGGTGGAGCATGCGTACGTGGAGAACTTGTTTGCGCAGCAATCGCCGACATAGTGTAGCTGAGGCGGAATAAGGGGAACCAGCCCGCATTTGCCGAGGCAGATGGGAAACCACCTAAAAACCATCCAAAGACTGGCCGGCTCACCGGACCTCCACACAAATTCGCCGGGCGGATTCGTGCCGGGGACAGGCGCTCCTTCCCGCCCGGAAAGCCGTGCGTTAGACCGCACGGCCAACCGGACGGCAAGATTTAATAATGGTGGATATCATAAAACCGTAAAACATACCGCAATGAACAACGGATAAGATACGTAATTCATTACTGCAATATCACAACCGATAACAATAAACTGAACAATCAACAGCAAATTCGACTCACAACTCACGGCACACCAGCAGTTAAATATGTAAAAACGCCTTTTGTTGGTATGTCTGACAAAACCAGCTATGTTCGATGCATATTCACAAAATAAAACCGTCAGATACCGATCCTGACGCATCTAGCATTTACAAAACTACCGGCAGCTACTGAAACATATACACCGGTATGCAAAATGTAAGGACGGAAGTAGTTTTCACAAGAGGCGTTACTGCCAAGTAACACATCTCGGCGAAACTTGGACCATGAATAAAAAGGAATTGCTTTAGTATAGAATAAAACGTAACCGAAGGAAATACGCAATGAGAGGAACAGAAATAACACTATAAGTAGCCTATTTATATGTGTGTATGTTGGCAGCGCGATAGACTGCATTAATAACTCTGACAGCGCTGTGCGCCATCTGTGAGAGACTCTGTGGCTGATTAGCTGATCCAACTCGCAGTTGGAGGTGAACAGCCAACAGTGTTGGAAGTTGGTGGGGAATAGCCAGCAATGATGAAGCTTGGAAGTTTATAGTTAGCGGAGATGGTGGTTAGAGGTTTGAAGTGTTAGCGCAAGTGGACGATCTGGATGTGTGTCCGTCATGGAAATGTAATATTGTTGATGATTACATTATTTTTGGAACTGGTTTTCACCGTACGATTATATAATTTTTTTGAACTGTATGTGACATAATTAAGGTAAAATTTGCTAAATACGTTGTTTGCTCTGCAGCAAAATCTTTCCTTTGCTAACCGCATGCCTATTAGAAGTTAGAGCCTACAGTAGTCAGAATCTTTTATTTAGCTGACTGCATTTGTGCTTGCTGTATCGCTGTAGTTAGTGAAATGAAAATTTTCTGTGAGGACTTATGAAATGAATAGGTTTTTGTTAGGATTTCTTCTAATTCAGTGCAATTCTTTTGTGTTAATTATTTGAGCAGTCAGACTGCATTTGAGTTGTATTTGTCACGAATAATTCTGTTGGTCAGATATGAAATGATAAAAAAATAGTAAAGGGCCACATGCATTCATTTTCACTCCACAGTTTAAGAACATTGAGTAAGCAATCAGCAGTTTATGTAAAATCGTATTGAGAAGTTTCACCTGTCGACCCTTAGCCGAGGGTATCTCACTGGAATCTTCTGATTTTCTTGTAGTCTAAATAATCAGTGCATGATTAGAAATTAGTTATTGTTTACTGCTAGTGCATAAGTGTATAGAGAATTTCGTTTGTAGTCGTAGTGTCTTATTGTACTGCATTGTGATGAGCAAAGCAGTTGTAGTATGGATGTGAATTTGCACCAAGTATCTCGCAGTCGAATTTTCAACTAATTGGATATTAATTAGTTTCTGTGCTATTTTGGTGTGTGTTTTTTTTTCAAATTGTGTTTTTTGTGTGTTATCGCGTGAAACACTGTGACAATTACAGCGTGTGACAAGCGCAACGCTAGGCGGAAAGTAAATTGAGGAACGATGGTGACGACGAGCCTAGCTTGTTAGTGCCACCTTGTAACAAATTGACTAATGTTTGAGCCAAGTACTTTGATAATTCTGCATACAGACATGGACCAGGCAGTAAATAACGGGGTGTAAATGGAAACTATGAGTGAGCTCGGGACTATTGTCGATCGATCGATCAGTAACTATTCGCCTCAGGAATGCGAAATGACAGAACAAAATCTTGAAAATTCCTTAGATTCAGGCTTTGCGTCATTACCCGCTTATCAATTTACTCAAGACACACTTTCTGTTTTTCGATATATAAGTATTGCCGGTGTGAATGCACTGCCGAAAAGCTCAATGGAACATGTTTCAGTCACTCATGCATTGTTGTTGCTATTAATTCAAAAGGTTGATCAAATAAACCAGAAGCTTCAAAAGTGAGACACAATGGAACAAAATCAGAAACAAATTCTGATACATCCTCAAAAGCTAGATATAATTGAACAAACGACCATTGTATACGAAAATCATGACGCCTTGCAGGCTAAATAGACTCTATTGCATCTATCGATACTGTCACGCAACCTGCAAAAAATCAGGAAAACTTAAAGGACACAGTAGATACGATTTCGACACAAATAGACACTCTAAAATTTGTTTCAGAAAACACATGGAGGAAATCACCACATTATCGGAAAAAGTAGCCGAACTTTCGGATCGGGTAACAAATTTATCTACGCAGGTAGATGATGATCTGAATGACACAGGACCGGTAGCTGTTACTGACATAGAAGAGTACGAAGAAATTAGGAAATTCTAAGTCAGAAACAAATCAACACGCAACATAAAAGAGAAACGCTGGAAATACAAAATCAGTTGCCACACGTGATACAAGAGTTACATATTTCAGAGGATACTCGCGTTCCGACACGGGAAGAGAGATTTAGAAATACAGAAGGGTTACAAAGTAATAATTCATGGTATTTGTGAGATTTTGAAAGTTTCCTCTACCTTGATATAATTTCGCATCCTTAGTACGTGGTTTGTTTAAAACAGCTTATACCGACAGCCAGAATGTAAATGAATTTGCTGAACTGAATCAATCCCTATGGAGGCTGTGACATTTTGACAGGGCATAACATAAAAATGGTTCAAATGGCTCTGAGCACTATGGGACTTAACATCTGAGGTCATCAGTCCCTTAGAACATAGAACTACGTAAACCTAACTAATTTAAGGACATCACACACATCCATGCCCAAGGCAGGATTCGAACCTGCGACCGTAGCGGTCGCGCGGTTCCAGACTGAAGAGCCTAGAACCACTCGGTCACATCGGCCGGGGCATAACATAATTTCGAGCACAATAACAATACGTTTTACACAGAAAGTTGTAAGGCAAGTGAATACGACAACAGAAATTTGGAGTTTCACATCTAGTACCAAACATTTTCTGATGTCGGTTAAGAGTTAATATCTGTTCAGTTTATCTTCGAAATATGAAGAAAGTTTTCTATATTGTTACTATCTGTTTAATAAAAGTAGCTATAGTTAAAACGAACTTTACAATTACTGTTATTTCCCGCAATACTTTGTGTGAAAGATAATACAGGGGCAGGACAAAAAACGGAGATACCGAGAGAAATGCTTGCTTGAACATAAATGCAGATGCCGCCCACGGCTGCAGTTCGCGCTGTGGTGTATGACCACGAGTTACACCTGTGCAATGTCCTCAATACATTGCGGCTGTCAGAACAGTGTTCTGCGTAACTTTGAGATCATTATGTAGGACCTAAGAGAATTCTAATATGAGCAAATAGTTGGTGCTGGATTGGGGTCTGATTCCATAACCAAAGGAGCCCAACTGTTTGGTGTTTCAAGAAGCACCATGTCGAAGATTTGTAAAATGTATAGTGAAAGCGGAAAAATATCATCTGCTAAGTCACAAGATGCATGTCGTGTAGAATGATCGTGACAGACGATCATTGAAGAAAACTGTGACGAATAAATAGAAGGTTCATAGCTGCAAAAGTCACTCAAGAACTGAATGCCGTATTCGTAAACCATGTCAGCACCAAAATAACACAGTGGGAGCTATATAAGCGAAGAACTGCAGGGTGAGGTGGTTTGCCAAGACCACTAATCAGAGATGGAATAGACCATAACAGGAAAGTGCGGTGTTTAAAACATTAAACCTGGAAAATGGAGCAATAGAAGAAAGTCATTTGTTGGGATGAGTCTTGTTTCATATGTTTCCGATTTCTCACCAAGTTTACGTCCTAAGAGTGAAACATAGTGCAGGTTCGGTGATGATGTGGCCGGCCATAGTGTGGTATTCCATGAACCACATGGCTACTCAGCAAGCTCACACAATTGCCAAGGATTATTTGGCCAGTTTTGCTGATCACGCCCACCCCATGGTACAATGTTTGTTCCCCAATTGCGATACTGCATTCCAAGACGAAAGGGCACCTGTGCCCACAGCTCACGTCGTCCTGGAATGGTTTGGTGAACGTGAGGATGAGTTATTGCTTCTCCCCTGGCCACTACAGCCACCAGTTCTCAACATTATTATGCGTTTGTGGTCAGCTTTGAGCAGAATGGTAGGTGGTTGCTATCCACCTCCATCATCGTCACAATTTTCCAGGAAGAATGGTACAGGATTGTCTTCAAAGCCATAGAGGAACTGATTCTATCCATTCAAAGACGACTGAAAACTGTTCTGTAGGGCAATGGGTTTCCTACACCGTACTAGCCGTGGTAATGCGCTGTGTTTTCTGTGATTCCAAAGTTTGTCCATCCTCCACAGTCGTTCATACAGAAAACTGTGATACTAAGAAAAGAGAAAAGCGCGGAATTCGTAACAACAATCTGAGAATAAAAGTGAAAATACTGTTGCTTCGTGTCTGGTAAATCAACCACAATTTTGCACTGTTATAATGTATCGTTGTACAAGAAAAAAATAATAATGATAGAAGCTTATGTACACACAAGTCTGTACACACAGTCCTCGTAGTAATATCGGTCCCTAGCATTCAGCCAAAACGCAGTGTTGGCAATTCTAGAAAGGCAGTTGTGCTGAACATCTGTAGAAAAGTTCGTCGTTTTCTCGATGAAAATGGTTAACTTAGTGTTAAATCATTGTCATTATACAAACAATATGTAAAGAAAGAGTAGACGAGTAAATAATAAAATGAAAGTAGAATTAAGAGATTTAGTAGAGAGTATTTTATTTCAGTTTTTGTCTACACGTAATCCTGTATAATATGTACAAGTGTTTCATAAAGTCGTCTTCCTGTCTTACAAAACAGGGTTGTGTTTCAGTCCACGGACAATTTTTTAAATGAGCCTGCGATGCCGTAGATGTCGCCATAGTGGTTATCGGCGGGGCGTTTGCTCTCGTCTGACATGTACTTGTCTTTCTCCAGCAGCCACTCACTGTTGACCATCTCCCTAACTTTGTCTGAAACACAGAGCACAGTTTAGCTTTCAACCTTACATAAGCAATCCGGGTTTCAGTAGCTTTCCTGTATGTTCGTAAAAAGTAATTTGAGACATTGCTATTATCAAAGTCGTTACGTAGCACTGTTTGTATTTTCTTGAGGAAACAAGTATTGATTTTCTTCCGTAATTATTACTAATGGTGAATATTTTGTGCAAAGCAGTTTCTGTTCTGAATCCAAATGTTAAATGAACAATGGTAGTTTTGTAAGTCTGCCTAACGTTGTTATCTATTCGTTAGAAGTCCCTTACTTAATAATTCTGTACGCACTAATTTAGAAATAACGTAGTGATTAATCGTGGCAGAAGGGCTGTATTTTCACGAGAATTACCATGAAGATTATCTTTACACGTGATAGAAGCAGTGCTTGTCAGTTCACATTGAGTTGTTTAGTCTCTGTTGCCGGCTAAGTGGCTCAATCATTCTTCTACTATATCTTCTTTGTGATTACGGTAGAACGACAAATATTGAAGACCACAAATTTACAAGACAGAGGCTCTCTAACAAATGGTCATAGTAATTGTTGTTGAATAGTTACATTCATTTTGCACTTTGCAGTCTTCGAGTAGATAGCCAAATCAAGTGCAACGCACACATGTGTTACATCGCTTTGGAAGTTGTCCCAAAGATCTAACACCATTCTAACAATCTGGCCACTCAAGGTTTTTTTATTACGCGCTAAAATATTACTTTCAGATTTAAAGGATATTACTTTCATATTAAAACTAAGATAATGAATATCAACGTGTTGTGAGTGTTGGGATTATGGAGACAAGTGTGAAAACTTCATGTTTCAATAATTTAAAAAAAAATTCCTTTTTTGTATGTGAACCGCTAGTGATATGATGGCATACCATTGTCAAAGAGAGAGAAGGAAAAATGGACAGCCCAACGGTCAGTCCTTGAGTAGTATTTATTATGGACTGACTGATTCCTAATTGTGGCAGGGCAGATGCAGTTAACATTAATATATTTTAACGACAGTTTGACAGCTATTAATGAGAAGTGCATTGCCTATAATATTATCTGGAAAATATATTTCACTCATAATTCAGTGATGAATGGTTTAATTTACAGAGTGAATTCGTATGACAGTCTCAGTATTTAATTTCAGTATCTCTGCCTAGTGTAGGGTTCTTAATTCACTGTGTGCAATTCAGTCAAACTTTTGCTCTCTGATTTTTGTGTTCAGTTGTTATATGAAAGATGACCGTAGCAGCGGAATATTTCTTTTTAAATTCACTACTTTGATTTTTAGCCCCATTTGACTGGGATGCATTAAAAAAAATCGCGTTTTTCAAAACACAAATTGTGAGTAACACAGTGCAGGTCCCTAAGGTTACTAACGTGAAGTTTGAAGAATTTATTACGGCCTTGAAAGAGATACAAGGGAAGTTTCCTAAATTTTTTGAGGACGCTGTTTACGAAACCGTTTGCCATTTCAGTTGAAAATGCCCCTGTGCATATCTGCATAGCTGATTGACCTTAATTGTGATTCCCGATTTAAATACAAATCAGTTTACGTTCAAACTCTCCAGGGCGAGTACATTGTTTTACTCAGGTAGAATTTCCACGGTTCCATAATGGGGATGCAAAAAAAGAAAAAAAAATGGCTCTGAGCACTATGGGACTTAAATTCTGATGTCATCAGTCCCCTAGAACATAGAACTATTTAAACCTAACTAACCTAAGGACATCACACACATCCATGCCCGAGGCATGGATGTGCGGTCGCACGGTTCCAGACTGTAGCGCCTAGAACCCCTCGGCCACCCCGGCCGGCGGGGATGCAAAAGTGCTATAATACTTCTATCAGGATATGTGTGTGACAGATTTTTTTTTACAATAATATACAGGTCACGATTACGTGGAAAACAGAGTGCGAACATCTGTAAAATTGCTCACATCTGTTCGTACGGCGGCAGTTTGTCTATGATAAATACTGTATTACGCCTTCAGTGCGAAGAAAATAAATAAATAATAGTGAAATTCTATTTCGCTCGTAATGTGTGTTGTTGAGAAATATGTAATATGAATCAAAGCCGCATGCAGTGCGACTGCATTGCTATCTAAATACGGCGCTTTCGTTGTTTCCCCGTCTTCCCCCTCCTCGCACCCAGACAGCGTGGCGTGGATGTGTGGGAAGTGTCGATCCACGCTGAGCTCTGTGGCCTACGAGCCAGGTACCCTAATAATTTGGGTAAGCAGCCAGATGGGCGTTAAATATAAGAGGATGTGTGGGAAGTGATGAATTTGTTCGCTGAACTATTAGAGGAGTTGCTTACAAGCAAAGTTGTCAGCAGGTCCAGCAGTGCCTCCCAGCTCGTCTGGCACGCAGTCACGCTGCACGTAGTCGAACAGAGTCGTCGATCCTGGAAGGTGCGCGAACACCTGCAACAGACAGGCGGTATGACAACAAACAGTCCGAATACTGGTATGTTCTTTTTTTCTAATGTTCTACTGAGTCAGTGCCACACACAGTCACCTCAACGAACATACATTTCGTGAAATTGAAGTAAACGAGCACTACAGTATGCAACTAGAAATCGAAATAATGATACTGTTGTTAAAAGCCACATTTCAAGCAGCAGAAACCTGAAAATAGTATTGCGGAGACTAAGCTTAATAATGGGTGGGGAAGCAGATGTTTCCACATACGTCATATCAGTAGGAAAGTGCCTCATATTAACCTCGAAATATCTGGAGTGTCTGATATATGTCTACATCAGTCAACAACTCCGACTGTTTGTTACAAAAACGTAGTTTCCTACTTGTACTGCACTCATAACACGCACAAATAATTCGACCTCAAGGAACCCTGCCGTGTGACAGGATTTCTTTAGCAGCCATGAATGCGCAAATTTATTTAAATGGATCAGTTATCGAAAACACAATAAGCTAAGTCTCCGTATAGAGAACTAGTCATCCCAGGAAACATCACACTAACACAGTCTACCACCGCCTACGGTCTCTTTCATGGTTGCAGTTCGATGAGGAACAGAGTCCACAAGTTTCTTCACGCATGACCTACGCAGCTGCAGCTGCTCATTCATGATCACATCCCGCTGAGCTAACAAATTGTGGGGATGATGTTTGCTACGTTTCGTGTGCTGTTCCAAATAATCCTGACTTTGTATAGGACTGAGGTCGGATGATATAGTCCCGCAGTCAATGTGCGATACGGTGCTTGAGTGGCAGTCAAACCTGCAACGTAAGCGTGCACTCTGTGAACACGAAAGATTGCGATGTCCAGAGCAGTAATCACGATGTCACAGAAGAAAGGGCAAGACTCGGTTAAAGAGAATGTTGAAACGAACACCCTGGTTCATACTCAGGATTAACTGAGTGAGTTGGCCCAATTCATAGCACCAACAACACCCTGAAAACATCACAAACCACCCTCCACCCTGAAATACAACCTCCACGCCACTAGACCGCAGGTGCGCTCGAGGCACTGCCTCATTTGAGAAGAGGCAAACAGCAAGTCGTTGGACTACAACACACGCGTATCGACAACCACTGCCCAAAATGAAATTAGCACTCTACAGTGGAGTGTGCGCTGATATGAAGCTTCCTGGCAGGTTAAAACTGTGTGCCGGACTGAGATTCGAGCGCTAAGAATTAATCTCCTCGTCCTCCTCCGTAACATAAGTCCGTAAAATATTTTCAACGTGATTCGGGTATACAAGATGCTAAATCGAAACCAACACAGACCACAGAAATTACATTGAGGCATGTATTCATGATAACATCACATTATTCACAAGGAATCGTTAAATGCTGTATACAATCAAGAGTGATACTTTTTTACTCTTTTGCAGCCATACAATAATGTATCTCCGAAATAAAATTGAAATTTATACATAACTGATTGACGATTCATATACTACAACAGGTGCTTAAATACAGGTGTTAAAGCTATTAAAATATAAAACTGAATGAGAAGTCTATTAGACCCTGAAGCTGTATTTATGTAAGTCGACTGGACACTCACATAACCATTCAAGCAATTTTTAATTTGCTTCTTCTGCTTTGTATAAATGCTGTGTCATATGGTGTAGGGAGTTGTTTCAGACTGACACAGAGTAAAATTTGACGTTTCTAGGCAAAGTTCTCAGCCCTCGTCAACTAACAAAAACGATCATTAAATATGAATGTCCAGTCTGTGTTAAAATCGCGAACTGTCTTCACTTTACCGACTACAATATGTTCCTGTCGGCCTATGTCAAGCACCAACTGCTTGTCCTATACCACATAGCAAAGCATTGACATACACCAGAAGATGCTACTTGAAGTTGTTTGGGTCTCTAATCGACCGTAATAATTACAGCTACAGCAGACTATTCGACTATATTGTAATAGGTTTTTTAAAACCTATATTTAAACTCCGGTTGTACTATACGACTAGCCAACCAGTTATGCCTAACTACTTTTGCTGTGGGTGCTCCAGTTTTAAAATTGTCTGTAACTTTGATTTTGATTACTACAAACAATATAAAGGATCAGGAAATGGCAAGTTAATGTGCAACTAGGCTAGCATGAAAAGAACAATACCCGTATCTTGAAACTTAATACCGCACAAAACAATTACTATGCCTACTAGTAATATTATTAGTGTAACAAAAATTAGTCTAATGCAACAGTTCTTCATTCTCGCTAATCTGAGGTGCATTTTTCAGCAGTAAGACGCTTTGATCAGCTCTATAACACCAGTATATGTCTCATGACTCCACTATTTACATATCAGTCACTGAGTCATGTCTTTCTCGGCGTCGCCATAATAGGTGGTACAGAACCGAGTATCCTCACTGGAACTGAAACGTCTATTTACTGAAGGATATGAATGTTTAGCTTTTGATGTCTTCCTCGGTCTAGAACTTTGGAGTTGTTTTTTCACAGCGGTTCTTCTTCTTCCCTTTGTTTTTCTCACAGCATGTTCCAGGATCTTATTGTATTGACAACTTGATACTGTAACTCTTGTCTGAACTTTGTTTGTTTTCGCCTTTTTTCCAAATTAGTTGTTGGGTGGTGTCGGAGAGGTTTCAATCAAGGAAGCTTGAATTTCTTACTTTAACCACTGGTGGTTGTAACATATTTTCTCCTTGAAACCTGCGTGTCAGGTGACAATTCACTAGTAGAAGCAGTTAGGATTGTGTCTCAAACCTCTAAAACAGGACACCATCTCTTTCAGACAGAACTGCTGCTACAAAATGACAGTCTTGAAACATACCTCTGTTAAGTGGCCAAACTCTTGTTTTAGCGAAACCATTATTCCCGTACCTACTATTGCTGATGGTCCATATGCTTTCCCAAACAATGTAGCCATGTGGAACTGGGTGACAACCTCTACTCTCTCTTCGCTCCGTCTGTGTCGTAGGAACTTCTTCATTTCATTTATGTAATAACTATTCAGTGGCTTGATGAATGAAACGTCAAGGGCTGCAGTGTATGTGTCGTGTGATCCGGTCGTGAGAGTATAATAACACCATTTTTTCCAGCAGGCTCTAAAGCTTTGATATTTACGGTGTGTGTACAATGTCCGGCTAGAAGGAATAAATCTTATTTTTCTTCGAAGGGTAGACGACTTCGATGAAATGTTTTAGTCACGGGACAAATACGTCTTTATTTGTGAATCCACTTTCGCGGCTGTAAGCAAAAATTGTTCCAGGTGGAGCGCCGTCTTTTACTCCGTCTCCAGGACGCGTACTTTTGTAAATTAGAAGTGTCGGCACACATACTTCTGTGGAAGATGCACAGCAATCTGCTGTTGTAGTAATCTTTTTCCTCAGTGGGTATGGATCTCACAGCCTTTATACCGTTCGAAGCAAGAACTTTTCGAGGTTTCTTTTGGGCTGTTGACAAGCCTGTCTCGTCCGCGTTGAATACTGGAGTAGCATCGAGCTTATTCTCGTCAAGAACCCACTCTCATAGTCAAAAAATGGTTAACGTTATCTTTTCTAAATCCTCTGGCCTGCGCAAAGGATGTCTCATAAACAAATAACACCACTTCTTTCCACTGAACGAAGCTGTCTCGAAAGCTAGGATGCCCAAAGGCCGAGGTGTTATCCCAAACAAATATTCTTCTACTCTAAGAACATGCGACACTAGCTCTTGTTCCAGGTCTTGGGTAGGCCACACGTGCCGCTTGTTCTTTTTTTCTGCTCCACTGCAAAACAGTTTATTCCGTTTAAAGTCTGTGCAACGCAGCCCTTGGAACATCATATGACCTGGCATCCTCTTTCAACCCCATGTCACATTTCGCGCTGATTCAAGTGCACGGCTCACATTATCTTCCTCCCATTTACGAGATTTCGTTCCTAGCGGATTCTAGAACAACACATGAACGGTATACACTGCAATAACAATGATTTTCAGTCTACATATTGACCAAGTACACTTTTAAAACTACAAGTAGGTGAAAATCACAAATGAAATAATAGGAACATAATTTCAATAAAAAATTCATTACATTAAAATTAGATTCAAATAATTATTTTTGTAATAAAATAAGTGAGAAAATTGTGGAATTACTTCAGTTGTCACCTACAAGGTGACGTGTGGCTGCGTAAGAGTGTATATAGGCGATACGGGAAGGACTGTTAAAGATCGAAGTGTGAAATAGGTGGTGGCGGAGCGAGAACTGTGGACTTGACATTGATTTCAATAACGTACACTCTTTGACATAAAACTTGACCGGCGGCCGGCCGCTTCAGAGGCTAAGTCCGCGCCGATCGCGACATGGGACAAAAAAACTGGCCAACTCGCTAATTCTCTAAGTCCGTTTATCTGCACAATCTGGCAACACTGTAGACTGCGGCACTTCCTGGAGGAAAACTTGTCCCATGATAGAGAAACTCTAGGATGATTACGCCTGTGGTCTAGCGGTAGCGTGCGTTGTTTCTGTTCATAATGTAAGTGGATCGAGAGCAACTGGCATAAAATATTTTTATAGCCTCTTCTGACTGAATGCTGAAGACGTGAATGTAATGGTAGCGCAGATTCAATCTATTTCGCTTTGTGACACACCGATATCAAAATTTTATCCAGTAACGATTTTGCGGCAGATTTCCTGCAGACTGTCCTCCTCTGGACGCCGTATGCGGCAAAGCTCCGGGATCCATTTGCTGGCTACTGGCAGCGACCGTGGCGACAGCAGCGGCGCTGCACTCCCCCGTTCTTTATCGAAAGCGCCTGCTACCGCTCATCGCTTTTGATGATTTAAAACGCTTTATTATTAAATGTTGCTCCACAGAAAATTTCTACAATTTCCATTCACGCTCAAAAGCAACGGAGACAGACGCCCTGATTAGTAGGCGGGTATTATATTACATTAATCGGCAAGAGCTGAGTATGGCCCGAAATTAATTTTATAGACTGGGAGGAAATTAAAACACCTCACTACATTCGATGAATTTATAAATGCTTCATACCTCGTTTCTTTTCCTTTCAAACTCAATTATTTGTGCAACTTTTGGTCAATGTTTGGATGTTTTCGTCAAGCCAGAGTGAGCGTCTGTGGTGTAAAGTGTATTACAGTTCTTGTTTCATTCCTTATGGTAAGTCTATGCGATAAACTGTGTGAATACCTTGCAATGCATGCTCTGTAGCAGTGCAGGAACACTGCACATTTGGAGTTCCATGTATGGGTTCATGAAGTATTTATTGTTGATCGGAAGTGATAGTTAAGGTCATCAGATGTAAACCAGAAAAATTTGTCGTTTTGAAGGTTTCAGAGAACGGAAAGGAATTGCTAACGTCTACAGTTAAATGCTATTGCAAAAATTTAGAAGAAGGGAACTATATTAATGAACATGTGCACTTCATAAACAACCTTCTGACATGTTAGACCTATATGACGAACAAAGCTCAAATTTATATCGTTGACAGTCGGTTTGAATCTTTTCAGGGTCTATTTTACAGTGAAGCACCTTGGAATTTGCAAAGCAGAAATCCATGAAATTAACTTAATTTACTAAGTCGAAATCGGACGAAGATTGATGTTTAAAGGCATTCTTCAGATTTCGCATAAGAAATTTTTACTAGCAGTTTGCAACTCCATTAATTAAAATGGAAAATAAAAGGTTGTAGTCAGCGGCTTCTACCGTGATTCGAACTGCTATGTCTTATAGTACAAGCACTGCAGCGCACAAGGGAATCTCTGAGCTAACGACACACTGGCGGCCAGAGGCGGAATATAGTCACTGCGATGTTGCCTGAGCCTCAAATCGCAACCTTAAACACACGAACAGAGGAGGTGGAGATTACTGTTTTAACGTCCCGTCGACAACGATGTCATTAGAGACGGAGCACAAGCTCGGATTAGGGAAGGATGGGGAAGGATATCGGCCGTGCCCTTCCTAAGGAACCATCCCGGCATTTGCCTGAAGCGATTTAGGGAAATCATTGAAAACCTAAATCAGGATGGCCGGGCGCGGGATTGCACCGTCGTCCTCCCGAATGCACACACAAACAGGTGTTACTTATGTGAAGAACGCCGTTCTTGGAGTCCAGAAATTAAATATACTTTCTAATTGTGTCATCTTGCAGTGGATTATATCGTACGAGTCTTCGATGTGGAAAACGAATGTCAAGTGAATTTAGCGAGGTAACGCCGACCTACACCCGGAAGTAAATGCACTATCAGAGTGTTGACAAATACTTGCTACGACGCTGCCATTTCTAGGCTCTCTGACGAGGCAGCTCTTCAGCGAAATGCTTGCCGTGATTCTCCGATACGGTTCTTCAGAGTGGAGACGCGCGCGCACGTTTGGTTTTTATGCGGCGTTCTCCCCTGATGGTTTCTGACGTCGCCTTGTGGGCTATGTATACATATGAGACATTCAATTATCATTAATCCAGAATCATACAAGTTGCAGCATCCGGCGAGGAAAATGGCTGTTGACGCCGACATTATATCATTTCAACGTAGGGAAAGCAAAACGGATCATTCAGTGTTTCTCATTCAACATAAAGCATGTGAGATAAT
Organism: Schistocerca nitens; assembly: GCF_023898315.1. Taxonomy (NCBI): domain Eukaryota; kingdom Metazoa; phylum Arthropoda; class Insecta; order Orthoptera; family Acrididae; genus Schistocerca; species Schistocerca nitens. The sequence continues at coordinate 254,679,094 of NC_064618.1, forward strand.
TTTCCGTAACGTTCATAATCATCTAAAAATACAAACGAAGTAAAAATACACCGGAAGCTTATTCGAATTGAATATAACGCTTTGCACCTCGATGTCGAATTTGTCCACTTGCAATCTTTTGCAGCATACACATAGAATGTCATGAGTACCACGAGAATGAAGAAATATGTTGGTAAGGATGGAAGCAAGAAGAGACGCAGTCAACAAATATTCTATTCCTCATGGCATTCATTTCATTTGACACGTAAGAAGAGGTAAAGCGGGAATTTACTTTCCTTAACACGAAAGATATGCCGCACATATTGATAACGAGGAAGTCTGCGTCTTCATACGTTTCCTCCTTGAAATCTGTATGCTCTATTATATACTAAGTAGCCCGATCATTGTTTCAGTAATGTTACCCTCTTGTTTGACCCCGTAACGATGAACAGATTCCAAATGCATGTCTCCCTTCCTGGGTTGTTTTTTGTGTTTTATTGCTTGGAATTCCTGAAGCAGACCACTGTGCCTTCCCCCATCGTGGGTTAGGTCTCAAAACTAAACCGCTTTGTATCCAATGGCATAATTTATTCAGACAGCATCAGCATAAGACTATCAAACAAAGCCTTCCATTTACAGTTGCAGCACTCTAACCAGCACTGACCAAAGTGTAATCCACGGTCATGGTCCTAAATTACCAGCTGTCTGCTACTGTGGCAAAGTCCGTACTACACTTTCGATTCCGCAGCACCATTTTATCTGGTAACACTGTGTAGTTGCACAGTTGTGCTACCAGGTCTGTCCTCACACTGTCAACTTTATGTATCTCACTTCTCCTGTAGCGTAGATCACGAGGAGCCGAAGTAAATGAGTCTATTCTGCATGACGTAACATTCAGTATTCCCTTCTTTCATAGCCACTCTTCATGTGCATCGATACCAAATAGGAATGCGAAAACTCTTGCGAGTGAGAGAATGACAATAACAATCGTAACAAGAACTAGCAAATAATGAATGATGTTTATTCCAACGCAGAACGAGAATGGCTTTAAATATAAAAATCTGTATCTATATCTATATCCATATCTATTGATCTTTGAGTTGGCACAATGCAAATATATTCTTAGCATTTAGTTACTGAATTTAGTTCTGGATGTTTGCAGAGAAAAGGAAAAGTCGGTACTTCTCGCTAGTGTAATATAATGTGAACCAGCAACTACCCTTTCCTTAGAACACGACTCAAGCAGGCCCTCAAGTAGGTAGCAAGGCACTGCTGCATTCTGTTCCCTGACATTGCTCTGATGACGGTTAATGCAGATAGTTCCGATTATGAAATACAAAACGTATTGCAGGTTAGTTCCTAGGATAGTAACATTAAATTTGCGTTGTAGACGGCACATGAACGTGACGACTATCCATATTACTCATCAATATAAAAAGACAATATTTTGGGAATTTAGCAGGATTACTCAAAATGAATTCTGAAATTGGGTGACTGACTGCACAGGTGCTAAACGTCGTCAAGAGTATACGATGTCCTAATCGCATTAGGAATATGAAGATCGTCTTCGACAGTTCGCAACTTTCACATTGCTATCTCCACCCTACTCCAGACAGCCCTCGGTGGAGTTGCACTACGTTGCCGATGTTATGGAAGGCCTTCAAACCGACAACAGACCACATATTGAAAAATACAAGCGTAAGCTTATTGTAACTAATCTAAAGATTATTGGAGAGGAACATTGTTCTATTCAAAAAAAGTAAAATGTTACACAATGTTGACGTCAAACGGACATTATCTATGTCCTGTCCTGTGTCCTACTCATCTATAATATCAAGTGTACTATGAAAATGATTATATGTAATGGATGATAGGGTAATGCATTGATACCAGATGGAGGGGGCCGGCCGGTGTGGCCGTGCGGTTCTAGGCGCTTCAGTCTGGAACCACGTGACCGCTACGGTCGCAGGTTCGAATCCTGCCTCGGGCATGGATGTGAGTGATGTCCTTAGGTTAGTTAGGTTTAAGTAGTTCTAAGTTCTAGGGGACTGATGACCTTAGAAGTTAAGTCCCATAGTGCTCAGAGCCATTTGAACCATTTGAACTATTTAACACAAAATGACATTAAAAATTAAAGTTATTCACGAGCAGCTAGTTGAGAATATGTATGAATATTAAATGACACGACGAACTGAAATAATATGACGAAGAGCTCAGCGCTCACTGGGAATAGAGCCCCACACATATCGTTGTTGACTACACACAAAGAGACGTCAGCTACCGAATTTTTCTCCACCAGCTGCTCAGAATAACATCTTGAACTTACAGTCATCTCGCAAATAGTTCTGTGTCTCACTGGGAGGTAAAAACGTCAGATATCGTTAGTGTTGACAACGAATGAAAATACATTAAAAATCAAAATTATTACCCACCAGCAGATAGGTGTTCTCATGATAGAGCTTGATAATACATAATAAAATCTTTAGTGCCGGGCCAGGATTCGATCCCATTCACGCGTAATATGTGAAGGTGTTGAGGAATCTGCAGTTTTGAACAAACAACAAATTGTAGCCGAGCTGTATTGCCACGAAGGGATCAAATTCCACGTTAAGGGCGGTCTGAGTTGCATTCCCAGTTTAGAACCAATTTTATCGACATACAGAAGCTCAAATAAAAGATGGAATAAGTGTCCTGTGACCATACATAGCGTTTGTGTCGTCACTTGAAATAAATAACTAGTATAAGAAAGGTTACTGGTGATAGAGTTTCTACATGTCGCCACTCCAGACTTTATTGTGGTTCAACGTGTGTGTAAACGCCTTCCAATGACCACTCAAGAAAGACAAGGATACACAGTCTAGCTCCAATATTATAAATACGCCTCAGTTTGTGGATGAACTCAGATTTAGGTTGATAATAATTGTGAAAATTTAGCAGCACTGTACCCATTGGTGTTAAACTCGTTTTCAACCAATGATTCCCACAGCTACAGGGATACTACTTGTGATACCTCTTAGACAAAATACTTAAGCAGTGTTATCAGACGAAAAGATCAACCTGACACAAACTGTGGGAAGTTTGTTTTACAACCTTCGTACCTGGATATTCAGCTTTTTCCTATTTGAGATATCTGTGAACGTTGCTGCTTAAGACGATTTAAGTAGAAACTAAATTCCCTCAGCTTCGACAATGTTTAAAGAAGTCGTCTTATTGGCACTAAATCGTGGTTTGTGAATTGTTTACCGGCCGTACTCTGCCGTATTTTGCCGGTTGGAAGGCAAAAGCTTACTGACAAATGTCACACAGAAATTACTGTTACAGTGTACTTATGGAGCCATATGAGTGAATTGCGTATTTTCCGGTGAGAAAGAGCACTGACAAACAGTCTTCGTTACATTAGGTTATTTAAACTGGTGTCACTCTGAGCTAGAATTTATGGTCAGCGACTAAGTGTAAGGTCAACGTTTCGGATGCGGGTTTTGCGACTGTGAAATACTTTCCTACATTATAGAAGCGAATATTAAATTTGAACTAATATTGCGAAAATGTTGTACTTGGACAGCTTAGAATGAAAATACTTCTGTTTATTTCAAAGGGAAACAATACATTTTATAAAACACTGTCTGTCATACACAACTTGAAACAGGTCATGTCGACCAAATCATGTGGGAGAACTAACAGCAACGTATATCGGAAGTCAGTAAGATCTCTTTCCTTTTGGTTTGTCAGTACTCGATAGCCATTTCTAGGCGAAAGTAAATGAAGAAAGGCAGTGCGTTTTTGTTACCAAGTAACGCCTTCGTCAATTACTTTATTTTTAAAGTAATCTACGAGTAATTGCTGGTGTTGGATATTAACATGAAATGGATTCCGTAGACAGGGAAGGAACCTGTTCTTGGGAAACTACATCTACAGTAACCAAAAGGCATTAAATGATGTTCAAGCACTTGTGTTACAGCAGCGGTATGAATAAAATGATATTAATAATAACAGTAATAATCGAATTATCCGGCAACTTTACACTTCACAGTGGATTTTCTTGAACTAAGAAATTTGCCGAATTTGTGAAAAATCAAAATGGCTTCACATCCAGCCTATGATGCCTAGCAGAGTCTTTACATCCTGCTGACATGAGAATAGCATAATCTCTGCGTCAGAAGCTTGCTTCTACTTGACCATTTAATAGACTCGCATTTTTTCCACCGTGACTAATTTTGTAAGCTAAGCACATCATCCGTTACAGCACACTCTTGGGGCTGGGTAATGTGGCCACAATGGTATGGTGGAACGAGCTATCGCAGGTGCAATGCGTGGGTTCAGGCATTTACTTTTAAGAGGCACAAACAGATTTATTTTACCTCTGGTAACCTCAAGAGAAAGACGTTATAATCCAGAATCCGCATTAAACATCACGTTCCTTCATTACCAACTGGGCAGAGCAGGTTTACGTTGGGAAATGACACAGCGGAAGTCATGGTAAACAGAAATACAGTCGCCAGTAAGCTTACTTACATTAGAAAATTTTATTTTATTTGATGAACCGATAGCCATTTAAAGGGACAGGGCTCTTATTTTACTTGTACTTGATTGAACTAGAGAAGTTTAAATTTTTGGTGCTGGACTGTGATTCGAATTCGTATCTCCTCTTTCGAGGATCTGAATCTCTCGGAACAGTATAGTTCAGTCATTTCGTTCCTTTTCCCAAGACTGCAATCTTCTCTAGGTCTCCTCCAAAGGTAAGTATGTGGGTCTGAAACCTGATCCAGTACAAAAATATTCATAATTTCATTTCAAGCTCTATCAAGTGCACACCCACCTGCTAGTGAAAATTAACTTGCATTTTTAATGTCTGTTCATGTGTTGCCAACAATCGAAACAGGTGTCGTTATTTCTGGTCAACCACGCACACATCTTACTGTTCATGAGTAAGCAACTGATACTTAAGCTATATTCGTGGATGCACGGTAGGTGTGAAGTTCGATTGTCGCTTAGGTACAAAAGTTTGTATCCTTATTTTAGATTCAGACACCTAGCGGCTCGTAAGAAAAACCGATACGTAACATTTGATTTTTCTTAGTTAACAATCGGATTACGTGTTGGGTTCGTATCTCCATCACAGAACTTCACATCATGCACTTCATCTTTGAATGCATGCACACTTTGTTACTTCAGAATGGAGGTATATCAGACATCTTTCGTGGTTAGATAACAGGGACGAAAGGGTCTTGATAGGAGTCACGGTTTATTACAAAAATTGTCGTCTTTTATTTTCAAGTTTAGATTTGGTTACTGGTATTGGCCAAAATTTCGGTAATTCATGACTCTTCATGGCTAATCATTAATATGATGTGATTAGATTAGATTAGATTACATTAGATTAACTCTTGTTCCATAGATCATGAATACGACATTTCGTAATGATGTGGAACGTGTCATTTTAATGAAAGATTTCTTTAAATACCATGATTCAATTTCTTTACAACAATTTTTTACACTCTCTCTCATTGCTTTTTATTTATCTCTCTCTCTCTCTCTCTCTCTCTCTCTCTCTCTCTCACACACACACACACACACACACGCACGCACATACTTTTTTATTTTTATTTGTATGTTGTGCTCGACTATCGGCGAGGCACGAAAACGCCTGTGAATGACTTTCTTAGTTTTGAGTACACTTACGAAAGAAATATAAAAACAACAATGAGAGTTACTGATTTATGATGCTCAGTTTGCAGTCAGTTCTGAGTATTATTAGTAACTACGCTCCAGTCCCTAAACCTAGTTACAGAAAGCTAATCAGACGCATTACGTATTCCAGGCCGTAGCAGCCGCGACTTGGAGACACCAGCTATGGTCACTTCCCAGACCGCTGTAGGATCACATCGGTTCGTTTTCTTCCTGCTGGTACTGTAACTGAGATTTGGCAACAAGGCAACGTATGTTTGGCAACTCTGTGATCGACGAGTTACTTCCTGGTGTGCACGGAATGAAGCCTCAAAGTTCACTTGATTTTACCTGTCATTTCCATTGAATAATCTGAGTTATTATCGCTTGAAGGGTAACAAAAGATTGAAAATTTACGGTTTTCAGCCCAGGAAAGTCGTTGCAGGTGGAAACCGCAACTAATCTCGACCTTCAAATAGCGGTTTACGAGTTCTAGTTACTATTGTCCTCGTAATAGGAAGCTGAAACCCATACCTCCTCGCCAGCTCTGTGGTAACGTGCTGACCTGTGAAAAAGCGTCTGTTACGGTTCGCAGTTCCAGTCTCACTGACTGTAACGTTTTTATCCCTTCTGTGAAAGAGCTACAAGCAGTCAGATCAAACATCAATAAGGAAATCGCAAGAAAATGCTTTCAGCTCATAGTGCAATGTTGAAAAACTTACAATGCTGCACAACAGGTAAGGCCTCTTTCCGCTGCTGCCAAACGAATTTTGGGTTTCTAGGAAGACGTAACTATATTTATGAAATGCCAAATTTGCATACCTCTTGAGTATGACACAGCATACCAATTAAACACAGACCCAATCAAAATCTAAGTGAGTAGTATTTTACTAATTCGTGTCGATAGAGGCATGCTTGTGTACAGATACTTTCGTCGTAAGGTTATCATGGTTAGTTTTATTTCATTTCTTATAATACAGTGCACAATTTTCGTAACGTTTCCTTTAGTGTTGTTAAAACAATAGTAAACATGAGAGAGAAATAAATCATCAACGATATATGCGAATTCTCTGATGTTACCTATGACAGTCTGACAATGCACATGCAGTGTATTGATTACATGCATGTAGAAAACTTGTTCTGAGTTAAAGCTGTCAAACAAAGTTTGAAGAAGAATAAAATAACACTACCACACGACGGCTAATGTAGAAAATACTTTTCTGACATATTATGGCACGATGCGCTCTCCCTGCACATCTTCGAGATGCATCTGCTGCCTGCTGTCTATTAAACCTGAATAGAACAAAATGTCACAGTAGTTAGCCCTTTTTTAACATGCGACTACTTTGGGTTGAGAAGTGAAGGGAATTATGTTCAAAGTTCCATTAGATTGATACCTTCAGCAGAGAGCAGAATTGCGTTTTAAAAAATGTAGCACTGAATGTATTCCAACTCGCGACATCTTATCTATGCTACAAGCTGACACGTAGCTACAGCAGCTCCAGAGCTCGGCAACTATTCCTCCAGAACTTTTGGATTCCACAGCACTGTGAGATTATGCATATGGCCAGGTCTTGACTTCTGAGAGACAAACAGTTACAGCTTTTCTTTTGGACTGAACGACGTTTTCTAGTAACAGATAGCGCAATAGAATAGCTCAAGTGGAAAGGAACACTTCCTATTTAAACAACTGCATCCTACACTGTTGGCAGTTGTGTGTAGGTGGCAGTTACGTGATTTTATTTCTGTGATTACAAAATAGTCGAATGTATGCACTGGGTAGCCGAGGCAGCTAGTTCATGGTGATTCGGTCAACCAAGTAAATGAATTTACTGAACATGCTGCAAATTACTACAGGGAGCCTGTGTGTCAGAATTCTCATCCAGTGTGGCGCAACTGCGTTACGATAGAAAAATGACTCGCAGAGAAGAGGATTTCGTGGTCTGTTGGACGGATGGTAGGTTGTTATACCTATGGTCTGGGTTCGATTCCCACTTCCGTCAAAGATTTTAGATAGGGAGAGACAGATTCCATTCTCTCCTGGCTACACCAAGTGAAGGAGATATAATGGCTGCGTGGTCTGAAAATTCACATTAAAGATGATATTCCTTCCTTACCAAGTAGACGGTAGGTTGAACCACAATAAAGTCTGGAGTGGCGACATGTAGAAACTCTATCACCAGTAACCTTTCTTATACTAGTTATTTATTTCAAGTGACGACACAAACGCTATGTATGGTCACAGGACACTTATTCCATCTTTTATTTGAGCTTCTGTATGTCGATAAAATTGGTTCTAAACTGGGAATGCAACTCAGACCGCCCTTAACGTGGAATTTGATCCCTTCGTGGCAATACAGCTCGGCTACAATTTGTTGTTTGTTCAAAACTGCAGATTCCTCAACACCTTCACATATTACGCGTGAATGGGATCGAATCCTGGCCCGGCACTAAAGATTTTATTATGTATTATCAAGCTCTATCATGAGAACACCTATCTGCTGGTGGGTAATAATTTTGATTTTTAATGTATTTTCATTCGTTGTCAACACTAACGATATCTGACGTTTTTACCTCCCAGTGAGACACAGAACTATTTGCGAGATGACTGTAAGTTCAAGATGTTATTCTGAGCAGCTGGTGGAGAAAAATTCGGTAGCTGACGTCTCTTTGTGTGTAGTCAACAACGATATGTGTGGGGCTCTATTCCCAGTGAGCGCTGAACTCTTCGTCATATTATTTCAGTTCGTCGTGTCATTTAATATTCATACATATTCTCAACTAGCTGCTCGTGAATAACTTTAATTTTTAATGTCATTTTGTGTTAAATAGTTCAAATGGTTCAAATGGCTCTGAGCACTATGGGACTTAACTTCTAAGGTCATCAGTCCCCTAGAACTTAGAACTACTTAAACCTAACTAACCTAAGGACATCACTCACATCCATGCCCGAGGCAGGATTCGAACCTGCGACCGTAGCGGTCACGTGGTTCCAGACTGAAGCGCCTAGAACCGCACGGCCACACCGGCCGGCCCCCACCATCTGGTATCAATGCATTACCCTATCATCCATTACATATAATCATTTTCATAGTACACTTGATATTATAGATGAGTAGGACACAGGACAGGACATAGATAATGTCCGTTTGACGTCAACATTGTATAACATTTTACTTTTTTTGAATAGAACAATGTTCCTCTCCAATAATCTTTAGATCAGTTACAATAAGCTTACGCTTGTATTTTTCAATATGTGGTCTGTTGTCGGTTTGAAGGCCTTCCATAACATCGGCAACGTAGTGCAACTCCACCGAGGGCTGTCTGGAGTAGGGTGGAGATAGCAATGTGAAAGTTGCGAACTGTCGAAGACGATCTTCATATTCCTAATGCGATTAGGACATCGTATACTCTTGACGACGTTTAGCACCTGTGCAGTCAGTCACCCAATTTCAGAATTCATTTTGAGTAATCCTGCTAAATTCCCAAAATATTGTCTTTTTATATTGATGAGTAATATGGATAGTCGTCACGTTCATGTGCCGTCTACAACGCAAATTTAATGTTACTATCCTAGGAACTAACCTGCAATACGTTTTGTATTTCATAATCGGAACTATCTGCATTAACCGTCATCAGAGCAATGTCAGGGAACAGAATGCAGCAGTGCCTTGCTACCTACTTGAGGGCCTGCTTGAGTCGTGTTCTAAGGAAAGGGTAGTTGCTGGTTCACATTATATTACACTAGCGAGAAGTACCGACTTTTCCTTTTCTCTGCAAACATCCAGAACTAAATTCAGTAACTAAATGCTAAGAATATATTTGCATTGTGCCAACTCAAAGATCAATAGATATGGATATAGATATAGATACAGATTTTTATATTTAAAGCCATTCTCGTTCTGCGTTGGAATAAACATCATTCATTATTTGCTAGTTCTTGTTACGATTGTTATTGTCATTCTCTCACTCGCAAGAGTTTTCGCATTCCTATTTGGTATCGATGCACATGAAGAGTGGCTATGAAAGAAGGGAATACTGAATGTTACGTCATGCAGAATAGACTCATTTACTTCGGCTCCTCGTGATCTACGCTACAGGAGAAGTGAGATACATAAAGTTGACAGTGTGAGGACAGACCTGGTAGCACAACTGTGCAACTACACAGTGTTACCAGATAAAATGGTGCTGCGGAATCGAAAGTGTAGTACGGACTTTGCCACAGTAGCAGACAGCTGGTAATTTAGGACCATGACCGTGGATTACACTTTGGTCAGTGCTGGTTAGAGTGCTGCAACTGTAAATGGAAGGCTTTGTTTGATAGTCTTATGCTGATGCTGTCTGAATAAATTATGCCATTGGATACAAAGCGGTTTAGTTTTGAGACCTAACCCACGAGGGGGGAAGGCACAGTGGTCTGCTTCAGGAATTCCAAGCAATAAAACACAAAAAACAACCCAGGAAGGGAGACATGCATTTGGAATCTGTTCATCGTTACGGGGTCAAACAAGAGGGTAACATTACTGAAACAATGATCGGGCTACTTAGTATATAATAGAGCATACAGATTTCAAGGAGGAAACGTATGAAGACGCAGACTTCCTCGTTATCAATATGTGCGGCATATCTTTCGTGTTAGCGAAAGTAAATTCCCGCTTTACCTCTTCTTACGTGTCAAATGAAATGAATGCCATGAGGAATAGAATATTTGTTGACTGCGTCTCTTCTTGCTTCCGTCCTTACCAACATATTTCTTCATTCTCGTGGTAATCATGACATTCTATGTGTATGCTGCAAAAGATTGCAAGTGGACAAATTCGACATCGAGGTGCAAAGCGTTATATTCAATTCGAATAAGCTTCCGGTGTATTTTTACTTCGTTTGTATTTTTAGATGATTATGAACGTTACGGAAAATTATCTCACATGCTTTATGTTGAATGAGAAACATTGAATGATCCGTTTTGCTTTCCCTACGTTGAAATGATATAATGTCGGCGTCAACAACCTTCTTCCACGCCGGAAGCTGAAACTTGTATGATTCTGGATTAATGATAATTGAATGTCTCATATGTATACATAGCCCACAAGGCGACGTCAGAAACCATCAGGGGAGAACGCCGCATAAAAACCAAACGTGCGCGCGCGTCTCCACTCTGAAGAACCGTATCGGAGAATCACGGCAAGCATTTCGCTGAAGAGCTGCCTCGTCAGAGAGCCTAGAAATGGCAGCGTCGTAGCAAGTATTTGTCAACACTCTGATAGTGCATTTACTTCCGGGTGTAGGTCGGCGTTACCTCGCTAAATTCACTTGACATTCGTTTTCCACATCGAAGACTCGTACGATATAATCCACTGCAAGATGACACAATTAGAAAGTATATTTAATTTCTGGACTCCAAGAACGGCGTTCTTCACATAAGTAACACCTGTTTGTGTGTGCATTCGGGAGGACGACGGTGCAATCCCGCGCCCGGCCATCCTGATTTAGGTTTTCAATAATTTCCCTAAATCGCTTCAGGCAAATGCCGGGATGGTTCCTTAGGAAGGGCACGGCCGATTTCCTTCCCCATCCTTCCCTAATCCGAGCTTGTGCTCCGTCTCTAATGACATCGTTGTCGACGGGACGTTAAAACAGTAATCTCCACCTCCTCTGTTCGTGTGTTTAAGGTTGCGATTTGAGGCTCAGGCAACATCGCAGTGACTATATTCCGCCTCTGGCCGCCAGTGTGTCGTTAGCTCAGAGATTCCCTTGTGCGCTGCAGTGCTTGTACTATAAGACATAGCAGTTCGAATCACGGTAGAAGCCGCTGACTACAACCTTTTATTTTCCATTTTAATTAATGGAGTTGCAAACTGCTAGTAAAAATTTCTTATGCGAAATCTGAAGAATGCCTTTAAACATCAATCTTCGTCCGATTTCGACTTAGTAAATTAAGTTAATTTCATGGATTTCTGCTTTGCAAATTCCAAGGTGCTTCACTGTAAAATAGACCCTGAAAAGATTCAAACCGACTGTCAACGATATAAATTTGAGCTTTGTTCGTCATATAGGTCTAACATGTCAGAAGGTTGTTTATGAAGTGCACATGTTCATTAATATAGTTCCCTTCTTCTAAATTTTTGCAATAGCATTTAACTGTAGACGTTAGCAATTCCTTTCCGTTCTCTGAAACCTTCAAAACGACAAATTTTTCTGGTTTACATCTGATGACCTTAACTATCACTTCCGATCAACAATAAATACTTCATGAACCCATACATGGAACTCCAAATGTGCAGTGTTCCTGCACTGCTACAGAGCATGCATTGCAAGGTATTCACACAGTTTATCGCATAGACTTACCATAAGGAATGAAACAAGAACTGTAATACACTTTACACCACAGACGCTCACTCTGGCTTGACGAAAACATCCAAACATTGACCAAAAGTTGCACAAATAATTGAGTTTGAAAGGAAAAGAAACGAGGTATGAAGCATTTATAAATTCATCGAATGTAGTGAGGTGTTTTAATTTCCTCCCAGTCTATAAAATTAATTTCGGGCCATACTCAGCTCTTGCCGATTAATGTAATATAATACCCGCCTACTAATCAGGGCGTCTGTCTCCGTTGCTTTTGAGCGTGAATGGAAATTGTAGAAATTTTCTGTGGAGCAACATTTAATAATAAAGCGTTTTAAATCATCAAAAGCGATGAGCGGTAGCAGGCGCTTTCGATAAAGAACGGGGGAGTGCAGCGCCGCTGCTGTCGCCACGGTCGCTGCCAGTAGCCAGCAAATGGATCCCGGAGCTTTGCCGCATACGGCGTCCAGAGGAGGACAGTCTGCAGGAAATCTGCCGCAAAATCGTTACTGGATAAAATTTTGATATCGGTGTGTCACAAAGCGAAATAGATTGAATCTGCGCTACCATTACATTCACGTCTTCAGCATTCAGTCAGAAGAGGCTATAAAAATATTTTATGCCAGTTGCTCTCGATCCACTTACATTATGAACAGAAACAACGCACGCTACCGCTAGACCACAGGCGTAATCAGCCTAGAGTTTCTCTATCATGGGACAAGTCTTCCTCCAGGAAGTGCCGCAGTCTACAGTGTTGCCAGATTGTGCAGATAAACGGACTTAGAGAATTAGCGAGTTGGCCAGTTTTTTTGTCCCATGTCGCGATCGGCGCGGACAGCCTCTGAAGCGGCCGGCCGCCGGTCGAGTTTTATGTCAAAGAGTGTACGTGTGCTGTATAAGGAAACCAACATTTATAGAAGAAAAGTCCGAGTGGCGATTGAAATTTCTAACAACATATGTAACTTCATTAGGGAGGACGGCTACTGCCTTTCGAAATCGTGTCTCCCAGCCATCACGGAAGTGAATACAAGGCCGGGGTGTGCGAGCAATGCAAACAACGCCCCTGCAGCCACCTCTGCGGGCGATAATATTTTGGATAAAAATTTTCCCTCTCTTGATCTGGCGCGTTCGCTTCTATCCCGTGACCATTACCCACCAGAAACATTGTTTCATCCGACTTGCATCTCGCCAAATGATAACAACAGGAATACCCCAGAAATTTGAGCTAATGCAAAAGCTTACCGGCTGTCATTTTTCCCACTCGCCATTCAATAATGGGAAAGGGAAGGTGGCATCCGACGGTGGTATCAGAAATACTCTCGGCCACAGGACTATCCGTTGGCTAGCGTAGAACTGATGTATAAGTTGAAGGTCGGAAATCGACATTACAGGGTATTGCACGAACAAATGGTTCAAAGTACTATGGGAGCACTATGGGACTTAACTTCTGAGGTCATCAGTATCCTAGAACTGAGAACTACTTAAACCTAACTAACCTAAGGACATCACACACAGCCATGCCCGAGGCAGGATTCGAACCTGTGACCGTAGCGGTCACGCGGTTCGCGACTGTATCGCTCAGAACCGTTCGGCTACACCGGCCGGCTATTGCACGAACACACAAGGGAATGGGTTACTAATCCTCTTTGAACTAATAACTAGGTAGGCTACTGCGGTCATATTTCGGACAGTGACTGAAATGTGACGCTGTTAAATTTGTAGTTCATTCAATGGAATGTGAGTGGAAAATCCGTCAGGTATATATATATATATATATATATATATATATATATATATATATATATATCAGGAATTATCTGGCAGTGGTCACACGACGGACTTTGTCGCTTTGTCGGAGGTTTTGGACACTTTTGAATACTACCGTCCAATATAATGTGAAAATTTAAGGTGTCTGCCCCCAGTGACACAACGTGGACATGACGGCTGAGATTGTTGGTTAATTGGGAAGTAGCATTACAATGAAGGCAGATGCTGCCATGAGTCTACTGGAAATAATAGTGATGTGTGGAACAGCTCCCATGTACACGCAGGAAGGATGTTTGTTACGATAGCAACACGTACAAATAAGACAGTATCGTGGCTGGTCAAGTGAAGACGTCCATAGGACCGAACGTCTCTAACACGATGTCAAAGTTGTTTCATGGCGACGTTTATGTCAGAAATTTTGCCGGATAAGAAAAACCATTTAGAGTCCCAAACCGTATGCCAGAGCGGTACTTTTATGTGACACTATTTGGAAAGTATATATAAACACAGGTACTTCGTGACTAGCAATAATACGAAGCAGCTTTTACGCAGTCGTATCGAATAGCTATTTATGCTCTTTACGTGTAATTAGTACCGTGCAGTACAGCACACGAGTTATTTGGCTAAATATAACGAGAGGGTGTACATAGCCCGATATGTAAAACGTACCACTGCGTATGGATTAATATCCAAGTAAATTGTGTGTCATAAACAAAGAGAAAAAAACAATGAGAGGAGAGATACGCATGACTTACCCTCTTTTGCAACTTTTCAGATAGCGCCATCTTCACTATTTTCATGACTGAATGTATGATCTTCGATGCATTCACCAAGTGAAGTCCTTTCAATCGCCGGCGGTAAGCAGTCTGTACATACCAAATTTATTGATTAGATGAGCACTAAGCTCTTTTTAAGGCTGAACACTTAAGTATAAAATGATATGGAAGAATTTTCTTCAGTCATACATAACTAAACTGGATTTAAACGTTAAAATAATTGGATAAAATATTTTAATTCCTCATTCGTTTAGTAATTTAATAACTAAACTACTAATGACATTTCGAATAAGATGATTGGTACTTCTTTATAAACCATGAAAGCATTCAACTATTCATAATATACTGCATGAAACGAAGGTAGCACCAAATCGTTGAGGAAATATGTAAGAAGAGAAATGGTAACAGACGAGTTCAAGGTAATACGAGAGCCAGGCAACATACGTATACATATACAATTCTTAAGCTAGCTTTGAGGATTATTATTATTATTATTATTATTACAGATGCTGAATAGCAAAAATAATTTCGGGGGTTACTACTAAATGAAAGCAATGAATGGTTAACGCAGATGATAAAACTAACAGCTGAATACACAGGCGATGTAGAAGAACTGCAATATTGACTGGTATCTGAATATTAGTATAAAATATTAAGCATGAAATATTAGTACTAAATTTGGAAGAAACTCAGGTAACAGTCAAAGACTTAAAAATGGGTTGGTAAAACTACACAGGACAGAGCAGTTCATTTACATAACAGCATTGTTTGATAAAAGAAACTGTATTACATAAAGGGATATATCGAGGATGGATCACGAAGCTACAACAGTATCAAGGTACATTTACGTCAGGAAAAAGTTCTAGCGAGATAATGTAAAGAGCTCACTGAGATATAATTAAGAGCTTATAAGACTATATACAAGTGTAACTGAGCACAACTACGAGGGGCGTGGACAACTGAGGACAGTACAAGACAAAGTATAGCTGAGGCAATGTCATCTGCGCTAGGCGTGTAGATAATGTGGATTGGTAAATGAAAGAACGCAGAGGAGGGAGTATACTTAAAACGACTATTTTTATCAGAATTAAATTCTGAAACACTTAGTAAAAAAACACAGTACAGCAGATTACTTTGAACTTAAGATGACAGTAACTTCTTATGCCGTGATACTGAATACAAACTCGCAATAAAAGAGCGGCAAAAGAACCATTTACGTTAAAGTTTTTTCATGACAAACGAACGTTGGCCACTCTGTTTTGATTGTCACTTAGAAAAAATAAGTTGTAAAACTAATTTTCTGTTTATTGCATGCCCGTGTTGTGGTACACAGTGAAACTCCGCACCACACCTCCGCAGCCTACCCCAGGAGTAGCCTATTTCAGCCATTCTCTTTGTCACCTCTAGTGGAGTGCTGCGGTACTTTGAGGAGGGAATTGCACTGTTTATTCGAACTTTAGACGTGTAACTATAAGAAAACACGAAATTAGTTACGTAATTTTATTTTTGCGATATTATAATTAAAACTTGATGACTAGCCTTCGTACGTTGACTGTAAGTTTTGCGGCACTGTCGGATATTTACACTGTGCTCGTTGCACCGGTGCTATCGTTGGGTCTGATTTTTTTCCCACCTTTTACTGCGGGTAGGAATTACGTTCGTCAAGTTTTTAATAAAATGTCGAATAATAATTCGACGATTGACAACGGCTTGAAAAAATGTTAGCAAGAGAGACGATAGTGTGCACGTCATTGACAACCTTCTTATGTTCTCATTTCTGATGAGTAAGCCACAAACTGTGACTCATATGACTGATGAGTCCTGAGTTTTCTCTCTCTCGATTACCAATAATCGAGCGTGTAAAGAGAGTAATCTGCCATTAGCAAAAGCAAACTCAAATGAAAGGAAGAAACTATTGTAACAATTTATTTTGAAGCGTAGTCCTATAACACCCCCCTGCTTCCCGGGATTTGCGAAATTACAAGTTGACAACGACCGTGAATTATGAATTTTGACCCGCGTCGTGATATGGCATACGAATCCGAAGTAAATAATGATTATTCCGCGGGAAGCAGGAGACGTTATAAGTTGATCGTTATTGAATGAGTAATTTCATTCAATAACGATCGGTAAATGAAATAATGGAAATAATTTGGAAACAAATTTTGCCAGTGGAAATTTTGCCGAAAGAAATGATTAAGTGGAAAAAGCAATTAAAAAATCGGTCGCCAACTCAACTGATGAGCGACAGTACTGTTAAGAACGTGAATAATTGTTTCAAAAATAAGCTTTACCTGCTTGTAGCGCAGCAGGTGGAACGGGAACTTTTACGTAAGTGGTGTGTCAAACAACGTCATAACAATCTAACTACACTTATTTTGTTCATAATTTGTCAGCTAAGTGCAATGCTGACAACACATCTATCGAGATTTTGAATAATGGACTGTCATTCTGTCTTTAAAATTAGGTACTCTGCACAGTTTAATCTACTGATAATGAAATATATTACCAATAATTGATTAACTGTATTTTGACTGATAATAAATCATTAATTAGGGGATTGTCAGGTGGAATAAGCTTTATAGTTTCATGAAATATCCTTGAATTAACTTCGGCTGAATATGCAATGAAATAAATCTTAGTAATCAAATTTATTACTTCAGTCTATTATTATGTTACTACGGTTTGCGTAAGCTTGTTAAGTGCAACAATTAACTACGATAACCAGTCTGAAATTTTCTCTTCACGGTCTATGCAAATAATTTGATAATTAACATATTTTCTCTTGATAATGGCGTGAAACACTCGGTTCAATAAGGTAAGGATTCGAAGGAACCTACTTTGTGTTATTGTCGGGAGGAATGTAACAGCAACACTTCGATTATAAAGTGCTTGTTATTAACTGTTCAACTTCAGAGAAAAACACAGTCACTGGCAAGCCTTCTACAATTTTATCCTCCGAAAATTACGTAGATCTTACTTCCCTCGTTGTCGGTGGATCGATGGAAGTCCACGGCAGCGACACAATGTGGCAGCGGGCTTTTACTGTTGCGACTTGGGCCCACAGTGCGCTTCACATTTAAGTCCTGGTTTCTTCAGCACTATGCCCATTAACCCATAATAACTTGCCCGGTCATGCTTCCAGATATGCCGACCATTACATTCCCGTCGTACTTAGATCGACACACTAGCCGTTAGATGTAACACAGCTAGGACTAGCAGCACTCGACTGTACTTCTTATTCCGAGCACAGCGTCACTGCTACTACTACCCGCTGACGCGCTCCCGCCCCCAGAGGCGCGACAAAACAATCTCTCTGACTTCAACGTTAACTAAATATGTCCAGACTTGCCAGTGTTAAACATTACATAATTTAAACATAGTATTTACAATACTTATTTACACTAGACAATACCTCGTATACAAACAGTTTCGTGTGTTAAGTATGCGAAAAAATTCATAGCAAGGACTGCGTTGTAGCGTCACAGTCCCAATTACCGCTACTGATTATATACGAAGAGAAATGATAAATTTTACGTACCATATACTCGAACATATTGTTCGACCCAAGATGATCGAAAAATAACGAAAAAAGGTACGTGGAAAATCTTATTATTATGTAATTCTACAGTTTCTCTTGTATTTTTTGATCGAACAGCCCACTAGTATACTGCCGATCCATAGTGTCCAAAGGGCCCTATATTTTGGCGATCAGACATGTTGCTTTTATCAGGTGCACTGATAACTGAGCTCGCAGCTGGCTTATATCTCCTCCCACAGCAAACCGTTCCCGTGCCCTCCGTGGTCCGCGCACGAGGACGCGCGTTCGCAATCGCGGAGAAGCCATCGCCAGCTCCAGTACTGGCGTCGATGCAGTTGCTCTGTCTGCCCTGGTCGCTACTTCTTAATTATAGCCAGTGCTGAGTGCCAAGCAAGTGGAGGAGTCGCTCAGCGGGCACGCTCCACTGGGTCCGCCGGATCCTGCACGAGCACTGTCGGTGTCTGAAGGAAACTAAAATTCCGTTGCCAAGTAAAAGATGCCCATGGGGTGGTATCGATAGATGATACCACGGAAACACACATTACCTCAGTTTTGATATTTTTTTTAACTGTAGTATGCATCAAAGATATTGATGTAGCTACACAAGAGGCAAAGATGATGTCCAGACGAACAAGATTGAAAGCCGTTCATAACAGGGCGAACTCAGGTATTCGAAAAAATGAAGGAGGGTTGTTAGGAGCAATATACAAATGATAAGGTACGAGACCATTAAAGTCTTTTCTTCAATTTGAAATGTATGATCATCTTGTGTGCTTCTGCTATATATCTGTGTCTTTAACGCATTATTTATTATAACAGGCGGTGGTCGTGCGGTTCTAGGCGCTGCAGTCCGGAACCCCGGGACTGCTACGGTCGCAGGTTCGAATCCTGCCTCGGGCATGGATGTGTGTGATGTCCTTAGGTTAGTTAGGTTTAAGTAGTTCTAAGTTCTATGGGACTGATGACCAAAGATGATAGTGCTCAGAGCCATTTGAACCATATTATAACAGGAGCTATGTTTTTCTACACACATCGAAGTTGTTTGCTTCATATGTTGTACTGACAAGCTGGTTATGCTTTGCTTCGACTTGATAATGGTCTACTGATCGAAACCGATTGCACCGAGCTTAAAACTAAGCAGCTGATGGTCATCTACAATGAAGTTTCACAGTTTTTAAGGAATACAGACGAAAGTATGGCGGATGCACCAAAAGCAAAAGAAGGATATTAATGGACACATTTAGGCACAGTATATTAGCAGATGTCCGTAGTAAAAGTTTTTAAATTGTAATATAAAGACTTAACAAAACTGAAAATTGAAAGTACACACCAACACACACAAAATGACTACGAAATAGACTACTCAATGGAAGAAACTTACACTTAAGTTGGCTTAAAAATGAAAGTCTCTGGGGCTAGAGGGAATATAAATTGAGGGGGGAGGGAGTATTACATCAAAAGCTTAATACTTTATTTACCAATTTTATGGAGGATGGTGGGATTCAAAGAGGATGGCGACCTACACAGAGGGCGTCACACGCCATGTGGTCTTCACCATGGCATCACACGGGATCGCTCGTCACATAACATCAACCACTTTGTGTTTCCATCACAAGGCATTAAAATAGTCCGGCCCATCTGCCAATAGTTCTGTACACCGCTATGTAATGCGCTGAATGCAGGCCCTTCGTTCTGCTTTCGAGTAATTTCAGACAAATCGTTGCCATATTCGCAGTTATAAGTGGCTGCATGGCTTCACTCGGCCAGTTATCGTTCTGGATGTCAGCAAGCCACCACCAGTCATCGCAATCATAGCCGAGTGTCGCAAAATTTATATAGTAACTGCGTGTGCTGAAACCGGCGATAGTCGGAACTGAACTGCAATTAGACTTGTTAGCCATAGTTCAATGAGCGAGATGCAGACTAGAGCTCAGAACTTTTGTCACTTCCACGCTCTCTCGTCAAACTGTAGCTGAATATTTGTGTACTATTATTTTAATAAATGCCTTCCACAGTCGTACTCCACTGCCCACCGAACCTACACAATATCAACAAAATTTTGAAAAACACAGCCCTCAGTGACGAACACAATTAATTTGTAACCTAGGTTTCGGTGTCACAAGGGACACCTTCTTCGGACAAAGTTAAAACTAAATGTCACAGCATAACGTACCAAAAAATACGAAAGCTGTGGTCATACCTGACAGCTTCAGATAGTCAGTTTTTGTGTTGACTGTAGCAGAGGACGCATGGCAGCCCCTAGTGGCTTGCACCCCTGTTGCATTTTATTTTAATTCTGACTATGTGACGCTGTCAGGTATGACCGCAGCTTTCGTATTTTTTGGTACGTTATGCTGTAACATTTAGTTTTAACTTTGTTCGAAGAAGGTGTCCCTTGAGACACCGAAACCTAGGTTACAAATTAATTGTGTTCGCGACTGAGGGCTGTGTTTTTCAAAATTTTTTATTATACAACAGTCGCTGATTGACAGCCATGTTAAAACGCCTAGACAATATCCTCGTCCATTCCTACACAACTCCGCTCCCCTCCCAGCCTAATGGCTCATATCCCTGTAACAGAAATAGATGCAAGACTTGTCCCATACATCCTCCACCAAATACTCCAGTCCGGTCACAAGCATCACGTATACCATCAAAGGTAGGGGTACTATTGTAATCAGTCATGTGATCTAGAAGCTAAGCTGCAACTACTGGCCGACCGGGGTAGCCGAGCGGTTCTAGGCGCTACAGTCTGGAACCGCGCGACCGCTGCGGTCGTAGCTTCGAATCCTGCCTCGGGCACGGACGTGTGTGATGTCCTTAGGTTAGTTAGGTTTAAGTAGTTCTAAGTTCTAGGGGACTGATGACCTCAGAAATTAAGTCCCATAGTGCTCAGAGCCATTTGAACCATTTTGCAACTACTGTGCTGCATTTCACATGGGCATGGCAACCAACAATCTGTCTGTCCACGTAAATTGCCTCTGACAAACTGTAACCAAGAAGCAGCTTTATGACCCCACTGCGCCGGCCGGTGTGGCCGTGTGGTTCTAGGCGCTTCAGTCTGGAAGCGCGTGACCGCTACGGTCGCAGGTTCGAATCCTGCCTCGGGCATGGATGTGTGTGATGTCCTTAGGTTAGTTAGGTTCACGTAGTTCTAAGTTCTAGGGGACTGATGACCACAGCTGTTACGTTCCATAGTGCTCAGAGCCATTTGAATTTTGACCCCACTGCTGAGCACGCTGCCCAACATGACGTTCTTCATTCAATGACTCCTTCACAGCCGATTCCACCTGAATCTTTCCCACCGACGTCAGATTTTCTGAACTGTGCAGATGGGAACTCTCCCAGCAACACATCCTGTGTTCCCCTATCGCTCCTGGCCTCAACTTGCGTTAGTCATAGTAATTATGCACGCGCTAATCGTCCACGAGACTCAGAGGGCCATAGACACGGGTTCCCAGGTGGATGCCGTGTTTCTTGACTTCCGCAAGGCGTTCCATACTGTTCCCCACAGACGTTTAATGAACAAAGTAAGAGCATATGGACTATCAGACAAATGTGTGATGGGATTGAAGAGTTCCTAGATAACAGAACGCAGCATGTCATTCTCAATGGAGAGAAGTCTTCCGAAGTAAGAGTGATTCCAGGTGTGCCACAGGGGAGTGTCGTAGGACCGTTGCTATTCACAATATACATAAATGACCTTGTGGATGACATCGAAGTTTCACTGAGGCTTTTTGCGGCTGATGCTGTGGTATATCGAGAGGTTGTAATAATGGAAAATTGTACTGAAATGCAGGAGGATCTGCAGCGAAGTGACGCATGGTGAAGGGAACGGCTATTGAATCTCAATGTAGACAAGTGTAATGTGCTGCGAATACATAGAAAGAAAGATCCTTTATCATTTAGATACAATATAGCAGAACAGCAACTGGAAGCAGTTAATTCCATAAATTATATGAGAGTAGGCATTAGGAGTGATTTAAAATGGAATGATCATATAAAGTTGATCGTCGGTAAATCAGATGCCAGATTGAGATTCATTGGAAGAATCTTAAGGAAATGCAATCCGAAAACAAAGGGAGTTGGTTACGGTACGCTTGTTCGCCTACTGCTTGAATACTGCTCAGCAGTGTGGGATCCGTACCAGATAGGGTTGATAGAAGAGATGGAGGAGTTCCAACGGAGAGCAGCGCGCTTCGTTGCAGGATCATTTAGTAATCGCGAAAGCGTTACGGAGATGATAGATAAACTCCAGTGGAAGACTATGCAGCAGAGACGCTCAGTAGCTCGGAACGGGCTTTTGTTGAAGTTTCGAGAACATACCTTCACCGAGGAGTCAAGCAGTATATTTCTCCCTCCTACGTATATCTCGCGAAGAGACCACGAGGATAAAATCACAGAGATTAGAGGTCACACAGAGGCATACCGACAATCCTTCTTTCCCCGAACAACACGAGACTGGAATAGAAGGGAGAACCGATAGAGGTACTCAGGGTACCCTCCGCCACACACTGTCAGGTGGCTTGCGGAGTATGGATGTAGATGTAATCCCTTCCCTGTTCTCCTGTTCTATCAGCCCTCTGTTCTATCATTGCACCTTCAGTCTTCTTATTTCTCTTCTTCTTATTTTCTCCTTTTGCGCTACCCCCTTCTCCTCGCCCTCCTTGTAACCTCCAAACTGCACCTAGCTGCCCTACCCCACTCTTCCTCTCGTCCCTGTATGTTCCCACAAGCAGCTCTTTACCGTCCCCACCCCTACCGTGGTATGCCTCCCCCTCCCTGCCCCAGCCTCCTCCTTACCCTCTCAAACAGCTGACACTCTCATCATGCACTTATGGTTTCACTCTGCCTTCAGCTGCCGGTGACTGTAGTCATGTGTGCGTGAGCTGCGTTGCCTATTTTCGATGAAGGCCTTGTTGGCCGAATGCTCAGTTTCTGACAGTCTTTCTGTTGGGCCTATCTGGGACTTAGTATCTCCCCTACATGGTGAGTAGTAACTATCTTTTTCATAATATTGTCAATGATTGTTATTTGTTATTCATCTTGTTGCCCACTTCCTTTTTACTATTGTAACTATGATCAGACAGTTACAGGCTGTAAGCACGCCACCTCAACACATCAACTAATTTCTGTGGTAAGGGGTTCGCTTCCTGCCACTGTTACGATTGAGCCGAATTTATTTGGAGATCACATAAGGCCACTTTCTACCCATGTTCGATTCCAAGTCTGGTAAATAGTTTTAATGCCGGAAAGTTCCATATGTGTAATTCTTTTAATCAATTAGACCAGTATGGAGTAGGTTTTCAAAATTACCTGATAGCAGACTTCAATATTGCGGACGAGGTTGATATCTGCACGTACGATGTGTCCAGCATTCACGTTGGCCAAGTCGATGATGCCCACATCACCAAGAGAGTAGTCTTCGACCAACATAATTTCCAATCTGGTGGTCAATATCTTACCATAAAGGGGCCAAATTACATTGGTCGAGTCTTCGTCCACTGCGGTCAAGACGTGCACACGATATGCATCCTTTGTGAGTCGTGGCATCACCATCATTTTTCTGTAGGAGACATTATACTCCTGTTAACACATGCTTATGAGAAAGAGGATAATACATGCAGTAGTCATGAAGTTACAATTTACAAAATACGGGAACACACAATAACGTATGCATCCAGAATGAATCCTATGCCCTACCGTGTGGTGTACAATCTTTGGAAATATCCTGGTAAGTTAAGGCTGTGACTCTGATCGAGATACAGACTCGAAACTTTACGGGTGGCGCTCTGCTAATGTAAATAAGTCCCAATCACGAGCCGTCCTCACAACTGCTCCCCCGTCAGTATGCGAGTCTAGGAATTCCTTCTGAAGTATCACACCAGCAAGGTATGAAGCAGAGCTTCTGTGACGCAGTAATCGTAAAACACCTGTGAGTAGAGGTCAGTGTTGTACCACGTAACACTTTAACCCACCCTGAAATAGAAGTTTAATAAATATTGTGATCCCATTTTGAAATGATGGCGTACACTTTATGTGGACTGCAGATGGCAGTGGTTTTCTCATATTGAAAAAATTACTCCACAGCTGTAGGGTTCGCAACAAATGTGAAAAATTGTTCCAAGGAACTAACATTCTATTGTGATTGAAAAATGTTCGAATTCGAGATAATTTTTTCAATATTTTATTTAATGTCTATGTCTTACAGTATTACTTTACTGCATGGTAATAATTACTAAGTTAAATCAAACCAAGGATAACTTCTATCAAATAGTAATAACAGGATAAAAAAATTTTCACAGAGACGCTGTTGGCAACTAATAAAAATTTCCACTTTCGAGACAGGTAAAGTTCTTGAAACATTACAGACACTCATTTAACTTGCAAATATCACATATGCACATATTTCATGGTAAAAAGGTCTTTAGTATCAAGCTACAAGATGGTGCACGCCTGACGAACTATGGTTTAACCATTCATGTTGTTGTTGTGGTCTTCAGTCCTGAGACTGGTTTGGTGCAGCTCTCCACGCTACTCCATCCTGTACAAACTTCTTCATCTTCCAGTACTAATGGCAACCTACATCCTTCTGAATCTGCTTAGTGTATTCACCTCTTGGTCTCCCTCTACAATTTTTACCCCCCACGCTGTACTCCAATGCCAATTTGTGATCCCTTGATGCCTCAGAATATGTCCTACCAACCGGTCCCTTCTTCTTGTCAAGTTGTGCCACAAACTCCTCTTCTCCCCAATTCTATTCAATACCTCCTCATTAGTTATATGTGATCTACCCATCTAATCTTCAGCATTCTTCTGTAGCACCACATTTCGAAAGCTTCTATTCTCTTCTTGTCCAAACTAGATATCGTCCATGTTTCACTTCAATACATGGCTACAATCCATACAAATACTTTCAGAAACGACCTCCTGACACTTAAATCTGTACTCGATGTGAACAAATTTCTCTTCTTCTGAAACGTATTCCTTGCCATTGCCAGTCTACATTTTATTTCCTCTCTACTTCGACCATCATCGGTTATTTTGCTCCCTAAATAGCAAAACTCCTTTACTCCCTTTAAGTGTCTCATTTCCTAATCTAATTCCCTCAGCATCACCCAACTTAATTCGACTACATTCCATTATCCTCGTTTTGCTTTTGTTGATGTTCATCTTATATCCTCCTTTCAAGACACTGTCCATTCCGTGCAGCTGCTCTTCTATGTCCTTTGCTGTCTCTGACAGAATTACAATGTCATCGGCGAAACACAGAGTTTTTATTTCTTCTCCATGGATTTAATTCCTACTGGGAAATTTTCTTTCCTTTCCTTTACTGCTTGCTCAATATACAGACTGAATAACATCTGGGAGAGGCTACACCCCTCTCTCACTCCCTTCCCAACCACTGCTTCCCTTTCATTCCTCCCGACTCTTATAGCTGCCATCTTGTTTCTGTACAAACTGTAAATAGCCTTTCGCTCCCTGTATTTGACCCCTGCCATCTTCAGAATTGGAAAGAGAGTATTCCAGTCAACATTGTCAAAAGCTTTCTCTATGTCTACAAATGCTAGAAACGTACGTTTTCCTTTCCTTAGTCTTTCTTCAAAGATAAGTCGTAAGGTCAGTATTGCCTCACGTGTTCCAACATTTCTACGGAATCCAAACTGATCTTCCCCGAGGTCGGCTTCTACCAGTTTCTCCATTCGTCTGTATAGAATTCGCGTTAGTATTCTGCAGCTGTGACTTATTAAACTGATAGTTCGGTAATTTTCACATCTGTCAACACCTGCTTTCTATGGAAGTGGAATTACTGTATTATTCTTGAAGTCTGAGGGTATTTCGCCTGTCTCATACATCCTGCTCACCAGATGGTAGAGTTTTGTCAGCACTGGCTCTCCCAAGGCCGTCAGTAGTTCTAATGGAATGTTGTCTACTTCCGGGGCCTTGTTTCGACTCAGGTCTTTCAGTGCTCTGTCAAACTCTTCACGCAGTGTCGTATCTCCCATTTCATCATCATCTACATCCTCTTCCATTTCCATAATATTGTCCTCAAGTACATAGCCCTTGTATAGAACCTCTATACAGTATACTCCTTCCACCTTTCTGCTTTCCCTTCTTTGCTTAGAACTGGGTTACCATCTGAGCTCTTGATATTCATACAAGTGGTTCTCTTTTCTCCAAAGGTCCCTTTAATTTTCCTGTAGGCAGTATCTATCTCACTCCTAGTGAGATAAGCCTCTACATCCTTACATTTGTCCTCTAGCCATCCCTGCTTAGCCACTTTGCTCTTCCCATCGATCTCATTTTTGAGACGTTTGTATTCCTCTTTGCCTGCTTCTTTTACTGCATTTTTATATTTTCTCCTTTCATCAATTAAATTCAATATTTCTTCTGTTACCCAAGGATTTCTACTAGCCCTCGTCTTTTTGCCTACTAGATCCTCTGCTGCCTTCACTATTTCATTCCTCAAAGCTACCCATTCTTCTTCTACTGTATTTCTTTCGTCAATTGTTCCCTTGTGCCCTCCCTGAGACTCTATACAACCTCTGATTTAGTCAGTTTATCCAGGTCCCATCTCCTTAATTTCCCACCTTTTAGCAGTTTCTTCAGTTTTAATCTACAGGTCATAACCAATAGATTGTGGTCAGAGTCCACATCTGCCCCTGGAAATGTCTTGCAATTTAAAACCTAGTTCCTAAATCTCTGTCTCACCACTATATAATAAATCTGAAACCGTTCACTATCTCCAGGCTTCTTCCATGTATACAACCTTCGTTCATGATTCTTGAACCAAGTGTTAGCTATGATTAAGTTATGCTCTGTGCAAAATTCTACAAGGCGTCTTCCTCTTTCATTTCTTCCCCCCAATCCATATTCACCTACTATGTTTCCTTCTCTCCCTTCTCCTACTCTCGAATTCCAATCACCCATGACTATTAAATTTTCGTCTCCCTTCACTACCTGAATAATTTCTTTTATCTCATCATACATTTCATCAATTTCTGCATCATCTGCAGAGCTAGTTGGCATATAAACTTGTACTACTGTAGTAGGCGTGGGCTTCGTGTCTATCTTTGCCACAATAATGCGTTCACTATGCAGTTTGTAGTAGCTTACCCGCACTCCTCTTTTCCTGTTCATTATTAAACCTAATCCTGCATTACCCCTATTTGATTTTGTATTTATAACCCTATATTCACCTGACCAAAAGTCTTGTTCCTCCTGCCAACCAACTTCACTAATTCCCACTATATCTAATTTTAACCTATCCATTTCCGTCTTTAAATTTTCTAACATACCTGCCGGATTAAGGGATCTGACATTCCACGCTCCGATACGTAGAACGCCAGTTTTCTTTCTCCCGATAACGATGTCCTCTTGAGTAGTTCCCGCCCGGAGATCCGAATGGGGGACTATTTTAGGAACCATACGACTGTCTGGCCTCTCAACAGATATCCCTCCGTTGTGGTTGCACCTACGGTACGGCCATCTGTATCGCTGAGGCACGCAAGCCTCCCCACCAACGGCAAGGTCCATGGTTCATGGGGGGTGGGGGGGGGGACCATTCATAAATTATATAATTTTCTTTGAAAAATATGATGAATCTTACACCTTGTAAAACTCATTATCTAAGGAATTTACACTACCTTCCAAATAGCTTTTATGTGTTATACAGTACTTAGACATACAGAACTCGAAACATTTAGAAATACTGGGCAAAACAAAAACAGTAGAAAAGTCCTTATGGCACGGTCCTTCATGTGATTCCAAAATCTGTCACTAAAACGAAGCACAGACCAGGAAACATCATGTGTTCCTAGATACACAATCCTCCCGGTCCAACACTTTACCCGTCGCGTCAGTTGCAATGTAACGTAGAAAAACTATAAAAATATTTGAGCCGTGTCTGACTCATGTTATGCTTTGCATTAAACTTTTATTGCTATTCTGTGATTAGTCTCCCACGGTTATTGCGATTGTGGTGTCACCGCTAGACACCACACTTGCAAGGTGGTAACTTAAATCGGCCGCGGTCCTGTAGTACATGTCGGACCCGCGTTTCGCCACTGTGTAATCGCAATCCTAGCGCCACCACATGGCAGGTCACAAGACACGGACATGACCTCGCCCCAGTTGTACGGACGACATAGCTTGCGACCAGACCTACCAAGTCTTCCTCTCATTTGCCGAGAGACTGATAGAATAGCCTTCAGCTTATTCCATAGCTACTACCTAGCAAGGCGCCATTTGTATCAGTGCTTATAGCTTACTACTATTCAAGAGATGTATTCCAACAAGAGAATAAAGTTAAGTATATTATTCCAGCTACGTACTTTTCTTCTTATTCATTAATAAGTCTCATGTTCCAGTACTTCACGCCCGTCTGCGTTAGTTTAGCGTGCACTTTCAGCCACTTCGATCTACAAGGTGTTGGCCCAGCTGCCGACACATCAGCGATTATGCTATTATCCTCTCTCTCTGCGAGTAGCAGCAGCAGTGTGTATCGATATTCGCACCCTTGTACTATCTTTGGCCTCGCGCTTATAGTTTCTGGCTGTGCCGTGTGCGGGCGGGTGGTTGGATGGCGTGTAGCAGCGAGGAAGTCTCCATGGAGCGTGTCTGTCTGGGCCCACTGACGGCGCCCACGCGCGGTCGGAGTGTGAGGTATTGTTCCCATTGCTACGAGGTCCGTGGCTCACCGATCCCGGACACGAAATTTGAGTCTTTACTTAATCTACCAGCCAGCCCCAACTGTTCACATTGTGTCGTTTGAATTTCGTTGTGGGCTGTTCGGACATTCCCGCGAGCAACAACGTGTGTTTTCAAGTAGGCTAAATTCTAGCCGGCCTCCTGTGGAATTTAACTTAACTTGACAATTTTGAATTGAAGTGCACCAGCGGAATCTTCTGACTTGTGGCCGTTAACGTTCTGGTTACCTGCCCCGGCCTATGACGTAAATTCAGGCAGTGTATTTTCCTCTTCGTGTTCTGGCTGTCCAGCATGGCGTGTATTTTGACAGCTGAATGTGTAATTTCTTACGGGCGCCGATAACTCTGCATTGTTCCATTGAACTCCCTGTTGTGTGCTTGTCGGGTGGATCGGAAGTCATCCTGTCGCTTGGTCCGTTGACTGTCTGTCGGTTGGGTTTCCGTCGGATTGAGAATTTGTTGGGCCGGCTGTCTGTATCACCTAAGCGAGCATTAGGGTTTTAAGTCCAGGCCCACCCTTAGAAACTTCTGAGCGCCGTTTGATGTGCTGTCCTTTCTTATTTTTCCTTATTGTTTGTTTGTGTATGGTTTCTAGCCGATTTTAAATTAAAGTTGTTTTGCCCTTAAGGCGTGAGATTGTTTGGGCCTTCAGCCTGATTTAAAGATATTTTTAGGATAAGGCATTCTGCCTTGTAAATTGAAATTCCTGTTTTTGAGTCTTAAGGTATTGGCCTTCAGCCGATTTTAAATTAATTTTGCCCTTAAAGCGTGAGATTGAATGGCGGATTAAGCCGGGAATTAAATTCAAAAATTGATGTTTGGCTTGCTTTCTTTTCAATTTTTTCTCTAGTAATGTTCGTCAAATGAATAAAGTAGTATGTTCGAGTTCAACTGACAGCCACTCATTTTGGCCCCTTTCCACAAACTAAACTGTCTGTCCTGTCTTGCAGGTATAGCAGGGGATCTCAATATTGTTGCAGGTAAAGGAGGAACCAAGGAGAACTAATTGGAAAAGCTTCAAGCAAATGTAATTCGTCCACTAAACAAGCGTCTCAGTCGCAACTCTGACCAATTCCTGAGTATTAGTCTTCCGTTTGGGACCATCACCACTTCGGAAAAAAAAACGAAGTGAAAGAAAAGACCAAACACACAGCGGTATATTTTCTCACAGTTTCGATTAGAGAGCGACAGAATGTTACGCCTCAAACAGAATGTTACCTCATCAAACTCCACTGGCAGACGCTACAAGCGATACGTTGTACATCAAATGCGAGAGAGTACGTTCCACCAGGAGTCGAGTAACACATTAATGTCTCCCACAAACGCCTCCCGAAGTAGTAGAAAATCAGATGAATTAGAGGTCACATTGAGATTTCAGTTAGGTTACATCATGGTCAGGCAGAGATTCCGAATTCATAATCTGGAATGTAAGGCGTACCCAGGAGCACAAACAGACTCAGATCGCAATTTAGTAGTGGTGAGGAGTAGGCGTAAGTTTAAAGAGACTACTCAGGTAGACTCACTGCGTAAGTAGTGGGATACGAAAATACTAAGAAATGAAGAGACAAACTTGAAGTTCTCTGATGCTAGAGATACTGCGATAATGAATAGCTCAGTACACCGTCCAGCTAGAAAGGAGAAAACGGCATTCACAGAAGTAGGAAAGAAAGCCATACGAACAGGGAAGGCAACTGAGAACAAATAATGTATGACAAACGAAATACTTCAGCTCATCTACAAAAGATGGAAGTACAAAAATGTTCAAGGTCATTCACAAACACAGAAATACATGTCTCTAAGAAACGAAGTCGGTAGCAAATGCAGGGAAGCTAAGACAAAATGGCTGTATTAAATATATGAAGAAATCGGCAAAGAAATGATTGTCGATAAGACTGACTCAGTATATAGGAAAGTCAAAACAACCTTCAGGTCAAAACAATCTTCGGTGCAATTAAAAGTAAGAGTGGTAACATTAAGAGTCCAATGGGAATTCCACTGCTAAATGCAGAGGAGAGAGGGGAGACCACACTAAAGGCCTCTATGAATGGGAAGACTTGTCTGATGAAGTAATAGAAGAAGAAACAAGAGTTGACAGTGAAGAGATAGAAGATGCACTATTTGAATCAAAATTTAAAAGTGTATTGGAAAGCTTAACATCATATAAGGTAGAAGGGATGGATAAAATTACATCGGAATTTCTAAACTCATAGATGGTGGGGGGGGGGGGGGGGGCGGAAGTGGCAACAAAATGATTATCTACGTTGGGGTGCAGAATGTGTGAGTCTGGCGATATATCCCCTGACTTTCGCAAAACCATCATCCATACAATTCCGAAGATTACAAGAGCCAACAGATGCAAGAATTATCACTCTATCAGCTTAAACGCTCATGCATCCAAGTTACTGACAAAACCAATGTACGGAAGAATGTAAAATAAAATGGAGGATGTTTTAGAAGACCATCAGTTTGACTTTAAGAAACGTAAAGGCACCAGAGAGGCGGCTTTGACATTGTAGTTGATAGTGGAAGAAAGACTAAAGGAAAACACTTTCTTAGGATTTGTCGAACCAGAAAAAGAGTTCGACAATGTAAAATGGAGCAAGACGTTAGAATTTCTGGGAAAAATAGGGGTAAGCTATAGGGAGAGACTGGTAATAAACAATATGTACAATAGCCAAGGAGGAACAATAAGACTGGAAGACCAATATCGAGTGTGAGACAGGGACGTAGTCTTTCGCCCCTACTGTTCAATCTATACATAGAAGAAGCAATGAAAAAATAAGAGATTCAAGAGCAGGGTCAGAATTCAGAGTGAAAATATATCACTGTTATTCTCAGAAAAAGAGAAGTAGAATTGTCGGATTTGTTGAATGGAATGAACAGTCTAATGAGTACAGAATATCGATTGAGACGAAAGCAATGAGAAGTACCAGAAATGATAACTGCATAGCAAAATAACACATGACAAACAGAGCACTGATTGCCTAAAAAACGGTGTAGCACTGAAAACAGGGCATTCCTGGTCAAGAAAATCTACTAATATCAAACATAGTCCTTTAGTAGATAAACATTTCTGAGCAAAACATCGTGCGGTAGTGAAACATGGACTGGGAAAACCAGAAGAGAATCGAAGTATTTGAGGACTGAAGTTAGAGAAGAAAGTTAAAAATTAGGTGGACTTACAATATAAGGAATATGGAGGTTCTCTGCTGAATCGACAAGGAGAGCAATCTATGGAAGACACTGTCAAGAAAAAGGGACAGTTTGATAGCATGACAGCACTTCTGTTAAGACGTCAGGGAATAAATTCCATCATACTAGAGGGAACTTTAGAGGGCAAAAACTAAGGAGGAAGAGATGGGATACATCGAGCAAGTAATTGAGGATATAGTTTGCAAGTGCTACTCTGAGGTGATAAGTTTGGCACACGAGAGGAACTTGTGGTAGATCGCCTCCAACCGGTGGTAAATTTTAGCTATTTTACATTGTTTGAAACACGTCTTAGTTTCACTATTACCATTCAAAATCACATTAGCCTTAACGTTAATTGTATAGTGGGTAACATGTGATACTGCAGCGTTTCAGGTAAGTGAAGATTCACCATGAAGGATGTGAAGAAGCTGATGATGTAAGATATCTTTGAATTCTCAGTCTGTAACATTTATGATAAAGATGAATATGTTCAGAGTTAAACAGCACAGTATTGTTGCGAAGATCAATAAATCCCATGAGAAATGCACACTGCATCACCTTGAAGCTTGATTTTAGAGTTACAAGAACCTGACATTTAATCCATTGGATTAGATCATCAGACACTCTTTCATCTGACTAGATTAGAACCCAGTTTACAGGACACATTAGATTCGATTTTTTGAATCCTACGTGAGTAAATTATACATAGAAGCTAAACTGGAAACGACTAAAGAAGATCATAATGCACTCTTACAACTATGTGGCTTAAGGCGACAATAGCGTTAACAACAGTGAAAATTTGGTCACTCGTTGAAGTGGTTGGTCAGCACTCCTTTCGTATAAGAAGGAAACAGGGGTGTCTAGTTCTCTCCAAACCCTATATTTGTATTTGGCGTGAGAGTACGAGCACAGTGGAAAAATTTGTATTTGGGGACAGCAATATCCCTTAGCATCTCAATACACTTAACGTGGAATGTACAATTCGGTATTTTTGTAATACTGGCCTAATGTCAAAAGATGTCTTCAGTAATCTAGGCAATGACAACAGTCTGAGGGTAACGCCGAGGATCATATAGAAAAGCACTTGACGGTGAAAGAATTACGAATGATGAACCATCTTCTTCAAAAATAACGGACATTTGATGGAACAAAATTTTGGAAACAAAACCTCTGACCTGAACACAATTATAATTAGAAAACAGTAGCACAGAACGACATTTTTTTCAGCGCCAGCATAACAATAATTTGTGAGTTTTATACAAGACATGTAATTGAAAAATGAAACTAAAAATGATATTTCACTGTACATTAGGGTTCACTATTAAGTGACTTCGCATAGTTGTCAGATTGTTTTACACAACAGTGACGACATATGCACTCAAATGAGCCGAAAGGAGGGCTGTGTGTCACTTTGTTGGTTGTCGCCAATGTTGAATAATAAATATACGAATAATGGAAGTGTTGGGCATGTTGTTAAGATATTTAGTAGCAGCAAAACCGTTGACAAGCTAGGGCACAGGAATAAAGTCTTCTGCGTTGAAATGATGACACAACTACTCGTTTATAAAGGGCGTTTCACTGAACGAGTTTTTAAAAAGGCATACCATTTCAAGCAGCCTACAAGACTATCGAACGCTATGAGATCGAAACATTCATTAAAAGAACTCTCGAATTATAATGCAGAACGACTAATAAAACTCACAACTGATCTTTCAAGGACATAATAAATTTGCGTAACCTGTTACTGTACTGTGGACATTATTTTTTATTTGAACTATACGCCTATTTCAGCTATACAATAATCATCATGTTATGTGCAATGGAACATTTCATATATTTTGGTAATTTGCTGTATAGTATGTGAGTTACGAATAATAAGATTTTACATGCGTTTATAAGTTATGGCTTCCATGCAACATTGTTGTTTCTTTTGTTGTCTATTTGTTTGTGATTATATTTTACGTTATTGTAGGAGTAATAATCATTTTCGTAGTCTGGTCTGACTCTTCGTTTATTAGTGATCAGAAATTAATGTCAATCTATAGTTAACATTTAGTGACGCCAATTGTGACAGATTTCAATGACATTCTGAAATTTGTTTCTGACCAATACTAAATGAAAAGTCAGAACAAACTGCAAAACTGATATTCTTCTTACATTAATCCAAAACATAATCAGGAACAAATAGACAGCAACAGAAATAACGACACTGCATGGAAGGCTGGATTTGAAACGTATGTAAAATCAAATTATTCATAATTCACATGTAATACAAGAAATGCACCAAACTTCATAAAATGTTCAATTGCAAATAAGCTGATGATGGTTGTGTAGCTGAAATAGGCCCATAGTTCAAATAAAATTCAATACTCATAACAGCACAACTGGTTATACAAATTTATTATGTCCTTGAAAGACATTCATTACGCAGCATTTCAAGAGGGTTCAAATATAATTTTTTATTTTATGGTAAATTCAAATGCTTAAATACTGTTTTAGTGGCGCAAAAGTCACCAGTGTTTTTTCGAAAACGTACTATTATCAGTTCACGAAAAAATTACAAGATAACATACTCCTACACTTGGCTAGAGTCCAAACATTGGTACATGTGCTCTGCAGAGCTATACGTCCATTACAATAGAGCATTAAAACCGTCTGAAATAATAATAACTCATTATGAATTTAAAAAGGTAACGACAGGTCACAACTCACAAGTGCTTCTTTGCAAACTGGAAGTCGCTTCCTTCGATATCTCTGTTCATTAGTAACTCGGGAAATCTGTGTTTGAGGGAGAAGTATGCGTCTAATCCCAGTTTCACCTTCTCCATGCTGCACTTGGAGTTGATGTACATTCGCTCAATGAAGGAGTCGTCTGGAACACAGAATTCCCGTAGAGAACACGAAGGTAGATTTTTACAAGTATATTAAAGACACAGAAAACAGAAAGGATTCTATTATCGACAGCAATTTTACTATGTACAATTTCCTACAATAGAAGTAACACGACATGAAATTTTTTGTTTTCTGTTACATGTGTGTCCTCAAAACGGTTATATGGTCCCATAATCAATGTATTATACTGTACATACGCATATGAATTCACACTGATAATAAACGTAGTATGCATAATATTAAAGAGAGTATTAGCATTCCGAAGCATTCCTAATCAGTGAACAGATAATCAAGATAACGAGCTGGAAGAGGTCCACAAAATTTGAGAATAAGGCGTAAAGCTGGTCATAGTAATTCTGTATATTCCATAAGCTAAGATAGAGGCAGTGAAGTAGTAATACGGAATTTAAAACGACCGTAGGTAGTGTTTATTTCCTTCTTAAGTTGCAATCGCAAATAAGTAGAAGAGACTATAACTCTTTGTTTCACAGTGATCATTAAAAAAAACCTGATCATCCGTAACGACATATAGTTGAGTTATTTCTGCACTTGTTAAATGTGTAATAAATTGGAGCGATTTTTAGATACAATAATGATAAGATAATGCTGCTACAGACATACTAATGAAAGACACAAATAATATATAGATGTAAGAAGCATTACATCTATGTAATCACACCAATAATGTTGATTGTATGACCATTACTCAGGCGTAATATATGACCTCTACTGTGACAGATGTACTGACCTACAGCGTCAGGTAGGTGTGGCTGCATCCTGAGCCACTCCCGCAGTGACGTCACAGCCGTCTTGATGTCCTCCTCGTTGGTACCCAGCTGCTTCCTGACGTACGCCATCTCCTCAGGTGTGATCACCAAGTATTTACCGGTGTCTGCCATTGCTGTAAAGCAGAAAGTAGACACAATCGCTTGAACCAGAACACCAGTTCACTAATAGAAAAACCTGAAGGCGTATGTGACACCCAGCCACTGATTGCTTAACAGAAATCGAAGAAGGCCGATTAGAGTTTATATAGTGGCATCAACAAGGTTGGAGTGTTTCCAGGATCTGGAAGGAAATTGGCCGATAGCTTTCAAAGACATTTGCCTGGAGTGATTTAAGAAAAACACAGGAAACCTAAATATGGATGGCCAGGCTGCTTTACGTTTCTTTTGATCGAATATACACTACGGTATTATTATCTGTAGATCTCATTGTGAGGTAGGCGTCTTGGGAAGACGGCGCTGTATTCCTAATGAATCTCTCCACTGTAGGTCCGGTAGACCTTTATTGGAGTAAGATTACATTCAGGAAACGTAACAGGTCGAAAACAACCGATTGAATCACTGTCAGAGACGATATACAATACTGTGGCGGGGCCGAGATCAGGTCAGTTCCTGCATAGGACCGTGAATATGGAAATTAAAAGAAATCTATCCTAAGGATTTAAGGTAACATCAGCAACAGCAGAAAATACTAGAGTAACTTGGTTGACTAATTTGGGGGAGGGGACCAAACAGCGACGTCATCGGTCCCATCGGATTATGGACATTTCAAAGGAACCATCCCGGAATTTGCCTGAAGCGTATAGGAAAATCACGGGAAACCTCAATCAGGATGGCCGGACACGGGCTTCAACCGTCGTCCTCTGAAATACGAGTCCAGTGTGCTGACTACTCTGCCACCTCGCTCGCTACGGGTGAAGCATTCCTCATAAATAGGAAGGTGGGGCAGAGAGTAAGTTATTCTGAATGGTTAGTGACAGGATTTTCCTCATCAGAATCGACATGAAACGAACGCCAATAATGGAGAGCAAACTGAAGAGGAATATCCCTAAGAATCCATGTGGAAAGAAGCAGGTACTGAAGTACTGTGGAATGATGAGACAATATCTCTAAGTGTGTAATATAGCGGTAATGAATACGACAGTAGGCTGTTTAGTTGAAGAGGAATTTACACATCTAAAAAAGGAAACCACAGTAATTGATTAGTCAGATTTGGGTAAAAGGAACGTAACTGTGAAGACACCTTGCGTAACAGCAGATGTATTTCAGTTGACCAATAAAAGAAGGAGCTACAGAAATCTCAGATTACGACAGAAGTTCAGCAATCAAATTCGCTAAGGCTTAAGATACGTAGGAAGAGCAGAGGAGCCAAAATGAAATGGCTACACGAAAAATGCGAATAAATCGAGAGAAGAACAGATTCAGCATGCACCTTCGGTGAAATTAACTGCAAGGGCGCCAAAATTGAGAGTGCTATGGGAATCCCATTTCTAAACGAAGGGAAGGGAGCGGATACGTGGGATAAGTACACTGATGACCTCTACGAGGGGAGGAGTTGTATGGTGTCATGGTAGAAGAAGAAATGGGAGACGACATGGAAGACAATGGATTAAGTAGCCGAGTTCAACAGAGCTTTGGATGAACTGAGATCTAATCAGGTGAAAGGCACAAAACGGCTCTGAGCACTATGGGACTCAACTGCTGAGGTCATTAGTCCCATAGAACTTAGAACTAGTTAAACCTAACTAACCTGAGGACTTCACACACATCCATGCCCGAGGCAGGATTCGAACCTGCGACCGTAGCGGTCACGCGGTTCCAGACTGCATCGTCTACTTCGCCACTTCGGCCGGCCCGTGAAAGGCACAGATAATATCCCTATGGAGTTTCTAAATTTTTAGGGAAGTGTCACCAAAATTCAAGTTGCTAAAATCTCTGAGGCTGGAGACATTCCATCAGATATTGAAAGTAAAGCGAAGAAAGGCGAGTAGTACAAGTGAGAGTGACGTTAAACAATACCGGAACTGGCGGACCAAGAAGTAGATAAGGCTTCTGTTTCCTTAGAAGCAAAATAGTATGTGACGATGAAGCAAGGTGGACTCAAAGAAGTAGAGTAGCAGAGGCAAGGAGTACATCCGTGCTTAAAGAATTCTACTAGTATCAAACGTGAGACTTATTTTAAGGGAGAAAATTTTGAGAACCTAGTTTGGCAGCACAGCATTGTATAGAACTAAATCATAAATTGTTTCAAAGACAGAAATGAAGAGAATCGAAACGTTTGAGTTATGGTGCTTTAGAATCAAGTTGAAAATTAGGTGGACTGATAAGGAAAGAGGAGTTTTCACACAGAATAAACGAGGAGAGAAATATGTCGAAATCATTGACAAGAAGAACAGACAGGGACATAGGACATCAAGGAATAGCTTCCATAGTAGATAAAGAAGATGTAGAGGGTATAAAAAACAAAGGAATATATGGACTGTCATACACCACAACACAAAAAAAGGAAAGCGGAGATGTGATGTGCTTATACAGGCAAGCAAATGATTATAACTTCAGAAAAGCTGAATTATTTATTCAAAACTGAGTAAACCAAAAACCTTTTGTTCCACCTCTTTGCTTGCCTGTACATGCACATCACATCTACCGATTTCCGTCCCACTCGGATGATTCCTTCGTGGTTCGTCGTATTTTTTTTTTCTTTTTTGTCGTAGTGTGTAT
Source organism: Schistocerca nitens (assembly GCF_023898315.1). Taxonomy (NCBI): domain Eukaryota; kingdom Metazoa; phylum Arthropoda; class Insecta; order Orthoptera; family Acrididae; genus Schistocerca; species Schistocerca nitens. Next base: position 254,717,465 of record NC_064618.1, read on the forward strand.
TTCGGAGAAATACTTGCGGCTGGCGATTCTGTTACTCTGTGATGAAGAGTTTGACGCAGGAGAGGAATTCGTGACGGACTGCGTCAGACCATGTAGAAGACTAACGACAAAGAAAAAATCTTAAGGAAATTAAATTTTCCTCTACCAATATACGTATTTTGACCACATTTCGTCGACAACTTCAGAGATGATACGTAAACTCTACGGAAGGTGAATTGAGATAAGAATTGTGTGTTTAACAATGAGCGGTAATTTTTTCGTAAATCACCTCCAAACGTTGCAAGAATTATAAGTTTTCGTGTAACTAACTGAATGAAATGTTTTTAAGAGTTAAGAGTAATATTATGAAAAATCTCAAATCACTGCCATCAGGGCTCAGCATTTATTTTCTGCGTACGGGCTTGGCGACTGCGGAGTTCCTGAGCAGGAGACTGGCAATCATCTGTAGACCTCTGTCACCATAAACTCTGGGAATGCTAGAACGACTACAGTGCGACGAGACAGTCAAACATTGTGTAGCACAGCGAAGTGAAATCTTCACTTGAACACCCGGATCGCGAGGATGGTGTAAACATCTTTAAGAATCCCTCCAGTCTCAAGGTGTGCTGCAAGGTGTTGAGATGCTTGGCTGTTGAATTGGAACTGTCGTTAACTGGCAAACTGAGTTAACTGCCCACCTCAGTTGTATAGCTTATTCAGGCAAGTGGAACGGATCTATCCGTTGGCTAGCAGAATACTGATGTAGATGTAGAATGTCCTAAATCATTATTACAGGGTATTGCACGAAAACCCAAGGAAATGAGTTACTAATCCTCTTTGAACTAATCACTAGGTAGGCTATTACGGTCATAATTCAGACAGTGAGTGAAATGTGACGCTGTTGGTTTTGTAGTTCATTCAATGGAAAGTGAGTGGAAAATCCGTCACTTTTTTTGCACCACTGCCCATAAAATTGCTACACCAAGAAGAAATGCAGATGATAAACGGATATTCATTGGACAGATAACTTATACTAGAACTGACATGTGATTACATTTTCACGCAATTTGGGTACATGGATCCTGAGAAATCAGTACCAAGAACGACCACCTCTGGCCGTAATAACGGCCTTGACACGCCTGGGCTTTGAGTCAAACAGAGCTTGGATGGCGCGTACAGGTACAGCTGCCCATGCAGCTTCAACACGATACCACAGTTCATCAAGAGTAGTGACTAGCGTATTGTGACGAGCCAGTTGCTCGGTGACCATTGACCAGACGTTTTCTGTTGGTGAGAGATTTGGAGAATGTGCTGACCAGGGCAGCAGTCGAACATTTTCTGAATCCAGAAAGGGACGTACAGGACCTGCAACATGCGGTCGTGCATTATCCTGCTGAAATGTAGGAGACGTGTAACCAATGGCAGCCCATACCACCACGCCGGGTGATACGCCAGTATGGCGATCACGAATACACGCTTCAAATGTGCGTTCAACGCGATGTCGCTAAACACGGATGTGACCATCATGATGCTGTAAACAGAACCTGGATTCATCCGAAAAAATGATGTTTTGCCATTCGTGCACCCAGGTTCGTCGTTGAGTACACCATCGAAGGCGCTCCTGTCTGTGATGCAGCGTCAGGGGTAACCGCAGCCATGGTCTCCGAGCTGATAGTCCATGCTGCTGCAAACGTCGTCGAACTGTTCGTGCTGATGGTTGTTGTCCTGCAAACGTCCCCATCTGTTGACCCAGGGATCGAGACGTGGATGCACTATCCGTACAGCTATGCGGATAAGATGCCTGTCGTCTCGGCTGCTAGTGATACGAGGCCGTTGTGATCCAGCACGGTGTTCCGTATTACCCTCCTGAACCAACCGATTCCATATTCTGCTAACAGTCATTGGATCTCGACCAACGCGAGCAGAAAAGTCGCGATACGATAAACCGCAATCGCGATAGGCAACAATCCGACCTTTATCAAATCCGGAAACGTGATGGTACGCATTTCTCCTCCTTATACGAGGCATCACAACAACGTTTGACAAGGTAACACCGGTCAACTGCTGTTTGTGTATGAGAAATCGTTTGGAAGCTTTCCTCATGTCAGCACGTTGTAGCTGTCGCCACCGGCGCCAACCTTGTGTGAATGCTCTGAAAAGCTAATCATTTGCATATCACAGCATCTTCTTCCTGTCGGTTAAATTTCGCGTGTGTAGCACGTCATCTTCGTGGTGTAGCAATTTTAATGGCCAGTAGTGTATTTTAGTTTCGTCTCTTCGTAACGGTTACTGATTCCAAAATCATACCTAATCTTCGGACGACGTATCATGTAACTTAAATACAGATATTTTACATAAGTTGCTTTCTGATGGGCACATCAGAAAAAAGAACAAAAAAATTAGACGTTACTTAAACCATGATAGTTGATCACTCCATGCTCTTAACCTCACATTTAGATTGCCCGCGGGTCGTGGCATAGTGGCTAGCGTTTCTGCCTGTGGATCACGGGGTCCCGGGTTCGACTCCGTCCGGGTTGGGATTTTCTCTGCCAGGGGACTGGGTGTTCGTATTGTCCTCATCATTTTATCAACATCATCATCTTCATCATCCATGAAAATGGCAAAATTAGACTGTATAAAGTTGGTACATTGTACGTCCGCTGATAACCACGCAGTTGAGCGCCCCACAAACTAATCATCAACCTCATCATCATAATCACATTTAAATTCTTGCACAGCCACACAACGATCACAATGCGTGGTTCCAACAGTTACAAAAGAAATTAATTTATCAACTTAAGCACCTACACACAGATGATTACTTGTACCTTGTCTGTTTAGGCACACGTTACGATCAGATAGCACATGGCTCACGTAAACCAAGAAGCAGGAAAGCAATGAACTTTGAGGAGCCGGCAGAAACCTTCCGACGATGCCAAAGCCGCCGCTCACCATCAAGATTTGCACGGATTTGAGAAAGGAAGATAATTCCATGCTGCGGTTAGCACCGCAAAGATGTCAAGTGCCACGCTGGTCGAGTCCACATTCCTGACTGACAGCAACGAATATTAGACCAGGTCGCCACTTCTTCCACACTCAGCTGTCCACCGCCAGAGGCGCCTCCAGGCAGTCAATTCAGCTGCCTCCACATCCAGCCAGCACATAACCTTATGCTTCGGGCATGGACGTGTATGATGTCCTTAGGTTAGTTAGGTTTAATTAGTTCTAAGGTCTAGGCAACTGATGACCTCAGAAGTTAAGTCGCATAGTGCTCAGAGCCATTTGATTTGAACATAACCTTAATAGCCTTAAATCGGAGGCAACCGTCCACCGGCCTGCCACCTCGCGGGACGGAATGGTCTCCCTCCTACGCAACGGCGGAAGACATTCCAAGCAGCGCCGCGACTATCGATATTCGATGGGCACGACAAAATATATAGTTTCATAGAAGTGTCTGCGAGTTTAAAGTACGCAGACTGCGTGCAGTCTTCCTCTCCGCAGTTATAAAAAATCAGTACATCAATCATTACTACGTTAAATGTATGGGAGCTTATAACTGACCACGATAAAATAACCTTAAACTTAACGATATGGTGTTACCTCGAACATTGAGTTCGATCTTCAGAGGGGGGGGGGGGGGCGTTCTTCTCATAAAGAGTTTATAAACAATAGATAATGTTAATAAAATTCATATACTGCATGCATAAATTGTCAAGAAAAGTGTTTTATTTACGGTGGTCAAAGGTAAAAGATAGCAGGTTGAACCGCTTGTGTTTTTTCTGCGCACAGTTTTGAAAAATCATTTCTGGAGAAAAACTTGTTTAAAGTTTAGGGAAAACTGTCATATGTATGATCAGTTAAGTATGCTTAAAAACATCCCGTCATTACCTAGTACTGATTTCGCCGAACACAAATCTGAAGTTAAGATTTTCAAAACTCAAAATAGCTAATCCAATATGGCGGACCAAAAATTATGCTTTGACCAATTTTGACTGAAATTAGACCAAAAAGAAAAGTGTTTTCGTTACTTGTGTTTATTCTGAAATTCCAGGACCGTACATCACCCTTACTTTATTTCGAAATTTTCCTGGACGGCAATTCGCTCGTTCTTCTTGGTGAGAAAAGCCGATCTGGCTGAGCTGGATATACTACGTTTGGCAGCCTGCACACGATGTTCGTTAGGTGTTTCGACGAATATGTATGCATGCATACAGCATGCATAAATCATTCTGTGAAAGCGTATCACGACACGACAAGTTTCCTACATGAGCCAGGCGTCTGCGGCTGAGATCGTTCCACGGCAGAAGTGACACTGCTTCGAACTATGGCCCGTAGAATCTTTTATAGCGCAGCGTTTAAAAAACCTTTTCGTCTCAACACTCTAGACAGAGATACAAAATACAATAAAAATTCGAATTTTCAACTATTTTGAATGAGAACGTTGCCTTAAATAAATTGAGAATAGCTCAACTTTTCCTGTTCGCAGCAAGATGTCGGAAGGTTTCCCTTGATTGTAAAGCAACTCTTGCAACCGGAATTCCTCTGCATATTATTCCGAATTGGGACGCCATCTGCCTCACTGCCCATAATCTTTACACATACGGTGGATAAAATAATCATCCAGAAAATCTCTACAATAAGACTGACGTTGTGGTTGGAGCTCTGGTCGGATAGTTAGCGTTTTTATTCACTACGGGACACGTCTGGCGCGTGACAAAAGATGTGAAGCACCCAGTAGATATGGTCGGAAATCACTGTAACATGGCACACGTACACACCATCGACGAGTACTTAAATGATGGGAGTTGCAATTCTCAGAGGCAGGGCGAACGCCTACCAGGATGCATTAGCTATGTTTCCGTTTAGTATTATTACAAGTCCTGATAGACTTACGAGAGACATTTGCAGCATCAGATATTCAGTGATCACTGTGAGGGAGGCAGGGATGCACGGTACCCGCGGAAGACAGCGTTATAAGCACGTGACAAGTCCGAAAAAGGGCCTCATTGTGGGTCAGCATTTGAATGGCTGGTCGGATCGGGCAATATTGAGATCTGGGAGGGGGGGGGGGGGGGGGGGCGATTAGAGTTGACACTAGCCAGATGTCGCACTGCATGTGAAAGTGTGGGCATACGTACTCATCGTCAAGGTTAGGGTAGGCCACGACTAACCGCCACAAGGAAGGGTCGGCGCATTGTGCAGGAAGCACTTCATTAACCCTTTCACACCTGAAACATCTTAATTTCTCGTTTGCACCGTATTCAGAAATGATTACGATTTTAACACGGTTAGCGTAACATGCAGCTTGCCTGGAGCCCCTGGTAAATTATCACATTCATGAATGTAGACAGCTGTTTTGGTAACAGCCAGAGTAACCAGTGGTAAGAGCCTTGAATTTCTTTGTTCCATCTAGTGTTTACATACAGTTATTTACTTACGGCATGTGTACTGGCGTCGTGCCACGATTAATCACTGCTTTGTTGTGGTTAGCCTTGCGCTCTCAGTTGTCATCCGATGCAAGTTCCATGAGTGGTAGATAATTTAATTTACTTGTTAAGTAGGCAATAAAAAGAAATTAAATGTCGTACCTACTTCGTCCAATCTATAATCACACTGTTTCTTTGTGACAGATGTTGTTCTTTCTAGTGAAAGAAGGAAGCTGGCAGAATACAATGTAAGTAGAGGTTGTTCTTTCTGGCCCAACCTTGATACATATTCACACGCGACAAACTGCCATCCTGTTCTCAAGACAAGTGTTACACAACCTAACAGCACAAGTGCCGAAGGGCACATAGGCCACAAGCTCTTTCGCAAGAATACCTAGACCCTTGAGCCTAAAGGTTCTGAGTTCAACTCCCAGCATGAGCGAGTATCCGAAATTTTAAATCCCGCAGCGTCAGGCCCAAGGTTCGAGCGCTCGCTTGTGTTAACATAAAATAAATTAGTGCTACTGTGCTAGCTTAGTTTGCATGTAAATATTGCAACAAGAGCCTAAAGGCTCTGGGCTCAATCCCCACATGTGTAAGTATATTAATTAACCGAATTTTCACTTAAAATCAATTGAGTCACGTACGGAAACTCGAATAGCTTTAACATCCCGTAAAATTCTAAGTCTAGTGTTATGCGGTAAGTTTCAGAGCGAACACCTCAAAGCCGGCCGCAGTGGCTGAGCGAATCTAGGCGCTACAGTCTGGAACCGCGCGACCGGTACGGTCGCAGGTTCGAATCCTGCCTAGGGCATGGATGTGTGTGATGTCCTTAGGTTAGTTAGGTTTAAGTAGTTCGAAGTTCTAGGGGACTGATGACCTGAGAAGTTAAGCCCCATAGTGCTCAGAGCCATTTGAACCATTTTTTTGAACACCTCAAGCATAGCGTAAATAGTTAAATTTTCATTGCGTTAAACTCCAGAGCTTGTTGAGAGATGCAGTCTCATGCATATATCATGTGTATGAGACTGTTCTAATGCAGGTTTTATAATTTTCCTTACATCTTCAATACACATGTTAAATCCGCTAAATCCGTCGTGTTCTAATTGTTTCCACATGCGAACACATGCGGGGCGATAAGCGTACGTCCATGTAATCTGTTTATGAACAACTACATACTGTTGAGCGAACCGAACTTCCTCTTCAGTGGGCGAAGCCGTCATGCCGACTCAACAACACGGTATGGGAAATCGTGTGTCCGCAGTTTCTGATCCAAGCAGTTGGAATAGCTTTAAAAGTAGGTCCTGTTTCAGATTTCCAGAGACGAGAATGCTCACCCTCCTGCCCCCAGTTCTTGTGATCAATGTTTCCACACATCCGACGTTTGACATGTTTCACATAATGTTCATGGTAAAACAAATCACATGTAATACCGAAATAAAAGTCAGTAATGAGCTATACATTGAACTGTTAACATGGAGAGATCTTCATGTCAGTTCTGTAAGTGATATATGCAGTCTACTAATGTGTAAGTTTATATGGCTGTGAAACAACGATTTTTATGTAACATTTATTATTCTTGCAGGTGGTCTCGTGGAATACCCGCTGATAATAGCAAGAATCCCTCAAGTTATACCAATTTCACTGTACACTGTGACATACAGTTTGGACAGCAATGAAACTAAAACACCGTTTTCTTCAACTATGTATGGTTTAAACAGCAACGATGCAAAATATGTGGTTATAGGAGTGCCTTAAAACTACAGTTTCAGTCCGGTGATTGAAAACCCTTCATACATGCGGAAGTATACTTTTCAACATATGAAGTACTGTTCTACTGCAATTGAAAGATCTATGGCGCTTAAAAGAGGTTGGTAACCGTACGTAAATAATATATGTGGGAAGTTATATCAAATGTAACTGAATGATATGAATTTAGATCAAGTAGTAACACGGGTTCCAGTCAGGTCACGGAAGTTAAGCGCTGTCGGGCTTGACTAGCACTTGGATGGGCCACTGTCGGGATCTGACACGCGCTGTTGTCAAGCAGGGTGCCCTCAGTCATTTTCAGGTCAACTGAGGAGCTACTTGATTAAGAAGTAGAGGCACGAAAACTGACAACGGCCGAGAAAGCCGTACGCTGATCATATCCGGCGACTCCTAACGGCTAAGGGTGACACGACAATCGGTCGGAAACGTCACGCCTTCAAGGCCTGTCCGGCCGGTGTTCCTTTTGTCTGAATAATCGGTCTCTAAATATTACGACGGTTGCTGTGTGTTTATACGTAACACACCTCACGATTCATACATACAAGTTACAGCGACTAAATCGATATCATACAGGACCGGTCATTAAAATTGCTACACCACGAAGATGACGTGGTACAGACGCGAAATTTAACCGACAGGAAGAAGATGCTGTGATATGCTAATGATTAGATTTTCAGAGCAGTCACACAAGGTTGGCGCCGTTGCCGCCAGCTACAACGTGGTGACATGAGGAAAGTTTCCAACCGATTTCTCATGCACAAACAGCAGTTGACCGGCGTTGCCTGGTGAAACGTTCTTGTGATGCCTCGTGTGAGGAGGAGAAATGCGTACCATCACGTTTCCGACTTTGATAAAGGTTGGTTTGTAGCCTATCACGATTGCGGTTTAACGAATCGTGACGTTGCTGCTCGCGCAGCAGGTCCTGGATACAGAAAATATTCGACTGCTGCCCTGGCCAGCACATTCTCCAGATCTCTCACCAATTGAAAACGTCTTGAAATGGTGGCTCGTCACAATACGCCAGTCACTACTCTTGATGAACTGTGGTATCGTGTTGAAGCTGCAAGGGCAGCTGTATCTGTACACGCCATCCAAGCTCTGTTTGACTCAATGCCCAGGCGTATCAAGGCCGTTATTACGGCCAGAGGTGACTGTTCTGGGTACTGATTTTTCAGCATCTATGCACCTAAATTGCGTGAAAATGTAATCACATGTCAGTTCTAGTATAATATATTTGTCCAACGAATACCTGTTTATCATCTGCATTTCCTCTTGTTGTAGGAATTTTAATGGCCAGTAGTGTATTTTAAGAAGTACATGTACCCTATCGTTTTTAGAAGACTTCAAAATGTTAAGAGCGACGTGTCTACAGTGCTATCGGTCTCATGAATGAAAAGAGACGAGCTGAGTTTCGGAAGCTCTCTGTTTGGTGAATCCATGTTAAGTGCTACAGAGATTTTAATTCTCCAGGAAGGTCATAATTCTCGAGCATAAGACGTCGTCCATAATTCTTCAAGATACTGTCAACGATACAGGCCTACATATCTGCGCATCTGTCCCACGGCCCTTACTGAAAACGGGAGTGATTTCTGCTTTTTCTCAGTCGCAAGGTAGCCTCCGTTGTTGCAGCTATCTACGATAAACTGCTGCTAGAAAGGGAACAAATTCTTTCGCATAATTTTTGCGCATCTTACAGGTATCTCATCTGATACTGACGCTCTTCCGCTGATAAGCGACTGTCGTTGCTTATCTCAATATCTGCCATTTAGACTTTCGTACGATCATTGAAAGGATGGACCGTATTACGAACCTCCGCTCTGAAACAATTTCGGGCGACCGAAATCAGTATTTCGGCCGCCTCCTTGTTATCTTCCGTTTCGATCCCAGTATGGTCACTGAGTGACCGAATAGATGATTTCGAATCACTTACTGATTTTACATAAAACCAAAGCGCTTTACGGTTCGTAATCAGATCGGTTGACATAATTTTTTTTTCAGAATCACTCAACGCTTGTTTCATTGCCCTCCTCACTCACATTTTCGCTTCGTTCGACGCTTATGAGTTACGTCCTGACTTCTCTTGAAGCTGTGCTGAAGCTACCTTTGTTTACGTAGCATTTCCTAACACGGCTATAAAGCCACTGTAAAGCTTTCTGTCCATTAAGATCTTGCTCTGAACGTAGTTGTGTAAGGCATATGAAGAAAAAGTACTAGCCAATCTGTCCATTTTATCAATTAAAAGAGAAGTTTCAGCTTAAACAGATTTCAACAACATTATTAAGAACGTCAGTAAAATAAAGGCACGAAAACATGAATTATAAAAATATCAATAACAATTACCGTGTCGTAACTTAAGATAGGAAACTAACTGATATTACAATTGTAAAAGCTTTGTTCACTGACATTTAAAATAAAGACAACTGTCTTTATTACAACCTTGCACTATATCTGATGGATGCTATGCTTAATAATGATTCGTATTCTTATATTCTCACCTCTATCTTTCAATATACACGCAGTGAATCACCTAAGACCTGCACCGAAAATATAGTACAAATGGAAAGTGCTAGTGATGTACACTTTTCACAGATTGGTTTGGTAGTCATGGACTCGTAATACTTAGAAACAGCAATTTTAGTGCAAACAAACTTTTTTATTTGGAACAATGCCTAATAATGTTAACAAACTAAAAGTAATACGTTGTTGCATACCGTCTGGTGTACCTTTTATGTCCTTGTAGACAGCGTGTTTCAGCTTTCCCCACAGAAAGATGTCTACGACGTCAAATCCGGGGAACGGGCTGGCCTAGGTAGAGGTCCTCTGTGGCCAGTACAACGACTTGGAAACAAACCGTGAAGACACGCTGTAGTGCTTCGTGCATTTTTGGATGGACAGCTACCACGTTTATACCAAATATTCAACTTAGTCTGTAGAGCACCTTCTTCTGGCGCCCTATGGAAATGGTCTGTTACAAGGATGCAATACGTTTGCTTGTTCAGTTTATTGTTTATGAAAAACGATTCTATGAGCTTACGGTTCACTGTCCCGCACAGCAGTTTACACTCCTTGGACGCTGACTCTCCGCCTAACGAAGCCAACTGGGCTGTCACAGACCAATAATGCAAAATTATTTGGTTTGCCTGGTAATGATTGGTACACGTGGAGTACCCTGTCTTGATGCCCACGTACACAAGTTGGCAATATTCTCATAATCGTTCCGATGCAGCTCTTGATGAAGAGAGATGTGATAGGGAGGGAGCCAATATCGATGGAGAATGAGTACGAAGCCTGCCTGACTCAAGCAATTCCCTCGTGCGATTGCGCAGGAGCTAACGTGCGCATCAGCTCCGATAGCAACAAGAATATTATTTAATTCTTTTGTCGTTACTTGTTTCCTTCTGTTGTCTAGGTGTTACAGTACCAGTTTCGTGTAACAGGCTGATGAGACTGATAAATAATTGCCAAGGATGTTCACGTCTATTGGGATATCTTGCCGCATACACCGTACAAGGACGAAAACTTCATTCTTCCTACACTCTCCATACACCACGATCATGTCGGCTTTTTCTGCATTGTTAAATCCCATCGTGCACTCACGACCTACTGCTCGGACAGTCACACACTAACTAACCAGCAAGTCGCAGTGCACTCAAGGATCACACAAGCACACTGTAAGCAAACATAACAACACCATACCTAGCAACTACGCAGATTGATTGGCACAATTCGTGTCGTTGCGTTAATATTTAAAAATGCGGTATCTCGTAAATGACGACCACTAGAATCCAGCAACAAATACCACTGGCATCCTTACCTACTTTACCCACTTTTAGTTTTATTGATGTCAATATGCATTGTTCTATATAAAATTACACTTTCTAGTTACTATTACAATGCGTTTATTGGCTAAAAATACGAGCCACTGGCTACCAATCCACGCTGTGAAAACCGCACGTCACTAGCACTTCCTATTTCCGCAATATTTGCGGTGCTAGTTTTAGGTGATTCAGTGTACGAGGTGCGACTAGAAAATAAACAGACTGATGCTGGAAAAAACATTTATTTACAATTATTTACAATTTCATGTTATCTCCTTCAATGTACTCTCCTCCTCGGTCTCTACACCGCTCCATACGAATTTTCCACTGTTCATAGCAATGCTGCAGATCATTTTCGGTAAGTCCATACATTACTTCCGTCGCTTTTTCTTTTACTGCTTCAAATCTAGTTCCTTTCAAAGCTGACTTGACTTTAGGGAAAAGAAAAAAGTCACAGGGGGCCAAATCAGGTGAGTAGGGTGGATGATCTAAGATGGGAATGTTGTGTTTTGCCAAAAAAGTCTTCACTGACAACGCACTGTGAGCTGGGGCATTGTCTTGGTGAAGGATCCATGACTTTTTTCTCCACAAATCGTTCCGTTTTCTCCGTACTCGCTCACGTAGGGTAGCCAGGACGCTAATGTAGTAATGCTGATTCACTGTTTGTCCCTCTGGTACCCAATCAATGTGCACAATCCCTTTGATGTCAAAAAAAAAAAAAAAACAATCATCATTGCCTTGAATTTCGATTTTGACATTCGTGCTTTTTTTTGTCGTGGAGAACCAGGAGTTCTCCAATGCATTGATTGGCGTTTAGTTTCGGGATCGTAAGTAAAAAACCACGATTCATCGCAAGTAATAACATTTTGTAAGAAGGTGGGATCACTTTCAATGTTTTCCAGGATGTCAGAACAAATCATTCTTCGGCGTTCCTTCTGTTCAATTGTGAGACACTTTGGAACCATTTTTGAACACACTTTGTTTATGTTGAAACTTTCATGAAGAATCTGCCTAACACTTTCCTTGTCAACTCCTGTTAACTCAGATACTGCTCTGATTGTTAAACGGCGATTTTGTCGAACAAGTTTACCGATTTTTTCAATGTTTGCATCAGTTTTTGCTGACAATGGTCTGCCAGTGCGAGTGTCATCACTGGTGTCTTCGCGGCCATCTTTAAATCGTTTAAACCACTCAAACACTTGTGTTCGCAATAAACAATCATCGCCGTACACTTGTTGTAACATTACAAACTTGCAGATTTTCCTAGTTTGAAACAAAATTTGATGTTAACACGCTGTTCTTTCTGTACACTCAACATTTTCCGACGCACAGACAAAACGTCAACTACTTAAAACAGACGCCACGGGCAGACTGAGTGCAGGAGGCAGATGAAACTCGAGCAGTAGGCGGAGCGAGAGTCACGTGACAGGCCACGCGACTTTCAGCCTTATTGCATTCGTTTTATTGTTTCACCAGTACTAGTCCGGTTTCTTTCTAGCCACACCTCGTATGTCTTACAATTACTAGCGCCTAGAATACATACATTATAAATAGCTTTTTTCTATTGGCCGTTATACTTATAATACTTTTTTTTGCAAAATCTGCACTGAAAGTGTATCAGTTTCCAAGCAGATCAGTAGCCTCATTTCGCTTTGCTACCCCGTGCCTCCATTGACCATAATCCCCCATTGATCACAGTGTCTGTGTAATCACTGAGAGAAAGTCAGTGTTCCGGCCGTACTTCAGGATTTATGAGAGTAATCACGTGAGAATTTACGGTTTGACCTCGCTGAAACGACGCCTCATCTGTGAATAGCGCGCTTGCACTGAAAGAAGACTTCCTACATTGTTGAATAAACCAAATGCAACAGTTTTTGTAGCTCCATCACAGAGATGTAGTTGAGGGACTGCTGCTGATCGGTAGCTCGTAAAAAAAGAACACCAACAAACGTAATTCATCAATAAATTATAATTATTTAAGTAAATTGTTGGATGCTTCATGAGCGTCATCTTCAGGCGTCTTCTCTCATACACATAATAGACTTGATAATTGATGTTGTCGTTTTAACATGATTTTCTTGTTAACAATGCGACAGGGTTGCCCCATAATTCGAGACATATCAAATAATGGGGCAAGATCGTGGATTTCTCAACAACAAAATTAGGTTACTGACAGCAACAACAGTATACATGAACAGCAAACTCAGTTACTGATACTGTTACATGCGCTGCAAATGGTATGAATACAGTAGGTTATATGTAAGACTCGTCAAACAGTTTGACTTGTTACAGCTACTTCGCTTACACTGACATTGGCTCTTCGTCAAGAGAGTCAGTATCTGCTTCTTCTAGTTGCTGTGTCTTCGTCGAAGTAAACGTATGAGCACAGATCTCCAAGTAACATCAGCTTCTTCAAATATCTTCCCTTTCAGGCCATCTACCTCCTCCCAATCTCTCCAGATAAACGTTGAATGTTACAGCCTTTACCGTAAGCTAATCCACATACAAAATGGGCGTCTGTCAACTTCACATGTTTGTGTGCTTCAGTTGCACTGTTACGAGAAATATTCTTGCAATGAAACCCAAGGATTACAATCAAAATAGACTTAAACGTGTTAATCTATTGAACACTTCACTTAAAAAAGAATTTAATGTTGTATTCTGGTACTTTCTGTTCTTATTTTTTTCTTATTTTTTCATGGTTAAACACTTAGAAGAATTGTAAGAAACTGAGTTTTACATGGCGATAAATTGTTTATGGACGCATATGGCTTCTCATTTCTTATGAGTGAAGAATGTGTTTTGTTGGTCTGGCCGTCCACAACACACTGCACTTCACACACAGATCTGCAGCTTCTTCGTCAGAACTACTGCCCAGGAACAGGCTTATTACGACGCAGCCATGATCTTCTGTGTACGACGAATTTAACGAAACATTACTGATAGTTGTGAAGGATAATAGTTTGGTAACAATTAGGGGCACAAAACCTCACATGCAGTCGACATGAAAGATTAGTAGGAGTAGTCGTGACCTTATGGTATTCGCCATTGGAATAATCGACGCTGCAGAACGATACCATGAAATATGATCATCTCGCAATTAAAATTAAGTATCAGCCAGTCCAGGAACTGGAGTAGAGATCAATCCGAAGTGGAAAGTAACGTAATCGCATCGGAAAGAACGTCAAACGTTCAGTAAGCGTCACTTTGTTTAGTTTAGGAAACACCACTAACAGGACAGGTGACACTATAAATTCATCGAAAACATTAACTGAACTGATGTCAAACACAGCACAGTTAAGAAAATATCGCAGAACTCAAGAAACATCCAACCAATTGGTAAGATACAGACGCTGTTGCGACAAGGAATAGTACCTAACACAATTCCAGGCAGCTAAGTCACTTAAGAAATTTTTAAATTACGAGAAGCATTTCATGTTAACCTGTTTACAATTTATCGATTACACGAATAACATTGAAATAAGGTTATCGAGAACTATTGAAATACCAAATTACAAACTGTGAAAACAGGAACACACAGGAATTCTGTTTTAATAGTATCGGAATTGAGAAGACAGCTACGACATTCACAGACACAGCTAATACTGGGGTAATGGAAATTATCTGAACTACTGAAGAAAACAAGATATTGTAATTGGTGAAGGAACGTAGGGAGTTAAGAAATTATGTAGAGTTAATGAATGACGAACACGGGCGGCCGGGGACATTAGATGGAGAAGCAAGATTACAGTGCGAAGGCGAACATCACCCACTGTAGAGCAGTAAATCTAAACATTGCGTCCAAATACATGTGACCATTCTTTCGTTGCCATTCGATACAATTAACGTAAGGACTAAAAGTTGCATACTATTCAGTCATGGATGATATTCCAGTCTTCTGCAACGAAGACATGTAAGAAATAATTCTAACTGTAAACGTATGTATTAGGTGATCAAAAAGTCAGTATAAATTTGAAAACTGAATAAATCACGGAATAATGTAGTTAGAGAGGTACAAATTGACACATATGCTTGGAATGACATGGGGTTTTATTAGAACCGAAAATACAAAAGTTCAAAAAATGTCCGACAGGTGGCGCTTCATCTGATCAGAATAGCAATAATTAGCATAACAAAGTAAGACAAAGCAAAGGTGATGTTCCCTACAGGAAATGCTCAATATGTCCACCATCATTCCTCAACAATAGCTGCAGTCGAGGAATAATGTTGTGAACAGCACTGGAAAGCACGTCCGGAGTTATGGTGAGGCATTGGCGTCGGATGTTGTCTTTCAGCATCCCTAGGGATGTCGGTCGATCACGTCACACTTGCGACTTCAGGTAACCCCAAAGCCAATAATCGCACGGACTGAGATCTGGGGACCTGGGAGGCCAAGCATGACGGAAGTGGCGGCTGAGCACACGATCATCACCAAACGACGCGCGCAAGAGATCTTTCACGCGTCTAGCAATATGGGGTGGAGCGCCATCCTGCATAAACATCGTACGTTCCAGCAGGTGTTTATCAGCCAGGCTGGGGATGATTCGATTCTGTAGCATATCGGCGTACCTCTCACCCTTCACGGTAGCAGTTTTGCTGTCCAGCGCCATCTGTCGGACATTTTGTAAACTTTGTTTTTTTTTCTTTGGTTCTAATAAACCCCCTTGTCATTCCAAGCAAGTGTGTCAATTTTTAGCTCTCTATCTACATTATTCCGTGGTTTATTAAGTTTTCAAATTTATACTGACATTTTGATCACCCGTTATGTTATCCAACAGTGGTTATCAACAGTTGATGAGATAAAAACAACAGTACTTCAGTGACACCACTAAAGTTATCAAATAAACACAACCCCGTACTGCAGCACTCTACGAAACCTCCTCTACACTGAGAGATTCAGAGTTGTCAGCAGTATGGGTTCTGTACGACCACTCTGGTTTGTGATTCACACTGCCGAGCTTCGTCATACCGCCACCCTCTCCACCGAACAGAATTAATTATCATTAGTGTGCCTCTGTATGTATTCGGTTAGTCTATATCCTTTAAAAGATACAGCAGTGACCCCCAATATGTAAGACGTCACAGTAATGCCGTCTATGGAGAGTAGGTGGCAGCCAAAGACGGTGTAATGTTTCATCTCGTGGTCCAGTGACTGATATTGTAACGTTACGTGTGTGTAGGGGAGCCAGTCGGCCGCCCAGTACTGAGGGCAGATGAGACTATTGTGTGACTGAACGCTAGCGCGTCCAGGGCTCAGGGCGCTGGGGCAGAAAGACAGGAAGCGTCGTTGTATTGTGTGTGTTAATTTGTAAATCATCACACTGAACTCTGACCTGTTTTGAGCTGGTGAATATTTCATGTTCTGTGATCACGAAATGGACTTAGTTTTCACATAGTTTGGGGATTTCGCTACCATTCTCATAATGCTCTCAACATAGCTTTATTGCATTTGTGAAGGGTATTTTGTGTTTGTGCGTGATCTGAATACCGTAGCACCACTTCCAGTTCAGCTGAGATTCCTTTCTTGATTAAACATTATTCGACATAATTCTATGTAGTCTTCATCAGTCACAGAATTTAGAATAGACCCCTAGTTATTAAATTATTCATTTTAGTTTTACGTTGTGTGTGTTATATTAACTCGCTATTCTATACAATTCATGGTCTATTTAACTGGAGCTATTATATGCAGAGGATTATTTACGAGCCATGAAAGCAGACGTGCACAGACATACTGTGAATACATTTAGCAATTCTCTTGAAACAGGGGCAGGTATAGCCCAAGTACTTGAGTACGAGTAACTCCAGGTAAAGAGGAAACTAGTTTCCTCCTATGGGATGTTGTCTGGAAGAGCAACTACACTAACAGTAACCGTTAGACATCGTCTCAGAATTTACCGGGAAATGATGTCTATTAATACGGATCCACATGTCATCCCAAGAATCGACGATTGCTCAATACCGTCTGCTTACAATGTTAAAAGTGGACTATATGACCTACGCTAGACTTCAGACAGTGCGTATACAGACCATGCTGCCACAGATCTTTTCCTATGAGCAGACAAGGTGAACTCAATCTACAAATGGCCACTGGCGAATATTGAAACTTGATAGCGCTATCCGCGTCTTGTCACCTTCGTGCTGCTCTCGTTTCCATCAACCCTGACAGTGCCTTCGACAGAACCCAACACAAGTTTCTCCGCCCCCGGCAGCTGAATTGTCAATGTGACGGATTGTCAAACCTCTGGGGCCGGGTTCGATCCCCGGCTCGGTTGGGAAATTTTCTCCGCCCAAGGACTGGGTGTTGTGCTATTCTCATCATCATCCTATCATCCTCATCGACTGCAGGTCACCGAAGTGGCCTCAAATGGAAAGACCGGCACCCGGCGAACAGTCTGCCCGACGGGGGCGCTAGCCATACGATGAAATAAAAAATAAATAAGTTTCTCCTGTTAGCAGTGGCCTGTCTGGGTTTCCCGCTGCCTTTCATCCACGTTCTACGACGAGTATTAACTGATGCGGTCTCCCAAGTGCAAGTTAACATTAGGGTGGCGGTACCGGTGCCTATCCGGTGCTCCGTACGGCAACGATGCCCCCTCTTTACGGTTTTTTGCTCAGTTGCTTTGGAACCGCTCATAGGATGTCTTCAAAATGGTTCAAATGGCTCTGAGCACTATGCGACTTAACTTCTGAGGTCATCAGTCGCCTAGGTCTTAGAACTAATTAAACCTAACTAACCTAAGGACATCACACACATCCATGCCTGAGGCAGGATTCGAACCTGCGACCGTAGCGGTCACGCGGTTCCAGACTGAAGCGCCTTTAACCACACGGCCACACCGGCCGGCCATAGGATGTCTGATAGCACATTTTTAACATCTGACACTACTTGCTCATACCTTTCGCTGTGTAGCATACGCCGACGACCTGCTACTACTTGTCCAGTTCTGAGATATGCGCAGCGCTGGAGTGGATCTGCTACATTGGACTGTCGCAGGTAGTCTTCGGAATGTTGCCGTCAGTAACGAACATCGGACATGGTCTTCAGGATTGGCCCCTGCTTCAAGTCGATACTTGGGCATCACCTTTACAAATAACGGTGTCGTACGGTGTCGACGAACAACCACAGATTACTACAATCAGTCCAGCACCTCCTACGCAGCCCGGTCTTCCTCCAACGTGAGAACCCATCAATGTTCATGTTGAGTCAAACTTGATTCACGTAACACAATCCCACCCGATCTCGGCGGTACAGGGGCACCTATTACAGGCAGACTTTGGATATTATATCTCTGCAGGGTCTGTATTCAAGGTCCGCTACGACACCCGCTATTTTCCTCCACGTGGGGTTGGTCTCGGCCTCATCAAAGCACAGGCGAAAGCGATGACCTTATACATGAGCACAATGGTGAAACTAGGGACGATAGCACAGGTCCTTCTCACACTGTCCCCTGACGATCCTCATGCCAACTTCTACTTCACCGCCACTAACATTTGCACACGTTGTTGCCTCGTACTCCTACTTCAGAATAGAATACAGCTGTGTATGTGCTGCATTCCCAACCACACTCTCACCGAGGGCGTAGGGTTCTTCCCATCTGCTACTGTGACGAGTTCCCAAAATGTCATAGAAGCTAAACGTACGGAAGTTCGATGGACAAGAGCATGACGGTTGATCGACATGCCCTTTCTTCCCACCGCATCAGGTGTCAATCTCAAATTTGCAACTAAGTCCCACCTCCTCGATATTGCAGTAACCAATTCCGGTTTGTGCCCGGGATGTCTTAGTCCGGACACTGACGAACACCGATTCACATGCGCAACGTACAGCGAGCTATGGGAATTGTTGACACACATTCTTGCATCTTACTTCCCCGCCCCGCCAGTCGTTTTTGAACCATGGATGCTTCTTTATCCAGCAGACTCACTTTCCACTTGGCAAACAGATTGCACTGTCGTGGTTTAAGGGCTTATGAATATGTTCCAGGATGAGCAGAAAACGAAACTTCGTTACTGGCAATACGTTCAGTACATCCAAGACATCCTCGAACGCACACGTGGATACCGAGGATACTTCGTCAGCTACCTGCGAGAGGTGCTTTCCAAATCCCACTCCCCATAGTTGGGGGCGCGGGGCTCGCAGCGGATCTTTGCACCATGGACCGATGCTCGGGGTGGAAGATCCCTAATTTGCGAAGTAGAACATCTTCCACGAATGGGAGGCACGCTAGAAGAATGGCGCCTCAATTTTTTTCCGTATTGCAACTGTCTTTCTTTTCTGGTTCAGTCAGTGTAACACGCCCGCCAGTGGCATGCACACAGAGTTCAGGACAGTTATATAGTTCCACAGCGCTTTCTGAAAAATAAAATAAGACCATATCGGCGTACCTTACTGTTTTTCGGCGTATCCGGCTACATCATATCGGCATATCTTACCGTTTTTTGGTGTATCCTACTATTTCATTTCCTAGTTTCTTTTTTTTATTGGCTTTCCGGGCCATGCCCATTCAGCCATCTCAACAGTCGATTATGCCGATATGAATGTAAGGACAACATAACACCCAGACCCCGAGTGGAGAAAATCTCCGATCCGGCCGGAAATCGAACGTGGGACCCTTCGCTTAGCAAATTGTCACTCCGACCACGTATCTACTGAGGCAGACTTATTTCAAACTTCATCAACGCGGCTCGTTGGTGGTGATGGGGACACGGTGGCCAAGCCTCGCGTTTTCCACCTCTGCCCACCTAGTAACCAAACTCCTGGACGACTGGTTTTCTCCATTTCGTGAAAAAAAACGTGGTTACCATCACCACTTCTAGATCATCGGATTACGTGTTCGATTCTCGGCTGAGTCGCAGATTTTCTTTCCTCGTGTAGTGGTTGCTTGTGTTGTGCTCATCAAAGTGCAAGCTACCAAAATGGCTTCTCATTGAAAGACTTGCACCAAGCAGTGGAACTACACCAGAAGGGGTCTTCCAGCCAATAACGCCATAGGGCGTTTCATTTTACTACAGGGCAGTTTCATGAACGCGTCACATTCATATCTGCATATTGGTTCTTCGATACACGTTCTTTCTGGCTTGGATTTATTGTAAGAGGGCTAAGTTTGGAAAAAGCGGCATCCAATTGTTAAATATGGATTTGGAGGTCTTCTGGTATTGGTATGAATCTGTCATTTTCGCAAACTATGTGAGAGGCATCCGTCAGATTAATTCTTTCCGCCCAGGATGCACAACAGAAAAAAAGGATCGCTGCAGATATGTTGACGACATTATCGTGGTTGTAGAGCCGTTCGAATGCGTTCGAGAATCACGCGAGAGCTGCTAGAAAAGCCAGATTGCCGGATAAACAACAGATCGACAGAATAAAAACAAAATTGTTGATTGTAAGTAAGAACGGTAGTATTCAGGAAGACTTCCTCCAAATGGCACCTTCAATACAATTCCACGCTGTCACTTAGTCCACAAAAAATGTTCTGTTCCAATGTCGCAACAAGTGCGCTATAGAATTTAAGAGTACTTACTATACAGCATTCATTATGTCATTGGTGATGGAGAGATATCACCACAAGCTAAGGTAAACGCCACAAACGAACTATTATGAATGGCGATGGACCAGGGTAAAATGCGATGTTCTACCCCAACATGCATTAACGGGTTTCCAATTGAAGAAGAAGAAACTTTGAGGACGAATTATAATTTTGGACAATGTTTAGGATCTACAGTCGTACTTGGTGAGCTATCTTCACGGTGACTATATAAGACCTGTATACTTATCACACGCTCATTCTCAGAATTGTACGCCTAGCAGTCTGGACAATCTGGCGAAATTGTAGGATATGGCGGTTAGTAAAACAATGGGCTATTCCGCTGAAGCTGAAACTGTTCTTGGCGCTAAACAAAAGAAAAAGCGGGATATACGACAGACTTCTTGGTTTTTAATCCGTCTTGTAATGTAAAAGTAAGAGGAAACTTGCAAGTTGTTGGTATGAGGAATGAATGCATCTCCCGAGGCAGTGCGACATACGCTTCCATAATTTTTTTTTTTTATGTGACTTAACTTCTGAGGTCATCAGTCACCTAGAACTTAGAACTAATTAAACCTAACTAACCTAAGGACATCACACACATCCACGCCCGAGGCAGGATTCGAACCTGCGACCGTAGCGGTCGCACGGTTCCAGACTGTAGCGCCTAGAACCGCACGGCCACTCCGGCCGGCATAAAATGTTTACTCCTGTTTTATTGTCAATCGAGACTTTGGTCATGAGTGTAAGGGATGCCTGTGTCTGAGACGTTGCTGATAAAAACCTGTAATTAATAAGCAGATAAATGCCACCTTAAAAGTCGTCTAAGCAAGTACATAGCAACAAAAAATGGTTCAAATGGCTCTGAGCACTATGGGACTTAACATCTGAGGACATCAGTCCCCTAGAACTTAGAACTACTTAAACCTAACTAACCTAAGGACATCACACACATCCATGCCCGAGGCAGGATTCGAACCTGCGACCGTAGCAGTCGCGCGGTTCCGGACTGAAGCGCCTACAACCGCTCGGCCACCGCTGGCGGCACAGAGCAACACATGAATGCTTTGTTGTCGAGAGTCAGTCAACGGAGCGTTAGGGTTTCCCTTTCAGGGAACGTGTATCCAGCGTCAGTCATTTTTCTCGCTTTCATATAAATAATTTATTGTTGCTTTGCGAGTTCCCATGAAAAATCAGTACTTTAAAGAGAATGAATAATATCAGTGTACTGCCGTTGGAAACGTGTGTACTGCAAACAGAGATAATAATTTGCAATGGAAGCCAACGACCTTGTAGCTGTGGTAACACCGGTTCCCGTGCGATTCCCAAAGTTAAACACTGTAGGGCTTGGCTAAAACTTGGTTGGGTGACCGCCCGGTCTGTCGAGCGCTATTGGCAGGCGGGGTGAAGTTAACCCTTGTGAGGCAAATTGAGGAGCTACTTGACTCAGAAGTAGAGGCTCCAGTCACGAAACTGACTACAGCCGGTAGAGCGGAATTGTGACCTCCCCCCCCCCCCCCCCAGTATGAGCATCCAGTGATGTTCATCTTGAGGCAAGGCGGTCGGTCAGTCCCGTTGGGTCTTCCGAGACGTGTTCGGGCAGACTCTGGTTTTAGCTTGCTTTACTAAGGTAGGTCCTCTAATTCTGGATTCAATTAATAGAGCCTTGTGTCATACAAGCTGAATGAAAGCGAGCTGATGCGTACTTACACTTTGTGATCAGAAGTATCCGGACACCGAAAAAACATACGTTTTTCAAGCTAGGTGCATTGTGCTGCCACCTACTGCCAGGTACTCCATATCAGTGACATCACTAGTCATTTGACAGAGCAGAATGGGGCGCTCCGCGGAACTCACGGACTTCGAACGTGGTGAGGTGACTGGGCGTCACTTGTGTCATACGTCTGTACGCGACATTTCCACTCTCCTAAACATCCCTAGGTCCACTGTTTCCGATGTGATAGTGAAGTGGAAACGTGAAGGGACACGTACAGCACAAAAGCATACAGGCCGACTTCGTCTGTTGACTGACAGAGACCGCCGACAGTTGAAGAGAGTCGTAATGTGTAATAGGCAGACTTTTATCCAGACCATCTCACAAGAATTCTAAACTGGAGCAGGTTCCGCACCAAGTACTATGAAAGTTAGGCGGGAGGTGAGAAAACTTGGATTTCATGGTCGAGTGGCTTGCTCATAAGCCACACATCACGCCGGTTAATGCCAAACGACGCCTCGCTTGGTGTAAGAAGCGTAAACATTGGACGACTGAACAGTGGAAAAATGTTGTGTTGAGTGACGAATCACGGCACACAATTTGGCGATCCGATGGGAGGGTGTAGGTATGGCGAATGCCCGGTGAACGTCATCTGCCAGTGTGTGTAGTGCCAACAGTAAAACTGGGAGGCGGTGGTGTTATAGTGGTAGTGCTTCTCATGGATGGACTTGCATTCCCTGTTGTTATGCGTTTCACTATCTCAGCACAGGCCTACACTGATGTTTTAAGAACCACCTTCTTGCGTCCCACTGCTGAAGAGCAATTCGGGAATGGCGATTGCATCTTTCAACACGATCGATCACCTGTTCATAATGCACGGTCTGTGGCGCAGTGGTTACTCGACAATTAAATCCCTGTAATCGACTGGCCTGCACAGAGTCCTGACCTGAATCCTGTAGAACACGTTTGGGATGTTTTGTAACGCCGAATTCGTGCCAGGCCTCACTGACCGATATCGGTACCTCTTCTCAGTGCAGCGCTCCGTGAAGAATGGGCTGCCACTCCCTAAGAAATCTTCCAGCACCTGATTGAACGTATGCCTGCGAGAGTGGAAGCTGTCATCAAGTCTAACGGTGGGCCAACACCACATTGAGTTCCAGCATTACCGATGGAGGGTGCCACGAACTTGTAAGTCATTTTCAGCCAGGTGTCCGGATACTTTTGATCATATAGTGTAGCTATGTTTTATTAATAACTACCAAATTTTAAATACCTACAGCAAAAGGGTTCGAATGAAGTGCAAATTAATGAGCGATTATGTATTCGCAAAACGCATTGATTCGTAACATCAGCAGGCAGTAATTTTAGAAATTGTAACTAACTACATATTCGTGTGTTTCAGTTATGTTGGCGTTATCTCTTCTGATCCTTTACACGTCGCAACATTTTTTTACAAGTATTGCATGGGGGCTTAATTAAAATAGAATGCAAATAATTTTAATTTTTTGATTCAGTAGCTGTCTGTTCGGTTACGAAGTCTCGTAACGGTTGGCCCTGACTAGTATTATTACGCTATCTGACTGCAAAGAACAACAACAAAGAATGAAATGGAAATTTTCATTAACACAATTAATTAATTAAGTCCCCAGCAACTATAAAACCTACGAAACCAAAGCACAAGTATAACTGTTCTGTGTGTGGAAGTATGACTCAACGTACGCATCTGGCACGGTTCTTCTTCAACAACACAAGAAATTTTAAGTATCATTTATCACTAACTCCGTCTACAGGCCGCAAGCGACCCATCGGGACCATCCGACCGCCGT
Source organism: Schistocerca nitens (assembly GCF_023898315.1). NCBI lineage: Eukaryota > Metazoa > Arthropoda > Insecta > Orthoptera > Acrididae > Schistocerca > Schistocerca nitens. The sequence goes on from NC_064618.1 coordinate 254,741,525, forward strand.
ATCATCCTCAGATGAGGATGCGGATAGGAGGGGCATGGGGTCAGCACACCGCTCTCCCGGTCGTTTATGACGGTTTTCTTTGACCGGAGCCGCTACTATTCGGTCGAGTAGCTCCTCAATTGGCATCACGAGGCTGAGTGCACCCCGAAAAATGGCAACAGCACGTGGCGGCGGGATGGTGACCCATCCAAGCGCCGGCCACGCCCGACAGCGCTTAACTTCGGTGATCTCACGGGAACCGGTGTATCCACTGTGGCAAGGCCGTTGGAAGTATCATTTATACTGAATTAATTAAAGGAAATAAAAATACCATAATTACTCAAGAGAACCAGAATTACACTCTAGTCCCAGAACACAAGCCAGATGCTTTGTTGACTGAACCTGTAATGAAGCATTATTTACGACATTAAATAATGAAAAATAAATCAAGTTTCGTTACCTTCATATATTGACCAAAATCACTCTAATCATTACAATATATCTCCACACCGACTCGCTATTACCACATCTCAACAAGAACTTTTCAGTATCACATCTCAGCAAGCACTGCCTACTAGCTCATCTCAACAAACACTCCTCACTACGACATCTCAGCACTGACTACCACGAGCTCTCCCCAAGCACTGCCTACTACGACATCTCAAGAATCACTGCCAGTGGAGGCGGCGGAACAATACTCTCTAGCGCGATCTCTGGCGCTGTGGCTCAGTGTAGCCACCTTTCATATGCCCTTCCTCCACGGGCTAGAATTTGATGGTATTTTTGCCAGCATTGGTGGTGAAAATACCACCAAATTCGTCAAAAAAAATACAGACAAAAATAAAAGATAATATTAATGCGTAAATATCATATAACTAGATAAAATTTTGGCTTCGCACTGACCTTTCAATAACCTATTATATAGAATACAGTAAGCAATACAAATTCTTTCATACATGTGACTTTACATAACAGTTTACACAAGTATTATGTGGTTAAACAGTTCAATTAATAGCGTCAGCAATGACGAATATGTGCAGGTAAGAGTCTCATAACTTTTCACAAACAGTAATACACAAAAAATCAGTTTATACAAATATTCACATAAACGCTTTCCATAGCTCAAGAATAAGCAGTTGACAGTTCCAGCAGTAGCACCCAGCAATGGTCAACAGGTGCAAAAACCAACAAGTGACATTTTTTCAGTAGAAACAGTCCATCAGTGGCACCCAGTAATGTTGAATAGGTGCAGACACCAACAAGTAACACCATTTCAGTATAAGCAGTTCCATTAGTGGCACCAGCAATGTTGAACAGGTGCAGACACCCACAAGTAACAGCTTTTCAGTAGAAGCAGTCCATCAGTGGCACCCAGCAATGTTAAACAGGTGCAGACACCAACAAGTGACATCATTTCAGTAGAAGCAGTCCATCAGTGGCACCCAGCAATGTTGAGCAGGTGCAGACATCAACAAGTAACACCATTTCAGTATAAGCAGTTCCATCAGTGGCACCAGCAATGTTGAACAGGTGCAGATATCAACAGGTGACATCTTTTCAGTAGAAGCAGTCCATTAGTGGCACCAGCAATGTTGAACAGGTGCAGACCGCAGTCCATAATATTCACTTTCACTAATCACACTGTTCATCAGCAGAAATTAAACATGTTCTAGTGGCACCAATCATGTAGAAAAAGTGCAGCACCATCACTAATCAGACAGTTCAGGCATGAACAATAGTTTGAATACACATACAATGCTTTTACACTAAACATACAAATCATAACAAACACACAAATGATATCAGATAATTGTCCTATTAACTATTACAATACACAAATACCAGTAAACCTATAATATTTATGGGTGTCAGTGCAAGCCACAACAACAAGTAAAATAATATTTAGGAGATAGGTTGGGATCACTTCTCTGGGATTATAAAAGGAAAACACACAAAACACACTCACTCATCTTTCATCCACATTTAGTGCTACTGTGTAGTTGAATAGTGTTAACTGTGTAAATGCAATTCTGTCAAAATTTTATGTTCATCCTGTGTATCAAGTAGTAGTGGCAGCAATTTATAATAGTCAATAATAGTTAGTCAACGTCATAGTCATCATGTCAAGACCAATGTTTACCAAGCCAAATCAAAATGTACGGTTGCTGAACAACTGTCAGTGAGCCAAGATATGCAAATACTTCCTCTCTTCAAAAAAAGTATATACTGCTTAGTGATTTAACAAAGTGTGTGTGTAGACAATCTTCCTTCTACTTGAGTGTTCTAGTCTGCCATCTTCATCCTCCTTGTTCCATATAGACCAACAAAAAAAATATGCTCCTCACTTACTTCACCTCTTATCCACCAAACTCCAATAATCATCAGCATTACATAATCTCAATACTTCAATAATACCTCATTTACCTTACCTCTTGTCCACGAAACTCCAATAATCATCAACTTCACATAATCTCAATACCTCAATAATACGTCGATACATATAAACCTCAGCACCAATATCATTTCACTTCCATAACAACTCTTTCCTGTAGTCAGTCTCCGCGAACAAGTACAGACAAAATCCTAGTGCAACTTCAATTCAGCATCCCATACAATCCGAAGACACAGTGTCCACACACCTCTGTGTAATCCATCTGACACAAATTTTCTACTCATTATAAATTATAAGATACATTTTGGTTCCTTGTCCATCATTAAATAAAAGAAATGCATACATGACCTCTAACAGCCTTTAGTTTGAATAACTTTCAGTAAGTAAGTACGATTACGAAGTGTTAATGATCATAATATTTCACAGTGTGTACACCACTTCAAGAATTATGGCAAACAGAAGCAAACATGTGGAGTATTTCTTGTGTCGTGTCACTTCCTATTTCAATTACTCACGAAAAATGCAGTGTAATAACTGTCAATGGTCTAACCTAGTGTTGGTATGTCATGTCGTTAGCTTCCTTCCTATTAGCATAAATTTATACAGCTTCCATAAAACCTCCATCTCATGTGACTTCTATGAAATTTCTTGTACTAATGTCGTTCGTAGCATTATAGCAGTTCATTTTCTTATCTTAAAAATATCAGGCACTGAGCGTAAGCAAAACATGCAATAGCGAGTAAATATACCAGTAGAGAACAGAATGTCAACAAGTGGATGCAGCACAATCCCTATAACCAGTCTCCGTCAAGCGAACAATCTATAATTAATACCATAGTGTGGCCCAAACTCCATGTACGTACACCTCATATCAGCATTTCTATATATAGCAAATTAAAGAATAGTTATGACAACAAAACAGAAATGTGTTAATACGCAATCCATACGCAAAGCAGCAAATATGTATCTTACATAATAAACAGGCCATTATTGTCATATCAGCATAAGCAAATAAATTTTCATACGTAAGCTTAATAAGTAAACATGAAGGCGCAAGTAGATAAATCACAAAGTGTAACCTACATACCTAATTACAGTCAGCACAATTAATCAGGTGACAATTATAATTTAAATAAATAAGCACAGCAGGCACATAATAAAAAAAAATATGACATCAGTGAAAGAGCATTGCAGCCAAGCGATGCATAATATATACAAATAACAACCCTGTTCATTAATCAATAATTGTCAAAATCAGTATATGTACACAAGCACGCCGCTTCACAAGTAAATTCATAGAACATGAAATTTAGCACAAAGTATGAGTCACGTAATCTCGAGCAGCAAATTACATCTAAAATACGTACCTAAGTGGAATTATGTTACCTGAAAAATAAACTCAATTAATAGTTACCCTTTTTTAGTTTATTACTTTTTTTTTTTTTTTTTTTGAAATTACATTCTTCCTGAAATTTTCTCCATAGCAAGTCGTCTTAACGTCGGACACGCACAGAATTTACCTGAAGGTCTTAAATATTTTATACAACCATATCCTGAAAAATACTGAACGTTAATAACATAATTTATGAAGTCACCATAGCTTTATACAGAATTTAGTCGGAGAAATTAGACTGTGTATTTGTTTACGGCTGTCAGTGCATTCACACTGTGCGCTCGATCAGCTGTAGGCGCGTGACGTATGAAGTAATTGTTTGCGGTCAACGACTGCCTTTTGCGGCGCGCAGACTTCACTGTTGCTTTGAGTATCTGCTGCCGCCGGAACACGGCGCGGTATCCTTGCATTCTCCACCTGTTTACGTATAACTGTTGGTTTCTCAAAAGTATGTCATTCCACAAAAATTTTTACGTTCGATATATGATGTATTCCCTTAGAGCGCCGAGATTTAAGAGTTTCTACTTCCACAGTATTATCATGTATAATTTTGCGAATCCTATATGGACCGTTATAAAGCAGAAAAAATTTGCGACACAAGCCTTTTCCTTTATGAGACAAACGATGAGACTTAATTAACACCTTCTGACCAACTGACAAGATTTTTAAACGACCAGGACGTTTAGCTGATTTCTCTCTTCTAGCAGCCGCAGATGCAATATTTTGCAGAGCCAGGTTGACAACTTCAGAATGCCGCAGTTTCCGTGAAGGCGGAAATGGAACGATTTCAGAAATGCGATTTGTTGGTACTTTATTTTTTAATATCAATAGAGGCTGTAAAGAAGTTGAGTCATTAGGAAGTTCATTCAGAATGTTTTGAAAAATATGAAGATACTGATCCCAAGTTCTGTGATTCTGATGACAATAAAGACGGCACAATTTATTGATTTCCTTCATCCATCTTTCTGAAGCGTTAGATTGAGGGTGAAAAAGTGAAATGAAGATTGGTTTAATTTTACGACGCCGTAGAGTACGAAGCCAAATTTTAGAGCGAAACTGTGATCCATTATCTGATATAACCTTATCAACATGACCCACTTCTTTAAGAAAATGTTTGATGAAAGCATTAGATACTGAACGAGCTGTTGCTTTGCGTAACGGTGTAAAACACACATATTTTGATGTCAATTCCACTGCTACAAAAATGTACGCAAAACCATTAGTAGATCGAACCACTGGACCGAACAAATCAACTGCAGCCATCTCCTTTAATTTCGCTGGAATGGTAGGAAACAACGGTGCTCTGTGAGAAATTGTTGGCGGCTTAGCCTTTTGACATAATTTGCATTTGGCAAGAACAGATCGAATACGTTTTTCCATATTACTGAAGTAGCAATTTTCTCGTAATTTATGAAAGCATTTTCTGGGACCAAAGTGCGCATAACTAAAATGTGTGTACCAAATCAATTTATTGACCCACTCATCAGGAATACAAACTAACCAAACAGAATTGTCGACCGATTTTCGTTTGAAAAGAATATCATTGCGAACTAAATAATACTGTCTGATCGCTACGCTTTCCTTTCTCCTCCACTTCTCCTTAATGTCCTTCCAGATTGGATCCTTATTTTGCTCCTTAGCGATGTCCTGGAGCGAAGATGAAATAAAGTTCTCAAACGCAACACCTTGAATGTACATCAAACAATAATGGTTTTCTTTGCAGTCCTCTTCAGCACTTTGTTTCAAACCCATAGGTGCACGTGATAAAGCATCAGCAACAATATTTGAAGATCCCTGTATGTAAACAATACTAAAATCAAATTCCTGTAGATACAGCGCCCATCGTGACAATCTGCCATGAGTTAATTTTGTCGACATAAGAAATTCCAAAGCTCGATGATCAGTGTAAACCTTAGTATGTCTACCAAACAAAAATGTGCGAAATTTTGTGAAAGCCCAAACAACAGCCAAAGCTTCAAGTTCCGTAATCGAATAATTCTTTTCGGATTTAGAGAGAACACGACTTCCAAATGCAATAGTCTTCTGTACTACAACGCCGTTTTCTTCTATCTCTTGAAATAAATGTGCACCTAGGCCTTTGTATGATGAGTCCGTCGCCAAACAAAAATCTTTAGATAAATCCGGATGTGAAAGAAGTGGAGCAGCAACTAAAGCGTCACGAAGTTGTTCAAATTCTGATTGAGCTTCCTCATCCCAACACCAATTAGAATTCTTTCCAGATAGTTCACATAAACGAGGTGTGGCCAAATTGTCCAATCTAACAAAGCGTCTAAGAAAATTACAGACACCAAGGAAACTACGAACATCACGTTTTGTGGTAGGAACAGCATAATTACGAATAGCGTCTAGTTTTTCTGGATCAGGAAGAATACCTTCTGTAGAAATAATGTGACCGAGAAATTTCACCTGAGAACGACCAAATTCAGATTTTTCCAAGTTCACTGTCATGCCAACTCGTGCAAAAATACGTAATAATGAATCCAAAATTTTGTTATGCTCACTCCAAGAACGTTTAGCAATAAGAATATCGTCAACATATGAAGTAATATTGTCACGAAGATAAACAGGTAAAATTTCATTTAAGCTACGAATGAATGCTGCTGAAGATACAGTAAGTCCAAACGGTAATTTCCGAAACTGGTAACAGTTACCAAAGGCTAAAAAGGCAGTATATTTTCTACAATCAGGGTGGAGTTCTATTTGCCAAAAACTTGCGCGCATATCAATCGTGGATAAAACTTTAATTCCATGGAAATGTTGAAGAAGTTCATCTAAATTTTGTGGACGGTCAGTTTCAGGAATAATAATATTATTTATCTGTCTGGAATCCAGAACCAAACGAATTGACCCATCCTTTTTAAGAACAACGTGTAATGGGCTGGTATAAGGGCTGACTGCTGGCTCAATAATGCCCTGATCTAACAGGTATTGAAGTTCATTCTTAACCTTGTCTCTGTAAGCCAAAGGAATAGCGTACGTTTTCCCGCGAAATGGTGTGTGTTCTTTTACTTTAAATAAATATTGTAAGCCTTGTATAGTTCCTGTGTGATGACTAAACACTGTAGCATGTGAAGTCAAAATATGGTGCAGCTCTTCTCTTGCAACGTCATCTGGCACTTCAGCTTTTTTAACCTTTTCATTAATTAATTCTTCGCTACTAATTATATCCTCCATCGCATCTCTGTATCTATTGTCATTGTCATGAATAAACACACTGTCGTCATAATGCTCAACGAAAACATCAGAAGTAAGAAACCTTAAACATTTTGTATCTGATTCAGATCTTGCTAAACACTCGAAAAATTACAGACATTTCGGCATTCCAGCAACAGTCAAATTCACACTTCCTTCTTTAAAGTTCAAAATTGCCTTATGTGTGTTAAGAAACTCCATACCTAATATAATCTGTGTACTGAGTAATGGAACAATAATAAAATTAGCAGACAATTCGTATCCTTGACAAATGAAATTTAGGTTGGTCTGTTGTTTAACTTCCACACCTTTTCCAGAAATCGCTCCTCGAATTGTAGTTTTAGAAATAGGTAACACAGGACAGGCAATAGTTCTTTCACATATACGAAAAACTGATTCACTAATGACGTTCAATGGGCTCCCAGAATCTAGAACTGCAGTGAACTTATTCTTACCCACACATAGTTCAATAACAGGATGTAAAAATGCGTCTACATTATTCTCCTTTTCGCCTAGCAAAATGTCTCTCATATCTTCCAGGCGTACGTAGTGTAAAGTTGTAGTGTCATTACTTTCTGACCCGTCTATATTGCTGCCAGAAGCCGAAGCTGCTAGTCATTGTCGATTGTTTGCGTCACGTCTTTGATTAATCCCGACATTTCGCGGATCAATTTCTACTATTTCCACTTGTCTCTCTGAATTTCTGTCACGCGGATGATGCCAATTAGGTCCTTCCTGTCTGTTAGATGCAAATTCTTGGTTGTGTCTGTTATTAAAATTTCTGTTTTCCTGTCTGTTTACATAACTACTTCTTGTATAATTTCGACTGTCACTTCTGTAATTATTGTTGTATCTACTACCCTGGTCATTTCTGTAGTAAGAATTTCTATTATTGTATGGATAATTTCTGTCTTGATGATACCGATTACTGTTTCCGTATGATTGATCATTCCGGTAAGAATTACCGTTATTATAATTGTCTGTGTAATTTCTGTTAGAACGTCTGTAATTGTCATAAGGCTGGTATCTATTGTCCTGTCTGTTACGTCTGTCATTCTCAAAATTACCCATATAACGCCCGTTCCGATCACTATCCCTTTTCTCTGAAAATCTATCGTAATTACTGTTACTGAAAAAGTTACAAGAAGTCCCGTCGTCGTTGTCATACTCAAGTTCTTGTAACAAAGTCTTAAAAGTCTCAATGTCGTCTTTACATCTTCCGGCTAAAGCAATTTGTCTTATGGATTGTGGCAGCTTAGTTAAACAAATGCGAATTAATTCAGTCGGGCTATAAGGGTTGGAAAGGAACTGATTCTTTCGAATCATGTCTTCAAAATATTCCGCTGGCGTGCGGAACTCAGACTGTTTGAAATTACGCTGCATAATAAGACTGTGATTGACTCTGACTTGCGTGTTTTCGGACCAATATGCCGATAGAAATGCATGATAAAAATCATTCAGATTATTACAATCTCTAATGAGTGCGCGCATCCGCGTCGCCGGTTCATTTTCTAAATATCCACACATAAATTCCAGTTTGTGACTTAGTGGCCAATTTGGTGGGAGTGCATACATAAATTGATCCAACCATGCACATGGATGTATGTCATTCTTAGAATTGCGGAAGATCTTAAATTTCCGAACAGTCAAAAAGTGTTTATAGTCAAAGTTTTCACCTCGTGGCGACAGAGACCTACCGCGTCTGTCCCAGTCCCAATGTTGATTATTGTCAAGTTCGCGCGCCTGGCGCTCCCTTGTTGCATCCCGTAAATGAAACAAATTATTTTCTTCAAACCCCTCCGCTAACTGTGATTCCAAATTTCTTTTGCTGTCCTTTCCTACGATTTCGCCTTCAATTTGTTTGACTTGCTTTCGTAATGCCTCAACTTCCCTTTTAACGCGTTCATTAAATTTTCCCTGATTTTCAACATGCTTACTTATGTTCTGGTACTCTTCGGTTTCTGCAAATGGTAATGGAGCTGTATCATCTGAATCTCTATCCCCATTTAAACTAAGACTTGTCAATTTATCTGAAATCTCCTCAACTCTTTCCGATAAGTCACCTATTTTTTCTTTCTGTTTACTTACGTCTTCCGTAAGTGTCGCGACTCGGGTTTCAGTATTGACACATTTGGTAGTTAACTGTTCATATTGTTGTGTTAGATTATTTATTCTGTCATTTGGTACGGATTCCTCGATTCTCTCAAATATTTCTTCCTTATCATGTGCACGTTGTAAATTTAACTCTGAAAATTTTTGTACTATCACACGATCTCTTTCCTCCTGTTCTCTATCCTGTTCCCTTTGTCTAATCTCTACTGCAATTAATCTATTATTGTGAGCATTCAAAATCGGTTGTACTTCTTCTCTGATTTCTTTCTTTAATTCATCTTTCATGTTTTTGAAACATGTCCCTATTCGTGAGTCTAACCGTGTTTCCATTGTTCCCATCTGTGTTTTTAATTCAGATCCAAACCGTGTTTCCATTGTTCCCATATCAGTTTTTAATTCAGATCGTAAAGTTCCCATCTCTGTTTTAATTGTTCCTATTTGTGATCCCAGTGATTCCATTGTTCCCCTCTGTGTTTTTAATTCAGATCCAAACCGTGTTTCCATTTTTAATATAGCACTCATCAACTGCTCCATAGTAACTGATTCGAAACTCCTTTCGCCCCTAACATTTCCCGCAAAACCAGTTTCCTTCGTCATAGCTGTAAGCTATCTGTGTTCGATACTATTTCAGACTCTTCTATCATTAATCTCGTATTCTGTGAATTTCCTGATTGAGAAAAATTTTGAAAAGGTTCCGGACTATTTTCCCGACTTATTAAATTGTTTTCCACTCCATTATTCATCATACTGTTGTCCTGTGTTGGCGAGTTCGCCATGTCAACAATTTCGTCATTCTCACTGTCCATCATTTTTGCCTTTTTCATCGACCGCGTAATCATTTACAAAACATACAAAACTCGTCACTATATGAAATTACACACAATGACACTTTATCTCCAACAATACCATTCACACGAAATGTTTCCCTCAAACACGATTAATCGAACAATTGAAATAATTGCACTAATTGTCAAACCCATAGACAAGACAACAGATATGAAATTTTGCAAAAAATAAATAAATAAATAAATAAATACCATTAGAAGAATGACAATTACCAAATCTACACGTGCAAAATAGACTACAATTGCTAAACTACAAATTACTACAACAATACTACTGTCTACTATTTTTACAATCAGAAGATTCCAAGGGACGATCCGAAGCAGCGGTCGCCACGTGCATGGGGGCTTAATTAAAATACAATGCAAATAATTTTAATTTTTTGATTCAGTAGCTGTCTGTTCGGTTACGAAGTCTCGTAACGGTTGGCCCTGACTAGTATTATTACGCTATCTGACTGCAAAGAACAACAACAAAGAATGAAATGGAAATTTTCATTAACACAATTAATTAATTAAGTCCCCAGCAACTATAAAACCTACGAAACCAAAGCACAAGTATAACTGTTCTGTGTGTGGAAGTATGACTCAACGTACGCATCTGGCACGGTTCTTCTTCAACAACACAAGAAATTTTAAGTATCATTTATACTGAATTAATTAAAGGAAATAAAAATACCATAATTACTCAAGAGAACCAGAATTACACTCTAATCCCAGAACACAAGCCAGATGCTTTGTTGACTGAACCTGTAATGAAGCATTATTTACGACATTAAATAATGAAAAATAAATCAAGTTTCGTTACCTTCATATATTGACCAAAATCACTCTAATCATTACAATATATCTCCACACCGACTCGCTATTACCACATCTCAACAAGAACTTTTCAGTATCACATCTCAGCAAGCACTGCCTACTAGCTCATCTCAACAAACACTCCTCACTACGACATCTCAGCACTGACTACCACGAGCTCTCCCCAAGCACTGCCTACTACGACATCTCAAGAATCACTGCCAGTGGAGGCGGCGGAACAATACTCTCTAGCGCGATCTCTGGCGCTGTGGCACAGTGTAGCCACCTTTCAGTATTTCCTCTGACACCACGACATCCGTAACAGGAGTGCCTATTACTACTGCAACTTATTTTTGCCGTTAAATAACTTTTACACTACTGAACGTCTAATAACAGAGTGATTTTGTATCTAGGCGATCACAGGATTCGCTCTCGCGTGGAGAACTTTATATATAATTAGTGACTACGTTGAATAATCACTCATAGCTAATCAGTTGACTCTAACTGTGCGATTCAGTCGCTTTCAATCTAAAGAGCACCTAATCGCAACTTGTACGAACTTGTTATCACTGCATTTATAACTGCTGTCGTAGCACGTCGAGTTTGAAAACAAAACACTGCTCAAGGCGTTACACTCACCGTACAAAGCGTATTCAGCGGCAAACCCAGAGCTTGTCTCTCCGAAACCGACTCGAGCAGACGGCTCTGTCCAGTGAATTACCAGACGCCGGAGGTCTCAAGTAACAGCACCGGTCGCACAGGTTTTACACGAAACTGGCGGCTGTAACCGTTACCGTGTGCGTGGCCTTCACGGTAGACCCAAATCGGCATCACACGAATTATCCGGTTTTCCTTCTGTAAAATATGCGGTGGGTGAAGCAAAGCTCTATCAACTCGTGTGTTTAGTTATTCGGTAGAAATTCTCTTGTTCCTTACATAATTGGAAAAAAAGCTGCTTTCCGATCCGTGCGTTTCTTCTCCGCGTAATACTTTTCATTCGATTTTTAAGACACTAAATGGCACATGAAATGAATTTTTTCGTGCCTTGCAGTTTCATATCACACTTTATGTTGAAGTTAATGTTTTTTCACAAGTGCATGAGTTAAGAGGAAATGTGAAGTTATTTCAGCCATTACGATACCGAATCAAATTTACAATGTAGTTGGCAAAATGACAAGACACCGACTTTGGTATGGATACATGTACTTGTTGGGTTAGGGTGCCACAAAGTGCTTGTATCCTCTCCTGCGTCACGCAACTCTTGTGACTGATGCTTGTATCCTGGATAATGGCAGAGTTGACGTCCGAGCGGGTTGCACACACATTCTGTCAAATGGCTCTGAGCACTATGCGACTTAACTTCTGAGGTCATCAGTCGCCTAGAACTTAGAACTAATTAAACCTAACTAACCTAAGGACATCACATACATCCATGCCCGAGGCAGGATTCGAACCTGCGACCGTAGCGGTTGCTCGGCTCCAGACTGTAGCGCCTAGAACCGCACGGCCACTCCGGCCGCGCACATTCTGTCGCTGACAGACAGGACATCTTGCTGACCATGGAAGTACCTCATCATCAGTCGATCGTTTCGACAGACACATGCCGCGTGTGGATGAGCGTTGTCCAACTGAAAAATGGCACCAAACTACTACCGCCTGAGAGGTAACACAGGCGCGCGTAGGTCAGTTGCCCCCAACGAGGGCGTTGTTACCCCCTGAGGCTAAAATGAAATTTTCTGAGGGGTAAAAACTAGGCGATTCGATTCTGCTTCAGTCACAAAACTAAATTATTTTCAAAAGATCATTATTATTGTTACAATTTTGTAAGAGTAATACTGATTATGTAAGTTAACAGTACTTACTTCCGCTCAATTAGTAACATTAATGCGGTGGAGGTTAAGGGATCCTCATATAGTCTGTCAATTACATACATATGTTGTGCTTAGTCCTGTACATCGGTGATGACAAAACTGAGACAAATTCGTACGAGATGTTAAATATCTTAAGATAATGTCTTCTCTAAGTTGTAGACAGTAATTGCAGTAGTCCAGAAATTGGTTCATTACTTGCTTAGAGACGGATAAGTGAATTAACTGACAGTACGAGAGAGCAGTAACTGCAGCCGCACGGGATTAGCCGATCGGTCTCGGGCGCTGCAGTCATGGACTGTGCGGCTGGTCCCTGCGGAGGTTTGAGTCCTCCCTCTGGCATGGGTGTGTGTCTTTGTCCTTAGGATAATTTAGGTTAAGTAGTGTGTAAGATTATGGACTGATGACCTTAGGTTTTAAGTCCCATAGCATTTCACACGTATTTGAAGACTTTTAGCAGTAACTGCATAAGGGCTGCCACGGTTTTATGGGCAGTATTAATATTATTAGTATTATTGTTAATGTAATTATTAGCGACTGTGGTCAGACACAAAGTGTTGACAGCCTGAAGACTTACAACTTTTGGCTGTTCAGAAGTATGGAGTGTAGCAATCAAGTGATTTACGCACAGGGCAAGCAAGTGCAGAATGGAGAGGAGTAATACAGGGGAAGCATGTTTTGTAACAAGCGTCTGTCCTCGCTGTGGATAGTTGTCTTTCTTATCTGAAGGGGTGAAACGTCCCCTTTGGAAAATTATGTAATGAGTGTACTGGTAAATTTCTACGTTATTTTATTTTCAAACAGCTGAGCCAAACTGAAGGTACTCATACATTTCTCTCTTTACTTATTCTGATCAAAACATTCATGGAAAATGCAATTAAAATATTCACTGTACCAATGCAAATTAAATTCAGCTTACAACAGAACCATCGCGGCGGCAGTCTATCTTAATAAAGCATTATGTGTCTGTAAGACGATTGAGCCTATTTTAACACGAATTAGTAGGATATTACCGACTTTTGACTTCAAAAAGATCTGTATTTACTTCATTTCCTGTATAATTCGCAAGTATTATGAAAATGTAGCATTTCTGATCAACACATCATATATATCAGTTAATGACATCCAGTCTTACAAATTTCCTTCTTCTGACGGACACACGTCCAGATCGTCCGCTCTCAAAACTCTGCCATCTCTCTCCCCACATCCACCACTGCTGAAGGCTCACATCCAACTGCACAACGCTACGCGCTGTTCACATCCAACTGCCCTACACTACAATAGCAAATATTCCAACAGTGCAAATCAGCCGCAGACTGCACACAGCACAGTCTGCGATTTTCATACAGTGCGCTACGTGGCGTTACCAGCATAAAAACCTAAACAGCCTACTTAGTGGGTAGTACTTACGATGCACCACGATTTTCTACGCCATTGACTCTTCCCCTCCCCCCTCCCCCAAACACGCACAAAATAGAGATTATTTACCTTTGATCATTTTAAAAATAGAAGTATTCCATTCTACAATTTCCTTAGGTGCTGAGGTTGGTATTAATATGGAGGAGGAGGAGGGGGGCGGGGCAAAGATCGGGGTACTAGATAACGTCTGACTGCGCTCAGGGGAAACTGTCTAAGATAAGTTGGGTACCACTGGCTTAGGATGTCCGTGACTTTTCGTTGTACCGTCAGAGTTCCCTCAACCACTACCAGGCGTGACCTGGAGTCGAAACCGATGGCTCCCCACATCATAACGCGAGGAATAACAACGGTGTGCCTCTCCAAGTCTTTCGATGAATGGGACCTTTCCCAAGGTTGCCTACACATTCGCTGACGGTGGTCACCCGGAGCACTGGCTCCGTGACTCATCGCGGAAAACTATTTGAAGCAGTCCGTCAGGAGTCCACGTTCCCCAGTCACGACACCACTCCAAAAGCCACCATTTGTACAGACTGTCTTCAAAAAGTCAGCCAACGCGTGGTACGGTAACTCCCTAGTCCTGCAGCCACCAGTCTCCTCCCTATGCGACGGGACACATAATTTTGCAGGGAGTCCGTTACTCGTTCTCAGATTGCAGTCGCAGATGTGAAGGGGTTACTGTGTACTTGATGTACAATATGGCGATCAAGTGAAACTTTGAAAATCCTATAAGAAGAACGGAAAATTATGATCATACGAATTTGTGTATGACTAGTTACGTACAAAAGCGTGGTTGTGAAAATCATTCATATTTGGTGAACTGGAAGCTGGACGAAGATCGTTACGATTTTCCAAACTGAAGTATAATTACAATGACATCATTTCCGCTTCTTTGAAAGTATATACTTTTAACATGATGAATACGGTCTTATTCTTACTTGATCTCTGGACAATTCGCGCAGTCCACCAGGCAACATGTTTCGAGTCATCAACTGTCCAATGTCAGTGTTCATGGGCCCAATAAAGTAGTTAAAAGGATTATACACGTCATCATTTACACACGGAAACAGTGTTGCGCAGGGACCAATTACCCGATCCATTCTGTATTGTCTCCAGCCTGATAATATCATGTTCTTTAGCTAAGGGGTGGGGGGGGGGGGAGCGGCGTAAAATTGCCTGTAGACACATATTTGATACTTTATAAAAACTATGCAGTCTACGCTATAATTGGAGGTCATCGGAGTGGCCGAGTGGTTCTAGGCGCTACAGTCTGGAACCGCGCGATCGCTACGGTCGCATGTTCGAATCCTGCCTCCGGCATGGATGTGTGTGATGTCCTTAGGTTAGTTAGGTTTAAGTAGTTCTTAGTTCTAGGGGACTGATGACCTCAGAAGTTAAGTCCCATAGTGCTCAGAGCCATTTGAACCATTTTTGGAGGTCATCCCTGGTAAACAGTGAACGCCAACTCTCCTATCTTACAGTTGTAACCGTAGGTGTAGCTGTATATGGGAGATGACACTTCCAAGCGGACGTTACGCTCCACCAAGGAAAAACTTTATAAAATTGCCGAAACAGGTTGGTTCCGTTCAAGCAAGTGTATGTCCTTATTGTTTGCTGAGAATAATCGTCTTTATTAACCTCCAAAGCCTTTAAACACATAAACATATATATTTTACTACTGTTTCAACACCACACCCTTGTACTAACGTTGCATACCCCCTGCGTCGCTGTTTCCCCAGATTTGAAGCAAAACTTCATGTTAAAGTGTTGCTCCAATTTGCCCTCCGTTTTGCAATGACACGTGTGTGGCGGATAGTTGAGTCGGATGATTGGTGGCTATATTTGAGAGAATTACTGCAGATCAGCTGAAGGTAAGCAAAGACAGTGTAGGCACTATTGATCAGGAACATTTGTGGACGTTGCATGCCGTGGGACTTCTGGTGACTCTGCAAGAAGCAATAGCTGACATTCTTCTGGAGAAGAGTGTTGTAACAAATGCTGATTACTTTGAAGGCCAATAAACGCATTTCATTTGCTCCTCTGTTTTCTTATTTTCTGTGAGCATTCATTGAACTTTCTACGTACCTTGTACGAGGCCTGTTCAGAAAGTAAGCTCCGATTGATTGCCAAATTGAAACCACAGTGAACATCAGAAATGTTTTACTTGTAACAATTAGCTACACCTTTCAGCTACTTCTCTACGTAGTCGCCGTTCTGACGTAGACTTTTGTCATAGCGTTGTACCAACTTTTCAATAGCCTCATCATAGAAGGCAGCCGCCAGTGCTTTCCGCCAATTCTCCACGCTGGCCTACACCTCGTTGTCTGTGTCAAAATGTTGTCTTCAAAGACAGCGGTTCATGTGACCAGAGATGAAACTCAGGGGGAGACAATTGCGGACTGTATTGTGGGTAATCTCACTTTTCCATTTGAAAACGATGCAGGAGCATCTTCATTGCCCCTGCAGAATGCGGCTTAGAATTGTCTCGAAGAAGAAACAGCACGACAGTTATGTAATGTTAGCTGCATAGCTTCAGGCGAAATTTCTCACCAGGCCCTCGTACTTGGCGGCAGACACTATTTTCTAGACATCTTTACGCACTCACTGCGAGCTCAGAAATGAGAAGAGCGACGTGATGCTAACTGGGGTTATACTAGAGACACTACCCAACACATATGTGCAAAGCTTTATCGGATTTTCATAGTCGTTTCCATTTCGCGACCGATCGGAGCTTACTTTCTGAACGCTCCTCGTACATTATCTTGTACTGTTAATTTGTATAATAAAACCTACACATCAACAGAAGTCTGCAAATATCGCACGTACGATAATATCGAATACTATCATTTTGTCAAAACGCACCGGGAAGGGCCTATGGGGCCTATGACATCGTCACTGTGCCTGTTGGAATCTCCAAAAGGGAGCTGTACTGAACACCTGTCGTGGTCTTGAATGACGTAGCTGTTGTAGCCGTGTCGAGTTCCTTATGCTATTTCGTTATATAAATGAGATCTAAGTGTGAGTAAAGCAATAAATAATAAAACTAGAATTACAAAATTTGTAGGAAAACCGTTTATTTTAATTTTAATTATAATATCTACAGAATAAACTGTACAATATATACATGTGTACAAAACTTTCATCTCTGTCTGTAACAGAAGAGTTGTGTCAGTCCACGGACAATTTTTTAAATGAGCCTGCAATGCCGTAGATGTTGTCGGCGTAGCGGTTCTCGGCGGGGCGTCTGCTCTCGTCTGACGTGTACTTGTCCTTCTCCAGCAGCCACTCACGGTTGGCTCCCGTAATAAGCTGGTCTGGAATAGGGACAATAGTTTAGTTTTCGAACGTACACAACTACTCGGGACTTCAGTGGCTGCCACTATCAGTCCTTAACTATCACTGTGCTGGCTAATCTCTGCAAAACATTTTTAAGTTACTTCCGTGCTTTGTGCTACATAAACAATGTGAATTTTGTAAGTCTATCTAACAACGTAATCTATTCGTTAGTTGTATATTCCCTTGTACATTTTTCTTTCCACCCAGATCTTTCCCATTTCCAGTATTCTTAGCTGGCGCAGCCCGCATAATTTTCCGTTCCCCAGAACTGGCTGTATCAGAAAACATCTATATTGTACACCCATAAATCCTCTATTTATCTGTCTCTGTAATTATTATTATTATTATTATTATTATTATTATTATCGTTATTTGAGGCAGCAGCAGGACAAGTACTGCCAGTAGCAACTTTATGTCCATAGTCAGTATTGCACTAAAGCGCCAAAGAAACTGGTATAGGCTTGCGTATTTAAATAAGAGATATTTAAACAGGCACAAGACGGCGTGCTGTCGGCAACGCCTATGTAAGACAACAAGTGTCTGGCACAGTTGTTAGATCGGTTACTACTGCTACAATGAAGGTTATCAAGATTTAAGTGATTTTGAACGTGGTGTTATAATCGGCGCACGAGTGATGGGACACAGCATCTCCCAGGTAGGGACGAAGTTAGGTTTTTTCTATAAGTCCATTACAGGAGTGTACCGTGAATATCAGGAATGAGGTAAAACATCAAAACTCTGACATCGCTGCGCCGGAGAAAGATCCTACAAAACGGAACCAACGACGACTGACGAGAATCGTTCAACGTTACAGAAGTGCAACCCTTCCGAAAATTGCTGCAGATTTCAATGCTGGGCCATCAGCAACTGTCAGCGTCAGAACCATTCACCGAAACATCATCGATATGGGCTTTCGGAGCCGAAGGCCCACTCGTGTACCATTGAGTACTGCACAAAACAAAGCTTTACGCCTCGCCTCAGCCCATCAACATCGACATTGCACTGTTGGTGACTGGAAACATGTTACCTGGTCGGACGAGTCTCGCTTCAAATTGTATCGAGAGGATGCACTTATACGGGTATGGAGACACCCTCATGAATCCATGAGCCATGCATGTCAGCAGGTGACTGTTCAAGCTGGTACAGACTCTGTAATAGTGTGGGGCGTGTGCAGTTAAAGTGATATTGGACGACTGATACTTCTAGAAATGATTCTGATAGGTGACACGTAAGTAAGCATCCTGTATGATCACCTGCGTCCATTCACGTGCACTGCGCATTCTGACGAACTTCGGCTAATCTGACAGGACAAGCCAGCCGCTGTGACAGAGCGTTTCTAGACGCTTCAGTTTGGAACCACGCGGCTGCTACGGTCGCAGGTTCGAATCCTGCCTCGGGCATGGATGGGTGTGATGTCCTTAGGTTAGTTAGGTTTAAGTAGCTCTAAGTCTAGGGGACTGGTGACCTCAGAAGTTCAGTCCCGTAGTGCTCAGAGCCATTTGAACCATTTAACAGGACAATGCGACGCCCCACGTGTCCAAAATTGCTACAGAGTGGCTCTAGGACTAAACACTTCCGCTGACCACCGAACTTCGTAGCCATGAATATCACTGAGCATATCTGGGATGCCTTGCAACGTGATGTCCAGAAGAGGTCTCTACCCCTCGTACTCTTACGGATTCATGGGCAGCCCTGCAGCATTCATGGTGTCAGTTCCCTCCAGCACTACCTCAGACTTAAGTCGTGTTACCGCTCTTCTACGTGCTCGCGGAGGCCATACACGACATTAGACAGCTTGTACCAGTTCCTTTGGCTCTTCAGTGTATTTACTTACATTACCACTGTAACATTCAAATCATTCTAATACTGCTTGTCATACCGCAATTGTTATTTGTTAAGCAACTATGATGGAAGAAAGGTACTGCATGAGTGAAATCTTGACCTGACGTAAGACATTAAATAGATAAATAACAGTTCTTTGCACACTGATTTATACGTTATTTAGTGCCTATATGTGGTAGAGCTGTATTTGCGTAAGCATTACCTTTAAGCTGACCTTTATACTTGTTTGAAGCAGCGTTTCTCAGTTCTCATTTCTTTACTAGGCTTTTGTGGCTCGTAAAGGAGCGCAGTCGTTCTTCAATCTTCTCTGTGATCTAGACCAAGAAATACAGACGTATACAAACTAACAATCATGCGGCTGTCCAACAGAGGGCTGCAGTAATTGTTCTTGAATAGTTATATGTATTTTGCCTTTTGGAGTCTTGGAGTAGATGCTGAACTGATGTGCAACGAAGACGTGTGATATCGAATTTGGAAATAGTCTCGTTGACCTAATACAACTGTAAAAGTCCAGCTACAAATGTTTTTTTTTTTTTTTATTCTCCGCTAAAACATTAATCTCAGTCTTAAAACTTGGCTAATGTTTGCCAAACTGTTACTGAATGATGGTAGAGGTAAGACTCCTTTCACTAATAACGTAGAAAAAATATCAGTTCGTGTCTCGGCAGCCACTCAGCTTCTCGTCGGGGGAAACGGATAACAATGCAATGGAGTCGCCGAACAGTGACCTAAGAAGCACGGGGAGTACGACTCGCCTTTATCACAGAAAAAGGAAGGAAAATAAGTTGTAATACTCATCGTTGAATTGCTTTCGTTCTGGACTGACTGGTTCCTCATTGTGCGAGGACTTTTGCAGTTGACATTAATGTGTTTTGAAGACTGCTACGCAGCTGTGTCTACGAGGTACAGTGCCTGCAGTATTGCGATAACTGAAAAAATATATTCGGCTTTTAGTTCATTGATAAAAGGTAGAGTGAAATTCGTGTGGTAGTGTCAGTATTTAATGTCGGTAGGTAGTGTGCAATTTTTAAATCACTGTGTATAGCTGAGACAAATTTTTAACCTTTGCTTTATCGTTTTATTTCAGTTGTTTTACGAGAGGCGCCCGTAGCGGAGATACACGTTTTTTAATTCAATCAGATTCTAAATCTAATGCCTCCATTATGCATTTTTACTAGTAACTAAAATTTTTCCAGGGGATTCTCATTTAAGTCCTTTTATTTCAGTTGTCCGCCTGAGACAAACTGTAAGAATTAAATTATTATTGAACGTACCGCTTGGTATTCAACCACATTTAATTAATTTCGCGCCTAAATTTTAGGAGAAGGAGGTGTCACACCATCCGCAGCAACTATGCTGTAGATGTTCTGTGAGGTGCGCTGCGTAAAATGATATTTTCTGCGTTGTGCAAAAATAAAAATAATGCCTCCTTTACTTTTACATGTATTATATGGGATATTAGAGACCAGGGCAGGGAATATTTTGTTGCATAAGAAATCCAAAACCCTTATGTACTGTGTTTCGTAATCTGAAACTATTTCAGGATTAGCTGAAATAATTAAAGTAAGCAGCAGGTGGTTTTTAAATACAGTTGTTAGGCAGCCGCTGACGAATTTGCTGAACAGTTAGAGGAGTTTCTTACAAGCTAGTTTGTCAACTGGTCCAGCAGTGCCTCCCAGCTCGTCTGGTAAGCAGTCACGCTGCACATGATCGAACAGAGATGTCGATCCTGGAAGGTGCACGAACACCTGCAACAAACACGCAGTATGGCATAAAACAGTCCAAAAACTTTCTAGTATACCACTGAGACATTGCCACACAGCCATGAACCACCTGAATGTACGAACATCTCTTGAAATTGAAATGAATGAACACGAATATATACTATTGAAAAAAGATATGAAAATAATGACAGTGTCCTGAATAACACATTAGTAGCAGCAATAAATTATCCACTTAAGACGTTGTGTGACATCATTTTAAGGATTTATTGCGGAAACTAAGCTAAGCGGATGTTGTTTCTCATATCCCGTCAATAGAAAAATATGTGACATTACTCTACAAGAGTCTGGTAAACCTAATATTCTATGTGTATGTTAGTTCATATGGTTCAAATGGCTCTGAGCACTATGGGACTTAACTTCTGACGTGATCAGTCCCCTGGCGTAGATCAGTTAGAAGTCCAATGGTTTATTACAAAAACAAGACTTCCCTAGTACGTCACACTCGTAATATGCACAACAAATTCGACCTGAAAGTATCCGGTAGATGTCATTAGCTGCCACCAGTGCTAATTAAGTGCCATCAATGATATTTACGTGCTAACTCGTTCCTTTTCAGTGTGCTATCGAAAACCCAACATATACACAAACCGGGACTACAAATTCGCAACAGAAATCATTCCAAGCATCTAACACTGTCTATAACAGCATCAAGTCTTCATAACGGTAGCAGTTCGCTGGGTAATGGACTCCACGAGGTTCTTCAGGTATTCCATGTGCAGCCGAATTCACTACTCAATGACTACCTTACGCTTTGTTAGCTAACTATGGGTATGATGTTTGTTACGTTTCATTTGCTGTTGTAGCCGGCCGAGCGCTTCTAGGCACTACAGTCTGGAACCGCCCGACCGCTACGGTCGCAGGTTCGAATCCTGCCTCGGGCATGGATGCGTGTGATGTCCTTAGGTTAGTTAGGTTTAAGTAGTTCAAAGTTCAAGGGGACTGATGAATTCAGATGTTAAGTCCCATAGTGCTCAGAGCCATCTGAACCATTTGCTGTTGCAGATAGTTCTGACACCTTTTATGGGAATAACATCGGGTGATACAGTTTTGCAGGATAGTATAAAAATATAATTATTAATAAAAAGACCCCATCAATCATCTAAATACGTCAGCTGTGTGGTGACCACGATAAAGATTATAGAATTATAAAATGTATTACAAAAGTTTGAAAGTGAAACTGTGAAAAGCAACACAAATTATAGGAAAGAGGGTGTGAGAGTCATACTTAATTGACATTTTATATTTTCATGCTTCTTATATTTTACACTTTTATTACATTAAGAAAGTTGAATTTAATTTACTTCACGTGATTGTAATTTTATGATTTTACTAATTACGTTTTACAGTTTACACATCCATTGTTCTAAACTATTAATATTTTAAGAACAGCTCTCAACTGTTTTACTCATTACAATTTCAGTGTAAGTCGTCCTTTTCTTATCCTAGTAACTAGAGTGTTTTACAAATTGTAAATTCTTCATGACGTCCTTCCCCATTGTTTCCACAGTCTTAATATCTTAGCTATAACTTTGACATAATTTAATCTTTTAAGATTTAGAGTAATGCTCTCTCTTTTTATGCCGATTACTACAATGTTTTATCAGATATAAATCGGGGTATGCTCATAACACCCCTCTCTATTGTTCAACACTCTTAATATTTCAACAAAAATGTTACATAATTTTACTTTGTAATTATTTTTGGTTAAGATTTTGACTTTTTACATGAGTTTCTACAATTTTTTACCGGATGTAAATACAGTATGCTCATAACATCCCTCCCACTCCCCCTTCCTGAATTTCTACCCCTCCCCCAATCCCCCTCTCCCACGTTTTCTCCCCTCCTACTTTGCACTTTTGCCCCTCTCCCGTCATTCTATCAGTTACCGACTTAAAACATGGACCACAGTTTGGCGTAAAACAGTATCCTGGTGTGTACTTCCGATACAGACGTTTCGGGTTGCTGATGCAACTACATAGATAGATTAAAGAACTATGTACAATGTTTGGCTACATTTTGTCAAATAATCGCTAATACATATTCAGCTTTACTTTATTTTCAGATCTGAATATGATCCAGGGCGATCGAAACTAGTCATATTATATAAAGATGTGAAACGGCGCCGGGAAATTATGAAATTTAAAAATGTTTTTAAAAATACTGTTCTTCACTCGACTTTAATTTTCCTGATAGGTGTGATACATTTTCTGCTAGGAATGTTTCTGGATAAGTAAACATTTTACAGTCTCAGATCCTGCGCCAGTGCGGTAATTTATCTGGATTTTTTTGTTTTCTAGTTATCGGTCTCTCTACCGACTGTTGGGATTGTATCTGCATGTGTGTTGTTATCATTAATTTGTTAAGCTTACGAGATTTCCTAGACTGACACTATTTGGAAATAATTTCTAAACATAAGTATTTCATCGCAAGCGATAAATCGACGCAGCTTTCACGCAGTCGTATTGCGTAGTTATTTACTTGGACACGGTAGCTTAATACAACTCTGTATATCGTATATTGTAAAATGAAATATTGTAACTTGCAGTGCTGCGTGTGAGTCATGAGGCTAAACATAGAGAAAAATCTGTGCGCAGCCCGAATGTAAATTGTTAGAATTTCTACGGATTGATCCAAAGACATTCTCTTATATTAAGCAGAAGTAGAAAACAAATATGGATATATATGACTTACCCTCTTTTGCAACTTCTCAGACAGCGCCATCTTAACAATTTTCATGGCTGAATCCATAATCTTGGATGCATTCACGAAGTGAAGTCCTTTCAGCCTTCGGCAGTAGGCAGTCTATACATATCAGATTTATTAATCAGTGCACAA
Organism: Schistocerca nitens; assembly: GCF_023898315.1. NCBI lineage: Eukaryota > Metazoa > Arthropoda > Insecta > Orthoptera > Acrididae > Schistocerca > Schistocerca nitens. Next base: position 254,765,338 of record NC_064618.1, read on the forward strand.
AGCCTTTTGAAGGCTGAAGTCTTAACCTTAATATGATATAAAAGAATGCTTTTTAGTTACGAATAAATAGAAAAACCGAATTTGAACGTTAACATAAGTAGTAAAAAGCTAAAATTCTCTTGAGTTCAAGGTTTTAATGATTAAACTAGTAATACGCAAAAACTCCAGTGTTGTGATGAATACCTCTTCGCAGCGGATAACATGCAATGACAAAACTTACACATTCTACTGTACGTAGTGAAAATACAACCAAGGCGACGAGGAAATACGTACGAAGCGTACTAAGCTGAAAGTTAGTTTCAGGAGAAGAGTCACAGACGCATTACAGGTAATTCGACTGCCAGGAATGATAATTTTAACTAGTTTTGTAGAAACATATTAAGGAGGTAGATAGACAAAAATAGTTTCAAGGATTGCTACTGAGTGGATGCAGTAAATAGTTTACACATATGATGTACTAGTTACAGCTAAAAATAAATGAGATACAGAAGAAATGGTCAGGGAGTTGAGGGAATGCATTGTTGGTTGGTCTCAATATTAGTAGGGCAAAGACGGAGGTGATGAAGTTATCTACAATGACAGACAATACTGGAAAAACAAACTGCGTTGGTAAGGTTACCCATATCAGAAAATTCAAGTATTAGGGGAAATATTTGACAAGGAAGAAAAGTCTAAAATTATATCAAAGGATGGATTTAGGCAAGACATCTATATGGCGCGAAAAATGGAAATTGACCCTTAATAATGAAAAACATGAGATCATACACTGAGTACTAAACGGAATCTGCTACTTTTCGGTTACACAATAAATCACACAAATCTGAAGGCTTTCAGTTCAACCAGATAACTAGGAACTACAGTTGGGAACAACTTAAATTGAATCGATTTAATAGACAATGTTGTGTGGAAGGCAAACCAAAGACTGCGTTTTATTAGCACAACACTTAGAAGATGCGACAGCTCTACTAAGGAGACTGCCTACACAACGCCTGTCCGTCCTCTGCAAGTGTATTTCGGTCCAGTATGGGATCTTTGACAGACTGGACTGCTGGAGAACACCTAAGAATTTCAAAAAATGACAGCTGTTTTTTACTATGGCGAAATAAGGAAGAGAGCGTGACGAATATAATATGCGAGTTCGGATGACAATCATTAAAACAAAGGGGTTTTCGTTGGGTCGAAAACTTTGTCACAAAATTTCAATACCCAATATTTTCCTCCAAAATGCGAAAATATTTTTTTTACCCACCTACATAGGAAGAAATGATCATTGTAATAAAATAATAGAAATCAGAGCTCTCACTGAATGATAATTATGTTCGTTTCTCTCGCGCGCTGTTAGAGGGTGGAACAGTAGAGAAATAGTGTGAAAGTTGTTTGATGAACGGTGTACCAGGTACTTGAGTGTGAATTGCAGAGCATTCATGTAGATGTATATGTAGAATGAAGATGCATGATGAAGCAATTGTAGTTTAAAGATATGATTACGCCAAGAAACACCTCTGCTAAGATAAAATTAACATTTTATAAAACTGTATACGTCAAAAACGTTGATCACAACTACGAAAGAGGGGAAATTGAGAACATGCGAACAGTTCACAATGAAAAATATAAAAAGAAGACAAAACTACAGAATTTGTTACAGTCAAAAGATTCACAAGTTGATACAAGATGATGATGTTTGGTTTGTGGGGGCTCAACTGCGCGGTTATCTACGCCCGTACGAATTCCCAGCCTTTACTCAGTCCAGTCGCACGACTTTCATCAATGATGATGAAATGATGAGGACAACACAAATACCCATTCATCTCGAGGCTGGTGGAAATCCCTGACCCCGCCGGGAGTCGAATCCGGGACCACGTGTTCGGGAAGCAAGAACGCGACTGGGAGACGACGAGCTGGGGACTTGATGCAAGAAACAGACATTGTTCACAAGACGAAGGTCGGAGTGATGACCGTGGAATCAAACTCAGTTGGCGAAATCATTTCGAACAACCACGAAACAGGAGACTTGATGACGAAAGATTGGACGGGACTAGAAATAGACAACGCAGCGTGGAGAGAAGCATCATTAGACAAATTAAAGCGGTAGCTACTTACGAAGTCGGAACATGATCTACATTATCTTTGATTGTCGAAGTGAAGAAGTGATGATAAAAGGCTTGTGCAGATACAAGGAGATAGTGATCTGACGAGTACTGTCTGTCATCTGTGCTAGGCATGTAAGTAATGAGGACTCGACGATTGGTAAAGGGAAGAACGCTGTACGTTGACGAGAGCGTCGTCAAGGAATAATTTTACAAGAGTTAAATGTTGAAACATGTAGTCAACCATCGTACAGTAAATACCTTGGACTTAAGAAGATACTAACTTCTTATCCTGTGATATTAACTGTAAACTCGCAATACAAGAGAGGCAAGAGAACCATTTACGCCATTATCTTCCCCCGACATGCACGATGTAGGCATAAAGTTATAAATATCAGCTCGAAAAAATAAATTTACGTAATTATTTTTTTTGTGAAGCAGGTGACAGTCAAACGATGATAGAAGCTGGTTTGTGCAGCCTACGAACTGGAGACACAGCATCAAACTTTCGGACAAATATCGGCCACACAATCCCGAGAATTGCATGGTCAGGCGTGTGCGAGAACTATCACACAATCAGTTTAACAGAACGTGCATTAAAGTTACTGATAAGAATAACATACAGAAGAACAGAAAACAATATTAAGGAACTGGCTTTAGGAAAGGTACAGTTTCCTGAGAGTCAGTTCTGAAGCTCCGCTTGATAACGGAAACATAACTTAAGAAAAATCAAGACACTTCCATTGATTTTATGGACCTAGAGAAACTATTTGTTGACGGTGCGGAATGTTGCAAGATGTTTGCCAATTTGAAAAAAAAGAGTAATCAATAGCAAATAGGAGTAAAATACTATATGTGCGCCAAGATGAACGATAAGAATGGTAGATCAAGAACTAAATGTTAGTGTTAAAGTCTGTAAGACAGGGATGCTGTCTGTTGCCGCCACTGTTTAATCCATACACCGAACAGGCAGTGATAGGAATCAAAGAAAAGTTCAGACGTGGAGCTAAAACTCAGGGTGAAAGGATGTCAGTGTTAAGATTCGCTGATTATATTGTTATCCTGAATCTGAGGTAGAATTACAGGACGTGTTGAATGGAATGAACAGTCTCATGAGTACTGAGTATGGATTGATAGTAAACAGAATACGAAAATAATGAGGAGTAGCAGATTTGAGATTAGCAAAAAACGTAACACCAGACTTGAGGATCAAGAAGTAAACGAAGTTAAGAAATTCTCCTACCTTTGGAGCACTATAACGTATGACGAACTAAACAAGGTGTACAAAAAAGAAGCAAACTACCTCAGACAGAGAACTCCTGACCAAATCTATTAGTATCAAACAAAAACCTCATTTTGAAGAAGAAATGTCTGGAAATGTACGATTGGAACATCTCATTGTGTCGCATCAAGGACTGTAGGAAAACAGGAAAACGACTAAACTGAAACTTCTCTGATGTGGTGCTACAGAAGGTTGTTAAAAAATAAACTACTAGGATGGGAAATGAGAAGGTGCACCGCAGACTCAGCGAAGAAAGGAACATTCGGAATACACTGACAAGAAGAGGGGCAGGATGACAGAACATGAGTTAAGAGAATGACTTCCATGGTTAGAGTGAATTGAGAGTGAATGACTGTAGAAGAAGACAGAGAAAATAATTACTGCCGACTTTTGTTGCATGTACTACTCGGGAATGAAGAGGTTGCTGGGCCGCATCAATCCAGTCCGAACACCGACACCAACAACAACAAAAGGAAAAACACTCCGACGACAGTGAGGTGGAAGTTACTTCAACATTACATTTGTACAAGAGCAATTTTTGGCCTTTCAACCAGTAATTATTCGACCGTTAGAAAAGCTAAGTGATTTGCCAGGAGCGTAGGGGCAGTTTCCTGTAATTGGTGGGCAAGGCCAGTCAGGTATTGGCAAGCTGACACGGTTGGAGAATTCTCTTATAATTCGCTCGTCAGACGTGAGGAACTGGGGAGTAGGCGAGGTGTAACACAACAACAACCTCTTTCTCTCTATGAATCTAGGACAACATGCTATGCTCGTCTTTGGCATTCTCTATGCCCTTGTGATACAATTGAAATTATCCGCTATCTTCCTTGTTTTGAAGACCAGTTGTGTATAAAAAGGGTAACTGTCCCCCTATTGCAGGCGTAATTGTCCTTTGGACTTAAATTAACCTAATGATTCAGTTAGATTTCGACTACATGCAACAAAACTGTGATAACACTTTAACTGTATACATAATTTTCTGATTTCTTTGACACATGACACTCTAAAGATACATGCGAATATTTGTGAGAGTATCCCATATAAATGCTCAGTTTTTGTATAAACGCCACATAATACTAACGTTTACTGGAACACAAGACACACCTTCACTGGTACTTCAAACCTGATACGTGGTGATCTGCATAGGTCGTAAAGTTTAAGTTGGTTTACATGTTGTGTTAGGCTGTTAGTGCTAGTGCAGATGTTACAGGGTAACACGTTTCCTCGACCCAAGCAATTGAACACGAGTAAAAAGCTTTAGTTGAAATTAATAATGAATTAATAACTATCATCATATTAAATCATTGTCATCTCATAAATATACACTGCAGGAAGCCTTCAACGCTAGAATAAGGCTAAACAAAGATTTCAAATTTATTTTTGTGATTCATGACAAAGTAGTTATCTTTATTTTTAAATATCATTTATACTGCCTTTTATAGTAGATGGAGTTCAGCTGGATCAATGCAAATAGTGATTACAAACGAAAAGGAAACTATGAAATTATCCATCTATTAATTCATGCTTGAATACAGTCAGTTGTGATCCTCTGCACTAAGTGTCGATTCTCTGATACCAACTTTTTCCTACACACTTCCTCCGTATACAAGACGGGCAAAATATGAGTAGAAACGGCCTGGAAAATATTTAGTGCACCTTAAGATAGGCAACCCAAGTTACATCATCTGTCATAGGCAAGGATGATCTAAATTGGGTTACCTGCCTTGAAGTGCATGAAATATTTTTGGGACAGGCTTAGTTTGCCCACCCCATATAAACACATCGCCCACAAACAGAATGTTACAGAGCTCCCAGCGTAAATTCCACAGATCATTTACTGAGTGGCGATCCAAATTGCGCAATCGTAAACCATTTAATCGAAAATGGGAATTCTAAGCAAATGACTGCTGGAATGAGTGAAATGTGTGTGGCATGATCACATAATTTCGCTTATTGGACAATGGGCAACAGAATGACATTATTGGAAAACTTTGGCACTCCTCCACCCCCCCCCCCACCCAAACAATTCAGTCCTTCTCTAAGGACATCCAAGATGAAACCTCACTGAACATCACACCATCCTTTTGGTTTGTACTGTTACTGCAATTTCTGGTCTTGTGTGCTGGGTGGAGCCACAAGGGACTGTTCAAAACCATTCGGTGGATTATATATGTGATCCAAAGCAGCAGAGTGTGCTTATGGCTTTTCAGCCCGCCTGTTTCGCTTCCTCCTGTGACATGATCACAGAGATGTGTGAACTTCACATATGTATAAATAAAATGGCAAAGGATCCCTCTTAGACCCCTCAACTCGGCAACACCCTCGCTGCCAATAGTACACCTTTGTTGAGCACTTTATAGATATACCAATAGACATGCAAACTCTGACTGAGTCCTAGGCGCCTGCAGGCAGACAACCTCCTGACACCCTTCCGATTTCATATCCACAGTAGTAGGGGCAAGAGCAGCAGCGTAGTCTTACACCTCTCGTGAACCTTTGAGCTCTGTCCGTTTTGCAGTAGATGTCGACACTTCTGGTTTAACGACTCGTCGAGCCCAAATGTGACGTCCCAGATCACCACACTTTTGTGTCAGTAAAGAGGATGATTTTAGTGTTCCAAAATTCTTCGTTTAAATGGGACACAATTATGGGGTTTGGAAAAAGTGACCCTAAAATTATGTTATTCAGGGTATTTCTTTCATTTGGAGTCCGCAGATTTAAGCAGCTGCACTGCTTCCCTCGGCCAGTCATCATTTCTCCTTGATGTAATAATTTACCAACAGCCGTATGTATTGTAGAAATTTATTTTATTTTATGAACTTCTATGTGCTATCAGACTGTGTCGCCAGGCCACCAAGAGCTGTTGCAGGACGATTGATTCACGGATACAGCTATATGGCTCCTTACATGTATAGCGATTTTACGACTATGACGAGTGGTGTATGAAGAGGGCATCAATGTAATGCCAAAACTGGTAGCACATAGAAGTTCATAAAATAAAATAAATTTCTACAACACATACAGCTGTTGGTAAATTATTGCATCAAGAAGTTCATGCCAGCCGTCGTCCCACGATCCATAATGGATCGAGAAAGATTAGTCATCTTTTCAGTTGCCAACAACTCCAGTTCCAGAATGAGATTTCCACTCTGCAGTGGAGTGTGCGCTGATATGAAACTACCTGGCAGATTAAAACTGTGTTCTGGAAACATCCCCCAGGCTGTGGCTAAGCCATGTCTCCGCAGTATCCTTTCTTTCAGGAGTGCTAGTTCTGCAAGGTTCGCAGGAAAGTTTCTGTAAAGTCTGGAAGGTAGGAGACGAGATACTGGCAGAAGTAAAGCTGTGAGTACCGGGTGTGAGTCGTGATTCGGTAGCTCAGATGGTAGAGCACTTGCCCGCGAAAGGCAAAGGTCCCGAGTTCGAGTCTCGGTCGGGCACACAGTTTTAATCTGCCAGGAAGTTTCATATCAGCGAACACTCCGCTGCAGAGTGGAAATCTCATTCTGGAAACATCCCCCAGGCTGTGGCTAAGCCATGTCTCCGCAGAATCCTTTCTTTCAGCAGTGCTAGTTCTGCAAGGTTCGCAGGAGAGCTTCTGTAAAGTTAGGAAGGTAGGAGATGAGATACTGGCAGAAGTAAAGCTGTGAGTACCGGGTGTGAGTCGTGCTTCTGTAGCTCAGATGGTAGAGCACTTGCCCGCGAAAGGCAAAGATCCCGAGTTCGAGTCTCGGTCGGGCACACAGTTTAAATCTGCCAGGAAGTTTCAACTCCAGTTCCATTTGGCACACAGTTCTAATTAAGCCATCAGCGAGTCACCAGCAGTTATGAAGAAGTATCGTCATATTTTTGCAATCATCACCAAGTGTCGAGAAATGTATCCATTAACTGAGCCTGCTGCCAGCAACACCAGTAGAGGCTAAACTACAATTAGATTGGAGAGCCATCATCCACTGAGCGAGTCTGAGACTTGTGTTCTGAACTTTTACATCACTGCCACACCGTCCCCTCGAACTGGCGCCGAATATTTGTTTGTGTACATATTACTTTAATAAATGGTTGTTATTTGTTATTCAGTGTGTTTCATTCTTTTTGTTGTAGTTATAAAAGGTTAAAATGGCTCTGAGCACTATGGGACTTAACATCTGAGGTCATCAGTCCACTAGAACTTAGAGCTAATTAAACCTAACTAACCTAAGGACATCACACACATCCATGCCCGAAGCAGGATTCGAACCTTCGACCGTAGCGGTTCCAAACTGTAGCGCCTAGAACCGCTCGGCCACACCGGCCGGCTGTTGTAGTTATACTTTGCACTCTGATCATACAGTTGCAAGTGCAAGCGCGCACCTTAATATAGTAACTAATTTCTGTGGCAGGAGGTTCGCTTACTGCTATATTTCTGCTGGGCATCAAACTTATTTGGTGAACATACATGATCCTTTATACCTGCGTTCGATTTACAGTCTGGTAAACGGTTTTAAGGCCCGAAAGTTCCATACATATTACACTTTCAGTCTGTTAGGTATGAATGTAATAGGCTACTGAAATTACCTTGTAGCAGAGTTCGAGATTGCGGATGATGCTGATGTCCGCCCGGACTACGTGCCCAGCATTTACGTTCGCCATGTCGATGATGCACATATCTCCAATAGAATAGTCCTCGACGAACATAACTTCCATAGCAATGGACAGGATCTTACCATATGGGGCCCAAATTATATTCATTGAGTCTTCGTCCACTGCGGTGATGACGTGGACGCGGTACGCGTCCTTTGTGAGTCGTGGCATCGTCATCATTTTGCTGTAGGAGACATTATACTCCTATTAATACATGCATACGGGAAAGAGGATAATACATGCAGTCAACATGAAGTTACAGTTTACGAAATACAGCAACAAACAAGGAATGAAGACTGGGTTTGACGTCCTGTCGGCATCGAAGTCAATATAGACGTAGCATACGCTAGGATTGTGTCAAGGATAGTGAGGAAAATCGGCCGGCGCCTTTAAAAGGAACCATCGCGACTATTGGCTGGAACGATTTAGGGAAATAACGGAAAACTTAAGTCTGGAAACCGGACACGGGTTTGAGGCGTCGTCCTCCCGAATGGGAGTGCAGTGTGCTAACCGCTGCGCCACCTCATTCGGCAACAAACAACGAAGTACGCTTCCAGAGCGAATCCTTCGGCCACAGTGTACTGTGCACTCTTCTGAAATTTCTTGGTGGGATAAGACTGTGACTCGGACCATCATACAAACTGAGTGAGCCTAAAAAGTGAGCGTGAGCTGTCAACAATGGTGAAGAATAAATGTACGAACGAAGGAGGAGGCGCTGGCCGTATTAAGATATTTAGAGGCACGTAAACAGTGTAAATTCTACGTCACGGCAGTAAAGTATTCGTTACTACTTATCTGTGTTGAACGGATAATACGATTACACTTTAAAAATACTTGTTTCTCTCTACGAGTTTTTAAATGTGCGCACCATTTCAAGCAACCTAACCAAACTACCGAACACTGACACCGAAATACACATTTAAAAAATCCGACGAATTAGAAGGCTGAACTGTATATAAAATGTAGAACTCATTTTTCATTTGATTTTAACTGTTTTGGTTGTACAAAAGACTTTACTGCTCTCGACAAAAGTGTAATATCATGATTTCGTTGAGAATTTACAACATAACATACCCTTACACATGATTACAGTCTAAACATTGGCACAAGTTCTCTGTAGTATTATAAATCCATTCCAGTAAAGAGCAAAAAATTCCTGAATCAATTAGTAATAACTAAATCATGAAATTAAACTGATGAAGACAAGTCGGGACTCACATGTGCTCCATTGCAAACTGGATGTCGGTTCCTCTTGCATCTCTGCTCATTAGAAACTCGGGAATTCTGTTTTTCAGGGAAAAATAAGCGTCTAATCCCAGTTTGACCCTCTCCATGCTGCACTTGCAGTTGATGTACATGCGCTCGATGAGGGAGTCGTCTGGAACACAGATTATGCGATAGCCAATATGAGCAAGGACATTAACGACACAGGAAACAGAACACGTAAGCGCTCATATGGAAGGAATATAGCTCATCACAGTTAGCCTAATGCACTCAAATTTATGGCCTTAAGTAACGGAATGATTTCGTCCACGTGTCATGTCTTATTGAAGCAACAAATAAATACAAAATGCGAAAAACCCTTGACTAAATGTACTTAGCAACACTCAATACACTGGGTCAAGTGTAATGCGTCTATCATTTATTATCAGATCGGCAGAAGTTTTGCCATGCAAAACTTCCGACACTAGAACTATTAAGAAACGATGTAATTTTTTTTAGTTTTGGCTGATATATGAGTCATTAAGTTGGTTATATGGACTCAAAATCAGAATACTGTGTTCTACATAGGAGTTGCTGCTAAACGTAGTACGCATAACAGAAGATAAAATTGAGCAATAGCACATTAGAGCATTCTCAGTCATTGAACAGATAACCAAAGGAAATGGAAACATAAGGTTTGGGTATAAAATGCAAAGCTCAAGACCGTAACTCAATATTTCTCGTAAACTAAAATGGAGACGGTGATGTAGTAACACAGAAGTAAATTTGAAACGAACATAGTTTCTGTGCATGAAACTATATCCTTCTTTTCCATAGTTAACAACAAAAAACTTTATTAGACATCTTTAATCTGCCGGGAAGTTTCATATTAGCGCATACTCACTACGCTGCAGAGTGAATATTTCATTCTGGAAACTTCGTTCACATCAATTACAGTTCAGTTACGTTTACACTTGTAAAATGTGAAGAAACATGGAGGGAAGGTCAATAAAACTATTGTAAATCAGTGCTGTTCCAGATATGGAAATGGAAGGGAGAAATAATATTTGCATGAACAAAGGCATTACATCTGAGTAGTTACATCAGCTACGATGACGGTACGTACATTACGAAGGCATCACGTACGACCTCATGGGTACTGACCTACGGCGTCAGGTAAGTGTGGCTGCAACCTGAGCCACTCTCGCAGTGACGTCACAGCCGTCTTGATGTCCTCCTCGTTGGTGCCCAGCTGCTTCCTGACGTACGCCACCTCCTCAGCCGTGATAGCAAAGTACTTGCCCGTGTCTGTCATTGCTGTAAATCAGAAAGTAGCACAGTCGCGTGAACCACCAACACCGGTTCACTAACAGTAAAACACGAAGGAGTATGCAATACACAACCAGTGACTGCTTAAAAAAAAGTAAAGAAGGAAGATTAGTGTTTATCAAGTCTCGTCGACAATCTCTGATAGTTTCAAGGACAGGTAAGGAAATCTACCGGCCCTTTCGAAGATAACTGCCTAGAACGATTTGGGGCAATCACGAAAAGCCTAAATAAGAGTGGTTGGGCTTCTTCGTGTTTCTTTTGAATGAATCTAGATTACTGAATTACTACCCACAGATCTCAAGTTGGAGAAGGGCATAGTATTCTTCGTGAACTCCTTAAATGAGAATGGATATACACTACTGGCCATTAAAATTGTTACACCACGAAGATGACGTGCTACAGACATGAAATGTAACCGACAGTAAGAAGATGCTGTGATATGCAAATGATTATCTTTTCAGAGCATTCACACAAGGTTGGCGCCGGTGGCGACACCTACCACGTGCAGACGTGAGGAAAGTTTCCAATCGATTTCTCATACAAAAACAGCAGTTGACCGGCGTTGCCAGGTGAAACGTTGTTGTGATGCCTCGTGTAAGGAGGAGACATGCGTACCATCACATTTCCGACTTTGATAAAGGTCAGAATGTAGCCTATCGCTATTGCCGTTTATCTTATATTGACATTGCTGCTCGTGTTGGTCGAGATCCAATGACTGTTAGCAGAATATGGAATCGGTGGGTTCAGAAGGGTAATACGGAACGCCGTGCTTGATCCCAACGACCTCGTATCACTAGCAGTCGAGATAAAAGGCATATTATCCGCATCGCTGTAACGGATCGTGCCGCCACGTCTCGATCCCTAAGTCAACAGATGGGGACGTTTGCAAGACAACAACCATCTGTACGAACAGTTCGACGACGTTTGCAGCAGCATGGACTATCAGCTCGGAGACCATGGCTGCGGTTACCCTTACCGCTGCATCACAGACAGGAGCGTATGCGATGGTGTACTCAACGACGAACCTGGGTGCACGAATGGCAAAACTCATTTTTTCGGATGAATCCATGATGGTCGCATCCGTGTTTGGGGACATCGCGGTGAACGCACATCGGTAGCGTGTATTCGTGATCGCCACACTGGCGTATCACCCAGCGTGATGGTATGGGGTGCCACCGGTTACACATATCGGTCACGTCGTGTTCGCATTGACGGCACTTTGAACAGTGGTCGTTACATTTCAGATGTGTTACGACCCGTGGCTCTACCCTTCACTCGATCCCTGCGAAACATTACATTTCAGCAGGGTAATGCACGACCGCATGCTGCAGGTCCTGTACGGGCCTTCCTGGATACAGACAATGTTCGACAGCTGCCCTTGCCAGCACATTCTCCAGATCTCTCGCCAATTGAAAACGTCTGGTCAATGGTGGCCGAGCAACTGGCTCGTCACAATACGCCAGTCACACCTCTTGATGATCTGTGGTATCGTGTTGATGCTGAATGGGCAGCTGTACCTGTACACGCCATCCAAGCTCTGTTTGACTCAATGCCCAGGCGTATCAAGGCCGTTATTACGGCCGGAGGTGGTAGTTCTGGGTACTGATTTCTTAGGATCTATGCACCCAAATTGCGTGAAAATGTATTCACATGTCAGTTCTAGTATAATATATTTGTCCAATGAATACCCTTTTATCATCTGCATTTCTTCTTGGTGTAGCAATTTTAATGGCCAGTAGTGTAGTTCCGGTTGTCGTTTTCTTGAAACGGTTATTCGGTATATGCGTCAGGGTGAAAATAGCCGATTAGAGCCCTCGCACTTCTTTGTTGGAGACGTTAGGTAGTACTGTGACGGAAATGAGAACTGCAGTCAATTTCTGCGTAAGATCTTGGACAACGAACTTAAAAGAAAGATAGCCCAAGAATATAGTGAAATATCAGCAGCATCGAAAACAGCGTAATGGGAGCAGGGTTCGTCATTAATAGGAAGGTAACGCAAAGAGTAAGTTACTTTCAACAGTTCAGTGATAGAATTATAATTATGTTCATCGGACTCGACAGTAAATCAACGCCAATGACGTAGAGCAAACTGAAGTTTAACAGAATTGCTCGGAAGAGTCATTGTGGAAAGAAGTAGGCTATTGAGGTAGTGAGAAATGACGAGATGCGTTTGGAATGACGTACTGCATTTCTGAATATCACAGTAGGCAGTTCTCTAAAAAAAAGCAATCACAGAAGTTGGTGCGATGATGCGAAGACGGCCTGGGTAATAACAGATGCATTGTAACTGAATGACAAAAGAAGGGGGTACATAAATGTGTAGTATGAGACAGAAATACAGCAACCCAAAGTATTTGGGAATAAATTTAAAAAAAAGTGCGATGAGCTAACGTGAAATGGCAGCAGGAAAAATGCAAATAATCGGAAGAAGAATTATTCATCGGATGGACAGATTCACCATACGGAAGTATTAAAACAAACTTTGGTGAAATTAAAGGAAACGATGGCAAGATTGATGATGTAGTGCTTAGCAGAATATTAAAGTACTGGGCTGCCCATGTTAGGCCTGTATTTAGCCATATTTGTAATTTATCCTTTAGGAATGGTCAGTTTCCTAAACGGTTAAAATACTCAGTAGTAAAGCCGCTTTATAAAAAGGGGAAAGGGATAATGTAGCAATTTTAGACATATTTCTATGCCATCAGTGTTTGCTAAAGCTGTTGAAAAGGCTGTGTATGTATGGATAATTCATCATATTACATCACACGATTTGCCATCAAATGTACAGTTCGTCTTTAGAAGTCATTTAACAACTGAAAATACTACATTCTCTCTTCTCTGTGAGGTACTGGATGGTGTAAACAAAAGGTTTCGAACACAAGGCATTTTTTTATTTAATTAAGGTGTTTGATTGTGTTGATCAGGAAATATTGCTCCAGAAGTTAGACCGTTACGGAATATGGGGAGTAGCTCGCAATTGGTTCACCTATTACCTTAGCAACAGACAGCAAAGGGTAATTATTCACAGTGTTGAGAAGGCTGTGATGTGGGGTCTAAGTGGGGTACGGTCAAATGGCGGGGGGGTGGGGGGGGGGGGCAGAGATCAGTGTCGGAGCCACTCCTATTCATCACTTACATAAATACATAAATGATATGCCCTCCAGTATTACGGGTAACTCTAAAATATTTCTGTATGCTGATGACAGTAGATTGGTAGTAAAGGATGTTGTGTGCAACATTGGCTTAGTTTCAACAGTGCAGTTCATGACATAAGTTCATGGCTTGTAGAAAATGAACTAACGCTAAATTACAGTAAGACTCAGTTTTTAGTTTCTAACACACCATTCAAGAAAACCTGATGTATTAATTTTACAGAATGGACATATGATTAGTGAAACTTAACAGTTCAAATTTCTAGATGTTTAAATATATAGTAAACTGTCGTGGAAAGCCAACGTTCAGGATCTTGTTCAAAGACTTAATGCTGGAATTTTCACTATTCGAAAGATATCTGAAGTAAGAGATCGTTCGACACGGAAATTAGTCTACTTTGCTTATTTTCATTCGCTTATGTCGTATGGCATTATATTTTGGGGTAACTCTTCCCATTCTAAAAGGATATTTCTGGCTTAGAAACAGGCGATTCGAGCAATGGGTGGTGTAAGATCATGGACCTCTTGTCGATCACTCTTCAGGAGTCTGGATATTTTGACATTGGTGTCTCAATATTTATATTCCTTACTGACATTTCTTGTTAACGATATTATCTTATTCCTAAGAATAATCAGCTTTCACTCAGTGAATACTTCGCAGATATCAAACCTGCATTAGGATCGGACTTCCTTAACTCTTGTGCAGAAACTTGTGTAGTATACTGCTGCATCCATTTTCTATAAGCTACCACTCCAATTCAAAAATCTTGGCAGTAATCCATGCGCTTTCAAATAGAAACTGAAGAGTTTCCTCATGGGTCATTCCTTCTATTCTGACTAGGAGTTCCCTGAAAAGTTAAGCTGATTCTTGTGGTATTGTTGACTGCGGTTACTTAAACTCATGGTTTGACATTTTTCAGGTTCATAAACATTTTATTTCTATCTGTTATTACTTTTATGTTGTAATTTCGTGTACTGACACGTTCCATGACCTTGGAGATTTGCTCCTCAGTTTGGTCCTCCGGAACTTGAAATGTAAACAAAAATAAATAAGTAAATGAAATTAAGAGTGCAATGGGAATACCGCTGCTAAATGCAGAACTAAGGATGGATAGGATGGAAGATGGCAGTGAAGGGTTCTACGAGGGGGGGATCTGTCTGGTGACATGGTAGAAGACGAAATGGTAGTCGATATGGGAGACAGAGGATTCAGTGTTAGACTTAAACAGAGCTTTAAAAGACTTGTCAGCAAATAAAATGGAAGACACAGATAACATACAAAGCAGACTTGCACAGGTAAAGAGGAAATTCTTATTAAACGAGATGTATTAGTACCAAACATCGGACTTAATTTGAGAAAGAAAACTGTGAGAATTGTTTGCAGCGTAACGTTGTACAGAAGTTGGAAAACAAGAATGGAATAGAATCGAAGCGTTTAAGATGTGGTGCTAGAGAAATGATAAGGAATGCGGTATTTCTCCTCAGAAAGGACAATGAGAGAAAGATGTGGAAAACATTGACAAGAAGAATGGACTGGACAATGGGACATGTATTAAGACATCAAGGACTAACTTACATAGTGTCTGCAAGATATGTATGGGCAAAAACTGGAGGGTGAGACAGAGATTGTAATATTTCGAACAAATGATGGAGGAGTTGCAAGTTTTCCTCTGAGATGATGAGTTTGGTGGAGAAGAGGAATTCGCGACGGACTGCATCTAATCAGCCAGAAGACTAATTACAAAGAAAAAATTCCAAGGAAATTAAATTTTCAATTACTCGTGTATACTGATAATGTTTCTTCGACAACAGAGAAAATCGTAAATCCTATGAAATACCTACTTGGAACTACCGAGCTAAGCGCTTTCGTAGCTTATGAACCTTGTAAACATTAATGGGACGTTTTGAAAATTGTGTGAGGAATATATAGCTCTAACAAGCACATATCAATTACTCATATACAACAATCAAATGGTGCAAATTTTGAAGCATTTCGTGCCACCACTTGAGTGAAACGTAAAGAGTCGTATGTATAACGGAGAGAGAAAGTTTTTTTAAAGATGGGATAACTCTTCCACAAATGTTATGAAAAATCTACGATGTGTGGATGTTTTAAGGTCCATCATGCATCGTCTATGAGATGAATTAATAATATTAAACTAGTAACAAAACAAAAAGAAGAATAAATGTAACTTTTTTTACGTACGCTGGTCCATGATGTTAACACACAACAAGGCGTGCATCTCACAGCGCTTCTAAAGAGTAAAAGAGCGAAGAAAAATTTGAAAACAAAACCGAAACGATTTTAGCTATACAATTTCTTGTACTTCATACAAATGTTTCAGAAGGTTGTCTATTACTATGTGCATTTCAAATATAAATTCTAAACACTTGCATAGATAATATGTGAATACAATTAAAATAACAGCCGTGATTAACATTGCAAGCAGAGGCACGAAAGCCCTATGTGAGTAACGAAATATTCCTTCTCGTCGATGGAAAAACACGTGCATGTGTATAGAATGAAACAGGAAACCGGAAACTTACTTTAATTAGGAATTAAATGCGAACAGGTTAAATCGTGTAGAATAAGACATTTAAACAAACTGATAAAGCGATAACTAAAGGAAAAACGGAGACGTAGATATACAAGAAGATTAAACGTAAAAATCAAGGAAATCACTTACGAAATGCGACTATGCTAAGTGCAGAACATAGAAGCAGTAGTTCCAAGTGTTTTCTTATTATTTGTACGGCTAGAGAAGCCTTCGACAATGTAACGTGTAATAGAATGTCCACAGTTACGAGACTCGTGACATCATAGACTGACGAGTTGTCCGTAGTATCTATGAACACTAAACAGAGCATAATAAAAGGGGAAGGAAATTTATGTCGAGAAGTGTGTGAGGCATGTGTGAAAGTATTCAGTATCATAACTTGTACGTCAAAGCAACAGGGAAAGAGAGAAAGTGAACACGTGTGATTGGGAACCAACAGCCAATGATAAGGAAAGCAGACGACTTAGTCCTTGTGACTGAGTTCCAGTTCAATGGAATGGGCAGGATCCTCAGTACTGTAGATGGTTTCCGGATAACAAAAGCAAAATGAAAGCTGATACTCAGTAAAGACGGGAAGACTATGAAAGCTGGGTGTGATGCAGTAACAGGATTCTCCTGCAAAGGTTGCTAAATTATTCCGGATGGCTGAAGTGAGAAAGATGTCCGGCGTCGATTGGCATAGGCTAAGAATACTTTTTCTCAGCAGAACAACTTGACTCGTGAAACTTCAGTTTCTTTAG
Organism: Schistocerca nitens; assembly: GCF_023898315.1. Lineage (NCBI taxonomy): Eukaryota > Metazoa > Arthropoda > Insecta > Orthoptera > Acrididae > Schistocerca > Schistocerca nitens. Next base: position 254,782,306 of record NC_064618.1, read on the forward strand.
GCGTAATCAATGTTCAGATAACTTAGGGGCATGCAACCGGACGACATCGTCGACAACCGACGATATTTAGACAGGAGCACACCCTTCCATTTACAAGGGAAAACTGCAGTAAGTAAACGCTGTGCAAGCGAATTTAAAATCTTGGTTTTCAGAGAAACTCTCTATTTATAATGTTACTTTATAATTTAATTTCAACAGCTTCCTTAGTAACACTATTCCAGTATGAAAACAATTTGTAATTCTCAGGGCCTGCTGCGTAATAAATGTCTTTCTGGGACAATAAAGTTTGTACAACCTGTTACGCTGCTATGGGCAATACTTTTGTTTGAACTATAACCCTATTTCAGCTATAAAGCCATCATCACGTTATTTTTTTAATAGAACATCTTCCAAATTTTGGTACGTCTGTTATATGAGATGTGACTTACTTATTAATAACATGATTTTATATACGTTTTTAAGTCTCGTCTTCCATGCAATATCGCTAATTCTCTTGCTTTCTATTTGATTACTGACTATATTCTTTCGTTGCTATTTTACTAGTAATCAGTGTGTTCTGGCACTTCATTAATAATGATCAGGAATAAAATTAATTTCCAGTTGAAATGTTGGAGGAAATCGATACAGATTTACACACAAGGCGTTATCCGCATTTAATTCTCAACAAACCAACTGACATAAAATATAAACATTGTATTGGAAACTTTGTTGACGTTAACCACCAGTCCTCAATAAATCACAATAAAACCAGAGAAAATTTAAGTAACACAGCACCACAGATATCCAGTCATTATAACCCAATGACATCGCTCACAGAATTCAACAAGCTGATGTCAGTATCGCTGATCATCTGTCATAATTGCTGTCACGAAATTTCAACTGGAAAATGGGTTTATTTCTGACCATGATTAATGAAGTGTCAATACATGCTGAGACACACAACTGATTACTACTAAAATAACAACGAAAGCGGCCGCTGATGACCTAACCAATGGGAGCCCGTAACATCGAAACACAAATACACCCACCCACCCACCCATCTACCCACCCATCCTCACACACACAGACACACACACACACATACACACACACAAATATAGTATGTAAACAAATACACAGTAACACAATCAGCGCTAGGAGCATGGAAGTCAGGACTTGAAAATGTATGTAAAATCATATTATCCAAAAGTAACTCAAGTGTCACACAGCAAATATACAAAATTTATAAGATGTTCTATTACAGATAACCTGATGATGGCTGCATAGCTGAAATAGGGCTATAGTTCAAATAAAAATAAAACTCATAGTAGCGTAACTGGTTAGAAAAGAATTTATTGTGGAGTTGAAAGACTATTCCGATAGCTGGAAGTGCTTGCCAGAAGGTCCGTGTTGTTATATTCCATAGGATGGTCAGTGCCAAGACAAAGTTCTGTACTTCTCGCATCACGCACGACGTTCCAGCTTATTACTTCTTGCTACAACCTCTATTCGAATAAAATTCGCAGACAATGTCTACATATTTCACTACATGTGCCTTCAATATTAAAACACTGTACGATACATATTTTAAGAGATATGACGTTACAAACAGTGAGACGCTTGAAAAACGGCCGCATCGTGCACGACGTTTACATGTATTGCTTCATTGCAACCAACTCCTTTCACAACACATTTTGTAGGCAGCAGCCACATACGACGCAGAATGTATCTCAAAATTATGTCACTGTATGAGTCATAGTTATTAAGCACAAGACTGGATCACAAACGACGGTTTCAGACAGTGTTCGTAATGTCTGTCCGTTTCTGGAAGTATGTCTTCACACAAGTATCTACTTGGGTTCAAAAGACAAAATCACTTCTTACGACATAACTATGCAACGTACAATACAATTACATCAATAAAATGATTTTATTATACTTGCGTTGATGTGAATATGATCCCACAACTCAACAGAAGTATCAGTTTTGTGCTTTACTACCCAATATTTATCGCATGCCATTTCAATCGTGTATTGAAGCTGAACATGACACAACGCTGAAATTAGGGATGCTACAGATTTTGCACTTACTAAGAATTTTGGTTGGCTGTGCAAATAGTCTTCAGGCGAAGTGCCCACAGATGAATCAAGATGTTTGTGAAATAAGCAGGCTATGGTCTGTATGGCTTTCCACGAGGGTATGGGCGATGTCCAGACGAAATGGTTGCCTGAAACACGAATTTTAGAAACACAAATTAAACGCTAAAAACTTTTTCAAAAACTTAATTTTGTTCTAGCTGTTGATTTCAATTTGTTACGCCCGTTGAACTCAGACCATTACGAGATTCGACCTAATTTGAAATACTTATCAGATTAATTTTTTAGTTAATAAAGCAACAATATAAGTGATTAACAATCGTCACAAGTTCTGTGGTGGAAATTCATGACATTGAAGGCTGTTGGCATTGTTGATCTTTGTTTAAAGTATTAACTTGTTGAAACCTGACCATTACTCGAAACTGCACATGGGACAAGCATTTACAAGTGCAGCACTAAGATACAAAAGATATATATACGCTATAAGTCAGTTAATCTGTTGTTAAAAATCTTATTGCTCGAAGAAAACTGAGTAGAAAGTATCATAAATTGACTGCAGATATTTCTCCATACTTAAAGAACATGGAATGTGTTAATATTTATCTTAATTGCTACACACAAGTAGAAATCATATTTACTTAACAGAGATAGATAAGACGTGCTACGTTACCATAGTATTCTATCTTTTTGAAAACGTGCCGAAATATTTGGCATTGCGCAATATAACTGCATAGGTCAGTAATAACTAAAGTAAAATGCATAAATGGGAAAGAGAAAGTAATAGCTAGTAGGAATAACATGCCACACGAGGTAAGCCCTTTCGCTCAATGTCTTTCTTTCCCTCTTTCACGTTTTTTTGGTTTTTATTCAGCTGACGTTCTTATAAATATCACAGTACCATTTATGATCATCTCCCTAGGTAATCACAAAATTATGCTGTCCTGATTCGATACACAATTGTGTGACATATTTTTTTTTCTTTTTCCTGTATTTAGAGTGCAATGCACTAAACATAAGTATCTTATTGTTTTTGATTGTGGGAAGCGAATCACATACCTTAGAAATAGATAGTATTTTCGGGATAATCGAGCTGGACAACGATAGGACAATGAATTGCATAGTGAATTTGTAAAATTACTGTTCTCTTTACGAGAGAGGGTACTACAAGTGTGAATATTCTTAAATGTTACGAACTGCATTAACGACGCGAAAATGGAATAGGTCTCTTGCAAAATTCTCACAGAAACACATGGTTATTAAATTTCTTTTCTAAATTTTAGTGTTATCGTATTACTAATCTTTCATTTGTATCTTTTTTATTTTCAGTATAAGGCAATATTGTGGCGTCCAAAGGTTGCAGACATACACCAGATCTGTTTTGCTCTGTTCCTGTCTGCCTAAAAGGTAAATTCCATTGGAAGGCATTAACTTGGTTTCTGAAGAAAGCATATGAATTACACTTCGATTAAAAGGTGGATACTAGTAAATGGTGAGTATCACCGTTAATCTCTTTGAAAAGTGCATGTAACCTGCGCTCTTGAGCAAGGAAGCCGAAGAAGAACAACCGTCTAGCATTCGGAGTTCTTATGCTATGGCGCGAGTCCACTAGCACACCATAGACTGTTATTTCTGTTTGGCAAATGTTACAGGATTTTCCTACAAAAACCGTGCATCTGTAATGTATTTTGACGTTCCCTCAGTCTCTAAACCAGTTCCACATAATCCCTCCCCTTGTCCAAACCAACAACACCTACAGAATATATACGAGTTGTTGACGAAATGCAAGGAGAAAGTTCTCTTTCATGTTCCAGCAACGTGTCAGACGCATATCACCAATCTGATGAGGGTATTCAGACAATGAACAGAGCTGAACTTTGTGACTCCGTATGGGACATAACACTAGCAAAAGGTCGAGATGAACTGATCAATTAACACCTTAAAGAATTTAATTTGCTTGTACCGGGTACAACAAATACAAATATTATTGCCGCAGACACCAAGAACTTGTGAAATTCTTTGCCCTCAGTGGGACTACTTGCTACTGTACGGACGTTCGAGGTCTCACGTTATGCCGTATGGGGGACTTAACATTTAAATATGGCGGTTGTTCGTTGACCCATCTAAAAGCAAGTTTGAATGCAATATTACTGAGCAGGTCTGCTTTCGGTTCCCGAAGATGTTGCGGCACGTCTCTTGGTGACGCCTATACCGGCGTGCCGGTAAACGGCAGAGGATTCGTGCAGCGAGACTATAAACTGAGGTGACAAAAATCGTGGGATGGCGATACGCACGTATACAGATGACAGTAGTATCACGTACACAAGGCATAAAAGGTCACTGCATTAGCGACGCAATCATTTGTACTCGGGTGTTTCGTTAAAAAAGACCGCACAACAGGAATTTTTAGAAGCGGAATAGTAGTTCGAGCAAGACGCATGGAACATTCATTTCGGAAATCGTTGAGAAATTCAGTATTCCGAGATCCACAGTATCAAGAGGGAGCCGAGAATACCGCATTTCAGGCATTACCTCTCACCACGGAGAATGCAGTGGCCGATAGCCTTCATTTAACGACCAAGAGAGCGGCGTTGGTGTAGAGTTGTCAGTGTTATCACGTACAAGGTGCGTACCATAAGTAATTCGACCAAATTCATACAAAATCATTTATTTTGATAATCGTACAAATAATCAAATATTTTCAAAATAGCACCCTCTTGCGTCGACACACTTCTGGAGGCGGTGTTTCCATGCCTGGAAGGCATCCTATAATGCTTTTTCCGGAATGTCCGTTAGAGCTGATGTAATATGCGGCTGGATGCTGTCAATCGTGTCCCAATGTTTTCCTTTCATGACTACTTTTAACCAAGGAAACAAAATAAAGTCAGCGGGAGCCAGGTTAGTTAGGACTGTATGGAGGCTGGACAACCAGTGGGGTCTCGGTCCTGGCCAGGAAGACGTTGACAATGAAGGCGCTGTGACTCGGCGCGCTGTCGTGATGAACTTTCCACGTGTCCCTGACGTCGCTTCGGTGGCGCGAGACCCTCCTTTTCAATGTTTTGAGCACTTCCAAGTAGAAAGCTGAGTTCACTGTAGTCCCAGTAGGCACGAATTCGTGGTTGAAAATGCCTCTGACGTCAAAGAAGACAATGAGCTTGGTTTTGATCCTGGACTTGCTCATGCGGCCTTCTTGGGACGGGCCGACGATGGGGTGTGCCACGCTAAACTCCGCCTTTTTGTCTCAGAGTCGTACTCAAAATTCCACAACTCATCACCAGTGATAACTGAGTTTAAAAAATGAGGATCATTTTCACACATTTCTGACATTTCTTGGCACCGAAGCACTCACATTTGCTTGTCTTCGTCGGTCAACACTTTAGGGACGAGTTTGGCACACACCTTTCTCATGTTCAAATCTTCGGTCACAATGCGGAAAACGGTTGTTTTTGACATTTTTAGAGTTCGTGCTATCAATTGAAGGCTCAGCTGTCTGTCAGAGTTCAAACATCGCGCACACGTGTCGCATTTTCGTCGACTCGTGCGGTTGATGGCCGTCCACTGCGAGGTTCGTCGGTGATCTCCTGTCGGCCCTCCATGAACGACTTGTGCCATCGGAAAACTTGTGATTAGGACAGACAAACAGTCCCAAAGGCATCCTGAAGTAATGGAAACGTTTAGGTGCCGGACTTCCCAAGTTTAACGCAAAATTTGATAGCTTACCGTTGCTCTGCAAAAAAAAAAAAAAATGGTTCAAATGGCTCTGAGCACTATGGGACTTAACAGCTATGGTCATGAGTCCCCTAGAACTTAGAACTACTTAAACCTAACTAACCTAAGGACATCACACAACACCCAGCCATTACGAGGCAGAGAAAATCCCCGACCCCGCCGGGAATCGAACCCGGGAACCCGGGAACCCGGGCGTGGGAAGCGAGAACGCTACCGCACGACCACGAGATGCGGGCGTTGCTCTGCAGAATGACCCATTATCCCGTGTTACTTAAACTCAAAACGGGGTTGACGGAAACGCACGTCCTGACTCTCCGGCAGCTCCCATCCGAATGAGACAATGAGCATTTTGAAGCTAATAGCCCCCTCCACTTAGCCCAGCCGGTTACAACACGCTGTGGTGTACCGCTGCGTCAGAAAAAAAAATAGGTCGCATTACTTACGGAACGCACTCTGTAAGCAGTACTGCGTGAAATAACTGCAGAAATCAATGTGTATCCGTTAGGACAGTGCGGCAGAATTTGGCGTTAAAGGCCAGTGGGAGTAGACGACCGACGCGAGTGCCTTTGCTAGCAGCACGACGTCAACTGCAGCGAGTCTCTTGGGCTCGTGACCATATCGGTTGGATCCCAGACGACTGGAAGACCGTGGCCCGGTCAGACGAGTCCCAGATTTCAATTGGTAAGAGCTGACAGTAGGGTTAGAGTGCGGAGCAGACATCACGGAGCCATGGACCCAAGTTGACAGCAAAGCACTGTGCAAGCTGGTAGTGATTCCGTAATGGTGTGGACTACGTTTATTTGGAATGGACTGGGTCCTCTGGTTCCGCTGAACTGATCATTGACTGGAAATAGTTGTGTGCGGCTACTGGGAGACAGTCTGCAGCCATTCACGGACTTCATGTTCCAAACAAAGATGAAATTTTTATTTGTGAGCATGCGCCATGTCACCGGAGTAACAAATTTTCGCGATTCAATTTAAGGGGCTCCGGAACGCCCTATACTTGCAATGTTAAAATAACGCTTATAAATTACATCTTTCCTCACAAAGTATTTGAGGTAGGAAGTTGAACTTTTTACAGATTATTTATTGGAATACGGCCTACAACCTAACACAGGGATTTTACAAAATTTTAGTTCAGTTATTAAAGATGATTTTCTTTCAATTGTAATGAAAATTCACAACATTTTTTTGCAATTTTTTATTTATATATTCAAAAATATACAGTTTTTTGGAAAAAGGCTGTGTTAAATTATGCAGAAGGTACTGTGTAACATTTACTGAAAGTTTGAAACAAATATGTTTGGAAGATCCTTAGAAAATATGTAATTAGTATGAGAAAATAAAAGTTTTGGGAATCGAGCGACAAAGATTGGATTAACTTTTTAGTGCATTCCAGGTCCATAGGATGGATTATCTTCATCCTCTGCAAACTCCTCCTCCAGCTTCCTCTTGTTCCTCCTCCGGTTTACTCTTGCTTGTATTTCTAGACTCTTTACAGCCCTGTCTGCAGCCCGAAGGCGTTCCTTGTCTAAAGCAAGCATCGCTCGTACCATGTTAGAACCTATCTTCATTCCCATATTTCTAAATACCTTGCACCTTACAATGTTGCCATCATTGAAAGTCGCAACAGCATCATACACACCAAAGTGAAGTGTTTCTATTCCAACAAATACAGTGTTGGGGATTCTCGACCATATAACACTATTTACACTTTCATTGGGGTTTTGAGTTTTTCCGTGAATACACTTTTTCAACAGTTCAGGTGCTGCTAAGTCTGTGAAAATAGGTTTTATCACCTCCATTATTGCATGAGGCAGACTATGCTTATGAGTGTACACTTCACCAGTTAGCAATCCTTTGTTATATTTGCACCAACTGTCTTCTTCTTCGGGACACAAGCTATGTTGGGGATTTCCATCGTCTTTATTGTTTACAGTAATAACACATACCTTTGGCTTTCCAACATTTCTCCTTTTCTTAAAAGCTTTCAGAGGATTTCTAATAACTTTACTTTTACTCATTATTATACTTCAACAAAACAGAGACTCAAGAAACAGAATTAATTACGAATATTTTCGAGATAACGACAGAGTAAATAAACATGAAACAATCGACAATTACACCAGCGATATATATTGAACCATCACAGGTTAGCCACAACACATACTTTATCTCACATCACTAAAATGTACCTGATGAACACGGACGTTAATAATAACACCATTTGACAGCAGTTTAACAGCGCCACAGTGGGTCAAGCCCATGTAGAACACATTTCAAAAAAAAAAAATTAAAAATAGTTGTAGTCTTCGAAATTGAATAAATTATATATCTATTAAAAGGTAATCGTCTGCAGATTCAGAAAACGCAAAAAAGTAAATATTGAACTTTTCATGATTTTGAGACTTTCCGGAGCCCCTTAAGAACATTCTAGACCGATCGAGCGAATTGTATGGCCACCCACTTCGCCCGACATTAATCCCGTGGAACATTTATAGGATATAATCAAGAGGTCAGTTCGTGCACAAAATCCTGGACCGGCCACACTCTCGCAATAATAGATGATAAGAGATACAGTATGGCTCAGTATTTCTGCAGGGAATTTCCAGCGAATTTTTGTGTCCATGCCACGTCGAGTTGCTACACTACAAACGGCTAAAAGAACGCTCGATACGATACTAGGAGGTATCCCACGGGTTCTGTCCCTCAGTATAAAGCGCTGTACGCGCATCGGCGGAGGATTTTGTCACCTCCGCCGAATGGGAGAGCGAGTGAATCTTGTGGGACAACTGGGGAGCTGTTCGTATGTGCAGTTGAAGCCGTTAGGTTGACAAAGTGTTACACTGGACGGGAGTTCGGCTGCAGCATTTATAGTAGATGTTCGCAAGGTCACTTGCATCTGATGTGGAATTCGAGTTATACAGGGAGTTTAAACTGAGTATGCCTGCCGGCTTCGTAATTTGGAGGAGGACGGCGCAAACGAATAAACGGTGGACGTGATACGAGAACATCTAGCGGCTTGAAATGAACGTACGCCAGCGACTCATCTTTCTTAAGAGTCTCACGGTAATTGAGAGCGTTCTTTTTCAAGTCTGTGCTGTGGGTGACGCAGTCATGACCAGATGGTTCTGCGTTTCTAAGCATTTTGGTTATATATATATATATATATATATATATATATATATATATATATATATATATATATATATATATATATATATATATAAAAGGGTCATCATGTCATCATGCTGCTACATGTTTCTCCTCTTAGTTTTTTTTTAAGGTTTTAAAAGTAAATATATTGTTCATAGCTCTGCTCTTGGTTAAGAGCAATGTTTTTCCCTAGACAGAGAGAGAGGGAGAGAGATTTTGGATGAACTGTGATGCATGTCAAGAAAAGTGCTTTCAAATCAAGTTGTGGCAAATTTGTTTTAATTTTTTAATGACTGATATTTCAATATACACATAAAATCTTGTTATTGAAACCACAGTTAAATCTAGCATTTCATTCAATGGGACCGCTGATTTAAGACGTCTGTCAGGTCGTTACTCTGTTTTCAAATCACAATGCCCAATACTGAGCTTTTTTTCTTTGTGATGTAAACACATAGTGGTTTATTTCATTTTATGATGATGAGGTCCCACACTACGAGGAGCGTAGTGGACGATGCGGGAGACCAGCACCGACGTAGTAGGCAAGGTCCTATTGGAGGTGGATGGCCATTGCCTTCCTTTGGCCGTAATGGGGATGAATCATGATGATGAAGACGACACAACACCCAGTCACCTCGAGACAGGAAAAATCCCTGACCCCGCCTGGAATGGAACCCGGGATCCCGTGCGTGGGAAGCGAGAACGCTACCGCAAGACCACGAGCTGCGGACTGTTTCATTTTAAGACATGATGTAATTGTTTCTTACGTGAGTTTCAGATCGCTGAAGAGTGTGATTCCCTACGTATAAAAATTAATGTCGTTGAGACACACCGCTGAATTTTGGAAGTCTGGACCCAGCATGTACTTGAGGCTGCAGTAAATGGTTGGATTACGTAAAGGAACTGTACCTAATTCAATGTTTATATTTTACGTGTAGATACTTTCCATGGTAATCATAAGTTTGTTGAGAACGTAAATGTGGTGAGGCAGTGCATCAGTGTGTACAAACAGCTGATTTCTACATATCCTCCAAAATTCATTTGCAACACTCACGTCTTCTTCCGCGTAAACCTAGGTTCCGTCAGTGATGCACTTGAACGTTCTCAGCAGGTGATAGAGACACGGTATCAGGGTCGATATGGGTGCAGCAATGTTAGTTGACTACTGTTTGATACTTTAGTCTGACATGCGAAATGCCCAACAGAAGAACAAGTCTACAGACAAAGAAAAAAAGAAAAGAAAACACTTCTTAGATTAATAAATTATTTTCAGTGTGTAAGAATTTTATTTATGTACACACCTCAAAAAAGTTTTGCATCATCCCGGTTCCCAGAACTCCTGAAGACAGACGATGATTGTGGATATTGTATCACAGACACAGTCCCTTTCAATGTTTAGAGATGTCATTAAACCCGCCCAAAGAGGTAAAGTACTATGGATCAGCAGCGCCTATTAGACGGAGGGCGTCCGACAGCCGATCAGATCCTGTCATTCCACCAGAAAGGAGGTACAGTGCTCGTGTTGTCTGTGGTTCAACCATGTCTAGACGGTCAATACCGCGGTTCGGTCGCGTCCGCATTGTTAGTTAGTGTCAGGAAGGGCTCTCAACGAGGGAAGCGTCCAGGCGTCTCGGAGTGAATTAAAGCGATATTGTTCGGACATGGAGGAGATACAGAGAGATAGGAACTGTCGATGACATGCCTCGCTCAGGCCGCCCAAGGGCTACTAGTGCCGTGGATGATCCACACCTACAGATTATGACTCGGAGGAATCCTGACAGTAAAGCCAACATGTAGAACAAGCTTCTTGTGCAGCCTCAGGACGTCGTGTTACGACTCAAACTGTGCGCCATAGCCTCCATGATGCGCAACTTCACTGGTGACGTCCAGCGCGACGTCCATCTTTGCGTGACTCTTTCATATAGTGTTCATTAAAAAATGACGATCATTCCACTTGGGACCTGTGGAATGGGACATTAGCTTATTTGTTTTAGTTGTAAATGTTTGTCATGTATTGTTGTTTTTCTGACATATTCCACATCCTGTAGGACCTCCTCACTACAGATCAATCGGAATGAAAGTAAAGAGCGGGACAGAAGTGTCCAGCAACATGCCGAATGGACCGCTCAGCATTGGCACCATTTTCTCTTCACCGATGAGTTTCGCATAGTCCTTCAACCAGAAAATCGTTGGAGACGTGTTTGAAGGCAACCCGGTCAGGCTCAACGCCTTAGACACACTGTCCAGTGAGTGCAGCAAGGTGGAGGTTCCCTGTTGTTTTGGGGTAGCATTATGTGGGGCTGACGTACGCCGCTGCTGGTCACCGAAGGTGCCGTAACGGCTGTACGATACGTGAATGCCATCCTCAGACCGATAGCGCAACCATATCGGCAGCATATTGCCGAGGCATTTGTCTTCGTGAACGGCAATTCGCGCCCCCCTACTGCACATCTTGTGGATGACTTTCTTCAAGGTAACGACATCGCTCGACTACAGCGGCAGGCCTGTTTAGCAGACATGTACCCTACCGGACATGCCTGGGATGGAACGAAAAGGGCTATTTATGGACTACGTGACCCACCAGCCACTCTGAGGGATCTATGCCGAATCGCTGTTGAGGAGTGGAGCAATCTGGACCAACAGTGCCTTGATGAACTTGTGGATAGTATGGCACGACGAATACAGACATGCATCAATGCAAGAGGACATGCTACTGGGTATTAGAGATACCAGTATGTGCAGCAATCTGGACCACCACATCTGAAGGTCTCATCTACATCTACATCTGAATACATACTCTCAAATCACATTTAAGTGCCTGGCAGAGTGTTCATCGAACCACCTTCACAGTTCCCTATTATTCCAATCTCGTATAGCACGCGGAAAGAACGGACACCTATATCCCTTACTGTGTCGTGGCGATAGTTTTTCCGTATGTAGGTCGATGTCAACTAAATATTTACACATTCTGAGGAGAGATTTGGTGACTAATTTCGTGGGAGGATTGCGTCACAACGAAAAACGCCTGTCTTTTAATGATGTCCAGACCAAATTCTGTATCATTTCAGTGACACGCTCTCCCGTATTTCGCGATAACACAAGACGTGCTGCCGTTCTTTGAACTTTTCCGATGTACTGCATCAGTCCTATCTGGTAAGTACCCCAGACCGCGCAGCAGTATTCTAAAAGAGGACGGACAAACTTAGTATAGACAATCTCCTTAGCAGATCTTTTACATTTTCTAAGTGTTCTGCCAGTATATCACCATTTTCGGTTAGCCTTCCCAACAATATTTTCTATGCGTTCCTTCCAGTTTAAATTGTTCGTAATTGAAATTCCAAGGTATTTAGTTGAATTTACGGCCTTTAGATTTCTGCATCTACATCTACATTTATACTCCGCAAGCCACCCAACGGTGTGTGGCGGAGGGCACTTTACGTGCCACTGTCATTACCTCCCTTTCCTGTTCCAGTCGCGTATGGTTCGCAGGAAGAACGACTGCCGGAAAGCCTCCGTGCGCGCTCGAATCTCTCTAATTTTACATTCGTGATCTCCTCGGGAAGTGTAAGTAGAGGGAAGCAATATATTCGATACCTCATCCAGAAACGCACCCTCTCGAAACCTGGACAATAAGCTACACCGCGACGCAGAGCGCCTCTCTTGCAGACTCTGCCACTTGAGTTTGCTAAACATCTCCGTAACGCTATCACGGTTACCAAATAACCCTGTGACGAAACGCGCCGCTCTTCTTTGGATCTTCTCTATCTCTTCCGTCAACCCGATCTGCTACGGATCCCACACTGATGAGAAATACTCAAGTAAAGGTCGAACGAGTGTTTTGTAAGCCACCTCCTTTGTTGATGGACTACATTTTCTGAGGACTCTCCCAATGAATCTCAACCTGGTACCCGCCTTACCAACAATTAATTTTATATGATCATTCCACTTCTAATCGTTCCGCACCCATAGTCCCAGATATTTTACAGAAGTAACTGCTACCAGTGTTTGTTCCGCTATCATGTAATCATACAATAAAGGATCCTTCTTTCTATGTATTCGCAATACATTACATTTGTCTATGTTAAGGGTCAGTTGCCACTCCCTGCACCAAGTGCCTATCCGCTGCAGATATTCCTGCATTTCACTACAATTTTCTAATGCTGCAACTTCTCTGTATACTACAGCATCATCCGCGAAATGCCGCATGGAACTTCCGACACTATCTACTAGGTCATTTATATATATTGTGACTCATTTATCGTGTAACCGAAGTCTTACGAATTCCCTTTAGCACTCACGTGGATGCCCTCGCACTTGGGTCTTTTGTCAATTTTAGTACCATTCAGATATCATTTCTAAACCGTTTTTCAATTTGTTCTAATCAATCTGAAATCCCTTGTCAATAGCACTCAACACTTCATGCGGATAAAGAGCTAGTTGTGTTTCACAAGAACGATGTTTTCTAAGCCCATGTTGACTGTATGTCAATAGACAGTTTTCGTCGAGGTCATTCATAATGTTCGAACACAATATATGTTCCAAAATCCTGCTGTATATCGACGTTAATGATATGGGCCTGTAATTACGTTCATTTCTCCTACTACCTTTCTTGAATATTGGTGTGACCTTTGCGACTTTCAAGTCTTTGTGTATGTGTGAATTCCTAAGGGACCAAACTGCTGAGGTCATGGGCCCCTAAACTTACACGCTACGTAAATTAACTCAAAACAACCTACGCTAAGGACATGACACACATTCATGCCCGAGAGAGAACTCGGACCTCCGTCGGGAGGAGCTGCGGAATCCGTGAGACAGCGGCTCGGCCCGCGGCCCAGTCTTTGGGTACGGATCTTCTGCCAAGCGAACCATTGTATATAATCGTTAAGTATGGAGCTAATGGATCAGAATACTCTGAAAGGAACCTAAATACAGTCTGGATCAGAAGACATGCTTTTATTGAGTGATTTAAGTTACGTCACTATTCCAAGAATATTTACTTCTACGTTTCGAGCTTCTATAAAAGATCGCTAATCTTGGGGATAATACGTATGTTTAAATTTGTTATGTTTGTTTCGTGGATTCTGCAACGGTGTTCTGGCCCGTTTTGTATACCAGGGAGGATGAGCTCCGTCGTTTGTTAATTTATTTGCTATAAATATCTCAATTTCTGCCGATACTATTTTTGTGAATTCAAGCCACATGTGGTCAACACTTATACTATTAATTTGGAAGGAGTGGAGATTGTCTCTCAGGAAGGCGCCGAGGGAATATTTTATGCGCTTTCTTGGTGGTACAACATGCAATGTGTGGTTTTCATGAGTAATAAAAATGGCGGAAATGATGTTTACGTTGATCTCTATTCAAAATTTCTGTAGAGTTTCCGGAACTCTCGGAACCGAGGTGATGTAAAACTTCTTTTGTTGCGTGCGTTGTTACTCTATAGTATATGCGTCATGCCACTCAATCTACTTTCGTAGCTATGCCATGTTCATTAGTGCTCTACGTAACAATAATTGTTCTAATGGAATATTAATGATGCTCTTGAATTTTGTTTTTTTAAAATGCTGGAGCTGAAGATACGAGGTGCATTCAAGTTCTAAGGCCTCCGATTTTTTTCTAATTAACTACTCACCCGCAATTGATGAAACTGGCGTTACTTCTCGACGTAATCGCCCTGCAGACGTACACATTTTTCACAACGCTGACGCCATGATTCCATGGCAGTGGCGAAGGCATCTTTAGGAATCTGTTTTGACCACTGGAAAATCGCTGAGGCAATAGCAGCACGGCTGGTGAATGAGCGGCCACGGAGAGTGTCTTTCATTGTTGGAAAAAGCCAAAAGTCACTAGCAGCCAGGTCAGGTGAGTAGGTAGCATGAGGATTCATTTCAAAGTTGTTATCACGAAGAAACTGTTGCGTAACGTTAGCTCGATGTGCAGGTGCGTTGTCTTGGTGAAACAGCACACGCGCAGCCCTTCCTGGACGTTTTTGTTGCAGTGCAGGAAGGAATTTGTTCTTCAAAACATTTTCGTAGGATGCACCTGTTACCGTAGTGCCCTTTGGAACGCAATGGGTAAGGATTACGCCCTCGCTGTCCCAGAACATGGACACCATCATTTTTTCAGCACTGGCGGTTACCCGAAATTTTTTTGGTGGCGGTGAATCTGTGTGCTTCCATTGAGCTGACTGGCGCTTTGTTTCTGGATTGAAAAATGGCATCCACGTCTCATCCATTGTCACAACCGACGAAAAGAAAGTCCCATTCGTGCTATCGTTGCGCGTCAACATTGCTTGGCAACATGCCACACGGGCAGCCATGTGGTCGTCCGACAGCATTCGTGGCACCCACCTGGATGACACTTTTAGCATTTTCAGGTCGTCATGCAGGATTGTGTGCACAGAATCCACAGAAACGCCAACTCTGGAGGCGATCTGTTCAACAGTCATTCGGCGATCCCCCAAAACAATTCTCTCCACTTTCTCGATCATGTCGTCAGACCGGCTTGTGCGAGCCCGAGGTTGTTTCGGTTTGTCGTTACACGATGTTCTGCCTTCATTAAACTGTCGCACCCACGAACACACTTTCGACAACATCCATAACTCCATCACCACATGTCTCCTTCAACTGTCGATGAATTTCAATTGGTTTCACACCATGCAAATTCAGAAAACGAATGATTGCACGCTGTTCAAGTAAGGAAAACGTCGCCATTTTAAGTATTTAAAACAGTTCTCATTCTCGCCGTTGGCGGTAAAATTCCATCTGCCGTACGGTGGTGCCATCTCTGGGACGTATTGACCATGAACGCAGCCTCATTTTAAAACAATGCGCATGTTTCTATCTCTTTCCAGTCCGGAGAAAAAAAAATCGGAGTCCTTAGAACTTGAATGCACCTCGTAGTTACAAGAATCCTCCTGTCTTGCCACGATAAATTATCGCGCTATTGTTGTTAGTTTTCCGCCTTCAGTTGCCGTCCTATGCAACTCCCATAATGTCAGTTTAAAACATTTAAAGATAAGTCATTAAAAGAACAGAAATATGAACCTGTTTCATGGAGTCATGTGTCACTGCTTCATGTAACGTTTTTAGTGATGAAACAAGAAACTTGGCAGAATATAACATATTCTCATGTACCGATGATTGGGTGTATAATAAAAAAAATCGGACTCCCTGACATCAATCTGACGGGGGTATATGTAATCCTGTGAGTTAACTGAATCAGTAAGGTAAAGGTGTCCTCAACTCTATGGCTGGTTTGGTAAGCAATGTGCCTTACAATAGGTAGCATGAACTTGCTTTGTTCCCCCTTTCCATTCACAAACCATCCATGGGAGCACCCACTGTTTAAGATGTAACCTACTGTGGCGCAGCTTGTTATCTTTTACCTGACTAAATTATAGCCCGAGTAGAAAGGAGCGATAAGTGGCAGAAAAACAGCTATGATCAATTGAACGTTGGAGTCCAAACTTTTGGACTCTTACTCCGCCATACACTTAACTGTAGGTCCTCAAATCCCAGTTCCCTTTTGAAACTTGGTATAATTTCATAAGTAAATGAAAAGTAATCTTTACATAAAGTAGTACTATCAAAACTGGAAGGATATAAAACAGTGTACGAATTTAATCAGCAAGAATTCCATGATCCAGTGAGTTCTTAATTAGTATTTATATAGAAAACTTCGATTTATTTACTTGGTCGCAACATTTCCTCCAGCACCAGCTAGTTAACCATGAAGTACTGATGTGCTGCTCGAAGTATTAGTCATAGCGTTGCAGTGTGTGATACATTTACCATCATTAGGCACTTACTGCCTCCACCGTACCGCAGTTATTGGTTGGTGAGTGTAAAAAATGTAGCGTGTAAGACACCAGGGTAAACTCTGCCAGTCCTGTATCCAGTTGCAAGCATGCCAATAAGCTGTGTCGAAGCCTCCGCAACAAATAATTTACTTGACGAAAGTTGTCGAAGGATCTACATCAAACAGACTGCCACTGCGATTATCGCCTGTGAGATACGTGACTTGGAATCCAGTCTCAAGACAAGAAAATATGCAAGTAGCTATCATGCAAGAAGCAAATGTAGGGTCACCTTTAGAGTCGATAACGTGAGACTCCTGAGAGAGGAGCGACAGTGCGAGCAACCAAAACATATCATACATAACAGATGTTGATTGATGATGATTGCTATCTCAAAGTTGATAAGAAACAACAAATTAGGACTCGTTCACACTGCACGTTGAAAAATTCTACATAAATATTGGAAGATGTTTTCCCACATCCACAACTAACTTGCTGTGTCCTCATATGAAGGAGTGATCGAAGACACTTTAAAAGAACTCAGTTGTAACGTCCTTGGATGAATATCGACATAACTACATAGAACAGCGGTGTCTCTCCTACTTGTATGACGTTGTCCGCAATATTCCTACAAGACGAACCGTAGAGCCGTAGTAGGCGGCGCCGTGAAGACCTGGGTAGTTACTGGGTCTCTACTGCCGGCGTGTTACGGCTGACGTGCTGTTGGTATAGACCAAGGCGACGGAGGTCAGGTCTGCCGACGTCAAGCGCTGACACGAAACTGCTGGTACTGTCAACTAGTCGATCCAGAACTGGACTGTTGATGCTACTGGAAGGAGCTGTTGGCAGTGTTGACGCGAGTCGTAGGGCGTAACTGACTTCGCACAGTCCGACGGCGGCCTCAATAAACGGAAGCGGATGGGTATGTTCGTAGCGCAGCGAAGGCACGTGACATGGCGTAGGTAAATAGTGCTTTATCGACAGCGATCTCAGCTGCGAAAGGCATGCTGCCTGTCGGCGAGCTTGGCGCCCCCATACATTATGGTGGCGACGTGTTACTCCATGGTAGACAGCCCAGGCCGTACAAGAAAATATCGCTGTGTTCATGAGATCTGTTTACGCACGTTCTCCTGGCGTTGCGCCTGCCCGCACGACCTGCCTGGTGTGCAGAGGAAATGACTACCAGGCGGATGCAACAACCTACTCAAACTTCATAAATACTATAATGAAATTATAAGCAGCTAGTTGCATAAAAGAAATTTAATTTCTTTACCAGTTTAGAGCACCTAGTGCGCTTCTTGATAAGACTGGTGAAGGAAAATATACCACAAATAAGCAGAAGTCAGATAAGAATATTAAAATTAGGAACAAAGGCCGGCCGCGGTGGTCTCGCGGTTCTAGGCACGCAGTCCGGAACCGTGCGACTGCTACGGTCGCAGGTTCGAATCCTGCCTCGGGCATGGATGTGTGTGATGTCCTTAGGTTAGTTAGGTTTAAGTAGTTCTAAGTTCTAGGGGACTGATGACCGCAGCAGTTGAGTCCCATAGTGCTCCGAGCCAGTTGAACCAGGAACAAAGTTTTAAAAAATATTTTAAAAATTAAAAGATGAAAGTCGTACATACCTACGCCTATCGCATTATTTTCGAGCGTTAATAATAAAGTGTTTACAGCACAATGTCGTGGTCCTAAAAATATATGCAAGAGCAACGAGTAATACAATACTAAATCGACTAACACAATAACAGCGCTTAGATGCCTACATGTAGTTCACAGTGTCCGCATAAAATTAGTATAAAGAAACGAAACCAAAAGTGCAAACAGTACGACAGAACCGACAGAACATGAACCAATCAGCTAATGACATTTTGAAGTTGATATCAGAGAGGGGGTGAAAGTACGATAAAATAATAAAGCAAAGTAACTGTAGTTGTCGTAAGGCATAAACAAAATTTTATGTGAATATAAGTGGCGTCGTAAGTAATATTAAAAAACCTAATGACAATTGAAATAAATTAATATGGATGACAAGTGGAGCTGTGGATGGAAAATTTGGGAACTAATCTCTATACAGCTGCAGCGAGGTCAGTAGCATGCTTGTAGAGAATCTGTCAATAAAAACAGAAACCGAAAAGCATCAAGGGAATGCAATATGTGACTGGAGTAATCGGAGAGTCTGTTCTCAACCATTAGCTAAGATTAAGAATCAGAAAGTGACTGTACAGGGAAAGAAGCGAGGGCACAATTATGAAATAAAGAAACAACTAGCTCTGGAATATAACCTGGTCGCATGTACGTTTCGTGAAACAATTGTATCTAGCAGCCTTAATATCTGTTGTATGGTGCTGTAAGTTTTAAAATAAGTCGGTGTAGGGATGTCAAGAGCGTGGGCATATACCATGCTGCCACTGCTGTTTTAATAATATATCAGTGGATCATAAAATATGAAGGAAAAATACATTGGACAACTCACATACCTCATAATCATCTAATGATAATATCATCATTTAAAAACAAACAGAAATGTCTGTGAACATACCTGTAGTTCCTGGACGTAACGAAATGGCCCATGCGGCCAGTAACCTGTTACAAACATCATGCGGCTCTACTGCAGTACATCAATCGTCCGATGCGACGCGCTACTTTATGCTATCAGTGCGACGGTGTAGCAGAGCTGTAAAGCTAACGGCGGCAGATTCCCTCCTCTGAAGACTACGGATGACGCTGTCCAGGAAGTAAAGCTGAGAGTCACTTAGTGCAGTCCCAGCTACAATAGCAGGAAAACTAACACGGAAACTCTGCTATGAGCGAACGTCATGAATTAGGGCGCACGCTCCGTCCCAGTGATTGTCACAGCTAATGGTTCCAAATCTATATGCAGCACTACCTCAGACTCTAATCGCCCATGAAACACAAAGTAGAGAGGACAACGGTTTATTGGGAGGACTCGAATTTTGTACTCGATGCACTCGTGTTTGAGAAAATGAAGTCCTTGTGAAATCAAGTAAATGCCGTCCTCGAATACAGCATTTCTTGTACATCATATTTTCAGGTGTTCTGGGTCGATGACCGGTGAAGAGTAGCAGCTCCCATTCAGGAAAATAAAAAGTGCGCCTTGGAACCTATTAACACGAGCTTGTAATGCACTCTTACACAGGTACAGTCACTCAACTTTACAGACACCGAAGGAGAAAATATCTTAATCATATGTATGTCGGTAAAGGTTTGTTTTCATGTTCGACTATTTTCTACAGCTCTTCATAACACACTAATCGGGGAAATACCCAGAAACAGAAAGTACAGTTTTACCGCGTGGAAAACCTTATTACTTTGCTGTTCCAAATATCCAGTTGCACTTCAACAGTTGCAGAATAATTCACGTCAGTTCATACGGGCTGACTGGATATTTGCTATTTGATCCCGTGTAACAATGCGGAATCCCTGAACAGCGTATTCTCAATAAACCAATGCTTGATACAGTGTTGAATAAATCACTTGCATTAGCGTACACGTGCAGAAAATTTATCTGCAGATAGTGCTATGCACGCTGTAAACAGTCAAGAAGGAGAAATTTCCTATGTCTTACTCCTCAAACAGCAGTGTGGGTAATATCACTTGTTGCAGCTACTTTTCTTACATCGACACAGATTCTCGTCAACAGCATCAGTATTTACATCCTTTAGTTGCAGCGTCTTAGTCGAAGCAATCATAAACATTCCATGCTTCAGGATTACATGAACTGCTTCAAATGTCCTTTCATCGGTACATCCCCCTTATGCCAATATCTCCAGATACTAAAGCTGAATGACATGGTCATTACCGTAGGGTAACCGATATTCACTGAAGTTCCAAAGAAACTGGTAAAGGCATGCTTAGTCAGATACAGAGATATGTAAACAGGCAGAATGCGGCCCTGCGGTCGGCAACGCCTATGTAAGGTAAGTGTCTGGCGCAATTGTTAGATGGTTTACTACTGTTACAACGGCACGTTATTCAATACACAGTGAATTTCAACGTGGTGTTATAGTCAGCGCACGAACGCTGGGGCACAGCATCTCCGACGTAGCTATGAAGTGGAGATTATCCCGTAGAACGACTTCACGAGTGTACCGTGAATATCAGGAATCTGGTAAAACATCAAATCTCCGACATCGCTGCGGGCGGAAAAAGATCATGCATGAACGGGATCAAAAAAGACTGAAGAGAATCGTCCAGCGCTACAGAAGTGCAACCATTAGGCAAACTGCTACAGTTTCAGTCCTGGGCCACCAACTAACAATTCAAGGAAACATCATTGATATGGGGTTTCGGAGCCGAAGACCCACTCGTGTACCCTGGATGACTGTACAACACAAAGCTTTAAGGCTGACCTGGACCCGTCAACACCGACATTGGACTGTTGATGACTGGACACATGCTGCCTGGTCAGAAGAGCCTCGTTTCAAATTGTATACCCTGCATGTTAGCGGGGGACTGTTCAAGCTGCTGGAGTCTCTGTAATGGTGTCAGGAGTATGCACTTAAAGTGATATAGGACCCCTGATAACGTCTGGATACGACTCTGACAGGTGACACGTATGTTAAGCATCCTGTCTCATCAGCTTTATCCATTCATGTCCATTGTGCATTCCGACGGGTTTGGGCAATTCCGGCGGACCAACGAGATACCACACACCTCCAGTAATGCTACAGAGTGGCTACAGGAATACTTTTCCAAGTTTAAACACTTCCACTGGCCACCACACTCCACAGACATGAACATTATTGAGCATATCGGGAATGCCTTGCAATATGCTGTTCAGAAGAGATCTCCACCCCCTCGTACTTTTACGGATTTATGGACAGCCCTCCGCGACTCATAGTGCCAGTTCCCTCTAGCACTACTTCAGACACCAATAGAGTCCATTCCACGTCGTGTTGCGCACTTCTGCAAGCTCGTGGGACCCTACAAGGTATTAGGCAGGTGTGGCAGTATCTTAGGCTCTTCAGTCTATGAAACGAGAGTCTGCCAACACTACAAGTGTCAACATTCCAACTGCACTGTTACGGCAACGTTGTAAGTCTGAAATGAAACCTGAGCATTACAACCGAAACATACGTAGACATGTCGTATAATGACTACTTTATTTAAAAAATATTTTCATATGTTGTTCTGGTACGTTCCGCTGCTAGTTTCTTGTAGCTGTTATACTATGAAGAAATAGCATGACGATAAATTCTATCAGAATGCTGGTACATTTTCACTTTCTATGTGTGAACTACGTGTTACGTAAGTCTGACATGCATTACACACTGCCCTTCACACACAGACCTACAGAGTGTCCTGGGTTTATGCTTCGTCAGAACTACAGTCCAGGAATAGGCATACTTCGAGACAGCCATCGTAGGGTCGTATGTGACGACATCAAAGAAGAATTAATGTGAGGTATGGGACATAATAGTTTGGTATTTCTTAAGGGTATAGTACCTTCATTAATATCCAATCGACACAGAAAACTAGGATGAACAATCGGGACCATGTGGTCTCCGACATTGATGGAGTGGACATTGCTGGAACATATATAACTAAATAGACTCATGTGAGTTTTTTCGGGAAGACTGGAATATATAGATAACAATGCAAGTTCTGTAACATAGAAGACAACGAAGGCTTAGCTCTTTCTATAGCTGTCTTTTCATGCATTGCCACACTTTGGAATGACTAATTAAATTAAGTTATGATGCAGCACTTAAACGACATATTTTCGTAACACACTAGTAGAACTTCTGCTATGTTTACATACATCACAACATGACAAAAGAATCAAAAAGTTAGATAACCTTACTGAGAGAGCGCGATGCGACAGTTAGGTGAAATTAGTAAGAAACAGTCCCGATCGCACAATCATTTTTTAAAAATATGACCGATTTCGGTCTGTAGCAGTAGACCTTCTTCAGTTAATGCACTGTAAAGATAAATACTGGAACTGCTGATTTACATAGGGAAGTAAGGATATATTAAAAAGAATATATGTTAAAATAATGTAGCGTTAGCCATCCGGCCGATGACAACGACGCTTGAAATATTCGCAAAACTGCTGCTAATGGCTGAATAGTCAAACGTTAAATACAGGGAGAGAGGGCGCACCTGTACAGCATGACGTCAGTGTCAGCCAATGGGAAGCGATTTACATGTCGTACGTTAAGATTTAAACATCTATTTTCTAAAATGTACATGAAGTTAACTGTAAACTGCTAAAAAGCATACCTTAAAAGAGAAAAAGAAACATGAGATTAGTTATAACTAGAAATGTAAGTTGCATAACATGGCCGCGTTTCAACTTTTAATGGTAAAATGACAACAAATATTACAAAAGTACCTCGTTATTTTAGAAGTATTTATGTCTTCTGTGTAAAGCGCAGGTTTGGTAAAAATTATCATTATATCAAATAATGATTTTAACTTTATCTTCCATTTTGAAGTGATTGTTTATAAATTTCTAACGCAATTTTATACGTCGACTTTTTGTGACTTCCAATTTCGGCTCCAGCTTAAATTTAATCAACTGGTCTTTTTGTTGGAAACATCCACCAACGTCTTGCTATTGACTACAAAATTTTATCACATTGGCACCACTTCTGTAAGCGACACCATTCTCTTTCATATTTCACGATGAAATGGTTCAAATGGCTCTGAGCACCCTTGCCGGCTTTGACGATAACTATGGACCACTGTCGTCGAGGCAACACGCGGCGACCATTGAATACATTTTTTTTCAAAAGATAATCATTTGAACGACGATGTCTCCATGGAAACGGCCTCCTTAGGCATCCTAACTGATGCCACAAGATGGCGTTCATACAACCAAAAAATTCTAATTTGCCTTATTACTCTAATGTATTATAATAAAGCAATTATGCTCATGTCAATACTGGTGTATTTAATGGTTACGTAGGTGCTTCTTTTATTTTAATCTGTTATGAGTCTATAATTGATGAGTTAATAGCAGTTGCTACTGAAATATCGTCTTCGTAATGCTATTGCTCCAGACGGCGTTCTGAATTACAGTTTAACCCATGTCAATGGCTTATTATTTAATGTTATTAAACTGGTTTTAACCTATAGGATACTATAGAGTATTGTACAGTAATTCCCGTTTCGCAATATTTTGTACATGGTTGCACGTTCAGAGACCGTTTTCTAACCATTTAGAACTGAAGTTACGTACATTTTTAAAAATGGATGTTCAAATCTTATCATACGACGTATAAAACGCTTTCCATTGACTGCCATTGACGTCATGTGGCTCATGCGCGCGCTCTTTGGCGCTCTTTAACCCGTGGCTGGTCAGCTATCAGCAGAATTTTTGCGACTGGCGTCAGTACAGCTGTGCCAAGTCCCATCATCGTTAGCTGTTTTATGACTTACCTACGTAAATCAGCACTCTGAATTTTTATCTGTACAGTGCATTATCTGAAGATAGCCTGCTGTTACAGGTCGTAACCAGTTGTAGTTTAAATAAATGACTGTGAGATCGAGATTGTGTTTAGTCTTACACAACCGAAGATGGTGCTCGAACAAGAAGATACGAAATATAGCCAAAGACGATGGTAAAAGACAGAAATGAAAAGTCAGTATCTCAAAAATAAAATCGAGCAGACTGGAAAGAAATTATTTATCATAATCAAAATAATTTCGCGTACAAAACACATGCAGGCTGTTTATCATAATGTGCAAGTATAATTACAGATCTCTGATTACGAATGAAAATTCCACCTTTAGAACAAAATAAATGTGTATCATTTCTCTAAAGATGCGAGATTTAGAGTACAAAATACACTTGGCACTCCTGTCATAATGTAATTGTTGCATAAGATTGTTCAAGAAGTACATAAAGTGCTTACCTTGGCACTATTGGTAAAAGTAATAGGTTAGGCAACACTTGGTAATGACCAAAGTTACTTGTTGTGCTACAGTTTGCAAGTACAATGGACATACAGTTTCATATTTCTACATCTAAATTGTCTGCATAACTTACCAAAATTCATGCAGCTCACCTATTGGCACTACTGAAACAAATTATGGGTTAGCAGACAACCATAGTTTGATTTTTGTACCATGCATCAAATTCATCCAAGCACATAAGAATTCGTTCTATTGCACTGTAAAACACACGAAGTCACTAAAGCTGACTTAACCTAAAGGTTAAAGTGCACTTGCCGCCGAGAATTACGCAAGTAAACAACGTTATTCCTATATCTAGATTCGAAAAACCTCATCCAATATCAAAGTTTGTTAATCACTAAAATGAACCCATGGTAGGCTATTAACTTCTTATTGCAGTACGTATTGTTATCTTCTACTGTAACACAACGGAAACTTGGGGCAAACTGTATTCCTTTCACTTCCTCTGGAAGTATTACTCGTACAATGTTGTTGCCTCATAGAAGTAACGTTGCAGGTTACATTACCTCTGTAATATATCAAAGTGATTGTTGCACCATCAAACGTAACCATTACATAGCGAGAGGAAATTCGGTGTAGTCTGTTAGTCAGCGGGATGATGTCACGTGCTGGGCATGTCAGCTACTGGGAGAGGTGTCAGCTCCTGCGGAAAACTGTATTCCTTTCATTCACTCTGTGTTGTTGTTGCATCATTAAAGTAAGCATTACAGAGAGAGAGAGAGGAAATTTACTGTGGTGTGTAAATCAGAGAGATGACGTTAGCGGCTGGGGACGTCATTTACAGGGAGAAGGGTGAGTTACTGAGAAAAAGTGTGCTTCTTTCATTTCGTTTGTAATATATTATAATGTTGCATTCTCATTTAAGTAAGCATTAAAGGTGTTACATGGGGAGAAAAAATTTACCGTTGTGTATACAATATCAGAAAGACGATATGGTTGACTGACTGTTGATGTCAGCTGCTTGGGAAGGTATAGGCAGTCCCTTTGTAATGTATTATAATATTGTTGTTGCTTTGTTACTGTAAGCGTTACAGAGGGAGAGGAAATTTACTGTGATGGTTCAAATGGCTCTGAGCACTATGGGACTTAACATCTAAGGTTGTCGATTCCCTAGAACGTAGAACTACTTAATCCTAACTAACCTAAGGACATCACACACATCCATGCCATGCCCGAGGCAGGATTCGAACCTGCGACCGTAGCGGTCGCGCGGTTCCAGACTGTAGCACCTAGAACTGCTCGGCCAACCCGGCCGGCTACTGTGATATATCAGTGTATCAACCAGATGAAATTCACTAATGATGATGATGAAGTCCATGTGGAAATACTGTACGTATTTTTTTGATTTTGTATAGACACATGTGACATGAAAATTAATGACACGGCAGTACAGTATTTACAGATGAGAAACGCTATGCGTTTTATGTGTGTGTGTGTGTGTGTATATATGTGTGTGTGTGTGTGCTGTTCATAAACAGACCACACATAACATAAATTATGCTGGTCATTTTAGTTTTTTGGTATTGTATTACTGATTTTGGAGCACATCATCGTGTGGTAGTGATAAGGAAAGAAGTGAGCAGGTTTCTCCTCAAAATAGAGAAGAAAGGGATATATGGAAAACACTCATAAGGAGGAGGGACAGAATGGTAGTGTATCTGTTAAGACATCAAAGAATAACTTCGATGAAACTAGAGGGAGCTGTAGAGGGTAAAGAATGTAGAGGAAGACAGAAATTGGCATAAATACAGCAAATAACTGAGAATGTAGGTTGCAGGCGCTACCATGAGGTGAAATAGTTGGCACAAAAAATACAGCTTTCCGTGAGCGTTTCTACGTCGTAGAATCTACCAGTTAAGGCGATTTCTTTAGTCTGAACTGTGGAGTGGTGTCCGTTTGTGGACC
Organism: Schistocerca nitens; assembly: GCF_023898315.1. Classification (NCBI taxonomy): domain Eukaryota; kingdom Metazoa; phylum Arthropoda; class Insecta; order Orthoptera; family Acrididae; genus Schistocerca; species Schistocerca nitens. Next base: position 254,808,907 of record NC_064618.1, read on the forward strand.
ACGCGTATGTAAAGTGCGGAGCACTATTAAGCAGCAGTGTTGCAGTTTCACTAGCAAGTATTTGGGCCACTCACAGCTGCAGAGATCGAGTACGAACATGATTTGGTGAATGACACGTCACACACATATTTCAGGTGCTCTATCATACTCTAAAACAACCATGGTGCCTGCATTCATCATCGTGTGGAAATGTACGCTTTCGTAAGTATTCCGGTTACTATTAATTCCTTCACTCTTTTCAGCATCTTCTATTTCATGTGCCTTTGTCCCAAATCGGCGCAGAGTCAGCGTGATTATCTCCGGATTTTGTGGCCGGATGCACTTCCTGTCGCCACCCCGTTACACTCCCGTGACGTAATACTGCTACTACAGCTGTTTGCATGTACAAGTGGTCGAAAGTTTTCTAAATGTTTGCGAATCGTGTAACTGAGACGTGAGTTGGATACTAATGCTGCTTTCAGCGAGTTGGATGTGGGAAACCGCCTAAAAGTCACATCGGGGCTGTCAGGCATAATCTGGTAGATTCGATCCGGGGACAGTACACCTCCCCGTCCCGGAAGTGGCACTTTAACACGCACGGCGACTACACGGGTTGGCGTTTGTCCATACTTTGCTGAAACTTCCAATCACTTTCCCATAGAACGATGCTATCAAATTTGTCTATTGGCTGACTATTAGAGGAGATAGGACGAGAGAGACGTTTCCCCCCCCCCCCCCCCCCCCCACACACACACACACGAGATCATTGCGTAGGAATGGGCAAAGAAAGAGGTCGTTCAATTTTCAGTCATCATCCCCACAATTATGTCAAGCGGTTAGGGGAAACACAAACTTTGAGGACACTATTTGTTTTTTTTTTATTTCTGACTCATTCACTTTTTATTTAATAGTGTAGTATATACAATATGATCACTTGTTCAACATATCTCACACACTGCATTCGAATAAGGCTTTTGTAACATGAAACCGGTTGAGATTGCATCATAAAAAAGTAGCTGGATCAAAAATAAAAAGTAATTCCTTACAACAAGTTAATCACCGTTTCCGCAAACGGAATGTCATTTTCTCCCAAAAACATAAATCTGGACTGGGCTTTAAACGTCGTTCTCCCAGTTTCTTAACCGTTACGCCGTCTCGATCTATATTTTTATGATTTTTCGAAATGTGGTTTGATAATTCTAAAGACTCATTGATGAACAAATAACTGTTACTTAGCTTATGTTTCTGTCACAGAGGGCACTTCATTGTGTCGGTTTGATTCAACAGTTCTGCCACTAGGTTCACTTTGATACTGGCGACACTATTCACTACAATTATTGCAGTTCCCAAAACTTTTCTAGGACTACGTTAAATACTTCACCTACCGATGGTCCTGTTTCAAAAAGATAGGCCACGTGAAGTTTTCATCCATAGAGAGTTTAGAGAGAAATACATCGAGCTTCATTTCGTGTGTAATGGAAGGGTGCAAGTTACAATGCAAGGAGAGAGAGGACACAACTATACTCAAAGTTTAACGCAAACACTTTGTTCTTCTTAGTACTACATCCGAAGTGTTTTCCCTATCGTTGGAGAAAGGAGGGTTCGCTGTTTTTTTAAAAAAAAAAAAAACAGTGAAATATACGAGTAGTAGACCGATAGAGAAATCTCTTTCGATCGATCCCTTAAATCTTGCAACATGTAACATGTTTTTCCTCAAACTGCGTGACATTTGGAACAAGAGGGCTTATTAGTATAGCAGTATAAATATCCTCTTAAATAACTTTTATAATGTTAAACCTGGAATAAGTGACAATGATATGGTCTTCAGGAGACGCTTAACGTATTAAGTGAGGCATTCTCGCAGGCTGGTCCGGACTTACCTCGTGACGACATTGGATATTGCATAGTGTGCGTAGAATGTTCAGCCGCTTAGCCTATAGATCGCCTGATACAAGTTATACTAAGTTGGTGTCACTGCATTCATAATTTGTAGACGTCGAGTTTTAAAACAAAACACTGCTGAAGGCGCTAGACTCACCGCACTTAGGGTGTTCATCAGCGGCCTCGCACTTGTTCTCTCCAGAGCCACCAGAGGTAGACTGCAGGCTCTCTGTTAGCAAAGCAGAAGACTGCATTAGCTTACGCCACAGGTCACACGTCATCGCGAAAGCTGCGAATGTTCTTATAATGCAGGTGGCGCCTGCGTCATCGCACTGGGAGCACGGAGCACGGAGCACGGAGCATGTGAGGAAAAGAAGTTTTCTGATCTTCTTGCTACAAAAAGTACAGTATGCAAAGCTACATCAAATCTGAAGGTTAGCTATTCGGTAGAATTCCTCTTTTTCGTTTAAAATATTGAAAACTACCTCTTTCGGATCTGAGCGTTTCCTTCGAGGTATGGTATGTCTCGTTCGATTTTGATGCACAGGTAATTCGCACACAAGACTGATTTTCTCGTAGCTTATAGTTCAAGTCACAGCTTGATGATGAATGTATTTTGTATGCTCCATCGATTAAGAGGGTATGTGAGGTTATTCCAGTGATCGTAACATGGACAGAAATTTAAAGAGAACTTGATAGTATGAGCCGACTTATCAGTAGCGTGTTATACTCTCTGTGGTGTGGATACTTGCATCTATTCGGTGGGGAAGGGTATCATAAAGCCTGTGCATCCTCCCCTGAGACACTCAACTGTTGTAACAGCTCTCTGACATCCTGAATGAAGATACCGAGGCGGAGTTAATGTCCAAGCTGGTCCTCAAATTTTGTATCGCGGACAGACTGAGGCGGAGGGCCTCTACATCCTACTTATTTATATGGGACATTACAGCAGTGATCACACGTGCAGTATGTGTCACTCGCAAGACAGGTGGCGTCATATTCTTCGAGTGCATGTAATTTTTAAGCCACGTGATAGAGGTCACTGATCGACACTGTTTGAGCTGCAGTCAAAATACTGTCAATTTTAGTTGCGGTTCCGTTGGTTTAATTTCTAATTGTTTGTTGGTTACTACCACTCTTATACTTAGTTACGAGAGTTAATCCAAGCGTAAATGTAAAATAACGTTTTATGTAAAGTTTTTGTACTAAACTTTGAGGCGACTGGTCACGTGCGGACTTTCCGAGAAAGACGTGTTTCTTACTCATTCGGACAAGGGAATTCGTTATAAACTATTTCGTCAGTTAATGGTAGTGGAAAAATGAGATTACGATTTCGCAAAGGTAGTTTTGTTAAGAGGGAATTAATTTTATATTTGTGAGTTTTCTAAACTTATTTACAGCAATTTACTGTTCTGATTCAGTGACAAATTTTGATTCAGTCGGTATATACGCACGGGACTGAGCGGATCGGATGCTGCTTTCCGACTGACTGCGAAGTTTCTCCGCCAACGCGGAATTAACATATTCGCGCTTTCTTTGGGGAACTAGAAACTTCTTTTGCGTAGAGAGAGGAAAGTCGGGGCTTGGATCTCACAGTGATCAGACCTATTGATATGTGCTCTGTTGAAAATTATTAATATTGCGAAATATCGATACCAAAATGTTTTGAGAAGTACCGTAAAGGGTGAAAGAGAGCTCAAGTTAATTCACGGCATGAAATTATGAACTTTTGGGTGGCGTTTAAAGTAACCAAATTCAGAGTGGCGTGTTCCTTACTCGCGAACGTGAACATTGTGTTTTGTGAGACTGTTTGGAGCAACATTTGAGGGCAGCGCAGGGTAGCCGCGCGGTCTTTGGCGATTAGTCACGGTCCGTGCGGCTCCCCCCGTCGGAAGTTCGAGTCCCCCCTCAAGCATGGGTGTGTGTATGTTGTTCTTAGCCTAAGTTAGTATAAGTTACATTAATGAGTGCGTAAGCTTATGGACCGGTGACTTCAGCAGTTTGGTCCCATATGACCTTCCCACAAACTCAAAAGTTCCATCGTTTGAGAGAGCTGTTCTAAAATAATCCGTTAGTACTAGGTCTACAACTTTGCTTCCGCCGTTTTTTCTCGTATTTTGGGCCTTTATTGTGAAAAACGTACAAAAAAATTATGACTCATAGTCTTCCCATTGCTGGCCACTACATTCTCCCATCTTTCGGATAGCACAAGAATCCTGTGACGGAAGAACTGGGCATCTTTTGTGGGGATCTATGAATTTATTCAATGTTGCACTTGTTCATTTGATCGGAAGTGCTTGTCAGCCAGACTGTATGCCACTGATCGAAAAAAGTGCTAGTCAGAGAGAGCAACGTATTAAGAATACGGGGTGAGGGATAGCACTTCTCATTTCAACGTTTGCGTGTATATTTTGACGGGTTTTACGACGGGGTCGAGCACTGACCTGCTGCAAAATTACGTGTCTATCGCTCTATTGTGCCGTTTGTGTGCTGTGCTCTAACGCATCAATTGCGTGACAAGTATGTAAGCATTCTGTCTGGTCACCTGTACCCACTCATGTCCATCGTGCATTCCGACGGACTTGAGCAATTCCAGCAGGACAATACGACACCCCACACGTCCAGCATTGCTACAGTGTGGCTCCAGGAACACTCTTCTGAGGTTAAAAACTTCCGCGGGTTATCATTCTCCCTAGAAATGAACATAATTGAGCTTACCTGGGATGCTTTGCAAAGTACTATTCAAAAGAGATCTCCCCCCCCCCCCCGCCCTTGTACTCTTACGGATTTATGGAGAGCCCTCCAGGATTCATGGTGTCAATTCCCTCCACCACTACTTCAGAAATTAGTCGAGTCCATGCCGTGTCCTCTTACGGCATTTCTGCGTGCTCGCGGGGTGTGTACATGATATTAGGCAGGCGTACCAGTTTCTTTGGCTCTTCAGTGTGCTAGTCATTACCGTTGGCTCAGCCGCCATAACTCCAGGAGTAACACTGCAGTGCATATTCGAAACTTTGGAAGAGTGGAACCTCTCGCCAGGTTACCTCCTCAGTGGCCGACACACGTTGAACACACCATGGACTGCATCATCAGAAGTCTATACTTTCTGGTCAGGGCATTACTCCAGACGCAGCCGTTTGTATAAATCCTCCCGTTCTATAGCCATCATGTAGCAACCGTGATATATTTTCAGTAGGAAAAACAGTAAAGGTTGCAAAAACAGGATAAGTTTGATTGACGTGTTTCGCCTCTTTTCAGGCAGCTTCAGAAATCGTTTCTCCCTACTGCAGCCGTTTGTGCTGTGGTATCGATGTAGTATAGGCATGTAATAGTAATTTCCTACTCCACCTGTTTCTAAAGTCCAACTGAATGTTGCAGGGAGTCCATTACTTGTTCTCGGATGGCAGGCGCAAATGTGAAGGTTTACGACGTTCTTGGTGCACGGTACAGCGATCCTACTTTTGGATAATCTGGTGTGTCTGACCTGAATATTTACGACATGTATGCCTGCCCTCACCTTCCCATGCAATGCAGCATCAGACCGTTGTTATATCCGAATTACCCACAAATCTTAACACTGAATTATTCGACCAACCGACCAGATGAACACCTTCAATCAGGCTCCTTGCAAACTTCGGCAGGTGCTCATAACGCTGTCTAAGATGAGTGCGTGGCATCTCCGTATCCTTCATAGTGATCACTAATCATACGAAGTATTTTCAAAAGATTCTGGAACATTCGTAATTTCGCGCCAATGGTGCGTTGGAGCGAAATGAGATTGGCATCCCGACGTAAGGTAGCGTTTCATGTGTGACTGCCGTAAAGTGCATCGTTGTGTGCCTGTTATTTACTATTCAGTGCTGTACTGAGTAGAACGTTGTGTCACACTGTTTGCGAAATTCGAGATGGCAGAGTTAAAGCAGCAAAGTGTCTGCATTAAAGTTTGTGTGAGACTCAAGAAAATCTTTACAGAGACAAACCAAATCATGCGGAATGCCTACGGTGATGAGTGTTTCAGCCGTACACGGTGTTGCAAAATGGTCCACACGGCTTAAAAATCGCCGGACGTAAGTAAAAGATGTCGGTCGTTCAGGATGCCGTTCGACGTTTACCGACGACGATCATGTCAGGAGCGTCAAGGAAATTGTGCGCGCGAGTCCAAACCTGACTGTCCGAGAGATTGCAGAAGAACGTAACATTTAAGTTGGATAATGTCATGAAATACTGACACAGCATCCCTGAACGCATCGTGTTGCCTCCACGTTCGTCCCACGGCTCATGATTCAACACCAGAAAGACCTTCACCTCGTAATCTGTGAAGAGCTTTGGGATCGCGTAAGTGAGAACGAGATGTTCCTTAAGAGAATCACAGCTGGTGATAAGACGTGGGTCTACGGTTATGATGTTGAGATCAAGGTTGAATCTTCATAATGGACCGGGAAAGGTTCCCTAAGACCAAAAGAAGCCTGTCAGATCAGGTCAAATGTCAAAGCCATGCTGACAGTCTTCTTTGACTTTGAATAGCTAGTTAGTTATAAATTCGTGCCACAGGGAGAAACTGTTAATGGATGGCACTATCGAGACGTGTTGCGAAGCCTGAGAGAAAAAACGATATCACTGTGGCGCCTCATGCTCTGTACTCTCCAGACCTGGACCTGCGGACTTTTTTGGATTTCCGAAGTTGAAAACCTCATTTCAAGGGCAAAGATTTGCAACGATAAACGAGAGGAAACAAAATTCGCAGGCGGCATTTCGCGCGATCCAGCAAGAGACGTACCAAGACTGCTTCCGGAAGTGGAAACGGCATTGCGAGCGGTGTATTATTTGTGGAGGAGACTATTTCGAAAAAGACCGTGCACAATAAGCAAAAGGAAAGCGCAGAAAAATTTTGTGGACAATGCTCTGGAATTTTTTGAACATACCTCCTATGACACAGTTCTCATCCGTTACATCTCTAGGTCTGGTAAGAACGCGAAACACCAACAACACCATTGCGCTCTGACGGCCGTTCTGTAACTCTATACATTTATATCCACCAATGATGTGAAGGAGTGCCAAGTGGCATTGACATCCGACCACACTTACTGGGTGCTTCACTTTTTTTGTCAGGCAGTGTAGAAGTTGAACAATTTCATTTGCGGGCGCCACGGGCAATTAGCTTGCAGTTTTTCTTAGCTTCTGTCTTGAGCAGTTGGTGGCAGTAGATGCATGTTTCTCAGAACGACTAATAGCGATTTATTGCTGTGTTTCCTGCTGGAAGAAAAAGAAGACAATGACTCTGCTCCAACAGTTACATAACGGAATAGATGAACGCATCCCATATCGAGACAACGTTCGATGTAGGTTTATTTACGATACATTTCATCGTTAATTATTAAAAGTTTCTTGAGTGATTCACCAGCCGCTGTGGCCGAGCGGTACTAGGCGCTTCAGTCCGGAACTGCGCTGCTGCCGCGGTCACAGGTTCGAATTCTGCCTCGAGCATGGATGTGTGTCTGATGTCCTTAGGTCAGTCAGGTTTAAGTAGTTCTAAGTCTCAGGGACTGATGACCTCAGATGTTAAGTCCCATAGTGCTTAGAGCCATTTGAGCCATCTTGAGTGAGTCAGGTTAAATATTGCCCAGTTTAACAATATCCCAGATTTGATAAAAAAAAGTTCTCAGGAATGGCTCATCAAATAGATGTTTCTCTCTAGTAATTAATCGTAATATTGAGGTACCAGAATACAAAATAGTTTTAAGAGGGCACCGTATTTTGAACATTTATTTTGCAATAAAGTTCATACAAAAATGAACTGAGAATTGTTGCCCTGTGAGGTTGTGCATGAGCAGTTAAGTTCAAGAACATGGCTATGAATTAGATACACATCTGGTGGCGATAAAGCTGTGTCCGTATTAATTGTTGGGTGTGCTGAACGCCCTCGTTGAAAACCATCCGCCATGACATCATATTCGCAATTTTTTCCACATAGGGGAATACATTATTATTAATACTTGATCTCTGGACAAATTCCCCACGCTCTTTCCAAACACTCTCTTTCATGTTTTCATCTTTACACACATGAGTGGCTACGTCAGACATACATGGAAACATCGATGTTGGCGATGTCCCGGCGACCTGCAACCAGTGCTCAGTGGTCAGCAACTGGGAAAGTCTTTCTTCCTTCGCCCCGTGGGCAACGGCCTTGCCGCAGTGGATACAGCGGTTCCCGTCACATCACCGAAGTTAAGCGGTGTGGGCGTGGCCGGAAATTCGATGGGTGACCATCCGGGCCGCCATGCGCTGTTGCCATTTTTCGGGGTGCACTCAGCCTCGTGACACCAATTGAGGAGCTACTCGACCGAATAGTAGCGGCTCCGGTCAAAGAAAACCATCGTAGCAGCCGGGAGAGCGGTGCGCTGACCAGATGCCACTCTTACCCACATCCTTAGCTGAGGAAGACACGGCTGTCGTATGGTCCCGATGGGCCACTTGTGGCCTGAAGACGGAGTGAGTGCTTCGCCCCGTCCTTCGCGTTGCGTGGATGTTGTGTAGTATTGTCTCTGTGGAATGTACGTGACTGCAGTGGGTGTGTGTAGCAGTGTGTTGTTTTGTTTGTGTTGTATGTCGATGTTGAGAAGGGAGATGTTGTGAAACCGGGTGCTTGCACACAGACTATTCCACTAGACTGACACCAAGGGGGCCGCCGAGGACACCGACAATCCAGAACGTTGGCGCAAAATCTGATATTAGTGATGATTACGCCATCACCTTTCCACCTTCTTTGGCCTAAAATTTCTTCCAACATCAGTATTCGAACCGGTTGCGTGGCGTCCGTTGGTGACCTGGGCTACGAAGCCGAGTGACGGCTGCGTCAAATTGAAAAGTTCTCAGTTGCAAAGTGCAACACGTCACGTCTTGTAAAATCAAGTACAGAACCATTAAAACGTCTATCAGTTTCAGTATTCAGTACTTGATTCTGCGATATGAGGCGCGTTACGCTCTTTGACGATATTTTCTGATTTGAAGATGATTGCAATCACAATCGAAACCGATCATGTTATTTTAGCAACTCGATTCTAGACAAAGTTTACAATAAAAACGTAAATGTCGAAAGACATAGTAGTCTAGGAAATTCCACAGGATTTCTCCTTCGGAAAGGCTGAATTTGCTCCAAACGCAATGATCCTTTTCGTTGCGGATGTGTGAGAGTTGTGTCGTGTGCTGATTTGTAGAGTGTAGGCGAATGTAATGGATCCGTGTATCGTGTCGTGTTATTTTTGTGCTGATGATGAGAGAAGAGGGAGATTGAAACCCGGTGCGGTCATCCAGAGTTTCTCCTGTCGAATTGCACGAATGGAGGCCGCCGATATTAATGTCCCAATCCGATAGACGAAATCGACGCTGTCACGTGGCCTTATTTCATAACTGTGGGATGGTCGGAAATTAATCCATGCTATTGGTACAAAGACGTGGTAAGAACTTTACGCCAACACTCTCCTCCCCTTACAGCAAAAATTTCAACCACCATTATGATTCGAGTCGAGGGCAACGCGGCTATTTATCACGAAAATATAATGGAAATGACGACACTTGTTCACTCAGAATGTTGAAACAAATAGTTTGGTTTATGTTAATGGTTGTCTGAATGCGTGGGTACAAGCCGAGGTATACAAAACTTCCCCAAAACAGCACAGAGCTCCGGCCTGAGCTTCGTCCTTAATATATTGCACTCAGTCTTGCGTATTTGAGAAGAGGTGACATTGCGACTTTTCGGACCACATAACAAAGCAACAGGCAGGTACTGCACAGTTTCTGTGTTCCTTAGTCGACTGACGTTGAGCAGTTTTGTATGCCTTGTGGACTATGGTCGTTGGCGAAGCATCTGACTCCGAATGTTTATTGCTTGGCTCGTCCAGGACCTGTCTGAGGACGATCTAAAAGGCCAAACGCTAGTTTAATACGAACTGTGAAATATATATTACTGTGGAACATCAGTGTTATTTATTTTAATTTTTGGGACTATTTGTTGATTATATATATATATATATATATATATATATATATATATATATATATATATATAATATATATATATATATATATATATATATATATATAATTTAATCAACAAATAGTCCCAAAAACTAAAATGTCATAAACGAGTGTTGGTTTTTGTTCACTTTAAAGAGAATAGGCAACTGAAACTTATGGAGGATATTAGCTAACACGTGACTTCATTCGTGCGTAACGGTATCAGGAATTTTGGTAATCACTGAAGTGGAGATTGGTGCAATTCGATAAATACTTCATGGCGTCCCGCGTGACCGCTACGGTCGCAGGTTCGAATCCTGCCTCAGGCATGGATGTGTGTCATGTCTTTAGGTTAGTTAGGTTTAAGTAGTTCTAAGTTCTAGGGGACTGATGACCTCAGATGTTAAGTCCCATAGTGCTCAGAGCCATTTGAACCTTTTGAACTATGGCGTCCGGGAAGTAAGATTTGCTGTTGAGTCGTGTCATGAAGCAGGTGTCATCCTTCGCGTGCATCACATAAAGCTTATTCTTTTGTTACAGAATATGCGGCATTTCCGCGACAGCTGTATACGAGTTGTGATTAGTCGCAGTAAGGTGAAAAATGATCGAAACAGCAAACGGTCGTGAGATCACTGCCACGTTTCCAACGTTATGCGGCAACGAGATACAAAAACTATCCCGAGAAACCCGCAGTAAAATACCGTGTCGTGTTTATCAACGGGGTTTTACTGACTCGCAATAATTCCCGACCGCAACACGAGGATGAGAAGCGATTTGGCCGCGACTCTTCTTACACTTTAAACTGTTTCCAACCGAGGATAACCTGTATCCATATTTAAGTTTAGTTCTTACTTGATAGCTCTCCCATAATGACGAAGTGAAAGTAACACAGATTGTAGCATAAAGTAAAATTATTAACTTATTATAGAGTAATAGTGGGTTCGAAACATTAGAGTAAATGCTGAAATCTGTGTTATTTAGACTCACTCACCTGGTCAGTAACTTCAGATTTCCAGAGGTGCTATCTCAGTAACAGAAGATGCAACCTAGCGACAAGTACTTATTTCTTTTGTATCTGTTATTCAGTCACGTTCACATTCCGGTTAATTTGGAAAAATTGAGGTAAGTTCCAAAATGCTGAAGTCATCGGTCACTAGGCTTACACATTACTTAATCTAACTTAAACGAACTTATGCTAAGAATAAGACACAAACCCATGCCCGATGGAGGACTCGAACCTCCTACGGCGGGAGCCGCACGAACCGTGGCAAGGCGCCACAGACCGTGCGGCTACTCCGAACAGCTCCGTTTATCTAAAGTGAAAAATACATGCTGACAGCAGTAATGATGATAGCAGTAATTATTAATAATAGATATACCCTCACACATCTTATAAATTAGTGATTAATGAGGTAAATTACTACTTTCACTCCTGTATCCTTTTTCTCTTCTAGCCGCTCCAATCATAACTATAAAACTAATGTCTTGTGCAAGCTGTGAAGTGGTGGGCTGCTATGTCATGAACGCAAGAGGTATGTGAACGTAATAAATAATACCACTTCATGATGCGACATAGAAATTCCCTTTTACACTGAAGCGCCAAAGAAGCTGGTATATGCATGCGTAATCAAATAGAGAGATAAGAAAACAGGCAGAATACAGCGCTGCGGTCAGCAACGCTTATATAAGAAAACAACTGTCTGGCGCAGTTGTTAGGTCGGTTACTGCTGTTACAATGGGACGTTATCAAGATTTTAGTGAGTTTGAACGTCGTGTTATTGTCGGAGCACGAGCGATGGGATACAGCAATTCCGAGGTAGGGATGAAGTGAGGATCTTCCCTGTACGACCGTTTCACGAGTGTACCGTGAATATCAGGAATCTGGTAAAACATCAAATATCCGACATCGCTACGGCCGGAAAAACGACGACTGAAGAGAATCGTTCAGCGTGACACAATACTAGGCCATCAACAAATGTCAGCATGTGAACCATTCAAGGAAACATTATCGATATGGGCTTTCGGACCTGAAGACCCACCCTTGTATCGTTGATGACTGCACGACACAAAGCATTACGCTTTCACTGGTTCCATCAACACCGACATTGGACTGTTGATGACTGGAAACATGTTGCCTTATCGGACGAGTCTCGCTACAAATTGTGTCGAGCGGATAGACGTGTACGGGTATGGAGACAACCTCATGAATCCATGCACCCTGCGTGTCAGCAGGGATCTGTCAAAGCTGGTAGAGGCTGTGCAATTATGTGGGGCGTGTGCAGTTGGAGTGATATGCTACCCTTGATACGTCTAGAAACGATTCTGACAGGTGACAAGTACGTAAGCATCCTGCCTGATCACCTGTATCCAGTTATGTCCACTGTGCATTTCGATAAACTTGGGCAATTCCAGCAGGACAATGCGACACTCCACACGTCAAGAAATGGTACCAAGTGACTCCAGGAACCATTTACGCTGGCCACCAAACTCCCCAGACATGAACATTAGTGCCTTGCAACGTGCTGTTCGGAAGAGGTATCCATCCCGTCGTACTCTTATGGATGTATGGACAGCTCTGCAGGATTCATGGTGTCAGTTCCCTCCAGCGCTACTTCAGACATTAGTCGAGTCCTTGCCAAGACGTGCTGCGGCACTGCTGTGTGCTCTCGGGTGCCCTACGCGATATTAAGCAGGTGTACCAGTTGCTTTGGCTCTTCAGTGTATTATGTAAATTGGAGGTGGAGGGAGAGAAGTGATAGAGGAGGGAACGAAGTATTGGTTTCACCTGGATCAGTCCGCCATTTTTTTGTGGAATGAGCGAAAAATGTGTGCTGGATTTGGTTCGAAACCATTATCTCCGCCTTATTAGGTAGTTTGTTAGCCACTGCCCGACCCGGACACAGTAGTCGTCGGCATAGCGTCAACTATCTCGCGATGCCTCCCGGCGATCCATATTCCCACCTAGCGTCTCCTATCCTTCATGCTCGCTACGTTGAGATTCCCTCAGGAGGCCGACCATAATTGTGCATCCGCATCTAGATGTTGGATCCATTACCAAACGAGACGAATTAACTATATGAATGCGTGGTGTTTCTTTTTCTTTCGGACATGCCCACATTCATATACTTTTTCCTTATAGTTTCGTGATTTTGTGTAGAGTTTTCGTCTATATTTTTCGCGACAAGTTCCACTATAATCTATTAGGCTTTCTCTTAAGCAGTTTCATCTCTTCCGGAGTCTCGTTTTCAGTTGTCTTGAAATAAGTGAAAAGCGGGAGAGACAGACGCTACTTGCCGTTTCCTGCTAAGCTGGACAGATGCAAAGAGACACGTTCTTGCTTTTGTAGCAAAGATCGACATGGATCCATTTAACAGTTTTATATTTATGTTCAGAAATGGCAAAGAAACAGACTGCATCCAATAAAGCGAGGAACAATTTCTTCCGCCAGCCTCAGTAGTAGTAGTAGAAAAAAGTTTTATGAAAGCCTCAACGCTGCTTTAAATGAGAGAGCAAAAGGAATTCCTTTACGGAAGGGAGCCGCGGCGCATAGCAAGCCTGGGCTAGGATGAGAGTTTATCTTTACGGAACGCCAGCAGAAGAAACAGTGGAGTCTCCAGCTGGCAGATTCCTTCCTTACCCACAGGGAATCTTTTTCACTGGCTACTCCTAACGTGGTCTAACACTGTCCAAGCAGTGGAGAACGCCAGAAATCACTTCTGTTTTACTCGATGTCTTTCCGTCAATGACTACGAACTGTGACCTCTCTGAGAGGAAATCGCAAATCCAGTCACACAACTGAGACGATATTCCATAAGCACGCAATTTCACTACAAGTCGCTTGTGTGGTACAGTGTCAAAAGCCTTCCGGAAATCCAGAAATACGGAATCGATCTGAGATCCCTTGCCAATAGCACTCAACACTTTATGGGAATAAAGAGCCAGTTGTGTGTCGCAAGAACGATGTTTTCTAATTCTCAACTCGTGTGCCGCTGTGCCTGCTGCCACTGCTTGCGACTCACCCGCGGGCAGTGGTTCCGCCGTTCCACTCTGCGCCTTGTGGCTGCCGGCGTCTCGTGGCGGTGGCTGCCTCCGTGGACGGAGCGTCTAGCGGACGGCACGGGTGGCTTGGCACGGAACACGGTGCGAGCAGGCGGCGGCGACCACAGCGTGGCTGGTGTCCGCCGACGTCCCGCGCCTGTGAAATACTCGCCGCTGCTCAAGGTCCCGCGGAGCGGGTTCTGGGGTGGCTGCCGCGACTGCTCGCAGAATGCTCACCAGCCCCTGGACCGGTTTTCTGCGACACAGGTAGATTTTCTGGTGTTTCGCAACAGGACCTTGCCGTTTACCCGAAAAACCCGATTCGCACGCCTTAGTGATCCGCGTCACGATCGGTACGCGATACCTGTTACCTCTTTCCTGTATTGTGTCAATACGGTTAAAAGCACGCGAGCTGGTCACCTTGGAGCGTGGTGGCAATTTTGCAGCGTACTCTTAGTAGCTTGCCTTTTCACAGATTTTACGCGTATTTTCACTAAATTTAAGCGTATGGCTAGGGCCGCGCCCTTGGGCAGGCCGTTCGCCGGGTGCCGGTCTTTCAATTTCACGTCAATTCGTCGACCTGCAGTCGATGAAGATGAGATGATGATGATGAGGACAGCACAATACCCAGTCCCTGGGTGGAGAAAATCCCCCGACCCAGGACCCAGCTGGGAATCAAACCCGGGCCCAGAGGATTGACAGTCCGTCAAGCTGACCATTCAGCTAACGGGAGCGGGCATTTTTACTAATAACTGCACGGGAATAATTTTTTTTTTCTGGTGCCTGTTTGACGCAAATTTCTGCAGGTGGGGATCCACAGTTCAGGTATTGCGGAAGCTGCCATCAAACCAACTTCATCGTTTTCAACGGCTTCCTCTGTCGCCATTGGGATAACTATCGTACTAATGGATAGGGATGGGAAAAATCGACCGATTATAACTGGTACCGGTGCTTTAGTTTCGAATAACAGTAATTTTTCGCTATTTGTTTTGTCTCGGATATAAGACTAGTTTTTTTTATTTTTTACTAACAACCGAACGAAACAAAAAAGAAAGAGAAATATTAATTAGCCACAGCAACACTGCCCAAATTTTTAGTTTTTAAATGAACCTTTTTTTTGAAACAAGAAAGAAGACGTAATTTTTGTTCATAAAATTTGCATTGGTTAGCAATATTGCGTTATTATACAAAATGGAAAAAGTGACCAGTCGTAACAGTTCCAACCGAAACGAGCAATAAACATATTGCATAAGAATTATTACAGCACTAATGTGACAGAAATGCACATATGTATATATGAAGATGGTATCTGTTCTTTCGAAAAGTCCGAAAGAACAGATACCATATATATATATATATATATATATATATATATATATATATATATATATATATATAAGGCTCACCGGCCATTTGATCATCTCCTTCTGTGCGGATGCACAAACATTGCCCGAACTCTTACGGGAATCGGCAGTAAAGCCGCGAGTAATGAGTATGATGGGCAGAGGCACTATGAATATAGTGCGGAACAATGCAAGAGATAAGTCCCTGCAGTCACACTATCATCTGTGTCCTCGGTGGCTCAGATGGATGCCGGCCTCTGTGGTCGAGCGGTTCTAGGCGCTTCAGTACGGAACCGCGCGACTGCTACGGCCGCAGGTTCGAATCCTGCCTGAGGCATGGATGTGTGTGATGTTCTTAGGTTACTTAGGTTTAAGTAGTTCTACGTTCTAGGGGACTGATGACGTCAGATGTTAGGTTGCATAGTGCTCAGAGCCATTTGCATCATTTTGAACCAAACTGTTTCTCTTCAATAAATTATCCAATTTTACGTCGGCACGATAGCTCAGCGTGTTCAGTCAGAGAGCTGGTTGCCCTCTGTAATAAAAAAAGCTGAGTAGAAGGATCAACAAACGAACTTTAACGAATGTCATGTGACGGCAGCAACGACCAAACACAACGATTAACTACGAAGAAAAAAAAAAGTGATGGATTGAGCGTTGCCAAGTAAGCAGGGGATACCCGGTTCGAGTTCCGGTCGGGTCACACATTTTCAACTGTCCCCGTTGACTTATATCAACGCCTGCTTGCAGCTAAGGGTATTCATTTCATTGTAAGAAACGCCTCTGGTGCCCTGTGTCGTGGCTAAAGGCACGCTTGTACGTGACGTGTGCAAGACTTGCCCCCAACTCCTGTATACAGAAGTTTCTCGCTGTCGTCGCAGGACGTTCGTTTGTATTCCAGAATACTCTGGAGATATTTTCACGAAGTGACGTAGAAAATGGAAAATCGGATGACAGATCTAATCTACATCTACACCATACTCCACAAGCCAAGTGATGTTGGGTGGGGAAGGGTACTTCCGGCACCGCTAACTGATATTCTCCCAACCCTCTTCCACTCGAGATCTTTGCGCGAGATGTATGCGGGAGGAAGTAATACTTTGTCTGACTCTTCCCCAAATGTTCTCACTGCAAATTTCAAAGCTAAACCTCTCCTTGATGCAGAACGCTTCTGTTGCACCGTCTGTCAAAGGTGTTTGTTTCGCATCTCGGTGACGCTCGCTTTCGCGAGGACTAAACTATCCTGTGACGAAGCGCGCCGCTCTTCGTTGGATGTTCTCTATCTCTTCTACAGCCCTACCTGGTAAAGATCGCATATTGATGAACAACACTCAAGAATCATTCGAAAAAGCGCCTTGTAATCCACTTCTTTCGTAGATGGGTTACATTTCTTTAAGATTCTCCCTATGAACCTCATTATGGCATTTGCTTTTCCTTCTATTAGCTTTGCGTGGTTATGAAACTTAGGGTCGCTCTGGATAGTTACTCCTAGTTGTTTTACAGTAGATACCGTTTCCAGCAATTTCTCCTCAATAGAATACTTGTTCAGCAGTGGCTTTCTTTTTCTACACCCATAAAAAGTTTTACATCGCATCGGTTCCGTGAGTTCCGGAACCCGTACAGAAAATTGGATTAGAGATCAACGTAAACACCATTTCCTCCCTATTCATTGCACATTAAAACCTCACATTGCATGTTGTACCACCTTCAGAGGTGGTGGTCCAGATTGCTGTGCACACCGGTACTTCTAATACCCAGTAGCACGTCCTCTTGCATTGATGCATGCCTGCACTCGGCGTGGCATACTATCCACAAGTTCATCAAGGCACTGTTGGTCCAGATTCTCCCACTCCTCAACGGCGATTCGGCGTAGATCCCTCAGAGTGGCTGGTGGGTCACGTCGTCCACAAACAGCCCTTTTCAAACTCTCCCAGGCATGTTCGATAGGGTTCATGTCTGGAGAACATGCTGGTCACTCTACTCGAGCTATGTCGTTATCCTAAAGGAAATCAGTCATAGGATGTGCACGATGGCGGCGCGAATTGTCGTCCATGAAGACGAATGCATCGAAAATATGCTGCCGATATGGTGGCACTGTCGGTCGGAGGATGGCATTCACGTGTCGTACAGCCGTTACGGCGCCTTGCATGACCACCAGCGGCGCACGTCGGTCACACACAATGCCACACCAAAACATCAGGGAACATCCACCTTGATGCACTTGCTGGACAGTGTGTCTAAGGCGTTCAGTCTGACCGGGTTGCCTCCAAACACGTCTCCGACGATTGTCTGGTTGAAGGCATATGCGACCCTTATCGGTGAAGAGCGGCATGTTGTTGGGCCCATCTGTACCACGCTACAAGGTGTCATCATTGCAAAGATGGACCTCGCCCTAGACGTCGGCAGTGAAGTTGTGCATCATGGATCCTATGGCACACAGATTGCGTCGTAACACGAGGCAGCACAAAAAACTTATTCACCATGTTGGCGTTACTGTCAGGATTCCTCCGAGTCATAACGGTAAATTAGGGGTAATCCACTGCAGTAGTAGCCCTTGAGCGGCCTGAGCGAGGCTTGTCATCGAAAGTTCCTGTCTCTCTGTATCTCTTCCATGTCAGAACAACATCGATTTGGCTCAGTCCGAGACGCCTCGACACTTTCCTTGTTGAGAGGCCTACCTCGCCCAAAGTAAAAATGTGGACGCGATCGATCCGCGGTATTGACCGTCTAAGCATGTTTGAACTACAGACAACAAGAGCCGTGTACCTCCTTCCTGGTGGAATGACTGGAACTGATCGGCTGTCGGACCCCGTCCGTCTAATAGGCGCTGCTCATGCATGGTTCTTTACATCTTTGGGAGGGTTTAGTGACATCTCTGAACAGCCTAAGCGACTGTGTCTGTGATGCAATATCCACAGTCAACGTCTATCTTCAGGAGTTCTGGGAACCGGGTTGATGAAAATTTTTTTATTTGTTTATATATCTGCAATATTTTACATTTCTTACGTCAACTGCCAGAGCCTGTATCAATCATTAGTCCTCTGCAGTGACTCTGCAAATCGATACTGTCATCTGGCGTTGCTACTTAGTTGCGGACAACCGCATCACCTTCGAAACTCTTAAACACCATCCAGCTCATTTTGCTAGATCATTTGTGTAGACTGTAAACAGCAACGGTCATAACACACTTCCGTGGAGTACTCCGGATATTACATTTGCACCTATAGACTTTGTTCCGTTAAACGCGACTTGATGAATTGTATGTGCAAGAAATTCTTGAATCAGTTCACACGTCTGGCCCAGAGCTGGATACGTTCGTATTCGTTTCAGTAAACAACAGTGCGGGACGGTGTCATGTCTTGCTGAAGTCAAGGAACATGGCATCAACCTAAGCGCGTTAGTGTACGGCTCTATTGATTCCATGGAGGAACAGACCGACCTGAGTTTCACAAGATCTCTGTTTGGGAATCCATCTTGGTTTTCTTGAAGCATCCGCCTTACTCCCAATTATTAACTAAATGCTCATGACGCCAACTCGAAAATACACACACACACACACACACACACACACACACACATTCTCCGCTCTTCTACCCCACGAACGAATATTTGTAGTTGTCTCTGTGTCTGCACCGATACGAAAGCTTACTTTGAAACATTTTAGTTCATTAGAGCAGCAGTAACAGCACATATGGTCGATCAGCAGTGGTAAGTGACGTCGAAGTTGGGCTAGTATAGGATGTCAACTGAGTAGTGAGTGAGTCAGAGAGAGAGCTTTCATTTGGTGCCGGTATACATACCATTGTTTTCAAATGAATGCAAATAAACATTTTGCGGAGGTTTTTTCACCCACAAAAAAATGAAATACTATTATGTGAAATTTCATTTCAGGCTACTATTGCTGAATTAATGTGACACTACAAAAGCAATAAGATATTATCAAGAGCACAAAATAACATTTCTGAATAAAAAGAAAACGACCCCCCCTCCGCCAGGTACACCACAAATGGCTCAAATGGCTCTGACTACACGGAACTTAACATCTGAGGTCATCAGTTCCCTAGAACTTAGAACTACTTAAACCTAACTAACCTAACGACATCACAAACACCCATGCCTGAGGCAGGATGCGAACCTGCTACCGCAGCGGTCGTTCGGTTCCCGACTGAAGAGCCTAGAACCGCTCGGCCACATGTGCCGAGGTACACCACACGTCATCGCTGAAGGACGAACGCATCTACTTCTTAAATCTCTATTTCTCCGCTCTCGTACCCCACGAACGAATATTGGTAGCTGTCTCAGTGTCTGCATCCATACAAAAGCTTACTTTGAAACATATTAGTTCATTAGAGAAGCAGTAACAGCAATGTGGTCGGTCAGGAGAGGTCAGTGACGTCGAAGTTTGGCTAGTATTGGATGTCACCTGGGTAGGGAATCTGTCAGAGACACTGCAACCGTTTTAAAGCTGCCCGATTGGTCATTACGTGGAAACATGGGGGAACAACCTCAGCTAAGCCATGGCAGGGAGACCTCACTTACTGATGGAGAGAGAGAGATCTTAGAGCATGCCAGGGGGTGGTTGTAAAAATCGCATTAAATCAGCGAAAGGAATTACTCCTGTGTTCCAGTAGAGGATGATCACAGAAAGTGTGTCTAAGTGGTATCCAAGAAGCGCTGGAGAGAAGAGGAATGAAAGAGGATGGTGAAGAATGGCAAGATCAAGGCATTTGGCCACAGTGGTGCAAGATGCGCCGACAGCTGTAGGATCTCCGCAGCAAGGAGGTAAGGAGCAAATAAATCAAGAATAGCTTCTCTCTCTCTCTCTCTCTCTCTCTCTCTCTCTCTCTCTCTTTCTCCCTCTCTCTCTATCTGTGTGTGTGTGTGTGTGTGTGTGTGTGTGTGTGTGTGTATGTGTTTTAGTGAGACAGAGGGAGAGGGGGAGGGGGGAGGGAAGTGGGAAATACAGCAGGTATACCGACTGGATTAGCTCGATAAGTCACGTGGTGGGGATGTACTCGGATCTTATACAAGTTGTCAGAATATCAGAAAAGGCAGCTTAAGAGCTCGAGCTTTTTGAGTCGTGTTCTGTATGACTCCCATTTTAAAGAGGGCCAAGTCAATCCGTCGTGCTTTACGTTATAACTGAGATTTAATGAATATATTTACACTGAAGCGTCAAAGAAACTGGTATAGCCATGCGTACTCATGTACAGAGAGAAGTGCAACCCTTCCGAAAATTTCTCCAGATATCAATGCTGGGCCATCAAGAAGTGTCAGCGTGTGAACCATTCAAGAAACATCATGGACATGGGCTTTCAGAGCCGAAGGCCCACTCGTGTACCCTTGATGACTGCATAATACAAAGCTTTGCGCCTCGCCTGGGACCATCAACACTGACATTAGGCTGTTAGCAGAAAGACTGTCGTTGGGGAGTTAAAAATGCTGTGCGCGATGGGGTAGCAGCCCCTCGTAGGCCACACATTTCTGTAGTCAACGCTAAGCGACGCTTATTGTGCTGTACGAAGCGACAACATTGGACACTGCCTGACAGGAAAGGAGTGATTTGGCGCGATAAATCACGTTCTGAAATTTTTTCAGTTTGATGCAAGGATTTAGGTTTAGTATATTCCAGGAGAATATTACCTGCCTCCATGTGTACTGTCAACTGTCAAGTACAGAGTACTCGTGCTACGGTATGGGGATGTTTTTCATGGTTAGGGTGTAGGGCTCTTATTGCTTTTACAGAAACACGAAATGCGAAGGGTGTGATTACATTTTATAGCAATGTTTATCATGTACTACAGAGGAACAGTTGAAGCAGCATCTGTGAGTTAATGGTTTGTGGATAATAAAATTGATTGGCCTGCACAGACTCCCAGTCTAAACCCAATGGAACACCTTTGGGATGAGTTGCATCAGCTTCCTCCAGACACCAGCGTTCAGCTTGACTACCTTTCTAGTTTCGGCTATTGAGGAAGAATGAGGTGCCATTCCTCCAAACACATTCAGATACCGAACTGAAAGTGTCCCCAACAGAGGTCAAGCCACCACGAAAGACACACCACATAGTAATGTCCTCTACATATACATATACATCAATACTCCGCTAGCCACCTGACGGTGTGTGGCGGAGGGTACCTTGAGTACCTCTATAGGTTCTCCCTTCTATTCCAGTCTCATATTGTTCGTGGAAAGAAAGATTGTCGGTATGCCTCTGTGCGGGCTCTAATCTCTCTGATTTTATCCTCACGGTCTCTTCGCGAGATATACGTAGGGGAGAGCAATATACTGCTTGACTCCTCGGTGATGGTATGTTCTCGAAACTTCAACAAAAGCCCGTACCGAGCTACGGAGCGTCTCTCCTGCTGAGTTTATCTATCATCTCCGTAACACTTTCCTGAATACTAAATGATCCTGTAACGAAGCGCACTGCTTGGGTCTTCTCTATATCCTCTATCAACCCCACCTGGTACGGATTCCACATTAATGAGCAATATTCAAGCAGTGGGCGAACAAGTGTTCCTGTAACCTACTTCCATTGTTTTCGGATTGCATTTCCTTAGGATTCTTCCAATGAATCTCAGTCTGGCATCTGCTTTACCGACGATCAACGTTACATGATCATTCCATTTTAAATCACTCCTAGTGCCTACCCCCAGATAATTTATGGAATTAACTGCTTACAGTTGCTGACCTGCTATATTGTAGCTAAATGATAAAGGATCTTCCTTTCTATGTATCCACAGCACATTACACTTGTCTACATTGAGATTCAATTGCCAGTCCCTGCACCATGCGTCAATTCGTTGCAGATACTCCTGCACTTCATTACAATTTACCATCGTTACAATCTCTCGATATACTACAGCATCATCCGCAAAAAGCCTCAGTGAACTTCCGCTGCTATCCACAAGGTCATTTATGTATATGTGTATGTATAGTTATCTCGAAACGTTTGACCAGATGATGTGTATGTTCCAGCATTGTCTTTGAATCTCTTAGAAGAATGTGTAAATGTGACGACACTGCATCGGAAGTTTGTTAATTTTAATTTAAGTGCTGTAAAACAAATTTTAAACTCACGGAGATTTTCTAAAAAATTATTTCAATACGTGCTGAATGAGAAACCCAGCCGCTGCATAGCAGCTATCGTCATGCCACCGTTGTGGAACCTTCCACTAACATGAATAATCTCGTCCTTGGTTTCTGTTCAGCTCCGACCGCAAGTTGTTAGATCTGAAGCATTACATGCTAGACTCTGGAAAGTACGTGCTCAGCCCACTATGTTTATTGTGCTCTACCTGACACGTGAGGTCACTCGCTGTTGTTGGCTGGAAACTTTGAAATGCGTGTTGCTCTTTCTGAGTGGCTCAGTCATCACTTTTCTTGTCAGTCTCTAGTAACGGCCTTCGATAGGAATGGTGGATGCTGTTTATTAACTAATCAGCATGTTCCTGTAAATCGCCACGTGGGTTAGCCGCGCAGTCTAAGGCGTCTTGTCACGGGCCGCGTGGCTGTCCCCGTCGTAGGTTCGAGTCCTCCCTGGGGCATGGGTGTGTGTGTTGTCCATAGTGTAAGTTAGTTTAAGTTAGTGTAAGTTAGATTAAGTAGCGTGTAAGCTTAGGAACCGATGACCTAAGCAGCTTGGTCCCCTAAGATCTTACCACAAATACCATTATCCTATACATCGTCTTTTGGTTTTAAGGTTGGTCATGGATAACGAATGTCACTATTTACCAAAACGGATAAAGTTTTACTGTTATTGTATGTGAATTTTCATCCATTATAATATTCTAAATATGTTCATTAAATCTCAGTTATAATGCAAAGCGCGACGGACTGACCCTCTTTAAAATGACAGTACGTTTTTTAGCCATGGGAGTCATACGACGCAAAAAACTCGAGCAGCTTAAGCTGCCTCTTCTAAAATTCTGAGGCAAAAGATCTGAGTACATCACAAGACGTTACATATCGAACTATTCCACTCGACATACCTGCTGGATTTCCCATTCCCCCTCTCTCCCCCTTTCTCAGAAACACACACACACACACACACACACACACACACACAGAGCAGTTACTCTTAATTTATTTTCTCCTTCCTTCCATGCTGCGGGGTCCTAGAGCTGTCGCCGCACCCTGCATCTCTGTTGCCAAGCGAATCGATCTCGCGTTTCTTCCCCATCCACTTTCATTCCTCTTCTCTCAGGCGCTTCTTGGATACCACTTAGATACAATTCCCGTAATCTTCCTCTACTTCTCCTTCCAGGAGTTTGCCGTAAAATTACTCTCTTTAGCCATCTGTCTTCATCCATTCTTTTGACATACCCACACCACCCTAGTGACCTTTCTTCTTTTTATCTGTAATACTATAATGAGTTTTTGTCCTTTCTTTTTTTTTCCTCATTTATTACGCAATCGAGTAGGGAAATTCTACAGACCCTTCTCGGGTCGTCCATTTCTGAAGCTATAAGTGTCTTTTTGTTTCTTTCTGTGAGTTCCTAGCACTCACTCCCATACGCTATTATTGGTTCCGTGATGGATCTGTATAAATGAATTTTACCCTCTAAATTCATTTTGAGGACCAAGGCACAGGGTTTATGGATAGCCTCCCTTCCCCGCCTGATCTTTTGTTGGATATCTTTGTGACATATACCATCACGTGATAGGATACTATCCAGACACTTAAACTCTTTACACACTATAATAAGATGTCCATCAATGTCCAGGTTACTTACTTCTCCTCCGT
Organism: Schistocerca nitens; assembly: GCF_023898315.1. NCBI lineage: Eukaryota > Metazoa > Arthropoda > Insecta > Orthoptera > Acrididae > Schistocerca > Schistocerca nitens. The sequence goes on from NC_064618.1 coordinate 254,832,910, forward strand.
AACAAAGATATTTCATTTCGAAAAATTAAACCTCACTTTCTTTACTCTTCCAACAACCTGTAAATATATCCCCTTCATGTTTGCTCCAGCGATCTGATCCGCAGTGTAGAAAAGTGTACATACACTGGTTCCCTACTTCAATCGCCATGCCCCAGGATCCCTGCTGCGGTCCTTTAGTTATTCTGAAGGTCACTCTAGAAGTCTCATTCCCTACTTCCTGCTGACTTGTAGAGGTTTATGATACTTCTTACAAAAATTTTTGCCAGTCTCCAGACCACAGCATTTCGAACAGTACCTTTAGTAACGCTGTGTCATATGCCTTCTCAAAATCAATGAAAACCAAATGACTTCTTAAATTCCTTTTCCGTCGCGCGGTTCCATATTGTTGCGCCTAGAACCGCTCGGCCACACCGGCCGGATTGGAGGTTGTCTGGGTCACATTCTGCATCCCTGGAGACTCTAACATCATTTATTCCTATGTTGAATTTTTCATTTTGAATTATATAATCTGTTAATGACCTGATATTTCTGGAAGAACTTACCCATACACACTTGTGGATCTGTTTGTGAAGGAAAGAAAGGTTTAAAATCTTCGAGGACAATGTCTCACACATATACACTAACCTCTCTCCAATGTCATTTACTGTACCACCTCCATATCTTCGCACTACTCAACTATCAGTGGCCACCCTACTTTTTCATTAAAATCACCCATTACAATTATTTCTTTGTGAATACTTATTCTCTCTGGCATACTCATTAACTTCTCATAAACTCTCATAAAATTTGCTGTCAGAGTCATTTTTAGGTGCACTAGTCCCAAGAATAATCAGTTTGTGGGCATATTTTGGATTTCTTCGTCATTATCCCCTCATCATTGCCTTCCCAGTATTTGATATCTCGTCTCTGCTATTAAAATATATCTTTTGGCACTTTTCCTCCTACCTAACGCCACTGTAAAGATGAGTGTAATCTGATCTGCTACATTTTTATTTCCCTTCCCTTCAACTTTGTTTCGCTGAGGACACACACATCCACCTTCAGCCTCCCCAGATCCTGTAATAATTCTCTCTTCTTTTTTTGTGTCCAAACCCTGCACATTACACATAGCCATTTTCGTTTCCGTGACGATCCAGGGCTGTTATTTTTCCAAGGGTTTTGATTGACATCTCGCACCGAGAAATAGTTTGTACAAATGCTGGGAGCTATCGCAAGGATTCACCCCCACCCGAAGCACTGGGCAATACCTTGGGTTACCATTCCTTAGGCAGACCGCCTTCGCAGGACTTCGAACTCTGCCCACCCGACAAATCAAGGAAAGGGAACATCAAGACTGGGTGTAGGAAAGATGGACATTGTGAAACACTCTTAGTCTGGTTCCCCCGCAGAGGCCTGGCCGACTTGGGATACCCTGCCAGTGGCTAATCTGCCGCCGGTATAGCCGTTCACTTGATTGCAACACGCCGACAGTGTTACGGTAAGTCGGCGTCTCATCAGAGGGATTTATTTGCTGCTTTGAGACAATACCAAATAGGTAAAGTTGTTTGACAAAAATATGGAAACACCACGAGAAACGCGTGCTTAAACGTAAATGCAGGTTGAGCTGTTGTATTTGACCAGCACTTGTGAAATGTCCTCAATAAGTTGCAAGTGTCAGTAGTGATCGAAACCATGTTCTATGTTGTTGTGAGCGTATTATGTCGGAGCTAATTGAATTGTTGCTGCGGTCGTGGTGGATTCTCCCACAAGCAAGGCAGCCGAATGATCTGGTGTTTCAAGAGGAACTACATCGAATATTTACACCGCATACGGGGAAAACGGGAAAACATCATGCGGTAAGTCACATAATGGACGAAAGTGTGTGTTGAGTAATCGTAACAGACAGTTACTGAATAGTGCGACGAAAAATGAGGTGACGGCAGTTGCAAAAGTCACTGCAGAACTGAACTTCGCACTTCCGAACGCTGTCAGCACCAAAACACTAGATAGGGAGCTCCCGTAACAGGGAACTGCATTGCGAGCTGGATTTCCAAAAATGCTCACCAGTCATGCCAATGCCCAGAATACGAAAACGCGATGACGAAGCCATAACACCTAGACTATGGAGCAATGGAAGAAAGTCATTCGATCGGATGAGCCTTACTTCTGACCGAGTTTACGTCCCAAAAATGGAACATGGCAGCGGTCGGCGATTATTTAGGCGGCCATATCGTGGTTTCCCATGGTCGCACCGTTACTCGACACTACAAGGTCGCCTTACTGCCAAGCTGAACATTTTGGCTCATCAGGTCCGTCCGATGATATAATCTTTGTTCGCTTATGGTGGTGATGTGTTTCAATATGACAGGACCTCTGTTCACAAAATTCGCATCGTTTATAAACGAGAATGAATTGTCGCGGATAATCTGGCCACCACAGTCTCCAGACCTCGGCCGGCCAGGATGGCCGAGCGGTTCTAGCGCTACAGTCTGGAACAGCGTGACCGCTACGGTCGCAGGGTCGAATCCTGCTTCGGGCATGGATGTATGTATGTGATGTCCTTACGTTAGTTCTAGGGGACTGATGACCTCAGATGTTAAGTTCCATAGTGCTCAGAGCCATATCTACCTTTTTTTATTTTTTTATTTTTTATTTTTTTGTCACTGGTATGCTTTGCCATATGACCGAAATATCTTCGGATTATCTGGTAGGTTACGAGACAGTGTTTCATTGTGGAAACTACTGAGAGCTTCTCGCATGGAAGTCAGTACTAAATTTCGATCTTCTGTAAGAGATCGGCAATCTTGGAGATTAATTTTAACATTCATGACTTTGGTAATCAGCTCTTGTCAATTGTAAATGAAAATGACATACAACGGTTTATTGATTCTATATATATTTGACAAATGTACGACTGTTTATTCATTTCACTAGTTTAAGTTATTGCATTTAAAATTACTTTATATTGTTTATTTTCAAATATTGTACTTTATCGGCGTGTAGTTGTGAATTCCTTCGCTTTCTTTCTTGCAGTAGTACATGCCAATGTATTATGTAAGTGACTCTCGGTCTGTGTTCTTTTGTGACATATTGCTTGACGTCCGTTTCTCTGTTATTGTCTTTTCAGCAGTCATTCAAGCTATTTTATGGTGTCCCCTTTTCCTTCCTAGCCTTACATAATGGTCCTCCGTTTCTGAGATGTGGCAATCAAGGTCGTCGGTACGCTGCTCTTTCCCATTCCATTGTTGCTCACACTAAAACATCTACAGGTTTCACAGTTGTCTATGTAAGTAGCAGAACATCCTTTAAAATGTTTCGTAGGATACATGCCAATGTTTCGTATGATACATGCCGATCTTCTTTTCCTTTGTATGCCAACTTAGATGAAAGTTTAAACAGGAAATAATATCTGTCTTAAGCTGTATCCAGTCCTCATTCATCTACTTACGTTTTTCCGTTCTCTCTTTCAATATTCGTATACCTTCCCAACCCAATTACACCGCTTATGATTTTCTAACCGTTGAACAATTTCGCGAGCCTCTGTGTTCGACTTGTCACATTTTGTAACGATTGGTAGTGTTACGTTACGTCCATGTTCATTCTGATGGAGATGATAAAATGGAAAGTGGAAGACTATAGCTTAACACTGTTTCACAGATAAATAAAAATGTAAATGTCGTGTGACTAGGGCCTCCCGTCGGGTAGACTGTTCGCCGGGTGCATGTCTTTCGATCTGACGCCACTTCGGCGACTTGCGCGTCGATGGGGATGATGATTAGGGGAACACAACACCCACTCTCTGAGTGGAGAAAAACTTCAGACCAGCCGAGCATCGAACCCGGAACCTTTGGATTGACATTATGTCGCACTGGCAACTCAGCTACCGGGGGCGGATGTTGTACGGGCAACAATAACAACCTTTGACGATAACTAACTATGTTTCATATTTTTAAATAAGACAGTAAACTGTATTTTTAAGTGATGCGTACAATGTATTTACTAATGAAATTCAATCATTGTCATTCCCTGGAATCACGTCCCCTCTACTTCTTATACGAGGGCTATTCCGAAAGTAAGGTCCGATCGGTCACGAAATGGAAACGACTATGAAAATCCGATAAAGCTTTGCACAGATGTGTTGGGTAGTGTCTCTAGTATAACCCCAGTTAGCATCACGTCGCTCTTCTCATTTCTGAGCTCGCAGTGAGTGCGTAAAGATGTCTAGAAAATAGTGTCTGCCGCCAAGTACGGGGGCCTGGTGAGCAATTTCCCCTGAAGCTATGCAGCTAACATTACATAACTGTCATGCTGTTTCGTCTTCAAGACACGTCTCAGCCGCATTCTGCAGGGGCAATGAAGATGCTCCTGCATCGTTTTCAAATGGAAATGTGAGATTACCCAAAATACAGCCCGTAATTGTCTCCCTCTGAGTTTCAGCTCAGGTCACATGAATCGCTGGTTATGAAGACAACATTTCGGCACAAGACAACGAGCCGTAGGCCAGCGTAGAGAATTGGCGGAGAGCACTGGCGGCTGCCTTCTATAGCGAGGGTATGGGAAAGTTGGTACAACGCTACGATACACGTCTAAGTCGGGTCGGCGACTATGGAGATAAGTAGCTGCAAGGTGTATCTAACTGTTGCAAATAAAACATTTTTGATTTTTACCGTGGTTTCCATTTCGCGACCTATCGGACCTTACTTTCGGAATAGCCCTCGTATTTCCTTCTCTACGTAGATTCAAATAAATTCATTGTTTCGCAAACCGTTATGCGTTATTACCCTGGAATGCCCTTACGAACGGCTGACAGAAGTTGTATGTTACTTCTTCTGCAATGTCAAATCGTGCATAAAGACGTATTTTGTTGAAGTTTTCTTTTTCCACTGTGATTACCAATTATAAATACCATTAAACAATCTTCTTTATTAATAACCTCATCTTTTGGTTTTACCAACCTTTTTTATTGGAAATGAGAATCTCTAATCGAACCAGATATCGTTAGGATGACTTCGGTCTTCATCTTACTGCACTGGCTGTAGCTTCTGATAAACTTGTATGAAGTATTACATTGCAAAATGCTATAAAAATATCTGATTAATGAGTCGTCACCTTGGTGTTGATTAAATCGATCAGATCCGATTGAAATACAGAGGTTAGAGTTAATCGTCGGTGCCTTGGAACCTAGCTGTCATGACTGTATCTCCTCTGAATAACTGGGTCTCAGCATCTTTGTAAGTGGATAATCTACATTAATATCGAATACATGTTATTCAGGTTATTTCACAAGGAGAAGCATCGAAAATACATTGAGGCGTCAAAAATCATCCGACAATGATATCCACGCATACAGGTGGCGGTAGTACCGTGTACACAAAGCAAAATAGGGCAGTGAATTAGCGAAGCAGTCATTTGTATCCCGGCGATTCTCGTGTTCAGAAATCGTTAGGGAATTCAGTATTCCGGGATGCATGGTGTGTCAAGAGCTGGGAGGGGGGGGGGGGGGCTGCAACGGGTAGGCGATAGAAAATGAACGGATGCACTTTCTGTCCACCCTTAAATTAAACATGCCAAATCCGTTAATAGCCCTGCAGTTCCTGTACCGATACGGGACAAAGGCACAAGAAAAAGAAGAAGTGCGTCGATACATGTACATCTTCTTTCTCCTGGTAATCGTCCGCTGATGACAGGGTCTCGACTTCCCAGCCCGGTGGTCGTATGGTTGTACTGCAACATTCAGAGGCCATACACGCCATTTTCCCCAAAAGGCACTCGTCGAAACGTTCCAGTACGTCAACACCGCCATCCGACTGAAAGGTCGAGAATTTTCATCTGTAGTATACGCTGGACAGCTTCATATTTACACATCATTGCTGTTAGTTTTTGAGAATGTGATACAGTTAAGTCCATGTAACTGCGTGTTCCGTTCCCCATTTCTTTCTTTGCGACTGAAGTACTTTTCTTCGCCGTCATTATTATCCACAATGTTTCCAAATCTTTTTAGATACCTTTGAGAGCGCTGCAATGAAAGTAATGGACAGTACTGAGTAACTCCCACACTATGTAGTCACAAAACATACATAATGGTCCGCTTGCTTTGCTGAGTGTTTACGTGCTTGTCTCCCATACAGAGGGCCCGGGTTCGATTCCCGGCCGGGTTGGAGATTTTCTGCGCCCTTGGAGTGGGTGTTGTGATGTCTTCGTTATCATTTCACTCTCACAACCGGCACATGAGTCGCCCAATGTTGCATCGACTGAAATAAGCCTCGCACTCGGGAACCGAACTTCGCAGGATGGGGACTCTCGGCCGGCAATGCCATACGATCATTTCATCTCATTTCTGTACATAATGTTTAGCGTCATCGGTTGGTCACTTACCGTTAAGGCCGTTATAAAATATTCATGAACTACATTCTGCCGAAAGTATGCAGCACAGCCATAATATGCTAGAACTTGACCATATAGAACGGATTATCTGTTAACCATTTGTGTGAACGTCTGTGTAATTTCATAAAGATGTTGTAGGGGAAATCAGTAGACCTCGAAATGGCGTTGCTTCAAATTATTCAAATGGCTCTGAGCAGTATGGGACTTAACTTCTGAGGTCATCAGTCCCCTAGAACTTAGAACTACTTAAACCTAACTCACCTAAGGATATCACACACATCTATGCCCGAGGCAGGATTCGAACCTGCGACCGTAGAAGTCGCGCGGTTCCAGACTGTTGCGCCTAGAACAGCTCGGCCACCCTGGACAACGGCGTTGCTTCGTCAAGATGGAGAGTAAAAGAACGTTTTTAAAAATTAGGTTAGTAACCAATATCTTTCTTGGATTCGGACAATGAATACTAGGCAAATACTGTGGGTTAGGTAACTTATAATTAGATTTTTTTATTTTGCAGTTGAAAGGAAAGCCTCCATAAAATAGTTGACATGAGCGCGATCTGAGCGGCTTTTTTTCAAAACAACAGGGAAAACACTGGACAGCATAACAAGGTGCCATTTCTTAGTTTTTTTCTCTTTGCCTTATGACAACAATAAACTATCATTTTGGACTCACCTAGCGTGTCGAAACGTTATTGGGTTCATTTGAGCTCCGATGCTGAAGCAGAGATTCATAGTACAACTCAAGAGATGTGTTCTTAACATCTGTACAGCGTCACGTAGTTCGTCAGTATGTATGAACGTTTTGATTTTTTAGTACGCCCCTTAAGACCTTGAACTGTTGTATTATTTTCTTGCTGTAAGGAACGCAACCAACAATAAATACTAAAGAAATCATTCACGGAATTGTTATTGAAACCATTCCGTCATTCTCGAGGAAAGGTTTAGACGGGTGGTAGATAAAGTAAATCTTGGGTCTGATATCAGAGCTCAATCCGATATTTTAGAGTATACTACCATACTGTATATTACGGCTACAGCTCTCTGTTCACGTCGTCGTCAATCCCTTTTTTTATATAAACGATGGGGCCCTCCACGCCCACACCAACGTGGTGACCAAACTTAAAGTTTTATTGTCACCTCCGTATAACATGTTAGTTTTCAAATGGCGAGTCACAGGATGCGGGCTGTGATGTTATCCATGCGTCTGGGTGGGATTACTCAATGACATGGTCCATCAGGAGACAGAAAGTGGACGAAAGCGATCGAAGGGTAGCGGTTTTTAAGGGGAGACGGAAAAAAGTGCCAAGGCAAGCGCCAAGGGAAAAAAACCTCTGCGACAATAGATGGGGAAGTAAGGGCAGTAGCGGCTTGCTAGCCGCAGCAGTGCATGCAAGGTGTAGTTATGTCAGTGCGAGGTATCGTGCACCGTTACCTTTGTCGTTTCGGAAGCGACTTGTAGAGCTTGCTGCAGCTGCTGCGTCCCTGTAACAATTCAAGGTCGCCATACATTAGTGGGCGATCGGGCATAGATCAGCTCACAGTGTAAGGGGTGTGTGTGGCTGGTTTGCGTGCTGTGTACAGTACGGTTTCTCTGCGATTGCCTGGTTTTCGGTGGGTCGAGCATCTGGGGTTGCCAGTAGTAGCTATGTTGCAGGGGCTCGCCAGTATTGTCGTGTTAGTGTGCTTTGGACCATAGATGCTTAGTTTCTTGCTAATAGTGTGTTTGGTCAATTATGTTTCCATCTATGGTTGTGGTCGTAGTTACCCAGAGGATAAACGGGTTACGCGGGTGTCTCGTGTTTCTGTGCAGTCGTGTGGAGAGTTTTTGGAATACCTGCAAGATGGCATCTACCCGATATTCTCGGTGAAGATCCGCGGTTCATTTGTAGTGCGGAGCGTTGCTTGTGATTCTGAGTACTTTGTTCTGTATGAGCTGCAGACGGTGCAGCCGTATGGGCGCAGCGTATCCCCAGACAGGGGCTGCGTACGTCATCAGGGGTCGAATAAGTGTCATGTACACCCTCCTATTCAGGGTGCTACGGCTGTTAAGCATAGGGTAGAGTTGTTTGAGCGGTTACTTTGTTGGTCACTTGTTGAATGTGGTCCCCCCCAGAGTATTTTCCGGTCCAGCCAGACACCGAGGTATTTCACCTTCTCGCGGAAACGTATTGGGCGTGCATGTAGTGTTATTGGGTTGCACTGTTGATGTTTGCGCAGTAGTTTCGTTCTTATAGTGACCAGAACGGCTTCGCATTTGTCGACGTTTACCCTAACACGCCATTTCACCAGCTAAGGCTCTGCAGCTTTCAGTGCAGTCTGTAGTCGTGAGTTAATGTTACACGGCTTCCACTCTTGCGCAAGGATGGCAGTGTCATCCGTGTAGATTGCCACCGTCGTGTTGCGTGTAGCTGGGAGGCCGTTAATGTAGTAACGGCCCTAGGATGCTTCCTTGGGGTACGACGGTCTGGATACCATGTCGTGTCGATTGCTTATCTTGCACGTCGGTGTTGAAACTCCTGTCCGTGAGATATGAGTGTATGAGACGTACGAGCCCGTAGGGGAACCCTGCGTCGCTGAGTTTGCTTATGTGGCCGTTGTGCCATAGACGATCGAAGGCCTTTTCGATGTCCAGGAACAACGCCCCAGTTGCTTTGTTTGTATTGTATCCGTGTGTTATGTATTCAACGACGCGGAGGAGTTGTGTTGTCGAGTGGTGATTCCTGATTTCGAATTGCTCCGGTCTCAGGGTGTCGTTTGTGATGCAGTGCCTAGTGATTCGTTTTAGTATTACCTTCTCAACCATTTTGCTGAGCGTGCTCAGCAGACTGATGGGTCGATAATTTTGTGTGAGGGAGTGCTCTTTCCCCGGCTTCCTGGACATCAGGACCTTCGCCGTCTTCCAAAATGCAGGAAGTGTTGCTGTTTAAGTATGACATTCGTGATATGTGTGAGGTACTCTACTGCTTTATCCGTTAACTCCGGGAGGATCCGGTTTTGAATGCCAGCGTAACTAGGGGCCTTCCTAGCTGTGGTATGCATGATGGCCCATTTGACTTCAGCTGTGCTAGTCTGTGGGATGATGTTGCGCCCTGGTTGGGCCAGGATGCGGTCGGTCGCAAGTGTGAACGCTAGGTCTGAGGGATCCAAGTTCGGTGTGAATGACGTTGCAAGTGTGAGGGCCGTCACTTCCGCTTTTTCTTCCTCAGAATATGCTGGTCCTTCGGGACCTTGGAGCGTGGGTGTGTACAGTTTCTCCCTGGTGAAGCATCGGGCCATCTGCCACACGCTAGGTCGCGTGGTGTCCAGCCCTTCGAGTTTCTTGATGCACTGTTGTGTTTTAAATGTTTGTATTTTGTCCCGGATTATTGCCTGGAGTCTGTTCATGTGCTGCTTCAAGTGCTGGCGCCTGGTAAGCTACCAATGCCTCCTGAGGCGGTTCCTCATTGAAGTAAGGCCCAGTATATCCTGGAGCAGGGCAGCACTGTGTTGTTGTAGTGTGCGGATTGGTATGGTGTCGGCTATTGCGTCTTGGAAGGCGCTAGTGAGGGTTTCAACGGTCTCATCAGTTTGAGCTGTCTCGTTAATCGCGTGAGAGGGGGGGGGGGGGGTGCGACTGTCAAGCGTTTACTTGAACAAAGTCTAATTCGCGCGCCTGTAGTGTACAGTATAAGGGATTGGTGATTTGACGGCAGATCGTTTTCAACGGCAACGTAGAGTGTCGGTGCTATGCTCTTGATGAGGGCCATGTCGCACATGTCTGGGCTGTGACCCTACCGGTAGGGAATGTGCGTCGGTTCGGTCGGCGCTAGTGTGATGTAGTTTTGTCCAAGTGCGTGTTCCTATAGTTTCCTGCCGTTTGAGTCTCGGTGTTTTGCGTTAAGATCTCCAGCGGCGATTACGCGCGGTGATATGTTGAGTATTGTGCTGATGTCGCGTGTTTTGATGTTCTTAGGGCTTTTCTATACTGACACCAGTGTAGTGTAGGCTCCGTTAAACATGACCCTGACGGCGGTAGCCTCTAAGTTTTCAAGTTCAGGGAGCACAATGTTTGTGTGTTCTATGTCTTTGTGTATGATGATGGCCGTTCCACTGTGACCAGAGCCGTCCTGTCGGTCGATACGATAGACGCAGTAGCCGGTGAGGTTTTGGCGGTTGCGTGGTTTGAGCGTAGTTTCGCTCAATAGTGCGATAAGGATACCCTACACTCCACGAGCGCGGCAAGTTCCGCCCTTTCGTTGTCAATCCCAAGACATAGTTCCGCTATTGACCACATTCCCTTAACAATAGGGTAGATTTACTGTATACGCTGGCCTGCTATCAGCTTGACTTTTGCCGCTCTTCGTGATGTTTGATGATGTACACTGAGAGGTGCACTTTCCGTTGAAGACTGTAGTCACGTTTAATTTGTATTCTCAGGTAGACGACGCCAAGAAAGGATGCTATTTCCGTCCAGCTCCTTCAATCGCAGTCGTTATTAAACTTAATATTTAGCGAAATGTGTACGAGTTTTAAAATTTAATTAACTTGATCAATTGTGTGTAATTGGAAGTAAAATTAACACTTTCATTACTTAATCTAAAATGGACAATTCTTAGTTACTCGGAAAAGAGTACGTTCACCAAAGGGTTGATGATAGAATAAAATTTCTAAAAAGACCTCATATGAGGTATCTGCGGGAAAAAAAGACGACAGGCTGCAAAGTAATGACTCAAAAATTTTAATGTGAAGACTCTTAAGGCATTTCAAATAACTCAAACGTTATACATCTTTATTCTTCGTGTCTACATATTTATTTCTCAACAAAGTCACCATGGATACGAACACATTTCTCCGAAAGAGAGACCAGTTTAATTGCGTAGGCGTTGGTGGCCAGACTCACACCCAGAAGAAGGCCGCTGCAGCCGTGGCCGAAACGTTGGTTTTTCCCCAGCAGCAGTAGTTCTATACATTATGACGCGGCACCATACACAGAAAACTTCTATGTCGAGAGACTAGTTTGTTGGTACCGTCAGCGTAGAATGTTTAACTTTGTTGACGGAGCCGCAACCCTGCTTTTACTTGCACCGCTTCCTCACAGTCAAAGTCCTCGAAGCTATTCTTTAACTTTTGAAAACAGTTGAAAATTGTTTTTCTTCCTTTATTGTATTTCTATTCCCCCCGAAGGGGACGGGCTGGCAGCAGCTTATTACGCTGTTGTGCAGCCTACAGACTTTTTAAAATGTAAGGAGAAGTTAAGAAACAATAAAAGCAGGCGATATAATTGGGACTTAAATTGTAAAACAGCGGAAAATTGGGGAAAGTTAAAACATAGCCGGCCGCGATGGTCTAGCGGTTCTAGGCGCTCAGTCCGGAACCGCGCGACTGCTACGGTCGCAGGTTCGAATCCTTCCTCGGGCATGGATGTGTGTGATGTCCTTAGGTTAGTTAGGTTTAAGTAGTTCTAAGTTCTAGGGGACTGATGACCACAGATGTTAAGTCCCATAGTGCTCAGAGCCATAAAACATGAAGCAAAGGTTTGGCAAAGCGAATAAGAATACACCGGATGCAGACAGACAATTAAAAAACATGGCGACACTCTGGTTTCTGTTCGCAAGATATATAAAATCACACCCAGCGACAGTATGATGGCCGTTCTCAACATTTTGGAAGAGACACACAACACTGAACACTCACTGTAAACACTGCACTAAAATGTCGGCACAAAGAGGACACACCATAGCCTAGGGCAGATGGGGGAGGGACCTGGACAGATGAGGGGGAAACAAGGAGGGAGGAGAGGAAAAACAAAAGTGGGGGGGGGGGAACCAAAGGAGGGAGAGGTCCCATAAGGGTGGGGGGAGGGCCAGGGCAGACGTGAGATGGAATGGAAAAAGGCAGAGGAGGGAAATGCAAAAGGACTTGGGGGAGAGAAGGGGGCAGAGAGAGGGTAGGTGGGGAAAAAAGAGGATGGAAGGGGGGGAGAGGGAGCCCAAGAAAAGGATGGAGGAAAGGAGGAGGGTGAGGATGATAGGAGGGATAAATGGAGGGAGAGAGGGCATCATCCAGGAGGGGGAGTCGATGGAACCCACCTTGGGAATGGAGATGGAGGATGTAGAAATGGAGGGTAGGGGGGACACAACAGTGAAGACGTGGCAGGGGGCAGGGATGGGAGAGGAGAGAAGCAACCAGGAGGTGAGGGGGATCAAGGCCGTGGGAGGTATAGAGTATGCGGAGACGTTCAAGGAATAGGAGCAGATGGGGGAAAGGAATGAGGTCATAGAGGATCCACATGGGGGACGGGAGGCGTATACGGAAGGCGAGACAGAGTGAATGACGCTCAAGGATCTGGAGGGACATAGAATTTGCGGGCTGAAAATTGGATGGGGCCTAGTTAAGGTAATCATCACCGTTTCCTTCATTACGAGGACAAACAACCCAACGCTGCAGTCTGGAACCGCAAGACCGCTACGGTCGCAGGTTCGATTCCTGCCTCGGGCATGGATGTTTGTGATGTCCTTAGGTTAGTTAGGTTTAACTAGTTCTAAGTTCTAGGGGACTAATGACCTCAGCAGTTGAGTCCCATAGTGCTCAGAGCCATTTGAGCCATCTCTCCTCCCGCCTAACTATCGTAGTACTTTCAGTGGATCCCGATGCAGTTTGGAATTCCTGTGGATAGATGTCTGCCTATTACACATTACGATCCTCTTCAACTGTCTGCGGTCTCTGTCAGTCAACAGACGAGGTGAGCATGTACGATTTTGTGCTGTCGTGTCCCTTCATGTTTACACTTCACTATCATATCGGAAACAGTGGACATAGGGACGTTAAGGAGTGTGGAAATCTCGCTTACACACGTATGACACAAGTGACACGCAATCACCTGACCACGTTCGAAGTCCGTGAGTTCCGCAGAGTACCCAATTCTGCTCTGTCACGATGTCTAATGACTACTGAGGTCGCTGATGTGGATTACCTGGCAGTAGGTGGCAGGACAATGCACTTAATATGAAAAACGTATGTTTTTGGGGTTGTTCGGATACTTTTGATCACATAGTGTATTTACAGTGCGAGTCATCACCGTAATAAACACAGCACTCAGGATTGGTGCTACACTAGAAATGCCATTGTTCATACGGTAAACCTTTCAGAGACAAACGTCGACCTTCGTTCAGTCTTCCTGATCTGGTTGGTTGAACCGGCTTAGCAGGTTTCTGCAACATGTTACCAATTGGGAAAGTGGACAAGGGACTCGACGGAGGCAGCTTGTATGACATTGGACTTCTTAACAGCGTTCCAGATCACTGTTGCGTTTCTTCCTGATTCGTGAGTCGTAATCGTTATGGAATGAGAACCGGTACGGCTTCTCGCAGAAGGCTCCGTGACTTTGATGGCATAAGGCAGCCGCCGCTGCGCTGATTACGTGTACGCCGCCGTAGACGCAGAACTTGTCAACAGAGTATTTCGTCCTAAGGTACACGTACCGCACTTAACTTCACGTATCGCAGCTTTTCCGTAACAATGTCCTAGTCGTGACGGTCACGCTTCGTCCAGGCCATAGCCAAGGAGCAGTGATGGTGCGAGCGCCATACTCAGTGCATGCAATTAACGACTCAAGTAAGAACAGTTATTCAGCAAATTTGAAAGTGAGTATTTTCACCCACCTTATGCGAATCTCATAAGATATGGACATATCATTATATGCTTTTCTTTTAAGAAATGAGGTTTTCCTGTTTGCAGGACATGTGCCTGATGGCTGTGATATAGGGCTTCTCATGAAATGACGGTGTAAAAACGGATCCATTTTTTCTAGTGCCTTGACTTTTAACCATTTAATAGGTAACACGAACTTGTACAAACATTTCCTGTGTGGTTTATGTTAAGATGAAGTCGTCTACTTTCCGGATTTCAAGCGGTTCAGCGAGTATAGGTTCGACGGTATAAGATGCTTAACTATTAAATCAGGGTAACTAAATCCCTTTTGTAGGGACATTATTTTGTGGACTGTAATTTTCAAGCGTTTCGGTGCTGAATTTTTTGTTCGCTAACAAGAAGATAGCAGATGTATCTATGAATAGTCGAAGAAAATTTATTTGTGTTTGTCTGCTACCATCGAGATTGTTGCGGAGACGTTGGAAGATTCAGTGGTTTAGCGCAATGGGAAGTAAAGGGCTATCCAAGAATAGAGAACAGAATTCAAACATTTATTTCTTCCGAACTGCAAAAGACAGAAATACAATTCCATCGTTCGTGGAAAAAGAAAGGTTCAAACTTTTAAGAGCTCAGCGTGAGCACGATATAATACACCAAAAATACGAGGGTTGGAACATAAATAGTGACAACTATTTATTCACAACCCATACAAAAGGGTTACATGTTTGCACCTGCTACTGTCCTTCAAAGTAGTCACCAGCGTTGTGTTGAACCCGTTGCCATCGATGTGGAAGGCGTTGTATACCATTAGCAGAGCCTGTTGTGTTGACGGTGCCTGTCGAATCTCTGGAGCAGTTCTGAAGTGAATGCCACAAGTCGTTCCCTCATCTTCGGAATCAAATCAAAATCACAAGGACTTAAATCAGGGGAGTATGGTGAATGGTACTGTACTCCCCTGTCCGATCGACCGAACAGAGCAGCCAAAGCTTGCGCTGTATGCACCAGCGCATTGTCGTGCAAAATGATTGGTGGGTTGCGCAGAAAGTATCGCCGCTTGTTTCGCAAAGCTGGTCGCAGGTGATGCTCCAAAAACGATCAGTAATACTTTGCATTGACGGTCTGCGGTGGAGGAACGTAATGCATTAGGATAACACCATCACAGTCGTACACGAAAATCACCATAACTTTAGACCTCTCCATTCTCACCGTAAACAGAACAGGCTCTGCTAACGGTATACTACGCCTTCCACATCGCTGGCAACAGTTTCTACACTACGCTGGTGACTACACTGAAGGACAGTAGCAGGTGGAAACATGTAACTCTTTTGTGTCGGTTGTGAATAAATAGTTGCCACTATTTAAGTTCCAACCCTTGTATCAAATTGGTGCTAATTTCCTGCCACACACGAAGCAAGTGGTCTCGTTACCGAATCCACCACAGCTTCAACAATGCAATGTCACAGAATTTCTTTTACTTAACCCCGAAGGTAAAAGTCACAAGGTGTGAGATCTGGAAAGACTGTGGGGGCGGCGGGAGGGGGGGAGGGGGGGGAGGGAGGACGGATGACACCGTCAGTGAAGTTCATATTCTGCCCCTCCCCCCCTCCATTCCAATCCAACGTCCCAGACCTCACACGTTGTGACTTTTATCTGTGGTGTTACGTAAAAGACCGCGTTGTTATTCACCCTCTGCCTGAAACTCGCGAGATTCTGTGACATCGCGTTGTTGAAGCTGTGAATCCGATAACAAGAGACCAGCTGCTTCTTGTGTGGCAGGAAATGAGCCACCGCTTTGGTATTTGTCGTGTAACACATGGTGTTCACATTGAATACATAAAAATTTTAACTTTTCTTTTTCCAGGAACGTTATGATTGCGTTTTTAACTTTTGTAATTTGGAAGCAATAAATATTTGAAATCTGCTCCTTCTTTTTGAATAGTCCTGTATATCTCTGGATCACAGCCTGCCAGTATTTCTGAAGCTCAATCAAATCAGTGAACTTTAATTATTAAGTACGAAATCACAGCAGGCTGAAGTAAAGTAATATGACGAGTTACTCTTTACATAATGGGTAGATCACTGATCATAAGAACGGATTGTTTCTAGGCTGAGTGCAACTTATTCACAGTAGCCGTTTGTAAGAACTGGTCAGTACCAACAAAGTAGAACAACAACACTGACAAACTGCCTATTGGCTTCTGACTCGGGTTTTCGGCCAACGTTCATGTATTGATTTTACTGACGTTTCGCCAGCACGAGTGGCTGGCATTGTCAAAGCTTCACGCTCCATTGCCGGTCGTGAACTGGAGCAGAGCTCGCGGCCGCAGTTTTTACACTACTGGCAATTAAAATTGCTACACCAAGAAGAAATGCCGATGATAAACGGGTATTCATTGGACAAATATATTATACTAGAACTGACATGTCATTACATTTTCACGCAATTTGGGTGAATAGATCCTGAGAAATCAGTACACAGAACAACCACCTCTGGCCGTAATAACGGCCTTGATACGCCTGGGCATTGAGTCAAACAGAGCTTGGATGATGTGTACACGTAGAGCCGCCCATGCAGCTTCAACACGATGCCACAGTTCATCAAGAGTTGTGACTGGCGTATTGTGACGAGCCAGTTTCTCGGCCACCATTGACCAGACGTTTTCAATTGGTGAGAGATCTGGAGAATGTGCTGGCCAGGGCAGCAGTCTAACACATTCTCTATCCAGAAAGGCCGGCACAGGACCTGCAAAGTGCGGTCTTGCATTGTCCTGCTGAAATGTAGTGTTCCGCAGGGATCGAATGAAGGGTAGAGACACGGGTCGTAACACATCTGAAATGTAACGCCCACTGTTCAAACTTCCGTCAATGCGAACAAGAGGTGACCGAGACGTGTAACCAATGGCATCCCATACCATCAAGCCGGGTGATTCGCCAATACAGCGATGACGAATACACGCTTCCAATGTGCATTCACCGCGATATCACCAAACACGGTTGCGACCATCATGATGCTGTAAACAGAACCTGGATTCATCCGAAAAAATGACGTTTGCCGCTCTTGCATCCAGGTTCGTCGTTGAGTACACCATTGCACGCGCTCCTGTCTGTGATGCAGCGTCAAGGGTAACCGCAGGCATGGTCTCCGAGCTGATAGTCCATGCTGCTGCAAACGTCGTCGAACTGTTCGTGCAGATGGTTGTTGTCTTGCAAACGTCCCCATCTGTTGACTCAGGGATCGAGACGTGGATGCACGATACGTTACAGCCATGCGGATGAGATACCTGTCATCTCGACTGCTAGTGATACGAGGCCGTTGGGATCCAGCACGGTGTTCCGTATTACCCTCCTGAACCCACCGATTCCATATTCTGCCAACAGTCATTGGATCTCGACTAATGCGAGCAGCAATGTCGCGATACGATAAACCGCAATCACGATAGGCTACAATCGGACCTTTATCACGTGATCGGTCTCACTCAGTGCGTGCTCTGCCACGACCCATTTCTCCACCTGCCTCAGCCCACACGGAAGTTCTGGCTGTAGAGAAGCACTATCACACGCGCTTGTTCAAAGAAGGTGTAGAAATACAAAAACACGCAAACAGCTTCAACAATAAAGAGGAAAGCCTTAAGGTAAACGAATCCTGGCTTCCCGTATTGCAGCGAACGACCGTCGCAGTTAGCAAGAGGAGAACCGCACCGGAAATGACGACGGAGAAGCCCTCGGACGTTGGCGTGCCAGGTACATATAAACTGCGGCCGCGAGCTCGGCTCCAGTTCACCACCGGCAATGGAGGGTGAAGCTTTGACAATGTCAGCCACTCGTGCTGGCGAAACGTCAGTAAAATCAGTACATGAATGTCGGCCAAAGAACCCGTGACAGCAACCAATAGGTAGTTTGTCAACAAGTGGCCACGAAAGCCTTAACAATTTTGAACGACACTGACGTTGATAGCTAATCGGTGTGATATGGTATGGCTCAAAGTAAGACATCGAACGGAGTCATTGTAGGATGATATATGGTATTCGTAGAGACAGAGTCAGTGGATTTATGCAATCGCTTGAGATTTTAGCAGAGCGGTGCAGTCAAGTTTCAGACAATCCGTCATTTATGTGAAAGTGCGACCGTGGGTGGTCATGAACTCGTAGAAATGAGAAATACCAATTTCCGTACTTTTTATACAATATATTAACTGACGTGACCAGTTTCGACACTGCAACACTGTTATCTTCAGACCCCTATGCAAATTAAATGGTGATATACAGATGTCCGTGCATTAGGACAGGTATCATGTTTATTCTGTGTTCTCATGGATTTCTGCTAACAAGATGTATGCCCTGCAGTCACCTTAGCTGTTGTTGTTGAGACCAATGAATGTGCACGGTACTTGTCCTAATACACCAATGATTGGATGTCACCAGTCGGCTTGCATATGGGCCTGAAGATGACACTAATGCATTGTCGAAACTGGTCACGTAGTTTATATATTTTTATAAATTATGGCTGTTGGTGATCCTTATTTCTACAACACAGTTAAGAATACGACAGGTCGGCAGTGTTTTAATAGATTAACTCAATAACGAAACGAAAGAATGCTCGATATTTCACTTTATAGTCGCGCTGAGGTCATCTGTAGGACGAAGGACCCTGGCGCTCGCTAAAGTTTTCGGGGTAACTGTACAGAATGGAATTCAGGAAATGAGGATGAAGATTTGAATCCCGCTCTTTCCCGATAAGTGGCACTCAGTCTTGAACTGTGTCCACTCTCGCGTCGAGCCACAGTCTTGAACGCATCCACAAAGCATTTAATGTGAACTGTAAGTAAATAGTTGTGAGGAAGCATCCTGAGGCACATTTACTGTTCGGTTCCCCTATGGTTCAAGTAATCCTGTACAGTATTTTGCTTATGAAGCAGATGTTTTGCGATGTCGTTTGACGTAGGCTCTTGATAGTTCTCGATTTCATGCTTTCTTGCATTTGCAAATGTGGACGCTGACCAATGACGAACGCACACTGATGCTCTGTGAAATCATATAAAATTACGTGCAAACTACATTACGGCAATGCTCAGTACATATCATCTCGATTCACAGCTACTGGAAAACAGACTGTAGTATCTTTGCTGAAGTACTGCAGACCGCACCACTGCGTGCAGAATGGCTAAAACCGTTGTGCACGTAGAAAGCCGTATGTGAATGCTCACGTGTGCGTAGGTGACACTCTTTGCGCCATTGATAACGAGACACGCGTAGTATGAGTACAAAAGCATGTACTGAAGTGGATGTAAAAACTATTCTCTAGATTTCTTAATAAATCCAATTTATTCTATTTGGCAAATGCCAATGGAATGATTCTAACATAGGCTTTATTGTCTCCACAGTGCACCGTGGCGCAAACACACATGATTCATATTCAGGAGGACGACGGTTCGAATCCAGATTTAGATGTATCGCCATTTCCCTAAATCATTTAAGGTATCTGCCAGTATGGTTCCTTCAATAACGGTACGGTGGATTTCCTTCACAATCCTCTCCTAATACGAGCTTGTGCACCACTTCTCCTCATTGTCGACGGGACGCTATACTTCCTTGCTTTTTATTGTCTTCTTCAGGTGATCAGCAGTGCCGGCCGCTGTGGCCGAGCGGTTCTAGGCGCTTCAGTCCGGAACCGCGCTGCTGCTACCGTCACAGGTTCGAATCCTGCCTCGGGCATGGATGTGTGTGATGTCCTTAGGTTAGTTAGGTTTAAGTACTTCTAAGTCTAGGGGACTGATGACCTCAGATGTTAAGTCCCATAGTACTCAGAGACATTTTAATCATTTGATCAGCAGTAGTTGTTGTACACTTCAATCTACGTTGGTTCAAAAATGGTTCAAATGGCCCTGAGCACTATGGGACTTAACATCTGAGGTCATCCGTCCCCTAGAATTTAGAACTAATTAAACCTAACTAACCTAAGGACATCACACACATCCCTGCCCGAGGCAGGATTCGAACCTGCGACAATAGCACTCGCGCGGTAGTCTACGTTGGTTCGATGCAGCTCTCTGCACTGGTTTATGATGTGTGAATCTCTTCATCTCTACATAACTAGAATAACCTTCATCCCTTTATTATCAAGTTAGCTCTCGCTTACTGCCTCATGACGTACGCTGTCACCGGATTCGTTCTTTAAGTTAACTTTTGGTATAAAACTCTTTTTTTCTCCAGCCAGATTCAATAGCAATTCATGAGTTGCTCCATTAATCGCATCTAGTCGTCAGATATCTTCAGTAACACCACATTTCAAAATCTTTATTGTCTTTCTGTATTGCTTATGTCCAAGTTCATGTTCCGCGTAAAAATAAACTCCAGATCGATACTTTCAGAAAATAGTTACTGTTACTCATATTTATATTCAATGTTAGTACATTCTATTTTAGAAACGCTTTTCTTGGTATTGCCGGTTTACATTTTATAAGCCCTTTTAGATCCTCAGTTATTTTATATCAGCCTTTACGATTGTCTTTTTCATCAACAGGTCATGTACATGGGCAGCTTGCTTCTCATTGCATACGAATTTTCTATTTTCTTTCTGCATATACAACATTGTTCGGCAGATTCCAAAAGCAGTACATTACAAATTCGCGTGTAAAGTAAGAATGTTCACTGTTGAGCCGAAACAATATGGCTAACTATAACTGCGAAGGCTTCAGCGGCCAGAGTCACATCACTTACATGTTTTCTGGATATGGTGGACCGTCATAGCATAAAAAGCTATTACTTGTGAAATCAACGTTTCAGCCTCGGTTACCGTGATTAAAACATTGGTTTCGCCAGTAACAGTTTGTTTTATGGTACATGGCGCCCATAAATTATCCTTTGTAAGACTTTAATAACCTAAAAACTGTACTAGATATTAAGAAATGGTTTTTAACATGTCATAGTTCATAAAGTTTTTTTACCGTCCAGGTGACGCAATTTTGACCCAAAATTATACTTGAAAACCCAATAAAATGTGGATCCAACAGGAGGAAACTCAGTGTGTGGCCGGGGCCATACACACGACGTCCGACATCAAAGTACAAAATAACTTCCTAACCCTCTAGGGCATACGTCATCTATGGAAACAGGTAGCTTTCTCCAGAAAAAGTCGGCTGGTCGCCCGTATGTTTCAGAAGCCTATGTGGACAAGGTACGGCAGGCCTCTTCGAGGAGCCCGACAAAATTAGTGCGTATGGTGGCCAGAGAGTTCGAAATCAGAAGATCAATAGTGAACAAAGTATTGCATAAGAGGTTACAACTATATCATTACAAGAAGCAGTTGTGTCAGGCATTAAAACCTACGGACATAACTCAGTGAGAACAGTTTGTAGTGGATCTGCTAGGCAAGAATGACGAAAACAGTAACTTTTTGGTAAACATTTGTTTCTCAGATGAGGCAACGTTCTTTATTCGGAAAACTGAATCGTCATAACGTTCGCATACGGAGTTCACAGCATCCTCATGTTCCACGTGGAATGGAAAGAGACAATCTCAAGGTCAGTGTTTGGTGCTGACTGATACACAGTTTCATTACTAGTGAATTCTTCTTCATCGAGTCTGCCGTCATCGATGGTGTTTAGCTGGACATGTTACAAGAGATTTCTGTGCCACAATTCGCCTGCAACCTAATGCCATATTGCAGCAGGATGCATTGCTCATGTGAGTCAGTCTCTGGATGAAAAGTTTCCGGATAGAGGTACTGGACGACATGGTCCAGTTCGATGGCCACCACGATCCACTGACTTCACACAACTTGACTTCTTCCTGTGGGCTTTTATAAATGATCTAGTGTTACCGACCAATCGCTAGAGGCAGGACTAGGGAACTTGAAAACACGCTTTAGAAATGAGTTTGAACATGTCACCGTGGACTCATGAATCGTACTTGAAGAGAATTTAAATTCCGACTAGACATTGTCCGTGGCACTAAGAGTGCCCACGTTGATGTGTGTGAATGAGTGCCGGCCGGGGTGGCCGAGCGGTTCTAGGCGCTACAGTCTGGAACCGCGCTAGCGCTACGATCGCAGGTTCGAATCCTGCCTCGGGCATGGATGTGTGTGTTGTCCTTAGGTTAGTTAGGTTTAAGTAGTTCTAAGTTCTAGGGGACTGATGAACTTAGAAGTTAAGTCCCATAGTGCTCAAAGCCATTTGAACCATTTTTTATGAATGAGTAAACAACATTTTATGAATTATATTATCATATGCTGAAAACCACTTGCTAATTATCTAGCATAGTTTCAAAGGTATTTAAGTCTAAATCTTTACTGTCCTTTTCTTTTCCTTGATTTATGTCTTATGACTAGTTGGGTGGGACACACCACGAGTTTCTCTTCTGTGCCAACCGCTTCATATCAGAGTAGCTATTACAACCTATGCCCTCAGTTATTTGCTGGATGTATTCCAATCTCTATCTCCCTTTACAGGTTTTACCCTCTACAGCTCCCTTCATTATCATGGAACTTATTCTGGGATGTCTTAACAGATGTCCTACCATCGTGTCCCTTTTCTTGTCAATGTTTTCCATATAGACGTTTCTTCGCCGATTCTGCGAAGAACCTCATTCCTTACCTTACCAGTTCGCAAAATTTTTTAAGATTCTTCTGTAGCTCCATATATTGTTCCGTTCATTTTCCGGTTTCTTATAGTCCGTGTCTCACTGATCACTGCCCTACAATTCGGTGCTCCTAAAGTACGTTTTCAGTAACTTCCTCTTCATACTCAGACCTATGTTTGATAATAGTAGGCTTCTGTTCACCATAAATGCCCTTTTTGCCAATGCTAGTCTGTTCTTTTTGGCCAAAATTGCATTTAATCGGAGAAGGAACTTACTCACCAGCAACAACATCAGTCTGAAAATAAGGAAACGTATCATGATAGGTTTCGTTTGGAGTGTGGCCCTATACGGATGTGAAACTTGGACAATTGGAAGAGAAGAGAGAAGACGGCTAGAGGCCCTGGAGATGTGGTGCTATAGAAGCAACAACATCATTGGAACAATAGCAGAAGGAGCTATTGAGGGAAGGAATCGGCGGGGGCGACCAAGGATATCACACATGCAACAGATCATGAATGACGTTGGATATAAGACATACGTGGAAATGAAGAGGAAGGCAGACAGAAGAGATGAATCGCGCTCTGCTGCAAACCAACCTCAGGGTTGAACACTAAAAGAAGTCTCCTTTTTACGTCCTTCTTGCTCCGTCCTTCATGGGATATTTTGTTGTCTACGAAGAAGAATTCCGGAACAATATGTTCTTCGTGATATGCAACTCTAACGTTAAGTTTTTTGTTGTTCTCATACATGCTACTTCTCATTACTTTCTTCTTTATTCGATTTACTCTCAGTCCATATTCTGTACTCATTAGGCTGCACATTCCATTCAGCATATCCTGTAAATTATTCTTCACATTCACTGAGGATAGCCATGTCATTAACGAATCTTATCGCTGATATCCTTTCACCTTGAATTATAATTGCTATCTTTTATGAACCGCAACGTCAGAACTGCCTTTCCGATGCCTTTACCTTTCCTAAAGCGAAACTGATAATCACCTAACACAACCACAATTTTCTTTTTCATTCTTCTGTTTGTTATAATTATCACCAACTTGAATGCATGAGCTGTTAAGCTGATTGTGCGAAAATTCTCGCAGTTATCTGCTATTGTAATCTTCGGAAATGAGTGGATAATGCTTTTGCGAAAATCTGAAGTATATCGCCAGTCACATACATTCGACAGACCAACGTGAATAATCGTTTTGTTGCCACTTCTCTCGATGATTTTAGAAATACTGGTGGATGTTATGTATCTTTTCTGCCTTATTTGATCTTAAGGCTTCCAAAGCTCTTTTCAATTCTGATTCCAATACTGGATTTTCCATCTCTTCTGTATCGACTCGTGCTTCTCCTTCTATCAGACAACTCTTCCCCCTCATAGATGCCTTTAATGTACTATTTCGACCTATCCGCTCTCTCGTCTGCACTTAACAGTGAAAGCCCCATTACGCACTTAATATTACCGGCCTTGCTTATAGTTTCACCAAAGGCTGTTTTGACTTTTCTATATCGTGAGTCAGTCCTTCCGACAGTCACTTCTTTCTCGATTTCTTCACATGTTTCATGAAGTAATTTCTCCTTAGTTTACTCACACTTTCTGTTTATTTGATTCCTAATTGATTCGTATTTCTGTATTCCCGAATTTTCCTGAATGTTTTTGTAATTCTCACTTTCATTGATCAACTGAAGCATTTCTTTTGTTACATATGATTTCTTCGCTGTTATTTTCTTTGTACCTCTGTTTTTCTTTCCAGTTTCTGTAATTGCTGTGCTCAAGGATGTTTCCTTCGATTACTGCAACAGGTCCCGTGGGAAGCCTGCGACCGGAGAACCGTGCATGTTTCCAGCAACCTTTCGCCTGTATAAAGTCGTATGTGGAGACCACCATCGACATGGTGTAGCAAGAAACGTGATTCTTCTGCCCAGGCGACAAGTTTCCATTGATCCACGGTCTGATCTCGGCGATCGCTGCCCGCTCCGGATCCACTTCCAAAATGTGTACTGAACAGCTGTGCTTGAACCTGCGTTGTACTTTGTCGTCAGATCTGCCAATGATCGCCAACTAACTTCATTTAAGAGTGCGTGAGTGTCCGACGTCCACCTTCTAAGCTAAGTCGTAAATTTCCGAAACCTTACCGCGTACTAGTAGTTTCATCGTTGTTGAAAAGCTTTCCATAGATACTAAAAGTCAAATAAAAACAGTCTCAATCAGATTTCGTTAGCAACCGGTTTCAGCCATTTCCTCAGACCATCTTCAGGCTTTTCCCCGTACGGCAATAATATATATTCAGTATAGAGGGATGAAAAAATGGCAAAACAGTGTCTAAAATATACGGTATAATAATTAAAAAGTTCGCTGTTATACCCATTATGGCAGCTGGTGGAGGCAGACGGAGCGAGATCCGTAGAAGCAAAGATTTCACTGTACATGCAGTCTTTATTGCGTAACGTGCTCGCAGAGCGAGCAGGCGTGATTCAGTCTCATTGTGGGTAGTGCTTGCCATGTTTTCATCTGCATCTACATCTTCATCGAGTCTACATCTACATCTCCACGGATACTCTGCAAACTACACTTAAGTTCCTGGCAGAGGGTTCATTGAAGCACATTTACAATAATTCTGTATTATTCCAATTTGGAACAGCATGCGGAAAAAACGAGCACCTATATGTTTCAGTGCGAGTTCCGATTTCAATTGTTTTACAACAATCACCGTTCCTTCCTGTGTATATATGGGTCAACAAAATATTTTCACATTCGGAGGAGAATGTGGTGTTTGAAATTTGCTGAGAAAATCCACCCGCAGCGAAAAGCGCCTTTATTTTAATGATGTCCACCCCAAATATCGCATCATGTCCGTGACACTCTCTCCCCTATTTCTTGATAGGTTCCAACATGGCGCAGCATTACTCCAAAAGTGGACGGACAAGCGTCGTGTAGACAGTCTCTTTAGTACATCTGTTACATTTTCTAAGTTTTCTGACAATGAGAGACAGTCTTTGGTTTGCCTTCCACACAACATTTTCTAAGCGTTCTTCCCATTTTAAAATGTTCATAATTGTACTTCCAAGGTATTTAGTTGAATTTATGGCCTTTACATTTGACTGATTTATCGTGTAACTGAAGTTTAACGGATTCCTTATATAACTCATGTGGATGACCTCAAATTTTCATTATTTTGGGACAATTGTCAATTTTCGCAACAGTCTGATAACTTTTCTTAATCGTTTTGCAATTTGTTTTGATATTCTGAAGAGTTTGCTAGATGACAGACTACAACATCATCTGGAAACAACCTAAGATGGCTGCTCACATTGATTTCTAAGTTTGCATGAGGAACAGCAAAGGGCCTATAACACTATCTTGGCGAACGACAGAAATCACTTCCTTTCTACTCGATAACGTTCCATCAATTGCTACAAACTGTGACCTCTCTGACAGGACATCAGGAATCCCATTACATTACTGAGACGATATTCCATAAGCTCGCAATTTCACTACAAACTGCTTGAGTGGTACGGTGCCAAAGCCTTCTTGAAATCTATACATACTGAATCCATTGTCAATAGTACTCAATCATTAGTGTGAGCAAAGAGCTAGTTATGTTTCACAAGAACGTTGTTTTCTAAATCCCTGTTGGCTGTGTATCAATAGACCATTCTCTTCGAGGTAATTAATAGTGTTAGAACACAATGTAGGTTCCCAGACCCTGCTGCATATCGACGTTAATGATATGGACCTGTAATTATCGGATTACTACTGTTGCCTTCATTGTATATTGGTGTGACCTGTGTAACTTTCCAGTCTTTGGGTTGGGATCTTTCGTAGAGCGAGCGATTGATGATTGTTAAGTATGGAACCACTGCGTCGCCATACTCTGGAAGGAACCTGAGTGGTATTCAGTCTGAACCGGTTTAGGTTCATCGATGTCGTCTACATCCACATCTACAATGTACTCCGCAAGCCACAAAACGGTGTGCGGCAGAGGGTACATCTGGTACCACTAACTGTCTCCCCTTCCCTGATCCTCAAGCCAATGCGCGTGGACAAAATGACTGTCGGTAAGTCTCCGCCTTAGTTCTAGTTTATCTAATTTTATCAACGTAGCCATTTCGCGAGATGTATGTGGGAGAAAGTAATATGTTGTCTGAATCTTCCCAGAAAGTGCTCTGTAGAAATTTCAGTACTAAACCTCTGCCGCCGCGGTGGTCTCGCGGTTCTAGGCGCGCAGTCCGGAACCGTGCGACTGCTACGGTCGCCGGTTCGAATCCTAGGGGACTGATGACCACAGCAGTTGAGTCCCATAGTGCTCAGAGCCCTTTGAACCATTTTTGAACTAAACCTCTCCGTGATTCAGAACGTCTCTTGTAACGCCAGCCACTGGATTTTGCTAAGAATCTCGGTAAGACTCTCGCGCCAACTAAACGTACCATAGACTAAACGCGTTAAGAGAAGACTAACTGGTGCCATCTCTTCTCTTGGCTACGCCAGGGTGCCCTAACCTTATTCTATGACTTTCTAGCCTTTTGTGCAGTAGTATAAGTAAGTTTCGCCTAAGAGCATTTAGTACGTGACCGTTTTATATAGCCTGCTAACGGGCCTATTTAGTCTAAACTTGTCTCTTCAACGGACAATGACATGCGTGTTCCCTGAATATTGGAAAGCGTACCTCTGTTTTACGCTTCGGTAGTCGTTGGAATGTTAGGGATACTCCTGTAGAGTTATTCGGTATGGGGACCATATTTAAAACCCTATTGTTTCTTGTGGCTGAACGTTACGTAATTAGGACTGGAATACACACTTGAAATCGAGGAGGACATACCTGACAGAATACTAAATGTCACGTAAGTTACTGTCCTCGAGAGAGTAAGACAAATTTCTTGTCCCCTTTTTATGAGTGTATATAAGTATTTGTCATTTTTTAATGTAAAATAAAGCGATAGTTTTAGCTACTAACTGAGTGCGGCGATAGCGATGTGGCGCTGTTGTAAGACACGGTGTGGAACGGTGTTGCGAATATACGTCCCTCTTTATATGTTCATATTCTCTAGATGTTCCTAAATCACTATCGCACAAAACTTGCAACTGTTCTGACAGGTTCTTTTCCCAACTTTCCTACTTAGCTTGCTTTCCGTCTCTTAGTTAGTTCCTTATCTATTACAGTTTAAACCATAAAAAATCAATCTATGTTTTGTTTGTTTTGAAGAAGAAGTTATGAGTCATAGCGAAGTTCATTGTTGTCAGCGCACAAAAACAGGTTGTTTCATAGCGGAGATCAATGTTACTTGCAGTCCAAAGTCAACCACGGCATTCCCTAAACGAACGATTCTAGTGTACGGATCTCCTTCTTAACGTCTTCAGGTGTTACTTCTCCGTTGCTCAATGTGTTTTGGGTTTCCTATCAGAGACTCATTTAAAGGGGTTTAGTAACTGGAGTGATGTTTATTCAGTGATGCTCTGTACTTCCCGTAGTGATTGTTGATTTGTGATTGTGGTCTGAGTTACATACAACAGCATTTTACGATAACGCCTGGTATATAACGAACCGGAAATCTCCACTTTTGATAGCTCTAAACATCATCCGTCTCTTTTCTCAATTTTTATATTGTTTTCATTGAGTTACAAAAATATGTATTATCATGAAGATACATTATATTTAGTTGCTTGATTTTTCATATTATTTTTGCAAAATATTAATGTTTATTTCGAACAGTCCGAAACGTTGCGTAAAGATCTTCATTAAGTTAACCATTGATCTGCGGTAATTTGGTACGTATTTCTTATAATAACCTCATTGTTCCTTCCTTTCTTTTGCGCGTTACTTTTAATGTGACGTTACTGTAATCATTAAACTTGTGGACTTGTTTCATTTGTTTACTTATCTGATTAATTAGTTGTTGGATAATTTACGGCTAATATTACAATATTATTGCAAAAAATCCTGTAGTATCTTCGTAATTTCAGTATATTAATTGAGTTTAATGTCTAAGAATTTTTGATGATATAAATTGGCCAGCCTTCTCCATACGTTTCATTTGAACCAGTTTTACACTGTTCGTTCTAAACGTTATTAAACCTTCATTTATCATAAGGGAGAAACAACTCTCATATTTAGTTCACATTTTCATTGAGCGTCTTATGAAAAATTACTGCCTTTTTCAGTATGTTGTCTGAAATTCATAGTTTAGATTCTTTATTAACTCCTGTGTCTTATTCTTCTATATTTCTTGTCAAATACTTCGTTACTTTGTAAACTGTGGAACAGTAGTCTGTTATTTCTCTATCACACTCAAATTCCATTTATTCCTATATATATAGTCAGCTGCTATTTGACCGCTGTCGCTAATTTTTTTCGCTTCATATTGTATTTGCATCACACCCTACAGCTTTTTGAATCCTTTTTGTACCCTCGAAGCTATCACTGAAATCACCAGCGCTGATTTTCATTCTGTATGTTACTTCAGAACAAGGATTGATCTGCTTTCGCAGAATAACATTTTCCACATTCCTTAATTTACACATGTAATATTGGATTTTTGTAAAATGTGCTACTTTTTGAGCACACGTCTTTTGATTTCATCATCAAAGCTTAAAGTTTTGTCTACAGAGGAAGTCCATAATATAAAAATCGGAATTTCTGGCTGTGTATGTTTGCGTACATCTATACGTATTTAAACTTCCTTAATATCGACTTTTCGAAAAACGTTTAATAACCACTGAATGGTAGTGAAAATATATGTACTGTAGCATGGCAATGACGTTCTACTTTGTTACATTGCTTAAGATAGCCTGCTAGCTGTTGTTTTAGTAACAAGAAACCCTTCCGCAGTGACGACAGACTTTGTGTTGTAAGATAATTTAAATTTAATACTTTATATTTTGATATTTCCAGTGCCTTGGCCCTCGGGAATGCAGGCTATGTTACACTATATCCACCTTCCAGGGAAAAAATATAGGGAAATATCACTTTGTATTGACAAGATTTAATCCATCAGCTTTAACGACTGTTATTTCAGTTTATCTTTGAAGTGTTAACACTCTGCTCTATGTTAACTCATACACTGTTGCGTTCATTTAACGTATGAGATTCATGCCAGCAGCGACATTGGAGGGAAAACCAGCGTTCTTTGTGGTGGCCGACTTTTGAAGCGTTACGTCAACGTTTATTGCTCTACCTGCGAATCTGGAATGTGGGATTTTCACGGCACGTGTCGGTTACTGTAACCAAAGGTTATTTAATCTCGTCCGCGAAACCGGTCGACCGTCAGAAAACTTGTCAGTCTGCTGCGCCATGGTTGCAGAAAGCACTCGGGAAACGGATATGCACTGCTGATTCGACTCTGCCGCTGGTCGTGGAGTTGTTTTACCTTGTTATACGGGTATTTTCCAGATTCCACTGGCAATAATGGTTGTTTAAAAAAGTTAATCATATTTTAGGTTTTATAAGCAAATGAAAAATATGGAAGGAGAATTTCAGGTGCTGATGTGTTCTTGTATAAAGTCCGACGGTAACCACTGGTTTTAGTACTAGTGGCATTGTGACGTGGCATCATTCCATTATGGCTTTCGTGCCCGCCGTATAATAGGTCGTTATCTTTTCATAGCTTTCCTGGGGATCGAAAAACCATAAAGATCTTCAACGCGCTTGTATGTCTTAGTCCTAGAATCAATACTAGTAACTATTTTGCTGGTATATATATTACCTATGCATACATGTGTTAACAAAACTGGGTTTATGATGTTTTCCTCCTCCAATTAAGTTTAGTTCTTTGTCATCAGCAACTTATGAACGAAACTTTTAGTATTTTAGCTACAAAGATTGAAGTACTTTCCTAAGGGCATCTGAGAGCTTGTGGAACGACGACTGTAGCGAGGAAGAACATTTCAGAAGGAAAAAAAGTATTTTACAGGAGAAACATACTCTCTGTTTCATTCTTTCGCGAGCGCGTGCACGCACACGCACACACACACACACACACACACACACACACACACACACGCAAGCAAACAAAGAAAGATGAACACCCTACCTAAAAATGTAATAATAATAGAAGTAGATTAATAAAAATAAATTAATTAAATTAAATAAATTAAAGAAGAAACCTCTCTCTGTTTCACACGCACACACATACACACACACACGCACACTATCGCCTCTCTCTCTCACTCTCACTCTCTTCCTAATTGTAAAATATGAACATAAACAGAGTGACAGCAGACGCCTTCATCACTATCAAAACAAACAAACTACGAACGCATTTCAAAATAGCAAAACAAAACACGCTAAACGACGAAAGGGCAGTGCACAGAAGTGTAAGAATGCTTTGTGCAAATGCAGACAATCAACACGTGCACGCGGAAGACGAAGAAGAATGGAACAAACACCAAAAAACCATTAGTAACTAAAAGAATGAAAACTGTTTCTGATAATAAGTAAAGCATGCGAAACGTTAAAAAGCAAAACAAACGAAATTGTAAGAGAAAAAAAAAACATATTTTTACAATGACCATTGCAGGTGCTTTAAAATAAAGCGAGATGCATCTGGTCTGAACGAGACTTTTATTACAGTTGCTAAAGACGGTGGTTAACCTACACAGCTCGTATTTCAACAGACATTTACGAGGATGTAAACGATGTCAGTGAAGCTTTCATAAAAAGTTTATTATTATGGACTCAAGAAATGGTTTTAGTCATTTTTATAGTGGCTCTGATTGGAGAACCCCAGTCTCCCTCCTCTTCGAAATGTTTAATATAGAGTAGTCGTTTAGATGTATACGCTTCTGGAATTTTTGCCTCTACGTCTTCGTACATCGGGCCGAAGACATAAAAGTCACTCAGAGCGAAGTTGTTTAGTAACATTGGTTTTCGAGACCATCACATTTCATGTCCCTTATTGCTGCTGCTCTATAACGGGCAGAATGAGGCCGAGCAATTACATGTTTCAACAAAATATCTGCAGTCAGACGTGTTCGGCGTTACCTCCTCATTGCAGGCTGAAGGTGACGTCCTAGGATATACTCATATGAGTAAGTGGTCGCAGTCAGTCCCCTTTCCATACCCCTCAATGCAGGGCGACTTTCAACAGAAGCAGGAAAAAAGGCCACATACGGTGTGTGTCATTCCCAGCCACCTCCTGCACACATAGACACATATGTTAATTAGGTTTCTCCAGTGTTTTAGGATCATAACAAACTGTTAATCGAAGTCACCGTTATTAAATTATTCTGAAGAACTGCTGCACTGATGATAACGTGTTACAGCAGTGGCTAGCAATAAGAAGGGGCCTGACATGGCCATGTGTCTATATATACTAAACTTATTCTGAGGAACTGCTCCTCTGATAATAACTTCTTACAGCCATGGCTACCAGTAAGAAGCGGCCTAACATGGTAGTGTGTCTATATACACTCAGTATACACTCAGCTTACTCTGAAGAAGTGCTACACTGATCATAAGTTGTTACAGCCATGGCTAGCGTTAAGAAGAGGCCTGACATGGGCGTGCGTCTATACAGCGTGAAAAGTATTTAAACCGAAAAACTCTGGGACATCAAAACAAATCTTTTCCCATAATGTCATTTTTTCCTACGAGGAGTATTTAAACCGGTAGAGGAAGATTTCTCTGGTCGCAAATTAGTTAAACCAACAAACACTTCTCCATTTTTTTATGATCAAGAGACAACACATTAACACAACCCAATTTCAATTACATTAGATTTTCAAAAATGCCTCCATTGACACGTAAACAAAGGTTACACCGTCGGATCATGTTCTGTCTGATACGGGCCAAAACCCCAGGAGTATCCTGAATTGTTCCTGCTGCTGCTACTATCAGGGCAACCAGATCCTCTTCTGATGCCACAGGAGTTGCGTAAACAGGATTGCGCATCTAGCCCCACACAAAAAAGTCCACAGGGGACATATCTGGGGATCGAACATGCAGTGGTACAGGACCACCTCTGCCAATTCACGTTTCTTGGAACCGTCGGCCCAGGAATCGACGCACACGACGACCGAAATGTGCCGGCACCCCGTCATGTTGGAACCACTTGCGTTGTCTTGTAGGGAGCGGGACGTCTTCCAGCAATTCTGGCAATGCTCTGGCGAGAAAATTGTAATAGTGCCTGCCATTTAATGGCCTAGGTAGCAGATAACGGCCGAATTAAACAGTCCCCAACAACACCGACCCACACATTAACGAAGAACCACACTGATTGAAGGATCTCGCTCCACATGCTGCAAGACAGCTTCCTCAAATTGCAGCGTTCTTACCGTGCGACGGCGTCCCTGTCCAGGTAATCTGCTAAATGACCCGGTCTCGCGCAGACGTTGGTACACAGCAGCAAAGGTCGTATGATGCGGGATACGGCGATTAGGATATTGTTGTTGATAAACCCGCTGTGCAGCTCGTCCGTTGTGGTGCGATACATAGTACGCACCAACCATATCAGTGTACTCACTCCAGGTGTATCGCTCCATTAGTAAACAGAGACAATGCACTACTACACTGGTGGACAGCAGTTGCCTACAACTGAAGAGCATAATACGCGCTCTAACAACTGAAGATCGTAATACGGCCTCTAACAACTGACTAGCGTAATACGGCCTCCACCGGTTTAAATTATCCTCATAGGAAAAAATGACATTAGGGAAAAGTATTTGTTTTGATGTCCCCTACAACCTCTCAGAGTTTGTCGGTTTAAATACTTTTCACCCAGTATACACTGAATGACTGCTGGTAGAGCTTACTATCAGCAGCAAACCAATACTCTCGTTTCATTGAGTATAATGAACCAATGGTAACACTGATGGAGAAAAATATCGCAACATCAGGAGGCAGTCCTGCAACATAAGCGAAGGTTGGTAGGTGTGTTTCCACATATTAAAGATAACGTCTAATCAAACTTCGCGCCAGCTGTATAAGAGTAGCGCTTGTAGCCACACTACGAGGATTCAAGTAGGATTGCGTAAAATACACACTGTAGTCTGAGACTGGACGTGGTGAGATGATGTTAGTCAGGAATGCCTTTAAAGTGAGAAAGTTGCAATTATCAGCGCCTCACCGAATTTGAACGAGGTCGTGTAAAAGGGCTACGAGAAGCTGGATGTTCCTTCTGCGATATGGTAGAACGAGTTGGCTCTCTTGATGAAACTACTTCTGGTTCTATGCCGCACGTTATATTAGTGGCTTCGGCTCCCGACGTCTTCAGTCCTCTACCTTGACAAACCTTCTCTCTCGTAATTTCTTTGGTTGCTGTTGTTCTTATTTTCTCCAAAGTCTCAACCTCTTGAGGAACGCATTCTACGTCGCATTGAAGAATTAGTACCCTTCTAAAAATTTTGGAATGCCATTGCAACAATGCCCAAGCAATAGTGTTCTAGAAAGTTTCTGGTTCCCCTCTCCTCACATCGTTACTTCGCTCTCCGTCTCCACACAATGTCCCTGTCATCTCCTTACACTTCTTTGCTTTCATCTGCAATGAAAACTGTTTTTCCTTCCATAAAATAATTAAATTTGCGCTAATTATCTCAGTGCTCGAGCCCATTCTTCAGCATACATAGGACACTTTCACCTTTCACTGCACTTACGAATTTTTTTCGTAGTTTAAAGGTTCCATACTCGACTAAAGCTTCATATTACACAGAAGTTGCATGTAACTGCATTGACAAAGTAGTTTTACAGATTCAAAGAATTTTTTCCTCGTATTTCCTTTTTCATTAAGACAGGAAATAAATAAGAGGAAATTAGAAAATCTGAGTAAATACAATATTACTTTACAATCCAGGTAAAGGTAAGAGTAGTAAATCTTCTCTTTGTGATGAAAGAAGGAGCTGAAAATATGCCCGATATACTGTGGGCTACATGCAGTTACGCAGAACACGTTGTCTTGAAATCGGATCAATTTTTTGAAACGGCCTGTCTTTAGGCCTTCAGAATTGCTGGTATACAACTTGATGAGCCGACAGGACGCTCAGAATAGCTTTGATGCAGGCGGCGTAACTGCAAACGCAGTCGCAGCAGACGGCGCAGTCTGAGTTCAAGGACGGGTTGGAAGAAGGACTTTCGCGCCGCGATGGAGTCCATATAGGACCCAATAAAATTCTTTTGCCTTTCCTTATGAGTACGAACACTTGCAAATAATAAAAATACGTTGGCCATGAAAAACTCGTCTTCATATACAGAGATAGTTGGTGTACACGCCGATTTCTGGTGCAATTTTAAGCATATGAAAATGTAGCCTGCTTGTGTTTGGGTTCGCAAAGCTCGAAAAGCAGTCGGGCGATTGACTTGAAATTTTGACACATAGTTATTCACATACAAGCGTGTTTTTATACACCTGTTTATAAATATATGTAATATACAAGTTAATATGTAATATTCACTGAAGAGCCAAAGCAACTGGTACACCTGTCTAATATGGTGTAGGGCCCGGCGAGCCTGCAGAAGTGCCACAACTGGTATGGCGTCGACTAATGCCTGAAATAGTGCTGGAGGGAACTGATACCATAAATCCTGCAGGGCTGTCCATAAATCCATGAGAGTACTAGTGGATGGGAATCTCTTCTGAACATCACGTTTCAAAGCATTCCAGATATGCTCAATAATGTTCATATCTGAGGCATTTGGTGGCCAGAGGAAGTACTTAAACTCAGAAGAGTGTTCCTGGAGCCACTCTGTAGCAGTTCTGCACGTGTGAGGTGTTGAATTGTCCTGCTAGAATTGCCCAAGTCCGTAGGAACGCACAGTGGACATGAATGGATGCAGATGATCAGACAGGATGCTTACGTATGTGTCACTTTCACAGTCGTATCTAAACGTATCAGAGGGTCCATATCACACCAACGGAACACGCCCACACCATTACAGAGCCTCCCCCAGATTGAACATTCCCCTGCTGACATGAGGGTCCATGGATACATGAGGGCCGGCCGAAGTGGCCGTGCGGTTAAAGGCGCTGCAGTCTGGAACCGCAAGACCGCTACGGTCGCAGGTTCGAATCCTGCCTCGGGCATGGATGTTTGTGATGTCCTTAGGTTAGTTAGGTTTAACTAGTTCTAAGTTCTAGGGGACTAATAACCTCAGCAGTTGAGTCCCATAGTGCTCAGAGCCGATACATGAGGTCCTCCACATACCCGTACATGTCTATCGGCTCGATATGATCTGAAACGAGACTTGTCCGACCAGGCAACATGTTTCCAGTCAGTTTCGGTGTTGAAGAGCCTAGGCGAGGCATGAAGCTTTTTGTCGTGCAGTGCTCAAGGGTAGACGAGTGGGCCTTCAGCTCCGATGCCGATATCGATGATGTCTCATTGAGCGGTTCACACGCTGACACTTATTGATGGCCCAGAACTGAAATCTGCAGCGGTTTGTGGAAGGGTTGCACTTATGTCACGTTGGACGTTTCTCTTCAGTCATCGTTGGTCCCATTCTTGCAGGATCTTTTTCCGGCCGCAGTGATGTCGGAATTTGATGATGTACCGGGTGACATATTCACGGTACACTCGTGAAATGGTCGTACGGGAAAATCCCCGCTTCATCGCTATCTCGATGAAGCTGTGTCCCATCGCTCGTGCGCCGACTACATCACTTTCAGACTCAATTAAATCTTGATAACCTGTCATTGTAGAAGCAGTAACGGATCTAAAAACTGCGCCAGACACTTATTGTCTTATAAGGGGGTTGCCGACCGCAGCGCCGTATTCTTTCTATTTACATACCTCTGTATTTGAGTACGCCTGCCTGTACTAGTTTCTTTGGTTCTTCAGTGAGTATTTAAGTGATTAACATTGCAAAATCATAAGTTAATGTAAGATCGACCAAAAAATCTGAAAAAACTGTCGAGCCATTTGCTTAAAACATTTAGACATTACTGTGATAAATGTTTGGACGTACACATAAAATATATAGCAGTGAAATGTTGTTCACAAAAATCTCAGAAAGTTCTTGATCGATTTACCTAATATTTTGCATGATATTTTGTTCAACATTCAGACGGCAGTATCTGAATTTACTATAACAATATAGAAGACTCATGGTTAAAGAGAAGAGGGAAGAAGAGCTGGACAGATGGGCAGGAGGATATAGACACAGAGAGAGAGAGAGTAAACGAAGAGATCGACAGAGAGGGGGTGTAAGAGGAGGTGGAGAGAGAAGGGCTGAAGAGGAAGACAGAGAAAGGCGGGAGAAGATGTTGGTCAGAGGAAGGGGAGAAGGATACAGGAGATAGAGGGAGGGAGGAGATGAGACAAGTGAGAAGGTGATAGCCATAGGGGGAGTGGGGGGGGGGGGGGGGGAAGGAGGAGGAGTTGGACAAAGAGTGTGGGTGGAGGAGATGAACAAAGACAGGGGTAGAAGGAGATGGACAGGGAGACGGAGGGGGGAAGAGATTAAGACGTATATCCACTTCCTATACATATTTACCAATTTCCCGTTCAACCAGACTGAGCCACACCAATGTGTGGACCGCCACAGCTAGTTAGTCACAATATTGTTCACATATCATAGAAGAGCAATAAGGAGTTAAATGTACTATGATTTCTGGGGCAAAATGTAAGGTTACTGCTTCCCATGCTGGTCTCGGCTTTATTATTGTTCAAAGTATTGCCAAAAAACTCATTTCGCACATAGTAACATTGGAACATAAACGTAATGAATCCGGCAAGACAAATATACTATGAGGAGTTTTCGGACTACACAGAT
The DNA here is from genome assembly GCF_023898315.1 of Schistocerca nitens. Lineage (NCBI taxonomy): Eukaryota > Metazoa > Arthropoda > Insecta > Orthoptera > Acrididae > Schistocerca > Schistocerca nitens. Next base: position 254,870,179 of record NC_064618.1, read on the forward strand.
TGATTTCCGTAAGTATGTGTCCTCCTTTGTTTACCTTCTGGATGTCAGAGCTTTGGTCATTTACATTACTGGCCATTAAAATTTCAGTACCATGAATACAGCACACCACAAATGCCTAACTGATAAGGAACGTACTACATGTTTAGGTATGCTAATAGTTAGTAACTCAGCATAACTGCATTAAAGTAGGTGGACATAAGGGAGATTTGTCATTGAGCATTCGCATTTCAACATGACTGTTTATGAGAATATTGGATTTCGTGGTGTTAAAAGTAGAAGCCACCTACTACCAATTGTCGGCAGTTGAAAGCAGCAAGACCGTGACTTATCGAACTGCATTTTATCGTTCTCCGATACTAGGTTGGTTGGGATCATATTCCTCTTAAGCTAATATGGACTCTATATGTGTACTCACGTTATCACCAATCTCAATAGCCACAGACGACAAGCGCCCAAGAGAGAGAAAATTTTTCGTTGGGCCGTGTAGGAGCATACAGCTACCACAGATACACTGCGTCATTAAAAGAGTTTGCAGCAAGAAGAGCAGCCACAACAACAGCGCGACAGCGTTTGGAGCACCGTGGGCACTCAACATGGCGACTATCTTGTACCTTTCCTAGAAGCAGAAGTCTGTCCACGGTGATGGGCCAAAGACGACATAGCACACAAAATTATAATTTTAAATGAGTCTCGATTCTCCGAATTGCATTACAATGGATGTATCTGTGTATAGAGCTTTCAGAAGAACGAACAATGTCAGACTGTGTCATATTATACACACGTGAGACATTTATCTTGAGTATAAAATATCATATCAAAACACCTTCAGCAGTCTATTTTTTTTCCTTTATTAAGTTTAGATTCCCCCCAAAGTAAGGGGGAGGGAGCTGGCAGTAGCTTAGTATGCCACTCTTCAGCCTACAGAATTTTTTAAACATAAGAAGAAGATAATAAACCATTAAAAAAGGCGATAAAAACGGTGATTTACATTGTAAAATGGCGGAAAATTGTGGAACTTAAAACATAGAACAAAAGGTTGGCAAAGCTAGTAAAAATACACAGTAAGCAGTCAGGTAAAATAGTAGACAGACGATTAAAAAAACATGGCGACTGTCTGGTTTCTGTTCACAAGAGATATAAAAGAATCACACCCCAGCGACAGTATGATTTTTGTTCGCAACACTTTGGAAAGGACGCACAACACTTAACTCTCAATTAAGCCACTGCACTAAAAAGTTGGCATGAAGATGACACACTACAGCCATGGGCAGATTGGGGGGGGGGGGGGGACCTGGACAGATGAGGGGGAAAAAAGGAGGGGAAGAGAGCAAAAACGAAGTTGGCGGGTAGGAGTCAATGGAGGAATTGGACTCATAAGGGGGGCAGGCAGGGCAGTCCCGTGAGGGAGTCGGGAATGGCAGAGGAGGGGAAGGTGCGGCAGAGACCAGGGGTTGGAGAGGAGAGAAGTAACCAAGGGATGGGGGGATCAAGTTGGAGGGAGGTGTAGAGTATGCGGGTATGTTGGAGGAAAAAGAGCAGATGGGGGAAAGGAATCAGGTCATAGAGGATCCGCGTGGGGGATGGGAGGCGTATATGGAAGGAGAGGCAGAGTGCATGGCGTTCGAGGATCATCAGTCGAAATTTCCAGCTTTATTGTACTTATGCTGCCAGTTCCAGCGTTACGTTACGCTATCTTAATGCCCTCTGACCAAGGTGTTGGACGAATCCCACCTCTTGGACAATCAAGTTTGGGGCCAGCATATGGCCACTGGTATCCTATAGTCGTCTTTTAACAAAGCGATCCCTTTGATCATCGCCTGCTACCTGGAATTTTTAAATTTCAGCCATCACTAGAGGAATCATGGCCTTGACTGGTACTGCGACCGCAGCTCCGACTAACGGAGGATGTGTGCACTATATACTGGAGCGCCAAGGTCGCACTATTTGTACTTCCGACTCACGTGTTTCTCCCTCTTTCCAAATGCAACGAGACATCGAAACCACAGGCAAACGTATTAGGTGTTCAATCTACAGTATGTCTAGTGCCGATTCTGTGTATTTTGGGAGTTTTCCGTATCACTTGGACCTACACACTCACGTTATCATGAAAATGCATGAGGACGTTTATTTCAGCGTTATCGATGGTCAAGTGTTGCCCTATTTTCTATATCTTGTTGTTGATCATATTGTGTATAGTATCAAATGGTTCAAATGGCTGTGAGCACTATGGGACTTAACATCTTAGGTCATCAGTCCCCTAGAACTTAGAACTACTTAAACCTAACTAACCTAAGCACATCACACACATCCATGCCCGAGGCAGGATTCGAACCTGCGACCGTAGCAGTCACGAAGTTCCGGACTGAAGCACCTAGAACCGCACGGCCACCGCGGTCGGCTGTACAGTATCATTTTGACACTAACCATGTACACAGTGCTCCACACAAATGTTCCTTGTTTCACGAAGTGTAAGGCACCTATCCCACATCGACTGCTCCATCGACATACTCGATCTCAGTCTTGTAGAAAATATTTGGGATAGTTCTGAACAGGGTCTGCTTCATAGTAATCATCAATCTCCGCGTTTCTATTCATCAGTAAGTAGCTTAAACTGGATGAGACATAACTGAACGAAGGCTAGAGTCGATGCTGCATCCTGGCTGGAAATGTTTTTTATCCAGAATGATTGTCAACAGTACACACTGCTTTAATCAAGTCAAAAGGTGATTATAGTCACGTGTTGGGCTGCAACAATTACTCAACAAGGACTCTATGCTTTGGCAGAGCAACCTCTGCTAAGAATGATTTCCCTTTCCCTTAAAGGCTGCACCAGATGGAGACTACAACAACATTGAAACTTCCTAGCAGATTAAAACTGTGTGCCCGACCGAGACTCGAACTCGGGACCTTTGCCTTTCGCGGGCAAGTGCTCTACCATCTGAGCTACCGAAGCACGACTCACGGGCGGTACTCACAGCTTTACTTCTGCCAGTATCTCGTCTCCTACCTTCCAAACTTTACAGAACCTCTCCTGCGAACCTTGAAGAACTAGCACTCCTGAAAGAAAGGATACTGCGGAGACATGGCTTAGCCACAGCCTGGGGGATGTTTCCAGAATGAGATTTTCACTCTGCAGCGGAGTGTGCGCTGATATGAAACTTCCTGGCAGGAGAGCTTCTGTAAAGTTTGGAAGGTAGGAGACGAGATACTGGCAGAAGTAAAGCTGTGAGTACCGAGAGTGAGTCGTGCTTCGGTAGCACAGATGGTAGAGCACTTGCTCGCGAAAGGCAAAGGTCCCGAGTTCGAGTCTCGGTTGGGCACACTGTTTTAATCTGCCAATAAGTTTCATATCAGCGCACACTCCGCTGCAGAGTTAAAATCTCATTCTGGGTACAACAACATTTCTTCTGTATGAGTGATGATAGAAACGTGGTGCAAATTAGCACTTACGAGGAATACAAAGTTTTTATTTTCAAGAACACCATCTGATTTCACATACGTATATTTTTATGTAAATTGAAGCTGGAAGGTGGGGGGGAGGGGGGGCAGATAGAGTAAAGGAAAGGGAAGGAAGTAATGATATCAAATGCATTGGGAGTTTGTGCGGGAACAGCGGCGATGAGTTAAAATGTGTACCAGATTGGGACTCGAAACTGGAAACTCCTACTTACCAGACAGCTGAATTATCCACTGCGTCCCCCAAACTCAGTGTTTATCGCAAATGCACGGACTGTCTCGGCACTCTCTCCGGCCGACTCACCAACCCATCTAGTGTCACCTGTCTGCATTCCCTGTCCACGTCCTCTATGCTCGGTACTTCCAGATACCCAGTGGAGATGGAACGTAAATGTGCTTCCACACTCAAGGTTGTGGATTTATTGCCAACCAAGTTGAATCGATGCATGGTGTCTGTTCTTTTGGACATGGCCAAAACAACAGACATACAAGGGTCACTCCAAAAGAAATGCACACTATTTTTTTTAAATCCACTTATTATTATAGATGCTTCAAATACAGTGTGTAGATACATTTCCCCACATAATTTCCATCCCTCTCAACTGCCTTACGCCATCTTCGAATCAGCGCCTGTATACCCGCACTGTAAAATTCTGGACCAACCTGATGGAGCCACTGTTTGGCAGCGTGCACAAGGGAGTCATCATCTTCAAACCTTGTTCCACGAAGAGAGTCTTTCGGTTTCCCAAACAGATGATAGTCACATGGAGCCAGGTCAGGACTGTAAGACGGGTGTTTCAGTGTTGTCCATCCGAGTTTTGTGATCGCTTCCATGGATTTTGACTGACATGTGGCCGTGCATTGTCGTGAAACAGCAAAACATCCTGCTTTTGCCGATGTGGTCGAACACGACGCCGTCGAGCTTGAAGTTTCTTCAGTGTCCTCGCATATGCATCAAAATTTATGGTGGTTCCACTTGGCATGATGTCCACAAGCAAGAGTCCTTCGGAATCGAAATACACTGTAGCCATAACTTTCCCCGCAGAAGGTGTGGCTTCGAACTTTTTTTCTTGGGTGAATTTGCATGATGCTACTCCATTGATTGCCTCTTCGTCTCTGGTGAAAAATGATGGAGCCATGTTTCATCACCTGTCACAGTTCTTCCAAGAGACTCATCTCCACCATTCTCGTACTGTTCCAAAGTTCCCTGCATTCTGTTTTTCTTGTTCCTTTGTGAGCCACTGTCAACCTCCTGGGAACCCACATGGCACAAACCGTTTTTAACGCCAACACTTTCAGTATTCTGCAAACACTTCCTTCCCCTATCCCATCGTAGCGTGACAATTCGTTCACTTGGATGCGTCTATCAGCAGTCACCAATTCGTTAACTCTCTGCACATTGTCTGGAGTGTGTGCAATACGAGGCCTGCCGCTGTGAGGACAATCCTCAATATTGCCGTGCCGGCTTTCATCACGTAACTTGCTTTCTCACCGGCTAACTGTACTGCGATCGACAGCAGCATCTCCATACACCCTGTTCAACCTCATTTGGATGTTTCCCACTGTTTCGTTTTCACAGCACGTGAATTCTATGACAGCACGTTGCTACTGACGAACGTCAAGTGTAGCAGCCATCTTGAAGACATGATGTGACGGCGCCACCCACGGAAACAGGTTGAACTAAGTCTGAAAACAAGCGGGAAGGATTTATCTACACACTATAAAACTTTCAGACATGCAGAATGAAAACAGTATTTTTACAAAAATAGTGTGCATTTCTTTTGGAGTGACCCTCATATGTATATATTCTACATGCATGCACACAATACTTTGTGTACTTCTGATAATTACGTTCTTAATTTTTCACAGTTATTTATTATACCTTCCACCAGGCAGACGACGAATAGGCAGTCAATAGCGAAAATTGTCTCATACGTTTTCATGTACGTACATTCATCTGGATTTATTATTGTATTCACTGCTGTTACTATGTAGTTTGGCAGTTCGTTTTTGGAATGGAAGATACATGGAGTCTTTCACCAAACCCCACCAACAGAAACTCACACCCTGAGATAAGGCTACCTTGAAGGCCAACGGGGCACTGCGAGATCCATATTCACCTTAAGGGCAATCCACCGTTGAGGCAAATCGCTGTTAAGAAAATGACACCGCCCAGTGGTAGGTCAATTGCACCTGTTGGAGCGGAGATCGTAAAAGTCCTTTTGAACACGTGTTCACGGAGCTCCACGCATATCTTCTTTGTTGAGCGAACTCTCAGGCACCTTGCTGTGTTATTGCCATGTCGACTTAGCGCATGTAGGTCGTTAGACAAACGAGCGAACGCGTGAGAGACCTAGCTGTGGCAGTCACCAAGTGAACTGCAACATAAATATGGGGTCAGGTTCAGGATCCAACCTAGGGCATGTTATTATATTCTTCTGCGTCCACTCCAGGATATATTTTTTAAATTATTTACGGGTCCTAACACTTTAATGAAGCACTGAGATTCAGTTGTATTTTTCACTAGACATGACCTCCTCCACCATTATTTTGTGTATAAAGTTGTCTGAGCAACTACGTTTTTTAATAATAAGTCTATCTAAATCACTTTCAACATTTCTGAACAGTTTTTAATCCCCTTTCTCCACATATCACCAAAATTACTGTTGTGACAGTGAAAAGGTTTTCCCAAGGGGAAGGTAAGGACCAGCACAACGGCTGTGCTGTGGAAGGGGAGCCCAAGGGTAGCACAACAGCAACATCTTTCACAGTTAAATAAATTTTCTGTTGACATGGGGAAAAATCGGGTCTACTGCCGGATGTTTGTGTCGCTCTGGTACAATATTTCGGCCACGTAACTCGTTGCCTTCTTCAGGTGCTACCTGAGACTGCCGTATTGGAGTGTCTTGTCCAGTATTTATGCCCAGAGTGCGCTGGGTGCTCTGTTTGCCGTCCGAGCCCGCCTGGCGCTGGTGGTAAGGTGCTGTCTCTCTCGGACGTCCGAGGGAGCACCGGGGGAGCTCTATACGTTAGGCTTCTGCAAATACTCCCTGCTCAAAACAACTTGCTACTACTATCAAATTTTCGAAGGTGGAGAAGATCCAATGCATCCCGACTCGTTCCAAGCTCAATTTTGGCTCCACGATTTCCCTTGGACAGTCTATTTCTTTCCTCCTGGCTAAAAGTAACTGCTCCGTGCACGTGTCCGGATTGGTGCATATCACCCTGGCTAGACACACCGTTACCTTCCCTCTATGGCACCTCCGTAATTCCTCCCTTGTTATCTCGGCATACGGGCTGTTAACTGCAAAGACCAGCAATACCTCCTCACTTTTACTTCTACAACCTTGCTCGGCGCTCCCCCTTTCAGTGACCTGAGGACAGGGATCACTATCACACCTCCTCCCTCTTCAAAAGATTGCTGTCCGTAGCAGGCTCACAATACTCGAAAACACATAAAATATATGAAAATACAATGCCTAATTAATCTATGCAAACCCAATGATACAAAACAAAAAAACTACAAATACTCCACTATTTTTTGAATCGCAAGGCATTTACATCTGCACCTACATGATTACTCTGCAATTCACACTTAAGTGCCTGCAGAGGGTTCATCTAACCATTTTCATACTACCTCTCTACCATTCCACTCTCGAATGGCACGTGGGAGCAAGGAACACCTAAATCTTTCCGTTCGAGCTCTGATTTCTCTTATTTTATTATGATGATCATTTCTCCCTACATAGGTAGGTGTCAACAATATATTTTCGCATTCAGAAGAGAAATTTGCTGATTGAAATTTCGTAAATGATCTCGCCGCAAAGAAAACCGCCTTTGTTTCAGTGGCAGCCACCCCAATTCGCTTATCATATCAGTGACACTCTCACCCCTACTGCGCAATAAAACGAAACGAGTTACCCTTCTTTGCAGGTTTTCTATATCCTCCGTCAATCCTACCTATTTTAGGATCCCATACAGCGCAGCAATATTCCAGCAGAGGACGGACAATTGTAATGTAGGCTGTCTCTTTAGTGGGTTTGTCGCATCTTCTAAATGTTATGCCAACAAAGCGCAGTCTTTGTTTCGCCTTCTCCACAATATTATCTATGTGGTCTTTCCAATTTAATTGGCTCGCAATCGAAATTCCTAGGTATTTAGCCGAATTGACAGCCCTTACATTTGTGCGATTATCGTATACCCAAAATTAATCGGATTTCTTTTAGTACCCATGTGGATGACCGCGCACTTCTCTTTGAGTAGTGACAATTGCCACTTTTCGCACCATACATATATTCTCTGTAGATCATTTTGTAATTGGAATTGATCGTCTGATGGGTTTACAAGACGGTAAATTACAGCGTCACCTGCAAGCAATCTAAGGGGGTTGCTCAGATTATCACCTAGATCATTTATGTAGATCAGGAACAGCAGAGGGCCTATGACACTACCTTGCGGAACGCCAAATATCACTGCTGTTCTATTCGATGATTTACCATGTATCACTACGAACTGTGACTTCTCTGAGAGGAAATCATGAATTCATGATTAATAGTCGCTTATGGGGAATGGTATCAAAAGCCTTCTGCATATCTAGGAATATGGAATCGATCTGAGATCCCTTGTCGACAGCACTGATCACTTCATGGGAATAAAGAGCTAGCTGTGTTGCACAAGAACGATATTCTCTGAATCCGTGTTGGTTATGTATCAATAAGTCATTTTGTTCAAGATGATTCATAATGTTAGAGTACAGTAATGCTCCAAAATGCTACTGCAATTGGGGTCATTGATATGGGTCTGTAATTTACTGGGCTACTCCTATTTCCTTTCTTGAATATTGTTCTGACCTGTGCTACTTTCCCGTCATTAGGAACAGACCTTCCGTCAAGTGAGCGGTTGTATATGATTGCTAAGAAAGGTGCTATTGTGTCTTCATACTCTGAAAGGAACCTGATTGGTATACCATCTGGACCGGAAGACTTGCCTTTCTTAAGTGTTTTTAGTTATTTCGCAACACCTTTTATGTCACTCATGATAACAGCTGTTCTGGTTTCGAATTCTGGACTATTTACTTTGCCTTCCTTCGTGAAGGAATTACGGAAAACTGTATTTAGTAACTCCGCTTTAGTGGCACCATCATCGGTAACATATCCATCGCTATGGCGCAGTGACAGCATTGACTGTTTTTTTGCCACTGGTGCACATTAGATATGAAAGAATCTCTTTCAGTTTTCTACCATATTTTGAGACAAAATTTCATTGCTGTAACTGTTAAAAGTATCTCACATTGATGTCCGCACTGAATTTCGATCTTCCGTGAAACTTAGCCAGTCTCAGCATACGGTTCATCATGCTGTACTCTATCTTCCTGGTCTTCTCTGCGCTGAACACCTCTCTTCATTCTATCTTTCTTCCTCTTCCCTTTCTGTGACATGCCTGTAATCACATTGGGACCGCCCTTAAATGGCCGCAATCGCCCAATGTGTACTACTGTTGTTCTAGTTGGCAGCTGAAGGTTACCATTAACGGGGGATGTTGTTTTGAACTACTTGGTGTGGCCCTTGATACTTCGTGACGAACTTCTTAGTTTTCCCTTTTGGCGTATACAGGCTGCATAGCATTATCCATTGCCCTACTCTATACAGCGGTAAACTTCCTTTCCGCTTCATTGAATCTTCCTGCCTTTCCAGAGCCTTCGTATTCGCCTTTTGTACCCGTTTACAACATCCCGAATCGTTCTAGCGAATTGAGGTACAGATTCACCAGTCTTTCCTTTTCGTAGCTTCACTAAATCAAATTGTGATCGCATTTTTCGCCCATACGCTACCTCTTACAGAGACAAACCTGTACTGGTATGGACTTTTGCAATGTATGCACATACAATATGCTTCAAATACTCGTCGCACTGATGGCGATGAGAATCGACATAAAAACTCAGCATCTTCCCATTGTTCTGTGTACCCATTCTGTCCATGGAGGGATGCAACACGCTCATCTTCAACTTCATTACATTCAATAATTTACACAGTACCTTCATTAAATATGACATGAAGTTGGTTGTTTCAGTCTTAACGCCTGCTGAGCCTGTGGTTCCGTCCCTGTCTGTCATGCCGGGTGATACCCCTGCGGGTTAGTTTACTTTTCCTAGTCCAACTCGTGCTTGACCCCACAATTCTTCAGGCTGCTGAGGCGGTTTAGCCTCAAGCTACAAGTACACAGAGTGTCTAAATGGATCGCGCTCGATTCTGCAGGGCTCTGCAGGGCGTGGGGTTAGTTCCACTCAATAGGACTCGCAATGTATTGATGGTCGGAATCTGACATAGATGGATTCACTTTTGTTCCACTCTGGGATAGCTCAGACATACATCGTCGTTCTTTGAATGTAAATCGCATTGAATTTTTGTTACGTCTCGCTGCTCTCCGTCAGTTTATTTATGATTCTATCATAGATATGATTTGCTTCCAGGAAGTATTGTTTACTACCTTTTGCTTCCCTGGGTTTCAGACCATTTTTAATGCAGCGCCTAAATATTCGACGGGTACTGTTGCGTTCTATCTTGAAGGTACTTCCGCCTGAGATTGAAGTTTTCGATTCTAACCGCGGGTTGGTTGTCGTCTTTTTGACCTTACGCTGGCTGCCCTTTAAGCACGTCTGGCACGGGTCAAATATTTGCGCTCTCGAAATTTTGTATAATGGAGCTCCCTTACTTATGGGTAAGAATTCTCAAAACCTTCTGGTGGGGGGGGGGGGGTAAGTCTTGCGTACCGTTGACCAGTCCCCTCTTTCTAATTTTAGTCCTAATCTCCATGAAATGGTCCGTACGATGCGTTTCAGGGAGTTTTGGGAACATAAATTTACGACGTTGATGAAATCCACGCTTTATACTGCGAGTTGACAGGTTATACACACATGGAAAAAGTTTTTCATCACCGCAGTTCCCAACACTCCCGAAGACAGACATTGACTGTGGATATTGTATCACAGACAAAGTCCCTTTGACTGTTCAGAGACGTCACTACTCGCCCAAAGATGTAAACAACAGTGCATTACCCACGTCTATTAAACAGAGGGGATCCGACAGCCGGTCAGTTCCAGTCAGTCCACCAGGAAGGACGTACACGGCTCGTGTTGTCTGTAATTCATCCATGCCTAGACGGTCAATACCGCGGTTCGATCGCGTCCACATTGTTAATTTGTGCCAGGAAGGGCTCTAAGTGTCCAGGCGTCTTGGAGTGAAGAAAGCGATGTTGTTCTGACATGAAGGAGATACACAGAGAGGAGAACTATCGATGACATGCCTCGCTCAGGCCGCCCAAGGGCTACTACTGCAGTGGATGACCCCCTACTTACGAAATATGGCTCAGAGGTACCCTGACAGCAGAGCCACCATGTTGAATAACGCTTTTCGTGCAGCCACAGGACGTCGTGTTACGACTCAAACTGTGTGCAATAGGCTGCATGATGTGCAACTTCACTCCCGACGTCGATGGTAAGGTTCATATTGGAAACCACCACACCATGCAGCGCGGTACAGATAGGCTCAACAACATGCCGAATAGAACGCTCAGGATTGGCATCACTTTCTAATCACCGATGGGTGCCGCATATGCCTTCAACAAAACAATCGCCAGAGACGTGTTTTAAGGCAATCTGGTCAGGCTAAACGCATTATACACACTATACAGCGAGTGCAGCAAGGTGAAGGTTCCCTGCTGTTTTATGGTCGCATTATGTGGGGCCGACGTACGCCGCTGGTGCTCATGGAAGGCGCTGTAACGGCTGTAAGACATGTGAGTGCCATACTCCGACCGACAGTACAACCATATCGCCAGCATATTGGCGAGGTATTCGTCTTCATGGACGACAATTCGCGCCCCTATCGTGCACATCTTGTAAATGACTTCCTTTAGTATAACTACATCACTCGACTAGAGTCGCGACGATGTTCTCCAGACATGAACCCTATTGAACATGCCTGTCACAGATTCAAAAGGGCTGTTTGTGGACGAAGTGACCCACCAACTACTCTGAGGGATCTACGCCGAATCGCCGCTGAGGAGTTGGACAATCAGGACCAACAATGCCTTGATGAACTTTTGGATAGTATGCCACGACTAATACAGGCATGCATCAATGCAAGAGAACGTGATACTTGGTGTTAGAGGTATTGGTGTGTACAGAAATCAGGGCCACCACCTCTGAAAGTCTCACTGTTTGGTGGTACAACATGCAATGCGTGGTTTTCATGAGCAATAAAAAAGCGGAAATAATCTGTATGTGGATCTCTGTTTCAATTTTCTGTACAGGTTCCGGAACTCGCGGAACCGAGGTGATGCAAAACTTTTTTTTATGTTTGTATGTGTCCGATGTTTTGTGTTCCTGCCCCTTTTACTAACCATTGTGCTGTTTGAGCGACTATCAAACTCGCTAAAAAGTCCTCGAAACATATTCGTGATCATCGGATGTTGAACTTTTCCAGTCTTGCAGATGGGTCCGTTGATGTGTCGAATGGTGCTGAGTGGGAGTTTTGCTTCAGCTCGGTAGAGCTTTACCCATCCTTGTTCGCATGGTGGTTTGGGTAAGCAAAGCCGGGGATCAATAAAACGATGTTATGTTATTGTGCTGCAAGGGCAAGAGACTTTCGCAGCACGTATGTCCTCCGTTGGAGGGGAGGCTTGCGTGCCTCAGCGATACAGATAACCGTACCTAAGATGCAACCACAATGGAGGGATATCTGTTGAGAGGCCAGTCAGTCGTGTGGTTCCTGAAGAGGCGCAGCAGCCTTTTCAGTAGTTGTAGGGGCAAGAGTCTGGATAATTGACTGATCAGGCCTTGTAGCACCCACCAAAATGACCTTGCTGTGCTGGTACGGCGAACGGCTGAAAGGATGGGGAAACTACATCTATAATTTTTAGAGTAAACTATTGTGGAGGTAAAATAGTCCCCCATTCGGATCTCCGGGCTGGGATTACTCAGAAGGACGTCATTATCAGGTGAAACAAAACTGGCAATCTACGGATCTACGCGTGGAATGTCCGATCCCTTAATCGGCCAGGTAGGTTAGATAATTTAAGAAGCGAAATGGATAAGTTAAAATTAGATATAGCGGGAATTCGTCAAGTTCGGTGGCAGGAGGAACAGGATCAAAAAAAAATGGTTCAAATGGCTCTGAGCACTATGCGACTTAACTTCTGAGGTCATCAGTCGCCTAGAACTTAGAACTAATTAAACCTAACTCACCTAAGGACATCACACACATCCATGCCCGAGGCAGGATCCGAACCTGCGACCGTAGCGGTAGCTCGGTGCCAGACTGTAGCGCCTAGAACCGCACGGACACTGCGGCCGGCAGGAGGAAAAGGACGTCTGGTCAGATGACTACAAAGTTATTAATACAAAGAGGGGTAATAAAGGGGTAGGTTTAATAATGAAGAAAAATATTGGAATGCTGGTAAGCTACTAAGAATATCATAGTGAACACATTATTGTATCCAAGTTAGAGATGTAACCAACACCTATCACAGTTGTAAAAGCTTATATGCCAACTAGCTCCGCAGATGAGGAGATTGAGGAAATGTAGGCTGAGGTCAAAAAAATTATTCACTTAGTTAAGGGATAGGAAAATTTAATAGTCATGGGGGACTGGAATTCGATAGTAGGGAAAGAAAGAGAAGGAAAAGTAGTAGGTTACTATGGACCGGGAGAAACGAATGAAAGAGGAAACCGCCTGGTAGAATATCGCAAAGAGCATGATTTAATCATAGCTAACACTTGGTTTAAGAATCATGAAAGACGGTTGTATACGTGGAAGAGTCCTGGAGAAACAGGAAAGTTTCAGATTATTTATATTACGGGAAGATAGAGGTTTTGGAACCAGGTTTTAAATTGTAAGACGTTTCCAGAAGCAGATATGGACTCTGTCCACAACTTCTTGGTTATGAACATTAGATTGAAACTGAAGAAATACGGTAGGAAATTAAGGAGATGAGACCTGGAAAAACTGAAAGAACCATAGGTTGTAGAGAGTTTCAGAGAGAGCATTATGGAACGTTTGACAAATACAGGGGAAAATATTACATTAGGAGAAGAATGGGTAGCTTTGGATGATGAAGTTGTGAAGGCAGCAGAGGGTCAAGTACCTAAAAACACGAGGACTGGTAGATATCCTCGGGTAATGTGCAAAATGGCTAAACAGGAATGGTTGTAGAAGCATATATCCCTAGTGGTAAAATAGATACCGTCTACAGGAAAATTAAAGCTACGTTTGGAGAAAAGAGAACCATCTGTATGAACATCAAGAGCTCAGATGAAAACCAGTCCTAAGCAAAGAAGGTAATGCAGAAAATTGGAAAGAGTATATAGAGAATCTACACAAGGGAGATGGGCTTTAGGGCAATATTATGGAAATGAAGATGAGAAAGGAGATGTAATGCTACTTGAAGAAATTGACAAACCACTGAAACACTTAAGTCAAAACAAGACCCCGGGAGTATACAACATTCCGTCAGAGCCACTGACAGCCTTGGCAGAGCCACACAGAACAAGTCTCTTATATTTGGAGGGCAATATGTATGAAACAGCGAAATACCCTCAGACGTCAAGAAGAATATAATAATTCCAATTCCGGAGATAGCAATTGCTGACAGGTGTGAAAATAGCTGAACTATCAGTTTCGTAAGTCATGGTTTCTAAATATTAACACTAATCGTTTACAGAAGAGTGGAAAAACTGGTAGAAGCCGACCTCGGGGAAGATCAGTTTGGATTTCGGAAAAATGTAGGAAAACGAGAGGCAAAACTTACTCTACGACTTGTCGTAGAAGATAGGTTAAGGAAACACAAACCTACGTTTATAGCATTTGTAGACTTAGGGTAACCTTTTGACAATGTTGACTAGAATAATCTCTGTCAAATTCTAAAATGGCAGCGGTAAAATACAGGCAGCGAAAGGCTTTTTACAATTTGTACAGAAACCAGATTGCAGTTATAAGAGTCAAAGGGAATGAAAGGGAAGCGATGGTGGAGAAGGACGTGAGACCGGGTTGTAGCCTCTCCCCGATGTTATTCAATCTGTATACTGAGCAAGCTGTAAAGGAAACAAATGAAAAATTTGGAGTGGGAATTAACGCCCAGGGAGAAGAAATAAAAACTTTGAGGTTTACCGATGACGTTGTAATTCTGTTAGAGATAGCAAAGGCAGTTGAATGGAATGGACAATGTCTTGAAAGGAGGATATAAGATGAACATCAACAAAAGCAAAACGAGGATAATATAAAGTGACCGAATTAAATCAACTAACGCTGAGGGAATTAAGTTAGGAATTGAGTCACTTAAAGTAGAAGATCAGTTTTGCCGTTTGGGAAACAAAATAACTTACGATGGTCGAAGTAAAGAAGACATAAAATGTAAACTGGCTATGGCAAGGAAAGCGTTTCTGAAGAAGAGAAACTAGTTAACATTGTGTATAGATATAAGTGTCGGGAAGTCTTTTCTGAAAGTATTTGTATGGAGTGTAGTCGTGTATGGAAGTGAAACATGGACTATAAACAGTTTTGGCAAGACGAATATATAAGCATTTGAAATTCTACAGAAGAAAACTGAAGATTAGATGGGTAGATTACGTAACTAATGGGGAAGTACTGAACATAATTAGGCAGAAGAGATATTTGTGGTAAAACCTGACTAAAATGAGGGATCGGTTGGTAGGACAAATTCTGAGACACCATGGGATCGCTAATTTAGTACTGGAGGGAAGCGTTGATGTAAAAATCGTAGGTGGACATCAAGAGATGAAAACGTCAATCATATGCAGACTATGTAGTTTGCCGCAGTTACTTGGTGATGAAGAGGCTTTCGCAGGATAGAGCAGCAAGAGAGCTGCATCAAATCAGGCTTTGGACTGAAGACCACAACAACAACAACAACCACATGAATTTTACTATATCGTTCTTCGTGAATTATACATATGAGCAGGTTATGCTCCAGTAAGGATCGCTGACGTTCGACGGATCATGACTATGTTACTGCTGATTAGGGTGGAGTGGTTGGGGGTGAAGTCTAGGCGTACATTTTTTCGTTAACAGGGAACTGACATTCTTGTAACACCTGCTTCGCCATAACGCTCATCGTCGTCACCGTGTTATTCCCTCCATTATTACCTTCCGACAATAGTTTGCGACCCTCGATGAGATGACTAGAATGTTGAGTTTTTGGTTTATATTCAGGATGATGAAATACTGATTTTGTTGTTAATTCCCCCCCCCCCCCCACCCATAAGTCACCAAGTCCATACGGCCTTCGGAACGAATTTTCTTTACATTTTTGGAATTTATTGACTTCTACTATTACAAGCATTTCAAACGGAATTTTGCAGGGCTCCAAACTGCTGTGACTGCAAAATCTATGGTGAGGAGAATTGTTATCATTCCGAAGCATCATGGCCTTTTAACAGCGAATAATTTTCGTACCCCATGCTACTCAAGTTTTACTACAAAGACAGCGAATAATTTTCGTACCCTCATGCTACTCAAGTTTTACTACAAAAATGTTGCACGGGCTGTAAACAGCAGATTGTCCTTCTTGCTTGGTCGCATGATTGATAAACATCAGTATCGCCTCACTAGCCGTACTAGTTTGATCGAAGTGACAGAATATAGGAGGCGGCTGTTTCGCCAGTTCAGTGTGCTTGTGCCTCCTTAGAATTTTTGTGGCATTTAATCGCGTTAGTCACTCATATCTCGATCGCCCGTTGGAGATTGTTGGTTTTAACGCTCCTGCACGTGTTGTTCTTTCTAAATTGTAGAAGAACATTGCTTCTGAGATGGTCAACGGTCGGCTGACGCCGCCGGTTTTTCTCTGTCCGGGAGTGCCTCAGGGCAGTCCGCTCTCTGTCTTTGTTCTTTCTCTTTAACCGTGTTGCTGCCAGTCTCTGTTCGGAAGTCAGGTCTAGAACTCTGAGGGGGGAATCTCCCGTCTTGGTCATATGTCGATAACGTTGTGGTCCTCCTTCGACGAATGAGGAAGTCCCTTTCTAAAACTGATAGCTGACGATTTTTCTCGTACTTCAGGTGCTCGGTTAAATGGAGTCAAATGCAGTTTGGTCATCCTACGCGGCTTCGAAGTCGCTGTCGTCCCTTGGGCACATTCATTGGAACACCATACATCTGTCGTGGTTGTCGCTGATCGTTGCCCACTGAAGATGGCAGCTTTGAATTGGGAATCTGTTACTGATAAAATTTAGGCTGCTGTACTGGAACATGAACGACGCTCGCTTACCAATCTGCAAAAGGTATTGATATTGGTTACCTAAATTTTGTGAGGCGTATGTTGTATAGTACAGATGTCCCTTTGCCAAAACAGAAGCGAAAAAATTGCAATAACTGCCTGGTCGATTTATATGACGGTGCCACAGATGAAAGAAGCTTGTCTCTATGAGATTTCACATGTAAGGCGACTGAATTGTATGTCCGACGCATGATAGTGATAGTTACCAGGTAACTGCATACTATCATGTCACCATTCTTCACTATTATACAGTCTGTGAGTCTTGTGTCGCCTGTTGAGATTGGTCTCCATAATTCCACATATTCGCTGGAAAGTTGTATGGACCAACATCAGCCTCCCGATTCACACAATGGAAATGGCTTCCTCTTGGTACAGATTCATTAATAACTTATCGCCTATTGGTGTACGTGTTGTCTATGTGGATTCATCAACATGCTTCAGCACAGTTTTATCAGCAGTTGTCAACTTTACAACTGGCTGTCACTGCGAAATCAACTTGATTTCTTCGCCTGGATTTCGGTCACGACCTTATCCTGCGACCAGATTCCTCCTTCATTCCAAACTCGAAGTCTAATTCCCTGATGTGGTTGATTGCTCATTTTGTGCATTTTTTTGTTGCTGGTGCGACGGGGACGACTTCTTGACATTTCAGCAGTACATGATTTCTGAGCACTGTAACGCCTCGCAGTTGCCTCGTTAGCGGGACGGTTTTGATGACATGCTGATTTCACGTCTTCCAGACATGTTTTGGTTAAGGCGGTCAGCGGCTGTGGCCGTTTTCTGATGGAGATTTCGGGGTCCCTATTGGCGTGAATGGCCCTTTTCGTTTCTCGTTTGTATCTTTAGCAAGGTGTTTCATTGATTGTTTTCTCTCTTATACGTAGGGAAAAAAGGGATTCCCGTTTGGACACGTGTTTTTGCCCTTTAGCTGTTTGTTGCTGCAGTTTTATTTAAAACAAGCGGTAAAGTGTGTGCCTCTGAAGCGAGAGACTGTATGAAAAAAAAATCTGCCGCTAAACAGGGGGGTCGTAACATAAAGAAAAAGTGGTGAGGGCAGTTTACTGTTACGCAAAGGACCCAGGTTCGAGTCCCAGGACTACCAACAATTTTCCTTTGTGGGAGGTACTAGAGGGGGTTTCACTCGCTTCGTGATACCAATGGAGGAGCTACTTGAGCATGTAGTAGTGACTCCTGGTCACAAAAACTCACAATCGCCAGGGGAGCGGTATGCTCACTGCACGTCCCTTCGTACTGCATCCTATGACACCTTTGCCATAGGATGACACGGCTGAAGGTCAGTACGGGATGAGCCCTCTGGGGCTTGTGAATGGAGTTAACATATAGGAAAATTAAAGAAACTTTCGAAGAAATAAAAAGCATCATATTTCGGGCTTGCAGCCGGATCACGTTGACATCTTGGCACGATATTTCGGCTAACAAACATGCAGCCATCTTCAGGTGAGTACGAGACTGAAGATTACTGGTGCGCGTCGTTCTATATATACCGAAAATTGGCGCGGCGGCGCCTGCGCAGTGGAGAAGGCTAATACCGCGCCCCCTATCTAATTTGGCGCGCTCTGCAGCAGAAGCGGGCCGCGCATGCGTAGTGGTGTACCTACATTTGCGCTATCTGTCGTAAAGCGCCTTCGCGCAGCTGAGGCGCGGTAGCCGAAAGTATAAAATCAATTTTCGTCATCCGTCGCACTAGATGCAGACCCAGTCTCTATGAAGCGATTAAAGAAATTACAGGATCCCATGCTTTATCCATCTGAAAGCCGCCGTCTCGATTAATAAGATCTTTTGCCAATAGTATCTCCACGGACTCCTTGATAATGTATTCCCAAAAAGATCTAGTTGTCGCTAAAATTTTGGTTCCACAATAATCCATGGAGTGTCCCGTCGAAATACAGTGTTCCGCTATGGCTGATTTGTTGGGCTGTAATAGACGTGTGTGGCGCTCATGCTCCACGCATCTTTCCCGTACTGTGCGAGTAGTTTGGCCAATGTAGGATTTGCCACATTGACAAGGGATCTTATAAATACCCGCCTTCCTCAGACCCAGATCGTCCTTCACAGAGCCAAGCAAAGCCGATATTTTCGTAGGTGGTCGGAAGATCACTTTAACACAATGCTTCTTTAAAATCCTTCCTATTTTAGAGGAGAGGTTACCCACATACGGAAGAAAAGCCCTGGACCTGACCACCTCTTTGTCTTCTTCTTGCCCGCATCTCGTGGTCGTGCGGTAGCGTTCTCGCTTCCCACGCCCGGGTTCCCGGGTTCGATTCCCGGCGGGGTCAGGGATTTTCTCTGCCTCGTGATGGCTGGGTGTTGTGTGCTGTCCTTAGGTTAGTTAGGTTTAAGTATTTCTAGGTTCTAGGGGACTTATGACCACAGCAGTTGAGTCCCATAGTGCTCAGAGCCATTTGAACCATTTTTTTTGTCTTCTTCTTCTTGTTTCTCTTTACATTTCTTCTTTGTTACAGCTGTGCGGATTTGGCGTGTAGAATATCCATTCTCCCTGAAGACGGATTGCAAATGTTCTAATTCTTTAGGAAGGCTGTCCTTATCAGATACCACATGTGCCCGGTGCACCAGAGTACGCAGAAAACCCATGGTTTGTGCAGGGTGGTGGCAGCTTGTCGCCTGCAAATACAGATCTGTGTGT
Organism: Schistocerca nitens; assembly: GCF_023898315.1. Lineage (NCBI taxonomy): Eukaryota > Metazoa > Arthropoda > Insecta > Orthoptera > Acrididae > Schistocerca > Schistocerca nitens. The sequence continues at coordinate 254,889,587 of NC_064618.1, forward strand.
GTGGGCTTCCGGTAGACGGAGTGCCCCAAAGATCCATCGGTTCTACGATTGACAAGGACATCTAGAAACGGCAGACATCTATCTTTTTCGACCTCCATGGTAAACTGAATATTCTTGTGAATGGAATTCAGATGTTTTAAGAATCCTGCCAGTTTTTCTTCTCCATGGGGCCAAACTACAAATGTGTCATCCACGTAACGCCAGAAGACTTTCGGTTTAAATTCAGCCGACTCGAGTGCCTTCTCCTCAAAGTCTTCCATAAAAAGGTTTGCTACCAGAGGGGACAAAGGACTGCCCTGGCAACACCGTCAACTTGTTCAAAATATTCATTATTGAATAAGAAATAAGTTGAGAACAGGCAATCATGAAATAATACTGTTATGTCGGCTTTGAACCTTCTGCTAATGAGTACCAGTGAATCCATCAGTGGAACCTTAGTAAATAAAGAGACGACATCAAAACTCACTAATAAGTCAGAATTGTGGAGTTGGAGCGACTTCAGTCTACTAATAAAATCGGCGGAATTACGAATGTGATGTGGACACTTGCCCACATAAGGTCTCAGTAACGAAGACAGATGTTGTGCTAAGTCATAGGTTGGCGCACCGATATTACTAACAATAGGGCGTAATGGTAGTCCCTCTTTATGAATTTTCGGAAGACCATAAAGCCTCGGTGGAACAGAGCTATGCGGTTTCAGTCTTTTAATGACTTCAGGTGGAAGCGTAGAAGAGTTTAACAAAACTGTCGTTTTTCTTTCTACTCTGCTCGTCGGATCCTTGTCGATCTTCCGATATGTGGATTCACCAAGGAGGCTATAAATCTTCTCGTTGTAGATGTTTCGTGGCAAAAGTACCGTCGCATTGCCCTTGTCCGCTCGGAGAACCGCAGTGTGGGGATCTTCACGTAGTTTGCGAAGTGCAGCCCTTTCGCTAGAAGAAATGTTGTTCTTCAGAGGAGTCGCTTTCTTAAGTGCACGGCATGTTTCACGCCTGATTTCTTCAGCTGCGTCGCTGGGAAGGGGTCTAACAGCTTCTTCAATAGCGGTTATGAAATCCGCGAAAGGTGGAGTCTTAGGTGTAGGAGCGAAGTTAAGTCCTTTTCCGAGTACAGACAGCGTCGCATTGTCCAAATCTCTATCCGTGAAATTAACCACGGAGCGTCGAAAAGTGCCTTCTTGCGGCGATGCTGTCGATAGACGTGCAAACTTCGATGACTGCCTAGAAGATGACTTGTTTTGAGCCCAGTCCGCTTTGGCCCAAGTGACTCCGTCAACCCACTCCCAGGTGAAAGAAGGAAGACTGGATGCTATTTCCAAATGAAGGTGATACAGTTGTCTTGAAATCAGATCCAGTTCACGGCGAGTGAAGCAAATCCTCTCCTTTACTAGAGCCAGGCTAGCCTTCCGAGTTATATTCCTGGCGGCGGCGGTCTTGATGAAATGTGTCACTTTGGCAAACTTAGGGATAAAGCCATTGTCCCGACACTTCAATAAAAAACACAGAGAGCTAAGTAATCTTGCTCGTTTGTTGCGTAACTTATCCAAACTCTGGACGTGTGCTACCATCTTCTCCCCGTAAAGGTGTCTGATGTGTATCTTGAAGTTTTCCCGGCGTATTGATTGGTCCATCATATTTCGGGCTTGCAGCCGGATCACGTTGACATCTTGGCACGATATTTCGGCTAACAAACATGCAGCCATCTTCAGGTGAGTACGAGACTGAAGATTACTGGTGCGCGTCGTTCTATATATACCGAAAATTGGCGCGGCGGCAGAGCGCGCCAAATTAGATAGGGGGCGCGGTATTAGCCTTCTCCACTGGGCAGGCGCCGCCGCGCCAATTTTCAGTATATATAGAATGACGCGCACCAGTAATCTTCAGTCTCGTACTCACCTGAAGATGGCTGCATGTTTGTTAGCCGAAATATCATGCCAAGATGTCAACGTGATCCGCCTGCAAACCCGAAATATGATGGACCAATCAATACGCCGGGAAAACTTCAAGATACACAAATAAAAAGCAGCTGTACAACAATCACGAGATCACATGTCAAGTAAGTGTTGACCAAAGCCTGGGGATACATAACTGTTAAGTCTTTCGAGGCTACTTGTTGACAAATTGCCTATTGTCTTCTGTCTCGGGTTCTTCGGTCGACCTTCGTTTGATAATTTTTCTGACATTTCGCAAGTACGAGTGGCTAGCATAGTCAAAGCTTCATCTTCAATTGCTGATGGTGAACTGGAGTCGCGCTCGTGGACACAAATTATATGTACCTGGCGCGCCAACGTCCTTGAGCTTTCCGTTGGACGATGGCGTGCGAAGTACAAATAGTCTGCGGCGGCGAGCGCTACTCCATTCCACTAGCAGCTGTGGAGGGTGAAGCTTTGGCAATGCCAGCAACTCGTGCTGGCGAAGTGTCAGAAAAATTATCAAAAAATCTCAGCCGAAGACCCCGAGACGGAAGCGAACAGGCAATTTGTCAAAGAAAGGAAGGTCGGTGGACGGAATAGATAAGCTCAATGGACAACACGGCTGAAAGCAAGGGGAAACTACGGCCACAATTTTTCCCGAGGGCATGCAGCTTTACTGTATGATTAAATGATGATGGCGTCCTCTTGGGTAAAATATTCCGGAGGTAAAATAGTCCCCCATTCGGATCTCCGGGCGGGGACTACTCAAGAGGATGTCGTTATCAGGAGAAAGAAAACTGGCGTTCTACGGATCGGAGCGTGGAATGTCAGATCCCTTAATCAGGCAGGTAGGTTAGAAAATTTGAAAAGGGAAATGGATAGGTTAAAGTTAGATATAGTGGGAATTAGTGAAGTATGGTGGCAGGAGGAACAAGACTTCTGGTCAGGTGACTACAGGGTTATAAACACAAAGTCAAATAGGGGTAATGCAGGAGTAGGTTTAATAATGAATAGGAAAATAGGAATGCGGGTAAGCTACTACAAACAGCTTAGTGAACGCATTATTGTGACCAAGATAGATACGAAGCCCACACCTACTACAGTAGTACAAGTTTATATGTCAACTAGCTCTGCAGATGACGAAGAAATTGAAGAAATGTATGATGAAATAAAAGAAATTATTCAGATAGTGAAGGGAGACGAAAATTTAATAGTCATGGGTGACTGGAATTCGTCAGTAGGAAAAGGGAGAGAAGGAAACGTAGTAGGTGAATATGGATTGGGGCTAAGAAATGAAAGAGGAAGCCGCCTGGTAGAATTTTGCACAGGGCACAACTTAATCATAGCTAACACTTGGTTTAAGAATCATGATAGAAGGTTGTATACATGGAAGAACCCTGGAGATACTAAAAGGTATCAGATAGATTATATAATGATAAGACAGAGATTTAGGAACCAGGTTTTAAATTGTAAGACATTTCCAGGGGCAGATGTGGACTCTGACCACAATCTATTGGTTATGAACTGTAGATTAAAACTGAAGAAACTGCAAAAAGATGGGAATTTAAGGAGATGGGACCTGGATAAACTGAAAGTACCAGAGGTTGTAGAGAGTTTCAGGGAGAGCATAAGGGAACAATTGACAGGAATGGGGGAAATAAATACAGTAGAAGAAGAATGGGTAGCTTTGAGGGATGAAATAGTGAAGGCAGCAGAGGATCAAGTAGGTAAAAAGACGAGGGCTAGTAGAAATCCTTGGTTAACAGAAGAAATATTGAATTTAATTGATGAAAGGAGAAAATATAAAAATGCAGTAAATGAAGCAGGCAAAAAGGAGTACAAACGTCTCAAAAATGAGATCGACAGGAAGTGCAAAATGGCTAAGCAGGGATGGCTAGAGGACAAATGTAAGGATGTAGAGGCTTGTCTCAGTAGGGGTAAGATAGATACTGCCTACAAGAAAATTAAAGAGACCTTTGGAGAGAAGAGAACCACTTCTATGAATATCAAGAGCTCAAATGGCAACCCAGTTCTAAGCAAAGAAGGGAAGGCAGAAAGGTGGAAGGAGTATATAGAGGGTCTATACAAGGGCGATGTACTTGAGGACAATATTATGGAAATGGAAGAGGATGTAGATGAAGATGAAATGGGAGATACGATACTGCGAGAAGAGTTTGACAGAGCACTGAAAGACCTGAGTCGAAACAAGGCCCCCGGAGTTGACAACATTCCATTGGAACTACTGACGGCCTTGGGAGAGCCAGTCCTGACAAAACTCTACCATCTGGTGAGCAAGATGTATGAAACAGGCGAAATACCCTCAGACTTCAAGAAGAATATAATAATTCCAATCCCAAAGAAAGCAGGTGTTGACAGATGTGAGAATTACCGAACAATCAGTTTAATAAGCCACAGCTGCAAAATACTAACACGAATTCTTTACAGACGAATGGAAAAACTAGTAGAAGCCTACCTCGGGGAAGATCAGTTTGGATTCCGTAGAAATACTGGAACACGTGAGGCAATACTGACCTTACGACTTATCTTAGAAGAAGGATTAAGGAAAGGCAAACCTACGTTTCTAGCATTTGTAGACTTAGATAAAGCTTTTGACAATGTTGACTGGAATACTCTCTTTCAAATTCTGAAGGTGGCAGGGGTAAAATACAGGGAGCGAAAGGCTATTTACAATTTGTACAGAAACCAGATGGCAGTTATAAGAGTCGAGGGACATGAAAGGGAAGCAGTGGTTGGGAAGGGAGTAAGACAGGGTTGTAGCCTCTCCCCGATGATATTCAATCTGTATATTGAGCAAGCAGTAAAGGAAACAAAAGAAAAATTTGGAGTAGGTATTAAAATCCATGGAGAAGAAATAAAAACATTGAGGTTCGCCGATGACATTGTAATTCTGTCAGAGACAGCAAAGGACTTGGAAGAGCAGTTGAACGGAATGGATGGTGTCTTGAAGGGAGGGTATAAGATGAACATCAACAAAAGCAAAAGGATAGAGTAGCATGATGCTGAGGGTATTAGATTAGGAAATGAGACACTTAAAGTAGTAAAGGAGTTTTGCTATTTGGGGAGCAAAATAATTGATGATGGTCGAAGTAGAGAGGATATAAAATGTAGACTGGCAATGGCAAGGAAAGCGTTTCTGAAGAAGAGAAATTTGTTGACATCGAGTATAGATTTAAGTGTCAGGAAGTCATTTCTGAAAGTATTTGTATGGAGTGTAGCCATGTATGGAAGTGAAACATGGACGGTAAATAGTTTGGACAAGAAGAGAATAGAAGCTTTCGAAATGTGGTGCTACAGAAAATGCTGAAGATTAGATGGGTAGATCACATAACTAATGAGGAGGTACTGAATAGGATTGGGGAGAAGAGGAGTTTGTGGCACAACTTGACCAGAAGAAGGGATCGGTTGGTAGGACATGTTCTGAGGCATCAAGGGATCACCAATTTAGTATTGGAGGGCAGCGTAGAGGGTAAAAATCGTAGGGGGAGACCAAGAGATGAATACACTAAGCAGATTCAGAAGGATGTATGTCGCAGTAGGTACTGGGAGATGAAGAAGCTTGCACAGGATAGAGTAGCATGGAGGGCTGCATCAAACCAGTCTCAGGACTGAAGACCACAACAACAACAACAATGGACACCATTTTAGACATTCCTTTAAAAATGATTATTAAGTGGCTTCAGCTCGATCTAGCCCTCTTGAAGACTCTCTTAGTCGCTGAGCTCAGATCATTAACTACATTAGTGGCAACGGTACACGCTGTTCGCGTCATGTCTTTGGGGAATCAATATCTCTCTGTCGTGTTATTTGTTATACGGTTGCTTTTGGGAAACTATCACACAGTGCAGAAGGGCAACCTGTTGGCAGGGCATGAGCACAGTCGAAGGGCTGTAATTACGTATGTTACTCGGTACGTGCAGTTGCATCTCGAGCCACCTGCTTAGCTTCTTCTCCGCGAACTGAATGTCTTCCATCGTGACGCCCAGCCGCTTGCTGGTGAATGCAACCTCCCCTGGAGTGGCAGGTTGGAAGCTGCAGGTGGTAGCTATCATGCAGTGACTCTGTAAAGTAGAAAGGATGATCAAACATCGCCAGAAGAAGGTGTTAATAGCTACATTTGTCAAAGGAACTGAAAGTGCCGTGTCTCTAATAGCTGCGAGAACAAACACATTTCTGCAGCAATGAGAACGGGGTGTCCTACTCCAGTGTCGTGTCAGCGGCAGTTAGTGACCGGACGGATACAAATGGCATTGTGCAACAATAGTGACTGCAATAGGTACTCTTCCTGACAGTCCGCAGCTCGTGGTCTCGCGGTCGCGTTCTCGCTTCCGGAGCACGGGATCCCAGGTTCGATTCCCGACGGGGTCAGGAATATTCACCTGACTCGAGATGACTAGGTGTTTTTGTTGTCCTTGTCATTTCATCATCATTCCTGAAAGTCGATAATTTGGACTGAGTAAAGGTTGGTAATTTTTACGGGCGCTGATAACCACGCACTTGAGCGCCCCACAAACCAAACACCATCATTATCTTCTTGACACCAGAACAGGTGGTGCGGTACTTCAGAAATGTGACGCACTCCAATCAGTGCCACAGTGAGCCATCAGTTGTATGTGTAGAAACTGAGCACAGGGGTGGTTAAGGCGCCAAGCCGCAAAGGCGGCTGGTTGGGATGCCGAGCTGAGAAGGACTCCAGAATTCAGATTAATTTTGGAGAGGGGACCAAACAGCGAGGTCATCGGTCCCGTCGGATTAGGGAAGGAGGGAGAAGGAAATCGTCCGTGCCTTTCCAAAGGAACCATACCGGCATTTCCCGGAAGCGATTTAAGGAAATCACGAAAAACCTATATAAGGATGGCCGGACGCGGGTTTGAACCGTCAGCCTCCCGAATGCGAGTCCAGTGCGCTAACCACTGCGCCACTTCGTTCGGTCAGAATTCAGGGTTAGTATTTCGATTGGAGTCTAATTGGCCGAGAACGGGATACAAAGGAGCTTGCCGGTAAACTAAGGTGTCATCCCGGCTTCGAAAAAGAAAACAAAATACGTTTCAGGAGAGTGAGGAAACAACTTACGAGTGAGTCTAGGAATGTTTATCAATTTTCAGCTACCCTCATGGCAAATTTATATGGTTCAAATGCTTACTGATGAGTCGTCCTCATATGCTGCAACTTATGTTTTTAAACAGTGTCTTTTGTTTAACATGCCAGTATAAATCTAATTTTTGTTATTTATGCCCCACGTTTTGCAATGGAAAGTGAAATACACTACTGGACATTAAAATTGCTGCAACACGAAAATGACGAGCTACAGACGCGAAATTTAACCGTCAGGAAGAAGATTCTGTGATATGCAAATGATTAGCTTTTCAGAGCATTCACACAAGGCTGGCGCCGGTGGTGACACCTACAACGTGCTGACATGTGGAAAGTTTCCAACCGATTTCTCATACACAAACAGCAGCTGACCGGCGTTGCCTGGTGAAACGTTGTTGTGATGCCTCGTGTAAGGAATAGAAATGCGTACCACCACGTTTCCGACTTTGATGAAGGTCAGATTGTAGCCTATCGCGATTGCGGTTTATCGTATCACCACATTGCTGCTCGCGTTGGTCGAGATCCAATGACTGTTAGCAGAATATGGAATCGGTCGGTTGAGGAGGGTAATACGGAACGCCGTGCTGGATCCCTATGGCCTCGTATAACTAGCAGTCGAGATGACAGGCATCTTACCCGCATGGCTGTAACGGATCGTGCAGCCCCGTCGCGATCCCTGACTCAACAGATGGGGACGTTTGCAAGACAACAACCATCTGCACGAACAGTTCGACGACGTTTGCAGCAACATAGACTATCAGCTCGGAGACCATGGATGCGGTTACCCTTGACGCTGCATCACAGACAGGAGCGCCTGCGATGGTGTACTCAACGACGAACCTGGCTGAACGAATAGCAAAATGTCAGTTTTTCGGATGGATCCAGGTTCTGTTTACAGAATCATGATGGTCGCATCCGTGTTTGGCGACATCGCGGTGAACGCACATTGGATGCATGTATTCGTCATCGCCATACTGGCGTATCACACGGGGTGATGGGATGGGGTGCCATTGGTCTCGGTCACCTCTTATTCGCATTGACGGCACTTTGAACAGTGGACGTTACATTTCAGATGGGTTACGACCCGTGGCTCTACCCTTCATTCGAAACCCTACATTTCAGCAGGATAACGCACGTCCGCATGTTGCAGGTCCTGTACGGGCCTTTCTGGATACACAAAATGTTCGACTGCTGCCTGTCTAGCACATTCTCCAGATCTCTCACCAATCGGAAACGTCTGGTCAATGGTGGCCGAGCAACTGGCTGGTCACAATATGCCAGTCACTGCTCTTGATTAACTATGATATCGTGTTGAAGCTGCATGGGCTACTGTACCTGTACACGCCATCCAAGCTGTATTTGACTCAATGCCCAGGGGTATACGTGCCGTTATTACGGCCAGAGGTGGTTGTTGTGGGTAGTGATTTCTCAGGATCTATGCACCCAAATTGCGCGAAAATGTAATCACATGTCAGTTCTACAAATGGTTCAAATGGCTTTGAGCACTATGGGTCTTAACTTCTGAGGTCATCAGTTCCCTAGAACTTAGAACTATTTAAACCTAACTAACCTAAGGGCATCACACACATCCATGCCCGAGGCAGGATTCGAACCCGCCACCGTAGCGATCGCGCGGTTCCAGACTGTAGCGCCTCGAACCGCTTGGCCACTCCGGCCGGCTGTCAGTTCTAGTATAATATATTTGTCCAATGAATACCCGTTTATCATCTGCATTTCTTCTTGTTGTAGCAATTTTAAGGGCCAGTAGTGTAATTTGTAAGTTAAAAACTTCCATTATTTAAATTTAAAGAAAAGGTATTTTCTGCAGTCAGTTTCACAGAAGGGATATTTTTTATCCGACTTCTGATCAGCCTTGAAGTTAAAACCACTGTGGAAATCAGTTGAAGTTTTGTATGGATCTGTTTCCCCAATGTCTCTAGTAGGCCCGTCTATCACGCAACAACACATTTTCCGGTTCTACGCACACAGTGAGCAACTGAAAATCCCAAGAAAATGTCGTGCTGTTAGCAAAGGCACTCGGTCATCTGCTATAGTAACCCATTAATGCCGCCCTGTCCTAACGGATACATCCATCGTACATCTCAGTTTGATTCCTGCAATTATTTTATGCAGTGTTGCTTGTCTGTTGGCACTGACAACTCTAGGCCAATGTTGCTGGTCTCGGTCGCTAAGTGAAGGCCGTCAGCTACTGGGTTGTCCATGGTGAGAGGTAATGTCTGAAATTTGGTATTCCCAGCACACTCTTGACACTATGGCTCTTGGAATATTGAATTCCCTAACGATTTCCGAAATGGGTTGTCTCATGCATATAGCTCCAACTACCATTCCACATTCTCATTGTGTTAATTTCCGTTGCCAGACCATAATCACATCGGAACCTTTTCATATGAAGTTAAGTGACAATTTCACCAATGCACTGTCCTTTAGGTATGCGATACTACCGCCATCTTTGTATGCACATGTCGCGATCCGATAACTTTTCTCACCTTAGTGTACATCATGAGTCCCTGTACTATAAATAGAGGAAATACGAGATGTGATTGTAATCCTGATTTCCCCTCTGGTTCTCGTCAAATGAAAGGCGCACATACCCAGGCAAAAGGGATTGGGTGGGTGGAGGGGGGAGGGAGGGGGCGCCCCCCTCCCCCTAGCTCTCAGAGAAAGGAAAAAATGTGGTGACAACAGGTGTTTTTCTTTCTTTTAAAAGTCGGTTTTACGCGGGTTTTTAAAAGTATTGTGTCTGGAACTTTTTTATGACTACTTACAAGTCGCTATTTTTCCTCCAGATATTACAAAGACTCCAGACCCCTAGGCCTAGCCGCCCGCTCCGTCGCTCAATCCTACTAACTGTCATATGGGCGCCTTTGCTTCTACTAATTGTAACAGCAGTCAATACACTCCGTTAGCAACTCGTCTTAATCCCGCCAATTTGTAGAGGATTTAAACTCTGTATCTCTGGTTCTGTGAACATACTGAACACGCTGACCATATAGGTCGAGCATATTTAGTTTTTGCTGGGGTGGGGGAGGGGGGGAGGGGGGAGGGGGGAGAGGGGGAGGGGGGGCGTGGTATGAATCAAGTGTTGAACAAGCTGCAGGCTTTCGGTGGGATGGCTTTCGGACAATAAAGCGTCTCGTCTGAGGTAAAAACTTGGTCTTGCTTCCGGGGACTGGTCGATGTTGCACTGGTCAGGATGGGTAGCAGGTGCTAAGGGTGACCGGGAAGTCAAGGGAGGTTGTGAATTTATACACACAATGCCGCTTATATCTTCGGCTTAATGTAATGTTGACAACTATGATCTGACTTATTGCAAGCTCTTTGCACTGTTAGTTTTGCGACGGTAAATAAAGAGCTGTATTATACTGGAGTCATTGCTTGCTACTGGCATCACAACATAAAACTTGATGCCGAAATTTGAGACGTTACCACTACCACTGTTGTGAAATCATGGCTCTGACTGCATTTCATGGGCGGCATTAGTAGAGTTAGTAGAGCAACAAGGCCTTTCGATGTCGACAGGCAATTAAGTCAAATTGGAGATTTTTTGTAGTACCATGACTAAACACAGCTGATTTCAATGTTGTGGACCATTCTACTACTGTTGCAGTTCTGTTGATGCGTTAACTGATTATCGTAATCAGATGTTTACGCTACACCTACTGCTTGTTTATGACTCGCGCTGCCACCTAATAATTGTTTATCTAAATACGTACTGCAATGGCCCACACACAACTGAAAATCGCCTCACAGTCAGCTACAGCGCCTAAAAATGGTGCGGACAGGAACAATAGCAAACATAATACTCATTTTTGAAGGAGCTACATCAGTTTAATGGCATAGCCCCCAATGAAGATTACTGATATTATAAAGATTAGCTACACGAATCATTATCTATACTAAGATTCACTGACATAAAAACCCACAATCTTCTAACTGTCGCTGTTTAGGAAGCTGACACGTCCAAATGTAACGAATATACAGCTCCAACCAATCGCGCTATTTTATGCACGCCACAGGGAATCAAAGGGAAACTGATGAATTCCGTAGCTCACACTACCATTAATGATACACAATCTGCTTTGAGCGTCTCTTCTGTTGTTCCAGCAGCTGATATGCGACTGTTCGCCATAAAACTTGAGACGGTTTCTGAGGACGTCGAGACCTGGACTCGTTTTTGGTAACAGTTCCAGGTGTCAGTAGCTCAGGATCCCACGATATCTGCCATTCATAAAAAGATATTGTTTGTAACTTCTTAAAAGTGGAGCCAAAGCGTTTAGCTGATGGTATTGCTGTGATCTCTGACACATCTGAACAAACCAAGATACTTCTCGTAGCACGCTGTGGCGATACAAATAGTATTATACACAAATGGTTCAAATGGCTCTGAGCACTATGGGACTTAACATCTGTGGTCATCAGTCCCCTAGAACTTAGAACTACTTAAACCTAACTAACCTAAGGACATCACACACATCCATGCCCGAGGCAGGATTCGAACCTGCGACCGTAGCAGTCACGCGGTTCCGGACTGAGCGCCTAGAACCGCACGGCCACCGCGGCCGGCATTATACACACTCACCTGGATTATACTCACCTGGATTATTTGGAATCTATTAAACCAACACAATTTCCGAATCCAGAATCAAATTTTTCTTCATTTATCGATTTTAATGGCCACATCCAAGCATTCCGCGCGGTCGGTAAGGACGTGAAAGCTTATGTTCGTGTAGTAGCACCAAACGATCTCTCAACTTTTCTTAGCGATTTTTGCCGAAGCTAGCTTATTCATGTCAAGTAAACCGGCCCTTCGGGAGGCGACGAATCTCGGTCGATGGAATTTATAGGAGTGGAAGATCCACTGTGCTTCGCATAAGATCCACTGTGACAAAGAAACGTGGACTTACACTCCCACGACAGCAGCCCTTCATATCCATTCTAATCAGAAACAAGCATTATCCAAACGCAATAACAGTTATGGTCCACTTTGCGTCTTTTACGAGGAACGTGGCGATGGGGCCCAAGAATGTAATAAAATTACTTTCACTGAACGAAAACAGAAAATGGGACTTGATAACCAGTGTTTTCCATGCCTAAACAAAGGACATAAAGTGATAAATTGTGAGATGAAGGGTAGGACATTTTGTGCTAACTCTAAAAACCGAGCGAGGTGGCGCAGTGGTTAGCACACTGGACTCGCATTTGGGAGGACGACGGTTCAATCCCGTCTCCGGCCATCCTGATTTAGGTTTTTCGTGATTTCCCTAAATCCTTTCAGGCAAATGCCGGGATGGTTCCTTTGAAAGGGCACTGCCGATTTCTTCCACGTCCCTCCCTCACCCGAGCTTGCGCTCCGTCTCTAACGACCTCGTTGTCGACGGGACGTTAAACACTAATCTCCTCCTCTTCCTCTAATTCTAAAAAACTGCGGCGCAAATTGACATGTGTCGAAATCTCAGCAGCGCAGAGCAACGTTTCTTCTTTCAGTATAATAGATGCAACTACATCAACTTCTTATTCTTGCAAACAGCTCATGTGCGCCTCATAGGACCAACAGGACGAAGGAAAAACTACTCGATGTGTGCTACACAACGGAAGCAAGCATCCACAACAGCAGTCATTAATAAAATATTCGAAACTGCCAGCCTCCGACCAACGACAACTTAATGTTTGCACGTTCGAATCTCTTACTAGTTCCTCGCGACGGCGTTTGAAATAATCTCCATCTTCCATCAACAGGTATAAAAGTGACTACTGCTTCACGCCCCAGCCTAGAGTTTCAGAAGATACTACAAATTTGTAACATGTCCGTACACAGCAGTTAGCTGATCCACGGAGAGGTTTCCAAGAAACACTCATCGAGGTTTTTGTTGGCGGTGATAATTACTGGAAGAATGTCACCGTTAATGTACGTATGTAAATCCATTGTTCTGTTTCCCATCACACTCGGTTGGATCCCCAGCGGCAGCAGATATGTTCAAACTTATATTCCGTCAGACTACAAATTCAGACCATTTTGGGACTTAGAGACAATTGGGAATACAGCGCACCATGATCCAGTGAAGACGAATGAAGATTCTGCCTTCCTTCAAGAACTTCAGGCATTTTGTCCTGTGAGTGATCACTTAAGAGTCGTTCGTCTTCCTGAGAAACAAAACATTGTTCTATCTAGATTGCAACATATGGGCAACAAAAGTTCGATTTCCTTATCTTGCGTGGTTATTGACCAAATTCAAAATGCTTTCGTAATCAACTCACTAAGAGGTATGATTGTCTGTTAAAAGTTTAAAACACTAACGTAAGTATTACGTTTGGAAACTATGTTTGTCTTGAGGAGCACAAAAGCCGATACTTCATTCATACAGACAGCAGACTCTCGACTATCCTCAATTATTCAAAATGACAGTCATAATCGCATTATTTATTTTGCCGCCAACCGGTTTCAACTCGCGATGGGGTCACCTTCAGGGCAATTTACACCATTTTGTCGCTCGCTGGAGACGTGACGCGTGAAACCGGTTGGCGGCAAAATAAGTAACGCGATTATGACTGTAATTTTGAATAACTGATTATAATTAAATTAATCGCTGTTTATCTCCATACAACTATGTTGTCTAAAATTCTCGACTATCCGGCCTAAAGTGGCGGGAAGTCAAACCGGATAACAAAAAAACCGGATAGTCCGGAGTCGTATAAAGTTTCTCCTGCGTCCCCAGCTGTCCCATTCGGAACACTCCTTTTTAGTAGCGAAACCAAATTTTGTTAATATTTTCTGACTCATTACATGATACATACTAGTTATAACTGTTTGTCATCAACATACTGCAACCTTCAAAAATTACTGCATGGAACATAAAGCAATCTGATGTGAAAATCAGGCCTGACAAAAAAGATGGAACTTACAGGTTTGAGTTTTAATAAACAATGAGGGATGATTATTTTCCCTCCTTTAGCCATGTTCCACGCTACAGTGTCCTTGCACTTACGCTAAGAGGTAAAACCATCGGGCGTTGCTTTCTTCGGCTCACTAATACTCGTATACTGCTGCACTGCTTCAATCGTCTTGAACCCTTCCGAATGTGGGATGAGATTTCTCTAGTCATCTAAATTTGCCTGCTCCTCTTGTGTTACGTCTTCGTTCGTCGCCATTTCCTCAATATCTTTGTCAGTTAATCAACCTCATCATTTGCCATACAATCTTTGACCTGTTCTATATCGACACCCTCACAGCGCGGTACATTTGTGAGCAACGAAACAATATCACCTTTTCCATCTCTAACTTCGGTCTCACTACATGGATTCAAAGTTCAAATCTCCACTTTCGTGGTCTAAAAGAAGTTTCCAAGACCTTACAAGTGATATGTTCTGAACCCCTTCCTACACTTCGGCGAACCACCTTATGACATCTAGCAAGTCTGTCCTCTTCAGAATTGTTACACAGTCTCCTTTATTACCGATCATTGATGCCAAAGGGCTGAGAAAAGGTCGACGATATTTCTTCTTTAGCATTTCAAGGATCCCTCTTGCCCTATCGGCTGACAAAGAGCAGTCCCATTTGCTGGTAAACGCTTTGGTGTCTCCATCTGTGGGTTCGTCACTGGCAGGGTGTGAAGACACGTTATCGGCAGAGATTTCATCGGTAAACTGTTGTCTTTCAAATATTTCTCTACAGCTAGTGATAATTCATTTTGGAACCCGGTATTAAGGATTTCTGAATTCATACGTGCTTTATTTTAGTGAGTGAAATGTAAGGGAGGTGATACCCGATTTTCAGCTTTTTGAAAGATGTAGGTTTCCGTGGTTTTTTTGTTAAGGTAAGATCAAGGTTGAGGTTGCCAGTTATATTACTGCAAGTCAATACGGTAAATCTTTCCTTACTGTACTTGTACCCAGCTGCCTCAGCTCCTTTTTTGAGGCAAGCGTTTTCGTAGGAAGCATATTATACTTTAAACAACCAGCTGCTTGCCAGAAATTCCCTCCTGGTCAATTAACTTCTAAAGATAGACTTTAAACAACGGAAAAGCCTTTTTGTCAGCGCTAAGGCCTCTCCACTAACGGTAATCTGGCGAATACTGAATCGTTACATCCATCGATCAGACCGTCCGTCACTGGCAGTCAGTTTTGAATCTTCTCCTGTATCTGAGCTTTCCTCCTTTGTGGGCCCAGTAACGGGCAAATCTTTTCCTGTTAAATGTTCATGACTCAAACATAAAGCTTCTCAACTTCTTCGTGCTTACCTTTCAACATTGTCGCATTTATTTTTATTCCACTTCTTCCACTAGCTCGGACCGCATACAACTTTTCAATTTCTGCTCTATTTTTTTCTAGATTCCTACAGTACTTTTTAGTGCTTCTAATCCAAATCAAAGGTTTTGGTTGCTGCCCCATAATCAATTCGCATTATAGTACGTAGATTCATAGTCACTGCAAGCTTTTTCCATTTATCTCCCTGTTCCCGACTCTTTAATTAAAACACAACAATTTAACAACGCACTCGTTTTGGACGTTTGATATGTAACAGAAGAAACAAAGAACACAGGAAGTCCAACATAGCTTCTCTGCACATGTTTTCATTATTACTTGTGAGCCGTGGAAGAGGGCACTAATTATAGTTTGTTGAAGAGTGGTTCGCGTAATTTGATCAAAACTAACTATATAGTATGTACCTCGTAACTGCGACTCCAGATGTGCTAAAGCATAAAACATTCGGAAAGGGCACACGGAATAATAAAGAACGCCCGTTAGCTAAAGTTTTGGAGAAGTACAGTACATACTTTAAATTAATCCTGTTGGTGACCAAATTGTGTTATCTTCATCTACATCTACATCAATACTATTCACACCAACTGACGTCGTGTGGCTGAGAGAACATCTGACACCACCACTAATTGATCCCCCTCCACTGTTCCATTCACGGATGGGACGTGGGAGAAATGACTGTCGGCTATAATTTCTCGAATTTTCTCGTTATGGTCGTTTCACGAGACCATCCAAGCCCTTCACTACTAATGGCATACACTTTGCAGGTCGTCACATTGTATTTCCTCTATACAGGATGAATCACGGAAAACTTGCACCTCAAATACTGCAGAAATGGGAAGTTATATTGATGTGCAGTTTTCACAGAATGGATCAGTAGTCAGAGCTCGAACTGTTAGCCAATCAACAGATTGTAATAATATTTAGAACGTGTGCTTCTTGTGCAAACATACGAGTACACTTTTTTAAATGGAACACAGCGTATTGATATTAACAAAGTAAAAGCAGGATGCTGGATTCTAGTGCGAGTTGTTTACGACATACCGTATTTTGAAAACTTTCCACTCCAACACTTGTAGATACCTGTGGTAGCACACACTACAGAATAACACAAGTGCATATACTAGTTATATGGATTCTGATCAGTAACGAACCAATTGACCATCAGAGGTTGTGTTGAAAATGACCACACGCTTCCAGTCTGGGACGACTGTTGGACACGTGCTAGCATTTCAGCGGAGATGTCCGAGCAGGTTACAGTCATACGTCATTGGTCTCTACAAGAGTGTAGCGTTCCAAAAGATTGGAAAAGGGCACCGGTCATCCCCGTTTTCAAGAAGGGACGTCGAACAGATGTGCAGAACTATAAACCTATATCTCTAATCAGTTGCAGAATTTTGGAACGTATTATGTTCGAATATAAGGACTTTTCTGGACACTAGAAATCTACTCTGTAGGAACCAGCATGGGTTTCGAAAAAGACGATCGTGTGAAACCCACCTCGCGCTATTCGTCTATGAGACTCAGAAGGCCATAGACACGGGTTCCCAGGTAGATGCCGTGTATCTTGACTTCCGCAAGGCGTTTGATACAGTTCCCCACAGTCGTTTAATGGACAAAGTAAGAGCATATGGACTATCAGACCAATTGTGTGATTGGATTGAAGAGTTCCTAGTTAACAGTAGATAACAGAACGCAGCATGTCTTTCTCAATGGAGACAAGTCTTCCGATGTAAGAGTGATTTCTGGTGTGCCGCAGGGGAGTGTCGTAGGACCGTTTCTATTCACAATATATATAAATTACCTTGTGGATAACATCGGAAGTTCACTGAGGCTTTTTGCGGATGATGCTGTAGTATATCGAGAGGTTGTAACAATGGTAAATTGTACTGAAGTGCAGGAGTATCTGCAACGAATTGACGCATGATGCACGGAATGGCAATTGAATCTCAATGTAGACAAGTGTACTGTGCTGCGAATACATAGAAAGAAAGATGCCTTATCATTTAGCTGCAATATAGCAGGTCAGCAACTGGAAGCAATTCCATAAATTATCTGGGAGTAGGCATTAGGAGTGATTTAAAGTTGAATGACCATATAAAATTAATCGTCGGTAAAGCAGCTGCCAGACTGAGATTCATTGGAAGAATTCTAAGGAAATGCAGTCCGAAAACAAAGGAAGTAGTTTACAGTACACTTGTTCGCCCGCTGCTTGAATACAGCTCACCGGTGTGAGATCCGTACCAGATAGGGTTGATAGAAGAGAAAGAGAAGAGCCAACGGAGAGCAGCGCGCTTCGTTACAGGATCATTTAGTAAACGCGAAAGCGTTACGGAGATGATAGATAAACTCCAGTGGAAGACTCTGCAAGAGAGATGCTCAGTGGCTCGGTACGGGCTTTTGTTGAAGTTTCGAGAACATACCTTCACCGAGGAGTCAAGCAGTATATTGTTCCCTCCTACGTATATCTCTCGAAGAGACCATGAGGATAAAATCAGAGAGATTAGAGCCCACGCAGAGGCATACCGACAATCTTTCTTTCCATGAACAATACGAGACTGGAATAGAAGGGAGAACCGATAGAGGTACTCAAGGTATCCTCCGTCACACACCGTCTGGTGCCTTGCGGATGATGGATGTAGATGTACATGTAGATTGCATATCAGCAGGTGTTGTTGGTATGTCCTTGTAGACAGCGCCTTTAGCTTTCCCACAGAAAAAGTCCACAGGCGTCATATCCGGGTAATCGGCTGGCCAAGGTACAGGTTCTCTGCGTCCAATGCAACGATTTGGGAACAGTTTGTGAATATAATCTGTAGTACTTCGTTCACCATGGTGTGGACAGCAATCGTGTTGGTACCATAGATACGTCCTAATCTGCCGAAGAACGTCTTCTAATATTAGTTGCAGATGGTCTGTTAGAAGGGTGCAACACTTGTGTGCGTTCAGTGTTTCGTCTATAAAATAACTGGCTTGTAAGCTGATGTTTCACTATCCTGCACCACACATTTCCGCTCCATGGACGCTGACGTTCCACCTGATGAAACAAACGATGATTGTTAATTGACCAGTAGTGCATGTTTCAGCGGTTTACATGGCCAAGATTCGTAAATGTGGCTTCCTGACTAAGCAAAATACATGATACATGTGGAGTATCCTGTTTTACGTGCAGAAGTTAACATCGTTCTCTTAATCGTCTAGACGATAGTGGTGTCAGCTAACACAAGGGATTTACCACTTTTAAATTGCTGTGGTTTTTAATAGCACTTGCAATCAACATTTAAATAAAGTTGCTGGCAAAATACTAAACTGTTCATTAATACCTACAAAGCTATGAAAATATGAGGTATTAATACCGGGCTCATTTGCTGTGTAAATGTGGAGAATTAGATGTTCTAACAAATATTTGCATAGTAAAAACGATATAGAAGATGTCATAAGTCAATAAATGAAATAGGTATAGATATGTGGCTTTGAGGGATTATAACTACACTGCAATGCTGTTATCTGAGATAACGTTTGTTGAAATCGCATGAAGCCATTAAAAGTTGTTAATTCAGAGGATAACTGTAAAAACGTTCATTCACTGTGAATAATTGTCGAAACTCCAAGAGTTGTAAAATGCCCGGCTTTGATATTATTTTGCACTCTGCGATTTCCCGGAGCATGTCTTGCACAAAGGAAACGCGAGCATCAGTCCTCCAATACCCAGCTTTGGGTTTCACCTGTTTCCGGCGACGCTCTCTTTGTCTATAGACCTGAACTGGCCTGGGGTGGCCGTGTGAAGGAAGCCGGAACTGCCGCGGCGCCCATTGAGACCTGGGCCCGCTAGAGTCCAGCCGTACATCAAATTCATCCTACCTCGCAGGAATTCTACATGAGCTTGTCGAGATAAGCGTAGCGTTACAATGGAGAATCGGTGGGACACTTGCCACCTCCTCGTGCGATTGCGCGGGAGCCTACTTGCGGTTACGATGTCTGGGTGTCACACTATCACTTTCACGTAGTTTGTTGAAGAGGTAGACGTCTATTGGCGTATCTCACATATACACCGTACAAGAACCAACTGCATTCCCCTACACTATCCACACACACTGATCATGTCGCTTTTTTCTGCATTTGTAAATCCCATCGAGCACTGACGATCTACTGCCTGGACTGTCACACACTAACTAATTGGCAAGTAGCAGTGCACTCAAAGAACGCACAACCGCATTGTAAGCAAACATAACAACATCGTACCTAGCAACTATGTAGGCTTAACAGCACAAAAAAGTGTCGATTAGCAATCTTTTCAAATTACGATATCTCGTACACGATTCGCACTAGAATTCTACAACAGAACCCAGTGACATTCTAATTTACCCTATTTTTAGTCTGTGAATGTCAACAGGCGTTGTTCCACTTTAAAAAGTGTATGTTTGCTCAAAATACACTTTCTAGGTATTACTGCCATCTGCTTATTGGCTA
Organism: Schistocerca nitens; assembly: GCF_023898315.1. Lineage (NCBI taxonomy): Eukaryota > Metazoa > Arthropoda > Insecta > Orthoptera > Acrididae > Schistocerca > Schistocerca nitens. The sequence continues at coordinate 254,909,358 of NC_064618.1, forward strand.
ACGATATTGGCCCCACACTACCGATCCATTTCGGGGAAAACGCACATCAATAACAGTTTCCATTTGCAAAATATCTGTGGTGCAAATTTTAGGTGCTTCGCCCTATATATCACGATAGGATTGATCATATAAATTGGCCTTGTGGCACCCTCCACATGCACAGCAACTCAAGCAGCCATTTACAGCTCTGTTCCAAAACGAAAACTGACACATTGCTAATGATTCTGCAGAGATTTGCTAGTAGTTGTGGATTGCCCCACAACATCGACAACGACAACACAAGGACCTTTCATATCACCAACAAAGAATTATCTGATCTATGCTACTAACTATTTCAGAGCCCTATCGCTTACTCGCCAAAAACGAAATCACTTGTAAGTTCATCGCTCTACGGGCATTTTTGTGAAGAAAATGGCGGGGAAAACGGTGTGCACCATTAAGCGACATGTACAGAAAGTGTTGGGACGAGTAGGGATAACTGCAGAACAACTCCACTCCTCCTCAGCCAGCATCCAAACTGCAGCGAACTCGACGCCCTTCTGTCCTCGAGATTACGTAGAACCTCCGACACCAGCTCACTTTGTGGTCGGTGACAAAGTATTAAATGTGCCCACCTATATCGAACCCACGTAAAACTACACCAGAAGCCAGCAGACGACTTTTAGGAAAGATAGCCTAAGGATTATGTCAAGCAGCTTTGGAGCTTTCCTAAAGTTAGGGGCTTGTCTGCAAAATGTATCGACTTCCGACCTGGTGAGCAGGCTTCGATTCAAAAGAAAGGACGGCCACAACATTTCAGAAGGGAAGGGAAAATGGAAAGATCTTGAGCCGTGACGGCTGGCGCTAGGGTGTTCGACTTGCATCGCTCATATCGATATTCGGCTGCCCTGCTGTCTTTGACTGCTCCCCAGGCGGGTTTTCCGGATGAAGGTGTGACGAGTGAGTCTCCGGTCGGCGTTCAACGAACCAACTTTTGTTGAAAACAAGCTCGCGTACCTAACCGTGGTGCACGGGCCTCGCCGTGCTTGCCGTCCTTGTCTTTTGGCGCGCTCCGGATGTACGGTGCCGATCATTGGGTGCCTTGCCCTGCAAAATTGTGGTTGGTTCGTCGTCTCATGCTGAACAGCTTCCCAGCTCGTAATTTGCAAGCTCCAAGTTACGTACGACTTTTTCTGTGTTTAACTAAGAACACTGTTGAAACTCTTTGTGGCATGGATAGCTGCCACAGATGGTTCTGAACTTTGCTCCATAGTGGCTATTTTAAGGAAGCTAATGTTCCTCATTCCGTTTTTGATCATCCGTGGAGTGTGTGTGGTTTAAGTGGTTTTCATGCTAATTTTAAATTGTATTAGGACATATTGTCTACTTTGGGACTGGGTGCGGTTGTGTACGTGCCCGGCAGCCGTAGAGTTAATGGTTTAAGCATTTGCAATGGCAGCATTTAGTACTTTTATTTAATGTTGAAAGTGCCTTAAGGCTTTCCTGCTAATTTACTGGGAGACGATTAATATTAGAGTATTTCTCTTTAAGAATTTGGGGGTGTGCTTATTATACATTCCAGTGTGGCTGTGATTTGACCTTGTTTTCGTTGTAATCTATTTGTGCTGCAGGCCATTTGTTAAGACTGCACTTTCCCTGGCGTCGGCGCTGTTATGGATTCTTGTAAGGACCGCTCACTGTGAGGCCGGTCGGATTATATATAATTATATACCCCCTGCTATGTGACCTTGTGCACAAGACGTGGGGAGGGAACGCTTGTATTGCCTGCCGGCCGTAGCGTATTTGCTTCCAAACACTTCTATGGGCCTTAACGCTGTTCTCTAAAGTTATGTGCAACTTGGGAATCATTCTGAGTCATTATGTCCGTTAGTTAAGTGGGCCACCTTGTTAGTATTGGCGTTTCTGTAAGTCATTTTATTGTTTGAGTTATTAATAGCCCTTCTTATTTAACACTTACGTTAATCATCTTTAATGAAAGTGCAACTTGTTATTGTTCCTGTGTGCAAGTTTTGCGACCTTGGTTGGCCCACTTTGTATTTTTAATATAAGCATGTTTCACTGTGGGCCTTTCTGTGGGCAGTTCTATTTTATTAAGCTTTAAGACCTCTTTGTTCTTTATGAAGTTGTGGTATTATGTGACTGTGTAACTTTGGTTAGCAGTATATAGTGTTATTAGTCTCTTTAGATATGTTTAAACAAGAACGATTGTTTGTGATTGATTATTCACCGTGCCTACTAACAATGATTTTGGTTGATGGTGTTAGGACAGCAACCAGCCACAAATTTACTTCCGATTCCTTTATTCAAAGGAAAACGGTAACGGTTTCCTTTGAATAAAGGAATCGAAAGTAAATTTGTGGCTGGTTGCTGTCCTAACACCATCAACATTTGTCTTCAAACAACAGCCGCGGTCTCCATCATGTCATCATATGACAAAATTGCACAATGATTTTGGTTGCGGACGCAAAATAATATGATTCCTATTCGTGTTTATGTAATTCAAAGTGAAGATTTGTATATTGCATCAGTAAGAGGGCAAATGTCCGAATAGAAGTTTATAATAAAGTCTGTTTTGAGGCAAATTAAAATTGTGAAACAATCGCAAGCTTGTCCATCGCCAGTGATCCGGGGCTTAGTATTTCCTTTAATTAACTGTGGTGAGATTGTAATTTTGATTTCCTGAAGAATTTGTTAGTATGACGGTTTTGGTTCAGATCTATTTGAGTATGGAGACAATAAAATAAGGACGGTAATACTGTGCACGTCAGGTGCGCTTCAGAGTGCACGTCCAGTTCAGCTATACGGACGTTGGACAAAGTTGGGAGGATGTTGGGAATTGATACAGACAGGGACATATGTATCTTTGATATAATATAATTGTGACAGCTATGATCTGAGTTACTGTAGAGTACTTGTAATATAAATTCTGTGGCTGTAAATAAAGAGTTGTGTTATTCTAGAATCATAGCTAATCAAGACGAGCCATGTTAGCGGTGTTGATGTTACTGAGCTGTAATTAGTGATATTCCCATCTTTAATGTGTTAAATATGTTTCAAGAGTGCTTTTTAACATAACTTCCGACATTTCGCAAGTGTAATGTATTTAGTTTAACTGAGGTCTCCTTTGTGAAATCGTGCCTGTGGCACCAGACAACCTTTCGAATGTCCTTTGGTCTTAGTTTCTCACGGTGTTTCTCCTCTATTCCCTGTTAACGGCTTAATATATTTTCCCACATTTAGCGAGTGTAATTTATGCTGTGTAACCAAGGGTTGCATTGTGAATTCGTACACGTGTCGCAAGGTAAACTCTGACATATATTGTGGTCTTAAATAGCTTTCCACTGTGTCTCGTGTTAAATAAGTTTCAGTAGTGCTGTAATACCGTTTAGGACGTCATGCGAGTTTGATATTTCTAATTTAACACAGGGGAGTGTTATGGGACAATTGCTTTTCACACTATATATTAATGACCTAGTAGATATTGTCGAAAGTTCCATGCGGCTTTTCGCGGATGATGCTGCAGTATACGGAGAAGTGGCAGCACTAGAAAATTGCAGCGAAATGCAGGAAGATCTGCAGCGGATAGGCACTTGGTGCTGGGAGTGGCAACTGACCCTTAACATAGACAAATGTAATATACTGCGAATACATAGAAAGAAGGATCCTATATTGTATGATTATATGATAGCAGAACAAACATTGGTAGCAGTAAAAATCTGGGAGTATGCGTACGGAACGATTTGAAGTGGAATGATCATATAGAATTAATTGTTGGTAACGCGGGTGCCAGGTTGAGACTTTCCTAAAGAGTCCTTAGAAAATGTAGTCCATCAACAAAGGAGGTGGCTTACAAAACACTCGTTCGACCTATACTTGAATATTGCTCATCAGTGTGGGATCGTTACCATGTCGGGTTGACGGAGGAGATAGAGAAGATCCAAAGAAGAGCGGCGCGTTTCGTCACAGGGTTATTTGGTAACCGTGATAACGTTACGGAGATTTTTAGCAAACTCAAATGGCAGACTCTGCAAGAGAGGTGCTCTGCATCGCGGTGTAGCTTGCTGTCCAGGTTTCGAGAGGGTGCGTTTCTGGATGAGGTATCGAATATGTTGTTTCCCCCTACTTATACCTCCCGAGGAGAACACGAATGTACAATTAGAGAGATTCGAGACTTTCCGGCAGTCGTTCTTCCCGCGAACCATACGCGACTGGAACAGAAAAGGGAGGTAATGACAGTGGCACGTAAAGTGTCCTCCGCCACACACCGTTGTATGGCTTGCGGAGATTACCGTAGATGCAGATGCAAATGACCCTGCAGACATGGTAATGCGAAAACCTTTGACCGTCTCAATCTCATACACAGCTCTGCTTGATATCTCACTTTTCTTAATTAAAAAAAAAGGAAAAAAGAAATAACGAGCAAATGTGAGTAGGGTTCGCACTGTGAGGGATTCATACGAACATAATGATGTAATAGACAGTTCGTCCATATGTTAAAATAAGTGTGTTCACAAGTTTCAAATTATGTGACGTAAATGGCCGTATGTTTTGAGTGCATTGACTTAGAGGTCGCAGATATCAGCTTGGTACATCTACCTGGGAAAAAGTGGTCTTAACAGACGGACAGACAGATGGCCAACAAAGTGTTCATCTAAGAGTTCCATTTTTATAGACATAGTTACGGAATCCTAAAGAAAAAAGAAAAGAGATTTCAACAGTATGTTGCGAACCCTGAGTCGTATTTATTTCATTTCATCGGCGTTTTTACGACAATCAGGACACATTATAGGGGGGTGGCACTAGTGAGACGTTGGTGCCAGCTCCATACTAGTACATGTGGTGAATAAATGTCGCTAACAATTCTTAAGTGTGTGGGCTACCCTAGAATCTTTCTGTACGTTTCTTATATCCAAGGAACACAGGATCAGTCATTTCACCGAAAATACTTAAGACAACTGAGAAGGTAATTGTTCTTTACCATTTGATTTTTTGTGCCCCACATTTTCAAGAATTGTAATCGAGTTGATGTAAACAACTATAGGCCTACCTTATTAACGTCAGTCGACCTTGGGATTTTGGAACATATCATATGCTCACATATTATACACTACTGGCCATTAAAATTGCTACACCACGACGACGACGTGCTACAAACGCGAATTTTAACCGACAGGAAGAAGATGCTGTGATATGCAAATGATTAGCTTTTCAGAGTATTCACACAAGGTTGGTTCCATTGGCGACACCTACAACGTGCTGACATGAGAAAAGTTTCCAACCGATTTCTCATACACAAACAGCAGTTGACCGGAGTTGCGTGATGAAACTTTGTTGTGATGCCTCGTGTAAGGAGGAGAAATGCGTACCATCACGATTCCGACTTTGATAAAGGTCGGATTGTAGCCTATCGCGATTGCGGGTTATCGTATCGCCAGATTGCAGCTCGAGTTGGTCGAGATCCAATGACTGTTAGCAGAATACGGAATCGGTGAGTTCAGGATGGTAATACGGAACGCCGTGCTGGATCCCAACGGCCTCGTATAACTAGCAGTCGAGATGACAGGCATCTTATCCGCATGGCTGTAGCGGATCGTGCAGCCACGTCTCGATTCCTGAGTCAACAGATGGGGACGTTTGCAAGACAACAACCATCTGCGCGAACAATTCGACGACGTTTGCAGCAGAACGGACTATAAGCTCGGAGACCATGGCTGCGGTTACCCTTGACGCTGCATCACAGACAGGAGCGCCTGCGATGGTGTACTCAACGACGAACCTGGGTGCACGAATGGCAAAACGTCATTTTTTCGGATGAATGCAGGTTGTGTTTATAGGATCATGATGGTCGCAACCGTGTTTGGCGACATCGTGGTGAACTCACATTGGAAGCGTGTATTCGTCATCGCCATACTGTCGTATCACCCGGCGTGAAGGTATGGGGCGCCATTGGTTACACGTCTCGGTCACCTCTTGTTCGCATTGACATTTCAGATGTGTTACAACCCGTGGCTCTACCCTTCATTCGATCCCAGCGAAACCCTACATTGCAGCAGGATAATGCACGATTGCATGTTGCAGGTCCTGTCCTGGCCTTTCTGGATACAGAAAATGTTCGACTGCTGCCCTGGCCAGCACATTCTCCAGATCTCACACCAATTGGAAACGTCTGGTCGATGGTGGCCGAGCAACTGGCTTGTCACAATACGCCAGTCACTACTCTTGATGAACTGTGATATCGTGGTGAAGCTGCATGTGCAGCTGTACCTGTATACGCCATCCAAGCTCTGTTTGACTCAATGCCCAGGAGTATCAAGGCCGTTATAACGGCCAGAGGTGGTTGTTCTGGGTACTAATTTCTCAGGATCAATGCACCCAAATTGTTTGAAAATGTTATCACATGTCAGTTCTAGTACAATATATCTGTCCAATGAATACCAGTTTATCATCTGTATTTCTTCTTGGTGAAGCAATTTTAATGGCAAGTATTGTATACCATAAATCTAGAATGTGTGAATGCCAGATCGCTCTGTATTTCCACCGCCCCCCTCTCCCCTTGAAGAGAGAGGAGATGCCGGTGACCAGTCTAATACATTAGACACTGATATTTTGCCTGAATGATGGCACAATGCCATAATTGCCCAATCCCAATCAAACGCGAATTTCGTAAGTATTTGACACCTTACACGTCTGTGGCTACAGTGCGTGTGTGTGGAACTCTTTGCTAAGTGGATGTATTTCAGACACAGGAAACAGATTTCCTGCATTGCAATGTAGTGCAGTCGCATTCGAAACGACTGAGAGACCACAAGTGGTCCTCTTCTAAAATCGGATCTGGGACAGGTGTGAAATGATATAGCCGCTTGTGGGGACGGGCAGACTGCTCCTAACAAACAAGAAGCGTCTACCCGCATTCCAAATTGCAGGTCTTGACTGACCTCCCAGTGGTCAAAGCGGGATGACGCGTCCGGTTGAATGCGTGAGTCTAGCAGGGCACTGTGTCTGATGTCTCGCGGTGCTTGGAGTCGGGCGAACCTGTTGCCACCAATTCACTCGTAGCTCGCAGGCCAGACGTGGCAGCCTGCAGTTACATGTGCCAGCAGCCCCTGTGGTGCGCGTAATTTGTGGGTAAACTGCGGTAGCAGCAGGAGGTCACTGAGCAGACTACCGCAGTGTGTTTCAACAAATAAAACGCAATGCACAGCTCCCAAATTCCTATCCAGCTACACACGACAGCGGGAAGTGTTTGACAACCGTACAGTTTGTAGCAGTGAGCTATGCAGTTTCAACAGTAGAACTGCTGGATTTTTCGAAAGCCCTAAAACCGCTGTCGGGCCAAAAATGTCCCATCTCTAGTCGATGCGTTTACAGCTCCTTTTTAACTTCCTTGTTTTGGGGAGTAAGTGTTTCTGTAATAGGTATTCATTCTGTCAGTTATTTTTCTTTAGTTCCAAACATTAAGCATAGTCACTCTAGATACTTAACGTTCACCACCATGACTACTTCCATCTTTACCATGATATGGGAAAACACTCAGCGTATACTGAGAATCTTTATCGACAGCCATCCCTTATTTCTGTGCATACTTATTAGGTTGTGAAGCCTGAAATGAGTGACTGGGCATCTAAATTTGGCCGGGACGTACCGCGTATCAACACGGATATATGGACCATGAATACCTTCATTGTTTGTTACGACTCTCTCCCATACAAGTGACATGAGAGCTCCGACTGTTTCGACCATAAACCAAACATGAGGGACATAATGATTTTCCTGAAGCGATTACGTGACATCACGTAACCAGTAGGGCTGTGTATATTCCGGATTACCTATAACTAACCTTCGATGTAATATTACCGCTGTGACAATTGCATATTTGATATTTTGCTGGCATCAGCAATTCTTTGTCGCCAAGGCAACTCCAGGTATCGTGACGCTCAGTATGTGCAAAGACCAAGAAGAGGAGAGGGAGGACTGGGAAGGAGGCGAGTCGACCGGGTTTCATGTCACATCAGCATCGACACTTTCTTATTTCCAAGGCCATTCTGGGAATTATAAATGAGTATCACTACATCCAGCCCGTGGTCTAGGGGGCACCGGCACGTTAGATCAGCGTCTTCGCTCGGAGGGTTAGCTATCCTCTGTACGAAACAAAAAAAAAAAAAAAATACTGAGTGAATGGATCAACGATGAACTTGAACGAATGTCATCGGACGACTACCCCGAACAAATGCAATTAACGACAAAGAAGAAAATGAGATTATAAAAAAAAGGGTGGCATCTTTGATTCATAATCAAAACGTCCTCAGTCCGAGTATCGAAAACGGCCACCGCTTAAATTTTGATTAATAATCAGCATTGTCATAAGAAGTCACTCTCATTCTGCCTTGTCAAAAGAGGGCAGAGGATCGGACAGAGGTTCAATGCACTCTCATGCCCTTGGGGTGGGAAACTGCCCTGAAGGCGGAAGAATCAGCAATAATCAATGACATGATGATGCAGAAGGCAATGGAAACCACTGCATTAAAGACACATAATGTACATCCACAAGACATGTGGCCTATAATTTAAAAAGTGTCACGATGGCCTCTCTATTGGCAAAAGATTCCAGAATAGCCCCCATTCCGATCTCCGGTAGGGGACAGCCAGGGGGAAGTGACGTGAGCAACAGATTGAATAATCAAAGGAAGGATAATGTTCTACGAGTCGGGGCTTGAAATGTCAGAAGTTTGAATACAGTAAGGAAATTTGAAAATCTGAAAAGGGAAATGCAAAAGCTCAATCTAGATATACTAGGGGTCAGTGAACTGAAATGGAAAGAAGACAAGGATTTGTGGTCAGATGAGTACAGGGTAATATTAACAGCAGAAGAAAGTGGTGTAACGTGAGTAGGATTCGTTATGATAGGGAGGTAGGACATACAGTGTCTTGCTGTGAATAATTCAGTTATAGGAGTATTATTATCACAATCGACAGCAAACCAGCACCGACAACGATAATTCAGGTATATATGCCGACGTCGTAAGCGGAAGATGAAGTGATAGAGAAAGTGTATGAAGCAATTGATAGGGTAATACAATACGCAAAGGGAGATGAAAATATAATAGTCATGGCAGACTGGAATGGAGTTGTAGGGGAAAGAGCAGAAGCAAAGGTTAGAGGAGAATATGGGCTTGGGAAAAGGAATGAGGGAGGAGAAACACTAATTGAGCTCTGTAATAAAATTCAGCAAGCAATAGCGAATATTCTGTTCAAGAATCACAAGAGGAGGAGGTATACGTGGAAAAGCCGGGCGATACGATAAGATTTCAGTTGGATTACATCATGGTCAGGCAGAAATTCCGAAATCAGGTTCTGGATTGTAAGGGGTACCCAGGAGCAGATATAGATTCAGTTCAAAATGCAGTAGTTACGCAAAGAAGTGGGATACGGAAAAACTAAGAGATGAGGAGATACTCTTGAAATTCTCTAAGGCTGTAGATAGAGCACTAAAGAATAATCCAGAAAGTAGTACAGTTGAAGAGGCATGGACATCTCTAAAAAGGGAAATAACAGAAGTTGGAAAGGAAAACACAGGTACAAAGAAGGTAACTGTAAAGAAACCAAGGGTAACAGAAGAAATACTTCAGTTGATCAATGAAAGGAGAAAGTACAAGGATGTTCAGAGAAATTCACTAATACAGAAATATAAGTCGCTGAGGAGCCATATAAATAAGAGGTGCAGAGAAACTAAGACAAAATGGTTGGATGTTAAATGTGAAGAAATGTAAAAAGAATTTTAGTTGAAAAGACTTTCACAGCATATAGGAAAGTCAAAACCAGCTTCAGTGAAATTAAAAGAAAGGGTGATAACGTAAAAACTGCAACTGCTCATGTTCATATTAATAGCTTGACCTTTGTCGCTCAATAGCATATAAGTGTGTTGGCAGTGGCGTTGTACGCCCTAACACTCCCTGCTTTAAATATTACGTCCTTATTTCTTGGTAGTCTATGTGAGAATTCCACCACGCTCACAATAATGCTTATCCTAATTAGTTAATAGTCTTATAGGCAATATCCTATACAGGTATATCTGATACATTAGAGTGTGTATTTCGACAATGAGTGTGGCAATACATATTTAAATGCACATGGACCTTGAATCCACTACTATCTAATAATTAACCTTTCCACTTAAGAGTTTTGTTCCGCGTCACCCTTGTGACTATATATATGTGGACGGTCGTACATATTATATGTGTAGTTAGTGTATGTTTGGTTAAGTTATTACAGGTTTCCTAAACACAACGTTGACCATCTGTGCATAAAGTCATATATGATGCCCTAAGCTTGACGCACCCAGTCAATCATAAATGCGTAGTAATGTAGTGCCATAACATAACAACTTTAGCAAATTTCGCGTTAACAAATTGACGTACGAGGGCTATCCACGTTTCGGAATTAAAAATAAATAAAGTATTGGAATTTTTTTTATTATATACAGATGAAAGCCACACTTAAACACCACTTTTCTACATACTTGCCATTTAAATTAAGGCACGTATCGTAGCGATGGACGAGCTTGGAAATTCCTTCGTCGTAAAATTCGGCCGCCTGCGCCTTCAACCACGTGGTTACCTCTTTTGGGACAGAAAAGGTGTGATTTTTGTGGATTTCCTGAAAAGAGGCACTACAATAAACTCTCAAAGGTATTGCCAAACTCTGCACAACCTCAGAAGAGCAATACAAAACAAGCGCAGGGGAAAGTTGGGCTCAAAGATTCACGACAACGCCCGGGCCCACACGGCAAATGCCACTCGTGAAGTTCTCGAATATTTTAAGTGGGAGTTGCTTCCTCATCTGCCGTACAGTCCCGAACTGACACCGAGCGACTTCCACTTATTCCCAGCAATGAAGAGGTGGTTGGCTGTGCAGCGTTTTGAAACTTCCTGGCAGATTAAAACTGTGTGCCCGACCGGGACTCGAACTCGGGACCTTTGCCTTTCGGGGCAAGTGCTCTACCATCTGAGCTACCGAAGCACGACTAATGCCCTGTACTCACAGCTTTACTTCTGCCAGTATCTCGTCTCCTACCTTCCAAACTTTACAGAAGCTCTCCTGCGAACCTTGCAGAACTAGCACTCCTGAAAGAAAGGATACTGCGGAGACATGGCTTAGCCACTGCCTGGGGGATGTTTCCACAATGAGATTTTCACTCTGCGGCGAAGTGTGCGCTGATATGAAACTTCCTGGCAGATGAAAACTGTGTGCCCGAGCGAGACTCGAACTCGGTCCGTGACCGAGTTCGAGTCTCGGTCGGGCACACAGTTTTAATCTGCCAGGAAGTTTCATATCAGCGCACACTCCGCTGCAGAGTGAAAATCTCATTATGCAGCGTTTTGATGACGACGCACAGCTTCAAGAAGAGGTAACCACGTGGTTGAAGGCGCTGGCGGCGGAATTTTACGACGAAGGAATTTCCAAGCTCGTCCATCGCTACGATAAGTGCCTTAATTTAAATGGCAACTATGTAGAAAAGTAGTATTTAAGTTCAAAAAATGGTTCAAATGGCTCTGAGCACTATGGGACTCAACTGCTGAGGTCATCAGTCCCCTAGAAATTAGAACAACTTAAACCTAACTAACCTAAGGACATCACACACATCCATGCCCGCGGCAGGATTCGAACCTGCGACCGTAGCGGTCGCCAGGTTCCAGACTGTAGCGCCTAAGTATTTAAGTGTGGCTTTCATCTGTACACAATAAAAAATTTTCCAATACTTTATTTATTTTTAATTCCAAAACGTAATGTACTTTGTGGATAGCCCTCGTATTACACAACGTACAATGGAAATTATTTTATTTCCACCTTCTCCTAAGTCTGAAAAGTTCTCACGTTACGGACATATAACCTTGTTCACCCCCCGCATGAAATCGTGCGGAACCATGCAACATAGCGGTGATCATATATGGTTTTTAATCTAACAACCTGAACTTCACAAGTAAATTTCTTATCAGTTAATAAGGTCTCGGTTTACAGTTAACGCTCATCGGGATTCTATCTACTTAGTGCCTTGTTCTCTCGCAAATTTACTGTTCAACATTGTAGGTAATTTCCCAGTACATAACAGCAATGGCCGGCACCGTGACTATCAGTGCGCGCGTGCGCGTGATCCGCCGTCTTGCTCGGTACATATCCGCTTGCCACAGTCAGTTCCAACGTAGCGTCCCCGGTTAATAGACCGCTCTCCACGAAGTGGGGCCGGGGCTGCTCCTCAGTTAAGTAACGTAGCTTGACGTGGTACCACGGTACTTTAGCTTTTTATGTTTGAGTGTGCCTTATTCTGGCATTTATTAATTTATTTTATGCTTCTGTTGAAGGCTAGATTACTTTAGCTGAAACCTGGGTAAAGACCAATAACATTTCGCAACTGAAGCAGATTTTTGATATATTAATTTATCGCCGTTGCTGACAGGGCTGCAACATGTTAAAAATTCTTAGTATAGAATATGGATTGAGAGTAAATCGAAGAAAGACGAAAGTAATGAGAAGTAGTCGAAATGAGAACAGCGAGAAACTTAACATAAGGTCTGATGGTCACGAAGTAGATGAAGTTCAGGAATTATGCTACCTAGGCAGCAAAATAAGCAGTGATGGATGGAGCAAGGAGGACATCAAAAAAAGACCAGCATTGGCGAAAAGGGCTTCCCTGGCGAAGAAAAGTCTACTAATATCAAACACAGGCCTTAATCTGAGGAATAAATTTCCGAGAATATATGTTTCGAGCACGGCATTGTATGGTAGTGAAACATAGACTGGGAAAACCGGAACTGCAGAGAATCAAAGCATTTGAGATGTGGTGCTAAAGACGGATGTTGAAAACGAGGTGGATAAGGAATGAGAAGGTTCTGCGCACAGTCGAAGAGGAAAGGAATATGTGGAAAACACTGACGAGAAGAAGGGACAGGATGATAGGACGTCTGTTAAGATATCAGGGACTGACTTCCTTGGTACTAGATGGAGCTGTAGCGGGCAGAAGTGTAGAGGGAGACGAAGGTTGGAAGACAGAGGTTGGAGATCATTGAGGACGTATGTTGCGAGTGTGAGTTGAAGAGGTTGGGACAGGAGAGAAATTCATGGCCGGCAGATAAAACCAGTTAGAAGACTGAGTAAGATGTCCATGACTAAGGAATTCCTTGCTAGCGTACTCGAGCAGATGTAATTTCGATGGACTGCTCACACGCTGCCTGCGATATGTAAGCTATAAGAGAATCTCAGGCCAGAGAGCAGTGTTGGCTGCAGTAAAAGCAGTGTCAGTAGGAGTAAGTAGCAGCTAGCGGTCGTGTGTATTGAGTTGGCGGGGTCTGTCGTGGGAGCGATGGCAGTGCCTGAGCGATGTAGTACAAGGTAAAAGCAGCTGCGCACATATGTAGTTTGTTACAACAAGATTTGTACTACTGTTATATCAAGTCCCATGTAAATGTTTTTAAAAATCCTTTAAGAATAGTCTTCCTTATAAAATTAACTTTTGACAATCATTCGTCTGAATTTAAGGAATTTACTAATTTCTGCAATCCATGGTCAGCCCTATCATCGTAAAGAAAAATCAGTTGTTTCTTTTTATACGTGACAAATCTAGCGGCCAGCATTGCACTGGGCTGTGCCAGAAAAATTTCTTATAAGAGCAGATATATACGCGTTATCCAGCGACTTCATTGAGGTAAGATTTCTCAATTTATCCAGAATGAATTTTCAAGGCCATGACGCAGCACTGTTGACGTCCAAATTTACCAGTTTAGATTCACAGACAGTTAATTGTTGAAAGGTTACGTATGAGTCACATTTTATTTTTCGTAGCTTTCAGAATTTATATGTGGGGGGGTTACACTTGGCGACCCTGCCAGGATCATATTTTATTTTATTTTATTTTATTTTTTTTGTTAATTTCTGAGAAGTAGTTAGTTATATATCTGCTCTTATCTACGAAATGTTAAACGTAGTTTGCATCTGATGCAATGCAGTTACTAATTTGTCACTTCTTCTTTCACAGATCATTAGCAATTTATTGCTATTTGTTGTTATTGTATTTGTTCCATTTTGGCTTTGTCTTTGTTTGATTTTGTGCCTACCTTTGACTCGTGAAAATGCCACAAAAAACTGCTAACAGTACATAGCGATGCGCAATGAGTGAAAAAGCCAAATTGAATAATTTGACAGATAATAGTAGTGACACTCAGTTTCATACTGATAATTCTCAAAATACAGATAATCAGTGTGTGGCGACCACCAACAATGATTTTAATCCAAATGATGAACAAACAAATTCAATTACATCCACTGTAAATTTAACGACAATTGATGACTCAGCACATTCTGATACAATGAATGCTGCCAGTTTGACACACTTGATTTGCAAAAGTTACACAGTGAACAGACAAATGTTTCTAACGAAGGTGAACAATGTACTCAAAATATGTCAGATTTATTTGATTCCGATGTAGTGATCAACAGTGCTCATCCAGTTAGTAAACCTTTTTATAAATCAGACAATGACCAAATGGTTACACAAAACGTGACAAATGTAGATACACCATCACACAGTACAAAGAATAGAGTCGCTAATTTTGGCATGGATCGAGTTGTGGCATTATTGCTACAACTCAGTGAAAAACACGACAACAATTCCAAACAACTTAAGACAACAATTATAGACAAGTTAATGAAAAACAAGAAAACAGTTGCAAAAAACTTAGTGAACAGATTACAGCCGTTGCCGTGCAATGTCATGATACCAAAGAACAGTTACGTGAGGAATTAAGGCTTGTGCTAGAAATAGTAGTGAAGAAATTAGATCGGTTGGACAAGAATTACGTAATACTCAAGCAGCCATAACCAAATTACTTAGAGATGAAGTTAGTATAGTTGCTAAACAATGTTCAGAAAACGCAACACCGTTACACGAAGAGTTTAAATTAATGTCCGCAGAACCTTCACGCACTCTGGATGCGAAAGCCGACAAGAAATTTGAACAACAGAACAGCCAAACTGCCGAACGTTTTAATCACCACCTACAAAACAGAGAAATGCGTTACCGCAAATTCATACAGGAACTGAACAAAGTAAAGAAACAAGTCATGGAAACAATTACTACACAAAGACAGGAAGACAAGCATAAGTCGTTTACGAAAGCAAAAACAACCGTTGACAACAACATTGCTGCAGAATCACACGAAATCAATATTATTAAACAGTTGAACACCGAATTGCATGACGAAATCTCCGATCTTAAAACAAAAACAGACACACACACACAGTAGACTTTCAGACATTGACCAGCAGACTTGAACAATTGCAAATATTACAGGATCCCGATGCCATTAAAGCAGACGTTAAGAAATTTAACAAAACCACACGTAAAATGCAAAAACAAATTAATGCTTGTGGCACTAAAAATGATGATCAGTTAAAAGCACTGACTGAAAAATATGATGAATTGGCCAGTCGTATTGACGTTATCGAAAATAACAATTACACCAAATCTGACGATACGTCACCAATTTAGTTCAATCAAACACCCGAATTCCAAAACATACAGCCGATAATCAGTGAGATAGGTTCGTCTAATAATATATTACGTAGAAAATTGTCATCCTTACAGCAACAAATGACAGAAATGAAAAATGTTTCAACATTTAACACTTCACAGCATACGCCACATTCTGAACATTTGTCACACTCACACAGCCAAGATAACCTAGGTAATTTACAGAGAGTACATGACTTAGATTCCGAACAGTCACAGACAAGCAGATTATCATACAATTCTGAACATGTTCAGACATTCGGAGACGATAATTTTGATTACAAGAACTTTCTATCCGTTAGGAAATTTAATGTATTTAAAAATGACAGAACACAGATTCACCCTTTGGATTGGATACAACAATTTAGCTTTGCTTTTCCACCAACTTGGCCCATAACACACAAACTTGGATTTATTTGCAGTTTTTTGGAAGGCGAACCGGCAACTCGTATGAGACCGATCGCGAGATAATGTTATTCGGTAGAAGAATTTCAGAATGCCTTTCTGTCAGCGTATTGGTCGAAGACGACACAGCGCGGTATCAAGGATCAGTTAATTGTTGTTGTGGTCTTCAGTCCTGAGACTAGTTTGATGCAGCTCTCCTTGCTACTCTATCCTGTGCAAGCTTCTTCATCTCCCAGTACCTACTGCAGCCAACATCCTTCTGAATCTGCTTAGTGTATACATCTCTTGGTCTCCCTCTACGATTTTTACCCTCCACGCTGCCCTCCAATACTAGATTGGTGATCCCTCGATGTCTCAGAACATGTCCTACCAACCGATCCCTTCTTCTAGTCAAGTTGTGCCTCTTCTCCCCAATTATATTCAATACCTCCTGATTAGTTATGTGATCAACCCATCTAATCTTCAACATTCTTCTGTAGCACCACATTTCGAAAGCTTCTATTCTCTTCTTGTCTAAGCTATTTATCGTCCACGTTTCACTTCCATACATGGCCACACTCCATACAAATACTTTCAGAAACGACTTCCAGACACTTAAATCCATACTCGAAGTTAACAAATTTTTTTTTCTTCAGAAACGCTTTCCTTGCCAGTGCCAGTTTACATTTTATATCCTCTCTACTTCGACCATCATCAGGATTCTGGATCAGCTATAAATGAAGAAATATTCAACGAATGAAACAAAGAGAATACTTATCCTACGTTACCATTAGGCAAAACTAAACTAAAAGGAGTAGTATCTAGTAAAGGAGTAGATGTAAAATTACAGACACACTTATCATTTTGTATTGCAGGTCATACGTTCGACTCAAATTTTTGGTACTTCCCTTATTGACGTTATTTTAGGTACGAATTTTTTGGTAAAACATGACACAATTATTGACTTTCAAAATTCCTATTTTATGTTACAGCATGGAAAAGTACAACTGGCATTAGAATTTCAGCACGCTTTGTCTGCAGAAGAACAAACAATTAATCGAACAGATGTAATTTTTACATCACAAAACATAGACTGTCATTCCACATTGTTCACAGACACGTATGTACAAATAAACAATACACCAGACAAAGCCGACTACGACGTTATGCAAATGATTTCAGACAAAGTAAAACAGAGCAGTGCAAATACAGATGAACGTGAAGAGCTACGCAAAATTCTTATACAGCAAGCTCCAGTTTTTGACAACATCCGTGGTACTACGTCCTGTTTTATGTATGAATTTCAAGTTAAACAGCACGACACGTTTAAAGCCAAACATTATCCCATTCCATATATCCACAGAGAAAAAGTTAAGAAAGAATTACAAGCTATGCTAGACCAAAGAATTATTGAACACGCAGTTAGTCCGTACATAAACCCGCTCCATATTGCTAAGAAAAGGGATGGATCACCTCGTCTCGTACTTGATTCGCGACATGTCAACGACATTATTATAAATGAAACAGATCGCTCACAGACACTAGAAGAACTTTTACAGAAATTTCATGGTACTGCTATTTATTCAAAAATTGAAATGGCTCTGAGGACTATGGGAATTAACATCTCAGGTCATCTGTCCCCTCGAACTTAGAACTACTGAAACCTAACTAACCTGAGGACATCGCACACATCCATGCCCGAGGTAGGATTCGAAGCTGCGACCGTAGCGGTAGCGCGTTTCCATACTGAAGCGCCTAGAACCGCTCGGCCACCAGCGCTATTTATTCCACATTAGATTTGAAATCGGGATTTTGGCAAATTCAGTTCCATCCAAACTGGAGAAAGTACACAGCATTTCATGTTGTGGTGATTGTTATCAATTTTGAAAATTACCGTTCGGTTTAACAATTTCTTCAGCAGCATTTATTCACGGTTTGAATACTATACTTCCTACAGAAATTAAAGACAGAAGCACAACGTATGTAGACGACATCCTTATCGCAGAAGCTAACTGGTCTGAATACAATTTGATTCTTGAATAACTGTTGCAAACTTTTCGTGCACAAGGACTCACAGTTAATCTTAGCAAACAGCACTTTGCCAAACTTCCATAAAATATCTTGACGTGTAATTTCAAGAGAAGGCATTGCGCCTAACACGGAAAAACTTCAAGCTTTACGTGATATTACTGTTCCAACGACGAAGAAACAACCTCGCAGCTTTCTGGGATTAATAAACCTTTTCCGTAAATTTATTCACTACTCTGCTTTAGACACCCCTAGATTATGCCAATTGACGGGTAAAAACGCTATTTGGTCCGGGGGTAGTCGAGCACAGTTTGGATTTGTTAATCTGAAACATGCCTTGTTAAATGCACGCACCACTTTTATCACACCCAGATCCTACCAGAAATTTTTCCGTTGCCACCGGCAGTTCTAACACCGCTTTAGGTGTACACATTTTTCAGGAAACTGAAGAAGACGGTACTACAGTAATTAAAAATATCGCTTCTGCAACTCGCATTCTGTCATCTGCTGAACGCAATTATTCTGTTACCGAACTTGAAACATTATGTGTTGTATAGGGATTTACCAGATTTTGGCATTTTCTTTATGGAAGACATACTACATTTACACAGGTCATAGAGCTATACAGCTTTTACTCTCCGCTAAATTTACACTTGACAGGTTAAGCAGATAGAAACTTTATTCACAGGAATTTAATTTTACAATTGTTCACAATACCGGTACACAAAATATTGTAGCAGATGCACTATCTCATTCTCTCAGCAACAATCAACAAGACATCGCGACCAACTTCTGCCAAGCAAATTTTAGCGTCATGTATATTCAACAAGTTGCATTTGAAAATTTCATTTCGTCGGCATTACGAGACATAGCACAAGACCAGAGCAAAGACAACGTATGGAAAGAAATTAAACACATTTGCCAAGATAGGAGTAACGTTACCATTAGAAAACATTATACTGTACGCCGTTCTCACCCTTACAGCAACAACTGGTTATTACGTATTCCTGACGAGCTTGTTAACATATTAATTTGGTATACTTATTTAAGTTATGCACATTACGGAGCCAGAAAATGTTTTCTTATACTGAGACAGAACTGTTATTTTGCCAACATGGAGAAACGTATTCGACGAGTTTTAGCGTCATGTAAAATCTGCCAGAAAGCTAAATAACACGACTTCACATATTCCTCCGTTGCATCCCATTGTACCTATTAAATTGAGACATATGTCCGCTGTAGACATTTTGGCCCGATTCCCAGATCTAATAAAGGTTCTTGTTACATCTTTGTCGCTGTTGAACTCACTTCGAAATTTGTTACCTTCACTCCGTTACGCAAAGCTACTGCTAAATATATTTCGAATGCATTTGTGTAACATTTTTTATTTCATATAGGGCATGTATTGAAAGTAATTTCGGACAATGGACAACAATTTCTATCTGCGGTATGGCCACGTATGTTACAAGCTAGAAACATTTCTCCGATCTTTATTTCCAGGTATCACGCTTCTTCGAACCCTTCTGAAAGTCTGATGAAAGAAATTGGTAAACTTTGTAGAATATACTGCCAAAAAACACATATTGATTGGGACACACACATACTGTCATTCCAGGATGTAATTAACTCCATACCAAATGAATCTACTATGCTATCTCCGACTGTTATATTGAAAGATGTTGAACCACCCAACAAAATTAAAGAATTAGTATCTTATCCTACATTTCGTCGACTACGCCACCATGAAATAATTGACATTGGGCTCATGACATCAAAAGTGCCGCAGAAGTCCGGAGAAGACAGCAAAAACTGGTTTGTACACGCCGTGACTTCCACATAGGACAGAAGATATTAGTACGGACGCACTGTTTATCCAACAGAGGAAAGAGTTGTTGCAGTAAATTTGAGCTTCTGTACGCAGGTCAATATAGAATTCGCAGCATACGTCACCTTAATGTAGTACATGTCGAAACTTTGAGAACCAGAAAAACCAAGAGGAATCACAATATTTCCAATATTAAACCCTTTATTGAATAAACATACTTAATGATTTATCACACTGTAATGCCATTTGCAGATATTTATATGAACACTTACTGATGATGATCATATTTTTTCTTGGCAAGTGCCCGGCAAGGTAAGGTTAGCAGATCGCTTTTCTTGTCGTTATACCTCAGACCGTGCAGACTTTTCCAGATAAACTTACATATTACGTAGACACTTATGCAATTATATCTATGTGACTGCTTACTGATGATGATCATATTTTTTCTTGGCATGTGCCCGGCAATGTAAGGTTAGTAGGCCGTTTTCTTGTCGTTATATATCAAACCATGCACATTTGCCATTTTTTAATGTATAAATGATGTTTTTCCTATCGAAAGTAGAATTTTCACTGTATGCACTATGAATCTTTAAGATATAACAAACACCAGTTGCCTTTGACATTTTGCCTTATGATATCCGAATATCTTGACTATTCTACATTTTTTGTTACTACATTACGATATTGTGTGTACATTTTTGCACTTGAAAATTGTATATGGTTTTGACATAATACGTTTTCTGTCATGCTATGCTGTATGCTTAGTCATATCACTACAATAAGTTTTCATTCAATGAGTATATGATTTAAATGCAAGATATTAATCCATATTCATCATTTTCAGAAAGCAATACCGTGTAAAAGAAATAAATTAAACAACCACAGTGGTTTACTATAAAATGGAAATTTCACAATTGGAATGAACGAAAGAAAATGCAATACCTTGTCATGAAGAGTAAATGGATCAGAATTAACAAGCATTAAAAAGAATATACTATACACACACTATGATAGCAGTCGTGACTAATTATTTTTCTTTCAGATTACGAGGCGACTATTGCAGGCTGTCAGACAGAACAACACATGTTAAATTTAGTGATGAAATATGCTAGGACTAAGAAACTCTATAATGTATGAATTAATGAATCATAATGAATAGTTGTATGAGCAAAATGGTAATATGAATATGAATAACGAATAATGAAGTGTGTATTTTTGGCAGATAATAATAAATGAAGAATATGGTAATATGAATAATAAAGTTTTTCTTTGCAGATGACGACAATGAAGTTAAATGTTTTCTATTAGTTAAGAGTTGCTGTGTAGTTATTTAAGTATTCGTTGCAGTTCTTTTTGACAGTATGTCATATGTCGTATAGTACAATGACTGAATGTTTTTGGAAAGACAGTTATAGTACATACATATTAAATACTCGTTTCGTTACCTGTTAATTCGAAGTTTACTACTTTTCAACATAATATACATTTGTTCTTTCAGCTCAATAATCCACTTTGTATTTTTTCCAGGAGAATCTTTTTATGATATAAATATGCTGTTATTAAATAATATGCTTAGTTATTAAACCTGTTCTAATACTTGGATTTTTTTACGCAATTGTGTTCATCATTCATGAATGTGATCACATATAATCTACTTGTTTCATAACCTTGCTACAGCTGAGTCACGACGAATGACGTTATTAATACTTACTTCCAGCAATAAGTCAAAAGCAAATGTTTTCATGCCCCAGCAGTTGGCTATCGATCCCAACGCAATGAATTGCTAGTACAAAAAAAATTATTACCAGTCCCAACTATTACCGGTAAACAACTAAAAAATGCTACCAGTTTCTAGTCCTAAATATAATGCAAATTTTCTGTTGTATTGATTCCATTAGGTCTATGTATTAGTACACTGAACACCTTGAGTACTAGTTTAAGTGTCCTACATTTTAAATATGTCTTAGATCACTTGCATGATATCAGATATAAACACTAGCAATTTGATGTTACGCGCAATAACTCGTGTTTTGAATGATGACTTCTGAATAATGCATAATAAACGCTTTGTAAATAGCCAACGAGTGCCAATGATTACTGCAATGAGATGACTTATGAACGATATTATATAATTGTTCATACGTACTACACAAATGTTATGTAACTGGCCAATGAGTGCCAATAATTATTGCAATGACATGAATTTTAATAATGTTTTGTTAAACTCTATAAATGCTATGCCAATGATCAGTGTAATGAGATGAATTATGGATGATGTTTTGTAATACTGCATTAATGCTATGCCAATAATTACTGTAATGAGATGACTTATGATGCCAATGATTACTGCAGTGAGATGACTTATGAATGCTGTTTTGTAATACTCCATACATACTACATAAATGCTTTGTAACGAGCCAATGAGTGCCAATAATTATTCAAATCGGTTGATACACTAGTGTAATTCTGAATGATGACTAGCATAAGACTGAATGTATCCTTAACCTTCTGACCTAATTGCCACCAATTACTGCGATATCTGTATGTCCTGTCCATCCTCATGATCATGGAGCATTCTATTTGGTTTTTGCACTAATTCTACGTTGATGTAAGAGTTTGGATTCTACAAGAATGTGGTGTTGACATCAAGCTGTCCACCACTCTGACCGAAGTGTCCGGCCCCGGTAGCTGAGTGGTCAGCGTGGCGGAATGTCAATCCTAAGGTCCCGGGTTCGATTCCCGCCTGCGTCGGAGATTTTCTCCGCTCAGGGACTGGGTGTTGTTGTTGTCCTAATCATCATCATTTCACTCCCATCGACGCGCAGGTCGCCTAAGTGGCGTCAACTCGAAAGACCTGCACCAGGCGAACGGTCTACCCGACGGGAGGCCCTAGCCACACGACATTTCATTTTCACTCTGGCCGAAGGAGATGTGATTATGGTCCTACTGTTTGGTGTACCTAATGTACTACCAAAATGATAACAAACAATTGTAATACAACATTTCATTGTCTTGCCAATACTGATAAATACTTCAGGGAAGAGAACTTCCGACTCTCTCACTTGGTGTTGTGCTTCTGTAGAAAGATATGGACTTTTAGTGCGGCTATGTGCAACTCACTGTGCTACAACCATGATGCTATCCTTCCCATTCCTTTCCTAGTTCTTGTAAAATGGTAAAGACTTACACAGTGCGCGTGAACTTTATTTCATTTCTCAATATGTTTAAATTGTTGTAATACAATGGTAAAGACTTATACAGTGCACATGCACTTTATGTCATTTCTTAATATGTTCTGTGCTCAGTGCGTGTCGACTCTATTCGATTTCTTAGTATGTTTTACACTCATTGCGTATACACTTCGTCATTTCTCACTATGTTCTGTACTCGGTACATGTGCACTCTATTTCATTTCTAAATATGGTCTGTATTTATATTATTTATCAGTAATACTATATATATGTATATACTCTGTGACTGTAGACTTAGTAAACTAAATAGATTATAGAAGAATTTGTTGCTCATGGCAAGTCCAAGTGACTCAACACCGCTGCCAAATTATTACCCTCCCAGTGAAGGGTTATGTAAGAGGTCCATGACTAAGGAATTTCTTGCTAGCGCACTCGAGCAGATGTAATTTCGATGGACTGCTCACACGCTGCCTGTGATATGTAAGCTATAAGAGAATCTGAGACCAGAGAGCAGTGTTGGCTGCAGTAAGAGCAGTGTCAGTAGGAGTAAGTAACAGCTAGCAATCGTGTGTATGGAGTTGGCGGGGCCGCTCGTGGGTGCGATGGCAGTGCCTGAGCAATGTAGTATAAGGTAAAAGCTGCCGCACGCATATGTACTTTGTTACAACAAATTTTGTACTATTGTTATATCAAGTCCCATGTAAATGTTTTTAAAAATCATTTAATCATAATCTTTCTTATAAAATTAACTTTTGACAATCATTCGTCTGAATTTAAGGAATTTAATAATTTCTCCAATCCATGGTCATCCCTATTATCGTAAAGAAAAATCAGTTGTTTCTTTTTATACTTAACAAATCTAGTGGCCAGCATTGCACTGGGCTGTGCCAGAAAAATTTCTTATAGGAGCAGATATATACGCGTTATCCAGCGACTTCATTGAGGTAAGATTTTTCAGTTTATCCAGATTGAATTTTCAAGGCCATGACGCAGCACTGTTGACGTCCAAATTTACCAGTTTAGATTCACAGTCAGTTAATTATTGAAAGGTTACATATGAGTCACATATTATTATTGGTAGGTTACGGAATTTATCTGTGAGGAAGTTACAACTGTTAAGTAAAAAAAAAAAAAAAATTATATAGAATCTCGCTAAATGCGAAGGGCCTAGTTGTAGGGGGGGGGGGGGGCGCTCTCCACATCTGTCACCCCCCCCTCCCCCCACACCTCATTCGTTCCCGACGCCCGCCACGCCCACAGTCCGCCACATCTCCCCACACTCCCTACACTTGTGATACAGTATCTGAATTGCCAAAAGTTTTGTCAGCTATGATTGCAGTACTGACCTCCAAAAATTCGTTTAAGGACACTGGTAAATTTCATTTTAACCTATGAATTATTCACCATGGGATTTTGGATTGAGTAACTAGAAACAAACATTTGCTTGTGAAATATAAGTAACGAATTAGGAATTTCTGTTTGTCGAAAATGTGTTCTACCTTAAATACTATTCCACAAAACCTGAAAACACAGAAGAGAATCAAGTCCTGTTTCACATCCCAGTTGCACCGTCACCGGCAGTTGGCTGCACTATGTAAAATGCGTGCTTACTGCTACCAGCAGATCGCTGCACTCTAAAATCAAGCAATGATTCGTCTGTGTGTAACAACTTCTAACTGCCGCCAACAGAATCGTAAATTAATAATTTCCCACATGTAAGATGAAAGATTCTAAAATGCTTGCACGGTACGCCCGCAGCACAAATTCTTCGATGGTTACACTAAGTATCGAGACCTTGCTGCGATAATACAGGAAGAAAGAAAACACTGTAAGTCTCAAATCAGTTAAAGTGATGTCAGAATACTGGAAAAATGTGTCTCAAGTATCAAAGAATCTGCAGGTTAATTGCACACAGTAAGTGCCGAAAATTCTGAAGTACCTACCCCAATGTTAGATATCCATGTTTAATAACAAAACACTCTACAAGTTAACCCTGACAAATCGATATTGTGAAAGCTAACCTGACGCGGCTTAAAAATACAGAAAAACATATGTTAGCTATAATACTACACTAAGCAGGCAAATGAACAGAATGAATTTAAGTAATTAGGTTTTCTCTTGATGTAAGTCACAACACCTCCTCAAAGTAGATGTTTCCGCATTTTAATCGGTGTCATGCACCACTTTAGAAGGGACAGAGGAATGCATTGAATTATTCGTTAAAAAAATTAATTAATGATACAGACTGTGAAAATTACTGCTATTATTAAAAGTGACACAAGACTACTGGGGGCTATGTAAATGACTGCAGATTGCAATCAAAAGGCTCTCTAAAAGTTTATAAACTGTTTTCTTTCTTTATCATTGCTCAAAATAGTGTAAAAAATATGTCAGCAACGCGAAAAGTGCGATGTTCACATTGAAGCTGTACATAAACTCATAAAGTGTGTGTTCAACCTGTGCAGCTGCTTTTCAGGAAACATCGGCTCACGGAAATAAAACCTGTAGCCAACTACATTACAACAAACAAATGCAAAACACAATTGTCTTATTAAGGAAGGAGAGAATAAGGTGCTTTTATCGCCAAATATTACTTTATCGACGGAAGGACATGGACTGGTTATAAACATGCGACCAAAGACGGTAACAAGAAGAGACATGACGTTTCCAAAAACAATGTCATACTCGATAACTCAGAAAATAAATGAAACTACTTTTCACATTTTCTGAGACATATCACACTTTGAAAACACAAATTAATTATTGTTGCATCTGAATTATCTGTATAATCCATTAAAATGCATGCATATCGTAATATAAAAAATACCTCTACGAAATTATATTTCACACGACTTGCACCCACAATGAGGTATGAAGCATACCTATAGCCTAATGCCTTCATTGCTATAAACGCTATGCAAATGAAGCAACAGTTATTAAAAGGATGTTATTTTCTATAATACACAGATATGTAGAAGTGGCAGTTGAAGTGTTATAAAATTTAGTGGGCCTCAACCAGATACAACGTTAGAGATTCTACCAATACAGGATGCTGCCTAGGCTGAAATATACGCTTAATATCAACTGTTCAACCACATCGTTCATGTTCACACTTCGAATAAGGAAATAGTAAACATAATGGCTGTAAATATTATGAGATATGGTACTTCAGCGTTGCAGTGTGAGCATGACAGTATCGGCATGGAGAGAGGAAGATATCGACCACATAATACTCAGAAAATAGAAACGAAGTAATCTGATTACATCAGCATTAGCAGTGAGGAAGTACCATTAATTACCATGGTCTGTAGCCAAGCAAGACGTAGAAGTTTCTCAGAGACGCCTGTCTGGACGCTTTAAAATCTGTAAGTTGGTTGCCAGTACCGTTGCTCAATCCTAGGATTGTGATTTGACGTACAAATACGCCACCTTGCATAGCTACAAATTCAATAAATAAATAAATAAAATGTGCAACATGTACCGGTTGCTCAAAAAGTCAGTATAAATTTGAAAACTTAATAAACCACGGAATGATGTACATTGAGCGGTAAAAATTTACACACATGCTTGGAATGACATGGGGTTTTATTAAAACCAAAAAAACAACAACAAAGTATTGCTAGACGCGTGAAAGCTCTCTTGTGCGCGTCATTTGGTAATGATCGAGTGCTCAGCCACCACTTTCGTCATGCTTGGTGTCCCAGGTCCCCAGACCTCAGTCCGTGCGATTATTGGCTTTCGGGTTACCTGAAGTCGCAAGTGTATCGTGATCGACTGACATCTCTAGGGATGCTGAAAGACAACATCCGACGCCAATGCCTCACCATCACTCCGGACATGCTTTACAGTGCTGTTCACAACATTATTCCTCGACTACAGCTATTGTTGAGGAATGATGGTGGACATATTGAGAATTTCCTGTAAAGAACATCATCTTTGCTTTGTCTTACTTTGTTATGCTAATTATTGCTATTCTGATCAGATGAAGCGCCATCTGTCGGAAATTTTTTGAACTTTTGTATTTTTTTGGTTCTAATAAAACTCCATGTCATTCCAAGCATGTGTGTCAATTGGTATCTCTATATCTACATTATTCCGTGATTTATTCAGTGTTCAAATTTATACTGACTTTTTGATCATCACCCGGTATAACAATCATTATATCAGAAGGTATCATGTCCTTTTTTAAAAAAGCTACTAGTGCACCTGCTTACCATTGCTCTGCTGTAATCTTTACTGATTTTCGTTTTCTTCGAACACCCTGCATGTCTCCATTCTAAGGTACATAAATAAACATACGATTTTAATTGATTAACAAGTAGCACAGCGCATTATTTTGGTGGAATAGTGCCGTTCTGTTAATGGTAGATGGTAAGGCAACATCACATCCTGGCATGCAGGTTCAACACATTATAACCAATGGTATGACAACATAAAAGTCTAGCAGTAAGAGAAGCATAGGCATCCAGTGTCTCTGACAGGTAGAACCACATAAGGTATTTAAAGTTAATGATGACGTGACAGGCATTGTAATACAAACATTGCAGTTTGTAAGGCTCGAGATATAGATGCAGGCATCCATCTGTAACATATGTTTATACCAAAAAACCCATGACGTTTGTAATTTTCTCAAGGAGGTGAGGATGCTTTGACACAGAGAGCAGTTATTAATACAAATGCAAGGTAAAAGCGCTGCTGTCTCTGCGAAATCAAAAGTTTTTATGTGAGCAGTATCCGAGTATACAACTGACTGCAGCAAGAAATTAGAGCTGCAGCGATGTCAGTGATCAACAACAACCTGATACTGCTGACAGCGCTCTGATGCCATGCCATTCTATGTGTAATACATCATGGAGTTTACGTGCTTAGCTGTAAATATTTAGCACTTTAGCAAACCTACTACCTTGTAACCTCCCCACAATAATTTAAAATCTTTAATATAAATAAATATCGTCATTCAGTGTAACCTGCTCACAAAATTCTTTCTCATTTGTAACCTCCCCACAAAATTTCTTTTCACGTTAACCTCCACACAAAATTCTTTCTGATTTAATCTAAGGTCAAAATTCATTCACATTTAGCGTAACCTCAAAACAGAAAAATTGCTAAACCTCTCAACAGTAAAATTATAATTATGTCGTTCACATTCAGTGTAACATCCCAATAAAAAATGAATTCAGTAACCTGGTAATAAAATAATGTAACTAACCTCTCAATTAAATTGTCCCTCACTTATGATTTTTCAATAATTCACTGTGAATTTAACCCGGTAAATTTTGGACGACAGCAGTGCGGCGTCATGGCCCTGAAAGATCATTCTGAATAAAAAAAGGAAAAATTCTTACCTCAATGAAGTCGCCGGATATATTTGCTCTAACAATAAATTTTTCCGGTACAGCTCTGTGCAATGCTGGCCGACCTATCTGTCAGTTATGAAAGGAAGCAACTGATTTTTCTATTGCAATAATCGGGATGATCATGTATGGGAGAAATTAGTAAATTCTTTAAATTGAAATGAATGGTTGTTTAAAGTTACTTTTTATGAGGAAGATTATTATTACGAGAGTTTTAAAACATTTACATGGGACTTGAGATAACATTACTACATAAACGCGAGGCTGCTGTTTACCTTATACAATAACACTCAGGCTCCGACATCGCTGCACCGCGACCGGGCCAGCCAACATGATACACCATACCAGACCAGAGCAGACTCCAGACTAGCAAAAACATACTGCTACAGCTACACAGTTCCTACTGCAGTCAACACTGCTCTCTGGTCAGAGACCTTGCATATCGCAGGCAACGCATGAGCAATACATTACATCTGCTCGGACCTCTTACATAACCCTCCACTGAGGGGGCAAAAATTTGGCAGCGATAGTGAGTAAATTGGACTTGCCATGAGCAACAAATTTTTCTAAAATCTACTTAATTAACCATGTTTACAGTCACAGAGTATATATATATATATATATATATATATATATATATATATATATATATATATATAAGTGCATAACATGAAATGAAATAGAGTGCACATGCACTGAGTACAGAACATATCAAGCAATGACAAAATGTATATGCAATAAGTACAAAGCACATTAACACATGACATAAAGTGCACACGTACTGTATATATTTTTTACCATTTTACAAGAACTAGGATACGCAATGAGTACAAAACATATTAATAAATGACATAAAGTGCACACGCACTCTATATATTTTTTAACATTTTACAAGAACTATGATACCCAATGAGTGCAAAACATATTAATAAATGACATAAAGTGCATACGCACTGTGTGTATATATATATATATATATATATATATATATATATATATATATATTACCATTTTATAAGAACTAGGAAAGGAAAGGGAAGGATTGCATCATGGTTGTAGGACAGTAGGTTTCACGTAGCTGCACTGAAAGTCCATATCCTTCTACAGAAGCACAACACCAAGTGAGACAATCTGAAGTTCTCTTCCCTGAAGTATTAATCAGTGTAGCCAAGACACTGAAACGTCGTATTATTATTCAATGTTATCATTTTCGTAGCACATTAGGTACACCAAACAGTGGGACCATAATAACATCTCCATCGTTCAAGGTGGTGGACAGCATGATGTGTCAACACCACATTCTTGTAAGGTACACCAACGTAGAATTAGTGCAAAACCCAAATATAGTGCTCCATGATCATGAGGATAGACAGAACAAACGGATATTGCAGTAATTTCTGGTAATTAGGTCAGAAGGTGAAGGACATTAAGTCTTATGCTAGTCATCATAGAGAATTACACTAATCTATCAACCAATTTGAATAATTGTTGGCACTCATTGCCTAGTTACTAATCATTTCTGTACTATGTATAGAGTATTACAGATCATTATTCATAAGTCATCTGATTACACTAAATATTGGCACTTATTGGCCAGTTACAAACCATATTTATGCATTGTTCAGAAGTCATCATTCAAAGCAAGAGTTACTTAATGGCATAGCATTAACATAATTCATCTAGTTACAGTAATCATTTGCACTCATTGGCCAGTTACAAACCATTTTTATGCATTATTCAGAGGTGATCATTCAAAGCAAGAGTTAATTAATGGCATACCATTTACATAATTCATCTAGTTATAGTAATCATTGGCACTCATTGGCCAGTTACAAACCACTTTTAAGCATTATTCAGAAGTCATCATTCAAAACAGGGGTTAATGAGTGTAGCATTAAGCTACTGGTATTCATATATGATATAATGTAAGTAATATAAGACAAATTTAAAAATATAAAAAAAATTGGCATTCATTGGCCAGTTACAAAGTATTCATATACTTTTATAAAACATTATTCAATATTATTCAGAAGTCATCATAAAAATGAGAGTTAATTATTGGCATAGCATTTATAGAGTATAACAACAATATTATTTACAGAAATTATTGGCATAGCATTTGTGGTCCAATAATACATAGATATAATGGATTCAATACATCTGACAAATCTGCATTATATTTAGTACTATAAATATCTCTTAAACTAGTAGCATTATTTGGGACTGGTAATACATTTTTTTTTGCCAGCAATGCATTGCGTTGGGATCGATAATTAATTGATGGGGCATGAAAATATTTGCTTTTGACTTATTGCTGCAAATAAGGATTAGTAACGTCATTCATCATGAGTCAGCTGTAGCAAGGTTATGAAACAAGTAGAGTATATGTGATCACATTCATGAATGACACACACAAATGGGTAAAAAAATGCAAGTACTAGAACAGGTTTGATAACTAAGTGCTTATAGCACATTAATTTCATGAATAGCTTCTCCTGGAAAAAATACAAAATGGATTATTCAGATGAAAGAAGAAATGCATATTATGCTGAAAAGTAGTGAACTTCGAATTAACAGGTAATGAAACGTGTACTCAATATGTATGTACTCTAGCTGTACTTTCCAAAACATTCGGTCATTATACGATGCGATATAAGACATACTGTCAAAACGAACTGCAACAAATACTTAAATAACTACATAGCACCTAATAACTAACAGTAAATATAAAAACTTCATCATTATCCTCATCTGCAAAGAAAAACTTCATTATTCATATTAGCATATTCTTCATATAACTATTCGTCATCATTCATTGTCATCTGCAAAAAAGACACTTCATTATTCATTGTTCATATTACCATTTACTTCATACAACTATTCATGGTATAGAGTTTCTTATTTCTAGCATATTTCATCACTTAAACTAAGATGTGTAGTTCTGTCTGACAGCCTGCATCAATCGCCTCATATTATGAAAGAAAAAAAAATAGTTAAGACTGCTATCATACGATGTGTATAGTATATTCTTGTGAATTCCTGTTAATTCTGATCCATTTACTCCTAATCACAATGTATTCCATTTTCTTTCGTTCATTCCGAAGGTCAAATTCCCATTTCATAGTAATCCACTGTGGTTTGTTTAATTTATTTCTTTTACACGTTATTGCTTTCTGAAAATGATGAATAAGGATTAATATCTTGCATTTAAATCATATACCAATTAAATAAAAACTTGTTTCTAGTGATATAATTAAGCATACAGCATAGCACGACAGAAAACATATTATGTCAAAAACATAGACAGTTTTCAAGTGAAAAAAATGTACACAGAGTATCTTAATGTAGTAGTAAAAAGATGTAAAATAGTCACGATGTTGAGATATCATAAGGCAAAATGTCAAAGTCAACTGGTGTTTGTTATATCTTAAAGATTTCGTAGTGCATACAAACAAAACAGGAAAACAATCATACATACACGGAAAATGGAAAATGTGCACGGTCTGATATATAACGACAAGAAAAGCGACCTGCTAACCTCACCTTGCGGGGCACTTGCCAAGAAAAAATACGATAATCATCAGTAAGTATTTATATAAATATCTGCAAATGGCATTACAGTGCGACAAATCATAAAGTATGTTCATTCAATGAAGGGTTTAATATTGGAGACATGGTGATTGCCTTTACTTTTTCTGGTTCCCAGAGTTTCAACATGTACTACATTGGGGTGAGGAATGCTGCGAATTCGATACGGACCTGCGTATAAAAGCTCAAATTTACTGCAACAACTCTTTCCTCTGTTGTATAAATAATATGTGCGTACTAATATCTTCTGTCCAATGTGAAACTCACGGCGTGTACAAACCTGCTTTTGCTGTCTTCTCCGGCGCTCTGCGGCACGTTTGATGTTGTTCAGCACAATGTCAATTATTTCATGGTGTCGTACTCGACAAGATGTAGGAAAGGATACTAATTCTTTAACTTTGTTAGGTGGTTCAACATTTTTCAATATAACAGTCGGAGATAGCATAGTAGATTCATTTGGTATCGAGTTAATTACGTCCTGGAATGACAGTATGTGTGTATCCCAATCAATATGTTTTTTATAGCAGTATATTCTACATTGTTTACCAATTTCTTTCATTAGTCGTTCACAAGGGTTCGAAGAAGTGTGATATTTCGATATATAGATCGGAGAAATGTTTCTTGTTCGTAACATACGTGTCCATATAGCAGAACGAAACTGTGGTCCATTGTTGGAAATTACTTTCAATACATGCCCTACATGAAATAGAAAATGTTTTACAAATGCTTTCGAAACAGATTTAGCAGTAGCTTTGCGTAACGGAGTGAAGGTAACAAATTTTGAAGTGAGTTCAACAGCGACAAAGATGTAGCAAAAATCTCTATTAGATCTGGGAATCGGACCAAAAACGTCTACAGCGGCCATGTGTCTCAATTTAACAGGTACAATGGGATGTAACGGAGGAATATGTGAAGTCGTGTCTGACTTAGCTTTCTGGCAGATTTTACATGACGCTAAAACTCGTCGTATACGTTTCTCCATGTTGGCAAAATAACAGTTCTGTCTCAGTATAAGAAAACATTTTCTGGTTCCATAATGTGCGTAACTGAAATGAGTATACCAAATTAATTTGTTAACCAGTTCGTCAGGAATGCATAGTAACCAATTGTTGCTGTCAGGGTGAGAGCTGCGAAACAGAATATTATTGCGTACAGTGTAATGGTTTCTGATGGTAACTTTATTCTTGTCTTGCCAAAGCTGTTTAATTTCTTTCCACACGTTATCTTTGCTCTGCTCTTGTGCTATATCTCGTAATGACGACTACATGAAATTTTCAAATGCTACTTGTTGAATATACATGACGCTAAAATTTGCTTGGCAGAAGTTGGTTGCGATGTCTTGCTGATTGTTGCTGAGAGAACGGGATAGTGCGTCTGCTACAATATTTTGTGTACCTGGAATGTGAACAATTGTAAAATTAAATTCCTGTAAATAAAGTTTCCATCTGCTTAATCTGTCATGTGTAAATTTTTGGGAAAGTAAAAACTGTATAGCTCTATGATCGGTGTAAACGGTCGTATGTCTTCCATAAAGAAAATGCCTGAATCTCGTAAATGCCCATACAACACATAATGTTCCAAGTTCTGTGACAGAATAGTTGCGTTCAGCAGGTGACAGAATACGACTCCCAAAGGCGATGTTTTTAATTACCGTCGAAGCATCTTCTTCAATTTTCTGAAAAATGTGTACGCCTAAAGCGGTGTTAGAACTGTCGGTGGCAATGGAAAAATTTCTAGTAAGATCTGGATGTGGTGCATTCAGCAAAGCTTGATTCAGATTGACAAATTCAGAATGTGCTTGGCTATCCCAGGACCAAATAGTGTTTTTACCCGTCCATTGACATAATCTAGGGGTGTCTAAAGCAGAGTAATGAATAAATTAACGAAAAAAGTTAATTAAACCCAAAAAGCTGCGTAATTGTTTCTTCGTCGTACGTACAGTAATGCCACGTAAAGCTTGAAGTTTTTCCGTGTCAGGCGCAATGCCTTCTGCTGCAATTACATGTCCAAGAAATTTTATAGAAGTTTTGACAAAGTGTGATTTGCTAAGATTAACTGTGAGTCCTTGTGCACGAAAAGTTTGCAACAGTTGTTCAAGAATCAGATTGTGTTCAGACCAGTTAGCTTCTGCAATAAGAATGTTGTCTACATACGTTGTGATTCTGTCTTTTAATTTTGTCGAAAGTATAGTATTCAAACAGCAAATAGATGCTGCTGAAGAAATAGTTAAACCGAACGGTAATTTACAAAATTGATAACAGTCACCAAAACAGAGAAAAGCTGTGTACTTTCTGCAGTTCGGATGGAGCTGAATTTCCCAAAATCCCGATTTCAAATCTAATGTGGAATAAATAGCAGTACCATGAAATTTCTGTAGAAGTTCTTCTAGTGTCTGTGGGCGATCTGTTTCATTAATAATAATGTCGTTGATGTGACGCGAATCAAGTACGAGGCGAAGTGAACCATCCTTTTTATTAATAATATGGAGCGGATTTATGTACGGACTAACTGCCGGTTCAATAATTCCTTGGTCAAGCATAGCTTGCAATTCTTTCTTAACTTGTTCTGTGTGAATATAAGGAATGGGATAATGTTTGGCTTTAAATGTATCGTGCTGTTTAACTTGAAATTCATACATAAAACCGGACATAGTACCAGGGACGTTGTCAAAAACTAGAGCTTGCTGTAAAAGAATTTTGCGTAGCTCTGAACGTTCGTCGTCTGTATTTGCACTGCTCTGTTTAATTTGATCAGTAATCATCTGTATAACGTCATAGTCGGCTTCGTCTGGAGTATTATAGTTGTGTACGTACGTATCTGTGAACAATGTGGAATGACAGTCTATGTTACGTGATGCAGAAATGACCTCTGCCCGATTAATTGTTTGTTCTTCTGCAGATAAAGAGTGCTGAAATTCTAATGCCAGTTGTACATTTTCATCCTTTAACATTAAATAGGAATTTTGAAAGTCTATAATTCCGTCATGTTGTACCAGAAAATTCGTACCTAAATAAACGTCTGTTGCCAATAAGGGAACAATTCAAAAATTTGAGTGAAACGTATGACCTGCAATACAAAACGATAAGTGTGTCTGTAATTTTACATCTACTCCTTTACCAGATACTGCTCCTTTTACTTTAGTTTTGCCTAATGGTAATGTAGGATAGGTATTCTCTTTGTTACATTCGTTGAAAGTTTACTCATTTATAACTGACATAGGTGATCCAGAATCGATTACTGCTGAAAATTTGGATGATCCAATCTTTACTTCAATGACAGGGTGTGAAATGGTTTTTTGAATAACTGGTTTTTCCTGCAAAAGAGTGTCTCGGATGTCGTCAAAATTAATTGCGTTGCTGGAAGATGCAACCTGTACTGTATCTAGTCAAATTATATCTGACGTGCTATTATTTGCGGGAGGATGCTGTGGCATTTCGACTATTTGTACTTTTCTGTTATTTCGTCCTGACGCATTAGGTTCGGAATGATACCGACTGTCTGGTTCATTCATGATAATCTGTTGTTGCGGATGATTTTGCTGCTGGTAAGACCGTCTGTTATTAAACGTGCGCTGAAAATTGTGCTCATTACTTTACGTCTGTCATGATAGTCATTGCTATACGGTGCATTGCGGTATGAGTTGAAATGATGTGTTTTCTGTACGTAGTTATTTCCTTGTCGCCATGCGTTACTATTTGGCGGAGCCGACGCTATACGTGTAGGCGGCGAAACATTAAAGCCTGGTTGACCTTGCACATTACATTGTTGGTTCTGTATTCTAACCGGCTGGTTTTCTTGCTGTTGTTGGGAAAAACCTCCATTGTTACCAAAATGTGGTTCCTGTTGCTGATAGTTTTGACGATACTGATACTTAAAATTTTCTCTGATATTAAAATTATGCTGGTAGTTCTTGTCATTTCGAAACACTCTAATGAAAACTGTCACTTTCAAGTAAACTTGTCACATCAGGTTTTCTTTACTCATTTCTAATTCTAGATAGATCCATAGTTGAAGAGCTGTTTTGACAGATATAAAGGATAGTAAAAGAGAAGGCAGCAGTGCAGAAAACTAAAGATGAAATAGCACTACTACTGCTCGGGGCCCTGTGCACGCTACGGCACATATTCATAGAAGTGTAATGAATCCCCTGAGGTCAATTACGCGCTGCAAATAAATTTTAGTTTCTGCTTTACAGGCAATGGCGGTGAAAATTCAAATGTAAATTGTCGTATCCAGTCCAAAGCTAGTTTCTGCATTACAGGCCAAGCTGGTGGAAATGCGAAAGAAAATTGTTGTATCCAGTCCAAAGCGTGAATCTGTGTTCTCTCATTATTAAATACTTTTAATTTTCTCACGGATAGTAACTGTTTGTAATAAAAATTATCGTCTCTGTATGTCTTAGCAGGTTCAGGATTGCATGGGAATCTGTTTGTCTGTGTCTCTTCGGATTCTAGGTCACGTAGTCTCTGTAAATTACCTAAGTTACACTGGCTGTGAGAGTGTGACAAATGTTCGGAATGTGGTGTATGCTGTGACGTGTTAATGACTGAAACATTTTTCATTTCTGTGACTTTAAAACATTCGTCAATTTGGCTGATCTGTTGTTCAAATTTCGTATCTACTTTGGCATCCAGTGTGTGTGAAAGTTCTGCTGACATTAATTTAAACTCGTCGCGTAACTGTGTTGCGTTTTCAGAGCATTGTTTAGCGACTGCACTAATTTCATCTCTAAGTAATTTAGTTGTGGCTACATGTGTATTACTTCATTCTTGTGCAACAGATCTAACTTCTTCACTACTATCCCTAGCACAAGCCTTAATTTCCTCACATAATTGTTCTTGAGTGTCATGACATTGCACGGTAACGGCTGTAATCTGTTCACTAAGTTGTTTTTTCTGTTTATTGAGATTGTCGTGTCTTTTATTTGTGTGTTTGAAACTTTCATTAAGGTGTTTGAAATTTTTGTCGTGTTTTTCATTCCACTGTTTGAGATTTTCATTACGTTCTTTGTACGATTCATTAAGTTGTTTATAATTGTTTTCTAGTGTTTCACTGAGTTGTTTGAAATTGTTGTCTAGTATTTCACTCTGCTGTTTGAAATGTTCATTAAGTAGTTTTATCAATGATGCCCTAACTCGATCCATGCCAAAATTAGCTGCTGTATTCTCTGTGCTGTGTGATGGTGTATGTGCATTTGTCACGTTTTGTATAACCATTTGGTCATTCTGTGATTCTTGAAAAGGTTTGCCAATCGGATGTGCACTGTTGGCCACTACATCGGAATCAAATAAATTTGACGTACTTTGACTACATTGTTCATCTTCGTTAGAAACAGATAATTGTTTCTCAGCAATTATCTGTTCGCTACGTAAATTTTGCAAACCGGGTATGTCAAACTGGGCAGCGTTCATTGTATCGGAACGTGCCGCGTCATCAATTGTTGTTAAATTAACAGAGGACACAATTGAATTTGTTTGCTCATCATTAGCATTAAAATCATGTGCGCTCTCTGAGTACCTAACATCCTGGTTTCTACTGCTGCTGTTGAACGGTCAGTGTGGTGACAAACACTGCCATGTTTCAACAAAAGATCTCCAAAAGTTCCTCACAGACATAGACACTGCGATTTCTCAGTTCACCAGTCAACTGGTGTGCCTCCTATCCTGCGGACACCCGAGTAGATCGCAGTATGTAATGGACAGTATTGTCTGCTTGACCTACTCTAACAGAGTTGATAGTAGCTACTTACCGTCCACCCTTAGACCTTTTTTCGTTCATAAGATCTTCCACTACGGCAACGTTTTCGTTCGTCAATGCGTGGCGTGCCTGACAAGGTCGCGATGCGTCTTTCTCAGACGTTATACCGCTTTTAAATTTCTGCGCCATTCGTGCACACACTGCAGGGACACACAGGAATTGCTGCACTGCGATGCATTTACACACATTTAATAGTTACACATGTCAAAAAGCGTATCACAGATGGACTACTCAACGCGGTGCAAGTCGACTTTGGTGCTTTCATTTTGGAACTGACACGGCTTCCTTTTCTGTGATACGACAGGCTGTTACCTGTTGATGATTTTTCGAAACTCGATAAGAACTTCTGCCTTCTGCCAAATCTATAGTACACTGTTTAGGAACTATCTTGCACTTTTAAGGTTTTCATTTCAACCACCCTCATGATAGGTTACAAAAGATTAAATAGTGAATTACAGCCGCAACAGAAAATCACAAGACATAGCGGATAGGAAAATAAATTATTCGTCAAACGAAACACAAACGAAGAAAGAGCTGGAATCCCATTTATTTCCATAGTAAAGGTTTTAGTACATGTATATTTGAAACCTAAGATAAAAGGACCAGCGACTGAAACACTGCAACTCCTCACGAACATGACAGCAGACAGGTCGCCCTCATCAGTCGACACTAAGCTTCTTAAAGGAGCCTGCAGCTCCGTAGACGTCCTGAGCAAGCTTGCTGTCTGGTGGTCTCTTCGTTTCGTCCGAAATGTAATTATCCTGCTCCAGGAACCAGTCCCGCATGTCGTAAGCTTTGCTGAAGAGCTGATCTGAAATGGACAATACCTGCACTTTAGTGTCTAACACGTTTTTTCACCAAAAATTCTGCAGATTATCTTTTCTATGTGATGTGTTCAACGTGTTCCAAAATTCCTCAATGAGAATGAAGTTTGCCTTCACAGGATGTCCGCGCCTAGTTCCCGATTTGTTCAAATTTGTGGTGTGTGCAGGGCTTAGCTAGAAATGAAAGTGACAGAAGTGAGAGCTCCAGATGGCCAAGCGTCTGGAAAAAAAATTGTAACTTTGGCTTGGGTCGGATGAGGAATGGGCCGTTTATATTAGCGTAGTTCCCAGGCAGCAGTTGGCGCAGCAGAAAAGATACAAAATAGTAATGCGAGAGTCGTGGAGTAAAGGACCCATGCGTAAACTTTTTTTCTCATTTTAGTGTCAGTTTTTACGTTACTTAACTGAAAATAAACTGAAGTAATGATGAGTATGTTGTACTTCAAAATTGTTAAATACTTCCTTGGCCACTTGTTGACAAACTGCTTATAGGCTTCTGTCTCGGGTTCTTCGGCCGACGTTCATCTAATGATATTACTGACGTTTCGCCAGCAGGAGTGGCTGGCATTATCAAAGCTTCGCCCTCCATTGCCGGTGGTGAACTGGAGCCGAGATCGCGGCCGCAGACTATATGTACGTGGCTCGCCAACGTCCGAGCGCATCTCCGGGGTAATTTCCGGTGCGGTTCTCCTCTTGCTACCTGCGACGGTCGTTCGCTGCAGGTGGAGAAATCGGCCGTGGCAGAGCACGCACTGAGTGAGACCGACCACGTAATGAAACTCGCCGACACGGAAGTTCTGGCTGTAGAGAAGCACTATCAGACGCGCTTGTTCAGAGAAGCTGTAGAAATACAAAACAACGCGAACAGCTTCAACAAGAAAGAGGAAAGGCTTAAGGTAAACGGATACTGGCTTCCCGTACTGCAGCGAACGACCGTCGCAAGCAGCAAGAGGAGAACCGCACCGGAAATGACCGCGGAGAAGCCCTCGGACGTTGGCGCGCCAGGTACATATAGTCTGTGGCCGCGAGCTCGGCTCCAGTTCATCACCGGCAATGGAGGGTTAAGCTTTGATAATGCCAGACACTCGTGCTGGCGAAACGTCAGTAAAATCATTAGATGAACGTCGGCTGAAGACCCCGAGACAGAAGCCAATAAGCAGTATGTTGTATTTGTTGATATTTTCAGAATAAGCGTGAAAACAAAAGGTGAAGGATAATCTGGGATTGGAGAAAAGTTTCCAGGACGGACTGTAAGGCGTACACGAGAGTTTTGTATACAAAACTAGAAATGTTTTTTACTTTACAGCTGATATTTTCGTCGTGTTGGTGTAATACTCATCGTAAAAACAGGGCATCAGAAATTTTCTCGGCGTGTTGCACATGTTATAAACGCCGAATTTCTACAATTATGTGATTGTTTTAAAATTTATATGGGAAAATGTTTTACATTCGTAAAAAGTTCTGTCTCATCGCAGTCTGGCACCGAACCCCGCTTAACGCAACTTTTCGCCAAACATTGGCGAAGGTGGCTAGTGGTGTGAAATCGAAAGAATTTCTATCAATCTTCTCGCGATGTAAGAATCATTTTGTAGCTTTTCTTTACGTGACTATAAACATCGTGGGTTGTACGAGCAGAGTGAATTTCAGGCGGAATCAATTAATACTGCACGATGGCAGTCCTTACCCATCTTGAAAGATCTATTCGTATAATCGTGAATTTGTTTTGTCCTGAACGTAGGCCGTCATTACATCAATCACAGAGTTTCTGAATAAGGCTATTTTAAGTCTCCCAGATTTTGATGAAGTAACGACGACATTTCTGTATTTTCCTGCGTAACCATCCACTGTTTTCTTTAATTCTGGCTCAGATGAGCCATTACCGTGTTGTTGGTAGAAGAAGATCGTTGAAAATAATTTTCAAATGGTTCAAATGGCTCTGAGTACTATGGGACTTAACTTTTGAGGTGATCAGTCCCCTAGTACATAGAAAAACCTAACTAACCTAAAGACATCACACACATCCATGCCCGAGGCAGGATTCTAACCTGCGACCTTAGCGGTCGCGCGGTTCCAGACTATAGCGCCTAGAACCGCTCGGCCACCCTGGCCGGACAATAATTTTCCAGAAAGAATTATATCATATTGCACTGTATGCGAATGTGTCAATTTGTTCACATCTCGTCGTCCCACGAGCATTGCTTTATCCTCTGGATGGTGGATAACTAAATTTATGGTTGAACGTCCCGTCGACATGGACGTCCTTAGAGACGGAGCATAAGCTCGGTTTTTGTCAAGCATGTGAAAGGAAATCGGCCGTGATCTTTCGAAGGACCCCTCCTGGCATTTACCTGAAGCGATTTAGTGAAATCACGGAAACCGCGAGTCAGAATGGTCGGAAGCGACTTCTAACCGTTTTCTCCCGACTGTGAGTGCAGTGTGCTAACCACTGCACCACCTTGGTTGGTGCCTCTTGATGGTCCAGGGTTCGGTTATAAGTCACAAAAAGTAAAGACAACTTACGGGTGTAAATATGTTTTACACGTGAAATTAGAAAGAGTATTTTGCTTAATGCTGACGAGTGGGAACTCTCGATTTACCTGTTTACCATGGCACTGTATTTGCAATCCCTTCTGGAAAGCCGGCCGCTACGGTCGCAGGTTCGAATCCTGCCTCGGGCATGGATGTGTGTGATGTCCTTAGGTTAGGTTAGGTTTAACTAGTTCTAAGTTCTAGGGGACTGATGACCTAAGAAGTTAAGTCCCATAGTGCACAGAGCCATGTGAACCCCTTGAACCTTCTGGAAAAGTTGTCTGCAGAGTCCTCGAGGACGCTATAAACAGCTACAATCCTTTCTTGGAAATTTATTTGCAACCGTAGATTTTCTTTTGTCTTTTCCATTGAAGCCTTTTATGAAAGTATTAATAAACACATTATACTGAGCTCTATTTCGGTTTTATTTGCAGTGTAAGTAACGTAAAGATTGGAAATGTTTCCGAATAAAAACTCGACTCCCAGGCTGTCGTTCTGAATACACTCCTGGAAATTGAAATAAGAACACCGTGAATTCATTGTCCCAGGAAGGGGAAACTTTATTGACACATTCCTGGGGTCAGATACATCACATGATCACACTGACAGAACCACAGGCACATAGACACAGGCAACAGAGCATGCACAATGTCGGCACTAGTACAGTGTATATCCACCTTTCGCAGCAATGCAGGCTGCTATTCTCCCATGGAGACGATCGTAGAGATGCTGGATGTAGTCCTGTGGAATGGCTTGCCATGCCATTTCCACCTGGTGCCTCAGTTGGACCAGCGTTCGTGCTGGACGTGCAGACCGCGTGAGACGACGCTTCACCCAGTCCCAAACATGCTCAATGGGGGACAGATCCGGAGATCTTGCTGGCCAGGGTAGTTGACTTACACCTTCTAGAGCACGTTGGGTGGCACCGGATACATGCGGACGTGCATTGTCCTGTTGGAACAGCAAGTTCCGTTGCCGGTCTAGGAATGGTAGAACGATGGGTTCGATGACGGTTTGGATGTACTGTGCACTATTCAGTGTCCCCTCGACGATCACCAGTGGTGTACGGCCAGTGTAGGAGATCGCTCCCCACACCATGATGCCGGGTGTTGGCCCTGTGTGCCTCGGTCGTATGCAGTCCTGATTGTGGCGCTCACCTGCACGGCGCCAAACACGCATACGACCATCATTGGCACCAAGGCAGAAGCGACTCTCATCGCTGAAGACGACACGTCTCCATTCGTCCCTCCATTCACGCCTGTCGCGACACCACTGGAGGCGGGCTGCACGATGTCGGGGCGTGAGCGGAAGACGGCCTAACGGTGTGCGGGACCGTAGCCCAGCTTCATGGAGACGGTTGCGAATGGTCCTCGCCGATACCCCAGGAGCAACAGTGTCCCTAATTTGCTGGGAAGTGGCGGTGCGCTCCCCTACGGCACTGCGTAGGATCCTACGGTCTTGGCGTGCATCCGTGCGTCGCTGCGGTCCGGTCCCAGGTCGACGGGCACGTGCACCTTCCGCCGACCACTGGCGACAACATCGATGTACTGTGGAGACCTC
Organism: Schistocerca nitens; assembly: GCF_023898315.1. Lineage (NCBI taxonomy): Eukaryota > Metazoa > Arthropoda > Insecta > Orthoptera > Acrididae > Schistocerca > Schistocerca nitens. The sequence goes on from NC_064618.1 coordinate 254,951,957, forward strand.
ACGCCCCACGTGTTGAGCAATTCGGCGGTACGTCCACCCGGCCTCCCGCATGTCCACTATACGCCCTCGCTCAAAGTCCGTCAACTGCACATACGGTTCACGTCCACGCTGTCGCGGCATGCTACCAGTGTTAAAGACTGCGATGGAGCACCGTATGCCACGGCAAACTGGCTGACACTGACGGCGGCGGTGCACAAATGCTGCGCAGCTAGCGCCATTCGACGGCCAACACCGCGGTTCCTGGTGTGTCCGCTGTGCCGTGCGTGTGATCATTGCTTGTACAGCCCTCTCGCAGTGTCCGGAGCAAGTATGGTGGGTCTGACACACCGGTGTCAATGTGTTCTTTTTTCCATTTCCAGGAGTGTATTTTCCTCTGCGCCACCCCGCCAGGAAACTTTGCATCAGTTTGCATCATAAATAATTCGTACCCCCGCTAAAAATGTTATTATCTTTTCTACACGCTAGGCTATCTGGAGCTCTCATTTTCGTCACTTTGATTTCTGGTCAAACGCAGCATGTACCATAGATTTGGAAGAAATCAGTGATAACGAGTAGACGCGGCCTCCTTGAGTGATCAGTAAATCTGACATTAGAGTCTCCTGTGTGCTAGTGGACAGGGATAAGAAATGTAGACGGAAACTCTCTAATCTCGGTAGATTAACGAATCTCGACAAAGTACGAGCTTCGGCTGTGAATTGCGTGCTTTCACTGTTTTGCAAGTTTGATAGGAATCGGTCATTTCGGTAACAGTGATACATTCTTATGCTTCTTCTCAAGGGAGAACGGAGAAATATCTTTAGCAGTTGAAGATTCTGATGTAAGCCTCTATGGGCTCAGTCAAGTTGTACCATTTTTGAATATTCTATCACTTGTCTGGTATTCGTCAGGGACAGCAATATTTCTTTTCTTCTTCCGATAATCGAACAGCAATTTTCTGCCTTGTCCTGTGGAAATCTCAATATCTCTGAAAAGTATAATTTAATTTGCACCTTAATTACCTCCATTGCTCCATCTAGTACGCTCTAGTACATGAAAGTTATATATTCCTGTTTTAGCACATGTCCAATCATCTTGGCCATTTTTTGTTAATATTTTCCATATACTCTTGCTACCCAAATTCTGTGGAGAACCTCTGCGTTTCTTATCAGTCCTCTTGGTTTTTGGCTCCCATCTACAGCACCACATTGTTTGTTTTTTCCTATGTTCCTATAGTGTATCATTCGCTTCCGTACAATACCGAATTCAAAAAATTTCTTTCTCGGACTTTAAACTAGAAGACATCTTTGGGCTAGGAGCACTGTCTTTGCCTTTGGTCGTCCGCTGCTTATATCCTCCTTGCTTTGTCCACGTTGCGTTTTATTGCTTCAAAAGTCTGCTGCACCGCCCACACTTTTTATGCTAAATTGGTCGGTGATTTCATTTCAGTAGTTCATTAACAAATTCGACTTTCTTTGGTTCACTCTCAGTTTACGTTCTTGTTCAGTATATAGAGTATCCCATTCAACAGATTCTACAGTTACTTGTCTTTTTCACGCAGGCCAACACCGTCGTCAGCGAATCTTATCACTGATGGCTTTTCACTGGGACTTTTAATGCCTGTTCTGCCATTTACATACTTATTCTATGAACTGATGGAACAAGACGGAAGAGAGAAAGATTGCATCCTAGTCTTACTCTCTTTTTAACTCAATCTTTTCTCTTTCGGTTTTTCACGCATCTTGTACCCTCTATATTGAGCCATGCTGCTTCTGAAGCCGTCCGTGATTACGGAAGTGTTGTCGATCTAGGATTTTGTGCACGAACTCAGTTATGACCCAGAAATTTTCGACGCGATACATGTCGGGTGATCTGGGTGGCCAAGTAATTCCCTCGAATCGTACAGAATGTTCTTCGAACCAGTCGCGAACAGTTGTGTCCCAGTGACATGACTGTCATAAGTGAAGATTCCATCGCTGAGTGGTTACAAATGGTCTTCAGGTAGCCGAACATAACCATTTATAGTCAAGTATCGGTTCAGTTGGACTAGAAAACCTAGTGCATTCTGTGTAAACGCAGTCCACATCATTATGGAGCCACTACGAGCTTACACAGTGCCTTGTTGACAACTTGAGTCCATGGCTTCCTGGGGTCCGCGCCACGCTCGAACCCTACCATCGGCTCTTACCAACTGAAGTAGGGACTCATCTGACCAAGACACGGTTTCTCAGTAGTCTACGGTCAAACCGATACGGTCTCGAGCCCAGGAGAGGCGCTGCAGGTGATGTCGTAGTATTAGGAAAGGCACTAGCATCGGTCATCTGCTGCCATACGTCGTACGTCCCACATTTTTTGCAGCGTTTATTTCACGCAGTGTTGCTTGTCTGTTAGCAATGACAACTCTACGCAAACGCCGCAGCCCTCCGTCGTTAAGTGAAGGCCGATGGCCACTGCGGTGAGAGGCAGTGCCTCAAATTTAGTATTCTCGGTACACTCTTGACTCTGTGGGTCTCGGAATATTGAATTTCCTAACTATGTTCGAACTGAAGTGTCCCATTCGTCTAGTTCCATCCTGCTTTTAATCTGTTAATTCCATCAGCCGGCCATAATCACGTCGGACATATTTTCACATGAGTCACCTATGTTCAAATGACAGCTTCACCAATGCTCTGCTCTTTTATACTTTGTGTACGCGGAACTCCCGCCAACTGTCTCCTCTCATATCGCTATCCCATGACTTTTGTCATCTCAGTGTATTACTTCAAATGTCTATTACATCGCCCACAATTTTCATTCTAAGATGGTCGGTGATTTCATTTCTATAGTTCTTTAATAAATTCGTCTTTCTTTGGTTTCGTCTTGACTCATATTCTTGTTCAGTATACAGTTCATACCATTCAACAGATCCTATAATTATGTCTCTTTTTGACAGAAGCCAGAACCGTCATCAGCAAATCTTACCAATGATACGGTATCACGAAAATTTCAATGCCAGTGCTAAAACTTCCATTTATTTACTTATACGATGAACAGGTGGGACAGGATGGAATAGAGAAAGGCTGCATCCCTGTTGTGCGCTTTTTTTAACGCAATCATTTCTCTCTCGGTTTTACATTGACCCTGTGTCCTCCTTGGTACCTCCTCATAACATATCTTACCCGCTTCTCCCTTAAGCGTACATCTATTGTTCTCAGAGTTTCATAGACATACTACCATTTTAGATACTTGAATCCTTCTTCTACTCTAACAAAACCTATGAAAGTATTTTAGTTTTTCAAAATGGTTTCTTCCATTTTCAAGAATAATATCAGAAATATCCCCTTAGCACATTAACCTGCCCCAAAACTAAAATAATCGCCGTATAATAGTCCTAGAATTCTTCTGTGCCTCATTGAGGTAAGCAGGTTGGATGTATTAGCTGTCAGGCTGATTGTGGGAGGGTTATCTGCTCTACCGGACAACTGTGAGCAGCTTAATTTGGTAAGTACATAAATTTATGCCAAAAGGCCCGTTTCTTTTGTTCCTGACTGGCACAGATTGTCTGGCGGAGCAGAAAACGTCTATAGTTAAATGTCCGTTATCTGCCACGGAACTGATCGATTTTTTCGAGACCTGTCGAAGTACGGATACACAGCTGAAAGTCGTAAATAGAGGTGCAGTGCCACGTGACCAGCAGTAGTAATTCAAGAAGTATAGTGCACTTCTTGTGAGATTCCTACAATTTAGAAAATCATAGAACACTAAGAGATATTAATTGAAGTAGAATATCTATTCCATCATTGTCTGACATTCTGTGATACATTGCGATTACAGTTTTACAATAACTATACGCAGTCGCCAAAACTAAACTTTATATATGGAATGTACGAGGGTCGCCTAGAAAGTAATGCACCACATTTTTTCCTTCAACAACTCTTTAGTGAACGTAATGAGAATTACACAGACGAAAGAATGATGTTTTATCTACACTCCCTATTTTTCCACGTAATCTCTATCCCATTTTATGGCCTTTCTCCAGCGCGAAACAAGGGCGTGTAGGCCCTCTCGGTACCATTTCTTGTCCTGGTGGCGGAGCAAGTGCTTCACTTTGTGAATCACGTCCTCATCGTCCTCAAAATGTCTTCTACGAATTGCATCTTTTAATGACCCAAAGAAATGGAAGTACTCAACTCGCTGCAACATGTGAGGTGTGACAGTCGCGCCGGCCGGTGTGGCCGTGCGGTTAAAGGCGCTTCAGTCTGGAACCGCGTGACCGCTACGGTCGCAGGTTCGAATCCTGCCTCGGGCATGGATGTGTGTGATGTCCTTAGGTTAGTTAGGTTTAAGTAGTTCTAAGTTCTAGGGGACTGATGACCACAGATGTTAAGTCCCATAGTGCTCAGAGCCATTTTTTTTTGTGACAGTCGTCGATGGTCTCCCCGACCGCTGCAAATCGTGGAACTCCGCCGAACCGTCTTGTGACGACCTCACCATCCGTACTCAGCGGCTAACTAACTGTACTTCTGTGGACAGTGTCAACAGCAGATGCTCCATAGACATTACACAAACGTTTGTGAATAATCCCCATAGTTTCTTTCTCTGCAGTGAGAAATTCAATGACGGCACTTTGCTTCTAAAATACATCACCTACAGACGCCTTTTCGAAACTGTCCTGCATCTACGCTATCTTTCGGAAGTGACGGAAACTTGGCGCGCTCACACAGAAGACTTCAAATAATACACTCCTGGAATTGGAAAAAAGAACACATTGACACCGGTGTGTCAGACCCACCATACTTGCTCCGGACACTGCGAGAGGGCTGTACAAGCAATGATCACAAGCACGGCACAGCGGACACACCAGGAACCGCGGTGTTGGCCGTCGAATGGCGCTAGCTGCGCAGCATTTGTGCACCGCCGCCGTCAGTGTCAGCCAGTTTGCCGTGGCATACGGAGCTCCATCGCAGTCTTTAACACTGGTAGCATGCCGCGACAGCGTGGACGTCAACCGTATGTGCAGTTGACGGACTTTGAGCGAGGGCGTATAGTGGGCATGCGGGAGGCCGGGTGGACGTACCGCCGAATTGCTCAACACGTGGGGCGTGAGGTCTCCACAGTACATCGATGTTGTCGCCAGTGGTCGGCGGAAGGTGCACGTGCCCGTCGACCTGAGACCGGACCGCAGCGACGCACGGATGCACACCAAGACCGTAGGATCCTACGCAGTGCCGTAGGGGACCGCACCGCCACTTCCCAGCAAATTAGGGACACTGTTGCTCCTGGGGTATCGGCGAGGACCATTCGCAACCGTCTCCATGAAGCTGGGCTACGGTCCCGCACACCGTTAGGCCGTCTTCCGCTAACGCCCCAACATCGTGCAGCCCGCCTCCAGTGGTGTCGCGACAGGCGTGATGGAGGGACGAATGGAGACGTGTCGTCTTCAGCGATGAGAGTCGCTTCTGCCTTGGTGCCAATGATGGTCGTGTGCGTGTTTGGCGCCGTGCAGGTGAGCGCCACAATCAGGACTGCATACGACCGAGGCACACAGGGCCAACACCCGGCATCATGGTGTGGGGAGCGATCTCCTACACTGGCCGTACACCACTGGTGATCGTCGAGGGGGCACTGAATAGTGCACGGTACATCCAAACCGTCATCGAACCCATCGTTCTACCATTCCTAGACCGGCAAGGGAACTTGCTGTTCCAACAGGACAATGCACGTCCGCATGTATCCCGTGCCACCCAACGTGCTCTAGAAGGTGTAAGTCAACTACCCTGGCCAGCAAGATCTCCGGATCTGTCCCCCATTGAGCATGTTTGGGACTGGATGAAGCGTCGTCTCACGCGGTCTGCACGTCCAGCACGAACGCTGGTCCAACTGAGGCGCCAGGTGGAAATGGCATGGCAAGCCGTTCCACAGGACTACATCCAGCATCTCTACGATCGTCTCCATGGGAGAATAGCAGCCTGCATTGCTGCGAAAGGTGGATATACACTGTACTAGTGCCGACATTGTGCATGCTCTGCTGCCTGTGTCTATGTGCCTGTGGTTCTGTCAGTGTGATCATGTGATGTATCTGACCCCAGGAATGTGTCAATAAATTTCCCCCTTCCTGGGACAATGAATTCACGGTGTTCTTATTTCAATTTCCAGGAGTGTACATATGTAACGTTTCGCATTCGTAGCATTGTTTTCGGCTCAGAAAAAAAAATGCGTTGCATTACTTTCTGGGCAACCGTCTTATATGCATTTGCGAATACGGACAACTATCAGCTGTATAATGGAATGAAAACAGCGAAAATTGGTGCCACACCGAGACTCTAATCCGATCCGGCACAAATTTTCATTGTCGTTATTCCACTGTACAGCTGCTGGTTATCCAAATTCGAAAATACGAATATATTTCATAACGGCTGTAGGCGCTGCAGTGCCTGTTCCTTCGGACATGCATTCATGTACTTCTGAACAGCAAAAAGATTGCAATATCGTATAACCTTAACTTTGGTTCCAGTGTTACATAACTGAGTGTGGCCGCAAAGGAAAACGTGGAGCCAGCCGTGTTCTAGATTCTGATCGATTTGCAACACCACGAAGAAAGCATCTGAAATGTGTAAGGCCCTTACTATAAGTTTGCACTCGGCACAGGTCTAAAGGGCAAACAATCGATAGTGTCGGGTCGCGAGAGCGAGTGAGAGTTGAGTCAGTGAGTTCCCAGGTTGCGGGTCGAGCGGGTGGAGGCCTGTTGATGTGATAAAAGGCTTACCGACAAAGGGAGTGGCCATCGCCGTGGTTTAACCCCTTTGTGTTAGAATAATACGGGAAAGTGAAAAAGTTTAATTACGAGAGTGATCAGTGATATTTCTGTGCCGATATTTGTGGTTTTGCGTCTACCGCGCCGGCATCATTTGGATTGCAGTGTTGGATTGCAGTGTTGGATTACAGTGATTGAAATTGCGTGTGACGATTATGAATAACGAAGAAGCCTGTGCTGAGATTAGCCGTAATTAAACATGTATGACAAAGGCAGTGGCTGTCTCCCTTTTCTTGTGTTTTTGAGACGAATATAGGTCTTGATTAGTGAAGCTGTGTTGCTGTTCTTCTTGCCACCAGACATTTCATTATTATAGCATTTTAGAAGGACAAAAATGGAATGTAACAACTCCGCGGCAGTCCATTCCGATTGCCAGCCCCATTAGGTACACGGTCACATCAATTAATTATTATTTGGGCTGCTATTCAGATCCCGATCGAGCGGGATACATAAATCGGAGGTGTTACAAATGGCATATTACGTATAAATTAGTAAAATTACAAACTGTTACATAATATGCACGGAGTGGACTTCGAATAACACGAACCAATTTTAGAGGATGTTCAGGTGGCTTGATTACTTGATGTAAGGAAGACTTAATTTTTAGTGCTTTGCTGATTAATTTGATTTAGATGTTGCAAATGACCGTGACAGTGAATTACAATATTAAACATTAGTCAACCATATGTTACGTTCTGACAGCTGAACTCGTAACGTAATGAGTACGGGAACAGGAAAGAAACTGGCAGCCTTACATTAGTGGCTCTATCACCGAGCATCGTTGGAATATCTTTCAAGCTGAGATCCGATTTGCGCTATGATAGTACTAAGTGAGACGAGTAACTTACAGCTGAACTTCTCCAGAGGCCCAGCCGTGCCGCCCAGCTCTTCTGGAATATATTCGCGAGCCACGTGCTCAAACAGTGTCGTGGAACCGGGCAGGTGGGTGTGGATCTGAAACACACCAAAGGCACTGCTTGCAAGGCGATGACCACATCCCTATGGTTAATTTTTTTAAAGGAATTTACTGATGCAAGTTTATGTAAATCTTTTCTCCATCTCTGTTTATCACGTAGTTATAATAACTCGTGTGTTGACGGCAAAAATCTTGTGTTTCCGTGGAAAAATAAGTACGTGCATGTGAAACAGGTAAAAATACCATCAGTGAAGAAAATATTTGCTTTAACGGTTCTCAAACGGTAGAAAACCAGACTACACCATCTGAAACAACAGTCAGCTGGACACTGTATGTTTCATACGAGATAAGAGCTCAAAGTAACTGACAGTGTTATGTGAGACAGAGTAATAAATAAAAAGCTCTTAAGCTAGCGCTGAAAGATGGATAAATTAAGTAAAAGTAAACAAAGTACTTCTAGGAAAATGCCGAAGTTCTTTCCAATATAGGATTGCAAGTGAGGAAAGTAAGAAGAGAAATACTGTTCTCAATACGAAAGAAATTGAATGATGCATGATGGATGATCAAAGAAAACCGCTCAGATTTGGACATCTGAGCACCGTCGGGTTTCCAGCCGACTATATTTTTCAGGATTTTGTATTCGCCTTTTGTTTTTATCCTTGAATAGAAGCCCCTGTTTATCAACATGATACAGGATCACAGTTACAAGTGAATTCACGTAAGGCACAGTGTGAGATGAAGGCATGTGAATGACGTCAAACTGCAGCTCACCGGGTGCTGTGCCAGTGTCGTCAGGGATGGGATAAGAGAGTGGAATGAATTGAGGCTCAGTTTTCTTAAAGTTCTGAAATCTTGTGCAGACCTCGTCCTCCAGACTGCGCAGCTTATACCTAACGTCAGCACAAAGACGCAGCCACTTTGATTTCCTAATGAAGGGAAATCACAGAAATGACCTCCACCTGTTAGTCTTGCCAATATGTCTTGGTTTGCTTTGAATGGCTTTACTTGCTTCTACATCTCATGAGCAAGCAATTCCTTTCCCTACAATTTCACATTCGCTTCATTCAGCTCATCAGATATATCAACTGCGAACATCATATCGTATCTCCTCATTCACATCATATTTCAGTAACAAAATCATGATATATCTGCTTCGTGTCCAGAAAGAAGAGGATTTCATTCTGCAACACCCATGCGTTCTGGCAACTAGCCCATGTTCTACCACCTCACAATGCTTTGTTTAGCTACATATTCATGCTCTACCTCCACAACGCCAAAAAATGTTTGAATTGCCGATGGTTCAGTACCTTTGCTCTGATTGTGATAAGACCACAACAAGATCTACCGAATGCTTCACGTCTACTGCAGCTTACAAAGGTTTCTCTGGTGCAAAATGCTATGAAAAAACAAGATGTGAGTGTCTGAGTATTCTGCTTGTGACCTGTTTTCAAAAGCTTACCATAGCCACATTCTTCCAATTGAAAGTTCTGGCCCAATCTGTTGTAACTCTTGCCATTTTGTTTTAGGGCAAACCACTTTTCTCCCCTCAATTAACACCATACTCTGGCAATTTCCAATAAGTATTTGTATCTTTCATTGGTTATAGACCAAGTAATTACAGCTGGCCGTAGTGGCCGTGCTGTTCTAGGCGCTACAGTCTGGAACCGAGCGACCGCTACGGTCGTAGGTTCGAATCCTGCCTCGGGCATGGATGTCTGTGATGTCCTTAGGTTGGTTAGGTTTAATTAGTTCTAAGTTCTAGGCGACTGATGACCTCAGAAGTTAAGTCGCATAGTGCTCAGAGCCATTTGAACCAAGTAATTACATTGTGATGACGAAAATTTCAGTAAGTTCAGGCTGTGGGAGTTCGTCACTAATTCTATGAATGTATCGTGCTACAGACACTACTGACAGAGAAGTCTTTTCAGATTTGGTCATGACTTCAGGACGTAACATGCTTGCACACTATACCAAAGACTCATTAATAAACTCTTAATCTGAAAAAGGCACGTTGCGTTTGGGAGGATTATAGGCTACAATGAAACTTGCTTCCGTCGCCCTGTTTTGAAATGTTGATAGCATTGCAGACAATATTTTTTTATTCTTCAGCTTTTTCACACACCCCGCGGCTTTTATTTTGATTTCTTCCTTGGTAAACGTTTTCTGTCAAATTCGTCAAACTTGGTTTCGCAACGTCGTTTCAGATTGTACTCCTTAAATACGGCAATAAACAATCTCAAAGAAATATCTTTGTCCATTCTTTAATAAAATCACGACAGTCATAACTGATTTTACGTTTTCCCGGCGCTTTCACAGTGTCACTGAAGTTGGAAATTTATATCTTTACTGTTGGAAGAAAAAAATGTAAATAAGCCGTATCAGTTCCAGGAACTTCCAAGTTTGATGAACACTGTGACTATCTGGAGTGGTGCTTAACAGCGACCTGTAATGCAGTCCGGGTAAGGATACAATTCTAAACTGGTAATAGAAACAACACTATTGCATCAGGAGGCTAAGAACTACTGCCGGCTATTGTGTAAATGTCTAAGCTGATAGACTGGTAGCAGTCCCATAAACAATGAACGGAGTACAGCGAAACTGTCAAGAGCTTTTGGTACTATTTACGTTGACTACAATATACTCTTAAAAATTCTGAAGGCATCAGGGATTAATACTGGAAGCGAAGGATAATTATAAACGTGTACAGAAACAAGACTGAAGCTTCTAAGAGTCGAAAGACATAAAATTGTAGTAGTAGTAGTTCAGAAGCGAGTGATACGGAGTAGCAGCCCATCACAGATGCTGTTCAATATGTACATTGAGCAAGGAAACGAAGGAGAAACTGGAAAAGCGAATTAAAGTCCAGGGTGATGAAATAAAAACTTGGAGGTCTTCCAATGACATTTCTGGTCTGGAAGTTCAGTTGAACTGAATTCATAGTGTTTTGAACAGTGGTTGTAAGATGTTGCCCAATAAAAGTAAAACAACGGCAATGCAATGTACGTGAATTAAATTAGGCGATGTGGAGACAATTACGAGTAGGTTAAGAAATGATACATGAAAAGTACTGAGCGAGTCTTGCTATATTGGCAACAAAAAACTACGGCCGAAATAGAGGAGTATTTCAGATATGAAATAGGAGGAAAAGCGTATCTTGAAAGGGTAAGTTATGTGGAGTGTCGCCTTGTCAGGAAGTGAAACGCTGACGATTACGAGTTCAGACAAGAAAACAGTAAAGGCTTTTTAACTGTATTGCTACAGATGAATACTGAAGATAACATGGGTACATCGGTTACTAACACGTGGTACTGAATCGAACTGGGAGAAAGGACCTATACGTCACAATTTGACCAAAGAACAGGCATCAAGGAATTGCACATTTGGCAACGAAGAGAAAAAAGCTGATGAGAGACGCCGAGTCTTAATTATGGTAAGCAATTTCAAATGGCAGTACGTTGCAGTAGTTTCTTTACGCTGAGACGAAGGAACTTACGCAAAGTGATGAGGATGTAGCACTGCAGCAAACCAGTCTTCGGACTGAAGACCACAACAAGAACAACAGTACAAACTGAGGCTCTTAAAATAGTACTTTGACTACGCCCACTTGATAACAAATACGGAAGAAAGTAAATCATTATAGATTGGAAAGAAGTGACTGATAGAATCTTAAAGGAGTGCTGGCCATAATCCGAAAACAAGTTCCGCACTGCCGTCTAATGTAGAGAATAAGAGCCACCTGTGGGATTGGTTGGAAAAATTTTTAGCATTTAATTCTCAACGATCGGAAATGTTCAGGTGTAAAAGCGACTTTGGGCGTATCCGAAGGAAGTTTTATAAAATCATTAGTTTTCATAATATACAGGATGTATCACAGTTAAGCCGACAATCAAATGGCTCTGAGCACTATGGGACTTAACATCTGAGGTCATCAGTCCCCTAGAACCTAGAACTACTTAAACCTAACTAACCTAAAGACAACACACACATCCATGTCCCGCCGGCAGCGGTGGTCTCGCGGTTCTAGGCGCGCAGTCCGGAACCGTGCGACTGCTACGGTCGCAGGTTCGAATCCTGCCTCGGGCATGGATGTGTGTGATGTCCTTAGGTTAGTTAGGTTTAAGTAGTTCTAAGTTCTAGGGGACTAATGACCATAGCAGTTGAGTTCCATAGTGCTCAGAGCCATTTGAACCATCCATGTCCGAGGCAGGATTCGAACCTGCGACCGTAGCGGTCGCGCGGTTTCTGATTGTAGCGCCTAGAACCGCTCGGCCACTGCGACCGGCAAGCCGACAGTCTTCCACGGGATGTAGAATGTGGCTTGCGGAACAAAATTAACATCGTGTCTGGAAACCTCATCCAACGATGCTACCGAGCGCAGAAGTTACCGTCTTCTGCCCCTGCCACCATGCCACCCCTCGCAGCCTCATCCGTCCACTCCCCTACGGCAACAGCCGTGACGTTGTACTTGAACACACCGTGGGCAGATCGAGACCTGTGATATTTGATATTTAGTGACTGCGATTATTTGCCACGATTGCCAGTGGAGCAGATGCGATGCTCCGTGGCCGTAGGGGCTGACCGTGTCGCACACAGGCTTCTACAAAAATCTTGACTGCTAATGTCATCAGTCCCTAAGCTTACACACTACTTAACCTAAATTATCCTAAGGACAAACACACACACCCATGCCCGAGGGAGGACTCGAACCTCCGCCGGGACCAGCCGCACAGTCCATGACTGCAGCGCCATAGACCGCTCGGCTAATCTCGCGCGACCAGGCTTCTACCCACAGTGTACTTCATCCCGGAAATCTCTGTACACTCTCTGATTTTTGCAGTGAAGCATACGGGGTGTAACAGACAGAGAACGACAGCGTCGAGATCGCGGTTGTGAACGTCGACGTACGCAGCACCATCGCCATCTGCGCCACTGGAGTGGGCGGCAATCGACCACGTTACATGAGTAACGGTAGATTGTCTGAGACATCGGCGGCAAGGTGCGACCAACCTCGCACGCAGCATGTAACCGTTGACTCCACATGGTTTTAGCGCATCAGGTCATTCAGATGGCCCCACAGGAAGAAGTCCATCAGGATGAGGTCAGGCGACCTAGGCAGTCACGTTACAGTGCCACCTCGACGAATCCAGCGATCCCCAAACATCCCTCTGAACTGGGTTCTGGTAGCTCGAATGAAATGTATGGGTTCCCCAGCGGAGCCACGTAAGTCGCCAGACTGCAAATGTCACCTCCTCCAGTAATTCCGGCAGCGCTTCCAAGATGAACGTGGTAAAACTGACGCCTGTGAATCGAGGGGGCCAATCAAGTAATTGTGGACCATGCCACACTATAAATTGCTGGTGAACCTTTCCTGACGAGGCTATGGAGGCTCTCACAACTGCCGTCCAAGACGCAATGACTGACGCCATTCCATTTACAACACCAAGACAACACTCGACGGCCCTGCCCCAGGAAATCCTGGGCCTTATCTCAATGAGGAACCGCCTCAGGAGATACTGGCAGCGTACCAGGCGCTCGTTCTATAAACTGCACGTCAACAGACTCCAGGGCATAATACGGAATAAAATACAAACATTCAGAAACGAGCAATGGGGACAGAAACTCGCTGGGCTGGATACCACACGTCCTGGCGTGTGGCAGCTGGCCAGACGCTTCATCAGGGAGAAACATTACATTCCCACGTTACAAGGACCAGACGGCCCAGCCTACTCCGCAACGGAGAAGGCAGAGCTTATGGCCACAACACTTGCAGCGTCTTTCATGCCGAATCTGGTTCCTTCAGACCCAGCATTCACACTTGAAACGGACCAGGAGGTTACACGACTTATAGCCCAGCCCTCGCGCAACAAAATAAGACGTACTAGCACAAATGAAATCACATGGGCTATCGAGCACACCAACGCTAGAAAAGCCCCTGGGCCTGATGGCATTCAAAACCGTGTCCTCCAGGAGTTCACGGATAAAGCCGTAGAATACCTCACACACTTAACGAATGCCATCCTGACACACCAACACTTCCCTGACTTTTGGAAGGCGGCCAAGGTCCTGATGTTAAGGAAGCCAGGGAAAGACCACTCCCTCTCACAAAATTACCGACCCATCAGTCTGCTGTGCTCGCTCAGCAAGATTGTTGAGAAGGTAATACTAAAACGTATCACTAGGCATTGCATCGCCAACGACACCCTAAGACCGGAGCAATTCGGCTTTAGGAATCACCACTCGACAACACAACAACTCCTCCGCGTAGTCGAACATATAACACACGGCTACAACATGAACAAAGCCACAGGGGCCGTGTTCCTAGACATCGAAAAGGCTTTCGATCGTCTCTGGCACAACGGACTCATACGCAAACTAAGCGAAGCTGGTTTCCCGGACGGACTCGTACGTCTCATACACTCATATCTCACGAACAGATGTTTCAACACTAACGTGCAGGACAAACAATCAACACAACACGATATCCACGCTGGAGTACCCCAAGGAAGCTTCCTAGGGCCCATCTTGTTTAACCTGTACATTAATGACTTCCCAGCGACACAAAACACGACGTTAGCCGTCTACGCGGATGACACAGTCATCCTCGCGCAAGACTGGAAACCGTCGAACATCAATTCACGAATACAGACAGCACTCAGAACAGCCTAGCCTTGGCTGGAGCGATGGCGTATTAAAGTAAACGTCGACAAGTGCGAAGCAGTTCTGTTCACACGCTGACCGAAACTACTCCGCAAACACCAACACTGTAGACCAATAACACTACATACACGCCCAATACGTTTCCGAGAGAAAGTCAGGTACCTTGGTGTCTGGCTGGGCCGGAAACTTACATGGGGGGACCACATCGAATACGTTGCCAACCGAGCGCACGCGAGGCTCAAACAGCTCTACCCAATGCTCAACAGGGAAAGCACACTAAATAGGAGGGTGTCGAGATCCATATACATGATTAGACCTCTGATGACGTACGCAGCTCCCGTCTGGGGATATGCAGCTCCTACACGATTGCGCCGCCTGCAGCTCATACAGAACAAGGTGCTACGAATCATTAGCAACGCTCCACGCTACACACGCACCGTGGATCTTCACCATGAATACCGCCTTGATACCCTCAAGGAAGTATTCAAAAAACACGCCACATGACTGTACAGGAACTCGAGACACTCGAACAATCCTTTCATCCTCACTCTGGGAAACTACGATCACAACCATAGGTGGAAGCACAAGCGGCCAAAGACACTGCTAGCTAGGGCATAGCCACCTATGGTAAACTAACATACGCAAACAGCGACAAACGTCGGTAAGCCCCCGCATATCAGCAACACTGATCGGCAACTACCAGCTGCTATTAGAGCCGACCAACAGGCCGCAGTAGGGACACCGACGAGCTCGCCCACAGACGCACGAACAATCTGCCAACATTCCCTCACACTGTACTTCTGGTATATGACCTATGGGACACAAGATCGATAACAAACCTAACTGTTGCAGGTTGCTGACGCTGAACGAGGACTTTGTACCAGCACCCAGCGCCAGCCGACGAGCAGCACAAACGCACAACGTCAAGGTATCGACATGCACGATACCCACTACTAACAAAGCCTATACTTGCACAACCTATCGCAGGCAGCAAGACAACCGCTACTGCTCTTACCACCCGACCTAACTATCGCAGAGGTTTTTTTCCCTTGGCTCTTGCCTTGGCACTTTTTCCCTCTGCCCTTAAAACCGCTACCCTTCGACAGATTTCGACCAATCCATCTCCAGATGAGCGCGTATTAATGGTTAATCTTAACCAGACGTACGCAAACATCGCAGTACCCACATCCTGCGACACCTCACTTTAGTGAATACTAACCCCTATGCAGAGATGGCAGTAGACCTTTTGTGTTGGCCATCATGCCGGTGTGGGCGTGGAGGGGCTCCACCTCTATCTAAAAAAAAAAAAAAAAATCCTGATGAGCTTGTCCGTGTGTGGCAAGGTGTTTGCCTCCGTCCACACCTAGAAACTGTGGGCGTTGTACACACCATCACAGGTGAAGGATGCGTCGTCCGTGCAGAACACATATGCAGCGTAATATGGCTGCCTGGCACAACACTGCAGCAACTAATGCCCGAACTCCATGCGTGGAGCAAAATAGTTGGGCAGTGGCACCTTTGTGTTCTGTAAATGGAATGGATATCTTCCCTCCTAATGGAGCACCCATCAGACCGCTGAGTGGGACTTTGCGTTGCCACAGCACAGGTGCTTATGGAAGAATCTGCGTCGAACCTCTGTAGTACATCTTCCACAGATCGTGGCATACGTATGTTTCACATGTGACCTCTGTCGCGTCGACGGCCTGTGAAACCTCCCGTTTCACCCAGATGTCAATGAATGGCTGCAATGTGGGATAGTGCGGCTGACGCCTTTTGGGATTCGTCGCCATATGCAAAATGCTTGTCGCCCGCTCGGTCTCGGTGAACGTCTCCATGATGCGGTACACTAGAATGCGACGAACAGCAAATGAGCACTGTGTTTCTGCAGCATGTGTTTATCTTTCCCCTCTGCTGCTAATGCCCTTAGCGGTCTCTACGATGTTGGAGTGACAGGCGTGGCTGCGTTCAGCGCCATCTAATGTCCAGACTGATTACAGGTGCAATGCTAGCCATCTGTTCCCATACAACGTCACGCCTACGTCACGCCTGCTGCAGGAGGGGAGGCCTAGTGGCAGACGTTGGCGCCTACGTCTTCGATGTTATATATCGTCGTTGGATGATGTTACTGGACACGGGTTGTTATTCTCTTGTTGTTCCTCAAGACAGCTGGTACATCCCATCTGTGGGGTCCTGCACACTTTTCTCGTGTAGGGTGCGTAAAGGATGCTATACAATATTAAATCAAATACCATTAGTAGGTTTTATTACAAATAAGGAGAACGGCAATACTTAACTTCTATTTACAATGGTGTCGCAGGAGATGGGCGACATACAACAAAGTTAGAGTCGTTTGCCATACACAGTGTTCATGCAAGTTTGTCATACAGTTTGTGGATCACTAATAACTGCTATCTTAGCTTTCTCCGCTAGGCCTGTCCGTATACTGTCCGAATACTCAGCCAATACTGAGCGACCAAGGGTGGCAGGAGTGGTGCTTGTGTTATCCTATTGTGGAGGTCCCTCCCGTCGAAGTGTGGTCCTAATCAACGCACCACTGGCCGACGTCGTTTCACCGCCTTCTCTTGCGTTCCTCGTCTTCGTTCCAACGCTTGTGGTTACGTCAGATCACTCTCGAAGTTTTTTCAGTCCAATTTAGAAACACCCTGTCTATAAACGGCCTAGTGGATAAGGTCAAAAGTTCGACGAGTCTTTTCACGGATGCTGTTGTTGTATAGAGAAAAGTCGCAACGCTATAAAACCGTAGTGAAATGCAGCAAGACCCGCAGTGAATCGATGCTAGTGGCAGGGATTATCGGCTGACTTGCAACATAAAGGACGCAGGGAGAAATACCCAAAGGCGTACGCAAGTTAAATGATTACAGCAATCACTGGAAGTAATCAAGTTCAAAAAACATGTACGAGTATACGTACAGAACAATTTAAGGTGGAACAAGCTCATAAAACTAATCGTAGTCAAGGCAGTTACTGGACTGAGATTTACTGAAATAATTCTTGTAAAATGTAATCCACTGACAAATGAGGTACCCTACAAAACTCTGGTACAACCAATACTTAAATACTGCTTTGTTGTCTGTGTTCTGTACCAAATGAGATTGATGGAGGCAACAGAGAAGATCCACAGAAAAGCAGCGCTTTTCGTTTCATGTTCATTAAGTAAGTTCAAAAGCGTTACGAAGATGTTGATATGACTCCAGTGGAAGTCGCTCCAGCAGAGGAGTTTTGCATCGCTGTGTGCTTTACTGTTGAAGTTTCAGGAGTGTACGACCTCCTGTACAAAAGAATACTATATTTGGTGCAGCCACAAAAATTTCAAATATCTTCCCTGTCAATACCACAGGCACAGGAGAATAGGGTAATAGACAAGCGAGATTCCAGTAATTAAGGATCACTCACGGAACAGGAGAGAATGTGGCAACTACTTAACACCGTGAATGAAATGAGCGTACGAAACAGTAAATTAACACAATGAGGCAGAAAGATAATGATGGTGGCTGTCCAAAGTGTCACAAGAAGACTTACGCAGGACACAACAGTAATGATTCACAATACAGACATGGCAGAAAGAGCATCTGAAAAGTGAAGATGTGAAATCCTGAAGCGACCAAGAGAGCTAACCAAATGAGAAAGGCAGGCGCCTGATGTCATTGCCACTCCACCATAGCAGATCACACGAGCCTGTCCTCCATCAATACTACTACACTACTGGCCATTAAAATTTTTACTCCAAGAAGATAATGCAGATGATAAACGGGTATTCATTGGACAAATATATTATACTAGAATTGACATGTGATTACATTTCCACGCAATTTGGGTGCATAGATCCTGAGAAATCAGTGTCCAGAACAACAGCCTCTGGCCGTAATAACGGCCTTGATACGCCTGGGCATTTACTGAAACAGAGCTTGGATGGCGTGTACAGGTACAGCTGCCCATGCAGCTTCATACGCGATACCACAGTTCACCAAGAGTAGTGACTGCCGTATTGTGATGAGCCAGTTGCTCGCCCACCATTGACCAGACGTTTTCAGTTGGTGCGAGATCTGGAGAAAGTGCTCGCCAGGGCAGCAGTTGAACATTTTCTGTATCCAGAAAGGCCTCTACAGGACCTGCAACATGCGGTCGTGCATTATCCTGCTGAAATCTAGGGTTTAACAGGGATCGAATGAAATGCAGAGCCACAGTACGTAACACATCTGAAATGTAACGTCCACTGTTCAAACTGCCCTCAATGCGAACAAAAGTAACCGAGACGTGTAACCAATGGCACCCCATACCATCACGCCGGGTGATACGCCAGGATGGCGATGATGAATACACGCTTCCAATGTGCGTTCACCACAATGTCACCAAACACGGATGCGACCATCATGATGCTGTAAACAGAACCTGGATTCATCCGAAAAAGTTAGGTTTTTTCATTCGTGCACCCAGGTTCGTCCATCGCAGGTGCTCTTTTCTGTGATACAGCGTGAAGGGTAACCGCAGCCATGGTCTCCGAGCTGATAGACCATGCTGCTGCAAACGTCGTCGAACTGTTCGTGCAGATGGTTGTTGTCTTGCAAACGTCCTGATCTGCTGACTCAGGGATCGAGACGTGGCTGCAAGATCCGTTAAGCCATGCGGATAAGATGCATGTCATCTCGACTGCTAGCGACACGAGGCCGTTGGGATCCAGCACGGCATTCCGTATTACCCTCCTGAACCCACCAATTCCATATTCTGCTAACAGTCATTGGATCTCGACCAACGCGAGCAGCAATGTCACGATACGATAACCCGCAATCTCGACAGGCTACAATCCGACCTTTATCAAAGTCGGAAACGTGATGGTATGCATTTCTCCTCCTTACACGAAGCATCACAACAACGTTTCACCAGGCAACGCCGGGCAACTGCTGTTTGTGTATGAGAAATTGGTTGGAAACTTCCCTCGTGTCAGCACGTTGTAGGTGTCGCCACCGGCGCCAAACTTTTTAATGCTCTGTCGGTTAAATTTCGCGTCTGTAGCACGTCATCTTCGTGGTGTAGCAAATTTAATGGCCACTAGAGTGTGTTCTCATGGAGCTATTTTTCAGTTTGCAACGATCCTGAAGAAAAGTGAGCCCTATGTGGAGTTGCCTTCGTTATTTTGTGGAGCAACAGCTCCTGCCTGGCGGGGCTTGGTCGCTGAGAGCTACAGTGCCAACTACTAAGTCTAGACTACTGGGGAACTATGGTTGTCACCATCTGGCAGGCGTTGTGAAGGCTTAACTAGCAGGGCCTGGGAGTAGATCGTCATCCAGCATATGGGTGCACCACTGCTGCCACTAGCCTACGTTACTGTTGCAAACTTCTCTCCACGATTTCACATACCCTGAGCAGAACTGGAACACACCGCCCCTTTGTGATGTGGACGAGAGAGTCATGTATCCTGGTCATCTTCTCCAGGAAACTATTGACCCTCCTGAGCAGAACTGACAGCGATTCATGCTATCTCCTTGGGGGTATGGTCCCGTGACTTTGGTGCAGATATGTTGATTCTGTCGCCAGTTCTAAGGCTAAGGGCTGCTCGCTGTTCTGCACATACTGGACAGGCATTTGTGGCCTGCACGCCTACCAGCGCTGGCAGCCTGAAAGTCCACGCATCAACTCTTGTTTTTTGTGGACAAAAAAGTTTAACATTGCAATACCGATTTAATAACGCCTGTAGAGTCGGACAGGCGTCTATCCTCTGCGTCAGAGTGGTCAAACGTCAACTTCCTGACCTCAACCTGACCTTCCACCACCTCGACCTACGACCAGGGTGCTGTAGTTCCTAGAAAAGTCAACCAATACGCTGCTATCTCCTATGTATATTCCATGAAGAGCCAATGAAGGTAAAATTGAAGACTTGGGGGCTTACCAACGATTGTTGTTCGTGAGAATTATTGTAGACTGGAACAGTGATATACAAAGTGCCCTCCACCACACTTTATAGTGTGGTTGTCGTATTATTGATGTAGATATAAGAAACCAGACTGCACGCTTCTGGCAGTGAACAGATGACTCAGCATGAACGTTTGAAACAGTGTGACACATATGCAGAAGAGGCACAGTGTATATGGTGTGTTACGTATCGCATGTAGTCGCAGTTAGGAATACGGACAGTGATCAGCTGCATACTTGAATGATGGCAATGAAAATATCTGCCGGACTGGGAGCGAATCCGGTCTTCCACTTTATGCGAACAGGCACCTTAACCGCTTTGGATATTCGTACACGACTCACAGCTAGACCCAAACCTCCATATGTCGTCATTCCCGTGTCCCAACCTGTACTCGAACACGTATTATGTAACTCCCATACAGAGGAGGACTTTTTGGTTGAATGTCGCTTCCTGGTATCGGCGGGTAAATGCGATACTGCAGTGCCTGTGTCGTTAAGAAGAACGATGCGATGTTCCCTCGGACATGCGTACATGTGCCAATATCTGGCAGCTACTTCCATAGTGGCAATGACATCATGCACCTGCCTTTCTTATTTCAATTACATGAAGTGTGTACGAGTACAGTTTGTATCAAAGGAACGACGACATCTGGAGGTTTGAGTCTGGTCATGAGTCGTGCACAGATAGCCGAAGTGTGGCTCTGGAGAAGACTCTCCAGAACATACAGTTTTTTTTATGCGGACTCAGCACGGAACAGCAGATGTTACGGAGATTCAGGACCTAGAGACACTTTGAAAAAAATTCGACAGCATTAAATGACACAGTGTGCAAAATGTCTTGGCATGCACATACATCAACAAAATCAACATGCTCTCCTGTGCTACTGGAACCATTAAACTACCAGTGTACACACACGTGGGATCCGAGAGACAATATCACACTCGTCGTTATGCGGTGACAGTGTGCACTCTTATACCATCCAAGTAAGGAACTCATGAGAAAAGTTTCCTGACAAAGACTCTTATCCACAGTGAAACGGATGGAGGTTGGAGATCCCTTCATAGCGCCCATACAGCAAGCAGTCCACCTCTAAACTAGAGATTGTAAGAAATATCTGATGCAAGAAATGAAAAATTGCTAATATTGATCGATCTATTAAGTTAGGTGCAAACAGACTGCAGCGAATATCCGTGATAGTAGCGGTAGAAATAACAGACAAACTAGAAATATTACAGAGAATAATCATGAGGAAACTTTTAGCTCCAAAAGAAACACAGAAGCTTGGAAATTAAGAATGAATGATGGGATGTGTCAGAATACAGAAAATTTCAGAAAAATAAAATATTTTTCGTTATTTTAACAGCAAGCCGAATCTGGAAGAAAATTCATTTAAAAATAGGTCATAAATGCAGAATAAGCAGCAAAGACAGATATTTGCAGAAAGTAAGCGGTAACTTCAGAAGGATTTCAAGACAGTAGCCATAAAATAACGTGTGTAAAGTGTTCTGATGAAAGAGAAGATGGAGAACAGATGAAAGAATATTGAAGGGAAAGAAAATGACAGGTGAGAGTGAACTGAAATACTCGAGTGGTCCCTAGCTGGCGAAAACAAGGAAAACAAGTGATGGAGGTATGCTAATGTAGATACTGTAGTAGTAATAACGACAGTGAAGATAAGAAGTAATATTGTCACGTAGAGGAAGGTGTACGTAGATGAATGACGAACACTAACTTCACTTAACGAACGTTTATTCAGCACTTGCACATACAAGAGAGTGGAGTGAACTGACGTCAGCCAGAACACATACAGTATATATACAGCTACAGAACATTCCAATACAATGATTCTTGCCATTTGTGGATACTTCTACAATTTACTCGAACCGAAGACAAAAATTAAAATGTTTCAGTGTAGGTGAGTTTTGAATTCACGACCCTCGATGCAACAATCTCGTATCATAACCACTACACTACGGCGACTGCACTACTCGGCCTCTTCTGTGACATTGTTCCCTCCTTAAGAGAATAGCTTCTCGGTGTTACGTCCTCCCAGTCCAGGAACGAGTCATAAGTCCTGCATACTCAGACTCCTGATGGCTGACGATCGCCCTGGCGGCGATCTTCTTAGAACTTGCTTACCGCTATGTTCTACGTGACCTATCTTCCGTTTGTTGCCTGTCGCTGGAGCTTCGAATTTACCTTGAGTTGCAGGATCCTTACAGGGCTTCATTCGAAGGACGTGGACCGTATGTCTGACCTTTCGTCGTCTTGTGTCGGAGTCGAAATATTCAACTTCATAAGTAACATCAGACAACTGTCTTACAACCTTATAAGGTCCAAAGTAGCGCCTGAGGAGCTTCTCAGAGAGACCAACCTTCCGAACATGAGTGAAGATTCAGACGAGGTCACTAGGCTGGTACACAACAGGGTGGTGGCTCGCCTCATACCTTCGGCGATCGTTTTATTGAGCCTGCACTGTGCGGAGTCTAGATAACTGCCGAGCTTCCCTAACTCTGTTTAACACCTGGCTGATGTACTTGTCGTCCACGACATCAGGATGTAACGGAAACACAGTGTCCATCGTCGTCATCGCCTATGGGGCATGCATCAGAAAAATGGATAAAATCCTGTGGTGTCTTGCTTGGCGGTGTTGGAGACAAACGTCACGAAAGGTAGCAACTCATCCAAGTTGCTCTGCTCAAAATTGACGAAAATTGTCAGCATGTCGGCAAAGGTCTTATTAAGGCCTTCAGTAAGCCCGTTAGTTTGCGGATGGTAGCAGTGGTCACTTGATGAGTAACGTTGCAACGACGGTTTATCTCCGTCACAAAGATTCGATTGATAAACTTCCCTTGATCCGTAACTAACGACCTTGGGGCACCGTGTCTCCTACAATGAATTTGGCTACATGGAATGCTTCTGCTGTTTTCACGGCTTTTGTAATGGCATAGCGCGTCAGATAATCAGTGCAAACAATAATCCATCTATTGCCATTAGCATACGTTGGAGATCGTCCGAGGAGGTCAGTCCCAACACGCTGGAAAGGCGTTTCGGCTAGTGGAATTTGTATGAATCGGCTGGTGGTTTCTGAACAACTGCCTTTCTCCTCTGGTACTCTCGACAGTTCGACGCATAGTGACGGACACTCCTAAATAAACCTGGCCCGAAAAATCTCTTGCGGATAATATCGTATGTCTTCTTGCAAAGTAATCCATTAACTACCTTAAATTGTCCTCTCACATCCTCTGACCGATTTAAGGCAGGCCGCGGTGGTTTAGCGGTTCTAGGCGCTCAGTCCGGAATCGCGGGACTGCTCCGGTCGCAGGTTCGAATCCTGCCTCGAGCATGGATGTGTGTGATGTCCTTAGGTTAGTTAGGTTTAAGTAGTTCTAAGTTCTAGGGGACTAATGACCACAGATGTTAAGTCCCATAGTGCTCAGAGCCATTTGAACCATTTTTTGAACCGATTCAAGGCACGCATAATTTGAGATATCTTGGCGTCCTTCTTCTGCTCAGCAGAGAGATCCTGGAGGGCAGCGAGACAGTCACTACCTTCATCAAAGTCTTAATGGTCTTGCACAGGTTTTCTTGAGAGACAGTCGGCATCTTGGTATTTTCTTCCACTTTTGTACAGTGGTAATGTCATCTTCTTGAAGATGTAGTGTCCACCTGGCGGGTCGTTCTGTTGGATCCTTAAGATCTGTCAACCAACCAAGTGAATGATGGTCTGTAGCAACTGTAAATGGCCTTCCATAGAGATACTGTCGAAATTCGCACATGGCCCATATCACAGCAAGACATTCTTTTTCTGTACTTAAGTAGTTCCTCTCGGCTTTTGTAAGTGTTCTTCTCTTTTCCATCCGAAATTTGCACCAGAACCGCACCGATCCCATACCCAATGGCATCTGTCTGTAGTTCTGTAGGTGCTCTCTCATCATACAGGCCAAGTACAGGGGCAGTCATCAGAGTGTTTTGCAGCACATCGGAAGAATCTTGTTGAGCACCAACCCAGATTAACTTAGCATCGGCTTTTAACAACTTTTGGAGTGTCCTGGCTTTGATATAAAAGTCTTTGATAAAACGACGCTAATAAGATCGCAATCCGAGGAAGCTTCTCACATCTCTAATACTTTTAGGAATAGGAAATTCCTTTATAGCTGTCACCTTTTCTGGGTCTGGCCGTACACCTTCGTTTGACACAAGGCGCCCAAGTATTTTGATTTTTGATTTCTTTTGCCCCAAAGAGACACTTTCTTGGATTAAGTTTCAGTCCGGCTTTTTGGAGACACTTACGAACGGCCCTCAGTCTTTTTATGTGTACATCGAATGTCTGTGAGAACACTTTAATGTCATCTAAATAACAAAGACACATCGCCCATTTCAGGTGCCTTAGAAGATTATCCATCACTCGTTAAAAAGTTGTTGGTGCATTACACAAGCCAAACGGCATTACCTTAAGCTCATACAGGCCCTCAGGGGTGATGAATGCAGTTTTCTCACGATCAGCCTCATCTACTTCGATTTGCCATAATCCCGAGTACATGTCCATGGTTGAGAAAACAGCCCCTTCAGACAATTTAGTGTATCGTCAAATCGTGAAAAGGGTAAACATCCTTTTTAGTTATCTAATTAAGCAGCTTCCAGTAATCAACACAAAAGCGCCAAGTGCCATCGTTCTTCCTGACAAGAATCACTGGTGACGACCATGGACTCTGCGAAGGCTGAATGATGTCATTCTCCATCATTTTCTCTACCACGTCGCGAATTATTCGACGTTCCGTTGCAGACACATGGTATGCTCTCTGGCTTATTAGCTGACGGTCTCCAGTGCTAATCCGGTGCTTCACCGACAATTTGTTTAATGTGTTCTTCACCTGTAGATTGAAGTATTCAGAGAACTCTTGAAGAATGGCAAGTATCTTCTTCTGTTGTTCCTTAGTAAGATCTGGTGATAGTCGAGCTAGAAGATCTTTTCTCGTTGTGAAGCGCTAATTTCCTCCACAGACTCGGCATGGGAGGTTTCTATGGCGCTCAGCTATTCTGCAACTAATGGCTCAGTGTTTGCAACGCACATGCGTCTTGGAAGCACCTGCGGTTCTCGGCGACCGTTAACTATCCACAATTCACCGATTCCGTTCTTAAACGAGACGACAGAAGTTGGGATGACCAAGTTATTCTTCAGTGGCATGCTTCTCTTACATTCCACTACAAGATCCATGGGTTGATGCATGGCATGACAAATGACAGCTACCTTTCTAGCGCTGACTGCAGGAACGATCACTTCATTTAGCACACATAGTCTCCACACACTCGGATGCGCATCTTCCTATCTACAGTATCTCATCTCGTCTATGATAATGTTCGAGCGACCACAATCTATAACTGCTTGAAAAGCTTTCAAAAAATCCCATCCGAGAATGACGTCATGACTACACTCTTGTAAGACGATGAATTCTAAGGGCTGTGTATGGCCGCTTATACCCACACGAATGGTACATCTCCCTGTAGGTCGCTACGGTCGCAGGTTCGAATCCTGCCTCGGGCATGGATGTGTGTGATGTCCTTAGGTTAGTTAGGTTTAACTAGTTCTAAGTTCTAGGGGACTAATGACCTCAGCAGTTGAGTCCCATAGTGCTCAGAGCCATTTGAACCATTTTTTTCCCTGTAGGTTTTACATATTTCTCATTAGCCACTTTCAGCAGAGGTGGTTTCCTGTCGACGAAAACGTTTTTAACTGGCGAAGGTACTTCTCCGAAATGACTGAATATGATGCTCCAGAGTCCACAAGAGCTTGGGCTGGTCGGCCATCCATGAGGATATCAACGTAATTTCCTATCATTTTTGTACTGATCGACGGCGGAGGATTTTCTCTTCGGCGGCCTCACTACCAAGGAAGGTCGCATCCTTTAGTTTCCCGGGTTGCGGCTGCTAGGTGATCGGCTGGAGCTTGTAAACGGCGATGGAGACCTTGATCGGCGTGTTGGGGAGCGTCCTCTCCAGCGGCTAGCTTGCGGCGATGGTGACCTACGTGGTCCTGCACCCATATCTTCTTCTTCATCTTCGTTGTCCCGGAGTTGGCGTCTGCTAAGATCAGTCTGCTGTCTTCTGGCGCGGACTTCATCAAATATCCCCGCCTTTCTGGACAATACACATGTCCTGGTCGTCCGCAGGGGAAACATACTGGTAGGTTATCCTGTGTCCTCCAGACATCAGTTTTCCTTGGTGCCGAAACAGGTTCCTCATGCGGCATTGCAGGAACGTAACTTCGCCTGGGTCTCGACTTTTTTTACAGTTTTAAAGGGAAATGAAGGACGAGAGATTGAGTTCAACGTATGTTCCACTTCCTCCCTTATGACCTTTTGAAGCATTTTTGTTTTTTGCTCGCCGTGCAGTCCAAGTGGCTTCTGAACTTCCTTTCTCACTACCTGACGAGGAACGCTTGAGAAATCAGTCTCTTCCTGCATCACAGACAGCGATACGACGTTGGGAAAGCGTTCAAACTTCTTGCGTGCAATTCGTTTTTGATGCACTTTCTCGATATACTGGCACCATTTTATGAAGTCGTCTGATGTCGAAACCTCCATCAGGAATAGGGCTTAATACATGTCCTCAGCAACACTCTTCATGAGATCTACAACCTTATCTTCCTCCTTCATTCAAGGATGCACTATTTTACACAGCCCCAAGACGTCAAGAATGTAGGATGCTGTAGTTTCTCCTGGATGCTGCGCCCTGCACTTTGGTTAATCTTCAGCCTTGCGCTTCTGTCATTGTGTGTCGATGAAATACTTGCGTAGTTCCACCTGGAATACTTTCCAGCTTGTGAACTGCGTAGGTCCACCTGGAATACTTCCCAGCTTGTGAACTTCTACTCGCTGTTCTCATACCATTGCTTGGCAGCGCCCTCCAAGTAGAAAAATACTGTAGCCAAACACACAGTGTCATCCCATTTGTTAAATTTGGCTATACGCTCATATACCTTGGATCTTGGCCATCGCCATCAGAGAACCCGGAAGGACGTCTCATGTGGTTGCACACAGTTACTGTCATCGTGACGTCCTCTTCTTCTTCTGTCTCCGATAAATTGCGGTCTGCTGAGTATGGCTCGAACTCGGGTTTCTCGCCACGTAAACGGCGGCTCTGTCGTGGCCTGATGGGAGCCACTGTGTCGTCGATAATGTGCAGTATCACACGTTCCAATGCCCACCGTCTCCAGGAGAATAATCTCATGTAGAGGAAGATGTAAGTAGATGAATGACGAACACTAACTTCACTTAACGAAGGTTTATTCAGCACTGGCACATACAAGAGCGCGGAGCAAACTGTCTCCCGACAAAACATATACGGTGTATGTACAGCTACAGAACATTCCAGTACAATGATTCTTGCTATTTGTGGATACTTCTAGAATGTAATTGAACCGAAATGAACCGAAAATAGAAATTAAAATGTTTCAGTTTAGGGCGTTTGAACTCACGATCCTCCTTGCAACAATCTAGTACCATCACCACTACAGTAGGGCGACTGTTTCTTCTATGACGATATTAATAGTCTTAGTAAGTGCAGTAAAAGTGTTATTTTGAACTGTATTGTCATTATTACATCATCTAAAGAAAATCATAAAATATGATTGTGGACACGAAATAGAGCCTGTATTCTATAATACATAAGAAATAGGTAACAAAGTCCTTATGTACACGAATCACTTAATCAATGGTAAGAAATATTGCGGAAAACGTTTGCCACCACTATATGTGATTGTTGTTCTCTACAGAAACCTATATTTCAACTCCCAGTCGAAACATAAAATGTCTCTTCTCCCCACTTTTCCTGAACTGATAACAATATTTAATCATCTACGTACATGCCGTATGGTATATAATGAACCATTTTCAAACTTTTCTAAAGGCTTGTTAATGTTGTACATTTTTGCAGCATCTTGTGATTAAAGTTACGTAGCGCATATCCCTTCCCTGTTGCTCTGCAGGTCGCGACACTGTGGGTAAGCGTGGGTGAGCAGTAGGTCACAAGTTACTAGGCTGGGCTTGTGTTTTACATGGCTCTCTGGCCACACCTGTTTCTCGTAGGCGTGACTGGCCCAAGGGAGCGCAATGGGAAGCAGTCCTCAGCAAAATGGTTAGTCAGCAATAAGGATCGGCCGTGTCCACATCATCTTGTGCCAGGACTGGAGGCCAATGTGGGGAATGGTAGGTTAGTCAAGGAGGGGAGTGTCAGCAGCTTGTTGGCCCACCAGCCAAACTTCTCTTTGCATCCATCGGCGTAGCTGGCCAAGGGATCGTTGGCTGCAATCATCAGAGAAGGCCAAGATTTCGTTGTTGGTCACAGTGAGATATACCGTGAGTGACGTCTACAGACAAGAAAATCACTATGGATGATCTCTAACAAACACTCATGACATGCGACAACAGGGTCCTGGGGAGGACACAAACTCAAACACAGATACACTGATGTAAATGCAGACACAGAAAATAACATAAACACTTCAACAGCATCATATACAGACACAGACTCGTAGCATAAGGACTAACACCTAAAATAGATAAATGTGATAATTATAGGAGAACTGATATAGCACGTGAAACTTCCTAGCAGATTAAAATTGTGTCAAGGACCGAGGCTCGAATTTGGAATCATTGCCTATCGCGGGCAAGTGCTCTACCAACTAAGCCATCCAAGCTGCAATCTCGGTCCGACACAAAGTGTTTATCTGCCAGGAATTTTGGTATCCGCGGACATTGCACTACAGAGCGAAAATTTCGTTCTGAACATAGCAGGTGATTGGTCCAAGAGTCTAATCTGCACGTTAAATGTGATAACTAAAAAATGTAAAGGGAAATGAGTTAAGTCAAAGATGAGACAATCACTACATCTAGGGAATAGAGAGAGGCGAGGCGCAAAGTTTAATTTATGACACAACCCTCTGTTGTAAATGGCGAGACCAGTAGCTTGGTATTCTGACACAAGCGCCACAAGACAGGGAAACAGTGTTTACAGATTGCACTCGTGTCTAACATCGATGTTCAAGTAAGTAATGGGTCATGCTCGAAGTCTCTGCTAGCGTCATGGCGTACATTTGTGTGAATTCCTCAAAACGGAAGTAGCTCTGTGGTTTGTATGCAACAATAGGATATTGCTAAGCTAATTATTACATATAAATGATACGCAGAAATTCAAAACGAAGGAAGAGAGGTGAAGATAGTGCCTAAAGTGAAAGGAAGGAACTAGCCATCCAAGGACACGAATATACTAGAAAAGGCAATATTGTGGTTCCAGCGACAGAGATTCCCATGTACCTGGTAACTCTTGATTGTCATATTAACATTTATTACAAGGCTCGGAATCAACGTAAGTAATATTAAAGTATTTTAATGCGTTTAATGTATTACTGAAACGAATTTCATATCGACAAAAAAATCATCGTTATGATTATGAGATAAAGTTAACTACTTGCACTTAAACGTTTACTTACCTAACAGATAACTGTTACTTTACGGAAATAGAACACAAGTTTTTGGTGAAGCGACACTCTTTTATGTCGTGTGATTATAATTTTGCTCACATTGACAAAAGAAAATGGGTAACTGTGTGTGAAGTTCCGAAATAGATAGCGCCTTCACTGAATGGACGCACACAACACCATTCACAGTCACTGTTAGACAAGAAAGAGCTGCTGGAAAAATATAAATTTCACCATTGCGCACATTACAGAAGCACAGTGGATCACACTGACCGCTGAACGTGTTGCGCTACTGAAACTTTGTCCTGAAAAGGATCGTGAGGCTTTTTGAAATTCAAAAGGTGCAGCTAAATACAAAACTGTGAACATAGGTTGTCTGTAGAAAAGAGAAGGAATTTAGGTGAAATGAATCCCTTTGTAAAAGAGGAGAACCTTGTGAAATGAGTGAAAGTTGGTATGATGGGACTTGTAACGTTATTTAAGTTAAAGTCATTGCAAACAGAATGTTCCATTTTCTTCATTTTTTTCATTTTGTTTTTTATTTATTTATTTACTGTTCCGTGGGACCTAATTAAAGAGAAGTCTCCATGGTCATGGAACGAGTCAATATATGAAATTATAGCACGATAGTAGAAACAGAAATATAAAAAACATATTAGGCAACAAGTCGCAAGTTTAAATAAAGAAAATCAACAATGTAACACTGGAATTTGCTTAATTTTTTAGCTCTTCCAAGAGCTCCTCGACAGAATACAAGGACTGAGCCATGAGGAAACTCTTCAGTTTGGACTTAAAAGAGTTTGGGCTATTGTTAAGATTTTTGAGTTCTTGTGGTAGCTTATTGAAAATGGATGCGGCAGAACACTGCACTCCTTTCTACACAAGAGTCAAGGAAGTGAATTCCACATGCATATTTGATTTCTGCCTAGTATTAACTGAGTGAAAGCTGCTAACTCTTGGGAATAGGCTAATATTGCTAACAACACACGACATTAGAGAAAATATATACTGTGAGGGCAATGTGAGAATTCCCAGACTATTGAATAGGGGTGGACAAGAGGGTCTCGAACTTACAGCACATATAGCTCGAACAGCCCGTTTTTGAGCCAAAAATACCCTTTGAATCAGAAGAATTACCCCAAAAAATAATACCATATGTCATAAGCGTATGAAAATATGCGAAGTAGACTACTTTTCGTGTTGAACTGTCACTTATTTCAGATACTGTTCTAATGGTAAATAAAGCAGCATTTAGTTTCTGAACAAGATCCTGGACATGGGCTTTCCACAACAGCTTATTATCTATCCGAACGCCTAGGAACTTGAAGTGTTTCGTCTCGCTTATAATATGCCCATTCTGTCTGATTAAAATATCGGTTCTTGTTGAATTGTGAGTTAGAAACTGTAAAAACTGAGTCTTACTGTGATTTAGCATCAAATTATTTTCCACAAGCCATGAACTTATTTCATGAACTACATTATTTGATACTGTTTCAGTATTACACACAAAATCCTTCACTACCAAGCTGGTGTCATCAGCAAACAGAAACATTTTTGAATCACCTGTAATACTCGAAGGCATATCATTTAGGAAAATAAGAAACAGCAGTGGCCCCAGCACCGACACTTGGGGAATGCCCCACGTAACAGTGCCCCATTGGGACTGAGCATCACTACCACTCTCAATATTGCGTAGAATTACCTTCTGCTTTCTGTCCTTAAAGTAAGAGGCGAACCAATTGTAAGCTACTCCCCTTACTCCACAATGGTCCAACTTCTCCAGTAATATTTTGTGGTCAACACAGTCAAAAGCTTTCGTTAAATCAATGAAAACACCTAGCGTTCGCAACCTTTTATTTAATCCGTCCAAAACCTCACAGAGAAAAGAGAATATAGCATTTTCAGTTGTTAAACCATTTCTAAAATCAAACTGTACATTTGACAGCAAATTATGTGAATTTAAATGCTCCAGTAACCTTGTATACACAACCTTCTCGATAACTTTAGCAAACACCGATGTCATAGAAATAGGTCTAAAATTGTCAACATTATCCCTGTCTCCCTTTTTGTAAAGTGGCTTCACTACCGAGTACTTTAATCAGACAGGAAACCGACCACTCATAAAGGAAAAGTTACGGATATGGCTAAGTACTGGGCTAACATACATAGAACAATACTTCAGTATTCTGCCAGATACCCCGTCATATCCATGAGAGTTCATGGTCTTTAGTGATTTAATTATTAACTCAATCTCTCTCTTGTCAGTATCATGGAGGAGCATTTCAGGTAACAGTCTCGGAACACTTTTTTCTAAGAGCGCTATATGATTCCCTGTTGGGATTAGGTTTCTATTTAGTTCACCTGTTATATTCAGAAAGTGATTATTAAATACTGTACATATACGCGACTTATCAGTAACACGGACATTCCCACTATGCACTGATTCTATATCCTCGATCTGTCTCTGCATACCAGCCACTTCCTTTACGACTGACCATATGGTTTTAATTTTATCCTGAGACTTAGCTATTCTATCTGCATACCACATACTTTTTGTCTTCCTAATAATATTTTTAAGCACCTTACAATACTGTTTGTTATGGGCTGCTGCATTTAGATTTTGACTGTTTCTAAAGTTTTGATATAATTGCCACTTTGTTCTACAAGAAATTATTATCCCTCTAGACAGCCACCCAGGCTGCCTGTTTGTGCTAGTACCCTGTTTTGAACGTTCTAATGGAAAGCAACTTCCAAAGAGCATGAGAAAAGTCTTGAGAAAAGCATTATATTCATCGTATATTGTATAAGCGCTATAAACATCTTGTCAGTCTTGTTCCTTCATAAGGTTTACAAAGGTCTCAACAGCAACTGGGTCAGCTTTCCTAAACAGTTGATGACTATATTTGACATGTGTTGCAGCACAAAAATCTTTTAGAGTTAAAATTTGTGCATCATGATCTGAAAGGCCATTCACATTTTTGCTAACAGAATGCCCTTCTAGTAATGAGGAATGAACAAAAATGTTGTCTATGGTTATTCCACTGTTCCCTTGCACTCTCGTTGGAAAGAATACGGTTTGCATAAAATTATATGAATTAAGGAGGTCTACCAGCATCCTTTTACTTGCACAATCACTTATATAATTAATATTGAAGTCACCACATATCATTAACTTTTTGTATTTCCTATAACGTGAACCAAGAACTTCCTCTAGCTTTAGCAAAAACTTTGTGAAATCGGAGTATGGGGATCTATAAATAACAACAGTTAGAATTTTAGCTCCATTAAATTTAACCACACTTGCACAACATTCAAACACGTTTTCAGTGCAGTACTTTGAAACATTAATTGACTCAAATGGGATGCCGTTTTTCACATACATGGCTACTTCCCCACACCGCAAAGAGCTCCTAGAAAAGCTGCCAGCCAACCAGTATCCTGGCAAAGGTAGCCTCTGAATTATCTCCTTATTTAAGATGTGTTCAGATGTACCAATAATTTCAGAGTCAACATCTATAAGCAGTTCACTAACTGTATCTCTAATACCTAGTACATTTTGATTAAATATACTAATTCCCTCATTACTCTGATATCTAAGCTTTCTCAAAAGTGGTTCCTTTGTTAAAGAGACTTCTCTCAAGCTGGAATACCTATCAGCTGTCTTCAATCTAAAAAAGGTGCAGCTCTAACACCCACTACTGCAGGAATTTTCCCATGAGTGATCCCACCACCCCCACCTATGCTGTCACCTATAAGCTTTGCCAACCTCCCCTTCCCATACCTATTGAGGTGCAGGCCATGTCTAGTGAAACCCGTCCTGCTGATAGACTCCACTGACACCACTAAAATGTGACCCATGCTTTCTATCATCAGCGCACCCCCAAGTCTCATGTTATTACACCTGATGGCTGTATTTAGATGAGGCCGATCGTGACGCTGAAACAGTTCCACGAAGTGCACATTCGTGTGGCCCGTCTGAGTGGCTATCTTTTCCAAGTCACCATCTATGTCATACTCCCCATCCCTATCAATACTATTACCAACCCCACGCACAATCACTATCTGATCCTCTTTAGTAAAATCCCTACATAACCCCCTTATGTTAACAGTTACCTGAGCCAATCCTGCATTAGGCTTCACAATGCTGGTGACCTGGTACTCACTCCTCAACATTTCCTGCAAGTGCTGACCTACGCCTCTGCCATGAGAACTACCTAACAGCAGAACCTTCTTCTTCCTCTTCGACTTTGCAACTGTCCTAGCCACCGTAACTGCTGAGGTCTGCTGCATACTTCCTACATCTACAACTACTAGAGATTCCTCTCCACTAGACACTGACTGTTGGTCACATCTATTGCAAACACCAATAGTAAAACTATCTGAAAATCTTCTTCTCCTAGCAGATCTCTTGCCAACAGCCAGCTCCCATTCCCCAACCGCCTTCTCCCTCCTCATCCTATCTAGCTCCTCCTGTGCGTTTTTCAACTGCACCTGAAAGGCACAGATCTTACGCTCCTGGTCCTCTATCAACTTACTCTTGCTACATAACCTTCAGTTCCAGGAGAGGATCTCACCAGGATGCCCACTGTCTTCCCCACTGCATTCCCCCCAGTGAAAATGCTTCGAACAAGTCTCACACCGCAATCCACTACTCACGAACCTACGGCAAAGCCCACCCTTCTCACTCATGATAAAATTTTACAGTTATTGAAACAAGAAAACTACTTTATCTAAGTTCCGCTACTAGAATAAGAGGATGTTAAAAAAGCTGACTACAATAATAACACACTTACTCTACAAGGGAACTAACTACTATTAGTAACAGTATTAATCAACAACAAATGAGAAAATGACAAAAGACTAATACAGAAAGAGAATCAAACGTATAATGACGCAGTAACGAAACTGAAAACAGTTCCCAAAAGGTTCTTCTGAAATTATTTCACCAGAAAGCACCAAGAACACCGGTTGAAGACCACTGAAGTTCCTAAGTAATCCACTATACACAAACAATTAATTAGTACTTAGCTTTCGATGCGCCGCTACAGCTGCAACTGGTCAGCGCGGAATGTAAACACAGGTAAGAGGTTAAGTTGCTCGATACGAAACACTCACAAATATCAGGTCACAACACAAGAAAGGCAGAGGTGAATGAAGAAACCACTAATAAGTCACTTATATAGTAAATATTATCACAAAAACCGTTAAAATATGTATCTGAAACCTAAAAAATATATGAAAACTTAGAGAGCGATCACACACGCAGTCACTCTCTTATGACGTCCTTGAGCCTTCTGACGTAGAACAAAAACAGACATATATGTTACGAAACCAGTACATTTCTCGTGTTTCTCTCTTGATCCCACCAAATTTTATATTACTTTTGCATGACTACTAACTCGTTTTGTTGATTATCTGTAAATCATATGTTCGGAGCTTCACCCAGTACTTACATGCCACAAATTCATAAGGAGTCACTCATGATGTGCTTTATTTAGTAACATAAAAAGACGTAATTCTGTATGCTACCTCAGGTCGTCTACATCTACATCTACGTGATAACTCTACTATTCACAATAAAGTGCCTGGCAGAGGGTTCAAAGAACCACCTTCATGCTGTCTCTCTACTGTTCCACTCTCGAACGGCACGCGGAAAAACGAGCACTTAAATTTTTGTCTGCGAGCCCTGATTTCTCTTATTTTATCGTGATTATTATTTCTCGCTATGTAAGTGGGTGCCAACAGAATGTTTTCGCAATCGGAGGAGAAAACTGGTGATTGAAATTTTATGAGAAGATCCCATCGCAACGAAAATCGCCTTTGTTTTAATGATTGCCACTCCAATTCACGTATCATGTCTGTGACACTATCTCCCCTATTTCACGATAATACAAAACGAGCTGCCCTTCTTTGTACTTTTTCGATATCATCCGTCAGTCCCACCTGATGCGGATCCCACACCGCACAGCAATACTTCAGAACACAGAACAGGGCGGACAAGCGTAGTGCAAGCAGTCTGTTTGGGAGACCTGTTGCACCTTCTAAGTGTTCTGCCAACGAATCGCAGTCTTTGGTTTGCTCTACCCACAATATTATCTATGTGATCGTTCCAGTTTAGGTTATTTGTAATTGAAATCCCTAAGTATTTAGCTGAGATCGGCCAGTCTCGATGTTCCTGCCAACGCCCTCCTACCTGCAGTAGCAACAACACGAGCCGTGCTTCAAATGTTATATTTCATGTTAACAGCAAATCCTTCCTTTCCTATCTCTCCGTTATTTTCTTTTAAATTACTAACGTTCTCTATAACTAATTGTTATTACTCTTGTTTTTAATCCTCAAAACAAATTTTGCTCTTAAGGTGGATAATGTACTCATACACGTAAAATTTTAAAGTGTTCCTCCAACTGCGACATAATCGCGTATACAAACAGTGATCCAATACTGTAAAATGCTTTTTTATTCCAGTCTCTGATCACAATATCAATTCTTTAGAAGATGACCGGTTTCAGTCCGTAATAACCATCCTCAGAGCTTTTTTTGGACATGGTGTAAAAAATATCTGATGATGGTCATTACGGGCTGAAACCGGTCATCCTCTAAAGAATTGGTATTGTGATCAGAGACTGGAATAAAAGAGCATATAAAATGTTCGACTCACTTTTCAAAATATCACTCAGCAG
Organism: Schistocerca nitens; assembly: GCF_023898315.1. Lineage (NCBI taxonomy): Eukaryota > Metazoa > Arthropoda > Insecta > Orthoptera > Acrididae > Schistocerca > Schistocerca nitens. Next base: position 254,988,387 of record NC_064618.1, read on the forward strand.
GTCAGATGAAAAGAAATGAGAACGGAGCGCAGTGGGGCCGCGAGCAACGTGGAAACAGCCGTAGTGAAACTTGTCTGTGCGTGTCGTGGTAGGCTGTAAGGCTCACTCCATCAAGCTGGAGTAGCAGATGGTGTCTTACTGCCGGCCTCCAGATGAAGACGGCAGCTCACAGGAAGGCAGGCAACCCGGTGGAGTGTATGATTACGGCGAGACGGGGCAAAGCATGAAGTCATAAGGTGACGTGGGCTTTGGCGTGCCATATCCGCTACTGGGTAACCACAAGCTGATTAGATTACTGGGAGTCAGTGTGTGCTGGGTAAGTGAGATTGGCTTTCTTCAGTTTGTGTTCTAAGGAAGCGTGATGATGTGGCAAAACTGTCTTTAACTGCATTTGCTCACCAGGGCGTGGTGTCGTAAAGTGAACCATTTTGAAATAAGGTACTCTTCTCGGTTTTGCCGTCGCATCATATTGTGCAAATCCCACAATATTTCACAGATACTACTGTTCGACATCTTCACTTGGCGACGGGTGTTCTTGACGCTGCTACAAGGTGCGATTGATGATACGTGGGCCACGGCAAGGAATTTCTCAGGCCAGCAGCAGACAATACGCCCACAAACAAACCACAATCACACTGTGTTCTGGTGTAGTGAAAAGCGTTTTACTACGTTATTTGTGGATAATATTTGTTATAGATATGTATGCATCACAACATCTCAGCATGATGCGGAGAAAGGAAGTGCTTGCCACACGAAAACATGACAAGCTACCCTTAATAATTAAAACGAAAGTGGTCCAGAAAATTCAAGCTCACCAAATGTAAAGAATAAATAAAAACGAAAACCCACTGATGATGGCACAGGGGTGCCGAAAAGTGTTTGGGTACTGAGAAAAACTGTGTTTTGCGTAACTGTCGGACCTCAAACCCCAAAAATTTTAACTGCAAACACTGCCAATAGAAGGAGCTGCAAATCAAAAGATGGATAATACGCCCTCAGTAGGAGGAAAGCGACGCTCATAGTTCTATCTGCCGGCAGCCGTGAAAAGACCTTGAGCGCTAGCGCTGTGGGTAGTGACTGTGCTGCCAGACACTCCTGTGGTTAAAAGCTGAATTAAATCTCAGCAGTGCGCTGCGTCGAGTCATGAATCGACAGTTCGTCTCTCTTCTGTTTTTGATTTAATATCAGCCAGTGCCGGATTCCAGGCGGCAATGAATTGAGAACCTTTATCCCTGTTGACAACAGCGTCAGCCGTAGGACTTTTTTTTATTTTTCAATCTTCTGACTGGTTTAATTCGGCTCACCACGAATTCCTCTTCGTATGCAAACCTTTTCATCTCAGAGTACCAATTGCAACCTACTTCCCCAGTTATTTACTGGATGTACTCCAATCTCTGTCTTCATCTACAGTTATTGCTCTTTGCAGCTCCCTCAGGTACCATGGAAGTCATTCCCTGATGTCTTAATAGGTGTCCTATCAGTTTGTCCCTTCTCCTTATCAGTGTTTTCCACGTATTGCGTTCCTCTCCGATTATGCGTGGAATCTCCTCATTGCTTACCTTATCAGTCCACCTAATTTTCAACATTCATCTGTAACACATCATCTCAAATACTTCGTTGCTCTTTTGTTACAGTCTTTCCACACTCCATATTTCACTACCATACAATGCTGTACTCCAGACGTACATTCTCAGAAATTTCTTCCTGAAATTATGACCAATGTTTGATACTAGTAGACTTCTCTTGGCAAGGAATGTCATCTTTGCCACTGCCAATCTGCTTTTGATGTCCTCCTTGCTTCGTCCGTTATTGATTATTTTACTGCCTATTTAGCAGAATTCCTTAACTTTATCTACTTCTTAACCATCAACCCTGATGTTAAGCTTCTCGCTGTTCTCATTTCTGCTATTTCTCATTACGTTCGTCTTTCATCGATTTACTCACAATCCATATTGTGTAATAATTAGATAGTTCATTCTATTCACCAGATCATGTAAGTCTTCTTCACTTTGACTCGGCCGCGCGGAGTGGCCGCGCAGTGTCACGAATCGCGTTGCCCCTCCCGCCGGAGGTTCGAGTCCTCCTGCGGGCACGGATGAGTGTGTTGTCCATAGTGTTACTTAGTTTAAGTAATGAGTATGTCTAGGGGCCGATGACCTCCGCAATGGCGCCTTAGGAATTCACATACATCTGAACATTTGAACTTTCGCTCAGGATAGCAACGTGGGCAGCGAATCGTAACACTGGTATCGTTTCACCTTGAATTTTAATTCCACTCCTGAACCTTTCTGTTATTTCCGTCATTGCTTCTTCGGTGCACAGATATAACAGTTGGGGCGAATGACTGCATCCCTGTGTTACACTTTTCTTTATCCGCGCACTTCGTCCACTCTTATTATTCCCCCTTGGCTTTTGTACATATTGTATATTACCCGTCTCTTCCTATAGCTTACCATTATTTTTCTCAGAATTTCGAACATCGTACGCCATTTTCATGTGTTTCCAGATCGACAATCCTATGAACGCGTGTTGATTTTTCTTTAATCTTGCTTTCATTATCAGTCGCAACGTCACAATTGTCTCTCTCGTGACTTTCCTTTTCTAAAGCGAAACTGATTGTCATCTTTCAATCCTCAATTTTCTTTTCCATTCTTCTCTATATTATTCTTGCCAGCAACTTGGATGCATGAGCTGTTAACCTGATTGCGCTTGTGAGCTCGCCGGACGAAGTGGCCGCGCGGTTCTGGCGCTGCAGTCTGGAGCCGCGAGACCGCTACGGTCGCAGGTTCGAATCCTGCCTCGGGCATGGATGTGTGTGATGTCCTTAGGTTAGTTAGGTTTAACTAGTTCTAAGTTCTAGGGGACTAATGACCTCAGCAGTTGAGTCCCATAGTGCTCAGAGCCATTTGAACCAGCCTTGTGAGCTCTTGCAATCTTCGGAATTGTGTGGAAGAAATTTTTTCCGAAAGTCAGATGTTATGCCGCCAGATTCATACATTCTACACACCAATATGTATAGTCGTTTTGTATGACATCCTTAAAAACACAATCGCAGGAAGTGAGTTAGATGATGCTAAGGGTAAAACTTCGCTCATCTCGTGACACACGCGATGTCCCGTGACATCAGTCTGGCCCTGGCGGTGCGAGGATGGTGTTCAATATAACGTTGCTGTTACGTTCTGAATGTCTGCTCAGTGTAAGATTTCCCATATTGGCATGAGATCTTATACACGCCACGTTTCCTAAGGCCAATTTCGTCTTTGACCGACCACAACAAATTCCTCCAGCCACCAGCAAAATTGAGCAATTGGCGCATATTCGCTCCTATGCCAGTGTGGGAAATCTTACATTAGCCGGCCGAAGTGGCCGCGCGGTTCTGGCGCTGCAGTCTGGAACCGCGAGACCGCTACGGTCGCAGGTTCGAATCCTGCCTCGGGCATGGATGTGTGTGATGTCCTTAGGTTAGTTAGGTTTAACTAGTTCTAAGTTCTAGGGGACTAATGACAGCAGTTGAGTCCCATAGTGCTCAGAGCCATTTGAGCCAAATCTTACATTGGGAAGACACGAAAAGCCACGAAATAATTTAAACACCTGTGTCATACAAGCCAGAGCCGGCCTGATAAATCATCGGTAGCGAAACTTTGCCTGGACACGGGACATGGCGTGCATTACGAAAAGACCGAAGTTCTATCTTCAGCGTCATCTTCCTGGGTATGTGTTTTTAAGGAGGTTATGTATATCCTACGGCGGACACTGTTATCAACAAGCAAACAGGTTTCCAATTAAGTACCGGCAAGAATCCAACGCTGGCTGCCATTAAATCAAAACAGAAGAAAGACGCACTGTCGGTTTATGACTCGACGCAGCGCACTGCTGAGAATCAATTCACCTTTTCACCACAGGAGCGTCTGGCAGCAAAATCGTTGGTCACAGCGCAAGCCGAAAGGCCTTTCTACAGCTTCCGGCAGGGGGCACTAAGAACACCACTTTCCTGCTACGACGAGCGTCTTCCTGTGCATTCGTATTGCCTACTGCTGACCTGATAAATTTCGAACCGTGGAGCGCCTACGATCAGTCGCGCCTTGTAGCAATGACAACATCAACTACCAGCTCCTGAAGATGTCGATCAGTTGTACCGCCTAAATACTGTGGAATTTGCACAATATTATTCGACGGCAAACCCGAGAAGAGTATTTGCAACAGATCCGCAGGAGAAAGCCTGAAAAGTTACGTGTACCGTTTAGACTGTGAATTTGGAAGAACAGCGTGGCCAGTGTATGATAGTCGCTTATTATCGGTAGGTTTGTATTTTTCTTGTGGATGGTATATGTGCCGTCTTTGTACGTCAGTGTCCACGACAACTGAAAGGCCTAACGATTAGAGTTACGCCGGCGCCACCGCTGCAACGGGATGCCATTCACAGTGCGAGCGGCATTACACCAAGCCACCTCTGGAGCCACGGATGGTGGCTGTCTGGCAGAACGTAGAGCGTCGCAGAAGACCTCACATCAGAGCGAACCAGCATAACCTGTTGACCAAGCCAGCAGGATGGATTTCACGATACATCCGGGTAGCCTTTGTACACCCAGTGGCCGATAAAAAGAATGTCCAGGCCCAGCAGTGGAGTTAGGGCACGCCAGGCTCTGTTTGGTATACAGGGTGGTCCATTGATGGTGACCGGGAAAAATATTTCACGAAATAAGCATCGAACAAAAAAAAAAAAAAAACTACAAAGAACGAAACTCGTCTATCTTGAAGGTGGAAACCATATGGCGCTATGGTTGGCCGGCTAGATGATGCGGCCATAGGTCAAACGGATGTCAACTGCGTTTTTTAAATAGGAACCCCCATTTTTACTACATATTCGTGTAGTACATAAAGAAATATGAGTGTTTTAGTTGGACCACTTTTTTCGTTTTGTGACAGGTAGCGCTATAATAGACAAACGTATAAGTACGTAGTATCACGTAACATTCTGCCAGTGCGGACGGTATTTGCTTCGTGATACATTACCCGTCTTAAAATGGGCCGTTTACCTATTGCGGCTGCCTCGTGATGACTGGGTGTTGTGTGCTGTCATGAGGTTAGTTAGGTTTAAGTAGTTCTAAGTTCTAGGGGACTGATGACCATAGATGTTAAGTCCCATAGTGCTCAGAGCCATTTGAACCATTTGAACCAATTGCGGAAAAGGTCGATATCGTGTTGATGTATGGCTATTGTGATCAAAATGCCCAACAGGCGTGTGCTACGTATGATGCTCGGTATCCTCGACGACATCATCCAAGTGTCCGGGCCGTTCGCCGGATAGTTACGTTAATTAAGTAAACAGGAAGTGTTCAGCCACATATGAAACGTCTACCACGACCTGCAACAAATGATGATGCTAAAGTAGGTGTTTTAGCTGCTGTCGCGGCTAATCCGAACATCAGTAGCAGACAAATTGCGCGAGAATCGGGAACCTCAAAAACGTCGGTGTTGAGAATGCTACATCATTATCGATTGCACCCGTGCCATATTTCTATGCACCAGGAATTGCATGCCGACGACTTTGAACGTCGTGTACAGTTCTGCCACTGGGCAAAAGAGAAATTACGGGACGATGACAGATTTTTTGCACGCGTTCTATTTAGCGACTAAGCGTCATTCACCAACAGCGGTAACGTAAACCGGCATGTTTGCGACAAGTGGAACATCAGCGGATTTGGCGGGTTAATGTATGGTGCGGCATTATGGGAGGAAGGATAATTTGCCCCCATTTTATCGATGGCAATCTAAATGGTGCAATGTATGTTGATTTCCTACGTAATGTTCTACCGATGTTACTACAAGATGTTTCACTGCATGACAGAATTGCGATGTACTTCCAACATGATGGATGTCCGGCACATAGCTCGCGTGCGATTGAAGCAGTATTGACTAGCATATTTCATGACAGGTGGATTGGTTGTCGAAGCACCATACCATGGCCCGCACGTTCACCGGATCTAACGTCCCCGGATTTCTTTCTGTAGGGAAAGCTGAAGGATATTTGCTATCGCTATCCACCGACAACGCCTGACAACATGCATCAGCGCATTGTCAATGCATGTGCGAACATTAAGGAAGGCGAACTACTCGCTGTTGAGAGGAATCTCGTTACACGAATTGCAAGATGCATTTAGGTTGACGGACATCATTTTGAGCATTTATTGCATTAATGTGGTATTTACAGGTAATCACGCTGTAACAGCATGCGTTCTCAGAAATGATAAGTCCACAAAGGTAAATGCATTATATTGGAACAACCGAAATAAAATGTTCAAACGTACCTACGTTCTGTATTTTAATTTAAAAAACCCACCTGTTACCAACTGTTGGTCTAAAATTGTGAACCATATGTTTGTGACTATTACAGCGCCATCTATCACAAAGCGAAAAAAGTGGTCCAACTAAAGCATTCTTGTCTCTTTACGTACTACACGAATATGTAATATAAAATGGGGGTTCCTATTTAGAAAAACGCAGTTGATATCCGTTTGACCCATGGCAGCGCCATCTAGCGGGCCAACCGTACTGCCATCTGGTTTCCCCCTTCAAGCTAGACAAGTTTCATTCTTTGTAGTTTTTTCGTTCGACACTTATTTCATGAGACATTTGGTCCGGTCACGATCAATGGACCACCCTGTATAGCTGCCCGTCCTGTGGCTTCCTGAAAGGCAAAGCTTTTGGAAGCGTCTTGAGCTGAATGAGTCTATCGTACACTGCAGCCATAAAATCATTAAAAACTGCTTTCTGTTGTTAATTATCTCCCCAATATGACCGTCACAGCGCTCGTAGGAAAGGACAGATTTGCCTCTGTCTGTGTACGGTCTATTCAGTGATAGAGCGTTCAATAATTACTACACGCATTGTCAGTCCTAATACACAGCAGAATTACTCCTGTTTCCGAGTACAGCATGTTAGTTGTTCAGTGCAGTTTTAACGCAGTACACAGCGAACCGAGAATGTTACTGTACCTTTTTCCGTCTCATGTGGGCACTTATAACTCAAACAAACCCTTGGCATATTTTCTTTTAGTGATCTTGTATTATTTCGCTGGTTTCTTTTACAACAATTTTGTAAAAACTTTGCTTTTTCTTATCAATGTGGTTCCCATTAATTAGCTTTGAATCCAGGATTCAAGGAATTATGAGTAGTGTTCTTAAAAATTAAAACATTTGCTCAATTTAATGTGACTTCAAACTATATTTTTGAAGCCCGACAATACTGCCAGTTGACTGTAATTGTATTATCTGCGAGACTGTGTGTACCCTTATTTGGAGCAAGCTTTCATTTAGAGTTCTAATCGTTATAGTAAGCTTCAGTGGTTCTGGTCTAGTCAGCTATGTTCTTGGAATAGCTTTCTGTTATGGTTATTTTGGTGATCAGTTCTCTGTAATTTTATTTACATGGGTGTCCATGGTTACCCATGTGGTCTGTTGCCTGTTTTTGAATTCAAGGCTGACTGTGATGCTGTTTCTATTTTGCAACACAGCTCTCCTTCAAGCTTCGACATTAATTGTAAAATTACATTTCTGATATGTTAATAAGTGGAAGTTTTGGTAATTATGATCACTCACAGCTCAACTCAGTCCTACCACACCCTATTACGTCATGGTATAGTAATGTAGCTCCCAAGTGGTTGTCTTTTCTTGTCGGGGTTTGTCTAGGATATGCACAAGGTAGGCAATAGTGAGGTGCAGTTTATTGTAGTGAGTCATTCTCTTTGTCCTGTGTTACCTTGGTTCCCCTTTGTTCTTCAAGACTCAAATCAAGTTGTCATTTTTGTTTCAATGGCCTTTTATTAAGTTACGGGCAGAACCCATTTTCATTTTTATTTGCTGACTTTTGTAAAGCCTTTGCAGGCTGAAACAATATTATATTTTTACCTACATGATTCACACAAGCTATTTTAGAGCAAGTTCTGCTGTATATTATTATTGCCTAATTTTGAGATAGTTTATTGTATTACTGTTGGGGCGAAATACAGTTTCGAATGTTTGTGTTATTAGATTACTTAAGTGTTTATCCAGTGGTTGAGCATAAACATTTTGGTATTCGTATGTGCTCTAGAGTTGTAATTTATTATTTAGTGAAGTATAGATTAATTATAAGCCCACACGTGCACAACCTCCAACCAAACATCACTCACATCCAAATCGTGCTTCACAAAATTTAGATATGAGAAGTATGCAAATGATTGTTTTAAATTAACTGTTATCTTTTGATCTGCATTAATTACAACAATGCGTCACACTTACTCTGGTGTGTAATTTTTTTGATGTGGCCGACTTCACTAGTTTCACAACGGCGTCAATTGTCTTAGGAGAGTTCACGAAATGAACGCCCTTTATTCTTCGGCAGTAGGCTGTCTGAAAAATAAACAGTATTTGGTTCAAGTGGACTTTATTTACATTCTAGACAAGTCACTAAATAATGCAGAATATGAGATGAAATAAAATATAAATTGTAAGAGATGATTACAACCTTAGAAGAAGAATATCTCAGGGTTGCATGTGGATATAAAAGCTCTGTAGTCCCGTGCATAAGTTAATATCCATCGCAAATTTTCGCAGTCAGCTACGTATAAGATGTAGTTCAAATGGGATTAATCTTTTTCAAACAACATTACTGAGGTCTGGAGACCTGCTCGCAGAGAACACACCTATTCCTATAACTTTCAATGCAGAAAAAAAATGCATTCCAAGCAGCCTAGGTGTAGATGGCGCAAATGCAAACCCAGTCGCAGCAGATGGTGCACTCTGACAGTGGGAAGGCCTCATCCACAGCCAACCAATTCATCTTATGATTGTTGGGCCGCTTGTGCACAACCTAAACGGAAAGACTAAGATGTTTTGGTTCAAATCACCACTCCCCCCCCCTTTTTTTGTAAACACTACTCCTAAGGTTCGTGATGCGGAGTCAACTCAGAATTGACGGTATGTAATTGACAATAAATTTCTAGGAAAACATATGTTTTCCTAGAAATCAAGAAGAAAAATTTGGTTGCTGGTTTTTTAAATGAACTTTTAAGCCTGACATGCGTAACAAAGATGTTGAAGTGAACTCCAGATTAACGGATGAGAAACTTATGACTACTAAATGATGCATAGGTCACAATTACTTTTATTTATTCTAATAAAATTTTTGACAAAACAGATGAAAAACAGTGGCAACAGTAACATAATAAAGGGTACAGCACATCTGACATAGGCGCTGGAAGGGAGAGATGCTAATAATCTCACAACTAAATTAATTGTAATCACAAATGCGCAGAGGCTTTTGTCACCTTAACTGAGAACAGATAGTACTCAAGAAGAGAATACGTCACACCTGCGGATGGAGTTGAAAGTATACTCTTCATTGATTTGAATTGCAAGTCTTCAAAATGCTGTCTGCAGTGATTAAAGAGTTATAAAATGACTTTTAGTTTCACTACACATCGTCTCGTAGTTGCAGATCGATCTTAACATAGTGCTGTAGGTGGAGGCCAAAATGGTTGCACGTTCAGTCATTTTGGCCACCAACGACCTCGCCAATGCCGAAGTGCAGATTTTCCCGAAGTTTCTCTAAGCCTCGCAGTAAATCAGCTGTCATGTCGTCAGGCCATTGGAGGGATACTGTAGCAATCGACTTTCCGGACGAGCCAGATGAACACGAACAATTTCCAGAAGAAGTCTAAGATGAAGTTGATGGTGAAATGATTTCCGATGATAGTTTTTACAAGGAAACCTCCATCGCTGCGTTTTTTATCTCTTATTAATTTCAGATTGACTCTGCTCCATATCTTCTGAGCACTGACTGATGGAAATGCTCCTTAGAAGGTGCTACTCCCCTTCCTCTAGTTGGTTAACCAATAATGCTCGTTCTAACATCTAACAGAGAAGAAAGTCGCTTCACTCTCTCTCACACACACTCTGTCACTCTCTGCGACCAGTGAGTGGTCTTTGTCAGCACAGCAGAATCTTTGTGTCTAACCTATAGTTTATTTCAGTCAGCCAACCCGTATGATTCCTACATCGCATATACAGTACATTAGCTTCTTTCCATAGTAAATGCGTCCATTAGCGTCTTACATTTTCAAAGGCCCAAAACTGTGTGTCGGTATTTCTTTTCCGATGTGTTTGTCTCTGGTATCCTGTGCTTTCCAAAGAAAAATTCAGCATTCTACATTTGAGGACAGTAGTGCCTTCTGCTAAGAAGTGTTCCTTCTTAGTCCATTTCCTGGTTTTAAAACGTTTTCAACCAGAGGTTTGTGCTGGAGGAGACACTGTCTATAAAGCTAGCCATCCCAGGACGGCTCTGCAGAAGGCTGACCGATGGCCAGTGAGCTATTGGCATATGCACCTGTGGTCTGGTCCTTCTGAAAAATGGCTTCAAGGCTAGCGGCTGATTTTTACTGCTCTGCACCATCCAGAATGTTTCCAACGTGCTCTCCCTTCTACAAGGCATACAAATCAGAGTGAAGAGTAAATGAAGAGTTAGGTTACGTTAGTCATCTTCTAACAATCACTAGTACTGCTGTTTATCGTATTCCCCAGCGTCAAATATTTCGAACGAATGGGTTTTTCATTATGAATTTGCGTAAGTTTCGTAGCTGTTTCCAGAAAACGGTCGCAACACATAGCTTATATAACCATAAGATGAAATCTGGTCAAAGAAAGTGCCGCAGGTGTAATGACCAAGGTGTCTGGCTGTGGAGCAGAGAACCTCTGTTTGATTCCCAGTTGCATTCGGCAATTTTTTACTTTTATTTTTTCCGTTTCGAAATTGCTAGGTACACTAGAGTTAATAAGGCGAATAAACGGCTCTGAGCACTATGGGACTCAACTGCTGAGGTCATTAGTCCCCTAGAACTTAGAACTAGTTAAACCTAACTAACCTAAGGACATCACAAACATCCATGCCCGAGGCAGGATTCGAACCTGCGACCGTAGCGGTCTTGCGGTTCCAGACTGCAGCGCCTTTAACCGCACGGCCACTTCGGCCGGCTGCGAATAAACCAACAGGGAATAATAAGTCAGTATGAATTTGAAAACTTAATTAACCACGTAATAATGTAGATAGAGAGGTGAAAATTCACACACATGCTTGGAATGACAAGGGGTTTTTTTAGAACAAAAAAAGTTCACAAAATGTACGACAGATGCACGTTGTTTGGTGATGATCGTGTGCTCAGCCACCACATTCGTCATGCTTCGCCTCCCAGGTCCCCAGACCTTAGTCCGTGCAACTATTGGCTTTGGGGTTATCTCAAGTCGCAAGTGTATCGTGATCGACCGACATCTCTAGCGATGCTGAAAGACATCATCCGACGCCAGTGCCTCACCATAACTCCGGAAATGCTTTACAGTGCTGTTCACAACATTATTCCTCGACTACAGCTATTGTTGAGGAACGATGGTGGATACATTGAGCATTTCCTGTAAAGAACATCATCTTTGCTTTGTCTTACTTTGTTATCCTAATTATTGGTATTCTGATCAGATGAAGCGCCATCTGTCGGACATTTTTTGAACTTTTGTATTTTTTTGGTTCTAATAAAACCCCATCTCATTCCAAGCATGTGTGTCAATTTGTGCCTCTCTATCTACATTATTCCGTGATTTATTCAGTTTTCAAATTTATACTGACTTTTTGATCAGTCGGTATACTCAATTTTCTTCAAACAGCTAGGTGGTTGGCATTTGTCATGTAAAGATTCCAAGCAAAGACACTTAGAGAGAAAGAATTTTTTCCCCAGAGGACTTGATGCACTTCTTACGCACCTCAGGAAGTGTGTTGAACGACAGGGAGGCTATGTCTAAAAGTAATACACTTTTACTTTTGTTCAACAAAAAAATGAGAAAATACTACTTAGCTTCTTCATTTGACTCCCCGTCATACAATTACGTTTTGTATCAACATTTTTGTTTATCTTCCACAGTTTTTTAATGTGTCCTCTACTAGGCACATGACAAACATTCAGATGACATTCAAAGTTGTCCCATACTTCTTGAAATGCGTTTGGATTTAATACTGCAGTTACTGCTGTTACTATGCTGGGTCACACGTCATTGTTGAAAGGAGAGATACTCGTGGGGTCTTTCACAAAATCCCACAACAATAATCCCATACTGTCACATGAGGGGACTTTGGGGGCATCGGGGGGGGGGGGGGGGAGGGGGGGGGGCACATTGGTACAACGCGTGGTCTCTGCTCACCGTAAGGAACATCAATCGTTGAGGCAGCTCTGTGTTAAGAAAATTACGCTGCCCAATCGTAGGACAATCGCACCTGTTGGAATGGATGTCGTAAACACTGGCTGTTGCTGTGCTATCGCCACCTCCACTGGGTGCATACTTGTCACTAGAAGTGCTAGCGAACACGGAGGCCTCTACCAGCCGCCACGTGAATCGACAACATAAATAGGGCGCAAGCTTAAATTCACTCTATGTTTCTAATTTCATTCCCGTAAAAAACGTAATGTAATCCGATGAATCATGTAGACACATCCTATACCGTGGCGTCAAGCTCTGTCAACCAGAATTACGGGATTATTACTATTGTATAATTTCACAATAGTCCGCTCCCATAGCTGAGTCAGCGACACGGATTGTCGTCCTACGGAGCAGGGTTCGATTCCCGGCTGGGTCGGAGATTTTCTCCGCTCAGGGACACGGGATTGTGTTGTCTCCATCATAATTTCACCCCTATCCGCAGGTCGCCAAATGTGGCGTCGAATGTAATAAGACCTGCACCGAGGCGGCCGGACCTGCCCCGCAAGGGGCCTCCTGGCCAATGACACAAAACGCTCATTTCCACCACACAACAACAAATTTTGACAGTATTTAATTTGTCAAAATTATGGCAGCAACAGACACAGGAGCCTGACTCAACGCTGACCAAAATATGCAGTAAACTCCACCGAAATGGTTCATCGATCATGTTTCACTTTCATTTGGACTTTGAAATGGGACAGCAACAATCTCCATCAGACTAATAATTTTGCCCTATGTCAACAAGTGTCTATAAACTTGTGCTATCCAACATTTTCCTGCTTGTGGTTTCCAGATTTTTTAGGTGGATAGGATTTTCTGAATGGACGCAGTGCTAGCAGGGCGGAAGAGAAGAGGCCCTAACAAAACATTAGTAAGAATGCGTTAGTGTTTTGAATAAATTAATCACAGAAATTTAAAGTGAACTATTAAATCAGAAATATTTAATAAAATAAGAAAAATCAGTAGAAAGTATAAAAAAACCAATTTTACGCACTGGGTAGGTGTTTTTAATATCTGGGTTTTCCTGAAGCCTGACAAACACATTTCGGGAGTTGGATTTGCATGACAGAAAAAACTTTCCTCTTTTTCACGTGTTATCTCAATTTGCTTGGGAAAGAATGCCAGAGGATAGACATGAGCTCTGCTTCCTCTAAATCGTGCACTCATTATTTTCCTATACTTTTAAATCGCTTTACTTTACTCACTGAGCCATAGAGGCTAAAAGAGGTTTTTTTCAAAAGTTAAGTGAGCACATTATGTTCCATTCTACTGCAACGTATCACGAGCATACTACCAGTTCATAATGCATGAACTGACACCAAAGAATTTCTACTAGATGAGACTGCAAATAAGATGTGTCGATGGAGGTGATGGTGGGAATACATTAGGTTTGGGGTAAAAGGGAAGTCCTAATCGCTTTCCTCCATAATCTTGACCGAGGCACCAGAAAAGGTACTCGGCAACAAAGTTAAAATGACAGGTAACTGTCAAAAACTTAAAACATATGTAAGCAAATAAACGGCGTGATACCTCACGTCACAATAGTTTATGCTAACTTGATAGATATGTATTGGTGATAAAAAAAGCAATAAGTAGCGATAATCAAGCCTTGAAACCTTAAACCTAAACAAAATGTATAAATCTGACGCCCTAGAAGAACAGTACGGAAACGCAATGTGATTTGTTAAGTTTGATATAAAAAAGTGAGAAACACATTTATAATGTGCTTCCACAGCTAATTCATACTGATATTATAGGGTGCCGCTCTCCTGCATTTTGCATTTAATTCCGGAGGTGTCACTGGCATGTGCTCATCTCCGTCCCATGTGTAAAATGGTTCAAATGGCTCTGAGCACTATGGGACTCAACTGCTGAGGTCATTAGTCCCCTAGAACTTAGAACTAGTTAAACCTAACTAACCTAAGGACATCACAAACATCCATGCCCGAGGCAGGGTTCGAACCTGCGACCGTAGCGGTCTTGCGGTTCCAGACTGCAGCGCCTTTAACCGCACGGCCACTTCGGCCGGCTTCCCATGTGTAAAATTGCTCATCTGTTTAGTGTAGTATTTTTAAAGAAAATTCGGGCATCTTATTTTAAATAAAAGTTGAAACTGTTCTTTTCTTGTGATCTTGATTTTCAGGACTTCCGGCCTGTGCTCAATTTTAAGTTTAGATTCTCTCTTGCCACTGTGTTGAAGTGAAGAAAGGAGATCCACTTTAATCACTGCCAGCGTCGTGGGTGGTTCAGCTAGTAGTATATCTCCTTCCGTACTCTTCAGAGGAATATTTTATGTGAAACTCAAATACTTATTTAAGATGTAAAATATATATAACGTCTCGTACTCGATTACTCATGCGTTTATATCTGCTCTAAGTGTGATATCTTTCACAGCTGGGCTAAAAGCGCTAGTTTTGTTTGACCCTCTCACTGTATAAGGGAGCGTCAGCTGTACATGTTGTAGCCACCTGCAAAGACTATTACGTGAAAAATTCTCGACAAATGAAAAATAGATTAAACTGATATTTTCTCTCGAAAATACTGATGCCGCTGATTAACAGATTGCGAATCATCCCTCCAATCTGCAAAGACAAATAACGTGTTTCTCATGTCTAGAAAACCAGCAAATTTGTCGTCCACGTGCTAGATGCCCACACCACAATCGATCTTCTCTCAACTAAATAAAGGCGCGAAATGTCCAGAAGCAGTCAACTGAACAATTTACATGGGAGGGAATAACGGCTCAGTGCAAATGTACCTTCATATTCAATCTTCTCAAATTCCATGCGATCACGAAAGCTATCCCACACATACTAAGTAATAGTCCGCTATTCGTTTGTCTAGAGGCCAACATGGTTAATTCATCTACTCTCCTACACTCCAACAGGCCTCTCCATTCTGCCGATCCTACCGTTAACGGGAAATGTGAATCATCCCCGCACAGTTCACAGGCGCTACAGGCCAAGGTCGCACAAGTAGAATCATTATCGTAAGAAATCGGTAAAATATGTATTTCATCCCTGTACTTACAGCTAAATGTTACAATCGCGGTCTCCACTGAATGACATTTGACAGTGACGAAAGTATCAGCAATACATCCTGTTGACAGCTGTGGCTCTGTAAATAGAAATATCAATACCATTATTATGACTTGACATACTCTTCCCTTTGCTATCACAGTACTTGACCTCAAATCCATACCTTTGCTGCAAATATACATAGTCATTCCATTTTGCACATGTCAGGACACAAATGCTGACTTTATAAGTCTGATGCTCAAGGTGAAACTATCGCACACAGCATACTACTAAGTATAATACATTGTCAATAACTGATCGCTGGCAATACGAAATAATACTGACCGAAAATCAATGATGGGTGGACATCTGTCACAAGTTTTTCTTGCGAGTGGTACCACCGTGTCTTGGAAAGAAGGGTTTAATCATCTTACATAAAAAAAACAATCCCAAAAATTACAGTTTGTTAAAAATGGCTTTATTTATTTACTTAGCGCATGGCATGTACAAATCACGTTTATAGAGAAATAAGCTGCTACAATAACTTTATAACTTTGGCACTAAAAAACAAGACATAAAGAATTAAATACAGTTATGTCATGAACAACATATATATATTTACAAATTAACATTTAGGTTTTTAATATATTGAACTGCACTTCGAGTCGCATCCAGGAAGTCCGTTGTTTGACCTGAGTAGGCTCTCAGAGGGCACTCTGCAATGATGTGCCGGATCGTCTGCTTCTCAGCGCCGCAGTCGCGCTTTGGGGATGGTGCTCTTCCCCGTTTGTGTAGAGAGTCCGCACATCGATCGTGGCCCGTCCTGATCCTGTTGAGGATGGTCCAGGTTTTACGTGGTAAGCCAAAGCCTGGAGGTCTGTTCGATGGTTTCAGTAAGGTGTTTACCTGTGGTGGTGCTGATTCTTCCCATTCCACTTTCCAGCGTTCTTCAAGACAGAAACCATTTTTCTCCAGATCTTTGGCCCTTATAAGAGGTGGATGTCAAGAGCGCAATCTATCTCTGTCAATGCCATTGCTCAAAGCATGAATCGGAAGTTGCGGGTTGTCTTGTATTTTTTTTAAATTCTCTGAAAAGCGCATGTTCTCTTCGTAAGTGAGATGGCGGTATGTGGCTCAGTACAGGTAGCCAGTGGTTGGGGGTTGATTTTATTGTACCTGAAATAATCCTCATAGTTTGGTTCAGTACTGTGTCCACCATCTTGGTGTGAGCGCTCTTTATCCAACAGGGGAACAGTACTCTGCCGCAGAGTAGACAAGTCCCAAAGCAGAGCATCGCAACGTAGAGGCGGAGGAGCCCCAGCTGGTACCACATAGTTTCTGAATGATATTGTTCCTAGTACGGATTTTTGCAGCAGTGTTGATGAGGTGTTGTTTGTAGCTAAGGGTTCTATCTAATATCACTCCCAGGTATTTTGGATTTTTATTATAATGCAGAATATTATCATCAAAATGTATCTTAAGGCGTCTGTTAGCCAATTTATTATTCAGGTGGAAACACATAGCCTCAGTTTTAGTTGGACTAGGTTGTAGTTCCCATTCACGAAGGTACGTTCCCAGCAAGGACAAGTCGCTTGTCAGGACAGTCTCAGTATGCCCCATATCTCGATGTTGTGTAGCTATGGCCCAGTCATCTGCATATCCAAACTTTTCAGATTTAGTATTAGGCATATCGGCTATATACATGCTGAAAAGTAGCGGTGCCAGGACTGATCCTTGGGGCAAGCCATTATTGAGCTTCAGTGTTTTGCTCCTATAATTTCCAAGTATCACCTGGAATGGTCTGTTGCAGAGCATCTCGTTGGTAAGGTTAGCCATTTTCAAACATGGCACGCTGCGGAGTAGTTTGTAAATCAGGCCTTGCCTCCATACAGTATCATAAGCCGCTGTCAGGTCTATAAATACCACGGATGTTTTTTCTTGTCTTTGGAAGCCTTCCTTGATGTAGGAAGTTAGTGAGAGGACTTGATCTGTGCAGCTCCTGTTTGGCCGGAAGCCTGCTTGTTCCACAGGGATACACTTTAGGATATCTGGACTTATTCTGTTACATATAAGTCTCTCCAGTAGTCTGTAGATCATGCTAAGAAGGGCAATTGGGCGGTAGCTGTTTGGTTGGTCATTCGGTTTACCTGGTTTCAGTATCGCTATGATTTTTGCTTTCTTAAGGGTATTTGGTATTCTTCCAGTTTTCATCATGCTGGAGAAGAACTGTGCAAGCCATAATTTTGCAAATTTACCGCAGTGAATCAGAAACTCTGGATGAATTCCATCAAAACCAGGAGCTTTCCGTGGCTTGATGTCTCTCAGAGCCAGTGTTATCACTTCGGTTGAGAAGGGCTGCCAGGTAGTGAATTGTTTCCTACTAAAGATTTCAACTTTTTAAGTTCCTTTTTAACTTTTATGGTATGAGCTCGATCCCCTGGAGCTCTAAAAGGTTTTACTGACGTGCGCCACAACTGTGTTTGGAGAAATAGAGCTGGTTGGTCGTTGGTTCCTGCTACTGCCACCAAGCTTCCGAAGTAGGGAGCACGCCTTTCTGCTTGATTTTGTGAAGTCCATTTCCTCAACAGTCTCTATCCATTTAGTGCGCCTGGCAGCGTCCAGACTGTGCAACAAGTCATCTGCAGTCTCCCTATCCCCATGCTCTAGGAACTGTTTATAGAGGCGCTCACTCTCTTAGTTCCACCCCGGCACGTATTCTTCTCTAAATCCCCGGGGAATGCTGTTCTTAGCTGAGCTGATGACTGCTCCCACAAATCTTTTGTAATTTTTATAAGTTGGAGGTATCCATCCAAGGCGTTTATCAACTTTTTCTGAGAAAGTAGCCCAGTCCGCTTTCCCAATGTTCCATCTGGGCCGAGGATACGAGGAAATTAGGGGGATGTTAAGGCCTATTTCTATGAGCACCGGACGATGTTGGCAGTGAGGAAAGTCCCCAAGTATTCTGCGGGAGGCTGGTATAAGTTTGTTATTAGTGTCAGCCGTAACAAAGCATAGATCAGGGTGAGTTTCAATTCCCCATGCAGCTGACTTAAATGTACTTTGGTCTTTGGCGTCAAAGGTTAGCTGTGTATTGCAATCTTCAGCCCATTTCACCAAGTCTTCACCATTCTGGTCAGATGTGCGGTATTTCCACAGTTCGTGCTGGCTGTTGAAGTCACCCACATATATTGGGGGGTGAGACAGGGGTTGTAGAACTTGTGGAGTCCACGAGTGGCCTGGGGGTTTGTAGATGTTGTTTACTGTTAGTTCACCTACTTTTACAGTAACTTCGTGGATATCACATGTCGTAGATGTAGAAATAAGGACTTTATAAATCGAGGAGTGTCAATACCTCTGAATGAAATGGTTTTCCAGACAAATACTGTGGCACTGAATGTAGATAGAGATCGCTGGAGTGTACTGCATCAGACCAACACATCGCCAACTGTGCAACCTTGTAATAAAATTACCGCATTTTGAAAGTGATTCAGCTAAGGAGCATGGTATGAAACAGGTATTAGCATCTCTCTGAAGCCACCGCCTCTATGTACTTCTCCAGTATTTGTAACACATTCTGTCTCTTTGCAATGTCAGAGGTTTGGTGATATATCCACTGGGCTGCAGGCAATGGTTAATTGAGAATGATCACAAACAGTAGTAGATGGTGTGATGATTGAGCACGTAAGAAGTGTCCACTAGCTTTCGTGATCCCAAGTGTTATTATGCTATATGCTAGAAATGATGTCTATGATTTGGAATCCATTCAACCACATACCTTACCTGCATTGCATCCTATGGAGAAGTCCATTAATGATTACAGCCACTAGTGAACCATATTTCTGGCACTCTCATATATCGAGATGAGTCACCTTTCTCGAACCTATCTGCTACAGTAAAATTCCCGCCTCGTTTCAGGTAGTCCCTATGCATCCTACAACTGCCCCGTCAGACTCGACGCTAACATCCCTGCAGCTCTGTACAGGTGATCGTTCGAGGGTAAGTCGGAACTGATTAGGGGTCAGAGAAAACTATATCTACCACCACCTGCAATCTGTGTAGAAACAGGCGAAGCTGAGTTACTGTGACAGAACTGCGTTTTGCAGACTGATCCTGCAACATGAGGTAGTAAAAAAGACAGTACAGGAACTGGGGGATGGATGTGGATTTTGCTACTGCATTGTGGTGCTTCTCCAAACTACATAGAAGTACTACAGGTCTACGTCAATTTACATCTATATCCCCAACAAGCTATCTTTGTCTTTCTGTACCATTCATCAGAAAAAAATTGCGAACTATAAAAGCTTAACTAACTTCATCCAATAAATAACTACATAAGATTTTTAACACTACTCCCACCTTCCATATATCGAAAACCAATACTGTATGTGTGCAGGCATCGTGCACATTTGATGATCCTATTAAATATATAGGTATTTATCAACTGCACAGACGAGTTTCATGTTCCATTGCCTGTACTCTAGGAAAATGATTGCATCCTGCAGGCTATATTGTAAGTTGCAAGAGATGCCCCCTGTTGCCCTGTCTCGTTGTCTGAAACATTATTTTTTTCTGCTCTAACACGCTTTGTACACTGCCAAACATTTTGTTTTTCTGACATGACTTCGAGGTCCGTGTCAGGTTTTAAATTGACATTAAGACGTTCGAATCCACTGCCTCTCGCAGACAACAAGGACAACACCCCATTGTACTGTTATGCAAGACGTCCCACTTTGACATGATTGAGTTCATTCAAGATAGCTGCTGTAACATCAGCTGATGATCCGATTGACGTCATTCATTAAGACGTTCTGATCCATGGCGTCTCACAGACAAGAGGGACAGCACCCCAAAGTACAATTATCTAAGACGTCAGATTGTGACACGACTGATGTCATTCAAATGGCTGGCATGACGACAGCTGATGACACGAGTACCGCTACCCAAGGTGGCTGCAAAGTGTCACACCCCCTTGCCAAGCCCCCTGGGTGAGAAGTTTCAATTTTTGAGGGAAGATGGCTCAATTGGGCTACATCTAGAGCTCGCACTCTGTAAATCATATTGTTACTATTGTTATCATAACACACCGAACGCAGCG
Organism: Schistocerca nitens; assembly: GCF_023898315.1. Lineage (NCBI taxonomy): Eukaryota > Metazoa > Arthropoda > Insecta > Orthoptera > Acrididae > Schistocerca > Schistocerca nitens. Next base: position 255,008,777 of record NC_064618.1, read on the forward strand.
GATTATTTTAAATAAAAGTAATTTACGACATAAGGAAATTCTGAAAGCTGTATGGCGTTGGCATGGGTTTCCAAAGTACATTTAAGTTAATCTGTCACATTGGCCGAGTAGCTGATGGCTCTGCATTCCATTTTGAGTGATTCTTCATATTGCAGTAATTTACGCAATCACTGTTTCGGTGGTAGCCATCACCAGAAGGTGTCACGCCTTAACTAAACTCCTGCTCCAACTGAAACAAGAACTGTCAGTCAATCACTATCTCATAACCAACAACGTGCCATTGGACGGACGGGATGGGAAAGATACCGCGAGGTACTGAAAAAATAAGCTTCACAGTTGATTCTGTGAACGAATTTTGCAATTTTACACTTATTTCTGCACCGAACAATGATTTCAAAGTGTGTTTTCCAATTTCAATATCACTGCTAAACCACCCCTTCTACACATTTCGGATATTATTGCTAATGTGGATAGATGACTATGCAGTATGTCCATTCATTGTAAATGCTCGAACACATATATCATCAAATTATTTCAGTCAGTACTTCACGTATTTCTAACACCTCGACCACAGTGCTTAATTTACGATCTATCTCTATGCTTATTGGATTCACAGAGCATTCTCGTAGTCTTAGCGTAAAATTAGAGACTGAGGGACCCCCTCACACAGCCATTGACCAACCTGCGCTGCAGCACCGTTACTATTTAACATTCAACCGACCAGAAGTACACATCTACATTCCACGTCACTCGAATGGATTGAGCTTACTGAGTCCGCACCCATCGAAGTGCATAAGATTTCTCGAGTTGCGCCCATGTCAAGGAGGTTAGCACTCCTTACCGATGTATAGGAACAGATTTGAAAGTGTCGTGATGTAATAGCTGAAAGGTAAAAAGAACAAGAAATGGATGATTTTTATGTGCGTTAGAGCTCCAGGCGGATGGAGTTCGGCATATTTTTATGTACGAGGGCAGTTCAATAAGTAATGCAACACTTTTTTTTTCTCGGCCAATTTTGGTTGAAAAAAACGGAAATTTCTTGTGGAATATTTTCAAACATTCCCGCTTCGTCTCGTATAGTTTCATTGAATTCCGACAGGTGGCAGCGCTGTACGGAGCTGTTAAAATGGCGTCTGTAACGGATGTGCGTTGCAAACAACGGGCAGTGATCAAGTTTCTTTTGGCGGAAAACGAGGGCATCTCAGATATTCATAGGCGCTTTCAGAATGTCTACGGTGATCTGGCAGTGGATAAAAGCACGGTGAGTCGTTGGGCAAAGCGTGTGTCATCATCGCCGCAAGGTCAAGCAAGACTGTCTGATCTCCCGCGTGCGGGCCGGCCGTGCACAGCTGTGACTCCTGCAATGGCGGAGCGTGCGAACACACTCGTTCGAGATGATCGACGGATCACCATCAAACAACTCAGTGCTCAACTTGCCATCTCTGTTGGTAGTGCTGTCACAATTGTTCACCAGTTGGGATATTCAAAGGTTTGTTCCCGCTGGGTCCCTCGTTGTCTAACCGAACACCATAAAGAGCAAAGGAAAACCATGTGTGCGGAATTGCTTGCTCGTCATGTGGCTGAGGGTGACAATTTCTTGTCAAAGATTGTTACAGGCGATAAAACATGGGTTCATCACTTCGAACCTGAAACAAAACGGCAATCAATGGAGTGGCGCCACACCCACTCCCCTACCAAGAAAAAGTTTAAAGCCATACCCTCAGCTGGTAAAGTCATGGTTACAGTCTTCTGGGATGCTGAAGGGGTTATTCTGTTCGATGTCCTTCCCCATGGTCAAACGATCAACTCTGAAGTGTATTGTGCTACTCTTCAGAAATTGAAGAAACGACTTCAGCGTGTTCGTAGGCACAAAAATCTGAACGAACTTCTCCTTCTTCATGACAACGCAAGACCTCACACAAGTCTTCGCACCCGAGAGGAGCTCACAAAACTTCAGTGGACTGTTCTTCCTCATGCACCCTACAGCCCCGATCTCGCACCGTCGGATTTCCATATGTTTGGCCCAATGAAGGACGCAATCCGTGGGAGGCACTACGCGGATGATGAAGAAGTTATTGATGCAGTACGACGTTGGCTCCGACATCGACCAGTGGAATGGTACCGTGCAGGCATACAGGCCCTCATTTCAAGGTGGCGTAAGGCCGTAGCATTGAATGGAGATTACGTTGAAAAATAGTGTTGTGTAGCTAAAAGATTGGGGAATAACCTGGTGTATTTCAATGCTGAATAAAACAACCCCTGTTTCAGAAAAAAAATGTGTTGCATTACTTATTGAACTGCCCTCGTAAATCAACCAAGCTATCAAGTTTAATTATTCCAGAGTCAAGGCTCAGTAGCCGGAAGATATCGGTAAGAGAGAACGAAATCAAACGCACTATTAAGGCTACAACGTTCTGCACTTAAAACGGGCTATAATGTTAGACCGTTTGCGTTTCCGACCTATCAGTCGTATGGAATGTAGCGCTGTTAATATTCCAATGTAAGAAATATATTTCAACCGCAGGACATACATCCTTCTTCCCGGTTTCTCTGCAATAAACTATGATACCGAACCGTAAAACGAAAAAACTACTGACTTAAAACATTGGCTCTGTGTGACACGAGCACAATATTGCTTTCCAGACATGTACAGCATCCACTGTTCACAGTCGATCACACTTCAGAAATTATATTATGCCTGCCTCTGCCCTATATAAAATGATCGTTAGTAGCGGGAATAACTCTTACAAGGAAAGAGATAAGCGCATATCTGTCAGATAAATGCATACACGGAGATTGCAGTGCCTCACAAGCACCTATCACTAACTTAGTTATGAAGCTGAAGTCTTGATTTTACACCGAAAATGCGACAAGGTGATGGAGGACATCGCATAAATCATAGTTCGTTTAGAAGAATGTGTCAAGTTTCCCACACATGAGATGCAAGTCCTCTGACGACCAACAAGTTTACCATTAACGATCGCAAGTAGACATTGCTTTAAACCACATAAAGAACACGTGGCTGTATACTAGCAGAACACAGGGTATATCACGCAACTAATGCACCCCGACAGAACAATGAAAAAATTGACCTGCAGCAACTTCTGCCTCTCTTGAATGCATCAACAGTCTATCATTAAAACGTACCTCGTTACAGCTCCATCTCAATCGATCACCCCATCCACTCTCTGTTATCCCTTAATGCAAATTCATGTAAGTTTATAGGTGGATGGCTCTCTGTCTTACTGAAAAGCATCAGATACAGTAATCAAGTTGCGTGTATCACTGGTACCTCAACAGACATACAGCATAATGCTGATTCGACGGAGACAAATTGACTGCTTCCTAGATTTCCTTCGTTTCCATGTCGACGTTTTCTCTCATTCCTCTTGCTGCAGCATACTTTTTTCCATGTACAAATTGTTCTTTGTGAACCAGAAGATACGCAAGTACTTCCTCAATTTCCCTACATTTCCGTGTATATTCGGTCAATTTGTACCGATACCGCCGTCATTTGTCTCAATCCTAAAGACTTTATGTCAGTTCTATCCATGCGATCACGACATAACCTCTCGTTTTGGGTTCTAAAATTCCTTGTATACCAACGCCAACGCCATAAGACTCTTCCAATCTCCTTATGTTGTAAATGACTTTTATTTAAAATCATCCTGTGTGTGCAGTGTGTTATGGTAACAGCCATAACAATATGATATACACAGTGCGGTGTCTGGAGATAGCCCAATTGAGCTATCTTCCCTCAAAAAATCAAATTTCCTACCAGGGGGCCTTGGCAGGGGGGTTTGCCACTTTCCAGCCACCTTGAGTAACGGTGCTCATGTCATCAGCGGATGTCATGGCAGCCATCTTGAATGACCTCAATCGCATCACAGTGCGTCGTCTTGAATAACTGTCCCTTGGGGTGATGTCTTTGTTGTCTGAGAGAGGCCACGGATCAAAACGTCTCAATGAATCACTTCAGTCACATCATCAGCTGATGTCACGGCAGCAACGTCGATTGACATCAATCGTGTCACAGTGGGACGTCTTGGATAACGGTACTATGGGATGATGTCCTTGTCGTCTGCTAGAAGCAGTGGATCTGAACGTATTAATGTCAGTTTAAAACATGACAAAGACCTCGAAGTCATGACAGGAAAACAAAATGTTTGGCTGTGCAGAAACTGTGTCAGAACAGAAAAAAAAATAGTTTCCAAACAATGAGACAGGGCCAGAGGGGGCGTCTCTTGCAACTTACAATACAGTCCGTGGGATACAATCATCCTCCTAGAGTACAGGCCATGGAACTTCAAACTGGTCTGTGTAGTTGATCAATACCTGTATATTTAATGAGATCGTCAAATGTGCTCGATGCCTGCACACATACAGTATTGGTTTTCGACTTATAGAAGGAGGGAGTTGCGGTAAAAAGCTTATGTAGTTATTTATCAGATGATGTTAGTTGAGCTTTTATAGTTCGTAATTTTTCTCTGATGAATGGTACAGAATAACGCAGATAGCTCATTGGGGATATAGATGTGAATCGACGTAGATCTGTAATAATTATATGTAGTTTGGAGAAGCACCACAAAGCAGTAGCAAAATCCACACCCATCCCCCAGTTCCTGTACTGTCTTCTATACTACCCAATGTTGCAAGAGCAGTTTTCGTTTCCGTCGAATGGTCAAAACACAGTTCTGTCGCAGTAACTCAGCTTCGAATGTTACTGCACAGATTGCAGGATGTGGTAGATATAGTTTTCGCTGACCCATAATCAGTTCCGACTTACTCTCGAACGATCACGTGCTCAAAACTGCGGGAATGTTAGCATCGAGTCTGACGGGGGAGTTTCCGGATTCATAGGGGCCACCTGAAACGAGGCGGGAATTATACTGTAGCAGATAGGTTTGAGATAGGTGACTTATTTCGATATATGAGAGTGCCAGAAATATGATTTACTAGTGGCTGTATAGACATCATTTCTAGCATACTGTATAAGACTAGAGATCAGGAAAGCTAGTGGACACTTCTTACGAGGTCAATCATCACACCATCTACGACTGTTTGTGATCCTTCTCAGTCAACAATTGCCTGTATCCCAGTGGATACATCACCAAAACTCTGACATTGCATCGAGACAGAATGTGTTACAAATACTGGAGAAATACATGGCGGCGGTGGCGAGAGTGGGTTGCTAATACCTGTTTCTGACCATGCTCCTTGGCTGAATCGCTAACAAAATGCGGTAATTTTATTACAAGGTTGCACCATTGGCGATGTGTTGGTCTCAGGCCATACATTCCAGCGATCACTGTCTACATTCAGTATCACAGTATTTGTCTGGAAATACCAATTCATTCAGAGGTATTGACATACCTCGATTTATAAAGTCAATGTAGCTTCTAACATGAATGCATGTGTGCACCTGTAGAACCAAGACCGCTTGTGATGATGACATACAGTAATTTTTGGGATTGGTCTCGTTTTAAGTAAGACGATTAAACCTCTCTTTCCAAGAGAAACTTATGAGGCATGTCCACCCATCACTGATGTTTAGTCCTTATTATTTCGTATCGCCAGAGATTAATCATTGACAAAATATTATTCTTAGTAGTAGGGCATGTGCGATAGTTTCACCTTGAGCATCATGCTTATAAAGTATGTGTTTGTGTCCTGCAAAACTGAATAGCTACGTATATTTGTAAAGAAGGTATAGATTTGAGGTCGAGTAATGTGATAGCAAAGGGAAGAGTATGTCAAGTCATAATAATGGTACTGATATATCTATTTACAAACACTGCCAAATGTTATTCAGCGGAGACCCGATTGCAACATTTAGTTGTAAGTACAGGGATGAAATACATATTTTACCGATATCTAAAGATGATGATTCCACCTGTGCGAACGTGGCCTGTAGTCCTGGTGAACTGTGCGGGGATGATTCACATTTCCAGTTAACAGTAGGAGCGGCAGAATGGAGAGGCCTGTTCGAGTGTAGGAAAGTAGATGAATTAACCCTGTTGTCCTCTAGACGAACGAATAGCAAACTATTACTTAGTATGTGTGGGATAGCTTTCCTGATAGCATGGAATTTGAGAAGATTGAATATGGAAGTGGATTTACAGTGAACCATTATTCCCTCCCATGTAAATTGTTCAATTGGTTGCATCTGGACATTTGGCGCCTTTATTTGCTTGAGAGAAGATAGACTGTGGCGTGTGCATCTAGCATGTGGAACACACATTTGCAGGTTTACTAGACATGAGAAACACGTTATTTGCCTTTGTAAATTATAGGGATAGATAGAAATCTGTTACATCATAGACATCAGTATTAGCAAGAGGAAATATCAGTTAAATCTATTTTCCATTCTTCGAGGTTTTTTTCACGTAAAAGTCTTTGCAGACAGGATAAGTTTCTAGTTACTCTATGGTTTACGACACGCTCCACCTAGCTAAAGTTTTGTGTTTGTAGAGAAATAATTTCCAGTCTATATCTTCAGAATTATGTTGCGCGAGCGATCGTTAGGATAGTGCTGTGTGACTGATACGAGGCCGCTGGGATTCAGCACGGCGTTCCGTATTACCCTCCTGAACCCACCGATTCCATATTCTGCTAACAGTCATTGGATCTCGACCAACGTGAGCACCAATGTCGCGATACGATAAACCGCAATAGCGATAGGCTACTATACGACCTGTATCAAAGTCGGAAACGTGGTGGTACGTGTTTGTCCTCCTCACACGAGGCATCACAACAAGGTTTCACTAGGCAACGCCGGTCAACTGCTGTTTGAGTATGAGAAGTCGGTTGTAAACTTTCCTCATGTCAGCGCGTTGTAGATGTCGCCACCGCCGGCAACCTTGTGTGAATGCTCTGTAGAGCTAATCATTTGCATATCACACCATCTTCTTCCTGTCGGTTAAATTTCGCGTCTGTAGCAAGTCATCTTCGTGGTGTAGCAATTTTAATGGCCAGTAGTGTAATTAAAAAGTGCGACGGAACAATTAATTATAATTATCTTAAATATTTAAATACTTGCTGAATCTCACAGGACGATTATGTCGACTATAGTGATGATTCCAATTTTCCCCACTGTTACGCCTTTTCAATCACAATATTGCATCTTCCGCAAAAAATTACGTTTGAATGATCACATAGAAAGCTCAACGGTAAACATTGATAAGTGCCTGTGTGTATTTAGAAAAATTATGTATTTCTTGTGGAGCACTAAATGGCATTCTAAAGTGTATAAACCCACAAAATCTGTACTTCCTTGCAAATGATAGCAAGACAAAAAACTTTGTGACTGAGATGTGTCAATTTAGTATTTTGCAATAAAGAAACGAAAAGAAATAACATTTTTACAGTTCGCCATATTTTTAAATTAGATTGGACATACGGCAAAAAATAAAATCTCATTTATTGTGTACCTAGATAGAAACCTACCAAATTTCTTTCATGCTCACATATATACCTAGACCACTTTATACCAATATACTGTATTTATACATTACTAGGTTACTTCCACACCATCATTCTTCGTGACAAAACTGATATGAGAGCGGAGATGCGGGTACTTATAGTACTTGAACACTGCACAGAGTATTGATTCGTAAAGGTACTGAACCAAACTGAAAATGTAATAGGTTCCTTCGTGCAGCATCCAGGTGTGCTGTAAGTTTGTTTCCTGAATTTTTTTAGTCGTTGACCTTGACTGTAAAGAATCTGTAAACCATCTGAAAGGAGATATAAATCCCGAATACCTCGTTTACATAACATAGTAGTAATGTGCGAAATCAATCCGAATGATGTGTAACAAACAGCAGTCGGCGAAACACCTCTCGTCGACCTAACTCGGTTGTACCTAAAACCCAAAACCATACAGAGAAAAGTTGCTTATTACTGATGACACGTGTCTGGAACTTGATATGTATCGATGTACTTGAAGTTAGGTGGGTTGTGAGGCGAATCCACAATACTTACAAAGACTGATGAGATATGCATCGAAATAAATCCTAGAGCAGTAGGTTGAGATGCAATTACGTTATATCTAAACACGAAGAAATGATTTTACAAGCTCGCATATGCGCTCACAATCAACACAAGCAGTTGGACCATCATGACCTCATCTCCCGGTTTTCAGCAAAGCAAAATCCGTTTTATGCCTCAGGAGAGGGTAACAACAGTGAATTTACCGCACGACGAGCGTAAAAGATAATTTGCAACGCTATAATCAGTTTCCATTCAACTGACACTTACAAAAAAGGATCACACCATCAAAAAATAATTAATGTAGGGTAATAAAATTTAATGACTGACATATCAAGAACAAGCGTGAATAAGCCATTGCAAATGTGAAATGCTGGTAAATTAATAATCGATATAAACGCCAGAAAGTTGAAAGCAAGCATGCAAACATGTATGCATTGTGCTCTACAGGTCCCGAACTTCAGTTTGTGGGATGGAGTTAAGTGTCCGTCGCACTTGGTCAGTCAATACAGGTTCTGTTAATAATGTTCGTGGATGGCGTCAGAGTTGTGGTCAGATGATGTTTCATATATGCTCTATAGGAGACAGATCTGATGATAGAGTAGGCGAAGGCAACATGTCGACAGTGTGAGTCGTCAGCCAGACAATTTAACCAAATGGTCACAATTTATGGCGTGTAATTCGACACGTGTGGTTCTAACCCTAGACGAATTTGAGCCAAGACATTTCGACAGATAGGAACCGCATGTGGTCCCGAACTTTGGGATGTTACCTCGCAATAGAGGGCGTTATTCAGTTGCAAAGCATCCCCTGGAATGCTGTTCATGAATGGCGACACAAAAGATCAAATCATGCAGATTGACGTACAAATTTGCAGTCAGAATGCGGGGGATAACCACGCGAGTGCTCCTGCTGTCATACGAAATCGTAACCCAGACCATAACTCTATGTGTAGGCCAAGTTCGTGTAGCACTCAGACAGGTTGGCTGCAGGCGGTCAACTAGCGTCTTTCTAAACTGCATAGGGCCATCACTGGCACCGAGACATATCCAGCCATCTTGAGAAAAAACAAGATCTCCAATTTGTCGTCCAATTAGCTGTCGCTTGACATCTCCGAAGTCGAGAATGGCGGTGGTTTGAGGTCGCTGAAATGAACAATACAAGGCGTCAGGCACGGAGGTGTCCTTAAAGTAAACGATTTGTCTCAGTTCGTTACATCACTATGATGCCAACTGCTGCTCAAATTGCTACTGCAGATGCAGTACGATTTTCCATACGCCGAACACGATGGTTTCCTCTCTCGCTAGTGCCACGTGGCCGTCTGGAGCCCTGTCTTCTTGCGACCGTACATTCCTGTGACCACCGCTGCCAGCAATCATGTAAAGTTGCTACATTCGTGCCAAGTCTTTCTGTAGTATCGCAGAAGGAATACCCAGTTTCTCATAGCCGTATTACTCACCACTTTCAAACTCAGTGAGATGTAGATAATGGCGTTTATCGCTTTAAAGACATTCTTTATTCCAACATCAACTCATCACGTCCAATCTGAAATGTGGCCAACGCGCTACATCGTGTATTTAAGCAAACCTGATTTGCATCCTAGTGGCGTTGCTAGTGACACTCTTACGTCACAGGCGCGAAATTTGAATGGACATCATGATACAAATGTAGACCCGCCAGGTTAGCTGAGAGCGCTAATGCGCTGCTTCCTGGACTCGGATAGGCGTGCCGGCCCCAGATCGAATCCGCCCGCCAGATGTGGTTTTTAGGCGGTTTTCCACATCCCTCTAGGTGAATACCGGGCTGGTCCCCAAATCCCGCCTCAGTTACGCGACTCACAGACATTTCAAACACGTCCGCACTTTTCCATGATTTACACTGGACGCAGACAGATAGGGTACTCTGATTCTGTCCCGGGGGTACGGGGTGGCGGCAGGAAAGGCATCTACATCTACATTTATACCTTGCAAGCCACCCAACAGTGTGTGACGGAGTGCACTTCACGTGCCACTGTTATTATCTCCCTTTCCTGTTCCAGTCGCGTATGGTTCTCGGGAAAAACGACTGCTGGAAAGGCTCCGTGCGCGTTCGAATCTCTCTAATTTTACATTCGTGATCTCCTCGGGAGGTATAAGTAGGGGAAAGCAATATATTCGATACCTCGTCCAGAAACGCACCCTCTGGAAACCTGGACAGTAAGCCACACCGCGATGCAGAGCGCCTCTCTTGCAGATTCTGCCACTTCAGTTTGCTAAACATCTCCGTAATGCTATCATGCTTACCAAATAACTCTGTGACGAAACGCGCCGCTCTTCTTTGGATGTTCTCAATCTCCTCCGTCAACCCGACCTGGTATGGATTCCACAGCGATGACCAATACTCAAGTATATGTCGAGAGAGTGTTTTGTAAGCCACCTCCTTTGTTGATGGACTACATTTTCTAAGGACTCTCCCAATGAATCTCAACCTGGCACCCGCCTTAGCAACAATTAATTTTATATGATCATTCCACTTCAAATCGTTCTGTACGCATACTCCCAGATATTTTACAGAAGTAACTGCTACCAGTGTTTGTTCCGCTATCAAATAATCATACAATAAAGGATCCTTCTTTCTATGTATTCGCAATACTTTACATTTGTCTATGTTAAGATACAGTTCCACTCCCTGCACCAAGTGCCTATCCGCTGAAGATCTTCTGCGTTTCGCTGCAATTTTCTAATGCCGCAACTTCTCTGTATACTACAGCATCATCTGCGAAAACTCGCATGGATCTTCCGACACTATCTACTAGATCATTTATATATAGTGTGAAAAGCATTGATCCCATAACACTCCCGTGTGGCATCCGGCCACCATTTCAAATTAACATCCCAAATCCGATTTAACCACACCAACCCCGCCCAAAATGCGGGACAAAGGCGCCAGCGATAGATAGAATCATGTTTCAAATGTAGTAACACGACTACCAATTTTCGTTCATGTTGCACAGCTCCTTGTGTTGCGTTCTTTCTTCGGAGTAATCGTGACAAAGCTATGCCAGTACAACCTCACCACTTTAACTAAGCTTCACTATAGCAAGTAAATTCAAGTGGTTCCACCCAACTCGTTATTCATTGTAGAATCACCCCAACGCTGAGGACCTGCACCGGACACAAACAGGCTTTTCTGCAAACAACTCCAACTCTTACCTCCAACGCAAGCCTTAACACAACATAAACTAAAATAGAGAATGCTTTGTCAAACAAGGAATACCTCATCACATGCAAACCGCAAGTAATTCCCATTGGTCGAAAACAACATGACTTCTCACATATATGAAATTGATTTAGTGACCATGCGAAGAGATTCCTGCAGCGTTTATGCCAATTAATCTAATATAATTTTAGCAGACTCCCGTAAATGACTGAAAATATATGTATCATTATCTACTGAAAGCAAGTGTAATGGAGAGAAATGAAAATAACGAATAAACAGGCAACATTCTCACTTTCAGACGAAAAATTTATAATAATATTTGTACAGACATCAAAATTTACTATATGTGCCGAAATTCATTAACTGATGTATTGCACAACATTATTTTATGTGATTGATATGACACGGAGGTGTAAGCAATGGAGACACTTTTTCTTTGCGTCATAGAACAAAAAATGTAGAGTAGTAACCTTCAATGCACAAAAACTAAATTGTGAATTTTTCAGCTGGTGGTGTAGCGAGGTAGTAGCAGGTTATATGTTTATAGGAATAAGTGTCTACTTACCCTGGACAACAGTTCACTGTTTCTGAGGCAGTTTATGTCAGTACGGAGCAGGTGTCCCATTGTCGCATTGGCCAGATCGATAACGTAGACGTCTCCAAGGCTGTAGTCTTCTCCCATCATTATCTCGAGCTCCATTAGCACCATCTTCGCGTGGGTAGGGAAGACATAGCTGGACGGGTCTGGGTCGAGCTGCGTGTTGATTATTATCCGGTACCCCTCCTTGGTCAGCCGAGGCATCACCATCATCTTTCTGTCACCACACGTCTCTGTTAGAGCCATGCTCAGTATGGAAAATTGTTAAAAGAGTAATAAAATGTAACAGCTCTTAATGTGTACAACATGAGAAATACACTACTGGACATTAAAATTGCTACACCAAGAAGAAATGCAGATGATACACGGGTATTCATTGCACAAATATATTATACTAGAACTGACATGTGATTACGTTTTCACACAATTTGGATGCATAGATCCAGAGAAATCAGTACCCAGAAAGACCACCTCTGGCCGTAAAAACGGCCTTGATACGCCTGGGCATTGAGTCAAACAGAGCTTGGATGGCGAGTACAGGTACAGCTGCCCTTGCAGCTTCAACACGATACCACAGTTCATCAAGATTAGTGACTGGCGTATTGTGACGAGCCAGTTGCTCGGCCACCATTGACCAGACGTTTTCAATTGTTGAGAGATCTGGAGAATGTGCTGGCCAGGGCAGCAGTCGAGCATTTTCTGTATCCAGAAAGGCCCGTACAGGACCTGATCATGCGGTCGTGCATTATCCTGCTGAAATTTAGGGTTTCGCAGGGATCGAATGAAGGGTAGAGCCACGGGGTCGTAACACCTCGGAAATATAACGTCCACTGTTCGAAGTGTCGTCAATGCGACCAAGAGGTGACCGAGACGTGTAACCAATGGCAGCCCATACCATCACGACGGGTGATACACCAGGCTGGCGATGACGAATACACGCTTCCAATGTGCGTTCACAGCGATGTCACCAAACACGGATGCGACCATCATGATACTGTAAACAGAACCTGGATTCATCCGAAAAAATAACGTTTTGCCATTCGTGCACTCAGGTTCGTCATGGAGTACACCATCGCAGGCGCTTCTGTCTGTGATGCAGCGTCAAGGGTAACCGCAGCCATGGTCTCCGAGCTGATACTCCATGCGGCTCTAAATGTCGTCGAACTGTTCGTGCACTTGTTTGTTGTCTTGAAAACGTCCCCACCTGTTGACTTAGGGATCTAGACGTGGCTGCACGATCCGTTACAGCCATGCGGATAAGATGCCTGTCATCTCGACTGCTAGTGATACGAAGCCGTTGGGATCCAGCACGGCGTGCCGTACTACCCTCCTGAATCCACCGATTCCATATTCTGCTAACAGTCATTGGATCTCCACCAATGCGAACAGCAATGTCGCGATACGATAAATCGCAATAACGATAGGCTACTATCCGACCTTTATCAAAGTTGGAAACGTGATGGTACGCATTTCCCCTCCTTACACGAGGCATCACAACAACGTTTCACCAGGCAACGCGGGTCAACTGCTGTTTGTGTATGAGAAATCGGTTGTAAACTTTCCTCATGTCAGCACGTTGTAGGTGTCGCCACCGGAACCAACCTTGTGTGAATGCTCTGAATAGCTAATCATTTGCATATCACTCCATCTTCTTCCTGTCGGTTATATATCACGTCTATAGCACGTCATCTTCGTGGTGTAGCAATTTTAATGGCCAATAGTGTAATTTCATATAACAGAGGAAAGGTAATTTAAATTTCCATTGACATCAAGAATCCAAGGGTATAAATAGCTTGATCATTTGTGACACAGAAGCATATTCTGAACAGTAATAGCCTTCACAAACGAATTGCCCTGATATGTCTGTAAGACAGTGTGTATGCCCTGTACTAAATCATCTCTGTGTGTGGAGCTGATGAAACGTTGCTAAACATTCAACAACCCTGATCGGAAAAATATTTCTTTATTTAAGACTATCGGTTTCGACAGACTATGCAGTTTTCTTCAGTTCAAAAAAAAATATTTTTGCTATGGAACGTGTTCATTTTACGAGGGATCCCACATCGCGTTGTCATACGGATAAAAATGAGAACGTTATAAAAGGTTTGTCATAAATAAAATTTTTAAAAAACGTAAATCATCATGTGCGAATGACTATGTCCATGTATATATATCGCTCACAGACGCTTGTTACATCACAAAAACACAGTACACAATAGCACATGTGTTTACATAAGCTTAAAATATTATAAACAGTGAAATTCCACTTTAAACAGCGTATAAGGTACCTTATATGCCGTTTAAAGTGGATTTTTAATGTTTAAAATATGGTACCTTATACATTGTTTAATGTGGTACAAGGTGCTTTATATATTTTTTTAATTGATTATTACAAACATTTTATAATTTGCTGATTTTTATTCACATGACGACTTGCTGTGAAGTACATCTTAAAATAAACACGTTTCATAGCAGAAGGATTTGTTGAGGCCTGAAGATGACAGAAAGGTGTGTCGAAACCGATTGTGATAAATAAAGAAATATTTATGCAATCTTGATGTTGAATGATTTTAGCAAGTAAAACGGATCGCCCCTTCGGTCTTCTGAAAATGTGAAAATTCAGTCAAATTCGTGTACTGCTGTACGTTCGTTGCTCACGTTCTGTTAACTCCTCTTCATCAAACTGGGAACCACATGTTAAAAATTGTCATGGGAAAGTGCGGCTGATATGCCTAAGCCTTATTATGGTCACTATCACACAAGAAATTCCATAGCAATTGTTTCACATAAGAGCACGAAATAAATTGAGAACGATATTACTCAGATTATGTGATATATTTTTATTCATTAATGCCCTATACTGAGACTCATTTGTTCATTTGCAAAGATTACTCGTTGAACAAATAAGACCCATTTGTGCACTTAATTCGCAATCCTCCTTCATGTCTTTACTTAAAAACATTATGATATTGCAGTACATCTACTCATGCACAACGTTTGGAACATGGATTTATTTCAAAGTGTGATTCATATAATAAAGAAAAATCGTTTTTCAGTATGTTGTCCAAAAGTTTGCAGACCCTGTAACATAGGTTTACGGCACACTTTACACTTTTTGAATAAAGTAATCGGAGTGACCTAAAATTTATAACCCGAAATTTAACAGCTTTCTCTTTGAAGAAGTTTATTTTTCCTCGAAGAAGCCTTCCGGAATATTTGCTTGTGTTTATAGTGAGTCATTTGTGCTTTTTATGTAATAGTAAGTCGGGTACAAGGCTTCATCCAGCTATAGTGGTTTCAGCTTAACATGCTATACACCAACTCCGGCGAATGATAGACCAACATATTACATGTCAGATATTTATCTTTGGCAATTATTAACACATACGTCTTAGCTACATTATGTATTTAAAAATACAAGCTAACACTGCTATTATAACTTTTCTAGCTTCAGTTTTTTCGTTCCTCTGGTGACTTCGTTTACAATGGGCAAAAAAACTCTACACTAAAGACATTCAGAATTACATTATAATCAGAAATCAGAAAAGGGGATGCGTTTCCAAGCAAAATAAGGCAGGATATATACACCCAATGTGACAAAAGTTATAACTGAGACATTATTAAAATTGTCGCTACACCTGTACAACAATAAATTATACTCGTGAGAGACCATCCCTCAAGAATTGAGGAAGCAGACGCCGTGTTTTCTTGAGTCTAATCGTAGACAAATTTTTTGAAGGTATTTTCTCGTTTTTTTTTTTTTTTTGCTGCTTAACTTCTTTTTCTCACTTCGAATTACCCTCTTTTTCTCCCACTAGTTCTTCATTCTGTCTGATCTCTTCTTTCTTTCCTCCTCTGATATCTGAATCGGTTTCCTGGTGTTGATCTTAACTTTGAACCTCTTAGTTTTGTCCTCGGTCACGACCTTGGCTGTACCATTCTTTAACATGACTTCGGTAATTTGGATTTCTCTCAAATCCTTTTCCACTTCGTTACACCAATTGGGCTTAGTTTTTTTCTGTGTAAAAGAAGTCAAAGATATTTTTAGTTAGTCTGTCCGGATTCATTCGGAGTATGTGTCCTTAGAAATCAATCCTACTTTTCCTCGTGGTTTCTGAGTCTCTCAAACTTTGCACAGAGGGCTTCGTTTCTATAGAAAACTTTTTTGTTATTTTGGAATTTGGGACCCATTATCTTTCTCAAAATTTTCCTCTACTTGATTTCCAATTTCTCCATTTGCCGTTTCCTCCCCATGACTAGTGTCTCTGCTGCATAGAGTGCTTCCGGCTTAATTACTGTGTTATAATGCCTTATTCTGGTGTTCCAAGACAGGGCTTTCTTATTGTATGTGTTTTTGGTTTTCTGGAAAGCTAGTTCCATTTTGCTCCTTCTTGCTTTCCCTTCAAAGTTGTTCCATTCAATCCATTCCCCTAGGTACCTGAAACTGCTAACCACCTCTATTTATTGAGCTCCTACTTTAATTCGCTTAGGAGTATCTCGTATATTCGTCATAATCCTCGTTTTTTCGTAAGAGATCTTAAGTCCTATCTCCCCTGCCTGCTGTTGTAACTTGGCGATTTGTTCTTTAGCTTCCTCCCAGATTTCCGCGAGTAGTGTCATGTCGTCAGAAAATGCCGAACACTTAATCGTGATTCCTCTGTTTTTTGTTCAAAGTCTTATTCCCCTTCTCGTTCTTGCATTCCATTCCTTCACAACCTTTTTGAGTCCACCGTTAAACAGCAGGGGTGAGAGACCATCCCCTTGTCGGACCCCTGTTCTGATCTCAAAAGGTTCCGATAGTTCACCCATTAACCTGACTTTAGAGGACGTATTCGTGAGCGTCTCAATGATGATGTTTAGAGTTTTCCCATCCATGCTAAACTTCTCCAAAACATTGAACAACCCTCTGTCTATGGAATCGTAAGCTTTTTGGAAGTCAGTCACTATATACGGTTTCGCCCTCTGCTTCTGATGTGATAAAATGTTTCTGAGGTTTGATCTCTTCAGGGTAGGATCTTCCTTTCCTAAACCCTACTAACAAATTTGGCAATCCAACTGGGATTCTGCTCTTTGTAGTAAAGCTTTGGACAATATCTTGTAGGTCATATCCACCAGGGAAATCCTTCTATAGTTCGTGGAATCAGATTGAGGACCTTTTCTGTGAAGAGTGTGTATCAGGGCCAGTTTCCATTCCTCTGGAATGATTCCTGTCTTCCATATATCCTCAAAATGTTTCTGGAGTAAGACAATTGCATTTTTGCTAGCATACTTCCATAATTTAGCTGTTATCTGGTTTTCCCCTGATGCCTTGAACTTTTCCATGTGATTTAGTATTGCCTGGATCTCACTTAGAGATGGGGGTTTAGAGTCTGGGTTGGGGGATGATTTCGGTCCACAATCGAACGCCATCTTTTGGTGTGGTTCCTCGTAGTTTAGAAGTTGCTTGAAGTATTTTGCTGGCATCTTACAGTTGCCCCTTTTACTATATGCCATGTTCCTTTTTTTGTGCTGAAGTTGGAGAGTAGGGGCTCATATTTGTTTAGCTACTCCCTGAAGATCCGATAATAGTTCCTCATGTTGTTCTTAGCAGAGTCGTCATTTATCTTCCTGAGCAGTTGGTCTTCTTGCCCCTTCTTAACTTTCTTCATCTCCTTGGACACCATTCTCCTAGTTTCCACAAGTTTCTGCCAGGCACTCTCGTCCTTTCTGGTTTGCCAGATGTGCCATACCTTTTTCCTGAGATCAAGTAGTCTATCACACTGATCGTTCCACCACCTGTGCTTCTTCATCCTGGTAACAGGACCAAGCTGCTCTGCTTTGGTTGCAAGACTCTTCTCCATCTGCTTCCAGTCCTAGTCTTCTAGGTCGCTGGTTAGCTTGCCGCATTACGCCTTCTTCTCTTTTATTTTCTCTGGGTCATATCTTCTTCCTGCAAGGTTTTTCCTATGAAAGTTACACTTGGGGATGATCTTCAGTTTCACTTTAGGTAGGTAGTGGTCAGAGTCGAGGTTGGCTCCACTGAGAACACTAACATTTTGGACTTCCTTATGAAATTTCCGCTTCATCGCAAAATGATCTAACTGGAATTCTCCCAGGAGAGGGTTAGGTGAAATCCACGTCTTCTGCTTTCTTGGTGATTTCTTAAAGCTAGTTGACTTCAGTACCAAATTGTGCACCTGGCAAATTCGATGAGCCTGATACCATTTTGATTCGTCCTGTTATGTGCCGAGTATCACCCCACTATATGCCTGAACCTTTCCTCTCTCCCCACTTGGGCGTTAATATCCCTTAGAAGGATGACGTCATGTTTTTCGGGAATATTTTGGATCGTGTCATCTAGTTTGTCCCAGAGTAGTTCTACCATCTTCTTATTCTTTATGTTGTCAATGTTTATAGGGCGTGAACATTTACAGCGGTATGTACTTTGCTGGTCGACTTAAACGTGAGTGTAGATAGCCTTTCAGAGGAAGACTCAAAGCTTAAGCTCTTATTTGGCTTGTTTATAGTTTTTTTTTAAATTATTAATATCGTTATAGAGTATATGACCAGAAAATTGATTCAACAATATAAAAAATCAGGTCTAAATGTAAACATGAATAAAACAAAGTACATGGTAATTGGTGGAGTGAATGGAGACTTAATATTAGAAGAAGGGATGGGAACAATAACAGCAACTGAGGAATATAAATATTTAGGTGTGAAAATTACAAATGATGGGAAACAGGACAAAGAAATTAGATCAAGAATAAACTCTGGAAAGACGACAATCTCTTTATTGAATGGAATTCTCTGGGACAAACACATAACAACTGATAACAAAATAAGGATTTTTAAAACAATAGTTAGGAGCATTATTACATATGGTTCAGAAGTGTGGACAACAAAATGGCAACTGAAATCAAAATTATTAGCCACAGAAATGGATTTCTGGAGACGTTCAGCAAGAATATCAAGACGAGAAAGAATAAGAAATGAAGTAATCAGAGACAAGATAAAATGTAAAAATTCAATTATTGATTTCATCGAGCACAAACAACTTAAATGGTATGGACACATCAGACGAATGGACCAGGAAAGGCTACCAAAATGCATAATCGACTGGGTACCAATTGGAAGAAGAAAAAGGGGACGACCACCTGATACATGGATACAGGTAGTTCAGTCAACAATGAGGAAGAACAACATTCCTGAAGATTTATGGACAAATAGAGAAGAGTGGAGAACAATAATTAGTGACTTACTGTAATCTAGAATAGGTGCTGGAAAAATGTACTCACATTGTAAATCCAGAATAATAATAATAATATCGTTATGGGCCAACAGCTCCAATGGCTTCACTTTGTGTATATTTTAAATACTTGACTTATTTTCAAAAATATATATCATTTTACAGTGTTCAGAGCTAGTACCTGCAAAAGTTGTTGCCGTCTTTCCTCTATTCGTAGAAACTTCTTAAAAGTTCATAATGAATTGTACAGCCATATCGGCAGTGAATGTTAAACAGTGTTGTTAATGGTTTTACTTTTAAGACCATTTCGAATAAATATTTTAGTATGACAAAATTAATTGAAAAGCATACCAAAATCCGGAAACCTACATGAATAGCCGGTATAGATGCTCGACGTAAACTCTGGAAAATTATGCAAGAAAATAGAGGCCATCTAAATGCTATTAAAAGCCTACAGCATAAACTAACTGCAGATAAATGGACAAAATGGTAAGTAAATGCCTGTAACTCAACTGTTAGACAAGGATAACCACGTAGTTATAACTGAATAAGAAGGTGATTTAGGAAAGTCAGTCCACTTACTGCGTTTAGTAACAAAACTACATTATTTTGAAAAATCAGTAAATGGAACTAAGATGCAACCATTCAGCACGGAGCAATTCAGAGGAAGGAAACTCTTAATAGGATATAAAGTTGTGTAACAAGTCAGCTTCTTAAATACCTTGGTTACAGTGTAACGTTTGAGTACTCCATTGACATTCATGGGGCACAGTTAAAGGAAAAGATGGAAAAGGCAGTGTTGAGGCAATGATAAAGTTTTATAGAACAACGACAGTCCTCTGCAGTCCTTTATGGAGCAGAATGTTGAACCCTGAAAAAAAAAGTAAAGAATCAAGGTAGCAGAAATAAGGTTTCTACACTGTCAGCTTTAGAATGCACAAGAATATACTGGGAGGACAGAAAGATGAGTTACGATTAAAGATAAGTCGTTAGTAGACATCCAGTTCTAAAGTATAATTACTGAATCATATAGTAACGCAGTAGAGGGAAACCACAGAAAAGATGCAAAATCGACTTTGAGATCGTAGAAGATGGAACAATCTGAACAATATTGATCCTTGATGCTAATGACGACACCGGGTGATTATGATTTATGTACAGCTACTCATGGAAGTCCAGTGCGAGCAGTAATCATCGTATGACAGCGAAACATGGTAATGGGCCTATGCTACTGTGTACTGTAAAAAAAGCTTGGTTCAAATTTTGGCCACCAAGTGCAAACTTGTCGCTGTACAGCCTCTCTTCGATGTCTCCGGTGCTCATATTGAACAAATTGTGTAAGCAGCGGTTGTAACAAAATCAACGTTATTCCCTTCTCATTTATTTCACTTTTTCTGCGCACCTGACGTTCCTAACTCACTACATATGGAAATATTTCTACACGTCCTTCTTCCAGCCACAGTGACAGATTTTCATCTGGCGGGCAAAACTGCAACTAATTTTTTCTAGTGTAAATCTGTTCCACATTAGCGCATTAGAATATCTACTAAGTTTCGCTGCCGTACGATTTTGAGCCCACACAAGGCCTCCGTCAGTAACTACACACGTGGTAAATGCTAGCCAGTTTCGCCGAACATTTTTTTATTATTAGTCATACTCACAAGTGGGATAGGCAAACTTCTTAATTTTCTTACGTGCGTGGTTCGGCCAAGCTACAACCAATATTTATTCTGTACGCTGTGGCTGACGCAATATACGGGTACTTTTGTATATGCATGTAATGAGAAAAGACGTTTACTCACATATTGCTCTTAGTTTGCACTACGTCAGGGCCCAAGGGATCCCTCTTCATTGAGAGATCCGGCATTTGGTGTTTCAGAGAGAAGTAAGCGTCCAGGCCGATTTTCGCGCGCTCCATGCTGCACTTGCAGTTGATATACATTCTTTCGATCCGGGCATCATCTGAAAGATATAACTGTGTGAATGAAATATCTTTTAACAAAGTATATAAAGAATATAAAGAAACATTCCGATGAGTCCCCTACATCAAATCATCTTTGTACCACACTCATAGCTCAATAGATAAATACCGAACGACCATTGACTTCAAGCATGAGCTTCTCTGCCTCAGATCGTATACATAAACCATGCAGTACATACTTAGTTTCCGTTAGTCGATCATATTAAATAATAAAATGGGTTTGACAGAAGAATACGCCCGATTACCTACCCCATTGTTCTCCAACCGAAGCTTCTACTATGTCTCTAATAATCTGACCGTACCCATGTGGCGTTAAATCTCCATTCCTCGTCGCTTACTTGTTTGAGATTATTTGAACAATTTAAAAAGTGTCCTAATAATATCATTCGAGAACCTGATAGGCTATCAGCAGAAGTATTACGGGGTTTAACACATCACATTAGCAGCAACTGACAATGTACGTGTCTCATTCTTCATATCTGTTGAACAATTCGCAAACCTAGTCCAAAAGTTCAAGAAAATAGTGTTGGAAAATAGATGAAGCCAGTCTAACTTATTTTTACTCATCTACAAAAACCAATGAACGGTGATGAAGAACAGATACTCTCCAAAGGATTAATAAGTCTAATTGAATGCTGAAGAGGTGTACGAAGGACTAGCAAATAGTAAATACGCAACTAACACTGAAATTGAAGTACCACGAAGTAGATTTTAAAGAAGTATACTGAAAGGACAATAACAACATTTATTAAAGGTCTGTAGACACGGTAACCTTCCAGATACATACAGTGGTCAAAATTAATGTAGCATATTGTTTTAATGTCAATACCGATCATAAGAGGAAAGAAAAGTGATTCTGTTCTTTCAGGTACAGTGTTTTTTAAGTCATCAGTCTTCTAACTGCTTTTATGCAGTCCGCCACAAATTCTTCCCCTGTGCCAATCTCATCATTTCAGAGTAGCACTTGCAACCTGCATGTAGTCCATCCGTCTTTCTCTACAGTTTCCATCCCCCTCGGCTCTCTCTAGTACCATGGAAGTTATACCCTGATGTCTTCACAGGTCTCCTATAATCCTTTACATTCTTCTTTTCAGTGTTTTCGATACATTTCTTTCCTCTCGGAGTCTGCCTAGAACCTCCTCATTCCTTACCATATTAGTCCACCTAATTTTGAACGTTCGTCTGTAGCATCACATGTCAAATGCTTCGATCCTCTTCTGTTCCGGTTTTCCCACAGTCCATGTTTCACTACCCTTCAGTGCTCCGCTCCAAACGTACATTCTTAGAAATTTCTTCCTCAAATTGAGGCCTACGTTTTATACTAGTAGATTTCTCTTGGCTAGGAATGCCCTTTCCGCCAGCGGTAGTCAGCTTTTGATTTCCTCCTTGCTCCTTCCGTCATGGATTATTTTGTTACCTAGGTAGCAGAATTTCTTAACGACATTTACTTCGTGACCATCAAACCTGTTGGTAATTTTCTCGCTGTTCTCATTTCTGCTACTTCTCATTACTTTCGGATTTCTTCAGTTTACTATCAATCCATATTCTATACTCATTAGACTGCTTATTCCTTTCAGCAGATCCCGTAATTATTTTTCATTTTCCCTGAGGTTAGTAATATCGACAGCGAATCTTATCATTGATGTTCTTTCGCCTTGAATTTTATGTCCACTCTTGAAAGTTTCTTCATTTCCATCATTTGTTCTTCCACGTATAGATTGAAAAGTAGGGGCGAAAGACCACATCCCTCCATTACAAAGTTTTTAATATGGACACTTCGTCCTGGGTCTTCCACTCTTAGCTATCCCTCTTGGCTCTTGTACATATTATATATTACCCCTCTCTCCTATAGTTTACTTCTATTTCCTCAGAATTTCGAACATCTTGCACCATCTGACATTGTCGAATGTTTTTTCCAGGTCGACAAATCCTATGAACGAGTCTTGATTTTTCTTTAATATTGTTTCCATTATCAAGCGCATCTCTGGTGTCTTTTCTAAAGCCAAACTGATCGCCATCGAACATATCACCAGTTTTCTTTTGCATTCCTTTGTAAATTACTCTTATCAGCAACATGGGTACAGCTGTTCGTCTGACTGTGCGATAAATTTTGCACTTGTCAGCTCTTTCAGTCTTCGAAATTGTGTAGATGACACATTTCTGTTAGCAGATGGTTTTTTGCCAGATTCATATATTGTATACACCAGCTTGAATAGTCGTTTTGTTCTCAATTCAACCAATTCCGATGGAATGTTATCTGTTCCTTCTGTCTTATTTGATTTCAACTCTCCCAGAGCTCTTTTAGATTTTGATTCTAATACTAGATCCGCTACTACACCCATATTGACTCCTGTTTCCTCTTATATCACGTCATCAGATAAGTTCTTCCCCTCGCAGAAGCACTCAATGCAGTCTTTCCGCCAATCCGCTCTCCCATTTGCACTTAACAGTGGAATTCCACTTTCATTTATTGCAGTCACAAGAAAACAAAAAGAAGAAGATAAATACATTTACACTTCATAAGGACCGCAAAAGTGAGAAAGATAGGCTATCTGGGTGGTGGGCTCGGTTCTGTGATGGAGATGGGGTATGTAAACCGTAGCAGAGGCGGGTTGTGGTGAAAATACAACAACTCTTCATTATAAATAGTCTCAACGGGTTTACCACAGGGTGAAGTTGTGCAAATTCCACAATCTTTCTTCAGAGCAACTGTCAGACTCGTTGCTGGTGGCCACCAGCAAGGATGAACCACCTGAAGACGTCTGACAATTGCTCCGAGGCAATATTGTGGAATTTGCATTAAGTCATTCTGCGGCAAACCTATGAAGACTATTTACAACGTATCCGTCTGGAAAGCTTGATAGTCACAACTCTTTATTAGTTCGTCATTTTTTTCTGTTTCCTGTCGTAATTTACTGCTTTAAAATTCGTGGAGGTATGTTCCGTCTATGCAACTAATTGAAGGCAGTTTGTTTATTACCATACACGTTTCCGTTCTTTTATTTGTGAACCATCTTCAGGGGCCCGTAATGCATGTTTCTTCTTATACATATAATAAAAAGTATTACGTGATAGTTAGAATATCTTGCCCTGATACGTTTTGTTGTGTTTTGCCCTTGTTTTTTAGCACAAATTTCTTGATGTGAAATTATCGTTCGGTGTTGCGATTTACAGTACTGTTAACTCATGTGTGTGGTCCTGGAGATGTATTCGTTAGTTTCCACGCTCCAGTTTGCCGATTTCCGACTCTCTTTCACCCATATTTTACTCAACACAACGCATGCGAGATGCGACAGTAAAGTAATGAGACTGATGTGAAAAGCTACTTACCGTTTTAGTCAAGTTTAGTGTTATCTCCTTCAAAGTAGTTCCCTTCTGATTGCACACACTTTTTCCAGCGCTTCTGCCATTGATGGTAACATTTCTCGAACTCATCTTCTGTAATATCTTACAAGATCCTCGTCATAGCTTTTTGGACATCTTGTGTCATGTGAAAAGGGTGTCCCTTGACTCCGAGCTATCCGGGAATCGAACCCGGGCTCTCTTGCATAGCATTCCAACGTACTGACCGCTCAGTTATCGACACGGACGTCCAATTCGGGAAACATGGAGGCCATTCATTTTTACTCTTGGAAATAGAAAAAAATCGCACGGAGCGATATCTGGTGAATAAGGTGGCTGTGGTAGTACTGAAATTTGTTCTGAGGTTAAAAATTGCTGTACTGACAGAGCACTATGGGATGGCGCATTATTGTGATGCAGAATCCTATTATCAGCAATATTGGCACAGACACCAAGAAGTCTTTTACGTAGTTTTTCTAAAACTTCTTTGTGGTAATATTGGTTAACTGTTTGTCCAGGAGGCACCCACTCTTTATGAACAATTCCCTTGGAATCAAAGAGGTTGATGGTCAGCCACAGCGGTCTTCATCTTCAACATTCGTTCTGCCTTCACTAAACATTTTATGCTAACGAAAAACTTGAGCTCTTGACATAACCTCCTCTCCAAAAGCCTTCTGAAGCTTACCGTAAGTTGTCGTCACGTTTTCACTCAATTTAACGTAAAAAGAAATGACCTACCGTTGCGCAATATTATGCGGTTCCATTTCCGTGACGAGAGACACAAACACGTGTTAACTTATTACAGCAGTAGCATCGATGTGTTGCTTGGACTAGAAGCTGCTTATAGACCAAGGTTAAAGATATTGTGCCTACGCAACCCTGCAGGGTTGCCACATCTTCCAAAGTAAACCAGTCTCATTACTTTATTGTCGCACCTCGTATATCACCTGCACTTTTCATTTTGTGATGAACAAATGTTTATTTTTGGTGTGTACTGTTGCCAACTGTCGTTGTGTGTTTATCTGCCGTCTTTTGTTTGTGTTGTGTGCGTTATTTAATTATTTCACTAAAAGAAAAAAGAAAAGTTAAACCACACACACAACACAAACAAAAGAAGGTAGATAAACACACAACGACAGTTGGCAACAGTACACACCGAAATCACACAAATATTGATCACAAAACGGAAAGTGCATGTGATATATGCGATTTGTTGAATCAGATGTGGATGAAAGAACGCAGGAGATCGGTCAACTGGAGCATGGAAACTAACGAATGCGTCTCCAGGACCACACCGCACCACTTTAAAAGTTGATTCTATCTTAAAAAACAAAAGCAAAACACGACAAAATGTGACATAGCAACATATTGTAACTACCACATAATACGTTTGTTATATGTATAAAAGGAAACATGTATTACAGGTCACTGAAAATGCTTCACAACTAAAAGAAGCGAAACGCGTATGGAAATAAACAATTAGTTGCATAGACGTAACACACCTCCACGAATCCTTATTAGCCCTTTACTAGTTCATACACTTCAGACATTCTTCTGATGGCCCTCCCTCGTAATATATCAGCGTCGTAGGTGCAAGGTGTACGTTTCTCAGGCGGCGTGCACGCCCTGCACGGGCACAGAGCTGCGCTGGTGACTCCGGTATGAGAGGAGAACTGAGACGGCAGGTTAGAGACGCGCTGTAGTCGCCGGCGGACACCACGTTATCTGTAATGCGGAAGATTGCGTCGTTTCAGTGGCATGTCGATGGCGCTGCCGGCAGTCGAAGTCTGGACCGATGGTGAGGAGCTGGGGCCGCAGGATGGCGAGGTGTTGCCTTCTCGGCCTGGGCAGACGGGCAGAAGTCCCTCCTTCGCGGTCCGGTGGCGACAGAAATCATAGTGACGATTCCCCAGCTAACACACAGCAAGCGCCGTGCATGGCCTTACCGTGCCGAAGGTTGCGTATTCCCCTGAGCCGGCGCTTAAATGCTGGTTCTCGGCGCTCAATTCGCCGAACGGTTGCGTTCGTGTGCCACTGTGAACCATCAGGAACGGGGCAAATACCGGTGTTTGGCGATGTCGTCGACGACAAGGAAGTGAGTCGAGCCGGAATGCCTTCTCAATGGCTGGCGCCTGGGTGTGGTACTGACACCTGGGACGGTGTCACGGAAGTCCTGCTGCTACTGAGGGGTGCTGGTCAAGCAGGGACGACGGCATGGACTGGTACGGGTCTCATCCGGAAAGAGCGTTGTGTCCCACTGCTGCCTAGTCCACAAAGAGTCGTTTCTTGTGGCGTTATTTCGGCGCTCGTGGTGCTACGACATGAGAACTGATCGCACAGTTCAGTGACCAGCGCCTGCTATCTGGTCGCAGCCTCGTTACATTTCTGGGCTTCAACTTGTGCTCCAAGTGCCAATATAGTTTTGTCCCATTGCAGAACGAAAAAAGAAAAAGGATCTTGCAAAAAGTTCCGCTTCAAACACTGCAGTTGCATGACACATTGCTTATCAACCAGCCGGTACGTTCTTTACCAAATTGTCAAAATAACAATAGGGGATATTACCCCGTTCCTCCAAAGCGGCCTCCGTAATGCCCTTTAACGTCTCTGGTGGGGCAATAGTGGGACAAGATGATTGCAGATCGCTACCATTAGCACGGCCCAGTGCGGAAAAAAAGAAATGAAATGTCGTGTGGCTCGGGCAACCCGTCGAGTAGTTCGGTCGCCTGATGCAAGTCTTTTTAGTTGACGCCACTTCGGCGACTTGCGTGTCGAGGGGATGAGATGATGATGATGACAATAGCCAGTCCCTAAGCGGTGAGAATCTCCGAGCCATCCGGGAATCGAACCCGGGCTCTCTTGCATAGCATTCCGACGTACTGACCGCTCAGTTATCGACACGGACGTCCAGTTCGGGAAACATGGAGGCCATTCATCCGACTGACTATGTTCCACTAGGAACGCGTCCATAGATTGTGCCGATGGTGGCGTGCATTATCGTCCATCAGCATGAATCCCGCTCCAATACGTTTACTAAATGAAGCCACAATGCCTGCAGGATGTAGCCCCAATAAGTCACACCATTCATCTTCTAATGTACTGCCACAAGGGGTTTCCCACAGCCATACATGATTCGAGGCCGAAACATGTCCGACCCGCCTCTATAATGTGGGAGGGTTACAATACAGTAAGGGTGTAAACCGTTTCTCGGCGTCCCCAGACATGAATATCAGTATGGTCACGGTGGACGGGTATGGGTCTTATCAGGAAAGAGCGTTGTGTACCACTGCTGCCTAGTCTACAAAGAGTCGTTTCGTTCGCGTGCGACACGAGGCCCCTTTCGAGCCCGATTTACTGGAGGAGCCTTGAGAGGTCTTCTGGGAAGTAATCCCAGCTCATGGAGACGATATCCTCTCATTTTTGTTGATACAGTTTCTTCTGTACCGTGTTTGTAACTGCCATCATAGACGTGTAGCATAGCTACTGTACGCAAATATGTTCTGCACACCTGCTGAATTTCCGCCGTAGCCACTTCCGTAAAGATCCGTAACTGATCCTGTGGTCCGCAGCTCGTGGTCTTGCGGTAGCGTTCTCGCTTCCCGCGCATGGGGTCCCGGGTTCGATTCCCAGCGGGGTCAGGATTTTCTCTGCTTCGTGATGACTGGGTGTTGTGTGTTCTTCATCATCATTGCTTCGGAAGTCGCCGAAGTGGCGTCAACTGAAAAGGAATTGCAATACGGCGGCCGAACTTCCCCGCGTGGGGCCCCCGGCCAACAATGCCATACGATCATTTCATTTCTCACTGATCCTGTCGCTAGAAACTTGTACCAGATTCTAACGTCATCACTTTGACGCTTAGCAACATTCGCTTTGATGTCCACCCGTCTCATTCTCTGCTCCATTAGAGTGACTAAACGGAAAATCTGATCATACGTTACTGTTCTAAAGTGCTGCAATGCTCAAACTCGACGCGGTTGCCATAGACTGCATATACTGAGCCTGTTTCATCTAGAATTACAATGCAAACAAACCAATGTACTGATACCAGACTGTATTTCTAGATCTCAACGTTTAGTATTGATGTTTAGGAAGTATGCATCATTTATTTTGACACTGTATTATAAAACGGCAACTCACAGACGCAGAAACCATACTGTGAACTACATAAAATTCTTATGAAAAGACATACCCTCTGGCGATAATTTACCGGTTATCTACTGCAGATGAAAGTGGAAGAAATTTGAGAAAGGTAGGAAATTAAGACGGGACTGGAATAAGTTAAAAGAATCAGTGGTTATGAGTATCAAAGGAAGCAATGTATAACGTTATTGACGGAAGTAGGGGACGGAATTACAGTGCGAATGGTTGATTTTGCAAGACAGAATGAGGCGAAAGTCCCAGGTTCGAGTTTCAGCCAGCACACAGTTTTACTCGGGAAAGGGGTGTTAAATTTCAGTACGAAGGATATCAGATTTTACGATCGCTAAAGAGTATCACTTTTGGTAGAGGTACTGAAATAAACGTCATTTCGATTACACACGCTTTTTATTTGCATGTGAGCGAATTGTGATATTGCTGCCTATGGCCAGGACTCACTCACAAAAAATGAGCGAGCTTCGTTGAGGCATGTAGCATGTTGCTTCAGCTGAAATTGGCTGAGTCTGGATCTGTATATGGCACAATTCAGGAGTCTCATCCTCACCGAGCTCATATCATTATTAAGGTTAGAGCCAATGTTACACGCAGTTGCCGTCATGAAGCTAGAAAGTTACTAACATTTTTTTCGGTGTGCATACAATTTCTATTTGGAAACTGTCACACTGTGCAGCATAGCAGCTTTACTAACTGTTAGCAGAGTACGAGCGCAGTATAGGAATGGTACTCACCTATGTTATTCGGTAGGTGGGGTTGCATCTCGAGCCACTCACGTAGCTTCTTCACTGCAAACTCAGTGTCTTCTTCAGTGAGGCCCAGCTGCTTCCTGATGAATGCAATCTCCTTTGGAGTGGCAGGCTGGAAGTTGTAGTTGGTGCCCATCGTGGAGTAAATCTTGAAAACAGAAGTGATGGTTACACAACGCAAGCAGAAGACGTTAATAACTAGTAAGCACATTAGGAAAAGAAATTTACGCCCCACAGCTCTTATATATTTGAAAAATGTCACATTAGTGCCTTGAACTGCTGGTATAATACTTCTCTTACACAACCAGTTCCAGTCGTCCGGCCATTATCAGCTTCATAAAAATATTTACGATGTCATGTTAGGCGAAATGTAAAATCGTTATTTTCAGGTGATAAAACAATGAATTATGCACTGTTGTCGTATCGTAATATAAAGTACATCAAGATATAAAAACTATACTTGGCATTATATTCATTCGCGTTGTAACTGCAATCGGCGTTTACGCTATTCAGAAATTCATCTGATTCGTCACTTGACGACAATGATTTTATACTTCACCTAACATGAAGCTGCGAATACTTTTATTAATCCGATTATTCTCAGACGACTGAAACCAGCCGTGTAAGTAAAGCTCAAAATGGGAATGTGAAGCTCAAGGTGGGAATGTGACATATATTGCAAAGTGACGGATGACAGAAGACATTTTAGGAAGAACGTCGTTTGATAAGCAAACATATTTCGGCAGGAAGGGAAAAGGGCGTCGCTTTCACCATGCCATGACAGTTAGTCAACTGGTGGAAACGAATGGTATTGTGCAAGAGTAGGAACTGCAGAACAGCTGCAAAACACCTCTTTCTGACATGAGAACAGGTGGTACAATACGTCAAGATTGTCGCTTAATCGCCTCAGTGTACCGATGAGCCAGCAGTGATACAGATGGTGCCAACTGCTAGCGTTGTGGAGTAGAAAGAGTTAGCCTAAAACTCATCTGAATGGGTGGTAGGATAGAGCTCAACTAACATGAGTGTTACAAAAAACATCATAACATAAACAGGAAACGTTCAGTTTCGGTGGTGCATTTGGACTTACGACCATGGTGTGTGTGTGTGTGTGTGTGTGTGTGTGTGTGTGTGTGTGTGTGTATGTCGTGCTGTCATCAAGGGTACACGAGTTGGCCTTCGGCTCGGAAAGCCATGTCGATGATGTTTCATTGAATGGTTCGTACGCTGACATTTGTTGATGGCCCAGCATTGAAATCTGCTGCAATTTGCGGAAGGGTTGCACTTCTGTCACGTTGAACGATTCTCTTCAGACGTCGAAGGTCCCGTTCTTGCACGATCTTCTTCCGATCACAGGGACGTAGGAGATTTGATGTATTACCGGACTGCTGATATTCATGGTCCACTCGTGAGATTGTTGTACGGCAAAATCCGCACTTCATTGCTACTTCGGAGATGCTGTGTCCCATCGCTCGTGCGCCAACTCTAACACCACGTTCAGACTCACTTAAATTACGATAACCTGCTATTGTAGCAGCAGTAACCGATCCAGCAACTGCGCCCCACACTTGTCTCATACAGGCATATTGGCATTGCCGTCCACAGTGCCGTATTCTGCCTGTTTACATAACTCTGTATTTGAATACGCATGACTTTATCAGTTTCTTTGGACCTACAGTGTATACAAAAACTTTAGTATCTCCAACATGTCAGAAGACAAAAAGGAAAACGACACATCCAGTGAGAATGGACATCATCTTATTCTTTAAAACTTCACAAAATTGGACAAACTTACTCCTGAGAAAGAGCGCACTTACATTTACATAACAGTGAGTAGTACAGAAATTATATGTATTACTTTAATAAGGATGTCTCACAACCTTTTAGAAAACGCGAAGTTGGAAACAAAATTGTTGACCCAGTGGGAATAAAACCCGCCACACAATGATTCGTAACTAGACACCTCTGCCAACTACGGTACAATGATGTTATGCAATGAAGGAACTTGTATTTACGGTACCATCTTCTGAAGGCTTCCAACGCCAATAATTTATGAACTGAATTTCATTACAACAAATCCTACCATGAATGATGATTTTTGTTGAATCTTGAGTGTGCTATTGGCTTAAAAGGCATCTGTTCATAACACACAAGTTACAACTCGAAAAGAAGTAAACACGGAAGTTCTTTAACCACCAATACATGTTTCCCGTCATTTTATTAAAACAAATTGTAACAGTAACTCCGTGTTTTCGGCAGAACCCCTGTGTACTGGTGCCTAGAAACAACATAGTTAGAGGTTGTAAGTTACAAAAAGAAAATCTCAGTAGATACAGGCATCAACTGAAAATGACGTATACAATATGGCGTCTCGCAAATTCTGCTTGTGAGATAGAAATTTTTTATACCTCTTACTGATTCTCCTTTGCCACTGAAACGAATCCTTTTCATTTTACTGAGATCAGGAAAGCAATAAAAATCTCGCAGAATGCAATGTTCATCACGATATAATAAATTAATACCTTTTGTAATTTTCATTCCCTTATGGTTATATAAGGAGAAGTACCATAGTCGTCTTCTTCTGTCTTCTTGTTTGAGCCACCGAACTAGAATTGTCATGTACGACAATTGTTATATGTTTTATTGTGAAATAATCATCAGTATTACCATAAATATATCCTTATTTGGTACTAAGATTCTCGCTCCTATTATCTATAAACCATTAAACCTTTTATAAAAATTTAAACTATTTAAATACAATGAAAATTGTCGGTTTGTTGACACGATAATCGCATGTAGTAAGCATGGTACAATTTATGCATTTCAACATTTGTGGATCTAGCCTGCAATCTATGTCCTTAACAAAGTCTTGGTCAGTATTATTAATACTATGTAAGTCAATTCGTTTCACTAAAACTAACATAATCACAGTTTCATCTACATCTACGTTTATACTCCGCAAGCCACCCAACGGTGTGTGGCGGACGGCACTTTAGGTGCCACTGTCATTACCTCCCTTTCCTGTTCCAGTCGCGTATGGTTCGCGGGAAGAACGACTGTCTGAAAGCCTCAGTGCGCGCTCTAATCTCTCTAATTTTACATTCGTGATCTCCTCGGGAGGTATAAGTAGGGGGAAGCAATATACTCGATACCTCATTCAGAAACGCACCCTCTCGAAACCTGTACAGCAAGCTACACCGCGATGCAGAGCGCCTCTCTTGCAGAGTCTGCCACTTCAGTTTGCTAAACATCTCCGTAACGCTATCACGCTTACCAAATAACTCTGTGACGAAATGCGCCACTCTTCTTTGGATCTTCTCTATCTCCTCTGTCAACCCGACCTGGTACGGATCCCATACTCATGAGCAATGCTCAAGTATAGGTCGAACGAGTGTTTTGTAAGCCACCTCCTTTATTGATGGACTATATTTTCTAACGACTCTCCCAATTAATCTCAACCTGGCACCCGCCTTAGCAACAATTAATTTTATATGATCATTCCACTTCAAATCGTTCCGTACGCATACTCTCAGATATTTTACAGAAGTAACTGCTACCAGTGTTTCTTCCGCTATCATATAATCATACAATAAAGGATCCTTCTTTCTATGTATTCGCAATACATTACATTTCTCTATGTTAATGTTCAGTTGCCACTCCCTGCACCTAGTGCCTATCCACTGCAGATCTTCCTGCATTTCGCAGCAATTTTCTAATGCCGCAACTTCTCTGTATACTACAGCATCATCCGCGAAAAGCCGCATGGCACTTCCGATACTATCTACTAGGTCATTTATATATATTGTGAAAAGCAATGGTCCCATAACACTCCCCTGTGGCACGCCAGAGGCTACTTTAACGTCTGTAGACGTCTCTCCATTGAGAACAACATGCTGTGTTCTGTTTGCTAAAAACTCTTCAATCCAGCCACACAGCTGGTCTGATATTCCGTAGGCTTTTACTCTGTTTATCAGGCGACAGTGCGGAACTGTATCGAACGCCTTCCAGAAGTCAAGTAAAATGGCATCTACCTGGGAGCCTGCATCTAATATTTTCTGGGTCTCATGAACAAATAAAGCGAGTTGGGTCTCACACGATCGCTGTTTCCGGAATCCATGTTGATTCCTACAGAGTAGATTCTGGGTTTCCAGAAATGACATGATGCGCGAGCAAAAAACGTGTTCTAAAATTCTACAACAGATCGATGTCAGAGATATAGGCCTATAGTTTTGTTCATCTGCTCGACGACCCTTCTTGAAAACTGGAACTACCTGTGCTCTTTTCCAATCATTTGGTAGCTTCCGTTCCTCTAGAGACTTGCGGTTCCCGGCTGTTAGAAGGGGGGCAATTCCTTTCGCGTACTCTGTGTAGAATCGAATTGGTATCCCGTCAGGTCCAGTGGACTTTCCACTGTTGAGAAACGACGACTTCTGGCGCTGAAGTGCACATCTACGTAGTGAGAAAAGCGTTCCATGCAGCGAAATCAGCGAGGCATCAAGGGAAAGTATTTTACAAGGTACATCATACAGTATATGTATCCGCAGTTGCAAATATGGACAACCATGAGTTGTAGAATGGAATGACGACAACGTGCAAAGCCCATTTGGACATGTCTGCAAGTCAAAAGGAACTTTGCATCGTAATTCACAGTAACACAGGCACTGCAATATCGTACACAATACATCATTTCTGAATCCTATATCTCTATATGTTTCCATCATTTTCTTGCTGTTGTCACTGAGATGCATCCTCCTCCGTTAATATTTCACACTGTTACTTGAAGATTGTAGACTTAGAGAAAGCTTTTAGCAATCTTGACTGGAATATTCTCTTGCAAATTCTGAAGGTGGCAGGGGTAAGATACAGGGAGCGAAAGGCTATTTGCAATTTGTACAGAAACCAGAAGGCAGTTATAAGAGTCGAGGGACATGAAAGGGAAGCAGTGGTTGGGAATGGAGTGAGACGGTGTTGTAGCCCATCCCCGATGTTATTCAATCTGTATACTGAGCAAGCAGTAAAGGAAACAAAAGAAAAATTCGGAGTTGGTATTAAAATCCATGGAGAAGAAATAAAAAGTTTGA
This sequence comes from Schistocerca nitens, assembly GCF_023898315.1. Taxonomy (NCBI): domain Eukaryota; kingdom Metazoa; phylum Arthropoda; class Insecta; order Orthoptera; family Acrididae; genus Schistocerca; species Schistocerca nitens. The sequence goes on from NC_064618.1 coordinate 255,043,092, forward strand.
GGTTCGTCGATGACATTTTTATAATTCTGTAAGAGTCAGCAAAGGACTTGGAAGAGCAGTTGAACGGAATGGGCAGTGTCTTGAAACGAGGATATAAGATGAACATAAACAAAGGAAAACGGGGATAATGGAATGTAGTCAAAGTAAGTCTGGTGATGCTGAGGGAATTAGATTGGGAAATGAGACACTTAAGAAAGTAAAGGGATTTTGCTATTTGGGGAGAAGAATAACTGATGATGGTCGAAGTAGAGAGGATATAAAATGTAGACTGGCAATGGCAAGGAAAGCGTTTCTGAAGAATAGATTTTTGTCAACATCGAGTATATAGTGTCAGGACATCCTTTCTCAAAGTATTTGTATGGAATGTAGCCATGTATGGAACTGAAAGATGGACGATAAATAGTTTGAAGAAGAAGAGAATAGAAGCTTTCGAAATGTGGTGCTACCGAAGAGTTAGATTGGTAGATCACCTAACTAATGAGAAGGTATTGAATAGAATTGGCGAGAAGATAAATTTGTGATACAATTTGACTAGAAGAAGGGATCGGTTGGCAGGACATGTTCTGTGGCATCAAGGGATCACCAATTCTGCATTGAAGGGCAGCGTGGAGGTTAAAAATCGTAGAGGGAAACCAAGACATGAATACACTAAGCAGATTCAGAAGGATGTAGGTTGCAGTAGGTAATGGGAGATGAAGAAGCTTGCACAGGATAGAGTAGCATGGAGAGCTGTAACAAACCAGTCTCAGGACTGAAGACCACAACAACAACAGTTGAAAATTAATTTCAAATCCACAACGGTAATATGGCAGCGCTATTACCCTGGTGACCATTTTCCAGCTCCGTCACTACTTAGTATCATGCGTATGAATTGTAAACTCTTCGAAAGTCACAAATTTTTTTATCTGTTTCATGTGCAATCCAAATGACGAACTATAGACGAAACCAATTGGAGCTGGAAGATTATACATTTGAAAGGAATTCTGGTTCGCGAATGGAGTTAAGGAAACTGATGAAACAATCGTTAGAGAAATATTTGGGTATCCATATTCACTACAACGAAACATACAAGGAAGGGGCAAATTATTTTACTGTCCCTTGCCTACATGTATAGATTTATTGCCAGTAAAATACATCATTTACAGCTCATTTCTTGTTCGAAAAATAATTACAATTTGGATTGGACAAGATAACTGATCTTGTGCTGAGAATGTACAGAATACCACAGCGATACTGTACTGCTTCAGCAAATTAATGTCGTCCTCCCAGATAGTTATGTTCATCATTATTGTTATTTGTGTGCTGACATCAAACTAAACTACGTAGTTTCACACTAGTAAATTTAAATACAAAATGGAACCATGAACATGCGATGAATTATGGTGGATTACTGTATGCGGGAGTAGCGAATTATGTGACGTGGCTGTTTTAAACATTGACACTTCAGCATACGAAGTGCACCCGTTCAAGACCCGCTCGCGGCTTTATATCTTTGTTTGGAGGCGATGATAAAAAGGAATTCTGAGCAATTATCGTTACAGGAAAATGAAATGTCGACGGAAATATCATCTAAGCCTCTGTATTATCTCTAATATCTCGAATTTTCTAGTCGTGATTATTTGGCGAGACGTATTTAGGAGTGAGTAATACAGGGTGATTCAAAAAGAATACCACAACTTTAAAAATGTGTATTTAATGAAAGAAACATAATATAACCTTCTGTTATACATAATTACAAAGAGTATTTAAAAAGGTTTTTTTTCACTCAAAAACAAGTTCAGAGATGTTCAATATGGCCCCCTCCAGACACTCGAGCAATATCAACCCGATACTCCAACTCGTTCCACACTCTCTGTAGCATATCAGGCGTAACAGTTTGGATAGCTGCTGTTATTTCTCGTTTCAAATCATCAATGGTGGCTGGGAGAGGTGGCCGAAACACCATATCCTTAACATACCCCCATAAGAAAAAATCGCAGGGGGTAAGATCAGGGCTTCTTGGAGGCCAGTGATGAAGTGCTCTGTCACGGGCTGCCTGCGGCCGATCCATCGCCTCGGGTAGTTGACGTTCAGGTAGTTACGGACAGATAAGTGCCAATGTGGTGGCGCTCCATCCTGCTGAAATATGAATTGTTGTGCTTCTTGTTCGAGCTGAGGGAACAGCCAATTCTCTAACATCTCCAGATACTGTAGTCCAGTTACAGTAGCACCTTCGAAGAAAAAGGGACCAAAAACTTTATTGGCTGAAATGGCACAGAAAACGTTCACCTTAGGCGAGTCACGTTCATACTGAGTTGTTTCCCGCGGATTCTCAGTGCCCCATATATAGACATTGTGACGGTTGACTTTCCCGTTAGTGTGGAAAGCTTTCTGTTGAGCGGTCGCCATCTTAGCATCAACTGACGCTGACGCCTAGTCAACAGCGCCTCAAGCGAACAAATGTACAACTAAATGAAACTTTATAGCTCCCTTAATTCGCCGACAGATAGTGCTTAGCTCTGCCTTTTGTCGTTGCAGAGTTTTAAATTCCTAATGTTGTGGTATTCTTTTTGAATCACCCTGTATTTTGTCCGACTATTCCAGGGAATAGCTCTTTTCAAATTTCAATACAAAACCTATCCGCGATGCGCAGCGCCTCTCTTGTAACGTCTGCCACTGGAGCTTCTTCAGCATCTCTGTAACGCTCTGGTGTCGTCTAAACGATCCCGTGACGAAACGTACCGCTCTTCGTTGAATTTATCTTATCTATCAGACCTACCTGGTAAAGATTTCATATAGATGAACAATAGCCAAGAATAGGTCGTGAAACCGCTTTTTGTGCCACTTCATAAATGGATGAGTAACGTTTCAGTAAGATTCTTCCTAGGAATCTCAGTCTGGCATCTAGTTTTCCTACTTAACGTCGTTGAGGACAGTTACTCATTGTCCTTTTCCGGAATATATTGCTTCCTGCAATTTGTCGTCAATAGTGCAGTTGTGCTGTAGTGGATTTCTTTTCCTGTGTATGCGTGTTATGTTACATTTACTTACGTTCAGGGTCAACTGCCGAATATTGCACCATTCACCAATCATTTACAGTCCATTCTGCAAATCGATGCTGTCTTCTGGCGTTGCTACTTTGTTATAGACAACCATATGTCCGCCCCGGTAGCTGAGTGGTCAGCGTGACAGACTGTCAATCCTAAGGGCCCGGGTTCGATTCCCGGCTGGGTCGGAAACTTTCTCCGCTCAGGGACTGGGTGATGTGTTGTCCTAATCATCATCATTTCATTCCCATCGACACGCAGGTCGCCGAAGTGGCGTCAAATCGAAAGACCTGCACCAGGCGAACGGTCTACCCGACGGGAGGCCCTAGCCACACGACATTTCCATTTCCATTATAGACAATCACATGACCCGCGACCAGTCTTAGACAGCTTCCGACGCCCTCTGCTAGATGATTTATATAAATTGAAAACATTAATTGTACTATGACACTTCCTTCGGGTACTCCGGGAATTACATTCCCATCTGTCAGTTTTTTTTCCGTTCAGAGCAACGTGTTGAGTTCTGTCTGCAAGGAAGTCTTGAATTCAGTCGCAAATGTGGTCCTGTACTTGATAAGCTCGTATTTTTTTCACTATATAGCAGTGGAGAACGGTGTCAAATACCGTCATGAAGTCAAGAAACAGGGGGGCACAGGAATATTTTGTCCTAAATGCTGCCCAAAAGTGCACTCTTCAAATGCGGATACTTCCCGGAATGCACAAAACCCTGCGATAGTCTGACAGAAGGGGCGCTGCTGAGGCAGTGTGTTATCGTGCACACATACGCGGTAGAGCAAATCTGTATTTCCGTCTCGCTCCCAAAACGTCTGGCTACTGGCTTGAAATCGCTCTGAAATTATGAATGTATTAAAGTGTATTTTTACTTGAAGTGTAGTGAAAAGCAATATGTATTCCGAACATTCGGGAATATGCCATTCGTTATGATTATTTTCTTTCATATTACACACATAAAAAAGTTTTGCATCACCTCGGTTCCGAGAGTTCCGGAACCTGTACAGAAGACTGGAATAGAGATCAACATAAACATCATATCAGTCCATTTTATTGCTCATTAAAACCACACACTGCCTGTAGTACCACCACACAGCGAGACTTTCAGAGGTGGTGGTCCAGACTGCTGTACACACCGGTACCTCTAGTGCCCAGTAGCAGGTCCTCTTGCATTGACGCATGCCTATATTAGTCGTGGTATACTATCCACAAGTTCATCAAGGCACTGTTGGTCCAGTATATCCGACACCTTAACGGCGATTCGGCGTAGATCCCTCAGAGTGGTTGATGGGTCATGTCGTCCATATACAGCCCTTTTCAATCTATCACAGGCATGTTCGATAGGGTTCATGGCTGGAGAAAATGCTGGCCACTCTAGTCGAGCGATGTCGTTATCCTGAAAGAGGTCATTCACAAGATGTGCACGATGGGGGCGCGAATTTCCGTCCATGAAGACGAATGCCTCACCGATATGCTGCCGATATGGTTGCGCTATCGATCGAAGGATGGCATGTACGTATTCTATAGCCGTTACGGCACCTTCCATGATCACCAGCGGCGTATGTCAGGCCCACATAATGCCACCCCAAAACAGCAGGGAACCTCCACCTTGCAGCACTCGCTGGGCAGTGTGTCTAAGGTGTTCAGCCTTATCGGGTTACCTCCAAACACGTCTCCGACGACTGTCTGGTTGAAGGCGTGTGCGACACTCATCGGTGAAAAGAACGTGGTGCCAATCCTGAGCAGTCCATTCGGCATGCTGTTGGGCCCATCTGTATCGCGCTGCATGGTGTCGTCGTTGCAAAGACGGACCTCGCCATGAACGTAGGGTGTGAAGTTGTGCATCATGCAGCCTATTGCGCACAGTTTGTGTCGTAGCACGACGTCCTATGACTGCACGAAAAACACTATTCAACATGAAACTTCCTGGCAGATTAAAACTGTGTGCCCGACCGAGACTCGAACTCGGGACCTTTGCCTTTCGCGGGCAAGTGCTCTACCATCTGAGCCACCGAAGCACGACTCACGCTCGGTCTCACAGCTTTACTTCTGCCAGTATCTCGTCTCCTACCTTCCAAACTTTACAGAAGTTCTCCTGCGAACCTTGCAGAACTAGCACTCCTGAAAGAAAGGATACTGCGGAGACATGGCTTAGCCACAGCCTGGGGGATGTTTCCAGAATGAGATTTTCACTCTGCAGTGGAGTGTGCGCTGCCCGAGTTCGAGTCTCGGTCGGGCACACAGTTTTAATGTGCCAGGAAGTTTCATATCAGCGCACACTCCGCTGCAGAGTGAAAATCTCATTCTGGAAACTATTAAACATGGCGGCGTTGCTGTCAGAATTCCTCCGAGTAATAATCCGTAGGTAGCTGTCATCACTGTAGTAGTAGCCCTGGGGCGGCCTGAGGGAGGCATGTCATCGACAGTTCCTGTCTCTCTGTGTCTCCTCCATGTCCGAATAACAACGCTTTGATTCAATCCGAGACGCCTGGACTCTTCCCTTGTTGAGAGTACTTCCTGCCACAAAGTAACAAAGCGGACGCCATCGAACCGCGGTATTGACCGTCTAGACATGGTTGAACTACTGACAACACGAGCCATGTACCCCCTTCCTGGTGGAATGACCGGAACTGATCGGCTGTCGGACCCCCTGCGTCTAATAGGCGCTGCTCATGCATAGTTGTTTACATCTTTGGGCGGGTTTAGTGACATCTCTCAACAGTCAAATGGACTGTGTCTGTGATACAATATCGACAGTCAACGTCTATCTTTAGGAGTTCTCGGAACAGGGGTGATGCAAAACTTTTTTTGATCTGTGTATTTATATCTTTATTAGTAATCAGTCCCTTCGTTAAGTTCAGGGTGTGTTCCTGTATATTTGTTAATACAGTGTGAAAGAAAAATCATTCCTCTGCTGGAAATTGAAAAGAAAAATAGCCGCTGAATACGTAAGTTTAATTTTGCACATTGAGTTGTCAGCTATAAAAAAATGTTGTCGCCCAAATGAATTACGAAAGCATTTGTTTTTGTCCTGGATCCTTCGAAATGCAAAATTATGACATGAAAATGCCTCTAATAGTATACAAAGAGATGTTCTGAAAAATTGTTTGAAAAATTATTCGACTTTATGTAAAATTATGTGTTATCAAATCCTACCTTCCCTGATGAAGAGAAAAAATTATTTTGACATAAACTACCTTAATGTCACAAGTAAACAAACGATGGGTTACTTCACACAAAATTTCCCATTAACTTCTTAAAAATAGCCGTAACTGACTGCAAAGTACCATTAAAACTCCAAAAACAGCAAAACTTGAACTGGTAGCCGGTCAAAGTCGTTCGTAGAGTTACGTAAACGCCATGAAAGATGCAAAACACAGCTACTGAGGAACAGTTTTGGAGCCACAGAATTACATCTACATCTATATACATACTCGCAAGCCACCGTACGGTGCGTGGTGGAGGGTAACTTGTAACACAACTGGTCAAAAAATGGTTCAAATGGCTCTGAGCACTATGGGACTTAACTGCTGAGGTCATCATTCCCCTAAAACCTAGAACTACTTAAACCTAACTAGCCTAAGGACATCACACACATCCATGCCCGAGGGATGATTCGAACCTGCGACCGTAGCGGTCGCGCGGGTCCAGACTGTAGCACCTAGAACCGCTAGGCCACGCCGGCGGCACAATTGGTCATTTCCTCTCCTGTTCCATTCACAGGCAGAGCATGGGAAAAATGAGTCTCTGTGCCTCCGTACGTGCCCTGATTTCTCGTATCTTATCTTCATGGCCCTGAGGCTATATGTATGTTGGTAGCAGTCGGCTTCAAATGCCGGTGACTGAATCCTATCAGGTGGCTGTCCCAAGCCTTCCTTGAACGCACATGTGAGCGATGAATATCATATCTGTAAGAGGTTCTAAATAGCCTTCAAAATGATGACACGAATGGATTACATGTATAAATGAGTTTGTGGTGGTTCACAATAAATTCGGTTGAAATAAAATTTCGAAAACAACCAAGATTATGGTGCGAACACTGATATTTAGTGCTTCTCCAGCTTACTAGGTGCACGACTAAAGACCTAGTTGTTTCGAAAAATCTACACCACCGTCAGCTCGCTATTGCAGACTAAAATGAATTAGATTTATTCATGAATCAGCTGATGTTACTTTTGAAGAGATTGGTTATATCAACAGAAAAAACTATAACATTACAAGAAACAAAAACTGCAAGAACAGGGGATGATGTACCCCTAAAACACGCTTTGGTGATGACGTGGATTATACGAGGTGCGGCTAGAAAAAAACCGGGTTGATGCTGGAACAAACATTTATTTACAATTATTTACAATTTCATGTTATCTCCTTCAATGTACTAATGGCTCTGAGCACTATGGGACTCAACATCTTAGGTCATAAGTCCCCTAGAACTTAGAACTACTTAAACCTAACTAACCTAAGGACATCACACACACCCATGCCCGAGGCAGGATTCGAACCTGCGACCGTAGCAGTCCCGCGGTTCCGGACTGCAGCGCCAGAACCGCTAGACCACCGCGGCCGGCCTTTCAATGTACTCTCCTCCTCGGTCTCTACACCGCTCCATACGAATTTTCCACTGTTCATAGCAATGCTGCAGATCATTTTCGATAAGTCCATACATTACTTCCGTCGCTTTTTCTTTTACTGCTTCAACAGTCTCAAATCTAGTTCCTTTCAAAGCTGACTTGACTTTAGGGAAAAGAAAAAAGTCACAGGGGGCCAAATCAGGTGAGTAGGGTGGATGATCTAAGACGGGAATGTTGTGTTTTGCCAGAAACGTATTCACTGACAACACACTGTGAGCTGGGGCATTGTCTTGGTGAAGGATCCATGACTTTTTTTCTCCACAAATCGTTCCGTTTTCTCCGTACTCGCTCACGTAGGGTAGCCAGGACGCTAATGTAGTAATGCTGATTCACTGTTTGTCCCTCTGGTACCCAATCAATGTGCACAATTCCTTTGATGTAAAAAAAAAACGATCATCATTGCCTTGAATTTCGATTTTGACATTCGTGCTTTTTTTTGTCGTGGAGAACCAGGAGTTTTCCAATGCATCGATTGGCGTTTAGTTTCGGGATCGTAAGTAAAAAACCACGATTCATCGCAAGTAATAACATTTTGTAAGAAGGTGGGATCACTTTCAATGTTTTCCAGGATGTCAGAACACATCATTCTTCGGCGTTCCTTCTGTTCAATTGTGAGACACTTTCGAACCATTTTTGAACACACTTTGTTCATGTTGAAACTTTCATGAAGAATCTGCCTAACACTTTCCTTGTCAACTCCTGTTAACTCAGACACTGCTCTGATTGTTAAACGGCGATCTTGTCGAACAAGTTTACCGATTTTTTCAATGTTTGCATCAGTTTTTGCTGACAATGGTCTGCCAGTGCGAGTGTCATCACTGGTGTCTTCGCGGCCATCTTTAAATCGTTTAAACCACTCAAACACTTGTGTTCGCGATAAACAATCATCGCCGTACACTTGTTGTAACATTACAAACGTTTCACTTGCAGATTTTCCTAGTTTGAAACAAAATTTGATGTTAACACGCTGTTCTTTCTGTACACTCAACATTTTCCGACGCACAGACAAAACGTCAACTACTTAAAACAGACGCCACGGGCAGACTGAGTGCAGGAGGCAGATGAAACTCGAGCAGTAGGCGGAGCGAAAGTCACGTGACAGGCCACGCGACTTTCAGCCTTATTGCATTCGTTTTATTGTTTCACCAGTACTAGTCCGGTTTTTTTCTAGCCACACCTCGTATGATCAGCAATGCAGGAACAAAGACAGCTTCGATAATGAGGTGGTACATTTGCAAGACTACTTCAACGATTTCAATGACTTGTCAAAAACATAAGTTCTTCAGTTCGGTCTGCGTATGCTCCATACCCGAGGTAGGCTTTTCGAATTTTTGTAGCATTTGTTCTATATGATAAACATCAAGAAGTGACGCATCCTTTCAAAAGAGGAAAAGAAATTCGTTCAAGAGAGGAAAACGTCATACAAGGAACGTTTAGAAATCAATTGGGTCTAACTGTAGATGTTTCCAAGCAACGCTAAGAAAAATAGCAATGTTGGGAATACCAGCAGATGTTATTTGCAGACCCTGAAACATCAGCAGAAATAAAAAGTGTACATCTACAGCTCATCCATCGACTGAGGGTTATTCTAGAAGCTATTTCCAGTTGATGTAATATAGACATAGACAAATATTTTGCTTATACTGTGGAAAGACTGTATCCTGTCGTATGTCTCCGACTGTACACAAGATTTTGGTGTACGGCCCAGTTGTCATTGAGCGTGTCCTCTTACGCACAGGCAGTTTATCAGAAGAAGCATGATTATCACGCGGGACTCGCAGTCGGGTGGACGACGGTTCAGACCCGCGTCCGGCCATCCTGATTCCGTTTTTCCGTGATTCCCCTAAATCGCATCAGGCAAATGCCGGGAATGTTTCTTTGACGGGCTACGGCCAACTTCCTTCCCCATTCTTCCCTAACCCGATGGGACCGATGACTGCGCTGTTCGTTCACTCTCCCCAAATCAACCAACCAATTAACCAATCATAAGAAGCAGCCGAGGCCTGTATTAAGCACTTTGGCAAGAAATTCTCATGAGAAGGATGCAATCTGGACGTAATAAACAGGCTATTACTGACACCCGATCCACTGTTAACAGGTATGAGGCCTAAGCCAAAGAAAATCAGTAACCCTTCCTTATAAGAAACATTACATTTACGGCTCTCGATCGAAGAATGGATTAGGCAGATACCTTAGGCGGAAAATGATGATGAAGAAGAGTCCCCAACATAAATAGACTTGTAGGGTGAACAAAGACTGCGTGGCATCATCTGATTAACACGTAGTATTGCAGCTAAGAAGTAAAGAACCTAACAAGAATACCATAATTTTGTTTCATTTCATGTTTTAAAGTATGTAAATACATTATCACTCTACAAATACGGCCTCTAGGGTCACACAGTACAGAAAATACCAAACACAAATTTAGACCAACGTTTACATTAAATACCCCCATTTGGGGCGTCAACCTGAATGGATCTCATGGAGGAACAGAGCGAGCTGAGTTTCACATCATCTCAGTTTGCGGAATCTATGTTTATTTTTGTACAGATATTCGTCATCAAAAACGTCATAATTCTTTAGTATAAAACATGGTACACAATTCTACAACAGACTGACGCTGACGATATTGATCTACGACCCATTTTCAGAACAGGAATGGCTTGCTTTTCTTGCAGTCGCCACCGGTAGGTACCTTTCGCTGCTCCAGCGATCTACAACAAACCGCTGCTAGAACGGAAGCCAGTTCTTTCGCACAACCCCTGTAGATTCTTAGAGGTATCTCATCTGGTTCTGATGCCTATCCACTACTAAGCTATTGTAGTTGCTTTTATATCTCGCTACCGATTATCTCAGTACCTGCCATTTCGGCGTTCGTATGATGATTGAAAGGAGGGACCGTATTAGGATCTTCCATGGTGGAACAATTTCGGAAAATCAAACTCAGTATTTCGGTTCACTGTCTGATATCTTCCATTTCGGTAGCAATATGATGACTGAGTGAATGAACAGATGATTTTGAACCTTTTACAGAGTCTACGTAAGACAAAAACGTCTTAGGGTTTTTACTGGCAGCAGTTGACAAAATTTTACTTTCACGTCGTTGAATGCCTCTCTGATTGCTCTCCTTATGCTCATTTTCGCTTCGTTCAGCTTTTGTCTGTAAGCTACGTTTTGACTTGTCTCGAATCTGTGAAGAACCTATCCTTGTTTACACAGCAGTTTTCTAACACGGCTATTGAACAATGGTGGATCTTTCCCATCCCTTAATGCATTGCTCGGAACAAAATTGTCTGACGTATGTTGAACGATGCTTGTGTCTTTTTTTCCCTTTGTGCTCCCCATATTCGTCCTTAGCATTGAATATCTGAAATTTATATCCTGTCCCTCTTGCTAAGCAAAAATATCTTCCCACCTTTCTTAACATTCCTTGTCAGACCCGTTGTCACATAAGCTATCACAGCCTTGTGATCACTGATACCTTCCTCTATATTACCTGATTCCCTAAGCTCAGGTCTGGTTGTTGTCAGGAGGTCTAAGACGTTACCCTCATGAGTTGTTTCTCTAATTATCCGCTCATAGTAATTTTCGGGCAAGACATCCAGAACAATGTCCCACGAATCACTGCCTCTAGCACCAGTTTTGATAGCATGACACTCCCAATCTATACCCGGCAAGTTGAAGTCACCCCCTATTAAAACTTTATGATCAAGAAAATTACTAACGATATACTGCAAGCTCTTTCTGCACCGCTCTACCTGTACAGCTCCTGAAACAGGCGAGCTATAAAAGCATCTGATGACCATTTTAAACCGGCCTTTGATGCTTAACTTTATCCAGATTAATTCAGAATCAGAATGTGTGATAACCTCGCTAGATATTAGCGAATAGTTTACTGCAAGACATACGTCACCAACACCGGCTTTTAATCCACCCTTAAGATAAATATTCCAATCTGAACTCAGGATTTCGTTGCTATTTACTTCCGGTTTCATCTAACTTTGTGCTCCTAATACTTTCAGTGACTTAAAGCCTTCAATTAGCGACACGAATTTCGCGTTCTTTTCTTAGTTTACTAATATCATATTAACCTCTTCTATATCCTATCTGCGAGGACAAGCCTTTACTGACAACGTTGTGCCTGACGTAACTTCAATTTTGGAAGACAGTTAGTCACCCTATCACCCTATTAGGCAGAGATTCTATGTATACAGAGAACAAGTGCGTTCCTGACGCACTACCCTGAGCCGCTCTGACAGTACCCCTGTCTCTGATCACTCGCCGTCGAGGACAACGAGATATATTCCAAATATTGCAAAGTTTAAGATTTATGGTGGAATTAAACGGAATTAGGATAACATGTTCTGAAAACGTAGTGAAGAAAAAATGGTCCCGCACGAACATTTCTGTGCCAGGTTAGGACACTGCCACTGTTATCATAATCACCAATAAGATATTTCTACAAATTAAAGTCTGAGACAGAGAGTCTGTGGCAGAGCAGAGAGTAGACACACGTGAGCAACGGAAACAAAATGCTTTTCGAAGTTTTATAACACCATAAAAAAGATCCTGCCGCATCGAAAAACGCCTCTGTTTTAATGTTTACCACCCAATGCGCGTATCATACCCGTGACTCACTCTCCCCTATTTTGCATTAATACAGAACAAGCTGTCCTTCTTTAAAGTTTTTCGATGTTCCGCGACAATCCTAACTGATACGGAACCGCCGGCCGCGGTGACCGATCGGTTCTAGGCGCGTCAGACCGGAACAGCGCGACTGCTACGGTCGCAGGTTCGAATCCTGCCTCGGGAATGGATGTGTGTGATGTCCTTAGGTTAGTTAGGTTTAAGTAGTTCTTAGTTCTAGGGGACTGATGACCTAAGATGTTAAGTCCCATAGTGCTCAGAGCCATTTGAACCATTTTTTTGATACGGATCCCACACCGCACAGCGTAGTAAAAGCAGTTTCTTTAGGAGACCTGTCGCATTTTCGAAGTGTTTTGCCAATAAATCGCAGTATTTGGTTTCACCGAAACATTAACTATGTGATCGTTTCAGTTTAAGTTATTCGTAATTGTAACCATTCAGTATTTAGTTGAACTGACAGGCTTTAGATGTGTGTAATTTATAATCGGGGATATATATATAAACAAAGTAGCCATGTTCAAATTTTTGTGTAATTTATCATTATTCGGAATGTAACGGACTCGCTTTGGTACTCATACGGATGATCTCACAGTTTATATTGTTTAGAGTCGTGCAACTTCCCTCAACATACAGATATTTTCTCTAAATCATTCTGCAATTGGTTTTGATCCTCTCATAACTTTAGTAGATGATTAATGACAGGTCATGTGCAAACAATCTAAGAGGGCTCCTCAAATAGTCTCCTAAATCGTTGATGTAGATGAAGGACAGCATGGCATTTCCTTGGGGAACGCTAGATATTACGTCTGTTTTACTCTATGATTTACCGCCATTTCCTACGAAGTGTGACGTTTCAGACAAGAAATCACGAATCCAGGAGCACAACTGAGACGATACTACGCAGACACACATTTTGATTGGAAGTCGCTTCTGAGGAACGGTAGCAAATGTCTTTTCAAAAACTTTAAAAAGTATGTAATCAGCTTGACACCTATGGTAATAGCACTCATTACTTCGTGAGAATAAAGAGCTAGTTGTGTTTCACAAGAACGATATTTCCTGTGTCCGTGGTGGCTGCTGATCAATAAATCGTCTCTTTCGAGGTAATTCGTAATGTTCGAGCACACTATATGATCCAAGATCTGCATATCGACGATAGCGAAATAGGTCTGTAATTCATCGGATATCCTTTCTCGTGTACTGGTGTAGATTGTACAACTTCCCAGTCTTTGGGTACGCATCTTTCTACTAGCGAGTGGTTGTTTTTTAAGCTGCCTCGCTACGCCGAGGATATCTATTTCTAAGTTACTTATGTTGACAGTTGCACTTGATTCTTTTTCGGAAAAACCGTGTTTAATAACTCTGATTTGGTGACACTGTCATCAATAATATCATCACTTTCATCGCTCAGTGAAGGTATGGATTGCGTCTTGTCGCTTGTGTACGTTACACACGACCTTAATTTGTCTGGGTTTTTTGCCATATTTCGATAGCGTTGTGACAACTGTTATCAACAAACCAGAAAGGAAGAACTTGAAACAAGAGACTCTCGATTACAAAATCGTTTTTATTTACAGCATATGACGCATTTCGCTCTTTTGGTGCATCATCAGATTGGCGTAATAATTAACGTGGAAAAGCAACATTTTCTCCATTAATGCCCACATATGGCTGTAAGAAAAAATTTTTTACGGATATTTTATGTTAATGCCATATGTGAAAATTAATCGACGAATGTTAGTTTTCCACATAAATTTTTACGGCAATCTGATGGCGCCCAAAAAGGGCGAAACGCGTCATTACCTGTAAGTAAAAAGGATATTGCAACCGAAACTGTCTCGTTTCAAGAAATTCATAACCGCTTGCTGTACCAGGCGCCCAGTATGGAATGGAAGCGAATTTACTAGAAAAGAAGTAATTTTACAATTTATTTATTCGTCACAGTACCTAAATACTGCGTGCTGGTTCGATACACCCCTCAAAAGGTGTACAACTATGAGATTTTCCTGGCTCTCACAAAATCCAGTTGGTACGGTCGTGTTAATTACAACAATTCATACGTTTCATGTGAAGCTTTGATTGCTGTGACAAGTACACTAGGAGCGTACTTGCCTGTCGGAGTGGACCACCGCCGCTGCCGCCGCCGCCGCCGCCGCCGCCGCCGCCGCCGCTGGATGCAGCTGTTCGCTCTCTGGGTGCAGGGAGTGATGTACCCAGGACCCCCAGTACCTCCAGCAAGGGCTCAACTCCACAGTGAGAGTTAGCTCAAAGCCAACGGGCAGCGACGTTTATACGCTAACCTATACCGCAACCAGTTCCCGGTTAGCAAACACTGACGTGAGGATTGCAGAGGCTTCTGGTTCGTTGCTGCACGCCTCTTGGAAACAAATAAAAGATGACAGTGCGTCGCATGCTGTCGAGGCCAACTGCAAGCCGTTCTGTAATAAGTGAAATTATCTCTGCCTGCGGCGAAAAAATGGGTCACGAACTTCACAGATACCGGAACCTTGAGCGTTACACGTGGTCGCGATTGCCCCTTGTAACGTTGTACACTGACACGCATTGTGCCCTCGTCTAGTGGTTTCAGGGCGTTTGAAAACTGGGTAGTAATTAAATCCAGAAAATGTTTTAATACTTTTCCAATTTCTGAAGTTTACATTACGAAAACTGCTTCATCCAGGAGTTTCAGGGCAATGTTTAAAAAACTGTTACTTATAAAAGCAACAAGAAAAAATGGTTGATTCACTCTAAGCCAAAAAAAAAAAAAAATGGAAACAACGCACAACCAAGGAATTTTCCGAATGGGCCGCAATTCGGTAGATGTAGGGTACAGTGTAGACGAACAGATGTTTACAGTTTGAGAAAAACCGGATAATACTCGTATATTCAAGAGAAGGAGCTTAAAAATTGAGCAAGCCAGTAATACGATGGGTCACCTAAATGCTTTATGAAAGCAGGTATTCTGCTTGGCACTGATTCACAGATTTATTAGATCTCCTCCTCACGGATAAGGTTGCAAATGTCAGCATCAGCTGATCGCCAGGAACCACAAATTGTGGGTCGTTGGTGCCTGAGAATAATGAGCAGCACAGCATGTTGCCCATTGGCAGCCACACTATGCAAATGTCTCAGCCATAGACCATGGTCTGCAAAGAAGCTGGTCAGGGGAACACCTAGATCATTGGCGTCTGGTTCTATTCACCATGAAGCGAAGGATTTGTCACGCACCAAATGATCGTGGTAGCAGGACGATGGCCGCCAGGTAACACTACATGGAATGTCACGGTTTCATCTGCGAGGTCATTTTCCGGGATAGTATCATCTACACACGTCTGACGCATCTGACCTCTATCGAGGGTCATTTAAGCGCTGTGCAGTATCGGGACAGCACTTACAATACAATATCAAGCACAATTGTCTAACACTTGGTCCATTTTTCGAAACTAAAACGTACAAGCACATGATCCACCTTACGAACACCTCTTCCTCCAAAAGGCAGAAAATATCTTGAAGGAATGAGTTGCGGTATCTGCATATGAACCCAATTTCACATGACTTGGGTGTGTAATAACTTTCAGTCCACCGTTGCAAAAAAATGGTTCAAATGGCTCTGAGCACTATGCGACATAACTGCTGAGGTCATCAGTCGCCTAGAACTTAGAACTAATTAAACCTAACTAACCTAAGGACATCACACACATCCATGCCCGAGGCAGGATTCGAACCTGCGACCGTAGCGGTCGCTCGGTTCCAGACTGTAGCGCCTAGAACCGCACGGTCACTCCGGCCGGCCCACCGTTGCAGAGACCCTACTCACGCAAGGGAGAACTTTAATAGTCAACACATGGGACCGGCATTAGCAGCAACATCTCGACCACCATACGCAAAACATGCCTATGCCCGGATCCTGCTAAGTTACTATGCGTAGGGTGGAGAAACATTATACTGTATATTACTCAGTACAAATTTGGATTTTAAAGACGTGAGCTTTCAAACCGACTACCTTTATTTTGGTTATTATTTAGCTTTTTACTCATAGTAAAGCTACTTCTTAAGTTTAATAAGCATTACTCTTTAGTTTCCTGTTTCCTAGCCACATACACCATGTGATCAAAAGTATCCGTAAACGCCCAGAAATATACCTTTTTTCATATTAGGTGCATTATGCTGCCATATAGTGTCAGGTACTCCATATCAGCGACGTCAGTAGTCATTGGACATCGTGAGAGAGCAGAATTTGGCGCTCCGCTAAACTCACGGGCTTCGAATGTGATCAGGTGACTGGGTGTCACTTGTGTCATACGTCTGCAGGCGAGATTTCCATACTCCTAAACACCCCTAGGTAAATTGTTTCGGATGTGATAGTGAACTGGAACATTGAAGGGATCTGTGCATACAGCACAAAACCGTACATGCCGACCTCGTCTGTTGACTGACAGACACCGCCGACAGTTGAAGAGGGTCGTAGTGTATAATAGGCGAACATGTATCCAGACCATCACCCAGGAATTTCAGACTGCATCAGGATCCACTGCAAGTACTATGATACTCAGGCGGGAGGTGAGAGAGCTTGGATTTCATGGTCGAGTGGCTGTTCATAAGCCACACATCACGCCGGAAAACGCCAAACGACGCCTCGCTTGGTGTAAGGAGCGTAAACATTGGACGATTACTCAGTGGGAAAACGTTGTGTAGAGTGACGAATCACGGTACACGATGTGGCGATCCGATGTCAGGGTGTGGGTATGGCGAATGCCCGGTGAATGTCATCTGAGAGTGTGTCTGGTGCCAACAGTAAAATTCGGAGGCTGTGGTGTTATGGTGTGATCGTGTTTTTTCATGGAGGGGGCTTGCACCTCTTGTTGTGTGACACTATCACAGCACAGGCCTACATTGATGTTTTAAGCACCTTTTTGCTTCCCACTGATGAAGAGCAATTCTGGGATGGCTATTGCATCTTTCAACACGATCGAGCACCTGTTCGTAATGCACGGCCTGTGGCGGAGTGGTTACACGACAATAACGTCCCTGTAATAGACTGACCTGCTCAGAGTCCTGACCTGAATCCTGTAGAACACCTTTGAGATGTTTTGGAACGTCGACTTCCTGCAAGGCCCCACCGACCGACATCGATACTTCTCCTCAGTGCAGCACTCTGTGAAGAAGGGGCGCCATTTCCCAAGAAACCTTCCAGCACCTTATTGAACGTATGCCTCCGAGAGTGGATGCTGTCATTAAGGCTAAGGTTGGGCCAACACCATACTGAATTCCAGCATTACCGATGGAGTGTGCCACGAACTTGTAAGTCATTTTCAGCCAGGTGTCCAGATACTTTTGATCACATAGTGTATATTCACATATAAATCGATGAGACGAACAATACGACCTCCTGATTGCAAAAATGCGAGAGAATTAATTCAAGAAACACCATGAGTTCATAAATTTCTGCATTTCTTAGCTTTTTGTACTGGATTAAATACTTTTTTATTATTTAGAGACTATCTTCCCAGGTGAAATGTGTGATAATAATTTGGTAATTTGTGGTAAGGTCTTATGGGGCTAAACTGCTGTGGTCAACGGTCCCTAAGCCGACACACTACTTAATCTAACTTAAACTGATATGGACAACACACCCACCCATGCCCGAGTGAGAATGATATGTGAAAGGAGGCTGTGGCTGGCTCTATTAGATCCCTACAGTTGTCAATTAACTCAAACCTGATATTAACTGAATAACTGTTTTCAAAAGAGTAACTTCTGTTCAGTAAATCAATAAGTTTCTAACAATTTTGTATCCTGAGTAGTTTATCGCATTTACAATGGGACACTTTTGTGGTTGTCCCATACGTCCCACTGTAAATGCTATATACTACTCAGGGTACAAAATTTTGGGCTGCGATCTTAGACTAAGATTGTGAGGATTCATTATGAAGCAATACTGAGTCTAATTATCTATAACTAGAAAGTTGCAATTTTGAATACTTTTTTGAGCTTATCTCTGTTGGGTGGTGTCTGTTTTTAATTGAGTGATATTGTTAGCTTCAATAATATCAAGAGCTTTGTTATCAAAGTCGCTTTGGTACATGTTTGCGGTTCTGTTGCCTTTATCTGCCTTTATTACAAGGACTTCATGACTAGAAAATTTCTTAGTGATGATAGTATTATCCGTTCACTGGAGGAGATGATTAACCGTAATACATACACTGAAATTAACGGGAATGTTTTCATTCATATTAATTAATTACGTGTTGTCCGTAACAATACCATTATTTACTGAATTCTTGGAGAACTCAGTCGTAGACATGGACAAATTTGGAGTGAGCGGGAATCTGCAAATGCAGCCAGAATTGCAGATTTATTCATAGCCACACTGCTCCACTATTCCCTATTCATGCTCGATACCTTTTCAGGATGAATTATTGAGGTACGCTGTACTTAATGATATTATCATGGACAGTAAATTCTTAATTAGAATGATTGATGGTCAGATGGATATTTGTAGTGGAATGCACCCCTTATAAACGGTGGATGAAAATACTGGGTAGTCAGAAACAGTTGGAGAAGCTTGTAATGCTGTTGCAAGACAAATTACTGAGAAATATTAGTTAAGAAAAATTCGATATATTGTGGCACTTCCGAGTTAACTGGCATTATTAAACCGCACAGTCCCGCTTCTTTTATATTTGACCAACCATAACCGAATATTTTGTTTGCTCGATGTATTAAATGAACGAATCTGGCAAATCCACAAATATTAAAATAATCTATCCTTAAACAACTGAATTATCGTAAAAGTGTTTTTTTCCTTTAGAAGAAACTGGCGAGTTACACTTTACTAATTTCCTCTGAGCGTATCATTTATTCTCTCCATACAGCCACAGTTCTCACGCTAACGTGTATTCAGTTAATAGACATGTCGTTGTGGTTGTTGTGGTCTTCAGTCCAAAGACTGGTTTGATACAGCTGTCCATGCTACTCTTCTTCATCTCCAAGTAACTACTGCACCCTACATCCTTCTGAATCTGCTTAGTGTATTCATCTCTTGGTCTCCCTCTACGATTTTTGCCCTCCACGTTGCAGTCCAATACTAACTTGATGATCCCTTGAAGCCTCAGAACACGTCCTACCAACCGGTCCCATCTTCTAGTCAAGTTGCGCCACAAATTCCTCTTCTCCCCAATTCTGTTCAGTACCTCCTGCCATATTATGTAGGCGAATCAAGATAACAGACATAACAAAATTAATTTATTTCATTACTTCGCATTCACCTCTTCAATCACACTAATAACTAATCATATTGAATCATCAATAATTAATAGAAGGCATAGTATTCACAACAGGTAAAGTTTCATTTCCAAAATACTTTTTTTTGACTTTATAATTACATAGTCCGCAAGATGCTGGCGCCTTTCGGCCCCAGCCGAAACTACTTGAAACTGATGCTGGATCAGAGCGCACATCTGTCACGCGACAGCTATGACATATCTCAGCATGAACTGGCTCCCCAGCTTTAATTGCTATAGCCGCGATGTAAGGGCGCTACTCCTCAGTTTGACTTCCTTTTTCGATAAGTCTCAACTTCCTATATTTCGTAAGAAAAAAATTATGTTCCCACTTTATGCTGTGAAGTGTTATATAAAATTTAGGACTATCATTATTAATGTTAATTCACAAAAATTTCATATTTAGGCTAGTTACAATAGCGTCTTTTTGACGATTGTAAAGTTTGTAATTAGTGAAACTAGATTCAGACGATATAGAACAGATATTAAAAGTACCACACGGATAACTATGATCTGCTCCAACACTTCACGGTGTTCGTTTCTATCATTTTCATCAGTTACACTCTTTGCCTGAGTTTCAAATAAAATTGTCTGCCCACATCAGGTATGAAAGAAATACGTACCTGCGGTAGACACTAAATTACGAGGGCAAATCTAGATAACAGTTGAGTAGTGCGAGCAACAGAATTATGCTTTGTGCTTTGAGCCCATACAGAAGTGAATATCAGATCAACTGGTGGGACAGATTTTCGTGAATACTCATATGCACAAGGTGAGTCCAGAGAGCAGATAAAAGTGGTTAGCGTAAGATCAACTGTTGTCAACAGCATGCATACATGCTGCATCTCAACACTGACAGCGGTGTGGTTAAGACCCTTGCAGTTCCCAGCACCTCATTTGAAGAATGTTACCTCTCCCCACGTCTCCGGCACACACGCCAACGGTGGCCAACCGGTGCAGTTCTGAACCACGATTCATCGCTTAACACAGTGCGACGGTGTCATGTTTCAGAAATTCATGCTTCTCGGTCAAGGAATCATTCCAAATTCAGCCGTTTGTTTTGTGGTGTTAACGGCAGCCAGCGCATGCGACGGTAATTCACTAGTTCGACTTCCGCTGGTCTGCGACAAACGTTGCGGGATAACACAGAGTGCTGCAGGGAATCCACTACTTGTTCTCAAGTGGGAGACGCAGGTGTGAAGGGGATACGATGTGCATGGTGTAAAAAATGGTCTCCCTCGCTTGTGGTGGTCAGGCTATCCTGACCAGTACCTTGACGATGAATATGCCTGGCCTCAAGTTTTCATGCAGTCCAAAACTGGGCCAGTGTCATATCCATAAATCTGGATGTAGCACGATTTGACAAGCTGGCCAAATGGACACCCACAAAGAGCTCTCTCTTAAATTCTGTCAGATGCTGATAACACCCGCACGAGTATGCGAAAGCTTCCTGTCCTTTACAATGATCACTCAACAACTGACACCCTTCACGACTTTATGTTCCATATCAGTCTTGGTAACCTTCTAACTACTGAGCTCTCGTGGTCGTTCAGCCAGTCTCAGTGAATTGAAACTTTAATCATTTACATACGGACGATAACATGTACGTTTATGAAATTACTTTGACGTGCGGCAATGTCTTCTGGTCTTTATTATTACATGTCATCATTTTTATTATCTCATGTCATCAAAAAGAAGGAAAGGAGAAATGGAATGAGCAACAATCAACGCAATATACTTTGTGTACGACGATGTAAGTACGTCAACAAACTTTCGTAAATGTCCAGCTTTCTAAATTTAAGAGAAACTCGAAAATCTTATTTTGGCTTCTGATTCACTGTGACCTTTTCAGTTATGGTTAAAAGTTAGAGAGGTTCCCATTTTACCAATACGATGTGCTTCCCGCTGGATCACATAGTCTCGCATTGTATAAACTAATATGCTCTTGCAGTGGGAAATGACAGTATATGTCTTCAGAAGTTCAGTATTAAAGCTGTACGAAGAAACTGAGTGTCCAAGACTTTTGCTTCCACATTTACCTGGTAAATTCGTGTCTGTGTCTTAGAGTCCCATTATCATTTAAAGTATCACTTATCGGATGGGAAGTATTTGATCCACCACTTTCTGGAAAGCTGCTGTACTTGTCAGACACACAGCTCTGATAAGGTTTCTAGTAGCCTTTGATGCATGAAGCAGAAATCCAAAAGAAAAATTGCACTCAGTTTCATCCTGTCGACCAGTTTGTCGGCGTTTCTGAATAGGCATTACGCATCGTACCGGACACGGATTATCACAACCAATGGTTTTTAGTAAAAAATCATCGAGGTGTTGTTATCATATCCTGTACAGAAGTAATAGTTAACAAACATCATTTGCAACTTCCACGCGCAAGTCGTTCATACATCGCATTTAGTCATTTGAAACAAGTCTTTATATAAATCGAATTGTCCATGGAATAAATTATCATTAAAATCTAAAATTCTGGTCTCATATAAAATAAACCAGTGACGATGCTACTAAACTTTGAGATAAAAGCAAACATCTGATTTTCGAGTGGCATTATGTAGTCATAGTTTATACACACTTCATATTTACAAAAGTACTCAAATAATTAGCACAAATGCATTAACTAAGAGTAGACCGCAGTATGGAATGATCATCATTTAGTTATTGCAATAAGAACAAGAGATTCCAACTACCTAGAACAAATAACAAAAATTAATTGTCAGGTAACTAATGGTATAGGAGGTGATCAAAAAGTTTCCATTTGACGGCGTTGCTGCAGCGTATATGTCACCTAATGCTACTCAGATGCAGATACATAAGCCTACATATGTAGGCAAGATGTTACTGTGGGCTCCAAACTGAACCTTTTTGCTTGTCCCTTATAACTTTTATCAGTTCTGTTTTGAATTTGGAGCAGTTTCCATTTATCTCATCTCTAGAATTTAGCATGTTAAAGAGACTCTCTATCAGCCTGTCAGGTACTGAATAGGCAATTGAAACAGAGAGCAGTGGAGAGAAGCCCTTCTGGCCGCATCGTGTGCTTCTGATAAACCTAGCCCGTACCAAAAGTACCAAAAGAGCAGATCTACCGCTGGAAATTGGTTGCGGGGGGGGGGGGGGGGGGGGCTGACAAAGGAACGGATAACACGCCATGATGTAAGAGACAAACACGCTGAACGATTTGGTGTCACATTAGCTTCTGTACTAACCTAAGCGTGTAATTCAGAAAAGGAGAGCAAAGTGAGCCGCACAAAATAATTCTTTGCTCAGACGAAATTCAAACACGATGATGTGTCAGTTAATAAAGCTATGTGACACGCAGCTACTGAAGCACCGACTCCATATTTCATTAGTGAAGGACAACTGTGTTAAGTTTAATTGACAGATCTTACACGTGTTAGTGTTACAGCACGTGTTAAGAAATCATAATACTTGTCATACAGTGCTTTTACATTTCTCAGTACTTTGACAGTATTCTCTTACAGAATTGTTACGGATATTATGTGGTAACTAATATTTCCACAGTTGAAGTCACTCGTAATTTAAATCCTCTTGAAGACAAAAGAACGCTTTGCACCAGCTTAAAACCTGAAGTAATTTCGCATAAGAATGACGTGCCACTTGACTTCTAATTAATTATTTTTTGTCTGTAGTCATGAAATTTTTAATTGCGCTACCTCATTAACTGTATCACTATTTATTTTTAAAAAATGCCATCATATTCACTATAGACAGTATTATTTATTTCAATATCCAAGATTGCGGTTTTGACGTCACGTGATTTTCAAATGGTTGCAGGTGCAGAAGAGACAGCAAGAATCAGTATTAACTACTGTGTTTTCATCCAGGTGTAACCATTTAAAAATTAACTAAAATCGAAATTTCAAGAGCAGAATGATGAGTTCATCCACGGAATGCTATGAAAACACTCCTCGCACCATAACGCTCTCTTCTCTGGCCTGGATCCTTCAGTTTCAGATGTTTCACGCTGTATACTCCTATGGCCGTGTGTCCTGTGGAGCATGAAATGTGATTTATCTGAAAAGGCCGCCTGTCGCCACTTGTGCAATTGGTTATTGGCGTGCAAATTCCAGCCTTCGTCGCTGAAGAACGTCAGTCTGCATGGGTGCATGAACCAGGCACTTGCTACTGTTGCTCTTGTCCGTTGAACGGTCGTTGAGGATTCAAAAATGGTTCAAATGGCTCTGAGCACTATGGGACTTAACATCTGAGGTCATCAGTCCCCTAGAACTTAGAACTACTTAAACCTAACTAACCTAAAGACATCACACACATCCATGCCCGAGGCAGGATTCGAACCTGCGACCGTAGCGGTCACGCGGTTCCAGACTGAAGAGCCTAGAACCGCTCGGCCACAGCAGCCGGCTGGTCATTGAGGAGACACGGTTGGTACCCGCTCGCTTCATTTTGATGCTCAGCTGTTCAACAGTGGTACATCTGTTCGCCTGTACACATTTCCAGAGCCGTCGCTCACCTCCGTCATCTATGGCCCATGGTGCACCACAGATGTCTTGGTGCTCGTTTTGGCTAGTGCCATTTTGCAAATGCAGTGCGTGAACAGTTAAGAAACGCTGCAGTTTCGGATGTGCATTCATCCTTGGCCCGGAAGCCAATGATCATGAGTTTTTGGATGTCAACTTAATCTCTCCGTTTCCTTATTATAGCAATGACTTAGAAAACCACTGTACGCTATCGTAGACTCTTACGTGTAGACTACGGCATTTTTCCTACTTTCCTTGGAAAGTTAAGATCGTAACTGCATTACCTGTAAATTATGCATACCTATCAGGCTTTACCTCATGTCGAGTGCTCTGTTTCCATAAGTGATCAGTGCCTCACTATTGTACACTCTCCTAGAAACTGGATGTGATGAACCATCCAGAAACTGAGTGAGGATATATCTAAAATGCTGCATAAACCATGGAATATTTTTGTTCTACATACTCACCCTTCAATCTGTTATTTAAAAATAAATAGCAGTTATAGCAAAATTGAAACTGACAGCCTTTGTAGAAGTATTGGCTAAGGTTTTGCTGTGTTTACAAGAAACGAATGTTACATTTGGTCCTCGAGTTATAGAAGAGGTCAATCGCTTAACCGACTCGTTGAAAAATGTTTACATTACTTGCTCCAAATCCGGGAAATTGACAAATGCTATTTACAGAACATTTCTTGAGAATGTTTTAAAACCATACGTTGCTGATAACAAGTTTTGTCTAATACTTGATTCCTGGGGTGGAAAAACTAATACTCTAATGTATGACACCATGTTTATAGATTAAGAGGGTCAACCGACGTGTACGGTAAAAGTAATACCGCCAAACTGCACACCTGTGTACCAGCCGTGTGATGTTTATTTCTATCTCCAGGTTAAAAACTTCATTTCCCGGTTTCAGAATTACAGTGTGCTTCTGGAAACCCAGCGGGAATTTCACATTCGCACGGATGCAATAACTGCTCACAACGTAATTCACAACCAACTTTCAGCGCCGGCAGCTGTAGCCGATCGGTTCTAGGCGCTCAGTCCGGAACCGCGCTGCTGCTACGGTCGCAGGTTCGAATCCTGCCTCGGGCATGGATGTGTGTGATGTCCTTAGGTTAGGTTAAGTAGTTCTAAGTTCTAGGAGACTGATGACCTCAGCAGTTAAGTCCCATAGTGCTCAGAGCCATTTGAAACAAATAAACAAATATGTTTGAGAAATTTATTTGCCTACGTTTTTATCATTCCTTATCGATTTACTTATCTTCTTAACCCTCCTATCCCTATCAATTGAGATATGGAATAATACGAACGAGAAGAATAGCATCCGCTAGGTTTCCTCGATATTCGAACACGGGTTCTCCTTTCCCAGGTAGTTATCTTGGCCGTTGCTCTATAGGCGCTCTCCCCGAAAAAGCCTTTACCACGTGGATACAGAAGCGGCAGTTGTAAAAGTTTCTTTAATCGATTTCTGAAAAAGTGTGCATTTGTGGACATCATACCTATTGATGAAAAGTGCTCTATTTACAATTTTCTATCGATCCTGCAAATTTTGGGGTTGATTGCTCGTCATAACATTCAGGGGTGATTTTCTCAAAAACTGAAGGGTGTTGAGCCAAAATATCTTAGACTCTCATTTTAGGTTGTACACAAACGACCTGCCAAACTTGAACAGAATCGGTTGGCCGTGTCTGAGGCCTTCCCCTTGTGAGCCATCGAGGACACAGAGGAGAGTGCGACTGCAGAGACTTATCTCTGGCACGCTCCCTGTGAGACACACATTTCCAACTTACTGTCCACTCACTACATTTTCAGTGCCCCCGCCCACTATACTCATTACTCGCGGCAGTCAATCTACTGATTCCTATAAGAGTTTCATCAATGTAAGTTCATCCGCACTGAAGAAGATCATTGTCCGGTAAGCCTTATCTATAAGAAGATGGTATCTGTTCTTTTTGAACTTGTCTGAAAAGAACAGATACCATCTTCATATAACGCTGAACGATGTGCGGTTCTCATTGCGTGCAAAACAAACAAACGAAGAAAAAAGACGATGGGAAGTCGTCGGTTCGCACTTTCTCTCGCACACATTCACTTTCGTTTCTTTCCATAAAAACTTTAGCAGTACTAGCGGTAATCCTACCATTTACTACGTCATTTATGTACTGCACCTAAACTACCGAACAGTAGTTTCGCTAGAGCACGACTCCACGACTGCACTGTTTCCACATCCCCCCGAAATGTTAGTGTGCTAATGTTGTCTCTTTCCGTCTGTGAGTGGTTATTGCACTTTGACGTAGAACTTAGGCCGCGGTCACATTAATGTGTCAGGACCATGTGAGCAATACAGTTGATGGCAATTACGCTGGCTATTAAAAAAAGATTCTACAAGACTCTCAACCCACAAAAATCAGAATTGTGTTTTTATTGATAGCTGGCGAACAGCTAAACTTACAGCTGCTGTACGTTAAATTAATCAAACCTAAGAGCACATCTTTTCACGTTATTAGGTCTTAGCTGCCATTGCGGCAAAGATTGCTGTAAATTTGTAGTAATGTCAATTCTGAGTCTCATGACGCGTAAATGCAATACTTGTGGCCTGAAGTTATGAAAGCAATATCATAAAGCTTTCTGAACCCTCTGCACGTCAGCGCAGAGCTACGATTGGGATCTGTACTATTGTGAGTAAACACAGTTGGGCCTGTACTTATTTCCGTCTTAATTTACTTTGAGCATCAGCGTTCAGAATATTGAAACTTTGTGGTACTGTTAATACCACATGGGTCAGACGAGTCCTCTTTTGCAGCATCCTTCGGCTTAGGACTTTGCGATGCGTAGTTAACTTTTTACCATGTCAGTACCCCTCAAAGCAATGACTGTCAAATTACGAGCCGCGGGTCGCATGCGGACCGAATCGAGTATTTGCGTGGCTTGCGGTTCTCAGTCGTATTTTATAATCAGATGCAGCTAACAAATAGGGGACTGATGACCACAGATGTTAAGTCCCATAGTGCTCAGAGCCAGCCAGCTAACAAATAGCAACCGCATCCAACAGCGTCAAATAACGTTAAGAAATTTTCTTGCTCATTAAGAAACAACAATAGTTACAAAGACTGTAATATTTTAAGATGAACTTAATTTTAATTGAATTTAGTGACTTCGACAGGTAGCTAAGCAAAGTAGGCCGCTTCTCTCGCCGGCCGCTGTGGCCGAGTGCAGTTCTGTTTCAGCCGCGCTAGCGAGTGGCCGCTTTTAACAGCTGCACAGCACTTCCGTGTTTATATCGCAGTGGTTGTGCTTCGCCGAGTGCTGTCCGTCCGTTAATCCCCGTGTTCGTTCATATTCCTTGTGATCTGATCTCTCTTTCTGGTCTTGCTGCTGCTTATTGGTATTTCGGTTGTTTGACTGAAATTGCATCGCTGGATTAACCATGGCTACAAGCCTCAGGAAGAATACTCTGGTATTTGTTTTTGACAAGGAATCCCGTCTTGTTCAGCCGACATCCCTGGAAATAGATGACTGGATTACACAGGTAATGGGTTTCAATTCTGAAACCGTCCATACCTGGCAAATGGACCAGGAAAAATACTGTGTTTTTGTCAAGTTAATCAGTGCTGCGTCTGTTGATAAAGTGATCGTGCGGTAGCGTTCTCGCTTCCCACGCCCGGGTTCCCGGGTTCGATTCCCGGCGGGGACAGGGATTTTCTCTGCCTCGTGATGACTGGGTGTTTTGTGATGTCCTTAGGTTAGATAGGTTTAAGTAGTTCTAAGTTCTAGGGGACTGATGACCATGGATGTTAAGTCCCATAGTGGTCAGAGCTATTCGATACGAAAGTGGGGCTATGAAGTAGATTTTCTGCAAAGAAATGGTTATAAAAGTAAAGTTTCCATCCGTAGAGCGGACACTCATTACAAAACCGTTCGTGTCTTGAATCTTCCCATTGAAATTGTAAATGATAAGATTAAGGAAGCTCTTTCAAACTACGAGGACGTTAAATCAGTTGCAAACCAAAGATGGTCGCTTTGCTTTAAACTGCAGTGTTTCAACGGGGTCAACTGTCTAGAGATGGACGTTAAGACGAATATTCCGTCTCACATAACTGTTTGTGGGTATAAGGCACAAATTGTTTGTACAGGTCAGGAAGCTAAATGTCATGTATGTAACGAAACCGGCCACTTCAGACGGGAATGTCCGCGGCGAACTGTTGTTCTTAAAAGTAATTTGATACAGCGTCAGAAGCTTACCTTAAATGATCTATTACTAAAGAATAGTCCGGATCATTTGTTTCAGGATGTTAACGCAGCGGGCCAAGCTGATGTCTCCTTTCACGATAACTCTCTCTTTCCCCCGTTAACAACAAAGGGAAACCCTGTTACCACTACAACAGAAAAAAGATCTCTGGAGACAACTGATAGTTGTTCAGAGGACGAGCTGTCCTGTCCAACTCCCTCAAATCGCAAGCAAAAACAGTGCGATGAGGAAACAAAGAAACCGGAAGGCAAAACGCGAATGGAAAGCGATGAACAAAAAGATACCAGAAAATGAAGGGGGTGTAATCAGTGTCAATTTCCAAGAAACAACAGGTGCAGTAGCCGACTGCAAAGATCAGCAGCTGTCTGTTAATAAACAAATTCAGGGGTAGGTTGCAAAACTGCAGTCTCCATTTGTTTACCTCGATCAGGAAGTAAGTGATATTAATAAAGAACGAGGAAGTGGTGGCCAAACTGAAATCACGGTCAACACCTCAGGACAGGCGCCGGCAACAAAAATTGCTAAATCGTCTACTGCTGCTGCAGATGAGCCGCGAAGTAAAATACCGATGCAACCAAATGAGACTGTAGCTCGTAACTAAGGGAAGGGAAAATCCGGAAAGGGTGACCCAAACACAAAGAATGTTCGGTACGAAAAGGTCCTACAGGAATCACTGGAGGAAAAATCAGAAAGTTTTCCAGGAAATCAGTCTCCTTGCGGTACAAGTGAAAACATCAGAAGTAGGAAAAAACGGGACCGTAACTAATAAACTGATTGAAGTGTTATTCCATGTTAAGGCTTCCGAGAAAACTGTTATAGCTTAACTGAACCCTGAAGCACAGGAAACTAGATTAGTTCATCAAAACAACTACACGGTGACAGCGCAATGACGCACTCTTGCCGGCCGGAGTGGCCGTGCGGTTCTAGGCGCCACAGTCGGGAACCGAGCGACCGCTACGGTCGCAGGTTCGAATCCTGCCTCGGGAATGGATGTGTGTGATGTCCTTAGGTTAGTTAGGTTTAATTAGTTGTAAGTTCTATGTTACTGATGACCTCAGAAGTTAAGTCGCATAGTGCTCAGAGCCTGTTGAACCATTTTTTGAACCACGCACTCTTATTCTGTCACCACTGTAAACATAAATAAAATTACGTCTGGTTTGAAATTATCTGTCTTTAAGGAATTTTTGTACGAATCCGCCGCTGATCTTGCCCTGTTACAAGAAGTTATAATTTCCGATTTAGTAATTCCCGGTTTTGTCAGTTACATAAATGTGTCTCCCGACACTAGTGTTGGAACAGCTGTTTTGGTGAGTGAAGAGATTACAGTAAGCGAGGGGGAACGATGGGAATCCGGAAGGGGATTAGGACTAAATATCTATTATGTGACTCTCATCAACCTGTATGCCCCTTCAGGAAGTTCTCACCGAGCTGACAGGGCACGTTTCTTCGAAGATGACCAGATATACTTGTTAAGGAAACTCCAAGACAGTTATTACTTGGAGGTGATTTTAATTGTGTTTTAAATCGGAAAGATTAGTTACTTAATTTTAATTTCTCAATTGAACTAAAACAACTAGTTACTGGTTTAGATTTCAAGGATATGTGGGAAACCAAATACCCCTCCATTGTTGAGTTCACTTATGTCGCAGCAACATCACATAGCAAGATTGGTATATTATATATTTCTAAGAATCTTGATACTTCCGTGACAAAAGTAGAAACCATTCCTATTACTTTTCAGACCATTCAAGTGTCTTAGCTTGCATAAATCTAACAAGACAGCCAGTTCGCCGATTCAAGAATCATTTGAATTTGAACACTTCCTTGTTAGTAAATCATGATTTAGAAGACCTGATTAAAGAAGCATGGGCAGTATGCCTGCGTGATCGTAGTAGATATGCCACTGCTATCGACTGATGGGTTAAAATGGCGAAGCCAGAGTTGAGGAATGTTCTTATTCAATAAAGTGCCCAGAGCGCAAGAGAAATGAAATTCACTATAGAATATTACTATTCCGTTTTGAGAGCACTATATGATCATGTCTTAGCAGATTCCTCACTTCGGTTAGCAGACATCAAAAAAGTCAAAGCGAAGTTACTTAACATCAAGAGAAGTCAAATGGAAGGGTTGAAAATAAAATCGAAGGCAAATTCGATGTCAGAAAATGAAACTACTCCCCTGTATTTATTAGTGAAGCATACGAAAAACAGGAGAAGCACTTTTATTCATGAAAATCGAATAAAACACGGCACGATTCTCAGAACCCAGCAGGATATCATTGACGAGTTTTATCGCTATTATTGCGAGCTATATCTGTACATAAATGTTGTGATGCTTCCTTGGAAGAATTCCTTGACATCCTAGCCCCACAGATGACAGAGGATGACAACGAAAATCTTCTCGAGGTTACAGTGAAGAGGACGTGTATGAGACTCTGTGCGCCTCACCTCCAAGAAAATCCCGAGGACCAGATGGTCTGCCAGCAGAGTTAAACACCCGTTACTGGCCAATAGTAGGTGCGAAAATTTCGGACATTGTAAATGATGTTATTGAGGGTAAAATGATTCCGGCTGAATTTAAGGAGAGTAAAATTGGTCTGGTGCCAAAAAATAATCGAAACAAAGATTTCAATAATTTTCGTCCATTTTTAATGCTGAATTCTGATTATAAATTAATAGCTAGAATAGGAAACAAGAGAATTTCAAGCCTTACACATAAAGTTATTAGTCAATATCAGAACTGACGCAAGGCAGAACCATTTTTCAAAATCTAGCAGAATTCAGGGATATCACTGCAATAACTTCTGTAACAAACATAAAACGTGCTTTATTTTTTTAGCTTTTTATAAAGTGTTCGATATAGTAAATCATAAATTTCTTCTACAGACATTGAAGATAATAGGTTTCGGCGATAAGGGTCATACAGGTGATTAAGGACGTAGCAACTACAATAAATACTAAAATAACACTGAATTGTCAACAGTCCAGGCCGATGCAAATACAACGAGGTGCTCCTCAATGAAGTCCTCTGTCCATGTCGCTCTTCGCCATTTCGCTGGAACCTCTCCTCCGACATGTCCATCCTAGATTAAAAGGCTTAACATTATCAGGACACAACACAGTTATAAGAGTCCATGCTGACGATATAGGGGTCATTATAAGGAATAATGACGAGGTAAACACGCTAGCAACAGTGACTGATTCGTACTGTAGAGCATCTGGGCCCAATGCAAACGTAAAACATTTAAGATGTTAAATCTCAGATGTTCTGATAATATCAACATCGAGTGGGAAAAATTAGTCCGACAACACAAAACACTTGGGATCACTCTGACAGCAAGCCCCATGAAAATGACGGCTTTAAAGTGGCAGCAGATAAAGTGCGAGGAGCCATTATAGAGAATTTTACTCGATATATGAATGAATTCATGCATCTTTGCTAAAGCTGCCCAGTTGCTTCCAACACCGAGAACGATAGAGAGGAGAATAATGTCCAAAATCACCAGCTTTTTGTGGAGAGGTGAAGTGTTCAGAGTACCTGCTAAAGTAACCACCTTAGATGCTAAAATGGTGGACTAGGATTAACTGATATAACGGATAAAGCTTCTGCATTTTTTATCAAAGGCAAGTTAATTTAATAAGAGACTCACGATAAAGTATAACTAGCCAAGTTTTCGAGATCATTAAACCTCGAAGCCTGCTTCCCCCGATTGACGTGCAGAATATCAACAGTCGTTTAAGGCATTTAAAGATTCCCTATGTTGAGTTTAGTTATGTAAGTGTCGAACTCGGGCAGTCACGACACTTAACATCAAGAGCCATAATGAGGGAACGAAAAAAAGCGAAGGAAGGAACAAAATAGAACGACAGTTTCCAAACATTGAGTGGATTGAGATTTGAAAAACATTATTTCTAATGTGCTCACGTCTAATATAAAGATGTCATGGTACAAGACAGATAACAATATAGTTAGCACCAATGAAAGACTGTGCGCAGTCGGACTCAGTGAAACAAATTTATGTCAACAATGCCATCTAGTTGACACAATAATTCATAGATATACTTGCAGTGGTTATATGAGTAGTTGGAAGTTAATCCGGGAGCAAACAGCTCTGATTAGAAGGACATCCCCTGAGTATATATCGCTGTCATTGATACACAGTCCTGAAGCACGCTATTTTCCAGAGGCCAAAATTAACGCTGTGTACTGGTTGCTGGGAAATTTTGTTAATTACGTCCTTAACAAATTAGGATCTGAAAGCACCATAGAGTTCAAGGTACACATGCTGTGTGAATTCCACAAAATTAGAAGGTATTCGAATCACAAGAAAAAGTTCGGTAATTTGTTAAAAATTATATTTGGAAGAATGGGCTTTAGTTAATATAAAAAACAAGACTGCGTTGACAGTGATGTATTGTAGTTACTTTAAGGATATTATTTAAAATTTTAGTGTATACTTTTGGTGTGTGTTTTATCTAGTTCAGAGAGTAGTTTTTGAAATCTTATAAGCTAGTGTACAGAACTTACGTGACTGTCAGATTGTGTGTCTAATAGTGTCAAAACACAATACATTAAAGCTGCATTATTTGTTTATATTAGAAATCTGGAAATTGACAATTTTTATGGAAATGTCATTATCGACTGGTTAAAACCACAAGATTATATCTGATATAATGTAATATTCAGTGGCTGGAACATTGCTCTGTCCATTTTTGCACTGTGATGTGTAAGTCAGTTTTGCAGTGAAAGACTTATTATACAGGTCTGATCACTTCAGACACTTAACGTTCAATTAATGTCCAAAAAGTGTAGTTGGAAGGCTAATCAACTTTATAATATCTGCTTTCCGCCATTCTCAAGTATTTCAGAAATTGTCTAAAATGATTATGAAATTGTTTTTATGTGCGATGGGCATAAATCTTCCATATTATGTATTTGGTAACTTCCATACACTTGTGTGAAATGTTCATAGCTAGTCTGATTAAGCTGAGAAGGTTAAAGATCAGTTTCTACACTTAACCTGTCTCTCACAGAGACGATTTCCTTGTGTACATTATTATATTAAAAATTATCCCACCAACTCGCTGATATCCTTCATAAAGAGCTATTTATGCTTCTGTAAAGGTTGAAGCATATTAAATTCAAAGTGCAGATTTCATTTCTTCATGTTGAAGTCTGAATGTCTCAAAAAAAATGAAAATAAAAAAATAGAAAAATTCTTGATCTTTAACTTAATTCTTACTGGTAATTTAGTCAGTAAGACAATCTTCTGTTGTATTTCTTTAACATCAGCATTGTGACAATGATCTAACTATTTTTGTTGAAACCATTTCATGTATATCATGTGTACATGGTTAGTATATGTACTTTATATGTATTTGGAATGTATAACATGTTTCTTAATAAATGTTTTTATTAAAGAAAAGCGGTTCTAGGCGCTTGAGTCCGGAGACGTGAAGCTGCTATGATCGCAGGTTCGAATCCTGCCTCCGGCATGGATGTGTGTGGTGTCCTTAGGTTAGTTAGGTATAAGTAGTTATAAGTCAAGGGCACTGATCACCTTAGATGTTGAGTCCCATAGTGCTTAGAGCTACTTCTCTGAACCGCTTCCCTCAGGGACAGAGGGGTAAATGGGGCGTGGCCACCGTGGGTAACATGACGACAGAAGTGGAGTGTTTTATTGTTTGTATTCCACTAGTCACAACTCGCTGGCCTGTGCGACCCGTACCGATCAGCTGTTACGGTATAAATTTTGACACGGAAGTAATATAGATTCGCGAATCCGTTCTACAGAGACAATCATTTTGAAATGTGGTACATATTTGTTGCAAGGAATATGAAATTAAATTAGGGCATTTATAATACAGCATAATGAGTAGAAGGTAAACGACATTCCAAACATTTCATTAACGTCTGTGATCGTGACTCGTACTTAAGTCTCATATTGCATATAAGTAAAATTATTGTTATCAGTCGATCACCTGTTCACACAGACAACACAGCAACACTTCGTCAGACGATGAATAACTTTTGGGTGGCTGATGAAGGCAGCAATCAACAGAGAACAATGACACGAGGTGTTCCGAATGATGCCGACTTCTAATGGAGCCGGTGGCCAACTTATCGCACCCTTACTGTAGTTAGTCCATCGTGGGATCACAACGTAGTAATTTATGCAGGTTATCAATTAATAAATAGACTGGTATACATGTGGCCTGTTCCGTCGCACAATGACAGAGTTGGCTCTTGAGCGTAAAATTTTGACGAACGCTGCCTTAAAGGCTGGTACCTGTGTACCAGTCACTATGTCCTCTGACGGTCACTGCAGTAAACTTAGATTACATCTTGGTTTTATAGTACCTTCCCCATCAGCATTCCAACCCTCAGTATCTCAACATAGGCGGGAAGTTGGGTGAAACTGTTTTATAACAGCAGTGAGGTTAAAAAAAAAACGAAGAGCCAAGAACAGAAGTTTTGGAGTAATTTTTTAGTTCAAACGGCGACTGATTTGTTGTAGCATATCATTTCACTAAATTCAAATGAACAGGTTTTATTTTGTATTATATTCGTGACAAACCAAATTCTAAGCTACAGACAAGGACGCAAAATAATTTCTTCTTATTTTACTTGTGTTGTTGTTGTCTTCAGTCCAAAGACTGGTTTGATGCAGCTCTCGATGCTACTCTATCCGGTGCAACCTTTTTCATCTCCGAATAACTACTGCATCCTACATCCTTCTGAATCTGCTTACTGTATTCATCTCCTGGTCTCCCTCTACGATTTTTCCCCACATGTTTCCCTCCAGTACTAAACTGGTTAACCCTTGAAGCCTCAGAATGTGTCCTGCCAACGGATCCCTTCTTTTAGTCAGGTTGTGCCACAAATTTCTCTTCTCCCCAATTCTATTCTGCACGTCCTCATTAGTTACGTGATCTGCCATCTAATCTTCAACATTCCTCTCAAGCACCATTTTGCAAAAGCTTCTGTTCTCTTCTCGTCTCAACTGATTATTGTCCTTGTTTCACTTCCATACATGGCTACACTCCATAAATACTTTCGGGGAGGACTTCCTGACACTTAAATCTGTACTTGATATTACCAAATTTCTCTCCTTCACAAACGCTTTTCATACCATTGCCGATCTCCATTTTATATCCTCCCTCCTTCGTCCATCATCAATTATTTTGCTTCCAAAATAGCAAAACTCATGTACTACTTTAAGTGTCTCATTTCCTAATCTAATTTCCTCAGCATCACCTGATGTAATTCGGCTACATTCATTATCCTCGTTTTGCTTTTGTTCTTGTTTATCTTATACCCTTCTTTCAAGATACTGTCCATTCCGTTCAACTGCTCTTCCAAGTCCTTTGCTGTCTCTGAAAAAATTGCAATGTCATCGGCAAACGTCAAAGTTTTTATTTCTTCTCTCTGACCTTAATTCCTGCTCCAAATTGTTCTTTTGTTTCCTTTACTGCTTACTCAATATACAGATTGAACAACGTCGGAGATAAGCTACAACCCTGTGTCACCCCCTTCTCGACCACTGCTTCCCTATCGTGCCCCTCAATTCTTATAACTGCCATCTAGTTTGCCGCTTTTAGAATTTAAAAGAGAGTATTCCAGTCAAAATTTTCAAAAGCTTTCTGTGAGTATGCAGATGTTACAAACGTACGTTTGCCTTTCCTTTACCTATCTTCTATGAAAAGTCGTAGGCTCATTATTGACCCGCGTCTTCCTACATTTCTCCTCAATCCAAACTGATCTTCCCCGAGGTTGGCTACTACGAGTTTTTCCGTTCTTCTGTAAAGGATTCATGCTAGTATATGGCAACCATGATTTATTAATCTGATAGTTCGGTGATTTTCACATCTGTCAGCAGCTGCTTTGTTTGTAATTGATATTATTACATTCGTCTTGAAGTCTGAGGGTATTTCGTCTGTTTCAGACATCTTGCTCAGCAGATAAAAGAGTTTTGTCATACATGGCTTTCCCAAAGCTATCAGCAGCTCTAATGGAATGTTATTTTACTTATTTTATTTTATTTTACCTATACATATTTTAACATTGACTGGAATTTATGAAATTAAATCATTTTCGATTTATTCAAAAAAAAATAGACTTACAGCTATTTTCTTACAAATCTTTATTGATTAACCATTACACATGCTTTTAGTTACATTATGACTTTCTAACGTTCGATGAAAATTCGGTTACGAAAACAATTATCACAAATGGAATAAAACAAATTTATTTCTCATCAAAATAGCTTTTATCTTTTGTTGACCTCGTCATAAGTTATTTACTTACTGTATGTTTTCTGAGGCAACAAGAACGTTTCCCTTTACCTCCTTTTCTGAGACTGAAGTTCTTTTATACTGATACGAAGGTTTCGTTTACATTGTGTTCTATCAGAAATTCGCCGTATTCCATACACTGCATGCACATTTCAATTCGATTGAAAGTCTATGGAAACTACAGTCGTTTAACACACGTATTGAATTCTTCCACCATACCTGCTTATTGACCTTTTCAAATGTTCTGCACAACGATCGACAGTATGTACGCAGTATCTGGGGTCATGAAGAAACAAATGAAAACTTACGATAAAGTATTTATGGATATCTAGGCAAAAAAGTATTTCTTATTTTAAGGTGTGAGTCTAAATACACGTTTCTGCTATTTTGACACACAGAAAGATGCATAAATGTTTAGTGAATGTAGCTTTGACTAAAAGATCCAAAATATATTCGCACACGTGCAAGAGAGGCTTACGAGCGTTCGCGAAAAAAATGCGGGGACAAGGTCTCTCGACTGTAAAAAATGGTGTTTCCCGAAGAGATCTTTCACGTAATCAGCGGTTGTTAAGAACGCTACAACATGAACGAGTCGCGTAATAACAACTGAAGGAGACTAAGGACGTCTCTAGGTTAGTGAAAAATCAAATGTACTTCAGCGACGACTGCAGTCTTAACATTATCCATGCAGTATACTTTCCGGCTTATGCCCGTACTATATTCACTCCGGGTTTAGCCTTTCCAATAATGCCTCACAGACGTTACAGTTTGTTCTCAGTGCATATCCTTTACTCGATTTCTTAGCTGGTTTACCGGAACTGAACACACAGCGGTCGAATCATCATAGTTTTGGGACAGCTGTAAAGCAGACATTGTCGAATCAGATGTGAAACAACTATAAGTACCAGGCTACCTCTAACAGTTAACTGGCGAAACTGCTTTTAGTATTTGAGAAATACATTCCTGATGTTATTTAGAAATTTCAAAACGATGATTTTTTTTTCGTCATCAGGCTTCTGACTGGTTTGATGCGGCCCACCATGAATTCCTCTCCTGTGTCCCTTCTCCTTATCAGTGTGTTCCACATATTCCTTTCCTCTCCGAGTCTGCGCAGAACCAACTCATTCCTGACCTTATCAGTCCACCTAATTTTCAACATTCATCTCTAGCACCACATCTCAAATTCATCGATTCTCTTGTGTTCCGGTTTTCCCATAGTCCATGTTTCACTACCATATATTCCTGTACTCCAGACGTACGTTCTCAGAAAATCCTTAATCAAATTAAGGCCGATATTTGATGTTAGTAGACTTCTCGTGGCCAGAAATGCCCTTTTTGCCAATAGTAGTCTACTTTTGATGTCCTCCGTCATTGGTTATTTTACTGCCTTGGTAGCGGAATTCCTTAACTTCTTCTACTTCGTGACCATGAAACCGGATGTTAAGTTTCTCGCTGTTCCCATTTCCACTACTTCTCATTACCTTCGTCTTTCTTAGATTTACTCACAATCCATACTCTGTAATCATTAGACCGTTCATTCCGCTCAGCAGATTATGTAATTCTTCTTCACGTTCGCTCAGGATAGCAATGTCATCAGCGAATCGTATCATTGATATCCTTTCACCTTCAATTTTAATCCCCCTCCCGAACCTTTCTTTTATTTACATCAATCCTTTCCCGATGTACAGATTGAACAATTATGGCGAAAGGCTACATCCTTATTTTACACGCTTTTTAATACGGGCACTACGTTCTTGGTCGTCCGCTCTTATCATTCTCTCTTGGCTGTTGTACATATTGTACATGACCCGTCTCTCCCTGTAGCTTACCCCTACATTTTTCAGAATTTCGAACATCTTGCACCATGTTACATTATCGAGCGCTTTTTCCAGGTCGACTAAATCCTATGAACGTATCTTGACTTTTCTTTAGTCTTGCTTCCATTATCAACCGCACCCTCAGAATTGCCTCTCTCGTGCTTTTATTTTTCCTAAAGCCAAACTGATCGTCATCTACCGCATCCTCAATTTTCTCTTCCATTTTTCTGTATGTTATTCTTGTAAGCAAATTAGATGCATGAGCTGTTAAGCTGATTGTCGAATAATTCTCGCATTTGTCAGTTCTTGTCTTCGGAATTGTGTGGATGATGCTTTTCCGAAAGTCAGATGGTACGTCGCCGCATTCATACATTCTACACACCAACGTGAATAGTCGTTTTGTTGCCACTTCCCCCAATGATTTTAGAAATTCTGATGAAATGTTATCTATCCCATCTGCCTTATTTGATCTTAAGTCCTCCAAAGCTCTTTTAAAATCTTTTTCTGATACTGGATCCCCTACCTCTTCAAAGTCGGCTCCTGTTTCGTCTTCTATCACATCAGACAAATCTTCCCCCTCATAGAGGCTTTCAGTGTATTCGTTCCACCTATCCGCTCTCTGCTCTTCATTTAACAGTGGAATTTCCGTTGCACTCTTAATGTTACCACCCTTGCTTTTAATGTCACAGAAGGTTGTTTTGACCTTTTTTACTTTCCTGTATGCTGAGTCTGTCCTTCCGACAATCATTTGTTTTTCGATGTCTTCACATTTTTCCTGCAGCCATTTCGTCCTAGCTTGCCTGCATTTCCTATTTATTTCATTCCTCAGCGACTTGTAAATCTGTATTCCTGAGTTTCCCGGAACATTTCTGTACTTTCTCCTTTCATTGATTAACTGAAGTATTTCTTCTGTTACCCATGGTTTCTTCGCAGTTACCTTGTTTCTACCTACGTATTCCTTTCCAATTGCTGTGATGGCCCTTTCTAGAGATGTCGATTCCCCTTCAACTTAACTGCCTTCTGACCTATTCCTCATTGCTGTATCTATAGCCTTAGAGAATTTCAACAGTATACCGTTATTCCTTAGTACTTTCGTATTGCACTTCTTTGCGTATTGATTACACCTGACTAATGTCTTAAACTTCAGCCTACTCTTCATCACTATTATATTCTGATATGAGTGTGTCTGCTCCTGGGTACACCTTACAATCCAGTATCGGATTTCCTAATCTCTGTCTGTCAGTGATGTACTCTAACTGAAATTTTCCCTTATCACCAGGCCTTTTCCTCTTGCGATTCTTGAACAGAGTAATCGCTATTACTAGCAGAAACTTGTTACAGAACTGAAACAGTCTTTCCCCTCTCTCATCCTTTTTCCCAAGCGTTTATTCTCCTTTAACCTTTTCCTCTTCCCCAACAACTGCATTACAGTCTCCCATGACTATTAGATTTTTATCCCCCTTTACATACTCCATTTCCCTTTCTACATCCTCATACACTTTATCTATCTGTTCATCTTCAGCTTGCGACGTCGGCATGTATACCTGAACTATCGTTGTCTGTGTTGGTCTGCTGTCGATTCTGATAAAAACAACCCTGTCACTGAACTGTTCAGCGTAACACACTCTCTGCCCTACCTTCCTATTCATAACGAATCCTACACCTGTTATACCATTTTCTGCTGCTGTTGATATTACCCTATACTCATCTGACCATAAATCTTTGTCTTCTTTCCACTTCACGTCACTGATCCCTACTACATCTAGATTTAGCCTTTGCATTTACCTTCTCAGATTTTCTAGTTTCCCTACCATGTTCAAGCTTCTGGCATTCCACGTCGCGACTGATAGAACGTTATCCTTTCGTTGATTATTAAATCTTTTTCTCATGATAACCTCCCGCTTGGCAGTCCCCTTACGGAGATCCGAATGGGGGACTATTCCGGAATCTCTAGGAAATCGAGAGATCCTCATGACACTTCCTCGGTTACAGGCCTCATGTCCTGTAGATATACGTTACGTGTCTTTAATGCAGTGGTTTATATTGCCTTCTGCATCCTCATGCCTTTGATCATTGCTGAGTCTTCCGCCTATAGGGGCAGTTTCCCACCCCTAGGACAGAAGAGTGCCCTGAATATCTGTCCGCTCCTCCGTCCTCTTTGACAAGGCCTTTGCCAGAATGATGGTGACTTCTTATGCCGAAAGTCTTCGGCCACCAATGCTGATTATTATTAACCAAAATTTAAGCTGCGGCGGGATTCGAATCCGGGACCGTACACCGAAGACGATACCCCTAGATGATGTTTATGGAATAGTATATTGACGTCTTCTTTTCAAAATGAAAAGAAGTTCGGAAAATAACAGTATTTAAGTATTTTGCTTCTGTTAAAAAGCACCGGTTCTTTTAAGCGACGTATTATCTCCCTTAGTGTATTATACACAACGATTTTCAGTATGGAAAGGTAGCAAAGCCTGATTATATTCGTAAACGAGTGTCTGTCAGGTTTGGGAGGGGTGGGGGGGGGGGAGTAGGATGAGAGGATGAATCTTATGATTATGAAAAAATATCAGTCACTTTTCATATAACCAACGTAATTCTTAGACATGATAGCCGACAGTGAAACATAACCTACCCAGATAATATTTCATCCTGCTAAAGACTAAATACTCCCAGCACACGAAGTTTGGGATTTAAACAATATTGCTTCATAAATCCCGCCGTTCTGCTGTATAAAACCTCTGCACCTCTTTACGTGAGTTTTCTGATTCACGTTCGCTTGTTTGAAGTCCACGTTAGCTTGCAAGTAAATTTGTGATTTTGACAGTGAGTTTATTTGTGCTTGTGTCTATAACTGCATGGTATTTTTTTTGTTTTTTTTTTGTTTTTTTTGTTTTTTTTTTTTTTTGTTTCGTGCCCGACTGTCGAGTTAAGGCTTAGGAGATTCATAAACACTATTCGCGTGTGTGCAGATTTCATAAAAATTTCCACAGTAGTGCGACTTCCACACCTCCAGTATTGGAAATTATTGGTCCGACACCCTCTAACTTTCAAATATCAGCTGAATTTTCACGCCTTTGAAAACCTTTCACTATTATTTGTACGTCGTGTTCTTCGACATGCTTTACAATCTCCTGATCACCATATGTAATGATCTATTATCTCACTCAAACGTCTTCTTTTCTACGTTTCCCGTATCTTGATTCCGAGTTTGTTGTTATTTATCCCTTGGTTTTAACTATAGTACTGTGTCGCACTTAAACAAACACATCCCGATTTTGACATAATCACACATCTAATCCCACTGAAAGGTTTATTGTCATTCCCTGCCTGACAACAATATATTGCTGTCACCAATACATCCACCAATTTTTCTCAGTTTAATGGAATCTTAAATATTCCTTTCCATTTCAGAGCTGTGCTTGTCCACACTACTCTTCTTTCCTCACCAAGTGTTAAGTTCAGAGTTCTGCCAGAATCAGTCTCACGCATGGAATCATCTCTGTCCTCTTTCATCAACTTTGCAAGTATTCTACAGTCCATTCTCAGACTCTACACTCCTTAAACCCAGTGTAGTTGGCAGTAAAGAAAAGCTCTCACTGTTGTGACCGACAATTCGCAATTTTTCACAAACACAACTTTTATTGATGTAAGTTCACAAGGTTGATGGCTGAGTGCC
Organism: Schistocerca nitens; assembly: GCF_023898315.1. Taxonomy (NCBI): domain Eukaryota; kingdom Metazoa; phylum Arthropoda; class Insecta; order Orthoptera; family Acrididae; genus Schistocerca; species Schistocerca nitens. The sequence goes on from NC_064618.1 coordinate 255,085,237, forward strand.
AAACGAACGATAACAATAACTATGTCAGTAAAAGTCTCTCAATTGAGGCAAACAAAAGTTCACTTCTAATTTTCCACAAAGGGTCGTGGTAACACACACAAACACTAGTAACAGTCCAATTCAGAGACGAAGACGTAATCTTTAACGGTCGAAGTACACGTGGTCGGCATTCAGCGTGAACTGAACTTCAGGGCAGGTTCTAGCCCCTAAATAGCTGTCTCCAGCCAATCAAGTATTTTCGTAGTGATACTTCCTGCAGGCCGTGGCTCGAGCTCCCCCTGCAGGAAGTAGTGCTCGGAATGTCTGTTTTCATAAACTTGTATGTAAATAGCCGGTGTTTACCATGATGCTTTTGGTACGCCTTTGACATAGACAACCTCGTCCTCTGTGGTGTAATATGGGTTGCCGGCCCACAAGGGCTACCTTGGCTCCGGTATAACTGTAACTACTGTCGTTGTCTACAACGGAGTAATTATTGCAACAGACCTATTATATTTTGTTAACAATTTAATATATGTGTCAAGTGTATGTCATCAAGATTTTGGTGTTTTGTGTCTATCTGACTATTAAGACCCCTTTTTCTCAGCAATGGGTATAGGTATCAGTTTGAAATTTATGACACATACTTAGGTCTATGTTATATTGGTAGCGTAAAAATTTAAGCTTCAAGTCAAATCAGTCAAAAGATAAGGCCACTTATGTTACTTATTTCGATACAAAAACACTCTCAAAGCCTGAAGGATACTTCCTGTTGACCCACGGCTTGGCCGACCTCGGCGTGCCTAATTTCACACGTGCCGTGTGTTTGGCCCGCGTCTGGGCCAATGCGCAGACTGTCTCGGTTTTGCTCGGCACTTCTCTGAAGTACCAGTAACAGCTGAATGTTTCATTGAGCATTGCGGTGACCCATTTGTCGGTCGGTGCAACTCTCTGAGTTCGGCAGATTCGTGCTGTCAGCCCTGTTTAACCTTCGCTATTTGTTCATATTATGACGGACGTTGACAGTTCTAGGGTGACTGTTTGCACAAAAAGAGGCAGCCTAGCGACCTATCGTCGCAGTCCTCTAAAATGAACGGGAATGACAGAACAGACGAAAGAGACTTCTCAGTTCGCATAACAACAGGTACTTCATATCTGCTATGAAACGGCATTGCAATACCATGCAGAAAGAATTTAAAGATTTAGTTGACAACCAAAGATCAAAATATTGTAACTATCGACAGATGGGATTCATTGTTCTGCACATAAAAAGCTCTTTGTGCTAAATTTGCATGCATGGAGCGCGTGAAGAAATTGGTTGTACGAATAGTAAAATTTCTGAAGTTGTACGTATTATTTCATTGTCAGTTGCAACCGTTTTCAATGGAAAAGAACGAAGAGCATGGAGGATCCGTATATTACTGCAAAGTACGCTGGTTAAGCCAAGAGGCATGTTTGGAACGATTTTTCGACCTAAAACTCACCATTTTTTAATTTATCAAGGAAAATGGAGTGCATAAACTGAAACAAGAACGTAAGGCATTCAAAAAGAAAATCGTGTTGTAGAAGGGACGCATTCTGACAAACACAGTCCACTAGCCTGAGCTCACTGCCGTTAAAGAAAGCGCGAGGCTTAAAGAGTTCGTGGTTACATGGATAGTTTCATAAAGAGTTTGAGGACACTGTCTGTCTTACAAATGTTTTCGAGCTGTTTAGAAGACCGTTTGCTATTTCAGTTGAAGGTGCCCCTGTTCATGTGCAGATGTAACTGACTGAGCTGCAAGGTGAGTCCAGTTTTAACGACAAATCTCATTACGTTAAAACAGTCCAGTAAGTCTACATTACTTTCCGCAGGTAGTGCTTCCAAGTCTCCATAATGAGGTTGCAAGAGTGCTACAATACTTCGTTAGACATATTTGTGTGAAAAACCCTTTCCCGGTTATCGTAGATCGCGATCACGAGGCTACTTGAGTGTGAAACTATGTCAAACTATCGGAGTCCGTCTGTACGCTGATAGTGTGTACCAGATAAAAATTATATTATGTCTTCAGAGTACCAAAAGTAATGAAATAGTATTGAAAATTTGTTTTGTTTGTGACCTACGTTGTTGATAAATGCGAAATGTAGAACCAGGTCACATGCGCCGCGATTGCACTACCATTTAAATAAGGCACTTTCGCAGTTTTCACCTCTTCCCTCTCCTTGCGCTCAGACAGTGTGGCGTGGTGCTAGGTAAAATGTGCAGCTATAGTGAGCGTTTTGGTACTCGTGCACGGGCACGCCCCGTGAGACGAAATCTTGGTCACCCATGACATATAGTCATGAAATTTGACAAGAAGCGTAAGATTTCACAGCACGAGTAAAGACAAAAATCTGAAAATTGTTAATTTCTAATTATATTACGTACAAAAATAATTTGTTGCCACTTGTTTTCCGCGTGTTTGCATGTCTTTCCGCGAAAACCAATTTTTCTTAGAAACTGGTAGTAGTATCAAGTTGCAGTTTAGGTACTGGTATCTAAAGTCCCTTGACGTAAAAGTCTCAAGATTCTACGTCAGCGCAACTAAAAAATACCACTAATCTATGATACTTATTTTGATACTGGAAAATTCACTCATCAAAACGTATAGGATACTGCCCTTTGACACAGAATCGTAGAATTTGGCATCAAGCAAAGACAAAATCCGAAAATTGTTCATTTTTATTTATACCACACAAAAATGCTTTGATTGACTGTCCGGTCAGTTCTGAGTAGAATAGTTTATACGTTGTCAACTAAACGCATAAAGCATTGATGTAACATTCTGCAATATTTATTATTTGTTTCACCAACCGGTTTTCGGCTGCTACGCCATCATCAGGTGCAAATAAAAGTATGTGGTGCAGTGAAATTTTGTTGGATCAATGGTTTTAAATTAGTCAATTAACAGAGTATCTCCACTTCCAGAAATGAAATGTTAATGTTCGAATTAGAAATAAAACAAGAGGGATTATTTCAGTGTAAATGCTATGTAAGATTATTTAACTAAGATAAAACGTGTGACACATTAACTAATGAACTATAGACAAATTACAACACTTGTTCATAGAAGAAAAAATTGGACAGTAAAGTTCGTTGACGCATTCCTATGATGTGGCTGAATAAAATAATCTTGTCTTTAATAGGGTCTAAATTATAAACATGTAAGTTATAAGTTATATTAAGCAGGTCAGTGAGGCCGTTGTGATTGTACAAAGTAAAATTTTTTGATACAACGAGAGAAATTATACTGACTGAATTCAAGAAAAATGGGGCATGTGAGTGAGAGGGGTAATTTACAACGTGACCAGGATGGCATTATGACTAGCATCTGCAGTCAGCAGAAGTGGCGAGTAAGGGAGCTGTGACAGTGCTAAGTTTGGGCTGATGGACATTTTCTCAGAAACGGATAGTGGTATAAATTTGCGATGTATGTCCAGTATTAATCTATACGGTCTCCTGGCGGTGTATAAAATTTAGGTTTCTAAGTTAACGTAGTCAAAAGATGTGGCCATATACGTCACGTATTTAGAAGCTCTCAAGCGGACTCACCAGAACTATCTACATATATGCCGTGTCTGCTGGTCTAGCAGCAGAGAGCATGCTTGCAAACTGAGAAGTGGGATTCAATCTCGGTGTGGCCATGGATTTTCCAGTCTTCCTTTTAAAAGAGCCTTCACCTTTCAACGATGTGATGAGTTGCTAGAAACAATTCCTGGTTCAGATTTCACTTTAAACTGCAAGTTCCATTTCCCATGCAGAAGAAATAGGGCAAGTTAGAGACATGCAAGTCGCTGAGGTGGCGTCAATAAAAAGACTTGCACCACGTCATTAAGCCACACAAAATTGTAAGTACTATGTATATTCAAAATGAAGTTCCTACGGAACACTCAGAAAGCATGCCCTAATCGTACGTGTCCGGTTTTTATTAATTTACAACATTAGCGTTTTACAAATAATTTATGTGAGGAGAGAGAAACATTTTTAAATGTTGACAATCTGCCCCCAGTCTCAGCGGAAGACGCAGTGTAGGAAGGGATAAGCAGTAGCTAAGGTAGCTTCGAAATCGGGAGAAACTTCAAAAATATTTCCGTACGCCAATTCTGAATTAAATCTTTCTGATTTCCTTAGATAATTTGGTTCGTTCTGTGAGAACATCACCTGTATCTTTCCCCATCTTCATTTAGTGTAAAAGGAGGTCCGAATTACTTTCCAGTTCTCTCGGTAAGTGTTCCCCAGGTAATCACTTCTCACCCAGACCTGTACATGTAAGTTTCTTCGTCAGAACCAAGACGTACGCTTATTCACCTTACATCATTCATAGTAAGTTTACAACTTCCTGTATTGGTCTTCTAGGTTTCACACCTTCTGCGCAAACCACATCGTTTCAAGAAATGGCAAAAGATAAACTGCTGGCTAAAGTAGACCTGTGAGGGCAGGTCGGGAGTCGCGTCGGCATACCTAATCTCGAAGACTTGTTGAACCTTATTCTCATTACATTTTCACAACTTTCACTCTTCTCTGCCAGCAGGTATTTAGAAACATTGTGTATATCACAACTGGCGCCAGAATCGGTCTGGTGCAGACAAAATATAGGATCTGTGCACCGTTGCAGAGAGCAAGCTATGCCATAGAGCCTAGTACGATAGCTTGTCAACTACTTCAGGCACAGCCTACGTCTGGCAACACAACGTTTTCACATTCTATTTCGGATCCAGACATACATTTTGTGTCAAGGGCGGTTTGCCGCTGTGGCCGAGCGGTTCTAAGTGCTTCAGTACGGAACCACGTGGCTGCTGCAGTCGCAGGTTAGAATCCTGCCTCGGGAATGGATGGGTGTGTTGTCCTTAGATTAGTTAGGTTTAAGTAGTTCTAAGTCTAGGGGACTGATGACCTCAGATGCTAAGTCCTTTAGTGCTCAGAGCCATTTTAACCATCAAGGGCGGTTTGCGTCGTCAAAACTCATCTATAAATAATTCCATATTAGAAGTGTCCGTGGTGTTCTCATCGACCGAGAGTGCAAAGTACGAAATACCTGAAAAATGTCATATTACAGCCAAAAGGCTTTGTATGTCCAAAGGAAGCAACGACGGGAGCGGCAGTTCCAAACGTGGCGCCGGCCCCACGCGCCACCTGACGTAAGTCGGTTCCCAGTAGGCCGGAGCTGCTATGAGCTGCCCAACTCGCCTTCCGCGCACGCTTCGTTTCGTCCCTCTCTGGCCGGTGCCAACAGCCGTAATCGTAGGTACATAAGCGGGAAATAAAGCCAGTCCCGAATTGCTGATGACACCGACTTCCTCGCCCTTTATCCTACCCTTCAACGGTCCCAACGTACCCTTCAAACCCACCTCGATCAGTTGACTGCCTGGTGCAACAAGTGGATCCTTCGCATCAACACTCCCAAGTCCCAGACAATCATCACAGGTCGTACCACCCACTCCTTCTGGCTCCACAATTTTTACCTAACCAATCCTCCTCACTCCTACACTGAAATACCTTGGCCTCACCCTTGACCGTCACCTCACCAGGACTCCCTATGTCCTTACAATCCAAAGTAAAGCCCACAATAGACTCCACCTACTGAAACTTCTGTCCAGCCACACATGGGGACTTCATCCTTCCACCATCCTTCACACCTACAAATCTTTGATCTGCCCCATCCTTTGTTATACCAGCGTCGCTAGGATTCCTGCATCTCCCATTTTCTGTAATTCCCTTCAAATCCTAGAAAGGCATGCACTCTGCCTCATCTTCTGTATCTGCCTTCTGCCCCCCACGCAAATCCTCTACAACCTCATACCCATCCCTCATCTTATTCTTTTCCTCGAACCCATCTGCATCCTGTACATTGTCCACTGACTCAATCCGCCCACCCCCTGGGGTCTCCACTCCTCTCCACCCCCAGCCCGTTGCCACTCCTTTACCATTGTGTCCCGCCCTTTCTCCATCTCCACGCCCTCCACTTCTTTCCCAACGAAACTACCACCACCTACCCCTCCTGGCTGATGAGCTACACCCTGATATCTACCTCTCCTACCAACTCTAACCCCACCTTCCTCAGGGCTCCCTCTCCCCTCATCTGCCCTTCCCCTGCGAGGTTGTCCTCGCTCCTACACCCACTCCCATTCCTGTGTCCCCCTCCTGTGTCTCTGTGGTGTGTTGTCATCAGATGAACGAGGTAACGCTGTAACAATATAATGTGTCTATCAGTGCTGCGGGGTCATATACTCTGAAGCACCGAAGAAACTGTTAGAAGCATGACTATTCAAATACAGAGATATGTAAATAGTTAGAATAATGTGCTGCGGTTGGCAAAGCCAGTATAAGACACGAAGTTTCTGGCGCAGTTCTTCGATCAGTTATTGCTGCTACAATGGTAGGTTATCATGATATAATTGAGTTTCAACGAGGTGTTATAGTCGTCACTCGAGCGATGGGTCACAGCATCTCCGAGGAAGCGATCAAGTGGAGATTTTTGTCTACGACCATTTCACTAGTGTACTGTGAATATCAAGAATAGGGTAAAAAATCAAATCTCCGACAGCGCTGAGGCCGGAAAATAATCCTGCAAGAATGGGATCAACGACTACTGAAGAATCTCGTTCAACGAGACAGAAGTACAACCCTTCCGCAAATTGCTGCAAAAAAATGGTTCAAATGGCTCTGAGCACTATGGGACTTAACATCTATGGTCATCAGTCCCCTAGAACTTAGAACTACTTAAACCTAAGTAACCTAAGGACAGCACACAACACCCAGCCATCACGAGGCAGAGAAAATCCCTGACCCCGCCGGGAATCGAACCCGGGAAAATTGCTGCAGATTTTAATGCTGGGCCATCAATAAGTGTCAACGTGCGAAGCATTCAACGAAGCGTCATCGATATGGGTTTCGGAGCCGAAGGTCCACCTGCATACCTTTGATGACTGCACGACACAAAGCTTCACGCCTCGCCTCTGTCCCGTCAACACTGACATTGGGCTGTTGGAAATGCCCTGTGGCTAGAGCTTCCCATCGGGTAGACCGTTGGGCTGTTGATTACTGGGAACATGTTGCCTGGTCTGACAAGTCTCGTTTTAAATCGTATCGAGCAGATGGATGTTTACGGGTATGCAGAAAACCTCATGAATCCATAGAACCAGCATGTCTGCAGGGGACTGTTCAAGGTAGTGGAGGCTCTGTAATGGTGTGATGCTTGTGCAGTTAGAGTGTTATTGGACCCGTAATACGTCTAGATACGCCTCTGACAGGTGACACGTACATCAGCATCCTGCTTGATCACCTGCATCCATTCATATCCGTTGTATATTCTGACGGGCTTGGGCAAATCCAGCAGGACAATGCGAAGCCCACACGTCCAGAATTGCTACAGAGTTGCTTCAGAAACACTCTTCCGAGTTTAAACACTTTCGCTGCCCACAAAACTCCCCAGACATGAACATTATTGAGCATACCTGGGATGCCTTGCAACGTGCTGTTCAGAAGAGATCACCACTCCCTCGTACCTTTACCGATTTATGGACTGCCCTGCAGGATTCAGGGTATCAGTTCCCTCCAGCACTGCTTCAGACATTAGACATGCCACGCCGTATTATGGCACTTATGCGTGCTCGCGGGGCCCTACACAATATTAGGCAGGTGTAAAGTATATGTTGCTCTTCAGTGTAATAATTATTCTACAAATGAAGTAAAAACTGATGCAGTGTTGTTCAGTACACCGTCCTCAGACACCAACAGAAGTACCTGCATCCTGCATACGTACCCGTTACATTCTGTTTCTGAATGCTCTCAAGCAATTGTGGAATTTCTGTTCAAATGCCTATTTACAATTACGTATTGTCCTTTAACCTCCAGATTTGTTATTAGTTTATACAAGGTTTTCTAGGCATAGGTCACCTCGTAAAATCTGGTTTCTACTGTGGATTCTTGAGTACACTAACACCGGCTAATTCAGCGTTTCTTTTTTTTTTTTTTTTTTTTTTTTTTGCAAGGGCTCTTTCTGAGAATTTTGTTGAAATTTAGAGAACAGCCTACCCGAGAAGCACGAACCGCAGGCAAAGGATTATTTCGTTGTCATTGCTCCGTTTATAGCTTCATTCACCATTAGTAATCGGTCAGTACTACTACATCCACTTCTAAAGGAATTTTTTTCTTTTGTTTTATTATAATCCATTGTCAGTCGTCAGTTGAAAATTTATTTTTATTTCTCTTTACCTGTTTGAACAAATTAATTTTTCTTCTTCAGGAACCTACAACATTAGCAATATTATAAATCTTTAGGCCTTGACTATACATTTATGTAGATTATAAGAAATGTGTTACACTTACTTAGAAGTGCTTTAGATGATTTCAATATCTTCTTCATAGAAGCATAATTCCGTGATATGTCCAAAAATGTACATATTGTATGTGATTATTGTGAACACAGAATGAGATATTGATAATTTACAGTAACTTAATTACATCTACGTATATTTCACGCTGTTTTGACATCAGCAACGAACATATGTAATACCATACAAAAATTACAACTAAGGGATATAAAGAAGAAATACATAACACATTTGAAACACATGGCACATAGTTCTAATATATAGTTTACAAGAGGATAAAATTAAGATTGACATTTACGGTAAATCCACCACAACAGCTAACATCATTCATAGCGCTTCTTGTCATCCCTTTCACGCTACGATCGACCGTGGATCATTCACAGGACCAAATGGTTCAAATGGCTCTGACCACTATGGGACTCAACTTCTGGTGTCATCAGTCCCCTAGAACTTAGATCTACTTAAACCTAACTAACCTAAGGACATCACACACATCCATGCCCGGGGCAGGATTCGAACCTGCGACCGTAGCGGTCTCGCGGTTCCAGAGTGCAGCGCCTAGAACCGCACGGCCACTTCGGACATTTTATTCTACTCTTAAATTCCAGTGCACCAATGAGAGTAGATAAAACAGTAAGAGCAAACATAATACACATGCTTTAGCATCCCGTTAAATATATACAAGTAACACAGTCATCCATTTCATTAGCTTATTTAGATTACATATGCTGCATAAATGATACCACATGCCAAATCGAGTTGTCGCAAAACAAAAACAAAACATTTTCTCGGCATCGAGAAGCCTTAAATGTACTCCTACAGTTTTTATTTCATGGAAATAGTAAAACACCAGTTTAGTGTTTGTAAATTCCGTTATCTTTCAAGTATTCAAGCCCGCAGTTACTCTACTAACTTGTGAACTGAATGCTTTTAGAGAAAGTAGACTTAAATAATGTCGTTACATATCCTAGTGAGAAATTAGAAACCGATACGAGATATAACTGACGATATCTACTTCAAATGCTTTAACTGTGACATCAGGTTCTTCTTGTTGTGAGTTTGCTCCAAATTTCGACATCACACAACTCTAAGTGTGCTTCTTTTAACTAACAAGTAAGCCAAACACGAAATTTAGTAATTATTTTATGAGTTTCTGCCAAGTAAGAAAAGGAGCGATGAATGTTAAAATATGTGTTATTTGTTCTTCAGTAGAGTCACTGTACTCGTGATGTTCATTTGAACTCTACGTACGAGAAGGATGCCACGAATCTAAAAACACTGTTTTAACTGAATACGTGGTTCTAGCTGTATTTAATTATCGTAATTTTGTCACAGGTAGCCTTGATGACCTTCGGTCATGGTCCATGGCGGACCAAATAACAGTCGTCGACACTGCGACTGTTTTCGAAGGGCGTAACTTGCAGTTCTTACAGAGTAATTGAGAGTAAGTCTTTGGAATACTGGATGGATAAAGTCTACCATAACATTATTATTTTGAAAGAGGAATGCTGCATACCCCTTAAATCTGAGTATACAGTGAATTATACACACTTTCCTAACAACTGTTCGAAAATGAATATGATGAGACGGAACATGCTATGCATAGTGCAACAAGGGAGGATAATTGTACACCCGTAACAGAATTATCTGCTTGCCTCATGTATGGACAGTGTGCCTAAAGCTACACACTATGGTCATAGTTCTAGTAAATATTGAGAATGTAGACCATCATGTCTGTAAAAGGACTATTGGTGAAAATCAGCCACTTACTTATTTTCTAGACATAAATTCACGTCATTTCATTAACTCCACGATTTTCCATTCCAACAGGCTCATCACTGTTAAACGTTCCAAATTATACGAACGCCAGACCAGGGGAGGTCGCAGAAGTTGTTATAGTAGAATATGCGCGTTACTTATGTGACACTGGCAGAGATATAATTTGGCTATGGGTGGCACCTATTTTTGCTAATGTCGTACATGCTTTTAAATGTTTGCCTTTCTCCTGTAGTTACTCCCACATTCCTATTTTGCATTTTCTGTCAATCTCTGTATTCGACGTATGTGCTTTTTTGCTGCGTTATTCTGTATCCTAGTTTAGTCAATTAAATTAAATATTTCTTATCCAAGGATTTCTACTAGGCGGCCACTACGGTCGCAGGTTCGAATCCTGCCTCGGGCATGGATGTATGTGATGTCTTTAGGTTAGTTAGGTTTAAGTAGTTCTAAGTTCTAGGGGACTTATGACCACAGCAGTTGAGTCCCATAGTGCTCAGAGCCATTTGAACCATTTTTTCTACTAGGCTTTGTTCAAAAATGGTTCAAATGGCTCTGAGCACTATGGGACTTAACTTCTGAAGTCATCAGTCCCCTAGAACTTAGAACTACTTAAACCTAACTAACATAAGGACTCAGACACATCCATGCCCGAGGCAGGATTCGAACCTGCGACCGTAGCGGTCGCGCGGTGCCAGACTGTAGCGCCTAGAACCGCTCGGCTATTAGGCTTCTTTTTGCCTAGTTGTTGCTTTGATACCTTCATCATACCATCTCGTCTTCTACCATTTTCTTTATCTCTGCTACTGTCAGTATGTTGCTAATGCTCCCTTGTCAACACTGAATATCCATTATCACTTTCCATTTATTTCGGTAGTGTCTTCTTCACTTCTTACCGTTTTATAATTTCTTCAGAACGAAGATCGCTTGATGTGAAATAATTTATTTCAGGACCAGTTTCGACAGTAACTAGCTGTCATCTCCCGATTCTCACATCTCCCAGAAACGTAACTATACAGCAGTCTCGTAGACGTTTTGAGAACATGTTCCAATTGCAATAATACATCTCCACACTGGTTTGTCAAATATACAGAAGTAGCTAAATAAAATATCTATGGCACCAATAACGATACAGGAGCAAACACGGGTACATCTGTAAAGATGATGCGTCGACGAGAACTCAGGAAAAGTGTATTATTGTAATTGGAGCATGTTCTCCGTATGTCGACGAGACAACTGGAGATTTGAGAATCTGAAGATGACAGCTAGTTATTTTCGAAGCTGGTGATTAGTCAAAGAAAGATTAGCTTTTAATATTATAAATTACACGACTAGAGAGCCCCAACAACATTTGTAAATTATATATGAAAATTATTCGATTCTTGTTCATCACGTTGTCATAATACGTTGCTAAATATTATGAAATCTTACTTTATTATTACAACAATTCAGCAAATTCATATTATAAATGATCCACTGGTGTAAAGAAATGACACGCTTCTATAATCCAAGACGATACTGGTGTTTGTCCTTTACGATATTAGAAGTCTGAGTTATGTGGCGCTATTAGTAGTTCAAGTCACAGATCACTTAAAAATACCGAAAGTAAAGATTTACGGGGTGGAGCCATCGTCAAACGCCCTGTGGACAAGGAGATCACTAGCAACTAGGCACAAGACGCGCGTAGAAGAAAATTCGCACTGGTTTAATGTGAATAGTGCACCAAAACAGCGCAAACCAGGTAGGACAAAGGGGGATTTACAACCTTGCTCCTCCGGAAAAAGAGACCAGTTTCTCAACTGATGAGTCGTCTTGCTCTAGTGATAAAGCATCAAACATGGGAGTCGTCTACATTATCACAACCATCTGGTTCACAACTGATTTGCAAGATTAACGGCTGCCTGTGACAACTTTCTAGGAATGTGTAGAAATTACAATCTCAGTAGGCATACACACAAACAGACAGCCCCGCTAACTCAAAGGAATCGTATACACACCCCAGAACAGGAATGCAGTTTCTTCCGGATAGTCGATTCTCCAGAACACTTTTTTTTATTGTGGCAGCAGCAATGTAGCCGGCTCTCACCCTTCAGGCATTTAAATATAAAAGACGGGTGAGAAAGGATGATGTTGACACGGTGGAGTTGACTTGTAGTATGACTCCTTACCGGTGATGTATTGCTGAAAAAGACTTTGATGTAGCTTCATCCTTGACGACAAACTTTAGGTATTTGGTAGATAGGAAGAGATGATGCTGGAGAATAGACAAAGGATCTATAGGTAAGGAGAAAAGGCTGTAGGTGCAGTTTGGGATGGTTGTGGTGATGGGACGGATATAGCTACCCCGTAGGGATGGGTGCGTACGATGTGAAGTTGAAACTGTTTTACACGAGTGAGTGGGAGGCTAATAGACGAGGATGTCTGGTAGGGAAACTAGAAAATGGTTTTGAGACTCTACAGAACTTCAGGAGATGGGATTGGTCCATTCTCGAGGCGCATTTTGTCTTAGAGTTTTAATATATCTTCCGCAGTGACGTCGGCGAACTCTCAAGAAAAAGTTGTCATTCACAAATATATCGCAGAATAGCGTAGCGTACGTTCTGGCCAGGAAAGAATAGCGACCTCATGCAGATTATTTTGATGCTGTGCAGCAACGTCTAACTTGACAACGACTGTGCTGCTATCTGTACGCAGTTGGCGTAAATGCAGACGTAACTCTTTCCAGCAGATGGCGATGGAGTCCTTCGTAAGGTGCTGACCGGTTGTGTGCGGTCGGTACGTTGGAGAACCGGTTCTCCCCGCCAGCTGGCCTCTTGACATCAAACGAAGGCGAACTTCAGTGTCGACCCTGAGTCCGCGTTGAGTCAGCGGTGTAAGAGCGCAGGCCTACATGGATGTAAACACAGCCGAGTGCTCAGAGAGAAACTCGGTCAGATCCACTCTTACTAAAATTGAATTTGGATCTCTTGGAACTGTTCATTACATCTTATGCGTGGACACAACGAAAATTTCTAAGGGCTGTAGATTTCTGAAACGGTTGTTTTAAAGAACGGGCTGTGTCCGGGATATTAAAGCTATCTTTTATGAATTAAATATTACTGTAATAAGATTGTTTTGCTTTTGTGAATGCTATGAATGAGTCATATGACAATATAATCATTAATTCCACCAGGTAATATACTTTGTGTTGTTCACTTTAGCAAAGCGATGGCCGCTTTATAATATCTTCAGAAATATGCAAACAATGCTCCATTTTTAGACTTGCTGTTTGTCTAACAGAGATTATTACCGATTTTCTTATAGAAAGGCTTTTGGATTTCTTTTTCACGAGACCGTTTGTTAGAATATTATTATGGTCCAATATGTTCTCAGTACGCAAGCTGTGCAATTTGCTTTAGTTACGAGGTACGTGACGTTGGTAACATGAATGACATATTATTTTATTTTAATAAATACCGCAATCAGCCACTTTGTTATGTCTCTTTATTTAAGCTAATACTTGTTTCGGGCAATTTGAGTCTTCAGTCAGTACATAGTTTCGACATCGACAGCAGATCTGATGGTACAACTTACGTGTGCAAAATAAAGATTTTGCTTAGGTTCTATACTTCACGAGTTGTGTATTTATGATGTATTGCTGTTTGGGTACATTTACTTTCTACTCTGCTTGCTGTTATTCTGATTTTCGAAATATACCCTACATATGCAATTCGCAAAGTGCTGAAGTTAAACAAAATTATTTTGCACATTACAGTTGCGGCATCCAGTTTGTTGTCGATGTTGTAACTACGTACTGGTTAAAGACTCAAATATGTATTAAGCTAACTGAAGATGGATGAAAGCCCGAAAGCGTATTAGCTTAAATAAGAATACCGAATGAAGAGACTGGTGGCTGTATTTTTTAAAATAAAATGATCCACAGCCACGGAGCTCAACAGCCAGTAAAATGGAAATATTGAAAGTACGAGATCTTGTCAGCATGAATAAATAAAAAACTATAGAGCAATTATACGAAATTAATTTTTTGTCTGTATTAAAGGTCTTCATTCGCGAACGAATATGAACATCAATAGTTGCAAGTTTTTACATTACTTCGGTTCATAATAAGAATGTCATGTAAAGAAAACTAAATGATAACGATTTCTTCGTTTCATGACTTATATAATCATTTTCCTTTACAGAACTTAGCCTCTAGGGCCCCACCAGACAAACAAGTGATGAATCAATGTACCAATTAATAAATACCGTTCGATTAGATTTCAGTAGTAGAGTGATTTGGCAAAAATGATTTACATACAGGCAGGTTTCCCTCGTTGAAAGCGACTGTATTTCTATTAATCACGGCTAACACTTTGTAGAAGACACTTATACCCTATAATGAGTAGAATCTTCAATACGTCTTGCCTTAGGATTTAGCCAGGTAACAGTGTGTAAACAGATCAGATAACCAAAGTGATTGCATTACACGTACGATCAATATCCGTTCCTTTACATTTTGCTTGAAGAAAAGTCAAATTACATTCATTGAACATATAAGTGCACTTAGACGGATTATGATGAAAACTGAATTGAAGAATACATCAACTTGCAATTTTTGAGGTACGTCACGTTCCAGTAATAGTGAAGTGATTTGTCAGCTGAAGTCTCAGCTTGGGCGGCTGTTATACTGTTGCTCAATAGCATAAAAATGTTTTCCAGTTGCTAGACTTCATAAGCTTACCAGAAAATGCGAACGGAGGTCTGTAAGTAGTGTGACAATTTTTTTTTCCTGAAATCGGGTTAGTTTTATTCACGATTCCAATACACTGTATCATTCCCAATTCTTCTGGTTAAAAAACCTTATTTTTCCACATAAGCTCCGTTCAATGCGAAGGCCTTGCGCCACATTACTGAGAGGGTATGTCCGCCCGAATGGTACCACTCTGGACGACGTGGGAACCAAGGCCTCAACAATAACCTCCACAGCCGACCGGAGTGGGCGAGCGGTTCTAGGCGCTACAGTCTAGAACCGCGCGACCGCTACGGTCGCAGGTTCAAATCCTGCCTCGGGCATGGATGTGTGTGATGTCCTTAGGTTAGTTAGGTTTAAGTAGTTCTAATTTCTAGGGAACTGATGACCTCAGAGCCAATAACCATAACATCATCCACGTTCTGCTTCCGTGGTGTGCATCCTTCATTGGTCCAAACAGATGGAAGTTGGAAGGTGTTAGATCCAGGCTGTAGGGTGGATAAGGAGGAACATTCCGATGAAATTTTGTGAGCTCCTTCCGCTCTTACGTATTCATGGACAAGCAGAAGTTTGTTTGCATTTTTGTGGCGAAGAACAAGCTGAAATCATATCTGCAATTCCCTGAGGGTAGCGCAATACACTTTAGAGTTGATAATTGCACCCTGAGGGAGGACATCTAATAGAACAACCCCGTAAGAGTCCCAGAAGACCGTCGCATTTTCTTTACCGACTGAGGGTGCGGCTCTCAGCACTTTCCTCGGAGGACAGGTGGTGTGGATTGCCTTTTCGTTGCAGGTTCGAAGTGAAGAACATAGCAACATTTGTGATTGTTCGCTGTCATGTGAATGAGATCATATTTATTGGACAGTACAGCTCAAACAATGAATGTTAAACCAAAAAGGTAATGAACATTATCTCTCCGCTGAAACTATTACAAGTGGCATGAAGTCTATCGCAGCATTACTTTTCTAACACAGGATTTTTATTTCTTTCGTATTTTCGCAACAAAGCAAGCTTCTCTGGATAAAACTGCGATTATTGATACATATTCATAAGTAACTGGTTGCCTTATTTTGTTGTCGGTATAAACACTTTTTGATAATAGGTAGTCCTCACTCGACCTTCTTCTCGTCTTAGAGGGTACACACAACACGCTTTTATAGACGGGTGAAGGTACGTGTTCAGCCGCAGGAGCGAGAGAGTCACAGCTGTGTACAGTAATAGCGACGCTTTCTTAATCGCTGGGGCTGCCCGTGCAACTGGCGCCAGTTACCTAACTTGAACGTCGTTCATGCTTGAGTGACGCCCAGCTGGTGACAACTTTCCCTTACGCACTGCCTTCTGCTCGATTGTCAGATTACTGAGCTAACTGTGTCTTGCGGGGAACAGCTGTGGGTGAGTTCAAGCGATCAGCTTATTTTGGTGGTAAGTTTCTACGGGACAAAACTGCTGAGGTCATTGGTCCCTAGGCTTACTCACTTCTTAATCAACATAAACTAACTTACGCTAAGGACAACACACACACGAGGGACGTTCGGTTTGTATTAGCTACTGGACAATGAATCGATCTGCTTCTACGTCAACGTCGTTACTCTGCAATTCAGACGGCCGGTGTGGCCGAGCGGTTCTAGGCGCTCAGTCCGGAGCTGCGCGACTGCTACGGTCGCAGGTTCGAATCCTGCCTCGGGCATGGATGTGTGTGATGTCCTTAGGTTAGTTAGGTTTAAGTAGTTCTAAGTTCTAGGGGACTGATGACCACTGATGTTAAGTCCCATAGTGCTCAGAGCCATTTGAACCATTTTTTTATGCAATCCACACTTAACTGTTCGGCAACGATTTCATAGGCAGCAGCAGCCGGCCGAGACAGGGGCACCAACAGGGAAGTAACCGATCACATGACTTTTACGAATTCCTAACCAGGAGCGAGTTGTATAATTTCATTTGTGTGCTTTGATAGTTTACTTTCTTGAGTTTCTGTGTGTTAATTTAATATCTAACAGACGCAGTTCTTGCGTTTTCGTTTGTGTCAGAAACTAAAAAGATTTTCTGACATAAGTTTCTAATCACGGGCGAATTATTTCGTCTCACCTGAGTGCTTCGGCCGTTCGGTTACTGTAACTCTGCGTATTAATCTAATTTATTAGACACTGTTCTTGAGTTTTCGTCAGGGTCTGCAGTAGAGATCCGCAGCACGAGTGGATAGTCAGTTTGTGTTAGTAGCGTAGTTTCACTCTATCTTTGGTATGGATAGGGACTGTGACTGTTGTGTGCGGATGCGTGCCGAGTTGGTGACACTTCGCTGTCAACTTGAAGCTGCAGTAAATGGGCATCACATTTGTGGGCCTGCCGTGGGGATTCGATTGGCGTCGAGCAGGTCCGAGTCTTCCGGTCGGTCCTCACCCGTGGCCATCCCGGTTACTGCTCGCATTGAAGTTGATCCCTCACCCATGGTCGAGGCGTCAGGGCGTGGCAGGCTGCGAAAGACTTCCCAGTGGGCCGCACGCAAGGCCTCCACACTTAATCTGATATACAAGTTCCAGATGCTGTCTGTGGCGGACACTGTCGCTCAGCCAGATTCAGTTGCCTGTCCTGTTTCGGAGGAAATATCTCGGCCGGCAAGATCCAGGCAATCACAGAGGTTGGGATTATTCGTAGTTGGGATCTCCAATGTTAGGTGCGCTATGGATCCCCTTCTGCACATGGCTGCCAAGAAGGGGAAGAAAGCCAATGTGCACTCCATGTGCATACTTGGTGGAGTCATTCCAGATGTGGAACGTGTCCTTCCGGCTACCGTGGAGAGCGCAGGGTTCAGTCAACTGCAGGTGGTGGTTCACGTCCTTAGCAATGATGTGTATCGCTTTGCATTGGAAGAGATTCCCTCTGGATTCGAGAGGCTAACAAAAGTGGGAAAGGCTGCCAGTCTTGCATGCAAGATCAAAGCAGAGCTTACCATTTGCAGCATAGTCGACAGGGCAGATTGCGGAGCCCTGGTACAGAACCGAGTGGTGGGTCTGAATCAGAGGCTCCGACGGTTCTGCCATCGTGTAGGCTGCAGGTTCCTCGACTTGCGCCGTAGGGTGGTTGGATTCCGGGTTCCGCTCAATAGGTCAGTAGTCCACTACAGGCAACAGGCGGCTACACGGGTAGCAGAGACTCTGTGGCGTGGAATGGACGGCTTAAAAAAAATGTTCAAATGTGCTTGAATTCCTAAGGGACCTAACTGCTGATGTCTTCGGCCCCTAGACTCACACTAGTTAAACTAACGTATGTTAAGAACAATACACACTCCCATGCCTGAGGGAGGACTCGAACCTCCGGCGGGAGGCGTTTCTTCTGTTAGAGGTTATCGGACAAACACGAAAAGGGCTTCAGTCCCAAAGGGTGCAGGCCGAACACAGGAAGAACGTAGGTACAGGAACCATTGGTATAACAGATGTAAATTGCCGTACCTGTGTAGCTGTGTTGGGAAAGTACCAGAGTTCCAATCGCTAATAGGAAGCACTGATGCTCCAATCGTTATAGGCACTGAAAGCTGACTAAAGCCGGATATAAGGTAAGCCGAAATTTTTTCGAACAACGTAACGGTCTTCCGAAAGCTTAGGCTAAACACAGTTGGCAGTGGCATGTTCGTTGCTGTTAGTAGTAGTTCAGTTTGTCGCGAAATGGAAATAGATAGTTACTGTGAGTTTATATTGGCAGAGGTAATGCTTGGCAACCGGGATAAAATAGTAATTTGGTCCTTTTACCGACCTCCCAACTTCGATAGTACAGTTTCTGAAAGGTTCAAAGAAAGCTTGAGTTTAATTCAAACAAGTATCCGACCCACTCAGTTATATTTGATGATGACTTTAATTTACCTTCTACACTCCTGGAAATTGAAATAAGAACACCGTGAATTCATTGTCCCAGGAAGGGGAAACTTTATTGACACATTCCTGGGGTCAGATACATCACATGATCACACTGACAGAACCACAGGCACATAGACACAGGCAACAGAGCATGCACAATGTCGGCACTAGTACAGTGTATATCCACCTTTCGCAGCAATGCAGGCTGCTATTCTCCCATGGAGACGATCGTAGAGATGCTGGATGTAGTCCTGTGGAACGGCTTGCCATGCCATTTCCACCTGGCGCCTCAGTTGGACCAGCGTTCGTGCTGGACGTGCAGACCGCGTGAGACGACGCTTCATCCAGTCCCAAACATGCTCAATGGGGGCAGATCCGGAGATCTTGCTGGCCAGGGTAGTTGACTTACACCTTCTAGAGCACGTTGGGTGGCACGGGATATATGCGGACGTGCATTGTCCTGTTGGAACAGCAAGTTCCCTTGCCGGTCTAGGAATGGTAGAACGATGGGTTCGATGACGGTTTGGATGTACCGTGCACTATTCAGTGTCCCCTCGACGATCACCAGTGGTGTACGGCCAGTGTAGGAGAGCGCTCCCCACACCATGATGCCGGGTGTTGGCCCTGTGTGCCTCGGTCGTATGTAGTCCTGATTGTGGCGCTCACCTGCACGGCGCCAAACACGCATACGACCATCATTGGCACCAAGGCAGAAGCGACTCTCATCGCTGAAGACGACACGTCTCCATTCGTCCCTCCATTCACGCCTGTCGCGACACCACTGGAGGCGGGCTGCACGATGTTGGGGCGTGAGCGGAAGACGGCCTAACGGTGTGCGGGATCGTAGCCCAGCTTCATGGAGACGGTTGCGAATGGTCCTCGCCGATACCCCAGGAGCAACAGTGTCCCTAATTTGCTGGGAAGTGGCGGTGCGGTCCCCTACGGCACTGCGTAGGATCCTACGGTCTTGGCGTGCATCCGTGCGTCGCTGCGGTCCGGTCCCAGGTCGACGGGCACGTGCACATTCCGCCAACCACTGGCGACAACATCGATGTACTGTGGAGACCTCACGCCCCACGTGTTGAGCAATTCGGCGGTACGTCCACCCGGCCTCCCGCATGCCCACTATACGCCCTAGCTCAAAGTCCGTCAACTGCACATACGGTTCACGTCCACGCTGTCGCGGCATGCTACCAGTGTTAAAGACTGCGATGGAGCTCCGTATGCCACGGCAAACTGGCTGACACTGACGGCGGCGGTGCACAAATGCTGCGCAGCTAGCGCCATTCGACGGCCAACACCGCGGTTCCTGGTGTGTCCGCTGTGCCGTGCGTGTGATCATTGCTTGTACAGCCCTCTCGCAGTGTCCGGAGCAAGTATGGTGGGTCTGACACACCGGTGTCAATGTGTTCTTTTTTCCATTTCCAGGAGTGTATATGTTGGTGAAAATACATGTTTAAATCCGGCGGTAGGTATAGAACTTATGCTAAACACATTCTCTGAAAATTATTTCGAGCAGTTACTTCATGAGCCCACCCGAATAGTAACTGGTTTTTAAAACACACTTGACCTCTTAGCAACAAATAATCCTGAGCTAATAACGAGCATCAAAATAGGTACAGGAATTAGTGGACACAGGATTTTCGTAGGAAGACTCAATACTGTAACCACCAAATCCTCCAAAAATAAATGAGAAATATACCTATTCAAAAAAGCAGATAAAAATTCACTTATCTCCTTCGTGAGACACATTCTCCACTCCTTCCCAATTAACAATGTAAATGTAGACGAGATGTGGTTTGAATAGTATCGGCAGGAAATGAGAGATTTATACCAAATAAATTAACAAACGACGGAGCTGATCCTCCTCGGTACACAAAACGGGTGAAAACCCTGTTGCAGAAACAAAGGAAGAACATCTCCAATTCAAACGGAAGCAAAATCTCCAAGACTGGAGATCTTTTACGGAAGCTCGCAATTTAGCGTGGACTTCAACGCGAGATGCTTGTAATAGCTTTCACAACGAAACTTCGTCTCGGAACATGGCAGAAAATCCAAAGGGATTCTGATCGTATGTGAAGTATGCTAGCGGCAAGACACAATCAATGCCATCTCTGCGCGATAGCAACAAAAGCAATGGAATTACTGTCGACGACAGTGCAGCCAAAGCTGAGTTACTAAACACAGCCTTCCGAATTTTCTTCACCAAAGAAGACGAAGTAAATTTTCCAGAATTCGAACCAAGAACAGCGGCAAACCTAAGCGACCTATAAATAGATATTTTTGGAATAGTGAAACAACTTAAATCACTTAACAAAAGGAAGTCTTCCAGTCCAGGCTATGTACCCATTAGGTTCCTTTAAGAGTATACTGATACAATAGCCCATTCTTAACAATCATATACAGTCGCTCGCTCGACGAAAAATCCTTACCCAAAGACTGGAAAGCTGCACGGGTCACACTAATATTCAAGAATGGCAGTAGAACTAATCCACTAAATTACAGGCTCGTATCACTAACTTCGATACGCAGCAGCATTTTGGAACGTATACTGTTTTCGAACATTAGGCATTAACTCGAGGAGAACGGTCTATTGACTCACAGTCAACAAGGATTATAGAAAACGTCGATCTTGTGAAACACAGCTAGTTCTTTACTCAGTCGATGTGTTGAGTATTATTGACAACGGATTTCAAATTGATTCCGCATGTCTAGATTTCGAGAAGGCTTTTGACTACCACACAATCGACTTGTCGTGAAATTGCGTGCTTATGGAATATCGTCTCAGTTATGTGACTGGATTAGTGATTTCCTGTCAGAGAGGTCAGACTTCGCAGTGACTGTCGGAAAGTCTTCGAGTAAAACAGAAGTGATTTCTGGCGATCCCCAAGGTTATCTGTGTAAACGATTTAGGAGACAATCTGAGCAGCCGTCTTAGGTTTTTTGCAGATGATGCTTCGTTTATCGACTATTAAAGTCACCAGAAGATCAAAACAAATTTCGAAACGATTTATAAAAGATATCTGTATGGTGCAGAAATCAGTAATTCACCCTAAATATCGAAAAGTGAGAGGTCATCCACAGGAGTGCAAAGAGAAATCGGTTAGACTTCGATCACAGGATAAGTAAGTCAGATCTGAAGATCGTAGATTCAACTAAGTACCTAGGAATTACATTTACAGACAACTTAAATAGGAGGTAAGACAGCCGGCCGGTGTGGCCCTGCGGTTCTAGAAGCTGCAGTTTGGAACCGCGAGACCGCTACGGTCGCAGGTTCGAATCCTGCCTCGGGCATGGATGTGTGTGATGTCCTTAGGTTAATTAGGTTTAAGTAGTTCTAAGTTCTAGCGGACTGATGACCTCCGATGTTAAGCCCATAGTGCTCAGAGCGATTTGGAGGTAAGACACAGAAAATGTTATGAGGGAGCTACCGAAAGACTGCGTTTTATTGGCAATTCACTTATAAAATGTAACAGATCTACTAAGTAGACTGTTTACACTACGTTTGTCTGTGCTCTTTCAGAATAGTGCAGCGAGGTATGGGATTCTTACCAGAGAGGATTGTCGAAGTACATCGAGAAAGATCAAAGAAGGGCAGCACGCTCTGCATTAATGTGAAATGGGGGAGTGTCGGCGAAATGATACAAGATTTGGGGTGGACGTCATTAAAACAAAGGCGTTTTTCTTTGCGGAGGAATCTTCTCCTGAAGTTTCGATCACCAACTCTCGCCTCCGAATACAGGAACATTTTGCTGACACCGACCTACATAGGGAGACACCATCTTCAGAATAAAATAGGAGAAATTAGACCTCGCACGGAATGACGTCGGTGTTCGTTAATTCGCGCGCTATACGAGATTTGAATAACAGAGAATTATTGTGAAGATAGTTCGATGAATCCTTTTCCAGACACTTACAGTGATTTGCAGAGTATCCATGTAGATGTAGATATAGAACGACTTTCAGGCTATTCCCCTAACGTTACTCTGTAGCTCAATACGTGAGAAAAACGATCATCTAAATCTGTATTTGCAGTTCGACGACGCTGGCCTCATAATCACATGGAAATGACTTTGATCTCTGAAATAAGGTGTAGTGTTGGAAAACAAAATTGCAACAGCTGTTGTAATTAATTAGCACCTAAATAATTCGTAGAGCTTTGATTGCTCTTACTTCTTCTCTGTCGTCAGTTCTCCCCATGTAGGTGGCAATCGAACAAAGTAGTTTGGTATTTGTAGGGAGGGAAAAAGTTGGTGATGGTAATTTCGGGAAAATATCTCTCCTTAACGAAAAACGCCGTTGGTTTAATGATTGTCATTCCAACTTGCTTATCATGTCTGTGACACCCTCTCCCCTATTTCGTGATAACAGTAAACGAACTAGCCTTCTATGAACATCTTCGGTGTCTTTCGTCAATATAATCTGCTAAGTAAGGGTCCCACACCGTTCATTAATACTCCAGAAGAGGACGAAACGGCGTAGTGTAAGCTATTTCCTTTTTATTTCAATAAATGGAATTCTTTCGTTCATCTTCCAAACAACATTTTCTATAAGATGATTCCAACTTATGTGGCTCATGTT
Organism: Schistocerca nitens; assembly: GCF_023898315.1. Classification (NCBI taxonomy): domain Eukaryota; kingdom Metazoa; phylum Arthropoda; class Insecta; order Orthoptera; family Acrididae; genus Schistocerca; species Schistocerca nitens. Next base: position 255,108,505 of record NC_064618.1, read on the forward strand.
ACACTACTAGCCATTAAAATTGCCACACCAAGAAGATATGCAGATATTAAACGGGTATTCATTGGACAGATATATTATACCAGAACTGACATGTGATTACATTTTCACGCAATTTGGGTGCACAGATCCTGAGAAGTCAGTTTCCAGAACAACCACCTCTGGCCGTAATAACGGCCTTGATACGCCTGGGCATTGAGTCAAACAGAGCTTGGATGGCGTGTACATGTATAGCTACCCATGCAACTTTAACTCGATACCACAGTTCATCAAGAGTAGTGACTGACGTATTGTGACGAGAGACCTGCAATATGCGGTCGTGCATTATCCTGCTGAAATGTAGGGTTTCGCAGGGATCGAATGTAGGGTAGAGCCACGGGTCGTAACACATCTGAAATGTAACGTCCACTGTTCAAAGTGCAGTCAATGCGAACAAGAGGCGACCGAGACGAGTGACCAATGGCACCCCATACTATCACGCCGGGTGATACGCCAGTATGGCGATGACGAATACACACTTCCAATGTGCGTTCACCGCGATGTGGCCAAACACAGATGCGACCATGACGATTCTGTAAACAGAACCCGGATACATCCGAAAAAACGACGTTTTGCCATTCGCGCACCCAGGTTCGTCGTTGAGTACGCCATCGGGCGCTCCTGCCTGTGAGGCAGCGTCAAGGGTAACCGCAGCCATGGCCTCCGAGCTGATAGTCCGTGCTGCTGCAAACGTCGTCGAACTCGTCGTGCAGATGGTTGTTGTCTTGGAAATGTCCCCATCTGTTGACTCAGGGATCGAGACGTGGCTGCACGATCCGTTACAGACGTGCGGATAAGATGCCTGTCATCTCGACTGCTAGTGATACGAGGCGGTTGGGATCCAGCACGGCGTTGCGTATTACCCTCCTGAACCCACCGATTCCATATTCTGCTAACAGTCATTGGATCTCGGCCAACGCGAGCAGCAATGTCACGATACGATAAACCGCTATCGCGATAGGCTACAATCCGACCTTTATCAAAGTCGGAAACGTGATGATACGCATTTCTCTTCCGTATACGAGGCATCACAGCAACGTTTCACCAGGCAACGCCGGTCAACTGCTGTTTGTGTATGAGAAATCGATTGGAAACGTTCAACATGTCAGCACGTTGTAGGTGTCGCCACCGGCACCAACCGTGTGTGAATGCTCTGAAAAGCTAATCATTTGCATATCACAGCATCTTCTTCCTGTCGGTTAAATTTCGCGTCTGTAGCACGTCATCTTCGTGGTGCAGCAATTTTAATGGCCAGTAGCGTATAATCCCAAAGTATTTGGTTGATTTATCTGGGAACGGAAATGAAAAGAAATTTCATTTTCAGTACTTGTGTGGTGATCCTCACACTTTTTGTTGATCAGGGGCAAGGTGTAGATATCATGTATTAATCATTTCTGAATTAGTTTTGGTCTTCATATGACTTTCCTAGACGGTAATCATCTGAAACAAACTTAGACATCTCCTCCGATTGTTCCCTAAACTGTCTACTTTTTTTTTTTTTACGAGGTAGTACCTGTCAAAATAGTGAAGAATACGTAAGACTTGACTGGAGGTCAATAACTTCATACACGTACACAACATCGACTGTTATGTGAGTGATCAGAGTTTCAATTGTCTGTGACAAGTATTACGGCCATAAGATTGCATTGCTGCTGTTCGTTTTTAGTGTTGAAACCAGACCTGCTATGGTATATAAGGGACACGAATAGCGTCAGATGTTGTGTGATCACTGTGAAGAACGCTTAGATGCCGCGGTCTCGTGTGTGTGCTATAAGCACCTGGCAGAATTGGAAAGGGTCTGCCGTGCGTGTCTCCATTTGGCCGGCAGGTCGAATCGTGCAAAATCTAGACTTTTGAGGCATTCCGATGTGTCAGTGGCTCGACGTCGCACTCCATTGGGACAGACATGTCGTTACGGTTCCGGTCGACCACGTGTGACCACCATTACCGCCGTGTTATGCAGCAATCACACCGTAACCCCTTCAGATATATGCTCGCCACGCGAGAAAACCACCGCTACGTTTGGAGAGGTGCCTTGACCGGGAAGCATGGACTACTGATGAATGTCGGCGCATTATATTCAACGGAGAATCCGGATGACCATTATGCCGAGGATAACGTGGTGACCTGGAAAGAGGCCCAATTCTTCCAATGTTTCAGGAAGGCAGCAAGTTCCTACTCTGGCGTCATAGTGTCGAGAGCCTTTGAGTAGGATTTCAAATCGTGGCTGGATGTTATTGAGCAAACTCTGTCGGCACAACGGTACGTCACAGACATCTTGTTTCCTCGTGATTGTCTTCCCTCTCATGCGCCGGTACTGTGGTGCCATTTCGCAACAGTAAAATGTTCTTCCATGCATCCCAAGTGTCTGTAGGAACCATACCCGTGGTGTGCAGGCACTTCCGGGGCTAGCAAGTTTCCTAAAACTGTCCCACGATAGAATATACAAGGAGCCAGCTTGGACGTCAAGTCCATCTCAGTTCCAGTGACCTCGTACTGTCAAGTTCTTTGCAAACGTAACACCATTTTGTAACCACTGAAATCACACCACATACCTTCTCAACCCCTCAAGTCTTAACAATGGTATTCGCCAACAGCTGTGCAATTGAGATGTTATTTTATTTTATTTTAACTACCAGTTTCGGCATCCCACTATGTCTTCCTCAGACCCGAACCGCAACTGCATTCAAGTCTTCGAAGGAAGCACTTGTGATACGGTTTATAATTCACGACATGCAGGGACATACGTCCCCAGTATTCCAATATCATTTTTGAAAGATTCTTATGGGGTCGGAAGGTGACAAATGGAATGCCGAAACTGGTTGTTAAAATAAAATAAAATAACATCTCAATTGCACTGCTGTTGGCAAATTTGAATGTTGAATACTTGGCCAGCCGCTGTCCCATGTTCACAATGGATCTCTTTTCGAGTGGGTCGTTTATTGTATCAGGTAGTGCAGATTAAGATCAGCAGGCAGCCTATAAGGCGTCCTTGGGGAACTCCAGATATAATTTCAGTTTCACTGGATAGCACAGCGTTAATTACTAATTAACTATGACCCTTATAACGGCAAATCACGAACCAATTGGCACAACTGTAATGATACGTCTTAGACAAGCAGTTTGATTAGAAGCCGCTTGTGAGGAAAGCTATCAAAAGTCTTATGGAAATCTAGTGATATGAATTCTATCTGAGACTGCTTGGCAATAGCTGTCATTACTTGGTACGAATAAAGAGCCAGTTGCGTTTCAAAAGAACGATATTTTTTGGTATTGTAGAACACCGTAAGCCACTGTTTACAATATTCTTCTTGGGCAATGCTATTATAGATTATTTAAGTTTTGAAATACAATCAACAAAAAATTATTATTTTCTTATTTCAGGTTAACACGATCACGTTGCCAGTCATCTAAGCCCACAGTTGTGGGAGCGCAACGTGACGAATGCTCCAGGTCAGAAATACAGAGCGCTACATCTGGCTTTAACTACCACCAATGCTATAAACCACCAATATCTGGGACACAGTGACCAAATGCGTAACATCGGATCGTTCACTTCTGAAGGTAAACGAGCATTTGTAGTTCGTCTTAGTATTGAGTCTGCGAATCAGCATTTGGCCGACTGCAAGTGGTACTGCTATTCACTGAAGAAAGATGCTTTTCCTTCCAAATATTACCAAGAGGACACAATTTCTGTTACTTGTTCTGATTTGATTGAATAACCTTTTATTTGTGCACGTAAAGGAATTTAATTTGGATGTCATAACTACATCAGTGTTGTTGGACATACAATAATGGATACTTAGTTTCATCTACGCTACTCCGTAATGGAAGAACGATGGCTTTCACACAAATACTTGGAAGGCTCCTCGCAGCACCTGGGTGGGCTGATGTCCCTAGACAACACGTTAATGGTCGTTGCTCTACTGCATTTCTTCAGTCTGCTTGATTATCTAGGAAAGATATAATATTAGTTATTTATAGTTTGAAAAGCGTCATCATACATTACCAAATGACACCTGATTGCTTGATGGATACATTGAAAGAGTAGTCTCCATCTAATCGGTCTTCCTATTACGCAGTCGAGGAAGGTGCGCCGTCGTTCCATCACTTTATTTACCCGAGTGGCTCAAGTACCGGTGTAAGGCGATCTACTTTACGCTACGTGGAAGCCTTGCGTTTACAGTGTCGTAAATGTAGCAGTGTCGTATTTGTACTTTTGCTGTCGACGATTGAAGGGTGAAACTAGGTGCTGGCGCACGCTTTAGACTCAGCAGCGAATAGCATCAAGGGAGCCAGCCCGCCATTAGTAATTTCATGAGTCAGAATACGAAACTGCGGAGAAGTTTGCAATATTGGGCCGCGAGGGGTAGCCGCGCGGTCTAAGGCGTCTCCTCACGGTCCGGGCGGCTCCCCGCCTCGGAGGTTCAAGTCCTCCCTCGGGCATGGGTGTGTGTGTTGTCCTTAGCGTAATTTAGTCTAACTTAGATTAAGTAGTGCGTAAGCTTATGGACCGATGACCTTAATAGTTGGTCCCATAAGACTTTACCATAAATTTCCACTTTAAGATATTGGTGTAAAGTGCAGAGATCACGAATTTTGCCCTACCATTTCTGCTCACATAACCGGTCAAGTGGCTGTGGTGAAATTTCTTCAGAGTTGAAAATAACTACTATCGGTTCAACTGTCGCCGAACAAGCGTCCGTTAGTGATCTCGTCAGCCAACTGGTAACATTTGGCGAGTTCTGGTGGAAATGGTCGAGCAGCAATGCAAAATATGCCATAGTACGTATCTCAAATTTCACTGTGAGTTAAAGATATTCAGCAACTGTAATTGTAGGCAGAGTTTTTTTAAAGCAAACGCGCTACTCGCTATGCTTAACAGTAAAGCAAGTGACAGAAGCGTGTACTCTTCCAAATGTAAATCGGGAAGTTAGCGGCCTATACTTCGTGCGAGGGCAAGAGTCTCAGAAAAATATTCTTAGATACCATGAGGACGCCATTCTGCGAAACTTGAAGACAGAACCAGTATGTGTTAAAATATAGTGGCTTTGAGGCACAGCTTATGAACTAGAAATGGTCATCGTGCTACTGAATCAACTGCAACACTGTTCAGAGTCCTTGATATGGACAACTGTGTACTGGTCTTCTGTAACGAAGTGATGCAAATGATCTTTCATACTGCTGTGACGGTAGACTTATCCCACTCTGCATTCAGAAACAACCTAAGGTCTATATTAATGAAGCTCTCACCTTAGCCTTGCTATGGTGTGTACATAAAAAGTAGTTCTGGAAGGTAGTACACAAGGTGCGTCTCAAAAGTACGCTCAGTGGTCTCAGCAAACAAAGTAAACAAGTGGCAGTAGCCTGACGACCTTATAAGATGTCTCCCGCAGATGGAGACGAAACGGTAGGTGGAAATTTTATAAAAATGGTTCAAATTGCTCTGAGCACTATGGGACTTAACATCTGTGGTCATCAGTCCCCTAGAACTTAGAACTACTTAAACCTAACTAACCTAAGGACATCACATACATCCATGACCGAGGCAGGATTCGAACCTGCGACCGTAGCAGTCGCGCGGTTCCGGACTGCGCGGAAATTTTATACATCGACCACTGCCCCTCAGCCCGGTAGTTTTAACTGAAGAAAGAAAACAAGAGTTACAAACAAAATACCTTCACTAGCTTCCAATGTAATCACTATTAGCTGCAACACACTTCTGAAATCGGCTGTAAAGGTGTTGGAAACTGTCAACAAACGCTTCTTATGGAGTTTCTAGATGCACTATGGTCACGAGCAACCCTTGCGAAGCCTAAGTCTGTCATCGTTAATAAGGCGAGGAAATCTGGAAAATAAGGAGAGTGCTAAGAAGACACTTTGCGTTGATCGAAGAACTTCAGCACGCAAAGGTTGCGGATATCAAACAACGCGTGTCTCTGGTTCTTCCACCAGTTCGCACAAGAAGCGTTTGCTGATCCAACAGCCTTTCATGTTATTTCAGAAGTGTGTTGTAGCTAATGGTCATTACTTCCAAGGCCAGTCAAGGTATTCCGTTTTGTAACTCTTGTTTCCTTTATTTCCGGACGCAACATGTACTTTCGCCAAATGGTAGATTCAGTGTAACAGAAAACACGATGCATTCGAGAAAGGCAACTCGGGTTTTTTGTTTCTTGTTCGAATTACGATGGTGTGTCCATTTCAACAGTAATATATTAAATCACGTCGTTAGCAGAGGCAGGCATATCGGGAGGTTCCGAATTGCAACGGCATTTGCTGAAACACATGTGATTTCTCCATAACGATACTTATTGCACTACACAGAGTGGCTGTGACATCGTAAGTCTCTCATATGTAATGTAAGTCTAGTATAATGACTATTTTTAGTGACATTCATGGAAACTCGTCAAATTCTGACGAATGCAACGCGTGGATTACTAGTCTCGTTGTTTTTGTGATTGCTGCTGAGCCATTACACTGTTATTTACTGCTGTCACCGATGACGTATACATGAGTCCCACCTGAAAAATGGAAGCTCATATTCAGTTTACTGACTGCTCAGCGTAAGTGTATGTTAGTACATTCCACAGTAGCGGTGTACCCGTCATTTGTGTTACCTGGTGATTTCGTTGGTCAGTGTAATACCACCTAAGAGACCTCTACCCCACCGCCCCAACTCCCTCGCCACTCTCTCTCTCTCTCTCTCTCTCTCTCTCTCTCTCCTCACTAGCGTAATGATACACTACACGGAGAAAGCGACACGTGATGAATTTCTCCTAACGACAGCCATCAGCGACCGTTGGTGTGCTTTCTTCAAGACCCCTACGTCATTCTCCTGTGAACAGGGAAGAATTGCAGCAACAGCGCACAACCGTCGAAGCGAAGGAGAGCGGCGTCTTAAAGTTCCACAGCTAATAATTATGTTAAGAGTTACAAGTATCTGTATAACTGTGTCAAAGACCTATGAGAAGGAAAGGTAACTACGATTGGTGTTGAGCAACTGACATAAACCTTGTAATTTTCTTTCTGTAATCAAATAAACTGGCAATGATTACTAACGGAAACTTCTTTCTCTGGCGACCAGACAGAGGCTGCACAGAGGTTTTAATTAACAATTACGATAAAAGTTTGCTTGATTTCTTTCCCAAATACTGTGTCTGAATCCATAAGAGCAGCGGGTGAACAAAGGAAGAACATTTTGTTTTAACAAAAGAGACAATTTGGGACAACGTTGCCCCAGAGATGCTTTAAGCTGTCTTAGTTATTGGGATATTGATGTCATAATGCAAAATCTATTGACAGTAATGCTATAGAAAGAAATACCAAAAATTGTCAGAGACTTCGCTGGAAAACTAACAGATCCAGTATTAATAAATGAAGTTACATGTCCAGCTGCATTTTGCGTAAGTTATTTTATATACTTATCAGGTATAATATGCTCAAACAGGCTTTTGCAGTTTTCATGAGCGTACAATCACATATTACTTCAAAGTTGTAGTCATCTATTAGTTCTGAGGATCTGACTATTAGAAAGGCTTAGCTTCTCTCTGTGAAGACTAAAACAAATGACTTTAACAAAACATGTTAGCAATCGGAAAGTCGCGACTGTCAGAAAATCTGAAAAGATGAACAAAAGAAAAGTTAGAAGCTCCACATGGTAGTAACAAACAAGACAAGAAACGCATTAAAAGTTTGGTAGGTCAGTAGAAAAAGATTGTGGTGGTCTTAGAAAAGTTCTGGTATTAAGTAGTTGAAATTTGGAACAGGAAATGGGGCCAGAAATACAAATGATCAATTTGAAAAAAAAGCAAGTTACTGATATGTATAACAATGGTTACAGGAAACGAGAGGAGGTATGCTGATCATTTCCAACTACTAGATAAAGAAATATAACCAATAAAGACAGAAAAATGTTAGCTCGGAATAGGCAAAAAGACACATTTGGAAGTATTGGCAATAGAGTTAACAGAACCTAAGCGAAAAAAAAATTAGCTATGGGCAACTAGAGGGATATTTTCGGAAAATGAGGGAGAAGAACATTAGTCATGTCACTATTTGACAAAGGGGGGCTCTGAGCACTATGGGACTCAACTGCTGTGGTCATAAGTCCCCTAGAACTTAGAAATACTTAAACCTAACTAACCTAAGGACAGCACACAACACCCAGCCATCACGAGGCAGAGAAAATCCCTGACCCCGCCGGGAATCGAACCCGGGAACCCGGGCGTGGGAAGCGAGAACGCTACCGCACGACCACGAGATGCGGGCTCACTGTTTGACACTTAAAGCTAATAAATCTGTCTTAATATGCTATACTCTGTACCCTTCCTCTCTTACTACCCTTTATCAGGCCATTGATTACGCTTCGCGAGCGTCAAATTATCCTGACAAGAAATGTAGCATATTATGTTTTTATTTTTCTAACTCCCAATCAAATGGTTCAAATGGCTCTGAGCACTATGGGACTTAACTTCTGAGGTCATCAGTCCCCTAGAACTTAGAACTACTTAAACCTAATTATCCTAAGGACATCACACACATCCATGCCCGAGGCAGGATTCGAACCTGCGACCGTAGCGGCCGCGCGGTTCCAGACTGTAGGGCCTAGAACCGCTCGGCCACTATAGCCGGCCCAACGCCAAATCCCGTAATCGTATAATCATTTTTACACAACGACATTAGCCTTTTGTAGCTTGACTGTTTCGAATTACTTTGCTGTTTGATCACTCTTCGCCTTAATATGTGTGGGTATTTTTTGGTTTAAGAATTGCATCACGTCCCTTTTTTCTGCTCTATGATTATCTTCGTTATTGTGCTTGTATGTTCGTGAATCCGTCTGTAAGAGAGGTAAGATTGAGGGATAGACGCCGGGGTGTCAGGAAAGAGAACTTAGCTTTCGGACTTGTAGCAAAGCAACTGGAGAGAAACCTATCTTGGAGTAAAGAATCCTTGTCCTGACTTTCACTTGGGGGAAAGCTTTTCTCGGGTCAGCTACGTACCGTGACGACTTTAGAACGATCAGGGTGTGTGGGACGTTGTAGGATCTTATTCATTCGCTATATCAATGCTACATTTGAGTAATACTTAAGCGTATCATTAACAATCGGCAGAAAGCAGGTATGTTCGTGGACGCTTAATATATGTCTAACATCAGAACTGTTGCATCTGAAATTCCAAAACAACATCGCTACAATTGGCAATACCTGTATGAAGGCTGGAGAGAGAATTTTTCAATTGACAAATGCAGAGTGTGTGATTCCTGGATATAAAGGCATATTTATTGACATACCAACAAAACAGAGTCCTCCAAGTGAAACATTAAAACTGTTCGTAACTCAAATTAAATGGCAGAATAGTCACCGTCATGCATTTTTGGTTTGACATCGAATGGCAGTACTAGGAATACGCTTTACACCAGAGAGAACTGAGGCTAGGAGAGTTCGTACTGACCTCAAAAATGTTTACAATAAGTGCAGTTCTGTGAACGAAAAACGAATTCAAAACATCCTTAAAGTGTCACTGGATACATAAACTCCAGAGTACTACTTTATTTCATTTTTTATTTAGATTTCCTAAAAATTTGTTAAGAAACTTGATACCTGAAGAAAAGTTTATTTTCTTGCGATTGAGTAGCAAGTCCTAAGAAGGAAGCTTCAGCGACAGTGTTTGGGCGATAAGGCAAAGACAAATGGAAACGTGTAGTTATTGTCACCACCCTATGAGAGGACGTCCTGGCTTCGATGCCAGACACAGACCGAGGTGGTGCAGTGGCGAGACTTTGGATTCGTAACCGGGAGGAGAGCGATTCAAATCCTGGTAAGGTTCCTCGTGTTTGGCATAAATTACTTGAGTAAAGTGCCGGGATGGTTTCTTTCCTTCCCCACCCTCACCAGTCTGTGCTCCTCCATCTTAAATGATCTCGTCGTGGAAATGGCTTCAAATCTCAACTTTCCTCAAACCTGAATTCTCCCGAGTGTTTTTTAACGAGTGTTGGCGTATTAAAATGTCGAATGTTGATTGCGATTTATCTGTTGTCTACTGCAGTTTGACGGGTTGAATTCGGTTCTGTGAAAGCCTTTGTGTTGCATGTACGGAAGGCTACTTTTTTTTTTCTTGCCATAACTACAGCCAGGACATTCATGTTATTACAGACTTCTGCAAAACATTATCATGATACCCTGGGTACCACTTTAATCAGTTTTTCTGTATGTCCATCTCTTAAGAGATGGTTGCGCGACTCGGCTGTTCGATGCATGATATCAAATCAAACATCTTTCAAACGTGTAGTTTCCAAACTTACTTTATTTGGCTATCAGTTTAGGTGGAATCTTCCTACGCGTCGGTCACGGGCCTGAAGATGGCGTAATAAGTCGTCGAAAGTGGTAGCCAAAAATAAGTTTGGAAACTAGGTGGCTGAAAGGTGTTTAATTTGACATCCTTAACAGTTTTCAGATAAAGACTGTGTGCGTTCGAAGTTCAGTGGTACCTAATGAAGACCTTCGAAAGGATTCAGCTAAATTTCATTACAAGGACCGTTGGACAACATAGCTAGGTGAATTGTTAATGTTTCTTGGAATTTATCCCACCAAGTTTCGGATCACGAGAAAATGTGCAGAATATTGGCACATAAAATACAATTTCGAGAAAGTTAGGCAAATAAGAGGGGTCAAGTAATCACTGGCAGGCAGGCGCTGAAGAGATGGACGACCGCTGAATGGTAACGCATCAGTGACAGCGCTGGAAGAGGAGCGTATGGTACTCATGTTAAGGAAAGTGAGAACGTATGTCACTTACGTACCTCATAGGCATCAATACGGCCTTTTTAGAGCCAGTGAAAGGAGCCAAGACTGATGTGAAGAAACCGGAAATCTGAACGTGTAATGTTAACAATTCCTCGATCAAATTTTCACTCATGATGAAGAGGCGCTCACTTTATGACGTTGCAGTTTGTACGAAGTAACACGACCAAGAAACATATGCTGTCATAAATAGTTTAGCGGTTACATATTCCAAGAAAGAGCTGCAGAAATGTCAATCGTCTAATAGTTAAATAAAGTGAATGTTGTGATGATCAACAGCACCGTCACTTTGGAGAGGAGACAGTGAAGAAGCGGTAACTCTCGCTCCGGATGTGAGCACTTGATTGTGGTGGAAGGAGGAAGTATGAAGACTTTATACTACTGAGCTACTAAATGTTACCAGTGATCCGGCCTGGGTGCGTATTTCTGAGCAGAGTTTGCGTAACACCAGTAGAGTAAGGAACTTCAGAACGTCACCAGAATCCTAATTTCCAGACAACGGAGAGGACCACGATAACATTCAGAAGATGAAATTTAAGTTCCATAAAAAACAACTAGTGAGAAAATCTTCTAGAGCGAAGAAAACAACCGTTTGCAAATCCTACATCGATAAATGGTAGATACTGGCACTCTCCAGATACGTAGTCACCGAGTGTGATTGCTTGTTCGCCTTCACTATTGAAATTAACAGAACGAAAAATAATTAACAATTATGCTAAGTACTATTTCCTGTACTTGTCACTATTGCTGATAGCTTCTTGTCATTAAATAATACATTCTTTGTAATTATCTAATTTTCCCTTCGCAAATTTTATTTTTATTTATTCTCTCCACCTCAACTTTTTTAGACCACATTATTTTCATATAAAACTTAATAATACTTAGGTAAGAACATACTGAGTTGCGCGATCGTTCAGTAAACTATCTATGAAATAATGAATTAAATTCCTTACTGTATTGTGAGTAGCAGTAGAAATAATACGTGTCGAATACGGCTTTTAGTAAATTCTGAAGGAAAGATCATATTTGAAAACCGCAACTAGTAAATGAAATAAACAATAAATAAATTTACACTATCGTCCACAAACATAACAATGTAACTCATTTCTTTATATATTAAAACTTGGCGCCAGCCTTCACACGAAATAAATTCAGTCTGAAACAGTGTAGAGAAAAGGAAAGCAAGCTCACTTCAGAATTTTGAATTCTTCTATGAACATTGAGAAATAATGGTCTCAAAAACAATGTTCGAAAGAATGGCAGGCCTACAGGCTAATAACACAGATTTCTTCGTGCCACAAAATGCTCTGCTTCATCCGGTACTCAACAGCTAGCTTCGTAGAGTACTGGTCGACGAACTCTGGTCACATTCAGAAAGAACAACGCTCAAATTCTTTTCCCTCCATTCTGATTTAGACCCTCCACATTTACCAAAAAATCACCAGAAGGTAAGGTACCTTTAGTATCTCCACAGTTCTGTGCTTCAACTACCATGCTTAAATTTTTGATGCTCCTCTAATGAAAATGGCAGCCGAGTCACATGGAAGAGCAAACCTTTCCTATTGCCCTTTCTTACCAGAAGGTAAGGTACCTTTAGTATCGCCACAGTTCTGTGCTTCAACTACCATGCTTAAATTTTCGTTGCTCCTCTAATGAAAATGGCAGCCGAGTCACATGGAAGAGCAAACCTTTCCTATTGCCCTTTCTTATTTGCACTTGTTACACTGTCGTTTCTCGAAGACTGTAGTATATCGCTCATTGAAGTCTTGTGACAAGTTTCTCGAATAACACAGTGGTATTATAAAAGGTTTCAAATTTGAAATACCATCAGAGAGGCGCTGCACGTCCGATGAAAAACTACAGAGATGAAGACGAACCATCCGTGATCTCTCGTATACGTTCTATTGTTAAGGGTTAAAAGCAAAAAAATTCTTTGTACAGTTTTATTTGGTGTAGGAGGATGTGCAGTCAACCTCTCCAGAAAGGTGGGCTGTATGCCCTGTTATCACACGACAGTGAACCACACGATACAATAATGAGTTAGACCCAACACCAAAATCGTATCCCTAAAGCGTAATTAATGAATCAGGAGGAAAGGCACGTGTTTTGATGGGTAATAGCATTACTGATTCTGAACAAAAAACTTGATGTGGACATATGCCCGATTCTGAATGGTTTCCGAGATATAACATTTTTAAATACATTTCTGTTTATTTTCTGTGTTATTCAAATGGTTCAAATGGCTCTGAGCACTATGGCACTTAACTTCTGAGGTCATCAGTCCCCTAGAACCTAGAACTACTTAAACCTAACTAACCTAAGGACATCACACACATCCATGTCCGAGGCAGGATTCGAACCTGCGACCGTAGCGGTCGTGCGGTTCCAGACTGTAGCGCCTAGAACCGCTCGGCCACTCCGGCCGGCTTTCTGTGTTATTCATTGCATCGTTTACACCGTACCACAGTAATACAGAGAAAGTTGAGACGAACATTTTGATACAGGACGCCTGTGGTCTATGAAGTCGGAAAACTACGTCAAACTGCCCTACGAAGAGTACCCAAGCTATAGCGCACGAGCGACGCCGAGATTTTATACAGGGTGATTCAAAAAGAATACCACAACTTTAAAAATGTGTATTTAATGAAAGAAACATAATATAACCTTCTGTTATACATCATCACAAAGAGTATTTAAAAAGGATTTTTTTCACTCAAAAACAAGTTCAGAGATGTTCAATATGGCCCCCTCCAGACACTCGAGCAGTATCAACCCGATACTCCAAATCGTTCCACACTCTCTGTAGCATATCAGGCGTAACAGTGTGGATAGCTGCTGTTATTTCTCGTTTCAAATCATCAATGGTGGCTGGGAGAAGTGGCCGAAACACCATATCCTTAACATACCCCCATAAGAAAAAATCGCAGGCCAGTGATGAAGTGCTCTGTCACGGGCTGCCTGGCGGCCGATCCATCGCCTCGGGTAGTTGACGTTCAGGTTTCATAACTAAACTTTTTCGTAGGACTCTCCATACAGTTGATTGTGGAATTTGCAGCTCTCTGCTAGCTCTGCGAGTCGATTTTCCTGGGCTGCGAACAAATGCTTGCTGGATGCGTGCTACATTTTCATCACTCGTTCTCGGCCGTCCAGAACTTTTCCCTTTGCACAAACACCCATTCTCTGTAAACTGTTTATACCAACGTTTAATACACCACCTATCAGGAGGTTTAACACCATACTTCGTTCGAAATGCACGCTGAACAACTGTCGTCGATTCACTTCTGCCGTACTCAACAACACAAAACGCTTTCTGTTGAGCGGTCGCCATCTTAGCATCAACTGACGCTGACGCCTAGTCAACAGCGCCTCAAGCGAACAAATGTACAACTAAATGAAACTTTATAGCTCCCTTAATTCGCCGACAGATAGTGCTTAGCTCTGCCTTTTGTCGTTGCAGAGTTTTAAATTCCTAAAGTTGTGGTATTCTTTTTGAATCACCCTGTATATTCCCGCGATCTCTCCGCGCGAACTGTTAGTCCTAGCAAATGTAATTTATTTTAATTGTGTAATGAGACACGTTTTCGTTGGAGTGTGCGGTTTTCGAGTTGTTAAAGAAAAGCGTACGAAAGTGATATAAACGTGTTTTATCTCGGAAACCATTCACAATAGGCCATATGTCCATATTAAGTTTTTTGTTCGGAAACACTAATACTGCCGCATCCCAAAGCTGGTACCTTTCCCCCTCACTCACCCTGTATTTGCAAATATACATACATAACTTGTTCCTGAAATTTCTATGGGCAACATTAGGCGTACTGCGCTGTGGGAGATAGCGTAGCTAATGAATTGTCACACCTTCGATCGAATGCGAGGATGAACAAACTGTCTATGTCTCTGGGCCAGCCATGGCTTAGTGCATTGCCTCAGCACTCGCTTGAACTGCTACATAAGATTGTTCCGTCAAGAAGATATGTAAGTAATGCAGTTGGTTTGTTTACTCACAGCGTTGCCCTTGACGGCTGGAAGACCTTCGCCGGACGTGGTAGTGCCGCTTCTCAGGCCCGGCGCCGACTGCTACAGCGTGGGCCAGAGAGGCTGAACGGGGAAAGTCTTCTAGGCGGTATCTGGGCTAAATGAGGCCAGAGGGCGATGGTGGGCACGTCGGGACTGAGGGAACAGCCGGCTCCACCGTCCGCGTCCCGTGGTCTGCCGTCTATTGCTGCGTCATGCTGCTGGTGAAACTTACAGGGAATACAGTCATAAGTCATCAGTCTGTTGTCAGGTACGTACCGTGGCCCAGGAGCGGCGTCGTTGACTGCTAAGCCAAAGTTGTTCAATCTCAGTTTTGCTCCCAAAGGATTTAAGGAAAATCATTTGCAATGGGGCCTAAAGATTCTTTATACTACAGCCATGACTAAAGACGGTGGGGAAACGAACGCAGGTTACGCGCAACATCGTCCCCTTCGGGTGGGAAACTGATCATAAAGCAGGACGAACAGCAATGATCGACGGCATGGCAATGGAAGAGGCAATGTAATTCAATGCGGAGGTGAAAAAAGCAAGGGAAGTGTAGCATTCTACGATCGGAACGTCGAGTGTAAGAGGTCTTAATGTGGTCGATATATTCTACATCTACATCTACATTTATATTCCGCAAGCCACCCAACGGTGTGTGGCGGAGGGCACTTTACGTGCCACTGTCATTACCTCCCTTTCCTGTTCCAGTCGCGTATGGTTCGCGGGAAGAATGACTGCCGGAAAGCCTCAGTGCGCGCTCGAATCTCTCTAATTTTACATTCGTTATTTCCTCTGGAGGTATAAGTAGGGGGAAGCAATATATTCGATACCTCATCCAGAAACGCACCCTCTCGAAACCTGGACAGCAAGCTACACCGCGATGCAGAGCGCCTCTCTTGCAGAGTCTGCCACTTCAGTTTGCTAAACATCTCCTTAACGCTATCACGCTTACCAAATAACCCTGTGACGAAACGCGCCGCTCTTCTTTGGATCTTCTCTATGTCCTCTGTCAAACCGACCTGATACGGATCCCACAGTGATAAGCAATACTCAAGTATAGGTCGAAGGAGTGTTTTGTAAGTCACCTCCTTAGTTGATGGACTACATTTTCTAAAGACTCTCCCAATGAATCTCAACCTGGCACCCGCCTTAGCAACAGTTAAATTTATATGATCATTCCACTTCAAATCGTTCCGTACGCATACTCCCAGATATTTTACAGAAGTAACTGCTACCAGTGTTTCTTCCGCTATCATATAATCATACAATAAAGGATCCTTCTTTCTATATATTCGCAATACATTACATTTGTCTATGTTAAGGGTCAGTTGCCACTCCCTGCACCAAGTGCCTATCCGCTGCAAATCTTCCTGCATTTCGCTGCAATTTTCTAATGTTGCAACTTCTCTGTATACTACAGCATCATCGGCGAAAAGCCGCATGGAACTTCCGTCATTATCTACTAGGTCATTTATATATATTGTGAAAAGCAATGGTCCCATAACACTCCCCTGCGGCACGCCAGAGGTTATTTTAACGTCCTTAGACGTCTCTCCATTGAGAACAACATGCTGTGTTCTGTTTGCTCAAAACTCTTCAATCTAGCCACACAGCTGGTCTGATATCCGTAGGCTCTTACTTTGTTTATCAGGCGACAGTGCGGAACTTTATCGAACGCCTTCCGTCAGTCAAGGAAAATGGCATCGACCTGGGAGTCTGTATCTAATATTTTCTGGGTATCATGAACAAATAAAGCGAGTGGGGTATCACACGATCGCTGCTTCTGGAATCCATGTAGATTCCCGCAGAGTAGATTCTGGGTTTCCAGAAATGACATGATATGCGAGCAAAAAACATGTTCTAAAATTCTACAACAGATCTATATCAGAGATATAGGCCTATAGTTTTGCGCATCTGCTCGACAACCCTTCTTGAGAGCTGGAACGACCTGTGCTCTTTTCTAATCATTTGGAACCTTCCGTTCCTTTAGAGACTTGCGGTACACGGCTGTTAGAAGGGGGGCAAGTTCTTTCGGGTACTCTATGTAGAATCGGACTGGTACCCCGTCAGGTAGCAATCAGCAAAGTGAAATGGAATAAAAATAAACATATCTATTCAGGCGAATGTGCTGTAATACCAAGAGCATCAGGAAATGATGAAACCGAAGTATGATTTACAAACAACATGAAGCTACAGAAAAGTCAGTTACTTTGAACTGTTCAGCGACAGCGGACCGTCCAGTCACATTAATGCGACCTCCTGTGAAAGGCCTGTAGAGCCACCTTTTGCGGTGCGGGCCACTGCGAGACGTTGCTGAAGAGAGTCAGTGACGTCCTGGAAGCGTGTGGAGCCACGTCGACTCCAGTCCAGTGTCCAGGAGCCCTATGTTTCTCGCTTCAAGCTCCGTGGCACGAACAATTTGTTCGAGGCGGCCCCACAGATTCTCCATGGGTTTAAATCCGGAGAGTTGGTGGCCAGGGAAGTACGGTAAATTAATTCTGGTGCTCTCTGAACCACGCACGTACACTGCAAGCTGTGTGACACGTCGTATTGTCCTGTTGGTAGGTGGATCGGGCCAAGGACAAACAAATTGTAAGTACGGGTGGACATAATCCCCAAGGATTGATATTGGTCCGTAGTGCCTCCTAGATTGGGATTTTTCAGGGAATACCCTCCGACCTGGACTCTTCCTACGATTGTTGCAGGATGTTCGCCTTCACATCATTCATGCCGTACACTCTAACGGCCAGCTGTCCGATGGAGCATACAACGTCATTCATTACAAAAGGCCACGTATGACTCCAACGATGTGGAAATTCCTACCTTCATCGCCGATGAACAGCAATTAGCATGGGTATATGAACCAGGAGCCTCCAGTGGAGGCCATACGCTGCAACGTTCGCTGAAAAGATGTTGAGGAGGTTCATCTGGATGGTCAGTTGCACAAAAATTGCGCGTCTGTCCGCACGTACACATCTCACCCCTGTCATTTATGGCCAGCAGTGCAGAAAAGTTGCCTCGGCTCCGGTTTTGGATAGCGCCATTTTGTCATCCACAGTATAATTTAACAACGCGGCTCTCGAACCAGTTACAAACTTAGCCATTCCGGAAATGCTTCCATTCTGACCTGAAAGGCCTGAAAGGCAATGATCATGCCCCTTTGGACATTTGATATATTGCTCATTTTCCGCTTTACTACAATGACTGGACTGTTTTCCACATTCCTGAGACACACTTTACATACCCTCCGATGTTAACGCTGCCACCTACCGTCAGTGACTGTTAATTACACGTTGAGGTAGAATATAGGCGGTGGTCACATTCACATGATTAGACCGTGTATGACTCGCATCAGAATATAAACTAAACCAACAGCAATGTGAGCTGGTTAGTTAGAGAGGAGATATGTGCAAATTAAATGGTTGACTGGTAAATTAGAAAGCAACTCTATCATACCAAAACAATCTCGCGATACCTTGGAGCTCAATTGGACGAAAAGCGTAACTACACACGACACATTCAGACAATATTAAACAAAGCAAGCAACATTGTGCACAAAATAGCCCGCACCTCAACAGCAAATTAAAAGCTGCAGTAATAACCTATCGGGATGTTTTTACGCTACTGGCCATTAAAACTGCTATACCAGGAAGATGACGTGTTATAGACGCGAAATTTAACCGACATGAAGAATATGCTTTGATATGCAAATGATTAGCTTGTCAGAGCATTCACACAAGGTTGGCGCCGGTGCGACACCTACAACGTGCGCACGTAAGGAAAGTTTCCAACCGATTTCTTATACTCAAGCAGCAGTTGACCGGCGTTACCTGGTGAAACGTTGTTGTGATGCCTCGTGTAAGGAAGAGAAATGCGTACCATCACGTCTCCGACTTTGATAAAGGTAGAATTGTAGCCAATCGCGATTGCGGTTTATCGTATCGCGACATTGCTGCTCGCGTTGGTCGAGATCCAATGACTGTTAGCAGAATATGGAATCGGTGGGTTCCGGAGAGTAATACGGAACGCCGTGCTGGATTCCAACGGCATCTTATCCGCATGGCTGTAACGGATCATGCAGCCACGTCTCGATCCCTGAGTAAACAGATGGGGACGTTCGCAGGACAACAACCATCAGCACGAACAGTTCGACGACGTTCGCAGCAGCATGGATTATTAGCTCTGAGACCATGGCTGCGGTTACCCTTGACGCTGCATCACAGACAGGAGCGCCTGCGATGGTGTAGTGAACGACAAAACCTGGGTGCACGAATGGCAAAACGTCATTATTTCGGATGAATCCAGGTTCTGTTTACAGCAACATGATGGTCGCATCCGCGTTTGGGGACATCGCGGTAAACGCATATTGGAAGCGAGTATTCGTCATCACCATACTGGCCTATCACCCGGCGTGATGGTACAGGGTGCCATTGGTTACACGTGTCGGTCACCTCTTTTTCGCATTGACGGCACTCTGAACAGTGGACGTTACATTCCAGATGTGTTACGAACCGTGGTTCTACCCTTCATTCGATCCCGGCGAAACCCTACATTTCAGCAGGATAATGCACGACCGCATGTTTCAGGTCCTGTACAGGCCTTTCTGGATACATAAAATGTTCGACTGCCTCCCTGGCCAGCTTATTCTCCAGATCTCTCACCAATTGAAAACGTCTGGTCAATGGTGGCCGAGCAACTGGCTCGTCACAATACGCCAGTCACTACTCATGATGAACTGTGATATCGTGTTGAAGCTGCATAGGCAGCTGTACCTGTACCCGCCATCCAAGCCCTGTTTGACTCAACGTCCAGGCGTATCAAGGCCGTTATTACGACCAGAGGTGGTTGTTCTGGGTACTGATTTCTCAGGATCTACGCACCCAAACTGCGTGAAAATGTAATCACATGTCAGTTCTAGCATAATACATTTGTCAAATGAGTATCCGTTTACCATCGGCATTTCTAATTGGTGTAGCAATTTTAATGGCCATTAGTGTATTTTCTTTGACTAACCACAACACTGTTTTCCATAAGCCCTTCAGGGTACAGGGTGTTTCAAAAAGAAGACCTGATTTCAAATCTTCATTATTGTTGACAAAAAGTACTAAAAACATCAGGTGAATTGCAAATTACTCACAAAATCTTAAAGTTTTAGGTATGCTATTACAAAAGCTCTATTCTGATATCATCTCCCTCTCTCTTCTTTGGTATTAAAGTATTTTTGTTTATATGGAAGAGGTGCTCGGGATTGTTTCGAAAATGTAAAGGATATTTAAAACACTGTTGGCGTCGTGTATCTTCTGCACGCTCGAATATGCGGCTTACATATAACGCCAACGACACTCAAAGTTCCTACGCAGCAAAAATATTAGTAAAAATGGGTATAGTTTTGGTTGTAGAGATTTAATTACGTTATTCAAATTCTCGGATAGTTCAAAGATAATCAGAAGTATTGTGAAACTATTACTGTTATTGATCGATAAATTAATTGTGCGAAGAGAGAGTCGATATAACCACCTATGTAACGTAAGGGTTTGTACTCACGATAAATAATTTCATTTTTATCACACTGGCTTCAGTACGGTTAAGCATTTTCTTGACAGAAATAAATTTAATTTCAAACTCAGAGATAACGTGAAGCAAACCTAAGCCTTGTTGCCTGGTACAGTTAATTTTATCCATGCAGTTCAGTAAAAGTTCTGGTAAAATGAACCTTGCACATATTAATGCCTGAAAATTATCATCAATATTCAAAGTATTTATTATGTTAACTTGAGGGTGAAGCCCAATATTTAACATTTTAATTAAAATCCTCGTAATGCCCTCCTGTGCGCCATTACGACGAAAGAAAGGCAGATAGGCAATCTTCTACAAAACTCACTCTACATAATTACTTACAGTTCAATATTTCCACAGGGAGGGAGAGGTTTTGAATAAGAACAGGAGAAATTCACTTTTGACCACGTACTGTAAGAGGAAATACGTATGTCTAATACTTAGTGCGTCAGAACAGCTAAGCGACTTATGTCTTCGACACCAGAGACAAAAGTAGTATTAGAGGTTTGAATGAAATATTTTTTACATTAATGTGATTGGATATCCATGGTTACAAAGAACGTCTTTACATTGTATAGTTATTCTTTGGTGCTAAAATAGATATTTTTTTAATATTTCTAACACAAAAATATCATATTAACGAGCTGTAGCTTTTGTAGTTATCTGTCGTATTAGCTTTTGTTTTTATCGACAGAAATACGCTTAATTTCGTACTTTTTTTACAGTTTACACGTACACGTCTGGTACAGGTTTAGTTTACTTCTTATAGGGCTTTACACGAGACGTCGCAACGCACCCTGAAAAGTTTAAAGCATGCTTGTTCGCAAGACCTGCTTGAAACTTCCCACAAAACATTTGTATTACACAGTATTAGTAACGTACAGTAAATTGTTACTTTTATATTCACACTATGGGTGAAAGCCATTTAGAATTATTAACTGAATATCGCGTCAGCACATTTGTCACTTAGTACGGTGACAAACACACTTAGTTCGGATTTAAATGACAATTTGCCAGGAACAATTAACTCGCTTTCTCATTCGATGCGGCCCAAGGAAATCCCCAGCTGAAATCCCGGAGGAAGCATTCGGACTAGCTGTGTCCGACTTTCGCAATATGACAGTTAACATTCAGTCAGACAAGAAAGAAAAAATAATACATCATCACATTACAAGTTGACATCAAATAAGAAATCGGTTCATTAATAATGCAATATTTGATCAGGTTATTGGTTGCGTCATGGCAAATTACTACATGCTTATGCGAATGGAATGATATTATTTATTCAGTCATTTCTTAAAAGTTCAGTGCTCTTTAACACAATAAATAAGTCCTTTAAGTGTGAGTTATTAATAACAGTTCATCGGTAGTTCAATATCTATTAATAGAAAATATAGTTTGATTGTAAATGGATGCGCATTCAGTGTTGAAGTTTTCAAGTTCACAGATCACTGCGTACACAACAATGTTCGGTGCGTGCCGACACAAGACACAAATTAATGTATATGAGGTACTATGCAAGTTTTCTAGTAATTCACTTCATTGCAAGGGAAAGGTCCAGAGCTCACTGGCACTGTCAATTGTTATTCACGGTGTTAAAATTCTGTTATTTGTTTCTTAATATATTAATGTTTAAAGGTTACACACACCTGTTATTTTGTAAGTTCGTCGTATACACATTTAGAAACTGATAGCAATTGAAACATCAGCGTCGTCGTATCGGAAGCAGGCGGTGTGAATGACCGGAATGAGGTCGTTGGTGATTTGCTTTAATGACCCAATACGGTCATCGGTGTGTAGTGTCGATGAGCGGTATGTTGACTGTGGGAGGCATCAATTACACGGGCGTGGTCAGCGGCTCCCACCAGTGGCTGAGCCTCAGTCTGCTGGACAGAAAACTCGCCGTAGGCAGCCGATGACGATAGTACCTAGGAATATCAATTAATAAGGGACTCTTGGTTTCAATAATTAGTAACTACGAATAATTGTAAAAATGTAAAAACCACTCTGCAATTACGTTGTCGAGAAAATGCCTCAGTGAATGTAAATATAAAAATGTATATTCTTTGAAGCCAAGGACATTATTTAACGCTTCACAGCACAATGTAATTCACAGATAATAACGATGACTCTAGCTCTTGTACTCTGGTCTGAATAGCACCCACGATCGGCCATTGCCTACGTAAGCGTAAACTATTGTAATAACTTTATGCTAATTACACGTTATCTAGCGTAAAATTGTTTTTACTCAAGTATTCAGTCTGCCCCCCCCCCCCCCCTCCTCCCAAGGCAAAAATATTTGGAAATTTATGTTAAGGTACTATGAGACAAAACTACTGAGGTCATCGGTAACGAGGCCTACACACTACTTAACCTAATTTAAACTAACTTACGAGAATGACAACACACAGACCCATGCCCGAGATAGGACTCGAACCTCCAACGAGGGAAGCCACGCGAACCGTGACAAGGCGCCTAAGACTACGCAGCTGGAAGATATTTTTAAAAGTTTTCTGGAAGCTGAGCCGAGTTAAGCGCTGCGAGATCGGCAGCATTGTTGGCAGCCACTAACCGCCACAGGTAATAACAAATTTCTTTACAGTTTCCTGCACGAGATGTGGTGCGAGTACGACATGTACGTACTCTGCAAATAAATTTCAAATATAGCAATAACAATTGTTTTAAAAAGTATTAAGAAATTCAACCAGGGCTACAGTTCAATGATTTCTGTAAGCCGCTTTCCGCCGATATTTTATTAATAGCTTTTAAAGAATAAAAGACAAAGAACGCTAAGCAAAGAAATTATTAACATTTTCATACAGTATTCACAACTCGAATCCACGATAGTTAATTTCCCATGCTTTTCATCTGTGATAAACCCCTGAGATACAAATTCTATTTGTGATATTCTTACGTACGTTGTTACGGGGACATTTAGATGCTTCACGCTGAATCATAAATAGTAAGAAAAGATATATTGATACTAAAGAGTGTCTAAAAGAATCCAATTCACAATATTAAATTTACTGATATGTGGATACGATAACTATGAAAAAATAATGAAACCAATTAATAAACGATTACTGTGCAGTATCAGGAACGTAGCCTCCGGACTAGCTGCAGGAACTCGCCACTGTTTCTTGGAGACCTTGGCAGAAACTCGACCCGGATCGCGAATATGAAAACATTCCAAAGCGGCAACAGAATTCATTCATAACATAAGGTCCGCCGTAAATCTCTCACAAATTAGCACACTATTATAGCTGTCTATCACAAATGTGTGTGAAGTTTTTCATGTTGTATGTGAAGTCTTTGTAGAAACAAGGCCAGTTCATCCAGTTCATGGAAGTTCCTTACGTAATCACATTAGTTCACTGATCTGAACGCAGTTAATTTCACAGTCTGCATTGTCTTTGCGCAAATTAATGATACAAACATTTTACAGCGAGTATTTTCATTGTCCTATTTGCCACAGAAACCTTTATTTCTATTTATACCGTTTGCATATTTATTAACTCTCTCGGCGCCGTTATTTAACAGTTTACGGAACGCCGCTGCGCTTTCAGTGTAACAGTTACCCCGCAAGTCGTGACACATTCTCTGCACAGCAGTTCTAATTTACATCGTACTCAGAGTGTATTATTACTGTCAATGCCACGCTTTTGATGAAAGTAACTGACGTAGCACTGTTGGTTCATTGCTTATTAAATGTACAGTTTGTCTGACGTCAGTTGACACACTTTTATAGCTAGTTAAGGCTTACACAATGTGCGCACATTCATCAGTACATTGTTGCTCGGTGAATTCATAATACAGACGCGTACACAGCCCTTTAACGGAGGCATATTTTGCCTACATCAGCTCATATAAGTTCCTCTCCACTCCATGGGTTATGATGAGTTGACTATCTGGATTTTTTATAAAAAGGCTCTGGCTTAACTTTTACAAAGCAAATGCCAATATGTTGTTTTTCATGATCTTTAAGTGCGATTATGTGTAGAGGACACCAGTGTGTATGTTCCTACAGTTACAAAAGCAAATTACCGGTGCCTAAATGCAAAATAGTGTTGCCAGGAGGACTTTAGACACACTAAAACTAACTGGCAGATCTGCCATTCAGCTTCGGTAAGTACAGACTCTATACAAGTTCAAAAGTAATTGTAGCCTTTACATATCATGGTGGATCTCGCAAAGTTAAGACACAAAATGACATCCAAACTATTCCCGAATCACGTTTCATGTGGTTTGAGAAAATCATACTTAACCCAATACATCTAAATTCTACCATTACAAAAGCATAAAAAAGATTATTATGCTAATTGAAACTTTAAGAAAAAGTAACCTAAATTGAAATACGGATTAACCATCAGAAATCTACGTTTTTAAGCAAATAGCACCGAATGCATTTCTGTTCCTATAAACAATATTATGTAAAATACACCGAAAATTACTGAAAAACTCTTTCATAATCATTACTCAAATTCATTAGATAATATCTGTCTGGGGACTAATTATGTCTTGAGCTGCTCCCAGGGCATCCTCTCAATCATCACACTTTTAATTACACATGAAATGAAAAACTTATAATCTACTACTTACATACTGAAGGATCTGTACAAGGGAAAAACAAGAGTACACTTATGTACAAGTACCGAAGGTTGTTCAATACACTTCTGCCGCCCCCCCCCCCCCCACCCGGTTAATGTCCATAATTTTTTAGAGACCAGCATACAAAAGCTACCACTTCTCATTTCTTATTATGCCTTTATAGGTTTGATGATCTGTATGTGTTCGGAGGAGCACCAGTTCTCCGATTTCATAGTTTTTTTTACACCTTTTACATTATTGTCAAACGTCTTCTTGCTTTTCTCCGCTTCTTGGGTTAACTTAACCACAGATCGTCCATTACAGTTTCGCGAGTTTTTTCAGTTCCAACTAGCATTGGAAGGCGTTGTCCACTCATTCTCCCTCATCTCTCGCATCGAGAGCCAGCCTCACAAACCCATCTGCCTCTGCTGTGGCCAATAGTGGACTACCATAAGGAGAAAAGGAAGGATCTATTATACCCCACTCGATCATCTTCCTAATTTCCTTTGTTACCGCTTCCTTCTTCGTCCAAGCAACAGAATATGTAGCGTGGCAGTATGTTTCATGGGGATACACCCTTTTTGTTATAGACGTAACATTTTACAGTTCCTGATTTTTCAGAAAACACTTCTCTACGCATACTAAGTGAATCCAGTAACTGTGTCTATTACCTCATATCTAGGCACTCCGATTCGACTACCTTTTGCCGAATCAGCTCTTTTTTGGCAAATTCGTCGTCGCTTTGACTAAATCTTGAACTAAAGAACCACTGAGTAGGTACATTACAGTCTGTAAATAATATATAAGGTCTGGTATACCCAAAAGGGGACCAAGAGATGAATACACTAAGCAGATTCAGAAGGATGCAGGTTGCAGTAAGTACTGGGAGATGAGGAAGCTTGCACAGGATAGGGTAGCATGGAGAGCTGCATCAAACCAGTCTCAGGACTGAAGACCACAACAACATACCCAATACGAATACTCTGGCAGTAATTGCCATGTATCTCCGCTGTGGCAATCAATTCCAGCACGACTGTTTTTCTTAAATTGTTCACAGTACAGGTTCCAGACGACAGGTCGATCGTTGTATTTCGATCGTAGCGCTCTTCCCTATGATGAAATTTCAACCCAGGATACAGGCCACTGGTAAATTTTTTATCACCAGTAACGTGCACTTCAAGGCTCCATTTCCGATTAAAAGGTCGGCCTGCACCTGTGTTGAGGCTACCTGCGACTTGGTGCTAAGAGCACCTACCACTCTATATCCTTGTACTGGAAAAGACGGTATCTTGTTTACCCGACATAATTTTTTGTGTAAATCATAACTCATAATGCTGGTCATTGCTCCTGTGTCCAAGATCGCAGCCAACGGTACACTGCCTATTTTCGCGTGTACTCAAGCTTGCGCTACGGTTTTACCTGTCTTCTTGCAAGTTTTTGGCTCAGCGTGTAGTTCACTGCGCACATCCTGGCCATAGTTGTAACGCAACATGTTTACACTGTGTATAGGGGTGCTTTCACTTCTCTCCTTGACCACAACCGGAAGGCAACGGGTGGTCAAATTTAATTGAAAGGCGTGGACGGGCCGCGTTGGCCTTCGCCCACAACCTCTACTATCCTAACTTGTTGGTGTTGATGTTGCTGCATCACACGGCTGTTTTATTCCTGCACATTATTGTCATCGGTATTACTTCTCTACTGAACGGTTCCGCCAGGTGGTCCCCAATTTCGACTCCGCTGAGCCGTCTCTTGGTTAGTCCAGCTGTGGGAATTAGACAGACTAGTTTTAGGCTGTTGTAAGTTGAGACTGTTGTGTCGCATAACGTCTCCGCATCTCTTCCTATTATTATCTTGCTGATTATTGATGTACCGGTTCCCATTTGGGTTCATGTATCCCGGATTATCTTGTGGTTGCTTATAACAACCGTTATTATGGACCGAGCGAGGTGGCGCAGTGATTAGCACACTGGACTCGCATTCGGGAGGACGACGGTTCAATCCCGTCTCCGGCCATCCTGATTTAGGCTTTCCGTGATTTCCCTAAATCGTTTCAGGCAAATGCCGGGATGGTTCCTTTGAAAGGGCACGGCCGATTTCCTTCCCAATCCTTCCCTACCCCGAGCTTGCGCTCCGTCTCTAATGACCTCATTGTCGACGGGACATTAAACACTAACCACCACCACCACCACCGTTATTCTGGTCACTGTTGTTACGATAATCTTCCTTTTTTCTGGTTGTGTTACCATTTCCGATTTTATTATTATTATTTCCACCGATCTGCAGATGTTAACTACCGGTACTCGAGCTAATCTTCCTCCTGTCTTCGTGGATCAAATCTAGTGAATCCCCGATGGTTAGAAATCTTTCCAAGTGATCTTCAGAGACGTTACCTAACTGCTCTCTGACTGGAATAGGTAATTTCGGTTTTAATATTCGTAACACCTCTCTCGTTGTCATCGGTTCGTTCCAGTAACGAGTTGTACTAATATAACACCCTATACATTTTCTCATCATATCTAACTTCGGGTTGTACATGGCAGGATTGTACACCTCTTGTCTAAAGTGTTCCTGGGTAAAAATGCTCTAGTGTTTTGCTAAGAAAGTATTATCGAATTTTTTTGAGTGTTTGACGGCTGTCCGCTGTCTCTGTTGCCCATTGTACTTCACAAATTGTATTTTTCGTCGCTCCTTCCAAATCTTGGGCAGGAAGTGTATAAAACGTTTAATGAAAAAGATCGGATGCATGGTCTTTTTCTCCGCAGAAAATGTTTGAAAGCGCCTGTGTTTTATTAGGCTTCCTTGTAGTTTTTCTCATCGTAGCTCGGGTTTTGTTCGTTTGCTACCGCTGCTATTCTGTCTGGATCAAAGCTGTAATCACTTGACTGATAACAGCTTTAGTTTCCGTAACGTCTACGATCTTGAATCGTATTGCGATCTGTACCTTGCACACTAGAATCACTAAGCTCTAACAATGCAGTTCTATCGTGTATTTGTCTTGACCATTTTGAATATTCCTTCGTCACGGATTGTTGAATTTGGCTTAGTTCGTTTGGCAGTTCATTCGCGCGTTCGCCACTAATGAATGCAGTTTCGTTTGTGACTTTTTGTACCACAGTTCGTTTTGGTTTGTTTTGTGGGGCGCTCAACTGCGCGATATCAGCAACAACATTTCGTAACTCAGTGATCATATGTTCCTCAATCACAACATCGTTTTCCTCCAACCACTGAGTTATTTCGATTTCATCTTTCCCGAACGATCCTTGAAGAGCTCTCCGACTTGCTCAGTTAATTCTAAATAAAGCTAGTCTGATTTGTTTGTCACTTATGATAGTTTAACATACAAGGCCTGTTGTGTATTCTGGAACTTCTTAACATCGTTAATAACCTTAGATACTGCTTCAGGTAAGCCACAATATACTTCCTACAGAGCCGTGATCCCGGGTTTAATAGTTCCTAACTGCTCGTCCAGGTTTGTTAACAGAGCTTCGTCACGCTATTTTAGACTTTCATTTAATTGAAGGGTGATGTTCTCGTCCTGTACTCTCTCTCTCTCTCTGGCCTCTTGTCCATCTTCACGTTCTTTTTCTTTGAGAGATAGTCTCTCCTCAAGCTCTTTCTCCCTGAGAGCTAAGTGTTCTTCGCATTTTCTTTCTTTGCGGGCTAACTGTTCCACGCGTTCTCTCACTTTGGGAGCTAACTTTTTCTCGCGTTCTCTTTCTTTGGTCTCAAGCAGTTCTTTAAACTGTTCCAGCACCGCTTTATCTCAATATTTCTCTTTTTATTGTAACTTCTGAAAGATCATTGTAAGGAAATCATTACCGGGAATTTCTTGGAGGCTAAGAATGCAGG
Source organism: Schistocerca nitens (assembly GCF_023898315.1). Classification (NCBI taxonomy): domain Eukaryota; kingdom Metazoa; phylum Arthropoda; class Insecta; order Orthoptera; family Acrididae; genus Schistocerca; species Schistocerca nitens. The sequence goes on from NC_064618.1 coordinate 255,137,349, forward strand.
GAACCCATGCGCCCTATTCAAAGGAAGGGTGTCGTTTAGAAACTAACGTACCTTGTAGTGCCAGCCTGGTGGACTTCCATCCTGTTACAAAATCAAGTCACTGGAATTCTCCTGAAGTTGTTCAAGAAGCCAATTCTGCAAAGACGGCTCTTTCCAGTCACTGTGTCAAAAAAAGTGTGGGGTCGACCTGGACTCTTACCTCTGCCCAAGCGTCGTGTCTCTTGAAATTGATGGTATCAACGACGAATGTTTCTGGGTACACGCGGATCAGTGCCTAAACGTCACTGAAAAACACGCTGAAGCGATAACCCTTACTCAGTCTCTGCAAACTCTAGCTGTTGAGCAGACGCCATCTTACTTCTGAGTAACTCCTAACAGAGAAGACGCCCATTCAAACAACACATATTTCGTTGCTGGCATGCTTCATAATTATTAAGCCGTCGACACATGGACCGTGATGTCGAACGTCAACGTTGAGCGTGCCAAGCTCAACGTGTTGCTGAACGCTCAGGAACGATGCGGCTTGTGCATACGGTACGTGGGCCCCACCATGGTATACGCGATAGCAACTCACTCCAGCGACTGTTGAAGAATGTTTCTAGTTGGTAAATCACACTGTTTACTCAACGGGCGTCAGTAAAATTCCCACTTTAGGTCTATTAAATCGCACAACTTCCTCCCTCCGCCACGAAAAGGAAAGTACCATGTCAAATAATAAGGACACAGGTATATAAAAGTTCCATTACAAACAGTGCGGTACAAATTTGGAATATTTCTCCGCGTAAGATAAACATTATTTCATCATTCCCACATATTTGTAAAACCTCAATGTCAGTCTTATTTGATCACTGTTCCTAACCCGTAGCAGAATCTTTGCAACATATTGTATTGTTGATGCACTAAGTTGCTCTGAAAACGGTGCTGATATTCAAGATAATAAAAGCGGGTCAAAAGCTGTGAGCATTACTGAGCAACTGTTTCACCAGGTATCCAGTTTAGTTTACCAAATTGCCAACCAGGCTAACATTAATTATAATCTTTTAATAGTCATCTTATGACAACATATATATATCACTGAAATAAATCAGTTTATATTTGCACATTTATTTTAACATTGATCATTGTTGCGTTAAAATTTCTGCATATTAAACTTGATCCATAACTAAACTGGTGCCTTATTTAGGAATGTGAAAATGTGAGTTTGTACTCTTACGGAACTCATGAAATATGGAGCCAAGAATGGGAGACTGCATACAACACTGCATTCATAAAATAACACATGAAGAACGTTGAAACATATGTAAGAGAAAATTAACCACAACCAGCCAATTCAATTTTCACCCAAAGAAGTTACAGTCGTAGTGCAATCCTGTCCGTCATGAAATTACCACACACTGGTATACTAAATTCATACTAACTCTCTCTGAAATCTTCCTGAAAAGAATAGCTGAGGGCTACTTTGATGATTACACCACATGCTTCACGTGGTAAAATTGGTTTACACAAAGAGTGTAACTCCACAATAAGTTTGATAATTAAAATAAATTACATCGAAACGCAATTTTCTAAATAAAAACCTTGAACTGGTTACTGTCGTCTTACTATTAGCCTGATGGGTCAAACAATTGTATAAGCACGTGGTACTGGTCTCACAAAGTACACCCCACGTGGGTTGAACATAAAGAAAAGTTGCTATATTGAAAAATATTGACAAGACGAGACGTTATAATCTCACGTACATCGGAAGTGACCAGAGAGGCAGCTTCCTATACCAACATGACAAGGGACGGACAGGACCATACTAAGAATAGAAACCTCTTTGCTTTTAGAAAGCGTAGCTACCTGTTCCGACGTTGGTCCTACTGTTCTCTAGGAGTCAGGCTTGTCTGCTCCCATCAAGCATGTAACTAGAAATACATTTGCTCATTGATCCTTTTACACAGAAGGGAACGGGGATGACAGTATCTTATCATATACACTATATACAAAAAGCGGATGTAAGTTCCATATGAGACTGTGTGGCATGAATTACATATAAACTATGTTTTCAAGTGTAGTAGTGTGACAGATCGTTCTTGTTTATGTGTAAAAGTAACACGTTCCACTGCTCAGTCTCCTCCCAGATGGAGTCAGAAACACCGCAGTAAGTGGAATGTATGCCGTAAATGACAACAGATTTAAGAAATAAACATGAAATGAATCCAACAGAGACATTTCAATATGAATTTCGAAGCGTAAAAAAAAATGTGCAAAATATCTCTATACAAGTAGCGCAAGCTGTCCTGTAGATTCAACCAATCGAACAATGTCACCCTTGAAAAACAGGTGAACTTGTATATACATAACATCAAATTTTATAGCATATACTTATATTAAACTAATAAGAAAGTATTGGAACCTAATAAAAACGCGAATATTAGGGAAAAAAATTTAGAAGTGTTAAGACGCGATCCACCATCCCAACAAAAACTCATTTCTTGACAAAGATGCTACTCATTACGCAAAATCAACAGCACACTTCTTACACTTAATCATATTGTGTTACCAGCTTGCTAAAGGCGTTAATCGTAGATAATTATGTTATTGACTGAAATTTAATTATAACAAATTGTACCAAGAACAATGCGTTTTGGGTGGATCTTCACTGTGTCGCTGCCTTCAAATAGCCTACTCTCATCTTACACAAGTTTCAGTAATTCTTTTGCCATGAATATGATGTTTCTCATTATTTTATTGGAGCGAATCACACAACTAACAACGGGTTTTCCAGTGATTCTCAATTTGCTGGTGCTCAGAAACGGCATATATACATATAGGCTTGAAATGAATGTCAATATGGTGCCTCACAACTCTGTACTGAAGGGGGACGGAGTGCGTGTGACGTAGGTCGCGTTGTGCCATCTCATTGGTCAACACTCAGACGCACGCTCAGAATACCTGACATGCCAGATATTGCTCTGCACGTTCGGAAAGACTCCCGAGCGTGCTATTCCACGCTATGACGTCATAAACTCGGCACGCTCAACGTTAGGATGCACGGTCCGTGTGCCGACGGCTTTACCGTCCAAAATCAGGCCATTCGTTCTGAAACACCCTGTTTTAGATTTCGTAACCCATTTTTCCATTACAGGTTTTTTCTTTTGCAACAGACCCTCTGTCTGTAGTATACTGAAGTGCCAAAGAAACTGGTATACGCATGCATATTCAAATGCAGAGACAAGTAAACAGGGAGAAAACGGCGCTGCGGTCGGCAACGCCTATATAAGGCAGCAAGTGTCTGGCGCAGTTGTTAGATAGGTTACCGATGCTGCAGTGACGGGTTACCAAGATGTAAGTGAGTTTGAATGTGGTTTTATAGTCAGACTACGAGAGATGGGACACAGCATCTCCGAGGCAGCAATGAAGAGGGGAATTTGCCGTACGATCATTTCACGAGTGAACCATGAATATCAGGAGTTCGGTCAAATATCAAATCTCCGACATCGCTGCGGCCGGAGAAACATCCTGCAAGAAATGGACAAACGGCGACTGAAGAGAATCGTTCAACGTGACGTAAGTTCAACCCTCCACAAATTGTAGCAGACTTCAATGCAGGGCATTCAACGAGTGTTAGCGTGCGAACCATACAACGAAACGTCATTGATATGAGCTTTCGCAGCCCAAGGCCCACTCGTGTACCCTTGATGACTGCACGACACAAGGCTTCACACGTCGCCTCGGCCCGTCAGCAGTGACATTAGACTGTTGATGACTGGAAACATGTTGACTGGTCGGACGAGTCTCGTTTGAACTTGTTTCTAGCGGATGGAAGTGTGCGGGTATCGACACAACCCCATGAATCCACGGACCCTGCATGGCGTGGGGGGTGTTCAAGCTGGTGGAGACTCTGTAATGGCGTGGGGCGTGTGCAGTAGGACTGATATGGGACCCTTTATATGCTAGATACGAATATGGTAGATGAGAAGTACGAAAGCAACCTGTCTGATCATCAGATTCCATTCATGTCCATTCTGCATTCCGACGGACTTGGGCCATTCCAGCAGTACAATGCGACAGCCAACAAGTCCAGAATGGCTACAAACAGCTCCAGGAAAACTCTTCTTAGTTGAAACACTTCCGCTGGCCACCAAACTCCCTAGACATCAACATTATTGAGCATATATGGAATGCCTTGCAAAGTGCTGTTCAGAAGAAATCTCCGCCCTCTCATACTCTTACGGATTAATGGACAACCCTGCAGGATTCATGATGGAAATTTCCTCCAGCGCTACTTATGACATTAGTCGAGTTTGTGCCACGTCGTGCTATGGCACTTCTTCGTGCTTACAGGGCCAGTACACGATATTAGCCAGGTGTTCCAATTTCTTTTCCTCTTCAGTGTATATGGATATAATTTCATTGTCGGTCTCGCAAAATTGTCGGTGAAGGCTGAATCGATTTTCCTTCGTTGAAGCAGCAAAAATAATTCTCCACATTGTAACTGCGTTTCTTTCTACTTTACCGCATGATAAGGAATGTAGAAATGGTTCAAAAGGCTCTGAGCACTATGAGACTTAACATCTGAGGTCATCAGTCCCCTCGAACTTAGAACTACTTATACCTAACTAACCTGAGAACATCACACACATCCATGCCCAAGGCACGATTCGAACATGCGACCGTAGCGGTCGCGCGGTTCCAAGCTGAAGCGCCTAGAACCGCTCGGTCACACCGGCCGGCTAAGGAATGTAGAAGAAATAGTCTGTAGTGCCCTACATACTGATGATGTTCACTTGCTTATTCTTACTGTAATGCAACATTTGAGAATAATGCATCTCACGAAACTGAGAGTTGACAGAAAATTTTCTTTCTTAGTGATGAAACTGCTATTTTTCCGTCCTCCATTTGAAAAGTATCGTGATATTCTTACAAAATGACTGAATGTCTTGACGGGAGAGTAATTATTGCTGATCTGTTATCCCATCGCGGTTCTAGGCGCTGCAGTCTGGAACCGCGAGACCGCTACGGTCGCAGGTTCGAATCCTGCCTCGGGCATGGATGTGTGTGATGTCCTTAGGTTAGTTAGGTTTAACTGGTTCTAAGTTCTAGGGGACTAATGACCTCAGAAGTTGAGTCCCATAGTGCTCAGAGCCATTTGAACCATTTGTTATCCCATCAATTATTAGTCGCAGAGGCGACCTATGACCTTATCTAAACACGCAGACTCTTCGTTGAGGTATCCGTGGCTCACATAATATGACTGACGATAGAAGAAGACGTCCGTCCACTCCAAATCCATCCTATTCTCGAAGGAAGGAGAACTGTACAATCAGGAAGACGCGTTGGTCTGTCATCGTTTATAGTTTTCTAGTGTTTGTCTCCACCTAGTGGAATCCATAGTTGGCTTCCAGCATCGAATAAACAACGCTTGGGTTTCTTCAACTTCATCGGACCTGTGATCCAACCGGAGGCAGTTTTAAAGTATGTGAAAATAGGCAATTGAACATCAGTCTTACATACTGAGACTCTCTGTTCTTCATTGCGGACAAGATGCCGAATGAGACTTATTGTATCCAGAACAGTTCCTTGATGTTGCGTCCCCTTTTTAAACGTGAAAATATCAATGTGAGGCTTTCAATTTGTTGATTTTGTCTATGATGCTCGACATCATCTTAGAATCTTCGGCCCCATGAACACTTGAGTTACAAAATACGCAATATTTTGATTGTTCCCTTTTCGTCTTTCTGCCGGGATTCCCGTCTTCGCATTTACTACCCAACCACGATATTATAGCTCTTAGTCTCCTGTAACAGTTATCGGAAGCGCGAGTTGGCGTTACAGTAAAAAAGAAGAAAAACCATATCAATTTTTCCGACCGTCGTCTAAACTATGTTAGTCCGCAGAGATTCATGAGAAAGTTAACTGGTAGTTAAAACTACAGGGCACATTCTGATGGGCTTCAGCTGCCAAAGTGAACACATGAGCCGATTAAACCTCCCTCACTCCTAGTCTCAATAATATTGAGTCACTGGCGACTAATAGTGTGGCACCTGTGGATCTAAATATATCTGATATATTACTACGTCTAATTTTGTTGGTGATCACAGTTCCCTCCAATTCATCAGTCAAAGCTTCCTGGCGTGGTTTGCAGCGATCTGTCCATTTCTAGAGTAAATAATACTGCGTCGAACTATATCATCGGAAAACGCACAGAGAATATTGGATTCCAACATGCGGCTACAACACTTTTTCCCCTAAGTATTAAAAAGTTTGTAAGCCTTTATTACAGTCGATATATGTTGTTTTCAAGATATCTGTTGTCCGCCCTGATAGCTGAGTGGTCAGCGTGACGGACTGCGTCCTACAGGCCCGGGTTAGATTCCCGGCGGGGTCGGAGATTTTCTCCGCTCAAGGACTGGGTGTTGTGTTATCTTCATCATCATTTCATCCTCGTCCGGCGCGTAGGTCGCCCATGTGGCGTCGAGTGTATAAGACCTGTACCAAGGCGGTCGGACCTGCCCCGTAATGGGGCCTCCCGGCCAATGACGCCAAACGCTCATTTCCATATTCAAGATATCTGTTGGCACATGTGGCATCAGTTTCATAGCTCCAGTATACTCGACATCAGCCTCAATTACTCGGATTCGTCTCCGTAGCGATAAACCAAGATTCTTCTCGTTCTCTTATACAATCACCAATGAATGGGATGCCCTTAGCCAGGTTCTTTGGCTTGTCCTCCAAGTCTTCAGAGGAAGACGTGCTTGTCTACAGTTGAGACTGAAGGATTTATGTCTATAGAATGAAACTGCTATAAAAATCGACACCCCTTCGCTATTTCTCTTCAAAATAGCTCTAATCTGGTGACTGGAGGTTACACTATTGGCCATTAAAATTGCTACACCAAGGAGAAATGCAGATGATAAACGGGTATTCATTGGACAAATATATTATACTAGAAATGACGTGTCATTACATTTTCATGCAATTTGGGTGCATAGATCCAGAGAAATCAGTACCCAGAACAATCACCTCTGTCCGTAATAACGGCCTTGATACGCCTGGGCATTTAGTCAAACAGAGACTGAATGGCGTATACAGGTACAGCTGCCCATGCAGCTTCAACACGATACCACAGTTCATCAAGAGTAGTGACTGGCGTATTGTGACGAGCCAGTGGCTCGGCCACCATTGACCAGACGTTTTCAATTGGTGAGAGATCTGGAGAATGTGCTATCCAGGGCAGCACTCGAACAATTTCTGTATCCAGAAAGGCCCGTACAGGACCTGCAACATGCGGTCGTGCATTATCCTGCTGAAATGTAGGGTTTCGCAGGGATCGAATGAAGGGTAGAGCCACGGGTCGTAACTCATTTAAAATGTAACGTCCATTGTTCACAGTGCCGTCAATGCGAACAAGAGGTGAACGAGACGTGTAACCAATGCCACCCCATACCATTACGCCGGGTGATACGCCAGTATGGCGATGACGAATACACGCTTCCAATGTGAGTTCATCGCGATGTCGCCAAACACTGATGCGACCATCATGATGCTGTAAACAGAACCTGGATTCATCAGAAAAAAATTACGTTTTTCCATTCGTGCACCCAGGTTCGTCGTTGAGTTCACCATCGCAGGCGCTCCTGTCTCTGATGCAGCGTCAAGGGTAACCGCAGCCATGGTCTCCGAACTGGTAGTCCATGCTTCTGCAAACGTCGTCGAACTGTTCGTGCTGATGGTTGTTGTTTTGCAAACGTCCCCATCTGTTGACTCATGGATCGAGACGTGGCTGCACGATCCGTTCAGCCATGCGGATAAGATGCCTTTCATCTCGACTGCTACTGATACCAGGCCGCTGGGATCCAGCACAGCGTTCCGTATTACCCTCCTGAACACGCCGATTCCATATTCTGCTAACAGTCGTTGGATCTCGACCAAGGTGAGCAGCAATGTCGCGATACGATAAATCGTATTCGTGATAGGCTACAATCCGATCTTCTTCAAAGTCGGAAACGTGATGGTACGCATTTCTGCTGCTTACACGAGGTATCACAACAACGTTGCACCAGGCAACGCCGGTCAATTGCGGTTTGTGCATGAGAAATCGATTGGAAACTTTCGTCATGTCAGCACGTTGTAGGTGTCGCCACTGGCACCAATCTTGTGTGAATGCTCTGAAAAGCTAATCATTAGCGTGTCACAGCATATTCTTCCTGTCGGTTAAATTTCGCGTCTGTAGCTCGTCATCTTCGTGGTATAGCAATTTTAATGGCCAGCACTGTAGATTGTGAGCATTACAGCTACAGGGACTGCTCTCACAACTGAAGTTGGCGTGTCAGGTTTGAAACAGATGAGGTCTAACTGTCTACAGTCCTTCTTATTGTCTTTAGGACTGCTTTCCTTTCAATGTCGACATGTTCTTAGCACTTCCTGATGTCGGCGTCATAGGGCGCGTCGGAAAGCATGTCCCGAATTGCATCGTCACTTTCACAATATCTAACGTCTGTTGTAGTCTTGTCCGAAAATACTTATAATCTTTATCTTCGCTTGTGTTTACTTCTTCAGTTACCGTGCTGAACTACGTAACAAGTGTTCTTTCAGTCCGTCTCCTTTTGGAATTGCACTGACGTAGTTCTGTACCCGTCTCGGTCATGGCACTGGAAGTGCGGTCGCACAGGAACAATCAAAGAATGTAGTACAAAGAACTATCAGTGTACGGCATTGTCTCACATTGCTGCTAGACGTGAACAGGCAAAAACTGTACTAGTACGGGATGTTCAAAAAGTCTCTCCTCAGTACCGTCTGATTGTTAGCCGCGCGATCCGTATGATTGTTCGCCTGCCTGGTTTACTTCCCTTCGAGTGGACTCTCCCAACATTCCACTCTTTCGTTTATCTCAGCCAGCGTCAGTAGTATCGTTGGTGTGTGTCGTTAAATGTTGACGTGAACGTTTAAGTTTAGTTCCTTTGTTCGTTTGTTTCGTTTTTGTCAGTGTTAAAATGCCAACTATTGAAGAACATGTGTTTTTAGTCGAACAAATGTTCAAAGCTGGCGGATAATACACAGCTTCAGTTCGTCAAATATTTAATTCAATTTTCCCGGAGACGACACTCCCACATCGTGATACAGCGCGAGATCTGATTAACAGGTTTCGAAGTACGGCTTCAGTGACAGATGCACCGAGTAGTGGTCATCTTATCGTTTTTTCTGAGGATAACCTAATCAATATGTCCGATAAAATGTCCATGAGTCCGCGCAAGTCAGTAAGAAAACTCGTCCAGGAAATCGATGTTATTGTCGGAACGGCCCACACAGCTGTAAGAAAAAAATTAGAATTTTTCCCGTACAAAGTGACAGTCGTGCAAAACCTGAAAAATAATGATCATGGCAAGAGACTGCATTATTGTGAATGGTTCAAAAATTTCGTTCAACACAATGGACGGGATATTCTTAATGAAACGTTTTTCGATGTTGAGGCGTGGTTTTATTTATCCGGGTACATGAACTCGCAAAATTTTCGTATATGGAGTAATGCAAATCCATTGTGCATTCATGATGAACCACTTCATTCTGTGAAAATTGAGTTTGGATAGCAATTTCTTGACGTCGGCGCTTCGTTGTGGAACCGCGCGATCGCTACGGTCGCAGGTTCGAATCCTGCCTCGGGCAGGGGTGTGTGTGATGTCTTTAGGTTAGTTAGGTTTAAGTATTTCCAAGTTCTAGGGTACTGATGACCTCAGATGTCAAGTCCATTAGTGCTCAGAGCCATTTGAACCATTTCTAGACGTCGGATTGTGGGTCCCATATTTTTCAACAAACAATAAACGCACAACGATACTGCAGTGATATTCTGTACCCATTCATAGGAGAACTTGTGTTAAGTGAAATACTGAGCGGTTATTTTCAACAAGATGGTGCAACCGCGCATAAAGCTCGCGTTTCAATGTCACTGATTGCTGATGTTTTTGGTGATCGCATAATTTCACAGAGACTTTGGTCTCCAAGATCGCCTGACCCAACACCACCTGACTTTTTCTTCTGGGGTGCAGAAAAAGCAACTGTCTATAAAAACCGTCCAAAATATATCGACAATTGAAAACTGCAATATCCACTTTCACTGCTTCTGTTACAGAAGAAACGTTACAGCTTGTGTTTGGAAACATGATTAGAAGAATCGAATTTTGTATTCAACAACAGGGAAGCCACTTTCAACATTTAATGTGAAAATTTGTTACTAAGAGTGAATATTGAATAAATTAATAATTTGTATTTCACTGAGTTTCTTTTCGGTATATTCACTGCGGCATACGGCACGCGCTGCTACCAATCGTAAGGTACTGCGGAGAGACTTCTTGAACACCCAGTATAAACAAACAATAGGCGTAATTACTTATGGTTTGGTATCTTACAGCCTTAAACCGTCACTACTTATATTACTGACATTCCACTATAACAACTGTAGTGCACGCTCTGCTCGTGGATGAACTTCACAGTACTTGAAGAATTTATGTTACATGCGTTTGACAGAACAGTAAAGCGTACTATTTTACTACCACGTCGAGGTTATGTGATTGGAGGTCACATTGCCTCTCCACTCCTGTCTGGATTCGAGGACGTGAAACGAGTGAACGTCGTTTTTCGTCGTGCTATCTGGACTTCTGGTAGCACCCTGGCACCACAAGTGATCCCGCAAATTTCGTATGATTTTGTACCACAACCCTCCGAAATGATCTATGGTCTCTGTCCATTGGCTCCTGAGGTCGGCCTAGTCTTGATTTAGCTACGTCGTTCCTTCGTTTTCACTTCAGAATCACATCAGCAGCAGACAACTAGGACAGCTTTACAATGGTTGAAATGTCTCTGGTTTGTTTTTCAGGTACACATTCAAAGTAACTGAGCTGAAAAACCATTCTGCGGTTACTGCTTCGGTGCTGACAATACAATTCTCCCACCTCCCCTTACAATGGCGGATCTACCTACACGAGTCACCTAGTCGTCATTCCCGCAATACTTAAGGGCGCCTGGACACTGTTTATCACTTAGTTTACAACATACAAGATTTCCACCTAGGACCACTGTGGCATTGCTTGATCGCTGTCCTCCGATGGACAGGCGTTATCACTTCACACCTAGGGATGCGGTTCCATCATACTGTTTGAGACCAATGGTTATGAGAAACAGAGACGTCCTCAGGTGAAGCCCGCCGCATCGCAATGACGGATCCTGAACACTACTGCTATGGAAAGAAGAAACAACAATTTGCCATGCCAAAATATTACTGAATGTGGTCATTATAACGGGTGACTGCATGCATAACACTGACCGTCTTCGAAGTTGGTTTCTTTCTAGGGAGCGATATTTCAACGTATTGCTAATTCTGACTGAATCCCAAAAGTATGTTGGAAATATTTGTTGGATTCAGTCATAATCAGCATGCGTCACAGTCTCTAGCTTTCGTTTCTGAACTTGTCAAATTTTATGTACCGTATATAGTTTTGTTTTTAGGCAAGATACGGTTTATCCATTTATATTGTACACATATATGTATAGGTTTCATTTCTATTTATAATGACAGCAGCGTAACTAGATTTCACATACGTTTCGTCTGTGGATCTTAGAGCATGCATCGAACTGAATTTCATACGAAGGGAGTAGCTTATCTCTGCTATCTTCTTGCAACAGTAAAATACTTGCACCTTTGTCACATTGGCGGTTTTTTTTTGGTGACTTTTGGTAACATATCGTGAAACCACTTTAAAGTTTATCTTTTTTTCTCTCCACCAGTAATCAGAGTAATGATCACGGAAACAGTCAACAAAATTATCTTTCAGTTTTTAAATACTATCATGTGCTTCAATTCGTTATGGAATGATGTGTTTGCAAAGTTTAGCTCGTTTTTATTGGGACAAACATACAAACATTACATAGACTAACCAATGTCAACCAATTGAAGGAAAAGGTATTATTATTTGATTAACACAGCAATCTGACCTCAATTGCTCTTCCTATTTTGTTGTACAGTATTACACACAACCTTTTATTTACCCTGCTTTTGAGTCACAGTTTCACAACGTCATCCAGCCCCAAGCTGGGCATGATGAAACATCTCTACCTTTTTCATAGTCCATCTGTAAACCGAATACCACACAAGTTGAATATAAATTTAAATGTTAGGAAGTTTTTTCTCTGAGTAACTACCTGAAGCGTAACCTTGTACGCAGGTGATAAACAGTTCAATCAAGAAGTTGCAGAACCTTTTGAAATATGGAGGTAACAGAAGAATACTGAAGATTAGATGGTTAGATGTGATAAGTAACGAGGAAGTACTAATTGGGGAAAATTTTTTTGCCGTAACTTGATTAAAAGAAGAATCGATTGACATGACACATCATGAGGCATCAGGGAATCTTACCTAACGTCACTGAAGGGCGTATGTGGTGTAAAAATTGTATAGGGAGGCCAAGCTTGATTACTTTAAGCAATGGGTGTTGGCGATTATACAACATCCGACAAAAGAGTTTATTCCTTGTGTACAAGTTAAGTATGGTAGCTCCTTGAACAAACAAGTGTCGGCTACAGAGACGCTTTCGACCAGATAGTTGTGAGCAGGGAGTGTCAAGTAATAGACGTGAGTATGAAATGTGTCAACTTTGTTACTTCAAAAATCTCAATCAAGTGTTCAAGATATTCTTCAGAATCGTTTAAAGAAGGAAAAAACAAGTACAAAGTTTTTTCTGCACACCTTGACTCTCAAACAAAAACAGTGACTCCTGGGCTACTTCCGCGAGTGGATTGAAATGTAAAGCCCCAACAATTCCTGTCTGGAGAAAGTTGTATGAACCGCCAGTCATTTTAGTCAAGTGAGTGGTGCCAATGACGAACGCCAATAATAATAAAACCTCCACGTTGACCTTTCTAAATTTTTTATTCATCTAGCCTTGAAACTTTTCGGACTGTGGGGGAAGTTACTCAGAGATGAGGAGGCTTGTACAGGATAGACTAGCGTAGCGAGTTATATGAAACTAATTTTCGGCATGAAGCCCGAGACAACAACAACAAAAAGTCACCGACATGGGCAACAGAACTCATACTGAAGTGAGGAGCTTTTATTTCAACGTACGTTTGATGTCGCTTACAATATTTTCAAAAATCGATGAACAGACGTTCAAAAGATGATTTGGTACCGAAAATATACCTCGATTATCTGTTATACCTATATAAAATCTGCTCTTAACTGCGGATTATTAGTGCAGTTGGCTTCAGACCTGTGCAAATTAGGCTCTAAACTTCGAATTACTTTATTAGTGTCAATATTTTGTTGTTATTCATACAAAGCAATGACATATCTCACAAACTAAATTAAAATAAAAGCGAAGTAAATGAAAATAAAAAGAACAAACTCTGAAACAGCATGAAGCGGTAGTTGATGTTACAACTCATCACATAATTTTTCCCGTTAGATCTGAAGCATTATATCGACTTTGAATTTGTACGTCTTGTAGTTTCTGTACTTCCAATCCCCAATATTAAGTTCTTCACAATGATTTGTGCTTTGTTTACTGAGCTCTTACTTATTGAATATGTACCATTAAATATGTACTTGCTTTGTGTTTTTCATTTTTCAGAGACTAACACAGGTTGCTAACGCCGAGTTCCTTAGTTACAGACTGCAAGACTCAAAACTTCGGATGGACATTTAATTTGTTAATATGTGTTGTTCTGTACATTTTCTTTTCTGTTGACCTTATTCTTCCTTTTCACTGCATCCAAGACATTGTAAGCCGCGGTGGCCAAGCGGTTCTAGGCGCTACAGTCTGGAACCGCGCGACCGCTACGGTCGCAGGTTCGAATCCTGCCTCGGGCATGAATGTGTGTTAGGTCCTTAGGTTAGTTAGGTTTAAGTAATTCTAAGTTCTAGGGGACTGATGACCTCAGATGTTAAGTCCCATAGTGCTCAGAGCAATTTTTTTTTTTTTTTGTAAAATTGCAAACATGTTTTGGTGAAGATCGGTGAATGCCAACAGTCAGAGCCCCCCCCCCCCCCCCCCCAGTCATGCAGAACAGGTAAAAAACAAAAAACCACCTATGACCGTCTTGACTCACTGACCTGCTCAACTGTAATTCTCGTTTCGAAGTAAACACGACCAGTTTCAGTCCATAAGCATCATCGAGTATTCAGAAAACGGGGCTAACTTCAAGATCCATGCATCATCCTTGATATACTCAAGTTGTCCCCCGATACAGAATTTTGTGAGGGAGTGAACATGCGTTGAGACACGTTGGTAAAAACCATTTTGAAACAACATAATTAATACATATTTCCCTTCTTGTGTTCTGAAAATGTAAAGAATGACAACAGTGCATGTAATAATGAATTAACAGATCATACGTAAGTTTGCTTGTGTAGCTTTCGCATTATATTTACACATTCATAAATTCTACTGGTAACACCTACATATTTTGCAGCAACTGTTCCCTTTATACCTAACAATGTAATTACCTCTTATGGGATGTCCATTCCAAATATCAAGAAGATGTTTACTAGCTACATATTAGTGTAATTTAGAAAGCTACAATCCGTAAGGTGCATGTAGTCCCAGTTACTGAACCGACAAAGGACCATTCTATTACATAGCCACCTTAAATTACTGCTACAACAGAAATTTGCGAAGAATGAGTCTCAAGGCGTTACCCTCCATAACTCCTCGGTCTACAAACAGCCACTACCAACCTCTCCTACGGTCTGTAAGCGAACTACACAGCAATTGACATCATGGGAATGATCCACGAGGCCCCATGAGAAAAGACGAATCCCAGACAGTACACTCGGTGGCAGATGCAATTTCAATAGCAGGCAAAATACTAGGGAACCCTTACAAAGGGAGAGGCCATTCTTTATGTAGCGAGATAATCCGAAAATTGTTTTTGAATATCCTGATGACTTTTGCATGTACTGATTACCTTTTGCATGCATTGATGACTATGAATGAAACTTTTATCGGATTTTTGTTAGCATGAAAAGTATTTGAAGCTATTGAATTAGTCAAGATATTACTTTTTTGATAAGGAGAAAATTTTATAAGTTTTAAGCGTAAAAAAGCTAAAAAATCTGACAATATTTATTGGTATTTCAACCACATCAGTCCAAGCTACAAGATACTAAAGTAATTTTACCGACTGATGTGCGAACTGATGCGACCAACTGATACAATACTGTAGCCTTATATGCTATGATAAATATTTGTTGGAGAGTTCAAGGGCAAAATATTCATTTGGTTAGTGACAATAATCAAAACATATGTGGCATTAGTATTTGTTAAGCATGATTCGTGCTAAGGAGGATGACTAAACTGCTAGATACTTGTAATTCTAATAACACAGCCTTTACGAAAATGTTAACAAAGTATGTAAGTCAGCAGGCGTTCAACCCCTCTGCTGGTAGGAACAAGAATTTTAACCAATACTCCCACTTATCCGGGGAAAATTCTCCTTTTAAAGGGGACGCAACACTGGTCTCTGACAATGTTCTTGCAGTAGTGGACACAGGAAGAGCCTGAAGAAGATCCCAGCAGAAGGGTCGAAACGTCGATTATTTTAGGGGAAATATGATGCGGCCTAACAATCCCGAAGATTTTAACTTTATGACAGAGTATGTTTCTGAGGATTGCAGTGCAACATTTACCGAGGGCGATCATGTACAACTTATCGACGGTCTTGTGAAGAGGAAAGATATTTAGATTAAATGAAGGTCCTTTGCGGCATAAGTACAAATAATTTTTCGTTAAGAAGGCTGGGCAAATCTGTTATCTCGTAGTGATACGATTTTATGAAATCTGCTCTGGATCCACTTAAGCTAAGTGGTTAAAATTCTACGAACTTCCCGCAGTGTACTCCGCAGCCATGTCAAGTAGCTACCACTGGACAAAAGCCGCAAAGTACTCGGACTGTACCACTTGACAACGGCCGAAGAGGAGTGCTCATCTGAAGGCTCGTAAAGTTTCAACGACCCGGCGTGACTGGAACTCAGGGAAGGTTTCATTACAAAGGTATTAGCAATTATACAGCACATATAAACTATGTTAAAAATAAGTCATAGTTTGCTGTACGTAGAGATTAGCACGGAAAAATATTCGAAATTCAGTCGCAACTTTCTTTTATCTTTCACTTCTTGTTGTAAACTGTGTGTAATCTCTTTCTGGAAACTGTTTTCCGACTCACAACATTTACTTAGAGAAACTTAGAACTCTGATGAAATATAATGAAGTTTTACTTCATATTTATCGAATAAGAATCAGAGGGCCACTTTAGGCATTTAGACGCCTCTTAGTTTTTAATACGTAGAAGCAAAAGTATGAAGTAGAATTCATAGAGGTACATGATGTCCACAAAGTAATGCAATTTAGTGTTCGTACAATTAAATATTAGTGGACGACAACAGTGTACATAGAAAAATCTATGCTACAACGCCAGTTGTGCTTGTGTCTTGAAATTTTTCCGAATTTAGCTTTCTTTGTATGCTTTCGCTTATATATCACGAAAGGAATACTTATTTAGGATGACTCCAAAATCAGAGACAAATCATTCACTTTTTAAAAATATGTAATAATATTACAATAAGTAGATATGCAGTGGCAGTTCTGGTGCACTTCACATTGTTTCCGTATCACCCCCCCCCCCCCCTGGTCTTAATGGCATCACTGATGACTGTATGCATTGTTCCGAGATTTCTCACAATAAGCCAACTGCCCTTGTACAAGATGGCAGGAATTTAATAAATTTGTAGGTTATTCGAAATTTGATGGGATATTCCAAAATAGTACAGTTGTGTTACAGAGCTTCTACACACTCCTATCAAGTCGTTGTGAAAGTATTGCTAATGTCCTGAGTATGAACTGACAGGAAATTAAAAAAATCCAAATGGGCATTGTTGCTTTGGTATAAAATTAAATTCAAGAGGGCAGACATGGCACAGTAGCGCAAGCTCTATGACATTACAATCCAAAATAGGAAACCAAATGATTGACCTGGGATATAGGCGTAGCTCTGTGATGTCAGACATCGAGAAGGCTGACATTGAACACTGGTCTGGTCTGCAAATGTGGTCAGATATCCTGGTTTATCCCCTGATTTGACTAACCTGAGACAAAAAATGATTGTTTCTCCTATGTTTAGAGCTGTGCTTCTGTGACACAGGGCATTCGCTCCCAAGACAACTCCCACTCCTTATACCAGTTGTAGGATAAAGGGCATTGTCCACTGAGACAAGAGCCTTTTTGCCCTACACAGCTTTTAATCTGTCTGCTGTTCATTGTCAAGACAAAAGGTTTTAGTTTCCTCTGCAGGTCCAAGCCTCTATGATAGATACAGGATGCCAGTCTGAACCTGCGGATATGTAAAGATGTTTTTCACAATACAGATAGTAAGTCTTTACCGATATGAAAACTGCTTCATGTGTTTTCCCAAACCTGTTATTCATTCAGACATGTATGGGACTGGTTGTCATGGTTGTCAGATCTTTTGTTGTCAGTAAAGAATTCAAGAGTCCCACCAGGTTCGCCCCCTGACATTACACCCTGCATGCCAGCTGCGCAAAGTTTAAACAATTCTCCTGTGATATCTCCCTAATTTTGGACGTGCGCACTTTTGCTATGCTGGGAATGTTTATGTCTTTAACACCATACCAGATAGAACCATTCCCTGCAACCGCACAGTTCATGACCGCCAAACCAGCCGAGAAGTCCATGGTGCTTTCAGGTAGCACACTAAGAGCCAAACCAGATGAGAAGTCCAAGCTGCTCTAAGGTAGCGTGCTAAGGGCCGAGTCACCGCAAACTCCTGCCACCACTGGAGTGTTGGGCTGGGATGAGCCAGTCTGTCACCATACTCGCTGTTACGGAAAAAGAACGGTATTTTTACGAGGGTCGCAGGAAGTAACCATTCTGTGCAAGATTTTTCATGATGAAAAGTTCAGCTACCATTAAAAACGAGTGCAACACCAACTGACGGCAGATGACAGCAGCTATCGCCAGTCACTAAACACAGACCAGTCAACTGACTCAATGGCAAACAAAGAAGTCTAGTTACGGACAGTGGAATCCAACCCATCTGTAAACACTTCCAGGTCCATGAACAATTTCTGCCGTCTGCTCATGGCTCACACCAAGTCCCGCTGCAAGCCCTGGTCTGCTTTGGCAGCCAGCTACTGTGTCCTGACCGCATGTATTGTGTTGGCCAGTTTGCTGAAGGTAGTCGTGACCATAAACGATTGGTGTGCAGTGATACTTCAAATTGCTATCAGTGTACGACACACACCACACACACACACACACACACACACACACACAGAAACATGGCACCATTTGCAAGCGGCATAGCAAAATGAAAGACTAGTTGTGATACAGATATGCTCCGTACTACGCTCCTGGAAATTGAAATAAGAACACCGTGAAATCATTGCCCCAGGAAGGGGAAACTTTATTGACACATTCCTGGGGTCAGATACATCACATGATCACACTGACAGAACCACAGGCACATAGACACAGGCAACAGAGCATGCACAATGTCGGCACTAGTACAGTGTATATCCACCTTTCGCAGCAATGCAGGCTGCTATTCTCCCATGGAGACGATCGTAGAGATGCTGGATGTAGTCCTGTGGAACGGCTTGCCATGCCATTTCCACCTGGCGCCTCAGTTGGACCAGCGTTCGTGCTGGACGTGCAGACCGCGTGAGACGACGCTTCATCCAGTCCCAAACATGCTCAATGGGGGACAGATCCGGAGATCTGGCTGGCCAGGGTAGTTGACTTACACCTTCTAGAGCACGTTGGGTGGCACGGGATACATGCGGACGTGCATTGTCCTGTTGGAACAGCAAGTTCCCTTGCCGGTCTAGGAATGGTAGAACGATGGGTTCGATGACGGTTTGGATGTACCGTGCACTATTCAGTGTCCCCTCGACGATCACCAGTGGTGTACGGCCAGTGTAGGAGATCGCTCCCCACACCATGATGCCGGGTGTTGGCCCTGTGTGCCTCGGTCGTATGCAGTCCTGATTGTGGCGCTCACCTGCACGGCGCCAAACACGCATACGACCATCATTGGCACCAAGGCAGAAGCGACTCTCATCGCTGAAGACGACACGTCTCCATTCGTCCCTCCATTCATGCCTGTCGCGACACCACTGGAGGCGGGCTGCACAATGTTGGGGCGTGAGCGGAAGACGGCCTAACGGTGTACGGGACCGTAGCCCAGCTTCATGGAGACGGTTGCGAATGGTCCTCGCCGATACCCCAGGAGCAACAGTGTCCCTAATTTGCTGGGTAGTGGCGGTGCGGCCCCTACGGCACTGCGTAGGATCCTACGGTCTTGGCGTGCATCCGTGCGTCGCTGCGGTCCGGTCCCAGGTCGACGGGCACGTGCACCTTCCGCCGACCACTGGCGACAACATCGATGTACTGTGGAGACCTCACGCCCCACGTGTTGAGCAATTCGGTGGTACGTCCACCCGGCCTCCCGCATGCCCACTATACGCCCTCGCTCAAAGTCCGTCAACTGCACATACGGTTCACGGCCACGCTGTCGCGCATGCTACCAGTGTTAAAGACTGCGATGGAGCTCCGTATGCCACGGCAAACTGGCTGACACTGACGGCGGCGGTGCACAAATGCTGCGCAGCTAGCGCCATTCGACGGCCAACACCGCGGTTCCTGGTGTGTCCGCTGTGCCGTGCGTGTGATCATTGCTTGTACAGCCCTCTCGCAGTGTCCGGAGCAAGTATGGTGGGTCTGACACACCGGTGTCAATGTGTTCTTTTTTCCATTTCCAGGAGTGTATGTAGTATTAACGCATGCAGAGCTTTTCTGCAGTTAGTAGCTTATCACAAGCTGTGTGAAAGTCTTAGACTTGGAATAACACGTAATCATCACCCCTTCTATAAACAGAGACCGATGTAGTATTCGGAGGGGATTTATCGAATCCTCACATAAATAACAAGTGTGTTACGCTGAGCATAGGTTATCCATCTCCAGTGGATTTCTTATGGTATTGTCTTCTGAGATTTAACGTCATATCGGCCTGTCAGCCACTGAGCTCGTGGTCATTCTAAGAAATATGAAGTTCAAATGGCTCTGAGCACTATGGGACCTAACATCTGAAGTCATTAGTCACCTAGAATTTAGAACTACTTAAACCTAACTAACCTAAGGACATCACACACATCCATGCCCGAGGCAGGATTCAAACTTGCGACCGGAGCGGTCACTCGGTTCCAGACTGAAGTGCCGAGAACAGCTCGGCCATCCTGGCCGGGCTATGAACATAAGTACTTTACAGAGAGACTTTGTGAGACGAAATCTGTGATTTGTCAGCCTTAACCGAGTGGTCGAGATGTGCTGTTAGCTACTACAGTCACTAAATATTTCAAAGATCAAAGTATGATAATAAGTGTACCAAAGTTGCGGTCGGAGATAGTTGGCTGCAGATTACATCCATTCAGAGGTCCCACAGAAGATCTGCAATGATTTGATTGTCATACACATACTATTCATGCTGAGTTACTTGCATTGGTCTGGAGCAGCATGACTGAATCTTATATCACGGTCAACTACACTGAAGAACCAAAGAAACTGGTACGCCTGCCTAACATGGTGCAGAACCCCCAAGAGCACGCGGGCGTATCCCAACACGACGTGGCATGGGCTCGACTAATGTCTGATGTAATGCTGGAGGTAACTGGCACCATGAATCCTGCAGGGCTGTCCACAAATAAGTAAGAGTACATTGCACATTACAAGGCGCCACAGATATACTCAATAATATTCATGTCTGGGAGTTTGGTGGCCAGCGGACGTGTTTAAACTCAAAAGAGTTTCCTGGAGCCCCTCTGTAGCAATTCTGGACTTGTGGGCTATCGCATTCTCCTGCTGGAATTGCCCAAGTCCGTCGGAATGCACAGTGGACCTGAATGGATACAGGTGATGAGACAGGATGATTTCGTACGTGTCACCTGTCAGTGTCGTGTCTAGACGTTTCAGGGGTCCCATATCACTCCAACTGCACACGGCACACACCATTACAGAGACTCCACAAGCTTGAACAGCCTCCACTGACATGTAGGGTCTGTGGATTCATGAGGTTGTCTCCACACCCGTACACGTCCATCCGCTCAATAAAATTTGAAACGAGTCATCAATAGTCCAATTTCGGTGTCGACAGGCCCAGGTGAAACGTAAAGCTTTGTATGGTGCAATCAGCAAGGCAACACTAATGGGGGCCTTCGGCTCCAAAAGCCCATATTGATGATGTTTCGTTGAATGGGTGGCATGCTGACACCTATTGATTGCCCAGCACTGAAATCTGCAACAATGAGCGGAAGGGTTGCACTTCTGTCACATTGAACGTTTATCTTTAGTCGTCGTTGGTCCTCTTCTTGCAGGATCTTTCTCTGGACACAGTGGTGTCGGAGATTTGATGTTTTACCGGGTTCCTGATATGCCCGGTACACTCGTGGAATGGTCGTACGGGAAAATCCCCACTTTATCGACACCTCGGAGATGCTGTGTCCAATCGCTCGTGCGAAGACTGTAACACCACGTTCAGACTCACTTAAATCTTAATAACCTGCCATTTTAGCAGCCGTAACCGATCTAACGACTGTGCCAGACACTTGTTGTCTTATATAGGCTTTGCCTACCGCTTCGTCGTATTCTGCCTGTTTACGTATCTCTGTATTTGAATACGTATGCTTATACCAGTTTCTTTAGCGCTTCCGTACATAACGCTATTTGTGCAAGAAAATGCCGTACATTAGTTCTACAGTGGTTTCTTCCAAAGCTACCTACCATCGTGTATTTGCACATAAATCTCGTAAATCATATTATATGTTTTACATTATAGAAACGGAAGAACAGTTTAAACAGCCAAGATCGCTGTTGCACAGCAATTATTGTGATGCTAATAAATTCTGTACAACAATTATCTTGATGTTATATTTGTTTCTCCATAAATTTTAGGTGTGCAGCTGACGTCCAATAGCGCCCCAGACGAATAAGAACAGACAATTTGATCGTTCAGACATGAATACGACTGCTCCTCAAACCGCTAGAGCATAATCCAGACTTCTACGACAACATGTTATAAGGCTGCATGTGTGGGACAGTGCACTATAGTAAATTCTAGAAGATGAGTTATTGATGTGGCTCAGTTGGTAGAGTATTAATGGTTGTTAAGGAGTACATTCATTCCATAGACTCAAACAATACATCCTTGGGAATTTAAGAAGGTAGTAGCGGTAGATTCTTACTATAGATTGCAATAGATTCCCAGCTAGTTGTACCAGTAGCAGATTCGTAACCATAACTTCTCAGCTACCAGCAACACACTAACTGCACATTCTTTTGACGAATGATGGTATTATTCTATAACTGACAGCGATTTTCGTTGTAGGTATGCCTTGGTGTGATGGGAATTCTGACACTGATGTAGATGAAACGTGTAACTCGAACATACTTCATGTAAACTGACTTCATGCTGTAACTTGTGTTTCATTTTTAGGTGACTCCCGCAATAAATTGGAAGTATATTTCATTATTCATAAGACATAGCCCATCTCAAACGCATTTTAAGTGGTGACACATGGGGCATCTGAAGATGTGATCAGTATCTTAAACATATTTATAATTGACTGGTGGGGTAGTGGGACTTCTAATAGTAAACAGATTTTCCCCATAGCATTTCAAAATCATTTTCTGATTAACAGCTGTATTGAGTCCTCCAACAGAGGCGTTTGTATAGGGAGTGTTTCTGCTTCTCATGTCAGCATGCGTCATGAGATGTGAAATGACATAACCATGAATACAGTCTTGGGGAAATTCTACAAGCCCTCTAGGCTGTTGAACAGTGAAGTGTGTTCAGCTGACATGAAACACTGCTGACAATTATTGAACATATAATTATCAAAGTTGTGAAGAATATGATTCAATGAAAGTTGCTCTGAAATATTTTGTGCTTTGAGAATTCCTTATTGAGCCGAAATATTGAAGGAAACTGAACAATTTGGGTGCTGAACAGTGGAGACTATATAATTCACCCCATCCATTTACGTCCTTTAGCAAAGAGCCCTCCTAAAACTTTTAACAAAATGACTAACGTAATACACGGTGGGCAACCTGAGATAGCGAACCCTAGGCCACTGGTGCAGCCTGCATGGCCCTAACTTCATAATTTGAGATTGCAATCTCTGATGTCATCAGTGACGTTAGAGTCCAAGATGTTGAACCTGGGGATGTACGTATACACTGAAATGTTTCCATTTAAAAATAGTTGTTCCAATTTCTGTGGAGCTGCAGTAATCTACCCTCATTACCCATCTTCAGCGTCCTAACCTACCAGCTGGTAAGTGGACAAGCCACTTGTGTTTTATACACCATAGTGAAAGGGTAATCACCATCAGAAAGTCTAATCATAGACATACCACCTACAGCCAGAAAACAATTACTCTTAATAGTTCAGCTGCTGCAACGTCAAACTGTGTGTGTGTGGGTGAGAGAGAGAGAGAGAGAGAGAGAGAGAGAGAGAAAGAGAGAGAGATAGAGAGAGACTTAACAATTGTTGAAAAAAATAGCGTATGTTACGATAAAGCTGTACCAAATGCTCCACATCTCATCACAGTGTCTAATAATTCTCAATAAACGTAAGTGTTATACATCTTTACACAGAGAGCTCTCAGAACTGGCATCCTCATACATCCGCTTTATAATAGTGATAAAGCATATGACTACACTTACAGAGGGAGTTTAGAGTCCTAGTTGTTTATATTGATAGGACTTATCACATTTACATGAGATCAAACTTAACATTTTAACTGTTATAGTGTCTGAGAGCACAGGTTTTCAGATGTTGTTGCTGTGTTAGAGAGAAACTTCGTTCATGCATTTTGACCTTTAGTGGCACTTATTAGATGAGACAAAACGTGTATGTGTATTTGAAATGTGGTTGCTCAAAAACTGAAGTATGCACAGTTCAACAAAGCAAGAGTAATAAAAGGAAGCCATATAAAACAAACATACACATACACACATAACGATTAATAGACATTGTGAGAAAGGATTGGTTTAGTACTTAAACAATCGACTTTATCAATCACTTTTTTCTGGCATCTCTTATGATGCTTCATTTTATGACGATAATCAGTCCTTCAGTGTGGCGTACAGAGCACATGCTCTGGTTCCTGCTTGATGACTAGTGGTGGTGGCAGAAGAAAGCAGACAAAAGAAACTGGAACAAGTATTTTGAAGTGAAAAACAAATCAGTCGATTGTCAACAGCATCGGTGTACTTGGAGACATGCACGATGCTGACTGTGCTGTCTTACAGTATCATTATTCACTACCTGTTTCGACCACTGACCATCTTCACAGCAGCAAATTTCTATTGTGACAACTTCACATGTCATGCATGCTATTTACTCAGGAAAGTATACGCCTTTACTGACTTTAAAACGTCACGAAGTTATACTTAACGTCATAAAACTGGATTCACGATGTTCTGTTTGAATCTATGGAACGTTCTGTTTGAATATATGGAATGAGTTTACTACTACAACAACCATTAGTACTCAACCAACACAACCACATTGACCACAAACCTTAAGAAGTATTACAGAACATCCCCCCTCCCCCCCCCCCCCCCTCCACAGACAAACACCTTTGTAATTTACTGTGTAGTAAAACTCAGTCTTACTACTGATGACCAATGCAAATAACACCTGAGTTCAACAGAAAGGATTTAGAAATCCCGAGGAACCATTTTATGTCTGTGTCTGTCGTTAATACATATTGAGATGGAGATAAGCAGGACAGTAAGGTGTATGCTGTCTTCCAGGGGGATGAGAGTCTATGCTTGGAGAGTTGGACTGTGTTACTTTGGTCTGAGGGCAATGTGATTCGCTGTCATGATAGTGTAATACATACAGACACGGTACTTCTGATACGTGGTATGTTAACTTTGTGCCCTTGACTGTAGGTTTGGGCAGCTATGTACAGTCGACTTGAAGGTTCAAATGGCTCTGAGATCATCAGTCCCATAGGACTTAGAACTACTTAAACCTAACTAACCTATGGACACCACACACACCCACGCCCGAGGCAGGATTCGAACCTGCGGCCGTAGCGGTCGCGCGGTTCTAGACTGTAGCGCCTAGAACCGCTCGGCCACTCCGGCCGGCCGACTTGAAGGAAGGTCATACTGTGAAATGCCGTATGTCTCCATCACATCTGGCGTACCTCACAACCTTAGCCTGCAAAAAATTCCAACTTAAGCCTGTTGTTGAAGGAATCACCTGCATTCATCAGAAATAATTTAGAAATCATATGGAAGCATGAGATGCGTATGTCTGACTATTAAGTTACTGCTCATCTTCTGTGGCACTTATGAACCAATGAACTGCGCTGCCGTATGTCTTCAATCACAAACCTCTGACACTTATCATCAGACTTTGATCTTAGAAACACTGAGTGACCAAAATAACAAACATTACATCTCACTGCTTCCACTAAGAGAGACAAAACCACAGAACTAGTATTATGTTCATCTCCCACACAACGCCAACCACCTCAATGGCTAAAGTCCCCTGTGATGTTAAACTGCAGAGACAGTTGTATTTATATGGGGAATTGCTAAAATTCGCCTAGATACTATATTGCTCTCTGTTTACAGATGTAATTGCGCTTTCCTTTTCCCATTCCACTTGCAAATGGAGCCATAGGAGGAAGATTGTGTGCCTTCGTACATGAGGTGTCGTCTCTCAAATAACATGACAGCATTCAAGTGTCGTGAAACCGAGCGATTTGTACTCTGGAATATGTAGCGTCATGACTAGTCGGTGTGTGGTGGATATATTTTGAACTACTCTTCGATACTGTTCTCAAGTAAGTGTTGGACCATATATTTCTTATTCCTGAGTTCTGGTCAGTGTTAAATATAGTTCCGAGATGTCACAACATGAGCAGAAAACAGAATATTGTGTCGCATTTAAAAGTGAATTGAAGAGCTCCTAGCAGATAGAATGTTGTCCTTAAGGGTGGGTACTAATTTCACTGACTTCTGTACTATATTCGATATTTTCAAGGCAAAATTCAGTGTTGGTAAAATATTCGTTTTAAATGCGTAAGAATACACCTTGAGATTGACTATACATTTTCTTATGTTCAAATTTAATTGATCTCGATAGTATATTCGTTTTACTGAAAGCAAGATTCAGTATTGTCGGTATAATGTTCGTAAAATATGTTTGTTTTAGTATAAAACTGGAGTGAAAATTCAATGATTTGTTGTATGTGTGCATTATACTGTGTGTATTTATATCCTGCGTTGATAGCAAACTGAAGAATCACTCCACACCGAATCCTTCGTGGTAATGAATATCTTCGGTAAACTAGCAAGAGCAATGCTTGCAATCATAGCATGGCAGCTGGATGGTACTGCCAACTGAAGGCCTGTTGGCGGGCCCTGGATGAGCATTGTGAGCCAGTGGTAACTGTCCATGTACCTGTAAATGTTTACATCTAAATCTACATCCATACTCCGCAAGCAACCTGAGGATGTGTGGCGGAGGGTACCTTGGGTACCTCTATCGGCTCTTCCTTCTATTCCAGTCTCGTATTGTTCGTGGAAAGAAAGATTGTCGGTATGCCTCTGTGTGGGCTCTAATCTCTCTGATTCTATCCTCATAGTCTCTTCGCAAGATATACATAGGAGGCAGCAATACACTGCTTGACTCTTCGGTGAAGGTATGTTCTCGAAACTTCAACAAAAGCCCGTACCGAACTAGTGAGCGTCTCTCTTGCAGAGTCTTCCACTGGAGTTTATCTATCGTCTCCGTAACACATTCGCGATTACTAACTGATCCTGTTACGAAGCGTGCTGCTCTCCGTTGGATCTTCTCTATCTCTTCTATCAACCCTATCTGGTACGGATCCCACATCTGTGAGCAGTATTCAAGCAGTGGGCGAACAAGTGTACTGTAACCTAATTCCTTTGTTTTCGGACTGCATTTCCTTAGGATTCTTCCAATGAATCTCAGTCTGGCATCTGCTTTACCAACGATTAATTTTAGATGGTCATTCCATTTTAAATCACTCCTAATGCCTACTCCCAGATAATTTATGGAATTAACTGCTTCCAGTTGCTGACCTGCTATATTGTAGCTAAATGATAAAGGATCTTTCTTTCTTTGTATTCGCAGCACATTACACTTTTCTACATTGAGTTTCAATTGCCATTCCCTGCACCATGCGTCAGTTAGTTACAGATCCTCCTGCATTTCAGTACAATTTTCCACTGTTACAACCTCTAGATATACTACAGCATCATCCGCAAAAAGTCTCAGTCAACTTCCGATGTTATCCACAAGGTCATTTATGTACACTCCTGGAAATTGAAATAAGAACACCGTGAATTCATTGTCCCAGGAAGGGGAAACTTTATTGACACATTCCTGGGGTCAGATACATCACATGATCACACTGACAGAACCACAGGCACATAGACACAGGCAACAGAGCATGCACAATGTCGGCACTACTACAGTGTATATCCACCTTTCGCAGCAATGCAGGCTGCTATTCTCCCATGGAGACGATCGTAGAGATGCTGGATGTAGTCCTGTGGAACGGCTTGCCATGCCATTTCCACCTGGCGCCTCAGTTGGACCAGCGTTCGTGCTGGACGTGCAGACCGCGTGAGACGACGCTTCATCCAGTCCCAAACATGCTCAATGGGGGACAGATCCGGAGATCTTGCTGGCCAGGGTAGTTGACTTACACCTTCTAGAGCACGTTGGGTGGCACAGGATACATGCGGACGTGCATTGTCCTGTTGGAACAGCAAGTTCCCTTGCCGGTCTAGGAATGGTAGAACGATGGGTTCGATGACGGTTTGGATGTACCGTGCACTATTCAGTGTCCCCTCGACGATCACCAGTGGTGTACGGCCAGTGTAGGAGATCGCTCCCCACACCATGATGCCGGGTGTTGGCCCTGTGTGCCTCGGTCGTATGCAGTCCTGATTGTGGCGCTCACCTGCACGGCGCCAAACACGCATACGACCATCATTGGCACCAAGGCAGAAGCGACTCTCATCGCTGAAGACGACACGTCTCCATTCGTCCCTCCATTCATGCCTGTCGCGACACCACTGGAGGCGGGCTGCACAATGTTGGGGCGTGAGCGGAAGACGGCCTAACGGTGTACGGGACCGTAGCCCAGCTTCATGGAGACGGTTGCGAATGGTCCTCGCCGATACCCCAGGAGCAACAGTGTCCCTAATTTGCTGGGAAGTGGCGGTGCGGCCCCTACGGCACTGCGTAGGATCCTACGGTCTTGGCGTGCATCCGTGCGTCGCTGCGGTCCGGTCCCAGGTCGACGGGCACGTGCACCTTCCGCCGACCACTGGCGACAACATCGATGTACTGTGGAGACCTCACGCCCCACGTGTTGAGCAATTCGGCGGTACGTCCACCCGGCCTCCCGCATGCCCACTATACGGTTCACGGCCACGCTGTCGCGGCATGCTACCAGTGTTAAAGACTGCGATGGAGCTCCGTATGCCACGGCAAACTGGCTGACACTGACGGCGGCGGTGCACAAATGCTGCGCAGCTAGCGCCATTCGACGGCCAACACCGCGGTTCCTGGTGTGTCCGCTGTGCCGTGCGTGTGATCATTGCTTGTACAGCCCTCTCGCAGTGTCCGGAGCAAGTATGGTGGGTCTGACACACCGGTGTCAATGTGTTCTTTTTTCCATTTCCAGGAGTGTATATTGTGAATAGCACGGTCCTACGACACTCCCCATGCGGCACACCTGAAATCACTCTTACTTCGGAAGACTTATCTCCATTGAGAATGACATACTGCGTTCTGTTATCTAGGAATACTTCAATTCAATCACACATTTGGTCTGATAGTCCATATGTTCCTGCTTTATGTGAATCTTCAGGTTATGGCGGCGCAAAGACTGTTCCATTAAGTTTCGGGAGTGCAGCCGCAAGAAATCTCCTTCTTCTTCTAATATTTCGGCTCTATAACGTTCAGCCATCTTCAGAGTGAGCCGCAAGACTGCCGCTCCAGTGCTCGCTTCGTCCCTTTACACTCGTGTACCGCGCGACTGCGCATGCGGCCACAGATGCAAATGCGCCAGAGACGTTGGTCAGCGGCAGAGACGTGCATAATGCGCGAGTTGTATCTATGACTCCGCAGCTGATCTGTGTTGGCATATCGATATATCATTGTGAGCTGCACTGTGACGACGTCTTTGCGATTTTATTACAGCAAGTGCCGGGTTCCATGATTTATCAAGATTGAAACCACTATCTCTATTAATTAAATTCGTCCTCAAGCGAATTTCAGTTGCCTCCTTCACTAACGAGTCCCAAAAGGATGATGCAGTTGTCAAAATATCGACGTTGTCATACAACATACTGTGACCATTATCAATACAGTGCTCTGCCACTGCCGACTTGTTAGGTTGTAAAAGTCGTGTGTACCTCCGGTGCTCTGTACATCTTTCTTGGACAGTACGAGTTGTTTGTCCGCTGTAAGAAAGGCCACATTCACGTGGAATTTTGTAAACTGCAGATTTTCGGATCAGCAAATCATCTTCGACGGAGACCACGAGTGCAGCTGTCTTGGGTGGAGGAGTAAAAATCACTTTTACTTTGTGTCTGCCGAGAATGGGTCCTATTTTTGATGAGAGGCTACCCACATATGGCAGGAAGGCCATCTATTTAAAGGTTTTTTCATCTTATTCTGCTTTCTTTGTGGCCTCTTTCGGTTTCATTTTCCGTGCCCTCTGTATTTGTTGTGTAGAGTATCCATTGTCTTCAAACACTCTTTGTAAGTGCAGCTGCACTCGTGGGCTCCGTCAAAGATGATTTGCTGCTCCGAAAATCTGGAGTTTACAAATTTCCATGTGAATGTGGCCTTTCTTATATCGGACAAACAACTCGTACTGTCCAAGAAAGATGTACAGAACACCGGAGGTACACACGACTTTTATAACCTAACAAGTCGGCAGTGGCAGAGTACTGTATTGATAATGGTCACAGTATGTTGTATGTCAACGTCGAAATTTTGGCAACTACATCATCCTTTTGGGACTCGTTAGTGAAGGAAGCAATTGAAATTCGCTTGAGGACGAATTTAATTAACAGAGATAGTGGTTTCAATCTTGATAAATCATGGAATCCGGCACTTGCTGTAATAAAATCGCAAAGACGTCGTCACAGTGCAGCTCACAATGATATATCGATATGCCAACACAGATCAACTGCGGAGTCATAGATACAACTCGCGCATTATGCACGTCTCTGCCGCCGACCAACGTCTCTGGCGCATTTGCATCTGTGGCCACATGCGCAGTCACGCGGTACACGAGTATAAAGGGACGAAGCGAGCACTGGAGCGGCTCTCCCTGGATCTCGAACGTGCTTATGACCGCGTATGGCATTCGGGTCTGCTCTTCAAGCTCCAAACCTTCGCCCTTCCCATTAACTACGTCCGTCTGATCGGCTCCTTTCTCTCCCATCGTCCTTCCTACGTCACCATCCATAACACAGATTCCTACACGTTTTTTCCCTCCGCCGGTGTGCCCCAAAGCTCCGTCCTCTCCCCCCTTCTGTATCTATTGTATACGGCCGACATGTCGCCGCCGTCACCCCCCGTCCACCTACTCCAGTTTGCCGATGACACCGCCTTCCTTGCCCTTGCCCTCACCCTGCAGCGCTCCCAACACCTTCTCCAATCCCATCTTGACCGGTTCACCACTTGGTGCAACCAGTGGTTGCTCAAGGTCAATCCCTCCAAAACCCAGGCGATCAGTGTAGGCAAAACCACCCCTTTCTTCCGCCTCGTCGATTTCTATCTAACCATCTATGGCCGTCCTATCGCCATCACCCACACCCTTAAGTACCTTGGCGTCACCCTCGACTGTCGCCCCTCCTGGACCCCCATCTCCGGACAATCCAAGCCAAGGCACGCTCCCGACTCCGTCTCCTCAAGCTCCTATCCGGCCGTACATGGGGTCTGGACCCCTCCACCATACTCCACACCTATAAATCCTTCATCCGCCCATTCCTTTGTTATGCCCATCCGGCCTGGATCTCCGCACCCCCCCCCCTACCTTCTACAAATCCCTTCAGATCCTCGAACGCCATTGGCTCCGCCACGTCTCTCGCATCCGTCTCCCCTCCCCCACGTGGATCCTGTACAACCTCATTCCGTTCCCCCACCTCCTCCTTTTCATTGAAAGGATACGGATCCTGTACACGATAGTCTTTTTCGAAACCCATGCTCATTCTTACACAGCAGATTTCTAGTCTGCAGAAAAGTCATTAGCCTCGAACATAATACGTGTTCCAAATTCTACAACTGACAGACATTAGAGATACAGGTCTATAGTTCTGCACATCTGTTCGACGTCCCTTCTTGAAAACGGGGATGACCTGTGCCCTTTTCCAATCTTTTGGAACGCTGCGCTTTTCTAGAGATCTACAAAGGATGAGGCTCCTTTGTTCGTATCTGGACCTCTTTGTTTGACATTCAGTAAGTAAATTTGTCTGTGCTGAGTTATTAGTGTTAGCTAAGTCATTTGCCATCAGTTGGCGTTGCACTGATTTGTGTTTGCTGTTGAGTTTTGTTTGTCATGAAATATCTCATGCATAATGATTATGGACCGCCACTCTCATGACAATACTGTTTCTTCCCATATACATTTACCAAATTTTTTTATGGTTACTATCCATTTTTTCACTTCTTATACCCGTGTTTGAATTTCAGAAGCGATGTATGCTTGGTGCCTATAGATCCGCGTGTTTGAAAGCTTTGTGGATGGACACTCCAACCACCTGCATCACCTATACCACGCGCTCCCTTGCTCCGACCTTCATTCAATGGAGCACTATGTCTGGTCCGTCAATCAATGTTTAACCTCCCCTTCCGTTCACACCCACTTCCTTTGTCTACCCTAGCTTTCCTACAGCCTCTTCCACACTCTGAATCACATCGTTTTTCTGTCGTCCACTTTCGACTTTTCCCAACCCGTCCACTTACTCTACAACTGCAACATAAATAACTCGCTGAGTTACCGTGGCAACGCAATAAGCCACATTAAAATCAATCCTCTCTCCATCGAACTAACTTGAAGGATGCTTCCTTTCCGGATATAAAGGCGCTCTGAAAGTGGTACCACAAGCACTTCGACCTCAAAACCACGCGAGTTCTTCAGTCGTAGATTCAAAAAGGTACCCCCAGCGTTGGCAAACTGTTGTAAGTGGCGAAAGAGAATATATTACTGACGAATAAAGCCTCTGTTATCTATATACGTTACGTTTATTGAACTTATGGAAAAACGCTACGAACTTATGCACTAACCCAATACGTTAGTGGCAGTAACAACGTTTTGCATACAGTCACAAACGCCAGTTCTCTTAAATTCCTCACCGAGCGAGGTGGCGCAGTGGTTAGCACACTGGACTCGCATTCGGGAGGACGACGGTTCAATCCCGTCTCCAGCCATCCTGATTTAGGTTTTCCGTGATTTCCCTAAATCGTTTCAGGCAAATGCCGGGATGGTTCCTTTGAAAGGGCACGGCCGATTTCCTTCCCCATCCTTCCCTAACCCGAGCTTGTGCTCCGTCTCTAATGACCTCGTTGTCGACGGGACGTTAAACAACACTAACCTAACCTAACCTTAAATTCCTCAATAGTATTTCTCGAAAAGAACTTTCCATTCAGATATTCCCGTTTCAGTAATTGGTTCTTGGCAGCAGCAGAAATGCTGCAGATGTGTCAGACCAATCCAGATGACTCGCAATGTGGCACACAGGATAAAACTTGATATTTCCGAGGCCACGTTCGATTTCTTTCTCCAAACCTAGCATCTAATCCGGCGCTAATGTTTTCGTCGACGACAAGACGTTAACACTAAACGTCCTCCTCCCTCTTTACGTGGATAATTGGATAATTGACAACAAACACCCACAGAGTTCAGATGAACTTGGGAAACGTTTCCTCTATACTGTATTCTATCATTGTTGCTTTTATGATTTTACTTATTAATGTTCTCCCACCGCTTAACATTGGTGGCAAGATGGCATTCAGAAAGTACATGTAAGGTTATGAATATGTATAACACTATGCATCTGTATACATTATGATTATTACTAGTAATTAAAATTTTAATAAGCACTCTGGAAACTAGTTCGGTGTAAGTTCCAAAATACTGAATATTTTAACGTACCCCTAGCTAAAGTCAGTCTCATATAAGTTATTATTAACATGGATATATAAGAAGGATATAAGATGAACATCAAGAAAACCAAAACAAAGAGCCGGCCGGAGTGGCCGAGCGGTTCTAGGTGCTTCAGTCTGGAACCGCGCGACCGCTACGGTCGTAGGTTCGAATCCTGCCTCGAGCATGGCTGTGTGTGATGTCCTTAGGTTAGTTAGGTTTAAGTAGTTCTAAATTCTATGGGACTGATGACCTCAGATGTTAAGTTCCATAGTGCTCAGAGCAAATTGAACCAACCAAAACAAAGATAATGGAATGCACTGGAATAAAATTAAGTGATGCTGAAGGAATAACATTAGAAAAGAAGATACTTAAAGTAATAGATGAGTTTTGCTATTTGGGAACCAAAATAGCTGCTCATAGCCTAAGTAGCGAGGATATAAAATGTGGACTAACAATGACAAGAAAAATGTTTTTGTAGAAAAGAAATTAGTTAACATCGAATGTAGCCTTAAGTGTTAGGAAGTCTTTCCTGAAGGTATTTGCCTGGAGTGTAGCCATATATGGAAGCGAGATACGAACGATAAACAGTTTAACCAAGAAGACAATAGAAGTTTTTGAACTGCGGTGCTACAGAAGAATGCTGAAGATTAAAAGGGTAGACAACGTAACTAATGAGAAGACACTGAACAGAATTGGGGAGACAAGAAATTTTTTTTACAACTAGACTAAAAGAAGAGATTGGTTGATACCTTACATATTGAGTCTTAAATGGATAGCCGATTTAGTGTTGGAGGGAAGTGTGAGCGGTAAAAATCATTGAGGGAGGCCAAGAGATGAATATAGTAAGCACACTGAGGAGGATGTAAGTTGCAATAGTTATTCCGATATGAAAGGGCTTGCGCAGGATGGGGTAACATGGAGAACTGCGTCGCAGCTGTCTTCGGGATGATGGTCACAACAAAATTATTAAACCTCGCCAATACTTACAATCCATGAATCATGCCCCACCCACTATACTTACAACTGTCTAATTAACTTCAACTGCGTGTTTGTTGCTCAGTAATTAACATTGTTTTTGCTATATAAGAGAAGCATGTATTTAACCGTTCATTGGTCTTGTTATGTATACGTGAGTCTGTTTACTTTGCTCACTTTCGTTGTCAATGGTTTTCGATGCACAAATGCATTCGTAAGGAGATGTCTCCACCAAGTGAAGTATGAAGAAACAAAATGATGCCGTAATTTTGCAAAAATGGCGTGGCGCATTTCGGGATATTACTAGAATATACACCAAACTGATTACTGACTCTCCCGGGCGATAACTTGGCTTCAATGAACCCCACTTTCTGAGAAGTAAAGATAAACTTGGAGCAGTATAGGAAGGAATGACTAGGTGGAACTAATATTTTCAATTTACTCACAATCACCGATTTTCAATCACAGTTGACCGCAGCGCCCGATATGCAACTCGAAGGGTGTAATATCTGTTAAACAGATAAGATACATAAGACAAATAGTTGTGCGACGCCTTCACAAAGGCGTTACCAAGCAGTCAATAATTCCTCACTACAATTAAAATCGTCATTCTTTAGTTATTTACAGCATACACATCAGCTCCTCTATGCTGATAAATCGCTCACAGAATCTGTCTCTTTAAACGGAGGCAAGCACACGTCCTTTACTACATCATTATACACCTTTTAAACAAACAGTTCATCACTGGGTCGCTCAAATTCTCTTCCTGAAACATTCTATTTTCATAAAAATTCATGCCAATATTCTCCTTGTCTACTCAACTGTCCGTACGTCTGATATGCAGCCCTCTCTGCGAATAACACCCGTCAAACAGGAAATATGCATATATAATACATCACTTCAGTTAGAATATAAATTTTCCTGTTTTAGGCATCGTAACATAAACGCAATTAATTAAAGAAAAAAAAGAAAATGTAAACAAACATGACAGGAAAATTACACCACAAGTAACTTATACAGAAAAATCAGCTTATTACAGGAACTTACCGTACGACAGGTTTTGCTAATAGTGAACAAAAATTTCGCATTTCATGTCGAATAAGGGTGGACAAGTATTATGATAAGAGAAGTTATTTGGATGTGGAGATATGTAACTCGCACATCCAAATCTCTGAGTACTGGGTTACGCAAGTATTACGTGCATGCAAATACAGATATTTGACTCCACCAACTGGACTACGTGTTTCTTCCGTTTGTTTTGGTACACACTTTCAGTCTTTTCGATTGTTGTGAAATGATCCTGTTAAAGGATAGAAAATGCAGAACCACGCAATTCGGAAAAACTGTGGGATAGTTTAGAGAGTTCATTGCCTATCGACATCCGCGTCCTATATATGAGGGTTTTGTTTACGCAGGTGTGGACTGTAGCCCCAGACCAGGAATATCGCTCCTTAATGGGTTTCTTGTTTTTGGCTTGACACAGACGATCGCCTCTGCCGGCGCATTACTCAGTTTCATTTCGAAGGCCGACTCCATATTTCTATCTTGTTACCGGGGTAGGCGGCACATCCGCCTCTGCGCTCAGATGTGGCACCGATGTCCGGCATATGTTTGCATATGAATATGTTTTCGTTTCTTGTGCAAACACACCGTTCATCTGCGTCATACTCATTTTGAGTGCAGCATACTTTGTGTCCAGATATCCTCTCCACGTTGCAAATATGCAGAGATATTCATAACGTCAACGCGTTTTCGGAGAACCGCCGAGCAGTTAACTTGTTGGTCAATTAAAGTAGGTAATGGGCAGTTTGCAGTCGTCGGTATTCCCAAATATTTCAGTCTTCTTAAATACGTCCGGATGAAGACTGGCGTTTCCATACAGCTACAGTAAACATATAGTTGCAATGCGAAATCTGATACCGGATGAACAATATACGAGTATACGTACCCAGCTACACAATTAGCACAGAGGCAATTAGTTCTTTTTATGATGTTATGATGATCCTTAATTAATTATGATGATCCTTAATTAATTCACTATAAAACCGAATACCGCAGGCAACAGAAAGAAAATCAGTTCTCAAATATAATTTGTTGAAGTCTAATGTAAATTCCTCCTGAGGGTTTTTGTCTGGAGGTTAGTCTTGTACAGAAGTGAAACAAACAATAAACAGTTTAGACAAGAAGAGAATAGAAAAATTGTAAATGTCATGCTACAGAACAATTCTGGAGATTAGTTTAGTATACCAATAACTGATACAGAGGTAGTGAACGAAACTGGTGAAAAAAATGTGTTCCACAACCTTACAAGAAAATAAAAGAGATCGGTATAGGTCACATACGGGGGCAGCAAGGAATCGTCAGTCTGGCGACAAATTAGCTGCCTAGGGCGGCGAATTTTGAAGGGTAGTGGATTTACAAGCTATAACTGTGTTGTTACAACATTTTATTCACAATCCCTGAAAAATAGAATACGAACTTAACCCTTAATAACGAGGTGGTGGTCTCTAAAACTCGCTCTCCAAGATCAGTTATTGCGCGAGGTGGTGCAGTGGTTCGTACACGGTATTCGCATTCGGGAAGACGACGGTTCAGATTTAGTTTTTCCGTTGCTTCCCCATCCATGGCACAATCTGAGCTTGTGCTCCGTCTCTAATCACGTCGTCGTCGACGGAACGTTAAACCCAGTCTTTCTTCTTTCCTTCCTTCTTCCAAGGTCAGTCCTGGAGAAATTCTTCTATATCCTCCATAACCTCCTTGAATCGCC
Organism: Schistocerca nitens; assembly: GCF_023898315.1. NCBI lineage: Eukaryota > Metazoa > Arthropoda > Insecta > Orthoptera > Acrididae > Schistocerca > Schistocerca nitens. The sequence goes on from NC_064618.1 coordinate 255,174,359, forward strand.
AACCCTACAACGTATTGTTGCTGGTTGCTTTATCGGCTTGTTTGTTTGTTGTTGACACGCGTTGCTGAGATGTATTAGGGCTTGTAGACGACGCCTCGCGAACAGTATACTTGTTTTCTTCAGTATAGAACGAAACGTGTTCGCAGGAACTTGACAGTATTAACGATCTTAAGTCAGTGGATGGAAGAAAATGTCAGTGATGTAGATCAAGAAGTAGATTAGAAATACGACGATTTTACAGTGTTCACAGTTGTGATATCAAACAAGAAGATCATTCAGAGGAATAACTTCAGGACAACTGGGATGTGGAACGTCCTGTTTCTCGAATAAAATACTTAAAGTTTTGGTAAAAATTAAATGAGTTTTGAGTGTTGATGAAGAAAAATGTTCATTACATCATCGAGTGTCAATTCTGCAGAATTTATTTTTGAACCTATCAAGTGCAATTTTTATGTGTAACTTTATGTGTAAACCCCGGAATTTAGACACGCGTCAAAAGTTACTTTCTGCAAAGATGCTATAATTTATCAGAATGTAAAATTCAGTTGTTTAACAGTTCATTTAGATGTACTACTTAAAAAACTGGACAAAGCAGGTATTCTTGTGGGATAAAAAGTAAATACTACTGACCTTATTTAGTGTAATAAAAGCACAAAGGAATATTTAAATTAAACTTAAATTGTTATAAAAATTAATGTAGCTTAGATTAAAAATTTCAGATAATTTTCACCTAAAACCTTGGTTTCAACGTAGGGGTCCCAGAGATCCAATCCCACGGTGTACGTGACAGAAAAGTCGTCTCGGGAGTCAAGTGTTAATTCACAATGAAATGGATATGAATAACATTGGCAACGATCAGCTCAAATTTAGTAAACCGAAATGGACAGGTTTTATTTTTGTAATGAGACTGCGTCGTGGCAGTGTGACCGTTGTTAACCTTATCCATCGCCGTGCCTCATCAAGTGGTCTTCATTGGGAAGGCAAATCTTGTTACTCGCATTTAAGCTTTTTGTTGAGAGACGCCACTAACATCGTCATAGGAGAATAGCTAATGTCGACACTGAACAATGCCTATTCAGACTTCAAATTCAAAGAAAATACCGATAGTCATTCTAAGAACCGGCCGCGTGGCTGACAGTTTGGTTTAATTTGAAACTGTAAAGAGTGCAATTGATTAGTGTTTAGTTTGTGATTTGTACTTTATAATTACTTAAAATGAGTGACAGTCGGCGAATAGTAAGTGGTTCTCGGTACCGGAAACTCGCGAAGATAATGTAATAATGAAATGAGAAACTGTGATTAAGAGATTAAAAATCGATGTTCTGTTTAAAAATTAAACACAGCCATTTAGTTCCGTTTCGACATGGAGCATGGAAATCTGAGAGTAGTAATTTGGAGCGTAATAAAGTGGTGACCAGTATCGAAAATAGTGCAACTTGTGGTTTATCCCATTTTTATGTTTCCGGTATCATTTCAGTTGACTCAAATGGCGCATATAAAGCGAATGATGACAGTGATTCAGTTTCTGACTATCCTGCGAATTAGATAATGAAAGATTTCATTGGCGATGATATAGCTAAACAAGATGGTGTGGCACAGAATACGGATTGTGATTTCGGTAACTCACGCATACAGTATGTAAGGTGGGCAAGTAAGTTATCGATGTGCACGTCGGAGAGAGAGCAAGTTATGTTACAATTAAACAATCTTTGGTCTCGTTGTGGTACAGTCTTTGCCTCTGCGCAGTCTGACACACTTTTAGTTAAAAATGTGGCAGGTGATGGACGTGTTCAATAGCGCTGTGTTGGCTTGTGATTGTATCTGTTACATGAAGAAAGATTTATTGTAAAGGACAGCAAGGATTAATATCACATATGCACTGAAAGGCGAAAAGAATGTAAATTTAGATTTTTTTCAGAGGGGAGTAGTTTGACGTTTGAGGTAAGACTGCAAAACTGAGCATCTAGTTTGTACGAATGATTATTGCCAGCTAGGTAACTTTGTTCACTTGCTCAGAGTTTAAAGAAACCTCCCCACTTCCCTGAGTTATGCATTAACATTTCAACTGATTAAGCTGTTTGGTTTTTATAGAAATTTTAATGTTAGCTTTGTAGCCTTTTTAAATAATTGTTTACTTTGTTAACCATAGTATTGTTCAGGCCATCTTATGTGTGAAGATCACGTGAAGTTTCACTGTGTCTTTTTGAATACATACTTCATTCTGAAATCGTTGCCTTGGAATATCATTTCATACGAATAGTTAACTCCTGATCCCACTGTTCAAGAAATTTTATCATTAAACGTGCGGTAAGCAACAGTTTGAATACTGTTTGGAAATTTTATTTAAAGAATAGAAATCTAGCTTAGCCGCTCCCTACTTGCTGTTTACTGTTGTACTACTGAGATATCTGCAACGATGTCGTCAGGTGTAAGGTAAGTGGAAATTTTAATTAAGGCCAGATAACTGGTTTACTTCAGTTGTGCATTTAATGTAAAGACGTGTTGTACTCAGATAATTTACAGTTCAGTTCAAATTATGTTCTGTTCAGTCAAAGGTTAGAATACGAGTTCAGCGTGGATAACAGTTTGGGGATACATATTTAGTAATGCGTATACTTTTTATAGAGTGGGAGGTAAATTTGCCTAAATTTCATGCAGAGACGTATAGTGGGGAATTTACAAATGTACTTATTTTTCCAAGTAGTTAATGTTTGTCTTTCTGATCAATGAGGAATGGCGAGAAATTATATAGTCTGTTTTTAGTACACTCTCAAGATAAGGGAAGTTTATTTTCTGTTCCATGATAACTGTTGAATGGAACATCACAGAGTGCAAAAAAACATTTGATGGATTTAATTACTGAAAAAACGTTCAGTCAAGATTCACTGCACATGAAAATCCATCTAACCATAGCAAATGTATGTATACTCTAAAAGCTAGAGCGAAATTTCGAGTGGCACTAAAGCTTACAGCAGTAGTCGATTCTTCTCTAGCTAATACATGGATACAAAGGAAAATGGTGCACATCATATTCTCAAACATATTAAGAGTTTACATAAATTTTGACAGAAAGGTTGTAGATGAAGCGAAGTGAATATATTTCCACCTTAGTAAACTCCACCCACGGTATTACATATATCAATCAGCTGTCTTCTGTTACAAGATATTCATCTGAAGACGGGTTAGCTATTGGAAGATTCAACTGTTTTGACCAAAATTCAGAGGACAGATCAGAAAATTACTTGATTCGTTAGTGAACTTATTAAGTAAATATGATTTGGACATTCATTGATGGAGGAGTCGGTCATATGACAATGCAAGCAATATGGCTGGTACTTACTCTGGTCTGCAAGCTAGAATTAAACAAATTTCCCTCTTGGTGCGCGTATGCCGTTTGCAGGTCACTGATGTAACTTAGTAGGCCTGTGTGGAGTAGAGTGATCTCCTCATTTTTCCGTTTCTTGCAACAACTTAGCGCTTTCTTCTCTGCTTCGAGGAGCTATTAGAATATTTTGTAGTCAGTCTCAGTAAAACGACCTTCAGTACCAAGCATATCAACGCGTCACAACGCCTGCTGGGAAGAGTAATACCAACTTAAGAAGTTTTTCGGGTTATTCAAACACAAAAGGATTTACTAAGATGTGAGGCGACTGGAATTCTGAGCAGATGTAGAATCTGGAAACTGCCGTAATGGCTACATTTTGGTCAGCGTTATTCAAGAGCTTTAACGCTACAAATACATTGTTGAAAACTGTTGATATCAGTGTTGGGACTGTAATAAAGTTGTATGGTTCTTTATTTGAATACGTTCGAGGGAATCGTTCTACGTACGACGTATACGAAAACGATGTCATCAAAAATATTTACACCAATCAGTACAAAACAGCCTCAAAAAGGAAGATGTCAAGGAAACTGAAAGTGGACGAAACAGCTGAGCTGCATTATACTTTTAAAGGAAAGGAAGATTTTCGGCTTAATAAATTTCTTATTATTATACACAGACTGATATCGGAATTGGAGAAAAAAAAATGTTAGGAGTTTTATAGCTATCTTGAGCTCCTAAGTAATTTTCCTGGACGAGACATCAGTGAACTACTGAAACGGGCTAGAAAACTGCAAAAGTGTCACAAAGACGACCCATTTTTAAGCGCAAGTGAAGAGCAACGAAACAAAAATCTTCTCCCGAAGACTTTGTATAGATTGTAGCATGAAAATCACGTTCAAGAACTATTTCCTAATTTTGAGATTGGACTACTAATATTTTTGTCAACCGCTGCAATCAACTGTTCGATTGGGTTCACTTTCTCACTCCTGAAAAGTTTCAAGAACTATTTCCAGTGATCCGTGTCGCAGGATTCAATCAACAGTGTTGTCACTCTCTCCATGAATTGTCACATAAACCTGCAACTAGACTACGAAGATGTGATCGATGAATTTGCTACATAGACAGAACGTCGTAAAAAGCTATGCCAGACTTGAGTGTGGGGAATTAAATATGCACGTTTTTATTATTATTATTAGCAGCAGCAGCAGCAGTCATTGGACTGAATTACGTAGACATGTAGGTTACTTGATTGTACATTTATGTCGAAAAGAGTGGCGGTAGTACTTTTGTCTGCCTGGGAGTGGCAAATAGTTAAATTCGGCCCTGCCTACAGTAAGCAGGTCAAAGTGGGTATAGGTTTCAGCAGTTCTGCAGAGGTGTCAAGAACTGAATGGAATGTACTAAAGTAAATCAGTTGCATCAAACGCACACGAATTCAGGGTGTATACGACCCGGGACAAGCGGGAGCCCCAAGAAAACGCCGGAATTTCTTCATCCGAGAGGAAACCGGGAAAAATCCGGGAATCTTTCGTTGTTTTAGATTTCAGTTCACTTTTTTTTAATTTTGACTGATAAGAACCGTTACTCTAACAAAGGATATTACTGTATCCCGCTACTGCAGAATAATACTGCAGCATTAAAACATGAACGAGAGAAAAAACGAAAATAAAATTTAAATTGCAAAGGAAATGCGCCATATAAAACACAGTGGTCGTACAAGCGTCTGTCAACAGCAAAATGTGTCAAAGGCTTTCGGAAGACTATGCAATGCTACATAACAACAAATTGCCTTCGATGAGCGTCACGTCACAACTGTTTACATTGGACTCATTTAATCAGTTACGAGCAGGCTCATACACACACGCAGTTGAGTCGTGTATGAGTAGCACTTTCTCCCACTTCTGGCTACATAAATGTGGCTGTTGGCTGTGTAAGCAGCAGCAGCAGCAACCAGCCACATGGTACCCGCGCCCAAGCTGCCAGATTCACGTGTGTGCAGCAGGCCCGGATCTACTGAGGAGTGAGGGCAAACAGGGGTATCTGAGCCGGGCGACAATTTCGGGGGAGGGGGCAAATTCATATTCTTGAGGAAAAAAAAAATCCTTTTTTCACAAAGCACCTAGCATCCAGCGCACGTCGGTCTATCGATTATTCATATGATTTTGAAACGCTCCTCTGCTGGTTTTTGAAAACATTCTAAGTTGATTTCTGAATGTATTGTAAGTTGATTTTAGAATGCGTGCATAGTGTACGTGATGTCTCTGCCAGGGCAATCCTCGTCTCATCTAGATATAAACTTTCCGGCAGACAAAACGGGACGGGGCAATAGGAGCTGAGCGGAATAAAGTCAAACCGGTGAATGCCAAGTGCTGCTTGTTTATGTGGTTGACTCGGTTTGCGAATGTTCAGCGTTGTTATAAGTACTAGCGAAATCCATAAATTCAGACTACCAGAGTGGAAATAAACGACTGACAGGTAAGAAAGATTACGTATTATCTTCTCGGTGTATCCAAGAAAGTGAAATTTTGACAGAAATCTTTTGGCCAGATCGCTACATGAGACAGGGCCAGTTGTAGTCCCCGGATAGCAGCCGCTTAAGTTCCATTCTGGGAGTAGGGCGGAAAACGCATTGTACGTACACGTAATAACGTCTAACTGGAGAATAATCGCTGGGAAAACTCTACTTTTCTTGTGGCAACACTATGTACATTAATTTAAACCATTAACTTTTCATGTTGGTGGAATTCGAATTTATACTTTCGTAATACGAAAATATGCAGCGTACATGTTGCTGCACATCAAAGATATTTCAAAAACGTGTTTTTCCCCCTGAGTATCGTTTTCTAAAGTGCCTGGAAATTCTACGCTGCTGAATAAGACCATATCCTATTAACGGAAAAGTTTTACAGTTCCGAGGGAAAGTATACTGTCAGTTAACATGGCAAATGCGTACTTTCACCCCGGAGAAAATGTATTTTAATCTGGAGATCCGGGAAAAATCCGGGAATTTTTTCTCCTTGTCCGCGTATACACCCTGGAATTGCCTCAAACTAACGTTCGACCTGAAAACCACGATTGTAACAAAACTGAACATACCTGTAAAGCTGCTTTCTATAAGTTATTTTAGCTCATAACTACCGTGTGTTTGAATCTGTAACTTCACCATTCGACTGTCTCCGAAAATAAGACTGAGGGTTCATTCTATACCGTAAGTTCAGTAAAAGTGTAATGTCTGACGTTAATTAACATGATACAAGGATGTGTTGAAAAGTAACGTCTTCATATGTTTTATGTGATAACCTTAGAAGCTTAGTAAATAAAACAAATGTTATTAACATTCCGTGGTGTCGCCGCCAGACACCACACTTGCTAGGTGGTAGCCTTTAAATCGGCCGCGGTTCGTTAGTATACGTCGGACCCGCGTTTCGCCACTATCAGTGATTGCAGACCGAGCACCGCCACACGGCAGGTCTAGTCTAGAGAGAGTCCCTAGCACTCGCCCAGTTGTACAGCTGAGTTTGCTAGCGATGGTTCACTGTCTACATACGCTCTCATTTCCAGAGACGATAGTTTAGCATAGCCTTCAGCTATGTCATTTGCTACGACCTAGCAAGGCACCATATTCAGTTACTTTAATTACTTCAAGAATGTATTCTGAACAGATAATATTGTGACTCATGTACCGTCAAGAGCGACGTTCATCATTAAGGGATTAGAGTTAAGTATCAAACTAATTATGTCCGCTTTCTGAATTCTCATTCCTTGTCATGTTCCAGACCTCACGTCTGTATAGTTCTTCCCTCTTCACGCCAGCCTGCGTGAGCTAAAACGCGTGCATTTCGGCCTCCACTCGTAACACGGTGTTGACTCTTCTGTCAACACAAAACATTTCTACATCTGTATTCTTCATGTCTATATCTTTAGCTCTCAACCTAATCACCCTGACGACGAACACATTTCTCTGAACGAGAGACCAGTTTCCTGGTAGCGTCACTGTAGTAAGTCTGACTTCGTTGTCGTAGGCACAAGCTCACCTCTACTTGCAGTGCTTCACTACCGTGCAAGTGAAGTTCTCGTAGGTGTTCTTCAAGGTTTGAAAACAGATGCAAATCGGACGGGGCCAAATCGAGACTGTATGGAAGACGATGGATGACAGTGAATGCAAGGCGTTGGATTGTTACAGATCTCGTGAGCTGTCGTGCGTGCGGCACTGTCATGTGGAAGGAGCGGGTGCACCACGCGTCGAGGAACTCCTCGAATTCGAAACTTGATTACCGCTCGCTGTTTGTCACGCGTCTACATATTTGCATCAAACACCGCCTTGTTGTAAGCTACAATTCGGAACCCTCTAGCGGCACAGGGCTGCAAATACGTAAACAGGAATAATGAAAATGTAGAATGTTAATAACTTTAGTTTATTTTAAAAAGCTTTAAGAGTTTTTACATAAAAATTCGGAGGCAAAACTTTTCACCACGCGCTCCTACTTTTAACGTCAGGATTCTGGTTTTATGTAACCCCATTACCGTAGTCGTTAATGCTCAATGTAGTTTTCCTCGTCTAGTGGTTCGTGCAGCTGCTAAAATCCTAAATGCGTTCTCAGTAATCGCTCTTAACATTCTACAGCTGTCGACGACTGTTCATCCAAGATGACATTCTGTGTCTCCTCTACCAACAAATCCTCAGTCCAGTCACAAGTGTCCCTTGAAAACCAGTAGGATCGTAATTTAGACAATAACCGTAGGTTTTGACGCTTAGTCAAAAGCTTTTAAGAAATCAAGAAATGCTGTGTCTACCTGATTGCTTTGATCCATTGCTTACAGGATGTCTTGGAAAAGTACGAGTTTAGTTTAAATTCATCCATGTTTTCGGGATACATGCTAGCTGGCATCGAGGAAGTCTCTGTGTTCGAGACACCTCATTACGTTCGAGCCCAGAATGCGTTACAATATTATGCAACAAATGGTTGTCACGTGTGTTCGACGGAAGTTTTTGAGATAACCTCTGCCACCATTCTTGTAGACGGGTGTGACCTGTGCTTTCTCACAAATACTGGGAACAGTTTATTGTGCAAGGAATCAGCAGTAGATTAGTAAAGAAAGGGGGTAATTCAGCAACAAATTCGTTATAGACTCTGATAGGGACTCCATCCGACCCTGAGGCGTTGTTTAGTTTTAACCAATTCAGCTGTTTCTAAACACCACTGTCATTAATACTGGTATTATAACCCTAGTGTTCCTTTCTAGAGCGACATTTCAAAAAAGATTTCAGCATTTCTGCTTTCTCTTTGCTACTATCAGTTTCAATTCCTGTCTCGTCCATGACTGTCTGCAGCCTTCATATATGATAAGCATTTCTTTCGGTTTTTTGATAGGTCTTCCTATACACTTCTGTTAAGGTAGTCGCTAAATGCTTCATTCATTTCCTTTCTGACGGCCAAACGCCTCTCATTAAGCTCATTCAATTTGTAGCCCTATGGTTTGTTTTGCACATACTATACAGCAGTTTCTTTACAAAGTTCTTTACAGTGACAGTACAAGGTGTGAGAGAAAAGTAATGAGGCAAATTTTTTTCATCTGCCAATTTTTTTTTTTTTTTTTCAAACAACAACATTGTCTGCTTAAAAGTAGATTTCTTCGCCAGCTATGCAACGGTGGAGTCGTTGTTCCCAGCAGCACTGAAAGGTCCTTTAATATTCCAGAGTCACAAAATGACGTCATTTTAAGACATTTTTCAATTTCGCCAAAAGAAAAAAGTTACAAGAACTCAGATTAGACGAACAGGGAGCCCGTAGAACAACAGGAAAGCCTTTCGAGGTCAAAAACTCCGCGACGGAACAGGCCTTAGTCCGCAATGCCCAGGTCTCACTCGATTCACCCTTTTTCTGTGCCTTTCAAGGACGACTGTTTGTAAAGCATTTACTTGACCGTTTGACCTGGAGGAACAAATTATTTACGTACGACATCCCCCCTGTAGAAAAGCAAATTAGCATTGTTTTGATCTTTTATTTGCTCATCTAAACTTTTTTGGTCGAGATGATGTCGCAGAGTGACACTTCTCACATTGCCGCTTTGTCTCAGGATCGTACTCAAAACCCAGGATTCACCACACGTGATCACACGACTGAACGATTCATGGTCATTAGCAATACCCTCAACTTGATCAACGCACACGTTTCTGCGAGTGCCCTGCTCAGTTGTGACGTTTTCCAGCACAATTATGGCACAAACATTTCGCATGTGCAAATCTTGGGTCAAAATCTGAGGTACTGCGAAAGTGTTTATGTTCACAGGTCATCTATCATCCTTACGGTTAAACGTTGGTCTGATTTCAGAAGGGTATGTGCACGCCCGAAGTTTTCACCGGTTTTTCAAGTTGTTGAAGGTATCCCTGAGCTAGGTTCATCTTCAACGTGTTCTCTGCCATCCATAAATGCTTTGTCCCAGCGAAAAGCTTGTGCTCTTGACAAAGAATGTTCCCCAAAGGCCTGTTTCAACTTTTCAAATGTCTCACTCCCGGATTACCCAAGTTTAAGCAAACACTAAATTGCATAACGTTGTTCTGAATTCCTCTGTTCCATTTCCACTTATGGCACACTCAAAAACCACGTGATTTCTGTACCGAGCTAAATCTTGGAATGAGCATCTGGAAGGGATGAACACACCATTCTACTCAAGTAGAACTACGCAGCATTGCCAGATCGCTCGCAGTATTGTCAGTCTCATTCTTTTTCTCACACAATTCGTATACCAAGGAGGGCTTGAGAAGTAACAGGTGGCGAGCAGACCGCCGTAATGACCGTGAGTCAAGCTGGAGCAGAGGTACAGACAGAGGTAACGAGCGTCGCAATCGATAGGAAAATAGGCCACCTCGTTACAGTCGTAGTCCCTCAAGCAGAGGGAGAGGTGCTTTTCAGAGGGATATGAATAGGGGAGGATATTATGGTAGAACTAGAGAATATCACAATAATGGAAGGGATAATGCTCTTGAAAGAGACAGGAATCAGGAGGAGCCGGAAAACTAGTGGGTGGTACGGACCTGGTCCAGTAGCGAACGGCAGAATGTGATGGACCATTAGTAAGATTCTTGGGCTATGACAAAAGGGATGAGATAAAAAATGCACTCATGGACGAAGATGGGCAGGAAATAAAGTAGGTTTACCAACTAGCTATAGAAATTGAAATACAGAACTTGAAAACAGTTGCGATTTTAGATTCTGGTAGTGAGATCAGTACTGCCTCAAGTAATTTGTGCGAAAAGATTGAGAGAGATACTGATGTTCCAGAGTTATCAGTTCAAGGGGTCAAAGTAGTTACTGCGTGTGGGTCTAGAATTAATGTTATAAAGAAACAGATTTTATTCGAGTTTACAATGCAAGGTAGGAAGTTATCAGTGAAGGCAATGGTAGTTTCCAGACTCTGTGTCAATTTAATTTTTGGAACAGATTGGTTAATTGCTAATAGAGTGATGCTAGATTTTTCAAAAGGTGTAATGAGGATAAAAGAAGAACATGAGGAACAAGAATTTAAGTTCGAGGGAAATGAGGCCACACAAAGTAACTGTAATGACGCTAGACTACAGATTATAAGGGAACAAATGTATTGGAACATAGCACCAGAAGAGAGTATATGTTTATTTGTGGGAGTGACATCAAATGAAGAGGTAGACATAGAGGTCAGAATAGGGGAAAAGGTCGAAAATATTGAAGGTTTAAATGAAGAAGAGGCATATGAGCTGGAGGACGTATTATTGCAACATCGAAAAGCTTTCTCAAAGAAACCTGGGTGCATGAAAAATTACAAACAAGGGTTTCCAGGTAAAGCCCCATGATCCATTCAGATTTAAGCCTTATCCCTTTCCACTTGCAAAAAGGGAAGCAGTAGGTAAAGAAATGAAGAAAATGTTAGAGTGGAGGATTATTGAGCGCTCTCAAAGTAGTTATTGTAGCCCTCTCGTTAATGTCCCAAAGAAAGATAGATCAGTGAATATAACATTAGATGCTAAAGCACTAAATGAAGTTATTTTACCACATATGGATACGCCTGAGTTACTAGAGGAGCTTATACAGAAGTTTTATGGCGTCCAGATATTAACAAGCATTGACTTGACTGCCAGCTTTTGGCAGGTAGTATAAAATTGTAGAAAATACACTGCATCTGTTTATGTTGGACCAAGCTACCAATTTCGAGTTTTATCTTTTCATCTAAAAATATCTACTTCTGCTTTTATATGTATGTTAGACAAGGTTCTGGGTGAGCAGTTGTTGAACAAAATTACAGTATACATTGACGACATTTTGATTGCTGCAAAAAGTTGTAAGGAACACAATGACATTTTACAACAGGTTCTATCGAAACTTGAGGGGAACAGTACAAGTGCAAACCTGGAGAAGTCCAAATTCGGAAAGAGAGAGATCAAATTTTGAGGGCATGTAATATCTGCTGAAGGCGGACCCAGAAAAGATAGAAGCCATCTGAAATTTCCACAGACCTAAGAACAAGAAACAAATGAAAGCTTTTTTCGGTCTCGCCGGATTCTATCGCAAATTTGCGGAAAATCAAGCACTTAATGTGAAGGCTTTACTAGAAGTGACTAAGAAAAATGCCACCTGGATTTGGACAAAAGAGTGTGAGCAAGAATTTCAAACAATCAAAGATGAGTTATGTAACGCTATTGTTTTGTCCCACCCTGATTTAAATGTACCTTTTTATATTTTCACGGACAGCTCAGAATACGGATTTGGGGTTCATCTTTGTCAATTTGTAGACACTGTTGAAAGAAAGTGCTGGATTTGCTAGTCGTGTACTCAACAAATGGGAGAGAAGATATTCTGTAACGAAAAAAGAGGCGCTAGCAGTAGTATGGGCGTTTATGAAATTCAGATTATACGTCATGGGTAGGAAAGTTAAAGTGTTCACAGACCATAAGGCACTGTTATTTCTGATGGATTTTACGCTACGTCATAATCGGCTAACACGATAATACGATAGCAGATGCATTATCCAGATTGCCATTGGGCATGGATAAAGCAGATTTTAATGATTCAGGGCAGAAAGAAGTTTCCATACTGTACTTAACAAAGGTAAAGCATGAAGAAGAAATAAAGGATATACTGCAAAATTTGAGAAGGGAACACAATAGAGATGACACAATAAAAATGATCAAAGCAGAGTGGAGTAGGAAAACTAGTGATAAAGTGAGGAAATACCACTATCATACACAAGGGAATATTATTCCATAGGGCTGATCCACAACAGTTGCATTCACCGTTGAGAACCAATTTTATCGACATACAGAAGCTCAAATAAAAGGCGGAATAAGTGTCCTGTGACCATACACAGGGTTTGTTTCGTCACTAGAAATAAATAACTAGAATAAGAAAAGTTACTGGTGATAGAGTTTCTACATGTCGCCACTCCTTACTTTATTGTGGTTCCACCTAACGTCTACTTGGCAGAGAAGGAATATCATGTTTAATGTGATTTTCAGACCACAATGCCATTATACCTTCTTTACTTGGCATAGCCAGAAGAGAATATAATCTACCTCCCCTTATCAAAAAACATCGGCAGAAGTTGGAATCGAACCGAGACCAACAGCATATGAAACTATCATCAGGCCAAGAGACCACGACACCCACTTGACTACGGCTCATTTCTCTATCATAACACCGTTGCGGCACACAAGATGAGAATTCCGACACACAGGGTCCCTGTAGTGGTTTGCAGGATGTTCAGTACATTCATTTACTTGGTTGACCGAATCGCCATGAACTAGCTGCCTTGGCTACCCAGTGCATACATTCGACTCTATTTTGTAATCACCGAAATGAAATAACGTAACTGCTACCTACACAGAACTGCCAACAGTGTAGGATGCAGAAATTTAAATAGGAAGTGTTCCTTCCGATTTGAGCTACTCTATGGCGCTATCTGTTTTTTGAAACCATCGTGCAGTGCAAAATAAATGCTGCAACTGTCTGTCTCTCAGAAGTCTATATCCGGCCATATGCATTATCTCACAGCACTGTGGAATGCCGAAGTTCTGGAGGAACTGTTGTTCACTTCCAGAGGAGCTGTACATATGTCACAGCTAGTAGCGTAACGGTAAGCGTCGTGCACTGATGATAAGACGTTGCGTGGTCTATTACATTCGCTACTACATTTTTGTTAAACGCAATTCTGCTGTCTGCTAAAGTATTAAATTTAATCGAACTTTGAACATAATTCTCTTCACTTCTCAACCCAAAATCGTCGCATGTGGAATAAAGGCTAACTTCTGCGTCATTTTGTTCTTTTCAGGTTTAATAGATGGCCAGGCAGCAGATGCGCTCGAAGCTTTTGTATTATGTATGGGGAGAGCGCATCGTGCCAAACTAGTCAGAAAAGTATTTTCTACATTAGCTGTCGTCTGGTAGTGGCATTTTATTCTTCTTCAAACCTTGTTTGACAGCTTTAACTCAGAAAAAGTTTTCTACATGCATGTAATCAATAAACTGCATGTGCATTGTCAGACTGTTATAGATAACATCAGAGAATTCGCATATATCGTTGATGATTAATTTCTCTCTCATGTTTAGCATTGTTTTAACAACACTAAAAGAAACCTTACAAAAACTGTGCACTGTATTGTAAGAAAGGAAATAAAACTACCCACGATAACCTTACGACGAAAGTCTGTTTTAACAAAACTGAGTATCTGTACAAAGGCGTGCCTCTATCTGCACGAATTAGTAAAACACTATTCACTTACATTTCGATTGGGTCTGTGTTTAAACAGTATGCTGTGTCATACTCAACAGGTATGCAAACGTGGTATTTCATAAATAAAGTTACGTATTCCTAGAAACCCAAAATTTGCTTGTCAGCAGCGGAAAGAGGCGTTACCTGTTGTGCAGCATTGTAAGTTTTTCACCATTGCACTGTGAGCTGACAGTGTTTTCTTACGACTTGCTTATCGATGTTTGATCTAACTGCTTGCAGCTCTTACACAGAATGGATAAAAACAGAACATTCAGCGAGACTGGAACCGCGAACAATAACAGTCGCGTTTGCACAGGTCAGCACATCAACACACAGCTAGCGGATAGATATGGTTTGCGCCATCCTCTTAGGTCAATAGTGGTTACAACTCGTAAACCGCTATTTACAGGACGGGATTAGTTGCGATTGCCACGTTCAATGCCTTTTCTGGGCTGAAAACCGTAAATTTACAGTCTTCTGTTACACCTCAAGCGATAACAACTCAGGTTACTCAATGGAAATGACACGAGAAATCTAGTGAACTTTGAGGCTTAATTCCGTGCACACCAGTAAGTAACTCGTCGATCACAGAGTTGCCAAACATACCTTGCGTCGTTGCCAAATCTCAGTTACATTACCAGCAGGAAGAAGACGCACCGATGTGATCCTACAGCGGGCTGGGAAGTCACCATAGCTGGCGCCACAAAGACGCGACTGCTACGGCCTGGAATACGTAATGCGTCTGATTCGCATTTCTGTAACTAGGTTTAGGGACTGGAGCTAAGTTGCTAATAATACTCAGAACTGACTGCTACTAAGCATCATAAATCAGTAACTCTCATAGTTGTTTTTATATTTCTTTCGTAACTGTACTCAAAACTAAGAAATTCATTCACAGACGTTTTCGTGACTCGCAGATGGTCGAGCACAACAAACAAATAAAAATAAAAAGAGAATGTGTGTGTGTGTGTGTGTGTGTGTGTGTGTGTGTGAGAGAGAGAGAGAGAGAGAGAGAGAGAGGGTAAAAAATTGTTGTAAAGACATTGAATACTGGTATGTAAAGAAATATTTCATTAAAATAACTCGCTCCACATCATTACGAAATGTCGTATTCATGATCTATCGAACAAGTATTAATCTAATCTAATCTAATCGTATCATATTGCTAACTATCCATGATGAGCCATGAAGTACCGAAATTTTCGCCTATATCAGTAACCAAATCTAAACTTGAAAATAAAAGACGACAGTATTTGTAATAATCCGGGACTCCTATCAAGACCCTTTCAACCCTGTTAACTAACCATGAAAGATGTCTCTATACCCCAAATCAGAAGTAATGAAGTGTGTATGAATTTAAAGATGAAGCGCATGATGTGAAGTTTTGCGACGGAGATACGAACCCAAGACGTAATCGGATTGTTAACTAAGTAAAACCAAATGTTACGTATAGGTTTTTCTTGCCAGCTGCTAAGTGTTTAATCTAAAATAAGGACACAAATTTTTGTGCCTGAGCGACAATCGAACGGCACTCCTATCATTCTTCTTTATTGTCCACGAATATTGCTTAAGTATCAATTGCTTACTCACCAACAGTAAGATGTGTGCGTGTTTGTCCAGAAATTGTTGGCAACATGAACAGACATTAAAAATGCACGTTAATTTTCACTAGCAGGCCGGTGTGCACGTGATAGGGCTTGAAATGGAGTTATGAATATTTTTGTACTGGATCAGGATTCGGACCCACATATTTACCTTTGGAGGAGACCTAGAGAAGACTGCAGTCTTGGGAAAAGGAATGAAATGATTGAACTATACTGTTCCGAGAGATTCAGATCCTCGGAAGAGGAGATACGAATTCGAATCACAGTCCAGCACCAAATTTTTCAACGTCTCTAGTTCAATCAAGTACAAGTAAAATAAGAGCCTTGTTCCTTTAGGCAGCTATCAGTTCATCAAATAAAATAAAATTTTCTAATGTAAATAAGTTTACTGGTGACAGTATTTCTGTTTACCCTGACCTCCACCTATGTCATTTTCCAACGTAAACCGGCTCTGCCCAGTTTGGAATGAAGGAACGTGATGTTTAATGCGGATTCTGGATTGTAACAGCTTTCTCTTGAGCTTACCAGAGGTAAAGTAAATCTGTTTGTGCCTCTTAAAAGTAAATGCTTGAACCCACGCATTGCACTTGTGATAGTTCGTTCCACCAGACCATTGCGGCCACATTTCCCAGCCCCAGGAGTGTGCTGTAATGGATGATGTGCTTAGCTTACTAAACTAGTCACGGTGGAAAAAACGCGAGTTTATTAAATGCTTAAGTAGAAGCAAGCTTCTGACGTGGAGATTATGCTATTCTCATGTCAGCGGGATGTAAAGACTCTTCTAGGCATCATAGCCTCGATTTGAAGCCATTTGGAAATTTTCACTAATTCAGGAAATTTCTTAGTTCCAGAAAATGCACTGTGAAGTGTGAAGTTACCGGATAATTCGATTATCACCGTCATTATTACTATCATTTTCTTCATACCGCTGCTGGAACTCATGTGCTTGAAGATCATTTAAGGCCTTTTGGTCATTATAGAAGTAGTTGCCCAAGAATAAGTTCTTTCCCTGTCTACGGAATCCTTTTCATGTTAATATCAGACATCAGCAATTACTCATAGATCACATTAAAACTAAAGTAATTGATGAAGACCTTACTTGATAACGAAAACGCGCTGCCTTTCTTCATTTACTTGCGCCTAGAAATGGCTGTCGAATACTGCCAAACCAAAGGCCAAGGGATCTTACTGCCTTCCAATATACGTCACTGTCGGTTCTTCGGTATGATTTGGTCGACGTGGCCTGTTTCAAGTTGTGTATGACACAGAATGTTTTAGAAAATCAATGGTTTTCCTTTGCAATAAACAGAAAGATTTTCATTCTAAGCTATCCAAGTCCAAAATTTTCGCAATATTAGTTCAAATTTAATATTCGCTTCCATAATGTAAGGAAAGTATTTCACAGTTGCAAAACCCGCATCCGACTCGCTGTCCTTACACTTAGTCGCTGGCCATAAATTCTAGCTCGAAGTGACGCCAGTTTAAGTAACCTAATGAAGCGAAGACTGTTTGCCTATGCTCTTTCTCACCGGTAAATATGCAATTCACTCATTGGGCTCCATAAGTACATTGTAACAGTAATTTCTGTGTGTATGCAATGCATACGGATTGTAGAATTTAGTGGTGCTCTCTCTTCCACTTCCGTGTACAATATGCCTGACCTAACCGGGCCCTTTATCATTACAGTCCCTGGGTGGTACTACATCATATTGACAACAGTAATGTGCTTATACTGACAACCTCATTGTTCGTTTTACCCGATTTTGTATTCATTTAAGTAAAACAACATGACCTTCGAGTGGGAGACATTTCGTCCCCCTTTTCCTTCTGTGAAATTTGTCAGTAAGCTTTTTGCCTTCGAACCAGCGAAGTGCGGCAGAGTACGGCTGGTAAACGATTTACAAACCACGATTTAGTGCCGTTATCTCAAATAGGAAAAGCTCTTTATCCAGGTACGAAGGTTGTAAAACAAACTTCCCACAGTTTGCGACCTCATTTTAATACCTCGTGGGAGCAGGCATAATATTTTGCTTTTTGAACACCGAACAATAACACACAAAGATAGCAGATGGAAGGATACAAAGAAAAAAATCAAACTCATGGGTGTGGATCCATTTCATCATAAGTTCATCATAAGAAGCCTAAACAAGAGGGAAACATTACGGAAGCAACGAATACGATGGTTAGTATACATTATTTGTATAGATCTGAAGATGAAAAAGCGCAGATCTGCACAGTGCCCGCATCTGCACTTTAGTTTCTGTCTTAATGGCCATAATTTTTAGTTTCTTCTCTTCTGAATTAGCAAATGAATTGATTATTATGTGGTACAGAATAATTAGGTAACTGTGTTTCTTACAGCTTCCATTCGCACCAACATTTTTCTACAGTCTCGTGCAATTCATGAAATTCTACTTGTATGATCACAAGACTGCACATAGATGCAATCGATTTCGAGGTTAAAAGTGTTTGTTATGTTACTTTTCGTGACAGGTTGGCAAAGTTGATTTCCACAGGCTTATTATTGTACTGAAATAATCTTTTGTCACAAAGTAACAAGGGAAGAGTTTTATTCGTATATATTTTGTGGGAAACTGTAATCGTGATGGAAGATTACACACCTAAATGTTTTACACAGCTGGTAGGAGAAAACGCTGCATATTAACCAAACCCCGCGCCTCCTCTCCCTATCCTCCTATGACACGAGCACAGGATTTTCCTCCTATAACGCTACAGAGCTGTTCCTAGCACAGCTGAGAATTGGCAACATCGCCACAAACATTTGGCAACACTGTGACAGTGCAATTACTTCCGCGTATGGTACTTAACTGACTCGCTAAATTCACTTGATATTCCCTTTCCATTTGAATGACTCGTGGTATATAATCCTCACGTAAACTAAGACACTGAGACCGCAATTTCAATTTCTTTGCTTAAGAAATGCTATTCGTCACATAAGTGACAACTTTTAACATCTTTCACGATGCGTTATGAGGCTGAGCGACCAATACCATGACGATAGTGGCGTACTGGCAGCAGCGTGTCTGTAGCCCTGTGGTACCGCCCGTTCTATCTGTGTTTGGGGCAGAACGCGCGAGCTTTTTTTTATGTATTATTTCATGGAGCTGCAAATTCAAAGAAAAAATTCTGTAACGAAATCAGAAGAAAACCTTCACACATCAAACCCTCTTGGCAGCTCGATTCAGTAACTTGTGTTAATGGTCGTAGATCTCGGCTTTCTGACTGCCAAGATGCTATACAATACAAGCGTCTCTGAATAAATTCGAATCGACCGTCAATGATACGAAATTCAATAATGTTCTTCACTTAAGACGCCCATGCCAGGCTGATAAATATGAAGGAAATAAATTTATTAGCAAATCGTAAGAAAATACTTTCAGCTCATAGTGCAATGGTGAAAAACTTACAATGCTGCACAACAGGTAACGCCTCTTTCCGCTGCTGACAAGCAAATTTAAGGGTTTCTAGGAATACGTAACTTTATTTATGAAATACCACGTTTGCATACCTGTTGAGTATGACACAGCATACCGTTTAAACACTGACCCAATCGAAATCTAAGTGAATAGAGTTTTACTAATTCGTCCAGATAGAGACACGCTTTAGTACAGATACTCAGTTTTGTTAAAACAGACTTTCGTCGTAAGGTTATCGTGGGTAGTTTTATTTCCTTTCTTACAATACAGTGCACAGTTTTGGTAAGGTTTCTTTTAGTGTTGTTAAAACAATGCTAAACATGAGAGAGAAATTAATCATCAACGATATATGCGAATTCTCTGATGTTATCTATAACAGTCTGACAATGCACATGCAGTTTATTGATTACATGCATGTAGAAAACTTTTTCTGAGTTAAAGCTGTCAAACAAGGTTTGAATAAGAATAAAATGCCACTACCAGACGACAGCTAATGTAGAAAATACTTTTCTGACTAGTTTGGAACGATGCGCTCTCCCCATACATAATACAGAAGCTTCCAGCGCATCTGGTGCCTGGCCATCTATTAAACCTGAAAAGAACAAAATGACGCAGAAGTTAGCTTTTTTTCCACATGCGGCTATTTTGGGTTGAGAAGTGAAGAGAATTATGTTCAAAGTTCGATTAAATTTAATACTTTAGCAGACAGCAGAATTGCGTTTAAAAAAAAATGTAGTAGCGAATGTAATAGAACACGCAACGTCTTCTTATCAGTGCACGATGCTTACCGTTACGCTACTAGCTGTGACATATGTACAGCTTCTCTGGAAGTGAACAACAGTTCCTCCAGAACTTCGGCATTCCACAGTGCTGTGAGATAATGCATATGGCCGGATATAGACTTCTGAGAGACAGACAGTTGCAGCATTTATTTTGCACTGCACGATGGTTTCAACAAACAGATAGCGCCATAGAGTAGCTCAAATCGGAAGGAACACTTCCTATTTAAATTTCTGCATCCTACACTGTTGGCAGTTCTGTGTAGGTGGCAGTTACGTTATTTTATTTCGGTGATTACAAAATAGAGTCGAATGTATGCACTGGGTAGCCAAGGCAGCTAGTTCATGGCGATCCGATCAACCAAGTAAATGAATGTACTGAATATCCTGCAAACCACTACAGGGAGCCTGCGTGTCGGAATTCTCATCTTGTGTGCCGCAACGGTATTATGATAGAGAAATGAGCCGTAGTGAAGTGGGTGTCCTGGTCTGTTGGACTGATGACAGTTTCATATGCTGTTGGTCTCGGTTCGATTCCAACTTCTCCCGAGGTTTTTTGATAGGGAGAGGTAGATTCTATTCTCTTCTGGCTACGCCAAGTGAAGAAGGTATAATGGCATTGTGGTCTGAAAATCACATTAAACATGATATTCCTTCTCTGCCAGGTAGACGTTAGGTGGAACCACAATAAAGTAAGGAGTGGCGACATGTAGAAACTCTATCACCAGTAACTTTTCTTATACTAGTTATGTGTATTGTCACAGGACATTTATTGCGTCTTTTATTTGAGCTTCTGTATGTCGATAAAATTGGTTCTGAACTGGGAATGCAACTCAGACAGCCCTTAACGCGGAATTTGATCCCTTCGTGGCAATACAGCTCGACTACAACTTGTTGTTTGTTCAAAACTGCAGATTCCTTAACATCTCCACATATTGTGCAAGAATGGGTTGGAATCCTGGCCCAGCACTAAACTTTTCACTATGTATTCCCAAGCTATAGCATGAGAACACCTACCAGCTGGTGGATAATAATTTTTATTTTAGGTGCATTTTCATTCGTTGTCAACACTAACGATATCTGTCGTTTTTGACTCCCAGTGAGACACAGAACTAATTGCGAGATCACTGTAAGTTCAGGGATGTTATTCCGAGCTGCTGGTGGTGAAAAATTCGGTAAGTGTCGCCTCTTTGTGTGTAGTCAACAACGATATGTTTGGGGTTCGATTCTCAGTCAGCACTGAACACTTCGTCATATTATTTCTAGTTCAAACATGCTCACATGTCGCTGCTGGTGTAACAAACCCATACTTAACGTTCCTTTTCTCTAGAATATAACAGCGATATGTGCCGGGTTGGAGTCCTGCAAAGGAAAACTTAATGTTTCGTCTCGTCATTTCATTTAATACATCTAGCTACTGCCGAGAAAATCCGATATGCCAAAGTTGATTGTGCTTCGATAACAATCCGATTAGATTCTGGGTTCGAATCCTTGTCAAACACAAAGCTTTACCTCACTGCATTTCAAGTAAGTTACTTGTAGCAATATTTAACATCTCTCGTACTTCGTTAACAGGGACAATAGATGCTGGATAGGAATTCGCGCCCGTCAAAAATGTTACATTATGTAATTTAAAGTTGATATTTGCTAACTGATACTGTCCAAAAATGAGGTATATCACTCTCTTTATGCCTAGTCAGGAATGACTCTTAATTTCCGTCAGCCACGAAATCTTAGGCTGCGTGATTGGTTCAAATGGCTCTGAGCACTATGGGACTCAACATCTAAGGTCATCAGTTCCCTAGAACCTAGAACTACTTAAACCTAACTTACCTAAGGACATGACACACATCCATGCCCGAGGCAGGATTCGAACCTGCGACCGTAGCAGTCACGCGGTTCCGCACTGAAGTGCCTAGAACCGCATGGCCACCGCGGCCTAACCTGCATGACCTGGGTTTGAATCCATATGCAGAACGAGGCGGTTCGTCGTGGCATTTGATGTTCGTACATATTCTCAACTAGCTTTTCGTAAATAACGTAAATTTTAATGACATTTTGTGTTAAATAACAAGTATGGTATGTTACTTTGAAGAGGAAATCATGAATACGACGAACGTACTACGTGCATTACCTATCTGACGTAATAACGAGAGTGCTAACATTTCAGGTATGACAGTTATTGCAATAAGTGCGAACTTACAAGCCTTAAGGACAGTCTTACCCGTGATAAGGTGTTCCCTGATATTTTTAGTATCGTGGTATTACTTTACATCCTGAGTTATTGCGATACAGAGCAGTGTTTTCTAGTGGTGACTTGTTGGAACCATTTTCAATAGTCAAACGACTGTACCAAGGACCTGCTAGACAGCTGCGTTATATAGGTCGCATGGGAATCAGGTGAATGCAGTTCAGGTCGTTTGGATACTTTTGAGCACGACTGTACATAAAATCAGAAGTTAAATATCAAATGTTTTCACCAATAGCGAAATGCTGGAACCTTAATTGACGATGGAATTGTTTTTGCCTGACTGTGATTCGAGCCCAGCATCTAGCACCGTCGTTTTCTAGCCAGGAACAGACGATAAATAGCTGATGTTGGTTCACCAGTAGCGAGATGGGCGCATGTTTAGCTAGACATCAGGCGACGAAAAGTTCTGTGCTGAATAGAATTCAAACCCCGTACACGTGGTCATGAAGAAACGTTAACTATCAAATTCTTTTCCAATAATAGCTAGGAATGGCATGTTTGTACTGTCAATGACGTGATGGAAAATATTCTCTTGGCTAGAAGTTGAATCCACAATATGTCGTCGTTGGTGATCACAACGAACACAACGTCAAACCCAAATCCGTTTTCCCCAGTAGGATGGAGAGGAATGTTTGAACTTGAAAAGATGTAAGGAAACGTTTGATCTTGTAATGTTGTGATAAAACGCTCATCATGTTGCTGTGAGTTGAAACGAACACGCTACAGCTGACAACGCACGAAGAGAAGTTGGAAATGCAACTATTTTTCACCAGTAGTTCGGAGTGCACATGCTAGGGCTTGAAATGAAATAATGAATATTTTGTGCTGATCAGGATTCGAAACCAGATAGGTGCCTTTCGAGGACGCCTAGAAGAGTTTGCAATCTTCGGGAACATAGAGAAATCGAATTCTAATCCCAGTCCTGCACCACAATTTTCAATGTCTCAGTTTCAAATCAAGTAAGACCAAATGGTTCAAATGGCTCTGAGCACTATGGGACTCAACATCTTAGGTCATAAGTCCCCTAGAACTTAGAACTACTTAAACCTAACTAACCTAAGGACATCACACACACCCATGCCCGAGGCAGGATTCGAACCTGCGACCGTAGCAGTCCCGCGGTTCCGGACTGCAGCGCCAGAACCGCTAGACCACCGCGGCCGGCCAAGTAAGACCCTTGTGAACTTACATGGCCATTGGTTCATTAAAATGAAATACGTTTTCTAGTTTACGACGGCTTGCTGGTGACAGAGTCTCTGCCTTACGGGGTTTCTCCATCTGTCACAGCTCAAACGAATGCCCAGTCGGCATCGAAGGGACGTTATCTTTACTGCGGATATTGAACTACGGAACTTACAGGCGTTCTGCACTTGGCGTTACTAGGGGTGAAGGAGAGCTACTTGTGTGTGTTAAAAATTTACGCCCGACTTGAGATGTGAACCTACACGCTTTACACCTCAATACAAGACTAATCCACCAGACCACAGAACCCGCTGCGAAGCACATAATTATGAATTGCAGAGTATTCATTTAGATGTAGATGCAGATGTCAAGAGACGCGTAACAGGAAGGAGGGCGGGATCTGGGAATGGATTGTAGTGCAGAAGTGCAAAATATAAGCGTGAAATGCTTGCAAAGTATTGCTTATTTAGACGTGTGCCACAGTTCGTTTTATCTTAAGACCGAGAGATAAGGAAGGACTGTTCTCAGAACGAAGAATGGGTTACAGAGAAGGGGAGATCAACGAATACGGTTTCATAGGTGGTGAGTGGAATGATAGAGAGTAAAGACAGCAGCAATTAAAAGAGAAAATGTAGCGTCAATGGAAACCGCTAGATTTGTTTACAAAGTTTTGGGGGAGTGTAATAGAAGGGCACTTGCGGCGTTAGTGACAGAGAGAGAGAGAGTGTGAGAAAGAACAGAAGAGATATTAACAACGAGTAAACATAAATGTTCATATGTGTGTGAAACCTTAAGGGACTTATCTGCTAAGGTCATCAGTCCCTAATCTTACACACTACTTAACCTAAATTATCCTAAGGACAAACATACACACCCATGCCCGAGGGAGTTCTCGAACCTCCGCCGGGACCAGCCTCACAGTCCATGACTGCAGCGCCTAAGACCGCTCGGCTAATCCCAGGCGGCGAGTAAACATAATATGAAATCGTTGGCGTATTGTGTGGAGGACGGAGGGTGTATTCATGGATGGAGGGGAAGAGAGAGACGTATTTGAAATAACAAAAACTACTGTGACAGAGTCCATTTACGCTGATTAGTTTGTAAGTATGTAGACATGGTAGAAATGAAATCAAAATAGAATACTTAACAAACTGTATATTCAAAAGAAACCCACTTGAATTAAAAGGGCAACTCAAAGGAAAGCTAACCCATATTGTATCTTTTCTGTTGCCACGCGATCTTCCACTAGCTTCCAATGAGGAAAAATGGCCGGCCGCAGTGGCCGAGAGGTTCTAGGCGCTACAGTCTGGAACCGCGCGACAGCTACGGTCGCAGGTTCGAATCCTGCCTCGGGCATGGATGTGTGTGATGTCCTTAGGTTAGTTAGGTTTAAGTAGTTCTAATTTCTAGGGGACTGATGACCTCAGATGATAAGTCCCATAGTGCTCAGAGCCATTTGAACCATTTTTTGACTACCTCGAGTAGACCTCTCCCAGTGGGCCATTACGGCAGAGAGCCTGGTGTGTATTTCTGCTTGCCGCTCATATACTGATTCCAGGAGAGGAGGTAAACATATTTACGTCAAACGGATAGGCAGAGGCAGAGGCAGAGGCAGAGGCATGCGGCGCAGCCGTGCTGGCTCGTCCCGGGCTTTTGGCCCCCCAACGCCACCGCCAGCTCGCTCACTTCCGTCTCGCCTCGGCCAGCCTGGCTGGCCTGTAGCTCGCGAGCCGCGGCTAGTACAGACCCGGGCCGCAGGGCCACGATCACCCCTTGAAGGATAATAAGTTACACCTAATCTAACAAAGTCTGTAGTACAAACTAACGCAGCTACAGTTATTATGCTATAACATGTGCAGGCACACCTACAGTTGACGATTTATTCAAATATTTGACGAACAATACTTTCAAAAATAAATTCATTTTAAACATAGCTACCACAAAATATTTCACCTAACTAGCAATAGCATGACACAGGAAACTATACTTTCTTGTAAGCGCTGTGCATTAGATGTAGCCTTAAGAAAACCTGTATTCAACCACGACAACAGAGCGGAATGTAAAAGTAAACAGGTTTGACGGCAGCTTCTCCAAATAACAGTATATACTTAGTATATAATACACGTTTTGCGCACATATAACATGTTCTCAGTGTCTCTGAAACAATACGTGCTGCACGACGGAAATTACTTTCTGCTGAGGCACTTCATTTACATCTCAATGATACACGACTACTACAGAACATTGCTCTTTACGGCAGTCAATCCACGTAAATTAACATCATGATATCGCAGATATTAGGCAACACGTTACTAGGGATGAGTAAGGCCTTAAGGTTTGCAACTAAACATGCTACTCCTAGCTACTACTGAATATGAAGTTGATTATTAACGTGTCTTCATAACCATGTGTGCGGCGTTCGACTCTCAGTCACCGAGCGAGGTGGCGCAGTGGTTAGACACTGGACTCGCATTCGGGAGGACGACGGTTCAATCCCGTGTCCGGCCATCCTGATTTAGGTTTTCCGTGATTTCTCTAAATCACTCCAGGCAAATGCCGGGATGGTTCCTCTGAAAGGGCACGGCCGACTTCCTTCCCCGTCCTTCCCTAATCCGATGAGACCGATGACCACGCTGTCTGGTCTCCTTCCCCAAACCAACCAACCAACCAACTCTCAGTCAGCATAGACGTTTTCGTCACCTTATTTCTACTTAATCGTGTGCACATCTCGCTGATGGTGAACCAACATTGGACATTTATCGTCTGTTCCTGGTTAAACAACGACGGCGGTAGGCGCCGGGTTCGAATCCCGGTAAGGCAATACAACTTCAGTCGTCGTTTAAGGTTCCAACCCCACTACTGGTGACAAACTGTGATATCTACATTCTGATTTTACGTACTTATTCAACAATCCGATTAGGTGCTCGGTTCGCATCCTTGTCCCCAGCATTACATGATGGCATTTCAATTTTAAACATGTGCATCCTTTATTCCTTGACAATGCAACACTATACAACGTCTTTCGAGGTTAATTATCAAGAAGGTAATTGTCATGTTAGGGTTCCTGCTTTCGTACAAACATTATCGTCATTTACGTTCAAGTTGAGAATTGATAACTGATACTGGTGCAAACGTCAATATTTGACGTCTCTTTCTGCCTAGTGATCGTGTCTCGATAAGGCACAAAGCTTTGCTTGGTTAACAATGGCTTTACGTTCTGGGTTTGCAATCGGATCCAGAACGAAGACGTTGGTCATGTCATTAAAAGTACAACTTCGTGTACAAGTAACTGTTGATGAGTAATGTGAACAATGATATTACTTGTGATTCGCTGTTAATGTTGGGATTTCAGTAGAGTGGTTGCCGCCGTTAATCACGTTTTTTTTAACTGCTTAGAATTACATAAAGTTGATGCGAAACCACTTCCCGTTAAACGTTGAACGATGTTCAGCATGTGTTGGGTAATCCTTTCAGACAGCAAAGAACTTGTTTCCAATTGCCATACAACTTTATAAATCCATATACTGTCCGAAATATTTAATTGTGCCTAAGGATTACTGAACGATTTATGTGACAAATCTAGTTGTCCCATAACATTTGAAATGTCACTTATTTTAATTAAGTTTAGTTTACAAACGTTAAGGACTGTCTGATCTCTTCTGTACTATCGTGGTTTTACTTTACATCTGGACGGACTGTCATAAAGACTAGTGTTCTCTAGTAGTCTCTATCGGTACCCATTGTTATCTTACAACGACTGTACTGTGGAGGGTTGCGACTATGTGCAACACAGGTATGCTTTGTTGGGTGCATACATTCAGGTGCAGCCTACACGTTGGAATTCAGGGGTGACCAACTTTTTTTGCTGTCGAGTGTACATTAACGATTTAAAGATAAGGCCACATTATATAAGGTATGGAGAGTAGTTCACTGGTTTATAATATCGAGTATGAAGATTAAAATGCTAGCTATGAACAGTTCAGTCAGCCCCTACCATATGAAGTCACGTAATGCTCAACATACGAATATTTATGCTATAATGTTATGATATGCTTACAGACGTGTACACATGCATACAGTTCCACTCACTATGTAAGTAGTAACAAGACTGATGATAAGAGAAAGGTATGGTAACTCTTACTGTTGAGAGACGCAACGTTTCTGTTAGCCGAAATTTTCTTTAAGAGATTTATTCTGAAATGTTCTCTCACAAGGGAACCTCCCCATCGCACCTCCCTCAGATTTAGTTATAAGTTGGCACAGTGGATAGGCCTTGAGAAACTGAACACAGATCAATCGAGAAAACAGGAAGAAGTTGTGTGGAACTATGAAAAAAATAAGTAAAATATGCAAACTGAGTAGTCCATGACAAAGATATGCAACATCAAGGAGACTGTGATCTCAGGAGTACCGTGGTCTCGTGGTTAGCGTGAGCGGCTGTGGAATGAGAGGTCCTTCGTTCAAGTCTTCCCTCGAGTGAGAATTTTAATTTTTTATTTTCAGACAATTATCAAAGTTCAGGCACACACACACAATCAACTTCGCTCTCCAAAGTTCCAGGACATGTTCAGATTTGCTGGGACATATGCAGGATTTGACGGTGTACACACGGAAATATTTTAAAACGTTAAAAACATATGTTTTGACAGAGCACAGGGAAAACAGTGCGACTGTGAAACTGTTGCATTCATTTGTTGCAGTTTATGAGACAAAATCTTGTGATTTCATCACTTTTTTGGGAGTGATTATCACATCCACAAGAAAACCTAAATCGGGCAAGGTAGAAGAATCTTTATACACATTCGCCAAGTTTACAAGTTAGGTGGGTCGACAACATATTCCTGTCATGTGTCATATACACTCCTGGAAATGGAAAAAAGAACACATTGACACCGGTGTGTCAGACCCACCATACTTGCTCCGGACACTGCGAGAGGGCTGTACAAGCAATGATCACACTCACGGCACAGCGGACACACCAGGAACCGCGGTGTTGGCCGTTGAATGGCGCTAGCTGCGCAGCATTTGTGCACCGCCGCCGTCAGTGTCAGCCAGTTTGCCGTGGCATACGGAGCTCCATCGCAGTCTTTAACACTGGTATGCCGCGACAGCGTGGACGTGAACCGTATGTGCAGTTGACGGACTTTGAGCGAGGGCGTATAGTGGGCATGCGGGAGGCCGGGTGGACGTACCGCCGAATTGCTCAACACGTGGGGCGTGAGGTCTCCACAGTACATCGATGTTGTCGCCAGTGGTCGGCGGAAGGTGCACGTGCCCGTCGACCTGGGACCGGACCGCAGCGACGCACGGATGCACGCCAAGACCGTAGGATCCTACGCAGTGCCGTAGGGGACCGCACCGCCACTACCCAGCAAATTAGGGACACTGTTGCTCCTGGGGTATCGGCGAGGACCATTCGCAACCGTCTCCATGAAGCTGGGCTACGGTCCCGCACACCGTTAGGCCGTCTTCCGCTCACGCCCCAACATCGTGCAGCCCGCCTCCAGTGGTGTCGCGACAGGCGTGAATGGAGGGACGAATGGAGACGCGTCGTCTTCAGCGATGAGAGTCGCTTCTGCCTTGGTGCCAATGATGGTCGTATGCGTGTTTGGCGCCGTGCAGGTGAGCGCCACAATCAGGACTGCATACGACCGAGGCACACAGGGCCAACACCCGGCATCATGGTGTGGGGAGCGATCTCCTACACTGGCCGTACACCACTGGTGATCGTCGAGGGGACACTGAATAGTGCACGGTACATCCAAACCGTCATCGAACCCATCGTTCTACCATTCCTAGACCGGCAAGGGACCTCGCTGTTCCAACAGGACAATGCACGTCCGCATGTATCCCGTGCCACCCAACGTGCTCTAGAAGGTGTAAGTCAACTACCCTGGCCAGCAAGATCTCCGGATCTGTCCCCCATTGAGCATGTTTGGGACTGGATGAAGCGTCGTCTCACGCGGTCTGCACGTCCAGCACGAACGCTGGTCCAACTGAGGCGCCAGGTGGAAATGGCATGGCAAGCCGTTCCACAGGACTACATCCAGCATCTCTACGATCGTCTCCATGGAGAATAGCAGCCTGCATTGCTGCGAAAGGTGGATATACACTGTACTAGTGCCGACATTGTGCATGCTCTGTTGCCTGTGTCTATGTGCCTGTGGTTCTGTTAGTGTGATCATGTGATGTATGTGACCCCAGGAATGTGTCAATAAAGTTTCCCCTTCCTGGGACAATGAATTCACGGTGTTCTTATTTCAATTTCCAGGAGTGTAGAATATATCAGACGTGTTTTCCTGTGGAGGAATCGGTTGACCTATGTCCTTGCGATCAAATGTTTTCGGTTCCCATTGGAGAGGCACGTCCTTTCGTCTACTAATCGCACGGTTTTGGGGTGCGGTCGCTAATCATAGACACTAAACTTATTACAGTGAACAGAGACGTCAATGAACGAACGGACAGATCATAACTTTGCGAAAATAAAGAACGTAAACTTTTCACTGGAGGGAAGACTTGAACCAAGGACCTCTCATTCCACAGCCGCTCACGCTAACCACGAGACCACGGCGCTCCTGAGCTCACACTCTCCTTGATGTTGCATATCTTTGGCATGGACTACTTAGTTTGCATATTTTACTTATTTTTTTCATAGTTCCATACAACTTCTTCCTGTTTTCTCGATTGATCTCTGTTCAGTTTTTCAAGGCCTATCCACTGTGCCCACTTATAACTAAATCTGAGGGGGGGGTGCGATGGGGAAGTTCCCTTGTCAGTATCTGTGAATCGCAACTGTGTGCCTATTAATGATTAAGAAGCTGTTGAAGTAACAACTACAATGAGACTGTATTAACAAAATGTAGATATAACATTAAAGAATATGAGAGGTGTAGCAGTCAAATAAGTCTGCGTAACGAAACAGTTATATAGCGCAGCGCCGTCTCCTGGATTTAAAGCGCACGACACCAGCTGTCGTCTGTATGATTGAATCGGCGAGTACGTCACATGTTGTGAATGTACACTGATCTTACGTTGCTACGGACAACGCCCTAGCCATATGTTAGCAGTCACTGTTTGCAAACAGTGGTACTGCATCCAAACAGTGAATAATGTTTAATTTTGAGTCTATTTAGGTACCTATTCACTATATGGTATAATCAAAAGTTTATTTCAGGGTTTATTTATGTTCTATTAGAAATCTGATGTGAGGCATTTTGTATTGTTACATGAACTGTACCAGTCCTGTACGCTGGAGTTGAAGACTGAGAATGGACAGTCACTTGTCAAACCCAGCACCAATTGAGACTGAACTACGCAATGTAAGATTACGGTATGGACAACGGAATCTCAAGTTGCTGTTGTGGATCGCAGGTGTTTGTTCCTGTAATGGTGAGAATGAAGTGCTATTTCAAAGTGTACATCAAATAGTGAATTGCAGTTCTTCCTTTTCATTCTGCAGAAATACAAAGTGGACTTCAGTTTGACGAAGTATTAGTAAAGTGTCCTTTAAAAGATGACAATTAGCCGATAATAATATATATATTAAAATTTTTGTGTAATTTATCTAACAGTGTAATTTTCTTTGTGTCTCTTAAAGGACGGCAATGAGCCGATAATAGGTGATTATTTTTTGAGGTGCTATGTGTTTAGGTAACTTCATAACTTTCTTTGGTAAATTTGAAAGACAGCTATGGGCTGATTTGTATTCTGTTTTATGTGATTTCCTTTGAAAAATCTCTTATATCTCGTATATTTTGTATAATCATGTAATGATATGCTGTTTGTAAAATGTTGACTTCTTGTTCAAATTATTGTGTGATCAGTAGAAGTAACTTCATGTTGATAATGTTTGTGGTGTAGGGTGTTACTGTTTTGAATTTTACTGCAGTCATCATATAATTTTCTTGCTCTCACATTTGGAAGAGTTTGCTAATAATGATAGGAAAAATATGTAAAAGCCATCTCCATGTTTACGTGTTGATATCAAAGTAGGGATAGTGCGATAACTTGGCTCTTGAGAGATTGCCAATTAGTTTACGGCTCTATCAAAATTTGTTTCAATTTATTTATATATTTCCAAAATTGTGTGTTGTCTTCGAGAACATCCCAATTTTTGGAAATCTCCGAAGGAAGGGGGTGTGTAATATTTCTGGCTTTGTCAGCCATCATATTAGGCTCCAAGAAGCTGTTCCCAGAGCTGTGGAGATGCAAGAAGTATATAGATGACGAAATGTGGTGTGAGGTACCTGTGACAGATGTTAAATTCGATACCATTCCCGTGAGAAAGACCGCCTGCATAATGCTACTGCTCTGTGATTGGCTGCTGTGTTCGGAGCAAGGGCGCCAAAACGTTAAAGTATAGTTATTATTATTAGTTAAACTACACATTGTAATGACTTCACATTTTAATATAAATATCTCTCAACAGTTGACTATCAATCAGTCATTTTAGAATTATTAATAACAATTTGAATCAAAAGCAAAAGACTGACGAAACTGCAGACGAAGCACTTCGGAAGCGTTCGGGTCACGCCTTTTCTGGTATAGCGCGCGAAGTGTTTCGGGCTGTTGGTCACTCTGGATTAGGCAGTCGAGAAGAACCAACATGTGGACTGTCGTGTGATGTGTTTCCAGTTTTTATTTAAGTTCCTGTTCGTTACTCTGGATTAGGTAGTCGAGAAGAACGGACATGTTGTCTGTCGTAGGATGAGTTTCCAATTTTTATTTAAGTTCCTGTTCGTCACTCTGGATTAGGTAGTCGAGAAGAACAGACATGTCGTCTGAGGTAGGATGTATTTGCCAGTATTCAGTATTAAAAGATTCACTCCGGTAGTCATGAGGCACAGACACGTGCCACAAATAGTGTAAAGATACATTTTCGTAAACATTGTGTTTGATCATGTACTTTGCTGTATCATAAGTTGTTATGTTAAGATCATGTAGTCTTCTCGTGTGGCTATATTAAAATACGCGAATAGCATCCCAAAGAACTGATACATTATTTGAGAAGACAACCTAAAAGTCAGTTTCAGCCTCAAGATACAGAACCTACGACCTGCGTGCTGTTTTCTGCGCTGGGGACATCAAATTGAAGACATCAGGTTAGTGAGTTATAAGAGAACCTTCGCATTCCACACAGTGCAGTGGAAAAACTAGGCGCCTCACGTGTACTGCATGCACAGAGCAAATGTGATCAGTGACACGTCATCTGCAGTAATGCAGAGGAGGTAAAGGAGGATGATCGTTATTAACACCAACAGTCAATTCATTCTTCCTTTCTTGCCGTACTGAACATGGCGTCAGAAAACATCACCCCCACCCCCTTAATTTACGGGAATTAGGTGGCTTCTGTGTGCAGATGTGGTGCCAAATCCCTACAGCTACCTACCAGCAACCTACCAATGGCTCATTGCTTGTATTCCTCGATGCAGCACTGCCGCTATCCATGCCAAAGGTGGACATACCAGTAATTAGGTAGGTGTTCATAACGTTCCGCCTGACCAGTGTACTTCTTACCACCCGTTATCCCCACCATGGCATATTTCACTTATGCATTCATATTCACTGCATTCACTTTCACTGGGATCACCTTTTGGTGGGTCTGGTGTTCCCCTTTGAGGTTAATTGGTGCGTAGTACAGACCGGACGTACAATACTATAGCTAATGTGTATCACCCCTACTATTATTGCCACAAAACGGCTGATAGTTCCTACTACCAATATTACTCTGTGGCTAACAGTGCTGCCTCTACACATGCCCTGTACGCCCACAGTTCAAACTCTTATATTTCCCATAAATCATTTTCTCGAATCTCTTATCCCTGTCACACCATTGATCTCCTTGAAGTCCAATGCTAGCCTAATTTCCTCATGGATAACGCTAGGTGAACGAATGTGCAACCTACTAGATATTTCTTGTGCTTAACCCTTCAGGAAAGCATCGAGTGGCCATTGTTCACCTTCCTCCAGCAACACACTGTTTGCCTCACCACTCGGTGTCAACTCATTGTACACCTGTTACGTTTCCTAATCCTGTGCCCAAAATCCTGTTTGGCTTCGTTAAGCCTCTTAGAAGTTATACGCAATTATTCAGGGAAAAACCGCACGTTCTTCTGCTTCCTATATCTCTTTACCAATCCTTGTCTAAGTTCTTCAAAATTTTCCGCCTTCTCCAATGCCTGCTTACATTTTATAAATTACTTCACCAGCACTGACAGGTGCAATATTGCTATTCGCAACAGCTATTTGTCTGACCAACCCTAAATTTCAACGGATTACAAGAGATCATCTATGAATGGAAACAATTCTCAGATGACCTGACAGAAAAGGGAAAACAACCTGGATCTGCCTCTAGATCTGCGTTTTCCACAATTCCAACTCCTTGCCCTCCTCTGCTAGCTTATTTTTCATAAATATATTCTCTGCCATTAACTGCGCCATCTGGTCAATTAATGCTTATTTTGCTTCCTCACCACTTGTCTGATTTCGCCATTGCTTCACCCTTACTCATATTTAGGAATTCAGCAATAGCGACTCAAGAATAACAAAGACATAACCGTTCTTAGCTACAAAGAGTACCGCACCTATTTCCTGTGTCTAACTCTGAGACACATGGGTCCCCTATGCCGCTTCACAAAATTCCCAAATCGATGACATGTAAAACAAACAGATCTCACAGACTGGGCACAAGAGGCAGAATGTCTAAGTAAATACCACTGGGCACACTGCACGGGCTCTAACCAATCATCCCTAAACTGAGACACATCCACTGGTTTCTTCAGCCCCACAAAAGTAACTCATCAGCCGTGACCTGCCCTAACTCTCAGCCACATAGTGTCACCAACCCTCGAACAACTGTCTCACTCACCCTACAAAGGCAATATCGCACGCTGTGGTTCGTACCTCACCCTCCTGGGGGGAGGGGGCTGATAGTACGCCTACTGCTGTCCACGGGCTGTGATTCAACTTTCCTGAAACCACACTGTAGAGTCCGGTCAGTACTTGTGATTCGTCGAATGACGAGCAGGTGGGTGCAGTGACACACTACTACTCGAGAGAAATGTTCCATTCACCTACAAAAAACATCGTTCTTGTGCAACGCAGCTAGCTCTTTATTCGCACGAAGTAATGGCCGCTATCGACAGGGGATCTGAAGTTGATTCCGTATTTCTAGATTTCCGGAAAGCTTTTGACACCGTTCCTCACAAGCGATCTCTAATCAAGCTGCGGGCCTATGGGGTATCGTCTCAGTTGTGCGACTGGATTCGTGATTTCCTGTCAGGAAGGTCGCAGTTCGTAGTAACAGACGGCAAATCATCGAGTAAAA
Organism: Schistocerca nitens; assembly: GCF_023898315.1. NCBI lineage: Eukaryota > Metazoa > Arthropoda > Insecta > Orthoptera > Acrididae > Schistocerca > Schistocerca nitens. The sequence continues at coordinate 255,209,003 of NC_064618.1, forward strand.
CTGAAGTGATATCAGGTGTTCCCCAGGGAAGCGTCCTGGGACCTCTGCTGTTCCTGATCTACATAAATGACCTGGGTGACAATCTGAGCAGTTCTCTTAGGTTGTTCGCAGATTATGCTGTAATTTACCGTCTAATAAGGTTATCCGAAGACCAGTATCAGTTGCAAAGCGATTTAGAAAAGATTGCTGTATGGTGTGGCAGGTGGCAGTTGACGCTAAATAACGAAAAGTGTGAGGTGATCCACATGAGTCCCAAAAGAAATCCGTTGGAATTCGATTACTCGATAAATAGTACAATTCTCAAGGCTGTCAATTCAACTAAGTACCTGGGTGTTAAAATTACGAACAACTTCAGTTGGAAAGACCACATAGATAATATTGTGGGGAAGGCGAGACAAAGGTTGCGTTTCATTGGCAGGACACTTAGAAGATGCAACAAGTCCACTACAGAGACAGCTTACACTACACTCGTTCGTCCTCTGTTAGAATAGTGCTGCGCGGTGTGGGATCCTTACCAGGTGGGATTGACGGAGGACATCAAAAGGGTGCAAAAAAGGGCAGCTCGTTTTGTATTATCACGTAGTAGGGGAGAGAGTGTGGCAGATATGATACGCGAATTGGGATGGAAGTCATTACAGCAAAGAAGTTTTTCGTCGCGGCGAGATCTATTTACGAAATTTCAGTCACCAACTTTCTCTTCCGAATGCGAAAATATTTTGTTGAGCCCAACCTGCATAGGTAGGAATGATCATCAAAATAAAATAAGATAAATCAGAGCTCGAACAGAAAGGTTTAGGTGTTGGTTTTTCCCACGCGCTGTTCGGGAGTGGAATGGTAGAGAGATAGTATGATTGTGGTTCGATGAACCCTCTGCCAAGCACTTAAATGTGAATTGCAGAGTAGTCATGTAGATGTAGATGCCATTGGTAATGTGAGACAGACACGCGGTCACACTTTGGCGGCCCTGGCCAGCGTCAGCTCGCAGGCAGCAGCTTGTGTCCTGGCGAGGAGATGCACGAATAGGCACCCTGCAATACTAACATCATGCCGAACAATGTCCAGTTGCCTTACTGTGGGCCACGGCCTCGATGTCATACGCGCTCTCCAACTTCTGCTGTGACTGTGTTCTGCTATGGAATGACCACACACCACTAACGCCCAGTTCAGAGGTGGGTGACCCGTTGCCCCATGGTAGGAGGCACGGAAAGCAGGTCAGCAGCGCTAAGGCGCCAAGTGCCACAAGGTGGTTCAGTACAGGCCTCACCTGTTCTAGAATCCATTGCAGCAACTGGTAGTGACCAGTCGTCTCTTCATTTTATGTGGAGCTGGCGTCCTGGTGGCGGCGCTATACTCCAATCAATCTGCCTCGAAATTTACACCAATTTGTATGGCTTTGAGGCGAGGTTGCACTATCACCCATCCCAAATCATATACCTCACAACATGTCCTGGTGTGGGGACATCGTTCTGCCAGATTTAGCTATTACCACGGTGTGGTGCAGGTTGAGCCGAGCAAAGCTGGCCCGTCTTGCATTCCATTCGCATTGGTATTCTCCCAACCCACTGTGTCACACTGTGCCTGGCAGCCTACGGTTCCTACTGCAATACTTCAGGGCGGATTCCTCATGAATTTCACTAAAAACTATGTAGAAACACTACACAGATGAAATATTTCGACTGACAGTGAAAGAAAGAAGTACAAAATGGTTCTGGGGAAGACAGGAATACATGTATATAAATCACTAAGGAGTGTAATACGTATGTAGTGTAGGGAAGCCAAGGCTTAATGGCTATAGGAGAAAAGTGGAGAAATCGTGAAAGAAATTACTGTCATAAAAATCAGCATACAGCAGAGAAAATTCAGCCTTCGGTTTAAAGTAAAAGCAAGGGCGGCAACAGTAAGAGTGCAGTAGGAAGTCTACTGTTAAACGGCGAGGAGATAGCTAATAGATAGAGTACATTGAAGGCAACTATGAGAGGAAGGAATTGTCTGATGATGAAGAAACTGAATCGATATGGAAAAAATTGCGAATGCAATATTTGAGACATAATGTCAAAAACCTGAGGAAGACTTGATATCAAACACATTGGAATTTATAAAAGCATTGTGGGTAAGTAGCAACAAAGTGATTATTCAAGTCGGTGTGTAGAATCTGTAAGACTAGCGACATACCATCAGGATTTCGGGAAAATACTTCCACACATTCCCAACATAGCAAGAGCACATAAGTGCGACAATTATCGCACAATCAGCATAACAGCTCACACATACATGTTGCTGACAAGAATAGTATACAAAAGGCTGGGAAACAAAACTGAAGATCGGTCACATGACGTTCAGTTTAGCTTTAGGAAGGGTAAAGGCACCAGAGAGGCAGTTCTGACGCTCCGCTTGCTAATGGAAGGAAGACTGGAGAAAAATCAGAACATATTCACATTATGTGTCACTGCAAAAAGCGTTCGACAATGTAATATGATGCAAGATATTCTAAATTCTGATGAAAATCTTAGTAAGCCGTTCGGAAAGGCGAGTAATGTACAATATGTACAAGAAACAAGATGAAACAAATGGACGATCAAGAACGAAATACTCGGATTAAAAAGAGCGTTAGATGCGAATGTAATCCTTATCCCTTACTCTTCAACACGTATATCGAAAAGCGATGGTGTAAATGAAAGATAGGTTTCGTGTGGGATTACCATTCTGAATGAATGATATCGCTGATAAGATTCGCTGATGCCATTGCTATCCTCAGCGAAAACGCGGAAGAATTGCAGGATACGCTGAATGAAATGAACAGTCTAACGAGTACGAAATATGGACTGAGCTTAAACCGGAGAAACAAGAAAGTAATGAGAGGCAGCAGAAATGGTTAGAAATCGCTCTGTGCACGAAGAGACTTAATATCTGAGGTCATCAGTCCCCTAGAACTTAGAACTACTTAAACCTAACTAACCTAAGAACATCACACGTATCCATGCCCACGGCAGGATTCGAACCTGCGACCGTAGCGGTCGCGCGGTTCCAGACTTATGCGCCTAGAACAGCTCGGCCACAGCAGAAATGACAATAGAAAGACACGTAAGTTAAAAATCGATGATCGAATAGTTGACAACGTTAAGGAATTCTGCTTCCTTGGAAGCAAAATAATCCATGATGGGCGAAGTAAGGAGGCCTTAAACAGCAGGCTAGCACAGGTAAACGCCGAATTCTTGACTAAGAGAAGTCTACTATTATGGAACACATATCTTAATTTAAGGAAGTAGTTTCCGAGAATGTACGTTTAGAGCACAGCACTGTATGGTACTGAGTCACGGACTGTGGTAAAATCGGAACACAAGAGACTCGAAGCATTTCAGATTTGTTGCTGCAGAAGATTGTTGAAAATTAAGTGACTAATAATGTAAGGAATGAGGAGATTCTCCTGATAATCGGTGAAGAAAGGGACATATGGAAAATACGGACAATAAAAAGGGACAGGATGATAGGACATGTCTTACAAGGGGAGGCCGCCAATTGTGAAATTCAGATTCGATTCACACTGCGCATAATAAAAGCTCATGGCCAGAGGTGTAATGTGGCAAAGCACCAAGATGCACTTCTCAGCCGTTGTCGAGAAAATCGACAGTTAAAAGAAACCGTTGCGGTGAAATACTCTCTAAGATTAATAGTTTTCTGCAGCGTCGTGGCGCAGCGGTAAGCACTCGGGTTCGTAATCCGAAGGTCGTCGGATCGAGTCTCGCGCCATACAATTTTTTTCATTATTAGTTTTTTGTAATTCATATCCATATATATATATATATATATATATATATATATATATATATATATATATATATATATATATATACTATTAATGAATTGCTTACGCATGTTGCTGAAGGCGGATCGCTCTCCAATTGTACCGCCTCCATTTTTCCGTTTTTTTAACAGGGTGTACCAAAGCTCTCCCGTCCGCACTGATTTTCGACGATGTTATAAGTTGCGCTAGGGACCGCATCTACCTTCTTTCGAAGTTAGCAGGTAACTACGCTGTTATGCAGCGGCTCGTTTCGGCCCATTCAACTGTCCTTCAAAAGTAACGAGCGAGTAACGGAGTTTATATTTCATACCCGCCACAGCAAATTTGTGTTCGTGGGGTCTCTATTCTAATTCGAACGTTTGACTTACGCTATACGTATTCGTTTCGGAATATCGTCTCTACGTCTTCCGTTAACTATACGTGGTTAACATTATGAAGACAATTAATAACATTTGTGAAATACAACTTTGTTTGCGGAAAACATAATGATGTTCGAAGTCGCCAGTTTTTCCACGACAAACGACTTTCAACAACTTATTATATGCATTATTATATGCATAATTGTTGCAACTGATTGCCAGGAATTATAAAAAACAAATACTAAAATATATATACACACACACATTTGAATTACAAAAAACAAATACTAAAAAAAAAAAAGGTTGCATGGCGCGTGATTCGATCCGGCGACCTTCGGATTACAAACGCGAGCGCTTACCGCTGCACCACGACGCTGCAGAAAATTATTAATCGTAGAGACTATTTCACCGCAACGGTTTCGTTTAACTGTCGATTTTCTCGACAACGGCTGAGAAGTGCTTCTTGGTGCTTTGCCACATTACACCTCTGGCCATGAGCTTTTATTATGCGCAGTGTGAATCGAATCTGAATTTCACAATTTGCAGCCTCCCCTTGTTAGGTCATCGGGGGATAGCTTCCATGGTACTACAGGGAGCTGTAGTTGGTAAAAGCTGTTCGTTAATACACATATTGTAATTCATCCAGCAAATTATTGAGGACGTAAGGTGCAAGTCGTGCTCTAAGATGAAAAAGTTGGCACAGGGGCTGAATTCGTGGCGGCCTGTATCAAACCAGTCAGAAGACTGATGACTTAAAAGAAAGGAAAAGAGAAAAGAAAAGGATGGAATGGCGGTTAAGTTATTTGTATATGCCACAACCACGCAGAATGACTGTGGATTATAAATTTTATAAAACTAATTTATTTGTGAAACATTTCAAGCAGTTATGCTAATAGTCATGCCTCAAGGAAAACATAACACATAAACACTGCATAAACAAGGTCTTCAGATTGAACACCTCACTGTGTACAAATGGAATATATATATAGGTTGGTCCATTGATCGTGACCGGGCCAAATATCTCACGAAATAAGCGTCAAACGAAAAACTACAAAGAACGAAACTTGTCTAGCTTGAAAGGGGAAACCAGATGGCGCTATGGTTGGCCCGCTAGATGGCGCTACCATAGGTCAAACGGATATCAACTGCAGTTTTTTAAAAAGACGAACCCCCATTTTTATTGCATATTCCTGTAGTATGTAAAGAATATGAATGTTTTACTTGGACCACTCTTTTCGCTTTGTGATAGATGGCGCTGTAATAGTCACAAACATATGCCTCACAATTTTAGACGAACAGCTGGTAACAGGTAGGTTTTTTAAATTAAAATACAGAACGTAAGTACGTTTGAATATTTTATTTCCATTGTTCCAATGTGATACATGTACCTTTGTGAACTTATCATTTGTGAGAACGCATGCTGTTGCATCGTGATTACCTGTAAATACCATATTAATGCAATAAATGCTCAAAATTATGTCCGTCAACCTCATTGCATATGGCAATATGTGTAACGATATTCCTCTCAACAGCGAGTGGTTCGCCTTCCCTAATGTTCGCACATGCATTGACAATGCGCTGACGCATGTTGTCAGACATTGTCGGTGGATTACGATAGAAAATATCCTTCAACTTTCCCCACAGAAAGAGATCTGGGACGTCAGATCTGGTGAACGTTCGGGCCATGGTATGGTACTTGGACGACCAATCCACCTGTCATGAAATATGCTATTCAATACTACTTCAACCGCACGCGAGCTATGTGCCGGACATCCATCATGTTGGAAGTACATCGCCATTCCGTCATGCGGTGAAACATCTTGTAGTAACATCGGTAGAACATTACTTAGGAAATCTGCATACATTGCACCATTTAGATTATCAAACGGCTCTGAGCACTATGGGACTCAACTGCTGAGGTCCTAAGTCCCCTAGAACTTAGAACTACTTAAACCTAACTAACCTAAGGACAACACACACATCAATACCCGAGGCAGGATTCGAACCTGCGACCGTAGCGGTCGCGCGGTTCCAGACTGTAGCGCCAGAACCGCTCGGCCACCAGCGGCCGGCATTTAGATTATCATCGATAAAATGGGGGCCAATTATCCTTCCTCCCATAATGCCGCACTATACGTTAACAGGCCAATGTCGCTGATGTTCCACTTGTCGCAGCCATCGTGGATTTTCCGTTGCCCAATAGTGCATATTATGCCGGTTTACGTTAGCGCTGTTGGTGAATGACCCTTTGTCGCTAAATAGAAAGCGTGTAAAAAACGTGTCATCGTCCCGTAATTTCCCTTGTGCCCAGTGTCAGAACTGTACACGACGGTCAAAGTCATCACGATGCAATTCCTGGTGCACAGAAATATCCGTGCAATCGATGTTGATGTAGAATTCTCAACGCCAACGATTTTGAGATTCCACATTCTCGCGCAATTTGTTTGCTACTGATGTGCGGATTAGCCGCGACAGAAGCTAAAACACCTACTTGGGCGTCATCATTTGTTGCAGGTCGTGGTTGACGTTTCACATGTGGCTGAACACTTCCTGTTTCCTTAAATAAAGTAACTATCCGGCGAACGGTCCGGACACTTGGGTGATACCGAGCAGCATACATAGCACACGCCCGTTGGGCATTTTGATCACAATAGCCATACATCAACACGATATCGACCTTTTCCGCAATTGGTAAAAGATCCATTTTAACACGGGTAACGTACCACGAAGCAAATACCGCCCTCACTGGCGGAATGTTACGTGATACCGCGTACTTTTGTGACTATTACAGCGCCATCTATCACAAGACGAAAAAAGTGGTCCAACTAAAACACTCACATTTCTTTACGTACTACACGAATATGTAATACAAAATGGGGGTTCCTATTTAAAAAAAAAACGCAGTAGATATCCGTTTGACCTATGGCAGCGCCATCTAGCGGGCTAATCATAGCGCCATCTAGTTTCCCCCTTCAAGCTAGACGTGTTTCGTACTTTGTAGTTTTTTCGCTTGACGCTTATTTCGTGAGATATTTGGCCCGGCCGCTATCAATGGACCACCCTGTATATATTTTTTGCCTAGGACATGTGTTGATGGATAAATATTTTAAGATGAAATTTTTCTGGTGATTAACTGGAAGTCTGTTGCAATGGTCGAGAGTCTGTCTTGGTTCAGTTGTAAATTTTTACGCTGTAATAAGTCGTGTTTCACATTTTCTACGTTCCTACGTGAGGTGTATATGTAGCACGCTATACCTATACATAACATCTAAATAAGTATGTGAAGATTACCACATTAACCTCCAACAAAACATAACAATAAAATCAGACAATGGTTGCCAATATTTTATTCAGTATTCCACAGATTGTGCTTCGCTGTCTTGATCACTGATGAAATATACCCTGGCGTCACTCATCGATATTCCTCATCTTCTCAGTCTGTTAGGTACTTGATCCGACGTCCCATACATTATTCGTACCACTTCCTTAAAAATGATCTGAAAAAAAAAATATTTCAATTGTACTGGCTGCATGATTTGTGTCCCTTCAGGTAAACGGCTTGTGATTTACAAATTACTAAACAGCACTGAGGTCTAAACAAAATGAAACTGAACATATTAATAACGAAAGTTAAAATCGTTGTCTTTCATAGACCACGTGCTACTACTTGAAATTGAATACGAATTGAACCAGTATGTAAGCTTCCAGGGATTATTCTTTACTTGGCTTTCCTGTAGTATTTCATGTTCGGCATTTGTCAGATAATGGGTGTCGCTGCTCCCATGTTTCAAAATTTTTCTCCCGATTGTTTATACTATTTGTAGCAATGTAGCAATGTTAAGCTTGTCGTTCGAACTACAATCAAATTATTAGAAAATAGAATTTTTTGTTGCTGAACTCTATTCATTTTCTGTTGCACAATTTACAAAACTTGGAAGTGACACCAAAGGCTGAACATTTCTGAATCTGATGAGGAAAGAATCATAGCATAAGTAGACGGGGGGGGGGGGGGGGGGGACGTTCCTAGCAGACACTGTACACTGTGGAACAATCACCATGAGCTGATGAGATGAAACAAAAACATTTTTATAGCGATTAGTGTTGAACCTAACGGAGCACCGAGGTTCTTAAAGCAGCTTCCCGGTTGACACCTATTTGTCCTCTTGCGTGTAACTAGCTACAGCAAGCCCCTCTGTAGGGATATGATGCCAAATATTATTTGTACCGTCGACTGTCTGACATCTTCGCTTGAATGTTCTTCAATAGTTTAACATGGGTGAAAAGTGACAAGCATTTCAGCCTTGCCTGATATAAGACCTGAGTTTCTCCTGGCGTATACAACTTTCAAATAACTTCCGGGAATTCAGCTAGGTAACACTTTCAGCGACCGCCGATATTTCGGCGGGAGAACACCCCTTGCCTTGAAAATGGCGGGGTGTTCTACCGCCGAAATATCGGCGGTCGCTGAAAGTGTTACCTGGCTGAATTCCCGGAAGTTATTTGAAAGTTGCCTGATATAATTTAAACAGAAATTAGTGAAGAGATATTGTACTGCTGGCATTATCATGTTAACTCGCGGTCCGGATGTATTACGGCGGTTTAAAGATAATGTGAATAGCGGGTTACCTCTACTAGAATATCTATCTGTTCCATATCAATTTTTCCTTAACTGAACCCAGTTTAGTTTAGTTCTTAATATCGAATATTAAGACTTGGCAAACCCCCTTTCTAGGTTGAAAGGTTTTAGGAATTATTTTTGATCAGTCAGAACTGTCTCGACAGTGAAGATACAAAAACCACTTTGTACAACTTACGCACGCGCTGATTTGCTGGAAACTTCTAGTGTAAGTGTTTTGTATATTTTCTTTATGTACTGTAGTATCATTTATATTTTCATGATTTGTGCTATTTTAGGGAATTTTTTTGGTTGGCTTGCGGGATATTCAGTGCAAAATATCTGTGGAAATTGAGTTCATTGTAGTGTGGACGTTACGTTTTTCTATTTGACATATTCAAGAATTTCATTAGTTACTCATTATGAGGGAGAACAGTCTGTGACTCATACTTTCATATTCTTTATGGTTAATGGAAATCTCTTTCTTGTATTTCATTTTTGTTACAAATCAGCACTCTGGCTAGAAATACTGGATCAATCTTCGTGCAAAAGAAGTGAAGAAATTTCAGAAAGGGGATTCAACATGGGGTGAAATTAAATTTGTCGGACATTTATCACAGATTAGCAAAGTTGAAAATTCCGAAAAGTTACAGACATGCAGGATCCAATTAATTCATTACTGAATCCAGGGCTTTGAGGAGGACATTATACAGAGAATTAGTAGACAGTATGCTGCTTCATATTTTATTTTTGTATATAAATTTATTCCGACGTCAATCCCTTTATCAGTACGTGTCATGACGTTGTAGATGGACACATGTGAACGTTGACTAAACTATTACTGCAATTTGAGTAAGTGACTAGTTGTAAAATTTGGATCTGCGTGCCTGTTAAACAATGAAATACGTGTTGTAATGTACGTACGACAGCAATTTATCGAACAGTTTTAAAACGTTACTGAAAAAAAAACTTACATCCATCAGCTACAGACGGTAATAACAGTTTCCTCAAAGTTGACCTATGTCCATCCCAACGTCAGTATATCGACCGAGCGAGGTGGCGCAGTGGTTAGCACACTGGACTCGCATTCGGGAGGACGACGGTTCAATCCCGTCTCCGGCCATCCTGATTTAGGTTTTCCGTGATATCCCTAAATCGTTTCAGGCAAATGCCGGGATGGTTCCTTTGAAATGGCACGGCCGATTTCCTTCCCAATCCTTCCTTAAATCGAGCTTGCTCTCCGTCTCTAATGACCTCGTTGTTGACGGGACGTTAAACCCTAACCACCACCACCACCACCACCACCAACGTCAAGAGATGTACTGAAGAAGGCAATAAAACTGCAATAAGCTTGTATACACAAATAAAAATACCCAGCAACATTCTGTCTGTGTACAATGCCCTCCTGCGACATAATATATGCTGCACATCCCACAATAAAGAAACTTTGAGGAGCAGTCAGTGGGAGATGAAACACTTCAACATAGTAACACCCGCAACAAACTCAGACAGCGGCAACATTCTGGTTTTGTGTCAAGAGCTTTTGTGTGAACTGTATACCCACGTCATGTTTTGTCTGCACTACTGTCAAATATGTAAATGTTAGTGTTGTAGAATTGTTGCTAACGATGCACAGGAAACAGGAAAAGTTACAGGAAAAGAAACAGTGATAGACAAAATTATAATTAACGAAGAAAATACTAGGACACAGAAAAAGTTACAGGAAAAATGGAGAAGTTCACGGGAGGAAAACAGCAGGGAACAGGAAGAGATGAAATCACAGATATAGAAGTTGTAAGTCCAAATTAGGCAAGTGATTATTAATGAGTTGCATCCAATAAGAAATAGTTTTGAGGTCGCGCTCAGTAATATTGAGAGAGAACATTGTCGACAGAACGAAATATATTTAGAAATAGATAAAAGTCTAACTGACAAGCCTTAGAACACTGAAACTTCCAAACAAAGAAAAATGGTAGCATGACTAAATAGTGTAATGCCGAATGATGTGATCACTCATGTAAATGAACTCGATACCACTTTTCGTGAGGGACTGAGCAGGCTGAAGCATTTAAACTACAAACAGAAACAGAGAAAGAACAATTTGGTACCATTTTTTGGGAAATTTGATGAGCGTGCTGTAAAAGTGACAAATTTGACGACAACCGCAGACAAGTATTACCATTTCAGTTTTTCGAAGCAGGAGAATACAAGGTTTCGAAATAATTCAGAGATGGTCACATGAAAATTACCAAAAACCAGAAAAGGGACTCAAATACGATACATGATCAGCTCACACCAATGAAAAGAAAATTTACTCGAGGTGGCGATGCTAGTGATTTTGGTCATTTTCATACAGACAATTTAGATTAAAACGGAAGCTTTTAGCTTCTAGGTGAATATCATAAGAAACAAAATTTTTCTCGTAAGTAAAATAATGACAGCCAAGATGGCCCAATTAAAAACACAATATCCAAGTGCAGTAAAGAATGACAGTTTCATTTACAAGCAATTCTTGATGTTTAGAAAATTTAATCGATTTCAAAATTTTCGCAAAAAAAGGGAAGACATATAATTGTAGTGGCACCACAGTTTAGGCTAGGGATAGTTAGTTTTGTGCGATATTCGGACAATGAGTTACAGCGAGGTGTCGGATGGATTGCAGTAAGTTACACATACCAGCAGTTGCGAAGGAAAATAGAGACCACGGAGGCGTAAAACTGCCAGAGAGGGCACATACAGCAGTTTCCGTGGCGCAAGTCACAGGCAGAAGAGGGCCACTGGCCAACCTAAGTGTTATGCATACGTGACGCAAAGTTGCACACTTGGCAAACAGAGGCGCACAGCTGAGTATAAATATGTGCAGTTTTCTAACGAGATTCATTCAAGTGTGGCAGCTCTCCTAGACGGCGGGGCGTGTCACACCACCGGGCTACATGCAGCATCAGATGTTGAGCCAGCATCCCAGTCCACAGCAGGACTTTGTTCGACCCTCTGGGGCCAACGCGGGGTCTGCAGCAAGCCAGCGGCAGGCCACTCTTCGGCTCACTACCGTGGGCAGTCATGTCGGCTCCCGACACACACCGGAGACTTCCCGAGGCGAGGGTCGCAGATTCGGATGCTGGATAGTGGGTGCTTGTTCGTCGCCGTGATCTCAGCCACACACGCGGCACACCGAGCAGCACTGGGGTGGCTGCTGGTGTAGCCATCCTCACATCATCGGATCTCCGTGGGCCGGCCAAGGCTGGCTCAACACAGCATTGGATTACACAGGCCGCTGGGGTGCTTCCTCAGCATTCTGGGGCCCTGGTACGCAGACCGAGGTGAACGGAGCACTGTAGTGGAAACAAATAAATCATTGGGAAAGTTCTCGCTGAGTTTTAATACAGCACATCCTGTCACCCACCCACTACATTTGGTGTCTTCCCGCTACATTTGGTCATCCTGATACATTTGGTGGCAAAAGCTGGCCACAACATTTGGTTTCAGAAGACCGGCCATCATCTGTCCAGTTTGACGGTCAAGCCCACCGCCTGCAGTACAGTCACTGTCAAAATTGTTCTCTTGAGTTTTGGACATTTTCTTCCTCTTATGTTTGTGTTTTGAGTATGAAGTGTCAAAAGCCACATTGTAGACGCTTTGCATGCGTGTAGTATTTTTTATTGTCAGAGTAAGCGTTAGGGTATTTGGGGCAGTAAGATTTATTTTCTTTCGTGGCATTTGAATACTTTTGTATTGGTGTATGATGATACTGAGTATGGCGATATGGAGCTGTAAGAAGTCAGATTATTCTTGTACTTAATCGTTTTGTTTCAGGACTAACTGGGAACGAAAGCAACACAATGGCAGAGTCACTGACGCAAGGTGTGTCGGAACCTGGAGAGGTGCTGATTTTGTTGAACAAAGTAGCACAATTGACAGCAGACAATACGCAGTTGAGAAATGAATTAACATCTAGAAATGAGCGGGAAACAGCATCTGATCAGTCATTGTTGCCAAGGGTGCAGGAGATTGATCCAGCCGCCGCAAGTCTGATTATTACGTTTTCGGGCAAACCATCTGAGGAAATGCGTTCTTTTGTGGAGGACTTGGAAATTTCAGCGGTGATGAATGGTTGGTCTGATGAGTGGTTTTCACATGTAGCCAAGATTAGATTAATGGGTGAAGCAAAAACATATGTAAGGTATTCTGAGGCGTTAAGGAAGGCAGGACAGTTTAAGCAGTTAAATGAAGGGCTTTTACAAAGGCCCAAGAAACAAAATAGTGCTCGGTACTTTAGGGAGAGGTTGAGTACAATGACAAAGAGACGGGGGAGACGGTGGAGAAATTTTCGGACAGACTAAGGGAAATTAATGAGTATACTTACGAGTTGCGTCAGAGCGATGAAGAGATTAGTGTTCTGTTGCAGGAGGCCGAGGCCGAGCAAAGGGCACTTGATGTATTTTTCAGAGGGTTACCGGCGCATATGTCACAGAAAGTGCGTGAAGGGAATGATTTGTATTTGGCCATTCAGCTGGAAATTCAATGTGAGGAAATAGACGTGGCAACAGGGGTAAGTGATAGCCAACCACTATTTACAGCGGGTATAGAATGTTGTAAGTGTGGTTGTACAGGACATGTGCAGAGGAAATGTACTCAGGCACCAAGGAATAGAGGAAGGGGTGGAAATGAGCAGCGTAGAAGATGGAGAAGTGGAAATAGGAAAGGTGGATAATCGTTAAACGGCAGTGGGGGCCCGAGACCCACCTAAGGGAGCTCCCGTTTAATTTCAATGCTACCAATACGTATGCAGAACTGGGATGTTCAGTGGTTGGATCCACAGAACAAAAAGTTTAAGATTTCGTTGGAAACAGGGGCGCTAGTGTCAGTGGATACTAAGAATATAATGGGACGAAGGAAGTTAGAACCACCACGTTATAGGTTGCGTGGAGTGGGGGATAAGGAGGTCACGCCTTTGGGGTCGGTGACAGTTGACTTTCAAACAGAGAAAGTCCGATTTATGCATGCATGGAAGTAGTACCATGGGCGAGCGAGGGCTACGACATGATCCTAGGAGTAGATTTCCTGCATCAACATCATGCCAAAATTGACCTTGGACAACGAACTGTGGAAATTAGTGGAATGTTATTTCAACTAGGGGAAACTGTTGTCAATGCAGAGCTGTCGCGAGGGGCGTTCAACGTGATGAACAAACCAACTGAAGCGCGTACATTAGCATTAAGGCTTAATTCGCGTGAGTGTGTGTCTAGTGGCACCGGGAAGTCGCTTTGGGTAAGTGTGGAGTCGAATCTACCAGTGTGTACAGTATGTGTTATTGAACCATTGGAGGATAATGAAGTTTTTGGTTCACTGGGTTGTCTTGTGAAACGTAGTGTTGTATGCGTATAGGAGGGGAACGTTTTGTATGTTTAAGGGGATTTGTTACTGCAACGTAAGTTAAAATGAAATATGTATTTTAAAGAATGTTACTCAAAAGAAAGTAATCAGTATTCAGCTAATAGCAGTAACTGATAAATAATGTTGACAGATTGCATGAGCGATAACCATAGAAAAGAAGAGTGTACAGAAATCATTTAGCCTTTTATTGTGGTACTCCTATAAGCAATGGAATTTTTATTGTTGTAACCTCTTTTCCTGTTCCAGCTAAACGTGAAGATGATGTATAGCGCTGATTGAAACTGGCAGTCGATAGGAAAAGAAGATAAATGGACGGTGTTTTTTATTTATAATACTTCTGTAGGGGCAGTAAAAGAGCTGCTAATATTTTACTAAGCTATGTTCTTTTAAGTATCTTATAGAACAATATCTTATAGACCATTTAATTTGTGACAGTAATGCCACGTGTGTTACGTGCTACAAATCTTACAATTTTTGATAAATAATACAACTTGTCTTTTGCTGAACATTTCGGACTTCCTTTGCGATCAGTAGTCCGTAATTATACTTATGTGGTAAAGATTTCATTTTAGAGATATCGACCTTCCATCTCTGTATGGTGGCAACATCGTCGGTGATGTTTCGTCTCTCTCTTCTCCCAGCACCACCTTTGGTCGTGTTTTAACATCTGCAGAGATTTCGTGTTTTGTAGATTTAGAAGTTGCCGTCGCATATTACAAAAATATTTAAGTGCTTTAGGTATTATCTGTGACATCAAAACGCATGATTTTTATTTTGGTTTGTTATACTAATGTGTCACAACACACAACATCCGAGCATATTCTTTGCTGCCCAACTATGTTGAAAGTCAAATGTAATTAAAGAACCAATAATATCCGTGAAATATAAATTAATTGTCTGCTACTTGAGTTTCCTGTTATAGAATATATTAAACTTGAAAATACCGTTATATTAATTAACATGAGAATCCCTGGTCATGCTTTTAGGCGTCATACAATTAATAATAAGCAATTCTGGTACTATCAGTAACATATTTTCATTTTGGCCTAGAAGGAATTTTTCAATTCCTATTTATATTCTTCACGTATTTGGTGCTGTTACTTGAAAGTTGTTTGTTATGTTGAAAGTTGTATGCTGAACATGTGTTTTATTGAATTTCTCGCTAACAATCTGAAAGCTGCCTGATTTCTAAATTCCAACAACGAAACAGATCTAGAATCGGTGTAGCTACCCTACTTTTGATCTTGAACTTATTTTTATTTTTTTATTTTTTATTATTCGTTACAGTCAACTTTGGACTACGCTAAGCATCAGTCATTTCTTGTGCTTTTTCTTGCGTTCTTCCCAGTACTTCTTCATTTTTTCTGAGTGGGCTTCTTTACGTTCTTGCGACCAGGTTGTTCCCGTCTTCTTTGGTTGCGTTCGGTCTTTGAATCCCTGTATTTTGTTGATGGCATTCCTATATTCCATTCTGTTGTAAACTGTCTCTGGTATAATGTTCATTTCTGCAATGTCTTCTTTTACTTCTTTCAGCCAGTTAATTTGTGTCTTTCTGCTTTCCATGTATTCCAGGATTTTCTTTGCCGTTCTTTCTGGTGCCATTCTTTTGACATGCCCATAGAAACTCAGTCTTCTCTTTTTAAAGGATGTTGTCAGTTTTTCAATTTTCTCGTATAACTCTTTATTGGATCGCAATTTATAATCTTGTCCGTCCTTTTTAGGTCCTAAGATCTTTCTCAGTATTTTTCTCTCTTTTATTTCCAATTTCTCCAACAGACGTTTTCTGTTCAGTGGGATGCATTCAATCGCATACAAACTTTCTGGTTTTATTACCGCATTGTAGTGCCTGAGCTTGGCATTGATGGAGATCGACTTTTTATTGTATACATTTCGGCATAGCTGGTATGCCGTTTCCATCTTTATTGCTCTTTCCTGTAGTGAAACATTTGGTAACCCTGTCGGTGTAATCCATTCCCCTAGATACTTAAATTTATGAACTCTCTTAATTATTCCATATTTAGTTTGCAATGTCTGTGTTGGGTCTGTTTTGTCCTGTATCATCAGTTCTGTCTTTTCATACGATATTTGTAGACCTGTCTTCTCAGCGATCTCATGCAGCATTTCTATCTGAATCTTAGCTGTTTCGATGTCATCTGCCAATATTGCCATGTCATCAGCAAATGCCAGACATTCAATTTTTGTTTTATTTCTTCCTAACGTTATCCCATTTTTCACTCCAGCTTCTGCCATCTTCTTTCTCCATTCCCTGACCACTTTTTCAAGGACAATGTTAAACAACAGTGGGGAGAGCCCATCCCCTTGTCTAACACCTGTTCCAATTACAAACGGTTGTGACAATCTACCCAAAAACTTCACTTGCGATTTTGTTCCCGTAAGGGTTTCCTGGATTAGACTTCTGCTTTTATCATCAATCCCAAATTCTTCTACTGTGTTAATCAGGGTTGGTCTATCAATAGAATCATATGCTTTTTTGAAGTCTATGAATGTAATTACTAGATTTTTCGATGTGCGTGCGCGAAGTTGTATTATGGAGAGTAGACTGAATATCTGTTCACTGCATGATCTTCCTTTTCTAAACCCAGCCTGATATTCACCCAGTTCTTTCTCTACTTGATTTTCAATCCTGTTTTGTAGTGCCTTGGATAGGATCTTATAGGCCACTGATAACAATGAGATACCTCTGTAGTTATTTGCATTTGTCTTGGCACCCTTCTTATGTAGCGGATGAATCAATGCTGTCTTCCATTCCTCCGGAATCTTCTCTGTATTCCAAATCTCTTCAAACAGCGCCTCGAAATTATTTATTAAGTTTTCTCCTGCGTATTTCAGTAGTTCCGCGACTAACGAATCTTTACCAGATGCTTTATTGTTTTTCAATCCTTTCAAGATCTCTTTAATTTCTTCTTTATTAGGTGGTTCAGAGTCTGGTAGCTTATTCTTAGGCTTCTCAAATGTCAAGGTTTCATCAGGTCTTTTGCAGCTTAGCAGCGTTTCAAAGTAGTTCGCTAGGTGTTGGCAATTTCGTTCCACGCTGGTGATCAGATTTCCTTTTTCATCTTTGAAGCAGAGTGTCGGTGGGTTATATCTTGTTATTGTAGTTCTGAATGTTTGAAAGAAATTGCGTGTATTGTTCTTAGAAAATTCATCTTGTATTTTCTGTATTTGTTGTGTGTCATATTTCCTTCGTTCACTTTTAATGATTTTCGTCGTTTCACGTCTTTGCGTTTTGAACTGCTCCCAGTCAGTTGGCCTTTTGGTTGAGTTGTATTTCTCCCAAGTTCTGGCTCTTTTCCGTAGTGCTTTCTCACAGACCTCATTCCACCAGGGATGCTTTTTCTTTTTGGTTAGTAAAATTGTTTGTTCTGCTACGTCTCGTATTGAGGTTGCAATTTCTTCCCATTTGTGACTTTTGATTTTATCTGTCTTTTCCTTGTAGTCGTCTAAGACTTGCTGATTGAGCATTAAGTCCTGTACTCTATATTTGGCTATTCTTGTTTCGTCACTCTTGTGACTTCTTTCTGGTGTTAATTTCATCTTAATTTTGGTCAGATAATGGTCAGAATCAAAGTTGGCCCCTTTCACCACCTGTACATCTTGAATGTCCCTTGAATTATCATGACTTATTGTCACGTGATCAATCTGGAACTCGCCAAGTAATTTGTTCGGTGATTTCCATGTTGTTTGTTTTTTGGGATTCTTCTGGAATTTAGTTGTCATAATGTTCAATTTGAATTTCTCACAAAACTCTACTAATCTCTGGCCATTCATGTTAGTTTTAGTGTGTGCTGTAAACCTCCCTGTGCTTTTTGATAATTCGTTTCTTCCAATTTGTGCATTAAAGTCTCCTAACAGAATTGTAGTGTGTTGCTCAGGGATCTTCCCTATTGTTTCTTCCAGTTCCTCCCAAAATGTCTGCACTTTCTCTGGATTTTGTTGGTTGTCTTTATTTATTGGTGCATGGGCATTTATAAGTGTGTACTTTTTATTTTTATTTCTGAACGTTATCAATGATATTCTTGGTGATTTAGATTTAAATTCTAGTACCTTAGTAGAGAATGAGTTATGTATCACAAATGCTGTGCCATATACCCGAAGACCTTTTGTATTCTTTACTATCTGTGCTGGTTTCCCTTTATAAATCCTGTACTGGTCTGCCTGTACTGTATCCTCATCTGGGTATCTTGTTTCTTGTATAGCCAGAACTTTTAGTTTGTGTTCATCCATTAGTTTTGTCAGTTCTTTTTGTTTACCTGTTCTCAGCATTGAGTTCACGTTCAGTGTTCCTATGAACGTTTGATGTCTATTCCTATATTTAGCGTTAGGGATCCTTGGACCCTCCGACTGGTCTGTTGCGCAATGATGCTGGGCCCCCGGATCCGAATGCCCAGCTTCGGTGGTATTACCACCACGGGGAGGAAAATTTCTCATTGCACCTTCCATTTCTGATACTTGGTTAAAGCTGTTGTTTCCAGAGGTATACACCTCCTTCCACTAAGACTTAGTTCGCTACACTAAGAAGTTAATTCAGGCCGCTCCTCTGGAGTACAGACGCCTTTCGCAGCCGCTTCTCTGAAGTACAGACGCTGCTGATTGAAGATAACTCTTCCGCTCCAAAAGCCGTTGGGACATATAGTGTCTTCTTCCGCCTTCTGGACCGTTGGTTAATCTTCACCTTTTCCGCCAGTTCCGCCGTTCCGATGATCTTCATCTCCGCCTTCACTGCCGTTGAGGTCTTCACCGTTACCCTGGCATGGGACCCTTACGAGGTACTATCACCCGGGCCAGGTGAACCAAGGTTTTTTAACGAGGTTGTTACTCCTCCCCCTCCTCCTTTTTCAACCGGGCTTGGGACCGGCTTTGGCGGAGTTCTTGAACTTATTTATGTAAATTACTTTTCAGGAATGTGATGTTAGCTAATCTGAAATACATCTGACTGTCTGTCAATTACTTTGCATAAAACAATGATTCTCAAGAATACTCAAAGTGACTGTACATGATTTAAATGAAGCCAATTATAAAAATGCATCTGTTGAGATCACATGAAATTTCTTTAATCGAAAACTGTTCCTATAATCTGCCAAAAGTGTTCATTTAGGCCTTACAACCAATTCTTATCTTGCAACGGATAACTTGACACTGTTCTGGCTGCAAAGTCAAAATAACGAGGTGAAATAAACCACTGTGCTGCAGTTTGCCTTCTCATTCTTAGATGTTTTAAACTTTGGTTTCAGCGAATTAGTTTTTGATTCGCTTTCGAAAATTATTTATTACTATCCACGCAAAACTGAAAGGCGTGACCATGCAAATCTTATCAAACATATTTTCTTTGAGTAGTAGAGATGCACTGTATGAAACAGTTGTAAATGACAAAGGGAAGTACTTGAAATTATATTTAGTCCTTCCAATGAAACAAAATTAAACTCAAACCAATACGAACAGTCAGCATTGCCTTTCTCTGCATTGTCATAAACCCTAACTTCTGCTTCAACAACATATATCTGTTATAAAAAAAAAAATTATTTCCTGGATTTCCTAAGGTAATACTATTTAATTAATATCAACAAAGAAAGGCTAATTAGAATACTGAACATATGACCCATAGATATCCCTGATTACCAACAAGTAGATGTTATTGGACACAGTGAATTCTTTGAACAGCAATAAATACTGACTTGCGCTTGTAGCTAACAAACTCAAAATAAGTAACCTTTTTCAGAACGACAGTCCTCTTTATATAACCATCTTAAAAATCATTCTCAGGTTATACGTCAATGGAAAAAGTCAATTAGAAATCGCTGTGTGGGACGTCTACCATCCAACCTCCTCATACCGTCGGGAAATAACACCCTCTCTCCAGGACAAAAAACTACTACTGCCCAAGGCTGCGACTCGACGGTTACCTACTTGCTTGCCCGCGCACTACTCAATCATACAACTTTCGGAAACTAGAGACTGTGATTAAAGTGATAACATTCCGAATAACTTGAAAATCTCTATTATATTTGTATCCAAAGGTGCATCAGTTTGACTGATATCATAACCCTCCTATTTTACTTACATGTATGTGTGTTACTACTGGACTGTTAACTTTGTCATTATCAGCACATTATGGTAAACTGCAAGGTAAAGTTAATACCTTAGCATGGAGTCGCTATAAGGTTTGGGTGACTCTGAAAGCACAGTACACTTCTTCTTTACCCACATTCCACACCGCAGGGCTCCAAAGGTATGTGGCGACTATCGATCGTTACATCCTTGATATTGTCTGTCACTTCAGCCGAAGCACTTTGATTGGACGCTAGTCGGATCCGTTTTGTTCACGTGTACTGCTGATTGTATCTCTTCTATCAGTGTATCGTGTCATAAAACCTCACTCTTACTATAAGTGGTGAATAATTTTATTCTCCAGCGAATATTTGACGCTATTTCCCACAGTGGTCACACCGATTTCACTACCTACCTTCGTTATTTTTGTGGACAATGGGTCGGTTGGACTGACTATAACTTAGCTTGCCTGCAACTTTGTAATGATGCTTTTCAGCCAGTATCAGTCAGCATTTTGGTACCTCTGGAGCTACTTCAGAACTACTCCTTGTGTAATCGGTATCACAGTGTACAGTATCAGGGCTGTAATTTCAGTTTACCAGTGATCTACACATTTTGTTATATACGTATTCTGGACTGACAAAAAGTTACTTTAGAAAAATTATAAAAGATTCTTTTTGGGTGACTGAAAGATTCTGTATTTACTCTACCAGTAAATGGACCAATAATCCATCAAAATTTAATTAACATGAAACTAATCACTAAGCGCCAAAGAAACTGGTATAGGCATGCGTGTTCAAATATAGAGATATGCAAACAGGCAGAATACGGCGCTGCGGTCGGCAACCTCTACATAACGCAAGGGTCCGGCGCCATTGTTAGTCCAGTTATTGCAACTACAATGGCAGGTTATCAACATCTAATTGAGTTTGAACGTCGCGTTCAGTCGGCGCATGATCGATGGGATACAGCGTCTCCGAGGTAGCGATGAAGAAGGGATTTTCCCGTACACCGTGAATATCAGTAATCCGGCAAAACATCAAATCTCCGACATCGCTCCGGCCGAAAAAGGACCCTGCAAGAACAGAACCAACGACGACTGAAGAGAATCGTTCAACGTGACAGAAGTGCAACCCTTCCGCAAACTGCTGCAGGTTTCAATGCTAGGTCGTCAACAAGTGTCAGCGTGCGACCCATTCAAAGAAACATGGTCGATATGAGCTTTCGGAGCCGAGGGCCCACTCGTGTATCCTTGATGACTGCACGACATGAAGTTTAACGTCTCGCCTGGCCCCGTCAACACCGACACTGGACTGTTGATGACTGGGAACATGTGCCTGGTGGGACGAGTCTCGTTTCAAATTGTATCGAGCGGATAGATGTGTACGGGAATGAAGACATCATGAATCCATGGACCCTGCATGTCAGCAGGGGCTGTTCAAGTTGTTGGAGGCTCCGTAATGGTGTGGGGCGTGTGAAGTTGGAGTAATGTGGGACGCCTGATACGTCTAGATACGACTCTGAGAGGTGAGACGTACGTAAGCATCCTGTCTGATCACCAGCATCTATTCATGTCCATTGTGCATTCCGACAGCCTTGGGAAATTCCAGCAGGACAATGCGATACCCCACAGAAACAGAACTGCTATAGAGTGGCTCCAGGAAGACTCTTCTGAGTTTAAACACTTCTGCTGGCTACCAAACTCCGCAGACATGAACAGTATTGAAAATATCTGAGATGTCTTGCAACGTGCTGTTCAGAAGAGATCTCCATCCCGTCATACTCTTACGGATATATGGACAGCCCTGCAGGATTCATGGTGTCAATTCAAAACCCGTAGAGTTCGTGTGGTAACCACAAATAAAAGTAGTTATAGAACATTAAAATCAAATTGTCTCATATAATCTAGCACAAAATTAAACCAGAGAAGTATCAGTATAGCTTATTTTCCGATATACCTATTGTTTCAATACTTCGCTTGTATTTAAAGTTTATACTATAATGTTCGTATTTGTAATTAAAAAATGTGACAATGGGCAGCAAATTGTCTTCTTTCTCCAACCAACAGTCAAACACGAAACAAACGAAACTATTATGATTTAGTACAACATTACAAAACTTAAGTGGCAGAACCTGTAACTACAGACCATATAAAAATATTTTTTTTTTCAAAATTACGATTCAGAATCAAATAGTCATTTTCACTGAGGCACATAACAGACATAGCCTTCTTTCCCCTCAGTTTTTCTGGTATGGTCCACTCTCGTCACTTCTTCATGGTGTAATTACGGAGCAAGTCTTTTAACATATGTTCATGAGACTTCCGTCTGTGTTTCTTTATTAGAAAAAAAGGTGAAATGAGATTTTTGATTTTCCCTTCGGAGATTTTTCAGGCGTGATTGTTTAATAGTTATGCACAAGCATATACAGTTTAAGCGTGCTTGTCAAACGACACCCGAAACTTCCGTGAGGGGAAGACACACTTCGTTGCAAGGCGCAGTTATTGTTCGTTGCATCATACTCCGATTGGTTTGTTGTTGTGTCAACTAAACACGATGCATGTCTAGTATTTTGCGTCAAAAAGCAGATATTTAGCTGATAATCGCTTTCTTTTGTGGAATCTAACTGTGGTATCCGGACCCATAACCCACCCTTCCCCAATATACATCCGTGATTAACATGTACTGAAACTGATCGTATGGCGATTAGTAGGATTGGTTGCGCTAGTATCACCCAATATTCTGTTACTGATAGACTAAACCGATCACTAAATGATGAATGGTGATCTTCTCTGATGGTGGACTACTATCAAAGGAATAAAAGACATGTTTTTGAGCAAACTATCTGCTGCAATTTATCGACAATGCCTTTCTTTAGTAGACAATACCCCTACATACGGGTCGTTAACCAAAAGAAGTTACAACTAAACAGGTCACATCCCAATTGAAACGTGAAACAGGGGAAGGACATGCCTCACCAATGAGACATCATTGCTCATCGTATCTGTGACCCTTTAAGTTCACAATCAATTATTTACTTTGGCTGTAGGCAATACTGTGCATTGCAGATAGTCATCAGAGCTATACTGAAAGTTTTGGCACTATGAAAGTAGTGAACTAAGTATCATTGTTGTGTATTGTCATTCCTTCAGGTGAGGTCGCTTTTCCTTTAAAGCAAAACAATTTTCAAGTCACGAAAGCCGAATGCCGCTACATATCTACTGCGAGCATTATGATGGATTTCGTTTGACTCAAATAATCCGAATGCCATGAATATAGTGTTCATGTAATAGAATGGCGACTGTCAAGCCAGAGATCCCTTTCGGTTAAAGTTAATTTAAGGGAATTGACGGAATAGCAACTGTTTTGTTTGCCAAATGTGGACAAATACTGTGTTAGGTTAGTAACCAAAAGCTACTGGCCTAGAGGTATACATAGATCATGATCCGTACTGGAATGACCTTCAGTAATAGCCAGCGCACAGAAGCCTTGGGTCTTTTATTCGTTGCTAGGAAGTGGAGAATCACAATTAGAAACCACTACACCTCTTACCTCTTTTTTTTTTTTTTTTGCTTTTTTATGTATTTACCAACGATTATGCAGGATTACTGTTAGTCAATTTGCATCTTTCAAGGTTTTCGCACTAATAGTCACCCAGCTGTACGTAATATGTCAATACAGGGGTGAAAGGATGCGATTCGATTCGACAGAGTTAACGAATGCATATAACGACATTCCGTGACGCACGCCACCTGTGCGCACGTCATGTGATCCATACCGGTTCAGAGCATAGAGCACACTGTGTCAGCGTGCGTGGAGCAGTGCATAGGTACTATGGTACTCACAGTGAAGCAGTGCGTGTTCAATGTGGAAAATTTCGTGACAACACAGCCCTCGAAATGGGGTGACCAATTATTTGTTGAGAAGTTTAATGGTGCCAAAGTGCCAGCAAAGTGTGCCATAAAACATTTAGTCAGAAATCGGTGTAAGACAGGATCTGTTTTGAAAAGTTCAAAAAAGCTTTCCGAGACGTGACTGCACACCAGACAATGTGGCTGTAGTTCACCAAAAAATGCTTGAGAGATCTATCGAATGAACCCGACGTCTGCCGCAAGAAACCGACATATCACGTCGGTCATATGGGACATGTATCCCTATTGATTTTCAGGAATGAAGACCAGCAGAAGCTCCTCAGCGCCTTCAGTTTTGTGAGTGGCTGTTCACTGAAATAGCAATGAATGGCTAGACACGGATCTGTTCCGATTTCACCTGAGTGGTTATGTCAACTCACAGAATCGTAGGTTCTCGGCAGCAAAGAGTCGCCATAACTTCCACGAAACGCCATTGCATGGTCAGAATGTTAGGGTTTGGTGTGCAGTGTCTGCACCTCGCGTTATTGATCCCATCTGCTTTCTTCAGACGCTGACTTCGGCGCGTTACATTGCCAAAATTTTGAAACCATTCAAGGCTGCATTAATGGATGAGGGAAACACCTACAGTTACTTCAGACAGGATGGAGCAACTGCCCATACGGCTGGTCGAAACTTGGATCCCATTTAGGCGCCCTTCACGCCTTCACGCCTTACAGAGTTGTTAGCAGAGGTCAGTCTGGTCGCGAATCTAACTGGCCACCCATGCCATCTGATCTGTTAGCGTGTGATTACTTTGCTTTGGGAGCCCTCAGGTCTAAGGAGTGTCGCAAAAACCCTCACAGTCTTCACGAACTGCAACAGAACATTTCGGATGAGATAGCCGCGATTCCAGCAGGGCAGCTTCGAACCGCGTTCAGCAACTTGCTGACGAGAGCCCAAAAGTGCCAAAAAATGAATGGTGGTCACTTTCAACATTTGCTATAGCCAGGTTAGTACTGTATTCCCTCTCCTCTGCTGTGTTTCTTCGTACCATGGAACTCTGTTCTTCGGGTCAGTTTTATTTGCCCTGTCCTGTACCGACCAACAAAATGTAATGTTTTGTAATGTTACGTCTCTTTCCGGAGTATGCATGAAGTCGTTTGAATAACTTTCTCGAATACTAATTTTCGACAGAAAAACCCAAGAAGCTCACGTGGAATGACAGAATTTATGGAGCCATATTTAAGTGATTACTTTTAACTTCCGATCGTCAACTACTTAATACAATCTTCAAATTCAAATGAAAGCAGGCGCTCCTGACGTCATTCAGTGCCGAACATGGTTTGTTTGTGTGCAGCGATTACATGTGAACGAGCTAGTGAATTAGAGAGAGAGAGAGAGAGAGAGAGAGAGAGAGAGAATATTTTAAAAGTTATACACACGTGAATAATGCCATCGTAAACAACCGAAAGTTTCGGTCAAGAGAACGTTATCTGGCAGGCATATGCCACTACTATGACGAAGACTGCTGAAGAAGTTCAATGGCGATCAAACGTATAAGATAAAGTGGGCTACCGTAAAATACCGAACATAAATACACTATATGATCAAAAGTATCCGGACACCTGGCTGAAAATGATTTACAAGTTCGTGGCATCCTCCATCGGTAGTGCTGGAATTCAGTATGGTGTTGACCCATCCTTAGCCTAGATGACAGCTTCCACTCTCGCAGGCATACGTTCAATCAGATGCTGGAAGGTTTCTTGGGGAATGGCAGTCCATTCTTCACGGAGTGCTACACTGAGGAGAGGTATCGATGTCGGTCGGTGAGGCCTGACACGGAGTCGGCTTCCCAAAACATCCCAAAGGTGTTCTGTAGGATTCAGGTCAAGACTCTGTGCAGGCTAGTCTATTACAGGGATGTTATTGCTGAGTAAGCACTCCGCCACAGGTCGTGCATTACGAACAGGTGCTTGATCGTGTTGAAAGATGCATTAGCTATCCCCGAATTGCTCTTGAACAGTGGAAAGCAAGAAGGTGCTTAAAACATCAATGTAAGCCTGTGCCGTGGGGTGCCAAGCAAAACCACAAGTGGTGCAAGCCCCCTCCATTAAAATCCCGACCACACAATAACACCACCGCCTCCAAATTTTACTGTTGACACTACACGTGGAGGCAGATACGTACACCGGGCATTTGCCATACCCACAGCCTGCCATCGGATCGCCACATTTTTACCGTGATTCTTAACTCCACTGTTAAATGGTCCAATGTTCACTCTCCTTCGCCAAGCGAGGCATCGTTTGGCATTTACCGGCGTGATGTGTGGCTTATGAGCAGCCGCTCGACCATGAAATCCAAGTTTCCTCACCTCTCGCCTAGCTGCCATAGTACTTGCAGTGGATCCTGATGCAGTTTGGTATTCCTGTGTGATGGTCTGGATAGATGAATGCCTATTACACATTACGACGCTCTTCAACTGTTGGCTGTCTCTGTTAGTCAGCAGACGGGTTCGACCTGTACGATTTAGTGGTTTACGTGTCCCTTCACGTTTCCACTTCACTATCACCTAGGAAACAGTGGACCTAGGGATGGTTAGGAGTGTGGAAATCTCGAGTACACAAATGACACCCAATCACCTGACCACATTCGAAATTCGTGAGTTCCGTGAGTTCCCCATTCTGCTTTCTCACAATGTCTAATGACTACTGAGGTCGCTGATACGGAGTGCCCGGCAGTAGGTGGCAGCACAATGCACGTAATATGAAAAACGTATGGTTTTGGGGGTGTCCGGATACTTTTGATCACATAGTATGTGAGCGATACTAGTGTCTAATCATCATTATTATATTTCTGTAGTTGTCGAGGCTTTTTATGTTAGAATTTTTCAAAATCATTGAAGCTGCCTAAGTAAAAATCTTGTATATATTTCTTTGTGAACTCTCGAGGATGAACGCTAACAGCACCTGTGTACATCAAGTGATTTCTGCAGAATAGATGGTGTCCAGCACATCAAAGCCTCGGATAAATTATTTTCATATGTAAAATTTGGTTATACTTGTCAAGTATTACAAACCAGGCAAGCGAATTTGTGCAAGAATGAACTCTCTGAATGAGCGTTTTGCTTTTACCCAGAAGGGTTTCATTGCTGACATTCAATGCATTTAACTTTCGTCTCGGTGTAATATGATGTGCATGCTGCCTTGTAAAACATGCATGAGCATTACCGGAGATATAACTTACAACTGAAAGTGCACTAGTCGACAAGAAATTACTAAAGAAAACAGTGTTCTTCTAACGTCAAAAATGGCTCTGTAAATACGAAATCAGAATCATCTAAGCATAATTGTGACACCACGCTGGGGTCTTAACTTCCGCTTGCAGCTCAAATCATTTGTCACATTCTGCTGTCACACCATGGAAATTAAATGACACTTATATAGAATCGCATACTGAACAGCCTCGATGATTCTGTGACCATGTCGGCTGCAGATTCCTCGACTTGCTCCATAGGGTGGCTCAGTTCGGGTATCGCTGAATATGTGAGGAATTTACTACACGCAGGAGGCGGCTACACGGATAGCAGGGGTTTGTTGGCGTGGGCTGGGCGGTTTTTTAGGTTAGAGGGTTTCGGGGAAACATAAAAAGGGCTTCAATATAGAAGGGTGCAGATCGAAAAGCGGAAGAAAGCAGATCCAGGAATCATTGATGTAACAGTTGTAAATTGTCGTAGCTGTGCTGGGAAAGTACCAGAGCTACAAGCGCTAATAGAAAGCACTGATGCTCAAACCGTTATAGGCACGGAAAGCTAGCTAAAGACGGATATACGTTCAGCTGAAATTTTTGCGAACGATCTAACGGTGTTCAGGAAGGATAGGCAAAACACAGTTGGCGGTGGCGTGTTTGTTGGCGTTAGAAGTACGAGTAGTTTATCTTGTAGCGAAATTGAAACAGGTAGTGCCTGTGAGTTGTTATGGGCAGTGCTCATTCTTGGCAACCAAAATAAAATAATAATTTGAACTTTTTGTCGACCTCCAAACTCAGATGGTACAGTTGCTGAAGGGCTCAAAGAAAGCTTGAGTTTAATTTAAAATATGTACCCGGCTCATACGGATGTAGTTGTTGGTGACTTTAATTTACCTTCGATATGTTGGCGAAAATATATGTTTAAATTTGGAGGTCCACATTGAACGTCATCCGAAATTGTGCTAAACACATTCTCACAAGATTATTTCGAACAGTTAGTTCATGAACCCATGAAGTAGTAAACGGCTGTGAAAATAAACTTGACCTCTTAGCAATAAAAAATCCTGAGCATCAAAAAGATACATGCATTAGTGAACATGGGATTATCGTTGCGAGAATCGGTATTATAACCCCAAAATCCTCCAAAATAAACTAAAAATATACTTATTCAAAAAAGTAGATAAAAATTCGTTTGCCGCAATTCTGAGAGACAATCTCCACTCGTTCCAAAATAACAATGTAAGTATAGACCAGATGTAACTTGAATTCAAAGAAATAGTGTCGAAGGCAGTTGAGAGATTTATACCAAATAAATTAACCAACGACGGAGCTGATCCCCATTTGCACAAATCAACGGATCAGAACAGTATTGGAGAAGCAACGAAAAAAGCATGCCAAATTTAAACGAATCCAAAATCACCTAAATTTGCTGCCTTTTACGGAAGCTCGGAATTTAGCCCGGCCTTTAATTCGAGGTGGTTATGATCGTTTCCACAAGAGAACTTTGTCTCGAAACCTGGCAGAAAATTAAAAAATATTATGTCGTATGTAAAGTATGCTAGAAGCAAGACACAATCTGTGCCTTATATGAGCGACAGCGATGGAAATACTATTGAGGACAGTGCTGCGAAAGCAGAATTAGTGAACACAGCCTTCCGGAATTCCTTCACCAAGCGGACCAAGGAAATATTCCAGAATTCTAATGAAGAACAGCTGCCAAAATGAGTAACTTAGAAGGAGATATCCCCGGAAAGGTGAAGCAACCTAAATCAATAAAAGCAAGTCTTCCGGTCCAGACTGTATGTCAGAGTATGCAGATGCAATAGGTCCATACTTAACAATCATACACAACCGATCGCTCGACGGAAGATCCATACCTAGAGACTGGAAAGCTACACGGTCACTAACTTACAGGCCCACATCATTAGCATGGATATGCAGCAGGATTGTGGAACATATACCGCGTTCGAACATTATGAATTACCTCGAAGAGAACGGTCTATTGACACACAGTCAACGCGGATTTAGAAAAGATCGTTTTTGTGAAACACAACTAGCTCTTTATTCACACGTAGCGTTGAGTGCTATTCACAAGGGATTTCAAATTTATTCCGTGATTCCAGATTTAGAGAAGGCTTTTGACTCTGTACCACACAAGCGGTTTGAAGTCAAATTGCGTGCTTATGAAATATCGTCTGTCTTACGTGACTGGATTCGTGATTTCCTGTCAGGGAGGTCACAGTTCCTAGTAAATGACGGAAAGTTATCGAAAAAACAGGAGTGATTTCTAGCATTCCCCAAGGTACCGTTATAGGCCCTCTGCTCTTCCTTATCTACATAAACGATTTAGGAGACAATCTGGGCGGCTGTCTTAGTTTGTATGCAGATGACGCTGTCGTTTAACGTCTAGTAAAACAATCAGAAGATGAAAACAAATTGCGTACGATTAAGAAAAGGTATCTGTATGGTGCAAAAACTGGCAATTGACCCTAAATAATGAACACTGCGTGCTCATCCAAATGAGTACTGTAAGTAAATCATTAAACATCTGTTACACAACATTCAACTAAATAAATGGTAATTACAATTCTGAACAACTTAAACTGGAAGGAGCACATAAAGGATGTTGTGGGGAAGGCAAACCAAAGACTGTATCTTATTGCCAGAATACTTGGAAAATATAACAGATCTACTAAAGAGACTGTCTACCCTACGCTTTCCGTCCTCTTTTGGAGTACTGCTGCGCGATCTGGGATCTTTGCCGGATGGAATTAACAGAGTACATCGAGAAAGTTCAAAGAAGATCATAACGTTTTGTATTATCGAGAAATAGGGGAGAGAATGTCATTGACATGATATAGGATTTGGGGTGGACATCATTAAAATGAACTCGTTTCTCGTTGGTGCGGAAACTTCTCACGAAATGTCAATCAAAAAATGGCTCTGAGCACTATGGAACTTAACATCTGAGGTCATCAGTCCCCTAAAACTTAGAAATACTTGAACCTAACTAACCTAAGGACATCACACACATCCATGCCCGAGGCAGGATTTGAACCTGCGACCGTAGCGGTCGCACAGTTCCAGACTGAAGCGCCTAGAACCGCTCGGTCACAGCGGCCGGCGAAATGTCAATCACCAACTTTCTTCACGGAATACGAAAATATTTTGTTGACGCCGACCTACAAATGGAGAAACGATCATCCTAATAAAATAAGGGAAATCAGAGCTTCCTCGGAAAGATATAATTGTCCGTTATTTCCGCGATCTGTTCGAGATTGGAAAATAGAGAATTATTATGAAGGTGTTTCGATGAACCCTCAGCCAGGCACTTACGTGTGATTTTCAGAGCATTCACGTCGATGTCTATGAAGATGTAGAATACCTATTGGGGAGAGGGGTGGGTCAGGAAGAGGAGAGGGGTGTGTGTGTGTGAGAGAGAGAGACAGGGGGGAGGGGAGGGGGAGGGACAGAGAGAGAGAGAGATCTCGTTCAGTGCTCAGAACATTTGCAGCGTTCTGACCACTTCCTGTATAGAAATAATACACGGAAAGAACAAGGTTTCGTGACAGAGCGTTACAACGACATTCATGTTGTCACGTCGAACTCATTTCAACGTATGCGAAATGTAATTAAATTAAGGTCACATTACAAGGTCAAACAGTGAAGAGCCACTGCAAAATAGGGGAGACTGGTTTCAAGAAAAGTTGTAGATACTATACGTCGGCCATATCGCTTCTAGATGACGCCACAGCATTTTACTAAATTCAATTTTAATCAAGAGAGAAAGAAATGTTACGGATTTCCCATCTTCTGCAACTGCGTTCTCTCTCAAATGCGTCTTTTAAGATAAAGAAATTTACGACTTCAATAGGACGGAGTTGCAAAAATTAAGATAAATTTTACGTTAACAGTGAGGAAGTATAATTCCTATTAAATACACACTGCATGAAGTTTGGATATTCAAGTATTTTAAAGCCAATATTATCAAAATATTAACCTCGCCATTTCACATTATCTTGTCGAAATCCCTGTGCATAAAAAAGAAAGCAGACTTTCTCTGTGTTGAACAGGTAACTATGAGCAATTCATAACACTCTTTTAAATAAATTACTTAGGTTAACATACAGAAAAAAGAATGCAAATTATATAAATGTATCATGTTGTTGTTGCTGTGTCTTCAGTCCAGAGAAAAGTTTGATGCAGCTCTCCATGCTACTCTATCCTGTGCAAACTTCTTCATCTCCCAGTACCTACTGCAACCTACATCCTTCTGAATCTGTTTAGCGTATTCACCTCTTGGTCTCCCTCTACGATTTTTACCCTCCACGCTGCCCTCCAATACTCAATTGGTGATCCCTTGATGTCTCAGAATATGCCCTATCAACCGATCCCTTCTTCTAGTCAAGTTGTACCACAAACTCCTCTTCTCTCCAATTATATTCAGTACCTCCTCCTTAGTTATGTGATCTACCCATCTTCAGCATTCTTTTGTAACATCACATTTCGAAAGCTATTCTTGTCTAAACTATTTTTCGTCCACGTTTCACTTCCATACAAGGCTACACTCCATACAAATACTTACAGAAACGACTTCCTGACACTTAAATCTATACTCGAAGTTAACAAATTTCTCTTCTTCAGAAACGCTTTCCTTGCCATTGCCAGTCTACATTTTATATCCTCTCTATTTCGACCATCATCAGTTATTTTGTCCCCAAATAACAAAACTCATTTACTACTTTAAGCGCTTCAGTTCCTAATGTAATTCCCGCAGCATCACCAGATTTAATTTGACTACATTCCATTATCCTCGTTTTGCTTTTGTTGATGTTCACCTTATATCCTCCTTTCAATACACTGTCCATTCCGTTCAGCTACTCTTCTAGGTCCTTTGCTGTCTCTGACAAAGTTACAATGTCATTGGCGAACCTCAAAGTTTTTGTTTCTTCTCCATGGATTTTAATTCCTACACAGAATTTTCCTTTTGTTTCCTACACTGCTTGCTCAATATACAGATTGAACAACATCGGGGATAAACTACAACCCTGTACCACTCCCTTCCCAACCACTGCTTCCCTTTCATGTCCCTCGACTCTTATAACTGCCATCTGATTTCTGAACAAATTGTAAATAGCCTTTCGCTCCCTGTATTTTACCCCTGCCACCTTCAGAATTTGAAAAGAGTATTCCAGTGAACGTTGTCAAAAGCTTTCTCTAAGTCTACAAATGCGAAAACCGTAGGTTTGCCTTTCCTTAATCTATTTTCTCAGATACGTCGTAGGGTCAGTATTGCCTCACGTGTTCCAACATTTATACGGAATCCAAACTGATCTTCCCGAGGTTTTCCATTTGTCTGTAAAGAATTCATGTTAGTATTTTGCAGCCGTGGCTTATTAAACTGATAGTTCGGTAATTTTCCCAACTGTCAACACCTCCTTTCTTTGGGATTGGAATTATTATATTCTTCTTGAAGTGTGAGGGTATTTCGCCTGTCTCATACACCTTGCCCACTAGATGGTAGAGTTTCTTGAGGCTTGGCTCTCCCAACGCTGTCAGTATTTCTAATGGAATGTTGTTTATTCCCGGGGCCTTGTTTCGATTTAGGTCTTTCAGTGCTCTGTCAAACTCTTCACGCAGTATCATATCTCCTATTTCATCTTCATCTACATTCTCTTCTATTTCTATAATATTGTCCTCAAGAACATCGCCCTTGTATAGACCCTCTATACACTCCTTCCACCTTCTTTGCTTAGAAATGGGTTTCCATCTGAGCTCTTGGTATTCATGCAAGTGCTTCTCTTTTATCCAAAGGCCTCTTTAATTTTCCTGTAGGCAGTATCTATCTTACCCCTGGTGGTCTGCGCCTCTAAATCCTTACATCTGTTCACTAGCCATCCCTGCTTAGCCATTTTGCACTTCCTGTCGATCTCATTTTTGAGACGTTTGTATTCCTTTTTGCCTGCTTCATTCACTGCATTATTATATTTTCTCCTGTCATCATTTAAATTCAGCATCTCTTCTGTTACCCAAGGACTTCTATTAGCACTTATCTTTTTACCTACTTGATCCTCTGCTACCTTCACTTAGCCCTCGTCTTTTTAGGTACTTGATTCTCTGCTACCTTCACTATTTCATCTCTCAAAGCTATCCATTGTTCTTGTACTGTATTTCTTTCCCCCATTCTTGTCAATGGTTCTCTAATACTATCCCTGAAGGTCTCTACAACCTCTGGTTCTTTCAGTTTATCCAGGTCCTATCTCCTCAAATTCCCACCTTTTTGCGGTTTCTTCAGTTTTAGTCTACAGTTCATAGCCAATAGATTGTGATCAGAGTCCACATCTGCCCCTGGAAATGTCTTACAATTTAAAACCTGGTTTCTGAATCTCTGTCTTACCATTATATAATCTATCACAGACCTTCCAGTATCTCCACGCTTCTTCCATGTTTCCAGCTTCTTTTATGATTCTTGAACCATAGTGATAGCTATGATTAAGTTATGGTCTGTACAAAATTCTACCAGGTGGCTTCCTCTTTCATTCCTTAATCCCATTCCATATTCACTTCTCTTCCTTTTCCTACTATTGAGTTCCAGTCACCCATGACTATTAAATTTTCTTCTCCCTTCTCTATCTGAATAATTTCTTTTATCTCATCATACATTTCATCAATCTATTCGTCATCTGCGGAGCTAGTTGGCATATAAACTTGTACTACTGTGGTAGGCGTGGGCTTCGTATCTATCTTGTCCACAATAATGCGTTCACTATGCTGTTTGTAGTAGCTTGTCCGCATTCCTATTTTCCTATTCATTATTAAACCTACTCCTGTATTACCCCTATTTGATTTTGTATTTATAACCCTGTATTCACCTGACCAAATGTCTTGTTCCTCCTGACACCGAAGTTCACTGATTCCCACTATATCTAACTTTAACCTACCATTTCCCTTTTTAAATTTTCTAACCTACCTGCCCGATTAAGGGATCTGACATTCCACGTTACGATCCGTAGAATGCCAGTTTTCTTTCTCCTGATAACAACGTCCTCCTGAGTAGTCCCCGCCCGGAGATCCGAATGGGGGAGTATTTTATCTCCGGAATATTTTACCCAAGAGGACGCCATCATCATTTAACCATAGAGTAAAGCTGCATGCCCTCGGGAAAAATTACGGCTGTAGTTTCCGCTTGCTTTCAGCCGTTCGCAGTACCAGCACAGCAAGGCCGTTTTGGTTAGTGTCACAAGGCCAGATCAGTCAATCAACCAGACTGTTGCCCCAGCAACTACTGCAAAGGCTGCTGCCCCTCTTCAGGATCCACACGTTTGTCTGGCCTCTCAACAGATACCCCTCCGTTGTGGTTGCACCTACGGTACGGCTAACTGTATCGCTGAGGCACGAAAGCCTCCCCACCAACGGCAAGGTCTATGGTTCATGGTTGCGTGCGGACGGGGGGGGGGGGGGGGCGGGGAGGGGGGGGATGTATCATATAATATCATATAATACATTTATTGCAGTACTGCCACAGTTATTTCTTTAAGAAGCGGTTCCAGCTATTTGTGCTCGTATAATTAGTCCTGTGGAGATTATTTTGGGCAGTCTCCTCTATAAAACAGAAATTTAACAAAATTTTGGATGCTAATGGATGACCTGTATGACTTTCGCATTTACAGTTTGTCACAGGTATTATTTTTGATACTGGCCACAGTGCAATGGAAATGAACTATCCTGCGAAAGATTCACGTGAATTCCAGAAAGTGCGCCACAGAGACATTTCTGTGATTAAGCGTCCAACGTTATAGCTAGCTGTACATACGCAAAAATGGATGCGCCTTGTTCTATTGATTAACTCTTTTCTCTCTTTTACGGCCAGGGTGAATCTGTCTCCTGACTACTTTTATGAATTACAATATTAGGAGATATACCAGTCATTTACCAGCCAATGTTCAGGAAGAGCTGAGACGGTTAAAAGAGCATTGGATTTCATCGGATACTTTCAAGTTTCCAGTCATTGACAAGAAGAAGCTTTCTTTTCAACGTCATTGGACGACCAGGCACTGTGGCTTGTTTACTGAAACGTCGTGCAGGTAGCATTTTGTGAAGTATGTGTTTCACTTGCAAACTGCAAGGTGGTCATGTCAATCAAGGACCTGGAGCCTTTGTTAGTAAAACATCCTAAGTGGAAAAAAGCTTTTGAGTGGTCTGATACTATACAGATGCGAAGCAACTGAAATTCATTGCCGAGCAGATAGAAAATTTTGTAAAAGTCGCGGGAGGCAAAGCGCTTGATGTGATAGTCCATCAATTTAGAAAATAGTAAAATTGCTCAAGAGAACAAAAGAAGATTAAAAGATATTATGGAAATAATTCCCCTGGGGGAAAGGCGTAAATTGCCCTAAGAGGATACAGCGATTAATAAACGAACCAGGACACAATGACGACAATTGGAGAGCAATACTTCGTTTCCGTGCTCGATACGGCGGTAGAGCATTTAAGAACACGTACTTACGCAAAACTTCCATAGTACAGCCATCCTCAACTCCTCAGGAATTCAGAACGAAGTTGTTGAACCATGTGGTATGCTATTCAAGCGCAAGTACTCAAAAGGGTCAAAGACGCAGGTCATTTTAATGTACCGCCTGAAGAACAAAAGACATATCATGGTGAGAACAACTAGCGTTATCCTTACGACACGTAAACTGTTCATCTGAAAAATCAATTATTAGGGATGAAATTACACTACTGGCCATTAAAATTGCTACACCACGAAGATTAAGTGCTACAGACGCGAAATATAACTGACATGAAGAAGATGCTGTGATATGCAAATGATCAGCTTTTCAGAGCATTCACACTAGCTTGGCGCCGGTGGCGACACCTACAACGTGCTGACATGAGGAAAATTTCTAATCGATGTCTCATACACAAACAGTAGTTGACCGGCGTTGCCTGGTGAAACGTTGTTGTGTTGCCTCGTGTAAGGAGGAGAAATGCGTACCATCACGTTTCCAACTTTGATAAACGTCGGATTGTAGCCTATCGCGATTGCGGTTTATCGTATCGCGACATTGCTGCTCGCGTTGTCGAGATCCAATGACTGTTAGCAGAATATGGAATCGGTGGGTTAAGGAGGGTAATAAGGAACGCCGTGTTGGATCCCAACGGCCTCGTATCATTAGCAGTTGAGATGAAAGTTATCTTATCCGCATGGCTGTAACGGATCGTGTAGCCACGTCTTGATCGCTGAGTCACCGTTTGCAAAGCAACAACCATCTGCACGAACAGTTCGACGAAGTTTGTAGCAGCACGGACTTTCAGCTCGGAGACCATGGCTGTGGTTACCCTTGACGCTGCATCACAGACAGGAGCGCCAGCGATGGTGTACTCAACGACGAACCTGGGTGCACGAATAGCACAACTTAATTTTGTCGGATCAATCCAGGTTCTGCTTACAGTATCATGATGGTCGCATCCGTGTTTGGTTAGATCGCGGTGAACGCACATTGGAAGCGTGTATACGTCATCGCCATACTGGCGTATCACCCGGCCTGATGGTATGGGGTGTCATTGGATACACGTCTCGGTCACCTCTTGTTCACATTGACGGCACTTTGAACAGTGGACGTTACATTTCAGATGTGTTACGACCCGTGGCTCAACCCTTCATTCGATCCCTGCAAAACCCAACATTTCAGCAGGATAATGCACGACCGTATGTTGAGGTCCTGTACCGTCCTTTCTGGATACAGAAAATGTTCGACTGCTGCCCTGGCCACCACATTCTTCAGATCTCTCACCAACTGAAAATGTCTGGTCAAAGGTGGCCGAGCAACTAGCCCGTCACAATACGCCAGTCACTACTCTTGATGAACTGTGGTATCGTGTTGGAGCTGTATGGGCAGCTGTACATGTACACGCCATCCAAGCTGTGCTTGACTCAATCCCCAGGCTGTTATTACGGCCAGAGGTGATTGTTCTGGGTACTGATTTTGCAGGATCTATGCACCCAAATTGCGTGAAAATGTAATTACATGTCAGTTCTAGTATAACATATCTGTCCAATGAATACCCACTCGGCCGGCCAGGGTGGCCGAGTGGTTCTAGGCGCTACAGTCTGGAACCGTGCATCTGCTACGGTCGCAGGTTCGAATCCTGCCTCGGGCACGGATGTGTGTGATGTCCTTAGGTTAGTTAGATTTAAGTAGTTCTAAGTCTAGGGGACTGCTGACCTTAGAAGTTAAGTCCCATAGTACTCAGAGCTTTAACGAAATTGCTGTTATTTTCGTTAAAGATAGTATAATAATTATTATTGCTTTTAGTTAATTAATTTGCCTATCTTTAACTGTCTTCTGTAAGTACGAACTTTGTTGTAGAACCTCTCTCTTATTTGCGTGTGGTAATAAAAAAATTCACTTTCAAAAGAATTACGTACATTTAAGAACTACGTGAACTCATATTAACTGATTAAGCATATTTAGTTGAGAATTAAATCTTTTACATAATTCCGCCTTGGCACACATTTTCTAAATGCAGTGGGTTTTTTGTTAAATATTTACTGAATTCTATCCCGGCGTTAGCTATAGAACACAAGATTATCTCTATTAGCAGAAAATGGTTAATTATTGCCAAGCCGACATTTAATTATCGCTGATCAAACCTACTTCGCTATACATTTAAGTTATTTGAAAGAACCAAACTTGTTAAATTTCAATGTTAACTAACATTAACTATCCGCCTACGAATGCACAAACATATAATTAGTTAAAAAATTCATCAGTCTCAGGATCACTGTAAAAGAAGAACATTTTCTTAATTCACTGTTAATTTTTATCTATCTGTTCCCGATTTACGGGTTTGGTTGATTTTTCCTTTAGCGGAACAATTTTTTAAATGTGCCGCCGCTGCAAATCGATCGGTCGCGGCACAGCCCAGCAACACCGCTAAAAATGCTGAAAATTCTTTAAAGAAATTTTATAGATGACATGGGCAAGCTAATTTACATTAATAATACACACTTTTGATAAATTCTGATATACACTCCTGGAAATGGAAAAAAGAACACATTGACACCGGTGTGTCAGACCCACCATACTTGCTCCGGACACTGCGAGAGGGCTGTACAAGCAATGATCACACGCACGGCACAGCGGTCACACTAGGAACCGCGGTGTTGGCCGTCGAATGGCGCTAGCTGCGCAGCATTTGTGCACCGCCGCCGTCAGTGTCAGCCAGTTTGCCGTGGCATACGGAGCTCCATCGCAGTCTTTAACACTGGTAGCATGCCGCGACAGCGTGGACGTGAACCGTATGTGCAGTTGACGGACTTTGAGCGAGGGCGTATAGTGGGCATGCGGGAGGCCGGGTGGACGTACCGCCGAATTGCTCAACACGTGGGGCGTGAGGTCTCCACAGTACATCGATGTTGTCGCCAGTGGTCGGCGGAAGGTGCACGTGCCCGTCGACCTGGGACCGGACCGCAGCGACGCACGGATGCACGCCAAGACCGTAGGATCCTACGCAGTGCCGTAGGGGACTGCACAGCCACTTCCCAGGAAATTAGGGACACTGTTGCTCCTGGGGTATCGGCGAGGACCATTCGCAACCGTCTCCATGAAGCTGGGCTACGGTCCCGCACACCGTTAGGCTGTCTTCCGCTCACGCCCCAACATCGTGCAGCCCGCCTCCAGTGGTGTCGCGACAGGCGTGAATGGAGGGACGAATGGAGACGTGTCGTCTTCAGCGATGAGAGTCGCTTCTGCCTTGGTGCCAATGATGGTCGTATGCGTGTTTGGCGCCGTGCAGGTGAGCGCCACAATCAGGACTGCATACGACCGAGGCACACAGGGCCAACACCCGGCATCATGGTGTGGGGAGCGATCTCCTACACTGGCCGTACACCACTGGTGATCGTCGAGGGGACACTGAATAGTGCACGGTACATCCAAACCGTCATCGAACCCATCGTTCTACCATTCGTAGACCGGCAAGGGAACTTGCTGTTCCTACAGGACAATGCACGTCCGCATGTATCCCGTGCCACCCAACGTGCTCTAGAAGGTGTAAGTCAACTACCCTGGCCAGCAAGATCTCCGGATCTGTCCCCCATTGAGCATGTTTGGGACTGGATGAAGCGTCGTCTCACGCGGTCTGCACGTCCAGCACGAACGCTGGTCCAACTGAGGCGCCAGGTGGAAATGGCATGGCAAGCCGTTCCACAGGACTACATCCAGCATCTCTACGATCGTCTCCATGGGTGAAAAGCAGCCTGCATTGCTGCGAAAGGTGGATATACACTGTACTAGTGCCGACATTGTGCATGTTCTGTTGCCTGTGTCTATGTGCCTGTGGTTCTGTCAGTGTGATCATGTGATGTATCTGACCCCAGGAATGTGTCAATAAAGTTTCCCCTTCCTGGGACAATGAATTCACGGTGTTCTTATTTCAATTTCCAGGAGTGTATTTAGATCAAACAATAATTGAACTCACATTAATTTGTAACGCCTCCTCTAATGGCGGCTAAGTCTAGACAGAGACAAAAGAAGTCTACCCATTTATAAATTGCTTCGACACAGCTTCCTCTCGCATTCAAGTCTACACAGGAAAGACCAAAGAATACGCTGTACATGGTTCTTTTATACTACTGCTGACTATTAACATTTCTTTGTAATTTGACAATATTATTCTCCTCTGGCTAAATTTTACATCTCTGTTATCGCAGATACAGACACATTTCACAATCACATAATAAATATAGAAAAATTACTATCCTAAATACAGAGAGAATATTACTACAAAAAATATTACGATAATAACAAATGTCTTTTACACAAAATTCAGTAATAATTTTTGTTCGTTAATTACGGTATATACAACTTGCTCAGAGCGGCGTATATGGTACAAATAAACTCTTGTTCATTAATAGCGTGAGTTTGCCAGGGAACGTTACATTGCCCCCTGGCAGCATTTGGCAAAGAGTTTCTATACTTTGACATAATGGTGCCAGTAACGTTCTTTACAATTCTGTATTTTTTATGGAATGGCTCTTTTAATTAGTCCCAGGGTTATATATGTTCATGGCTCCCCCATTTGGGCGAAGGCAGACAGGAAACCTGGGCAAAACTGTGCCGGAGCCCAGCCATCCCAGTTGGTTCATGATTAATATTGTCTCTTTAACAGTCATTCATTTGAATTAATTTAGCAGTTAGTCACCAACGGTTACATAATATCGCAGTCACATACAGTTCAACGAAAGTTTTCCTTCACTTAGCACAGGATCACTTTTCATAATGTTTTCACTATCTAAGTGTTACAAATTCATCTCTTGCACTTGTTAGTGTCCATTTTCTCTTATTAGTTTACGGACATAAATAATAAATGTTCAATGTTTAACAAAATGGAGTCATTGACATGTTATGCAGTTTATGTAAATATTATGGAAAAATCAATAATGCTGTAGTTGGTGAGCGGTGCGGAGTGATTGTTGAGCGGCGCTCGGCGCGGCGCGTTGGTTCCGTGTAGGTCACCGCCCCCGGTGTTGACAGCTACGGCGCGGAGAGGCGTGTGGCTGTCTGGTCTGCTACGGGCTGCTGCGGCCGCTGCATGGCTGGTGTAGCCGGATGCGCGTTGTATATCAGCTCGCCCGTGTGATGACGTCTTCTTGTAGTGCTCCAGCAAACATGCAACAAGTTCACAAACAGTGTACTATCCTTATGGGCATTTTTCCTGCTGTGGGAAAAAACGCACACAGTTATTGGCAGTTATTATTCAGTAGGCCTTCACTAGTCTGGTTTGCACAATGTTCCGTTGTCACAGTAACACGTTTTATGGGCACACAATATTTTCACCATGTCATGACTTGTCATTAGTCACACGCAAGTTTTCACCTTAGGACAAAATGTATCCCTGTAGTCAATGCGCTTTCCTAGCGTCCCTTGACACACAAAGAATTAAAGTTTGACACTAACTTGGTCCACCGTCCGTTATCGGCTCACTGTTCGTGTCGTGCTAGTTCCTTGTCCACTTGCACACACGGCGATGATACAGTTTTTTATTACTTATACACAACAACTTCGTGACGTATTGCTGCAGGTTTAACAGTCACTGTCTGTCTCTGCCACACAATACTGCACTTTTGTTTAAGTTCCTTTATTTTTATTTACAATGTCCGTTGTGCAATTTTTGTAACAGCTCATTCGTAACTCTTTACCAAGGTGTGTGATATTTGCGTACATGGTAACAAATATTA
This sequence comes from Schistocerca nitens, assembly GCF_023898315.1. Taxonomy (NCBI): domain Eukaryota; kingdom Metazoa; phylum Arthropoda; class Insecta; order Orthoptera; family Acrididae; genus Schistocerca; species Schistocerca nitens. The sequence continues at coordinate 255,250,577 of NC_064618.1, forward strand.
AAATTTCGTATTAGTTTGCCCAAAAATCATCTATATTCGTGTTCGAGTAGATTTTATTTGTGCATTCCAGCCGGATTCAGGCATATTGTTCAATAACTCCTTTGAAATTATGTCTTACTTCACTTGTAAGGTCCTACGTAACTACAGTGTAGTCTCTGTAGGCTAAAATTAACTTGGACTGTATCAGGCTAGCTCCTTTTTTTTACTGATTAAATCTGCACATGCTTCAATTGAAGCTTCTTTGTGCGTAACTTTGCGCTCCTTAAATTTGCAATAAGTTTGCCTCCCATGGTGCCCTCGGGTCACTACTGGGTGCATTATTCTCTCTGATAACATTGGTTAGATAATAAGGTTTTCAGGGCCTCATATTATTGATATTATTCTGGGTTCGAATCTGTATGACAGCTACACATATATACACATATAATAGAAAAGATTGTACAAGAAATATTTCAAGTTTGACACACATATAGAATATTATGCAGTACACAAACTAATCATTACTAAAATGTTCCTCCTGACTGATCTCTATCACAATTTACTACTATAAATAATTGCACTAATCAGGTTATCTGTGCAGACATTTAGAGCATGTTTGAGCTAACATTAATTAAAAGAAGACATAACACAAATATTGATAAACAAAAAAGAAAGTCAATCATATTCTTATAACTAAATACTTCTACACTAGTACATTATCCCTACAGATAACACATCATTAATGTTCATTCATTTACAAAAGAATGTTGTCCACATAGGACTATTAGTCTTTTACTGTAGGAATAATTTTACATCCTTACGCGGATACAGTCCCCGTACTCTCCCTGAGTGGGGATCTGCTAAGAGATAGCTACATTCATGTGGCACACTTACTACTCTAAAAGGTCCATTGTACACCAATTGCCACTTGCTATTCTGTTTCAAGGATGCCGAGGACTTAGGGTGATTGCGTAAGAGTACCAAGTCCCCAACACTAAATTTTTGGTTATTCGTCACATGTCGATTATATTTTTCTTTCCTTTTCTGAGCGCACCTGGTAAGGTTGCACCCTGCTTTTCTTATCTTCTCTTCCTTAGGCTCAGGAATGACTGGGACCTTAGGCAAAAGTGCCAGCCACTCATTCAGAACTCTATTATTATTCATTATAATCTCGTTTGGTGGATACCCCGTAGAAGCATGCGGGGTTGCGTTGTGAATTTCCACAAACTTAGGTATCAGATCTGGCCATCTTGTGTGCTTATATGCAATGTATAACCTGAAAAATTTATTTAACTCTCCAAATGTTCTCTCTACTAAACTTGCTTGTGGGTGAAAACGGGATATTAGTATGTGCTTTATATCTTGTTCATGTAAATAGTTTTTCCAGGTATGGCCTGTAAAATAGGAAGTATTATCCGATATTATCGCTTCAGGCTTACCCATTTGTGTAAAATATTCTTTCCCTAACCATTTAACTATTCCACGAGCAGTGGCTGATTTAAGGCAGTATATTTTTAAGTATTTAGAGAAAAGGTCATACACCGCTAAAATGTACTTTAATCCACCCCTGGCTCGTGGGTAGGGTCCTGCTATGTCTATAGATACTAACTGAAGTGGCCGATGAGGCACTTTAGGATGCAGTTCAAACCTTGTGGACTTATTTTGAAACTTAGCTTTTTGGCACAGAGGACAAGTCCTGATAATGGTGCGAGTCTGCTGGCTTATTCCCTTAAAGTAACAGAATTTGGATAAAATCCTTATTGTTTTGCCTATCCCGGCGTGACCCCATGCTAAATGCGTGTGCCACACTACAGCTGGGATAGCCTGTTGCGGTATACACACGACTCCATGGTCATTTGACACATCTGTTTTATAATACAGAATATTATCTACTATTTTGAAATTCTGAACACTTTTAAGATTGGTCCCTTCTTTAATTTTGCTAATGATATCTCGCCAAATCGGATCAGTTTCCTGCAATACAGACATATTCCTACACATGTGTAAAAAGTCCCTCCTATGTACCTTATCTTGTACTAAGAGTATTCGATATTCCCCCGATTGTTCCAAAACCTTTGACACTGAGGATTGCCCTAGTGGAAGCCTCGACAAGGCGTCAGCTACAACATTATCTTGTCCTTTTAGGTACATAATCTTAATTTTATATTCCTGTAATGCTAACTTCCATCTTAGCAAGCGGGTATGGTATAATTTGCAAGACATTAAATAGCTCAGAGCCTGGTGGTCACTGAATACTTTGACTTCTTTACCATAGATGTAATAGTTAAATTTCTTTACCGCCCAAACCACTGCAAGAGCCTCTAATTCGGTAGCGGATATGCTCTCTCGCAGCTGTTTAGTGTGCGGCTGGCAAATCCGATTACATTGATTGTTGTGGGGTCGTTGCTCCTGTCCCACTGAAATAAACACGCGCCCAGACCGTATGAACACGAATCTGTCGCTATGCAAAAATCTTTTGTCATGTCTGGGTGTCGCAGTATGTTTGCATTCACCAAGGCGTTTTTGATAGCGTCAAATGCGCGTTGACATTCTTCTGTCCACACCCAGTGCGCATTTTTACGCAACAGGCTCAATAAAGATTCGTTATTCATTAATTGGTTTGGAACAAACCGTCTAAAAAAGGATGCAAGACCTATAAACGCTTTGAGTTGTCTCTTAGTTCTCGGACTAGGAAACCCACGAATTGCGTCAAGTTTTTTGCTGTCAGGTTTGATGCCTTGTGGTGTTATTATGTGACCTAGAAATTTAACCTGATTACGTCCAAATTTGGATTTCTCAAGATTAGCTGTTACTCCCGCTTGCTTAAACCTTTCTAAGACTCTACTCAGTAGTTCTACGTGCTCCTCCCAGGTGGCAGTGGCAATCACCAGATCGTCTACATACACTGTTACCCTTTGCAGCAAATCCGGACCTAAAACCGCGTCGAGGGCTGTTATGAGAACTCCTGCACTTACATTTAAGCCGAAAGGTAGTACCCTAAATTGGTAGCTCCTTCCCCCAAATATAAATGCAGTATATTTCCTCGACTCGGGTGTAAGCAGGATTTGCCAGAATGAACTTTTCATATCAATAGATGTCAAATATTGCACTCCATGGAATTTTTGAATTTGCTCATCTAAGTTTTCCGGATGAGTCCTGACAGGTACAATAATTTCGTTTATGTCTCTCGCATCTAATACTAACTATACCTGTCCGTCTGCTTTTGCTACCGCCACCAAAGGACTACTATAAGGGGACAAAGACGGTTCTATTATTCCCCACTCGATCAGTTTTTTTATTTCTTTAGCTACTATTTCCTTCTTGGACCAAGGAATGGAGTATGAGGCTCGACAGTAGGTTTTGTGAGGCTTCACCTCGATATTGTACTGATATCCCTTAACAATTCCTGGTCGTTCTGAAAATACATCTGCATAATTAGATAATAACTGTACCAAATCCTGCTGTTGCATTGAGTTCAAATTTTCGGACTGTGATCTTTGTTCACTAATGCGTCCACATTTGCTTTTAATTGATCACTTTGTACGTCTGGATAATAGAGATTTTGTCCTTGACAATGATTGTCTAAATGTAGTATCCGCTGATTCCTACACTTTATGTTAATAGCATTACAATTAGGCACAGGTACCTCTTCAGATCTGAGCATGGACAATTCTATCCTCCTACCAGCATTCATCAAACTTAATTTTCCCCGAGAAAGGTCGATTATTGCGTCCCTTTCTCTCAAAAAATCTACCCCCAAAATGCAGGCTACCCTTAAACCCTTTACTACCAGGAATGGGCACGCTATGGCTTCTTCCCCTATATACATCTCTATCCGCACTTGGAGTTTAACTATTTGTCGCTGTGCACTTATGGCTCCAGTGACTTTACAATTGTTCACAGGAAAAGTCAGCATACGCCTTTCTTTCCCCAGTATTTTGAATAAGTCCATACTCATGACACTGACAGTAGCACCTGTATCTACGATCGCTTGCACATCAATATTGTTAATTTTGATCTCTATTATCGCTTGTACTTTGTCTTTGTGCTTCTTTATGCACGTGGATGGTTCAGTTATCAATTCATGTCCCATCTGTACCCCGTCATTATACCTGAGGATACAGATTCCCAATGTTTTGTTCGGTGTCGGGCTGCTCTCACTCCAAACCTCAGCCGACGATGGAGAGCGTATCTCGGCTGAATCTAGTTTGATGAATTATTACAGGTGGATGGGTGTGGCTGCTCTGTGTCACTGACCTCCACTATGTGTAAGTTGTGTTGCGTCGGCCGCCACGGTTGCGCAATTGGCGCATTTTGTGGTGGCGGTCGGTTATTGTCATATCTTTCACTGTTTGGCCGGTCCGTACTGGGCCTCTGGTTCTGTGGCCAAGTTCGGTTTGCATCATTATAGGTATTAGTGTTCCACGGCCCCCTGGCATTTTTCCATCTACTATTGTTTGGTGGGCCTGTTTCATATCGGTCATCAGACCTCCTTTTCCGGTCGTTATTCACCGGCGGACAATTTCCGTTCCGGTCTCTACCTTGATTCCCGTTTTGTACATAATCTTGTCTCCTATTGTTACCTCCGCCATTTCCATTATTTGGTGGAGGCGTGTTATTTCGACCATTTCTGTAACCGTTTCCGTTACTTCTAGCCTGTTCAGAGGCTGCCTTAACATCCTCCTGAATCAGGTCAATTGAGTCCAGAACAGACAAGAAATGTTCCATGTCATTCTCCGGCACGTGTATAAGTTTTTCCTTTACGTGTATCGGCAAGTGTGATTTCAAAAGTCTGATCAAATCCCGGGATGAAATCTGCTCGTCCCAATAACGGGTCTTATTAATGTACTTTTCCAAATATTTTCGCAAATTGCCTAATCGTGGAGAATACGGCTCTGGATTATATACCTCCTTCCGTAATATCTCCTGAATACATATTGACCAATATTTGGCCAAGAATGCCTTTTCAAATTGCTCATATGTATCGCAACTGTCAGCTGCTTCGGTTGCCCATAATGCAGCATCTCCTTGTATGTAAGACATAACGAACTGTATTTTCTGTGTATGACTCCAAACGCTAGGCAAAATGTTTCTAAATCCCTTGATAAACTCTACAGGGTGAACAGATTTCTTCTCCGTTGTAAAGATCTGAAATTGTCGGTTTCTAATCAGGCTTTCCTCAATCACTATTTTGGAATGACATTTATTTGTTTCGCTTACATTGGTTGCCTGTTCTGTCTCGCTGTCGCAATTTTTTACTGCTGTATTGATATGCCTATCATTGTTGGACCTGGCTGGCGTGACATACACCTGTGAGTCGTCATGCCGCAAGCTGATTTCTATTTCGGCAAGGCGACGGTTGACCTTCCGCTGCGGAATGTCAGTGTGTACCACCTTTTTCAGGTTTTGCACTTCGTCATGCCGCAAGCTGATTTCTATTTCGGCAAGGCGACGGTTGACATTCCGCTGCCACAGCGGAATGTCAGTGTGTACCACCTTTTTCAGGTTTTGCACTTCCGCATTTGAGCCCACATCTTTGGCTTCAATCGCGGCGTGCACTTTCTCGTCTATTTCTTTTATAACTTCGTTTTCTATTTTGTGTACTTGTTCGGACACTTTGTGCTCAATTACTTGATTTGTGGCAATTTCTAATTGTTCCGCCCTGTTAGTCAGTACACCGATTTCATCTACGATACTGGCGTTAGCCACTTGGATACTATCTACTCTTTCGCTTAGTTCTTGCACCGTTTTGGGTATGGTTTCATATTTTTGTTTCAAACTAAAAATCTCACTTTGCATAGCTTCCAAAGATTGCATTAACTGCAAGTCTCTCTCATGCACGCGTCGATCACGCTCTGCTTGCTTAGCATCACGTTCTCTATCACGCTCTGCTTGCATACATACAAATTCAGCTACCAATCTCTGGTCACGCTTTGCTTGTTCAGCATCACGTTCTCTTTCGCGTTCTGCTTGCATACATGCAAATTCAGCTACCAATCTCTGGTCACGCTCTGCTTGTTCAGCATCACGTTCTCTTTCACGCTCTGCTTGCATACGTACAAATTCAGCTTGGAAATTGAGCATGCGCTCGAACATAACTCTTAATGATTGCACTTCTGACACCTCACCACTCACTGGTCCGTGTCCTGTGCTTGCGGGTGGCACAGTATTTCCGCTATCAACTGATTCACTGGGTGGCAGTGGCAACATTTCTTGCCCTTCTGCCCCCAGATTCTCACATTGTACTTCCTGAACTACGTCACTAACATTACTTTGTGTCCCACTTTCTAACTCTGTACCACTACTTACTAATTGTTGTTCATTATCCATGTTGATATCTTTCTGACTACGCAACCTAACCATAGTCAACAAAAAAAAAAAAAAAAACGAATCTGAACTAAATATCCTAACACTCAGGTTTCACTGACATAATCACACAAGAAATGGTCATTTGTTAAAACACACTTATTATATACTACAGTGACTAACTACTCAAATGTCCTGTTATTTAAAAAAACAAAGCACTAACAACAAGCACACCACTAATGATCCGAGAACACTGCACTGAGGCTACTTTGCTACCCACAGGACAACTACACTGTAGCTTTACCTTTTGGTGATCTATCTTGGGTGCAGCTGCCCCCTGATATTGTGGTAGGTAATTAATTTTTCGCTATAATGAGCTCTCTTCTTCAGCTTGCCTCTGGGTATATAGTGTTCTCATGCAAAAAATCATACACAGGTATTGAAACGTCCCCTTTGAACAATTTATACAGGACTGTGCTTAAACTGACGCACAATATTTTTTAGCGCAACGCAATCTGACTTTCAATAATCTCTACAAGAGAATGGCCCTGACTAACATTAACCTGTACTTTTCACAAATCACTTACCTCACAAAAATCTTGGTTACTCCCACTACTGCAATACAGCGAGCGCCACTACTGCCAGCTAAATAAGAGATTCAAACTATGGAAGGCACTAACTACTGATAGGGATAGATAGCAAATGAAAGATATTAATAGAGAACAAACAATGTATTTACCTTGATATCATCATATATATATCAGTTCATGACAAACTACAAAACTCCGCCATCTCTCTCTCCACATCCACCACTGCTGGCGGCTCACCTCCAACTGCGCAACGCTACGCGCTGTTCACAGCCAGCTGCCGCTGCCCAACACTACAATGGCAGACAACAATGCTAACTAGCCACCGACTGCACACAGCACAGCCAGTGATTTTTATACAGAGGTGGTGTTACCAATAAAAAACCTAAACAGCCTACTTACATAGCCCCCATGCTCCCCACAAAAAATTTTACAAATTTTTTTGGGCACTGGCCAATACATATTTGTTAAAATTTTTCATAATCGTAATTACAATAACAAAGAAATCAAATGCAAACACTTATTGATACAATGTTGGTCAAAAGCTAAAATTTTCTCACAGTCCATAAAGACAGTCCTTATCATTCATCACATTGCAGTGTTTTTCTCAAAGTCTGAGCAGTAAAAGAAAATGCACATGGAAGTAGTGGATTTCCATGCAGTCTTGAAGAAGTATCGTTGTCCTTCCAACGGAAAGACAGTGCTGACTCTCGACATGCAGACAGGTCATGAGCCACAACAGAGCAAACCCACAGCGGAGTCAGTCGAAGTTTTTAAGAGTATTGGTGGGTAGGTCATCACAGAGTAGACCCACTGTAGTCCTGGTAGAGATTGTGGTATTGGTGGATCATCAAAGATGCAGACCCACTGTAGTCCTGGTAGAGATTACGGTATTGGTGGGCCACCAGAGGTGCAGACCCACTGCAGTCCTTGTAGAAATAATGGTATTGATGGATCATCAGTAGACCCACTGTAGTCCTTGTAGAGATAATGGAACTGGTGGGTCATCAAAGATGCAGACCCACTGTAGTCCTTGTAGAGACGGCCAGCAGCCGTCTGTTGCGACTGTGCAGGTGCACAATCACCATCGAAGAGTCTTGCAGACAATATAGCAAGTCCATAACCACCACTTGTGCATTCACAAAGTTTTGGAATTGTCCTTAGAACCAGCAGTGCTGTTATCCAGTCCCTTCCTGAATTATTAACACACGTGCAAACACTAACAGTCCCTACTTCTCACATATTGGCCATATACTATGACCAACATAAATGTGTGCAGTAAAATGATACTTAATTTGAAGAACTGGTGTCAATTACAATATTATAACATGAGAATACAATTACAAAGGTACAAAATACATTATTAAAGAACATAACAATACAGATAACATTTGTAGTAAAGGTTTTACAACAGAACAGAAATAAACATATACATCAATGTTAAAGGAATTATGACATAAGTAAATACATAAAATATCAGAATAACTTTTGGAACATCAACTTCACACATAAGCATTAAAACAAAACAGAATAAATAATGTCTAAGCATCTTTACAAGGTAAATAACATACACTCCTGGAAATGGAAAAAAGAATACATTGACACCAGTGTGTCAGACCCACCATACTTGCTCCGGACACTGCGAGAGGGCTGTACAAGCAATGATCACACGCACGGCACAGCGGACACACCAGGAACCGCGGTGTTGGCCGTCGAATGGCGCTAGCTGTGCAGCATTTGTGCACCGCCGCCGTCAGTGTCAGCCAGTTTGCCGTGGCATACGGAGCTCCATCGCAGTCTTTAACACTGGTAGCATGCCGCGACAGCGTGGACGTGAACCGTATGTGCAGTTGACGGACTTTGAGCGAGGGCGTATAGTGGGCATGCGGGAGGCCGGGTGGACGTACCGCCGAATTGCTCAACACGTGGGGCGTGAGGTCTCCACAGTACATCGATGTTGTCGCCAGTGGTCGGCGGAAGGTGCACGTGCCCGTCGACCTGGGACCGGACCGCAGCGACGCACGGATGCACGCCAAGACCGTAGGATCCTACGCAGTGCCGTAGGGGACCGCACCGCCACTTCCCAGGAAATTAGGGACACTGTTGCTCCTGGGGTATCGGCGAGGACCATTCGCAACCGTCTCCATGAAGCTGGGCTACGGTCCCGCACACCGTTAGGCTGTCTTCCGCTCACGCCCCAACATCGTGCAGCCCGCCTCCAGTGGTGTCGCGACAGGCGTGAATGGAGGGACGAATGGAGACGTGTCGTCTTCAGCGATGAGAGTCGCTTCTGCCTTGGTGCCAATGATGGTCGTATGCGTGTTTGGCGCCGTGCAGGTGAGCGCCACAATCAGGACTGCATACGACCGAGGCACACAGGGCCAACACCCGGCATCATGGTGTGGGGAGCGATCTCCTACACTGGCCGTACACCACTGGTGATCGTCGAGGAGACACTGAATAGTGCACGGTACATCCAAACCGTCAACGAACCCATCGTTCTACCATTCCTAGACCGGCAAGGGAACTTGCTGTTCCAACAGGACAATGCACGTCCGCATGTATCCCGTGCCACCCAACGTGCTCTAGAAGGTGCAAGTCAACTACCCTGGCCAGCAAGATCTCCGGATCTGTCCCCCATTGAGCATGTTTGGGACTGGATGAAGCGTCGTCTCACGCGGTCTGCACATCCAGCACGAACGCTGGTCCAACTGAGGCGCCAGGTGGAAATGGCATGGCAAGCCGTTCCACAGGACTACATCCAGCATCTCTACGATCGTCTCCATGGGAGAATAGCAGCCTGCATTGCTGCGAAAGGTGGATATACACTGTACTAGTGCCGACATTGTGCATGCTCTGTTGCCTGTGTCTATGTGCCTGTGGTTCTGTCAGTGTGATCATGTGATGTATCTGACCCCAGGAATGTGTCAATAAAGTTTCCCCTTCCTGGGACAATGAATTCACGGTGTTCTTATTTCAATTTCCAGGAGTGTATTATCAGAAAAAATTCTACAACTCTCATCAGATAAACACATAAAGACAGGAGGAACACAAATGTACAAGAGTACACAAACACATAGCGGAATAACAGAAAGGGAAAGGACAGGGTTTGTTTTACTGCAGTATCTTTCGAACAAAACTTTTTTTGTTCTTGGAGATCTCCCTTCGTTCATCATTATTTCCAAAAAGTCCTATCTATACCTCCTTTCTGTATTCTAACCATATTTCTTTCAAAATAATTACGGATCATTGTACAATACTCATTTTGGCCCAAAACGTTTTCATATACCTTCAGTGCATTTCTTTCCATTCATCACAACTAGTTTCTTATATAGTCTACCCCCTCTTAAGCTAACTTAAATCTACTGAGCTCAGATGCTAAACTAAGGGACGAGGAAATGCAGCAGCACATAAAACAATTAACGCAAACAGCAATGACAAAAAAGTGCAGATTTGCAAAGGAAGCAGCATTTTAGAAATTAGCGAAGCAATTGCAATATTACAACTAATGTAAGGCAATGTGCAGCAAACAAGAAAAATAAATCTGGCTTAGCAGAGTAACACAAATTAAAATTCAGTAGCACTATGCCTGGAAAACAGCATAACTTATACCTAAACATGACAAAGGTCAAGCAGAAAAAGTATTACACTCAAAATGGCCATGTCTAATACCTATGTCACATCTTAACACTAGAGTGATGCATCACGAGAACTTACACTAGCAGATAAGTTACCAAATCGCAAAGAAATTATTTATGCAATTCCTGTGAAGGGAAATGTCTATTTATGTGCCCTCGTTTTCTTGTAAGTAGATCATAAATTTCTTATTGACTCGATCTGTAGGCATAAAATAACTATATTAGTACATATATTAAATTTTATTTTAACCAATGCTGCAGTGCAGCTAGAAACTAGATATTAAACAAAATGAGTAAATATGTACAAAGGAAGGCATGAAACATCATTCATTAGCCGTAGGGCATTTCATAAGGTAGTACAGAAAATCTCTCAACTCTCGTAGAAAGACGCTTGCCATAATCAGGTGTGCAGATGTAAAAATGTTTCCAAGTTATTATTAGCGTGTCGTATTTACGATGCTTTCTACAAAGGAATGTCAATAGCGAGGATAATGGCCTCCCCCCTTTTTTTTTTCTACCACCTAATGGCTTTTTCTCAAGGCGGCTGGCACACCTGGCCGCTCACAACGAATTACGTCACGGTCACTTACCTTTCATACCGAAATATTGACGACAGCAGTTTTCGCTACAGTGACAGTCTCATATAAAAAAATTCACAGGTTGAGAATTTGGTTACAAATGTGTAGAAACAATATCTTATGAATATAACAGTGTCCAAAAAATTTTCGCCGGCATTGTGATACATTCACGCATTTACATACATTTCCTACCTCTTAAAGTACGATTCTTGGTTTCCAACATCCTTTTTTACAAGTCAGAGTCCCTAATTCATTACTCCTTACCTTATTTCACATATACAAATTCGTCGACGCTTCTTCAATATTTCCTGATAATAAATACGTAGCATAATCAAATAACTCATATAGCATCAGCTTACTGATCATAAACATACCGCAACAGCATAATACACATAGTCATCATAATAATAACATCATAACACCTCAGTCAATTCTCAAAATCGTCGTAGCTTCCTCCAATAATTTCAAAACCTAAAAAAAATTCTCTGCTCATGTCAGTAGTGTCATTTACCTCAAACGTACTTTAAAATCATGCTCCCTTACCAAATATATCATTCAAAGCTCTCATAGTATCACAATGGTTCTGAAAAAATATGAACAGTTCACAAAGTACAAACAACATACAATTTCGTAAGTGTGAAGTTATCCAACTGTGTAATTGCGTAAACATCTGTCACTGACGTAGTAAAAAGAATGTTTGTTTCTCTGTCAAATAATCAGATAGCTGTGTAATTTATGTGTTGGAGAAATATGGTACCGATGTGTAAAGTTGTATAAGCAAATACCATATTAGCTAGGGCTCCTTGTGCGTGCCAAACACATGGTACACAAAGTAAGTGTGTACCCCCCTGAGGATTAATGTAATTATACCCTCAGGTGTTACAGATTACAGCAACGGAATGAAATGTATTATGGAAAACCCTTGTATCATTGCACTTCAAATATCTTAAAAAAAATAAATGTTTTAAGTGCGAAATTAATCACTCAAATACGTGTACTGTAGCGCTAAACTGTGCGTCATGTTGTAAGATAACCTCTGTGGAAGTCTCGTAGTTATCGTCCTCCGAAAGCTAAGTTCTGCAGAAGTCAATGTACTTACCTCATGATAAACAAAAGTGAAATGCTTTGTGTATAGATATCGTAGTTATTACGCTTATAGTTGTGATGAAGAAAGTACTGTACTGTAACGTATTGTTGTGCTACAGAAAACGCTGTCTCATTGTTGCTATACCACAAAAGTTACTACTAAAACATGTTTTTATTTCCAGAAGAATTCAGAAAACTGTGCAGATATAAAACAGATACACCGCAAAAGCAACATTGTAAATTGTCACTCATTAGTAGCGTCGTGATATAGTCGTGTAGCTGTCAAATAAACTAACCACTGTGTCATCTGGTATCTCTCAGAAAGCACTTTAATTTCAGAATGTATTTTCAAATAAACCAAAATGTTGCATTAAAATCTCATTAACAGTACTGCTAAATGTTCTAAGTATGTGAGCCTTATAGTCGTTACGTAATCGTGCAACAAACAAGCAAGAATGTACACACACAATAACACTGTGTCGTCTGTTCACAATAACAATGCATTCGTAATTTCTGTTTAAATAAGTTCTCTTGGTTCTTAATTGGATATTTAACTTCAAACATTGTGGTATGTTAACAGTTTCTTAAGTCTGACAAAGCTTACTAGCAATGTAAAGTGAAAAGTTATATGGCAAAGACAAAGTTAAAAAGCAGATTATTTCCCAACAAACGGTTTTACATGTGAAATGTGGTGTAAACCTTTACTCTTCCTAGTACGCAGAGTTTCAACTTTAACGCAATTATCATGTGGTATACGTCGGTAAAGAATACTGGAATTTTTCTCAAGGTTAGCGTCTATGTTATTTTTCCCTGAGCCAGCGGGCGCACGTGGCTGCCTCCGGTGCGAGTCATTGTCTGTTTCTTTGTTGGCGCGCGTCGTTACTGGGATTAGGAGACCTAACTTCTACAAATTCGCCTTGCCGAGAGGGCCCTGCCCTGTTTAAATCCCGCCAGTTCTGATGCAATTCAGGTCTGTCGTTACGAATATATCGTCTGTCGTCATGTCGGTAGGTTCCGTAGTTTCTTCCTTGTCCGTCACGTGGTGGAGAATTTCTCCCTGAATCGTAGCTGTGCGCCGAACTGTTGCGTCTGAAGTTATTCTGTCTCCCTTGATAATAATTGTTTTGGTTCCCATATTGTCTGTTTCCATGGTAATCACTATCATATTCACTACTATGGAAGTGCAATCTTTCTCTGTACTTATTATTCTGCCAACGGTTGTCATATGGGTGGTGTCTTTTTTGGTCACGATTTGTGTTGTGAGAATAGCCTTGTCGCGTCCAGTTATTATTTCTTTCATCGTGGAATTGCGACGGATATGACCTGTAATTGTTGTGTTCCTGTTTCCGCTTTCCGCGATTGTCAGTGTCAGTTTCCAGTTCTTGTAACAGTCCCTGAAAAGCTTCAATGTCGTCTTTGCAACGTCCTGCTAAAATAATATGTCGTAAATGTTCAGGTAATTTGATTAAGCAAATGCGGATGAGTTCTGAGGGGCTGTATGGGTTTGACAGGTACTGATTTTTGTGCAACATGTCTTCAAAATATTTCACAAGACTGGAGAATTCAGATTGTTCGAAATGTTTCATCATTATGATGCCATGTTTTACTCGGTCTTGTGTGGCTTGAGACCAATATGCTGAGAGGAAGGCATGGTAAAATTCTCCTTCACTGTGGCAATCGTGAATGACCGATCGCATTCTTACAGCTGGTTCATTCTCTAAGTAGCCACACATAAATTCTAATCTGTGTTCTAACGACCAGTTGGGAGGAAAACAATGAGAGAATTGATGGAGCCATGCTTTTGGATGAATGTCGTTGGCAGAATTCTTAAATGTTTTAAATTTACGTGTAGTAATGAACAGCTTATAGTCAAAATCATCATGTCGGCGAGTCGCATAGCGGTCATTGTTACGTCGTTTCGGCGGTTCCATCTCATAATTCGGTGTACCTTGCCAATTTCTTTCATAATTTCCGAAGTGTCCTGTGTTATTATTTTGTGGGTGTTCCGTATTTCTAAGTCCCTCTTTCCGTGTTGGAGCGCGAGTGTCCTCTGAAATATGAAATTTTTGTATTACTTGCGCCAACTGATCTTGTACTTCCCGGATTTCCCTTTTGTATTGCGTATTAATTTGATTCTGATTTTGTTTGAATTTCTTAATTTGTTCATACTCTTCTGTGTCAGTGATGGCTACAGGTATTGTGTCATTCAGATGCTCATCTACCTTTGTAGATAAGTTAGTGAACTGATCCGAAAGTTCGGCTACTTTCTCCGATAGTGTACTTATTTCCTCAGTGTGTTTTTCTGAACCAAGTATCAGAGTATCTACTGTGTCCTTTAAGTTTTCCTGAGTTTTTGCAAGTTGCGTAACCGAATCGGTAGATGCAACTGAGTAAATTTTAGCTTGCAAGGTGTCGTGATTTTCATGAACAATGGTTTGCAGTTCTTTTATGGCTGCTTCGTGATTCTGTATTGCATTTTCATGCCGCGAAAAAATGGGTTGAAAATGCTCACAAATTTGTGTTTTTACGTCATTACAGACTTTTTGACATTTCGATTCAATGTTATGTAACTCACTAGTTAAATCTTCACGTGTTTGTTCAAGTGTGGTGTCTAACTTTTGAAGCTTTTGCTGTGTTTGTCTCTGATTTTGTTCCATTGTGTCTAACTGTTGCTGTGTTTGTCTCTGGTGTTGTTCCATTGTGTCTAACTGTTGCTGTGTTTGTCTCTGGTATTGTTCCATTGTGTCTAACTTTTGAAGATTTTGTTCCATTCTGTCTAACTTTTGTAGCTTTTGCTGTGTTTGTCTCTGATTTTGTTCCATTGTGTCTAACTTTTCAAGCTTTTGTCCCATTTGTTGAATTAATTGTAATAACAATGCACTGGTGTCTGAAACATGTTCCTCAGTGCTTTTCGGCAGTGAATTTGCACCGGCAACATTCACATTTTGACAAGCGGAAAATGTGTCTTGACTTATTTGAGAAAACGGTGAGGATCCAAAACCTGAATCTACAGTATTTGCGAGATCGTGTCGTGTCATTTCGGATTCCTGAGCCGAGCTATTGCCGACCGATCGATCGATAATGCTTCCCTGCTCACTAATTGTTTCACTGCCTACGCCATTGTTTGCCGCCCGCTCCATTTCCCTAGGCACAATTACCAAATTACTACTTTGAATATTAGTTAATTCATTACACGGTGGCGCTAATACACTGCTTTCGTCTTCGCTGTCATTTCTCAGTTTACTTTGGAGCCTAGTGTTACGTTTTTCACACGCCATTATTGTCACAATATTTCACACGACAACACAGAAAAACACAATTTTAAGAGCAAAAATAGGGGAACACATTAACATAGCACTGAAAATAATATCTAGTTAATTGCAGCTGCGAAATACTTGGTACAAATCTACATGCGTGCCACACCTGTTTTACTGTACAACAATGAAAGACTGCAACTACAAAGGAGATTCTCTCTACAATTACGCGCTAGCAATAAACAAAATCTACACCAATTACACAAACTACAAGAAAAAAATCAGAAGATTCCAGTGAGGTATCCTAGGCTAAGGGTCGACATATGAAACGTCCCCTTTGAACAATTTATACAGGACTGTGCTTAAACTGACGCACAATATTTTTTAGCGCAACGCAATCTGACTTTCAATAATCTCTACAAGAGAATGGCCCTGACTAACATTAACCTGTACTTTTCACAAATCACTTACCTCACAAAAATCTTGGTTACTCCCACTACTGCAATACAGTGAGCGCCACTACTGCCAGCTAAATAAAAGATTCAAACTATGGAAGGCCCTAACTACTGATAGGGATAGTTAGCAAATGAAAGATATTAATAGAGAACAAACAATGTATTTACCTTGATATCATCATATATACATCAGTTCATGACAAATTACAAAACTCCGCCATCTCTCTCTCCACATCCACCACTGCTGGCGGCTCACCTCCAACTGCGCAACGCTACGCGCTGTTCACAGCCAGCTGCCGCTGCCCAACACTACAATGGCAGACAACAATGCTAACTAGCCACCGACTGCACACAGCACAGCCAGTGATTTTTATACAGAGGTGGCGTTACCAATAAAAAACCAAAACAGCCTACTTACAGTATTACCACACAATATTGGTTATGCAATACATACAATACATGGAAAAATTATTAAATGTTCTCCAACAAAGTTCGACTATAATAATTCCCTAGTTATCTCATGGGTATTTAGTGGCCACTGCATATTCGAGCCCCACGTTGGGCGCCAATTTAACGAAATTGCTGTTATTTTCGTTAAAGATAGTATAATAATTATTATTGCTTTTAGTTAATTAATTTGCCTATCTTTAACTGTCTTCTGTAAGTACGAACTTTGTTGTAGAACCTCTCCCTTATTTGCGTGTGGTAATAAAAAAATTCACTTTCAAAAGAATTACGTACATTTAAGAACTACGTGAACTCATATTAACTGATTAAGCATATTTAGTTGAGAATTAAATCTTTTACATAATTCCGCCTTGGCACACATTTTCTAAATGCAGTGGGTTTTTTGTTAAATATTTACTGAATTCTATCCCGGCGTTAGCTATAGAACACAAGATTATCTCTATTAGCAGAAAATGGTTAATTATTGCCAAGCCGACATTTAATTATCGCTGATCAAACCTACTTCGCTATACATTTAAGTTATTTGAAAGAACCAAACTTGTTAAATTTCAATGTTAACTAACATTAACTACCCGCCTACGAATGCACAAACATATAATTAGTTAAAAAATTCATCAGTCTCAGGATCACTGTAAAAGAAGAACATTTTCTTAATTCACTGTTAATTTTTATCTATCTGTTCCCGATTTACGGGTTTGGTTGATTTTTCCTTTAGCGGAACAATTTTTTAAATGTGCCGCCGCTGCAAATCGATCGGTCGCGGCACAGCCCAGCAACACCGCTAAAAATGCTGAAAATTCTTTAAAGAAATTTTATAGATGACATGGGCAAGCTAATTTACATTAATAATACACACTTTTGATAAATTCTGATATATTTAGATCAAACAATAATTGAACTCACATTAATTTGTAACGCCTCCTCTAATGGCGGCTAAGTCTAGACAGAGACAAAAGAAGTCTACCCATTTATAAATTGCTTCGACACAGCTTCCTCTCGCATTCAGCTCTACACAGAAAAGACCAAACAATACGCTGTACATGGTTCTTTTATACTACTGCTGACTATTAACATTTCTTTGTAATTTGACAATATTATTCTCCTCTGGCTAAATTTTACATCTCTGTTATCGCAGATACAGACACATTTCACAATCACATAATAAATATAGAAAAATTACTATCCTAAATACAGAGAGAATATTGCTACAAAAAATATTACGATAATAACAAATGTCTTTTACACAAAATTCAGTAATAATTTTTGTTCGTTAACTAAGGTATATAGAACTTGCTCAGAGCGGCGTATATGGTACAAATAAACTCTTGTTCATTAATAGCGTGAGTTTGCCAGGGAACGTTACAGAGCCAATACCCATTTATCATCTGCATTTTTTCTTGGTGTAGCAATTTTAATGGCCAGTAGTGTATCTACGCAGTTGAATCGTTAGGATTGTAACGCGTCTCTTGTCTCATTATTTGATTATGGGCAAAACGATTGGGTTAATGGTGGTGCAGTGACGAGGGGCCAGTTAAGACGCGCGACAGCTAGATCTGTGTGACTTGTTGCAGAGCAACACGTGAGAGCGCAATTAGTACACTGTGTAGTGCACGCTCTTAGTTTAGTTCTAGTGCATTCATGTGAGATACCTATAGTACGGAACAGTAAAGGAACCATAAAAAGTATAGCGAACATTTATAGACAGTCTCCATTTCGGGACTACTGCCTTTTGAAGAAAACTGCGGATCAAATTAATTCATCTCATTCAACGTTTTTATTTCTTCGTGAGATGCTGTGGATCATAAAGCTTGTGGCTGTCGAAATCTTTGCAGAAATACTTCCTGTAGCACGTGGAACCGTTGGGGCACTACAAGGTGCTACCAGTAGGGATGTTTCCAATGAAGTTTAACAGCTGTTGTTGTGACGGATTTGTTATATTTGAATTTGGTTCTAAACACGTGATAAATAATATTATTGTTATAAGAATGTAACTAGTGAAGTACATATACAGTCAAAATGAACACTCGTCTTTTGTTGTACAACGTCTTCTTTGCTATGACTGTAGGTCAGAGCAAAGGTACATTTATGTACACGGACAGAGCCAGTCTATAACTTAAAATGAAATAGAATGTCGTTGGTAATAGAAGTAGAAGCAATGTTCAATAGAAATTCTTTTTTGTAGCACTGTTCACAGAGGCATTTCACAAAGGCTGGCAAGAACTTGCTGATTAACTTGATGAGTCTAACTGTTTTTCTCTTACTCTGTTGCCGCCGAACATGGAACTCTTCTCGCTGATTAATGTTGGACTAGCCGATAACTTGTATGTAGCCTAGCGCAGAACTGACGTGGTACCTGTGTGTCGGTCTATTTCAAGACAGGCCACCGATGCCGGAGTTGAGAAGCTCTTTGGGCGTGTCTTGTTACTTCCGCCTCACTGGTGTGGCCACCGATGCTCCGATAGCAAGGAACATCTTTGTGGAGTCGATAGCAGGCGCCAGCGATACACATATAGACTACACCACAACTGCGATCCGTCATGGAAAATAATGTTTATCGTGTCGCTAGCTATACTAAGAACAGCGTTTTTGATTTACAGCTAACCTAAACAAGAGAACGCAGACTGTCAGTGTGGACTTGTTCGACACTTGCAGTCATACGAAAACAATAACAACATTTTTCAAAATATTCGGAACGAAAGTTAGTTCTCAGTTCTCTTTGAGCAAGTGAAGCGGGTGAGTTCAAGTGAGATAATTGTTCAAGAATGTCATCAAGGCAAATAAAGCACATCAACGTACCAGGAGAAACTGTCTAAACATAATACTATTGAAAGGTATTTTACGCTTTTATTGACCATGTGATTACGGAGGTGGAGGTTCCTTTTAAATACGTGGAGAAACGACAGAAAGAATTCAGATGCTTCTGTCTGAGAAAACCACTCCAGGGCAGTAAAAAGTGTTAACAAGCACAAATATTTGAGGATGAAATTTAGGCGTATTTCTGAGAGAATATGAGATACCATGCAATAACTGGAAACATGTAAGATAAAAACCTGCCACTGCAATAGAAGCCATTGATCAGTGCGACTAAGAATCTTCCCATAGATAATAAGGCTTCTTATCATTGTAGCCACACTCCAGTTTCCAATGCGACTCCAGAAAAATGTTTCTCGACTCTAAAGAGGCTAAATACTTAGATTGGAACTAAAATGCAAAATGAAAGACTTGTTAGTGTTACTCTAATGATGTTATCTGGCAATGAAACTAGATTCTGAAAGAATTATAAATTACAACAGCAATAAGATTCTAAACGCCAAATATAACACTCTAAATTACAATCATTATTGTTATTAATTAAATTACGCTAACTTAAATGAAAGACTTGTTGGTCTTGCTCTAATGAATGTTCATCATGTCCTGGCAGTGCAATTAGATTCCGAAGAAATTGAAAATAAGCTACCAATAAGATGTAAAAGACCAAATATAATAATTTAAATTAAAACCATTATTGAAAATCGCTGGGAGGTTACCAAGGTTACCAACACTCTATGTTACGACCTTTGCCTTTCGCGGGCAAGTGTTCTACCACTTGAGCTACCAAGGCACGACTGTCGATTGGCCTCACAGCTGTTCTTCCGCTAGTACCTCGTCTCCTAGCTTCCAAACTTCACAGGAACCTCTCCGACCAAACATGCATGACCAGCACTCCTGGAAGAAAGGATATTGCTTAGCCAATGCAGACTGTCAGCGAGGACTGTCATTGTGGAAAATCATTATTTCTGTTTATTAAATTACACTAAATTATGGCCCAAAGTTACAGCTAAATGCCAAAGAATCCCAAACTTAAATGTAAACAAATAATATAAGAATAATATAACTATATTGTATCATACAATATAAATAAGTATGTAAATAAATAATGTACTTAGATTTTCTACTTTTTTTCGTTTGTCATAAATAAATACCGTAACACCTACTTTAGAAATGCTTTATTTAAAGCTGCTTCTATAAACTGGCGTTCGCCTGCAACTTTACTTGCCTGTGATACGGATTACGACGTGTTTATGGGATTTTTAATTTCCAGTACATTTTATTGGGGTTAAAAGAAACGACTTTTTATCGAGTGAACGAAATTACGGGGAAGTCTAGTTTAGCTCTCCAGAGGCCAGTATTGGATACCCACACGCAAAAGGATTGTAACTGATGCTGACGAAAGCAACTACTAGATACTCGCCGAGTTTCGTGTTATTGTACGTACTCTTTCAAAGCCCCCGGGGCAACAGAATCTACGATATTCAAATCCGATTTTTATAATTTCATCTCATAAAATACTTTCTTTATGTCACCATCTCTATCTGCTGAATAAACTACGCACGTTGAAAATTCTATGGGAACGCGTCTAAGGGCCAATGTCATTGTTCAAAATAAAGAAAAGCTTATGATAATGTGAAACTAGTTGTTACTAGTGTAGTCGGTAGTTTCGCCTTAACGTCATCCTAAGTCAAGGCAATTTTCTACCTGGTCTTCAAACCGTCAGATCTTCAAATCGTCAGGTACTGCAAAGTTGAGGAAATAGTCTTTAGCGTCATTGGTGATTTTTATTTTATAGCCGTTAGGCCATGGTATAGCTTCAGATTGATGCAAACATCCTGAGAACTGAACTGTTAGTACGCTGCTCGCAACGGTCGGCTTATGACGTCAATTCACTACCACGTACGATCATCTACTCGCATCTTCAAAATAGTTAGCATTACAGAACAAGCTCCATAACACGTCTACATCTACCTCTACATTTATACTTCGAAAGCCACCCAACGGTGTGTGGCGGAGGGTATTTTACGTGGCATTGTCATTACCTCCCTTTCTTGTTCCAGTCGCGTATGGTTCTCGGGAAGAACGACTGCCGGAAAGCCTCCGTGGGCGCTCGAATCTCTCTAATTTTACATTCGTGATCTCCTCTGGAGGAATAAGTAGGGGGAAGCAATATATTCGATACCTCATCCAGAAACTCACCGTCTCCAAACCTGGACAGCAAGCTACACCGCGATGCAGAGCGCCTCTCTTGCAGAGTCTGCCACTTGAGTTTGCTAAACATCTCCGTAACGCTATCACGCTTACAAAAAACACTGTGACGAAACGCCCCGCTCTTCTTTGGATCTTCTCTATCTCCTCTGTCAACCCGATCTGGTACGGTTCCCACACTGATGAGCAATACTCAAGTATAGGTCGAACGAGTGTTTTGTAAGCCACCTCCTTTGTTGATGGACTACATTTTCTAAGGACTCTCCCAATGAATCTCAACGTGGCACCCGCCTAACCAACAATTAATTTTATATGATCATTCCACATCAAATCGTTCCGTACGCATACTCCAAGATATTTTGCAGAAGTAACTGCTACCAATGTTTGTTCCGCTATCATATAATCATACAATAAAGGATCCTTCTTTCTATGTATTCGCAATACATTACATTTGTCCATGTTAAGGGTCAGTTACCACTCCCTGCTCCAAGTGCCTATCCGCTGCAGATCTTCCTGCATTTTGCTGCAATTTTCTAATGCTGCAACTTCTCTGTGTACTACAGCATTACCTGCGAAAAGCCGCATGGAACTTCCGACACTATCTACGCATCTCACAATTGTGTTACAGCATGTGTTACAGCATTATCCAATGCCCATCAAACCGAAATTAAGAAGCCTGAATTGTGTGGTCAGTCTTTACTGTACCTGCAACACTTTTCTCTCTTATAATGTTGTCAACTATCGACATTAACTGATTCAAAGGGCTAATATTTTAGTCGCGCCGTGTTCTGCACCACGGCGGCTAATTCTATTTCGATGTAAATTAGTGTCGCAATCAGCTATTTCGTAAGTGTTCTACTTTGATGGCCTCCTATGTATTTCAACTTCCACAAACAAGAGCTCTTCTAGCCTAAATATAATTTCACTTCGTCTTCAAATATCGCTTACTTCATAACCTCACACTCATGTTTCTTCGCTGTGTCTTTTCTTCAATCCAGGGTGTTAAAAAATGTCACGGATTCCCAGAGGAGGTACTAGTGATCAAAACTAGACGAAAAGTTCCTCTAATGGTATGTTCGGCAATTACCATCGAATACGACGTAG
This sequence comes from Schistocerca nitens, assembly GCF_023898315.1. NCBI lineage: Eukaryota > Metazoa > Arthropoda > Insecta > Orthoptera > Acrididae > Schistocerca > Schistocerca nitens. Next base: position 255,273,051 of record NC_064618.1, read on the forward strand.
GCCAATCGATTCTCTCATTCCCACCGTAGACAGTGGTGCAGGTGGTAACCACACACCTTGACACATCCTTCATCTCTCCTTCGTAGTGAATCATGCACTATCTCAAGTACACCTGGCTCCATGCGGACTGCGTTAGGCTTATTGGTCACACGCTCATGTAACATCTGAACATTGTACAACGAACAGCGCGACCACTGACCCATGGTACGAATGACACCGTACACTGAAGTTGCCATCCTTGCAGAAAGACAATGACTGTATCCAGAATGAGAGTTTCACTCTGCAGCGGAGTGTGCGCTTATATGAGACTTCCTGGCAGATTAAAACTGTGTGCCGGACCGAGACTCGAACTCGAGACCTTTGCCTTTCGCAGGCAAGTGCTCTACCATCTGAGTTACCTAAGCATGACTCACGCCCCGTCCTCACAGCTTTACCTCTGCCAATACCTCGTCTCCTACCTTCCAAACTTTACAGAAGCTCCGCTGCGAAACGTTGAAGAGCTAGCACTCCTGAAAGAAAGGATATTGCGGAGACATGGCTTAGCCACAGCCAGGGGGATGTTTCAAGAATGAGATTTTCACTCTGCAGCGGAGTGTGCGCTGATATGAAACTTCCTGGCAGATTAAAACTGTGTGCTGGACCGAGACTCGAACTCGAGACCTTTGCCTTTCGCAGGCAAGTGCTCTACCATCTGAGCTACCCAAGCACGGCTCACGCCACGTCCTCACAGCTTTACTTCTGTTAGTACCTCGTCTCCTACCTTCCAAACTTTGCAGAAGCTCTCCTGCATTCTAGAAACATCCCCCAAGCTGTGGCTAAGCCATGTCTCCGCAATATCCTTTCTTTCAGGAGTGCTAGTTCTGCAAGGTTTCGCAGGAGAGCTTCTGTAAAGTTTGCAAGGTAGGAGACGAGGTACTGGCTGAAGTAAAGCTGTGCTGACGGGGCGTGAGCTGTGCTTGGTTAGCTCAGATGGTAAAGCACTTGCCCGCGAAAGACAAAGGCCCCGAGTTCGAGTGTTGGTCAAGCACACAGTTTTAATCTGCCAGGAAGTTACAATGACTGTAGTTTCTACACGACGAAGCATCACACCATTTTCTACAGATCTAGCGACAGTACCTCTCTCCAGCGTTTCGTGGGCAGTGGATCGATCCAGAAGTACCTGTAGTATGGCCTTCCCGTTTACCGAATTTGAATCCCTTTCATTTCCGGCTAAAGGGACATTTAAAGGCAGTGGCATGTGCCCAAGTCATCTACGACGCGCAGCCGTTAGCGGGGCGTGTGACCAATGCATGTGACGCAGTCCGGACTGTGCCAGGTGTTCCAAACGTGATTCACCGCGAAGGACTGAAGGATGTGTCACGATGCACTGTAAGTACATGCAGCATTACCTACACTCTATACTGCACCGTGACAGAGAGATAGGAATGAGAAGACACATTGACCCATATATCAACAGGTATCGGCTCCTTGACGTATGATTATAGCAACATTTCTTCTAGTTCTGAGCAATACTGCCTTTCTCAAGAGTACTGAGGCTTCTTGTTAAAAAAAGAGAACTGCATACAACAGCCTTTCCTAGTTTCTCATAACATTCTTTGCTACTCTTATGACAGCAGCGCCTAAAAATCACATGTCTAATGACGGTCGACGGCATTTTGTGAAAACTTTGTTGCAAATTGAAGATTTCATTTCCTTCCATTTTTTGTTTGTTTGAAGACCTTACTGTTAAAATGATTTATAATATTCTATACCTCGCTTAATTTTCTAATATGTTGGTACAGAAAATTCTCTTTGTTCCTGCCATTTACCTTTTATTTTAAAAATGGCAAATCACCTTTATTTCCAGATACTATTTTTTTTTTGAAAATACGGATAATGAGATGTTAACAAATAACTTCTTCTTTTGTCGTCGAAAAACAAAATACTTAAGTGATTGTGATTTTCGCCTTCTTAATTTACTTTTTAGGAAGAACTTTTTATATACTGAAATTTCCTGGAAGGTTAAAACTGTGTGCCGGACCGAGACTCGAACTCGGGACCTTTGCCTTTCGCGGGCAAGTGCTCTACCACTTGGTAGAGTTCGAGTCTCGGTCCGGCACACAGTTTTAATCTGCCAGGAAGTTTCATATCAGCGCTCACTCCGCTGCAGAGTGAAAATCTCATTCGGGGTACATTTTATGTATTGTTACAAGTCATTCCTATCTGTATTACTGTCTGTTCGAAGTGGAGATCTTTAAGTTAGCAGGAAGCCAGAACAGCGATGAAAGTTTACGTAATCATGATATTCGTTGCACGTATCATCAGCGTTTAGCGTCGGACTTGTTGAAGAGAGAGAGAGCCGTCTGCAAATTACACTTCTGCAATAGCTACTCTGTCCATTGCGAAATCGCGCTCCCGCCTCTTACTAAAGAGCTTCAGTAATTGCCAGTATTTCCATGCCTTCTAAACACCAGCAACTTTCACCTTATGTTTATGGCTGTGGTAAAAGCTTAGAAACTAGAGGTGCATTACAGTTCTGTTGCGTTTCGAAATAAGCCCTTCCTTTAACTCGAACGTCTCGAAGTTCATCTCCAGTAATTTTGATCTTGTTGTAGGAACCTAGTAAGTAAACCTTCCCGATGAAAATTCCTGCGTGAAGTGTTGCGTTTGCAATTTTTTTATGCTTTTCGTGTGAACATAATATTGCCTTTATAAACATTTTTGGGTTAACTTTCATTCGACCTTAATTGCTATTCAAATGTGTGAGTTATTTGCTGCTGTCGTATTGGTACAGTCAACTGACACGTTAAAGAATAAAAAAGATCTTCTTTTGTCGAAAATACTCTGCCAAGAAAAAATGCAACACCAAAAAAAAAAAAAAAACGATTAATGTCGATTAGTGAAATTACTGGGATACATTTGTGTGGGTAGCACATTTAAAATCGCAAGACCACAGGTTAATGTAAGCGCGAGATAAGACATTGCAAATGTGAAATGCTGGTACATTAGTAACCAAAGTAAGAACCAGACTGTTGAATGCAAGCAAGGAAACGTGGAAACGTGCATGCATTGCAGGTACCGGATGTCAGCTTGTGGAATGGAGTTCCACGCCAGTCGCTCATTGTAAGTCAATGAAGGGGCGGTTAACGCTGTATGTGGATGACGCTGGAGTTGCCCTCCGTTGAAGTCCCTCATGTGCTCAATTGGAGAAATATTTGGCTATCGAGCAAACCCAGGCAACGTGTTGACACTCTTCAGAGCATGTTGGCTTACAAAAGCGGTATGTAGGCGAGCGTTATCCTATTGGAAGACACCCTCTGGAATACCGTTCATGAATGTCAGCACAACAGGTAGAATCACCAGATTGACGTAGAAATTTGCACTCATGGTGCTTGGGAAAACGACAAGAGTGCTCATGCTGTCATACGAAACCGCACCCCAGATCATTACTGCACGTGTAGGTCCAGTATCAGGTGTAGCTACAGTGCGTCTAGCACGCACACACGTTGGTTGCAAGCCCTCAGATGTCCTCCTTCTGACCAACACACACCAACACTGGCACCGAAGCAGAACCGTCATTTATGAGAAAACACAACAGTCTTGCATCCTGATTTACGAGGGTCACTCCAAAAGAACTGCACACTATTATTTTTTAAATCCATCTTTTATTCTACATGTCTGAAAGTTTTATAGTGTGTAAATACATCCTTTAGGAACAATATTTTCATTTCTCCACATAATTTCCATCCCTCTCAACTGCCTTACGCCATCTTGGAACCAGCGCCTGTATACCCGCACGGTAAAATTCTGGACCAACCTGTTGGAGCCACTGTTTAGCAGCGTCCACAAGGGAGTCATCGTCTTCAAACCTGGTTCTAACAAGAGAGCCTTCCAGTTTCCCAAAGAGATGATAGTCACATGGAGCCAGGTCAGGACTGTAAGGCGGGTGTTTCAGTATTGTCCATCCGAGTTTTGTGATCGCTTCAATGGTTTTTTGACTGACATGTGGCCGTTCATTGTCGTGCAACAGCAAAACATCCTTCTTTTGCCGATGTGGTCGAACACAACTCAGTCGAGCTTGTAGTTTCTTCAGTGTCGTCACATATGCATCAGAATTTATGGTAGTTCCACTTGGCATGATGTCCACAAGCAAGAGTCCTTCGGAAGCGAAAAACACCACAACCATAACTTTTCCAGCAGAAGGTGTGGTTTTGACGTCTTTTTTCCTGGGTGAATTTCCATAATGCCATTCCATTAATTGCCTCTTCGTCTCTGGTGACAAATGATGGAGCCATGTTTCATCACCTGTCACAATTCTTCCAAGAAATTCCTCTCCACCATTCTCGTACTGTTTCAAAAGTTCGCTGCACACCGTTTTTCTTGCTTCTTTGTGAGCCACTGTCAACATTCTGGGAACCCACCTGGCACAAAACTCTTTAACACCAACACTTTCAGTATTCTGGAAACACTTCCTTCTGGGAACCCACCTGGCACAAACCTCGTTAACACCAACACTTACAGTATTCTGGAAACACTTCCTTCCCCTATCCCAACGTAGCGCGACATATCGTTCACTGTGATGCGTCTGTCAGCAGTCACCAATTCGTTAACTCTCTGCACATCATCTGGTGTCTGTGCAGTACGGGGCCTGCTGCTGCGAGGACAATTCTCAATATTCCCGTGCACGCTTTCATCACGTGACTTGCTTGCCCACCGACTAAATGTACTGCGATCGACAGCAGCATCTCCGTACACGTTTTTCAACCTCTTGTGGATGTTTCCCACTGTCTCGTTTTCACAGCACAGGAATTCTACGACAGAACGTTGCTTCTGACGAACGTCAAGTGTAGCAGCCATCCTGAAGACATGCTGTGACGGAGCCACTCACGGGAACAGGTTGAACTAAGTTTTAAAACAAGCGGGAAGGATGTATATACACACTGTAAAAATTTCACAGATGCAGAAAGAAAACTGTATTTTTACAAAAATAGTGTGCATTTCTTATGGTGTGATCCTCGTACAATGAGCTCCCGCTTGACACCAATGAAGTTGCAAACGTCGGTTGTTTTGGGTTAGCGGAATTGGCGTCTGTCCCGGAGCAGTCGTCGAAGTGACGCGTTTGTAGCAGTTCTTTGTGTCACTGTCGTGCGAATTGCTCAAATTGCTAATGCAGATGTAGTGCGATTAGCCAGAGCCATACGCCAAACTCGATCGTCTTCCCTCTCGGTGGTGTGATGTGACCGTCCGGAGTTCGGTCCATTTGCGACCGTACGTTCCTCTGATCACAGCTGCCAGCAGTGATATAGGCTGGCTACAATCCCGCCAAAACTTTCTGCAATATGGCAGAAGAAACGTCCGGCTTCTCGTAGCCCTGTTACACGATCTCATTCAAACTCAGTAACGTGCTGATAACTGACCCTTTATCGTCTTGAAGGCATTCTTGACTAACATCAAGTCACCACGTCCAGTCTTACATCTGTTACAGAATGTGCACTACTGGCCATTAAGATTTCTGCACCACGAAGACGACGTGCTACAGATGCGAAATTTAACCGACAGGAAGAAGATGCTCTGATATGCAAATGATTAGCTTTTCAGAGATTCACACAGGGTTGGCGCCGGTGGCGACACCTACAACGTGCTGACATGAGGAAAGTTTCCAACCGATTTCTCATACACAAACCGCAGTTGACCGGCGTTGCCTGGTGAAACGTTGTTGTGATGCCTCGTGTAAAGAGGAGAAATGCGTACCATCACGTTTCCGTCTTTGATAAAGGTCGGATTGTAGCCAATCGCGATTGCGGTTTATCGTATTGCGACATTGCTGCTCGCGTTGGTCGAGATCCAATGACTGTTAGAAGATTATGGAATCGGTGGGTTCAGGAGGGTAGTACGGAACGCCGTGCTGGATCCCAACGGCCTCGTATCATTAGCAGTCGAGATGACAGGCATCTTATCCGCATGGCTGTAACGGATCGTGCAGCCACGTCTCGATCCCTGAGTCAACCGAGGGGGACGTTTGCAAGACAACAACCATCTGCACGAACAGTTCGACGACGTTTCCAGCAGCATGGACTATCAGCTCGGAGACCATGGCCGCGGTTACCCTTGACGCTGCATCACAGACAGGAGCGCCTGCGAAGGTGTGCTCAACGACGAACCTGGGTGCACGAATGGAAAAACGTCATTTTTTCGGATGAATCCCGCTTCTCTTTACAGCATCATGATGGTCACATCCGTTTTTAGCGACCTTCGCGGTGAACGCACATTGGAAGCGTGTATTCGTCATTGCCATACTGGCGTATCACCCAGCGTGATGGTATGGGGTGCCTTTGGTTACACGCATTGACGACACTTTGAACAGTGTACGTTACATTTTAGATGTGTTACGACCCGTGGGTCTACCCATCATTCGAATCCTGCAAAACCTTACATTTCAGCAGGATAATGGACGTCCGCATGTTGCAGGTCCTGTACGGGCCTTTCTGGATACAGAAAATGTTCGACTGCAGCCCTGGCCAGCACATTCTCCAGATATCTCATCAACTGAAAACGTCTGGTCAATGGTGGCCGAGCAACTTGTTCGTCTCAATACGCCAGTCACTACTCTTGATGAACTGCGGTATTGTGTCGAAACTGCATGGGCAGCTGTACCTGTATATTGCGTCAAGCTCTGTTCGACTTAATGCCCAGGCGTATCAAGGCCGTTATTACAGCCAGAGGTGGTTGTTCTGGGTACTGATTTCTCAGGGTCTATACCCCCAAATTGGGTGAAAATGTAATTACATGTCAGTTGTAGTATAATATATTTGTCTAATGAATACCCGTTTATCATCTGCATTTCTTCTTGGTGTAGCAATTTTAATGCCCAGTAGTGTACTTAAGTAAAACCTTATTTGCATCCTCAAAGTGTCGGGAGTAGCGCCACTGTTATGTGACTGGCGCGAAATTTTAATAGACATCATTTTTCAGATGTAGAAGCGCCCCTACCAATGTCCTCATATCGCACAACTCCATGGTGCTGCGATTTTTTCCCTCAGTGTATTGCATCATTTCTCATTTACAAAAAGCAAAGGAAAGAAAAGCTGAAATATGGACTTGAAGCAATGAAAACAACGGCCAGACGTGACCTTCACCAGAGCCTATCTCGTCTCTAAACAGAGCTATTTTACCTGTCATCGTTCCAGAACACATCACAAAATCTTCGAAATGCATACCTCCAGTTTACATTTAAGTTATGAGGCTCTTCAGGAAGTCGGTCGCGCTAGTATTGCTTTGTGCTGAGAAAATTCGGGCGTCCCGCGACGGTTGCTACGGCTACAGTAGCCTTGACACCCAGCGCGGCCTATGGGTCTGCCAGTGCTACGCAACGCAACGCCGAGGACACAACAGCCGCCCACGCCCACGGCCGCCACCGCCAACCGGTTTGGCGCTCTCGCAGCGGCAGCAGCAGTCGCTGGAGGGACGCTTTCACTTGCGCCGCGCACAACCCAGCGTGCCGTATCCGCGTCCAGCCGCTCAGCTGCTAGTACACCACAGGCCGCGAGGGCAGCCAGCCGCACGCAAGCTCTGCACACGTAAGTGCTCTCTACCCATCTTTACCGTTTACCGCTCTTTCATCTCCACACAGTGCATATTTCGCTGTCATCAGCGTAGTTCTCTGAGACGACGATGCTGTGGTGTACGCGAAGGTGTCGTCGTTGAGTGACTGTAGGAGGATACAAGAGGACTTGGACAGGATTTGTGATTGGTTTAAAGAACGGCAGCTAACTCTAAATATAGATAAATGTAAATTAATGCAGGTGAATAGGAAAAAGAATCCCGTAATGTTTGAATACTCCATTAGTAGTGTAGCGCTTGACACAGTCACGTGATTAAATAATTGGGCGTAACATTGCAGACCGATATGAAGTGGGACAAGCATGTAATGGCAGTTGTGGGGAAGGCGGATAGTCGTCTTCGGTTCATTGGCAGAATTTTGGGAAGATGTGGTTCATCTGTAAAGGAGACCGCTTATAAAACACTAATACGACCTATTCTTGAGTACTGTTCGAGCGTTTGGGATCCCTATCAGGTCGGATTGAGGGAGGATATAGAAGCAATTTAGAGGCAGGCTGCTAGATTTGTTACTGGTAGGTTTGATCATCACGCGAGTGTCACGGAAATGCTTCAGGAACGCGGGTGGGAGTCTCTGGAGGAAAGGAGGCGTTCTTTTCGTGAATCGCTACTGAGGAAATTTAGAGAACCAGCATTTGAGGCTGACTGCAGTACAATTTTACTGGCGCCAACTTATATTTCGCGGAAAGACCACAAAGATAAGAGAGATTAGGGCTCGTACAGAGGCATATAGGCTGTCATTTTTCCCTCGTTCTTTTTGGGAGTGGTAGATGGAGAAAAGACGCTAGTTGTAGTACGAGGTACCCTCCGCCACGCACCGTATGGTGGACTGCGGAGTATATATGTAGATGCAGATGTAGATACAGATAGAATCCAGTACTCTGGAACCAGTTCTCTGGTAAATATCCTTTTGTTTGTCAACCTATGCCTGCTCTCGTCTTCGCACACAGCTAGCTTTTGCTTGGGTAGAGACATTTGTGTTACATGTTGCGAGAAAAGGTATTTTACTATATAATTTTATAAGCTGTCAGTTCTGAAATTTTTTCTGCTTGAAACTCCCTGGCAAATGAAAACCGTGCTCCTGTCCTAGACTCAAGACATTTGCCTTTCGTAGGCCAGTGCTCAGCCGACTAAGCTACTCGAGCACGACTCACGAGCCGTCCTCAGAACCTTACTTCCGCCAGTTTCCCATGTATTATCTTCCAAACTTCTCAGTCCTGCTTTAAATAAGACAGTCTCGGTTGAAAAATCTTTCCTATTTCCAGGAAATGACGCGTTTCGCACTTTTGGGGCATCATAAGATTAGCGTAAAAATTAATGTAGACTACTAACTTTCGTCCATTAATGCCCACAAGGGGGGTTGGACGTCAAACGGGCCGACTTCTAGAAGGAGAGGCACCACAGGACATTTTAATTTGTACTGTCTATACTTTTACAAATAAATTCATAAAACTTTGTCAGCATGACCAGGAAGGATCAGGATTCACACTCATAGCAACGGAAGTTCAAGAACACGAAAAAATAATATTTTTTAAATGTGAAATTTCATGATTTTTTTTCACATACTGTCGGCTGCATTTGTTGCTGTATGTACACTTTTCTTCATAAGAGATTCTTCGATGAATTTTGCACAGCTTACAAATCATACTTACAGGTGTATAAAACTCTAGAATTTATTTAATCTATGGAAAAATGAATGGGCTGTACATTTTAAACTTTGTGTTCAGAAAAAACTCGAATTTTATAGTTAATTATCTCAATTTTTACCACAGTTTTTAACAGATTTGGGAAATTCTAGAGTTTCATACATCTGTAAGTATGGTTTGTATGCTGTGCAAAATTCATCGAAGAATCCCTCTTACTCATGAATAAAAGTGTACCTAAAGCAACAAATGCAGCCAATACCAAGTGAAAAAATGATGATATTTCACATGAAAAAAATATTGTTTTGCTATGTTTTTGAACTTCCTCTGGTATGAGTGTGAATCCTGAATCCTTCCTGGTCATGCTAACAAAGTTTTATGAATTTATTTGTAAAAGTATAGACAGTGTAAATTAAAACGTCCTGTGGTGCCTCTCCTGCTCCAAGCCGGCCCGTTTCACGTCCTACGCACCTTAAGATAAAATTCCACAAGGAACCATCGTCCTATCTTCATGGGATGTTGGTGTGGCCGGCTTGTAGGAATGACGTATCCAGTTCTTGAGCACATCATCTACTATTTGTCAGCTGTACGCAACACTTCATGCTGTTATGCCGGAGCGCTGTTGGTTCCGTGCTACGTCCCGTAATGCTTTTCTTCATCCCATGACTATAAGATGATAGTTCCCTTTAAACAGATGCAATGTGTGGGTATTAATGGGCGAATATTGGTTCTCCAAATTAATTTTTACGCTAATCTGACGGTGCCCCAAGAGGGCGAACGAGGCATTTCCACTAAACGAGAAAGACATTGATAACGGTTGGTGTACTACGTGCCCTGTATGGCACGGAACAAATTTCACAGTTATACTGTCACGCTTGTGAGACTAGCAGTCCCAGAAGAAAGGCGAAACTTACTTGATTGTGTTCCTAATGTTAAATTTTCTGTCAGATGCTAAACTTTGGGTTTCCTGTTTTGAATGGTGCGCATACCACGTCATCAATCTGATAGGTTACATAACGCTAAATGTTGGTGACAAAATTGGACACCAAAAATGCGTAGAGAAATCTAACTGCTATAATTCTAAGAAAATCATGCACAGCCTCAAACTTATTGTTATCAGAATACCTATAAACTTTCATGAAAAACTGATTGCTTTGAAACTAAAGTTGCTCCCTGTGAAGTTTAATTAAAGAAAGAATGTGTGTTCTACACTATTTGGCTCACCTGAGTAGTACTGGATAACGCTGTACAAACTGCTCTCATAGCTACAGGGCGACTCGGAAACACAGCTACTACATCTAAGTACTTAGATATGCAAATATGCAATGCGTTCTCTAAAAACATTGCTTTCGTTCTTGGTTCATAATTTTACATATTAGTTTTAAATAAACTGGCTTTCGTTCTTGGATCTTAAGTTTACATAATAGTTTTAAATAAACTGAAAATTAACTAACTGGATGTGGACAATGACTCTGGGTTAAATAAACTGAATAGCAGTCTCATACCATTTGACTTAATAGCACTTAATGAAACATGAGTAATAGTTAAGCATTCTCTGAAATCACTTAACTATAATGCCAGAATTACAAAAATTAAACTTCACATGTATAATATTTACTTAAACAAAATTCCAAAATCTAATTCTTAAATCATTTTCTGTTAGAAAGAGACATAAATCACTACAAAAAAAATTAAAATAAAAAAGATTCGAGATCTGAATGTCTGGCGAAGTAGAAGTAATGCATTAACAAACCACTGCCGCAAATCAAACAAACTTAATCATTACGTGTGATCCATTCTTCACAAAGTGTACAATCGTACCAATGTAAACTCAGTTTCCTTTTCTCTCCACAGTAAATATTTCATTAAATATTAACATAATTCACAACAATCTACATTGTTTGCTACTTACTGTTACTAAACCAAAACTTTACTGTTCACACCTAATACCAAAGCTCAAATGTCCGTCTCCTCTCCTCTCCTCGTGATCAACAGAGAAATCTGGCCCGCATCTTCGCAAAGATCACCTCTAACTCACCTCTGTGCAGCGCAGCTTCTCTGCCGAAGCTCCTCGTTTAACCGCAGCCTGGGAATGTTTTCAGAATTAATTTTTCACTTTGCAGTGGAGTGTGCACTACTGTGAAATCTGGATGATAGGAGACGAGGTATTGGAGGAAGAAAAGCGTCGGGTAATCGTTTGGTAATTACCTGCGATTGACGTTTTCTCACCCGCGGACAGATCTCACACACGGAACCCGAGTTTTTTATAACGTGAAGGTAACACGTTTCCGCCCACGTTCTAGCGAAGAGGATCGCTACAGACTTCTTTGCTTTATTGGATTGGGGTGTCGCTTGCGCTATGAATTTTGCTTGCTGGGAGTACATATTTCTTGTTTTTCGCTACATCCATGGTTCTTTTTTTTGTACATTTTTCATCCCTGCCAGCAGTTTGCTGGAAAGTACGTAGCCTTTGATGTTGGGGTTATATTTATACTATAAAAATATTTATACTATAAAAATTATTTTCTTTTTACTGTATGTTACAAAATATGTGCCTATACGCAGACAAGTGATTAAGCTGTCGGACTTAGCTCGCATTTCCTTTCGTCTTTTGTCATTTCAGTCAAGTTGTCAAAAACAAAGAAAAGAAAAGCGTAACGTTCCTTCCCCATTTCCCAACAAAAATAAGTTGGTAGAGCACTTGCCCGAGTAAGGCAAAGGTCGCGAATGCAGCTGTCGGTACGGTACACAGTTTTAAATTGCCAGAAGGCTTTACACCAGAGCACACTCCTCTGTAGAGTGAAAATTTATTCTTTTTGTTAGTTGCTGCCGCTGCTACTCGTTGTTCCCACTAATCACTCAAGTTATTGGCAGTACCGGGCAATGTTATGGAATCACAACATAGGATTTGAACTGATTTATTGATTACTACGCTTGCAATCAATGCGGGGCATTTCACACTGCTATCCAAGCCACATGTTGGCATAGAGCAGTTGCCAATGACGAATTATGTGTCTTCCATTTTGTCTTGTGTTGTTCATTATGATGTGCGTTAGCATTTATATTTCTGATGGCTACTACATAGAGAACTGTAAGGGAGGCATAAATCTGTCTCGCGAGCTTGGAATACTCAACCGATGGATGGATGGGGTTCCACAGAGGCCCTGTGGAGAAATCTGAGACTGGGCACTGAGTAGTGGTGCACACGCTTGTAAACAGAATGTGTGCGTCACCGTCTTTCTTCGCTTAGGTGATCAGAAACTTATGATGGTGTTCCAGCTGTCACATCGGCTCTAGCCGACTATCTCAGGGTCGAGTATCACTTCCCACAACTGCTTTCCAACTTTATCTTAAGACATCGATATAGACTGAATTATCTAGCAACGAATTGTTTTCTTACGTCTGCCACACGACGTAGTTGTATCACTCTGCACTAATAGACTGGAGTACGCCAGCTAAACCAGCTCCACGAAGGCGTTATGAAGAACACGAAGATGAATACGATGTAACTTCTAAGAAGAAGAGAGGTTCCTGTAGCCGGCCGAAGTGGCCGTGCGGTTAAAGGCGCTGCAGTCTGGAACCGCAAGACCGCTACGGTCGCAGGTTCGAATTCAGCCTCGGGCATGGATGTTTGTGATGTCCGTAGGTTAGTTAGGTTTAACTAGTTCTAAGTTCTAGGGGACTACTGACCTCAGAAGTTGAGTCCCATAGTGCTCAGAGCCATTTGAAACATTTTTTCAGGTTCCTGTATCTGTATATTACCTGTTGAAACCACCGCCCCGCTTGTGCTGGAGGTTACATACTGGGCCACATCTCATCCTCCCCACCATCACTCACACACACACACACACACACACACACACACACACACACACACACACACACACTCACACACTTTTTTCCTGCGGCATCCGCGATTGTTACGCTAAATGGATTCTCATTACTTCACTGTATGAGCCCGAATTCCACATATTTTTTCCTTGTGATCACTACACGGAATGTGTGTTATTGCTGCTGCTTCGACAGATTTACAGGATATACTTGTTCCCAAGTAGTGTATTAACGACTGCTGAGACACTATATTACTATGTTCCGCTTTCATTATATAAATTTAATTTTGTTAGTTTAAAATATAATAGTAGACTTTAAACCAACTATCTTTAAAAAGCCGGCCGATGTGGCCGAGCGGTTGTAGGTGCTTCAGTCTGGAACCTCGCGACCGCTACGGTCGCAGGCTCGAATCATGCCTCGGGCATGGATGTGTGTGATGTCCTTAGGTTAGTTAGGTTTAAGTAGTTCTAAGTTCTATGGGACTGATGACCTCAGATGTTAAGTCCCATAGTGCTCAGAGCCATTTGAACCATTTATTTTTAAAAAGAAGGATCTTCGTTCCTCGTGGTATTAACTATGCTTATTTAATATATGTGCGGTGGCTATGTGCACAAGGTGCTTCTTGATTTTAAATGTTATATTTATCACAAGCCTTTACGTTATGTGCCACATTTGATCTGCAAGACAACTTGGCGTGAGGTCCCGCTCAAAATGAACGCATTTTATCACATAAATGTTTGAAGACCGAAAGATGACAGCAAAGTATGTCCAAACTGGTTGTTTGTAAATAAAGAAACACGTTTGAGATCTTGGCTTTAGAAGGTTTTTAATGAATAAAACAGATCACCCCCTCTAATTTCTCAGGATTAGAACATTCATTTTACAGTACGCCATAAGGAATACCCGTGCTTAACCAAGTTGAGGAGGTACTGTTAGAATACATCTGCCTGTCGGAAAATATTTAGTATGTGTTGTGTGGTAAACAACACACCCAGTATTCCGTAAGTCCAAAAAATTTTGAGACTGGATAAACAGACACTAGAGAAATATTAAGACATTTTAACGCTTCAGATGTTCTACATGGTCGTCCACTCTCCCTCCCCCACCCCTCACACACGTTTAAGCACAACACACAGAATATTCACACAACCATGTGATACTGTCAGAAAAGTCGTTCTTTGGGATGTTTTTTAAATCGTTCGTTACATTGACCTGAAAGTCGGTTAGTCGTCAACACGTTGACCCTTCACGTGAGTCTCTGTACTTTAATTGATAAGACCAAGTGTCGTAGCCCGTGACGATTTATTTTCCAGAAAAGAATATTTTTCGCCTTTAAATCAAGTGGCAAAATGTTAAAATGTGTGTTAAGGGACCATACTGCTGAGTTCATCGGTTCCTAGACTTATGCACTGCTTAAACTAACTTACGCTGAGAACAACACACACACCCATGCCCGAAGGAGGATTTAAACCTCCGGCAGGACGAGCCGCGCAGTCCGTTCATGGCGCCTTAAACCGCACGGCCACTCCGCGCGGCATATCAAGTGGCAGCTGGTTGTTTTCATTGGGAGACAAACTTCGCACACACTCTTCTCTTCTTCGAACTTTCTAGAGAATGTTTTGAATACTTGAAATGCTGCTACGTTTCGACTTGTAACACAACAACGTTGACACACTATGGTCGCACGTCCACAATTTAGCACTGTCTGCTCACAATTGGCTAGCCAAAAGCAAACCTGTTGTTTATTTTTGTTAATTCAAATGGTCATCGTAGTTACTGCGCTGACATCGCTTATACGCCAAGAATAAAACCAGTTATGAATATTTTGGACAGACGATGTACGTAATTACTATTGTTTTCCTGGCCAATGGTACTCATCTATACAACGCCAATTGCTATCGTTTCTCCTGGTTTGGTCATTACCCCGTATATTCGTAGGATATAGTAGGAGTAACACATTTCTCGACCTTTTTTAAGGTGTATTCTTAGTTTCTGGAGACTAATTCGTGGAGAACAGTAACCTTACGTTAAACCAAAGAAGAGCAAAGCTTCTCGTCACAGATTCGTTCAATATACACGGGAGTATCATGGAGATGCTCATCCGCCGGCCGCGGTTGGCTAGCGGTTCTAGGCGCACAGTCCGGAACCGCGCGACTGCTACGGTCGCAGGTTCGAATCCTGCCTCGGGCATGGATGTGTGTGATGTCCTTAGTTAGGTTTAAGTAGTTCTAAGTTCTAGGGGACTGAGGACCACAGATGTTAAGTCCCATAGTGCTCAGAGCCATTTGAACCATTTTTTTTATGCTCATCCAACTCTAGTGGCAGACGATTACGAGAAAAATTATCTGTATCACGAGATTTACATTTAAAATTCTGAGAACGAACATTTCAAGAGGAGGAGCTTAGGCAATGTCGTTCCTGCGCATGTCGATATTCATTTATCATTTATTAGTTCATTGTGTGCTTCAGCGTCGTGCAAGACACATTTTAAAGTTAGTGATTATTTACTCGAAAATAATTATATCTTAATTTTCTTTAATTAATGGTGAAATGGCCAGTATATGCGACTTTTAACACAACCTTCATACGCTACTGTCGCACGTCCACTACTTTACACAGATTTTTGAATTTCTCAAGGGTAGTAACGCAACATTCGCTATCACAAACATTTGCGATATTTATCCAAGTGCGTTAGATATTAGTAAGTCCCAAAGGTGGTTTCCTGAGTTCGGATCTGGTAAATTTGATCTTTGCGACTTGGGTCTGCCAGGAAGAACTACAACTTTGGACAATGATACGTTGAGAGCGGAACTGGAAGCAAATCAATGACATACAATCAGACTGTCAAGCACTCGTAACCAACCTTGGTCGACCATCCAGGAACATTTGTACCAGACTGATAAAGACAAAGCTAACTGATCCACTATATGCAACTGAATGCTTCTACGGCAAAATACAGAAGCTGTTTTGATAGCGTCATCATCGGAGATGAAAAATCAGTCCTCTATGGTAATCCAAAACGAAAAAGGTAGTGGCTGTCTCCTGATGAGTCGCCACGAAGTACAGGCAGGTTCACACCACAGGAAAGACGTTGTTCTGTGGTAGGTGGAGTATTCACGGGCTAGTTCAGTTTGCAGTGCTGAAATTTGGACAATTTGTGAATGCAGGCCTTTACTGTGAATAACTGGATGGTGTAAATAGATTTGTAATTGAAAAGCGCCCAGCGATTGTAAACAGAAAACACAAGACCGCACTGGGCCAGATGAATCTTGGAGAATGGGTGGGAGGTATTGCCTCAAACACCATACACGCCCGATACTGCGCCATCGGATTTCGACTTATTCCGATCGCTACAACGTTTTATAAGAGGCATAAAACTGAGAAAAAAAGGGAGATGTCCAAAACGCCATCCCCATATATTTTTCTCAAAAACCAGTATATTTTTTTTATCGATCCGAATCGGAAATGTCTGCACTATATGCAAAGGGTTGTAGATAACGAGGGTGATTAGATCATTGATTAAAAATAAAAACTTGTCAACAATTTTTCTGTTAGAATTAAATGTAAAAAAAACATTACATTGCGGTCCTTTTAACATTTCTTCCGACATACATACATCTAGCAAAACGACCATGATGACAAAATCTGAGAAATTGATCTGCATAACGTGGTTTACAGACGACGGTCGTTCTTCCTTCACACCATTCGCAAATGGAGCAGGGAATGACGGATGTATTACTAGTTCAAGAAGTACTCTGCTTCACATACCGTACTGTTGCTTGCTGAATGTAACGTAGTCCCACACAGAAATTTGCGTAGACAAATTCGAGAATCATTTCGTCTTCTTTACAGCTCTTGAAATTGGCTGGAGCGGCAGTAATAACTATTAAAAAAGGAGCTGGCTGCAAATTTTGTAACGATAAATTAGAGTTGCAACAACTGTTTTGCATATAAAAATACTCAAAGAACACGAAACTACTATAACAAAAAATGATACAAATCAAATGGATAACATAACATAAAAGTGAATAAATTTAAATAGTTTCAGCTACTACCTGTGAATATGTTCAGAATCAGTTGTCACCCTTTACACCTAGAAGCAATTTTCTTTTAATTTATGAACGATTTTCTGCCTACGACACAGAATTATCCATAAACTGTTATCGACATTTTTTTTAACATGCCGTTTAAACATATGGCGATTACTAGGGATTTCACCAAACGCGATTTTATTCCTCAACGTATATCGTCATCGGCGGATCAGTAACGTCGAAGTCCTCGAGTCTTTGTGGTGCTCGGGCAGAAAGATTTACAGCTGACCAACGTATTACAAGGATGTCGCGGTACTTCAGTGGCGACCGTTCTACGCCGCCGAGTCCTTCTACTCGCCATACGTTTACGTCACCGCTCGCAGCGGCGCTTCCAATGCAGCACGTGACCCGGACGTCCCATTGTACACCATATTGGTCACAACAAGAGACACCGACGGATGAAGGAGCCTCACCATTCAAGGGATAATCATAAACTTAAACTGCAGGATCACCTAGCCACTCGTCCATTTCTCCCCACCACCACTCGATGACAAACCATCAAAACAGTACGACCCTGAACTGCTCGTGGGGCGATGCGGCTACCGCAAGGTTAATTTAGTCGTGGGGTGTTACATGTGTTGCATGGGGGCTTAATTATATAAAAGATGAATGCAAATACTTTTTAAATTTTTTGTAGATTTAGTAGCTGACTGTCCGGTTACGCAGTCTCGTAAACGGTAGGCCCTGACTAGTTTTAGTACGCAATCTGACTGCATAGAACAACAACAAAGAATGAAATGAAAATTTCCGTTAATACAATCAATTAATTAAGTCCCCAGCAACTATAAAACCTACGAAGCCAATAAAGCACAAGTATCACTGTTCTGTGTGTGGAAGTGTGTTTCAACGTACGCATCTGGCACGGTTCTTCTTCAATAACACAAGAAATTTTAAATATCAATTATACTGAAGTAATTAAAGAAAATAGAAATACTATAATTACGCAAGAAATCCAGAATTACACTCTAATCCAAGAACACAAGCCAGATGCTTTGTTGACTGAACCTGTAATGACGCATTATTCAAGACATTGAAATAATGAGAAAAAAGCAAGTTTTGTTACCTTCATATATATTGATGAAAAGCACTCTAATCATTACAATATCTCCATTAGAACAATATCTGCTGTCTAGCCCATCAAACAACTGCATAAAACATGGAACAAGCACTCCCTACTACAACATCTCGACAAGCACTCTCCACCACGACCTCTCGACAAGAACTGCCCACTGCTACTTCTCAACAAGAACTGCCAGTGGAGGCGGCTGAATAATACTCTCTGGCGCGATCTCTGGCGCTGTGGCTCAGTGTAGCCACCTTTCAGTGTCCCTGACGGAACTTATGTAAACGCAGCAAACAAGAGCGCCCATAACCGGCGTCGAGGGGGAGCCACCCTCCCCCACAGTTCCCCAAAAGCGTGATTTTAAAGTCGATTCTGCGCAGGTTTTTATCTTGAACTTTTTTATGGATACTTACAAGTCGCCATTCCTCTTTCAAAATATTAAAAGCAGTTCTCACCACCAAATCTAAAAATTGTCAATGTGTGACCTTGGTAGTGAAGAGTTCTGGAAGTGTGCTGTATAGACGCGGAAGCGATCTGCCAGCGTGACGCAAGGCCAACTGGCTGAGATTTCAATGCCATGTATCAGCGATCGACTTGCGTTCTTACAGTGCGTGTTGTAATCGTACCGCATTTACGCACGCGGTGTACGTCTTATTTACCCGCCGGTAGTGTTCTTTGGTTCACCGATCGGCCTGGGTGAGTTTTTGGTATTTTTTCACGGAAAAACACTGCGGTTTGTGCTAATTGCGTAGTCGCGTTTAGAGAGAGAAATCAGTAGTGTGTATTCATATTGCGTTGTCGGCATATATGATATGCGCACAATACTGAGTAAAGATTCGTGTTTTTATGAAGATTTAGTTTTCTTAAGGGCCGTTCAAAAAGAAACCAAACCAGTATCTGTATGTTAGAAGAACAGAAGAATTTACCCCGGCTGTCCCACTGCGACAAGGCGGTGAATGGCTGTCTCACGAAGTTCCCTGGGCTGCGATGTAGACCAGTTCTGCACGTACTGTTGGATGTTGTCGTCTGAGGTGAATCATTTGCCCCTCAGAGACTTTTTAAGGGGACCAAAAATGGTCCCCTTCTTATTCACTTCCGGCAGCACGGGACAACAGTGAATGCCTAGCGTTACTCGCAAACCTTGACCACCCTCCGCCAAGCGATCAAATCAAAACGACCAAGCAATCTCATCAGTTGGGTCATTCTGCTCCACGACAATGCGAAGCCTGATACGGCCAACACAGTCGGGGCACTCCTGCAGATATTGAAATGGGAGGTTCTCCGTCACCCTCCATACAGTCCGGACCTCTCTCCCTGTGATTACGTCTTTTTAGGACCCCTTAAAAAGAGTGAGGGGCAAACGGTTCACCTCTGACTCCGATGTCCAGCTGTACGTGCGGAACTGGTTAACATCGTATAACTTCCTCTCCTGTTACATTCGCAAATAGAGCAAGGGAAATTGACATTCTAAATGCCTCTGTATTCGTGGTCCTTATGCGCAATATATTTTGGCGGCAGTAGAATCGTTTGGCAGTCACCTTCAAATGCCGGTTCTCTAATTTTTTTCAATAGAGTTTCTCGAAAAGAACGTCGCATCCCTTCCAGGGATTCCCATTTGAGGTAACGAAGCGCCTCCGTAACACATACGTGTTGTTCGAATCTACGGGTAACAAATCTACCAGCTCGCCTATGCATTGACTCACTCTTTTTCGACCTGGTACAAATCCCAAACACCTGAGCAGTACTCAAGAACAGGTTGCACCAGCGTCCTATATGCTGTCTCCTGTACAGATGAACCACTCTTCCCTGAAATTCCTCCAACAAACCGAGGTCTACCATACGCCTTTCCTATCCTTATTTTACTTAATTCCACTTGTTTTCTTTCATACAGTTAGCATTTTTATATTTTATAAATATAGATCGGCAAATCCTTGATCCTCGTGGCACACAAAAGCAAAAGAGCCTTTGTTACTGAATGACTATTGCGAGAATTCCTAAAGAAAGCAAGAAAAATTAAGCAATAACCATAAACGTAAATTCTCTTATTCTTGGCAATTATTAAGGCGTCTCTGAATCAAAGTATTAAGGGATCCCTGTTTACTAGATCACTCATACGGACTATACATAAAAAAAAACTTCAGCAATTAATTTCTGAGCAAAGACGTCAATGTACGTGGCTTTGCAGAATATGCCAAATTACCATTGCCCTTGTTTGAATAGACTTGCAAGAAAATTCTAGTTCCATCACCCTGTTATACTAACATAATTATGGGCTTTTGAGTTCGTTTAAGCTTTCAAAGGCTATTGGTTTATTTCCTATGTTTTGACCGTCAGCGCAAATTTGAATTTATGTAGAAGGTCGATGTTTTCAAGTGTGTTAATCAAAATGCTTTACTGATGCACATAAGCTTTTTACTTGCTTAACAGCTTACATAAGCTCTGCTATATGCGGTACACTTCTTGATTTCCTCAATAAATAAAGCATAAGTTGTTGCTAGAATGCTTCATTCTGTTGTGTAGTTTTCTTGTATCACATAGCATTTCAAGTTCATTTGGGTGTACTCATATTAGAAATTCTGTACCGAAAACGAAATTGTGGCTGTTTCCCTGCAATAATAATCACCTCTTGCCATTTAGAACTTGTTAAGTCTAACTTCTTTACTTCGTTTCTCACAATGAACGACATATTACTTATGTTGTATACAGTCTTTTGAAGACTCGAGTGTGAAACGACATGCTGACACGTTCTAGTGACATTTTGAGACTACTCTTGTCCAGTTTGCTTTAGATCAGCTTTCTCCAGTTTCTTCTTCATAAAACAACTACACAATGAGTGAGTTGTATGAATGGACGAAAAGTCGCTATTGGAAGACGAACTGATTTCCGAAAGGTGTTTGTCAAGTTGCAAGGTAAAATGAAACAGTTATCTCAGTTAGTGAACTCATGTATTCGACAGTCACTTGACAGACAGATTCCAACGAGTCGTCTGTCGAACAGAATAATAATCATGCATATGTTACTGCGTAACATTGTTGACCA
Organism: Schistocerca nitens; assembly: GCF_023898315.1. NCBI lineage: Eukaryota > Metazoa > Arthropoda > Insecta > Orthoptera > Acrididae > Schistocerca > Schistocerca nitens. The sequence goes on from NC_064618.1 coordinate 255,294,314, forward strand.
GGAAGAAAAAAGGGGAATAGCATCCCCGTAGGACAGTGGCGAGAACGGAAACGACAAAGGTTTTTTACATAATCCGCACCACGTCGTCCCACTTGTAGCCAAGTCACCAATGAAAAATCAGAACTGGAAGGCCAATCGGACAGCGCTATGTTTCACCCACTTCCAAATAGAAACAGTTGATGTTTGTGTACCGTCTATAGCACTATTGCTTCTTTGAAAATTTACCTACTTATGTGTGAGAAATGTATCCTCTGAAAATTATGTTTATTTGCGATGATCGTATATGTTTCTGAAAATTATGTTTAATGTTTTTTTCGTATTGCTGTTTTAAACAGTGAAATCAGAAAAACTATGCATGTATGAAGGGCACTGTGAAGCTTCTAGACTAGTATCTGACACGGAAGTTGAACGTTAGCGCAGTTTTAAAAACAAGTCTTATATCATGACTGCTATCAAATGGCCGCCAAATTAATTATGTGAAGTACAATTATTTACACAGAGTGTAAAAGCATATAGGGAAAACTGATATTTTTCGTAATACATACACAGAATATCTATTGCACTTTGATTCATTTGTTGTATCAGACGTTTTTATATTTTGATCGACATGTTCGGTTGAAACATTATTATGTTATGAAATATAGCCATTAGTCACGTAAACTGTATCTCCTGAAATTCCTTCAACTGGGCCCTTTACTTTTCCCGTGTTAGTGCACACTCTTATCTCCTTGGAATTATCTTGCTCATTACAACAGAGTAATAAGGAGGGTTGATCAAAGAAGGTGAAGTCTGTCTAAAATGACTAAAGCTATTGACGTAGTTCAACTCTAGTAGTGAACTCTTACGAAATTCTCCAAGTTGAGGAAACAGCAAAAACAAAACGAGGCACAGCTACACTTTTAGGTAAATATCTTGAGGAAGAGCTGGTTTATTGTCGACTTTACAGCTGGGAGAGAGAAATAACATTGAACATCCATTCAAAGACGAAATTGCTGCGGGGGGGGGGGTGCTAAACGACACAAAACCAAACAGTCCGAATAAATTCCACAGGGCACTTTGGTTGGACAAAGAATACACACAGGAATTCTGTAACTTTCTGGAAGGTGTTATAAACTACTGGCCATTAAAATTTCTACAACAAGAAGAAATGCAGATGATAAACGGTTATTCATTGGGAAATATATTATACTAGAACTGACATGTGATTACATTATCACGCAATTTGGGTGCATAGATCCTCAGAATTCAGTACCCAGAACAACCACCTCTGGCCATAATAACGGCTTTGATCCGCCTGGGCATTGAGTCAAACAGAGCTTGGATGGCGTGTACAGGTACAGCTACCCATGCAGCTTCAACACGATACCACAATTGGCCGGCCGAAGTGGCCGTGCGGTTAAAGGCGCTGCAGTCTGGAACCGCAAGACCGCTACGGTCGCAGGTTCGAATCCTGCCTCGGGCATGGATGTTTGTGATGTCCTTAGGTTAGTTAGGTTTAACTAGTTCTAAGTTCTAGGGGACTAATGACCTCAGCAGTTGAGTCCCATAGTGCTCAGAGCCATTTGAACGATACCACAATTCATCAAGAGTAGTGAGTGGCGCATTGTGACGAGCCAGTTACTCGGCCACTATTGACCAGACTTTTTCAGTTGGTGAGACATCTGGAGAATGTGCTGGCCAGGGCAGCAGTCGAACATTTTCTGTATCCAAAAAGGCCCGTACAGGACCTGCAACATGCGGTCGTGCATTATGCTGCTGAAATGTAGGGTTTCACAGGGATTGAATGAAGGTTAGAGCCACGGGTCGTAACACACCTGAAATGTAACGTCCACTGTTCAGAGTGCCGTCAATGTGAACAAGAGGTGACCGAGACGTAACCAATGGGACCCCATACCATCACGGCGGGTGATACTCCAGTATGGCGATGACGAATACCCGCTTCCAATGTGCGATCACCGCAATGTCGCCAAACACGAATGCGGCCATCACGATGCTGTAAAGAGAACCTGGATTCATCCGAAAAAATGACGCCCGTGCAACCAGGTTCGTCGTTGAGCACACCATCGCAGGCGCTCCTGTCTGTGATGCAGCATCAAGGGTAACCGCAGCCATTGTCTCCGAGCTGATAGTCCATGCTACTGCAAACATCGTCGAACTGTTCGTGCAGATGGTTGTTGTCTTGCAAACGTCCCCATCTGTTGACTGGGGGATCGAGACGTGGCTGCACGATCCGTTACACCAATGCGGATAAGATGCCTGTCATCTCGACTGCTAGTGATAGGGGGCCGTTGGGACCAGCACGGCGTTCCGTATCACCCTCCTGAACCCACAGATTCCATATTCTGCTAACAGTTATTGGATCTCGACCAACGCTAGCAGCAATGTCGCGATACGATAAACCGCAATCGCGATCGGCTACAATCCGATCTTTATCAAAGTCGGAAACGTGATGGTACGCATTTCTCCTTACACGAGGCATCACAACAACGTTTCCCCAGGCAACGCCGGTCAACTGCTGTTTGTGTATGAGTAATCGGTTGGAAACTTTCCTCATGTCAGTACGTTGTAGGTGTCGCCACCGGCGCCGTCCTTGTGTGAATACTCTGAAAAGCTAATCATTTGCATATCACAGCATCTTCTTCCTGTCGGTTAAATTTCGAGTATGTAGCACGTCATCTTCGTGGTGCAGCAATTTTAATGGCCAGTTGTTTATTATACCTACTTTGAAATTAGACTATGTTTACTCCAATTTAATAACTTCTTTGATTTTGTTTAGGGTTATTTTAAATATTTGTACATGGGATCCGATTTTGGCAGCTATTTTTAGAACTCGCTCGGTGTAACATTTTAAAAGTATTTTTTCATAATTATTTTTTGTGTAGTTCCAAGTACTAAAATGTAAATAAATATTAAGCGATTTTAAACACAATTTTTCCAACGTTTTTAAATAGGAAACGAAATGAGAGTCAGCTTTTAGGCACTTTCCTCTTCAAATGTCATTGCTGCTAGTTCACTCTCACAAGGAAAACTCCCCATCGCATAAAATGGATCTTTGGATAGCCCGCCAGAAACTAAAAACGGATCAAGCACGAAAACGAGAAGCTGGTGTACTGAACTGTGGAAAAAAGAAGCAAAATAGGAACAGTGAACGATCCAGATTTAATATACGCAATATCGAATGACACTAACGATAGGTGTGTCGTGGCAGTGTGGTCACGCTGTCAGATGTGTGAGATCCGGTTTCTAGTCACCCTGATAACCCATATTTTTCTTTTACACAAAATTACGAAGTCTCCGTCCATTCATTGACGTGTCTGTTCGCTGCATTCAAATTTGTGCGTGTGTCGTGATGCAATGTCTGTAACAGCGACGGGTAACGAAGAGACCTCCAGACGTACGCACCTCCAATTTGTTCTACACAAGTACACATCTTATGCCTCTTGCCTTCCGTTTTGGAAGTTTTGACTCTTGAATTCCTTCATCGTAACATAGTTCACACCCGTTTATTTGCTGCTGTTTTCATTTCTGTCAGATGTCTATGCAGCATCTTCCCTGCTCTCACTATTCATCACATTTACATACGACGATAATACAGGGTGTTTCAAAAATGACCGGTATATTTGAAACGGCAATAAAAACTAAACGAGCAGCGATAGAAATACACCGTTTGTTGCAATATGCTTGGGACAACAGTACATTTTCAGGCGGACAAACTTTCGAAATTACAGTGGTTACAATTTTCAACAACAGATGGCGCTGCAAGTGATGTGAAAGATATAGAAGACAACGCAGTCTGTGGGTGCGCCTTTGCCCGCATCTCGTGGTCGTGCGGTAGCGTTCTCGCTTCCCACGCCCGGGTTCCCGGGTTCGATTCCCGGCGGGGTCAGGGATTTTCTCTGCCTCGTGATGGCTGGGTGTTGTGTGCTGTCCTTAGGTTAGTTAGGTTTAAGAAGTTCTAGGGGACTTATGACCACAGCAGTTGAGTCCCATTGTGCTCAGAGCCATTTGAACCATTTTGTGGGTGCGCCATTCTGTACGTCGTCTTTCTGCTGTAAGCGTGTGCTGTTCACAACGTGCAAGTGTGCTGTAGACAACATGGTTTATTCCTTAGAACAGAGGATTTTTCTGGTGTTGGAATTCCCCCGCCTAGAACACAGTGTTGTTGCAACAAGACGAAGTTTTCAACGGAGGTTTAATGTAACCAAAGGACCGAAAAGCGATACAATAAAGGATCTGTTTGCAAAATTTCAACGGACTGGGAACGTGACGGATGAACGTGCTGGAAAGGTAGGGCGACCGCGTACGGCAACCACAGAGGGCAACGCGCAGCTAGTGCAGCAGGTGATCCAACAGCGGCCTCGGGTTTCCGTTCGCCGTGTTGCAGCTGCGGTCCAAATGACGCCAACGTCCACGTATCGTCTCATGCGCCAGAGTTTACACCTCTATCCATACAAAATTCAAACGCGGCAACCCCTCAGCGCCGCTACCATTGCTGCACGAGAGACATTCCCTAACGATATAGTGCACAGGATTGATGACGGCGATATGCATATGGGCAGCATTTGGTTTACTGACGAAGCTTATTTTTACCTGGACGGCTTCGTCAATAAACAGAACTGGCGCATATGGGGAACCGAAAAGCCCCATGTTGCGGTCCCATCGTCCCTGCATCCTCAAAAAGTACTGGTCTGGGCCGCCATTTCTTCCAAAGGAATCATTGGCCCATTTTTCAGATCCGAAACGATTACTGCATCACGCTATCTGGACATTCTTCGTGAATTTGTGGCGGTACAAACTGCCTTAGACGACACTGCGAACACCTCGTGGTTTATGCAAGATGGTGCCCGGCCACATCGCACGGCCGACGTCTTTAATTTCCTGAATGAATATTTCGATGATCGTGTGATTGCTTTGGGCTATCCGAAACATACAGGAGGCGGCGTGGATTGGCCTCCCTATTCGCAGACATGAACCCCTGTGACTTCTTTCTGTGGGGACACTTGAAAGACCAGGTGTACCGCCAGAATCCAGAAACAATTGAACAGCTGAAGCCGTACATCTCATCTGCATGTGAAGCCATTCCGCCAGACACGTTGTCAAAGGTTTCGGGTAATTTCATTCAGAGACTACGCCATATTATTGCTACGCATGGTGGATATGTGGAAAATATCGTACTATAGAGTTTCCCAGACCGCAGCGCCATCTGTTGTTGAAAATTGTAACTACTGTAATTTCGAAAGTTTGTCTGCCTGAAAATGTACTGTTGTCCCAAGCATATTCCAACAAACGGTGTATTTCTATCGCTGCTCGTTTAGTTTTTATTGCCTTTTCAAATATACCGGTCATTTTTGAAACAGCCTGTATATTCTTACCACAAGACTCATGTGATGAATAGTGAGAGCAGACGAGATGCCGTATAGACCTCTCGCAGAAATGAAAACAACAAATAATCTGGTGTGAACTACGTTGCAGCGAAGGAATTCGAGAGTGTAATCTACCAAAACGGAAAGCAAGAGGCATAATATGTGGTACCTGTGTAGAACAAATAGGAGGTATGTACGTCTGGACGTCCCTTTATTTCCCGTTGCTGTTGAAAACGTACATTACACCACGACACACACACACAGATTTGAATACAGTGAACAGACACGTCAATGACCGGACGAACAGCTCGTAATGTTGCGAAAAATAAATGTAGGATGCAAGGGAGTTATGAATCTCTTCACAGTCTATCACCCTTACCACACATCCACGACACGACGTCGCTCGATATTGCACATAATAAATTTGGACCGTTCACTGTTTCTATTTTGCTTCTTTTTCCACAGTTCAGTACACCTTCTTCCTGTTTTCGTGTTTTATATGTGATCAGTTTTTGACAGGATATGCAATGGGTCAACTTACTACTAAAACTAAGGGGGGGGGGGGGAGGGAATGTTGCGATGGGGAGCTTCCCTTAACAGCAATTTAAGCTGTAGTCTAAATTTGCTGCCTAAACACACCCATGGAAATTGAGACATGGTCGGAAAAAAACATTATTTGTAACAAGTATGAATAAAAATATCATTGCTAGTCTCAGAATCCGTCGCAGATGTGACCTTAGACATGGTAATACGATGCTTCTAAGTGTAAGTTCAAAGGGACCGATGGATACGAAGGAATAAAGTTATTCTTCATGTTAGGATCTCCTGATAACTTTTTCCGTCTATGTGTCGTAAGTTGACATTTAATTATAAGAAATCCTACCAAGGGTGACATGTTTCTGATAAACCTTCAATGCGTCAAAAACAATTTCAATAACAAAACGAATACAAACCAGCACGCGGGTGAAACATAGCGCTTTCCGATTGGCCTTCCAGTTCTCACGATTCGTTGGTAACCTGGTTATGGTGGCACAACGTGGTGGGGATAATGCAAAACGCTGTGTCGATTCCGTTCTCGCATACTCGCGAGGCAGTGGTAGTTCAATTTTGCCTGTATGTTGGTAACAATTGAGGAAGATATTTATTGCGCTTACCAATAAACACTAGAAATAGTGAAGGCAGCAGAGCATGAAGTAGGTAAAAAGACGAGGGCTATTAGAAACCCTTGAGTAACACAAGAGTTACCGGATTTAAGGGTGATGAAAGGAAATACTATAAAAATGCAATAAATGAAGCAGTTGAAAAGGAATACAAAGGTCTCAACAATGAAATCTACAGGAAATGCAAAACAGTTCAGCGTGAATGACTAGAGTACAAATGTTAGGATGTAGAAGCATATATCACTGGGGGTAAGTTGATGCCGCCTACAGAAAAATTAAAGAGGTCTTAGGAGAAAAGATAAAGAGCTCAGATGGTAAACCAATCCTAAACAAAGAAGGGAAAGCCGGGAGGCGGAAGGAGTATATAGAGGATCTATACAAGGGTGATGTACTTGAGGGCAGTATTATGGCAATGTAAGACGACATACATAAAAATGAGATGGGATATATGATACTGCGTGAAGAATTTGACAGAGCACTGAAAGACCTAAGTAGGAACAAGGCCCTGGGAGTAGACAACATTTCGTTAGAACCACTGATAGCCTTGGGAGAGCTAGCCATGACCAAGCTGTTCCATCTAGTGGGCAAGACGTATGAAACAGGCCAAATAGTCTCAGACTTGAAGAAGAATATAATAATTCCAATTCCAAAGAAATAAATTGCTGACAGGTGTCAGAATTACAGACCTATCAATTAAATAAGTCACGGTTGCCAAATACTAATACGAATTCTTTGCACACAAATGGAAAGCTGACCATGGGGAAGATCAGTTTGGATTCTGTAGAACTGTAAAAAAACGCGAGGCAGTACTGGTCGTAAGATTTATCTTAGAGCGTAGATTAAGGAAAAGCAGATCCACATTTATAGCATTTGTAGAACAAGAAAACGCTTTTGGCAATGTTAACTGGAATACTCTCTTTCAAATTCTGATGGTGGCAGGGGCAAAATACAGAGAACGAAAGGTTGTTTACTATTTGTACAGAAACCAAATGGCAATTATAAGAGTCGAGAGGCACGAAATTTGAGCAACGGTTGAGAAGGGAGTGAGAAAGGGTTTGTAGACTACCAACGATGTTACCAAAGAAATGTTTGGAGTATAAATTAAAATCTAGGAGAAGAGTGGTTTGCCGATGACATTGTAATTCGGTCAGAGACAGCAAAGCACTTGGAATAACAGTGTCTGGAAAGGAAGGTATAAGACGAACATCAACAAAAGCCAAATAAGGATAATGAAATGTAGTCGAACTAAATCAGGTGATGCTGAGGGAATTATACTAGGAAATGAGACACTTAAAAGTAGTAGATGAGTTTAGCTTTTCTGGCAGCAAAGTAAATGAGGATGGTCGAAGTAGAGAAGATATAAAATTTAGACTGGCGACGGCAAGGAAAGCATTTCTGCGGAAGAGAAATATGTTAACATTGAGCATAGATGTAGGTGTCAGGAAGTCTTTTCTGAAAGTATATGTATGGAGTGTAGCCATGTGCGGATGTGAAACATGGACGATAACCAGTTTAACAAGAAGAGAATAAAAGCTTTGGAAATGTGGTGCTTCAGAAGAATGCTGAATGTTAAATGGGTAGATGACGTAACTAATGAAGAGGTACTGAATAGAATTAGGGAGAGGAGGAATTTGTGGCACAACTTGACTAGAAGAAGAGATGGGTTGGTTGCACACGTTCCGAGGCATCAAGGAACCACTGGAGGTAAGCGTGGAGGGTACGAATCGTAGAGGAAGACCAACAGATGAATACTCTAAGCAGATTCAGAAGGATGAAGGCTGCAGTAGTTACTCGTATATAAAGAGGCTTGCACAGAATATAGTAGCATGGAGAGCTGCATCAAACCAGTCCTTAGACTGAATACCACAAAAACAACAATTAATATTGTGAAATCGTATCTTTATGCTTTGTCACTATTCAGCTGTGACAATGCCGGTACCTCATGTCCTCAGTGTTAACCCCGAATTTCCGCCTCGCGCCGTGATTTTGCTGTCGAAATTGCGCCTCCTCGGTTATGCCATTGAAAATGCTGCCGTTAGAAATGGGACAACCTCCCTGTTCTTTCAGCAATGTCGACAACATCTTTCAAGAAATGCTCGTGAATTCCGTGTGCAAAACCGCTAAATACAGCTTGGGCGATACCACAATGCCGAACGACGTAGTGACAATGCCTTCGTTGTTCACCAGTCTGCGGATGAACCTCGCATCGCCGCCGATGCCCAGCAGCGAACCGTGCCACGACGAGTGCCGAATTTACCGAGTGACTTCGATAAACATACCATATCTGACACCGAGTGAATCTATTCCTGATACTACAAACATAAGTGCAGCAGAGGGTCAAAATCAACAACGACCGCCCGCCTCGGCAACAAAAGTAAATCTAAGTGCCTTCAACTGTCGCACAGGACAAAACATCGCGTATTACAGTGCTACTGATTATGAGCGCTATGACACTCGCATTAACGACTTAAACCATACGGACGCCCGCGACAGTTCCGTTACGGTTCAACAATTATGGCCCGCGCCATACCAACTCAGTCGTTCTATTTCGTCATCTATCTGCCAAAGGACCACGTGATCAGGGTTATCTCACATTTTAGTACATGTGCACTGCGATTTTCCAAATCCGGTTCCGACCGTTGCGACTAAACGTTAAGTTCACCGAAACAGACAATGACGTCACTCACATATCGCAGCCGCGCCGGATATCACAATCGACTCGCTTCCGGTCGAGCAGCGTGCTTCGCATTTGCATCACTCGCACCCAGCTCCAAAACCAACTATAGACTGCGAGAAGGCGTTTTTCACGACCTCGGCTCGGCAAGGTCATTTACCGCTGCCTCTCGGTTGGAGTAATGTCACAGCCGCGTCGCGAACGACTGCATGTCCGCGCGAATTCCGTGAGGCACAGACTGTGCCACTGGATAATTAGTGTACCATGCCTTCGTTTTTTGCGGTGACAGGATCTCATGCGCCCTCTCACATGCATTTTCCGCCTTCTCGATGATCTGACGTTGGGAAAGTCAATAGGGGCAGCTTTACAGCAAGATATCTGCGGAATCACTTAGCCGCTCAGGATTTTTGTCGCGCAAACTGACCGACGCCCAGACGAAATGGTGCACATTTGACCACGAACTACTAGCCATATATGAAAAGGGTTGCAACAGGTTCTGGAAATCAAGGAAATCAGGGAACATCAATGAATTTCTAACGCTTCAGGGACGTATCAAGGGAAATTAAAAAAAAAAAAATCTGGAAAAGTCACGTTTTCCTCTCAGTATATGAATTGGTTTGTTTACTGAGGTGTCATGCATCCTCGCTGGCTGGGGTGCAGCTGAACACGTTCGCCGCTTCCCTACTGCCTCATTACTACCGCTTCTCCCCTTCTTACCGCTCCCATCAAATTGTAGACAGCGCTGTCACCGCTTCTTACCGCTAGCGTAGCAACTGTCGACGAGAGGCACGGAGCCATGAGGAGTGGTTTGTTTGGATCTGATTCTCAGAGACTGTAGACGCAAATGGCTCTGAACGCTATGGGACTTTAACATCTGAGGTCATCAGTCCCCTAGAACTTAGAACTACGTATACCTAAGTAACCTAAGGGCATCACACACATCCATGCCCGGGGCAGGATTCGAACCTGCGACCGTAGCGGTCGCGCGGTTTCACACTGAAGCGATTAGAACCGCTCGGCCACAGCGGCCGGCGACTGTAGATGCACCGGCCAGAGACGGCGGTCATGTGTGTCGGAGTTGTGTCTGAGTGTGGTCTCGTTTCCTGACAAAAGCTATGGCTGAAAATTTAGTTGTGAGAATGTGATTGTCTTTGCTAAGTGCCTATCTGCGGCTCAGCAATCGTCTTTACAGTGAGTTGCTAACTATCTTCATATACATTGATTCTCCGAGTATTTGAACAAGTCATCTGTTGCATGGATTGATCACCGTGGGCTCACTACATCAACATGCTGTCCGTGGCTCGTGATTGGGTGGCCACTCGAGTTGATTTCCGCGACGGGCCAAAACCGCAGTTCGTTTCTGCGTGTATCTGTAATGGATCGGGCTTGCCGATCTCAAGCCATTCCATTCCCACTTATGTGCAGGCCCTGCTCGTCACATCTAGTCTCACCGCAGGCCGGGTTTCTTTGTGTGGCTTAATGCAGCGGATTTTCATTGTTTATCAATGGGTCCAGGACTGTGGTGCTCTTCAGCAGACCAGAGCCCATGGGCGATGGATTTTAGGAACTGCGACTGTCTCACCGCAAGTACATTGTACAGTGTGGTGTTTTATAGACTTTTTTGCGTTCTAGTACATTTTGACAATTCAAAAGTAGTTTATATGTTAGAAAGTATGGATGATAAAAAGAAAATTTTGTCAGTCGCTGGCGGCTTGTACGCTGTGTACTCATATATTTCACGAAATAAACATCACACAATACCTGTAAAATAATAGATATAACACAGTGTATAGTAACCGACAATAACGAACATTTTACTCGCGGTCACCTAGACTGTTGGTTTACGCAATTCCTCCCCGCCTTATACACTTGTTTCAAGAGACCTATTTCTTTCTGAGGTTATTTCTGAACTCACTGAAGTTATTTTAAATCTGTCTTGCGACTCAAAGGAAATGCATATTTTTGTCATCAAATGTGTTTTGTTTTATTGAAATAAAATTACGTCAATGATGTTAATGAAACACATATACCATTTAGCTTGCTTTCTCCACGTTCATTACAAAAGATGTTGATTTCAGTTCATAAACTCTTTGATCACATCAGGATACGCCATCTGCTTGCAAGTTTGTTTTAGATATCTAGTCGTTTGCACTATTGTTTCTTGTACCTTTGCTGCAACGACAGATCGTCAATGTACCCTTGAGATCTCAAAATTGGTCAGGGGAAAATGCTAAAACTTGTCTGGAAATCAGGGAAATATCAGGGAATTTAACTTGAGGAAACTTGTGGCAACCATGATGAAGCAGTTCGGCACTTTCAAGACGATGTTGAAGGGAGATCCCTTACCACATACACAGATACACATACCAATGCCCATTGGCAGACGCATTCCGCAACATGTCGGCGCATTCTGTACCCAGGAGATTCCGCCACCTCGATTTCTTTGCACAGTTCACTACGGACGTCCGCTACGTTAAAAGTGCCGGTAATTTGTGGCGGACTATCTTTCCAGCTTTGAAACTAGCTCCACCCAGTTGGACTTCCATAGGATCGCAGACGCGCTAGCGACAGATGGTGATGTTCACAGCTTCTTTAACGAACCTGACACCGGATTTCAAATTCAACAACGTACTCTACCCGGCTCCACCAAACAAGTTTGGTGTGACGTCTCAAACGGACCGGTCCGACCAGTCGTCCAAGAGCCGTATCACAGGACAGTTTTTGACCTTCTCCACAACCTTGAACATCCTAGTGTGCGGTCTACCGTATGCCCACGGAACGGTTTGTCTAGCTTAACATTAAAAAGGACTGTACCACGTCGGTCAGGACTTCCAATCCGTGCCAGCAGGCAAAAACTAGCCTACCTTTGATAAATAACCGATTCCAAAGGGGCGGTTTCAACACGTCCACACTGACTTCGTGAGTTCACTCCCAGGATAGCAGGCTTATCGTCACGTTCTCTCAGTGATAGATCGCGTGGAGGCCACGCCTATTTCCCACATTTGAGCAGAGACTGTAGCAAAAACTTTCGTCAACAACAGGATTGAGAGATTCGGCTGCCCCGTCTCCTTAACGTCGGACCAGGTTCGGCAGTTTGAACCCTAACTGTTCGATGACCTATGCACCCTATGCGGAAGCCGCCTGTTCCACACAACCGCCTATTACCATTACGGTGTCTGAACGGTGGAATCGGACGATTAAAGCTGATCTCATGTGCCACTCAGAATCGTGGGTGGAGGCCCTTCAATGGGTCCTCCTGGACATTCGCACGGCACATAAGGATGACCTTGTCGCATAGCTTGCCGGAATGCTATGCGGCGTCCCCCTTACCCTACCCGCTGAATTCGTAGCGCATGAAACGGTCCCCACAGACCAGAACTTACCAGACTTCGCAGCACGTATCCGCACATCTGCACAAAACATCTCTGTGCCACCCCTGTCCCATCGTATGACACAACGAACTTCATTCATAAAAACCTGGCCACATGCTCTCATGTGATGTTACGTACAGCAGCAGTGAAACCCGCCCTACAACTGCCGATTACAGGACCATACCGGGTGTTGAAACGCAATACGAAAACATATGATATCGAAACTACTGCAATAATAAACAAACAACAGTGTGGGTGAACCGGAGTTAAATTTAGTGGACCTGTCACAACGGATACTCCCCGCCCCGCCTCCCATACACCCGTTAGTAAACATCCAAGTGCATGAGAATCTCCACGATTTTCTGCCTAATGATATCCGCCAAGACACGCGATACCGACCTCATGATTACCGCTACCTACACAGACAGGCACTAGTGTGCAACATCTTCACACAATGTTTCGTGCACACCGCTCCTGTCCCAGGAGAAGCTGACACGGCAGGACTCACCTCCCGTTTTTCGGCAGAAGGCACCACACTCACCCTTACCGCCCCCGGCTTACACGGCGGCGGGCCCTACAGCTCCTCCTGTGGACGCAGCAATGCAAGGCAGTGAGGCTTCAAATACCGATGGAAAGCCAGCAACAATTGAAGACGCTGCCGAGACTACGCCGTGATCTGCTAACGCTGCCTGCTGCAACCCTCCACTCGCACCGCAGACGTCGCAGTTTGGGCATGCACCGCGGCCCCCAGCGCACCTTGCTGACTACGACGTGTCTTACATCGCATCCACCATCACGCATCACACAGCCGCCTTACGTCACTTGCGACAGACGAAGCACTACGGTTAGGGCGGGGGGGGGGGGGGGGGCCTCTGTTGCGGTGTAACATCTCCGACCAGGGAAAAAAAGAGGATCGCAGCACCATCATGCAGTGGAAGTTTAGTATGCTCTGTACGTTCATAATGATTGCGCAAGGTCTATACTAATCTTACCAATTAAATAATTCTAAGCTTAAATTTCTGTTCTACCTATGACCCTTTTATAAATTATAGAAGCAAAAGATTGACCAATCATTAAGTCTGTTAAGGCCTCAAGCTAACCACAAAGGTTTGTGTAAGATAAGTGTATACCATTCGACTGTTTCACCAGGTTTCTGTTACTTATGCTCGGTTAGTATGTTGGATGGGACCTGATAAACGAATGGTTTTTACACGTCAGTGTTTCTCCTAGATTTCCATACGATTCCTCGGTACCTCCTCTAGGTTTCCATCAGCCCATTATCAATCCAAAACACATGTAAGATCTGATACGTCAAAGGTCTTGTTTATAACTATAAAAAAGAAAAGTTCTCGTGCTGGGTGTATTGGGACCGATTGATCGACATGTCCTCTGAGAACGGCGTCATTTGGACGTGGTATGGAGGGACAAAGGTCACTAAACAGCTCTCCCAGGCGTTGTCGGATTTCTTGAACTCGGAGCCCCTACTGGTTAGTCAAGTATTGCTTAGTTGGCCGTAGGAGGCTCAGCGCACTTGGTTCCTGTCATCGCACGAATAAAAATGCGTTCTGCTCCCTTTCTTATATATGGGTATGCTAGACTTGGCTAGAACTCTTGTAATAAACAGTAGTCTGCCATTAGTCCTACAGCTAACTTTGGGTGCTGATTTCGTTTCCAAATATTAATAAACGGCTAATCTGGATGATGCATATTTTACAGCTCCCAGGGGCAATAAAAATTTGCTTTTGAATTTGTCATGTCATTATAGACCGAATTTAAAAATTTAAAAAGCTTTCATACTCTAGACGTTAAGAGACTTAATCTCGTGTTAAGAGTTGAACATAATAAGGGAAGTACAATATTACTGTTACAAACTGTGTATATGTGTCAATTCAGCGACCGGCCGGAGTGGCCGAGCGGTTCTAGGTGCTACAGTCAGGAATAGCGCGACCGCTACGGTCGCAGGTTGGAATCCTGCCTCGGGCATGGATGTGTGTGATGTCCTTAGGTTAGTTAGGTTTAAGTAGTTCTAAGTTCTAGAGGACTGATGACTTCAGCAGTTAAGTCCCATAGTGCTCAGAGCCATTTAATTTAATTCAGCGTAACTCATCGCACGCAAATATCCAGAACACATTCATCCAGTATTTGAGAATGACTGTACTTAGTGACTTGCGACAAACTTTTCACACAATATCGAACCTTTATGAAACGTTTCCCCGCTTACATGCTTAACGTCAAATATTTAACACAGTAACTTATTTGTAAAATCCGACAGACCTTTGAAGCTATTTTATACGTCGGAGTCTGATTTTCTGAAGAATCGAGTCGTGGATTTTCTGATATAGGCATCTAACTTGTGTGACAGACTCAAGCACCATGCTATTAATTCTGTATTCGAATATGACATTACTTCAGCTCATCTACGTTGTTTTAAATTCTTGGAAACCGAAAGTAAATTGCCGTTAAACACACCAATTAGAAATATCATTACCGCCTTTGACAAGATTGTAATGAGAATTGAATTTCTAATACCTTTAAAATAACTCATTACTGTAATATTAAGTTCATTCGATAACTATCTTCAGTACTCGTTTTATTCTTGTTGTTATTATCTTCATCATTACCATTATATGTCAATATCTTATACCGCCATCTGTGATGTGAAGTGGATGCCTGGTTAGACGTGAAAGAGTGCTCGAAAGCCGTAATGTTGCGAGATAAAATAAATGCACAAAAAAAATAATGTAGGAGGCTGTTTTGAAAATTAGTGAAAACTCCTAAAATTTTTCAAATAAAACAATCGTTGTTAATATTCTACATCTTTATTCTTCGTGTCTTCCTATTTATTTCTCAGCGTAGTCACCCTAGCGGCGCACACATTCCTTCCGCTAAGAGACCAGTTCTTCTTCCTCTTCATCCATATTCGTTTCATAGGTTCATACCTCTGCGGTTCGATGGTGTGAGCCTGTTTTCTTTTCCTTTCTTCTTCGTCCCTGAAGACCATTTTCTGAAATTACCCCCCAAATAAATTCCTGTTATGTGTCTCTATTACGTTGATGTTTGCTTCTTAGAGGACTTTTAGTGTCTGTGTACACCATACTGGTTGTCCTGTCAGCTTCATAATTTTGCTAAAGATTTCCTTCGTCAGTCTGTCATCATTCATTCTAGCCAAATGTCCGAAGAACCACATTCCTCTTTTGTCCCGTGTGTGTTACGTTCTGTGGAGATTTATACGTTTCTTTGTTAGGTTGTTGCCTGTTTTATTCTGTTGTCCTTGATCCAATACCCTTCGAACGAGTCTTCCATTTTCATAGCAACATGGTAATGCAGACGCTTCCATCCCAGAAACAAACGGTCTGGCCACAGGAGCCAAAAATGTTTTCGATTACTCTAGATGGGAGCCACTGTAAATTAAGTTTGGAACATCAAAAGAACTAAGCTTCTACCTTGCATGGCCATAGCAATTAATTTCCGTTTTAATAACTGTAACCGTAGATCACATAATAGCAACAACATTCCCTGACGTCATTGCGACCTGCTAAAGCACAAAAGAGCACGCATCTCAGCTCTGATTCCTTTGGAGAGCCCGACCTTGGAAACAAGTTTTCTGGTAGTAAACAGCGCTGAAGTCGCCGCGTCTCCGCGGTATATCTTGTTTTACACTCCTGGAAATGGAAAAAAGAACACATTGACACCGGTGTGTCAGACCCACCATACTTGCTCCGGACACTGCGAGAGGGCTGTACAAGCCATGATCACACGCACGGCACAGCGGACACACCAGAAACCGCGGTGTTGGCCGTCGAATGGCGCTAGCTGAGCAGCATTTGTGCACCACCGCCGTCAGTGTCAGCCAGTTTGCCGTGGCATACGGAGCTCCATCGCAGTCTTTAACACTGGTAGCATGCCGCGACAGCGTGGACGTGAACCGTATGTGCAGCTGACGGACTTTGAGCGAGGGCGTGTAGTGGGCATGCGGGAGGCCGGGTGGACGTACCGCCGAATTGCTCAACACGTGGGGCGTGAGGTCTCCACAGTACATCGATGTTGTCGCCAGTGGTCGGCGGAAGGTGCACGTGCCCGTCGACCTGGGACCGGACCGCAGCGACGCACGGATGCACGCCAAGACCGTAGGATCCTACGCAGTGCCGTAGGGGACCGCACCGCCACTTCCCAGCAAATTAGGGACACTGTTGCTCCTGGGGTATCGGCGAGGACCATTCGCAACCGTCTCCATGAAGCTGGGCTACGGTCCCGCACACCGTTAGGCCGTCTTCCGCTCACGCCCCAACATCGTGCAGCCCGCCTCCAATGGTGTCGCGACAGGCGTGAATGGAGGGACGAATGGAGACATGTCGTCTTCAGCGATGAGAGTCGCTTCTGCCTTGGTGCCAATGATGGTCGTATGCGTGTTTGGCGCCGTGCAGGTGAGCGCCACAATCAGGACTGCATACGACCGAGGCACACAGGGCCAACACCCGGCATCATGGTGTGGGGAGCGATCTCCTACACTGGCCGTACACCACTGGTGATCGTCGAGGGGACACTGAATAGTGCACGGTACATCCAAACCGTCATCGAACCCATCGTTCTACCATTCCTAGACCGGCAAGGGAACTTGCTGTTCCAACAGGACAATGCACGTCCGCATGTATCCCGTGCCACCCAACGTGCTCTAGAAGGTGTAAGTCAACTACCCTGGCCAGCAAGATCTCCGGATCTGTCCCCCATTGAGCATGTTTGGGACTGGATGAAGCGTCGTCTCACGCGGTCTGCACGTCCAGCACGAACGCTGGTCCAACTGAGGCGCCAGGTGGAAATGGCATGGCAAGCCGTTCCACAGGACTACATCCAGCATCTCTACGATCGTCTTCATGGGAGAATAGCAGCCTGCATTGCTGCGAAAGGTGGATATACACTGTACTAGTGCCGACATTGTGCATGCTCTGTCGCCTGTGTCTATGTGCCTGTGGTTCTGTCAGTGTGATCATGTGATGTATCTGACCCCAGGAATGTGTCAATAAAGTTTCCCCTTCCTGGGACAATGAATTCACGGTGTTCTTATTTCAATTTCCAGGAGTGTATTTCTGTACGTAACGCCCATGTTGGAAAACTTTTTGTGGAACGTTCATTACTTGGGAATGAAGTCAAGTGAGTCTCATGTAACTGCGAGAGGCGACTGGAATGTTGCATCGGTGGATCTTCCATCAGGTATGTTACGAAATAGTATATGGGCTTTGTGTGAATCACATAAATAATTTAAAAATTATGAGTTACTTAAATTACTTAAAGACAAGAGAGATGAACTTAGCTCTTCGATCGTATTAACTCTCATAAAGTTAGGTGCCCTAAATAAATTTCTCATGTCAGAAAGTCATTTGGTAAGTTCTCAAGCCATGCTCATCAATCACATATATTAGCGTTACGTACTGGTGCCTCAAATAAATCTCAAATATTCCATGAAACTGAGTTACCGTGTCGTCTCTAATAATATTAATTATGAACGCGAGATAAGGGTCAGATAGCTGAAATATGAAGTAAGCACGCGGAGTAAAAGCTGGCATATAAATTACTGCCAACGTCTACCGACTGGCGCTTGCATAAACATGATGTCTTCAGCCTAAAAGCTTCTGCACTGATAGACATTAAAAATTTGCAGGAATGATGTTGTAAATATCATAGTTTATAATCATCATTGGTTTTGCTGCACTTGCACAGACTGTGTTTGCAGATAAAAGTTACTAGACAGAAGATCCGCATTTTACGTAAAACACTGGTTTTTCTTAACAACACAAAACGTTTTTAGTTTTTACAGATTTAAATAAAGAAAACCCACTGAAAACGACACAAAGGTGCCGAAACATGTTAGGATCTATATAAAAAAATAGTGTTTTGCCTAACCGGAGGACAGTCTATCCAGTAATAATAAATTATAGGTGTACGTGAAAATGGTAATGTGTATGTTGACATCTTACACTAAAATAACGGCACGTAACGTAGTTTGCTAGAAGCATTCAATAACAAGAGTGCGAATGTAAAATGTTCGCGCCTTGAAGGAAAATTTTGTAATAGATTATCACAGTCACCCGTAATTTCTGAATAATAAATATAAGTACTGTTTGGTGAAGTGATGTTCATTAGTCTTGTCAGCATATGAACTCACTATCTGTTTCTATAATAGTTATGTTTAGTCTCGATTCAAAGGCACTGCAATTACATATATATTTTGTGAACTACGTTTCCATGATACTGACACAATTTTTTTTTTGAGTCATCAATCTTCTGACTGGTTTGATGCAGCCCGCCACGAATTCCTCTGCTCTGTCAGCCTCTTCATCACAGAGTAGCAGTTGCAACACAGTTGTTACTGATGTTTGAATGTCGGTTATAGCAAAGAAAAACTTTCAGCCGGACCGTTCAGAGCTGCGCAGCACAAAGTGGGATCCGCTGATTTATCACAAAGTCGCAGAAGGAAGGCAAACATAATTGCTTGGTAATGATGTATATTACTGAATGGTTTTCTTAATGACCGACTTACAGATTATATTGAAATTAAAATTAAAATTTAAGGTCCTTACCGACAATGTCTTTAGTATCACCCCATGAGTAGCCAGTCCGATGTTCATGAAATTTTATGGAGATGGTCTTCATGTAAGTGATACTGAATGATTAAACTTTCGTTTCATTCGGGCATCAATATGAGACGTGAACCTCACGGGCACAAAAACGCTTTTGCTTCAGTTGTGCCATGGAAGCAAATAGCCCCCGATTGTCCTCTTGAGAAGTTTCTTTGCCATGACAGAAACGCATGTTCATGATGATTGCTGACTGGAGGGTGGTGGGAAACTATGCCTCCTCCCATCGAAACCCAGACGTGCTCCATAGGTGAGAAATCAGCGGGCGAAGTATCGATTTGCAGAATTATCTACGGAGGATTGATAGTGCTTGCTGTGGCACTTGATCCTGAATGTAAGTAATTGTAACATACTGCGCGTACATTGGAAAATAAATCTACTACTGTACCATTACATTATTGAGGGCAAATTGCTGGAAACGGTACCTGCTGTAAAACATGTGGGAATAATTATCTAAAATGACGTTACGTGAAATGAGCACAAATAGTAGGAAAATATGCCAGACTGAAATTCATAGGAAGAGTCTTAGGAAAACGTAACTTATCCACGAAGGAAGTGACTCACAAGACACCAGTTCGAACGATTCTTGAGCGTTGTTCATCATTTTGGGGTCCTTACCAGGTAGGACTGATAGAAGAGATAAAGTGTGGTGTCACCGCCAGACACCACACTTGCTAGGTGGTAGCTTAAATCGGCCGCGGTCCATTAGTACATGTCGGACCCGCGTGTCGCCACTGTCAGGATCGCAGACCGAGCGCCACCACAAGGCAGGTCTCGAGAGACGTACTAGCACTCGCCCCAGTTGTACGACGACTTTGCTAGCGACTACACTGACGAATCCTTTCTCTCATTTGCCGAGAGACAGTTAGAATAGCCTTCAGCTAAGTCCATGGCTACGACCTAGCAAGGCGCCATTAGTTACTTCATGAATCTAAAGAGTCTCACTTGTATCATCAAGAATGCTGTATACCAAAGGACGATATCAAAGTTAAGTGTTCTAGTAGCTACGTTCTTTTCTTTATCACATTCATCACGTATCCTGTTCCAGACTTCGCGCCAGTCGGCGTGTGTGTACGTGTGCCCTTTCGGCTACCCGTCTCTGTGGACTGGCTGCCTTGTCAGTCCACTACATAAAGAACATCAAATAAAGAGCGGCACGTTTCATCATGGGATCGTTGAGCTGCGCGAGAGCGTTGCGGAGATGTTCTACAAACTCCAGTGGCAGACCTTACAAGAGAGGCATTGTGCATCACGGAGAGGTTTACTACTGAAATTTCGAGAGAGCACTTTCCGGGGAGAGTCGGGGCAACGTATGACTTCCTCCCATGAACATCTCGCAAAATTACCACGACGAGAACATTCTAGAACTCATAGCTTATACAGAGGCTTACCGACAATCGTTCTTCCCACGCCATTCACGAATGGAACAGGGAAGGGGGTACCAGAAGGGCACTCGGCCACACATCGTTCGGCGACTTGCGAAGTATGATGTAGATGTAGACCAGGCAGACCATTCAAGTATCCGGAGGTTCCTGAAGGCATTCGTGTTGTGCAGTGCGAGTTCTTGCATTAAGCTGTTGGCTCTCAGCACTATGGTCAACAGTCACCTAGAACTTACAACTACTTAAACCTATCTAACCTAAGGACATCACACAACACCCAGTAATGACGAGGCAGAGAAAATCCCTGACCCCGCCGGGAATCGAACCCGGGAACCCGGGCGCTGGAAGCGAGAACGCTACCGCGTTAAGCTGTTGGTGTACGCCATTTGGTATCCTGGTCATGAGGAATATGACAAGAGTGTTTACCAGTCTTATTACGTAATTACGATTGTTTGGCCTCTTTTTAACAATTACAACCAAAGTGTTACTCCCAATACCATGTCGGCAGGAGTTGGAGACATATGGGCCTCAAAAATCGGTACTTTCGGCGACCTGTCAGCAGGTTGTGTACAGTCTCGTTGGCGAAGACCTCATCGTCACAGACGGAAGCGCCACTCGTTGCTGAACACCACGAACTGCCACTGAATGTTTCAGTTGAGTGTGCTCCACACCATGCAAGTCTCTGTTGCCATTGGGGAGGTGTCGTCGTTAAATGACGCATAGAAACTCTGTATCTTAATCGAGCTTACTGTAACATATTGCCGACGGTTCTTGGCTTCGCCCCGTAACGTCTCCCGGATTTCTACTGTCATCATCCGTCTATTCGTCAAAGCCAGTGAAACACTCGTACAATCTTCTCGTGGTATAGTCCTTCTGGCCGCGCGGGATTAGCCGAGCGGTCTCAGGCGCTACATCAGGCGCTGTGCGGCTGATCCCGGCGGAGGTTTGAGTCCTCCCTCGGGCATGGGTGGGTGTGTTTGTCCTTAGGATAATTTAGGTTAAGTAGTGTGTAAGCTTAGGGACTGATGACCTTAGCAGTTATGTCCCATAAGATTTCACACACATTTGAACATTTTTGAGTCCTTGTGGAAGGGTTCGTGCATACGCTTTTTGTCATACTGTTGTCCTGAGTCCTCAAGGCATTCGTGGTGTGCAGCGTGGATTCTGGCATTAAGCTGCTGGAATACGCCGTTTGGTATCCTGGTCATGGGGAATATGACAACATTGTTTCCCAGTCTTATCACATAATTACGAGTATTTGGCTTCCTTTGACAATTGCAGCACTCATTATGCTGTGACTGCACTGCTGCCAACTGTCAGTGTGATCGGTCGTAATGATGCTCCCGTGTCCTCGTACGAAAGATTCACCCTACCTCGAAGTACGATGTATGGCGATCAGCTGCACGTGCATAAATTCTGGACTTGCTGTGTTGCCAATCTCCATCTTAGAAGTTGCATAACGTTAGACAGACGTTTTCACATCATTCTTTATCTGTAGAAATAGCTCTTATCTGTTCTCAAAATACTGAAAGTATCTTACATAAGTATTAAATTATATCAACTTATTCAAAAGGCATGGAAATATTCGACTATCTGTTGAGTGGTGTTCTGGCAGGGTGTTCATCGTAAAAGAAGACTCACTTTCCGTGCATAAGTGCATAAATGTGAAACAAGTTTTACATTGAGTCCAGTTAACAATCACACAAGAAATCAAATATGACAGTTCGAATATAGTCCTTATGATTCTCAATTACTTCTCTATCTTCCGTGCTGTAACCACCGTCGACATCAAAATATATATGTTATTGCCAACAATAAATCAGACTTTCAAACAAGCAGCTACAACTTGACCGTCCATTATGTCACAGATCCGGAAAACAAATCAGTTTTGAAAACAGATTATCTGGCCACTCCCTTGTACTGCAGAGTTCCCTCAGCTACAGAGTCGCGTCTTCAGCGTCATCACGCTTAACGCTAACGTCAAACGGGCCGACTTGGAGCAGGAGAGGCGCCACAGAACATTTTAATTTCCACTGTCTATACTTTTAGAAATAAATTCATAAAACTTTGTCAGCATAAGCATGAAGGATTCAAAATTCACACTCATAGCATTGGAAGTTCAAAAACATAACAAAATAATTTTTTTACATGTGAAATTTCATCATTTTTTCGCTTATTATTGATTGCAGTTGTACACTTTTCTTCACAAGTAAGAGAGAGTCTTCAATTAATTTTGCACAGCATACAAACCATACTTACAGGTGTATGAAACTCTAGAATTTAATTTATGAAAAAATGAATGAGTTGTTACATTTTAAACTTCATGTTTAGATAGAACTCAAACTGTATAGTTTATTATCTTAATTTTTACCACAGTTTTAGTAGGTTTGGAAAATTCTAGAGTCAGTGGAAATTAAAATGCTCTTTGGTGCCTTTCCAGCACCAAGTCGGCCCGTTTGACGTCCTACCCCCTTAAACCACCTCAAAAACGGAGGCCAGCTACACACTTAGGCCGCCGCTTACTATGCCAGCCACACTATTAGGCCACCGCTTACTGTAATGTGCTGTCTTTCCTCAGCGCGTATCATCAACGTAATCCTAGAGTAACTCTCTTTTCCTACACAAATTTATACCATAAATTTATATGATGTTTACGTTTTAATGTCTTTGTACACTTGGTACTCGCTTCATAGAAAAAAATATCTCGGAATAAAAACAGTTTTGGTTGCGAAATCAATAATTATCAGTGACACTTTTCACCCTTTTGGGGCATCATCAGATTGTGTAAAAGTAACTGGATATGTAACTCGTTCGTCATACAACCATATAAAATGGAAAACGGACAAAACACTAACTGGATATGTACTCTAGTTACAGTAGCGTCCATTTTCCATTGGACAAAACAGTGACTGGGTAAGTAATCCAGGTACTGTTTTACATGGCTTTATGACAGATAGGTTACATATCCAGCCATTTTGTATCCCACCTGGAAGGCGACGCGTGGGTTGGATCAGGAAAAGGCAAAACACGTCGGTACTGCTGTATGAATTTAAATCCCCTTTACTCAATAAATAAGAATACATAACTTGGAATGAGGTGCGAAGCTGAAGTGAAATGTCCTGGCTGGTTGCACCTGATCAAATGGGCTGAAACTGCAGCAGAGCTCGGAGAGCTGCACAGCACCAGCTAGAGGGAGCTGCCGTCGGCGTCTCGTGGTAGTGCCAACCTTTGAAACTATGTGGCATCGTTACTATCGATACCACACGCTACTTTTACACAGTTTGATGATACCGCAAATCTGTGTAACGCGTGGTTGATTGTAAATAATTTCGCAACAAAAACTGTTTTTATTTTTAAATAATTCAAAACTGGTTACTGTAGCACCCTACCACAAGGGAATGGAATAATTTTGTTTTAAATATCAGTTACCGAAACCTCTATTGCAGTATAAATAAAAAATTTAAATAATACTGAGGCAGGTGTAGCAGACCCTGTATCATCAGAGGGTGTAGAAAACTACTGATGTTTATCCAAACAGTTCTTTAACTTCCATATCGAGAAGGCAATGAAGGAAACTGAAAAGAATGTATGAGTACGGAAAGAAAATACGATGTGACTACATACCAGCGCTACGTTCGGCAGACGACATACTCATCTCTTCCGGGAGTAAGGGATATTTTGGAGTGTGCTGCTTGTTGACCTCTTGTAAGGTGATACACTTTTAAGCCATATTATGGGACGAAACCAGCGTGTGTTTTAATTGCCAGCTTCTAATCATTACAGAAATGTTGTCAATTCGCACTTTACCTTAATAGTAACATCCATAAATTATTTCAGAGTGGATCTAATCGTGAAATCGATGCTCTAGTCATTTTATTCTTTACCAACTGCTCTTTGGAAACGCTGCTACTCGTTTCATTTCCCCTTCACGCTCGAACGCTTATTACTTACTGGGCGGTCATTCTTTTTGTTCTCAGCTACGCACTTGAGCGATGATTCGATGTACATATCATGTGGCCTTATGTCCGAGATTAAAGTTAGTTGAGTCATTTATCTGTTCGTGCGAAATTACAGTACAAACGCAGAGTACATACGAGATCACTTTTTAACGCTTACGGCACCCAAAACAATAATGAAGGCAGCCAGCGAGGTTTACGCAATAGAGGAGACGTGTCTGAAATTATTTCGTTTTAAATTGCTTGTATATTGTCTGGAGTGATTTGGTGTGTCATCGTTCCTTTACAGTTTATATTACAAGAATATTCTCCACTAGACCTTTAACAAATTCTACTTACCTTTGTCAAATCGTTCCAGTGCCGAAGAAGATATTCTCTACCGACAAAGCACACATAAAAACTTTGTCAATTAGCCTTAAATGAACAAATCCTGTTGTCAAAATTTGCAAAGAGTACATAAATGACGAATGAAAACATATTAAAACCACATCGCAAAGTAAACAATGAATTACTTTTCTAGGGAAGAGTGTTGAAAGAACTCTTCTATGCAGGTAGGTACAGCAAATCATTTAATTATTATTTTCGCCTTTAACAAGCAATATTTCAGAAGATGATGTATCATTATGTGTAATCAAATAAGCGACATACTCTGACACTGGCTTTGAAACCCTCCTCCTGTGGTAACAGTGTAGCGGCTTCTCCGTCAAACCATTAAAACTACTGGAAGAATTGATCAGATTTTCGAAACAGGAAAGACGTAGCGATGTTAATAAATGCTGTGCATCTTGGATACAGAAAAATTCAGAGATAAACTAATCGTACAACCGGATATGAAGGTACTGAAAAAAGGGCAAGGTGGTAAAAACCACTCTTGGATGAGCTGATTCCGACCCTTAACAAATTATTATCAATAAATCGCTTCTTTTAGACCTAACAGTTACTACGCCCTTCTTCTAGGAAAGCATACCGTTAGACTAATGATGTATAAATGGTTTTCCTGTTATTCTCCTCAACGTATTTGTATCACCCACACAGCTGTGTATGTATTTTCACTACTTTCGTCAGATGAGCGTTGAATTTCAGAAGATGGTACAGTTATCCCCCAGGAAGAAACTTACCATCATCATCATCCTTGGCACTACAGGGATCCACTGACGACCTTCTGCAGAAGATTATCCCATTCTTTCCTGTTTAGCGCCACACTCCTCCAGTTATGAATTCCAATGTTCCTTATGTCCTCTGACGCCTTCCCACTATCTTTCCTTTGCTCTTACAGCTCTCCTGGTTCAATCAATCACTGCGTTGAATATCTTCTTAATGAGTCTGCCGCTAGCTCTCAGTCCATGCCCTACCCACTCTAGTCTTTTAAACTGACAACGTCGGCTGCCACACACAATATTCTTCCACTGGGCCAAGAATTAACTCCAGATCTCGCTTTCACATCTCCCAAGTTGCTTTTCATTGGATCTAGTTAATACACATGCTTGAGCACTATATCTTAGTTTTCCTGAACAGCAGTTTGGAAGTTTTCGCAGATCGTGGAGGCACTGGTAGGCGGAAAATTTCCAGTTTATGAATTTCAGAGCCGGCATTGTTCTTACAGTTTTCTTCTTAGCTACATACGAGATCAAACTTAAACCAACCAGAATGAATTGTCAGTCTGCAGCGCAGTGTGCTTTGATTTGAAACTTGCCGGCAGATTAAAATTGGGATCTTTGCTTTTCGCAGGCTAGTGCACCGCTGGCTGAGTTAATCCAAGCACGACTTACGCCTCGCTCTCACAACTTTGCTACTGAAGTAACCTCATCTCCTACCTTATAAACCTCGCAGAAGTGCTCCAGCAAAGCTTGTGGGACTAGCACTCCGGGAACGAAGGATGTCCTTCTTAGCGTGCCCCAGGCATCGGTGCGTTGCATACCTGTCCGGCAGCGGTCTAACAGCGCCGTATGCGAGCAGCGTCATTAAGCTAACTGACCTTACTCTTTCGCAGTTGTAAAAATAATTAGGAAATGTCTGATGTCAGTTGTGTAGGTACACTGAGGTATAGTTTTGACTGAAACCACCAGCGTCCATCTCTTTTCGATACCCGTGAATGGAGCACTAGTGAGTTAAAATTGCAAGAATCGTAGATTTTGCTAATCCTACGTTGCTGAATTTTATGGGATTGTATCAGAAAACTGAGTCATTGAAAAATTCAGAAACGATGACGGAAGCGTCAGTGATGTAGTTATACAGCATGTTGGGGATGGTGTCAGGAACATAACCTGCCTTCGGAAGGTCCAAATGACGTAATGAATCGTGAATTATATGGCTGTGGAGATGTACTGAGTGCGAAAAATGACAAATGGTCCTCCGCATACAGACTTCGCATTGATACGGGCGTAAGAACCGTTAGGATGGATTTGAGAAAGGTTATGCCATCCTGTTTTGGTACAAAAAGAGGTTTTGTATCCTACGGCGGCCAGTGATAGACCTGTTGCGTTTTTGAATTGCACGATCAGTTACGTAATGCAGCTCCCGTAAACAGCCGGCTCTTTCCCCACGAACGCCAATACCCCAGTCAGCGTATGGCCGGGGAAGCAGGAACCGCTGCGTCTGCAAGTGAGTGTGTGTTTTGCAATAACGGTACCTGCGAAACATCCTGTTTGCAGAATGATACAAAGTGAACAAGCAGTGACGAACGTAGACCTATGGAAGGGTCCAGTTCTAACAAAACTGGTTCAAGCACTGCTAGCACGACGCCAGGCAATAACAGTAGTAAACTCGAAAAACCTGAAAGAGTAGAGGCAATGATCAAACAAGAGCAACAGAAAAGGACCGCATGCAACATCAGAGAAAAAAGCGTACAAAATAAAATATGAAAATGATATGATAAATCACAGAGCAAATGGCGATTCCGGAAGCGTCTGAGACGGCAACGTTCCCATTCGCGCAGCCTTCCAGTTGTGTCCACTCCATGTAATGAATTAAACCACGAAATAAAAGCAAAAAGAAATGTGTGTGAAATCTTATGGAACTTAACGCTTAGGTCATCAGTCACTAAGCTTACACACTACTTAACCTAAATTATCCTAAGGACAAACACACACACCCATGCTCGAGGGAGGACTCGAACCTACGCTGGAACCAGCCGAATAAAAACTATGTCATTTGTTTTTCAAATGAATATCGGCTCACAAGTAGGATAGCCCACTCCTAATCGGGTAATATACACAATGATAACCGACAAAATTACATAGACTCCGCATTATTTCTTCAATAATACTATTGTTGTCCCACCCGATAGCAACAATCCTCGCCGACAAACGTATTGCACAGCAATGCTAAATATCTGGAAAATCCGGAGTGAATGTAAAACAAAACGCATACAGAAATTTTATACGCAGAGTCGGTCAATATAGCGCTAATGCAAAAACAGATTCCAGAAGAGACACGTAAAGTAAATAGACTCGAGACTATAGGAAACTTCGGGAACGGCTGCGGTACTAGAACTGCTATAATGATCAATTGCAGACGCGGGGTGATACAAGTAAAAGTGCCTTATCACGCACGAGATATATCTCGTCTAAAAGCGGGAACGCTCATCGTTAAGCCCATTTTACATGAGAGCCTTTGAGATCAGAGTCGACTACTCGACATGCGTAAACCTTTCGTGTTTGCTTGTGAATCACAGCCGATCACATCGCGTCGATAGGTCGCGTCGAGAACGGAGTTCGAAATTTTTCGAGTATGCTGCATTCTGCGCATGCGCAGAAGAGGGCACTGTGGTGGCGACCGGACAACTACGCGGATTTCCGTTATCACACCTCCCTCCTCAAACTAAAGTGCTACTCACACCTTTGCCCATTCGGTATACCTCTTAAACTCAAACAGTATTTATTCTAGTAGTACTGTCCTACAAGAGAGTTAACATTTCTGAAAACAAGAACTTATTTACGATTTACAGAGAAGAAGTCTGCACTGTGCATAAATAACAAATAGTAAAATGACTTAGAGAAAGCTTTTGACAACGTTAACTGGAATACCCTCTTTCAAATTCTGAAGGTGGCAGGGGTAACATACAAGGAGCGAAAGGCTATTTACAATTTGTACAGAAACCAGATGGCAGTTATAAGAGTCGAGGGGGCATGAAAGGGAAGCAGTGGTTGGGAAAGGAATGAGACAGGGTTGTAGCCTCTCCCCGATGTTATTCAATCTGTATATTGAGCAAGCAGTAAAGGAAACAAAAGAAAAATTCGGAGTAGGTATTAAAATTCATGGAGAAGAAGTAAAAACTTTGAGGTTCGCAGATGACATTGTAATTCTGTCAGAGACAGCAAAGGACTTGGAAGAGCAGTTGAACGGAATGGACAGTGTCTTGAAAGGAGGATATAAGATGAACATCAACAAAAGCAAAACGAGGATAATGGAATGTAGTCAAATTAAATCGGGTGATGCTGAGGGAATTAGATTAGGAAATGAGACACTTAAAGTAGTAAAGGAGTTTTGCTATTTAGGGAGTAAAATAACTGATGATGGTCGAAGTAGAGAGGATATAAAATGTAGACTGGCAATGGCAAGGAAATCGTTTCTGAAGAATAGAAATTTGTTAACATCGAGTATAGATTTAAGTGTCAGGAAGTCTTTCCTAAAACTATCTGTATGGAGTGTAGCCATGTATGGAAGTGAAACATGGACGATAACCAGTTTGGACAAGAAGAGAATAGAAGCTTTCGAAATGTGGTGCTACAGAAGAATCCTGAAAATAAGGTGGGTAGATCACGTAAGTAATGAGGAGGTATTGAATAGGATTGAGGAGAAGAGAAGTTTGTGGCACAACTTGACTAGAAGAAGGGATCGGTTGGTAGGACATGTTTTGAGGCATCAAGGAATCACAAATTTAGCATTGGAGGGCAGCGTGGAGGGTAAAAATCGTAGAGGGAGACCAAGAGATCAATACACTAAGCAGATTCAGAAGGATGTAGGTTGCAGTAGGTACTGGGAGATGAGGAGGCTTGCACAGGATAGAGTGGCATGGAGAGCTGCATCAAACCAGTCTCAGGACTGAAGACCACAACAACAACAAAATGAGTTTAATGAAAATTATTTCAACAATGAGAAAGTACTTGACGATAAAAGTAATATTTGATGTTATTTGGCGCTTTAGTAAGAAAGCAAGAGACGAATGATATCTACATCCATCTACATCTACATCCATACTCCGCAAGCCACCTGACGGTGTGTGGCGTAGGGTACCTTGAGTACCTCTATCGGTTCTCCCTCCTATTCCGTCTCGTATTGTTCGTGGAAAGAAATATTGTCTGTATGTCTCTGTGTGGGCTCTAATCTCTCTGATCTTATCCTCATGGTCTCTTCGCGAGATATACGTAGGAGAGAGCAATATATTGCTTGACTCCTCAGTGAAGGTATGTTCTCGAAACTTCAACAAAAGCCCGTACCGAGCTACTGAGTGTCTCTCTTGCAGAGTCTTCCACTGGAGTTTATCTATCATCTCCGTAACGCTTTCGCGATTACTAAATGATCCTGCAACGAAGCGTGCTGCTTTCCGTTGGATCTTCTCTATCTCTTCTATCAACCCTATCTGGTATGGATCCCACACCGGTGGGCAGTATTCAAGCAGTGGGCGAACAAGTGTACTGAAACCTACTTCCTTCGTTTTCGGACTGCATTTCCTTAGGGTTCTTCCAATAAATCTCAGTCTGGCATCTGCTCTACCGACGTTTAATTTTATATGGTCATTCCATTTTAAATCACTCCTAATGCCTACTCCCAGATAATTTATGGAATTTACTGCTTTCAGTTGCTGACCTGCTATATTGTAACTAAGTGATAAAGGATCTTTCTTTCTATGTATTCGCAGCACATTACACTTGTCTACATTGAGATTCAACTGCCATTCCCTGCACCATGCGTCAATTCGTTGCAGATCCTCCTGCATTTCAGTACAAATTTCCATTGTTACAACCTATCGATATATTACAGCATCATCCGAAAAAAGCCTTAGTGATCTTCCGATGTTATCCACAAGGTCATTTAGGTATATATTGTGAATAGCAACGGTCCTACGACACTCCCCTACGGCACACCTGAAATCACTTTTACTTCGGAAGACTTATCTCCATTGAGAATGACATGCTGCGTTCTGTTATCTAGGAACTATTCAATTCAATCACACAATTGGTCTGATAGTCCATATGCTCTTACTTTGTTCATTAAACGACTATGGGGAACTGCATCAAACGCCTTGCGGAAGTCAAGAAACACGGCATCTACCTGGGAACATGTGTCTGTGGCCCTCTGAGTCTCGTGGACGAATAGCGCGAGCTGGGTTTCACACGATCGTCTTTTTTCGAAACCAATTCTGATTCCTACAGAGTAGATTTCTAGTCTCCATAACAGTCATTATATTCGAACATAATACGTGTTCCCAAATTCTGCAACTGATCGACGTTAGAGATATAGGTCTATAGTTCTGCACATCTGTTCGACGTCCCTTCTTGAAAACTGGGATGACCTGTGTCCTTTTCCAATCTTTTGGAACGCTACGCTCTTCTAGAGACCTACGGTACACCGCTGCAAGAAGGGGGGCAAGTTCCTTTGCGTAGGCCGGCCGGTGTGGCCGTGTGGTTCTAGGCGCTTCAGTTTGGAACCGCGTGACCGCTACGGTCGCAGGTTCGAATCCGGCCTCGAGCTTGGATGTGTGTGATGTCCTTACGTTAGGTTTAAGTAGTTCTAAGTTCTAGGGGACTTTTGACCACAGCTGTTAAGTCCCATAGCCATCTGAACTCATCCTTCGCGTACTCTGTGTAAAATCGAACTGGTATCCCATCATGTCCAGCGGCCTTTCCTCTTTTGAGCAATTTTAATTGTTTTTCTGTCCGTCTGTCATCTGTTTTAATATCTACCATTTTGTCATCTATACGACAATTTAGAGAAGGAACAACAGTGCAGTCTTCCTCTGTGAAACAGTTTTGGAAAAGACATTTAGTATCTCGGCCATTAGTCTGTCATCCTCTGTTTCAGTACCAGTTTGGTCACAGAGTGTCTGGATATTTTGTTTTGATCCACCTACCGCTTTGACATAAGACCAAAATGTCTTAGGATTTTCTGCCAATTCAGTACACAGAACTTTACTTTCGAATTCATTGAACGCCTCTCAGATAAAGTTAAAAGGCGATATTTTCTGCATTCTTGATACTGTTTTATGCGTTTGAAAGTATACATTTTCTCGAGCGATTAAATGCATATATTTTGAGATGCTTAGACGACACTTTTCCCATTTTTTCCCTTACCATGTAGAGAATTAACCACACGATCATTGACAAGAACATCGACTGTGAAGTTTGCCTTCGTCAGTCACAAACTTTGCCATTAATAAACTCTATTATCATTGTGTCTTCTTACATTTTGTTACTATATTTCTATTTTTCCGTAGAAAGGATAGTTTCTCATAACCTCAGTTTCACTGTTCTGGTGCCGAACTACACAGCAGACCGCTCCACAACACAAGCAGTTTTGGCGCTTACGTGTAAACGAAAACGACCACTCGTTGCAGCAAAGACTCGGTACAGGAATGAAACACCAGGAGCGCTGCAGTAGACTTCCTAGAGTAGTCAACTGAGGCAAGAAAATTAATCCGCTAAACGGTGCTTTAATATTGCCCTACGGAGATAAAAATACGGAAGCACGGAGGCATTTCTATAAAACAGCAGTACTCAGTTTACTAAGATCTCTCTAAGACGGCCTAATTATAACAGAACAGTTTGACTGAGTTGTGTCAGAAACATCAGACGCCGAACTGAAACCGTAGGTAAGAAGCTGGGCACCTCGTTAGCAATGAATATGTGAGGAATACCTGGTAGGTATAGCGTGACTGCACCGCGGAGTACACATTCGCAACAGACCAGTCATCAAGCAGGTTAGACGGCATTTACGTGTCCCGCAACATACTGTCTAATCCGACTGGAATAGAAATTTGACCACAATGTTTTTCGGATCACAGCCCTTATGACTGTAAAATAAATATATATCGCCAGAATATTTATGAGAGTTGATGCTTTTGGAAGCTAAACTCATCGGTATTAAATGAAACGCTGAGGTACGCCTGTCTTGAAAGAAGAATGGAGATGGATGGCTAAACAGGTATGACACAATTGTGAATAAAATGTGAGGAGCCAAAACTCAGAATAATCTCAATGCTTATGGCTAGAACAACACGCGAATGGGAAAACAGCACTAAATAATTTCTGTTCCACGCCTTGCGAGACCTATACAAGAAAACCGATACCACAAAATACTTGAAAGGCACTAAGAAAATTAATGCGAAAATAGTCAAATTTACAAGGAAGCGACTATTTGGATACCAGCTGAGAGCTAGAGAACATCCCATGATACAACCGGAAATTTTTCCTACGTACCACCTAGTCCAAGAAAAGCGTAATGTGAAGAAAAGGTTAATATATGAAACTAAAACATCTTATGGGAAGTATCAAGACCCAGCGAGAAACACTGGCGACAACTGTAGAACATCTATCCGGGTAATATGAAGAAGATCCGACTGACGCAAATGAAGCCGGAAAGTTGATAAATTTCCCTCACGAAGACGTCAGCAAAGATGAAAATGTTTCGTTGATAGAGAAAATGTCAGAGCAACAGGTATTCGACGCCATTAAACGGGGCCCCAACAACAAGCCACCAGGCCCTGATGGCCTGCCCATAGCATTTTAGGTGGACTGTTGGGAACTGCAGAAAAATCCACGTCCAGAAATATGTCACGTTCCTACTGAAATTCGAGAAGGGCTGTTAGTCACGATTGCTAAAAGGCTGAAAACGAAATCTCTGAAAAATATAGACCATTAACTCTAATTAATTGTGGTTTCAAGATATTTCAACGAACAACTGCGAGGAAAATTAAACCCTTAACAAACAAAGTTGTCGGAAAATACTACCGTCAGTGATGCGTTAGCAGTTTTGCACGTTGCTAACGTTATATCAGCAATTCTGTCAATTTATCTTCACGAAGCATTTCCTCGTGTTAAGATTCATTATCTAAACGAGACTCTGGAAAAATTGGTTCATGTGAAGAATTTTACAACGCAAACGAATCCACGCGTTATTACTTGACTCCTCGTCAAGAATTTGGGTAAACGGAATCATAAACAAATCGATCAATATCAACTGCTCGCTCAGTAAGGGCTGCCCGTTGCCCATGCTACTGATCATTCGCGTATTAGAGCCATCACTTGCAGCTGTTCACCGAGAAACTGCCGGGCTGGCGTACCAAGAAGAAAACTAACAACGTGTGCTTAAGCTAATGATGTGAACATTTCAACGACACAGAAGGAAGCCATAGCAAAGATCCGGGAACTAGTTGACAGCTAGAGAAAATCTAACGTAACAATAACCAATCGAAGTTTCAGAACTATGAACATAAGATCTGACGCGAATTGTAACTAACTGATAGAAACCTCTGATATTATGAAAATACTGGACCGACATATAAGAAAACACCTACAGCGAGCGAGCGCAATCAAGTGGAGAACGGGGCTCGAAGCTATACAGCGGTGACTGCCAAAATACTCTCACAAATAATTTAACATCACGAAAAAAATTCAGTGCGTAAATAATGTGGCGCTGCGCATAATATAGTATGTAGCACACATATTTCCAGTTCCAGCGGTAACAGTATGTGGAATGGAAATTGCTGTTAGCTGGCTGTCAGATGTCGTATGAAAGAGGAGGATTGCAATATATATAAACATCCAAATGTACAGCTATTTTTCTTGCGAAAAGTGCTTCATAAACCGTCAACACTTTCAAAAAACCTGGTAAGTTATATCGTGAACGAGATAGACCCAACAAGCAGAGGACAGCCAATCGATGTAAACTACATCCATACGAGTCTTAGACACCTATGCACATTTTTTGTAATTTATATTGAAAACTCAGTTGTAGGGAATCCCACAAAGAGAAATATATACAATGCATTACGCCGACAATGTGCAAGCAAAACTGAAAAGGACTGGAAAAAGATATGGATAAATATCGAGAACTGACTGGTTAGTTCAAATGTACGGTCTATGTGGTACGAAGTTAACCACTAAAATTTTTCCACAAACCACGTAAAATACGCCTTAGCTTAGCTCCTCACTAATGTTTACTCGCTGTAACGTAAAGTACTCGATACGTCAGCGCCTAATACACTACGAGAAACCTGAAAGTTGGCAGAGGGCGAACTCCCTGACATAACGTCTACTTCGCCATGCAAGTGCAGTCTAGAAGACATTGTGCTCCCGGGGAAGTCATTTTACCCAGGAATGATAAGCAGAACAAACTCCTAGAGTACACGAAATACGAAGAAACTTTGCCCAATTTTTGAGCACTGCACTGTAGAACATAAGTTTCGGTTGTTCCAGAAGGGGAGCCTTGTATGTTCAAGAAGAAACTCCTGGCTGATTTAACAGAATAGCCTAGTTACTAGTAAACGAGGACTCTAGCTTGTGTTAGAAGAGACGCCTTCGATACTTTCAGCTTGTAGGACACAAGTCAATTTCAGAATTTTTTTTTTTTTTTTTTTTTTTTTTTGAAGCGGAGATTTCTTCCTTTACAAGATGACTGTCGTAGTCTTAAGCTTAAGTGTTGGTTGTTCAAGAAGAGGAGACACGTTTATGTTAGTAGAGGTTTCTTATTTGCGATGGAAGAGAACCGCTGATCTGAAAGAGAAGACTCGTATATTTTCGACATAGAAGAGAATCCCAATTTGTTTTAGGAGAGGACCAATATTTATTTTACAATAGGAGAAATATCTGTTTCAGAAGAGGAGGCTAATTGTTTTTAGGAGTTGGTTTGTTGTACAGGAGGAATCTTCGTTGCTTCAGAAGCTGAGTTTCATTTGCTTTTGGAGGACTGTTTCTTTTTTTTTTTTTTCTTTTTGTTTCGACGTAGCGCCATGAGTGTTATATTACGTTGAAGGAGAGTATTACACCCCATGCATTAACAAACCGTAGAATATAGAGCGAGAACCTAGCCGTAGAAGGCATTTGTGTAGAGAGAAAGGATTGGCTAGGAGGGAAGAAGGGGAGATTGGAGCCATTCCTTAAAAAAAAAAAAAAAAAAAAAAAAAGAAAACCACCACAATTGCCCGTGAAAGACGAAGGACTAAGGTTCGTCTCACGGTCGGGCACACTGTTGTAACCTATCAGAAAGTTTTGTATAAACCAATTTTTATGAATTATGAAAAAATGATCTGTCTCACTTGGAGGCATGAAGTTAATTTGCCCTTCATTTATCTTTAAGTTCGTCCTTAAATGAGCTCTTTAAAGATTTGTAAAGGTTTCTATCATTGCTATTTGCGTTCTTGCAATTATATAGATACAACCTGCGTATCCCAGACCTTATTTATGCAGGTCAGTCTCCGTTGCTCTGATATCCAATTTTAGCCTATTCCAAGGCTATATTTAAGAGAAGGTAGGATCAAGAATTTCTTACTCCTTTTGGTCTTTACAGCACTACATAAAATATTTTTTATCTTAAATTTACTCCATACGTTTTGCATAGTAACTTTCACTAAAAGGCGATGAATTTATGGGTAATCTCTAACTCTTCCGTTCCTACATACAGCTCCTTTCTGTCAATAATGTGGTAGGACGATCTAAAGTCTATATAGAGGTGATGTCTATCGATCTGAAATTCTTTACATTCTAGTGTTTGCCATATCGTGAAAGTTTGATTAATAGTATTTGTTGCTGGACGAGATCCTCATTGATAATCATTAACAGCATTTTCAACATAGGGCGCAAGCCAACTAAACTGGAAGTTGTAGAATATTTTATATGCCATGGGTAATAGGCACTTCATGATATCGTCTTTCTTATGTTTTGGACATGTAATACTTACGTTGCGTTCATTATGGAGACTTTCAGGTGCCTAAATATTAATAACAAGCTTGTGGAAATGTTTGACAGATTCCGTCATTGAATTTTTTGAGCTGTTCTCAGTCTATTAGGTCCATTCCTGGAACATTATTATTCCTCAGCTTCTTGATGGCTGTCTCCACTTCACCAGCAGTTGGTGCTGGTTCATCTGTTTCCGAGTTCCTTGTGTTTGCACAGAGTAAGATTCCTTGGTTTTCAGTTAAATCCTCTTTCAGTAGTTCGTCATCGTGTTGAGCCCATGTTTCATATATTATTTCTTTATCACGCAAAACTCAGCCACCTGTATCTTCAAACACATTCGCCCTAGACTGGAAATCCTTTCAGCCTTTAAGTTTTGATAAAAAAGCTCCCACTTCATTCATCTCTTTCAGTTATTCCTTCCAGTTCTTCACTTTCATGCTATCTCGTTTTCTTTTTGTGCAGCCTGTTTTCTTCCTTTCTTGCTTTTTCATAATTTCCTACTGATACTGGACTCTGGCTTACTGCTGCATTCTCTCGTAGGGCTCGTATTTAATTGCTGTTACTTGTGTACATACTTCATCAAACCAGCCACCATGTAAGGCTTTATCTACTCTTCCTAGACCTTCGCCAGCAGCGGGGTGTCTCATAGGTTCTTCTATATTTCTTCGATTCTCTCACTATCGGGTGAGTGTGCCACACTTTCCTTAAGTAGGATGGAAACTCTTTCAGCAGTCCGGGTACATGAACTTAACAACATGGAATTTTATTGCATGAGATCCACTTACCTTCCTTGAATTAGATGTACTACTTCTGACTTTTGATATTACAAGGTAATTATCAGCTTCTAACACACAGTCTTGAATTTATTACGTGGTCGATGTCCCGAGGAAGCGTGAAGAAGAAGTCTGATCACATTGTCATTTGACTCGTCATTTGGACTATGTTTTCCAGTACAAGACTTATATTTTCCTCTTTTCCCTTTTTCTTAGCATTAACATCATCAAAAATTGTCTTACAGTCTCCGCTTGGAAATTCATTGTATGCATCATCTAACTCATCAGAAAATATTTCTTCTCTTCATCACTTTTCAGTTGACTCGTGAGCACATATGTAGTTTGCACAATCGGTGTGATTTCGTTAGGAATTCCATTTATTGTTATACACAGTCGATAGTCATCCACGAGATCAAGTACTTCCGTTACAGCTCCAGTTTGACAGTAGTTGAAAGTATGTACAAGCCAAAGCTTTCGTGGAAGGCTGCCAGATTGCCATATAGTGTCTTTATACACTGACGGGAAAAAAGTCGCAACACCAAAAGAAATTAATGAAGAGTCATGATTTTCTGGAATACTTTTGTCTAGGTGACATAATTAAGTGATGAACATTGGAAGTTCACTCTTTAATGTAAGCGCGGTATAACCCTTACAAATGTGAAATGCTGGTACATGAATAGCTAGTGTTCACACCAAAATGTTTGATGTAAGCATGCAAACGTATAGGTGCCGGATTTCGGTTTGTGACACGTAGTTTCATACCTGTTGTACTTGGTCAGTCGATACAGGGACGGTTAATGCTTTTTTATGGATGACGCTGGAGTTTTCGCCCTGTGATAGCCCATCGACTGGAGACCGATCTGATGATCTTGCACGTTAAGGCAACATGCCGACACACTGTAGAGCACGGTAGGTTACAACAGCGGTATGTGGGTGAGCGTTATCCTGTTGGAAAACATCCTCTGGAGTGCTGTTCACGAATGGCAGCACAGCAAGTCGAATCACCAGACCGACATACAGATTTACAGTCAGAGTGCGTGGGATAACCATGAGAGTAATCGCACCCAGCTCATAACTCCAGGTGTAGATCCCGTGTGTTTAGCACGCAGACAGGTTGGTTTCAGGCCCTCAGTTGGCTTCCTTCTAACCGACACACGCTCCTCACTGGCATGCAGGCAGAACCAGTCTTCATCAGAAATCTCCACTCTGCCCTCCAATGAGCTATCGGTTGTCACCACTGGTTTGGGATCGGTGGACTGCACGCCACAGGGTGTCTGGCTCGGAGTTGTCCATGAAGTACCCTATTTTTAATAGTTCGTTGTGTAACTGTGGTGCCAACTGCTGCATAGATCGCCGCTGCAGATGCAGTACTGCGCCAAAGTCATAAACCGAACACGATGGTCTTCCCTCTCCGTGGCACCAGGAGGACGTTAGGAGCATGGTCTTCTTGGAACCGTACATTCTCGTGACCACCCCGGCTAGCAATCGTATGCAGTGGCTCACTCATTCCAAGTCTTTCTGCAATACCACATAATGAACATCCACCTTCTCGTAGCCCTATTACACGATCTCTTTCAAACTGAGTGATATGTGTATAATGGCGCTTTTCTGGCCTTGAAGGCGTTCTAGACTAACATCAATTCACCATGTCCAACCTGAAAGTAATCTAACGCTGACACCTGTTACAGCGTTTACTTCAAGCAAACCTGATTTTCATTCTCATATTGGCCTTACTAGCACCGCTCTTAAGCGACTGGGTCGAAATTTGAATACATATCGCCTTTCAGTTGTAGAAACACGCTTACCAATTTGCGTTTATGTCGCAGAAGCTCTTCTTGGTGTTGCAATTTTTTCCGTAAGTTTATGTCTGATCAGCCATGTGTCCATTGTAACCTGAGAACGGATTCGACATTAAACGTGACGTGTCGGCTTGTGGCTTCTTATTTAGTGACTAATACAGCAGTTGTGAAGTTTTCAAATGTTTCAAATGGCTCTGAGCACTATGGGACTCAACTGCTGTGGTCATAAGTCCCCTAGAACTTAGAACTACTTAAACCTAACTAACCTAAGGACATCACACACATCCATGCCCGAGGCAGGATTCGAACCTGCGACCGTAGCGGTCGTGCGGTTCCAGACTGTAGCGTCTTTAACCGCTCGGCCACTCCGGCCGGCAGTTGTGAAGTACTCGAATTATTACATACTATGTTGAAAGGAATGCTGTGGGGGTAAACGTGACTAGCCTCCCATTGGGATGAGGGCGGGAATGATAACGGGAAGGGAACGAGAATGTGGACAGACAGAGGGTGGATGAGAAAATGGACAGACAGCGACGTGATGGGGGAGATGAACGGAGAGCCCGTGGGTGATTAGGTGGGCAGAGAGTGAGCGACGAGAAGGTGCGCAGAGAGAGTAAAAGGGAGGCCTAATAGGAGATTAGAATAAATAACCTTGTAAAGCCAGTTTTTCAGCTATTATCACATATTTATGTCAGTGAAGCGTACGTCTGAGAAATAGCTGTTCAGTGCGCTAAAATTTGTTGTAGAGTTATGAAAAACTAAAACACGTATTTAATTATCGTCTCTCGATAAAAATAGACGACTATCTCCAGCACCGTAAATGAGCCTTGGTATGTGGCTCAGTGAAAGTGGCCGTCTCTCAGCTGAGTTACTCTGTCATTAAAAAATGAAGACTTCTGCTTTGTGGTACCGGTACCTAAATCGAAAGCCGCAATGTTCATTCCTGCCAGCATGTTTACCCTGCAGCTGGCTCTTATTTAAGCGATTCATGTCGTTCACTAGCACGTAAAACCGAATTGCCATGTGATGGCGTTTTGTGGGGCTGTCAAAATGTGTGCGAGTCTTAGAAGAACCGCTTTCCTTTCTTGAAATATGCACTATGATCGTGTGTTCATAGAACGTATTAACTGACCGTCGCTATAACTTAACAGTGGGAAGGCAGCGCAAACTGGAACAAATCGAGATAAGACAAATCACGCAAGTTTATGTGATAAGTTTGTAAGTAGGCTGTTTAGGTTTTTATGTTGGTAACGCCACGTAGCGCTCTGTATGAAAATCACTGATTGTGCTGTGTGCAGTCTGCAGTTGAATTATTATAGTGTTGGGCAGATGGATGTGAACAGCGCGTAGCGTTCCGCATT
Source organism: Schistocerca nitens (assembly GCF_023898315.1). NCBI lineage: Eukaryota > Metazoa > Arthropoda > Insecta > Orthoptera > Acrididae > Schistocerca > Schistocerca nitens. The sequence goes on from NC_064618.1 coordinate 255,334,679, forward strand.
TGGAGGTGAGCCGCCAGCAGTGGTCGATGTGGGGAGTGAGATGGCGGAGTTTTGAGAGCGGATGATCTGGACGTGTGTCCATCACAGAGAGTAAATTTGTAAGACTGGATGTCATGAACTGATATATATATATATATATATATATATATATATATATATATATATATATATATATATATATATATATATATATATAATGACTTTCGAACACTATTAAGGTAGATACATTGTTTGTTCTGTATCAAAATATTTCATTTGCTAAGTATGCCTATCAGTAGTTAGTGCCTTCAGTAGTTAGAATATTTTATTTAGCTGGCAGTATTGGCGCTTGCTGTATTGCAGTAGTTCGAGTAACGAAGATTTTTGTGAGGTAAGTGATTCATGAAAGGTATACCTTATTGTTAGTCAGGGCCATTCTTTTGTAGGGATTATTGAAAGTCAGATTGCGTTGCGCTAAAAATATTGTGTGTCAGTTTAGTGAATATCTGAGTACGTTTAGTTTTGCTCAGCTGTTTGAAGATCAAATAACGTAGAGGTTTTCCAGCACTGTCATTTATAAAATTTTTCTAAGGGGGATGTTTCAAGTTCTCGGGATGAAATAAGAGTACTGTCTACTTGCGTCTGAGCATGCTTTTACAGCGTGATGACAAGTATTATTCGCCTTACACAAAACGAACAATCATTCTTATATTTTGAGGAAAAATTTTCATTAAGCGGCAGAGTGTGCGCCTATTTGAAAGTTTGCAAACATGGAGATGAAATACTGGCGGAAATAGAATTGTGAGGGCCGGTCGTGAGTTGGGATTTCGTAGCTCAGTCGGGAGAGTAATTGCTCGAGAAAGACGCAGTTTTGAGCTGTCATGAAATTTCTAATCATGTGGTTGTGGGAACGTCGCATAGGTGACGCGAGTTTGATTCTGAAGAAGAATGATCATACAGAATTAATAGAAACTGTTCCGAAAGACTCGAAGAGATGACACTTCACACCAATCTGCACAAAAATAATTGACCTGTTGATATAACGCCCTATTTCATTCTCATTCATATGTAGCATAATTCTAGAACCAATTCTGAATTAAGATGTACCGTCGTATCGTCTAAATAATAGCCCTCCCCGATGTGACTAGCTTAGTTTACGTAAATAACGCTCAAACCAAAACTGAACTTACCTTCTTTGTACCAGCTATATTACTAACGATTAATGCCGTGCGTGGTAACCCCGTTTCAGTTGCAACTTGTCTAGCTAATGGCTTCAAGAGGCAAGACAAATCTGACTTTCGATATTTCGTATAACTATTGCATGAACTTAAAAATTTAAAACGCTGTCATACTCAACTCATTAAGAGTTATTATGTTAGAGGTTTAACACAGTAAGTGAGGTATTTCGTTTAGAAACTGTGCTCATATCTTGAAGTATCGTACTCACGGCGCCCAAATACACAGATTATAACCATCCTGAATTTGAGAGTGCGATCTCTTAGTAATTTCCATCAGACTTTACGTATGATATCCAACCTTTACAAAATTTTATCACGTTAATACCCCCACAAAATGATGATAGGAAAAAAGTTTATCGCTTATCAGATTTTCGCCGTTCGTGTAGAAAAGCTTTAGCATCAAACATGACGTTTGAACTTATTACTTCTTTACTACTAACTATTCACATCACATTTGTCAGACATTATCCACATATACGCCTACAGCTGGACATAACTGCAGAACTATGCAATTGTATGGTACATATGTCAGGAGATACGACGTCATAAACACTGAGATGCGTGAAAAATTAGCTTCTGATTACAACGGAGCACGAATTACCCAGACTACAACAAGTTTCTTTGTGTGGCTATCCTCCACAGCAAGCATATAAATACTGGTTTTGTAAATAAAACTGCCTTTTCCTGCTGCTGTTTCCTTTATTTATTCCATACGCGTTTCGCCTTCTTCTGTTCTAAGGCATTATCTGTGGGATCTATAACGATACAGTTTTGTTAGTTTTAGATTATCAAACAGTTCACTTCGCAATTTTTTTTTGTAAAAAAAGTAATTACTTACGATTTGCTGATCTGCGTTTCCTCACATCTGGTCTGGCAAACAGCGAGAACATTGGATGTCAGATACAAAGAAAACATGAGAGCCTGGAAATATGGGACAAACCACTCCACATTTGCAGATCACCTATGAGAAAATGACGACAAACCAACCACTAGCGAAGATAACGTGAAAATAATTAGAATCACCACTAAAAAAAACACCTCCTAACCATGCAAGAAAATTACCACTTACAGAAAACCAAAGCAGAGGGGAAAATCCTGTTGAATGACCAAGTACACATGCCAAGTAATTCATTATTTACACTAATAGATAAAATAATAGAATAACGTTCGCAAAAAGAATTAATATAACTATACTGTCCAGTATAATAATAACAAAACGCACCATCTTTACACTCATTCATCCATGAAACCCATCCATAGAATATTGAAACGAAAAGTCAAATCCGCTGTCATCAAAGTCTTCAACCACTCGCTGACAGCTAGTACACCCGCCTCACCCCCCCCCCCCCCCCCCCAAAAAAAAATATTAAAATCGTCGGCCCTATCCCCCTCTCTCTCTCTCACTCATGCACACACACGGTATAAACATAATAAATAGAAGTTAGTCTCGAACATATACTTCGTTAGGTTGGCAACAAATAGGTAAACATAGTAAAGAAGATGAAACACGTAATGGAGTCGCCATATTTACGTTGTGAAAAACGGTGTACGATGGAATAGGTGTATCGACTGACAAAAGAACAATAGTTCATCACAAAAAAGAGTGAGAAACATGGTGAACAGTGTGTGGAAGGCGACAATACAAAGATGTGATTATATGGCAGTGATAAAAGTGGGTGGCCGTGCGGTTGTAGGCGCTACAGTCTGGAACCGAGCGACCGCTACGGTCGCAGGTTCGAATCCTGCCTCGGGCGTGGATGTGTGTGATGTCCTTAGGTTAGTTAGGTTTAAATACTTCTAAATTCTAGGCGACTGATGACCTCAGAAGTTAAGTAACATAGTGCTCAGAGCCAATTGATAAAAGAGGTAGTGCGACCTCGAGACCAGATGAGAGGAAACGCAGATCAACAAGTCGTAAGTAATTACTTTTTTTACAAAAAAAGAATTGCGAAGTGAACTGTTTAATAATCTAAAACTAACAAAAAATTTTCGTTATAGATCACACTGATGATGCCTTAGAACAGGAGAAGGCGAAACGCGTATGGGATAAATAAAGTAACTAGCAGCAGGAAAAGGCAGTTTTATTTACAAAACAAGTATACCCAGACTATACTTACCCAATGTTTGATAATGCTAACTCTTAGCGACTTCCAGCAAACTTTAAACGTAGTTTCAAACCTATTCTAAACTTTTCTTGGCTTTAATATTTAACTTCGAATATTTAATGCAATAACTCATTTGGAAAGTAATCAGAAATTCGAAGCTGTTTTCTACGTAGGAACAGTGTACCCTAATACAGTAGTTTTATATGGTGCCAAGAAATAAAGTCCAAATTGGGATGAACGTTGTTTAATGGTGAATTTGATGTTCGTCGGCTGTGTAAATGCTTGGTACATTCATCCGGTCTGTGACTGAGAAGAGCACCTTTTTGACGCATAAAATGCAGTTTTCCATGTAGTCCACAGAAACGTGAGCAGTTTCCCCTAGGTGCTAGGGAATTGTTACTGCACTGGTCCTGTTCACATTAATGGTTCGGTAGATTCCACTTGCTGCGTTTTGGCATTTGAACCAGACATCCATAAAAAGAGCTATCATGAAAAAGATTCTGAAACTGTCAAGATAAATGTAGTCTGGATTGTATCTCGGTTAAATGCTGATAATTAGTCCCAAGTACAGGAAAACGGTAATTTACCATTTAACGAAAGGAACGAAAAATAGTCATTGAGGTGGTGTTGCGTTTGACTGACTGTCTGTCTACATCTCATCAATTTCAGAAACATATTACTGTACAGATTACGGAATTTATCGTTCTGTGACTGCATCGCAAAATACTTACTGAAAAATCACACAGTGCAATAGCACAGCTACAGCTAGACTTTAATTTCATTACTTATTTTCTAATGACCGAATTACCAAGCTCGCTTAGAAACATAGTTATAATTTTGGTGCATTTCTTGCGTGATTCTGTGAGGTGGAAGACTACATACGTAGATAAAGTAGCCGACATCAAGTTAAATACTTGATGAACATGCGAAAATTAGTGGAAGCGTCGTGGAGGAGGTAGTTTGCATCGCCTCCCTCCAAATCGTAAGCGTATTGCGCGGATGTCCGCGACATACGTCTATGCGTACAATGGTGTGTTAGAGATGATAATGGAAACCCGGTACCAGCATTTAACTTAGTCGCTTCTTGTAGTCGCAAGATTTGGGATGGCTCATTGTCCCGTCAGTGTCTTACATAGTCGTCCCACAACACAGTTTAGAAAGAATTGGATCTTTACACCAATATATCGCACCCAGCAGGGAGAGTGACACGACTCAAAAACGCATTACTTGAGACAAAACGACTTAAGGAATTCTGTGACACTTGTACCGAAATAGTATAAGCGTTCTCTAAATTTCCACTAGGTAATTCCATTATCCTATAGTCTGTGCAACGTTAATATGGACATGTAGCTATGGTTCAAATGGTTCAAATGGCTCTGAGCACTATGGGGCTTACATCTATGGTCATCAGTCCTTGTAGTTATGTTCTCGTCGATTGTGGTGTATTATCAGGTAGCTATTACTCTATTTTTTGAGCTGTGTAACTTTTCTTGATTATGAAAAACTTTTTATATTTTTATTATGACCCTTCACGTAATACATTTACCACTTTTCCACCCCAAATAATATATATTTCTCAAAAGTAATGCAGCGCATTTTTTTTCTCAGCCCAAAACAATGCTACGAGTGCGAAACGTTACGTACATTTTATTTGAAGTCTCCTGAGTAAGCGCGGCAAGTTTCCGTCACTTCCGATAAATAGCGTAGCTGCTGGACACTCTCAAAGTGGCGTCTTTAGGTGAAGTACGTTACAAGCAACGTGCCATCATTGAATTTCTCACTACGGAGGAAGAAACTGTGGGGAATATTCACAATCGATTGCGCAAAGTCTATGGAGCATCTGCTGTCCGAAGAGGTACAATTAGTCGCTGGGCACGGAGGGTGAGGTTATCAGAAGGAGGTTCGGCGAGGCTCCACAATTTGCAGCGTTCGGGAAGACCATACGCAGCTGTCACACCTGACCCAGCCCCCTCGCACTTCTACTTGATTGGACCATTAAAGGATGCCATTCGTGGAACACATTTTGAGGCCGATGACGAGGTGATGCACACAGTTCAGTACTAGCTCCACCACCAGGACAAGGATTGGTACCGACAGAGCATACACGCCCTTGTTTCGCGCTGGAGAAAGGCCATAGAACGGGATGGAGATCACGTGAAAAAATAGGATGTACAGATAAAACACCATATTTTCGTGTTATGGTCAATAAAGAATTGTTGAAGAAAAAAATGCGGTGCATGACTTTCTGGGCAACTGTCATATATATATATATATATATATATATATATATATATATATATATATATATATATATATATATATATATATATATATATATATATACAGGGTGGTCCATTGATAGTGACCGGGTTAAATATCTCACGAAATAAGCATCTAACGAAAATACTACAAAGAACGACACTCGTCTAGCTTGAAGGGGGAAACCAGATGGCGCTATGTTTGGCCCGCTAGATGGCGCTGCCATAGGTCAAATGGATATCAACTGCGTTTTTTTTAAATATGAACCCCCATTTTTATTACATATTCGTGTAGTACGTAAAGAAATATGAATGTTTTAGTTGGATCACTTTTCTCGCTTTGTGATAGAAGGCGCTGTAATAGTCACAAACGTAACATTACGTCAGTGAGGACGGTATATGCTTCGTGATACATTACCCGTGTTAAAATGGACCATTTACCAATTGCGGAAAAAGTCGATTTCGTGTTGACGTATGGCTATTGTGATCAAAATGCCCAACGGGCGTGTGCTATGTATGCTGCTCGGTGTGCTGGACGCAATCATCCAAGTGTCCGGACCGATCGCCGGATAGTTACGTTATTTAAGGAAACAGGAAGTGTTCAGCCACATGTGAAACGTCAACCACGACCTGCAACAAATGATGATGACCAAGTAGGTGTTTTAGCTGCTGTCGCGGCTAATCCGCACATCAGTAGCAGAAAAATTGCGCGAGAATCGGGAATCTCAAAAACGTCGCTGCTGAGAATGCTACATCAACATCGATTGCACCCGTACCATATTTCTATGCACCAGGAATTGCATGGAGCCGACTTTGAACGTCGTGTACAGTTCTGCCACTGGGCACAAGAGAAATTACGTGATGCACTCATTCTATTTAACGACGAAGCGTCATTCACCAACAGCGGTAACGTAAACAGGCATAATATGCACTATTGGAAAACGAAAAAACCACTATGGCTGCAACAAGTGGAACATCAGCGACCTTGGCTGGTTAATGTATGGTGCGGCATTATGGGAGGAAGGATAATTGGCCCCCATTTTAAACGATGGCAATCTAAATGGTGCAATGTATGCTGATTTCCTACGTAATGTTCTACCGATGTTACTACAAGATGTTTCACTGCGATGTACTTCCAAGATGATGGATGTCAGGCCAATAGCTCGCGTGCGGTTGAAGTGGTACTGAATAGCATATTTCATGATAGGTGGATTGGCCGCCGAAGCACCATACCATGGCCCGCACGTTCACCGTATCTGACGTCCCCGGATTTCTTTCTGTGGCGAAAGTTGAACGATATTTGCTATCGTGATCCACCGAAAACGCCTGACAACATGCGTCAGCGCATTTTCAATGCATGTGCGAACATTACGGGAGGCGAACTACTCGCTGTTGAGAGGAATGTCATTACTCGTATTGCCAAATGCATTGAGGTTGACGGACATCATTTTGAGCATTTATTGCATTAATGTGGTAATTACAGGTAATCATGATGTAACAGCATGCGTTCTCAGAAATGATAAGTTCACAACGGTACAAGTTTCACATTGGAACAACCGAAATAAAATGTTCAAACGTACCTACGTTCTGTATTTTAATTAAAAAAAACCTTTCTGTTACCAACTGTGCGTCTAAAATTGTGAGCCATATGTTTGTGACTAATACAGCGCCATCTATCACAAAGCGAAAAAAGTGGCCCAACTAAAACTTTCATATTTATTTACGTACTACACGAATATGTAATAAAAAGGCGGGTTCCTAATTTAAAAAAACGCAGTTGATATCCGTTTGACGTATGGCAGCGCCATCTAGCGAGCCAACCATAGCGCCACCCCCTTCAAGCTAGACAAGTTTCGTTCTTTGTAGCTTTTTCGTTTGATGCTTATTTCGTGAGATATTTGGCCCTGGTCACGATCAATGGACCACCCTGTATAATCTTTATATAAAACTACAATCGCACCTCCACGATGCAAAATTAGTACTTACCGTAACTTAAAACAAAAACAAAAAATGAAATCCAAATTGAAATTTTTGTATTAGAAAAATCTGTCATACAAAATTGTAACATATGAAAATTTATAGACTTTAACAAGGAACACCAGTCAGGTACGATTTAAGGAAAACAATTTACGAACGTAAAATCATAAATGGGCTTATGTCACGGAGGAATACTTTTCACTGAGAAAAGGGATTCAATACGAACTTCCTTTATAGCCGAAATTTCCATTTGTTTTTCTTCTACGCTGCAACGAACGAAATTTTGTAATATTTAAAGCAGATGTAAATTTCAAAATAATATCTGTTTCTTCAGACATGCATGCATGTCTGAAAGACGTTGTAATGTAAGGTACAGATCTGTGTAATCAGACATTGTAATAATCAATAATATTAAAAATTACACACAACTCACCTTATGGATGAGAAGTTGCGGAACTCAGAATGTGCTGCTCTTCTTGAATAACACATGCATAGCTGCCAGTACCAACGCTGAAGTGACTCTGTTCTTGTGATAGCGAATCATGAAGTAGGCTACAACAAAACTGACACAAGTGCCCAGAAGCTCTTCACACGTGCTTTTCAGTGACAAAAATTAGAAATTACCGTATTACCTGTTGTCACCTTTCTTGTTGGGGTAGTATGTACCTACTATGACAACCTAAGAGTAATACTGAGGGTGGGAACATAAAAAAGAAACTTGTCCTAAAGGTTTAAGAGAAAATTCGGCTTAACCATATTTACATTGTGTATCACCTTAAAATTCGATCCCTTTAGAACTAACGCATTTCGCAAGAACAATTTGATGAAGTGAATGTTATCAGTTTCTAGATGTGTAAGGCTTCCACTGAATCATGCTGTTTACTTCGCCCCTGCTGACAAAATCATAATCTCCGTATGTTACGGAACAATACCCACATGTTTCGCTCCATCGGTCTGTTTCTTGTTATTGTTTTCGGTTCGAAAACTGGCTGTATGCGGTTCTACACGCGATTCTATCCTTGTAAGCCTTTTCAACTCCAAATAACTACTGCAAACTACATCCATTAGAAGTTTCTTACCGCATTTATGCATTGGTTTACTTCTGTAATTCCTCCTCTTCGCCCCACCCCCATCCTCCGTTGCCAAATTGAGGAACTTTGATTCCTCAGTATGTGTCCGAACAACTGGTCTCCTCTTTTAGTCAAGTTGTTGCATGCATTTCTTTTCTCCCCCAATTCTATTCAGTGGAATCTCATTAGTTGCTCGATTCACCTACCTAATCTTGAACATTCTTCTGTAGAATTACTTTTGTAATCCTCTATTCTTTTCGTGTCTAACCTACTAATCGTCCACGTTTCACATCCGTACAGGGCTAAATTCCAGAAAAATAAATCCTACACTTTAACTTATCGTGGTTATTAACAAATATACCAAACTTGGCTGGCTGATAAAAACTGTATGACGGACAGAGGAGACTCAAACTCGGCACTTTTGTTTTTCGCAGGTAAGTGCTACTGAGCTATCCAAGCATGAGTCACGATCCATCCTGACAGCTATACTTCCACCAGTACCTTATTCGTTAGAGCTCTTTCCTGCGAAAGACAAAGTTTCCGAGTTCGAGTCTCGGACATGCACACAGTTTTAATCTGCCAGGAAGTTTCATATCAGCGCGCACTCCGCCGTAGAGTAGAATATTCTCTCTGGAAACCAATTTATCTTTTTCAGAAATGCTTTTCTTTCTGTAGCCCGTCTCCATTTTTGTATCGTAGCGACTACGACTGCCATCAGTTGTTTTGCTGCGTAAGCAGTAAAACTCATCTACTGTTATTAGTATTTCTTTTCCTAATCCAATTGCCTCAGCATAGCCAGATTCTATTAGTATTTCTTTTCCTAATCCAATTGCCTCAGCATAGCCAGATTCGATACGACTTAATTCCATATTTCTTAAAATTCACGACCTGTTTTCGAAAGTTATTCATTCCATTCAAATGCCCTTCCAAATTCTTTTCCTGCTGTTCCAGAACTGTAATGTCATCGACAAGCCTCGAAGTTTTTATTTATCTTTCCCTTCGTCACTTATCCGCCGTGTACTGTGTTAAAGAGTTCAACATCTGGACCGCGTGAAGGTAGTTACAGACTGGACATTACTGCAGAAATACACCAGTAGGGAAGGCAGGCACCCTGGCGTGTGAAATGGTTCAAATGGCTCTGAGCACTATGGGACTTAACATCTTAGGTCATCAGTCCCCTAGAACTTAGAACTACTTAAACCTAACTAACCTAAGTACATCACACACATACATGCCTGAGGCCGGATTCGAACCTGCGACCGTAGCAGTCCTGCGGTTCCGGGCTGCAGCGCCTAGAACTGCACGGCCACCGCGGTCGGCTCCTGGCGTGTCAAAGAACTACAGCGACAGCTTTCTGTAAGTGCCAAACTAGGTTAACCGGACACAAACCTGGAGGCAGTTCTTTCCATATGGGGGTGCAGTATCGTAACCGCCAACGCCGTCATTACATCAGAGCATAATGCAATGACTCAACGAAGAAAATAATGTCTTCTTAAAAAAGACAATAATAAATGTTTAGTACTCTCTCTCTCAGCAAAAAATTCTACCTTAATCACTGATATGCCGCATGTGTTACTTACAATAATCTTTAATCTGGAATCAGGGATACTGCATCTGATCTCGTGGAAATGAACTAGGACTACTGTTCCTTCGAACTTATTTAACGTAACTGAGGACACAGAAAGTGATAGTTCTTATATCTTCCGCGAATTAGTTTTCTGATTGAAACTGGGAGTAATAAGATTAACCTCCTACTTACGTTCCAGATTTAATGGAATAAGTCGGCCCAAGCAATTTTAATCATCTTAAAATATATATTAAAACACCAACTTTAGACACACGATCACAAGACTCACGGTAGCTCAACGGATAAAAGCAGGTCTGTTTATAAATACAATGACGGAAAAAATCGCGACACCAAGAAGGAATTGTATGACATAAACGAAAGTTGGTTGGGGTGTTTCTACATCTGTAAGATGACATCTTTTCAGATTTAGCGCCAGCCGCTTAAGAGAGGCGCTAGTAGCGTCACCATGAGGATGAAAATGAGGTTTGTTTTAAATACGCGCTCTAACGGTCGTGAGCGCAAGTTACACTACAGGCAGATGATAGACGGGTATTCATTGGACAAATATATTATACTAGAACTGACATGTGATTACATTTTCACGCAATTTGGGTGCATAGATCCTGAGAAATCAGAACCAAGAACAACCACCTCTGGCCGTAATAACGGTTTTGATACTCCTGGGCATTGAGTCAAACAGAGCTTGGATGGCGAGTACAGGTACAGCTGCCCATGCAGCTTCAACACGATACCACAGTTCATCAAGAGTAGTAACTGGCGTGTTGTGACGAACCAGTTGCTCGGCCACCATTGACTAGACGTTTTCAATTGGTGAGAGATCTGGAGAATGTGCTGGCCAGGGCAGCAGTCGAACATTTTCTGTATCCAGAAAGTCCCGTACAGGACCTGCAACATGCGGTCGTGCATTATCCTGCTGAAATGTAGGGTTTCGCAGGGATCTAATGAAGGGTAGAGCCACGGGTCGTAACACATCTGAAATGTAACGTCCACTGTTCAAAGTGCCGTCAGTGCGAACAAGAGGTGACCGAGACGTGTAACCAATGGCACCTCATACCATCACGCCGGGTGATACGCCAGTATGGCGATGACGAATACACGCTTCCAATGTGCGTTCACCGCGATGTTGCTAAACACGGATGCGACCATCATCATGCTGTAAACAGAACCTGGATTCATCCGAAAAAATGACGTTTTGCCATTCGTGCACCCAGGTCCGTCCTTGAGTTCACCATCGCAGGCATTCCTGTCTGTGATGCAGCGTCAAGGGTAACCTCAGCCATGGTCTCCGAGCTGATGGTCGTCCATGGTGCTGCAAACGTCGTCGAACTGTTGGTGCAGATGGTTGTTGTCTTGCAAAGGTCCCTATCTGTTGGCTCAGGGATCGAGACGTGGCTGCACGATCCGATACAGCTATGCGGATAGGATGCCTGTCATCTCGACTGCTAGTGATACGAGGCCGTTGGGATCCAGCACGGCGTTCCGTATTACCCTCCTGAACCCACCGATTCCATGATCTGCTGACAGTCATTGGATGTCGACCAACGCGAGCAGCAGTGTCGCGATACGATAAACTGCAATCGCGATAAGCTACAATCCGACCTTTATCAAAGTCGGAAACGTGATGGTACGCATTTCTTCTCCTTACACGAGGCATCATAACAACGTTTCACCAGGCAACGCCGGTCAACAGCTGTTTGTGTATGATAAATCGGTTGGAAACTTTCCTCACATCAGCACGTAGTAGGTGTCGCCATCGGCGCCAACCTTGTGTGAATTCCCTTGAAAAGCTAATCATTTGCATATCACAGCATCTTCTTCCTGTCGGTTAAATTTCGCGTCTGTAGTACGTCATGTTACTGGTGTAGCAATTTTAATGGTCAGTAGTGTATGTGATTCTCGCCCATCGTACTGAGTGTGCAGCTGAAATTTAAGCACCAGTTGGCGCCACAGTGACACAACGAACTGTTACAAATCGACTGTTTCAAGGACAGCTCCTAGCCGGACATCCTGCAGCTTGCAGTCCACAGATCCCAAAACATCGCCATTTGCAACTTCAGTAGTGTCAAGTGAGATGTCGTTGGACGGCAGGGTGGAAATATGGTGTGTTTTCTGATGATGGCTGTGTGCTGTTTAGAAGGAGGCCAGCTGAGGAGCCGCAACGAAGCTGTGTGCATGCTAGACACACTGGATCTACCCCTGAAGTAATTGTCTGGGTTTCGATCGTATATGGCAGCAGAATCACTCACGTGGTTATCCTACACACTCAGACTGCAAATTTGTACGTCAGTCTCGTGATTCGACCTGTTGTGCTGCCTTTCATGAGCAGCATTCCAGGAGGCGTTTTCTAACTAGAATAACGCGGACCCACATACCGCTGTTATAACCCAACGTACTCTACGGAGCGTCGACATGTTGCCTTGGTCTGCTCGATCATTAGATCGACGATGGAACACATATGGGACATTATCGAACGACAGCTCCAGGGTGATCAACAAATAGCATTAATCATCCCAGTATTGACCGAAAATTACCTCGAGCAATTAAACAGAGAACCGACTCGTGGAGATAACATCTTGGACCTACTGATAACAAACAGACCCGAACTTTTTGACTCTGTAAGCCCAGAACAGGGAGTCAGTGATCATGAGGCCGTTGCAGCATCCATGAATATGGAATTAAATAGGAATATAAAAAAAGGGAGGAAGGTTTATCTCTTTACCAAGAGTAATAAAAGGTAGATTTCAGACTAACTAACAAAACGAAAAATTTCTGTTTCGACACTGACAGTGTTGAGTGTTTATGGAAAAAGTTCAAGGCAATCGTAAAATGCGTTTTAGACAGGTACGTGCCGAGTAAAACTGTGAGGGACGGGAAAAACCCACCGTGGTTCAATAACAAAGTTAGGAAACTACTGCGAAAGCAAAGAGAGCTTCACTGCAAGTTTAAAAGCAACCAAAAGCTCTCAGACAAACAGAAGCTAAACGTTGTCAAAGTTAGCGTAAGGAGGGCTATGCGTGAAGCGTTCAGTGAATTCGAACGTAAAATTCTATGTACCGACTTGACAGAAAATCTTAGGAAGTTCTGGTCTTACGTTAAATCAGTAAGTGGCTCTAAACAGTATATCCAGACACTCCGGGATGATGATGGCATTGAAACACATGATGACATGCGTAAAGCTGAAATACTAAACACCTTTTTCTAAAGCTGTTTCACAGAGGAAGACCGCACTGTAGTTCCTTCTCTAAATCCTCGCACAAACGAAAAAATGGCTGACATCGAAATAAGTGTCCAAGGAATAGAAAAGCAACTGGAATCACTCAACAGAGGAAAGTCCACTGGACCTGACGGGATACCAATTCGATTCTACACAGAGTACGCGAAAGAACTTGCCCCCCTTCTAACAGCCGTGTACCGCAAGTCTCTAGAGGAACGGAAAGTTCAAAATGATTGGAAAAGAGCACAGGTAGTCCCAGTCTTCAAGAAGGGTCGTCGAGCAGATGCGCAAAACTATAGACCTATATCTCTGATGTCGATCTGTTGTAGAATTTTAGAGCATGTTTTTTGCTCGCGTATCATGTCGTTTCTGGAAACCCAGAATCTGCTCTGTAGGAATCAACATGGATTCCGGTAACAGCGATCGTGTGAGACCAAACTCGATTTATTTGTTCTTGAGACCCAGAAAATATTAGATACAGGCTCCCAGGTAGATGCCATTTTCCTTGACTTCCGGAAGGCGTTCGATACAGTTCCGCCGGCCGTGGTGGTCTCGCGGTTCTAGGCGCGCAGTCCGGAACCGTGTGACTGCTACGGTCGCAGGTTCAAATCCAGCCTCGGGCATGGATGTGTGTGATGTCCTTAGGTTAGTTAGGTTTAAGTAGTTCTAAGTTCTAGGGGACTGATAACCACAGCAGTTGAGTCCCATAGTGCTCAGAGCCATTTGATACAGTTCCGCAATGTCGCCTGATAAACAAAGTAAGAGCCTACGGAATATCAGACCAGCTGTGTGGCTGGATTGAAGAGTTTTTAGCAAACAGAACACAGCATGTTGTTCTCTATCGAGAGACGTCTACAGACGTTAAAGTAGCCTCTGGCGTGCCACAGGGGAGTGTTATGGGACCACAGCTTTTCACGATATGTATAAATGACCTAGTAGAGTGTGTCGGAAGTTCCATGCGGATTTCGCGGATGATGCTGTAGTATACAGAGAAGTTGCAGCATTAGAAAATTGTAGCGAAATGCAGGAAGATCTGCAGTGGATAGGCACTTGGTGCAGGGAGTGGCAACTGACCCTTAACATAGACAAATGTAATGTATTGCGAATACATAAAAAGAAGGATCCTTTATTGTATGATTATATGATAGCGGAACAAACACTGGTAGCAGTTACGTCTGTAAAATATCTGGGAGTATGCATGCGGAACGATTTGAAGTGGAATGATCATATAAAATTAATTGTTGGTAAGGCGGGTACCAAGTTGAGATTCATTGTGAGAGTCCTTAGAAAATGTAGTCCATCAACAAAGGAGGTGGCTTACGAAACACTCGTTCGACCTATACTTATCGCTCATCAGCGTGAGATCCGTACCAGGTCGGGTTGACAGAGGAGATAGAGAAGATCCAAAGAAGAGCGGCGCGTTTCGTCACAGGGTTATTTGGTAAGCGTGATAGCGTTACGGAGTTGTTTAGCAAACTCAAGTGGCAGAATCTGCAAGAGAGGCACTCTGCATCGCGGTATAGCTTGCTGTCCAGGTTTCAAGAGGGTGCGTTTCTGGATGAGGTCTCGAATATATTGCTTCCCCCTACTTATACCTCCCGAGGAGATCACGAATGTAAAATTAGAGAGATTCGAGCACGCACGGAGGCTTTCCGGCAGTCGTTCTTCCCGCGAACCATACGCGACTGGAACAGGAAAGGGAGGTAATGACAGTGGCACGGAAAGGGCCCTCCGCCACACACCGGTGGGTGGCTTGCGGAGTATAAACGTAGATGTAGATGTAGATGCAGACTGACCAAGTGCAACAGGAATGGAACTCCATCTGATAACCCTACAACAAAACGTGTGCACGTTTGCATGTTTACATTCAACGTTCCGGCGCTTTCAGCGGTTATTAATGTATCAGCATTTTACATTTTCAGTGACTTGTCTCACGCTTACACTAACCTGTGAACTTGCAATGTTAGTCACTTAAATATGTTACCTAGACAGGTGTGTTCCTGAAATTTCATTACCGTACTCTACATTAATTATTCTTTGGTGTTGCGATTTTTTTCCGTCAGTACATATCTTACCGGATCCGCGTCGAATGTTTGAGATAACAACTGTGAACTATTTTATAACATTTTGCAAAGCTACAATCCTTGCCGCTGTAGATCAAGCACCGTTCGGCCCTTGTTCCGACGGCGCAGTCAGTGTGAGCTGGTCTGCCGCGCGTCTTTCGTCAACCGCGGTGCCCCTACCATCCTGGAGTCGGTAATTGCTTGGATACGTGTGTTGACAGGAGGTCGTCTGCCTGCAGGAATGTGTGGCTGCAGTCACGTAAGTTCGTCTCACTTTCAGGGAGGCAGCCATCACTTCATGTCCGTCTGCGTGGCAACACTTGAACGAGCTAGAGTGCTCTACGTAAGCTATCGAGTCCCATTATGTGCACAGTACACGACGGTACATTGTAGCGCCTTGAGGCCACTATCCTTGACGCTGCTACGTCCTGGCGTGTGCACACGCAATTAATTATATGGAATTTATTTTTCCGACATGTATAGTGGTGGTGGCAGGAACTACAAATTACGATGACTGCAAATGCGTCAGTCGATAGTGTATATCGATCACGTAGAAAATGTCAGAATTACAAATTCATTGAGCATTGGGCATTACTTGTATCTCATCACATTTTACTCTCTTTGATTGACCGCTTGTTTGTGTGTAGGTAAGTGATTTTGTTTGTTTTTACCCGGAGTTTTTACATTGTTTGTGCCTATGTTTATGGGCGCCATTTTTTGGTGACTAGGTAGTTACTGTACTGTATTTATCTTATAATTCACCAACTGTTGTCAGATGGATTGTTATTCTAGGACTTGTCATTGCTTGCTTTCAAGGATAGTGTTCACATTTGGGTTTTGATTGCTGTAGAATATTTCACTCGTGCATACTTTTCATATATCTGACACATAGGTTTGCTCACTATTTGACTTTATGTTTTAGACTGTCGTTGCTTTTGACTGACAAGCATTTTACTTTAACAACGTGGTAAATGTACATGTACTAATGCACTTAGGTTTCACATATTTTTATTCAAGTGTCAGTTTTATCTACCAACTGTATTATATTTAATACTTTTTGCGGTCATATCTGTTCCTTTCGGTGTATAATTTCATAAAGGTATGATATCGACTCTGATGGACTAGCGTCTATTCTCCCTCGGGCCTGTACTGACAATATGTGACGTTTTTCTTACTTTTACACCATTTGTGTATCTTCTACCGCCCTGGTTACATGGGACTTGACTTATGTATCTATTGTGAACATAGTTTTTAATCATCATGTAAAGTATTGGTCACTTTTTAAGCTGTGGTGACATATGTTCTAGCTCAGTTTTCGAAAGAATGGACATATTTATACTTCCATATGTAATTGATCTTATAATACTCGGTACCATGTTGCCATACATAGCAACTTTATGGTGTTAAGTGGGTACTATTGCCCCACGCAATTAATTCTACGTTCATAGTTTCCTTTATTGTCTACTTTGTAAACACTGTGTGATTCCTGATTGGGGGGACTGACTGGTTCCGGACGATCTTATGATGACCAAATACCGAAGTTGCAGTCGTGATATATCAACACTAAAGGTTTTTCATACAGACAACTTTCAGACACTATTAAATGTATTCGTAATTTTTACTGAAACCAGGGCACAAGAATTGCTGTTGACCTTAAGGAGCGGTTAGAACATTAATTTCACTGGAAACGTGGAACACAAATACGCGTATGCGTGCAGAGTCCTGCAGCGGTGGCATTCAGTAAGCTATTCTCCGTCTGCCAGCCACTTCAAGCATTTGAAAAGTCACGAGCTTTCGACCCAAAACTGTTTGGCCATTGTAGTACTTAATCAGAAGCTCATGATGTTTTAACCACTTGATCCATCTGCAGGTCCGACAACATTTTACAATTAAAATTATCTGCTTCGACTTCCACATTTCAGACAGCATTAAAAACTTGATCTCTAAGAGCCTCTCAGTATAAATTTCCGCTTTTAGTACATAGCGTGAGGAAAACAATGATGTTCTGGTCTTGTTTCATCTGTTTGACATACTTCGATTTCCGATAACAGTTTACTCTGGGATTAACTGCTCTCCTGCCTCTCGCAGATATCTTGACAAGTAAAGTGATATTGCTTGAGAGACATCTTTATAAAACAGCTATGAGACGTCAACTGCGCATAGTTGGTAAAATTTAAATTCCATCTCTATTGTCGATTGCCTTTGCTCCTGCGCATATTAAAGATTAAAATGGCTTAAACAACTGCATTGTAAATTCCAATATCTATCACAAAAGCAGATAATAAACAGTCATAAACTAATACTGAGCCATTTTTAAAACAATGAGGAGACTATCGTTCATAGGAAATAAAATGTCGGAGCAAAACAGAATTAATCGGTCTTTGAAAGTAGATTTCTTTAAATTTATTCGCCGCTATGCTACAGAAGAGCGCTGAAAATTAGGTGGACTGATAAGATAAGAAGAGAGAACGTTAATAGCCCTCTTAATAGAACAATTGTATGAGGTACAATAAAAGAAATAAAATATTTTAGTTACTTCTGGAAGACACCAAATGATGACTTAAAGTAGAGGAACTGGAAGTAGACCCTAGGAAAGAGGATAACAAGAGGAACGTATAAAGAACTGAATGGACAATGTGTTAAATTAAAACGTAATAGAGAGCATACTTGCTGAGACATAGCTCCTCCAATGCTAGGCGGTATATTGGGCAACAAGTTTCCTCTAGCGAACTCAAGCACCTGCCAGGTTTTTAGCTTCCTCCCAGTCCACGATACAAACAAGAGAGTAATGGCGATGATAAAAACCTGTGAAGTTTAGTTGTGGCGAAATGGCTGCACGAATAGCTTGCATGGCAGTGGAATGAATTTTTTTACGGAATCATTATAGGAACAAACAGAGATCAGAATACGTGAGATGAAGGGGACCTTCGGCGTAACGAATATGCAGATATGTAAAGAGTACCACGCGTTAGACAAAAATGGAGGACGCATCGAACTACTCAGCGGAAGAGGAAAAATAGTTTTTCTCTGCTGACAATTCACAATGATTAGGACTGCAGTTGAAATTGTAATTCCATGTCCTTCATTCCATTAAAAGGTTGATTGATGTGTTTTATAGGGCGTAGAATTCAGCGGTTCAATGAACTTTTTAGTTGTATCGGATGTAAACTAAGTAATGGCAAAATCTAACTCAGGTGAAAGATACGATAATAGAAGCAAAAACTTTCCGAATACGAGTCAGTAGTTGAGCCAAATGTGTGATTACGAGCCGCTATTGCCTTCGATACGAATTATTAGGGACAAGTATTTAAAATATGAACTTTTTGATTAAGACCCCATCTCATAGGGTCCAAATTTCGGTCATTGCCCATGGATAGCGACTGTGGTAAGAGCATGTTGGCACCGGTGGTATAAAGGGTGTTTCAAAAAGAATGAGCTGATTTCAAAACTCCGTATTTACTGATATAGATGTACTACATAACTGGGTTTAATTACAAAATACTCATAAACTCTTAAAGCTTTAGCTATGCTATTTGCTCTATATGTCTAACAGCTGTTGCTTGTTCTTCCTCCAGTGACAAAGTACTCTTGAATCGGTCGCAGTGCTCACTATCTCTGCCTGGTTGGTTTTATAAGGCAACCTGTGAAAAATCTTTGTATGCTTGCAGTATCGAGCTCCCATTTTCAATTTGGCCAAGAGCTTGATGTTGCAGCATCTCTGCTAAATGTTGTCGAGTTGATGTGGAGGTTGTTACAAGCTTATAGCCGCCAGTTGCAGTACAGATTTTTTCTAACTTTTAAACAGATTTAAGTTCACCCAATACTCGATCAAAACTATGCCAATTTCACACCGAAAACGTACAGAAGTGACTTACCTCATTTTCTTCTCTTGTAAGCGTCCGACTGCCACGAGGCTCCAGAACATAACTGAGGAGATGGTGACGTATGCGCTGCCTGGTATGAGAACGGTGAACTTCTGTTTCAGTAACCTGGAAACGCGATGCCTCACTCGTACATTTACCTCCACCTACCCCCCGTTGTTAAGGTGAGGCATGTGCGAACTGTGAGCCCAATTAGATGCGGACTAAACCGTAAAGTGTACAACTCCAGTACACCGTTACTATCTAGGCTCATATTGCACAGAAGTTGACGGCGGCTCGTTTGCGGACCCATGTTTACTGAAGCGATTTTGCTACTACTGTATACTTTTAAGTACATTCCGCAATTAATTGTTATCCAAAACGGGTACGTCTAGTGAGCCTACGTACTCCTCACGGCCCAAGTGCCAGTGTTGCCACAGCCTCTTCTTGAGACTATTGCTTGTCTGCCGGCAGCAGTCCCACACTGCCACCGCCGGCCTGGCTGGTGTTGTGCCAGACAGCTTGTCGCAACTCTGCGACTGCTAGCAGGAATACGTGTGAACGAGGCCTGCCATCCCATTGTCTGTCGAGACGTGAGCTGGCAGTCTCTCGTGGAGGAGCAACTATTACGTCTTCTTGCGCAGCGCGAGAAACAATGAGAATCCATTTCCATGACACAGTTACGTGCTACGATACTTCATGCAGCATGGTGTTAGCAACAGTTCGTGACGAAAGAGTTGAGACTGACATACAACGAACATGATCAAAAGTTATTACCGTGAGTAGAAACGCAACAAACAAACAGGATAACATTTATAGAGCTTTGCGTAGATTGTCTATAGCTACTAGATAATTTGAAAAAAGCACATTTCAGCTATCAGCTTTATAACCGTACGTTTATTCTCTATCGGTTTCGGTTTTACAGTTATCTTCACAGTAGGAAGGTACAAATAAGACGAATATAGAATTTGAACAAACATCACAGAAATTGGAGAAATTTTTAAAAAAAAGTCACATCTAAAACCATAGTAGTTACACAGTACACATCAATGAATCAAGCGTACATTTTCGACACATACGAGTATGAGCCAACCAAATGTAGAACATATATTGTCATAACAATGTGTCATGACACTGTCTACACAAACCCACAATTACGAATTAGTGCACATTTGGTGATAACTGCACACTTAACAATCGACACGTTGCAATAGCACATTTAAGATACCACATGTTCATCAAAGACATCACGTTGAAACACATACACACTGTAAATAACTAAAAGGTTACTAATGTTCTTTAGTCTAGTCAAAGATTACGGTAACAGATATACAGAAATAATGTGACCCGCTTTCTCTGCACAACAACTTAAGTACATAATGTGTTATAAACTGGCAAATCAACTTCAGTGTTACTGAAATTAAGAGAAGATATTTATCTGAACTAAATCCTAAGTAAGTCAATTTCAATGTTATAATGGAGTAGAACATCAAAAACATTATAGAAGTTGGTAATTGCAGATAATAGTATTATGTATGTAGATCGACAAAGAGGATAAAAGTACGAGAAGCATTGAAACCAGGCGTAAAACCAACAGTCTGTGAAGTTTGTTCATCCTTGTAAGACGTATGCTTTGCCGGCGATGGGCGAGGCATGACAGAGTCTCTGACCAGAGAGTAGTAGGTCGTTAGTTGTTGCTTGTCGCGAGTCGGCGTCAGTCGGCTTTAGTAGCGAGTCGACAGTGGTCTTGAGTAGTCTGCGTGAGTCGGCGGGAGTCGGCGCGTATCGGCTGTGTGCTCTGCTCGGGACTCTGGTCAGGACTCTGCAGGATGGGTATTGTTGTAAAAGGTAAAGAAGCAGCGTTGCGCATATCTAATAATGTATGTTAATTGTCATTTAATTTGTTCCAAAAAAATGCCCCAATAATAATTTTTATAGTATAAAGTAACTTTTTTAAAGAAAAGCATTCATTTCAATTCAAAGAATATTTCCTATGCATTCCTTCCAAGAATCAAAAAAAAAAAAAAATACGCCAGCAATGCACGAAGCTGTGTCAAAAAATGTCTACATGAGAGCAGATATATTTGCAGTTTTTTATTGAGGTAAGAATTTTTGCTTTTTTATTCAGAATACAGGGCCGAAGGTCAGCGCTGCTGTCCTCATAAAATTTATCAGGTTACTAATTTGTTTTTTTATTATTATTTCCGGATTTACGAATTGAATTTTGAGGTTACATTAAATGTGAATGCATTTCTGCACACAGATTACAAATGGAAGCCAATTTTGTTCAGAGGTTACAATATTAGAAAAATTCATTTAATTATTAATTTTGTGGGGAGTTTACATTTGGTTCTTGGTTCATTATTTAATTAATATTATTGTGTGGTTCATGGTCCACTGTCATTATTATTTTTCTGTTGGGAGGTTACGCTTTGTTCATGGTTAAAGGTTCCTTATAAAATATTTTTTTGTGGGGAGGTTACATCCTTTGTAATATTAAAATTGTGTTAAAGTGGCTGCTAGACATGATTTAAGTACGATTTGGCCTTTGCGGAAACAATTAGCTGGCAGTAAAAGCTCTACAGAACGATCTCAGTTTAGCAGATGTAGACAATTGGCCATACCGCTTAACATATCTACCTACGTACATATTATGGGTATAATGTTTGCGTCTATCTAAATATGATTATCGACATTGAAAGCTTGTATGTCACTCCTCGGTCATCTCATACTTATGTTTCATTTGAAGTCAGCAATTCATTAACTTTAGTTTAACCTCTAGGATTTCCTCCAGCTTACCTATTCCAACCATCTTTTCTCGAAAGTTGTAATTTCCAAGTACCTCCACCTACACCTTCCTAGGAAACTTTTCTCATTTTCACTTTCGTTATTACAATTCTGCCAAGTCTCACACCTACAGGTACGTCAATGTCGTATGTAGGGTTCCATAATTGGAAAGTAAAAAAGAAACTGGGATGAAACTAGACATATTTGGTATAGCGCTCTATTACGATTTTAGTACTCTGATACTTTAATGCTCCTACTCATTCTGGCTGCATTTCATATATATCCATTTGTAACTGGTTGGGGTCGTTTGTTTTCATGGCACACATTTGTTTTATTATATTTATTAATTTTGGTTTCTTTTAATTTTCAACCTTTTTAATTTTTATCCTATGGGCTAGCAAGTACTTTAGTTAAGTTGATATCAAATCACTTTTACTCATTGCTTGTAGCCGCTTCTTCTAATAGCCGTGCGCCTAGGTTAGTTTAATTTTTACCAACACTAGCGCCTTCTGTTGGTGTACCACCGTACTAGCGCAGGTAACACGGCTGTCTATTACACCGTTTAATCACCTGATATCGACTCATTTGATGTACCTGTGTACGCTACTCTTCATGTAGCAGCTCTGACCATTTTAATGTATTTTCCGTTACTGTTATTTGTCTGTGCTCCTTGCTTCCCTTGAAGCATCCGTTCATACAGTTATTCGTAGTTGTTATCCTTTTAAGGTCACACAGTTGGTTTTATTCAATATGGTTTTGCTCGACGATTCTTCCTTGAGATGTTTTTTTGTCATCGTTCTGACGAGCCACCTTGCTAGCTGGTGACATATAATGCTTTGATAGCCTTTCGTGAGTGTTAATTTGTTTCCTTAAATTTCTTAAAATAAATTTTAAAACTTTTGCGCAGCTCAGAAGCATGCCACTTAACTTGAAATTTTATATAATTACATCCTCGTTTTTCCATTTCTTTTAGAAAATCTGATGAAGCCTTAATCAGGCGAAATGCTTTATTTGTCTCCTTATATAACTACGTAAACCAGTTGCTGTACCAATCAGCTCATCGTGGAATGGAATAAGCTTTACCAAGGACAGAGTTTTGACGCAGCGCGGCGCGTCCAGTGTGGAGGGCAAATCATGGCTACTCTGCCCAACAACAGAAAAGTTCTGCTCAGGGTCGGCACTAGAACTGTTGATATTTTGAAAAATACCGGGAATATCGTAGATCGATATTTAAAAAGAGTTATTATCGAATTCGATGTATCGCAAAGTTATCGATATTTCGCCGGAAGAGATTTCGCTGTACTGGCAAAAAAAAAAGAAAAAAAAGGCTGCAGTACATTGTAAGTAAACTATCAGTTTTAGATTTGTATATTTCATTATTGACTTGTTACATATTCTGTACATCAACAAGCTAGCAGCCTGCCTATCCATATTAGAAAACGAATAAAAGGGAAACGATACACGTTCATGCTTGGCGATAACTACTTTGTTAACAATGGTAATTGCATGTACAGGGTGTTTCAAAAATGACCGGTACATTTGAAACGGCAATAAAAACTAAACGAGCAGCGATAGAAATACACCGTTTGTTGCAATATGCTTGGGACAACAGTACATTTTCAGGCAGACAAACTATCGAAATTACAGTAGTTACAATTTTCAACAACAGATGGCGCTGCAAGTGATGTGAAAGATATAGACGACAACGCAGTCTGTGGGTGCGCCATTCTGTACGTCGTCTTTCTGCTGTAAGCGTGTGCTGTTCACAACGTGCAAGTGTGCTGTCGACAATATGGTTTATTCCTTAGAACAGAGGATTTTTCTGGTGTTGGAATTCCACCGCCTAGAACACAGTGTTGTTGCAACAAGACGAAGTTTTCAACGGAGGTTTAATGTAACCAAAGGACCGAAAAGCGATACAATAAAGGATCTGTTTGCAAAATTTCAACGGACTGGGAACGTGACGGATAACGTGCTGGAAAGGTAGGGCGACCGCATACGGCAACCACAGAGGGCAACGCGCAGCTAGTGCAGCAGGTGATCCAACAGCGGCCTCGGGTTTCCGTTCGCCATGTTGCAGCTGCGGTCCAAATGACGCCAACGTTCACGTATCGTCTCATGCGCCAGAGTTTACACCTGTATCCATACAAAATTCAAACGCGGCAACCCCTCAGCGCCGCTACCATTGCTGCACGAGAGACATTCGCTAACGATATAGTGCACAGGATTGATGACGGCGATATGCATGTGGGCAGCATTTGGTTTACTGACGAAGCTTATTTTTACCTGGACGGCTTCGTCAATAAACAGAACTGGCGCATATGGGGAACCGAAAAGCCCCATGTTGCGGTCCCATCGTCCCTGCATCCTCAAAAAGTACTGGTCTGGGCCGCCATTTCTTCCAAAGGAATCATTGGCCCATTTTTCAGATCCGAAACGATTACTGCATCACGCTATCTGGACATTCTTCGTGAATTTGTGGCGGTACAAACTGCCTTAGACGACACTGCGAACACCTCGTGGTTTATGCAAGATGGTGCCCGGCCACATCGCACGGCCGACGTCTTTAATTTCCTGAATGAATATTTCGATGATCGTGTGATTGCTTTGGGCTATCCGAAACATACAGGAGGCGGCGTGGATTGGCCTCCCTATTCGCCAGACATGAACCCCTGTGACTTCTTTCTGTGGGGACACTTGAAAGACCAGGTGTACCGCCAGAATCCAGAAACAATTGAACAGCTGAAGCAGTACATCTCATCTGCATGTGAAGCCATTCCGCTAGACACGTTGTCAAAGGTTTCGGGTAATTTCATTCAGAGACTACGCCATATTATTGCTACGCATGGTGGATATGTGGAAAATATCGTACTATAGAGTTTCCCAGACCGCAGCGCCATCTGTTGTTGACAATTGTAACTACTGTAATTTCGAAAGTTTGTCCGCCTGAAAATGTACTGTTGTCCCAAGCATATTGCAACAAACGGTGTATTTCTATCGCTGCTCGTTTAGTTTTTATTGCCGTTTCAAATATACCGGTCATTTTTGAAACACCCTGTAAGTGGCACAGTAAAAAGTGTCCGATGGGTCCGTCGTTCGATTTCGTTACATGTCGGATTTGTCTGGAACACTTCATTTCCATTTCCCAGGTTTTTTCATTTCTGCAAAAGCTAGAGAAATAGCTGACGTAGCGTCGAAATGTCGTGCTGATGTTAAACTTTGCTGCGTATGTTGGTAGCGCTGAGCGCCGATTATGTCGGCACTTCCCTCACACATCTCCGACCACAGCAAAGACCAGTCATGTCATTTAGATTTTTGTTCATCAGTTTCAGAAACTGTTTCTGAAGGACGCTGATTTCACGAAATAGTGCAGTAGTTGCGTTGAAATTGTTTTGTAATGCGGCTGCTGTGCTAATTCTTCACATCGGATATCTTGTTATTCCATTGAGACTGCCAGCCCCCAGTACGGTCACACTTCTTCTTTGTGCCATCAATACTTGATTCACACAGCCAAAGATAAAGACTGGACTTGCTGAAAGCTTAATAAGTATTAAGACCCCTGCACACAGTGAAATTAAAATTCCTCTACTACAATTTCAAAAGAACAATGTCAAATATTTACCAAAAATTGTGAAAAAATGAAATATAAACCAAGGAATGTCGTCACTCGACACTGCCATTTCGGTTTGCAAAAGTCGATATATCGGCAAAAAATTCCTCTGATAAACATCGATGTCTTTTGGCAAGCACGTTGATATATCGATAGCCGGCCGGTGTGGCCGAGCCGTTCTAGGCGCTACAGTTTGGAACCGCGCGACCGCTACTGTCGCAGGTTCGAATCCTGCCTCGGGCATGGATGTGTGTGATGTATTTAGGTTAGTTTAAGTAGTTCTAAGTTCTAGGGGACTGATGACCTCAGATGTTAAGTCCCTTAGTGCCTAGAACCATTTGAGCTATCGATATCCCCATAATGTATCAACAGCCCTAGTCGCCGCATCAAAAGAAATTGTTTGTTCGTCCGCGGCCATGTATGGGCGTAGTTTCTCATTTTATATTTGTCGTCAAACACGTTTTCGATGTTTCATTTAATAAATATCTGTGATAAACTTCATCCTTGTTTAACCACTTTATATGTTCTAATCTAAGTTGACCTTTACATCATTTCCGATCTATTCGCATCACATAAACTTTCAACGACCACCATCTTCGATAATGTGATTCTTTATATATATAATTGAAACCTTTTCCAAAATCTACAAATGCAACTTTAGTTTCTAACTTTATATCTCTACTAGCAACTGGAAAATAAACACGTCTGCGAAGTGACGTTCTGCCGAAAACAATATCGTACATGCAAACTGAATCTGTTCGTCTCTACGGTCTCTTTATAATAATATTTGAAAGTAGTGTATATTGGACATGAAAGATACAGTATGGGCCTTTACCTGCCAGTCGATAGCTTTCAACTTGGTATTTAATATTGTCAATGGCAAGATTAACGTTAAGAGTAGCGCGATGCTCAATGGAAATACACGCATTAAACAATCGTCAGCAACAGGAGGCTTCGAATATATAGCAATTTTTTTGACACGGGGTAGGAAAGGTAATTACGAGACTTCCATATACGTCAGAACCCGTGCTTTGTGTCTACTAATGACGTCTGTTACGCACGTGACCCACATACTGTCGTCAGACAGAGCGTGATAGAGGTCGGTTTGCATGAAGCACATTAGGGAAGTCCATAACACACTGCCGCGGCGGTCTTTCTCGTTAAGAGAACTATTTGGCTCCTTTGTCTTCAAAACTGAAGTACTGTGCGTTATCAAGCTCTTAACGTCTTCGTTACCTGTTACGGACAACAACTGTTCATACAAGCATATGGCGCTTAACATTTTTCACAATTTGATCACACCCCTCATAGATCGCCTTCATTTGCTTGTAGTATGTCTTTGAAACGTTTTTCATAACCGAAAGGATAAGTCTGATTTACTTGCTAGGTTGATTCGAATTCTGCTGCTGGCGCTCATATAATAGATAAAGTGGGGAATGCTAGAAGACAGGTTTATCTGCTTTTGAGACTTATTCAGCACTTCATTAACTGCCACTTAGTGAAGCAAAAGGATGGTGAAAAAAATCAAATTAAATACTGTAAGAAAACGCCATTTTTATGCTAACCTGTTTACAATTATATGCAAAATGTTTCGATTACCGAAAGAAAAAAGTGTCATTACTAAAAGAGAATCGTGACTGAAAGTTACATAGTTTTTCTTGACCCACCGTTAGCGAAACCAGTTCTATGTGTCTGGGACGATGGGGTGACACCTATATGATCCAAGGATGCCGTTTACTTGAGAACTTTAAGCCTGACGTGTCTTGTTATGGATCACCTCTAAAAAATTATGTGAGTATACTTATGATGAACCATTTCATTAGACGTAATCAGTTTGATGGGGGAGACAGCTTCGTATAGTTATGAATGGAGGGTTTGGGGAAAATAGATGCCAGTGGTTCAGCCCGTAATAAGGGGCTGGTGTGTTTGCATCTTTTCACTGACAGAACTCTAGCGGAGTTTAAATAACGTGGATAAACGGTTTAGGGCGATCTGTGATCATTCTGCTCTATTCAATAGTTCTAGTAACACAATTCACATCGGTTACAAAGGCTTTATGAATCGCTTCTTAATGTAAAGACGGACTAATGCCATGGTATGGTAGCTTCTATGTATGTATTAACGATATTAACGATGCACAGTGTCGCTTTTGTTTATATTACTATCAAGATTCTGTGAAGAAATAGATCGAGACGAGCATGAATGATTCTGCATTTTTTTTGTCTGAATAACATTTGCAGTCTACGTGGTGTGCCTTTTCGAAATCATTTCTTCCCATCGTGTCCCCCCCCCCCCCCCCCCCCCCCATCCTTTGTTTACCTGCATTGAGAAATGAATACGCCATTTCCTTAGATTGAAGGTGGAACAAGCCGAAACCTATTCCAAAAACAGTCAACATACGAGTAATCTACTAGATTACGGATTGACGGAGACCACTTCCAAGGGACAGTTGCACAAAGAACTGAAAAATCTAGGCTTACAACAATGGGACAAATCAAACAACCCTGTTTACTTTCCTACATCCGGGGAACACATTTATTTCCTTCGTTCACCCACAAACAGAAATATGCAACACCCGTTTCTTGGCAAGTAATCTCACATTTTTAATTTCACATATTTTGATAAAATGAAGAATCTCATCTACATTGATTAATCCATTAACATTACCACTGAATCACATTAGTTCAATGCTTCTGCTTCCAGTACTCAGATTACGATTTCAAACTTTGTAGCTTAAATTTAGATAATATGTACCAATAAAAAGATCCTAAAATACAGTACAGAGCAAATTTCACGTGTAATTGTCCTTGTGATTCCGTATAAACAAGTTTTTAACGAATGAAGAAAATATTACTTTTAAGTGTCGTAAATAATTAACTATTCGATGTGATCTTCGGCGTTACAAATCAAACATTAATGGAAGGAACTGGAAATGTCTTCTACTTATAAATAACGGGTCAAAAACAGTGGAAAACCCAAGCATTGCTAAATGCAGTAAAATCTTTGAGAGACATGGCTCTGAATCATAAACATGATGCTCATATCTTTAAATTTATGACTATTTTTTTTTACTTTTTTCTAATTTCTTTCATACAATATCTTAAACCATTCAGAGTAGTTACATCATGTTGTTCGTGTCACTTTCAATCCTTTTCCATATACACAGCAGAAACGAACAGACACATGTCTTCATACACCTTTGGAAGGAATATGAACAATCGAACAAAAATCAGTGCTAACGTTTTATGTTGTCATAGTCCCTCTGAAAATAAGAAGTAATTTGGTGTGTTGAACGGAATTCATAGCTTACTTCCTACAGAATTAAGGATATCTAAGAGCGAAAGAGAGATGGGAGCGAGGAATAATAGTGGAAAGCAAATTAATGCCCCTATGAGCAACGCGAAAATTGGGATACAAAACGTTTCATAATTGTTGGGTAGATCCTTTCTATAGCGGACAGATGAAAGATGTGTAGGATTTAGCACTAAATCCTCCAACAAAAGGCTGCAAGTCGGAAAATGCAGTATGAAATTTAGCTCCAGTTTGGCATTTGGCGATCACATTTTTTTAACGTTACTTACCGTAATATGATGTATTTTTATGAAACAAATTAATTTTTTATAGTGGTCATAGATGAGGAGCTGTTTATTTTTAAAGATAGTCTTCTTTTTATCTGCGTCTTATTTTCCGGGTAGTTATAATTAAACTTTCTCTATTTTACACCTTATAACACGGAAACTAATTACCATACGATTACCAAACTTGGTAGGATTAATTTAAAGGACATGGGGACGAGAAATAATGCAGAAAGCATTCAACTGGAACACTTTCAATGTGCAGCTACAGTACATCATACCATTACATACCGGTACCATTACTGCTACAAAAGGGGCTCGATATGTCGCCCATCAGTGTCCAGAAGAGTGTGAAAGCGCAGGATAGCATTCTTCACAGTAGAACGAAGCACACCCGTAGTTACGCTGGCTACCTCTCTTTATATGCTGCAATTCAGATCAGCAAATGTGTGAATGTTCCCCTGGTAAACCCTGTTCTTCAGGTAGCCCCTCAACCAGAAATCACAGAGAGTGAGACGAGGTGATTGTACCGGCCAAGCATGTGGAAAAGATGTGCTGATAATTCGATCGTTTCCAAATGTGTTTCGGAGAAGCAGGTGAACTTCACGGCGATGTGCGGTGGGGTCTCATCTTGCAATGAAAATGTTGAGTTCAAAGCGTGTCTCATGTAGGGTGGGTAAGGCATGCTGGCGAAGCATGTCACGGTAACGCGGACCACTCACACTTGCACGTCCTTGGTCCTTGAGCGCCAACCTGTAAGCAAGTGCACTGCGACTGGTCAGGTGTGCGAGACTATTAATCTAGCTGACAGATCACGGCACCTGCTATCCATAATTAGAACTAGACGGTGGCGCTGTGATGCATGCAAATCACGCACCCCGTACTCTGGAAATTAATTCTACCAATTTTGGTACTCGTGCGGTAATTAGTTTCCGTGTTATAGCGAATTATATAGGGAAAATTAAATTATAACCATCCGGTACCTCATGGTTTACCCATTTCCTGGATCTTTGAAATTTCTTGCTTCTCTTCTTACACTCTCATCTATTCGATTATTAACTGTTTCTCTGATAATCTCACTTGTGCTGAATTCTGAAACATCGTCCTTTTTGTCTATTGTTACCAAAGTCATTGCGTTGTTACAGTAATTCTGTATATACTATCTTTGCTTTCTTATTTTACTCTTGTGTATTATTTCATCTAATTTTTCAGTGGGCTCTGAATGGTGCCGTACACAGATTAAATTTTAGCTATAGACGTTGGAAGCTCTAGAACGTAACTCCACGCTACTTTTGCCTGGCTTCTTCTGCTTAGCCTACTTCTTCTCCTTGTCGCTTTACACCTTTAAACTTCTCCCCAACAATTATCATCTTCAGCTGTTGGTTTGACACTGACGTAAGGTAATGTTGTGTTGTTACGTCGAAGGAGATTCCCCCGCTTTGTCGTTATTGGTTAAGCGTTGTAGCTACTAACGTACGGAAACAAATGCGTAACAAGTCTGAAACGACCTATCAGTGTTCATAACGGCATCGAGATGTCTTTCCGGAAGTTATTTGTTTCTTGCGGAGAGCGGTTTGATAATCATTTCCTTAATGGCTGGGAGCCTCGAATCCGGAAGTCTGTTTTCTCTGTAGCAATCAAAATAATGAACAAATGAAAACTATGCCTTCATAGCGCTGGACCTTATTTCAAACCTCCTTTTCCACATCATTTCTTAGCTAATTCCAAGATACAAAGTTTAGGATTAAGGTCCTGTTGAAAATGAAGTCATGAGGGAAGGAAAAGGAGTCCAGTTGAGGAATGGTGAAGTAAGGAATCTCAAGCTGATTAGCTAAAGGAACCATCAACGTATTCGTTACCTGATTAAAAGAAGGATAACCAGAAATATCGTTATTGATCATTCCGTTAACCACTGCGCCACACCACTTACAGATCGTTGCCAATAGCGAGAAAGCGTCATCTTCGAGATATCTAAGAACTTAATAAAGTGTAATTATATAAGAGAATCCGTCACAAGAAAGGAACATTTTTCTGCTTGACACAGAGCTACACTTGTTTGCAATAAATTTGTATTTTTGTCGATTTAATAACGAACGTTAGAGGGCAACTTAATTTGCAACAAATTTTTTCTTCAACAGTCCTTCTCAACTATCGGTAGTCGTATTGTGCCTGTTTCATACTAAAGCTTCAACATCATTGAAATATTCTTATTTTTGGACTGTTTATCTCGAACGGAATTTGTTTTTACAGAACTGGTTTGTTAGGAGTCTGGTTAACAATTTCGGAATGGGCTATTAAACTGAAAAGCTGTTCTTGAAGGTGATACACGTAATGCGAGTCCCAAAAGCGCACTTAAATACGGAAAATCTAGAAAGAGCACAACATAATGTTCAGTAACGACCATTAAAGGTGTGCAAAATAAGTGACGTCAAGTAAAAGAACACAGTGGATGTTACATTAAGAATTGTGAGAAACTATGTGGAAGATTGATGAAACATTTGTTGAATAGTGATTAAATTCAAACGGAAAAACGTATTTCTGACCGTGTTTGGAATTTTCAAAAGAATGGAACTGGTTGTATGTGTTGGTATGCTACATGGGATGAGATACACAATGGCTCCACCGTTACATGACAGAAACGAATCCATATGTGGGAGTATGTGGCAGTATAGGGGGAAATTGATCCGATCTTGCAAAAATTTTAAGATCATTTCTTTCGGCAATGAAAATTGTTTATAGTTTAAGATTACCCTGTAAATCATGAAACAGTTTTTGATGAATGTTGTTAAAAACTTCTGTACCAAACTGCTGTAATACGCTATACATGGGAACAGAGCAAGATTTAAGAAAAATAAGACTCACTATTTCATCAGAATTATTGTCTGTAAGAAAACTGATTCGGTATCTTTTACCTTTCTCCTAAGGGCTAACGGAAATCAGGAGAGCAAAACATTTGTATTGCTATAGCGTCAGTAGGTCCGACTTGGCACCATTTTGGATATGTTAGTGCTGGGATGCGAAACATTGAGAAAATGCCTTGAACTCAAATAAGACTACCCCGAAAAATAACTACATTTTTTTTTCTAAATACGAAGGGCTTCCACTGCGCGTCCCGGATAGGGGCGGGGGATGAACTTTCAGCGACACAGTAATCCCGCTCTTCAACCAGAACGATTTAAAATTGGATACATTCAATGGAGTTAAAATGGAGACCACTCGTATATGCATCAACAGAACAAAGTTCCTCGTTGCTCTGGCACAAACTGTTTAGAGAAGGAACTGGATGACTGAACAAGTATTTAATTATACAGAGCGGCACCTGGCGCCTGGTGCCGGTTTTGAATGACTTTCGCCCGAGTGCCTGTCCGCTCCGGTGTGGAGCCGTACGCCGGCCGGAGTGGCCGAGCGGTTCTAGGCGCTTCAGTCTGAAACCGCGCGACCGCTACGGTCGCAGGTTCGAATCCTGCCTCGGGCATGGATGTGTGTGATGTCCTTAGGTTAGTTAGGTTTAAGTAGTTCTAAGTTCTAGGGGACTGTTGACCTCAGAAGTTAAGTCCCATAGTGCTCAGAGCCATTATATATATATATATATATATATATATATATATATATATATATATATATATATATATATATATATACAGATCCGACTGATGACCTCAGAGGTTAAGTTGCATAGTGCTCAGAGCCATTTAATTATACAGATCAGAGACTGTTTGTTGTGTTAATTCATTTATTTATTTATTTATGCATTTATTTTACCTGGCAAGATTAGGGCCTTCAGGCCCTCTCTTACACCTAACCAGGCATACTCAGATTGAACGAATTTCAGTTTCTACAGAACATTAAGGACATACAACGTGTTATACAGTTCTAATGTTAAAGAAAAAAAATAGAGATTATAACAGTAGTACAATGATAATTATAACAATCAAAAAATAATTATAACAATCAATAATAATAATAATAATAACTAATGTTATTTACTTAAAATCAACTATTGTTTCATCTCCCGGGTGTCTCACGGCACGTATATCTACATGATGTCACCCAGCATCCTTTAGTGCTACTGTTATCTCACTAGAGTAAGTTGGGGACGTCAACAAGATATTTTTGCTGTGATAGCTAACGTCGACAGCAGTGATGACGAACCTGAAGAAAAAGTCGTATTTGCTTCGAAATCGGTAACAAGAAGAAAAAAAGTCATAACAGAATGGCCCTTGTTGTCCGTAGTAAATATTTCACAGCTGACGTTTCCATTCTACCGCTATGGAGGCTACAACAAGGACAAGTATTGTCAAAGAGTATGCTAATGCTGGATTTTGAACGCTTCCTCCGCATTTACACTAGACGCAAGGAGCGAACGAGTAGCAGGCGAGCGTTGCCCCTGGTACGTGCGTGAGCACAGACGGCAGCAGCCAGATCGCGGTGGGGAGGGAGAGAGGGAAAGGTCGTTAGTCGACCAGGAAGCGGCGCGGGCCGCGCTGACCTTGTGGCGCCGCCTTCCTAAGCCCAGCGTCCCAGGCACGGGGCACCAGTAGCAGCGCCGGCGCAGCCCACACTGGTCGCGCCCCAGCAGCAGGTAGCACGAAGCAGGCGTTAGCACCCTGCAGCGCCCTATCCGGTTAGCTAAGCAGGCCGTCTTCCGCACACTGCAACAGTAAGTCTGGCTCCGCTTCCAGTAGTTCGCTAAAATTTCATTGCTTAGTTTCCTAGGTATTATAAGTAGTAATGACTTAGTTTTAAGAAAAAAGTTCATTGCACATAAGTGTGCGTCAGAAGCAGCGAGACTTTATTAAGCAAAGTGACGATACTTTACACATGTGTACTAAACTAAAATACACGGCAGGGCTAGTCTAGAGAGACTCCCTAGCTCTCGCCCCAGTTGTACAGCCGACTTTGCTAGCGATGGTTCACTGACTACATACGCCCTCATTTGCAGAGACGACAGTTTAGCATAGCCTTCAGCTACGTCATTTGCTACGACCTAGCAAGGCGCCATATTCAGTTACTACGAATGTATTCTGAACAGATAATATTGTGACTCATGTACCGTCAAAAGCGACGTTCGTGATTAATGGATTGAAGTTAAGTACCAAACTAATTACGTCCGCTTTCTGAATTCTCATTCCTTCTCATGTTCCAGACCTCACGTCAGTAGAGTCCTTCCCTCCTCACGCCAGCCTGCGTGACATAAAACGCGTGCATTTCGGCCTCCTCTAGTAACACGGTGTTGGCTCTTCTCCCAACACAATAAATATCTATACGAAACTCTTGGGTAGCATAGCAGCAGGTATTGAACTCGCAAAGTTATGGGAAGAGAATTCTCGATACTTTACTTATGATTATTACAGTAAAAAGTATATATTAAACGTATCGACCGAAAACTATCGATACTTTACTCACGAGCGTTATGGTAACGGACACCGTAATCGAAAAAATATCGAAGGAAAAGTATTGGAGTGTTGCGACAGGACTATGAAAGGAGCTCAGTGATTCTGTTGTTATAAAAATTAGTATAATTCTTTTTTTTTGGCACAGTCACTTCTTATGACACCATCATAACAGCTTTCGGTGCTGACAGTGGCCATCTTCAGATTATGTTCATTTGGTCAACAAATTCTGTCAAAAGTTTGGTCACGAAATGCCGCTTTTCAGAATCTGAGGATGGCCAGCAATGGGTCGAAACCAATTATGACAGAACTTTAATAGTGGCAACTATTTATTTACAGCTCGTACAATATAGATACGTGTTTCAAGGTTTTACTTACTTTTAAAATAGTCACCAGCATTGTGTATAACCCGCTGCCAGCGGTGTGGAAGTGGTAGGACACTCTTAGGCGTGCCAGTTGTGCTGACAGTTCGAGCGGCGCGGTCTATTGCCCAGCGAATTTGTAGCAGTTCAGAAGCGAATGCCGTAAAGTGTTTCCTTCAGTTTAGAAATCTAGTTGAACTTACAAGGGCTTAAGTGAGGGGAGTACAGTAGGTGGTATAATATTTAGCTTCCCCATCAGTCTAAGAAATCAGTAACAGCTTGCACTGTACCTGCTTGAGCACTGTCCCGCAAAATGATGGTCAGGTCTTGCAGACAGTGTCATCACTTCTGTCTCTAAGCTGGTCGTAGGTTGTGTTCCAAAAATGAACAGTATAGAGACAGAAGTTTCTAGTCTCCTGTTTACATGAGACTGTCCCCACATTTTGGCGAAAGAAACGCGCCTCCAATATACTCTATGCACTTGGCATACTAAGTGCAGTGGAACTCTGCAAAAAAAATTATTAGTGATTATAGGTGGTTTAATGAAAGACTTCAGAAAAAGTACGAGGGTAAATCAAACATTGTTCGGGAAGTAGTTATAAAATTTTCTTATAATCAAATAGGAAAATTACAAGAGCATCATTTTTCGACACAGTCTCCTTGCGTTT
Source organism: Schistocerca nitens (assembly GCF_023898315.1). NCBI lineage: Eukaryota > Metazoa > Arthropoda > Insecta > Orthoptera > Acrididae > Schistocerca > Schistocerca nitens. The sequence continues at coordinate 255,370,426 of NC_064618.1, forward strand.
CAACGCACTTGGTCCATCGTCGTACAAGCTTCCTGATGCCCTCATAAAAGAAGGTTCCCGGTTGAGCTGCGAACCAGGAATGCACCGCTTCTTTCACTGTTTCATCCGAGGCAAATCGACGGCCCCTTAGTGCCCATTTGAGTGGACCAAACAAGTGATAGTCAGAAAGGGCAAGATCGGGACTGTAAGGAGGATGGTCGAGTACTACAAATTTGAGTTTTTGGAGCGTTTCAGCAATGTGGCAGCAGTATGCGGACGGGCATTGTCGTGCAACAACACAACACCTTTTGACAGCAATCCTCGGCGTCTGCTTCAACTTGTAGGATTTAGCGTGGCAGTAAGCATCTCACTGGAAAGCACACTGTTTATTGTTGTGTCCCTTTCCCCATAATGTTCCAGTACAGGGAGTCCAAAAAAACCGTTAGCATCAGTTTTCCTGCGGACGGTTGGGTCTTGAACTTTTTCTTGCACGGTGAATTTGGCTGTTTGCATTCCATAGCTTTCCGTTTACTCTTCGGCTCGTAATGTTGGATCCATGTATCGTCACTAGTAATGATCCTATCTAAGAAGTTGTTCCCTTCGTTACCATAGCGATCCAAATGTTTTTTTTTTTTCAGATATCCAAGCGCGTTTGTTTACGCAACTGTGTGAGTTGTTTTGGACCCATCTTGCACAAACTTAATGAAACGCGAGTCTATTGATGATGATCTCGTAGGGAGAACCGTGACTAATTTGCAGACGATGTGCCACTTCGTCAATAGTTAATCGTCTGTATAAGAGAATCATTTCAATCGAACGCTCAATGGTTTCTTCATTTGTGGCGGTAAACGGGCGTCCGGCTTCTTCATCGTGCGTAACACTTGCGCGACCAGTTCGGAATTTTTCAATCCATTCGTAGACACTCCGTTCTGACAAAACACTGTTCACATACTGCACCGAGTCTTCGATGAATTTCGGTCCCTGATAAGCCTTCCGACCACAAAAAACTGATCACTGAACCTTGCTCTTCTTTGGTGCAAATAGACAGCGGAACAGCCATGATTAAAAGCACGGCAGCGGTAACGAAACTAACCTAGCAGCTCGAAAATTGCAAAGATATAACAACAAATAAACAAAGCATGCGTCATCAATGTAAAACGACGGTACTACCAAAATAAACAAAAGTATAACTAAATTGCGGATAATAATTGACTTAACCCTCGTACATTGGTCATAGTTACCGAAAGTTAGTTTTAACTTGAGATTTTTTTGTAGGGTCAGTGGTATTGTTCTTTACGTCTCTGATAATTTGCTCTCCCATTATCTTATAGCTTTACATAATATTCAATGTGCACTCCGTACCACGTTGTAACTTGAGTGTTTTACTTATACGAATAACGGTGAGTTACGTATACTGCCAGAAAATAGAAATCTCCGGTCCAGTTGGAGATCTAACAACAGAATTAACATTTTTAAGCTGACCATCGATAGACACCAAGACGTCCTCTTCTCTATATGAGGAATCGAAATGAGACAGCGACGCAACAAAAATATAGGAGAATTCTTGCCAGGAGACGCTCTTCCGTCTCTACTACTGTTTTGTACACAATACTTTCCACATGAGCTCACATGAATAGATAAAGTGGAGTCATATCAAATAAATCAGTTGGCCACGAAATCGGTCTTACACTTTCTACCCGCCTTTCGGGTAATTTTGATACAAGGTTCACGAGAAAGATGCTAAAGTATGCTGGGGTTTCATACGTGCCAAAATATCAACAAGAGTTAGGGGTAGGAATCAATTAAGAATATGTTTGTGCCGATGGTGCTTCACAACTGTAGCGCTAGAATCCTCAACAATTCCCAAATTTTTGTGATAATTGAGCATTCCCTGATTAATGAAACAGACTTCGTCCAAAATGTGTACAACTGAACTGGATTAACGCAGCACCATGTCTGAAGTCAGTTGGATTTAAAGCTCGTACTACCTGTGCTTGGCAGCTCCCCCAGGCAATACTGTGCTCAGCGTCGTCTTTTGTTGTGCAACGTATCGAACAGTGATGGAAGGCTACTTCTTCCAAGTCGTTTATCTATAGAAGTCACCATCCTTCTCGATTGTTATTTTCTGGTACCATTGTTTCCCTTACACATTGGAACTCTCTTGCAAACATCGTGTGACTGTGTGTCGGATGTCTCCTACATGGATACCTGCCCCGCTAAAATGTCTCCACTTTTCCGCAGCTTACATCAGCTTGTGGGTGTCTGAAAGTTCTGCCTGCTAGTTTTGTTGGTATCAGGTACAATGACGATATGCTAAGACTAATCGGCTGCACACTTTAATTTGTGAACACAGATGGCAGACCACTGAATCAGGGACTAATGCGAATTGGTATAACAAAGATGTTTCCCAGCATTAAAGTGACTGTTTCAATGTTTACTAACATTCCACCATGTCACTACCCGAAACCTGATAAGTAAAACATTAGTACGCCACCGTAAATGTCATACACTGATCGCGAAAGTAACGTTGCTGAAGGCTATTCCTTTAGCGCACCATTCACGAGTATAGTAGGGAAACGACGAAAGCTGCTGATTTATTTTCCCACCGCCACATTGTGCGCAGTAAGAGCATTGTAGCACATCTGGATGTACTGGTGTGTACTACTAAAATGCACATTTACTGATTTACCGCAAAAAACACTATAAAAACCGCGATGAGATCAATGCAGTATCGACGCTGACAGCTGACGCTATAAAAGCTGATCGATTTAGTGAAAGTAACATGGTTAGCTTAAGTATTACAAAATAAATGTCTAACACTATGCATTTTAATGAGTCATTCTACCTCTAAAACACTCATTGGAAGATACTGCGAGCATTCATTATATTAATGTGTAATATTAGAATACTGCGACATTATGAAAGAGTGAGAGGCGTGCTGCAAGGACATGTACGAAGTATAAACCATAAAGTGGTGGCTCACGGTAGAAGCTCCTTCGACATGTAACTTTGTTTTATTGAAATGTCGCTTGTACACCCGTCTGAAGCTCTCCTGTGAGCTGCAAGCCAGAATTTAGAAAGAACCACTAACGAGTTGGTTTCTCTGATACTCAGCGTTACCAGCACGTACCTATGTTGTTACCTGGCCCCTAGCCATTACGAGAGTGACAGCCGCACCCGGGAAACCTACGCCGGCATAAGGTAGAGGAACCAATAGTCAACTCGCCAGGCGAGACGCCAACGAAACGCGACGGCAAACAGCTTAGCTGGAGCGATTCGGGAAAGCATCCCATTGCGGAATGGGAGGTGTTGTTTGTCTGAACCAAGACGAAACAGAAAAAGTTACGTCCTCTTTAGTAAGGCCTCAAAACACTCTTAGTGAGGTCATTATAGCTAACTACTCTGTTGATGCAGATCGTGACGTCAAAAAATTGAGCGCGACACATTAAAATGGAGAATACAAATGCAAATCATAGAAATGACGACTACAAGTGTTTGGAAGGTACAGTACTACATCGGTAGAAGGAAAACCTAACCGAGATCTGTGCTACAAGGAAGGAAACGTAAGGTATGACAGTCTTTCGACGAAGACGTCATTCGAGAGAGAGAGAGAGAGAGACAGAGACAGAGACAGAGAGAGAAAGACAGACAGAGAGAATAGCCAGAAGTGGAAGAGAGTTGGGCCTTTCGAAGTAACCAACCCAGTATTGGCGTTAAGCGATTTATAGGAACTACTGAAAACCTGTGCCTTGCTGTTGTGTCATCCCACTTTGTATAATTATATGGTAGAGTGCACACCCACATCGGAAATTTATTTATTTAATACATTCATTGTGATAATCTAAATACTAACATTAAGAGTGAAATCGAAAACATACAAAGGCCGATCAAAAAGTTTTTCATAGTCGTCTCTAATTTTATTATTTTTTGCAGGAGGAGAATGAAATTTTTTGTGAACATATGTGGAACATCTAGCTATTACATTTACCCTACTCAGTGTAGACTCCATCAGCTGTGACACATCTGGCCCAACGTTCTTTCCATGATGTAAATACACTTTGATGAAATTCTGGCATTGACTTTTACACCATTGCTTGACACAGGAAATACGGTCTTTCTCACTATCAAATGTTTTACCGCGGAGGTGGGCCTTCAGGCGAACAAAGATGTAAAAATCCCAATTATTTTCTCCTGCGTCATAAGGGCTGTTTGGGGTTTGGCATTGTCATGGTGTAGTGTGATGAGCTGACCCTGAAGCCGTGGTCTGTGGGTCTTGGTGGTACGTCGCAGCTTGTCCAATGACAAACAGTAACGGTCCTGGTTAATTGTGGAGCCAGGTTCCAAAAAGTCAATGAAAATGACACCACACTGATCCCAGAAGAAGGAAGCCATCACCTTTCGGCCTGCTGTTCGTGGAAGTCTTGGTTTCTTCTACCGGGGTGAACCCGGATGACGCCACTCCATGGATTGGGTTTTCCTCTCAGGCTCGGACAAAAACAACCATGTTTCATCCTGTGTAATGACGCCGTCAAAACACTGTTTGCACTCTTCAGTAAAGGTCTTCATGAGACCCAAGCACACTTTCTTCCTCATCGTTTGCATTTCTCTTGTCAATAATCTAGGCACTCAACGTGCACAGAATTTTCTGTACCCTTGTGACTGTACGAGTGTTATCACACTACCCAATGGCAAACGAATCACTTCAGCAAGCTGCCGTGTCATCACACATCTGTCAATTTGGGTGGTTTGATCACTGATCTCCTCATTCACATCACTCACTGCCTTCGATGGTCTATCACATCGTGGATTATCCAGTAGAGAAAAACCACCTTTTCCAAACATCTGCAACCTTCGCTGGATACTGCTGTGATCCACTGTGTCCTCCCATAAACAGGGACCAACTTTCTGTGAATCGATGTGGCAGAGTCATCGCCGACCGTTGTCGCAACCTGCCATCTGCTTCACGGTCGGTTATGGCTCACCAGTAAATGAAAGAGAATACCTTCATATACCTTCCTGTAGCTAAACGTTCCAAGTATGTTCAGCAAAATTTCATTCTCCTCCTGAAAAAATAAAAAAAATCAGAGACGACTTATGTAGAAGGATATTATTGCAAACTACATCGCCTGACAAAAAAGGTAAGCACCTAGAAAAAATGGTCCAACGTCTATGTAGCTTGGTGGACGTTCACGCCATCGGCAAGTTTGTAAATGATTGGAGTTGCAAATTCCTGTAACAGAGTAATCAGGGTGCAATGATGCTGTTCGTGCCCAGTGTTTTTACTAGGATGGGTAGGTAATATAAGAGACGCAAACCGAGACAGATGTTCAGTGGTCACTGTGGAGAACACGGAAAGTCACGCCACGTATGAGACAGCGTTATCAGTGCCTGACACAGTTTGAAAGAGGTCCTGTTGTGGGTCTCCATTTCACCGGCTGGTCGAATCGTGCGGTATCAAGATGCGTGGGGCATGCGGATGTGACAGTTGCCCAGTGCTGGACTTTATGAGGACATCAGGGCAGACGTAAAGGTTACGGTCGACCACATCTGACCACCACACATATAACCCGTTCACACCTTACCTGTGACCCGAGAACCAATGATGGACATCCTGCAATATTCTGTGTCATCCCACAGCAAAGATCGGAGATTAGCAGCTGCTGGATTGATTGATTTGGTGGGAGGGGACCAACATGGTAGCTGGAGTAGGAATACCGACCCATGCGTGGGCAGTAAAATCCCCAGCCCTGTTCCCGATAGAACGTGTGCTGGACCAACCTGGACGTCATATCCATCCCAGTAGCAGTATCCAGGATATGAAAGACCAGCTACAACAGTTCTGAGCCGGCTTGCCCAATCGAGCATGCTTCTAGCCTAGAGGGGTGCAAGTTCTTATTGATAAGTGACCTCGTACTGCCAAGTTATTTGTAAATTTGACTTGGTTTTTTAATCTCTGAAATAACATCACATACTCTCCCTGGCAGTGAGATTTCATTTAGTTCAGTATTACACTTCTGGGTGCTTCACACTTTTTGGCAGACAGTGTATTTTGATACATATGTAAAACATGTTCCACAAAATTATCCAGCAGACACAGGGACATGTAAAAATAGTGTCAGAATAATGAGCACCTTGAACTACAGTTCATGATGCGAGAGATACGAAACTATTCACTACACGTTAGTTCACACATTTAAGTAAACAGGATACAGAAGGGATATGGAATGTAAATGAAAAATGTAATAATCAATGCAGGAATACCCTTTGCTATATGTTCTATATATCTTCGGAGCGTTCTACAAGAAACCGGCTGACAAATATATTCCAAGCACTTTGTACGTAGCAGCAGCGAAAGTACCATTGCATCATGCTTTTAGAGTGTAACAAACAAATTGCCACACTATGGCAGTAGTGAACTGGTGAGACGAAACATTCCAACGTGTATGCCGCCTATAGTTGGACTAAGAGACAAGTTACACTCAACACTAAACAAACAGCAGCGTTGCAAACTATTGCTGCCGATCATTTGGAGATTAGTGACCAGTACATTACCAGTCTCTATAATGGAAGATACTGAAGCACTATACTGAGTCGTGAGGTATTGGTTAGAAGAGAATGCTAGCGCTATCGACAGTTTTCAAAATTAGCTTCGTATATTCTGACACCCGTTCCTCAAATACGTAATTGCAGTCGAGACTACCATGATTACAAATAATCAATATTAATCTGCATATACAGCCCAACTGTATCAGTCTTAAGTCTATAGAGTGGGTGAATGTTATCATCGGTGGTGCAGACCGATAGATATGCTGATGTCACTTCACGCGTCCGCTACATTTTCGGTAAAGAAGTAACGCACAAATCTGTTGGACACCTGAGATAAATTTCATGCCCTGACACATCGATGTAACGTGATGATCACATTGCACTATCACGGCAGTGAAGAAACTGAAGTTAAGCGCACCACCCTTCGATAGCATAGTAACACCAGCAACATCCCACAAAAGGCTAACACAGTTTCCCTAGAGTAAAGTTAAAAATGAGCATGCAAAACGTTTAGATACCGTTTGCCTTGTCCTCGGATAAAATTGTCCATTTCACACGCCGTTGATCCACCCTGCAGGAGCAACTTTCCATCAGCGAAACTAATTAATAACGTTTGTTTTCTGCACAGCTGAGACCCTGAACCAGCAAGATGAAGACTGGACTCCCTACTCCGGAGCAGGTGGCCTACGTGCGGAAGCAGCTGGGGACCAGCGAAAACGACATCAGGGTGGCCATCATGGTGATACGGAAGTGGCTGAAAATGCAGCCGCACTTACCACAAAATATAGGTAACCAGTCCAATCTGATCTCTCTACACACATCGTCATCAACATCTGTACCAGGTTCGACCCCACAGGCACGAACACACTCTTGTATACCTTGTGACCTGGAAACAAACAGTCTCAGACTGTCATATTGGCGAATTTCTTGGCACAGTTGAAACACATTTTGTATCAGTTCATGATGGTGGCTGGCTGGAGAAAAATATGGAAGTATATGTCTTTCCGTGGCATCCCACACATTCTCTATTGGTGATAACTCAGAAGACTGGGCAGTCCAGTCAAATTTCTGCAGTTTTCTCAAAGTATTTGTGAACTGTAGACTGATATGTAGCATTATCCTGCTAGAATGTACCTGTTCATGAAGAGTATGACAACAGGGGCTACCATTCTTGCCACATACTGGCGAGTGGTCACTACAGTAACTACGAAATTAGCCCTGTAGTATAATTCATAGAGCCCCACGTCATGATTCCAGGAGCCGATGGACCTCGTGAATCGCTGCCTCTTCTAATCTTTCACAGGTCGTACACGGACGCGTTGGCGTCTATTTCGCAAGCGGAAACAGAAACAAAACTCGTCATGGAACACTGCAGAAAGCCGCTAGATGTTGCCTGTGTCTCTACACCACACGAGTCTCTGTTGTCTGCGGTATGGTGTCAGTTGTAAACGATTCATGACAACTTGACGTCTCAATTCAGCTTCCAGTAATTTGTGGCCTAAGATTCGCGGTGACATGATTGTAACCTCTACCTAGATTTCAGGTAACGTCTTTCGACTAGTTCATAGAATCAGATGAAAAATCCTACGATCGTTTCGTGGTAGGGTCAATCTGTATAAAAACTTACATACTGTACTGAATATTTAAATGAACATAGAGATTTTCTACAAAAACAAAACTAAACAAAACTAAAAGGCAACAAATATATATTAAACTCGTTTTTAATGTTTTTATTTCCTACACTTCTTACATCTTATTTTCCATGACATGCTTTCCAGTTGTCGTACTCTGTGATACGTCTCCTCATGTAATGCTATTCCCTTCAAAACTGCGTATGTACAAGAAATTCAAAAAACTAAATTCAGTTTGGATTGGACTGAATTCTTCATTCTGTAATTACTCTAGTTAACAGTATATGAACTGTACTGTATGTTTTCTACATGTATTTCTTTTACAGATGACGCTCGGCTCGAGCGCATGTACATCAACTGTAAGTGTAGTCTGGAGCGTGTCAAGACCTCCGTAGACGCCTACTTCTCCCTCAAGAACAGATACCCAGAGCTGCTCATGAACAGGAATCCCAGGGAAATCATAGGAGTGTGTAAGAAATTCATGTAAGTATTGTAGTTCTGATACGATGTTGACCATTTCCACTGCATTTCTGAAGTGTCTTGTTGTGGTAGAGCGCTGTGCACTGATTCATCTAATCTAGTTGTTTAGTTCCCACCGAGGCAGAGAGCAATGGACTGTTTTGCAACCACTATACTCGTGTGTTATTGCAGCGTGATACCGTGCATAGGCTTTAAAACTTCTTGATTTTGTGTGAAGTATGGAAGAGCCGTTTAGTTTTATTGCTGTTTTGAATTCCTAGTGCAGCTTAGTAGTGCTAGCACTACTGTGGCAATTACTAGAGCATCTTTTCGTTTTGGCTATAATAGGCCATGCTCTTGTAGTCCAAGGAGAAGAAAACCTTCGCTAGCAAAGACGTAAGTAATTAATAAGTCTTCATCGCAGTTAACAGAATTTTGATGCAGTATATACTACTTCTTTTGCGTCTTGTCGAATAAAAACCGCATACAGCTGTTTACAAAAAGTACTTTCACAGCTGCGGTTGCCCTGAACACAATGTTGTTTGCAACTTCTTTTGCAATTGACTTATATCTATACAATATGTGATGACTTACAAGTTCATGGCGCCCTCCATCGGTTATTCTGGCATTCAGTATGTTATAGGCCTACCCTTAGCCTTGAGGGCAGCCTCTCGCTGGCATACGTTCAATCAGGTACTGGATGGTTCTAGTAGAATGGTAGCCCATTATTCACTGAGTGCTGCACAGAAGACAGGTAACGATGTCGGTTGGTGAGGCCTGGCGCGAGGTTAACGTTCCATAACATCCCAAAGGTATTCTATAAGATTCCGGTCAGGAATCTGTGCAGGCCAGTCCATTACAGGGATGTTATTGTCGTGTAACCACTCCGCCACAGAACGTGCTTTTTGAACAGGTGCTCGATCGTGTTGAAAGACGCCTTAACCATCCCCGAATTGCTCTTCAACTGTGGAAAGCAAGCAGGTGCTCAAAACATCATTGTAGACCTGTGCTGTGATAGTGCTACGCAAAGCAACAAGGGGTGCAAGCCCTCTCCATGAAAATCACTACCACACCATAACACCACCGCCTCCGAATTTTACTGTCAGCACTACACATGGTGGCAGATGGCGTTCACCGGGCATTCGCCATACCCACACCCTGCCATCGGATCGCCACATTGTGTGCCGTGATTTGCCACTCCACTGTTCAGTCGTCCAATGTTTACGCTCCTTACACCAAGCAAGGCGCCGTTTGGCATTTACCGGCTTGATGTAAGGCTTATGAGCAGCCCCTCGACTATGGAATCCAAGTTTTCTCACCTCCCGTATAACTGCCATAGTACATGCAGCGGATGTTTGGGATTCCTGTTTTATGGTCTGGATGGATGTCTGCTTATTACAAATTACGACACCCTTCAACTGTCGGCGGGCTCTGTCAGTCAACAGATGAGGTCGGCCTGTACGCTTTTGCGCTGTACGTGTCCCTTCACGTTTCCACTTCACTATCACATAGGAAACCTAGGGAAGTTTAGGAGTGGGGAAATCTCGCATACAGGCGTACGACACAAGTGACACCCAATCACCTGACCAAGTTCGAAGTCCGTGAGTGCCACGGAGCGCCCCATTCTGCTCTCTCACAATGTCTAATGACCACTGAGGTCGCTGATACGGAGTACCTGGCAGTAGGTTTTTGGAGATGTGCGGATAGTTTTAATCACATAGTGTATGTTAGTTTCCAAAAGTTTCATCCATGAAGAAAGTTAATGTACAAGTAAACTAAAGCGTTAGCCCGAAGTAGTAGATCTCTACTACACATTGCTTTTCTGGAGGTGGTTTCTTTTGTCTTCTTCCAACTTTCGCACTGGCATACTCAGCCAATCATTGCCAAAGCAGGGTGTCGTGATTACTAACAGGAAGAATTCCTACTGATAACGGAGGACCGAACACCGTACTTTTGAATTTGTACAGATAAGGATAGATAGGCTCTGGCTAGCCCGGCAGTCTTTTATTTGAATAGATCTTCTGTTCCATTTATTTGAACAGTGCTAGTTACAATTTCAGTACAGAGTTACGGGACAACACAAACTACTAGGTGGCTACGGTTACGCAAGGAATGAACTGTGTAAAGCTGTAAGACCGTCAATGTGGCCTAAATCTGTCATACCGCTACGAAGAATTTTCCCAGGCTCAAATACCAAACGTAACCCAAGCTCTCAGCGTAGGACGTCACCAAGAGGGTTGCCGGTGAGTTTTTGTATGCATGTAGACTGAATACGACACTAGCTTGTTGTGAGCTTGCAGGCAGTTTTATCTCAGCAGAGACCATGGCATCACGCCACGTGACATGACGTGGCGGATGAGGTTGTGTGTCAGACCAGTTGAGAAATGCCCACTGTCTGCTGTGTGGAGTCGCCAAATGTCGCAGCTAGCAAACATTTGCGGTATCTGAGTCGCTTGGTTGGTTGGTTGGTTGTTTGGGGGAAGAGACCAAACAGCGAGGTTATCGGTCTCATAGGGTTAGGGAAGGATGGGGAAGGAAATCGGCCGTGCCCTTTCAAAGGAACCATCCGGGCATTTGCCTGGAGCGATTTAGGGAAATCACGGAAAACCTAAATCAGGATGGCCGGACGCGGGATTGAACCGTCGTCCTTCCGAATGCGAGTCCAGTGTGAGTCGCTTGGTGCAACGGTTTCTTCCTCCGCTTACAATGAGCCCCTTCCTTGCGGTGTGTGAGAGTTGTATCCCAAGTGTACCTACTGAGTGTGCATAGAGTTGTAAAATTACCGCAGGCTACCGTAGACTGTGATAAGTAAACGTAGACTACTGTAGCTTTACTAGCAAATGTGATCAGCTAAGATCGTAACCACTTTACCTGTATGTTAGGTGTTTTGCGTACATGTCGGGTGTTACCTCATTTCGACTGCTTTAATTGCGTTTGCAATCAGTATCTTAGTACGCGGGCTGTCCAGAAATCAAGTTCCGACAGGTCACGAGACGCAAGTCATGGTGAAAACCCGATGTAGCTTTGCACAGATGTGTTGGGCAATGTATCTAGTACGCCCGCCAATGGCACCACGTTGCTTTTTGCAGTTCTCAGCGCTCAGTGAGAACGTAAAGATGCCTAGAAAATAGTGGTTCCCGCTAACTGTGGGTGCCTACCGAAGGATTTCCCCTGTTTTCATGTAACCCCACGTGACATAACTGTCATGCATTTCCCTCTTCACGACAATAATTGGTTCAAATGGTTCAAATGGCTCTGAGCACTATGGGACTTAACAGCTATGGTCATCAGTCCCCTAGAACTTAGAACTACTTAAACCTAACTAAGCTAAGGACAGCACACAACATCCAGCCATCACGAGGCAGAGAAAATCCCTGACCCCGCCGGGAATCGAACCCGGGAACCCGGGCGTGGGAAGCGAGAACGCTACCGCACGACCACGAGATGCGGGCACTACAATAATTCCCTGGCGCACACTGCAGGGGCAATAAAGACGCTCCTGCAGCATTTTCGATGGGAAGTGTTTGATCACCGATCATGTAGCCCAGATGTGGCTCCCTCTGATTTTCATCTCTGCTCACGTCAACCGCTGGCTCTGGAAACTAAACATTTTATCACGGACAGTGAGCTGCAGACCAGTGTAGAGAATTGGTTGGAAACATAAGCGTCTGGGTTCTATGACTAGTGTAGTGGAAAGTCTGAGAGGTGACTAAGTAAAGAAGTAGCTGGAAGGTGTAGCTAAGTGCGGCAAATAAAACACAACGGTTTATGGTTGTCCATCCTCTCGCATGGACGAGTGTCTTCAGGTGATGATATATACGAGAAAAAATACCTCCACAGTTGTATATTGAGAATGACTAGTTTCGGCAGCACATTACGGCCGTCCTCAGGCCTCACCAATGCCAAAAGTGTCTTAGATTTCATTGGCACATTTTTTGTGGAGTCTGTGTTAGTTGTTCACGTGGGCTAGCTCTGCTCAGGAGTCTGTATTGGACCAGTCGAGTAGAGACTCTTAAGGAGACCTAGCCAACGTGTACTAGTAATGACTCCACAATAAGTGTGCCAAGGAAATCTAAAATTCTTTTGGCAGTAATGGGGCCTGAGGACGGCGATAACGTGCTGCCGAAACCAGTCATGTGAGACAATACAATCATTCTCAATATACAGCTGTGGTGATACTTTCTCACATTCTCAATATACAGCTGTGGTGATACTTTCTCACATATAAAAGGTTACGGATTTTCACTGTGGTTTCCATTCCGCTACCGATCGGAACCTACATCTTTAACAACTCTCGTAGATTCTCCTCGAAACCGGAAGCGGTGAAACGTCCTGAAACTAAGGATACATGAAGGGGTCGCGTAAACAGTAAGTATAGTAAAACTAAAATTGTCAGTTTTTGATTCAAATTTTATTCGATAACAGTTGATTTGTAACTTTAGGCAGAGGGATATTGAAGGACTACAGGAAAGTCATATAGCGCTAAAAAAGCAATTTCTTAAAAATAGATAAAGTTAAAAAAACGGTAAACAAAAGTAAGTCAAAAGTAGCATCAGTACTTCGCTGAGTCTGTATAAAACATGTTTCCGTTATTCATAAACAACTTTTGCATGTATCAATAATAACAGGAAATGCTTGCTTCTGAATTATGAAGAACATACTGTCAACTACAAAATAACAATAACTATACAGATCTTTTTTATGTTTGTGCATGAAAATTACACTTGCATCAAAAGTAATTGCTTTGGTTACATGAGAGCGCAAATGAAACGCGGCCAAGTAATTTTTATTACTTACAGAATGCAATTTGTATTTTGTAATGATATAAAATACACAATGGACTAACACTGAACAATGTGCTGTACTCATTATGTGCAAAACAGGTAAACAAACAAACAAACGAACAACGAAGAGTAGTCGTCGACTCCCAGTTTCTCTCCCACACATTTATTTGTTTGTTTCCCTACAATTGCTACCAATACCACCGGTAATCTAACCGTTTAGTACGACATTTATGTCCTGTACCAAAATTACTGAACAGTAGTTTATGTAGAGCACAACTCTTAAGTGTAGGTGGTCATAATGGATTTGTGTGGAGTGTGGCGCCATGTCAGTGTCGTATGCTGATGAGAGAAGGGGCACGGTGCAAGTTGATGTCGCCACATATTCTGCTTCTCTCGAATATCACCAAGGCGGCCATTAAGATAACGTCTCCAAGTGACAGGCGGATCATCGTCAACAGTGTAATGTGCCCTCATTTTTTTACAAACTACAGACAGATTTTCAATTTAATCCAGGATACTGACATGGTGTCTGGTCATCAGGAATTCTATGGCATCACCTTTCCTCTTCTTGCCTGCCAAGGAATAGAGGCGGAACTTTAATGTCTTCCACCACCGAGATTCAAAACCTCGGCTTGGAGTGCTATCACGCAGGAATACCATTGATCTATAACGATTTAGATCCAAAAATTTCTTACTCAATTGTTATAAACGTAATGAATCCATTTATTGCAGCGCGAGGACATGTTTGAAATATATTGTGGTTCATCTGGCACGAAGACAATAGTTTTCTATTCCGCCGATCGACGTTTCCTTGCAGCACGATGTTCCCGATGCCGCGGCTCACGGACAGCTGCCTTCGGGTGTCGGTAACGACGAACATCTGCGAGAACCCGGACGACTACGACCCGCTCGTCATGAGCAGAGCCATCCTGCTGTGGTCGGAGCTGATGCTGCGCGAGGACTACTCGCTGGGCGACATCATGATCCTCGACATGAAGAACGTGCAGGCGGGGCACGTTCTCAAGACGGGCATCGGGCTGCTGCGCGGACTCGAGATGATCTACAGGGTGAGTGCAGCCCTCCGTCAGGTCCGGCAAACGGAAGGAAAATTAGCATTTTATCCACCTTTAGCAACTGTAGTCGTATGTATCGAAATAATCAGCAACTAACTCTAAAACAGAAATATTATTTCCTTAAGTGGTTTCAGGCTCTTTGTGCACTTCTACAGAAGGTTTTAATTATCGCATTATTTGCGAGGAGTGTCAACAGTAAGATGCATGCAGCATAGTGCGATGGTTAGAACCCCTACGGTTTATGATAAAATATCGCTATGCTTGGCCCACTAGATGGCGCTGCCATAGGTCAAACGGATATTAACTGCGTTTTTTTAAATAGGAACCCCAAATTTTATTACATATTCGTGTAGTACGTAAAGAAATATGAATGTTCCACTTGGACAACTTTTTTCGTTTTGTAACAGATGGTGCTGTAATAGTCACAAACGTGTAAGTGCGTGGTATTACGTAACATTCCGCCAGTGCGGACGGTATTTGCTTAGTGATACAGTACCCGTGTTAAAACGGACCGTTTACCAATTGCGGAAAAGGTCGATATAGTGTTCATGTATGGCTGTTGTGATCAAAATGCCCAACGGGCGTGTGCTATGTATGCTGCTCGGTATCCTGGACGACATCATCCAAGTGTCCGGACCGTTCGCCGGATAGTTACGTTATTTTAGGAAACAGGAAGTAGGTGATTTAGCTCCTGTCGCGGCTAATCCGGACATCAGTAGCAGACAAATTGCGCCAGAATCGGGAATATCAAAAACGTCGGTGTTGAGAATGCTACATCAACATAGATTGCACCCGTACCATATTTCTATGCACCAGGAATTGCATGGCGACGACTTTGAACGTCGTGTAGAGTTCTGCTACTGGGCACAAGAGAAATTATGGGACGATGACAGATATTTTGCACGTGTTCTATTTAGCGACGAACCCTTATTCACCAACAGCGGTAACGTAAACCGGCACAATATGTACTATTGGGCAACGGAGAATCCACGATGGCTGCGACAAGTGGAACATCAGCGACCTTGGCGGGTTAATGTATGGTGCGGCATTATTGGAGGAAGGATAACTGGCCCCCAGTTTATCGATGGCAATCTAAATGGTTCAATGTATGCTGATTTCCTACGTACAGTTCTACCAATGTTACTACAACATGTTTCACTGCATGACAGAATGGCGATGTACTTCCAACATGATGGATGTCCGGCACATAGCTCGCATGCGGTTGAGGCTGTATTGAATAGCATATTTGATGACAGGTGGATTGGTCGTCGAACCACCATGCCATGGCCCGCACGTTCACCGTATTTGACGTCCCCGGATTTCTTCCTGTGGGGAAAGTTGAAGGATATTTGGTATCGTGATTCACCTACAACGCCTGACAACATGCGTCAGCGCATTGTCAATGCATGTGCGAACACTACGGAAGGCGAACTACTCGCTGTTGAAAGGAATGTCGTCACACGTATTGCCGAATGGATTGAGGTTGACGGATCATTTTGAGCATTTATTACATTAATATGGTATTTACAGTTCATCACGCTGTAACGGCATGCGTTCTCAGAAATGATAAGTTCACAAAGGTATATGTATGACACTGGAACAACCGAAATAAAATTTTCAAACGTACCTACGTTCTGTATTTTAATTTAAAAAACCTACCTGTGACCAAGTGTTCGTCTAAAATTGTGAGCCATATGTTTGTGACTATTACAGCGTCATCTATCACAAAGAGAAAAAAGTGGTCTATCTAAAATATTCATATTTCTTTATGTACTACACGAAGATGTAATAAAAAATTGGGGTTCCTATTAAAAAAAAAACGCAGTTGATTTCAGTTTGACCTATGGCAGCGCCATCTTGCGGGCCAACCATAGCACCATCTGGTTTCCCCCTTCAAGTTAGCCAGTTTCTTTCTTTGTAGTTTTTTCGTTTGACGTTTATTTCCTGAGATATTCGGCCCGCTCACGATCAATGGACCACCCTGTATATATTTTTATTTTATCTTACATTTATTTCAGTATTTTCCGTAAGTATTTGAAATTGTACGAAAATAAATTTACTTTCCCTGTGTGAAGAAGTATTACTACTTCTTGAGTTTCCATCAAGTCCAGTCTTTCTCTTTGGCTGTGTGAATCAAGTATAGATAACACAAAGGAGAAGTCGGATTGCACGAGGGGGGGAGGGGCGGTGTGACTGGAATAACTAGATTTCCGATGTGAAGAAAAAGCACAGCAGTTGCCTTAAAAAAATATGACGCAATTAGTGTTTTGTTCAATTGGTTGCCGATTATTACGGAAGAAAATTATATCATTCGCGGTCAGAGAGAAATTTAATGATTTTACAGTCTGTTTTAACAGTCAGCACCCTTATATGTAGTCAAGAAATAACATTATATGTATCAGCAGTGCTGTATTTCACGTTAGAAGGTAGGTTCTCCCACATACGATGCGTGAAACGTGGTATGGATGCAAAAGTAGTAGAGCAGGATCGAAGGCCAATATTTTGGATGCCGGATATTAATCTCATAAATCGAATTGTTTTGGTATGAATCTACTGATATGAGAATATAGCTTATAGCCAACAGCAGTATCAACATCAAAACCATGTAACGTGTTCCAAGGAAGAGTGATAGGACAGCCACTATTCTTTATATACGTAAATAATCTGACGGATAGGATGGCCAGCAGTCTGAAGCTGTTTGCTGACGATGTTGTAGTGTACTGGAGGGTGTCGTCCTTGGATGACTGTAGGAGGATACAAGATGACTCAGACAAAATTTCTGATTGGTGTGATTAATGACAGCTGGGTCTAAATGTAGAAAAGTGTAAGTTGAGGCAGACGAGAAAAAATCCCACGATGTTCGAATACAGCATTAATAGTGTGCAACCTGACACAGATATGGCGATTAAACGTCTTGTCATTTCGTTACAGAGCGACAGGAAGTGGAATGAGGCTATAAGGATTGCAGTGGAGAAGGATTCGACATCAGTATATTGGGACAGTTTCTTGAGTACGGCTCGAGTGGCTAAGATCCAGCCAGGTCGGATTACAGGAGGACATCGAAACAATTATGTGGGCTGCTAAATTTTTTACCGGTGCTTTCGATCGACACGCACATATTACGGAGATGCTTCGGGAACTCAAATCGTAATCACTGGAGGGAAGGCGATGTTCTTTTAGAGGAACGCTATTGGAAATATTTAAAGAAACGGCAGAGGAAGCTGACTACAGAACGATCCTACTACCGCCAACGTACATTTCGCGCAAGGACCACGAATATAAGTGCGAGTAAGTAGAGCTCGCTGGGTTTGCGAGTGGGACGGAAAGGGAAATGATTACTGATAGTACAGGGGTCCTCCGTCAGGCCGCGAACTGTGGCTAGCGGAGAATGTTTGTAGCTGAATTATTTCCAACTCTATTCAGGTATATGGCTGCAAATTAATGTAAAGTGTGTGGGAAAAGGAACTGTTTCTTACACTTAATATTGAGTCTTCCACTCGTTCTGTTTATGAACGGACTTTGGAAGTGCTTATATGGCTCTATGCTGGATGCTAATTAGCCTAATTTTAACTTCTCTTTAACTGTGGGAATGACCTGCAAAAGAATAATTACATATCCCACTCTCAAGATGAGTGATGGAGTTTCCTAAGTTGTCCTTCATGATATAGTTCACGTCTTTTTCAAGTGACTGTCGTATCAGATTCGCAGCACTTTCTTTGGTAAGTCAAACTAGCCCATCCAGCCGCCCCCGACCCCAGTTTGTAAAGGCTATCCGTGGAACAAACGTTATTGCCCAAATGCTTAGACACGTGAAAGGAAATGTAATACAAAATGTAGAATAAAAAAACGAAATAATGAGCTTTCCAATCATTTATTCGTTCACAAAGGATAATCGAGGAATTGTACGATAATTCTGTAGCCGTACCGTTGGTAACACACGTCACATACTGATACTAGTGAGCAAAAGTGGGGAAGAAAAGTTTCTCAAATCACAAAACTCCAGTAAAGCCCAGGGTCTTGATAGAGCTCCTGTAGAGTTTTGTACAGATTCTTTGAATAAAAGCTTTATTTGCGATCACAGTAAACCACTGATATTTTGATCATAACACACAATGATGAGATAAAACATCAAGACCACTTGCTTAATAGGATTTTGGTCCATCGTTGGAACGCAGTACAACAGAGATTGTGCACGACATGCATCCGACAAGTCCTTGGTAGCTTTCTGGAGGTATCTGGTACCAGATTTCTGCGCGAAAGTCATACAATTCCTGTAAATTACAGGCCGGTGGAGTGGGTATGCACATCTGGCTCTCGGTATCGACCCAGATGTGTTCCGTCAGGTTAAAGTCAGGCAAATTTGGTGACAAAGACAAGAACACGAGATCATTATCACGCTCCTCAAATAATTTTAGCACGATTCTGCTGTTTTAACACGAGACAGTGATACTGCTTGGAGCATATCAATAACGTTGTCCACAGCCATTTATTTCTCCTACAGGTTCCAAAGTGAGTGTCCCCCACTGATTACTACTGCCCTAAGCCGCCTGCGTCCATGACGTTGCGCGTCTTTGGAGCAACAGTTCGCCTCAATGACGGCGTATCCTGGCACGCCCATCGAACCAATCAGGAGGCAGAGTAAAGGCGGCGCAGAAATAATCGCACTTATGCCATCCTGCGCATGACGTCAGAGAGTAACACCTTCCGCCCATGTTTGTGTGCTGGCGGCTGTGTGACCTTTTTCGCTAAGCTGCAAAAGTTGCTGAAATTCTTTAGCACAGACGCTGTGAATGTTGTAAATGCTAGTATATGCTCTCGTCATGTCAAAGACACTGATTATGGGAGAACCTTTAATTCGGAAGTGCTAATTTTCCCATGGAAGCGAGTACTTAAGAGCGATGAGTTTTCATCAGCTAATTTGCCAATAGCGCCAGTGATAGTATCCGTGCAATAGGAGAAAGAAAGGAACGTTTCAACAATAAACGTGAAATCCATAGAAAAGGCGTAAAAGCCTTAGCAAAGCTTTCACGACGAAAGAATGGTGCTCATGGATGTAAATTTAAAGAGGAAGTGGTTCGTAATGATTCAGATAGTGCCAGTCTACAGAATTTCGTAGCGGCATTGCAGAAGAGAAATGCTCATCTGAAAAACATGCAAGAAACTGCAAGCACGAAATAAAGATCTTCGAAGTGAGTTGTAATTAGCCGAACTACCTCTGTACGATGAAGAAAGTAATAAAAATGCACTTGTGCTTCGTGAAATTAATCGAACACTCAACACAAAATTTTACGCTTTGAAACCGAAGTTTGTCCATCAGGTGAAAACGGGTTCGCTGGATCAAAGAGAACATTTGCAAGTCAATTACATTTTTCAAAGGAAAGCTACAATATTCTCAGGGAAGAACTCAGATCTCTGCTCCCTACTGTGTCAGCCTTCCGTTCTCGAATAAATAGCAGTTTCAGCTGCCATTCAGGTATCTTGAAAGTTGTTAGCTGATTCAAATGCTTTATACAAATAAAGCACTTGTATAATTTATTCAGTAATAAAGATAGGATTCATCTATTAGTAGAAGTTCTTTCAAAACTGTGGTGAATTCAAAATGAAATTGAGCGTTATACTGATCTTCTTTGCTAGTTAAAACTTGTCTAAGAGCAAACACAAAAAACTGTTGCTTATATCGAACATTTACGTTGGCGGAAAACTGCACAAACAGGCTGTACTTTACGCTTTTTTTGCATGTTTCAATTTGATTGATGATGGAATATTTTTAAAAACCGGACGTGTCTGTTTAAACGCTGAACTAGTTGCAGACTGTAGCAGTAACACTCTACTAATAGAAGAACGACAATTAACATTTCATTGTGTTAGAATAAAGTGAAACATTCCACAAATACGGAGCACAAATGGGTGGACACGTGTATAACTATGTTTCTGAGGCAGACTCTATTCCTTAGTGACGTTACAGCATCAGCCAAAAGCAGGTAAGAGCGCTTACTGCCCTATCTTTTTTTTTCTCCTGGCCTTTGACCCAGTGAAGGAATGTGTTTCATTCCACCAGGTGTCACATTTGCATTCATTCACCGCCCAATCTTGCAGATTCTGTGAACACTTCAGTTGTAGATGACGATGTCGTTGGGTCCAAATGGGAACACGTGGTGGTAGTGTCCTGCGAAGCTTCGTGTTCTGCAGTATGCTTTGAGCGGTATGCTCGAAACCCTTGTGTCTGCACCAGCGTTATGCTCTGTCAGTAGAACTGCCACATATCTTCGCATTGTGTGATGAGTCTTGGACTTCCAACATTTTGTGGCGTACTCGTGGTTTCTCCGCCCTTCAACATGTTTCCATAGACACTCGCACCAGCAGTGTGCAAATACACTCCTGGAAATTGAAATAAGAACACCGTGAATTCATTGTCCCAGGAAGGGGGAACTTTATTGACACATTCCTGGGGTCAGATACATCACATGATCACACTGACAGAACCACAGGCACATAGACACAGGCAACAGAGCATGCACAATGTCGGCACTAGTACAGTGTATATCCACCTTTCGCAGCAATGCAGGCTGCTATTCTCCCATGGAGACGATCGTAGAGATGCTGGATGTAGTCCTGTGGAACGGCTTGCCATGCCATTTCCACCTGGCGCCTCAGTTGGACCAGCGTTCGTGCTGGACGTGCAGACCGCGTGAGACGACGCTTCATCCAGTCCCAAACATGCTCAATGGGGGACAGATCCGGAGATCTTGCTGGCCAGGGTAGTTGACTTACACCTTCTAGAGCACGTTGGGTGGCACGGGATACATGCGGACGTGCATTGTCCTGTTGGAACAGCAAGTTCCCTTGCCGGTCTAGGAATGGTAGAACGATGGGTTCGATGACGGTTTGGATGTACCGTGCACTATTCAGTGTCCCCTCGACGATCACCAGTGGTGTACGGCCAGTGTAGGAGATCGCTCCCCACACCATGATGCCGGGTGTTGGCCCTGTGTGCCTCGGTCGTATGCAGTCCTGATTGTGGCGCTCACCTGCACGGCGCCAAACACGCATGCGACCATCATTGGCACCAAGGCAGAAGCGACTCTCATCGCTGAAGACGACACGTCTCCATTCGTCCCTCCATTCACGCCTGTCGCGACACCACTGGAGGCGGGCTGCACGATGTTGGGGCGTGAGCGGAAGACGGCCTAACGGTGTGCGGGACCGTAGCCCAGCTTCATGGAGACGGTTGCGAATGGTCCTCGCCGATACCCCAGGAGCAACAGTGTCCCTAATTTGCTGGGAAGTGGTTGTGCGGTCCCCTACGGCACTGCGTAGGATCCTACGGTCTTGGCGTGCATCCGTGCGTCGCTGCGGTCCGGTCCCAGGTCGACGGGCACGTGCACCTTCCGCCGACCACTGGTGACAACATCGATGTACTGTGGAGACCTCACGCCCCACGTGTTGAGCAATTCGGCGGTACGTCCACACGGCCTCCCGCATGCCCACTATACGCCCTCGCTCAAAGTCCGTCAACTGCACATACGGTTCACGTCCACGCTGTCGCGGCATGCTACCAGTGTTAAAGACTGCGATGGAGCTCCGTATGCCACGGCAAACTGGCTGACACTGACGGCGGCGGTGCACAAATGCTGCGCAGCTAGCGCCATTCGACGGCCAACACCGCGGTTCCTGGTGTGTCCGCTGTGCCGTGCGTGTGATCATTGCTTGTACAGCCCTCTCGCAGTGTCCGGAGCAAGTATGGTGGGTCTGACACACCGGTGTCAATGTGTTCTTTTTTCCATTTCCAGGAGTGTAGCTCACCAGCTTTTTCATTTTCGACATGCTCTCTCCCAGCCGCAGGACCGTATCAATTTGCCGTTCATCAAAGTCGCTTACGTCTGTAGACTTGCGCATTTGCTTCCGTGTCGTTGCTAGGATGACCCACCAATCGTGTCTTCTACGCGTATGTATATTTCTGTGTCATGTGCTCCTAACGCCACGAGGTGACGTTCAATCTATGGTGGGCAATAGTCACAATGTTATGGCTCATCGGTTTATGTATCCTATATTTAGAAAAGGCACTGGACATTGATCAAGTGCAAGTAGGAGCTGCGCTCTGAGGGTCCCATACAAAATTAATAATGTATATAGATCCATTCCGGGAATTAAAAATCTTGACAAATTTTGTCTGTTATCGACATCGATAAGGCGACATTTCGGTCCCGGGAATTTCAAGATTTTCGAGAATGTTTTAGCTTTAAGTCGGATAACAAATAACAAAAAAAAAATTTCGTGTGATAAAATTACAAATTAACAATTTTCGAATATTTTCCTCTACTTATACCGTGATACCTCGCTTCTTGCCAAATTTCATGATTCTATGTCAACGGGAAGTACCTTACAGATTTTCATGAGTGAGCTTGCGACTATCAAAATTTCTGACCTAAATGGACGAATATTTTGATTAAATTGACTTAGAATCTTATTTGTTTTACAATACCGCCTACCCATATGCCTTATTATGCACCGCACGAGATAGCCGCGCGGTCTGAGGCGCCTTGTCACGGTCCGTGTGGTTCCCCCCGTCGGAGGTTCGAGTCCTCCATCGGGCATGGGTGTGTGGCGTCCATAGCGTAAGTTAGTTTAAGTTAGATTGAGTAGTGTGTAAGCTTAGGGAATGATGACCTAAGCAGTTTCGTCCCATAAGATCTTACCACAAATTTCCAATTTACCTTAGTATGCGATGTAAATTTGAAATTGATAAGTCTATCCGTTCCTGAGAAGAAAGGGTTCTTAACAGTCGGACAGACAGACAGACACAGAGAGAGGCAGACAGACACAGAGACAGACAGACAGAGATGGACAACTAAATGATCCTATAAGGTTTCCGTTCTTACCGATTACGGTACGGAACACTAAAGAGATGGCTCCACAGAACCACCGCGCTGTGTTACTCATGTATATTTGTGGCATAACCCTGCTTTAACCTACCCGGAAACACAGTAAAGCAATCCGTGGGTGATGATGATGATAGTTATGATGTTTCGTTTTGGGGCAGTGAACTGCATAAACATCAGCACCCGTACAAAGCCCCGTTTTTTCACAGTCCAATTTTTTTTGTACACAGTCCAATATAGCCACTGTCACGAATATTGATGATTACGAAGATGAAATGATGAGAACGACACCAACACCCAGTTCCCTGGCAGAGAAAATCCCCGACCCGGCCGGGAATCGAACCCGGGACCCTTTGATCCAGAGGCAACAACGCTAGGCACTAGACCACGAGTTACACTCCATTGAGAACAGCTTAAACTCCGAACGAAACGTTCGTATGCAACTCAACGAGTGCATTTCACAAATGGTATATACGTAGTAGGGATTGAGCAAACAAGTTTGATTCCGTGTTTCTAAACGTTGGGAAAGCTTTCGATGCAGTGCCACAACAAAGCCACATAGTGAAAATACTTTTCTACTGTATATCTAACCAGGTTTGTGATGGGATCGAAAATATCCTCGTAAGGAGAACACAGATTTCGACAAAACCACAGCGCGATGCAAAGATTGACGATCAGTCTTTAGCGCAGAGTAAATCCGATGAATACAAAATTAATGAGTTGCAATTACAGTCAGTCAAATCAAATTTGAGACTAACAACGTATAAAGACATGAATGAAACGATCTCTTACAGTGTGGTGTAAGTAAAGTAAATGGCGGGCAACGATTCATTTGTAGAACTTCAACTGTCTACTAAAGACATTAGACACAGTATTTTCAGAGGCTATACATTAATACTGATTGATTGTAAGAGACTCGTATGAGGTTGGGGACATCCAACATGTGCAGATAAGAGGGAAGAGAATCGTCTTTGGCGAGAAAATGAGGCACGACTTTTAAAAAATGCTGATGAGCATTCACGTATAGGAGAACGTCATTCATTCAGTCACAATCTGCTTTGATGGGTTCTAGATGAGGTTTCCTCAGCCCCCCACCTACTGCTTAGTCAGGCAGACCCACTCAGGCAACTAAGAGCCACCGCAAAACCATACAATCGGTTATCTTTCCTGTGCTCTTACCGTTAATGAAACTGTATACTCGGCCATAGACGTCATAATGAATCTTAAAGTGCGTACGGTTGTTCACACGAATCGTGCACGGAGAAAAGGTAGAAATCCGTTCATAGATCACCCAAGGCGGGCACAATCGTAAAATGCACCTGCCGAGTGTGGAAACAGAAACACACATTAGTGTGCAAATACCCAGTTGTTTTACGACTCCAATTAGCAGTCAAAACGTAATGGCATTTCCGAGAGCGTGAAAATGTCAGTAGCGCAGCCGAGATTGACCATTCCGTGTATGATGAATATCGACTGCAAACTTCGTGGTTCGTAGTAAAGGTCTTCATCTCATGCTCCATAAAAAAATAACAATGATAATAAATTTAGTCACCTTTACATCCACTGGGTAGGGGAAATTTATACTCATTTCGACTGTCCTGGTCTGTTTGTCTCTCGAGCTGATGAAAATAAATCGTAACAACAGGGAGGAAAACGTCTTCCAGCAGCCTCACTCCAGATTTTCGGTAAAGATTACGTAATTACCCAACGCTGTCAGTTTTATAAGAGGTGATCTTTAAATATAGTGTTGTAGTCTTCTTTTGGAAAAGTTTTTGCTTGCCATCTTGCTATACTGCGAAATAAAAAGCTTTCCAAAAGAAGACTATAACACTACAAGTTAAATAATTTGGAAAACGTATTTCTTCTTGTACACTGAACCAGCTTAAATCAGTTGACTGACATGAATTTGCCCCACCGGCTGTTATTGTTGGGCTCAGATCAACATTTCGTTTCACACTCTTTACTACTACGTATTTCCGGCTGTGTTACCACTATCAAGTGTCCAACATAATACTTGAAATAAAAAGCATGTAACAACTCTTTCTTGTTTAGTTGACAAAATAAAAAGAGGACTTACAGAGTGTAACCCGTTAGACGTACAATTTTAGAAACAGAACATGATTGGCCTGACATATAATACAATAAACACTAATTAAGTAAAGTACGGTAAGTATAGACATAGGGAACATATCATACAATAAAATATTTCACAACAAAAGTCTATATAGTATTGAGTGATATTGCATAAAAGATAGCTTAACTCTTGCATTAAGAGCCAATGCGTCAAAATGATTTCATTCAAGAAATTTATCATCACTGTGGAGTCCATTCCAACTGAAAAGTTAGTATCAGTTTACTTAAACTTTCCATCGTGAAGGAACGCGGCAATCCAATCGTATGACAAACTGAGATTTGCAGTAGCTAGTTTCATTGTCTTACGATCAATTTCAGGGCTACCATATCAATCGTTAAACCCACGTGGAATACGTACAACTAATCGATGTGAGGTATGTTCGCCCTAGGATAATATCTTGCCGTTCACTGATGGATAACATTCCAAGTGGTGCTAAGGATACAGCTTGTACTATGCACACTACTGCTGGTCAGTGACGAGAGGATGCTGTCATCCTAGGAGAAACGTATCTCATCAGTTAGGCGTATACATGATACAATAAAAAGATATTGAAGATAATTTTTGGAATCAGAGGCCAAGTTATTCCTAATCTCTGCTTACCTTAAATTTGTTTTCTCAACAAAGCATAAAACATTCTGAAAATTTATTTCCTAATAATTGCTGTAAATGAGACTGTCAGATATTTAATGGAACCCTACGAAGCGACACAATCAATACATTTCCTTGAATTATCACATAGCATCCTACACCACAGCGAGGAAAAAACATTAGCTGTTGGCATATGTAGAAATAGGCAATAAGAAGTGTCTACCATCAATGATTAGTGGGACCTGTTGTTATACTCACTGAAACAGATTCTTTCTGGAGCACGAGAGCAAAAAAATTGTTAACTCTCGGACGTTTATGGTAAGGCTCTTACGTAACGCCTTTTCAAGCAGATTAAATAATTTAAGGAAACCTTTTATGTCTTACAGGGAGCTTACTGCCGGAGGATAAAGGCGCTGCATTTCGTCAACGCACCAAAAGTTATGGACATGATAATGACGCTAGTAAGGGCAGCACTACCGGAAAAAATAAGGAAAAGGGTAAGCATTTATGTACTGTCAGTTAACGGGGCATAGTTGTACTGTAACTGGCAGGTGGAACTGTATATCGCTAATCTCGAGGTGATAAGTTTTTGCATGGAGCGAGAGGAAATGACTTTACAATTAATTTGTCTGTGGTCTTCACGACACCGAGAACAACCAAAGTTCCCTTATACTATGTTCAAAGTTTCGTAACTGCCCAGTGTAATCATTAATAAATATTGAGATACGGTAGTTTTTCCTAATCTAACAAGGTTAAGGAGAAATGTTACAGCTTTAAAAGATCCATAACGGGGAAGGGAACTTACATCAGTATTCCATGTAGTCACTTTAAGTAATTTGGAGCAACGCACTCTGAAGCAAAAAATTAAAAGTTATGGCGTGATATAAAATATTACTTTACTCACGTGGGAAATAAGTCTGAGGAAAACTTCAACTTTCCTTTGAAGGTGAGAAAACTGCCAGCATGTACCTTTAAGGAGTGTTTTAAGAACTGAGTAAGAGGAATGTTGTGACGTTATGCTTACAGTTGTGATTTCTGACTGACATCACCACAATTTCCGCTGCTTGACGTGGTATTCATTTTCTCCGCACCAGAACCAGTCTCTCTATTTCTCTCTCTCTCTCCATCTATTTTATGCAGCCCACCACGAATTCCCCTCCTGCGCCCAACCTCTTCATTTCAGAGTAGCACTTGCAACCTGTGTCCTCAATTATTCGCCGGATGCATTTCAGTTTGTGTCTCCCCCTACAATTTCTACCCTCTACAGTTGCCTCTAGAACAATGGAGGTTACTTCCTGATACCTTAGCACGTGGCCCTTCTTCTTGTCAGTCTTTTTCATATTCCTTTCTTTGGTCATTCGTAATCTTAATCGTCCACCAGATATAATACATTCTAAGATTTATCAATTCAACTATTTACTTTCTCATCAGGTTTCACAATTAATCACTTGTTTTTTGTCTGTCTTCAGGCGTTCTGTGCCTTATTCATATAGTTTGTTTCTGCCGTTTTTATCCAGCATTATGTCTTTCAGTAATAAAGTACCAACAATGGTTACGATAGAATACTTAAAATAAAAGTTTTAATCTCATTATTTCAATTTCTTTGGCATGTTTCAAATACATGTGTACGTTTTCAGCTTAGTTCTACATAGTGAAAAGAGTAACTAATTTAATGTGTTCTCCTGAGATAATTTTCATCACTATGTTTGGAAATTCCTGCACGTCAAGCATTAGTTATCCTTCCAGTGTTAGGTTAGTTTGGTAAACAGCTCTGTTTCATCACTTCTTGCATCATCCCAAGTAACGCTGCAGATTTTTTTAACATAAAATTCTCAAATACTTCATTAAAAATTAATGAACTTGGAATGCAATAGATGGTGATCCAACAACTAATCGCCCCATCCAAATGAGTCACTCGTTCCCTCTTTGTTGATTCAGTACGTTACTTCGCATTTTATTGAACACAACATCTCCCAACGCTTCCAACAATATTCAGTGACAGTCTTACATTTTCACAAAAATATTTAACTGCAAGTAAATCTTTCTTACAGGAAAAGCAACACTGATGTTTGTTAATGATCTTTACATCGTCTCTTTTTATTTGTTTATTTGATTGCTCAATAGAAAAATCTCTGCCCTTGCTACGCTTTTATTGTCACATCAGATGTTAATTCGCCAGAACATTCACTGATGAGCCAAAACGTTATAACCACCTGCTTAAACAGATTATTTGTCCGTCTTTGGAACGAAACACATCTCTGATTGTACGTATCAGGGATCCGACAGTCTGTTGGCAGGTTTGTGGAGGTATGTGACATTAGATGTCTGCGCACAGGTCATGTAAATTGCGTGAATAAGGGCTGCTGATTTGCGTACGCGGTAATGGCGTCCGATAGCGACTCAGCTGGATTCAGTAGGATCTACATCAGGTGCATTTGGTCGCCGAGACATCAACGTGAGTTCACCATAATGCTCCTCAAACCATTGGAGCACTGTTCAGGCTCCGAGCCACGTTCAATTATGCTTGTGGAAGATGACATCGCCGTTGGGGAAGGGGATGCAGGTGGTTCGCAACTGTGAGCGTGTCTTTGATTACTACCACAGGTCCCATGCAAGCGCAGGAGAATGTCTCCCATAGCATAATACTGCTCTCACCAGCCTGCGTCGCCGGCCAGCGTGGCCGAGCGGTTCTAGGCGCTACAGTCTGGAACCGCGCGACCGCTACGGTCGCAGGTTCGAATCCTGCCTCGGGTATGGATGTGTGTGATGTCCTTAGGTTAGTTAGGTTTCAGTAGTTCTAAGTTCTAGGGGCTTCATGCCCTCAGCAGTTGAGTCCCATAGTGCTCAGAGCCATTTTTTGAACCAGCCTGCGTCCTTGGCGCGCTGCACGTTTTGAACAACCGTTCACCTCGATGACTGCATTTTATGGAGACGACCATCGACCTAATGTAGAAAAAATGTGATTCACCTGAAGATCCGACACGTTTCCATTGATCTACGGTTGAATCCCAGTGTTCCCGTGCCCATTGCAATAGTAACTGGCGATGTCGTTGACTCCACATGTGAACATGTAAGGGTGGTCTGCTGTGGAGCTCAACGTTGAACAAAGTACGATAAACTGTGTGCTCCGAAACACTTGTGTGTGCACCAGCATTGTGTTCCTGCGGCAAAGGTCACCATCTATCCTACGTTAAAGAGCAAACAAGCCTGAGAACCCCAAGTTCTGTGATGAGTTGTGTTGGTCCAACCATTAACGCCAACTGGCAATTACACTGTCCTTCTTCCTCTTTCCGTACATGCTCAAGACAGTAGCACTTGGACATGCGACCAGCTTCGCCGTTTTCGAGTTACCCATTCACAGGCTCTGCGTAATAATAATCTGCCCTTTGTCAAAGTTGTTGTCTCAATGGATTTCCCCATTTGTAGGTAGGGTAATCCCCCATCCGTGTCTGCGCCGCCTATATATTTTTGTCATGGCATCACACGCCATCAACAATAGGCGGCATCCAATGTCGCGTTAGGAGGTGGTCATAATGTCTTTGCTTGTCAGGGTGTGCATATTGCGGTAGATATAATGCGGATAACTGCGTCAGTAATGAAACTGGAACAGGTTAATGTAACTCAGCTTTTTATTTGTATTTGTAATTGCATTAGTTTTTGTTTTGTATTTGCACATTGCGCATATTTTCATTAATAATAATTGAAGGATAATAATATGCTTATTGGCAATGAAATACTTTTATTGGTTCTTAATAGAAACTTTTCCATGAATATTACATTTGATGTAATATATTTAACTTATTTTCGTAGAAATGAGACATTATGAGACAGTAATTGAACAAATGAAGCTGCTGATTCACTTTCGCTATATGGATTCCCCGTTTCAGATTTTCCGTTTTCTGTGGGCCTGCTGTTGTAGTATCTCAGTTAAATTTTTCCGTGATTTCGAACATCTAATTCCAAAATACAGATTCTAAACCTGTGAACGTGTTGCTCTCATTAAACATGAAATTTAGTATATCTACAGTACTTCATCTACTCGTGTTCCGAGGCATTTCTTTAGACCCGTCAGAATTGCATTATACTCAAAATGATGCTTTGTAACGTGCATTTTTTAAAAATATATTTCGTGGGCCTCTTGATCCACCAGGAAAGTAGAGAAATGTCTTCTGGAGCTTTATTCACACTACAAGTAATGCTTTTTTGTTTTATCTCTCAGATGTCTTTAGTAGATCATGCGACATAAATCAGTTCTTTCTGTAATTGCTTCTTTTCAGTTCTCTGCATTGACTACATCGAAACTACGTTTTAATGTTTTCTTACCGCTTCATTTGCTAAGTGATCTGAATGTGTTTCCCATATCCCTGATTACTCCCTAATCCTAATAATAATTTTCGTAAGATTTTCCATTTATGTAGGTACTTGGAAGTAGTTCCAGAGTTGTAGTTAATCAAACGCTACCTAGCTGAAATGTTATAAACAGTGCTCTTCCGAAATTTCAAGATTCTCTTTTATTTGAAGAGTTTATTCTCCTAACAAAATTTTAAAATGTCAAATTCTACAATTTTGCCCTTTTTGTATAATAAATTTTACCATTGTAATTTTATAATACTGTCTTTGTGTTTCTGTATTTTTCACCGTAATAATTCTACAGTATTTTGTTGTAGTTTTTGATTAGTGACGTAGTAATTGTGCTTTTATCATTTGGCACTATGGCGTTATGCCTGAATACGTTCTGCATCATACTTTTTATTAAATTTGACGCAAAAAGGATTAGATTTGTGTGTTAGGTGCACAGTCACATTGCAGAGATGCTGAAAGAGAAGTAATCAGATATTAATTTTTGGTTCTATTTTGTTCTAGGCTTTCCATTTACAACACTCAGAATCATAACCAGTACATAAAATATAGTCTAACGTTGATTTGGCTACGAAAACATTTCGTGTATTCTCCTCTTCCAATGCCCTGGATGACTTAGCAAATGTACCACCTTTTTACCCTCGGTTTCTGTCGATTGCTTTACTCTTCTGTTCTTCCCAATACTACCTTTTGTTCTTTACTTAACTTCCAATGTCCATCTATAGTGCCATACCTGAAATTCGTCTAGGGTTTTTTCTTCCATCTTCAACTGTGTTCTTCTTGGACTCTAAAGCTTTCAGTGTTTTAGATGAACAGTTTTAGATATTTATGCCTGAACTTGTCAACAGTTGACATGAGAGAGCTATTCTGACAATCTTCACCTACAGAGACATCTCTTAGACGTCCTTACCTCGGACATATTCTATAATCTTGCTTTAGAGAAAGTAGACTGATTCCACTGTACCTGCTCTGTCTTTCTGTTTCCATTTTATGCAGGACTTTATACCTTTCCTAATTGGCTTGTGTATTAATAGTGCAAATTCCTCACCATTCAGGGTATTCATAGAACAGGAAGTATTTACCAGCCTGCCTCTGATTTACTGCCATAAAATCGAGAGCATAGGTGTCAGCACAGTTATGAAATCCGCTGTTCAGAAGGAAGTCAGCTGAAACTGAAAGGCCACACGGAAAACTTCCATTCTCTTCTTAAAATATTATCAGATGATAGCTATTGCTCTCTCGACGTTCTGTGAAATCTTAGGCACAGTCACACTGTCTGGTGAATCCTAGTATTAAATACCATGTAAGGAGGACACCCTCGGAACGAAGACCAGATTTTTTGTGCTCATTGTAATGCTTGGGTTTAACAGGTATTAAAAAGCACAAACATTTTCTGACCAGTGTGTTACTCAAGGAATCAGATAGCAGTAACATTCACTAACATTAATTAGCTCACACGTATATTAAAAAAATAAACATCATCAGTAAAATTATTGAGAAACTAATCTCAAATTTTGAAGGAAGAGATTTCATTTTGTTGATCTAGTATTGGTTTTCATTCTTACTCAGCCAGCTTCACATTCTGGTACCTAGCTCAGTTCTCAAAATATTAAACTGTAATTCAATTGCAGAAGTATTTATTACTGCAGTATGTATTGGTCTTGGAAGTTTTCTGTTGGCTTTCATCTGTGATTAGAGCTATCCACGAATTCACTATAGTAGTCAAGATTTCCATGGCTCCTCCTGTGTAGTGTTGATACAACTGTTTTAGAAATATAATTTCTAAAAGGTTCACATGACCTAAGTTGTTCTTTGTACGCTCACTGAGCGTGATTAATAGTGTTGCCTGATAAGCGTATTCAGTGTTTAGAAGTAACTATTTTTGCGTAGCTGAATGTCTCGCAAATACGTGTTATTAGTCAGTCTCTAAATTAAATGTGATTCATTGACTATTCCTCCTAGGAAGGTATATAAACAAAGCAAAATATATGTTATTTGGTTTCCTCATGCAATACTATTTAAGCTACAACACTTTTTCAGGTGATGACTCATCTGCCTGGATCAAATACTCTGTTTGACCATTTACCAAGGTCAATGGTACCAAATGAACTGGGAGGCACTGGTGGGCCAGCTGAAGAGCTAGCAGGTTAGTGGATGATGCTGATGGAAAGTATTTCTCATGCAGTGTGTTATTAGTAGACCACAGGAAAAATGGTTTCACGACACCAGAAATGTAAGCTAATCATCTTTCCATGGGAACATAAACGTAATCGAAAATAATGGTGCTTGTATTACATCTGATGTCCCTAAAACAAGGACATCTAGGCTGCTACGGTCGCAGGTTCGAATCCTGCCTCAGGCATGGATGTGTGTGATGCCCTTAGGTTCGTTAGGTTTAAGTAGCTCTAGCGGACTGATGACGTCAGATGTTAAGTCCCATAGTGCTTGGAGCCATTTGAACCATTTTTTGACATCAGTGACTACTAATCATTTACTCAGTAAGAATTGAGTTTATTCGGTAGTAGACAAATCCCATTCAACACTCGTATTGTCTACTATTTTTATAATCCTTCATAACTTGCCCCAGTAGTAATTTTCAATTAGAGATGAACGTTACCTTTTTATACAGTTCTGAAAATTGCAATATATTTTTTTAAACACAGTATCTAATGAGAATTTTAAGATTTCTTTCATACACAACATCTCACACTGTCGAACGTTTGGGTTTTAGGCTGGCATTTATTTGATGTGATAATAGAAAAAAAAACTTCACAAGCAATGATCGCTTAAAAAAGCATTTTATTGGATGACTGGAACAGAAGTTGATACGAGAATATTTTAGTGTCATGGTATGACAACTTGATAAACTCTCTTGTCACATAACGAATGTAATCATTTGTTATGCTTCAAGATTTTGACAAGATATTGTGCATCAATGTTACAGGTAACTTTGAAATGCGGATGCATTTCCCATAAATATGAAGATCACAGCATATCAGTTTGTTAAACATACTTTTATGTGTAATGTACTGGTGCATTGTGATCTTCACGATAGTGGGAAATACGTATGCAGTTTGAGGGGTCTTGCAGTGCTGGTAGCCAATATCTTGTAAAAATTTTAAAGCATAAGATATGTCATAATTCTGTAGGTTACGTCACAAGACTGTTTGTCAAGGTGTAATATCATGACAGTGAAATATTTTTCTAACAACTTCTGTGCATCTTCTTGCAGATACGGTGATGACAGTATAGCTGTGTTGAAACTACTCATCCAATGAAATGCATTTTTACCGATTTCTGCATTTCAAAACTTCCTTCAGCTACCACGCATTGTAGGTCGCTCACAGCCTGACATTGTCAAGAATATATAACTCTTCATTCTTTGAATGACTCGGTTCTATAAGAGGGTTCTAAATGACAAAATAATGGCTGTGACCATTCGTGCGACAGATATGATTTTGGAAGCCTTTGGGATATATGAAAAGGGGAGTGCCATGTTATCATGTAACGGTTATATGACCAAATGTACTACTATCGCTTCTTGTTGTATATTAGTGATCTGATATATAATAATGAAATAAACCTGTAAAATAAAAGATCATGAAAGACTTGAGAACTAATAGGTCTTTATAAAATGAGTAGTCCTTTGCCAGAATCAACTAAGTGACATTTATTTAGTTTTGAGAAATAACGGACTGAAGTTATGAGTTTACAGCAACTTATTTATTGAAAAATATTTATCAATATACATGTGGTCTGGTGAATAATGGGCGTGAAAAACTTTTACAAGCATTTTAAGCCTTGCAGCACATTATTTAATTACAGTTTGAAACTTAAAACAACAGATAAACAATGTAAAATATCCATGTACGTCAGGTTATTTTGTTGTCACATCACATAGATGCACTTCAGTACGAAATATAAAGTAAAGTTTTCTTTTTTTGTATTATATTCATATATAGATCTATTCGTCAACTGAAACACACAGATATAATTTCAGCATTTATGTAATACAGCATTATTAAGTAATTTTTGGAATTAGGAGAGAACATTGGAATACACTTAAGGCAATGATTATGCTTCCCATTACTCATCTTCTTCATTACCGTCACTGCACATTTCTGATACATCAGCCATTTTGAGACTCTTATAGAATTCATGATATATTGGGGGTATGTACATTAGAAGGCTCTGAATATCTTTCAGTTTCTCAGGGCGTAGAGTGCGCCCTAATGGATACAGTGTACGTAGTGTAATTTGACTGAGAGAACATTGGCGAGCTTTTAAGTGTTTATTTAAAGTCACTGCAGAGTATTCTTCCAAGTCATTGTGGCTGTATTTGCACCCATTATCCCCAGCTTCTCTTTTCAAAATCTCATTTCGTTAATCCTAAGCCACTTAACCTTTTCTCCAGAAAGATTTACTTTTCTGTTAGTCATTGCTTTTTCGAGTAGCATAGTACTTTTGAAGTCACTACAATCCATTGTACAACTTCAAATTTACCTTTCTTCACTCTGGCATTCTCAATAATACGGTAAAGCTGTTCTGGGGCAAATATTTCTGGATAATGCCGTAGTTTTCTCTCTATATCCCCAAAATCACTGTCATTCAGAAGATACGAGTGAACAGGTCCGGCAAATTTGTGCGTAATTTCCTCAATGTTAGTTTTGTCACTCTGAACAAAATACATCCAAATTGTCATAATTTAAAAATTCCTGTTTTGCCCCCCACACAAATCCGACCGGACTATCATCCTACCTCTTGAGCTCCCCTTGAAGCAATACTTTCATTCTAGCAATGCATTACTGCCTTTCCATTTTGAAGGTAGTGAATTCCAAGATTAAAGCAGGAGAGTTGACGTTTATAGTATGCAACACCTGTTGTAAATTTTGGCAGCAGTATTGCTTTCTGCAAATAAAATGAAAAAAACTGTAAGATTATCTTCTGTCTTGGAGTTCTCCATATCCATTTTCAGACAATCTCTTGCAGCTTCAGCCTTCCTGTGGTGCAATTCCTGTTCCTTTCTTAATGTTCGTAGCTTCTCAGTGTCTGTCTCACCAGTTCTAAGTGTCTCCTCTGCTATAATTAGGGTGTTTAGCCTGTCACATGTTTGACATGTATTCTTTTGAGGAGGCTTGAAACTGAGATTGAAGTCTCGTCTAAATGCTTTTTCGTACAGTGATTGGTTGGGAGGTTTAACATTGGGATCTTTTTCTTTCAGCTTATCAATGAATAATCTGTACATCAGACTAAGATTAAGCCTACTGTCCAAGTACTTTTTTGACTAATCTCTTCTGCTGTAGTGACTCGATGTACTGGGAAAACTATTAATATGATTATGGATGTGAATAATAACTGAGTCAGCACTTTTATTACGAGGTGCGTGTTTTCCACGCTAGTCACATAAAGAGCTAGTCTTTGCTTTGGCTATGGCTCGATGTACATTACTGCCAGAAATCTGTAGTGTCTTTAGATAAGTTTCTTTGCACGTCTTCACATCATTTCCATCCCCACTAGGAATATAATAGTTCCTAGAGAACTCCTTGTCGGTTTTAGAACGCTTCCTTTTGATTAGGAACATTTTTAACCGAACCATATATTATTGATGTCTCCACATCCCAAGACCCACTTCCATAAACTGTGTCAAAAAACTTTTATTTTCTCCTCACAACTTATTTTTTGCCAGAATTTTTATCTAAATGACCAATTACAATCAACAAATGTCTTTCCTGGGACAGTCTCCCCTTTACTGTTAACGTAAGTTTTCCCACTATTTTGCTTCTTCTTCCTTAGGACTTTCTACCATTGTTCTCTGTTTCCTTTTTTTTCTTTTACTGCCAGAAATTTCATGTTCGCCTCAAAAACAAGTTACTTAGATGTACAAATTCGTTTTCAAAACTGATTTATTAAGAATGCCAATCATGAGACCAAGTTACGATATTCCATATCATTACTTCGGTAGCTGACGAATATGCGAAATGCAATTGTTTCAGGAATTCCTCTGCCAGAGTGAACCCTCTCCACATTAAATCGCATTTCCCGCCCTAAATAAAGAGGTATTTCTTTCCACAGGGTTAATTTTTCCCTCCCCTCATTATTTATGGCAGCACTGGCCGAAATATCGACATACACCCACTATCAATTGTGCAGTGACCTTAGATTTACTACTTGTGGTCATGGTTCATTCTGGCATGTGTCGTAAACAATATAACCTCCATTTAATGAGTTTATTCTATAAACAAAGGTATCACTAGTTAGTAATATCCACTTGCAATTTGATGATTGAGAGGCACCATCACTACGTTCATATAAATCAGAAGAATAGGAACTAGACGACTCGTCTTCACAATTATCATCGTTTTCTGCCATCGCGCGAGCACGCGCGCCTGAACTATATACCGCTGTAGCCATCTTGTGATGCCGCATGGTTCAATTTATAATAAGAGAATCAATAGTATCAACCTTCTTCCCAAGAAATCCCTTGCTACAGCAACGAAACAAGGCGACTTGTCAGATAGTTCGTTTTGTCATAAGACAAAATGAAACCATATCATTCTAAATTTGGTGAAGAACTCAATTTTTTTAAATGTCGCTTAGTTGATTCTGGCATAAGACCATTCAAATATACTAAACATCTCGTACAGTAGTGTATGTAAGGTAAGCAGTTTTCTTTTTAATCTTCATTAATTGCAGGCTGTGGATTTGTTATGAGAAGTTTACATTTAATTACTTAATGTACATAATGGATCTCAAGTAAACATAGGAATGTAAAAAATATGCTTGTACTGACGCCTAAGGAAAGATATGGACGTTTTACGAAGTTTTGTTATCTGCCTTTTTGAATGTCACAAAGAGTACACTTTGGTAATCTTTGAATTGCGTACTCAAGATCAATTTTCGTTTCCTGATGGTGTAAAGTTTTAATTTCGTCTGATTAAGAAGTGAAGCAATTCCTTGGGCGATGATTATGAAAATTCTCTCACGAATGTGGATCTTCCTGTAGAAACCTTATCACTGAAGTACCTCTGTGAAACAGACATTCTCTGGCTTTCAGTCAAATGAAATGGTTAGCTGTAAAACTGATGATTTATTGATTTTCATGAACACTTGATCCTGCAAGAGCGAATCAGCAACTGCCGCAAGCCTAAATGTAAACTACCTCTGCAACTTCCCTGCTGTGCTTTATCAGTTGTTTAATGAGATAATACATGTATAAATAAAACACGGAGTATATCTGCACCTGTTGATGAATATTCCAACTACAACGAGTATCTGTTCCAATCTCTCTCTCTCTCTCTCTCTCTCTCTCTCTCTCTCTGCCTCCCTCCCTCTCTCTTCCATTTCTCTCTGTTTTGCTTGCTTCCCTTTTCTTTCTTTCCGTGTTTTTTTCTCTTTTATTAGTTTTCCATCTCAAATTTTCATTTGAAGGTAAGTGCACTATCAAATTCTCTATAACTACTTTTGCATATTGTCCTCTCTCTAATGAACCTTCTAGTGCCAAGTACCTTCTCTTTCCACTTAATGCTTAACACTC
Organism: Schistocerca nitens; assembly: GCF_023898315.1. NCBI lineage: Eukaryota > Metazoa > Arthropoda > Insecta > Orthoptera > Acrididae > Schistocerca > Schistocerca nitens. The sequence goes on from NC_064618.1 coordinate 255,408,392, forward strand.
CTGTATAACACCAGATTTGGAACACTGACAGTGTATTCTTTTTGGGCTTCTCATACGTCCTGATCTTACCTCTATATTCATAAAATACTATGTTCATGATGTTCAACTAGGAACACACTTCTTAATTCAGTACCGAGCTCTATTCTTTTACTTAAGAAAGCTTTCTTCGACAGTACCAGTTTACTTCTGATTTTTTTTTTCTTTTGCTTCCATTAGTGTTTTTCTTTTCGAACTTTGAGTTTATGCCAGCCATTAGGCTCTTTTCTAGTAAATGGCATTACCAAATATTATAAGTTTTGGTTTTCATTAAACCACATGCTGTGCTAAGTATGTTGTTCATTCCATTCCACATGTCCTTTTCTGAGCCTTAGCAAATTTGTCTGTTTATCTTAGACTACTTTCCCCGAAATTTTGTTTCATCGCTTCTTCGGTCTGGAAGATAACGACAATGATGATACAGACGTTTCTTTAAATGAATTTGTAATTTTTGATCTACTTTTAGTAATCTCACATGGTTTTTGTAGACGTAGATCACTCGCCTAACGATTGTAATTTTTTTTTTTTATTTTTCTCTCCAATAATAAGGAGAAGTTTTTAGATGCTTCTCGAGTACTAATTCCCATTTTCTGAAAGTAGGGTATTCCTCATACAGTAGCTCTGCAATGTTTCTCACTATTATTCAGTGTATTACTGTCAGTATTTTGTGTCCTTATCAAATCAGACAGATAAATAAATCTCAAATTTCTCTGGTCGTACTTTCGTTGGTAAAGTGCTGATAAAATAAAGTGACGATAAAGCTATTCTTGAATTCAGGTTACCTTCCATTCGGAAAGTGAATGCACTCAGAGACTGTATGTGACATAAATTATAGAGTGCAGCAATCATTCATCCTTTTTAGATTTTATTATGCAAATCCAGATTTCGGCTCGTAGCTAGACATTCTCAATGCGGTATTTTCAGTGCATGTAAGTCCCTGTTGTTCTTGAATTGTGATGGTAAGTCTCTCATCTTTTACAACAGCTGAAATAGCTTTCTAGTTATTTTAGCTTCCACAGCTTTCAATAATTTCGAGATGTACCGTTGACTCTTTGATGATTTGATGATCAGTTTAAGCTCATATCATTGAACACTATGTCAAATTCTATCTGTATAACTGGAACTCGTACTTCATTACCAGTTTCCTCGTCCTTTGGGGGCAGTGAATCTTCATCGTGTATGCTTTCCTACTCTGTCATCTATCTGCTTCTTCATCGTCAAATAGAGATTCATACATTTACTCTTCAGTTTCCTGTATGTTTGTTTACATGTCTCTATCATCCATCATTTACCCTGTTTGCACTTCAGACGCAATTAATGTTAACTAGAGTAGACTGTTTTAAATTTTGAAGACAAAAGAGTAAAAATTCATTGATGGGAAACGTTTTCTTCCACAACTAGCTCATAAACCAGACCGCTTTCAGAATAGTAGAAGGGAATGAAAGGGAGGGAGTACTTGAGAAGCGAGTGGGGCAGGGTTGTAGCCTATCCCATATCTCATACTGTCTGTAAGTTGAGGAAGGAATTAAAGAAACCAAGGAAATATAGTTCAGGGTCAATAAATAAAAACTAAAGCTCACCAATGATACTGTAATGCTGCAGTAGACAGAAAGAAAGTTATCGATTGAATAGAAAGGGGTAGTATCTTGACAATAAGTAATATGAGGAGCCTCAACAATGTTAAGAGTACAGCACTAAATGAGTTTTGATATTTTGGCTCTATTAACTGACGATGAGCGAAGCAGATACAGTATAAAATGCAGGCTGGTAGCAGCAAGCAAGTGTTTCTGAAAAAGAGAAATATTTTAACCTCTAAGAAGGGGCGTGTCAAGAGGAAATTTATATTTTACGAGCTCTCTGCACATGCGCAACCGATCGTAGGAAAGCGGTATGTTCATCGTTTGGAGCGCTTCTTGGGAGCAGACCACTCGTTCTGTGTGTAGGAATTTTACAAAACGGTGATTCGGCGACTGGAGGAGGAAATTTTGCCGTGATAGTTGACTGCATAATGTAAATGATGCTCCAAATGTTCTCCTTAACCGGAAATGGATGAAAACGATTGAGAAGATAGGCCCAACACTGGATTTATCTTACTTTACACTCTTCTGCTTATGGCCTCTTGACGCTCTTTTTGTTCAACTGGGCGCTATGCCCCAGTATTAGCACTCAGTTTCGGTCTGTCTTCTATTGGGTAGCATCCTCTTCAATTTAAGCGAACTATAACATATTTCTAGGTAACGATCTGAGGTTAGGTCCACATCTAGCTATGGTTGTACACCATTCTTCGTGCAACAGTAACGTAGGGCAGTTGATTCACTTCCATGTCATCCAGCCTTTTCTAACATCTGATTTACTGTATAGATTGCTACCTTACTGTGTTGTACAGCGTCTTCGTAGGTTCGCTCGTTGGATTTGCATACCATGAATAGCGAGAATAATAAAAAGGTTCACTTGGGAACATTGCTAAGTGGTGGCCTCTAGAAACTTGTGCGAGTGAACTGGGGCTTGAAGGAAGGAGGGTGACAGGCTTTTCATAATTCACACATCAAAAACCTCTTTGCTATGATGCCTTAACCAAAGGAGGATATAATATGATATCGTCACACGATCGCCAGCAACATCCAACCATATGTGCGCTTCTGAAACTTCACAGCGCTGCAACGTTTGACCGAACTTTCTATACACAATACTTGACTCGTGTTCATGTACTAGTGCTGATTACTTCGTCTGATCCCTAGAGAAAGTGTATTGAAACAACCAGTACTGAAACGTAATGTATACCTCTTTTTGCAGAGGACCATCGCGAGAGGTACTGGCCACTAGTGGACTGGTTCATGGAGCAGGACCAGTTCGTCTCGAACGAAAGCATGCGGCCGCACAACATGACCTGTGGCATGGAGAACGGATTCAGCGTCGACGGCTCCTTCAAGAAGCTGTGCATCGACTAGCTGGGAGGAGTACCGCAGCCAGTGGTGTGCAAACCACTAGCATTATCTGCACAACACTTCGCTTCCCAGTTCCCAGTGTACGCAAGGACTCATTCACGCAGTGCTGCAGTATTAATGAACGATCGTACGAAGCGATCGCTACATCCGTAATGTTGTTTGTAAATATATTATGTGTCTCTGCTATGTTACTCTTAATGATTACTGTTACAGAGCGTAGAATATCTTTCCAGTGTTTACAAAGTGTCAGTCTTTTGATACTGTTATAACATACCCGATATAAAACAAATTAATATCCCTTGTATTTTGAACGTTTTCCGTGTTAACATGTATGATAGTGAATAACTGTGCAAAAGTATGTACACAATTTTTATTTATTAAATACGCATTCAAATTTTACAACACCAATACTCAATGTAATTCTTGTTCTGTAAGTACTTCCAAATACGTGTTTGGGTCAGCCTGACGAACAGACAAACCTAAATTTTAACTGATTATTGTTTCCGAATACTTTTATCTTGGTATTTAAGTGTTTACTAGTAACATTTCTTGCCCATTTAACACACTGCATTTGCATTTGGGAAGACAACGGTTCAAACCCGCGTTCGGCCATCCAGATTTAGGTTTCCCGTGATTTCCCTAAATCGTTCCAGAAAAAGACCGGGATTGCTTCTTCGAATGGGTACAGCCAGTTTTCTTCGCCAGCCTTGACACACTCCGAGCTTGTGCTCCGTCAGTAATGACCTCGCTGTCGACGGAACGTTGAATCCTATATTTCTTTCTTTCTTTTTTATTTCCTTCCCAGCCTTTCACAATTTTGGTGGTAGAGGGTGCCGGGGTTCCCCTCGTGTAATTACTCTTGTTTACCCCCCCCCCCCCCTTCCCCCCCAAGGTACGAAATTTTGTCAACCCCACCTCTCTCCGTCTTACATTATCGCATTTAAAAGTGTGAGAACGTTTTCTAAATGTCTGCAGATCATGAAACCGAGGCTAAAAGTGGTCACCGCCCCAGTATTCATACGGTCGGATACGACCAACTGCCTAGAAACCACATCCCGATCTGTCGCCACAACGACCCTCGTCTAACATGCCAGGCGGACTCCATCCGGGGCTGGTGCACCTTCCCGAATCCTAGAAACTTCATGGTAACGCATGCCACTATCCAGTCAGATCTGGTAATATACAGGGCTATTAACTGTAAACTAACTATATCTCATGTAATCATACAATTTAGGCTTTCACCGCCGGTGTTCTCATCAGTTGAAACTTCCGGGCTGAAATGCCGTGGTCGATGTATAAAATTTACACCTGACGTTTCGTCTCCATCTGCAGGAGACATCTTTTGAGGTCGTCCCGCTACTGCCACTGAGGCTCCAGGTACTCTTGCATTTATAGAGCGCATAGAGGGCACCACCATTCGTCACGCGATGCCGACGGTATGCCTATCTTTGGAAGGCGTCATCATTCTCGATTAAGAGTAATCGATTGTCATTCTGCTGGTACAACCTCGACATCCATATTTTCTCCAACTTTAAAACTTCCTCTTTTCTATTAAAATTGTTATGGTGTTTGCGAATTTCTATTGCTTCTCTACAGATGCGCGCATGACAATGGGATGTTCGTGCTAGAACGCTTGTCTCATTAAATTTAATTTCGTGATTCTCATCTCGAAAAACATGCTCAGCTACGGCCGATTTTTCGATGTGTCCTAAGCGACAGTTTCTTTTATGTTCGGCTAAGCGGGTGTTTACACTTCTTTTCGTTGTTCCAATATGTACTTGTCCACAACTGCATGGAATTTTGTATACCCCAGGTTTTGCTAGGGGATGTCGGGCGTCTTTTGCAGTTCTTAAATATTCCTTAATCTTCTTGGTGCTTCTGAAGATTGTTTCGATCCCATACTTGGCCAGAATTTTCCCGATACGGTCCGTGACCTTATTAATGTTAGAACACGTGAGGCAATACTGACCCTACGACTTATATTAGAAGAAAGATTAAGAAAGGCAAACCTACGTTTCTAGCATTTGTAGATTTAGAGAAAGCTTTTGACAATGTTGACTGGAATACTCTCTTTCAAATTCTGAAGGTGGCAGGGCTAAAATACAGGGAGCGAAAGGATATTTACAATTTGTACAGAAACCAGATGGCAGTTATAAGAGTCAAGGGACATGAAAGGGAAGCAGTGGTTGGGAAGGGAGTGAGACAGGGTTGTAGCCTCTCCCCAATGCTATTCAATCTGTATATTGAGCAAGCAGTAAAGGAAACAAAAGAAAAGTTCGGAGTAGGTATTAAAATCCATGCAGAAGAAAAAAAAAACGTTGAGGTTCGCCGATGACATTGTAATTTTGTCAGCGACAGCAAAGGACTTGGAAGAGCAGTTGAACAGAATGGACAGTGTCTTGAAAGGAGGGTATAAGATGAACATCAACAAAAGCAAAACGAGGATAAAGGAATGTAGTCGAATTAAGTTCGGTGATGCTGAGGGAATTGGATTAGGAAATGAGACACTTAAGGTAGTAAAGGAGTTTTGCTATTTGCGAAGCAAAATAACTGATGATGGTCGAAGTACAGAGGATATAAAATGTAGACTGTCAATGGCAAGGAAAGCGTTCCTGAAGAAGAGAAATTTGTTAACATCGAGTATTGATTTAAGTCTCAGGAATTTTCTGAAAGTATTTGTATGCACTGTAGCCATGTATGGAAGGGAAACATGGACGTTAAATAATTTGGACAAGAAGAGAATAGAAGCTTTAGAAATGTGGTGCTACAGAAGAATGCTGAAGATTAGATGGGTAGATCACATAACTAATGAGGAGGTATTGAATAGAATTGGGGAGAAGAGGAGTTTGTGGCACAACTTGACTAGAAGAAGGGATCGGTTGGTGGGACATGTTCTGTGGTATCGAGGGATCACCAATTTAGTACTGGAGGGCAGCGGGGAGGGTCAAAATCGTAGAGGGAGACCAAGAGATGAATACACAAAGCAGATAAGCAGATTCAGAAGGATGTATGCTACAATAGGTACTGGGAGATGAAGAAGCTTGCACAGGATAGATTAGCATGGAGGGCTGCATCAAACCCGTCTCAGGACTGAAGACCACAACAACAACAACAACAGGAAAACTTTTCCAGTAGGTGACCATTGTTGCTCTGGACTTCTGGCTTCTTTTCTTCTTTGATGGAGAGCTCGATCAGTTTCGTTGCTGGTATATTCGTTTTTCATAAAGGCAGCTGTAGGTGATTCAGTTCATCTTGTAAGTAATTCGGCTCTCAGATTTTGTTGGCTCTGTCCACCAAGGTTTTCATGACACCTCTTTTTTGCCTGGGATGGTGGTTAGATTCCTTGTGGAGGTGTCAATCCATGTGAGTGTTCTTTCTATATACCTTGTGGCCCATCATCCTAGGCAAAAAAGAGGTGTCATGAAAACGTTGGTGGACAGAGCCAACAAAATCTGCGAGCCGGCTTACTTACAAGATGAACTGAATCACCAACGGTCAGCCTTTATGAAAAATGGATATACCAGCAAGGAAATTTTTCGAGCTCTCCCTCAAAGGAGAAAAGAAGCCAGAAGTCCGGAGCAACAACGTTCACCTACTGGAAAAGTTTTCCTACAGTTCATTAATAAGGCCAAGGACCGTATCGGAAACGTTCTGGCCAAGTATGGGATCGAAACAATCTTCAGAACCACCAAGAAGATTAAGGAATATTTAAGAACTGCAAAAGACGCCCCCCTAGCAAAACCTGGAGTATACAAAATTCCATGCAGTTGTGGACAAGTACATATTGGAACAACGAAAAGAAGTGTAAACACCCGCTTAGCCGAACATAAAAGAAACTGTCGCTTAGGACACATCGAAAAATCGGCCGTAGTTGAGCATGTTTTTCGAGATGAGAATCACGAAATTAAATTTAATGAGACAAGCGTTCTAGCACGAACATCCCATTGTCATGCGCGCATCTGTAGAGAAGCAATAGAAATTCGCAAACACCATAACAATTTTAATAGAAAAGAGGAAGTTTTAAAGTTGGACAAAATATGTATGTCGACGTTGCACCAGCAGAATGACAATCGATTACTCTTAATCGAGAATGATGACGCCTTCCAAAGATAAGCATACCGGCTGCGTCACGTGACGAATGGTGGTGCCCTCTATGCGCTCTATAAATGCGAGAGTAGCTGGAGCCTCAGTGGCAGTAGCCGGACGACCTCAGAAGATGTCTCCCGCAGATGGAGACGAAACGTCAGGTGTAAATTTTATACATCGACGACGGCCTCTCAGCCCGGAAGTTTCAACTAAAGGTATATTTCATGTTTCAATAAATGACCACAGAAGTGAAATAAAAGTTTTGCTGTAAATCATTCTACTCTGAGCCATAAATATTCTTTGTCATGAATGATGTCAACGACACTACCGCAATGGCAGTAGTTTCTTCTTAAGAAAAAACTATTTCAGATGATTTTCAGAGATGACCGAATCACGTCGACCAAATTTGACTTCATCATTTGTGCTAAAACATTTGCGCCTTTGATGTATAAATGGAAATTTACGAGAAAAATTTAATAAACAAGTGACTCAAACTAAAAAACCGACGATGAATTTAAGAAAAAATGCTATGTACTCTAAACTGCCTTACTTATCTTCTGTCAATACACAAGAATCATCTTTGCCGAAAACCTTTGGCCCTGGTTTTGTGCTGCAAAATCTACATAATAGTTATTTTCGTTATTCTACTCTCCTACTCCAGAGGCAGTTGGTGGGCGCGTTTATTGTGATGGGTGTGTGCGTTACTCAACTCCTTTGTTGTTCCTCACAAATCATATCATCTGTCCCTATTTTGACAGGAGAGCTGAGAGGCTGCGGTCCTCAATTCATAATTTGTCATCATTTATATCCTGTGTTATATTTAGTATTCCTGTAACTGACATCGTTATATGTTCTCAACAATTCTCGTTTATACTATGTCAGGAACAAATCGTTAACAGTTACTGTCTATGTGTACATCATCACTGCAGTATCTTTTAACTAAAACTGATGAAAGCAGTAAATTTTTTATCTAGTGTGTTCTGACATGTACTAAGTTTCATTTCTTGTTAGTGTTAGGACAGCAAATGAAATTTAGTCAGTTTTTGAATATAATCGACCATTAGCAATGTTGTTAGAACGATTAAGGAAGTATTAGCCACTTACCTTTCCAGTACTTTCGTAAATTCATCTTCGTGAGCACTAGTTGTGATAGATCGCTGAACACACAAACATATTAATTTTAAGCAATAACAAACGAACGATTATGCCTTGTGCTCTTCATTCACTTATCTGGTTGGTTGGTTGGTAGTTTCTTAGAAGGAGACCAGACAGCGAGTTCATCGGTCTCATCGGATTAGGGAAGGACGGGGAAGGAAGTCGGCCGTGCCCTTTGAAAGGAACCATCCCGGCATTTGCCTGGAGCGATTTAGGGAAATCACGGAAAACCTAAATCAGGATGGCCGGACGCCGGATTGAACCTTCGTCCTCCCGAATGCGAGTCCAGTGTCTAACCACTGCGCCACCTCGCTCGATCCCTTCACTTATCTGTTTGTTGTTCAGAGGACGAGTTAACTCAGGTAATCTACGTTTTGATTTTAAGAATCCAGTGTAAAACATTCGCTTTGCAGAAAAACGCATGCTGAAATAATCCTGAGCAGATAATCATGCTAGGAAAAAGAACTTCACTATTACACTATTTATTGAAGTTATCACCAGCTAGGCAGTGGGTGGTATAGCGCGAAATAGGCACGTATTCTGCAATTAAATAGTCATGTAACATACTTCCCTCAGTGTTGTATGTTGAAAACCAACTTAAGGAGTAGACTGCAACAAAGTCCCTGCCTTATGTGGTGAAACGAAAGCTACATTCGTTCTGCACAAGTGCGAACATTTTAAAATTTTATCAAGCGATACTTACGACTTTCTACCCCACACAGTTCCACACTTTGTATCAAATTAACCATTGGCATGCAATATTCACCAATAGCTTGGTGTATCGGGTAGGAAACATACACGGACGAGAATGGAAACTGTTACGTCGTAAACACGATAACAGAACACACTACGCCATTTCCACGCGTGAGGGTCATTTTGATTGCCATTTCATCCTTATGCGAGATTAATTTCAGTACAGAGAAAAGCCGTTCATTCAGGTAACGATGGTGTGAGTACAGTTTGGTTATTGGATTTTCTAATGTAAGATTGCAACATAGCAAGTCAGTAAGAAACACACGTTCAGCTTTATCGCCACTTTTAGGACTCTTAGGAAGGTCAAAACATAGGCAAGAGTTAGATCGGTGGATCATAAAGACAGACTGCACATATATGTGTAGGGCAAACAGCGCAGGATGGCTTTTGACCACTTCGATTCCTGACAACATTGTGGCAAAACAGGGAGCATTCGTCTTGTGCCAGTAGCTCCATTTTTGTCCCTGTTTGATTTGAAATGCATACCAGGTGATTGTAATTAAAGCGCAGCTCCTCACGGAAATCAAGTGTGGATGAAATTATTGAACGGCAGCGAAACCTTGGAGTTATGTTAACGCATTAATGCGGAACTGCTAGGAAAAATTAGTTCCGAATGTGGCCACCAGGTGCCAATCTGGCTCTGTGCACTGACGGTATCACATCAACGCTGTCATTTGACGAGAAATAGCGTGATTGAACAGTGTGGCTATCGAGGAAAGAGACCATGCACTGTTAGTGAAACTGTTTTCTGTGAAAGGCACTGAATCGCTGATGTGCTGAGTGGATTTAGGCCCGGAGAGCGTGGAGACCATGAATTGGTCCTCTTCTGCCTAACAATCAGTCATGGATACTTACTTAGAAACGTATAAAATTAACACAGAAATGGATAGGATATCCGTAGGGTATGAAATATAAGTTTTTTCACACCAGTAAACGCACGTTTTCTAGCAGAACAGGGAGAGTATTCCCTAAGAATGCATGGTAAGTTTCTCCACTGAGCCTCGCAGGAAGGACATGAGGATCTAAGAAACAGTCACAACAATGCTGGCCCAAATGTGCACTGAACATCTTTGATGACGTGGCTGAACATCTCTTGAGGATTCTCGACAGCCCATATATAGTAATTGTGAGAATTTACAATCTGATAGCGCGAGAGACGAAACCCATCAGTGAACAGCACGTTTGAACAAAAGCGATGACACACTGTTAAATAAACTATTAGCAGAAGTATATCTATACAGGAAAGTCAACTGCTGATGGTGCCTGCACAAGGATACACCAGCTTCTCATGTGTCGCTTTCCACACAGTAATGTGGTCAACTCTACATGTTGCTGCTAACTGTTGTACGCTGACACTACGATTGTAGTCAATTGCAAGAAGAAGTAGTTCCTTCTATACTTGAAGCGTTTCGTCCTTGGTCTCCTCAATCGCCAGTAGTAAGCTTAAACGTCCCTGCTCTCTAAGACGATAGTTTGAACATTTCATGTAAGAAAACGTTTGACGCTTTACTGGTACGTTGTCTTTCTGTATGTTTCACACGATTAATGTGATTGAGAAGAGAAGTAGAAAATGTACTCTAAGATGAAAATACAGCGTTTCTGGATGCCTAACCACACAATATACTTTCTTCTCCTGTGTGTTAAGTGAAAAAGAAAATAAAACACTGGAACTGAAGTCTTTTTTTCTGAAGACTTACATAGAGACAATTTCTCGTACCTAAATGGGTACTGTAGCCAGTGCCATCGCAACAGAATCGTATGTCTGTTGTTCTGATTTAAGGGCACATGTTCTATGCGCGATCCCACTGTAGTGTCTAAAACAATACCAAGCGGCTGCATTAAGCTGCTTTCAATCAGACTTTTGTATTAGGCCAAATACTGCAGTACAGAGGCAGTTTCAAAATGTAACTAATTAATTAAAACTTGGTACAATAGAAGGTCGAATTATGTCTTTGCATGTAACAAGTTTGTAGAAGTCAGTCTTATCTGTTATATTCTAAGTGATTCTTAAAATGGATATTATTTGTGCGAAAACCTTGGTCACTTTTCCAGGTCGGATGCTATGGCGGCACTAGTGATCCACAGAAGAAACTCAAACTGAAGTAAGTGAAAAGGAACTAAGTTTGTAGACAAAAAGACGTTTAAATACTAGTATTGTAAAAAAATTATTACTCTGCATACAAGTGAGGTAAAAAAAGTACTATAGATGACTTACATTAACATCAGACCACTTGAAAACAACCAAAAAAAAGACTATTAAAAATAAGGAAACAAACTTCCAGTGATCCCACTGATAACAAGGGTAAAGTATATTAGAACTACTGCGACCACTTCTCAGCGGGCAGTAGCCCTGTTCAGAGGAAAAATTAAGCAATGGTCATTTCTCGCGTCCTGACAACAATATAAAAATTTCCCTAAATATCTTACTATTAATGTTGTTTTAATTGATAAATGTAGTTGCAACATGGAACACAGTCACAAATGTTTACTAAATGTTTTGAATGTCGTCATTTGTCTTTTACTGATTGCATTGTTTTACAGCAACCTTAATATGATTTCACATTACTTGCTACAAACATGTACCACATTTGAAGATAACTCTCTCCATAAGCACATGCACGAGTCCATGTTACTTCCGTTTGACCTCTGTGCCACAGCAACTGATAACTGCGCATATTCTAGAGTCAGTACTGGAAGACGCACAGTCAAAGACTCCCACACTCACTTCTATTAAACTTCTAGTGTGCGCTCTACGTACCAATCCGCCCCTAACGTGAGCCGCAAACTTATCTCACGGCTGAAATCACAAACCTTAACTCCAATTAAGCAAATCTGAAAATATTACTGTCTCTGTAGATATTTTTGTTTGTTACTGCTCAAGAAAAACTCTCTCTTAACGTCGGTCGACATTTTGGATTCTGCTGTTAGTTGCTAGAGGCATTTTATTTAAAATATGGCTGAGAATCGCTGGCTGCGCGAACACTTGATTCGGGCTGCAATTTGACGACCACTGGTTTAGAGCATAAACTTGCATTATATTTTCATTATTTGAGTATCAAGACTCTCTCTGTTACGGTTTCACCGCAGATTTTCGCTAGGAACATTAAATATTAACTGTATTTACCAACCTCTAACACAAGAAGGTTTGTTTTATATCACTATTTTGCACCTTAGTTTGACATGTATTTATATGCAAACTATGATGCTCAAGCTATACGTAAATACAATACACAGTCTACAGGTAAGAAATGTGTCTTTTTCGTTGTATGAGATGTTAAAGATACTGACAACTAATCTGACTAGCCAAAACACTGTGTCCTTCCCCTCCTCCCACATAATACCTAAATTTTTTGAAAAAAGCAATTCATCATAACATAAATCCTGCACATGCATAGTTTTTTAGTCTTGAGAGATTAGCTTATCATCCGCAATTGGATAACATCTAATAAGCCGCAGACATAGCTATGGGAGTTTATTCTTAATTCCGGTTTGCTTATGAAATATCGTTGTGAGTGGAAAGTCATGTATGGAAACGTAATGTTCCTCTTGCTATGACAAGAAACATTAAAAACATTGTTGTTCGTATTATTTGCGTAGAGTGGAGTACAAGGCATTATCAAATGTCAGCCACTCCCCTGCGTCTGCTGAGAGAATGAGCAACAATAATTTATTATGGTCTAGGCATTATTAAGTGTGTAAGTAGTTACTTAAATGATTATTCATACATTCAAGTATGGCAGTTAAAGCGCAAATGAGTTTTCATTAAATGTGCTATTTTGGTCTGTGAAGCTACTGTAATAGTGTCAGTTTTAAGTACTGCTGAGCAAAGTCATTTCGTTGTGTTAGTGTTAGTGTTTTGTGCAAACCTAAAACTAGGATTTGCAGTTTGGAACGCAGCGGAAATGACTTTAATGTTGTTACCCAACCTACGACTTCATCCGTGGAAACTTTGGCTATCACAACCGGAGGAAGCCTAAGGGCAAAATGGAACTCGGGAAAGGAAGTGACTTGAGGCAAAACGTTTTACGTCGTATTGTGAAATGCCAGTATGTAAAGCAATTTGTGTCTGTATTCAGTAGTACTTATTTAGATTACTTAAATGGTCTTAAATTAACAGGTAAACAGTTTTCACTGTGGAAGTTGGTGACAGTACAGTAAAACTATAATATTGAATATACATCACACTTTAAAAATTATGTACAGGAGCTGGCTAAGATCAAATAATTAAAAAATAATAATTTAATACTTTTATAATAAAAAGTTATTTATCGTATACAGCTGGATTGCTAATATCATTTTGATACTGGCCACTGAGCAGAAAATTTTCACAGAATTTAAAATAGAAAAAAGACTTTTCCTACTGTGTAAGAGTAAAACAGAAGTATTGAAGGTACGCTAGATTTGGAGTCATTTGTATATTAGTACAATTAGGTAGCTGTCTCTAAAATGGGCGTACGTTTTATGAAGTATTCCGAAGGGCTAGTTTGAGGAAAGATGATCTTTGGGAAACGGAATTTACTGAAAAAGCAGGGGACGAAAATGCTCTATCCTATACAGTTGTGAAGTTTGATCCCCTAACTTAACTGCCCCTAACTTTATTTGGAGAACAGTTCAAACGCGGGTCATTGTTAGAGTCGATCAACTCATACAAATACTTGGGTGTGACAATTAGTTGTAACATGAAATGGAACGATCGCACATATTTAGTGGTAGGTAAAGCAGGTGACAGACATACGTTCGTTGGTAGAATATTATGGACATATATTCAGCCCACAAAGAAAGTTGCTTACGACACCCTCGTGCGACCCATCCTAGAATATTACTGAACTATGTGGGATGCGTACCAAATACGACTAACAGGGCATACTGAAAGTATACAAAGGAGCCGAGCACGAATGGTCACAGGGTTGCTTCCGGTGAGACAGGGCCACGAAGATGCTGAGGAAACTGAACTGGCAGACCTCAGAAGATGGACGCAAACTGTGCCGAGATACAAAGTTTGAGGAACCAGTTGTAAATAATGAATGTGGGAACATACTGTAGTCGAGTATGTGCTGCCCCCGGAGGGATTATGAAGACGATGTTGCACTAATCATAGCGCGCACAAAGACGTTACAGCAATCATTCATTCTTCCTGATACCGGTACATGAGTAGAACGCGAAGAAGATGTAATAGCTAGTAAAAGAAAGTTGCCTCTGCCATACATTTCACAGTCGTTTGAGGAGTATGGGTACAGATGTAGAGGAAGATAACGAAATGATAACGTTGAAAGGCAAATCAGTCACAATTGCCAATCACAGTGTGAATCCCGGCAAGTGGGACACTCAAGCCAACAAGCAGCAAGAAGACGGACCTTCGATTGTATTATAAAACTTATTTCTTCTTGGCCTTATTTTGTACAATGTATACAGGGTGTCACGCCTAAAGGTCGTCAGGCACGTTCTCTCTCGTGTTTCGGCAGAGATCTGCAGTTTCGTTTTTGCGAAGTGGTGCTGGAGTCACTCCAAACAAATAGTGCTCGTCATTTCATGCGACGCCCAGCGCCGACGGAAAACGTCTGTCGGTTTCCCGTCACAAGGAATATGATTTTTAAATCTTAATTTCACGTGCCCGTTGGATAGAGCGGTCCCAGATTAACCAAGTGTTGTATTCGTTTTATCAACATGTATTAACAGGGACAGTAAAACACGGTGACTAACATACACTTCATCAGCAACCCGCCCTGACCCGTGCTGACCGAGCACTGCCCCATTCCTGGTGGAGTTCAGGGTTGTTTCACTTGTTTTATTCTTACTTTTACCACATGTTTATAAACGAGTATTACTCTAGGGTAATCTACGACAGATGTGTCAAATGGGCACGTAAAATCAAGATTTAAAAATCATTTTTAATGTAACGGGAAACACACTGACGCTTTCCGTCTAAATAGGGCGTTGCCTGAGAGACTTAATGAACAGTATTTGTTTGGGCTCATTCCAGATAGCCGGATGGAGTTCCCGAGCGGTTCTAGGTGCTACAGTCTGGAACCGCGCGACAGCTACGGCCGCAGGTTCGAATCCTGCCTCGGGCATGGATGTGTGTGCTGTCCTTAGGTTAGTTAGGTTTAAGTAGTTCTAAGTTCTAGGGGACTGATGACCTCAGCAGTTAAGTCCCTTAGTGCGCAGAGCCAGCAAGCATCAAACTGCCAATATCTGCTGAAACATCAGAGAAAATGCGCCTGATGAACCACAAGTAAGGCACCCGGTATATAGCGTTATCTGAAATTTTGTATTGGTTAAAAACAGTCTTGGTTGCAATTTTAGTTTTTTTATTTTTCAACGACGCGTGTCGCCTTATTTAGGCATCTTCATCTTATCTACATAGAAAACAGTAAAATCATTACCTTTTCAAGATGGACGCGAGAGGCACCAAGATCTGCATAACGCGTTCCCGTACACAGGGGCGAGTAACAGAATAAGGTAGGGATGCAGGTGGTAAGCATAATGCTTTATATTTCTAGTTTTTACTGAGTTTAACGAAGGCGATGTTGGCCTGATATATTTGACGATGCCCTTTGGCTACACTGACTAAAGGATTCTTCTAAGAAATACCAAATTAAGGTATTTGCTCTTTCAATATTTGATCTGTTTGTACATGCTTATAGGTTATCCAAGTCTGCACAGCGCGATCGCGATTCTTAAATAGATGTATTTGTTCTCTGTTTTCTAAGTAGATAACC
Organism: Schistocerca nitens; assembly: GCF_023898315.1. Lineage (NCBI taxonomy): Eukaryota > Metazoa > Arthropoda > Insecta > Orthoptera > Acrididae > Schistocerca > Schistocerca nitens. The sequence goes on from NC_064618.1 coordinate 255,424,086, forward strand.
TGAAGATGCGTAAATAAGGCGAAACGCATCGTTGAAAACTAAAAAACTAAAATTGCAACCAAGACTGTTTTTAACCAGTACTGTTAAGCATTGGTTTTCTGTATGCCACATATGGATTGGAAGAATTATCTGAAATTATCTGCTAGCTTCTTGCTTATCAGAAGAGTATTTGGAAAACTATTTCTAGTGTGTGTGTGTGTGTGTGTGTGTGTGTGTGTGTGTATGCTAATGATTGCGTGAACAGTTTATTTGTAAAGAAGGAAAAACTAAAGGGTTCAGACAACAGCGGAGCGTGGCATGGGAGCATCATGATAGCAGATTCCAGCAACCTTGTCTTTCAACTTAAGCGCATATCTCTGATTCTTTAGTGAAAAGTTTCTTCACCAGCATTAACGAGCTTGTAAGGTTTCCGTTTGTTTCCTGGCAGTGTCAAAAAATCACCTTTACTGTACTGGGTGGGAGAAAGGTGAATGAGTGCGCTGCACGAGTAATGAGTAGGATCGTTGACTCTGTGTTTAAGTTTATGAATGGTTCACTTGTTCGCCAGTCAGTTAAGCAGCGCTGGGCCTTTCTTTTTCGAGGCATAGTAGGTGATAAGTTGAGTATTTAGAGACGGAGACTAGGTGTTTGTGAATACGATAAAGTTTTCTGGAGTACTTTATTATGGAGATGAGAACTTGTTTGTAAACATGCGTTATTGATTCTATTGATGGAGAAATTTTTTTGAAAAAACTTTTCAAGGTGACCAGCGCATACACGAGATGAAATCCCTGTTTATCGAAACTATTAACTGTAGGAAATCTTTGTCTCTCAGATAGCTAACAACGTTTATACTTTGTGTTAATTTGATCTCTCAGTCTTCATTGTCACAAATAACACAATCGGTTGGAATGCCTGTAATTGTCAAGGTCTTTTTATGTCTTTTTTGAGAATAATCAGTTTATCTTTTGAAGAAGTACTTTCTTTAAAATAAAACCCTCCTCGATCATTGCTAGTAATGTTTTGATGCCCGCCCGGTTGGCCGTGCGGTGTAAAGCACGGCTTTCCGGGCGGGAAGAAGCGCCTGGTCCCCGCGACGAATCTGCCCGGCGGATTTCTGTCGAGGTCCGGTGCACCGGCCAGTCTGTGGATGGCTTTTAGGCGGTTTTCCATCTGCCTCGACGAATGCGGGCTGGTTCCCCTTATTACGCCTCAGTTACACTATGTCGGCGATTGCTGCGCAAACAAGTTCTCCTCGTACGCGTACACCACCATTACTCTACCACGCAAACATAGGGGCTACACTCGTCAGGTGTGAGACGTTCCCTGGGTGGTCCACCGGGGGCCGAACGGCACAATAACCCTGGTTTGGGTGTGGGGCGGCGGAGGGGTGAAGTGGACTGCGGTAGTCGTCGTGGGGTTGTTGACCACTGCGGCTGCGGCGGGGACGGAGCCTCTCCGTCGTTTCTAGCTCCCCGGTTATCCTACAATACAATGTTTTGAATATTTTGTCATGTGTGTAATATACCTTATGAAACACGTAGTCACAGATTTTGTCTCACGAGCATAAACAAAAGTTGTATTGAACAATTTATTTTTTCTTTAGCTGCTGAATTTAACACTTCGAATTAGCTTTGGAGAGCGTCAGGACATCGAACACAAAATAACATGCTGAGCATAAAGCAAGTTACTTTTAGTGTGGTGTCACCGCCAGACACCACACTTGCTAGGTGGTAGCCTTTAAATCGGCCGCGGTTCGTTAGTATTCGTCGGACCCGCGTTTCGCCCCTATCAGTGATTGCAGACCGAGCGCCGCCACACGGCAGGTCTAGTCTAGAGAGCCTCCCTAGCACTCGCCCCAGTTGTACAGCCGACTTTGCTAGCGATGGTTCACTGTCTACATACGCTCTCATTAGCAGAGACTACAGTTTAGCATAGCCTGCAGCTACGTCATTTGCTACGACCTAGCAAAGCGCTATGTTCAGTTACTATAATCTGAACAGATAATATTGTGAATCATGTACCGTCAAGAGCGACGTTCATCATTAAAGTTAAGTAACAAACTAATTACGTCTGCTTTCTGAATTCTAATTCCTTGTCATGTTCCCTCCTCACGCCAGCCTGCGTGAGCTAAAACGCGTGCATTTCGGCTTGCTCTAGAAACACGGTGTTGGCTCTTCTGCCAACACAACAGTTAGATCATGGAAAATCACAATTTTGGCTCTTAGGAGGAAGGAGTTCACAGTCAGAATTATCATGTGGTGTGCTAAACAATCAGATTAATTTATAGTGATCAGTGTAGGAAACCTGAAATAATTATTTTTCTTCTGAGCATGGCAATATTTTATTTTTGTGGTCGCTTCAATTCAGAAATTGCACTTCCTATCAACAACTTTTGTAGTGTACTTCAGTGTTGAGTTTCAGTTTAACAGTTTTCACTGAGTACACAGTTAGTTACTTTTGGCATTTAGGTAGATTAGTTTTCCACATTTAAAAGTCAGTATTTCAGTAAGTTTAAAGTTTTTTTTTTTTTCACCACACTGTCGACATGCGCAACACAATACCAAACAACAGTCGGTATTGCTCAGCAGTTGAACATGGTATCTAAAGTACACTTTACCCTAGGAGGAAGCTTTTCTAGAAGAAAAGATAGGAAAATCAGTATTTTTATTTATGGATAAATGTTTATAGAAGGCTTACATGCACTGCATTACCATAGTTGTCTTTTCAGAAGCTCTCGATTGCCGTCTAAAAAGCCTGTCGTTCTTGTCTCAGTACCTCGCTCGATAAAACAACATGCTCTCTCGCCTGCAACTTGCCGGAACATCGTTTCGATATCTTGAACCGTTCATAAAATATACGGGATGCAACACTTGGTAGAATAGTTCTGTACGGCTAGCTGGCAGGCAGGTAGGTAGGCACGGCCGGCGACCGTGACCCCGTTTCGGTCCGGCTCTCTGCGGCTGACGCAGCGCCGCCTTGCCTCGAGGTGGTGGACGGACCCGTTAGGTTAGTCGATGGCGAGCTTCCGGAAGGATCCCTCGACGCCGTAGAGGTCGCTCATGTTCCTGCTGCCCGGCGGCCGGCGGCTCTCGTCCGTGACGTAGTTGTCCTGCTCCAGGAAGAACGCTCGGTACGACGACACTTTCGTCCAGGCGGCATCTGAAGCAGGGAACAAATCATATCCCACTCAGAGACAGAGAACACATCACCAATACTCGGGACTCATTCATTTACATCCACAGGGTGGCGCGCGAAATGTGTTATCATTTTGTTTTTGAATATAAACTTTATTGCCAATATAATCTGAAAGGAACATATACTACAATGAAGAGCCGTCCATGGAGATTTGTTGTAACTCAGCAAATGCTCAATATGTTCACCACTTCGTTTCCTAATTTCCTTCAAACTGAAGTTAGTGATTACCCTACGGCACACGTCTTCCGTAATTTCACTGCAAGCTTGAAGAATAAGTCTTCTGAGCTCCATTAAATCACGTGGACGTTTCGGGAAATTTTTTTCCTTTAGGTACCCCCGAAGAACAAAGTCACATGGATTGAGGTCTGGACTATTGGGGGGCCAATTTTGTCCGTCATTGAAGCCACCTGGAAACCTGAGTGAAATGATCCGCATGTCGAAATGATCGTGTAAACACTCCAACACAGTGTTTGCAGTATGTGGCCTTGCTCCATCTTGCACGAACCAATGCGTGTTGAAGGGCAAGGCAGTAGCAAGACGCTGTGGAATGAAGCTATTGCGAAGCATGCTCAAATAACGCTCGCTGTTCACAGTTTCTTCAAAGAAAATAGGTCCAATAAGTCCGTGACTTGAAATTGCTGCACACGATGTAATCCTCGGAGCATAATGTTGTCGTTCATGAAGCACTTGTGGGTTTTCAGTGGCCCAAAAGCGTACATTTTGTTTGTTAACCACACCGTCTATATGAAAATGCGCCTCGTCTGTAAACAAAACGTTGTTGAGAGTTTCTTCCCTATCCTCCGCCCACTGAGCAAACAGTAGTCTCTGCTGCTTGTGTTCTTCAGTGAGCTTCTGTGCACAGGTCATCTTGTAAGAGTACATATGGAGGTCACTTTTAAGAATACGTTGAACGGAGCGTCTGGATATTCCCAGTTACACTGCTGCCTTTCTACACGATTTCCCTCTGTACAGCAACTCCTACCGCTTCAATATTCTCCGGCGAACAAACAGGTTTAGGCCGAGGTCGCTTCGCTTCCAATACTGCTCCTTCCTGTAGAAATTGATCGTACAACCTGTGGATGGTCTTCTTGCAAGGGAACCATCGTGTGTTAAACTGTTGTCGAAAACACCTCTGAGTCACAAGGCTTTTCGTTTCATGATAAAGTGACACAACTGCCGATCGTTGCTGTGTCGTCAGTCTTCCATTGTCAGCCATTGCTGCTTACTAGTCTCCTAGCGGCAGTATCGTGAATTACACGTCATTTCGTAACTCATTTGTTTTTCCAAGCTCTGCTGGTACTTCTGTAGAGATCCCAGCGAGATATCTAATGTGCGTCGTAAATTGTGAAAGAAACAATTGAAAACACATTTCGTGCGCCACCCTGTATACCTACGTTCATATGGATACTCCGAGAATCAAACTTAAGTGCCTGGCAGAGAGTTCATCGAACCACCTGCACACTTCTCTATTATTCTAATCTCGTATAGCGCGCGGAAAAGACGAACACCTAAATATTTCCGTGCGAGCTCTGATTTCCCTTATTTTATTATGGTGATCGTTTCTCCCTATGTGAGTCGGAGTCAACAAGATATTTTGCAATCGGAGGAGAAAGTTGCGACTGTAATTTTCTGAGAAGATTTCGCCGCAACGAAACACGCCTGTGATTTAATAATGTCCACCCCAAATCCTGTACCATTTCAGTGACACTCTCTCCCCATTTCACGATAGTGCAACACGTGCTGCCCTTCTTTGAACTTTTTCGATGTACTCGGTCTATCCTGTCTGGTAAAGATCCCACACCACGCAGCAATATTCTAAAAGAGGACGCACAAGTGTAGTGTAGAGAATCTCTTTAGTAAGTCTGTTACATTTTCTTAGTGTCCTGCCAATAAAACGCAGTCTTAGGTTAGACTTCCTCATAATATATTCTGTGTGTTCCGTCAAATTTAAATTGTTCGTAACTGTAATTTCTGGATATTTAATTGAATTTCCAGCCTTTATGTTGGACTGATTTATCGTGTTACCGACGTTTAACGGATGCCTTTCAGCATTCATGTGGATGACCTCACACTTTTCGTTATTCGGGGTCGATTGCCCATTTTCACACCATACAGATATCTTTTCTAAATCATTTTGCAATTTGTTTTGATCTTGTGATGACTTTATTAGACAGTAAATGACAGCGTCATCTGCGAACAACCTGAGACGACTGCTCAGTGTCTCGCCCTAACCGTTTATATACGAGAAGGAACAGCAAGTACTTTAAGTACCCTAAGAAAAATATCTCTTCCTATCGTTCATATCCATACCCCCCCTACAAGAATCCTTTACCAGCGTACTTCTTCTCCCCACCTTCTCACACACACTGATCACCTTCGTTTATGCACTACTTCTCGTAAACTCTACTCCAACAACCCCACTGTTTTCCCCCTAATTACCAAGCCTCTTGTGTTACCGTTTACATGACACAGCACACCCACTCCACCCTTCCCATGTCATCCTCCTTTTTTGTTGCTCTGCAGCTCACTGTGAAGCTTGGCCCACTCAACAATTTTTCACCATGTGTCTCCGTTCGTTGCTGGAGCTTGTAAGGTGTCCTCAGACCGGCCGATGACAGGCAAAATTGATTGTCAGGCGCCGATAGCATCAAGTGAGGGAAGTGTGTGTCGGGTGTGAGTTTGCAGTCCACTGAATCCGGACGAAGCCGTGATATTTCTGGCAAGTGTTTTATAAGGTTTATAGTGTGCTCTACAAATTCGCTCTCGCGTCAACCGCCACATACCGGATTGCAGTGAGGATTTTGTGTTCTTATAGCGTGTTCTGTAAAGAGTTCACCATTCTTCTGATAGGTGGGTATTTAGAAATGACATCCAACTCAAGACTGCACATTTTCCACCGTATTCCTTTTTCGCAAATTGGCCCGGTGATTCTTTTGAAGGTTATCCTTCGAATGCATGCAGCATTTCGTCGTCTTTTGCTGCTGGGGTCGAAGTTCGCAGGCATATGTGAGCAATTCGCTTGTAAGCGTTCTATAGGTCAGTAATTGATACAGAATCCCACTCTCTGGCCACTAAATTCGCTCTGTCACCTATCCGTCCTACACATTTAACCCACTTCTCTACCCCTTTCCAACTTCAGCGATCTTCTCCCTCACTCCTCATGCGTCCATTTTCTTTCCTCGTCTTGACTGTGGCCGGCCGCCGCCGTCGCCTCCCATCTCAGTCTAGCTACCTGTATCCTTAATCCCACAACTAATCTCCGTTATTACACCTACCACCACAACACAATACCTTAACCACTGATAACGACCAATTCAATGTCCCTGCCCACACTACTCCTAAATGCCGGTCCTTCCCAACAACGGCTAGGGAACTGTAATAGAATACCATCCTTAACTTTCTCGCAGCTCATTGCTTTTAAGTATATGTTTTTTTAAGTATCAACAATGACGAACGTCCTTTCATATATTTTAAAACCCCTGTGTACAGTTCATCCTTTCAAAAATTTTCTTCCATCTTTGTTCGTTTCAAAATTCTTTTGGCTGATGGGCGGAGTACTGTTCCACTAACAACCTTCCTTCGCTGTTCTGGGACCACGGAATGAAATAATAAAGAAGAAAACACCCACACCCAAATGCGTTTACAACCCTCATTACGATTCTGTGTAAAATTCAAAGACGTTGCCTATTCGCGCAAACTCCTTTCCTGGACCTCAAGTTCTCCGCTCCCTAGTATTTTGTTACCTTCCACACCACTGTATAACTGTTTTCTAACTTGGACTGCCTGGCTGTGTACCTTTTATAACTGTATAGCTGCGCATGGAACATTTCACAGTATTCAAGAATTTTGGACTGCGGGAGCCAGTCAGCTACTGGTTACGAAATTTTAGGTTTTGAGGTAACATGGTCGCACGGGAAGTCACTCTAGGTCCGAGTTTTGCGTGGTGCGGATACACTGGTATCAATTTTCCGACGGACGTTGCAGGTCTCTGGTTTCAACACGCTGTGTAATACACTTGACTCAGGTCGTTAGATGCTTTTGGATTTGATCTGTGCATTTCTTGGGGGGCTATCAATTTCTTTTCTTGCACACCGTATTCTTGCTGATTCGCGTTTGTGCAGAATAAATGCTCGCGTCGCGAATTCATTCAGATTGTAACGAAAACAAACATTCCATTGTGATTATTTCGGAAACACGAGTCTAGCTAGGTGGTTATATCCAGTTGCGTTAAGACTTTCGTAAACATCACTGACCTTCTGTATGTTTTAGAAGATTAGAGAAGCTTTCTAGAACAATTTGCGTTTGTCTTTTCAACTGCATTACAAAATTTACTTTGAACGTACAACCACATGGCTTCATGCATACGCACCAGTGCCTCTTACCTCGTGATAGATTATCAATTTTAACTACTTAAGTTCACCAAAAATGCACTAGCTGTACCTCTTCTATTGCCTTTCGTAGAGTTTAGAGGTATAAGGTAAGTCTACGAGTTGCAGTTATCTGGCACATGCAACTCTGAGCAATGTCGTCATCTGATCAGTCTCTTCAACAAAGTTGGTAATTGTTTGTTAAGCATTTGAAACTTCTTGCCCTAATTGTTTTTTTCCAGAAGATACAGATGGCAAGCACGTTGCCTTCCAAGGGTTTCGCTTACAATATGAAGCTCCTTTAGCAGCATTAATCCTGGCAAAAACCTACCAAACTGTTTCTCTCAGGAACTTTTAAATCAAATTCTCATTGTCGTTCCGAAAGAACTTGTTAGAATTTCCGCCCAGATTCTGTTATATTTCATGAAAATTAGTTGTAAATTTGGATTAAAATTGTTTTAAAATTTTGATTGAGCATTTAGTAAAAATTTTGAGGATGACGATAAGCTTTCTAACTTGTTAATTTCCCACCCTCATGCATACTGATCATCTTGGGATTTCCTACACATCCCTCGAACTTCACACCAACCATTATCGTTTGATCCCTGATACAATCCTCCTTGTCTACCGAGCCAACACATCTCCCTAACGTTACACCCATACACGATCCACATCACAACCGAGGGAAACTTGAAACGCCTTCTGCTACGTGACAATGACACCCGCCCACAGCACTCCCAGTTTTTTTTTTACCCATAACAAAGCACATCTCTTCGTCTCCATGCCAGGGCTCATCTTCATTCCCCCCCCCCCCTTTTCCTCGCTCCCAGTGCTTTGTTCGGGGTTCCCCTCTCCAACTCTTCCATACTACAGTCTACGCAGTACATACTCCGACAGTGCTCACTTGTTTTATGCAGCCTACGGCCTACTGATTATTTTAAAGAGCATAATATTTTACTTTCCAGCCGTCTGATTTAATAATCTGAAGACGTTTACATATTTTATCTTTAATTTTTCTCAAGAAACTCTGTTTGCACATTATGTAAACACTCTCGGCTGAAGAGCAGCAATACAACAGGCAGCACTCTCAGACTGACAGGCAAGTGAAGGAAATCTCAGTAGAAAAATAATGAACTGTCACAGCCTCATAGTAAGATCTCTGATGGAAACAGTGCAGTGACTGAAACAAACTTTCTACCAACTGGACTTCCTAAAGTACGAGCAAGGAAGACGTCACAAAAAAATCGAATACGTCCAAGAGTCAGATGAAGCAGTATTCATGAAAGCCTACACGACTATGACAGATGAAGGAATGCGACGACGAGTCATAAACGAACGTGGGGCAGATGAGAAAAGATGATGTACATAGTCTGAAATAGTCACCGCTCGTCACAAGCGACTTCTAATCAAGCTGCGGGCCTATGGGGTATCGTCTCAGTTGTGCGACTGGATTCGTGATTTCCTGTCAGGAAGGTCGCAGTTCGTAGTAATAGACGGCAAATCATCGAGTAAAACTGAAGTGATATCAGGTCCCCAGGGAAGCGCCCTGGGACCTCTGCTGTTCCTGATCTATGTAAATGACCTGGGTGATAATCTGAGCAGTTCTCTTAGGTTGTTCGCAGATGATGCTGTAATTTACCGTCTAGTAAGGTCATCCGAAGACCAGTATCAGTTGCAAATGATTTAGAAAAGATTGCTGTATGGTGTGGCAGGTGCCAGTTGACGCTAAATAACGAAAAGTGTGAGGTGATCCACATGAGTTCAAAAAGAAATCCGTTGAAATTCGATTACTCGATAAATAGTACAATTCTCAAGGCTGTCAATTCAACTAAGTACCTGGGTGTAAAAATTACGAACAACTTCAGTTGGAAAGACCACATAGATAATATTGTGGGGAAGGCGAGCCAAAGGTTGCGTTTCATTGGCAGGAAACTTAGAAGATGCAACAAGTCCACTAAAGAGACTGCTTACACTACACTCGTTCGTCCTCTGTTAGAATATTGCTGCGCGGTGTGGGATCCTTACCCGGTGGGATTGACTGAGGACATCGAAAGGGTGCAAAAAAGGGCAGCTCGTTTTGTATTATCACGTAATAGGGGAGAGAGTGTGGCAGATATGATACGCGAGTTGGGATGGAAGTCATTAAAGCAAAGACGCTTCTCGTCGCGGCGAGATCTATTTACGAAATTTCAGTCACCAACTTTCTCTTCCGAATGCGAACATATTTTGTTGAGCCCAACCTACATAGGTAGGAATGATCATCAAAATAAAATAAGAGAAATCAGAGCTCGAACAGAAAGGTTTAGGTGTTCGTTTTTCCCGCGCGCTGTTCGGGAGTGGAATGGTAGGGAGATAGTATGATTGTGGTTCGATGAACCCTCTGCCAAGCACTTAAATGTGAATTGCAGAGTAATCATGTAGATGTAGATGTAGGGCGGAAGTTGGTCTGCCCTGGACTGGAGGATGTGTTATCTGAAGCAATGTTTGTAATAATATATTTAAAGAGAGATATTAAGCAGAAGCATTATAATATTGTATGAATGAGGAAAGATCGCAGTAAAGGTAATAAGGTTTGTTACATTTGTAATTACTTAGCATGCTAATCGTTATGGCAGTGCTTATAGTTTAAACTTTCTGTAAGACTTTCGTAATTAAGTTATATTGTTCTGTCTTTCACAGCACAGATATATGCTAAAGATGCATTTTTCGAATTAGTTCATGAATGGGAAGATTGTATTGTTGCCACAACTTAATGAAGCTGAATTAAAAGTTTGTGACGATTCAATTATTTCTTTGTCGGTGAGATTAGTAGGCGATTTTTGATTTGCATTCATGGTAGTATTTGACTGCACACAAGCACATTGCCCATCTCAAGTTGTGTGCTGAATAACATTTTTGAGTACTGATGAAATCCCGTTTCGGATTGCACGTCTCGAGTACATGAGTGAAAGTTAATTTTGACAGTCAAATCCATATGTTTATAAAAAAAAGAAACAAGGTTGCAGAGCAGACAAGCGATCCATTGCGTACGGGTAAGCCATAAATTTCATTATTATTGGAGTTCATATTCAGAGTCAGGAACAGTGATTGTCTGAGTGCGTTTACGATTATAATGTCAGTGTGAGTTTAGAGGTATAATGCGAGTGAAATATTTTACGAATGTGCTATACTCTGATTTCAGGCAGATTTATCAGATAAGGTCAGATACGTTTTATTCAGTGATCATTTGTCGTGATATTACGATAATAGTTCTTATACAGCAATTGTTTTTTAAACTAGCAAAGATTCGTAATATTCAGAGCCAACATTTAACACGCAGTCATTTTGTCACAGAGTCAGACAGCCTAAGTAAATTTTATTGTGAACAGATTTCTCTCTCCTGGTCTTACTGTTTGATCGAGCGGTTGTTCTGGATTTCACATTGGGTAACATCTATTTCCCATACTTCCATCTCAAATAAGCTTAAGATTTTTCAGTCAACATTTCTCAATTACTCAGCTATGAATATTTTACGGTCAGACTTCACAACTATACGATTATTAAACCATTTTAAAGGTTACTTTCTAACTAAGGATGAGGTTATTGAAATTCGACATTTGGAAACCAGCATTGTATATCAGCGAAATTTATAGTGATTAAATAAGGCGTTTACGTTGCAGTTTGGCGTGGGGGCAAGATTAAATAAGCGTGTGCGGCAGTGCCCTCGCACCCTGCAGTTTTTAATCGATCTTAGAGGATGGGGCTGGCGCAGTTGGTGTTTTCCGAATTTCAGACTCATAAATGATAGGAGCTTGTAGTACTTCAACTGCTTTTCCTGACTGTTTCCAACACGTTTTATAAACTTTAACATTTCTTTACAAGTTTAAAGTCAGTTCAAAGAGACATTTACTCGTATTTTAGAGATTTAGTTCAGGATTTGTAAAACCGTGATACTTTAATATATTATGTTCGTACGCCTTTAAGTTGAGTTGAGAACTTGCGAATACACGTTCTGCAAATACACACTCTTAAATTCTGAGATATTATGTAACTGATTTAAGAAATATTTCATTTTCATACATTTCTTTGCAAGGACACCTATTGTTAATGTGTTGACAAGAGAGAGTCTTCAAGTGTAAGGCGAGCTACAGCAGGACAATCGAGAGCAAGTGCGCGACATGCATTAGTGGGATACATTTGGTTCGAACGCACGAAGAGAATTCTAGATGGTCTGATGGTCGACATGGGTTGGTGTACTGAGCCGCTGTTGTAGTTGAGTAAGATTAAGTACGCTTCTGTTGTCCATTCGCAGATTTCTAGCTGCAAATGCTTGCCTGTTTTCGGGTTCAAATTGCAAGGCTTGCTGTGGTATTTCCAGAATTTTCAAAATATTAGCAAACACTTATCTGTAAGGGAAAGTCAAAAGAAAACTAAACACTCATCAACACGGGATCATGGGATGGTTCCATTCAAAGGTAATGATCCTTTACGACATTTATACCACTGGGGGAAGATGAGGTCACTTTCTGTTTAATACAATGCGGTCTGAAGCTGTCTTGACCCGTCCACTCTTCCACTTCGTCGCCCGACTGAAATCGAAGCCCCCGCATGTCTTTCTTCAGGTCGGAAAAGATGTGAATATCACGCGGTGAAAGATGCAGCCTGTGTGGAGGATGTTACACGTTTCCCAACCAAATCACTCAAGTGTAGCTTTTGTACAACTGGCAACAGGATGGTTCCGTCCGACGTCATTCCAACTGCCCGAGCGCAAACGGCAAAGCCAACAGTGGGAACATGAAACATGTCCCCCCACCAAACAAATCCAAAGCTGTTCACTAAAGTTCTGGTAAGGTCATGATGACCTCCTCCGACTGCAAGGACCCCTCTGCTCGTCGAGTTCCTCGATCGTGAAACCACAAACAATGTGCAGAAATAAGTCAAATCGCCCAGAGATGCTGTCGGATGGAATCCTCCTGTTGAATAATAACGTCCGCCCACACATTGTCAATCGGACGAAGACCATACTTCAGAAATTCAGTCGGGATGTACTTCAACATCTTCCGTACAACCTGGATCTTTTATAGTGCGATTTTCAGGTCTTTGGCGAGCAGAAGAAAGACATACGTAGACGTCGGTTTCAGCAAGAGGGGGTATGGTTGTGGCGCCGTCAGCGACCGGATGCGTTCTATGAAGCAAGAAGCGATCGTCTCATCTCCCAGGGCGATAAATTTCTTCGCACGTATGTTACTTTTAAATGGAACCATTCCCTGGCCCCGTTGTGTTGGGTATCCTGTTTTCATTTGAATGCCTCTCGTATGGTGAGACGACGGTTTCGGTGCTTCATTCATTTCTTATGCATGTGGTATTCTTTTTAATTGAAAATTCCACAGATAGTGACTTCTTATATGTGATGCTATAAGTGTGGGTGTTTGTGTCATGGTGTCCACAATTAAGGGTTTTAAATAAAATCATATTTCCTTAATCAAAAACTGAGGTTTATTATTGATTCCATGCAAGTCCCTTAAAATTCTAATATCTTCTCTGCTTAATGTGTACTCTGTAATTTGCATCAGGCTATCCTGCGTAATGCTGTAACCTTTCAACAAAGATAACTGTTTTTCTTAACCATTATTAACATCAAGCTATAAGTTTCTTGAAGTTGCAGTTCACAATAGGTTTCATCTATTTCATTGCATGCTTTTACAGACCAGTTCGAGTTGCAGAGAAAGCAGGCAGTTCGTCACTTCACATATAACGCAGTTTCTTTGTGTATTTCAATTACTGGTTTCTGAATAGAAAAGCTAGAGAAACTGACTAGGCCCAGCATCCACACTGCACGTAACAATTTGGCTACAAGATGGATTACATACACGGTATTAATTCCAGGCCATAGACTTATCACATCGGGTTCGCCCGCGGTGGCCGAGCGGTTCTAGGAGCTTCAGTCCGGAACCGCGCGACTGCTACGGTCGCGGGTTCGAATCCTGCCTCGGGAACGGATGTGTTTGATGTCCTTAGCTTAGTTAGGTTTAAGTAATTCTAAGTTCTAGGGGACTGACGACCTCAGATGTTAAGTCCCATAGTGCTCAGAGCCATTTGAACCACAACGGGTTCGGCCACATAGCTAAGTAAAGTGTCAATTTAGGTCCGTTATTACGCTGCACTAAGTAAGTTATTCTTGTTCCTATCTTATTCTATTGCTTAAGAAGTAGCCAGGTAGCATTATCATATCAATTCATAGGTTCAAACTTGGTCGAGGTGAGAGCATTTTATTCAGTGCATGTTTCAGGATACGTACTTACAATTAATCGTAATTCACTGAAGTGCTGGACACTCACATCTGGCGACCACCTGCCAGTATCTATTCTTTAAAAGCTTTTGTCAGGTAACTGACTGTAATTGTAGTAATTTATTATTTATCCTCTCCAGTGGAATATTACATCTCAATATACTGCTAGTAAATTTTCTGATGAACACAGTATACAGCTAACTGCAGTCTATATTTCTTTACGTTCGCAGAACATTTTAATACACATTTATATATTCACTGAAGAGCCTAATATCTTCTAGGACACTCTTGGGCCCTCAGAAGAGCCGCAACACGACGTGGCATGGACTCGACTAATGTCTGAAGTGGTGCTGGAGGGAATTGACACCATTAATCCTGCAGGGCTGTCCATAAATCGGTTAGAGTACGAGGGGGTGGAGATCTCTTCTACACAGCACGTTACAAGGCATCCCAGACATTCTGAATAATGTTCATGCCACGGGAGTCTGGTGGCCAGCGGAAGTGTTTAAGCTCAGAAAAGTGTTCCTGGAGCCACTCTGTAGCAATTGTGTGGGGTTTCGCATTGTTCTGCTGGAATTACCGAAGTCCGTCGGAATGAACAATGGACATAAATGGATGCAGGTGATAAGACAAGTTGCTTATGTACGTGTCACCTGTCAAAGTCGTGTCTACACGTATCAGGGGTTTCGTATCACTCAAACTGCACATGCCCCACACCATTACAGAGCCTCCACCAGCTTGAAAAGTCCCCTGCTAACGTGCGGGGTCCGTGGATTCATGAGGTTGTCTCCGTACACTTACGCGTCCATCCGCTCGATATGGTTCGAAACGAAACATGTTTCCAGTCATCAACAGTCCAGTGTCGGTGTTCACTGCCTCAGGCGAGGTGTAAAGCTTTGTATCGTGTAGTCATAAAGGGTACACGACTGGGCCTTAGGCTCCGAAAGCGTATACCAGTGGCGTTTCGTTGAATGGTTCGCATACTTATGATGGCACACTATTGCAATTTGCAGCAATCTACGGAAAGGTTGCACATCCGTCACATTGAACGATTCTCTCCAGTCATCGTTGGTCCCATTCTTACAGGATCTTTTTCCGGCCGCAGCGGTGTCGGAGATATGATGTTTTACCGCATTGCTGGTATTCCCAGTACATTCGTGACATGGTCGTATGGGAAAATGCACACTTCATTGCTACCTTGGAGATGCTATGTCCTATCGCTCGTGTGCCGACCGTCACATCACGTTCAACCTCACTTAAACCTCACTTAAACTTGATAACCTGCCATTGTAACAGCAGTAACCTATGTGACAAATGCGCCAGATACGTGTTGTTTTATATAGGCGTTGCCAACCGCAGCGCCGTATTCTGCCTGTTTCATATCTCTGTATCTGAATACTCATGCCTATGCTGGATTTTTTTATTAGAGTACTCTATCGAGGTATTTCAGGATCAGTGATTATTTCTTTTACCATCATGTTATCTGATCGAAATGCATCTGCAGATTGTATAGTGCAACATAATCTGTGTATTCTATTGGTGTTTTGCTGGCTGCAAGCGCAGTTACTTTGTCTGTTAAGCTGCCACCTAATTTAGGATTTCTGATGCATTTCTTCATAGGTAATATGTGAGCTGTTAAATTACGCTCATCCAATCCGGGCGCAAGACGGTGTAGTTGAGGGCCCCATGTGTCGGCATAGAAGCGAGAGAGAGAGAGAGCTGCGGAGCGAGTGAGACCGCACAACACTGCTTTGCGCTGGACTGTCCCGCGATCAGATCCAACGTAAACAAAATAGCAGAGGATGCGCACCTCTGTAAAAGAGGCCGATGAGCGGTAAAACAAGCTAACTATTTACTCTTTAGGTAGCATCTAGTGTTCGTGTGGCAGAATTACTGCACAAGCTTTAGTAAACAACATCTAAAACAAGAATCGATGAACAACTTAGTAGTTTTCTGACCCACAGGTTGATTCTATTAGTACTGCACATGCACACTCGTCATATGTACAGTAGGCCTCGTCTGAAAAATATACCAGTTTCTTAAATGAACCAGAGTCATAAATATTCTATTTTAGAAATAATTTTACTTAAGGTATATAGAGTCTCATTCTTACGGTTAGCAGTTACAAGCAACTACTATTTCTTTTACTTCGTACTACAGCTTTTTTTATCCCTTTTCAGAGTTTAGAAATCAGATCCTTAGTTTGCTGTTTTGTACGTAATAATATTAACTGACCAAGTTTGAAATCTTATTAAAAATAGAATAAAGGTTATAAAGCTCTTTAATGCTTACAGTCAACATTGTTGAAGACAATTAACATTTTATACGTTTTTCTTTTTCGTGGAAACGATTTTGTCTAGGTTGGGTCAATATTCCGTGAGACTGCTGACCTCAAAGAGTTAGTCAAATTTTTATCGCCAAGTAATGAACGGTTCTTAGTTTTAGCAAGCTTTAAAAGAGAGAAGAAGCGCTCACAAATAAACGTGAAACCAAACATTGAGAGAACTTTGGCCGCGTGCTTCTCTCGCGGAAGACAGCTGTAAAAGTCGTCCAAAATTTTACACATAAGAAAGCGGTCCTTCAGGTGGATATCGCACTGCAGTCAATCTGCTGTAGTTGAAGCACTTGTGAGACGTCCTCTGCCCGGAGGTAAAACGGGCGAACAAATATATCTAAGGCCGGTTGAAGCACACTTATCTCCTAAAATCTGTTTTCAAACTGTTCTTGTAATTTGCAAATCATTTTAACATAATCTAAAAAATCCACAACTTGTTTAACGCTGTCTAGTGCAAGGGAGTGTCCACAATTCTTCTGCCGCAATTGGTTTTCCCACCAAATAAGTTTTTTTGAAATGCTAAGTCGTCTGAACTAAATTAACAAATGGTTCAAATGGCTCTGAGCACTATGCGACTTAACTTCTGAGGTCATCAGTCGCCTAGAACTTAGAATTACTTAAACCTAACTAACCTAAGGACATCAAACCCATCCATGCCCGAGGCAGGATTCGAACCTGCGACCGTAGCGGTCGCTCGGTTCCAGACTGTAGCGCCTAGAACCGCTCGGCCACTCCGGCCGGCAACTAAATTAACAACACAGTGATTTTCGCCTTGGAGTGAAATGTTCATAGTATTTAAATGACCAGTAAGGTCACTCATAAAAGCCAACTTCACCACCCACTTAGGACCACAAAGTACTTCTTCTGGACGCCGTATTGGAATATTTGCGTTTTAATCAATTGAAAACGTAGATCAAACTACAACATATGTGTTCCCATCCATAAAAACACAAATAAACAGAAACCAAGAATGTCTATTAATGACACTTTGCTGCCCGAGAGAACGTTTGTGACGGCTTTTCAGAACGTGGCAAAAAAAACGTAGCTGAAACTTTTCCTTATGTCTGTGCGACGCGATTTAATGCAACCCAAAGCCGGCCGCGGTGGTCTAGCGGTTCTGGCGCTGCAGTCCGGAACCGCGGGACTGCTACGGTCGCAGGTTCGAATCCTGCCTCGGGCATGGGTGTGTGTGGTGTCCTTAGGTTAGTTAGGTTTAAGTAGTTCTAAGTTCTAGGGGACTTATGACCTGAGATGTTGAGTCCCATAGTGCTCAGAGCCATTTGAACCATTTGAATGCAACCCAAATATAAAAATTAACCGAAAAGAAATGTTCCTTGTTGCTGATAATCTCATATTCTATAACTGGCACATTGCTAAGGGACGTATGAGATTGTAAAATATAGTTTTATTTATAATCTTTATAAACAATAAAGACTCATAAGATAGGAAACACTTGCTGGCTGAAATTTTCTTTCAGTCCTTCAAGCTTTGACTGGCGTTCCTCTTGCGACAAATTTTCGAACTGATCTTTGTGACAGGTATTACAGTGACGTTCAGTCGAATACTTTTTTAAATACAGGAGGTTCCGATGAGATACTAGATGTTGGGTTGGCAGAAGAGCCAACACCGTGTTACTAGAGAAGGCCGAAATGCACGCGTTTTAGCTCACGCAGGCTGGCGTGACGAGGGAAGAACTATACTGACTTGAGGTCTGGAACATGACAAGGAATTAAAATTCAGAAAGCGGACGTAGCTAGTTGGATACTTAACTTAAATCCATTAACGATGAACGTCGCTCTTGACGGTACATGATTCACAATATTATCAGTTCAGAATACATTCATGAAGAATATGGCGCCTTGCTAGGTCGTAGCAAATGACGTAGCTGAAGGCTATACTAAACTGTCGCCTTGGCAAATAAGAGCGTATGTAGACAGTGAACCATCGCTAGTAAAGTCGGCTGTACAACTGGGGCGAGCGCTAGGAAGTCTCTCTAGACTAGACCTGCCGTGTAGCGGCGCTCGGTCTGCAATCACTGATAGTGGCGACACGCGGGTCGAACGTATACTAACGGACCGCGGCCGATTTAGAGGCTACCACCTAGCAAGTGTGGTGTCTGGCGGTGACACCACACTAAACATTTGGCATGATTTTCGACAGCAGTACAGAGGAAATTAATTTTCCACTCGGGTTTAAATAGTGCGGACGCGCCGCTCCTCTTTCTTTTTGTCTGCTGCTGTTGACCACCCATCTCGTTTACTGTAGCCTTATGTCTGTTGACTAACGGCTTTGTGTCGCATTTGTCCGCTGCTGGCGCGGCGGTCTGTCTTCCGTACGAAGCGCGCTTACAACGGTCCGCACAGCCAGCTAAAAGACACGTCTCGGACACTCCGACAACACGCGAATTCGCCCGGGGCGCTGGCTGCGGGCGATCGCGGGCGCTAGCGCCCCAGGGGCACAGTTTGGACGAGCCTGTGTTACATGCAAACAAGGATCTGAAAACATGTAATGATTTCAGTTGGAAGTGCGATATGCCTTATTATCAGACTTCCAAAAGATGTTTGGGTTATATATTTCTGAGCAACACGGTGTGAATTTGGGATACTTTTACTATAAATTTGAAACATGCAATATGTAAGTTGGTTATTGGAGATTTTCCTACAGTTACTATTACTGATGCTTGAATTTCATTTTTGAGTAGGTCAGCATTAACGATAGTTAATATACTTTGAAAGCGTTATCCTGTAAGAATTTTAGCTCGTCTCTGCACAGCTTCTGATGTCATCAAAACGTGTCTATTTTACTTACACTCTTTTCGAGTGCTTGTACGTTGGCATGTTGATTTCATGAAACCAGATTTTCAGATATCAATATTGCAGTGGTGTTGTGAGTATTCTAAATATTTTCTTGCTTCTTTTTGTTTTCAGCTAAGACTAAAAAATTTTCATGTGTTTTTGCTATAAAGAATGGTTTAGTTGTACTAAATGGCCAGATGTGAGTTGGGGGTTCTGCGTTTCTCGTTGGAGTTCTTATTTTGTTTGTAAGACTTAAAACACCTATAAAGTTTAGTAGGAGAATAATACCTTGCAGCAGTGAATAAAGGAGTCGCTGGGATTTGCCAGTATAATGATGTGTGAACGTGAGAGGAGAAATGCTGATTCTATACGGGAGATTCTTTCTGGGCGATGTTACTGATTTTAAATAGTATCTGGTTATGTGGAATGAATGCCATAGTGGCCGTCACGAAAATGTGCAACTCAATTTCATCTCACTGTTTTACGAAGAATTGTCAGTGATGATTGCAGATGTTAGTAAAAGTTTCGAAAAAATATTAGACATCTCTGCTTTTAGTCTAGACTATAATAGAGTACTTTCCAAAGGAAAATTATTGCCAGTTGCTTCGAAAAAACTATGAACTGATGTTACAAGAAATGCTGAAGGAAAATAATTTATTGCTACGGGCTGCTGATAAAACAGAACCATTTGTAGGGAAGCAGCCTACTAACGCCATATAGAATTCACATGCTTTCCATTGTGTGCCAGCCTAGTCCGCTGTAACTGGCTAAGAGGTCACAAATGTTGCGCAATACCTTAAAAATAATGTAAATAATCTGAAAGTTGAATGCACGTCAGGAATGATGCTAAACTGATAATGTGTTAAGTTTCAGTTTAGTAACTTTAACAGTTTTCGAAATTTGGACGATTTACGTAAAAGTCAATGCGCAGCGGGAAGGAGCTAGACACTTTAAAATTTATATTTGGATTCATTGCAATTTAATGGAAACAGCATGCTGTATCTCACAAAGTAATATTTTGGTTGAAATACATGACTTTCTGTTTTTGTGTCCTAAAAGTTCGGAAGGAAGATAGATTAAGTAAATGATTAGATAAAGCTAGCATGTTTAGATTTAGATAGAATGGAGATACGCTATAATAACAAAGATGTGAGAAGCTTCAAAAAAGTAGCTATAAAACTATAGCTTTAGCGTCTCCCCAAAGGGCAAGTTCAGAGCTCATCCACTGTGTGCAGGTGCAGTACAACTAAAATAATTCTCTCGCCAAAAGTATTTAACCTAGCCACATTAGAATTTTATTTTAGATGCTTACCTGTTGCTGAGTGCACAATTAAATCGAGAGCTTCACTGGCCTTCAGCGAATGAAGCAATTATTTATTTAGTAAATTGAAGTCGTGTTTTGCTACCCCAGCGGCTAGTCAGTAAGGCAAATGTGGTCGGCTGCGCCTTCGGCGGTCCCCACCGCGGCTGTATAAATAAGAGGGTGCCCGCTAGAGTAAGGTCCCAGTTCTCTTCTAGATTCGTATTTGAGCGCACTCCGTGTCGGAAGCCTTGTCGCGTTTGTGCAGTTGCAAGGAACAGCCTTGGATGCCGTATTATGTAACTCGATATGCACGTAACAATGAGTTCGCATTGGGGTAAAGAGTTAATAACGGATCGAATCCAGTGATTTTTTTCTCAGTTTGCGTATGTCGTATTTTCAGGTGTCGCCGCAGGACAGGCTTTCTACCATTACCAGCGTGGCATTTGATGAGTATTAACATCAAATTTTGGCGAGCATTCACTTTGAATTAAATCGATAACGATTATTGAACAGTTTTGTTATCTAAGGGTAATAGGATCCGCGCAATAGACTCTGATTAGCTCTGATAGTACAATAGCTGATATGGGTGATCATTTGTCTGGAATTTTACGCTTTATCGTTTTCAGAATACAGTGAAAATTGTTATAGTAAACTGCATTTTTTATGAATCCCAGACGTCATCCTAAATCCTCAGAGTAATGAACTTCAATAATCAATAACTTTTATTCTCCATCAGAGTGGGCACAGTGAACTTTAATTACAGGCATCACGTTTTTGCTAATCACTTTCTGGTTGCCAACATTGTAGTTACATCACCTGTGCTGAGAACGGCAACAAATAAAAAAGCTTTTCCACCCGCCGCCCCACACACTAACGCGTGGACTGAGAATATTAACGAATATTTTCGAAGTTTGTAGGTTCTAGTGACACATATTTTAGCGCGAAAACATAAAAATATTTTCTGATAAAAGTGAAATAACGTAATGGTGTGAAACTTTTCCCCATGTGTAACGAAAAATGTCCTCGCCGACGAATTTGCTTTCTGTTGGACCTCGTAGAAACTTTCATCAAGGAAGTTGTTCATAAAACTCTAAAATTAATTTTGGTAACAAATGAGTCAACATTATTGTAACGTGTCACCTATGAACGTGTTTCATTTACGAGAGAACTCTGCGGGCGGCAGCGTGCGAATACCTGTATGCCGCCGCCAGGATGTTAGTTCCGACGGCTCGCCTTAATACGACCGAGAGTATTCCGCACCTCCCGAAGATTTTTGCTTGCAGCTCCTACTGACCCTCCGTCACCGCAGCCATTACCCGGATCACGGATATAGGATACACAAAAATAAATGTAGGTACTCTCAGGCCACTACTTGCGTTCAAGTCGAGCTAAATACATTTCTGAGTTTGTTTAGTGGAACCCATGTCTTATCAAAATATAATACAAGACTACTGTCCTGAGCAGGCAATAATTGCAAAGTTCACAAAACTTCGTTCTTGCTGCTGCAGTGTTTTTGCATTCCATTGAAAATTTTCGATCACCATTTAACTTCCTCTATTTAAAAAAAATCAGAAAGGAGACAAAGAATAGGCTTCCAAGTTAGAGGCAGCCGAGATCTCTCTGTTTTTATAAACGTCGGATAATCTCGTCTTTTGTAGTAAGTAAGTACAACTAAATTTTTCCTACAATCGTCATATTCCGTATATTTTCGTTTTCATTTATATACCTTTTTGGAGAACCAAACCACATGTTTACAGCTACAGATTCTCCAGGGTTCACTGCACTATCAGTATGGGGTACAGTCGATTCCGAAATGGCACAAGCCTCTGTTTTTCACGAAGCTGCGCAAAATTTATTTCTGTCCTGGTTTCTTCGCTGTTAGCCAGATCAGTAGAAAACTTCGTACACTCAATTACACAATGTTAGGTTGTTTTCAAATGTCTTTCCACCATTTACACACACCGACTGGAGCAGGACTACACATAGGCCTTTACTCTGCATTTCGCTCTCTACCAAGCACTCCTCAATGCACCGTTCCACGGAAGATTGGAACCACATGTGGTGCTGACCTACTGCACTGTAAACACTGTGGCACCAACGCTATGAAGCCGCGATTGACAGCGGTCAGACGGTGTGGGCTGCAGGAAGCGGGTCTGACCGCCACGTATCGAATTTCATGGCGGCCGCTCTAGCTGGTGTGCAGTGAAATAGCGTGTGTTGGTGGAAAACTATACTGCAGTACTAAATGCAGAATTTTTTTGTATCTTTCTGAATGTATGAAATATTACTGTAGATTAAATGTATCTAACCAAGTGGTATCTAGGCTTAAGAGTTTCATTGCTTATTGGTTGGAGTTGTGTCTGTGCAGGTGAGTTACAGGAATTTCGAGCTTTTCTTTTACCAATTGGGAATTCTAAATTCTTCGAAGAGCTTCATTTCAGGGGTCATGTGTATTGTTGGAACAGACAGTTTAACTACAGTGATATTGTAGGAGTGACCTGTGTAAACCACTTTCAACACCACCTGTCTCCTCCCAGCAATGCAGATCTTGTGTGTGGTTTGCGTAAAGTTGAGTGTAGAATCATTTCCAAGTTTCCTAATGCTACTAAATACATCAGAATATATAATTTTGATTTTCTTAATAATTTTATATACTAAGGGAAAGTGCATATTGAACTCTGAAAAATTTTGTGACATGATCTGATGTGAGGTTCTGTGTGTACTGAGGGGACTATGACATTTTTTGGAGACTTGTCTGTTATAGTTCTAGGTTCTTTGATATACTGCTGGTTCTTGAACAATGTTCTGTGTTTCTGCTTTTATGGCTCTATACAGAGGATTCAGTGACGAAGTGGATTATTTCTGAATTTTCAGCTGTCTGAGCTCTACTTACAGCATTTTTCTGTGTGGTTCAATGTGTCATTCTTAGGGAAAAGCGATTGTCTTGATTCTTTCCACATTCATTAAAAAAATGCAGAGCGTTCGTAACGTTACGCTTATGTAGGCGAGGTAACAGGCCACCTAGAACTGGAACAATGGAAGGTGAATTTATTGGCGAATCGTGCGGCTCCAGAGCAGGGAGTGCGTTGCGGTCACGGCAAGTCGAGCTAGGCGGCCGCTCCGGGCATCAGCAAAGGATCGGATGTTAGAATATCCCGGTAAGGGGAATTGGGACGACTCGTGGATCGCATAATAGGGCTGGGTATGTTCGAAGCAATGGCGGGCTCTGATTAAAACTGAAAGATGGCAAAGTTAGAGCTCTTTGAGGTTCGACAATAACTTACATCTTGTATTAACGCAAATCTGGATACATGGGCGATACCAGAAAAATGAGGTGCCTCCGATGACAACAATATTTCAATATCTTTAACACTAAAGAAGTTATTATGTCACAGCGATATAAACATTTTCAGAATGAAACTCTGAATTAACAGCTTTTAAATCCTTCATTCACTTTCAACAAATGCTATGTCAGATGACGGAATTGCACTATAGCCCTCATCTGCGGAAGCTACGTATCTGTATTTTTTTATTTCTTGATTAATTACGTCTTTTATATCTTTTTTAATACGCAAATGCTTGTCAGAACGTCGTATTCTCTTCCTTTACACAGCAAATGAACACATCATCAATACCCCATATTTTGTCATACTTCCGTATTTATTTAATGAACAGTATACTATTTTATCAGTAACTTTATTCAAATGCTGATTGCAATACAGTAAAAAATTTAATTTAAAAGTGGTAAATCACATTTGTTAGTGGACACCACGACTGTCAAGAAGGCATAAACAACTATTTAAACAATATTTAGCGATAACCCGTTGTCGTTTAAGGTGACCGCAGTTAACAAAGAATGCTTGCTTATTGATACATGAACAAACCTTAATTCGTATTCGTAGTGCATCGTCTGAGTATAACCGAATGTTTTAACATTTAGTTTACTTAAATGTTATTGTAGTATATTAGTTTACTATGGGAAAAAGATCGCCACCGTAGCTGAGTGGACAGCGCGTCGGCTTGCCATGCCGGGGCACCGCGTTCGATTACCGGCTGGGTTGAGATTTTCTACCGCCTGGGACTGGGTGTTTGTGTGGTCATCATCATCCTCATTTCATCCTCATCGACCTGCAAGTCGCCGAAGCGGTCCTATCTCAAAAGACTGGCACCAGCCCATCGGATCTACCCGCAGGGAGGCCCTCGCCACCCGACACTCCATTTCAGTGTGGAGAAGTAGTCACTTTGTGTCAGATCATGTCTGTATTACATAAAAGCACTGTATTTGTGGTGGGGATGGCCTTGAAATCATGGCTAATACTAATGAATTACGTGAACAAATGGACACACATATTCATGAAACGGGAGAACAAGCCTAAACTACACTACTGGCCATTAAAATTGCTACACCACGAAGATGACGTGCTACAGACGCAAAATTTAACCGACAGGAATAAAATGCTGTGATATGCGAATGATTAGCTTTACAGAGCACTCACACAAGGTTGGCGCCGGTGGCGACAAATACAACGTTCTGACATGAGGAAAGTTGCCAACCGATTTCTCATACACAAACAGCAGTTGACCAGCGTTGCCCTGTGAAACGCTGTTGTGATGCCTCGTGCAAGGAGGAGAAATGCGTACCATCACGTTTCCGACTCTGATAAAGGTCGGCCTATCGCGATTGTGGTTCATCGTATCGCAACATTGCTGTTCGCGTTGGTCGA
This sequence comes from Schistocerca nitens, assembly GCF_023898315.1. Lineage (NCBI taxonomy): Eukaryota > Metazoa > Arthropoda > Insecta > Orthoptera > Acrididae > Schistocerca > Schistocerca nitens. Next base: position 255,449,055 of record NC_064618.1, read on the forward strand.
GATCAATGACTGTTAGCAGAATATGGAATCGGTGGGTTCAGGAGGGTAATACGGAACGCCGTCCTGGATGCCAACGGCCTCGTATCACTAGCACTCGAGATAACAGGCATCTTATCCGCATGGCTGTAACGGATCGTGCAGCCACGTCTCGATCCCTGAGTCAACAGATGGGGACGTTTGCAAGACAACAACCATCTGCACGAACAGTTCGACGACGTTTGCAGCAGCATGGACTATCAGTTCGGAGACCATGGCTGCGGCTATCCTTGACGCTGCATCACAGACAAGAGCGCCTGCGATGATGTACTCAACGACAAACGTGGGTGCACGAATGGCAAAAGGTAATTTTTTCTGATGAATCCAGGTTCTGTTTACAGCATCATGATATCCGCATCCGTGTTCGGCAACATCGCGGTGAACGCACATTGGAAGCGTGTATTCGTCACCGCCATACTCGCTTATCACCCGGCGAGATGGTATGGAGTGCCATTGGTTACACGTCTCGGTCACCTCTTGTTCGCATTGACGGCACTTTGAACAGTGGACGTTACATTTCTGATGTGTTACGACCCGTGGCTCTACCCTTCATTCGATCCCTGCGAAACCCTACATTTCAACAGAATTATGCACGACCGCATGTTGGAGGTCGTTGTAGGAGCCTTTCTGGATACAGAAAATGTTCGACTGCTGCCCTGGCCAGCACATTCTCCAGATCTCTCACCAACTGAAAATGTCTGGTCAATGGTGGTCGAGCAACTGGCTCGTCTCAATACGCCAGTCACTACTCTTGATGAACTGTGGTATCGTGTTGAAGCTGCATGGGCAGCTGCACCTGTACACGCCATCCAAACTCTGTTTGACTCAATGCCCAGGCGTATCAAGGCCCTCATAACGGCCAGAGATGGTTGTTCTGGGTACTGATTTCTCAGGATCTATGCACTCACATTGCGTGAAAATGTAATCACATGTCAGTTCTAGTATAATATATTTGTCCAATGAATACTTGTTTATCATCTGCATTTCTTCTTGGTTTAGCAATTTTAATAGCTAGTGGTGTAATTATCAAAGAATAATAGAAAATTTCGAGTCAGAGAAGGTCTAAGGGTTAATACTGAAGAGTTACAGGAAAGGTGGGCTTTAATACTGAGCAAATTAAGACTGATTATAAAATGTAAAATAAAAAGTGTGCACTAAATCTTCCGCAGACATAAGGAGAACAAAGGATCAATCAAAAAATTGAGCTGACAAAAAACAATGTAGCGTAGAAATGCTAATGATCGATACAGAAGGGGGAAGTAGAGAAAGTAGTGAGGAGGTGAAGAAGGCCGTCACAAGGGCGGATATGAACTTGCTATTGCTGTAGCACCACTATTGGTGCTGAGCGGAGCACAGACGTCACAGTACCAGTCAGTTGTTATCTAGAGTACGTCACAGTTGTTAAGTAGAGGCCTATAGTTGAACCTATTGGCCACACAGCACATGCTAAACCAGAAACTAGAGTAGACTCTCAATGAGGCTTATTTACAACGAATATACAACATGATTTATGGTAACGTGATTGTTGAGTAACTGGATGAGCCAGTTATAGAACTCACTAGGGACAATAATGAAAATGAATAATTAATTAATGAGAAGGTAGGTAATCATCTTAGTGGGTCAGAGTAAGCGCAAAACTGCTGTGGTTCCTTTTGTTCAATGTTAGTGACTCTTTTAAAGTGCTGTGAGAACAAGGCGTAATGTTTCAAGGCATGTTATGTCGTTTCTGAAAAATGAAGAGTGTGTTTCCGTTGTCATATGGTCCTGAGGTAGAGCTTCAGTTAAATTTCTTTGATGATATCAAGAGAACTGGAATTCTTGTATATTTTGGGGTTTGTGGGTTTGATGTGAGAGGTTCCCTGCATGTACTGCCACATGATTCGAGTCACATGGAACCAAATGTAAAAATGTGGAACACAATTACTGGACAAAGAGGTACAAAATTTGGAAGATTTATGCTGGGCACAGTTTCAGGAAAAGAGGACGTACCATATTTTTTATGTTCATTCACTGTTACTTATTTAGTGTTTGTATTTATGTGATACTTAAGTATCTTTGTACGAGGTGCATTCAAGTTCTAAGGCCTCCGATTTTTTTCCTAATTAACTACTCACCCGAAAGCGATGAAACTGGCGTCACTTCTCGACGAAATCGCCCTGCAGACGTACACATTTTTCACAACGCTGACGCCATGATTCCATGGGAGCGGCGAAGGCTTCTTTAGGAGTCTGTTTTGACCACTGGAAAATCGCTGAGGCAATAGCAGCACGGCTGGTGAATGTGCGGCCACGGAGAGTGTCTTTCATTGTTGGGAAAAGCCAAAAGTCACTAGGAGCCAGGTCAGGTGAGTAGGGAGCATGAGGAATCACTTCAGAGTTGTTATCACGAAGAAACTGTTGCGTAACGTTAGCTCGATGTGCGGGTGCGTTGTCTTGGTGAAACAGCACACGCGCAGCCCTTCTCGGACGTTTTTGTTGCAGTGCAGGAAGGAATTTGTTCTTCAAAACATTTTCGTAGGATGCACCTGTTACCGTAGTGCCCTTTGGAACGCAATAGGTAAGGATTACGCCCTCGCTGTCCCAGAACATGGACACCATCATTATTTCAGCACTGGCGGTTACCCGAAATTTTTTTGGTGGTGGTGAATCTGTGTGCTTCCATTGAGCTGACTGGCGCTTTGTTTCTGGATTGAAAAATGGCATCCACGTCTCATCCATTGTCACAACCGACGAAAAGAAAGTCCCATTCATGCTATAATTGCGCGTCAACATTGCTTGGCAACATGCCACACGGGCAGCCATGTGGTCGTCCGTCAGCATTCGTGGCACCCACCTGGATGACACTTTTCGCATTTTCAGGTCGTCATGCAGGATTGTGTGCACAGAACCCACAGAAATGCCAACTCTGGAGGCGATCTGTTCAACAGTCATTCGGCGATCCCCCAAAACAATTCTCTCCACTTTCTCGATCATGACGTCAGACCAGCTTGTGCGAGCCCATGGTTATTTCAGTTTGTTGTCACACGATGATCTGCCTTCATTAAACTGTTGCACCCCCGAGAAAGAGTTACCCAACATATACAAAGGTTTCTCCATTCGGAAAATGTTTATTCAAATTTCGCGCCAGTCACTTACGGATTATGATAGTAGCACGACTATGAGAATGGAAATCATGTTTGCATCGAATACTCGTAGTAACGGTCGAGAGCGGTAGTTACCTTTGAGTTTGGGTCTGCTGAGCTAATGTTAGTCAAGAATGCGTTCAAAGCGACAAAGAAACTGTTATCAACAAGTCACCAGTTGTTAACGAAATCGTGTAATAGAGCTACGAGAAGCTCGATGTTCCTTCTGCCATATTGCGGAAAGACTTGGCATGAATGCGGTCGTTGTACATGATAGCTGGCAGCGTTGGTCACGAGAATGCACAGTGCTAAAATGACCGGGCTCCGGACGGCCACATGGCACCTCCGAGAGGAAACACCATCATGGCTCTGGAGCGTCGTACTGCATCTGTAGCCGCAGTTCGAGCAGCAGTTGACAATAAAGTCACACAACGAACTGTTACAAACTGGTTAAGTCAAGGACAGCTACGAACCAAATGTTCTGTAGTGTGCATTCCACTGACACCATAGCACCGCCATTTGCGACTTTTAGTGATGTCATGCGAGAGCTCTTTGTCGTGCAGGAACCACGTCTATTGTGTTTGCTGATGAAAGCTGGTTATGCCTCAGTGCTATCTGTTGGTTATGAGGAGTCCAACCTGCTTGTGTGCAAGATCCACTGGACCTACACTTGGGCCGCGCGGGGTAGCCGCGCGGTCTGGAGCGTCTTGTCACGGTCCGCGCGGCTCCCTCCGTCGGAGGTTCGAGTCCTCCCTCGGCCATGGGTGTGTGTGTTGTCCTTAGTGTTAAGTTAGTTTAAGTCGGATTGAGTAGTGTGCAGGCTTAGGGACCGATGAGCGCAGCAGTCCCATAAGATCGTACCACAAGTTTCCAAAACACATGGAATTATGGTCTGTGATGCGATTTCGTATGACATTAGGAACACTCTCATGGATATCCCACGCACTCTTATCGCTAATTTGCACATTACTTTACACACACGAGTATGCAGGAGCGATCTGTATTTACTTTCTTACAAGGGAACCTCCCCATCGCACCCCCATCAGATTTAGTTATAAATTGACACAGTGGATAGGCCTTGAAAAACTGAACACAGATCAATCGAGAAAACAGGAAGAAGTTGTGTGGAACTATGAAAAAATAAGCAAAATATACAAACTGAGTAGTCCAAGTGTAAGATATACAACACAAGGACTATGTAAGCTGAAGCGCGCCGTGGTCCCGTGGTTAGAGTGAGTAACTGCGACACGAGAGGTCCTTGGTTCGAGTCCCTCCCTCGAGTAAAAATTTTACTTACTTTATTTTCGCAAAGTTACGATCTGACCGTTCATTCATTGACGTCTCTGTTCACTGTAATAAGTTTAGTGCCTGTGTTTTGCGACCGCACCGCAAAACCGTGCGATTAGTAGACGAAAGGACGTGCCTCTCCAATAGGAACCGAAAACATTTGATCGCAAATTCATAGGTCAACCGATTCCTCCACAGGAAAATACGTCTGAAATATTCTATACGACACTGGTGACGGCATGTGCGTCACATGACAGGAATATGTTGTCGACCCACCTAACTTGCACACTTGGCGAATGGGTAAAAAGGAACCCTTCTACCTTGCCCGATTTAGGTTTTCTTGTCGATGTGATAATCACTCCCAAAAAAGTGATGAAAACATAAGAGTTTGTCACATAAACGGCAACAAATGAATGCAACAGTTTCACAGTCGCACAGTTTTCCCTGTGCTCTGTCAAAACATACGTTTTTAACGTTTTCAAGTTTTTCCGTGTGTAGACCGTCAAATCCTGCATGTGTCCAAGCAAATCTGAACATGTCCTGGAATTTTGGAGAGCGAAGTTGATCATGTCTGAGTGCATGAACTTTGATAATTGTCTGAAAATAAAAAATTAAAACTTTTCACTCGAGGGAGGATTGAACCAGGGACCTTCCGTTCCGTAGTTGCTTACGGTAACCACGGCACCACGGTGCTCCTCAGCGTACACGTCCCTTGATGTGGCTTATCTTGCACACGAACTACTCAGTTTGTATATTTTGCTTATTTTTTTCATAGTTCCATACAACTTCTTCCTGTTTTCTCGATTGCTCTGTGTTCAGTTTTTCATGGCCTATCCCTGTGCCAACTTATAACTAAATCTGAGGGGGGTGCGATGGGGAGGTTCCCTTGTTAGGAGAAGAAAAACTTCTTAGCCCAGATTGCTATAAAATACTGTATTGTGGATAACCGGTTTCGGTAAACTATGTTACCACCGTCAGGTCTGTAATGACGTTACAAAAGGTGCTACAAACGATTAAACAATTAATGCCAGATTAACCCACAGAGGAATCAATGACAACATACCTTCGACAGGTTATTATAAACATCTTGTGCCAGAGGCACACAAAATCTTACCAACATATGGTATGAATGATGTGGTGGCACGTCAGAAGTAAAAGTTAAAATTACTATGTACACACATCATCACAACATAGCATCCATATAATCACACGTTATGCCTACTAGGGCGCCACAGGAATGGCACGACAGGCGTCGCTTCAGAGCATAGTCTCTACCACCAAAGGTCAAATAGGTAATTTAAAACCAACCACGATTTCAGGTGTAAAAGTTTTGAAATGTTAAAAAAAACTTCTTGATGATTTCTCCTTGAGAAAACATAGTTAAGACATCCTATACATCACATTTACGATAAATGCAATACATCATCACAAAACTGCAAGTACTTTTATGACAGCATGGTTAAGTAAGCGCCAGCATAAATACCAAAGAAAATTAAATTTTTTTAAACATTACACAAATAAGTTAGACTGAATTGCTAAATAACTTATAGGAAATTATTAAAATACAGCGGTGTTCCCCCCAAGGTCTGGAACTAGCACAACTAATCTTAAAATTATACTATTATAGTGCAATACACCAAGCTTAGAGCACGGAAAGATTAGGCTATGTGATTGCCTATATCAAGGTCATAATTACTACGTGGCGTGCCAACAGAAAACGGTCAAAAATTCTTACAGCTTACATCTTAGATTGAGCGCGTGGACGTCTGTAACCAAATAATACTGAATTAAAATCCTACGAAAACACATTCTTTTCATGACATGAATATTAATTACGAACTAATACATATCGATGCCGAGGAATATTTTCATGTAGCCAACTATCTGTCTTCATCCATCAACATACACTTACGGAATCCAGTGCGGATGGAACTCTGCGTAACTCATAGAATACGCCATAGATCCAGCATGGACTCAATAATTGATACTAGAATACTTGAAAGCTACGATTAATAAATCGTTCTATTACGCAATTATACCTCGAACTCCACGTGCATCAGCATATAGTACCAACACACCATTCATGTCAAATGTTGTGCAGCTGGGGATTTTTGGAAAAATTTTATGTGCCTCTGGCACAAGATGTTTATAATAATCTTTACGAATGTATGTTGTCAGTGATTCCTCTATGGATTGATCTGGCATTAATTGTTTAACGGTTTTCAGCACCTTTTGTAATGTTATTGCAGATCCTATGATGGTAACATAGTTTACCGAAACTGGCTTCCACAATACAGTATTATATTGCGAACTTGGCTAAGAAATTTTTCTTCTCCTAAGAAAGCAAATTTATACGTCAGGTTGGAGATTGGATCCGTTGTGCTGCCATTCCTTAATAGCATTCCAGGTGTGATTTCCAGCAGGATAACGTTCGCAAACATACCACTGGTGCAACCCAACACGCTCTACAGAATGATGACATGTTTCCTTTGCTTGCTCCGTCAGCAGATCTATCTCGAATCGAGCACACAACGGACATCATCCGACGACAACTCCAACATCATCCGCAACCGGCGTTAACAGTCCCTGGATTGACCTACCAAGTGCAACAGGCATAGAACTTCATCCAAAACACCTATATCTTCCACTTGTACAACAATTCATGCATTTTCGCATGCCTGCTTTCCACATAGTGGCGGTTAGACCGGATGTTAATAGTGCCACTTCTTATAGTGAGGTTTTTGGATATTTTTTTTTTAATTAAGGGCACCACTATTGGTGGAGTAATGATTAAGCAACCCAAATCACACTTTTTTATTTCGACTACGTTAAGATTCTCAACCTATGTTTCAATACAATTTAGGAAGGCAACTAATACAGGTTATAGCCAAAATAATGTGAACACCTGGACGTACTTGGGAATGGTTTATTAATAAGAGGTTAGACCCACATTTGCCCGTAATACAGCTGCGATTCTTCTTGGAATACTGTCATATAATGACCGTATAGTCTCCAGTGGAATGGTATGCCATTCTTAGTTCAGAACCTCTTCTAACTCCTGTAGGGACGAGGGAGGAGGAAATCTGCTCTCCAAAAATTGCCCACAAGGGGTTAGATAATGCTGAAGTTCAGGAACTGTGTTGGCCAGGAGAGACGCTGAAGTTCAGTTGCATGCTCCTCATACCACGACCGTGCTGTCCAGGCTGAGAGAATGTGTGCATCGCCCTGAAATATGTCATCATTGTTGGCGAACAACATTTGAATTATGGTGGTCACCTGATCACCTAAAATGTTCACATAATCGTTGGCTGTAACACGGCCTTTGAGAGTAATGATGGGATGAGCAGAATACCATGATATGGGTAACCACACGGTCACAATTCCACCTCCATGCTTAACCGTTGGAATCAAGCAATCAGGGTTGTAGGCTTCTTTCGGTGTTCTCCAGATCTAAACCTGGCCCGATGTTGGAAATAACTAAACGTTGACTCGTCGGACCATATGACGTGTTTCCACTGATCAGCCGTCCAGGATTTAAGCTTCTGACGCCATGTGTTACGCTTTCTTGCCTTGGTTGTCGTCACTAATGGTTTCAGTATGGCAGTTCGTCCATGAATATTCGCTTTATGGAGTTCTCGGCGGACAGTGTTGATAGATACGGGGTCTCAAAGATGGCTATTGAGCTCTGCAGTCACTTTAGCTGCTGCAATTTTGTGTTGTTTTGACACAATTCGTGTTAGCGTACGTGGATCTCTGTCATTTAGTTTTGGTTTGCGCCCACTATTACGTTTAGAAGATGATGTCTTTCCATGTTTTGTGTAGGCTGTCATGACTGTTGAAACAGTTTCTCTTGAAATATTCAGTAATTTGGTTGCCTTGGTTACTGATGCTCCAGCCAAATGGGCCCCCTCAGTCTGCCCTCTTTGGAACTCTGTTAGGCCTTTCATTGTACGTCGACTGCGGCCTCCGAATGCACATATGAAGTGTGCACTACTCGTCAACAAGCTGCACTGGTCACGACGCGTGCCTTACCTGCGTTGTTAACCGATTAAACACAACCATCCCATTACTACCACCGTTCACATTATGTTGAATATCCCCTGCAGTTGTTTCTTTGAGAGTGTATGAGAGGCCACAATGTGTGCATAAATGTTCACATGTTCGCGTGCGAGAGCGCGCGCACCCATGCTTGTGTGTGTGTGTGTGTGTGTGTGTGTGCGTGCGTGTGTGTGTGTGTGTGTGTAGCTGATGTGTGACCACCAAAGAACTAAATGAATGCGAGCCTATAAGAAATTATTGGTAGACATATGGCAATTGAATAAATGTAATATGGGACACAGATATAATGATTCATGCCTTTTGGTAATGTGGTGGCATCCATTTTTAAGGTAGTTGCGTATGAAAAACCGATATAAAAGGTGAAATACTTTAAGTTACATATTTATAATTGAGATTTTTTTGTGTTTTTCTCTGGAAAAATTGTTTTAAGTGGTGTACTAGTTCATGACAGTTCTTTCTTTTTCCATCATCTCTTACTCACTGATGTGTGATTTGTTGTAGGGTATCCAGTGAAGTTCATGAATTTCTTATTTTGAAGTGTAGAATGAATGTTTCCCAGCACGAGAACTGGTGACAATTTGATAATGTTTCTTTCTTTTTAGTGGGGTTGCCTGCGTGATTTGTCTAGTATTATTTAATGATTTAATGACCTTTGTAGTAGTGGATCTTCCACTAAGGACGGTTACGTATTTTTTGTATTTTACATGGCCGTGTCACTATGCCTTCAGTTTGTTTCTTCTTGACTAGTTGTGGAATCGTTTTATATTGTATTCGTTCTAGATGTTGAGTTGATGAACATTTTTGATATGATTACTGCTAGATGCTCAAGAATACGGAAAAATAATTGTTTTATGAATGAATTAAATCTGTGCTGAGGCTGTGCATGCGAATATGGTTCAAATGGCTCTGAGCACTATGGGACTCAACTGCTGAGGTCATTAGTCCCCTAGAACTTAGAACTAGTTAAACCTAACTAACCTAAGGACATCACAAATATCCATGCCCGAGGCAGGATTCGAACCTGCGACCGTAGCGGTCTTGCGGTTCCAGACTGCAGCGCCTTTAACCGCACGGCCACTTCGGCCGGCGCATGCGTATATTTTATCTTGTTTGTGTGTTATCATTTGGAACAGCCTATGGAACTTATATGCTAGCTCTAGGTGCTGAAGTGATGAATATTTTATTCTGTATTATGCTGTGATACGGTACCTATAGGCGATGAAGCTATGCCTATGGAAAAGAGCGTACTTCGATGCAACTCAAGTTCAGGCAAGAGCCAGAGGCTTAAAATTAATACCACAAGATCGTTTACGAAACACACTTAGTTTTCAGTGAGTAAAGTTGCAGGGCATATCTTAATGATATGTGACACGTCCTTACAACGGATGTATTGAGCTGCTATAACTTAGAGTTGTACATTTCCGCGACGTGCCTATAGGAATAAATTACTGGATCTGTTTATCTGAGGTGGCCTGGTAGGAGAGAGGAAAGTTGACGGAAGGTCAGTTATATGAAGAACCCTGTAGCAGGCTCAGTATTACTGTAGTAAAATGAAAGTGCCGTTACAGTATGACTGGACAGAAGTCCCTAGGCAATTCACAACCAAATATCCAACGATGACTTGTCATTGTAGTTAGCGAGGGCGCAGCATAAGGGAAAAATGTTGCTAATGTAACTTATTGTAATGCATAGCATAGGTTATTGAGGAAGCTAGGTGCCTTTTCTCGTTGAACTTGGTCTCGTCATTTCAAAGTATTATTATTATCATCATTATTATTATTATCATTGCTGGTATTATTTACGGCAATGTAGTAACTAAGCAAGTAATCTTTCCCAGTGGGATATGACATCACGTACATTAAATTTCGTAGCGTTTGATTCCTGTAGATGCCCACACAAAAGATCGAAAGAGACAAAATGTAACATTAAGTGCTTTTAAGGTGGGGGTAAGAACATGATTACTTTATCTCTGTAAGCTAACTGTAGAAACTAATTCGACACCACCTTCACTCTTTGAAAATGAGTTTTTCGCCCTATCAATACACGTAACATAAATCCAGAAATGCTGGGGTCTCGGAAAAATAGTAGAATCAGTACATACCATAAAGTTTTTCAGCAGGACCAGCGGATCCTCCGAGTTCATCTGGTACAAGCTCCCGTGGCACATAGTCGAAAAGTGTTTCCGTGCCTGGTAAATGAGTAACGACCTGGAAAATAATGAAGTTTCCTCAGATACTGATTTTCTTACAGTTTAAAAGCAACAGAGGAAGTACGTAAGACAGACAGAGACAAATAATTTTCCGAAAATATATCATCCCCTGTCCGCTGTACTGCACTTCGACTTACAGGCTCTGTTAGAATTTTTAGAATTCTTGGGTATCTAAGACTCATGTGACACTGCTGATGTTCAGAGAAAAGGCTGAGTTCCAAATTAAGCTAAGTATAACCAAATGTTGGTGAAAATAAGTTTACTGTGACACAGCAGGTTTTCTTAGGATGTGTAGGTCTAACTGACAAACTCCACAGCTATCTAGCCTAAATTCCTTTAAGAAATAATTACCCATTATCAGAATGTTTTAATTGTTATCATTTGTCAGATTCGAGGTTCAGCCCTAAAACGGATACCATCGTGGCGACAGTGTGTACTTGATAGAAATGGTTGTCTTCAACGTAGGATTGATTTAAAATCTTCATAATATGCATCCATTCTTTCCATTATATGTTTTTGAAGTGAGCAGAACTGGTTTCCTTTAGAGTAAGAACCTTATAAATTTTCAGTTATCTGCATGCGTTCATTCCAGTACCGGTTAATTGACATATGTGAGTTCCCAGTGTTTGCATTACAAGAAGGCTCACATTTAGGGCCCTCCGTGCAGAAGCAGTAAAACAAGTGAGTATCGGGAATGTAGACCAATACTGTTGGTGAAGAGATGGTCTCCAACCGGCTCCAGAAGACCTTGAGTATAATAGTCGTCGAAACGTTGCGATATTTTAACAGTGCCACTCGGGTGGCAACCCATTAATATTTCACCAAGTGTGGATTGGGTAACTCTGGACCAATTATTACATCCCTGGTAGTCCGACTGATGTAATTTACTCACTCAGATAGTGCAAAGTATCTGAGGGTCTGAATGATTGCATCTCGTGGTCGTGCGGTAGCGTTCTCGCTTCCCACGCCCGGGTTCCCGGGTTCGATTCCCGGCGGGGTCAGGGATTTTCTCTGCCTCGTGATGGCTGGGTGTTGTGTGCTGTCCTTAGGTTAGTTAGGTTTAAGTAGTTCTAAGTTCTAGGTGACTGATGACCATAGATGTTAAGTCCCATAGTGCTCAGAGCCATTTGAACCATCTGAATGATTAACAATAGTTGTAGACACAAAGTTACAGTTCTTTCCAAATACGTTATTTTGTGCGTCGAGACGGATAAAACCCACTGACTATCAGAAGAAGGGACGATTAGTGTGTATTGTTCCATCGCCACGACAGCGGGGTCATTAGGAACAAAGCACAAGCACAGAAAGGTCGTGCCCTTTCTAAGGAACCAGTCGAAGAAATTGGGGAAATCACTGAAAACCTTTACCTGGATAGTCGGTCGGTTATTTGAACCATTTCTTCCCGATTTAGATTACAGCGTCCCAAGCACTGCACCACCTTGTCGGTCCCATAACTGTCGTACAATCTGAATGATACTCGTTTCCCATATTCAAATATTTTGGTTTTTTTACTCAAAGCAGCATTCGTATGCTTCAGTACATAATCGAAATATGGATTAGAAGGATTTACTTATATTATTCTTAAGAAGATTCTAGAAGTTGCTACCAAATTTAATACCATTATCGCAGAATATCAGTCTCACTACATTATCTGCAGAATATTGCTTATGACATCTTAACATCAAATAAGTTGATGTGGTAAAAATTATTCTTAAATGCTCCTGGTGAAGTTGACAATTGTTACTTCAAAGTGACTGTCAGTGATAAACTGGAAATTAAGGCAAAAACCGTGCGATTTTATTTTTTAAGTCGTCAATACTTAGACTATTTTGAGGCTACGCTCTTCTTTTACTGTCTTGTGGTGTCCTTTATCTTCATGTAACAGCTGCGACCAAAAACCACTGTAATACGTTTTGAATACCGTCGTCTTAGAATACCCCTACTTTTTCCGCTCTATAGCCTCCTTCAGCGACGTGGTAACAGTTTCTGGATGCCACAACCGGTTTCACCTAACCTGTCCCTTCTTATGGCAAAGGCGTTCCACATACTTCTTTCCTCGCATTGATTTTAGTGCTTTTTCATGTTCATTTGAACAATTAATGCTGAACGTTCTTCATTATAATCACACTCAAGCTGCTTCTCCACATTTACTAGCAATCGTGATTCACTTCCATACAACTCAACGCTGCAGATGTATATGTTCAGAAACTACCTCCTCACTTATTGATCGGTAAGTGAGATCGGCAGAACTCTTTATACTGAAGATTTTTTTGTTCAGTGCTGATTTATTTCTTGCTTCAGGTTAATCTCACTGACTAGATAGATATCTTTCACGTCCAATTTTGACGTTAACGAAGTCTTCTTTGTGCTATACTTCGTTGCCTTTTTTGTTTTCTTCGTTTACCTTTAACTGCTAAGGATGCAGTTCATTCATCTCAATTGGTCTTCCAAGAATCCATTCCTTGAAGGAATTTGTTGTTCGCGTGCCTTGATGTTGCTGTCCCTTCCCCTTTAACTTCTTCTTCTGAAATCTTCCATTGCCTCTTCCATTATCCATCACAGCGTACGACATGAACGCAGTTGTATGAAATAATAACAATAAATAAAATGTCTCAGCTTGTTGTTATGGTGTTGTTGTTGTTGTTGTGGTCTTTAGTCCAGAGACTGGTTTGATGCAGCTGTCCATGCTACTGAATCCTGTGCAAGCTTCTTCATCTCCCAGTACCTACTGCAGCCTACATCCTTCTGAATCTGCTTAGTGTATTCATCTCTGGGACTCCCTCTATGATTTTTACCCTCCTCGCTGCCCTCCAATGCTAAATTTGTGATCCCTTGATGCTACAGAACATGTCCTACCAATCGGTCCCTTCTTCTTGACAAGTTGTACCACAAACTCCTCTTCTCCCCAATTCTATTCAATACCTTTTCATTAGTTATGTGATCTACCCATCTAATCTTCAGCATTCTTCTGAAGCATCACATTTATAAGGCTTCTATTCTCTTCTAGTCCAAACTATTTATCGTCCATGTTTCACTTGCATACATGGCTACACTCCATACAAATGCTTTCAGAAACGACTTCCTGACACTTAAATCTATACTCGATGTTAACAAATTTCTCTTCTTCAGAAAGGCTTTCCTTGCCATTGCCAGTCTACATTTTATATCCTCTGTGCTTCGACCATCATCTGTTATTTTGCTCCCCAAATAGCAAAACTCCTTTACTACTTTAAGTGTCTCAGTCCCTAATCAAATTCCCTCAGCATCAGCCGACTTAATTAGACTACATTTCATTATCCCCGTTTTGTTTTTGTTGATGTTCATCCTATACCCGCCTTTCAAGACACTGTCTTCCAAGTCCTTTGCTGTCTCTGACAGAATTACAATGTCATCGGCGAACCTCAAAATCGTTATTTCTTCTCCATGGATCTTAATACCTACTCCAAATTTTTCTTTTGTTTCCTTTACTGCTTGCTCAATATACAGATTGAATAACATCGGGAAGAGGCTACAACCCTGTCTCACTCCCTTCCCAACCACTGCTTCCCTTTCATGCTCCTCGACTCTTACAACTGCCATCTGGTTTCTGTACATATTGTAAATAGCCTTTCGCTCCCTATATTTTACCCCTGCCACCTTCAGAATTTGAAAGAGAGCATTCCGGTCAACATTGTCGAAAGCTTTCTCTAAGTCAATAAATGCTAGAAACGCAGGTTTGCCTTCCCTTAATCTATTTTCTAAGATACGTCGTAGGGTCAGTATTGCCTCACGTGTTCCAACATTTCTACGGAATCCAAACTGATCATCCCCAAGGTCGGCTTCTACCAGTTTTTCCATTCGTCTGTAAAGAATTCGTGTTAGTATTCTGCAGCAGTGGCATATTAAACTGATAGTTCGGAAGTTTCACACCTGTCAATACCTGCTTTCATTGGGATTGGAATTATTATATTCCTCTCGAAGTCTGAGGGTATTTCGCCTGTCTCATACTTCTTGCTCACCAGATGGTAGAGTTTTGTTAGGTCTGACTCTCCCAAGGCTGTCAGTAGTACTAATGGAATGTTTTCTACTCCCGGGGCCTTGTTTCTACTCAGGTGTTTCAGTGCTCTGTCAAACTCTTCACGCAGTATCCTATCTCCTATTTCATCTTCATCTACATTGTCCTCCATTTCTATAATATTGCCCTCAAGAACATCACGATGATGATATCGGTATAACTCCTTCCACCTTTCTGCTTTCCCATCTTTGCTTAGAACTGGGTTTCCATCTGAGCTTTTGATATTCTTGGAAGTGATTCTCTTTTCCCCAAAGGCCTCTTTAATTTTACTGTAGGCAGTGTATCTTTACCCGAGTGATACGTGCCTCTACATGCTTACATTTGTCCTCTAACCATCCCTGCTTAGCAATTTTGCACTTCCTCTCGATCTCACTTTTGAGACGTTTGTATTCCTTTTTGCCTGCTTCATTTACTGCATTTTTATGTTTTCTCCTTTTATCAGTTAAATTCAGTATCTCTTCTGTTACCCAAGGATTTCTATTAGCCCTCGTCTTTTTACCTACTCGATCCACTGCTGCCTTCACTACTTCATCCCTCAAAGCTACCCATTCTTCTTCTACTGTATTTCTTTCCCCCATTCTTGTCCATCGCTCCCTAATGCACTCCCTGAAGCTCTCTACAACTTCTGGTTCTTTCAATTTATCCAGGTCTCATATCCTCAATTTCCCACTTTTTTGCAGTTTCTTTAGTTTTAATCTACAGTTCATAACCAATAGATTGTGGTCAGGGTCCACATCTGTCCCTGCAAATGTCTTACAATTTAAAACCTGATTCGTAAATCTCTGTCTTACCATTATATAATCTATCTCCAGGCTTCTTCCATTTATACAACCTTCTTTTATGATTCTTGAACCAAGTGCTAGCTATGATTAAGTTATGCTCTGTGCAAAATTCTACCAGGCGTCTTCCTCTTTCATTTCTTACCCCCAATCCATATTCACCTACTACATTTCCTTCTCTCCCTTTTCCTACTATCGAATTCCAGTCACCCATGACTATTAAATTTTCGTCTCCCTCCACTATCTGAATAAATTCTTTTCTCTCATCGTACATTTAATCAATCTCCTCGTCATCTGAGGAGCTAGCTGGCATATAACTAGTTGAACTACTGTGGTAGGCGTGGGCTTCGTATCTATTTTGGCCACAATAATACGTTCACTATGCTGCTTGTAGTAGCTTACGCGCACTCCTATTTTCCTAATCATTATTAAACGTCCTGCATTACCCCTATTTGATTTTGTATTTATAACCCTGTATTCACCTGACAGAAGTGTTGTTCCTCCTGCCACCGAACTTCACTAATTCCCACCATATCTATCTGCCAATCTGGCATTCCACGCTCCGATCCGTAGAACGCCAGTTTTCATTCTCCTGATAACAACGTCCTCCTGTGTAGTCCCCGCCCGGAGATCCGAATGGGGGACTATTTTACCTCCGGAATATTTTACCCAAGAGGACACCATCATCATTTAACCGTACAGTAAAGCTGCATGCCCTCGTAAAAAATTACGGCTGTAGTTTCCCCTTGCTTTCAGCCGTTCGCAGTACTAGCACAGCAAGGGCGTTTTGGTTAGTGTTACACGGCCAGATCAGTCAATCATCCAGACTGTTGCCCCTGCAACTACTGAATAGGCTGCTGCCCCTCTTCATGAACCACACGTTTGTCTGGCCTCTCAACAGACACACCTCCGTTGTGGTTGCACCTACGGTACGGCTATCTGTATCGCTGAGGCACGCAAGCCTCCCCACCAGCGGCAAGGTCCTGGTTCATGGAAGGGGTTTGGGGGGTTGGGGGGGATGTTATGGTAATAGAAGTCTTACTGCATGATTGGGTTACAAGACGTGGACGATGAGGCGTCGAGTCGCTAAATTGAAAATGCACTCTGGCTCCTAACAGGTAATTGTTTTATTTGTTGTTGTTACCCTTTAACTGTCTTTATTGCTTCCCTGACGTACAAGTTGGATTGAAATTCTGATAAGCTACTATCTTGCTTCACAACATTTTTACCATCAATAATTCTTTCTGGAACTTCCACCTAATTACCACCACTTATGTTTTGTAAATGTCGTAGAATGTCTGTACTTCATTTCCCATCTTGTGAGGATTCTGATTTTGTTTATTAATACGTTGTAAAGGCTATCCCTACGTTCACAAGCTAGAGGAAATCTCAGTCATCTTCAGTTTGCCATTTCTATCGGATATCCGGTCAAAACCTGAACGCGAGAGGATTGAAACGTCGTAAATTTTTGTGGAGTAATGCACGTAAGCTTTTCACTCTGAGGAGGATGTATTACTTGTAACTATCACCTTGATACGTATTTTACGCCATTGTTCCTAAAATCTCCAAGACAACGAGCTAGTGCTTCAAAAAACAAATAGAAACCGAAATCATTTAAAGAAGATTGCAAAAGCTTACACACATACTTTTAACTATAACCTTCTGATAACCCACATTCAGAGCTGCATACTTCCTCTCGAATTATCTCCGCAAATTTCTTTCGGAACTCTGACGCTTTTTTGTATCTCGAGACCTTCGGATGTGGAATTACAGCCTGACTATTGTAATTTATGTATAATATTCATTAATTTTCACTATAAAGTGACGAAATTTGAAAATATTTCCTAGTATAATTTTTTTTTTTTTTTTTTTTTTTTTTTTTTTTTTTTTTTTGCAGTGGTTACTCTTTTCATGATACACAAAATTTTGTGTACGCTTACATCTAGTAATGAAGATGAGAATTTCAGATGTTATATGGACAATGTGTTATATGGCAAGCAGATACAGAAGAGACCCTTATTTCCCTTTCTCCCTGTAACGGCTCGCACACAATGTGAGACCATTCGATTTGGATTTTTCCTATCTTGTCCCAAAACACTCATTTTGATATACTCCTAAACACAGGACGTATGACATGTACCCCACGTCTGAAAATCGTGGGTATTTCTTGGCGCGTCATACGTGTTTAGTTATCTATTTTGTATCGAAGACACAAAAGGAACAAACAAAACGGTCTTAATTCCTTCAAAAATAAACATATGTAATTTAAATGAGAATCATACAGCATATAAACGTTCTCGTATCCTGGCTATGAAGTAGGATGAGCATACAAAGGGCTACAGATGCCAATCAATCAGAGTAAATTTCAGTTAAAAATGATATCAGATTTCGCTGCGAAAGCAGGACAAAAATTTAAAAAATGGTTCTTCACTGAAGAACTTAGGTAAGATACCGTAAATGACACTAGCCATATGTCAGTACAATTCACAGAAGAACTGTATGTGAATGTGGCAAGTCTTACGTGTGGCACACTATCACAACAGTCAAGGAGAGATACAAGAAACATCAATGACGTAGACGAATAAGACAGCCGAGAAAATCAGCTGTCACCGAGAAAAGCCTCGAATAAAAATCATGAAATTAAACACTAGGCGACCATTATCGTAGTTAATTTCGGGGATAGCATAAATTTAAAACTTCTGTCGAAGTAAAGGTGTGAGAAAACCTGATAAACAGAGATGGCGGTTTCAAGTTTAATAGTACACGAGGTCCGGAACCCAATGTATTAAAATCTCGTCGCCCATTACAACTAATGGAGTTGCAAAACCCTGAGAGACGTGGCACTTCACGGAATATCGGTGCGATTTCTGAGTAATTGAAGAGCAAAGGGCATAATGTGCTTTGGAAATATATCTCTGTTATTAATAGTGGATTGAGGCCTAGAATAGTTTACAGTCCGGTTGGAGTCCAGGCAGTGAGTACATGTAACAGCAAAGTTGTTAGAACTTTTAGATGGTTCAAATGACTGTGAGCACTATGGGACTTAACTTCTGAGGTCATCAGTCCCCTAGAACTTAGAACTACTTAAACCTAACTAACCTAAGGACCCAGAATGAGATTTTCACTCTGCAGCGGAGTGTGCGCTGATATGAAACTTCCTGGCAGATTAAAACTGTGTGCCCGACCGAGACTCGAACTCGGGACCTTTGCCTTAAGGTCCCGAGTTCGAGTCTCGGTCGGGCACACAGTTTTAATCTGCCAGGAAGTTTCTTAACCTAAGGACATCACATACATCCATGCACGAGGCAGGATTCGAAACTGCGACCGTAGCGGTCGCGCGGTTCCAGACTGTAGCGCCTAGAACCGCTCGGCCCCTCCGGCAGGCGAACTTTTAGAAAACGGCAGGGTCGGTCGTCGAGGAATTGTGCAGAAATGGAAACAACGACTCGGCAGAACACCCGGAAGCACACTAAAAAATAAAATAAATTATTAAAGAGAAAGACGAATGTACTGAAACGTTTTTGTATTATCAACGCTTGTCTACGCCTGTTCAGTTTACGTGTTACTGTGTAACGTAGACAAGTAGGTGTTGTTGTGTATAGAAGACAGTTTCATTTGCAATTCAGCTCCATAGTCTTTTACTACACCCCTGTTTCCTTTTTCAATACATTGTATTATGCCTTGGTAGTATTATGTTTATGCATCAGTTCGTAGCCTTTTATTTTGCATGGTGGTATTCCGGTTGCTGTGAGTTTGTTGATGGGCTGCCAGTTCTGGATGTAGTTCATTGTTCCTATTTGAGTCTACTTATTGTCATTTTTTTTTCAATTGGACATAGTGAGTGGAGCTGCGAACATTGCAAAATGGTGTGTCAGTCGGAGAAATCGGAACATCTCCGACATATTCTTCTGATTGATTTCAGTAGAGAGGCGACAGCAGCGGAGGCAAACGGAAGCATTAGCGTCGTGTATGGAATAACGCCATTGGACGGAACACGATAAGAAAATGATTTTCTCTTTGGAGGATCTTTTTGACAAGTGACTCTCCACATTCAGGGAGATCTTCAGTGATTGATCAAAATATTTTAAACGTACACTACTGGCCATTAAAATTGCTACACCAAGAAGAAATGCAGATGATAAACGGGTATCCATTGGAAGAATATATTATAGTAGAACTGACACATGATTACATTGTCAAGCAATTTGAGTGCATAGACCCTGAGAAATCAGTACCCAGAAGAACCTCCTCTGGCCGTAATAACGGCCTTGATATGCCTGGACATTGGGTCAAACAGAGCTTGGGTGGCGTTTACAGGTACAGCCGTCTATGCAGCTTCAACACGATACCACAGTTCATCAAGAGTAGTGACTGGCGTATTGTGACGAGCCAGTTGCTCGGCCACCATTGACTAGACGTTTTCAATTGGTGAGAGATCTGGAGAATGTGCTGGCCAGGGCAGCAGTCGAACATTTTCTGTATCCAGAGAGGCCCGTACAGGACCTGCAACATGTGGTTGTGCATTATCCTCCTGAAATGTAGGGTTTCACAGGATTCGAATGAATGGTAGAGCCACGGGTCGAAACACATCGGAAATGTAACGTCCACTGTTCAAAGTGCCGTCAGTGCGAACAAGAGGTGACTGAGACGTGTAACCAATGGCAACCCATACCATCACGCCGGGTGCGTTCACCGCGATGTCGCCAAACACGGATGCGACCATCATGATGCAGCACACAGAACCTGGATTCATCCGAAAAAATGACGTTTTGCCATTCGTGCATCCAGGTTCGTCGGTGAGTATACCATCGCAGGCGCTCCTGTCTGTGATGCAGCGTCAGGGGTAGCCGCAGCCATGATCTCCGAGATGATAGTCCGTGCTGCTGCAAACGACGTCGAACTGTTTGTGCAGATGGTTGTTGTGTTGCAAACGTCCCCATCTGTTGACTCAGGGATCGAGACGTTGCTACACGATGCTTTACAGCCATGCGGGTAAGATGCCTGTCATCTCGACTGCTAGTGATACGAGGCCGTTGGGATCCAGCACGGCGTTCCGTATTACCCTCCTGAACCCACCGATTCCATATTCTGCTCACAGTCATTGGATCTCGACCAACGCGAGCAGGAATGTCGCGATACGATAGACCGCAATCGCGATAGGCTACAAAATGGTTCAAATGGCTCTGAGCACTATGCGACTTAACTTCTGAGGTCATCAGTCGCTTAGAACTTAGAACTAATTAAACCTAACTAACCTAAGGACATCACACACATCCATGCCCGAGGCAGGATTCGTACCTGCGACCGTTGCGGTCGCTCGGTTCCAGACTGAAGCGCCCAGAACCGCACGGCCACTCCGGCCGGCGCGATAGGCTACAATCCGTCCTTTATCAAAGTCGGAAACGTGACGGTACGCATTTCTCCTCCTTACACAAGGCATCACAACAACGTTTCATCAGGCAACGTCGGTCAACTGCTGTTTGTGTATGAGAAATCGGTTGAAAACTTTCCTCTTGTCAGCACGTTGTAGGTGTCGCCACCGGCGCCAGTCTTGTGTGAATGCACTGAAAAGCTAATCATTTGCATATCACAAAAGCATCTTCTTCCTGTCGGTTAAATTTCGCGTGTGTAGCACGTCGTCTTCGTGGTGCAGCAATTTTAATGGCCAGTATGTATTAATCCACAATGATCCACGTCACTGTACTCTAGAACTGGAAAATGTGATGAACTGTGATCACTCCTCCATCGTACGACATTTGCATGCAATGGGCAAGATTGTATAATCGGGTGTATGGGTACCGCAAGCTCTAAGTTAAAATCACAAAAATCAGCGGGTAGGCATGGGTGCACTTTTATTTGCTCGTCATCAGTTGGCTCGTTAACAATTCTGTAGGTTACTGGTGAGAAGAAATGGTGTCCTCAAGCTAACATAAGGGAAAGAAAGAAGTGGCTGAGTCCAAACAAAGGAGCAACTTCCCGTACACGGCCAGCGCGCGTCCACGAAAGATAATACTATACATCTGGTGCAACAGTGACAGCGTGATGTATTACGAACTGATTTCCCGATATGTAACAATCACTTCTGATATTTATTGTCAACAAACAAGACTCCTTGCCGACGCAGTCTAAGAACAACTACCAGAAGACTGTGTGAAATGAAGCTACTACACGATAGCGCCCTGCGTCGTCCTGCTGGACTGACAGAAATTGCTATACAGGACTTGGGTTTAGAAGTCCATCCGCACCCATCTTATTTACCTGATCTTGCAGTCTCAGATTTTCCGCTATCTGTGTAACAACCTTCAAGTAACTTCCCTTCTGGATTCAAATGCGCTCCGAACATGGCTCGACAAGTTCTTCACCTAAAAGCCATCTGATTTCTACAGTCTTAGGCGGAGTGTTATGAATAGTGAACAAACCACTCCGTCTACAGGGCACAAGTGGCCCATCGGGACCATCCGACCGCCGTGTAATCCTCAGACGAGGATGCGGATAGAAGGGGCTTGGAGTCAGCACACCGCTTTCCCGGTCGTTATGATGGTATTCTTGACCGAAGACGCTACTATTCGATCGAGTAGCTCCTCAATTGGCATCAAGAGGCTGAGTGCACCCCGAAAAATGGCAACAGCGCATGGCGGCCTGATTGGTCACCCATCCAAGTGCCGACCACGCCCGACAACGCTTAACTTCGGTGATCTCACGGAAACCAGTGTATCCACTGCGGCAAGGCCGTTGCCCTATGAATAGTGAAGGGGAATATATTTCTGATGTGCGAAGTCTCTTATGTGTGTCTGTTGTGTTTATTAAGCTTATGGAAGGACTCTAGAACCTTTACAGCGATCTAGTAAGTAGAAGGCGATAACGGTACGAATCACGTGTCCTGAGGCTGAAAATTATGTACGTCTTTTAAGACGATCAACATATCTCCGTTAGGCAATATTCTAGTACGTATAAACAAAAATTTAACTGATTAACAGACACGACCGATGTACAGTCAGGGACTCCACTTACGGAGGTGATGGTAGGACTACAGAGCATAAGAACAACGTTGCCCCCTCACCTCCCCCCTTTTCTTTCCCGCGAATTAATACAGTACGGGGCAACTTTGAAGCTGTTGAACTAACATTCTAAAATAGGAAAGTAGCAATAATATTACCAATTTAAGTAATTATTTCAGAAATATGCACTTAATAAGATGCATACTCCATTTTCTCATATGCTGTTAAATTCCTAATCAACCAAATGAAACTATCCATTTTGTTAGATACAGGTATGATTTCATTCCCTTTAACAAACAAGTTTTACATACATTAGTGATGTTTTACATGTACGTAACAATGTTCGATATTTAACAATAAAAACCTCTGCGAATGCGGACCGTCAATGAGCAACTGATTTTTTACAGTGTTCCGAAGACGTGAAACAATTATCACCATACTGTTTCACATTCACATACTATTCGACAAACACTGAATCTGTTAAAGTATTACTTTAAAGTAAATGTTTGCATTGCCAAAGAATGCTACGAAAGAGGTAACAAGTAAACGAGGTAATAAATATAGAGAAAACAACAACATTATTCAGGGATAATTCTGTAGAGTAAAATCCCAGAATATAAGAAAAACTTTTGTTTGTTAGTAACCTGTCGTCATAAATTACAGCAATACACCCAGAATTTTCTTATTATATATTACATCTCATGGTTTATTTAGCGAATAGCCACACTATCGCTCTCTACTCACCCTCTGTTTCAACTTATCCGAGAGAGCGGCCTTAGCTATGTTGAGAATTGCGTCTAACACCTTCGGTGAGTTCACAAGATGTACAGCTTTTATTCTCCGGCAGTAGGCTTCCTATAAAACAAAAATAACAAGGTTCTTTACACTATGAAGCAACAGTATTTTATCTACAGAAAATACTTTTCTCCAGTATTTTAAAATTTTGTCATACTTGACTTCCTCTGCAATGCCAGCACAGAACAATTTACATATTCAGGAAGTGCGAAAATTCAGAATTTTCAACGATTGTTAGTTAAGAAATAGTATCTGAGACTAGTATGCTTAAAGGCAGTAAACTAGTAAAGATTCAGGATGACAAAATGTAACACACACACACACACACACACACACACACACACACATATATATATATATATATATATATATATATATACACACAATGTTACAAAGGAAGTCACTGCCTGATCTTATGACTAAAAAGAATTAGCCACACACTCAGAAACACACTAAATCCACTACAGTGAAATATAGACTATATAAACTTTCAAGATTTTTGCCTGAATCGTTCCAGCTTCTGGAAAACTAGAATGCAGATTTGCAAGTCAGGTACTTCTCCCCCGTGATTCTTGAAGTATTCGTGGAGTTATGAACATTCCATGAACTTTCGAGATTGCAGCCGTGTGACGTCGACATCTTGCTGCGAAATATCGGCTGACCAGCATTCAGCAACTATCCGAACACTTTCCTCATGATGGCTGAATTGTTGTCAGCCGAAACATGGTGACAATATGTCTATTAGTGGATCATAATATTCTTGGGAATGATTGTCAGCTTGTCGTCAGATTTCATTGCGATTTTTCACGAGAACACGCAGAACGTCTTCATAGTATGTTCGCAACTTCTTGAAATTCACTATACGATTCATTTTTCTAAGCTCCCACGGTACTTGTTTACTGTACAGCCACGGCGTGTTTCTGATAATGGCCACGGGAGGCTAAATGCAATAATATCTTGGTCGCGTAATACGTCATCCGACTGAAATCCAGAAACCTCATGGTATAATTCTACCCTCTCATTAAACTGCGATTTGCAGTTTCATGTTAACCAGTCATAAGGCATAGTAAAAATCTATATTAAGTATATCTGTTAGCTTATTGAAACAGAGTCATTCTTTCCGTCTGCACATGAGTATGCGTTGTTGTGAAACCCTGACAAACTAAACACTGTCGTAACGCGATTGGAAACCGACACCACGCACTCCCTGACAGTTACACAGGAATGTCTTACGACACATCCATACAGCTTCGTCCCTTAACAGCTCAATCGGCAAGAGCATCCGCTCTGAATTTCAAGAAGACAGGTTTCGGTCATAGTTCAAACATCATGTTTATTCTTCCATGAAACTTTTAAACAATGCCTACTTCACTGACGAATAAGATAATAATTTTAAATACTAGCCCTAGACTGTTCCTGAGCAATTTCTCTGAGATATAGTTTCTTGCAGGTCTTATGGTGATTGGGAACAAGGAGAAAGGTACTCACAGACTGGAAGATATAACTCGATCATAGGTAAGAGTTATATGTGGCAGGCAGGCGTTCGCCTCTGGTCCGTAATACCGTTTTCATCTATCAGGAAATACCACTGCCATCGAACACTTGTCTCCTAAACTTTAGTAGAGTGTGATTAAGAAATTACATGTGAGCATTTGCCTCGACGTGCTGTATATTCTGCACTCTCGAGATGCTCTTCCTTTTAACATACCAGGCTTCGAATAGTGTTCTTTCTATCTGACATCAAATGTTCTACCAGTTTGTCCTATGTCTCTGTCAACACAAGCGTTGTACTGCAGTTGATATATACTTGCTTTCTGGTTTATGTCTCTGTTGTTTGTCATTTTTCGGGTGTGTTTCTATATAGAGTTGTCTGTTGTGTATGCTATTTTTATTCCCTGTCTCCTGAAAATGTCGGTGATTTTCTGTATAAGTTTGTGTTTGTATGTCATTGTGTACCATCTTACGTACTTACGTACTGTATGGCTTCATGGACACTCAGTTGAAGTTTTCTGAATATTTGGTATAGATTACATGGATATGCCTGGTCAACAAGGTCGAAAGGCACACAAAAACTGCTATACAAAGAATGGAAACAGTTCATCTAAGAACGATCAACGAAATCAAAAAACTCCAGTCACAACACAATAACTTTACACACCACCAAGAAGAACACACACATAAATTCTACCAAACACTAGTGAACCCTACAGACACACATTTAAACAGTAAAGAAAGGCAACTGTTGGAGAAAGGAATAAAATAGAATGTAAATTCAGTAATAGATAATGATTACATAGAACTCTAATTATAAAAGCAGAAAGTGTTTTGATAAAGGACAAGGAAACAGAAGTGTCAGCATTAGACTAGCTAGAGAAATAGTAAAATAAATCCATCGTATAATAACCAGTATGAAAACAACAACACAACAACAAAAACGCAGAATCCTGCGCACTCAGAAAACAGTATTACTTACAGACAAACAACAATACATTGAAAAATCAGAAAATAAAATTAAAATTAAAATCTGACCCAACATGAAGATTCCAGCAAAAGTAAAAAACACTCTAAAAACATAGACATCATACTGGATAAGACGGAGAAAAGAAAGCTGACACAAATTAATCCCACTGCGCCAATACCAGAAACAGTAGAAATCATAGATAAGAATCTGCAAAGTTATAGTCAACTCCCTGATGAATAGATTAAGAAAATACACTTACTTATAAAGCTCATAACAGAAAAAATTATTTCCAATTCAATAACGAATTTTATTTACAACGACATGGATTACCGATGGGGTCGCCAGTTTCAGCAGCTTTAGCAAATAGTTATGTGAACCACATTGAACAGATCATTTTCACACAAATAATAGCAAAGGAATGCAACATATTATATTGGTTCAGGTATACAGATGACATCCTTTGGTTAACAAATGAACCACAAGCAAAAATTTGAAGGTCATACTGACATCAACAAGGTATATAAAAATATAAAATTCACAATAGAAAGGGAACAGAAAACCAAATGAACTTTCTGGATATAACAATCAGAAAACAAAACAATAAGGATATATTTGAAATTTACCATAAACCCACAGCAACAGACATTATCACACTTTCTAGAATGAAATATTCACTCTACAGCGGAGTGTGCGCTGATATTCTAGAAGCATCCCCCAGGCTGTGGCTAAGCCATGTCTCCGCAGTATTCTTTGTTTCAGGAGTGCTAGTTCTGCAAGGTTCGCAGGAGAGCTTCTGTAAAATTTGGAAGGTAGGAGACGAGGTACTGGCAGAAGTAAAGCTGTGAGGACGGGGCGTGAGTCGTGCTTGAGTAGCTCAGTTGGTAGAGCACTTGCCCGCGAAAGGCAAAGGTCCCGAGTTCGAGTCTCGGTCCGGTACACAGTTTTAATTTGCCAGGAAGTTTCATATCAGCGCACAATCCACTGTAGAGTGAAAATCTCATTCATCAGACATTATCATTCCCCAATCCTCGAACCACCCACACTCACAAAAGGAAGCAGCACTTCAATGCATGCTCCATATACTCAACACAGTGCCACCTACCAGAGAAAACTAAATAAACGAACTTGACATAATGGTGCAGACAGCACAAAACAATGGTTGCTAAACAACAAAATTGCAAGTAAAATAAAAGCAGAAAGCACCAAATCACAAACAACAATACAACAGCACCAAACACAAACGTAGCAACTACACGGAATGACCAGAAAAATCTGATAGAAAACGCACGATGGTACACAATGACACACAAACACAAACTCTCACATAAAATCACCAACATTTTCAAAAGATGCGGAGTAAAAATAGCATACAAAACAGAGAATTCTATGCAGAAACACACTACACATATAATAAAAAACCGGAGATATAAACCAGAAAGCAGGTATACAACAACTGCAGTATATCACGTGTGATGGCAGATACACAGGCCAAACAGGTAGAACATTTGATGTCAGATACAAAGAACACATGAGAGCCTGGAAGTATGGGGCAACCTCTCCACATTTGCAAAACACCTAAGGGAACGTAACCACAAACCAACCACTAGAAAAAAAGACATGAAAGTAATTAGAATCAACAATAAAAAACACCTCCTAAACCTGCAAGAAAATTACCACGTACAGAAAACCAAAGCAGAAAGGAATAATCTGTTGAATGATCTTGTACACATGCCAAACAATTTCATTGTTTACACTAATGGATAAAATAACAGAATAACACTCCAAGAGAGGATTGTTATTATAGTAACAGTAACAATGACAATAATGATAATGATAATATTGCCCAACACCTTTTCACCCAATTGTCCATCAACCCCTCCACAGAACATTTAAACGAAAACTCATGTCAGCTGATTTACAAGGCTTTCCACCACTCTCTCAAAGCTATTGCATTCATATTCAACACTCTAGAACTCAAGCCACGGACCCTCCCCCAGCACACACAGACACTGAAAAAAAAGCATCTACAAATTCTTCAGCTCTCTCTCTCTCTCTCTCTCTCTCTCTCTCTCTCTCTCTCTCACACACACACACACACACACACACACACAGAAAGAAAGAGAGAGAGAGAGAGAGACAGAGAGACAGAGAGAGAGAGAGAGAGAGAGAGAGACGTCATGATTAGACGTTAGTTTTCAATATATATTTTGTTAGGTTGGCAACATGTAGATAAACAAACCAAACAGGAGGAAACACATAATGACGCCACTATGTTTACGTTGTTAAAAGCACACTATAACTAGTGGCAAAATAGTAATAATGCACCACAAAAAAGGAGTAACATGGTGAATAGTGTGAAAGAAAAAGTTCGGAATGTAAAATTGTGCTTATGTTTCGGAAATACAGTATTAGTGGGACCTCTAACTAGATGAGAGGAAACCCAGGCGCCAACAAAGTGTAAGTATTTACTTATTTACATAAAAAGCGCAATATGAACTGCTTGATGATCTACAAATAAGAAAACTGTATCGTTGTAGATCCCACTGAAGATGCCTTACAGGAAGAAAAAGGCCAAAAGCGTCTGCGAAAAATAAATTAAGTAGCTGCAGGGAAAGGCGTTTTTATTTACAAAGTAAGGAGGACGCTATTGGCCAGACCTTAATTCTAAGCATTCTTATAAATATATTGGCAATTGCCACAGCGTGTGGGATGTTTGCAGAACGGAACATTCACTCCGCAGCAGAGTGTGCACCGATATGAAACATCCTGGTAGATTAAAACTGTGTGCCAGACCGAGACTATGACATTCATATTCTGCACTCTACAACTCTAACCCCCCCCCCTGCCCCCGTCCCTCCACACACACCCTCCCCCCCACACACACACTCTGAAAAAATAATGCAAAGGTCCCGAGTTCGAGTCTTGATCTGGCATACAGTTTTAATCTGTCAGGAAGAGTGAAAGTCTCATTTGGAAATACTGAAAATTTTTCCTGTGTATTATGCCTAGGAATAGGACAAATATCACCGCAATCAAGAATGAAACCACAGTGACATCTCCATTCAAATGTTCTCCTAAACGAGGTCAGCAAAACCAGTGTGTTCTTGGCGTCTTTGAATGCAAGCACTGAAACAGAAACTAACACTGCCGAAATGTGCCAAATTTATGTTGTTGCTACCACGCAGTACTTACATAACCTGTTGCCTGTCGAGATCTTTTGCCGCTAACGGATTTTCTACACTCGAATTCAGCGTAGCTGCGGCTTACGCAAACAAGACGGTGGTGGTGTGGAAATCGAGTACGACTACACAGAGTTCCAGAGACGCAGCGAGACTGATGTGGGTTGGCAGAACGTCGAGCCATTTTCGAGACCCACTTTAGGGGGAACACTCTACCAGAAGTTCCGAGGATGAGATGAAGTTCTTACCAATAGATTCGTCATGTCCTCTGTTGTCTTAATTGCCTTTTATTTCATCTACTCTTGCTGACAGAAGACGTGATAGGCTTTATGTAACCATATTCTTTACGAACCCAAATATTGTAGGCGTGCACCATTTGACTGTTCACCAAGTAATAGCCACTTTTTGTAGATTCCTACTTCAGGATTCGGCTTCATTATCAGCACGTCTTATTTACGGCAGAGCTGCATCCGTTCCTGAAGTCACTGGAGGACATGAAACGAAATGAAAGCAAAATGTCATGTATTCTGAATCATTTAGTACCTACAAGCACTCCGGAAAAGTATTCAGTACAGTAAACTATACAGTACAAATTGCTCATTCCCCAATATCAGGCGAAGCAAGTTTCATTCCGATGGGAATGAGGAAATACAGGGAAATGAGCAAGAAGCAGCCACCTTGGTACAATGTGCCGTTGCCTTCTGTGATAAACCTATTGCATTCCTTTTATGGTTTCGTCTTCTTTAAATGCAAAGAGAAAAGATTAAGCGGTAGCCCATCATAGAGCCTATGCCTATCGTCATGTATTTTTGATTTTCAGTTGTTAAAAAAGAGAGGAGATTTTCTTGTACCAGTAGGAGGAAGGAAGGATTCGCGCTCAGCTAGTAAACGAGTGAGAAGCACACCATTTTAAGCGAGTAATTGTAGACAGCCATTTTGGGGTCGCTATGAATAAGTGAGGAGTATGTATTTCATATGTGCACCGTTTAGAAAATACAGTACTGTTTTATTTACAGAAAGGTCGTGTGAGTTTTTATTTCAAATATTACGATAATTACAAGAACTGAAGCCCACCTGTGTACTTTGGAAAATTACGAAGATCCGATAAGCTCAATGGGAACACGGTGAAGACTTCGAAGGTGAACACGGCGACTAAACGTAGCATTACAAAGAAGGGTGAGCACAAATATACAGTGGAGAAAGAAACCACTTCTCCCTGCAAAATAATATGAACTAATACGAACTTATTTCCAGGCATAGCTCAGCTTATTGTGCTTGTCATTCATGCCAAAAAATTAATCTCATTAATTCAATACATTTCAAAAAGCCACGCATTTCAACATATTATTGTCATCCATCCCATTATTTTATTATATTATACTTCCCATGTCGGCTCACATCCCGTGTGATGCTTGTAATTAGTGGTAAAAGTAATTACAGTGATATATGCTCAAGAAAGAATATTTATCACAAGTAGTGTATCTAAACTTTAGTTTTCTCGGTGACACACAAAGATTCCAGGAGCTGCTATATAAAGGAAAGACGCTATGTTATCTTTATCTTATCACCGGTCTTTTGATCTTGTTGCTTAGCTCTTGTCTTCTCTTGTCGTTCCGTACGCCATTCGATGTATAGATGCTTGCTGCCTATTCATGAAAGTTGAATTACCGTTAAATAATAATCACCAGTGTTGAATTTTAAACATTTGATTCTACTGTGAAACGGAACCTCTTCCTCTTCTTATCATTTATATAAATGTGGCCAATGCTTTCTACGGGTATTTTTCTATATTAATAAAATTCATAAAAGTAGCTCAAAATTTGATTTCTTTCATTTTTCGCTCTCTACATTCTGGACAATATGTATTTTAAAGTTATTTACGAAGTTCCATTTTCAGTTACCACAGCCCAGTTAGCTCTGATCGTTGAAAATTTATTTATACGTAAAAACCACGGTAACAGAAGCTTGTACTAGCTTTGGCTTGAGCCTGATGAAATAACATTTCATAAGTAAAAGAATTTTCAATTTATTTCGGGATAGAAAGAAAAATCTTTAATACCCATACCAGAGATACTTTTTCGTAGCAGTAAAATAGATATACGATATCAGAATAATAATTGCTAACATCACGATATTTTCACTTTACGTAATGTTTATATCTTTTTGAGCATGTGTGTGTGTGTGTGTGTGTGTGTGTGTGTGTGTGTGTGCGTGTGCGTGCGCGCGCTCGCGAGCACGCTCCCAATTTCTATTATAAAGTGTAGGAAAAGAAGATCACAGTAGTAAAAGGTATTTATTCTTTATTCCCAAGTAATTGTTTACAGAGATACTTTCTCAAGTTACCGTAATAAAATCAGGCACGGTCTAGTTTATCCGCTGTAGTGGTGGAGGGGTGACTGGTAGTGAAAGATAATAAACCTCGGTTGCTGATATTACCTATCCGGCTGCTACAGGACGAAGTCACCCCGACAAGCCATTGAACACAACTGAAAGGGAAGAGGGAATAGTTTTCAGCAATATGGTTTGTTGAAGATATAAGACAAGGACAGTGGTACTGAGAAATAAACATTTACATTCCAGATACATTTAGTATGTGGTTTCTAATAAGCAATAATTTACAGAGGACGGCGAATTCGCAAGAGGAGGATACCGTAAGAGAAGCAGAGGAAAGAAGATTTAGACGAGAGAAAAGACTGCGAAAGTTTCCATCGTAGGAACCTGTCAGACGTCCGGTGGTACATTAGAATAAATCAGCTATGTCACAAATCAACCTAGTGTGTACATAATAGATATATGAGTGTAATTTACATTCGAAAAGAGGCTTTGAGCTCATACTGACAAGACGAGCACGGTAAACTATTGCCATTGGTCCAGGAACCTGTATTGTATGGTTAGGTGCAGTGATGATTGGTACTATATCAACGGGCTGAGCTTCAAACACTGTTTGACGTTGAGAAGTGTGAATAAGTAGGCGAACTATATAATAAAAGAGTATGGTAGACAGCTGTTCAAGGTTAATACTGAGTGGTGTTTTCTACCATCAGCGGTCAATTCTGTCTTGTCACGTTTTACGGTGGAGCAGTGAAAACTGATTTTTAATTTTTTATGGTGTTTTGACAGTGTGACCCTTTGAAGAAGACGTCACAGTATTGTTAGGTTCTGGAGTCGACCCACGTGATTTATGGACTTCAGCATCGCTGTAGTTGCTCCAGACTAGCGTTTACGGGACGAAGATATCGTTGATCGCAGGTAGGGATCAGCTAAAATCTATGCCATCACACCGTGAAATGTTAACTGGGATTTGTCAATACAAAATTCCCGAGATAAACATTTAAAGTATGTCACATGGGTTCATAACAGCTTTCGATTTATCTCTTTGATACTTGAGTTGCAGTAACTCATCACATTAAAATAACGTATGTACTATAAGTAACTATTTCAGTGCCAGGACTTTACATAAGTTTTCGCCTATAAGAGTGTTGATATGGTGATTTACACGGAAGACAATAGTTTTTGCTACTTCATTACTCTGCAGACATTACAAAACGGAAGTTAAAGAAAACAAATTGTTGAAAGTAGACTGCTTCCTCGCTTTGTTGATACTTTGCAACACTACCTATCCCTATTCCCAGGGACACTTTATCATCACATCAGCACTCAAATTTTACTATCAGTGTATCTACTTGTGTGAATGACATACAAGTAGTTATTTTGTCTGTGGTATTTTTGTTTTGTGTCCGCACCCTCGGTCAAACGAGTTGAGCGATGTTGGCTTTCTTGTAGGTTCCTGTAGAGTAGGACTCATAGCTCGGCTACAGCTATATTAACTGCTCTTATAACAGTCTTAACCGAATAGTAACAGCTATAGGAACCAGTTACAGAAAATGGGAAGCAGTTACTACCGTTATTACAATTCAAGTTTCCGTATCCTCCTCAGTCCCGAGTGCAGATTTTGTGAATGAAAAGCTTACGTAGTCGTTCAGTGCACTGTTCTTGGGCAAAATGAGACTGACAAAGTAAAAATTTTTAAATAAATGATGCGATCTGTAAAAATTTTAGGACGTGTTTAAAGTAAATGCTATTTATGATAGAAAATAATTGAAATATGTGCAGTAAACGGAAAATTCAATATGAAACACCTAAAAGCTACGAAAACAACCTAACTGGAATGTGAAAATATAAGTAGTGGCCCACCACATTCCCAGTGCTACATCGTAAATTACGTGTCGCTATATTGCTATGATGAAATAAACGATCACTTACTTGATAGTGTAAGGTCTACTAGCATATTATAGTTGGGTCTAAACGCATTTAGCCGAAAATTGTGTATTGAAGTGGGGACATAGAAACGACGGAGAGGCCCGTCCCCGCCGTAGCCCTCAGTGGTTCACAATCCCACAACAGGCTACAGCAGTCCACTCACCCCACCGCCACCACACCGAACCCAGGGTTATTGTGCGGTTCGGCCCCCAGTGGAACCCCCTCCCCCTCCCCCGGCCCCCGGGAACGTCTCCTACCAGACGAGTGTAACACCAAATCCAGAATGAGATTTTCACTCTGCAGCGGAGTGTGCGCTGGTATGAAACTTCCTGGCAGACTAAAACTGTGTGCCGGACCGAGTCTCCAAATTGGGACCTTTGCCTTTCGCGGGCAAGTGCTCTGCCATCTGAGCCACCCAAGCACGACTCACGCCCGGTCCTCACAGCTTTACTTTTGCCAGTACCTCGTCTCCTACCTTCCAAACTCTCCAGAAGCTCTCCTGCGAACCTTGCAGAACTAGCACTCCAGAAAGAAAGGATATTGCGGAGACATGCAGAGATAGAAAACAACTGATGCAATGAAAGTACATGGTATAAAATGTATCTTATAATTAGGCAGACTTGGAAGAGCAGTTGAACGGAATGGACAGTGTCTTGAAAGGAGGATATAAGATGAACATCAACAAAAGCCAAACGAGGATAATGGAATGTAGTCAAATTAAATCGGGTGATGCTGAGGGGATTAGATTAGGAAATGAGACACTTAAAGTAGTAAAGGAGTTTTGCTATTTAGGGAGTAAAATAACTGATGATGGTCGAAGTAGAGAGGATATAAAATGTAGACTGGCAATGGCAAGGAAATCGTTTCTGAAGAAGAGAAATTTGTTAACATCGAGTATAGATTTAAGTGTCAGGAAGTCGTTTCTGAAAGTATTTGTATGGAGTGTAGCCATGTATGGAAGTGAAACATGGACGATAACCAGTTTGGACAAGAAGAGAATAGAAGCTTTCGAAATGTGGTGCTACAGAAGAATGCTGAAGATAAGGTGGGTAGATCACGTAACTAATGAGGAGGTATTGAATAGGATTGGGGAGAAGAGAAGTTTGTGGCACAACTTGACTAGAAGAAGGGATCGGTTGGTAGGACATGTTTTGAGGCATCAAGGGATCACAAATTTAGCATTGGAGGGCAGCGTGGAGGGTAAAAATCGTAGAGGGAGACCAAGAGATCAATACACTAAGCAGATTCAGAAGGATGTAGGTTGCAGTAGGTACTGGGAGATGAAGAAGCTTGCACAGGATAGAGTAGCATGGAGAGCTGCATCAAACCAGTCTCAGGACTGAAGACCACAACAACAACAATAATTAGGCAGAGCAAGTCTGGTTTATTAGTTGAGCTGACGAGGTCAGATACCGCACGCACGTCGGAAACTGGGCTGCCACAGGAATCCGTTGCCTAATGACGGTGCTTATATAACCGCATCGGAGTCGAGCTACGTTACATATAGGCTGCAGCGAGACCGTCAAACGGAAACTCTTTGAACGCCCCCTAGAGTAACGTACCTTGAATATAATTTCGACGCTGCGAACGAGGCTCACGCTGGTCTTGAGCACGTGTGAGGCGGTGAAGTCCTTGAGATCGAGTATGATGATGTCGCCGAGCGAGTAGTCCTCGGCGAGCAGGACCTCGGTCCACATGAGGATGAGCTTGTAGCAGAGCAGCGGGTCGTAGCACTGGGGGTCCGCCGCCACGTCCAACGTGCACGTCACGCGCAGGCCCTCAGGAGTCAGCGGCGACGTCGAGAACGTCTTCCTGCGCAACAGCAACGTAAGCGCTGACAGCACCGTTCACACAGTAGGCCACACGCACGTTTTTCAACTTAACCGTAGAATTCCCAGTCTTGGGAGAATCTTAGGTTATGAGAAACGTGTAACACACTACTGGCCATTAAAATTGCTACACCATGAAGATGACGTGCTAAAGACGCGAAATTTAACCGACTGGAAGAAGATGCTGTGATATGAAATGATTAGCTTTTCAGAGCATTCACGCAAGGTTGGCGCCGGCGGCGACACCTAAAACGTGCTGACATGATGAAAGTTTCCAACCGATTTCTCATACACAAACAGCAGTTGACAGGCGTTGCCTGGTGAAACGCTGTTGTGATCCCTCGTGTCCATCACGTTTCCGACTTTGATAAAGGTCGGATTGTAGCGTATCGCGATTTCGGTTTATCGCGACATTGCAGCTCGCGTTGGTCGAGATCCAATGGCTGTGAGCAGAATATGGAATCGGTGGGTTCAGGAGGGTAATACGGAACGCCGTGCTGGATCCCAAAGGCCTCGTATCACTAGCAGTCGAGATGAATGGCATCTTATCCGCATGGCTGTAACGGATCGTGCAGCCACGTCTCGATCCCTGAGTCAACAGATGGGGACGTTTGCAAGACATTAACCATCTGGACGAACAGTTCGACGACGTTTGCAGCAGCATGGACTATCAGCTCGGAGACCATGGCTGCGGTAACCCATGAGCTGCATCACAGACAGGAGCGCCTGCGATGGTATACTCAACGACGAACCTGGGTGCACGAATGAAAAAACGTCATTTTTTTCGGATGAATCCAGTTTCTGTTTACAGGATCATGATGGTAGCATCCGTGTTGTGCGACATCGCGGTTAACGCACATTGGAAGCGTATATTCGTCATCGTCATACTGGCGTATCTCCCGGCGTGATGGTATAGGGTGCCATTGGTTACACGTCTCGGTCACCTCTTGTTCGCATTGACGGCACTTTGAACAGTGGACGTTACTTTTCAGATGTGTTACGACCCGTGGCTCTACCCTTCATTCGATCCCTGCGAAACCCTACATTTCAGCAGCATAATGCACGACCGCAAGTTTCAGATCTTCTACGGGCCTTTCTGGATACAGAAAATGCTCGACTGTTGCCCTGGCCAGCACATTCTCCAGATCTCTCACCAACAGAAAACGTCTGGTCAATGGTGGCCAAGCAACTGGCTCGTCACAATACGCCAGTCACTACTATTGATGAACTGTGTATCGTGTTGAAGCTGCATGGGCAGCTGTACCTGTACGCGGCATCCAACCTCTGTTTGACTCAATGCCCAGGCGTATCAAGGCCGTTATTACGACTAGAGGTGCTTGTTCTGGGTACTGATTTCTCAGGATCTATGCACCCAAATTGCGTGAAAATGTAATCACATGTGAGTTCTAGTATAATATATTTGTCCAATGAATACCCGTTTATCACCTACATTTCTTCTTGGTGTAGCAATTTTAATGGCCAGTAGTGTAATTTGTCACTAGGTGAAGTTCAGCTCTGATTTCATTTCTTTCTTAGACACACTTGTTCTTACAGTGCAGCATTACGTCCTCGCGTATGTATTATTTAGACTTCGGGATTTTATTTAGTTAGTTTTGATACGTAAATTTGCAGAGAAGTTGTTACATAAGCATTTTGGACAGTTATGCTTGGGAAATTCTGTTTGTAATTTTATGTAGAATTTTTCCTCTGTTACTTTCTGTGTGTTGGAATTACAAGAAAAGCACTGTGAAATCACGAATAGTAGCACTGTTCGCTGCGCCGCACATACATTATGTTTACTATTTATTTTTGGTAAAAGTTGATTGCAATATAGTTCCACAGTTTCAAATAGATACAGTGACTCTTTTCATTAGACAGTGTTTACATAAGTACAGCATTCGATTGTTCAGTCTCACACTAGAACAGAGACAGGCTCCAAAGTTAATACAAAACCAGTTTACATGCGCAACAACAAATAATAAATAAAACAGCTACAATAGATAACAGTTGTTTGGCTCAACTGCTATCACCGGATTTTTGAGATCAAAATAAAGTTCAGGTGTTTCACAGTTCGCCAATCATGAACGTTAATTTGTAACTTCTTTCGGAATGTCGGGGAGTGTGAAGTTTAGCACTCTTAACAGCTTTCATGCAGCCCGTTGGGAATTACTCTCCTGCTGTAACGTCTTCATCTGAGAATTGCACTTGCACTTAACCCCTCAAGTATTGGTCGGATATATTCTAATGTCTCTTTTTCCCATATATATTTTCCCTTATACAAGGCCTTCTAGTACTATGAAAGTTATTTCCTAATGACTTATTCCGGTCCTTCTACCTATTTTTCTCCTCACCAGTTATGTGGAGAACTTCATTTCTTATGATTTACCTAATTTTCATCAACCTTCTACAGAATAACATCCCAAATGCTTCGAAGCTCTTCATCTCCCGTTTTTCCAATGACCAATCACTTCCATACAATGCCATGCCCTAAATTCCCATTCCAAGAAACTTCTTGTTCAAATTAAGGCGAATGTAGATAGTAGTAATTGGCCAGGAATTCCTTTTTTGCCTCTGCTGGTCTTGTATCATCCTTGATTCGACCGCAAGGTGTAATATTGCTTCCAAGATATCAGAATTCTTCGTTTCCATTATTTTGTAGCCTCTTACATAAAAACATTAAAAAATTTAGCTAACTGCCTCATAAATGCAGAGGCAGGACGAGTGGCCGTTAAGTCAACTGATTACCAATAAACCCAATAATTAACTGAGAAGAAAGCAGAAGAAATTACAGAAAGTGTTAAAAATAAGGAAGAAACTGTTTCGAATATGAATTAAAAAAAGGATGCGGGGCTTGTAAGAATAGTCGTAGAAGGGCACGCGGGATAGAACAACTGAGGCAAGAAGAAATTTCAGATCCTAGATAATATACTATACAGCAGCTTTAAGAAGCAAGCGGTGGACGTCCGTAAATGGAAACGCAAAGGACCTGCTACCATTGCAGAAAAACAATGATGACTATAATATATGAAAGCTATAATTCATAGTTTTAGTAACTCAGGCGAGAAGAGCGGTGACACTTCTCTAATAATAAAATGTTTAAGTAGAGTAATTAAATGTATGACAGTTTTGTCAAAAGTAAGGTTTATTGCCAAGTAAAATTTTTTGGCGAATCTATGGCAATTTCCCCTTTGTCTCTGGCATGTCGCTCCATTACCACAATGACTATTTGTTGATGATTCATGATACGTCCTATTACATAAGTACCAGTGGCAATTACATGTAATAGCAAGTTTAGTAAAATTGTGTAAGAAAACGTAGTGTAACTCAAAGGACCGTGTCGAAAGTAATGATGATGATGTCCCATACCTCTTTACAGAGCGTAGGGGAGCGACGCGGGAGAACCGCGCCGCCTTACTAGGCAAGGTCCTAGTGGAGGTGGTTTGCCATTGCCTTCCTTCGACCGTAATGGGGATGAATGATGATGACGACGACGACACAACAACACCCAGTCATCTCGAGGCAGGAAAAATCCCTGACCCCACCGGGAATCGAACCCGGGACCCCGGGCTCGGGAAGCGAGGACGCTACCGCGAGACCACGAGCTGCGGACGTCGAATAGTAAAACGCGAAATATGCCTGGAGGTACAGATGACAAGAAATAAAATGCATGCAAAAGAAATATAGCAATGATGAGGCTGCTATCAAATATGACGTCAGCTGTTATATCATGAGGAGGGGGAGGAGGAGATTAGTGTTTAACGTCCCTTCGACAACGTGATCATTAGAGACAGAGCACAAGCTCGGATTAGGGAAGGAACTCTTTCGTACCGTGCCAAAGGAACCATTTGGTCATTTTCATGAAGCGATTCAGGGACATCACGGGAAACCGAAGCTGGATGGCCGGACTCAGGTTTGAACAGTCGTCCTCCCAAAGCGAGTCCAGTGTGCTAACCACTGCGCCACCTCGACAGGTGCTGTGCTATCGTCGTGCGGTAAGCTCATCAGCATGCAGCAGCAGTAGAAGAGGCAACGGTATAGAGAGGCAGTCCGTCACCTAACGGTGCTCCGGGACCAGAGCCTCGGCTTGGCTTACTACTTTCCTGTGCTTCACGCTCACGTTTCGAAAATTCTGAAACACCACTATTATTATTTTCCTCTCATAGATACGATAGTGGCTTTATAGTCAAAACCAGCGTTCTATTATAGCTAACTGAGAAGTGACAGACTGCGAATTGTACAGTTTATTTAGATACGAAGGTACCTAGGTGTACGCGACCCAATTTAAACATGACTCTCAAATATTTGAAACTGCAGCCAAACTTTTACCTGAAATGCGTAAAAAATCTCCTTCCAATAGCAGTTTGTGACTCAGTGTTGTGTAAAAATGGACTAAGGCTCAAAGGACAAACCCAGAAGAAGAAATTTGAAGAATGAGGAATGAGCCATTACTGAGGAATTAAAGTTAAATTGCAAACAAAAATTTATTACAAGAGCGCTCTAGCTAAAACTTTACTACAATATCGATAAGATATGCTAATAAATCAAGGAATTTTAATCTTTAAATTTTACCTTTTAAATTAAGGTCATTGTTTGATATTAGGAAAATTCTTTTCCTCTGCCTTTTATGTTCGTGCTTCGTCCGACGTACGTTATTTTCCTTCCAGGTTAGCAGAGTTTCTTCACTTTGTCTAAATCATGGCCCCCAAGTCTGATCACTATCATTAATTCATCCCTGGTACTCCTCATTACTTTCGCTTTTCCTCGGTTCACTCTCAATACATATTCTCTACTTATCAGAATGTCCATTCCTCCTCGCATTCTATGAGTCCGGCAATTTCAACAAATCAAATAGTTGTTATTCTTTCACCCCGGATTTAATGCCAATCGGGAAGATATTTTAGTTCTCTCACTGCTTCTTCAATGTACAGGTTAAACATCGGGGAAGAAACACTGCATCC
The DNA here is from genome assembly GCF_023898315.1 of Schistocerca nitens. NCBI lineage: Eukaryota > Metazoa > Arthropoda > Insecta > Orthoptera > Acrididae > Schistocerca > Schistocerca nitens. Next base: position 255,489,080 of record NC_064618.1, read on the forward strand.
CTATCTTACACCCATTTTAGTCCGAGAGCTTCTTACTTTGTCCTCCACCCTCCCTGTTCCTTCTTCGTTCTCGTACTTTGTACATATTGTGGTTCACCCGCCTTTCCGTATGGTTTACTCCATTAAAATTTCGCATTTTTCATTGTCTAGCGCTTTTTCTAGTTTGACAAATACTATGAAACCACCTTAATATTTCGTCACTCTTGCCCACATTATCAACTTCCGCATCAGACTAAATCTCTGGTGCCGTTACCATGTTTAACGCCAAATTGATCGCGACTTAAAGATACCAGCAATTTTCTTTTTAACATTCAAGCCTGAGTCGTATAGAAGAATATGCGATAATTCTCGCACTTTTCGGCGCTTGCTATCTTGTGAATTGTGTGGATGATATTTTTCCGAAAGTCGTACGGTGTATCTCTAGTCTCATAGACTCTACACACCAACTTGACTAGTCATTTGGTTCTCATTTCCACCAATAATTTTTGAAGTTCCGAAGGACTGTAATATATGCTTCCGCCTTAATGGACTGCATAAAACAACCATATCCAAGACTAGCGTCTGAAACTCAATGAGAATGTTCAGCTGGACACATGTTTGAGACTTGGATGTAAAACTAGGCTCTGGACAGTTTGGTGCTCACGCGAACCATAGGATGAGACTCCTCACCAACTAAATGCGTGTAAAATGTAACAACTACACTTAACTACACTTTCGATGTATCTTATGGGACGCTTTTTACTTCTTTCCAAAAGTGCTCGGTTACACAATCGATTTACATGCAGCCCTTTTGTACAACATGCATACATTTATTCTAATTACTCGTTCGGCATCCAGCCGACATCAAGTACAATTTTAGAACAGAAATTTGAATACTGTGTTACATTAAGACAATGATACGTTTCCAGAATGAGATTTTCATTCTGAAGCGGAGAGTGCGCTGATATGAAATTTCCTGGCAGATTAAAACTGGCAAAGGTCCCGAGTTCGAGCCTCGGTCCCGCACACAGTTTTAATCTGCCTGGAAGTTTCAATGATATGGTTATATAATGATCTCCAAGGTAAAGAAGCATTTTTCCTCATACGTTAAGCTATACTTCAGTTTCGTTTTCCAATTGTCCGTGATGTTTGCTGACTGCCGCAACATATGCCATTGAGGGTTTCGCTGAACTCGGAGTCAGCTTTATTCTCGCATGTGTCAATGTTGCGCCACTCCGTGTTCAGCTCAGTAGGCACTATAACAGGAGCACTGTAAAAGCGTAAGGACACTTTGCTGCATCAGATCACGTTCAGATATCTTCGAATGGGTTTGAACGGTTCCTAGTGGTTCCAACCTGTCCACGAGCGCAAGAACTGCAGTTGCACTGCTATCCAAACGGGTGCGATTACGTTCAGTAGCGATACAGTTCCACAATGTCCACGGAATGTCCAAGAACGGCAGCAGTGTCGAATGTTGTCAGAACGTTTTCATGTTACTCGCTGCACTGCTAATTGTCGTTGTCGAGCGCGAAATGTATGGCAGTTTATGTACCAGGGAAACGCATGGTATCATTGACGCTGTTAATGCCATCCCCTGAGGCCTTTGCGTTTCGATTCTGAGCACTGGTGAGTATGAAATGTTTTCGTAGGCCATCCATAAGAAAACCGTGCGACTTCATTGTTGGGCGTCACTTCTGAATTCCATCGCGGAGGCGTCTAAACAAGGAGATGATATGTGGGTTGGAGAGGCTGCCACAAACTTCCCGTCGTGTGACACGTCCGCGGTGGCGTGAAATTTGGTGCGAATGTGACACTAACACATATTACACGTCACATCAATTTCTCTGTTCTGGCTTTTTTTTTCACAAGTGTCGATATCTTGCTGTTTGAAGTGTGGTCGAGATCAACGGTGAAGTCGCGCAACGCCACCGTTTTGTATCATTACAGAGGAAAGTCTTAGGCGCCTTTGAGCCAAATTTTAAACCTGTGCGTTGGAATGTGCACAATTAGCGGCTTCCAAAATAGTTATCCTTTAATTTGTAGTAAGATCCTGTGGGACCAAACTGCTGAGGTCATCGAGCCCTGAGTTTATACACTACTCAATCTAACTTAAACTAACTTACGCTAAGGACAACACACACACACCCATGCGCGAGGGATGACGTGAACCTCCGACGGGGCGAGCTGCGCGAACCGTGACAAGGATCCTCAAACCGAGCGGTTACCCCGCGCGGCTGACTCTACAATTTTAGTGTGGCTGTGGCAAGTTGAGATGCCAGATACCATCCTGAGAGCTCGGCTGACAGCAAGAAAATATCAGCAGAAACGAAAGAAAATAGCCGGCCGTTGGTGGCCGAGCGGTTCTGGCGCTACAGTCTGGAACCGCGCGACCGCTACGGTCGCAGGTTCGAATCCTGCCTCGGGCATGGATGTTTGTGTTGTCCTTAGGTTAGTTAGGTTTAAGTAGTTCTAAGTTCTAGGGGTCTTATGACCTCAGCAGTTGAGTCCCATAGTGCTCAGAACGATTTGAACCATTTTTTAAAAAGAAAATAGTAAAAACGGAATAACTGTCAAACACATCTTTCCAAATCAAATTGAGCTGGTGCGCTGCTGGCGCCAGTCTCCATAAATTGTCATCGCTATCGTTATGAGTCGATTTTGTGGTGCCTGCTCGTGTTCTTCGCATCTTTGGCGGGTGGCTATTTAACTGCGGTGCTCGCGCTCTGCTGGGTCTTGCGTTCGAGTATCAGCTGTATGAGCTACAGTGACGGAGTCGGTACGACGAGGGACCGTGGGCAGCTGCTGCGGCGTGTTTCGCCGCAGGTCCGTTGTTGATGATGACTGGTATTTCCTGGAGATCTGAAGGACAGAATTCCTTCGCGTCTGTTACATGTTACTCAAAGTGAACGAACTGGAGTCGTCAAATTGTTTCTTCGTGAGTTCTGTTCACGTTAGTTGAATAACCGAGTGCACTGAAAACTATCTTGGTTGTTTCAAGTCATTTGTCACTGTACTTGACCGAGGCGCTTAAGATGTTGATGATATTTATGTGCCGGCCTGGATGGCCGAGCGATTCTAGGCACTACGGTCTGGAACCAAGCGACCGCTACGATCGCAGGTTCGAATCCTGCCTCGGGCATGGATGTGTGTGATGACCTTAGGTTAGTTAGGTTTAAATAGTTCTACGTTCTAGGGGACTGATGACCTCAGATTTTAAGCCCCATGGTGCTCAGAGCCATTCGAACCACTTTTTATTTCTTTGTTCTAGAGAACTGGCTAATCAAATTTTAAGAGCCGTTACTGGGCGAGTGTTCATCTAGGTTAGTCAGGCTTGGGTTCATTGGTGCCGTGTACAATTAAAGGTTCATTTATAACCAGTTGGGCAGACATATTTGTCTATCTAATGCGCCAGAATGTTGTCTGCCGCTGGCAGTGGTCGACGCGAGCAAACTCCGATCGGGGTATCACGGAGGAAGAGCGAAATTTAAGAACCTGCTTTGGTGTCTGTGGTTAGGTTGTTACTGTCCTGCAATTCCATCTTTCCGGTGGAGCGGTGTGGCTTCCTGGAAGCTTAATTGTAGCCCAAGGTTCGGTATAGCTCCATTTTACCTTCTCGTACGTGAATCTCCTCTATCTGGTAGCACCTTTCGCTTTCGGTCTACTCGCGTCCATCACTAATTTCCAACGTAAAAGAAAAATAAATAAATAAATAAAATAAAAATTGTAATGGCTCCATGTTAAGAATATTTACTATTATTATGGATGTGAACCTCGTACCTGTGAGTAATACTAAAGAGAAGCTTAGTCGAGTGCATTAATCGGATACTAATGTAATCTCTTACAATTGATTAAAATCAGACCATGGAAGCAGTCTTAGAATTTGATATGCAAGCCAGTTCCTATGTAAGTCATGAGGCACCCAGTTATGTCAGTTAAATTTATTAATGGGGTTTTATGAACATTGTTTTGATTATTAAAAATTGCTTGAGTAAAATTTGAAAGATCTATGTCTGTGTTTGTAATAAAGAAATGTATGGCAACTACAGACTGGTTATGTGTTTAATTTTGATGTGTCGAAAGGAATGATGCATCACAAATACTTTATCAGCTTCGGATTCCTCAGAAAAATACTCCCTGAAAAGCGCCAGGTACTTAAGTGTGATTTGCAAAGTATCGATGTAGATGTAACGGAATATCATGTGGAAGAGTTGCAGTGACTAACCTGATAATTGAAGTTTCTCCTAAGAATCTCTTTCTAGTAAATGTGGGACGAATTTTAAAAAAGACTGCTAATAGAGAACAATAAAAAGTTACACATTACACTGTCAGATTATTTTGTTGTTCTATTCAAAATTGTTCACACAGATCCTCATCCTGTGTGTTGCCACAACGTGAGTAGAATGACATCGGAACTGTATTCGCCATTTCAGCCGTTAACAGAACAAGGTCAGCTTTGACACACACAATACTCAAAAACTGATAATATGTTTCTCGAGCAGTGCAGATACTTACATGAAATCTTTGGCTTTTTTTATGTCAGCGTCCTCGGGATCTCGGTTCAACAGAAGCTCTGGAAATTTCTTCTTTAAGGAAAAGTAGGCGTCCAACGACGTTTTCACGCGTTCCATGCTGCATTTGCAGTTGATGAACATTCTCTCCAGACGCCGATCATCTTAGGAACAGAACATAGCTAATTATACACATTATTGATAGATAATTCAATGGGAAACGAAATGATAAATACATTTAAAATTCTAGTTAGAATCGTGGATTGAAGGTGTTTAATGTTGCACGTGCTACCACTAGAAATACAGACCTTATATTAAAACTTGTTCTCTCAGACAATCTGACGTGTGGTTGAACCGAGGGGAAACATTTGCTCGGCAGAGATAATGAGGTATTAATTAGAATTTTCACGAATCAAACGGTCTTTGAAATACAAACTACTAGTCTAAGCATTCCAAAGACGTGTAAGACATCCCTGCGTTTAATCGAGATTAAAACTGTAATTCTTAAATATTTGTGCATGTGATTTTAAATTGGCATTAAAATATTTACTTTTTGAACATATTAGAGTATCATGATAAAAATAGCGTAAGACTCCTGAAACTTCTATTAAATTAGAATTACTTGTAGTGCTCAATCATCCTAAATCCATCCGTTTTCGTCTGAGATCTGACAACAGAATACCTAACCTTCTTTCAATTGAGTTGATGCAACTACATTGTGACCCAACATAGGAACTGTACTTTATATCTACGCATTGTTTTAGTCAAGGAATTACTGGAAAACGCTTAGCTTTATCATGCTCTACTACTAATGTCACAGCATATCTAAAAGAATGAATTTCTTCCATCGCAATATGAGGTAACGTTTACGTATAGTTTTACTCTGGAAAACCAATTCGAGCAGTGGTACATCATCCAAGTAAATCCTCTCGCAACTACAAATAATCTGTCACCCTCACCCCTATTCCTTGGTCATCTCTCTCAAAATGAATTATTTTGTGGTTTCTGCTGCAAGAAATATATTTCCAGCTAATGGTCCAGAAGAACGTTTCAGATAATCTAAACGTAAATGTTGTTCTAAATGTAAAACCAGACCAGCACGTTATTGCGCACATAAATTCAAGTTACCACAGATTGGTTGGTTGCTTGGTTTAAAAGGGGGGGGGGGGGGGGGGACCAAACTGCTGGGTCATCTGTCCCTTGTTCCGAATAAAACAATGCCAAAAGTGTGAAAATAAAACAAGCGAGACTGACAACACAAAACGGAGAGAAAGGAAAAACTACAAGATCGACGGAAGAGCAACAAACACAAATGGACAAAAGGGGAGAAGAAAACCACATAAACGCAAGAAACAGGTAGAAGAAATTAAAACAACAAAACAGATTACCATGGCTGGCTGAACATGAGAATAAAAAGCAGAAGCCAGCCACTCTGCAACAGATGGAAACCTCCACCCTAAAAGCACTAGAGTGGAGGACACAGAGGGTCAAAGGTTATGCGCTAAGACAGACTAGATCAAATGATAAAACCCATACTCACGAGTAAAACATAAAACTAAATCAGCCGATGAGGCGTTGTCAGATAAAATTATCGGCAACGAGTCCGGTAACCGAAGATTTCGTTGCAGGGCAGCCAAAGTTGGCCACTGTCAGCCGGGCGCAGCATCGACACTGAGGCGGTTCTTCACGATAGCTTGTACGTAGGTTGCTCAAGGAGTCAGTGCACAGAAAAAACGACTCCCCATGGCATGAACGGATGTGCTTAGGAGCCACCAGCTGTGCACTGGAAACGCTGCAGCCATCGGACAACGAATGCTGTTCAATATGTCCTCCATGGACAAACGCGAAGCCGACGTGACCATCAGCTATCGAGCCGTCGGTGTAAACCAGTGTATGGCGTCGGTACGTGTCAAGAATCGAGAGGAAGTGACAGCCAAGAGCCGCGAGGTGAACTGAGTCCTTTGGGACATGTGAAAGGTCCAGGCGAAGCCGCGGCCTAGGTGTACACCATGGAGGTATACGCGAATGGATCTCGAGTATAGGTGCTAATGGCAGGGACTCCCGATCATACACAAGGGATCGGACGCGAACTGCAATTGCAAGCCCTGACCTGGGCCGCCGATGCGGAATATGAACCGCCGTGGGCGAGAAAAGGAGACGGTAATTCGGATGCGCAGAAGAACTACGAACATGTGCAACGTAATTGGCGAGCAATTGCGTACGCCTGACCTGCAATGGAGGGGCTCCAGCCTCCGCCTCCTCGTCCTAAAAGCTTCCGACTCTAGTCGAACGCCACAGTGGTGCACTGGGTTGAGTAAACACAACGCTGAGGGCGCCGACGAACCATAAACCAGACTCCGATAGTCAAGGTGGGATTGAGCAAAGGCTCCCTAGAGCTGTAGCAGCGTAGAGCGATCCGTACCCCAGTTGGTGTTGCTTATGCAGCGGAGGACATTGAGGTGCTGCCAGCACTTCCACTTAAGCTGACTAAGGTGAGGAAACCAAGACGATCGGGCGTCGAAAACCAGTTTTAAAAATCGATATGTCACCACTACAGTGAGGGGATCGTCAGCAAGGCAAAGTTCTGGTTCCGGATGAACGGTACGACGCCGACAGAAGTGCATAATACACGACTTTGTGGAAGAAAACTGGAAGCCGTGGTCTAGAGCCCATGACTGTGCCTTGTGGATGGCTCCCTGTATGCGCCATTCACCAACACCAGTACTGGTGGAGCAGTACAAAATGCAGAAGTCGTCTGCATATAGAGAGGGTGAGACGGACGGCCCTATAGCTGCTGCTAGACCGTTAATGGCCACTAAGAAATACACTCGTTACAGAGCCCTGCGGGACCACTTCTCCTGGATACTGGGGGAAGTGTAGGAGGCACCAACTTCGACACGGAAAGTACGAAGCGACAGGAAATTCTGGATAAAATTCGGGATCGGATCTTGGGAACCACACTTGTAGAATGTGGCAAGAATATAATGTCGCCAGGTGGTGTCACATGCTTTTCGAAAATAAAAAAAGACGACAACAAGGTGTTGGCGTCTGGAAAAGGCTGTTCGGATAGCAGACTCGAGGGACACAAGATTATCAATGGTAGAGCGACCCAGGCGGAAACCACCCTGGCACAGAGCCAGTAAGTCACGTGACTCCAGGACCCAACCCAACCACCGACACACCATACGTTCCAGCAGCTTATGAAGAACGTTGATGAGGCTGATGGGCCGATAGCTATCAACATCAAGCAGATTTTTGCTGGGTTTGAACACTGGTATGATGGTGCTCTCCCGCCAGTCCGATGGAAAGTCCCCATCGCACCAGATCCGGTTGAAGATCACGAGGAGATGTCGCTTGTAGTCAGACGAGAGATGTTTAATCATCTGACTGTGGATCTGATCTGGCCCAGGAACTGTGTCGGGGCAATGTGCTAGGGCAGTCAGGAGCTCCCACTCTGTAAATGGGGCATTACAGGGTTCTCTGTTGCATGTAGTGAACGAGATGAGTTTCCCTTCCATCCGACATTTGAAAGTGCGAAGACTGGGGGTATTTATCCAACGCAGAGACGCGAGCATGCTCATCAGCAAAGTGCTCGGAAAACGCGTTTGCGTCGGTAGATAGTACGCCATTTATGTTAACATTGGGAACACCTGTTGAATCTGGTGCCCAAAATCCCGTTTGATCTTTGCCCACACTTTGGAAGGGAACGTATGGCACCCAATGGGCGAGACGTCTCTCTCTCAACTCTCTTGTTTCCGTCTTAAGCTGATGAACGTGGGCACGGAGCCGTTTAAAGGCTACGAGGCGCTCCGGGGAAGTATGCCGCTTGTGCCGCTGTAGAGCTCCCCGAGGCTCCTTAATTGCCTCAGCGATTTCCGGCGACCAGCAAGGTACTGCGTTTCTTCTGGGGCATCCTAAAGAACGAAGGATCACGTTTTCCGTAGCAGAAACGATCGTTGTAGTTACCTGCTCAACCACCACATCGATGTTACCATGTGGGGGAGAGTCAATGGTGACAGCAGAGGTGAAAGCGTCCCAGTCTGCCTTGTTTAAAGCCTATCTGGGCAGGTGTCCATGGTTCTGTCGCCGGGGCAGTGACAGGAAGATTGGGAAGTGGTCACTACCACACAGGTCGTCATGTGCTCTCCTGTGGATAGATGGGAGAAGGCGAGGACTGCAAACCGAGAGTTCAATGGCCGAATATGTGGCATGTGCCACACTGAAATGTATTTAAGAGGTAGAGGTCAAGTTGTGACAGTAAATTTTCGACATCTCTGCCTCGGCCAGTAAGCACAGTACCACCCCACAAGGGGTCATGACCGTTAAAACCTCCCAAGAGTAGGAAAGGTTTAGGGAGTTGATCAATCAGTGCAGCCAATGCGTTCAGGGGTACTGCACCACTGCAGACAGTTATTTTCTGCGTCGTCCTTATCCTGACAGCCGCCACTTCAGGAGGGGTTTGAAGGGGCACAGGTTCACTGCATACTGACTTCAGGACATAGACACAAACTCCACCTGACTCTCTATTATAGTCACTAAGGTTCTTGTAATAACCTCTATAGCTGCGGAGGGCAGGAGTCCGCATTTCTGGGAGACAGGTTTCCTGGAGGGCAATGCAGAAAGCAAGTGTGAAGCTTAAGAGTTGCCTGGGGGTGAAAAACACCGCCGCAATTCCACTGGAGGATGACGTTATCGTGAGGCTGGGGAGGCATGAAGCGTGCAAGGGGGCAGGTCATGCTTCCGGGTCACCTGCTGCCACAGATTTAGTATCTGCAGCCATTTCTATGGCCGATCAGGCACCAGTGAGATCCAGGTCCGCAGGGGAGGCTAAGATCTCCACCGCATCCTCAGATGCATAATTGATAGGGAGTGGTGGTGTTGGGGCCACCAGAGGGTCCTGTTTCTTAGCAGTCTTCTTCTTAATTTGCTTGCTCTCTCGCTTTTCTTTAGGGACTTGCTCGAAAGATTTCTCCGAAGCAGCTTCAGGCACAGAGGAAGACTGTGAAGCTCTTTGTCTAGCAGCTTTTGGCTCCTTGAACCACGGCTGAATGTCCACCATGGCATTAGTGGAGACCTAGGAAGAGAGGGCCCCAAGAGACCTCTTCTGCACAAGAGGAGCCAGAGGAGGCTGTTACTTCTCCGACAGGGGGGGCTTGGGACCAATGTCCCCAGCATTTTGGGTGGGGGGGAGGGGCTTTCTCCAAAAGTAGGTGCTTTGGGAGTAATGAAGGATGATTTGCCCCCAAACACAAAGGGGGCGGATGTATTCTGTTGGCCTGGAGGGTCCATTGTACGTGGCACAGTGTGAGAAACCACTGGCAGTTGGAACGGCGATGGTGACGTAGCTGCAGCATATGTAGACGCCAACCGAATGGGGTTTAATCTTTCAAATTTATGTTTAGTCTCTGTGTAAATCAACTGGTTCAGGGTCTCGTACTCCATGATTTTCCTCTCCTTTTGGAGTACTGGGCAGTTAGGCGAGCAGGAGGAATTGTGCTCTTCACAATTGCTGCAAGTGGGAGGAGGCGAACATGTAGTATCTGGGTGCAGCGGACGTCTGCAGTATCGACATGTGGCACTGGAAGTTCAGCGGGAAGACATGTGACCAAATATTCAGCACTTAAAGAACCGCATTGGAGGAGGGAAGTATGGTATAACGTCACAGCGGTAAACGATCACCTTGACCTTTTCGGGCAATGAATCACCCTCAAAGGCCAAGAATAAGGCACTGGTAGCAACTCTGTGTCCGCTGTATATGCGCCAGATGAAATGAACACTACGCCGTTGTAAATTGGCGTGGAGCTCGTCGTCAGTTCGCAAGAAGAGATCGTGATAGAAAATGATCCCCTGGACGATATTGAGGCTTTTATGGGGAATGACAGAAACAAGAATATCACCCAGCTTGTCACAGGCGATAATGCTCATGATTGGGCTGTGTATGATGTCTGAATCAAGACTGCGCCGTTTCGCATCTTGGACAGCGCTGTCACTTCTCCAAACTTATCCTCAAGGTGTTCAACGAAAAATTGACGCTTCATGTGTAGAAATGAGTCATAATCAGTTCTGTAGCAGACTAAGAACCGAGGCGAATATCGCTCTCTCCGTTCTGTAGCCCTACGTTCCTCCCATGGTGTAGCGAGGGGGGGATATGATTTACGGTCATACCTGTCGGCATTGTATTCGATCTTGCCCTTCCTCGAGGCTGCTGGTGCCATACAGTCACCAGCAAGAGATGACAGTCCGCTTCATTGCGGGTCACCCACTCCGATCAGGGGCTCTCCCCATGGGCGCCACCCAGCCACAGAAAAGGGCGCCCCTCCCATCGGAGATTCGAGTCCTCCCTCAGGCTTCAGTGTGTGTGCTGTTCTTAGCATAATTTAATTTACGTTAGTATAAGTAGTGTGTAAGTATAGGGACCAATAACCTCAACAGTTTGGTCCCTTAGGACTTCACACGTATTTGAATATTTTGAACACAGCAAATGCCAACTGGCATAATGGCTGTTGCCAGAACTCCTGATGCCCCAGAAAGATAGGCATCTACTGCTTGGCATACGTAGGGAGTTTACAGCTCAGACATCAGCAGTGCGATCCCTGTGTTGTAAGGGGGCTACAACCAAATGGGTATATGACGGCCCCACCACAACGGAGAGGCTACTGTGCTGGATATTGGGTGCAGAGAAATGCAATATTGTCATAAGGGTGAAAGAGGACAGGGTACAACGGAAGATGACATACCCCGGAAAGTGTCCTCGCCCAAATAGTTGAATCGCAGGTGGAAATTCAAAGCCATGACAAGAGATTCGGAAGATCGAATCTAAGGGCACTCGTGCACCATATAAGGCGTCCTTCGCCATTTGACCCGCACTTCTGTAGAATTTTTAAAGTGGCAGGTCAAACCATAGAATGTGACCTGAACTCATAGCGCCGAAAATTGTGAGACTTCTTTTATTCGCCTCCTACGACAGGCAGGAAGACCTCGGGCCTTTTCTAACCCCCGAACCGGCAGGGGGGTTACCACAGATTGTCACAGCAGTGAAAGATAAGTTACAAAAAGGAGCGCAATATTTTCTTAATAGCGCATTAGCCGTGAAAGACATAAAATTGTTGTCAGTAGCCATGAAGAGCGACCTCACCTTGAAACTTTCCTATATTTCTCAGGCGAGATTTGTGATTCGTTATGACTAAACTACACGTAAAATAACGAGAAGAACGATGACGAAGTTAGTTAAAGCAGAAAAAGGATGTAGATAACCTGCTACTTTCACAGAATAGCGTAAGTAGTTTCCAGATAAGGTTAATTCTCAGTTTGCACAAACAGGAAAGCAGAACCACCAGATGTGCATACATGATTGTCAGTACAATGAAAAGTACACACTAATTATGTACATGATCATCTTTACTGAGGGTACGACGGCCACATAGTAGTTAGATGAAGATGCTATTTTTCAACTTGGGCCATAATTTATCTGAGCGTCCCTCTTTACCTCCCACCGTTGCCGAGGTCGCTAACACACTCTTGTGCGCTGGCGCTGCTCTCAGTGCTATGCCAGTTGGAATCAATGTGGCGGAAAATTTTACTGCCAGTATTTGGTCAGTGAAGGAAGGAGAGGTGGCGTGAAGTTCACGAATACCAGACTTGCATTGTATTCCAAATGTCTCCGCAGTGCGTCAAGGAGTGAGTGTATGTGACCCTTGAGCGTTATCCACCCATCTGATTGGGACGTTAAGAGGGCGACCCACTTGGTGCTATTCGCAAGGTGTATACTGAATGCCGGTACCTGTTTCACTTTCTTCCATTTCTTAATCTGTAATAAGCACAACACCGCGCTATATAAGCACTAATCTTACGATTCAGGTACACGTTTGACACTTCGCTACAGATCAGAGGAAGGAAAAGGAAAGCCACCTTCATTGGCACCTTGCTAGAATGACGATGCAGGACTAAGTGCTCGCCTACACACCCTCCATAAGTATGGGACAACTTTGACTATTCTCCTTTGGTCAACGTTATATATTAGCAAACTGTAGCGTTATGAGCATGTAGGCAAGTTATTCGTCCACCTGTGGATGGTATCGATGAGAGCTGAATTTGCTTGCTTGGCTGGGTACGTGTCGATGGGGCGAAGACGTCGCGCGATCGCGCCAGGCGAGAGCAAGTGCAGGGACAAGGAACACGTGACTGGAAACGGGGAAAATCCCTAATCTGGGAATTTGGACGGCTGTTACTAGCATGGTCTTTGTCCAGGAGATGCTCCAAGAAATGGTGACTTAATTACAGCTGTTTGAGATTCGACAGTAACTCATCAAATATTAATGGAAATCTGGTTACATTTGCAGTCTCAAAAACATGAGACACTTAGTGACACAGCAAGGTCCCAATATCTTTAAAATGGTTAAAATGGCTCTACGCACTATGGAACTTAACATCTGAGGTAATCAATCTCCTAGACTTAGAACTACTTAAACCTAACTAACCTAAGGACATCACACACATCCATGCCCGAGGCAGGATTCGAACCTGCGACCGTAGCAGCAGCGCGTTACCGGACTGAAGGGCTTAGCACAGCTCTGCCACAGTGGCCGGCTTATCTTTAAACCTACAGAAGTTAATGTCTCACAGTTAATAAAAATTTACACAACCAAACTCTTAACCGCTTCGTGCAATTTCAACAAACGATATCTTAGATGATAGCCTTGCACTATAGCTATCACCCCAGGAAACTACGTACCTATATCAGTTTTATTTGTTCATTTACCGCGTTTTTTATGTGTGTTTCATCACGCAAATGTTTGAACATTGTATCCGCCGCAGTTACATAGTAAATCAACACAGTATCAATACCTCATATTGTCATATTTGTGTAGGTGTAAATGGCGAGTTTACTATTTTGCCAGTAACTCTATTTAAATATTTATTGCAAGAGCTATTAGAAAACTGCTAATTTACAAGTAGTCAATCACGTGTGTTAGTTGACACGAAACTGAAAAAGAGAATCAAAACACACTTTGTCAAGAAGGCATAAATAGAAGTTTAAACAATACTTAGAGCCATCTGTTGTCGCTTACCTTGAGCATACTTGCGCAAGAGTGTAGGCCGATTTCTTTATGAACCAACTATTAGTAATATTTATTGTAAATAATCTGAGTATAACGGAATGTTTACGGCGTTTCTTTATTTAAATATTGCTGTAATATATTAGTTTAGTCCTGGAAGTGGTCAAAGATGAGTCAGCTCACGTCTGTATATCTAAGGTCAGCGTATTTTGGGTGGGGATGACTTTCAGTCAAGGGGAAAGCAGACATTAGCAGAACACCACAAGAATCACGAGCTCAAGGGAGAGATACTAGTCACTTTATGTTCGGTTCTTCAAGAAGGCAAACCTTTCTGCAGTAAGGAGCATGACTTGGCCGTGACTTGGTGATTGATTCTGGGTACTGAATGGCCGCCGCCATACTTAAATTTCTCAAGGGACTTGAGATTTCGAGAGATCTGAAATTGCACCAGAGTAGGACATTAACTTTTGCCTATTGATTTATGGATATCAGACAGCGTATGAGTTCCTGTTCTTTGCATCACTTATGTTAATTTGTGGACCGTCACGTTGAACTCTAAGCTGTTTGGAGCTGTTGAATGTTCGTGTATGGTGATTACGAAACGGATATAGTTTTCGCATACGTTTGATAACTACACTCCTGGAAATAGAAAAAAGAACACATTGACACCGGTGTGTCAGACCCACCATACTTGCTCCGGACACTGCGAGAGGGCTGTACAAGCAATGATCACACGCACGGCACAGCGGACACACCAGGAACCGCGGTGTTGGCCGTCGAATGGCGCTAGCTGCGCAGCATTTGTGCACCGCCGCCGTCAGTGTCAGCCAGTTTGCCGTGGCATACGGAGCTCCATCGCAGTCTTTAACACTGGTAGCATGCCGCGACAGCGTGGACGTGAACCGTATGTGCAGTTGACGGACTTTGGGCGAGGGCGTATAGTGGGCATGCGGGAGGCCGGGTGGACGTACCGCCGAATTGCTCAACACGTGGGGCGTGTGGTCTCCACAGTACATCGATGTTGTCGCCAGTGGTCGGCGGAAGGTGCACGTGCCCGTCGACCTGGGACCGGACCGCAGCGACGCACGGATGCACGCCAAGACCGTAGGATCCTACGCAGTGCCGTAGGGGACCGCACCGCCACTTCCCAGCAAATTAGGGACACTGTTGCTCCTGGGGTATCGGCGAGGACCATTCGCAACCGTCTCCATGAAGCTGGGCTACGGTCCCGCACACCGTTAGGCCGTCTTCCGCTTACGCCCCAACATCGTGCAGCCCGCCTCCAGTGGTGTCGCGACAGGCGTGAATGGAGGGACGAATGGAGACGTGTCGTCTTCAGCGATGAGAGTCGCTTCTGCCTTGGTGCCAATGATGGTCGTATGCGTGTTTGGCGCCGTGCAGGTGAGCGCCACAATCAGGACTGCATACGACCGAGGCACACAGGGCCAACACCCGGCATCATGGTGTGGGGAGCGATCTCCTACACTGGCCGTACACCACTGGTGATCGTCGAGGGGACACTGAATAGTGCACGGTACATCCAAACCGTCATCGAACCCATCGTTCTACCATTCCTAGACCGGCAAGGGAACGTGCTGTTCCAACAGGACAATGCACGTCCGCATGTATCCCGTGCCACGCAACGTGCTCTAGAAGGTGTAAGTCAACTACCCTGGCCAGCAAGATCTCCGGATCTGTCCCCCATTGAGCATGTTTTGGACTGGATGAAGCGTCGTCTCACGCGGTCTGCACGTCCAGCACGAACGCTGGTCCAACTGAGGCGCCAGGTGGAAATGGCATGGCAAGCCGTTCCACCGGACTACATCCAGCATCTCTACGATCGTCTCCATGGGAGAATAGCAGCCTGCATTGCTGCGAAAGGTGGATATACACTGTACTAGTGCCGACATTGTGCATACTCTGTTGCCTGTGTCTATGTGCCTGTGGTTCTGTCAGTGTGATCATGTGATGTATCTGACCCCAGGAATGTGTCAATAAAGTTTCCCCTTCCTGGGACAATGAATTCACGGTGTTCTTATTTCAATTTCCAGGAGTGTATTTAGTTTGGGGATACTGCTACGATTCTCGAAACACTCAACGTAACTTTACAGCATCTGATAGGGGTATTTTCTGTCTGTATTTTAACTCAATAACATAGGACCATTTACCGTTTATTTCAGATGTCGTCTTCGAATAAGGACTATTCAATACAATTCATCAGTTACAGACGTTACAGTAGAACCCTTGTTATTAAATTATGCATTTAACTTTTATTTTGTATTTCTGTGTATTTCATTAACTTGCAATTCTAGGCAATGCATTGATTATTTGTCTGCACGATTAGAGCTGTTGTTATTGTGGTCTTCAGTCCAGAGACTGGTTTGATGTAGCTATCCATGCTACTCTATCCTGCGCAAGCTGCTTCATCTCCCAGTACCTACTGGACCCTACATCCTTCTGAATCTGTTTAGTGCATTCATCTCTTGGTTTCCCTTTACGATTTTTACCCTCCACGCTACCCTCCAATACTAAACTGGTGATCCCTTGATGCCTCAGAATATGCCCTACCAAATGATCCCTTCTTCTAGTCAAATTGTGCCACAAACTCCTCTTCCTTCCAATTCTATTGAATACCTCCTTATTAGTTATGTGATCTACCCATCTACTCTTCAGCATTCATCTGTAGCACCACATTTCGAAAGCATCTATTCTCTTCTTGTCTAAACTATTTATGTCCACGTTTCACTTCCTTACATAGCTACATTCCATACAAATACTTTCAGAAACGACTTCCTGACACTTAAATTTATACACAATGATAACAAATTTCTCTTCTTCAGAAAAGCTTTCCTTGCCATTGCCAGTCTACAGTTCATATCCTTTCTCCTTCGACCATCATCAGTTAGTTTGCTCCCCAAATAGCAAAACTCATTTAATACTTTAAGGGTCATTTCCTAATCTAATTCGCGCAGCATCACCCGACTTAATTCGACTACATTCCATTATCCTCGTTTTGCTTTTGTTGATGTTCATCTTATATCCTCCTTTCACACTGTCCATTCCGTTCAGCTGCTCTTCCAGGTCCTTTGCTGTCTCTGACAGAATTACAATGTCATCGGCGAACCTCAAAGTCTTTATTTCTTCTCCATGGATGTTAATTCCTACTCCGAATTTTTTTTATTGTTCCCTTTACTGCTGGCTCAATATACAGATTGAATAACATCGGGGATATGCTACAACCCTGTCTCACTCCCTTCCCAACCACTGCTTCCCTTTCATGCCCCTCGACTCTTATAACTGCCATCTGGTTTCTGTACAAATTGGAAATAGCCTTTCGCTCCCTGTATTTTACCCCTGCCATCTTCAGAATTTGAAAGAGAATATTCCAGTAAACATTGTCAAAAGCTTTCTCTAAGTCTACAAATGCTAGAAACGTAGTTTTGCCTTTCCTTAGTCTATTTCTAAGATACGTCGTAGGGTCAGTATTGCCTCACGTGTTCCAACATTTCTACGGAATCCAAAATGATCTTCCCCAAGGTCAGCTTCTACCAGTTTTTCCATTCGTCTGTAAAGAATTCGTTTTAGTATTTTGCAGCCGTGGCTTATGAAACTGATAGTTCGGTAATTGTCACATCTGTCAACACCTGCTTTCAGAGGTACAGATTATTATTTGCAGCGAGTTAGCTGCAGGGCATGAAAGCAAACGTACGCGGCTGTTTTTAATCGAGCTATTATTTTTAAGCATAGCTGTCCATAGCCCAAGCACCTAAAGTAAGAGCAACCTCAGGTATAAGCGCAACAGCTCGCATGGACTGCTGTGTTGAAGAGAAACTACTTACTAGCAGTAACCGATAGGTACTGTCACAACATTTACTGCCTTTGGCGTACCAAAACCTCAAGAACTGTTAAATTGGTGAAATCAAAACCAATAGAACAGCAAAATGTGAATACGCTAACACTTCTATGCACGTGGAAACATTTCTAGCTGGTCACTGGACAGTGGGCAATAAGCAAAGACCTGTTATGAAACGAAGGACCAATTCAGTCTGAGCAGAAAAATAAAACTTTATTTATGCCACGTAGCTTCTGGCATAATACTTGCGCTAGTGTAATTATAAACATTACGAGAACATTAAGGTGAGGAAAACATTTTACTAGAGAAACATGTACTAGACAGTATACATTGTGATCAAAATTATCCGGACACCTAGCTGAAAATGACTTACAAGTTCGTGGCACCCTCCATTGGTAATGCTGGAATTCAGTATGGTGTTGGCCCAGGCTTAGCCTTGATGACAACTTCCATCTTGCAGGCATACATTCAGTCAGGTGTTGGAATGTTTCTTGGGGAATGGCAACCAATTATTCACGGAGATCTGCATTGAGGAGAGATATCGACATCGGTCGGTGAGGCCTGGCATGAAGTCGGTGTTCCGAAACATCTAAAAGGTGTTCTATAGGATTCAGGTTAGAACTCTGTGCAGGCCAGTCCATTACCGGGATGTTATTGTCGTGTAACCACTCCGCCACAGGAAGTGCATTATGAACAGGTGGTCGATCGTTTTGAAAGCTGTAACAGCTATCTCCGAATTACTCTTCGACAGTGGGAAGCAAGAAGGTGCTTAAAATATCAATGTGCTGTGATAGTTCCACGCAAAACAACAAGGGGTGGAAGCCCCCTCCATGAAAAACACGACCACACCATAACACCACCGCCTCCGAATTTTACTGTTGGCACTACACATGCTGGCAGATGACGTTCACCTGGCATTCGCCATAAGTACACCTTGCCATCGGATCGCCACATTGTGTACCTTGATTCTTCGCTCCACACAACGTTTTCCAACTGTTCAAACGTCCAATATCTATGCTCCTTGCACCAAGCGAGACGTCGTTAGGCATTAACCAGCGTGATGTGTTGCTTATGAGCAGCCGCTCGACCATGAAATGCAAATTTTCTCACCTCCCGCCTAACTGTCATAGTACTTGGAGTGATTCTTATTCGAATTCCTCTGTGATGGTCTGGATAGATGTCTGCCTATTACACATTACGACCATCTTCAACTGTCGGCGGTCTCTGTCAGTCAACAGACGAGGTCGGCCTGTACGGTTTTGTACTGTACGTGTCCGTTCAAATTCCCACTTCATTATCACACCAGTAACAGTGGACCTAGGGATGTTTAGGAGTGTGGAAATCTCGCCTACACACGTGTGACACAAGTGACACCCAAGAACCTGACCACGTTCGAAGTCCATGATGTCCGCAGAGCGCCCCGGTCTGCTGTCTCACGATGTCTAATGAATACTGAGGTCGCTGATATGGAGTACCTGGCAGTAGGTGGCAGCGCATTGCACCTAATATGAAAAACGTATGTTTTGGGGGATGTCCGGACACTTTTAGTCACATTGTGTGTGTGTGCTCGGACAGTTGTCCATATAGAAGTCTGGTGCCACTTACCTATGTTTTTCGGCAAGTGTGGTTGCAGGTTGAGCCAGTTCCGTAGAGACGAGACAGCCTGCTGTATGTTCTGCTCTGTCGTCCCCAGCTGTTTGCGCACAAACGCAACGTCCTCGGCGGTGGCAGCCCCCAGAGACATCCTCAGTGCGCTGAGAAATTTCGTACCTGAGGGCAACACATGTATCATGCATCAACCTGTCCTCTCCTCCGCTATGCTGATGTGCCAATGGAGAAATTTGTGAAGCATACTGCGATACTTCTTACAGATCATACTTGTAAATAACAAGAAATTATAATGAAATCTGCAATACTGAGCACTCGCTAACTAAAAATCACGATACGTTCATCAAAGTAAGTCCTCCTCGACGTTTATACTACTTTTAAGCCGTTGTGTCCTGACGGTTGATATTTATGTTCGAAACTAACTTTAGTGTTTTTTTGATTCTACATTACAGTATAGTTTGCCGTTTCAATGTCTGCTTAGAAACTACGCTTAGGTTGATCCAGGAACTACGACGTGGGTGTAGCAGTATTCTGTTCACATCGGCATGCTTGAAATCGGTCAGTTCCCTTATTTCTCACCCTTGAGGTGCTTGGTATCGTTGAGTATTGATAGCAGATTCACCTGCCACTATCACTTTATGGACATTTGACCTTATTACAGTGGTTGCGGCTTGTGGGAGTATTCCACTGGTAGCCGCGTAAGTGCCAGTGCGAGAGTTATGTCGGTGGAGTGGAAACACACATCTAAAGTAGTCATCTCGATGGTGGGGTTCCAGGGCGACCGCCGAAATCAAGCATTCTGGTGGTCTAGGACCCATCACAATCAACTCCGTTTGGAACAGGAAAGTAGCTAACCGTGCAAATATCTTACCCACCAGAAATGTCACTGCCTAGCCATGTTATTTGTGCTGTGCAATAGCATTTGCAACTCTTAAATAACGTTTGTACATCACTATCAACCGTTAGAATACAAAGATTTAACTTGACATCATAAATTAAATGTAGAGCCAAAGGCGTCATTTCTTAAACGCAAAATCAGACACACTTGATATTCGTCGACTTTAGCGCCACCTACCGTGAATGATAAGCAGTGGTTTGAATAAACCGTGCGTATCTTTTGTTGTAGAATCCGAATACACAATGAAAACTGGGTTTACCATTCGAAAATATAAAGTTGATCCCGACCCCGCAGGAGACTTAGTCAGAATAGACAGATACCCCCTTTACTAATATTAATTTTTAAGCTAGAACATTTCTTTTTTCGTGATACTCAGTTGTCTCTAGTTAGAAAAACACCCCGTATAATAATAAATACAATTAAAGCTTATAAAGGCTAAATCAGTGTGAACTAACAATACTGCGGTCAGCAGCACAGGAAATCACGAATGATACAACCTGTTACCCAGGTCATCGCCGTTTTCTTTCATTTAGAAAGCAATAAGAGAAGAAAGTTCCAAAATAGGAATGTATGATACCAAAGCAAATGATGAAGTATTAGCTGAAATTAAGGAAGAATTTCCAGACAGGACAATGATTAGATTAAATGATACAGGGTGTTAGTTAATAACAAATAAAAGAACTATTTTAGAGAACACTATAATGGTGTAGTAAACTCATAAGAAGCACAGTGGATATGGCGCAGGAGCATCTTTTCCTAGGAATGAAGAACACATATCATGGCAAAAACCAACAAGGTTTTAGAAATGGTGTTATTGAAATAAACTTTGTACAACAAACTTTGTTAGCAGACATTGAAACTGAAGAAGTAACTGAGATTATGCCCGCGATACACAGCACTGCAGAGAAATGAAACGGACAGTGAAAACTAGGAGAAGAAAAACTAGAAACAAATGACATGCAGTTTTACAGAAGGAAACAATTTAAGCGAATAACTATACTACGAAAAGAACGCACGAGGAAAGTACGAGTGTACAGACGTCTTTAAAGAACCCTTACAAAAATGGCAGCAATGAATCCAGAAACCACTTTCAAAGAAGTGGTAGTCTATGGAAACAATTGTACTCGCAGACAAACGATGGAGTAGACACAAGTAGGCGGCAGTGAGTACTGTTGGTAAATCATACGAAAGAAGGAGCGTTCTGTCATTCGCTGCAGTTGCGCAATTTTGAGGAAAAAGGGTATCTTATTAGTCAGCTACCGGAATCCCAAAAAAAAGCTAAAGTCATCTAATGTATCTTATTTAGAGAAATATCACATGATGTGTGCAACGTATAACTCACAGGGATGATTTTAGACAGTAGGTGAAATAGGGTTCTGTGAACTAACAATATTGTGGTCAGCAGCACATAAGATGTGATAATTTTCAGATTGTTGTTTGTTTAAAAGACCATTCTAGGAATTAACCTCATAAGATTAAAGGGAACTATAGAAAACGTAATGCTTAAATAGAAATCTATATTTTCTTCCCCCATTCTTCATCTAATCATCGTTGTCGGCTTAAACATAACGATGTAGTGCAACATGTAGTAGAGTGCAAAAGCAATCAAAATATTTTTACTTATATTTTGTGAAATCAGATTGTGGTATTCCATTAACAATACCAATACACTGACTATAAGGGTAATGGACAGAAACTGCGGAGTAATCTATATAGAGGCATTAAAAACTGGAAAAAACGGAAGACGTTTAATAAAGGAAAACAAGTGGAGGAAAAGAACTGCCAGATGTTTTCGACGAGGCGTGCATAATAAAGGATGCCTCAGATGCAACTGGGAATGGACGTATGATCAGTGGATGAAAAATATACCACCTAATAAAAGACATTACAATGAAACACCGTACTGAAAACCTAAGACAGTGACAGGAAAGAATAAAGAAGATAGTGATTCATACACTTGTCCGTAGGGCGATGATGTGATGATGACGTTACGTATACTTTTCGAGGAAAACCGAAGAAGTAAATAATGTATTATGCTTATCCATTACGGATATTTTAGAACCGTGACTGTATATTGAATGTAAATAAGTTATACACAACTGCAACCAGTGACGTTTTTGAATAATAATGCTTTATTCCATGAACCGGTTTTCGAACCTTTTCAGGTTCATCTTCAGATGGTTTCAGGAGGATCCGGGAAGTTACATCATTACTGGTAGTAGCATAATGCTGGGTGCTGGTTTGCGACAGTATAGGCGGCTTTTTTCGGATCTGTCTGCCTCCATTTTGATGTCCAGAACACTTTCACATAAACTATATTAGTTTACACTTTGACAGTGACACTTTTCCAGCATCCAGCATGCGCTTTACATCATCTGAAGATGAACCTGAAAAGGTTCGAAAACCGGTTCATGGAATAAAGCATTATTATTCAAAAAAGTGACTGGTTGCAGTTGTGTGTAACTTATTTACGTAAATAATGTATGTACAGGGATATCAGCAGGACGTACTTAAACTAATTCGTGGAAATAACTGTTGTTCTAAGGAAACTCCTGTTATCTTGTTATCTGAACTGGGCTTCAAAGCTTGATCAAAAGACAGACATAAAAGTGATAAAATGTATTTAAATACTGCAAAAATAAATTTGTAAGCAAAATATATAGTTTCGTGTGATGTGAAAGGGAAGCAACAAGAAAGGTTTTTGTGTGTTTTACTGCTGTGATCACCAGTCCGGAGACTCCATGCAGTTATCGACGCAAGTGTATCTCTGTTTAACGACTACAACCTACATCCATTTTAATCAAACACTTCCTTACTATTCTGACGATTGCGTGACGCCTTCAAATGTGTCTTGTCAACCGATCCCTTATACTATTCCAGTAGTGCTATAATTTTCTTTTTTTCTCCCCGATTCGATTCAATATCTCCTCCTTAGATGTTCTATCTAACCATCTAATTTACAGCATTATTCTGCAGTGTCATATTTGACTAGTTGCATCCTCTTTTTGTCTGAACTGTAGTTGATCGTCCAAGATTCACTTCCGTAAAAGGCTCACTCCAAACGCCTTCAGAAAATGCTTCCTAACTTTCGAATTGGTATTCGATGTTAACGTGTCCCTATGTACGAATTTTTTTTTTTGTTTGCTATCTTACCTTGGACACCTTTATTTGTTTTCTGCCGAAATGATATAATTAATGAATGAAGAAATTAATGGCATTTGATGTAGGGACCATAATAACTCCATGCAACTAGCCACGAGCTTAGCTGCGTGACTAAGCTGTTTTAAAATGAACTGAAAATAGTAGCGTGGATGCCGAAGACGGTAAGAAACATATCAGAACCCACCGCACATATGCAACTGAAAAGTCCGCTTACCGCCGTATAGTAAGCAGGACCTGGATACTTACGTCAACAGTGAAGACGCAACTCTTCTGCGCAGCAACGGAGAACGAAATGGACGATCGTCATGCCACAGAACGCCGTTTCAAGCCCGAAGGAAGAACTCCACCGCCCGTAGAACTTTTTCACTCCCGCGATAACACTTCTACGAATCTACAGGTCGTCAGCGGCAGGCGTAATCCAGACGGTGGAGCAGGGCGAAAGCGCGTAGAGGAGCTAACCGCCACCACAGCGATGGCCAGACGTGTAATGCGCTCTTCCGCCGCGGCGGTCCCTGACGCCCTCGTCAGCCTATTACGTAACGGTCGGCTCGGAACTGTACTGCTAGCCCTGAGTCCTGCCTGTAATGACGGCTATGAAGCCACAGGAAGCGTGCTGTAGCATTTCCCGTAGCGTGGCGTCCAACCCACGCTAATACTCGCTTCTGCACTGGCGTCACTTGCGTCTCCTGCAACGCAATGTAAGAATCCTTACTCGCCTCAAGCCTTAACAGTGTCAGTGGAAACATTTTTATATTTCCCCACAGCCCATGATTATCAGAACGCTCTTTCTCGATTTAAGGCCTATGTTCCGTAGTAGCAGCCCTCATTGGCTGCGCTAGTCAACCTCTAATTCGTTTCATGCTTCGTCCAAGTGGTTTTAGCTTCCAAGGTAGCAGAATTCCACAGCTTCGCCTACTTCGTGATCCACGATTTTATGTTAAGCTTATTGCTAATCTAATTTTTGTTACAAATATTTACTATCAAAAACAGTCTTGATAAAAATTTATTTATTACGGTAACCGGTTTCGACTATCACTGTGGTCATCTTCAGACCTATAAGTCGTATACAAAGCTTTAATTAGAGGGTTACATGCATTAAAGAAAATACATAAAGTTATAAACCTATAAAACGATGAATTACCAATGAGTAAGAACCTCCTTCTGCTGGATAATCAGTACTGGAGAAACCAGTGCACGTCTTACTATATATAATGGTAGCCCCGCCAACTTCTGAGGGAATCATGTCATTACTAACCAATGGGTTATAGGTCGAATAACAATGTAAAATTTCTTAGTCAAACGAACATTGTCAAGAAAGAAAAATACTACACACTAAACTTAGCTTATTTAACAGCTATTGTCAATTAAGAAGCGTTAAAAATATTTAAACATGTAGGACAAATGAACTTCGTTTTGACAGTACATGGGTTGCGCTCTCAAGGCCTGTTAGTGAAACATTTGGAACCACTGGTTGCCATGGTGAAGTTGGACGCCGTTCCAAAGAAGAGGCACCATGCTTCTTTCCAATGAAGTTGTAAAGTCTACAGGCAAACTAGTGATTGCCATCGTGACGATAAACGCCAGTGACAAGATGTGGCAACAGGCTTCTTTCTAACGAAGTTCTTTTTTCCTTTTCTTTTTTTTTCTGTCTTGACAATGTTCATTTAACTAAGAAATTTTACGTTGTTATTCAACCCATAACCAATTGCTTAGTAATGATTCAAATTGCTCTGAGCACTATGGGACTTAACTTCTGAGGTCATCAGTCCCCTAGAACTTAGAACTACTTAAACCTAACTAACCTAAGGACATCACACACATCCATGCCCGAGGCAGGATTCGAACCTGCGACCGCAGTGGTCACGCGGTTCCAGACTGTAGCGCCTAGAACCGCTCGGCCACTCTGGCCAGCGCTTAGTAATGACATCATTCCATCAGAAGTGGGCGGAGCCTCCATTATATATAGTAAGACGTGCACTGGCTTCTCGAGTAGTGATTGTCCAGCAGATGGAGGTTCTTACTCATTGGTAATTCATCGTTTTCTAGCTTTATGCCTTTATGTATTTTCTTTAATGTATGTAGCCCTCTAATTAAAGCTTTGTATGCGACTTATAGGTCTGAAGAGGGCCACAATAGTGGTTGAAACCTGTTACCATAATAAATAAATTGTGATCAAGACTGTTTTTTAATAGTAAATTTTTGTAACACATTGATCACTGCTCACTCCCATAATGTATTCAAAAGTAATTAATTTGTGTTACTTCTTATTACGTTGGCCTTTATTTGGTTTACTCCAGGCCATTTGCCGTGCCCAGACACCATTCCATTCAAAATCTCCTGCAATTTGTCCTTGATTTCGATGTCGATAACAATGTCATTAGCGCTGAGCAAACAATACTCGCGTTCGAACGGACGCCAGATTTCCCGATACGCGACAGGCGTTCGATCCGGTATCGAGCCTTTTCGAGCAATCACCTGACATCTGACTGTGCGGTGCGAGTGCAAGGGTTACGCGAGAAACTGCGGCCTAGCCGCAACAATAGGCTATGATTCTGCTTAAAATTTGACAGTTTCGTGAAATTCGAAAAGAAGCAAATATTACCACTGCGTAAACTCCTGATGTATTTGAATAAATTTGAAGTAAGAGTACTTCTACAGTACCGGCATGTATGCATACATTTATGGTCACTTTCAAGTGAAGGTTTCAGGAAAAGGCGAAAATGTAGTACCACGAAAAAAATATTTGACTAAACTCAGTACAATATTTTGTTTAATTTTACGAGGTTAATGATTTACCAAGTGTGTAAGAAAACATAATTTTAAATCTACCTGTAAATACCGTTTGAAAGCTAGATGGTGGCATTAAGATGAAACAAGTAAGAAAATGGATCAAGAATTAAATTCGAAAGAAAACAAATACATCGAGATCAACTGACTGTAACTGCCATTGTGAGAATAAATTACAACGAGAATACCAGTGTTGGAGATAAAAAGTTCCAGCAGACGTCGCTAGATCGCACGACAAGCGAATGCTCGTGATTTGGACAGAATCATAATTGCAGTGTCTTACTCCTTTATTAGTTACCTTTTTACATATGACCAGCACCCTAGAAGGTACAGTGTTTTAGTCCCTGTTTCATAGTGAATAAAATCCCTAAGACTGATCGCGGAGATATTACCAGCAACAGTCACTAGGTCGTGGGCTAATCGAAAGATCGAACAGAACCCGAGATTTCCCGAACTGTGACGGAAACTGTTCGAACAGTTCGAGTCGTGTTCGAATACAGTCTAAATGTCATTACCGAATCGTGTGAATCATTCGCTTCTGCGTGTGTCCCCACAGTCTCAGTAAATTTGAATGACGATATTTTTCCACCAGACTGTATTTACAATAAACCCGTTCTGGAGTGTGTCTTCAAACATGCGAACACAGCAGTAAGCAACTAAAAACATATCACGTGACTAATTGGACTTACCATTAAAAAAGATGATATTTACCTCCAGTAACAAGATTGACTACGTCGTCTTCAGTAATTTAAACATCGCGTGCCATACATAATTATGCAAAGCACAGTCGTCAAACGTCCTCATCTAACATATGAAGGTGCATGACATGGAAGTTCTTATGAGAACAAAAGTGTTACATCATGATGTAAATGTCACATCCATGTAGAAGCACTACGAAATACAAACCTTGCAATATGTCCTCGAAACACACTGCTTATATTCACTCAACGAACCGTCACGCGTATAACATGCTAGACACATTTTTGACTGTCAGAGAATCAAACTTCTAGGATGTTACAACTATCGATACGACTTCAGAAGTATCTCTGTCGATTA
This sequence comes from Schistocerca nitens, assembly GCF_023898315.1. Lineage (NCBI taxonomy): Eukaryota > Metazoa > Arthropoda > Insecta > Orthoptera > Acrididae > Schistocerca > Schistocerca nitens. The sequence continues at coordinate 255,515,987 of NC_064618.1, forward strand.
GTAACAATTATGTGAAAAAAGTATTATACAAATAAATCGGCATCGCACATAACAACATTACAGTAATTTTAGTACATACCTCGAGGAGTATTTCAGGGACTGAACATAAACTATTTACATCTACCGCTATATCTACATGGGTACTCTGCAAATCACACGCAAGTGCTTGGTAGTGGGTTCATCGGAGCACCTTCACAATAATACTTTGTAATTCCACTCTGGAAGAGCGCGCGGAAATATCGGACTCCTATCATTCCGTGTGAGCTATGATTTCCCTTATATTGTTATTATGACCGTTTCTCTCTGTGTATGTCAGCATCAACAAAATATTTTCACATTTGGAGGAGACACGCATTTGTTTTAATGATGCCCACGCCAAATCCTGTATCATGTCCGTGACACTCTTACGACTATTTCTCGATAATACAAAACGTGCTGCTCTTTTTCAACTTTCTCGATGTACTCCGTTAATCCCATCAGGTAAGGATCCCACTCCGTGCAGCAGTACTCCAAAAGAAGACGGACAAGAGTAATGTAGGCAGTTTCCTTAGTAGATTTTTTCCATCTTTTTAGTGTTCTGCCAATAAATCGCAGTCTTTGGTTCGCCTACCCACCACCATTTTCTGTGTGTTCTTTTCAATTTAAATTGTTCGTAACTGTAACTCCTAGGTATTTAGTTGAATTTACGACCTTCAGATTTGATTGATTTATCGTGTAACCGCAGTTTAACGGATTCATTTTAGCACTCAGCTGAGAATTTTCGCACTGAGCCGCGCAGGCTTTCGTCTATCGATTCTCCTCCAGAGATCGTACGCTTTCGGTGCTCGTGATGCGGTCGCGAGGTGGCGCGCACCGGCAAAGATGATCGACCGAGCGAACGTGCTTAGTGAGGGGCAGTTAGTAAGGGCGTGTGGTTGGTAAGTGGACACGAGAGGCAACTTGGGCGGCGAATGCTGTCGCTATGGAAGCGTCCATTCTGGTAGCCGCGTTTTGGAATGGAATGCTTAGCGAAGAAGGTTGGTTGTCGTTAGATGATTGTATGTTGTTGCGGGTCTTCACTCGTGACCTTCCTTTCCGATGCTGTTGGACACGATACGACTGTATTTGCATCATTCGCTTGAGACATTTTCTCCCCTTCATGTTACAAGTGCGATGAACCCGAGACAGATTACTGGTTGATTCTCAATCACGAAATTCTGTGCACAATTTATTTTGTGGTTCGCTCCTACGAAACTCGTTGTGCCATTCTGACTGTGGTAATTCGTGTTGGGGTCTGATTGCGACGATATTCAGGTTTAGCATTTAAACATTGGGGCTTACTGTGTATTATTTATTAATCTTACTGCTTAGTCTGTTTCAGAAAGCACTCTGTATTACTGAAAGACAAATGCACCATTGTATGGTTATTCCGCCATATCTTTCTGCGGAGTCTTGCGCGTTTGGGTCCATCAAAGACGTGTACTTATTGTAAGGCTAAGTTATCATTGTATGCCTTTCCTTTAGGTAATCTTATGTCAGTGTGAATTGAATTGCTTGTTTAAAATACCTAGGCTTAGAGTGTGATTTGGTTACTACTTGGAGGCAGTGACATTTTGTTGAACGTGTTTTGGTATATCCAATATTGTTCTAAGTGCACTGCCTTGGGTTTATTAGAATAGGATTATTTATTTAAGGAGTTTAATTTGTAGCTTGTTCGTTGTCGTATTTGGACACGTGATTAATTGGATCGTAATTTATTACTATTTGTTGTATCTCTGAGCTTTGGTTGTGGGTCTCACAAGCGCCTACGGCCCCTGGCGTGTCTTTCTTACTTAGTAGATTCTAATGTTCCGTTTATGCTCCAGGTACACCAAATAACAGTTGTCTGTTTTGAAGTTAATACTGTCTGAGAGAATTTATGTGAAACAAAATCGGTCTGAGGCTTTTGTACCTCGCACTATTGATCCGGTCGACAATTGGTTGTCGAACGGGACAACTGACCGCCGTCAACGTTGCCTGTAGCGTATGGCGTTCGTGTCTGTACCTGGTTGGCGCCTGGAGCTCAGATATATTTACAAGTTAAGTGTCGTTTACTGGTCCAAGATTGACAAACGTAAAAGGTTTTTCTGTATACGTATTTGTTACCTGTACTTCGCAGGCATTAGCTAAGTTGTCTTTCAGATGAAGGACATGCATCTGTAATGTTGCTTGTTCTATTTATTCAGTTACAAATGCATTTACCAAGCGTGTCATTTACTGTCTGTAAGTCAATTTTGTCACAGTTCAGTTTGTTTTCAGTCTAGTCCCCGGGATACTTAACACTGAAAGCATTTCCTTGTAATCGCATTACAATAATCCCGTGAAAACTGCATTAACGTAAATTGGCTTCTGCCATTTATATGAAGTGATTGATCCCTATCATTCTACTGTTAATCATGGCGCAATAATCCCATGAAAGTTGCATTTGCGTAAATTGGCTGTTGCCGTCTGATGCGTAACTAGTAATCACTGTAACGACAACCTGTTCAGGGAATTGTTATTTAATCCTAGTTTGTTGCTTTCACTGTTTGTATCTGTATAATAATTACTGTCTCAAGGGCAAACTTGTGCCATTCATTTGACAAAATTTTTTATTGCAGTTGTTTACATGAATATAAAACAAACTGTGTGCAACATAAGGTGAATGAAGTTCTCCCCCCCCCCCCCCAAAGTCGAGTCCTTCAACCTTTATGGACGTTTAATGAGGCGCCGATGTATCCCCTATAATAATGTCGTGTGACCAGGGCCTCCCGTCGGATAGACCGTTCGCCTGGTGCAAGTCTTCAGATTTGACGCCACTTCGGCGACTTGCGCGTCGATGGGGATGAAATTATGATGATTAGGACAACGCAACACGCAGTCCCAGAACGGAGGAAATCTCCGACCCACCCGGGAGTCTAACCGGAGCCCGTAGGATTGACATTCTGTCGCGCTGACCACTCAACTACCGGGGGCGGACGATGTATCCCCTCATCACGCACCATACATATATCTTATTTAAATCGTTTTGCAATCGGTCGTGATACTCTGATGACTTTACTAGACGATGAAAGACGGTATCACCTGCAAACGTTGTAAGACGGCTGCTCAGATCGTCTCCTAAACCGTCCTAAATCGTTTATACAGATGAGAAATAGCAAAGGGCCTATGACACTACCTTGGGGAACTCTAGAAATCACTCCTATTTCACTCGAAGACTTCCCATAGATTAGTACCAGCTGTGATCTCCCTAACAGGAAATGACGAACCCAGTAGCATAACAGACAGTATTCCATAAGCACGCAATTGATGTTCAGTATAATATTGTTAATCGATGTATGTAATATAATGCTGAATCACAAATGTCGTATCCTTGTACCTAAAGTAGAAAAATTAGTGAAAATATGTCCATATTTTAGTGTAAACTAAAATGATCAGAATGACAGTACGTGACAAACAAGGAGAAACGACGGTAGCAATCAATAGTGCACAGAACAAACTTTTTAGTAATGGTATGTCCAATTGGTTGCGTGATTTGTCTTTAGCAGTTTTTCGCTACTGTGCGTCGCTACATTTTCAGATAGACTTGAGAATGAGCAACGCCCGAGACCGGTAGTGTGGAAAGTATAAATTTAGTACACAATCAGGTGGCAATACGTCGTTCCTCCAGTCTTATTAATATCACTGCATCTTAACCCCTCCCTCACCATAAATTTTCTATTATTTTCGTTACTATTTCTTCGACATGTTGACTGTACACTAGCGGTGAAAGATTGCATCCCTATCTTAACAGGTTTTCAATCTGTGTGTGCTGTTATTCTTGAGCCTATTGGCACACAATGCCAGATTACACCCGTTAGTCGGCGAAGGCAGAAACAGAGACTGGGCCGTTTTCGATAATAATATGTAAATGCTGTCAATCAATCGATTGTATCACGACCTCTGAGTGTCTCGAGTAATAGAGAATCCCTCTACCCCAGTTATCGCCTTGAGGCATCAGAAAATGCAGGAAACGACACCCCTCATGTCTCTCGTATTAGCGAGTCTGTTTTTCTGCATCAGACGAGCAACCGCCAAGGTCACATCGTGAGCCTCAGCCGCACATCTTAAACAGGTGAGAACACCCTTTGCCATTAAATGAGTGCATGGGTAGAACAGCTTTCATATGTAATCGCTGTGTGGTTTGCCAAGGGGCTCCATCGTGGCTGCAAACCCCAGGGAACTGCATCCACGTGATACGTCGCCTGACATTTGAAATGTTACCCACGTCCCGTGGTCCACAGCCCGTGCGTGTCAGTTATTATTTGGCGGCAACCCCTGGTTAAGAAAACCGAGATGCTTGACCATGATGACATGGAGAAAGACGCCACGCCAAGTGTGTCTTTTCATCTGGCTTAATGCTTTTAGATAGAATTTTGTTAAGGAATTTAATTCCTAAACGTATAGCTACCGATCTGTAAACTTTTCCTGGAGATTTTTTACTATTCCACGCCCATAATTTATGAAGGAAATGGTACGATAGAAACATAGCAGTTGAATAGGAAGTACGAACACATACTAGAACATATAAGCTGATCTTAGATATACGATCTATGTGTGGTCCGCACATAGAACCTTTAGCAATGTAGGTTAAAGATTTTTTTTTCAGGGAGCGTTTATTTTTAGGGCGCGAAAACAACTGAGGTCATAAGCACCTACGCGAAGTCCGGAACCGTGGGACTGCTACGGTCGCAGGTTCGAATCCTGCCTCGGGCATGGATGTGTGTGATGTCCTTAGGTTAGTTAGGTTTAAGTAGTTCTAAGTTCTAGGGGACTGATAACCACAGCAGTTGAGTCCCATAGTGCTCAGAGCCATTTGAACCATAAGCACCTATGTCATCTACATCTACATCTACATCCATACTCCGCAAGCCACCTGACGGTGTGTGGCAGAGGATACTTTGAGTACCTCTATCGGTTCTCCCTTCTATTCCAGTCTCGTATTGTTCGTGGAAAGAAAGACTGTCGATATGCCTCTGTGTGGGCTCTAATCTCTCTGATTTTATCCTCATGGTCTCCTCGCGAGTTAGGAGGGGCAATATACTGCTTGACTCCTCGGTGAAGGTATGTTCTCGAAACTGCAACAAAAGCCCGTACCGAGCTACTGAGCGTCTCTTCTGCAGAGTCTTCCACTGGAGTTTATCTGTCATTTCCGCAACGCTTTCGCGATTACTAAATGATCCTGTAACGAAACGCGCTGCTCTCCGTTGGATCTTCTCTATCTCTTCTATCAACCCTATCTGGTACGGATCCCACACTGGTGAGCAATATTCAAGCAGTGGGTGAACAAGTGTACTGTAACCTACTTCCTTTGTTTTCGGATTGCATTTCCTTAGGATTCTTCCAATGAATCTCAGTCTGGCATCCGCTTTACCGATGATCAACTTTATATAATCATTCCATTTTAAATCACTCCTAATACCTACTCCCAGATAATACACAGAATTAACTGCTTCCACTTTCTGACCTGCTATACTGTAGCTAAATGATCTTTCCTTCTACGTATGCGCAGCATATTACACTTATGTACATTGAGATTCAATTGCCATTCCCTGCACCAAGTGGGAATTTGTTTCAGATTCTCCTGCATTTCCGTACAATTTTCCGTTGCTACAACCTCTCGATATAACACCGCATCATCCGCAAAAAGCCTCAGTGAAATTCCGATGTTATCCACAAGGTCATTTATGTATATACGAGGGCGGTTCAGAAAGTAACCTCCGATTGGTCACAGTGCGGGTTGTGGGGGGAGTAGCGACGCCATCTGTGCGTTAACGCACTCAACAGGTCAGTCGGCATCAAGCCGTGGTCGAGTGAACGTCGTACCTGTGCTAGTTTAGTTTTTGTGGTAGTTTGAAATGTGTGCTGCAATAGAAAACCCCGCCAAATGTGAAGTGCGTGCTGTCATAAGGTTTTTTACAGCCAAAGGATATTCTGCAGCAGCTATTCATCGTGAGCTTTGTGCTGTGTACGGACCAAGAGTTATGAGTGAAGGAGTTGTCCGTGAATGCGTACGTTTATTTAAAAGTGGACGAGAAAACGTTCATGATGAAGAGAGGAGTGGTAGACCATCATTGGTGACTGACGAACTCGTTCAGACAGTTGATGCAAAAGTTCGTGAAAATCGACGTTTCTCAATGTCGGAGTTGTCTACTGGTTTTCCACAGATTTCTAAGACTCTCTTGTACGAGATAGTGACAGCAAGATTGGGTTACCGTAAGTTCTGTGCACGATGGGTGCCCAAAATTCTTACCGACCACCACAAAACTCAAAGAATGGCCTCTGCATTAGACTTTCTGTCACGTTATGAGGACGAAGGAGAACCATTGTTAAACAGAATCGTGACCGGTGACGAAACCGGGATTAAGTACGTGAACCCTGAGACAAAAGAACAATCAAAGATGTGGGCACATTCAAATTCGCCTACCAAACCAAGAAAAGCCTCGCAAGATTTTTCTGCCAGAAAACTGATGGAAACGGTGTTTTGGGATGCCAAAGGGGTGTTGTTGGTTGAATTAATGGAACGTGGTATGACCATTAATCAAGACGTGTACTGTGAAACAATAAAAAACGTCGGGCTATACAGAACAAACGCCGTGGTATGCTGACTTCCGGTATCGTTTTTTTTTTTTTTGCACGATAACGCCCGTCCTCACTCTGCTCGCAGAACAACGGCCCTTCTTGAGTCCTTCAAGTGGGACGTTATCAACCATCCACCTTACAGCCCAGACCTGGCGCCAAGTGATTATCACCTCTTCATGCATTTGAAGAAATGGCTCGGGTCACAGCGGTTTGATGACGACGAAGAGCTCAAATATGCGGTCACAGGCTGGCTCCAGGCACAAGCGGGTGATTTTTATGCAGAAGGAATTTCAAAGCTTGTGAAGAGATACGATAAGTGCCTCAATCGCTATGGAGACTATGTAGAAAAATAGTGCAAAGATGTAGTTGTAAGATGTATATATTAAAATATTTTTATTTAACTTGGTGTATTTTTTTAAATCAACCGGAGGTTACTTTCTGAACGGCCCTCGTACAACTAGTAAGTACAATAAATTAAAATCGACTACACATTAAGCCTAATTGACGGAAGGAAGGAAATGAAAGCAAGCACTTCCCCTTCGAGGAAGGTCCAAAAAATACGCCGTACAGACTGCGGAGGGTCGAACCACTGCTAGGAAGGATAAAAAGTAAAACACGGTGGACAGCCCAAGCGTCCTTAGCTAAAACGCCTGATGCTCAGACGGAAAACATACACTGGAATGTAAGCGGTTAAAAAAAGCACATTCGGTCTGGAAATGACGAACCGTCAAAGCTTTATGACAATGAGGACAAAGTGGTGGAGGATCACCACAAATGGCTATGGATAGAGAGACTGTGTCCAATGCGCAAAAGAGTTAAACTGATATAGCGGCGGAAGGGCAGAGAGGAGGTCGGCCAAGGCATTGGGAGGGTTTAATTCGCCGGAGCTTGTTCCCGCGAAGAGAAGATCAGGGGTGATTACAAAGTGACACCATCTGCCGACATACGCCTACACAGAGAACATCCAAAGGAATGGAAAAGCTAGCATGCAGACATAATACTGTTGCCAGACCTACGTGACAGGAACCCACACGAACATCGCAGTGGCTACCTCAATAGCGAACAAGTGGAAGCTTTCTAGGACACGTTGGCTTAAGGGATGGACTGTGTGGAGCATACAGCGCCTCTGAAGGACACAGAGCATCAGAGCATATGACAGTTAAAAAGCCCGTGTCACAGCATGTACTGGGTGGCCTGAGAGAGGACAAAGAGCATGTTATGGAAGCCGGTTCCGAAAATGATCGGTGACAATGACGATGGCACACTCGACACTGCAGTCAGTCTTAGACCTATCAGTGAGCACGAAGGTGCTATCGCTAAGTTGAGTGTGAAGGTCGGGAAACTTACAGCGACAGATCGACCTGGAGTAGTGTCCCTAGGAATCGAATGAAGTTCAAGATGAACACGAGCCGCCACACGAAGCCAAGGAGGTGAAGGGTTCACACACATTGGCAACGTGGCAGGTAGCGAGAACGAGTCATCGGAAAAGAGGGCATAGGACTGGCGGTCGGGCATGGCAGACAAATGGCATGCGTATCCGCTGAGGAGGACATCAAGCCAGTATGACATTGGTCCTTCAGTAACTTCTGCATAGAGAGTTAACCAAGCTGGTATAGAAGGAGGCAGTAGCCAAACGTATTCCACGATAGAGGACTGTCTTAAGATGGACCTGCAGAGAAATAAACGAAACATCCATAGTGTAGTTGTGAACGTACCACGGATCAGTACAGACGGAGCAGGACGGTCCGATCCGCTCCCCATGAGGTACCTGAAGGACCAGGTACAGCGCGCAGCCAGGTAAGTCACGTGGGAGAGCCACGAAAGATTCCTATCTAGCATGAGCCTTAGGAATTTCACACTTTCAGCGAAAGGAAGAGCAACATGCCCCATACGTAAAGATCGGGGAAGAAACCCATTGCGCCACCACAAAATTCTAACAAACAGTTTTGTCATTGGAAAAGCTATAGCCATTGTCAAGGCTCCAAGAGTAAATATGATCGAGAAATCGCTAAAGCCGCCGCTCAGGGAGACAAGTTAGTGGAGAACTTCAATAGATCACAAAACCGTCGACGATATGGGAGTCGTAATGCCTATCGGGATACAGTCTATAATAGCGTTAGTGGCTACAGTGGTATCATTTTTAGTTTTCACCACAGCCCATGATTATCAGATCACTCATTCCCGAATTAAGGCCCATTTTTCCATACTAGCAGCCCTCTTCCCTGCACCAGTCTCTTTCTAATGAGTTTCTTAATTCCTCTAAGATGTTTTAGGTTCCAAGGTAGCGGAATTACATAGCTTCGTCTAATTCGTGGTCCATGATTTTATGTTAAGCTCATCGCTAATTCCATTTTGTTGGCTCTTATTCGGTTTACTGTCAGTCCCTCTGGATGCAGATATGAGGAACCTCATTCTCCTGGATGAAGGTGTTCAACGAATCCGAACCCACACACACCTTGGAAACTCTTAAGAATTGTCGAAGGAAATGGGGAGGGCGGCCTCGGAAGCCTCGCATGTATAGACTGAGGAGAACACAAGTCTACATCTACATCTATACTCCGCGAGCCACCTTACGGTGTGTGGCGGAGGGTACTTATTGTACCACTATCTGATCCCCCCTTCCCTGTTCCATTCACGAATTGTGCGTGGGAAGAACGACTGCTTGTAAGTCTCCGTATTTGCTCTAATTTCTCGGATCTTTTCGTTGTGATCATTACGCGAGATATATGTGGGCGGTAGTAATATGTTGCCCATCTCTTCCCGGAATGTGCTCTCTCGTAATTTCGATAATAAACCTCTCCGTATTGCGTAACGCCTTTCTTGAAGTGTCCGCCACTGGAGCTTGTTCAGCATCTCCGTAACGCTCTCGCGCTGACTAAATGTCCCCATGACGAATCGCGCTGCTTTTCGCTGGATCATGTCTATCTCCTCTATTAATCCAACCTGGTAAGGGTCCCATACTGATGAGCAATACTCAAGAATCGGACGAACAAGCGTTTTGTAAGCTACTTCTTTCGTCGATGAGTCACATTTTCTTAGAATTCTTCCTATGAATCTCAACCTGGCGCCTGCTTTTCCCACTATTTGTTTTATGTGATCATTCCACTTCAGATCGCTCCGGATAGTAACTCCTAAGTATTTTACGGTCGTTACCGCTTCCAATGATTTACCACCTATGGCATAATCGTACTGGAATGGATTTCTGCCCCTATGTATGCGCATTATATTACATTTATCTACGTTTAGGGAAAGCTGCCAGCTGTCGCACCATTCATTAATCCTCTGCAGGTCTTCCTGGAGTACGTACGAGTCTTCTGATGTTGCTACTTTCTTGTAGACAACCGTGTCATCTGCAAATAGCCTCACGGAGCTACCGATGTTGTCAACTAAGTCATTTATGTATATTGTAAACAATAAAGGTCCTATCACGCTTCCTTGCGGTACTCCCGAAATTACCTCTACATCTGCAGATTTTGAACCGTTAAGAATGACATGTTGTGTTCTTTCTTCTAGGAAATCCTGAATCCAATCACAAACCTGGTCCGATATTCCGTAAGCTCGTATTTTTTTCACTAAACGTAAGTGCGGAACCGTATCAAATGCCTTCCTGAAGTCCAGGAATACGGCATCAATCTGCTCGCCAGTGTCTACGGCACTGTGAATTTCTTGGACAAATAGGGCGAGCTGAGTTTCACATGATCTCTGTTTGCGGAATCCATGTTGGTTATGATGAAGGAGATTTGTATTATCTAAGAACGTCATAATACGAGAACATAAAACATGTTCCATTATTCTACAACAGATTGACGTAAGCGAAATAGGCCTATAATTATTCGCATCTGATTTATGACCCTTCTTGAAAATGGGAACGACCTGCGCTTTCTTCCAGTCGCTAGGTACTTTACGTTCTTCCAGAGATCTACGATAAATTGCTGATAGAAAGGGGGCAAGTTCTTTAGCATAATCACTGTAGAATCTTACGGGTATCTCGTCTGGTCCGGATGCTTTTCCGCTACTAAGTGATAGCAGTTGTTTTTCAATTCCGATATCGTTTATTTCAATATTTTCCATTTTGGCGTCCGTGCGACGGCTGAAGTCAGGGACAGTGTTACGATTTTCCGAAGTGAAACAGTTTCGGAACACTGAATTCAGTATTTCTGCCTTTCTTCGGTCGTCCTCTGTTTCGGTGCCATCGTGGTCAACGAGTGACTGAATAGGTGATTTAGATCCGCTTACCGATTTTACATATGACCAAAACTTTTTAGGGTTCTTGTTTAGATTGTTTGCCAATGTTTTATGTTCGAATTCGTTGAATGCTTCTCTCATTGCTCTCTTTACGCTCTTTTTCGCTTCGTTCAGCTTTTCCTTATCAGCTATGATTCGACTACTCTTAAACCTATGAACCATGGACCTTGCCGTTGGTGGGGAGGCTTGCGTGCCTCAGCGATACAGATAGCCGTACCGTAAGTGCAACCACAACGGAGGGGTATCTGTTGAGAGGCCAGACAAACATGTGGTTCCTGAAGAGGGGCAGCAGCCTTTTCAGTAGTTGCAGGGGCAACAGTCTGGATGATTGACTGATCTGGCCCTGTAACATTAACCAAAACGGCCTTGCTGTTCTGGTACTGCGAACGGCTGAAAGCAAGGGGAAACTACAGCCGTAATTTTTCCCGAGGACATGCAGCTCTACTGTATGATTAAATGATGATGGCGTCCTCTTGGGTAAAATATTCCGGAGGTAAAATAGTCCCCCATTCGGATCTCCGGGCGGGGACTACTCAAGAGGACGTTGTTATCAGGAGAAAGAAAACTGGCGTTCTACGGATCGGAGCGTGGAATGTCAGATCCCTTAATCGGGCAGGTAGGTTAGAAAATTTGAAAAGGGAAATGGATAGGTTAAAGTTAGATATAGTGGGAATTAGTGAAGTTCGGTGGCAGGAGCAACAAGACTTTTGGTCAGGTGATTACAGGGTTATAAACACAAAATCAAATAGGGGTAATGCAGGAGTAGGTTTAATAATGAATAAAAAATAGGAGTGCGGGTTAGCTACTACAAACAGCATAGTGAACGCATTATTGTGGCCAAGATAGACACAAAGCCCATGCCTACTACAGTAGTACAAGTTTATATGCCAACTAGCTCTGCAGATGATGAAGAAATAGATGAAATGTATGACGAGATAAAAGAAATTATTCAGGTAGTGAAGGGAGACGAAAATTTAATAGTCATGGGTGACTGGAATTCGTCAGTAGGAAAAGGGAGAGAAGGAAACATAGTAGGTGAATATGGATTGGGGGGAAGGAATGAAAGAGGAAGCCGCCTTGTAGAATTTTGCACAGAGCATAACTTAATCATAGCTAACACTTGGTTCAAGAATCATGCAAGGAGGCTGTATACATGGAAGAAGCCTGGAGATACTGACAGGTTTCAGATAGATTATATAATGGTAAGACAGAGATTTAGGAACCAGGTTTTAAATTGTAAGACATTTCCAGGGGCAGATGTGGATTCTGACCACAATCTATTGGTTATGAACTGCAGATTGAAACTGAAGAAACTGCAAAAAGGTGGGAATTTAAGGAGATGGGACCTGGATAAACTGAAAGAACCAGAGGTTGTTCAGAGTTTCAGGGAGAGCATAAGGGAACAATTGACAGGAATGGGGGAAGGAAATACAGTAGAAGAAGAATGGGTAGCTCTGAGGGATGAAGTGGTGAAGGCAGCAGACGATCTAGTAGGTAAAAAGGCGAGGGCTAATAGAAATCCTTGGGTAACAGAAGAAATATTGAATTTAATTGATGAAAGGAGAAAATATAAAAATGCAGTAAATGAAGCAGGCAAAAAGGAATACAAACGTCTCAAAAATGAAATCGACAGGAAGTGCAAAATGGCTAAGCAGGGATGGCTAGAGGACAAATGTAAGGATGTAGAGGCTTGTCTCACTAGGGGTAAGATAGATACTGCCTACAGGAAAATTAAAGAGACCTTTGGAGAGAAGAGAACCACTTGTATGAATATCAAGAGCTCAGATGGCAACCCAGTTCTAAGCAAAGAAGGGAAGGCAGAAAGGTGGAAGGAGTATATAGAGGGTTTATACAAGGGCGATGTACTTGAGGACAATATTATGGAAATGGAAGAGGATGTAGATGAAGACGAAATGGGAGATAAGATACTGCGTGAAGAGTTTGACAGAGCACTGAAAGACCTGAGTCGAAACAAGGCCCCGGGAGTAGACAACATTCCATTAGAACTACTGACGGCCTTGGGAGAGCCAGTCCTGACAAAACTCTACCATCTGGTGAGCAAGATGTATGAGACAGGCGAAATACCCTCAGACTTCAAGAAGAATATAATAATTCCAATCCCAAAGAAAGCAGGTGTTGACAGATGTGAAAATTACCGAACTATCAGTTTAATAAGTCACTGCTGCAAAATACTAACGCGAATTCTTTACAGACGAATGGAAAAACTGGTAGAAGCCGACCTCGGGGAAGATCAGTTTGGATTCCGTAGAAATGTTGGAACACGTGAGGCAATACTGACTTTACGACTTATCTTGGAAGAAAGATTAAGAAAAGGCAAACCTACGTTTCTAGCATTTGTAGACTTAGAGAAAGCTTTTGACAATGTTGACTGGAATACTCTCTTTCAAATTCTGAAGGTGGCAGGGGTAAAATACAGGGAGCGAAAGGCTATTTACAATTTGTACAGAAACCAGATGGCAGTTATAAGAGTCGAGGGGCATGAAAGGGAAGCAGTGGTTGGGAAAGGAGTGAGACAGGGTTGTAGCCTCTCCCCGATGTTATTCAATCTGTATATTGAGCAAGCAGTAAAGGAAACAAAAGAAAAATTCGGAGTAGGTATTAAAATTCATGGAGAAGAAGTAAAAACTTTGAGGTTCGCCGATGACATTGTAATTCTGTCAGAGACAGCAAAGGACTTGGAAGAGCAGTTGAATGGAATGGACAGTGTCTTGAAAGGAGGATATAAGATGAACATCAACAAAAGCAAAACGAGGATAATGGAATGTAGTCGAATTAAGTCGGGTGATGCTGAGGGAATTAGATTAGGAAATGAGACACTTAAAGTAGTAAAGGAGTTTTGCTATTTAGGGAGTAAAATAACCGATGATGGTCGAAGTAGAGAGGATATAAAATGTAGACTGGCAATGGCAAGGAAAGCGTTTCTCAAGAAGAGAAATTTGTTAACATCGGGTATAGACTTAGGTGTCAGGAAGTCGTTTCTGAAAGTATTTGTATGGAGTGTAGCCATGTATGGAAGTGAGACATGGACGATAACCAGTTTGGACAAGAAGAGAATAGAAGCTTTCGAAATGTGGTGCTACAGAAGAATGCTGAAGATAAGGTGGGTAGATCACGTAACTAATGAGGAGGTATTGAATAGGATTGGGGAGAAGAGAAGTTTGTGGCACAACTTGACTAGAAGAAGGGATCGGTTGGTAGGACATGTTTTGAGGCATCAAGGGATCACAAATTTAGCATTGGAGGGCAGCGTGGAGGGTAAAAATCGTAGAGGGAGACCAAGAGATGAATACACTAAGCAGATTCAGAAGGATGTAGGTTGCAGTAGGTACTGGGAGATGAAGAAGCTTGCACAGGATAGAGTAGCATGGAGAACTGCATCAAACCAGTCTCAGGACTGAAGACCACAACAACAACAACAAACCTATGATGAAGCTTTCTTTGTTTCCGTAGTACCTTTCGTACATGATTGTTATACCACGGTGGATCTTTCCCCTCGCTTTGGACCTTAGTCGGTACGAACTTATCTAAGGCGTACTGGACGATGTTTCTGAATTTTTTCCATTTTTGTTCCACATCCTCTTCCTCAGAAATGAACGTTTGATGGTGGTCACTCAGATATTCTGCGATTTGTGCCCTATCACTCTTGTTAAGCAAATATATTTTCCTTCCTTTCTTGGCATTTCTTATTACACTTGTAGTCATTGATGCAACCACTGACTTATGATCACTGATACCCTCTTCTACATTCACGGAGTCGAAAAGTTCCGGTCTATTTGTTGCTATGAGGTCTAAAACGTTAGCTTCACGAGTTGGTTCTCTAACTATCTGCTCGAAGTAATTCTCGGACAAGGCAGTCAGGATAATGTCACAAGAGTCTCTGTCCCTGGCTCCAGTTCTGATTGTGTGACTATCCCATTCTATACCTGGTAGATTGAAGTCTCCCCCTATTACAATAGTATGATCACGAAACTTCTTCACGACGTTCTGCAGGTTCTCTCTGAGGAGCTCAACTACTACGGTTGCTGATGCAGGTGGTCTATAGAAGCATCCGACTATCATATCTGACCCACCTTTGATACTTAACTTAACCCAGATTATTTCACATTCGCATTCGCTAATAACTTCACTGGATATTATTGAATTCTTTACTGCTATAAATACTCCTCCACCATTGGCGTTTATCCTATCCTTGCGGTATATATTCCATTCTGTGTCTAGGATTTCGTTACTGTTCACTTCCGGTTTTAACCAACTTTCCGTTCCTAATACTATATGCGCACTATTTCCTTCAATAAGCGATACTAATTCAGGAACCTTGCCCTGGATACTCCTGCAGTTTACCAATATTACGTGAACTTTTCCTGTTTTTGGTCTCTGAGGACGGACGTTCTTTATCAAAGATGCTGATGTTCTCTCTGGTAAGCCGTCAGGTATTTTATCGTTTCGCCCAAGGGGGGGTCCCTCTAACCTAAAAAACCCCCGTGTGCACGCCACACGTACTCTGCTACCCTAGTAGCTGCTTCCGGTGTGTAGTGCACGTCTGACCTGTCTAGGGGGGCCCTACAGTTCTCCACCCAATAACGGAGGTCGATGAATTTGCAACCATTATAGTCGCAGAGTCGTCTGAGCCTCTGGTTTAGACCCTCCACACGGCTCCAAACCAGAGGACCGCGATCGACTCTGGGCACTATGCTGCAGATATTAAGCTCAGCTTGCACTCCGCGTGCGATGCTGGTTGTCTTCACCAAATCAGCCAGCCGCCGGAAGGAACCAAGGATGGCCTCAGAACCCAAGCGGCAGGCGTCATTCGTTCCGACATGTGCTACTATCTGCAGCCGGTCACACCCAGTGCGTTCAATAGCTGCCGGAAGGGCCTCCTCCACATTACGGACGAGACCCCCCGGCAAGCACACCGAGTGCACACTGGCATTCTTCCCCGACCTACCCGCTATTTTCCTGAGGGGCTCCATAACCCGCCTAACGTTGGAGCTCCCTATAACTAATAGGCCCGCCCTCTGTGACTGTCGGGACCTTGCCGGAGAATCGGCCACTGGCCCAACAGGCGAGGCATCCTGTGGTGGCTCGGAAACGATGTCATCACCACTAGGAAGCACCCCGTACCTGTTTGAAAGGGGTAAGGCAGCTGCCACGCTGCCAGATCCCACCTTCGCCTTTCGGCCAGGCACGCGCGAGCCCACCACTGTCCGCCATTCACCCTGGAGTGATGGCTGACCGGTAAGATGCTCACTGCCGGAAGACGCAGCGACATCAGGGGTTCCATGTGATTCCAGGGCCACCGAAGTAGGCATAGGTCTCACCACAGTTGCCCCAACGCCACTACGAGCCGACGCCTGCGCCTCGAGCTCGATGAGCCTAACAGACAAAGCCTCCACCTGCCCCCGAAGAGTGGCCAATTCTCCTTGCGTCCGCTCACAACAACCACAGTCCCTCCACATGACTATGTTTACCCTACTCTATACGGTGAAAAATTCCCAAGATAATCTTCTGATGAGCTACTCTGATAATCAAGAAACACTCACTGAAATACGAGACGCGAAAACTACGCTAGGTTTTCCCAGAAAAACTATTTAAAAGCTAAGCGCAGCAAATAAGTACAAAATAAATTTCTCTCCTAACGATCAAGAACTGTTAGTTTCTATGCAGAGCAGATAAACACAAATAGAATCCCTTCCTTAGTGGAAGGTCGTAAACAAAATGCAAAATAAACGCTTTATACAAACAGTACTCGCTGCTGCTGGTGTTCTCGCTCTGGCTGTCACAAGACAACTGCTGATTCAAGTGACTAGTGGCTAACGGCCGCGAAACAAACAAAAGACGGTTTTAGGGCGCTTTCTGTTCTAAACGATCAAGAAAACACTAAGAAATCTAACACGAAAACTACGTAAAGTTTTATCAAGAACTGTTAGTTACTATGCAGAGCAGATAAACACTAATAGAATCCCTTCCTTAGTGGAAGGTCGTAAACAAAATGCAAAATAAACGCTTTATACAAACAGTACTCGCTGCTGCTGGTACTCTCGCTCTGGCTGTCACAAGACAACTGCTGATTCAAGTGACTAGTGGCTAACGGCCGCGAAACAAACAAAAGACGGTTTTAGGGCGCTTTCTGTTCTAAACGATCAAGAAAACACTAAGAAATCTAACACGAAAACTACGTAAAGTTTTATCAAGGACTGTTAGTTACTATGCAGAGCAGATAAACACTGATAGAATCCCTTCCTTAGTGGAAGGTCGTAAACAAAATGCAAAATAAACGCTTTATACAAACAGTACTCGCTGCTGCTGGTGCTCTCGCTTTCCACAAATAAAAAATAAAAAAAAAACAATACTGCCATAGTCTGGTATCTCCACGAAAAACCAATCATGACAGGGGTTGACAATGTGACAAGATGGTCAACTGCAAAATGGCACTTTCGAAACCCACATTGTGCTGTGGTTGGTAGATTGCGACACTCGACCCACCATGCCTGCCAGCCACGAATGGTATGTTCCGTCACTTTGCAAACACAGCTGGTGAGAGAAACTGGGCGGTAGCTAGGACTGGGGTGTTCGTCCTTACCGGGCTTAGGTAACATTGGCTTCACACCAACATCGGGGAAATATGCCATGTGCCCCAATGCGACTAAGAAAGGAACGAGAAAGTGCTTGCCCGCAAAAGGTGCTGCAACATCTGAATGTGAATATCATCCTGCAATGGGGCAAAAGATGAGAATGAAGGGAGAGTGATCTAGCTCCCTCATAGTAAAGGTGCCATTGTAGCATTCAAGATTATGAGAGGAGAAAGATATCACCAGGCCATCCTCCACTCGTTTCCCAGGAAGGAAGGCGTGGTGGTAGTGGGTGGAGCTCGAAATCTCCGCAAAATAGCGGCCCAAGGTGTTGGAGATAGCAATAGGGTCCACAATAACATCGTCTCCTCCATTCAGGCGAGAAATCGGGAAATGGATCTCGGTCCTAGGACCCTTATGATGGAAGATAAGAGTTTTAAATTAACTAGTAAGTGGAATGCGGCTACATTGCTTACTATCTCGGAAAAAACGACAATATTGCAGACGCAACTGTCTATAACAGTTACAGTTTGCTATCGTAGGATGACAGCTGGAAACGCGGAGAGCACGTCTCCGCTCGCGAATCGCGTCGCAGTACGCCTCGGTCCACTGGGACCGGGACACTCCGCGGTAAAGATGGAGTGCGAGACATGGAACGTTCTGCGGCACTAACGATATATAATATACTCTACCTCGCAGTCACAACTGGGGATATGCTGTTCATCGAAGGTCACCAGGGAGGAGTGAAGCCTCCAGTCGTCCTTAGAAAGCTGCGTATTCAGTTTACACGCATTTGGGGTAGGAGGCAACAAACGGACAGTGCTCGGGAAATGGTCGCTCAAGTACATGCCAAGAAGAATGGACCTCTCGAGACGACAGGCAAGCTGCCTGGTCCAAATGGGAATAGGTGTGTGTGAAAGGAACTTCGTTGCTCCAGTGTTAAGACACATGAGGTTGACTTGACTGACGTTAGCCAAAGGTGAAAGACAGGTCCTCAAAGAGCCTGAAAGGGGATTGGTGGGCGTTAAAGTTGCTGAGCAACAAAAATGGATGAGAGAGCTGACCAATATGATGGAGTACGTCTGCCCTAGTGACATCGCATGACGGAGGGATGTAGACGTTACAAAGAGAAAAGGTGAAAAGAGGATGTAAAATACGGACTGCAATAGGTTGCAGACAAGTGTTCAATGAGATAGTGTGGCTGTTGACGTCATCCCAGACGAACAGCATGACTCGCCCATAACATGGAATGCCATCCTCGGGGTATGCATCAGTGCAGACCAAAAGGAAACACGACAGGTAAAAACGGTCGCGAGGAGACAATTTCTTGTCTTGGAGGCAGAAAACAAGAGGACGCTGCGATTCCAATGGTACCTGTATTCCTTCTGGTTGGATCTAGTGCCATAAATGCTCCATTGGAGAAGAGTCAGTATGGGGAATGGGGGAGGAGGGAAAAAATGAAGGGTAGTCACCTCAGTGGCTGCCGAATGCCTCCTTTCGAAGGTTCAGTGCTACAGGGTGCAGAGGGGAAGGTCCTGTTCCATGAAATCTACAGAGGCGTCGGCATTCTTCTTGGGTAGGCCTGTGGATTCCAGGGCAAAAAAACAGTAGGCGATGCTCACCAGTGAAATGGAGGTCGGCCGGTAGAGAATATCAAGCTGCACACTGTTGAGTATCTCTGAATTGGGGATGGAGAAGACCGTTTGCCTTTACAGTCGGCAGACGAAGACTCAGATATTTATTTAACAATGGAAATGCCGTGTGACTAGGGCCTCCCGTCGGGTAGACCGTTCGCCTGGTGCAAGTATTTCGAGTTGACGCCACTTCGGTGACTTTCGTGTCGATGAGGATTAAATGATGATGATAAGGACAACACAACACCCAGTCCCTGAGCGTAGAAGATCTCCGACCCAGCCGGGAATCGAACCCCGGCCGTTAGGTATGACATTCCGTCGTGCTGACCACTCAGCTACAGGGGCGGACTGTTTTAACAATGAAATACGCCAACAGCAGAGCAAAATATTACAATTTGTATAAATCTGTGGTTTGCTCCACAAATTTCTGAGCGTTGACCGAAGAATAGTCCAGGTCGATTTAGTGTGAATGTTTCTTAGTTTAATCACCCAGGTGTGGCATCAATTTTAACCCCTACAGCAGGTGCTGCTCATGAATAACATCCCAATTGCAAGGCTGTTGGCGAATTTCGTACTTAAACACGAGTACTTGACCATTCGCTGTCCCATATCCACCATGGATCAACAGAGATCAGATATTTGTTCGTTCGAGGGATGTAAAAAGTCTGTACAGGAGTATTCCTTTTGTCCTCTCCGGACCACCGGTTGTGTAGCACGTAATTTCGCCGCCAGGGATGAAAACTTGATGGCTTGTTACACAGCTGTAGAAGGAGACATGGATGCTGCCGTGGTACTGGGCGATTTCATAACCGCAGTATTGCATAGGAGGTTTCAAGTCTGCGGGGCCGTGTCATACATGGAGCCAGGCGTAGCAAGAAAGGTACTATAAGTGGCGGATGGTGAAATGTTTGACGAGCCAACAACTTGTGAGCGGTAGACTAGAATACTTATCCTTCACGCTGATATCTTGGACGGCTCACTCATAGAGATGCCGGGATATTCAAGGGAGGAGGGGGAACGGTCGCCATTACAATTGTTACAGTTGAGAAGGAGGCGGGGAATCGCCCTCGTAAACATCTTACGGCAAGTAACACATTTGACCATGTTTTGACAGGACACATGAGTGTGGTTGTAACATTGACACTGGTAGCAAAGCATCAGGTTTGGAATGTGTAGTCGAACTGTGGTGATTTCATAGCCTGCCTTGATCTTCGACAGAAGCACTACTCGATTAACTATGACAAAAAGAGTATGTATAGGCACTAAGTCTGCATCAACCTTTTTCATTATCTGATGCACTACTGTCAGCGTTAAATTTCCCCCTTGGTCAGACCATAGAGCATCTGGGTGTAAATAGCACCACATGAAGAATTCAGTGTGCAATGGGCCTCGACGTAACGGGATAGCCGTGGAGGAGTGAAGTTGTCGGGACTGAAAGTCACAATTTGTTTCCAAATGCAAAGTCCAATTACGTAAACGAGAGAAGGATTTCACAGGGTCTGCAGCTGGATCAACACCTTTCTCAGTAATAAATTGATTAACTGTAGCAAAGGTCTGATCTTCTTCAGTGCATGATACCACGAGGAACTGAGGTACAGGTGGGACAGTCTTTGAATCAGTAGTCTCATTCCGTTTATGTTTAGCAGATGTGGACAGATGATGATAGGTTCATTGCGAAAAAATTGCCGATGTTTGAAAGCGTCTCTGTTGGCATGCTCCTCCCAACCTCATGGGGGGCCTCACCCACTTTAGGTGGTTGTTTACACGTCAGGTCACATACCCCTAACTCCGGCAGAGGAACCAATAGGCAACTGAAAAGGTAACAACTCAAGTAGCGACCCCTCCCTGGCATGGAGTGTACCAGAGGCTAAAGGCGAACCCTACCTGTATACCCAGGGGCTGGGAATTACGCGTTACCCAGCCACCTGTTAGGTGGCAAATGCGTGGCCGGCCTTCAGGAGCGCACAGGGAGGAAGAAGAAACAAAGAGAAACCTCAAACGCCGAAGCGAAGGAAGGAGAGGAATTGGAGAACGTAGAAAGAAAGAAAAAGCAGGTGGCTAACTGTTCCGATGCTGGGCTCTCGAAACTTCGGAACGCATTCCAGAAATTATCCAAGATATTTACTATTAAAAACAGTCTTGATCACAATTTATTTAACAAGGTGACCGGTTTCAACCACTACTGTGGTCATCTTCAGACCATTGAGTAGGAACCTCTTTCCTTGAAGGAAAGAGGTTCCTACTCAATGGTCTGAAGATGACCACAGTAGTGGTTGAAACCGGTCACCTTGTTAAATAAATTGTGATCAAGACTGTTTTTAATAGTAATTATTTATGACACTGATCACTGTTGTGCCCATAATGTATTCAAAAGTTATCCAAGATATGTTGCCCAGGGGAGGGGGAAAAAGGAATAGAAGGAAGGACAGACACGCAGCACAAAAAGGGAACAGATGCTGTAAAGTCTGGAGCCCTGTGGTAGCCAATCACGAATTCACCAAAGAGTGCTGAGTCCCATGGAGTTAGATGCCAGCACAAAAGAACGAGAGAGACACGATTAACTTTTTCTCTTGAGACATGAAAACGAAATGAAGGAGCATGACATATTGCTTCAGTAGTACGGCTATCGCGTTGTATTGTATTGAATGTAGCTGGTGACCTAGAAACGATGGAGAGGCTTCGTCTCCGCCGTAGCGCGCAGTGGTTCACAATCCCACAACAGGCCACAGCAGTCCACTCACCCCACCGCCGCTACACACCGAACCCAGGGTTATATTGCAGTTCGGGCCCTATTGGACCCCCCCCCCCCCCCCCGCCCCCCGGGGACATCTCACACGAGACGAGCGTAACCACAATGTTTACGTGTTAGAGTAATGATGGTGTACGCATACATGGAGAAAGTGTTTGCGCAGCAATCGCCGACAGAGTGTAACTTAGGCGGAACAAGGGGAACCAGTCCGCATTCGCCGAGGCAGATGGAAAACCCCTTAAAAACCATCCGCAGACTGGCCGACATACCAGACCGCGACACTAATGCGCCGGGCGGCACGCCTTCCCATCCAGAAAGCAGTGAGTCAAACCGCACGGCTAACCGGGCTTGCTTTATAGTACGGCTAACTCCTGATGGTTTGTAACTTTTATTCAATTCAGGGGACGGAAGCAGTGTTTATCGTTTCCCTTGCCTTTGTTGATACTTTGTTATCAACGACCCGTTATCCCTCCGTTCGTCTTGCTATTGATTTTAAGAATGAGCTAATGAGATGTTTCCCCTTCCTGCTTACAGTCCTTGGCGTCGTACCGCTTCTTTGCCTTAAATCGCGTGTGTAAAAATTGACGTATTACATTTTGCTTATGAGTCGTGCTCTCCAGTCTCCTGTACGCACGTAATGCAATTAAAATGTGACAATAATCTCTGGATTTGATCAGTCATAGCTACAACTATCAAAGGGACATCATAGGTTGACTTCTTACAATACATTTTTAGTATCTGTCAATGAGTAGCAGCTAATTCTAAATGAAGAACAATGTGAGTTAATGCAGATGAGCAGGAAAAACAATCCAGTTCTGTTTGTATACGGTATTAGTAGTACGCTCACGGAGACAGTCACGTCAATTTAACATCTAGGCATAACGTTGCAAAGCTGTAAAAAATGGAACGAGCATGCAAGGACTGTAGTATGGAAAGCGAATGGTCGAATTCGGTTTATTTGAAAAATTTTATGGAGGTGTAGGACCTTTAGAGAACCGGCATTTGAAGGTGACTGCAGAACGATTTTACTGCCGCCAAAGTCCGTTTCGAGTAAGACAAGAAAGACAAGGTAAATTATATCTCATACGGAGGCATACGGATAGTCCTTTTCCCTCGCTCTGTTTGCTAGTGGTAAAGGAAAGGAAATAATTAGTGGTGGTGCAATTCCCTTCTCTCTCACCCGACCTCTGCATGCGGAGTATGTATGTAGACGCAGACTGTTCCATCATTATTATTTTAAAAGTGACTCTCACATTCATTCCGACTTTCTGCTGTTTAGAACAGTTCATAATCTCGAAAAACTGTTGAAAATTTTCTGTGAAATTATTAATTAAGGTAAAGTGATGGCAATTTGTCTGAGCGTCGTATTAGGTGAGATGAGCATGACTTGCTTTTATGATTTCGTTTACTGTCTGTCACGATGAGGAAGCAAAAAGCACACTTGTTGCTTGCGTAATCAGTTTTGACAGCTTTGAGACTCGAGTAAAGAGATAAATTTTACACAGCTCGAGGTCAGAGTAAACGGTCGTCGTCGCCTTTGGTAGAGATGGTGTCCAATTATCTACTGTCTTTCCAAAATGATGCAAGTCTGCTGATAACAAGATAAAACTCTTCGCAATCTCTTAAAGATTATTGTTTATGACCTTTTCCCACTACCGCCACCTGTTATCTCCACGTTTCTGAACATAACTGAGCGTAATGTGAGGAATTAGACATAGACCAACGCGACCTGAAACACACCAGGGAAGTTTCAAAATGAGAAACGGTAAAGGTGATGTGTCTAGAAATTAGTACTCAAAATTCTAAATAAATATCTCATAACCAGAAAGCTATGGAAGTTGCGGCTTGCACTGAGAACGAGTCATACGAATATACAAGACGTGCACTTTGGTAAAACTACTGACATTGCTGCGTGTCTCATCTATTAGTTAACGTACACTTAACGCTACCGGAAAATCGCACTAAAGAACACAACAGTACTGAATGCTACCTCGAGGGCGAAGAGTAATGTGAAATGTTGGCTGACAGTTACACTGTGTGTGTGTGTGTGTGTGTGTGTGTGTGTGTGTGTGTATTCTGAGGGCATGGGGCGGGAGGGGGGGGGGTACACTTCACCACGCTGTTCACATTAGTTGAAATAACAATGAAAACGTAACTGGCTTGGAAGTCAGTAGGAGATGCTGTAACGTACAAATAACCCTTCATTGGAACACTATGTATAGTTTTAAATTCTGCAGTAAAACCATTCTTTCTGTTTCTTTTCTTTCATTCCCTCCATTAATCAGTGGCAGTTATGTGCCATGTATAGAGGTCACACTTCTAGATCCTGTTAGGTACGCAGGTAAAGAAAATTTGACTGACAAGGGAACCTCCCCATCGCACCCCCCTCAGATTTAGTTGTAAGTTGGCACAGTGGATAGGCCTTGAAAAACTGAACACAGATCAATAGAGAAAACAGGAAGAAGTTGTGTGGAACTATGAAAAAATAAGCAAAATATACAAACTGAGTAGTCCATGAGCAAGATAGGCAATATCAAGGCCAGTGTAACCATGCGAGCGCCGTGGTCCCGTGGTTAGCGTGAGCAGCTGCGCAACGAGAGGTCCTTGGTTCAAATCTCCCCTCGAGTGAGAAATTTACTTCCTTTATTTTCGCAAAGTTATGATCTGTCCGTTCGTTCATTGACGTCTCTGTTCACTGTAATAAGTTTAGTGTCTGTGTTTTGCGACCGCACCGCAAAGCCGTGCGATTAGTAGACGAAAGGACGTGCCTCTCCAATGGGAACCGAAAACATTTGAACGCATGGTCATAGGTCAACCGATTCCTCCGCAGGAAAACACGTCTGATATATTCTATACGACACTGGTGGCAGTATGTGCGTCACATGACAGGAATATGTTGTCGACCCACCTAACTTGTACACTTGGCGAATGGGTAAAAAGATTCTGCTACCTTGCCCGAGTTAGGTTTTCTTGTGGATGTGATAATCACTCCCAAAAAAATTATGAAAAGATAGGAGTTTGTCACATAAACTGCAACAAATGAATGCAACAGTTCCACAGTCGCTCAGTTTTCCCTGTGCTCTGTCAAAACATATGTTTTTAACGTTTTCAAATTTTTCCGTGTGTAGACCGTCAAATCCTGCATATGTCCAAGCAAATATGAACATGTCCTGGAATTTTGGAGAGTGAAGTTGATTTTGTGTGAGTGCCTGAACTTTGATAATTGTCTGAAAATAAAAAATTAAATTCTCACTCGAGGGAAGGCTTGAACCAAGGACCTCTCGTTCCGCAGCTGCTCACGCTAACCACGAGACCACGGCGCTTCTAATTTCGCAATTTCCCTGTTGTTGCCTATCTTACGCATGGACCAGTCAGTTTGTATATTTTGCTTATTTTTTCATAGTTCCACACATCTTCTTCCTGTTGTCTCGATTGATCTCTGTTCAGTTTTTCAAGGCCTATCAACTGTGCCAACTTATAACTAAATCCGAGGGCGGTGCGATGGGAAGGTTCCCTTGTGAGTTACAATTCCTCAGTTTCGTCGTATATCACATAGGGTGATTCAGAAAGAAAGAACATATTTAAATTGTTTTTATAGACAAACTATAGAGGATGAAAACTCTTTGTCACTGGATAGGCGAAGGTTCAAGGTTTGGTACAATTTCAAGTGGGCATTTTTGGTGGTTCAAAATGGCTCTGAGCACTGTGGGACTTAACTTCGGAGGTCATCAGTCCTCTAGAACTTAGAACTACTTAAACCTAACCAACCTAAGACCATCACACACATCCATGCCCGAGGCATGATTCGAACCTGCGACCGTAGCGGTCGCAGGGTTCCACTTACCGCGTAGAACTTCTCGGCCACTGCGTCCGGCTTTTTTGGTGGTAACATGGCGACTACATCACAAGAGAAATCATTTTTTGTGTTGCAATTTGCTCGAAGTCACTGCATTCTTCACGTGTAACGCGCATTCCGCCGTCGATGCGGCAAGAAACCGCCTCTGCCCAAGTAGATTTATGACTTTCATACAATAGTCTTGGAAGTAGCCTACATATGCAAAGGGAACAGCACTGTTAAGCACGCACGTCTGATGAAAATGTCCGGAGTATCAGAGATGTGTTCGCCAACAAGATGGGCAGGGCAGGAACTCCATCTTCCTCAAACAGCGGTGTGGCATGTTCCGAAACGACTGCGTTCACACACAGCCCTCGGGAGACCACAGCACGGACAGGCCAGGAACTTCATCTCCCTCAAACAACGATGTTGCGTCTGCATATGACGCGTTGCAAGCTGCAGTTACTGCAACCACTGCGTCCCGGTGGCCGTAACAGGAGGCACTAATTTTATATTTCTGTTCTCCAGGGTATGGTAGACGACACTTTTTCCGAACGACTCATGTACTTTGGTCGACTCGATGTTTCTTTTATTGGGTTATATCAACCAGGTAAATCATGTGAGACAGCTCTCCATCAACTCGTTGGGAGAGTGGAGAAAGCACTTCACTTTCAAGAAATAGCCCTCTGCATCTTCCTGGACATCGAGGAGGCCTTTAGTAATACAACTCTCGATTCCACGGTTAGGGCAGCAGAGGTGCATGATCTAGGGATCACTATATGTAAGTGGACTAGGGTCGTGCTTAGTGGAAGGAAGGTAAAGGCTACCATGACGAATGAAAATATGGTAATTAACACCGCTAGAGGTTGCCCACAAGGAGGAGTTCTGTCCCCTTTATTGTGGAATCTAGTGGTGAACGAACTCATTGAGGAACTAAATTCCAGACAATGCTTTTGCCAAGGATACACAGATGACCTTGTCATCGTAATAATTGGCAAAGTTACTGACAGAGTTAGGAATATTGCAGAAGGTGCACTGGGCATTGTGCAGGACTGCTCCATTAAACAGGATTTAAGGGTTAATCCTCAGAAGACTGTTGTGGTACCATTCACGAAGAAGCATATCCATCACTCAAGTTGTAATCTAAAGTTCTTCTACGAAACTGTACCTGTGAAGGGGATAGTGAAATATCTCGGGGTAACCTTAGATGAGAAACTGACATGGACCCGTCACATTATGAGGGTCTGCTCCAAGGAGAAAGGTACTCTAGAGAGTACCAGAAGGGCTCGTGGCAAAAACTGGGGCCTAACACGCAGAGGTGTGTACTGGATATAAGCCAGAGTGGTTAGACCTAGGATCTCCTACAGGTCTATAGTGTGGTAGAAGAAGGTAGAAAAGCAGCTTGCAGCTAAGGAGCTTGCTAAGGTGCAGAGACAGGCCTGCTTAGCCATAACAAGAGGAATTAGCAGCACACCAATCGCTGGAATGGAGGCCACGCTGGACATGCCTCCACTACACCGCTGGATGAAGATGAAGGCAGCAGCTGGTGCATACAGACCCAAAACTGGTAAAAACTGGATCTCACTGGGATATCCACAATCACACACTAAAATAGTGAGTGAGGTTAATATAGGAATGGCTGGGGAAATGCCGGCCGACTATATAATAACTTCCAGCTACTTCAATAAGCCTTACAATATAATAATAGGATGCAGGGAGCAGTGGGAAAAAAACAGTTCGACACCATACGGGGGACATTGTCTGGTTCACTGATGGGTCGAAAACAGACCAAGGCGCTGGGGCGAGGTGTACGGAGTTCAGCCAAGACTGGACGGCATCATCTCTCTAGGAAAACTGGCCTCGGTATTCCAAGCTGAAATTCCTGCAATCAGAGCGTGCGTGGAGAAGAATATGCGCAGGTGCTACAATGACCGTGGCATATATATCTATTCAGACAGCCAGGCATCCCTGAAATCATTGGCAGCTCCTGCAACAAGATCTAAGATTGTTGCAGAATGTCACAAGTCTCTGGTAGAGCTAGGGGGAAGCAATTGGGTGAACCTAGTGTGGGTTCCTGGCCACTCAGCGATCGGTGAAGAGGCCGACCTATTGGCCGGGATGGGGGACCGGACACCGTCCTGAAAATCACCAAGGCTATGATCAAACTAGAACTACGGAACTGGCTTAGGAAAGAGCACGTAGAATACTGAACACAGGTCTATAAAAAATATATGGTAAGTAATGATGCCAAAGCCGTGTTAAAAGAAACTCTGTAATCATGGGCTTAGCAGGAAAGAGATTAAACTCATGGTTGGACTGATGACCAACCATGGGAATGTGAAAAACACCTACATACAATGGATATAATGGAAGAAGACACTAAATGTAGGATCCGTGATGAGAGTGAAGAAACTGCATCACACCCAATCTTCGAATACACGGCATTGGAGAGCAAGAGACACAGAATTTTCGGAACAACTAGACATGAAGTAATTGTGTCTAACAAAAAATTTGTAAAGGGACTACTATTTAAGGGCATTGGTTGACTTTACTAGATAAACAGGGAGCGATACCGCACAATACACTCGGTTTTGGTGCGGACAATGGCGGGTTGGACCAAAGCTGTTTTAGCTTCCCTGCCAAAATCAAATCTCCAGGGTATGGCAGACGACACTTTATCCGAACAACTCATCTTTTCGGCCGAATCGGCGTTTCTTTTATCGGTTTAAGTAAACCGTCATAATTTATGTACTGTATTTGGGGTTCAGAAATTTCTGGCATCGCCGCAGGGCTTGAGGCCCACCGAAAGCGAATGTGTTTTCTGCCATTTCTGTTCACAGAGTTTATGGACCTTTCTTTTCTGCGGAGGAAACAATGACAGGAAGTTACACCTGGGCATGCTGCAAAATTGATTTATTTCTCAACTTCACGAAGATTCCAGTGATTTCATTTTTATGCACAGTGCCGTTCCGGCTCACATTTAACTTGAGGTGCGGCGTTATCTTAACAACAATATCCCACAACGTTTGATTGGAAGATGTGGACAGCATTGGCCTCTCCGGTCACCAGACCTCACATCTTGCGAATTTTTTTCTGTGGCGCTACTTAAAGGAGTGTCTTGTCTCGTGTGTGGAATGAAATGTGTCTCCAGCAACACATGGCTCTCATGTTAAGTGTATGTTGTAGTGTCTGTACGAACATAAAACTGTGTGTGTGTGTGTGTGTGTGTGTGTGTGTGTGTGTGTGTGTGTGTGTGCGTTTGGTGCTTGCAGGCGCTCAACGGCGACATAATCACGTTGAACCTTACTTTATCCAGTTATTTACGAAATCTGTTTCTATCTTTCAGATTGTCCATAATAAAAATTTTAAATCCTTCTTTCTTTTTGGATCACCCTGTATTTCGCCATAAGATTTGCAGCGGTGTCAATAAAATAGGCTTATAATCTCTGTTTTACATTTCTGTAGATTATACCAACCTTTCCTGTCTGTAGTATAGCGTCATTCAGTTCGTTAGATACATACCTTCTTGAGTAGAATTTCTGATGGATGCACCAGTTCTCAAAATAGAACTTGGGTTCCTGTAAAACATATATAATTTGGTCCGAGATCTAGCGTACTGCCTCTAGAGTACGCAATTCATATATTCAGAAACATTGTTAGAACCCCACTCACTTTACGCATTGAAGTATATTGAATATGGTCATCTTGCTGCAGTAGTTTATGAGTAATTCCGTTTATTACTATCCAAATGAAAGCTAAAGAGATGATTATGCAAATGCTCTAGATAGGATACACGTAGTTTCTCGTAAAATCATGATGAAATACTTAAGTAGTAACGTCAGTTATGGAGCGATAATGTTGTACGATCTTGAGACGTTTTCCTATATAAAACAGAAATATCACAGAACATTCGCGATTTCACATTGCTGTGTAACAAGCAGGTTCTTTCACAACAGTCTGCATCTCAAGGAAAGATACAGCAAGGTTTTATTTCCCCCCTACTCGTTTTAGCGGAAGGCAGTCATACACACAGTGCCACCGATGTAAGATGATTATGAAGAGTTCGTGCCTTTAAATGGGAACCACCTAGATGGGGTAGCAAATTCATACAAGAAACAGTAATCTCGCAGTCCTACAGCTTCTCCGTATATTTTTAACATGGGCTGGACTCTTCCAGGAAATTAACCTCACACTGAAACCTGGCTTACCTGTTTTAGCAGAGTACTAAAAGTGATGGTGCTGAAAGTGAACGTGTAGGAGAATTAGTAGGAAAATTAAACGAACTATAGCACCTGTACTGCCGTAATGATCGATGCAAAGGAGACTAAACCTCATGAACCTTGAGATCAAGGAAATACTCTGTCTTTAACAAAGCATCCTTCATGAAGTGATGACTCTAGCAACAACAGGAGAATTAATGAACGAAAACAGTTAAAGGAGCAGTTAAGAAAATAGAAACAACTGGATAATCGGATGAAGAGATTAGGTGATGTGAGATATTCGTTTTCCACAGAAGACGGATGAAAATATGAAGGTGGGAAAACTTCCAGACCGATTGAAACTGCACTGGATTAGTATCTAGACATAACCCACGACATGACTCGGAACTTTATATCGCATGAAGGCCGTCCTAACTTCACAATATTAAATGTCTCTGTGAAATACTGAATAAAATTATAAACAGAAGGCAGTTTTTTTGGGTTTTTGCCGTGTCATAAAATCAACACTACCCCATATTTCGGCGATCCTTCTGTCCGCCATATTTAAGAGAACGCTTTTGCTACGTCCGCTGCTGCTACTGATGTTGAGTCACACTGAAAACTGACGCCAAGGCTGCAGATACTCGTCCCATGTAGCTTCAATATCGTAAACAATGCATGCGCCGCGCATCATAGTTGGAGCCTCCAATGATATATCTATCGCACTCAAAAGATCATCAAACACTCGGTTCGCTGCACCATAGAACATTCGTACAGCGTCCTGCTAAGAGGAAAACCCTAGGCTTCATTAATCAAACTAACCTAGGCTTCATTAATCAAACCATCTGCTAATCTAATTTCAGTCGCCTCCTTATAAACGCTGCTCTAAGACTCGGAAGTAATGGCAACCATCAGAGCTTCCTCAAATTTCATCCCGTGTCCCTCGTTTCAACAATGTTACGATATCGACGATTTTTCAGTCTCCTATAGTGTCAAGGCGATGTTCCACGCATCTGTCCTGAACTGTGCGGATCTAACGGCCGGTGTAGGCCTTCACGTATTGTGTATGCCGGGAATTGTAAGCCCCCAAATCATCTTTAATAGAGCCGAATATTACACTCCACTTCACCTGTTTTCATCTCAGCATTAAATACGTTAAGGAAGTCAAAAGGGACGGGAGATTTCCATTTTAGGGCTTCACTATTTACAAAACATGTGGTGCTGTGGGATACTACTCACCGAAAGCCGACACACGGAGATCGGCATCTGCACGCTAAGAGTTACCGTCCACCGTATTAATGTAGTGGTATTCGTAGGATTCTGGTAATCACAGCGTAGGCCCATGTTCCTGATGGGGCAGTTTAGCGATGGAACTTTTACTTTTGACGGCTGCGTTTGAAAACAAAAAATATTCTGGAAAGCAGATTCCTCGCGCCATGCTATTTAGAACATCTCCGTAGGTTCAAATATGTGGAATGCAGCCTGGTGGCGTCATCGACAACCACCGATATTTCGACAGAAGCACAACCTGTCATTTTCAGGAAAAAACTGAAGCGAGTAAGCTATGTTCAAGCCAATTTAGAACCTCTGCTTTCACAGAAACTTCGTAAAGATAACTAATAACAATCCACCCACACCCACACCCACCCACACCCACCCACACACACCCACACACCCACACACCCACACACCCACACACCCACACACACACACACACACACACACACACACACACACACCCCACACACACACACACACACACACACACAGCAAACACTACCCCAATCACAAATCAAAGATGACCGACGTCAGAAGTTATCGATAGTGAAATTGATAATCAAAGGGTGCAGTTGCATAAAGTGTTTCCCTCTGTTTTTGACAAGTGAGAGAACAGGAGGCTATGCAGAATTTAAACAAAAACCACTATCTGCGATCTCTCTTTATAAGCTTACTTGATAATTTGATTTCAACAGTTTCCGTAATACCACTGTCCCAAAAGCTGCAAGTACATGTCAGAATCTCCGTGTTGTTACATTCCTCAGGATGACCGGTACCAAGACGATGTTCTGAAACGGCGAATTTGCTCGGCAGTTGTAAGCATCTCTGCCACTTATGCACAGAACACCCGTCTTCTACAGTCCTAACAATCTGACCGACATACGACATGCCACAACAGCAAGGAATACGGTAGACCCCCGCCTTAAGCAAACCAATATCATCCTTCATGAAACCTATAAAGACCCTGATCTTAGATGGTGGTCGAAATACACACTTCACGTCATATTTCCGCAAAATACGACCAATTCTACATGAAATACTCTTTGCGCAAGGAAAAAAGGCCGTAGACTTTGGTGCATCCTCCGTATTATCATCACTCACCCGGTGCACAGTTGGTCAACAGCGCAGTCTGATCCGTCATTCACTTTAACCATTCTGACGAAAGGTGATTTCGAGATGGGTTAACTCAGCTGACGTAATCTCAGGGTCCGAGATGACATGGGTCCTGTGATTCAAGGTACGAAGTTTCCCCTTCATGTTGAGCCGAATGGTGACTACTGTCAGCCTACAAAAAAAGTGTTCAAATGGCTCTGAGCACTATGGGACTTAACATCTTTGGTCATCAGTCCCCTAGAACTTAGAACTACTTAAACCTACCTATCCTAAGGACATCACACACATCCATGCCCGAAGCAGGATTCGAACCTGCGGCCGTAGCGGTCGCGCGGCTCCATACTGAAGCGCCTAGAACCGCACGGCCACACCGGCTGGCGTCAGCCTACAGATACACTTAAGTGTGAGCAGGCTTCATACAAACGACATGCCCCAACGTACCATCTACCTTCCTTCTAACACATAAAACATAAAGAAAGGGAAAAATAGCGATCCTCCTCCACCTCCACGGTGAAACGTATATTCGGATGGGTTGAATTCAGATATTATAAAAGTCATTCAAATTCTCACTACCATGTAGCAAAGTGTTTTCCTGCACGATGTGTTGGAGCACCAATGTTACTCACAATCCGACACCTTCCGTGTGGACCATGTGGCGGCCATATAACCAAGGGCGAACAGCACAATAGGAAATGAAACACTTGATAGTCTCGTTCAATTAGTTTTTTCTCAACACCTATCCTACTACAGGCTGAATCAGCGAGTAAACACAGCATCTTTTGAACGTAATCCTGCACTGTCGACAACTGTGCACCGATTGAGATGGTAATACCGAGGAGGCAACAAAGTCTACTGCCTTCTCTTTACGCAGGGGGCATTTCAGGCAGAAGTGGTCGTATTTTGCGGAAATATGATGCGAAGTGTTTGTTTCGATCATCATCTATGATCAGCGTCCGTTTAGTTTCCGGGAAGGATGATCTTTGTTTGCATGAGACAGATGTCTACTGTATTTCTTGCAGTTGTGGCACGTTATTATTGGTCACACTATCAGGACTGTGGAGGACCAGTGTACTGCTCATAAACGACACACACGCTTACAACAGCCGAGCAAACCCGCCATTGCAGAACGCTGTCATTGCATCGGTCATCCTGTTGATTATAACACGGAGATTCTAACATGCACTTGCAGCTCTTGGGGTAGTATTATTAAGAGATCTGTCGAAAAATATTAGCAAGTAACCTTACAAAGGGAAATGCTGGTTTATGCTTAGATTCGGCATCGACTCCTGCTATCTAACTTTTCAAGAAACAGAGGGAGGAAGTTTATGTAACTGTACTACCCATAGCCGGCCGTTGTGGCCGAGAGTTTCTAGGTGCGTCAGTCCTGAACCGCGCTGCTGCTACGGTCGCAGGTTCGAATCCTGCCTGGGGCATGGATGTGTGTGCTTGTCTTTAGGTTAGATAGGTTTAAATAGTTCTAAGTTCTAGGGAACTGATGACCTCAGATGTTAAGTCCCATGCTGCTCAGAGCCATTTGAACCATTTGCACTACCGATAACTTCTGTCGTCGATCATATTTGATTTGTGATGGCGCTAGTGTTTTCAGTGTGTATGTGTGTGTGTGCTGTCTTCATGGATTTTCTCTGAAAATCGAAGTTTCGACATAGCTTACTCGCGACCGTTACGCTTTAAGAATGGTGTGCTCCTGTCGAAATATCGGTGGTTTTCGACGACATCACCCGTCTGCATCCCCTTGAGTTATCTGAACATGGTATACTCCTGGAGAAGCTAAGGTCTCACATCCCCGGAGGTGGACGAAGAAGAACATTGTTCTGTGGCCTTTAATACTTACGCTGCGATCACTACGTTTGAGATTGGAAGAAATCTAAGGAGTTTCATGGAGGTGGCCCATGCGTCCTGTACGCTACAGAGGCTCATATATATATATATATATATATATATATATATATATATATATATATATATATGACGATGATTTAGACCTCGGCCTCAGTTCTGCCCATAGACTTATTATCCAGTAAATAAGGCTCCCAGAAGACACGGAGCTGCATGATCGCACCGCTATCACACAAACACAAATGAGGAGACCTAGACAGATCACACCACGACGATGGCAACAAATGTCGACAGATAAATCCTGCACCCAGTGCCCATTACTATCATTAATAACACGAAATAAAAGTAGCGTATGTTACCAGTTTCTTGTAGGACTCAGAAGCAGCAACAGCTTTCTCCTGAAGATGACCAACAGACGTATCGCCAAAATATCGAATCATGTTGACTTTACGATGCAGAAAACCCGTGAAGACTAAGAATTATTACGCCGCGAAAGCCTAAGAGTACACAAAGTAATAAACATTTTCACTTCGTTACCGACAGGAGTCTCGAACGTTTCTCTCAAGATTATATCTCACGCAGAAACTGGAAAAAGGACAGTATTAAACGTCGCTGATATTTTATATTCTTAACAAACTTAGAATTTATAATTCATACCTCAGACAAAACGAATTGCCAAGAATGAAATTGGTTAACACAATACAACAATAAATAAAGTCTTGTTTACAGAATGACTTTTTATTCTGCAGTGAAAGAACACCTGTTTGAGGATTCTGGCAGATGAGTGATGTGCCGAATCGGGACTGGAACGTGTAACCTTCTTTGCAGAAGTGCTAGATGCAGTATACGCACGAGGACCTGTGATGTTAGGACAGCAGATGACGGTTATTGGCCGAAGTAAAGTTGCGATGAAGGAGCTTGTGTGTTGCCTGCACAGCTTAATCGGTGGAGCATTTGCCCGCGTAAGGTGAAGTTTCCGCGTCCAGCGCGGTCCGGCACACAATTTCGTATCAGCTATGAAATTTTAGCTACTATTTACTTTATTTCAAACCTGTTTGGAAGTTTCCAGAATGAGATTGTCACTCTGCAGCGGAGTGTGCGCTGATATGAAACTTCCTGGCAGATTAAAACTGTGTGCCCGACCGAGACTCGAACTCGGGACCTTTGCCTTTCGCGGGCAAGTGCTCTACCAACTGAGCTACCGAAGCACGACTCAAGCCCGGTACTCACAGCTTTAATTCTGCCAGTATCTCGTCTCCTACCTTCCTAACTTTACAGAAGCTCTTCTGCGAACCTTGCAGAACTAGCACTCCTGAAAGAAAGGATATAGCGGAGACATGGCTTAGCCACAGCCTTGGGGATGTTTCCAGAATGAGATTTTCACTCTGCAGCGGAGTGTGCGCTGATATGAAACTTCCTGACAGATTAAAACTGTGTGCCCGACCGAGACTCGAACTTGGGACCTTTGCCTTTCGCGGGCAAGTGCTCTACCAACTGAGCTACCGAAGCACGACTCAAGCCCGGTACAGTATCAATAGGTAAAAGAATGTGCTGATGGTCTAATTGGAGAAAAATTACTTCTCGAATAAACAGCTGAGAGGAAAGGCAGCGGTTGTGGATTGTTTATGGAACTAGCCTTCCGTTTACTTTCCTTGAGAGAAACCACGAAAATTCTAAAACAGTGACGGTATTTAGAGAAGATAAAAAGAAAAATTTTTAATGCAACAAACGTACCGTTCTCCCGCTAGATGTCCATGAGTTATCAGAGTCTAGCGATGTTGAGAAACGTTGTTCAGACTGCCATGTAATGAATGCTGTTCCAGAGATATGTTGAGATTGTCCATTTATATTAACGCACGACTGGAATCTACAGCGTTACCGATGCACAGCCTGGAAGAGCTGAATATCTGTTTGGCTGAAGAAGCAGCAATTATTCGTGAAACACCTGAAGGTTTGAGCATGTTACTCAATCATTAAACACGCGCATCTCAGTTATGCATTAACATAAATTTACTACAATTACAGCAATATCGCTAAAATAATATGTATCACGTGGCAATTTCAACAACGTCTCTGAACATCACTAGCGTCAAAATTTGCATGGGTCCAAGAAGGAAATGGACGCATGTGTGATATTTTCCTCATATAAAAGAACTCGTCTTATCCCTTATAAAATGTTGTATACTAAAATTTTGTTACATGCTGTATAATTCAGTTTAATTTGAAATTCAGAACAACGTGGAAAGTGGAAACTTTAAATCACTCGCAAAGTTAGAAATTGGGAGTTCAAAATGGCTCTGAGCACCATGGGACTCAACTGCTGAAGTCATTAGTCCCCTAGAACTTAGAACTAGTTAAACCTAACTAACCTAAGGACATCACAAACATCCATGCCCGAGGCAGGATTCGAACCTGCGACCGTAGCGGTCTTGCGGTTCCAGACTGCAGCGCCTTTAACCGCACGGCCACTTCGGCCGGCCAATTGGGAGTTAAGTTAGCTGTAAATACTGATGTATTAAATAACGGAAAATTACATAAAGACAGCAACAGTTATTTAACTTTCCCGTTGTCTTTAACTACGAGTATAAATATGTAACACTAACATAAAAATCTTGGTCTCTGATTACGTATTCATGAATTTTATATGCAAAAATAATTATTCAAAACAAAACAAAACTAACAAATCTGAAACAGTAACGAATCACAGTTAATGTAAGAGTAACGTTTTACCGTTTGGTTTCTGACAATAATTCACGGAAATGTCCCCACGCCTGGTCACAGTACCTGTGTTCCGTTTGCACCAACACTGCGACCACAGCTAAGATCGGTGCTGCGTGCGGCGGACGGTGTGATCTTTGGGGACGGTTCGCAGCCCAGCCTGCCTGCAACTGTGATCTGTACGCCACCTCCAGGTCGCCAGTGAAAAACTCTGGCCTTCCAAACAGCGAATAGTAAACGTGGATCTCCTGAACAGGCCAGTCGTTTTGCTTGATGTGGGTAATCATTATGAAAGGAACTAGCGCGTGAATGCAGACAGAGCAATGAATCAGCGCCTTTCAAGGTCACTCGGTTCACGTGTTAAGTACATGCAACAGACAGTGAATTCACTGACTCATATCCTTTCAGGCAAGGTGTCTGCAAAAAGACACTCTTCAGCAGTTGTTACATGTCGTCCATACTACTAATTGCAAACATATAGGACCCTACACGCGCACCAACCAGCCGACCGACCACTTCCTTTCACTGCTAACACACGTCCCTACCGAGTTCACTCACAAGCAAGACTTCTCATTGGATACCCCTCATTTTTAGAGGTAAAATGGCCCAGTGTATAGCCACTCAAAAGCTGAACAAAGATCAAGACGGAAAACACGAAGGAGATGCACTGAACTGCGAAGAAATAAGCAAAATAGACACAGTGAAAGGTCACAGCTTAATAAGTGTTACATTGAGCGGACTCGAAGCAACAGCGCTGTCATGGTTGTTTGGTGACTTGGTTGGACAGTCAAGCGGCAGATCCGTGTTCAGATCTTCCTCCTGCCGCATTTTGATTCACAAATTTGTGACTTGGCCGTTTAATCATTGACGGATCTGTTCTCTTTCTGTAGTCTTGGCAATTTTTATACTATACATTGGTTATAGAATATGAGCCTTATGGTAAGGATATATTACCATGTCAAGTAAATGTGATAAATAGTGAAAGCAGGCGAGATACCGCATAGACCTCTCACAGAAATGAAAACAACAAATAAACGGTGGTGAACTGTGTTACAATGTGGACTGTGTTACAACAAAGGAATTCAAGAGTCAAAACATCCAAAATGGAACGCAAAAGTAATGACATGTGCTAATTGTGTATAACTATTAGAAGGTACGCACGTCAGGAGGTCCCTTCGTCACATTTCGCTGTTGGAAACGGACGTAACACCATAACACAGACACAAATTTGATTACAGCGTATGGACACGTTAATGAGCGGATGGACAGATTTTGTGGGAAGAAAAAAATGAGGGACATTTGAACACGGGTTTTCTTCTTCGTAGTCCAACACCGTAACCACATAACCACGAAGCCATGGCTATTCAACTTCGGTCGATGTTGCACATCATAAACTTGAACCGTTCACTGTTTGTTTTTAGCTTCTTTTTTAATAGATCAGTGCAACTTCTTCCTATTTCCGTGCTTGATCTTGTTCAGTTTTTGACGAGTTATCCACTGGGCCATCTTACCTTTAAATCTGTATGGTCAGTGAGGGGAGGGGGAGGGCGGCGATGGGGATTTTCCCTTATCAGCGATTACAGCGTCGCCCTGTTCCTATCGCTGGTTACGAATTGTTCATTGAGGCTATGTTCGACGAGATGCCGCTGAGTCTGGCACATAAACGGAAACTATGATTTGCCTTGGCTGTTTTAGAGGTACCAAGGGCAAAAAAGTAGAGCAAAAGCTGTGAGAAAAGAAGTGGCTAAAGCAAAGAGAGAAATTCAGCCACCCTCTGTTACATATGGAGCTGGGAGCCTACGATTTTCGTAATTATGTAACAAAGAATGAAACAAACCTTTCAGAGTTGCTGAACTTATTCGAACTATTCTTAACGGAGAAGACCAGTCATGAAAGAGGCTGACAGTTACATTACGGTTTCTAGTTACTTACATTACGGTTTCTAGCCATAGCCAGGTCCGCGTCGCTAGCTGAGTGGTGAGCGCGACAGTATGTCAGTCCTAAGGACCCGGGTTCGATTCCCGTCTGGGTCGGAGGTTTTCATCGCTCAGGGACTGGGTGTTGTGTTGTCCTAATTATCATCATCACTTCATCCCCATCGACGAACAAGTCGCCGAAGTGGCGTCAAATTGAAAGACTCGCAACCGGCCAACGGTCTACCCGACGGGGGACCCTAGTCACACGACATTTACAGTTTTTAGCCAGTGCCAGAAGTTAGGAGCTCAAATTCGGTGCGTCTGTATCCCACAATTATTATCTAAAATGGTACATGGAACTTGCAGCGTTGTTTTTGTCGCCTGACGAAATACATAATGATAGCCCAAAATAAGTAAAACAAGAGATGTTAATGTAAACTTTATTAATTTATTTAGGTACGTAGAAAGAAATATGTCCGATGAAAGAGTAAGAAACTCATTTCAGATTAGAAGAAGAAAGACTGCCGGCCGAAGTGGCCGTGCGGTTAAAGGCGCTGCAGTCTGGAACCGCAAGACCGCTACGGTCGCAGGTTCGAATCCTGCCTCGGGCATGCATGTTTGTGATGTCCTTAGGTTAGTTAGGTTTAACTAGTTCTAAGTTCTAGGGGACTAATCACCTCAGCAGTTGAGTCCCATAGTGCTCAGAGCCATTTGAACCAAGAAGAAAGACTACAAATGGTGGTGTCACATATTATGTAATAAATACAAGAGATACATAGGAACTGAAGCATTTAGTAACTTCAGAACTGTTAGACAGTCCTTCATTTTGCTCTTCATAGTAGAAGCCTTGGATATACTCTGGTTTTTTAATACTTCTAATAATGAAGCAAATGCGTTTTATATATAATAGTCCGACGAATGTCTCTTTTTCGGGTTTTAGATTTTGTTTCTGATACGTATCAGTAATGAAATCTGAGATCTATTGTGTCTGTATGTCAGTTGTTAGATTTCATTTCCGCTAGGTATCGGGAATAAAACCTAAATACCGAAATACAGATGGTCGACGGCCTTGCTTTACACAGAATATGTATCTTCTACTCTCTCTATGTGTAACATGGAACCTTTATGGATTTGTTAAAAAATGAGACAATTAGTTTATTTCTTGCAACTGTATTGATCAACTCCTCGCGATGAAGAGTTGTACAACATCAGCAGTCTTTAAGTTGTTCCAGAAAATCTGTCATTAAGGTTTTGCTCGGCTCGCACTCTGTCATATGTACCAAAACAGCATTTAGTCCTGGGCACACTGATAGAAGACGAACATATGTTGGGCTGGTGGGTACGACAGTAAGGACGGTTGAGGAAGATGGGGGGAGGGCGGTCGGCTGTGAGGTGTTTGTACCCAACCGATCGTCCGACAAGAAAAGTTGGTCGATCGGTTGGTCAAAGTGCCTGCACACGTTCAATTTGTCTTTCTGTTAGTCGGTCAGCTGGTGCATATGTAGCGCCGACAAAAGTTTCAGTGATCATATTAGTGAACAATACAGTACCCACCCGGACAGTCACGCACATTCACTAGCACACCGCTTCCGGAATTCGGAATGAATCCGCCCAGCGAATTAACGACGAGAACCGATATGGTGACCTGCCTGGATATAATTTTAGGCAGTTTCCCCCCTTCAGACTAGGTGAATACCTGGCTGATACCCACTTACCGTTACACGACTCGCCAATGTTCCTAAAATACCCCCACATTTTCACAAAATGGCTGACAGATGTGTTACCCAATATGGGTCACGCGGGGTGGCAAGAAGGGGAGGGGGAACTTGATAGCTGCTTCGGGCATGGATGTTTGTGATGTCCTTAGGTTAGTTAGATTTAACTAGTTCTAAGTTCTAGGGGACTAATGACCTCAGCAGTTGAGTTCCATAGTGCTCAGAGCCATTTGAACCATTTTTGAACTTGATAGCGTGGTTGTGTGACGAGTAGGGATGGGGGTGGAGACGGGCGTGAGGGTGTAAGAGGGATGGCCACGGAAAGGCATAAGGCATCCGTCCACTTTATGCAACTAACATACCCGAATAAAGATAAACATGCCGACCTAGTGTTTTATGACACGCAGATTTCGGCTGTGCACTGTCGGGTCTTCAAACGATGTATCGTTGTAAGCTTCTTGATAGCTACAACTGCGCATTTCTTCACTCTAGCCCTAGTACATTAAGATATTCAGAAGAGTGCCTGTGAGATGTCGCAGACTACCGGTAGACTGAAGCACATAACCGCAATGAAAGTCGTAGTTCAGTACCTGGTAAGAGCACGCTCTGATCCAGATTCTGCTCAAGGTCTAGTACACAGTTACTGATGAAGGGTAGGCTGAAATTTAAGAGATTCGTCAGGAGGAATCAATACGCAAGGAACCGCAGTGCGGAAGTACTGAGGAATGAAGATATATGCTTGAAGATCTCTGAGGCAATAGATACTGCAATAAGAAATAGCTGAGTGGGCAGTACAGTTGAAGAAGAATGGACATCTCTATAAAGGGCAATCACAGACGTTGGAAAAAAATTAGGTACAAAGACGGTAACTGCGGAGATACCGTGGGTAAAAGAAGAAATACGTGAGTTGATCGATGAAAGAAGGAAGTACATAAATTTGTAAATTATAGAGCGCAGCAATCAGTCGTCGTCGGCCGCTGTGACCGAGTGGTTCTAGGCGCCTCAGTCTGGAACTGCGCTGCTGCTACGGTCGCAGGTTCCAATCCTGCCTCGGGCATAGATGTGTGTGATGTTCTTAGGTTAGTTAGGTTTAAGTAGTTCTAAGTGTAGGGGACTGATAACCTCAGATGTTACGTCCCATTGTGCTTAGAGCCATTTGAATCAGTCGTGCTTTTTTGTGGGTTTTATTACGCAAAATCCCGATTTCGGCTAGTGCCTAGCCATTATCGATGCACTATCTTCTAATTTCGATACATGTTAGTTCCCTGTAGTTCGGGCTTCAGTCACAGTTCTATGAATACTAATTCAAAGAACTGTGATTGGCGCCTGAGCAACAGGGAACTAACATGCATCGAGATTAAAAAATAGTGCTTTGATAATGGGTAGGCAGTAACCTTAATCTGGATTTTTTTAATATAATCCACAAAAAAGGACAACTGATTGCTGCGTTCTATAATTTATAATTCATATAACAGTCGCTGAGTGCACCCAATTTCCTAATTGAAGGTAACCTGATGAAAAAAAAAAGGTTCAAATGGCTCTGAGCGCTATGGGACTTAACATCTATGGTCATCAGTCCCCTAGAACTTAGAACTACTTAACTAAGGACATCACACAACACCCAGTCATCACGAAGCAGAGAAAATCCCTGACCCCGCCGGGAATCGAACCCGCGAACCCGGGCGCGGGAAGCGAGAACGCTACCGCACGACCACGAGCTGCGTACGATGAAGTACATAAACGTACATAGACTTTCATGAATACAGATATACAAGTCGCTAAGGAATAAAATAAATAGGAAGGGCTGGGGAGCTAAGACGAAATGGCTGCTAGAAAAAATGTGAAGCCATTTAAAAAGAACTGACTGTAGGAAGGACTTACTCAGAATATAGAGCAGTCAAAAACCCTTCTGTGCAATTAAAAGCAAGGGAGGTACAATTAAGTCTGCAACGAGACTTTTACTGTTAAATGCAGAGGAGAGGGTAATAGGTAGAAAGAATACACTGAAGGCCTCTATGAGGAAGAAGATTTTCTGATGCGAAAGAAGAAGAGACAGGAGTAGATTTAGAAGAGGTAGGGGACCCAGTATTATAATCGGACAGATTAAATTCCATCAGAATTTTTAAAATCATTCGGGGAAGTGGCACCAAAACGACTCCTCACGTTGGTGAGTAAAATGTGTGAGTCTGGCGACATACCACTTGACTTTCGGGAAAATACCATCCACAAAATTCCTAAGACTGCTACAGCTGACAAGTGTGAGAATTATCGTACAGTCAGCTTAAGAAAATTGAGGATGTTTTAGATGACAGTCAGTTTGGATTTAGAAATGCTAAAGGCACCAGAGAGGCAGTTCCGACGCTGCGGTAGATAATGGAAGCAAGACCAAAGAAATATCAGGACACGTTCATCGTATTGGTCGACTTAGCATTCGACAATTTCAGATGGTGCAAGATATTCGAAATTCAGAAGAAAATCTGGGTTAAGTTATAGGGAAAGACGGGTATTACGGAACATGAACAAGAGCAAGAGGGAACAATAAGTGTGGACGGCCAACAACCAAGTGCTCTGATAAAAATGGGTTTAAGACAGTGATTTAATCTTTCGCTCCTACTGTTCAATCTATACATCGAAGAAGCAATAACGGAAATGAAAGAAACGTTCAGGATTGGAATTAAAATTCAAGGTGAAAGGATATCAATAATACGATTCGCTGATGACACTGCTATCCTGACTGAAAGTGAAGAAGAATCACGTGATCTGCTGAACGGAATGAACAGGCTAATGAGTACAGACTATGGCTTGAGAGTAAATCAAATTAAGACTCAAGTAATAAGAAATAGCAGAAATGAGAACGGCGAGAAATTTAACATCAGGGTTGATAGTCATGAAGTAGACAAAGTTAAGGAATTCTATTACCAAATAAAATAATCAATGACGGACGGAGCAAGGAGGTTATCAAGAGCAGACAAGCACTGGGAAAACGCGCATTCCTTGCCAAGAGAAGTCTGCTAGTACCAAATACAGACCTTAATTTCAGGGAAAAATTTCTGAGAATGTACGTTTGGAGCACAGCATTATATGGTAGTGGAAAATGGATTGTGGTGAAACCAGAACAGAAGAGAATTGAATCATCTGAGACGTGGTGCTACCGAAAAATGTTAAAGATACGGTGGACTAATGAAGTAAGGAATAAGGGGGTCACGCGGAGAATTGGAGAGAAATGGAATATGTGGATAGCACTGACAAGGAAAAGGGACAGAATGATAGAACATCTGTTACGACAACAGGGAATAACTTCCATGGTATTAGAGAGACTGGTAGACGGTAAAAACTGTAGAGAAAGACAGGAATAAATCCAGCAAATAATTGAGGACGTTGATTGCAAGTTATTCTCTGAGATATTTGCACAGGATTGGAATTCATGGCAGGCCGCATCAAACCAGTCAGAAGAGTCAATTGGTAGTTAGTTGTCTGAAGGGACACCGTGTCGGGAGTTTAGGGCACAATGTCATAGTGAACGTAACGTTAAGGTCAGATGGATGGCGTAGGCAGTTGTCGGTTTTGTTTGACTGCAATATTGTGA
The DNA here is from genome assembly GCF_023898315.1 of Schistocerca nitens. Lineage (NCBI taxonomy): Eukaryota > Metazoa > Arthropoda > Insecta > Orthoptera > Acrididae > Schistocerca > Schistocerca nitens. The sequence continues at coordinate 255,560,040 of NC_064618.1, forward strand.
GTAGATCGACTGAATATACAGCAGAAAATTATTTCCTTGAAACTTTTATGTCTTTGCCTTCTAACCAACATTTCCGTCATATTGCAGCTAAATTTCGACTGAACGCGACATGGTAGTTTTGAAAACACGTTAATTGTTTTTTTAAACCCGGCAGATATGTTTTTTACTACACACACACACACACACACACACACACACACACACACTAAAGAATCAGAGAACAACTTCAGGAGACATCACGTAATAATGTGGCTTGGTAATGGTCTCAATTCGGAGAGAAAGAAAGCCCATAGGTCTTATACCTGGTGTGTCAGATCCAGATGAAGCCATTCACTGATGGTTAAACACTGCGGAGCTATCGTATTGCAGCGGTGATGGTCACTACGTTTCACTCTTTGGTCCACAAACTCGCAGATATTTTTTGTGGGATTGAGATCCGATGCTTTAGCGGGCTAGACAACATGAGACAGTGTTCATGAAAGGAGTATTGTATCTGAGGCACGTGCTCCGGTAAGCTCATCCGGATATATGCTTATTAGCTTTCTATTATGTGACCTGAAGATGCCCATTTAACTGATCGAAACTAGCAAAGACAGCATAATGCATCTACGTTCACCGCCGTAGCTGAGTGATCAGCGTAGATGGCGCTATGTGGAGCACCCGGGCTTGATTTCCGGTACCAAGGATTTTTCCATTGTGGGAGGTGTGGACTCAGCCTCTTGATGCCAACTGGGAAGCTACTTAACCGATTAGTAGCTGCTCCACCGTATGAAAACTATACAAAACGTCCGGGATAGCGGTGTGCTGACCACATGTCCCTCCATACCGATCAGCATAATGCGGCAAAGGCATAGGATGACACGGGTGCCGGTAGACATCCCTTGGGCCGCTAGCCTGGCAAAGAAATCGCTATACTAGCTCTACAAGTGTCTCTCAATCCATGGTAACTTGGTGATGACATACACAGGTGAAACACGTATTTAAAGCAACCTTTTTCGCAACGAAGACTGTTTTATTCCTAAATAATCTTCATACGGTTGCTGCACCAGTCGGCCAGATGGAGTGGGAGACGTTTTATGAGTAACGTATACTTGGAACCCCATGATCACAGTTCTTCTCATCTTTATAAGACGAAAGTGTTCATGTAGTACTTATCATCAATATGGCAGGTTCATATTCACGCTAAACTGAATTAGTCGGCCCAATTCATGGTACTAGAAAATATCCCAAAACATCACGGAACCGACCCGGTCTAAACTAAATCGTTAGTCGCAGGGCCACACTACGCCGACATCTCGAGGGGCCGTAGTTGATATTTAGAAGCGAGAGGACCAATGTTTTCTGCGTTGTAGAAATTTTGTACATATTTTGTAATTTGCTTTTGATGAGAAACTGAGTGTTTCGAAAAATGATGAGGTGGGGTGTAAACGAATATTCCGGAAGTTTTGAGATTTTCTAGAAGATTTGTGGATTTTTGTCCAATGGGCTACATGGGAATTTCTATATTTCAGATTACTGAATATTTGTGAACTGTGTAGTACTGAACGAGCATAGAGAAATGACCTTGTGAACTTTCAAACAGCGAGTTGACTGATCAAAGTTACGGTTCGTTGGACTGCAGATCGCGAGTTCTAGGCATAAGCTGGCTGGCTGAGAAAGTGCTGTGGAGGGAACATGTTAGTCCAAAGTATTAGCGTGTACATGTTTTTACGTCAAGAACTGTGTGTTAGAGCAGACTGGGTAGCATCAAATGTGTTGGTAAAATAAGAATGTGGTGTAGGCGCTCTGTTGCGTATCTCTGAAACAGCATTTCCTGGTTGAACCTGGGCAGGTCGTGGTTCTTAGAAGCTCATTAAGGTGAATGAATAAAATCCAGTAGATTGAACATCATCATCCTGGCGCACAACGGTCCGAACATGTGCATCTGTTTGTTAAGCTATATGTACCCTCTTCACTTGGGAATTACTAGAAAGGCATGAAGAACACTCGAAAGAGACAGTAATTCTTTCAGTTTTCGTGTTGCCTGTTCCCCTTTCCCCTTTATTTTGGTGTCCTGTTCAGGAATTAATTTTCCGGTACCATCGGTTTTCGCATGGTTTCTCACGATGTTCGAATATTTCATACAAGTGATTTGTATGCAAAGCACGTGACCCTCTCTCTCATGTTTATCTCACTGTACAACCACTCCTCAAAGTACGCTAGTTATGGAAAGTAAACCTCAGCGTATGTCAACCAGCTGCTCCATATTAAGCAAGACTTACAGTAACACTTCCACCCGCTAATTTATGTTATACGAATGTAAAGCTGCCTTCGATGACCCTTAGTCATTGGTCTGCATTCTGTACGCTCCAGTGATCTAGAAGAGACGGTGACCTCGGCTTCGCAAGCGTGGTATTAAAATATCTGTTAAGGAATGCTTTTACGAGCCCGTAGGTGCAATGCATGACCGTGTTGTGACAGTGGTGACAGTCACAAGGTGCAGACTGTTAAGTGTGAGTAGTGAAGTATAAAATTCTGTGAAAGTACATGTTGCACGCTTCCGTCTTAGTGCAATAGTGTCACTGTAACACTCTGACGATCTCGGTGCCAGTGCATTCTGGCAATAGTGATATTGATCATTACCGCGTATATGAACGTGTAACAGCCCCACACCGCCATCGATTAAATTATAATTACCGTTTAATTGCTAATCCATCTGAAAATAAAATAATCGGTTCCTAAAATCACTAGAAACCAGATTGCGACATTTATCATTAATGATAAAAACTGTTAGTTTCCTCATTTACTAAAGCAAAAATATGTGTCAATATTTATAAATGTAGTACAAATAACAGCGACTCAGAATTGTTAGGAATGCTCATTATTCGCCAAAACACGAGGGGTGGCACGCAATACCCGCCTCAGGCTGCCTGTGGTAGGAAGTACAGGGACGAAGACTGAACATCGTTCCCGATGTGGACTTTCTTTTTATTTTAACACCGGAAAAACACCTCCAGTACTATTCACTACTAAGAATCATAATAATTTGCAGTCATGAAACTACACGAAATTGATTAACAGTAAACAGATTAAATACAATTATACAAACTGTACATGTTAATAAAAGAGCTAAAAATTATTTGTAAAAGAAGCTACAAAATTTACAATACAAAATAGGAGTGTATGCCGCAAATAAGCACCGTATAAGAAAATTACTATAATGCCGGATAGCGGAAGTTGGCAAGGCAAGCATCAGAAACAATCAAACAATACTGACGTTAAATACTGCATCCTGAATTTGCAAATAGCCAGTTACAGCCCCCATGAAAATAACAGATCTTACATCTGCCAGTGTTCGGCCAGTTCAAAAAGCAACTGCATACAAGGAGAAAAATTAACAATCATTCAGTTCGCCGAACCACATTGCATAAACACATTTAAGTAAATGAGCCTAGTAATTACTCAATTAGCAAGTTAGCCGGTTAACACTTCAACAATTTCCATGAACAAAAAATTAAAACAAAATGAAAAGAAGAACTGCAATAGGTTCAAAATGTGAATTTTAAAATTTTCCCGCCGAATTGACTGTTCAAACAAATTTTGGGCTTGCAGCCGGTCGTCGTTCAATACTTCGCACGATATTTCAACTGGGCACCTGCCAGTCATCTTCAGGTGAGCCGTCGCAGACTGGCGATAAAGTTCTCCGCTCAGCAATATATAGCGTATTGTAACTATTCTGCGCATGCGTCGAAAACTTGATAGTTGAACCAACACTGCCCGCCGGCAGCGCCCTCGCTGGTGGATTAGCGGAACTCAGTCGCCCGCACAATAATCCTGGGTTCGGTGTGGGGCCGCGGTTGGGTGGGTGGACTGCTGTGACCTGTTGTGCCATTGTGAACCACTAAGGGCTACGGCGGGCTGAAGCCTCTCCGTCGTTTCTAGGTCCCCGGTTTAATACATACATAGAAGTAATGCGTCACATTTTGCTCTCACCCAGTATGGGTTAAAAACGCGGAATTTGTTTTGAGACAACGTTGACTATTTTCGCTTTAGCCCATATAGTTTCTGTGGTGTCACTGCCAGACACCACACTTGCTAGGTGGTAGCTTAAATCGGCCGCGGTCCATTAGTACATGTCGGACCCGCGTGTCGCCACTGTGTGATCGCAGACCGAGCGCCACCACACGGCAGGTCTCGAGAGACGTACGAGAACTCGCCCCAGTTGTACGACGACGTTGCTAGCGACTATACGGACGAAGCCATTTCTCTCATTTGCCGAGAGACAGTTAGAATAGCCTTCAGCTAAGTTAATGGCTACGACTTAGCAAGGCGCCATTAGCCTTAAATAGCTTGTATATAAAGAGCCACTTGTATCGCCACAATCTCCAGATGTCTCATCAAGAACGATGTATACAAGGATGTATTAAAAGTTAAGTATATTCCAAAGATACGTATTTTCTTTATCACATTCATTAAGTCTCCTGTTTCAGACCTCACTCCATCCTTCGTGAGTTAGCGCGTGCATCTTGGCCGCCTCTTTCAATTAGTGTGCGTAGTGTTGGCAAGTCTGCCGACACTACAGTTTCCATGATATTTAGATAGGTGGCAGGTCTTAACTTAACCTGCAAAATTGTAACGGAGATGCATTCCAAGCAGAGAGGTGTCACTGAGCTGCTTTTAGAGGAAAACCAGAGCACACAAACACCTGCCGAGGCCTGGCAGTGAACAGAAGCATGGTGAGTAGTTGGGCTAGGCATGGGTCATCATCGCAATAACATCGCGATCTCCCTCGTGGTGGCCTGCGGAACACTGCTATGGCAGCTGCAATGTCGGAAGGTGCGGGCACTCTGCTTAACAGGATGTCGCTGCGATCCGAAATTGCTTTTTGTTACGAAGCTGCTCGAGACAACTTTTTGTCGAATAACGTCATTCGTGATGAAACACTGGTTCATCATTTCGAACACAAAACAAAACCGTAATCTCCTCCGAAGGAACAGTTCAAATCCGCACCCTCAGCCGGTAAAATGAAAGCGTCAGTCATCTGGGGCTTGGAAGGGGTTAAAAATGGTTCAAATGGCTCTAAGCACTATGGGACTTAACATCTGAGGTCATCAGTCCTCATGACTTCGAACTACTTAAACCTAACTAACCTAAGGACATCACACAGATCCATGCCCGAGGGAGGATTCGAACCTGCGACCTTAGCAGCAGTGCGGTTCCGGGCTGAAGCGCCTAGAGCCGCTCGGCCCTCGCGGCCGGCTAAAGGGGCTGTTCTGTTTGATGGTCTCTCTCAAGGTACGACGTTCATCTCTGTAGTCTATTGTGCTACCCTCAGGAAATTTAAGAAATAAATTCAGAGTATTCGTTGACACAAAAATACATACGAAATTCATTTCCGCGGCAACGCAAGGCCCCACTCAAGTCTGAGCGCCCGAGATGGGTTTAAAAAGCTTCATTCAACCTATAGATCTCGCACCTTTCGACTTCCATCTGTTTGGCCCAATGAAGAATGCACTCCGTGGTAAGCAATACGTGGATGCTAGGAAGGCTACTAATGCCCGAAGACATTCGCTCTGACGTCGACCAATAGAGTGGTACTATTCGAAGACACAGGCCCTCAAAGTAAGACGGCGTAAGGCCGTACCATTGAAGGGAGACTATGCAGGAAAATAGGATTTTGTAGCCAAAAGAGCGGGCAATAATATTGTGTATTGGAATTATGAATAGAAACAATATGCTTAAATGAAAAACTGTGTGTTGCAATACCTATTGCACACCCCTCGTAATAACGGAAACATAACTTTCACCCAACAATACAGTCACCAGTGGTTCTCGTAATTTAGAGATACTCGGACGTACAAAGCAAAAATTACCGTCTTCGAGGCAAAATTAGGTCTTCTGGTTTAAATAAATACAATTCCTGTCAAATTTTGAAGAAAAGGCTACTATAAAATACTACAGCTGTAGCGATTCGAACTGTAAACGACAATGCTAAGCTGTGGGGAAAGCAGGGAAGAAGAGGATCGAAGCTGTTTAGACGTGTTAATATAGATAAATGTAAAACTTACATGGACTGGTGAAGGATGAGGAGGTTCTCCTCAGAACTGTAGAATACAAATAGATGTGTAAAGCACTGACATAAAGAGCAGAAAGGATGATAGTATACGTACTAAGAGATCAGTAAATAATTTCTATGGTATTACAGGGAGCTGTAGAGAGTAAAAACTGTAGTGGGAGACAGAGACTGTAGTTGAGGACGATGGGTCCATGTCCTACGCAGATGCAGAGGTTGTCAAACCAGTCAGAAGACGGCCAAAAAATAGACTGAAACCGTTCACTATAGAATAATACGAAATGGTAACCGCATAATTTCCTTCTTACGTTCCCGAAGCTTTTCGGTAGTTTGTAGCTCTTAACGACCTAATAGGTATCACTGATTCTTCTGGCTAAAAGATTCCGTAAGCAAAGCGAAGGACTGCATGCTCTCCCTCAAGGTTCGTCTGAGTGACGTGTGCGATGTTCGTCACGCAGCACCCACAAGCAACGAGGCTACTGCCCAAGGACGTAAATTATGGAGAAACGCCGAGGCGTTGTCAACGGAAACTTTCCTGTTTTTTGTGAGGAGTAGTCAGCTCAAGGAGTAACTATCTAAATTATACACACTTTGTAAACTGTGGAAATTTTTATTTCATATATATTACGGAAGCGAACTAGAAGGAAGCCCGCCCACTGGTTTTAATTTTCATTTTCATTTCCCTGCACGCAAGGATCTGTATCGCATGTGACTGCTCCAAACTAAACGCTGAATAAATTCCTATGTTGTTTTTATAATATCTTTGACCTCGTTCTGAGACAAAAATACTGGTGAGACAAAAATACTGGTGAGACAAAAATACTGGTGGGACAAAAATACTGGTGGGACAAAAATACTGATCGTATTTTAACTGTTCTTCCACACGAGGATGTTGAGAAACAAAGAATCTACATGCAAAGAAGACACTGTGCTCATTGGTTTGACGCAGCGTAAAGCGTAAGAAGCTAACACAGTCCTGACCAACAAGGGGGAGAGGCAATATGTCGTTGGCATCATTAACTGCAATGGATAATACGATTTGAGAATATCAAGGCAAGGTAAGCACAAGTACACAAGTAGTCTCTCTCTCTCTCTCTCTCTCTCTCTTTCTCTCTCTCTCTCTCTCTCTCTCTCTCTCTCCCTCCCTCCCTCCCCTCTTCCTCTCCGTCCAGACAGACTTCGGAAGGCCCAGATGTACTGACCAACCCCGTGTCGTTGGCAGCCGGTAGGCGACATTGGACGTGGATATGGAGGGCCATGCAGTTAGCACACCGCTCTCTGGTCGTATGTCAGTTAACGGGACGGAGCCGCTACTTCTCAATCGAGTAGCTCCTCAGTTTGCCTCACAAGGGCTTAGTGCACACCGCTTGCCAACAGCGTTCAGTAAAGCGTATGTTCACCTGTCCAAGTCCCAGACAAGCCCAGCGACGCTTAACTTGTCAGATGTACAATATCCAACGTCACAGGAAACGAACCGGCTGTTACAGAAAACTACCTGCTGAACAAGGTAGTTTGCTTGCACGCTATCAACTCATCTGCTCACATTGGGTTTTATCTAAAACAAGTAATATGGAACCACTCCGTCTACAGGCCACAAGTGGCCCATCGGGACCATCCGACTGCCGTGTCATCCTCGGAGGAGGATGCGGATAGGAGTGGCGTGGGGTTAGTACACCGCTCTCCCAGTCGTTATGATGGTATTCTTAACCGAAGCCGCTACTACTCGGTCGAGTAGCTCCTCAATTGGCATCACAAGGCTGAGTGCACCCTGGAAAATGGCAACAGCACATGGCAGCCAGAATGGTCACCCATCCAAGTGTCGACCACGCCCGACAGCGCTTAACTTTGGTGATCTCACGGGAATCGGTGTAGCCACTGCGGCAACGCCGTTCCCAAGACAATTAATATGGGCAACACAAAATTAAATAACTAATAAACCTTTATTAGAAGATTACACGAAACAGGCAGCTTCGAGTGAGGAACACTCCGTGGTTCTGTAGTAGAAGTCATAGACGCTAATCTAACGTAACACATTGAAACGGAACTACCTGTTCTATAAGAGTTCAATCTGGACAGCTGCATTTTACTGTTTTGAGTGCAGTCTCTGACTAATGAATATCACTTAGACTGGCCAATGATGATTCATTAGTAGCAACAGGCTGTAAAGGCACTGTAGGTAACCGATGATAGGTGTCGAAAAAGGAAACTGAGACACTGTTAGATGACGATCAGTTTGACGTTAGGAAAGATTAAGATACCAGAGCGACAGTTCCGGCGTTGCGATTGATAATGGAAGCAAGACTGAAGACACGTTCCTAGCATCTACCACTTGGAAAAATCGTTCAACAATGTAAACTAGAGCAAGGTGAATAAAATAGGAGTAAGTTATAGGTAAAGACGGGAAATAGACCATATGTAGGAAAACTAAGAGGGAAGAGAAAACAGGAACACCAAGAACGAAGTGTTCGGATTTAAAAGAGTATAAGGAGAGATGTAGTCTTCCGCCGATACTCGTTATCGTTCGATCTATACATGTAGCTAGCAATAACAAAAATAAACGAAAGATGTAAGAATGGGACTAAAATTCAAGGTGAAACGATATCAATGTTAAGATTCGGTGATGGCATTGGTATAGGCAAATTGAAGAAGAATTACATGATCTGTTGAATGGAATGAACCGTGTGATGACCACAGAATGAGGATTGAGAGTAAATAGAAGAAAGACGAAAGTAATAAGAAATAGCAGAAATGAGAACCCCGTTAATCTAAACATCAGAACTAGGGATAACGAGCCGGCCGAGAAGGCCGAGCGGTTCTAGGCGCTACAGTGTGGAACCGCGCAACCGCTACGGTCGCAGGTTCGAATCCTGCCTCGGGCATGTATGTGTGTGATGTCCTTAGGTTAGTTAGGTTAGTTCTAAGTTCTAGGGGACTGATGACCTCAGCAGTTAAGTCCCATAGTGCTCAGAACCATGTTTGAGGGATCACGAAGTAGACGATGTTCAGGAATTCTGCTTCCCACACAGCAAAATAACCCATTATGGATGGAGCAAGGAGGACATTCCTGGTCAAGTGAAGTTTGTTAGTATCAAGAAGAAGGAGCTACTCACAATGTACGTGCGGAACATAGCATTGTATGGTAGTGAAACTTGGAACAGCAGAGAATCTAAGCTTTTGAGATGTGGTACTACAGAAGAATGTAGAAAAGTTGGTGGACTGATAAGATAGAAATGAGGAGGTTCTCCGCAGAATCTGTTAGGAAGGAATGTATAGAAGACACTGACAAGAAGAAGGTGCAGAATGGTAGGACATTACAGAATAACTTCCATGGTACTAGAGGGAACATTAGAGGGTAAAACCTATAGGGGAAGACAGAGGTAAACGAGGAAGTAACATGCAAGTGATGCTCTGAGATGGAAAGGTTGTTACAGGAGGAATTTGTGACGGGCCGCAACAGTGGGAACTGGTCCAGTTTGTCTATACATGGGCTTTTGTGCACGACCGGAGGACTAATTTTGCATCTGAGACCGTCTTAGTGTAAACGGAAAGTCGCCCTCTGTGGCAACTGACATAACTAGCAGGTGATGGAATGTCTTCTGGCATAAATAGTTTCCAGTTTCTGAGCACCTGGCGTGGAGAGTGCTTACTTGGTGTTGTCCTCTGATGATATCGATGTGTACCAAATGACTGCGTACACGGCAGATGCTGGTTTATTCAAGGTTTTCACACATGTTGCACATGCTTATTTGGGCATTGAGGATAGGTAGCTTTTAGCACGATGCGGTGACTTTGTGACGTTACAGACCGTTGCATGGACAATGACAAGTGGTGACCGAGAAGAAGCCAGATAAGGAGCTGCCTTGGAAACGAATTTGAGAAAATGAGTGTGTCATTTAGCACGCCGGACTGATATATGGCTGATTAGTGTGACCACATTTACAAGTAACGACGCGAATTATGTAGGGTATTGGATTTACTCAGGCCTTAAGATGGTCAACGTTGTTCTAAATTCACTACCCGATCAATAAACGTTCATGACCAGTGACTGGATTTATAACAAAATAAATATTTCCTGGATTGCTGTGGAACCTTCTTGAGAATATGTCGCAACTTGTGATAGCGTCATCGTTTTATAAATTAATATGCTTGTTGTACTTTTAAACTTTCAGAACAGCTGCTATTTACATACAGATATTTTCCTTGGTTTATCGTTAACACCTATCGCATTATGTTGTAAATAATTAAGCGGTAAACCATAATACAATCTGCACTTGAATTACTGGTATCACGTCTACCATCATCTGTGCTTCTCACTACGTTCTACACTCCGTAGTGCTATTGCACTGGAGGCCATTCAGATTGCATCAACAGGAAGATCCCATGAAACAAATATCAAACTGACACGAAGTGCACTACGTGCTTGGAGTTGTAAGTCAAGGGAACTTATGACCTCAGATGTTAAGTCCCATAGTGCTTAGAGCCAATTGAACCATTTTTTGAAATACGTAGGAATAACGCCAGCTACGTCTTGTATATATTAAAGGTGACAAGAGACCATTAGCTATCTATCCAGGAAGATCTCGAATAATAGGAGCTAGTGAACGAGTAGATTCCTGGTGTATTCGATGTAAATTCTAACTACAATTCCATCGGAAACTGGCACCGGGTTTAATTTAAGTTGTTTTAATTGTTTTAACACCGGGGGCGTTAATCTCCCAATTGTGAGTCTGTGCTACAATATCTTCATGCGTAAACGCATTTAATCGTAAATGCGTTATTTAATATTTCCATTTTGTCTCTGATGTGTTCAGTTTATACACTACAGAAATCCATTAGAAATTAATTGGAAGGTTTGGAATCATTCATTGACTAGATAATACCAGATATTCTGACTGATATATCTACAGGATCTGATCGATACTTAGCCGGCCAGAATGGCCGAGCGGTTCTAGGCGCTACAGTCTGGAGCCGCGCGACCGCTACGGTCACAGGTTCGAATCCTGCCTCGGGCATGGATGTGTGTGATGTATTTAGGTTAGTTAGGTTTACGTAGTTCTAAGTTCTAGGGGACTGATGACCTCAAAAGTTAAGTCCCATAGTGCTCCGAGCTATTTGAACCATTTGATCGATACTTATTGTAAGTTACGTTTATGGTCTATTTGCCGATGCAAGGACTCGTATTAAGTTTATCACTTTCCCTGCAGTCTCTTCCGTAGCGAGACTGTAGTAATCTTTTTTCAGAACATTCTACGAATGGTGTCAATGTACGAAGGAGGATTTTTGCCTCTTTTTTAATATGTGTTTACCTAGACTACTGTTTATGATGGTTTGAGTTTTAACCATAACTGAGCTGCGTTTGTCAAATCTGATCTGTATGTTGTTAATTCTCCACGTAAAGTGACAGCAGAAATGTATTCCCATTTGCGGATACGTTTAGTCTTCAGCTGCACAGTTTATTGGGGACATATAAAATTTCTGCCGGACCGATAGACGAACCCTGATTTCCCGTTTTGCTCGAGCTGCCGCCTTAACCACTTCGGGTAGCCGAGCACGCCTTCCGGATTGAATCAGTCCCCCTATCTCACTCTGTTGCACATTCAGCACTCGCACAATTGCCGAGATTCCCACAGAGGGTGGTACTTGTTTATCACTGTCTGCCTGGACACGTATTACTATTTTGCAGCGTCTATATTCTACGGAGCCAACGGCCTTGCCGCAGTGGTAACACCGGTTCCCGTCAGATCACCGAAGTTAAGTGTTGTCGGGCTGGGCCGGCACTTGGATGGGTGACCATTCGGTATGCAGGGCGCTGTTTGCAAGCGGGGTGCACTCAGCCCTTGTGAGGCAAACTGAGGAGCCACTTGACTGAGAAGTAGGGGCTCCGGTCTCGAAAACTGACCTACGGCTGGTAAAGCGTTGTGTTGACCACATGCCCCTCCTTCTGTGTACCGACCTGACAGAAAATCCTAGGAAGTTCTGGTTTATGTTAAATCAGTAAGTGGCTCGAAACAGCATATCCACTCTGGGATGATGATGGCATTGAAACAGAGGATGACACGCGTAAAGCTGAAATACTAAACACCTTTTTCCAAAGCTGTTTCACAGAGGAACACCGCACTGCAGTTCCTTCTCTAGATCCTCGCACAAACGAAACAATGGCTAACATCGAAATAAGTGTCAAAGGAATAGAAAAGCAACTGAAATCACTCAACAGAGGAAACTCCACTGGACCTGACGGGATACCAATTCGATTCTACACAGAGTACGCGCGCATTCGGGAGGACGACGGTTCAATCCCGCGTCCGGCCATCCTCATTTAGGTTCTCCGTGATTTCCCTAAATCGCTCCAGGCAAATGCTGGGATGGTTCCCTTGAAAGGGCACGGCCTATTTCCTTCCCCATCCTTCCCTAATCCGATGAGACCGATGACCTCGCAGTTTGGTCTCTTCCCCCAAACAACCCAACCCAAAACACAGAATACGCGAAAGAACTTCCCCCCTTCTGACAGCCGTTTACCGCAAGTCTCTAGAGGAACGGAAGGTTCCAAACGATTAAAAAAAGAGCACAGGTAGTCCCAGTCTTCAAGAAGGGTCGTCGAGCAGATGCGCATAATTGTAGACCTATATCTCTGACATCGATCTGTTGTAGAATTTTAGAACTTGTGTTTTGCTTGCGTACCACGTCATTTCTGGAAACCCAGAATCTACTCTGTATGAATCAACATGGATTCCGGAAACAGCGATCGTGTGAGACCCAACTCGCTTTATTTGTTCATGAGACCCAGAAAATATTAGATACAGGCTCCTAGGTAGATGTCATTTTCCTTGACTTCCGGAAGGCGTTCGATACAATTCCGCACTGTCGCCTGATAAACAAAGTAAGATCCTATGGAATATCAGACCAGCTGTGTGGCTGGAGTGAAGAGTATTTAGCAAACAGAACACAGCATGTTGTTCTCAATGGAGAGACGTCTACAGACGTTGAAGTGACCTCTGGCGTGCCACAGGGGAGTGTTATGGGACCATTGCTTTCCACAATATATATAAATGACCTAGTAGATAGTGTCGGAAGTTCCATGCGGCTTTTCGCGGATGATGCTGTAGTATACAGAGAAGTTGCAGCATTAGAAAATTGCAGCGAAATACAAGTAGATCTGCAGCGGACAGGCACTTGGTGCAGGGAGTGGCAACTGACCCTTAACGTAGACAAATGTAATGTATTGCGAATATATAGAAAGAAGGATCCTTTATTGTATGATTATGTGATAGCGGAACAAACACTGGTAGCAGTTATTTCTGTAAAATATCTGGGAGTATGCGTACGGAACGATTTGAATTGGAATGATCATATAAAATTAACTGTTGGTAAGGCGGGTGCCAGGTTGAGATTCATTGGGAGAGTCCTTAGAAAATGTAGTTCTTCAACAAAGGAGGTGGCTTACAAAACACTCGTTCGACCTATACTTGAGTATTGCTCATCAGTGTGGAATCCTTGCCAGGTCGGGTTGACAGAGGAGATAGAGAAGACCTAAAGAAGAGCGGCGCGTTTTGTCACAGGGTTATTTGGTAAGTGTGATAGCGTTACGGAGGTGTTTTAGCAAACTCAAGTAGCAGACTCTGCAAGAGAGGCGCTCTGCATCGCGGTGTAGTATGCTGCCCAGGTTTCGAGAGGGTGCGTTTCTGGATGAGGTACCGAATATATTGCTTCCCCCTACTTATAGCTCCCGAGGAGATCACGAATGTAAAGTTAGAGAGATTCGAGCGCGCGCGGAGGCTTTCCGGTAGTCGTTCTTCCCGCGAACCATACGCGACTGTAACAGGAAAGGGAGGTAATGACAGTGGCACACACCGTTGGGTGGCTTGCGGAGTATAAATGTAGATGTAGATGTAGACATATCCACATCCAGTGACACCTGTGGGCTTAGGATGACACGGCAGCCCGTCGGTACCTTTGGGCCTTTGGGCCTTCGTGGCTTGGGGCGGGAGGAGTTTAGTTTCGTTTAGTATTCTAAGGTGTACTATGCAATGGCCTTAAGACATAGATGAAGTCTAATCGTATTCGAAAATGCGAATACATTTCTTCTAACTCATACGGCTGTAGATCGTAGCAGTGACTGTCCCTTCGTATATGGAGGTCTATCTGAAGGACACAGCGTAGTACACTGTAAAACACGGACAGTGCAAAATAGAATTGTATGACCAGAAAGACAGCAGTAATAACAAATAAGTCTATCCTTGTGCGGGAATCACAACAACTGTGCAAGATGACATACACTGTCACGGGACGTCTCCTAAAATCGTGTTTGACATCTTGCCCGGCGTAGTGCAGCATATCGACTTGGCACGGACTCAACACGTCGTTGGAAGTCCCCTGAAGCAAAGCAGAATTGCGCTGCCCCTATAGCTGTCCATAAATGCGAAAGTGTTGCCGGTGCACGTTTTTGCTCACGAACTGATCTCTCGATCATGTACCACAAACGTTCGACGCGATTCATGTTGGGTGATCTGAGTGACCAAACCTTTCCCTCGATTGGTCCAGAATGTTTTCGAAACACTGTGGACCGATGACATAGCGCGTTGTCATTCATAAAAATTGTATCTATTTTTGGGAACATGAAGTCCATGCAATAGCCTTCCAGTAGCCGAACAACCAGAGGAACCGGTCTATTCCGCATAACTACAGCCAACCCCACTATGGAGCAACCACCAGCTCGCACAGTGTCTTGTTGACAACTTGGGCCCCTTGCTTCGTGGGGTCTGCGCCATACTCGAACGCTACCAACTCATCTGACAAGGTCATGGTTTTCCACTCGTCTAGGGTCCAACCGATACGGTCCTGAGCCCAGGAGAGGCGCTGCAGGCAATATCGTGCTGTTAGCAAAGGCATCCGCGTCCGTCGTCTGCTGTCGTGGCCCGTTATCGACAAATTTCGGCGCACTGTCATACTGGATACGTTCGTTATACGTCCAACATTGATTTCTACGGTTATTTCACGCAATGTGGTTTTGCTGTTATCACAGACAACTTCACGCAAACGCCGCTGCTCTCTATCGTCAACTGAAAGCGGCGGCCTGTGCGTTGTCCGTGGTGAGATGTATTGCCTGAAATGTGGTATTCTCGCCACACTCTTGACGCTGTGGACAACGTAGTATTGAATTCCCTAACGAATCCCGAAATGTAATGCCCTATGTTTCTAAGAACCCTATAACTTTCAAAGTCTGTTAATTTCGGTCGTGCAGCCATAACCTCGTCGATAACCTATCCACGCGAATCACCTAGGTACAGATAACATGAAACGCCCCCTTAGAAAAATTAATGAATGGCTGTGCTGATAAACCTCTTACATTATTTGCTTTTCAAACAGCTGAGCAAAACTGAACGTACTCAGACATTGCTCTATTTACTTATTCTGATCAACACTAAACTGACACACAATATTTTTAGCGCAACGCAATCTGACTTTTAAAAATCCCTACAAAACAATGGCCCTGACTAACAATAACCTATAGCTTTCAGTAATCTCTTACCTCACAAAAATCTTCGTTGCTCGAACTACTGCTATACAGCAAGCGCCACTACTGCCAGCTAAATAAAAGATTCTAACTACTCAAGGCACTAACTACTGATAGGCTTAGTTAGCAAATGAAAGATTTTGATAAAGAACAAACAATGTATTTACCTTAATAGTGTTCAAAAGTCATAATATATATATAGCAGTCCATGACATCCAGTCTTACAAATTTACTGTCTCTGTCGTACGCACGTCCAGATCACCCGCTCTCAAAACTCCGCCATCTCACTCCCCACATCCACCACTGCTGGCGGCTCACCTCGGGACTGCGCAACGCTACGCGCTGTTAACAGCCAACTGCCCAACACTACAATAGCGAATATCACAACAATGCCAACCAGCCACAGATTGCACACAGCACACTCAGTGATTTTCATATAGAGCGCTACATGGCGTTACCAATATAAAAACCTAAACAGCCTACTTACAAACAGTCCCACCAACGCATTTTTATACATTCTGTACATGATATTACCGCCATGTGTTTACGTTCATATCACTATCACAGACTAATGCCACCTCAGTGGATCGGGGTATGGGTTATTCGAGAAAGAGTGCCCGGATTGCCGAAGCGGGAAATTTGCGTTCGAGTCCTAGTCCGGTACAAATTTTCATGCGTCACCAATAAATTGTGCAGCTGAAGAGTGATAAGATTTTCAATGTCGGATACACTTCTTCTGTGTCATGCCATGTTGCATATCGTAGACCTGCCTGTTCCTTTAGGCATGTGTGCACGTCTGAAGGACACTGGATACTACACCGTGACACAAAAACACTGCGAAATAGTACGTTGACAGCGACTATCAGTTCAACCGATCTCTCAGATTCGTTGACAACCTTCTTGTCTCTGGTGTACATCGTTCCCGTGATACGTACCATCAGTGTCTTTAATTCCAGTCCCAATGATAACACTGTCGAAAAACCAGACATAAGCATCCAGAGCAACATTGTGTGTTCCCCAAACAAACTGAATCCGGAGCTCGATTTCGGTCCCTTTCGTTGATGGTCGATAATAAATTTCGTGTTTGTCGAGGCACGGGATTCACTTGCAGATAAATAGTACTCTATTTATGAAGCAAATTAATTTCATTTGCGCTGTTGCTGGCATCACGTTCAGGACATGTTAAGGCCGAGGTTATGTGTGGTGTGGGAAGGCGTCAGTGTTTACAGCTGTTCGGTCTTGTCGTCGTCGGCCATGGTCGCCCTACAGCCAGGTAGTACTGTTGGACCATGAAGTGGTTGCTGCGTAGGGTAGTGGCTCCGAATTCCTTCTCATGCATAATAATTCCAGCGCCCATGTGGCGGGCATCACGAGAGATGTCTAGCGAAGACCTGGACATTTAAGTAATGGATTGGAATTCTGACCTAAACCCCATCGAGAATGTGATACTTGCTTGACAGACATTTTCGTCTTCGTCCTATTCCACCAGAAACTCTCCATAAAGTCTCATGGGCTCTCATTGATGAATGGGAAGAATAGGAACGGATACCACAGGATGACCTCCGTAGGGTGACACACTGCATACCATGTAAATGTCTGTCGGTGATAAACACTCACGGAGGACATACATGTTATTGTAGAGATCAAATTGCATTGAAAAGTACCCTGGTGCCGGGATGAATGATTGTTTCCACATTATTTTCGACATATGTCGAGCATTTCAGTCCCTGTTAGATAAAAGAACGAGGACGTAATGGTGTTCCATCGTGTACTTAATTTGTGAAATGTGAAGGTATAATTTGATAACATACCTAGCCCTCAATTATTGCTGAATGGAATATGTTAGACTCCCAAAGCCGTGTTCCTCTAATTCTTTTGAGCCGAGATAACATTGAAATTACCTTTATTTCCATGAAACGTGTATCAGCACTGGGGCTTGGAAAATGTTGATTGTGTAGCTACGTCTACACAATGATGGTCATTATTCCATAACAACAGTCTTAGTGCAGAGGAACTGATGTGCACTTTTGTAGTAGCTGTACGAGAAGGAACATTGGCTAAGGCAGTCGACTATTACCCTTTGAGTGCTGGTCTCGTATTCCCAACTTTTTAGTCTATATTTACTTAACATTTTGTGAAATTATTGGGAGGATTTCACTCAATGATGATCACCGACTGAGTTACAACAGGTCTTTTTATATAATAATCTTTCGGATCTTCCATATAATTTTCAAAAAAAAATTATCCCATTGCAAGTATACCGGTTGTATGTGAAGTAGAAGAACATAGCGTTAATAATTACACATATCCTCCAGATACTCAGCAGCTTCTTCATGAGCTCTGATTTAGATGACAGCGTACTCAACTAAATGCTAATATAAAGTTTTAGAGCTTCTACCGTAGTAACATCATAAGGAAAGTAGTAACCTTAAAGGAATTTTTGTGTCCTCATCGTCCGAATGTATTATAGTAATTTGAGGTGGAATATTATACAAGGAAACAATATTTAAAACTCGGCGAATATGAAATATTTTCTCAACTCAGGGAATTTATTTCAATTAAGTTCCTTTGACAATCCCAAATATCTAATGTATGTACGTCCTTGAAGCTAAATATTACCATACGGAACAGAATACCACAATATTTGGTTCATACAATGTTCTTTTCTTGATCTGGCTCTGAGCACTATGGGATTTAACATCTGTGATCATCAGTCTCCTAGAACTTAGAACTACTTAAACCTAACCAACCTAAGGACATCACACACATCCATGCGCGAGGCAGGATTCGAACCTGCGACCGTAGCGGTCACGCGGTTCCAGACTGAAGCGCCTAGATGGTTCAAATGGCTCTGAGCACTATGGGACTCAACTTCTGAGGTCATCAGTCCCCTAGAACTTAAAACTACTTAAACCTAAATAACCTAAGGACTTCACACACATCCATGCCCGAGGCAGGATTCGAACCTGCGACCGTAGCGGTCTCGCAGTTCCGGACTGTAGCGCCTAGAACCGCACGGCCACACCGGCCGAAGCGCCTAGTACCGCACCGCCACACCGGCGGGCCTTTCTTGGTCTCCATGACCTGTTTGCCCTTCCAAATGCTATTACGTAGAGCAGGTAGTAAGTGGCGTAAGTGTTTGATAAGTGGTGATTTAATGCGCTGATGAGGAGATATTGCGGTTCCATAGCCGCCTCTTCAAGATGTGCCAGCTCACTCTGTGACGGAGGAGGATTTTCCGGACAGCTTTGACGTTACTCTTGTATACCTAGCCTTAGATGGCATCAGATATTACTAACATCAACGATATTCTTCACAGTAAGGTGACACAGGGTTTTACGCAGTGGGCAGACATTTGGAAATAATGCGTTGTATTGTCCCTCCTGTCGTCCATGTACAGGTTCCATATATAGGTCAATGTCCTCCATCATCCTTTCCAACTCCAGGTTCGATTTCCATCACTAATGACACTGTCGTCGACGAAACGCGTAAACGAAATATTCCTCTCTTTCTGCCACAGTTCTAAACTTTGCCGGAGAAGATACAGACTACGAAGAGAAGCGACGTAACTGAGTTCTGTGAAGATCAATCAGCTAAGCGATCTACGTAGTTCCACGTCGTCCACTGTGCTTCCAATCTCCAGCTAAATCCAAATGCAGTAACGTACAATGTGTGGCAGTATCGTGCTCTAACTAATCTTCCAACCTGACAACAGCATTTTCGTCCTTTAAGAGCTATTTGTCTTTGCCAGAAAACTTAAGCTTTAAGGTCTATTTCATTATATGTATATGTTCATATATTTTTCCCAGCTGCGATGTGTTTTATGTTGCTCATCTTACGGAAATTTCATCAAAGCAAATTTCGCGAGAGACAGACGTTTGTTTCCTATATTACGTACTAGACAACTTGGCAATTTTATTATTTTTTAATTTTACTGCATTGGTATCGCTGAGTAACTGAATCGGATATTTGTAAATTTATGTGTCTCGCTGGTGGCGGATGCCGTTTACGATCCTTACACACAGTTTCGGATTACCTGGACCCTCTGTTATGAATATGCAACGGCCGTGCCGCAGTGGATACACCGGTTCCCGTGAGATCACCGAAGTTAAGCGCTGTCGGGCGTGGTCGGCACTTAAATGGGTGACCATCCAGCCGCCATGCGCTGTTGCCATTTTTCGGGGTGCACTCAGCCTCGTGATGCCAATTGAGGAGCTACTCGACCGAATAGTAGCGGCTCTGGTCGAAGAAAACCATCACAACGACCGGGAGAGCGGTGTGCTGACCACACGCCCCTCCTATCCGCATCCTCACCTGAGGATGATACGGCGGTCTGATGGTCCCGGTGGGCCACTTGTGGCCTGAAGACGGAGTGCTTTTTCTGTTATGAATATCGGTGTAACGCTAAGTGGATGGTTTTTTAAACCCAGAGCATAGCCTGTATGGTAAAGCCATTACCTTTCGTTACTATGTACAGTTTTCTTAGATATTTGGGTTAGACAATCTTAAAAACTTAGCATTTCATCCAGCTTAATTACTGAACACTCAGAAACATGTTTCCTAACGGCAAAGTGAAAGAAAAATTATTTTGTTTTGTGCAGTTAAACAGCTGCTAGGCTTTATCACGTTCAGTGTTACAGTAGATGTGTTTTATCGTCTGTATGTGGCATCAGACATACCCAACTAGTAAATGGCATAAAGTAAAAGAGGTACTTCTCATACCCTATCACACAGTAAACTGATGAAAAAGGTCGTAGTGTCAGAACTTACACTCTTCACACAACGTGGTAAATACTGGGTGTCATTTACTACAAGGAGGAGGAGGACGTTAGTATATAATAAAGTAATATGAACTGAATGTACGGTGTCGTCAACCATCGATACTGTCACACTAGCAGCAGACAGACTACCACGAAGATGCTGCATGTCCACACGGCGCCATTGGCCATGCCAGTCCGGGTAAGGCTTGATCCGCGCCTCCCAGAAGACCGGAAGACTTGCTGCGCCGCCTCCGCGCAGGGATAGTAAAATACTATCACAAGGGACAAGCGTGGCAATTTAGTCCAGATCGAGTCTTCCAGCGGATAATTGTAGCGTCATAGCTCGTCCGAGCTTATCTTAGACTTGTAATTATGTTTAACGGTTAGAAACATTTAAAGTGCTATATCTGCAGACTTGCCCCATCAGACAGCTCAGTATCTTTGGCCGCTTCTTTTTTGCTTTGTAAATCAAAATTTGTATTTGTATAAATAATTAGTCATGTTCCTGCCATTCACAGCAGTGGAGAGCTGCAAAGAGTAGTGTATTTCACCATGAAATAGAATAAATTGTGTTATTTAAATGTAAGTTCTAATTCAAATGACAGTTTGTCCTTCTCTTATAACTTCGTAGTTCTCATAGACAACGTTTCCTTTTGGTGCCACTATGTTTAGAGTGCACTTAACAGCAAGTAATATGTGACTCTGGTGAATGCTAACATGATAACGTAACTGTATCGAAGCTACTCTAAACGAAGGAGACCTGTGGCGTACAGTCGTTTGACCTTACACAATAGTTACCACAAGAGATCACTAGAGAACACTGTTCATTATGGCACTCAACCAGACGTAAAATAATACCGTCACACAACAATGACAGATGGGACAGTCCCTACAACTTATAAATTAAACTTCGTTACAGTAAGTGACACTTCAGAAGTCTTATTACACTCATTAAATGATACGACGAGTTGTCATTCGTGATCCGAATTAGAAGTCACTGTTGGCCAAACAAAGTTTCCGTGTCTGATCGAGATTCGAGACGAAAATATCGAAGTGTTCACTAGAATCAATTTACAAGGCCGAAAATCTGAACCTGGAAATAAATGACGATTCGTTTAGCACAGCACCGTGAACCCCATGAAGCTTATATTGCCTCTAAGTAACACGAAAGTTTTGTAATAAAGTGTAATGCACAAGTGTGAGGCGCCATGAAGTAAAGTTGTTGTCATCGATACGAAACAGGACCCAGTACCTATATGAATTGTTAACTAAGAACAATGAGATGTCAACTGTCAAATATATTCACAAATAGCGTGACACTGGAACCTGAAACGACGATACAAATGATTTTTGAGCGGAAGGGTTTGGAACACGGCACCTTTCACTATTGTCTTACAGCTATGAATAGGGATGCTTTTTCACCAATACCGAGATGCTCAGATATTCGGCTGAGGCAACGTAACAAATAATTCTGTGCTGTCTGGGACTCCAACCTCACGCATACCGTCGTTGTTTACCCCACACAAAGTGTTGTTAGTAGCTACGATTGCGCCATTCGTAGAAACATGGATGGGTTTTAAATCACGAGGAAACAACGACATGATAGGACAGTATCGTCTCTAAGGGTTCAAATCCTGAAGAAAAATAGGAATCTGTGCTCGAGTTCCAGTCCAGTGACTATATATTCAAAAAACACAAGGTCACTTAAAAGAAAAAATGTAGGTCTTATAGCCTTACATGACTATTAGTTCGTGAACTAAAATAACATTGCTAGTGTAAGAAAGCTTAGCATGGACAGATTTTCTGCAAGCACCGACTTTCGCCTCTAACCGTCAAAATTAATCCAAATCTTTCCCAGTCAGAAGGGAATGGCCATACTGAGTCTTTATTTTTAACCACAGCACACTCCTGCGTTCTTTACATGCCGGTACTGGAGGTGAAGAGGCTATGTTTGTGGCTGTTAAAAACTGGTACCCTCAGTGGGAATCGAACGCAGACCTTAGCCATTACAAGCTAGCCTCAGGCCAACCAACCATCAAATATCACATGCGTTAACATCATTTTTTTGTCGTAATGGGGTACGCAGACACGGTACGAGCAGTGCTGACTACCACTTGAGTTGTTGTTGTGAACAACCTATTCGTGGTCTAATAGTCAACGTCATGCTGTGAAAACTCAAAGCCGTGATATCAAACCCATCCTTTTCCTTTCTTTTTCAAGCCGTATTCCGTCTGTCTGAGAGCATAGGTCTGACAGAACGACATTGACAGTTTCGTCCATTTTCTAAGCAACCAGTGATAGATAAATGTTGCGGAAACATGTTTGTGAAAGGGCCTGTCGGTGTCTGTCGTAGTAAGACCAACTTCATCGCCATCAGCCAGTGGCCGCTTGATACAAACCGCCGTCCACACAGGCGATCAAGGTGCATCTGGCATAGAGCCTGTGATCTCCAGCGGACACTTCTGTGCTCGAACGAGCAACTATAACATTATGTATCGATGTGTATGATATAGCCCTATGTTTTACATGCTCTGTGGTGATTTTGTAAGGTATGTTTCTATAAGCGTATTTAACTATGGTGTTACACTACTGGCCATTAAAATTGCTGCACCACGAAGATGACGTGCTAAAGACGCGATATTTAACCGACAGGAAGAAGATGCTGTGATATGCAAATGAATAGCGTTTCAGAGGATTCAGACAAAGTTGGCGCCGGTGACGACACCTACTACGTGCTGACATGAGGAAAGTTTCCAACCCATTTCTCATACACAAACAACAGTTGACCGGCGTTACCTAGTGAAACGTTGTTGTGATGCCTCGTGTAAGGAGGAGAAATGCGTACCATCACGTTACCGACTTTGATAATGATCGGATTGTAGCCTATCGCGATTGCGGTTTATCGTATCGCGACATTGCTGCTCGCGTTGCTCGAAATCCAATGGCTGTTAGCAGAATATGGAATCGGTGGGTTCAAGAGGGTAACAAGGAACGCCGTGCTGGATCCCAACGGCCTCGTATCACCAGCAGTCGAGATGACAGGAATCTTATCCGCATGACTGCAACGGATCGTGCAGCCAAGTTTCGATCCCTGACTCAACAGATGGGGACGTTTGCAAGACAACAACCATCTGCACCAACAGTTCGACGACGTTTGCAGCAGCATGGACTATCAGCTCGGAGACCATGGCTACGGTTACCCTTGACGCTGCATCACAGACAGGAGCGCCTGCGATGGTGTACTCAACGGCGAACCTTGGTGCACGAATGGCAAAACGTCATTTTTTCGGATGAATCCAGGTTCTGTTTACAGCATCAAGATGGTCGCATCCGAGTTTGGTGACATCATGGTGAACGCACATTGGAAGCGTGTATTCGTCACCGCCATACTGGCGTATCACCCGGCGTGATGGTATGGGGTGCCATTGGTTATACGTCTCGGTCACCTCTTGTTCGCATTGACGGCACA
Organism: Schistocerca nitens; assembly: GCF_023898315.1. NCBI lineage: Eukaryota > Metazoa > Arthropoda > Insecta > Orthoptera > Acrididae > Schistocerca > Schistocerca nitens. The sequence goes on from NC_064618.1 coordinate 255,583,832, forward strand.
TTGAAGAAAGGACGTTACATTTCAGATGTGTTACGACCCGTGGCTCTACTCTTCATTCGATACCGGCGAAACCCTACATTTAAGCAGGATAATGCACGACCGCATGTTGCAGGTCCTGCACGGGCCTTTCTGGATACAGAAAATGTTCGTCTGCTGCCCTGGCCAGCACATTCTCCAGATCTCTCACCAATTGAAAATGTGTGGTAAGTGGTGGCCAAGCAACTGGCTCGTCACAATACGCCAGTCACTACTCTTGATGAACTGTGGTTGAAGCTACATGGGCAGATATACCTGTACACGCCATCCAAACCCTGTTTGACTCAATGCCCAGGCGTATCAAGGCCGTTATTACGGCCAGAGGTGGTTGTTCTGGGTACTGATTTCTCAGGATCTATGTACCCAAATTGCGTAAAAATGTAATCACATGTGAGTTCTAGTATAATATGTTTGTCCAGTGAATACCCGTTTATCATCTGCATTTCATCTTGGTGTAGAAATTTTAATGGCCAGTAGTGTATTTTTTACAAATTTGTAGTATAGCAGGTGCCATGACAAACTGAATGTTTCTCATATTTGTTATGAGAAGCGTCGTTTATGCATTAGAAAACGGAGTCTAAAACTGAGTAATCTCTTTGTGTCACTGTATTATGTTTGTGTTTAACAAAAGGGTTAAATCAATGTAGACAAGAAAGAAAAGAAAACATCTGTGCCCAGTGTGGTGCTAGTGTTCTTGAGAAAATCTAATTGAATCTTTTCAAGTACGATAGTCTCGAGATAAATCGATCTCCACGTTCAGGAAGACAGACAGGCGTTGATGAACGATGATCTGCGATTTACTACTGCTATCAATAACAATGTATTTGATAGCTAGCAAAGGTGACGATCAATTAACCTTCGTGCAACACTTGCCTTCAATAGTCATATTGATGTAAAAGAAAGGAGGAGTACGTGACAATACCTCGTCGGAAATGAGATTGGACACGAAGCAGAATCTCGTACTTGGAAGGATGGGGAAGGAAGTTGCCTGTGCCCTTTCAAAAGATTGATCCTGGTATTTGCTGTAACAGATTTAAGGAGATCGCCGCAAATCTAAATCAGTGCAACCTGATGGAGATTTGGAGTACGGTATGGTAACTTCCTGAAGCGGAAACAGTGGATAGGCCACAACAAACATTACCTGGTCAGTATATTTCCACAACATGTATTGTTGTTGATACACATCTGGTGGCACAAAGGAGGTTTGCGTTATAAACTGCTCCACAGGAATGTGTCGTTCGCAGATGACATTTGTGGCCAACAAATGGGATGTTCTGCAGTCGCAGGGTAACAAATGTCACTTAGAAAACAGCACTAAGGTGCTTGTTTGACAAACATGCCTAGCTCGCGTCTTCTAATATGGCATCTGCATTTCTTTACCTTTGTCTCCACTCATAGATCAACCACCAAGAAAGCTAGTTGTTTGTTTTTATTTGGCGACTGCGCTTAAAACGTGACTTAAGTCAAGATTAACAAGTCGCTACATGCGTGAGATGGAAAACCTACCTGCACATCACGAGACGGTTTTCGATAACGAGTTGGAACATATTGTTGACTATTTCTCTGACATTTTGTGTCTATTTTGTTCAGTAACATGACGGGAAACGCTATTAATATGTACTACACTAATACAACTGGTGTCTCATCATAATATAATTCAACGATTGGCTATCTGAATTAAACGTAAAGTCCTTTGTCACCGTCAAGTAGCTTTTCCGTATCACAATGAAAATACGGCAGTGTGGCTGTGAGAATTGTTGCTGAATGAAACACCGTCAACGGAGTATTCAGTGACACGATTTCATTAACAAAATGGTTCAAATGGCTCTGAGCACTATGGGACTTTCTGAGGTCATCAGTCCCCTTGAACTTAGAACTATTTGTACCTAACTAACCTAAGGACATCACACACATCAACACCCGAGGCAGGATTCGAACCTGCGACCATATCGGTCACGCGGTTCCAGTCTGTAGCGCCTAGAACCGCTCGGCCACACCGGCTGGCGATTTCATTAACAGATTTGTTAATTTTAAGTTGCAGTTTCGTAGTATTTTTTGTTTGTTACCTCTACATCTACTCGTTACAGAACTTTGGTGCGTCATCGGTTTATCAAATATACGTATACAGACAAAGGGGATAACTTTCACACAGCAACTACAACTAATCTCTTTGTCTACACTGCGAATTATCTGTATCACTCATCGCGAGGGCAATCAGGAGGGGATGAACGTTGGAATAGCTCTCGTGCTCCATGAAAATAGCGATGCAATATAAAGAGTAAGAGGCAGCAGCTCTCAGTTCCAAACTGCCGTAAGAGTAACATTGTACCTCCCGTGTGACAGAGCTACAAACGGCTATATCGAGCCCAGAACGACATCAGAAGAAATTTTGTCATCATAAGACGTCTCGCTACGTTCAGAAACTAGGTGATCCAGAGGTAGCAAACAACAAATTCTGCGATACTGCTACCTAAAATGCACAGATCTGTTAATGAAATCGTATCACCGAACACCCCCTTAAATGTGTTTCATTCAGCAACTACTCTCACACCCAAATTGTCATATTTCCATTATACTCCGGAAAAGCTACTTTAATATGACAAATGACTTCGTGTTTAATTAAGACAGCCAGTCGTTGTACGGTATTATGATGAGACAGCAGTTGAATTAGTGTAGTGCATATTAATAGAGTTTCCAGTTAGGTTAGTGAACAAAATGGACACAAATATTAGAGAAATTGTCAACAAAATATTCCACCTCGTTATCGAAAACCGTCTCATGGCATGCAGGTAGTTTTTCAATCCCACGAGTGCAGCGACTTGTTGATTCTCAGTTAAGCCACGTTTAAAGAGCAGTCGCCAAACGAAGCAAATTAAAACAAACAAAAAACTAGCCTTTTTGGTGGTTGATCGATGAGTGGCGAGAAAGGTAAACAAACGCAGGTGTCACATTAGAAGACGTGCCGAACGCATATTTGCCAAACAAACTCAAATACATTCAGACTAGTACAGGATAAAAAATTGATACAAAATGTGTGTGACGCAGATATAGGCATTTTTTTGTAGTGGAACAGATTAAAACTTATAACTGGTATAGGAATATTGTAAAATCATAGATGAGATGTTTTTTATGTAGTCTTCTAGACTAATATTACTTAATGTCCCTTCCAATAATAGCTGTTTACCCGATGATGATCAGATTCTAGATCGAAATCGATTGTCTTCAATAAAATATGCTGTCAGAGCTGTCCATTTCATTATGCAATTTTAGACGTAAAACAAGGTAACGGAATGACCTCGTATTAAACCAGGCGAATCGGAGGAAATTAAATTAGGATATAAGACAATGAAATTAGTGAATGTGATTTGCTACATGGGCACCAGATTGATTTATGATGGCCGAAGTAGGAAGAGGTAAAATACAGACTGGCTGTAGCTCGAAAAGTACTCCTGAAAACAGGAATTTGTTAATATTACATATAGATTTAAATGTTAAGATGTCTTTTCCGAAGATGTTTCTCTGAAGTGTGGTGTTATGGAAGTGAAACGTGGACGATAAGTAGCTCTGCCTGGAAGAGGAAGTTGGGTGATACAGAGACTGCGCATCACTGGCTCAATAAGGTTCACAGTTTACAGACATGTGCTGTTTGTAGAAATACCTCGACTTGAGACAAGAGAAATCTTTTTGTGTGTTGTAACTTGCTCGAAGTCAATCCATTGTTCAAGTGAAAGATGCGTTCCGACGTCGATTCAGCAACAAGCCGTCATGCAGAAACAGATTTATAACTGGCACAGAACATTCCTGGAATCTGGTTGCATATGCAAAGGGAAGAGCACCGGTCGGCCACGCACATCTGACGGAAATGTCGATTGTATCAGAGATGCTTTCGCCGACAAGATGGGCAGGGCAGGAACTAAAACAACGGTTTGCCGTGTTCCGAAACAACGCCTGAGTATGAAGCCTTACACGTTGCAGTGACTGCAGCAGTTACGTCAACGCGGCCATAAGAGAATGTATGAATATTATATTTCAATTCTCCAGGATATGGCGGAGCACACTTTCTTGAAAGACTCATCTTTTTTTTTTTTTTTTTTTTTTTTTTTTTGGGATGAATCGGTGTATCACCTGCCGCAGAAAGTAAGCCGCCATAGTGAAAGCGTTTGGGGTCACCAAAATACAGGCATCATCGTCGAACATGAAAGTCGCACAGAACTGATTGTGTTTTGTTCACAAAGTTCATGAACCTTTCTTTTTTGCGGAGGGAGCTGTGACAGGCATTCATAGCTGTTTGCTGAACTTCACGAAAATTCCTATGACTATTTTTAAGCATCTGACACGCCGCCTCAGTTTCTCCTTGAGGTGTGGCGTTATCTTAACAACATCGTCCCACAACGTTGGAATGGAAGAGGTGGACAACAAGATCTTGTTCATTCCTTTTGGTATGACACACTAACAGCCCTCACAAAGTTGAATGAAATGGAATGGAAATGGACTCGAGCAACGCATTTTGCTCGTGTTGTGGTGTAGTGTCTATGCGAATGTAAAACTACGAAATTTCCTCTATCCAGTAATATGCGCAATCTTTCACAGTTTGTCGGCAATAAACAACTGAAATGTGTTTTTTCTTTTTGAATCACCCTGAAGATGCTTTTGAAACGTCGAGCTACGCAACACTGCGGAAAATTGGATGGCTATGTCGGCCGCTGGACTAAGGACACATTAGTCGAATTGGCACAACTTGGCTAAACGATGGTATCGTTCAATAGGATAAGTCCTAAAGCAATATTAAATTGTCAGTTTGTTACTGATGGTAAGGGGTTGAAGCTGTAGAGGGAGACCAAAAGATCAGTGCAGCAAGCTGGTTTAGTAGTCATTCAGAGGTGACGAGTCTTGCACAGGATAGAGCAGCGGAGAGAGCTGAGTCAAAGCAATCTTTGGACTGAAAACTACTGCTTGTAAGTGGCAGCTCGCGTTAGGGTTTTTTTTTTTGTTTTGTTTTTAGTACAGTACTTGAGAGAGTCAGTCACGATTTCTTAATGAGAGCTATGGGGAAAATGGGGCTTTTGCAAATTACTCTAAGATGGATACATGGAACTTTAATAGTGATCAATATTAATGGTCAATTAACTGGGTCCGGCTGGCATATCTCTCAATGACTTTGTATGGCATTACTGTGGGACCATTGCTTTGGAATCTGCACGCCTTATTAAAAGGTCTATATGTATTTAAGGTCAAACAACTGTTTCATGCCTACGCAGATTACGTAAGAGTTAAAATAAGTACAAATCAGGAAATGGACACAAGGAGAATAATTGTCAAAATACGCCACTTCTCACCGCGCTAACCCCAATCACTGACAATTCTAAAACTATGCATTCTGGTCCAATAAGGTACCAAAATAGACACAGCCTCACTCAATCTAACTGTAGGAAGATCTCAACTTTGACATATTTAATACCACATTCATGTTACCAGCTGGTTAATTAAGATAAATTCCATGCGAGGCATGCTTAGGGAAATCAACAATACGGCCTTAGATCATCTAAATAATATACTGTTTATTAGTGATCATGTTTCAAGTAAAATCATCCATATAACTGATATCATATGGATACCGTCGAACATTACGTACAGGTTATTAGCCGTTACGTACTGGTAAGTGTGGAAAAGGAGAATTTCAGTTTTCTTCAACATGGCAATGTTAGACAAGAAGATTTGTGCCTTCAGCTGCAAAGAGGTCTAATCATTTCGCAATACTGTGTTCCTAAATCGGGCCTAAACGACGAAACGAGCTAACAAGCCAGGGACATGGTAACGGCTCTTTGAAACTTTCGGACCTGTGGTCAGTGTCTATCACTGCAGCATCGACCACATAAATGATGAACTAGACTACCTACGCAAATAAGTCATAGACTCGAGTTACATTCATCTTCACGAAATGGAAATCGGACGATAGTGATCTACGGGTCACTATTAGCAAGCGTTCGTAAGACTCCATTGAGACGAATTGTCTAAGAAAATAACTGGAAAAATTATTGAAACAATATCTGAAACGCCACTCTACTAACCAGAGTAAGTGCCACATGGTACGACGTCGTCAATACTACGATCGCCACTGAAAAAGGACTCCATAAAATTAGGCTGAAAGCTACGAATTATTATGGCGTTTATAAGCTGGTAGAATCCGCAGCAAACCTAATTACATACAAACAATATAGAATTGTACCATGGAAAATTTGCCATAATGAACAGCACAGTCGAGAGCAACATACCAGTAAATAACTTAACTAAAACTCATAATAATAATAATGAAGAAAATACAGTTAAGAATGTACGTCAGTTTAATTATGAAGCAGTTAATTTCGTGAAAAATAATGAGCGATGTAAAGACATTGGGAGAACCAAGGGATCCAATAAGACAAGAGTTCCCGAATTGATGAAAATAAAGTCATACATAATAGCAGAAAAAAAAGTTGCCACTAAGGCATCTAAGACGAATAAATTGCCGGCCGCGGTGGTATAGCGGTTCTAGGCGCTCAGTCCGGAACCGCGCAACTGCTACGGTCGCAGGTTCGAATCCTGCCTCGGGCATGGGTGTGTGTGATGTCCTTAGGTTAGTTAGGTTTAATTAGTTCTAAGTTCTAGGGGACTGATGACCACAGATGTTAAGTCCCATAGTGCTCAGAGCCATTTGAACCATTTTTTGAACGAATAAATTTCATAGAAGTAGGCCACAAGCCAAAATCAACATTTCGCTAACAATACTAACACACCAGTCAAAATTGAAAACATGCTATCAGTACAACATGACCAACATAAATGACCAATTTCAGTTCGCAGTTTGCTAGTTTTTATTTTGTAATAACCGGTTTTGGGCCTGCTGCCCATCCTCATATCCGTTAGCCAAAAATTAAATAGTAAATGGTTCAAGACTTATGTTTATAACAAAATTAGTTAGAAGCAAAACATATCATTTATTACAATTACCGAGTAACCTTTCGTACAGAATTGCAAGATCACCGTCATAACGAAACATATACTGGCCTGTTACAACTTTTATAAAAGCTAATTGCTGCAACGCTTCTAGCTCTGAAAAGTGCGCCCTATCTGCAGAAAATGGATTATCGTACAAAAGTTGTTCCTAAGTATGCCATATAAGCACTGATGTAGAATATGTTTTAAAAGAACTAAAAATGTTTTTTAAAAAGTTTCAAGCCGTTTTTAAGAAATCTTTTTGCAAATTATATCTTCCATTTCTTGTGTTTGATGATCACGGAGTGAGCTTCCCGTGCGTCAAGCCACATGCGGCGCCACATTGAAGCTTCCTCCGTCGTGTCCAGTTCGGCGTCACCAGTATACTGAAGGTGAAGCTAGTGAATGCAGAGCGTCCTGTACCACAAACCCTTCAAAATTGCGGAATAATTCTGAAGCTTTGTAAACTTTAGTCTTGAATCACGTGCCACTTAATTTTTGTCTAACATGTTTAAAGATGGGCAGCTGGCCCGAAACCGCTATTTGAAAATAACGAAAAGCAATCTGCAGACTGTAATTGGACATATTTATACAACTAAACATCGCCGACACACCGTAATGACGTCTATGTCTAATTTTGATGGAACAACATTTTCAGAAACAGTGACGTATATTTTAAATTATCTAAATCAAAAACGAGAACTAGAGATAGTCATTGTCATTAAAGCAGAGAAGGACAACGTCGCGGATAATGTGTATAATGGCGAATATGTGCACAAAAGAGAAAAAGGTCTCACTGATAATGGCGTTCTATACGTCAAAAAAGTTTCAACAAAAATTACGAATAAAGAAGTAAGGAGACATACTGAATGAGCACACCTGTGGCTCTGAGAATGACAAATGGAAGCTCGTATGGAAAAAAAATCTACTTGTTCAGTGAATAATATCAAATCTCCAAGTTATAAACTTAGTATTCTTTCGAATTACAAGGTAAAAATTGTAGACACAGGTAAGTAATATTCATGCATAAAAATAGCAGAGTTTGCTAAATCAGTCAAAAAGATAAGAAATTCCAGATGATACGATGTTAATATATTTAGGCATTGTTAGCTGTTAGAGTCAAAGAAGCAACTCAGATCATAAACAGAAGTTTAGTAACTCAGGGAGAGATGAGTAACACCGTAACAAGTGAGCTGGTGGAGCTTCCAGAACTGGTTTAGTCCTTCAGTCATTTCACCTTTAGTGGTACTATTTACCACCGGAAAGAGAGTGTTACGATGGGCAACAGATTAGCCGGCACGTTGGCAGAAGCCTTCTTCAGTGACCAGGAGAATCAGTCTTGCAAGGTATAAAATAACTCAGAACAGAAAACCGATTATTACAACCGATACGTAGACGCTAAGACTCTGCTTTGTAACGGCACGAGACAGGCATAAATAACTTTGAACACTGTGAGTTCTATGCAACCTAAAATCAATTTCAGCCTTGAATTAGAGCGCAAGTGCATCAAATTTCTGGGCCTCGTTGAAACTAAACAAGACGATAGACGTATTTTCGGAATTCACAGAAAACCAATCTGAATTGACGTGATTATAAACGCCTTTACACATTATACACATCGTTACGAAAGTCCCCGTCTAGTAAGATTGTCATTACAACAGAGAGATATGAAAAAAACTCCTCATGCTGAAACAAATCATTGTAGCAACCGTTTATAGAACCACCATTTTTACCGGCACTTATTCACAAATTAATCACAACACGTTAAACTTGCACAAATAGGGACCAGAACAAAAGCATATTACTAAGGTATACAAATGCAAAATGTCACAAAAAATTGGGCAATGTTACAACAAATCTACCGCTACAATAGGTTTGCAAACATACAGTACTTTCATACTACGCCTTCGTCGTAAAACGGGTTACCTAAATGTGCAGAGCTCCTGACTTCAGGAATGCGTAAGATGAATTACACTGATTTTCATTACGTAGGTCAAACAGGACGTTCACTTAAAGCACGCTGTAAATAATACACATGTTTTCAAAATAAAACGGCCTTTGGTTCACATATTACTGAAAAATTAACAATCAACAACGAACCAAGAGCACAGAAGCACTATATACAGCAGCCAAAGGTAGACTAGTCGATGTGCTAGACGAAATTAAGCCCTTAGCAACAAGATGTGATCTCCAGAACAGAATTTAAACGAACAGTGCGAGTTTAGTCAGAGTGAGTATTTTCATGTTTTTGAGGAGCTGCTTCAGTGATCTGATCTTACGGCTTCGGGTGTTGAAATGTAATGTATACATGTACGTAAACCAGAGTGATTCCTACACTTCCTGCCTCATCTGCAACCAAGGAGACGGCGAGGCCGCTTCCACACCGCCCATCTACCCTCGTCCACAACACATAAGCGACTGGAGACAACAACTTGGTGACCGTGTGAAGAAAGCGACCACTGCTGGCGTCAGTTAACTCAACGGCGGTGCAACATTTTTTTCTCTCTCCGTCTGTGCGTTGCATTTTATTTGTAAAATTACTTCGTATTTTTAAGATAGCAATAAACTTAGGTTCAAGGAAAGTAACGATGAAAAACCTTGGGTAACAGAAAAAATGCTTCAATTGATCAAAGCAAGAAAGAAGTGCAGAACTGTTCAGGAAATTTAGGAATACAGAAATATGTCAGTCAGGAATGAAATAAATAGCAACTGCAGAGAACCTAAGGTGAAAAGAATGCAGGGAAAAGAGATGCAATCGGACAAGAAATTTTCGTTGGGATTCAGTATGGAGAAAAGTCAAATCAACTTTCGGTGAAATCAAAAGCCAGAGCTTCAACATTAACAGTACATAGGGAATCACACTGGTAAGTGCAGAGAAAAGCTCGGATAAAAGGTGGGAAGGACATACCTGATGTGATTTTAGGAGAAACGGTAGTTGATATGGAAGAAGTAATGGATCTAGTATTAGGAGAAGAGTTTAACACAGATTCCGACGACTTGCGATCAGTTACGGCGGAAGGGATAAATAACATTCCTTACGAAGTAGGAAACCATTTGAAGATGTGTCAGTCAAGCGACCGTTCACGTTGGTGTTTAGAGTGTACGAAACTAGAGAAATACTATCACACTTCAGGCGAAAAATCGTCCAACCAAAGCCGAACGCAGCAAGGACAAGTGCAGGCACGGTCTCACAGTCAGCTGATCACCTCATTAATAAACGCTGAAGACAAGAATAGCATACAGAAGAATGGGAACAGGAAACTGAGGATCTCTTCGATGACAATCAGTTTTAGGGAAGGAAAAGGCACCAGAGTGGTTGTCCAGACGTTGTAATTACACTACTGGCCATTAAAATTGCTGCACCAAGAAGAAATGCAGATGATAAACGGGTATTCATTGGACAAATATATTGTACTAGAACTGCCATGTGATTACATTTTCAAGCAATTTGGTTGCATAGCTACTGAAAAATCAGAACCCAGAACAACCAACCCGTAATAACGGCATTGATATGCCTGAGCATTGAGTAAAACAGAGCTTAGATGGCGTGTTCAGGTACAGCTGCCTATGCAGCTTCAACACGATACCACAGTTCAACAAGAGTAGTGACTGGCGTATTGTGACGAGCCAGTTACTCGGCCACCATTGACCAGACGTTTTCAGTTGGTGAGATAGCTGGAGAAGAGGGCAGCAGTCGAACATTTTCTGTATCGAGAAAGGCCCGTTCAGGGCCTGCAACATGTGGTCGAGCATTATCCTGCAGAGATGTAGGGTTTCGCAGAGATCGAATGAAGGGTAGAGCCACGGGTCGTAACACATCTGAAATGTAACGTCCACTGTTCAAAGTCCGTGAGTGCGAACAAGAGATGACCGAGACGAGTAACAATGGCACCTCATACCTTCACTCCGGGTGGTACACCAGCATGGCGATGATGAATACACGCTTCCAATGTGCGGTCACCGCGATGCCGTCAAACACGGATGCGACCATCATGATGCCGTAAACAGAACCTGGATTCATCCGAAAAAAGGACGTTTTGCCATTCGTACACCCAGGTTCGTCGTTGAGTATACCATCACAAGCGCTCCTGTCTGTGACGCAGTATCAAGGGAAACCGCAGCCATGGTCTCCGAGGTGATAGTCCATGCTGCTGCAAACGTTGTCGAACTGTTCGTGCAGATGGTTGTTGTTTTGCAAACGTCCCCATCTGTTGACTCAGGGATCGAGAGGTGGCTGCACGATCCGTTACAGCCATGCGGATACGATGCCTGTCATCTCGACTGCTAGTGATTCGAGGGCGTTGGGATCCAGCACGGGGTTCCGTATTAGAGCCCACAGACTCCATATTCTGATAACAGTCATTGGATCTCGACCAACGCGATCAGCAATGTTGCGATACGATAAACCGCAATCGCGATAGACTACAATCCGACCTTTATCAAAGTCGGAAACGGGATGGTACGCATTTCACCTCCTTACATGAGGCATCACAACAACGTTTCACCAGGCAACGCCGGTCAACTGCTGTTTGTGTACGACATCTTCCTCCTGTCGGTTAAATTTCGCGTTGTAGTACGTCATCTTCGTGGTGTAGCAGTTTTAATGGCCAGTAGTGTAAGTAACATCATGACATGGGTAAAATAGGCAATGGTTTAAAAATGGTATTTAGACAACCAGCAAAAGACAATATTAACACGAAGAAGGCGAAATAAAAGAGAATTCCAAATGGAGCTTAAAAATAACATATATTGACTGGTAAAATGCGAAAGCAATGATAAAAATAAATAACAGCAACTTCGATGTGTATCATCGAAGCCTACAATAAACGTGCAATTTTGGATCATAGCGTTATTCAGTAGTGTATGTCAGATGGTCGATTATCAATACAATGACGATGACGACACACTCTAGATCCCATACTGTTGTATTGTTATCGAAATAGGTAGGGTGTCGTCCCATGGACCGGTCACAATATTTGTGTAGGTTAGATTTATTTAGGGAAAACAAAAAATATCAAATCTTGGTTGTCCAATGTCAATTTGAGCCCATGTTTTCCCAGTGTCTTTCTGCATCAAATTGGTCGGTTCTTAACAGTTTAAATTTTGTGCTGCTAGTAATTCACAGATACTTTGCGCAAGTAAACATAAAATTGATTTTACTGCTTCCTAACCGAGCTGGTTACAAGACAAAAGGAAATTGTGAATAGACAGAGTGTTTTGAGTTACAGATATGACAACAAAATAGGCAAACCAGCAGCTACCCGATCCTTAATCATCAAATGCTAAATGCTACAGTAGTTGGGAAGGAGGCTTTAATGTCGTTGAATTTGGCAGCTTGAATATCAGATTGTGCTGACTGGGTTATTCGCAGAATATTCGCTACTATAAAAACGACAAGAGAATTCATAGATCATTTCTTTAACACGATGTCAAAAGAATTACGGAAAAACGTAAAGCCTAAATACGAAAAATTTTACGTACGAAAACCTCTAAAAGTGGTAGCTAGTAATTTTCTGAGGACAGTTTCCAAAAACATAAAAAAAACGGTTGGTTGTTTTAGTGACGTTCTTTCGTGAGTAACAGCCGAATAAATTCGGACAATATACAAATACAAAGAAATTAAAGAAGAGAATAATGGAAAGTAAATCGATTACATTAGGTTTTCTCTACCACAGTTCAAAATTTGCACTTTTAAGGTTCATCTCTGCTTATATCGTAGGCTCTAACAGTTTCCGTCTAAGATAATAACTGAAACGGTATCGTGTGCTGAATTTGCACTATCTTAAACACATCGCTAGTTACCCCAAAATAGTTCTGTATTTGTTGCAATTTTGTCATATGATGACATGATGGAGACCGTGGCTGTTGTTTGAAGACAAATGTTGATGGTGTTAGGACACAGACCAGCCACAAATTCACTTTCAGTTCCTTTATTCAAAGGGTACCGTTACCGGTTTCGAATCGTTGTGATTCATTCTCAGACGGTTTACACGCCTTCTTTATGACATGTGGTGTGATTTTTTAGAGATTAACTGTCGTGAAACGTCGGTTTGGAGTGTTTGCTTTCATAACATTCGTCCAACAGATGTGAATACATTCCCACTGCATTCTTGTTGTTGCACACGTAAATTTTTCTCACTGAACACTTTAGATTTGTCACTGTGAAGATTTCTACCACGCACCACATGTTTTGATACATACAAAGAGGATGAATCACAACGATTCGAAACAGGTAACGGTATCCTTTGCCGGCCGCGGTGGCCGTGCGGGTCTAGGCGCTGCAGTCCGGGACCGCGGGACTGCTACGGTCGCAGGTTCGAATCCTGCCTCGGGCATGGATGTGTGTGATGTCCTTAGGTTAGTTAGGTTTAAGTAGTTCTACTTATAGGGGACTGATGACCTATGGTGTGCTCAGAGCCATTTGAACCATTTTTGAACGGTATCCTTTGAATAATGGAACTGAAAGTAAATTTGTGGCTGGTCTTTGTCCTAACACCATCAACAAGTTCTGTATTTGCTCGTGATATCAAGCAATATATGCAGATGAAGATTTGCACTGCATCGAAACGGACGCGCCTTAATCAATAACATTATATTCACTACAATAAAGTTTCAGAAAGCTGTCTTATTTTCCTGTTCATCCTCACATAATTTCATGTTTTCTCTTTTGCTACAAAGCTCTAAGACTCTGGATGCTCGGCAAACATCTTCTTAAAATTCTGAAAAATAAGATATCTCTCTCTTTATATTTGTATGCAGCGTGAAAATTTTCGAAAAAACTGTAATTATTAATGTGCAAAAAATTTTCAACTTTCGTTGTGTATCAAGAAAGTGTTATTTATGTGAGAAGGTCTGTCAGTGCTTGTTAAGGTGTCATTGTTCAATCACAGCATAGGTGAGTGAAATATTATGTTGCCTAGTTTGAGAGGAACATCCATCTGCCATGGAACCAGTTGTTTCGAATTTTATTCTCATCTTTTTGTTTAAGCACCAAAGTTCCTCATCACGCAGTATCGCAGCGATATGCTAATGTTTCTGAAATCAATAAAATCACCTATCTAGCTTCTCATAACACACAGACGCAAACCAATACGGGGTTGAGCCAGAATCATGGAATATCCACATTTCTATATTCTCACGCCACAGAGATGTATAGTCGTCAGATATTGGGTTGGATACATCATCCAAAGAGTTATCTTTGAATTATATTTATCACTACTATAAGATATAGAAAACGATTTGTTACGAAAGCCTGAGTGCACAGTTATACGACGAATGTTTTTAGCCCTATGGGACTCACATTGATGATACGCTTCTACAAATTTGACCACTAAACTGCATCTGACGTCTAGATGAGGACCGTCTGGCTACGGTTTACTGCCCCAAATTTGCAATTGCAAACCCGAAATATTTACATAGCAAGATTTGGCGAAATATTTGGCTCAGTTGCCTTATGATGCCGCGATGTGTACACCTCCAGTTTAACGATCATATCTCCTGTTATATTTCAAGACCAGGAAAACCTTTTGCTTTGGATTAGCTGTGAATAAAATGATTTCTCAAGAGTTTTCCTTAGAGACACGTACACGATGCTATTTGGCTGTGCTCAAATGGAACTAAAAGCATTTAAACATCATGCGACACTTGTATTCTTGGGCAGTGTTAGAAAAAAGAAAGGAAGAATGCAAATCTTTCCGTTGACGACGAGACCGATAGCGACGAAGCTGAAGCTCGGAATCGTCAAGATGAGTGAGAAAAATGGCCGCGCCATCCCAAATGAAACATCCCAGCATTTGCCTTAATAGATTAAAGGAAATCACAGAAAAACTAAATGAGGTTAACCTCATGAGGATTTAAACCACCGTATATTAACATGACTTGTTGGTTGAGCAGAACGACAGTCTCTTCATTCTGTCATTCTCGTCACGCCTACATGAATCGATCATTATTTTTTGGAGTAAACAACAATTGTAGAATAATTACACACAAAAATTTATTTTCCAAAGTATGCAAATTCTTGTTTTTGTATTGTTGTTTTTGTATTCATATATTTGTAGATGCATTTACAAAGACTTTTGTTGATCAAAGATACACTGAAAGCAAACCATTCATTAATATTTTTAGCTTTAGTGGATGCGTTTCAATGCGTCTGGGTGTGCCATTTTACTATGAAACACGTATGTATTCAGTAGCAGCGATGGCGAGGCATGACAGAATCTCTGACCAGAGAGTTATTTATCGTTGCAAGTCTACGCTTGACCGCGCGAGAGTTCAGTGCAGTTGTGAGGCTGTTGTTGTACGTAGCGAGTCGCGAGAGCATGTTCGTTCGTGCTAGTAGCGCGCGAGAGACAGTCGGAGTTGTGTGTGAGGAGTCGGCGGGCGTCGACATGGGTCTCTGGTCTAGATTCGGGACGAGGTATATTTTTAAATAAGGTAATGAAGCAGCATTGCGCACATGTGATAATGTAATGTATATTAACTGTAATTAATTTGTTCAAGAATTGCCCCAATAATAATTTTGTTCTGAAAGAAATTTTTTTAAGAAAACAATCATTACAATTGAAACAATATTTCCTTTGCTTTTCCTCCCAGAATCAATTTATCAGGTTGATCTTAACGTTAATTTTGTGGGGACTTAACATTTTTTGCATATTTTTATTATCATTGAATTTTATTACTGTGGGAACCTAATATATGGGTCTATTTGCATTTTTATTGAATTCATATCATGTAAAAATAATTACGGGGAGGTTACACTTAGCACGTTGTCTATTCACATTTAAAAATTATCTTTCATTATTGCGGGAAGGTTACACTTGGGTCTATTCCCATTAACATTTAAGTATTGTCATTTACAAAATTTTCCGGGGAAGTTACACTTGGCGACATCCGGTCCAGGATCGTATTTCGTTGAGAATCTTCTGAGAAGTAGTTAGATATCTGCTCTTATTAACTAAAATATAATTAGCATTTGGCGCAACGCTTTTACTAATTTTATGACTTTCTTTCCTCAGATCATCGGCAATTCGTTGCTCTGTTGTATTTGTGTTTGCTGCTTTTTGCATTGCGCTTATTTCATTTGTGAATAATTGTGACTATTGTAAAAATGCCGCGAAAGACTGTGAATAGTGTATCGCGAAGTATAATGAATGTAATTACCGACTTAAACAACTTCACCGCTAGTACTTTTGACACGCAGTGTAATGATGACAATCCTGCGTTCACTGACAATCAGTGCGTTCCAACCACTCATGATGATTTTTATCTTACTGATGAACAAACGAACTCAATTGTCTCCTCTGTTAATTTGACGACAATTGATGACGCGGGGAGCCCTATTGTAATGAGCGCTGCCCAGCTTAACACACCCGGTTTGGAAAATTTAAGTAACATACAGACAAATTTTTCTAATGAAAATGGACAGTGTACTGAAAGTACGACGGATACATTTAATTCCGAAATAGCGACGCACAGTGCACATTCGATAAGCAGACCTTTTTGTGAGTCACAGAATGACCAAATGGTCACACAAAATGTGACAATTGCAGGTACACCACTAAATAGCACAGAGATTAGAAATGCTAATTTTGTGTCGGATCCAGTTATGGCATTGTTGCTACAAATGAGTAAACAACTTAATGAAAATAGGGAGGATTTCAAACAACTGAACGAAAAACAAGACAACCTTAATGAAAAATTAGTCAACAATTCCAAACAGTTAAATGAAAAATTAGACAACAATTCCAGACAGCTTAGTGAACAGATTAGAGCCGTTGCCGCACAATGTCATGATACTAAGGAACAGTTGCGCGAGGAAATTGAGGCTTGTTCAAGAAAAAGTAGCGAAGAAATTAGGTCTATTGCCCAGGAATTAAGGGAAATGCAAACAGCTGCAACAGAAACACTTAGACGAAATTAGCGGAGTCGCTAAACAATGCTCTGAAAAAGCTACACAATTACGTGACGAGTTTAAAGCAATGACAGCAGAACTTTCGCGGACGATGGATGCTAAGATAGACGCGAAATTCGACCAACACAACACTCAGATTGACGAACATTTTAATCACCACATACAAAACAGTGATACGCGTTTTCGTAAAATTTATTCAGGATCAAAATAAAGTAAAACGTCAAGTAATGGAAACAATCACAGCACAGAGACAAGAAGACAAACGTAAATTGTTTGCGAAGGCAAAAACACACGTAGACAACAATATTGCTACAGTGTCCGACAAAATTAATACCATCGAACAGTTGAACGCGGAATTACGTGATGAGATTTCTGACCTTAAATCAAAAACAGATTTTCAAAGAGTGACCGACAGACTTGAACAATTAGAACTAACACAGGATTCCGATGTCGTCAAAGCTGACGTTAAAAAACTGAACGAAACTCCACGTAAATTGCAAAAACAGATTAATGCCTCTGACACTAAAACCTATGATCAGGTAAAAATACTGACTGAAAAATGTGATAAATTGGCCAGTCGTATTGACGTTATTGAAAGTAATAATGACAGCAAATCAGACGATACCTCACCGGTTTCATTTAATCAAACACCTGAATTTCAAAATCTACAGCAGACAATTAATGAGATCGATTCGTCTAATAACACGTTGCATAGAAAATTGTCAAGTTTACAGCAAGAAGTAACAGAGATGAAAAATATTTCAGTTAATAACACATCACAGCAGACGCCACTTTGCGAACATTTGTCAGACTCACGCAGTGCGTATAATTTAGGTAATCAACAGAGAGTATACGATTTAGATTCCGAACAGATACAGACAAATAGATTCTGTTACAATCATGAACCTGTTCCAACATACAGAGACGATAATTTTGATTACAAACATTTTCTGTCAGTGAGAAAATTTAAAGTGTTTAAAAATGACAGAACACAGATTCATCTGCTAGATTGGATACAACAATTTAGCTTTGCTTTTCCACCGACTTGGCCCGTAACACACAAACTTGAATTAATTTGCAGTTTTTTGGAAGGCGAACCGGCAACTCGTATGAGACCGATCGCGAAACAGTGTTATTCAGTAGAAGAATTTCAGAATGCTTTTCTGTCAGCGTACTGGTCGAAGACGACACAGCGCGGAATTAAAGATCAACTAATTAGTTTGCCAAATTATGAGAACACTAATTTTCCCAGTGTCACGCAATTTTTTGAGCACATGGTCCAATAAAACCAGTACTTAAGTGAACCGTACAGTGAATCTGCACTCATACAATTATGCATTTCTAAATTACCACGGTCATTAAGAGTGTCACTTCTGACGGGTCAGCAAAAAGAAAACATTTCGGCATTCAGGGATCTGCTGCAGCTTTTAGAAGTGCAGCAATCAGATTATTCATACGTAAACAAAAATTTTTCGTATAACAACCAAGGCCAACAAACGTACAGCAATTATGATCAGACACGTAATTTCAATAGGAAAGGTAACAGACGCTTTAGGAACGACAACCACCAGAACTTTAATAGCAGACAAAATTTTTATTATCAATATCGTCAAAATTTTCAGCAAGAGGAGCCACATTTTAGTAACAATAGAGGTTTTTCACAACAACAGCATCAAAACCAGTCGGTTAGCATACCTAACCAACAATGTAATGCACAAGATCAACATAACTTTAATGTTTCGCCGCGTGGACGTATAGTCTCTGGTACAACAAATAGTAACGCACGGCAGCAAAGAAACAACTACGTACAGAAAACGCAGTATTTCAATTCCTATCGGAATGCACCGTATAGGAATGACTATCACGACAGACGTAAAAACAATGAGCATAATTACCAACATACGTTTAATAACAGTCGGTCTTACCAGCAGCAAAATGATCAGGAACAACATATTCTCATGAATGAACCCGACAGTAGGTATCATCCAGAACGCAATACGTCTGGAAGAAATAACAGAACCGTACAAATAGTCGAAATGCCACAGAATCGTCCTGACAATAATAATACGTCAGATAGAATTTGACTAGATACTGTACAGATCGCATCTTCCAGTAACACAAGCACTACTTTTGACACGCAAAATGTTGTTCACGAAAATGTTATTACTTTTGACGACATCCGAGACACTCTTTTACAGGAAAGACCAGTTGTTCAGAAAACTATTTCACATCCTGTCATCGAAATTAAAATTGGTTCATCGAAATTTTCAGCAGTAATTGATTCTGGATCTCCTATGTCAGTAATAAATGAAGAAACTTTCAACGAATGTAACAAAGAGAATACGTATCCTACATTACCATTGGGCAAAACGAAAGTAAAAGGAGCAGTATCGAGTAAAGGAGTAGACGTTAAATTACAGACACATTTATCATTTTGTATTGCAGGTCATACTTTTCACTCAAATTTTTGGATTGTTCCTTTATTGACAACAGACGTTATTTTAGGTACTAATTTTCTCGTACAACACGACGCAGTGGTTGATTTTCAGAATTCCTATTTAATGTAGAAGGATGAAAATGTGCAATTGGCTTTAGAATTTCAACACTCATTATCGGCAGAAGAGGAAACAATTAATTGTACACAGGTCATTTCCGTGTTACGTAACATAGACTGTAATTCCACATTGTTCACTGATACGTACGTACATAACTATAACACTCCAGACGAATCTGACTACGATGTAATGCAGATGATTTCTGACAAAGTTAAACAAAGCAGTGCTAATACAGACGACGAACGCAAGCACCTATATAAAATTCTTTTACAGCAAGCTCCAGTTTTTGACAACATTCCTGGTATTATGTCCGGTTTTATGTATGAATTTCAAGTCAAACACCACGACACATTTAAAGCCAAGCATTATCCCATTCCATATATCCACAGAGAACAAGTTAAAAAAGAATTGCAGGATATGCTCGACCAAGGAATTATTGAACCGGCAGTTAGTCCGTACATAAACCCGCTACATATTGTTAAGAGAAAAGATGGCTCACTTCGCCTAGTACTTGATTCACGTCACATCAATGACATTATTATTAATGAAACAGATCGACAACAGACACTAGAAGAACTACTACAGAAATTTCATGGTACGGCTATTTATTCTACATTAGATTTGAAATCGGGATTTTGGCAAATTCAGCTTCATCCAAATTGCAGAAAATACACAGCATTTCTCTGTTTTGGCGACTGTTATCAATTTTGCAAATTACCATTCGGTTTAACTATTTCTTCTGCACCCTTTATTCGCGGTTTGAACACTATACTTCCGACAGAACTTAAAGACAGGATCACGACGTACGTAGACGACATTCTTATCGCAGAAGCTAACTGGTCTGAACACAATGTGATTTTAGAACGAGTGTTGCAAACTTTTCATGCACAAGGACTCACAGTTAACCTCAGTAAATCGCACTTTGGCAAAACTTCTATAAAATTTCTTGGATATGTAATTTCAGCAGAAGGCATTGCGCCTGATCCGGAAAAACTACAAGCTCTACGTGACATTACTGTTCCTACGACGAAGAAACAATTACGCAGCTTTTTGGGATTAATTAACTTTTTTCGTAAATTTATTCATCACTCTGCTTTAGACACACCTAGATTATGCCAATTGACAGGTAAAAACACTATTTGGTCTTGGGATAAGCAAGCACATTCTGAATTTATGAACCTGAAACAAGCTTTGTTGAATGCACCACTTTTATCGCATCCAGATCTTACCAGAAATTTTTCCATTGCCACCGACAGTTCCAACACCGCTTTAGGGGTACATAATTTTCAGGAAATTGAAGAAGATGGCTCAACAGTAATTAAAAACATCGCATTTGCAAGCCGCATTCTGTCACCTGCTGAACGAAATTATTCCGTTACAGAACTGGAAACATTATGTGTTGTATGGGCTTTTACGAGATTTCGGCACTTTCTTTATGGCAGACATACCACTGTCTACACAGACCACAGAGCTATACAATTCTTACTTTCGGCTAAATTCACTCATGACAGATTAAGCAGATGGAAACTTTATTTACAGGAATTTAATTTTACAATTGTTCACATTCCCGGCACACATAATGTTATAGCAGACGCACTATCTCGTTCTCTCAGCAATAATCCGCGAGACGTCGCAACCAACTTCTGCAAAGCAAATTTCAGCGTCATGTACATTCAGCAAGTTGCATTTGAAAATTTTATTTCGTCGTCATTACAGGACATAGCAAAAGAGCAAAGTAAAGACAATGTGTGGAAAGAAATTAAACACCTTTGGCAAAATAAGAATAATGTTACCATTAGAAACCATTACACTGTACGCAATGACATTCTATTTCGCCGCTCTCATCCTGACAGCAACAATTGGTTATTATGCATTCCTGACGAACTGGTTAACAAATTAATATGGTATACTCATTTAAGTTACGCACATTACGGAGCCAGAAAATGTTTTCTTATACTGAGACAGAACTGTTATTTTACCAACATGGAGAAACGTATTCGACGAGTTTTAGCGTCATGTAAAATTTGCCAGAAAGCTAAGTCAGACACCACTTCACATATTCCTCCATTATATCCCATTGTACCTGTTAAATTGAGACATATGGCCGCTGTAGACATTTTTGGTCCGATTCCCAGAACTAATGGAGGTTTTTGCTACATCTTTGTCGCTGTTGAACTCACTTCAAAATTTGTTACTTTCACTCCGTTACGCAAAGCTACTGCTAAAACCGTTTCGAAAGCATTTGTAAAGCATTTTCTATTTCATGTAGGGCATGTGATGAAAGTAATTTCCGACAATGGATCACAATTTCGATCTGCTATATGGACACGTATGTTACGAGCTAGAAACATTTTTCCGATTTATACATCCAAGTACCATGCTTCTTCGAACCCTTGTGAACGATTAATGAAATAAATTGGTAAACTGTGTAGAATATACTGCCACAAAAGACATATTGATTGGGACACACACATATTCTCATTCCAAGATGTAATTAATTCCATTCCAAATGAATCCACTATGCTATCTCCGTCTGTTATACTGAAAAATACTGAACCACCTAACAAAATTAAAGAATTAGTAACATTTCCTACATCTCGTCGATTACGACACCACGAAATAATTGACATTGCGCTGAACAACATCAACCGTGCCGCAGAGCGCCGGAGAAGACAGCAAAAACAGGTTTGTACACGCCGAGACTTTCACATTGGACAGAAGATATTAGTACGTACACACTATTTATCCAGCAGAATAAAAGGTAAGTGCAGTAAATTTGAACTCCTATACGCAGGTCCATATCGGATTCGCAGCATTCCTCACCCCATTGTTGTACACGTCGAAACTCTGAGAACCAGAAAAAGTAAAGGCAACCACCATGTCTCTAACATTAAAGCCTTTATTGAATGAAGACACTTTATGATTTAACAAGCTATGATGCCATTTACACATTTTATGACTATTTCTGCAATTATATTTACATGACTATCTATTGATGATTATCGTATTTTTTCTTGGCAAGTGCCCAGCAAGGTAAGGTTAGCAGGTCGCTCTTCTTGTCGTTACACATCAGACCGTGCATATTTTTTCAGATGAACTTACACATTTTATGACTACTTATGCAATTATATTCACATGACTACTTATTGATGATTATCGCATTTTTTCTGGGCAAGTTGTCATCATTTGTTTATGCATGTACGATTGTTTTCATGTTTTGTTTGTATGCACTATGAAATGGTTAAGATATAACATACACCAGTTGACTTTGACATTTTTTTGCCGTATGACAAGATCGTGACTGTTTTACATTTTTTTTTTTTTTTGCTGCTGCATTGTGATATTCTGTGTACACTTTTTGCATCTGAACACTGGCAATGTCTTTGACATATTACGTTTTCTGTCATGTTATGCTGTATGCTTAATTATGTTACCATAAACCAGTCATTATTTAGTGAGTATATGATGTAAATGCACGACATTAATCTTTGTTCATCATTTTCAGAAAGAAATAACGTGTAAAGGAAATAAATTAAACAGAAATGGGCATTTCACATACGGAATAAACGAAAGAAGATGCAAAAACCCTATGAGGAAGAGTAAATGGATCAGAATTAACAAGCATTAACAAGAATATACTATACACATCGCAGAATAGCAGTCTTAACTAATTTTTTCTTTCAGAATACGAAGCGATTGATGCAGGCTGTCAGGCAGAACTACACATCTTAGTTTTAGTGATGAAATATGCTAGAGATAAGGAATAGTTATGTAATGAGTAATGAAGTGATTTTTTGCAGATGATAATGAATGCTGATGAATAATGATGAAGAATATGCTACTATGGATAATGAAGTTTTTCTTTACAGGTGATGATAATAATGGACTTATGATAATATAAGTAATGAAGTGATGGATAATGAAGTTTTTTTCTTTACAGATGAGGATATTGTTGAAGTAATGCATTTATGCTATATAGTTATTTAAGTATTTGTTGCAGTTTGCTTTGACAGCAGGTGTTATATTGCATAGTATAATGACGGAAGGTTTTGGAAAGGACAGCTATGGAACACAGTTTTATACACATTTCACTACCTGTTAATTCGAAATTCACTACTTTTCAGCATATAATGCACTTCTTCTTTCAGCTTAATAATCCATTTTTTATATATTTTTGCAGGAGAAATTATTTATGAAATTAATGTGCTATAAGCAGTGGTTCATTAAATCTATGTCATCTATGAATGTGATTACATATACTCTACTCGTTTCATAATCTTGCCACAGCTGACTTATGACGAATGACGTTACACATTTTCATTTACACCAACAACCCAGAAGCAATTTTTTCTCTCTTGCTTTCCTCTATAATTACCCAACGCAATGCATTGCTAACAAAAAAAAATATACTACCAGACCCAAATAATGATACCAGTTTAAGAGAGTTCTGAGTAATGCTGCTCAGCTATGAATAATATGTCACTTGAAAAATGAATAGTACTAATTACTATATAGAGATAACCAATGCTTTGTAACTAAAAAGAATGCTATTCATTATGCTTTGTAACTGGGAAAAGAATGCGATTATTTAATGCTTTGTAACTAGGAAAAGAATGCTACTAATTATGCTTTGCAACTAGAGAATGAATGCTATTTATTATGCTTTGTAACTGGGAAAAGAATGCAATTATTTAATGCTTTGTAACTAGGAAAAGAATGCTACTAATTATGCTTTGTAACTAGAAAATGAATGCTATTCATTATGCTTTGTAACTGGGAAAAGAATGCGATTATTTAATAATGCTTTGTAGTTAGGAAAAGAAGGCTACTGATTATTACTATATTGAAATGACAAATGATTAATTAATGAATGCTAGCTTTGTAACTAGAAAATGAATGCTATTCATTATGATTTGTAACTAGAGAATGAATGCTATTTATTATGCTTTGTAACTGGGAAAAGAATGCGATTATTTAATGCTTTGTAACTAGGAAAAGAATGCTATTAATTATGCTTTGTAACTAGAAAATGAATGCTATTCATTATGCTTTGTAACTGGGAAAAGAATGCGATTATTTAATAATGCTTTGTAATTAGGAAAAGAAGGCTACTGATTATTACTATATTGAAAGACAAATGATTAATTAATAATGTTTTGTAACTGGAAAATGAATGCTACTAATTAATAATGCTTTGTAACTGAGAAATGATGACTGTATTGGGATGACCAATGATTGAGTATCAACATTATTTTTGACTACCTCCTGTTTTAAGTAATGACTTCTGATGATTTGTAATTAGAGAATGGGTGCAAATATTCTATGTAAAACAATTAATGAACATTTTTCTGTAATACTACATACATGGTACAGAAATGTTCAATAACTGGACTATGAATGCCGCAAACTACTAATGTAATTCCTAATGAAGACTAGTATGTGACTTAATGTCCTTCACCTTCTGACCTCACTACCCTGAATTACTGCAATATCCATTTGTCCTGTACATCCTCCTGATCATGGAGCACTATATTTGGTTTTTGCACTAATTCTACGTTGGTGTGCCTTGTAAGAGCGTGGTGTTGGCACGACATGCTGTCCACCACCGTGAGCGATGGAGACGTTATTATGGTCCCACTGTTTGGTGTACCTAATGTACTGCCAAAGTGAAAACATGAAATTTTACTACGACATTTCAGTGTCCTGGCTACGCTGATAAATACTTCTGGGAAAAGAACTGCAATTTGTCTCACTTGGTGTTGTACTTCTGTGGAAAGATATGGACTTTCAGTGCAGCTGCGTGCAACCTAAAGTGCTACAACCATGATGCAATCCTTCCCTTTCCTATCCTAATTCTTGTAACATAGTGACAATCATTTTTTTGCTAACATCATTTATATTCATGGCCTATACATTTTTTTTTCGATTTGCTGAACTGCAGTACATGTGCACTTATCTCATATGTTCTGTACTCATTGTATATATTTTTTTGTCATTGTCTGAAATGTTTTGTACTCGGTGCATGTGCACCACATTTAAATCATGTTCTACATCAAAATATTCTGTGAATTGTAAAAGTTAATTAATTAAGAAAAAATTTGTTGCTCATCGCAAGTCCAAATGACTCACCATCGTTGCCAAATTTTTGCCCCCCCCCCCCCCCCCCCCCCGCGATGGCGAGGCATGACAGAATCTCTGACCAGAGAGTTATTTATCGTTGCTAGTCTGCGCTTGACCGCGCGAGAGTTCAGTGCAGTTGTGAGGCTGTAGTTGTACGTAGCGAGTCGCGAGAGCATGTAGTTCGTTCGTGCTAGTAGCGCGCGAGAGACAGTCGGAGTTGTGTGTGAGGAGTCGGCGGGCGTCGACATGGGCCTCTGGTCAAGATTCTGGACGAGGTATATTTTTAAATAAGGCAATGAAGCAGCATTGCGCAAATGTGATAATGTAATGTATATTAACTGTAATTAATTTGTTCAAGAATTTCCCCAATAATAATTTTGTTCTGAAATCAAATTTTTTAAGAAAATAATCATTACAATTGAAACAATATTTCCTTTGCTTTTCCTCCCAGAATCAAATTATCAGGTTGATCTTAACGTTAATTTTGTGGATACTTAACATTTTTTGCCCATTTTTATTATCATTGAATTTTATTACTGTGGGAACCTAATATATGGGTCTATTTGCATTTTTATTGAATTCATATCATTTAAAAATAATTACGGGGAGGCTATACTTAGCACGATGTCTATTCACATTCAAAAATTATCTTTCATTATTGCGGGAAGGTTACACTTGGGTCTATTCCCATTAACATTTAAGTATTGTCATTTACAAAATTTTCTGGGGAAGTTACAACTACAACACAATCTTAAGGAATTTTGAAAGCGAGTCTTGTATGTTTGTGTTCCTTCACATTACGATTCACGCCAATAATACAGACTATAAAGTGCCACAGAGTAGATGAATTGTTTGCTAGGACGAAGTGTGCAAAATGTCCCATTTGACAAGTGTAGCTGTTACGTTTTGCATTTGGCTGAAAGTTCCAGTGGCGGCCGTCTTTCACTAAGATTTGACATGGTGAGTCTGTGGAGAAACGATCGTAATTTTTAATCTGAATCTTAATTATTTTGAACGTATATTTGCAAAATGATGAACGGTTTCGATTGTTTAAACGCTCATCTTCTGAATTAAAAATAGACAGGAAAGCGCTCCCTCCAGTACCCTCGGATTTATTTCATAGTTTCTTAAAACATATTCTACCATACTGACCCGAATTATTGTCGCTGGTCATACATTCTTCATTGCTTATCATGCCGGTGCTTGCCGGTCCTTGCCGGTCATTGCCTATCCTTACTCGTCCACCTAACTTTCAACATTTTTCTGTTGCACCAAATCTCAAATGCATCTATTCTCTTCTTTCCAGATATTCCCACAGTTCATGATAACCACCAAACATGCATTCTGAAATTTTTTCCTCCGATTCTGGCCGAAGTTTGGCTCTAGCAGACTACTCTTATCCAGAAATGACCTCTTTGCCTCTGCTAATCGGCTCATTGCTTCGTCTGTCGTGTATTATTTTGCTTTCAAGGTAACGAAATTCCATAATTTACTTCATGGTCCCCAATTTTGATCTTACGTTTATCGTTAATTTCATTTCTCCTACTTCTTATTACTTTCGTCTCTCTCCGGTTTACACTCAGTCCACAGTCTCTACACATTCTATTCAACAGATCCTATAACTCATCTTAACTTTCGCTGACGATAGCAATGTCTTCAGCGAATCCTACCATTGATATCTTTAACCGTGAATTTTAATCCCAATCTTGAATCTTTCTTTTACTTACGTCAATGTTTATTTCTTCGTTGTATAGGTTGAAGAAGAGTCCACAACCCTGCTTTACACCACCTTTAATCTTAGCACTTGGTGCTTAATGTTCCCCCTTGTTTCTAGTACGTTATACGTCTTCTCACATAGCTTACTCCAATGTTCAGCAGACTTTTGAACATCTTGCACTGTTTTACACTGTCGTACGCTTTATCTAGATCCATAAGACCTATTAATGAGTCCTGATGTTTCTTAGGTCTTGCTTGCATTGCTACAACACTGGCCATTACAATTGCTACACCACGAAGATGACGTGCTACAGACGCGAAATTTAACCGACAGGAAGAAGATGCTGTGATATGCAAATGATTAGCTTTTCAGAGCATTCACAAAAGGATGGTGCCGGTGGCGACATCTACAACGTGCTGACATGAGGAAAGTTTCCAACCCATTCCTCATACACAAACAGCAGTTGACCGGCGTTGCCTGGTGAAACGTTGTTGTGATGCCTCATGTAAGGAGGTGAAATGCGTACCATCACGTTTCCGACTTTGATAAAGGTCGGATTGTAGCCTATCGCGATTGCGGTTTATCGTATCGCAACATTGCTGATCGCGTTGGTCGAGATCCAATGACTGTTAGCAGAATATGGAATCGGTGGGTTCTGGAGAGTAATACGGAACGCCGAGCTGGATCCCAACGCCCTCGTATCACTAGCAGTCGAGATGACAGGCATCGTATCCGCATGGCTGTAACGGATCGTGCAGCCACGTCTCGAT
The DNA here is from genome assembly GCF_023898315.1 of Schistocerca nitens. Taxonomy (NCBI): domain Eukaryota; kingdom Metazoa; phylum Arthropoda; class Insecta; order Orthoptera; family Acrididae; genus Schistocerca; species Schistocerca nitens. The sequence continues at coordinate 255,611,912 of NC_064618.1, forward strand.
CCTTGAGTCAACAGATGGGGACGTTTGCATGACAACAACCATCTGCACAAACAGTTCGACGACGTTTGGAGTAGCATGGGCTATCAGCTCGGAGACCATGGCTGCGGTTACCCTTGACGCTGCATCTCAGACTGGAGCGCCTGCGATGGTATACTCAACGGCGAACCTGGGTGCACGAATGGGAAACGTCATTTTTTCGGATGAATCGAGGTTCTGTTTACAGCATCATGATGGTCGCATTCGTGATTGGCGACATCGCGGTGACCGCACATTGGAAGCGTGCATTCGGCATCGCCATACTGGCGTACCACCCGGAGTGATGGTATGGGGTGCCATTGGTTACACGTCTCGGTCACATCTTGTTCGTATTGACGGCACTTTAAACAGTGGTCGTTAAATTTCAGATGTGTTACGACCCGTCTCTCTCCCCTTCATTCAATCCCTGCGAAAACCTACATATCAGCAGGATAATGCACATCCGCATGTTGCAGGTCCTGTACGGGTCGTTCTGGATACAGAAAATGTTCGACTGCTGCCCTGACCAGCACATTCTTCAGATCTCTCACCAATTGAAAACGTCTGGTCAATGGTGGCCCGGCAACTGGCTCGTCACAATACGCCAGTCACTACTCTTGTTGAACTGTGGTATCGTGTTGAAGCTGCATAGGCAGCTGTACCTGTACACGCCATCTAAGCTCTGTTTGACTCAATGCTCAGGCGTGGGTTGTTATGGGTACTGATTTCTCAGAATCTATGCACCCAAATTGCGTGAAAATGTAATTACATGTGAGTTCTAGTATAATATATTTGTCCAGTGAATACCCGTTTATCATCTGCATATCTTCTTGGTGTAGCAATTTTAATGGCCAGTAGCGTAATATACTGTCATATAATAAGCTAGTCTTAACTTAAAGCTCATAAACTACAGTTCTGTCCTCTTGACTGGCGAGGGAATTTTTTTCTAGTTTTGTGTCTATTTTTTGTTTTCATTGCTAGTATATTATCTCAAGTTGTAAAATGAAATTTATTTTTCTCTGTTTTCAAACGTCTAGAAGGAACCATAAAAGGCTGAGACAACAGTGTGTGTGACAGAGTAAAAGTGAATTTTCTTACAGTATAAAAAAATTGGAGGACTTGTGGCATAACGTATCATTTAAAGTCCATATACAATTAAATTTTGAGCCCCTAAGAAATTCCGCCACAAATCCTTACTATGGTTTTCATCGATACCAATGATTCAATGATAGACGAAGGTCTATTCCTTAAATGGACGTTTGTTAGTCTTCAACCATACACATCATAGTAGCTCTTATTTATTTATTTTTTTCTTCTTATCTTTTTCTAAGTGTATCTGCCGTTTTATAGTAGTGCATGTCGTCATCTCTTTTATTTGCTTTTTTAATGTCTGCAATGTCTTTTGCTGGTTTTTTAAGTACCATTCTTAAACTACTGCCCAGTCTATGCATGTCCTGATGTCTGAAATGCTAAATTTATTTCTTAATTTGTTCTTAATTTGTTCTTGTATAATAAGCCGATCTTAAATAATATCTAATAACATACATGTCTCATTTTTTGACAGAAGTGTATTTTTTTCTGGTTTTGTATCTGTTTTTATTTTTAATTGTTACTGTATTATATTACACTGTATGTGTAAGGGACCCTAAAAGATTAACAAAAAGGAAGTGTGTATGACAGGTTAAAACTGTATTTTCTTGCAGTCTAGAAACGTAAGAAGTAGAAGATAGATTGGACTCTGTGTGGCATTACATATCACCCGAACTTTATAAAAATTAAATTCTGGGCCTGTAAACATTACACCACTAATCAATACTGTGGATTTCGTCAATACCAATGGTGAATTAAACGGGCTGCAATGTTCCTTCCTTTAAGGATACTACTTAAGTCAACTGTTCTCACCAGCGTTTAATACCAACTCACCCAGCACCGAAGATTCTACTTATTTTGTGTCTCCAGCTTCGCGATAAAAGATTCACCCCGCGAGACAAGGAGGATTACAAGCCAATTGTTCTCGGCAGCTTTTAATACCAACTCTTCCAACGCCGCTAGCTCTTATTATTTTGAGTCTCCAACCTCAATATAAAAGGTTCAGTCTGAGACAAGGGAAAATATTCTAAATAGAAATTAGTGCCCCATCCCACAGTCGAGAAGACCGAGCGTTCATTCATAAGGATCGTCGAGCTGCAGAGAAACCAACGCAGAAATACAGACAATACACTCAGTCTTAGCCTATCCTCGCACAATGATCACGGAGGACACTGAAAAAGGAATGACGGCACACAGGACATTTAACACGTACAGATGGTAAGACTAACTGTTAAATGGAAATGGTAATATAAATTATAAGTGAAAAGTGTTTCTTTTCACATCCTGTAATATCAGTTTCCATCTTTTTACGGTTTGACAAGTAAGGTCTTCTCTAGCCCTCTCCTTTACACTACGACAAATAAAGTTTAAACTATCTCCTGTTATATCCTTAGACACTTCCTGACCTTAATGTCAGTTAGTGAAACCCACAAACTATCACTTCTCCAGTCTACGAACCGGTCAGAATTACTTGCTCCTATTTATAAATGGAACTACGGAAGGTTTACTAAGGCGCTTTACCTTTGACAGTGAACGTTGCACCTCTCCCTACACCGGTCCTTGCCGAAGTGCCCCTCGTTTTGCGGCTGCTTCAGACTCCTCCCGCCGCTGCCACCACTTCACTAATCCACTAACGGCCCCGACTCCGGACCAACACTCACTGCCTTCACTACGCTTTTCACTCCTATACTCCCATATAACATTCTTGGCCTCTGTCTTCTTATGATTGGCTGCTTCATAAACCAACTGAGCGACGAGCTCTCATTGGTCACTGTGTTCCCTGTTACCCCTCTGCCCCTCTTGCTCCTTCCAGATGAATTTCCCGGTGTAACGGTGGCCTGGGAACCACAGCAATTACTGTCCAAGGGAAACATCACTTTGGCAGCTGCCGACACACCTCCATTCCGGTTTTGTAAAACAGCCTCGATTTCCGAGAGCAGCCATGGTTCCGGAGAGATTCCAGGGATTTCAAGGCGTCTTGATAAACATTTCCGAGAATAGAACAAATTCTTTGTGCTCAGCGTTCCCAGTGCACTCGGAACCGAGCGAGTGCGCAGTCACCGTCTCCATTGCCGGAAACCGCCCCCCCCCCCCCCCCCCCCCGGCCAGTCTCTCTCCTCGCAGACGAAGCAGCAGGCTTTCCACCCGCTCTCTTTGCTTAAAGCATGACATATATAGCGACTAGCATTATCTCCAGACTACGGTCCCACTACATAAGCCGTCACATGACTGCTGTCCATTCCAGGAGATTGTTCCCAGATTACGCTTGAGCGAAAGATGTTTTGTTCCAAGTATAAAGTAGTAAATCAAAACATTTAGACAAAGTACGTAGTTTATTAGTAAACACAATTCATAATAATAAACATCAATGAAGTTTATTCACTGCTGCCAATACAATTTTGGCAGGCCTCTACAAAAATAAAGCACTGGAGGTCTAACCGACCAACCTAAACGTCAACTCAGAACTGCTTGTGGCATCCCTTAAAAATCTGAACATGGAATTTTTCTCCCCACCAGACTAATGGTTGTAAGCACACAAAACCGACGTACGGTGGAAGAGGTCGAATTTGAGTGACTGTAGAAGGACACGAGATGACTTTGACAAAAGTTGGTGTGATGAATAGCAGCTAGCTCTAAATGTGGGGAAACGTAAGTTCATGCGGTTGAGTACAAAAACAAAACTATAATGTTCGGATGCAGCATTATTAGTGCACTGCTTGCCACAGACACGTTGTTTAAGTATCTGAGCGTAAAGTTGCAAAGCAATATGAAACGGAAAGAACATGTGAGGATTGTGGTAGGGAAGGGGAATGGTCGACTTCGGTTTATAGGGAGAATTTTGGGTAGTAGTGTAGTGAGAAGTGTGGTTCATATGAAAACCGCATATAGGACGCAAATTCTGCATCTACATCTACATCTACATGGATACTCTGCAAATCACATTTAAGTGCCTGGCAGAGAGTTCATCGAACCACCTTCACAATTCTCTATTATTCCAATTTCGTATATCGCGCGGAAAGAATGAAGACCTATATCTTTCCGTACGAGCTCTGATTTCCCTTATTTTACGTGGTAATCGTCCCTCCCTATGTAGGTCGGTGTCAACAAAATATTTTTGCATTCCGAGGAGAAAGTTGGTGACTGGAATTTCGTGAGAAGGTTCCGTCGCAACGATATTCGCCTTTCTGTTAATGATGTCCAGCCCAAATCCTGTATCATTTCTGACACTCTACACCACATTTCGTGATAATACAAAACGTACTGCCCTTCTTTGAACTTTTTTGATGTACTCCGTCAGTCCTCTCTGGTAAGGATCCCACAACGCGCAGCAGTTTTCTAAAAGAGGACGGGCAAGCGTAGTGTAGGCAGTCACCTTAGTAGGTCTGTTACATTTTCGAAGTGTCCTGCCAATATAACGCAACCTTGGGTTATCCTTCCCCACAACATTTTCTATGTGTTCTTACCAATTTAAGTTGATCGTAATTGTAATACCTAGACTGTTGGTCGTGTAACCGAAGTTTGTGTTCCTTTTACTACTCACGAGGATGACATCACACTTTTCGTTATTTAGGGTCACCTGCCACTTTGCGCACCATTCAGATATTTTTTCTAACTCGTTTTGCCGTTTGTTTTGATCTTATGATTACTTTATTCGTCGATAAACGACAGCGTCATCTGCAAACAACTGAAGACGGCTGCTCAGATTGTCTCCCAAATCGTTTATATAGATAAGGAACAGCAAAGGCCTGTAACACAACCTTGGGGAGCCCCAGAACTCTCTTCTGCTTTACTCGATGACTTTCCGTCAGTTACTACGAACTGTGATCTCTCTGACAGAAGATCACAAATCCAGTCATGTAACTGAGACGATATTCCATAAGCACGCAATTTCACTATGAGCCGCTTGTGTGGTACAGTGTTACAAGCCTTCTGGAAATTCAGAAATACGGAATAGATCTGAAATCCCTTGTCAATAGCACTCAACACTTCATGTGAATAAAGGGCTAGCTGTGTTTCACAGGAACGATATTTTCTAAACCCATGTTGACTGAATGTCAATAGACCGTTTTCTTCCAGGTAATTCATAATGTTCGAACGCAATGTATGTTCCAAAATCCTGCTGCATATCGACGTTAACGATATGGGCCTGTAATTTAGTGGATTACTCCTACTACCTTTCTTGAATATTGATGTGACCTGCGCAACTTTCCAATCTTTAGGTACTAATGTTTCTTCTAGAGAACATTTTTATATGATTGTTAAGTATGGAGCTAATGCATCAGCATACTCCGAAAGGAACCTAACTTATATACAGTCTGGGCCAGAAGACTTGATTTAATTAAGTGTTTCGCTACTCCGAGGATATTTACTTCTACGTTACTCATGTTGGCAGCTGTTCTCGATTCGAATTCTGGAATATTTACTTCGTCTTCTTTTGTGAAGGCATTTCGGAAGGCTGTGTTTAGTAACTCTGCTTTGGGAGCACTGTCTTCGATAGTATCTCCATTGCTATCGCGCAGAGAAGGCAATGATTGTTTCTTGCAGCTAACATACTTCACATACGACCAGAATCTCTTTGGATTTTCTGCCACTGTTCCAAACAAAGTTTCGTTGCGAAAACTGTTATAAGCACCTCGCATTGAAGTTCACGCTAAATTTTGAGCTTGTGTAAAAGATCGCCAATCTTGGTGATTTTGCGTCTGTTTAAATTTGGCATGTTTCATTCGTTGTTTGTCCAACAGTGTCCTAACCCTTTATATGTATCAAGGAAGAATAGCTCCGTCGTTTCTTAATTTATTTGGTACAAATCTCTCGATCGCAGCCGATACTATTTCTTTGAATGTAAGCCACTTTTTGTCTACACTTTTATTATTAATTTGGAATGGGTGGAGATATTTCTCAGGAAGGCGTCAAGTGAATCTTTATCTTCTTTTTTGAATAGGTATATTTTTCGCTTCTTTTTGGAGGATTTGGGGATTACAATATTCAATCTCGCTACGACAACCCTGTGCTCACTAATACCTGATCGGTTTTGATGCTCGTTATTAAGTCAGGATTATTTGCTGCTAGGAGGTCAAATGTGTTTTCACAACTGTTTACTATTCGCTTGGGCTCATGCACTAACTGCTCGAAATAATTTTCAGAAAATGGGTTTAGTACAATTTCGATTGATATTTTATGCGTACCTCGGGAATTAAAAAAATGGTTCAAATGGCTCAGAGCACTATGGGACTTAACTGCTGAGGTCATCAGTCCCCTACTTAAACCTAACCAACCTAAGGACATCACACACATCCATGCCCGAGGCAGGATTCGAACCAGCGACCGTAGCGGTCGCGCGGTTCCAGACTGTAGCGCCTAGAACCGCTCGGCCAACACGGCCGGCCCTCCGGAATAAAACATGTATTTTCACCAACATATGGAGGGTGAATTAATGTCACCACCAACTACTATCATATGAGTCGGGTACGTGTTTGAAATCAAACTCAGGTTTCCTTTGAACCTTTCAGCAACTGTATCATCTGAATTGGGAGGTCAGTAAAAGGATCCAAGTATTATTTTTTATTCCAGTTGCCAACAATGACCTCTGCCGATACTAACTTACAGGAAGTATCTACTTCAATATCGCGACAAGTTAAACTACTTATAACAGCAATAAACACGCCACCTCCAACCGTGTTTAGCCTATCCTTTCGGAACACCGTTAGGTTTTTCGCAAAAATTTCGGCTGAGGTTGTATCCGGCTTTAGCCACTTTTCAGTGCCTATAACGATTTGAGCACCAGTGCTTTCTACTAGCGCTTTGAGCTCTGGTACTCTCCCAACACTGCTACGACAATTCACAACTGTTATACCAATGGTACCTGTATCTACGTCCTTCCTGTGTTCAGAACGCACCCTTTGTGACTGAAGCCGTTCTTGTGTTTCCTCGAGACCCTCTTACCTAAAACACCGCCCGTGTAGCTGCCTCCTGCGTATAGTGGGACCTGACCTATTCAGCGGAACCAGAAACCCAACCATCCTTTGGCACAAGTCGAGGAATCTGCAGCCTACACGGTCGCCGAACCGTCTAAGCCTCTGATTCAGACCCTCCACTCGGCTCTGTACCAGAGGTCCCTATTCGGTACTGTCGAGTATACTGCAAATGGTCAGCTGTGCTTTCGCCTTCCAAGCAAGACTGGCAGCCTTTACAACTCCTGTTAGCCACTTGAAACCAGAGATAATCTCTTCTGATCCAAAGTGACACACATCATTGGTACGGAAGTGAGCAACCACCTGCAGTTGGCTGCACCCTGTGCTTTTCATGGCATCCGGGAGGACTCTTCCCACATCTGGAATGACTCCACCCGGTATGCCGACGCAGTGCACACTGGTTTTCTTACCCTTCTTGTCAGCCCTATAACGAGCCTAACGTTGGAGCTATTCTTGAGTAATGGTTGAGATTTGGGGATCTGCACCACATAGGATTCAATGAATACATCGAAACAGTTTAGAGTTGGGCTGCTAGATTTGTTACTATTAGGTTCGCACAACACGCAAGTGTTACGGGGTCGACTCGGGATCTCAAAGGGAAGTCTCTGGAGGGAAAACGACGTTCTTATCGGAGAACACTACTGAGAAAATCTAGACAATCGGCATTTGAAGCTACTGCCGAACGATTTTATTACCATCAACACACATTTCGTATAAGGACCACGAAGATAAGGTAAGACAAATTAGGGCTCATACGGAGGCATATAGACAGTCGCTTTTCACTCGTTCTATTTGTGAGTGGAACAGTAAAGGAAATGGCTAGTCGTGGTACGGGGTCTCCTTCGCCGCTCTCCTTCGCCGCGCACCATACGGTGGCTTGTGGATTATCTGTGTAGACGTAAATGTGTAAATACACTGAAAACCCAAAGAAACTGGTACACTTGTCTAATATCGTGAAGAGCATCCGCGAGCGCGCAGAAGTGCAGCAACACGACGTATCATGGACTCCACTCATATCTGAATCCAGCAGGGCTATCCATATAGCCGTAAGATTACGAGGGAGTGGAGATCTCTTCTGAACTGCACGTTGCAAGGCATCCAAGATACGCTCAATAATGATCATGTCTGGGAGTTTGGTGCTCAGCGGAAGTGTTTAAACTCAGAAGAGCATTACTGGTGCCACTCTGTAGCAATTCTGATCAGACAGACAATTATGATCAGACAGAATGCTTACGTACGTGTCACAAGTCAGAGTCGTATCAAGGTGTATCCGAGGTCCCATATCACTCCAACTGCACACGACCCACACCATTACAGAGCCTCGACCAACAGTCTCCTGCTGTCATCCTGGTTCTATGGATTCATGTGGTTGTCTCCATAATCGTAAACTCCATCTACTAGATTCAATCTAAAACGAAAATTGGCCGACCAGGCAACATTATTCCAGTCATCAACAGTCCAGCGTCGATGTGGACGGGCCCAGGCGAGGCGTAAAACTTTGTCTCGTCCACTCATCAAGGGTACACGAGTGGGTCTTTAGCACCGAAACCCCATGGCGATGATGTTTCGCTGAATGGTTCACACGCTGACACTTGTTGATGGCACAGCACTGAAATCTGCAACAATTTGCAGAAGGGTTGCACTTCCGTCACGCTGGAGGATTCTCTTCAGTCGTCGTTGTTTCCGTTCCGGCCGAAGCGATGTCGGAGATTTGATATTTTACCGGAGTCCTGATATTCACGGTACATTCGTGAAATGGTACGGGATTATCCCTCCTTCATTGCTACCTCGAAGATGCTGTGTCCCATCGCTCGTGCGCCGCGAATTCACTTACTCAAGAACTCGCTTAAATCTCGGAAACCTCCCACTGTAGCAGCAGTGATCGATCTAACAACTGCGCCAGACACTTATTGTCTTACATAGACGTTGCCGACCGCAATGCCGTATTCTGCATGTTTACATATCTCTGTATGTGAATACACATGCCTATACTAATTTCTTTGGCGCTTCAGTACATGTACTTCATACAAGAATTAAGTGGCAAGCACTAATTTAATTTACAATGCTTTTTGCGTAAAAGAGACAGCCATTTAGGTATTAAATTAGTTGGAATATATATAAATGTAATGCAACAGCACTTGAGTCAATTATATTTTCCTCTACTGGTTCTGTCATTTTAGAAAAATAATTTGTACGAACTTTGGAATGAATGTGAAATGATGTGTAAAGTGTGTCGTCTTGAAGCATTGTAATAATGATTCGAAAACTGGTCTTAGATTTTGCAAGACTTCCATATCTCCAAAGTTACGGAGAATTTAGTGCTGCAATTAATAACACATTAATTTAACATAAGTGTTTGGGAGCCAGATGAAAGTGTAAAATATTGTTTTGTCCTCTATCGTTAGTTGAATGAACTTATGAAGATATTGACTAAATTTGCACTGCATAGCAGGTTCCTTTGTCAATACATGATTTAGTTTTGCAATCATCCGTAAGCCTAGATATCCCATTAAACCTATTATCCGGTCATGACCTTTAGTTATTGAAGGTCTTTAATTTCCGATAGCAAAATATGGTCTAATGAGTCTATCAAGTTATCAATGTATGAAATATACGCACATAAAAAAAGTTGTGCATCACCCCAGTTCCCAGAACTCCTGAAGATAGACATTGACTGTGGATATTGTATCACAGACAGTGCCTGTGACTGTTCACGATGTTACTAAACCAGCCCAAAGATATAAAGATGAATGACTGGCGCCTATTAGACGGAAGGGGTCCGGCAGCCTATCAGTTCCAATAAATCCACCAGGAAGGAGGTAGACTGCTCGTGTTGTCTGTAGTTCAACCATGCCTAGTCACTGTCGCGGTTCGATCACGTCCGCATTGTTACTTTGTGTGAGGAAGGGCTCTCAAGAAGGGATGTGTCCAGGCGTCACGGAGTGAATCAAAGTCACGTTGTTCGGACATAGAGGAGGTACAGAAAGACAGGAACTAACGATGACATGCCTCGCTCAGGCGCCCAAGTGCTACTAATGCAGTGGATGTCCGCTGCCTATGGATTATGGCTCGGAGGAACCCTGACAGCAACGCCATCATGTTGAATAATGCTTTGCGTGCAGTCACAGGACGTCGAGTTACGACTTAAACTGTGTGCAATAAGCTGTATGATGCCCAACTTCACTCCTGACGCCCATGGCGAGGACCATCTTTGCAATCACGACACCATGCAGCGCGGTACAGATGGGCCCAACAACATGCCGAATGGATCGCTCAGGTTTGGCATTACGTTGTCTTCACTGATGAGTGTCGCATATTCCTTCAACCAGGCGGTCGTGGGAGACGTGTTTGGAGGCAACCTGGGCAGGCTGAACGCCGTAGACACGCTGTCCAGCGAGTGCAACAAGGTGGAGGTTCCCTGCTGTTTTAAGGTGGCATTACGTGGGGCCGACATGCGCCACTGGTGGTCATGGAAGGCGCCGTAACGGATGTACGATACGTGAATGCCATCCTTCGACCGATAGAGCAACAATATCGGCAGCATATTGGCGAGGCATTGGTCTTCATGGACGGCAATTCGCGCCCCCATCGTGCACATCTTGTGATTCACCTCCTTCAGAATAACGACATCGCCCAACTAGAGTGGCCAGCATGTTCTCCAGACATGAGCCCTATCGAACATGCGTGGGTTAGACTGAAAAGGGCTGTTTATAGATGACGTGACCCACCAACCACTCTGAGGGATCTACGCCGAATGGCCATTGAGGAGTGGGACAATCTGGACCAACACTGCCTTAGTGAATTTGTGGATAGTATTCCACGACGAATACAGGCGTGCATCAATGCAAGAGGACGTGCTACTGGGTATTAGAGGTACCGGTGTGTACAAATGGATCAAATGAATCTGAGCACTGTGGGACTTAACATCTGAGGTCATCAGTCCCCTAGAACTTAGAACTACTTAAACTTAACTAACCTAAGGAGATCACACACATCCATGCCCGAGGCAGGACTCGAACCTGCGACCGTAATGGTCGCGCGGTTCCAGACTGAAGCGCCTAGAACCGCTCGGCCACATCGGCCGGCACGGTGTGTACAGCAATCTGGACAACCAGCTCTGAAGGTCTCTCTGTATGGTGGTACAACATACAATGTTTGGTTTTCATGAGTAATGAAAAGGGCGGAAATGATGTTTATGTTGATCTCTATTCCAATATTCTGTACAGGTTCCGGACCTCTCGAAACCGAGATGATGCAAAGCTTTTTGTGATGTGTGTAAATTTCTTACATGAATCTGACAATACAATTTGAGAATGATTGTGTGGTCCAGGCGAAATCAGTAATGATTTATTGTTGTTAAAAATGTCTTTCATGTGATAATTATGGAAATTTCATAATATCATCACACGCTAGGATCAAAAGTCTGTTGCAAAATGTTACTATCGAGCTAGCTTCAGTATCGATGAATGATTACTTAAATTTCCTCTCAGCTTCAATCGGACAAAAGAAGAGAATGGCCGCCATCTAACGTACAAATGGCAGAAAATAATAATATTAACTTTTGAGAAGTCCCTGGCGCTTTTCTGTGGAACGTGTCGCAGTAATGACTCGGAATATTGCATCTGCTCGTCTAGATATAGATTTTTCGTGACTCTTCTATAACATTAAAAGCAAACGTCAGAGTTGTTCCTTTGCAACAGACAAAGGCGATTTCTTTTTCAATGTGATCTCTCCCTACCTCTCACCCTTCCGTGCTTGTCCGTATCAAATTACTACGTTAACTATATAAAAGCATTCTCTTCAGCTTGCACATGTGCACGCTTACATATCAATTTTATTTCAAGTAAAAACTTTATCATACTGATGCCTCTTTGGTTTCGTATGTGAGGTAATATACTACTATTGTAAATTTGATAATGTTAGTTTAGTGCAGTGTGTTCACAGCCAACATTGTGCGGTCTTAATGCTACAACAGTTGTTATAACCTCTTTGTGTAATGCGCTTCACATGCTACAATGAATCGTAAGTGCCACTGTATTTAGTTATTTGCCGTTTGAACTACTGATTTTTAATCTTTTAAGAAATAGCATAGGGTACATGAACATAAATTTTCAACGGCACATTTTTTCTATAACTCAGAAATTTTGCGGAAATGTCGTATGTGAAAGGATTTTATACTTCGATATTCATTAAGAAATTAATTAATGGAAAGTGCAAAGAATGTCTTCTTGTTAATATGCGTCGCAGATATTGTATCGCGTTCTGCCGCTTGGCTGCCTTGGGGATAGAAGGACTGGGCAAACATGGCTTTGACACCATTCGTGACACACATTAGTTTTAGAGAGCCTCTTTCACAACGACCAAGTTCCTTGAGAAATATATATAGAAGTTAACAATACAATGGAAAATGTCAACTGAGGTAGAAGGGAAATAGTTACAATTCCGACGCCACCGGCTAATGGCGACGTTTCACATGCTCGACTGATTAGGGAATTGAGACGCCGTGACAGACGTAAAATGACGTTAAAATGCGTGTGTTAAGAACTGATCAAATTTACGTCTTAGATACTGCCATTAAACACAAGATTCTCTTTTACCTAAAAATAGTTAAATTGAATCCAGTCATCAAATGGTTCAAATGGCTCTGAGCACTATGGGACTTCTGAGTTCATCAGTCCCCTAGAACTTAGGACTACTTAAACCTACATAACCTAAGGACATCACACACATCCATGCCCGAGACAGGATTCGAACCTGCGAACGTAGCGGTCGCTCGCTTCCAGACTGTAGCGCCTAGAACCGCTCGGCCGGCGAAATCCAGTCAGCTCCCTGCAATTTCTGATGGGGTGTGTTCGAAACGACGAGAAAAAGGCGCATCTCAAGGTAATTACTTACAAATTCAGATAGTACAAATGGACACGTATGAAAATTTGATATCTAGGTGTCCGGGGATTACGGAATGCACATGCGCTAAAACAAGAACAGAAAGCCTGACATTTTTCCAGAAATTTAAAAAAGCACTTACATTTGACTTTGAACCCAAGCCATTTCAATAAATGCAAGTGCTCCCGCACAGGCTGAATTAGTGTAATGTTCTAAAGTCAATAATTAAATAATGAACGAACAGGTGTTGAAGCAGCATCAAAGGTAATAGCGTAACGGTAATCAAGTTCTTTAACAAGTGAGGTAAATGCCAGCACCTGTTGCACTAGAACCTGTTTCGCCGTTCAGAAAAATTCTTACGTCCTGCAGCACCCCGAGTTATTGTGCCACGAAAAAGGCAGCTCCAGTCAGCACACCACAAAGGACCAGAATTAATTCACAAATTTCTCTTACGAATTACCCTGATCGGACAACCCATTCTAAGGAAGCACAAGCAGGCATTGCACTGTAGTATTGGTTTACGCATCACAAGAGAACAGTTCTTATAAACATAATTACAAAAACTCAAAATACTAAGGGAGGCTGAGTTGCACCGTACACAATTAAATTTTCTAAAACTTGCTTGTGCGGCACCAGAAAATCACCTCTACACAAGCCGGTAACACGAGGAACAGAATACACAGCATCTTCGCTTAAAACACTGCAGAGATAGAAAGAAGTTGGAGAATAGCAGACTTTCCTGCCCCAAGGCCACGACGTGCGACACAGCGACGCTAATCACTGGGAAAGTTGGAAAACGTGCTGACCCGTAATAACATCCGGGAAACCGCTAGAAAACGCAACTTGAGAGCCGTCGCCTCCCAGTGGTAGGACTCCATCTTTGCTGCCTGCTGTGCGCAAGAACACTGTTGCGGCGGCAAACGTCACGCGGCTTAATCCTTGCGGCCGGCCCCATTCTGATGCGTCCAAGCTGCCACGGCCAGCATGTCTCGCGTGCACCAGGAACGATACCAGTGACGAACCACGGATCATCAGTATGAGTCGACTCGAGCAGCTCTTCTCCGCGACCCAGAGAGCCTGTGTACAGAGAGAGTGGCCATAGGTGAAGTTGCCCGTGATGGGCTGATTAGCTTTGCCGCCATTTTTCTTCCAAACGTCTCTCGCACTTCCTATGTTCGCCATGCTTTTGAGTTGAATTGAAGTTCAGAGGACTTTCGGAAACGATTAAAAGGTATTTGAATTATTGAGAGACTTGTTATGCGTTGTGCACGCATGTTCGGTTTAGTTGTATATAGTTTCTAGTACGTAATTAGCGTTTGCGATCTTAAATACGAGTTGAAATAATGAAGCGTTTTGTGATGAAGTCGGTAGGCCTACATGTTTGAAGTAAACACGTTACCAATTGTACAGTATGGTTTCTGACATCTGTAATTCGTTCTGCAGACGTTCGTAAACGATGCCAGGTTGTGCTGCATTTGGTTGTTCCAATAGAGGCGAAGGTGGATTTCGCATGTTAGCATTTCCACGCAATGAAGAAAGACGAAAGCAGTAGGCAGTTTTTTTAAATATTTTTAGTCACGCAAAACAGGTAGACCTATTACAATTTACTGCATTTTTAAGCTCTTATTTTTTAACAGTTCGTGCATACTGGTAGCATCACAAGCTTTTCTGAAGCCAATATCTGACAGTCCTTGCTGGAAACGGAAAGTTCCTGTAATTGTTGTGCCATGCTCATTCGACTTTATAGCGTCAAACTTTATTTCGTTCCGAATCAGAACACTAGGCATTATTTTGGTTTCAGTATTATTGCCTGACTGTTGACGCAGGCAAGTTGTAAGCACGTTTTCCGCAGTTGTCGTGCTTGCTGAAACATTATTCCTAGTAAATAATTGTAGATACTCTTGAAGACAGTTTTTAATAGGCCTACTTACTGTGTGGTAGAAGGGATGCGGTAGTTTTCTTGTCATATTTGGTCGTTATTAAAGTAGCCTACATTTTACATTACCTGATTTTTGTAATCTTTTTCGTTTGTTATCTACTAGAGGTATTCAAAGTCGTAAGCAGTTGTTTACTTGTGACATGCAAAAAGTTTGAAGACGTGACAAGAAGTACTAATAAGTCTCACACTTTTTGCATGTCACAAGTAAACAACTGCTTACGACTTTCATTCATCTGACGAAATACAGGCACGTTAAATCTTTAGCGTTATGCAATTCCGATACAAAACAAATTCTATTTTTTTATGTACGTTACTTTCATGGCAATATGTCTAGTAAACGAACTTTAAAGGAGATAAATGCAAGTAACGAATAATTTTTACAGCCACTGTATCAAATTTTCCTGTGCTGTACTTAGTAGGCTACTATGAGTATATTATAGCTGTAAAGAAAGCCATTTAACGAATGATTTCGCCATATTGTCTTGTGTTTTGATTCGGTGAGTGTGTACTCCACTACTCCACTACTGGCCATTCAAAAGTCCCGCCCGCAGTTTGGCAGAAAAATGGCCGCTGTATCGTCCGGTTGGCCACTCTCTCCCTATACAGGCTCTCTACCGCGACGTACCTCATTGCGCCACCACCGAACTTCAACAGAGCGAGGCAGCTGCAGCCACGGCCTGTCAGGCTGCGAGTCACGCTCTCTGACCAAAGATAAATACCGGGTGGTTATAATTAAACTTTCCCTACTTAACACGTTATAACATGAAAACTAATTACCGTACGAGTACCAACCATGCTAGCATTATTGTCCAGAGTACGAGGTGCGTGATTTCCATGCATCACAGCGCCACCTTCCAGTTTCAGCAATGGCTCACAGGTGCCGTGATTAGTCATCGTGACTCATAGTCTGTCACACCTGACCAATCGCAGGGCACTTGTTGTCCTGTCAACATGAGCTTGGACAAAAGGGGCAGGGCTTCATTTGTGAAGCTCTATTATCAAAGCAACAGTAATGCTGCAGCTGCAATTCGAGAATACCGCCGGCTGAAAGGATTACGGAAGCGTCCTCTTTCTCCACCTTCTGTGCGGAGCCTGATGAAGAAGTTGGACTCAACTGGAGAACTGGGCATCGCTGTGGGAAAAGACCTACGACCCGTTCCACCACAGGTGGTTGATGAAATCGCTGTTGCTATGGCAGACAACGCTGTACACTGATCTATCGTCGGGCAGTGCGCGTATTGTGCCAGTTGAACATCTTGTGATCCACTGTACGGAAGGTGCTTGGAATCACTCTCAAATGGTTTACGTACAAGATCCATTCGTACAGCAGCTTGCCCCACGGGAGGCACGACACATGGTGATTTCGCTCTCCACTTTCTCACAAGGCTTGAAGTAGACAAGGGCTGGTCCTGGACCATCCTATGGACAGAAGAAGCTCATTTTCCCCTGACGGATGAGGTGAACACACAGAATTGCCGAATGTGGGGATCCTCAACTCCAGCCACCGTGCATGAAGTGCCTCTGTATGGTGAACGTGTCACCATATTTTGTGGCTTCACGGCTACGTTCATCATTGCCCCACTCTTTTTTGAACAGCTTGGCGCTCAAGGACCAAAGATATGCCAGCGTTACTGCGATGTGCAGTCTGGAACCGCAAGACCGCTACGGTCGCAGGTTAGAATCCTGCCTCGGGCATGGATGTTTGTGATGTCCTTAGGTTAGTTAGGTTTAACTAGTTCTAAGTTCTAGGGGTCTAATGACCTCAGCAGTTGAGTCCCATAGTGCTCAGAGCCATTTGAACCATTTGTTACTGCGATGTGCTTCGCCAGCGTGTCGTACCCGCCCTACAGGAGAGAGACGCATTGAACTCAACACTTTTCATGCAAGATGAGGCCCCACCGCACATCTCTCGTGTTGTTCACTTGCTTCTCCTAAACACATTTGGAAGCCATAGAATTATAAGTCGATCATTTCCAAATGCTTGGCCAGCATAATCACCTGATCTCTCTCTCTGTTATTTCTGGTTGTGGGACTACCTGAAAGACAGGGTTTACCAGGGGAATGTTCACACATGTGCTGATCTGAAGTAGAGTATATGAAGAGAAATAGGCAGCATACCTAAAGACATGCTTCCTTCTGCTGTGCAGAATGCAGTCCTGCGCATTCAGACTCTTTTGGACACTGATGGGCGCCATATTGAACCCCTTTTGTAGCAGTAATTCCACCGGTATGTAATGGTATGATGCATCCTAGCAGCACATCGAAAGTGTTCCAATTCAATTGATTCTGCATTATTTCCCTTCCCCTTGCCGTTGTTATTAGTGATATCATGTTTGGGAAACATACGGTAATATCTCTCTGTGTTATAATGTGTTAAAGAGGGAAAGTTTAATTATAACCAGCAGGTATTATTGAGATCGATACGAGACCTCTCGAAACGCCCCTCTCCACTCAGATATTATCTTGTTTTTCACCGGACATGGTGGAGCCTAATTCGTAGTTTTAGAACCAAAGATAAATGAATGGCATTTTCCAAGTAGATTTTCATGACATATATACGAAGTGTAACTCGATTTTGTGGTGGTTATGGTTTTTAAGTACTTCTGTTATATGCTCTCGGTGTCACACGAAGTTGCTGACATTCGCGGTGCCGTTATTTATTTACATACATTGGACACTATTTGTCGAACTTTGTGTCATTATGACTCCTACATTCGAGAGCAAATGTAATGACTGCATAAGGAAACTGGATTGCACTAGCTTCAACGAATGTATGCTTACCACTTGCATTGTCAACAGCCACTGTTAGCGCTTCACATTTCCACTCTTCGATTTTTCAATAACAGGAACTACACTCCTGGAAATTGAAATAAGAACACCGTGAATTCATTGTCCCAGGAAGGGGAAACTTTATTGACACATTCCTGGGGTCAGATACATCACATGATCACTCTGACAGCACCACAGGCACATAGACACAGGCAACAGAGCATGCACAATGTCGGCACTAGTACAGTGTATATCCACCTTTCGCAGCAATGCAGGCTGCTATTCTCCCATGGAGACGATTGTAGAGATGCTGGATGTAGTCCTGTGGAACGGCTTGCCATGCCATTTCCACCTGGCGCGTCAGTTGTACCAGCGTTCGTGCTGGACGTGCAGACCGCGTGAGACGACGCTTCATCCAGTCCCAAACATGCTCAATGGGGGACAGATCCGGAGATCTTGCTGGCCAGGGTAGTTGACTTACACCTTCTAGAGCACGTTGGGTGGCACGGGATACATGCGGACGTGCATTGTCCTGTTGGAACAGCAAGTTCCCTTGCCGGTCTAGGAATGGTAGAACGATGGGTTCGATGACGGTTTGGATGTACCGTGCACTATTCAGTGTCCCCTCGACGATCACCAGTGGTGTACGGCCAGTGTAGGAGATCGCTCCCCACACCATGATGCCGGGTGTTGGCCCTGTGTGCCTCGGTCGTATGCAGTCCTGATTGTGGCGCTCACCTGCACGGCGCCAAACACGCATACGACCATCATTGGCACCAAGGCAGAAGCGAATCTCATCGCTGAAGACGACACGTCTCCATTCGTCCCTCCATTCACGCCTGTCGCGACACCGCTGGAGGCGGGCTGCACGATGTTGGGGCGTGAGCGGAAGACGGCCTAACGGTGTGCGGGACCGTAGCCCAGCTTCATGGAGACGGTTGCGAATGGTCCTCGCCGATACCCCAGGAGCAACAGTGTCCCTAATTTTCTGGGAAGTGGCGGTGCGGTCCCCTACGGCACTGCGTAAGATCCTACGGTCTTGGCGTGCATCCGTGCGTCGCTGCGGTCCGGTCCCAGGTCGACGGGCACGTGCACCTTCCGCCGACCACTGGCGACAACATCGATGTACTGTGGAGACCTCACGCCCCACGTGTTGAGCAATTCGGCGGTACGTCCACCTGGCCTCCCGCATGCCCACTATACGCCCTCGCTCAAAGTCCGTCAACTGCACATACGGTTCACGTCCACGCTGTCACGGCATGCTACCGGTGTTAAAGACTGCGATGGAGCTCCGTATGCCACGGCAAACTGGCTGACACTGACGGCGGCGGTGCACAAATGCTGCGCAGCTAGCGCCATTCGACGGCCAACACCGCGGTTCCTGGTGTGTCCGCTGTGCCGTGCGTGTGATCATTGCTTGTACAGCCCTCTCGCAGTGTCCGGAGCAAGTATGGTGGGTCTGACACACCGGTGTCAATGTGTTCTTTTTTCCATTTCCAGGAGTGTATAATGATTGCATAAGCAAACTGTATTCTTCTAGTATCAACGAATGTACGCTTGCCCTTCACGCTGCCAGTCTTCGATTATCCAACAAATAGAACTGTTGTGAATCTTATCCTTCTTTACAATTTACACTGAAGCGCCAAAGAAACTGGTTTGGGCATGCGCATTCAAATACAGAGATATGTAAGCAGGTTGCACGGGGAGCTGCGGTCGGCAGCGACTGTATAGGACAACAAGTGCCTAGCGCAGCTGTTAGATCTGTTCCTGATGCTGGAATGGCAATCTATCAAGATTTAAGTGAATTTGAACGTCGTGCTATAGTCGGCGCACGAGCAATTTGGCACTGCGTCTCCTAGGTAGCGATGAAGTGGGGACTTTCCGTGTGACCTTTTCAAGAGCGTACCGTGAATATTAGGAATCCTGTAAAAGATCAAATCTCGAACATCGCTGCGGCCGGAAAAAGATTCTGCATGAAAGCGACCTAGAGAATCGTTAAACGTGACAGAATTGCAACCCTTTCTGCAGATTTCAGTGCTGGGCCTTCAACAAGTGTCAGCATGCGAACCATCCAAGAAACATCATCGATATGGGCTTTCAGAGCTGAACGATCACTTGTGTACCCTTGAAAATGCACGCAAAGCTTTACGCGTCGCCTGTGCCGGTCAACACCGACATTGGACTGTTGATTACTGGAAACATGTTGCCTGGTTTGATGCAGTTCCCCACTGTACTCTAACCTGTGCAAATCTCTTCACCTCCGAATGACAACTGCCGCCCACATCCTTCTGAATCTGCTTGCTTTAATCATCTCTTCATCACCCTTTACGATTTTATACAACTGCATTTCCATCCAGTACTATACTCGTGATCCCTTGAAGTCTCAAAATGTGTTCTATTAACCGATCACTTCTTTTAGTCGAGTTGTCAAGTTGAGTCACAAATTTATTTTCTCCACAGATCTATTCAGTACCTTCTCATTAGTTACGTGATCTACCCACCTAAATCTTTAGATTTTTTTGTAGCTTCACAATTCAAAAACTGTTTACTGTCGATATTCCCCTTCCTTACATGGCTCTACTCCAGACAAGTAACTTACGGAAAGGCTTCCTAATTCTTAAGTCTATTTTCGATGTTAACAAATGCCTCTTCTTCAAAAGCTCTTTTCTTGCCATTGCCAGTCTGCTGTTTGTATCCTGTCTACTTCGGCCATCATCAGTTCCTGCCCAGATAGCAAAATTCATCTGCTACTTTTAGTGTCTCGTTTCCTAATCTAATTCCCTCGGCATCAGCTGATTTGATTCGATTACATTCCACTATCCTTCTTCTGCTTTTTTTGATGTTCATCTTATATCCTCCTTTCAAAACACTGTCCTTCCGTTCAGCTGCTCTTCCAAGTTCTTGCTACCGTTCACAGAGCTGCAGTGTCACCGAGGACCCTCAAAGTTTTTATTTTTTCTCCCTGAGCTTTAATTCCTACTTCAAATTTTTCTTTGGTATCTTGTAATGCTTACTCAGTGTACATATTGAGTAACGTCGAAGAGATACTAAAACCCCTTCCCACTCCTTTTTCTTAACCACTGCTTCCCTTTCATGCCCCTCGACTCTTATAACTGCCGTCTGGCTACTGTACTAGTTGTAGATATCCTTTCGCTCACTCTGTTTTACCCCTGCTACTCTCAAAATGTCAGAGAGTGTATTCCAGTCAACATCATTAAAAGCTATAAACATAGCTTGGCCTTCCCTTAACCTACTTTGTATGAGAAGACATAGAGGCGGTATTGCCTCGCGCATTCCTACGTTTCTCCTAAATCCAAACTGGTCCTCCCCGAGGTCGACTTCTGCCAGTTTTTCCATTCTTCTGTAAGGAATCCGTATTAATATTTTTCAACCATTACTATTTAAACTGACAGTTCGCTAATATCCACAATTGTCAGTACCTGCGTTCTTTGGAGGTGGAATTATCACATTATTCTTGAAGTCTGAGGATATTTCGCTTCTCATAGATCTTGCACACCAGATGGAAGAGTTTTGTCATGGCTGGTTCATCTAAGGCTATCAGCAGTTCTGACGGAATGTCTTTACTCCCAGGGACGTGTTTCGACTTAGGCCTTTCAGTGCTTTGATAGTTTTTCTTTGCAGTATCACATCTCCCATCTCATTTTCATCTGCGTCCTCTTCATTCATCAAGTTGTATAGATCCTCTATAAACTGCTTCTACCCTTTAACTTCCTTACTTAGGATTGGTTTTTCATCTGATCTCTTGATATTCGCACATCTTCCCCCAAAAGTCATTTTATTTTTCTGCAGGCAGTGTCTGTCTCTCCCCTAGAGAAATATGCTTCCAAATCGTTACTTATGTCCTCTAGTCATTCCTGCTTAGACATTTTGCACTTCCTGTCAATCTTACTTGTTAGACGTTTTGGCTCTGAGCACTATGGGACTTAACTTCTGAGGTCATCAGTCCCCTAGAACTTAGAACTACTTAGATCTAACTGATCTAAGGACATAACACACATCCATGCCCGAGGCAGGATTCGAACCTGCGACCGTAGCGGTCGTGAGGTTCCAGACTGTAGCACCTAGAACCGCTCGGCCATACCGGCCGGCTTTAGACGTTTTTATCCCTTTCACCTGCTTCATTTGCTGCATTTTTATATTTTCTTCTTTCATCCATTAAATAAACATCACCTATGTTATCCAAGGATTTGTCTTTTTACCTGTTTGATCCACTACTGCTTTCACTATTTCATCTCTGAAAGTCACCCATTCGTCTTTTGTTGTATTTCATGCTCCTGTTACAGTGAATCGCTGCCTAACTCTCCATCTGAAACTATCAACAACCTCTGGTTCTTTCCACTTATCCAGATACCGTCCCCTTGATTTCCTACCTTTCCGCAATTTTTTTAGTTGTAATCTCCAGTTCTTACCCCATAAATTTTGCTCAGAGTCCACAATTGCCCCCGGAAATGTCTTGCAAATGAAGATCTTCATACGAACTTTCTGTCTTATTATTAAATACTCAATCAGAAACCTTCCAATGTCTCTAGGCCTCTTCCACGTACTCAGCCAGCCTTCTCTCATGATTCTTAAACCAAGTGTTAGCGATGATTAAATTGTGCTCTGCTCAGAATTCTACCAACAGGCTCCTCTTTAATTCCTTTCCCATGGTCTATATCCACCTACTATTTCCCCCCCCCCTCCCATTTCGTTTCCTTACAATCGAGTTCCAGTCCCCCATCACAACTAAATTTTGCCTTCCTTAACTATCTGAATAATTACTATTCTCATCAAGCATTTCTTTAATCTGTTCACGATCTGTGGATGTAATGGGAATATAAGCTTTTACTGCTGCGGTATGTGTGGGCTATGTGTCTATCTTGGCTGCTATAATGGGTTCACTATGCTGTTCTTAGTAGCTTACCCACATTCTCCTGCATTAGCCCCATCTGATTTTGTATTTACAACCCTGTATCCCCCACGAGAAGTTCTGTGCCTTCTGCCACCTAACTTTACTAACTCCCGCTACATGTAAACTCAACCTATCCATTTCCCTTTTAAAACTGTCTAACCCACCAGCCCAATTAAGGGATCCAACTTTCCACTCTCCGATCCGTCGAATGCCAGTTTTGTTTCTCCTGATGACGACATCCCGCCTTAAGTTTCGAATGGGGGTCTATTTTACCTCCAGAATATTTAGCCCAAGATGATGCGAACATAATTTAACCTTACAGTAGAGCTGCAAGTCCTCAGGAAAAATTACGGCGGTCTTTTTGGCTGACGTTATAAGGTCAGATCAGTGAATCATGCAGACCATTGTCATTGGAAGTACTGTAAAGGCTGCGCCCCTCTTCAGGAACCACGCCTTTTCCTGGCCTCTCATCTGATATCCCTCCACAGTGTTCACACCTACAGTGTGGCTCTCGTATTGCTAAAACGCACAAGCCACCCCACCGATGGCAAACTCCATAGTTCATGGGGGATGGGAATTCTAGGTACAGTGAATCCTGTACGTCAGAAAATGTGGATATCACTTATTAAGAGTGTCAGGTATTCGATGTCCAAGTCGTTCTCCCTTTCATATATACACTGACGGAAAATGACCAAAACACCAAAAAATAATTAATGTAGAGTAATTAAATTTCGGCAACATATTTGTCTAGGCAACATATTTAAATGATTACCATTGCAAGACCACAAGTTAGTGAAAGCGCAAGACAAGCCACTGCTAATGCGAAATGCTGGAGCGTTAATAACCGATGCAGCCGCCAGAATGTTGAATACCAGCATTCAAACGTGCATGAGTTGTGTCGTGTAGGTACTGGTTGTCAGTTTGTGGGTTGGAGTTTCATGCCTGTTGCACTTGCTCGATCCACACAGGGACGGTTAATACTGTTTGTGGATGATTCTGCTGTCGTCGTCTTATGATGACCCATATGAGCTCGATTGGAGAAAGATCTGCTGATTGACCAGTCGAAGGCAACATGTCGACATTCTGTAGAGCATGTTGCGTTTTTACAGCGGTATGTGGGCCAGCTTTATCCTGATGGAAAACACCTCTTGGAATTCTGTTCATAAATAGCAGCACAACAAGACGAAACACCAGACTGACGTTCTAAGTTGCAGTCAGCGTGCATGGAACAACCATGAGAGTGGTCTCCTGCTGTTATACGAAATCTCACCCGAGGCCATAATTCCAGGCGTATGTCCTGTGTGTCTAGCAAGCGGGCAGATTGATTTCAGGTCCTCAGCTGGCCTCTTTCCGACCAACACACGGCCATCACTGACACCGAGGTGGAATTAGCTTTCATCAGAAAACCAAGGATCTCCATCTTGCCCTCCTAAGAGCTCTCGCTTAACACCACTGAAGTCGCTAAAGGCGGTGGTTTGGGGTCAGTGCAACGAATGGCTCGGAGCTCTCCTTGAAGTGGCCGATTTGTGTGTTGTGTCACTGTGGTACCAACAGCTGCTCAAACTGCTGCTACAGATGCAGTTCTATGCGCCAGAGCTATATGAAAAACACAATGGTCTTTCCTCTGTAGGTTCTTCCCTGGAGCTGTTCCCTGGGCTTCCTGGTTCCGAGTTTCGCCTCAGTTCTTCTCGTCGTGCTTTAGGCGGTAAAGGTGTTGGATCAGTCCTTTGTAGAAAACTCTTCCTTGATTTAAGTCTTTTAGGTTGGTGGTAGTGTCCAACTTTGGATCCCTAGGATCTGTTTCTTGTTTTTTGTTTCTCGATCTCTGCAGCTTGTCTCCTTCTCATGTCGGGAGGGGCTATGCTCATAATGCTCATAAATTGATACAGCTGGTTTGTGGGAGTTGGGTGGAGGCAGCCTGTTATGATTCATTCTGTCCCACTCAAAGCTATAAATACTTGTTTTACATACGTGGAATTTTACCTTACAGCTGCCAAGTACTCCGCAGCGGAGAAACACAAAAGCTAGAGCTGACGTGCGGAGAACCGTAGGCTGTGTTCCTCATTTACCATTTGTAAGCTTGCGGATGATGTTGTTTCTGGCACGCACTTTCATCTTTGTTTCCGAACGGTGACCCTCAAGGTGAGAGCGCGGTCGAGTTTGACTCCAATAGATTTTGGTGTGTCGCAGTGAGAGAGGTGCTGTCACATCCAGTTTTATCCTGGCCTCTCTACTGCGCAGGTGAAAAGCTCAGACCTGACTTTTGCTGGGTTTGGCTTGAGTTGGTTATCGTCATAGTAATCAGCTAGATTCTCAAGCACTGTTGTCAGTTTTGTTTCCATCTCTTCAAATGTTTTGCTCTGAACAGCAAAGACTCTATCGTCTGCGATCAACGAATGGTCATTGGTGTAGATGTTGTACATCAGTGGAGCAAGGACGCTGCCTTGAGATAGTCCATTTTTTAGGTTCCACCATCGGCTCCTGTTTGTCTGCAGCGTAACAAAATAACGTCTGGCCTACCATTCGGTAATACTTCGTGGTGTTATATATTTCTGATTTTAACTTATTATTATTAATGGTGACAAACGCGGCTGTAAGGTCGATAAAAGCTGCCCCTGTGATTGTTTCTGTCCGTAACCATCTTCTAGGTGCTGTGCGAGGTTCAAAATTTGTCCGCAGGATGACCACCGAGAGCGGAACCCTGCTTTCTCTTTAATAATATTCTGGTCTACATGTGCTAAGATACGGCTGAGAATCATCCTTTCTAGGACTTTATAGAGCTGGTCGAACATTTATGGGATCTATGGGGCACTTTCCAGGTTTTGGTATAGCTACTACCTTTGCCTTCCCCCAGATCTTTGGGATCTTTATTTCAAGGACGCATTAGTTCATCCTAGCTAGTAACCACCGTCTGGTAGCGAACCCGAAAACTTTTATTTGCTCTGGCTGCAAATCATCTAGTCTAACAGCTTTACTATTTTTCATTAGAGAGATGAAATCCTCTAATTCTTCCAGGGTAAAAGGAGTGCCTAGATGATCTTCTTCTTGAGTGAATCTCTGAAGCTTATTTCTTGCCTGTTTGCTGTTGGTTTTGCCATTGAGTAGGAGCTGAGCTGATGTGCTGTTTGATTTGGTGTGACCTTATGTGAATTTTGAGTGTTAGTTGGGGCATCATTATTGACGTTTTTGAGAAATTGCCAGGCATTTCGGCAATTCCGTTTCATGTCAGGACTTGTGATTAAGTTCCACCATTTCGCTCATCTTGAGTCTGATATGGCCTGGAGGAATTCTTCTCCCGCCACAATTGTTTCTTCTGAAAACGGTTTCCCTCAAAGAGCTGTTGGTAATGTTCCAGGAGAACCTTTGCGTTTCCGACGAGGCCAGGTATATACGTAGTTCTACACCATCGGGGGATGTTTTTGAATGAGACAGTTTTAACTAATTCAATAAATGTTTCACATTTTTCGGGGCTCGCGTCTAAGTTCTGCACCTCTTTGTCAAGTCCTTCGGTGAATTTGTCCCACTGGGCACGTTTAAAACAAAGCATCTTTTCAACTGGGTGGTTGCTGGTTTAAAAACTGCTTCTCCAGACATATTATGGGTCGATGTTGTGTACATGGGAGGGGCTACCCACATCCTTCCTCGTTTGATAGGCGATGTGATCGCTGACGAAGACGTTATCGGCATTGTATCCGCCCTTCCACATGTTGCTGTTAAAGGAGGATGGAAATTTGGGATCGTGTATTGATTTCAGTCCAGTTGAGTCTGTCCAGGTTTCGAAGTCCTCGCCGCTTTTGTCTGTGTGCCTGTAGCCCTGGCTGAGCTACGGCAGTTGAAATCGCCCATTACAAGTTTCGTTGGTTGTAACTCGAAGTTGGATGTTTCTTTGAATCTGAACTCTCAGTTCGGTGGCTTATAGATAGAAGTCACTGTACAGGATTGTATCTCTACAGTCAATATTTCGATGTCTTCTTGAGATGTCAGTTCTGTAGATATAATCTCTAAGTCGGTTTTGGCGAAGACCGCTTCGCCTTATTGCCCATGTGGTCTTCCGGTTACTAATTTTATTCCGTCGATCTTCGATCTTCTATTGTTGGAGCCACTATGGGTCTCTTGAATTAGTAGAAAATCACAGTTGAGTCTTTTACATGTTTCAGCGAGAAACATCTCTTTCTCATGTGACAGCCCTTCATTGTTTATGGACATTATCGTCAAAGTTGGCTTTAATAAGACCCGTTTGGTGTTGTCATCGTGTTGAAAGGATTGGCCGTTAGGCAAAAACCTAAAGTTGCCCAGGGTACGCCCGATTGTTGTAATGATCTTCGAGGAGGCTCATTTCGGCTACCCGAATTCAGTAAATCGAGTCTCGAAGTGCTGCAAGCTGTATCTCACTGAGACATGGGTAAGCAAGGTACACATTTATGCACAATATTGTAAGTGAGCCCAGTTTCGTTGTCAGCTCACCTACAACAATGACCATATTCTTCGATTACTTGCATAATTTATTGTGAATAGCTAAAATGGCGTCTCTCTTCATATGGGCGCTGACAGATCGATATGCTAATCGCTTTTGGATGTGTCTTCTTCCTAATCGATCTATAAACTCACCAAGACAAAAAACTCAACCGGTACTGTGAATCACGTGGCTAAATGAATTAATTTAGGACTCAGCTAGGGAAGCCGTTTGAAATGTGTTCTTGTGATAATGTATGCAGGTTACCATTGAGAACGTTAATTTATGTTTCAGTCGTCCTGCTTGTCTCAGATCTTGATGCTGGTGGAATACTTATTTTAATTTCGTGTGTTTTTGTCTTGATGTTTCGAGAAAGAAATACTTTACAAGGAAACACAAGTGTTTCTGTATTATTAGACGTAAAGGAAAGTAAACACTTCAAAGTTAAATTGATAGTCTCTATTGATGTCTTCTACTCTTTATGGCTGCAGTATACGTTTTCTGTCCATAATAAAACCTCCAGACGTAGGTATTTTAAGATTTTATGGCTTTCGTTAATGGTTATAGTCTGCCGCATCGTCTATTGCATTCCTCCTTTCTGTCTTTCCTTATTGTTTCTAGGTTACCAACAAACTTCATTATTCCGGCATTGATTGGTCTGATTTATACGCGGGAAGACTGCTATATCCAATTATTTCACAGGAAACATCTTTACGATAGATAATATTATTTCCTAGGCGGCTATCTTTTTGTAGTATCTGTAGCTGAATTGTCCTGACAGCAGGTTGAGAGTAAACATACTTAAAAGAATATGGGCTCGACACATCTACGAGTCGAGACGCCGTCATCATTATCTGTATGCGGTAGAAATGTCACGAAGAGTATTGCAGCCATACTTCTATGTAATTTTATTCTTCTGATTCTACTGAATTCCTTTCACCTGTAAGAAAGTGTATTAAGTTTTTTAACAGGTTAAAATGATCTATGGATGGTCGTATAAGAGATCTAAACCGGTCATCGAATGATATAAATAATTTACAAGATTGTTTTATTGAAATAATTTTGTTATAGTTTTATCTATCGCTGCTGTTTTTCTCTCTTTCGTACGAACAATGTTTCAAAAATTCATAGAAACGTTTTTATGAAACTTATTATTATATAATTGGTCCTTTGGCCATTTTCTTGGCAAGTGCTTTATTTAGCTGCGTTGCTCCAGATGTGTGTAGTGATACAGTTTTTGTGTACAGTTACACTGACAACCATTTGATTATCACACAATTCATTAAATTTAAGCCCTCTGGACGTCTTAACTTGGGTATCTTTATAGAATATTTTTCACGTTCCGGCAGAGAGCGGAAAAGTTACCTACCCAAATACCTGGTACAAAGGGGGCGTAACCTGTGGCATGAATTTCATAGTGGTTTGCAAAATTTGTCTGTAGATGTCTGGCATTTTTGAAGAGGTTCTGCTGCTGCTCCTGCAATATATCCAATA
This sequence comes from Schistocerca nitens, assembly GCF_023898315.1. NCBI lineage: Eukaryota > Metazoa > Arthropoda > Insecta > Orthoptera > Acrididae > Schistocerca > Schistocerca nitens. The sequence goes on from NC_064618.1 coordinate 255,640,438, forward strand.
ACGAGACACAGGGTACCGGCAAGCGACTTTATACAGAGGTGTAGACCAGTAATGCAAATTTAATGGAACAAGCAATCTATGTCCTCCTCAACATAATGATTGACATTCTTGTTGTTATTGTCTTCAGTCCGAAGATGGATCTCTCCACATTAATATATTAATATATTTTGTGCAAGCCTCATCACTGCAGAGCTTCTGCAACATTGCAACATACACCAATTTGAACATGCTTACTGTATTCAGCCTTCTGCAGTTTTTAACATCCCCTCCTCTTACACACACACACACACACACATCCACCGCCTCCCCCCTTCTCCCCCCCCCACCAACCCACACACACACACACACACACAAAACACACACCCCTAACGAATCTCTGATAGCTCAGGATGTGCCCCTCCAACAGATCTCGTCTTTACGTCAGGTTGTGCCTTAATAAATTTCCTCACCATTTTAGTTTACTACCTCCTCATTAATAACTTGATCCACCCACCTACTCTTTAGCATTCTTCTGTAGCACTACATTTCGAAAGCTTCTATTCTCTTGTTGCCTGAGTTATTCTTGCCTACGTTTCACTTCCACGCAAGACAACACTCCGGACAAATACCTTCATAACAGACTTTGTAACATGTAAATTTGTATTCGACGTTACTAAATTTGTCTTTTTCAGCAGACCTTCCCCTGCTTACTGATACTGCCCATTATATATCACCATCAATTCGGCCATAATTAATTATCTTACTTTCAAAACAGCAAAACTCGTTTACTACTTTCAGCAACCTGACATAATTCCCTCAGAACCAATTAAATAAGTCTACTACATTTCATAACCCTTGTCTTACTTTTGTTGATGTTCGTTTTAAAACATAATTTGAAGACGCTATCTGTTTCGCCCAACTGCTCTTGGTCGTTCGCCGTCTCTGACAGAAATGAAATGAAATGATCGTATGGCGGTTTTGGTCAGGATATTCCATCTGACATACTCGACCTTCTGGTGCAAGTCTTTTCATCTGGCCCCGCTTCGGGGACTTGCACGTCGACGATGATGAAATGATGATCAGGGCGACAAAACACCTACTCTTCGAACGGATTAAATCTCCGATCCGGTCTGTAACTAAACCCAGGTCTATTGCATGACACTCATATGCGCTGACCACTCAGCTACGGGGGCGGACTCTAATGAATGAATTATAATGTCATAAGAAATTCTCGAAGTTTCTATTTCTTCTTCTTGCACTTAAATGTCTTTCCCAATATCTCATTGGTTTCCTTCACAGATGGTTCTTTGTACGCACTGAATAATGTCGGAGACGCTACAGCACACCTTCACTCCCTTGATTAAAATCGCTTCCCTTTCGAATTCTTCGACTACCAATAAGAGCAGTCCGGTTTCTCTGCAAGTTGTTGATAAACCTGCCATTTACGTATTTTGTGCGCGGTACCTTCAAAATTTCACAGTGTTATCTAGTCAACACTGTCAAAAGCATTCATGCCTTTGTTTAACTTTTGGTCTAAGACCGTATTGCCGCACGTGTTTCTACATTTCTCCCAAAACTAAACTTATCTCCTTCGATATAGGCCTCTATCATTTTTTTCCATTCATCACCAAATAGTTGCTGTCAGTATTTTCTGAAAAGAGTGGTACTTCGCTAACGATCACAGTTGTCAGTTCCTGCCTTTTTGGAACTGAAATTATTACATTTTACTTACCACTCTCTCACATCTCTCACGCCAGATGGACTAGATTTGTCGTGGTTTGCTCCAGAAAAACTCCTTAGAATTCTCAGGGAATGTCGTCCACTCGAAACAATTTGTTTCGACTTCAGTCTTTCAACGCTCTGTCAAATTCATCTCACACTGCCATAACTCCCATCTAATCTTTACTTCCTCTTTCGTTTCTGCAATATTGTCTTTCACTTACATTGTACAGTCCTATATATTCCTTACACCTTTCAGCCATCCCTCATTTACCAACGCATACTTGCCATTTGAACGCTTGATACTCATATAACTGCTTCTGTAATTTACATATCGCGCTTTATCTAGAGAATGTTGAAATATACTGGCAACATCAGCCAATTCCATTCCACCACTACTGCCACTATAGTTAGCTGTACAATTGGCTGGCTCTGAGCACTATGGGACTCAACTGCTGAGGTCATTAGTCCCCTAGAACTTAGAACTAGTTAAACCTAACTAACCTAAGGACAACACAAACATCCATGCCCGAGGCAGGATTCGAACCTGCGACCGTAGCGGTCTTGCGGTTCCAGACTGCAGCGCCTTTAACCGCACGGCCACTTCGGCCGGCTAGCTGTACAATTAATTATTTTCATGTCTACCTATATTTTTTGTGGACACCTGCAATATTTAGATAACACTGCCACATCTAGATCTGTCCCTCAATGCATATTGGTGGCAGAAACCACACCACGAAGAGATGTGTCACTGTTTATGCCAGTCAAATCTCTATTACCAGTGATCTCTATTACTGACTCGTCCACAGCTTTCTTCATAGACTCTATAAAGACATCTACTTTAGACCCTTCAAGTCTATTATAGTTCGTAAAATTGGTTGGGGGATTTGCAAGATTCATCATCCCACAGAAAAGTGCACCTGCAGTAGCACCCTTACCAATTCTACGCAATGCATAAACAAGTGTAATGTTGTGTTCATAGATTTTGCTACCTATTCTTCATTTTTCAACACTGTTTGAAAAGGTAGTCATGAATGAACACTTACAACACATCAGTTCCATTTCCCTGGCAAGTCATACGTTATTTTTTATAAAGTGTTCCAGATCAACTTCAGTACACTGAATACATCTTAAACAGTTTGCAAAAATTCCGTTGAGAACTGACATATCAAATATTTCATTCACATCCGATTCTTCCGTAAAACTTTAATACTTTTCACCAACTGAACCAAGTTTCCTCTGTGAAGTACTTCCTTTCTCACTTTCATTCCAATGGGCAGGTGTACTAGCAAGGTTAGGTTCACACACTTAGTTATCTTCTTCACTGATTACGGTAGTAACACCTAGCTCTGGCTGTCCAACATTTCTTCTTTCCTTAAAAGCCTTCAGAGGTTTTCAAGTCACTTTATGTTTACCCCTGATTGTCGTAGAATAAAATAGACTTCAATGAACAGAATTCACCACGAATCTCGTCAGCGCTACACAAGAGTAAATAAACTTTAAGTACTCGATGACAGAGCGATGGATATACACTGTGTGATCGGAAGTACCCGGACACCAGGCTGATTTACAAGTTCGTGGCGCGCTCCATCGGTAATTCTGGAATTCTGTGTGGTATTAGACCACCCTTAGCCTCGGTGACAGCTTACACTCTTGCAGGCATGCATTCAATCAGTTGCAGGAATGTTTCTTGGGGAATAGCAGCCAATTTTTCTCGGAGTTCTGCACTAATAAGAGGTATCGATGTCGGCCGATGGGACCTGGAACGAAGTCGGCTTTCCAAAACATCCCAAAGGTATTCTATGGAATTCAGGCTAGGACTCTGAGCAGGCCACTCCATTACAGTGATATTATTGTCGGGTAACCACTCCGCCACAAGCCGTGCATTATGAATAGGTGCTCGATCGTGCTGAAAGATGCTATCGCCATCCCCGAACTGTTCTTCAACAGTGGGAAGCAAGAAGGTGCCTAAAACATCAATGTAGGCCTTTCCTGTCATAGTGCCTCTCAAAACAACAATGGGTGGAAGCTTCCTCCACAAAAACACGACCACACGATAACACCATCGCCTCCGAATTTTACCATTGGCACTCCACACGCTGGCAGATGACATTCATAGGGCATTCGCCTTACCCACACCCGCCATCGGATCGCCAAATTGTGTACCGCGGTTCATCACTCCACACAACGTTTTTCCACTGTTCTTTCGTCCATTGTTTACCCTCCTTACACTAAGCGAAGAGTCGTTTGGCATTTACCGGCGTGATGAGTGGCTTACGAGCCGCCGCTCGACCATGAAATCCAAGTTTTCTCACCTCCAGCACAACTGTTATGGTACTTGCAGTTGATCCTGATGCAGTTTGGATGGGTGATGGTCTGAATAGATGTCTGCCTATTACACATTACGGCCCTGTTCAACTGTCGGTGGTCTCTGTCAGTTAACAGACGAGTTCGGCCTGTACCCTTTTGTGCAGTACGTGTCCCTTCACGTTTCCGCTTCACTATCACATCGGATAGTGAAGGGAGACGAAAATTTAATAGTCATGGGTGACTGGAATTCGAGTGTAGGAAAAGGGAGAAAAGGAAACGTAGTAGGTGAATATGGATTGGGTCTAAGAAATGAAAGAGGAAGCCACCTGGTAGAATTTTGCACATAGCACAACTTAATCATAGCTAACACTTGGTTTAAGAATCATGATAGAAGGTTGTATACATGGAAGAACCCTGGAGATACTAAAAGGTATCAGATAGATTATATAATGGTAAGACAGAGATTTAGGAACCAGGTTTTAAATTGTAAGACATTTCCAGGGGCAGATGTGGACTCTGACCACAATCTATTGGTTATGACCTGTAGATTAAAACTGAAGAAACTGCAAAAAGGTGGGAATTTAAGGAGATGGGACCTGGATAAACTGAAAGAACCAGAGGTTGTACAGAGTTTCAGGGAGAGCATAAGGGAACAATTGACAGGAATGGGGGAGAGAAATACAGTAGAAGAAGAATGGGTAGCTTTGAGGGATGAAGTAGTGAAGGCAGCAGAGGATCAAATAGGTAAAAAGACTAGGGCTAGTAGAAATCCTTGGGTAACATAAGAAATATTGAATTTAATTGATGAAGGGAGAAAATATAAAAATGCAGTAAATGAATCAGGCAAAAAGGAATACAAACGTCTCAAAAATGAGATCGACAGGAAGTGCAAAATGGCTAAGCAGGGATGGCTAGAGGACAAATGTAAGGATGTAGAGGCTTATATTACTAGGGGTAAGATAGATACTGCCTACAGGAAAATTAAAGAGACCTTTGGAGATAAGAGAACCACTTGTATGAACATCAAGAGCTCAGATGGAAACCCAGTTCTAAGCAAAGAAAGGAAAGCAGAAAGGTGGAAGGAGTATATAGAGGGTCTATACAAGGGCGATGTACTTGAGGACAATATTATGGAAATGGAAGAGGATGTAGATTAAGATGAAATGGGAGATACGATACTGCGTGAAGAGTTTGACAGAGCACTGAAAGACCTGAATCAACAAGGCCCCCGGAGTAGACAACATTCCATTGGAACTGCTGGCAGCCTTGGGAGAGCCAGTCCTGACAAAACTCTACCATCTGGTGAGCAAGATGTATGAAACAGGCGAAATACCCTCAGACTTCAAGAAGAATATAATAATTCCAATCCCAAAGAAAGCAGGTGTTGACAGATGTGAAAATTACCGAACTATCAGTTTAATAAGCCACGGCTGCAAAATACTAACGCGAATTCTTTACAGACGAATGGAAAAACTAGTAGAAGCCGACCTCGGGGAAGATCAGTTAGGATTCCGTAGAAATACTGGAACACGTGAGGCAATACTGACTTTACGACTTATCTTAGAAGAAAGATTAAGGAAAGGCAAACCTACGTTTCTAGCATTTGTAGACTTAAAGAAAGCTTTTGACAATGTTAACTGGAATACTCTCTTTCAAATTCTAAAGGTGGCAGGGGTAAAATACAGGGAGCGAAAGGCTATTTACAATTTGTACAGAAACCAGATGGCAGTTACAAGAGTCGAGGGGCATGAAAGGGAAGCAGTGGTTGGGAAGGGAGTAAGACAGGGTTGTAGCCTCTCCACGATGTTATTCAATCTGTATATTGAGCAAGCAGTAAAGGAAACAAAAGAAAAATTCGGAGTAGGTATTAAAATCCATGGAGAAGAAATAAAAACTTTGAGGTTTGCCGATGACATTGTAATTCTGTCAGAGACAGCAAAGGACTTGGAGGAGCAGTTGAACAGAATGGACAGTGTCTTGAAAGGAGGGTATAAGATGTACATCAACAAAAGCAAAAAGAGGATAAAGGAATGTAGTCGAATTAAGTTCGGTGATGCTGAGGGAATTGGATTAGGAAATGAGACACTTAAAGTAGTAAAGGAGTTTTGCTATTTGGGGAGCAAAATAACTGATGATGGTCGAAGTAGAGAGGATATAAAATGTAGACTGGCAATGGCAAGGAAAGCGTTTCTGAAGAAGAGAAATTTGTTAATATCGAGTATAGATTTAAGTGTCAGGAAGTCATTTCTGAAAGTATTTGTATGGAGTGTAGCCTTGTATGGAAGTGAAACATGGACGGTAAATAGTTTGGACAAGAAGAGAATAGAAGCTTTCGAAATGTGGTGCTACAGAAGAATGCTGAAGATTAGAATGGTAGATCACATAACTAATGAGGAGGTACTGAATAGGATTGGGGAGAAGAGGAGTTTGTGGCACAACTTGACCAGAAGAAGGGATCGGTTGGTAGGACATGTTCTGAGGCATCAAGGGATCACCAATTTAGTATTGGAGGGCAGCGTGGAGGGTAAAAATCGTAGGGGGAGACCAAGAGATGAATACATCAAGCAGATTCAGAAGGATGTAGGTTGCAGTAGGTACTGGGAGATGAAGAAGGTTGCACAGGATAGAGTAGCATGGAGAGCTGCATAAAACCAGTCTCAGGACTTAAGACCAAAACAACAACAACATCACATCGTAAACAGTGGGCGCAGGGATGTTTAGGAGTATGGAAATCACGCGTACAGACGTATGACACAAGTGACACCCAATCACCTGTCCACGTTCGAAGTCCGTGAGTTCCACATAGCGCCCCATCTGTTTGCATGTAAAATCCGAACGGCACGTATGCCTTTAGCTGATCATTGATTTCAAACCAATTAAAATCATTTGCAAAAGAAATCATTCGATTGCCACCATTTGCCTAGGCATCATCTCCGGTTCGTCGTTCAAACCAAGCTAAGAGACCCTCCCCACCCACCAAACCACGATTCTGCTCGACGTCTTCTCAAACACATTTTTTCTAACTCTTGTTACAAATACTAAAAAAGCCCATCCTTCTGTCGGTGGTAAACGGTTCCAGGGTCATATAGTATGAGACTGTTAGCAGGAATGATAGTAGTTGAATCGAGATATGGGACCATAACTGACAGAAACTACGAACGATTAAGTGCGAAGTCAAATTCTGTGTATTCTATTATATGATCCTGTCTGCGAATTTACGGAAGCATCAACTGTAGAAGAACAGAAACTTGATGGGGAACCTCAGTCGAACGCCACAATCTCCTGTATTAAATCGTTGAAGTCGTTGAGATTTATTAACATTTTAGGAAGGACTTGTTTAAAGTGGCGGTAGTATAAATTATTTTCCTTTAATGTACACCAAGTTATTGTGTGATATGTTGAGGAGTGCAGCTCGACTCCACCAAATGTAATGATTAAATGGCTAATAAATTCCTTTGACTTATTGCTATAAATGAAAGTTAAATTCTTAATTACACTCCTGGAAATGGAAAAAAGAACACATTGACACCGGTGTGTCAGACCCACCATACTTGCTCCGGACACTGCGAGAGGGCTGTACAAGCAATGATCACACGCACGGCACAGCGGACACACCAGGAACCGCGGTGTTGGCCGTCGAATGGCGCTAGCTGCGCAGCATTTGTGCACCGCCGCCGTCAGTGTCAGCCAGTTTGCCGTGGCATACGGAGCTCCATCGCAGTCTTTAACACTGGTAGCATGCCGCGACAGCGTGGACGTGAACCGTATGTGCGGTTGACGGACTTTGAGCGAGGGCGTATAGTGGGCATGCGGGAGGCCGGGTGGACGTACCGCCGAATTGCTCAAACACGTGGGGCGTGAGGTCTCCACAGTACATCGATGTTGTCGCCAGTGGTCGGCGGAAGGTGCACGTGCCAGTCGACCTGGGACTGGACCGCAGCGACGCACGGATGCACGCCAAGACCGTAGGATCCTACGCAGTGCCGTAGGGGACCGCACCGCCACTTCCCAGCAAATTAGGGACACTGTTGCTCCTGGGGTATCGGCGAGGACCATTCGCAACCGTCTCCATGAAGCTGGGCTACGGTATCGCACACCGTTAGGCCGTCTTCCGCTCACGCCCCAACATCGTGCAGCCCGCCTCCAGTGGTGTCGCGACAGGCGTGAATGGAGGGACGAATGGAGACGTGTCGTCTTCAGCGATGAGAGTCGCTTCTGCCTTGGTGCCAGTGATGGTCGTATGCGTGTTTGGCGCCGTGCAGGTGAGCGCCACAATCAGGACTGCATACGACCGAGGCACACAGGGCCAACACCCGGCATCATGGTGTGGGGAGCGATCTCCTACACTGGCCGTACACCACTGGTGATCGTCGAGGGGACACTGAATAGTGCACGGTACATCCAAACCGTCATCGAACCCATCGTTCTACCATTCCTAGACCGGCAAGGGAACTTGCTGTTCCAACAGGACAATGCACGTCCGCATGTATCCCGTGCCACCCAACGTGCTCTAGAAGGTGTAAGTCAACTACCCTGGCCAGCAAGATCTCCGGATCTGTCCCCCATTGAGCATGTTTGGGACTGGATGAAGCGTCGTCTCACGCGGTCTGCACGTCCAGCACGAACGCTGGTCCAACTGAGGCGCCAGGTGGAAATGGCATGGCAAGCCGTTCCACAGGACTACATCCAGCATCTCTACGATCGTCTCCATGGGAGAATAGCAGCCTGCATTGCTGCGAAAGGTGGATATACACTGTACTAGTGCCGACATTGTGCATGCTCTGTTGCCTGTGTCTATGTGCCTGTGGTTCTGTCAGTGTGATCATGTGATGTATCTGACCCCAGGAATGTGTCAATAAAGTTTCCCCTTCCTGGGACAATGAATTCACGGTGTTCTTATTTCAATTTCCAGGAGTGTATTTTTTAGAGATTGTATATTATCAAAATATAGTTTGGAATGGAAGCCACCTTATTTGGTAACATTACATTCTTAACTTTAGAAGGAAACAGGAGATAATATAAATGAGAAACACGAAACAAGAAAGAGATATCGTGGTCAGATCAAATAAAAAGTTACGAATGTTTCACACGATGTTTTCAGTTGGTAGAAAGTGACAGTGTGCTACATTGCACCACATCTGACTGAAGTGCCAACAGATAAAGTCTTGTCGATTGTGTGTGGGTACAAAAGAACGAGCTTTACCGGAATTTCAAAAGATTCCTTACTCGAAATTAAATATTTATTCCAAGGAAAATTAGTAATGATAACTGACGCTTGGTGTGCCATCTGAAACTGCCGAGAGCACACGTGATCATCTTGTAACGCCGGAAATGCATATCCTCCTATTTCCACCTATTGTACTATAAATTTTTTCCTTATTTTCTTACCTGAAGATATGACATTTCTGTGTCTTTATATATTGTAATTGTTTTAATATATGCATTTATGTCGATGTATAATTGGTTTGTTTTGTAAATACTATTTGTATTTTTACGCTGGGTCTTGCCTAGGGAAAGCTATGCTATCGACCGATTACATCGATAGGTCGTGTGAAGAACCAAAGTGTGCAGGATCTTTGGTAGTGTGAACTCGGCCGCGTGGAGCGCGGGCGGAGGGAGTCTGGCTGGAGTAGGGCGGTGGAGCAAGTGTGGTGAGTGACGCTCCCGCGAGTTGCCGCGCTTTCGGGGTTTGGCAGAATGTAATTGCGCTCGACTTGCTATGATAGTTTCTGACACGGTGTCGCGGACGGGAAGCATTAGCTGGCGCACATCAAGAGCCCGTTTCGCCTGGTGACCGTGTCAAGAAGAAGGCGCGCCAACACGCAGCTTCTGCAACAGCGACAGCCGACAATGAGTGACTGTCGTCACCTCCTCGATCGACGACTTCAAACCTCCAATCAACCAACAAGGAACACTGGAAGCACGTAAAGTTTTAGAACTGTATGGCAGACCTCAGCTTTTCAAACTGGTCAATTTGTGTCACCAAATTACAGCAACATAGCATGAACCTTTGTTGATCATTGTTCCTACTGCACTACCAAGCAGGGTCCCTTCCTTTTCCGGAATGAACCCGAGTGTCGTTGAAATTCAAACGCCAGCATTAAAGTAACATTATTCCATTTCACTGCTTTAATTTCAAAGTTCAGTTAAAGTATTCATAGCTGGCTACAATATTTAGATTACACAAGCACAAATTAAGAGTGCGAGTTTTGTTACCATATTTTAGCTTACCTGTGACTGCAGCTCAGCTTGGTACGTACCAAATTTCACTATTGTTAATTGTTCGGAATCATTTAATTCAAGTTCAAAGTTAAATCTCTTATTTCTAAATTGCGTAGATTCAAGTAGCTTTTGAAATGATTGTTGAGGTAGCCTTAAGAGTAACCTTATTTTATTGCATTCCGTAGTGCTTCAGAAACAAAGTTCACTATTAATTTCAGTCACTAAATTAACTTTCAGTTTTCCGGTTTTATTAATTCCTTTGCTAAATTAAGTCAGAGTGTAGCGAAATTTATTACTTCTGACAAACATTCAGTTTTCACACAGTACGTGTCAACATTCAGTTGCCATGCTTTTAGTGCTAAATATATGTGCATTAATCTTTCATTTTCCGTTATAATAGTAGTTGTCCATGGGACTGGCGACCGTAATTTTCCCCAAATCTCAAATATCTAATTAACGCCAATTAATTGTTAACGTAACGACCGCACATTTACTTTCTTTATTAACTTTACCCCTTTTCAGAATTAATTTCCACCTATTTCATTTGCATTTTTCCTTTCATTTAGATGTAACCCTTTCCTCCCTCTGTACCGACAAATTAACTTCAGTGACGATTGCTTTTCCCAAATTTCCATTAGGTGCACACGGTTCAATTTTTCACTGTCATTAAGGTCGATAAGTGAGGGGGAGGTTACAACCTGATGATTTGTTATATTACAGCAACAGTCAAAGACTGCCTAAATAGTACAGCATGTCGTAAACCAAACACTCAAAGCAAGCCCCTCTGAATAATAATCCATGCTTTTGAATAATCGTATAGAGAAATTGTCTATTACAGACATAAACGGTCCTTTCTGTCAAGAGAAATACATTAACAGATTTTGTAATTGATGCCTCTTGTTGATCATTGACTTGGCGGACAGGTAACTGGAGAGTAGTTATAAGGACAATGGAAAAGAAGGTAACGTTCACTTTGGGTTTAGTAAAAGATAAAGGCACTAGAGAGCCAGTTCTGTCGTTGCTGTTGATAATGGAAGCAAGACTTAAAAAATGTCAAGATAGTTTCGTAGGATTCCTCGATCTGTAAAACAAGAAACAAGAAACAAGATGCAACCATAAGCTTCGCAATCTAAGAACGTAAGTGCTAAGATTAAGAGGAGTGTAAGACCAGGATTTGGTCTTCTGTTCAATCTGTACCTCGAAGGAACAGTGAGGGACATAAGTAAAGGTTGAAATGTGAGATTAGGAGGCAGGGCGAAAAAATATCCTTAATAAGATTCGCTGATGAGACGGCGATCCTCACTGAAAGTGAACAAGCATTGCAGGACGTGTTTAATGGAAAGAACAGTTAAACGACCATTGAATGTGAATTGAGAGTAAATCAAAGAAATACAAAAGTGGTGAGGAGTAGCGGAAGTGAGTTAGCGATAAACTTAAGGTTAAAACTGGGGGCCACAAAGTAGACGAAGTTAAAGCCTTCTAAAAAAATTTAAAAATATAGAAATAAAATAAAATAGAAACAGACTGGACGAAGCAAGAAACGAATAAAAATCATTTTAGCTCAGACAAAGAGGGTATATCTGGTCAAAGATACTCTTCTAGTCTCAGACATTTGTCTTGGGGAAGAATTACCTCAGAATATTGTTTTGGAGCACAGCATTGTATGGAAGTGAAGCATGGACTTTGAGAGAACCAGAGAAGTTGAGAGTCGACGAGTTTGAGATGCGTTCCTACAAAATGATGTTGAAAATGAGGTGCACAGATGAATTAGGAAATGAGTAGGTTGTCTGTGGAATCGGTGAGACAGGAAAATGTAAAAATATTACTGCGAACAAGGTACAGGTGTTAAGATCTGAAGGAATGACTTATATGCTACTTAAGGGAGCTTCATAGGGCAAAATCAACAGCAGAAGACAGAGTAGAATATATACAATAAGTAATTGTGGACGTTGCTGCAAGTGCTACTCTGAGATGAACAGGCTGACGTATGAGAGGAATTTGTGATGGATCGCATCAGACGAGTCAGATGGCCGTTGATCCTAAAATGCTGAAGGGACCTGACATTCAATGGTCCGACACGTAGATATCTTTAATACTTCTTGTCGATATTATCGAGAGCAGCACTTGCCCGGAGATCCTAATGGGTCTATTCCACATCGGTAATAGTTTATCGAAGAGAATGCCACCATCATTAAGCTACGCTGCAAAGCCGTATGTCTTCGGCAATAACGAGTGCAGTTTCTCCCTGCTTTCTGCCATTCTCTAACAACATAGCAAGGACATTATGCAAAGTGTTATAAGATCAGATCATTCAATCATCCAGCGTTTTGCTGACGGAACTATCAACGGCGCAGATGTTGACACCATCTATGAAATCGTGACGTAATTCCCGGCTTATCAGAATTTCTCTTTGGGTTTTATAAGGGTATTATACCAGCAGTTTTGATCACCTAGCATCACAATTACATTATGATCTCATTCACGCTCAAAATCACGTTGAACTATAGTATAAAATCATCAAAAGAGTTTTAAAAACCATCAGTATTTGCATCTATGCGTACTTCACAAATTCTCTTTTCTTGTCATTTGTTTTTATAAAAATCGTCTCTGTAGTCCACCTATGTATCTTTTTTTCAAAATCATCTGTTTTTTCGCCTTTAATATGTTTTAACCGTTTTTAAATACAGATTTGTAATCTTTGGCTGAAGAGCGGTTTATGTCTTCTGCCAGCCCACCCCCGTTGTAGGAGACTGAAATAACAATGCTCGAGGTTTCACTCTGAACTGACGCGGCAAGAAATCAGAGAATGTTTTACGCGACAGACGAAAAGTGATAAGCGGCCACTTCCAGTAGTAAACATCCTCCAGAGTTTAAGCCCGTATAGGATATGCGGTTGCTGTGGTGGTCCCAGTAGCAAATCTGTTTCCCAGTTTGGCGTAATCTAGTATGGCGTCCCTCATTAATCTACAGCACTAGTCGATAAGTTCGTAACTTTGACTGCAATTCGATCCAGAATCCAACTGCTGGTGTACCTGCCGTCCTCAGTCAACAGGTTATAGCACCTAGCGAATTACTACATCGAATCCATGCTATTGGCTGCCTCTCTCGGAGATAATGAGCTAATCGCCCGTTTATTCTCCCGTCCGTAATCCTAGCTGGCAACCGAGGTTCACGCTACTCACAGCCTTGCCTGCGGGCCGTGCTATCTGCAACTTCATACTGTCGGAAGGGATATCTATATGGCAGGGGTAACCAGGGATCTCAACACAAAGCACAATTCTGAACTAGGTATTCATCTTCCCCAGGGAACTTTTCGCGTAACTGTAAATGGAATGGCATCTTTTGTCTATAAACAACTTCTTATGTGATAACCCTGTACTCTCATGTACATCTCAAATATAGGATGCTACTATGTACGCACGTAATGTGGTCTTTGCTTAGTATAAAATATGGAAAAACTTTTAGTTGTTACCAAGATATGTGCAATGCAGTTAAGAAAAGTTTGCACGAGCAAGACACGTCACAAGTGCGATGACGCGATGCGGATACTAATTTAACACACATATCAAAATTTATTGTTATTTGGTTGCTTTCCATCCTCTTTAGTATCTTACTTTTACCATCGTGATTTTGATTTCCTCTGGATGTATTAGGGCATGCAGGCTACTGTAGATTGCCACTATTTGAGTGCATTGACCGTGAAAATGTATTATATTGACCTCTATGCACAGAAGGGCCAGAAGTGTGAGATAAGACTTTGTAGAAAAATAATGCAAAGATTCCACTTTATATATACATAAAACTAAAGCAACATGATGCGATAAGCTATCGGACGTTTTGCTTCCAAACAATGTGTGCACAATTCTGATACACTTCCCTGAAATGTTAAAACAGATACACCAAATTAAAATATATGGTTCCAGAGGACTCTACAAATGACTGCAGACATATTTGGAAGATTTAACTTTTTACCCAGAGCAAATAGTCACAACTCTGCTTGCTAAGGAAATGCAAGAAGCAGAGAACTTCACGTCCGAAAGGCGACGCTTTCTTACCTTTATTTGAAAAAAGGGTAACATTTAGATATAATCTTTGCTGGTTTTTAGTATAAGTATTCTGTGAATTAAATTTGCAGTGTGTCTACTCTGATTAACCTAAGATTTACCTTCCATGACATAATTCGCACTTAGCATAATTGCTACACACGCCATAGAGAATAAACGAAATTTAACACTTTTTTACAAGAGTTGTTGTAGGTTGCAGAATGTCCCAAGTCAGTATAGTCACCTTATACACAATCAGTTTTTTCTCTGTCGTCCATAATGCTCGTAAATGTGGTGGTGACTGAGGCCACGAACGGAGACCTCCATTCACCACAGAAAGTTCTCGAAATGCCACATATTGCCCCAGTGCTAGGGTCATACTTGTAGAGCAGGTGGCATGGCTTAAATGCTTAGGCAGTTCGTACTGGAAAGTGCCTGGTTGTTGATATCAGGCTATGGTTTGAGACAGCACCTTTTCGCTTTGAAATGCACATGATCGAACTCTTTCTCCAATTAAAGATTTTATTTCGTCTCTAACGAAAATTTCATTGTCTTTGTTGTTATTGTTATTGCTATTGTGACCTTCAGTGGGCTGTAGCTGCAGCTCGTTACATTAGTCCGTCCTCTACATAACTATTCGAACCTGTATCCATTTGGATCTGACTACTCCACACAAGCCTTGTTCTCCCTCCATATTCCCCCCCTCCTCTTCCCCACACATACTTTTCCCTCCATTACCAAACTGACGATTCAATCATGCCTCAGGATAACTCCTATTAAAAGATCCCCTCTTTCGAGCAAGTTATACCACACACGCACTGTTCCCGAAATTAGATGCAGCATTTCTTTCAACAGCGAAGGAAACACATATAAACGAAGAAAACTTATTCAAAAGTAAATTACCAACAATAACAGTCAGTGACGCAACGAACGGCATTGGTTCCAAACAAACAGCTCCTACGGTATTGCTGACCACTATCTTCACAGAATACGTTAACGCATATCGGATACAGGCAAAATGTAAAACACACAAATATCAAAAAATTGTAAAATTTACACTGGCAAACAATCATTCAACATAATTAAAAGAAACCTGTTTCAGAGTTACGTAGCCAATCATAGGAAGAAAATAAATTAAATGATTTTAAGAACCAGTAATGAAACATAATTTCCACAAAAGTGTTACTATCAGGTTACCTTTGAACAGAAAATATCATTTATTTTTAGGTAGAATTTTTACGTTTGTCACAGGTGTAAGCTAAATTTCGACTCCGTATAGCCAGCTGACAGAGAACCACAACACTTTATAGTGTGGCCATAATCCGTAACTTGCTTGAAGCACCATAACCATTTAAATTCAAAGAACCTCTGGAAGTTTATAGCACTAAAATAAGTGGTCCAACATACTAAGAACGTTTAGAATGTCAAGAAACACATATTAAACGTAAAAGAGATTAAATCCTGTTCGAAACAACCAAATCGTAAACCTATGAAAACATTAGATCTACTTAAATTCAGCAACTTCAAAGCCCAGACACACAACCGAAGGTTCAGGCACGAAAGTTATCTTTCGTTCTAATGTCAGTGCATCCGTAGTAGGCAACTAATATGGAGAGTCGCTGATGACTCGGGCTGGTGTTTCTGATCCCTGGTGTGCAGGACCTCTGTCAATACACTATGTGATAAAAAGTGTACGGACACCTGAAAATGACTTAAAAGTTCGTTGCCCCTCCCCTCCCCCACGGTAATGCTGGAGCTCAATATGGTGTTGGCCCACCCTTAGCCTTGATGACAGCTTCCACTTTCGCAGCATACGATCAATCAAGTGCTGAAAGGTTTCTTGGGAAATGGTAGTCTATTCTTCGCGGAGTGATGCACTGAGGAGAGGTATCGATGTCGGTTGGTGACGCCTGGCACCAAGTTGGCGTTCCAAAACATCGCAAAAGTGTTCTATAGGATTCAGTTTAGGACTCTGTGCAGGCCAGTACATTACAGGGATGTTATTGTCGTGTAACCACTCCGCCACAGGCCGTGCTTTATGAACAGGTGCTCGATTGTGTTGAAAGATGCAATCGCCGTCCCCGAATTGCTCTTCAACAGTGGGAAGCTAGAAGGTGCTTACAACATCAGTGTAGGCCTGTGCTGTGATAGTGCAAAGCAAAACAACAAAGGGGGCAAGCCCCCTTTATGGGAAACACGACCACACCATAACACCAACGCCTCCGAATTTTACTGTTGCCATTACACACGCTGGCAGATGACGTTCACCTGGCATTCGCCATACCCACACACAGCCATCGGATCGTCACATTGTGTACCGTGATTCGTCACTCCACACAACGTTTTTCCACTATTTAATCGTTCAATGTTTACCCTCCTTACACCAAGCGGAGTGTCGTTTGGCATATACCAGCATGATGTGTGACTTACGAGCCGCCGCTTGACCATGAAATCAAAGTTTTCTCACCGCCCACCTAACTGTCATAGTACTTGCAGTGGATCCTGATGCACTTTGGAATTCCTGTATGATGGTCTGAAGAGATGTCTGCCTATTACAAATTACGACCCTCTTCAAGTGTCGGGCGGTTCTTGTCAGTCAGCAGACGAGTTCGACATGTACGCTTTTGTGCTGTACATGACTGTTCACGTTTCCACTCCACTATCACATCGGGAACAGTGGATCTAGGGGTGTTTAAGAGGGTGGAAATCTCGCGTACAGACGTATGACACAAGTGACACCCAATCACCTGACCACTTTCGAAGTCCGTGAGTTCCACGGAGCGCCCCATTCTACTCTCTTACGATGTATACTGACTACTGAGATCGCTGATATGGAGTACCTGGCAGTAGGTGGCGGCAGAATGCACCTAATATCAAAAACGTGTTTTTCTGGGGGTGTACGAATACTTTTGATCACATAGTGTAGATCGTATCCGGAAACCATTCGTTATCGTTACAACGGTTATTCTATTGCTATGTGGACTATGTGAGCCAGGGAAGGACACCAAGCATTCAACTGCTAGGGCGCCACCGCACAACCCTCTGCAGGATCTTCCCTCAAACTGCAACTGACTCGTCATTGCAGACGCTACTTGGTGTTAACGTGTCTCAGCAATGCCTCTGCGACGAGGGTATCGTCGTCGCTGGCGGTCAGTGTTCCAGTGTATGGGACACTGAGAGCAATAAACATTGATTTCACTGGCCAGTTTAACAAGCAACAGCTTATGGATGGCCCTAATGTTTTTTGTGGATTACGAATGGAATTCACCTGTGATATAGAAGCTGTTTTCGGAGGTAGTACGTGGCTCACCTTGACTGTTATTTGGGGCAGTCATGCAGACTATGGTGGCCTTGAAGCTTTCCCTGATGCTAATATTTGTGCTTGGAAAACTTGGAGTGTAGCAGAGAGTACAGGATTACTTGCTAAAGTTCCTTATGGAACCCTTGTTCCAGATAAGCCATTCACTTTTTCTACTCATTCTGCGCCACACAGAGCCGGCCCGTGTGTTCTCCTTTACTTTGCAGAGTCGCTACCGCATCGCCTCTTTGCGAGGGGGCGGGTTAGAGAGGTTTTGACTTATCTTCTTGTCTAAACTGCTTATCTTCCATCTTTCACTTCCTTACAAGGCTACTCCAGACATTCAGAAAAAAAAAATCCTGGCAAATAAATTTGTGTGCGACGGTAACATATTTTCTGTTTTTGGAAATGGTATTCTTGTAATTCATAGTCTTCATTTTATATCCTCTATGTTTCAGCCTAAATATTTCCTACCTAAATAGCAGATGTACTATTTTCAACTTCTTATCTCCAAATTTACTAATTTCATTCCCTCAGCATCGCTTGGTTTAATTCGACTACATTCCACGATTCTTGTTTTCATTTTGTTGATGTCCCTCTTATAATTTATTTTCAGTACAATATTCATTACATTAAAGTGTTCTTATGTGTCCTTTGCTGTCTCTGACAGAGCTGCAATTATATCGGCGAACTTGATACATTTTTATTTTCGTTCTGCCTTTGCTTTGATTCCCTCTCAAAATCTTATGGTGGTTTAATGTGCTACTTGCTCAATGTATAGGCCGAATAACATCAAAGGTAAACTACAACTTCTTCTTAGTCTTATAACTGCCGTTTTGTGTCTGTACAAGCTATACTATTGAGATTCTTTCTCTCTCTGTATTTTAATCATGCTGTCTTCAGAATTTCCAAAGTATATTCTAATTACCATTGTTAAAATCTTCCTCTAAATCTACAAATGATATTAATGTATGTTTCAAGGGACGCTAAACCTTACTCTTCCTTCCTATCTCTATCAGACTGCATATAGTCTTCGCTGCTGTTCCTCTCTGCGTATTATGATTAGGATTTTAAGACAGCCTATAAGATGAAATCCTTTGTAGTAAAGTTTGATGGAAACTGTGTGGAAAGGTATGGCTTTGAACATAGATAAATATTGCACATGTCATTATGAATTCAAAATGTTTTACTGAACGATGTGGGTCCATTGAAAATAACGCCAAGAGGAGCAGGAGTCAAATATCCTTATAGCCAGCCAGACGGACGACTTCCTGCCTCATCACTGTACAGTTCGAGTTGCTTTTGTCCATCTTAAATCGCATCACCCTCGAAGAAATGCTAACCTCTCATTCTTTTTTAAACATGTCGTATGTCTTTGTAGAAGTTGTCAGCCACTTCGCAACATGATGTTACCTACACATTCTGCTTTTTCTTTGCCCCCAATCACATAGTAACAACCTTAGATATGTTTCCTAATCAGGTCGTTACATCTGTTGATAGTGCTCCAGTGGCAGATCATTGCTCTGTCGGCGAAGAAATCATTATCCATTGAATCTTAAACACTAAGCAGAATCTCAACGACAATAATGCTAGATCCATAGAAATTAGAGCCTATATTCGTATTTCATTGCTATCCTTCCTTTTTAAAAAAAAAATTTATTAAATTGTTCTTGCATCCGCTCACAGGTGATGCTACGCAGATCAACAGGATTTTGTCGTACTATTATAAGGAGGTCTCTCTCCCATCATCTGCTGAAGCCTAGTATTGGTAAGTAAATAATAAAAATAATTACTGTTGTTACCAAAAATCGAAATTCGTATGTCATGTTAACTAAATTTGTTGTTCGTAAAAGTGGCTAATATTTGTAAGAATAATTTTTCTTCATTTGTAAAAGATGATGAACTTCACGAAACGAGCCAACACAAAAATTCGAATATCCCTTTTTGCGTGTTAATTGCTCGGATAACAATTATGCTGTCAAGACGTTTCAGTACCTGTGGGGACCCAGCCTGCACCGGTGTCCTTCTGCTGTCTTATCTCAAAAGATTTCCGCCCCGGCAGCCACAAAGACAGCGAAAATTTAATTCAGCTGCATGTCGCTAACTTAGGCTGCTTCTGGGTCCGTGGCATTCTTCGCAGTCTTCTGGGTTTTATGATAACTTTGCTCCCCTTTGTCCTCCAGTTCCCGTCTTATCAACGACGCGAGACGCCTCTATCAAGGAAGCCATAACCGTAGAAATCCGAGCGGAAGGAAGACACAAGCTATTCTCTATGGAGCGTGCATGAGGGAATTAATCTCACAAGTTTTTGTAGAACTAACGACGTGATCACGTCGTTAAAGTCAGACAATATTGTTTCTGCAAAGAGTTTGTGTTTTGGGTCCCGATTTCTTCGCCTTTAATAAGGCCGTTAATATTTAATGCAAAGTCTGCGCTTACAGAGTTTCTAAGCTGCACATACTCAGCGAGATTCTTGGGAGCCATTTACGTTGAGTTGGTGAGGCATAACGGAGGTGGATGCCTTAGTTTCCTGTGGAAGTTATCTCCAGTGGCACACCTGCTCTTAATCTTAGTAATAAGAACTTTCCATACGGGAAGATACGGTCACTCGTCCCTCTTACGGTATCTGCAGGGTCTGCAGTGGCGAATCATTCACGCTGTTACAGAATTGTTTGACGAACAGGAAATAGAGTATTCCGACTGTAATGGTGAGTTCTCAATGCTCCATAACAACAGAGTACAAAGTAAAGTAGTAAGTTGTGACTAAGAATTTGCACACATATTTGTAGTACCGAAATACTCGCCTGTATTGCTTTTAATATTCCTAACAGGCTACCATCATTTGCAGCAATTTCTACAAACATTAATCTAAACTTTACACTACAGCAGGATAAACATCATTCTTTCGCTATTTCTGTATGTGAAGGAATACAAATTTTAAATGAAGATGGCGAGACATTTACTGCATCTCCTGTGTTAATTTCAAGGAACCAACAAAATGAACAAAAATTGCTCAATTAAATAACATAAGACAGATCCTAGAATCTACTACAACGTTTCGCAAACAACAACAATGTATAGACGCTCTATTGCTCGAACAGTTTCGACACAAATAAAGAGATAAGGTTGCCGACGTTCCATAGTAAAATATACGGGACGGTAAAAAAGTTTCCGCTTGAAAGCTTTGCTGCAGCACATATGCGATACAATACTACTCCAATGCGTGTATAAGTAATGACATGTAGACAAGGGATTAGCGAGACGTTCATGTCTTTCCGAAGTGCATGCGGTAAACGCAAAAACGTGAAGTAATACGAAGTTATTACCGAAAGATTTCAAACAGGACCAACAAGCCATTATTATTTTCTTGGATGCCGGAGGCCAAACACCGGTAGACATCCATGGAGAATGACGAATGTGTATATGACAGCATGTGTGTCGAAAAGCACTGTTGTGGAATGGTGGCCAAGTTCATAAAAATGCAAAATAATACGTCACGTCGCAAATAACATGATGCAGAAGTTGAAAAGGCCTTGAACGATTGACGTTTCCCGTCGTAGGGGGTATGCGTCAGGCAATTAATGACTTTTTCACGCATTAGGAGACCTAATGGAGTGGTGTGCTGATTACCTCAATACTCAACGGCGATTTCGTCTGATTGGCATACCAATTCTAGACTGTACGGCCTTGGAATTGAAACATTTTGATCGCCATTTATATGTAAGTTCTGAGATATATTTAACATACCGTATCTAACAGTCCTTATGAACAGAATATGCACTATTTCTTCATTTACTTTTTCAGTTTTTGTTCTAACTGCTTATGTTAAAATAACGATTTACTGGACTTCGTTTAACTCGTTTATCACCAGCTTTATGTTAATGGTACACATGACAGAACTGGACGTTCATTGATTTTTTGGAAAACAATGAAATTCTGTCAACTTGTTATGATTGTTTGATTATTATTGAACATCTGTTCTTTCAATCCTACGTTAGTTAGTACCTGTGAGAAGCAACCCACTACTGAAAACAGATGACAGTGAACTTAAACATTTTTCACTCACTGAATCTCATCACATCATGGATTCAGAGTAAGTATAACCAGTAAAATGATTTTTCATTCGTGTTCAAAAACTATACATACTTCCCTAATAAACCAACAGTACCGTGTCACTTATTTAAATTTGTTGACCACTGTTTGTATCTTAGGGCTACATGCTTATTCTTCAGCCTCATATGAAATTAACGCTAAAAATTAATGAGAACAATTTAAAATTTTTATCCGTTATTCTGTGGTAGCTATTGCTGTAGTAATTTTTCTTAGAGAACTAGTTTTTCGGGACACTGGGGAATGAGAGAAAATTGCACCACCCCAAAATGCCCCTTTCAGAGTAACAAGGGAATAGATAAAAGCGGAAGTATTCATTCTGCCACACAAAACTGTGTGTTTCTGCAGCATCAAATACAACTGCTGCGAATCCAGTAAAACATGTTAACTGATATCCTCAGTGGTCAAGGAAACACGTTCATGTTCCTCGACGCTCCATCCTGACATGGATGGAACTGATCGAACGGATCGAAAAGTGAATTAGCACAGGATAAATATCAATAGCAGGAAATGGTACTGGGTTCATTTTGGCTGGTTACTGGAGGTCACTGTACACGATGCCTGGATATTCAACTGCAAAAATGACAATACAGTCGCTCCTGTAAATTTCTGGTCAGAAGTTATGCAGATATACCTGAAGAGGTATGCGACGCCATCATAAGGACATGGACGAATCCTGTATCTCTGTACAGTACCAGATTAGCTCCAGTTTCGTGAAACGAACTATTTGATTGTGAAAATATGGAAACTCGAAAGAAAACGATGTGTTGGAAAATAAACAGCAGCACTTACACGGTGCAAAAATGTAATGTGGCACTAAAATTTGTCTTTTTGAAATAATGACATAGTTGTACTTGTTACAGGTTTGACTTGCGGTCTCACAAATTAGAATTTCTACGGTCGCCGGACGAAACATCAGACTTTGATATTTAGAAGACACAGGTTGCTGGTCTGAAAGGACGCATAGTACAACACGAGATCGCAGGTAAAATGTTCGTTAAGCGCCATAATGCTACATCAATGATCTAGGCTGACAGCTGCAAATGTTAATATACAAATACAAACTCGTCATGACAGAAGCAAACACAGCAGTGATACTGCCTCTTTAAATTAAGCACAATGATTTTCGTGACTTACTTTTTCATCTAAAAAAGATATATACCACCTGCTGGATTACGGTAATAGCTTCCTATCCAAACATTAACAGAAGAATAAGTATTATTGAAGTTTTTATCCTTTTGTTTTAGACACAAAAATTGCCTGAGATACTATCTCCTACACCTTCTCCTACGATTGTCTCATTTAATAAATTAATCTTTGTCGCCACTCGGCATATTTATTCCACACAGAATTTTTAGTGATATTTTATACTGTCCCCTAAATAGTGAGGCCATGTAACTACAGTCGAACTATTTACTTCTGAAGTTTGTTTACAATATTCTCCAAAAACATACATATACCAGTTCACATTTACATTTTTATACAATAATCATATTTAAATTCTCGCACCGTGTTTCTTGGCGGTTGGTATTAGTCTCGCCACGCGGGATTCGCCGAGCGCTCTTAGGCGCTGCAGTCATGGACTGTGCGGCTGGTCTCGGCGGAGGTTCGAGTCCTCCCTCAGGCATGGGTGTGTGTGTTTGTCCTTAGGATAATTTAGGTTAAGTAGTGTGTAAGATTAGGAACTGATGACCTTAGCAGTTAAGTCCCATAAGATTTCACACACATTTGAACTCACTTTTTTTTTTTTTTTAGTCTCAGCGCAAGCAGAATACGTCATAGCCGACGTCACGCAACGTTCATATTTCAACAGTCTCCAATATGCACAGTAGCTCGCTGTATCCCAGTCTTTGCACATTATACCGTGCAACCCATTGATACTTCGTCACTCGTGGTTAAACATTTGACCTGATACTTCAAGATCATCAATAGAAAAGGAAATCATACCCTTTAATATAGAAATAATGACGTAAATACATAACAGATAGTGCAATAAATACAATTAGTATTTTTACAAACAAAATAAATGTTAATTATATTTACAATATATATTAATGATGTCTTCATTTCAATGATTTTTAATGTCTTTGCAGATTTTCCATCATACATAGTGTTTGTTAAGTGTCAAGACACATTTAAATGCTTCTGAGGTTAGTGTTTCTGAAGTTAACTATTTATTCCACGGCATTGTTAAGAGAGTCCTTTCTCATAATCCATGCCTTTTATAGGATGCTCCTTTTTTGCAGAATAACACACCCACACAACAATATCCATCTGCTGGTCTTCGTGGTGGCGATTCAATTTGGAACAAGTGCCATACACACTCCTTCCTTGCAGAATTGTGCGGAAGAGTGACAGAATTTCTGCGTCGACCCATGTTTTTGAATGCTGCACCTGGCAGGTGAGTTGTCGTCGCGTCTGCGAGAAAATTTCACCCTCCATATCCCCAACTACTGCTCACACCCATAGAATACACTCATTTATACTTGTTTTTGCTACTTGCGTAGCCTCGCATTTGTTTCACTGTATATTACGTTGAACTTCAATGTTTCAGTTTATCGCAGTTTACGGTTCCTTAGAACATTCCTGTCATCATTTATACGATTTCGGTCGTTGTTTTAAAAGTTTTTCTGGCTAATTTCTTCTGTCATTCTAAATATTTCACTATAAATTTGTTTGTGCAGCAATTCGATGTTTAAGTGACGAAACGCTTTATTCAGTTACTACTGAAACGTGAAAGAAATGATTAGGGCCAGCACAAGCTGCACAGCAACACGTGAGCTCAAGCACATATCTATGAATCAAATACTACAGTTAAAGTAAGCATTAAAACTGCTCTTATTTCAGCTAAAAGAAACAGCATTTGATGTGTTTGTGGGCCCTAATCTGTTTTCCAACGTTGTGTAAAAATTTCGTTCATCTATATCATTTGTCTGCTTCCTTTGATATTTCCCATTATATTCTCAAAGTATTTGGTTTCATACTGTGTTTTGAACATAATTTGTTTCTAAGAATTATTTCTGTTTGCTTCAGGTTCATAGGTGCTCAGTCTTCTGTCATTTCTGTTACATAGTCCTGAGTTTTTGGCTTTATCTTTTTTAAGAAGCATAATAAATTAAATAAATCATTTATTATATAGAGATCATTTAAATCGTAAGAAAGTTTTCTTGCTCGCCATCTCTTCTTTCTTCTTAGCTGCTCACGTGAAATAAAATATCTTAGACAATTTTGTATATTTGCAAGCTGTAAATACGCCGTGGTGCTTTACATTCGTGATATGTGATTCACATATCTGCTTGTCTCTTAATGATTTTGTTTATACTTTTATATGAAACTTACGTAAATCTCTTTGATGGCATAACACAACCTTTTTGTTTGTTCTATGATTTTGTAAGAAATACGACCCAGCATGAGGAATGCGAGCAATAATGTATGGATCCTCATAAAGAATCGCCCACTTAGCGTCACGTCGCTTTAGCGCACATGATTTTGGGTGAGTAGGCAAAATACTAGCATGCCTATTGTAAATTTGTGAATTCGTATTATAGTTTGGTCAAATTCGTGTTTTCTGATTCTGGCGTTATTTGCTATGGTAATTAATTCATCTCGTATCTTGTTGCCGTAGGATTCCGGTTTCCCAGGAATTTTCGGAAGGGGATCGTACCATTCCTTACTTTCCTTTACATCTAACACAATTTTTGAAGGTGTATAAATAGAGTCATATATTGTCCAATTATTTTAAACGTCCTCGAAAAGCGACAAATAGTTCACCCTCTTGGAATTGTACCGTGATATGTACGTTCACATAAAACGGTTTACTTCCATGAATATCCTTTCACACGGTTTAACTGAGTGCTAACTCTTGAGCAAAGGATAATTTTGATGTCATTATCTTTCAAAAATTTCCTCCACTTGTAACCTGTGTAACATGATGCATTGTCCGAATGAATGGCGACATGTTTGCCAACGCTAGGTGTATAATCTCTACTTACCTGTTTAATGATTGTGTTGGCCACCGCGCATATCATGGCATTTAGTTTCACATATTTTGAGAAAAGGTCGTACAGAGCGAATACGCACTTGACACCGCCTCTGATTCTAGGATACGGTCCACCTATGTCTGTCTCTGCAATTTCTTTAGGTTCACTGGGAATAATCGGAAACAATTCTACTCTACCACCATGCTTCTTAGGCTTTGCCCCTCGACAAAGAGTACACGTTTTGATAAGTTTGTAAATTTTCCTCTGCGTGTCTGTGAAATAACAGTAAGTATTTGGTACCTGCATATATTTCTTAGTGTCGTTGTGTTCCCAAGTAAACTGTGTGTGCCAGATTAGATTTGCTTCTGATTCTTGTGGAATACGGACGTACCATTGATCACCGTCTGAACGTCGACGGTAGAATAAGACGTCCTGATATAGTTTATAATGCCTTCCAATAGAATGGTCAGGGTTGTTTGCAATTGTCGATCTTACTTGGCTCCACCAACAATCAGTCTTCTCCAGTGACGACATATGCCTATGGAAGCCTAGATAATATTGGCAGTAGTGTTTGTTCTGCCTCAACATGATGCGATAATCGTTCATATGTTCCAGGACATATACGTCATGAGATACTCCCTGAGGCAGACGTGACATTGCGTCTGCAGTAATGTTGTCTTACCTTTAATGTATACTATTTCGAAAGAGTAGTTCTGTAAGGTGATTGTCCATCGCGATAATACAGGATGTACGAGTTTGTATGTCTTTAAAAAGGTTGACGCCTGGGAGACAGTGATACGTTCACATGCCTTACAAAATATAGTAGTTAAATTTCTTAAACGCCAATATAATTCCCAACGTTTCTGACTCCGTCGCTGAATAACTACGTTCACACTCACTTAGAGTTCGACTAGCAAAACCAATAATTTTTAACTGTTGGTTGTGCCCCTTTCCTATTACCTGAAAAAGACATGATCCAAACCCTGATTCATGGCTTGCAATACAGAAATCTTCGTTAAGATCAGGATGACTGAAAATATTTGAGTTTACCAGTGCTTCCTTTATTCTTTTAAAATCTCCTGTACATTTTTCCGTCCAAACCCAAGCATGATTCTTCTTTAAAAGTGCCAGCAAGTGTTTTCCGTTGAGTAATTTATTTGGCACGAAGCGCCTAAAATGTGTCGCTAAACCCCTGAAAGATTTTAATTGTTTTTTCGTGCGAGGGTAAGGAAAATTCTTAATTGCATCCAATTTACAAGGATGGTCTAAAGCCTTCACAACTGATTTTGTGTCCGAAGTACTTTGTCTTATTTCGCGCAAATTTGTGCGAATTTACATAATGTCGTTTCTAAAATATACATGTGATCTTGTCCGTGTTGCTATAAGGATTGCATCAACGTACAATGTTACCTTTTCCAGTAATTCTATGCCTAGAACTGTGTCTAGAGCAGTAATGAAAACACGTGGACTTACATTTAGTTCGAATTGGAGCACTCAGAATTGTTAACTGCGGGCACCAAAAATAAAGGCAGTACGCTTCCGTGACTCTTTGCTTAACGGTACTTGTGAAAAAGAATTTTTTAAATCCACATTTGATAAGTACTTTACCCCTAAATATTTTTGCAATTCTTCTTCAAGATTTTCTGGTTTTGTGCGAACTGACACGATGATTTTGTTGATCGCACGTGTCCAGAACTAAGCGTATGTTTCCATTTGCTTTGATTACAGTTAATAATGGACTGCAAATAAGGAGATACTGATGGTTCTGTGATATTCCACTTAAGCATTTGCTTGGTTTCTTCAATCAACGCAGGCTACTTGGACATAGGTGTCTTACATGTGTTAAAACAGAGGATTTCATGAAGTTTAAGTTCCATGTTATATACATACGTATTGACCACACCTGGTTTCTTTGTAAAGAGGTAGATGTATTTTAGCAACAGTTTGCATAGTGTTTCTTGTTGTTTCTCGTTAATGTCTGTAGTTTCATTTTATTTATCGTTAATTAATGATTGTAGGTCTTCCATCTCAAGATCAAATACTGGTTCATTGCTAGTTGTGTCATCTTGTTCACATACTAACTGGATCTTGTATCCCGAACAATGTTTATTGTGGCTCATAATCTGCTAATCCAGGCAAATGTCGATCTACATCAATCACGCAGTTAACAATTAGGTTTCCTACACAAAAGAACAGCCATTCTATTGTACCATTTCCCACATCCAAAATCACAAATATTTGCTTACTTACCTATTTGATTTGCATCCAACCACAGTCAAGATTCGGCACTTTTAAACCGGATATTCTGATATCAATCGTAAGTCGGCCATTTGTTTATACAAATAATGAGATACCGCGCTGATCGACGCTTCCGGATCAGTGATAATACTCGTCGGAGTACCACCTACAATGCTGGAACGATCTTGTTTACTGGTCATCGGCACTGAGTTTGATCCTCAAGTAACTCGTTTGGTAAACTTGCATTGTGATTGTACCTTAAAAACGGTACGTATGGCATGTTTACAACGCTACTTGTTTTTGTGTACTGTGTTTCATTCGGTGCGTCAAACATGTCTGTCATTGTATCATCGTCCTCCACGTATTCCTCAGTCACCACCTGGGGATGAGATGAGACCTTCCCTAGTTTTTCGAATGTATGGTTGTTGGAACGACTTCACTCGCCACCTCCACAATATATGCAGTAGGAACCGTTTTGTTGTCTTGGTGTGTGTGGTGTTGTGCTTTGATTTGTTGTACTTTTGTTGCTTGGTTGACCATGATTCATTAAATTACTGTTTCGCCGCATAACATCTGTCGGTGGTTCCCAGTGACTTCGCTACGTCCGTAATTGTTTCCGTAATACTGTAATCACGCGTTGTTTTGATACGGTGAGTTTTGCATGCTATGTTAACTGAGATTGTGATTATTTCCACTTCGATAATTGTTTTCATTGTTCCCAGCTTTTCGTTTTCTCTTTGGATTGCCTCCATTTGAATGCGTTCCGTTGTCATTATTGTAACATTCAGATATGTTTGCATGTTTTGCTGTGCCACGCAGCTGACATTATTCTGCGCACTTGGATTAGGCTGACTGACCTGCGCTGTTTGCCTTTCTGACTGAGGCGTCCCGTATCTGTTATTCTGCACACTCCGCATGTCTTTATTAATGATATGAAGTGAATCTAAGACCGAAAGAAATTGTTCTGCACCATGATCTGGTACCTGTATTAACTTTTCCCTAATGTGGAATGGTAATAGTGTTTTTAATACATGGGTTACGTCTCGGAAAGGTACGGGATCATCCCAGTAATGTGCCATCTTCAAATATTTCTCAAAGTAACGAAGAAGTTTACCTTGCCCTGAATTGAACGGTTCTGGTTGGAACACTGTTTTTCGAAGCCTCCCCTGAACCGAAGGTGACCAGAATTTGATCAGAAGAGCTCGTTCCAATTGTTTATAATATGTACAACGATAGGGAACGTTACATGCCCATATGGATGCTTCAACTTGTTTGAATCCGATGACATAGCATATCTGTCGGTGTAAGGGGAAAAGCGTTTCTAAAAGCTTTGAGAAAAAGAGTTGGATGGACTGTTCTCTTTTCATGGGTGAAGACTTGGATTTGCCAGTATTTTAATAAACTTTCATCCTGTAACACTTCTGATAATGCGTTTCCTGCCTGCCCCCTGATTTAAAATATGCTCGTTTCCCATATACATAGGAGACGATATGTTGCTTGTACTACTGCTATATGACGGCAGTACATGTCCATACACTTGTTTCTGAGTGGGCTCACAAGAATATCTATGATTAGCATTAAGATCATAAACATTGTGTTCATATGCATATAAGTTACTATTCGTATGTCTTCTGTGCTCATTAAGTATGTAATCACTTGACTGCCTGTGTATCTGTCTGTCGGTTTGTGGTGAAAAATATACAGTACGTATATCACTCCTCCAAATTTTTTAACTGTATAAATAACAATCGTAGGCTAATTGTCTTGTAAACAACGTTCAACATAATTATGCTTTTCCTCCAGCCAAGTGTGAAAATCTTTGTTAATTACACTAAAGTTATAGTCGGTTTCTAATTGCAAACTATCTTTAAAAGAATTTGTAAGATATCTACCCTGGCATTTAGCTCTGTGACACGTGTGTTTACAGAAGCGTGCCCCTCAGCAATACTAACTACTTGTTTGCTTAACGTATCATGATTACAATACAACTTCTCAACGTCAGATACAAGTAACTTTTGCTGATCCTCATATTTCCTATTCTGATTGAACAAAGTTTCAATTTTAGTAGGTCATTGGCCCTGTTGCTCACTAAGTGTTTTAATCTGTGTGTGTAAACCTGTAACCTGATCAGTGAGTCGAGAATTAATTTCATCAACTTTGGTGTTTAAAGCAATGTTACTGTTTTGCAATGTGGCTAATTCTCTTGTTATCTCAAGATGCCTGGTTTTTAAAGTAGTGAGATCAGTTTGAATGTGTCCACTTTGCATGGTGTCCACTGATCTGTAATGGGTCAGTGACGTTTGCCGACGACGCAGGCCGTACCAGAGTCGTCGCATGTAACAATAATACGTCGCCCCCCCCCCTCCCCCCATCAAAGGCTCTGACGTAGCTTCATTCATCCTACTAAACATATTTCCCTACAGATTTTCATTATTGTGCACGTTTTGTGTATTTAATGTGATATTCTGTAACACGCAGTGGTCATTTCCGTTATCTACAACACTGTCCGTGTCAAGGTTCTGCGTTTTCTACGTTGCACTAATTCTCCACTTGTTTTAACCATCCATGTACAAAACTTCTGTTAATTAAATTTCATTTTGAGAGCAAATGTCTGATTTTTAGCCATCCCCTGCTACGAAAATGCATAAATTGAAATTTAAAAATTTTTCTGCCTGAATATCACTTTCTTAATCCATTTTATAACTGATGTAGCCAAACAAAACCATCTTGTTAAAACAATGTTCTACGTTTTACTGTTATACTGTATTGCAGTTTGAATGTATTTTATATGAGTTTTGAAATGAAGAAAGCTGTATCGAATTCAAACTAAACATCATTTCACATGACATAATCTACGACACATATACGCTCTTGTTAATGTGTTGTAGCTAACCATTGCTGCACGTTAACTTTTCTGGTTCTTCTCTTATAATTCTGCTTTTAATTTCCTTGTCCGATGAATTTTAACTATCAGTTTCTGTGGTTCTCCGAACATCAACAGTTTTGTAGCATGAAACAACAAATAAAATAAACATTAGTACACAACTACAATAGTCCTTTCATGCACGTAAGCAATAATGGTTGACTTATTGATAAAATTATATAATTACACTTTTTACAGGTTAGAGTTGCGTTTTCACAAATTAGAATTTCTACGATCGCAAGACGAAACATCAGACTTCGATATTTAGAACACCAAGTTGCTGGGTCTGAAAGGACGCATACTACAATAAGACACCTCAGATAAAAATATTAATATACAAATACAAACACGTCATTACAGAAGGAAATAGAGTCGTGATACTGTCTTTTTAAATAAAACATAATGTTTTTGGTGACTTACTTTATCATCTAAAAAAATGTACACCACCTGCTAGATTATGGTAATATCTTTTTATCCAAATTTTAAAAGATGAATAAGAAGTATTGAAGTTTTTGTCCTTTCGTTTTAGAAACAAAAATTACCTGGGATACGATCTCCTATGGCTTGTTCTACGCCACTCTCACGTACGTAAATTAATCTTTGCCGCTCTTCGGCATATTTATTCTACACAGATTTTCTTAATGCTCTATTATAGCACTATGTATTGAGTATTTTGCTGCTTATTATACCAAATAATGTGTTGTTTTTGTATTTAATATGTAATTTGAATTCATTTTTAATTCCTTTCTTACAGTGCAAAAATCTTTAAACTTTTCACATAAATGGAAGTTTTACTCTCAATGAAGCTTAGCGCTGCATATTTGGATCGGTGTGTCACATTAAAACTTGATGAATATCCGTCTTCAAAGTCGTATTGCAGATCACACTACAATGAAAGCCCTTTTTCCAGCTAGAACTAAGCCAAGTTTTCCTACATGTGAACCCTTTGGATGGCGGACTGTAACGAAATTACGATAATCGAAAATAATTTTTCGTATTACAGCTCTGGCTTGCCATATGTTGATACAGTTAGTTACTGAATATCCACCGTGCGGTGCCTCATGAAGTAAGTAAACTGAGCTCCGTAGGCACTTTTGCCGACTTCTAAATGTTTGCATGTTATATGATATGTTTTTTTATCAAATGTAGATATTTCAATAAAATCGATGCCAAAAATTGAATAGAAACTGAAGTATACGAATTTATGTTATGCTTCTCGGGTTAGCTTTTGGGTTCTAAAGTCACTTTGACATAATACCTAAGCTGTGCACTTCACTACTCTTTTCAAATTAATCGCTATAGGTGAGTCTTACTGGATTAGTTTCAGTACTCATCTTAACACATAGCATCGTTAAGATAAAAGTTAAAAGGGTGATACTGGTGTTCAGAGACGTTATGAACAGTGTTGACGAGTACTTCTATGTGATATCATGTGCCCCTACTTTATACAAGTGAGTTATAAAACAACGCAAATTTTTCATTTTTCGTCCCATTATTCATATGGCAGCACACATTTTGCACTTTGATGTAAACACCATTTCCCGTTCATCGTCGCTCGTTTGAGAGATGTTGAGTTACTTGAAATTATGTAGCGAAATGAAGTCGTTCATAAGTTTGAGAAATGAATAACCTTTCAGTGCACTAACTTTCTGCCCGTTCTTGTTGGCCGAAAAATATTTTCTTGCAGAATTAGACAATCATATCTCGAATACTATTAAAGAAGCTATGTTTTCTCATACGAAACAGTCGATATATAAATACATTTTCAGACACTAATATGAAATTACCTCGTATTAAGTTAAAAAACTCGACACGGGCCAATACGTCTGCAACTTTTTGTGGGAAAGTATTGAATTTATACGGTGTAAGAGCTACAGAAGTTTTCGAACCTAACAACAAAAAATTATTCCGACTTTGCCTCTCTTTGCTCAAGCTTTCACTAGAGGTATTCAGACAATCGACATGTCTCCATGATCACGCAAAAAGCCTTTATGTCAAGAGCAATTCATGTCGCTCAGTCCACTAGTAGTCTAGTCAAGGAAAGAAAACGAGGAGAAATTCGTTTAGTCGAAAATATACTTGTACAGTGGTAGGAGCAGTACCGTTAACAACATACTAAAAATTCAGGCTATTGGAGTGTGAACGGCATGTGGGAGTGCGTTTATCTTGAATAATTCGAAAATCAAGATTTCTACCGCGAATATTTCCCAGTGCATAATTGAACAACATTAAATTAACTGCAGAAAGGTATTATTCATTTTTTTTTTATCAAGGACTACTAGTTTCCATGTTGTTTCAGGGAGTAAAAAAATCGCCGATTATTGAAAATAGTGTCCTAATGATATTAAATTAATGTTTATTGTTACTTGGAATGGGTGCGTACCATATCTAACTTCTAAGTGCAATAGACCCAAACTGCGATATAAAACGTGTTCTGATATTGTTACAAGATGGAGGCAGAAGACACAGGGAATTTAGGTCATCAGACAAGAGATTTTCCACTCTCTCTACCCCACTACATTATAAGCAGCAACTACAGGGTGTTTCATAAACTTATGCCAACCCTTCTGGAGTATTAATAACGGGCGACACAATACTTGGGGGGGGGGGGGGGGCGAGTCATTTTCCACAAAGTGCGTTGACAATACATGGGATGCAGATATAAAGAATGTACTTAAATCCCAGAATGCTCTTCACCGCTAGAGGCGAGATTGTTTCTTTTTCGTCCCATACTGCATCTGTCACATTTAAAAGCACAGGTGTAGGAACCGGCACCTCATAAGCCTAAGCTGTGGTACAGATAAGTCGACGATACCTTCGTTGGTTGACCCAAGGTAACAGCTTGGTGGATTCCTATGGCGTCTGAACAGTGTCCATTCCAAAATAAAATGTACCATGGAGGCAGCAAAGGGTCAATAGCTACTCCATGTAGATGTGTTGGTTACGAAGGATCATAAAAACCTGGGACGCAGCTTGTGTTGAACACCGACACACACGGACCGATAACACAGACACAAACGGAACGATACCTGCACAAACTGTCAAATCACCACAAGAGCCAGAATGTTGTTTAATTCAGTCACGACCCACACAGGACGAATATGTGAGCCGCAGCACCTCAGACGCGAGATGCAGAACCTGGGTAGCGTCATAAGGAACAATGAGTGCTACCAATCACGTAAGTGATGTCACCGAATCAAACACTCGGAGACGAAGTTCTTGCTGTTCATTCCCATGGACAAAAGCGGCAGCAGAATGCGCAGACACACCGTAAAGACTACTTCTAAATTGCCAAGGAAAATCAAGGAATGTTCCAGATCAGCTTAGAATGTCGGAAATATACCGCATACCATATAAACGTGGAAAACTCTATTTTGTAAAGACTGGATGACCGATCAACACTAGGATCACCGAATATTAAGCTGCATTTCAGGCAGGTACAGGTGGAGAAATCGGCAGTGGTGGGTAGTGCGCTTTGTGAGAAACACAACACAATAAAATTCGTCAACATGGAAGTTCGTGATCTAGAGAAGACCTAGCACACCAAGTAGTACAGGGAAGCTATAGGAATCCACAAACCTTACAGTAGCTTCAACAAGAAAATGGAAATCCTCAAGGTGAACGGATCCTGGGCAACGAGCGACCGCTGAAGGAAACAAGGGGACCCACAGAGGGAATGAGCACGGACGTTGACGCGTCGGATATATATGACCTGCGGTCACGAAGTCGACTCCAGTATGCCACCGGCTATGGAAGGTGAAGTTTTAGCTATGCCAGCCACTCGCGCAGGCGAAACGTCAGAAAAAATCTTCAAACGAACCTGAGCCGAAGAAAGCAAGATGGAAGCCAAGGCATTTGATACAGTTCCACACAGTCGTTTAATGAACAAAGTAAGAGCATATGGACTATCAGACCAATTGTGTGATTGGATTGAAGAGTTCCTAGGTAACAGAACGCAGCATGTCATTTTAAATGGAGAGAAGTCTCCCGAAGTAAGAGTGATTTCAGGTGTGCAATTTGATACAGTTCCCCACAGTCGTTTAATGAACAAAGTAAGAGCATATGGACTATCAGACCAATTGTGTGATTGGATTGAAGAGTTCCTAGGTAACAGAACGCAGCATGTCATTTTAAATGGAGAGAAGTCTCCCGAAGTAAGAGTGATTTCAGGTGTGCAGCAGGGGAGCCTCGTAGGACCGTTGCTATTCACAATATACATAAATATACATATGGACTATCAGAACAATTCTGTGATTGGATTGAAGAGTTCCTAGGTAACAAAACGCAGCATGTCATTCTAAATGGAGAGAAGTCTCCCGAAGTAAGACTGATTTCAGGTGTGCAGCAGGGGAGCGTCGTAGGACCGTTGCTATTCACAATATACATAAATGACCCTGTGGATGACATTGGAAGTTCACTGAGGCTTTTTGCGGATGATGCTGTGGTATATCGAGAGGTTGTAACAATGGAAAATTGTATTGAAATGCAGGAGGATCTGCAACGAATTGACGAATGGTGCAGGGAATGGCAATTGAATCTCAATGCAGACAAGTGTAATTTGCTGCGAATACATAGAAAGAAAGATCCCCCATCATTTAGCTACAATATAGCACGTCAGCACCTGGAAGCAATTAATTCCATAAATTATGCGGAAGTAGGCATTAGGAGTGATCTAAAAAGGAACGACCATATAAAATTAATCGTCGGTAAAGGAGATGCCAGACTGAGATTCACTGAAGAATCCTAAGGAAATGCAGTCCGAAAACAAAGGAAGTAGGTTACAGTACACTTGTTCGCCCACTGCCTGAATACTGCTCACCGGTGTGGGACCCGTACCAGATAGGGTTGATAGAAGAGGCATAGAAGATCCAACGGAGAGCAGCGCGCTTCGTTACAGGATCATTTAGTAATCGCGAAAGCGTTACGGACATGATAGATAAAGTCCAGTGGAAGACTCTGCAAGAGAGACGCTCAGTAGCTCGGTACAGGCTTTTTTTGAAGATTCGAGAACATACCTCCACCGAGGAGTCAAGCAGTATATTGCTCCCTCCTACGTATATCTCGCAAAGAGACCATGAGGATAAAATCAGAGAGATTAGAGCCCACACAGAGGCATACCAACAACCTTTCTTTCCACGAACAATACGAGACTGGAATAGAAGGGAGAACCGGTAGACGCACTCAAAGTACCCTCCGCCACACACCGTCAGGTGGCTTGCGAAGTATGGATGTAGATGTAGATAGTAAATTTGTCAGCAAGTGCCCACGAAGGCTAAGACTGTTTTGTAATTGACCTAGTGTGACTAATTTCAATGATTCATGGATAATGGCGTACACTACAGGGAATTTAGTTATCAAGATGAATACTACGAGCAGCAAATGTATGTCACAATAGAGAGATTATACGAATATTTGTAAAAACAACCTACTTACCAACTCTCTTATGTATTTATGTCACGTATCTACACATACACTTTTTATGAACTTCGATACTGTGTGCATCATTGTTAACAATGTACGAGGGTGAGTCAATAAATACATCGCAAACGCTAGAATATCGCACATCGTTTAAAATTTCGAGCCCATGTCGCGTGGAAGGTAGCCGACAAGCAGTATTTCGGAGCCATCGCTTAATCACCTGCAGTCACAGGAAGGTGACGGGTGTACTGTAATTGAGTAGCTAACTACACCAACACAATATTTGTGAGCCATGGAGGGTCTGTCCGCAGAGGACTTTCGTCTGGTATGTGGTTAGAACTGTATCTCATGTAAAGCTGTGCTCCATTGGATACAGGTATTAAACAAAGTTCAAGAAAAAATCACAAATAAGTTGTGTTCCAGACGCCCTGGTTTTGCAGTAGTGGCACATTATTTCCACGTGCAAAGATGTTTCGCTACACCCATGACAAACCGGTCTTGTCGTTCTCAGCAATTTCAGGAGCCAAGTAAACTTGTTGAGACCGAAAGGTCACCCGTTCAGTGCAATTGATTCCACAAGAATTCCGTACTGTAGGGTTTTCAGGACTTCTTGAAACGATGGGATAAGTGAGAGTGAAAATATACACTTCAGAAGTGACTCTGTTTTATTACAAACACTGCCGGTTTCGGAAAAATTATGTTCCTATCTTCAGGTGGGGATGCCCGTTCGCACCACTTCGTACCACACGGTCGCCACCACCTATTCCAGAGTGCAATCTGGTGCACGTGGCATACGATCATCTGCCTACTACTAAATTTGTACACCTGAAGAAGAGAATATAATTGCCCCGAACTCGGTCGTGTTTATAATGAAAGAACGATACAACTGAAGCGAATATATTCACTCTCACCATGCAGCTCATTTGCGGATGATCTATAAAATCAACCCAATGGGATAATTGTTTAACACTTCTGTGTTGAAACGAAAACAAAACTTGCTCGAAAAGTTCACGGGTGTAGTGCCGATCCATAGTGTCCAACGGGCACAATATTTCGGCGATCAGAAATGTCGCCATCGTCATCGTCAAACGCGCTGACGAACTGAGCTCCTGAGGGTAGGTGGCCTTCTTAAATCCCCTCCCCTTGCGAGTCATTCTCTCCACGGTCCGCTCCAGCGGCGGCGCCGGCGGTCACTGAGACGCTGGCGTCGGCGTCTGTGGTGGTCCACAAAGGAGGGGTGCCGTTACGCCCAATTGTCAGCACCGTTAGGGCACCTACGTATTTGCTGGCCAAATACCTAGCAGAATTACTAAGCACTTATGTGGGTAAATGCCCTCATCACGTTCGTAATTCTGTACATTTCGTAAAACTTCCCAACAACTTCAAGCTGAAAGACTCAGATATCCTGATGAGTTTTGACGTTGTTTCATTATTCACCAGGGTGCCTGTGCAAGAGTCAGTTGAGGTTATTACACAGAAATTTGATGAGAAGACGAACGACATTTTTAGGCATGTTCTGACCTCCACGTATTTTCTCTCTAATGGAGAATACTATGAACAAACAGGAGGAGTCGCAATGGGGAGCCCACTCTCGCCTGTTGTCACTAGTGTCTATATGGAGTTCTTCGAGGAGGAGGCTTTGGCGTCATCCAAATGGAAACCTACTTCTTTCCTCCGTCATGTGGATGACACGTTCGAGATCTGGCCCTATGGAAGGTAGAAGCTCCTAGACTTCCTTACACACCTAAACTCCATACATCCGAACATCAAGTTCACTATGGAGACAGAAAAGGAAGGAAGATTACCATTCCTGGACCTCATGGTCAAAAGAAGAGTGGATGGCACCATGGGCCACGGGGTATACAGGAAGAAAACGCACACCGACCTGTATTTGCATGCGGATAGCTGCCACCACCCTTCGCAGAGGAATGGGGTGCTAAGAACACTGGTGCACAGGGCGCGCACCATCTCTGATGCAGTCTTCTCCATGAGCTCGAACATCTCAAAATTACTCCCGATAAACGGGTACTTGTAATGGCAAATCAGACGCGCTCTCTGCCCCACCTCTATAGTACAGCGTGTGGAGACGGAAGAAGTTACGAAGGAAGAGATAGCCACTGCTTATATATTATATACTGGCGCACTATCGGGGAAAATAGGGCGAATATTGAGGAAACACAGAGGAGCAACTGTCTTTTGCACACCCAATAAAACATGAGCATTATTGGGAAGCGTCAAAGACGATCTAGGTTTGCGGAAGGCTGGCATATACCAGATTCTGTGTCAGTGAGGAAAGACTTATGTTAGACAGACAGTGCGCACCATCGAAGATCGTTGCCGAGAACATCGGAGGCACACTCGACTTAGGTACCCCAATAAGTTGACGATGGCAGAGCACTGTTTGACCAAAAACCAAGAAACGGACTACCAACATACCAGGGACAGCGTCGTTAGAGAAGCTATCGAAATTCGTAACAGGGACGGACTCAGCAAGGCATGGGAACCAGCATTGAGTCTAATTAAAAAGACACTCAGCAAAGAAAACGAACGGGTGACCAGGTCGGACGAGGCAATGACACCGACGCCTCCACAGACGCCGACTCCAGCGTCTCAGCGGACACCGTCGTGCGGCCGTGGGCACGGACCGCGGATAGAACGCCTCGCACGGGGAGGGGATTTAAGACAGTCGCCCGCCCTCAGGAGCTCAGTGCTCTCCGAGACGGGTTTCGCGCCATCGCTTGGAAGTTCTACGAGAAAGCGGGACATTCCGGCAACCGGCTCATCCGTGGGCTGGGCCAACAACCTCATCACAGGCCAATCACGCGTTGACCTGACCTGCTGAGTGATTAAGTTTTACGAATCCCCATCAGAGTGTGCTTTTTTTCGGGTTATACCAGCAAGGACCAATCAACAAGAATGGTAATACATTTTTCTCTCTTTTACCCGCAGATATGACAAATTTTGTCCAAACTGCACCACCTCGAGCCAAGGAGAGGCTCGTCTTTTCAGCGTCAGCGTCAGGAGCTCAGTTCGTCAGCGCACCTGACGATAGCGACATGTCTGATCGCCGAAATATTGTGCAGGTTGGGCACTATGGACCGGCAATACAGTCGTGGACTGTTCGAGCAAGAAATACGCCTTGTGAAACTGAAGTATCACAAAAATAAAACTGGCACATGCTGTAGTGATGCCTTGATCCCATTTAGCGAGACTTATTTATCGGCTCACCCTCATAAGAACAATGTAAGTAGGTGACATCTGTTTTGTTTGTAGAGAGCTTAGGAGAGGAAACTAAATTCCTGTCAACGTATACCAGGAATACAACGGTGATATTGCCCGTTTTAGGCTCTGGAAATTGTATAGTTACAAGACGTTCCTTGAAATGTGACGATTTCACGCTAGCTTTACACCAGTGTAATGGTGCCAAGTCACTCAATCGTGTAATATTATATCGTATCAGATCATGAATATTACTCCTGAAATTTAAAGGAGAGTAACTAATTCTGTAGTGCTGTCTGTTAACATCTACTCCACCAGAAGAAAAGTCGCAGCACCAATTAATGCAGAGTAATAAAATTTCGAAAACATATTTAAGTATGTACGTTGCAAGATCACAAGTTAACGTTAAGACCGAGATAAGTCATTACAAATGTGGGATGCTGGTACACTAATAACCGGCGTAACTGCCAGAATGTTGAATGTAAACATGCAAAGGTGCAAGCATTATGTTGTACAGATGCCCGATGTCAGTTTGTGGAATGGAGTTCTATGTCTGTTGCACCTCTATCTGTCAGCACAGGGACGGCTAATGCCGTTTGTCGATAATGCTGGCGTTGTCGTCCGACGAACTTCCATATGCGCACGATTGGAGGCAGATCTGGTGATCGACCAGGCCAAGGCACATCGACATTCTGTAAAGCATGTTGGGTTACAACAGCGTTATCTGAGTGAGCGTTATTCTTTTGGAAAACACCCCCGAGAATGCAGTTCATGAATGGCAGCACAGCAAGTCGAATCATCAGGTTGACGTACAAATCTACTATCAGGGTGCGTGGGATACCCACGAGAGTGCTCCTGCTGTCATACGAAATCCCAC
The DNA here is from genome assembly GCF_023898315.1 of Schistocerca nitens. Taxonomy (NCBI): domain Eukaryota; kingdom Metazoa; phylum Arthropoda; class Insecta; order Orthoptera; family Acrididae; genus Schistocerca; species Schistocerca nitens. The sequence goes on from NC_064618.1 coordinate 255,680,774, forward strand.
CCCAAACAATAACTCCAGGTGTTGCTAGAGTTGCCTAGCACACAGACAGGTCGGTTGGAAGCCCTCAGGGGGCCTCCTTATAACCAACGCGTGGCCACAATTCGCACCGTAGATTCCCGTGACCGCCACTGCCAGCAGTCATGCATAGTGGCTACATTCCTGCCAGGTCTTTCTGCTTTGTCGCAGAAGGAACATCCAGCTTCTCGCAGCCTTGTAACACGACCTCATTAAAATTGAGTGATCTATTGATAATGGTGTCATTGTCATATTAAAGGTGTTCATCACTAACATCAACTAACCATGTTGAAATCTCAAAGATAACTAACACCCCGCACTGTTACAGGGTATACTTAAAGCAGACCTGACTTGCTTCCTCTTAGTGGCGCTGCTTTCTCCACTCTTATGCGACTAATGTGAAATTTGAATAGACGTCGTCTTACGGGTATGGAAGCGCACCTATGAACTTTCTTTTATATCGAACCACTCCTTCTTGGTGTAAGAGACTTTTATTTCTGAAGGTTTGAGTCCTCCCTCGGGCATGGGTGTGTGTGTTGTTCTTAGCGTAAGTTAGTTTAATTTAGTTTAACTAGAGCAGGGCTTAACAACTGGCCGGTTTTGAGCACGAGTACTCGCGTCTGCTCAGGTACCTGCTCGCGAGCAGCTGCAAGGTCGCGGAGTGGGGAGGGAGGGGAAATGCGCGCGCACGTTTGAATACAGCCGCAGCGTGCCTATTGAATTCGCGCCGACTGTGTAACGTTTAAAGTACTACGATCAGCTCGTAACAGTCACTTCGCTGGTTAAGAATCATGTGAAGTCGTCGTTGTGTAACCCCAATCATGCTTTCGCAGTTCAACCCCCACTGGGAGGAATTGTATCTGTTTACTGAAAAAGATGGTGTTGCAAAATGATTAGTATGTCACAAAACGCTGAATTCTTTTACGAAATTTAATTTGCAGCGACATTAAATGTCGTACCACGCGAAAGACTACGGACGTGGAAAATGTGATTGACCAGATCGTGCACAGGAAGTTATTAAACTTAAAAGGAAGCTATCCGAAGAAGATCTGGACGACGAAGAAAAATCAACTGAGGCAGCTCTCAGAGTGGGTTACAAAATTGCTTTGCTTTTAGCAAAATCCCTGCGCCCCTTAACTGATGGCGATTTAACAAAAGAATGTTTGGTAGCTGCAGCGGAACATTTGTGTCCATTTCAAGTTGAACGGTTTCTGATTGTGCCATTATCTAACACGACCATTATGCGTCGCATACAGGACATGGCAGACGACGTCCAGAGCCAGTTTGCAAATATCTGTAAAGATTTTATGGCGTATTCTCTAGCTCTGGACGAAAGTGTTGATATCACTGAAACAGCGCAGCTTGCCATATTTATTAGAGGTGTTAATAGAGATCTTCAGGTGTGGGAGGAGCTCCTCGATGTAGTAGCCATGAAGAACACTACAACCGGAGGTGATATTTTAAGTATTGTTGAAGAAATTGTTGAAAATATAGGATTGTCGTGGAATTCTTTAGTTTCAGTGTCTACAGATGGTAGAGGCATACACTAAGCTAATAAAATTATGAGGCACGTGTACATTCTCCTTTATTTGTTTCATTTGTCGCAGTAATAATTCGTGAGTGATATCCCTGCAGGTGGCCGCGGATTTACATCGACTGGCGGCAGCTGTTGTGTACCCCACGTGACTCTCCCCACTCTCCGCTCTGGTCCGGTAGTGGGGGTAGCGTGCTTGCGCTGCTCCGTGCTCGCACCTTGCTGCTCACAGCTTGCTCCGCAAGCACGTATGTTGTGAAGCCCTCAACTATAGTGTAAGTCTGGGGACCGATGACCTCAGTAGTTCGGTCCCTTAGAAATTCACACACATTTGAACTTTTTTTCTATTTCTAGAATTACATTCTCTTGACTTCCGTTAAAAGAGTTCACAGTAGATACAACTTAAATTCGATGGCATCCTTTATCACTTTTCTTAATTAGTACTATTACACTACTTAGTTATGAGATGTACAAATATTGCGAACTGTACACGTAATATTTTACAATGAACATGAGCAGCTGAGACGTTAGGAAGTTATTATGTAGTGACACCCGCTGCGCGACGCGTGCAGGAGCGCGGATATGTGGCAACCTCCTATCGCTGTCCCACCAAGCAGCTTCATCAAACGAAACAGCAAAAAGAGATGAACTCCAGGTCGCTCATGGGTGGCAGCAGTAAGGCTGTGCTTCGGTACTTTCCAACCCAGAGGATTCGTTAACCACCTACACTAGCACGCACAAACGTTAGAAGGACACCTAGTTTCAGTGGGAGGCATACCGTACCTGAAACCAGATTATCTAGTGTGACGACCTTCTCTTTAGTATAACGTTTTATGTGATGTCAATTTAGTTGTGCCTGGGATAAGACAGCCATCTAAATGGTGTTTTTACACTTCAGGGTCAGACAGAAGAGAGGACGTACGAGTGCGTACGGTAAAGTCAACCTCTAGCCATGCGCGAGTGTCGTAGTACATGAGGTGTTTCACTTATTGTAGGAATATGTTTTCCACAAAGTTCAGTACATCTAAATCGCGGTCAAGGCGAGTGACTATGCAAAACAGTGATAGTGTTGGATATATGCTAACTGATTGTTGACTAGCCACGATAAATGACGTTCAATGAATAGTAGAGGTGAATGTTTGCTGTGACTCCATCCTTTAAGCAACCACCCGTCCAGCCCTGCGAAAAAGTACACTGAAAAGCTCTCGACAGCTGCAATTCTCTTTCCATTAAACTTCTGATGCAACTGGGGAAGCCTATAACACAACCAAAGTTAGTTGCATTAGTATCACGCCATAACAAAATGAGATGTGTGTGACCCATCCAGTGGCTTATTAGTTGCGGTCTGCACTAACACTTCACGCATTTGTTCCGATTTCTTCAACATTTTATAAAATATCAAAGATGTCATTTTATTCCTAATGGTTTGAGAATAACGCAGCTGTTTTCGTTAATATCAGCGAAGAAAAAACTGCAACAATCCACAAGTTTTCATGAATGATGTGTTTCGTTGTAACTAGTTTCGGGTATTAGCTCATCGTCAGGCGGCAGCGAGGAATTCGTGTACCATCTTCATATTCTGTCGTTCCTGTAATGTAACAGAAAATTCATGATTTAACTGTTTAGCAAAGCTCTCACAGTAAATACCAGATCTTAACGTTTCACTTACTTGAGGAAATCTGTTTTCTTATGCTTTACTACATACCGTTGTACATCATTGATATGGAGCATGCTGAATATGAGTTTTTCGAAAGACAAGATGGCCGCAGCTCGTGGTCGTGCGGTAGCGTTCTCGCTTCCCACGCCCGGGTTCCCGGGTTCGATTCCCGGCGGGGTCAGGGATTTTCTCTGCCTCGTGATGCCTGGGTGTTGTGTGATGTCCTTAGGTTAGTTAGGTTTAAGTAGTTCTAAGTTCTAGGGGACTGATGACCATAGCTGTTAAGTCCCATAGTGCTCAGAGCCATTTGAACCATTTGAAAGACAAGATGGCGAACACACTTGCTTACAACTGACGTCACATCACGCAGTAATTTGATTGGTTGTACCAAACAACATCATCAAAACTCGACGATGCCATACTATATAACAGGGCGACATATCGCCTAATGATAAGTAATCATGGATTGCTTATCGAAATTACAGAAATTTGATATTTATTATAAAAATTTTAAAATTCATGCGAGAAAATGACCTTAGGCTATAACTAGTCTCAAAGTAATAAAACAGAAACTAACAAAAGTTTGGTACGGTTATTTTGGAAAAATATCTTCTAAGCAGGTTATTCCGCACTATTTAAGATGATTTATTTTTCAGTTTGGAACAACGTCACAGAAATTATAAAATTGTAGTAGCAGACTCTCAAGCTGAAGTTTTACACTTAAAGGAAGATCTGCATCCACGAGGGCGTGCTGAATAGTTAAGCCTCCGAATTTTTTTTATAAAAGACTCTTCAATCTTATTACATAAAACAAACTTTATTGACAGTCTACATCTTTGTTTTCCATGTCTACATTTATGTTTCAGAACATAGTCACTGTGCCAACGAACACATTTCTCCCAACGAGAGACCGGTTTGCTCATACCGCGACTGTAGAATGTTTGACTTTGCCAACGGAGCTACAATCTCACCTCCACTTGCACCGCTGCGTTGCCATCAAAATAAAGTTCTTGGAGACTTTCTGTACGGTTTGGAAACAGATGACAATCGAATGGGGCCAAGTCTGGACTGTATGGAGGTTGATCAATGGCAGCGAACCCACGGCGTCGGACTGTTTCAGTCTGTATGTAGTCTGGCTTCGCCGTGCTGAACGAGACGGTGCTCCAAGTGTGGGCGAACACTACGAATTCGTGAAACTCGATAACAGATCGCTGTTTTCCACATATCAAAACACGTAATTCACCGCCATGTTACAGGATACAGTTCGGAACCCCATAGCGCCAGAGGGCTGCAAATTTGCGGACATGAAGAATAAAGATGTAGAATGATAATAGCGTAAGTTTTATTTACTAAGCTTTAAATTTGAAGGCATTACTTTTAACCCTTTCGGATCCTCTGGCTACAATTGTGTACATGAACTTTTACTTCGTCTCACGTGCAGCAGAAATAGTTTCTTCCGCTTGGATATCTGAGATACATATTTGCGAATGTTCAAACCTCCTATCACGTCCAAGTGCTACCAACTCTTGGGCGTCACCAGGAAAATACCGGCTATTCAGTGTAGCAGTGGGCAGCAGTTTGTGACCAGCAGAATACAAGGTCGTGGTTGGTTGGCTATACTCCATTTTATAATTCAAGAATGTTATTGTTATCCTGCATCTTAATTATTGAATGATCGTTATACTTTTTTCCATGGATAACATTTCATAACTAGTTATTTCAGCCCATAATATGAAGCCAAGTGTACAAAATATATTTGAAAACGGGTACATATTTTCGTATAAATCTTGCATGTAAAATCATTAGAAAAATCACCTAAGAGCATTACCACATAAAGAAAAATTGTCCTCACTCCATGGAAAGCGCAGGTCTTGGAGGGTTAAGCACGCCCTCGATCATCAGTATCTATACTGTACAAGATGTTTTGTAGTGTGTGGCAGAGGTTACTTTGTGTACCACTGTCACTCCCCGCCCCATTTTCTTTTGTTCCATTCACGAATGGTGTGTGGAAAGAACGATTGCCGCAAAGCCTCCGTGTGAACTAGAGTCTCTCCACTTTTCGCGAGATATACATGGGATGTAGCACTGTATTGGTTGACACAAGCAGAAACATATACTTTCGGAATAGTAACACTGGACCACAGTGTGATTCATAACGACCGTTTTGGTATGTCTGCCACCTGAGTTTCATGAGCATCTCCATGAAGCTTTCGCAATTACTAAGCGAACCTGTGACGAAAAGTGCTGAACTTTTCTGGATCTTTTCCATTTCCTCTATCAGTCGTGTATGACAACGGTCTCATACTGTTAAGCAATATTCAAGCATAAGCAGAACGAGTGTTTTGTAAGCTACCGCCATCATTGTTGGACTACACTTCAAGATGATTGTTCCAGTGAATCTCAGCCGAGGATCTACCTTTTCATCGCTCCATTTGAGATTACTCCGTTCTCCTCATACGCACACACGCAGGTATTTAATGAATGTGGTTGCGTTTACTGATTGTTCTGGAATCGTGTAATTATCCTATAAGAAGAGTTACAGCCTAATGAATGTGGTTACTTTTACTGATTGTTTTGGAATCATGTAAGTATCCTATAAGAGGAGTTTCAGCCTGTTTATGAGCAATACCTTAGATTTTCTCATGCTTAGGGGCAACTGACCATTCTTGCACCAATCAACGATGCTCGTCGTGTTTTCGCTACAGTTTTCTACCGTTTCGACTTACCTATGTACAACAGCAGCATCTGAGAACATTTGCATCCATCTTCCGACGTCATCCGAAAGCTAATTTATGTATATTGTATGCATTGAGGTCCTGTAGCATTCCACTGGTGTACGGCAGAAGTTACTTTTACGTCTGAAGGTTTTTTTTCTCCGTCACGAAAGACTTGTTTTATTTTTATCTCTGGGAATTCGTCAATTCAATCACGAAGGGCGAGTCTGATATTCCGTTCGTTCACCAAGCAGCAGTGTGGAGGTATATCGAAGGTGACTAAGGCACCATTAGTTTAATTTCCTTTACCGTCTAATTAAGTACTGCGATATCACTTCGTAGGACACTGGCCAGATGGTTCGAAACTCAGCTGCTGTCAAAATATTTTTTCGACATGTCGGTAGCACGGGTTAAATCAGAGTTCTTGACTGCAGGAGGGATTTGTGTACAGCTACAGATGTACCCAGCGACGAGTAGAAGTCTAGAGGATGTCAGCTGAGCAGCGTATGCCTGACAGCGCCTAAGCTCTGGCAGTCCATTCGTCACGTTCCGAAGCTCGAAGTGTTCGAACAATGGCTCGTGCTATCTGCCACGATTGCCAGCAGGTCCCCAAAGCCTTGTGAGGCTGGGCTTAAAAGACACTGGGCCTTCCCGTAGACTTTTGGCGGTGAAGAACATATTATAAATACTTTTAATGCCTCAGGGTTGACTACGTACGGTACTGGTTAACCTACAGATCCGTATTAAATATCATTGTCATTGTTATCCTAAGCTATCAACTGCAGTTCAAGATCTGTGTTGACCACAGTCTTCAGGTAAATGAATGAGGCTCATTTCGACTTAATGAAAGGACAATAGAGCAATGAGTAAATATACATGTAACTTCCATACATTGCTTTCCTTGTGAGTCAGAATCAGAATGGTACGAGTATTTTCCTTGCGTGATTCTAGATAAGTGTCCAATGGGTAAGCCTTTCGGACGCAACCTGATAACTGTTAACATAATTTTCATCACAATTTCTGACATTAAGTGCCGTGTAGTATTTAGCTGGAGACAAGTTCAGATTAAGGACTCAATTTAACGGTTATATTATTTAACATCAAAATACCTCTGAAACCAGAATATAATACACTTTGAATAATACAAAACTAGGTCCCTCGGGCGCTCAATGGCGTGATTATCAGCGCCCATACAAATGCCCAGTTTTTCCCATTGCAGTCTCGCCATTTCCTGAATGATGACGAAATGATGAGGAAGTATTGGAATTATTATTTTTATCATTTCAGGGTTTAGTTTATTACAATGTTGGTTTTGGGGACCAAGGTGGAACAGATTCCCACTCATGAAGGTTTACAAGTGGGGGATAAAACTTATTTCTGGTTCACAAGACCCACCCAGTCCCCAGGTGGAGAAATTCCTCAAGCCGGTCGGGAATCGGAGCTGGGATCCCGTGATCCAGGTGCGACAACGCTAACCACTAGACCAAGCTACGGGTCAATCTTCTTTACAGTTCCATCATCAGCAGACGGAATACAATCAACCTTTGGTAGCAACCTAGGCTGCACGTATACGATAACGAATCATTGCCCATAAGCTGGTTTAGGCTGATGGATGTGTGACTTGCATTCCTTAGATGTTGACACATCCTCAGTAAAAACCATGACAGAGGGCCGAAACCTAACAATTTCTAAAGGACTGTTACAGCGAAGCGAAAGCTCATACGTCAACCTGGCCTCCGCTCTGTGCAGCTTACCAAATTTTTGAGGTCTATTCGATCACCAACCGTAAGTGGATTCGGGCGTCTCCCGCTTAACATAAGCCCGAGCCTCTTGATGATGGTGCACGGAAATATCATACCGGGACCTGTGGCACCTCTGCCTTGCCTCTTTGGGGAATATCTTGCCCAGTAACAAATCCTCAGTCGACCATAAATCTTGAACACAAACATCAGTGACCCCGGCATGCTCTTATGCGTTTCATGCCCAGCTGTATTAAAGACATACATTAGCCATTCCCCAGTTTCACCCCACTGAGTGTGGTCAGAGAGATCATAAGCCATCAAGGCTGCCTTTGAATTATTGCTTGCTCTTCCCGCAAACAGTAGGTTTGACGGGAACTTCAATTAGTATATCGCATATTTTTTGGTCATTGTTGTAGTGGGAAACAACCAAGATAACCTAGAAAAAGTATCTATGCGTACTAGAGCATACTTGTTCTCCGTCTGTGATTTCGGAAATTGACTCACCGAGTGATGAACTGGCTTCCAAGGTCGCGTGCCACGGTAATTCGAATATTTCCATCCATATCCTTCCGTATGAACTCTTCGCACATCTTCTTGTGTGTTTTAAAGACATACTAGTGTATGCCCAATGGGGAATAGTGATGGTAAGCAAACAGCGTGGGTACGAGTTCCGCAGGTGCCACTCTCATGGGTGTACTACTACTCCTAGAATTACAATGGAGTATAGCCCTCCTTACCGAATACAGCTTCACTTTTTTCCTATTTTCTGTTTAATTACCCTCAGGTACTCTTCTTCGTCTTGGTGCTTGGCAGTACACTAACAACACAGGTAAGTCCCCCAAAATATAATACACATCCCGCACCTTATTATCCTGCCCCATCTCCTTCAGTTTCCTCAGGACGTCCTTGGAACATGTGGCTTAACCCATCCGCAATAACACTGACGGTGTTGACCACTGCTTGGTGAGAGCGAAACCACTCCTCACTTACCTGAGTGGCTGAGCTACCAGTAGCTAACAGTCCACACATCAGTTTGCTGTTACTTTCCCAACAGACAAAAGGTGTTCTATTCTGCTGATGTACAAACCTGACTTTTATCCCTACCTGGGCACTAATATAACTAACACACTTCACTGCACCATTGGAACTCCACTTCACTTACTGTGTGAATCTCTCCAAAATTGTAGCACTCGCCCACGTAGGAAATAACATTTGCGTTTTCAACTATCTTCTTGCAACCTCATCTAATATTTGGCCCTTTACTGGGGATCACGTTCCCTGCCTTGACCCACATACCGAAACCCTTCAACCCGATATTCTAGGAGTTCTAAATCACTGAACGTACAATGGAAGTGGGCAAACATCACCCTTTACCAGTCTGATGGCTTAGTGCCTTCTGTGCTAGCCAACACTTCGACCTCCGTGGCCAGGACATAAAATGCATCTGCAGCAAAGCAAATATTTTTAATATACTCTCTAAACTGCTCGTTTAACCATTGTTTGCTCCTGTAATGTGATTCAATTAATTTCCGCATAGTCCTTGCAGGAACTACTATTTACATAGCTGAAGGCCGCTGGTGACCGAGCGGTTCTAGGCGCTTCAGTCTGGAACCGCGCGACCGCTACGGTCGCAGATTCCAATCCTGCCGCGGGCATGGATGTGTGTGATGTCCTTAGGTTACTTAGGTTTAAGTAGTTCTCAGTTCTAGGGGACTGATGACCTGAGATGTTAAATCCCATAGTGCTCAGAGCCATTTGAACCATTTACATAGCTGTAGGTGTACTCTTGTTACAGTAACCCCTTCCTTGTGGAAGGCGCTTGCTATCCTACTTGCCAGACTACTACTAGCGTGCAATTCCGTTAACTGCTAACGTCCCACACCCTTGAGCCCGAACTCGTCCTTCTGTCAATCACATGTACGAGCACATCACAGCATCAGGTATGGAATCAGTAGGGAAGTCCTCGTTATTAAATACTGCTGGTAATGTGTGTGAAATCCTCGCAAACTCCATCTGCCACACCTTACCTTCCCTTTTTCGTAGTTCATACCTATCACGAGGCACAATCTTCCACTATTATGGTGAAGTCAGTCCGGTTACTTTGCAGACAAGGCACTGCTAAGAAATCAGCAATCCTCTAACACTACACAGGAGATCAAAATACAGTGTCTTATCTATATTTTAAAACTATCAGCCTACGCCCATGTGGGCACAACACACAAACACACCCTGCTACCAACTACAGCGCAGGATATATCTGGAGTAGAATGTGGGCTGTTTTTTGTGCAGACATGGGGCTAAGTTTAAAAATTATTTTATTTAACATCAGAAGAATTCTGATGACAGAATAGAAATACATTTTCATTGAAACTAGAAAAATATTTATGTAAATGACGAATATCCCTAAATAGGCCTCCACACAAGAAACCACCTCATACATAAGACAGCAACATTAATAGTTTACAATTATGGTTCTTGGTCATGACCCTGAACGATATCTAAGACAACTTCAGCAAGAAAACATGAGATGGAGAAACAAACTCCTCAACGCACAACCACACGTTGGTCTACTACATCAGTGCCACCAAATAACTGCCACAACCAGCTACCCACAGTTCTCTTCCAAACTATTCTCTAAGACAGAAGATAACGACGTTCCATGAAGAAATTATCCCAATGGAGTGTAAATCGGAAGATGTGATGTAAATGTACAAACAAACGAGTACAGTTTCAGAAAAATTAGGTGATTTATTCAAGAGACATAGCTTCACAAATTGCGCAAGTCAATAACACTTTGGTCCACTGTCCCTTGTGCAATCAGATATTCGCCGCGGCACTGGTTGATAGAATTTAGGATATCCTTCTCAGGGATATAGCGCCGAATTCTGTCCAATTGACAGGTTAGATCGTCAAAATTCCGAGTTGGCTGGTGGACTCTGCCGATTAGGCGCCAAACATTTCGAACTGGGCAGAGATATGACGACCTTGTTGGCCAAGGTATGGTTTCGCAAGCCCAGAGTCAAGCAGTTGAGACTCGCCGTATGTGGGTGGGCCTTATCTTGCTGAAATGTAAGCTCGGGTTGGCTTGACATGATACGCAACAAAAAGTCGTCGACGTACCACTGTGTTCTAAGGATGCAGCAGATGACAGCTAAAGAGATCGTGTTACGAAAAGAAATGGCTCGCCAAACCATCAGTCTGGCAGTCGGACCATATGGCGGGCAACAATCACGTTGGTACGCCACCATTGTCTGGTGCATCTCGAGACACGTCTTCACTAGTCATTGGAGTTCAGTTCGAAGCGGGACACATCACTGAAGGTAATTCTACTTCGTAAATGAGATTTCATTGAGTATCCTTTACTTGTGTGTGTGTTATCCTAAATACAAACCTGGGAGCGTGAACTGACAACCTAAATGTGCTAGTGAACTCAAAGCCACACAACTTATTTGAAACTGAAAAGAATCCTGTGTACGAAAACCGATCTTAATCGTAAGCAAATAAGTAATCAAACCAATAATTTCACGCTCAGTAGACCTGATCAATGCAAAATATTTGAAGAAAAAAACGCAACTGCATTAAAAACTATATAAGAATGTAACCTGAAACACAACAAAATTTCTGCACTGTCGTTTGGCACTGGTAAAATAAAGAAACTGCCAGAACATGCATTGCGCTATGGGAAACGAAACAATCACGCATTATGAATCTCAGTACTGGCGCAAGCAGCAACACAGCCAGACTTCTCAAAATAACTGCTAAAAACTAATTACAGTAGGTCAAGGAAAACTGGCTTCATAATTTTGACACAATGCCTACAAAACACGTGACTCAACTTTTAAGTACTGAAATTTTAGTTAGGAAAGATCGAATCAAAGAAAAGAATTACAGATCCTAATACGAAAATTCATTTAATCTAATAGCTTCTTACGTTCAGAAAATTAACTCAGAAGATCAATAAACAGAATTATTGTCAAAAGCTAGACTGTGACGAGGGTGAAGTGGATCAACAATACAAGTCTACACAATTAAAAAAAATTAACTTTCTAAGTTCTTCATTTCAAAACCTTTTTTATATCCGTATGTTATCCAGCCACTGTTCTGAGTCATCATTCCTCCTCGCAATAAATCTGCAACTCACATAGTTCCAAAAGGGCGTCCATGCATTACGCTGTATACTCAATGAAACCCCGCCTGCTGCACACTGCAGCTATCCACTACTGACTGACAAAGATTCTACGACTCCACATTACTTCCATTTCAGACACAGATACTGTTGCCTAGCAACTGTTTCTCTGGCCACAATTCCTCAAATATATAATTTTCGTTTACAAAAATTAACACATCCAGTACCATCATCAAAAACTGGTACCTTACAACTGCTTATAATATAACAAATTCCTATATAATGTAATTCACATAGAACTATAACCAGATGATTTCTCAGAAGAACTGCATTATCAGCTGAGTCACGTTCATCGTGTAGTTCAAATAGACTCTTTAGGAATAATACAATTAATCGTGCACGCGCAGAATGTAATAACAAATTGAATTGCTCTCACTCACTGTGCACACACGAATACTCAAGTGTGCAATCGATAAACAAAACTAACTTGTCACACGTCACTCACGAACTTCCTTGAAGCATATATGGTTTGCAAGCACACTCAGCTTGCTGCTTGTATACCACGCAGTGCACTGTATCGATCATAAAACCACAAGTGTGTGAAGGTCGTCTGCAGAAGCACTCACGTATGCACGTCTTTATACGAAGAAACCCCTGTCTTCTGCCTGACTGTGATCACTGCCGCTGGCCAAGGAAACCACTCCACCAGGCTGTGGCGTCCACATGACAGCCACATCGTGCGCAGACTGAGTGACATCTGGTTGACAGGACCGCGGCACCCCAGCAGCTACTGACTACACCCAGTTATCCTTGCCACTTGCTCAGCCACGACAGCACACACGGAAATCACTTTCCTACACCCTCCGACGTCTCAGGGCCACTCCATACAAATATCTCGCCAGATGGGGAATTTAACCATGACACTCGACATAGTACATTAGAAACTGCAAATACCGCGGTCAAAACACTGTATTTTCGTTACTGTCGTCTTCAGTCTGACCAGTGGTTTGATGCGACTCTCCATGGATCCCTTAATTCCTGTATAATCACTACAACCTACATCCATTTGAAACTGCTTACTGTAGACAAAATTGGGTCTCGCTATACAATTTTGACCCTTCTCATTTTCCTCCATTATCAATCTCACTATTTCTTGATGGCTTAAGGAGTGCCCTAATAACATTTCCTTTACTCAGGATGTGCCATAACATTCTTTTTTACCTCTTTCGTTCAGTTCCTCCTCACTAGTTAACCAGTCTGTTAATCTAATCTTCAGTGTACTTTAGTAACTTCTATCATTCCTTTTGTGAACTTTCTATCATCCACATTCCATTTCTTTACAACCATACACTCCTTAGGAATACCTTCAAAAAAGACTTCCTATCACTTAAACTTATATTTAATGTCAATATATTTCTCAATTCCAGTAAAACTCTCCTTAATAATACCGGCTTGCCATTTTACATCCTCGCTACTTTAGGCATCATGATATTTTGCTGTCCTAATAAGAAAACTCGTCTAGTACTTTTGCTGTCTCATCAACTAACCTAAATCCCAGAATTAAATTTTCCTTGTATTACTTTTGTTGGTGTACATCCTGTAACTTCCTTTCAAGACACTACCCATTCACTTCAACCGCTGATCGAAATCCTCAGCCATCTCTAACTAAATTACAGTGACACTGCGAACCTCAAAATTTTAATTTCTCCTCCCACAACATTAACTTCTTTTTAAAAATTGCTTTTTGGTTTTCTTCACAATTTGTTCAGTAAACTAATTAATAAATTCACAACAGATTTATATAATTTCCATAATTCCCTAAAGTTTTCGGTTGTATAACACTTCATTGGTGTCAACTATCCAATTTCACAAATACCCTGAAGAACTTGTGTGGAAGTTAGAAGTCTATATTTGTGTTCATAACTCAAGACAAGGATCTGTACATGTATATATAAATATGATATATCTGTAAATTGTTAAGTTACCTTATATTATAATTTTATATTTTGAAAGAAGTGTTCATGATGTAACTGCACAAGCAATTATCTTTATTAACTTGGAATCATACAGAAAACATGTTAAGTTATCCTTGACAGGTGTAATATGAGAATGTAATGGAATATGTTAAATAAGTAATCTACTACACATTGTTCATTCATGAGATCAACACACCATTCATGTGCCTTACATTGCACACAAAACGTTAGCATTTTCTGTCCAGCATTGTGACGTTAGCTTATCATGTTTCATGTCTCATACCTCCCAAGTCCTCACACTAACAATAAACGGAGGATATGAGCAAATCACAGCCCCATGTTGGGCGTCAAAATGTATAACAAATTAAGAAACTGATATTGGATCGAGGAAATTAAAATGCATATCACTCCATGCTGGGAACCAAAATTATAATTAATGCAAATCATGGAAATTAGAACGCAGATCAGCTAACAATAAGAACAAATGCTTAACTCTGCTACATCCACGATTGTTATTAACTTCGTTTCTCATTATTTAAATACCAAAACAACTTCATGAAATTCAGTCACTTTGCCTGAAAAATGTCTGAGCAATACATATATAGAATAATGTTTTAAAATATTTTAAATATTTTGGTCATAAATCTTAATACTGACATATATGGCATTTGGTATAAACAATGTAATGTCACTTATGGTATTTTGCTTTCTATTATATTTTACGCTAATATCGATTTTTGTCGTTCCAAATTATTTAGAACAATCAATAAAATCTCTGTGTGGGCTTGTTTTTTGATTTTTCAAGAAATTGTTTAGGACTACTCAATTATCCGAATCTTTGTTTCTTTCTGCTCAGTTTGAGTTCGGATACCATAGCATTTAGATCATTGACTGATGTTGAGTTGGAAGAATTAGGAAATTCCTAAACAGATGGCGAAACTTTTTTTTTAAAGCTTATGGGACTTAACTGCTAAGGTCAGCAGTCCCTAAGCCTACACACTACATAACCTAAGTTATCTTAAGAACAAACACGCACACTCATGCCCGAGGGAGGACTCGAAACTCCACCGGGACCAGCCGCACAGTCCACGACTGCAGCGCCCTAGACCGCTAGGCTAATCCCGCGCGGCGAAGAAACTTTCCAAAACTGAATATCATGCCACTAACGCATCTGAAAGCAAGTGTGATGACCGTGATGACGGTGCACAGCCTGCGCAGAATACTATACAGTGTTTTGTTCCTAAAAGGGGAAGAGATTATGGCAGTTACTCCCACCAGCGCAACATGTGCGCCTCTTCGAATGCCATCTAGTCTCTTAGATGCTTCCGGGAATGCAACCAGCAGAATAAGTAACATAAAAAAAAATACGTGTGGAGTAGTATTTTGCACAGTAATTCTAAATGAAATTGCAGACATGTCAAATAATCAAAGGCCACGAGTTTATTGTCAAATACTGGCAAACACTGACGATTCTGTTCTTTACGCATATTTCGGACTCTTATCCCTTGCGGATATATGCCGATCACATGGGGAACATACAAAGTGTTTGTGGGGTGAGGATAATGAGCGGTACATATTTCGAGCAAGTTCCAATGAAACATTCTTTACGATACCGCGTTTCCTGTGATTTGGTAAGAAATCTACCAGACAGGAAAAGTGGTGTGTTGATAAATTTCCTGCAGTTTGAAGTATTTGGGTGTAGTGGGTAGAAGCCCTTCTAAAACTTTATAATCCAGGAGGAAATGTTAACCTCGACGAGCTCTTAGCAGCATATCTACGTCACTCCCTATTCTAACAGTATATCGAAAGTAAACTGGCGAAAACTAGGATTAAAACAAGGACTCTGTGATAAAGCAAATCTTCATACGTTCCGAAAACACAACTTTATACACGAAAGGAGAGCGGAGCAGCATCATCTAGTATCAGGAAATGAGGGTGATTAATGATCTTACCTGAGTTGCTAGCTCAGATTATCATATATGAAAACTACTTTCTTCATACAACAATGAAGCAGCTGCTCCTGAAAAGGAAATTAGTCACTTGGGAACTGTACATAATAAAAAAATAGCTTCCATAAAATGTGATCAAATAGAAGGATCATAGGTCTTCGTTATACTTCACGAATGACACTACTGAGGTCAATAACCTTCCTAAGAGAAATAAGGATGTTGCAGTAATCAGCGCAATCCATCATGATGATGGAATCAGCGGCGGGGCTGATAAGCAGACAATACTGATTTCGTGTTATACTTCAGGAGAAGGGGCTGTAGATGTACTAGATTAGCTAATAGGAAAACATACACTCAAACTAAAAACCAGTAGGTGGCCCAAAATTGTTTTTTGCAATATTGGTGATGTGTCTGCTTAAAATACACATGCTTATGTACATCAGATCAGACTAATGTTGAAAGTAGGAAAATTGACGAAAAGAGAAATATTGTTGGAATAATTTAGAAAGTTACTCGTTGCAGAACACATTGCATCAACGAAGCATTTTCGAAGTACAAATGACTCTCTGAGAAGGTTCAGGAGTATCCAAATCCCTGAGGTTATGGCGTGTCAGAAGCAGTAAAAAAATATTATCGTTGAACATGCAATCTATGAGTTCTTTCCAGCAAGCATTGACAATAAAACAAATATATTGTGTGGAAAATGGAATAAACATGTTTACAAAATACGTGGTCCCAACTTGTCTCCAAAGTGCAAGGTGTAGGAGAAAAGGTAGAAAACAAATATTAAAGCTTCCAAAAATAACTCTCTGTATCAAAAACTGTTGTTTCTTAGCTGTGATTTTTTCGATATTGTGACTACATGTGTCCAAACTGCAAGTAAAATTACAAAAAAGGCAAGAAAGAAGAAAAATTATGCAATGATTTCTAAGAAGAATGCCTTATTGAAAACAATCCTTTGGTTCATGCTTTCCCTGTGAGAATATTAAAATGAGAATTAAAGTTCTTTGTATCATTATTATTATTACTGTTATTATCTGAGTTATTTGAAAATTAAGTTCTGAGTATTATTATTGCTGTCCGCTGCTCGTGGTCTCCAATTACGGTCGGAGGAAGGCAATGGCAAACCACCTCCACTAGGACCTTGCCTAGTAAAGCGGTGCGGGTTTCCCGCATCGTTCCCCTACGATCATTATTATTACTATTATTATTTTTTAACAATATACTGTAATACAACGATGTGAACTGTACAAAAATACGGTTTATTAGAAGCTTTTTGTCCTATTTGAATGTAGGTCGTATCGAGCTGAACGGTACATCTCTTCAGTATAGGCGACTAGAACGGAAGGTTTAAATGGTTAAAACAAGGGAACATTTACGTTTGTTACTGTATCGGCACTACAGATACGAATGTCGAGGTCAATTTACCTGAAAATGGACAAGACTCAATAACAGATAAGAAATGGGGACGGATGAACTGTCTCGTCTCTTCACTCAACGAATGAATGAACATGCGTGTGGCAAATGAAGGGTCAGCACAACGAAGTGACTCCACCGCATTATTTGTGTGGCGGCAGGTTGACAGCTGGCAGCTTCCAACTTCTGTGATCCACAGTTTTTCCTCGACAGCTTGGATGGATTCATTTGTCCTTTCTCCTGTGCTTGTCAATTTCATCCCTTTCGGGTATTGTGTGCTCAGTGGCCATTGCGATGTTCCTGTTATTGGTCTCCTGACAACTATTGTCTGCGGTAATTGTCACACATAAGTGCAGTTAGCTTAATGTTTGGAGGCTGAGGTCGGACCAGGATATGCAGTCACATGCTTAAATCGTCATACATTCGGCATGGAGCACAAACTGACCATAGAGATCGGAGCTATGATATGGTTCGAAGTGCAAAGACTGAGTCGACAACAGATTGGCAGGCCCCAAGAAAAACTCATTGTCTCTTCTGATAGCTTGGACTGCCTGCACCCCCTCTCACCTCTGTCAGCTTACTGTCCCTTCCTATACTCACTGACGACTGACCATCTGTGTGCTAGATGTCTATTGACTCTCCCATACGTTTAGCTGCTGCTCAATCGCTTGAAATGACTGATGTACTGACTAGCCCCTGTCTCTTTACTCTGTGATCTCTTAGTCACCTCTGTCTCCCCTTCTCAAATTGATTCATAGTTTTCTTCCATTTTCCTCACTCTGTTGTCTTTCTATTACAAATCCTTCGTCATCAGTGGGTGCAACTTGCAACACCACCCAGTGAACGATGCCATGTAACAGTGCCTCCCAGGCTTCAGAGTGAAAATTTCAGATTTCGCAGTGGACAGCGTGTAACACAGGAAGTCCTGTCATATTCTGACGCTGTTCCTCACTGTGGCAATCACACTGGCAGCAATCTCCCCTACAAAAAATACACCACCATACATTGCTTCAAATGTTTGTCTGCATGCCTGAATAGTGAAAAAAGTATCCACGCAGCAATAAGCCTGTTTGTTTGCAACTTTACTGCCTGTGCTTTGCTCAGTTGCCCCCCAGCTACTTGTTGTTCGGCAGCATCCCCAATGTTGTAAATTAGACTTTAAATGGGATGACCCGGAGTCTGACATCCCCTTCAGTGAAGCTGTGCTTGTCGGGGTTTTCGGCGTGTCTCGCATACCTGTAGCAGCCTACACGTCCCACTCATCCTCAGCTCTGGGCAGTGAACTATTACACAACTTCTTGGACTTTTAAGATTTTGGCACAGAAGTTTGAGATTAGCAGATTTTTCGTTTGGTTTGTCTATGTACACCTGGTCTATCAGTCACACAGTTCCTGTTCATAAAAAGAAATATCACATCCACAATAATAAAATATTGACTTCACTTGTCCACTTTGCGTGTGTAAAGGGGAAGTGACATTATCAGTTGTGCCTCAGCACGTCAAATACAATTGATGACTTCCACAAACAATCCCGCCTATCATAAAGCAACATAAATAAATAAACACACAACATATATACAACACATCAAGACCTTAAAATAGATGGAATGGTATCATAATGCCAGAAATTAAAATGTGACAAATATACAAAAGATACATAGAAATAAGACATGTGGTTATCTTTGAGGAAGTTATATTTGATGAAACAATAACATCCACTCATACATTAAGAATACGTCAAGCAAGTATGTAGATAAATATGATGCTGTGCACACTTTGGTGTCTGTGCCGGCTGTTGATATCTTTACTGTACTGTCTTGATCTTACAGCACTTCTTTCCCATTTTGACAACTGAACACTCAGGTTATATTGGTCTTTTCAACAGTATTTAACATTTTGAGATGCACACATAAAACACATCCGACCATGACCCATTAGTTAGTGTTCTGTTGTAACAAGCACCCACTGACACGTCAAAAGAGCCAAATTCTCCCGGCGAGCACTCTCTGCTGACATATGTATTTGACTCAGATGACAATGAACTGTCAAACATTGGCTCTACCCATGCCCCTCACGGTTTTTACAATTCTTTCACTATATCTGATCATTATATTACACAATATGTTCGCTATAGTTACATCTGTTAGTAGTTCAACTGAAACAGCTCATGTAGGGTACATCCCTCATGCTATCTCAAACTAAACTAAAAAAATAAGTACTATATGAGCAATACCTTTTTTCAGGTTTATTTTCAGTACAGAACAATTAAAATCGGAAATGTGGTTTATAGCAGCAGGATATTGAATTTCAGTCAGTATGGTTCTTTTAACAACATCACTTTAATGCTAACAATCACAAATGCTCATTTCTCCGAACTCTTAACAAGTAAGAAAATATGCAGTTAAAATAATATCAACACAATACCAAATCGAATTGCAGAAGCCCCTGAAACCACAGTATGGGACCTTATAAAACATGCAAAATCAATCAAGAGGTTATCTACTCGTGACTAGTGCTGATCACAGTACTATAAGAATCGCGAAGAAAATTGACATGAAGAAACCGTTTCGGTCAGTCCACCTGCAGTTTTTTGAAGGACCCGTCCACGCCGAAAAGTTCGTAATCATACTGGCTGTCTGCTGGTCTTCTGGTTTCGTCCACTACGTGTTTGTCTTCTTCCCTGTACCAGTCCCTGAGTGCTACCATCCGATCCATGAGGCCACCTGTAACATTAACGTTAGATACGTATTAGTCAGTTGTATGTTGTCTGACTAGCGTTTAAATAGCAGTATAACTGGTTTAGATTTCTAGTTTGTAATATAATTTTTAAATTGACTTATCATTATTAGTAATGTTAAATACGGATTTTATGCCAGCATTGTAGGATAGTTGTCACACTATTCTAATGGTCACTCTTCTGGTCGTGTTCAGATGAGGTTAGGATGACTGTTGTGGTTAAGATATAAGTCTCATATATTTGGAGAAACGGCGTTAAAATATTTATTCATCATATTCTGATTTTCATTTTCTATATTGACGTTATTATAGCTGGAATGATTGTTCTTACAATAGTCATTTTAACGCCACACTGCTGGTACAACGAGGTAGAAACACTCAAATGAAGTTGATGAGCTCTTAAGTTTCTGCATACCTCAAACACACTGCCATACAGTCTCCCTGTTCTGCAGAGAAAATGCTGAACTTTATTTGACAGACATACTGAACACAGCATTGTAAACTTCGTAACCACGTTAACTCTGCTACTTTCTACTTGCACTCCCGTATTTGGAAATAATTTTTGGCCTTTTTTACTTTGTTATTTGGGCTGTTTGCCCATATTGCTTACTTTAACATGGGATGCCATTTAGTATTCATATGACAGGTGGCAGATGCCTAGAAAATAGAATACGCAATTGAAACCAAAACAAAGAGAAACCTTCGCTTGTTTCAATGATGTGCCTTGAGTACATGGAGTGCTCATGGTCGTGAATGCAAATATCCAGTAACAAGATAAATAAAGATGTTAGTAAGAGATGCAAAACTTTATATTTCTCATATAGCTTATGTCGTTTCTCTTTTTATCTCATCCATAATGTTGGAAAACGTACATGCCATCGATTTCAGAGCCCAAAGGTATAAATTTTAGGCAATTTATAGGTAGCAGCGGTGAATCAAGTAGAATGGCTATGGACATTCCAGTGCACAGTTAAATCTGCACTGCTAGTCCCTACTTGCAGTTGCAGTTAAAACAAAGTGGCGGTGGATGTACATTGGAAAACTGCAAGATGGCGCTGTCGGGAAATTGAAAAATTGCAAAATGGTGGTGGTTGGTATTTCAAAATGAGGGCTGATGGTTGAAGGACCTTTAACAGAAAGAATTCTAGATGACGAACTAGACCTATTGTGCTATTTAAAATGGACGGAATTTTTTAAAAATTCCAAAATGGCAGTTATGCTTTGTAGTCTCGCAGAGAATACGGTCCAAGAGGATTTCATGTCCAGAAGTCTCTGAATGATTCGAATTTAGCATAAACTAGCATCATGCTCAAAAGTATCCAAAGTACGTGAATTATTTATCAACAAGACACGAAGCTATAGCTATGTAATTGACGCTATTTCCACATCATAAATACGTAAGCAAACAAACAAGACTCACGCACACACACACACACACACACACACACACACACACACACACACACACACTCACATGTACACACACTATACTTATTTGAGGGCAATAATGCTCAATTGTCTGGATGACTGCCACCATCCTAGATGCTATTCGATGCGGCAGCGATGGTCAGTTTACGGAGTAATCTCCATTACAATGGATACTCCTGAGTTTGTCCATGATGATCAGTTGACAACGTATCCTTCATTACCTTGGTTACTATTGGTTGGGGGGGGGGGGGGGGGGAGTGGCTGACAGGCAATGAGAGTACATTTACGAGGTACCTGTCAGTACCCTAGATGCTACTGTTTATGGAAATGGTCAACTGATAGAATGACTGCCCTTACTCTGGACAGTACTGGCCAGGCAATAATGGTCAGCTGACAGGTCATTTTAGCGGGCATAGTGTGGTCACCTTGGCAATTTTTAATTGATTGTTGAGTGAGAGAGTGCTTTACAGTTGTTTTTTGTAACCAAAGCCATTAATAATTGTTTTTATACCTCGCTAAAATATTAATCTCAAATACATTATTGCTTCATCAGTGAATTCAATGTATCATGATCCTATACAGTTTCCTTTTAATTTACATTCAGTGCCGTAAGATAAAGAACCTTTAAGTGCATGTGGTCCACAAACTCTAGAGTTCACACCTGACACTGCTGACATTAAAGTAATATTAAAGTACAGAACGGCACATACTTCTAAAACATTATTACTTCGTTGATATGCGAAGTGATACACTAAATCCAAAAGTTCTGTAAAAAATACGTGTACTTGTTACAACACTGTAGCTTCTACACCACTAAAAGTCTGTCAAAATTCGGAAATATACTGGCAATACATTATTCCCACATATTTATTATAGTGTATTTAACAGGAATGAGTTCCAATAAAAATTCATGTATCAGGAATGAATAGATCTTATAAAATGATCTCAGTGAAACTTTTTTACGTCTAAAGACGTCAAGAGAACTAACATCTTACATGAAATATGGTACAAGACACACACTGACCGCTTCAAATCGATCCGACGGATATACGATGATCCACTACACAGGTGAGATTCAGTGATCCGCCACAAGGCGACTAAATCAGGCAGAGCACAGTCACCTGCAGAAAAGTCTCGAATCACTAAGTTAGGGTAAATCAGAAACTATGCGAAATCGTACTACTTATGGGATGCGTGTAGCTTATACAAATGAGTGGGGCTTGATGAACAAAAGGAGACTTTGTACAATATTGATAGGTAAATTGAAGTGGAACATTTTAGTCACACATTTCTGCCCATTGCCATTTAATAATGCCACATTTATTGTTATGACCAACAATCGTACTATTTACATTATAGATGTGCATTTTGTGAATCACAGATGACTGGCAAACTGCAGCTACATAGAATCGACATTTTAAAATTATTGTGATAGACATATGGAAAGGTAACATTGTCGTCAGACAGTTATGTTCACTGGTTTAGATGTTTTAAAAATGCTAAATTGTTTATCATAACCTCTAGTCATACCAGTTATGTTAGGAATATATGATTAATGCTTGATTAAAAATGATGTTTCTATAAAACATTTCTGGAATTTCATTTCTAACACAGCTTGGTCTTCTTGTCAGTGGAGTTGAGTCGACTAAAGACGTGTCATTTATATGTAATGTCACTGACCTCGCTCATTCCCGACGATTTACGTTTGGAATCATGATAGCCCATTAAAATGAGAAAGGAGATTGGAAAACAACATTTATGTGTAGCATATTTTACTTCTGATAGATTGGTAAAAACTGCATTGTGATCAGACTATAGATCAACACTTATGTCAATTTTAATTAAGCACTGGGATTAGAATTTGCTGTATTAAGCGATAGCTAAATGCACCCATTGTCATGCCGTGGGGCGTCTAATCATCTGAGAATCGAACTTCATCATTGTGGGGGCTCAGAGCACAATATTGGGAAGTTTTCAGGATGGTTTGCGTAACAATGTGATAGGCAGAACTAGAATTTAGATGCAGTTTGATGGGGCGGAAACCCCTTGGCTACAAGAAGATGGGTCTATGACAGGCCTTGAACCCCAAGAAAGGAAAAATAGTATACCCAGAATTAACAGTTTTTGAGAGGTAGTATTAAGAAGACATTACTTCAATTAGATTTCGGAAAGAAACCCTATAGGATGAAACAATATAGGACACTATATTACAGTAAGGGAAAATATTACTAAAGTTGCTTGTCCTACGTTACAGTACTTCAAGAAGTGATAAATGTGGATGACAGATCATGTGGTATTCTCTGCAGCAGGACCTACATCAAATATCAATCCCAATTCAGTTGCCAATAAGCATCTTACTTGTCAATTTTATGTCAGCCGAGTCTGAATATGTACAGTCACGTAGACAGTGGTTTCATCTAGTGTTGTGACAGCGTACTTTGGTGGTAACAATATTTTTCAGCCTTAGATCAAGTTAGTGCAATGAACCAAGTTTACGAGACGTCGTAAGCCATCACTCAGCCTACAGCCCATAAGTTAGTCCATGTTGATTGTTTGCTTGTATACTGTTTCACTGTGGTTAATAGACCATCACTACTGACCTAGTTGCCACAAAACTATCCTGGTGCTTCGTTTCTAGACACGCATAGCAAGGCAAAGAGTGGAAAGGGCACAGAGCAGCAGTGTTGTGGTGATTTTATACATGAGTAGATATTTTGGCTAAGGTGGTGGAAGTGTCCTGTCAATCAAAATTAGTTTTTGCTCATGTAAGCTCAGTGAATTTCGATGAGTGCTACTGTGCATAATTGTTGTAACTAATGAACACCGTCCAAACTGGAGAAAAACGGCCTCAGCAACGTATTTCCATTCACATTCTTAGTTTGTTCTTCATTTGATGGTGTACCAAAATCACCCAGAGTGCCGTTCTTTGAATGCAAAGCTTAATAAATTTTCATATATGAGAGTGCAGCGTGTGAGTAAATGCATAATAAGAACGATTAGGTAAGGTTAACAGTACAAGTAAGCGTGGCTTACTCAGTCATGTACCCCTGTTAGTTATCAGAATACCGTGACAGCCTGATTGTTCTATATTACATTGCAGGAGTGACTTTTTGGTTTTGATTTCCTCTCTGTGTTAACTGATGTATGAACTGGTCAGCAATAAATAATCTGTGAAAAGTCTATTATTGCAGTTCTTACGCTAAGACGCATCAAAATTGTTAAATAATTAAATTCATATTAGGAAGAAATGAAATGATAATTAAATGGACACCCTAGCTGCAAACAGACGTTGATGTACTTCATTGGGGACATGTTGAAAATGTGTGCCCAGACCGGGACTCGAACCTGGGATCTCCTGCTTACATGGCAGACGCTCTATCCATCTGAGCCACCGCGGGCACAGAGGATAGTGCGTCTGCAGGGACTTATCTCTTGCACGCTCCCCGTGAGATCCACATTCCCAACATGTCCACACCACTACATTCGTAGTGCGCCTATCACGCACTATCCTCTGTGCCCGCGGTGGCTCTGATGGATAGAGCGTCTGCCATGTAAGCAGGAGATCCCGGGTTCGAGTCCCGGTCGGGGCACACATTTTCAACATGTCCCCAATGAAGTACATCAACGCCTGATTGCAGCTAGGGTGTCCATTTAATTATCATTTCATTTCTAGCAAAGCTGCATGGTCATCCACGGTAACTGTTCTTCCGGGAACAGATACTACCGTCGTATATAGTTAAAATATGGCTACCCGGCCATTGACCTTCTTGTGCGAACGCACACGCTATGCCCGAACTCGTACGGGACTTGGTAGATTAATCTGCCACGAGTAATGAGTATGATGGGCAAACATCTATTAGGCGCACTACTAATGTAGTGGTGTGGACATGTTGGGAATGTGGATCTCACGGGGAGCGTGCAAGGGATAAGTCCCTGCAGACGCACTATCCTCTGTGCCCGCGGTGGCTCAGATGGATAGAGCGTCTGCCATGTAAGCGGGAGATCCCGGGTTCGAGTCCCGGTCGGGGCACACATTTTCAACATGTCCCCAATGAAGTACATGAACGCCTGTTTGCAGCTAGAGTGTCCATTTAATTATCATTTCATTTCTAGCAAAGCTGCATGGTCATCCACGGTAACTGTTCTTCCGGGAACAGATACTACCGTCGTATATAGTTAAAATATGGCTTCCCGGCCATTGACCTTCTTGTGCGAACGCACACGCTACGCCCGAACTCGTACGGGACTTGGTAGATTAATCTGCCACGAGTAATGAGTATGA
Organism: Schistocerca nitens; assembly: GCF_023898315.1. Classification (NCBI taxonomy): domain Eukaryota; kingdom Metazoa; phylum Arthropoda; class Insecta; order Orthoptera; family Acrididae; genus Schistocerca; species Schistocerca nitens. Next base: position 255,706,348 of record NC_064618.1, read on the forward strand.
TGGGCAAACATCTATTAGGCACACTACTAATGTAGTGGTGTGGACATGTTGGGAATGTGGATCTCACGGGGAGCGTGCAAGGGATAAGTCCCTGCAGACGCACTATCCTCTGTGCCCGCGGTGGCTCAGATGGATAGAGCGTCTGCCATGTAAGCAGGAGATCCCGGGTTCGAGTCCCAGTCGGGGCACACATTTTCAACATGTCCCCAATGAAGTACATGAACGCCTGTTTGCAGCTAGGGTGTCCATTTAGTTATCATTTCATTTCTAGCAAAGCTGCATGGTCAACCACGGTAACTGTTCTTCCAGGAACAGATACTACCGTCGTATATAGTTAGGATGAAATTAAAATATTGCAGGCTCAGCAAACAATGGGAAGTCCTCAGCTGACTTTAGCAAGTCTGAACTTGATGCTTAAGCATTTGACTTATTGGAACAAGCCTTGACTCGCTGTTCAGAACTTGTGACTAATCACTAAAAAGGAAAGTGGGATTTTTGATGAGAGATGTCATGGTTGGAAATAAAAAGAAATAGTTCAACTGCATGTTGATTCAAATGAAGGATTTTATGCAAGACTCTACACAAAACTAGCGAAAGTGATAGCTAATAAATGCAGTGATAAATTTTGACATACACAACAACACCTGTTTCAAATAGACAATTGTAACAGGTTTAAATCCTGTAAATAAGGATACACAATGGGTGTCTATTTTCCATATGCAATCAAATTAAATATTGCTAAAATAATGTTTCCTACAGAGCTGAAGTAAGTGTACATATTGGAAAAAAAGAACAAAAGTACCTCTGTTAATGTCCAGTATTCTCATTGTGAGTGCATGGTTGTGCAAAACGAAATTAAGGAAGGATTTCGTGTTGCACCGTTACATGTCACTAAGCAAACATAAACTCATTAATGTTAGTGATAGCTAATACAGCTACATACCATTTCTGTCAGATAAAAAGCCTTGACAAACACGCATGTAACAGCATTACCCCACATCGTAGCTCAGTTGACGTATGTGAGCGCTGTTTGTATTATGTTCAATACTTGGAAAAATTAGAGTACACTCTTGACTGTGTGAAGTTTAAGCCAGTCAGCAGTATCAACAGTATGGAGGGAATGAGTATATAAAATTTACTAATTTTAACGATTAGTTCCCTTTATAATTTATGCTAATGCAAAATGCATGCTAGAAAGAGTTGCTACTTACGATATCAGCAGCAACTCTGGTTGTTATTCTAACCAAATACATCTAATGCACCATTCAGTATACACTGTACGTACCATGAAGGATATTCAGAATTTAAATTGTACAGAGGTAGTGAGTCCAAGATTTCGTCCACTGAACAGCTGTACGTGATTGTTGAGGCTATTAATGATTTTTTGTTGCAAAATAGAAAGATGGACATGAGTCCAGAAGAAGAATTAATGTTCTAGACAGCAGATGTCTGTTATATTTGCCGATAACCATTTATGGAAGGAGATGTGAAACATAAAAGTCACTACCATTTTATTGATCAATGTAGGTATGCTGCAAATGTATGTTGTCCGACTAGCGTTTAAGTAGCGGTATACACTGAGGCGACAGAAGTGATGGGAACCCCCCTCCCCCCCCCCCCCCCCCCACGAGTACCGTGTCTGACCTTCTTTATCCCGGTGTAGCGCAGGAACTAGACGTGGCATGGACTGAGTCAGTCGTTGAAGGTGCCCTGTGCAAGTATTGAGCCATGCTACCTCTAGAACCAGCTATAATTGTGAAAGTGTTGATGGTATTGGTTGTGGGCTATAACTGAGCTCTCGATTATGTCCCATACGTGTCCGATAGTGTTCATATCAGGTGATCTGAGTGGCCCAATCATTCGTTAGAATTGTCCAGAATGTTCTACAAACCAATCGTAAACAGCTGTGGTCCTGTGACACGGCGCAATGTCATCCAGTAAAATTTCCATCTTTCCTCGGGGGCATGGGGTCCGCCAATGGCAACATATGGTCTCCAAGTAGCCGAACATAACCACTTGACCAGATGACTCAGTCCATCCCATGTAAACAGAGCTCACACAATTATGGAGCAACTACCAAATTGCACAATACCTTGTAGACTACTTATGTCCATCGCTTCGTCGGTCGACACCACACTCTAAGCCAACCATCTACTTTTACCAACCAAATTTGAGACTTGTCTGACCAGAACACTTTCTTCCAATCGTCTGAGCTGCATCAAACCAGTCTCAGGACTGAAGACTACAACAACGACAACAGGGTCCAACTGGTACGGTCACTACCCCACGAGAAGCTCTGAGGGCGATGTCGTGGTGTTAGCAAAGGAGTTCGTGTCGGCCATCTGCTGCCAAAGCCCAAAAGACCACAAACGCTGAATTTCGTCGCACTGTCCCAACGGATACGTTCGTCGTACGTCCTGCCTATTACACACTGTGTTGCTTGTCTGTTAGCACTGACAACGCTACTCTAACGCCGCAGTTCTTGGTCGTTAAGTGAAGGCCGTCGGCCACTGCGTTGTCCGTGGTGAGAGGTAATGCCTGCATTATGGTGTACTCGGCACACTCATGATACTGTGGACCTCGGAATATGGAATTCTCTAACAATTTCCAAAGTGGAACGTCCCATGCGTCTAACTCCAACTACCACTCCGCGTTCAAAGGCTGTTAATTCCCCTAGTGGGGCCATGATCACGTCGGAAACGTTTTCACCTGAGTACAAATGACAGCTCCATCAATGCATCGCCCTTTTATACCTTGGGTACACGATACTACTGGCACCTGTATATATCGCTTTTCTATGACTTTTTGTTACCTTAGCCTATTTCATAATCAGACTATTAAGATGGTCATTCCTTGATCTCAAACCTATGTGAACCAACGATGACCGATGGCAACGTAAAATGTAAACAAATCCACGCCACATTCCTCTGCTACCATCGAATATGGAGCAATAGAAATCGCATACGTTGAGAAGGGTATCGTTACTTCGGATAAGTGCTTTAACAAATATCAATAAAAAGACGGCACGCAGTATCTCGGTTTGCAGGAGGGAGGGGGGGTGGGGGTGGGGACTCCTGGGGGTCGGTTCCTATTTGAGCTACGAACAAGAGGTAAAAAGTTTTTGGTTAGTCATTTGTATAGCGATTTGAACATCCGTCTTGCTGTAGCTATGTTACAGTACATTAAGGAACTTCTGAATGACGAACAGAACCGGCGCCCAGGCAAATTGTACGAATCGATTAATTCCTTTTGCAAAAGATTTTAATTGGGCTGAAATTAATGCTTAGTTAATGACTTCATCTGTATTTGCGCCGTTGGAATTTTACGTGAAGACATGCACAAATCACGTTTACCAAGTGCGCCATTTCTGTACTTGAAATTTTTACGAATCAGTTCAAACTTTGCCCGAAGGTAGATACATAGACGAAGCCAAAAGTAAATTTTCTTTTGTCCAATAGTCTTCATTAGTTGTCGACATGTGGTGGTTTGAAATGGAGTTAAATGTAGCACGTACAATTCTTTTATACGTGCATGCGTGGAAACGGTCAAAAGTGAACGAAATAAATAAAAAATGCTTTCTTACAAAAAATTCCAAACTCCCTTTCAGTAATGTTGCTTCATTTCAATTTTACGTACAACAAAAAGTTTTTTCTGAGTTTTTATGTGCGTGCCACTCATAGGTTTCAAACTTGTGTGAATCAGTCGAAATTTTGTACGAGGGTAGACAAAGACATGAAATTAATGGCGTTCCTGTTGTTCTTTATCCATTGCCACGATATAAGCAACACGACTCGAGAGACAATAAAGAAACCTATACTGTATCAGTAATCTGCCCAGTCAAAAAAAATTTACATCGGTTGCCAAGCTATGGTGGTCGAACATCACAATCATGGTAGAGTAAAGGTTGGGAAGGAGTATGAAAAATGCTCCTACCGTAGTATAAAAAAGGTGAATAAGTTCTGGGCAGAGATAGGTATGTGAAAGACGGGAATTTGCTTTTCGATTTGTTTAATAGTCTCAAAGACATTTGACTGAAAACGTCTTGATATATTCGAGATTTTTACGAGTTAACAATCATTCCCCAGTACAGTGAGCTGTCTTAGCTGCAAGGTGCTGGCGCACCTGCACGCTTAAGTCTAGAAGATTCGCCAGCCATATTAAATTATAATATTATATGGCTGAAGAGCATACATGTAATAGCTAAAAACGTTTATGTGTATGGATAACATATCTGACGGTGGATTTGTTCCTCAGGGGACGCTAAAACAGTTTTTTGATTTGACCATAGCGGTTGATTTTTCTCCTGAGGGGACCATTTCTCCCCAAATCCACCCACTGCTACATATCTGGCAAAGGATGTAGCAACAAATAGACACAAATTTATGTGCTTCTAAAGAGAGGGGGTGGGGGGCTGCATCTACAATAGGAAGTATCAGAGACTGAGGGGGCATCAATAGGAAGTGTCCCATGTGAGGATGTATGAATCCTAAACTTTTATGACACGCTATTTCATATTGCACTACGTGACAAATGCCGCGTTAGATGACATGATGGCATGTGTCATATTGTAAGACATTGCATAAGGTACATCAGGTATCATGTTACTTAATTTGACACGATGCATTGTATTACATGACATGGGTACTAATAAAAGTGCTGGTTGTGGGAAGGGTCCTATTAGCATATTTCGCTTGAAACATTTATTTACGGTACATTCCTTGGTGGAGACTGTCTTTCTGTAACACTCCACAATATCAATTAACTAGTCTAATGCAAACTGCAGCATTTTTATAACAACTCAACAATACGAGTTTCTCACAAAAACTGACGCACGAAACACGGCTGCATTCAACTTTCTAATAAAATACAGTTGTAGTCAACTTTCGAGACAGTGTTGGCACTTCACTAGAGAAGATTAACCAGTACATTAGGCGTAACTCTTTTATGTCGGACACCCTGTACTAACAAGTAAAAAAGTGCGAATACCACAACATGTTTTTTGTCTTTTAAACTGCCAGATATGTCGAGACACTAGTTCCCTTCTGTTATATGCCTACTCGCCTGTTTATTGCTGTAAAAGGAGCAGTTTTCATTCTATTTGCAGTAGTGCATCAATAGAGGAGATGCGCCATAAATATCTGATTTATAGATTAACTTAAATATTTGATATGTTTTCTCGAAAAGTGTGCATCTTAATTGAAGTAACATGAGCTCAAAGGAATAAAGCCATATTATCCTGTCGAATACGAAATTAATTTACTTAGTCAGAAGGATGTATTTCCATTTGAGTATGTGCGTAATGACTCATAATTTCTAGATGATCATTTGCCTCTAATTGAGAAGATTAAGTTTATTAGCAGGTAAAGCTATAACAGACGATAAGAAGCAAAGAACTAGCAGGGTGTGGAATTTATTAAAATTTAAGAAATTTTTGAGAGTCTTCCGATATACACTCCTGGAAATAGAAAAAAGAACACATTGACACCGGTGTGTCAGACCCACCATACTTGCTCCGGACACTGCGAGAGGGCTGTACAAGCAATGATCACACGCACGGCACAGCGGACACACCAGGAACCGCGGTGTTGGCCGTCGAATGGCGCTAGCTGCGCAGCATTTGTGCACCGCCGCCGTCAGTGTCAGCCAGTTTGCCGTGGAATACGGAGCTCCATCGCAGTCTTTAACACTGGTAGCATGCCGCGACAGCGTGGACGTGAACCGTATGTGCAGTTGACGGACTTTGAGCGAGGGCGTATAGTGGGCATGCGGGAGGCCGGGTGGACGTACCGCCGAATTGCTCAACACGTGGGGCGTGAGGTCTCCACAGTACATCGATGTTGTCGCCAGTGGTCGGCGGAAGGTGCACGTGCCCGTCGACCTGGGACCGGACGGCAGCGACGCACGGATGCACGCCAAGACCGTAGGATCCTACGCAGTGCCGTAGGGGACCGCACCGCCACTTCCCAGCAAATTAGGGACACTGTTGCTCCTGGGGTATCGGCGAGGACCATTCGCAACCGTCTCCATGAAGCTGGGCTACGGTCCCACGCACCGTTAGGCCGTCTTCCGCTCACGCCCCAACATCGTGCAGCCCGCCTCCAGTGGTGTCGCGACAGGCGTGAATGGAGGGACGAATGGAGACGTGTCGTCTTCAGCGATGAGAGTCGCTTCTGCTTTGGTGCCAATGATGGTCGTATGCGTGTTTGGCGCCGTGCAGGTGAGCGCCACAATCAGGTCTGCATACGACCGAGGCACACAGGGCCAACACCCGGCATCATGGTGTGGGGAGCGATCTCCTACACTGGCCGTACACCACTGGTGATCGTCGAGAGGACACTGAATAGTGCACGGTACATCCAAACCGTCATCGAACCCATCGTTCTACCATTCCTAGACCGGCAAGGGAACTTGCTGTTCCAACAGGACAATGCACGTCCGCATGTATCCCGTGCCACCCAACGTGCTCTAGAAGGTGTAAGTCAACTACCCTAGCCAGCAAGATCTCCGGATCTGTCCCCCATTGAGCATGTTTGGGACTGGATGAAGCGTTGTCTCACGCGGTCTGCACGTCCAGCACGAACGCTGGTCCAACTGAGGCGCCAGGTGGAAATGGCATGGCAAGCCGTTCCACAGGACTACATCCAGCATCTCTACGATCGTCTCCATGGGAGAATAGCAGCCTGTATTGCTGCGAAAGGTGGATATACACTGTACTAGTGCCGACATTGTGCATGCTCTGTTGCCTGTGTCTATGTGCCTGTGGTTCTGTCAGTGTGATCATGTGATGTATCTGACCCCAGGAATGTGTCAATAAAGTTTCCCCTTCCTGGTACAATGAATTCACGGTGTTCTTATTTCAATTTCCTGGAGTGTATGTCTGAAAATTTACATGCTACTGCATGCTGATGTGTTCAAATACTCGGTAGCTTATTTCTTTAAACATATGACGTTAGAAAAGACTCCTAAAGGTATATCACTAAGACAGAGTCCCTAGACGAATCCATACATAAAGATAATTGCAAGAAAATGTATGACTGCAAGCTATGATTTTGAGAAGAATGGTGTCGAACTTATGAATAATAGTGTATTTGATAAAACTATCCAAACTGTATGAAAAATGATGGTCATGAAACTAGCGAGATTGCGGTAAGAGCGATACAGAGCAGCTAAATTGATTAAAAAAAATTTCAAAGGTGCGCTCTTTGTAACGAAAATTCACCAATCATTAAACATATTTAATGCAATATTTGAAAAACCAACAGTAGTAGGAAAGGTGATTTTAGATATTTCATAGACTCGTAACTTAGACTTTTCTTATGGATAAGTACTGAACAAGTTTCCAGCAAAGCAAGTAAAACTGTTTTTTCACAGATACGGATAGCTTAATTTATCATACAAAAACTCAAATATTTTCAAGGACACCAGGAATGATGTAGTTACATGGTCTGATACCTCATGTTTCCCTGTAGATAACGTGTATCACATTCCACTTGTATATAAGAATGGGAATGGGGTAACTGAAAGAGGAGTTTATTGGTGAATCATTACTAATTTACAAAAATAAATTAATTGAAAATTTAAAAAGACATGAAATGTGATTTGTAACTTCTTTGTTGTATGAAAATGTAATAAAACATTGTGATTTTACTGTATATGTGAAAACGTAAGAAAAAGAATCATGGAATATGATACAGCTTGGGGCCACCAATGTGTGAAAGAAGATGAATGAAAATGATTGTGTGTGGGTGTGAAATTTTGAAAACTGTTAACTGTGATTTTAGAGAATGTGTGGGCATGTAAGAAACATTAAATGTGTGTTGTATCTGATTGATTGTGGGAAAAATAGACAAAATATGAGACATTTTGTTTCATTTGTTTCACTTGAGACTTCTTTCAGTTTAGCTGTAGACTGACAATTCGTTTAACACAAAAAAGCGTGATCCTCAAACCCCTGAGATAAGCTCTTGAAGTGAGTCTACTGTCAGACACTCACGGCTCTATATGTTATCTTTGTTTTTCAACCTCTTTTTCATAGTTGCAGATATACAAGTTGTATGGTCAATTACTGTCTTTTCAACAGTAAGGAAAGTCTTATGAATATCAGATGGGTTTCGCTTTATTCTACAGCATCTGCAGTTTCCAGGGTTTTTGTTCTTTATTTCATTCCTTTTTTTTCTTCCACGTGTATGTGTTGGGATTTTGCACATATCACTTTCACTGGACTAAATATATTCACATGTCTGTATTGAGAAGCTGAAAGAGCACAGGTAACACAGACAACTGAATATATTATGGGCAGTTAAAGTGCTGTGTGCTAAATTTCAACACATACACGCAGTAAAAGAAGTATAACAGAGTAATTAACGAAAATACCTCACCACTGAAGATGCTTTAGAACAAACAGAAACGTGCCTGTTCTTAATAAGATTTTCATTACAGTTGCAAGAGCGGTAATTAGCATATACAACTTTAGGTTCTCTGACTTATGACACTGAAAGTAATAACAGGGTAAAGCATAAAAGATAAGCTATAAATTTATTGTTAAGGTCCAGTTTTAGGTGCAGTATTTAACACGGCACGAGAGAGGTGGAATTTACTGACGAGACTGTACAGTATTTGTCATCTTTGTGAAACAGGTGAAATATGGTGATGCAATATTTTAAGTAGAGTTTTTAACATAATATTTGTATAAAAGAGAGAAAGCGGCTACCATTTAAACTGTGCACTCGACCGTCTAGAGCAATTATATTTAATCAAATTTCGTAGCCTGTGTGATCTTCTGATAAAAATATTTACTGAACTTTCCTTCATGCGTCAGCAAACCCAAAGACATCTTACGCATCTCATGATGACTTGTTACTCGAAAAATAGAAGATGGCGCAGGATGCAGATTTAAATTAACTCCTCCGTCCTCGTAAGGTGCATGAATAAGGAGCCATTCGGCTCTTGGTTTGACACCCGTGAGATCAGCTCAGTGGAAAAGGAAAATGTAAAGTGGGGAATATGAAGTAGGGAATAAATGAAATTTACTGTTCCTCGATAAAGTCTCTATTAGATAACGTTCCCAGTATCTCAAAGCACCATGGTAGCTAAAACATTTTGAAAATAAAATCTTGCACTTTTGGTTAACAATCAATCTCTATCCGTCTTGCTCATATAGCGTAGCACGCAAGCGCTAACACGCAGGAAAAGTAGTTGAACCAAATCAGGATCGAATCTACATGAAGGATTAACGACCATTGGCTAGTATGTCATCAATCCTGGGTGTGATTCTTGGGCGATATCCCAAGCTCGTTTAGGCAAATCTCGGCTGCTCCCTAAATTCCGCCCAGACAATGCGATATACACAGAGTTAAAATATTATCAGATACAGAGGAAAGTTTACACGTTTTGCAGACAGATGGTGCACACCATATTTCTAATTTAGGTCACCTTGACGACTGTTGTGTCAGGAAGGCCGTCCAGCAACAAAGTTAAATAATGAAATAAAATTTTCCAAATTCTGGAAGAGGGGACTCCAGACTAGACGGTATAAATGCTAGAGAAAATCAGAAGAAGAAGAAGAAGAAGAAGAAGAAGAAGAAGGAGAGTCCATCTGTATCCCACTACGTAAATAAATTTAATAGAAAAGCGATTTTTAAGGGAACTGGAAGATCTAGTCATGACTGCGTCGAACTTCAAACACAGAGAGAGTGGGTTGGTTAAGGTAATCCAAGCGCCGTAATGTTTAAGGGCTTCAGGTCCCCTTCCAGTTATCCTAGTTTAAGCTTTTCGTCGTTTCCTTATATCTGTTTTGGCGAGTACTGTGGTAGTTAGCTTGAAAAAAGAGTTTGTGGCCCGTCCCTTCCCGCTCCATAGCCGATCGGACTTTAAAACCCTGTCTTTCTTCAATCAGAAAGACTCAATAGCAAATACTAAGTCGAGTTTGCGTATGAACGAAGAGTGGTTATCAGGCGAGATATAGTCTGCCTGACCAAGAAGTGAAGTTTTCAGAGGACATGGCCACATGCCTATGTAAATGCGTACACATACACTCCATCGTCGTGTATGTGCATGATTAGAGCTACAGTTCTCTGTGACATGTAGTACGACCACCAGGGTGCATTACTTGCTCGTGTTTACTGCTGTTGCTAAGTCTGGTAATGCATATAGCAAACGGAAACAGCGTCAAATGTTGAGTGATCACTGTGAAAGGCACGGAGATGCTGGGTACTCGAGTGAAAGCGTCATCACCAACGACAGAGTCTGAATGTGGTCTCAATGTGGATCGGCTTTTGGACGGCTGGTTGAATGGTGCAAAATATTCAGGTTTTTGTGGCATTCAGATGTGACAGTAGCTATATGTTGGACTGGAGGTGAAAACTAGGATAGGCGTACTGGTCGTCAGTATTCCGATTGACCACTTCTGACCATCACAAGGGAAGGTCACCTAACTGTGCACCGAGCACATGTAACCACTTCACACCTCCACCTGCCATCCGACCACCAGTAAAGTACTTTATTAAAATTCATAATGAACTTACAGCTGTTCTTTATTTTCACAATTCTCTTCCCTGCTAGTTTTAGTCAAATGACCAATATTAACCATAAGCTGGTATGAATGGCTGGAAAGTTATACCATAGTAAGAGTAATTTCTTCTGCTGAACCCACCACGGTAGTACAAATTTTTTTACAATAATAATTGTGGACTTCCTGCAATGTTCTGTGTAATCCCACACCACTGTCGACACCTAGCAGCTGACGAACTAGGGGGTTTCCATCCACCGACTGCGTCTGGTGTGGTGCCTTAACGAGGAAGCATGGACTGTTGATGAACGCCGTCACATTGTGAACAGTGATGAATCGGGGTTCCGTACTGCCTCAGGTTACCATTGTCGACGTGTGTGGTGGTGACCTGTAATAAATATTTAGTGGACGCATACCGTTGTTAGTCCAGGAGTCATGCCTCCTTTAGCTCATGGCTGAGAGTGATAGAGAAAAAACGGTGAGACCACAATGGTAAATCACGGGGATCCAGCGTCCACATGTGTTGCGTCTCATGCGTCAGTATCGTGGTGCCATATTTGAAGAGAACAATGCTCGCCCACACATCGCACTTGCCTCTGTATACTGTGTGTGCTGTTAAGGTACTCCTGCATCAAGCAAGATCCCCTGATCTGTTTCCTAGACAATGTGTGTGGGACCAACCCTGACGCGATTCCGACACAGTGCCAGTGTCTTGCACATAAAGGACCAGTTACATCAGTTCTGATCCATCTTACCTCATGAAGGGATTCAATGGCCTTACGGAAAAGCCCCAGTCGTGTCAGTTCACATATCGAGGCGAGAAGGGGTGCAAAGTCATACCGATAACAGGCTCATTTTGCCGAGATCTTTGCAAATTTGACTCGATTTTGTAATGAGTGAAACAAAACCACATACCCTCTCAGGTAATAAGGTTTCCCATCGTTTCCTCCTCCACTCGTGGGTGCTTCACTGCTTTTGTCAAGCTGTGTAGAAAAACACGTCTCAATTTTTAAGTGAGTGTTAAGTTAACTAATAAACTCAGCTCACTGTGCGAGATATCTTCCGATTTTTCTATTGAATATATGGGAAAATACGGTGTCTAGTTTAGTAGTCCAATATGATTATAATAAGTGGTATAAATTCCTCTGAGTTCTGGAGTATAGAATAAAGTTTTGGTTGAGTAACTTCAGGCTGTTAACAGACTAACTATCTGGCACCGGGCATGAACATTTTAGTGAAAAAGTATTGTTCGTTATTGTCCGAAATAGTATCTTAGGGAAGCTGCAAATTTACGGTCACTAACTCCTCCAGCACTGAACTATGATATGCTAAATTAGCGAACTAGTGTCTCACTATACAGTAAATTTTACAATTATACATTCAGTTCCTAGTAAATGACGAGAAGTCATCTGAACCAGAAGTGATATCGGGGGTTCTGCAAGGAAGTGTTACAGACCCTCCGTTCTTCTTAATGCATATAAATTATTAATGAGACCAATATTGCAGCACCCTGAGATTGTTTTAAATGTGGATGTCGTTTTCTGTCCAGTAAAGTCGCCAGAAGGCGAAAACGAATTTCAAAATGATTTAGGCAAGATATATGTATGGTGCAGGAAGTGGCATTTCATCCTAAACGTGGGTGTGGAACCATTGGTACAAAAAGAAGCCAATTACACGATAAATAACACAAATTTAAACGTGGTCATTCAACTAAATTCTTGTGGATTACAATTATGAACCACTTAAACTGGAACCATCACCTAGAGAATAGAGTGGAGAAGGCGAACCAAAGATACTCTTTCATTCGCAGAACATGCAAAAAAACCGACTGAGCAGACAGCCTAAATATAATTGTCCGTCTGAAGTTCGTTTCGCATTTTAGTGAAATAGTGGAGAGAGTGTCGCGGATGGGGTGGAAATCATTGTAACAAGGGGCTTTTCGATTCGGTGAGTTGTTTTCACGAACTTTCCCCTCCGAATGCGTAAATATTTTAATGTCTCCCTCATGTGTTAAGGGTTGTGACCACTGTAGTAAAATAAGAGAAGTAGTTTAAAAGTAGTTCTACAAACACTCTGCCAAGTACTTAAGTGTCAATTGCAGAGTATTATTGCAAATGTAGAACCTGTATTAGCAGTACACTCTCGGGTGTCATGGAAATAAGCTTCCACGGTAACGTAACAAGAACTAAAGATAGTTCAGCGATTCAAACAATACAGTCTATTATGGAAGCAGCTTTTGTTTCCAAAATTTCCTGTAACACAAGATATTAAACTAAAGTAAGCCAGCCTCAGCAAATACATTCAGTGCAGAATATTAAAGAGAGGTGAGTAACGAAACGTGCAGATAGTCGGTTAATGATTAATCTGCAAGTCAGTCTTCGAATTAATGTGGCAAATCACTCAATAGTGGTAATGGAAAGTACAGGTGGAGACTGAGAATGCGAAAGGAGGGCTTATAGGGCACACAAGCATATTTTCCTCAAAAACCATACACTGAATGAGTCAACAAATAAATACAAGGTGTGCTATAGTTTTAATGTGTTATAGCAGGCAAATTAATTATGATATTCACACCATGTTTAGCTTATGTGACACACAAACTCATAAACATTTGTTTGTGTGTGTTGGAGATTGTTGCGAGTGAAGCATAATGACAAAGAAAAAGCTTACTGTTTTGAGTGGATTATTCAGAACAGTTCGGACAAAGAGACCCAAAAGAACGGCTAAGTACGGCATAGGAACCACCCACCTTCGCGTACGTCGAAACGCCGGCAGTACAGGAATTTTGTGCAGACATGAAGAGTTGATATGAAGCAACATATTTGATAACCTCAAACAAGTGCAGCCGACAAGAACGGATCAGTTTGGCTTTTCGACGTTCACTGCAGAGGTCTGTTCGGAGGCCGTCGCCGGAGCTGCAAACCACTATGACGACCGTGCACTAGGCCCTCCGGAAACGACTGCAGGAGTTGCACCCATTGAAACCAGACGACAAGCCACAACCTATGCAGTTCGCTTTGGACGTCCTTCACCTTTAAGAGGAGGATGGAAATTTTGCAAATAACTTAACATTTTTCGACGAATCAGAATTACATCTGTAATGTAAGGGAAACAAATACAAGTCTCGCTTTTGAGACCCAACCAAAGGGAATAATGTGACGTAAGAGGTACGTGCCAGTCCGAAAGTCAATGTGTGGTGTGGGTTTGGTGGTTGATCGCACCGCGGGACCACTTTTATTCTTAGAAAAAGCAGTTGCTTCTACCAATTATCATGTCGTGCAGGAGTTGTTTGCTTTACCACAGCTGGCTGAGCACCAAGACACAGTAATTTTCCAAGAAGATGGCGCAGAGCTACACTGCGCTTAGACTGTGCAAGACGTTCTAGTCCAGGTTACTCCAGATTGTTGGTAAGACAGATGTGGTTCAATTTCCTGGCCTCACATTACACCGGAGGACTTCTACGAGGGTGTGTCAAGAACAGAGTCGGCCAAACGCCAGTCAACCATACCAGTGATTTAAGGAACGAAATGGTTGCTGCCTCTTCCGCACTCGTTGCGGATATGTTGCGCCGAGTTTGGATAGATCCTAAATACAGGCTGGATGTTGTGCGTGCTATCACGGATGCACGTGCTGAAATTAATTGAATGGCTTAAAAATTTTGTGACATAGTTCCTCACATAAACCAAACGTGGTGTGAATATTTTAATTAGTTTGGATGATATGACACATTTAAATTGTACTGTATCTTTTGAAACACCCTTTACTTTGCCTTAATCGTATTCAGCACAATGTCATTACTGTGTGGTTGAGATGAATGTAGTCTGCTGCTTTATGGGAGTGCACGTGTTTGAGGAATATCGGTAGATTTTGCCGTAGCTGAATTCCACAAATTTTTGTTAGTTCACCCACCGAAAGTGATTCAAATAATAAACATTAAAGATTGGCATTTATTTTTTAACAAAATCGACTAATTTACGTGCCCAAATTTTTACTTGGCTGCAGACATTTCTTACTGTTCTAGACCTAACGGTCTCCTTAAAATATAAGATTTGGCTCCTAAGATTTTTTCTCCCCTACTGCCCTACTGTCAGCTGAGCGTGAAATTTAGCCTGTTGTTATACTCACCCATCAGGTCTCGTGAAGCACCACCGGTACCACCCATTTCGTTAGGCACCAGATCTCTCTCCACATGTTTGAATAACTCTTGCGATCCCGGGAGATGGACGTGAATCTGTAGGCAAGTAATTCGTTAGTAGTGAATGACTTCACACAATTTCTGTCACTGTAATAGGAGCGTGCCACATTTATATACAGCATTACAAAGAGTAATGCAAAACTTGTGTGAAGTGGTTCACGTTTAATTTAAGTTATTTGTTTTAGTATCCCACTTCTCGACAGGAATGACAAGTTTATGCCGTTACACGACGCATAACATGAGACTTTTAGGATGAACGAGCGCGAGGGTAGTACAGAACCTATTGCAAGGACGCAATAAAGAAGGAGCCAACAAAGCCTGCTAGAGTGTAACGATGGAATTTTCGTTTTAATAAAGTCACAGTAATTAAAACAACAGTTGATCCTTCCCTCAAATGGTCTAAGGGAACTGCTGAGATTCTTCCTGAAGAGCGTATGAGATCTATATCACGACCACGTGAGACCGGAGTGGAAGTGTGAAGTGCTTGGCTTTGCGCCTAATGAAAATTTTCTCACATAGTCACCTTATAGTTAGAGATAAAACGGAAGTCGAATAATATGATTGAAACAGTCATACTGTATATTTAGTTGATATCGCCTATGTGAGGGCTAAAATGTAGTGCAGGACGTAAGGATATGTGCATAAATTTTTGTCGTCCTTGTATACGTTTGGAATGGTGACAATAGAAACCTATGTCCCCATAGTAACAATACCAAAAAAAGGTGGTATACAAATAGTACTGTGTACGGGGAAAATTTAATTTTGAAATTGTGAAACTCCTGAAAAACACGTTAATGTTAAGCATTTAACTGTAACACTCCAATACTTGTCATAAACAATTTTGGAATGCTTTCGTATTCCATTTTAACCGTTTAGATACGTACAATAACTGAATATTAGAAGTACTGTAATACTCGAGAATTTACAGATTCAGTCTCTATGTCCCCATACACTATCTTAAAAACGGAAATATTATGTTGAAATTACATTTACAAATATCATAATAACAAAAACTTGCTTATGCTAGGGGAAAGTTCTAAACATGGCAACATTTATTTCCTACGAAGTTCAAGACCAACATATTTTTTCCTGTTCCCTACTGCACTTCTTACTTTTTTAAACCTTTGGGACTTTAACCATTACTGTCCACCTTACAGTTTCAGCAAAATTTAATAAGTGGTTTTCTTTTTCTCCATGTTATATTTTTATATTTTGTTCCAAAACACTGAACCAAAATCTGTTTCGGAAACATCTATAATTCTTAAAAAGAAGCAAGCCTGGTTAAATTTCGCATACTAAATCAAATCGTTCGCCCTGAGCTGCAATGGGGGAATCAATACTATTTTCAGAGTGTACCCCGGTGACTGTTACTAAGTGTAAAGAGAAAGGGGACTCACAGCAGGAATAATCCTTTTCTACACGAATTTTGGGTGCAGTGTTCTATTTTGAAGTTCACAATCATTCAAATTAAGCCTACATGGTTCGAATTTCAAGAAAAAAGCAAATTTTGAGGTAAATGTTGGATGGCTGCATGGTATTTGATATCTATCACTGTAAAGTAATCCTAATTGGCTCCTGTGTGGGAGATGGTGCCTAGGCAGCTGTAGACGAAGCTGTGGAGACAAATAAAATGAATCTTGACATTAAAACATTCGTGAACTGACCATTCCATTACACAGGACTTGACGAGAGCGTCATCACACATTGCAAATGAAGTTACAGCAGCAACTAGTGATACTCTTACGGAGGACGTAGACGTTGCAATGAAGGATAAGCACTGTACCTGTTTTAGGAAACTTACATACCTACCTACCTACCTACCTAACTCGCTCCCTCGCTTTCCTCCGCATACACACACACACACACACACACACACACACACACACACTGACAGTACAATGTACACATATATATTTTGTTGGTTACAGTAATTTCCTAAGCTTTTACTGGAGAATGTGAACACTACAGGAATGACGCTGATAATAAACAACGAAGACTGTATCGGGCATTCAAGAAAAACGCAATAAAAGGTCAGACTGAGTGAAGGAAAAAGCGTTACGTGGAGTTTGAAGATTATCTGATGAAGTAATAGGCTGCAGAGAGTTTAGGGGTAAGGCATAAGGTAAAACACCAACAGGCCTGAAGCACTGCACTTATTGTACAACACTATATACAGATCGTGAACTTACAAATGGCTTATGTGCAAAAGCAACCACCAGTCGATGAAAACGCAATAAATACGAAAGATCAAACTATGTTTTTGCCAAAGGCCATAGTAACCCCAAAGTTATCACGGAGGCTATAAAAGAATGTCTGTTAATGAAACACTGAACTGTGTTAGTGAATGTACATAAATCAATGAATAATGTGATTTAGACTAGAGTTCTCAAAAAATTATTTGTGGAAAATTATACTCTACTCTATTTTGTACTAACATTCTGATATAATATTTGAAATCATATACCAGGCACAACACAAAACATTACAATATCAGAATTTTATGACATTTTTTGATAGTTGTTAAAGTTAGTAAAGCATTTACTAGCTCAAGAAGTTTTATTTCATATTGTGTGAATGGTTGTGGCTGGATTTTACTTTTATAGTTTCTTAACAATTACTTTCGAAATCATTCGCTCTCATCATGTCCACAGCGTTAAATAAGAGCTTTACAGTTTGCTTCCATCTTCTTTTCAAGTAACTTCATTTCCTTAGAAGATATTAGGCTTCATAATCTTAAACTGAAGTTCAGAAAAATGAACTTAAATTTGGCTCCTTCCAAGCTACCTACCTTTCTTCTTAGACTGTACTTGATCTGAGGAATTGTTGCATGGGAAGTTTATACCAGTTCTCAACAAGTCTTCCAGCCACTGTTGATTTGGAGGATACAACCAAGTTACGTGAAGGGTAACTAAATTAGAGATTGAAGTGAAATATCTGTGTGTATTGCTAATTATGATCGAACCCCATATCCACAAAAGATTTTGGAAAGAAACTGTTGATCGCCTGAAAAATTATTCATTTCAGTTAAATTACATATGGTTAAAGTTATTCAACGTTGTGATTAACAATGTACTTTTACGGTGTTATGTAAATTCCTGTATTAAATTATTCCGGGATAATTTCCTTATATGGGTAGTCCCTCCTACGTATTAACACGTATTAACCGACTTTTCGGAATATTTAAGTCTTTTTGGTCTGACTTAGTGTGGCTAGGGCCCCGTGACTGCGAAACAAACGAGCCGTTAGCTCTTCGGTTTTCCATTCTTATTATATACTAGCCTTCACGTGTGTGCTGTGTTTTACAGGCACTGCCGATCTGGTCTGCATTTCGGATCGTAATTCTCTTTCATTTCCACGGCTTGAGTTTTTCGTACTTTGTCTTAGGCCAGTGAAGCAAACCTTTCGCCGACTATATGTGTTTGTGGTGTATGTAACTGTTCTAGCTCCTTTTCTATCTACTGTGTGGTGTTATGAATCTGAAGTGGTTATGTCAAGCAGGCACCAGCAACCGTTACGTTTTTATATAAATATGCAATGCTTTTCAAATTTGATTACGTATAATAAATTTTAAGTCTAGTTTAAACTAAATTTGATTGTTAATGGTTTATCCCACATATCCCAAACTCTGTTTCATAGAATACATTCGACAGCGTTTGTTCCTTGTACAGTTCAGGCACGCCTATTTATTTAATCGCTTGTTAAGCATAATTTGAATTTTATACAGAATATACCTTATGAATAGATCGATTGCAAAACGGAGAACATATTGCACACTCTTGTTCGATGAGAGGGCTTTAGACACCTTGCGGTAAATTACAATAATTTATTATTCACATAATTTTAATAGATGTAGTTCCAATTTTCACAGATACCCCTCATAATCCCTACAGGTAACTTTGAACGTGACTTACTGTCTGGAGAGAATCGCTATGGCGGTAAGAACCACATACCTATCAGAGGAGCGGGAAGAAGGTGAAAAAGTTGTGTAGCTTACGACACTCGAATTCGCAGACTTTATTCATCTAGTATTTGAGAATGAGAGGACATAGTGATTCGCAAAAATCTTCACACACAGTTTCAAAACTTAACGAATCCTTTATCGCTAGTAGCCCCCACAAAAGTAAAAACGTTTAGCGCTTTTCGCTTTCATGCACAAAATCTCCCACACTACGTTGTAATTTATTGCTTTTTACTACTAACAGGATACGAAAGAAAGTTTGTCACAGTTTTCGTATATACCACAGAATCTACGTGCAAAATTACATTATTGTACGAAACGTAGTTTAAGAGGACATCATAAACACTGAGATGGGTGAAAAAATACCGGATCGTCGTCGACTGTTTATTACGTCTTTAGTAGCAACTGTATTCACGACGTATTTGACACAAAATATTTGCCTATACTGCTAAATTTATCCGTAAAATTATGTCACTCGACGACACACCGTCTTTGATTAGTAAGTGAAACGTCCTTGATACCCGGCTCGAACCCCACTATTGCCTACATTCTGAATAAAAATCGCCAGCAATGGCGATGACTTCCTGCATTACAACTTACCCTCGTGCTACCAACAGCTTTGTCAAAGAGGGCGGAGGGGAGGACGGAGATTCTGGGCACTTCACTGACCTCAGTGTGGGAAACTGCCCCTATAGGCAGAAGAATCAGCAATGATCAACGGCATAAGGATGCAGAAGGCAATGGAAACCACTGCATTAAACACACATAGCGTGTATCCACAGGATATGTAACAAAGAAAGTGTGTGATGATGTCTCTATAGGCAAAAGCTTCTGGACTAGCTCCTCATCCGGATCTTCACCATGGGACTGCCAACGGGGGGGGGGGGGGGGGGGAGGGGGAGGAGAGGTGATCATCATACAAAAATTGAATAACCAACGAATGCGGAATCCTCTACGAGTCAGGGCGTGGAATAGCAGAAGCCTGAATGTGGTCGGGAAGCTAGAAAATCTGTAAATGGAAATGCTAAGGCACAATGTAGGTACAGTAGGGGTCAGTGAAGTGAAATGGAGAGGAGACAAGAATTTCTGGTCAGATGGTTTTAGGGTAATATCAACAGCTGCAGAAAACGGTATAACCGGAGTGGGATTCGTTATGAACAGGGAGGTAGGTCAGATAGTGAGTTGCTGTGAACAGTTCAGTTGTAGGGTTGTTCTCATCAGAATCGATAGCAAACCAACGCTGACAACGATAGTTCAGGTATACATGCTGAAGTAGCAAGCCGAAGATGAATAGATAGAGAAAGTATGTGAGGTTACTGAACGAGTAATTCACTATGTAAAGAGAGATAAAATGTAACAGATATGAGGGATTGGTGTGCGTTTGTAGGGGAGGAGTGGAAGAAAGGGTTACATGGGAATAACGGGTTGGTACTAGGAATTAGAGAGGAGAAAGACTAATTATACTTGGGAAAGGTCAGGAGAATATTTAAGTGAGATTATATCATGGTGAGATAGAGATTCCGAAATCAGATGCTGGATTGTAAGGCGTATCCTGAAGCAGATCGCAAATTAGTAATGATGAAAAGTATGCTATAAATTAAAATATAACAGGAAGAATCAGTGCTCAAAGGAGTGGGATACTGAACTACTAATGAATGAAAAGATACGGCCGACGTTCTCTGAGGGTAGGGACACTGAGATCAGGAATAGGTCAGTAAGAAGCTCGCTGGAAGAGGAATGGACATATCTGAAAAGAGCAACCACAAAATTTGGTAAGAAAAACGTAGGCAAAAAGAAGGTAACTGCGAAGAACTGTGGGTAACAGAAGAAATACTTCAGTCGATCGACGAAAGGAGGAAGTACAAGAACGTCCCGGGGAATTCAGGAATACAGAGATACGGACACTTAGAAATGAAACAAACAGGAAGTTTTCGCAAGCTAAGGCGAAATGATTCTATGAAAATGTGAAGAAATTGAAAAAGAAATGATTACTGGGAGCACTGACTCATCATACAGAAAAATCAAAACAACCTTTAGTGAAACTGAAAGTAAGGGTGGTAACATTAAGAGTGCAATGGTATTTAAATTTTAAACGCAGATGAGAGAGCGGATAGGTGGAAAGAGTTCACTGAAGACCGCTATGTGGGCGAGGACTTATCTCATGACTTGATAAAAGAGGACACAGGAGTCAGTATAGAAGTGATAGGGGATCCAGAATTAGATTCAGAATTTAGACGAGCCCTGCAGGTTTTAAGATCGAATAAGTCAGTAGGGATAGATAACATCCATTCAGAATTTCTAGAATAACTCGGGTAAATGGTGTGTAGAATGTACGAGTCTGGCGATTTACCATCTGACTTTTGGGAAAGAATAATCGACGGCATTCAGAAGTTTTCTAGAGCCGACAGGTTCTAGAACATTCGCACAATCAACTTAACAACTCATGCATGCAAGATTCTGAAAAGAATAATAAACAATAGAATGGAAAAGAAAATGTAGGATGTATTAGATGACACTCAGTTTGGCTTTAATCAAGAGACGTACATATGACTTGTCGACTTGTAACAGGCGTTCGACAGTGTCAAATGGTGAAAGATGTACGAAATTCTCAGAAAGATGGGGGTACGCTAGAGGGAAAGATGGGTAATAGACAATATGTACAAGAACCAAGAACGAAGTGCTCGGATTAAAAAGGGTATAAGACACCCCTTCTGTTCAGTGTATACATCGAAGAAGCAATGACGGAAATAAACGTTCAAGAGTGGAATTATAATTCAAGGTGGAAGGATATAAATGATAAGATTCGTTGGTGTCACTGCTGTCCTCTGTGAAAGAAGAAGAAGATATGTTTTAATTTATTTCGTCTTTGCAACTAACTCTATTCCCAACACATTATGCAGACAGTGTAAAAATGTATCACTAAATATATCTGCCAAATTACACCACTGTACGACACATTGTTCAGGAGACATGACGTCAGTGAGACCGAACTGCCTGAAATAGAAGCTACAGGAAGAAATTCACTACAGATACAGGTGAAATATGTGTACAAATATGTATGTATTTTGTTAAATATATGTGCAATACACTGGGGACTGATGACGTCACATGTTACATCCGATAGTGCTTAGAGCTATTTGCAATGCACAAACAGAAAAAATCTCAACATCGAATTTTAATCAATGTAGGTAATATATTTAAGCAATTAACATTCCAAGATCACTGGTTAATGGAGGCGTGAGATAAGCCACTGGAAATGTGAAGTGCTAGCACGTTAATAACAGCTGTAACCTCCAGAATGTTGAATCCAACCATGCAAACGTGTATGCGTTGTGTTGTACCAGTGCCGACTGTCAGTTGGTGGGATGGTCATCCATGCCTCTTGCGCTTGGTCGGTCAATACAGTGGCGGTTAAGGCTGTTTGTGGATGACATTGGAGTTGCCCGATCATGTCCCTGGAGACAGACCTGGTGATTGTGCAACCCAAAGCAACATATCGACACTCTGTAGAACGTGTTGGGCTACAACATCGGTATGATGGCGAGCGTTATTCTGTTGAAAAGTACTACTTGGGATGTTGTTAATGAATGGCAGCACAACAGGCCGAAACACCAGATTGTCGTCGAAGTTTGTAGTCAGAGTGCGTGGGATAATCAAGAGAGCGCTCCTGCTGTCATACGAAATCGCACCCCTCACCAAAATTCCAGCTGTAGGTTGAGTATGTCTAGTACGCAGACAGGTTGGTTGCAGGCCCGAAACTGGTGTCCTAACAACGCCACTGTTACCGAGGCAGAACACGCCTACATTAGGAAACACAACATTTCTCAACATTTCTCTCCAGTGAGCTCTCGCATGTCATCACCGAACTCGCAAGCGGTGGTTTGGCGTCAGTGGAATGCACTCTGCAGAGCGCCTGGCTTAGAATGTTTCTGATATAACCGGTTTGTAACAGTCTGTTGTCTCATTGTGGTGGCAGCCACTGCTCCAGCTGCTGCTGTGGACGCAGTACGATGCACCTGAGCCACCCTCTCGGTAGTGCCATGCGGCAGTTCGGAGACCCGGTCTTCTTGCGATCTTACATTCTCGTGACCACCGCTGCCAGCAGTCATGTTCAGTGGCTATATTCCTGCCAAGGCTTTCTGCAATATCACAGAAGGTACATCCAGCTTCTCGCAGCCCTACTGACCTATTCCTGATCTCAGTATCGATTCCCTCGGAGAACTTCGGCCGTATCTCTTCATTCCTTAGTAGTTCAGTATCCCACTCCTTTGAGCACTGATTCTTCCTGATATATTTTAATTTACAGCCTACTTTTCCGATCTGCTTCAGGATACGCCTTACAATCCAACATCTGATTTCGGAACCTCTATCTGACCATAATATAAACTCACTTAAATATTCTCCTGACCTTCACCAAGTATAATTAGTCTTTCTCCTCTCTAATTCCTAGTACCAACCCCTTATTCCACTGTAACCCTTCTTTCCACTCCTCCCCTACAACCGCATTCCAATCCCTCATGTCTGTTACATTTTATCTCTCTTTACATAGTGAATTACTCGTTCAGTAACCTCACATACTTTCTCTATATATTCATCTTCGGCTTGTTACTTCAGCATGTATACCTGAAATATCGTTGTTAGCGTTGGTTTGCTATCGGTTCTGATGAGAACAACCCTAAAACTCAACTGATCACAGCAACTCACTATCAGACCTACTTTCCTGTTCATAACGAATCCTACTCCCGTTATACCATTTTCTGCAGCTGTTGATACTACCCTAAACTCATCTGACCAATCCTTGTCTCCTCTCCACTTCACTTCACTGACCCCTACTATACCTAGATTGTGCCTCAACATTTCCCTTTGCAGATTTTCTAGCTTCCCTACCACATTCAGGCTTCTGCCATTCCACACCCTGACTCGTAGAGGATTCAGCTTTCGTTGGTTATTCAGTTTTTTTCTGATAATCACCTTCTCCCCCCCCCCCCCTCCCCATCTTAACAGTCCCATGGTGAACATCCGGATGAGGAGCTAGTCCAGAATCTTTTGCCAATGGGGATATCATCAATCACTTTTTCTTTCACATATCCTGTGAATACACGCTCGGTGTATTTAATGCAGTAGTTTACATTGCCTTCTGCATCCTTTGCCATTTTCTTTTCATCAGTGCACATTAACACGTGCGTGTTCTGGCAAAGCTTCTCGTAAACATCGGCGTTGATTTCAACCAAATGTGATACAAATATTACTAGCTGGAAAGAAATACTGTGAGAGTAAGAACCGGCAACCTTCTAGTGGAGTGGAGGTGGTAAGGCTGAGAGGAAATGGGAAAGGAGCAGGTGGACCTGAACACAGATATGAGGCAGGTGGACATATCGACAAAGAAGTGGGAAAGAAGAAGTTGGTGAGGGGGGGGGGGGGGGGATAGTAGATAGATATGACATCATAAACACTGAGCTGCATGAAGCAATGCCGCATCATGCATTATGTTTTAATTTATTTCGTGTTTGCAACTAAGTCTGTTCCCAACACATTTCGCAGACAGCATAAAAATACACCACTAAATATATCTGCAAATTACACCACTGTACGGCACATTGTTCAGGAGACATGACGTCAGTGAGAGTGAAGTGCCTGAAATAGAAACTGCACGAGGAAATTCACTACAGATACAGGAAAGAGGGCAGATGGATATAGAGAGTGTGGAGGAGGCAATGATCTGAAAGAGGAAAGAAGAAGTGATGGGCAGAGAGATGGGGGAGGAAGAAATAAACGTAGAAAGTGAAGTGGAGATGGACAGACAGTGAGAGGAGGCTGAGATGACCGAGAGGAGGGGGGCAAGAGATGGACAGAGAGAGGGGCAGTTGGAGATGGACTCGGAGGTGGGGAATGGAGGATATGGACAGACGCAGAGCAGTTAGGGGAGGCAGGAGGAGACAGACAGAGACTGGGACAGGAGGAGATAGAGAATGGAGGCGCGAGGAGGTCGACAGAGAGGAGGTGTGGGAGACGGACAGAGAAGAGGGCGTAGGTAACATGCAAAGAGGGGTGGGGGTTGAGGAGGTAGGTAGAGATGGGCTAAGAATCTGGGTTAAGTGCATACCTTTGCAACGCCTGGTAGTCAGCTACTTGTATTACAGAAAAAATATTCTTGAGATTAGTCTACTAAGCGTCGTTTTGGCAAATCTCTCGTTCTCAAATTCAAATGATCCCTACTTTTGGTGGTAATTAGTAAAAGAACAGATGGATTAGGCACTTCCACAAATTGTAGACAATAACTCTGTAAATATCGGATATAAAGCGTTCTATAAATGTCAACCGCTTTCGAATCCTGTTTGTTAGAATTTTATTGGTTTTATATGCGTAGTGAAACACAAAAGTTCTACAGTACCAGTACTAAATGTCGTGGGATTGGCAAAGGATAAATTTAGATGCCGATATGCCACTGGATGCCGATACCCAGGGCGTTGTATTTAATGAAGACTTTTGCAATCTATTAAAATGAAGCGTTTTTAGGTGCAACTGTGAGCAGCAGAAAACAAGCAATGAGTAACAATGAGAAAGAGGCAGCACCTGATGAAAAGTTGAAAATAAGAGAAAATAAATCAAAGCTGTATTGAAATGTGCTCACATTGAAAGCAAGAAAGACAAGTGAATGGTTAGGACTCGTCAAGAAAGCTATCCATAAAAACATTACGATCTCAGTAGCTGCCTTATTAAGAAAGATGTCTCTAACTTATTTCTGCAATGCAATACTGGAGAACAGTGTAAACTGGACATCAACATTCGGGAAGAATATGCGTCCAAGGATATGAAGGCAATGTGGATGGATTAAACGCAAAGGTAATTTGAATACTGAACAGAAAAGACGTGGAATACCTTGAAAAATACTTTAATGCTACGAGAATACATTTGGGAGGAAGCACGGGTCAGAAACGTTTTAGATGGATACAGCATTGCGTAGGAACGATTAAGGACTCTAGATGATTCAGCCATGCTGCTGTGAGAGATTATTTGATACATAAGAACCGTGTAATAGAAAAACCCGTTACTGGAGCAAACGGGGCAGAAAGTATCTTGTATTATACGATTGTTGCAAATTCAGAATGTGAAATGGCGTCTGTCTTACTGTTTCGGTGAAAGTAACAATCGGTTCATTTCATTCTGTTCATTTAGTAAATAATTCAACAACATTACAATTACTACCATCGTAACATAGTTCGTTTCCAACAACTTAGTGGATCACAATTGACTGCAATATGGAAAATTAATTGCTTAACTGCTACTTTTCTAATACCGAGAGTAAGAACAATTATTTGCTACTAACAAGACATAAAAATTAAATATGCACGGGGCTGATTGGTGTATTTAGGGCTGATTAGTATATTCACATCGATCGAAGCCAGACACAAAATCGTTGCTCATTGAAATTAGGAGCTATCTCAGCAGCAGAAATTCATCTATGAAGGATAAAACAGAAGATAGTAGACACAAAACTTTGAAATTCACTGTCACCGACTGTATTTTTCGCATAAGTAGGTGTATCTGGGTAGTTTAAGAAGCGTCAATTGTACTTACTAACCGATTATCGAATAAATATAACGCTTTTTTTAAAAAAAATATGTAGTTCAAAATAACCGTCGTGTAATTTATAAAATCGAAATTTTCATTTCTTAGTACTAATGGTTGATTATTTCAGTTTTGTGCCGTCATGTTCTTGACAGACACGTGTTAAGGCAAAGGAGAAACTTTAGTCTTTTTGCCAATCAAATTTGTTACATAATGCATATAAACTGGCGAACATCACTGCTTTTTGGACTATCATTAAAACCCATTACCTGAGCGCTTGTAGTCAAATCCACTTACTCACCCTGTTCCGTAATTTTTCCGGAATGGCTGGATACACGATTGAAAGTAACATATCAATTACCTTCGGTGCATTTATCAAGTGTACGGTCACAATACGTCGGGAATATGCTCTCTGTGAAATGCACACGAAAACAAAAGAGACAAAGTTAGTTAACAGTGCAACACATAGATATAGGTTAAATAATATTGTAAAAATTGAGAAAAATTGAGAAAAATTTAAGATGAAAAACATATTATTCTGGCAACCATTACAGTTAAGATTAAGTCCCATGTTGGTTCTTAAATTCTAGCACAGCGTCCACTTGAAGCAGTTAATGCGATTCGTGCACAATTCCATGTATAAGTTGATCCGTCTCTCCTTTCCTTTGCTCCAATCCCCCCCAACCTTTCTCTCTCCCTCTCTGTCCATCTTTTAAAATATCAAATATACCCTGTAAAGGTACCCTACGTGAGCTACAGTGAGCAGGTTGAGACATCGCTGATTCCATCACTGAAGGAATTATTAGTGTGGGAAGATCGTTACGGGTCGGACAGAGTAACATGAATTAGAATATTCTTTGGATATGATATTAATACCGTAAATATGTGAAATATTCGCCATAATAGATTCAGTACCTGATTTGTGAGTTATAACGAAAATTTATGCTTAATCACACGTAATCAAAAGTGAATGAGTTTTCTTAACAAGACCTACATTTTGGATCAAAATTACTTAAAATGGGCCAATTTTTTAACAAAACCTATTGCGCGTTATGAAGACGAAGAGCAACACAAGAGTGAGGAATACGATGTAAAACTGCACTTGTGAATACTAATTATCCCGCAGATAATATCGAAGACTGTTGGCGACAGCTGAATTCAGTTGTACAGAATATCTGCACAGCAGATCGTCGAGTTGCATGTGTTCATTTGTAAAATACGAGGGTGAGTCAAATGAAAACCTTAAATATTTTTTAAATATTATGTATTGTGCAGAAGTGGTACTTTTCAACATAATCTCCCCCACGCTCAATTCAAGTCCTCCAGCGCTTACAAAGTGCATAAATTCGTTTGGAAAAAAAATTCTTTTGGTAGTCCGCGCAGACACTCATGCACCGCGTGGCGTACCTCTTCATCAGAATGGAACTTCTTTCCTCATATTACGTCTTTGAGTGGTCCAAACATATGGAAATAGCTTGGGGCAAGGTCTGATGAGTGTGGTGGATGAGGAAGACTCTCGTTTCCGGTTCGTGGAAGTGAACCCAGGCTTCGTCCCCAGTAACGATTCTTGCAAGGAAGCCATCACCTTCTCGTCCAAAGCGCCGAAGAAGTTCTTCACAAGCATCAACATGTCGTTCTGTCATTTCAGGAATCAGCTGCCGTGGCAGCCATCTTCGTGAAACTGGAGCACATCATGCACAATGTGGTGTGCTGACCCATGAACAATTTGTAAACATGCTGCAATGTCATTCAGTGTCACTCGGCGGTTTTCCTTCACCATGGCTTCAACTGCTGCAAT
Organism: Schistocerca nitens; assembly: GCF_023898315.1. Classification (NCBI taxonomy): domain Eukaryota; kingdom Metazoa; phylum Arthropoda; class Insecta; order Orthoptera; family Acrididae; genus Schistocerca; species Schistocerca nitens. The sequence continues at coordinate 255,734,375 of NC_064618.1, forward strand.
GTTCTGTGGAATCACAACTCGTTGTGCCTGACCTGGACGAGGAGCATCTTCCACTGAAGTCACACCATTTGCAAACTTCCTGCTCCATTCGTAGACTTGCTGCTGTGACAAATATGCATCACCCTACTGAACCTTCATTCGTCGATGAATTTCAATAGGTTTCACACCTTCACTACGCAAAAACCGAATAACAGAACGCTTTTCTTCCTTGGTGCAAGTCGCAAGTGGGACGGCCATCTTTATACTGATACTGCGACGGTATATGTGCATCTTCAGTATGCTGCCACCTACAGGTCATTCTGTACGCTGTTTGTAGCACGCTTACCAACTTACAGGATAACGACGCGAAATCTCGATTTGTTATTACAAATTTAAGGTTTTCATTTGACTCACCTTCATAAATCGTTATCATTATGTAATATCATTCTGAAAAGAGACAGTCAGTAGATAACAGAAACAACAACAAGAACAACAAGTATTACTATTATTATTGTATCAATTAAGCTACCCAAACTTAATGATTGTCAATTTTTTACTTTCATACAGATTTTACTTATTTGATGCAACTCTCCACGCTAGCCTACCCCGTGCAAGCCTCATCATCTGCGAATAATTACTGTAACCTACAACCATTTGAACGCGCTTACCGTATCCATGCCTCCTTCTCCCTCCAGTTTTTACCCTCAACACTCACATTTGTACTACCAAATTGGCGATTCCTTGACGCTTCATGATGTATGCTATCGACTGATCCTTTCTTCCTACATCTGCATCAACAGTCATACTCCGGAAGCCCATTGTATGGCGCGTGGCCGAAGGTGTCCTATACGACTACTAGTCATTTTCCTTTCTGTTCACTCATAAACAGAGCGAGGGAAAAACAACTATTTGTATGCCTCCATACGAGCCATAATCTCTCTCTAATTCTATCTTCATGATCCTCACGCGAAATTTACGTTGGCGGTGGTCAGTCTGAAACGCCCGCTCTCTAAATTTTCTCAAGAGAGCTTCTCGAAATGTCGCCTTCCTTCTGGTGATTCCCAACTGAGTTCCCCAAGCATCTCCGTAATACTCGCGTGTAGTTCGAATCTGCCGGTAACAAACCTAGCAGCCCACCTCCTAATTCTTACGATGTCTTCCTTTAATTCGAACTGGTGTGGATCCCAAACACTCGAACAGTACTCAACAATAGTTCACATTAGCGTCCTGAACGTGGACTCATTTACAGATGAATCACACCTTCCTAAAATTCTTCCAACAACCTGAAGTCGACCACTCACCTCCCCCACTATTCCATTTCATATTACTTTGCAATGTGACGCCTAGACGTTTGATCGACGAGCGACGAGACTCTGTGAAGCAGCAGGCTACTGGTGCTATGTTCGAACATTATGGGCTTGTTTCTTCTACTCTTCTGCATTAACTGACATTTTTCTGTATTTAGAGCCAGCTGCCATTCACCACACCAACTAAAAATGTTGTGTAACTCATCTTTTATTCTCCTGCACACAACAGCGACACGTTCTGATGATCAGCAAACAGCCACACACTGCTGCTTACCCTGTCCGCCAGAAAATTTATGTATATAGAAAACCACACTACCCTGGACCACTCCCGACCATACCCTTGTCTCCGATGAATACTCGCCGTGAGGACAACGTTCTTGGTTCCGATACTTCAGAAATCGTCGAGCCACTCTCATACCCCGGAACCTATTTCGTATGATTATACCCTCGTTAACAATCAACACTGTCGTGTGGTGTGGTGTCAAATGGTCTACGGAAATCTAGGAATATGAAATCCGGCTTTTGGCCATCTTTAAGGCTTGGCAGGATCTCATGCGAGAAAGGTCAAGCTGAGTTCCGCACGAGCGATGTTCTATAAAACCGTTCATATTTGTGGAGAGAAGCCCTTCCTTCTCAATGAAATTTGTCATATTCGAACTGAGAATCTGTTCAGCCGCAGCAAATGGATGTTAAAGACGTTGGTCTGTAATTTTGCTGGTTAGCTCTTTCACCCTTCTTTTACAGAGGAGTCACCTGCGCTTTTTTTTCCCAGTGGGTCCAATGCTGTATAGTCCGTTTCGCCTAACCGAAATTATCGGGGTACCATCAGGACGTGGCGACTTATTTACTTTCAATACTTTTAGTTGTTTGTCTACACCAGCGATGCTTGTTACTATACTCTCCATGCGGGAGTCTATGCAACGGTCAAACGACGGTGTGTTTTTACAGTTCTTCTGCATCAACGTTTTCTTAAATGCCAAATTTAAAACTTCGGCTTTTGTTTCTCTTCTGCTGCACCCCCCCCCCCCTCCTCACCCGCCAGCCTTCCCCTAGACTGATCAACTAGTGACTGGATAGAAGCCTTAGATCTACATCGTGATTTTACGTTGGACCTAAATTTTCTCGAGTTCTGGACAAGACGTTTTGCTAAAGTATGACTGTGGTAGTTGCAGTAAGCTTCGCGCATCGATCTTTTTGCAGACTCGCCAGTATATCGTCATTTGCGCGCTCTTTTTGGAACAGATCGTGTAACAACTTTTGCTTCCTAAGCGTTTCTTTGAGTCAAGTTGGGCCAAATTGTTCCCCCCATCTCGATTTATTATCTGCTCATTAGTTACTACATCTAACCATCTAATCTTCAACTGACTTCCGTAGAATCATAGCAAATAATAATATCAACTAAGCTATCTTCATTTAATAATTTATTCCACTTTCAGGTTCATATAAATATAGTTAAAATAATTACTCTTGTAGAAGGTAAGGACAAAACACCTTCTTAATTTATTTCCTGACAACATTTACATCTAGATTTTCGTCACTACTATGGTTGCTAGTTCGTAATTGTACACAGAATTTACTTTCGGAGCTGCACTACTCTGTTCAGCGTACAGTACGTAATATTTTCAAGCGAAATCTCTAGAAACAAAAACAGAAACTAGGGAGGCATTTAGATAATAACTACGCCTAGAAAGAAATTAGTCACAGCAACGAGATAATGAAATACTCGCTTACATAGATTTTGTAGCTCTAACTGACTACAATGACAGAAATATGACAGCCAATTTTTGCAATTTTGAAATCTACTAAATGGTTAGTGATAGGTGGCATTCATTATGAATATTATCATGGTCAAAGCTGAAATGGAGTCAGCTTAGGTTATGCATCATGACGCGATCGTATACTCCGAGCTATACATTTGTGTAGGACTGCCTGTTGTGAAGAAACCGGTTTTCAAAGACCTTCTGTACGTAATTTTGACCGTGAATTCGATTATTTAAACTCAAAGGAAACCTGTTTTACTTTGCTAACGTACCGAAAGTAACCATGTAAGAGTCTTGTTACAAACATCAGTAGAACATTTAACACGAAAACTCTCACAAATAAATTCGTGAATAATTAAGGAAACAACGATAATTTCGTTTAGATACAACTGTAAAAGACCAAAATACTCACACTTGACAATGAGAATGCCACAGTATGACTTCTTATTAAATGTAAACACAGTTTCCATGGGCTCCACCGTGAGAAAATACTATCCTACTTCGCGTTTTTGTGGTCACTGGCTGGTCGGACGTAATCGTTGTATAGATTTGATTTCGTATATGAGCGATTACAACTTTCCATACGCATGGGTCTGAGACTAACGTTCCTTACACAGTTTGAAAACAGTGTCGTATTCAGTTCCACCCAATGATCTTGATATTACGATCCACACGCTTTTAACAATCACCATCGCGAATTTACAGTTCTGGCGAGAACAGTGCCACAAATTACAATCCATCTGAAAGATTTCACGGCGACAGTTAACGTTTTAGTCTGCGTGGAAGCTCATTAAGTTGCACACGAGATATTAACTCGAAAGTATTTGGTTTACTCAATTCCGTTAGCTGCAAAGTATTGCAGTTCTCACGACAATAATAGTACATTACCGCAAACATTGTCACTGCTGTTTATAGTACTCAATGAAACTCACAATGTTAAGAGTCTAAAAAAAAAAGGAACGCGGCCATTAATTTCCATGTGCTTCGGTCCAGCACGATTACAAAGCTAATCCACACGGATGCCACAAAACTGTACACCATCCGTCTTCACTTTTCGAATGCAACTGTCGATATCGCTCTCACTTCTCTGTTCATACAACAGTGCTGCATATTGCAACTGGTTTTGCACAGCGCATTGCACATAAGCATTACAAAGAAAATGAAACACGTATTGAAACTTTTGCACATTGAGTTGGAAGAGATTCTTGCAGCAATATAAGTAAAGCAAAACATAGTAACATATCGCATTACAAAACAAAATTGAACAGAAAATAACGTTCTAAACCATCAAAGATATACCGGGTGATCAAAAACACAGTATAAATTTGAAAACTGATTAAATCACGGAATAATGTATATAGAAAGGTACAAATTGACACACATGCTTGGAATGACATGGGGTTTTATTAGAACCAAAAAAAAATACAAACGTTCAAAAAATGTCCGACAGATGGCGCTTCATCTGATCAGAATAGCAATAATTAGCATAACAAAGTAAGACAAAGAAAATATGGTGTTCTTTACAGGAAATGCTCAATATGTCCACCGTCATTCCGCAACAATAGCTGTAGTCGAGGAATAACGTTGCGAACAGAACTGTAAAGCATGTCCGGAGTTATGGTGAGGCATTGGCGTCGGATGTTGTCTTTCAGCATCCGTAGAGGTGTCTGTCGATCACGATACACTTGCGACTTCAGGCAACCCCAAAGCCTATAATCGCACGGACTGAGGTGTGGGGACCTGGGAGGCCAAGCATGACGAAAGTGGTGGCTGAGCACACGATCATCACCAAACGACGCGCGCAAGAGATCTTTCACGCGTCCAGCAGTATGGGGTGGAGCTCCATTCTGCATAAACATCGTTCTTTCCAGCAGGTGTTTATCAGCCAGGCTGGGAATGATGCGATTCTGTAACATAGCCGGCCGAAGTGGCCGTGCGGTTAAAGGCGCTGCAGTCTGGAACCGCAAGACCGCTACGGTCGCAGGTTCGAATCCTGCCTCGGGCATGGATGTTTGTGATGTCCTTAGGTTAGTTAGGTTTAACTAGTTCTAAGTTCTAGGGGACTAATGACCTCAGCAGTTGAGTCCCATAGTGCTCAGAGCCATTTGCACCATTTTTTCTGTAACATATCGGCGTACCTCTCATCCGTCACGGTAGCGGTTTTGCTGTCCAGCGCCATCTGTCGGATATTTTGTGAACGTTTTTTTTGTTCTAATAAAACCCCATGTCATTCCAAGCTTGTGTGTCAATTTTTACCTCTCTATCTACATTATTCCGTGGTTTATTACGTCTTCAAATTTATACTGACTTTTTGATCACCCTGTACGTACAGAATAAATAAAACAGAAGAAAAGAATTGAGAAAAAGAAAAAAATATCTCTCATAATTAGCAATATCTTCACACTGTTCATTACATTAATATTTCGTGAGAGATACGCACCCTGACAATAGTTTCCAGTGCCCGAATGTCACGGACGCCTATCTTCATTACGTGTGCGGCTGAAAGGTTCTTCATATCCATGACGATAATGTAACCAATAGAATAGTCGAATGAAAGGATATATTCTGTTGCCATAAGTTTCAATTTAGACACCATGAACATCTCCATGTTGGTTGCGTCGGGACAAATGTCCGTGAGGCAGGTAACACGGTGACCGTCTTCCGTGAGACGCGGCATTATTACCAGAGTCCTGCGAAGTAATAACAAACTGCTAACGCAAAAATCGCTTAACGTCTACATCATACAATTAATAGAGTTTTCGAAACGAAAGAGTGACCTAGGCAGGTACCAAGGGCGAACGAACAGGGGGTTTACCTGTGTTGGTGCCTTATTTTATGTTCATGTTCTACATTTTCTATGCAAAAACAAATTTTTCATACAAATAGTTGTTAACAAACAAAAGTACATATGTTGAACACTATGTAAATATCTTTTAGACCGTATATTTACGAGCCTATGCAGCACAATTTGGAAGCCAAAACCAGTGCGCCACTAACGGTTCGTGAAGTATAGATCTGCAGTCAAGATTAAACATATGTACGTTATCATAACTCAGTTATCTATAGCGTCAAACACGAAAATTAAATTTCCTGAAGTGCAGTTCAAAATAGCGGCCACTTGAAACTGTAGGTACGGAAAATCGATCTTTTTGTTACCTTTACACGAAAACACTTAACAAACTTTATGAAAAATGAATAGTTTTCTTTAAGGTTAAAGCTAAAATTACAACTGTCTCTTTTATTGAATATAAATCGGCATCCAATTTTACCAAGCTGTTTTTAACAGTGCGAATCACTTTAAAAACTTGACTCGAGAAATGCGATTTAAAGTTTTGAGTTCAGTTTTTATTTGTATACATTTAAAACGTTTCAACTTTCCATTAATCTGCTGTTCCTGGGCCATAGAGTGAACCTTCCTCTTCTCCGAAGATCTCATCTTCTGAAACACGAGGCTTTCTAGTTGCAATTATCTTAGCCACGGAGCTAATCTGGGACCTGCGCCGTTTCTAATACGTGGGTGAGTCAATTATTATACGCAAAGTAGTTATAAAATTTTATTGTAATCAAATAGGACACTTACAAGAACACCATTTTTCAACATAGTCTCCTTGCGTTTCAACGCACTTGGTCCGTTGTTGTACAGGCTTGCCGATTCCCTCATAAAAAAAGGCTCTCGGTTCAGCTGCGAGCCAGGAATGCACGGCTTCTTTCACTGCTTCGTCCGAGACAAATCGACGGCCCCTTAATGCCTGCTTGAGTGCACCAAACAAGTGATAGTCAGATGGGGCAAGATCGGGCCTATATGGAGGATGATCCAGTGCTTCAGATTTTAGTTTCTGGAGCGTTTCAGCAGTGTGGGCAACAGTATGCGGACGGGCATTGTCGTGCAACAACATAACACCTTTAGACAGCAATCCTCGGCATTTGCTTCGAACTGCAGGCTTTAGCCTGGGAGTAAGCATCTCGCTGTAACGTACACTGTTTATCTTTGTGCCCCTTTCCCCATAATGTTCCAATACTGGACCCTGTGCGTCCCAAAAAACCGTAAGCATCAGTTTTCCTGCGGACCGTTGGGTCTTGAACATCTTCTTGCACGGCGAATTTGGATGATTGCATTCCATACTCTGTCGTTTACTCTCCATGTTTCGTCACTAGTAATGAACCTGTCTAAGACGTCGTCCCCTTCGTTATCATAGCGATCCAAATGTTTTTTGCAGATGTCCAAGCATGTTTGTTTATGCAACTGTGTGAGTTGTATTGGGACCCATTTTGCATAAACTTTATGAAAACCAAGTCTGTTGTGGATGCTTTGCAGGCACAACCGTGACTAATTTGCTGACGATGTGCCACTTCGACAAAAGTTAATCCTGTGTCTAAGAGAATCATTTCACGAGAACGCTCAATGGTTTCTTCATTTGTGGCGGTAAACGGTCGTCCGGCTCCTTCATCGTGCGTAACACTTGTGCGACCATTTCGGAATGTTTCAATCCATTCGTAGACACTCCGTTGTGGGAAAACACTGTTCCCGTACTGTATCGACAGTCTTCGATGAATTTCGGCTCTTGATATGCCTTCCGACGACAAAAAAACGTATCACTGAACGTTGTTCTTCTTTGGTGCAAATAGTCAGCGGAGCAGTCATGATTAACAGCACGGCATCGATAGTGAAAGTACACCACCAACTGCGACATGGTCCAATACTGTCAAATGTTTTTTATTCCAGTCTTCGATCACAATATGAATTATTTAGACGATGATCGGTTTCAGTCCGTAATTACCATCCTCAGATCTTTTTTTACACAATGTCCTAAAGTGATCACTTTAGGACATGGTGTAAAAAAGATCTGAGGTTGGTCATTACGGACTGAAACCGGTCATAGTCTAAAGAATTCATATTGTGATCAAAGACTGGAATGAAAACATTTGATAATGGAACTAACCTAGCAACTTGGAAATTGCAAAGATATAACAACAAATAAAGAAAGCATGCGTGTTCAACGTAAAACGATAGTACTACCAAAATACACAAAAATATAACTAAAGTGTGGTTACTAATTGATTTACCCTCGTACTTGAGAGGTTTCTGGTCTCATTTCTTGATGAAAGAGCAAGCTGTGGTGCCGATAATAAGTCCCATGACTTGAATGTAATGCAGGAACCATAAATTCGTCCTTAAAAATGACGCACGTGCTATTGTTAGCAATCTGTACGACTTTTATACTCGAAAATACTTGATTTGGGCGTAAGTCCAAATTAATGAACTCAGTGTTTCACGCTCCAAGTCAACTTTGCATCAAACTGTCGTCAGCCAGATGTCTGTACACGTCAGAAATAGCTTCAATAACTTCACTCGTCAGTAGTGGCTTACGATCATAAGCATCCTTTATCCTGTTCATGTCAGTTTGCTTCCGTTTATAACTTTCAGAACAGTAATCGTGCTGCAGTTTGTCATTCGTTGGACTTTCGTGATAAGCTATCGCCATAAATGGTTTTTTCATCTCACTTTTGTCGAAAGCGTGTAGCTGAGACATCATGCGCCCCAGTACATCAACTATATCGATATTTTTCTCGACTTTGAATGTTAGAACAGCTGTACGGGGAAAGATATATCGATCGGAGTCGCAAACGGCCCAAACGCCGAGTACGACTAGATTGAGCGTACGCTCGCTTCCATTCAAACGTGATTTTCAGGTATAATAAATAATTTCCTGACAAAATCCTTTTGATCGCATATTATTAAGACACAATAAGCGTAAAAAAGATTTTTTGGAATCTCGAGACCGGAAAATGTAAATGTAAATGTAAATAATACATATGGATGCAGATAACCAGACATTGAATTTAATCACGGCTTTTTCAATGTCATTACTTAAAATTCTATATTAATGTGATGTCTGAAAGATCACTTCAGGCATAAATATCTCTCAAGGAAAATACTTTATATAACAAAACAAATAACTATATTTAATTTTTTCTGTGATATACGATATTTTATTATCATAAACCTTTGACTTACACGTATTTTATGATGTCTTGTACGTCGTCGCCCAGAGGGTCGCGGTTCAATAAGAGCTCTGGAAATCTGTTCTTCAGTGTATAGTAGGCGTCCAACATCTTCTTACTTTTCTCGATGCTACATTTGCAGCTGATGTACATACGTTCCAGACGCCCATCATCTGGCAAAATTATGAAATAAGGAATAGTTAGCATGGCATAAGCCACCATTGTGTCACTAATATTACACGAATTGTTAAGAAGTATGCAACAGCGCTACCACCATTTAAAGGAAACGCCAACTTGGTATTCACGGAGTTCAATAAGTGGTCACCAAAATCTTGCTTGGATTGTTTCCTTGCAGAGTGTTTATTTTCTCTATGTTTGCTTCTTGCAGTACGTATTCGAGAGCTAGTCTTAAGCCTGTAATACTTATGGATAGATTACTAGCGTAACTTTATTTGGTTTTCCTGTGTTGCAGATAATCGAGAAATCTCCAGTTCATTTGTTTCAAATGACAATTGCAGCAGGTTGTCATCAGGATTTCCTGGTTCCAGTAAAGATTTTCGAGAGGTTTTCCTTGGCGTTTGCCAGAATCTGAAACCCTGTCCCGAATACCCCACTCATAGCCAGCTGGGATATTTGGCTGTAAAGGACAGTGTTGTATAACAGCCCACCCAACTCTCACGAGAAGAAGGTGAAAGTTATGAAAACGGAATCAGACTTGACGACTCTCATGTCGTGTTCTGTATATATCTATTGGCTGTAGCGGTTGTAGCCGTACGAAGCACAATCGAAGTTTCAGAAAGATACAATACTTAAATAAATTTGTATGCACATGATTGTAATCTTTGTACACGTTGAAATCCCGGCGCCATGGTACCACAGAATGCCTCTAAAGAGCCATAACTACGCTGATGGAAAAAAATCACAGCTTCAAGAAGAAGTTGTGTATAATAAACGAAAGCTGGTCGGCGTGTTTCTACGTCTCAAAGATGATGTCTTTTCAAATGTCTCGCCAGTTGCACTATAGTGGTGCTAGTAGTGCAACTACGTTTGCTTTAAACACGTGCTGTAAAGGTCGTGAGCATTAGATACCTTTGAGACTCGACGTGTAAACACGATGTTAGTAAAGAACGCGTTTAAAGCAACAAAGACGCTGTAGAGGGATGTTAGACGTGGATGGAAACTGTATGGATGCGCCTTATTAAAACTCGTCTGAGTTTCCCAAGTGCTTTATTATTTCCAGCTACAGTGCCCCCTATTCCTCTTGGTTTGCGTCAACGGGTCCCGCAATGCTGAGGACACCATTTTGCTGTCTACAAAACGGCTTGGCATGGAATGGGTGCCTCAGCGACCCATGCTACGCATTGCTGCGTGTCGGCCTTGTACGGCTGCAGAGTTGTGGCAATGTCAGGATGTGCTGGCAGTCGACTCAGTGGTCCTCGTCCCTGCTGCCTCAGCGTTACTCACTGGGATCTGCAATGCGGCCCGCGGCGTGCTTCCTCGCTGGCGTGGCTAAGATTGTGGCGACAAAAAGCGCCGGCGATGCAGCCTCCGAATCTGTGGCCCTTGCCTCGGGACGCCTCTGGCATGTGTTGGGAGCCAAGAAGACTGTCCAAGGTAGCGAGCCATGGCGTGGCATGCCACTGGCTGGCCGCAGACTCGCACTGGCCTCAGAGGAACGAACCAGCGACCCGCCGTGGGCTGGAACACTGACACCCCATCTGCCGCTGTGTGTAGCCGGTGGTGTGACATGCCCCGCCATCCCGGAGAGCTGTCACATTTTAATGCCTTGTTAGTGAACCGGCGCCTATTTATGTGCAGCTGTGCGCCTCTGTTTTGCTAACACACTGCTCTGAGTCATGTACTCATAACAGCTGGGTTGGGCCAGTGGCCCTCTTCTGCCTGTATCTTGCGCCACGCAAAGCGCTGCATTTACTCCTTTCATTGTGCCTACGGCCCTGTGGCCTCCATTCTACGAGGCCTGTTCAGAAAGTAAGCTCCGATTGATTGCCAAATTGAAACCACAGTGAACATCGGAAATGTTTTACTTGTAACAATTAGCTACACCTTTCAGCTACTTCTCTACGTAGTCGCCGTTCTGACTTAGACTTTTGTCATAGCGTTGTACCAACTTTTCAATAGCCTCATCATAGAAGGCAGCCGCCAGTGCTTTCCGCCAATTCTCCACGCTGGCCTACACCTCGTTGTCTGTGTCAAAATGTTGTCTTCAAAGACAGCGGTTCATGTGACCAGAGATGAAACTCAGGGGGAGACAATTGCGGACTGTATTGTGGGTAATCTCACATTTCCATTTGAAAACGATGCAGGAGCATCTTCATTGCCCCTGCAGAATGCGGCTGAGAATTGTCTTGAAGAGAAAACAGCACGACAGTTATGTAATGTTAGCTGCATAGCTTCAGGCGAAATTTCTCACCAGGCCCTCGTACTTGGCGGCAGACACTATTTTCTAGACATCTTTACGCACTCACTGCGAGCTCAGAAATGAGAAGAGCGACGTGATGCTAACTGGGGTTATACTAGAGACACTACCCAACACATGTGTGCAAAGCTTTATCGGATTTTCATAGTCGTTTCCATTTCGCGACCGATCGGAGCTTACTTTCTGAACGCCCCTCGTACTTCGCAACCGCTGGTCAGCGCAACTTACTGTCAGTAGCACCTGGCTGTAACCTGGGTGCTCAGAAATATCGCACCAAAGTTAACGTTTTCCTGCCTTAAACGGTGGTACCACTACTACACCATTATCAACACCATACTGAGTTTCAACGAAGTCGAGTAATAGGGCTACAGAAAGGTTTGTTTTCCATCTGCGATACTGCAGAAGGTTGGTTGGTTGGTTTTGGGGAAGGAGACCAGACAGCGAGGTCATCGGTCTCATCGGATTAGGGCGGGACGGGGAAGGAAGTCGGCCGTGCCCTTTGGAAGGAACCATCCCGGCATTTGCCTGGAGCGATTTAGGGAAATCACGGAAAACCTAAATCAGGATGGCCGGCCGCGGGATTGAACCGTCGTCCTCCCGAATGCGAGTCCAGTGTCTAACCACTGCGCCACCTCGCTCGGTACTGCAGAAGGACTTGACAGGAATGTAGCCACTGTAATGACTGCTAGCAGCAGTGGTCATAGGAACATACGGTCGCAGAAAGACCAGGCTCTGGGCAGCCAATTGGCACTTCCGAGAGGGAAAACTATGGTGCGCGGTTTATCACTTTATCACAGCAGCCATTTAAGCAGCAGTTGGCACCACAGTGGCATAACGAACAGTTTCTAATCGGTTACTTCAAGGGCAGCTCTGAGAAAGATGGCCTGTAACACACATTCCTCTCTTCCCAAACCACTGCCATTTGCGACTTGAGTGGCGTCAAGCTAGAGCTCATTGGAGGGGCGGGTGGAGGTCAGTTTTATTCTCTGATAAGCTGGGTCTGCCTCAGTGCAAGTGGGGAAACGGTGGTTAGAAAGAGGCCAATTTAAGGCCAGCAACCAACCTGTCTGTATACTTGACACACTGGGCCTTCATCTGGAGTTATGGTCAGGGGTGCGATTTTTTATGGCAGCAGGAGCATTCTCGTGGCTATCCCACACACACTGACTGCAAATTTGTAGGTCAGTCTGGTGAACGACCTGTTGTGCTGCCACTCATGAACAGCATTCCAGGGGATGTTCTCCAACAGCATAACCTTCACATACATACCGCTGTTATAACCCAACAAGCTCTACAGCGATTCGACATGTTGCCTTGGTCTCCTCAATCACCAGATCAGTCTCCAGTCGAATGAACATGGGACATAATCGGACGACAACTCCAGGGTCATGCACAAGCAGCACTAACTGTCCCGAGCGATCTAAGGCACTGCAGTCATCGACTGTGCGGCTGGTCCCAGCGGAGGTTCGAGTCCTCCCTCAGGCATGGGTGTGTGTGTTTGTCCTTTGGATAATGTGGGTTATGTAGTGTGTAAGCTTAGGGACTGATGACCTTAGCAGTTAAGTCTCATAAGATTTCACACACATTTAAACATTTTTGAACTAACTGTCGCTCTACAGACTGACAGAGTGCTACAGGCATGGACGTCCATCTGACAAAGCGACATTCTGCATTTGTGCAACACAATGCATGCACGTCTGCATGCTTGCATTCAACATTCGGGTTGTTACACTGGATATTAATGTACCAGCATGTCACATTTCCAATGGCTTTTCTCGCGCTGTCACTTGCAATGTTAATCACTTAAATATGTTACCTTAACAAATGTATTCCATTACTTTACATCAACATTTCTTGGTGTTGCTATATTTCTTTTTTGCGTTAGCATATGTCAGTGGGATGTTCCTTTTTCTCTCGGGTCGTTTAGCGATGTTCTATGGTACTACGGCGCGGCATTTCAATGTGCTCCAGGACTGCTGGCATTAACCCGTTAATAAACAAGAAACTTTCACATGATAGAGCACAGTCTTGAACGAACTGTCACAGAAGTCCACATAATAGTGGACTGACGTACTAGGACATGCATTGATATAATGAAATACTGCATTGATAATAGAGTAATAAAACACGGAAGAAAAGGACGACTAATTGCTGTGCTCTATCATTTGAAAGTCATATCACAGTCGTTGGGTGCATCCGCATTCTTAATGGAATGATAAACTAAAAATTAATTTTGTATGTCTATTTTTTCGTGATGAAAACTAAAACTTTTTATGAGTACCCCTCGCATAGCCGATTGTTTCTTCCTTGTTTCGTTAAATTTCGTGCAGTGAAGGGCATCTGCGTATCCATCACTCCACCAACTCCGAGATACCAAACATAAGAAATCTGCCACGTCTGGAAAGTTTGGTAAGACAGAATCAATGTCATACATATGCACATCGGTGTTCACAAGAGCTGGTACCTATTTGTGACCGCTAATTGGCAGACATCGGCAATATTTGGCACGTTGGACCCAAACAATCTTGACACTAACTTTTGCTCTGCATAAGGCAACTCTGTCATCTGGGGAAACGGTGGTAATTTTTAGCTGTTCGCTGTACACAAGGAATGTTGAAAACCAACCCATTCACGTTAATTCACCATCTGTCCTGGACCAATGCGCTTACATAATATTAAGTGAGAAAAAATGAGAAGGTACTTACGTTGACCCATTTGTGATGTTTGCGAAAACGACCTAGTTCTTCTCTGCAATCCCGCCACAAACCAAACGTATCATCCACGTACCGGAACCCACGAACACAGACCGTCATCTACACCGGTATTGGAAGCACAACAAAAACGAGGCATCATAAAAACTTCTCAACAAAACAATGCTCAAGAATAGTTATTCGTTCGATGAGGTGGAAAGAAAGTTAAGACCACCTCGTAGAAATCATAGCGATGCTGAAGCGCCGGTGAAATCGAAAGCTTCCCTGTCTTTCACTAAGGACGTTGCTGACCGCGTAGGAAAAATCTTAAAAAAGTGGAACATTACAGTAATCTACAAACACACCCGGAAGGTACAATATAAACTGAAATCGGCCAAGGATTCTCATCAACCGCTAGAAAAAAAGGAATTTACGCGATTCACTGTAGCTGTGGACAGATACATGTAGATACTACAAAAGATCGGCCAAAAACGACTAGAAGAGCAAAGAGCAACTGCAGAAGAGACGAGATTAACAGGCCAGCTTTGCGGAACTTTCTTTCCGGCCACGAGACCATCACATTCATTTTGATTAGACTCAAGTGCTGACAGTCACAAGAGGATACTCTGAAAGGCTATATACAGAGAGGCCACAGAGATTGCAAAACACCCTATGAATTTCAGTAGGAAGAAAGTGGACGTGGAATTGAATAACATCCGGATTTCGGTGCTAAAGATGTATTCCAGTCTTCCAATGGGGTGATGAGCAACGGCGGACGGCGACAGTCGGCAACGGCCAATTGCGGTTGGGCATTCAAAACCTGTGCCGTCACGCCACTGCGCGGAAGCACGCAGCAGCGGAATTTTGCTGCTGTCAGTAGCGATCCAGTGTGTCATTCGGACATTCAAAAAAGCTACGATCCTCCCTGAGACAGTCCCCGACAAATGGGGACAAAACGTTGCGCTTCAGTGTGGATCCATTTGATCATCGGAAAAGAGCCCGGCACATTTTATTAAATGTGATCTGTCTTTTGCTTGATTTGGAATGTCTTAGTTGTAGTTATGTAACTCACAGTCAAGTGACCACACGAACTGTTCACTCACATGGACAAATCTGCTTTGATTCATTATCCTCTAGATCAAGGTTTCGCAAACTGTGTTCTGCGGGAATTAGATTTTCCGCGGGAAATAAATAACTGCACCACCGAAAGTTATTATCAATAACATTATGGCGATCAGTTTTCGACATTTTAAAGAGAGTATTTTTTAATTTATGTAGACCTTTTTATTACTAGTTATTTAAATTTGAAGTAATCACTGATTAAAGCAAGTATTTCTCATATTTGATAAAGAAAATGTTATTAACCTTCAACGTAAACTAAGTGCTCGGTAAAAGTGCCGGTATTCTCAAAATGTTCCTCAAGAGAAAAAGTTTCTTAATCCCTGCTCTACAGAATGCTACCAAAATAAATTGTTAAATAAATCAAATTTTACTCTATTACTTACGTTATCCATTATCTGAAGAACTTACACGGCGGTCAGATATACAGCTTCTGTGTTGTGCGAAATATGAGTTTTGTTAAAATTCTTGTGAGACGCTGATTTAGTTTCTTTGAACGCTGGTCTGTCAGAAATCGCGCGATTTAAGAAGAGACGCAACTCTAAAAGAAACTCAGCAAAAAAGACTACCTTATTTAATTCTCCGTGGCTTGAGAATTACACGGCCTTACACTCGCAAACAACAGAAAATTAAAAAAAAATGCTGTGAGAAAGTCACGTTAATACATGTCAAGGTCAGACGTCGTCTCTGCTAGACTGAGAACACCATAAGAATTACATCTGAGATAAAGATAATGAAGAAGGAAGACGCATTTTTCAGGACCAGGCAGCTACCTAGGCATTGTACAGAGCATAAGCTCTTTATGGAAAAGGATGACGAAAGACCACCGTCATGATCTATAACCAAGCAATAATCGCAGTATATGTTTCAGCTGATATGCGAAAACGGCATAAAACAACTGCGGATGAGACGAAAGGAGTCTGAATCCTATTTATACCAGTCACAAGTGGGTTTCGTGTTTCCACATTGTGTTGTACCACACTGAACTTCCACAACTCTCTTTTTTTTCATCAGTCTTTTGTCTTAAAGAGTCAGTCCATTATCAACCACTGAGCCTCTTCATATTAAAGTAGGGGTTACATACAACGTTTCAATTTCTTTTTCGGAGTATATGTTCCAAACTCCGTCTTCCTCTACGACTCCCAGAGGGAAGAAAAGTCATCAGTAAATATTACTACAGATACTACTTAAATCTGAATTTGAATCCAACTCATGGATGTATATTTTACTTCCTTCGTTGCTTGTTCTCGGTCTTTCGTTTTTATCGTCCCTTCTTTGTTTTACACCTACTGTCCTTGCTCCCCAAACCCTTAATCATCGCCATTAACGTATCGCATTTTATCCGGTATTTTCTATAGCTTGCACATCCTTCTTGAGAATTTCGAACGTCGTGGACCATTTTATACCGTCGAATGTTTTTTTCTTCCAGATCGACAAATTCTATAATAATTTATCGTAAGACTTTCTTCCATTGTCAACAGAAACGTCAGGGCAACCTCTCTGATGCCTTTAGGTTTTCCAAAGCCAAGCTGCTCATCACCTAAGATATTCAGTTTTGTTTTCCATTCTTCTTTATATTGCTCTCTTCAGCACCTTTGATGCGTGAGCTGTTATGCTGACTGTGTGGTTGTTCTAGGACTCATCGACTATAGCTAACTTCAGAAATGTGCGGATGATATTTTTCAGGAAGGGTACTGGTACGTCTGCAGTTAAGAAATATTAAGAACCAACTACGAATATCAGTTCCACCAATGATTTTAGACTTTCTGAAGGACAGTTATCAATCTCTGCTATATTATCTGATCACAACAAGTCTTCCAAAACATTGTTGAACTCTGAATCTAATACAAGTTCCCATATGTTTTTCACATCGACTCCCATGTCTTACTCTATTACTTCATCAGACTGGTCCTCTCTCTTGTTGAGAGGATTTCCTCCTCCACGCTAAATGTTGAAGCATTTGCTTTAAATTTACCGAAACTTATTTTCACTTTTCAAGACGTTCATTCTGTCCTTGGGAGAAGCAGATCTTTTTCGATTTGTTGAAATATTTTCTGCTGCTATTTCCATGCATTTCCTATTTATTACATTCCTTAGTTACTTATACGTTTTCTTCTCCAAGTCTTTATACTCCCTTATTTAGTCGAAGATTTCTTCTGTTAGCCAATGTTAGTTGCAGTATCTTCCTTTTACATGTATTCGTCTGCGCATCCCCTGTCATTGCCCTTTATAGAGAGGTCTGTTGGTCTTCAACTGAAATACACCTTGTGGTATTCATTATAGAAATTCGTCAGTACTTTGGTGACCTACATTCTACCTGACGATTCTACTAAAATTCAACCTCCTTTAAACTGTGGTACGAGGCTATACCTGCTACTGGGTACACTTTACACTGAGATGACAAAATTGTATGGGATAGCGATATGCACATATACCAATTACGGTATTATTGCGTACACAAGTTATAAAAGAGCATTGTTTTGGTGGAGCTGGAGCTGGAGCTAGAAGCATGAGACGTTCCATTTAGAAAATCGTTAGGGACTTCAATATTCTAAGATCCAGTGTCAAGAGTGTGCTGAGAATACCAAATTTCAGGAATTACCTGTCATCAAGAATGATGCAGCGGCCGACGGCCTTCACTTAACGACCGAGAGCAGCGGCTTTTGGACAGAGTTGTCAGTGCTATCAGACAAACAAGACGGCGAAAAATAACCACCGAATTCAATGTGAGAAGTGCGACGAACATATCCGCTAGGACAGTGGCACGAAATTTGGCGTTATTGGGCGACGCTTTTGCTAACAGCACGACATCGCCCGCAATGCCTCTCTTGGGCTCGTGACCATATCGGCTGGTCTCTAGACGACTGGAAAACCGTGGCCTGGTCAGAAGAGTCCCGATTTAAATAGGTAAAAGCTGATTGTAAGGGTTCAAGTGTGGCGCAGACCCCACGAAGCCACGGATCCAAGTGGTCAATAAGAGACTTTGCAAGCTTGTGGCGGCTCCATAATGGTGTGGGCTGTGTTTACATGGAAATATTGGGACCTCTGGCCCAAATGAACCGATCATTAGCTATAAATGGTTATATTCTCCTACTTGGAGACCATTTTCAGCCATCCACGGACTTCATTTTTCCAAACAACGACCTCACGTTAACAGACCACAGTTGTACGCGATTGCTATGAAGAACATTCTGGACATTTCGAGCGAATGATTTGGCTATCATAATTGCCCGACATGAATCTTGTGAAACATTTATGGAACATAATGGAGAGTACATTTCGTGCACAATATCCTGTAGCGCCAAGATTTTTGCAATTGTATGCGCTATGAAGGCAGTGTGGCTCAATATTTCCGCAGGGGACTTCCAACGACTTGTTGAGGACATACTGTGTCGGGTTCCTCCACTACGTCAAGCAAAAGGAGGTTTGACACGATATTAGGAGGTATTCCATTGTTTTTTTTTCACCTTATTATGTAATTCAATATCTGATTTCAAAATCTCTGCCTGTCCATGATATAATTCATGTGGTATCTCCCCGAGTCTCAAAGCGTCCTATTGCAATTTTTGAACAGTGTATTCGATATAACCAGCTGAGGTTAATTGTGGAGGTTTCTTGGCCTTTCTCCTCTCTCATTCTTAATGCCGAGTCCATATTCGCCCGTAAAACGTATTCAGTTCCTTTCCCTGCCCTAGCTCTCCGATCAGCCATTACTATTATATTATCATTTTTATTTACATACTGTTACCTTTCCAATGCCCTAATAGGTATTTCCTATCTCTTCATGTTCTGTTTTTTTATGATGTCGGCGTATATACCCGCATTATTACTGTTTGCGTTGGTTAGCTGCCGATAACGATAAGAACAATCCTGTTACTGCATTATTCGAAATAACTGACTCTCTGCCCTCCCATCCTATTCATAACGAATCCTACTCCCATTGCAGCATTTCCCCTGCCGATGAAAAGCTTTCGGGTTTCTATCCCGGAATCAGTATGAAAGTACCGCGGTATTTTAATGTTGCCCTTTTCCTGGAAACCTGAGAGCTTCTCATTGATAATTTAGTACGCTGAGACAGACTACATTCACACACATTCCATCTGCTGTTGATATTAACTTAAATTCATCTTTCATTTAAATGACAACCACTATATGTACACTGTCCCTTTGCGTATAGACGGCCGTGGTGGCAGAGCGGTTGTAGGCGCTTCAGTCCGCAACCGCGCTGCTGCTACGGTCGCAGGTTCGAATCCTGCCTCGGGCACGGATGTGTGTGATGTCCTTATGTTAGTTAGGTTTAAGTAGTTCTAAGTTATAGGGGACTGATCACCTCAGATGTTAAGTTCCATAGTGCTCAGAGCCATTTGAACCTTTTGAATCTTTGCGTATCGCTTCTCAGGTTTTATAAATTTCCTATGGCCCGACCTGTAGAAGGGTACCCTTGCACCGAATAATGTTCTACTCTTGTATAGCTCCCCTGTAGGCAGTTCTCTCCCAGAGACCTGAATGGAGGACTAACTAAGAATCATTTGCCCATGGAGAGATCATCATGACACTTTCCCGACTATACAGGCCACATATAACTATGACCCTGTGTTTTATTAATGTAGTGGTTTCCATTGCCTTCCAAATCCTCATTCTGTGGATCATTTCCGGCTCTTCCGCCTTTTGGGGGCAGGTTTCTCCCAAATGGGAACAGATTGCCCTGAAACTCTTTCTGCTCTTCCGTCGTCCTTGACAAGGTCATTGGTAGAATGAAGAGGTCTTCGGCCGCCATTAATGACGATTTTTACTGAAAGGTTAATCAGAGGCTGGACTTGTAACCGAGGACGTTTTGGATTACTAGTCAGAGATACTGCCCCCAAACCACAGCCTAAATTGAAGTGTTACAAAATCAGATCAGAAGAGAGCCTTCTAGACACGGTAAAAAATTTAAACATTTTGTGTAGGCGGAGTGGAACAGCCTTTAGGGAGGTTAAAAAGTGCTTTATAAAATAAACTACTATACTACTCTTTTTTTATTGAAGAGAATCGATCTCGGTCCAGTATCAGACCATTCCGTCACTATTATTAACTGTTTGTGCGTAACATTTATGTCCTGACAACAACAAAGACGACTGTTGGGCCCTGTTATCATGTTTTGAGTTCTTTGTTAAAACAGTGCACACAACATTTTCTGACATTGCCAGGATATAAACGTTATACACACACAGTTATTAATAGTAATACAAGTTGCAATTGGTATTTCAACTGTGAGAATGCATAACTAAGTTGCTTTTGAGACCCGAAGATGGTCTGATATTGGACCGAAATCGGCTTTCCCCAATAAAAAATAGTAATACAGCTCTATGTTTTATAATGGAAAATGATTTTATTCTCAGATTACGCAATTCTCTCATTTAATTCAAGGCAGGAAATCTTCTGAATATGCTGCAAAATAGAAGATCCGACCACATTTTGTACAAATGATAAAAAGTGTGTAGCTCATAGCTTTCTCATCAAAGGGTTTTCCGTAACAAAGCTATTATGAAAGCAGCAATCCAGCGTTCTCCACACCTGCACAGATGGACCTGTTCCACACCAACGGTTCCTACGGTCATCAACGAATATAAGATCTGAAGATGAATCTCTTAGTAGATCGAAACTTGTCAGCGAAAAACAAAAATAAACAACTTTAATGCGATCACGACTATGTGTACTGAAATAAACAACCAATTTTCTACATTTATATTGACTGTACCGGTCACTCAAGGCAGTAGAACCAGAATAAAAAAATTACTCTTATCAGATTAAAAAAATTATATCGTGTGTCTATTGAATGAATGTGGTGAAGGACGTCGTCCCTCTATTGTAAGACTGTTAGTGCAAGTAATATTTTTGTTCTGCACGTGAGGACGATGATTCAGATCAACGCAAGAAACAATCTTTTGTGCGTCCTCCTTTTGAAGTTGTATTCAAGGCAGTATTGCCTCACAATCAGAATGTGCATTTCTCTTTGGTTTATAATGACAAAACATAGTCTACTGCTACTACTACTACTTCTACTACTACTACCATTACCGCTGTCATCGCGGACGTATGTCATGTAACCGCTGTCTAGTGACCTTGCTCACGGAAACGAGTTTCCGCGTTGAACCGGTCTTTGTGACTGACCTATCAGGTGGGGCAGATGAGGTTGTGCCAGCAGCCAGCTGCGTAAGCTCGATACAGCCTGTCGAATGTCTTGCTCAGTCGTTCCCACTTTTTGCCGAACAAGCGCCTTTTGTTCCTCCGTCGGAAGTTTGAATTCGATTGCGGTAGCCATACTTCCTGAAGTAAACTTTCTGTAACACAAAAGAATGACACCTCAGATACAATTTATCTGTCGCATATTACAGTCTAGGTCGTAATGCTACACGCGAAGGAAACGCGACAGATTAACTGGCGGTGGTGCCTTGTGTTGCATGTTTTAGTATCGCAATTCGTGTACAATGCAACCATACAATGTAACCATCAAAACTGGATGGTGATGTGGATTTTCATTTGCTACAATGTTACAGTGTTTCAGGTGTCCTCTGTAAGATAAGTGACTTAAACAGATAGAGGGTCTAAACAAATACATACGTAAATTCACGCCATTATCGAGTACAGTGCCAAAAGTAGGAATATGCAGATAGTAAGATATGAAATAAAAATAGTACTGTGCAGCATAATATTCGCTTAACATCATATAAATGATAGAAAATAATGACTTGTAGGAATGCAGTACATTATCGTGCAAGGACATCTTATTCAGGAAAATCAACCCAAAACAGGTAAACACGAGACTAACACATGCCATTAACATGTAACTACGAAAGTAATGTCAAGGAATGTAGACTCTAGAAGACCTGACACATTAAAATGCAAATGATACAAGCTTACAAGCATTACATCTTATCGAACCGTACAGTATGTGGTTTCTTTTGGGTGTGGCCCTCTGAAACATCATCGTAGCATTTACTTGTAAACATCGCATCGTTAATAACATGAAGGGCACATATACGAGGGCCGTTCAGAAAGTAACCTCCGGTTGATTTAAAAAAAATACACCAAGTTAAATAAAAATATTTTAATATATACATCTTACAACTACATCTTTGCACTATTTTTCTACATAGTCTCCATAGCGATTGAGGCACTTATCGTATCTCTTCACAAGCTTTGAAATTCCTTCTGCATAAAAATCACCCGCTTGTGCCTGGAGCCAGCCTGTGACCGCATCTTTGATAATTCTTCGTCGTCATCAAACCGCTGTGACCCGAGCCATTTCTTCAAATGCATGAAGAGGTGATAATCACTTGGCGCCAGGTCTGGGCTGTAAGGTGGATGGTTGATAACGTCGCACTTGAAGGACTCAAGAAGGGCCGTTGTTCTGCGAGCAGAGTGAGGACGGGCGTTATCGTGCAAAAAAACGATACCGGAAGTCAGCATACCACGGCGTTTGTTCTGTATAGCCCGTCGTAACTTTTTTATTGTTTCACAGTACACGTCTTGATTAATGGTCGTACCACGTTCCATGAATTCAACCAACAACACCCGTTTGGCATCCCAAAACACCGTTGCCATCAGTTTTCTGGCAGAAAAATCTTGCGAGGCTTTTCTTGGTTTGGTAGGCGAATTTGAATGTGGCCACATCTTTGATTGTTCTTTTGTCTCAGGGTTCACGTACTTAATCCGGGTTTCGTCACCGGTCACGATTCTGTTTAACAATGGTTCTCCTTCGTCCTCATAACGTGACAGAAATTCTAATGCAGAGGCCATTCTTTGAGTTTTGTGGTGGTCGGTAAGAATTTTGGGCACCCATCGTGCACAGAACTTACGGTAACCCAATCTTGCTGTCACTATCTCGTACAAGAGAGTCTTAGAAATCTGTGGAAAACCAGTAGACAACTCCGACATTGAGAAACGTCGATTTTCACGAACTTTTGCATCAACTGTCTGAACGAGTTCGTCAGTCACCAATGATGGTCTACCACTCCTCTCTTCATCATGAACGTTTTCTCGTCCACTTTTAAATAAACGTACCCATTCACGGACAACTCCTTCACTCATAACTCTTGGTCCGTACACGGCACAAAGCTCACGATGAATAGCTGCTGCAGAATATCCTTTGGCTGTAAAAAACCTTATGACAGCACGCACTTCACATTTGGCGGGTTTTTTTATTGCAGCACACATTTCAAACTGCCACAAAAACTAAACTAGCGCAGGTACGACGTTCACTCGACCACGGCTTGATGCCGACTGACCTGTTGAGTGCGTGAACGCACAGATGGCGTCGCTACTCCCCCCACAACCCGCACTGTGACCAATCGGAGGTTACTTTCTGAACCGCCCTCGTATTATGAACAATAAAGGAAACAAATTCTGTAAGGAACACACGAAAAAAAGTACAAAATTATTAGATGGTCGCATAACAATAGCTACTCCCGTTCCTCTCCCCACCTCCTCTCCCACTAGCATCCCTTCCCCCATTCCCGTTCTTTCAGTTCTGTTGTTATATTTAGTACTCTTTACATTATTATGGAGTTTACTATATCGTCGTGTATGATTCTTTGGATTTTGTATTTTATTTCGCCACCACCACCACCAGCTGGCACCGTGCCTTGTTCACAATGTGCGTCCATGACTTTGTGAGGTCCGCGCCCTTCTCGAACCCCAGCTCTTACCCGCTGATATTGGGATTCATCTGAACAGGCCACAGTTTTACAGTCGTCTAGGGCCCAATCAATATGGTCACGAGCCAAGAGAGTCGTTGCAGGTGATATCGTCGTGTTAGCAAAGACGCGTCGGTCGTCCGTTACCAGAGCCCATTAACTCCAAATTTCGCCACATTGTTCCCACGGACACGTTCGTCGTACGCCCCACATTCATTTCTGCGGTTATTCCATGCACTGTTGATTATCTATTAGCACTGACCACTATGCGAAACGCTGCTGCTCTCGGTCGTTAAGAGAAGCCGTCAGCCTCTGCGCTGTCCATGGTGAGAGGTGATGCCTGATATTTGATATTCTCGGCACATTCCTCACGCAGAGGATTTCCGAATATTGAATTCCTTAACGATTTCCGAAATGTAATTTATGATGCTTCTAGTTCTACAATTAGGTCGGAAACCTTCTCATATGAATCAGCTGAATACACATGACAGCTTAGCCAATGCACGGTCCTCTTATACGTTGTGTACGTGATGCTACCACCATTTTTATAAGGGCATATCGCTGCCCTACGACTTTTATCACCTCAGTGTATCTGTGATCGTTCTACATTTTAATGTGTCAAGTCGTCTTGAGTTTACGTTCCTTGACATCACTTTCATAGTTACACCTTAAAGGCATTTGCTAGTCTATTGTTTACCTGCACTGAGGTCATTTTCCCATATATGGTATGCTTGTACGATAATATGCTGCGTTCCTACAAAGATGTTAATTTTGCACCATTTACGTGATGTTAAGCAAATGTGTTGAACTGTGTAAATCTCATCCAGCCAGTACTCCGCAGAATTGCGTCAATGGTCTAAGAATTAAGTTCATCTCTCGTAACTGTATATTAGCTTACTTCAAAAGTTTTACTTTATGGATTGTTATCTGCACTGTACTCGATAATTACGTGAAATAATATGTCACCCTGCACAGTACACAGCAAATTACGTTAATGGTCTAAGTGCATATCTCTTAACTTTACACCGACTTCCACCTAATACATCGTAATTTTTTTGATCTTTTTACTTCATGTGTTACTGTTTTCGTATTCTTACTTTTAGCGTTGTACTCGATAATGGTACGAAAGCTCAAATATTGTACACAGGAAATATACAGAAGTACTGAAATGGAAGTGTATTCCTTCAAGAAATATTGTATGACTATTGCTCAGCGGCATCGGAAACTTTTTAATACAGCTCTCTCTGGAACTGTTGATAACAGAATAGAAACTAAAATAATATATCACGATACTCTGTCTGTATGGATGACCCATACACCATGGAAAAATGTCTAAACTCCCCAGCTAGTATCAGTAACTTAGGCAGAAGGTCAAACACTGACTAAAACGTATTGTATATTAGTAACTAAAATTGAAGACTGATCCCTCTATTGCGCAATCTAAATTTGTTTCCATTTAATGTAGAATACACATAGACAGAAAACATTTGTGGGTATTCTTGGCAATGAAAGGACCCTTGCGTCATAAAGAAGACAAGTTAGCAGAAATTAATGGCATAGCCAACAGATGATTTACAATTATACAAAGAAACTATTACATATAGAATACAACGAAATTATACCAGGTGCTCAAGATCAATACATAGTCAATCTTACGCGTGTTGCAATAAGACGCGACCCTCTAAACGTTTGGGTACAGAAACAAAAATATTGAAATGTGTTCTAATCAACTTCCATTCATGTCGAAATTTCGTGGTATTAATTATAAGGACGTCACAACTGTGCATCTAGCCTAAGACTCTACAGATATACTAACCCAACGAATACGTTACGTCAGCTGTCAGATCATTGAAGAAGTGGTACACACCGTATCGGGAAACATCTTTTAGTCGCAGGTTCGAATCCTGCCTCGGGCATGGATGTGTGTGATGTCCTTAGGTTAGTTAGGTTTAAGTAGTTCTAAGTTCTAGGGGACTAATGACCACAGCAGTTGAGTCCCATAGTGCTCAGAGCCATTTGAACCATTTGAGCCAAACATCTTTTACGTTTCTTGCTGGATGCGCACACGCAGTGTCAAGTTTAAATCCAAGACGATGGAGGAACTGTCGCAGTTTGTCGGCAATTATTGCAAGCGCCCTTACGATACCAGTCGATGAGGTAATGGAACAAATTCAAAACTGCAGGAATTTCGGGTTGTACAACATCTGCAGCAGGTGCTGTGTCGAATTTTCGGACGAGCTAAAATCTTTCTCAACGATAGTTTTCTGTACATATCGAATTTGATCGTAACAGACCACAGAACACATATTTAGAGGTGTTTAGTGGAAAATATTGTACACAGGAAATATACAGAAGTAGTGAAATGGAATTATATTCCTTCAAGAAATAACTAATACCATATGTATCCAATACAGAAAATATGAGGTAACAGTTAAAACAATAGGATAAGCTGATTTAACTTTTAAACGGTACTTTTTTAAACCTCGTTTTTGTAAGACTAAGCCTAGGAAATATGATTGATTTTTCGAGTTCGCCATTCTTCCTGACTTTTCCAGTGTTGTGAGTGAAATGTTAATTATGATCTCGAATTTTGAAGGAGTTTCCTTTCTTCTGAGTTTGAAGAAAGTTTGCCGGATTTGTAAGTCCAGGAAAGATATTTAGGAACTATTATGAAAGGAGGAACTATATCTTCCCTGTGAACATTTCGGTCGACATGACACCCAATCGTGTTTCTCTAAAATTTGAATACGTTACTACGTAAGTAACGACGTATGAACTGATATGAGCTGTAATGAAGCGGCTATCAGTATTGCATAGAATAAAGGTATAGAAACGTGTAGATCCAGTCATTATACTGTACCTCTCTCAGATTTAAGTCAGCTGATAGGTATACCTGCTTAAAGAAATTCCTCAAACTAAGGAATAACCTCCAGAGGACATCATGTTTCCAAGCAGAGAAGGAATTACCATATTTCATCAAAATGCAAGGGGTATTCGAGATACAGTTAATGAACTGCTTATAGATGTTGACTGAAATTATTGGTATAGCGGAGCACCACTTAAATAATTTGACAATTCAGAGCCTTCCATTACCAGGATACAGATTAGCTGGCTGTTTTTCAAGGAGTTCCTTGCGGAGTGGAGGAGTGGCCACTTACGTAAAAACGTATTCCATTTGAGTCGATAGACGTATCACGGCACTGAACTGAACAAATATTTGAATGTTGTGCAGGGGCAGCTGAATTTAGTGAAACCAAACTTATAACTGTGGTTGTTTATAGGTCCGATTACTCTGACTTCAGAGCATTTCTCCTCAAACTAGAGAGGGTTCTGGATTCACTTTATAGGAAGTACGAGAAATTAGTTATATGTGGTGACTTCAATACTAATTTTGTGTATGATTGTGCAAGAAAAGGGATGTTGGCAGATCTCCTAAATTAATATGATCTGATGCGGATTGTGTTTCTTCTAATTAGGGTACAGGGGAACAGTAGCACAGCCGTAGATAGTATTTTATTCATTCTTCATTAGTAGATGGGCATTCTATTAGCAAAAGGGTGAATTACCCTTCGGGCCATGATGCACAAATTTTAACACAAAAGACTTTTGTACCCAAGCAAATGTCACATATAATTAGAAACTATGTAGGAAAGTCAATCCAACGCCAATACAGAGTTTTCTAAACATCACCAAGGAACAATAGTGGCTTGATGTTTATAGTGCCAATAACATTGATGACAAATATAATGCTTTCCTTAGCACATTTCTCATGCTCTATGAGAGTTTCTTTTAATTAAAACATTCGAAACGGGGTACTACCTGTAAAAGGCAACCTGGCTGGCTGGCTAGTGGGATAAGGATATTATGCACAACGAAGCGGGAATCATATAAAAATGTTAGAAGTGGTCACAATCAAGCTACAGTATCCCTTTACATACAGGACTATAATGTGCTTAAAAATGTTATTGGAAAGGCATAGAGTATGTGGTACGCAAATAGAACAGCCAATACACAGGATAAAATTAGAACCATATCGTCAGTTGTGAAGGAAGTGTCAGGTCAGCAGCACAAGGTAGCCGATATCAAGTAAGTTCGTGGTAAAAATATTTTTGTTACTGATAAATCACATATATTTTCTGAGCATTGCCCGTGAATTAAATAAAAATCTATTTTCTACAAGGAATCAAATAACTCTCTAGGCAAGTGCCTTTCCGAGATTGATGTCTGAAATACTTCTCTGTGATACAGACAAGTGGGAGATTGACACAATAATTAAATCACTGAAGACTAAGGATGCTAATGTATATGATGGAGTACCTATCATAATATCAAAGTACTGTGCTGCACATGTTAGCCCTGTATTTAGGTATATTTGTAACTTTTCCTTTCGGAATGGTCAGTTTCCTGAACTATAAAAGTACTCAGTAGTAAAGCGGCTCTATAAAAAGGGAGAAAGGGATCATTAGGACAATTTTATACCTATTTCTATGCCATTAGTGTTTGCTAATGTTATTGACAAGGATGTGTATTTAAGGATAATTGATCGTTTTGGATCACACAATTTGCTATCAAATATACAGTTCGGCTTTGGAAGTGCTTTACAACTGAAAATGCTATAGGCCCTATTCTCTGCGAGCTTCTGGATGGATTAAACGAAATATTTCCCACGCGAGGCATTTTTTTTAATAACTAAGCCATTTGATTGTTTTGATCACAAAATATTGCTCCAGAAGTTGGACCATTACGGAATACGGGGAGTAGCTCAAATTGGTTCTCCTATTACTTTAGCAACATACAGTAAAAGGTCAGTATTGACAGTGTTGAGAATAGTTGTGATGTGTGGTCTGAGTGAGGTACGGTCAAATGGGGGGAGGGGGGGGGGGCGCCCCATGGATCAGTTTTGGGACCACTTCTGTCCCTTATTTGTGTAAATGATATGCCCTCTAGTATTACGGGTAACTCTAAAATATTTCTGTTTGCTGATGACACTAGCTTGGTAGTAAAGGATGTTGTGTGTAACACTGGCTCGGTTTCAAATAATGCAGTTCATGACATAAGTTCATGGCTTCTAGAAAACAAACCAACATTAAATCACATTAAGACTCACTTTTTACAGTTCCAAACACACAATTCCACAAAACCCGACGTTTTAAGTTCACAGTATGGGCATCTGATTAGTGAAACTCAACAGTTAATATTTCTAGATGTTCAGATAGATAGTAAACTGTCGTGGAAAGCCCGGGTTCAGGATCTTGTTGAAAGACTTTATGCTGCCATGTTTACTATTCGAACGGTATCCGAAGTGAGTGATCGTTCGACATGAACATTAGTCTACTTTGCTTATCTTCATTCGCTTATGTCCTATGGTATTATATTTTGGGGTAACTCATCCCATTCTAAGAGGATATTTTGGTCTCAGAAACGGGTGGTTCGGGCAATAAATGGTGTAAGTTTGCGAAATTCTTGTCAACCCCTGTTCACTAGTCTGGTTATTTTGAAATTGGCCTCTCAATATATATGTACTTCAGTGTCATTTCTTGTTACCAGTATCAGCTTGTGCCCAAGAACAAGCAGCTTTCACTCGTGTTAATACTCGGCAGAAATCAAATCTGCATTTTGATCGCATTTCCTTAACTCTTGTGCAGAAAGGTGTGCAGTATACTGCTGCATCCATTTTCAATAAGCTACCACAAAAATTCAAAAATATTAACAGTAATCCACACACTTTTAAACCGAAACAAGAATTTCCTCATGGGTCACTCCTTCTATTCTGTCGAGAAGTTTCTTGAAAAATTAAGCTGATTCTTATGTTGTACTGTTGATTGCGTTTACTTAAACTTACAGCTTGGCGTATTTGGTTCATAAACAGTTTTTATCTGTTATTACTTTTATGTTGTAAATTCATGTACTGACACGTTCCATGACCTTGGGGATTTGCTCTTCAATGACGTGTAAATAAACAAATTCTCTCAATTAACTGGTATACAGTTTCATGTTACCCGAAAATTTCAGGTTATTAGAATATGCTGCTCTTGTCGTCGAATACGACACTGATTGTCAGAAAGACTTACTGCTAAATGACGATATTTGTCATTGAAACTAAGGACTAGAATCTGAGACTAAGAATTATTTAGACGGTGGCGACCAACGCTTTGACGAGGTTTAGCACTGCTCGACTGTTTCAGTCAGGTCCTTAGGCCCTGTAACGTTACAGCGGCATAGACAGGGAACTAAAAGATTCTAGGATAGTTTAGTGAAGTCAGACCAAAAGTGAATGATTGCCAGAAGTGCAGAGTAAAACGAAGGAGAAATAGAGTTAAAATCAAGATGTATGTCTTTTGCTACGGAGGAAGTGAAGAAGGAGAAAATTGAGGTGTGGGTTTTATCGAAAACAAGACAATTAAACTCAGTATTACAGATATTTAATTATTGTCAGAACATTGATACCTGTTTTAAAAGAAACAAAATATATTTATGAAAATCATTCTAGACTTTGCATTAACGTGCTCACTGTGTAATGAGATAGAGGAAGACCACTAAGAACAATTACAGACTTAGAAGCGACCATACCCGATGTTACCAAGAATCCACAGGAGCTTCTTGCGAAAATAGAACAACAGTTTAAGAACGATTCATTAGTGGAAAACTTGTGTGACAACTGAAATGTGAGGTAACTCTCTAGAGAGACGAAAACAATATTTATGTCAAATGTAAATTGGACGGTAAGGCCCAAAGGGAACTAAAACTAATACTAATTACATTTTACAAAACGATGAAGAAATTGTAGAAAATGTGCCTATTCAGATGCACTTTAGGATTCCTATTGATCACCGACAACAAGCCAACCGTTCCCGTCAGATCACCGAAGTTAAGCGCTGTCGTAGTTAGTTAGTACTTGGATTGGGTACCGTCGTAGTATGAGCGCTTTGCTGGAAAGTGGGCTGAACTCAGCCGTTGTGAGGCCAATTGAAGAGCTAGCTTTCTGAGAACACGAAAACTGACAACTTCTGAGGGAGCAGTGTGCTGACTACATCCTCCTCCATATCCGCATTCAGTGATGGTTATCGGTTCAGTATGACACGGCGGTCGGTCGGTATCGTTGGGCCTACAGAGGCCCGTTCGGATGGAGAGAGTTTATAGATAACAAAGCTAGAAATAAACTTATCAGTCATCACGAAAAAACTCGGCAGAGACGTAGGTTTACTTGATAGTAGGGAAGTACGTCTAACTACACAATGCAACACGTACAAAATTAGTTTTGAAAGACAAAGGGCGCATCTGATATATATATCAGTTCGCGGTGTCTGTGCAGGTTCTACATGTCAGAGTGACGAGGAGAGACTCAGAGGTTTGGCATCACTGGTACAAAAGTACCTTTTAGGTTAATCCTTAAATCCTACGATGTGCTGCAGGCCTATGTTATTGACTGCTAGTTTTCACTATTTGGGAACGAATCGTCAGTGCAGACACCGTCTTCTATATTGTTTCTATTAGTACGCCGAAAATGCTTACAGTTTTCGATATACGTATCAGTTTCAATTAATGATGCTCTAACAAATTTTTTAAAGTTCACTGGGTAATCACTAATATCTTTTTGGCATCGTAGACGAAAAACGTCACAGCCTTCTTAGTGTGGTGCTGCATTCCCTGTTGTCAGTTTCAGCGTCCCATTGAGCACTTAACAACTAGTTCATATACAAAAGCAACATGTAGTACTCAGTCAGCGTAACAAAATTTGAATAGACTACGTTCGGAATCAACTAAAATCGTATGAGTTTTCAATTTCATATGGTTTCACAACTAACTCAAAATAGAAAAACAACAACTGGCCGCCAAGGACTGTCGCTATACAAAGATAAGCATGCGCAAACACTTACCGTCAGAGAATGGTCCTCAGCTGTCTTACTGCTCCGCACGCGGCGACGGACCTAGAGCTACTGCAGAAAACCTGCTGAACCGGTTTTATGGCAGGAACCGCGAAAATGTTGCACAAGCGGTTCACCCTGGAATACACGTAACTTGTTTAACCGCTGTTAGATGATAACAAATGATACAGGTATTCACGGAGCCAGGGTGCTCAGGAATGAATAGACGCCATCATCTTGGTTGACAGGCTACAGTTAAACAGAAGAAATCAAATCAGTTCATTGATGACAAAATCTTAGAAATCTGGTATTCTAAATTAAGGACTAAGTGCATATAACGTGAAACATGAAGATAAATATATTGAATTCTACAAGAAACAATGGAATCAGAGGAAATAGATTCAGAGACAAAGATGCCAGAAGAAACTTCATTTGACGTAACTGAAATCGGAACTTAATAAGCAATCTGGAAGATTTAGAAAACAGAAAAGCTGCACAGAAAAAAAAAATCGTTCAAATGCCTCTGAACACTATGGGACTAAACATCTGAGGTCATCACTCCCCTGGAACTTAGAACTACTTAAACCTAACTAACCTAAGGACATCACACACATCCGTGCCCGAGGCAGGATTCGAACCTGCGACCGTAGCAGTCGCACGGTTCCAGACTGTAGCGCCTAGAGCTTCTCGGCCTCTCCGGCCGACGCTGCACAGAAAACATCGTCACTAGAGAACTGCTGAATTATACGCATTGCATAGTGGCAGAGGGTTTCGGCAGATTTATAAATGCAAGCTTAAAAGCATCTCCTCTATCTCATAGTAATGGTAAACGTTTTGCACTCCCTGTATAAAAAAAAATAAATGTAATAAGACTGAATTAAAATAAAAAATGTCGTGTGACTAGGATCTCCCGTCGGGTAGACCGTTCTCCTGGTGCGAATCTCTCGAGCTGACGCCACTCCGGCGACTTGCGCATCGATGGGAATGAGATGATGATGTTCAGGACAACACAACATCAGTCCCTGAGCGGAGAAAATCTCCGACCCAGCCGGGAATCGAACCCGGGCCCTTAGGATTGACATTCTGTCTCACTGACAACTCAGCTACCGGGGGCGGACATAAGACTCAATTCATAACTATAATGGGACTGATAGGTAATTCCTAGTTAGCTACAATTTCTGTAGAAATATAGGAGGTGAATGGTACGTAAGATAACTGAAACCATCATAACAGAATAATAAACTCGAGTCAAAGAAGGAGTTGTATAATCATTGCACCACCACGTGGACAAGTGGTACAAAAAGACGCTGTACATATCAGAGAAGCTGATTTAATTCGTAGGTTAAATGAATTATCCGACTCTGTTAAGAGATCTAAACCTGTGAACGCACTGCAGACAAGGTGATCCGCACAACGTTTTGTACAAATGATTAAAAAAAATGTAGTACAAAGGATCCGCATATCTATTACCGATATTACAGAAAAATTGCTAATTTGGGCGAGGTACACATAATTTTGGGTTCTATTTAACACGCCTGGAAATGATATTCTAATGGAATCTACTTTAAATAACAGAAAATCAGGCAGTTTATCACTACGCATGCAGAATATGCTTGGCGCCGAAGATAATCCTCAGCGCCCTGCGATGAAACGTCAAAGACGTCAGCAAAATATAGCTCACGAATTTCTGACTATAATATAACTCTTGAATGAAGTTGTGATATTATTATTGGATTTCAGACATTTTGCATATGAGAAAAGGATAGCCACCGAGCTGTAGTTTGTAATGAAACTAAGCATGACAACGCGAGAGTAAGAAACGAAATCTGTTCATAACGTGCGCCTATACCAAGACGCGCGGCCAGCGTTTAAAAGGTACTTTTAAACACTATGACTCGCTGGGCGCAGATATTTAAAATCATTGCCGCAGCGCTTGATAGCAAGAAGCTGCGAAACAGAAGAAAGAACAATTTATCATTTGTTAGGAAAATTCTAGAATCTTTATAGTTAGTTGTACTTCTGGTCGCCGATATGTTGACATGTACTTCATTACCTTTGATGTTTGGTTGCCGACTTGTTAAGACGTGTTGTGTAGTAGCGGTACAAGTTATATTTCATTTAGTGTGATAAACCACGTTATCACCAAAAAAAAAAACGCTTTTGTAAACTTTGTGACGATAAAAAATACTTACGCGCACGCCAGGACATTTAATTTTTACAAAATATCACACATACAAATGCAGCGATTGTTGGACTGCTCCATGTATGAGAAAAACATAAAAAATGTAAGTTTTGTATTCACTGTAAATTTTTTAAAGTTTATAGTTTAACGCCTTTGTTCTTTGAGAATTTATATTGATGCTTCACTGTACAGAAAATCTATGCTTATTCTTTTCTTTAAATTAACCACAAATAATGTTTATGTTTAAATGAACTTTGTTACAGGTTCGCTCTTTATCGCGGTGTCTCGATTGTATTTGGGAGACCATTAATGTGTTCAATTTCCGATCTGACAATTTTTTTTACAAAATGTCATTGTTTTGCTTTCATTTCCATTTTTTTATTTATTATTCAAATAGGTCCCTTAGGTAATTTCATTGAAGAGTCTGACTGCGTGAAAGCAATTCGGGTTAAGAGGTCATTTGAGAAACTATTTTCGCGCAATCAATCTGTACGTCTCCTGAACACAATCGAGAACCGACGCATCGGCGATCATTAATTGATTTTTCTCTCTTTCCAAGTCGTAGCAAAAAACGGCCAAGGAGAACTGCCGTGAGTACGCAATCTAGTGTTAAAGGGTGCATTTTTTATCTTGTCGGCAAACATTGCCATAAATTATCATCATCAATGTTATATTTGGTTAAATGAGAAAAGAAAAAACCTTTTAACGCTAGATGTGGCGCCCGAACAGGAACTCGACTAAAAAACTAATTTGTTCTTTTTGTTTTCATGCTACCATCTGGAGAAAATTGGAAGCCAAAACCAGTGATAAAAAAAAAGGACGCATATGCAGAAAATCGCAGTAAGAATCCACAACAGCAATAAATAGCAGCGCGCTAGACAACTAATGTGAGTACGATTTTTCATTACGTTTGAAGGTTTGCGTACCGAGCATTCAGTCGGCTCGTGGCATTCACTCTCTACGCTTTTTTCCTTTTCCTCAAGCAATTTAATTTCCAAATTTCAGTTTCCTTTTGCTATTAGATCCGCCTCTATCACATCATTTCGCTTACAA
Source organism: Schistocerca nitens (assembly GCF_023898315.1). Lineage (NCBI taxonomy): Eukaryota > Metazoa > Arthropoda > Insecta > Orthoptera > Acrididae > Schistocerca > Schistocerca nitens. Next base: position 255,769,448 of record NC_064618.1, read on the forward strand.
TAGTTAGAAATAGTTAGTAAGAATTTCTATTGTTGTGCATTTTAGTGAATCACAATGGCCGCTATCTGTGCCAGTTTCAGTGCTCTGTAAGTGTTTTTCATTTATTTTATCACTCCCGTTGCCATATTGGCATTTTCGTGTGTCAGAGTTTCAAATGTTTATAACGCGCAAGCAATATCTGAGAAATCAGGACGCGAAATCCTTGACGCACCTGACAAGTGAAAATCATAATTAAAAAGAATTATCTTTTCTAGCTCGTGCAGTGTAACTACTTTAAATTTACGATGGCTGATGAGCAAGCAAGGCAACTTAGACCGCGCACGGGTGTAAACAAACCTGAATCTCGTAGTGGGGGAACAACAGACGACGAAGCGACACGTGAGCTGTCGGCGCCACAGACCGCGTCGCAGTCACGTTAATGCTCGCTGTCAGATATACTAAAATTGTTTGCTGATATGAAAACCAGTTTTGAAGCAAACATGGCACAGCTTACAAACAAGAGTGATAACATTGAAGCTCACATGGGTAATCTTGACACTCGAATGGCACAGTTAACAAACCAAAGTGACAATATTGAAATGCAAATCAGTCAGTTAACAAACCAAAGTGACAATATTGAAACACAAATCAGTCAGTTAGCAAATCAAAGTGACAGCAGGTTCAACAGTTTAGAATCAAGGATAGAGGACACTCAAGTGTGAATGAACAATATAAATTCTGTTATTACCGACATCCAAGCACAAATCAAAAATTCGAATGACACCATGGAGGAAAAAATTAAAGCCATTACCACTGCTTACGCAAGCGAGCTAACCGCAAGCGTACACGCAAAAATTGATAGTGTTCTTTCGATGGTGGAATCCGCTGAGACCAATATTGGTAGCAAGTTCATAGATATGCAGGCCCAAATAGATGTGTGTAAATCAACTGCGAGTGACTCTTTGAAACATTACAGTGATGTTTCAAAGAGAGTAAGCCAATTGACAGAAAGTGTCAACCACGTTGGCGAGCGAGTCGAAGACCTTGCTCAGCAAATATCCGATGTCAATATTGACAAAAAGATCGCAGATGTCAACACCGGTATAAGCAATACACTTAATAGGGAATTTGAAGAGTGGATGCAATCCAAAGAACAGTACATTGTCAGCAAGGTACACGCTGAACTAAAGGGTACGGTTAAATCTGCTACAGCAGAAATCTAAACCGCTCCTGGTACTTCTGGTGGCACTTTAACCAGTGAATTAGGTGAAATCAGACGAGCATTTAGCCACGATCTTCCGGAATGGAAACGTCAGCTAAGCAATGATATAGATCAACTGAAACGACAATTTACGGAATTGCAAGGTGACAATCAAAGTGAGTATTCGCTACCGCCAGAACACGATAATCGTCAATATCCCGAGTGTCAGGTACAATTCTCACCAACAGTAAATAATACGCGTGACGAAACTTCCACGTCACGTAGTCATGCCGATCAACTAACACTCGTTGAACTAATGCGAGACGAGAGTGTGCTAAAACACAGAGTTTTTCAGCCTTTTATACCTGAAAAACGAAATATACATCCAATGGTATTTCAAAAATCATTCACAGGCGCTTTTCCAGAATCATGGAACGACAGGCAGCGGATACAGTTCATCTTAGGCTATGTACACGGTGAAGGATCAATTTGGGGTACAGAAATAATAGACAAATGTCACACCTATGCAGATTTTGAAAAGCATTTTTTGAATAAATTCTGGAGTTCAGGTATACAACAAAGACTCCGAAAGGAGGTTTACAACGCCGAAACTTTCAACACCAAAGGAGGATGTTTGAGACGTTATTTTGAAAAATATCTACGTAAAATTCAGTATTGGGACACGCCCATTTCAACCAAAGATGTAATCATTATCTTAAAGTCAAAACTTCCTGTGTCAATAAGAGAAAAACTAGTTAATGTGAGTGAAGAAGACCTAGAAGCCTTTCTTTCTGTTCTTGACAATTTGGATATGATCTATGAGGATGTGCGTGCGAGCACGCGGAATAATTATAATAATGTACCGCCCGCTCCGCAGCAGCACATAACAAATTGCGTCAATGGAATGTCGTACCAACATAACACGGGACAACCAAACGCTCCGCCTTACGGCAGTCATAACAATTTCTACCGCCGTAATGGAAAACAATATAACAAATATCCACACCAGAATAGATACAATCCGATTTATCAAAACACACAGCAACATTACGGTAATTCACCGATAAATCACAACGGTAATTACCAGTACCCGAAGTGGTCGAGCGGTTCTAGGCGCTTCAGTCCGGAACCGCGCGACCGCTACGGTCGCAGGTTCGAATCCTGCCTCGGGCATGGATGTGTGTGATGTCCTTAGGCTAGTTAGGTTTAAGTAGTTCTAAGTTCTAGGGGACTGATGACCACAGATGTTAAGTCCCATAGTGCTCAGAGCCAGTACCAGAACAACAAGACGAATAATGGAAATCGTCACAAGAGAAAATGGAACAATTATAACGGACCACAACAGTACAGTCAGCCGAGTCACTTCACTCCCTCTCACCAAATGAATTTTTCACAGCCGAAAAATGCGACATTTTCTCACCAACCCAACTAACAGTTCAGGAACAATAGCCAGGACAATTCGTCGCATGCTTTTCCTGACACCGCCGGTCATAATAGCCAAGGAAATCCGACCATTTTCTACACACAGGCGAACCAAGCACCAAACGCGATGTCAAATAACACGCAATCAAGAGATGCACAAGTCGTATGGAATACGAGCGCAAGTTTTCAGCCTAACATGACACAAAATACTAATCAAGTAAAAATAACTGACATTTCAACTCCACCCAAGTCGGAAAACCATTAGAAGTTTCTTTATGTCTCCACGGGGAAGCTGCGGAACCAATAAGCTCTCATATCTTTAACCACTCATGCCAACCTAAGAAAAAAGGCGCATGACAAACACATTAGCAAAGTCTTATCGTATCGTATAAATGAACGAGTGCTATTAAAGACCCACTTCAAACCATCTTTGATTCATCATAAGAATCGCAAGTGGCAGCACTTGTATGAAGGACCCTATATTATATTAAGAAAGCCGCACATTGGTTGCTATCTACTAGCTGACCCTGTATCTGAACGAATAAAAGGGTTGTTTCATCACGCAGACTTGAAGAAATACCGAGTCAACCATTGAAAATATCTGTTAAGCTGCTAAAATAAGATATACACACACTATAAGTTGTCATACTATGTGTGAAGTACCAACGTATGTAAGAGTAATGCAGAGGACTAACACCCTGTCGACCTGCCACAACAAGATAAGTAATTTATATGAGCACCTTAAGTAAAACACATTTATTGTAGGAGAGCAAGATTTGCCTTAGATGTTAGTTTTAAGTTAATTGAGCCCTGAACGGCCACAGCCGAAAGAGCTGACAAATAAATATTATAGTAGGGACGTGCTAAGTGCCACTAGCTATCACTAGTTTTAACTGTAGCAAAGCTCTCTCCTCTTGAATGAAATCAATTAAAGTGATCATTCAGACCAGAATGATTGCTCGTAGGTTAAAAAAAATGATTAAGGTACGCTTACTCTAATGAGGTAAATGTTATGTTATGCATAAGGAGTGTGCGACAACAAATTTTATGAGACCACCTATGAAACGCAGCAGACAAAAAAGCAGCAGCTTAGCATATAAGAATCAAGTAAGTCAATAACGATCCAGGTAGCAGGAAAGAAGTGCGCAACTCAATTATTTTATTATAATACGGAGAAAACCGTATACGCACATAAGAATTTTACGGCACAGTGCAGCTGAAATACTTACAAAGATCATTTATAAATAATTTAGTACTAGAAATATCTATTTCAGGTCCTCGAGGTATGACGATTTTTTTTAGAAAACCAATTTTACGATACATGGAACAGAAGATAGTTAACAGACACAGTTCACTGCTAATGCATGGTTTAAGTAATTTTAAATATGTATAGAAAATTGTTTAGAGAGCTGGATCAGACGACACTGAAACTGCTGTATCGATTTAATTATACTATTTGTCATGAAAAACTAAGGTGATAATAATTTATGTTAAGCTCATCATATCATACGTCATTAACACTGTGTCTTCAAATCTCTTCACTCCATAAAAGTCTTTTGTGTTTTCCTCTAACCAGTATCCTTACCATCCTACCTTATCCAGTGGAGAAGTGAATTTTACGAGCTGGTTGCATGATTGATACATACAAGGTATACGAATGGATAGTCGTGACACATTGGTTGTCGACGGGCTATGCTTATTCTCCGCAAATTGCGAGTTCAGTTAAGATTTGTTATGTGCAATTGCACGACAGGGAACACCAAGCTTCCTAATTTCCCTAATGGTAGTTTGAACACGAACTGTTCATCACGTAAACGAAGCCACATTGACTATGTCTTCAAACAAACGACGTAATAGAGAGAAAATAAAAGAGCTGAACTTGAGAAAAGAGTAACTATTGTAAAAGGAAAAGAATAACAAGATTTCGAACAAAGTGTAAACCTAAAGTGCCTTGGAAGCACAAACTACGAACAAGAGACACGCTTTTCGTCAGGCCTTGTAGTCACAGAGACTAAATATTTCTTTGTAAATAATTTTTAGACATGATATGTATACTAAATGTTAACTGTACTTCGTAGTAATAATGCAGTCAGTAATAAATGGACACGTATATGCTGCTGCGTGTGAACCGACTATAGACAAGTAATTAATGGACACGTATAAAAGTGGTGCGTGTGAACCTTAACATGACGACCAAATAAATGCGAACACGAATTAATAATAACGTGTGAACTGAAAAGTGATAACTCCAAGGACACGTATGAAATACCGCGTTGTTATAAGTACTTGTACCACGAAACCACGATGTAGAAAGCCAAAGAGTGAAAGTGAATAAGTGTTGTACTTACCACAAACGGTACTGTACGCATTTCCACGGACACATTCTTCGAAACAGCTGCGGGAGTCGCCGCATCTGGCTGCTTCCGTAATCCAGAGTCGATGAAAAACTGTGCAAAAACACACACCACAGCTAGTAGACACCAAACGCTCTGCTTCTCGCAGAATACTGCTGCTAGCGTTGTGGAACTGTCAAGTTATTATCACGTGAATGTGACCAGCGGACGTTAACACTGTGTACGCTGAGCGCTCAACAATCAATTTTTCTATGCACAACGAGCGCGAATGCCAAATGTGTTTGAAATGCATTCAAAATAAAATATGATAAAGCAATGAATTAAGCACTCATGTACCTTGTGAAATTATAAAGACACTAATCGGAAGAGTCTTAAGCTCGATTTTGACATTTGCTACCGAATTTGCTGACCAGGCTGAGTAATGACGAAAACGTGTCGAACCAAATAAAACCAGAAAAATAGATAAATATGAGAACTAAGCGTTCCTAAGAGAATGAGACCTATGTACATAAACAATTGTTATCCTTACCTAATCCAATTTTCTTTAAGACTAAGTTATTAGTAAGTAAGCACATTTTAATACATATTTTTTTTCTGTATTTTTCATGTACGAAAACATAAATGGAAGCACGGACATGTGTCAAGTGAAATAGAGCCCGCCACCATACGGCTCAATATGTTGCAGAACCAGTCTTCCAGTTCCTGACCCACGACGTATTTCCAACGCAACATCACACCCCGACAACTACTCCAACTTCCACAGTGAAAGTGATGCCCTACTTTTCCTCCACTGTGAAAGTGTAATCAATTTCCCCACTCAAGTGCAGTGCTATCATTTGTACCGGAAGTTCTACCACTCCCAGTGCAACTCATACCTACCCAAGTGTAGTGAAACATTTTTTTTGCAGGTCATTGAAAGCCACTAATAAGTAAAGTGCTACGTATTTACTGCAAGAAATCTTCAACGAAACAACGACAAAAATATTCCTGTAATATGTCATTGTAAAACAAGAATGTCAATTTTTTGTAACATATTTCTTCCACCAGTGCACACAGCACCCAAACATCCTGCGAAGTCAAGTAATTTATTTCTTTGTTATTTTTTAATATTTGTTATGCCATGTATAATGTATCTATGTATGTGTATCTTTATCTTAATTTCATTAACTTTTACCGAGTAATGAACATTTGTTATCATTGTACAATACATTAGAAAGAGCACAGTTCAATTGTCGTGTAGTTACCCTATGGACAAATTACTATCAATTTCAGTCGTACGAATATACTTACCTGATACTCTGTATGTTAACCACTTTGCCTGATGTAGTGTGTAAAATCTATTGTAAAGAATTTTTGCAAGTAATACTAACTTGTTTCACGAAAGCAATAATATCACGACTACGCGTGAGTCGCGATGATCCTGATGGAGTCATCGCTCCTCACGCGGGAAGCAATGTGATATTATTGGATTTCAGACATTTTGCATATGAGAAAAGGATAGCCACCGAGCTGTAGTTTGTAATGATACTAAGCATGACAACGCGAGAGTAAGAAACGAAATCTGTTTATAACGTGCGCCTATACCAAGACGCGCGGCCAGCGTTTAAAAGGTACTTTTAAACACTATGACTCGCTGGGCGCAGATATTTAAAATCATTGCCGCAGCGCTTGATAGCAAGAAGCTGCGAAACAGATGAAAGAACAATTTATCATTTGTTAGGAAAATTCTAGAATCTTTATAGTTAGTTGTACTTCTGGTCGCCGATATGTTGACATGTACTACATTACCTTTGATGTTTGGTTGCCGACTTGTTAAGACGTGTTGTGTAGCACCGGTACAAGTTATATTTCATTTAGTGTGAAAAACCACGTTATCACCAAAAAAAAACGCTTTTGTAAACTTTGTGACGATAAAAAATACTTACGCGCACGCCAGGACATTTAATTTTTACAAAATATCACACATACAAATGCAGCGATTGTTGGACTGCTCCATGTATGAAAAAACATAAAAAATGTAAGTTTTGTATTCACTGTAAATTTTTTAAAGTTTATAGTTTAACGCCTTTGTTCTTTGAGAATATATATTGATGCTTCACTGTACAGAAAATCTATGCTTATTCTTTTCTTTAAATTAACCACAAATAATGTTTATGTTTAAATGAACTTTGTTACAGGTTCGCTCTTTATCGCGGTGTCTCGATTGTATTTGGGAGACCATTAATGTGTTCAATTTCCGATCTGACAATTTTTTTTTACAAAATGTCACTGTTTTGCTTTCATTTCCATTTTTATTTATTATTCAAATAGGTCCCTTAGGTAATTTCATTGAAGAGTCTGACTGCGTGAAAGCAATTCGGGTTAAGAGGTCATTTGAGAAACTATTTTCGCGCAATCAATCTGTACGTCTCCTGAACACAATCGAGAACCGACGCATCGGTTTCTCTCTTTCCAAGTCGTACCAAAAAACGGCCAAGGAGAACTGCCGTGAGTACGCAATCTAGTGTTAAAGGGTGCATTTTCTATCTTGCCGGCAAACATTGCCATAAATTGTCATCATCAATGTTATATTTGGTTAAATGAGAAAAGAAAAAACCTTTTAACGCTAGAAAGTGACTCTACTGGAATAAAAAGTATCTGTAAAAGTCAAACCTTAGTCAAATTTACAATTTCGGCTATTTCGGTAGTAACATCTATAGCCCATATGTTCGTACAACGCAACATTATACGTAAACTTCACGAACGTTGCTATTGAAATAATACCTCCAACAAAATTAGATAAGAGTACGAAATCAAGATATACTAGCAAGAGGAGTAAAGAAGTCTTTGGAAGACACAAGAGGAATTCACTGATTAGTGGGACATATGCTATGGTATCTAGGAACAGCTAACTTACTACGATATCTAGGAATAGTTAGCTTGCGCTTGGGAGGGACGATAGACAGGAGAAATAAGAAGGGCAGAAAACGAGTGAAAAAATGATTATACAAAATATTGGTTGTAGTGATTTCACAGCGATGAAGTGATTGGGAGAAGACAGCACATCTTGCGTCACACTCCCTGAGAAACACATAGAAAAGAAAGTTCAGGAGCGCACTTATGATGGAAATATGCCTAGTGGTAACAAACGGACCTGATCTCTTTATGAATGTCCTTATTGAAACTGATACGAATGATCACGAGGCATTTGTAGCAACAATAAGTACAGAGGACAACTATAAGAAGTAGGAAGGTACACGCGTTTAGGAAGTTCGGAGAGGAACTCAATACATTTACCTCTGGACAGGAGCATGTAGAAGAACTGCGGCCCAACATTTAAATAATGATAGACCATACTCTGGATAGTTACTTACTTGGTATGTTCACAACAGTAGAGACCCTCCATGGGATACAGTCGCTGTAAAGAAATTTCTAAAGAAACTGATGTAAAACAAAACATAGGACCTGAGATAGAGAGAGGCTGAATGAAACACAGTTGGCTGGAAAGAGAGGAACGCTTGAATCCTTCGACGACTAACGTATCAAAATACCATCGAAAGAACTCTAGCAAAAACCCTAGAAAGTTATAGTTATATGTACAGGGTGTCAGTGCCACAGCAACTGAAACTGAGGGTAGCAAAGAAGAACAGAAAATAGGAATTACGTATTCAAATTTGCCATTACTATGGAAAATACCAAACTACCGCCTACTTTACTTTTCGTACCACTGCGAAGATGAGTTACATAATTGTCAGTTGCGTTGAGAAACTGCTGAAGTCGCTAAAATTAAGTAGGACTCCAAGGCCGAATGAGATACCTGTCCGATTCTACACAGAGTTTGCAGATGAGTATCACATTGTACCGTAGATCACTTGTAGGCCGTACAAAAAAGTGTGGCTATTGACTAGCAAAAGCATAGGTCACTGCTGCCAACCATAATCATAACATTATTAATCGGCAAAATTCTCACTGACGTCCATCTGTTGTAACATTCTAGAACATATTCAGAGCTCAAACATAATGACGTATCTCAATCGGAATGATCTCGTCCCTGCCAATCAGCATGACTTCCGAAAACATCGCCAATGCGAAAACCAGTCCTGTGCATTTCTCACATGACGTTCGGAATGCCGTGGACCAAGTAAAGGCAGATGCAATATTTCTTGGCTCCAGAAGAAACATATTACTTGGTACCACGTCAAACAAAATTGGTAACTGTGTTGCGGATTTCTTAGTACGATAGCCATGGCATGTTTTCTAAAGTACAGAGTAACTGACAGAGGCAGAAGTCGCTTCAGGCGTACACCTGGAAAGTTTTTTGGGATCCTTGTTACGCATGTTACATGTTAGTGATCTGGTTGACCAGACACTAGAAACTTTATGCAGATGACGCAGTTACCTGTAACGACGTACTGTTTGAAAATAACTCCAGATAACTCCGTCACATCTGTCAATATGTTTCAAAGAATGACATCTTACTTTAAAGGTACAGAAATGTAAACATGTTCGTTTCGCTAAACGAAAAAAGGTTAGTGTGGCCTCCTGCCCACTCATCTCTTATAGGGTGCCTAAAGGATGTTGCTGTCTCTAAATGGTTCAAATGGCTCTAAGCACTGTGGGTCTTAACATCTGAGGTCATAAGTCTCCTAGACTTAGAACTACTTAATCCTAACTAACCTAATAACATCACACACATCCATGACCGAGGCAGGATTCGAATCTGCGACTGTAGCAGCAGCGCGGTTCCGGAATGGAGGGCTTACAACCGCTAGGCCGCAGCGGCCGCCACTGCTTTCTCTGATATCTATACAACAATTCAAGCAAATCACATTAATGGTTTTTATTACAGTAAAGTAGATTGAAAATACACTACTGGCCATTAAAATTGCTACACCACGAAAATGACGTGCTACAGACGCGAAATTTAACCGACAGGAAGAAGATGTTGTGACATGCAAATGATTAGCTTCTCAGACCATTCACACAAGGTTGCCGCCGGTGGCGACACCTACAACGTGCTGACATGAGGAAAGTTTCAAACAGATTTCTCATACACAAACAGAAGTTGACCGGCGTTGCCTGGTGAAACGTCGTTGTGATGCCTCGTGTAAGGAGGAGAAATGCGTACCATCACGTTTCCGACTTTGATAAAGGGCGGATTGTAGCCTATCGCGATTGCGTTTTATCGTATCGCGACATTGCTGCTCGCGCTGGTCGAGATCCAATGACTGTTAGCAGAATATGGAATCGATGGGTTCAGGATGGTAATACGGAACTACCTGCTCGATCCCAATGGCCTCGTATCACTAGCAGTCAAGATGACAGGCATCTTATCCGCATGGCTGTAACGGATCGTGCAGACAACGTCTCGATCCCTTAGTCAACAGGTGGGGACGTTTGCAAGACAACAACCATCTGGACGAACAGTTCGGCGACGTTTGCAGCAGCATGGACTATAAGCTCGGAACCATGGCTGCATCACAGACAGGAGCTCCTGCGATGGTGTACTCAACGACGAACCTGGGTGCACGAAAGGCTAAACGTCATTTTTTCGGATGAATCCAGGTTCTGTTTACAGCATCATGATGGTCGCATCCGTGTTTGGCGACAAGGTAGTGAATGCACATTGGAAGTGTGTATTCGTCATCACCATACTTGCGTATCACTTGTCGTGATGGTACGGGGTGCCATTGGTTACACGTCTCGGTCACCTCTTGTTCGCATTGACGGCACTTTGAACAGAGGACGTTACATTTCAGATGTGTTACGACCCGTGGTTCTGTCCTTCATTCTATCCCTGCGAAACCCTACATTTCAGCAGGATAATGCACGACCGCATGTTGCAGGTCCTGTACGGGCCTTTCTGGATACAGAGAATGTTCGACTGCTGCCCTGGCCAGCACATGCTCCAGATCTCTCACCAATTGGAAACGCCTGGTCAATGGTGGCGAAGCAACTGCCTCGTCACAATACGCCAGTCACTACTCTTGATGAACTGTGATATCGTGTTGAAGCTGCATGGGCAGCTGTACCTGTACACGCCATCCAAGCTCATTTTGACTCAATGCCCAGGCGTATCAAGGCCGTTATTACGGCCGGAGGTGGTTGTTCTGGGTACTGATTTCTCAGGATCTATGCACCCAAACTGCGTGAAAATGTAATCACACGTCAGTTCTAGTATAATATATTTGTCCATTGAATACTCGTTTATCATCTGCATTTCTTCTTGGAGTAGCAATTTTAATGGCCAGCAGTGTACTTAACTTTGGGTCGTAAGCAATTGGCGACATGCAAATAATCAATATCCTTCACTATATACAATGTCCATACCAATAATTCACCCAAGTTCATATGGATCACAATTTACGACTTTTCTATTGCCTCTCTTCTACTAGCGTCCGGATCTGCTAGGGCGCGTCCTTTACTATCTCCGGGGCTGGTAGGAGCGTCTCTTACATTCTCTTCGGACAGAAGCCGCTCCTGTCCTGATGCAGTCCTAGTCAGCGTACCGTTAGGGTGACGTTGTTTCACAGCCTTCTCTGCTCTTGCGTTTTTGTTGTTCGTGCCAGCGCTTGTCGTTACGCCGAAACAGGTAGTACCCTTCTTCCCTGTTCATCAGGAGTCAGTACGAAATGGGACTCATCACTGAAGACAATTCTACTGCAGCCACTGAAATACCACGCTGAAGAGGTTTCTGTAGGCGCTCCGGACAGCGGTGGGGTACCAACGTGACTGTCGCCCGCCACACGGCCCCCACCTCCAGGAATGGTGATCTGGGGTGACACTAATTTTCATAGAAGGACCCCTTCGGTTATCCGCAGGCACCCTTGCAGTGCAGCGACACATCGACGATGTCACATGCTCCGTTTCGTTGCCGTTCATGGTAAGCCATCCGAGACATACATTTCATCAAGGTAATGCCCGCCCGCATACGGCGCAGCTTCTACTGCTTTTGTTCTTACTTGCCTAACCCTGCCTTGGCCAGCAAAGTTATCAGACCTCTCCCCAGAGTGAGAACATTTAGAGCATTCTGGGCATAGATCTCCAACCGTCTTCGGATTTTGACGATCCAGCTCGAAAGTAGGCCAGAGTTTGGCACGATATCCCTCAGCAGGACATCCAACAAGTCTATCAACCACTGCCAAGCCGAACAACTGCTATCGTACGGGCCAGAGGGGTACCTACGCTTTATTGACTTGATCAGTTTTCGGAGCTCATTCTCTTTGGATCTGTGGTGTAACGTCACATGTGCTGGACTTCTGTTTAAATTGCTCGCCAATATTTTATATACAGGGTGTTCTAGCTGCTATCGCGGCTAATCCGCACATCAGCAGCAGACAAATTGCCCGAGAATCGGGAATCTCAAAAACGTCTGTGTTGAGAATGCTACATCAACATCGACTGTACCCGAACTTTATTTCTATGCACCAGGAATTGCATGGCGACGACTTTCAACGTCGTGTACAGTTCTGACACTGGGCACAAGAAAAATTACGGGACGATGACAGATTTTTTGCACGCGTTCTATTTAGCGACGAAGCTTCATTCAGCAACAACGGTAACGTAAACCGGCGTAATATGCACTATGGGACAACGGAAAATCCACGATGGCTCCGACAAGTGGAACATCAGCGACCTTGGCGGGTTAATGGATGGTGCGGCATTATGGGACGAAGGATAATTGGACCCATTTTATCGATGGCAATCTAAATGGTGCATTGTATGCTGATTTCCTACGTAATGTTCTACCGATGTTACTACAAGATGTTTCACTGCATGACAGAATGGCGATGTACTTCCAACTTGATGGATGTCCGGCACATAGCTCGCCTGCGGTAGAATCGGTATTGAATAGCATATTTCATGGCAAATGGATTGGTCGTCGAAGCACCATGGTCCGCACGTTCACCGGATCTGATGTCCCCGGATTTCTTTCTGTGGGGAAAGTTGAAGAATATTTGGTATCGTGATCCACCGACAACGCCTGACAACATGCATCAGCGCATTGTCAATGCATGTGCGAACATTACGGAAGGCGAACTACTCGCTGTTGAGAGGAATGTCGTTACACGTATTGCCAAATGCATTGAGGTTGATGGACATAATTTTGAGCATTTATTGCATTAATGTGGTATTTACAGGTAATCACGCTGTAACAGCATGCCTTCTCAGAAATGATAAGTTCACAAAGGTACATGTATCACATTGGAACAACAGAAAGAAAATATTCAAACGTACCTACGTTCTTCATTTTCATTTAAAAAACCTACCTGTTCGCAAATGTTCGTCTAAAATTGTGAGCCATATGTCTTTGACTATTACAGCGCCATCTATCACAAAGCGGAAAAAGTAGTCCAACAAGAACATTCATATTTCTTTACGTACTACATGATTATGTAAACAAAATGAGGGTTCCTAATTATGAAAAAAGACGCTTTTGATATTTGTTTGACCTATGGCAGCGCCATCTAGCGGGCCAACCATAGCGCCATCTGGTTTCCTGGTTTCACCCTTCAAGCTAGACGAGTTTTGTCCTTTGTAGTTTTTTTTTTCGTTTGATGCTTATTTCGTGAGATATTTGGCCCGGTTGCGATCAGTGGACCACCCTTAGATTTCAGATACTTATTTTCAAGTTTATTGATGTTAATATTTGCTGTACAAGTAACTTATTAACGGATTTTCCTTCATCTCAGTCTTCCTTTATCTGTCATTGAATCGAGTGGTCTGTCATTCGTGAGTTTGCTTCCGTCGTTCATCGAAGTCTCAGGCCTCAGCAATGTGTTTACAGTTAGCTGCGTGCGGTTGGAGCTGTACCGTTTTAAAGTTAAATACTCAAAAAAATGCCTCTGAGCACTATGGGACTCAACATCTGAGGTCATCAGTCCCCTAGAACTTAGAACTACTTAAACCTAACAAACCTAAGGACACGACACACATCCATGGGCAAGGCAGGATTCGAACCTGCGACCGTAGCGATCGCGCGGTTGCAGACTGAAGCGCCTAGAACCGCTGGGCCACAAAGGCCCGCAAAGTTAACTACTGACAAAACTGTTTCTGCACTGCATTCGCGTATTAAATTTAGTAGTTTTCACTCGTTCATCCAAATACTAGCAGTGTGTTCACATTTCGCGGCGTGCAGTTGCAGCTGTAGCGGTTCTAAAGTTAAGATCAGACAAAGTTGTGTGTGCACTGTTGTTCAGTTATTAAATTCAGTAGTGTTTCGTGCTTTTTCTGGCGAAATAACGGTTTAATAAACTTTTTGAAACTTCCGCCCATTGGTTTTTTTAGAGTTTTTTGTTCTTTGAAGTCGTTTGTTAAATTTCGTACTACAGTTTTCAGCTGACGTTCCCCACCGTTTGTGGTAAAATATGTGAGTAAAATTTTCGTTCACTGTATTTAATTTCGTTGAGTGTTTCAGTGCGCGCTTGAATTTTTAATTTTGTTAAGTAACTGTGTGAAGTTTTGGTGGTATTGGTATTAGTTGTGGTTTAGTAGTACTAATAAAGAATAGTTGCTTTCTTAATAGACAGAGAATTTCGAGTATTGTGAGTTCTTTAAACAGTTCTACTGTTGTAGTTGAACTTGGGTAACGTAGACCTTTAGTTTCTTCATTAACTGTTAAAATTTTACCATGAGTGAGAAGCGTGTGCTTTCTTGTGGTTTTATGAGTAATGGGTTACGGTGTGAGATTTGTTCGAACTATTTCCATTTGGAGGAATGCAGTGGGGAAGGCAGTGGGTATTCTAGGTAGATGCTATCCTGGAAATGCTGAATTTGTACCAGAAATGAGGTGACAGAGGAGCAGGAGCGTAAATCCGTGTCCTTCAGGTTCAGAAACAAGAAGCAAAGGAGTAACTAGGTAGGTTGAGGAGAGTGAAGGACGCGGGGTAATGGAAACTGCCAGTTGGTAAGAAGGCAGCTAGGAGGTGGAGATACTCAGACAGTTGTACTTTGTGTATAACCACTAGATTTGACGAACTGTCAGAGTTGAAAAGAGAGGAGCCTGTTGCGGCTGTAGGTGTAGCAAACATGCAACAGTTCTCAGAAATTAGGGAGCCTAAGTCAGTTGCAAACTGCAACATGAACGAGAAAGTACTGCCTCTAGATAGTTGGGATGGCAGAGGTGCGGGGCAACAGTTTCAGGAAATGTTAGGAAGTGAGTAGCAGTTCACCAGCTTCGTGAAACCTAGAGCAGGTGACTGTTAACATAGGGTAGTTATGTAGGAATTTTACGAAAGAGGGTTACGTAGTGACTGTGGGTGCAGCATAGTCTTGATGGTGACGGGGAATATGATGTAGGTCATGACGTGATGAAGATAACCGCTCAAATTGGTGGCACTGATGTGCACTTCGTGCAACTGTTTGATCGTCATAATCGGCCTCATCTTAATGCTGCTCATCACCATGTTAACATGAGGCTGGGGTAGGCGCTGATGGCGGAGGGCATGGCTCACACGCAGAAGTGCCACGTGAGTCTATCAATAGATTGGGTGTCACTAGGCGCGGCCTGCACCTCAGTAGGTATGGGAAGAAAAGGCAGGTGACATTGTAGTGGCTGGTGTTGGGATCACTCATGGAAATGTTCCTCTAGTAGTTGGTGTTAGAGCTGCTACTTTATCAGATTGAAGACAACTGATAGTTATCCCTGCTCAAAGGATATCCCTCTAAAAAATGAATCACCTTCAGAGGAGGTCAGTTACCCAAGAAAAGAAGGAATTAGCATATTTTATCAAAATATAAGAAGTATTAGAGATAAAGTTAGTGAAATGCTTGTAGGTGGTCACTCTGACATTACTGGTATATCGGAGCAACACTTACACGCCCGCATCTCGTGGTCTTGCGGTAGCGTTCTCGCTTCCCACGCCCGGGTTCCCGGGTTCGATTCCCGGCGGGGTCAGGGATTTTCTCTGCCTCGTGATGGCTGGGTGTTGTGTGCTGTCCTTAGGTTAGTTAGGTTTAAGTAGTTCTAAGTTCTAGGGGACTTATGACCACAGCAGTTGAGTCCCATAGTGCTCAGAGCCATTTGAACCATTTGAACCAACACTTACACAATTTGACAATTCAGAGGCTTCCTTTACAGGGATACATATCAGCTGGCTGTTTTTCAGGGGGTGCTTTGCGGAGTGGGGGAGTGGACATGTACGTGGAAAACAGTATTCCATTTGAGCCCGTAGACGTATCTCGGCGCTGCGCTGAACAGATATTTGAACGTTGTGCAGGGGAGATGACTTTAGTGAAACTAAACTTCAATTGTTGTTTATAGGCCTCCGAACTCTGACTTCAGAGTATCTCTGCTCAATCTAGAGTGTTCGTAGTTCAGTTTATATGAAGTACCAATAATCTAATACATGTGGTGACTTCAGTATTAATTTTGTAAGTGACTGTGCAAGGAAAGCCGGCCGGAGTGGCCGAGCAGTTCTACACGCTACAGTCTGGAACCGCGAGACCGCTACGGTCGCAGTTTCGAATCCTGTCTCGGGCATGGATGTGTGTGTTGTACTTAGTTAGGTTTAAGTAGTTCTTAGTTCTAGGAGACTGATGACCTCAGCAGTTAAGTTCCATAGCTCTCAGAGCCATTTGAACAATTTTTTTGTGCAAGGAAAAATATGTTGGAAAGTATCCTAACTCATATGATCTGATGCAGACCGCGGTTTTCGAACCAGGGTGCAGGGTAACAGTAGCACAGCCACAGACAATATTATTACTCATTCTTCATTATTAGATGGGCATTCTTTTATTAAAAGGGTGAATAGCTTTTTCGACTATGATACACAAATTAACAGTAAAAGGTTTTTGAACTCAAACAAATCTTATGTATAATTATCATCGTCATAGCCGTGGCTTTTGACAACTTTTGGTGGCCGTCCCTCTCGCCAGCTTAAAGGAAAAGAGGATGTCAGCTTCCGACTACAATAGCCTCCTCGACTACTGCAGAGGCAGAGTGGCTGAGTGGAAGGCTGGTACACAAAAGGCTGTCAAGAGAATACCAAAGGGATGTCCACAGGGCTCGATCTGCGGACCAATTTTCTGGGATATCGGAATCGAGCCTTTGCTGAACAACCTGGACAGTGACGACAGGGTAAGAGGTGTGGTGGCGTAAGCAGATGACCTGCTTGTAGTGGTGTCAGCCAACTCGAGAGCAGCACTGCTTCAGAAAATTAACAGTTGGTGAAAAGAAAACAAATAAAAAATTGCTCCCAACGAAACTGTATATTTACTGATCAGAGGGCCTATACAGAGAAACCCAATTCTAAAATTAGACAGTAAAAGCATACAGAGGGAGCAAGCCACACGTTATCTAGGACTGCATCTCGACGAAGAAAAGCATTTCAACCATCATATGGAATTGACAATTGATAAAGCCTCCTAAATTATGCACAAACTAGCAAGACTCAAAACAGCTCAGTACGAATTACCTATTAAGACGATAAGGACCAACCAAATTCCGATATTTGAATCCGTCACATGCTTCGCCACAAGTGCTTGGGCTCACACACTGAACATACAGACTAAGAAGACCATTGCAAGACGAGGTCAGCGTAGTTTATTCCTGAGAATGAGCGGAGCCATCAACACCACATCGCCAGAGGCACTTTGCGTTGTGATAGGGACCTGCCCTATATACGTAACAATAATTTTTGGAGCTGCACTATGCTGGCTTAAGGGGGACCTGTTCCATAATGTCACCGAAATTACGGGAACCTAAATTATGAAAAAACACAACTGACTGGAACAATGGCGGATTCAACATGGCAGAGAGAGTGGGGCGCATCCGACAAGGATCGACGAGTGCACTCATTCTTTCCTGACTCACGCGAAAGATTACAACTGAAACACGTCCATCCAAGCCGGGGGATGGTCCATTTCCTCGCAGGCCACAGGCCGTATCCGGTACATTTAAACCCCATGGCACTAACTAACGTTGAAGTAGACTTTTGCGGAGAAACTGGAACACCAGAACATGTCACACTGCTATGCAACACGCTAACACAAGTGAGACCTATACAGAACGACAATACATCGCCGGAATAATACGTACTCCCGATGATTGGAACACAATAACGCAGCCGACATTGTATCGAACAGTCAGCATGAAGAATACAAGCGCCAAGACCCATGTGGAAGGAGGTGTAGACAAGCACAAACAACACAAAAAACCACATGGGAGGACACAAGTACGACCACAGATTGCGAAACCGAGGAAGTAACACTAAATGAACATGACCAAACCAACAACGCATGTCACTGCATGCCACGACACAGTGACAAACAACGCAACACGCAGTAACAATCATAAAACAAACAAACATCGACACCACTTATTAAAACTGTAGTAATAAGATAACGTCACTTGGGAGGAGAAGGCTCGAAGAACTTTTATTCTGAGGCTCTTCCTTCCCAACGACATACTGCATAGTGTTTAAAGTATACTGCACACACTTCTCTATTCAAAGCTACAATCAATGAATTTTATATATCAAATGTATTTTCTGTATAAAGTATGTATAAAACTAAAAATGTAACATATTGAGTTATTTGAGGAATAATGCATTCAATTAGCAATGAACTACATTCTGTTTCTACTAACAAATTTACAAACGTAAGTGTATTTCTCGCTTAAAGCTAAAATTCATGTATTCCATGGATGAAATGCTCAATTGGTATTTAATCTGTATAACACGAGGTGTATGTATCTAAGGTATCACATAGAATATACCGCAACTACAAACAATGGGAAAAACAAACAGCTGCAGAATAGCATGTATTGTCCTGACTTGCAACACTCCCAGTAATATACCAATGCACTCAGACGCAGTAAACATACTTAAGCACAAACCATTTCAGGTGAGAATAACTCGAGGTTCTACCGAGACCTTCTCACCTGAAATAGGTAGAATAGGCTATTATCAACTAACATGTTACTCAGACTATATTACACATCCAAATATAGTATATCACTTCCCACTACATACTGCAAATTATTTAAACCACACTCATTGTATTACATTTTCTTTTTCTTTGACATTTGCATTATATAAATTATATTCCCTTCAACTAGGTAGAAACAAATTATATGGAATAACTTTAACAATTTTTAACCATTCAATTCTCTGTAACCTTAGAGAAATCTTTATATATTATTTAAAATAAAGCATTAACAGCTTTATACCAATAAGACTGTAACAATGAGAAGCCTTTGTTCTTAGAGTTAGAAGCATCCGACCCACCTTACATTTCAAGGTGGTGGGTTACTTTGTACTGTTAATGAAATACATAAAAATAAATTACTGGTTAAATACGCATTTGATAAAAGGAAAAAATCATAAAACACATTTGTGACCCTGTGTTGTTCACGAACGTGCTGTAACATTTACTACTTAAAACAACTGTTGCGTGCACAGCGCAGATATTTAGAAGAAGACTAAGTCTGCAGCGCCATCACCCTTCGTTATACGAGTACTTCCATGGTTTAAACAGAACTGGGATATAACTAGCTGTGAGCAATAGACTAGGTTTTGCTGTAACACACGAATATTTCCACTGCTCAAAACTGCTCACTAACTTTACCGTTTTGTCTGTCACAATGTCTGAATTAATCGAGTTAAAATCGTCTTTGCAAATCTATAGCGTTCGTATAGATGTCTACTAGCAGGCTTTTTATTATGATTTGAAAGTAAAGATGTGAAATCAGATATTTCTGTGGCCGCAGTGCACCTACACTTTTCTTCTGACGGGTAAATAACAAATAACTTCACCAGCCTTTGTCTCCTGTATACTTCCGCTCCCCCTACACTTCTTTAACACACCAAACATTGTAATTTTTCTGATGCTTTCTTTCGTCTCTTCATATTTGATAATCCCGTGCGTCGACAGTATTTAGATCGTTCTTTTCTTTTTCTGATCTCCTAATGCCTCTTATGAAGCATTCTTCTCCACTGAATAATATAGAAACTTAAGGCTCTATAGAAAAATTAATTGGCTCATAATCGCATCACGACATTACACCATCTCCGACAACCTCTTCGTAACGGTGACACAACCTCTAAGAGAATATCAGTCCCTCGCTTTCCCGTGACAATATTCCTTTAGCACTTTTCTCGACAATTTACCGAACAACCATTCGCACAAAATACTTCTTCCTTTCACAAAGTACTAGCCGTTCCTCTCTGTGGCTACTAACGACCTCAAGAAAACCGTCTTCACTTTTGAATTGTGGACTCTTTGATAGCCGATCTTTGATACATAATTCTTTACGCTGTTTCTCTCTCGAATATTCATGCTTCGTGTATATGTACTACAGTTATTTAGTAAAAGTGTTTTGCAACGTACATTGTGTTGGCGATTGTTATTCCTTCGTCATAGAACTAAAGGAAAAGAATTATCACAAATGAAATCAAACTAAGGAAGTTTAAGCATGCTTACTGAGGCTTACAGTAAGGACAAGTGTCTACATGATCTAGCGATACACTGTACCATAATAAAGTATGTCTAAAAATGTTTAGTTCTAATTTTATACGTTTTACGTAAATGTGCAGATAGCTTTGCTTTCGATTTGTGTACGTATGACTTTACTTGATGAAAGCATCTCATGTGATTGGTTTGATTGCATATTTTGTGTTATTTCAGCATTCCAGGAAGGACAGGTTGAGAGCACAACCACAAGAGTCGAAGCAGTTATGCCGGCCGCGACCATTGAGGTCTTACAAAGCTATTTATCGTCTTTGCGGTTGCCCTATTGTGAAATATCTTCCCTCATTACTGTGTCACTTACTCGAATCCCGTCATGTACGTACAACAAAGCATATCCATGGTGACGAAGTTTCTAAATTCCTGTGGATCTTCGAGCCTCACCTTCTTCATTAACAGGGAGTATATGGTCCTGCCTTCGCCCCTTCTACCAAACTAGTGTCAAACCGAATTCCTACTTCTGGCATTACGTGGTCGTTCTGCCATTCTCCTAAGGACTAAGGTGGACTCTGCCACGGCGAATGGTGCATACAGAATTGCACCTTCCCTGCCCAAAACGCTGTGAAACGTAAACATTGTACAAGAATGACATAAAATTAACACTGTAGCCCATTATTCTGTAGAGTCACAAAGTGACTTAATTACAGCAGCACAGTAGAGCTTAACCGAATTTTCAATATTAGTAAAGAGCAGCTTTACAGGAATATCGACTTTCACAGTCAACAATGTAACCGACGTAAATAAGCCTGTGGTTCCGAATGTCTATCCTTGGGACACTGGTACTATCATGCATGTGACGGGTGTGTCGTGTAATACCAGCATAACGTTTCTAAGTTCTAAAGAATTTATCTTGGCTCTCTCCAGACCTTTCTTGATCTGCTGAATCCGTGGTATAGCATCCACTTGTTATATATATATATATATATATATATATATATATATATATATATATGTCTTATTCTGAAACGACTCTGTTTCTTCTAATAAGAATATATCAGGAACTAAATATTCTCCATAAGTGACGTTTAATATGATCTAGGCTTAGGCTTAGAAGATCGCAAACGAGACATATTCTTGTTGTCCTCATAATCCTCACTGCACAGTTATAAAATATTGTTTCAGATGACTCTAAGATTGAACCTACTGACGACAGAAGTTTTCGATCTGTTGTATCTTTCATGTTGTAACCTAGAAGCTAGTGCTATCACGTGATAGGGTGTCGGGTGTGCTGCTTGGCGTACCCTGTAGTACTGAATTCCGATCTCTGATGACCTACAGTTAAGGTAAGCACCCCATACGACTATGCAAGTTAATTAATGGAACTAATGTCACACATTGGGAATATTTTGTTGAATGAAAACTAATAATGGTTGGACCAATAAAACATGACAGTATGGATATAACACCAGGCACAGGGTCACATTAATAAAAGGAGGGGTAATCTATAACAGAAACATGTAATCCTCGTAACAATGAGATATATTATCCTTCAGTAAAATACACGAGTTACCCACAGATATGAACAATTGAACATTGAGTACTTGAACAAAGGGTTTCTAATGGTGAACTGTAACACTAGCAAAAGATGAGTGGGCACGACAAATGCAAAAGTTATGCAGATAACACTCGAACAGGATCAGTGAATGTAAACGGGGTTTGTAAATTACAGAAGAAAATGAAAAAATAGTATTTCACTCCAGTGAGATCACCAAAGCGCATACTGAAAGCAATCTAGCTGGCTGTGACGTATTAAAATGGAATAATTGGCTCCTGAAAGAGTGAACTAATATCGTGGGGAACAGCCGATGGTATCTTACCGTACTCATAGCGTTACGCAGAAGGCAGCTGCTGGAGGCCATAAGTTCATCTTTCTCTCTCTCTCTCTCTCTCTCACACACACACACACACACACACACACACGCACTGTTCACAGTAGTCAAGTGGAAACATCTTTCTGTGAAACCACAAGGTCCGCCTCATCATTCTCCCAGCAACAACTCTTTAATCCACTATCTCCTAATGGGAAGTATTTTATTCTGTCGTCTTGTGAGAAGTATCTCTCTTCGGACGCGCTACAACTTGGCTGTTTTTCGTCAGAGCACGAACTAGCCGGCTAGTAATGGCAAAGATCCCGAGATTCGTCCAAGAAGACGCAGGTAAGGATGTTACACAATCTCCCACTGTTGAGTGTTATTGCTATTTTCAACCAATAATGCTCTGAGGTGTGGGGCAAGGCAGAAAATCGATCCCACTGCATGGCACAATTTGGAAACGAAACGGAATTGTTCAAAATGTTCAAATGTGTGTGAAATCTTATGGGACTTAACTGCTAAGGTCATCAGTTCCTAAGCTTACACACTACTTAACCTAAATTATCCTAACGACAAACACACACACCCATGCCCGAGGGAGGACTCGAACCTCCGCCGGGATCAGCCACACAGTCCATGACTGCAGCGCCCCAGACCGCTCTGCTCATCCCTCGCGGCAAACGGAATTGTAAGACATTGGACACATACCCCCGTGCTCTACGGAAAAATAATAGGAAGAATCATCCAGAACCCTAGATTCTGGAAGTTTAAACCGCACGTTACTTCAAGGCGTCGTATCGAAAAATCACACGTTCCTCTGGGACCGACACCTGGCTACAGATCTCGTATGTTGCCAAAAGACTTCTGCGAAGGTACGTTTACCAGTGGCTGCAAATTCTCCTCACATATGGAACACTTTTATATTAGCCAAGTCGTCTTAAAAGGATTCGCATCCTCCACTAGCCAGCCTGTAGGCTTCCAACTGGGTAGTCCCTTCACTCTGTCAAAGAAGAAAAGTGAGCAAAAAGCAATAAAAAGAAAAGTCACTGAAAGTACTGTCTCTAGATTCCATTTCTTATGTGTACCATCACGAACCGACTATTTTATCAAGGAAAATGAGCATAAAATATTCTAAAATGTGTTGGGGGACAGTTTCAGAGAAAACTGGCCACCTAAAAAAACTCTCCTTCTTCCAAATATAATGGATGCCGATGAACTTATGCTATGAGTCACATATCTTCATCAAGGACATTTTCACTGGGAACGGGTAATATTATTTTTTCTCTGACTTTCATCATGTGATGAGTATCATGCTACAGCTGACAGTTTTCAACCAAGTCGCAAGGTAAACATCCTGAGAATCCACAAATACACCTTTATACAAACTACCTCACTACACACATCAATACTGGTGTAATACTTAATTTGGGAAAGCATAGAACGATAAGGGGAACACCAACAACTGCAAAACTGCGCATTCTTATTAGTTAGTTCTCTAATGTTCAACACTTGGACAATGCACTTAGATGGTTTGCGATTAACCTGCGCACACGGCCCAATTTGCAGGAAGTTACTCGACTGAAACTGATGAGTTTACAGCATGAAACCAGTCTCTCTGTTTCAACCATGGCCTACCACATTACATGCGCACAAGAGAATTTTTTTTGCAGAAAAAATGTCCAGTAAAACATATTGAAAAATAAGTACATAGTATTTCATATCGAAGCAATGCATAACATCTACAAAAACACAGATATGCAGTCAGTCACATCGAATAATAAAAGAATGACGATTATAAACACATGTTCAAAACAAACAAGACCGAGGTGAAACAATAGTAATTAATCTTGTTTTACTTTATGGTTCAGTACTAGTACAGATTTGTAAATTCTAAATAGGAAGCGTATCACAAATGGAAGTTATAAAAATGAATCATAATGCTCTCAATAGCTCCTCATACACAGATGTTTGTGTTAATGTGTAGTTAAAGTGATATTGTAGTGTCCTGCAAGTGGATCAAGATGAAAGCTGATGCAGTTTCCAGTTGTGAAGTGGCTCATACAACTGAAACTGCCATATTTTCAGATCGACTTGGTGGGAAAAGGACGAAGAAGTTTGAATAATAACTGAGACTTAACAAGAAACTGGGATGGGAAACTACTGCAAAATCCCACGAGGCACTAACACATTGACTATATTGTGCAATCCTGCCTGTACCTGTGCAGCTAAGTGCCATGAGAAAAAAAGTACTGTCCCAAGAGCAGAGGAATGCATATCCAGCTGTAATGTTCCCAAACTGTTAGCGGCTTTTGCGACGACTTGCTTAATAGACACTGTGATTACAATAAAACCTCACTGTAATTTATTGATCTATGTAATGTTAAATGAACCGGACCTGTAATCTGTTGTTCTCTCTCTTCTTGATCAGCCATTGTCTGCTATAGTCGCAGTTAAGTAGAGATTCCGTTATTTGTGCTCGTTTTGAGTAACAATAATAATAATTTAATTTCATTATGTTTATAATTAAGAATACCCATAGCTTTTTTTCATGAATTTCATAAGTAAATAAGGTTTACTTTGCGTGGGGATGTCTGTTGGTGAATGACCGCGTATTAACGGCCCCAATCAGAGTGATACGTTTGGTTTGCTTTGAAAATAGAACCTACATCCAAAATTTCACCTTCTGCTAAACCAAGTCCGATAGCTTTTAGACGTAAATCACGTCGAAAAATTATACTCGCCAACAGACAATCCCAGTTGAGAAACCAAGCTAAAAAATATGGTGGTAATTAAATTCCAAAATATAAATAATAATTTCTAAACAAAATAATAATAATAAAAAATAAAAAAACACCACCACTAAAAATAGCTCCCTTAGGACAGGAATTATATATGTATGTATACTAGTATGTATGTGTATTATTTTAAATTTGGTATCTAAAAACAATTTGGATATTTCTGTTACATGAAAAAACACTGAAGCGATACGAGACAATTTCAACGAAATGGGTAATACGAGATGTGC
This sequence comes from Schistocerca nitens, assembly GCF_023898315.1. Lineage (NCBI taxonomy): Eukaryota > Metazoa > Arthropoda > Insecta > Orthoptera > Acrididae > Schistocerca > Schistocerca nitens. Next base: position 255,794,687 of record NC_064618.1, read on the forward strand.
AATACGATCCTTAAAAGAAAAAAGCCTCGAACAATTTGGATATTTCTGTTACATGAAAAAACACTGAAGCGATACGAGACAATTTCAACGAAATGGGTAATACGAGATGTGCAATACGATCCTTAAAAGAAAAAAGCCTCGAATCGAGACGTCGCTGAAGTGCAGTAAGAACGGAGGTAAGGACGTTAACGTTGTCCTTTGCCCTGGTGTGCAAAAGTCAGCTAGGGAGTGTTAAATTCTAAAAAAACTTTGCTCATAATTGCTTTCAAGTGTTTTTATGAATTTTGCAAAACGTTATGGCAGCAAGATGGCCGCTTTCTAGAGCGACTGAGAGTCGTCGCTAGATGGTTTTATAGTAACTCGCTATACATAACAGGAATTCCTATTAAATAACATTTGCCTTGTGTAAATTGAGGAAAATTAACGGTCAATTTTATTAAATTCGTGAGGTAATTCTTAAGATTCATGGGCAAAGTCGGTAGAAACATTAAAATGGCTACACCGCGCGGAGTAGAATCAGACGTAGGCAGTGACGAGCAAAATATGGCGGGTCACGAAACTCAAAGTAATGAATTGTCGGCGGGTGAAAATGCGCCTACGGCCGAACGTACTGAAGAACCCATCCAGAGTGAATCAGTACCTACTAATTTCGCGGAACTGTTCACATTTTCTAGAGAACAGATGAAAGGTTTATATCGTCCAGCTCATGAACAAAATGCACACTTGATAGAAGTTCAGAAGAAAGTAACAGACAGTTTAGATGCAAAACTGCAGACTGCAGCCACAGGATCCAAAATCAGTATGAGTGGTAGTTTGGACGCAAAACTTGAAAATGTGATCGCCAGTTTAAATATAAAACTTCAAACTGCGGCCACTAAAATTCAAAATAGTATAACAACATTAGTAAACGAAACTTTTAACTCCATTTCACATCAAATACAAGAAACTGTTTCCACACAAATTCCTGACGAATTTGATACAAAATTCAGTAAAACTGAAACTAACTTCAAAAGTATTAGTGTTGAATTTGACGAAATTCGAAAAACATACAAGCACGTGCACGAAGCTGTCAATAATGTAACCAAACAGGTCACGCAAGTTGATGTAGCACAAAGTAAATTAGAAACTTGTGCGCAGCAAAGAGCTACACAGGTACAGACACTAGCTATCGAACAACAGAAATCTACAGAAGCGAAGTTTATGTAGAGATATACTCTTGACTTTGTAAACTGTTTGAACATGAGAGACGACGAATTTCAGAAATGTTTACGGAACGAACTGCCTGTAACCGTAAAGAAAGCGGCAAACGAAGCTCTGTCCACGGCAAAAATGTTAGGTGAAAACACCGACCAAGTTTCTAAATGGAAACAGACACTTACACATGAAGTACACACGTTAAAAAGGGAGCTGGCAGCCATAAAAGACGCAGCTGGCGTGGCTCTTTTACGTGTTAATAAGTTGCCAGAGACGCAGATTGTGACATCTCGAGCAGCAACGCCAAACAGCTGTTCGGCAACAATGCCCAGTCCGCAACTTGTTCACGTAGCATGTGAACAGGGGGCGGCCAGTTCTCTTTCTAACATACTTGTGGAAAAGAGTTAACTAAGACGCAGACAATTCCAGAGTTTTACACCTGATCGCAAAATGCCACACCCTGTTATTTTTATCAAAAGCTTCCCTGATATACTACCAAAGTCAGGGAACGATAAACAGAAAACACAGTTTGTCACTACCCATAGTCAAGGTGATTCTGCCTTTTGTGAGAGTGAAGTAATAGATAATTGCCATTCTTATGAGGAATTCGAGAAAGTTTTTCTAAATGAGTATTGGTCAGTAAAAATGAAATAAAGTTTAATGCGTGAGGTATACAAGGTGGTCCATTGATAGTGACCATGCCAAATATCTCACGAAATAAGCATCAAACGAAAAAACTACAAAGAACGAAACTCGTCTAGCTTGAAGAGCGAAACCAGATGGCGCTATGGTTGGACAGCTAGATGGCGCTGCCTTAGGTCAAACGGATATCAACTGCGTTTTTTTAAATAGGAACCCCCCATTTTTATTACATATTTGTGTAGTACATAAGGAAATATGAATATTTTAGTTGGACCACTTTTTTTCGCTTTGTGATAGATGGAGCTATAGTAGTCACAAACATATGGCTTGCAATTAAATCTAAACGAATTAAAAGGTGCAACAAGATAATTAGGCACTACAGGATATTCTAAACTTAGAAAACAACCACTTGTTGAACACATCAATAGTCATAATAATAATGAAGAAAAGAATAATGGCAATGAAGTGAAAAATTATAGTATTAAAGAATTAAAAGCTAAAGCAAAAGAACCAGGAATTGAACAATATTATAAATTAATAGCAAAAACTTACTCCAATGATTAAATATGATTTTGAAAATTTGTATATTGATGAATTATTTAATTTTTTCTACAACACGAAACACATACAGAAATAGAGTTATTGATTATATTAAAAATAGCAATGAAAGTGGTTCAGGATGGACCTAGGCGTATATCATGACAGTAAGAATTAACTGAAGATTTTATTGGAGACTTTTGAGATAAATTGGACTGGAATTTTATAACAATATTTTCACAAGATTTTTCTTAAGAAGAGAAATCCAAGATAAATGACAACAGGATCTTCTATAAAGTACACGAAAATAGACCGAAAATTTTACAAGAGAATTTCAAGATAAAGTAAATTGCAATGCAAAATTTCATCACAATTTATATAATAACTTCACAAGACAATTTCAAGACAAATTAGATAGGGATACTATATCAAATAAGGAGAAATTATCTGTAGAATTTAAAAAAAGAACTTCAAGATAAATTAACTTGGAAAAACTTAGCAAAAAATCTGCAATTATTAGACCGTTTCATAAGAGAACTTCAACATAAATTAAACTGGTCAGGCATATCAATTGATCAATAATTATCTAAGGTTTTATAAGATATAGGTAATTGGAATATGTGTTCAAAACTTGTCTGAATAAATTATTAGAGAATTTAAAGATAAAGTAAACTGGGACGAAATATCAAGTGAACAAATATTATCTGAAGATTTTATAATAGAATTTAAAGATCAATTAAATTGGATGTATATTTTTGTATATCAAGAATCATCTCAATCATTCAAATAAAAGATACCAAAAATGTATGTACTAAAGGAACAATCTTAAATCAATGATTGTTCTATATGTTTGTATAATTGCAAAAATAAAATGTATTCATATTTTCCATAAAGATAATATTGATTAATGGTTAAAAGAAAAAGGTACTTTTCAATTGTGTAGACATATAATTAAGAGTATAAACCCAGTTACACAAACCTAGATTCATTATTTCATTAACCAATAGCTCTTGAGTGTAATAATTTAAAATATAGAACTAATTCTGCCAAATAATAATTCTTAAAATAATTTTCATTCCTTGATAAAAATTTTTGAGTTATAATTATAATTACGTCTTCACATTTCTTCACTATTGGGATGTCTATTTTCGATCTATACAATTGTTGTTTAGATTACTTCGTTGTTTTCTAAAAACATAATACGAATATCCACAATTATTGTTAAATAATTTTATAAGAGTTAAACTTGCTGTAAACTTTGCACTAACTGTTTGAGAAACTATGTGAGGTACTAAAATATTTATTTGCATGTTTCTTTCATGTAAACTTTCTATGACTCAGTTACCCTTTAAATTTCGAATGTGATCGTCTCTCGATTTTACTTAAATTTTCTAAGTGAGTTATTTGGTCTTAACCTATTAAGTCCCAAATTAATTTTTTTTAAATTGAATTTTTTATTCCTTAATTATAATGTAGATAGTGTATGAATCACAATAAGTTCAAAAATAGCCAAAGAATATTTATACGTTTTGATATAATGGCCATCCTCAAAATAGGACACTGGGATCTAACAGTATCGTACAGCATACTAAACTGTATTCTAGTCTCAACTATTTATATCTTGTGAAATGGTACAATCCACTTCACACACAGTGTTACACGGCATTTAACACAACAAGTTTTTGGTTTCCCATTGCATTTAGCTCTTACATATCTTCTTTGCGTGCTCCTTTTTTCAATCATATAACCAATTCCATCAAACCTGATGTCTGGTATCACTCTCAACTGACTTGATGGATATTCCATTGGACATCCAATATTCGGTCTTCCAGTGTCCAATTTCAGGTATGTAACTGTAATAGCATATCTGAAATGCAGTAAATCCTGTGCATTTTTCCCATGTACTAGTTTGTATAAGAGTCAGGCATTTACGAGGGCCATTTCCAGCAAACGTGTAATAGGACCCAGAATCTTTTTCCCTCTAATTACCGTCACAGTTTTTCCATCTAACCAGTCATGGTGGTCAACACCTCTCATTTACGCGTTGTACAACTTCCAAACGACAGGTTGTTTCACTGGTCTTCTTACTTGCTTGTCTACTGTACCATGTAGCTGCTCCCAAAGGTTCAACTTGGTAAAAATTTGTATCAATTGTAACGCATCTGTTGTCGTGCCATCGAACAAATAAGACTTCACCATTCCTGTCGTACTGGTAGTCATAGTTTCCTCGAACTGTCTTCTTCAGTTCGTTGCTGCTCAGTAGTGGACAGTCACCGACTCGATTCTCTCTGACAGTCCCAGTTGCTCGAAAACCCAAATTTCTTGGGTGAATCAGAAGATCTCTACTAGTGAAGAAATTGTCAAAGTACACACAATGATTCTCGGGTTTTTCAATGCAGTCAAACATTTTTAGGACTACTCTTGATCCCAATAGTATGTCATCCCTTACAGTATCTTCTGGATCTTTTCCACAGTATAAATCAAATTTGAAACAGTAGCCACTTGCTCCACAAGAGACCACGACTTATAACCAAATCTAATAGGCTTGCCTCGGATAAACTGGTCATCTGAAACTGTATTATTTACTAATGGGTAAGATATTCATAAATACACCTACATAATACACTGCAAATTTCAAAGTAACTTCATATCCTGTAATTTATATATAAAAGAGGGGTCGTCACTTACCTCAGCAACAAAATCTGGTAAAATTACCAATTTCTAAAAAGAAAATACATCAGCAGTAGCAGAGTTTCATATTGGAACGTGCAGCAATACAAATAACTGAAATGATAACACCAAGTCCCAGTGTCCTATTTCGAGTACATCAAATTTTATAACAGTGGAAAACAATGAATATAACTCCAATTGAGCTAACAATGCAGGTAGTTTAAAAGACACATTGTTGACTGCAAATAATCGCAAAAAGATCTTTACCACATATTTCAAATATTACTAAATTGTCGATAAAGTAAATAGCTGTAATAACGAAAAGTGTGCCTTAGTATTCAATAATCAATGAATGGTAGGATTTATTGCTTTTAATTTCCTCTAAGCATACATTTGTTATAAAAAGTATCACCAAATGATGTAGAACAGTTATTAATAATTTATTGTTTATTTATAAACAAATATGTGCTCTGTCCTCACAATAGGAGACTGGTCCTTAATGGGTTAATGCATCAGTTTTATTTCTTTCTTAATTTTGTATACTCCAAGTTTTTTGTTGCCTGTAAAACTTCTTCATAAAGCCAATCTTTGATATTTTCAGCAAAAGGCGTTTTGGATCTCATAACTATAGAACATTGGCTAGGTGCATCGACATATTTTGTTGAATTTTGTGTATATATAAGTAGGACTATTTCAGACCTACTGAAATTTTCGTAAGCTTTACAATATGCATTAACTGCATTTCTAGGACTATCATATCCTAAAAGATGAGATTTGATGTGCATAAAACTGGGTTATACTTTTCATCAATAATCATAACAACTTGCTTTTATCATATCTAAACTTGTTGCCAAAAGCCATGCGGGATTAGCCTAGTGGTCTAAGGTGCTGCAGTCATGGACTGTCCGGCTGGTCCCGGTGGAGGTTTGAGTCCTCCCTCGGACATGGGTGTGTGTGTCTGTCCTTAGGATAATTTAGGTTAAGTTGTGTGTAAGCTTAGGGACTGATGACCTTAACAGTTCAGTCCCTTAAGATTTCACACACATTTGAACATTTTTGTTGCTGAAAAGATGTAAATTTCTATATTCGTTCTCATTTAAGAGAAAATGTTTTATTAAAGTTTTTATTTTCCTTGTAAAAATGTTTCAGTAAAATGGAGCATGTTTCGTAACAACCAGACCAGTCTAGTCTCAAATCAAAATTTTTTAAATATTGTAACTCTGAAAAGTCGACTGATAATTTTACTTTCCAGAAATATAAAGAAGATGGATAAAGAGTAATGTGTAGACAATAAGTAAATAAATTTCAGGTAAAAATTACAACAGTAAACGAATTCCTTGTGGCTGTGGAAAAAATATTTCTAAATATTATTACATAAATCATTTACAGTGAATTCCGAGTGAAGAACATTCGAAAATATTATTATCGATGAATAATGATAAAAACAAGAAACTGATACAAATACAAAAAATGTAAAACTTGTCCAGTGATTAAAAATTTACATTCTTTCTATGTCAATTCATCACATAAACATAAACATATTAATACATGTAAAAAATGTGTTTTGCAATATGTGAAAATAAGAAAAGAGGTTTATCTTGTACTTAATATTTAAATAACTGTTAAGTAAAGATACTTGCTAGTCGAAATTTTTAATATTATTTGTTACAGATCTAATAAATTTTAAGTTCTGTGAACAGGAAGCCCAAATGGAGAAATTTATGGTTGCTGAACTTCAGGATAATTGTGAAAGAAATAATTCGAGGTTGTAGTAAATTAAATAAGGTTGACCTAGTTCGATTTATTACTAGACATCATCTAAAATGTGGAGAAGTGTTTGGAAACAATTATCTCATTATAAAATTGGATGGATGATGGAATTTTTGAAAGTAATGAAACTAAACGATTAAAAGAGATATTTCCATTTTTTACCAATGTGTTTATGAAATAGAAACAGAACTAACAATAAGTTTTTCTTTTTATATTGATTTAATTGAGAAACTAGGAGATAGAAGAACAGTTCATGATTAGCTGTTTGATATAGCATTTTCAAAGAGACTACAGTGTATAAATTTCAAAAATAATATGAATTCAATTGAATTAAATCATTTCTTGACTGGAGTAAAATCGAAAACTACGAAAATTGTACAAGAAAGAATATGAATCCATTGTGGATTTAAGGTAATTTTTAAACTTTTTTTGAGTACCAAATGCAGAATAACAGAAATACTTTGTAAATTAATTTCCAGACACAGAACTATAGGATCACAAATGAAAGAGTGTTAATTAAAAATTTTATGATTAATAAACAAAAATTTTTATTGAGTGTGGGCTATTTTCAACCACATCAATCAAGATAGGAAACTAACAGAGTTATTGGATTGCAGCTAGGAATTAATACATATGTTCTGTGGAGAGGTTCATCTTACACTGAATTACCAAATCAAATAAAAATCTAAAAAAACATGTCTTAATGAGAAAAATGATCAAAAAGGCTTTCTATGAGCTATAAAATCAGCATTATATACCATAGATAAAAATTCAGTAACAGATATAAAATATAAAAATGTTTGTCTAAATTTGGTCAGAAACTTGAAGATTTAGTATTTCCTGTAGTGGTTGACAATTTTCCAAACATGAAGACTGGAATTAATGTATCTATTACTGTTTATTCATTTGATGAGAAATGTTAAGTATATCCATTAAAAATTAGTAAATTTAAGAGATAGAAACTTGTGTATCTCCTTTATTTAAAAGATGAAAGTAATTCATATTATTGATATAAAAAATGAGGAGGTACTTTTCAAAACGCATTATGTCTGAAAAAGTAAATCTCTCAGGTGAAGCTTAATAGTATACTGAGAAAACATTCGATTAACTTTTACAAATTTTACACCACATATTCAGGTAGGGCTGTTGAACAAAATATGTTTAATACAAGGAAATTGCGTTTTATACTTTCAAGCCATGAGCACTTCAGTGATGGACAAAATGCGGTTTTATTTTTGGCTGTTAGACAATCTGCCTTTTGATGTCAGCTATTTTGGACCTAATGCGTTTTGATTAGTTCTCAGTGATATAGAACTGGTAAAAATACCATTTGTTGTTTGAAAATACATTTTGTAGCATTCACTAAAACATTTTCACACCAGAAGTAGGAATAAAATCGAAAATGTGCTTCACTTACAATAACAAAGTTCACAATATTTTTCCAGAAATAGGCTCCTCTTCTAAACAATCACAAATAGTATCTTGGGCAATACGCTCGTTACATGGAAGCCGGATAGTCTGAGTGAAAAATTCAAGTATTTCGTTTTCTCTCCAGTTGTTTCCATATCTGAGGCTTCGTGGTTTTCCTATTCTTGTTTCAACCTCATCAGTGATGACACTTTACAATTATTTCATACTTGGTTCAAGCTGTATCCACGTTTACCTTACGGCAAAAATCGCTTTGAAGGATCATCAGAATAGTAGGTGATGTGTGTTTTGTTTTTCACATCAGTTACCCTTTCACCTACCATATATTTTTTCAAATGGAACCTTTGCAGATCACTGATCCCTTCTACAGGCCTCAGAATTCTACTTAGTTCCATGAAATCAAATGGTTCCCAGTCTTTCCCTAAAATCCTTGTTTTGCCCAATTCTGCATAAACATCCTGGTACGTGTTTGGAATCAATATTTCTGAGATTTTAGGAAGTTTCTTTTCTACTTGTCCAAATACTCTCTCAGGAGGTAAAAAGAAATTTCGTCGAATTGGTAAACAGAGAAGTATATCAGTCACACGCACTGGAGATTCCTTGAATAACCAGAAAGCAATTGCAAGAATAGCGTGCTGATTTTTGGTTTTGCCAGCACATCCATTCACAAACAATTGGAAAAATGTGACAGATGTGTCAATGGTCAATTTCTTTAAGAAATCGGTGACGGCTGAGGAAATTTCTTCTGAACCTCTACCTGCCTGCGTTTCATTCCAAACGTAAAATGTAGGTTCTCTACCTGCCACATTTCTTACACAAAATACATAATGTGAGAGGTTGTACTTGCTGTAAATCTACGACAAATGTCAGGCTACAGTCATACGTTTCCTTCATTAGTTTGTGAAAAGCTCTGGTTCTTAATTTATGTGGCCCAAGTTCAATCATTAGCTTATTCTTTGTGCTGATGTCTCTAGCAGTTTTTATTGGTGACACATTCTATGGGAAAAGCTGCAGATATACTTGCTAGGGTTCCAAAACTTAAATTATATTTTCTGTTTAATATTATTGTACAAAATGTTTTCTTCACTTTCAGATCACATGTGACTGAATTATTATACATAAGGAAAAGTTTGTTTATGCTCTGGTCACTTGGCAGACGAAGAAGATTACTTCTGGCGTAGTGACTCTCCCTTGCTTGTAAATGTGAAATGAATTCAGTTACCTTTCTCCTTTTTACACTATACTTTCCAGCTTTATGGTCTCCTCCTCTAGTGTCAAGCACTGCTTCACCTGTTTTAAGGTGATAATTGTTGGTATGCACTCTTGTTTGACCAATGCCACAGAAAACAGTACAGAAAAATTAATAAGATTCGAAGTGGAAAACACGAAATGTATCAGGTGGTCCACTGCGCGGAAGGGGCTTTGAACCATTCTCAAATGTTAACCATGCAAGATCCATATCATACAGCAGTTTGCACCACAGGACGCACAATGACAGTTTCACTTCTCTCTACATTTTCTCGCAAGAATTGAAGATGACGATGGACCATCCTATGGACAGACTAATACCATTTTTCTTGGATGGATCAGGTGAACACACAGTGTGGGGATCTTCAACTCCAATCACTGTGCATGAAATTCGTCTGTATGGTGAACGTGTCACACAGTGTGTAGCTTCACGGCTACTTTCGTCATTGGCCCACTCTTTTTCCTTAACAGGTTGGCGCTCAAGGACCAAAGACGCGCAGTGTGACTGGCCAGCGTTACTGTGATATGTTTAGCCAGCATGTCATACCCGCCCTGTAGGAGAGAGACACATTTAACTCAACAATTTTCATGCAAAATGCAAAATACGACCCCCACCACGTCGCTCGTGAAGTTCAACTGCTTCTCCGAAACACATTTGGAAACGGTCAAATTATCAGCCAATAGTTTCCAAATGCTTGTCCACCATGGTCAGCCGATCTCACTCCCTGCGATTTCTTAATTTCTGGTTGTGGGGCTACCTGAAGTACAGCGTTTACCAAGAGGACATTCACACATGTGCTGATGTGAAGTGCAGCATATGAAGAAAGGTAACCAGCATACCTACGGACATGCTTCGTTCTGGTGTGAAGAGTGCAATCCTGTGCGTTCAGGCTCTTCTGGACATTGCATTTTCTCTCTTCCCCGTGTCTTTGACGTTAATGCTGCAAAACCACAACAGGACCAACACATTGCTTTCTAGTGGTTTCAACCGCTTCTGCGTTAAGTTTTCGGTGTTTTGCTGCAGCGACCGCATTCGGATTCGAACCTGAACCTGCCGTTCTCGACAAACCTTTTCCTCACTCTGCGGCTTCGACCGCAAACAAGCAAACTCATCGATGTCTCCCGGCTCCTACCGCGCCCGCACTAAAGTAACTGTTTCTCCCGGCTTCTGCCGCTCTACACCCTATCGTTTCCGTTTCTCCTCCGAAATTCTCTATTTGGGAACTGTCGTTCTTACTTTTACAATACTTGATTCTGCACGTGGAGCGCTGTGTCCTGATAATTTACACTGGGAATACATTACTAGTATGAGATCGTCCGTTTCTCTACAATGCCCTTTGAATTCTCGCTCGATTTCTGCTAGCTTTTCCGAGTTCGATCTTTCTAATTTCGCTAGCCATTCCGTCTCTTTTTCCCCAGAGTGTGCTTCCTTTCTGCTTCTGTCTCAATTACCCTTACTCGTTTTTGCGGACGACAATATTTCGCCACGTGACCTGCCTTACCCGCAGTTAAAGTAAGTCGCGTTTTTAGGTGTGTCTGTCCTCGGTTTTCTAACAACAGTTCTCCCTATTGGAATTTCCTTTGCTGATGCAATCCTGTGTAGAGGCAATGTTTGCGGCTTCAGAGAGTTTTACTGTCTCTCCTCTTGCCCTTACTATTGTTTTAATTCCGTCATCATAATGTGCTTGCAGGAATACATGCCAAGGCCTAATTTCAGAACCAGAGCTATAGTACTACCTAACTCAGTTTCGGTCATTCCATCCCTAATTACCTCTCTGAAATGATGCTGCAAGTCATCAATGAGGGAACCTGACTGTGCAATGCTTTCGCCTTTTTCTGGTCTACTTGCAGACGGTTTACAAGTATAATAATCTAACGTTGGTTTCCAGCCATAGTTTTCCACCAAAATAGCTTGCACAGCTGACCAAGTAGTTGTCAGATCCAGACTAATAATTTACTCCTGGCAGCTGCAGATATTCGTGCCTTAACGTACTTGAGCAACACATCATGTTTATTAGGAGCCACTAACTCAAACGTACTTTCGCAATTATCTAGAAATTCGTTTAACTGTGCTTTAGTACAATCAAAAGATTGTGACTATAACTTCAGAGCATCTCTTAGTTTATGCGCTGCTTATCTGGTGACGATTGCGCAACATTACTAGCACTTACTTCTGCCAGCTCGTGTGACTGAATGCTGTATCAAGAATTCCTGAAGGCAGACGTGGACTGTGGATATAGTGTCACAGGCCCAATCCCTTTGACTGTTTAGAGATGTCACTAAACCAGCCCAAATATGTAAACAACCATGCAGGAGCAGCGCCTATTGGACGGAGAGGGTCGGACAGCTGATCAGTTCCAGCCCTTCCACTCAGAAGGAGGTACACGGCTCGTGTTGCCTGTAGTTCAACCAAGCCTAGACGATCAGTACCACGGATTGGTCGTGTCCGCATTGTTACTTTGTGCTAGGAAGGGCTCTCAACAATGGAAGTGTCCTGGCGTTTCGGAGTGAACCAAAGCGATGTTGTTCGGACATGGAAGATAGGCTTAGAGACAGCAACTGTCGATGACATGCCTCGCTGAGTCCGCCCGAGAGTTATTGCTGCAGTGGATGACCGCTACCTACGGATTATGGCTCGGAGGAATCCTGACAGGCGCACCACCATGTTGAATAATACTTTTCGTGCAGCCACAGGACGTCTTGTTATGACTCAAACTATGCGCAATAGGCTGCATGACGCGCAACTTCACTCCCGACGTCCACGGCGACGTCCATCTTTGCAACCACGACACCATGCATCGCTGTACAGATGGGCCCAACTACATGGCGAATTGACCGCTCAGGATTGGCATCACGTTCTCTTCACCGATGAATGTCGCATATGCCTTCAACCAGACAATCATCGGAGACGTGCTCGGTCAGGCTGAACGCCTTAGACAAACTGTCCGGCGAGCGCAGCAAAGTGAAGGTTCCCTGCTGTTTTGGTGTGTCATTATGTGGGGCCGACGTTCGCCGAATGGTGGTCATGGAAGGCGACGTAACGATTGTACGATACGTGAGTGCCATCCTCCGACCGATAGTGCAACAACATCGGCAGCGTACTGGCGAGGCATTCGTCTTGCTGGACGACAATTCGCGCCCCACCGTGCACGTCTTGTGAATGACTTCTTTCAGGATAACGAAAACATTCGACTGGAGTGGCAAGAATGTTCCTCAGACATGAACCCTATCAAACATGCCTGGGTTAGATTGAAAGGGCTGTTTATGGACGACGTGACCCGCCAACCACTCAGAGGGATCTACGCCGAATCGCCGTTGAGGAGTGGGACAATTTGGACCAACAGTGCCTTGATGAACTTGCGGATGCATGAATTTTCATGCAAACAACATGTAAAGGTATTTACAAAAGGAAACGTTCTATTGTTTGAACTAAACATGCACATAATTTTATACTCATGTAACAAAAATATTCACGTTGCAGAATAAATAAAAACGAAAACTCACTGATGATGGCACAGTGGTGCCGAAACTTGTTTGGGTACTGAGAAAAAACGGTGTTTTGCATAACTGGCGGACCTCACATCCAACAATCCACCTCATTTTAAACAATCTTCTGTACCGCCACGTCTCAAAAGCTTCGATTGTCTACCTTTCCGGTTTCCCCAAGGTCCATGTATTACCACAATATGATACTGTACTACAAATATTTACTCTCTAAATTTCTTCCTCAAATTAAGGCCTATGTTTGATGCTAGTAGGTTAGTCATAGTCAAGAATGGTCTCTTCGCCTGCACTAGTCTGCTTTTTATGTCCTCCTTGCTCCGTCCGTCATGGGTTATTTTGCTGCCTGGTTAACAGGATTCTTTTACTTCTTGTAATTCGTTGACCACAATTCGGATAGTTTCTCACTGTTCTAATTTCTGCTGCTTCTCATTACTTTCGCCTTTCTTCGATTTTCTCTCAATCCATATTCTGTAATAATTACACTGTTCACTTCATTCAACACATCCTCTTCGTGTGTTAAACGAAATAAATGTTGTATAATAAAATCCGCGAATTGCTAATTTCAGTAGGATATTACCCAGCATCGCTTACCATAATGAGAAAGTTAACAACAGGAAGGCAGAATTTCCAATCTAAATCAATTACATGCAGGCCACTCCTTAACAAAAAACGACTGTACTGGGTACGCTGATGCTAGGAGTAGCCTTGCAAAGGGGGACGCGTGTTCAGACTTCGATTCCAACGCAACTTCGGACATGACGGAGAACACTTCACAGCATTTCATCATAGCAGCACTTCGAGTGGAATTCGAACGTTCTTTGGATGGATCCGTTGCCCAACTAGGCGTATCAATTATACGAATGCGTGGTATCTGTGCTTTCGGAAATGTCCGAAAGAACAGACACCACGCATAATACTGATGCCCAGCACGCAAACAAAACTGAGCAGCTCCTGCAGAGTAGTAGTAACCGTGACAGTAGCCGACGCAGTCATGCTCCAGAATTAATTCTGGTTTTTCGCGCTCATTCATGGATGCCCATAACAAGTTTCTCTTCGTATTCAACATGCAGTCTACAACAACGGCTGGCTCTGAGCACTATGGGACTCAACTGCTGTGGTCATCAGTCCCCTAGAACTTAGAACTACTTAAACCTAACTAACCTAAGGACATCACACACATCCATGCCCGAGGCAGGATTCGAACCTGCGACCGCAGCAGTCGCACGGTTCCGGACTGCGCGCCTAGAACCGCGAGACCACCGCTACAACAACGGCCAAGACCGTTCAAGCCCCCGATATAATTTTTTGCATTGACGGTCTCTTATCTACAATCGTTTTGGACAACGGTCCGCCATTTGCTTCTGTGGACTTGCGACGTACTTCCTTTCCATCATACTTGTAAAGGTATGGTTGAAAGCTTTGTAAATGCTTTTAAAATACACAAGGAAAAACTGTAGTGGAAATATGATGTGTACAACACGCTAATGCTTTTACTCGAGTCATACTGGCCGGTTCTCAAGACGGAGCCACCCTGGCGGAAAAACATCACTGTCGCACACAGGAATCCCACCTGTCAATAGTGAAACCAGTCGCACACACGAGCCACTGCCTGTGGCTCATTCCCATCGTTGTATGCTCCTTCGCCACAGGCGGCGCTTATATCACTGCTGGAGACGCTACCTGCACAGTAATGCTGGCTTCTAATAAAAATGTAGCCGCAAGTAAACTACACAAATACACCGAAGCGCCAAAGAATCTGATATAGGCAGGCGTATTCAAATACGAAGAAATGTAACCAGGCAGAATATAGCGCTGCGGTCGGCAATGCCTATGTAAGACAACAAATGTCTGGCGTAGTTATTAGATCGTTTACTGCTGCTTTAATGGCAGGTTATCAAGATTTAACTGAGTTATGACATGGTATTATAATCGGTGCACGAGCGATGGGACACCGCACCTCCGAGGTAGCGATGGAGCGGGGATTTTCCCTCACAATCACTTCACGAGTGTGTCATGAACGTCAGGAATCCGGTGGGCCTAAATCATCAAATGTCTGACACCGTTGCGGCCGGAAAAAGATCCTTCAAGAACGGGACCAACGACGACTGAAGAGAATCGTTCAACGTGATAGAACTGCGACCCACTTGCAGATTGCTGCAGATTACAATGCTGGGACATCAACAAGTGTCAGCGTGCGAACCATTCAACGAGGCATCATCGATATGGGCTTTCGGAGCCAAAGATTCACTCCTGTACCCTTGATGACTGCATGACACAGAGCTTTACGCCTCCCCTGGCACCGTCAACACCAACACTGGACTGTTGATCTGGAAACGTGTTGCTTGGTCGAATGAGTCTCGTTTCCAATTGTATCGAGCGGATGGACGTGTACCGGTATGGTGACAACCTCATAAAACCACGGACTCTGCATGTCAGCAGAGGACTGTTGAAGCTGGTGGAGGCTTAGTAATGGTGTGGGGCTTGTGCAGTTGGAGTGATATGAGACCCCTGATACTTCTATATACGATTCTGTCAGGTGACACGTACGTAAGGATCTTGTCTCATTACCTGCATCCATTTGTGTCCATTGTGCATCCCGGCGGACTTGAGCAATCCCAGCAGGACAATGCGACACCCCACAAGTCCAGAATAGCTTCAGAGTGGCTCCAGGAACACTTTACAGAGTTTAAAGATTTCCTCTGGCCACCAAACTGTCCAGAGGAGCGTATCTGAGACGGCTTCCGACGTAATGTTCAGAAGAGATCTCCACCAGCTCGTACTCTTACGGATTTATGGACAGCCCTACAGGATACATGGTGTTAGTTCCCTCCAGCACTACGTCATCCATTAGTCGAGTCTATGCCACGTCGTGTTGCGGCACTTGTGCGTGCTCGCGGGGACCCTATACGATATTAGGCAGGTGGTACTAGTTTCTTTGCCTCTTCATTACGCCATTGCATTTGGGTATTGTGAACTGGCCAATAAATTATCATCAGTGATAGTCACCTGACCGGACCCATAAATGCACCAAATAGCGGTTGATGTGCGACCACACTTCTTAAAACGACAAGTCTTCCTCTTCTTTGCCAACAAACTAATCACATTGCAGACTATTACTCCTTATCTAAATATTAAATCATGGAACCGCTATTTTGTGGCGTATCATTTACAATTACATTGCGACCCTGTGGACACTATTTTTGGATCCTTTCATTTTGTGTATTGTTGGAATAAAGGATTTTACCTTATCACTACCTAGGAATCTCGTTTTGCATGTGTGGACTAACTCAAGTACACCACAATAATAACACAAACTCTAAAATTTCACTACTTTCTTTGCGATAAGTCTATTTCATTTAGTATGGAGACTCCTATTATTTCACAGACAGTTTAAGATATGGGGAAAAGGTGTTCGACGAAGGATAATCCGTGAAAGGACAAGCTGTTTGTTGTATCGTTGGATCTTACCTAACATTTTATCTGCCACAATTTTGAGTCCGTAAGTTTCATAAAGTAAGGGTCGATGGCATTCCATAGATTGTAAAGTCTGGAAAATATTGGCGAAGCATCCGTTAATCTTCCTCCTGTAAACTCCCCAAGTCACTTGGCAACGTTTGGTGGAGAGTATTTCGTACTGGTTTGAGCTGCACTCTGTCAAGTTTTATTCGCCAAAGGAGTGAGGGACAAATACGTGTGTATACACATGGTTATTATCATGACCACTACACGACATATGCGATTGAAGCAGCATTCTGAGTCAAATACTTGTTTTCTAGTTTTTCCTAATAAAAGAGTCCCAGTCCGTTTTCCTGAACATCTAAGGTGAAATTTTTTATTACGGGCATGCCGAATGTTACGATACTAGCTACGAGGTCTTTTGCTGTCTGCTATCCGACATACTTGGTATGGAAGAGCTAAGGTGTATTCAAGAATAGGTCAAATCCTTTTAGGGAAACAGACATGCCAGACATTTTCAAAAAGATGTTCTATTTTAACTCCCATACCAATGATTTCGAATGCTCATTCCATTTCATGCTGATTCGTTGTGATAGCGTAAGATATCTAGATGATGTTGCATGCTCAATGAATATGTGAGAATTCAACATGCACCTGGAAGTACTAATTTGCTCGCCTTTCGTTAAATCATGAAGACGGACAGTACAATCATTGGACAATATGATAATCCTGCTGATCCAATCTCATCAAGCGTTTACACATACTGAGAACGAAACAGTTGTAATAAATGTGCTTGGGGCTCATATGATTTCCATTTCGTTTCTGTTGAACCTTTCCAATACAGTACAGCACAGTCTGTTCTGTTAAAGGAAAAAAATCTTGAGATGAATCATATATTTGAGAATATACTTGGCTTGACAGTATCTTGGTTATGACCTGACTATGGAATATTTAGTCGAACGCCAGTACGTGAAATAGAAAGAAAGGATCTACTTATTATCTGAAGCTGCTGTTTACAAAATACACTACCTGGTAAAAGTACCAGCACATCCATATTTAATGTGGAATTGACCACTAGATTTCACAAGAGACGGATTAAAGGATGCGGAGAGTACTGGTTGTCAGCTTTTTTTAATTCTATTTTTATTTATTTACTTATATTTCTTCTAACTAGTTTGACGCGACCTGCCACGAATTCCCTCCTGCGCCAACTTTACACACTTGCAACATACAGGTACGTCCTAGTTAATTATTTGCTAGATGTATTCCAGTATCTTTCTTCCTCTATAGCTTTTAAGCTAAAGTTTCCTCTAGTAACGTGAAGTCGTTCCATGATGTCGTAACAGATTTCCGATCAACCCGCCGCTCCCTCCTGTCAGTTTTTTCCATAGATTCCTTTCCCCGCCGATTCTGCGGAAAACTTCATTTGTCACTTTATCAGTCCAACTAATTTTCAATATTCCTCTGTAGCACCATATCTCAAATGCTTCAATTCTCTTCTATTCCGGTTATCCCAAAGTCCATATCTCCCTACCTTACAGCGGTGTGCTGCAAACGTATCTCCTCAGAAATTTCTTCCTCAAATGAAGATATTAGTAGACTTCAGTTGGCCAGCTACGTCTTCTTTGTTGGCGCTAGCGTGCTTTCTATGGCCTTCTTGTTCTATGCATTATGGCATACTTGCCTGCTTACAGCAGCACTCCGTCGTCAGGCCACGAGTGGCCTACCGGGAACATCCGACCGCCGTGTTATCCTCAGTGGAGAATGCGGACTTACCTGCTAAGGCAGCAAAACTCCTTAACTTTGTCTCCTTCGTTATCCACAAATCTGATGTTAAGTTTCTCACTTCTCTCGTTTCTGCTACTTCTCATTACTTTCGACTTTCTTCGATTTATCTTCTTCCTTATTCTGTTCTCAGTAGATGTTTACTCCATTCAACAGATCCTACAATTCTTCTTCACATTCACTAAGGATAGTAGCACTAAGGATAGTAGTAGTACTAACATGTGATTTGAGTCTGTATTTGCTTCTGTGTGCACCTTAAAATCCAATATCTGATTTCGGAATCTCTGCCTGACCCTGGTATAATCTAGCTGGAATCTTCCAGTACGTCCCAGTTATATCCCAGTATACGTTTTCCTCTTGTGATTCTTGGACAGAGCGTTCGCTATTACTAGCAGCAATTTATTTCAGAAATCAGACTTTTCTTCTCTTGTTCCTACTACCAAGCCCACATTCTCTTGTAACACTTTCTTCTGCTCCTTCTGCTGCAACTGCATTTAAATCCCCCATGACTATTAGATTTTTATCTCTCTTCACATAATGAATTACCCGTTCAGTATTCTCATCCACCTCCTCTATCTCTGTATCTTCTCGGCGGAACGTCGACATTTATATTTGAATTATTTTTGTCGGTGTTGGTTTGCTGCCGTGTCTGATCAGATCAACTCAGTCTGTGCCCTAACTTCGTATTGTAACGAATCCTGCTTCCGTTACACCGTTTTCTGCTGCTGTTGTTATAGTCCTACACTCGTCTGACCATAAGGCCTTGTCTTCATTCCATTTCACTTCAATGACACCGACTACATCTATACTGAGCCTGAGCACTTGCCTTTCTGTATTTTCTAGTTTCCCTACCACATTCAAGCTTCTGACATTCCGTGCCGCCGACTCGTAGAACGTTACCGTTTTCTTTCTCATGGTCATCTCCCCCGTTGATAATATCCTAAAGTAAAAAATCGAATGAAATCAGCAGAAGAAGCTCGTGGTGTTTAAAGTGCTACCACCAACCCAGCTAGCACACTACCTGTACATACAGGGTTGAAAGCAACACGATACATTTATGGAGCCGGTACTTATAACCTAAGCGACGCCTGAGGTGTGTGAAGAGCGACGCCACTGGAAACTACAGGTTTGGAGTGCTGAGTCACGCTGTACAGTTTGGCAATCCATGGAGACGTCTGGGTTTCTCGAATGCCTGGAGAGCATTACGAGCCGTCATGTGTACTGACAACAGTGGCGACACTACGGTACGGGGATGTTGTTCGTGGTTAGAATGTGGTCCCCTTAGTGCGCTTAAGGCCAGGTTCTCGTTCCATCGTCGAAAATTCGATTTTTTATTGAATTATTGGAAAGATATATGAGTCTATAATATTGCTACGAAAAGGTTCCTGAATCTGTGTGTTAGAAAATTTCTACAACCCATCTTTCGTAGCAGTGTCACGGCCGCCGTGAGGCCTTCTCAGCCGGAGACGCCTGGCTCAGGCAGAAAACTTGTCGTGCCGTGAAGCACGTCCACAGAATGATTTATATTGCACTATGCTTGTGTACAGTCCATTTCACAGACGATTTGCTACAATGATACACTAGAGGGAACACCAAAAACTGCAACGAATATTTCAGCTCGTGTGTTTGGAGACTCGTCCCGAAAGCATTCGCATTATTCCTCTCAAACTGTTGAATGTGTCAATTACATAGCTGCAAGCCTATTCAACAAAGGATACTGTTCATTGGTGAAAAAAATTTACACGCTGGGAATTTCTGTAGGGTTCCACCGAAACATATTCGCCGAAAAAGCTGACGAACAAGTTTTGCCGGCTGCCGAACGCAGCTTATCCAGCTCAGCCACGTCGGCTTTTCTCGCCAAGAGAAACGAGGGGATTGCTCCCCAGGAACAATTGGAGTTAGGGGAACGGTTGATATACGGTCCTGGAATTGCTGAATATACGTAAGTAACGAAAACATTTTCTTTGTTTCGAACTTTGCTCAAAATCGGTCAAAACACAATTTTTGGTACGGCATTTTGGATTAACCATTTTGAATTTTGAAAATATAACTTCAAATTCGTGTTCATCAATCGCGAAAACCATTGTATGTTAATTCTGGTTGAAACTGCACAAAACTAATTTTTTTCCGACAGCTTGGACAGACCATTTTCAATTTCTACACTCCAACTTCATATTTGTGTTCAGCGTCATAAAAAATATGTAATAACATGCAGTTTTTATGCAGACTGAGCTAATAAGACACAAAAATGTTTTACCTAAGCTTGAAACAGGTTTTCCTCGCGAAACGACGTTTCAAAACCGCGTGCAGTATAAAATAAAAGGGTTCAACTTATTAACTTCTACCTATGATCCCCGGAAAGTAAACACTATTCTAGGGAGTCCATAGCTATAGTAAACGAAATTTGTTACGATTAACTATTTTTTGTAAAGCTGTAAAGAGTGAACCCCCACAACCTGAATTCCAAATTCCAGTTAACACTATATCGTTAAATTTAAGTTTATCTCATTGTGGTTAGGTACAAGTTCCCATAAATTTAATGTAGTATCGACTGGTGTTATCGATTTTTGATTTCAGATAAATACTGAAGCGCTACACTGCACACAGTCTGCGTACTTCAGACTCGTTGGCCTTAATTAAACAGTAATTATGGCCGTCATTCTACTCTATATTAAAAATCTAAATTTAAGAGTACGCTCAATCATAATCCCCAAACAGATCCTCCGCGTGTCTCTTGGTTGTCGAGAGAGAGAGAGAGAGAGAGAGAAGGAGGGAGAAAAAAAAGGAATACAGACTTTGCCGATATTTTGCTCATTTGAGAACCTGCCCTTAAGGAGACGGTAAATGTGGAAGTATGAACACACTTTACAGCTCTGTGTATAGCCCGCAATAGCGGAACAGTTCGGAGACGTAGAATGTTTGTGTCAGCATGACAGTGCATCCTGTATTAAACCACAATCTGTGAGGTAGTGGTTTTTGGACAATGACCTTGACCATATTGCCTGCCCTGCATAAAGTGCCGACCTGAAGACACTGGAACACGTTTGGGATGAGTTGGAACGTCGACTTTGCTCCAGATCCCAGAGTCCAAGATAACTATCTTTCTTGTTTCAGATCTATGGGAAGAACGGACTGCCTTTCCTCCACCTCGAGACACCTCGCTGAAAGTGTCCCTGACCGAGTTCAAGCCATCAGAAAGTGGCAAAGGATGACATACACAATATTACTGTCCACTGATAGGTGTCCCAATACATTTGATCAGGTACTATATCTTATATGAAAAAAAGAACAATCTTAGTTTCATATGAGTGGACTTTCCTGACCCAGTGACGTCTTTTGAAAAGTTTGTTTTATCCGGAAATGTAGTAATAAAAAGTAGGATTATGACTATGTTTCAGTATTATGCAAGACGGGGACTTCTGTGTTTTCCGTCTTTTACGCTTTGTACAAACGCGATCCCTGTACACTTGATCAAGCATTGCATATGAGATAAATTGATATGAGCTAACAGAGAGGTTTGTGTCACAGGGCATACATAGCAAATTCTAATAACAATTACGCTGTGTTCCGTTTCCTTGCTGGCTTTGTTTAGTTTCAATTTCATTTCGATTCTGGGGGAGCTTATTGTTCTGTCACTTTTTTATGACTCTGTGCGACTGTTAAATACTGATGTAATGGAGTATTTGAATGCATTTACCGTTCATATAAGTGTGTTGACCTCAGTTTCAGCGCCGGACAAATTCATGGAAAGCTCTACGCAAAACTGGGATCCGCTTATGGAATTTAGGCACGACACAATATTCCTAGAATTTTGCCGTAGAACTAATTCGAAAAAATAGCTCGAGAAAGTGCTCAGTTTAAATCTGAATTATGTAGTGTAACACTTTACGGCAAACAACAGCTCAACAGTTCTGTGCTAATTATACACGATGATTTAGTTTCTAGAAGCTGAAAATAACAAAAAGAAAAAAGAAACACGCTAGCATATGCTGCAGTAATACAAAGTTTTTTATGCGTTGTGGGATGAAATTAAAATGTGTAGATTGCTAGATAAAAATATTGCACATAAAAACGGTCTTCTGAAGGTCGCTACCTTCAATGTACTATTACTTTCTGTAACCGTTTCCTGAGATTATAAAGGTGACTATATCACGTGGCTCAAAGTGTACGTCAACAGAGCGAGTTCCAACTATGAAAATGAGTTTATTCAATTACACAATATTGTTAAGTCTACCAGAATCTTTTCTCTAAAATCATTAAATATAGCCAAATGATTAAACGTGAAGTAGTAGTGGCACAGTGAGAGTGTTCAAGTATTTCTCATTGAGCCGTATAATCTAATTTGTCGCCGCGGGGGTTAGCCGAGCGGTCTAAGGCGCTGCAGTCATGGACTGTGCGGCTGGTCCCGGAGGAGGTTCGAGTCCTCCCTCGGCCATGTGTGTGTGTGTGTGTTGGGCCTTAGGATAATTTAGGTTAAATAGTGTGTAAGCTTAGGGACTGATGACCTTAGCAGTTAAGTCCCATAACGTTTCACACACATTTGAACATCTTTTTTCTACTTTGTCAATGTAAACAAGTGAAAAGTTTCAGTTTTAGCAAATAATATTTCATCACTTTTAAAGCAGCCTCCGTCAAGCAATTATCAACTGCACTGGAAATGTCAATGATTTCATAACTCCATAATCTGAAGAAAACACTTTTTGTTGTAGTAGATGGCAAATGCCACTGCTATGTCAGCTAAAAACCTTTACAATGTCAATTCTGACATTTTACGTGGCATGGTTCACACAGACAGTGACAATATTAATGTCAAAGTCAGGGCCACAATATTATTCCAGAGCAAAATCGAAAATGAAAAGCAGACTTTAAATATAAACTCAGTACAAAATTTATACACTAGCTTATCTCTGTCATCTTAATTTACGTAATCACTGAGAAAGTTAACTGTAACCGTAAGAATGAAGTAGAGACAGCTGTCTCCCAAATAACTCAGTGCATTCGAGATTTGCTGTACAAGAATAGAAGGGGAAAAAGTTCTGTACCGAAGTCTATTCACGTAGAACTGCTGTTAGCTAACAAAAACACCATAACATGATCTGCGCAAGACAGGCAATGAAGCCTTACGCCCATATATTGCTTTCGAGGCACTTTTATGATGTCTCAATGGGTAGAAAAATGAAGAGTGATCGATTAGAAAAGAGGACGATGTTCTAATCGAATTAGTTTGTGCAAAAGTATACGTATACATTCTTACTGTAATAGACGTCTGTATGGACGAAAGGGCAAGATAAATCATTTCGTCCTCTTAATTCAATAAATAGTATCCTATGTTAAAACATTTTTTGTGGGAGGAGTACACACAGCTAGAAAACTTTTGTATGAGGTGTTTATTTCGAAATTCATCGCACAGGAAAAAAATTGGCTCTGAAGCATGCATATATATTTATTTTTAATGTGTCCAGGTCATTAAATTAATAAAACAAATCTTCCTGTCACGTCAAAATCGAGATAGTTGGTAGGGGAGGGGTGACCCCTTCCTGAGATGCAGGCTAGTGTCCGTAGTGGCACACCGTCGATGATAGTTTCCGTCGAACGCACACATGTTCAGCTGGGTTCATGTTCGAGGAACAGGCAAGCCACTCCAAACTGGTGATGGAACGTGTTCACTGGAGCAACACAATGTTCACGCAGGTCATCAACCATCGAGATGAAATTGTGACCAAAATGTTAACGACAAGGTCCCACTGTTGGCTGCAGAATCTCGTCCCTGTATCTTAGAGAAGAGAGATCGTCCTAAAAAAACCAATAGAAGTGAACTGTGTCCCCGCGTAACGCCACCCGAGAACATCGCTCAACCACCTTCTTGTCGAACATGTGGGCCCCAGTGTTGGATGTTTCCGATGCTACCGCGTTCTCTACAAACACATTGTCTGCCATTATTAGGGTATAAGCAAATCCGAGTTTCGGCCGTGAGCAACACCCAACACTCATCGCTGGGCACCCCTTCTGCTTTGTTTCTTGCCCATGTGTAACGGAGAACATAGTGGCGCTTGCCAACGACGCCGTCATGCAATCATCTCCTAACAGTCGGATGCGTGTAACACCCTAATGAACCCCAAAACCCAATTAGGAAAGACCATCATGATGTAAAGTAGGGAAAAGTAATCGTGACTGGTACGACAACTTTGCCGATGATGTAACACCAGAAATTCTTGATAAACACCAACATTAAGCATTACAGAGTGTGTTTTGGTAGAAAGGTAGAAGAAAGAAAGGTCATCTTTAATTATTTGCGAAACATCTAAGTAATAATAGCAAATTAATACCATGAAAGTTAAGTCCAAAGAAGTGTCGGTCAGAGATAACTTTTATGTGGAAGAGAGTTGTAAAGGCAACGAAGAAATTCAATGCGTCTACAATACTCATTCGTGGAAAAGGTAAGTCGCTTGGTAATTATCGTGCTATTAAGTCTTACGAGAGCAGTTTTTGCCGTAGTTGAGCGAACGGAGCGCGACGAGATTGTTTTACTTTCAAGAGTCTTTGTTGCGTGACGTAGACGCACGGATTTTGTGAACTGATATTCAGACTAGAGACTTGAACCGAGGTAGTATGCTGACTGTGTATACCGAGTTGTTGGACTTTATTAACGGAAGTAGGCAGTATTTGAGTCAGCATTCATGTAAGTGAACTTATAGAAAGGAATGGACAAAGATTCAAAAGATTTTAATACACTTTCAGTCTCGAGTAGGAGACATTGACACGAATACATGAAGAAGAGACAATTACGCCGAGGGTTAAAGCTGTCTTAATTTTCACGATACTTGAAACTAACAGAACTGCCAGCGCTAATTAATCGTGTGTGCGTGTGGCGTGATGTTTATAAAGTATTTAGCAAAAAGGAACTATAAAACGATTCATCAAAAGTGGAAATTCAACGTGTCGCCTCCATCATTTTATGAATATTTGGTAATTGCTCATCAAAAGTTAATGAACAGTGACTATTTAATATGGAAGTAATTTCGTGGACTGTTAGTTGTGACAAGGAAGGTTTGGACATGCATAATATTACGACGCAAGATAAATAGAGACATTGTTAAAGAGTATCTGTGGATCTCTCGTCATATAGAACAAACAATTTTACTTAGCAACGAACAAAAAAAGACCAATACTATCTGCAATTGAACTTTTTCCTCGCTTTTGGTCATGTGGACGATGCGCATGAGGGAAGATTCATCAATTACTGCACTAAATTGTTAACCGGGCACATAATAATTCAACTTCAAACCGTAAGAGACAATCAGAGTGCGCAGTTTGCATTAATAAGGAAACTGTGCGGACTCGCAATCAAACTTTAATCATTACGCGACGAACGATTTCTTAATAGCTTTTTCAGATCTTGTCTCTCGTTAATCGACGGAGACACCCATCATCGCGTATCGCGTCTCGACTCCACCGACCGAGCTGTAGCAGTAACAGCTCCACGGCGTCGACAACACCAGCACGCGGCGGAGAGGGGACGTCACATGCTATACATGACATAATGTAGCCTATTCTAACGACGAATTCAGTGATGGAGGACTCAGCCCACAGTTCCTTTGACTCAAAAGTCTTACATGTCGATCATCCTGTCCACCTGTCGAACGTGGACGGCCTGTGTGGGGTACGTCCTCAACACTACCTGTCAACCAAAATCGATTCCATGTCCGTACCACGTGTCGTTGAATCCGGTGCACACGCTGAGCAACTCGTGCGCGTGACGTGATGACGCAGAACCGACCATTAATCGCGATTGTCCGTCGTGGCATAATGAATGGCCACTTTACTGTTGAACAGGCGACACTAATGCGTCGCTACTGATGTTTTAGTTTCAAATGAAATGTTCAGTTTATTATACTGCGATGTTCTACCCGTAGGTAGTGCTTATTGAAAAAAAAAAAACCATTAGGGATGACCAACAGATCGGTACAGGAACAGTCACAGCAGCAACACACCTGCAGTTTTTATCGGGATGAAGCAACACTTTTGTTGATGTGTATAAATTAAAAATTTAATTAAAAGTCATGCATGGTTTGTGAACATATCATTCAAGAGTTGCCGACAAAACGTCATGATCTTATCAAAGTACATTCAATGAAAATTAATGTAAAGTAAAACGGTATGTGTAAGAAATTTAGCTACAACTCACTGCAAATTAGTATTCATGTCAGCTCTCCATTCCAAAATGGGTAATAATGTTGGAGGGAAAGATCAGTCGTTGATCGCCAAGTGAATAATAATTGCCTAAAATCTAATTTCTGACTAGCAACTCACAGCGGCAGCACTTTTAATCCACGCTTAATGTCCTTTATACATTTCAGTTCCTATATCTCTCAGTTGCAGAAAAATAAAAATTTCTCAAGTTTAAACTCGCAAGTTTCTGGCCAATCTACATCCATATGAGCGTATTTGGGAAATACGTGCAACACTTACTCATGTGGTGTAACGTACGTCACAATTCTTATTCTGAGTGTGACCTACAGGTCCCATAAGTAAACGAGTAACCTGATTTGACAATAGAAAAATCAAGTGAGAGATGGCCAGTGTTGGGGAGGAACGTACTCCTAGAAACACTGCTTCGAATGACCATTCACCTGGTTATCTACCGACGCAACTGAATAGATCAGATTGCCAGATGCTCAGGTGAGACTCATCACGTAACAGCACAGAATATCACTCAGTATCCCAACTCACTCTGGCTCCAGCCACACACGTATCATTTTCTGTTGTACGGCGTTACCGGTAACCTACCCAGTTGAAGTCGGGATCACAATCCAGCTTCCAATAAACTGCTTGGGACGGTTCGTGCTGACACTCTGCCTGAACCTCAACCCCGATATCAGTTGCTGTATCCCGTGTGTTACACACAGACAGTCGAGCAACCAATCTATCATCTTATGGAACGACCAGTGCTTACTGTTCTGCCATGCTATTATCATGCGGAGTCCGTCTTCAGCCGTTGCATTACACGCACCTTTCCGTGCGATTTGTCGGTATGTTGGTCCCAACTCCCTCTTGCAAGTGATCTGACGTTTTTGAAAGCTTGATAGACGGTCACAGGGTGCATATGCGCGGCCGTCGGGCACATGGCCAAAGTATTAATGATAATGTCACACGTATATGTACGTTCTGGGGTATAAGTCGATTATGATGTAACTCTTACCATTTCCATCAATGTATTTGAGGTAGACACTAAAATTTAGGATGCGTGCAGGTCCAGGATACATTATCGTTAATTAGAAATGGAGGCGTGAGAGATTCGTGGTGGATTTTCATTTATATTGTTGACGGAAGATTAAATTGCTAAGGTGAAGTTCGTAATCTTTTGAAATATGACCATTCTTTGGTATGACTGTTCATACCTCATTTGTCTGTTCCAATCACGACATGTGAAGTCAGATACAATGATACATTACTTCACGAAACTGTTTACGCACCTTTATAAGTTAACTCTAATGTTTATATGTGCAATTGATTTTTATATCTTTTCGTATGATGTCGTACGACTGCTGTTGACATGTTATTGGGAAAAATCTGCTGCATACAGTCTTTTAACCCTGATCGACGGGCTCACCGTTTCTTTATCTCGGAAGAATTCTTTTGTTACAAACGATTAAAATCTGCTCTGTGTCATCTTTAAGATAATGGTGGGCTCATCATGTGTTGATATTTTCTTAAACTAATTTCATATGTACGTGATTCAACGAAATAACGAATTTACAATTCTTACTTTTTGATTTTTCTCTTATTATTCTCAGTTTATTGTTTTTTGACATCAACCGTTACCATAAACTCTTACCAAGGACCACACCATATTAGTTTACTATGTTTAGCAACTTTTAAAACTAAAACATGTTTAGTAATTTTTCAAGGCAGTCGTCATTCTTGTCCTGTCGTCTCAGTTTCTTTCTAGAGCTGCGAAGCATATCAGTATTTCTACATCACTTTCTTGTTATCCGTCGTACCCACAGCCACGTTCAACGCTTCCGACGCTGGAAGCTGCTGCCCCCGCACTGGAGCAGTGGGACACTAACGAGGTTCCTCTATCGTCTTTCCAACCTCGAGGTTTCAGCCTCTCGACGCCGCACTTTCTCCTTGACCCCGACTGCTTGTCTTCATACGTTGTTCCGACGGGTGCACTAACCTTTTAAACCAATTCCTTTTCTTAAAGGTGCTTTTTCTTAGCAAACTTAGCAAACTTAGACACACAAATGGGTTTCAGTTGAGGGCGAATTTCCTTACCTATACCATAGTTATAAATATTCAGCAACTAATGAAATTTGGGTAATTTCCAAGAATGATTGCCTATCGAAGTCGTGGGGTCCAAACGATACATATCTAAAGTGTGATCGTAAATCGATTATGTTATTCTGGTGGCGAGCGTTATGAGTATGTTTACGGTGATCGCTACAGCAACTAAAAGAAGAGCGTTACAAAAATACTTGTAATTGCCAGGGAGACGACTTACCTTACTCATCGTTGGTGTTGTCGTCATGTGAAAGTCCATTACGGTGGCCTGGATGAATAATTTGCAAGAGTCGAATCATGTATTCTTCCTGATACTCGTTCGTTCACCGCACTGTCCGCAATGAAACTGTAACGCTGTTCAGCATCGAAACTGTTTTTACGAAGTTTTACACACTTCGCACCACCACAGTCTACACAGTCCCTTCTTTTCCCGTCCGGTAGTACTTCATATTTGCTACAAAAAGCCGAACAATCTTCTGCGCTGGATAAACATGAAATTAGATTTTTCCATGTCAGAGAATCCGCCGAAGAAACGTCAAGAACACCACGTATCCCACTCGCTAACGTCTTAAAACGTCTGGGTTTCCCTAGCAACTCACAAATAATTCGCGGGGGTATGTAATTTAGAGCAACTATTGGAATGATGGAAAGAAGTTAAAAGTGACGCTAACAAATAATTGATCACAACGCCCGCCATTGGATTCGCATGATCGATTTATGATTGCGCGTTCGATATGTATCGTTTGGACCCAGCGACTTCGATAGGCAATTATTATTGGAAATTACCGAAATTTGAATTGACGTCGATGTTTCCGAAGACACGGGCACCTCAACTTTAGGAAAAAATGTTTATCAGCTGACTCCATTTATTAATGCGCTGGTTGCATGCCGAGTATGCCTCTTGGTACTAATAGGCAGTCGCATTGTCCACTGACTTGGGAAGTACCTGCAAATGCGGAAACGTGAAACTTGAATCTCCTATGTAATGGAGCCCCTCCTTTCCCGCCGAGTATCCCGCCGTTTACACTCAGAATAGATGGAGGAAATGACGTGTCTGCATATGTAACTAACAGAAATAAATGACGGCGAATTAGGTTTTCAACAATGAATATCTCCATCGACACTTTAATACGAGACGCGTTCAATAAGTAACGCAACACTTATCTTTCTCCGCCAGTTTCGGTTGAAAAAATGCGGAATTAGCTATTGGACGTTATGCAATATTACCAATTCACATCCTATAGTTAATTGAAGTTCAGATTGGTAACGGCGCTATACGTAGTAACATTCAAAATGGCCTCTGTAACGGAGGTGCTTTCAAAGCTGAGAATCATCATTGAGTTGTTTGGCTGGAAATCAGAGCTTTTCAGATATTCATAGCGGCTCGCAGAATGTCTGCGGAGATGTAGCAGTGAACAAAAGCATGGTGAGTCGTTGGGCCAGGCTTCTGACATTTTCTATAGCTCACTTTAATTATTTTACAGGTTTATTTAAATTTTTTAAATTAATTTTTTTAAGTTTAAATCTTTTAGTTGCCAATATTGTTAAAGTCTTACAATCCTGCATCGTGTTTGAGGTAATTAAAAGGGTCTTATTATAATTCACTAACTGTGTTGTTCACCATCTATAACGCGTTTCAAGGGTGTAAATTTAACATTGGAAATCAACTTCGAATGTTCCTCCGTGTTTTTCTCAAAGGGGACCTGTTGTTACTTTGAAAAGTACATGTTTGTTGTCAAAATGATAAATGATGTTAGTTAATGTGACCTAGTCGTTCCATGTCATTTTCCTGAAGTGGGTAATACTTGATCACTGGGTACCATTTCGAAATAATCGAGCCACCGTACGATCTTCCTAAATTTCGTGAACACAACATACCGTTACAGTCAATATTTTCATCATTGCTGATCCCACATACGATGTAGCGGGATATCGTACTTCCTTGTGGGAACTATAGGTACCAAAAATGTACTCACCATATACCAGTTGATGCGACTTTTTAACTTAACTACGTCATTCCACTTTATCAGCACCAACTACTTTGATAATGTGGCATTTTCTACATGATCCCCAGTTACAGAACCATAAGCACTGATTAGAAATAACGACAGGAACATCGCAAGATTCTAAAGGAGATCAAGGCACAGGAGAAATGTGACGCGACCTAACAATCCTGAGGATTTTAACTTCACTAAAAATGAATTATTGCTTTATCCCGGTAAGCTCTTTTTAGTGACCACCTTCTATGTCTAACAAGGTTTCATTCCGTATCTCTGTTTTCGTACTGAGAATTTCATTATGGGAAGTGCTGTTCCTTCCTTGTTCACAAGCATTTGTAAGGATGATTTTCAGGAGAGGACACTACAACAGCAACCTTTAAAAATTCTATTTTGGAGGTATGATGACGATAATTTCAAAATGTGGCCCCATTTATAAGAGAAAAGAAAAGCATTCCTACAGAATATTCACTCTATTTATAAGAATTACTTCTTTTTTGCACTATCGGAAGTTCTTTTTGGGCACAAGAATGTTATCTGGAACATTCAGTTGATCGTAACGGAATTCATACTGATTGACAGTATTCAAATTGTTATCACCCGTCAGGTGTGTAGAGTTCACACTATTGTTACGTGGGACGGTTTGAATTTCGAGTGAACCCACTTCAAACAGCATACAAGGGAAATGGTCATTCCATCATTCAGATTAAGAGGACACTGTCAATCAATATCAGAAGACAGACATTTGTGCAGAGGACAGTAAGTTGTTCTTGTACATAGGTTTTATGGAATCGACGTTTCCTCTAAATCAGAACCATCTGCAAAGTCAAAATTAACGTGATTTTTCGCACATTAGCAATGGTTGCCAGTGAGGGATGTTTCCTTGCTAGAGCAGTTGTCTATGAAATCCCTTACCGGGTTATATCTCAGACCACAATTTATCGAGGAATAGCTTTTCGACAGGCACCATAACTGCACTAACATTTTGCGTACTATCTAGTCTACTATTAATTCGCAGTGTACCTCTACAAGATTCAGAAATATGAAAAACAAAAATGTCAGAAAAATGCTTTGGGACTATACTGATAAAGATTCGTTGTATGTATATGTTATCCTATTAAGCACGATAGCGGCCGCCATGTGGATACTACACGAGTAAAACAGAAGTGATTCTGGCGTTCCCCAAGGCAGTGTTATAGGTCCTCTGCTGTTCCTTATCTATACAAACGATTTGGGAGATAATGTGAGCAGCTGTCTTCATTTGTTTGCAGATGACGTTGTCGTTTATCGACTAATAAAGTCATCAGAAGATCAAAACAAACTGCAAAACTATTTAGAAAAAAATATCTGAATGGTGTGAAAAGTGGCAGTTGACCCTTAATAACGAAAAGTGTGAGGTTATCTACATGAGTGCCAAAAGGAACTCGTTAATCTTCGGTTATACAATAAATCAGTCTACTCTAAAAGCCGTAAATTCAGCTAAATACCTACGTATTACAATTACGAACAACTTAAATTGGAAGGAACACATAGAAAACGTTGTGGGGAAGGCTAACCAAAGACTGCGTTTTATTGGCAGTACACTTAGAAAATGTAACAGACCTACGAAGGAGACTGCCTACACTACGCTTGTCCGTCCTCTTTTAGAATACTGCTGCGCGGTGTGGGGTCCTTACCAGGTAGGATTGACGGAGTACATCGAAAAAGTTCAAAGAAACGCAGCACGTTTTGTATTATAGCGAAACGTGGGAGAGAGTGTCACGGAAATGATACAGCATTTGGGCTGGAAATCGTTAAAAGAAAGGCGTTTTTCGTTGCGACGGAACCTTCTCACGAAATTCCAATCACCAACTCTCTCCTCCGAATGCGAAAATATTTTGTTGACACTGACCTGCATAGGAAGGAAGGATCACAAATACGGGAAATCAGACCTCGTACCGAAAGAGATAGGTGTTCATTCTTTCCGCGCGCTATACGAGATTGGAATAATAAAGAATTGTGAAGGTGGTTCGAGGAACCCTCTGCCAGGCACTTAAATTTGATTTGCAGAGTATCCATGTAGATGTAGATGTAGAAATATCATAACTTCCACAATCTGTTCTCATAGTGGTCGCTGGAATGCGCCGAACGCCACGGCGGGCGGCAACCCATCGTAGAGCTTTGTTTCGCACTCCCACCGCTTAAGGCGCTGCTCAGTCACCGACACACAACGCAGTTATAAATGGTTTGCCCTGCGATGTTTTTGGCTATTGGTAGGATTGGGAAGAGAAGGGCTGCGAGGAGTGGAGGGACTTTAAATAACAGAGGAGTACAACAATGCTCACCTGAAGATGATTATAGCTCGCAGAAATTTGAAACACACTTACGAGAAAAGTCATGCTCGGCAACGATCGCAAAACATCGACTAATATTCAGTACAATTGGAAAATATTCAGATCCAATATAACAACTCATAAGATAAATAACCTCTCTTGCAAAGCGAACATAACATTCAAAAAAGTAGGATATGAGAATATGTAAATAATACAATACTTACCTTGTCTTATATCTGACATTTAGGTAATTACATAAAATAAATTTAATCATTGTCACACGATCATTTAACACTATTGTATCCAAAACTCTCCTCTCTGCCTCTACAAAGGCCTTGGAACGCCCAACAGAACCGACCGGCCGCCGTGTCGTCCCCAGCCCACAGGCGTCACTGGATGCGGATATGGAGGGGCATGTGGTCTGCACACCGCTCTCCCGGCCGTGTGTGAGTTTATGAGACCGAAGCTGCTATTTCTCAATCAAGTAGCTCCTCAGTTTACCTCACAAGTGCTGAGGGCAGCCAGTCTGCCAACAGCGCTCGGCATATCGGATGGTCACCTATTCAAGTGCTAGCCCAGCCGGACAGCGCTTAACTTCGGTGATATGACGGGAACCGGTGTTAACCACTGCGGCAAGGCCATTGGCCAACACTATTAGATAGGGATCCAAAAGCTAAACAACAAATAGAAAGGAAAGTAATATTTTCCGAGATTATTTCTCCTGCTTTCATAGTTACATAAGCAAAATTGAAAGATACAACGTCATAGGTGGATCAATAATATGAGCGAAAAATCCAAGTTTCCTGAGGTTACGATTTTAAATATTGAACCTTGCATCAACAACTTACTTTCAACAGCTCGAATACAATTGTCTGACGATACAGCTTCTAACATGAACAGTGCTTAATAAAACAATTATGTGCACTACAATTCGTTGTTGTTTCAATGAGCTCATACTCGAGTTTGTTGATGTTGATCAAAATTTTGCTGCTCTACGAATTTCTTTGTTCACGGCTACTATAAATACACCTTTTTAATATGGTTTTCCGGACAGTATTTGAAATTAATCAAACAAAACTAAAGGTGGATATTGACACTACTCTGCAATGTGGACTTCATAGTTCTGTTGCTAGTAGAGCTTGGTGTAGATAGATTAGTTGTACCCAATTCCTGTGAATTATGATTTATCAAATTCGCGCTTACGGAAAGCTCTGGAACATTGCAGAAAGTTTAAATACATTCAAAAACATCTAAGGAATTCCAGAACGGAATTTATATAAACATAACCTGATCATTTCAGTTCATTCCCCAGTGTAAAACATATTCCTACTACTTCAGTTCTGTAGGAGAAGAACAGGTAGCTGCGACTTCAGCCGCTTATGACCTCGCGTGACTTCCGCCATTTTCTAACCTATCCCACCAGAACTTGCTTTTCCACAGTGAAAGATACGAAGTTACCTTAAAATACACTGTACACGCACACACGCACAACACAAACACAGGAGGGTGACAGTGGGTGGTTGCGAGTGCAAAGTGACACAAAGTGGCATTTAGGATTACTTTTATTTAATATTGCAGGTTTTAAACAAAGTTTCTATATATATAGGGTTCGCCCCCAGTCTATTCCCTTCTTACAAAGTCCTTTTGGTGTTGTGGCAGTATTTTCAGAGGTGTCTTGCTATCAGTACCGTGCACACACTAACAGACACACACACATACACACATACACAAGAGAACTATATAAAATCTAATCTTAAACACCGGTTTCAGGATCTCACTATATAGTAAATCAGTCTGGCTACAATATTACAGTACCAGATTATTTTTGATAAAAGAGTTTTCTTTTTAAAAATTGCTTTGTAGATTTACGACTGAGTGCCAGTTAAGTGGGATTCTGAAATATTTGCTGCATCTTGGCTATATCAGCTTGTGGTGAGCTGCGAGAAATTGACGTTTTTGTAAGGTAATAAATATTTAGTAATTCGTAAGATGTGTGTTGTTTAATATTTTGTGTGGTAATACCAAAATATCTTGCTTCCAAATTGATCTAAGGTTTTGGTATAACTTAGAACAGTATAGCGATTTTTGAATTACTAGTCGCGCTGTGATCCGCTTTTTCACATGAGACTGTGAGGTTTCCAGCAAGTCAGAATTATTAAATTCACTCTTCGGTAACTATTGATAACGATTTTAATTACCTTAACCGTCTGTAACCACGTTGTAGCTGGAATATCAGGGTACTGCATAACGAAAGATCTACTTAACCCATGTATGAAAATATAAACAATGTGTGTGACGAATAACCAAGGAGATATCCTCGGATCTGACGGAACTGTTTGAAGAGGAACATGGCGCCGCCTAATCACCCAAAAGATTTATCCTTCAACCTAATAAGTCTAGTTCCCCATCAATAAACATTACTCTTTTTCTGTTGCAGATTCATTGTGGTTCTATATTTCAATTTTGTATTGCCTGAGCGGAAATTTTGAACCATCAGCTACGTTATTACAACAATGAAAAACGCCCATCTGATGTGGAGAAGAAATCCCAACAGTGCTTGAAAACAAGATACGACATGCACATCATAGTGGTACTACGCTTTCTGCCTTTGATGTGGTCAGTCCAATTGCAGCTTTTTGAAGGATCCGTCCACACCAAAGAGTTCGTAGCTGTAGCCATTGTCCTTAGGTCTCTTGCTCTCGTCCGCGACGTATTTGTCCTCTTCCAGAAACCATTCTCTGTGCTTAACCAACTCAGCATAGACAGAGTCTGAAAATAAAGAAATAATTTTTATTTCTGCATTCTTTTAGTAACTTATGCTCAAATGCTAGATAATAACGTACATTAGACTCAGATATATGTGATTACATAAGTTTCCTTTTGTGAGCAAATTTAATCAGCAATGTCGGCGTCCTCAGCAGAGTTGTCAGTGTTGACGAATCTCATGCGGAGAAGCTGGGTAAGAATCGCGGTACTGATAAGGGTTTTTCCTCGGTGGGAAGAGTGCGACGGGGTACTCTTAGCCTCCTGATGGCATTTGAGGAGCCACTTGAATGAAAAATATCGGTCCCGAAGTCTGGAAAATGGACAACGGCAGGGAGAGGGTGTGTTGAACGCACGACCTTTCTTACTAAATCCACCTGACGCCACTTGGAAAAAGATGACACGGCGGCCGGTCGGCATCCATTGATCTCCAGGTTCCAATCGACAAGTACGAGCAGTAATATCATACGGTTCAACTTGCTACTTTATTGCGTCGCAAACTTCTCTTTCGATAAAACTTTACTGTTTGGACATATTTTTTCTCCTCTCTTGAGAGGGAGTATGGTGTTCACAAATAAGTGACTTGAGAGAGTAATGCTGTTTCATTATTTTTATTAGTTTTATGCCTCGAAATTGGAAAAGTGCAGTTGAAATACAAGCACTTCGTAAAGGTTGTAAAGGGCTCGCAAGAGACACACGCTTTAATATGCCAATATCCGAAATCATTCTTATTCTAGGAAGAGTATGACGTTTCTTGAAGCACTAATAGCTTAGAACTTGTGTGGAAACCATAATTACCACAGCATATTACATTAAGATGCAAATTTGTGCTGTTGTCAACATAACGGAATCCTTTCTAAAGGACAGCGGTTGGAAACACCGTCCTGCCGATCACATTTAGGTAATTTCTTAAATAGTACATAGGAAGAGAGGTCTTATGAAATTGAACTTTGCATGTCGTCTACGTGAATCGCACACATATTGCAGTCTGTGGGATACAATGGTTACACTTACCACAAAACACAGGCTATCAACAACTAAATGGGCTATCTCTTGAGGTGGATTGAAAATAAAACTTTTTTTTTTAGGTCTGACTTGACCGTTGGGTGCAAAAGGACCTAAAGTAGCTGCCTAAGTTTTGTCAAGGTTTAACACATTTTCATTGTTTAATTGTAGTCCATCTAAGCGGAAATCTCGTTAGTGCAGTAGTACGCACGGACTATGCTTTTGTACGCAGAGTTTAAATTCATTCATATGGTTCAAAGGCAGTTTACTTTACGAGAAAGCAGCACGAGACCCCAAAAGAACAAAGGGATGCCATAATCAGTATCTGGAATAATAACAAAGGGAGAATGTCAACAAGCATTAAAACGAAGACCACACAAATTAATCCGTCATTTCCCATGGCAGCTTCAGATGCCACGTGCAACTATAAGATCCTCAAAAAGCTGTTGCGTTTGTATTCATACTAGTTGCAGATTCTGCAGCCCATAAAGCCCTATCACAAGCAAGAGTGATATCGAGTTGCATGTGAAATACTTAACCGAATCACCCGGAATCCTACTTTGCTGTCAAGTGTGATGTTTTCTGATGGAACCAGTTTCCATGTCTCTGGAATCGTGTACGGGCATAATGTTCGCCTTTGGGACTCACAGAATCCTTACAGTATCTCGGAAAATGTGCGAGATGTTTCGAAAGTGAACGTTTGGTGTGGTTTCACGTGCGACAAGGTAAATGGACCGTATTTCTTTGCTCAGGATATTATCAGAGAGACGACGTACCTAGACATGGCGGAGATGTTTGTTTTTCCCTAGACTGAAGACCTGGAAGCAAACCTTTGGTTTCAGCGAGATGCTGCCACACCTTAGTCGTCGTTAAACGTTCGGATAGCTCTAAATTGAACATTTTCAGGATGCTGGTCTCCTCATCCTCCTGACACCACACCATTCTTCTATGGAGATCTTTGGAGGACTGGGCATTCGCCATTGCAATGCACGACCTTCAGAACCTCCGCATTCGAACTGTGGAAGTGATCGGCTGCATTTATACGGACATTTTGCATCGGACCTGGATGGAAGTTGAACACCGAAGTGTCTTACGTGGATGTGTTTTAGCTTGATGTTATGACGTTTTTCTTGGAAACTTTTAATTTATTTCATTTAATTTTCTGTTGGCAACAAATTAAAAATTTGGTATTTCGTTGTAGACAAGTGTAGTGGGAAGATTTTGTTACCTATAAAGGAGAACGGTGCGCGCTGAAGAGAAGGGAATTCTCCATCCCGTCATGTCTCACGTCCTACACTACGGCAATGGTATCTTCCAGACGGACTACTGTCTGTATCACAGTACCAAAATAGTGCTGTAGTGCTTTGAGAAATATGATAGTGAACTCACGTTGATTTCATGGTCACAAAATTTACCTCCTTTGCACCTGATGGAACTAATCGGGGACACACACGAGCACACAAACCATCAACCCCGTAATTCGTGGAATGCGTCATCTGTATGTAAATATCTAGTGTACCACACCTGCAGAAACCTACTAAAGACTTACTGAACCCCCGCCTCACAGTACAGGTTTTGCTTTGTTGGGCCAACCACACTGTTAAGGACGTAATCGTATCTTTTCTGCTCGACAGAGTATTTAGAGCATGAACCGCAGTTCACACTTCGCAACTTGTTGAGGGGCTTGCAGACGAACTGTCTGCAGAAGCCAGCCGACAGGTATCAGAAGAGTGAGCTTGTAATACGCACTGAAATGGATAACTTTCAGACTGAGAACAGAGATATGTCTAAGAGGTCGACAATCACTCACTTGGAGATTTTAGATCTTTTGTTTCCGAGGCTGTGCGGATACTCAACGTCGAGGTCATCAGCGCCTTTACAAATATTTAAAGAAAAGAATGTGAGAAAAAGAGCTAAAAACGTTGTCACACTAACTCGCTCACTCATTCACTCCAGCCTCACTAGCATTTACCCACACAGACACTCCATATCACAGGCTGGTGGTTTTACAGGATCATGGTGTTGAAGTTCCTGTCCTAAGCTCTATCTGTTTAGCTGTATTACAGAAGCATGTAAAATAGTTGGAATTAATAGAAAAGTTAGCAATGCAGATGATGTTACTAGAGCTTGAGGCTCTGTTTGATTCTCATGGGTTTTTGTTGGTGACCATACTGACGAAGCACGGAATCTTATCTGAAGATGAACTGCCTGTTTATCACATATAGTAGAGAAAACCACATTATCCGCAACCAGTCATAGAAGAGTTTATTACACAGCAGTCATGAGACTGTATCATAGAGGGAAGTACCTGTTCTTCGAGAGCAACAATTTGGTGATCATCCAAAAAAAAAGTACGTGGCACAAAATGATATCGTTCTTGTTTTATTGTAAGGTCAGATTTAATGTTGGGAATCTTACTCAATAGTTGTATTATGTACAGCTGTGTGCTGTCTACCATCTTATATCCGTATACTCTTCTGTTGGAGTGTTAGTTGGATAAGTTGAACCACCTACTTATTTTATTTTGTATTAATCACTGGTAGGAGAGTAACGAGTGAAGGATGTTTCACAGAAAGGGTACAACAGGAAGACGCATGTGACCGAAGAGGATTGAGATGTATACCGAATGAAATTTTCACTCTTCAGCTGATATAAAACTTCCTGGCAGATTGAAACTATGTGCCGGACCGAGACTAGAAATGGGGACTTAGCCTTTCATGGTAAGGGCTCTACCGTCTTATTTTTTGTTTTTGAACTGTCTATTGGACCGAGAATGGAACCGAGGAACTTTGTCTTTCGCAGGAAAGAGCTGGTTCATCAAATGGATATGGTACCAGGTTGTTTATTTATTTCCACTTTTAATTTTTTATATTTTTATTTTTATTAATTTCTTATTTTTTATGAAAATGAAA
The DNA here is from genome assembly GCF_023898315.1 of Schistocerca nitens. Lineage (NCBI taxonomy): Eukaryota > Metazoa > Arthropoda > Insecta > Orthoptera > Acrididae > Schistocerca > Schistocerca nitens. Next base: position 255,834,194 of record NC_064618.1, read on the forward strand.
CTTGATACACATAAATCCCAGAATGTCCCAATACCACGATGAAGTGACTTCCATCAGGAGTCTAGGATAAATAAATCGAAACCACTCTCTTTCCAGGACATAACGGGAGCGGCAATTTCAACTGGAAGAGTGATGACAGAACTCTCCAACGAGAAAGCAAAGATCAGTGGTAAGGTGTGTCACTGACAAAATTACGCTTCCCAGAAGTATTACTATAACCAAAAATTCATCTATGTACCGTAATTTAGAGTTAATCGGCCATCATCGGCATGAGGAGTTAGACTGGCTGGTTGAAGACACATACACTCCTGGAAATTGAAATAAGAACACCGTGAATTCATTGTCCCAGGAAGGGGAAACTTTATTGACACATTCCTGGGGTCAGATACATCACATGATCACACTGACAGAACCACAGGCACATAGACACAGGCAACAGAGCATGCACAATGTCGGCACTAGTACAGTGTATATCCACTTTTCGCAGCAATGCAGGCTGCTATTCTCCCATGGAGACGATCGTAGAGATGCTGGATGTAGTCCTGTGGAACGGCTTGCCATGCCATTTCCACCTGGCGCCTCAGTTGGACCAGCGTTCGTGCTGGACGTGCAGACCGCGTGAGACGACGCTTCATCCAGTCCCAAACATGCTCAATGGGGGACAGATCCGGAGATCTTGCTGGCCAGGGTAGTTGACTTACACCTTCTAGAGCACGTTGGGTGGCACGGGATACATGCGAACGTGCATTGTCCTATTGGAACAGCAAGTTCCCTTGCCGGTCTAGGAATGGTAGAACGATGGGTTCGATGACGGTTTGGATGTACCGTGCACTATTCAGTGTCCCCTCGACGATCACCAGTGGTGTACGGCCAGTGTAGGAGATCGCTCCCCACACCATGATGCCGGGTGTTGGCCCTGTGTGCCTCGGTCGTATGCAGTCCTGATTGTGGCGCTCACCTGCACGGCGCCAAACACGCATACGACCATCATTGGCACCAAGGCAGAAGCGACTCTCGTCGCTGAAGACGACACGTCTCCATTCGTCCCTCCATTCACGCCTGTCGCGACACCACTGGAGGCGGGCTGCACGATGTTGGGGCGTGAGCGGAAGACGGCCTAACGGTGTGCGGGACCGTAGCCCAGCTTCATGCAGACGGTTGCGAATGGTCCTCGCCGATACCCCAGGAGCAACAGTGTCCCTAATTTGCTGGGAAGTGGCGGTGCGGTCCCCTACGGCACTGCGTAGGATCCTACGGTCTTGGCGTGCATCCGTGCGTCGCTGCGGTCCGGTCCCAGGTCGACGGGCACGTGCACCTTCCGCCGACCACTGGCGACAACATCGATGTACTGTGGAGACCTCACGCGCCACGTGTTGAGCAATTCGGCGGTACGTCCACCCGGCCTCCCGCATGCCCACTATACGCCCTCGCTCAAAGTCCGTCAACTGCACATACGGTTCACGTCCACGCTGTCGCGGCATGGTACCAGTGTTAAAGACTGCGATGGAGCTCCGTATGCCACGGCAAACTGGCTGACACTGACGGCGGCGGTGCACAAATGCTGCGCAGCTAGCGCCATTCGACGGCCAACACCGCGGTTCCTGGTGTGTCCGCTGTGCCGTGCGTGTGATCATTGCTTGTACAGCCCTCTCGCAGTGTCCGGAGCAAGTATGGTGGGTCTGAGGCACCGGTGTCAATGTGTTCTTTTTTCCATTTCCAGGAGTGTAGATAAGAGAGATGTAATGGAATAAGTAGCTCGAGTTGAACCGCACTGCGTCTCACCTTGGTGCTGTTTGTAGGTTTCCGCCCTCTCTCGGAGCCCAGACAGTATCGTTTAGTTGGCTTGGTTGCAGTACTTTGTCTTCTTCTCATGTTGACTGGCGCTACTCGGTCTCGCAAGCATTGCCTGGCCACTAATGGCAGCAGCGGCGGGTATCGATATGTAGTATATGTTGCCGTATGTTTGGGGCGACGTCGTTGTTTAACCGGGTCGTGTGAGTGCAGAGTTCGGTTGGGCACGGAGCACAAGCCAGGACGGCTGGGAACGCTGGTAGCACACATGGACTGCCGGATGGAAGGGCTGTGGTCACGAGGGTAAACCGGATCCCGCAGTCTTTAAGATGAGCGCATATCTATCTAAGTAGTGAAACCTCCACCATTGTGGTATCCCTGCCCTGGGGTTTAGTGTATGTAACGGAAATCTACATTTCCTCGCCTTGGTGCTGCTGTCCGGTAAGGCGTGTAGTTTTGACAGGTTTCTTTATTGTAGGCCGGTTGGAGATTCCTCTACTCTCGTGATAATGATTCCTTTCTAGTTCAGTGGTTCTAAACACAGTATTCTGGACGTAGAGCATGACCATCGGTTCCGGCTTTGGAATATTGTTCCATCGTTGCATTTGGTTTGCCAGACGTCAGGTAGCTCCAGCAAGATTATCATTAGTCATTCGTTGCCACTAGTCTGACTTTCCGTCTTGTGAGGTAAATGCAACTCTTGGATGCCTATCTCATAGCTCACGAAAGTGTTTGCTGCCGGACGTTCTCAGAGAGCGATTCCTGGAGCACCATCTGGGTCAGTTGCTTGTTTTTTTAAATTAACTTTTGCTTTTGTATTTGCTGTTTCACATCAATTTTCGATATTTCTATATTATTGCCGTTGCTGATTGTGGTCATTTGCCTTGAAATTTTAATTTGGAATTTCTATTTTACCAGTAACCCTTGAAACCTTATTTAGTGCCATTCCTGGCGCCCGATGCCTTCTGCTGCGTTTGTGGCGACTTACCTTGCTATTTGAATACCTGTAAGCTGTAAATTGCCGCGAGTCATTAAACAATTCTTAATTTATTGCCATTCTTGTTGTATAAGGCCTTCAGCTTGTAACGCCGGAAATGCATATCCTCCTATTTCCATCTATTGTACTATAAATTTTTTTCTTATTTTGATACCTGAATATATGACATTTCTGTGCCTTTATATATTGTAATTGTTTTACTACTTGTATATATATTTATGCATCTATGTCGATGTAGAATTGGTTTGTCGATGTATAATTGGTTTGATTAATACCACAAAGTAGGTAATTTGTACAGTATATAAATATAGAGTGTAATATTTAACGATTTGCTAGATTGCCATGCTTTTGCCTGACCAAGAGGACATTAAAGAAGTTGTAATTAATATGTAATTAATTTTGATTAAATGATTTATGAGTAACTGATTCTTAATCAATTGAAAAATCCAAGCTGCTATTTTAAGTTTTCAGCTGAGTCACAGTAGACTAAGGAATGTAAAAATGATATTGTAACTAGCTGTAAGATTTCATAAATATGTGATTTACTAGTCATTGCCGATGTACTTAGACGCTGTTTTAAGTTTCAGGCTAGTACATGCGTATGATGATGGACAGTGTTGAGTTATCCACTGTGATAGTGTTAATGGACTCCTTGAGATTACTCGGGAGTGAGTTTTTCCGAAAGAAATCAGTGAAACGGACGTTCTGGAAGTGCCGTTACAAGGGCGAGTGAGATCAAGCGTGCCGCACAGGCGGGCGCAACAATACTGGCGAGGCGGAGTCGCTGTCGCCTCTTCTGCCGCTGTCGCCATTCTTTGTACTTGCGGGTACGGAAGGCGGAGTTGTTTTTCTTCCCGGACAGCTGATGTGAAGGAATTCTGCTTTCAATATTTATGTTTTCTTTTTTCGATCTGCTGTATATTATTGTCTTGTTTAGCGTTAAGTGGACTCTCAAGACGAGAGTATTAATTGTGAAAAGGTTGTATAAAAATGTGTATTCTATGTAATTAATTATTAATTTGCGTATTTTGATCTACCTGTTTTTATGACCATGTATTCCATTTCTTGATACTGTTAGGAATTTTATTGATTTTAGAATAGCTAAACCATTTTCTATGTTTTCTATGAATTTTAATATATTGTCAACATGTTTTCTTTTGTGTAAGATGACAGAGTGGAATAAGATTAGGAGTGTCTCCACTCAATTATTTTGGTCTAGAAATTGGTTTATGGTTAATTAGCCTAATGCTACATTTTCTAGATGTTTTGAGCATATGCATTTCCGCTGTTTTTTTCCTTTTTGGGACATTTTCTGAGTCTGTTTAGGTTACACGAACATCCACAGACAATGTGGGGCACGTGTAATGCCGGAAATGCATATCCTCCTATTTCCATCCATTGTACTATAAATTTTTTTCTTATTTTGTTACCTTAATATATGACTTTTCTGTGCCTTTATATATTGTAATTTTTTACTATTTGTATATATATTTATGCATCTATGTCGATGTATAATTGGTTTGTTTTGTAAATATTATTTGTATTTTACGCTGGGTCTTGCCTAGGGAAAACTATGCTGTCGAACGAATACATCGATAGGTCATGTGGAGAACCAAAGTGTTTAGGATCTTTGGTAGTGTTAACTCTGCCGCGTGGAGCGCGGGCAGAGCAGAGAGTGTCTGGCTGGAGTAGTGCAGTGGAGCAGGTGTGTTGTGTGACCCTCCCGCGAGTTGCCGCGCTTTCGGGGTTTGGCAGCATGTAATTGCGCTCGACTTGCTATCTTAGTTTCTGACATGGTTTCGCGGACGGGAAGCGTTAGCTGGCACACATCAAGAGCCCGTTTCGGCTGGAGACCGTGTCGAGAAGAAGGCGCGCCAACATCCAGCTTCTGCAACGGCGACGGCCGACAATGAGTGACTGTCGCCACCTCCTCGATCGACGACTTCAAACCTTCAATCAGCCAACAAGGAAGACTGGTAGCACGTAAAGTTTTAGAACTGTATGGCAGACCTCAGCTTTTCAAACTGTCCAATTCGTCTCACCAAATTACAGCAACTTAGAATGAACCTTTGTTGCTCATTGTCCCAATTGCATTACCAAGCAGGGTCCCTTCCTTTTCCGAAATGAACCCGAGTGTCATTGAAATTCAAACGCGAGCATTAAAGTGATATAATTCCATTTCACTGCTTTAATTTCAATGTTCAGTTAAAGTATTCATAGCTGGCTACAATATTTAGATTACACAAGCACAAATTAAGAGTGCGAGTTTTGTTACCATATTTTAGCTTACCTGTGACTGCAGCTCAGCATGGTACGTACTAAATTTTACTATTGTTAATTATTCAGAATCATATAATTCAAGTTCAAAGTTAAATCTCTTATTTCTAAATTGCGTAGATTCAAGTAGCTTTTGAAATGATTGTTGAGGTAGCCCAAGACTAACCGTATTTTACTGAATTTCGATGTGCTTCAGAAACAAAGCTCATTATTAATTTCAGTCACTAAATTAACTTTCAATTTTCCGGTTTTATTAATTCCTTTGCTAAATTAAGTCATAGTGTAGCGAAATTTATTACTTCTGACAAACTTTCAGTTTTCACACTACACGTGTCAACCTTCAGTTGCCACGCATCTAGTGCTAATTATATGTGTAATAACCTTTCTTTTTCAGTTACTATACTAATTGTCCATAGGACTGGCGACAGTAATTTCCCCCAAATGTCAAATATCTAATTAACGCCAATTAATTGTTAACGTGACGACCGCACATTTACTTTCTTTATTAGTTTTACCCTTTTCTCAAAATTAATTTCCACCAATTTCATTTGCATTTTTCCTTTCATTTAGATGAAACCTTTTCCTCCCTCTTTACCGACAGATTAACTTCGGTGACGATTGTTTTTCCCAAATTCCCATTAGGTACACGCGGTTTAATATTTCACTGTCATTAAGGTCGATAAGTGAGGGGGAGGTTACAAGCTGTTATCGTGGTCGCTTGCCTTCAAATTCTAATTTGGTATCGGTATTTACGCAGTACGCCTTTAGAACCTCATTTACTGCCATTCCTCGCGTCTGACGCCGTCTGCTGTGTTTGTGGCGAATAGCCTTTAATATTTCAGTACCTGTAATTTGTACGTTGCAGCGAGTTTTAAACAATTGTTAATTAATTGGCATTCCTGGCGTGTAAGGCCTTCTGCCCAGATCACTGTGGCTTGCTTTTAAAACATTATCTGTAGTATCTGTATTTAATGGTGATTTGCTAAATTGTAACTCACTGAAAACACTATTATTTACACTGGAGTTCTCCTTTATACATAACGTGTGGTATTTTTACTTACTGTTTCGTCTGGAATTACTGGTTTAAAATAAAATGTAATTGTAAAAGGTAACCAATAGTAACTCATTGTGGCCCCGTCGACAATAGTAACTGAATCCTGCCTTCCCTTGACGAGTAGAAGTGAAAACATCACTCCGTATAATCAATATTGTAGGCTGCACTTTGATACTGGGAAGTTCCAACTCTCTAGGCGCACGGGGCCTCGCTACCACTTCATACCGAAGTGGAAAAATATGACTTTTCCAAAGGAAAAGATCGGGTAATTGCACCAATTTGCGTGCTATCATAGCGCGGAGTGGGAATATTTGTGCAACATACTACACTTTACTGAAAGTTTAGGGATGTAAGATCCGTACTTGTGAAGCAGTCTGAGGGAACGGTTTTCGTGTTCACCAACTGCCCCTTGAATTCGATTCGTCATCTCCTGCTAATCCTACTAATTAAGTGAAGCCATTTTCATTGCGTAGCGATCCACGGTAAACCACAAAGATTTGTGGCGAGCAACCACCGTTACACAGGGAATTACAACTTAATGAAAGCCCGCAATGGTAGCAGGGTTCATTTCCGTTCATTTGTGCGGGCTCTAGCGAGAGAACAAAAGGAATCCAATAAGACCTTGAGCAAGAATATGTCATCGATATGACGTAGCAACACCAAACCTCATCCGTGTACGCTCGTACCAAGAAGATTTCTCCTAATATTTTCCAGCCACATAACTGGTCAACAGTAACGCGAAGCATAAGTTATAAGTTCTACTGACAGGACAAGAAACGACATGGAGAGGGGGTTCCCTTGCGGTAAGCCTTGTGGGTTGGTTCAATCACGTCTCCGGCCATCCTGATTTAGGTTTTCCGTGATTTCCCTAAATCGCTACAGGCAAATGCCGGGATGGTTCCTTTGAAAGGGCATGGCCGATTTCCTTCCCCATCCTTCCCTCACCCGAGCTTGCGCTCCGTCTCTAATGACCTCGTTGTCGACGGGACGTTAAACACTAATCTCCTCCTCCTCCTCCTTGTGGGTTGGGGATCTGGGAAATGAGAAGTCCATTCACGGCAACACATGCTTGAATACCAGTGAATAGGGTGGACAGTACCTGATAAGCAGTGTGATTGAGACCTGATGCCTTTATCACCAGCATCAAGAATCTGTGTCTGACCCGGTCAAATGCCTTATTTAATAAAAAGTACGGCTCCAGAAACAAGTCGCTGCAGCCACCCAGAAGATGTTCCGGCATTCGACTAGGTACAGAAATCACGATCGTGAGCCAAAGCACACAACGTTGATGAACAGATAGAATGTGCTCTCGGAATATCGACAAAAGGCTATTAAACACCCTGTGGCGAAACAAGCGCTGTATCATTGTGAGAGATACAGAGACAAGCGGGTGTGCCGGGACTTACCCCAGTTCACTGCTACTAACACCACGTCATCATAACTCGCCTGTGCGTAACATACGAAGAATTCCGCCATAATTTAAGAATGAAATAAAAAATTGAAGAAGCTTTACTAAGCTTTGTCAGCATATGCTTCAGTATGTTAATGTTTAAATCGTCAAATCTCAGAGGCATCAGATGAATAACTTCCCCTAAATTCATCGTTTTAAGAAAAAAATAAGTGTCGCTAAATAATAAAGCTATACAGCTAAAAATCGATCAGAATGTGCAAATGTGTGTCAAAATTAACTAATAGAAGTCTTAGCTTCATGAGAGCAAGTTTTTTAAGAAAAACTGAAGGAGCTAAATATTAGACTTAGGAAAATGAAAATTGGTATGAAGCTCAATTTCATATGGAAATCTTAACTACATGACGCCATTGAGCTACCTCTGATAGTTTTGAAGAAATTTCCTGAAAACTAAATTTGGAACAACGACGTCATAATTTATAGTAGATTAAGTATCATTTATATTAATGATAGACAGTTCTGACGAATGCGCTTGATTACATCTACCAAATAATGAAGGTATAACAAGTTTCAAGACTTTTATTTAAATAACAATCTGTACAAACTCTCTTGAAGAGGTAGTTCAGACGCCATGTTCTACTGTGTCGGTTCCATTCTAAAAATTCTAGCGAACAATGTTTAAATGCAGGCGAGTTAAAACTTTCTCTGTGATTAAATCCAACATAATTCATACATAAATTACGAAGATACAAATGTGTTATAAAATTATGTGCGTCCGAGAAAGCGGCCATTTACATGCAGCTAGTTGGGGATAGAGTGGATGACAGTAGGTGTTCCCTTCGGTCGTCTGATGAGCACATGTATAAATACCGCCTTAGATGCAGTGAATGGACTTACCCACAGGTAAGCCGAGAGCGCTATTGCGCTGATTCCTGGACTTGGGTAGGCACGCTGGCATCGGATCGAATCCGCCCAGCGGATTAACGACGTGGGCCGGTGTGCCAGCCAGCCTGGATGTGGTTTTTAGGCGGTTTTCCACATGTTGCTAGGTGAATACCTGGCTGGTCCCCACATCCCGCCTCACTTACACAACTTGCAGACGTGTAAAACACGTTCGCACTATTCCATGGTTATACTAGACGCAGACAACTAGGGTAAACTGATTCCATCCCAAGGGGTACAGGACAGTGGCAGGGAGGGCATCCAGGCACCCCTTTCAATTAACCATGCCTGATCCAACAATGCCGACCCTGCGAAAATTGTGGGACAAGGGTACAAGCAAAAGAAGAAGATGAGGCAGTGAACGGACTTCACTTCGCACCCAGCTAACATACGGTCCGTGTCATTGAAACGCCGCCTTACGTGCTGCCTCCGGTGACATCACAGCCTGGCTGCAACTTAATGCTTGTTTTCGGTAGAAATAGGAAGTGAATTCGCGAGGACTGTACACCATCCTGGATCGCTTAGATTTCACAGAAGTAACTGGTAACAAAACCGCGTGGCATGTGGTGACATTATTTTCCACTTTTGTGGCGAGCAATGAACTTTGAGTATCAGAAGTCAGGACGAAGGACCATTTAATGGGGACTTACCGCAAAGGTCGCCTCTGAATTGCTCATAGTGCTGTTTCTGATAGTGACATCATTGTTATTATTATCAGGAATACCACTATGATGTGTGTGTGAAAGTTTATCAAATATATCGATCAATTAGAATTCAAAAGATTCGTTTATATCCACAGTTCCTGATTCTGTTAAGTATATAGAGAGTAGAAACATTTCTTTCAGTGAACAAAAGAAGAATGTGGAAAACTGGATATTCGTGTTGAGGTTTTATGGGACCTAACTGCTGAGGTCATTGGTCGCTGAGCTTACACACAGCTTAATTTAACTTAAACTAACTTACGCTAAGAACACACACCTAAGCCGGAGGGAACACTCGAATCTCCGACAGGGGAACCGTGCGGACCATGACAAGTCGCCTGAGACCGCTTGGGTACCCCGCGTGGTCGAAGAATGTGGACTTTCACACTGGAAACTATTGTCATTAATTTCTCCATCGCTTTCTGGCTGACCACAAAAATAGTTTTTAGGCTCTCGTAAACAGACGGCGCCGCCGCCCCACATATGGTTCATCGACCGGAAAATTAAACAGTGAAACTGGTCGGTATAAAACGTCGAACTCGGTAGGCACTAACAGGATGCCGAAGTGAAATGGACAGAAACCAGTGCGACAACAGTGCTAAGATTTGCCCGCAAGTGGGGAAACTAAGCTGTGAATGTTAGCCACAGTAAACTTGATCGTGACGGAAGGAAGCGAGAACAAGACACTAGATCGGGGCTACCACCGGCGCTGAGGTTGCAAGAGGACGGTCCATCATCACGGAGCTGCGAGGATCTGTGAACCACCTGTTACTGCGCTCGCTCATTGGTGCCCAGCCCCCCAGAAGCTACCACAGTAGGTGACACTCGATGCTATCCTCGACGGCACAGCTGCTGCCGCTGCAACGCGTCGCTTCACGGTTCCTGGTACACCATTCATCATTCGTCAAGGTCCAGCAATTAAGTTCGATATAAGTTGTTAGTTGCTGCTAATAGGCTACTAAAAGTGGAAAATATTGATGAGAAAAATGTAAAATTAAGCTGGAATCAGTCTCTGACGACGTATCCTCAGAATCAAAGTCTGAAATTAATTACGATGGTTCCGTCGACGTAATAAACTGAAAATCGGAGTGTGATTTGTCAAAAGTAGAATGTAAATTGAATTTCAATGGTGCTGCAAAGTCAGTAGCATTTTGTGATGACGAGGTAATTGCAGTTGAGGTCAAAAAGGAAAAGGTAGAATTAATAAAGTTATCAGATCATGAAATTGAGCTCAATATGTCTGAAATTGAAGCAAGTCTGCGAATGCTAGAAACTCCTTTAAAACAGTGGAAATCATCAGTGGCTATATAGAGGCATCACATTAGATGCAATTGCTGTTTACTAAACTTGAATCGCATCATAAAGAACTCAGGGATAGCAATAAAGAACTTAAAAGTAAGGTGGAATCCCACAGCAAGCAGGTAAGTAGTAAGATAGAATCTAGTAATAAAGCATTAAAGGATTAATCGACCTCAAAACTGAATAGTTCAAATCATAAAATTGATGCTAACCACCGCGATCTGCAAGTCAAAGTAGGGCAACAACTAAATAAATTTCATAGTACTTTCAAAACTGAAATTGGCGAAATTCGCAAACCATTCAAAGACGCAGATGAACATTTGGAAGGGAGGTTTTCAGAAAGAGTAGGCAACGAATCCAAACATTACTCTCATCGAGTTGAAGGAGTAACTATTATAGCAAATTCTTGTCAGAAAGATATTAATAAAGTAAAGTCCGGCTGTGAAATTTTGTGAAGATGTTGAGCAAAAAGATTTTCTAATAACGTGGAAGCAGTAAAATTACAAGTTGAAGAATTAAATACTAGTATTACTAACACCAAAAATTGAGTAACCTCTCGCAGTTCCTGTAATACTACTGTTCAGCATTTTGGGTCAGTTGACAACACTTTCATTGCCTGTCGTCAATTTTTACGTTTTGATCCAGACAAGCAAATTCACCCATTAGAGTTCTGGAACGATTTTGAGCGTGTTTTGCCTAATGTATGGTCAGAGTGAGAGAAAATTTCTTTCATAAGAAATTATTTGCCAGGATATGCTTTACGGTAGTTAGATGACATAATGATAAGACGCAAAACTCTTTCTGAATTTAAACCTGCATTTCTTTACGAGTATTGGCCACTCAACAAACAAAACGATGTTTTGAGAGAGTTTTGGAGTGGTAAAAAGTTTGCTTCACGACGTGAGTCAGTAAAAGAATTCTCTAGACATTGGATTTCACGGCTGTCACATCTGACTGAAAATATAAACCCGGAAAGGGTTAATAACGGGACTTGAAGGTAAGCTGGCTTTGTATTGGCAGAAGACAATCATTTCTGCACCTGGGGATAGTGTGGCTATGTTCACTGAATGTCTAGAGCAAGTATAAAGAGTAGCTGCTGCTGAGGAGCAGGTGTTAAAGAATAAGAGTTCTTCTCACGATCGTGTAAACAACAGAAATAATGACAATGGGAACGTGAATGTTGGAAATATGGAGGTTCAGAATACAAGGTCTAATTATCGTAATGAAGGCCATGGTAGAGGAAGAGTGGGCAGACACAACTATTATTATGACGAAAGCAGAAAATGTAAATAAGGTGTCCTTTAGACAAGACGGAAACCAGACCGCTACCCAATCTGATTCTACATTAAATGAACACAACAGGCCGCGTGTGGGAAACTAAGTCCCGTCTATGAGGAAATTGGGGCTTACAAGGCGGAAACAGTAACACAGCCAGCAACAAAAACACAGACGACAGTCAGTCAAAGCGCGCAAACAGATAACATGGATGATAGAATAGGAACTGACTTTACCAGTGATGTGCTAAACCATTTTGATAATATAGTTGACAGCATTTTGGACACTTCAGAAAATCTGGTCAAGCAAGAGAAAGAAAGTGCTATAGGTAATAGGAAGAAGAAATTAACGGGTTTGAATCTAATAGGGACGAAGATGAAATGAAGGCTCACATCTTCAACGATAATGGAAGTCTGACGGCTAAAGTTGCGGTATAGAAGTAGAGTCAGTTTGGCAAGGTTTTGAAGCGGAGTAATTGATGGATGATGGGGTAGCAATAATAATGAGGTCAAGGAACCTGTTAGCTGTATTGACTTGCCACAAACGGTAAAAGCCGAAGGCAGTGTTCTAGATATCACGTTCTGCAAGGACGCAGTTGCTCAGAGATAGAGAATAGTTTAGCTGATAGGTAGCAAACGGAAGTAGAGGAAGTCATCAAGTGCTTTGATTTAGAGTTGCTGGACGGGTTGCAAAAGTCAGTTAAGAATGTAGAGATTGATGACCCCATGAATCTAAGTGTGAATATATTTGGAACTGAACAATACTACTTTAACTGGATACAGATTGAAAAGTATTTATTAGAAAATGTTTATGAGGAGCCTGTTCAGACGAGAATAACTTACCCAAGTATAAAAACTAATGTCTCAGGATTAATAGTGCGTTATCTTCCTGACAGTGGCGGTGAAGTGAGGACTTTGTCCCAAGCATTTTTTGATTCTATTCCAAATAAGAGTTAATTATGTGTCATGAAAATGAGTGGTTTGAAAGCAATAGGTACCACTGGGAAAGTATCTAGACCAGTACAGCACGAAGCTCTGATACCAATTGATATAGGTGACATGATAATAGATCAGCCTTGTTTAATCGTGCTGAGTTTAAGTGTTGAGGTAATATAGGCACAGATTTCTTAACAAAACGTAAAGGGAGGATTGATTTTGATCAGAACAAATGAGTTTAAACCTTACCTGATTCTCAGGTAATAAAAGAGCCTTTAATAGGAAATTTTTAGGCAGTAATTATGAAGCCAAGGAACTACCTATTAGGCTAATGAGGAATAAAGGATACTTGCAGAAAGATACTTAATTCAGTAATAATGTGCAACGTGTTAATCCGGAGGAAAACTATATCCTAGAAGAGATAGAGGCAAAGGTGCAATCAACAAATCAAATTTCTGATAAAGAGCGTAATTAAGGGAAGTATTAACCACTCATCATAATGTATTTACGAATACTTCTGGTGAAATTAGGAGGTATGAATACCGTTTGAATGTGAAGCCTGGGCAGGTATTTTTCAAGAAACCTTATCAGATACATGTTTCAAGAAAGCAAGCGGTTAAAAAAGGAATTCTGCATATTTTGGTATGGGGTATCAGCGAAAAAGCAGCTAGTGAATGTAACAATCCTCTTATTGTTGCGCCTAAGCGTGACGAAGGCTTTAGATTAGCACTGGATGCGCGCTGGCTAAATGAAATTGTAATAAGAGAGAGCGAACATCGCCAAATATGGACGAGGTAATAACAAAAGTTTCGAGGAGTTAGGTATCTCTTACGTCTATGGACGTCTTGCTTTCAAAACATTTTCTGTTGTGTCTGTATTTAATGGTGATTTGCTAAATTGTAACTCACTAAAAGCACTATTGTTTACACTGCCTTTATTCCTTCATTAAATAAGTGCAGTTTTTTTATTTATTGTTTAGTCTAGAATTACTGGTTTAAAATAAATTGTGTGCAATTTTAAAAGGCAACCAATAGCAACTGATTACAGCCCCGTCCACAATCGTAACCAAATCCTGCCTTCTCTTGACTACCACCAGGTCTCATTGGACGTTTTCGAAACTTGAACAGCAGCTGACTTGTTATCATCCGATCTGAACTCTGGAAGTCTCCTCCAATGGAATATTTTCAGTAGAGTGGAGTAAGGAAGAGGAATCGTCGGACTCCTCACCATCTAACGTCCGTCTACGTTTGCCTAGAACGGAGGTGGCGGCGGCGCTGAAGCTACAGTGGCAAAGACCCAACGCGCGGTTAGCGGTAGAAATGCGCTAGCTAGATTAAGCAATGGATCGGTTGCCCTCAGAACCTAGGTTAAGTGCAATGACTTCCACTTGCGGAACTAGTCCGCTGAAGTGAGACTTTCACGATGTTCATAAGTTTATTTTATGACCGTCACGCGACGTGGGTAGTTTGTGTGGATATGCACACTCGCATTACATATAGAACAGGTCCCTTCTTGCCCTATGTATATTGTATATACCCGATTTCCACACACTGGGATACTCCGTTCTGGTTTCCGTCTTGTCTCCGTTTGACCACCATGTCCACGGACAGAACACCACTACAAATTTGTAAACAGTGTAGGGCAGACCAGAGTTTCGTGTTGAGAAAACTGTCGTAAAAATTAACATTCGTATATTGCACCTCCGTGTTCACCAGAATAACCACACTATTTGAAGCATTGCGATGACTGAAAGAGACTTCTTATCCAAGCCGCAGACAGAAGAAGGCGTGGAAACTTGACATGAGACATATACGATTCAGAATCGAAGTAAGCCGTGTGAAACTGTTCTGAAGTTACGTTGATAGTATCTGCTAGCCAATCACGAATATCTAACGAACTTGGCTGTACATGCCACGTGGACTTGTCAAAAATATAACTGACGTTACCTGTACGTGAAATGTTGCTGGGACACATGGAGAATGTCACGGCGCAAGACAACGCCGCGGCAAAAGTGAGTCATAAACACGAGACGCTGAGAGAGAAATAACTATATGACAAACATAAGGACTCTAACGTAATTGAAGACAAACACTCGGAAGCACTCGCAGACCTGCGGTAGTAGTGGAAACAGGCAGAACATACTCACCTGATGCGCTAAGCAGGAATGTAATGGGCTACCCAAACGCCACTCACGACTCACCCCGTAGCTTTACTTCCGCCAGTACATCTCCTACATTGCTGGGTCCAGCACACAGTTTTAATCTTCCAGAAACTTTCATACCATCGCACGCTCTGCTACAGAGTGAAAATTTTATTCTGGAAATGTCCCCCAGGCTCCAGCTAAACCACCGCAATACCCTTTCTTCCAGTAGTGCTAGGCTTGCAACTTTCGCTGGAAAGCTTCCGTGAAGTTTCGAAGGCCGGACATGAGGTACTGGCAGAAGTAGAATTTTTGGGGATTTCATGAGTCATGCTTTGATAGCTCAGTCGGTAGAGCACTTGCATGTGAAAGACAAAGGCCCCAAGTTCGAGTCTTGGTCTGGCTCACAGTTTTCATCTGTGAGGTATGAAAGGTTTGTAATTAGTTGGGCATTAGCGAACGCTGAGAAAAAGGTATACGTTAGCAACATACTACAGAAGGGTCAAAATATATTTTAATCTACTGGCTTTCGGGAGGCTGACGTACAAATTTGGGGCATAAATCGGCAACAGTCAACACGTGACACCTGACATGTTCTCGTGGCACGGCAACGCTTCTGTGACTGATAGAGGAATCTGGTAGTCTACACAAGATGACGTACTGGCTCGCCCGATGCCAATATCACTCACGGTGGAGGTGCGGCATAGGGAGGTGGGTCATCAGTGATCACAGTATGATGTGTCAAATGGAGTTCAGCGAATGATGGAAATCAGAGAACTCCAGTGCCTCTGTGATATATTCAGGAGGTTGTCTGCTATCCTTAATGTGTTGGGGATTATCTCATCCCTGTCAGCTAACATCTGCCCCAACTTGCCGAGTTTTATGGATCAATCTATGAGCAGCTCACCCAAATGTCACTGTTTTTCGTCCAGTAGAAGATTTTGAGAAACTCCTATAACTCACACCCAAGAGTTCTACTAATGAGCGTGTACCTCTCCTTCTGTGGGAAAAAATTTCCAAACAAACATAAATGTCGTGTTATTTACAGTAAAAACATCAGGCAACGTACTATTATTATTGTAATTCATTTAAACATGACAGATGTAGTTATACCTGTTTTTATTCTAAAATATTATTTTTGGCTTGAAAATAGTTTTAAGAATAAGATTTCATTTTATTTTGCTGCGTCAAAACTTTTCAGATATAAAAATTATTATGATACATACTCCTGTACGTATTTGTTTACGTCATACAATTTTCACGATTTTATGTGGGTATTTCATTCGTGTGTATTCATGTAGCTAATTTTATAGTGTCAAAGAAAGCTAAAGTTTGATAATTTAGAGCAGAGATCATGAAATAATGGCAGGAATATATCATACTAGAAAATGAAGAAGGAACATTGTTTGCCGCTTTCTGGAGAAGGATGCAAAGGGAATATATCTCATATCCTCTATGCAAGGAAATTCGCTGCAAATCCCTTGTTTTCAAAGTATAACATGCTTTGATAAGCGTCACAGCACGGTTAAAGGTCTCTGCATCACTTTGTATGTCATATCTCTGCTAGTTCAGGACCTTTGACCGACACGAGCCAGCGAGATTGTAGGTTGCCATACCAGGTTGGACCAACGTCCTGTGAAGGGAGGAAGTTACGCAGGTGGTTCTGGGGCTTGCATTCGTGCAATTTAGATATTCTACACGAAGATAGTTGCGTTTCGATGCTTCAGCAAGCTTTTCGCTACAGTTGGGTATGACTGCTGCCCACTACACACGTTCACCATGATATTCAGTCGTGTATCAAGTCTAATGTTAATTCAAAGTAATTTCTCGTACTGCATATTTCACGAATTGCTTCTGGACTTCATTATTCCTTTGCAGGTCGTTAAATTCCACATGCATGCTTAGGTGACACATCAAGTTATACATTTTCCATCTGTGCGTTAAAGTTGCTTATAATATCTTTCTCACTCTTTCCCGTTTGAAGCATAGGAAACATTGCGTAGCATTCAGTACAAACATTTAACGGCTTTCATTCAATATTTCCTTGGTGAAATGTGTGCATCAGCTGAACCGAAGAGCTATATTCTCGATGTGGGACTATTGTTTTTCCATTACTATTTCGGACATTATAACATTTATTTTGTTTTTGTAGCACTCATTTTTTTATTGCAGTAGAAAAATTTCCTTTCCGTTTTCATACTGTCACGTGGCTTTGCCGATCCACATTAATGTGATACCCTGCAAACCAATGTGAAGTGCATGGTAGAGGGTACTATTGCCCATTGTGCCGGTTATTACTGTCTTCTTGTGCTTTATTCTGAAAGAATTCGAAATTAGAACTCTATCGATCCACCTGAGTCAACAGGGGAGAAGAATAATTCCTTACTCCTTTGACAATAGACAGGGCGTCCACTGAGACCTCACTGATTTCCAATGTACTTTTAAAGAATTGATGAAAAGTAGGCATTTCCGGTTTGCAAGAATTTTGTACATTTTTTCTAGACGTTTCCTTTGTTTTGCTTCAGCTCCTAATTAATTGCGAGAAATGATCACACCTGAAGACCGATACGTGGTGTGTTACGGCAAAACGATATCACACATTGCTGGCACAAGAAATTTCCGACTTGATTTAAGAAAAGTGGCCATCAGACGTTAAGAGGATTATGGCTTGATATGAGAAGCCACTGGTAATGTAAACGGACAGTTAGTTTCTTGAATAAAACGCAGATCTGATGAAATGGTGGAGGAGAACAGAGACCTTCCAAAGAAGCCCATCCAAGTCCTTTCACCAAGTATAACGAGAGCTAAATATCCGCTGCTCAAGAGTTCATAAGATGCTGTTTGAACGACTTCGGCAACGCGCTTACGAACCTCAGACTGTGCAAGAACTGAACCGCAACAACCGAAAGCTCCGCCACGTGCTTGGTATTGAGATGTTGGACCCGACAGGGCAAAGCCGCTACTACCTAGGCACTGTCATTATCTCTAACGAAGAAACCATCCACAATTGCGGGGAGGTTAATCGTCACAACTTTCGCAATTAGGTTCGGCAACACCCACAGTTTCCGAAAATGTGTCAGTGACAGCGAAAAAGTGAAAGTGTGGTGACTACTACTGAAAGACCGCATAAAATGAATTTTCTTTAACGAGGAAACTCTAACAGGAATCTTTTCTCTGGGCATGCTCGAGGAATTTGCGTCCCTCAGCTTCTTCCCCTACAGCCAAATGTGATCATCCAGCACGATGGTGAACCAACTCAATGGAGTTAACACGTTCGTAGCTTCCTGGACCGATATTTCCACTGCCGTGGATAGAACGAGTGGAAGTATCCAAGTGTCAACGGCGATATTCGAACATAGAACCGTCTGGTTTTCTCCGTGTGGGGTTCTGTGAAAGGCACTGTGTATGCTTCACCTGTACGAGACGTTGGCGATCTCCACAAATGAATTGGTGGACGTAATAGAACCGCCACCTCGGACTGCTAGTGTGTAAATTGGATGAGACAGAGTCTCGTCTAGGCATTTTATGGGTTACAGAAGATACCAATGTGGAAGTTCAGAATGGCTCCGAGCACTATGGGACTTAACTTCTGAGGTCATCAGTCCCCTAGAACTTAGAACTACTTAAACCTAAATAACCTAAGGACATCACACACATCCATGCCCGAGGCATGATTCGAACCGGCGACAGTAGCGGTCGCGCGGTTCCAGACTGTAGCGCCCAGAACCGCTCGGCCAGACGGCCGGCCCAATGTAGAAGTGTTCTAATTTTTTGTAGAAAAGCTTCTGAGATTTTTTCCGAAATGATTTACTTTGCTTTGTTTCAAATGCTAAATTTTGACCAGTAATGACTACACCTCCGAAGAGGATCCAAACGGTATCTATGACTCACAGTGTTTTATTACGTTTCGATATCAGAAAGATTTTATGTGGACACATTGTACATCTGTAAGTGCCATTCGTAAATTATGTACTGCATTGTTGGAACATATACTCAAGAGCCGCGCAAACAGCGTAAAAAAAGAACGCTAGTTTCCTTAAATGCTTTATCAGTGGTTATACTTCGCTCATTGTCGGATTCGGCCCATATATCAATTCCCTGTTGCTTGTAATGCAGTTACGAATCGTATTAGTTTTAAACTTCCAGTAACAATGCAGAAAGTAGTTGAGTATCCCGGAAGTCTTTCCCCGATTACAAATATTCATAATACACTCCTGGAAATGGAAAAAAGAACACATTGACACCGGTGTGTCAGACCCACCATACTTGCTCCGGACACTGCGAGAGGGCTGTACAAGCAATGATCACACGCACGGCACAGCATACACACCAGGAACCGCGGTGTTGGCCGTCGAATGGCGCTAGCTGCGCAGCATTTGTGCACCGCCGCCGTCAGTGTCAGCCAGTTTGCCGTGGCATACGGAGCTCCATCGCAGTCTTTAACACTGGTAGCATGCCGCGACAGCGTGGACGTGAACCGTATGTGCAGTTGACGGACTTTGAGCGAGGGCGTATAGTGGGTATGCGGGAGGCCGGGTGGACGTACCGCCGAATTGCTCAACACGTGGGGCGTGAGGTCTCCACAGTACATCGATGTTGTCGCCAGTGGTCGGCGGAGGGTGCACGTGCCCGTCGACCTGGGACCGGACCGCAGCGACGCACGGATGCACGCCAAGACCGTAGGATCCTACGCAGTGCCGTAGGGGACCGCACCGCCACTTCCCAGCAAATTAGGGACACTGTTGCTCCTGGGGTATCGGCGAGGACCATTCTCAACCGTCTCCATGAAGCTGGGCTACGGTCCCGCACACCGTTAGGCCGTCTTCCGCTCACGCCCCAACATCGTGCAGCCCGCCTCCAGTGGTGTCGCGACAGGCGTGAATGGAGGGACGAATGGAGACGTGTCGTCTTCAGCGATGAGAGTCGCTTCTGCCTTGGTGCCAATGATGGTCGTATGCGTGTTTGGCGCCGTGCAGGTGAGCGCCACAATCAGGACTGCATACGACCGAGGCACACAGGGCCAACACCCGGCATCATGGTGTGGGGAGCGATCTCCTACACTGGCCGTACACCACTGGTGATCTTCGAGGGGACACTGAATAGTACACGGTACATCCAAACCGTCATCGAACCCATCGTTCTACCATTCCTAGACCGGCAAGGGAACTTGCTGTTCCAACAGGACAAAGCACGTCCGCATGTATCCCGTGCCACCCAACGTGCTCTAGAAGGTGTAAGTCAACTACCCTGGCCAGCAAGATCTCCGGATCTGTCCCCCATTGAGCATGTTTGGGACTGGATGAAGCGTCGTCTCACGCGGTCTGCACGTCCAGCACGAACGCTGGTCCAACTGAGGCGCCAGGTGGAAATGGCATGGCAAGCCGTTCCACAGGACTACATCCAGCATCTCTACGATCGTCTCCATGGGAGAATAGCAGCCTGCATTGCTGCGAAAGGTGGATATACACTGTACTAGTGCCGACATTGTGCATGCTCTGTTGCCTGTGTCTATGTGCCTGTGGTTCTGTCAGTGTGATCATGTGATGTATCTGACCCCAGGAATGTGTCAATAAAGTTTCCCCTTCCTGGGACAATGAATTCACGGTGTTCTTATTTCAATTTCCAGGAGTGTACATGTAATATGACACATAGGCAATCTGATTTTGTCTTCAATGGCATGTTACAATATTAGGTTTCCGTGCACATGTACTTACCGCTACTTTGTTTCTTACAGGGCCCAGTGACGTAACAACAGCGGAATCGGACACAATTTGCTATCAACATATACTCAAACCAGGAGAAAGCACAATTTATCCTCTGGTATTAAGGGACACAGTCACCAAAAACTGTCCTCATCGGAGAAAAGGACACGTTTCATAAAGTCGTCACGGTCCCCAACCTCAGCCGGCATGGTAACAACAAAGTCATAACGAATACTGTAATCCGTTGGTCAGAGGGACTGCATGACCTGGACTTTGTCTGCACTGAAAAGATGTTGTTCATGTAGGGTGCGGTGCAGTGATGTCTTCGGAATCTGCAGGTCACGTGAGGCTCTGCGGACTGACTTGTTGGCACTTCTCATGAAGGCGTCTCTCACCGTGTGAATTCTGTGCGCACCAGGTCGAGGCCTGCCTGTTCCATTAAAATTCATATACCACATCTTGATGCTTTTAACAGGAGATGACTCTCTATGATGTGCAGTGTGGAATTTTCTCTGGATTGGTGACTGTAACTCGCTACACCTTGGGCTTTCTCCTGGTTTAAGTGAGTGTCGTTTCCCAATGGTGCCCGGGTCCGCCGTTGTTACGTCGCTGGGCGCTGTAACATAGTAACAGTAACTATGTGTTTCTACACAAAAACTTGATATATCACTTGCAATTCAAGATAAAAAGTATTGATGTATATGTCGTATTTTAGGCCTTATGAACGTAAGCAATTTAATACTTCTGGGACACACGATATATATGAACTCCTTTTGAGAACTGCATGAAATCAGAAATAATATTCGGTTAAGTAGCTACAGCGTTATTTGTGGAATTTGGTATTCACTGCAGAATTTTAGTAGTTTGGAAAGAAAACACTAGTGCCTGTGAGTAATTTTGCAGTTGTTGATAAGTTTACATTTACAGCCTATTATTTAAACTCAGAGTAATTGCGCCTAATGAAAACGACTTAGTGAACCACTACTTACCCATTATATCTGCCACTGGACCAGCAGTACCACCCATTTCGTCGGGAACCACGTATTTAGGTAAATGCTCGAATAATGTCTGTGACCCACGTTCGTGGACCATTATCTGAAAACCGAGGTTTGACACTTTATAACATACGTAGTACATGTGTATTTTGTATAGAAAAGAGTGCTCTACTTTGGAATACTTTTTCAGACATTTGCCACTACTTATTTCTGTAATAGAAGTTTGATGCCTATTCTTTCTATCATTTTAAAATGACGACATTCACTTTAAGTGTGCTGTAATCTTTTTCTGAAATTACATAAATTGTTTTTAAAAGTAAGAGTTTCTCAAATTGGAAAACGTGTTCCAAGGTACAACATGGTTACGTACCCAGGGATAAATATTTCACTGAAATTTAAAAGTACTCCAATCAAGAAATTCTTGATACTACTGGACGTAATAGCCTACCTGTTATGTTATTACTCTGCTGCACACCAATAACCGGTAAGTGAGATCAAAGTAAGTAGAAGTGTTGACTAAAACCAGTTGCATTTGGAAAAATAAAATACGAGACGCGATCAAAATGTTTCCGCTCGAAGGCTTTGCAGTTCAAATTTGGAATGTCAGTAGTCCGGAACCGCGCGACCGCTACGGTTGCAGGTTCGAATCCTGCCTCGGGCATGGATGTTTGTGATGTTCTTAGGTTAGTTAGGTTTAAGTAGTTCTAAGTTCTAGGGGACTGGTGACCTCAGATGTTAAGTCCCATAGTGCTCGGAGCCATATTCTTTGGAATGCCAGTCAGGCAAAATCACCGTGAGCTTTGAGGCAATTATCCTACGGACACAACTTGTTGAAAAGACCCGTTCGGTAAAATACAGTGTCCTGCTGTGTGAATAGACTGGCGTTCGGGAGGACGACGGGTCAAATCCGAGTCTGGCCATCCTGACGTAGGTTTTCCGTGATTTCCCTAAATCGCTTCAGGCAAAATACCGGGATAGTTGCTTTGAAAAGGCTCGGCCGATTTCCTACCCTATCGTTTCTAGTCCGATGGTACCAATTACCTCTCTGTTTGATCCCTTCCCCCAAATCATCCAACCAACCAAGCTGCTGTCTAAGGAAGTCCGCATTTGGCCGCTGAACGTCCTCATCCGACAGGAATCGAGGACATTTATCCTTTTTTAAGGGACTGCAGTCTTGTTAATCCCTGAGGTAGAGATCAGGAGTATAGGGTGAGTACTGGACTGTCTCCCACTTGAGTTGGTGTTATTTCTGCTTTATGACGTCTGAGGTGTGTAAGCTGCGTTATCATGAAGCAGCACAGATCTTGCACACCATCCCGCAACGAATGTTTTCGACAGACATGCTACCCCAGGCATATTCTTATTCTACGATGGATGTCTACTGGTGTTTGTCCTTCGGCAGTCAAGGAAAGAATAACAGCTCGTTGGTCGTCTTTGGACGCCTTTAGTAATAACGTCGCTATAGTTGACGTTTCCGCATTTACTGCACGGACGTCTGAAAGACACGAGTGCCACACTAATTCCAGGCCGGCATATCAGAGCTTAAGCACTGATCAGCCAGAACATTACGACCACCTAACAGCCTCTATCTCTGTCATTGCCACTGATAACAGCGACTGCCTGTCTTAGGATGGAAGCAACGAGGCCTCGGTAGGTCTAGCTGCACAAGTGACCTAATTCCCGTAAATCCCCGGGAGGGCAGCGATGAGCTCTGACCCCATGTACAATCACATCCCAGGTATGTTCGATCGGGTTCTGATCTGGAGAGTTGTGGGGCCAGAATATCAACTGGAACATTTGACTGTGTTTGTCGAACCACTCCATCCAACTCCTGGCCTTGTGACGTGGCACGTTATCTTGTTGAACAACGCGACTGCCGTTGGGATACATGGGTGTCGTAAGCGTGTGTACGTGGTCTGCAACCAGAGTACGATAGTCCTTGGCCGTCATGGTGCCTTGCACGAGTTCCACTGGACCCATGGAGGTCCACGTGAATGTTCCCCAGATCATAATAGAGCCATCGCCAGCTTTTCTCCTTCCCGCAGTACGGAGATCAAGGAGCTGTCCCCCGGGAGGACGACGGATTCGCGCTCTCCCATCGGCATGATGAAGAAGGTATCGGGTTTCATCAGAACATGCAACTCTCTGCCAGTGCGCCAACGTCTTGTGCCGATGGTCAAGTGCCCATTTAAATCGTAGCTGAGGATGTCGTTGTGTTAACATTGGCACATCGACTGCTGAGGCCCATCGTTAGCAGTGTTCAGCATGGAATGGAAACACACAGCAACAGAACGTACCAGAGTGCCTTCAAACACTTGGTTACAGGAAATGTTCAAAATGTCCTCCGTTAGCGAGGATACATGCATCCACCCTCCGTCGCATGGAATCCCTGATGCGCTGATGCAGCCCTGGAGAATGGCGTATTGTATCACAGCCGTCCACAATACGAGCACGAAGAGTCTCTACATTTGGTACCGGGGTTGCGTAGACAAGAGCTT
The DNA here is from genome assembly GCF_023898315.1 of Schistocerca nitens. Classification (NCBI taxonomy): domain Eukaryota; kingdom Metazoa; phylum Arthropoda; class Insecta; order Orthoptera; family Acrididae; genus Schistocerca; species Schistocerca nitens. The sequence goes on from NC_064618.1 coordinate 255,858,208, forward strand.
TCAAATGCCCCCTTAATGAAAGTCAAGGGGGTTGAGGTCAGGAGAGCGTGGAGGCCATGGAATTGGTCCGCCTCTACCAATCCATCGGTCACCGAATCTGTTGCTGAGAAGCGTACGAACACTTCGACTGAAATGTGCAGGAGCTCCATCGTGCATGAACCACATGTTGTGTCGTACTTGTAATGGCACATGTTCTAGCAGCACAGGTAGAGTATCCCGTATGAAATCATGATAACGTGCTCCATTGAGAGTAGGTGGAAGAAACTAAAATGAGCTCTAACATGGAAATTAAGCGTTTCCGGACACATGTCTACGTAACAGCTTTTCTTTATTCGTGTGTGAGGAATGTTTCCTGAAAGTTTGGCCGTACGTTTTTGTAACACCCTTTATCAGTTGTTACTGTGACTTTTTCAACACACAGACCGATCATTCTCGCAAATATCGGGCACATCCTAACTCTTACATTCCTCATGCGACAGGAAACTTGTACAAGAGAGCTAATTCTAGTTTAGAAAAACGGCCCAGCAATTATTGCTCAGGATCATAGCGTCAGTGTCAAACTAGGTACTCCATTTGACATTGTCAGAGAATCCGTTTATAAGGCTCTGTTTCCTGACACTAATCTGGCATTTGGAACACGCAAATCATGAGAAATCGCCATTCCTGGAACTGTAATTTATTCTGTGTGTCGGGCGCTCCTTCATATCGTCATTTACACTAATATTGGTGACTGTCAGTAGCGTAATTTTTTCCTCAGTCTTTTCATGTTTTAATAGTTTCTGTACTTCGTTTCTGACGAAGAGATGGAGAACAAACTAGATGGGAGGTTAATAGAGGTAAATGTGGAATTAGTCGTACAGTCACTACTCAACGCATGCCGGTAGACTGGGGAGCGGTCTCTAACAGATATCGAGGGATTCTCCACCTTCCCATCTCACTAATTACCACATTACTCATTGAAGCTACGTGAATCTAGTGTTCCACATAAAGCCTGCGGCGCCGTATTGAGTGAGAGCCTTGGAAAGGCAAGTTCAGTGGCATCCGAGCCCGCGTGGTCAACGGTGCAAGGTGAAGGGCAGCACTTGATCAGCTGCAGGCTATACGGGGGCTGTTTTGCAGTGCGGGCAGTCGACCCTGCCGGACAATTAACGAATCTGAAGGGCGTACTAGTAGAGCGAAGTTAGACTTTGTCCCTGATATAGTTGCTTAATTATAGAAACGAGTGAATAAGAAACAGAAAGACTGACGAAATGTTGCAATATACTATCGTTCAGCAGTCGACTGCACCTGATATAGCTTAATCGCAACATTTCCAGTAGCACTGGCCGCCGGTGAACTCCTGGGCCAGTCAATCTTCACGTAAAGGGTTCAGCGAATCCTGTGTGAAATTAAGAGTGACAAAAGTGACATCTTCGTACTACGACCGTGTATATGATGAACTAGACACACCTGAAGAAGTAAGTAAAATTGGTCATGTCTAGCCCATATAGGACGAGGACCAACGACTCCTTCGAGACCCTCTCAACATTCTCCACAGATGAAGAGATTACTTCTCCAAAATTAGCAATGAGGAATTTGAGCATCCCCCGATACTGAGCGCTTATCCGATTGGTGAACCTGTACTACCGATTACCATCCAGGAGGTCAAGGAAGCGGTCAGGAAGATGGAGAATGGGAAGGCTAGCGGCCGTGACGATATCCCAGCTGAAGTGTGAATGATCATTGGCCACGAAAGTGCTAAAATTTTTACTACCCTCTTCAACAGAATCATTAATGTAGATATAGCCCCAGCAGTCTGAACAGCTAGTGGCATCTGCCAATCTGCATGAGAAAAGTCATGTGACAGTGTTATACATTCCAAGTTCCGTGTAATTGTTTCTGTCACCAGAAATGAGTACGGGGTTATCAAAGAAGGTGGAATCACAGGTGCCATTCATGATGAAACGTCCCCTTAGAAAAATTATACAGGACTGTGCTTAAACTGACACACAATATTTTTGGCGCAACGCAATCTGACTTTCAGTAATCCCTACAAAAGAATGGCCCTGACTAACATTAACCTATACGTTTCACAAATCACTTACCTCACAAAAATCTTCGTTACTCGAACTACTGCAAAACAGCGAGCGCCACTACTGCCAGCTAAATAAAAGATTCAAACTACGGAAGGCACTAACTACTGATAGGCATAGTTAGCAAATGAAAGATTTTGATAGAGAACAAACAATGTATTTACCTTAATAGTGATCAAAGGTTATAATATATATAGCAGTTCATGACATCCAGTCTTACAAATTTCAAAACTCCGCCATTTCTCTCCCCACATCCACCACTGCTGGCGGCTCACCTGAAATTTGTAAGACTGGATGTCATGAACTGCAATATACATTATGATGACTATTAAGGTAAATACATTGTTTGTTCTCTATTAAAATCTTTCATTTGCTAATTATGCCTATCAGTAGTTAGTGCCTTCCGTAGTTTGAATCTTTTATTTAGCTGGCAGTAGTGGCACTTGCTGTATTGCAGTAGTTCGAGTAACGAAGATTTTTGGTGAGGTAAGTGATTTGTGAAAGGTATAGGTTAATGTTAGTCAGGGCCATTCTTTTGTAGGGATTTTTGAAAGTCAGATTGCGTTGCGCTAAAAATATAGTGTGTCAGTTTAAGCTCAGTCTTGTACAATTGTTCTAAGGGGACGTTTCAATGACGCTCGATTACGTATTGAGAAACTTCTTGAGAAGAACAAGGGTATTTTAATGTCATTCCTAGATCTGGAAAGGCCTTCGACCGTGTCGACATCAGTTTATTTGGCACGCATTACCATCTCACAATGTCCCTGAAGCCTAGGTCGATTGGCGTAACTGCTATATCGAAATGTATCCAGCAACGTATGATGCGCAATGGGAACACCATCCACTTTTACTATCAATGTGGAGTACATCAAGGTTCAGCATTGTCACCTCTGTTTTTTTATCCTCTGTATGAACACTGTGACATACGACCTACAGTCACCACATCCTTGATCATTCCTATATGCTGACGGTGTTTTACTGGCAAGCGAACATAGTGGAGATCTCCAGGAACAGACGCAGCCATAGAATCAACGACTTAGCAGATTTGGCCCCCGACTGAATACCAAGTAGACAGAAAGTGTGGTGTGTGATATTCAAACTGACGGGACCATAAAAATCGGTGGAGAAAATCTGAAGAAAGTGGAACAATTCAAGTATCTTGGCTCAGTCATACACAGTAATGGTGAAAGTCTAACGGATGTCCATGCCCACGTTAACACTGCCAGGTGACCAGAATCCTGTGTTATCACCGTATGCCTTCACGTCTTACGTCAAAGGGTAGGACTGTAGTTCTCCCAGTCGCACTTTATGGGTCGAAATGTTGGTCAACGACAATGAAGCATGAGCAGACTCTCCACGTGATGAAAATGCGATGCTGGTTTGGGCTTACCTGATTTGACTATGCAATAAACGTCAACGTCCGACGGTGACTTTGAGCTGCATCCATCTCAGAGAAACCACGGGAAAGCAGGTTAAGATGTTACTGACACGTCAAGTGCAGTAAAGCAGACTCGGTAGCAAGAACAGTTATGCACCTGGACGTAAATAGGCCACCACCTCGTGGCAGATCGAAGACACGATGTATGGACCGTGTCAAGGATTCGAAATTCATCAGTGCGACATACGAAGATACCCTTGACAGAATCAAATGGAGGCAGATGTGTGAACAAGTGGAACTTGCTATTGTGGGATAAACGCTAAGAAGAAGAGATAATTACTGTGAACTATTGTTCTAGGAGCTGATGATCCCGATTAACAGATACATATTACTCATAAATTATAGATTGCAGCAATGAGTCGTTCTTTTTAGATGTTATTATGCAAATCCAGATTCCGGCTAGTGGCGCTATTTTCAATGCATGTAAGTTCCTGTTGTTCGGGTGTGCCACAGTTCTTTGAATATTCAACTGTGACACGCCCGAGCAACAGGGACTTACATGCATTGAAAATAGCGCATTGAGAATGGCTAGCTACTAACCGAAATCTGGATTTGCATAAAAAAAATGTAAAAAGGACGACTGATTGCTGCAATCTATAATTTATAAGTGACATTCAGTCGCTGAGTGGATCCACTTTCCGAATGGAAGGTAACCGGATGAGATACGTATGATTTACTGAACTTTCGGGCGTGGTTGCGCAGCTAACCGACGAGCGACTCGTATTTGTAAGGAGACGGGGTCAATTATGTATCCATTCGTCCAAGTGTAGCTTCCACTAAATTAATGAGGTTATTGTTTGGTTAATCACGTGAGGTCTCGACAGATTTACTGCTCATCCTCTCTATTCCAGGCTTGTCTTTCGTTGGTCATGATCTTAAAGTAAACAGAAAGTAAAGATTTGGATTTTGTTCTTTCACTTCGCACTCTTGTGACTGGTGTATACATATATACACGGACCGACAAGGAGGCGCTGTGTGAGACTGCAAATATGTTTCATCACATTTTTATGCATTAAAGTTACACTGCTATTTGAAAGTATATACTGAACTGTTCAACGAAGAAAAGAAAAGAGTTCGTCGACGCATTCTTTTGAGAGGGCGATCAGCTTGAGGCAGTGGCTGCAGCATATATACAACGTAGTGCGATTCCTATGCGGGTACATAAGCACCGACATACAAACAAGGGATTAGTGTGGCATTCGTGCCTTTCCGACGTGAGTGCGGTAGATGCGGAAACGTGAAATCTGGCCACGTTATGAACAAATGTAACAAGCAGAACCAACGTGCTTATACTTTTCTCTTGGCTGCCATAGAACAAATACGAGTATATATCCACTGGAAAATGAAGAATATGTATGAAGCGAAACGTATTTTTAAAGCCACCTCTGTGGAATGGTGCACCAATTTCCGTGCTGCTTCATTATAACGCACGACCCCATAACGCAAATGTCCTAGCTCAGAAGTTACGCCAACTCTTGTGAGAGGCACAAGAGTATCCGCCCTATTGCCGTGATCTCTCTTCATGCAATTATCACACCTCCGGTCGCTTAAAAAAGACATTGAAGAGTCGACGATTCCTATCGGAAGAGGATGTGAAGCAGAAAGTTACGGAATTCTTCACGCAGCAGGACAAAGCGTTTTACCAGACGGCTATCTTTAACCTGGGTAGCTGAGGAACGTTTGCATCAGTACTCACGGAGATTTTACCTTATTGCATACCGATTCTGAACTGTACAGCTCTCGAACGAATAAGTTTTTGCCGCCCTTTATATGTAAACGATAGGCGAAGTAGTCCCTACTCTTTTGAAACAATGCACGTGTAACCCACGGAACTTCGTGCGTTATACGCAATAGCTTCAAACGCACGTAGTTTGTTTATGTATACTTGAGCTCTTAAGTAGTCTCGTAAAGAATAAACTTTACAGATCTGGTGCCAGAAGGAGAGTCCTCATCCCTATGGAAAGTAAACAGACGACGAGGAAGGTGGAGAAACCCCTCAACCGCAAGACAAATACATTTAGAAGTAAAGGATCACCCCATGGCATTGTAGTGATTACCAGTAGGTTGAAATTCAAAATACAAAGACAAAGGAATTTATGACAAAGTGGAATGCCTACAACTGAAGACATTAATGGAAGAAGGATGAAGTGGATATTCTCTGAGACAGTTACGAATTGCATAAGCAAAAGCATCGAAAATAGTTCATTAGAAGACGAGTGAAACATATTTAAAAAGGAAGTTATTCAGATAAGATAGATAACGGTAGCTGCAGCAAATTCATTGCTGACTCAAGATGTACTAGAAATCATGGATGACAGAAGAAAATACAAGAAACTTGTGTCTAGCGGAGATGAAAAATGGGTACACGGTAAGGAAAGATAGAGATCAGAATCAAACCACAATTTAGTCTAATAAAAATGTCGTGACTAGGGCCTCCCGTCGGGTAGACCGATCGCCTGGTGCAAGTCTTTCGATTTGACACCACTTCGGCGACTTGCGCGTCTATGGGGATGAAATGATGATGACTAGGGCAACACAACACCCAATCCATGAGAGGAGAAAATCTCCGACCCAGCCGGGAATCGAACCCGGGCCCTTAGGATTGACAGTATGTCGCGCTGGCCACTTTTTTTTTCTTTTTTGCCTTCCTAACTATACGTAACCACCCACCATCTAAAATGTGAAGAAACTACACTACACGGGACTAACGTGTGTGCGTCAACCCACAAAATACGATGAGAGGAAAGGGGGAAGGGTATTTCTAGTAGGGTGCTGAAGGAAGCTTTTTTTATTTTTTTTTATTTTTTTATTTTTTTTTATAGATATCAATGTGAGGACAGTCATAGTTAATCAAGCCTGGAAAACTGAAACAGACTAAGACACCATCGAACATAGTAAACATAAATAACATGAAAATAAAGCAACCACTTCGTAGTTAGGCTTCCCAGCGACTGCACCCACTGATAAAGATAGTTCAATATATAAATGTTTGCAGTTCGTTCTGACCTCATTTACCACTGCCTGGAACATTCCAGCTACACGGCGGGCTGTGAAAGGCACTCCATAGGTAGTTTGCGAAGCATTGTCGATATCTGGTATGTCCGGAAATAGCATGATGTCTTTCTTGCAAATAGAGCCAGAAGTCAAATAAATTCTTGTGTCCGTCACGATAGAGGTAATGGACCGCATGTCCACGTATCCAAGTGACGGAGTTGGTTCGAGTCTTGGGGTAAAATGTCTCATCTGGAAACAATAACTTGCGTGCAGATATGTGCTCCGGCCTAACTCGCAAGAGATAAGCCAGCATCTGCCGCACTAGGTGCCAAACCGGTTCCGCCTCTCCACAGCTGAGGCGGTGCTCGTCAGAATCTACTGTATTACAACCCACACAATTCGGAGATTCTGCCATGTGGATATGGTAGAGACGTTCTTGTGTCACCAGCTTCCCATTAGCGACTACGTACCATTGGGAAACAACATCGGAATCAAGCGTGGCATGGTGTACAGTCTTCCATACCACGCGCCACCGTACGTCAGGATATTTCAGTTCGACCACATTTAGGGGGCGGCGTTGCAGCATGTCGTGATATAGACGTCGAGTTGTGGCCATTCGTGGTGTCGTGAGCGCTACACTGGAATAACTTTATTCTAAATAGAAACGTCCTATATAAAAGAGGGGCCCTGGGATGTCCTGTAGTGGTACCGGCGCTCTTAGTGAAGCAGGTCGTAGCGCCGTGAGAAGCAAACTCGTGAGGCTTGTAGGACAACGGCGCAGCAGACATAAATGTGAGCTAACATAGAGGGCAATGGCCCTATCATGGACGTTAACTAGGCCGAGACCGCCTTTTTCCTTCGGGAGGGTAAGAGATACGTATCTGATCTTCAGTAACATATCAACGGTGACGAAGTATCCCAGCGCTGCCATAATGCTACGCGCCAAGGGGTTCGGAATGGGTAGCGTTTGAGCGACATGCGGTATGCGGGACGCAAGGTATACATTGGTATAATACGCCCGCTGAACGATGTTGAGGGATCGCAAGCGCTGATTTGCAATTCCGGCCCGAATTTTGTTAAGAAGGCGTCGATAATTGAGCGTCGTTGCGCGTCGCATGTCGTTCATGAAATCTAAGCCCAAGCAGCGGACACTATCACTGAAGCGTTAGGGGGCATTGTGTTCCTGCGGTAGCCCAGTCCCGATGCTCATGGCGCCGGACTTGTCAACGTTGATTTGACTACCAGAAGCTGTACCATAAATTGCAATCCAGTCCAAAGCCGCCGCCATATCGTCAGCTCCACGTATGACGATCATCAAATCATCCGCATATGCGGAGCAGCGATACACGGAGCCGCCGAACTGTATCCCAGTGAGCCTGTCTCTGAGACTACACAGCAAAGGTTCTAAGGCCAATGCAAATAACAATGTTGATAATGGACATCCCTGTCGTACTGATCGGCGGATCGGCATGGGTGCCGTCAGTCTTCCATTAAACAGGAACTCGAGAAGCAGCACCATGCAGAAGGCGTGTCAACACTGTGATAAAGGGGTCAGGGTATTCCATGCGCTGTAGCACGGCCATGGGGAAAGTGTGGTCCACACGGTCAAAAGCCTGGCTAAAGTCGATAGACGCCAGGGCTGCCGGCAAACGTCTCACCCGTGCAAGGGAGATGAGATCTCTGTAACGACATAACGCAGTTCTGATGTTGTTGGGTTCCCCCAAGGATATCTGATCGCTGGACAGGACGTGCAATAGTGTGCCGCGAATACGTTCTGATAGCAGCCTCGAAAAGACCTTGAAGTCGCTGTTCAATAACGTTAAGGGACGATAATCGCGGACATGATTACGCCCCTTCGGCTTATGGATAGGGACAATCAGTCCTTCCAAGAATGGAGCAGGCAACGGTATCCCTGGGGACATCAATTCCTGACAAATTTCAACCCAGCACGGTACCAACAGTTGTTTAAAGGCTCGATAGAACTCTAATGGTAATCCGTCGATTCCTGGTGATTTATGGGGAGCATCTTTACCAATGGCGTGGAGCACTTCCTCTTCTGTCACTTCTCCCAGTAAAGTTGGTACCATGTCTGGTGGAACTGTACCGTGGACACATGCTGAAACGGTGTCTACCGTCGCCATATCAAGGAGCACTGCTGAATAAAGGTGAGCGTAATACCCATAGAAGGCTTCCGCTATATCTGCTTGTTCTACCACGTGTCGACCGTCGTCCGTTATTATGTCGGTTACCAGTGCCCTACGGCGCCTCCTGCGCTCTAGGAGCACATGGTGCATAGATGGCCTTTCTGATTTTATCATGTCTGGAGCACGCGACCATATAACAGCGCCCTGTAAATGATGGCGTGCTAAGGAGAGGAGCTGCGCTTTCGCGCGATTGACCATTATCTGTCGGGCAGGTGAAGGCTCCATCGCAAGACATTCCCGTAGGACGGTGTAATAAAACTTTTCCGTGCTCCTCCTCTATGCCGCCGCTTCCCGGCCGTAAGCCATGAAGGTGCGCCTAAGAGCAGGCTTCGCACATTCAATCCACCAACTGAGGGTAGATCGGTAACGACCACGATGCTGTAAGGACTCGTTCCACGACTCTTCGATAGCACTTTTACATGCCGGCTTGTCCACATGGGCGACGTTCAGTTTCCAGAGAGGCCTACTGCGTCACACACGTGCAGGTTGGAGGGCAACGGTGCAAATGTAGGCTGTGTGGTCGGTGAATGCAATGGGCCAGAGATCTGCTCCACTCGTCGCCGTCGAAAGGGTGTTTGTGACGCAAATCCTATCCAACCCGATGGGTGTAACCAGGAGCTGGGCCATGGATGTGGCGCCACGTGTCGATCAGGTGGAGGTCACGCACTAGCATTTCCAATTCCGCACACGGGACGTGATGTGGCTGCTGATCCGACGGAGATAATGTACAGTTAAAATCTCCTCCGATCACCATATCGCCTATGCGGCCCACAAATAAACGTGTAATATCTTCCGAAAAAATCTCTCCGTCTCCCTGATCCTGATGAGTCGTACACCGTTGACAGTTACGGCCATGGCTCTTGCACTCGGTAAGTACAGTACGTCCGTAGTCGCCAAGCCTTACCGTAGCAGGACAGCCACACCACAATCGGTACAAGAGGCGTGGGAAGTGTGGGCGGTATATCCATAGAAGTCAGGGAAACTAGCGACACATACTTCCTGTAAGAGGGCCACGTCGATATCCGCCGCATCGAGCATGCGTTGTAGCATTGTCAGTTTGTGTGGTGCCCTTATCGCGTTGATATTGATTGTGGCAAGGCGAAAGGTGTGCTGCTTAGCCTCTGCACCTAGGGTAGACGCCATGGCAACCGAAGATAACCACACGAGAAGCTGGACCCACCGGACCCGTTACACATCATGAGTCTTTCACGCTAGGAGTGGCATCCCCAAAGCCACCCCCTCCCCTGTCACGTGTGCCCTCTCCAGGAAGTTCTTCAACATCGTCCGACCACAGTGGGTGCAACACGATGCTGTGTAGCTGATCGGCACCTAAATCTCTCTCACGCACGTCGTCTTCGGTAGAGGTAGACAGAGCGCCATCCATCAACGCGAGCTGCTGCATCTGTGGTGCATGAAGTAACTGGGCACTCGTAGTATGGCAAGTGAACCGTCTACACCACTTAGATCCTCAGCAGGCGCAGCATCCATGCCGTCTGACGAGATGTCACCTTCTTGACCAGCCGTGTGTAGGAGGCAATCGTCAGAAGGGGTCCGCCGACGTCACGAACGTTGCTTTTGAACGTGGACATCCGTATCCGAATGTGGGAGGCAATCCACCGTCGTATCACCTTCCGCTAGGAAAACCGAGGTCGGGACAATGTTCGCGTCCACGTCCATCTCGTACTGAATGTTACGTTGCGTCTGGATTCAGTGGCACTGTTGCTGCTGTTGTTACTGTGGAGGGGGCGACATATGGGTTGGCATCGGGGGTCCTTCCTCGACCTCCCTTGGTCCTTCTGACATCGATGGATGTGCCCGATAGCCCGTTTCGTCCTCATCTATGGTGCGCAACGTCGTCCCCGCCGGGGAAACGGAGTCTCCCACTGGTGTCTGCGTAATTCTACGTTGTAAGCAGCTCGATCGAACATGGCCTTCCTGCCCACATCCGGAACATGTACGCGGCCATTATGATTGTACGACAGCCACCGATGTTCAAATAGGACGGCACATGTTTCTAGAGCTCAAGTTTAATTTGGCGCACACCATTGTAGACCTTATATGTCGAAAAAGTTTGCCACTTTTCTGCGACGTGGCTGATGACATTGCCATATGGTCGGAAGGCGTCCTTGACAACTTCCTCTGGGACCTCGAAGGGGAGCTGAAAAACCCTTTTAGTCCTAAGGCCCATGCCTGCATGATCCACTGTCACTGCACCGATATGCCCGTCAGAATGTTTGAATCTGAGTGAGTTCGCGTATTTAGACACCACTGTCGCGCAGACCTCTGCACTGGTCATTTTAACGTAAACCACACTCCCCGTTATAGAAAAATGTATTCTGGCGACTGTCGCCGGATCTAAACGTAGATAGTCGCTTATGAACTGTTCTATTTCATAGGCTCGTGGACGCGCGTGATCTGGTTGGAAAGTAATTTTGATCGTATCGTGACGCCATGTGTGTGCCATAGTCGCACTGAACTTGGAACAAATACAACTCGCGCCGCGAGAAGGTAAACACAAGCAAGCGCTCACGGTCGCGCACGGCGGGGCGCAGCGGACGTCCTCGCCCCCCCCCCGTAGCCGAAAGCAGACTTACCACTCAGCTACCGGGGGCGGGCTATTTAGTGTAATAATTTAAAAAGACAAAATTGACGTCCACAATATTTAGCCCTAATTTCTTTTTTTCGCTTGATGGGATCACAATGCTATAGTAAAGATATTCTGCACTTGCATCTTTATATTAGGAATATAATTGTGTTACACCTGACACGCCATGCGAGTGGACTGACAAGATCAAAAGTAGCACACTGGACATTCATTTCTGTTCTTCTCTAACAAAAGAAAAATATTTGCAAAAGTAACAGCGAAATATGCATCGTAATAGTTGCTTGTAACAGTGATACATGCATCGCAATAGTTGCTTGTAACAGCGATATAGCCATCGTAATAGTTTCTTACTCCTAGTGATAATGATGACGATAATTGATTTTCTGGCGCTCAACTGCGTGGATATCAGCCCCCGTGCAAATTTCCGACATTTGTACTGTCTAGTCTCGCGACGTTTCCCGAATGAAATGGTTAGGGCAACGTCCAGTCCCCGGGCGGAGAAAATCCCCGACCCGAACAGTAATCGAACCCGACATCCGGTGGTCCAGAGGCAGCAACGGTAGCCACCAGACCATGATCTGCGAACTACTCCCTAGTGACTCGATTACACCTACTGCGTAAAAGATCTCGAGTATAGGATTAATCTCATTTGTGTTACTACAAATGTCATGGGAAAAGGCTTTAAACGTAATTCGAAGAGTGCTTTTGTGAAGAACCTGTTCGCATGTTATATCCACTCATACGTCTGTGCAGTTTATGGTTTTTAGTTATTTTAAAGTAGTTGTTAACTTCTGCTCAACCACGCTAAGGACATGGAAAATTCATCATTTTAGCAAAGGGTAGTTTCAGCGTGAGTCTACCGACCGCAACACAAACAGCAGAGGCCTTTGCTCGATTGTGGTCTACTAATATTAGAATAGGCGCACGACACGATGTCAGAGTAGTGGTGCATGGGCGATTGCTCAGCAGGATATATCCCTGCGGAGGATAGACTGCAGACTACATCGTTTTCGTTATAACACGTGTTACAGTTTGTTTAAAAACTGTAGCTGTCTTAAAAATGTCTAAAGGAATAGTTTAAACATCGACTAACAAATGATGGATGCTGGCAGCAAGACTCCATTTGGTTTTAACTGGAGGCTATCTTTATAATATCTTATGTGTAAAACATCACTTGAATTCCTAATAGTCCGTTACATGGCTCAGGTGCATTCCCTCAAACTTTGCATAATTTTCACCCATTTACACTACATATCGTTCCGTAGATGCCGTTCGGAACACCTCAGTAACGCTAAATGGCAAAAATGGCTCTGAGCACTATGAGACTTAACTTCTGAGGTCATCAGTCCCCTAGAACTTAGAACTACTTGAACCTAACTAACCTAACGACATCACACGCATCCATGCCCGAGGCAGGATTCGGACCTGCGACCGTACCGGTCGCGCGGTTCCAAAATGTAGCGCCTAGAACCGCTCGGCCACTCCGGCCGGCTAACACTAAATGGGTTAAGGCTCTTGAATACAACAACCACAGTTCGAAAATTCTTACTGAGTATCAGAGACGGATGAGGAATGCAACATGTGTGATACATTGAAGTTTGAAGCGATGTACAACCTGACCTCCTTTGAAATAGTAAGTGTGAGCGTGTAAAGGATTGGATAATTTCATCACTTACTGTGTCTACGACAGTTAATGTAGGATGAAAAGTCGAAAATTGTAACAGTAATGAGGGTAGTTCGTAATAGCAGTGGCTCTATCAAGCAAAATATACAAAATTTTTATGGAATGTAATTTATGAAATGAAAATGGAAGATGTTAGTGGATGTTTTATGTAGACACTATGACTTAAATCTGCTGCGGACTCTTAACTGCGAACTATCAAGTGGCCGATCAGCTCACCCTCTTCTGCAGTTTCTCGGGAAGAGCTAGTTTCACTATGGACAACACTGTGTTCAGTATCTTCGGCGCGTTTAGAAAATGTAAGGCTTTGATCCTCTTAGCGTAAGCTGTCTGCAAAAGAAAACAGTGATCGATGTATACGGTACGGACAAGATGTAACAAAAAAAAATATTAAAATATAAATTTTCTTACTGTTTTTTGGCATTTAAAACATCCTAAAATGTTGCTAATTAAATACCTACCCTGGTAATCAATTCCAGAGCCCGAAGGTCGCGAATCGTCAGCTTGCTCAAGTGTCCAGCAGTCATGTTCTGCAGATCGATTAAGAGGATGTAACCAATGGAATAGTCAAATGACAGAATGAAGTTAATGATCATGAGACACGCCTTTGCTACGTGCACAGGATTCAAATTCGAAGGGTCAGGATCGATGCCACCGAGGACTCCAACGCGGTGAAATTGCGGTGTGAGACGAGGCATCGTCGGAACTTTACTGGAAGTGGAAGGAAATCACACGTAAGAAACTGTTCATGCATGCATAAAATGGTATAGAACAGCTAACATGTTGACCGGATGCTGCCTCATATCAATCGTACGACTAGTGAAGGCAGCTGAAACGATTAATTAAAACTGTGTTTTTCAATATTCACAATCTAATATATTTATGCTGAAATGTCTTAGTTTCCTGTTTGTGACCTACACCAATAGCTTCGTGTCAGTTGGCAGAACCTAAATCTGGAACCAAAATCTCAACAAGAAATATACTATAATAGTCAGAGATGGGAATCAGCGACGCGGATCACGGCTATGCTGCAGAAGAGTTTGTGTGAGGTGACCTCACGGCAGTACATATAAGACTTCCGCATATCATTTTCAAGAGTTCAGCAACACCAAGGTGTTGTGCAATCTGCGAAAGTTCAGCAACATCAAAGCATTGTGGATTCTTGCAGTCAGAGTACCGCAGCAGGAAGGAATGCCACTCTGGAACAAATTTACACGAATGCACCGATCATGACGATGATCTCGACAAAGGAATAAAATTTCTTAAGTTCAATAATGGGCAACAAAAACCCACTTCTACGTCGTATCTACTCTGATGATGCAGTAGATTTGCTACTTTTTATGTCCGCTGAATTACATAAAAACGTTATTATCTGAGTTCTGCACTTCTTGTGAGTCAGATGGAAAGATACTGACATTAAAAATTTTCCCAAAAACGCTGAAAATATAGCATAGTGGCTATACATGTCAGTAAGGATCAGCGATAAATATTTTAGATGTAACATACCGACACCGAAGAAAAGCTAACTCGTCCAAAATTTATAGGCGATAAAGTGTTTTGTCTTTTTGAGGCAACAAAATACCACCTTCATGTGATGTGATGAACAATGGTGAAATTTACGATTGCATGCACATGATCATCAACATATTAGACTTTTTTAAATAAAGTAAAATTCTGTTTCAAAGTTCATCTTTCGAAATGTTTGACGTCCGAAAACAATTCCATTTTTCTACATTCTATCGTAGTGTCTTCGTCTGGACAAGACTTGCTTTTAATTATATACGTTATACGCTGAAATCAATTAATTAAAATGTTAATTTTTTCTTTCAGATGGTGGCCAACGAAGTCTAAAACTAGATATTACAATAATATATAAAAAAGAACAAGTGTAAATCCTTTAAATGATCGAAACCCATTGAGCTACGTACAATTTGCCCTGGCGTATTATGTCTTTGACAGGGAAACATGTAGAAGAACAAGGTACTAAGGCATAACGGCGTAACTGTGTTCTTTGCCTTTTCTGTGCCTCCATCTCTCGGATATTATCGTAACTATTACAAGAGGTAGAGGCGCAGTATTTAAAAACGCATCAACGTCATAACGTGCTGAGTTATTTCTTGTTCAGGCACTGATTTTTTCCTACACGTTTCTGCAATGTTTCTGCAATAGTCATGTCTCTCACAAGTAAGCAAACATACAGGCTGACAGTTATTGAACTGTATGAAATAAAATCGTCATAACTTCCGAACAGATGGTCGTCGAGTAAAATCGCAGGTATTCTCTTCGTCCGCTAAAAGAACTTATTTAAGTGACCAAACACGCTTGATACGTAAATTCTCTGAAAGCAATTATTAATTCGTTCTTCTGTCATTGTATCTCCAGATCAGTACAAAAACAACAACCGCACATAAAACCCTTGTGCCGTTTTTTGTTTACTTACTTCCTTGACAAATTTAGAACATTCTTTAAACTTAATTATTCTACCGAAACTGACCATGAGAGAGAAATGTGGGAGCTGTTATAGGGTAGTGAGCGGAGGGATTTGTTGCCAATCTTGTAGGATTTATTTTCACTGGGGGGATGCAGTGGGGAGAATGTTGGGAGAACAGAAGAGGCTCTCTCCTGGAACTGCAGAGTATGCAGTTGGAACATTTTGACTGGGGAAGGAAATCTGTGCCCTCCAGGCACAGTTGGAGGAAGCAAGGAAGGAACTGATAAGGATCACAGGAGATAAGAGGAAGGAGGGTGGTTGGGAAATGGCAGTTGGTAGTACGATAGGGAGAAAGAGAGCGCGATCTGACAGTTTTATCATCAACACCAAAAACAGGTTTCTACCACTGTCAGTCATGTCATCAGTATGTTGTGCCCTTCGAATCCTATCATGAGTATGTAACATGCAGTGTCTGTTAGTTACATACTATTCATATGTACACTCACTTCTTAGCTATGGCATTCTTTTTGGGGGAACAAACGCACAAAATATGAACTCAGTTTTCAAACTCCAGAAAAAAGCCATAAGAATCATAATCAAAACTTGTAGTCAAGCTCATTGTAAAGATCTGTTCAAAACACTGGGGATTTTAACTGCGCCACGTGAATACATTTACTGGTCAACTGTACACATCAAAAATAACATTGATAATTACTGTACAAACAATTCTGGCCATGACTATGGACAGAAGAAGTAGACTCAACTTACATTTGCCAAGAAAAAATAAATATAAAACTCGAAACAGCATTTTCTACCAAGGAATAAAACTGTACACTAAATTATGAAAAGAGATTAAAGATATTCCAAAACTACACTTATTTAAAAAAATGTGCCTGTAGTGCAATACATTTTACACATTGAATGGTTACTTAGACAAAATGGAGTAGGTGTTTCGCAAAAAAAAAAAATGTTATACAAATAAATAATGATTATAAAACATCCATCATTTAGAATATGTTTTTTCCTTCTTTTTTTTCCTTTTCTAGAAAGACTTACCCCAAGCTATCCATTGAACAGTACTTATACCACTTTCTGAGCTCAACATCTTACTCATTGTAGAGGAATGAAGACTCAGTTTTTCAGGATAGCAAATGGGAAGTTGTGGTACAGAAAATGGCCCAGAGATAACCAGTGTGTGTGTGTGTGTGTGTGTGTGTGTGTGTGTGTGTGTGTGTGTGTGTGTGTAGAGAGTGAAGTGTTATGAAACAATGTGTGTATAGTGTGTGCAGTGACTAATAGTGAGATACGAGTTAACAGTGTGGCATTACATTAATTAATAAGTTATTTGTAAAAAAATATTGTGTATCAGGAGTAAATCTAATGATTGTCTGTAACTAGAAGTTTGTAAATATATGTGTATACGAATTAACTTATTTTAAATTGGTCTAAACTTGCAAATACTTTCACATACCCTATATCCTTGTAAGAGGAAATCTACGGATGAATAAAACTTCTACTACTACTACTACTACAGTTTGCGTAAGAGCGTTCAAACATGATTGGAATTACTATGCGCTGTACGGTTTGCTTTAGCGGACGAAGCCCGTGAATAAGAAAAATTTCGGGGACTTAGAACCCGCAGTTTGCGGTCCAGAAATCTCGTCACTCTCAACGGGTGACTGTGTGGTGTGCAGTATGCAGTGACAGAATAATCGGTGCGATGTTCCTTTGATTTCACGGTGACTGCCGAACGGTACCTGAATGTTTTGGAAGATGATTTCATCCCTATTATCCAAAGTGACCCTGACTTCGGCACGATGAAGTTCATGCAAGACGGAGCTCGATCCCAGGAAGTATTTATGTCCTGGAGGATCACTCTGGAGACAGCAATCTGGCTCTGGGGCACCCAGAGGCCACTGGCATGGGCCTCGATTGGCCGCCATATTCTCCGGATCTGAACACATGCGACTCCTTTTTATGGGTCTGCATTAAAGACAAGGCGTACAGCAATAACCCCAAAAACCATTGCTGAGCTAAAAACAGCCATTCACGGGTCATCGACGGCATCGAAGCTCCGACACTTTAACGGGTCATGTAGAGTTTCGTCATTCGTCTGCGCCATATCAACGACATTGCTGACAGATATATCGAAAATGTCATAACCTAAATCCATATCTCTGTAGTGACGTTCACATGTTGAATACTGTGTGCACGACGTAGTTTGTAACTAATTTACTTTTTGTCATATAGTTCAATACCTGTCAGTCCGTATGTTTGTTTGTGGGGGTCGACAGTGTCGAAGGGGCTATCCACGAATGCACTTTATTTGAAGCGTAAACGTTTGTAATTTATATTCCATTTGTAACTAATTTATGAATGTGAAATATGTATAATTTACTAGGATTTTCATTACCGTCCATTTTTTGTATGTGAAATACTACTCCCAATTTAGCCCCACCAATGTGGCTAATCGGAAAAAACAAACATTTCTCAAATTTTTCAATAAAAATACGAAGTTAGGTGATTAAATATAGATATGGTGTAATGTTTTGAAAGCTGATATTATAATATAATGATCTGAACCAATATAACGGCTTAGTAAAATTTTGTTGCACCTCAAAATCCCAGGTGAAGGTCAAGCAAGTACCCTGTTCAACCACAGGTTTTCCTATCTATATTAGAATCTAAGGCTGACCAACTAAGATTCTCATGTGCCAACCATCGGTAGCTGAAGGCACTAGCAGTCTAGCAGAGTGGAAACTATTTTTGATAGTACTTTTGTACACACATGGTAAGTTCTATTCTTCAGACCTCCTCTGTACCCTTTTGTGATGGTTGTACAGTTAAAAAATACAGTGTAATTTGAAAAACGCTTGAAATATATACTAATGAATCTTTGAAAACGAGAAAGCGTTACCGTGTTAATGCCCTCAAAGTCTGGATGAAATACATACTATAACTTTGCAATTACCACAGACGTAAGGAAAACATGGCCCTTAATTCTGAAGTGTAGAAAGGCATTTAACCCAGTTTTAGATTTCCACCGTCAGTAACCAACTATGCATGACGTAAAATAAAACTGTGTGGTCTGCGGACTCGACCATTCGTTCTATCACACATAAAGACCTTTCTAGGTGTGGCAAACAACATGATTATCAACAATAAAATTTACTTGTGTGAACGTGAGATTTCTGTGTGAAGCTAATAATTTTCTCAATAAACCATACAGTGAAGGTAGATCTCTGCGAAAACATTTGGCATTCAGAAGTTTTAACAATAAAAGCGTGGATGATACGACTCGTGAGTTCTACTTACCCGCATTTCAGAGCTGTGATAATGTCTTCCCCTAGCGGATCTCTGTTCAGCATGAATTCGGGGAACTTGTTCTTCAGCGTGTAGGTGGCGTCCAGTATCTGCTTGACTCTCTCTGTCCTGCAGTTACAGCTGATGTACAGGCGTTCCAGCCGCTCGTCATCTGTTGCGAAACGAGAAAAATATGGTGAGACTCAAGCAGTAATGCGGTTCCACAGAGAATGGATCACTACAACAGTTCCGACACATCTACTGTTACCCCACGTTATGAATGAACAAATTAACTGTGGAAAAATATCAGACGTGATGTAAAGCTGCACCCCAGGCAGTGGTTCATTGAAGTGGGCAAGGAGTAACAACGAGAGGTGGGAAACTTGAGAAAAAGTATTCCAAATTATTAATAGTGCATCTTCTTGAAGGGAAGCCACAGCGCAACCGTAAATATTGGCAACACAGTTGGTATGTTATCGAGCGTTTGATTATATTTGCTGTCAGAATTACTACTGAAAGCTAAGGACCAATCACATAACTGAGATGGTACCTGAATTTTGTTTACACAGAAAACAGTGAAAAATAATGTTGTCTATAGCATGTTGTTGTTGTTGTGGTCTTCAGTCCTGAGACTCTTTTGATGCAGTTCTCCATGCTACTCTATCCTGTGAAAGCATCTTCATCTCCCAGTACCTACTGCAGCCTAAATCCTTCTGAATCTGCTCAGTGTATTCATCTCTTGGTCATGCAAATACTTTCAGAAACGACTTCCTGACACTTAAATCAATACTCGATGTAAACAAATTTCTCTTCTTCAGAAACGCTTTCCTTGCCGTTGCCAATCTACATTTTATACCCTCTCTACTTCGACCATCATCAGTTATCTTGCTCCCCAAATAGCAAAATTCCTTTACTGTTTTAAGTGTCTCATTTCCTAATTTAATTCCCTCAGCATCACCCGACTTAATTCGACTACATTCCATTATCCTTGTTTTGATTTTGTTGATGTTCATCTTATACCCTCCTTTCAAGACACTGTCCATTCCGTTCAACTTCTCTTCCAAATCCTTTGCTGTCTCTGACAGAATTACAATGTCATCGGCGAAACTCAGAGTTTTTATTTCTTCCCCATGGATTTTGATACCTACTCCGAACTTTTCTTTTGTTTCCTTTACTGCTTGCTCAATATACAGATTGAATAGCATCGGGGAGAGGCTACAACCCTGTCTCACTCCCTTCCCAACCACTGCTACCCTCGACTCTTATAACTGCCATCTGCCTTCTGTACAAATTGTAAATAGCCTTTCTCTCCCTGTATTTCACCCCTGCCACCTTCACGATTTGAGAGTATTCCAGTCAAGTCTATAGCATAATTTATTGAAAATGACATGGAGCGTCGAAAATCAGGAGTTACAACGCGATTGCTGCAAGTCCTACCTGCAGAGCTAGCTTCCCATTGCGTTATAAAATACACTCCTGGAAATGGAAAAAAGAACACATTGACACCGGTGTGTCAGACCCACCATATTTGCTCCAGACACTGCGAGAGGGCTGTACAAGCAATGATCACACGCACGGCACAGCGGACACACCAGGAACCGCGGTGTTGGCCGTCGAATGGCGCTAGCTGCGCAGCATTTGTGCACCGCCGCCGTCAGTGTCAGCCAGTTTGCCGTGGCATACGGAGCTCCATCGCAGTCTTTAACACTGGTAGCATGCCGCAACAGCGTGGACGTGAACCGTATGTGCAGTTGACGGACTTTGAGCGAGGGCGTATAGTGGGCATGCGGGAGGCCGGGTGGACGTACCGCCGAATTGCTCAACACGTGGGGCGTGAGGTCTCCACAGTACATCGATGTTGTCGCCAGTGGTCGGCGGAAGGTGCACGTGCCCGTCGACCTGGGACCGGACCGCAGCGACGCACGGATGCACGCCAAGACCGTAGGATCCTACGCAGTGCCGTAGGGGACCGCACCGCCACTTCCCAGCAAATTAGGGACACTGTTGCTCCTGGGGTATCGGCGAGGACCATTCGCAACCGTCTCCATGAAGCTGGGCTACGGTCCCGCACACCGTTAGGCCGTCTTCCGCTCACGCCCCAACATCGTGCAGCCCGCTTCCAGTGGTGTCGCGACAGGCGTGAATGGAGGGACGAATGGAGACGTGTCGTCTTCAGCGATGAGAGTCGCTTCTGCCTTGGTGCCAATGATGGTCGTATGCGTGTTTGGCGCCGTGCAGGTGAGCGCCACAATCAGGACTGCATACGACCGAGGCACACAGGGCCAACACCCGGCATCATGGTGTGGGGAGCGATCTCCTACACTGGCCGTACACCACTGGTGATCGTCGAGGGGACACTGAATAGTGCACGGTACATCCAAACCGTCATCGAACCCATCGTTCTACCATTCCTAGACCGGCAAGGGAACTTGCTGTTCCAACAGGACAATGCACGTCCGCATGTATCCCGTGCCACCCAACGTGCTCTAGAAGGTGTAAGTCAACTACCCTGGCCAGCAAGATCTCCGGATCTGTCCCCCATTGAGCATGTTTGGGACTGGATGAAGCGTCGTCTCACGCGGTATGCACGTCCAGCACGAACGCTGGTCCAACTGAGGCGCCAGGTGGAAATGGCATGGCAAGCCGTTCCACAGGACTACATCCAGCATCTCTACGATCGTCTCCATGGGAGAATAGCAGCCTGCATTGCTGCGAAAGGTGGATATACACTGTACTAGTGCCGACATTGTGCATGCTCTGTTGCCTGTGTCTATGTGCCTGTGGTTCTGTCAGTGTGATCATGTGATGTATCTGACCCCAGAAATGTGTCAATAAAGTTTCCCCTTCCTGGGACAATGAATTCACGGTGTTCTTATTTCAATTTCCAGGAGTGTAGGTTTAAATTAATTTCCTACAAAATTCAACGGTTTAGGCCACTACAATTCCCCAAATCAGCTGAAAGATCTATTCTTAATTTTCTGATTGTTCTTCTTTCGTTTCACCCTCTTTGGGATATTCTGGATCAGTCATTTCTTTGTGCATTGTTCTTTTCTTAGGGCGCAGGGTTTCTTTATTCTTTCTGATCTGTTTTTCCTCTCTTCTTCCGAGTTGAAGGGTTTGGAATTTTGGGCAGATTTGTCTTGGAACCTTATGTTTTCATCTTTAATAATTAATTAAGCTGTTCGATCGATAAGTGAATTTTCAGAAACCTTTAATTCTCCTAGGTCTTTCTCAGTTTCTTTAAACCAGTTGGGTTTCGTTTCGCGGTTACGGAAAAAGTTTAAATTTTTCCCGTTTTGTAGATAATTTCTAACTTATCATTCCTTAAGTCAAAAACTGATCAACAAAATGAAAAATGTTTTTTCTGTGATTAGCGGAAAACATTGATTAGCAGAGGATCTTTCTGCATTTCCGTGTTACATTGCATTTGCTATGTAAATACTGCGAAAAACTGCAGTTTTCTTTGCTTTCCTTAGCAAAATTTCTAATATTTAGCAAAGTTTCTAATATTTAACGTGCAACAAACGTGAAGTTTCAACTCACAATCTCACAAAAATGAAGAGAAAGATTCGAAACAGACATGAGGTACAAATTCCAATAATGGCCGAAGGGATATTCAAAACGCGCCACAATTTCAGTTATAGCTGGTGTAAGGGTGGTTAGTCACAAATAGTTTGGGATTTCTAACCGAGCCATATTTTCACTTATTTACAAAGGTCAAATGACAACGAAACAAAACTACGACTGCCTATCGCTTTCTAGTCTCCATTCATTAGTTATCGAGCTTTATATTTCTGAAGCCATCCTACGAGTACAAAGCTATCAAGAGTCAGTAGGGAGATTGGTACGCTCTAGTTTACAGAAAACATGTGGTTTGTTACATTTCTGCACTAAAACTTGATAATGGGATAATGTAGTCCCGAAAATTTCGACAAATGGTGCACAACAGTCAAAGAAATGGTTCAAATGGCTCTGAGCACTATGGACTTAACTTCTGAGGCCTTCAGTCCCCTAGAACTTAGAACTACTTAAACCTAACTAACCCAAGGACATCACACACATCCATGCCCGAGGCAGGATTCGAACCTGCGACCGTAGCCGTCGCGCGGTTCCAGGCTGTAGTGCCTAGAACCGCTCGGCCACCCCAGCCGGCGCACAACAGTCCCCATGCTGGTTAGAAAACAGTCTTTTGGGGATATAAAACATTATTTCCTTTTTCAAATTCCAGCCTCTAGTAAATATCAGCAAGGTAAAGAGAATTTTTTGTATGTAATGGTAGAATTGGTGTGATAAGTTAACTCTTCAGTAGCACATGTCTGTAGCTTCGTGGAGAGCTAATCAGTAGCAGAACGGAAGAATACAGCGAGATGGTGGTGACATGCTGACCTATGACATCAGGCAGATGTGGCTGTACTTGCAGCCAGTTACGAATGTTGGCGAGTGCCTGCCGGATATCTTCCTCGCTCGTCCCCAGCTGCTGTCGCACAAGCGCCTTCTGCTCTTCTGTTGGGAACTCGAACGCCATACCTGCCACAGAGAGGAGAACCATAACATTATCTTTATGTTGATAGTTCATATGGATTTATGTAAATGTATTCCGTATAAAATGAATATTTGGATAAGGAGTTCCGATAATTTTAATACTTTTTGATCGATACTATCAACGTAATATGAGCCTCAAGATCATAGATACATTTGATTAATAACGTCATATAGTATATACTGCATGAAGGTATCTCCTAGGAACAAGTTTTTAAATATGCGGAGTGTAATGCGCATAAGTGCAAATATTTCTTTTGGCGATTAAGGAGTTGTACTGCACAATATTACATCAGTCTTCACGTTAAGTCTTATAATTATAGCCATTAGAAGTCAGAAGGCAATGGAAACCACTGCATTACATTCACGTAATGTGTATCCATAGAACGTGTACCCTGTAATTGAAGAAGTGTCATGATGATCCCTCCATTGGAAGAAGATTCCGGAATAGTCTCCCATTCGAATCTGAGGGAGGGGGTTACCATGAGAAAAAGATTGAATAATCAACGAAAGGATAACGTTCTAGGAGTCGGGGCGTGGAATGTCAGAAGCTTGAACGTGGTAGGAACATCTGAAATGGGAAATGCAAAGGCTCAATCTAGATATAGTAGGGGTCAGTGACGTGAAGTGGAAAGAAGACAAGCAGTTCTAGTCACATTAAAGGCAAAGGTCTCGAGTTCGAGTCTCAGTCCGGCACACAGCTTTAATCTGCCAGTAAGTTTCATATCAGCGCACACTCCGCTGTACAGTGAAGATCTCATTCTGGAAACATCCCCCAGGATGTGTCTAAGCCATACAATATCCTTTCTTCCAGAAGTGCTAGTTCTGCAAGGTTCGCAGAAGAGCTTCTGTGAAGTTTGGAAGGCAGGAGACGAGGTATGGCAGATTTGAAGCCGTGAGGACGGGTCGTGAGTCGTGCTTAGGTAGCTCAGTCGGTAAAGCACTTGCCCGCGACAGGCAAAGGTCCCGAGTTTAGTCTCGGTCCGGCATACAGCTTTAATCTGCAAGGAAGATTCAATCTCATCATTGTTTGCGAACGTCAAGTCTACAAATGGCTGCAAATAATCTCATATTAGCCGAACATTACTACTTAAAGATAATGATCAGTTCAGTTGATCCAGAAGACCTAGTCAGTTTTCTTGTATCGCAGCCCACTCCATTACGGAGCCACTACTGTAAGTAGGCTGTTTAGGTTTTATATGTTGGTAACGTCACGTGGCGCTCTGTATGAAAATCACTGACTGTGCTGTGTGAAGTCTGTGGCTGGTTTGCATTGTTGGAATATTTGCTATTGTGGTGTCGGGCTGTTGGATGTGAACATCACGCAGCGTTGCTTAGTTGGAGGTGAGCCGCCAGCAGTGGTGGATGTGGGGAGGTTTCACTTCCAGCCTGCATAGCCCCTTAATGACAACTTACGTCCAGGGCTCCGTGGTGTCTGGGTCATATCCGAACACTGCTATCAACACTTACCAACTTAAACAGGGCTCATCTGATCTGTTCACGGTTTTCCGGGCGTCTACGGTAGAACCGACATGGTAACGAGCCCAGGAAGGGTGCTGCATGCGATGTTGTACTATTAGCGAAGGCACTCATTTTGGTCGTCTGATTCCATAGCCTATCAACGCCAAAATTCGTCGCAGTTTCCTAATATATACGTTCATATTACGTCCCACATTGACTTCTACGGTTATTTCACCCAGAGTTGCGTGTATTTTAGCACTGACAACTGTAAACAAACGCTACTGTTCTCAGTCGGTAAGCGAATGCCCTCTGCCAGTGCGTAATGCCTGAAATGTAGTATTTTCGGCACACTCTTGACACTGCGTAACTTGGAATTCTGAATTCTCTAACGATTTCCGAAACAGAACGTATCATGCATGTAGCTCCAATTACCATTCCGCGTTTGAAGTCTTAACACCCGACATACGGCCGTTATCATATCGGCAACCGTTTTCACATGAATCAAGTGAATACAAATGATAGCTTTACCAATGCATTGCCCTTTTATACTCTGTGGACGCGATACTGCATACAGCGTGTTCGCAAATTCCCATTACGGACTTCTAGGAATTTTAGAGTGAAGTGAGTATATAATATTGTGAACAGGAACTCATGTCCGGAAACGTACCGTTTCCGTTCTACGACGGTTTCAAGTCAGATGTATAATGCGCCCACGTCTGCTGAGCGAAAGAGAAAAGTGTCAGAGTTGCTTGTCCTGGTATGCAATAGCACAGACAGGATAATGTGTACTACGTGAGACACCTGATGTTATATTGCATGAGTACTGTTCTCTACCTGCAATATACTCTGTACTTTTTTGTGTTGGATAATGTAAACATGTTATGTTTAAGTGTTTGTACTAAACAAATGTGTTTCCTTTCGAATTGTGACCTGATAATTGTACTGCTTCACTCCTAATTCATTTCCTCAAGCGGAAGTGGATGCGTTAGGGGGCTCCGGAAAGGCTGAAAATCATGAAAAGTTCAATTTTTACTTTTTTGCGTTTTCTGAATGTGCAGACTATTACCTTTTAATAGATATATAATTTATTCAATTCCGAAGACTACAACTATTTTTAAATTTTTTTTTGAAATGTGTTCTACATGGGCGTGACCCACTGTGGCGCTGTTAAACTGCTGTCAAATGGTGTTATTATTAACGTCCGTGTTCATCAGGTACATTTTAGTGATGTGAGATAAAGTATGTGTTGTGGCTAACCTGTGATGGTCCAATATATATCGCTGGTGTGATTGTCGATTGTTTCATGTTTATTTACTCTGTCGTTATCTCGAAAATATTCGTAATTAATTCTGTTTCTTGAGTCTCTGTTTTGTTGAAGTATAATAATGAGTAAAAGTAAAGTTATTAGAAATCCTCTGAAGGCTTTTAAGAGAAGGAGAAATGTTGGAAAGCCAAAGGTATTTAGAAATATGGGAATGAAGATAGGTACTAACATGGTACGAGCGATGCTTGCTTTAGACAAGGAACGCCTTCGGGCTGCAGACAGGGCTGTAAAGAGTCTAGAAATACAAGCAAGAGTAAACAGGAGGAGGAACAAGAGGAAGCTGGAGGAGGAGTTTGCAGAGGATGAAGATAATCCATCCTATGGACCTGGAATGCACTAAAAAGTTAATTCAATCTTTGTCGCTCGATTCCCAAAACTTTTATTTTCTCATACTAATTACATGTTTTCTAAGGATCTTCCAAACATATTTGTTTCAAACTTTCAGTAAATGTTACACAGTACCTTCTGCATAATTTAACACAGCCTTTTTCCAAAAAACTGTATATTTTTGAATATATAAATAAAAAATTGCAAAAAAAATGTTGTGAATTTTCATTACAATTGAAAAAAAATCATCTTTAATAACTGAACTAAAATTTTGTAAAATCCCTGTGTTAAGTTGTAGCCCATATTCCAATAAATAATCTGTAAAAAGTTCAACTTCCTACCTCAAATACTTTGTGAGAAAAGATGTAATTTATAAGCGTTATTTTAACATTGCAGGTATAGGGCGTTCCGGAGCCCCTTAAGTGAAGTGAAACCACCGTAGAACGAAAACGGTATGCATATCGCTATGGGATGACTTTTGTCCTCTCATTGTATATCTATGTGATTTTAGAGACAAATATTTTTCGATGTGAACCATCTGGTGTAAATATTTATTGTGTGATGCGTCTCTTACCATTGTGTAGTATAAACTAGCGGCAAATAAGTAATGAGAACTAGAACACCAAAAAACTAATATTACAGAAGCCGGGGGTGGCTAAGATTTCGGCTCGCTGGCCCTGCCCAGGCACCAGTGCTCAAGCCCTCAGGTTCGCTTCACATTTCCCCTAGCGCCATGCCACGCTGTCTGAACGCGAGGAGGGAGAAGACCGGAAAACAGCGAACGCGCCGCATTTAAATGGCAATAAAGTCACACTAGATGCGACTTGGTTTGACTTTTCACATTTATTAGTGACAAAGATAGCAAACGATACAAGTATTCGGCCGGCCGCGGTAGCCGAGCGGTTCTAGGCACGTCAGTCCGGAACCACGCGGCTGCTACGGAACTCCATCCAGGCCCGGGGACTTTTGAGAAGGCGATCCCATGATGAGTTTGTAAACTTCCTCAGGCTGAAAGGCAGCTAAGAGCGTTTTATTATGTTTAGGTGTAATTGTCACATCCAATGTGATTACTAGTGGGTCGTAAAAGGTTTCACTAGACTCACCGATTTCGTAGATGTCTACATAGTATTGGTGTAAGACACGCACTGTATCAGGTTGTGTCATTACGAAACGTGGGAGAATAAATACGAGGGCACCGGCGACGGGTCTGATGCCGAAGCAAATGGTATAAGGAAATAAGTTCATCCGGCACTAATGAACGTGGCTTGAATCGCATTTTTAAACCTTCCATTTGTATTCTCTACAAGGTCAACAATTCTGCTGTACACGCGTAACATCCGCAATTCGCAGAGCGGCGTGATCCGCAGCATCATAAAGTTCACTCAGAATGGAATAGTAACATTCGTAAGTTCGCCGGAAGTCTCGCACTTTGTAGCACAGAAAAGTATCAAAGATTCCAGAATGAGATATTCACTCTGCAGCGGAGTGTGCGCTGGTATGATACTTACTGGCAGATTAAAACTGTGTGCCGGACCGAGACTCGAACTCAGGACATTTGCCTTTCGCGGGCAAGTGCTCTATCGACTGAGCTACCCAAGCACAATTCACGCCCCCTCCTTACAGCTTTACTTCTGCCAGTACCTCGTCTCCTACCTTCCAAACCTTACTGAAGCTCTCCTGCGAACTTTGCAATTTTAATCTGCCCGGAGGTCGAGCGCACACTCCGCTGCAGAGTGAATATCTCATTCTGGAAACATGCCCCAGGCTGTGACTAAGCCATGTCTCCACAGTATCCCTTCTTTCAGGAGTGCTAGCTCTGCAAGGTTCGCAGGAGAGCTTTTGTAAAGTTTGGAAGGTAGGAGACGAGGTACTGGCAGAAGTAAAGCTGTGAGGACGGGGGGTGAGTCATGCTAGGGTAGCTCAGTCTAAGTGCAATTGCCCACGAAAGGCAAGGGTCCTGAGTTCGCGTCGCGGTCAGGCACACAGTTTTTATCTGCCAGGAGGTTTCGTGTCAAATCTTTCCTGAGCCCGATTTTGCCAGCTGTGTCCAACAGGCAACGAAGCAAGAGTAGTTCCCAATGGACCGTAGAGTAAATTTCCACACGGTTCGCATCACGTCATCGAGAGAGGAGTCAGCTAGGTGAGCGGCGCTTATCATCCATGGAGGGCGGAACCATTTGACTGGTTGCCTTTCAAGGTTGAAAGCTGTAGTAACGGGGTAGTGATCCGTAAAGGGATGACTTCAACATGAAGAATACTATCGAGCAGGCAGTCTGATAAGTAAAACCCGTCTAATCTGCTTCTATAAGTTGCATTAAAGTGGGTAAATTTAACTAACGCCGGGTATGTACATGTCCAGACCTCTTCCAGACGTAAGTTGCGGACCAATTCATGTAATTCACGAGAGAAAGTAAAATTAGGAGATTGACCTGCAGGACGCAACGCACAGTTAAAATCACCATCCAACAGAATACCCTGGGAACAGATAAACAATTTCCACTTTATAAAAACGCGAATAGTGCCAGATGGCGCATATAAAAGAACCAAGGTAAGATTAAAAAGCTGACAACCTATGCCCTTGCCAGAAGCCAACATTACCTCTTCAGCAATAGGAATGCCTTCGCAAAACAATAAGGCAGTCCTCGCAGAATATTAGGGTGCTACATTAAAGATCATACGAAAACCAGGTAAGGAGAAATGGCTAAATAACACCTCCTGTAAGAATACAATGTCTGCACATGAATCACAAATGAACTGACGCAGCGAAGCCAGTCGCAGTTATGAATCCACACGATTAACATTTAAGGAAAGGAACATGTGGGCTTGGGTCATTGACCACAGCTGTACAGGGGCGTACGGAACGAACCGCAGAGTTAGGTAGACAGCTGAGCGTCAAGGTCCATTGAGGAATCCACAGATGAATCAGACATCGGGAGCCAAAACCCCAGCCATCGCAACCTTTCTTCTTAAATTTCTTATGTGCCACCGCACGGTCAGGTTCTACACACTGTTTCTGTCGGCTACGTAGTACGGCGGCAACTGCATCCGGAGGTGAGGGAGTCGCAGCCTCCTGCCCCTCAGAAGAAGTGTCATGTAATGCAGGTCCAGTCACCAAGGTGGAAGCAGTCTGTGGAACCACCACTGTAACAGGTAATGCTTTGTCACTAATTTTATTCTCCTCTGGAGTTTCTGTAGGTGTCAAATTCAGGAAAACGTTTGAAGACGAAGTAGCAGGAAAACACTGTCACGTCTCTCAGACACAAAGAGGAAGGGTGGAACCCAGCTCCCTCTCCAAACACATGCAACTCAGAAGGAGCCACTTTGCGAGCAGGAGGGATGCAGAGATAAATTTTTCGCCATTCATCGTACCACGGACGGGAGATCTCGTATCACCGAGAGGAGTAGTGGACAAAATCGGTGCGGAGGAGGTTGGGGTAGAAGAAGGCAGAGCCAAATCTTCACCCTTACCATTGTGAGTAGGACGTCCATTGTTTGTCATTGTTGCAGGCTCTATATTGGGGGCAATGGGATTCTGATCATATTGCGGAGTTACCTAACCTAACCGTCTGGATAAGTAAATACCCAACGTTAGTTAAATTTACCCAATTATCAGATCTGTGTTTTCTTTCCTGTGATCCGAAACAGAAGTAAGTACGACTTTGGGAGTGGATCGAAAAAGATCGCAAACCTTAATTTGCCACACTACACTAATGACGGCCTTAATACGATCACCCTCTACATCTACATATATATTCCGCTAGTTACCAATCGGTGTGTGGTGGAGGACACAATTCGCGCCAAAGTCATATCCCCCCCACTGTTCCACTCGCGGATCGCTCGAGGGAAAAACGACTGTCTGAACGCCTGAGCACGAGCTCTTATTTCCCTGGTCTTTGAATGATGATCATTGCTCGATTAAAAAAGTTGGTGGTAATAATATATGCTCTACATCCTCGGTGAAGATCGGATTTCGGAATTTAGTGAGCAGCCCCTTCTGTTTAGCGTGCCGTCTATCTGAAAGTGTGTCCCACTTCCAACTTTCAATGACATTTGTAACGCTCTCGCGATGGCTAAATGAACCAGTCACAAATCTTGCCGCTCTTCTTTGGACCTTCTCTATCTCTTGAATCAGGCCCAACTGGTAACGGTCCCATACCGACGAACAATACTCCAAGAGTGGACGAACTTACGTATTGCAAGCTATTTCCTTTGTCGAAGGACTGAATCGCTTAGAATTCTACCAATAAACCGCAATCTAGAGTTCGCCTTACCCGTTACTTGTGTAATCTGATCATTCCATTTGAGATCATTTCGAAAAGTCACACCCAGATACTGGACGGACGTTAGTCCTTCCAAAGACTGGGCATTTATTTTGTACTCGTACAATGGGGATTTTCACCTAGTTATACGCAGTAGGTTACACTTACTAATATTGTGAGATAACTGCCAGTCATTACACCACGCATTTATTTTCTGCAAATCCTCATTGATTTGTTCACAACTTTTGTATGATAATACTTTCCAGCAGACCACAGCATCATCGGCAAACAGCCTCAGGCCGCTGTCAATACCATCAACCAGATCGTTTATGCAAATCGTAAAAAGCAGAGGGCCTATTACGCTTCCCTGGGGCACACCTGAAGTTACTCTTGTCTCTGTTGAACTCATCCCGTTCAGGGCGACATACTGCTCCCTGTCTGTTAGAAAACTTTCTATCCAACCGCAAATGTCATTGGATAGACCGTAAGCGCGCACTTTTTGTAGCAAGCGACAGTGCGGAACTGAGTCGAACGCCTTGTGAAAGTCGAGAAATATGCCATCAACCCGGGACCCGGTATCTAGATCCTGTTGTATATCATGCACAAAGAGGGCCAGCTGTGTCTCGCATGACCGCTGTTTCTGCAGATGAGCTTCTCAGAGTCTAGAAAGGTCACTATGTCTGAACACAAAATATGTTCCATGATTCTAAAACAAATCGATGTCAGTGAAATTGGCCGGTAATTATGTGCATTCAATTTTCTATCTTTTTTATAGATTGCTATAACCTGGAGCTTCTTCCAGTCCAGTGGAACTTTCCTGTGTTCCAATGATCTCTGATGGATAAGAGTGGTGCTATATTAGTAACATAGTCAACATAAAATGTTATGGGGTTACTGTCTGGGCCAGATGCCTTCC
Source organism: Schistocerca nitens (assembly GCF_023898315.1). Taxonomy (NCBI): domain Eukaryota; kingdom Metazoa; phylum Arthropoda; class Insecta; order Orthoptera; family Acrididae; genus Schistocerca; species Schistocerca nitens. The sequence continues at coordinate 255,889,762 of NC_064618.1, forward strand.
TGGCGTCTAACGATCTTAACTGTTTTACAATCCCAGATACACTAAACACTATGTCAGCCATCCTTTCGTTTGTTCAGTAATTGAAAGGGGGAATGGTGCTGCAGTCCTCTACCGTAAACGAGTTTTTGAAAGCTAGGTTTAGTATTTCTTCCTTCTGTTTATCATCAGTTACATTACCCGTACTGTCTACAAGAGAAGGTGTTGAACTATTTGTAGCGTTCATAGATTTTACGTACAACCAAAATTTTTTGGTGTTATTTTTAGAATCTGCAGATAAAATATTGCTTTCAAATTCATTAAAAAATCTTTCATTGTACTCGTAGTTTTGACAGCTGCTTTCATTTCGCATAATTTCTGTTTGTCAGCGGGGCAGTGACTACGTTTAAAACGACTGTGCAAAATTCTCTGCTTTCTCAACAACTTCCTAATATATTTGTTGTACCAAGATGGATCCTTTCCCTCCCCCATACTTTTGCTAGGCACATTCGTCTCAAGCACATGGTGGACAATACCTGGTGGGTAATTAGACCGAACGTGTCCACTTTCATTACATAGGAAGCAGGTTCCTTCTTGACCAGTATACATGACACGAACGCGGTAACATCACATTTGTAAATGTGATGGAATATGGCGTTTGACATGCTTTTCTACGCAACGAAATACACTATAGCACTGTAATCTATGTCAAGTAGATCAGCGGTTAAGAAAGACATTTTTCACCTTGCTATAAAGAATCAATATGTCCTTTAGAAAGTTGCCATCTACCAACGGCGGAGAAGTTGAACACTCGTGCATTGTTATCATCAATTTCAGCATGTGCGACTGACACCATACTAACGGAATTATCATGATGCTTGAACGGGACTTGAGGACCATGTCGCGAAACAAATATTTCAACGTGACGGGGATCCATAAATTTCATGTAAAATGCGTACTCGTCTGCTTCAAAATAAGCGGTGCGGACCTTATCGGAGTTCACATGAATTGTATCGACAAGCCAGTCGTGGATTTGAGACCCTGGCTACAAGTGTGGCGTTGTTTTATCGAAAGTAAAGCTGACAGTACCTTTTCGTGGAATACACGTGGAAACCATGGTAGACGTAGCGGAGACCTCGACGCCGCTGCAAGTAGACGGACACAAACAGAGAGTAAGGCGGAGCGGAGGTGCTACGACTCACTCGGCAGACAGAACAACACTAATGAGGAATATTTCACTCAAGTGACGCTGCGGCAAGTGAGAATAACAGTAACCTTCCCGCTCGAAGTGAAACTGCACTTACTTAATAACAGGACGCTCTCATGAATTGTAACTGCGACGCCGGCAATTATGATCTCTGTTAAAGAAAATCTACGTATTAACACCCCCTACTGTTTTACATCCTTGAAGTAACAAACTGAATGCTCCTACTGTGCAAGATAATCACGAGCTCATAAAATTCTGAATAGTTCCAGGCACTTAAGTCATCTCCGTTCAATCGTCGTTTCTCATGAATCCATTTAACACTCATATCGAAATTAAATGGTAGAGGGAAGGTAATTACGATATTTCTATACGTAGCATTCATCCAAAAGACTAAATTACATGGTTCAAAATGGTTCAAATATCTCTGAGCACTATTGGACTTAACATCAGAGGCCGTCAGTCCCCTAAAACTTAGAACTACTTAAACCTAACTAACCTAAGAACATCACACACATCTATGCCCGAGGCAGCATTCGAACCTGCGACAGTAGCGGTCGCGCGATTCCAGACTGAAGCGCCTAGAACCGCTCGGCCACTCTGGCCGGGTAAATTATATGAATGCGTAGCTTAGGAAGTACTGATTGCGGCTCAGAGCATAAATATCTGTTCTACACAGAAAATCCCGAAACTCCACAGAAGCATATTTCGTAATGCTATCGGCTTTTAACATGTCACCTACGGAGTGCTACGGAATCCAGCGGAACTCCGGAAATGGATTCATGTTATCAGGGAAATATTCTACGTTATATTTCTGCCGGACAAAATAGCGTATAGACATCTGAAACAGTGAATAACTGCTTATCGGTAGTACCTGTGCAACGAGAGCTCCTTCCTCCGCGCGTCTTGATTCTGGGGCAAATGCACTGCTACTGACAGCCCAAGAGACGGCTGACTGGTCCTAAGCCTGGGAGCAGTCAAGGACGTCCACAGTACCTGCTGCACCGTTGCTCCAGTAGCAGCAGCAGCTTTATTCACCAGCAGATCGCTTTTTACAAGGAAATAGGACATGTCAAAGTATTTACAAGTTCAGACCAATTTAAAATAAGCTAATTCGTATACACATAGATTTACAGATTCCTAGTTAGAGACAAGCGATAGATTTATTCCTGTTATACAATATTTTTTTACAAATAACTTACCAATAATGTAATGCCACACTGTCCACTCATAGCTCCTATCAGTCACTGCACACATTATACACACATCGTTTCATATCACTTCACTCTCTACACACACCAACACACACACACTGGTGATCTCTGGGCCATTTTCTGCACCACAGTTCCCCACTTGCTATCCTGAGAAACTGAGTCACCATCCCTCTATAGTGAGTGAGATGTTCAGCTCAGAAAGAGGAAGAGGTGTCAGTATCGTGCAATGCATAGCTTGGGGGTAAGTTTATCTAGAAAAAGAAAAGGAAGGAAAAAATATAGTGTGAAGGTGTTATGTGGAACGTTGGATATTTTTTAATCATTATTATTATGTATTTGTATAACATTGTTTTAACCAAACCCCTATCCTGTTTTGTCTAAGTAATCCTTCAATGCGTAAAATGTATTGCGTAACTTGTGCTTTTCAGCTACCTTTATGAATAAGTGTATTTTTGCCATTTCTTATCTCTTTTGGTAATTTATTGTACAGTTTTATTCCTTGGTAGAAAACGCTGTTTTGAGTTTTATGTTTATTTTTTCTTGGGAAATGTAAGTTGAGTCTAGCTCCTGTTCCAGGGACGTGGACAGATCTGTTTGTGCAGAAATTGCCAATGTTATTTTTGATGTGTACAAGTGACTGGCAAATGTATTCACAAGGAACAGTTAAAATCCCCAGTGTTTTGAACAGATCTTTCCAATGAGCTGGACTACCATTTTTGGTTTTGATTCTTATGGCTCATTCCTGGAGTTTAAAAACTGTGTTCGTATTTTGTGCATTTCTTCCCCAAAAAAGAATGCCATACCTAAGATTTGAGTGTATATATGAATAGTATATAACTAAAAGACACTGCAAGTTACACGCTAATGATAGGATTCTTAGGGCATAACGTAGCTATCGTTATCTCCCCAATCAAACGACCTCCTGTGCTTGCGTGTCGAGGCAAGATGCTTATCATACAGACCTGAACACGTTTGCTTAATTCTATTCTTTCCGTGGGTTCCCATGATAATTGCCGGAGCTGATGAGATATTTTCACACAAACGATTGTTACCAAAGACTTAGAGGTCATTGTTAATTTAAAACGGCTTCTACTCCTCAAGTATTATTTGAAGACCATAGGGAAAAGAAACAGGAAAGTCATTTTAACATAAAAGTAAATTTATCGCAAATTCTCACTGTCAGCCGTCGGTACTACAACGCAATTAAAATGACTTACAAGTAACATCGTGAATTACCGAGATACAAAGAGTCTTACTTTTAGTGGTGACGCAAATAAAGTTCTAAGTCGATTTTCCCACGGAAAGAATGGGGCAAGTTCAGGCTCTGCTTCTTCAGTTTACATCACAGAATTAGGTTAGTTGAGTTCCGACTGCAGACGTGATCGGTTGAGTATCTTCTTCTGTGTCGCTTTCTTATAGTCATAATGTTTAGCTTTGTGATAGTAGTCCGGTCGTCATACGATCTTTAAAATTTGTGGATCAACACAAGATGAAGGTAAGAAGCCATCAGTTAATCGATCAGCTAAAAAGAGAAAAAAATTGTGGCAGAACAAGTACTGTTTGTAAAGAACTCAGGGCGATGTTTCATGAATTAGGTAGTGACGACGAATGTTCATTGTTTGAGAGTTTCAAACAAATCAAACCGCTCGAAAGGTAACAGCTGTTAAAAAATTTTAATATGTTAGGTAGCTGGAATGATCAAAATTCCTATTTAACCAGGTTAATTTCTGTAGCATTATTTGCTCGAAGACGGCATAGGTACTACGATGCCAATGTCAGAAATTACTCTTTCTGATTCATTGTCAGAATCAAACGAAATGGTATCAGGAGTGAAATTCCTGTTTGCCAAAAGACCTTCATTGCATTGCATGGAATAACAAAGGGCACACTGCAGACTATACAGTCCTATATGAAGGATACAGGATTATCCTCCAAAGAAATAGGCATGCATGCTAACCGACCTTGGAAACTATCCAAAGAAAAGAAGTCAGCAGTTATAAACCACATAGGTGCAGTTAAGGGAAGAAACAGCTATTGTGGCAAGGTAAATACAGATAGAAATTATCTTCCAGACGACCTATCAGTAAAAAACGTGCCATGAGTTGTATAAAGAAAAACATCCTGAACTACCTGTTGCATATGAGACCTACCTGAAAATATTTAATAGCAAATTCAGTTTATCAAGAGGATACCCACGTACTGATACCTGCTCAACAAATGGTATACTTCGAGCTGAATTAAAATGTCTGAATGCAAAGTTTTCGGAAAAAATCTATGAAAAAGAAGGATTAGTAATTACAAACAAAATTAAAGTACTTAGTACGGAAGACCAGGTTCACAAAGTAGGGGCTGTTAGATTTTATTCACGAAAGCTAAAACCGAGGCAAGAAAGTGAATAGATAGCAGAAAATGAAGCAATATAAGTGGACTTTCAAAGAACCTATCCTAGCCAAATATCAGCAAGCGTCATTTATAGTTTTACAGTTTCGACATTCATTAGCTGTACATCACTGACACAGAGTTTTATACTTACGCTAAAGATGTAGAGGATAAAGAAGTAAATAAAGCTATTAGCTTCTTGCAAAGTTTTGTGAGTGAAAGCCTTTATCCAAAAGTAGCAGTTCTTGTCAATAATTTACCACAAAAATCTATAGGGTGTACAACCAGTGAATTAATGTTTATAGAGTTAGAGGAAAGGAATAGATCGGCTCTTTACCCACAATACCCAAACTTAGCATTCCATGGGAAGAAAAGGTGGGCAAAGTTGCTGAAATGAAGATATGCTTTGAAAGGAGACCAGGAAAGCCACAAAGCAACGGGGTAGGAGAGAAGGTACTATGAAACGTCCCCTTTGAACAATTATACATGACTGTGCTTAAACTGACACACAATATTTTTTTAGCGCAACGCAATCTGACTTTCAAAAATCCCTACAAAAGAATGGCCCTGACCAACATTAACCTATACGTTTCACAAATCACTTACCTCACAAAAATCTTGGTTACTCGAACTACTGCAATACAGCGAGCGCCACTACTGCCAGCTAAATAAAAGATTCAAACTACGGAAGGCACTAACTACTGATAGGCATAGTTAGCAAATGAAAGATTTTAATAGAGAACAAACAATGTATTTACCTTAATAGTCATCAAAAGTCATAATATATATAGCAGTTCATGACATCCAGTCTTACAAATTTCAAAATTCCGCCATTTCTCTCCTCGTGTGGACCTGGTCCAGTATTTATGCCTATGGCCTTCCCCCTCCACCAACGGCTGCAGGCGCTTCCTCTGTGGTTCGCGCCCATTCCCTGCGACCTGCTGGAGCGCGGCTGCTCCGTTTTCGGTACGCTGCGGTTCTACGTGTTCCCTCTGCGGTCCGCGCCCACCAAACCCGCTCCTGGGGGTTTCATCTACGGTCTGGGGTACCAAGCGTTCCCCCTGCGGTCCGCGCCCGCTCACCACGACCTGTTGGAGCGTTGCCGCTCCGTTTTTCGTCCGCTGCGGCTCTAGATGTCCCCTCTGCGGTCCGCGCCCACCAGTCCCACTTCTGGGCGTTCCATCTTCGGTCTGGTGCGCCTGGCAGTCCGTCAGGGGCTCGTTTTCCATCTCCATGTCTCTGGTTCTTCTGTTTGTGTAGTGTTGCAGCTGGCCCCGTTGCTCCTTTAACAATTCCAGAGCCGGATCCTATGCTCTGCTTAGTTGGTACCCTGTGTCACGGTTCATAAGATCGTCAGCCATTTTAATTTCTATCGATTCTCTTATAACACTGTCCCAAAATCTGGGTGTTTGTGCTAGAATCTTGGTATCCTCATACTTCATGGCATGATCTAGTTCTAGACAGTGTTCAGCAATGGCTGACTTAGTCACCTGTCTTAATCTAGTGTGCCTCTGATGTTCTTTGCACCTGATCCCCACAGTTCTGGTCGTCTGGCCAATGTAGGACATGCCACATTGACAAGGTATATTGTAAATCCCTGGTTTTCGTAATCCCAGGTCGTCTTTGACACTCCCCAGCAGTCCCCCGATCTTGTTGGATGGACAGAAAACACACTTGATATTGTGTTTACGGAGGATCCTACTGATTCTGGCAGAAATAGAGCCAGCATAGGGCAGATATGCCACCTTCTTTGCTTCATCTTGGTCTTCTTCAGGAACATGTGGTGTAGTGGCTGGTTGGAGTGCCCTCTCAATTTGTCTGTCCGTGTATCCATTCTTGGAGAAAACTGTTTTGAGATGTTCTATCTCTATAGGTAGATTCTCTTGGTCTGACAGGGCCCGTGCTCTGTGGACCAAAGTCTTCAGAACCCCATTCTTCTGTGCAGGGTGGTGACAGCTGCTGGCCTGCAGATATAAATCAGTGTGGCCAATTGATCCATCTGCTTTCCTCTGGACTAGTACATCCAGAAATGGCAGCTGGCCATTCTTCTCCAGTTCCATGGTGAACTCGATATTAGGGTGGCATGAGTTAAGATGTTCGAGAAACTCATGGAGCCTGTCCATCCCATGTGGCCAGATCACGAAGGTGTCATCCACATACCTAAAGAAGCATGTGGGTTTAAATGTGGCTGTCTCCAATGCCCTCTCCTCAAAACTCTCCATAAACATGTTGGCAACCACAGGGGACAGTGGGCTGCCCATGGCTACACCTTCAGTTTGCTCGTAATATTGGTTTCTGTACAGGCAATACGTGGATGTCAGTGTATGACTTAACAGGTCCAACAGAGCACCGTCAAATTTCTCTGCAATCAGTTCTAGTGAGTCCTTCAGTGGGACCCTGGTGAACAGCGATACCACATCAAAACTAACCATGATGTCCGAATCTGTGATGTGCAGTTGCTTGAGGCGTTGCAGGAAATCTTCTGAGTTGCGGATGTGGTGAATACATTTCCCCACATATGGAGACAGGAGACCTTTCAAGTACTTGGCTGTTGTGTACGTAGGTGCCCCAATATTACTGACAATTGGACGTAGGGGCACGCCCTCCTTGTGTAATTTAGGCAGACCATACAGAACTCAGCATCTTCCCTTTCTTCTCTCAGTTTTTTGCTGAGGTGTCGAGATGCAGATGTGGTACCAGTATTTGCCAGAATTAGACATCACATCAACTCCAGAGCGGCGAACAAGATAAAACGCAGAGCCAGCATGGCACTGGTGAGAGAGAGGATTCGAGATTTGCGCCTCAGGTTAGATGTTATGGCCAGGGAGCTGTTACACATTCATCTGTACATGGCAGCCTCCTTAACAAGAGAAGATTGGGATTGGGTAGACCGTGCCTCCTGGTCTTTAGCTGAGTGTGCTAGAAGGAATGCCTCATCTTGCCAATCTGCAAAGTTTGACCGCATGAGTAAGAAAGCACAGCAGATGGAAGAGACACGCACTGTGACGAATCTGAGTGGCATACAGTTTGATGATATAACCTTAAAGGTACTCAGCAAGGGTCTCAACTTTGCTACGACCCCTAGAAACGTACTCATTTCAGGTTTCGTCAGTGCAGTAGAGCAAGTTGCAGCCACACTTCCACCTAATGTGGCAGAGGAAGTCCGCCGAGAGACCTGCAGGGCCCTCACCAAGGCCAGGCCGCCGAAATCGAACATCACAACCGAGGAGAGGCTTGCACTCAAGAAACTCCGGGAAGACAACAGCATTGTGGTACTGCCAGCAGACAAAGGGAACTCCACTGTCATCTTGCAGCAGGTGGATTATGATGAGAAAGTACGCCAACTTCTGGAGGACCCTGCATTCAGAATTCTGGAGTGTGACCCCACAGACAAGTTGGCCAAGAAGACTAGTGCTCTCTTGAAGGAAACAGGGATGCCCGATAAGATCATCAGACAACTACGGGAAAAAGCGCCAGTGCCACCTAGACTGTATGGTCTGCCTAAATTACACAAGGAGGGCGTGCCCCTACGTCCAATTGTCAGTAATATTGGGGCACCTACGTACACAACAGCCAAGTACTTGAAAGGTCTCCTGTCTCCATATGTGGGGAAATGTATTCACCACATCCGCAACTCAGAAGATTTCCTGCAACGCCTCAAGCAACTGCACATCACAGATTCGGACATCATGGTTAGTTTTGATGTGGTATCGCTGTTCACCAGGGTCCCACTGAAGGACTCACTAGAACTGATTGCAGAGAAATTTGACGGTGCTCTGTTGGACCTGTTAAGTCATACACTGACATCCACGTATTGCCTGTACAGAAACCAATATTACGAGCAAACTGAAGGTGTAGCCATGGGCAGCCCACTGTCCCCTGTGGTTGCCAACATGTTTATGGAGAGTTTTGAGGAGAGGGCATTGGAGACAGCCACATTTAAACCCACATGCTTCTTTAGGTATGTGGATGACACCTTCGTGATCTGGCCACATGGGATGGACAGGCTCCATGAGTTTCTCGAACATCTTAACTCATGCCACCCTAATATCGAGTTCACCATGGAACTGGAGAAGAATGGCCAGCTGCCATTTCTGGATGTACTAGTCCAGAGGAAAGCAGATGGATCAATTGGCCACACTGATTTATATCTGCAGGCCAGCAGCTGTCACCACCCTGCACAGAAGAATGGGGTTCTGAAGACTTTGGTCCACAGAGCACGGGCCCTGTCAGACCAAGAGAATCTACCTATAGAGATAGAACATCTCAAAACAGTTTTCTCCAAGAATGGATACACGGACAGACAAATTGAGAGGGCACTCCAACCAGCCACTACACCACATGTTCCTGAAGAAGACCAAGATGAAGCAAAGAAGGTGGCATATCTGCCCTATGCTGGCTCTATTTCTGCCAGAATCAGTAGGATCCTCCGTAAACACAATATCAAGTGTGTTTTCTGTCCATCCAACAAGATCGGGGGACTGCTGGGGAGTGTCAAAGACGACCTGGGATTACGAAAACCAGGGATTTACAATATACCTTGTCAATGTGGCATGTCCTACATTGGCCAGACGACCAGAACTGTGGGGATCAGGTGCAAAGAACATCAGAGGCACACTAGATTAAGACAGGTGACTAAGTCAGCCATTGCTGAACACTGTCTAGAACTAGATCATGCCATGAAGTATGAGGATACCAAGATTCTAGCACAAACACCCAGATTTTGGGACAGTGTTATAAGAGAATCGATAGAAATTAAAATGGCTGACGATCTTATGAACCGTGACACAGGGTACCAACTAAGCAGAGCATAGGATCCGGCTCTGGAATTGTTAAAGGAGCAACGGGGCCAGCTGCAACACTACACAAACAGAAGAACCAGAGACATGGAGATGGAAAACGAGCCCCTGACGGACTGCCAGGCGCACCAGACCGAAGATGGAACGCCCAGAAGTGGGACTGGTGGGCGCGGACCGCAGAGGGGACATCTAGAGCCGCAGCGGACGAAAAACGGAGCGGCAACGCTCCAACAGGTCGTGGTGAGCGGGCGCGGACCGCAGGGGGAACGCTTGGTACCCCAGACCGTAGATGAAACCCCCAGGAGCGGGTTTGGTGGGCGCGGACCGCAGAGGGAACACGTAGAACCGCAGCGTACCGAAAACGGAGCAGCCGCGCTCCAGCAGGTCGCAGGGAATGGGCGCGGACCACAGAGGAAGCGCCTGCAGCCGTTGGTGGAGGGGGAAGGCCATAGGCATAAATACTGGACCAGGTCCACACGAGGAGCAGTCTCAGGTCGCACCTGATGAAGGTTACGAGCTACGTGACCGAAATATCGTGCAAGTACGACGCTGATATCCGGCAGAACACCCGACAACCCAAGATGTAATGAGAGAATTGATGAAGCCATGCTTGTGGATGAATGTCGTTGTCACAATTCTTAAATGTTTTGAATTTACGTGTAGTAATGAACAGCTTATAGTCAAAATCATCGTGTCGGCGAGTCGCACATCGCTCATTGTTACTTCGTTTCGGCGGTTACATCTCAAAATGCAATGCGCCTTGCTAATTTATTTCATAATTTCCGAAGTGTCCTGTGTATTTCTATGTCCCTCTTCCAGTACTGGAGCGCGAGTGTCCTCTGAAATATGTAATTCTTGTATTACTTGTGCCAACTGATCTTGTACTTCCCGGATTTCTCTTTTGTACTGTGTATTGATTTGATTTTGATTTTGTTTGAATTTTCTAATTTGTTCATTCTCTTCAATGTCCGTGAAGGCTACAGGTCTTGTGTCATTCAGATCATCATATACCTTTGTAGATAAGTTAGTGAACTGATCTGAAAGTTCGGCTACTTTATCCGTTAGTGAAATTATTTCCTCTGTGTGTTTTTCTGAACCAAGTTTCAGAGTGTCCATTTGTGTTGAAATCATATCTACTGTGTCCTTTAAGTTTTCCTGAGTTTTTGCAAGTTGCGTAACCGAATCGGTAGATGCAACTGAGTCAATTTTAGCTTGCAAGGTGTCGTGATTTTCATGAACAATAGTTTGCAGTTCTTTTATGGCTGCTTCGTGATTCTGTAATGCATTTTCATGACGCGAAAAAATAGGTTGTAAATGCTCACAAATTCGTGTTTTTACGTCATTACACTTTTGACAATTCGATTCAATGTTATGTAACTCAGTAGTTGAATCTTCACGTGTTTGTTCAAGTGTGGTGTCTAACTTCCGAAGATTTTGTTCCATTGTGTCTAACTGTTACTGTGTTTGTCTCTGGTATTATTCCATTGTGTCTAACTTTTGAAGATTTTGTTCCATTGTGTCTAACTTTTGAAGCTTCTGCAGTGTTTGTCTCTGATTTTGTTCCATTGTGTCTAATTTTTGAAGCTTTTGTCGCATTTGTTGCATTAATTGTAATAACAATGCACTGGTGTCTGAAACATGTTCCTCAGTGCTTTTCGGCAGTGAATTTGCACCTGCAACATTCACATTTTGACAAGCGGAAAATGTGTCTTGACTTATTTGAGAAAACTGTGAGGACCCAAAACCTGAATCTACAGTATTTGCGAGATTGTGTCCTGTCATTTCGGATTCCTGAGGCGAGCTATTGCCGACCGATCGATCGATAATGCTTCCCTGTTCACTACTTGTTTCACTGTCTACACCATTATTGACGCCCGCTCCATTTCCCTATGCACAGTTACCAAATTACTACTTTGAATATTAGTTAATTCATTACATGGTGGCGCTAACACACTGCTTTCGTCTTCACTGTCATTTCTCAGTTTACTTTGGAGCCTAGTATTACGTTTTTCACACGCCATTATTGTCACAATATTTCACACGACAACACAGAAAAATACAATTTGAAGAGCAAAAATAAGAGAACACAATAACATAGCATGAAAATAATATCTAGTTAATTGCAGCTGCGAAATACTTGGTACAAATCTACATGCGTGCCGCACCTGTTTTACTGTACAACAATGAAAGACTGCTACTACAATGGAGATTCTCTCTACAATTACGCGCTAGCAATAAACAAAATCTACACTAATTACACGAACTACAAGAAAAAACAGAAGATTCCAGTGAGGTATCCTCGGCTAAGTGTCGACATATGAAACGTCCCCTTTGAACAATTATACAAGAGTGTGCTTAAACTGACACACAGTATATTTTAGCGCAACGCAATCTGACTTTCAAAAATCCCTACAAAAGAATGGCCCTGACTAATATTAACCTATACCTTTCACAAATCACTTACCTCACAAAAATCTTCGTTACTCAAGCTACAGCAATACAGCGAGCGCCAATACTGTCAGCTAAATAAAAGATTCAAACTACCGAAGGCACTAACTACTGATAGGCGTAGTTAGCAAATGAAAGATTTTAATAGAGAACAAACAATGTATTTACCTTAATAGTCATAATAAATATAGCAGTTCATGACATCCAGTCTTACAAATTTCAAAACTCCGCCATTTCTCTCGCCACATCCACCACTGCTGGCGGCTCACCTCCGACTGCGCTATGCTACGCACTGTTAACATCCAGCTGCCCAACACTGCAATGGCAGACAACAATGCAAACTAGCCACAGACTGCACACAGCACAGCCAGTGATTTTCATACAGAGCGCTACGTGGCGTTACCAATAAGAAAACATAAACAGCCTACTTACAACTACTAAGAAACCACCCAAATCCCCTCTTCTTATCGTTTGCTTAATAAGCAGCGTGCCCAATGCAACGTATTTTTATTGGGTTATGCTGTATCAGACAACGTGAGAGGACTGTGTCCTTACAAGGATCTCAAAAAATGCTGTTAACATGATGAAAACACAGTAGTATATATGTGTATATAACTGTCTTCCTTTAAAAGTCGACTGAACTGGATAGGAAAAACTGTCTATTGAATGAACTATTGCCAGTGATATTAATGCAGTACAAACACTAGTTGTATGCATGTATGTTGGAAGAGGAAAGGTATATAAAAGACTTTAAATCACTTGTGAACAAAACCACACATAAAACACAGGTGTAAAAAACAACAGTACTGTATGTGCTACACAGTGAAAGCAAAGCACAATATAATATTCGAGTGTAGATGTGTGTACTAAGTTCCGTGTATATTTTTTCCACCAAGGGCATTGTCTATTACGTATTCAGATTGAAGGTGAAGAGAGTACCTCTCATAGTTATAAAGGTAATGATAAGCCTAAGAAAGGTGAAAATCTAAGGGAAACAAGAAAAAAATAGCTTTTGTAGCTTCGACAACTTCTTCCAAAACCTACTTGTGAAAATACAAGCCCACATGACAGTCAAAAACAGTAACATAAGTGAAACAGACTATAAATTATTATGTGATTTCTATCCAGAAGGAACAACAGCATAACTAACATTCATCTCTAAAAGGGACCATGGAATTATTGCACTTCTTAAACAGCCTCAAGTGAAACATATTGTACTTCACATAGTGAATTTTAGGGTTATGCTAGTTGGGTTTGAGGTATCCTAAGTAGAGACAGTACTTTCTGTCTAGCCTTGCTGTGACTTTATTTTTGTAAGGAACAAGGAATTATGACACTTCCAGCACTCTGTCTGGGCAACTGCTATTTAGCAACCACTTGAGCTTGAAATAACAGGGAAAAAAGGAAGAAGAGAAGTAGCAATGGAACAGCGCTGCCATAAAGGTTTTGGAAGTTCTGTACTTCAGATTTATTTGAGTTCTTTGTTTTAAAGTAATTAGTCTTAATTTGCAAAGGTATTCTAATCTTGAAGAGTGTTGTACTGTAAAGATCTAATGTAAGTCAGACAGATTTGCATTCGCAGACTGACAATACCAACATTCAAAACATTAAAAAAGAGAATCATGTGTGTGAGTGTGTGTGTGAAGTGAAATTACAATGTGATCAAGTGAAAGCAAGACAACTTTGAGTAGCTGATTAACAAACTGTTTGAATCACTTACTTTCACACAGCAGTCCAGATTTCCAAGTCGCGAACATCTCTGTGTGTCTATGTGCTTGGACCAAGGGTGTTCCTATTCATGAACACTGTATTCCATGCACAAGCCGTGACTATGGAAACTGCGTAATCACCGAGTAAGCAACTATTAAACCTGTGGACTTGTGTTGCTGACGACGAACTGTATGCTAGAAGCATCTGAAGACATTATTTTAAATTATGACACTTTAAATTATGAATAATTGATGATTCACTGACTTTGTTGAAAATAAACAAGGATAGTGATAATATGAACAGTAAAAGCTGCTGTGATGAACATGTGTTGGATTTAACGATAAACAAGTAATCGACGAACCCATACAGCAGAAAAGTTGTGTTGATGCTAACAAAGAAACGTCTAACCATGGCAGCTCCTCCCCAACCCATACGATTACAGCTGCGATTAGATATTTCATTTATTATTGGCATATCTCGTTTCCAGCTTTCTAAATGATTATTTATGCGTTTTCCTTCAGTAAGCTATTAGGGTTATTTGTATTTCTGAGACTTTTGTAGTTTCAAGTACATATGTCAACCCTGTCATCTGGATGGCGAGTCTAACTCAGCCTATCCGATCGTACTGAGGGTCAATTTCTGGGGGAGAGCTACCTCCCTGACTGCGGCAGTGAATACCTGTTCTACTGACTAACCAACTGGCATAGCTACTCGTTATAATTGTAAAGCAAGAAACTTATCTACGTAAAACCTTTGTATCAATATTATTCTACTATTGCAATTACAGCTGCTCGCCATACTTCTAAATCAAGAAATCTGTCTACGTAAAACAAATCAACGCTGTTCTGCAACAACTACAAGTATAGCTGGTTTTCATGAAACAAGTAAATCAGAAGACTCGTCTACTCTAAACCTTCGCTAAACCTTTACATCGACAAATACAGAAAATATCTGATGTTCAGTGGACCATAACAAAATCAACTGTATTGCAAAACTCATACTTCGTGAAATCTATGCTGTTAACTGTCAAGAAGCAAGAACTTGGATGGTTAACAAATGTTGTTTGAGGTTAACGGCCCCCTCCTCGTTGGGTTTTCCTCGGACCATGTCTAAATGGTGGTGAACGGGGGTGGGGGGGAATTAGTAAATTAGTAAATTCGATCCCAGGTGTAATTAAAACCCAATCACGTAAGAACTGAAAAATATCATCGATCACGTTGGTGTATGTATTATCAAAACCAAACTGCGTATACTGTATTCACATGCTGTATTCTGTAAACTTAAAAACAAAAATTAATATCAAATACTACTATTTGATGTTTTGTAACAACACATTTTAACGCAATATCGTAAAGATTTTACTCCTACTCCAAACTGCCTTCATGTTTATGTTCAGAGAAGCATGTAAACGTATGTTAGCCAAAATTAGTATTCACGTCCAAAGAAAGAAAAACAAAGTTGCTACCCAAAATGATAATGAAAAATAAGAATTCACAATGTATTTGGCATTATCAAGAGCGTATAAGAAATGAAATTAACAAAATTGCCGAAAAGTGAGGTGAAAGGTGAATAGAACAAAAATGGCAACATACTTGCTAATTCAGCAAATAACGTCTATTACTATTAGTGCCTGTATAATATAGTATCTTATTTCGAGTCATTTTAAGCGTTCTCCACATCATTGACGGTAGGTGAGATAGATTCCACAGAATTTCCCACTCGTAACTCAAGCATTGCTATAACTTTTTTCGTTGACTATTAGAAACCAAAAGGCACAACCGCCATTTTAGAAACCTCACTTTTGCAAAGATTTCGCTTAGTCTTTACTTGTGTTTCAGAGTTTACTGAATTCATTATATAATGCGTATACGGATAATTATTTCAAGACAAAACGTTAATTTATCTTTCCGATGTAGATATTACGAACACAGTCTAAGCTGAAGTAAGAACTGCTGTGAATAAAACGAAACATAACTGTTATTAAATATTCGTGTGAATTATTTACTTATCCTCCGCACTGAAATATTTCAGATAAGAAAGGGATAACTGAAAAATCGTATACAAGCAAATTCCATGTGCAGTTTCGTGATCGTCTTTGGTAGACAGAATTTCATAGTCGCTAATCAGCTCAAATTTAATTTTGATGATACAGGAACATGCGGCACGTGTAGAATATTACAACCCGTTGTTGTTGTGGTCTGAAATCATAAAACTCGTTTGATGAAGCTCTCCATGCTACTCTTCATGTGCGAGACTCTTCAACTCCGAATAACTACTGCAATCTACATCCTTCTGAACCAGCTTGCTGTATTCATCTCTTTGTCTCCCTCAACGATTTTAATTCCCCACTGTTCCTCCTGAACTTAATTGATGATCCATCGATTTTTCAGAATGCGTCGTATCAAAAGATCCCTTCCTTTAGTCAAGTTGTGCCACAAATTTCTCGTCTCCCTAATTCTATTCAGTATCTCTACATTAATTACGTGATCCACACATCCAGTTTTCAGCATTCTTCTGTTGCTCCACATTTCTAAAGCTTCTATTCTTTGTCTAAACTGTTTATCGTCCCTGTTTCACTTCCATACATGGCTACATTCAGAGAAATAGCTTCAGAAATGACTTCCTAATACTTAGGTCTATATTCGATGCTGACAGATTTCTGTTTTTCAGACATGACTTCCTTGCCGTTGCTACCATACATTTCATACCATCTCTACTTCGGCCATCATCAGTTATTTCGCTGCCCAAATACCAAAACTGATCTACTGCTTTATATGTCTTGTTTCCTAATTAATTCCCTTAGCATTACCTGATTTAATTTTACAAAAGTCCATTATCTATTTTTTTTTGTTGATAGGAGATTCTTCCTGGTTTCAGGCGCCTATCGTAAACGGTAAAGACTGCCAGTCTTGCTTGCGAGATTAAGGTGAAGCTCACGATCTGCAGCATGGTCGGTAGAACCGACTGTGGTCCTTTGGTGCAGAGCGGAGTGGAGGGTCTGAATCAGAGGCTCAGACGGTTCTGTGACTACGTAGGTTGCAGATTCCTTGACTTGCACCATCGGCTGGTGGGTTTCCGGGTTCCGCTTAATAGGTCTGAAATCCGCTACACACAGTAAGCGTCTACAAGGGAAGTGTGAGCTGTATGGAAGAGACTGGGTGGTTTTTTAGGTTAGAGGTTCTCAGAAACCACAAAACATCGTCCGTCTAAAAGGGGGCAGGTAAAACACAATAAGGTAAGAAACTTCCTGGCAGATTAAAACTGTGTGCCAGACCGAGACTCGAACTCGGGACCTTTGCCATTCGGGGCCAAGTGCTCTATCAACTGAGCTACCTAAGCACGACTCACGCCTCGTCCTCACAGTTTACTTCTACCAGTACCTTGTCTCCTACCTTCCAAACTTTACAGAAGCTCTCCTGCGAACCTGCAGAACTAGCACTCCTGAAAGGAAGGATATTGCGGAGACATGTACTAAATGTTAACGGCTGCTTGAGAACTCAGCCACTCGACCTTAGTCTTTTTAAGGGCGAGCGGCGTCGTTCGATTGCGTAACTACATGCAACTGATATCTACTGTGAGAGGCCCCTGAGGGGGGGCCAGGGAGCAGGATACTGAGTGAGGTGTGGTGCTACAAAAGAATAAAATCGCTTCTCGGCTTTTGGCAAGATCAATGTGTAGCTTTTATTAATGATAATACAACATACAATCACCAACAAATTTACAATCTTCCATATTAGATGTACCACTTATTTTAGACCAAATATAAATTTTTTCATCGGAATTAACCTTACGTCTGGTCCTACAATTAAGTGACAATGGACCATAAGGTACTAAATAAGAACCTTCACTTTTTTGCAATAGAGAAATTCAATTTAAGTCCTAAAAAGTAATTAGGACCTGACAATATAGGTAGACTGGCAATTTTCTTGAGATTTGATACCTTCTTACTGGTACCTGGCGCTGGAACAGTACCATAAGTGCCATTAATATTCACCAATTGCTTGTACACCAGCATTCGTCTGCGACGGCGATATCCAAAACGGCGACCCATTCTTGAATAATGCTATTCATATGATGAATGCGCGAAGTTGCATCAGCAGCTATTTATAGCTCAAGATACAAGCGCACGCTGGCACTGTACAGACTCGTTAGCACGCTGTGGCGGAGTCTGCAGGCCTCTAATGTTAACGGCTGCTTGAGAACTCAGCCACTCGACCTTAGTCTTTTTAAGGGCGAGCGGCGTCGTTCGATTGCGTAACTACATGCAACTCATATCTACTGTGAGATGGATTACATTTGCTGTTGTTGTTTGTCATGACGCTTCTAGGACTGGTTTGGAAAGTTTTACATCTCGTGAAGTTTTGGCATTTCGTACTGTACATTTGGCTGAAATTCTTGTATTAGGTGAAGGTTCTTATTTAGTACCTTATGGTCCATTGTCACTTAATTGTAGGACCAGACGTAAGGTTAATTCCGATGAAAAAATTTATATTTGGTCTAAAATAAGTGGTACATCTAATATGGAAGATTGTAAATTTGTTGGTGATTGTATGTTGTATTATCATTAATAAAAGCTACACACTGATCTTGCCAAAAGCCGAGAAGCGATTTTATTCTTTTGTAGCACCACACCTCACTCAGTATCCTGCTCCCTGGCCCCCCCTCAGGGGCCTCTCACAGTAGATATGAGTTGCATGTAGTTGGGGAATGTTTCCAGAATGAGATTTTCGAGTCTCGGTCCGGCACACAGTTTTAATCTGCCAGGAAGTTTCGTATCAGCACACACTCCACTGCAGAGTGAAAATCTCATTTTGGCACAATAAGGTAGTTGTAGCAACAATCCGTATTTTAGTGTAAATTGTCGTAGCTGTGTTGGGAAAGAAGCAGAGTTCCAAGCCCTAATTGAAAGCACTGAAGCTCAAATATTTATAGGTACAGAAAGCTGCCTAAAGCCGGAAATAAGACCAGCCGAAATTTTTTCAAACGACCTAACAGTGTTCAGAAAGGATACATTAAATTCAGTTGGTGGTGGAGTATTTATTGCTGTCAGAAATAGTGAAATTGAAGTAGATATTTGCTGCGAAATAGTATGAGTAGACGTAATAGCTGACAATCGGACTAAACCATTAATTGGATCGTTTTACCGAGACCCAGACTCAGAAGATATAGTTGCTGAACAGTTCAAAGAAAACTTGGGTCTCATTTCAAACAGAAACCCCACTCATACAATTACTGTCGGTAGTGACTTCAATCTACCCTCGATATGCTGGAAAAATTATACGTTTAAAGCCGGCGACAGGTATAAAACGTCACCCGAAATTGTACTGAATTCTTTCTCAGAAAATTGTATTGAACAATTAGTTCATGAGCCCAGTCTGAGCGTAAATGGTGGCGAAATCGTACTTGACATCTTAACAACAAATAATCGTGGACAAATAGGGAGTAGCATGACGAATACAGGGATTACTGACAAGAAGGTAGTTGCTGCTAGCCTGAATACCGTAACACCCACAGCGATCAATAAGAAACGCAAAGTACATCTACTTAAAAAAGCTGATAAAAATGTCCTTAACTCCTTTTTAAGATACAGTCTCCACACCTTCCGATATGATCATGTAAGGATAGGAAAAGTGTGGAATGAATTCAGAGAGATAGCATCGACGGCAGTTTGGAGATATATATACACACCACATTAATTAATAAGTTATGATAATGATTCCCCATGTTACACAAAACGGGTCAGATCGCTTATGCAGAGACAGCGACCAAAGCATGTCAAATTTAAAAGAACGCTAAAGTCCCAAGATTGACAAATTTTAGCAGAAGTTCGAGATATAGCGTTTGCTTCAGTGTAAGATGCTATTAATAAAACTCCGTCTCGGAATTTGGCAGAAAACCCAAAGATATTCTGGTCAAACATAAAGCACACCAGTGGCAAGACGTAATCAATACCTTCACCGCGTGATAACAACGATGAAGTCACTAATGACAGTGCCACTAAAGCACAGTTATTAAACACGGTTTTCCGAAACTCCTTCACCAAAGAAGACGAAGTAAATATTTCTGAATTCCAATCAAGAACTACTGTCAAGATGAGAAACATAGTAGATATCCTCGGTACAGCAAAGGACTTTAAATCACTTAATAAAGGCAAGACCTCCGGTCCAGAGAGTATTCCAGTCAGGTTCCTTTCATAGTATGCTGATACAATAGCTCCATATTTAGCAATTACATACAGCCACTCACTCACAGAAAGATACGTACCTAACGACAAAAAAGTTGCTCAAGTCACACCAACTCCCAAATTGGGAAATAGGAGTAATCCGCTAAATTACAGGCCCATATCAATAACGTCGATTTGTAGTAGGGGTTTGGAACATATACTGTGTCCGAAAATTATGAATTACCGCGAAGAAAACTTTTTATTGACACAGAGCACTGCTTGAGAAAACATCATTCTTGTGAAACACAACTAGCTCTTTATACTCATGAAGTAATGAGTGTTGTCGACAGGGAATGTCAAATTGATTCCGTGTTTTTGGATTTCCAGAAAGCTTTCCACACCGTTACTCACAAGCATCTTCTAACCAAACTGCGTGCCTACGGAATATCGCCTCAGTTCTGCGACTGGATTCGTGATTTACTGTGAGAAGGTCACAGTTCATAGTGATACACGGAAAGTCGTGGAGTAAAACAGAAGTAATAGCCACTGTTCCTCAAGGAAATGTTAGCGGTCCTCTATTGTTCCTGATCTATATTAACGACATACGAGACAATCTGAGTACACGTCTTAGTTTGTTTTCAGATGGCTGGCTCTGAGCACTATGGGACTTAACATCTATGGTCATCAGTCCCCTAGAACTTAGATCTACTTAAACCTAACTAACCTAAGGACATCACACATATCCATGCCCGAGGCAGGATTCGAACCTGCGACCGTAGCAGTCGCGCGGTTCCGGACTGAGCGCCTAGAACCGCTAGAACACCGCGGCCGGCTTGTTTTCAGATGATGCTGTCATTTACCGTCTTGTAAAGTCATCAGATGACGGAAACGAATTGCAAAATGATTTATATATGGTATCTGTATGGTGCGAATAGTGACAATTGACCCTGAATAAAGAAAAGTGTGGAGTTATTCACATGAGTCCTAAAAAAAATCTGCTAAATTTCGATTACGTGATAAGCCACACAAATCTGAAGGCTGTAAATTCAACTGAATACTTAAGGATAACAATTACAAATAACCTAAATTGGAACGATCACGTAGATAATGTGGGTGGAGCAAACCAAAGACTGCGATCCATTGGCAGAACACTTTACGGGGCAACAGGTCTACTAAATAGACTGGTTACATTAAGTTTGTCCACCATATTCCGGAGTATTGCTGTACGATGTGGGATCCGCATTAGGTCATACCGACGGATGATATCGAAAACGTTTAAAGAGTCACAGCTCGTTTTGTATTATCACGAAATAGGAGAAATAGTGCTACAGACATGGTACGTGAATTGGAGTGCCAGTCATTAAAGCAAAGCAGTTTCTCGTTGCGACGGAATATTCTCATGAAATTTCAATCACCAAATTTCTCCTGCGATTGCGAAAACATTCTGTTGGCACCCACCTACATAGAAAAAATGATAATCACAATAAAATAAGAAAAATAAAGGCTCGCTCAAAAAAATTTTGTGCTCGTTTGTCCCGCGCGCCGTTCGAGAGTGGAACGGTAGAGAGACAGCTTGAAGGTGGTTCCTTGAATTCTCTGCCGGGAACTTTACTGTGAATAGCAGAGTAATCAAGTAGATGTAGATGTAGATGTAGATAGTCACCTTATATCCTCCATTCAAGACCTTGTCCATTCCATTCAGTTCCTCTTTCAAGTATTCTCCTGTTTATGAGAGAATTACAATGTCGTCGGCAAACCTCAAAGTTTTTATTTCTTCTCCCTGAACTTTAATTCCTACTCCAGATTTGTCGTTGGTTTCCTATACTGCCTGTTCGACGTACAGATTAAAATCTTTTTCGCTGCCAGTTCCCGCCAGGTGAGTGTCATTATCGTACTGGATACTGATGATGATGATGAAGTTCCATACTCCTTTACAGAGCGTAGGGGAACGATGCGGGAGACCCGCATCGCCGTACTAGGCAAGGTCCTAATGGAAATGGTTTGCCGTTGCCTTCCTCCGACCGTAATGGGGATGAATGATGATGATGAAGAAGACACAACAACACCCAGTCATATCGATTCAGATGAAAATCCCTGACCCCGCCGGGAATCGAATCCGGGACCCCGTGCTCGGGAAGCGAGAACGTAACCGCGAGACCAAGATGATGATAAAGCAATAATGATACACATTCTTTGTTTGATTTCTCGGAATAGAACAAATGACAAGCTTGCTTTGTTCCTGCACAAGCATATAAAGAAGTGAAGTTTTTAAACTGCTTTCAGTAGGTCTATTTATTTTAATAAAAATATAACATCTCATTTTCTAAAAATTATAATTACTTAGCTTTCATTCGTAAACAATACAAAGAAGCACAATCTCGTGTCACGACTTTTGTTACGGTAGATTTCTAAGAGTGACTTTCGTGCACCATTTTGATCACATTAATGGTCAAAGGACTCAGTTGGTATTGGTAGGCTCCGTATTTCCCAGACATCGGTAGTAATATCTGGACTAACCATGACATACTGGGTACTATCACTTCGAAATGAGGCACAGGTCCTCTTATGGCAGACGAGACTTTATAATAGTGTCTGGCAAGCGCCATTATAACGGAGAAGAGGCTGCCCTGAAACTGTGTCTATTCCTTCTATGTCTTTGACAAGAACGTTGGCAGTGCTGGGAATTCTTCGGCCGTCATCTCTGATGAATTGTATAAAATTTAATCAGTGGCCTGGATTGAAACAGTGACCAAGGATGTTTCCATTACTCGTCAAAGGCGATATCCCTTGATCACGTGTCTGATTTTAAAATACTGAAACAGATTTTTAGCATTTTGGTAATAACTGAAAAAATGGTAGATGGAAAAGCTTTTATTATTTATTTATTTGTAACTCATCACACTAACAACCATAAGATCAAACCATTTTCATTAAATAAGCCATCATCTGCGGCCTGTGTAATCACCTCTGATCCGATTAATATCTGCAGGGATATTATTTATCCATTTTTCCTCGTCTGATTGCAAATTTTCTGACGTTTTGTCAAAGTGACTCTGCACTGTCTATTTCTTCCACATAGAAAACCATTTCTAATTAAAACCGTGAACTGTTCACAGTAACTAATTCTGTACCTAGTAATTATATTTTCTTTCTACAATTTTTTAATGTTGTTGAAATTATCCTGTATTACTCCGAACATACAATTTTATTTCCATTTCACTCCAACTAAATAAGAACTTTTTCTTTTTCCTTTTCAGATATTTTCGCTTCTTATCGTATTCTGACTTCTGGCATTTCCCCATCTGCCCCGTAGTATGCAGTAGTGTCGTCAGTTGCTTTCATCAGATCTTCCGCATGTTGAAGGCAGTTTCCCATCCTAAGTGTAAGAAACATTCTAGAACTTTTCAGGTTCTGCATTTGTGATACACTACTACATACTACAGAGCGGAGCGTGAAATGCCAAAAGTCAGAATATTGTAGGAAGCGAAAAATGTGAAAACGAAAAAGCTAAAGGTTTTATCTAGATGGCTTGAAACGGGTGTGAAAATTACAATGGAAACAAATATCCGTACATCAAAAGCCTTTCGTATCAAAGCTATACTAATATCAGCAATCCAGTTCTACAGGATGTTTCACAGTTCTTGTTACACACTTATAGAGTTTGTAGAGGGGACTTAGTAGATCAAGTTTTACATAGGAACCCTTGTCCGGAGACGTAATCCAAGGATGCTACAGACCGTCAAAGGTATAGATGCCGGCGCCTGTAAATGTAGTATATCCAGGACCATTCAGTGATGATGTTACAAACTTTCTAAGATGACGGACAACCGTAAATTTATCAATTTGAGATAAGGGTCCCTGCGGCTGATACGAAACAGTCGGAAGTTATAAGCGAAAACCGTTGTGATACCTCTAACAGTGGAATAAATGTACTGGTACTATAGTTGATAAGACTGTGTGGTACACGAGTTTCAGAAGTGGTAATAAGGACCAAAGTAAGGATATAATGTTCCGTAGACGTGGGACCCAAAAAGCATACCTTAGGAGCTATGAGCAGTTATTCATCTTCGTACTGTGAAACACATGTCTTGTGTTGAACAAGTGCCCATAGCTCTTAAGGTATGCATGTTAGAGCCCATTTTTACCGGACATTTGTTCCTTGGTTTGGTCCATACTACCACCTCTGAAAGTTGTCTACCCTACAATCTTGGCAATAACAGCTCCAGTACATGTATTCCACTATCAGAGGTATCAGAACGGTTTTTGTTTATAACTTTCGACTCCTTCGTGTCCGGAACGTGGACCCTTACTGCAAACTGATACATTTATCATTCTCCATCATCCTAGAAAGTTGTAAATCATCAGATTCAAATGGTTCAAATGGCTCTGAGCACTATGGGACTCAACTGCTGTGGTTATCAGTCCCCTAGAACTTAGAACTACTTAAACCTAACTAACCTAAGGACATCACACACGTCCATGCCCGAGGCAGGATTCGAACCTGCGACCGTAGCAGTCCCACTGTTCCGGGCTGCGCGCCTAGAACCGCGAGACCACCGCGGCCGGCTAACATCATCAGAGATTCACCCTGTATATACATACGTTCAAAGGCGAAAGCGCCTATACCTCTGATGCATTATAGCGTCGTTAGATGACGTTTCCGGATATGGGTTCCTCTGTAAAACCTGATCTACTAAGCCCTCTACAACCTCTAGAAACTTGTAACTTGAATTGTCAAACACCTGTGTATTTATCTCGTTATACTCTGAACCTGCGGATTGAATGTAGTGAAAGAAGGTTTCCCTGCACTATAAGACTATTGATCAAGTGATATTTTTGCTCAACGGCTGAGGATTTGTATTGTTCAGGTGATATTTTTTGCCCGCTGTTTGCGGGGCAGTACACTGTCTCGCAGTCAGGATATCCACTGCTGTTGGGTTTCTGACGAGAAAACAGGTTCTACCACTAGTACATCACTGCATCGTGGACGTAACTGCGAGTTAGTGACCTCGCTCACGGGAACGAGTTTTACCGAGGATGCGGTTAATACAGCGGCCCTGGTCATCGCCCCACCTGGTATGCTGATGAGGCTATGTCCATAACCAGCTTCGTAGGCTCGGCACTGGTTGTCGAAATTTTCCTCACTTGCTCCCACTTTTCTCAGGACGAACACCTTCCGTTCGTTGGTGATCAGCTTGATCTCGATTTTCGGAACCATCCGGAATTGAACAGTTTGCAATACAAAAGAAAAATTTGTCTCTGAAGTAGCATTCTGAACATGTAGTACATGCATTAAAGCACAATAAGGATGATCACGCAGCAGTTCGGCCGTCGGTTTGTCACCGATAGGCATTGTAAGATAAGTAGTAAGGAATAATAATTTAGTATCTTCTCTTGCATACAAGTCACGACGTTTGGACATCTGAGCCCTGAAAGTGCGTACAGACTGTTCGACTTCGCCGTTCGACTGAAGAGGAAACGGAGCAGTTCTGATAAGGCAAATGCCGTTTTGTTGACAGATTCTGGGAAATTTCTCTGCCGATAGCTGGGGAACATTGACGGTTTGAGGTAATCCTTCGGGACAGAAAGCAGGCGTAAATCCTCTGTCAGAGCTGACGCTGCTTGTTGAATTAATTCGGCTTACAAAAGGATGTCTACTGAAGCCGTCGACGATAGTTAACCATTGTACGTTCCAACAAGGTTCAGCAAAATCTTTACGACTCTGTTGCTAAAGGCCTCCTAGTCGCGTCCAAATGAAAAATTATGGTCTCGGCGTTGTCTGTTTTCCGAGCAAGCGTGACAGTGCGAAGTCAGCGTTTCAACATGCTTGTCTCTTCCTTGTTACGTGTTTTATGTTGGGGCGCTAGTTGTTTTGTTTTGACCATACCCCTGTGTCATCTACGCAAATAGTATGCTGTAATGCCTTAGGACTCTAGTTAATTCATTCATCGTCTGTAACAACATTATATCATCTATGTAAATAAAAATCATATTTGGAAGGTGACTATCAACAACCATCAAGGAATGTATAAAATGCATGTTTCTTCACCAGCTGCATTTATTTTAAATACAGATATCAGAAATGTAATGTGGTGGCTTTAACCATTTCAACCCTTATCCATGAAGATGGTCCATGACAGAAACCGGTTGATATTTGGGTTTAAAACAAAAGCAACTAATGATTAAACATGCATTTTATACAAAATGAAAGTCAATTGCCGCATGTAAAAAGCTTATCACCTGAGAACGGGTCAATAGATTTGGATGATTTTTTTTAAACTGTGTGTGTGAATATCAGGACGAGGTTTGAACGAAAGAAGATTTTTAGAAAGTCTGCCGGAAAAGTCGGGATTTTGGGTGGTACTTGCATATGAAAATCTCAGTGAAAGAAATGTGACGGTCGGTTTGATAGTTCTGCTATCTCATGTTTTCATGACAAAATCTGATGTTCAGTTTGACAGTTGTGTTTTTACAAGAACAACAATATCCTCACCGAGTATTAATATTTTGCGAAAAAGAGTATAACTGAAAGACGTTATTTTGGTGTGCTGTCGTTAGTGCTTATGTCTTTGGCGTGTTCGAGGATAGAATTGATCCCATTTCGTGTTGATTCGGTGTGTTGCAAGAATTCAGTTGATTTCATTTCCTGGTTCATTTCTCTGGAAAAAATGCACCAGTGAGGCGTCGCAATATTATTCGGCTAACGTGAAACGCAAGCCAATGACATGATCGTCGTAACAATGAGACTGAGCGTTTGGAGGCGAATTGAATAAGAATTTTTCAGACGCTATCCAATATGACTTGGGAACAGCAAATACACTCGGGTTCGACTCGCTCAATGAAGCTTATAGAAAAAATAATTAGGAACGTCGACAAAACAGAGGACCAAACGTGATAGTACGAACTGAAAGTTTAGCGTTCAGATACGATTCCATAGTCAGTTACGCCGTGGATGCATTGGTCGACTTCGGAACAATAAACAATGTTTGTCAACACTGCAATACTTTGAGGTTTGAACATGAACCACAAGGATTCTGTTGTGAGACCTGAACGCTCAAATTACGACCGACACCGCCATTTCAGCTACTGGCACCATTGCTTTCTGCTCAAGAACTTCGATCCAAGCATTTCTTGCGCAATCTGAATACACAAAAGTACAACAGTTCTTTCCAGATTACATAATTTGGGGCGAATATTATCGAAGAACGAGGTTTTAACCCAACTTTTAAGGTAAATTCTTTTTAGACTGCATCACAAAAACAAACACCAATGTTTCACAAGTTATAAAGAAGGGGAATGAGGATATGGATACAGAGATGATGGACAAGGAGTGTTATTCAGAGAGTGTGGGATAAGATATCTACAGGGAGCGGGAGAAAGTGATGCACAGCGACAGCGGGAGAGGAGGAGATGGACAAAGCGAGGGGGGAGGAGGAAAGGACTACAGGCAGGAACAGAGGAGATTAGGATGTACAGGGTGAGTCACTAACTATTGCCACCAAGAAGAACTCCGAAAATATGATAGGAACTGAAACGTCTCTGGGACAAAAGTTGCATGCGACAACGGGGGCCATTTTATGACGTTGGTTTTTTGTTGCCAGGTGGGGTCGCTTCAGAGATATGAAGGTCAACTTTGTTTTTCTAAATGGGATGCTATAGTTTGGTACTTATATTCTGATAGCGGCTATCGAGAAAAATCCAGTGATGTGTAACAGTAAGCTCTTTGAGGGTCAAAAAAGGTCACAAAGGTGTCATGAACGTCCATGTATAGAAGGTATTCGAAGTGATGACCATTGGTATCAATACAGGGTTCCGTGTGCCAACCTTCCATTACAAAAATGCGGCAATAACATATGGAGACGCGTTGATTGCTGGTACTTAGTATTACTGGTTTGCTCTGACAGTAATGTATAAGATAAGTTTGACCAAGCAAGAAATCCCTCAATTAAGATTGTTTACATTCCCGAGTTCATCTGAAATGAATGTTTCTACGACGGAAACCATGCAATGGTGCCGTGATTTTAGCTGTTTTTAGAGTGCTTCATACATAATAACAAATTTTGACAAGACCTGTGAACCGGTAGCAAGCATGAAACTGGCTGCGGTAAGGTGCTGAAACAAAAGCCAAACGTTTGGCCGTACCGTCATTATAAAATAGACGAACTGAACAATACGCTGAGGTGGGAAAAGTTACGGGACAGTGATATTGGCATATAGATATGGCGATAAAAAAGCGAACACGAGGTATAAAAGGGCAGTGCATTGACGTAGCAGTCATCTGTACAAAGATGGAAATGGAAATGATCGTATGCCGTCAGTGGCCGGGAGTTCCCAGACGGGAAGTTCGGCCGCCAAGTGCAGGTCTTATTGAGTGCGGCGCCACATTGGGCGACTTGCGCGTCGACACTGTGGACGGAAGGATAATGAGGACAGCACAACACCAAATCCCTGAGGGGAGAATTTTGTTGTTGTTGTTGTATTTGGTCGTTGCGGACGTGACATTCAAGTTCGTTTGTTGATCCTTCCACTCGGTTTGTTTATTACAGAGGCCAATCAGCTCCCTGGCCGAACACGCTGAGCTACCGTGCCGGCTTTTTCTTTCGTTCGTTGCAACTGCTCGTGGCGGACGCCGTAAGACACCCTTTTAAGTTCGTCGTTGGTCAGTTTTTTTTTTCTTTTTTTTTTTTTTGTGTGTGTTACAGAAAGCAGCTAACCCACCGGCCGAACACGCTGAGCTACCGAAATTTGTGCTACGGCCAGTTTATTCTTACGATGAACGGATTATAGTAGTATGCGCTCAGTAGCTATTGGGGCGGACTGTACTCAGATGATTCATGTGAAATGATTCCCGACTTCAGTGTGGCCACACGAGCGGAATTAACAGACTTTTGAGCTAGACGCTTGACACATTCCCTTTCGCATATCATTAAGGAATTCTGTATTCCGATACCCACAGCGTCAAGAGTTTGCCGAGAATAGCAAGTTTCAGGCAATACCGCTTACCATGGACAGCGCAGCTGCCGACAACCTTAACGACCGAGAGCAGTGGCGTTTCCGTAGAGCTGTTTCTGCTAACAGACAATCAACATTGCGTGAAATAACCGCGGAAATCAATGTGGGACGTATGATCTAAGTATCTGTTAGGACATTGCAGCGAGATTTCGCGTTCATGGGTAATATTAGTAGACGACCGACGTGAACACCTTTGCCAATAGCACGACATCGCCTTTAGCGTCTCTCCTGGCTTCGTGACCACATTTGTTGGATCCTAGGCGACAGGAAAACCGTCACCTCGTAAGATGGGACCAAATTCAGTTGGTAAGCGCTACTGGTACAGTTCGAGTGCGGCGCAGACCAAAGTTTTTAACAAGGCGCTGTGCAAGGTTGTGATGGCTCCATAGCGGTGTGAGCTGTGTTTACATACGAGGGCGGTTCAGAAAGTAACCTCCGATTGGTCACAGTGCGGGTTGTGGGGGGAGTAGCGACGCCATCTGTGCGTTCACGCACTCAACAGGTCAGTCGGCATCAAGCCGTGGTCGAGTGAACGTCGTACCTGCGCTAGTTTAGTTTTTGTGGCAGTTTGAAATGTGTGCTGCAATAGAAAACCCCGCCAAATGTGAAGTGCGTGCTGTCATAAGGTTTTTTACAGCCAAAGGATATTCTGCAGCAGCTATTCATCGTGAGCTTTGTGCCGTGTACGGACCAAGAGTTATGAGTGAAGGAGTTGTCCGTGAATGGGTACGTTTATTTAAAAGTGGACGAGAAAACGTTCATGATGAAGAGAGGAGTGGTAGACCATCATTGGTGACTGACGAACTCGTTCAGACAGTTGATGCAAAAGTTCATGAAAATCGACGTTTCTCAATGTCAGAGTTGTCTACTGGTTTTCCACAGATTTCTAAGACTCTCTTGTACGAGATAGTGACAGCAAGATTGGGTTACCGTAAGTTCTGTGCACGATGGGTGCCCAAAATTCTTACCGACCACCACAAAACTCAAAGAATGGCCTCTGCATTAGACTTTCTGTCACGTTATGAGGACGAAGGAGAACCATTGTTAAACAGAATCGTGACCGGTGACGAAACCTGGATTAAGTACGTGAACCCTGAGACAAAAGAACAATCAAAGATGTGGGCACATTCAAATTCGCCTACCAAACCAAGAAAAGCCTCGCAAGATTTTTCTACCAGAAAACTGATGGCAACGGTGTTTTGGGAAGCCAAAGGGGTGTTGTTGGTTGAATTCATGGAACGTGGTACGACCATTAATCAAGACGTGTACTGTGAAACAATAAAAAAGTTACGACGGGCTATACAGAACAAACGCCATGGTATGCTGACTTCCGGTATCGTTTTTTTGCACGATAACGCCCATCCTCACTCTGCTCGCAGAACAACGGCCCTTCTTGAGTCCTTCAAGTGGGACGTTATCAACCATCCACCTTACAGCCCAGACCTGGCGCCAAGTGATTATCACCTCTTCATGCATTTGAAGAAATGGCTCGGGTCACAGCGGTTTGATGACGACGAAGAGGTCAAAGATGCGGTCACAGGCTGGCTCCAGGCACAAGCGGGTGATTTTTATGCAGAAGGAATTTCAAAGCTTGTGAAGAGATACGATAAGTGCCTCAATCGCTATGGAGATTATGTAGAAAAATAGTGCAAAGATGTAGTTGTAAGATGTATATATTAAAATATTTTTATTTAACTTGGTGTATTTTTTTAAATCAACCGGAGGTTACTTTCTGAACGGCCCTCGTACAATGGACTGGGTGCTCTGGTCCAACTTAGCCGATCACTACTGTTAACAGCTACGTTCGGCTACTTCATGGAATTCATGTTCCCCAACGAGGACGGGACTTTTATGGATGACTACGCACCGTGCCACCGGGCCACAGTTGCTCGCGACTGGTTTGAAGGACATCCTGGACAGTTCGAGTGAATGATTTGGCCACTCACATCGCCCGACATGAATGCCATCAAACATTTATAACACTTTTGCATTTACGGACGGCAGCAGATGCAGCCTGCTGCACTAGGCTGGGGAAAGTAGCTCCGACAGGATATTAGGAGACGTCTCATGAGTTTTGTCACCCCAGTGTATGAGCCATCATAAGGAAGATGCTGCAAGCTATTAAGTATTTAAAGAAATTTTAATATTTCGCGCAATAAGTTTTGAATATCATAAACGATAAGAGAATTAACTGTAACAAAATTTAAACAGTGAAATCACTCACAATATTAAATTTCAATTCAAGGACATGGAACAAATACTTTGATATTTAATGAGATATTGAAATATGGCGACCAGCTGAACTTACCCCAGACATCACCAGATACATAAGATTACACTAAAACACACACAGATTTAAAATTGACCACTTGTAAGGACAAATTTTTCAGTAGTTAACCTCTAACCAATTTCAGCA
This sequence comes from Schistocerca nitens, assembly GCF_023898315.1. NCBI lineage: Eukaryota > Metazoa > Arthropoda > Insecta > Orthoptera > Acrididae > Schistocerca > Schistocerca nitens. The sequence goes on from NC_064618.1 coordinate 255,921,083, forward strand.
GAAGTGCCTTTAAAAGGGCACTATTTAACAAATGAATTTCTTGTTAGTAAGCAAATACAGAAATAAGACTTCCAAGAAGCAATCAACATTAAAATCTTAATTTTGTTTTCCTTTCGCAAATAGGCTTAAAATATTTCGGTGTTGTAGCTGTATTATGGAATCATGATGCACATTGCTGAACTTGAATTAGAATAACAGTCGTTGCCCAAAGCCACACAGCGTCCCACTCGAGAAACCTAATTTAATATCATTACCGAAGCCTCCCCCCCCCCCCCTGCCCACTACCCACCACCCCATTAAGCATGGACCTTGCCGTTGGTGGGCGGCTTGCGGACACCAGCGACACAGATAGCCATACAATAGGTGTAACCACAACGGAGTATCTGTTAAGAGGCCAGACAAACGTGTGGTTCCTGAAGAGGGGCAGCAGTCTTTTCAGTAGTTGCAGGGGCAACAGTCTGGATGAGTGACTGGTCTGGCCTCGTAACATTAACGAAAACGGCCTTACTGTGCTGGTACTGCGAATGGCTGAAAGCAAGGGACACTAAAGCTGTAATTTTTCCCGAGGGCATTCATGGTTAAATGATGAGGTCGTCCTCTTGGGTAGAATATTCCGGAGGTAAAATAGTCCCCCATTCGGATCTCCGGGCGGGGATTACTCAGGAGGACGCCGTTATCGGGAGAAAGAAAACTGGCGTTCAGCGCATCGGAGCGTGGAATGTCAGATCCCTTAATCAGGCAGGTAGGTTAGAAAATTTAAAAAGGGAAATGGATAGATTAAAATTACATATAGTGGGAATTAGTGAATTTCGGTGGCAGGAGGAAGAAGACTTCTGGTCAGGTCAATACAGGGTTATAATTACAAAATCAAATAGGGATAATGCAGGAGTAGGTTTAGCATTATTGTAGCCAAGATAAAACGAAGCACTCGCCTACGACAGTAGTACAAGTTTATATGGCAAATAGCTCCGCAGATGATGAAGAGATTGATGAAATGTATGTAGGAAAAGGAAGAGATGGAAAATTAGTGGCTGAATATGGAATGGGGATAAGGACTGAAAGACGGAGCCACCTGGTAGAATTTTGCACAGAGCATAACGCAATCATAGCAACACTTGGTTCAAGAATCATAAAATAAAGTTGTTTACATGCAAGAGTCACGGATATACTGCAAGGTTTCAGATAGATTATATAATAGTAAGACAGAGATTTAGGAACCAGGTTTTAAATTGTAAGACATTTCCAGGGGCAAATGTGGACTCTGATCACAATCAATTGGTTATGAACTATAGATTAAAACTGAAGAAACTGCTAAAAGGTGGGAATTTAAGGAGATGGGACCTGGATAAACTGATCGAACGAGAGGATGTAGAGAGTTTCAGGGAGAGTATTAGGGAACAATTGACAAGAATGGGGGAAAGAAACACAGCAGAGGAAGAATGGGTAGCTTTGAGATATGAAGTAGTGAAGGCAGCAGAGGATCAAGTAGGTAAAAAGACGAGGGCTAGTAGAAATCCTTGGGTAACAGAAGAAAAATTGAACTGAATTGATGAAAGGAGAAAATATAAAAATGCATTAACTGAAGCAGCCAAAAAGGCATACAAACTTCTGAAAAAATGAGGTGGACAGTAAGTGCAAAATGGTTAAGTAGGGATGGCTAGAGGACAAATGTAAGGATCTAGAGACATATATCACTAGGGGTAAGATAGATGCTGCCTACAGGAAAATTAAGGAGACCTTTGGAGAAAATACAACCACTTGTATGAATGAAATGATAATTAAATAGACACCCTAGCTGCAAGCAGCCGTTGATACACTTCATTGGGGACATGTTGAAAATGTGTGCCCCGACCGGGACTCGAACCCGGCACACATTTTCAACATGTCCCCAATGAAGTGTATCAACGCCTGCTTGCAGCTAGGGTGTCTATTTAATTATCATTTCATTTCTAGCAAAGCTGCATGGTCATCGACGGTAACTGTTCTTTCGGGAACAGATACTACCGTCATATATACTTGTATGAATATCAAGAGCTCAGATGGAAACCCAGATCTCAGCAAAGAAGGGAAAGCAGAAAGGTGGAAGGAGTATATAAAGGGTCTATACAAGTGTGATGCACCTGAGGTCAATATTATGGAAATGTAAGAGAATGTAGATGAAGATGAAATGGGTGATATGATACTGCGTGAAGCGTTTGACAGAGCACTGAAGGACCAAAGTCCAAACAAGATCCCAGGAGTAGACTACATTCCATTAGAACTACTGATGAGAGCCAGCCCTGACAAAACTCTATCATCTGGTGAGCAAGATGTATGAGACAGCCGAAATACCCCCAGACTTCATGAAGAATATAATAATTCCAATCCGAAAGAAAGCAGGTGTTGACAGGTGTGAAAATTACCGAACTATCAGTTTAAAAAGCCATGGCTGCAAAAAGCTAATACGAATTCTTTAAAGACGAATTAAAAAGCTGGTAGAAGTCGACCCCGGGGAGGATCAGTTTGGATTACATTGAAATGCTGGAACACTTGTGGCAATACTGACCCTACACCTTATCTTAGATTAAGGGAAGTCAGACATATGTTTCTAGCATTTGTATACATAAAGAAGGCTTTTGACAATGTTGATTGGAATACTCTCTTTCAAATTCTGAAGGTGGCAGGGATCAAATACATGGAGCCAATGACTATATACAATTTGTATAAGACGAGATGGCAGTTTTAAGAGTCGAGGACATGAAAGGGAAGCAGTGGTTGGGAAGGATGTGAGACAGGGTTGTAACCCATCTGTATACTGAGCAAGCAGTAAAGGAAACAAAAGAAAATTTCGGAGTAGTAATGAAAATCTATGGAGAAAAAATAAAATTTTTTAGCTTCGCCTATGATATTGTAATTCTGCCAAAGAGAGCAAAGGACCTGGAAGAGCAGTTGAACGGAATAGATAGTGTCTTGAAAGGAGGATATAAGATGAACATCAACAAAATCAATACAAGGATAATGGAATATAGTACAATTAAATCGGGTGACGCTGAGGGAACTAGATTAGGAAATGAGACACATAACTTTGTAAATGAGTTTTGCTATTTGGGGAGCAAAATAACTGGTGTTGGTCGAAGTAGAGAGGATATAAAATGTAGACCGGCAATGGCAAGGAAAGCTTTTCTGATGAAGAGAAATTTGTTAACATCGAGTATAGATTTATGTGTCAGGAAGTCGTTTCTGAAAGTATTTGTATGGAGTGTAGCCATGTATGGAAGTGAAAAATGGACGATAAACAGTTTAGACAAGAAGAGAATTGAGGCTTTCGAAATGTGGTGCTACAGAAGAAAGCTGAAGATTAGATGGGTAGATCACGTAACTAATGATTAGGTATTGAATGGAATTGGAGAGAAGAGAAATTTGTGGCACACCTTGACTGGAGAAGGGAACGGTTGGTAGGACATGTTCTGAGGCATCAAGGAATCATTAATTTAGTACTGGAGGCCAGTGTGGAGGGTAAGAATCGTAGAGGGAGACCACTAAGTAGATTCAGAAGGATGTAGGTTGCAGTAGATACTGGGAGGTTGAAAAGCGTGCACAGGATAGAGTAGCATGGAGAGCTGCAACAAACCAGACTCTGAACTGAAGACCACGACAACAACACCAAAGCCTCGCTAAGAGAACACGAGTTTTGCAGGTGACAACCAACACTTAAATCGCACGTAAGGAACATATCAACATTACGATAGTGGGAACTGGCGACAACTTTAATTAAGGTCTAGTACGTGGTTCAGCACCTCGGTTATCAACCTTTGGCTGACTTATATGCAGTGGCGAAAAATGAAAATCACAAGGAGGGAGTTTTTAGACATTTACGAATGTTGGTAGGCTTGGTGCTACATCTCAAAGATGATGTTTACTCAGATATCACGCAAGTCGCGTAGGAGTGGCACTGGTTACGCCACTATGACGATGCAAATACGGTTTGCTTTCAACACTCCCTGCAACGGTCGTGAGGATTGGTTGCCTTTGAGATTGGACGCGGTGAGTTGAAGTTATTCAAGAATGCCTTCTTCATCTACATCTACATCTACTCCGCAATCCACCATACGGTGCGTGGCGGAGGGTACCTCGTACCACAACTAGCATCTTCTCTCCCTGTTCCACTCCCAAGCATAACGAGGGAAAAAATGACTGCCTACATACCTCTGTACGAGCCCATCTCTCTTATCTTATCTTTGTGGTCTTTCCACGAAATGTAAGTTGGCGGCAGTAAAATTGTACTGCAGTCAGCCTCAAATGCTGCTTCTCTAAATTTCCTCAGTAGCGAGTCACGAAAAGAACGCCTCCTTTCCTCTAGAGACTCCCACCCGAGTTCCTGAAACATTTCCGTAACACTCGCGTGATGACCTACCAGTAACCAATCTAGCAGCCCGCCTCTGAATTGCTTCTATGTCCTCCCTCAATCCGACCTGATAGGGATCCCAAATTCTCGAGCAGTATTCAAGAACAGGTCGTATTAGTGTTTTATAACATGAACCACATCTTCCCAAAATTCTACCAATGAACCGAAGACGACTATCCGCCTTCCCCACAACTGCCATCACATGCTTGTCCCACTTCATATCGCTCTGCGATGTTACGCCCAAATATTTAATCGACGTGACTGTGTCAAACGCTACACTACTAATGGAGTATCCAAACGTTACAGGATTCTTTTTCCTATTCATCTGCATTAATTTACATTTATCTGTATTTAGAGTTAGCTGCCATTCTTTACACCAATCACAAATCCTATCCAAGTCATCTTGTATCCTCCTACAGTCACTCAACGTCGACACCTTCACGTACACCACAGCATCATCAGCAAACAGCCACACATTGCTATCTACCCTATTCAAAAGATCATTTATGTAGATAGAAAACAACAGCGGACCTACCACACTTTCTTGGGGCACTCCAGATGATACCCTCACCTCCGATGAACACTCACCATCGAGGACAACGTACTGGGTTCTATTACTTAAGAAGTCTTCGAGCAACTCACATACTTGGGAACCAATCCCATTTGCTCGTACCTTAGTTAGGAGTCTGCAGTGGCGCACTACCTTTAAGGCGACCAAGACACCATTGTCGTGACCTGACTGAGTTTGAACGAGGTCATGTAGTAGGACAATTAGAAGCTTGATGTTCTTTCTGCGGTACTGCAGAAAGACTTGGCAGGAATGTGGCCACTGTACATGGCGGCTGGAAGCGTTAGTCGTGAGAATGTACAGTCGAAAGAAGACTGGGGTCTGGACAGTCGCGGGGCATTATCGAGACGGAGGACCATCTTTGGACTCGGTTGCGTTGTACTGCATCTGCAGCAGCAATCTGAGCAGCAGTTAGCACCACAGTGACACAATAATCTGCTACAAATCGGTTACTTCAATCACAGCTCCGAGTCAGACGCTCTGTAGCGTGCATTGCACTGACCCAAAACCAGCGCCATGTGGGACTTCAGTGGTGTCAAGCGAGAGCTCATTGGAAGGCAAGGTGGAGATCTGTTTTTTGATGAAAGGTGGTTCTGCCTCTGTGCCAGTGATGGTCGTGTATTGGTTAGAAAGAGGCCAGAAGAGCACGTGCAAGCAACTTTTTGCGGTTTAGGCACACTGGAGCTACACCTGGAGTTATGTTCTGGGGTGTACTCTCGTGGTTATCCCATGCACCGTGACTTTCAAACTGTACGTCAGTCTGGTGATTCGGCTTGTTGTGCTGCCAGTCATAAACAGCATTCGAGGGAGTGTTTTCCAACTTGATAATGCTCGCCCACTTACCACTGTAGTAACCCAACATGTTCTATAGAGCATCGGCATGTTGCCTTGGCGTGCTCGAACACTAGATGTATCTCCAGTGGAGCACATAAGGGAATCATCAGACGACAACTCTGGTATTATCCACAAACAGCATTAAACGTCCCTGTATTGACCGACAAAGTGCGACAGACATGGAACTCTGTCCCACAAACTGACATCCAGCACGTGTACAACACAATGCATACATATTTGCATGCTTGTGTTCAACGTTCCGGCGGTTACACCAGAACGGACATTTCACAATTGCTATGGCTTAACTCGCACTTATATTAACCTGTGACCTTGCAATGTTAATCGCTTAATATCCGGAAATTCATTACTCAACATTAATTATTTTTTGCTGATGCGATATTTTTGTCAGTGTATGTCCGAACAGTTTTCTTGGTGGCTCGGTCGTGGACATTATAACTAGCAGGAGGCAGGACAGCATATTGGCTACCCTTATCATGTGCCCAAAGTTTTTGAAAAAGAGTATGTCACCAACTTTTAACGAGATTCGATGCCTTCACCTGTAATATCTTTTGCAGCCTCCTTCTGTTGTGTAAGGCGAATATCTGTTAACTCTTCAATTTTCTTTAATAAAGTAAGGGTCAAGATCCTGATCTACAACGAATCACATACAGGTGAATTAATAACAAACGTAAACATGAACGTGATCTCCAATGGGTTTCGCGAAATAAATAAAGGCAATATTAATCCATTTGACAGTATACTCTCACTTTGCTTGAGACAGAGCGCGATTAATAATAACGGTCAGTCCACATTACGATTACCTCATTCAGTAAAAGATTTCTGCGGGTAATAAGATGTGGTGGTGATAAGAAAAACTGCATTATTAAAGTAAAATTTCTTGAACATTGTCGTTTACTAGAACCTTGAGTGACCCAAATACAGAAAATTTTTTGGTGGGTGATGAACGGTAACTCCAGTTGTCAGTGCTTTATTCGGAACCAGTAAAAAAAAAGAGAGGTGTATGTATCAACCACAAAAAAGTACAGAGTGGGACAAAAACGGAAACATCAAAAAAACACAGCACATTTACATGCCTAATACGATGTAGAGAAACAGATGGCACTCAAAACAACTTTAAGTCGTCGGGGAATGGATAAATACAGATACTGTGAGCTTTTCAAGGAATCTTATACCATTGTCCCTGTAAAATAGTGAGCAGAGCAGGTAATGATGATGAAGTTGGATAGCCATCACGCTCCCTTCTCTCCAAAGCCGACCACAAAAGCCCCATAATATTAAGTTGCGGTGATCTTCCGAGAGGAAAGAACGGCCGGCCGCTGTGGTCGAGCGGTTCTAGGGGCTTCAGCCTGGAACCGCGCGACCGCTACGGTCGCAGGTTCGAATCCTGCCTCGGGCATGGGTGTGTGTGATGTCCTTAGGTTAGTTTGGTTTAAGTAGTTCTAAGTTCTAGGGGATTGATGACCTCAGATGTTAAGTCCCATAGTGCCCACAGCCATTTGAACCAATGAAAGTGCGCGGGTCTGCTAAGGTGCTCAGCTCTATACCACACCCCGACATCCTTATACACGTCTATGATCCAATAAATGGAGGATCCACTTATATTAAACTCCCGGAGGATGTTAAGAAGAAGCGTGCATGCATTAATATCGAAAACAGAAACGATCAAGCTTGTTTTGCATGGTCAGTCCTGTCTTGTGAGAGAAAGTATGATCGAAGGCATCATCCTGAGCCTCCGAGCAGTTACGAAGTCCGTCGTATTAGAACATATTATAACTCTGATGGTATAGAGTTCCCTATAAAGTTCCAGGACATACATAAGTTTGAGGCGCAGAATACCTGAATTCCGGTTCACGTTTATGGCCTGGAGAAGAAGTAGAAGAATAACAAGTCAGATGAGCATGACAAGCACACATTAGTCTGCTCCCTCCATTTCTCAAAATTTTCCGGCGAGCATGAGCTGCAAGTAAACATGCTGCTCTTCTCTTGAGGTGATAATTATCAGTATGTCTGGATCAAAAGCATGTCCCCACTCGTTTACAGCCAATTGAATAGCTGTAATTGTAAAAAACATATTTGTTTAAGGTGTCTGAATTATTTTCCATCAGAAGAGTTATTAGGGATACATCTATTACATTGTGCTTCCATGGACCCAGTACGCGTGATTATGCCCACTGAGGAAAATAACTTCATTAAATTTCAAAATGGTCACCACCACCAGCGATGTCCTTTTGTATTGTATGCCGAATTTGAATGTCTGTTGGCTCCTATGACTCGTTGTGAAGGGAAACCCTTACACTCACATACAACCTTCACATAAAAACACGTACCTTACGTGGATATGACCTCTATCTGTCTTATGTAGGGAACGATCCTACCGTTTGGCTCCTCACTGAGCTTGAAAAACTTCCATGGGAAGTTGATAAGCTCTACGGTACCAACAATCCCATGACCAAATCAAAGGAAGATGATGAAATGTATGAAAAAGCGTTTAATTGTCTTGTTTGTGGGCTAGCCTTAGATAGATAAGCGGAAATTCCTCGTAGGGATGCTCAAAATAATGGGGCGCAGCATCGAACTTTTGACTGATGCTGCAATGCCTCTATTTTCTGAGCGAGGTATCCGTGGGGGTCTTTGTCAATATGTTCACAGGCATGCAAAGGCAAAAACCCATGGATGGGTGTCAAGTTTAAGGCATCCCTTGATTCGAGTTACACTATGTATTTAGATGTGACCAAGTTAAACGGGCACGCTATGATGTAGCCACTGCCGGTTGGTGGGATTCAATGGGTGCCCGAAAACGAATCGAAGGAATTATATGACCAAATAATGGGTCTTGCGACCGATAGTGATGTAGGGTATATGCTGGAGGCAGACATTTCATATCCTAATAATTTGCATGGAGAAAGAAGCGACTTGCCATTGTGTCAAAAGCAACAAATACTGCAAGAAACCCCCATCTCTAAACTGTTGGCCACTGTTGGAGATAAGCAGAGGTATATTATTCATTATCGTAACCTCCAGCAGTGTCTCAGGTTAGGCATGAGGCTTGTTAGAATCACCTGGGCAATCTTCTTCAAGCAATCCCCCTGGTTGAAGGACTATACTGAACTAAATACCGAAAAGAGGGCGATCGCGAGTAATGATTTTGAAAAAGATTTTTATAAATTAATAAATATTTTCATTTTTGGGAATACTACGCAGAATGTATGAAATGAACGCGATAATTTGACTAGAACCGCATGAGAAGGGCGTTATGACGTGCGAAATTGTAATGCCAGGCCAAATTTTAAGTGTGCACCATCTTCAATGTAAACTTTGTTGCTTTGGAGATGTCAAAGACAGCAGCAGAGTTTATGAAGCCTATTTATTTGGGGATGTGCATACTGGATATCTCCAAATTCTACATGTACCACTTCCCCATGAGTTTGCGAAACCTCGTTTCGTAGAAGCAAAGTTGCTTTGTATGCATACAGACAGCTTTATCTATCGGATCAAGAACTGCGATCCATATGAAGTAATTAGGTGCAACTGTGAAGAATTCGAAACGTCTTCTTATGAGGCCGATAATCCTTATGGTGTTGTTCCTCGAAACAAGAAGGTTATCGGTCTCATGAAAGATGAGGTGAATGGTTTACCGATTGTAGAGTTTGTTGGATTGAGGTCCAAAATGTATGCATATCGTACAATAGACAGGGGCACACAGGGGCGGGCAAAGGGTGTTAGATGTGCGGTATCTCGAGCTCTTACGGTTGAAGACTATTTGCGGTGCCTGTATGGTCGCAGCATTCAAGGCGCTCATCCACACATGGTTCAGCAACTAGCATTCGATCGCAATGTCAAGAGGTGTACACTGTGCTGCAGTCTAAAGTCGGATTGTCTCCTCACGACGATAAAAGACTCATTTGTGAGGATGGGGTGGAAACCCTCCCATACTCACACTATTTACTTGAAACAAAAGTCGGTGTTGGGGACTCTGGTTGATAGATAGAGAGGGAGTGAGCGTGTCAGTGGGGTGATGGAGGGTCTATGCAGCGAATAGTACGGCTCTTTTATTGTAGTGTAAATAACGAATGAGTGTGTTGTGTAGTGTGTATCAGTCTGCGTGTTTCCGTGTATATCTGCGTGTGCGAAGGAGTGTGGGAGCCCGTGTTACGTGTATGTCTGTGTAAGTATATATATTCATTAGTACAAATTAATTTGCCAAAGGGGGGGGGGGAACATAAGAAATACAAAAAGTCAAAAACTCTCAACAAAAAGTCTCTATGTAAATATTTTTCAGCGTCGTTAGTAGTTAATGTGTCAAGAAAAACCAAGTTTTCGCACTTCATATGTGCGTGTATGTGTGTGAGTGGTTATAGATTAGATTTTAGTGTGTAAGTTTCACCTGCTGCTAGCCATCCAATCAGAACTAGTTTTAAGTATGTGAGTTCCACACAATTAAATTGTTTATATATTATGTTCACTTGTTTGTGGTAGTTTAGAGCCACCCACTTCAGAAATATATGGTCACTTGCTTGCGGTAGTGGAAAATGTTTAGAACCGCCAGCTTAAAAGAAATACGTTCGCCTTTACCCAAAAGTCTTTTCTGTTTCAGGTGGAACTTCACTATGGCATAATATGGGATAAACTTACTTGCTAAGGACGTAGGTGTCAAAAAGAAAAAAAAAGTATACAAGCATATTCAGGGAACAAAAAATTATTTATTTCTCAGGCAACTTAAAAATAATTTTACATTCTCATAGGCAGATACAACAGCACTTTTTTGATACATGTTCTTGAGTCGATGGATAGATGGACAGCCGTAGAATTCCAGGTCTTGAATAGAAGCAAATTTAAACATTCGACCCATCCATGAGATCTTGTCATTTCCCTTCACGTAAACGATGGTTTCCATGTGTTCGAATAATTTAAGCGCAGTCACCATATCTTTATAGGGTATGCCAGGATCATCCCAGTGAATTCCATGGTAGAAATGCGTTAACCACTTTGCACTCTTTCTTGTCTTAGAGCGCCTCACTTGCTGAAGGGTCTTGGTGATGCAATGTTTGCAGTGAATGTCTCTATTATTCCATAATCGTCTGTTTACGCTACAAATGCGTCATTTTTCAACATGAACTGTCTACGATCATCATCATAGAACCCCTGAGCATCCGCAATTATGTTGACTTCGTGACACGTCATCGTGAAGTGCTATAGGTGCAGAGCAGTACCTATTCATTTATACAGCTCACTGCACAACACCTGTCAGCGGACGGTAGTTGATTACATGGTTATGTAGATCTAAAGCATACACGGCAGTGTGTTCTGGGAAATTTGTCAATGATTCAAATTCAATTTGCACATCTATAGGTCCTGACTGTTTCGAGCAGTCTATTACGATGATCGCTGAAAGCTCTTGACCGAGTAGACACCCCCCCTCCCTGTCCTTAAGCAATTTCATAGTAAGAAGGGAAAAACCTTGCATACATGTCATACGCTAGACTGTATACATTTTCATTCCACTGCAAATTTAGATTGTCATGTGGATAGAATTCTGAATTCAGGTAGACTATGGCATTAGTTAACTTGTATTGAACATGGTGGAATCATTTGCTATATTGGCTCTTCTATCAGTCTGAAAAGCAAGTATGATGAATCTAGGTGTCTCTAGTTGGCTCGAGGTTTTAATAACCCATGTTTGTCTGCTCGCCGTTGGTAACAGTGGGTACTCGAAAATCTCCCATGATCGAAATGTCAGTGAATAAATGTACCTGAATTCAAGACTTTTAAAAGTTTCAAACGCTCCTCATTGGATACGCTGTTGTGAGGTATTTTCCATATTATCTTGCTGATTGTGATCATATTCTCCTCTTCAGGTCCTTGAATGTATGAGTTATGTTCCGTCGCATTCCGTACCAGAATGATTTCTTGTTTAGCTTTCACAATAATCGGTCTCATGTCCTCAAAGTATCCCATAAGCATTTTAGAGGTATGCTTGCAGTAAATCGTTTGTAATCTTCCACTGCTCTATCCTTTGGATCGTCTATGAATCCCCCTGCATTTTCTAAAACATACAAATCTGCTGGTGATGCCAAGATGTATGTTTTAAGGGCTGATGTTATGCCAACATTGCGTGTACGGACGATCTCAGCCCCATTGAGTTCATTGCGTATCTCATGGAGCAGGAATGCTAAGGCGTTACGTGTCAGCTTGGATCCCACTGTATCGCTGCCATCAGTGTTCTTGAATGTTCCCTCTAGATATATGAAACTCTTGCACGGAAGTGAGAGTGCGTCTTGGTGTTGGATGACAATCCTGATTTCATCGTTCTTGTTAACGTGGTTGAAGCATAAGGTTTGTGAGAGAAGTATTCCTGACGTATAATTCTCTCATCATACTCTACTGAACTAGTTATATGGACTGATGACGTCATTGCACGGCTTAAGACCAACTGATTTTATAAACTTGTAGCTCGCAGGTGTTATCACTTTGCTGTTCGGTGGTGAAGTGGCACACTGTGGATTGTGTGCACTTGTTTTACATACGCCCATCATGACTTAGATGTAATCGTACAATGATTTCCTCGCCACGAAAGTCAACAATATAATTATTCTGGTCAACAATACGCAGCTCCAAATAGTCCAATGTCTGTCACTGGAAGGTATATTGAATTGGCAGGGGTCTCAACAATCTTATCTGTAAATAGTATGAATCAGACTATCGTTCAGATAGGATTTTGTTGCAATGTTACACTCGGCATGGAATGTGCTGACTGGGACTACAGGTATGTCCAATGTCGGATCCGACTTGTAAAATTTACTTGGATCCTTCTTCGAAATCTGTCCTTTTGTGAAACCCAGCCGGCGCCCTATTGAACCTTTCTGGTTAAAGTCAGTCGTTGCATTTACAATCCTTCTTTCAGATTTAACTTTATTGATGTTTGCACTTAGTTCAATACCTTCTCCAGACTGATTTAAGACTTCGTTTGAATCGTCGATATCGTATGCACGCAGTTCTGTTTCCACAATATCTCTTTCACCATTAATATCCAGATGCAGTTTATTTTTAGTCCGGTGATATTCGGGATGGTGTACGTCTCCAGTCCAATCAATGCAATACTCCATTGACCAACGCTCAAACCAATTGGCGGGAAGTAATTTGCACGTAATACAGATGATCGTCCTTTTAACGTCAAAGTGTACGACATTGCATGTGAACCTCAACTGATGAATGAACCTTTAAGCCTGCTCCTTATATAGCCTGCTTCTTCTTTGTGAATGTCAAGGAATCATTATGCAAAGCTGTCCACAGAGGTGAGTATTAAAGTCCTGAGAGCGTCGATAATTGTAGAGTACTTGTCTGCTGTGAGTGAAGTATTGTTGTAATTCTTCTGGCGGCTGCAGGTCACCAGATCAGTCAAAATGGTCGACGGTATCTGCGTCTTTCATAACATATGACACCCAGTGGGTGCCGGGGCCTCCAGCAACATCTAAAGTCACAATAGCGCATTCACCCGTTTTCCGCATAGTCTTCCGTAATGTATCCCGCTTATACACACCACGGAATCTTGGTATCTTGAATTTATCGCTAACAAGCTTAAGGAGATCTGTATTTGTGAGTGGTCGATCTGGTAGGACCGCTAATGGGCTTTTTTCTTATTTATGAATGAACCAAGCTCTTTCCTGTATGGTTTCAAGTATAGTCCTTTTCCAAGGGCTGTAGCTTCCATTATGCAGTTATGTCTTCTCGCCTCTTCTAACTGTGCTTAGGAGTTTTGCTCGTTCTTGACCGTTCGAGCAATAGCTGCAGCACCATCGGTGAGGGAATTTACCTCCGAGAGCGCGGAGAAGGACGGGATGAGAAAAAGAATAAAACTGCCTGATGTTTAGGGTATTGGTAGAACTTAAGGTGCTTTAACCGATCTTCTCCTTCCCACATCTTTCTGGCTCATTGCGTTTATAGCTGCATACATCGCGGTCACTTCAAACAGCCCTCCTTGTTCTTGTTCTTCATGTTTAGTGCACAACGTGCAGCGTTCATAGCTTGCTTGGAATTCGTCACTCCTAAACCAAACTTGATTTTTCCACGCATGTTTTTATCAACTGCAAATGCTGCGATGTGTTGACCTACATCAATATCCTTTCTTCTCCGTATCGCCTTAGATTTATCAGCTAAAATTCTGTCTGCAATGTGATGACTTGATGGATCTTTATTTGCAGCGTATGCAATGTCGTGTTCCATATATGCTTCGTCGAGCAGATTAACGCATTATCACCTCGCGCCAAGCGTTTCTGACGCTTTGTCCCAGGCCCACAGTAGTTATATCCAGGGATGTGTAATTACGCAGGTAGTTTGTCTAGAATACCACCACCTCCTCTAATGTGTCTTCTAGCGCGCATGTTATGCTACTGTGGTGGTTGTGGACAATGCACGCCCATTATATAGCAAATGGTCGCCATCAATCCAACTGTTATGTGTAGCAGGGAAACCAAGCTATTTGACTAGTGCTGTATTTCCCCGACGTCTTATGACTCTCTCCACGAGAATAACATCCGGTTCTGAGCTTTTCTGCATCTCCTCAGTGTAGAAGCAGCCTGCAATTTCTTCATTCTTACTGTCCTGCAATACATAAGTTCTAGGATTCGTTCGTTGCACCTTTGAAACTGTAAATATATCAGTTGACCAGTTCGGTAGGTATGATTTCTCAAATGCTGTATTGTGTTTTGAGATACGCACCAAATCACCTACATTAAATTTCTGTTTGCATTGGTCCAGCATCTGAATGCGATGGTGCACGGTATCCATGAGTCCATTATCGCGTACATCGATTGGTCTCATTTTTATTGTGCTATGTATGGTTCGATTATACTGATCAATTATTTCTGGGAGGCTATCTGTCCATTTACATGAGCCGAGAAGGTTAAAACTCATCCACATTCGACCTTTTATTGTTCTGTTCAGGCCCTCCACAATACTTGCCTGCAGGTGAGTGAATGTTGAGTAGTGATGTACCAATGTCTTGAAATACATATTGTAGAATTCCCCACCATGATGGGCTTGGAGGTTATCTGGGCATCGATTCGTGCCTGTCTGTAGCAAACGCTCAAAAACAGCACCGACATTTCAACCGGTTTTTGTTTTGACAGGTAACGCCCAGGCAAATTTGGAGTATGTATCAAATGGTTCAAATGGCTCTGAACACTATGGGACTCAACTGCTGAGGTCATTAGTCCCCTAGAACTTAGAACTAGTTAAACCTAACTAACCTAAGGACATCACACACATCCATGCCCGAGGCAGGATTCGAACCTGATACCGTAGCGGTCTTGCGGTTCCAGACTGCAGCGCCTTTAACCGCACGGCCACTTCGGCCGGCTGAGTATGTATCAATAACCATTAAAATGTATTTGAATCCATTATTCTCATGTGAATATTTCCTCATTTCTACAAGATCAGCTTGCCACAGGTCATCCAACCCTTTAATCATAACATGCCTGCGAGGGTATGTTATGCGTACTGGCTTGTGCTGTTCTCGTTGATACCTCTCTCTCTAAGCTCCGAGATGATCGAAACAACCTCATTCAAATGAGGTGTGTTAACTGCAACAGCTGATGCCATGAATAGCCGTAGTCGATCTATTAGTTCGTTGGGGTCGTCATAATATATATATATATATATATATATATATATATATATATATATATATATATATATATATATATATATATATATACTGATAGATTCGATAGTTCACTGCTTTATGCTCAATGTCAATACCATCACCGCTGCTGCCACCGTTGTTGTTTTCGCCTTCAAGTATTGGCTTTATAATGTTTTTATATTTCTTGTTGCTCAGGCTTTTCGTGATCGTGTGTACACCAATCATGTGCAGTATTTACGGTACGTTTCCCTATCATTAACTGAATAATTTATGGGTTTTTTGGTAGGTCTTAGGAAAATAAGATTCATTAAGCCCGGTGTTCTGCCAAACCGTCTGTAATCGATCTGTATTTTGCCTTCAGTTACAGTTATAGGATGAGCACCCAGCATGTAAGATCTTCCTCTGCTAACGCCTAATATTCTATCTATCTGACCTGGGGTGTGGCGAATAATAAATTTATCTCGCAGCACCCTCGTTATCGTGTGTTTTTGTTTTTGCTTAGAGCTATCGGAGAGATTCAGTAACCAGCTTAAAGGTCTCTCTTAGCGCTTGGTGTCGATCCATATGCCCTAACCTCAGCAGCCTGTTATTTCTCACGAACTGCTATAAGCGCTTGAATCACTTTCTACTTCGTCGACATCTCGCTGTATACTAATCAGACATCTCCGCGGCGTGAGGTTTTAAATGTCTGGTCATTTTGTTCCTCCTCTTACTATGATCCTGATCATCTTTCTCAACAACAAGGAAGTCGACATCTATTTTCCCCAGAATAACATCGACCTTTTCAGTTAAGTCTGTTACTTTCCTACTGACTTCATTAACTAGCTCATTGCCGGCCGGTGTGGCAGAGCGGTTCTAGGCGCTTCAGTGTGGAACCGCGCAACCGCTACGGTCGCAGGTTCGAATCCTGCCTCGGGCATGGATGTGTGTGATATCCTTAGGTTAGTTCAGTTTAAATAGTTCTCAGTTCTAGGGGACTGATGAACTCAGCTGTTAAGTCCCATAGTGCTCAGAGCCATTTGAACCATTTTTGAACTCGCTCATTTAACGCATTCACCATTCTCAGTAGGGTCTGGTAATATCTCCTTAGTTCTCTGCGCATACCTGCAACATTATACGCCATAGCCTGAATTTTCGCATCCAAGTACAGGCCAATGTTCTGTCTGTGTACACCAATCCTCTCGGGTTGAGGGTTGGACATACACGTGAATTTGTCTATTGTGTAGCGTAGACTGATGTGCTAACCTCCCTAACCGTGCTATATATGCAAAAATTCTGAAAGTTTCGCCTTTACCTACCATCACTCAGTTTCTTGTTTTATCAATAACGAGAAACCCATAATGTGAATGATTCCATCGATCTGCACAAATCTTTACAAAATCATTGAACGACATGTCCGTTCCGACATGTGCTTGATAAATGTGTTTTAAATTCATATTGTCTTGTTTGAAAGCTGTAATGAGATTTGCGTTATCTCGAACAAGCTGTTTAGGGATTCTGGAATATGTTTGACTTACATCAGCACACATATGGCGACCGAAACAGAAGTACTTTCGAATTTGGTCTAGGTTTTCTTCTACAACATCGTCAAATGTGAAGACTGTGTTTGGCTTTGCCTTTTCACATGGAGGGATATCACCACTTTCACTGAATGTCGTGTACGTAATACCATCTACACAGTGCAATATCTGTTGCAGTGACTGATACTTGGGTTGAAACAGTGCTTTTGAGAATATAGAAACATATTCAAATCGGACCCCTTCTACGTGTTTTAGCAGAGTCATGAGGACATTATTCTTCCTGCAATTTGGTGGGCCTACAATAATTGCTCATATATTATCAGGAAGGAGAATTCTGTTCTTGTTGTTCTTCAGCTCTTCATTTGAATCTTCGCAGGACCAATCACCGACAGCAAAATCCTTTTGGCGAGGGTGCTTCACCCAGCCAGCCGTGATACTAAATTCGCCTGGTACATATTTGTAGATGACCTATATATATAGAAAAATACACTTGAAAGGATTAGTATGTGTAGCCACTATAGTTCGATCACTTAACCGACTAGCTATATTGAATACACAGAGAAAATAGCTATATATTTTACGCATTAAGAGTAATATGATCATCTCAGTAACTCATATAGCATTGAAAAAAGAACTAATTGTAGTACTTTGATTATAATGAGAGGGGGGTTTGAAATAAAACACAAACACGGTTTCAGAGTGTAAATAAATTATTTATTTAAAAATCAAACATGGGGTGTAGTATTTCAGGACTATCATTACAATTTGCATGTATATTCTTCTTCTTCGCACCTGTAAAGTATTTACCAAATATAGCTTTTTGGCAAGCAATAAATTCAGTGGGTATCTCACTCAAGCAAATAGATGGATCACAGTACTCAGGTTTTTCACATACACATTTGATCTGTTTGTCTTTAGGTTTGTGCTTCATATGTGAACAAAGGTGTTGCTTAAGATTGTCAACATGTATACTATGCACACGTAGGGAGTTTACAACATCATGTTATGCAGAGTCTATGCTAGGCAACCAGCGATTCAGTCTGTCCAGTGCAAGACGCATGGCAGAGTCCAGATCGTATAAATTCATAACTGAGGGGTGTCTCAGATAAACACAGTTGTCACCCGATTTCACACATAATGCGCAGTCATCATACACTGTTGTAATAGAAAGCGTCACACCAGTAAGGCGAATGTCAGGGGAGAATGAGTTGGATAATATCTGTAGTCATATGCTGATTGATGTAGCGCTCTGCACCACATATTTCATCCCAGTCGGACTGGGAGATTGGCACTTTAACACATTTGGATACATTTTCAATCACCATTCTAGCATGCTACCCACAGACATGATGTGCTTCTGTAGCAATGTTCACATGGTTCGATCCACTGGGACTTAAATTGTATGTGGAGGTGAAAAGCATAGGTGCACTCGATGTCTTCTTCTTATCTACAGTATCTGCACTCTGTGGGTTCACTATCATAGGGATGTTCTGCTGAGATTGGTCATATGTTGGCGCCCAGTACTGACCTGTTGTTTAACACCACCAGCGACAGCATTCAAAATGGCTCTGAGCACTATGGGACTCAACTGCTGTGGTCATAAGTCCCCTAGAACTTAGAACTACTTAAACCTAACTAACCTAAGGACAGCACACAACACCCAGCCATCACGAGGCAGAGAAAATCCCCGACCCCGCCGGGAATCGAACCCGGGAACCCGGGCGTGGGAAGCGAGAACGCTACCGCACGACCACGAGATGCGGGCGACAGCATTCGATGCATCGGGGGCAGATCACGTTTCCTCATCACATAAATCGATGAGTGGGATGGAGGGCAGCAACTCCTTATACTGATCCAACAAGTGTGCTATGTGCGCTACAGGATCCCACGTGGCCGCTACTGGTTCAGACGGGCTTGAGGCTGTTGGTGTAGGACTCGACGAGATGGCAGGCGACGTTTCTACAGGTCCGGACGTGTCAGCAGAGCTAGGCATGTTGGCGCACGACCCTGTTGAACACAGACTAGAAAGCACTAGATAAGGGCCAATAGGTGAAAACTTTGCATAATAATAATAGTAATAAGGCTAACGAGAGAGAATAATGTGATATTTGATACTTACTTTTCCATTTAATTTTGTTCTGCATGACTGTGCTGGAGTGCGACTGCTGTTCATGCTTCATGGTTCTTCTTCTTTTTCTTCTGCTGACTGACTGAACAAGAGTGAGGCCATGGAGCTGCTGAGCTTCACCTATATCTTCTGCAATGACGTCAACAGATATTCCCATCCTACTGGACGAAGTCGAATACGTGACTCTATTAAGGGTTCCTATTGGTTCCTGGCATTTCCTTCCCACCATCTTGGATTACGTCATGAAACTGACCACATCGGCCTGTGGTGCAGGTACTGGGTACTAGGCCCACACCATGTGGTGAATACACTGTTTACTGCCATCTTGAAGAAGGGTACTTGCATCAGCACCTGAAAACATGGTAGCATCCTCTGGCAGTGACGAAATCTACTAAGTCAGTTGGGCTCTGGACCTCGTGGTGACCACATTGGGTGCCGACATCTTGGAGTACGTCACAGATGAGAGCACCCTCTGCAGGTGGCGATGTGTACTAAGGCAGTTGGGCTCTGGACCTCGTGGCGAGCAAATCTGCATGAAATTGGTTAAACAGTAAAGACTTATCTCGATGACCTTTTTTACCACAAATCCTTAGGAGGAGGTGGCGGTCGGGCGACTGAGGATAGTACAAGTATCGTTTCTTTCGCGCCATTTTCTTACCGTATCAGTGAAATCCCAAGTGACCTTTGTTTACCGCCAAAATTCTAACTTGGCACCAGTTCGTAGGAAGAGGTGGCGGTCGGGTTACTTAGGTTAGTGTAGGTAGGCCAAGTGAGCTATATTCCCACGATTTACTTTGCTTAGTAGAGATAACCGGGCTGTGGTGCATTATCCTGTTAGAAATTGAACTTCCATTTTTTCTGGGTTGATGGGGGCATGGGACTTTCCCACCAAAATTCAAGCTTCCCGCCAAAATCCGCCATCTTGGATGAAGTAATCTCCGTCAACTTGGATGACATCATCGGCGCCATCTTGGATAAGGGTACTGGTACATACCCCTATTGTTCCTATACTCTTACAGTCCACATATTGACGAATTAATTTCTTTACATCGGAGTTCAAACTCCCCCAGGTTAGATGCTCCTTAATTTTTATGATTTCTTTTGTATGTACCCTAATGACCCCCAAATAGCGTTGGTTGAAAGTACTTAAAGACAGTTCCATGGGTAGGCAAATGTTTAAGTGTCCATTATAGCTGGTGTAGTAACAAAAAGATCCATTGTTCATAGAATACTGTGAAATCTGCTAACCATCATCAAGTTTCTTTTTGATGTTACTTCACTGGGCATCTTGTTTCTGTCTTTTATTCAAGTCACCAAATGACGCTGGTATTTCACTCAGGACTGTAGAAACACACTGCAGATAGAGGCTCACATGCAGCTGTTCTATTATTTCCAGCTCACACTGAAACATATAACTAAAAGCATCAGAGGCTTAGTTATCGATACCTCTAACAGGCCTTACTTGAAAACTGACAGTCCAGCAGGCTATCCTACCATTTTTACAGGAGCTAGACAGACCCACTCAATGACTTGTTACCCATTTCCATCTGGAACTGCTTATGCTGAGATGGAATTTAAATTTCTCAAGACCGAACAGGACATCGACGGCTTCGAACTCAAACGTCGAATATTACATTTCTGCAGATGATAAGCCATTTGACCGATAGGCAACCATCTTTCGTTCACTACTGTACTCTTGAAGCAACTCTTCGGTTATCCCAGAATTAGATGCGTCAGTTTGAAGGACAATCTGAATCTTAAAAAATTCGTGATAGCCATGACAAGATCACTACCAAAACTAATTTTCAAGGCATCAGTGCCAGCTTGTTGGGCGTCAGTCTACTGGAACTTATCCCATTTCTAACGTAATTGATTTCATTGTCACCATTTGGGCAAAATGAGAATTTCTTAAAGGAATTCATCGTTTCTATTAATGTAACCACAATTTTGTTGTTATTAGATAGAGGAAATCGATGGCCTTAGTGCGATCCTGACCAATCCTGGTGCCATCAGCTGAGACAACGTGTTCCAAAAGGGAGATTTCCCAACGGGCTAAGATTTTATAGTTAACCTGGCTTTCCGTAAACTGTGAAAACTTTTCCAACACGATCAAGGTATTCAGAAAGGCTATATTCTGCAGAAAATCTAGATACTTGTAAACACATCTAAACTTAAGTTCTCCTGATACAGAATGTAGTAAAAGCGACATCACAGCCACCTAGGTGGACAAAGCGAAGGGGACAAGATTCATTCGTATTAATTCCATTCTATGAATCCCAGTGCAAACGACATGCGGTAAGTGGCATGGACTCTTCAATAAATGGCAACTGATGGCCGCGCGGAATTAACTGAGCGGTCTTGGGCGCTGCAGTCATGGACTGTGCGGCTGGCCCCGGCAGAAATGGCAACTCATGGCCGCGCGGAATTAGCTGAGCGGTCTTGGGGGCTGCAGTCATGGACTGTGCGGCTGGTCCCGGCAGAGGACCCCTCGGGCATGGGTGTGTGTGTGTTTGTCCATAGGATAATTTGTGTTAAGTAGTGTGTAATCTTAGGGACTGATGACCTTAGCAGTTAAGTCCCATACGATTTCGCACACATTTGAACTTTTTTTTTATTTATTTATTTATTTTTTTTTTTTTTTTGCCAACTGAAGATAACCCTGATTATCACCAAGACTGGAAAAATACAAAGCTCCAGCGAACAATATGAAACAGTTATGGAGCTCAGCGAGAGGAACCGATTCTGTCATCATCTTTTGTTTCACGGACCTATAATCCACCACTGGCCGATAACACAAAAATGGCTCTAAGCACTATGGGACTTGACATCTGAAGTCATCAGTACCCTAGACGTAGAACTACGTGAACCTAACTAACTTAAGGACATCACACACATCCATGCCCGAGGCAGGATTCCAACCTGCGAACCTAGCAGCCACATCGTTCCGAACTGAAGCGCCTAGAACCGCTCGACCACAGCGCCCGGAGGCCGATAACTCTCACCATTCGGTTTCAGCACGAGAAAAACAAGTGACGGGTACAGTGAAACTGTAGACCTATTCCCCCAGTCAGCTAAAAGTTGACTTATGACTTAACGTAGTTCCTTCATTTTAGGGGGAGACAGATGGTAGGAGATTGAGTGATAGAAATTTGATATGTTAGCTGAATCTGATACTCATTTTTGTTCATCGGCACCTATTGGTCAGTGAGGTTACCGAGAAATAGATGAAGTAATATAAACAATTTGTGTGTGTTCCTAATTCGTTCAGTTGAGAGTCATTAAAATGAACGACTCGTCTTGAACTTTACAAACCCGCTGGATACAATTGTGATTACATAACAGTATGTTTTTTCGGGTTGGAAATTGAAAAAGAAAACTGTTTACCCACCCTTTCTTCTTTATGGAGCTGCAGCCAAGAAACACATCAATGAACGAGTTCCTGACAACTGTAAAACTTGATGGCCGTGACAACCGTCGAAAACCTGTGTTGACACAGACTTGCAATTCTGTAGACAGAAGTCGCCACTGACAGTATGGCACTGTTTGAAAAGTAATTGTAAGAGAGGAAATTTACAAATGCGAGCGTGCTTACAGTAACACTGATAAACAAGCAGACAACTATATCTGCCTGAGGCCAGCAAGCGCACGTTTTACGGTAACAAAATGGTTCAAATGGCTCTGAGCACTATGGGACTCAACATCTGTGGTCATAAGTCCCCTAGAACCTAGAACTACTTAAACCTAACTAACCTAAGGACATCACACACATCCATGCCCGAGGCAGGATTCGAACCTGCGACCGTAGCAGTCGCGCGGTTCCTGACTGAGCGCCTAGAACCGCTAGACCACCGCGGCCGGCTTTACGGTAACACTGATAAACAAGCAGACAAGTATTGCTCCCTGAGGCCAGCTAGGCTCACGTTTGTTCGTGGTTTACCGCTGCACAAAGAAAGTGTAAATTCTCTCTCGAATTAGCCTTTCCCATATTATAGCCTTTTGGTAGCCCAGTGCGGTCTTAACGGCGAGCCAGCGACCGATGGCATCAAAACTTTTAACTTCTCTTGCGGTACCGGACAGTCATGCACTACGTTACCTAATTCATGCAAACATTCTCTGCTTTGTGATGAAAAATTTTTCCCATTGTTATCTGATAATGTGTTTTTAGCCGACAAGGCTCAGATTTGCATTCACGGACGCCGCGCTTTTCGTAGCTAAACCTGTTGTTCTCTATACCTGCCTCCACATTATTCTCTAGGGCGTAATGAAAAGTAATACCTCCAAATATTTATGTGAACATTGTTAAAAATTTTAAACTAAAATAAATTTTATTAACATTGCACATCTTTATTCCTAATGTATACATATTTACTTCTTAACATAGTCACCCGTACGACGAACACATTTCTCCCAACGAGCGACGAGTTTGTTGATACCGCCACTGTAGAGCGTTTGACGACGGAGACACACCTTCACCTCTGTTTGCACCGCTTCATCGCTATCAACGTGTAGTTCTCGAAGGTGTTCTTTAAGTTTTGGAAACAGGTGAAAATCTGTAAGGGAGTATGTTCGAAGACAATGAACCCAAGGCGTCGGACTGTTGCCGAAGTCGCAGCACTTGTGTGCAGTCTGTCGTTGTCGTTCTGAAGGAGAGGGCGCTCCATGTGTGGATAACCTCTTCAGATTCATGTTATCGGTTTTCCAAGGGTCTCACAGTACTTTGCAGAGTTTCTTGTGGTGCCCATAGGCATGAATTCCAATTGCTGCATCACACCTTCAAGACTCCAGAACACTGACTGTAACTCTACCTGCTGATGGAATGTTCTCCAATATTTTTGGCATCAGCGATCCTTTATGGTGGTACTCCATTGATGCTCTCTTGTTTTTGGGGTAAAAATGGTGAACTCATCTTTCATCACCTTTCACAATAATCTTAAAGAACCCATCACCCTCACGCTCAAAACGGAAAAGTAATTGTTGACAGATGTCCACTCTCGTCTGTGTCAGTCAGGAGTCAGTGTTCAAGGCACCCACCAATCACACAGTCTTCTGTACCGCATTTCTCCAGTAATGACCCATATATGCTCTCGCGATAGGCCACACTTATCTGAGAGCTGTGTTTGTGATATTCGACGATTTTCTCTGATGAGGTCATCAACTCGATTCCGATGGGTCTCTTTGGTTGCCGTACGCGATCGTCCACTACGAGCCCTGTCTTGCTCGTTGAGGTTAGCACCACCTTTTCCTTCATTATGAGCACGAAACATCCATCGTCGCACATTACTAATATCGGTAGTTATCACCGTACTTCAACAGGAAGCACGATTTCTAATTTTTTGTATCAGTATTCTAACTGGTTAGATGCGGCCCGCCACGGATTTGTCTTCTGGGCCAAACTCTTCATCTACGTCCTCAATTATTTGCTGGATGTATTCCCATTTCCTCTCTTCCTCTACATCCCTTCCTGTTACCATGGAAGATATTCCGTCGTGTCTTTAACACATGTCATACCATCGTGTCCCTTCTTTTTTCCATGTACTCCATTCCTTGCCGTTCCGCGGAGAATCCCTTCATCCACCCAATTTTCACATTCTTCTGTAGCACGACATGTCAAATGCTTCACTTCTCTTCTGTTCCGGTCTTCCCACAGTCCATCTTTCATTACCATAAAATGTTGTACTGCAAACGTATGATCTGAGAAATTTCTTCCTCAAATTAATGCCGATGTTTGATATAAGTAGACCTCCCTTGGCCAGGAATGTCCTTTTTGCGAGTGTTAGCCTGCTTTTTGTGTTCACCTTGCTCTGTCAGTAATGGGCTGTTTTGCTGCTCAGGTGGCAGAAATAATTAACTTCATCTATTTGTGATCAACAATACTGATTAAGTTTCTCACTGTTCTCATTATTGTTACTTCTCTTTACTTTAGTCTTACTTCGATTTACTCTCAGTCTGTAATCTGTACTCGTTAGGCCGTTCATTCCACTCAGCAGATTTTGTAATTCTTCCTGACGTTCAGTGAGGGTAGCAATGCCATCAGCGAATCTTTTCATTGGCATTCTTTCACACTGAATTATAATCTCACTCTTGAATTTTTCTTTTGTTTCCGTTTTTTTCATTGATGTATAGATTGAACAGTAGGGGCGGAAGACTACATCCCTGTATTACACCCTTTTTAATAATAGCCCTTCGTTCTTGGTCTTCCAGTCTTATTGTTCCCTTTTGGTTCTTGTAATTATTGTGTATTACCCATCTTTCCCTATAGCTTACCCCTACTTTTCTCTGCAATTCGAACATCTTGCACCATTTGATGTCGTCGAACGCTTCCTCCAGGTCGACAAATCCTATGAACGTGTCTTTATATTTCTTTATTCTTGCTTCCATTACCAACCGCAATGTCAGAGCTGCCTCTCTGGTCCCTTTACCTTTTGCTAAAGACAATATGATCGTCATCTAACAGATCTTCCATACCCTTCTTCATTCGTCTGTACATTATTCTTGTATACAACTTGGATGCAAGAGCTGTAAAGCTGATTGTACGATAATTCTCGCACTTGTCAGCTCTTGAGAGTTCGGAATTGTGAAGATGATATTTCTACGGAAGTCAGATGGTATGTAGTTCTACTTGCACACCCTACCCACCAACGTGAACGTCAGTTTTGTTGCCACTTCCCCCAGTTATTCTAGAATTTCTGATGGAATACTATCCAACCCTTCTACCTTATTCGATCTCAAGACATCGAAAACTCTGAAAAATCTGTAATACTGCATCCCCCAATCTCTTTTATACCGACTCCTGTTTCTTCTTATATCGGGTCGTCAGACAAGTCTTTTCCCCCTTATAGAGGCCTACTCTTTCCACCTATCCACTCTCTCCTCTGCATCTAACAGTGAAATTCCCATCGCAGTCTTATTACTACCTTTGCTTCCAGTTTCAGCGATCGCTGTTTTAAATTTTCTGTACGCCGAGTCAATCCTTCCAGCAATTACTTCTTCTCCAGTTTCTTTACACTTCTCATGCAGCCTTTTCACCATAACTTCCCTATACCCCTATTTATTTTGTTCTCAAGTGACTTATATCTGTGTTCCTGAATTTCCCTGAACATTTTCGTATTTCCTTCTTTCAACTGAATTACCATTCCTTCTGTTACCAATGCTTTATTTGCAGTTACCCTCTTTGTACCTGTGATTCTTTTCTAACTTCCGTGATTGCTCTTTTGGAGATGTCCATTTGTCTTCAACCGAACTATCTACTGAGCTATTGTTTCTCGCCGTATCTTTAGTCTCAGAGAACTTCAAGAGTATCTCTTCCTTTCATAGTACTTTCTTATAACACTTCTTTGCGCAAAGATTCTTCCTGATCACTCTTAAACTTCAGCCTACTCATCACTGCATCCAGTATATGATTTCATGATCTCTGCCTGCCCGTGATTTAATCTAACTGAAATCTTTTCGTATCCCCCTGCTTTTCCAAGTATACCTCTTCCTCCTGTGATTTATGGCTCTGAGCACTATGGGACTCAACTGCTGTGGTCATAAGTCTGTGATTTATGGGCAGAGTATTTGCTACTACTAGCTGAAATTTACTGTAGGACTCGTTTAGCCTTTCTTATTCCTCATTCGTAGTACCAATCCGATATTATCCTGTAAACCTTTCCTCCCCTTTTGCCCCCACAAATGCATTCGAATTCTCCATGACTATCAGATTTTCGTGTCCCTTTATGTACTGAATCATTTCTTCAATATTCTCTTATGCTTTCTCCATCTCTTCATCTTCTGCTGTTAGAAGGGTCGATTACAGCATCTGTTTCTCACACACCTACATATTTACGTTACACACGGCCATGTTACACGCTACCATGTGGAGCACTCTAGTGGCAGAGAGTTGTATCATGCGTGACATGTAATGTCACAATCGATTGTGAGAGCACAGTAAATACTTCGCGTGCATTAATTTTCAGGACGCGCTAGTAACTCGGCAAAAGTATCAAGTTTGTTAGAGAATAGAATATGGGAACAGTCTTTCAAGTGCACAACTTCTAGGGTACTATTAATAACTTCCTAGTTAGCAACCTTAAGGCATAGTTCTAATATGGCCATCCGAATATCATCAGTACAAAGGATGGGCAACTCTTCACGTTTTTTAATACAAAGAAATATCGACTGGCCAACTCCTTGTTAGCTCTTCTTGATACATTTTCATAAAGCAACCTTTCACGCAATTTAACCGATGTCTCACTCGGGTTTCAGATATAATTCTGCTTAATCTGTCACAGGTTAAAGGGTAGGTACGTTAAAATATTGCTGAATGATCAATTTTAAGAACCTTAGCCTCATTTAGAAACCGAAATGTAAGCGCAAATGGTATATAATATCACAACTTGTTTCAGTCGACAATTTATTCATGTTTTGTAATATCAGGAAAAGCAGATTAGTTAAATGGTTCAATTGGCTCTGAGCACTATGGGACTTGACATCGAAAGTCATCAGTCCCCTAGAATTTAGAAATACTTAAACATAACTAAACTAAGGACATCACACACATCTATGCCCGAGGCAGGTTCCGAAGCTGCGACCGTAGCGGTCGCGCGGTTCCAGACTGAATTGCCTAGAACCGCTCGGCCACCGTTTCCGGCCAGATTAGTTTCTCTCTTAAAGTGTTTCCACCTGCCCCCACGATCTCTATCCGTGATTCTAGACTCATGAGGAAAACGGTACACTCTATTCTGACTGTTGATATCTTCCCAAATTAGTGTACTAGCGGTAAGTTGACACTGACTAGCTTTATCTCACAATAGTTCAATAATGGGGGCTTAATTGGGTCCCCCGACTTCCCATAAATAATGAACACTTTTACGCAAATCATTTAAACGGGCCTGGATTCTAATGATCTGTTACGTTCTACAAATGAAATGGTTGGGAACATGAAGCTAATAGTAGTTGTTAAATCATGCATAAAAAAGCTTCTAGCAACATTTATTTGCCTCAGTTATAACATAGACAAAATGTGAAATATGGCTGAGCTGTTACTTCCTGCGATGCTCTTGGCAGGATAGTTTCTCTGTTGAAGTTACGCGCTTTGCGGCGTCCTGGTTGGACGGCCGCGGCTCGCGAGATGAGACTCGGTCGGGGCAGTGACGGAGACTCGGTCAGCGACTATGACAGAGGGAAGACAGCGCACGGAGCATCGCGAGTCAGTCAGTCGGCGCTTGGTGTTCTGCGAGGACGCACGGTATTGACATTCCGGCGCCTGGGTCTGGCGGCGAGCGGAAATGGAGTAAGGAAGCAGTCACGGCTCAGCAGTGGCTCGGTCACCATTGGCTCTGTTTGAGAGTCGTGTCTATCCCGAATCCTGAGGAGAGCGCAGGCGTTTATCCTGGCGTGCAGTTTGAAAGCGAGCTCCTGGAGTAACTTTAGATGGTGAGCCATTTTGTGGTGGAACTTTTGAATGTGATTGCTCAGTGTAGCCACTTTGATTTTAGCTAGTCATTCCTTAAACCGCTTGGACGTGGGTCCGGGATACTTCGTACTGTAAGTCTATGTAACTGCGCGGTGCGCTGGTTCCGTTGCAGTTATTTTGAATTACAAGTGTGGCCGATATTCGGCGATTCCTTTTCATACTATTATTGTTAATATGTTAAGTGGCCAATTTTGTGAATCAAAGTTTAGTTTCTGTACGAAACTTCAGCCGCTAATTCAAATTGGAATTGCAAACTTCTTCCTTTTTGTCAACTATAGTAGTAACAATTTTGCGCCGTCAAATCGTACTTTGGTATTTAAGATTGTGTGCGGATTGTGTGGTCATTATCACCTTGAGTCAGTTGTGCTTTATAAATTTTGGATAACAGCGGTTGTCACACTATAACGTTTACATCTCTTCCTGCATTTGGCGCTACCCAGGGCTTAGCTGTTGGTTTTATTATTTTAGTGAACTGTGTATTAATACTGGGTTTGTGTGTTCTAGAAGCCGTTAATGGTGTGAGCAGGCCCTCGTGCCTGTTGTTGTCACTTGAGCTCTCGAGCACGGAATTAAGCCGCGCGACCGATGCGAACTCTAAAGGTTGATAATGTGCTGATTGCTGTATAGATCTTTCAGGCTATCATAACATCATACTGCCGAATATTTTCCATAATAGTTAATTCACCTATTTATGAGATCTTGCTATTTGAGTATTTTTTAAAATTTATACACATTTTTATTTTTCATATTCACAAGTCCTGATAATTGATTTATCTTCACAACTAGTGAGCTCAGATCTGCAGTTATGTTAATGTTATATTTGTATAAGGAAATTTTTTATTAATTTAAAGTTGGAGCCATAGGGCTGCTTTTCTTTTAAAATTTTTTGAATTATTTTTATTACTTTTATACAACTGAATAATCGGTGTAGATCACCGCAATTTGCAAATGCTAATTAACCGTTGTGTTGTTACCATTGCGCTGTTTTAATTAACGTGCTGAAAATAAATTTTTGTCTTCTAAAATGGGATCAGCATTCCACTCCAGCAGTTCATGTGCCCTGCTTACCAATCCTTCACCTCACCAATGACCAATAATAGAATACCTAATGGGGCTCACGAAAACAAAAGTTATTAAGTGCCGCATTTAAGGAATTTTTTAAAATATTTAGCAAAATTGTGTAGTTAAACACGATAAACGTAAGAAAATTAATTGTAGCCAACTTTCAACAATGAAAACATCGATAATATTAATTTCAGTTCAAACATGTGGAAAAAATATTTTTATATTTAATGAGGCATCGTCATAATATGACCCAGACATCGCTCTCTCTCTTTCACTCTCTCTCTCTCTGACAATGGGTACTCTGAAAGACACACAGAGGAAAATTTAACCACATGACAACAACCGAAATAATTGAAAGGTCCTTTTATGTTTTAACTTTGACTCAGTATGGATGTTTGAAGGAGAACAACTCTTTTTTCAAATTTTATCCTACGAACCTTTGAAAGAATCACACAATTTACGAAATGAATTTGTTGTTAGGAAACAAATACAGAAATAAGATTTCCATAAAGCAATCAACATTATATTCTAAATTCTGTTTGCCTTTTTTGTTGTTGTTGTGGTCTTCAGTCCTGAGACTGGTTTGATGCAGCTCTCCATGCTACTCTATCCTGTGCAAGCTTCTTCATCTCCCAGTACCTACTGCAACCTACATCCTTCTGAATCTGCTTAGTGTATTGATCTCTGGTCTCCCTCTACGATTTTTACCCTCCACGCTGCCCTCCAATGCTAAATTTGTGATTCCTTGATGCCTCAAAACATGTCCTACCAACCGATCCCTTCTTCTAGTGAAGTTGTGCCACAAACTTCTCTTCTCCCCAATCCTATTCAATACTTCCTCATTAGTTACGTGATCTACCCACCTTATCTTCAGCACTTTTCTGTAGCACCACGTTTCGAAAGCTTCTATTCTCTTCTTGTCCAAACTATTTATCGTCCATGTTTCACTTCCATATATGGCTACACTCCATACAAATACTTTCAGAAACGACTTCCTGACACTTAAATCTATACTCGATGTTAACAAACTTCTCATCCTCAGAAACGATTTCCTTGCCATTGCCAGTCTACATTTTATATCCTCTCTACTTCGACCATCATCAGTTATTTTACTACCTAAATAGCAAAACTCCTTTACTACTTTAAATGTCTCATTTCCTAATCTAATCCCCTCAGCATCACCCGATTTAATTTGACTACATTCCGTTACCCTCGTTTTGATTTTGTTGATGTTCATCTTATATCCTCCTTTCAAGACACTGTCCATTCCGTTCAACTGCTCTTCCAAGTCCTTTGCTGTCTCTGACAGAATTACAATGTCATCGGCGAACCTCAAAGTTTTTACTTCTTCTCCATGAATTTTAATACCGACTCCGAATTTTTCTTTTGTTTCCTTTACTGCTTGCTCAATATACAGATTGAATAACATCGGGGAGAGGCTACAAACCTGTCTCACTCCTTTCCCAACCACTGCTTCCCTTTCATGCCCCTCGACTCTTATAACTGCCATCTGGTTTCTGTACAAATTGTAAATAGCCTTTCGCTCCTTGTATTTTACCCCTGCCACCTTCAGAATGTGAAAGAGAGTATTCCAGTTAACGTTGTCAAAAGCTTTCTCTAAGTCTACAAATGCTAGAAACGTAGGTTTGCCTTTTCTTAATCTTTCTTCTAAGATAAGTCGTAAGGTTAGTATTGCCTCACGTGTTCCAACATTTCTACGGAATCCAAACTGATCTTCCCCGAGGTCCGCTTCTACCAGTTTTTCCATTCGTCTGTAAAGAATTCGCGTTAGTATTTTTGCAGCTGTGAATTATTAAACTGATAGTTCGGTAATTTTCACATCTGTCAACACCTGCTTTCTTTGGGATTGGAATTATTATATTCTTCTTGAAGTCTGTGGGTATTTCGCCTGTCTCATACATCTTGCTCACCAGATGGTAGAGTTTTGTCATGACTGGCTCTCCCAAGGCCATCAGTAGTTCTAATGGAATGTTGTCTACTCCCGGGGCCTTGTTGCGACTCAGGTCTTTCAGTGCTCTGTCAAACTCTTCACGCAGTATCTTATCTCCCATTTCATCTTCATCTACATCCTCTTCCATTTCCATAATATTGTCCTCAAGTACATCGCCCTTGTATAAACCCTCTATATACTCCTTCCACCTTTCTGCCTTCACTTCTTTGCTTAGAACTGGGTTGCCCTCTGAGCTCTTGATATTCATACAAGTGGATCTCTTCTCTCCAAAGGTCTCTTTAATTTTCCTGTAGGCAGTATCTATCTTACCCCTAGTGAGACGAGCCTCTACATCCTTACATTTGTCCTCTAGCCATCCCTGCTTAGCCATTTTGCACTTCCTGTCGATCTCATTTTTGAGACGTTTGTATTCCTTTTTGGGTGCTTCATTTACTGCATTTTTATATTTTCTCCTTTCATCAATTAAATTCAATATTTCTTCTGTTACCCAAGGATTTCTATTAGCCCTCGTCTTTTTACCTACTTGATCCTCTGCTGCCTTCACTACTTCATCCCTCAGAGCTACCCATTCTTCTTCTACTGTATTTCTTTCCCCCATTCTTGTCAATTGTTCCCTTATGCTCTCCCTGAAACTCTCTACAACATCTGGTTTAGTCAGATTATCCAGGTCTCATCTCCTTAAAGTCCCACCTTTTTGCAGTTTCTTCAGTTTCAATCTGCAGTTGATAACCAATAGATTGTGGTCAGAATCCACATCTGCCCCTGGAAATGTCTTACAATTTAAAACCTGGTTCCTAAATCTCTGTCTTACCATTATACACTCCTGGAAATTGAAATAAGAACACCGTGAATTCATTGTCCCAGGAAGGGGAAACTTTATTGACACATTCCTGGGGTCAGATACATCACATGATCACACTGACAGAACCACAGGCACATAGACACAGGCAACAGAGCATGCACAATGTCGGCACTAGTACAGTGTATATCCACCTTTCGCAGCAATGCAGGCTGCTATTCTCCCATGGAGACGATCGTAGAGATGCTGGATGTAGTCCTGTGGAACAGCTTGCCATGCCATTTCCACCTGGCGCCTCAGTTGGACCAGCGTTCGTGCTGGACGTGCAGACCACGTGAGACGACGCTTCATCCAGTCCCAAACATGCTCAATGGGGGACCGATCCGGAGATCTTGCAGGCCGGGGTAGTTGACTTACACCTTCTAGAGCACATTGGGTGGCACGGGATACATGCGGACGTGCATTGTCCTGTTGGAACAGCAAGTTCCCTTGCCGGTCTAGGAATGGTAGAACGATGGGTTCGATGACGGTTTGGATGTACCGTGCACTATTCAGTGTCCCCTCGACGATCACCAGTGGTGTACGGCCAGTGTAGGATATCGCTCCCCACACCATGATGCCGGGTGTTGGCCCTGTGTGCCTCGGTCGTATGCAGTCCTGATTGTGGCGCTCACCTGCACGGCGCCAAACACGCATACGAGCATCATTGGCACCAAGGCAGAAGCGACTCTCATCGCTGAAGACGACACGTCTCCATTCGTCCCTCCATTCACGCCTGTCGCGACACCACTGGAGGCGGGCTGCACTATGTTGGGGCGTGAGCGGAAGACGGCCTAACGGTGTGCGGGACCGTTGCCCAGCTTCATGGAGAAGGTTGCGAATGGTCCTCGCCGATACCCCAGGAGCAACAGTGTCCCTAATTTGCTGGGAAGTGGCGGTGCGGTCCCCTACGGCACTGCGTAGGATCCTACGGTCTTGGCGTGCATCCGTGCGTCGCTGCGGTCCGGTCCCAGGTCGACGGGCACGTGCACCTTCCGCCGACCACTGGCGACAACATCGATGTACTGTGGAGACCTCACGCCCCACGTGTTGAGCAATTCGGCGGTACGTCCACCCGGCCTCCCGCATGCCCACTATACGCCCTCGCTCAAAGTCCGTCAACTGCACATACGGTTCACGTCCACGCTGTCGCGGCATGCTACCAGTGTTAAAGACTGCGATGGAGCTCCGTATGCCACGGCAAACTGGCTGACACTGACGGCGGCGGAGCACAAATGCTGCGCAGCTAGCGCCATTCGACGGCCAACACCGCGGTTCCTGGTGTGTCCGCTGTGCCGTGCGCGTGATCATTGCTTGTACAGCCCTCTCGCAGTGTCCGGAGCAAGTATGGTGGGTCTGACACACCGGTGTCAATGTGTTCTTTTTTCCATTTCCAGGAGTGTATAATCTATCTGATACCTTTTAGTATCCCCAGGATTCTTCCAGGTATGCAACCTTCTTTTATGATTCTTGAACCAAGTGTTAGCTATGATTAAGTTATGCTCTGTGCAAAATTCTACAAGGCGGCTTCCTCTTTCATTTCTTCCCCCCAATCCATATTCACCTACTCTGTTTCCTTCTCTCCCTTTTCCTACTGACGAATTTCAGTCAGCCATGACTATTAAATTTTCGTCTCCCTTCACTACCTGAATAATTTCTTTTATCTCGTCATACATTTCATCAATTTCTTCATCATCTGCAGAGCTAGTTGCCATATAAACTTGTACTACTGTAGTAGGCATGGGCTTCGTGTCTATCTTGGCCACAATAATGCGTTCACTATGCTGTTTGTAGTAGCTAACCCGCACTCCTATTTTTTTATTCATTATTAAACCTACTCCTGCATTACCCCTATTTCATTTTGTATTTATAACCCTGTAATCACCTGACCAAAAGTCTTGTTCCTCCTGCCACCGAAATTCACTAATTCCTGCTATATCTAAATTAAACCTATCCATTTCCCTTTTCAAATTTTCTAACCTACCAACTCGATTAAGGGATCTGACATTCCACGCTCCGATCCGTAGAATGCCAGTTTTCTTTCTCCTGACAACGACGTCCTCTTGAGTAGTCCCCGCCCGGAGATCCGAATGGGGGACTATTTTACCTCCGGAATATTTTATCGAAGAGGACGCCATCATCATTTAATGATACAGTAAAGCTGCATGTCCTCGGGAAAAATTACGGCTGTAGTTTCCCCTTGCTTTCAGCCGTTCGCAGTATCAGCACAGCAAGGCCGTTTTGGTTAATGTTACAAGGCCAGATCAGTCAATCATCCAGACTGTTGCCCCTGCAACTACTGAAAAGGCTGCTGCCCCTCTTCAGGAACCACATGTTTGTCTGGCCTCTCAACAGATAACCCTCCGTTGTGGTTGCACCTACGGTACGGCCATCTGTATCGCTGAGGCACGCAAGCCTCCCCACCAACGGCAAGGTCCATAGTTCATGGGGGAAGTTTGCCTTTTTTTAGTAGGCTTTGCCTTTTTTAGTAGGCTTAAAATAATTCGGTTCTGTAATGGTAATGCAGAATGCTGATCCTCGCTGTGGGATTAAGGCCAAAATGTCGGTCATTACTTAAAGTCAGACAGCGTTACATGTAAGAACCCAAATTTACTCTCTGAAGGAAAGTCTCACTCAAAGAATGACAGTTTTTGATAAAGGCAACCAACAGTTCAATGACACATACGAAGAGGTGCTAACATTTTCCTATCTACACCAGTACTTAGGTGTATAGGAAATACTGACATTCACAAACCAGAGCAGTAGAAACAGGAACGTTTCGACTCTGAAAATGCGAATCACAAACGCTGGGGGAAGCAGTACTTCATAAAATATCGTACACGCACTATTCCACGTCATCATTGAGCATCCCTAGTTACTAGGCCGAACAGTGAGCAAAGGTTCTGCCCAGGGAGGACCGTACATGCAGTGCGACCAGCTCGGCGTGTCCCATCGTGTGACGCCTGCAAACCCGTCGTCGAGATACGAAGAGCAGAGACGTTAATGAAGGGCAGATATCGGCTCTAACGCACGCACGGCTCAATTTGATTGTTATTGTTAACATCTAGAAAATGTAATTCGCGAATGGTTTCTACACTGAGGTGACAAATATCATGCGCACCTCTTAATATCGTGTTGGACGTACTTTTGCCCAGTGTAGTGCAGCAACTCGACTGGAATGCACTCAACAAATCGTTGATAGTCCCCTGCAGAAATACTGAGCTATGTTGTTCCTGCAACCGTCCATAAGTACGAAATTATTGCCCGTGCATGATTTTCTGCACTACCTGACCTCTAGATTATGTCCCATGAATGTTAGATAGGATTTATATCGGAAGATCTGGGTGGCCAAATTATTCATTCTTTTTGTCCAGAATGGTCTTCAAATCAACTGCGAACAATTGTTGCCCGATCACATGCAGCATTGACATCAATAAAATCGCATCGTTGTTTGGGAACATGAAGGCCATGAATGACTGCAAATGGTACCCAAGTGACTGAACATAACTATTTCTGGTCGAGGATCGGTCCAGCTTGAACTGAGGACCCATTCCTTGCCATGTAAAGATAGTCCACACCATTATGGAGCCAACATTCGCTTTCACAGTGCCTTGTTGTTAACAGCTTGGGTCCGTGGTTTCGTGGCGTCTACGCCACCCTTGAACACTACCATCAGCTCTTTCCAACTGAATCTAGGGGCTCATCTGACCAGGTCACGGTTTTCCAGTCATCTAGGGTTCATACGATTTGATCACGAGCACAGGAGAGCTGAGGGCTAAGTCGCTCTGTCCGAACGGATACATTTGTCGTTGTCCCACATTGATTTCCGCGTTATTTCACGCGGTGTTGCTTGTCTGTTAGCACTGACAACTCTAGGCAAAGGTCGCTGCTCTCTGTAGTTAAGTGAAGGCCGTCGACCACTGCATTATCCGTGGTGAGAAGTAATGGATGAATTTTGCTATTCTCGTCACACTCTTGTCGTTGTAGATCTCGAAACACTGAACTCATTAATGATTTCCGAAATGATATCCCACATGAAACTTCCTGGCAGATTAAAACTGTGTGCCGGACCGAGACTCGAACTCGGGACCTTTGCCTTTTGCGGGCTAGTGCTCTACCAACTCTTTCTTTCAGGAGTGCTAGTTCTGCATGGTTCGCAGGAGAGCTTCTGTTAAGTTTGGAAGGTGGGAGACGAGCTACTGGCAGAAGTAAAGCTGTGAGGACGGGGTGTGAGTCGTGCTTGGGTAGCTCTGTTGGTAGAACACTTGCCCGCGAAAGGCAAAGGTCCCGAGTTCGAGTCTCGGTCCGGTTCACAGTTTTAATCTGCCAGGAAGTTTCATATCAGCGCACAATCCGCTGCAGAGTGAAAATCTCATTATGGATATCCCACATGTTTCTAGATCCAACTACCATTCCGCGCTTAAGGCCAGTTAATTCACATTGTGCGGCCACGATCACATCTGGAGCCTTTCCCTTGAATTCCCTGAGTGTAAATGACTGCTCCGCCAATGCGTTGCCCTTTTATACCTTGTGTACGCAATCCTACTGCAATTTTCATATGTGCATATTGCTGTCCCATGATTCTCGTCACGCCAGTGTAAATATTTGATAGTGGGATGCGCATTCTGTGCATCAATGAGATTTTCCAAACATTCAATTTCTGTATTAAGGAAAAAGTATATTGGCAGGTCCAATTTTGTTCTTCGTTAGTTAAGACTTGGAAATGGCTTTCCAAATTACTGAGATATTCACCTGGCATCTTTCCTTACAGAAATATGCTGTCTAAATAATCAGAAGATGACACGTTGTTCTAAGAAACGTTGGTGCACCGTAGAAGCTGGGATTCATCCGAGGCGAAGGCACTGAGCCTGATACAATGCAGGAGGATTCCTGTATTTTATTCATCATGATTTTTCTAAATTTCATTGTCAAGAGCAAGTTGCAGGTAAGTATCTGCTGAACCTATTACCGAGAAAATTCTTCCTCTTGCTAATCTGTTTATTGCTTCCTCGGTGAGTGGTAGTGGAAATGATTCGGTCACCGTTTGAGCATTTACAGTGGCCTTGAAATGAACACAAATGCTAAATTTTCTGTCTTCTTTGACAGCGATTACCATATAAGACGCCCATTTGCGTTCTGAAATGGATCGCAGTACATCTGAAATGGTTTGGCGGACGCCAATTTGTTACTTACTTTCCAATAGCTTATGGTACTGAATGTGCTCTGTAAAATTTAATTATGGCATTATATTTAAGCGTAATTTGTATTGCGAAGTCCCACACGTAAACTAGCTTGGCATCAAACATATGTTTATATATATCATGTTCTTTATAATGCACTCCTGTGAAACCTGAGTACTGATTGCACGTACATTATCTTCAATTCCCAAGCTGGACGGACAGTCTCAAATATGTTTCGACTGGTGTTGGATTAAACTACACTCCTGGAAATTGAAATAAGAACACCGTGAATTCATTGTCCCAGGAAGGGGAAACTTTATTGACACATTCCTGGGGTCAGATACATCACATGATCACACTGACAGAACCACAGGCACATAGACACAGGCAACAGAGCATGCACAATGTTGGCACTAGTACAGTGTATATCCACCCTTCGCAGCAATGCAGGCTGCTATTCTCCCATGGAGACGGTCGTAGAGATGCTGGATGTAGTCCTGTGGAACGGCTTGCCATGCCATTTCCACCTGGCGCCTCAGTTGGACCAGCGTTCGTGCTGGACGTGCAGACCGCGTGAGACGACGCTTCATCCAGTCCCAAACATGCTCAATGGGGGACAGATCCGGAGATCTTGCTGGCCAGGGTAGTTGACTTACACCTTCTAGAGCACGTTGGGTGGCACGGGATACATGCGGACGTGCATTGTCCTGTTGGAACAGCAAGTTCCCTTGCCGGTCTAGGAATGGTAGAACGATGGGTTCGATGACGGTTTGGATGTACCGTGCACTATTCAGTGTCCCCTCGACGATCACCAGTGGTGTATGGCCAGTGTAGGAGATCGCTCCCCATACCATGATGCCGGGTGTTGGCCCTGTGTGCCTCGGTCGTATGCAGTCCTGACTGTGGCGCTCACCTGCACGGCGCCAAACACGCGTACGACCATCATTGGCACCAAGGCAGAAGCGACTCTCATCGCTGAAGACGACACGTCTCCATTCGTCCCTCCATTCACGCCTGTCGCGACACCACTGGAGGCGGGCTGCACGATGTTGGGGCGTGAGCGGAAGACGGCCTAACGGTGCGCGGGACCGTAGCCCAGCTTCATGGAGACGGTTGCGAATGGTCCTCGCCGATACCCCAGGAGCAACAGTGTCCCTAATTTGCTGGGAAGTGGCGGTGCGGTCCCCTACGGCACTGCGTAGGATCCTACGGTCTTGGCGTGCATCCGTGCGTCGCTGCGGTCCGGTCCCGGGTCGACGGGCACGTGCACCTTCCGCCGACGACTGGCGACAACATCGATGTACTGTGGAGACCTCACGCCCCACGTGTTGAGCAATTCGGCGGTACGTCCACCCGGCCTCCCGCATGCCCACTATACGCCCTCGCTCAAAGTCCGTCAACTGCACATACGGTTCACGTCCACGCTGTCGCGGCATGCTACCAGTGTTAAAGACTGCGATGGAGCTCCGTATGCCACGGCAAACTGG
The DNA here is from genome assembly GCF_023898315.1 of Schistocerca nitens. Lineage (NCBI taxonomy): Eukaryota > Metazoa > Arthropoda > Insecta > Orthoptera > Acrididae > Schistocerca > Schistocerca nitens. The sequence continues at coordinate 255,960,174 of NC_064618.1, forward strand.
CTGACACTGACGGCGGCGGTGCACAAATGTTGCGCAGCTAGCGCCATTCGACGGCCAACACCGCGGTTCCTGGTGTGTCCGCTGTGCCGTGCGTGTGATCATTGCTTGTACAGCCCTCTCGCAGTGTCCGGAGCAAGTATGGTGGGTCTGACACACCAGTGTCAATGTGTTCTTTTTTCCATTTCCAGGAGTGTATAATGTAGATCATTGGTTAGTATTTTTGTGGTTCTCTCGTAGTGTAAACGTCTTAACAGTAGAAATTCTTTTGTCGTTATGATTCGTTAAATGCAGGTTCCATTGCTGAAACTTTTGAGCATCCTAATTATTCGTATGTTGCCTGGTAAGTGGAGTAACAGAAGCACTAGTGTCTGAATGAAATTTGACCTTTTCGTTGAGAATTTGTAAATCATAAACAATTCGCGGTTACGCCTGTGATTCTGAGTGTCCGAACGTACTTCTACGAGAAGGATATCCTTTGAAGTTGGCCTAAGCGCACGATGTGGTTGTAGTCTGTTTGGGGACAGTTGATGCCACGTCAAATATGAAGTGTCGCTTTACTCTTCTAACGCTCCGCTTCGTGTGATTTCTCTTTCGTCTGAACTGGATTCTGCTATGAGGTACCCCATTAGATTTTTATTGTGAAATCATGTCTATTTCCAAGTTCTGCTGTTGAGATCTACATGGAAGGAATTCACTTTGCGGTACTTCTTGTACGTGATGTGTTTCTTCTAATCTATGAAAATGTCAGCATTATGCTTCGCGGAAAAATCAATGCTAACGGCTGTGCTCTATGAAGCACTTATCAATTGAGTTTACTGCGGGAGTAGTGTTGGGCAACCTCGGTCGCGCTGCGAATCGTTTGCGCTTGCGGCATTGAACAACGTAAATTGTCTACTTAAGGGCCCGTGTAGAGTAGCGTCCAGACTTGCAGTGAAGAGCACGTGAAAACCTACACTGAGGCGATAAAAGTCAATGAGGTAGTGATATGCACATGTACAGACGGCGGTAATATCGCGTACAAAAGAAATAAAAGGGCAGTACATTAGCGGAGCTTTGATTTGTACTCGGGTGATCATGTGGAAACGTTTCCGACGATATTATGGCCACACGACGGCAATCAACAGCTTTTTGTCACCTTATTGCTCGGAAACTATAAAACAAGGAACTAAACAGCAGTTCATCAATTTACTTTCCTTTGAAAATTATAACTTCCTAACCATTACGCAATTCTTTGAGCACATAGTTCAAGAAAATCAGCACCTTGCCGAGCCATATAGTCAATCAACATTAATACCCCTATGCATCTCAAAATTACCGTGTTCATTACTAATCTCCCTGTTAACGGAGCAACACAAAGAAAGCATTAATGCATTTACCGATATTTTACAATTCTGGGAATTATAACATTCTGACCATTCCTTTATCAATACGAATTTCTCCAAAAACAGCAACAGTATTAACATGTATGGGTATCAAAACTCGTCAGTAAATGTTAATGACAGACGTAATAAGAGGATTAGCAATGGCAACAACTTTCAGAAATTTTAATATTCAGTATTCACAATACCAACAGCAGTACCAACAGTTTGGTAGCAACATCCAGAACTCTCAACAACCAGGAAGTTGGAAATTCCGGATAACAATATTCTCTGCAAGATCAACGAAACTTTAATGGTTAGCCGTAAACTTTCATGAACATGCAAAATCATAGCAATTATACTACACCACAAGGCAATAATTTCGTGTACAGAAACCAGACATTGCATTTCAACCGAAATGTTCCGTATCAGACTAATTACAGCAACAAACAAAGAGATCATATTCAGAATTTTCAGTGTAATTACGGTAACAACAACTTATTTTTCAGAATCAAGGCCAATTTCAACAACAATATCCACTTATTCTGAAAGAAATTCACGTACGTTTACACCCACCTGAAAACCCTAATGACCACAATAGCAGAACTGAACAAATTATCGAGATGCCTCAACAAGCTTCAACAAGTAAGAAATTCCGAACACTATATGAGCAGAGAACAACCCCGTTATTTTAGCCTGCAACGACAGTCAGAAATTAGAACCTCACTAAACACTAACTGAAAACGTAATCAACGACGATATTAGAGAAACGCTTTTATAAGAAAAGAATTAGACTAAGAAGACAGCCTCACACCCCATCATTGAAATACAAACAGGTACACATAAATTTACTGCTGTGGTAGATTCAGGTTCTCTTGTTACTGTGATAAGTTATGCTGCATTTAATAAATGTTACCACGATAAATTCTGTCTGACTTTTCCACTGAGCGGAACAAAATTGAATGTGGTGCAGTTTCTAGTAAAGGCGTCGACGTACAACCTCACATTTACCTTTCTCTGTACATGGACACACATTTTATTCTAATTTTTGGATCGTTCGTTTACTCACCACCGATGTAATGTTAGGTACGTACTTTCTAGTCAAACTTAAAGCTATTTAGGATTTCAAAAACTCCTACCTCATATTAAATTAAAACGACAACCAGGTTGCATTGGAATTTCACGAAAGTTCATCATTTGAGGAAGAAAATGGCAAGAGAATTGAACTTATTTCTGTTACCAAAAATACGCATTTGTATACATCTTTTTACACTAACACACATTTTCCTTGCAATAATGTACCAGATGATATGGAATACAAGGTAACTGAAAGCCAAGCAACAACTGATGACGAACGGGACTAACTACATGACACTTTTCTACAGCATTCACGAATATTTGAAAAAATTACAGGTGCTACGAATTTCAGTTTAAATCTCACGATTGTTTCAATTCTAAACATTATTCCATCTGAACGCATTGTGAAAGAAACTGGTAAGCTTTGTCATCTGTACTGTCATAAGAAACACACCGCCTGGGATAAATATATCTACACATTTCAAGAAATTATAACTCCATTCCAAATGTTTCTACATTGTTGTCTCTGTACATGGTATTAAAGAATGTTGAACCACCGAATACAATTAAAGAATTAGAATCATTTCCTGCTTCACGACGACTACGTCACCATGAAGTTATCGACATTGCAGTCAACAATATTAAGGGTGCAGATGAACAAAGACAGAAAGAAAAGAAACAGGTAAGTCATCTCCGCAAATTTAACAATTATCAATAATTATTAGTGCGTACTCATCATCTATCCAACAACGCCAAAAGTAGGTGATACAAAATCGAGGTGCTGTGGAGGGAGTTTACAGCACAAGGTGCATTCAGCATCCACATGTTATTCATGTAGAAGCATTGTATGCGGAAAGTCAAGAGGGAACCATCATATCAGTAATGTAAAACATTTTACTGAATGAAACCCATTTTTTCTTGGTTGAGTTGATATTTGATTCTACACTGTCTCAGTGTGAAGTAATAATTCCTTCTGCATTTTTCTCTAGTTTTAACACTTTATTTCCACTATGTACTATGTATTTGTTATTTTTCTTGTAACATAGTATCATTTTATGCACTACTATGTTTTTACAGATAGCTGCTCTTTAGATGGAGACAAAATTTCAAATTGTTACTGTGTATTATCATTAATATTTACTTATCATGCTCTTTCACTGTTTGAGAACGAGTTGTTACCATGTAAAGTACAATAAAAAGAGGTAAACATATATACATTTTGAAGCATCGAGGATATGTAACACATTAATGAAAATCAATGAAACAATTGCAACAAATGTCATCCATAGCCATATAACAGCTAATTTCTATTTTCTTGCAGGTTTTACAAGAAACAACGGAGTATTAACTTAAGGGTAACATACATATACTACAAAGTCACTTATGTGCTGTCACTAATCAATTCTTTTCCAGTGTTCGACATGGGTGTTACAGCAATACAAAGAATGACATTGTTTCCAATCTATACTTGTACCATCTGCTTCTACTTGTTAAGTCATTCTGATTTCTTTAACATTTTATGTCTCTACTTAGAATAGTCTTACGGTAATACATTTTTATCTTGCTTTATTTTGACTGACCAGTTTGACAACTACAGACAAAATGATTTTCTTTTGTAGCAAAAATGCACTTTCCTTTGCCTTACTCCTACTTTTCCCAGTAATCATGTGCATTCTTTACATCTGCTCTTATTATTTTATTTTCACTTCTTTGCACAAGGTATATTACTTATATACAGTCAATATTTGCAACAAATACCGTTTTCAGATATCATGTACTATAGAGACATTCAACTATACTGATCTTTCTTAAGAGCTCTGACAGCATATAGACTCATAAATTATGAACTATGTATTTTGTTATTTCTTACTGTCAATCTTCATGTAATATTTTCTAGAATTATTGCCTGTACACACTAACTTTTCAAGTCTACCTATTTGCACAGCCACAAATATTCTAAATGTAAGTACTCCTATTCTGCAGACAGTCACTACCAGTAAATATATTTTTCACTTGTTTACTACTAGGATACCTCGACTATGAATGTAAAACATACATTGCGTACAATATTGTTAGATAATGAAGTATGAACACAATTTCTCTCTTATATATTGATGGTGCTGCCAGAAATAATACAGTTGCACGTGGATAAGTTTAGGATTTGGCATTAATATCTTCTACTGTCACATTTTTCAATCGTAAGAGCATTTAATGCCTCTTTAAGTTTCATTTCCTATTTATGCTATTGTCCTTCTCTACGTTATCCACTGAGATACTCATGAAACATACAGTTATTTACTTGACTCCAACAATATTAATATATGCAAGCTTACTGACGTCATAAATAATGCACTACAAAAGAGAGAGCTGTAATACACCATTCATTGGGCTCGCATCTGTAGTAGACAGCACTTAATATATAATTGGTTGAGTTGACCTTGGGTACCATATCTACTGCTGCCATCAATGAGTCTGTTCAGTGCCAAATCTCAATACTTTGACATACCTAGTGATGTTCAAAAAAATATTCAAGAAAACATGACTTGAAAACATAATCATCTGCTGAAGAAATATGAAGGAATGTCTATGGATCCTCCATTTACAGACTGTCCACAATGTACCTTTAGCTCAACCATGACTTTATCCTTGACTTTATCACTGTTTGCTTTGTAATTTCTACTTGTGATATAGTTTAACTATGCTTTTGGTAACAACGCCTATGATTAATCATGGAAATGAGCATTTTGAATGGACACTTGGTCTCACATACTAGAGCACATAACCACTAGATTTATTAACAAGTTTTTAAATACTTAGTTATATTTTCTATAGCTCTGTGTTGTATAGCTCTTGTTGTTATAATTCCCATGTACTTTGTAAAGAGTGAGTTGCTCATGCTATTGTGTTTTTCTTAGATATTAGGTTACATGACCACTTGACTTACTATTTATACATTCAGGATTCCTAACCACAGATGTTAGATGGTTAAGGAACAAGCATCACAACGTAACCATGATACTTTTGTGCTATTCGAAGAGCCAGCTGCTGACAAAGGTTCCTATTTACTTAGTACTTATCTCTTTTATGCTACATTCCTGCACTTTTATCAGCCTATACTTATCTAACGACATGAATTTCTTGTCTTATTAGTACCATCTGCCATATCAACCCTTCCAAATACTTCAGAAGGAGGCAGGAGGGTTATGAACGGTATATACACACGGTAAATTATTTCTAGTTTTGTAAGAAAATATTATTTTCAACCAGAGATGATAGCGTCACTACTCAGCAGCAGTCGCTGATTCTGTGTGTTATGGGTAATGTGTTAGAATAACTTTAGATCGAGAACTGTACGGAGGATGATCAAGTGTAAAGATGTGTTGTATCTGATGTGTGCTGCAATAAATACTTACTCGCTACAGGCAGTAATGATTTTATTTCCAAGATACTATGATGTTTACTGACTGTGAAAGGATTCTCAACAGTAGTTGGAAGTAATTAAGGTAAGGAAAGTGTTTCTTGCTAATGCAGTGCGCCTTTTCGTAAGTGGTGATTGAGACAATGTATAGCACACGCACCCAATGATTTTGTAAAACTAATTGTTAAAGTATAATCAATTTATTGAGTGTGTTAATTGTGAGCATTATTAATTTTCAAAGAGGCAAAATAGAAGATTTAAAGTAGTGCCATATCGTTACTCCCCCAAGTCAATATGAGTTCCCACATCCGTGTCATTTTTGATTATCTCTTTTTCTCAAGAAGTTATTGACGCAGTCATTTTGGATTTAATTAAAATGTATGCTAAGCAACAGCCTTGCACAATAGTTGTTTGCTAGTTACACAATTGAAAGCGCTAACAGAGAGCAGTGCAAAGAGCGTTATCATTGCACAGATAAAAATAAGAAATTTTATTATTTCAGTGATACCATTCATTATGTACAAGGACCGTTATTTACAAACTGATAAAGTCTTGTTTCATTACCAGGGCCAGTTTCAAATCAATAGTGTTGCATCAGATTCAGTTTTTGTGTAACGTAAATTCATGTAGTTTTGGTTTGGGTTAAAGTTATTGACAGTTTACATTCTCGCAGTCAGAAAAGTTCAGTACAGGGGAAAGCGCATAAGTCACGAGGTAAAATACACGATTATATGCCATTCCAATTCTAACAGTTGTGTTTCAGACTACTACCAGTTACGAAATTTTAATCATATTTCAAAAATACATGTTTCACTTATTACAAACGTACAAGATTCAACTAAAATAGACCGTGACTGGCAAAATGGCGTTACCCAAAGCTTGCGCCAAAGCAGATGTGGTGCGCCATAGTCCGTAGATGACATGGATAGTCTACGGCAAGGAATATGTCTGTGGGTGAACTGATGGGCAATTAGCGAGCTTCTGGCCACCCAAATGAACTAAAGGAGCTATCAAAGGTGCCCCCTCACCGAACTTTCAACGAAAAGTTGCTGCATATGGGCCTGTGTAGTTGGCGCCTAGTTCATGCACTTATGCTGACTTCCTTTCATTGGCACCGAAGGCTGGAATTTGCACGTCAATACCGAAACTGAACATCTTTGGACTAGCTATAGGTAATCTTTTCAGAAGAAGCGCAGGAAACGTCTGAATGCAAGCACCCTTCAACAACCGTTGGGAGTATACAGCCTGGAGGAGGGAGCGTTATGGTCTGGGGAATATCGTCGCATTCCCTGGGTGATCTCTTTATACGGCAAGACACAACGTATCAGCATAAGCATGCATTATTTTTTGGAGACTATGTGCTCCCTTACACGCTACTTGTTTGGCAGATGGTGTCCACCACCAGGAAAATCCAAAATATCACTCAGATCGTAGGGAACGAGCGGGGTTCGAAGAGCACAGGAGGAGTTAACTGTACTCTCCTGCCACCGAAGTCATAGGATTAAAACCCAACCGAGAATCTATTGGCCTACCTCGATCGGGCTGTTCGCGAAACAAATATTCAACCGAGATACCAAGCGCCACACTGGAGTCGGCATGGCTCCAAATCCCTGCCTGTACCTTCCGGAAATCTATTGACTCTCTTTCTGCATGTCTCGCAGTGTTTTAACAGACAGTATATATATATATATATATATATATATATATATATATATATATATATATATATATATATATATATGGCTTATCACATTTGAAGTGTTGATTTTGATAGCACTGTTACGCACTATGCTTTGTCTCTTGCGATTGTATGCCACCGTATACCATCTTGCTTCTTCTCTTGTAGCTGTTTACTCTGTGTTTTTACTATTGTTATGGTGTGGGTGAGTGTGTTTTTATTTTGTTATGTTATTGATTCCGGATTTGCGTTTAATGTTAGTGTTCCTCTTTTAATCATATTATTTAGTCATGCGATTATGTTGCTATTGTATTCATTTATTGTTACTATCCACACTATCACGTCTAATTCTTTTTGCTAGTTCACTTTGCTATATTACACTGTATTGAGTCTATGGAGCGTGTCTCGAGGTGTTCTTTGTCTTTGAGCGTTTGGCTTTTCATTAATCTATTCACCAGGCAGTTAACTGTCTTCGCAGATAATGGAAAAGTGTTGTATTGGAATTCATATTTTCTATATCGAATGAGTTCAGTGTTACTGTGCCAGGAATGTTTATATATTTTATATTTTGCATTATCTGTGCTTAACATATCATGCTCTCGACTGACTGGTGGAATTCTCATCCCTTGTTTACAGTTGTTGTTCAAACTGCTACTGTGGTTGCTCAGCTGACGACGTGACGTCGGTTATGCACCAGGAATAAAATTCGTCTCGGAACTTTCTAGACGAACTTTATTGATCACTTTACAATAGTACACTTCCGTTTTAGGAAAGTTCTAGAACATTATAGAAAATTCCAATAAATTCCCAAAGATCCAAAGAATTCCCAAACAGATGAATGGATGAACATGACCAGAACATATAGATACGTTCCGCATTGAAAGACATGTTGCATCTACGCTTGTAAGAGGGGAAGAGTTAGCTGCACATTAATTACATATTATCTCCCATGGCCTCCACAATATCCAAATCCACTCCAACGTACTTACTCACTATGGGAAATGCAACTTCTCTACATACACACACACACACACGCACACACACACACACACACACACACACACACACACACACACACACACACAGAGGTGGAAGGTAGTGAGAGGTTGTGAGGAATAAACTTGCACATAGTGGCTTTTAAGAATGCTTTTATTTGTCTTTATATAATGTTGTACATCTGGCACAAGTTTCTGCGTAGGATTCCTCTCCAATATCTTTCTCTTTTGTTAATATTCTGTTACCTGTTCAGCAGTATCTCCAGATACCGTATACTGTCATTATCATGTGTGCACAGGGAACCCTGCAAACCCTACTCTTAAGCTATCAATATCGGAATATATAGCTGTTTTCATTACATACGTTTTTCAGCATCTTACTGTACTGTAAACCAAGGCTACAGATTACTCGCCTTCTTGTTAGAATATAGAAGTACCAGGTTCTTTGGGCAGTCATATTGTTTTCTGAAAACGTCAGGTTTTTTTTTTAAATTTCACGCTACCAGACCGTTTTATTCCATGGTTCATAAGAAGGAAGTGAGAGAAACGGATTTTACCTACCGTAATCCTCAATAATCATATTGTAAATGCATAACTTTAGTTCTGCATAGCGAGGGACTGGAACGCCAAATTATATTGTGTGTGACTAATGACCAAGAAATCAGTGGTTCCCCTGAATATGTGTTTGGCTCTATTTACCCTAGTCAGTTAAACATTTAGCCCCGTGATAAAATGTTTCAGCTATAAGAACAAAGTACATAATAATTGCTGATAGAAAGTTAAATATGACATCTAAATCAAAGAAATGGTGGCTGAAGGCTTCCGGCCATCTAGCAAGTAACAATCAGCCACAATGGGACAGGAATACTAACAGCTACCAGAAGGCCAACTCGTCGATGCAGTAACTGTAATACAGTATATCAGTGACAATCTCCCTCTGTCACACTGTCAGTTATTAGTATCTAATCAATGGCGGTGGCCTACCAAGGATAGCCCCATGAATTTTACCCAGTTACACTATTTATTAGGAAAAGCACAAGATAACATCCTAGGCACAAGTTTACGATTGTGTCAAGACACTTGGCGACACCAGAAAGCTACTGAGGAATATTCCAACATTTGGTTGAAACCTTGAATTTTAAAGGAGAACGCTTACGAGGAATCAGGAACGGCATAAGCATACAAACGCTTTTGCCTTAAACATGTCTATCGAACTGGTTCCCCTACATCAGATGTTACTCTTTTTGTGACATATTCGTTGTACATTACTTGTGGTTGTTTATCTTCATTTTCGTCTCGGAACTTTCTAGACGAACTTTATTGATCACTTTACAATATTACACTTCCGTTTTAGGAAAGTTCTAGAACATTATAGAAAATTCCAATAAATTCCCAAAGATCCAAAGAATTCCCAAACAGATGAATTTGCATTCAGTTACGTTAACATAATGATCAAACATGTTTGGTGAGCACCAGGAAGCCACACCGTGGTTGAATGCACCATACAATATGATCACGACACTTGTCTTTCGTTTACTGCCTCTGCTTGTTTTCAGTCTACTTGCAGCTTTTTGAAGGATCCGTCCACACCGAACAGATCGTAGCTGTAGCCGTTGTCCTTAGGCCTCTTGCTCTCGTCCGCGACATATTTGTCCTCTTCCAGAAACCACGCTCTTCGCTTAACCAGCTCGTCGTAGATACCATCTGAAAGATAATGTGTGTTTATTATTTCTTAATGATGTTAGTACTTTATGCCTACATGCTACAGAATACGTAAGAATGAGACATAATTATTAAGGAAATCACAGGTTTCACTTCATGAACAGTTATAATCAGCAATAATTATCTACAGTTCATGGTATGTTGCTACTTATTCGTAGCGTTCTATTTCGACCATTTCCACCAAGTTTTGAACAATTATTTCTCTTCTCTGAAAGAGAATTGAATCATTTTTTGCCAGACGAGAAAGAATAGTAATGCTGCTATGATTTTTTTATTGATTTGATGGATTTGTAAAAGGGAAGTGCAGTTTCAGTTAACTATGTCTTCTAATTAGAAGAGCACAGTGAAAGTACAAGCTCAAAAGTAAAAGTTATAAATGGATCAACTGCAGCACATCGTGGGTGATATCTGCCACGACAGCGACGTTAGCTTCCAGCTGGACACCTCTCTGTGTCACAATGCCAAAATAATGGCTTGAGGAGCATGATAGTGATCCCTCGATGATGATGTCTTGGCCATGAAATTTTTCTGATCTGGACTCAATGGAACACATCTGGTACACTGTTGGGTGCCATCTCCGAGATCACGAAGTACCAACCAGTAATTTACGGGATTTTCATGACCTGTATTTAGACATCTGTTATCACTTACCTCCAGAAACCTAGCAGAGAGTTATCGAATCAATTCTACTTACAATCGGTGTTGTTTTGCGTTACAGAGATGGACCTACACGCTATTGAGCGCATGGTCACAAGTTTTTCATCGACAGTGTATTTTGCTTAGTAATTCTGGAAATAGCATTGTACATTAACGATTTTTCGGGATATAAGTTCTGCACGATGCTAAATTTAAATGTCACTTTAAGATTTCTGTACCACAAGAACTGAAATTTTCCGTTGTTTCCCAACTATTTGACGTTACCATTTATTGTTTGTATAGTGAGCTCACTTTTTGGTTAAAATATCGTTGACAGGTAGGGAATCCATATATACTCTGGAATAAAGCTTCACAGTTCAATATTTTGCAACTATAAACTCGTGAATAACGGAATTGATGGCACTATTCATTTCAGTGTACTAGGTCTAATTTAAGATTCCCTTACAATTTTAAAAACTGCATATGAGATATGTTTGTGTCTCGAGGCAGGTAATACACTCATGCTCATAAATTAAGGATAATTGCAGAATCTGGTACCACACAACGTGACACTACACAAAACTGGCGCTAATAGCATAGGCACTTAGGGAACACACACGACACAGATCTGTAAGTCCACGGTATTGGTGATAAGTTGAGAAAACCGTCCCGAAACACATGTGCTACAAAACGCCACTGTTTCCTGTGCATGTACCCCTACATGAATATGGGATATGATAACCATGTACAGGTACACAGGCCGCACAACGGGTGGGCATATTCTGGATCAGATTGTCGAGCAACTGCTGGAGTGTAGCCTCTCATTCTTGCACCAGTGCCTGTCGGAGTTCCTGAAGTGTCCTAGGGGTTTGAAGACGTGCAGCGAAACGTCGACCCAGAGTATCCCAGACGTGCTCGATGGGGTTTAGGTCTGGAGAACAGGCAGGCCACTCCATTCGCCTGATATATTCTGTTTCAAGGTACTCATCCACGATGGCAGATTGGCGGGGCAGTGCGTTATCATCCATCAGGAGGAAGGTGGGACCCACTGCACCCCTGGTGCAAAATGACGTCCCGATACACCCGACCTGTTACAGTTCCTCTGCCAAAGACTTGCAGGCGTGTACGTGCACCAATCAAAATCCCACTCCACACCATCAAACCACGACCTCCATACAAGTCACTTTCAAGGGCATTAAGGGATTGTTATCTGGTTCCTGATTCATTCCAGATGAAAACCCGGCGTGAATCACTGTTCAGACTGTACCTGCACTCGTCCGTGAACATAATCTGCGACCATTGTTCCAATGACCATGTACTGTGATCTTAACACCTGGCTTTACGGGGGTCAGTGGAATGCACCTTGCAGGTCTCTGGGCGAATAAACCATGCCTGTTCAGTCGTCTGTAGACTTTGGAGACAACTGTTCCGGTGGCTGCGGTAAGGTCCAGAGCAAGGCTACCTGCAGTACTCCGTGGCCGTCTGTTGCACTGATGGTGAGATATCGGTCTTCTTGTGGTGTTGTACACTCTGGACGTCTCGTACTGTAGCGCCCGGACACGTTTCCTGTCTGCTGGAATCGTTGCCGTAATCTTGAGATCACACTTTGAGGCACATAGAGGGCCTGTGCTACGACCTACTGTGTTTGACCATTTCCAGTCGCCCTAGTATTCTACCCTCATAACGTCATCAATATGTGTTATTTGAGCCATTTTCAACACACAGACACCATTAGTACGTCTGAAAACGTCTGCAAACTTACTGTCTGCACCGTACTCTGACACGCACCAACAGACCTCTGCGTATGTGGACTGCTGCCAGCGCCACCGTCCGACGACCGCAGGTCAAATGCACCGCATGGTCACACCCCGGGGTGATTTAAAACCTCAAACCACCCACCAGAACGTTGTTTCACCATGTATGAGCATTATTCTTAATTTATGAGGGTGTGCTGAACCACATCGTCTGTAACCTCGATCGTGTAAAATCTGGAGGAAATACATCTCGTATTCACATGGCATAAAGGTGAGCACATCAAATATTTGGTGATAAAACAATTACTACTAGAAACATTGCACTGTATATCTCTAGAACTGAACTATTGTTATTTTTCTTATGAAATCGACGTGAGTGGGAACTGTTTTGTACAGAACAAACCAGGCAGGTGACACCTTTATTGTTCGTGAATCAACAGTATCGGCATTATACGGCCAGTAGCTGCTGTAACTGCGACCAGAAAGGTCGCGGGCTTGACGTGACGGAAAACGCGGCGGGACATACGGAGCGGCCCGCGAACAACAACACAAAGGGAGAGGACGGACACGACCAACGAAGGACCTGACGAATAGTAACAAGATCGAAACAACAGAATCACAAGAAACTACGTCCACTCGTACACAAAACAAGAACTAAATACGCTGTCTAAGGCAAGGCGATATGTCCAGAGACGCACGCAAGATTAGACTGGCCGGCTTAGCGAAAGGCAGGCGCATAAATACATGATCAGGGGCGCCACTATTGGCCGCTGGGACCACGTGTTCCACTGTGGCGCCCTCCCACTAAATGTGGGCCAGGAGGCACGCTCCGCAACGGCTTGCGGCACGATGGTGCAGAGACGTCTAGAGGTCTTCGACCTCCATGCCGCCTGGCGTGGATTCAAATTCCGCGCCGCACGGTACCAGAGTAGCCTACACATAAAGCACTCTGCGATAACGATCATGAATGTGCAATATGTGTGTTGTTTCTAGTATTGTAGCTGCATGTCTTTCTTTATTAACCATTTTTTATCGGCAATTTATAGTACTGTATTTGTGTGACTCGCTACATGCATTTCATAACAGTGACGGTCTTAGGAACTGACTTCGCAACCACAACTTCCTGTAAACAGTCGCAATGTTGATATCATAACTTCCTGTAAACAGCCGCAATGGTAATATCAGTGCCGGTTTGAAAGAGCACCACTGTGCAAGACACATCACCTACAGTAGTCAGCTGTTCAGAAGGTGAGTGATGACTGACGATAGTGGCTGGTCAGTGGGACTGCGCAGACTAGTAGCCGTAGTAAGCAACAATTGTGCCACCCCTCGCTTATTGTCTATGACAATGTTTTGTGAATAGGTCTCATCAGTAATTAACATCTTCTTGCACTGAAATTGCTATGTCTTCTCGCAGTTCAATCTGTTAATCGTTTCAAGTAATTTTGCGAAGTCAGTGCACAGCAGGTAACGATGATCACTGAGGATATAAAACGTCTCGAACAGTAGTGCCCAAAAGTTAACGTAATCACAGAAAGAGGACATACTTTTCAGGAAGTCGGAGGGGTTACTGAACTAGCTACTACTTAATCACGAGATATATGTCGTACAACAGTGATCAAAACACAACATCAGAAAAGTGGTGACAGCTTAGATACACATTTGTAAGAAAATAACTAAATTGGGAAATCGCATCCACAGAAAAAGAAGCTGTTGATAGCGGTTACGGGTACCGCTAATAGCTACACAGGCTGCTCAGAGAGGTGTCATGCTCTCTATGAGGTGGCTCAACAGCTTTCTTAGCAGTCGATCCCATTGCTTAGGAAGAGCGATGTGCAGACCCAGAAGTGTCCTTGTTACAGGCTGAAGGGGCGCAGTTCGCCTCCCTAACACATCTACGACGTTTTCTACAGCTTACATATGGGGGAACCTCACTGCTTAGTCCATGCGGATGATATCTTCACCTTCAATAAATTCATCGACGAGAGAGTCAGGATGCAGACCTGCATTATCGGCCACAAAGAGGAAGTCTGGACCAATTGCACCGCTGAAAAGGCGAACATGTAGTAGAAGTGCTTAATCTCTGGAACTAACAAATGACTATATTTCTCTGTCCATCAACAAAGATGTGCAGCTTCTTACGGCCATTCAACAACTGAGTAAGAATGTTGCTAGCTAACTATACCATTCACTCGTTATCCGTTCACTGTTATCGTTTTTCAAGTACATTTTCAAATAATTTTCAAGTACAGCTTCTTCTCATATCACATGTTTCCTATGGATATTCGATATTCCTTTGAGGCTGTTAGAATCAGCATGCACATGTGGGTGGCGATATCTGTTTTATAACTTCTCTGCCCACGAGTGGAAAAGGGTTACATTAATCCCACCCATCCCTCCCTCCCCTTTTCTCTCTCCCTCACTCTCTCTCTCTCTCTCGTAAAAAATCCTGGAAACATTTTGTAGCTTTTATTAGCAATAACGTCGGCCGATTGTGTGGTTTGTGAACATGTACCTCAGTTGTATTGGTAAGCTATAATATGCATGTCGAAATATCATTCCTGTAAAATATCTTGGACATTCTACCATTCATTTTATCAGACTTTTCGTACGCACATCATTTATTAAAACAGAGAACTCTCCTTTGTCCATTCATAAAGCTTGTTCATACTGATGCTAGTTGAGCTATTGGCATCTAACCCAATTACCCCGTGTAGCCAAGCACCTATTTACTTTACAATGCACACACTTGCCATCTTTTGTAAGACTTTTCAGCAGTCAGGTAACATCGCCACGATGCATATGCTAAAGTGCAGCCTGTAGTAGTAGCTTAACAATTTTCAGGTCCTACAGGGCTCATTGATTATTAATTTTTGAATTGAATGTCAGTAATGCTCTATATGGAACAACACCATTGTCCTTGTGAACGTTTCACCACATGACTACCAAGCCTTTATAAGTCAGATTCTGTTACCTAGCGTTTCATACTTGGAATTTCGGGTGTACGTTTCAAACTGAAACTTGTTTAAAAATTATTTTAACTAGCACTCATATTTTTACAAGACATAGGAGTGATTCATCTGTCAAGAAATAACAATAGGGGCTATCAACTATTATAGTTTTCAATTATACCGTACTCGGACTTTAAAGTATACGAAAAGTCGTTTTCTTTTATCTGAAGTGCTCTTGTGAGATCAAGGATTCTTCATTCCGTAAAGAAATGTTTTTGAACGCAGTGTTTGAACAAGTGTCGATGTTATATCGTTTGATGTGCTATGGCACATCAAATTTCTGCACATAGACAATGTGGGCGAGCCGACAGGAAAGCTTATCATTCATCCAGTTGTTGGCTGTGACTGTTGGCGCTGATAGTAATGCTTTTACTAAAACGAGGCCCTGTTAACATTAGACACATGGAGAAGCCCTCATTACTACACTTAGGCGATGGATTGCACCATGTGAAATACCCACAACCATATAGTTGTGATGAAATACCCTGACAACTAGTTACGTCTATACATTTTGTTACACTCTCACTCAGCCCAACGATACAAGCTCTAATGGCAATATAAAGTGAACAACAACACTACAAGAGCAACTGCCCCAGAATGTAGTTTACAATTATATCCAATTCGTTTAATTGTAGCAGAGCTGAATTTCGTCAGATACTGAATTTGATCAGATTACTGCACAGTTACGTAATGGGTAACTAAACTTTTCAACACATCTTTTTTTCTGAAATTTTCTTGCAGTTCTCAGTATTTTTGGAAGAGGCTTAGGGTGCTGTTCAGAGGTTTTTACAACACTTTTTAAAATATATTAAGCTACTGAATGGGGGTGGTGCAATGATCAGGCCACAGATTTCTCATTCCTGAGATGCAGGGTTTTAACCTCTTCTGGCCATCATGCTGAAAATTTTCTGTCGTTAGCCTGACCACATAATGTAAATGCTGGGATGGTTGCTTTGACAGTCATATGGTTTGTGTCCCGCCCACCGAGTTGGTGCTCCCATTCTAATAACCTCCTCCATGTGATGGTGAAATGTCTCTTTTCTTTCTACATTTACTGCTGCAGCCAGCACCATACTTAAGGAGATTTTGGTATCAGTATAAAGCAACGTATGATCTACATGTTAGTTGCACAGTATTATAATGTGTTAATATGGCGGATGGTAAGTGTTAAAATTCAGTGGTCAGAGAATACCTCCTTCTGTCACCCCTCTGCCACTCATGCGTTTTTTTCTGTGTCTGCCACTGTTTGTACTCTAAGCAGTCAACATCCCACACGTCTTCTCGAGTCATAATGTCGAAAATTAACATTCTGCAAATACATAACTGAAAACTGATAATTTTCTATTAGTGTGAACAAACAGGTATCATACACATAACTAAGAGTGTCTAAATCACATGAACAACATAATATCATTCCCATTAGTGATATATGTTTTTGTTGTAAGCTGATGAATGTCACATCTTATATTTGATTTGTAAGACAGTTGCTACGTCTGGAAAGATGAAGTGGTAGCAACTCACTATTTTGGTCATAATTAGTATCAGACAGTATGAGAATGCCTAGAAATCATATTCTGATAACTGTAGAAATGATATACCAATAGATCAATTTCACATGATTAAGTACTACTTCTGCAAAAAATATTGCAAATAAATGTATATCTATATCTATATGTATTGTACTTAGAACGTTGGGAGCAATAGTTTCTCCTTAGGAGGAAAACGATTTAGAGATTTTAATTGTTAGGTACTTGGTACCAAAAATCTGTAAGCAATTTGTAAATCTTCACACAAAAAAGTGCATGTGTGGCAGCGATGGATAGCTGATATCAGAGACTGTCAGTAAAGTACCAACTGAATAGAATATCGGTAACCAAATGAATAAATATTCAAAATAATGCCATAATAATATGAAAAGGTATGCAGCTTTACCGTATGGTTAAATGATGGTGGCGTCTTCTTGGGTAAAATATTTCAGAGGTAAAATAGTCCCCCAATCGGATCTCTGGGCGGGGACTACTCCAGTTGTTATCAGGAGAAACAAAACTGGCGTTCTACGGATCAGAGTGTGGAATGTCAGATCCATTAATAGAGCAGGTAGGTTAGAAAATTTAAGAAGGGCAATGGATAGGTTAACCTTAGATATAGTGTGAATTATTGAAGTTCGGTAGCAGGAGGAACAAGTCTTTTTGTCGGATGAATACAGGCTTATAAATACAAAATCAAATAGGGGTTATGCAGGAGTAGGTTTAATAATGAATAATAAAGTAGAAGCGCGGGTAAGCTACTATGAACAGCATAGTGAACGCATTATTGTAGCCAAGATAGACATGAAGCATTACGAATACCACAGTAGTACGAGTTTATATGCGAACTAGCTCCGCAGATGGCGAAAAGACTGAAGAAATGAACGATGAGATAAAAGAAATTAATCAGATAATGAAGAGCAACGATAATTTAATAGTCTTTGGGGTCTGGAATTCGACAGTAGAAAAACGAAGAGAAGGAAAAGTAGTAGGTGAATATGGAATGGGGATAAGAAATGAAAGAGGAAGCCGCCTGGTAGAATTTTGCACAGGGCATAACTTAATCATAGCTAACACTTGGTATAAGAATCATGAAAGAACGTTCTATACATGGAAGAGGCCTGGAGACTCTGGAAGGTTTCAGATAGATTATATAATGGTAAGACAGAGATTTAGGAACCAGGTTTGAAACTGTAAGACATTTCCAGGGGCAGATGTGGAATCTGACCACAATCTGTTGGTTAGGCCATTTAAGGAGATGGGTCCTGGATAAACTGAAAGAACCAGAGGTTGTAGATAGTTTCAGAGAGAGCATTAAGGAACGATTGACGAGAACAGGGGAAAGACATACAGTAAAAGAAGAATGGGTAGCTTTGAGAGATGAAATAGTGAAGGCAACAGAGGATCAAGTAGGTAAATAGTCTAGGGGTAGTAGAAATCCTCAGGTAACAGAAGAGATATTTGAATTTAATTGAGGTACGGAGAAAATATAAAAAATGCAGTAAATGAAGCAGGTGAAAAGGAATACAAACGTCTCAAAAACGAGATCGACAGGAAGTGTAAAATGGCTAAGCAGGGATGGATAGAGGACAAATGTAAGGATGTAAAGGCATACATCACGAGGAGTAGGATAGAAACTGCCTACAGGAAAATTAAACTGACCTTTGAAGAAAAGAGAATCACTTGTATCAATATAAAAAAAATGGCTCTGAGCACTATGCGACTTAACTTCTGAGGTCATCAGTCGCCTAGAACTTAGAACTAATTAAACCTAACTAACCTAAGCACATCACACACATCCATGCCCGAGGCAGGATTCGAACCTGCGACCGTAGCGGTAGCTCGGTTCCAGACGGTAGCGCCTAGAACCGCACGGCCACTCCGGCCGGCATGAATATCAAGAGCTCAGATGGAAAATCAGTTCTAAGCAAAGAAGGGAAAGCAGAAAGTGGAAGGTGTATATAGAGGATCTATACAAAGACGATGTAATTGAGGGCAATATTATGGAAATGGAAGAGGGCGTAGCTGGAGGTGAAATGCGAGATATGATACTGCGTGAAGAATTTGACAGAGCACACGAAGACCTAAGTCGAAACAAGGCCCCAGGAGTGGACAACATTCCATTACAACTACTGACAGTTTTGGGAGAGCATGCCCTCACAAAATATACTATCTGAAGAGCAAGATAAATGAGACAGGTTCAAATGGTTCAAATGGCTCTGAGCACTATAGGACTTAACTTCTGAGGTCATTAGTTCCCTAGAATTTGGAACTACTTAAACCTAACTAACCTAAGGACATCACACACACCCACGCCCGAGGCAGGATTCGAACCTGCGGCCCTAGCGGTCGCGTGGATCCAGACTGTAGCGCCTAGAATCGCTCGGCAACCCCGTCCGGCTATTAGACAGGTGAAATACCCTCAGACTTCAAGAAGAATATAAGAATTCCAACCCCAAAGAAAGCAGGTGTTGACAGATGTGAAAATTACCGAACAGTCAGCTTGATAAGTCACGGCTGCAAAATACTGGCACGATTGCTTTAGAGACGAATAGCAAAACTGGTAGAAGCCGACCTTGGGGAAGATCAGTTCGGATTCCGTAGAAATGTTGGAACACGTGAGGCAATACTGATCCTACGATTTATCTTAAAAGATACCTTAAGGAAAGGTTTCTAGCATTTGTAGACTTAGAGAAATCTTTTGACAACGTTGACGGGAATACTCTCGTTCAGATTGTGAAGGTGGCAGGGGTAAAATGCAGGGAGTGAAAGGCTATTTACAATTTGTACAGACACCAGGTGGCAGCTGTAAGAGTCGAGGGGCATGAAAGGGAAGCAGTGTTGGGAAGGGAGCCTATCCCAGATATTATTGAATCGATACATTGAGCAAGCACTAAAGGAGACAATAGAAAAATTGGGAGTAGGAATTAGAATCCATGGAGAAGAAATAAAAACTTTGAGGTTTGCCGATGACGTTGTAGTTCTGTCAGAGACAGCGAAGGACCTGGAAGAGCAGTTGAACGGAATGGACATTGTCTTGAAACGAGGTATAAGATGAACTTCAACAAAAGAAAAACGAGGATAATAGAATGGAAGTCGAATTAAATCAGTTGATGCTAAGGGAGTTAGATTAGGAAATGAGGCAATGAAATAAGTAGATGAGTTTTGCTCTTTGGGAAGCAAAATAACTTATGACTGTCGAAGTAGGGAGGATATAAAATGTACGGATGTGAAGCGTGGACGATAAATAGTTTAGACAAGAAGAGAATAAAAGCTTTCGAAATGTGGTTCAACAAAAGAATGCTGAAGATCAGATGGGTAGATCACGTAACTAATGAGGAGGTACTAACAGAATTGGGGAGAAAAGGAATTTCTGGCACAACTTGTCTTGAAGGTTGGTAGGACATGTTCTGAGGCATCAAGGGACACCAATTTAGTATTTTATGGTGAAGCGTGGAGGTTAAAAATCGCAGAGGGAGCCCAGTATATTAGTACACTAAGCATATTCAGAAGGATGTAGGGTGCATTAGTTACTTGGAAATGAAGAAGTTTGCACAGGATAGAGTAGCATGGAGAGCTGCATCAAACCGGTCTCTGGACTAAAGACCACAGCAACAACAACAACACATTTCCATACAGTAAATACACTGGCCTTCCTTAGCTTGATGAAGAGTTGTTTTCTGATATATCTAAGGTTTCAGTGTGGATGTTTTACCAGTGAAAGGCTGATAGTAATTTTTTACGTCCAATGAAAGTGTTAAATATTTGCAGTGGGTGAGACATCGTGGTCACATGTTAAGTGTTCTAGCGTGCAAGAGTGGCAGCACAGGGAATTGTAAAGGAGGTGACCGCCCACGATGTCCAACAGATACAGTCCTGAACCCGTGAAGAATCTTTAATAATGTTGTGAACTATGGGGCGGAATATGTCGAAGGAAATGTTGTTTCCAATGTGCTATCCTCATTCAGAGCCGTTTCTTCGGATTTTTTCAGGAGAGGGATTTATATTTCTTCATATACTTCCACAAAGTATCACTTCTTCATTTTATAAAGGGCTAACTGAGAAGCCTGGTGTTGGCCAGATATTTATTTATAGCTGTGCCTGAGACGTCATATGTGTGTAGTTTATGTTTGACTTTTAAGTCTCCTCTGTATACATGGCTTGAAGTTGTGTGATTGGAGGCATGAACAGAGAGGTTATTTGCTTCGCTAGCACAGGAGAAAGCTACATAGAGTTGAACATGCAAAAAGCTGCTGACACTAAGATTCAAGCATGCAGCATTCAGTCTGTGGCCCTGTACTTTACTTACGGTCAGTACATAAAATGAGCCACTGGGAACTGTACACGTTTAAAGTGAAATGGAAAATAGTTAGGAATACGTAGATTCCCTGGTATAAGACTCCCTTGCCTTCACCAATTCCCATCAAAATTTGTGCTTCTATGATGGCAACTACAAGCCTGTGTGAGTGAAGGGCTCTGAGGAGCGAGATAATGCACGGTGTTCTCGATAACAGTTACGTCGAGCCTCTCTTTCGGAAGGAGTTTCCAAAGAGCGAGCAAAATGTGATGTTCTGGAGCCGCAGAATGCCTGTCTCACGATCTTCATTTGAGTTTTAAGATCACATAGTGCTCACTCTTCTTGACGTTCTGGTGTGTTCAGATAGACTCGACTGCATTCTAAGCATTTTTATTTGCAAACAGAACGAAATCAAAATGAAATGAGTAGGCGCCCAAGTCATAAAGCAAACTTAATGAATTCGCTTTCTGTAGCAGAGAATATTCGTCTGGCAGTTTAGGAGAGTATCGCTTTCAAACAGACAAGGTGGTTTTACCGTTTTATTTTGGTACAGAACATTACGAGTTCTTTTTCCGATGCCATGAACCGTGTGATTATCGAGTATAAGGTGAATTACGAAAATGAATTTACTACATATGTCTCTTATTTTGCATTGCCAGAGGACAATTCTTCTTATAGCTAAAGCAGACTAATATTTTTATTGTATCGAAATGTACTGTCCTTATAATCATAGAATGCTCATTTTTCTCAGAGTGACTTTAATATTTTTTATGATTTGGCATAACTTCTCTACAGCAGAACAAAATTTATACACTCTTTTTGTACTTATACAGTGCATATATGAGATACGTTTTTCATTTCCTTTCCTATTACGCATTGACAAGGAAAGTTTCAGATCTGCTTGAAAATGGCCTGATGTAAAGGCTGTAACCGATCGTGGACTTCATTAATTTCGAATTAGAAAATGAAGCAGTTTTTCTTTACATGTTTTAATATGCCGGTTCTCTAGTGAAGTTCGTGCATTTCCTCAGCGTCATTGTTATAGAATGTCCAATGGCAGTGCAGAAAATGTACAAATTACGTTTGAAAAAAGGCAAAAATCTCAAAGAAGGCTGAGAAATGAACAAAATGTACGAGTAAGCAGCGCTCTTGGTATTCAAGTAATTTGCTATTCACTATTGCATTTAATCAGCTTGGAGAAAAAGCAGTAGGGTCTGTAAATAATTTTGCCACCATTGTAGCTAAACATAGGTTCACCTTTAGAGCCGATTGCATGAACGCAGCGTAATGCACGATTTCTTAAACTACTACTTACGCATTATACGAGATACTGGGCCAGCAGTGCCACCCATTTCGTCAGGAACCACGTTTTTTGGTAAATACTCGAACAACGTCTGTGAGCCTGGTTCATGGATCACTATCTGGAAATCGAGATTTGACAGCTTATAACATACGAAGTATATTCGAATTTTATGTAGTAGAGGAAATATTAAAACTGAAATATCAATAGTAATGAACAGACAATAAAGTGACTCCATCATTTTAAGATTGTCAGCAGAGACAAGTGAAATGCACATTAACGAGATAACCTAGCAGTAAGTATTTGAATGATATTTCAAGTTCATTTAAAAATAGCTTATCGATACGTGATATTAATAAGGTGCGTATAGTTTCTTTTGTACTGTCCATAAAGATTTTATGTACTCAGTCTTGTTTCCTGGGTGATGTTGCTAGCAAGGGATTGGGTAAGTGAATACGCACAGGATCAATAAGAAACGATCATGAAGATGATTTGGTAAAACCTAGCAAGTATCGTTTCTTATTAAGAAGTACAAACACAATCGGCCAGAGTCATTATACAATATCATTTTCCACAAAATATATAAAAATAAGGACTTCTTAACAATATTTAAACCGTATGGCTATCTAAAACTCATAGCGTAAGGAAATAGCTCGGAAAATTATCCTCTATCAAAATTTCAAAATGCAAAATATCTCATCTGAAAATTTCTCTGGTATAAACCATACGACAGATACGTTGCAAAAAAATATTATTCCACAGCACATACATACAATAGCGAGATTTTAAAATAAAAATATCAGTTCTGTGCATGATTAACTGAATACAAATGAAACAATGCATGTTTGTAAGTTATACAGGAATACATATTATATCACGTGCATTCATGTATGATGTCGTCTAAGCCCCAGTCAACAGTATCTATAAGCGTATGTTACGTATTTAGAATGAAAATCAGGTTGCATATAGCTGGGCTCGAGACAGATGACGCAACGACGTACGTATATTAAGTTAACGTCTACATCTCGAGGTCGCTTGCATACCGTTCATTTGAAATACGACGGGGGACAAACTGTGCACTAATTTCGACGCTCTGACCTGTAAGATGCTTTGCTACCATGTCCTAGCCTGCCACCAAACGACTGACATTCGGGGTACATTATCAGTCCAGTAACCACGGTTCAGCATTACCCAAATCAATGAGCAAAACAATACACACGCCTAGGTAACGCCGCTATCAATTTTCCGCTCAATTGGCCTATTCTGTTTCTAATGACCTGGACGTAAACAAGACGAAAAAATCCGACACTTCTTTCGTTTCGTCCCCTGTCACCCTGAAGGGACATAAGATGATTAGACGAGACTGTCTGTGTAGTTTGAACAAATCTCTAAACGAAAAGTATTTATAAATTAGCGCTCCTTGCCATTTTAGAACACGTAACAAACTAATCAGCTGCCCTAAATAACGTGACTTAGACGGCGTCCAGTTTTGTCGAGTCATTCATGTACACGAGTGGCAAAATGGTTCATGCACTTTTGAGACACTGCATGGTGAACGCGCCTTATAACCTTGGGAAGTGGTGCAACAGTATGTGGTTTGCGTAAGTAAACTTGAACGTTTACGCGGCGCTATAAAATAAGTCACAAAGTGACCGATCCGGTGAATGAGGAAGCGATTCAACGTATACACATAAACCAATCAGGTGCTCAGTGAAACATTTTTTGAATGTAACCATAATAACTCCTGAACTGCTAAGCATATCCAGATAAAGATCATGGACTTTTAATATGAACAGCAGGCTGAAATTAAAAAAGTAGAAGAATACGGAATTATAAAACTTGAGACTTAATAAGATGTGGTGGAAATTCTCTGGGAGTATGAAGGAAGCGCTAAGTGAAAGTATTGTGAGTAGTAGAAGAGAAATGGAATATGACAAAGAAGAAAATAGTTAGGGCAGGACAGGAAATCATACGAATATGGAAAGTGTAGACAACTACGCTGTGCGTTGCGTAGTGGTTGCTAGAGCTTATGGATGAATGTAGGAAATAAAAAATCTGGGCAATGAAACAGGGAAACAAGAGCAAAGATAGGACAGAAAGCATTACAAGGACGAAACAAGATGAGTGAAATAAATTGAGAAATGCCTTCCAAGTCGTCAGTGCGCCACCAGTTGAGACGCCTAGAAGACGGTAACTAAGCAACGCTTGGCAAAGAGTTGCAGCAAGAATTGGGATCGGTATAACCCTGCGCACGGCTTACTGTTGTTAACAGAAGGTACTATGAATGGTGTAAGTCTGATTCTATGCAAGATACACATGGGATGTGGCCGACATTTGCACTGTGGTGCACCTATTTTATGTGGAATTAAGATAAGTGGGAG
This sequence comes from Schistocerca nitens, assembly GCF_023898315.1. NCBI lineage: Eukaryota > Metazoa > Arthropoda > Insecta > Orthoptera > Acrididae > Schistocerca > Schistocerca nitens. The sequence goes on from NC_064618.1 coordinate 255,985,327, forward strand.
TAAGAAATAAAACGAAATACAAGTAATCTTTAACGGAAAAATCGGGTCCCTTGCGTCAAAATATCTCTAACAACTTCAGAAATTTTGTCAGTGTAATTCTGGCTCAAGCTATATGGTTTGAACTATTAATTGTGGATGTAGACTTCAGAACTGCACAATGAAGCCGTGGATTTCAAGCATCAATGTCTCAGCACATCTCTTCATGCAATCCGTCACATCTTTCGCCGTACACCATGATTTTCCTCGCTTGAATCCAGTGTACCACGATCAGAAACAGAACTCGACAGTTTCGAGCAGAGGTACGTAAGCAGTTGTTCAGGTGGAGTGTGATCTGCAAAGTACCCTACAAATGGAAGGTGGACGGGGCGTGGGTTGGGGGTGGGAAGTGAAGAAACTAATGTAATGATGTCAGCTGCATAGAGACTTCATGCAGAACCAGCGGCAACTAGTGAAAATTTGTGCTGAATTAGGATTCGAACACGGGATCTCCTGCTTTCTAGAAAGTGGCGTTAGCCACTGCGTCACTTACACACAATGTTTATCGTAACTGCACGCACTCTCTCTGTACGCCCCTCGGTCGACCTACATTTTCGCCTGGCGCTGCCTGCCCGCAGTATCCGTGCTGGTCCTCCACTCTCGCTACTTTGAGATTCCCGAGGGAGGTCGAACATAATTGTGAATCCTCACTGGAGGTGGTGGATTCATTGCGTAAAGTCCTCAGCTGACATGAGTAGCTCCTTTCCTTTCGTTTCGTTTCCCCCCAACACCTTCAATTTACCTAATACATTTCGAGCGCTGTCCACCGCTACGTGGGATACCTCCTGGTGGCACTGAAGGCACGTGACGCCGTAACGAAAATATGTAAGTGGAGCAGACAGGGGCGGGGGTATCCCTTAGCGAAGATATGGGCTGCAAATGGGGGAATCCATTGAGATAAGCAGACTTCGACAAAAGGTAGACTATTATTACTTAGAGCCTGTGAACGAGTATTTCGAAAGCGGTGAAGCTGGTCGAATGTTCACGTGCTACTGCCGTGAGCAGCTACGGAAACAGGTAGAAGGACAGTGAAACTACCACTAGGCGCTAAATGGTTGCGCGTCCACAGATTCTTCACAGAACGTGGAGTTTGGAGGCTTGTCTGCTCTCTAAAGTAGGACAGATAGTGATGTGCGGAATCTCTGACGAAAGAGTACAATACTGGTACACCCACAAGTGTTTCGGAGCACACCGTTTATCATACGTTGTTGAACATGGAGCTCCGCAGCAGACCACCCCTATGAGTATACATATTGACCTAAAGACATCGTCAGTTACGATTGTAGTTGACCCTGGACCATCGGAATTGCACCTTCGATAAATGGAAACATATTAGCTCTTCGGGTGAATCACAGTTTTGCTACAAGAGGTAGCTTTTCGACACCACAAACGATATCGCCTATGTTAACGGGGTCTCGAACCGTGCAGCGCACCACGGACACATGCTGGTGAGAACAGTATTATCCTGTGGCAGACATTCTTCTGCGCTTGCATGGGGCCTGTGGTAGTACTCGAAGACTGGCTGACTGCTGCGAACAAACTGCATCCCTTCACGCTCGGTATGTACCGCGACGGAGATGTAATCTTTCAGAAGTAAATTTTTCTGTGTCTCGGAGCCAGAATCGTGCTAGTTACAGTGGTTTCAAGAGAATTACAGTGATGTCTCGGTGACCTAATGTAAATCCCATGGAACCCACCTGGATCGCTATCGGGCGTCGTCACCGCGCACGGAAATCAACGGCCCGTTATTTACGCGAATTACTTGACCTGTGCGTAGACATCTAATGCTGCATACTTCCACAAACCTACCAACAAACAGTCGGTTCTCTGGTACACAGATTCAGTGATGTATTTCGTTCCAAAGATGGACGATCATGGTGCTAAGCAGGTGGACCTAATGTTATGGCTCATCAGTTACATATCACTGTTGCAGATTCCGCGTCGTATTTGTTCTTTCGTACATTTCCGAAAGAACAGACACCACGCACTCATATAATGGCTGTAATCGAGTGGTTTATTTACAAACAGTAGCTGTCTCACAGGTGTCTTATGTAAATATTTAATCAGTATAATAAAAAATATGGTTAATGCTACCAACAAGAATCCATTTGGTTACTATGGAACGTAGCGTTTCGAATATCACACGTAGAAACCAATTCGTGATAACATGGTAAATTTTTTGAGGTCCGCTCGCTCTGACTGATTATTACACTATTGGCCATTAAAACTGCTACACCACGGAGATGACGTGCTACAGACGCGAAATTTAACCGACAGGAATAAGATGTTGTGATATGCAATTGATTACCTTTTTAGAGCATTCACACAAGGTTGGCGCCGGTGGCGAGACCCACAACATGCTGACATGAGGAAAGTTTCCAACACAAACAGCAGTTGACCGGCGTTGCCTGGTGAAACGTTGTTGTGATGTCTCGTGTAAGGAGGAGAAATGTGTACCATCTCCTTTCCGACTTTGATAAAGGTCGGATTGTAGCGTATCGCTATTGCGGTTTATCGTATCGCGACATTGCTGCTCGCGTTGGTCGAGATCCAATGACTGTTAGCAGAATATGGAATCGGTGGGTTCAGGAGGGTAATACGGAACGCTGTGCTGGATCCCAACGACCTCGTATCACTAGCAGTCGAGATGACAGGCATCTTATCCGCATGGCTGTAACGAATCGTGCAGCCACATCTCGATCCCTGAGTCAACAGCTGGGGACGTTTGCAAGACAACAACCATCGGCACGAACAGTTCGACGACGTTTGCAGCAGCATGGACTATCAGCTCGGAGATCATGGCTGCGGTTACCCTTGACGTAGCATCACAGACAGTAGCGCCTGCGATGGTGTACTCAACAACGAACCTGGGCGCACGAATGGCAAAAAAATCTTTTTTCCGGATGAATCCAGGTTCTGTTTACAGCATCATGATGATCGCATCCTTGTTTGCCAACATCGCGGTGAACGCACATTTGAAGCGTGTGTTCGTCATCGTCATACTGGCGTATCACCCGGTGTGATGGTATGGGGTGCCATTGGTTACACGTCTCGGTCACCTCTTGTTCGCATTGACGGCACTTTGAACAGTGTACGTTACACTTCAGATGTGTTACTACTCGTGGCTATACCCTTCATTAGATCCCTGCGAAACCCCACATTTCAGCAGGATAATGCACGACCGCATGTTGCATGACCTGTACGGGCCTTTCTGGATACAGAAAATGTTAGACTGCTGCCCTGGCCAGCACTTTCTCCAGATCTCTCACCAACTGAAAACGTCTGGTCAATGGTTTCCGAGCAACTGGCTCGTCACAATACGCCAGTCACTATTGTTGATGAACTGTGGTATCGTTTTGAAGCTGCATGGGCAGCTGTAATTGTACACGCCATCCAAGCTATGTTTGACTCAATCGTATCAGGCCGTTATTACGGGCAAAGGTGGTTGTTCTGGGAACTGATTTCTCAGAATCTACGCACCTAAATTGCGTGGAAATGTAATCACATGTCAGTTCTAGTAGAATATATTTGCCCAATGAATACCCATTTATCATCTGCAATTGTTCTTGGTGTAGCAATTTTAACGGCCAGTAGTGTATATTCTCAACGGACATCGTTGTGAGGTAGGTCCTTACGTGTGTGAATATCATTTGATATAAATCACGAACACTAAAAGTGCTCTCGCAAATACCATAGCACACACAGTGTGAAAAATAATGCCGATTTTGAGTCACAGAGACGGGCATTGTTATTGGTGCTCTAAAGTATGGACTGATTGATAGCCTTACCTGAAACCATGTGTGGCGTGGGGTTGTTATGGCCAGTGCCTTTGACTCCTAGCTGTGGCGCCATCCAGGCCCGGAAACCGGTGCTAGGGGCGCAGAACGGCGGTCCGTCCGAGTTGGCGCTAGGACACGGCAGCTTCCCCCTGGGCAAGCTCAGTACGGATTACGTGCGCATTTTTCTGGCTAAAGGCATCATTGGACCTGGGAGAGACCACTGTTTATCCACATTTCCAGGTCGAGGTGTCGTGGAACTGTGGCCTGAGGTTTTGTACGACAGTGGTATGCTGCGTGGCGTGTGGGCAGCAGACGATTACATTTATCCTGTATAGCGCGTGCCTACGTTTCAAGTTACGCAGCCTGTTGTGGGTACTGGTGATGGCAAGTAAGTATTCTGTTAACATTTTGCTGCTAATGGTTGTGATTACATCACGGGACTGAATCTCTTAGGAGCACTTGTAATTCGTATGTTAGATCGAGCCGTTTCTCACTTCGTTATAACCTTTCTGATTATATGAGTCATATGCCACACGTGACAGGCGGATGCGGGATGAGGTATTTCTGTGTGATATAAGCATTACAGTGACAAACATTCAAATGTATACGCACGTAGTAACTGGTATTTAAGTATGATGAAAGGGTATCCCTTTATTTAAGAAAATAAGGGCGTTGGTTTTATACTCGTGCTGTTAGGACGCGATGCTTGAGCTTATTTTCTTTCCAGGTGTGCTTCAGACTTGTGTAAAGTTCTAGTACTAAATTGTAATATGTTATCACTCAGTTACTGTTTGGAAAAATTGTTTTCTACGTAGCCGGTTTGAAGCTGCTGGGGCGCATGGGTTGTCAACCAAACTGGGGTCAAATGAAATTTACTAGTCTTTCTCAAATGTTGGTAATGTAATGTAACCTTAATGGTTGTTAATGTTACCTCATTGTGACAGTGTGTTAGATGCTTTCGTTGCCTGGTGTGCGACGGTTGGAAATAAATTGTAAAAAATTCATTAATTACTATTTCATGATTAGCAAAAACTGTGTCTGTTGGATTGAGCCGTGCAAATAATTATTATTGTTTACTGTTCTTCTGGTCAAGAAGGTTCAGTAAATTTTAACTGCGTAAATAATCATTACCCTTTACGAATGTTTTGGTTTAGTAATTTCAAGTAAATTAAAATTTTAAAAGAAAGTAGTTACATTTAGTTGCGAGTTTCCACAAACTATTTCATTGAAAGATATTTGCTAAATTTCCACTGCAACATATCATTCACAGAAGGTGTACCGAAATAACAAGATTTTGATTAATGATTTAATAATTTGTAATCATTGGTGAATGTTTAGTTTTAATAAAAATATGAAAATGTCAGAGCGCGTTTCTAACACCCAGTTTTGCCTCCGCATAGCCTTCTGGTGCATAGATGGTAGCAGGGTAAAAGTATGTGGTGGGGTAGGGCGGACTGACACACTGTTATTCAACTTTCTGTCCTTTGTGTTCTGTTTCAGGTGGGCTACGGCGACGCTGAGAGACCCTACGTGCTTCCGGTGAGATGAGGTCCTGTACGAAATTTAAAAAAGAGACTTATGCATTCGCAAAGAATGCTGGATGAATTGGTGCAGCAATAATGACTTACTACTGGAAAGTATATCACTTTCCAGCTCCACCAAGACGAGTTAAGCCAGACCATTGGCGCACTGCGCGCTGTGCTTCAGGATTTTGAAGTACGTAAAGAGTTATTTCGCGAATGAAGACCTGCTGTTGGCCTACTTAGACGACTAGAGGCACTTTACAAACATTATAAACACAGGTTAACGGATGAGGAGGGCGTGGTGGGAGATGACGTTTCTACATTAGAACCAATAACGGCCGGCCGCGGTGGCCGAGCGGTTCTAGGCGCTACAGTCTGGAACCGCGCGACTGCTACGGTCGCAGGTTCGAATCCTGCCTCAGGCTTGGATGTGTGTGATGTCCTTAGGTTAGTTAGGTTTAAGTATTTCTTAGTTCTAGGGGACTGATGACCTCAGATGTTAAGTCCCATAGTGCTCAGAGCCATTTGCACCACTAACGACTGAGATTGATCAACAGTTAGTTGTGAAAGGTGTGTATAAAAAGTTTCTCAAATGCAAAAATCTCAGATGGAAATATCGTAAAATCAGGTGGAGGTGAGGAATAATTATACTAATTCGCCTAATCCGTTACAGAAGTATATTCTAAGGTGTAAAAATTTTACGGGTAACTCTCTTGCGTGAATAGTAGAATTTTTAGGATTATTTGTAGATGTCCACGAGTAGGACATATAATCACCTTGTCGGAGACGGAATTGTTACGGTTATTAGCCGCTAATTTCGAAGGAACCTTGAGAGAGTGGATCTTAGAATCATTAGAAAACAATCATGGAATATATGAGTTCCGAAGGAACATTTCTGATAATGTGATATCCCGCGGGCATTTCAAGACACAGTATATGCACGATATGGAAAGAAACAGCTGTGGAAGGAATCCACTGATGCATACGAAACTAGAATTCAAAACACAGTAAAAGTATTTTGCCTCCAGTACACGGAAACACAAATGCTAAGCCCCATTTCGTTGGTATTAAATCAAAAGATAGAAACACAGCGGTTTTCTGCACATCACCTCCCACATCTCAACAACTTCGTGAACTAGTACCCAAATACCGGCTACATCATATGTCGATGAAATGATACAGAATTTTACCGGGTACATTACACCAAATTATAATACAGCGGCGGAACGGATTTTACGCAGTTATACAGAACAAGTGCTGAGTTGTGGGGAAACGTTACAAGTGCGACGCAAGTGTGGATAAATGTGGAAGTAATAAAGGGAGGCGTACTACAGACTGACGGTGGGAAACGAGAGCCGTTAGCAATATTATGAAACGCATCCCTCAAGTCAAGTTCACCCAGGGAATTACTAGCAGAGAACATAGGAATGTACGTTTAGTATGTTGCCAGGAGGAGCCAGTTTGTGTTTTAGTTGACCCAGGAAGTGCGATAACGGCGGTGAACGAACAATTGTACACATTAGGTGGACTGATAAGGTAAGAATGAGGAGATTCTGCACAGAATCGGAGAGGAAAGAAATATGTGGAAAACATTGACAAGGAGAATGGACAGGGTGATAGAAAATCCGTGAAGACATCAGGGAATGACTTTCATGGTAGTAGAGGGAGCTGTAGAGGGCAAAAACTGTAGGAAAAACAGAGACTGGAATATATCCAACAAATAATTGAGGACGTAGGTTGTAAATCCTACTCTGATATGAAGACGTTGGCAGAGGAGAGGAATCCCAGGCGGGCCGCATCAAACCAGTTCGAAAACTGAGACTCGAAACAATAAAAAAGTGCACATTGTAAGTGGCTTGCTGTGAGTAAAGAAGCGAGAAACGACTCCATCTAACATACAGGTCACAACTGCTCCTAAGAGAGTCAAGTGTGTCTTGTGATCACAGCCGTTAACAGCAAAATGTCAACAGAATACTGATTTGTCCTGGTCCCGGCGGAAGTTCGAGTCCTCCCTCGGCCATGGGTATGTGTGTTTCTCCTTAGGATAATTTAGGTTAAGTAGTGTGTAAGCTTAGGGACTGATGATGACCTTAGCAGTTAAGTCCCATAAGATTTCACACACATTTGAACACTTGAACTGATTTGTCACCACTACTATCCACAATAGGCAGCGCAACTAGAAATGTAGTTATACAGCAGCAGTATAGGCGAAAAATTCACTGTTATACGTACGGCGCCTTAATCCCTTGCTGTCTATAGGTCACCTAGCATACTACTGTTGTACAAAACCCAACAGTCTCCACCACAGACCACAGCTACACGACATCTCCGTATGCATACGCCACCCTGGAATCTGGGTAAACACTAATCTGTCCCAAGGTCCAATGAGTGCCTTTAGCCAGATAAATTATCACGAATTCCATCCTGAGCTTGGCTAATAAGAATCATCTGTCTTCTCATGCCAACTCACACTGACCACCAATCTGCGCATCTAGTCCCGATTTCCGTCCCAGGATGGCGCCACAGACAAGCGTCAAAAACGCTGGTCATCACAAATTTGCCTTTCCACGGTACACATCTTTGGATGGGGATACGGAAAATTCATCGCATACAGTATTCATAAAGTGAGTATTATTTTGAAATATGGCATCTGAAATAAACATAATGGATATAGGAGAATGTATGTAACGACAGCAATAAATTAACACCGTTTTGTCTAGCCCCCCAACTCTGAACAAACGATTGGTCGTTTAACTCACCCTCTTCTGTAGTTTTTCGGGCAGAGCAGGTTTCACTATGGACATCACCATGTTCATTATTTTCGGTGCGTTTAGAAAATGTATGGCTCTGATTCTCTTGGCGTAAGCTGTCTGCAAAAAAAAAAAAAAAAAGACAGTCGCAGACGCATGTTAGTTTCAAGAGCTGAAGAAAATAATGAAATTAATACATAATTTCCACTTTACTGTTGCTGGTAAAAAGAACATTCCGAAATGTTGTCAATTAAATACGTACCCTGGAAATCAGTTCAAGTGCCCGAAGGTCGCGAACCGTCAACTTGCTCAAGTGTCCAGTTGATACGTTGTGTAGGTCGATCAGGAAGATGTATCCAACGGAGTAGTCATATGACAGAACGAAATTCATTATCATGAGACTAGCCTTCACAACATGCACAGGGTTTAGATTAGTAGGGTCTGGGTCGATACCGGCGAGGACTCCAACTCGATGAAACTGTGGCGTGAGGCGAGGCATCGTAGGCACTTTCCTGGAAACGAGTTGCTAGACATTATGCATAGAAGGAACGTAGGTGAAGCAGACATAATAAATCTCTTAAAATCTGAATAAATTAGTGCAAAGCAGATACTACCTCTGATAAATCGCACTGGTAAAGATAATTGAAAAATAAATTGCAATAGTGATTTCTGATGTAAATAAAGTAATTCATTTGCACTTTAATTCAGATTATCTTCTTCACATATTTTACCGGGATCTCGGTGTCAGGTGACAGAGACTAAATTTGAGTCCAGAATACAAAAAATAAAAATAAAAATAAAAAGTATAGCATCAGTGAGACTAGATGCCTGTGATGCGCATTATAAGTCTAATGGAAAGCAACACCATTCCGTAAATTAGGCTTGGCCTCCCAATAATTTAACACGGGTCATATAGCTAGGTACCTACGTTTGCCATGTGTCAACATCACGTGATCAGCGGCAGTAAACCGATGTGCCATCTTAGTGTATCTTAAACTGAAGGAAATTCACTTCGGAAAGAGTTTACTAGAATATGGATATTTCGTTTAATGAAGCCGATGATACCAGAGAAAGATCTAATAGGCTCTCATTAACAGTTTAAAAATATATATTTGCTACAGAAATCTATTTCTGATTCGTATGAATCATAATATCTAGACCGATTTCAACAAAAACATCATTTATAACTGATTTCTGTTCTTCACATGTGTTTAATGAAAAGACAATAATTTGGTACTAAACAAAATTCATGTTTGATTTTACCAAAAACGCTGAAAAAACTAAATGTTGTAGTGACTGCAACTGACGTTTGTGTTAGAGATCAGTATTTTAGAGTGAAAACAGCCTCAGATGTTATCTCCAATTAATTTATGGAAATATGACCCCAAAAACGATGGTTATATTTTATATTTTCGATTCAACAAAATAACACTTTCACAAGACATGGTAGCAATAGTGTAATTTACGATTGCATATAGCTTATTGTTAGAATTTTAGGCACTGTGTATACGAAACACAACGCTTATCCACAGTCACATGTTTCGTGAAGTTCTATACTCAGACATAATCCTTTATATTCTCCGCAGTCACTAGATGGCCCGCACCTATTTCCTATAAATATCTACCACGTCAAACATTTATGTATTAATTTCTTTTTTTTCTTTTTCTTCTTTTCCAACTAATACAAATAATAAGCAAAAGTATGAAATCCCTTAACCGAACATCTTCATATGAACATTCTAATGTTTTAAATCTCTAAACGATATGTAACTTTCATAGACGCGGTTTCGTTTTAGTATCTTACGCATAGTCTGAAGCTGATGAACTGACTTTGCTAGCAATCGATAAATTACGGGTACAAACAGCTGATGATTGAAGGCAGCATAAACAGTTTCACGAGATCCAAAGAATGAAAATAAATTCCGTTACTGCTCATGTACATATCTTAGAAATTTGAAAGGCGTCGTGCCCCAGTATGGTCTACAAACCTACCTGACGAAGCTCAAAATACCACATGGTGTAAAATAGCCTGAAACACCTGTCAACGAATCTTTGAATACGAGAAAGAATTATCTTGCTCTTGTCTTCAGCCTCTAGATGAAATAAACGTAAGAAGTTTTATAATTGCCACAAACATAAAGGAAACAGATCCCCTATTTTCGAAATAGAGAAAGGCACCGTAGAACACTATTAGAGCTGGACCATCAGTAAACGTCGGTACCTGGTGGAAACTCCGTTTTCTGGCTAGTTACAAATTAAGAGCTTCTCAGCTGTGGAAATCGATGTGGACAACGGTGAATCTAAGAAGAATGTTTATTGGTGTGGACTTAAAGAGTCATTTGGCAGGCTGTTACTCATAATTTCAGGAGTACGTAACAAACTGTATACAGTGTAAGCACACTGTGCAAAACATTAGGCATTCTGAAGGTTTGGAAATAAAAATGTGGATGATTTCTCTCCTGAGTTTTACTTACGTGCACTTCAGAGCTGTAATAATGTCTTCCCCTAGTGGATCTCTGTTCATCAGTAGTTCGGGGAACCTCTTCTTCAGTGTGTAGCTGGCATCGAGTATCTGTTTGACCATCTCCGTCCTGCACTTACAGCTTATGTATAATCGTTCCAGCCGTTCATCGTCTGTTGCGAAATAAAAAAAAAGTGTGAGAATCAGAAGACGAAATAATAAGGTGGTGCAGTCATCTGAGAAAGTTCCAAGTAATCGCTCTAAGATTCCAGCAGCTATTCCATGTTATTTACGAGAACGAATGGTCCATAGAGACATGTAGTTCTGAAAGCAGGGATTCGTTACTGATTTTTACAGATAAGGAACTCACGGATGTGGAAAACGAGTAGAATTGTGAAGTCAAAAGCAAGTTATGTTGTCGGAGCATGTTAATGGCGAACACTTTTGAGGGGAGGTAGATACATTAAAAGTAGCTACCGGCATAAGTATCGCAAAACAGGGATATTATGTATCATTTCATTACGTTTGCAATTAGAACGTCTATAGAAATTGAAGGAGGAATTAGTCCAATATCTTTGCTGTCATGTGCCACATCATTTAAATTTGCTTGTAGTGCACAACTAAGATACACCATGCCTAGTCGTAAACACTTTTAAAATAGCAACCGAGCCATGTGTTCATTGAGAAGATGCAGTCAAATGAAGACGAGACAGCCGGTAGGGGTGGCCGTGCGGTTCTAGGCGTTTCAGTCTGGAACTGCGTGACCGCTACGGTCGCAGGTTCGAATCCTGCCTCGGGCATGGATGTGTGTGATGTCTTTAGGTTAGGTTTAATTAGTTCTAGGTTCTGGGGGACTGATGACCACAGCTGTTAAGTCCCATAGTGCTCAGAGCCATTTGAACCATTTTTTTTTTAAGACGAGACACATGCAAAAAAGGATGTAAACTGTTTGTTATTTGACAAATAGTCACAATAACTGGGAATAAATTTATACCAGTGTGAGACAAGACGGTCAATGCCTTCTTGAAAAATGATTGCGGTTGCTTACTGATACACATTTGAACCCATGCGTGCACGTCTTCGTCCGATAAAGTCGACGGACACGAATGTCTGCCTTCAGGACTTCAAAAATATTTAACTCTCATGACGAGAGGATGCATATTCTCACAGGATGGCAGCATAGTGAAAGAACTGGAAGCGAGGTGTAGCAAAGCTAATGCAGTGAGCGCTCAGCTACGATCTACTCTCTTCTGCAAGAAGGAAGTAGTACCAAGACTAAGTTATCTGTGCATTGTTCAATCTTTCGACCAACTTGGTTGTATGGGAGCGAAAGCTGGGTCGATTCAGGTTACCTTATCAATAAGGTTGAGGTTACGGATATGAAAGTAGCTGGTACTAGTAGATGTTGCTGGTACTAGTAGATGGCCGGCCGCGGTGGTCTCGCGGTTCTAGGCGCGTAGTCCGGAACCGTGCGACTGCTACGGTCGCAGGTTCGAATCCTGCTTCGGGCATGGATGTGTGTGATGTCATTAGGTTAGTTAGGTTTAAGTAGTTCTAAGTTCTAGGGGACTGATAACCACAGCAGTTGAGTCCCATAGTGCTCAGAGTCATTTGAACCAACTAGTAGATGGGAACAATGGCAGGAGGGTGTCCACAATGAGGAAATCAAAGAAAAACTGGGAATGAACTCTATACATGTAGCAGTCAGGGCGAAGAGGCTTAGATGGTGGGGTCATGTTACACGCATGGGAGAAGCAAGGTTACCCAAAAGACTCATGGGTTCAGCAGTAGGGGGTAGGAGGAGTCGAGGTATACCAAGGAGAAGGTACCTGGATTCGGTTAAGAATGATTTTGAAGTAATAGGCTCAACATCAGAAGAGGCACCAATGTTAGCACTAAATAGGGGATCATGGAGGAATTTTATAAGGGAGACTATGCTCCAGACCGAACTCTGAAAGGCATAATCAGTCTTAAATGATGATGATGATGATGACGACGAGAGGTCGAGCCTGTGTGGAGGATGTATAAGGATGCCCAGAGAAATTTCTGCAACATAGCTGAAACAACTACGGTAGTATATCGGCCACAACGCTGCAGAAGTTTCGCAGAGAAGCCCTTACACATCTTCCATTCAATACCGACCTCTCGCCACGCGATTTCCATACTTTTGGAGCCCCGAAGAAAGACGTTCGTAGCTATCGATTTCCCTAAGACGTAGAGGTGGACGCTTGGGTACAATCATGGGCCCGTCAGCAACGGTATATATTTTCCTTTAAGACGTTTACCATCTTGTCTCCCAGTGGAATAAATTTAATAACAGTTATGGCGATTACTTTTGTAATAAGAAACACTTTAAATACTATTTTTCCGTTCGTTTCGTTCTCAATTGACTGCCCCATAAATGAGGCCTATTTTCGTTTCAACCTCCGACTGGTCGAGAAATAGATACCACAACGAAAATAAAAAATGATTTTCTTGCAACATTTTGCTACGTACACCTTCAAGCGACTTTTCTACATGCATTCCGATCTGATATAATCGTTTGTGGTAGCGTGGTACCAACTTTTCCGTACCCTCTTCATAGAAGACAGCACCTGTGATATTCGCCAATTCCTTACGCTGGCCTCCAGCTCGTTGTCTGTGCCGAAACGGGGTCGTCATAGCCAGCGGCTGACGTGAGCAAAGAGATAAAAGTGAGAAGGAGCAAAGTTTGGGTTGTATGATTGGTGATCAAATCCATCCCATTCCAAACGGTCTAGGAGCTTCTTCGCTGCAGATGCGGTATGTAGACGCAGATTGTCATGAAGAAGTACTGCTGTAAAACTACCATAGGATACCGCAGAGTACCGTACGTAGCTGTAGTCTACGGTGGTTTTCCTAGTAGCCTTCGTCATTTAAGATGATGATAGCGTTACCAGTATATTAAGCGTGTTGCACACCTTTTGGGCGTTATTTTAATCGCTTTGTCAGAGTATGCAATCAGTGTCATACTAGATTTCGCTAGAAACTGAAAGTGGTAAACCGTACAGAAATTAAGTGAGAATTTAAAAAAAGATAATGATTTGTCGTATAGCAGCAGAAAAAGTGATTTCCTGAAAGAAGGTAAAATAAAGAAAGCGCAAAACAATAACATATCAAGCCTCACTTCAATACTTCATCGAGATCATATAAAATATGTTTCTGTTATTCATAAAAATCTTTTGCTCTTGCCATTAATAAGGAAACTGTCGCCTTTGATCATGATAAACAAAGTAATTACAAAATAACAACAACATTTATACAGATTTTGTTTTTTTGTGCATGTAAATCGTACTTGCATAAAACGTAATTGCTTTGGTTACACGAAAGAGCAGAAGCTACGTTATCAACTAGTCTTTATTACTTATAAAATGCCAAATAAATTTTAAAGGATATAAACTACACAATGGACTAATATTGAATTGTTATGTGCAAAACAAAAGAACAAAGAGAAGTCATCGCTCCCAGTTTCTGTCTCTAACAGTCATTTGTGTTTTTTCCCTACAAATGCTACCAATACTACCTGTAATCCTACCATTTACTACATAATTTATGCAGTGAACAAATATCGTAGAACCACAGTTTTGGTCGAGTGCAGGCTATGAAGAACGAAATGTTTGACAGTTAGGTATGTGGGCTGCATGATATCAGGCAGGACATCGCACTTTGCAGGAGACTCTGTTTTATAGACTGTGCGCTCAGAACTGAAAAGGAAGATGTGGCACAATAGACAGGAATACCAGGGATGTTGCACAAAACATATGTGCAAAGCTTCACCTTATTTTCACTGTCATTTTAATTTCTCAACCGATCAGAGTTTGAAAAAATAAAAAAGTGAAATAGCTTATGTAGTTAAAGTACAACCACTCACTGTACGTCTTCATTCATTGTTTCACAATGTCTAATTGAGGGGACGATAAACAGTACTTTTTGATGCTCGAGAGCCTTGTAAAAACTAAAGGAAGGAAGGAAGATTAGGTTAACCGTCCTGTCAAGATCGAGGTGATTAGAGACGGAACACAAGCTCGGAATGTGTCAAGGATGAGGAAGGACCGTGCCATTTCAAATGAATCATCCAGACATTTGCCTGGGGCGATTTACGGAAATCACGGAAAACCTAAACCTGGATTTGTGGATGGGGGCTAGAACCGTCGTACTGCAGAATGCGTGTCCAGTGTGCTAACCACTGCACTATCACGCTCGGTAGCGTTGTAAGTGCAGCCAGATGCAGAGAATGTTCAGCATTTAAAGGTAGTGATGGAGTTATAGGTTAAGTGCTGCATGATACCAGTCTGTTGCTTCGTGAAGAGTTAGCCAGTGTAGAAAGAGACAGATGGTGGTGGCGTGCTGACCTATGACGTCGGGCAGGTGCGGTTGTGTCTGCAGCCAGTTGCGAATGGCGGCCACTGCCTGCCGGATATCTGCCTCGCTCGTCCCCAGCTGCTGGCGCACAAGCGCTTTCTGCTCTTCTGTCGGGAACTCGAACGCCATACCTGCCACAGAGAGGGGAATCGTCTTTTACTTTCAAAAAATGTTCAAATGTGTGTGAAATCTTATGGGACTTAACTGCTAAGGTCATCTGTCCCTAAGCTTACACACTACTTAACCTAAATTATCCTAAGGACAAACACACACCCATGCCCAAGTGAGGACTCGAACCTCCGCCGGAACCAGGCGCACAGCCCATGTCTGCAGCGCCTTAGACCGCTTGGCTGATTCCACGCGGCTCTTTTACTTTACCAGGTCATAGCATTTTCTTCTCGAGCTACCAAAAATTGTGTTAATACGAGGTGTTCGGAAATTTTCGTTACAAGCTTCTGCAAGTATTCCTTTCCTCATCTACCAGCGACATCTTTCAATGTAAAATAGAGCTGGAAGCTTGCCTGCACCAAGTTTTCATTCTCAAAACTTCTGAGACTGGTAGAGGGGAATGTGTACATGATATTTTGAATAGAAATCTAAGTCCAGAAACGCACCGTTTCTGTGCTACAGCCGGTTCAAAACAAGTTTGCTAACAAGGGAACCTCACCATCGCAACCCCCCCCCCCCCTCCCTTATATTTAGTTATAAGTTGGCACAGTGGATAGGCTTTGAAAAACCGAACACAGATCAATCGAGGAAACAGTAAGAAGTTGTGTGGAACTATGAAAAAGATAAGCAAAATATACAAACTGAGTAGTCCATGCGCAAGATAGGTAACATCAAGGAGAACACGAGCTCATTAGCGCCGTGGTCCCATGGTTAGCGTGAGCAGCTGCGGAACGAGAGGACCTTGTTTCAAGTCTTCCCTCGAGTTAAAAGTTTAACTTTTTATTTTCAGACAATTTTAGTGTGGGAGTAGATGTGATTACCATTCCTCCAGGTTGTACGCCTCTTGTGCAACCGTTAGATGTGTTTGGTTTTCTGCAAGTGAAATACTTTGTGTAAAGATTCTATGATTTTGCGAAGCTGCACAGGTACACAGAGCAGTATTGTTTACGGGATCGTGTGTCAATTATCAAAGTTCAGGCACTCACACATAATCGGTTCCCATTGGAGAGGAAGGTCCTTTCGTCTACTAATTGCACTGTTTCGCGGTGCGGTCGCAAAACACAGACACTAAACTTATTACAGTGAACAGATGACGTCAATAAACGAAGGGACAGATCATTACTTTGCGAAAATAAAGAAAGGAAACTTTTCACTCGAGGGTAGACTGTAACCAAGGACCTCTCGCTTCGCAGCTGCTCACGCTAACCACAGGACCACGGCGCTCCTACGGTCACGCTCTCCTTGATGTTGCCTATGTTGCACATGGACTACTCAGTTTGTATATTTTGCTTATTTTTTTCATAGTTCCACACAACTTCTTCCTGTTTTCTCGATTGATCTGTGCTCAGTTTTCAAGGCCTATCCACTGAGCCAACTTATAACTAAATCTGAGGGGAGTGCGATGGGGAGGTTCCCTTGTAAGTAGGTATGCAACAGGGTAGCCATAGTGAAGTGTGGTTAGGTCATATGACGTCTGTCCTAATCTCTGACCTGTTTCCAGCCTCATTCACGTGTCTGTGAGTGTTAGATCGACATGGTTGAATACACGTTTGCACAATACACCGGTAAGATCCTTCTGAATGGTCAAGGTCATAATAATGGAACAGTTGCTCGTCACCGTTGTCAGGGTCGTTCTCCACAGCGTCCTACTCCATCGCATACCCTTTTCGCCACAATTATGCAACGGTTTCGCGAAACGTTACCTACACCGTCAGCAGGTGTAACTGGTGCTCCAAGGAGACGCTGCACACACAAAGTGGAAGAGGCCGTACTGCATCACGTTGAAGAGAACCCGTCAGCGAGTACAAGAGCAATTTCTTTGGCTATTAATGCGAGCAATTCTAAAACAAAAGATGTACTGGGTCTCGCCTAATCAATTACTTGCAAAAGCGGTCGCTTTAGCAACATGCTTTCAAATGGTTGCACCACTGTACGTTTCTGGACACAGGTTTCAATTCAAAATATTATCCACTCAGTCTCAGCCCTAGACGTTTGTAACGGGAATTTCCGAACACCCCGTACGAGATCGTTTAAGCTCTGGTGGTCACCTATTCGGCTGTCTATTGACTTTTGGCGACAGCTACGGTCGCAGGTTCGAATCCTGTTTCGGGCATGGATGTGTATGATGTCCTTAGGTTAGTTAGGTTTAAGTAGTTCTAAGTTCTAGGGGACTGATGACCTCAGATGTTAAGTTCCATAGTGCTCGGAGCCATTTGAACCATCTTTTGTATTGACTTTTGTCCCGGTATCTTCGTCCGACGTCTGCTTACCGATTTTTCTGTCGTTTCCGAGGAGGACTATCGGCCTCCAGAAATGTGGCAATACCAGCTACTCGTGCTGGAGAAACATCAGAAAAATCGTTAAAGAAACGTCAAAGATCCTCAGACGAAACCCGATAGGCAGTATATCACAGTATTGATCATCCACAGCATTCTATGTGCATTTATTTAGTATTAAATGAATATAAGCATACATAGTTTCGATTGTTTTGATACCTTCCGATACATTTCCAAGTAATCAGTGTCTACTGTGTTCGGCACTATGGCCTAAGTTGTCAGCACCAGAATTGTTATTCTATGTTGGCCACAATCCCTGTTGACGCTGCTTGTGACCTTTCTGACAGAGAGAAGGGTTTATCTGCGCGAGTGGAGCGCTAAAGGCGCCGTGTGACAGCGGCGGCTAGTTGTAACCATTGCTGCAAATAAGCAGAAAGTTGTCGCTAACTACGAAGGAACGCCCCACACGTACACACACTGTCTTTAGTTGGTTGTGCCCAAGGAGAAACGACCGTGGTCGGGTCTGTCCCAAGCAGGATTGTCACAGTGTACGCTTGTCTCCAAGCGCTGTGCACTTTTGGAATATGCGTAGTGTGGACGCATACGGATTGTATGTCGTGACTGCGTCGGACATGCAATTCGCTCAGGTAGTGTGTATTGATGGCTTTGTTGCCATTTCTTGATTCTTCCATTGTTATTGTGTTCTGTTATTTGCTCACCAAAACGCTGTTGCGAATTTCATGCACTATTAGAGCCGTAGAGGTTCAACACTTTCGTCTTCGCACTTCATTACAGAGGCATGATATAAGTCAGTGGTATACGACTTCTGCGTGTGGTGTTCTAGATACTTAGTTAAAACGTGGACAGTATGAATAGACACTAGCCTAAATCTGGATTTGAGTAATAAAATCTAAAAAAACGACGACTGATTGCTGCACTCTATAAGTTATAAGCCACATAACAGTCGCTGAGTGCACCCACATTCCGAATGGAGGGTAACCGGGTGGACAGTATATGCTTGAGTGTTTCGTAACACACTTGTGCAAGGCACATGCGTCAGTGAATCAGTGAAACTTCGTAGTTCTTATTTCTAACACTGACCTATTTCAGGTACACTATGGGCTACTGTATTTTATCTGTCATATGAAGTAACTTTCAGGTTGATGATATAAATACTGCACATAACGCGCAGCGCCTCGAACCTAAGAAAGCTACCCAGAAAGAGAAGGAACCGTTCCAAATACTGTTTTTGTTCTATGTTCACTGGTAGATGCTACACCAAGCCTTTCCAGGTGTTTATTCGTGAGCTAAGTAAAGTATGAACCTACTGCTATCCTTACAGTGGTTTTGCTGAGAGCACATCTTGTATTCTTACGTTCCTTAAATATTTACATGGTGACAATTATTGAACTATATGCGAAAAAACGTAAATTAGTTACAAACTAAGGGGTGCACACACTTTATTCATCATCTATACGCCACTACAGATATTAAGATTAAGGTTATGACATGTTTGATATGTCTGCTACCATTGACGATGTGGTGCAGACGAATGCCGAAATTTTGCATGAGCGTCTGAAGTGTCAGAACATCGATGCTGTCGATGAGCTCCTGAATGGCTCTTTTCAACTCAGCAATGGTTTTGGGGTTATTGCTGTACACGTTGTCTTTAACATAGCTCCACAAAAAGGAGTTGTACTTGTTCAGATCTGGATAATATGGCGACCAATCAAGGCTCATGCCAATGGCCGCTGTGTACGCCAGAGTTAGAATGCGATCGCCAAAGTGATCCTCCTGGACATCAGTTTCGTGCTTCGAGGGGCTCGAGCTCCGTCTTGCATGAACCACATCTTGTCGAAATCAGTGTCACTTTGGATAATGAGGATGAAATCATCTTCCAAAATCTTCACATAACGTTCGGCAGTCACCGTTGTTTCAATGAATATCGCACCAATTATTTCGTAACGGACATTGTGCACCACACAGTCACATGTTGAGGGTGAAGAGACTTCTCGATCGCGAAATGAATTCTCAGTCCCCAAATTGCATCAATTTCGCTTATTGAAGAGCCCATCCAAATGAAAGTGGACTTCATCGTCAAACCATGCATGCGCAAAATAATTCCCAGCACGCTCCGTGTCCAACAGTGCAGTTTAATCTTCCTAACGGAAACCGTTCAGAAGTTATGACGATTTTATTTCATACAGCTCAATAATTGTCACCCTTTAAGTAGATTTTAATTCCTGTAGATCTGTTAGACTCCAGCGTATGGGTCAGGTTTAGTGATTCGAGCATTGTTGAAAGTTTACTTACTTCTGGATTCCTGTACTGAATGACAAGAAGTAAAGGAATAGGATGATAGCACAAGTGTTAAACATCAGGGAGTAACTTCTATGCTACCAGTGCGCGCTGCAGAGGATAAAAACTGTATAGGAAAGCGAAGATTGAGATACAACCAGCAAATAATTGAGGACATAGATTGTAGGTGCTACTCTGAAATGCTGAGGTAGACACAGGAACGGAATTTGTGGTGGGTCGCATCAAACCAGTCAGAGCACTGTAGCATAAAGGGTGCACAGGTAAGCTAACTCATCGCACGTTCGTTAATAATCTCACAGTTTCAACAAATTTACAGCTTGCGCCCTATACAACACATTCTCTCAAAATTTGTACAAAACTCAAACAATTAGCAAATTAATAAATCTGAACTATTACAATCAGCTTTATTACTTCTACATCTACATCTACATATGTACTCCGCTAGCCACCAAGAGGTCTGTGGCGTAGGGTTCGTGCCAGTCATATTGCCCCCCCCCCCCCCTCCCCCTGTTCCACTCGCGAATCGCGCAAGGGAAAAAGCACTGTCTGAACGCCTCCGTACGAGTCCTAATTTCCCTTATCTTTCAACGGTGATCATTGAGTGATTTGAAAGTTGGTGGTAATAATATAAGCTCTACATCCTCGGTGAAGATCGTATTTTGGGATGTAGTGAGCAGCCCCTTCCATTTAGCGCGTCGTCTATCTGCAAGTGTGTCCCACTTTAAACTTATTTGTAACGCTCCCGCGATGGCTAAATGTACGAGTCACGGATCTTGCCGCTCTTCTTTGGACCTTCTCATCTCTTGAATCAGACCTAACTGGTAAGGTTCCCATAAAGACGAACAATACTCTAAGACTTGACGAACTAACGTATTGTAAGCAATTTCCTTTGTTGAAGGACTGCATCGCTTCAGAATTCTACCAATAAACGTCAATCTAGAGTTAGGCTTTCCGTTACTTTTGTAATCTGATCGATTCTTTTGAGATCATTCCGAATAGTCAGACCCAGATTCTTGACGGATGTTACCGCTTCCAAACACTGGGCATTTATTTTGTACTCGTACATTAATGGGGATTTTCGCTTTGTTAGACACAGTAGGTTACAGTTAGTAATATTGAGAGATAACTGCCAGTCATTACACCACACATTTCTTTTCTGCAAATCCTCACTGACTTGTTCACGAATTTCGTATGACACTACTTTCCTGTAGACTACAGCATCATCGCCAAAGTCGAATGCCGCAGTCAACACCATCAACCAGATCGTCTATATAAATCGTAAAAAGCAGCGGACCTATTACGCTGCCCTGGGGCACACCTGATGTTACGCTTGTTTCTGTTGAAGTCTCCCCATTCAGGACGACATACTGCTCTCTGTCTGTTAGAAAACGTTCTATCCAACCGCATATGTCATCGGATAGACGTAAGCGCGCACTTTATGGAGCAATTTGCTAGTTGTTTGAATTGTGTATAAATTTTGAGAGAAAGTGTTGTATAGAGAGCAAGCTCTAAGTCTCTTGAAACTGTGAGAATATTAATGAATGTGCGATGAGTTAACGTAGCTGTGTCTTAGGCAATCGTTGTCACCTTTCTTATTCTACGGCCCCAGAAAATGCTACAGTGTTCTGACTGGTTTAACGCGTCCCACCATGGATTCCTATCCTGCATCAACCTCGTCATCTCAGAGAAGCACTTGCAACCTATATCCTCAATTATTTACTGGCTGTATCCCGATCTTCGTCTTCCTCTACCCTGCGGCGTGCTCTAGTACCATAGAAGTTACTCCCTGATGTCTTAATACCTGTGCTACCCCTTTTCTTCTTGTGATTGTTGTTCATGTTGATGCAAAGCATTCTGATAAAATGAGTCTGGCATAGGAAGATCAGCGAGGTTGTACGAAGGAACTTCCACGTTTGATGTAGTGCCTCTGCGCCAATGTATGTGTGTGTTTTGTTTACTGTATATCCAGACTACCGCCTGCAACACAGTCACCGACCACACACTACTGTACCTTAGATTATCAAAGCAACGACCCACTAACGACACTAGACACTATCTCTGGAGACAGTATGAAAGGAATTCAATAACAGCCAAACCCTCAGCAGCCATCACATGATGGCGTAGTGCCGGCCTCGCTGCCAGAGATGTAGACGTAAACAGGGCGAGCACTACCTCACTTCTGGGAATCCGAGGCCCGTAAGAAGACAGGCCGTGGTGCGTACGCCATAGTATGTGATACTGCAAGTCTTACGTTTGCCAGCAGCCGTCTCTGACTAGACCGAGTAACTATTTCAGATGAATTTAATAATTATTGATTGCGCGTTTAAATACATGCAAGCTGTCGATAGCACGGGACAAAGTTAAGACCTTTAGCGGGTACCTTTTCAAACACACATTCATTTCCCGTGGGCCCTGCACGGAACTCAGCGTTCTCGAAGTGTGGCGGACAGGCCCCTTACTGTGACGTCCATACTTCTCGTGAGCCTCGAGCGAATCACGTCCTCCGTTCACAACCTTGTTGGAGTTGATCTCCAAGTGACGTCGAGCTCACCGCCTCGCAGGACTGAGTCTGCTATCCATACTCGAGCAGCCTACCACTCGCTGACGACCACGGCCTCTTGGACTCTGTCTATGTGTGAACAATCCAGTGCAACCTCAGGGACTGACCTTCAGCCAAGAACATTCTAGTTGACGTTAGTGATCCTTTTACAGCAAAGATCACTCTGCTGCACGTCAGAGATCGACTTTTAGCCACAGAAAGTAGTGCGGACTCACGATCCAAGAAGTTATTATTATTTTCTGTTCATTACACGTAAAAAAATTCGATTGTTCCCTGCAATACATACTGTATTAAGATGTCACTTGCTCACAGGTTGTTACATTTGTATACAGGCTGATACCAATACTTAGATTGAAGGGCCTGATACAGGATGCGGTAGTTCTTGTGTCATAACACAGGAACTTGTGATCTTGGAAGTAATCGTAGGCCAGTGCTACGAACAGCAAAGATAGTCAGTGCACACTTGCCTGAAATTTCAACGAAGATTATACACTGACACCTCAGTACATAATCTTCGTTGGACTTAAGTCATGGGATAGCGATATGCACATATACAGGTGGCGGTAACGTCACGTACACAGGGTATTAAAGTGCAGTGTATTGGCGGAGCTCTCATTTGTACTGAGGTGATTTAAGTGAAAAGATTTCAGTTTTCTTGAAATTCCTATGCCAAGATCGTAAGTTCCCCTGTCACTTCCTTCAGTTTGTGATAAGCAGTTAAATCGTCCTGTATATTTGATTTCACACAAAAATGGACCAGTAGTGTGAAACTTCAGCTATATTTCTTTGTAGTGTGACGTGTATCATACCACAGCAAAATATGAACGTAGTGAGAATAATAGGAATAATAATAATAATAACAAGAGCACAAATTTCTTTTCCTTGGCCATAATCACTGAGATAATGTGATTCTTGTGTTTCTCCCGGCGTATTTGATAATCAAAATATCCACGGGTGTGCTGCCGGTCTATAGTGTCCAACGGGCACAATATTTCGGCGATCATACATGTCGCCATCATCAGGTGAACTGACGGACTGAGCTCCTGCGAATGTGCCGGCACGGAGATCCGTACGCTATCACTGCTCAGAGGGAACTGGGTTCGGTCGCGGCGGCGGCCGATTTAAATACCCTCCGCCCGCGGAGCGCTCCCTCCGCCGTCCGCGCCCCGCGCAACGGTCGCGCGGTGGAACAGATTGCCACGGCGGCTGAGGTGACGTCGGTGTGATGGCTCTGTCCGCCGTGGTCGTCACAACTATACGTATGCTCGATTTACTCTTGATTAACCCGATCGCTGGTTCCCAAGCCTTGCTAAGATTATAGCCACAGTCACGGTTTATGAGGTCGTCATTTGTGCGAATTTCGATGGCCTCTCTAACAACGCTGTCCCAGTATCTCGACGTCTGTACCAGAATCCTCGTGCGGTCATACTCCATAGCGTGATTTTCCGACAAGCAATGTTCAGCGACCGCCGACTTGCTCGGATACATCAGTCGAGTGTGCCTCTAGTGTTCACGGCATCGATCCTCGACGGTACGCATCGTCTGACCAATATACGACTTGCCACATTGACACGGAATCTGGTACACGCCGGCCTTCCTCAAACCGAGGTCATCTTTGGCGCTCCCCACCAGTGCACGAGTTTTATTTGGAGGACAAAACACAGTTCCGACCCGGTGTTTCTTCACAATGCGGGCGATTTTCCCCGAGACTGCGCCTGTGATTGAATAAATGCAGTGCCTACCTCCTCCCTCGTGACTTCATCCATCTCAACAAGTTGTGCTGCAGTGGTTGGGCGGACAGCACGTTGAATCTGCCACTCTGAGTACCCATTTTTTCGAAATACATTTCTCAGATGTTCCAATTCCTGGGGTAGACTCTCTGCGTCAGAGATAGTGCGCGCCCTATGTACTAGATTTTTAAGTACCCCATTCCTTTGTGAAGGGTGGTGGCAGCTGTCTGCGTGCAAATACAGACGTCGAGGTACTGGGACAGCGTTGTTAGAGAGGCCATCGAAATTCGCACCAATGACGACCTCATAAACCGTGACTGTGGCTATAATCTTAGCAAGGCTTGGGAACCAGCGATTGGGTTAATCAAGAGTAAATCGAGCAAACGTATAGTTGTGACGACCACGGCGGACAGAGCCATCACACCGACGTCACCTCAGCCGCCGTGGCAATCTGTTCCACCGTGCGACCGCGGTGCGGGGCGCGGACGGCGGAGGGAGCGCGCCGCGGGCGGAGGGTATTTCAATCGGCCACCGCCGCGACCGAACCCAGTTCCCTCTGAGCAGCCATAGCGTACGGATCTCCGTGCCAGCACGTTCACAGGAGCTCAGTCCGTCAGTTCACCTGATGATGGCGACATGTATGATCGCCGAAATATTGTGCCCGTTGGACACTATAGACCGGCAGCACACCCGTGGATATTTTGATCACTGAGATAATGTTTCAGCAATCATTCTTTCATGTGTTATGGCGTCAGAAGAGTACATGAAATGGATACACTTATATTTTTTTATTGGTTAAAAAGAAGACAACATATAATGTTACTATATGGTACTGTTATTGTGTGTGTGTGTGTGTGTGTGTGTGTGCATGTATACATCTTCTGGGAATGATAACCAGTGAAGAAAGGCAGGTATTCAGCCCTGAAGAGTGATTAGATCTTTTAACTATTTTCAGCAGAAATTTATATTACGGGTATTTTTATACAGTTCCAAACAAACTGCGGTGGAGGAAGTCACACAGACAGATGTTAATGAACGTCAGGTATATGTGAACAACTGCACTCGAGAGAACAACGTTTGTAAGCGAAAATCATCCTACACTAATTACTGTCGAACAAATGGGACACTGCTCTCAGGTACAGTAAGATCTCAAATAGATGTAGACACAGACTGTAAATACTTTAATGTTGCGATCATTACATATATGTAAGCAAACCTTTTTTCTTTTTCTTGGCATGCGGTAGACACAAATCAACAGAGAAGAAATTACATCTAACATTCATCTGTAACATATATGAACTAACACTAGCCGGCCGCGGTGGTCTAGCGGTTCTAGGCGCGCAGTCAGGAACCGCGCGACTGCTACGGTTGCAGGTTCGAATCCTGCCTCGGGCATGGATGTGTGTGATGTCCTTAGGTTAGTTAGGTATAAGTAGTTCTAAGTTCTAGGGGACTTATGACCACAGACGTTGAGTCCCATAGTGCTCAGAGCCATTTGAGCCAACTAACACTATGCGGAGAATTTATACATTGAAATGACAATGAAAGTTGAGAGATAAGGCCAATTATTTTTACCATTACTTATCTTTAATAACAATTATCAGCAAATTACAGAGCTCCAACAACATAAGTTTTTGCTCCCGTATATCAGGAGAATATTGTCGCTTACATATTTGCAATTATTGTGTTTTCGGTGATGATACATCTTAATGTCAGAAACTATCCCATTATTGAGAGGAGAGAATTTACAGACCCCCGTCAGAAATCAAGTCACAATGTTGCTCAAGACTTCTCACACGAGAAATCATTTACCGGCACCGAAGAAACTTACGCTTAATAGCACTAGTCAACTGAAAAGCTACTTACGAAACATTTAGAAACCGAGCCATAGTGCCAGCGCAACTTAAATGTTTTTCGAGTATCTCTTCACGTTGATGATGAGGTCCCATATTCCCATACTCCAAAGAGCGTAGGAGGCGATGCAAGAGACCCGCACCGCCGCACTACGCAAGGTCCTAGCTGAGGTGGTTTGCGATTGACTTCCTCCGACCGTTACGGGGATGAATGATGATGATGAAGACAACACAACAACACCCAGTCATCACGAGGCAGGAAAAATCTCTGACCCCGCCGGGAATCGAACCCGGGACCGAGTGAGCGGGGAGCGAGAACGCTACCGCAAGAACACGTAGAAAAGTACGTTTAAAACCTGTATCACAAGTGCAAGGAAATTAAGAACGCATTTTAGAAAATCTCCGACACTTACACGTGTATTACGTGGTCTGACATCGTGGTAACTTGGCGTACTAAATGCTGTGCTGTCTGGATATTTCCTAGTAGACTGAAACTGTACCTGTTTTCTAAGATAAAATGAAAGTGACATTCTTGTTTCAGACATTTGTATTACAAAAGACAACAGTGTTTCCTCAGCTGGCCTTGCTTCTTGCAAGGAGCGCTGTGCAACCTGTTGGAAGGAATGTCGCTCGCCGGATACACTCCCACCAGCCTTCTGGCCGTATTGCTCGGAATGTTCGTAGGCGATGGACCTGTTCTTCAGTACTGCATTAAATGTTACTGAGTGGCATTAAAACCCTTGTGTCTAGTTTTGTTATTTTGAATTAAAGAAGTTAATGCAATGCATCGGAGCTCGTTTCCGTAAAACAAAGGAAAAGCACGTCAGCTAGGCAGGCTAGAGACCTACTAGACAGAGCTGCTAAGGAATTACCATTTGGTAAAGGACATTGGTAAAAACCTAGTGAAACCTACTTCGTTTTTCAAAACAGGAACTTTTCGAATTTTGTGTGCTAGTAGGTTCGTGATGTTTAACAGTCCTATCCAGTAGAACTACAAATACATTTATATTCAATGTAAGTACGTAATATCTTAATCTTATTGGTTTTTAAAATAATTTTAATGCGGCATTTATTTGTCAGATACATTTAGTGTGTATATAGTTTATATTTACAGTATGACTAATTTTGATCTTCATGGGTCACTGATGTATGGTTCTGATGCAGACACGACGAGATGCTGACTCATCTGCATACATCTGAAGATGATACAGGGAGATCGAAAATCGCCATTCTGTAAAAACGCCAAAATTGAAAAAATGCAGAAATGTGCAAATGGGGCGGAAAATTAAAGATATATTGAAATTGTCTTAAATGTCAATACATTCGTAGCCGTTTCATAACGAATATGTAGGCTATAGTGAAAACTTGTTGGTTTTCCTCTGTAGACTGGCAGGCGTCACACGTCAAAACGTAAAGTTCCTGTCCATCATTTTGTGCCAGGAGATTCAGGGGATTATTATGAAGCGAATGAAGTCAGTTGCAGGATCTACTTCGACTGTAGCAATACTGACGTAGATTTACCCGTTCTACAGCAACAGCAACGGCATATCTGCCGTGTTAGGAGCTGTGTTTCTTTCGTAATTCATTAGGCTTCCGGATTTGTGAACCACAGAAAATTTCTTAACTCCGATTTGAAAATGTTGTCTTATTAATTGTTGCTTTCGTTTTCATTATGTGAAATTAAGTTCAAGTTTTGCAATATAGACCTTACTTCAGTTTCATTAATGTGCCTCAATATGGTCGAAAAGTTTGACTTGGTCGTCCCAGTAACATTACTCAAAGAGATGACTCGTAATTTTCCAGCACGCTAATGAAGAGAAGTTGTTTTTATTGTAAAGAAGGATAAAAATGTGTGTGAATTCATAAGGGATCAAACTGCTGAGGTCATCGGTCCCTAAACTTACACACTACTTAATCTAAGAACAACGCACACATCCACGCCCGAGGGTGGACTCGAACCTCCGGCGGGACGGACCGGGCAATTCGCGACATGTCCCTAAACCGCGCGGCCACACCGCGCGGCGTAAAGGAGGATAGGAATACAGTCATCAGTCGTAATCCTGCTAGTTTTTTATCAGTGTTGCGTATCCAGATTTCAACTATAAATAGCGATCTTCATTTGTGTGAGTTATAATTCATCAAACTCCCACCAGTACGCCATGCCACTATACAACTTTATCGGTGTACAGGCCGAAGGAAACTTGGCTGTTTTATTACTATCCTTCCTTATGGTCACATAGAGTTGCTGCGCACAAAGTTGATGATTGCGTTTATTGTCCGACACATTATTCTTATGAGGTATTCACGTGATTCGACTGTCTCCAACAGCGACCTGTAGACCCCGCAGTCGAATGTTGCTATGCCACTACATTCAATAAAACATACTGCTTGCTGTCAATGCAGACAGGGGATATATTTCATAACATGTTGTTACTCTTGTTCTAATTGAAGTACTAACAGATTTTTTTATATCAAACTCAGTACTTTACGTCAAAGTCAGTATGAACGCAAGCCCGCCCGGCTAGCCAACTGGGGCTGAACCGCAGAATAACCCTGGGTTCAGTGTGTGGTGGCGGTGAGATGAGTGGACTGCTGCACCCTGTTATGTGGTTGTGTACCACTGAGGGCTACGGCGGAGACGAAGCCTCTCCGTCGTTTCTAGGCCCCCAGTTCAATACTTACATACATACAGTATGAATGCAGCAGTGTGACCCTAGCTGAAGTATATAGCAGTAGTCAGTCCCAGCGGGATATTTCCACTGAGAGGCCACTTTGCGAATCGACGATCCTTCTCTCGGGCTTACTCTTGCTGCACACCTTGAGTTGGGAATGGAAAATACGCGCAAAATAAAATACGTCCACTTTTCACGTTTACGCCATATCATATAAATTTTCTATTTCTAACTTTATCTACTGGAGTACGTTGTGAAACGACTGCCTGTTGAAAATTTCAGACAACGAAGAATTGCGTGAATCTTGCGATTTCGGCACCAATTAAACTTTACAATGGTGCTGGGATTCCATTCATGACACCAAATGTAGAAGATAATGAGTGACGGAGAATTTCCTAAGCCAAACTGAATCAGGTTGCGCACAGACTTAACGGAACTGTCCTTCTCATCACCGTTAAAGTCACACAAGTTACGTAGAGTTCAAGGAAGTACTTTGGAAAAAAATTCCACTTATCATCAGATTTACGTGTTCTTGAGCTTATTTTGAGTTATAAAACGTTAAGGAGTGCAGTCTTATTTCAGTGAGATAGTAGTAGGCCCTAATGGGGCAGAGTATTATTTGTCAGAGACTTCTGTACGCGTTGCCTGCCCGAGCATACTCCACCTGCCATTTTAGAAAGGCGTGTGTGGTTTTGCTACAGAACGATCAGCCAGCCATTTCTTTAGTAGAGTGTCAGTTGCCAGACGAAATGCTAAACATATTGCGAGGAAAAACAGCTTAGCTAATTTCGCTTCGGGAGGGAGGATGGCAAAGTCCTAGGGCAGACCAAAGTGAGTGAGCAGACGAAGACAGCTCATCTCAAGCGGCCCTGCAATACTCAAGAAGTAAATACTGCGTTGTGCATCAAGTCGTGTGACCGATGAAGCAAGGAGGAGAAAAAATGTATACTAGCACTGGCAAAAAGGGCGTTCCATGCCAAGGGCAGTCTACTAGTATCAAACATAGGCCTCAGTTTGAGGGAGAAGTTTCTGAGAATGTTCGTTTGAGGCGTAGAAATGCACGATAGTGAATCATTGATAGTGGGTAAACAGGATCAGAAGAGAATCGAAGCGTTGGAGATATGGTGCCACAGAGGAATGTTGAAAATTAGGTAGACTGATAAGGTAAGGAATGAGGAAGTCCTCAGTAGAATCGGCGAATAACGAAACATACCGAAAATACTGAGAAGAAGAAGCGACGTTATGACATTAAGAAATAACATCTGTTTCACTATTGGGTGCTGTAGAGGATGAAAACTGCAGAGGAAGATCTGAGTGCGTGCGTTGAGCAAATAATTGACGACGTAGGTTGCAAGTGCTGCTCTGAGATGAAGAGCAATTAGTGGCGGACTGCATCAGACCCGTCAGAAGACTCACGAGTAAAAATCAGTCCAGTCTTATTTTGAAAGGAGCACATTGCACCATGTTGGAGAGGTCTGAAGTTCTCCACTTCACGCCTCGACCTAGATTCGTGCTCCGGAGAAACTGTATCATATGGGCGGCAAACCTAATCTTGGTGATTCACAGTACCCCTGAAACACTTCTGCTTAGTTGCTGGGTAATTCTGACTGCCATCCTCATAAAACAAAGTTTTATGAAACTGATGATGTCATGTTAAAGATATGCTATTGCCTCATTTCCCTTCCTGCAGTCTTACAGAAGCCTATGGAATTCTGACTTCAGTACAGGCTTTAATTGTACGCTTAATACGTGGAATATGTTATCTTTTTCCTTTATTAAAAATAAACACTTGTTTCCTTGGTTGAATGGCTTCAAAGACCAAGATTCTCTGGTATTTACCATAAGTTTCGTAAGCAGATATCCTAAATAACTGCATTATAGTAAAAGGACTGAATGACATTGCACGAGAAACAAGTCTCCTCGTATGTGAAGACAAATATTCATTGTGAAAGGAGATCGTTATGGTCAAAAAAGTGCCTAAGCCGCAGAATTAGGTCGAAAGGATTCAGTGTTAACTTACAGTCACCCGGAAAAAAAACTCTGAATTACTGTGTATCTGGTATCTGATCATCACTCGTATAAATTACGGAGGACTCTATAACTCGCTTGTAATTCTCAGGTACAGCACATCGTTGCGTTTAATTAGGCACTATGATTTTCCCTACTAACTCTCGAGTTGCTTCGGATACTTTTCTCACTTTCTGACCAAAACACCAGCTATAATGTGTTCCACGATGAACACAACATTAAAAAGTACGTAATGTGCTTGTGGCAGGTGTATCGAGAGTTATAGAGGTAGTCAGATTCTGTGCCTAACTGCGAAAAGTAAGTCGGTTACACAGCGATTTTATAACATTTCGGCAGAAATCAGTAAGTAAGGAATCTAAACCTGCTGATTCCGTGTAGGCATAGCTTTCACTACTATTATATAAATAAGTGTAACTACAAAGCGAATTTTATTTTTATCTCATAGGTCTGAGTGCCTGTAGTTTAGTGCTTTTATTGTAGGAATTAAAGCGCACAATTATATTATCAGTAACTCCGCCACGTCCATCGTTGCTTGGGCCCAACCTCGAGACGCGTAGCAGCCGAATGGTATTAAGGGCTTTCGCTATTGTGATGGAACTTCTCGATGCTATAATAACCGGTCAGTAGAGAATATTTATGATTTAACAAATATCACAGTTAACAAAGAGAATAAGAGACAGAGGAATTACAGACATTGGATGCTCGTGAGCATTGTTTTAAATCAATGGTTACAAACACACTAAGTTACATACGAGCGCCTGAGTTACGATGTGATGATTAACAAGCGGGACACACACAAAACTTCCATCCAAGAAAATTCGGTAACTTCAGAGAGGTCTTTGTCATTCGAGGTTTATAGCCCTGTTACTATGGAGAAATGGTACAAATGGCTCTAAGCACTATGAGAATTCACACCTGAGGTCATCAGTCCCCTAGACTTAGAACTACTTAAACCTAACAAACCTAAGGACTTCACACACATCCATGCACAAGGCAGGAGTCGAACCTGCGACCGTAGCAGCAGCGCGGTTCCGGACTGAAGCGCCTAGAACCCCTCGGCCACAGCGACCAGCAGGGAGATATGACCTACGATATATTTCCCGTTGAAAAGATAGTCTGGAGCCACGCGAAGTAGCGAATAAGCGAAGTGTGTTACTGAGTGCGAACGCGTCTGCAGACCGGTAATCACCTGTGTAGCCAGGACTCCCTCCTCCGCGCGACTTGACACAAGGGCGACCGCACAGCAACTGCGAGCACATCGCACGCCTGACGGGTTTTATACCAGAAACCGCCAAGGACGTACACACGCCTGTTTCCTTGTAGATTTGGTTCATACAGTGTTTCCTTCTTCGCCACGATCACATTGTCGCACTACGATTGTTTTCCGCACAGTGTTACTTCGCGTACACACCCGAATACAGTTACTTGTTATAGGATAAGGGTTCCGCCCTTTTGCAAACATACGGTTATTTTTCTTTTTAACAAAGATGTTTCAGCATCTTTGTGCCATCGTCAGTGGGTGTGAATTTCCCTCGTTTGCTTTGCAGATGACAAGCTATTCAGTGCAGGACACCATATAGTTGGTCCGGAGAACTATATAATGAAAAATCACGGTAAGAAGCAAAACGAACAAAAACGTTCTTTAGTCCTCACTTTGTTAAATCAGTTACAACCTAGAATATGTTAACCTTTTACACTTTTCAATAAACAAAAGCCCACTGATGACGGCACAGAGATGTTGAAACATGTTTGGGTAAAAAGAAAAAACAGTGTGTTTCCAAAAGGCGGAACTCGTATCCTATAATCTAACTGCAAATGTGGAAAGAAAGGACAAGAGCTGGAGATCAGAAAGATGAATTCTTACTTATTTTTACGTGTGTTCCCAAAACATTTGCGGGAGAAGTGTTGAGATATTTGTGTAAACAAATCATATCGATAACTTCGTGGTCATCCTTTATCGAAATTAAATGCTGCAGCTCCTGTGTAATTTGTTTGTAGCAGGAGTTTAATATAAACAAATTCATAATGTCTTAGTACC
Source organism: Schistocerca nitens (assembly GCF_023898315.1). Taxonomy (NCBI): domain Eukaryota; kingdom Metazoa; phylum Arthropoda; class Insecta; order Orthoptera; family Acrididae; genus Schistocerca; species Schistocerca nitens. Next base: position 256,017,900 of record NC_064618.1, read on the forward strand.
ACATACACATAATCTTGCAGGTCGAGTTGCATTTGTGAGGATTTTTTGTCAAACAACATATTTCATGTGTAAAAACACAAATATAACACGAACAGGAAGTCTGGTGCCTGTTTTACCTTAATTAAAAAATGATATACACGTGAATGTTAAACAACTGATTAATATACGTTTTCAGCTTGCGTAGAAGCTTATTATGTATCATTGAATTATGGGAATATCTTCACAGGTACAAACTGCTGACTTCCAGCTCAGCACAATGATCGGAATATTAAATAAATACTGTAACCTTAGAATGGTGGCTGTAACGCTTGTTGCAGACAGCAAGATGGATGACATTAGCAGCAGGTGCAACTCCTAGAACAGATGTTTCCAGCGTTGCTGTTAGACGGTCTGTTTTACAGATAACATACGAATTCTTCCAATGTCACAAATATTTCAGCAGCCACTTGCATATTTTGCTCTTTGTACGGACGGGTTTTGTCGAACGACCAGATGTCGCCTTAAACGAGCTCGAATATTCTAATGCAGTCGTATCCCAGACTATGTCACAGATTCCAAATGTTGAAGACTTGCATGCATTCATCACGCTCTATGGAGACATTCGTTACTGTGTGATCTAGATACAACACACAGAATATACAGAGGGTGGCGCCACAGAACTCACGCACGTATGACGAAACGATGTTTATGTGCACGCAGTGACAGGGTAAATGGTAGGAAAGGGCTCCATCATCTTACCACTATATTCGGGACGTCCTTTTTAATACCTTGGAGTCATAGGGAAATCTAATTATGTACAAGAACATAAAGTTTACACTTCGCTCTCAGGCATCTTGCCGATCTCCTCAATCGATTAGATGGAAATTCCTTAGTAAAAATGATCTTCTGGATTAAGAATTTCACTTGGTTATTTGACTTTAATTAGAAGCTCTTATTAAAAGTTTAACTTAAACACATATCATCGCTAATCGTATATCGTAAATTAGTGACACACACATGTCAAACCAACAATACGGGCATCATTACTTCATTGTCTAAGTGTTGTTTTTAGGAAGGTGGGGAACTCATGACACTAAAAAAGGAAAGAATACGGAGCACATACTTTGACACTCTGTACTTGGATATTCATCCATTCCAGCATAAAAAAAGAGGGAAGATCTGACGACGCTGATGGAAAATTAATTCCAACACAGTATTTAACCACTGCGTCTCATCCAAATTAAATTTTCAAGTCTTGTTAAGCATGACAAACTCCCGCTCGAAATAATAACTTAGCTCGCGAGTTACTAAGTGACGATCATCGAAGGAATTCGAAGACATTTTTGACGTAGACGATACTAAAACGAGACACGTAACTAAAGATACTAAGTAATGAATAACAATAAGTTACAGATGTACAAAACAGTAGCATTTCTACTGCTTCAATCAGTTCAGAACATCTCAAGCTTCGTACATTTTTGAAGCTGGGAAATCGTCAGAACGTTACACCTCAAGTACTACTTTCGGTGTACAGTTGTAAAATTTTTGTATCAGTGTCAGTTGGGGAAAAATAGATTTGTTTACTGCTTTCTCTCTGTCTGAGCTTTAGATAAATTGTTGACAAAATTAACGAGGTAGTTAACAAAATTCGCTCTATTGCACTAGCTTTGATCATAATATTGTTAAATATTAATCCCGTTATCTGCGGATGAATATTGGTGATCATTAAAGCGTAAGTGTTATTTGCATTTCATGGCTAATATACTCTCTAACCACCTCCCAGGTTTCCATATTAGTGACGCCATTTATTATGTTCTCTTTTTGTATGATATAAGATAAAAAGAAGGAATAAATAAAGTACACTTTTACAGTTATAGATCCGTAATGAATGATTATCAGTTCGTTATGGCTATTGCAAACCGTTTTGCATACAGTTTCCAGGCGGGAATTCTACGGTCTGTGGTGTTTGTATGAAGGCGTTTTGACAATAAATGCCTCCAAATTTCTTACGTGAAAACTCTTAAAGATTTTTCAATTAAACAAACGTCGTTAACATTCTAATTCTTTATTGTTCATGCCACATAAATTGTTCGAAGGCATTACTTTTCAGCAGACCTTCGTATTTCAAGTAGCATCTATCAATTGATGCGATCGTGATCTCTGTATCACGGGCGTTCCCTACTTCTTGGTCGGTATGTAATGGTCAGTATAGTTAAATCAGTACCGGATTGTCTACATTAGTGGTACACACGGTGTGACTGAGAAAGCTATTCCACTAGACTTGAACATCACTGCACGGAAGAAATACCTACAGTAATATTCATATACTATGCGTTAAAATATGAGGAACAGCCAGCTAAAAAGGAATCAACACATCTCCTACACTGCTTTCAGACAAAATAGAAGATTATTAACGTCTGCTGCCATAGAATATTAGGATCAAAACTTACTAGAAACATGTTCTCCCTGAAGATATTACCTAGTGATTGTAATCGCTTTGGAGTAGACTATCTTGATCGTGAAACGACTGCTGAAGTGAAAAAATGGTTCAAATGGCTCTGAGCACTATGGGACTTAACTGCTGAGGTCATCAGTCCCCAAGAACTTAGAACTACTTAAACCTAATCAACCTAAGGATATCACACACTTCCATGCCCGAGGCAGGATTCGAACCTGCGACCGTAGCGGTCACGCGGTTCCAGGCTATAGCACCTAGAACCGCTCGGCCACCCCGGCCGGCTTCTTAAGTGACTAAAAATATCAATTAGTACAATCACAGAAACTCCACATTAGCAAACGTAAATTTTCCTCTGCAATATTTTGAAAGCACTCATATCTCGTACCTGTACAACGCTGTCTCTAAAATTTTACTATATCCTTTCCTATTTTATATTGACGTCTTACGTGGCTTGTTCAAAATATTTCTGTATTTTGAAAGTATACATGAGCGTTATTTCAATAGACGAAACAAACTAAACAGTAGCTAAAATAAAACTTTGCGTCTACTTTTTTAAAGGCAATGTCTGAATATAAGTGGAACTTGTGTAACACAACGTAATAGTAAGCGCTATTTAAAAGTGAGAGGAGCACATGAGTTACAGCAAAAGTGAAATCGATTACGTTCTTCACAAACGTTTTGACTACGATAAAAGCCTTCGTACATATATTTAGTAAGTTCTACACTTGGCGAGAAAGTGGGTCTACATTGTTAATAGCAGCTGTTGTAGTATTCCAGTAAGATTTTCATCTTGTTCTGTGTATTTCGTGCCGGCCGTTGTGGCCATGCGGTTCTAGGCGCTGCAGTCTGGAACCGCGCGACCGCTACGATAGCAGGTTCGAATCCTGCCCGGGGCATGAATGTGTGTGAAGTCCTTAGGTAAGTTAGGTTTAAGTAGTTCTAAGTTCTAGGGGACTGATGACCTCAGATGTTAAGTCCCATAGTGCTCAGAGCCATTTGAATCATTTTTTTGTGTATTTCGCTTTCGGTCTGTCGCTTAGTTTCTTGGGTTATAACTTGCCGGAATATACACTACCAGAAACGAAAATGACACACGACGTCGATTTTGATCTGATGATGGCACGTGCTATCTGCGGTAGCAGGTGTACTGATAATGGTTTCAACGTCGTCCTCTAGAAAATTATTCAAATGGCTCTGAGCGATATGGGACTTAAGATCTGAGGTCATCTGTCCCCTAGAACTTAGAACTATTTAAACCTAACTATGAACATCACACACATCAATGCCCGAGGTAGGATTCGAACCTGCGACTGCAGCGGTCGCGCGGTTCCAGAACCGCTCGGCTACCAGAAAAGAAAATGAGTGCACGATGTCGATTTTCAACCGGTGACGGCACGTGCTGTCTGGGGTAGCAGATGTACTGAAAATGGTTTGAACATCGTCCTCCAGCAAATCGTTCAAATGGCTCTGAGCACGATGGGACTTAACATCTGAGGTCATCAGTCCCCTAGAACTTGTAACTACTTAAGCCTAACTAACCTAATGACACCACACACATCCATGCCCGAGGCAGGATTCAAACCTGCAACCGTAGCGGTCGCGCGGATCCAGACTGAAATACCTAGAACCGCTCGGCCGACCCGTCCTACAACAGATAGGGTAGCGGCATAGCTACGAGAGCGTCATCTGTGTCTACTCTCACAGACAGAATGATCAGCGTGGTGCAAACGTGTGAAGAAAGCAGGCAGCCATACCAGGCAGAAGCACTCGTGCTCCCTACAGCCAACCGAGTGGGTCTGAAAAGGGGGTAAAATTGTGTCCTTCCGAGTGGCGGGATGGTTCTTTCGGAGAATTTCCACTTAAGTACGAGTATGATGTGCTGCCCCAGTTGCGCAACGACGCTTTAGTCACTGGTCACGTTAACTTTCTTACAGCAGAAGTCGAGGTTGTAGACGTCCTCGCAGGACAGACGCGTCAAGAATCGTTGTATCGTAAGGGACGCCGTGGCAGATCGTACAGCTACCACGCAGAGATAAGAGGGCTTGTGAGCCCAGATGTCTCAAAACGAACTGTTGCGTACCGGTTATTAACAGTGGAACAATCAGCACGCACACGTCTTGCCCCTCTTGCACAAGCACCACACTATCGACGTCCACAGCTCGACTGCGCCATCAGAAGATCACTTGGAATGGCGTGCCGTGGTCCCGGTGATGAAAGCAGATTCTGCCTGGATGCAAGTGATGGTTGTCGGCGGGTGCGACGTAGATCTGGTGAGCGCTGCCTCGTGGAGTACGTTCGTCCAAGACACACTGGTCCACCCACAAGCCTTATGGTGTGGGGTTCAACAAGCTAGAGCTGTGACTACGTAGGCTTTCCCGGCGTAATAAGTCTTGAAAGTCACTTCGGGTTTGCTGCCGGATCCTAAAGTCAACTTGACTCGATATTTCGGCGATCCAACTGCTCGCCATCTTCAGGAAATGCTGCTTCTGCTGATGAGTCCCGCTGAGAACTGACGCAAGATTGCAATTCGACGTCCTATACAGGCCACCGTTCAGTACACAGCGCATGCACCGCCCATCACTGTTTCTGGCTTCCAAAACAGGGGGGTGGCGCCGCCCTTAGTGAAACACTGCTGGCAACGATATATCGCAATCAAGGCCGCACCGAAGAACGTTCAGTTTTGATGCGAGATAATACAGGATTCCACGTTTTGCTAAGAGGAAACCCATTGTCCCTGTTGATTAAATTAACAGTCAACCTAATTTCAATCGCCTCTTTATACACACTATTCCAAAAACCGGAAATGTTGGCAATTACAACAGTTTCCTCAAATTTCATTTTGTGTCCCTCATTCAGGCAGTGTTCTGCTACGGCCGATTTTTCCGGCTGTTGTAGCCTCGTGTGACGGCGATGTTCCACACACCTGTCATTCACTGTGCGAATAGAACGGCCAACGTAAGCTTTCCCACATTGACACGGGATTTTGTACACCCCGGGTTTCCTAAGTCCCAAATCATCCTTCACAGAGCCGAGCAGAGCCCTAATCTTAGAGGGTGGACGGAACACACTCTTAAAACTCCTTAAAATTCGTCCAATCTTAAACGATAAGCCTCCAGCATAAGGAAGAAAGGCCACAGATCTATGTTCCTCTTCGAACACCTCCGGAGACGGTCCAAATTCCATAGCCCGACGAATCTGTTTCTCGGTGTATCCATTTTCCTTAAAAACAGTCATCAAATGCTCATGTTCTTGGGTTAAGCTGTCTGCGTCGGAAATGGCATATGCTCTCCGTACCAAAGTCCTAAGGACGCCACTACGTTGGTGTGGTGGATGACAACTCTGAGGGTGCAGATACAAATCTGTGTGTGTCGGCTTTCGGTGAACACTGTGTCCCAAAGTTCCATCTGTTTTTTTATAAACCATTACGTCTAAAAATGGAACATCACCGTCACACGAGGCTACAACAGCCGGAAAAATCGGCTGTAGCAGAACACTGCTTAAATGAGGGACACAAAATGAAATTTGAGGAAACTGTTGTAATTGCCAACATTTCCGGTTTTTGGAATAGTGTGTATAAAGAGGCGATTGAAATTAGGTTGGCTGATAATTTAATCAACAGGGACAATGGGATTCCTCTTAGCAAAACGTGGAATCCTGTATTATCTCGCATCAAAACTGAACGTTCTTCGGTGCGGCCTTGATTGCGATATATCGTTGCCAGCAGTGTTTCACTAAGGGCGGCGCCACCTCCTTGTTTTGGAAGGCAGAAACCGTGATGGGCGGTGCATGCGCCGTGTACTGAACGGTGGCCTATATAGGACGTCGAATTGCAATCTTGCGTCAGTTCTCAGCGGGACTCTTCAACAGAAGCAGCATTTCCTGAAGATGGCGAACAGTTGGATCGCCGAAATATCGAGTCAAGTTGATTTTAGGATCCGGCAGCAAACCCGAAGAGACTTTCAAGCTAGAGCTCCCGTTCACCTTTGGTCTTCCTGGAGGTGATGCTAGCCAGCACTCGATACGTGCTGAATTTTGTTAGATTATTTTACCGTTCTAGCAACAGGAAGATGATGATGTTCCAACAGGATAATGGTCGCCAGCACACTCCCTGTAGAGCCCAACATGCTCTGCAAGATGTGCAGCAACTTCCCTGGCCAACACGATCTACGGACTTTTCTCCAATCGAGAACGTTTGGAACAAGATGGGACGATAAGTGACTCGTGTGACGCGTCAACAACAACCCTTACAGAACTACGTGATCAGATCGAGCAGTCGTGGCATAACAAATCCAACGATAGTATTCGCCATCTGTACGATCGACTGGATGCCAGAGTCAGCGTCTGCATTGCTCCTCTTGGATACTACACCACGTACTAGTACGGGTGTTTCAGCATGAGTCGATATCTCGTACATCAGAACCTCTTTTCCTATTGATCTGTAAATGAAATCATTTCATATAAGTGGCCGGCCCGGGGTGGCCGAGCGGTTCTAGGAGCCACAGTCTTGAACCGCGCGACCGCTACGGTTGCAGGTTCTAATCCTGCCTCGGGCATGGATGTGTGTGATGTCCTTAGGTTAGTTAGGTTTAAGTAGCTCTAAGTTCTAGGGGACTGATAACCTCAGAAGTTAAGTCCCATAGTGCTCAGAGGCATTTGAACCATTTTTCATATAAAGGCGTAGGCTTCCGCGGCCAGAGTCAGCCGATATAAAAAATGTCTGGGTATGGTACCGCGTCATAATATATAAAACTACTGCTGGAGAGAAATAAACGTTTCGGCCACGATTGCGGCGGTCTTCTTCTGGGTCTACTGGTGCGTTCAGCCTATGCAGTGTCCTTTATATTTTGTTGTTACTGTTCACTGTGCATGCCATTATGTTATAATTTAAAGGTAGTTCGTCTCATTGGTCACTTAAGGAAGAATGAGAGGGAACTTTATTTTAATAGGTTATTGTGATGGAGGTAGAACGTGACCTCTGATGTCTATTGGCTTTTGTGTCATGTGTCATGATTGGTGGTCACCGTCGAATGAGAAGTAGGCTGCTGTTTACCAACTGCTGGACGTCGGCCGCGCGGCGGCAGTTACTCGCCGGTAGTGCTCGTGCCTCGTGTTGACAGTGCGGTCTGTTGGGCTCTGATCGCTGGCAGCCAAGATTGGCAAGCCTGAGTCCATTCATGTTATTAGGGTGTTTAAGTATTTCGATGGCCTCTCTGATTTTGCGTTTCGTCAAAACCGGCTGCTTGGCCAACACCCAGGCTTCGCTGAATTTTATTTCTTTTCAGCAGTCTTGCTCACGTTCTGCCACTGCAGATTTGTTGTGTTGCCCTAGACAAATATAGCGCTCGTGTTCCCGAATGCGCGTTGCTGTTGGCCTGTCAGTCTCGCCTATGTATGCCTATTCACATTCGCATTTTACCTTGTACATGCCTGCAGTGTGTAGTGCATCCACCATGTCCTTAGTGTAACCTAGCACGTCCTGGATACCGCGACCAATATAGAAGATAGGCTGCACCCCAACCCGGCGAAGGTGTTTGCCTATTCGGTCAGTAACATTTTTCACATAAGGTAAGCGCACTGTTGGTTACAGTTTGTCTATTTCTTGCTTACCTTTCTTGCTTGCGTTCGTCGACAAGGCTGTGTGGATCGACTAATGGCTGCAGCCATTGGCGAGAAACGTTGTGCGAAGCCTTTTAAGCTCAGGTGTGATGTTTTGAGCATCACTTAGGCGCTGTGCACGGATTGCCAAAGAACGGATGACCGAGTTCTTCTGCGCTGGGTGGTGGTAGGAATGGGCGTGCAGATACCTGTCTGTTAAATTATGACGGAATGTCATGCGCAGTGAACAGTAACAACAAAATATAAGGGACACTGCACCAGTAGACCCAGAAGAAGGCAGCTGCAACCGTGGCCGAAACGTTGATTTCTCTCCAGCAGTAGTTTTATACACTTGCACTGTACCACACACAGAAAACTTTTATGTCGACTGTTGCAAAAATAAACCTTGAATTAACTGGAAACCTCTAGAAGAGTGTACTTATTTTCTCCCGGTACTGTATATTTATGAGATACGAGTTGCATCTAAAGCCATGAAATGTCACGATCGTATCGGCTTTGCTAGGAAAGTAGATAGCAGACTTCTGTGCATTGGTAGAATATTAGAGAAATGCAATTAGTCTACAGTCTATGAAGGACAATGCTTGAAAAACTTTCATATGACTCATCCAAGTATAGTGCTGAGCCATGTGTGACCTGTATCAGACAGCGCTAGGGAGGATACTGGACGTATGCGAAGATGGGCAGCACGAACAGTCACATGTTTTTGGCCCGTGGGCGAACGTCAATTAGGTGTTGGAAAAACAGAGCTGGCAAATGCTTGGAGGTAGTCACAAACTTCACGGGAAAATCTATTTAATAAGTTTCAAGGACCAACTTTATGCAATGACTCCGGGAATACACTAAAACTCCCTGCGTATCGCTGCCACGGGATCGTGAAGACAAAATTGGACTAATTACAGCATGCACACAGGGTCTTAAGTAATCGTTCTTCCCGTGCTCCATAAGTGAACGGAATAGGAAAAATTCCTACTAACTGGTAGAATTGGACGTACCTCGGTCATGCACTTGATGTTTATTTGGAGAGTACGGCTGTAGATGTAGGTGTAAACGTAAACCTGTACATTTCATTTCCCTGTTTCCTGTGTCTCGTATTCTGAATTCTTATTTCCTTTCCACATTGCTTTATATCCAGTTTGTTTTCGTCATGGTGCGATTTAGCTCGTGCTGTTATAATTGTCTCAGACACCGGACTGCAGTCGCACCTTTGTAGATGTTATGAGTGAGTTGATATGAAAAATATTTCTTTTTAGTTTACACTAAGCAAGTGCAACCCCATATAATTGTATATTATTCATATTCACTGAAACTGGTGTAGACATACCTATTCAAAAACAGAGATACGTAAACAGGCAGAATACGACGCTGCGGTCGGCAACGCCTTTATAAGAAAGCAAAGGTCTGGCGTAGTTATTATACCGGTTACTGCTGCTACAATGGCTGGTTGTCAAGATTGAAGTGAGTCTGAACGTTGTGTTAAAGTCGGCGCGCGAGCGTTGGGACATGGCACCTCCGCGATGAGGTGGCGATTTTCCCGTACCCCCCAATTCACGAATATACCGTTAATATCAGGAATCAGGTGAAACATCAAATCTCTGATATCGCTACGGCTGGAAAAAGATCCTGCAAGAATGAGATCAACGACGACTGAAGAGAATCGTTCAAAGTGGCAAAATTGCAACCCTTCCTCAAATTGCTGCAGATTTCAATGCTGGGCCATCAACAAGTGTCAGCGTGCGAACCATTCAACGAAAAATCATCGATATGGGCTTTCGGAGCCGTAGGCCTGTTTGCGTACCCTTGACGACTGCACGAACTAACCTTTACCCTTGCCTGGACCCGTCAACACCAACATTGGACTGCTGATGAATGGAAACATGTTGCCTGGTCGGACGAGCCTCGTTTCAAATTGCATAGAACGGATGGATGTGTGTGGATATGGCGACAACCTCTTGAAACCATGGACCATGCATGTCAACAGGGGACTTCAAGCTGGTCGAGCCTCTGTAATGGTGTGGGGCTTGTACAGTTGGAGTTATATGGGACCCCTGATACGTCTAGATACTTAAAAAAGCTTAACAACCAATGAAATTCAGTTTAAGAGAAGCCTAAAGGATTTATTGGTGGCCAACTCCTTCTACTCCATTGATGAATTTCTTAGTAAAACCAACTGATTTGTATATAAGTACAACATAACTTCTGCACAATTTCAGTGCAGTAATGTGTTCATTGAAAATTTGTGTGTGTGTGTGTGTGTGTGTGTGTGTGTGTGTGTGTGTGTGTGTTAGTATAATCTAACTTCTGCACCATTTCAGTGCAGTAATGTGTTCATTGTAAATAAGTATTACCTTATAAATAAATAAAAAACTTTTTTTATTTTAAATTCAGTGCATTAGTATTTGTAAAATGGCTCTTAGTGTTCATCAAAAAATGACGATCATTCCACTTGGGACCTGTGGAATGGTACATTAGCTTATTTGTTTTAGTTGTAAATATTTGTCATGTATTGTTGTTTTTCTGACATGTTCCACATCCTGGAGGACCTCCTCACTACGGATCAATTGGAATGAAAGTAAATCTAATCTAATCTAATACGACTCGCACAAGTAACATGTACGTAATCATCCCGTGTAATCAGCTGCATCCATTCATGTCCATTGTGCGTTCCGACAGACTTGGGCTATTCCAGCAGGACAATGCGACCCCCAATAGAACTGCTTTAGCGTGACTCCAGGAACACTCTTATAAGTTTAAACACTTCCGCCGACCACCAAACTCCCCAGACATTAAAATTATTGAGCATATCTGAGATGCCTAGCAACGTGCTCTTTCGGATTTATGGACAGCCCAGCAGGATTCATGGTGTCAGTTCCCTCCATCAATACTTCAAACATTAGTCGAGTCCATGCCACATCGTGTTTGAGCACTTATGTGTGCTCGAGTAGGCTCTATATGATATTTGGCAGATGTACCAGTTTCTTTGGCTCTTCAGTGTATGTCGTCTCTGCTCTCTCGGATATGTCAGAAAGAACAGACACTATTTTAATCCCGTAGCCACTATGAATCAAGATACAAAGGGAATACCCACTGGCAGCCACGGTCGTTAATTCCTATGTGTCGTATATTAGTTCGTAAAAATGTTTTCAGATAACTCCAAACCACCACCAGCAATCACAAATTCTGCAGCTTTCGTTTGAGGTTTAACAGTAGTCTGTCATCTCTTCTCTTGGGCAAAAAGTTTGGTGTTTATTAATTAGTAATCGACCAACATTTCTATACAATCTTTTTTTTTTGCATTTCTTACAGTAGCGTAATAGATTTTATTTAGGTAAGTCCAATTTTTCATAGAGACACGCTTATCTCTTATTTGGCACTAGTACTAAGTCGAGTGTACTAGACGTGGTTTAATATTGATGCTGGCGTGTATTTTCTGGTAAAAGTGCTCTAGCAGAAATTAAATAAAAATTCATGGCCCGAAACGTACAGAAGTTAGATAAAAGCGACTTTCAAAGTACCAAACTTTCGGGTCCACTTTTACGCTGCCAGACTGCTGGGCTTTTTCGACCTCCTCGACGTCAGGAAGTGGAACAATAGTAGCGCGCGCGGACCGGTGGCCTTTCCATTTCATATCTGGCGGCACGGCGCGCCTGCATTGTTCCGGTTTACTCGCGGCACCGGCGAATGGAGTGCTGGCCGGGAGAGAGCCGTTCACCTTGTCCTCAGGCGAGATGCAGACGTAGAACTTTTGGTCATCACAGAGTTTCACTGCTGTGCTGTCAAGCACGTATCACGAGTAGGTATTGGAGACTACATATGTTTGAAAATCGACAGTCGTGTATGCTACAGTCGTGAATGTTGATATCTCAAAACATAAAGACAGTCTAACATAAAGTAAACCAGAGACATTTTAAGACAGTGGACTAACGGCTGTTTCACAGAAGCCTCTAAAGTGAAAACAATGGTTGTTTTCTTTATTCCATCTGTAGACGCAAGACTCTTCCTACCACAAAATCTTCCAGCAAGCAGAGGTTTTATGCAAATATGTGTCAATTAACACTTAATACTTAAGGTGATGGTATTTCTCAGAGATTTTCACATTACGGGGTCAAACCTTAAAACTTTTATGTGGTTGCATCTCGATTCTGTTCTTGTGTTTCAACTTAAAATTATGGTGTTCATGAAAATGAAAAACTTTCCGTGGGTAGTTACCCTAAGAGACTGTTTTAGGACCATTACTGTGCACGATACGCATAGGTGACGTAGGATACCTGCCGATGACATTGTTATATAGGGCGTAACTACCTTTCCTTTACAGACTTTTGATGGCTTATAGTGGGGACCAAGACGGTTAAAGTTAGCGAAGGAATTAACCACCAGGAACGTGCTGAATTCCCGCTACATGTAGAACAGATAACGCACATTGCTCTGTGACTCCTGCTGCTTCTCTTCTGGGTTCTCTTACAAGCAGGGCTCCATGTGCCGACAACACAGATACCATACCTCCACACCATATTCCGGTACACGCTATCACTGATCCCTGTACCTTCAGCATTCGTCGTAGCCATAACCCACGCTAGAAGGTCTTCTTTGGATGCCTCAGAGGTCTTGCCCGTCATGGATTTCCTGTGACCCAGCACCTAGTAGTCTAGCAGGTTTAAGTCGGGAAAACTTGCAGGTCAAGCAATCGGGCCACTACGACCTATCCACTGTTGCCCAGGTTGTTGGTCAAGATGATCTCCTACAGCACGTGAAAAATGAGGTGGTGCGCCATCGTGCTGAAATATATTTTTACGCACATACTGTGCAACATCATCCAAGAGCCCTTGTACTATGCTGTCAAAGAATCATAACTAAGAGGTACCCATCAGATGTTTTAAATATAGATACGGCCCAATCACACGTCCATCCAGCAACTCGGCCCAAATGTTTAGACAGTATTGCTCTTGAAACTAATTGGGGATGGTAGGGGGCGCCATATGCAGTTTTTCATCAGCCTACACGCCGATGTTGTGGAAAGTGGTAAAACCTTTCCTGGTGGACACGTGAAAAGGAGCCGGCCGTTGTGGCCGAGAGGTTCTAGGCGCTTCAGTCAGGAACCGCGCGACCGCTACGGTCGTAGGCTCAAATCCTGCCTCGGGCATGGATGTGTGTGATGTCCTTAGGTTAGTTAGGTTTAAGTAGTTCTACTTTCTAGGGGACTGATGACCTCAGATGTTAAGTCTCTTAGTGCTCAGAGCCATTTGAACCATTTGTACCGTGAAAACGACTACCCAAAGAAAGTTGGGCTCGGTGTAAGTACCACCTGCACAAGTGGGATCATGATGCAAAGTCCTGTGGCTCCATTGTCTGCACCTCCTGAGGGTTGTATGGGTGTAGCTGCTGCTCATGCAGAAGATGCTAGACAGTCTGGTTAACCATATTCACTGTACTTGCTATGCTGCTGGTACTTATCGTCGCGTACTCTTCCACAGCATGGAGTACAGCCTCTTTAGACTCAGGCGTGCCCTGCCGCCATGGAGCACCACAGCCTGCCCCCTTGAGGTGAATGCACACGTTTCCGAGTCCCCATGGCACATTGTAGCAAAGAGGGAATGTGGAGGTGTCTGACGGTGTGCAAAATGCTCCGCATACAGTAGACTGGCTACCTTTTCATTGCTCTGCGCTTCGCTGTACAACAACATGATGTCGCCGTATTCCGCAAACATGTTTTCCTCGTGGTCAACAGCAACACACTAAAAATGAATTCTAATTAAAGCTTGCATTCTGCATTGAAGTGAATGATTAATAATGTACAGTAGTATTGTATGAACAAAAACCACATTCATAATGACATGTAAAAATCTCTCTTCGCAAATCACAACCCAACTGAATGTAATGTAAAGAAATCCGTAGTGTACATGTAAGAGTAGGTGATAGATGAATGACGTCCCTAATACAATAGTCAACTGCGCCAAAAATGCTGGAGATATGAACGTTTATTTTGTTGCTTACAAGGGAAATAACCCATCGCACCGCCCCCTCCCCCCCCTCAGTTTAGTAAGATGGCCCAATGAATAGCCCGTCAAAAACTGAACACAGATCAAGCATGAAAACAGGTAAAAAGTGTACTGAACTATGAAAAAAGAAGCAAAATAGAAACAATGAACGGTCAAAGCTCAAGATATGCAACATCAAGCACATTGCAAGAACGTCGGCGCCATGGTTTTGTGGTTATGTTGCTGGGTTACGAAGGAGCAGATCCGTGTTTCAAATCTGTCTCCAAGCCTATTTTTTTCACAAAGTTTTCAACTGTCCGACCCGGTCACTCACGTGCCTGTCCGCTGTATTTAAATTTGTGTCTGTGTCAAGGTGTAACGTCCGTTTGTAACGGCGGAATGTAAGGAAGGGACGTCCAGACGTACGGAACTCCAGTTCGTTCTACACAAGTACGACATGTTATGACTCTTCCGTTCCGATTTGAAAACTTCTACTTTTGAATTCCTTTGTTGTATCATAGTTTACACTCGTTTCTTTGCTGTTTTCATTTCTGTGAGAGATCTACGTGACATCTCATCTGCTCTCACTATTCATCACATTTACTTGCGAGAGTAATACACAGGGTGGTCCATTGATAGTGACCGGGCCAAATATTTCACGAAATAAGCATCAAACGAAAAAACTACAAAGAACGAAACTCGTCTAGCTAGAAGGGGGAAACCAGATGGCACTGTGATGGGCCCGCTAGATAGCGTTCCCATAGGTCAAACGGATATCAACTGCGTTTTTTAAAATAGGAACACCAATTTTTATTGCATATTCGTGTAGTACGTAAATAAATATGAATGTTTTAGTTGAACCCCTTTTTTGCATTGTGATGGATAGCGCTGCAGTAGTCACAAACGAATAAGTACGTGGTATCACGCAACATTCCGCAAGTGCGAACGGTATTTCCTTCCTGAAACATTACTCATGTTAAAATGCACCGTTTAACAGTTGCGGAAAAGGTCGATATCGTGTTGATGTATGGCTATTGTGATCAAAAGGCCCCTACGGGCGTGTGCTATGTATGCTGCGCGGTATCCTGGACGACATCATCCAACTGTCCGAACCATTTGCCGGATACTTACGTTATTTAAGGAAACAGGGAGTGTTCAGCCACGTGTGAAACGTCAACCACGACCTGCTACAAATGATGATGCCCAAGTAGGTGTTTTAGCTGCTGTCGCGGCTAATCCGCACAAATTTCGCGAGAATCGGGAATCTCAAAAACGTAGGTGATGAGAATTCTACAACATCGATTGCACCATAGGTCAAACGGATATCAAATGCGTTTTTTTAAATAGGAACCCCCACTTCTTATCACATATTTCTATGCACCAGGAATTGCATGGAGACGACTTTGAACGTCGTGTACAGTTCTGCCACTGGGCACATGAGAAATTACGGGACGATGAAAGATTTTTGCACGCGTTCTATTTAGCGACGAGCCGTCATTCACCAACAGCGGTAACGTAAACCAGCATAATATGCACTATTGGGCAACGGAAAATCCACGAGGGCTGCGACAAGTGGAACATCAGTGACATTGGCGGGATAATGTGTGGTGCGGCATTATGGTAGGAAGGATAATTGGCCCCCAGTTTTTCGATGTCAATTTAAATGGTGCAATGTATGCTCATTTCCTACGTCATGTTCCACCGATGTTACTACAAGATGTTTCACTGCATGGCACAATGGCGATGTACTTCCAGCATGATGGATGTCCGACACATAGCTCGCGTGCGGTTGAAGCGGTATTGAATACCATATTTCATGAGAGATGGATTGGTCGTCGAAGCACCATACCAAGGCCTGCAAGGCCACCGGATCTGACGTCCCCGGATTTCTTTCTGTGGGGAAAGTTGAAGGATATTTACTATCGTGATCCACCGACAACGCCTGATAACATGCATCAGCGCATTGTCAATGCATGTGCGAACATTACGGAAGGCGAACTACTCGCTGTTGAGAGGAATGTCGTTACACGTATTGTGAAATGCGTTGAGGTTTACGGATATCATTTTGATCACTAATTGCATTAATGTGATATTTATAGGTAATCACGCTGTAACAGCATGCGTTCTCAGAAATGATAAGTTCACAAAGGTACATGTAACACATTGGAACAACCGAAATAAAATGTTCAAACGTACCTACGTTCTGTATTTTAGTTTAAAGAACCTACCTGTTACCAACTGTTCGTCTAAAATTGGGAGCCATATGTTTGTGAATATTACAGTGTCATCTATCACAAAGCGAAAATAGTGGTCCCACTAAAACGTTCATATTTCTTTACGTACTACACGAATATGTAATAAGAAGTGGGGGTTCCTATTTAAAAAAACGCATTTGATATCCGTTTGACCTATGGCAGCGTCATCTAGCGGGCCAACCATAGCACCATCTGTTTTCCCCCTTCAATCTAGAGAAGTTTCGTTTTTTGTAGTTTTTTCGTTTGACGCTTATTTCGTGAGATATTTGGCCCGGCCATGTTCAATGAACCACCCTGTATACTTAACACAAGACTCATCCTCTGCAAGCAGTGTGTAGTACAACAATTGACACTACTAAAGAATTAGAACACACACGTCAATGACCGGGCGGACAGTTCATAATTTTGTGAAAAAATGGAGCTTGAGGTAGATTTGAGACACAGATCTCCCCCTTCGACTCCAACACCACGACCGCAAAACCACGACGCCGTCGTTCCTGCAGGGTGCCTGATGATGTATATCGTGAGCCTCGACCGTTTACTCCTTCTATTTTCTGTCTATCTTCGCCGTTCAGTACACCTTCCTCCTATTTTGATGCATGATCCGTGTTCAGTTTTTGACGGGCTATCCACTGGGTTATTTTACCACCAAATATAAGGGGGGATCGATGGGGAATTTCCCTTGTTAGCGTGTAACGGGAGAACGGTACGTTCCTGGATATGAGTTCCTATGCAGAAATTATTTGATCGTCTTCGTCCCCATTACAAGTCCACAAGGTCTCCAAAAGAAACTAAGTTACAGATTTTGTACAGAGAAGTCACAATGCTAGTGAAATATCGTAGGAATTGAAAAGGATCAACGTCTGATGCAGGGATCAGCATCTAGAACCACGCCTACACTCCGCAAGTCACATTATGGTGCTTTGTATACCACTGTAACACAGGCAGACCCCCTATTTCCTTTTCCAGTTGCGAATGATGCATAGTAAACAAATGTAACGTATTGTGTGTAAATACATCTTCAGTTCAAAAAGAACCGAGACTGATGTTATTCCTGGAGTACAAGCGATGTCAGCTTAGTAAGTATGGCGACAGCTTGAACTAACAACTCTAAACAACAGACGTGTATTCGCTCAGTCGGTTGTGAGTAGGAAGTGTTAAGTAGTGGGTGCGCAGCCATAGTGTGTTACCAGTATCGTGTCGTAAATCGTGCATTTCCAAATCAAGTGTTCAAGATATTGTACAGAATGTCTTTAAAAAGAGAAAAATGTGTGTAAAATTGTCCCTGATATCTTGACTTCCGAGCAAAAACCACGACTTTTGTACTCCTGCTACAGCTTGATTCAAATGAAAAATTTGGGAACTTGTTTTACGGACAGAATAATTGTCGTGAACCGACGAACCTACTTTCGTCCGCCCATAACAGTGGATTCTTTGACTGCTGTGGGAGAATGCTCATCAGACTAGAACACGTGAAATATTATTTCATTTTATTACATAAATGAATAAAAGATTTACTTAGCAGCGCGGGATTAGCCGAGCGGTCTAGGGCGCTGCAGTCATGACTGTGCGACTGGTCCCAGCGGAGGTTCGAGTCCTCCCTCGGGCATGGGTGTGTGTGTTTGTCCTTCGGGCAATTTATGTTAAGTAGTGCGTAAGCTTAGGGACTAATGACCTTAGCAGTTAAGTCCCAGAAGATTTCACACACATTTGAACATTTTTTGATTTACTTAGCTTTGACATACTTCGCCACAGGATTGTTGCATAATTTACAACTGTCATTGACTATGAAAACATCACTTCATGCACTAAGTAACGCGCTGCCCACTTGACACACAATGTTCAACATTTACAACAGCATATGTTCATCTGAAACCAACAGCTTGTTGGTCCTACAACACGTTGTTTACTGCTGTAGCAGAGGTCTCGAATCGGGCTGAGCTCTTGCATGCTCAACACTGTGTTGACCTCAGCGCGAGGGCGCTGCTGTTGCGGAGAGGGGAGATGTGGTCTTCTGGAGCGCCTCCCACATGTCGTTGCGTATTGCAGAGAGCCTTCACTAATGTCTACAGCTACATCGACATTCTGCAAATCACGTTTAAGTGCCTGAAAGAGGGTTCTTCGAACCACCTTCACATTTCTCTATTATTCCAATCTCGTATAGCGCGCGGAAAGAATGAACACCTATATCTTTCCGTACGAGCTCTGATTTCCCTTATTTTATCTTGGTAATCGTTCCTATGTAAGTCGGTGTCAAAAAAATATTTTCGCATTCGGAGGAGAAAGTTGGTGATTGGAATTTCGTGAGAAGATTCCGTCGCTACGAATAACGTATTTCTTTTAATGATGTCCATCCCAAATCCTGTAAATCTCCGCCAAAAACTATAACATGGTTGGGAAATCTATTCGAAATATTTTCCAAATTGTCGTTCAGGTGTTCTGCCGCAACAGCTGCTGAGCCAGGGGGCCTATAGAGACATCAAATTACCATGTTTGAGCCTGCTTTAACAGTGACCTTCACCGAAATTATTTCAGATCTCCGTCAATTTCCTTCGTTACTATGGCACTTTTTATCGCTAGAAACACGCCTCCCCCTTCACGGTCTGTACAACCTGCGTAGCCTGTCTCTGCGGTATACATTCCAATCTGAGTTTAGAATTTCATTACTGTTTACATCTGGTTTCAGCCAACTTTCAGTCCCTAGTACTATGGGGGCATTGTGACCGTTTATTAATGAGAGCAGTTCTGGGACCTTTCTATAGGCGCTCCTGCAGTTTACTATTACCACATTAATATTGTCATTCCCTGTTGGGTTTTACCTACTGCTACCTTGATGCGTATCAGGAGGCGTCTTGTCGGGCCTAGAAAGGGAATTCTCTAACCTAAAAAACCCACATGTGCACTCCACACGTACTCCGCTACCCTTGTAGCCGCTTCCTGCGTGTAGTGCACGCCTGACCTATTCAGGTGGACCCTATATTTCTCCATCCGATGGCGGAGGTCGAGAAATCTGCACCCCAGATGTCTGCAGAATCGTCTGTGCCTCTGGTTTAAGCCTTCCACTCGGCTCCAAACCAGAGGACCGCGATCGGTTCTGGGAACGACACTAAAAAATTTTTAGCTCAGATTCCACTCCGCGAGCGAGGCTTTCCGCCTTCACCAACTCCGCCAACCGCCTATATGAACTGAGGATGACCTCTGAACCCAGACGGCAGGAGTCACTGGCGCCAACATGAGCAACAATTTGCAGTTGGGTGCACCCCGTGCTCTCTATCGCCGCCAGCAATGCCTCCTCCATATCTCGGATGAGACCCCCCGGCAAGCCGACAGAGTGAACACTTGCCTTCTTCCCCGACCTTTTCCTAAGGGCCTCCATCACCCGCCTAACATTGGAGGTCCCCATCACTAATAAACCCCTTCCCCCGTCTGCTCGGACCTTGCTGAAGGAGCGGCAACATGTCCACTCACAGGCAGAGCGGGCGATGCCACACGGCCAGCCTCCACATTCACCCTCCGCCTCGTACGATGCGAACGCCGTTGAACCTGCCACTCCCCTTGGGGAGAGGGTGGCCCAACCGCGCCCGGTACCCGCGAAGTTGTCTCGACAGCAGGGACCTTGGGTCAAGCATGTAACACCTGGGGTGTACCATGCGACGCACCAGACTCCCCACTGCCGCTACACTCCGAGGCAGCAGCCTGAAGTCGGCTGACCGCGGCAGCCAACACGTTCAGTAGTTCGCGAACAGTGGCCGGCTGCGTCCGCACACAGCAGTCACACATCCTATACATCCTAAGAAATCAACAATTTACTGTAGAGAGTTAAGTAATCAACTTCTAACTAGACTGATAATTCACTGAAGGCGGCTGATAGCTGACAAAACTGTCGTTACTAGACGCTTCTTGTTTGAAACAATGAAAATAAGCCTAACTGTCTCTGGATTGTATTCAAAACAAACGCGAAATCTATGGAACACCATTACTAGTACTCGAAAATTAAAGCTTCCTAAAAGCAAAAACATACGGAAAAAGAAGTGACAAGTAAGAAAGACATAGTTAATAATTAAATTTACGTAGCTTGCAGCACAGGAGATGTGAAGCAGACGGCACTTACGACGACACTGGCAGATGTGTCGCAAGCAGAGGCCGACATATCGTCAATCTTCTTCAGTATAAACAATTCCAAGTCTGTGCTACATAGAGAGTACAAGCGAAGTAACTAGTGTTGACGCTGCCATAGAACTCGCTAATCTTGAAGGATGTCGCCTGTCGGTCAAGGCGGTTTTGTCCTCTTCACACAAGGGCCCATGCTGTTGCGTTGTAGTCCTGGAGAGTGGTCGGTCAGCGTGCGATTGTCTGACGTCTTCTGACAGCCATCTCTCTCTTTCGTTCTCGCCTGGCGTGCTGGCGCTGGCGCTGGCGCTGGCGTAACATACGAACCAATCTAAACAACTGTGAACATTGGTCTTACGGAAGACCAGTGTGACACCCAAAGAATCCTAGCGGGGAAGCGGTGCACGTGTACCTCTGTCATTTGTGTCACATAGTGAAAGTGTCTTTTTATCTCCAGTAATAATTCAAATGCGTAAACATAGATTTTTTTTACATCCTGCATTTATATGTGAACAAGATTCGTCCGATTCAGAAAGCAAATATACTGTATAAATGACCAAGGTGTGACGCTTAAGCTTTATTCTAAAGGTGCAAAAAATGTGCTGAATTTTCAAATCTTCGTAAAATAATAAGAGTTTCAATAGTCATGCTACCACAACATAGAAGAGATCACATGAAAACCATTGAGGAGCGTTTTCATTCAACTTCGGTACTTATATTAATCATAGGAGGTCCCAACGCTTGAACATACGAGGGCCACTCCAAAAGAAATCCACACTTTGTTTTAATCCGTCTTTTATTCTACATGTTTGAAAGTTTTACAGTGTGTTTAGCAACAATATTTTCACATCTTCACATAATTTCCATCCCTCTCAACTGTCTTACGCCATCTTGGAACCAGCGTCTCTATACCCGCACAGTAAAAATTTGGACCAACCTGTTGGAGCCACTGTTTGTCAGCGTGAACAAGGGAGTCATCATCTTCAAACCTTGTTCCACGAAGAGAGCCTTTCATTTTCCCAAAGAGGTGATACTCACATGGAGCCAGGTCAGGACTGTAAGGAGGGTGTTTCAGTGTTGTCCATCCGAGTTTTGTGATCGCTTGCATGGTTTTTTGACTGACATGTGGCCGTGCATTGTCGTGCAACAGCAAAACATCCTGCTTTTGCCGATGTGGTCGAACACGACTCAGTCGAGCTTGAAGTTTCTTCATTGTCGTCACATACGCATCAGAATCTATGGTGGTTCCACTTGGCATGATCTCTACAAGCAAGAGTCCTTCGGAATCGAAAAACATCGTAGCCATAACTTTTCCAGCAGAAGGTGTGGTTTTGAATTTTTTTTCCTTAGTTGAATTTGCATGATCCCACTCCATTGACTGGCTCTTAGTCTCTGGTGAAAAATGATGGATCCATGTATCATCAACTGTTACAATTCTTCCAAGAAATTCATCTCCACCATTCTCGTACTGTTCCAAGAGTTCGCTGCATACCGATTTTCTTGTTTCTTTGTGAGCCACTGTCAACATCCTGGGAACCTAGTTGGCACAACCCTTTTTCAACTCCAATGCTTTCAGTATTCTGCAAACACTTCCTTCCCCTGTCTCAACGTAGTGTGGCAATTCGTTCACTGTGATGGGTCTGTCAGCAGTCACCAATTCGTTATCTCTCTGCACATTGTCTGGAGTGTTTGCAGTACGAGGCCTGCCGCTGCGACGACAGTTCTCAATATTGCCGTGCCCGCTTTCATCACGTAACCTGCTTGCCCACCGACTAACTGTACTGCGATCGACAGCAGCATCTCCATAAACCTTTTTCAACCTCTTGTGGATGTTTCCCACTGTCTCTTTTTCACAGCACAGGAATTATATGACAGCACGTTGCTTCTGACGAACGTCAAGTGTAGCAGCCACCTTGAAGACATGCTGTGACGGTGCCACTCACGGGAACAGGTTTAACTAAGTTTGAAAACAAGCAGAAATGATGTATCTACACACTGTAGAACTTTCACACGTGCAGAATGAAAACCGTATTTTTACAAAAATAGTGTGCATTTCTTTTGGAGTGACCCTCGTAGTACCGAAATGTTGGCGGACCTGCACAAGATCTGCACTAGGTCCGGAGACTGATAGTTGACCCTAGTCATAAACAAATTAAACGTATTGAGCATAAACAGGCAGAACGACTTTTTTGTACGATTACAGGATTGTGGAACAATCACTGGAAGCAGTCACATTCGTAAATTACCTAGAAGTATGTGTACTGGGTGAATTAAAGAGGAACAACGACATAAAAGTAAATGTTAGCGAGGCAGATGTCAGACTAAAATGTACTGGAGTATTTTTCAGGATGTGTAGTCCACCCAAAAAAAGGATGCCTATAAAATCCTCATTCGAGAAATAGCAGAATATTGCTCGTCAGTCTAGGGTCAGTCCCAGATTGGATCATAGAGTAAACAGAGAATATCTGTAAAATAGCGGCCTGTTCTGCTACAGGTTTATTTAGTAAGCGCGAAAGCTTCACGAAGGTGCTCCGTCCACTCCAGTGAGAGACGTGGCAAAATACGCCTTTTGCATCACTGTGCGGTTTGCTGTTAAGATTCCGAGAAGCTGCGTTCCTAGAAGAGCCAACCACTATATTAATTCCTCCTACGTATATCTCGGAAAAGGGAGTTAAAATCAGGGAGACGGAAGCTCACACAGAGACTTACCACCTATCCTTCTTCCTGCTAACCATTACGATGTAGTTGGGAGAGCCTCAAAACGGCGTATAATATGGCAGTATACCGATGTACTTTGAAATGGGCCTTATTTACAGGCAGACGTACACGGTCCGCCACTGACTTTATTCCTGATGTTTAAATGACGTCAGCGCAGTAGCTGTGGTGGAAAATTCAACTAACAAGCATAAACAACAAATGTGCATTTGATCATTCATTGAGATCAGACAGTGTTAAATAGGTGTGCGACCGTAAAGCGTCAACACTGTTGTGACACCAATCGCAATGGAGCAACATCTCTAAACCAAGTC
Source organism: Schistocerca nitens (assembly GCF_023898315.1). Classification (NCBI taxonomy): domain Eukaryota; kingdom Metazoa; phylum Arthropoda; class Insecta; order Orthoptera; family Acrididae; genus Schistocerca; species Schistocerca nitens. The sequence continues at coordinate 256,041,319 of NC_064618.1, forward strand.
TTCAAGACATTCTCCAGAATGTTTTGAAAAAGAGATAAAGTGTGTGCAGTGTTTACCCCACATATATTGACTCCACAAAGAAAAGCAACAACGCCTGATGCCTGCCATGACTTGACTGAAATGCAAATACGTCCAGTCCTTGTGTGATAAAAATCATCAGAGCCCGAGCCTTTGTGTTATCAGTACCACAAAGCAACACAGTGCAGAAACTTACACAGGGGGCTCGGAAATTCGCATTATAGAATTCTAGGACTTGCAGAGGGAAGAGAGTACATAAAATCTTGAATACAGCCGCCATGCTACAGCCGCTTAAAACGTTTTTGCCAGGTGGATATGAAACAGGGTAGGCTTACATTAGATTGGCTGATGTCTGTTGTCTGTCCTGCCACTTCCACCTGGATCGAGCCTCTTTCAAGTGTATGCGAGTGTTAGAGGTGGCGTGAAGTGTTGGAGGTGGTATAGATGTAGGTGTTGCTCATGGACAACATACCAGACGGTTCTGAGAACAACATCCACTGCCCACGTAATTGCTCGTGGACTCGTAGGTGGTTTCTCTTCAACATGATGCGGTGCGGTCTCTTCCTCTCCTCGAAGCACTACAGTCAAGCCTGCTGACGGTGAAGTTATCCCTTTCTCGAAGCCCATCGGTAATTGTGGCGAAAAACCTAGGCGAACGATTTCCATAACGATCTTGATAAAGGCGAAGAGCAGCATTTCCGTTACCGTGAGCTTCGCCGTACTAAAGGATCACGTCGGTGTATCATGTAGGTGTATTCTGTAAACGTGTACTCAATTATGTTGCACTAAATCTCGCAGACACATGAATGAGGCTCGAACCAGGTCAGGGAAGTAGGGTACACGTAGAAATAACATAAACCAATCGGATGTAAGCATCCCAAAAAAATGGTTCAAATGGCTCTACGCACTATGGGACTTAACTTCTGAGGTCATCAGTCCCCTAGACCTTAGAACTACTTAAACCTAACTAACCTAAGGACATCACACACATCCATGCCCGAGGCAGGATTCGAACCTGTGACCGTAGCGGTCGCGCGGTTCCGGACTGTAGCGCCTAGAACCGCTTGGCCACCCAGGCCGGCAAACACCCCCAGAATGACCCTGCTACAAACGTATCTAGCGCGGAAGCGGTACTTTTCCGTATATGGATTCCTATTCGAATATTGTGCTCACTCCTCTCTACAAAAAGTTCGCAAGGGAAACTTCCGAACACCCTGTGTGATGGGTCACGCTTTGATGGCAGAACGGACGTTCAAGGCAATGTGATGCGCGAGTTGAACGACATCCGAAAGAAATATTTTCCTGACAATTCACACGGTTATAAGAAATTTCTGTGCGTTTTACTCAAATAGAGGGAGGTTATGTGGAACATGTGAAGGGTTAAAACCTCCACCTTAACTTTTATGTAATTTTTATAAACCCAGTTTCTAATTTTTTTTCATTTGGCCTACAGGGTATTCTCGTATTAGCAGCGATAATGCTGTTATTTTGGATCTTAGTATATTTTGGGCTAACATATGGTTTTGATATTATTTAAGAACTGGTAGTGTCGGGCAAAAGTTTTTTTTAATACCGCTGGAAGACACGTGAAACCGTACTTGTGGCGGCCAATAGGTGAAAAATGCAAGGATATCAGACAACCAGAAAATTATTTTTTATTAATATCAAGAGCACTGAACGAATCTGTAGGCTACTATCTGCTACTGTTACTCCACACCTCCGCTTCAAATTCATGGAGTTTGGACAGAAGAACATTGTTTAGCACACTGTGTCATTTATTCCAAATCATGGTTACAGTCATCCTGCACACAGCACACTTCAAATAAATGAAATCAATGTGATCGTAGGAGCGAACTTCTTAGTGATTGTCATTGTTTAAGTGTAAAATAACAAAAAAAAGACAGATGGTTTTGCCAAATAACTTGATTGGTGAGACGAAGAAATCGAGCAGATCAGTCAAATCCATGGACAATGATAGGGATGAGATACTGCTACGCCTCGTGTGATGCACTTTACTCTCTACTGGGAGGCCAAACAGGACTTTTTTCTGGATGTAAATGGGAGTCCGCCGGAACCACCGTACCCGTCTGAGAATGTTGCGAGTGGGACTCAACAACTCCGCACCACGTATCGCCCAGTAGGTGACAAGCACATAAGCACTTAGTTCATAGTCCATCTATCATAGTTTAGATTACCTCAGAGCAATAACTACAATCCGAAGATAAAACACCATTAAGATTTATATTAACGTGTGTATGATCGTTTACTTGTTGTAACCACAATGAGTAATTGTTTAGTATTTGTGTAGTGTAAAGCGTAACTGAAATTAAACATCGGTCCAAAGCAGTTCGAATAAAATGACTGAAATGTACTCCATTTACTTTTCTGTGTCTCACGTACCCAGTCCCTTTATTCATTAAGATACACGCTCCAGTCATATTAATATGAAAACCACCTATGTTCGATGTCAACGTGCAATAACCACTCACAGACAGCCGGTCCCAGAACTAGGATTGGACGGCACATAAGGCGTGTAGCGGGGATGCGGAAAATAATGCAGTTGTTATCGTAATACGGAAACGGATCGTTTAGCTAACGCTGCTGTGTATTTTTTACCTCCACAGTACCCACTTGTTCATGCACCTATGCACATTACTGTTCTTCGGTGATGAATACTGGAATCTACACTCTAATTCCGCTACAGGACATTCACTGAGCGGTGAGCTGTTGAGATGAATCACGTTTGACGCTCCATCGGCGTGAAACGTTTGATAGCAAATATCCTGACATAATTGTCGAAAGGGTCCAGGCCAGAGGAGAGAGCGTTATAGTTTGCTGAATGTTTTCTAGATATTCTCTGGTTGATCTCGGCAATCCATCAGGCACAATGGATCAACACAAATATTCTTCTATCTTTGAAGGTCATTTCTGCTTCTGCATGCAGTTTGTCTTCCTCAGCACAATGGTATCTATCGGCAGGATAACGTGTCACAGCTCGCACTCCACGTGCACGGTTCTAAGGACACCAGGATGAGTTTACGCTACTCCCCTGGCCGCCACACTCCTCAAATATAAAACCAGTCGAGTAGCTGTGGATACTCCTCGACCAGGCAGTTCACGCTGTGAAATCTAGTGCATCTGGCCATGTCAGGTTCTACATCCCTTTCGCTATTTTCCAGAACCTTTAAATGCGAACATTTTTAGGTTAGGCTTTACCGTGACTGTTACTGACATTAAATGAAACAATAACACATCCAAACAAAAGGCAGAAAACTAGACATCCTTGAAACACTCCAAATATACAAACATCAAATGAAACAACCAGAATCTATCTTAAATGACAAAAATGATAATATTTACAATAGTATCATCTCCGTTTTCAGCAACTGCCTACACTCATAAAAATTCACACACACACACTCACTTACACACACACATACACACCTAATATTTACCATAAATATTGACAGCTGCCAAGAGTACAAGAGATTGACCTCATTCACAGATAATTCATCACACCAACAGCTTGTACCTCTTGTCAGCTTAAAACTGTATGTACATCAACTACTGGCACAAATGTATATCTGTCTGCATATTTCATAGCATTAACCAATGTATTACTCCAACCTTTAGGCAGCTACTATATGCAACATGCAATCTTAAGACTCCTTGCCATGAAATGTTTCCTCTCCATAATCACTCTTTCCTCTCTCCCTCTCCCTCTCCCTCTCTCTCTCTCTCTCTCTCTCTCTCTCTCTCTCTCTCTATCTCTCACTCCCCCCCCTCCCCCCCTCTCCCTTTCACTCACACACACACACACACACACACACACACACACACACACTTTTTCTCTACCTCTCCTTCTGCCTCCAGCCCCTCACTTCACATCTGTTTATTAACCCCAATCAAAGAATGTAATGTATGTATGATTTTACTGTTGTAGCCAATATGATCATTGTAATTATAGTCTGTAACATTTCACCTAATTGTTATCAATAAGTATGAAGTTTAAGCCATTTTAACATTTCACCTGATTGTATAAACGAGTATGAATGTTTGCTGTTCTAACTTGTCAGAATTGGATTTATATACCACCTGAAGTACACACACATATATTTGACACCTCAAAACAAACACCGCCAAATGCTTAAAGCAATTATTCTGTAATAATATTGTTATGATGTATATTCTTTGCACTTTGCGATTATGTCTTCACTTCTGTTATACGAACTTTGCACCCAGCTGATTCCAGACGCCATATTTGTTTACAAATGTGGCAGTATACATGTGATGTGTTGCGACAGCAAAAGGAACCTGTGATCACTGAAGGTACTGTAGTTTACTTATTTAATGTTTACCATTAGATATCAGTTTAATTTTTCGTCAAAAGTTATCCTAAACCATATTCTGAAATAGTGTCTCGTTTCTCCACTAGGCAGTGCCACAAGTTCCTCCAAAAATCGTAACACAACACACACACAAATGTAATACTTACTAATGTAAATCCACCCGATGATGGAGGTTTAAACCTTCGAAACGCGTCGTGGAAATAAATAAAACGGTGACTGGTAACAGTGAACTTATTGTTTCATTTAATTCCAGAACCTTGTTGACTCTCTCCCTGCACGTCTCGCAGCGGTACGATCTGCAGAACGTAGTTATCCAGGCTTTTGACAAGTGGTCACATTAAAGTGCCTCGACAGGGTATATGTAAATGCTCATATATCTTCTAATCGTGTAAGGTGGCAGAATAAATGGTCAGATTCGCACCTTACATGAGACCTTTACAAATCGGAATGAGAAGGTGAGGATGACACCTAACGTAAATCGACAGTTATAAGAACTTTGCCTACCAATAAGTAATGCAAAAAGGGACGACAGTCAATCGACAATAATTAACACACCATTCCTATACAATGCAAGTCTTTGAGCAGAAGGTAGAACAGGGAATGCGAGTCAGGTCACTCTTAGTTTTGAAAAGCTAGCTCCACAATGGCGTAGCGAAGCCGCCCTGCTGGAGTTACACCGGCAACCACTTAAAGGGGTGGTAGGAAAGAGGACAGCGACCCTGGGCCAGGCGATTCAAGCTGGAGGGCCGCCTGTAGCGAGGCCATAGGTACAAGAGCAGAGAAGAAGCTTTAGAAAACTGTGTTTCGAAATTCCAACGGGATACGAACAAAAGCAAGTGACACATTTTCGTCCAGCAAATGTGACACACGGAAAGGTCAATGGACTTTAGGCATCTAGAATGGGCACAAAACGTCCGATTGACGGAAACTCACTAGGAAGAAGAAACCTACTGAAGTTTCGCTGCAGTTTTATAGAAGGGACGTTGCAAGTGGTAGAGGGTGTTTCTACGAGAAGGATGCTCCTATTGATCGAAAAAAGCCGTGACGTCAAAAAGGAACCCAAGTGGAGGGAGTAAGACAAAGAGAGAAATTTTCTGTGGGAACTCTTCTCTGAATTGGCGTCAAGTGCAGAAAATTGGTGTGGACACTGCATTCAAAGCGGCTGCACTCCAGCTAAAATTAGCTATAGCAACGTTTAGGTCCTACTGTGGAGAAACGAACCAGCCCAGTTAGTTAAGTGTTCTTGCGAGAACTGAGAGGGCACTATAATATGCACACTGCTCCAACCATGCTCGTGTATATCGCCACATAATAAGACTAGGGCTGAGTACATGTTTTCTCGCATAACGAGAAAATTTCTGCTGGAAAGTTCAGCAAAGGCCAGATTAGTTTTGTAGGAATTTCAGTGGGAGAGAGCGGCCTTGCAGACAACAGCACGTTGCAGCTTAAGGTAAATACCGCGTGCAGAGGCATAAACTTTGTTGGTTCACCAGCTTGTGTCCACTGTAAACTCGAGCGGCCTTGGGTAATCTTGGGCTCAAATTTGTCACTTGACTAACCGTTCACCGTACACTTAATTTTCATCCTAAATAGCACCGAACTTTGAACCAGAATCGGACTATTGTCGTAGTACTGACCAACATCATAACGTATGTGTAGGAGCAATTTTGTAAAGAAACGTCCAATTAAACTTTCATATTATTGTGCTTGGAATTAATGTAAAGAAACTTCCAATTAAACTTTCATAATATTGTGCTTAAGATTAATGTTCTTTCAGAGAGTTAATATTTAACATTGTTGTGTATAAACGTATTTCACTTTTGATGTTGGGCAAGATGCGTTATCCATTGCGCTGTTTTTATGTTGGCGAGTTGAAAACTGTGCGAAAAGCTGTAAAGTGGTGAGAAACATTGCGACAATAATGTTGTCATTTCACCTCACACAGTTGTTCTCAGTTCAATAATAAGTAAAAAAACAACCCCCCACCCCCCACCCTATACCTTCCAATCGTTAACTTCCAATCAGTGTTGATCAGCCTGACAACTGTCTAGTGATTACTTGGCCAACGATGCAGTGTAGCCACCAGTAGAATGCTGAATAAAAGAAACACACCTGGATGGCCGAACACTTCCTGCAGACTCAGACTCTGTCACTGCAAATTTTCTTATCTTCATGACGCTGATAAAGGCAAACAACATTAACGACAAAAATCTGTATCGAGAGAGCATGTAAACTTGTATGGCATTAATTTATATATTATTAGACTATTCGTAGACTCGGAAAATTACTCTTATGAAGGGCGTGAATCAGAACAGACATTCAGCTGTGCTGGTACTACTCAGAAAATGGAAATTTGGAGTGAAAGTTAAACAGACTGACGGCAGCTCTGGTACGATTAGTGAAGTCAGTCAGTAAGAGGAAAAGAGCTTAAGTTCAGACGAATAGTAACATTATTACAAAAACAGCAGCTGAAGTTTTTGAACCAAAGGGTGGAAGGATGTCTGACTGAGAAAATAACAACAGAAATACCCAATCTGAATCAGCTACAACAGAAAGAAATGATTTTTTAATATGAGGGTGTGTCCGTCCCACCATTCATTAAGCTAATTTATCTGTAAACCCCTACATTTGCGTAACATCGTGTTTTGTAGGTCAACGAGAATACAGATACACAAGGATCAGTACTTACGTTCTAACCTTAACGATCAGTAGATTCAGATTAGGAATGAATGGGGAAGCTGAGCATTTCGTTGAAACAATATATGTTTATACACTTTACAGCACAATAGAAACGATTAGCCACTGTCAACAGTGCCAGTTTGTTGTAAACAAGCAGTGCCATTATCAGTTTAAATGTAATTTCAAATATAGGCAGCAGTCTGAGGACGAACCTGTCGGTTCGAAATTGGTAATTCAATCACTTACCCTAAAACGTAGCATTATTAACAGTGACTGACTGCGGTTTTCACTTTATTGTAAGAATATATGTATTTTCAAGAAGCCACTGTTTCACCATGTCACATTTAGTACATGTTAATGTATCTCTTACTGCCGTCTCTCTTAAAATATAAATTTCTGTCTTGTCGTAGTTCGTTCACTTTATTGTAATCGATGTATAACTGTATGGTTTCAGTGAAGTTATTAAAATAGAGCGGAATGGAGCAGTATGCACACATGGCAAGGGCCACACATGGACGAGTTACTCCAACACTGCAACAGTCCAGTATCGCAAGCCACTGCGATTACATTACCTAGAATATTGCCATGAGCTACTTCGTTCCGCTGTGATGTAATTATTCCATGGAAACGCCACATTTGCGCTTCCGTTCGGAATAAGTTCAAAAATGGTTCAAATGGCTCTGAGCACTATGGGACTTAACTTCTGAGGTCATCAGTCCCCTAGAACTTAGAACTACTTAAACGTAACTAATCTAAGTACATCACACACATCCATGCCCGAGGCAGGATTCGAACCTACGACCGTAGCAGTCGCACGGTTCCAGACTGTAGCGCCTAGAAACGCTCGGCCACTCCGGCCGCCTCGGAATAAGTGAACGACTTGCGACAACAGAAGGGAAATATAACTCAGTAAGTTTTGCTTATGTTAACATACATAGTTTCATGCGAATGTTTAGCTTTACACCAAGTAACATCCCATTCATGATTCTTGTGGAGCTGCTGGTGGCAATTGTCAGTTACACGGCATTGTTTCTTCAGTGAGTTGTGGATGCGATAAACTTCAAACATCGATAGCATACAAACGCAGACGGAGAATTGCAGACATAAATGACATTGATATCTAGTAAAACAGACACATTCCCGTATTTTAGAATCATTATTATTTAGTTTCAGTCATTAGAGCTAGGATACATCCTTAGCGAGGGGAAGGAAAAGATTATTATCCGCTGGAGTCCAGATTAAGCCGATGATGAAGTGATGTAGATATCCTTTGCGGAACTGATAAAACTCTTGAAAGGTTGGCACAATGTAGCAGCATATTTAGGCAAATGCTAAAAACACAATTTTTGAGAAAATAGGTAATGGTAAAATCGACAAAAAATGTTGGAACAAAGTTCCATCATATGTCGCATAATACACGTCAGATAGCACCTAGAACGATTTCCTAATCAAAATTTAAAATGTTTCTTTAGCCCTCTAATGGTAATTTTTGGTCTTGTGTTACGCGACTGTTTTCTCCAAAACTTTCCCGTTGCTATAGTTCAATTCTTTTATCTTGGCGGCTCGCGCATGCCCGCCCAGACGCGGGAGATTGCTGCGTTGCCAGTTGCACACGACGCACGCGCCAATAGAAGCAGCGCCATAGTATAGCATAGTTCGCAAACTTACGTGTAGGGGGGAGCGCTCAGTTCATGAAGTAAAGCCACCACGGCCGCATTAACCCTTTCGCTGCTACAAAGACGTGCTCCCTGCATTCCGCGCTGTGCGCGATTTTGTCACTGCACTGCTCGCCTGTGCAGACACATCGTGTTCCGACTGCTTTGACACTCTTATCATTCGATTCCACAAAAACTATTTGCCCCAAAAATTATATTTTTACATGTCTTCTTGACTGATACCTTCCCCCCATAAATGACTTAATTTTGTTTCGATGTTCAACGCAGTTATTATGCAGCACTAAATATAGTAAACCATCGCACGATATTTTGAAGAGTTTGCAGAGGTAAAAGTCCATAGAGAATACTTTCCGTATGGTCGATTTTAGTTGCCACAATGTTGAGAATGAAATGTGGACAAGATACCTAAATTTTATATAAAATTACTACATAATAACTGCGTTGAACATCGAAACAAAATTAAGTCATTTATGGGGGGAAGGTATCAGTCAAGAAGACGTGTAAAAATCAAATTTTTGGGCCAAATAGTTTTTGTGAAATCGAATGATAAGTGTGTCAAACCAGTGGCAACACTATGTGTCTGCACAGGCGAGCAGTGCAGTGATGACAAAATCGCGCACAGCGCGGAATGCGGGGAGCACGTGTCTGCAGCAGCGAAAGGGTTAATGAAGAGACAAAGCACTAGAATTTCAAAAAAATTGCATTCAAACGAATATAATTCGTGAAGTAAGGCGCACAAGGTTTGAACTCATCACATTTCGCCTAGAAGCCGAACACCTTAACCCTTACGCTAACGCAGCTCGTCTGATTACAGAACGCCATGAGGACTGTAACACGTCACGCAAAATACTGACAAACACTGTTCGTATGACTATGAATTACTCACGCTTCGTCGAAGTACAATAGGAAATAAACAATTACCGCTGTTCTTTATTGCGAAAAAGCGGTTCGTGAGATTGATACAAACACCTTTCCTTGCTATCGCCTGAATTAGGAGTCTTATTGCTTGTTTGGTTTAATTAATTAATAGAATATGAAGCAATTGGTATAAAGAATGCTTTTTCCAAACTTTCTATAAAAGAAAGTCTGCTATCAAGACATTGCTTTTGTTCTATTACTTTATTTATGACTAAACGTTTCTAAAATTGAAGACACTCGTCCATGCTATGCACTGCAGTCGAGATCTGGCAACGTCGTCCTCTGTTCATTGGCTGACTGTGTATTGTGACGTCAGATGCGCAGAACGAACCTAAACTCGGCCGCCAACATAAATGACGCGCACTTTAATATAAAATCAGAATATATACTCCATTAGATCAGAAAAAATAATCAGTACCGAGAAGCGAAATGCAAATTAGTATCGATAATTGTCAGTAGCAAATTATCTTAATTTACGTTTTTGTTCAGATCTGAGTGGTGTACGTAAGTATTAAGCCGTTTGGAAGCACATTGGGAGTAGGTGTCAGCCATTGGGCTAGCAGCGAGGGTCCATAGCTGAGTAGAGTGACCGCTGCAGCGCCGGGTGTACTCTCAAGTGGGAACCACGGAGAAGCCACGGACAAATGCCGATCATTTGACCAGGCTTTGTACTTGTGTTGCACCAAATGCATGCTGGGCAGCTCACGATCTCCAAGACACAAGGACTCAAACAGCAACTGTTTTACGGCTTCAGGGTGGAAAGGGAAGGAATGATGTTCTAGTAATGTCCAGGAAATACACAACTGTGAACAAAACTTAGAACGTTGGTCTTTGGGACGCACTGGATGCCATAGGTAGCATCTAGGAAGTATAGTAAGAGCCACGAGTTTTGGATCTCTTTGGAAGTGTGGAATGCCGCCGAAAGTAGGTCCTAAGAAACGAAATGTTTCCGTATTATAAGACCAGTCAGGGTTGGGTAAGATAAATTAACTGGAAGTTAGAGAGAGAAACTCGATTGCGCTGATGAGGCCCCACTTCATTGGCCACATAAAGAGATGGAGAGTGAAATGCCCTGTTTTAGCACAAAATCGTAGGCAGTGCATTACTAGTTAACTGGTAGAAGAAAAACATAGGAAAAAGAACCAGTATCTTTTAAGGAAGCTTTTATTCTTCGGTAACTGGAATATCTGTAGCCAAGCCGTCCCGAACAGGGTAAAGAACCCAAAACGCAGAAATAAGAGTTCTCTTTTTAAGAATCTGTTGGTATACATTCATTCGATATGCGGTATTGAACTCTTTGACTCGACATCTCCGGGAACCTTCGTCATCAGACAGTACTCCCCTGGCCTGTGACGCCGCCAGGGTCCACCTTCAAGCAAATGGGCTGAGGAAATTAGAAAGATTACCGGCTGACTCGAACTTAGCAGTGGGCCAGGGTCCTTGGTATGCCGCGAATGGCTGATTATCCTCTCGCTCCAGCTACCACTTGCATACTGATTAGTGAAAGCGAGCCACAACAGCGATATGGTATACAGGTCAATAAAGTCATTTTTATAGAATTTCGCTAGCATCAGACTTCACCCTGAAGCCTTGCATTCAAATTCAGATGACCAATGCGCTTCCAACTCCAGCCACAGATGCAGCACCTTCGCTTCAAATGGTTCAAATGGCTCTGAGCACAATGAGACTTAACATCTGAGGTCATCAGTCCCCTAGAACTTACAACTACTTAAACCTAACTAATCTAAGGACATCACACACACCCATGCCCGAGACAGGATTCGAACCTGCGACCGTACCGGTCGAGCGGTTCCAGACTGAAGCGCCTAGAACCGCTCGGCCACACCGCATGGGCCTTCCCTTCTCTAGTACTATCTGTCATTCCTCACCACGGCGATCATGCTACAAATTTGCGACGGCAGTTGTTTCATTTTTATCCACAATTATTAGAATCCTACCAAAGACCATTTTGTGAAAGGCGCCAAGGTTTTACTTTAGAATTGTTATTGTTTATCAGATGATTTACGAGTCGGTTTAACGGAATAAGCGGAACTAATCACCATTCTTGTTTCATTTAGTAGTTATTAAATTCCTAATTCATTGTTTTGGAGGGTGCCTAGTTGATTCATGTCAGATAACAGGACCAATTAGTATACATTCAGACTAGATAACCTGATGTCCCCATGTAATATGCTTCTGTTCTGGACTGCCTATAGAGAAGTACAAATGTAACTCATATGTTGCACGTTTTGTTCTTTACAAATTTGTAAACAGTCGGAAATAATAACATCCAGAAAGTCACAGCAATCGGTGAAAGTTCATACGCCGCAGGAATACAACCACTTCCGATGAAGACAGTGAACAGTTATATACGCTGATTTCCTTCTTTAATTTAGCAAGAGACCAACAAAGTAAACGTTCTTTCAACGGATTATACTTCCACTTTTTCGCAGGCAAACCACAGAACACACCAAGACAAAAAACTACTATTTTCCAGTCAATGTGTATTTTTGTTATACATTTTTGTATTGCTGTTATTGGTCTCATGATAAGATTTTACCTCGAAACGCGTTGCAATATTAAATAATTTAAGTAAGTTAACAAAAAAGTACGACTGACAGCAGTCTCTGAAGACTCTGTTTATAAAGTATACTTAGCTATTTTTCACATGCGTCAGCAGTGAATTAAATGGCAAGAAACCTTAATACATGCCACTAGGAAAGTAAGCACTTTAGGATTAATTTAAGATCTAGAGAGAGACGCTGTCTCTAAGCCGCATTGGCTATGGCAGTCGCGCAGCTGAAGTTTAACTGGAAGTTGCCTAACACAGGTTATACCTGATCCGCAAGTGGCGGAGGACTGGATGGGCGTACTCGAGGCCAGTTATTTCACTTCAAGTCAGGCGGAAATTACTTCTGAAGTGGTCTTCAAGAGCGCTGCATCACCGACTCGGGAAAACCCACGGTGTCTGCATCCAAGCCAGCACTTCGATCCCTCCTCAACGTCATTTTGCATTGTGTGTGCCGGGATTCCCAATACAACACCCGATTCCTTAAGTGAGTGTTGATTACATCTTAATGCAATGTAACAGTCCCGGGTTCGATTCCCTACCGTATCGGAGATTTTTTCCGTTAGGTGACTGGATTCCATCATCATCTACACGCAAGTCACCAAATGTGGCGTTAACTAAAGAGATTTGAAACTCCGCGGCCGCACTTTCCCAGGAGGGAGATGCCATACTATCCTTTCATTTCACTTCCCGACGCAATTCTGACCCGTTGAAGACAACTGATTTTAAGCATTCTGTCTGCGTAAACAACTGACTGCATAGACCATTCACTCTATTTCGGGTGGTGGAGTTAACATTTCATCGAACTTCTAAATTTACAGTTGAAATGTGGAAACGTTTTTAGGTGACTGTCAGAGAGTGAAACACTTTTTAATTTTATAGTGCCGAGAGATTTACGTTGGGGCATGAGAAATATTCGTAGTTTCCTCCTTGAAACGCTTTCGTCAAACTGTTAAAAGAATGTCCCCTCGATTGTCATTGCTACTACAAATTTTAAGTCTTCCCGTTACAAATGGTTCAAATGGCTCTGAGCACTATGGGACTTAACTTCTGAGGTCATCAGTCCCCTAGAACTTAGAACTACTTAAACCTAACTAACCTAAGGACAACACACACATCCATTCCCGAGGCAGGATTCGAACCTGTGACCGTAGCGGTCGCGCGGTTCCAGACTGTAGTGCCTAGAACCGCTCGGTCACTCCGGCCGGCTTCCCGTTACACTCTCAACAAAACTTTTTAATGAATTTCTTACTCTGTTTATATGTAGTGGATGCCCTATGTTACTTAACTCTCTTTCATTCAGTGCTATTTATTGAAAACGGGATATTGTTCGTAGTTTTCCTAGTCAGTTCGAAAAGTTTCGAGAGCAGATTAATAAAAAAAATAGAAAAAATTAGGATCATAGTTTTAAAGCTTCAAGTTTTGTACTTGGTTTTTCTCCACTTGAATACAATGTAAAGCATATTACACTCATGTCAAACTGTCAGAAGAAACCTTCCTTATAATGTTCAACTCATGCGTCACATTGGTTTCAATGTTGCTTATGCAGTCAAATAGTTGACGTTTCATGTGAATTTACGCACTTTTTCGTTTTGTGGTTGGAAGGTACCGATAACAAGTCTCGAGTTTTTTACCAGCAAAATGTTTTCCACGTTTTGCATTTCAATCAAGTCTCGGCAGTCGACAACATGTAGTTGTTTATGTTCGGGAGGCAACGTTTACGGATCAAACTCGGCACACACGTTTGTCCTCTACCAAATATTCTTGTGAATGTTCTCAGCACTTGGTTTAGAGATGATGCTCCATTGGGATATGCGACACCTTAACGTCGACACACTATGGACGCACGTCCACTACTTAACACTGCCTGGTTACAAGTAACTAGTCGAGTGCCCGTATGTTGTTTACAGTTGTTAGTGTCAGCTACCGCCGTGGTTACTGTGCAGACATCACGTCTAGGCTAGGATTAAAATGTGTCGGAATACTTTGGAAGAACGGAGTGGGTGTCAAAATTCCGTGGTTATATTTCGTTTTAAATAGTTTTTCTTAAATCATAAAGTTCATTCTTACACATGCTGCTAAAGAGGCCAAGACGAAACTTTTCGGGTAAGCATTTCATTCCTTTTATTGCCTCCTCAATGGATGTCGAACAAAATGTGGATCTGCAGTACTAATAGTTTCCAAAGTTTAAACACCAGGGTACTCTGAATAACATACGATTCGATGATGTGTTGCAAATTCATTAGCAGTGTAAGCATTACCTGCTTACCTGTTGTTAATGATGCGTAAACGATGTGCAGTCGTAAATGTCTTTCACAGTAAATACTGTTCCGATCTGTTTGTCTTTTTTTTTTTTTTTTTTTTTTTTTTTGGTCATCAGTATACTGACTAGTTTGATGCGGCCCGCCACGAATTCCATTCCTGTGCTAACCTCTTCATCTCAGAGTAGCACTTGCAACCTACGTCCTCAATTATTTGCTTGACGTATTCCAATCTCTGTCTTCCTCTACAATTTTTGCCCTCTACAGCTCCCTCTAGTACCATGGAAGTCACTCCCTCATGTCTTAGCAGATGTCCTATCATCCTGTCCCTTCTCCTTATCAGTGTTTTCAACATATTCCTTTTTCTCTCCGATTCTGCGTAGAACCTCCTCATTCCTTACCTTATCACTCCACCTAATTTTCAACATGCGTCTATAGCACCACATCTCAAATGCTTCCATTCTATTCTATTCCGGTTTTCCCACAGTCCATGTTTCACTACCATACAATACTGTACTCCAGACGTACATCCTCAGAAATTTCTTCCTCAAATTAAGGCCGGTATTTGATATTAGTAGACTTCTCTTGGCCAGAAATGCCTTTTTTGCCATAGCGAGTCTGCTTTTGATGTCCTTCTTGCTCCGTCCGTCATTGGTTATTTTACTGCCTAGGTAGCAGAATTCCTTAACTTCATTGACTTCGTGACCATCAATCCTGATGTTAAGTTCCTCGCTGTTCTCATTTCTACTACTTCTCATTACCTTCGTCTTTCTCCGATTTACTCTCAAACCATACTGTGTACTCATTAGACCACTCCGTTCAGCAGATCATTTAATTCTTCTTCACTTTCACTCAGGATAGCAATGTCATCAGCGAATCGTATCATTGATATCCTTTCACCTTGTATTTTAATTCCGCTCCTGAACCTTTCTTTTATTTCCATCATTGCGTCCTCGATGTACGGATTGAAGAGTAGGGGCGAAAGGCTACAGCCTTGTCTTACACCCTTCTTAATACGAGCACTTCGTTCTTGATCGTCCACTCTTATTATTCCCTCTTGGTTGTTGTACATATTGTATATGACCCGTCTCTCCTTATAGCTTACACCTACTTTTTTCAGAATCTCGAACAGCTTGCACCATTTTATATTGTCGAACGCTTATTCCAGGTCGACAATTCCTATGAAAGTGTCTTGATTTTTCTTTAGCCTTGCTTCCGTTATTAGCCGTAACGTCAGAATTGCCTCTCTCGTCCCTTTACTTTTCCTAAAGCCAAACTGCTCCTGGGTACGCCTTACAGTCCAGTATCTGATTTCGGAACCTCTGTCTGACCATGATGTAATCTAATTGAAATCTTCCCGTATCTCCCGGCCTTTTCCAAGTATACCTCCTCCTCTTGTGATTCTTGAACAGGGTATTCGCTATTACTAGCTGAAACTTGTTACAGAACTCAATTAGTCTTTTTCCTCTTTCATTCCTTGTTCCAAGCCCATATTCTCCTGTAACCTTTTCTTCTACTCCTTCCCCTACAACTGCATTCCAGTCGCCCATGACTATTAGATTTTCGTCCCCCTTTACATACTGCATTACCCTTTCAATATCCTCATACACTTTCTCTATCTGTTCATCTTCAGCTTGCGACGTCGGCATGTATACCTGAACTATCGTTGTCGGTGTTGGTCTGCTGTCGATTCTGATTAGAACAACTCGGTCACTGAACTGTTCACAGTAACACACCTTCTGCCCTACCTTCCTTTTCATAACGGCTCTGGCTCTGACCACTATGGGACTTAACAGCTATGGTCATCAGTCCCCTAGAACTTAGAACTACTTAAACCTAACTAACCTAAGAACATCACACAACACCCAGTCATCACGAGGCCCTATTCATAACGAATCCTACACCTGTTATACCATTTTCTGCTGCTGCTGATATTACCCGATACTCATCTGACCAGAAATCCTTGTCTTTTCAGATTTTCTAGTTTCCCTACCACGTTCAAGCTTCTGACATTCCACGCCCCGACTCGTAGAACGTTATCCTTTCGTTGATTATTCAATCTTTTTCTCATGGTAACCTCCCCCTTGGCAGTCCCCTCCCGGAGATCCGAATGGGGGACTATTCCGGAATCTTTTGCCAATGGAGAGATAATCATGACACTTTTTCAATTACAGGCCACATGTCCTGTGGATACACGTTACGTGTCTTTAATGCATTGGTTTCCATTGCCTTCTGCATCCTCATGTCATTGATCATTGCTGATTCTTCCGCCTTTAGGGGCAATTTCCCACCCCTAGGACAAGAGAGTGCCCTGAACCTCTATCCGCTCCTCCGCTCTCTTTGACAAGGCCGTTGGCAGAATGAGGCTGACTTCTTATGCCGGAAGTCTTCGGTCGCCAATACTGATTATTTATGAAAATTTAGGCAGTTCAAAAATGGTTCAACTGGCTCTGAGCACTATGGGACTTAGCATCTATGGTCATCAGTCCCCTAGAACTTAGAACTACTTAAACCTAACTAACCTAAGGACAGCACACAACACCCAGCCATCACGAGGCAGAGAAAATCCCTGACCCCGCCGGGGATCGAACCCGGGAACCCGGGCGTGGGAAGCGAGAACGCTACCGCACGACCACGAGATGCGGGCAAAATCTAGGCAGTGGCAGGGATCTAACCCAGGACCGAAAACGTTTTGATTATGAATCAAAGACGCTACCCCTAGACCACGGGCTATACCTTGTCTTAATTTTTATCAAAACAAAAAATTGAATTAATCAGACCTTCTCTATAACGTGGCCGGCACTTGGATGGGTGATCATCTGGGCCAACATGCGTTGTTGCATTCAGCCACGTGATGCCAATTGAGGAGCTACTCGACCGGATAGTTGCGGCACCGGTCAAAGAAAACCATCATAACGACCGGGAGAGCGGTGTAATGACCACACACCCCTCCTATCCGCATTCTCATCTGAGGATGACACGGCGGTCGGATGGTCCCGATGGGCCGCTTGTGGGCTGCCGACGGAGTGCGTTTTTTCTATAACGTGAGCCAGTTTTACAGTAAAAGTCGTCGTGAGACGATGCTTTGCAAATCTGCTTCGAAAGCACTGCATTTCGCTTTACTTCAGTCAAACATGTGATTTAACCTTGAAATGATGTAGCCACTTTTTCTTGTGTGTCACTGGTTAATCAGAATGTACTTTCGAAGAAGTAAACTTATAACTTGACACAACTGAGAGATGAGTGGTGGTCAATATAGGAGACAGCCACTGGAGACTAAATTTCTTGAACAGTACTGAAACATTTGAGAGCCGAAAACGTGAAGAGGCATATATTGTGTGTATGATATTTATGAGCTGTACGAGCAACTCGTTATATCGCATGTAGAATAGCCTTTAAACCTCGGCAACAGTGGCCTCTCTACTAGAATCACATAATCCTCCATAAATGGGAAAATGTATAAAAATCGGACATGACAATTCAACTCGTCATGGCTGAAAATGAAAAAAAAATTACAGAGAAAGTGAATTGCCAGCAGTTCGTGCTTACAGTAATGGTATGAAATAGGTGAGAAAATCCCTGGAATGCCAGTTGCAGCGCGTGTCATCACTCATAGCCAGGAACCGATTACAAAAGTAGTCGTATTTAATAACATCTCTGCTGTAAGAATAACCTAGTGCGACACACATCACGTGGCAGTTCTATCAGAAACGTTCGAATAAACAAAGTGCACCACACTTAATAGCAAAAATTTTCATAGGTGAAAGTATGCGAGTGTATTGTCTTTTCTTTGTATAAATGAATTTCAAATGTAAAACCTTTGTCGGTTAAGTCCGCCAATAAGTCGTCGCAAACTTAAATTTTACTATCGATAACGGATTTTTTACCTTGTAGTTTGTATCCAAGAATTTTAGTCGATTCTTACTCGTTGTACGATTATTAGCCTCCGTCTTTTGATCTTTGTTGTATCCCACTTCTCTTGTACTGAATTATCATCAATGCCACCTCACAACCTCCAATTCACCTCACCCTTAGTCGACCTCTTATTTTCGTGTATGCCCCTGTTCTACTGCTCAGTGCAATAATTTAACTGCAGTAGTGGACCGGGTATCACTCTCGTAACTGTGTGCGTTGAAAAAGACGGTCCTGGCGCTTTACCCTGCAGTGTGTCTAGAACTACCGGCCGACCGACTTGTCCCTGCAAGGACGGGACATCAGAATCTCGTCTCAAAAGGAAACCTGCCTGGCACGACCTGTCAGGACTACTTTGTGTAATACTGTGACGTTGCGTATGTGCCTTTGTGTCACGGTTGGTAGCGTACATTCCATCAGCGTGCAAGCAGCTCGTGGGGCACCAGAACAAACTTATTATAATTTCAGTGTTCTTGCTCTTGACTTATTGTCAATCGTCTTGTAGTTTCCCGATAGAAAGTTGTTCAGTTTCAATCACAATTACTTAATTTTTTTGTGCACTCTTTTTAAATGTTCTTTGTTCATGATCGAACCAATCTTATGACGCAGGACACGCTGTGGAGACGACGGGGTGGCGACCTTATGAAGATGGACGGCCAAACAGTCATGTCCAGTGGTCAAACCGGAAATGATCACTACTTCTCTTCTTGGTCCATCAGCCACTGCCGAGTCGTCCAGAGGTTTTTTTAGATCTTTCCTTCACATCATATTTAATTCGATAATATTATTTCTTCATAAAACGTGTTGCTGATAATGTCTTTCGATGCTAAATACATGTTAGTTTTTCCAGCCTGTTCCTTTTTTGGCTGAAAAACCCAATTTTTCACTACCATCTAACTACACTGTGAAGGTATCTTCTGAACTGCTATTGTCTTATTCTCTTATTGTAAACATTTCATTACTTATTGGACTTTTTTAACTTGAACGATTTTTCTATCTCATGTGTTGGTAACTGTCGTTATTGCTTTTCTGGACTCACAACATATGACTACTTTGTCAAATGTTTGTAACTAGCTGTTTAGCTGGCTTCTTTGAATTCTAATGCCTTCAACTTCATCTTCAAAATCTGAGTGGTGTGGTTCTAAAGTTTGATCGAAAGAGAAGATTTTTCTGTATATTCTTACTCAGTGTGTCCTTCTTCTATTAACGAACCATCTATGTACATGTGGAGCCACTGATCTTCAGAGTATCTCAGATTTATTTATTGCAGTGCTGCAGTTCTCGTTATTTACGAGTATTTATGTGTTTACCTTTTTATAACTATCTATAATGTCTATCACATATTGCAATTGAGGAAGCAAAACTGGAGAGAGCGGGAAAATAAATTTTTCGACTTCAATTTTCGGCTGCTGCTATTGTCATCTTATACCTTCTTCTTTTTGAATGACGCTAATTAATATTTTCTACTGTCTACTATTATTGTTTCATGAATGTTCATATATTAGCCACTTAATATGATTGGATGACGAATCAGTTTCTTCTAGTGAAGTAGTGCTAGCAACTGAATACTTATCTCAGTAGATGCTAACCCTTTAGAACTCTCTTAGATACTAATGGTGTTTATTTTAATCCACCAGTAATAATTCTTAATTTTTAGTTCTGGAATTTTCTGATTTTTCTGGTAGCAGCCATAACAAGTGCATTTCTATCGTATGTTAAAATTGATCTTATGGAGGTATTCTAGGTTTAGCCAGCATTTTCACCTTGGATAACGCAAAATGGATATCAGAAGATGTTCAAGACGCATCTCCAATACAAATGTATCCAGAAAGTATTATTAGACTGTAACATTTTTATTTTGTTGATTCCTTTATTTGCCAAAATAATGAATCCCTCTCCATTTGAGATATATATCACTTTTCTTTTTTACGTACTCAACTGTTTTGCTGACCCTAGCACTGAAAATGTTGTTTTCATAATCCTTCAAAAAATTGATTTCATCATCAGCTGAACAGTTTAAGCGTCTACTGCTTTAACTTTCAGATGCTCGAAGAGGATATTTCGTGAAATTATGTGACAGTGTAAAGGCCTAGTTATACGGAACTGACGAAAGATCAGGAAATATAAGGGACGGAATAAGAATCCCGACCGCAGGAACAGTCGTCCTGGGGATAGAACAATAAACATCTATCCCAGAAACCTGCGGAACGTCCTCAGACGAAGGCGGATTGCCCTCGAAAGCTTGTCTTCAAAAATTTATTTATCAGCAACCAAGGCAAACAAAAAGTCAGGAGACACAAAGATTAATCAGGAACCGTAACGATTCCCGACGAATAAACAAGAAGAAGCTTGGTAGTTTTGTCACAAAGAACCTAACGAGATTTAATAATTAATGAGTTGATAACTTAGGTTGTTATTAGTAGGAATGTGGGATCATTGTTGCAGATAAGACTGCACCAAATTCGTTATTACTCCTATACAAAACAAGGATTGGAACTACCTCAGAAATATATCAAATTATGTATTCAAACAATTCTCCGATGAAAGTCGTGGAATGACCAACACTTTAAGAAAAATTCAGATCTTCTTCATAGGAGGCGATGTTCTCAATATCTGCGTTCTTTCGGAGAAGTATCTCCACGGATATTCATTCCTACAATAGTTATTTTGTAAATATTGTGTCATGTAGGTAAAGTAGGTGTATTCCATGTAAAGTAACTATTTACCTCCTTTACTTTACCTCCATCGCAAAAAATGCAGTGGTCCTTCCTCATGGAGACATTATAACTAAAACAAAATCGTAATTTGCAAAATATGAACAGAGGTGGGTGGTTTAAGCTCACCTGCAGACTAACATTAAAAGATGTGGTGTTTTTGAATACTACTTACTTTTTAATATGTCGTCATTATATGTTAGACAATAGCTTGACCATCCCTTGCATTTTTGGTCACGAAGTGACTTTGGTATTTATTAGAAAATTATCACAATACTTGTAATCGAAATGAAAACAAATTTAGTTATCCAAAACGAACAAAAGTTTTATTGAGGTATAAATATCAAATACTTCTGCATTATCTAGGAATTATTTGTCCATTGGCTTATACATTTCTTTATTCATCTCCTTGAAGCATCTAATCTCGTATAACACATTGATAACGGCCTCTATGTTTTCCCATTCCACAAGGTTTCTGAGCTATTTTTTTTGTTTTTATGGTTCAAAGTATGAAAAGCAGCTGGGGGTTGTGTGGGCGTAAATCCTTAACAATATTTATATATAGTAATTAAAAACATTTCAACAACTCCCATGACATAAGTGACTTATTCAGAACTCAAGTTACTAAAATTGAAAACTTGATGTCTAACTAAGTACCACACATGTTAAAGTATTCCGTCACCAATGAATTCCAGCAACGTTACAATACAGGGGGCAAGAAATATTATATCAACGAAATATCAAAACAGAAAAAGGAGCACAAGAATATAAGAAGTAATTTATTTTAGCCCAGACTAGCAAAGAGTAAAGTGTACCCGTCCAATACCAGCTGCCTGACTAGTAGCACTAACAAGTAGTTAACAAGAGAGCGAAAATCAGCAACAGAATGCAACAGACTAAGTTACCCTCATCTGGGCACATTAAATGAGAACAACAAACTTTGAATGTTAGCAGCAAGGAGAGATTAAAATTTCACGGAACACAACAAGAATAAAATAAATCATGCAATTTCAACATTCTGTTGATGTAGGACAAGCAAACCTATATTTCATGAAGATTTTATGATAAATCTGACAGTTGCCGTACGTATATTTTGGTGACTAGTTTCGAACGGACTGATTCATTCTCAAGCCTTGCTTACTGAGACAGTTTCAGCGCAGCCTCAGTAGGTCAGGCTTGAGAATGAATCAGTCCTTTCGAAACTAGTCAGCAAAATATAGATAGCGCAACTGCAACAGATTTATAAAAAAAAATTTCATGAATAAGATAAATTTTCCAGTTTTGATACAGCACCCTCTCCTCAGTTGAAAACTGTGATTACTTTGTAGCTTAGTTTGGCCAACACAGACACATTTGTCTGAGCTACAAAACTATACTGATCACAGGTGACAAAATTTCCTTTAAATGTAGTAGCCAAAAACAAACTGCAACCAACTAGTCTACACTCCCGGCCACAATGCATTCCCCGAATCCACAAAGCCAAGCACTGTCCTCTGCTGCAGACTGGAACTATGCCCCATGTTGACAGAAAGCCTCCGCCAGTCCCAACTGGAAGTCCACCAGGCTAATTCGCAGCTCTGTTCCGCGACATCCTGCTGCATTCTGCCCAGCAGGATACTCTCATCAAAAGTTGGTAGCAGTGTTGTCATTTAGCTGGCCATCGTCCAACTCCTATCTCTGCTGCGATTCCATCTGATGACGACAGGCAGACACGTCCTTCATCTACATATGGCCGATATCACTGGTCAGTTCCCTAACTAGTTATGCCGGGACATAAACAAGCTCATCCAGCACACAATGCATTGCCCGGCGCCAAACATGAAGCCTTCCCTCCACTAACTAAGCCAAGCTCTCAATTATACGAACAATGAATTATCCGTTTTTTCATTAAAATAAAATGTTGTCCAAGTAGTATTATCGTAATATGTTGATGTATGACAACAATGTCATGTCAACACTACGAACAAATAAGTGTCCTGTTTCCTCCACATCGCTTCCTACAATTTTTTGATTTCTTGTAAAAGAGTATCCACATATGCTATTATTCACTGAGTGTACTGACCATGTTTGCGAGGTTCTGATTTCTCACATATTAAATAATTATTTTACTGAAGTGAACAGACAAGTAACAAACATCATATGGTTTCGAGGCGATAAGGTACATGCGAAACTGTCATGTATGGCTGTGTATGTCCTGATGCACTTTGCTTTGAAATGACCTTCAAATGCGCAAAGTGCACAAGCTTTCCGACTGAACATCGACCCTGAACTTGACCGACACCTGATGACGTAATCATATGCACTCCCACTTCCCCATCCCCAAGACTTCCCTGCCCCCTGTCTCAAACCAATACCGAGCGAGGTGGCGCTGTGATTAGCACACTAGACTCGTATTCTGTACGATGAGGGTTCAAATCCACGCCCAGGCGTCCAGATTTAGGTTTTCTGTGATTTCCATATATCGCTCCAGGCAAGTGCTGGAATGGTTCCTTTAAACAGACACGTCCAATTTCCTTCCCCTTCCTTAATACGCTACTGGCCATTAAACTGCTACACCAAGAAGAAATGCAGATGATAAACCGGTATTCATTGGACAAATATATTATACTAGAATTGGCATATGATTACATTTTCACGCAGTTTGGGTGCATAGATCCTGAGAAATCAGTACCCAGAACAACCACCTCTGGCCATAATAACGGCCTTGATACGCCTGGGCAGTGAGTCAAAGAGAGCTTGGATGGCGTGTACAGGTACAGCTGCCCATGCAGCTTCAACACGATACCAGATTTCATCCAGAGTAGTGACTGGCGTATTGTGACGAGCCAGTTGCTCGGCCACCATTGACCAGGCGTTTCTCAATTGGTGAGAGATCTGGGGAATGTGCTGTCCAGGACAGCAGTCGAACGTTTTCTGTATCCAGAAAGGCCCGTACAGGACCTGCAACATGCGCTCGTGCATTATCCTGCTGAATTGTAGGGTTTCGCAGGGATCGAATGAAGGATAAAGCCGTTAGTCGTAACACATGTGAAATGTAGCGTTCACTGTTCAAAGTGCCGTCAATGCGAACAAGAGGTGACCGAGACGTGTAACCAATGCCGGGTGATACGCCAGTACGGCGATGACGAATACACGCTTCCAATGTGCGTTCACCGCGATGTCGCCAAACACGGATGCGGCCATCATGATGCTGTAAACAGAACCTGGATTCATCCGAAAAAATGACGTTTTGCCATTCGTGCACCCAGGTTCGTCGTTGAGCACAGCATCGCAGGCGCTCCTATCTGTGATGCAGCGTCAAGGGTAACCACAGCCATGGTCTTCGAGCTGATAGTCCATGCAGACGTCGTCGAGCTGTTCGTGCAGATGGTTGTTGTCTTGCAAACGTCCCCATCTGTTGACTCAGGGATCGAGACGTGGCTGCACGATCCGTTACAGCCATGCCATGCGGATAAGGTGCCTGTCATCTCGACTGCTAGTGATTCGAGGCCGTTGGGCGTTCCGTATTACCCTCCTGAACCCACTGATTCCATAATCTGCTAAGAGTCATTCGATCTCGACCAACGCAAGCAGCAATGTCGCGACACCACAAACCGCAATCGCGATAAGCTACAATCCGACGTTTATCAAAGTCCGAAACGTGATGGTACGCATTTCTCCTCCTTACACTAGGCTTCACAACAACGTTTCAACAGGCAACTCCTATCAACTACTGTTTGTGCATGAGAAATCGGTTGGAAACTTTCCTCATGTCAGCACGTTGTAGGTGTCGCCACCGCCACCAAACTTGTGTGAATGCTCTGAAAAGCTAATGATTTGCATATCACAGCACCT
Organism: Schistocerca nitens; assembly: GCF_023898315.1. Lineage (NCBI taxonomy): Eukaryota > Metazoa > Arthropoda > Insecta > Orthoptera > Acrididae > Schistocerca > Schistocerca nitens. The sequence continues at coordinate 256,066,249 of NC_064618.1, forward strand.
TCTTCCTGTCGGTTAAATTTCGCGTCTGTAGCACGTCATGTTTGTGGTGTAGTAATTTTAATGGCCAGTAGTGTATAATCCGAGCTTGTTCTCCGTCTCTAATGACCTCGTCGGTGACGGGACGTTGAACCTAGTATTCCTCCTTCCTTCCTTCAAACCAGTCATAGTGCAGTGAGACGTTGGGCTAATTGATAGGTCGCGCCACGCCCCGTTGTAGGCTTATCTTTGGAGTTCGGGACGCACAACTTGAAAAGCTAGGAGGCAGGGATTTCAGGCGGCTGACATGAGTGGAGCCGAAGACAAGTCGCGGAGAGGCGCGTGGGAAATACCATATCAGTTATGAGTTTGGCGTGTGTTGCTAGACATGAGGCAACGTGTTGCACATCATATGGTTCGTTGCCGATTTGTCTCCTGAGCGCACTGGGCGTGTTTCCGAGAAGGATATGAGGAAGGTAACTGAGGAGATCAATGTGGACAGAATCTGAAAGATGCAAGTAGAAGGAAGCCGTTTGCTCCACCGCACGACCTTCGGACAACATGGGAGATTTGTTTCTTCATTTGACACAGTATCTCCGCAGGCAGTACTTTTGGGAACTTTCATAGTTCTTGGTGCTTACTGAGCAAGCGTATTTTCTGAGCGGTGGCCGCACCTCAGTGTTTGGTGTTCTTAGTCCCTCCTATTGCAGTAAGAACCTTTGTTTTTCATCATTAGTTTGTGACTTAACAAGTGAGGTGCGTTGTCCCCCAGTTAATGCTTCAAATCAGCGTTCTGATTTAGGATTTCATGGCTGCTCCGCATGCACTGTCTCCAGATTTTTATCGTAATTGCCTGCGTTAACATCTGAATCGCTTCTGACCACCCACCGGCAGGGCACATTGGTTTCGTATATACGTTAAAGTTCAGTAAGCTATTCTGGTGAAGGTTGTTACGATTTATACCTTCCTCTTTACGTACGTTTTGTGTATTATTATTACTGAAGTGTCGTGTTTATTCCCAGACAGAGCTGACATGTGTATTGAATTTTAAGTCTCATGGCATTTTACAGCAATTTTCATGAACCATTAATTATTACCACCCACCAATCAAAACTTTCTGCCAGAGCCTGGAGGAAGTTCTCTATCGAAGCTTTCCGTGGTATTTACCCACGTGGGTTGAGTTCTGTCCTGCTTGCTGACAAGTGGGTTTGTTTCGGTTCCATGACAAGGGCGTAATATTTGATACTGATTAACGGTTGGCGTCTGAACTTATTCCAGTCAACAGTTACCAAGTGGGTGGGGCCCTTTCCAACCGGCTAAACCCGTTACCTCCATTTGAAAGATTTTCTAATTAAAAATTACTCTTAGTGCATTGCTGTCAATTTATTTAATGTCTTGCAATGGTTCTGTAATTTATATACACATTTTGCGATTATCATATCAGTCGCCCTATACAGTGGTCTTGGGCGTTACGGTGCTGCTTCACACAGCGTCCTCTCTCTCTGCACCCCTGATTGCAAATTGTCCAACTGTTAACTACATTATGTATTACATAGTCACATGTGTCTCATACGTGTGTTCCAGAAGACGAGAGCTGGGAATTCGGAGCCATTCGTTTTGTTAACTGTCCTTAGTTCGGGCCAGTAGCAGCAGGCAGTGGGGAACCAATGTCTTTTATTGTGTTTCCAAAAGGATTTAGTAAAATTTGATTACCCAGAACTTAACTAAGGTGCGCTCTGGAGACATTTTGCTCTCTGACTTACAACTTCAGCATTAATGTTATTAATTCGTAGGTCTTCATGTAAGAAATTGTTTTTTGGGACTCTCTAGTTGACTTATTGAATCTCAGGTCTTGATATTTTTAAATGTTCTTAATCTTGGCCAACTATTTCCACGTTTTAATAAGTATTGAAATGTTTCTTCTTATGTGAATGGCGTAAACAGTTTAATTAAATTACCTTCACATTTCAATACTGGCAAATCATTTACTATTCTGTTCAACATCGTACCTTAAACTTGTTTCACCAAATATCCTTACGTGTAATAAACGTTGCTCTGCAACTTGTCAGTGTTGCGGGTGTTTATCAGTCCTTTCAAAAATCCAAGACTTCGGAAATGGCCATATTGTGCCAATGGAAAATTAAGAAACCTCTCTTGCTCCTTAGTTCCAGCCAGTCACAGTGCAGTATTAAAATGAAAAAAAAAAAACATGAAGGTGTTAACAGCTCAGTTGTGTTAGCGCTAAAATTAAAGACCCATCCTGTTGGAATGTAGTGTTCAATCGGTGTATCAATATAGTATCAAATTACTTTATATCCAACGTAAACATCAATCAGTCTCCTTTCACCCTTTCTGTCTCCCTACCTTCCACCAATCATAAAGATGACGAAAATGCACCAGTTGAGCTTTATACCCCATGCCCCCCCCCCTCTCTCTCTCTCTGCTCTCTGCAGCCAATCGGATTGTAGTATTAAAAATTATGTAAAATAAACAGCAAAAATTACTTACTCAATCGAATTCCGAAGACACTCTCTACTTTGCACATAGAAATGGTGTCAGTTTGTATTATTTATGTACATCCAGTCGTGTACACTATACCAGAGTGTAGTATTAAAAATAATCAAATATGCAGTAAAAAAAATATGTAACCTCCACCTGGAAGTCTAACAGTGTTCATTTCCTTGAAAGTGGAAGATATTCATTATTTCTGAGTTAATAATGGTGTCAAGTTACATTATTTACGTGCACACACATAACTCTGATGTAATATTTGACTGATGCCAAGATCAAAATTATACATTATTTACATACTCTTGCTCAATGGTCAGCCTGCACGTTCTTCACTGCTCCATCAACAAGACCACAGTTTTTGTAACGTTACACGACAGAAACAAGTATTCATAGATATGACAAAAATTTTTGAACTACATCGTTTGTAAGATGAGGAAGAATATTTACAAATTTTCTCGAATAGTCGGCTGCTCCAGGAGTTCAAAAAAGGTTTCTATAGCTTGAGCATAGCAGGAACTGTAACATTAAATGAGAAAAATCAAGTATGTACAAAAAACGTACAAAAAAATGATAGCAGAGATAAAGGTTTCAGGAAGAAAAAAGAAGAAACCTTTTTTTTCTAGAATATCCCACTCCCAACTCGAAACCTATACGCACGATGTTGATTGTTACGGTAGTTGTTAACAATTGTGACAAATGAGCAGAAAAGACTTCAGGCAGTTGGAAGCTCTGTTTATTACACCCTCTGTCTCCCTGCAAATTGTGGAAGTGGGATTCGGCAAAATTTCTTATCTCTGGATAAACATGCTCTCTACATGTTCCAAGAATGTTCCAACACGTATGTTGTAAGGAGGAAGATTCCTTTTAGTAATCTTTAGTTAAACAGAGCTTGCACAAAAACATTCCTGAAAACCTCAGTTTCTCATACGAAGCTTGTTCTGAAAGAAAAGTCCTAGTCTTGCATCACCTTTCAGGAAATAGCACGCTGGGACATGTTTTCTCAGACAAGAAACAGGCAAGCTGAGGCTTGTTTCCCACAGCTTGCTGGGATTTATAGCAGCTCAGCTTCTCCCAGCTGCTAAAACCTCCCGCCTCTGTTTATAAACAGAGGTGTCCTGCGACAAAATTTTAAAAATAACAAATTAAAACCAGTTTTTGAAACAAAAGTACTTTTTATATTACAGTGAGAATTCCATAGGTCGAGGCTTAGTCAGAATCCAGATTCCAAGAAAAAAATACAAAGGGAATTACCCCCAGAAATTTCTTGTGAACTAAATCTGTACTCTTAAAAAAAGGTCTGGATGGGGATTTCCTTAAATTTATCGGCGAGGAGAATCGGCACATGCACATCGTTTAAAAAAATAACATGACGAATCACCCATACTTATTTGCAAACCATGTGAAATCCAACACCCATAAAGAATTCCATGGAGACAATGACTCCATCATGAGTGTCATGAAAAAGACCATACTTAAAAAATAATCCGTCGTGTCATTTATGATTGTGAGCGTAACTGTCTACAGAAACATTCTTGATGATGTTACAAACTTTAGGGGATAGTGGAGAAGGGGACATGTGTCAATTTGAGGTAAGGAACCCAGGTACAGAAATCATCGGTTTAAAAGTTCTAAGCGAAAATCTATTCAACATTTCCCTTAGTCTTGCACAGAACTTAAACTAAAGCCCGCAACTTCAGAACCCTGATCATGATGTACAGGATTCTCGCTCAATACTGCTCAAAACCCTTAGATAATTTCTCTAATCGATCGACAAGTAACGGCACACATAACTGAACGTCAGAGAGACCGTACAGTAATAACGAATTCCACTTACCTTCAGAAATTTCACTAACTGCTACATTTGCAACAGTTGTTCAAGATGGCGTCCCCCAAGAGTAAATGCAGGCACGGCATCGTCACACAAAGCTCTACCGAACCCATTTTAATATTCCTAAAGTCGTTGGAACAGTGGTGCAGGCAGGCAGAATTCTTGCCAGTAGATTCTCTGCAGTTCCGGCAGACGTCTCGTACAAAAGGCATTTAATGTGGCAACTGAAGAAGAAATCAAGTGGGGTGAGGTCACGAGTACTTGCAAGCTACGAAACGGGAGCTTCTCTTCCTGTTCACCTTTCATGAAACGTTTGTTTCAGATGTTCACAAACTCTCAGTCCAAAGTGAAGTGGGGTTCCATCATGTTGGAACCACATCCATTGACGAATAAAAAGTCGGATACGTTCCAGGAACCCGGGTACATGTACTCCACTGTCAGAGATATAAGAACGATTTCTGCTTATAACTTTCGTCTCGGTCGTTTATGGAGCGGGCTTCCTTACGTCACAGTGATACATTACCCTTCTCCATTATTCCTGAAAGTTTGTAACATTACCACAGAACCACCGAGTATAAGAGGCATAATAGGAGCTACCTTTGTCAGTTGGCTTTTAATCTTGAACGAGTAATAGTGTAGTACAGATCAGTTGTCTCATACAATTGATTATACGCATGATCAAGGTCAGCCCTACTTCTTGAACCGCACAGTTGTTCATTGATACATTGCGTTCCGGATAACGGTGTCGACAGATCATTGCCCTAATACTATCCATTTTCAATGGTATTAGTGTTTCTGGGAAAATACAGGGTGTTTCAAACTGAATATCCGGCTTTTAAGGCTTTGTAGCATTTATTACGTTCACCTTACAAGTATAAATAATACATCAAAGAGTAACTCAAACAGTTTTGCTTCTATACGTGTAAGCAAAGGGAAGAGACTGGAGCAACCAAGAGTGACTGAACTAGTGAGAGACTTTCACGCGTAGCACCAAGAAATCATTTCGGATGGCTAGTCGTGATTTAGCATTTCCAGTGATGTCTCTGTAGAGACCTTTAAGGAGACGCTTGCAATTACATCCTTATCGTCTGCAGCTGCTACAAGTTGTAAAAAGCCTACAGCGTTCGCTTTATGTGTAAGCTTTGCATGACGATGAAGGTATTCTGGATCGTGTCGTCTTCGGTGATCACTTGATATTTCACCTAAGTAAACACTTGTAAGAAAAACTGTTTCAGCTGCTCTTTCATTTGAAGTATTATTTATAACTGTAAATTGAATGCAATGAATGTTACAAAGCCTTAGAACCCGTACATTCATTTTGAAACGCCCTGTAATGTTGCTCACTCTGTCATTTACGATGGCGAATGCAGTGTACTTCTGTATTTCAGAGGCATTGTATGAACCGTGTTATGAGCTGTTGTTTGGACGTCGAATAAGTAACAGTGTTAGCACAAATCGCAATTCATTTCCTTATACTACTGATTGCACACAACCTCAAGGTAAGTCCTACTTTGCACCACATATTGGTTATTGTTGAATGAAACCATTCATTTGGGTAATGGCAGTGTCCATTGTTTTGTTTCATGTGGTTAGCACAGGACTGCAGAAGATATGCGAAATGCGAAATTTGCTTTTGCTGCTGGTTTATCGGGTAAGAATGCATTCAAAACATTTAAAAGACCTCGTAACACACTGTAACACAAATTAAAGAATGGAACTGTGTTGGACCCGAAGGTAAGCTCTACTCTCTGGCATACAGTTGTCGAATAAATCACGTTTTGACCACCCTGTAAACTAATCTTATCCAACTTTATATTTTTCAGACGGATAGAAAATGGACTATGGAATATTTGAAAAAAGTCGAAAGAAAGTGTTGATAATTTTTAAATGAAATATTATCTACTGATGATGAACTTCGATTATGATCAAAGTTTACGATGAGCGTAGATAATACTAATGTGAACTACTGATATGTCGCATACGGACACATTTCTTCGATTGAAGGACATGAACGTTAAATCTTCATTTCCCAGATTCAGAAACAGTCCACGAATTTATTGGTTCGGCTGTAACAGCAAACACTGGATTATCGGAACAGATGGCGTGGGATCGTATTCACTTCCACAGAAGAACTGAAATCATTGACCAAATAGTAAAGCCAGTACTGATCTGAGAATGTGGCGCGAGGCAGGCAAAGCACATCTTCGGGAGAGAACGCCAGAGCCTTTACCTCTCACAAGGCTGTAGCTAGTGTTTAGAGGCTTTGCATTACCGTCGCTCATAAGACGCTACAGCTTTAATTAACACCTGTGCGTGTTAAAAACATATTTTACCACAATTTCATTTTACCCAAAGTTTTGTTGAGCAGAAATGGGGTCTGCTTATTCCGTTTTCCCCCCAAGAGTCTAAGCACAGGCATATCTGCTAAGATATTGTGTTTTCGTGGTTGATCTGTATTACATCCTTTTCCTACAAGCTTTGATAAAAAGGATGTTGTCTGCTGCCTATTGATCACATTAAGGCGAAGGTACAGAATCTGGAAGATTTGCTAAGTGGCTCGTATTTAATGCTGACTCACCAGACAGGTAACACCATTATCGTTACTGTCTCCGTCTTCAAAAAAAGTGTAAGTTCAACATGCAGTGCTACTAATAACGATCTGTAAATATATATTTTGCTTGTCAGTTGTTTGCTGTATTACGTGAAAGCAAGGATTCCATGTTATATAACTTGAAGAATCTGCGGAGCGCATAAGCACATTAACACTGTCAGCGAGAAGGAGATGTGCCATCTGCTATTGATGGTGAAACTCGTCAACTCCAAATTAGCAGCAATGGTTCTGCTTCATCTAACGACCTGTAAGATAATACATTACATCTACTGTTAAGATTCTCGACCATCAGTCAAGCTGACCGCGATTTCTTCAACAACGGAAATGTGTGGCTAATATATCATCGAAGTCTGAATAACACGTACACAGTTGATTTTGAAAATATTGACACGTAATTGTTTGTGAAAATAGATATTTTCTATTCCTAAAGCATCGCGCTATGATAGAATAACATGTATTGATATTAGATCTCTAAAAAAAGATTGCTGTGACACCTTGTTTTATTCACCAAGAGTGTTTAATTTCATATATAAAATCATTGCTGGTGTGAAATATTTTCCAGAACTGAATCAGAGAAAAATTCACTCGTAACGGAGTGAGTGTTCTACCAATTACGAAAAATGTTGTTTTGAAGTGTATGACAGATGTGGACGTATTTATTACACATAACTGTTTCTGTTCCAGTATAAGAATCTATTTGACTCCTGCTTTAAAAATATATTGTTCACAAAGTGTACATTTCCTCGCATGATGCTATTCACTTCCACTCTAATTACATTAAGGCCGACACAGCAGTGAAGACTTGACTGTGTAATGGAAATGTCTCAAATACCTACTCAAGGGACTACTATTTGTAATACATGATCGTCTAAAAGGTGTGGAATATGATGTAGAATGTACATTAACTTCCTACATTTTCACTGTGTGTGACAGTGTAAATTGTGAAATTTCCCTGTGGAAATAGTTTTTTTTAATTGTTCAGTAAATAACTATGCAGTTCGTAGCTTGCTGTATTAAAGTCATGGAAGTTATAAGAGTTGCTGCGAGTCCAGAATCAGTTTTTCACGCTACAGCGGAGTGTGCGCAGATATGAAACTTCCTGGCAGATTAAATTGATGCTGGAAGTGATCCCTTTGAACTTAAAGACACAATTTCACACATTTCTGCATGTTCTTCAAGACGTCGTGCAGAACATCGGGAGTGATGTTCCGAATGTGATGTGTCAATACGGCTTGGAGGTCTAACACGGGGTGCGGATTGCCTTCATAGGTCTTTCCCTTCAACGTAGTCTATAGAAAGTGAATCGGTGGAACCAAGTCGGGCGAACGCGGAAGCCAGAGTCCTCGAGAGATGATGTGGTCATCGAAGATTTCATTTAAAAAAGTTCATCGCCTTGTAGGTGGTATGTGCAGTCACCCCATCCTGTTGGAAGCAGGCATTCTCAATTTCGACCACGTTCAGTTCACGTAGGAAGGGTCCCAGAATGCAAGTGCAGTACCGCTATGTATTTACGGTGTACTCAAAGATCAGCCTAACGATGCGTTTACGAATCACGGCGCACCAAACACCTACCTTTTTATTCATACAGTGGGAACAGTTTAAATTCATGCGGATTCTTCCTAGTACACACACGACCATTCTGGCTATTCACGTAACCGGAAAAGTGAAGCCATGACTCATCCGTGAAAAGCGTTGTGTCAAGCATCCCCTCAACCATTGCCCTGGAGGATAGACATAAGTCGGTTGCAAAAGTTCACACGCGCCGGGTGATCGGTGTCTCTCAATTCATGCACCAGCGGCATTTTGTACGGACACATGGATATTGACTTCCGGAGAATCTTGTGAGCGGGACCCACGGACACGTGGGCCTGGTGAGCTAGTCGTCTAACCGATTACTCTGGACATCACAGCATTTTGCATATCTTGCACCTCCGCCACCTTCTCTTCGGATGTGGATGTGGATGGCCTGCCTGATTTTGGAGTATTTTCAACGCTTCAAACCTTTCGAAACTTGGTGATGAGGTTAGACATCTTCACCCCTAGGAACTTTGCTGCAAATGTAGCTTCTGCTGCTGAGGTAAACTTATCTCCATTGCTGAACACATTCTCCACAAGAAACACTCTCTGTATAATCGTCAGCGTGATGACCTGGATTACAATGATGTCATACAAGACGTAGGTAGGTCTTCAGTCAAACCGGAGCTGTGAACTAATACAAATACCTGGTCAAATATGGTTCAAATATGTTAAATAATAGAAAATGTTCTATTGATAATTGACAATCATATCAGCAATTACTTAGCACACCACAACATAGCACTGCATAGTTACTTTCTGAACATATATATAAAAACATATAGTTCGTTTTCCCTTTTGTCCCCCTCAGTAATATTTTGTAATGAAGAGTGAAGAGATGGATATGGAGAGAAAAACAGAGAGAGAAAGAGATATGGATACTGGGTATTTTGTTTGAGAGACATCACATGTGTTCTTAAAGAGTGTAGTATTTGAGATACGAAATACAGCGACGCCATATGTCTGTAAGGAGTACAGTATGAAATACAGAAGTATTATATGTGTATGTGTGTGTGCGCGCGCGCGCGTGCGTGTGTGTCTCTGTGTGTGTGTGTGTGTGTGCGCGCGCGCTCGCGCGCTAACGTGCATGCCATTTTATGTAAGTAACTCATAGCTTTGAAGCTTGGATAATTTGAAGAAACTTATACGAAAGGTACGAAAGTGTACAGAACATCTTTCACTGCTTCATAAATGATGTTACTTGACACCATTTTTGTACATCATAGTATTACACAAAATTTATGTAAATATCTTTTAGAACTAATGAGTATTATTCACGGTAATAATGCTTACGTTTGACTTTCAAGATGAGGTGACATAACTGTTTACTGCACATCTGATGTGTCATTTTAATACTATGGTCTCATGAATTGGTGATAGGGAAGGAGGGGAAGGGACAATGGGGGCAGATTGATGTATATATCAGAAATAACGTAATTTGACGCTACGCTGCGACTGCTTTGGGTTTCAAATTTACCATGAACACAGTTGGGATATTTCCACCATCTACAACTGATTTTTATTCTAATAATCTGCTGTGATCTCCTGAAGATGAGGAGCAGAAGAAAGGGACGGGGTTTTTAAATTGCAAGAACACAACTGGATTACTTTCATCTTCCTGGATTTCTTTGATTGGATATTTCATTTGCAATACTACACTAAAGTTAGTTTGATATAAGGAATATTGCACTGTGATTAGTTAGTGTAGTGGAAGGGGTGAAATGGAGGAGAGGGTTTTTAATATCCCACTAACATAATTGGTCTATTCACACGATCTTGGATTTATTTTGGTTAGTTGTTTCATTTTACTAGTACACTGTGATTGGCTGGGGCTAGGGAGGGTTTTCGGCGAGATGTATGGGAGGTGAGCAGTACGATACATTATGAGGCCAAGTTCTAGGTCAACATGAAGGTCAAAATGCGCTGTCCTTACTCCTCAGGGGGCAACTGATTCAGACACTTGCTCTTTTAAAGGTCATTTAAGTGCAAATTCCACAGTCCTATTACTAATGCGGTTTATTCAGACTGGCTGATAGCTGCAGCACGTGTGGTACCTGAAACTGCCAAATGACGTGCAAATTTTAGCAGTTGGTTTGTTTACAATATTATGCGAGCTGCATTGTTTGGATCCTTCTGTGTATGTTGAGTGATTGACTGTATTTCTTCGTCCGTATACACTTATTAGTCAAGTTTAGGGGTTGGACGTTCATAGAGTCTAAAATGGGTGATGGAGCTGCTAGTGGTCAGGACAGCCTGCAGTTCACCATCCTAAGCATGTTTGTGGTGGGTGGCTCTCCAACGTTGTGTCATTTCGACAGCAGCTTCATAGTATCGTTTATTCTACGTCAGCAACACAACACTGCTGCAAACATGGTTATTGGCCAGAGTCGGGCATGCACCAAGACGAGTCCAAGAGATGCTGGTCTCAGCAACCATCCTCAGAGGCATTATCAGCTGGGGTGTATGCAGGCACAGTTGTCCATCAATATTGTGGCACAAGGATCTGGCAAGTCTGGAGTCAGTCCCTGGCGAGAGAAGGCTGTGAACACGATGTGCGCATGCACCTTAGAGCTTGGTACGGCTAGGCATGCAAACCGTGCACTCCAGAATAAGTGGTGGCATCGGTGTCTAGCAGCAGCGAAATTTGCACACTTAGGCGATAGTGGAAAGCAAGAACATGATGGCAGACAGCAGTAGGGCAGTAGGCAGGTGGCCAATAGGAGATGGAAGTTAGGTAGTCTGCTGGCTGGGAGGCGTGAAAACAGTAGCATTCAGATCCAGCCCAGTAGGCCCGCAGCTAATGGGACGCAGCATCTGTCGACGGCGCCTTTTCCACAAGGAACTGGAGTAGTCTTCCTTTCGCTGCTGGCTTCTGTGGGCGAATGACGACACCTGTCTAAAACTGATGGTATATAGGAAAGAATGCTCTGCGGTCCTTTCGGAAAGGGCAGTACTTTCGCATTTTAAGCCATAGCAGGATTGAGGCACGAACCATGATATTGAGCACCCATAACTTCACTGTCCACGCTTTTCCATCGAGTCACTGTCTTCAAAGCTCTGTATATGCCGGCGTAATTACTTCTCCTTTGAAATGCTCTGGTCAGTTCTTATGCAACCTGATACCGATTCCTTTCGCTAGAAAAACTGTTCAGAAAACCTGTTCAGCTTGGATGCTGAGGCTACTTGTGTTATTCCTGCTATGATGTTGCCGGTTAAGATGGTCACGGGCTTAGTGTACCACACCAGGCGAGGCCGTGGCTCAACAGTGAACAAAGTTTCACTGATTTCCTGGGTAGTGGTTTCTGCTTTCAAATAAAGGTACATGACGAGTATATGAGAAATGTTTTATTGATTTTGAGTTGGGCACTATACTTAATTTCATTCTTTTAGCTCAGACTCCCACCTGTTGTATTAACTAATGCACTTGTGTCCATTTAGCGTTAAATAACGAGATTAGTTCACAACTTGTTAACATAGTCATTTACGCTATTTAAATGTGGCTCTAATATCCCATTTGATTTATAAGTCATAAGACAAAGTAAACAGAAATAACAATCATGTTAGGGGTAAATGGGAAAGGTAAATTAAGAATAGTTCTAAAACAATAGGCAGGTATATAAGGTTAAATTAAGCATCAAAATATGGCATCTTAAAAAGCGAAAGTTATTGAGATTTAGGTGGAAAGATAAATTATTTAATAAAGGTACATATATATTACCAAAGGATGCTGCATGTAGGAAGAAGTCAGATGCTATTTAATTCTCACATGGAGGAATGAAAATATTACAGAAAATGGGAGAGTCCCAAAGATAACAGGTTCATGATAGAGTACATTGCATTTCACAAGAAAGGAAATTGGCAGAATATAAACATAACCCATCAGACTTGGCGCTGTAATTTATGAGGTATTCACTCCACTATTCAATACTGCAGAGGAAAAATTATGGCTTTTCTATTGAAAGAGACAGCCTCTGTGTATCAATGAATATAGAAAACTGGATCATTAGCAATTCATTAAAGAGAAATTAATAGATCTTGGAAAGAGTGCTTCACCCAGATTCAACAAAATGTGCCCGAAACACCTCAAAAAACAGGCACGGAATTACTCTACGTTAATAGACAGAGGAATGCATATTACACAATAGTTTGCTTAAATTTCACAGATAATCAGAAAATTCAGAAATAAAGGGTAGTCAAAAAAGCCACATTTAATATCATGGAAGATATTCTCGGCACCCATAACGCAGTTTCAGATCAGTAAAATGGACAAAAGAAGAAAGAATCCATGTTAATTGAAATTCATGATACTACATCAGTTTTTGGTGCTAATGTAATGTTTCTGCCGACAAGAGGCAAACATTAAGACATAATGAAGGAAATAAGTAAAGTAAAATTGACACTGCCTGCAAACCATTGTAGGACAAGAAGATTGTGTAACCAATAAATCACAAAGAATATGGTCAAAATTAATAGTGAAGTCAAAGAATCAGTGGTGATGATGATGATGTTTGGTTTGTAGGGCGCTCAACTACGGGGTCATCAGCGCCCGTGCAAGGTTCCAAATTTTACACAGTCCAATGTATTTCACAGTCCAGTCTAGCCACTGTAACGAATGATGATGATGATGAAACACCCAGTATTCAGGCACAGAAAGTCCCCAACCCGGCCGAGAATCGAACTCGGGACCCCGTCATCCAGATGCAGCAACGCTAGCCTCTAGACCACGAGCTGCGGACAGTCATTTGTATTTCTATACATTGCAGTTGATACCACTGAGTAGATGCACAGAAAAAGACTTAAACAGAGAAAAAAACAGGAATGGTATTTGTAACAATGGGGGCACTGTCGCACTTTGTTTACAGTGTATTTTCTCGACCATTTTCTATAGATCACATGAGCCAGACCGTTGACCAACCCATGACATAACATCACAATCCAAGATGGTGCAAGCTACAACCTCACCCCTCTTGAATGACTTCATCAACATCGCATGACGCGCTACAACCCCTGTAATCAACCAATCCAAGGAGTATGAACTAGTCCATCTGAGTTATCTGAATTTTTTTTTAATCGAGGGTCGTTGATCTAGAACCACAAAGATAAGGTACGAGAAATTAGGGCTCATATGAAGGCATATAGACTGTCGTTTTCTGTCGCTCTGTTTGCGGATGAAATAGAAATGGAAATAGCTAGCGATGGTACAGGATGGCCTCCGCCAAGTTTCTTATAATGTTTTGCCGAGTATCTATGTAGATGTAGGTGTATAACATGACCAGAGTTGTTAACAGTGATGTTACATCTCCAAAGAAGATGCCATAATCGAAATATTCAGAGTAAAATTATTTATTATATATCGAGTACTAAAAACATATGTAGGTTACACCCAGTAAGCAGTATGCACATTCAAGTGTGTTTACACTGACATAACAAAAGTAGTGGTATATCTCCTAATACCGTATCGGACTTCCTTTTGCCAGGTGTAGTGCTGCAACTGGACGTGGCATGGACTCAATAAATCGTTGGAAGTCCTCTGCAGAGATAGTGAGCCATGCTGCCTCTACAACCGTCCACAACTGCAAAGGTGTTGGGAGTGGAGGACTTTGTGGACGAATTGACCTCTCGCTTATGTGCTATAAATGTTCGATGGGATTCACGCCGGGTGGCCTTGGTGGCCAATTAATTCACTCGAACTGTCCAAACCGATTGCGAACAACTGTAGTCAGGTAGCATGACGCTTTGTCATCCACAAAAATTCCATCATTATTTGGAAACATGAAGTCCTTTAATGGCTGCAGATGGTCTCCAAGTAGCCGAACATAAGCATTTCGAGTCAGTGATCGGTACATTTGGACAAGAGGACCCAGTCCGTTCCATGTAAACACTGCTCACACCATTATGGAGGCACCACCAGCTGGCACAGTGTCTTGTTGATAACTCAGCTCCATGGCTTCGTGGGCTCTGCGCCACACTAAAACCGTACCACTAGCTCCTACCAAATGAAACCGGGACTCATCTGATCACATGACGGTTTTCCAGTCGTCTACTGTCCAACTGATACAGTCATGAGCCCTGGAGAGACTCTGCTGTCGGTCGTTTGGTGCCATAGCCCATTAACGCCAAATTTCGCCGACCTGTTGAGGTGTAGCGCCGTATACCGATCCTGCTTTGGAGGCGGTTAAGTGGGAGATGTGTCTCAGAGTTGGATAGTGACAGATGGTGACGCGAGACTGGACGCGCACGTAGTTTTTGTATCAGTCGATAGAGGACAGTATTGGATAGCGGACTGTGATTTAGTTTCGATTGTGCCCACTAGAGTGCATTAAAGTAATGGAAAGTTTTTCAAAAACTGTTCTAGTATTTTTATAAAGTGTTAATATGTTTTTGTGTATGTAAAATGTTATAAATGTATTTTAGCAGTATGAATGATGCGTGAGTGTAGTTTAAGATTAATATGAAGATAATTGTTCAACGAGTTATGTAGTGGGATTTAGTGTGGATGTGGACAAAGCGGATTTTTGTAGAACAGATTTGTAATGTAAGTTTATGGTAAAGGGTAAGTTTATTCAGGTATAAATAACAATAGTAAATAACTTTATGCATAAACAAAACTTCAGAATATTAGATAATTACGCCGGTAAAAAGTGCAGTCGTTAGGTTTACTATTTGACGATTTGGTAATGATGAAAAGCGCGGACTGACGCGGGAGAATGTTGTTTTGCTATTGGCTGTTGAGTAAACTGACCAGTGGTAAAGCAATATTCTTCGCGCGCCTTTCTCTGCTGGTAGAGAAGACTTAGAGTATGCTAGAGAGGAGTCGGAGCCTAGCCGTGAAACAGTTCGGATGTGTTAGTACTAGTTCCGACGGAAATGATAAGTTGCCGGATCTAGCAGTGTTTACTACATCAAAAGTGTTGTAAAGTGGCGGCATAATTATTCTGATGGGTGTGTAGAAATTTCGGAATTTTTAAGTGAATTTTGTGAAGAGAAAAGACATAAATTCCGCTTGGCGTATTGAGCAGGTCGGTGGCTAAAAACTGTGACTGCGTTAGGTACCGACAGACTTAATATTTGACGAGCATTCTCAGTCAAAAACAATCCGTACTTTTGTAGCTATTACGTTTTCGGGAAATGCAACACGATAAACTTCCTAACGTGAGTGAAAAGGGATTGTGAGTGACTGTGTTAAGACTAGCACGGGCTTGGCAGTGATACTTGTTCACCTATGTGAATTTAATATATTAATTAAGGACAAAATTTCCAACCTTTCATTTCGTGTGAAAACTTTCTCCCGTAACGTAGATTAGTGATTTTAATTGCAGCCTGGTTCACGTCAAAGTACAGTAGATTTCGCTCGGCTTCCCTACTGATGATATGCTGAGACGTTGTTCACAGGTAGGTGCAGGTTCGTCGTAAAGGGACGGAAGGAACCGCGCCGCCGCACTGTCTTAACTGACAAGTTCGTCGTATGTCCCACATTGATTTCTTCGGTTATTTCAGGCAGTGTCGCTTGTCTGTTGTCACTGACAACTCTACGCAAACGTCACAGCTCTCCGTCGTTAAGTGAACGCCGTCGGCCACTGCGTTGTCCTTGGTGAGATATAATGCCTAAAGTTTGGTTTCCTAGGCACGCTCTTGATAATGTGGATCTCGTGGTAGTGAATTCCCTAACGATTTCCGAAATGGGACGTCCCGTGCTTCTAGATTCAACAACCGTCGCACGTTCAAGGCCCGTTAATTCCAGTCACGTTGACAGAATCGTCAGAAATCTTTTCACATGAATCACCTAAGTAGAAATGACAACTCCGCCAATGGACTGCCCCTTTCTACTGAAAGGTATGTGCTGAGATTCGATCAGGATGTAGCCAGTGAAAAATGTCGATAGTTCCCAACCGCAAGGTTGGACGAGTACTACATCTTCGAGTAGTAAGATCTTTGACAGCTAACAGAGTTAGGTGCACGCGGTAAAAGTTTGAGTAGTCCACAGACGTAGTCAGATGCAGGTTGGTGACTTTCATTTATTTTTTACCACTAAACTTTCATGCAGTCAGATGTGTGTTTTGAACATTAATTTTCCAACAATATTTTCATGCAGTCAGATAAAATTCAGTTCAGTTAAATACGCAGTCAGATGCAAGTTTTATTAAAGACTAAAGCAGTCACATGCAGTTCAGTCTAGTTTAAATAGGGAATTTTTATTAACAACACTTTCCCTACCTTGTGTATGTGACACTACCGGCATCTGTAGATGTATATATTGCTATCACAAGAGTTTTGTCTCCTCAGTGTAAGTGGCGGCAGTCTGCAGAGATGAAGAAGCTCGCGTGGGATAGGCTAGAGTCGGGAGTTGCATCAAATTGGTCTTATGACTGACGACCACAATAACAACAACAACATTTAACGATATAACCCATGTGCGTAGTAAAATTCGTTTTCCCTTTTCTCTGCTACAGCTGACGCAAGCAGAAATGAGAACACCCGCAGCTTTCTGAAAGACCTGTCGACTCTGAATATTTCGCAATCGCCGGTGCTCTCTGGGAGCCGCTTGGTCTAGTATGCGGTGTATTTTTCCAGCTCCAGAAACCACTCTCGCAGCTCAACCAGTTTGTCGATCTCCGCAGCTGCAACTGAAACTTACAGACTGGAGTAAAATGAAACAAGGTTTAGTGAAGTAGGAATCTTACCGGTAAACAGGCTGCTTGGGTTTCTCGCGTTACTGTTTGTCATTATCACTTGTTTACAAGTTTATACTGGCCCGTGCTGCAGCACAGTCTTGTCGACGCCCGAGATGCACCAGCTGCGTACGCTCAATAATTCTTACTAATAGAGGGACGCTGTCACGCACAGCATGTCTACACGCCAATGCTTTACATAGCACAATAATAAAAACATTAACTTACTTCGTGTTTAACAATATTATTCAAATTGTATGATAATACTCACATGAGAATTATCTAAGGATCGAACTGTATTCTTCTTAATTAAAAATCATTGGTGGTCCGTCTGGTGTATAAGTATCATATACATGTGACTAATCACGTACGTATCATTTTATAACTTTGTAACAATATTTAACAATTTCTTCAGACTAAATAACACAGCATGATAATCGAAGGAAACAGCCACAGAATTGTGAAGTTCTTAAAAACATCAGTCTTAATCGTCAGCACTTTCTTTAGGATCAGTTAATGGTAGCACCTCCTTTTCAGCTACGTACAGCTAGGTACCTCGTTGTCACTGACTAAATGAAACGGGAGATCTCATCCTGCGGAATGTTCTGCCACTGGCTTCTAAGTAGAGTGCACAGTTCATCCAGACCCTAGAAGTTGTCTTCTTCTTCCGAAACATTTCTTTGAAGGTTATCCCGAAGGTTCGCGTTGGGGTTTGGATCAGGAGACCGAACAGGCCGCAGTAGCACTACGGCAAGAAAGGAAGAATGAATTGTCTGTTGGTGTTAATAACGATCATCCTCCTTTACCTCCTCTGCATTACTGCAGATGACGTCTCACTGAGCACATTTGTTCTGTGCGTGCAGTACACGTGAGGCGGCTAGTTGTTTCCACTGCAATGTGTGGAATACGAAGGTTCTGTTATCGTTCAGTAATGTGCTGTCTTCAAGTTGATGTCCCCAGCGCAGGAAACAGCACGCAGGTCGTAGGTTCTGTATCTTGAGGCTGAAACTGACTTTTAGCTAGGTTCTGTTCTGAAATAATGTATCGCTTCTTTGGGGTGCCACTCGCGTATTTTAAGATAGCCACACGAGAAGACTACATGATCTTAATACAACACCTTCTGATACAGCAAAGTATATGATCAAACACAATGTTTACGAAAATGTATCTTTACACTATTTGTGGCACGTGTCTGTGCCTCATGACTACCGGAGTGAATCTCTTAATACTGAATACTGGCAAACACAACCTGCCACAGACAACATGGCTGTACATCTCAACTGCATAATCCACAGTGACGAACAGGAACTTAAATAAAAATTAGAAACAAATCCTACGACAGACAACATGTCTCTTCTTCTCGACTGCCTAATCCAGAGTGACGAACAGCCCGAAACACTTCGCGCGCCATACCAGAAAAGGCGTGACCCGAACGCTTCCGAAGTGCTTCGTCTGCAATTTCGTCAATCTTTTGCTTTTGATTCAAATTGTTTTTCAAAATTCTAAAATGACTGATTGATAGTCAGCTGCTGAGAGATATTTATATTAAAAAGTGAAGTCATTCCAATGAGTAGTTTAACTAACAATAATAACTATACTTCAACGTTTTGGCGCCCTTGCTCCGAACACAGCAGCCAGTCACAGAGCAGTAGCATTATGCAGCCGGTCTTTCTCACGGGAATGGTACCGAATCTAACATCTGTTACAGGTACCTCACACCCCATTTCGTCATCTATATACTACTTGCATCTCCACTGCTCTGGGAACAGCTTCTTGGAGCCTAATATGATGACTGGCTAAGCCAGAAATATTACAGCACTCGAATACTGGGCCTTCCAAAGCAGACACCTCTCTGACATGTTGTCTGGCATTATTATGTATGTAAAGAAAGTCAAGCCCATAGTTCTCAACGGTCGGAGCCACCAGAGGTGGCAAAATGTTATGAATATAAAGATTTGCACGCTTGTTCCTCTTACAGATACGAGTTCCGTTCCTCTATTGGTCATTATTCCTTCATGGACCGTGACAGAAGCTCCCTGATACATATATGTTACCAATACGTTCCTAAGCCTTCTACATCGTCTGGTCGCCTCCATATGAGCACTTTCCCTGAACCTTGGCTGTGAACCGAAGCTTGATTCATCGGGAAAGAGGAGTTGTCCCGATTCATCCACTATCCAGTTCTGATGCTGTTGGTAGCACGAGAAACGACGTACACGATGTCTATGATGAATAGCTGGAAATCTTAGAAGTCTCTTTCATGCAGTCTCTTTCTGATAGTTTCGGTTGAAACAATTACGCTACTTACATTTTGCAAGGTACTTATTAACATTCTGGCAGTTGTAGTTCTTTTTGGCTCTAAGGCACACAAATCTGTCCTGTCCTAGAGTGATAACCATTGCTTTCCTTTCGCACCTTTCTTCTGGACTGCCAACTGGTTGATAACGACTTCACATTTTTGAAATTTCACCGCCTTCTGTATTTAGAGCCCTTATAGCACCAGCTTGCATTCCGTCATTTCCAAATATGCCAGACGCCTTAAACATTTCATCACGGATTAAATCAGGGCATCCTTCGATCGTGGACTTTACACTTAGCAGTTAAACAATTTATTATGATATTTTGTAGTTAGAGGTTACTTACGTCCCCTGTTAAAACCACCCTTACTTAATTCTTTCCAGTGTAACAATACGAACTAACATCATTGGTTTCAATGACAACCTGATAGAATGACTAGTAATTCTGCATCCACTTCCATTCAGATTTGTAACTTGTTAGATTTTTTAATATTTCCAATTTCTCAGTTCATTCTTAATCAATTTCGATTTGTGTACTTACGCTTCACCTGAACACTCCCAACACTGGTTGCTTTAATTTTGGTGCCTCCTTCATTCGCAGGAATTTGATTCGGTGTGCTTCTTTCGAAACAACGTCTTATCGACCGCACACATAAGACGTGTTCAGTATGGTAACATTTAAAACCAAATACTATAGACAGAACAATACTCAGCAGAGATTTCTCGCTAGCATTCGAGCCTGTAGAATAAAAACTGTGTAAAGTCTTGCATGGGCGCTACTCGCAACGAACCAATAAGTCCCTTCATCGCTTTGAGGATGAACCCATCGATTCCACACTCGAACGACAGTACCATAAACCACGGTCTCGATGGACCGCGACCCTGCGTCCTGAGAATTCCTACACGTGCTGGCAGACCAAATACAAGAGCAACACGATGTCACAAACAACCAACATTCAAAGGCAATTTCTGAGTGAGAAACCGGCTGCATAATATTTAGTTACATGCAGAATGTAGTCGGTATCACTCCTCCCTAGTCTGTGAGGTTCGCTCAAAACTGCGTATCCAAGTCCGTTGTACGAGGGCTATTCCGAAAGTAAGGTCCGATCGGTCACGAAATGGAAACGACTATGAAAATCCGATAAAGCTTTGCACAGATGTGTTGGGTAGTGTCTCTAGTATAACCCCAGTTAGCATCACGTCGCTCTTCTCATTTCTGAGCTCGCAGTGAGTGCGTAAAGATGTCTAGAAAATAGTGTCTGCCGCCAAGTACGGGGGCCTGGTGAGAAATTTCCCCTGAAGCTATGCAGCTAACATTACATAACTGTCGTCCTGTTTCGTCTTCAAGACAATTCTCAGCCGCATTCTGCAGGGGCAATGAAGATGCTCCTGCATCGTTTTCAAATGGAAATGTGAGATTACCCACAATACAGCCCGTAATTGTCGCCCTCTGAGTTTCAGCTCAGGTCACATGAACCGCTGGTTATGGAGACAACATTTCGGCACAAGACAACGAGCCGTAGGCCAGCGTAGAGAATTGGCGGAGAGCAGTGGCGGCTGCCTTCTATAGCGAGGGTATGGGAAAGTTGGTACAACGCTACGATACACGTCTAAGTCGGGTCGGCGACTATGGAGATAAGTAGCTGCAAGGTGTATCTAACTGTTGCAAATAAAACATTTTTGATTTTTACCGTGGTTTCCATTTCGCGACCTATCGGACCTTACTTTCGGAATAGCCCTCGTATATTCTATACGACTGAGGTTTGTTCTATTGTCGTCTTATTGGTACTGCAATTTTAATAGGCAGCAGCGAAGTAAACATCCTTAAGAAACGAAATCAGTGCTAGATTTTCCATTTACTTAGAGTACACAAGGAAGTTTGATATTGAGGCATTTAATACTATTATTCTTATGACGTCTGCCCAGTACGAAAAACTAGCAACTTCTTACGCCATAATCCAGTAACGTAGAGCGTAAAAAGTTAAAGCGATGTCTATTGGATGGTCATGTATAGTTCCACATATTTAACTGTAGATATAGTGTAATACAGCATCTTGAATAAATACTCCAGCAGCTGAAAATGGAGGCTTTCAAGCTTGTGAAAGGTCTCATGAAACTCCATTTGTTAATGGAAATATCGCCTTTTTTCATTCAGATCGTTCAGTTCCACAAGCAAGATCGTCTTAGGCTGCCCAAACGATGCCTGCGGACCTTGTCTGACAAACAAAATACCGTGCGGGGTGTCCAAGAGTAACGGTCAGTATTCAGTGATATACAGGAACCATCATGGTCAGTATTCAAGGATATGTCAGGAACCATCATTCGAAGCAAGAAGTCTACCAAACATGGGCTCTAAGATGTACATTTTAAGAGATATAAGCACTTTTTAATCTACGATACTGTGAAACAAATCTTTTCTAGTAAATGAGTGTTCATGGCTTTTAAGGTATGCATTTTAGAGTCAATATTTACTAGACGTTTTTGCTTAGAATGGTCGTTACGTCATCTATCTGAATTTTCAGTATTATTTCTTGGTCGCTGCGTATAGTAAAAAGCATGTAACGAGTAGTTCGTGTTCGAGTCCACCTGGGTCCATCATTTCGTAGCGCGTTATGTCCCTTGCTACATAGTCGAATGGCCTCCGTCACAATAACTAATGCTTTTTCATTGTTTTTACACAGCTGACACCTTGCAATAAATACAAATTAAGAGCACTGTGCCAAGCTACAACGAACAATAAAAACTGACCATACCCCTCAAGTAGTCTCGTAAATCACTTATGCTATTGCGTTAACTGTTCATCTATCTTTTTTCTGTTAATAGCCTATGCTTACTACATTGTGATACCCCAAAGAAAGCCCGTTCTTGGAGATTTAAATGGTACAAAAAGTCATCATATTTCGTTACTTATTGATTCGCAAGCAAAAATGAGCCCAACAACCATTTCCGTTAATATACATGGTGTTCTGAAATTCCCGTTACAGATTTCTAGGATTTGTAAAGGGGAGGGAATAGATAATTCCGTGCTACAACGAGTCGAAAACAAGTCGATAACACGAGCACTCTTACAAGTAACTGATTAGGTGTGACCTAGTACATGTTTAACAATTTAAATTATTAATTGCCATCGAAATTGCTCGTGTTCGTTGACGGATTCTCGTCAACGTAATGCAGTAAGCGTCTTCCAATTCTGATGTACGGCATCTCCTGGGAGCACCGGATTCACGCCTGCTGACTGTGAAGGTAACGTTTCTCGAAGCCGTTGCGTAATTGTGGTAAAGAAGTATGCGATGGAGTCGGACGTTGTGCAGAACGATCTTGATAAGGGCGACGAGCAGGTCTTCCATTACAGTGAGTTTCGTCATTCAGAAGGATCTTGTCGGTGTATTCTGCAAACATGTACTCAACCATGTTTCTCTAACACTCACAGACACGTGAAAGAGGCTCGAACCAAGTTAGAGAGGTAGGAGTCCGCTGCTCGTGGCCTAGTGGTTAGCGTTGCTGCCTCTGGATCTCAGGGTCCCGGGTTCCATTTCCGGCTGGGTTGGGGATTTTCTCTGCCTGGGGACTGGGTTTTTATGTTGTCATCATCATTCGTGAAAATGGCTTGATTGGACAGTGTAAAGATTGGGACTTTGTACGGGAGCTGATGACCGTGCAGTTCAGCCCCCCACAAATCAAACATCATCATCATCATCATCAGAGAGGTTGGAGGGACGTCAAATGATATCTGCCGATCCGACATAACCACCCCGAACATTACTACCCTCTTGCAAACCTACCTAGCAAGCACGTTTTCAAACGGCTGTAGCATAGAAACCATACGTTTTCAAACATGGGTTCCTATTCATAATATTGCGTAATCACTCCCCCTCAATAAGTCCTAGAAGTTTGTAACGGGAATCTCTGAATACCCTGTATTTACGAGCTAGACTGTTTCCAATATTCCTACCTGATAATACTATACACAAATAGCTGAAAAAACGACACACAGGCAAGTATCTTAACATGATACAATTTACTGACGACTTTGGTGACAGACATGGCTTACAATCACAAAGGTGAAATAAAATAGATGTGGTCAAACAGTGAAAACAGCGGATCCCATATAGAGCGACAAATACAAGGAAAGGTAGAGGACCAATTGAACGAAACACCGAGCTCGACAGCCAGCTCTCTGTACAATCTAACACATGTTAAAGTGGATTGCTCCATATCGATCTCGGTCATAATGTCGATATGATGTAAAACTCTGGTGACGCAGTGCCCTGCGAAAATTTTCTTGTAAAAGGGGTACGGATCACTAAACATTGGTCAGCACCGAGAATTTGACTTGTCTATTGGTTATGAGTCCATTTGTACG
The DNA here is from genome assembly GCF_023898315.1 of Schistocerca nitens. Taxonomy (NCBI): domain Eukaryota; kingdom Metazoa; phylum Arthropoda; class Insecta; order Orthoptera; family Acrididae; genus Schistocerca; species Schistocerca nitens. The sequence continues at coordinate 256,090,079 of NC_064618.1, forward strand.
ACGGTACAGTACAACTGTTACTAAACCAGTGCACACAGAGAACACATGCTGACCGCCCTTTACTCCTACAGTTTACGAAACGTCATTTGGAGGTATCATTCCAGCTACTGATTAGTTGTGAATTTGTGAGCTATCCTGTAATCAGTTACAGCTACCAGGTGGCAGCTACCAAGAGGTAACTGATGAAGCGCAGCACTTTTCATACTATAAACAGTAATATTCCATTTGATAGTTTGCGCGTCGTACGTGCAAAGAAATGTTATGTCATTTTCAGAACATAGGGCCTACCAGTATGTAATCTGCTCTTCCAAATTACGTTATGTATTCGTTATGCTAAATTGTTTCGGACCGATCGATTTACACTTTAATTCAACACTTGCTATTCGTGACCAGCGGAAAATACAATCCCCTTTCCAACCATTATGGCTTCAAGTATTTTGCTGAAGTCTATTCAGGCCCATGCCGTGTTAATTCCTTTAAGAATACTATAGACTAATCGTTCCCCAGTTCTCCTTCTTGATGATCTCGAGATCGACGAGATATCACTATGGGTTGTTCTCTTCCGAAATTTCTCAGAGTGGCACGACGAAAATTTCATAGCATGGTTGCTTGCCAGGGTAATTTATTAAATGAGTTATGAGCGATCTGCTTCCCCTCCTCTGCCTGACTGAACTACCGACTCCCTAACAGTGTGCGATTTGCAGGGGGGGATGGGGGGGGGGATTTCCCCCCCTCTCCATCGACCCATCCCCTCCTCTGGTTTTAGTTTATGCGTCCCAACCTGGGATGTTTATTTCCCAAGCACTGGAGTAAAACTTTAAATATAATTTAAATTTGTGGAGCCGAATACTGAAAGTTTTTAATAAGTCTTACTATTAATACTATTAATATGTTTCAGTTTTCTATCATCAGAATAAGTACAGCTTTTCACAAATATGTCTCTACTTTTTGAATTCCCCTCGTATAACTGTATGTAGAGGATTTTGTAAATAAGCTTTACCTATAATGTACTTTTAAAGATATAACAAGGGATGGCTTTTCTGATAGTGCATATGCGTGAATAGTGAGTTTCGGCATTAACATCTATTTGTAAATAGCTGTTTAACCATGCGTAACGCCACGGTCCAAGCTAGTAACATAAATAATTCTAATAACCCCCGAAGACATCCCCCCCCCCCACTGGTAAAAGCACAAATCGCACCCTGCTCCCTAATGATCTCAATGTGAAAGGGACGCTAATGCCGTAGAAACGGAACTTCCCATATCGGGCTTCCCACGCGAGACACGCGTTCTGAATAATGTATTACACTCGTATGTATCCCACAATGTATTGCTCTGTTAATGAGATTCTGAACAGCTTCCTCTGATTAGTTAGGTATGTGTACTGATGCCAAGCAAAAACTGGACAGCCTTCACTATCGGTGAACGGACAGCGATGCGAGAAGAACATGAGGTGCATGTAGCACAAATTGAGAGTTCCGGCAGATGTCAGTGAAAATACATAGGTAGAACAGGCATGAAATTAATTTAGAATAACAACATAATGTCCATAACTTCGCTTTGCATTCCCGAATCCTCCAGACTGGAGCTGGTCCCACAGCGGATGTTCCGGAGGAGGAGCTATTGTGCAGTTTGATTCAGAGTATTCTAGCTGCGCCGGTTCAGCGTGAAGAAAGCGAGGGATCTAATGTAAATCCGCGGGCCTCCGTGATCGCTAGGTAACGTCGCTTCCTCGACTCCTTCTTGATCGTATAAGGTGACGCATGTGCTTCAAATTTGATAACCTTTGATACGATAAAGGTATTGAGACTATTTCCATGTTAACCAGTACTCACTAAAACATCATAAAATAGAAGGAACGCGTTACTGTAAAGCTATTAGAGACCGAGAAGTAGCTATGTTTTTTTTTCTTCCTTTGTCTGATATCATGTAGATTTCTGTTCGAGTGTTGTAAATTTATGCAACTCATTAGGCATTACCCTTACATTAGTACATTTCAAACTATTCCTCCGTTCCTAAAAAATATTGTTGCCCTACTACTTTTACAGATTAATATCGCTACAACAATAAATGTTTTCCAAGCAGTATATAGCAAATTAACTTCAACATACCTAACAATACACCTGATGCGCACAGGCACCAATTCCACTGAACGCCATTTAGATCTTCAGAAGGGCAATGCTTAATGAATCGAGTATCTTCTATCTCAGTGCAGCATTTTATTGGTGTGAGAAAATTAAGATTCACGGTGGTACTTATTCAATCCACTACAATGATATTACGAAAATCTCTTTTAAAATGGACTTTTACGACATCAATTCTTCCCGAAGGAATGAAATTCTTACATCCTCGAATTACGTACACACATACAAATGTGTATTAGACAGTTCTCCACTTGTCGTACAGGGCAGACCAGAGAAATTATTATAATTTCTTGTTATTGCTCCTCTGCTTTTCTCGAAACTGTCAGACATCCAGTCTCCGTACGATTTGTTTCTGATTACAGGTACAACATTATTTTTAGCTGAAGAGAATTTGCAATAATAATCCGTCACAATATACAGGGTGGTCCATTAATCCTGACCGGGCCAAATATCTCACGAAATAAGCGTCAAACGAAAAAACTACAAAGAATGAAACTCTTCCAGCTTGAAGGGGGGAACCAGATGGCGCTATGGTTGGCCCGCTAGATGGCGCTGCCATAGGTCAAACGGATATCAACTACTTTTTTAAAAAATAGGAACATCCATTTTTATTGCATATTAGTGTAGTACGCAAAGAAATAGGAAAGCTTTAGTTGGACCACTTTCTTCGCTTTGTGACAGATGGCGCTGTAACAGTCACAAACGTATAAGTACGTGGTATCACGTAACATTCCACCAGTGCGGACGGTATTTTCTTCGTGATACATTACCCGTGTGAAAATGGACCGTTTACCAATTGCAGAAAAGGTCGATATCGTGTTGATGTATGGCTATTTTGATCAAAATGTCCAACGGCCTTGTGCTATGTATGCTGCTCGGTATCCTGGACGACATCATCCAAGTGTCTGGAACGTTCGCCGGATAGTTACGTTATTTAAGGAAACAGGAAGAGTTCAGCCACATGTGAAACGTGAGCCATGACCTGCAACAAATGATGACGCCCAAGTAGGTGTTTTAGCTGCTGTCACAGCTAATCCGCACTTCAGTAGCAGACAAACTGCGCGAGAATCGGGAATCCCAAAAACGTCGGTGTTAAGAATGCTACATCAACATCGATGGCACCCGTACCATATTTCTATGCACCAGGAATTGCATGGCGACGACTTTGAACGTCGTGTACAGTTCTGCCACTGGGTACAAAAGAAATTACGGGACGATGACGGAATTTTTGCACGCATTCTATATAGCCACGAAGCGTCATTCACCAACAGCGGTAACGTAAAGCGGCATAACATGCACTATTGGGCAACGGAAAATCCTCGATGGTTGCGACAAGTGCAACATCAGCGACCTTGGCGGGTTAATGTGTGGAGCGGCATTACCGGAGGAAGGATAATTGGCCCCCCATGTTATCGATGGAAATCTAAATGGTGCAATGTAGGCTGATTTCCTACGTAATGTTCTACTGAAGTTACTACAAGATATTTGACTGCATGACAGAATGGCGATGTACTTCCAACATGATGGATGTCCGGTTCATAGCTCGCGTGCGGTTGAAGCGGCATTGAATAGCATATTTCATGACAGGTGAATTGGTCGACGAAGCATCATACCATGGCCAGCACGTTCACCGGATCTGACGTCCCCGGATTTCTTTCTGTGGGGAAAGTTGAAGGATATTTGCTATCATGATCCACCGACAACGCCTGTCAACATGCGTCAGCGTAATGTCAATGCATGTGCCAACATTACGAAAGGCGAACTACTCGCTGTTGAGAGGCATATCGTTATACGTTTTGCCAAATGCGTTGAGGTTGACGGACATCATTTTGAGCATTTATTGCATTAATATGGGATTTACAGGCAATCACGCTGTAACAGCATGAGTTCTCAGAAATATTAAGTTCACAACGGTACATGTATCACATTGGAACAACCGAAATAAAATGTTCAAACGTACTTACGTTCTGTATTTTAATTCAAAAAACCTACCTGTTACCAACTGTTCGTCTAAAATTGTGTAAAACTTCAGCCGCTAATTTAAAATTGTAATTGTAAACTTATTCCTTGTCGGCAACTATAATAGTAACAATTTTTGCGCCGTCAAACGGTGCTTTGGTATTTAAGGTTGTGTGCGGATTGTCTGGTCATTATCATCTTGAGCTAGTTGTGGTTGATAAAGTAATCAAGTAAAATTTCACGTCACTGGAGATTCTTTAATGAATTATTGCTTTAATAGTAACTGCGGTTATCAGATTACAACGTTTAAAATCTCTTCCTGCATTTGGCACTGCCCAGAGCTTGGCTGTTGGTTTTAGTATTAAAACTAGGCTTGTGTGTTGTAGAAGCCGTTATTTTTGTGTGCAGGCCCTCCTGCCTGTTGTCGTCATTTGAGCTCTTGAGCACGGAATTAAGACGCGCGGCCGATGTGAACTCTAAACGTTGATAATGTGCTGATTGTTATGTAGATATTTCAGGCTATCATAACATCATATTGCAGAATGTTTTCCATAATAGTTAATTCACGTATCTGTGAGATCTTGCTATTTGAATATTTTTGAAACCTAATAGCTTTTACAAATTTTATTTTTCATGTTCACAAGGCCTGATAAATGACTTAATTTCACAACTAGTGAGCTCAGATCTGCAGTTATGTTAAAGTCATATTTGTGGAAAGTAATTTTTTATTAATTTAAGGTTGAGGCCATAAGGCTATTTTTCTTAGAAAACTTTTCAATTATCCCCACTGCTTTTATACAATTGAATAATCGATGTAGATCACCGCAGTTCGAAAAGGCCAAGTAATAACTTTGTTGTTAACAGTGCTGTGTTTTAATTAACGCGGTGAAAATAAATTTATGTATCCTCAAATGGGGTCATGATTCCATTCCAGCAGCCCATATGCCCTCCTTACCAATCCTATACCTTACCAGTTCAATATTTAGTTCCAAGTTATTCATAATTTTCCGTATTCGTGTACGTTGTTTTTAACAACATCTGTATTGGTATAAACTTATTTTCTGCCAGAAAGTCTGTGACTGACGGAAAAGTTTCATTCTGCAATAGCATTAGAAAGGTTTTAGAGCACTTGCCTCATGTACAGATGAAAGAGGGGAACGCTTAATTGAAATGAGTGATTATTTTATTGGGATGAAAATAAAGTCGCTCGTGATTATTGGCTGAGAGACCATCTTATGTCTGTAGGCTATATGTAACGTTTTCGCTATTCAGTTGCATTGACATCTTTCGTTTCTGAAGTCTGAATGTCGTTTATCAAGTGCGACATGCATGTTACGGTATATTAAGTCTGATGGCTGGTGATAAAGACTTAATGTTGATAAAAGTAACGATAAGTGAATATGGAATCCTACCTTGGCAAACAGGCTACACCGAACGCATAGCTCAAAAATTTCCAAGGTCAGTCACACCATAGAAAAGCCATGCCTCCAAATGGTGGTGTCTGGAGTGGTCGAGCAATAACTCTTCTCAGTGTTTCGAGAAAATTACAGTGTTCAAAATTTAAATCTATGCCAAGTTTTATTTTGTCTTTCTCCGACTCAGCTATTACGCTCTAGCACGAGAGTTTTACGATATAATGATTTTTAAAAAAGCGTGTTTACAATAGTTTGTATATTATTTATGCTTATGCAAAATTATTTATCTAATACATATTCGATTTCAAGTGCAAGGAAGTAAAACACTCTGTATTAAAACCGGTCGTATCTGAAGGAAATTTGTACGCCTCGCCTACTTAGCAATAAACGACTCAGTCCCACTCTTACAAATTTACATCTCAAAAAGATATCTTTCGCAGTCTGACCACCTGGTTCCTTTTCGGATGGCTAGGAACGAACAGTGTCATGTAAGTAACTTTTAATTAATATGAGCAACAAATAATTCTCCGTTGTATATGCTGAGTGCCTGTATTCTAAAGCTCCATTTCTGTTGTTCTACGAAATGCTGTCTCACAACGTTGTATCGTTGCACACAGGTTGCTTCTTCAAGGACACAGAGAGATCTCTAACTTTCTAAGAATGACGAAAACTTATTTTTCGGCCAAACAGGACTTCAAGGCTCGTAGTTGTCCCATGCGTGCGAGTACACTTGAGTGCCGAAATACAAGATATTTCCTGTCCCAAAAAAACTGGTTCGTGTCACAGAAAGAACGATATACGCAACACCTGGGAAGGAGATAACGCAGTTAATGCGACAGGAATTCCATCTGCTGAGCTAAATGCTCAAATTAAGTAGCACTAATGAGGAATTAAACTGAATTATATGTAATTAATTACCAGAAGTGGAGAGGCAGGACTGTAGCGGTCAATGGGTGCAGAGACTAACTGGTAAACCAGATTATTAAACACAACAAAGCCTTACAGAATGATCATAATAATATACGAGATGTCCAAGAATGTGCAAGTGTGCCGAATCTCGCAGGGAATACTGCACTAACCAACAAAAAGATAAAATGGTTCAAATGGCTCTGAGCACTATGGGACTCAACTGCTGAGGTCATTAGTCCCCTAGAACTTAGAACTAGTTAAACCTAACTAACCTAAGGACATCACAAACATCCATGCCCGAGGCAGGATTCGAACCTGCGACCATAGCGGTCTTGCGGTTCCAGACTGCAGCGCAACAAAAAGATAATAAAATGTAATATGACACTAGCACCGAACAAATACAGACACTATTTATTTCACGAATCAGATTGTTCTGTCATCTTGTTGCTTTTACATTTATAGAATAAAAAGTGCATTTCAAAATTTGGCTGATACACGAATTAATTCATTGTTGGCAGTAAATGTATTCACCTGAGTAAAATTTCATTCTCACATCCGTAGATCAAATCAAGAAAAGAAATGCGAAATTTTTAGTTGCGATGATATTTCTGTTCCTTTTGTGTCTTCCGCGGACATACTGTAAGTACATTTCTCCGCACTGTAATCGTCGTAAGATACTGAATTTCTGTGGAACACTGTGATAAGTGAAGTTTTTACTCATTACACTCCTCATTCGATTTCGTTCCTTCTCCTACAAAAGAACTAACCTTTTTACCGATTGCAGCGTTACAATTGAAACAACAGTTCTTATGCAGCTTTTTTCTTTCTTTTAGTAATGAAATGAAATGATCGTATGGCATTGTTGGGCGGGAGGCCCTATGCGGGGAAGTTCGGCCGCCGTATTGCAAGTCCTTTTTAGTTGACGCCATTTCGGCGACTTGCGAGTCAATGATGATGAAATGATGATGAACACATAACACCCAGTCATCACGAAGCAGAGAAAAATCCCTGACCCCGCCGGGAATCGAACCCGGGACCCCGTGCGCGAGAAGCGAGAACGCTACCGCAAGACCACGAGCTGCGGACTGTTTTAGTAATAATTCGACAACATAATTTGAACCGTGTACCGGCAAACAAGTAGTTACGATAGCTTTCAGTATGTTTGTCAATCGACAATAAGACACACAGCTACTTCATTCGTCATCTTGGAGCCCATAAGGGGGAACCAGAAAGGAGAAGCTGTTTCTCTCACTTCCCTGGAGGAGAAATGCGTTCCATCACGTTTCTGACTTTGATAAAGGTCGGATTGTAGCTTATGAAGATTGCGGTTTATAGTATCGCGACATTGCTCCTCGCATTGGTCAGGATCCAGTGACTGTTAGCAGTATGTGTAATCGGTAGATTCAGGAGAGTAATACGGAACGCCGTGCTGGATCCCAACGGCCTGGCCTCGTATCACTAGCAGTCGAGGTGACTGGCATCTGATCCGCATGGATGTAGCGTATCGTGCAGCCACGTCTCGATCCCTGCGTCAACAGATGGGGACGTTTGCAAGACAACAACCATCTGCACGAACAGTTCGACGACGTTTGCAGCAGCATGGACTATTAGCTTGGACACCATGGCTGCGGTTACCCTTGACGCTGCATCACAGGCAGCAGCGCCTGCGATGGTATACTCAACGACGAACCTGGGTGCACGAATGGCAAAACGTCACTTTTTCCGATGAATCTGGGTTCTGTTTACAGCATCATGATGGTCGCATCCGTGTTTGGCGACATCACGGTGAACGCACTTTGGAAGCATGTATTCGTCATCGCCATACAGGCGTATCATCCGGCGTGATGGTATGGGGTGCCATTGGTTAAACGTCTCGGGAACCTCTTATTCGCACTGACGGCGCTTTGAACAGTGGACGTTACACTTCAAATGTGTTACGACCCGTGGCTCTACCCTTCATTAGATCCCTGCGAAACCCTATATTTCAGCAGGATAATGCATGACCGCATGTTGCAGGTCCTGTACGGGCCTTTCTAAGTACAGTAAATGTTCGATTGCTGCCCTGGCCAGCACATTCTCCAGACCTCTCACCAACTGAAAACGTCTGGTCAATGGTGGCCGAGCAACCGGCTCGTCACAATACGCCAGTCACTACTCTTGATGAACTGTGGTATCGTGATGAAGCTGCATGGGCAGCTGTACCTGTACACGCCGTAGAAGCTCTGTTTGACTCAATGCCCAGGCGTATCAAGGCCGTTATTACGGCCAGAGGTGGTTGTTCTGGGTACTGATTTCTCAGGATCTATGCTCCCAAATTGTCTGAAAATGTAATCACATGTCAGTTCTAGTATAATATATTTGTCCAGTGAATACCGGATTATCATCTGCATTTCTTCTTGGTGTAGCAATTTTAATGACCAGTAGTGTAGTACTACTGCAGATTACGAAATGAGACAGTAAAAGTAGTAGATGAGTTTAGTTATTTGGGCAGATAAATAACGGACGATAGGCGAAGGTGACAAAAGCTGTCGGATATCTCCAAATATCGTGTCGGAGACCTTCTGCCCAATGTAGTGCAGCAACTCGTCGTGACATAGACTCAGAAAGTCGTTGGATGTCCCGTGCAGAAATACTGAAATGTGTTACCGGTACATGATTTTTTGCACCAACTGGCTTATCGATTATGTCCCATAAATGTTCAATGGGATTCATGTCGGGCGATCTGTGTGGCCAAATGGTTCACTCGAACTGTGTAGAATGTTTTTCGATCCAGTCGTGAACAATTGTGGCCCACTGACATGTCACACTGTCAGCCTTGCAAAAACCATCGCTGTTTGGGAATATGAAATCCGTAAGTGGCTGCAAATCTTCTCCAAGTAGCAGAACACAACCAGAACACAGTGTACTCCCTGTAAACACGGCCCACATTATTATGCTTACACGGTACCTTGTTCACACCTTGTGCCCACGGCGTCGTAGAGTCTGCGCCACACTCGAACCCTATCATCTGCTCTAATAAACTGAAATCGGGCCTCATCTGAGGCCATGGTTTTCCACTCGTCTAAGGTCCTACCGATATTGTCACCAGGCCAGTGGAGGCGCTGTAGGCGATGTCGCATTGTTAGCAAAGACAGTCGCGCCTGTCATCTGCTTCCATAACTAAGTAACACAAAATTTCGCCACACTGTGCTGACAGATACATTCGTCATATGCCCCGTATTAATTTCTGTGGTTATTTCGCGCAGTGTTGCTCTTGTGTTAGCACTGACAACTCTATGCAAACGTCGCTACTCTCAGTCGTTAAGGGAAGGCCATCGGCTACTGTGTTTTCCGCGGTTTGAGACAATGCCTGAAATCAGGTATCCCCGGCACGCTTTTGACACAGTGGATCTCGAAATATTGAATTTCCTAACGATTTCCGAAATTGAATGTGACATGCGTCTGGCTCTAACTAGAATTGAGCGTTCAGAGACTGTTAATTCCTGTCGGGTGACCATGATCACGTCGGGAAAATGCAGTCCAAAAACAAAGGAAGTAGGTTACAGCACAGTTGTTCGCCCACTGCTTGAATACTGCTCAGCAGTGTGAGATCCGTACCAGATAGGGTTGATAGAAGAGATAGAGAAGATCCAACGGAGAGCAGCGCGCTTCGTTACAGGATCATTTAGTAATCGCGAAAGCGTTACGGAGATGATAGATAAACTCCAGTGGAAGACTCTGCAAGACAGACGCTCAGTAGCTCGGTACGGGCTTTTGTTGAAATTTCGAGAACAGCGAGGAGTGAAGCAGTATATTGCTCCCTCCTACGTATATCTCGCGAAGAGACCATGAGGATAAAATCAGAGAAATTAGAGCCCACACAGAGGCGTACCGACAATCTTTCTTTCCATGAACAATACGAGACTGGAATAGGAGGGAGAACCGATAGAGGTACTCAAGGTACCCTCCGCCACATACCGTCATGTGACTTGCGGAGTATGGCTGTAGATGTAGATGTAGATGCAGAACACGGATCACTTGAGTACAAATGACAGCTCCGCCAATGCACTGCTTTTACAACTTGTGTACGTGGTCTACTGCCATCTGTATATGTCCATATCGCTGTCTCATAACATTCGTCGCCTGAGTGCAAATAGCACGCTGAGAACAGAAGAATTTCTGAAACACAGTCATTGGTAACGTCGAATTTAAACTTATATGTTGCGTCGTCTCTTCTGGAGGTATTTGTCTAGAGTCCAGCCTTGTACCAAACTGAAACTTGAACGACCGAATTTTCGGACAGGAAGAGAAGAGAAGCTTTGGAATTGTGATAGTGTAGGAGAGTGCTGAAGATTGGATGTTCAAAATGTTTCCATTGGATAACTAATGAGGAGGTACTTAACCGAAGTCGAGGAAGACGAAACTTTATGGAATAAGTTGTCTACGAAAAGGGACGTACATGTAGGTCACATCCAATGACGTCAAGAAATCGTGAGTTTGGCAACGGACGAAAGTTGAGGCGTAATAACTATGGAGAGCAGCAGGCTTGAATAAGACGCTTCTAATTGAGGTATGTTGCAGTAGTTATGCAAACAAGAAGAGGCTTCAACAGTATAGAGTGCCGTGGATAACTGTCATCTGACTGAAGAGTACGGCAGCGACGACAACATATCCACAGCTGCATTTGCATAACGTTAACACTTCAACTATTATATAAAATCTATGCTGCTAGTCATCAGTCTACTTCAGAATATCCTAATCACTTCATACGTGTCATACACGCAATGAAAGCATACCTTAGAGCAATTGTCCCAGCCATTCTGAGGCCGTTACCCCTGAGTGTATTCAGATATTAGCTAATACATTACCCCTTAACTAAACATTAAACTGGAAAAGAATTTCCTTTGAAGACGTTCATTTTTAAAATGACAAAAGATAAGTGATATTTAGTCATTGTAACTGTTTTATTAAATTGTGAGTTAATGAGTCAATGACACAACTGCAACCGCTGTATTCCACTTTATATATACATATGAAGCAATTCTAAGTGCATCGCGAGTGCTATCTACAGCGCCTTCTCAGAAAAGAAAGCTAACTCTCCACAGCCGGGTAGACTCCTGTTACGAAATACGCCTCCTCTCCAATGCTACTCTCCCTACGGATGCCTGCTTCACCAACAACGAGCACCCCCCCCCCCCCCTTCAAAAGAATATGTGCTCTATTCTTAGGCCTTCTGTAGGTAAATCATTTGACTGGTGGAATCCATCCATCTGAACCGGCAGAAGTTGGAAGTCTTCAGGCTGCCAATGTTTCGTCTGACTAATGCCTCTAAAATTAATAATATTAAGAATACAGTGTAAGCCCCACATCAGTGTTGTAGTCATTACATAGTTAGTGTTGCGTTGTGCTTACAGTTAGTTTATTCAAAATTGTTGAGGCTTTCGTGGCCACTTGTTGACAAACTGCCTGTTGGCTTCTGTCTCGGGTTCTTCGGCCGACGTTCATCTAATGATTTTTCTGACGTTTCGCCAGCACGAGTGGCTGGCATTGTCAAAGCTTCACCCTCCATTGCCGGTGGTGAACTGGAGCAGAGCTTATTTTGTTTTTTTTTTTTTTTTAAAAAAAAAGAGATGGGGCCCCTCCACGCCCGCACCAACGTGGTGACCAAACCAAAAGTTCTACTGTCACCTCCGTAAAACATGTTAGTTATCTAGTAAGTGGATCACAGGATGCTGGGCTGTGATGTTGTCCGTGCGTCTGGGTAAGGCTACGCATTAACACGGTCCATCAGGTGATAGATAGTGGACGAAACGCGAGTGAGGGTAGCGATTTGAAGAGCAGAGGGAAAAAAGTGCCATGGCTCGTGCCGTGGGAAAAAAACCTCTGCGACAGTGGGATGGGTAGTAAGAGCAGTAGTGGCTTACTAGCTGCGATAGCTCATGCAAGGTTGGATTTGTTAGTATGGGTATCATGCATCATTACCGTGACAAGCGATGGCGATGTATCCCAGTGGTTGCAGCTGCTACATTCCTGGAACAATCAAGATCGTTATACAGTAGTGGGAGATCGGCCATAGATCGTCTCACTGTGTGGGGATGTGTGGAGCTTGTTTGCATGCAGTGTACGGTACGGCTTCCCTGTGTGGTGCCAGTTATTCGGCAGTGTATTTCAGCTGGATATCCAGTAATAGCGTCTGATTAACAGGGGCTCGCCTGTGCCGTTATGTTTGCGTATGCTTGGCCATAGATGTTATGCCCTTACAAGTATATCTTTTGGTCTTTTATGTTTCCATCTATGGTTGTGGTCGTAGTTCCCCAGATTCAGAATAAACGGGTTCTGCGAATGTCTGGAATTTCTGTATAGTCTTGTGGTGAGTTTGTGGATTACCTCCGTGAGAGTCTCAAGTCGGTATTCCCGGTGAAGGTCCGCGATGCGTGTGTATCGTGGAGCATTGCTTATGATTTTGAGTACTTTGTTTTGTATGAGCTGCAGACGGCGCAGGCGTGTAGGCGCAGCGTATCCCCAGACAGGAGCTGCGTACGTCATCAGGGGTCGGATAAGTGTCATGTACATGGACCTCGACACCCTTCTGTTCAGTGTGCTACGCCTGTTGAGCATAGGATAGAGCTGTTTGAGCCTCGCGCTAGCTCGGTTGGTCATGTGTTGTATGTGGTCCCCCCAGAGTAATTTCCGGTCCAGCCAGACACCGAGGTATTTGACTTTCTCGCGGAAACGTATTGGACGTGCATGTAGGGTTATTGGTCTGCAGTAACGGTGTTTGCGCAGTTGCTTCGGTCTTCTAGTGAACAGAACGGCTTCGCACTTGTCGACGTTTACTCTAACACGCCATTTCTCCAACCAAGGCTCGGCCATTCTGAGTGCAGTCTGTAGGCGTGACGTAATGTTTGATGGTTTCCAATCTTGCGCAAGGATGGCTGTGTCATCCGCGTAGATTGCCATCATTGTGTTGTGTGTGGTTGGGAGATCGTTTATGTAGAGGTTAAACAGTAGGGGCCCTAGGATGCTTCCCTGGGGTACTCCCGCGTGTATACCGTGTCGTGTTGATTGTTTTCCCTGCACATCAGTGTTGAAACTCCTGTCTGTGAGGTATGAGTGTATTAGACGCAGCAGCCCGTCGGGGAATCCCGCGTCGCTGAGTTTGCGGATGAGGCCGTTGTGCCATAGACGGTCGAAAGCCTTTTCGATGTCCAGGAACACTGCCCCTGTAGCTTTGTTTATGTTGAAACCATGTGTTATATGTTCAACGACCCGTAGGAGTTGTTGTGTTGTGGAGTGGTGATTCCTGAAGCCGAATTGCTCCGGTCTCAGGATGTCATTTGTTATGCAGTGCCTAGTGATGCGTTTGAGAATCACCTTCTCAACAATCTTACTGAGCGAGCTCAGAAGGCTGATGGGTCGGTATTTTTGTGGGAGGCTGTGGTCTTTCCCCGGCTTCCTGAACATCAGGACCTTGGCCGTCTTCCAAAAGGCGGGGAAGTGTTGGTGTTTTAGTATGGCATTCGTTATGTGTGTTAGGTACTCTGTTGCTTTATCCGTGAACTCCTGGAGGACACGGTTTTGAATGCCATCATGACCAGGGGCTTTCCTAGCGGCGGAATGCATTATAGCCCAGGAGACTTCGGCTGCGCTAGCATGTCGAATGTCGTCGCGCGATGGTTGGGCTAGAATGCGTGTAACCTCTTGGTCAGAAGCAAGTGTGAACACTGGATCTGATGGTACCAGGTTCGGTGTGAATGACGCTGCGAGTGTTCGGGCCATTAGTTCTGCTTTCTCTTCCGCTGAGTATGCAGGTCCGTCGGGCCCTTGAAGCGTTGGGGTGTATATTTTCTCCCTGGTGAAGTGTCGGGCTAGTTGCCACACGCCAGGTCGTGTGGTGTCCAGCCCTTCGAGTTTTTGGTTCCACTGTTGTGTTCTATGTGTTTGTATTTTATCATGTATTATGCCCTGTAGTCTGTTAATGTGCCGTTTGAAGTACGGACGCCTGGTGCGCTGCCATTGTCTCCTGAGGCGATTCCTCATTGAGATTAGGCCCAGGATTTCCTGGGGCAGGGCCGCACTGCGTTGTTGTGAGGTGCGATCAGGTATGGTGCCTGCCATTGCGTCCTGGACGGCGTTAGTGAGGGTTTCTACTGCCTCCTCAATTTGTGCTGTTTCATTAATTTCGTGTATAGGTGGGATGTGGCTATCGAGCGTTTAGCTCGCGGGCGCAGGCTATATGTACCTGTCGCGCCAACGTCCGAGGGCTTCTCCGCGGTCATTTCCGGTGCGGTTCTCCTCTTGCTACCTGCGACGGTCGTTCGCTGCAGTACGGGAAGCCAGGATCCGTTGACCTTAAGGCTTTCCTCTTTCTTGTTCAAACTGTTCGCGTGTTTTTGTATTTCTACAGCTTCTCTGAACAAGCGCGTGTGATAGTGCTTCTCTACAGCCAGAACTTCCGTGTCGGCGAATTTTATTATATGGTCGGTCTCATTCAGTGCGTGCTCTGCCACGGCCGATTTCTCCACCTGCCCCAACCTGCAATGTCGCTTATGCTCTTTGATCCTGGTGTTAATGGATCGTCCAGTCATTCCGACATAAACTTTTCCGCATGTGCATGGTATGCGGTATATTCCCGACATTGCAAGTGGGTCTCTTTTCTCCTTCGCCGATCTAGGACACTCTTTGATCTTCCTTGTCGGTTTGAAAATCGTCTTTACGCCATGTTTGCGCAATATACGGCCGATTCTGTCCGTCACTCTGGGAATGTATGGCAGAAAGGCCGTACCCGACAATTCTTTTTCCGGTTCCTTACTTCGCCGAGGGTTGGGCTCTGTTACACTTCTAATATAATTTGTGGAGTAACCATTGCTCCTCAGGACAGTTTCCAGGTGTTGCATTTCTCGTTTGAGGTGTTGCGGCTCACATATTCGTCCTGCTCTCGTTACGAGCGTACTAATCATGCCTCTTTTCTGGCTCGGGTGGTGGTTTGACAGTTTGTGCAGGTATCGGTCCGTGTGAGTCGGTTTTCGATACACGCTGTGTCCCAGATCTTCGCCGTCCCTTGTGACCAGAACATCTAGAAATGGCAGTTTCTTGTCCTTTTCTACTTCCATGGTAAATGTTATGTTGGCATGGAGGCTGTTCAAGTGTCTTAGGAAGTCACTGAGCTGTTCTTCACCATGGCTCCACACCACGAAAGTATCATCGACGTACCTGTACCACACCTTAGGTTTGCAAGTCGCCGAGTCCCGTGCCTGTGCTTCGAATTGTTCCATGAAGAAGTTGGCCACCACTGGACTGAGAGGACTGACTACCCATGGCGACGCCTTCCAGCTGTTCGTAGAAATCGCCATTCCACGTGAAATAGCTCGTGGTGAGACATGCATGGAAGAGCTTTCTGATGTCTAGCGCAAAAATGGAACCGATGTGCTCCAGAGCGTCACTGAGTGGCACTTTCGTAAATAACGAAACAACATCAAAGCTGACCAGGATGTCGTTTGGTGCAAGTTTCAGTTTCTTCAGCTTCTCAATGAAATGTCCTGAGTCCTTAATGTATGTGTCGGTCTTCCCCACGTGTGGCTGGAGCAGAGAGGCCAAGTGTTTTGCCAGTTTATATGTCGGTGATCCAGGAGCGCTAACGATCGGTCTCAGTGGAACGTTGTTCTTATGGATCTTGGGTAATCCATACAGCCGAGGTGGTAGGGCTTCTGTGTTGCGCAGGTTTCTCTGTATGTCCGCCGGCAGAGAAGACGCCTTGATTAATCGATTCGTATTCCGTGTGATACGTTGCGTCGGATCTGCGCTTAGTTTTCGGTACGTCGTCGGATCCAATAGGTCTCGGATCTTTTGCTCATAATCTTCGGTCTTCATTACGACGGTCGCATTCCCCTTATCGGCAGGCAGTACCAATATACTCTTGTCGGCGTTGAGATTCTTAATGGCTTGTACCTCTTCTTTCTTCAGGTTGCAAGCTGGTGGTTTTGCTCGGCGCAGTATCCTGGCTGTTTCCGTGCGTATTTCCTCTGCCCTTTCACAAGGAAGGGTACGAATGGCTGCTTCGGTGTTGGCAATGATGTCCTCCATAGGTATAGTTCTCGGGATGATAGCGAAATTCCCTCCTTTTTGAAGAACAGACACTTCCTCTTCGGTGACTGATGTCCTCTCTCGCCTTTCTGTCACGTTGCCGAGATGAATGTGCTACACCGAAGTTCTTGAGATGTAAGCGCCTATTCACCACCGCCCAAGCACATCGTATCTACGACAGAATGGAACGAGCTTTTCTTCGTGAGCGAATACATACAACACGGAGAGACTTGGCAAGAACGGATCAGGAACTTCTGGACCTGTTCTATCAACTAAGTAGCAGAATGCATCGAGACGACTGGGACAAGATTGACAGCATCACTCACAGGAGCATGCAGAACGAACTCGAGCGCTGCACCGATCGACAGAAGAAAAAGTTTGAAAGATGCCGGAAGCACACCGACAAGGCGACTCCCGACATGTCACACACAGTGGTCAACCTCACTGAACGGCAATTGACCGAAGAGGAAGTGTCTGTTCTTCAAAAAGGAGGGAATTTCGCTATCATCCCGAGAACTATACCTATGGAGGACATCATTGCCAACACCGAAGCAGCCATTCGTACCCTTCCTTGTGAAAGGGCAGAGGAAATACGCACGGAAACAGCCAGGATACTGCGCCGAGCAAAACCACCAGCTTGCAACCTGAAGAAAGAAGAGGTACAAGCCATTAAGAATCTCAACGCCGACAAGAGTATATTGGTACTGCCTGCCGATAAGGGGAATGCGACCGTCGTAATGAAGACCGAAGATTATGAGCAAAAGATCCGAGACCTATTGGATCCGACGACGTACCGAAAACTAAGCGCAGATCCGACGCAACGTATCACACGGAATACGAATCGATTAATCAAGGCGTCTTCTCTGCCGGCGGACATACAGAGAAACCTGCGCAACACAGAAGCCCTACCACCTCGGCTGTATGGATTACCCAAGATCCATAAGAACAACGTTCCACTGAGACCGATCGTTAGCGCTCCTGGATCACCGACATATAAACTGGCAAAACACTTGGCCTCTCTGCTCCAGCCACACGTGGGGAAGACCGACACATACATTAAGGACTCAGGACATTTCATTGAGAAGCTGAAGAAACTGAAACTTGCACCAAACGACATCCTGGTCAGCTTTGATGTTGTTTCGTTATTTACGAAAGTGCCACTCAGTGACGCTCTGGAGCACATCGGTTCCATTTTTGCGCTAGACATCAGAAAGCTCTTCCATGCATGTCTCACCACGAGCTATTTCACGTGGAATGGCGATTTCTACGAACAGCTGGAAGGCGTCGCCATGGGTAGTCAGTCCTCTCAGTCCAGTGGTGGCCAACTTCTTCATGGAACAATTCGAAGCACAGGCACGGGACTCGGCGACTTGCAAACCTAAGGTGTGGTACAGGTACGTCGATGATACTTTCGTGGTGTGGAGCCATGGTGAAGAACAGCTCAGTGACTTCCTAAGACACTTGAACAGCCTCCATGCCAACATAACATTTACCATGGAAGTAGAAAAGGACAAGAAACTGCCATTTCTAGATGTTCTGGTCACAAGGGACGGCGAAGATCTGGGACACAGCGTGTATCGAAAACCGACTCACACGGACCGATACCTGCACAAACTGTCAAACCACCACCCGAGCCAGAAAAGAGGCATGATTAGTACGCTCGTAACGAGAGCAGGACGAATATGTGAGCCGCAACACCTCAAACGAGAAATGCAACACCTGGAAACTGTCCTGAGGAGCAATGGTTACTCCACAAATTATATTAGAAGTGTAACAGAGCCCAACCCTCGGCGAAGTAAGGAACCGGAAAAAGAATTGTCGGGTACGGCCTTTCTGCCATACATTCCCAGAGTGACGGACAGAATCGGCCGTATATTGCGCAAACATGGCGTAAAGACGATTTTCAAACCGACAAGGAAGATCAAAGAGTGTCCTAGATCGGCGAAGGAGAAAAGAGACCCACTTGCAATGTCGGGAATATACCGCATACCATGCACATGCGGAAAAGTTTATGTCGGAATGACTGGACGATCCATTAACACCAGGATCAAAGAGCATAAGCGACATTGCAGGTTGGGGCAGGTGGAGAAATCGGCCGTGGCAGAGCACGCACTGAATGAGACCGACCATATAATAAAATTCGCCGACACGGAAGTTCTGGCTGTAGAGAAGCACTATCACACGCGCTTGTTCAGAGAAGCTGTAGAAATACAAAAACACGCGAACAGTTTGAACAAGAAAGAGGAAAGCCTTAAGGTCAACGGATCCTGGCTTCCCGTACTGCAGCGAACGACCGTCGCAGGTAGCAAGAGGAGAACCGCACCGGAAATGACCGCGGAGAAGCCCTCGGACGTTGGCGCGACAGGTACATATTAGAGATGGGCAAAACTGTTCTTTTCAGAGATTGGATCAGAACTGTTCACTCCCTGAAATGAATTAGCTCTTTTTCATGACTCACCACTCATTTACAATAGAAAATAAATGGAAGGCACATTGCCCTTTAAACTTGGTTTATTCCAGTACTACACCTGTATTTTGATCTTATTTGATCCTATTTTGAAGTAACACAGATAATGAGTAAGAATTTTGTATTGTTTATTGAAATTTCCACGATATGACAAAGTTTTTGATTATTGATTTATTTTGCACTATCGTGGTTTTTTGGGTGATCAGAAAATGTTGTAACTTGAGATTTACATTAACAATATATTTGGCTATAATGTATTAAAATTTCATTAACCTCATACAAATACATCGCAAGCCATATATTTTTAAAGTGAACGTTTCCTTCCGAAGACGCCTAAAATCGCAAAATCCGTAGCAGAATAAGAAAAAAATATATAAATTTGACTGTAAAACGAAAGTGCTGCATATAGCCTTACGCAGAATAAAACAAGGAAAATATTGGTGTATCACATTTTGCGATATGTTTATCGGTTCGCTCGTAATTAAAGCGTAAATTCGAGTGTCCATAATAAAAATCCTATGGTAAGAGGAGTCATCAGCAACCTAATCTAATCAGTTTAAACAAATAAAAATAAAATAAAAACGATTGATGTATACATAACATAATAATGTAATATACATAGCGGTATTACTACGAAGAACAATATCCAGTGGGGACGAACTCCGATGCAGAGGCGCTGAGTCGAGCAGGTCGAGCCGCGAGCTGTATTGCTGCATGAGCTGAGACCGCAGAGACCAGAGTGACACCTGAGTCGCTTTGCTCAACGCTCTGGCTAGAGTCGAGACGGTGGGGTGAGCGTTGAGCGGGCGAGTTCCGAGGGTGGGGGGAGCTCACCCGCTCGGAGCCAAATCGTCCGTTCCATTGCGAGCAGGTTTTTGCAAGTAGTTCCTATGTTATCCGCTAGGTGGCTCTCTGTCCTGTTGCTCGCATCAACTGCCCAGAGGGCAGGACGTGCGACTGAAACGATCGCCGACAGAGTGCGATGCGAAGTTAAGCTGCGCCAGACACTGCACGCGGCAGACGACGCACAGAGACGGCACGGCATACGTGAAACACAAAATCCAATGGGGCACTGCACAATGCAGGCAGCTAAGGTAGAAGCAGGGCAGAGGCCGGCGCTGGCTGTGTTGTGTGGCGTGCAGTGTGCTCTGACCAGCAGACGCGCTGCTGATATGCTCCGTCTCTCTCTCTCTCTCTCTCTCTCTCTCTCTCTCTCTGCCGTGGGAAACGTTTGGAGCTACCGTTCTTTTTTTCTGAATCACTGATTGTTCACTCCTTTGAAAGATTAAACTCTATGAATTAGTTCAAGAGCGGATCCCCCATCTCTAGTACATATAGCCTGCGCCCGCGAGCTCGGCTCCAGTTCACCACCGGCAATGGAGGGTGAAGCTTTGACAATGCCAGCCACTCGTGCTGGCGAAACGTCAGAAAAATCATTAGATGAACGTCGGCCGAAGAACCCGAGACAGAAGCCAATAGGCAGTTTGTCAGTTAGTTTATTGTTGAGAAGTGAATAATGAGGTGACTTTTGGCCTATTTCGAGAACTACCAACAACATTTCATATTGTAGCGTATGTCATGTGTATGTCTAAGTTTTTATTGTCATAGGTGAACGGTACAAAGTACGTTTGTAGTGAGTGAACTATGTGAAGACGATGTTGTATTGTATTGTATTGTGTGTTAACCAGAGGCCTAGAAACGACGGAGAGGCTCCTTCCCCGCCACAGCCACAGTGGTCCACATCCCCACGACGACTACCACAGTCCACCCCTCCGCCTACCCACACCGAACTACTCTTTCAGGGTAATGGTGCGGTTCGGCCCCCGGTGGACGCCCCCCCCCCTCCCCCCCCCCCCCCCCCCCCCAGGGAGCGTCTACACGAGACGAGTGTACGCCCTATGTTTGCGTGGTAGAGTAACGGTGGTGTACTCGTACGTGGAGAACTTTTTTGCGCAGCAATCGCCGATATATTGTAGCTGAGGCGGAATAAGGGGAACCAGCCCGCATTCGTCGAAGGAGATGGAAAACCGCCTAAGAAACCATCCACAGGCTGGCCGGCTCACCGGACCGCGACACAAGTCCTGCGCGCGGTTTCATGCCGGGGGCCAGGTGCTCATTCCCAATCCGGAAAGCCTTGACTTAGATCGCACGGCTAACCAGGCGGGCGTGAAGATGATGTTATTCACACATTCATTTTACAAGCTGTAGCCTCCACCATATAGTGTCTCTCATTAAATCCAGTACTTAAAGCAAAATTCAGAACGTATGTAATCACTATTACGATTTTACGAAAATGGTGATACGAGTAATGATCTTATAAACATGATTTATTTTCGTGACCGAAAGACAACAAAATCTTTTCGTTTTTTATCCTTCAAAAAATTACATTTTCCCCTCGGGGCGGGGGGGGGGGTGTAGCACTCACCCCTGGTTGGGAAACACTGCTATGTAGGATGATTCAAATACCCCTATCGCTGGATTTTATTCAACTCGCAATGTCTTAAAATACCATGAGCAAGACTTCCATATTCTCTCACACGCTAGGTGCAAATTATTAGTCCCACAGAAAAAATTAACAGGACGTGTTGTTGGAAATTTAATGTAGTCAAAATCTGTATTGCGATGCGTTTTATCTAGAGCCCGTAGTTTTCGAATTATTCAAGAAAAGGATACAAAAGAGAGCTTCAAGTGCGATTTTCTTGGGTAACTCGAGTGACCTCCAGCGTAAACGTATCCCACTACAAAATTTGCAAACATTAAATTTCCTACAAAAAGGTCCTATTTAGTGTTTCTGTAGGACTAATAGCCTGCGCGTAGCGAGCAGGAGAACACGGAAATCTTGCGCATAGTATTTGAATGCGTTCTGACCTGCGAAAAGCCCCGTACTACAGGCAGCTGAATCACATTGGCATGAGTATTCAAATACAGAGATATGTAAACAGGCGGAATACGGTGCTGCGCTCGGCAACGCCTATATAAGACAAGTGTCTGGCACAGTTGTTAGGTCGGTTCCTGCTGTTACAATGGTGGGTTATCAAGATTTAAGTGGGTTTGAACGTTGTTTTATAGCCGGCGCACAGGTGCCGATGAAGTGGGGATTTTCCCGTACGAGCATTACACGAGCGTACCGTGCATTTCAGGAATTCGGTAAAACACCTAATCTCCGACGTCGCAGCGGCCGAAAAAGATCTTGCAACAATGGGAACAATGGCGACTGAAGAGAATCGTTCAACGTGACAGAAGTGCAACCCTTCTGCAAACTGCTGCAGATTTCAGTGCTGGGGCATCAACAAGTACTATCGTGCTCACCATTCAACGAAACATCATCGATATGGGCTTTTGGAATCGAAGGCCCGCTCGTGAAAACCTTGAAGACTGTACGACACAAAGCTTTACCCCTCGCCTGCATCCGTTAACACTGACATTTGACTATTGATGGCTCGAAACATGTTGCCTGGTCGAACGAGTCTCGTTTCAAATTGTATCGAGCGGATGGACGTGTAACGGTACGTCCGCAGCTCGTGGTCGTGCGGTAGCGTTCTCGCTTCCCGCGCCCGGGTTCCCGGGTTCGATTCCCGGCGGGGTCAGAGATTTTCTCTGCCTCGTGATGACTGGGTGTTGTGTTATGTGCTTAGGTTGGTTAGGGGACTGATGACCATAGATGTTAAGTCCCATAGTGCTCAGAGCCATTTGAACCATTTGTAACGGTACGGAGACAACTTCATGAATTCATGGACCTTGCCTGTCAGCAGAGGACTGTTCAAGATGGTGGAGACTCTGTGATGGTGTGGGGCGTGTGCAGTGGGAATGACATGGGCCCTCTGATACGTCTACATACGGCTCTAACAGGTGATGTGTACATAAGCATCCTTTAAATCACCGGCATCCATTCATATCCACTGTGCATTCCGACGGACTTCGGAAAATCCATCAGGACAATGCGACACCTCATACGTCCAGAATAGCTACCGAGTGGCTCCAGGAACACTCTTCAGAGTTTAAACACTTCGGCTGGCCACCAAACTCCCCAGACATGAACATTATTGAGAATATCTGGCATGCCTTGCAACGTGCTGTTTAGAAGAGATCTCCACCCCGTCGTACTCTTACGGATTTATTGACAGCCCTGTAGGATTCATGGTGTCAATTCCCTCCATCGTTACTTCAGACCCTAGTCGAGTCCATGCCACGTCTTGTTGCGGCACTTCTACGTGCTCGCAGGGGCCCTACACGATATTAGGCAGGTGTACCAGTTTCTTTAGCTCTTGAGTGTATATGCTTTTCCCCCAGTCACAGCAGTACATGAATAACTGCTAACACCACCATTATCTATTCATATGTCGAAATGAGGGACATCATTTTTCAGAACACTCAGACCAAATTAACTGCTGAATTTGAATTGATAATTTACTTTGTTATTGTCTATGGTAATGAATACGGACCTTCAGGTTAAACAGTTACGTTCGACATGTAAGTGTTTATATCTGGTCCACCGCTGCCGAAGCTTATCGGTAGACCTCAGTGCCTTTTAAGTCTCGCCTCACTAGACTCTGGAGACCAGCTGCCTATCGCGGAAGATAGCTCTGTCCGTTGTTTGGGCACGTCGTGTTTTGGAACGTGACAAATGGACTGGTAGACGTTAAGCTGCTCAGCTGACAACATAGTCATCGGACAGTCGCTTGGCGCATCCGCGGCTGTAAACAATAGCTTTCCCGCAGTCACAGACACTCCGATTTTTTCTGTTGTGTCGACGTTCGGAAGAAATAGTTTCAAACCTACAGATTCCCGAGCCATCTGGTAAGTTTTCTACGAAGTCAAACGTCACTACTTAATTAGATGGTAACGGAAACCAAGGTGCGCCTTGTTCCGCGTTACTGGTCGATGAACAAAATTCGAGCGAACAGAATATTAGATCGTCTTTGTGACTGGATTAAAGAATTCCTAGCAATCAGAGAAAACGAGTCGTTCACAACGGCAAAGAAGTTTCAGATATAAAACAACTTAATGAAGGGGCTGTTATAGGATCATTAGTCTTCTTAGTACATGTAAATGAACGACTGGATAACGGCAGAAGCTCTATGGGAATTATGCTGTTTTATGTAGAAAAGTTGCATAGGAAATTGTGGCGAAATGGAGGAAGAACTGCAGTGAGTCAATATAAGCAACCGTAAAGAATAGTCCATAAATGGCGGATTACGCGATTTTAGAGCAATCAGAGGAACCAGTGATATGCATTATCTGAGAGTCTGCATACAATGAGAACAGAGCGATTTAAAATGGAACGACCAAATTAAATTAATCTTGGTAGAGTCAGATAGCAGAATGAGATACATTAGAGGACTGTTAAGGAAGTATAGTCCACCTACGAGAAAGGAAGCTTACAAACCGTCTTTCGGATGTTGCCTGGGTACTGCCAAACAGTCTGGCACTATTACTAGATAGGTTTCGTAAAAAAAGTGGAGATGATCCAAAGAAGAGAAACAATTTTCGTCACGGGTTCGCTTAGTAAGCGTGAAAACGTCATTGAGATATTCATCAAATCCAAGGATCAGAGGCTGCAAGACAGGAGTTATGCATCGCTCTGTGGTTTAGCATAGTTCCTAGATATTCCAACAAATATATTGTTTCCTCACACGTATATCTTGTGAAAAGACCACGAAACTAAAACGAGACTCGAGATTTCCAACAACTGTTCTTCACGCGGACGATTCGTGGCGTCAACATAAAAGGAGACAAATGCCAATGGTGCGTGAAGTATCCTCCGTCACACACCAGAAAGTGGATTTTGAAGAACAGATGAGTATGTCGAAGTCTGTCTTCCTCTTTCAGTACTGTAGAACTACAGCTTCAAATTCTGCCGCTGTGCCGGCCGGAGTGGCGTGCGGTTCTAGGCGCTACAGTCTGAAACCGGGCTACCGCTACGGTCGCAGGTTCGAATCCTGCCTCGGGCATGGATGTGTATGGTGTCCTTAGGTTAGTTAGGTTTCATTAGTTCTAAGTTCTAGGCGACTGATGACCTCAGAAGTTAAGTCGCATAGTGCTCAGAGCCATTTGAACCATTTTTTTCTGCCGCTGTAACTTGTGTGATATTGCTCTGAATTTAAAACATATAGAAAGAAAATTATATTGTTTTTCTTTTTCTGTATATGGATATTTAAATATTCCAAGCAAATTAACTGTAGTAATAACTAAATATTTGTACGTGTGATTTAAAAGATATAGTACACTTTATCTCCTTACGACCTAAAAAACGAACATGAAAGTTGCTGTGTACAAAGGGAAAATTTGCAAGTTTCAATTTATCGGTTCGTTGACAAAAGCTTTGCACTTTGTACTTTTTGGTGATGTGTAGATGTAATTTCATCTCACTCGTAGGTAGGGAAGTAATACTCAACGGCCTATTTGATTTTTACGGTGATGGATTACTGTTCATCGTGCAGCGTCTCTTAGTCTTTCTACATTACTGTCCATTAAAATTGCTACACGAAGAGGAAATGCAGCTGATAAACGGGTATTCATTGGACAAATATATTATGCTAGTACTGACATGTGATTACATTTTCACTTAATTTGGGAGCATAAATCCTGAGAAATCAGTACCCAGAACAACCACCTCTGGCCGAAATAACGGCCTTGATAGTCCTGGGCATTGACAAACAGAACATGGATGGCGTGTACAGGCACAGCTTCAACACGATACCACAGTTCATCAAGAGTAGTGACTGGCGTATTGTGACGAGGCAGTTGCTCGGCCATCATTGACCAGACGTTTTCAATTGATGAGAGATCTGGAGAATGTGCTGACCAGGGCAGCAGTCGAAAATTTTATGTGTCCAGAAAGGCCCGTACAGGACATGCAACATGCGGTCGTGCATTTTCCTGCTGTAATGTACGTTTTCGCAGGGATCGAATGAAGAGTAGAGACACGGGTCGTAACACATCTGAAATGTAACGACCACTGTTCAAAGTGCCGTCAATGCGAACAAGAGGTTACCGAGACGTGTAACCAATGGCACCCCATACCATCACGCCGGGTGATACTCCTGTATGGCGATGACGAATACACGCTTCCAATGTGCATTCACCGCGATGTCGCCAAACACGGATGCGGCCATCATGATGGTGTACCAGAACCTGGATTCAACGGAAAAAGTGACTTTTCGCCATTCGTGCACCCCGGTTCGTCGTTGAGTACACTATCGCAGGCGCTCCTGTCTGTGATGCAGAGTCTAGGGTAACCACAGCTATAGTCTCCGAGCTGATAGTCCATGCTGCTGAAAACGTCGTCGAACTGTTCGTGCAGGTGGATGTTGTCTAGCAAACGACCCCATCTGTTGACTCAGGGCTCGAGACGTGGCTGCACGATCCGTTACAGCCATGCGGATAAGATGCCTGTCATCTCGACTGAAAGTGATACGAGGGCGTTCGGATCCAGCACGGCGTTCCGTATGATCCTCCTGAACCAACCTATTCCATATTCTGCTAACAGTCATTGTATCTCGCCAACGCGAGCACCAATGCGCGATATGATGAACCGCAATCGTGATAGGCTACAATCCGACCTTTGTCAAAGTCTGAAACGTGATGGTACGCATTTCTCCTCGTTACACGAGGCATCACAACAACGTTTCACCAGGCAACGCCGGTCAACTCTTGCTTTTGTATGAGAAATCGGTTCGAAACTTTCCTGATGACAGCACGTTGTAGGTGTCACCACTGGCGCAACCTTGTGTGAATGCTCTGAAAAGCGACTCATTTGCATATCACAGCATCTTCTTCCTGTCGGTTAAATTTCGCGTCTGCAGCACGTCATCTCCGTGGTGTAGGAATTTTAATGGCCCGTAGTGGATATGAAAAGAGACATAATATATTATGTATTAGAATTTTCCTTAACTGAATTTCTGTACGTGTTTTGTGAATCTTCTTTTCCGTCTTGTGAACAAACTCGCTTCCGCGAAATTTTCGTGGCTCCCGGAAAAATGCAATAATTGAGAGAAGGATTAAAGACATGTGACATAAAGCAGGCACCATAAAGTTCGAGAATGTACTAGAGGCAAACAATCTTTAAGAGATCTTTTCAAATCAAAAACAAAAGATAAATACAAACGCTAGTGCATTTGTTTCGCTAGATCACGATAGAATTAAATACTGCTGTCAACCGTCCTACATTTTGCTGTACCCAGCTTGATGTAGACTAACGTGAAGCAGCTCATAGTAACACCACGTGTGTTAATCACCTTGGACTGACAGAAAACGGCGAAGTAGAAGAGAACCCACTATATTATATGAATCGTATGTAGTGCGACTAGTAAACCCGAGGCATATGGTGTATGTCAGCAACAGCATTTATTTGATGCAGGAAACGTGAAATGTGGCTTGAACAGCAACTGTCTATAAATGGAAGCAGATTTACTTCATCTGAACAAGATAAAAAAACAATTATTGGCCTGACAATAAAAGTGTATCACCCTGTATGGGTGGAGGAAACGGAACTTCGCGGGTTGAGAACGAATGTGAAGTTACTTGAGTGATAAAAAAATCCAGTCATATTTATGAAGAACTTTTCAGTATGAGCCCACTTACTTTTACTACGCTGCAGCTGCTTTGACTAGGATGCATGAACTGAGTCGGCTGGTAAAGCTGTTGTAAAAATCGTTCTAACCTCTCCCGAAGCAAGTTGGGCAACAACTGTTGTAATTGGTCATTGATTTCCTGGGTACCGGCACTGTGGTGCCGTTGTTGTTCGAGCTGGTCCCATACATGTTCTATGGGGGACAAATGTTGCGGTTTTGCTGGCCACAGCAGTACCTCAACATCACACAGACGGTTCACACAGACACGTGCGATATGTGGACGAGCATTGTCCTGTTGGAAAATGGCACCAGGTTACCATCGCATGAGAGGTAACACACGAGGACGCACCTACATGCCGCCAGAGTTAACTCGATCACTATCAGGTGGGATCTAAAGTCATAACATTTGGTTCCCCCACACCACAGCACCAGGAGTAACACCGATTTGCTCCTCCCAACCACTGGAATACTGAGACATCTCACCAGGTCGCTTCCACACCCACCGATCACGATACTGCAAGGAAGTGCAGAGCCGTCATTCAAAGTTGAAAAGAAAACGACGCAGTTCATCAGCAGACCATGCTTCCCGGTCATGAAACCACTCCAAATGGAGACATCTGGAGTGTTTATCGGCAGCTTTTTCTTAGGACGGTAGTTCCCTAGTCCAACTGCTGCTGCTATCTAAACAATGGTGCGGAATGACACAGAATGTTTCAGGGAGTCCATTACTTGTTCCCGGATGAAGGGGTTACGATGTGGTTGGTGCACAATACGTTGACGAGTATGCCCAGCCTAACGTTTCGATGCAGATCAATATGGGACTACTGCTACATCCGAACGCCCAACAAAACTGGAAACTGCAAGATTTGTTTGGCTGCCAAAATGGAGACCGACAACGAAGCCCCTTTTGCACTCCGTTAGGTACGGATAACGCAGAACACCTGTGTGTTTCATTATGATTGGTCACCATATGACGCTCTTCACTCCTCATATGTACGCTACAAGGTCTGGTGACAACAGTAAATAAATAGTACTAACGCACTCTGGTACCCGCTCCATCTGTCACAGAGAATTACACTGACGATCAGACCATGTCGGCTATATGCTTCATTTTTTATGTCATGCCATGTACACTACTGGCCATTAAAATTGCTACACCACGAAGATGACGTGCTACGGACATGAAATTTAACTGACAGGAAGAAGATGCTGTGATATGCACATGGTTAGCTTTTCAGAGCATTCACACAAGGTTGGCGCCTACAACGTGCTGACATGAGGAAAGTTTCCAACCGATTTCTCATACACAAACAGCAGTACACCGGCTTTGCTTGGTGAAACGTTTTTGTGATGCCTCGTGTAAGGAGGAGAAATGCGTACCATCACCTTTCTGACTTAGATAAAGGTCGGATTGTAGCCTATTGCGATTGCGGGTTATCGTGTCGCGACATTGCTGTCCGCGTTGGTCGAGATGCAATGACTGTTAGCAGAATATGTAATCGGTGGGTTCAAGAGGGTAATAAGGAACGCCTTGCTGGATCCCAACAGCCTCATATCACTACCATTCGAGATGACAGGCATCTTATCCGCATGGCTGTAACGGATCGTAAAGCCACGTCTCCATCCCTGAGTCAACAGATGGGGACGTTTGCAAGACAACAACCATCTGCACGAACAGTTCAACGACATTTGCAGCAGCATGGACTATAAGCTCGGATACCATGGCTGCGGTTACCCTTGACGCTGCATCACGGACAGGAGCGCCTGCGATCGTGTACTCAACGACGAACCTGGGTGCACTAATGGCAAAACGTGATTTTTTCGGATGAATCCAGGTTCGGTTAACAGCATCATGATGGTGTGGTGTCACCGCCAGACACCACACTTGCTAGGTGGTAGCCTTTAAATCGGCCGCGGTCCATTAGTATACGTCGGACCCACGTGTCGCCACTGTCAGTGATCGCAGACCGAGCGCCGCCACACGGCAGGTCTAGAGAGACTTACTAGCACTCGCCCCAGTTGTACAGCCGACGTTCATAGCAGTGGTTCACTGACAAATTACGCTCTCATTTGCCGAGACGATAGTTAGCATAGCCTTCAGCCACGTCATTTGCTACGACCTAGCAAGCCGCCATATTCAATTGATATTTATATTGAAGCATGTACAGTCAAGAGCAATGTACACCAATTATGGATTAAAGTTAAGTATTACATCATCTATGTACTTTATTTGCAATTCTCAAGACATTGTCCTGTTCCAGACCTCACGCCAGTTAGCATGTAATTAAACGCGTGCATTTCGGCCTCCTCTAGCAACACGGTGTTGGCTCTTCTGCCAACACTACATTGGCGACGAGGATTTTGTGTTTGTTGATAAATTTACTTGTCATGGCTTCGCCACAATCTCCAGATGTACTGTCCGGATTTTATCGCTTGCAGAATCAGCAGACGCAGGCGTTATTGGACGCCCTTGGACAGCTCGTCCAGGGTCAACGTGCAATGCTAAACGATGCGGCGGCCGCCGCTCCACCGCTACCGCAGCCACAACACGCAGTTGCACCACCTTTTCGTCCTTTTGATGCGGCACTGGAAAGATGGACGGAGTGGTCACGCCAATTTGGATTCCATCTCGCCGCCTACGGAATTCATGGTAACGAGCGGCAGCCTTTTTTGTTAGCATCCGTCGGGGTGCACACGTACCGAGTGATAGTGAAATTATTTCCCCGACGCGACGTAGCAACTCTGTCCTACGACGAAATTTTGTCTGCATTAGATACATATTTCAAAGAATCAGTCAATGTCGTTGCAAAAAGGTATACGTTCTTTCGTACAAAACGTACGGCCGGTCAGACTAATCGGGAGTGGGTTGCAACTTTGCAGGGCCTTACTAGGGATTGTGCTTTTGAGTGTGAATGTTGACTCCCTTATTCAGATGCTATGATGCGTGATGCAATTGCACAGAACGTTTCTGATGTTCGTATCAGGGAACAGATTTTGAAACAAGTCAATCCCTCCCTTCAACAAGTGATGGACATATTGGATAGGCAAGACACACTTGACTTTGCTCAGGAATCATTTGAAACTTCGCCAGCTGTGTGTCACAATAACCGGCCCGCCGGGCGAGCTGCACGGAACAGTAAACAGCCCTCGCGCTCGTCCGCGCAGCTGCCGCCAAGCTCTCCGCTACGTTTGCCGCGCCAGCAAGCAAATGCAGTGCTAAAGTCATGCCCGCGGTGTGCTACTAGACATTCGCGTGAGAATTGCCCGTCACGCCAAGCTATTTGCTTTTTCTGTAATAAAAAAGGACATGTTCAGAGTGTTTGCCAGAAAAAGCTCAGATCGGACACTAACAACCATTCCAGGCCCTGTGCTTCGCGCGGGAATCGGAATCGAACCAAGAATGCTCAGGCTCGTGAACCTTCGCCCATGGATATTCATGTAGTTAATTCCACTCCACACAGTGCCACTCTCTCTAACAGTGACTGTGTTCGTCCCACAAAAAGAGTGCGTCGACGTCGCAGGAAATCCCGTCAAGTCGCGAGTGATTCTGTACCAGTGTCTGTACACGTTGCACGAGACAGTCGCTCTTGTCGTCAGCAGGACAATAAACTTTTGGTAGATTTGGTCTTAAATGGCAACGTGATACCATTCCAGCTCGATACCGGAGCTGCAGTTTCATTAATCAATAAAGACACGTACAAACAACTGGGCACACCTCCCTTGCGTGCCGCAAATGTTAAGTTAACTAGCTATTCCGGTCAGAATGTCCCTGTGTTAGGAAAGTGCAGCTTTCTTGCAACATACAAGGGACATACAAAACTTGTGTCTTTTTACGTCCTTCGTTCTTCTTCTGCTGTGAACTTGTTTGGTTTAGATTAATTTCAGTTGTTTAACTTGTCTATAGTCAATCAGGTCCTATCAGTGAACCAGACTGTGCCATCAGCCAGTGTTTCTCGTCTATGTGAAGAATTTGCTGACATTTTTGCACTGGGCCTTGGTTGCGCTAAGAACTATGAAGCACATTTGGAACTGAAAGTAAACGCGCAACCGAAATTTTTCCGAGCGCGCAATGTTCCCCACGCATTGCGTGATGAGGTCGCAAGAACATTACACGATTTGGAATCACAAGGTGTGATTGAACTTGTGCAGGCTTCTCTCTGGGCATCACCCTTAGTAATTTTGCCAAAACCTTCCGGAAAATTGAGACTTTGTGTGGACTTCAAGGCAACGGTGAATCCACAACTAGTGATTGCAACTTTTCCTTTACCCCGCCCGGAAGATCTTTTTGACAAACTGTGCCCGGGTAAATATTTTTCGAAGTTGGACCTAGCAGATGCGTACTTGCAAATACCGGTGGACGAAGGATCCCAGCGCGTTTTGGTGGTTAACACGCATCTTGGTTTGTATAGATTTAAAAGACTGCCATTCGGGTGTGCATCTGCCCCTGCATTGTTTCAACAATATTTACAAACTGTTTGTGCAGCGGTCCCTACTGCAGCAAACTATCTGGACGATATTGTGATCTCCGGAAAGACGGAAGAAGAACATTTAGCCAATCTCCGAATATTATTTCAGGTCTTGCGACAAAATGGTCTTCGCTTGCGGAAGGACAAATGTGTGTTTTTTGCTCGTGACTTACCCTATCTGGGACATTTAATCAATGCCCAAGGCATACATCCCAGTCCAGAACACCTCCGTGCCATACAAGACTTGCCTTCGCCGCAGAATTTGAAGCAGCTACAGAGTGTGCTGGGAAAAATTGATTATTACAACAAATATGTGCGAAACGCCTCTTCCATTTCAGCTCCGCTTCATCGCTTACGCCGTAAAGGTGTTCCGTTTGTCTGGACGACGGAATGCGAACGCGCCTTTCGCCAGTTGAAATCGGCGTTGCTTTCAAATACTTGCCTTACGCCATTCGATCCCCAGAAACCCCTTTTGTTGATGGTAGATGCATCGGATTTCGGGATCGGTGCTGTGCTTGCGCACACAGATGGATCGCATGATAGCCCTATTGCCTTTGCGTCCAAATTGCTCTCGTCTGTGCAAAGACATTATTCACAGATTGAGAAAGAAGCTTTGGCTCTCGTATTAGGTGTTACTAAGTTTCATGATTTCTTGTATGGTCGTCACTTTACCATCATCACAGACCACAAACCTTTGACATCGCTTTTTCATCCGAACAAGCCTGTACCTCCACGTACAGCGCACAATTTCATTCGCTGGTCTATTTTCCTCTCGCAGTACCACTACGATATCTTGTATTGGTCCACTGCTAAGCACGGAAACGCTGATGCGTTGTCACGTTTGCCTGTTGCTGAGGATAGAGCATTAGATTCCTCCGAACTTGCTTGGCTGTTCATTGATTCGGAAACCGATGACGTGGTCGAATCGTTTCCGATTGATTTTCGTCGTGTAGCTACAGCCACAGCTGCTGACCCTGTCCTTGCTACCGTTTTGCGTTTTGTTGCTACGCAATGGCCCTTGTCAAAGTCACGGATCGAGGATCCGTTGGTTCGCCGATTTTTTGCTCACAAGGAGAGACTTTTTGTTCGACGTGGTGTTTTGCTGTTGCGTTCTGATAATGATCAGTCCAGGGTCGTGGTCCCACGTTCGTTACAGTCCTCTGTCTTACGGCTTCTCCACCACGGACATTGGGGTATAGTGCGAACGAAACAACTTGCTCGTTAGCACTGTGCTTGGTTCGGAATCGATGCTGCGATTACGAATATGTGCTCTTCTTGCATGGCGTGTGCCGAACAACAATCAGCACCACAGCGGAAATTCTTTGCATGGCCAAAAGCCACTTCCCCTTGGGAACGCTTACACGTTGATTTTGCTGGTCCATTCTGGAATGCTAGATGGTTGGTTGTGGTCGATTCATTCAGTAATTTTCCTTTTGTTGTCCGGATGTCTTCCACGACGTCATCTGCCACCATCCAAGCGTTATCCGCTATCTTTTGCATTGAAGGTCTTCCGCAGACTATTGTTTCGGACAATGGCCCACAATTTATGTCCGCAGAATTTCAGTCATTCTGCAAGGCCAATGGTATTCTACATCTGACATCCGCGCCGTTTTCGCCTCACTCGAACGGTGCCGCTGAACGATTGGTCCGGACTTTCAAGTCACTGATGTTGAAGTTGAAAGGGTCGCATTCTCGGGAGGACGCGTTATTGCTCTTTTTGTCCTCGTATCGCTCTCAGCCGAGATGGTCGTTCGCCGGCTGAGTTGCTCCACGGTCGTCCTCATCGAACCTTGATGTCTTTGCTACATCCGCCGCATCAGGTTTCTGTGCAGCGGCAGCCACCAGCTTTTCCTCCAGGCGACGTTGGCTATTATCGCAACTATCGAGGTTCATGGCGTTGGCTCGCAGGGCGCATTCTTCGCTGCCTCGGCCGCGCTATGTATCTGGTTTTGGGGGCCTCTGGTGAGGTGCGTCGGCATCTCAATCAGCTGCGCCTCTGTCGTCGCACGGGTTCTGCCGCTCCCCGTCTGCTTTCAGCGACGGTGCCGTCAGGTCAGCGCCCTGGGGACCCATCTACTGGCTCGCCTCATCCCCAGGTATTACCGACGCTGCCTTCCATTTTGCCCCATGGCGACGGGCCGCCGCCGCCGCCTGTTCTCCCGCCGGCGACGCCCGCAGTGGACGCTTCGCTCCAACCGCCGGGCGCCTCCCTGGGTCACGCGCCGCCGATCGCTTCCCGTGACCAGCTGTCCTCCGAAATGGACCTCTTGCCCGCTCCGGTCCAGATGTCGTCTTCGCCCGTCGGGTGCGCCGCCCCGATGGAGGTCGACTCTTCGGCCCTTCCTATCTCTCTATGGGCGCATACACCGCATATTGGCGTGCACCCTGGACTAGGTTTTCCGGCGTTTCCTAGCTCCCCTCGGACCGAATGGCCGGGTGCGGGTGGCACAGCCTCGCCTGTTGTTAGGCTCCCCACCTCGTCGCATACGTCAACATGGGGTCCTCCCCACGGCGGGCGGAAGCCTTATAACACAACCGTTCGCCGATTTGCGGGGGAGGAATGTGGTGTCACCGCCAGACACCACACTTGCTAGGTGGTAGCCTTTAAATCGGCCGCGATCCATTAGTATACGTCGGACCCGCGTGTCGCCACTGTCAGTGATCGCAGACCGAGCGCCGCCACACGGCAGGTCTAGAGAGACTTACTAGCACTCGCCCCAGTTGTACAGCCGACGTTCATAGCAGTGGTTCACTGACAAATTACGCTCTCATTTGCCGAGACGATAGTTGGGATAGCCTTCAGCTACGTCATTTGCTACGACCTAGCAAGCCGCCGTATTCAATCGATATTTATATTGAAGCATGTACAGTCAAGAGCAATGTACACCAATTATGGATTAAAGTTAAGTATTACATCATTTATGTACTTTATTTGCAATTCTCAAGACATTCTCCTGTTCCAGACCTCACGCCGGTCAGCGTGTAATTAAACGCGTGCATTTCGGCCTCCTCTAGCAACACGGTGTTGGCTCTTCTGCCAACACTACAGATGGTGTCATCCGTGTTTGGCGACATCGCGGTGAACGCACATTGGAAGCGTGTATTCGTCATCGCCATACACACGTGTTGGTCACCTCTTGTTCGCATTGACGGCACTTTGAACAGTGGACACTACAGTTCAGATGTGTTACGACCCGTGGCTCTACCCTTCATTCGATACTTGCGAAACCCTACAATTCAGCAGGATAATGCACGACCGCATGTTGCATGTCCTGTACGGGCCTTTCTGGATACAGAAAATGTTCGACTGCTGCCCTGGCCAGCACATTCTCCAGATCTCTCACCAATTGAAAACGTCTGGTCAATGGTGGCCGAGCAACTGGCTCGTCACAATACGCCAGTCGCTACTGTTGATGAACTGTGGTATCGTGTTGAAGCTGGATGGGCAGGTGTACCTGTACACGCTTTCCAAGTTCTATTTGACTTAATGTCGAGGCGTATCAAGGCTATTACGGCCAGAGGTGTTTTTTCTGGGTATTGATTTCTCAGGCTCTATGCATCCAAATAGCATGAAAATGTAATCACATGTCAGTTCTAGTATAATATATTGGTCAAATGAATACCCGTTTATCATTTGCGTTTCTTGTTGGTGTAGCAGTTTTAATGGCCAGTAGTGTATGTTGACACTGAGACCAGAAATTAATATTTAACGGAGATGACAAGGACATAAATTTAAATTAAATTTCTTATTTCAAAGGCAGCAGGTACTCTTACTGGGCATGTAACAATCCCCGTATTCTCCTTAAGTTCATTAAGAATCCATGGAAAATGTAAATAGAGGTTCCCTGTCACGAACGTCAACTCCGTTTGTGGAGTCACATCATTGCGTCACCACCATCCGAAACAAAGGACAAGTATAAATGGTTGTGCAGCGAAGTATGCAACGAATGTAAAGGTTACTGTGGAAGTTTCCGGCGAAGTTTTATTATTCACTTGCGCTACGAATAATGATTCTAACTTATCATATGCCAGGGATGGTGGTATGATTGTAGAAGGATGTGGAGAATAAGTAGTCAGTATCAATGGTACCACGCACAGAGAAGAATCGAATCGACACGGCGGATCAATAATCGTAGGTTGGTATGACCGCCAGCCTAAGTGTAACTTTTAGACGATTTCAGACGTTTGTTTAGGCAGATGCTGGATTGTCATATTCCACCCCAAAAAATGCTTTACACGAACAGTTAAAATTTGAAAACACATAGAACAATGTGTACACAATTTACAAAAAAAAATGTTCAAATGTGTGTGAAATCTTATGGGACTTAACTGCTAAGGCCATCAGTCCCTAAGCTTACACACTACTTAACCTAAATTATCCTAAGGAAAAACACACACACCCATGCCCGAGAGAGGATTCGAATCTCCGCCGGGATCAGCCGCACAGTCCAGGACTGCAGCGGCTAAGACCGCTCGGCTAATTCCGTGCGGCACACAATTTACAGACAGATGGCTCACTAGGCTTCCCTCCTAAACTTACCTCCCTTAGATTAACTTGATGACTGTGGCGTCCACAAGAGCCTCCAAATTAATTTTACGTATTTCAAAAAAATTGTTCAAATGGCTCTGAGCACTATGGGACTTAACATCTGTGGTCATCAGTCCCATAGAACTTAGACCTACTTAAACCTAACTAACCTAAGGACATCACAAACATCCATGCCCGAGGCAGGATTCGAACCTGCGACCGTAGCAGTCGCGCGGTTTCGGACTGAGCACCTAGAACCGCTAGACCACCGCGGCTGGCTTACGTATTTCCAACGCCTGAAAAAGCAGACCCATTCTCGACGGAATAAATGCTAGAGAAAAGACAGAAAGACCAGTTGTACCAGATTCGAAAGATTATTCAAAACGTGTCCTAAGCGGTTTCTACGAACACAAGAATATCCACAAGTGTAGCTAATGCTAGGTGACAAGACAACTGAAGTTCACAATAAATTTATGATTTTTCTCAGTACAAGTGAATAATGAATATGTTTATAAGAGACACATATGTGTGGAATAGGCACCTAACTGAATTCTTGTCCTGTTATAGAAATATCAACAATTCATATATATCCCACACTAAGGGACATGACTGGGAAGAGTTCACCGTAGAGTTGATAGTTATATTATACTATTATAACAGTCCACTTCACCAAACCAGTCTGCTGTAATCGTCATAAAACAAATTAGGATCAAGTTCTAAAATCTACTTGACAACAGCTTCCTGAACGTTAGCATCGGTTTTGAAGTGAAGGCAGACTAGATGCATCTTTAACAGCTCGAAGACGCGATAAACGTTTGGAAGGAGGTGTGGGCTGTGTGGAGGTACTACAATACAGTTCATCGGAAAACACAGTACCAAATCGCACGTACCGAGGCACTATGCGGACAGGTGCTTTGGTGGAATACGACCCCTGTCGAAAGCAGTCCCAGTCGTTTCCTCCTGATCGCCTTTTGTAGCGGGATGTATTAAAAGTGGTGAAATTTGCACCCAATCAGGAATCTTTGAAATTTACACCCTGTTTACCAGAAAACTACCTGCTAACTACGAAGCAGCCCACCTGCACACCCACTCCACGCTCACCCACTCCCTCCGGTCGCAGTGGGGTGTTGCGAGGCCCTGTCCGAGCTACGCAAACGACCAGCGTAAACAAAATATCCTACTGCCGGCAGAAGTGCAAAAGCGCCACCAGTTGTCTTCGTAACGGTCTATTTTATTCCCCCTTGCTTACGCTTGTGACACTGGTTCTGCTTGCTTTAACGTTAATACGGGTATTTTCATGTCCTTTTATGATGCATATTTACACACACAACAGTGCTCTGCAATTCACTCTTGCCGGCCTCTGTGACCGAGCGGTTCTAGGCACTTCAGTCCGGAACCGCGCTGCTGCTACGATCGCAGGTTCGAATCCTGCCTCGGGCATGGATGTGTGTGATGTCCTTAGGTTAGTTAGGTTTAAGTAGTTCTACGTTTAGGGGACTGATGACCACAGATGTTACCTCCCATTGTGCTTAGAGCCATTTGAACCATTTGAAGTCAGTCTTAAGTGACTGTCAGAGGGTTCATTGATCCACTTTCACACTATTTCTGTATCGTTCCACTTTCGATAAAAGCGCAGGAGACAACACCTAAGTATTTCCGTACGAGATATTATTTCTGTTATTAAGATCATTTCTCCTTACGTAGGCGTTTTCGTATCTGGAGAGAAAGTAGGAGATTGAGATTTAGGGAAAATATCTCGCAGCAACTAAAAACGCCTTTGTCTTAATCATGGCCACTCCAACACGCGTATCATGTACGTGACACTCTCTCCCTTCTGTCGCTTTAATACAAAACGACTTCCTGTTCCTTGGAGTTTCTGGATGTCCACCAACAATCCTGTCTGCTAAGAATCACATCACATGCCGTACGGCAATACTTTAACAGATGACGCACAAGCATATGTAGGGAGGCTCTTTAGTACACCTGCTACATCTTCCGTTCTGCCAATAAAACGCCGTCTTCTGTTTGCTTTCCCCACGAGATTATCAATGTGATCGTTCCAATAATGGTTCAAATGGCTCTGAGAACTATGGGACTCAACTGCTGTGGTCATAAGTCCCCTAGAACTTAGAACTACTTAAACCTAACTAACCTAAGGACAGCACACGACACCCAGCCATCACGAGGCAGAGAAAATCCCTGGCCCCGCCGGGAATCGAACCAGGGAACCCGGGCGTGGGAAGCGAGAACGCTACCGCACAACCACGAGATGCGGGCGTTCCAATAATGTTTGTAACTACTTAGAAGAACTGACAGCAATTAGATTTGTGCGATTTGTCATGTAACTGAATGTTACCGAGCTCCTTTTAGTACCAGTTTGAACGAGATCACACTTTTCCTTATTTAGCGCCACAATTGTAACTTTTCGTATTATACAGACATTTGCGTAAATCATATTGCAGTTGGTTTTCATATTGTGTTGACTTTCCCAGAAGATGACAGCATCACCTGCAAACATTCTAACAGGCTACCCAGATATTCTCATAAATAATTTGTATATATTAGGAACAGCAAAAGACCTATAATGCTTCCTTGAGGAGCGCCAAAAATCACTTCCATTGCTTCCCACGCCCGGGTTTCCGGGTTCGATTCCCGGCGGGGTCAGGGATTTTCGCTGCCTCGTGATGACTGGGTGTTGTGTGCTGTCCTTAGGTTAGTTAGGTTTAAGTAGTTCTAAGTTCTAGGGGACTGATGACCATAGATGTTAAGTCCCATAGCGCTCAGAGCCATTTGAACCATTTTCACTCCCATTTTACACGATGACTCTCCATTATTTACTACCAACCGTGACCTTTCTGACAGAAAATCGCGAATCCAGTCGCACAACTGAGACGATAATTCATAGGTACGCAATCTGATTAGAGGCCCAGAATGAAATTTTCACACTGCAGCGTCGCAGAAGTCGCTTGTGAGAAACGGTATCAAAAGTCAACTGGAAATCAGGAAAAATGGAATCAATTTGAGATCCCTTGTCGATAGCACTCATTGCTTGATGAGAATAAAGAGCTAGTTGTGTTTCACAAGAATCATTATACTGAAACCATACTATGTGTCAATGGATCGTTTTCTTGGAGGTAATTCACAATGTTCGAAAACACTATAATTATGTTCCAAAATTCTACTGAAAATCGATGTCGTGACACGAGTATGTAATCCAGCGGATTAATCCTATTTCCTTTCTTAAGGATTGGTGTGACCTGTGCAAGTTACTCGTTTTTTGGTACAGATGTTTCGTCAAGCGAGTGTTTGTATATGATCGCAAAATTTAGAGCTATTACATCAGCGTACTCTGAAAGGAAACTACCTGGTATGCAAGCGGATCATAAGACTTGTCTCTATTAAAAGATCTGAGTTTTTTCGCTACATCGACGATATCTACTTCTAAGTTAGTTGGCAGCAGTTCATGATTCGAAATATAGATAGTTGACTTCGTCTTATTTGGCGAAGGAATTTCAGAAAAATGAATTTAGTAACTCCCCTTTAGCAGCGCTGTCATAGGCAGCATTACGTGCATATTCCGTCTTAGTGTGAAAACTTGTTACGCATTGTCACCTCAAAAATTTTTGTTCTTTTGTTACGTACGTTATGCTGACACGTAAGTGGTAACGGATACTTTGTTCTTTTAAAACGTATCTTACTTCTAAAACAGTATTATAATTATCATTTATCTTCCACTTAGCAATAACGACAATTATATGCAGAATTATCCAGGAGTATTGTTCCTACATAATTCTGCCACCACTTAAAAGAGAAGTGATGCAGATATTCAGGACCCGATGGGATCCCTATCAGATTTTGTACCAGATTTCCGTCCGAGTTAGCCCCAGTTTAACCATCATCTATCATAGATC
Source organism: Schistocerca nitens (assembly GCF_023898315.1). Taxonomy (NCBI): domain Eukaryota; kingdom Metazoa; phylum Arthropoda; class Insecta; order Orthoptera; family Acrididae; genus Schistocerca; species Schistocerca nitens. Next base: position 256,130,513 of record NC_064618.1, read on the forward strand.
CCTAGAACAAAAAACAGTGCTCAATGGTTGGAAGATAGCATTAGTCACAACCTTATACAAGAAGCGTATCAGAAGTGAACCATAAGGCAAATGTCCAATATCCTTCAGAGCCATTTCTTGTATAATCTTAGAACATATTTTGAGCTCGAACGTAACGCGATATCTCCTTCACTCAGACAGCATGTATTCCGGAAACATCAAAAAAAGAAGTACTCCGTCGTCAGACCACGAGTGGCCTACCGGGACCATCTGACCGCCGTGTCATCCTCAGAGGAGGATGTGGATAGGAGGGGCGTGGGGTCAGCACACCGCTCTCTCGGTCGTTGTGATGGTAAGCTTCACCGAAGCCGCTACTATTCGGTCGAGTAGCTCCTCAATTGGCATCACGAGGTTGAGTGCACTCCGAAAAATGGCAACAGCGCATGGCGGCTGGATGGTCGCCCATCCAAGTGCCCGCCACGCCCAACAGCGTTTAACTTCGGTGATCTCGCGGGAACCGGTGTATCCCCTGCGGCAAGGCCGTTGCCCCAATTCCAGAAACATCAACCATATCAAACCCAATTCTGCAGCCTTTTCACATGACATCCTGAAAGCCATGGATCAGGACACTTAGGTAGACGCATAATTTCTTCATTTCCAAAAATCATGATAATATGTATCACATCTAAACTTATTATCACAAGTACAATCGTGTGGAGTATCAGGCGAAATTTGTTACTGGAATGAGGAACTTTTCGTAGGGAGGATGCAGCAAGTTATCTTGGGTGGAGAGTCATCACCGCCAGATACAGAAGTACCATCGTGTGTGCCTCAAGTGTGTGCTGGGACTCCTGTTGTTAACGCAGAAATGATCTTACGGACAATATTCTAGCAACAAATTTTCTCAGATCATGTAGTCACATATAATGCAGTACTGTCTTAAAAAAAGGTGCACAAATTTTCAGTTAGACCTTGATAATATTTTAAAGTGCTAAAAAGGCTGATAACTTGCTTAAAATGTTCATAAATGTGACACTGTATACTTCACAAAATAAAAACAACGTGGTACACTTCGCCTACAATATCACCACGTCATGGTCGAAATCGGTCTACCAATACGAATACCAGCGTCCAACATTTCGCAGGGATATGAAATGAAGTGATCACATAGGCTCAGATATAGGTAAAACAGGCGGCAGCCTTTGGTTCATTGGTAAGATACTGGGGAAATGCAAATGGTATACAAATAGACCATACAGGCACTCGTTCGACCCATCCTAGAATATTGCTCAACTGTGTGGGAGCCGCGCCAAATAGGATTACCAGGTGTCATTCAACGAAAAAGAGAAAACTGGCATTAGAGGCCACAGGTTTGATTGACCAGTGGGAGAGTGTCACAGAGATGCAGATGAAACTGAACTGGCAGACACATCAAGATGGAGGAAACCTATCCAGAGTTTGTTCAGGTATAGTTCCTGAGTGGTTTCGTTAGAGTACCCGTGGCCTCCGATGGCTCGTTGCAGAGTAATAACGTAATTATGCCTTAATAGGCTTTGTTAGGGAGAATTACCTTTGTTTATGTGAAGATAGTTTCACAGCAGTGAAAACGGCTGTATTACGCCACCACGAAACTGTAATAACAAAAAAGGATCGGGTTACTGTTAGGCGCCTGTGTACAGATGCAAAACTGCTGTCTGGGGTTGCCTTCGCCGTGGGAAGAACTGAGCATATCGTTGAAGTGCCGTTTCTCCACTGCTTTCGGTGAACCCATAGACGAGATACGTAGCGGGCGAGTCTTCATCAGTAAACCTATCCATACTGTTGTGTATCAGCCTTAACGTAGAGCTAACGCTGCTGGAAAAATCAACAGGACCGAGCAGTAATAACTGCAAGTTAGAACACCAGAACTAAAGGAGGTCTTATTCTTGTCTACCGGAAGTGACGTAAGTGAAAGGAGCAAGTTTGTTTCCGAACAAGACACGCAGAGCATTCCCATCGACATTTTCACTGTTGTCCAGATGTTTTCAGTTCAATAACGAAATATGAGATAATAAAGCAAACTAATTGCAATTATCCTGTAACGAACCACCGGACACCACAAGTCCCTTACTCCAAAACACTAAGAAAATATCCCTGAACTATCTCCAAAATGATGTCAGTGAAGTTCTGGTTCACCCTGTATGCACATGAAATCGCTTTTTCGTTAAAACTACAACGCAGCTTATGCACATTATACACTGCTGGCCAATAAATTGCTACACCACGAAGATGACGTGCTATAAACGCGAAATTTAACCGACAGGAAGAAGATGGTGTGATATGCAAATGATTAGCTTTTCAGATCATTCACACAAGGTTGGCGCCGGTGGCGACTCCTACAACGTGCTGACATGAAGTAAGTTCCCAACCGATTTCTCATACACAAACAGCAGTTGACCGGCGTTGCCTGGTGAAACGTTGTTGTGATGCCTCGTGAAAGGAGGAGAAATGCGTACCATCACATTTCCGACTTTGATAAAGGTCGAATTGTAGCCTATCGCGATTGCGGTTTATCGTATTGCGACATTGCTACTCGCGTTGGTCGCGATCCAATGACTGTTAGCAGAATATGGAATCGGTTGGTTCAGGAGGGTAATACGGAACGCCGTGCTGGATCCCAACGGCCTCGTATCACTATCAGTCGAGATGACAGGCATCTTATCCGCATGGCTGTAACGGATCGTAAAGCCACGTCTCGATCCCCGAGTCAACAGATGCGGACATTTGCAAGACAACAACCATCTGCACGATTAGTTCGACGACTTTTGCAGCAGCATGGACTATCAGCTCGGATACCATAGCTGCGATTACTCTTGACGCTGCATCACAGACAGCAGCGCCTGCGTTGGTGTACTCAACGACGAACCTGGGTGCACGAATGGCAAAACATCATTTTCTCGGATGAATCCAGGTTCTGTTTACAGCATCATGATGTTCGCATCCGTGTTTGGCGATATCGCGGTGAACGCACATTGGAAGCGTGTATTCGTCATCGCCATACTGCAGTATCACCCGGCGTGATGGTATGGGGTGCCATTGGTTACACGTGTCGGTCACCTCTTGCTCGCATTGGCGGCACTTTGAACACTGGACGTTACATTTCAGATGTGGTACGAACCGTGACTCTACCCTTCATTCGATCCTTGCGAAACCCTACATTTCAGCAGGATAATGGACGACCGCATGTTGCAGGTCCTGTATGGGCCTTTCTGGATACAGAAAATGATCGACTGCTGCCCTGGCCAGCACATTCTCCAGATCTCTCACCAATTGAAAACTTCTGGTCAATGGTGGCCAAGCAACTGTCTCGTCACAATACGCCAGTCACTACTCTTGATGAACTGTGGTATCGTGTTGAAGGTACAAGGGCAGCTGTACCTGTACACGCCATCCAAGCTCTGTTTGACTCAATGCCCAGGCGTATCAAGGCCATTATTACGGCCAGGAGTTGGTTGTTCATGGTACTGATTTCTCTGCATCTATGCACCCAAATTGCGTGAAAATGTAATCACGTGTCAGTTCTAGTATAATATATTTGTCCAATGAATACCCGTTTATCATCGGCATTTCTTCTTGGTGTAGCAGTTTTAATGGCCAGTAGTGTATGTACCATGTTCTGACTCACTATTACAGACCGTATTTTATTTTATAGCAACCTTTGTCTAGTAGAAGAGAATCGATATTTAAAATCTGTGTTTTTAATTTGCTTTTAATATTGTCCATTGTGTTTTCTGAAAATATGATAGTACATAAATAAAATTACGAGGATCATTGGGTCCGAGAGAAAATAAAACTGTGTTCACTTTTGATTCTAAAAATTTAGGCATTCCAGCTATTAGTTGAGCACTTTCAGTCCCTTTCAACAGCGCTCCACGTGAAGGGCTGGCCTGGGAGAGCCATCGGTTCTTCAACCCGCCGAGTAAGTGTTGGAGTTAGGGACGAAGTTATTAGTGGTTCCTTCATCAACCTTTCCTATGTGGTAATTTCACTGAGTGCAAATTCCACGTCGTGCTATTTATAGGACACCGTTACCACAATATCTAGGAGCATTCCCCGTCTGTCCATGGATAAGGAAACCGACCTCCGTCACGCAAAAGATGGTGGCCATAACATTCTTCGAGGATGTCATTGTTTAGAACTCTTTGTGGGACAGAGACAAGGGGTGTCTCTATGACCTTGATACTTTTTCTGTCTTCAGTATCACATGATGCTCCCTCGTCTTAACCTCTGTAACAAACGTTGCAGAAACGGAACGCCCATTGTCCCATTGCCTGATACTGCAAGATTAGGAAAGAGTAGACCATTCGCTTGGCTCCCCATTGCAGAAAACCCTCAGTCGCTAGCGACACCATTTCTTCAGACCGTTTAATGTACTGTTTACGATGACCACTACTCTGCAAATGGAGATGTTGAGTGTGTGTACAATGTGCCTTCAAGAATTGGACAACTAAAGGTGTGTGACAATATGTAAGTAAATTTATGGCCTGAAACTTCCTGGCATATTAAAACTGTGTGCCGGACCGAGACTCGAACTAGGGACCTTTGCCTTTCGCGGGCAAGTGCTCTCATTCTGGAAACATCCCCAAAGGCTATGGCTAATCATATATCCGCAATATCCTTGCTTTCAGCAGTGCTAGTTCTGCAAGGTTCGCAGGATAGCTTCTGTAAAGTTGGGAAGGTAGGAGACGAGGCACTGGCAGAAGTAAATCTGTGAGGACGCGCCGTGAGTCTTGCTTGGGTAGCTCAGATAGTAGCGCAATTGCCCGCGAAAGGCTAAGGTCCCGAGTTCGAGTCTCGGTCCGGCACACAGTTTTAATCTTCCAGGAAGTTTCATATCAGCGCACACTCCGCTGCAGAGTGAAAATCTAATTCTGGAAATGTATGGCCGTATGTAATAGAAAGTAACTGATGGTGTGGCCATGTGACACGTACGGCCGATAAAAGAATATCTCAGAAACTGTGGAAGGCGAAAACGAAATACAGCTACCAATGAATGGAATTTTGGAATTTTCGAGCTCATATAGAAAGGATTGCTGATGGCATATTCGTGTACAGATGCAGAGCTGTGGTTATTGGTTTGCGGAGATGGTCAACAAAGCTGTAAATTAACCAGTGCAATATATAATATAGTTTCTATGAAAAGAAGTGTGTGTCAGATTCAGTTATTTACAAACACCGAAGCAGCAATGGATACATACACTGAAGGGAAAAAAATCGCGAATCCAATACATAACAAATGTTAAGTAATGAAATTTTGGGAATATGTATACCTAGGTAATGTATTTAAATGATAAACAATGCAAGATCACAGGTTAATGTAAGCGTAGGATATGCTGGTACATTAACAGCCGGTGTAACCGCCAGAATGTTGACTGCAAGTAGACTATGCAGATGTGCTTGCGTTGTGTTGTAGACGCTGGATGTCAGTTTTTCGGATGGAAATGCTCTTGATCTGTCAATACGGGGACGGTTAATGATTGTTGTGAATGTCACCGTAGTTGTCATCCGATGATGTTCCAAATGTGCTAGATTGGAGTCGGAAGTGGTGACCAACCAGGTCAAGGTTACATGCCGATATTCTGTAGAGTATTTTGGGTACAACAGCGGTTCGTGGGCGAGCGATACCCTGTTGAAAACACCCCGGAAATAACAGCAGATCAGGTCACATGATTAGACGTACAAATTAGCGTCAGGGTGCGCGGGGTAAACACGAGAATGCTCCTGTTCTTGTATCAAATCGTACCCCAGACCATAGCTCCAGGTGTAGGTCCAGCGTGTGTAGCACGCAGAGGGGTTGTACAGGCCCTCAACTCCTTCTTACCAACACATGGCTATACTGGCTCAGAGGCAGAAACAACTTTCATCAGAAACGCAACAGACCTCCCTTCTGTCCAGGACGTTTGGATCGGAGCTATCGTTGAAGTATCCGATTTGCAACAGATCGTTGTGTCACTGTGGTGCCAACTGATGCTCATATTGCTGTTGCAGAGGCGGAAAGGTGAGCCAGAGCCATTCGCTGAACGCGAAGGTCTTCCCTATCGGTAGTGCCATTTGGCCGTCCACAGCCCTGTCTTTTTGCGGATTAAATTCTCGAGTTCACCACTGCCAGCAGTTATGTACAGTGATTACATTCCTGCCAAGTCTTTCTGGAGTATCACAGAAGGAACGACCAGATTCTAGAAACCCTGTTACACGGCATCGCTCAAACTCAGTGAAGTGCTGATAACGGCGTCTTTGTCGTCTTAAAGCCAGTCTTGACTAACATCAACTCAGCACGTCCAGCCTCAAAGGTAACTAACGCTCACGACCGTTACAGTGCGTTTTTAAGACAAACCTCATTTGCATCCACGTAGTGGCGTTTCTGGCGCCACTCTTATGTGGCTGGCGCGAAATGTGAATAGACATCAACTTTCAGATGTAGAAATATGCCACACAACTTTGGTTCATGTCACACAACTCCTTCTTGGTGTTGCGATATCTTGCCGTCATTGTATGTAGACTATGAAAAAAGCTCATCATGCCAAAGAGAGCTACTGGAGGAGAATGAAGAGGTCGCAATCATCGTAGATGAGACCGAATCGGAGACAATGTCTTGTCTAATACGGGAACGTATGTCGTGGAAAATGTAACCTAACTCCTAACACAATTAATGAAAACATTTTTTTTTACAAAATTTGAAATGTGAATAAGAAGTGAATACAACGTCCAAATTACCACCAGCCAGGACCAGGATAATGTAACTGCGAAAAGCACACAGCAAGCTTTAAAAAGACACAAATAATCATGGACGGATTTCAGTTCATCTACTTAAGCTTAGTCAGCCCTTTACGTACATGAATTAGTAACCATAATGGGCGACGGCAACCTCAAGCGAAGGTTCGAAATACCAGATTTATAGACACAAGTACTGATAGAAAAGAAGAACCAAAAATAAGTTCAGATGAAAAGTTTTTATATGGCATAATAAATTATATCAGCCAGATTAAACTGAAGGAGGTAAAAGAATAAGGTACCTTTATAAAGAGTATTTTTGTAGGAATAACAAAGTTTTCGTGATAAATATAAAGGGGAAAAGTCAAGAGAGAAATCTTGGAATTTTACAGGCTTCATAGGCATACCGAGGGTATACGAGACTGACACACGAAGAAAGATAAGATATTGCACTTTAATGTGGAATGTAAATATTGGGCAGTATATTAGTCCAACTACACTACTGGCCATTAAATTTGCTACACCAGGCAGATGACGTGCTTCAGAGGTGAAATTTAACCGACAGGAAGAAGATGCTGTGATATGCAAATGATTAGCTTTTCAGAGCATTCACACAAGGTTGGCGCCGGTGGCGACACCTACAACGTGCTGACATGAGGAAGGTCTCCAACAGATTTCTCATACACAAACAGCAGTTGACCGGCGTTGTCTGGTGAAACGTTCTTGTGATGCCTCGTGTATGGAGGAGAAATGCATACCATCACGTTTCCGACTTTGATAAAGGTCGGATTGTAGCCTATCGCGATTGTGGTTTATCGGGTCGCGACAATGCTGCTCGCGTTGGTCGAGATCCAATGACTGTTGACAGAATATAGAATCGGTGGGTTCAGGATGGTAATACGGAACGCCGTGTTGGATCCCAACGGCCTTGTATAACTACCAGTCTGGATGACAGGCATTTTATTCGCATGGCTGTAAAGGATCGTGCAGCCATGTCTCGATCCCTGAGTCAACAACCATCTGCACGAACAGTTCGACGACGTTTGCAGCAGCATAGACTATCAGCTCGGAGACCATGGCTGCGGTTACCCTTGAAGCTGCATCACGCACAGGAGTACCTGCGATGGAGTACTCAACGACGAACCTGGGTGCACGAATGGCAAAACCTCATTTTTTTCGGATGAATCCAGGTTTTGTTTACAGCGTCATGAAGGTCGCATCCGTGTTTGGTGACATCGCGGTGAACGCACATTGGAAGCGTGTATTCGTCATCGCCTCCCTGACGTATCACCCGGCGTGATGGTAGGGGGTGCCATTGGTTACACGTCTCAGTCACCTCTTGTTCGCATTGACGCGCACTTTCAACAGTGGACGTTACATTTCAGATGTGTGACGACCGTGGCTCTAACCTTCATTCGATCCCCGCGAAACCCTACATTTCACCAGGATAATGGACGATCGGATGTTGCAGGTCCTGTACAGGCCTTTTTGGATACAGAAAATGTTCGACTGCTGCCCTGGCCAGCACATTCTCCAGATCTCGTATCACTTGAAAACGTCTGGGCAATGATGGCCGAGCAACTGGCTCGTCACAATACGCCAGTCACTACTCTTGATGAACTGTGGTATCGTATTGAAGCTGCATGGGCAGCTGTAACTATACATGCAATCCAAGCTCTGTTTGACTCGATGCCCAGGCGTATCAAGGCCGTTATTACGGGCTGAGGTGGTTGTTCATGGTACTGATTTCTCAGGATCTATGCACCCAAATTGCGTGAAAATGTAATCATGTGTCAGTTCTAGTATAATATATTTGCCCAATGAATACTCTTTTATCATCTGCATTTCTTCGTGGTGTAGCAATTTTAATGGCAATTAATGTATGTAACGCCTCTGAAAATGGGTACGCTCCGACTGAATAATTTGGATGAAGGGACACCATAGGTTTAATTGCTATTTTCAACTTCTTCTGAAATGCATATGTTATTTGAATTTAGGAACAGGGCACGGAAATGTCAAACAGTGTCTCTGCAAATGGACGCTCTATATGTATACATACTTCTCATTGATAGACTGACAGCAATTACAAGAGACTTTGTGTCCACGGTAATACGACAATAAATCTTGCATGAGGTGTGGTAAATTTGGTTTAGAAAAAACATCTTGTCTATGTGGACCATTTAAATATTGAAAGAAGCTAATATCAAGCTGCAACGAGGAATGAAATAACCAATTTTTTTTTTTATATAATAAAGGATCGAGGTGTGAAATTTAGATGGAATATATAGATAAGGAGAGACGAAATGTCAGGCGACAAGTTTATAGCAGCTGGAAGTCCCAATCTTGAAAAAATACGCCAGATAACAAATATTAAGAGTATTATTTAATCATTTCAGAACTGTAGTGTCATAGCTAAAAATAAGAGAAAAGAGGGAAAAACTTAGCGATGTGTGAGACAATGAGAAGTTGCAAATCCATCAGTCTAGGATATGTGTAACAAACAGGATCGTGATGTACAGAATGAATATGATGGTCAGTCGTTAGCGGAAAAGAAAGAGAATGATTTGGTACGGACACCAGACAAAAATGGGTGAGAGACGAACATCTTGAATAGCAATGAACTGGAATCTCCTATGAAGAAAAAAATGTTAGCTACTGTCAAACAGCTGAGGAAGAGCAATACAGGAAGTAATGACGCAAATAATGGAACAGCAGAATACTTGGCGTTTTGCTCATGAATCGACAATGACGTCATTCGCTTCCATACAAAAGTGCTGTCCTCTGCTTTTCAGAAAAGAAATGACTCAAAAGCTACAACTTTCTCTCACATTTTATGATAGAAAAAAGAACAGATATTTTGGAAGCCTAATTAAATGAAATCTGATGCAACAATACATTGCACTCTGTCTGTGACATGTGCCAACACCACACAGAAAATACCAACCAAATGTATGGCGTGAGAGAAACTTTCTTACATGTGCTTTCCGCAGGACGTTTTCGTAACGGGAAGTCACACGAAGCCGTTTCACATTTTTATATTTAATCATAGGATGCACCTGTAAAAAATTAAAGTTCTTCTGCAATGTTCTAATTAACATAAAACTCAATGAAGACGTATTATGACGTTTGAAGAAAAATATATTTGTCACCTTCACAGTTTTGTATAATGAAACCAATATTTTTCACAATATGTAATGATTCCTCTGTAGATAGCTTAATTATAAATTGCACAATATTTCGTAAAACAGTTTTTTTATACACTCTACAATCAAGTTCATATTAGTCGTCTTTAAGCTAAAGCCCACTGATGTATCTGCGTTTCTTACAAACAAATTTGTTTTTCAATAGTTTCTGCCTTCAGCAAAGAAATCATTTTATGCGTTCCCAGACATACTTCGCTGAAGTTATAGCACCACCACAGAGGTTTTTCTTTATTTTATTTCTATTAATTAACGGCAAATTGCTCTTTCCTATCTGTACATACAGAAATTTCTGATTTTAAGGTAGCGTATTTACACATTTGATAACAAACAATATTTTTATACGTACTTTGCTACCACATGCTACTGGTTCTGTGCTTTTCGATATTATGCGTTACAGCTGTTTTTCATTCACAGATGATCATCCCTGACTACAGAGACCACAATTTAGGGTGCTATTTGCATCAAAAATTTACGGCAGGAAACGTAGTGGTTAGCGCTATTCTATTCCACGTGGAAGATCGTGTGTGTGTGTGTGTGTGTGTGTGTGTGTGTGTGTGTGTGTGTGTACGCAAGTAAGAGACTTGGACACGCACACACACACAGACACACACACACACACACACACACACATACACACACACTTCCTCAGAGAATAAAGAAATGCTAATCACAACTTTTCCATTCGTACATTTTCGATATAAATAAATTTCTGCATTGTATTAGACGGTAAATAGTGAAAGGAAAAAAAAAACTGTAATGGAAAACACAGATAAACATACAAACCACGGCATGTGACAACAAGTTATATATATATATATATATCGCTGAATGAATTTGCTGCATTATCAGTGGGTTTCTTATTTTATTTCTGTTAAACTATAGGAAAATGGCTCTTTACGATCTGCATCGATCTGCATGAACTTGTAAATAAATTTAGAAATTTAGGTTTTCAGGAAATTCTTTTTAAAAATCATCAGATTGTAAAGACCAATTTTCCCATAGTTTAACAGAAAGAAAATAATAAATCCACTGATAATGCAACACATTCAGCGAAACACGTCTGATTTAAAAGAAGAAAGGTCGTGATTGTTGAAGCCTGGAGCTATCCAAAAGCAAATTCGTATTATTCGTTGTACAGTTTATCATCTAATACCACATTCTCGATATTTCGAACTTTTTATAGATAAGAATTCTAGTTAAAATTCTTAGAAACTGGAAGACAGATATTCTCCGTTTTAAGTATTAAGGATGCAGTGTTATATTATTATGAATAATACTTACGTTTTATAGCTGATTGGTGGATTGCATTTCTTCCAACCATTCTCACTGAGACAAACCATAGAGGGCGAGGTGGGAGAGGTTATTGGAAAAAAAAAAAAAACGAAGCTTCCAGTTTTTCTACAAATATCAATTTACAATCTAACTGCAAACATTTAGATGAACAGTTACCATGAAAACTAAACTTAGAACATAGTTAAGATCTTTAGAGTTTACAAGCTACTTATAACACTAGACAATTTCCAATTACCTGCCGTAAGGCCTGCTCAAGTGTATGGGTTTGCCGTCTGACCTGTAATATTACAATCAAGTAAAGATAGCCATAGACGGGCTGACCGTACTTGGCTACCAACAGCAAAACCGTTACGGGTCGTTAGTGTTGCTGAGTGAAATACTGATAAGGGAACGTTCACAGTTCGGTTTTATAAAGTATGTTGCGAGAGTTTGTTACTGCCGTAGCTCGTATGCAAGTTGTACGAGACATGTCCGTCTCAAATTTTTGGCCGTTAGCTGCAATTTCTTGGTCGTTATGCTAAGGCGTTGTACTTAGTGCAGATGTAAACCGATTATTACTATTGACGTTATTGTTGTATTAAAATGTTACATACATTTTATTACTGTGTTATGAAAATCATAGGCATATGTGGAACGTGAGGTTGACGCAAGTTAAATACGGAAGGAGAGGGGGGGGGGGGGCGTAACAAACTGCGAATCCCTCTGCGAACTAGCCTTGGAGCTTTGTGCTCAGACTTCCAATAGTAATCGCATGACACGTGTGTGAAAGTAAGTCGCTCTCACTGCAAATGACATTAATCACGATCGGTGTTTCAGGAGGTGAACTGCGCAGCGCACCATGGAAGCCGACCCATACAGGCCTACTCGCAGCCAGATAGAGTTCGTTCGCCAGCAGCTGGGCACCAGCGAGGAGGCCCTCAAGAGTGACGTCACAGCACTGAGGGAGTGGCTACGCGACCAACCCCACCTGCCGACGGATGGCATGGGTCAGTCAGTCTCCACGAGCACAGCTTAAAGCGAGCCATGATAGCGGCAGCTTGGTCCCTTTGCAGCAGGGAATAAGAAGACAGCATGTGTGTTTCATCCACTGAACTTACTGTAAAGTCATCGAGTTGATTATGAACCAAATATTAGCTGCGATAGTGTGCTGTTAGTTGGTTTTGTAGAAATGATGTCTTCTTGACTTTGCATCTGACTATTCACAAGAATTTATGATGGTCGTAACCTATGTAATTTGTACACTGTAAATATAACTCTTGCGTAAACAAGAGAATTATTAGCTAATTATCACTCACTGTAATGCACATCCCCTGGTTTTAACGTTCCAGGAAACAGTTCTTAGTATGTATTAGAGAATCTTCCTGCAGAATAATGATGTGTGTTAGAGTGTGACTCGAGCCCGAAACCCAGCCTTTCGGTTGCATTGCTCCAGTCACAACCCACGACCCTCCCTCACAGTATTTCTCTCCTAGTTTCCGGGTTCGAGTCCCAGTACAGTAAACGGTTTTAATTCTCCAGGAAGTTAAAAAAAACACTCTCTTGCATGTGGAATGCAAGATCATTCTAGAGGTATTTCTCTTTCCGTCCATTTTAGCCACCTAGGAACGAGCTGAAAACTTCAGTAACATTGGAGTCGATATTTTCTTTCTTTCATACATCTATCATTTAATGACGTCGTTCCCTTTCTTCCTTCAGGCCACTTATCATCTGTTGTGTTACTGCTTCTACGTTGGAATTCTTGCTTCTAAAAGTATCCATTTTTGCTGCTCATTCTGCTTTCTGAATTCTGTAATTCTAAATCTTTCTCAACTTCCCATATTCAGTTTGCTGTTAATTTTTTTTCCTAGATATATTTGAACATGTGTTGAACTATTGCCATTCATGCTGTACAAATGTCTAAAATGTATTAGTCTTCTTTCCCCGACGGTGTGTACAATTTTTTCTACGTTTTTATAATTGATTAATTATTTCCAGGTTTTTGTGTTTCTAATTTCTTGCTTATGTAATTCATAGCAGAGAGCGAGGCATTCACCAGCCGCAGAGCCATTCTGATTTCACTACCGCGATGTAATGCATTATTTTTTGCATTTCTTAACGTGAAACGTTGTATTGTCGTTCCTTTCTTATTTCATATGTTTTTTCGATTTTATGAACATTTAATTTATGGCAGATTTTTCTAACCCATTTATTGAGTTATTTCTCCAAGATACTTGAACCTTTCGACCTTTATTTGATCAATGCTTGTCTGCCAAATATTTGTGTTTGTTTTTTTAGTCATAAATTGGGTTCTCTCTGCACAGATTCAAATACCGCCTTTAGGATACGTTCCAACAGGGTGATTCTATTTCTGCATTTGCCAAAATTTTAGATAGTGCAGCAAATCGTCAGCAAATGCCAGACCATTTACTTGAAAACACTGTTTCTCTCTTGCGACTGTATAAGTGATACTTGGTATTCCTTAAATTTTTTATTGCATATTCTTGCTTTTTTCTATCATACAATTTAAGAGAACTGGAGGTAAGCCATCACGTTGTCTTACACCAGAATTTATTTTAAAGAACTTAGGAAAATCACTCTTCATTTTTCAGAATTAGATTGCCCAACTCTTGGATTTTCCTACTAACATAGTCAAGGCCCTTATCTGAATCTACAAACCTTACAACTGTGTCGTTGCAGGTCTGACATTGAATGCCAGTTTTGAGCAGGATCTGCCTTTTCAAAAGCCCGCTTGGCAATCGTTTGGTTGTCTATCGAGATATAATTTTTTACTTCTGTTAGTAGAATTGTTAAGCAACTGGTAGGAGACGTATTCCTTTGTAGCTTTTGACGTCTTTCTGTGACCTTTCACGTGAAAAGGAGGCGCTAGAGAGACTTTCCATTTTCATGGACTCTACATCTACATCAACATCAATAATCCGCGAGCCACCATACGGTGTGGCGGTGGGTTCTTTTGCTACCACTATCTGATCTCCACATCCTTGTTCCATTCGTTACCAGCGCGTACGACGAATGATTCAGTTCTGAGTAGGTTACTTTCTAGTTATAGAAAGTGTGTGATCTATTTACCGTCACATATTTTGGGACTATATTATACCATTGTGAAGTTCAATACAACGAACAAACGCAAATCGTTACATCACGTTTCTATATATATATATATATATATATATATATATATATATATATATATATTGCCTTGCAGTCTAACACGCATTAAAATTAATATGTCACTATGCAGCGTCAAAGGTAAAATGCAAGCAGCAAACAGACACTGTTAAACATATGAGACTCTTCCTCGACATGTCACGTTGGCGGACAGCACTCTCACAACGATCGTTTATTAATTAAGAGCCGCCCAAGTATGCTGCTGCTTACAGTAAAGATACGTGTATAGGAGGAAGTAATAGTCAGCTTGATTCTTTCTGGAACGTACTATTTCGGAATTTCAGTCATCCTTTCCGTCATGCATAACTGCCTCTGGATGTCCTCCGTAACGCTCTCGCACTGACTTAAAGAGCCCATGATGAAACGCGCTGCTCACCGTTGTATCTAGTCTATCTCTTCTGGTAAGGGCCCTAGACTGGTGCGCAATAGTCAAGAATCGAACAAGTGATTTGTAAGCCACTTCTTTTTTGGATGAATTAAATATTCTTCCAAAGATTCTCCGGCGGGCTTCTGTTTTCCCTGCAATTTCTTTTGTGTCATCATTCCACTTCAGGTCGCTCCGGATGGTTACTGCTCTATATTTTACGGTACTTACTCTTTCCAACGACACTTCACCAACTGTGTAATAGTTAAGTAGTGGGTTTCTTCGCCTATTTGTGTGCAATGCCTTACATTTATTTACGTTCATGATCAACAGTCAGTTCCTTCACCAATTTACGTTCATGCCACATTTTCTTCTTGATACGATTGTCTGAGAATTTTTATTTATGGCTTGGTTCTGAGCAATTTAACAGTTCATCAAACTGTTTTACAAGTATTTCGCAATTTTCAGTATTATTTATGCCAACTGTACAGCATTTATTCTTGAATCAAAAAGTTTGTTCAAGCTAATTTTGTAATTTCTGTTGAAGGTCTGACAAAAATCTCCTTCATTTCAGGAAGTTGTGATTTAATTGATGATACTTTAATCTTTCATATTTTCATGGGTGTTTCTATTTCTTGTTCTTTAAATTGCTTACAATATTCAATTACTCCGCAACTTTTCATTTCTCCAGTTTAATGACATTCCTGTTAGCACTTTTAAACACTTCTCATTCCACCAAATTCAATATTTTATTTGTGAGCGAACCAGGAGGTTTTCTTACTGCGGTGTTGGTTTGACTATACAACTCTGCTAGTTGGCAGGCTTAGTTATTGTTACCTCATCTTCGGATTTTTATGTGTTTATTGTATAACAGCCAATTAATTTGTGTTATCTTGTATTAATTTCTACTGCGTTTCCTAGTGTTTTAAAACGGAAAGGAGGTATTTCGTTGTTATTCTGGCGGGAATGTCACACTGAAGCACACTAAAGAAATAACTTCAAAGCGTCTTCGATAATATCTGCGTTTCCTAAGTTCTTCTCATCTTAAATCGCACTCAGCAATTGCTTTCTCGGTCGCACCACTTTTTCCGAACCGGCTTTCTCGTTTCTATGCGCTTTGAAAAATGTATGAAATTGCCTCTGGTTCGGCAGTGAAATGTAGGCACTGGAAACCGTTAAAAAGCGACGACGAACCGATTGAGCTGAATATTTTAGAGAATCCGTCTACCGACACGGCAGGCTGCAGAACCAGCACCCGAGTTTCTGTCTTCTGTCGAGTGTGTTAATTATGCCAAAAACAAAACAATTTGTTCACTGGCAATCTGGGCGCACGGTGGCTTCACTATTTGTCTATATGGTTAATCCTGTGCGATAGGCCACTGCTTCAGACGTAAGTCACGCCTATGAAATGTCCCATCTACGCAACCGATTATTTCTGCTGCTGATTTTTACGCTTAACATCCCATCTACTATTAAGCATACTGCCGGAATTTCTTACCGTGTATTATTTAATCCTGCTAGATACGTCGTAATCTCAGTACTACTTCGACATTTCACCACATGATCTATTCCCCCTCTCCACCCTTTTGTATATATTTCGTGTCAGTTTGTTAAAAAACATTTTTTTTCCTAAACTGATGGTGCCGTAATACTCGCACTTACCATCACACTCTTCCTTTGGTGTGGGGATTATTATATTTTCACTGATGTCTGACGGTTTTTCACCTTATTCCGCATACCGAAGTCGAAAAGCTAGTTCATATTTGGTTCTCCCTAGCATCTTAATAATTATAATAGAATTTTGTCGACCTCAGTGCCTTGTTTCAACATAGATCTTCATTGCTTTGTCAGATTTCTCTCACAGTATTGTTAAATTTGTTTTACAGTGTTGTATCACCCATCTCGTCTTCATCCACATCCATACTCACGATATTGTCGTCAAGTTTATTTCCTTTAAATAACCCTTCTATATATTCTTTACGTTTTACACCTTTCAGTTCGTTCCTGGTTTGCCATCGGAGCTCTCGAATTCATACAGATGCTCCTCTCTTTTCCGCAGCTGCCTACTATTGTCCTAGAAAAATTATCTACCTTTTATTCTACAGCTTTATCCGACTTATTTGATAGTGTATGACTTTTAGTAGAAGACCAAGAACTGAGTGCTCGAATTAAAAACGGTTTAAGACAGGGTTGTAGTCTTTCGCCGGGACTGTTCAATATACATATCGAATAAGCAGTGAAGGTTCAAAAATGGTTCAAATGGCTCTGAGCACTATGCGACTCAACTTCTGAGGTCATCAGTCGCCTAGAACTTAGAACTAATTAAACCTAACTAACCTAAGGACATCACACACATCCATGCCCGAGGCAGGATTCGAACCTGCGACCGTAGCGGTCACGCGGTTCCAGACTGAAGCGCCTTTAACCGCACGGCCACACCGACCGGCAAGCAGTGAAGGAAATAAAAGAAGGGCTCAAGAGTAGGATTAAAATTCAAGGTGAAAGGATATCAGTGATAAGATTCGCTGATCACTTGCTGTCCTCAGTGAAAATGAAAAAGAATGACATGACCTAATCAACTGAATGAACAATCTAATGAGTACAGAATATGGACCGTGAGCAAAGAAAGCCGAAATTGTGCAGTACGAGATACGTCAATAACGAGAAACTTAACATCAGAATTAGGATCACGAAGTGGATGAAGTTAAGAAATCCTTCTCCCTAGGATGCACGACAACCTACGTTCGGCGGAGCAAGAAGGACATTAAAAGCAGACTAGCAGTGCAAAAAGAGCATTCCTGGCCAACAGAAGCCTACTAGTATCAAACATAGGCCTTAAGTCGAGGGAGATTTTTCTTAGAATGCACGTTTGGAGCACAGTATTGTATTACTGAAAAACATGGACTGCGGAAAAACTGAATCAGAAGAGAATCGATGCATTTGAAATGTGGTGCTATAGAAGAATGTTGAAAAGTAGGTGGACCGATAAGATAAGGAATGAGGAGGCGAGGAAAGAAGTATGTGGGAAACACTGACAAGACGAAGGGACAGGATGACAGGACATGTGTTAAGACGTCGGGGAATAACTTTCATGCTCCGGAGGGGGCTGCAGAGGTTAAACACTGTAGAGGAAAACAGAGATCAGAACACGTCCAGCAAATAACTATGGACGTGGTTTGCACACATAGGAGAGGAATTCGTGGCGGGTCGCTGCACGTCAGTCAGAAGACTTATCACACACACACACACGAGCTCTGACTGTTTAGGTGCGTCCTGCCACGATTTTCTCTTCTATGTCAAAATGTTCTTCTGAAAGTACCACTAACACCCAACGTCCTCTATTATTTGTGTTCTACGTACTCCAAACACTGTCTTCCCCTGCAAAAATTAACCCTCTACAGCCTATAATAGTACCGTGGGAGTTATTACCTGATGCCTCAACATATGAACATAGCACTATGTATGTGGAACATTCACGGTCGAAAATAGTCGGAGGACCGCTGCGACTATTGAAAATACGTATTCAAAGACACGACCGGTTTCGCAAAATGTGTTTGCATCATCAGGCGTTTATAATCAATACATGAAATCTATCTCTTTAAAATCTGCTAGAAGCACATTCCCCAACATTAGATCAGATTAGATTAGATTAATACTTGTTCCATAGATCATGAATACGACACTTCGTAATGATGTGGAACGTGTCATGTTAATAAAAGATGTCTGTACAAGATATAACTTTACACAAAATATTGCATGACACTAGTGTTTAAGTTGTTGTTTTTTCCCCTTAATTTATATCTAAAAATTCAGCCAATGAGTAGAAGCAGTTGTCATCTAGAAATTCTTTTAATTTATTTTTAAATGTTAGTTGGCTGTCTGTCAGGTTTTTGATGCTGTTTGGTAGGTGACCAAAGACTTTTGTGGCAGCATATTTACCCCTTTCTGTGCCAAAGTCATATTTAACCCTGCATAGTGAAGATCATCCTTTCTCCTGGTGTTATAGCTATGCACACTGCTATTACTTTTGAACTGGGTTGGATTATCAACAACAAATTTCATAAGTGAACATATATACTGTGAGGTTACCGTGAGGATTCCTAGATCCTTAAATAGATGTCTTCAGGAAGACCGTGGGTGGGCTCCAGCAATTATTCTGATTACACGTTTTTGAGCAATGAATACTTTTCTACTCAACGATGAATTACCCCAGAATATGATGCCATACGAAAGCAGTGAATGAACGTAGGCATAGTAAGCTAATTTACTGAGATTCCCATCAAGCTATTCAAAATTTCTGACTCGCAGATGTGGGAACGTCCAAATATAAAAATATTAGGGCAAAGGCCATTCCGAACCCTTCAATGTAGGCAGCCTGGAGAGTATTAAACTCACTATTTCCTATTCCTTTTTGTCTATCAACGTTTGCACATTTGCGAGCTAGAAATTTTAGATAACCTGTTGAAAGTGTTAAAACAGATGGGTTTTACGGACTGACTATAAACACTTGATGAGGCAAATACAGTTTGAGAAACCAGTTGTGTCTTTAATAAAAAATTTTAAACCGTCGCAACGATCCTTCTTATTCAGCATGGTCTCAAAATATATTCTGTCACTATGTCCCTCTTCTTCTCATTGCTTTCCATATATTTATTCACTAGATCTGTGGGGAGTCTTATTTCTTGTGTTAGTAGCTCAGATAATTTTAAGCATCCTTCTGTACCATCAGATCTCAAATGATCTGGTTCCTATTTTTGCCCGTTTTCCCATAGTCAACTATTTACTTCCGTACAAAACAGCGCTTCAAACATACATACTTCAACATTCGTTTATTAAATTATGCCCTATATTTGGTACCACTATACTTCTTTGTCCTTCCTTATCTCCTTCCATCTATAAAAATTCAACACCCAATGTTTTATCCAAGAAATTTCTTCTGCTCCTTGCCCCTCTGCATAATTTTACATCTGCTGCCTTCACTTCTCAAAGCTACTCAAACTTTTACTACTTTATTACTTTCATAGTCTCCACAACCTGTGACTGTTGAACTTTATTCAGCTTTTGCCTCCTTTATTTTATAACGATTTACAATGTCTACATAGCTATTCTTCACGTCACATAATAAAGACGTACGTAAGAGTCGACAATTTTTCATCGAAAAGTTTTGCAAATTTCAAACCTAGCTTCTAAATCTATGTCTTGCATTATGGAAGTAGTCGTTAATCTACTACCGTGCAGAGAAGTGCCTGTTTTTGTGAAATCTCACGATACATTAAAACAGTGGGAAATCATGAGACGTATATCGCGTTCAAACACCGAATCTAATCTGAATTCATGCAGAAACTCGTTCTCTTCAAACTATTCTCGGTGACGTATGTTGAAAAAAAAAAGCGGTGCAACCAGTCACGTGAGCAGCTCCTTTCCCCTGTACGAAATCGTGACCGGAATTTCACACACCGGCAGAAAATGTTGCCTTGAAGCATGTGGTGTACACGTTGTCTGACGGCTTCTACTTCAAAAGCTGAAGCGGTAACCTTTTCGCCACGGACCAGACTCGTTTTGGAGACCTCAGGGTCAAAGCAGCTGGTGAGGGCATTGAATAACCGCGACAGATCGCAATGCAGCAGCGTCGGGCAAGTACCAGTCTATTCCACTCTGCTACCGCACAGGTGGACACACACACACACACACACACACACACACACACACACACACACTCACACACATACAAGTTGCCATAAACACAAATACACTTGCTTCCTTCACTTCAGTTTGAGATGCCGCGTGCAAATACTGATTCAGATGAACTAGTATCACCTATAGTCGAAATTCGACTAAGTGTGTTTATAAAGTAACGAAAGTCCATTATGTTATATAATTAACTGGAATTTATTCGTCTAAAATTCTTCCTTCTTAGCCGAACACAGTCTTACAAAACAACAGTAGATTAATCATCATCAGCGTCCACATTACTCATGTTCTCTCTAGCTCTTCGTCTTTCAGTCCGACCTGTTAGTGTTCTTCTTCGAGGCATAACCTAAAACATAATAAGGAAAGTCGTAACCATTGAAAATGAAACTGAAAGTTAGGAGCTTACATCAATTTTATAAGTAGAAAGTTAGTTCCGTTTACTCTCAGACAAAACTAAGCGAAAGCACAATGTCAAAAACAACGTTATGTACTGTCTATGTTGCCCGATAGCTTCGTTACTGTGTTTTGTTTCCCATTGCTGCCAACAGCAACAATCCAGCAGTTGTGCTATTGAAGCTGCCCGCTGTGCGTGTTTACTGTAAATAAACAATGTAAGCACGTACGTCTCTAGAATGCGATTTCACGAAATCTTCTTTCTTTCGTCTGTCATTTTTATATAAATGAAATATTTTTTATGTTATTGAAATAATTCTTTGCTTTATGTTCAATTCTTGGGTCGTTTGAATGTGTCCTTAATAGCACACGTTGAAAAATAAACTTTATGTTAACGCAGACAAATTAAATTTTCCCTTATGACAACACAACAACATGAATGCCGTTGTATCACGTACAGTATCCTCTGATACTAAATGTTTTGCATTACAAAATCTGCATTGTAAATCCAACAAATGGCAATTGTCACTGTCAAAATTATGTGAAGTTGCCTTCAGTGCACAATGAAATATATCGTTCAATAAAACAGGTGCATTATCACTACGAATCTTCACATTCCTCTTACTTTCTCTGCGACAAAACTGAGTCTGTCTAGTTCTGCTTCTTTCTGTGAGATCCGTTGGCGTTCTTCTTCTAGGCATAGCCTAATATAAGTATGTCCGAACAACATCGCTTTGGACGTTTCTCTCGTAGAGAGCCCTTCCTGGCACAAAGTAAGAATCCGGACGCGATCGAACGGCGGTATGGACCGTCTACGCATGGTAGAACTACAGGCGACACGAGCCGTGTACCTCCTTCCTGCTGAAATGACTGGAACTGATCAGGGGTCGGACCCCCTCCGTCTAATAGGCGACGCTCAACATCGTTGTCTACATCTTTGGGAGGCTTTAGTGACATCTCTGAACAGTCAAAGGGATCTTCAGGAGTTCTGGGAGCCGGGGTGATACAAAACTTTTTTTAATGTGTTTAGTTTCCGTGTAATACGGGGAGCCAGAAGCCGTAGACATTCAGAATGGAGAAATTAAATATTAGGTATCACTTCAAATTTCTGGTGGCAGATGACTACAATGTTGCTGTTACAAGAAAGTAAGTGAAGTAACGACGCCAGTATACAATGGTGTTTACATACTTCATCACTACGACATTTTGATTTCCACTGCTGACAACATCATCGACCTAACAGTCGTCATATTGTAGATGTCTGGTGCGCATGCGTTAACTGCAAATGAATCATGTAAGCATGAACGTCTCCAGAATGCGATTTCACGAAACGTTGTTACTTCCCGTATTATTTCTATCAAAGCATGTGATCGGTACGTACGACAGAATTTGGTAGAACTTCAATTTTCGATGTTCACATACTGGAGATTTTGACGTGTGGTGGAGAAGGTACAATCAGAGTTACGAATATGAAAGCATCTACTTCTGTTATACGACTCTTAACGACTAAGTACACAGATAATTTTTTTCTTTGTGCACTTCTATGGCAAAATGTTTCGAAGTATATAAGTTTCATTGGCCTCCTTGCATAATTAATGCCCAACATCGGTATAAGTTTACGTCTTCAAGTAGCAAAAATAGTGTTGAAATGTAATTCATTGTATCAAGAGTGCAGATACACGACAGTCGTGTGAAGTTCTATTTCCGACGGTAAATGATGTACTACGCTTCAGAGTAACACGCACACACACACACACAAAAACATATATATATATATATATATATATATATATATATATATATACGGTGGTCCATTGATCATGACCGGGCCAAATGTCTCACAAAATAAGCGTCTAACGAAAAAACTACAAAGAACGAAACTTGTCCAGCTTGAAGGGGGAAAGCAGATGGCCCGCTAGATGGCACTGCCATAGGTCAAATGGATATCAATGTCTTTTTTTAAATAGGAACCCCCATTTTTATTACCGTGTAGTACGTAAAGAAATATGACTGTTTAAGCTGGACCACTTTTTTCGCTTTGTGATAGATGGCGCTGTAATAGTCACAAACATAAGGCTCACAATTTTAGACGATCAGTTGGTAACAGGAAGGTTTTTAACTTAAAATACAGAACGTAGGTACGTCTGAACATTTTATTTCGGTTGTTCCAATGTGATACATGTACCTTTGTAAACTTATCATTTCTGAGAACGCATGCTGTTACAGCGTGATTACCTGTAAATATCACATTAATGCAATTAATGCCCAAAATGATATCCGTAAACCTCAATGCATTTCACAATACATTCCTATCACCAGCGAGTATTTCCCCTTCCGTAATGTTCGCACATGCATTGACAATGCACAGAAGCAGGTTGTGAGGCGTTGTTGGTGGATCACGATAACAAATATCCTTCAACGTTCCCCACAGAAAGAAATCCGGGGACGTCAGATCCGGTGAACGTGCGGTCCATGGTATGGTGCTGCGACGACCAATCCACCTGTCATGAAATATGCTATTCAATACCGCTTCAACCGCACGCGAGCTATGTGCCGGACATCCCTCATGTTGGAAGTACATCGCTATTCTGTCATGCAGTGAAACATCTTGTAGTAATATCGGTAGATCATTACGTTGGAAATCAGCATACATTGCACCATTTAGATTGCCATCAATAAAATGGGCGCCAATTATCTTTCCTACCATAGTGCCGCATCATACAACAACCCGCCAAGGTCGCCGACATTCCACTTGTCTCAGCCATCGTGGAATTTCCGTTCCCCAATAATACATATTGTGTCGGTTTATGTTACCGCTGTTGGTGAACGACGCTTCGTCGCTAAATAGAACGCGTGCAAAAAATCTAGCACCGTCCCGTAATTTCTCTTGTAGCCAGTGGCAGAACTGTACACGACGTTCAAAGTCGTCGCCATGCAATTTCTGGTGCATAGAAATATGGTACGTGTGCAGTCGATGTTGATATAGCATTCCCAACACCGACGTTTTTGAGATTCCCGATTCTCTCGCAATTTGTCTGCTACTGATATCCGTTTGACCTATGGTGCAATCGATGTTGTAGAATTCTCATCACCTACGTTTTTGAGATTCCCGATTCTCGCGAAATTTGTGCGGATTAGCCGCGACAGCAGCTAAAACACCTACTTGGGCATCATCATTTGTAGCAGGTCGTGGTTGACGTTTCACATGTGCCTGAACACTTCCTGTTTCCTTAAATAAAATAACTATCCGGCGAACGGTCCGGACTACTACACGAATATGTAATAAAATATGGGGGTTCGTATTTTAAAAAACGCAGTTTATATCCGGTTGACCTCTGGTAGCGCCATCTTGCGGGCCAACCATAGCGCCATCTGGTTTCCCCCTTGAAGTTAGACGAGTTTAGTTCTTTGTAGTTTCTTCGTTTGATGCCTATTTCGTGAGATATATGGCCCGGTCACTATCAATGGACCACCCTGTATATATTGTGATGGATTATTCTTGCAAAGTCTCTGCAGCTAAAAAAATGTTGTACCCGTAATCAGAAACAAACTGTACGGAGATTGGATGTCTGACAGTTTCGTGAAAAAGCAGAGGACCAACAATAAGAAATTACAATAATTTCTCGGGTCTGCCATGTACGACAAGGGGAGAACCGTCACAGTGCCAGTCCAGAACCGCTGTGTGAAGAACATTGTCATCGTAGGAAAACATCTTTGCTTCCATATATTTTTACCTGATTGCCTGAGCTCTGTCGTTTGTGGTCGATCTCTATGGCCTTCCAACCAGATCAGCATCGGCCACGTCTGTGAGGCCTGGGGCCAAGTTGTTGACAGAATTTCATTGCTGCTGGACGCAAGGTTGCACTTCGTCCGTGTATCACCCGAATTTTGCTGTGAATCTATGTGTGGTTTGTACTTTTAGCCTGCAAGAATCGTACTGACCTGCGTGCTTCAGTTACGGATAAAGTTTCCAGTTGATGGGCCGCTCCACTCCCACACTGTGGTGCA
Organism: Schistocerca nitens; assembly: GCF_023898315.1. Classification (NCBI taxonomy): domain Eukaryota; kingdom Metazoa; phylum Arthropoda; class Insecta; order Orthoptera; family Acrididae; genus Schistocerca; species Schistocerca nitens. The sequence continues at coordinate 256,155,359 of NC_064618.1, forward strand.
CCTGTTAGCCGTACCGCAGCAGAATTGTGTCTGCTGGAAATCCATAACATCTACCCTCTTCTTACAGTGCACCGCTCTTTTATTTAACAACGGAATTCGCCAAACAGCAGTGCGAACTGAGAAGTTATTTTATTTTGTTTTCGTTACCAGTTTCGGCAGTTCAGTATGTAATTTTCAGGCCCCATCTGCACCTCTCAGAAATTATAGATACTAGCATACAGGGGCCACCTGTTTCTGAATGTCGTAAATTTTTACCCCAGGTCCTTCCTTTCGAAAACTTGACTGCATCCAAGCACACCTGCAGTCCAAGAATGTGGTGAAAGATATTTGACCATGCTCTTGGACTGCAGATGTAATCAGTTGCAGTCAATTTTTCGAAAGGAAGGACTTAGGGTACAAATTTACAACATTCAGAAACAGGTGGCCCCTGTATGCTAGTATCTACAGTTTTTGAGGGTGCAGATGGGGCCTGAAAATTTTGAAATGTCCCTGATGGATTTGTTACTCAGATGACTGTCAGTGTGTAGTCCACCTCAGAACTCATTGAGATCACCTGACCATTCTGCTGTTACTGCTTCTCTACTGACAGCAAAATATTCCCCACCACCTTTTGTACTGGCGAGTCCACTTATCGAGATATCCAATTATCCAATTTTCGATACTGCTTTGAGGGTTGCCAAGTACTGTTTATTTTATTTTTATTTTATACACACACAGGTGAACAGTGGCCACACCCCATACTAATAATGTCTGCTAATACACGTCCAGATACTTTTGGTATGGCTCTGTTAAAAGACGAAAGGCCTGTTCCCATACAGAAACCACTGGTATCATGGTTTAGGGTAAGCTATGACGTCAATTTCGGTCCACACCCCAGCGCCCAACATCACTGTGCCTCTTCCGGTTTTACGGAGGAAAAATGGGCTGATATGCAGACACATCATTGAACGTGTCTCAGACAGAGTTCAATCCTGCATTGAGACAGTCACGGCGAACGTCGCAGACGCGAAAGGAGGAAAAGCCGTGTACCCGGCGTGTTTACACCAACTTCAGTGGTTCGTGCTCATGACCTATTCTGACACATACAGCGCCATCTACTGATCAATTTTCACACTACTTTTTTCTTCCGCCATACGTTTTCTCCCTTCTCTGATAATATTCCGTTGTAATTTGATGTCACTCTGACCGGTGGTGTTATTCCTACAGCGCTTTGAAAGTTTAACTTAAATTGTAATCACTCTTTGTATAAATATTGTAAAACACATCCAAGCGACGAATGAATTTTGTGTGTGATAGACTTCTCACTGCCGAGATGTGAATTCGCAGTCGGTGCATAGTTACCTTAGTATTGTTATCACAATAAATATTATGAAGTGATTCTCCATACATTTTGAGTTTCCTTGCATGAAACTGGCCACTTATCATAAATTCAGGAGAAAAGTAGTTATTTTTCATTGACATATTTTTTTCACGAGATCAAAAGTAAGCAATACGGCCCGTGGTGTAGGTGTAGCGTCTTCGACTATTAATGGAAACATAACTGGCCCGGGTTAGAACCCCACCACCGTTCATGTTTTCAATAGAAATCACCAGCAATGGCGGCCGAAGATCTCTGGAGTAAGAAGTCACCCTGATTCTGCCAAGGCCCTTGTCAAAGAGAGCGGAGGAGCGGTCAGGGGTTCAGGGCACTCTCTTGCCTTCTGGTTGAAAAGTGAACCTGAACACGGAAGAATCACCAATTATCAACGGCATCCGGATGCAGAAGGCAACGGAAACCACTGCATTGAAGACAATTAATGTGTAACCATAGGACATGTGGCCTGTTGTTGAAAAAGTGTCATGATGATTTCTCTATTGGCAGAAATATTCGGAATAGACCCCCATTTGGATCTCCGGGTCCAGAGAGGCAAGGCGAAGGTGACCATGAGAAAAAGTGTGAGCAACCAACGAAAGGATAACGTTCTAAGAGATGGGGTGTGAAATGTTAGAAGTTTGAATGTGTTTGGGAAGCTAGAAAAACTTAAAGGAGAAATGCTAAGGTTCACTCTATATACAGGGTGTTACAAAAAGGTACGGCCAAACTTTCAGAAAAAATTACTCATACACAAATAAAGAAAAGATGTTATGTGGACATGTGTCCGGAAACGCTTAATTTCCATGTCAGAGCTCATTTTAGTTTCGTCAGTATGTACTGTACTTCCTCGATTCACCGCCAGTTGTCCCAGTTGAAGGAAGGTAATGTTGACTTCGGTGCTTGTGTTGACATACGACTCATTGCTCTACAGTACTAGCATCAAGCACATCAGTACGTAGCATCAACAGTTTAGTGTTCATCACGAACGTGGTTTTGCAGTCAGTGCAATGTTTACAAATGCGGAGTTGGCAGATGCCCATTTGATGTATGGATTAGCACGGGGCAATAGCCGTGGCGCGGTACGTTTGTATCGAGACAGATTTCCAGAACGAAGGTGTCCCGACAGGAAGACGTTCGAAGCAATTGATCGGCGTCTTAGGGAGCACGGAACATTCCAGCCTATGACTCGCGACTGGGGAAGACCTAAAACGACGAGGACACCTGCAATGGACGAGGCAATTCTTCGTGCAGTTGACGATAACCCTAATGTCAGCGTCAGAGAAGTTGCTGCTGTACAAGGTAACGTTGACCATGTCACTGTATGGAGAGTGCTACGGGAGAACCAGTTGTTTCCGTACCATGCACAGCGTGTGCAGCCACTATCAGCAGCTGATTGGCCTCCACGGGTACACTTCTGCGAATGGTTCATCCAACAATGTGTCAGTCCTCATTTCAGTGCAAATGTTCTCTTTACGGATGAGGATTCATTCCAACGTGATCAAATTGTAAATTTTCACAGTCACCATGTGTGGGCTGACGAGAATCCGCACGCAATTGTGCAATCACGTCATCAACACACATTTTCTGTGAACGTTTGGGCAGGCATTTTTGGTGATGTCTTGATTGGATCCCATGTTCTTCCACCTACGCTCAATGGAGCACGTTATCATGATTTCATACGGGATACTCTACCTGTACTGCTAGAACATGTGCCTTTACAAGTACGACACAACATGTGGTTCATGCACGATGGAGCTCCTGCACATTTCAGTCGAAGTGTTCGTACGCTTCTCAACAACAGATTCGGTGACCGATGGATTGGTAGAGGCGGACCAATTCCATGACCTCCACGCTCTCCTGACCTCAACCCTCTTGACTTTCATTTATGGGGGCATTTGAAAGCTCTTGTCTACGCAACCCCGGTACCAAATGTAGAGACTCCTCGTGCTCGTATTGTGGACGGCTGTGACACAATACGCCATTCTCCAGGGCTGCATCAGCGCATCAGGGATTCCATGCGACGGAGGGTGGATGCATGTATCCTCGCTAACGGAGGACATTTTGAACATTTCCTGTAACAAAGTGTTTGAAGTCACGCTGGTAAGTTCTGTTGCTGTGTGTTTTCATTCCATGATTAATGTGATTTGAAAAGAAGTAATAAAATGAGCTCTAACATGGAAAGTAAGCGTTTCCGGACACATGTCCAGATAACATATTTTCTTTCTTTGTGTGTGAGGAATGTTTCCTGAAAGTTTGGCCGTACCTTTTTGTAACACCCTGTATAATGCTAGTCAGTCAAGTGAAATGGAAAGAAGACAAGGATTTCTGGTCAGATGAATACGAGGTAATATCATCAGCAGCACAGAATCGTACAACGGTAGTAGGATTCGATATGAATAGGAAGGTGGGACAGAGAGTGTATTACTGTCAACGGTTCATTGATCAAGTTGCCATCAGAATCGAAAGCAAACAAAATGAAGATGAAGATATAGATAAAGTGTATGAGGATACTGAACGAGTAGTTAAGTACGTAAAGGGAGATGAAAAACTAAGAGTCATGGGGAAATAGAATTCTGTTGGGGGGAGAGGGTAGAAGAAAGGGTCGCATGAGAATATGGGCTTGATACTACGAATGAGAAATGAGGAAGACTAATTGGGTTCTGCAATAATTTTCAGCTTTAATAGCGAATACTTTGTTCAAGAATCGCCAGAGAAGGAGCTACACTTGGAAAAGCCCGGGAGATACGGGGAGACTTCAGTTACTTCCATCACGGTCAGGCAGATAATCCGAAATAAAATACTGGATTATAAGGGGTGCCCAGGAGCAGGTACAGATTCAGATCACAATTTGGTAGTGACGAACAGTATTCTGAAGTTTATAAGAGACTAATCTTGAAGAATCAGTGCACAAATAAGTTGGATACGGTAGTGGTAATGAATGAAGAGATATGATTTAGATTCTCTGCGGCTACAGATACCGCGATAAGGAATAGATCAGTAGAAATTTCAGTTGCGCGGGAATCGACATCTCTAAAAAGGGAGATCACAGATGTTGGAAACAAAAACATAGGCACAAAGAAGGTAGCTGAGAAGAAATAACGGGTAGCAGAGGAAATATTTCAGTTCATCGATGAAAGAAGAAAGAACAAAAAAGTTCGGGGAAATTCAGGAAAACAGAAATATAAGCCGCTTAGGAATGAAATCAACAAAAAGTGTATGAAAGCTAAGATGAAGTGGCTGTGTGAAAAATGAACAAATGACAATCGGAAGGACTGACTGAGCATATAAAAAAGTCAAAATAACCTTCGGTGAAATTAAAAGCAACGATGGTTACATTAAGAGTGCAATGGGAATCACACTGTTAAGTGCAGCAGAGAGAGAGGATAGTTAGAAAGAGTACATTAAAAGTCTCTGTAAGGGGAAGACTTGTCTGATGTGACAGAAGAAGAAACGTGAGTCTACTTGGAAGTGGTAGGGGATTCTTTATTAGAGTCAGGATTTAAGAGAGCCTTGGAGAACTTAAGAGGAAATAAGGCAAAGAAGATTTATACCACTCCATCAGAATATCTAAAATCATTGAGGCTAATGACAAAAATCTAATGTTTACGGTGGTGTATCCAATGTATGAGTCTGACTACATATCAGCTGACTTTCGGAAAAATATGATCCACACAATTCGGAAAACAGCAAGAGCTGACAACTACGAGAATTATCGCTTAAAAGCTCATGCATCCATGCTGGGTACAGTAGTAATATGCAGAAGAATGGAAAAGAAAATTGAGGATACATTAGATGGCGATCAGTTTCACCTTAGGAAAAGCAAAGGCTCGAAACAGACAGTTCTGAAGTTGCGGCTGATAATTGAAGCGAGACTAAACGTAAATCAAAACACGTTCTTAACATTCGTCGACGTGGCAAAAGCGTTCGACAATTTCAAGTAGTTCAAGATATTCCAAATTCTGAGGAACACGGAGAGACGGTTAATTTACAGCATGTACAAGAGCAAAGAGAGAATAATAGGAGTGGAAGACCAAAACGGAGTGCTCGGACTAAATAAGGTGTTAGACACGGATATAGTCTTTCGCCCCTACCGTTCAGTCTATACACTGAAGAAGCGATGATGGAAATAAAAGATATTTGGCATTGTGGAGTTTCCAGGTGAGAAGATATCAATAATAAGATTGGTGAATGACATTGCTATCCGCAGTGAAAGTGAGGAAGAACTACAGAATGGGTTCAATGGGATGAACATTCTCATGAGTACAGAATATGGACTGAGAGTATATATAAAAAAGACAAAAGCAATGAGAAGCAGCAGAAATGAGAACATCGATAAACTTAACATCAGGACCGATGGTCACGGTGTGGAGGAAGCTAAGGAATTCTGCTACCTAGGCAGTAAAATAACGCATCATGGGGAAAGAGGACATCAAAAGCAGACTAGCAATGGCAGAAACGGAATTCTTGGCGTAGAAATGTCTTCTAGTATCGGTCATAGGCCTTAATTTCAGGAAGAAATTTCTGAGAATGTACGTTTGGAGTACAGCATTGTATGTTAGTGAATCATGGACTACGGGAAAATCGGAAAAGAAGAAAAACGAAGCCTTTGAGACAGACGAATGCTGACAATTAGGTGGACTGATAAGACAAGGAATGAGGATGTTCTGTGCAGATTCGGAGAGGAAAGGAATATATGGAAAACACTGACACGCATAATGGACAGGATGATGGAAATCGGCTAAGATATCAAGGAATAACTTTCATAGTTATAAAGGGAGCTGTAGAGGGTAAAAAACTCTCGAGAAAGAAAGAGATTAGAACACATCTAGCAAATAATTTAGGACGAAGGCTGCAAGTGCTACTTTGAGATGAAGAGGCTGGCACAGGAGAAGAATTCTTGGCGGGCCGCATCAAACCAATCTAAATAGCAAGCACGCATTTGCTTCTCAGTCCTTTCTCATATTGATTAACTGTGTGACGAAGATAGAGCTTCTGTGTGCAGACATAAATGTGTAGAAATTTAAATTCTATGTGTCGTGTCTAACGCTGCTTTACTTGAAATAAGTAATGATTATGTATCGTCTGCCGATCCAATTGTATTAAGAAATTTAATTCACTGCACTAGGGAAATATCATGTTACATCGAGTTCGTGGTTACGTAATGTGGTCCTGAAGCAGCTCATTTCGGTGCCTGAAAATTCCAGTATTGATGGTTCACCTACGTAAACTCAACGGACTGGTCCATAATCCTGATGCCCTTCGCTGTACCTGACCGGTTTGTATTGTGAGTTCTTCCTGCTTACACCGGATTTAGGAATGCTGTACGAAAATATGTGCAGGGCTGTTGTCCACATACCTCTTCACGTATAGGACATATAGTATTACTGCTATTACTGTTGTTTAGACGAGTAATTTACTGTATTCTTGATTTTACATCTACGTTTCTCGTACGAATCTCTCCAATAGTACTGTCGTGCTAGTGAACTGCCTACTGGTAATTGTTTTTCTGCAGTATTTATTATTCCTAAGGATACTTGGAAGGCATTCGTTCAATCAGTTTGTCTTATGTTATCCCACACTGACATTTATTCTTTGTTTTATTGTTTAATCTGAAGTTGCTCCCACTAGTTAACACTTCAGGCTTTTTGATTTTCCTCATTACTTTTCATCAGCTTGCTCATTGAAGACATTTTGTACAGTTAGATGTATTTCGTTACCGGTTTCCAAATAGTTGTTGAGCGACTTCTCACGTCTAGATGTCTCATGTTCTTTGTTCCTTTCAAAGTTAGTGTTCTTTGCTCAATATGGACACGTAGTACACAAATTTCTTGCTTTTCTTCATAATGTTAACTTCAGTCCATAGGTTTTCTCTGTGATATCGGAAGACCTTATATTCTTTCCGTCTCTTCATCCCTTCTAAACGTAATTTTCCATATTCGATTCAAGGGTTTCACACACTAATATTATCAGAATCATGATGGTCTAGCATCTGACATTAATGTGTGGAAATTTAAGTTCTATTGCAAGATTTCACGTGTATAGAAACACAAAAGCCTTACGCGTCATACTGTGTTCAACAATAATAGAAGCTTTACAGCAACTGATTTACTGTTCTAAGGTTTATTCAAATAACGTTACCCGATTTCATCTTAACTGGAAAGCTTTCATTTGTTTTTGTAGGAAACGGCGGCACTGCGTTCACGTGACAGTCAGACAAAGTTGTTACCTGTAGTTCCTCATAAGTATGTGTTCTATGCTAACGCAAAAGCTTCCGTGTCTTCTGCTTAGGCCACCATAGATGTACTGAATACCGTGCGTGATCTTATACGGCTCCTCTCCTGTTTATGATATTCGCTACCGATCTATCTGTCTAGTTTGTACGTATTTCGTAATTTCAAAACCTAATCGGTTTTATTGATTTTCTCCTACGAATCTATTTTTAAATTCATTTTATACAGAGTGTTTATTTTTTACGCATTATCATCCATGATATTTAAAATTCATGAGACTTTCGTGTATGAGACCCTCGAGACTGCCGCGAAAGTGGGTCATACACTTTATTACATAACCTTAACCGGACAATATTCATGATGAGATACAAGAAAATTTATTCTACGAGGAAGATATACTAGCCCAAATGATACCAATCTCTGTTGCCTAATTTGAAGTGAAGGGATTGAAGACAGATGAACTGATTAATGACGGCAGTGGGGTGGCAGTCTTTTCATAGCAACTTTTTCTATGTGGTGGGAATAGCGAGATTGCCGAACTTTCCCGTGTAAGGGCAGGAGTTTCAATGTGACATACGTTGGTACTCACTCATTTTCAGCGCTTCCAGATTACTCGTGTCTTCGTCCTTTGTCTACTGAGAAAGCCCGTATTTGGTAGATCTGGCTTTGTATCTGTAATATAATATATATTTCTCAAAGTTGCTCACCTACCTCTAACCGTAACGATAATAAGCTGATATCACCTAAAAACCAGTTAGCAAAGAGAATCTATGCAGAAGGGCATTAAGTGCTAATTTTTTTCCATACGCAATTCTTCTACAAATTCTTTCAAATGCTTCACATTAAATTCCTACATATTCGTAGTAATCATTATTCTAGTGATGTATCACAGGAGATAATGATCCATTCCGTTTTATCATATTGTAATTCTGTACAAATTAATCTCAGTGTGGTTGCAAACAGATCTAACTGTTCTGCACTAAGATTTCATATAGCTTTGGGATTTGTTCTTAAATTGCATATTATGTTAATGTTTTAATTTCTGTTGAGGTTTTATCTCAGTAGTTACGTGGCAGCGGGCTATGGTCACATTACCGATGTTGAAGAACTGTGACTATTTAAAATAAATTCAGGAATCAGTCTAAAATTTTACTATAAAAACAAGCTTAGTACACTACTGGCCATAAAAATTGCTACACCACGAAGATGACGTGCTACAGATGCGAAATTTAACCAACAGGAAGAAGATGCTGTGATGTGCAAATGATTAGCTTTTCAGAGCATTCGCACAAGGTTGGCGCCGGTGGCGACACCTACAACGTGATGACATGAGGAAAGTTTCCAACCGATTTCTCATACAAAAACAGCAGTTGACCGACGTTGACTGGTGAAACGCTGTTGTGATACCTCGTGTAAAGGAGGATAAATGCTTACCATCTCGTTTCCGACTTTGATAAAAGGTCGGATTGTAGCCTATCGCGATTGCGGTTTATCATATCGCGACATTGCTGCTCGCCTTGGTCGTGATCAAATGGTTCAAATGGCTCTGAGCACTATGGGACTCAACTGCTGAGGTCATTAGTCCCCTAGAACTTAGAACTAGTTAAACCTAACTAACCTAAGGACATCACAAACATCCATGCCCGGGGCAGGAATCGAACCTGCGACCGTAGCGGTCTTGCGGTTCCAGACTGCAGCGCCTTTAACCGCACGGCCACTTCGGCCGGCTGGTCGTGATCCAATGACTGTTAACAGAATATGGAATCGGTGGGTACAGGAGGGTAATACGGAAAGCCGTGCTGGATTCCAATGGCCTCGTATCACTAGCAATCGATATGGCAGACATCTTTTTTTTTATCTGCATGGCTGTAACGGATCGTGCAGCCACGTCTCGATCCCTGAGACAACAGATGGGGACGTTTGCAAGACAACAACCATCTGCACGAACAGTTCGACGACGTTTAAAGCACCATTGACTATCAGCTCGGAGACGATGGCTGCGGTTACCCTTGACGCTGCATCCCAGACAGGAGCGCCTACGATGGTGTACTCAACGACGAACCTAGGTGCACGAATGGCAAAACGTTAATATAAGAACAGACATAAGTCAGCAGTTTTTCTACTTCCATTCTTGTTGTCTTTTAAATGTAAGTACAAACAGCTGCAGTTCTCTGCAAATAGTATAACTTCATTTTATTTTATTTTATTTTTGAGCATTCGTGTTAACGCCAGCTTTGATTGAAGTATTTGTGCACACATTAACTGTATTATGCACTGAAGGCCAAAGACACTGGTATGGGAATGCCTATTCAAATACAGAGATATGTAAACATGCAGAATACGGTGCGTTCGTTTACTGCTACTATAATGGCAGATTATCAAGATTTAAGTGAGCTTGATCATGTTACAAACACCGCACGAGCGATGGGACACAGCACCTCCGGGTTAGCAACTAAGTGGAATTTTCCCGTACGACAATTTCACGAGTGTACGGTGAATATCAGGAATCCGGTAAAGCAACATATCTCCGACATGACTGAGCCGGAAAAAGATCCTGGAAGTTTGGGACCAAGACGACTGAAGAGAATGGTTCAACGTGACACAACAGCTACTGTTCCGCAGATTGCAGCTGAATTCAATGCTGGGCCATTAACAAGTGTCAGCGTGCGAACCATTCAACGAAACACCATCGATATGGGCTTTCGGAGGCGAAGGCCCAGTCATATACCGTTGATGACTGCACGACACAAGGATTTACGCCTCGCCTGGTCCCGTCAACGCCGACATTGGACTGTTGATGACTGGAAATATGTTGCCTGATCGGACGAGTCTCGTTTCAAATTATATCGAGCGGATGGACGTGTACGGGTACGGAGACTGCATCAATACCCATGGACCCTGCACGTCACCAGGGTACTGTTCAAGCTGGCAGAGGCTCGGTAATGGTGTGGGGCGTGTGCAGTTGGAGTGATGTGGGACCGGTGATACAGACGATGAGACCATGACAGGTGACACGAACATAAGCATCCCGTCTGATAACCTGCATCCAGTCATGCCCATTGCGTATTCCGACGGACATGGGAAATTCCAGCAGGACAATGTGACACCCCAACACGCTCGGAATTGCTACAGAATGGCTCCAGGCACACACTTCAACTGGCCATCAAACTCCTCAGACATGAACATTTTGGAGGATATTTGGGATGTCTTGCAACGTACTGTCCTCCACCCCTTCGTATTCTTACGGGTTTGTGGACAGTCCTGCAGGATTCATAGAGTCACTTCCCTCCAGCAGTAGTTCAGACATAGTCGCGTGCATGCCACGTCGTGTTGTGGCATTACTGGGTGCTCGCGGGCGTCATACACGGTAAAATGCAAGTGTTTCAGTTTCTTTGGTTCTTCAGTGTATGTTAATGTAAGAACAGAAATAAGACACCAGATCAGCTGAAGTTTGTTCTTTTAGTTTTTTATTGATTTATTCTATTTTTGGGCATTGATGTTAATGACAGTTTTTATTAAAATATTTCCCCTTACATTGATCTTATTAGATGAAAACAGAAACATATAAAGTCTCTGCGTAAATTACGTTATATTTTCGTATGAAGTCCTTTGTAACGAGCACAGGTTGTACTACACGTACTGGACGCTGGCAAGGTTTCGTAACTACGGTATATATGTGAGTAATGTGATAGCAGCTATCCATGACAGCGGAAGCTGATTGGGGGGTTTTCGCAACAAAGCAGCCCATAGAGCCGCAGTAAATACAGATCTCATTTTCGGATCTTAATCGCCATATAAACAGTACACATGGCGATACATTGAAGCATTTTCCATCTCCTCGTTCCAGAGCCAGTCCCAAGGGTTGTGCTTCAAAACAGTCTTGTAACCTGCTGTGCACCATCTGAAGAAAAGCCTGAAAAAGTTCGAAAACCGGTTAATGAAATAAATATCTACTTAAAAACAGTGACTGGTTACAGTTTTCTATATTTATATTATATTGGATGATTCCTCATTACGAAGGTCTTGAATGGATTGGGTTAAACTTGATCTACATCTACATCTACATCCACACTCCGCAAGCCACCTGACGGTGTGTGGCGGAGGGTACCTTGAGTATCGGTTCTCCCTTCTATTCCAGTATCGTATCGTTCGTGGAAAGAAAGATTGTCGGTATGCCTCTGTGTGGGCCCTAATCTCTCTGATCTTAACCTCATGGTCTCTTCGCGAGATACACGTAGGAGGGAGCAATATACTGCTTGACTCCTCGGTGAAGGTATGTTCTCGAAACTTCAACAAAAGCCCGTACCGAGCTACTGAGCGTCTGTCTTGCAGAGTCTTCCACTGGAGTTTATCTATCATCTCCGTAACGCTTTCGCGATTACTAAATCATCCTGTAACGAAGCGCGCTGCTCTCCGTTGGATCTTCTCTATCTCTTCTATCAACCCTATCGGGTACGGACCCCACACCGGTGAGCAGTATTCGAGCAGTGGACGAACAACTGTACTGTAACCTACTTCCTTTGTTTTCGGACTACATTTCCTTAGGATTCTTCCAATGAATCTGTCTGGCATCTGCTTTACCGGCGATTAATTTTATATGGTCATTCCATTTTAAATCACTCCTAATGCCTACTCCCAGATAATTTATGGAACTAACTGCTTCCAGTTGCTGACCTGCTATATTGTAGCTAAAAGGTAAAGGACATTTCTTTCTATTTATTCGTAGCACATTACATTTGTCTACATTGAGATTCATTTGCCATTCCCTGCACCATGCATCAATTCGTTGCAGATCCTCCTGCATTTCAGTACAATTTTCCATTGTTACAACCTCTCGATATACTACAGCATCATCCGCAAATAGCTTCAGTGAAAATGGCTCTGAGCACTATCGGACTTAACTTCTGAGGTCATCAGTCCCCTAGAACTTAGAACTACTTAAACCTAACCAACCTAAGGACATCACACACATCCATGCCCAAGGCAGGATTCGAACTTGCGACAGTAATGGTCACGCGATTCCATACTGAAGCTCCTAGAACCGAGAGTAAAGACGAATGATGGTAAAGCTCAAAATACTCTCTAGTCGTATTGCTTCTGGTCAGAGTTCTATCTCTACTGACATCATGATTTCCACCTTCACGCAGATGACGACCGGCTGGAGCGCCTGCACATAATCTACAAGTGCAAGATAGAACGTACAAAGAAGGCGCTGGACGCCTACTTTTCTTTGAAGAACGTCTTTCCTGAGCTGCTTCTGAACAGAGATCCCCTAGATAGCAACATCCGACAGAGCACCGAAACTGTGTGAGTATTATTCCCTGTCTACATTCTGTCATTTCAGTAGTAGTCACGAAAGGTAAAAGGACAGTATCTCTATTACACAGCTTTAGAACATTAACTTTATAAATGTCAGGGCTCTGCTGATATATATAAGCGAATATTTTAAGGATGTCTCAAGAGAGATACCGTTCTGCTTTCTACCGGTATCTGCAACGGGTGGTTTTGCTGGTGGATAACATGTTTGTAAGTGATTAGTGTCTTTGTTAAGTCGCAGGTGCTGAATTCGAAAAATAAATCCGTTCTTGCCTGTTGGTGTGTTATGACACCCTTTGTCCTATCTACTGAAATCCTTGAAAGCACTGTATACTAGTTAGTGTTCTGTATAAAAAATATGTGCGCAGGAGACAGAGGGCGTGGTAAGTGGCTGGGAGATGAGCGGGCGCGAATTCTTAACAATTAATAAATATGTTTATTAGTCTGACTCAATTACTCCGACGACATACACAGGGTTACATAAGTAAGGGGTTCAACGCTCAGATTATCAAAATGCCTAACTTAATATCCCATGAAATAGAAGACTCCGTAAAATAACCTGCGCCTTTGAAATTTTTTAACCTTAATGTAGAAGGAGTAGGAACAAATCACCACCAGTAATAAACAACAGTAAAAGCGTGACAAGAAAATAGGCAATAATTAATTCTTGGCACAGAATGAAACACAGGGCGCGTCAAAACTCCATGGACACCTTCATAAGTTGGAAGATTAAAGGGAAAATTGAAATGTGATTTGGGAACATAGGTTTGATGTGAAATCCGCCATTTTGGTTTCAAGTCTTTTTTTTTAAATGGGAAGGGGAGTGTATGACACATCAAATTACACTCGCTTGAGCTCTGGAATTTAGTGGTGTAACTTGTTTTTGTCTATCTTGTACAGTTTAGAGGTTATTAATGTTCAAAGTTTGGAAATTACCTTCATACCGACTGCAACAACACATGTTCTACGTGTCGTCCATTCCGTGCCACGCACAACTGTAGTCGCCGCAACCACTCTGACTGCACACGGAGGAGAGTGTCTTCTGCAATTTGGTCACAGCCGTGTTGTGTGCGTTCCTCCAGATGTCTCAAACCAAGGTTGCTCTCAGCATACACTATCTGCGTAAGATGTCCCCATGGGCGGCCGGTCCACGGGACAACGGGCGACCAATCCACTTTCGTGGCAGTTGTTCCTCCAACCATTCACGGACACCAATGCCATAGGGTGGAGGGGCTCCATCGAGCTGAAAATAAGATTTGAGAATGCCGTCAGCGTTCAGTGTGGAAGGGAACATAAGGTCCTGCAGACGCATCAGAATTAAAAAGAAAAAAAAAGAAACGACCAAAGGTTAACATTCTAACTAACAGTATAAACCATTTAAATCATTTAAAAGAGAACAGGATATAAAAATGGATCACATCAACAAAGGCTACCAGGTGATGATCTCAGCCACGATAAATAAAAACTGCATTTCAGTGGAGGCTAGCAGTAAGGAGAGATGAAAAAAATTCACTGAACACAACAAACAATAAAACATCAGTTCTCAGCCTTAGTTCACTAGACCCTACAGCGGTCTTTGCGCAGTGGCACTGTGATCTCTTTCGGAATCCAAATTTATGCAGGAAGATTCTGCTGTGCAAAGATTTGAACTGATCACTGTCGGCACATTTTCTTTAACAGTCATAGAAAGACACCCACCGCAGCTCACAAAATCTGTATCCTTACCATGCTACATTCCTTGGATCTGCCCTCTTAGGAACTTGGCAGATGTGTTGACTTCTTACTGGCTTTCTTGATACAGGGTCTACACTGTGGCTCCATCTTATGACGAAAGCGGCCACCCTGTCCTCCACATACATGTGCCTGCTATCACTGGCCAACTCCGTAGGCTAGTAAAACTGGGATATGCACAGACTGGTTAGCACGCCATTCGTTGTTCAGCACCGTGGAAAGTCTCACGCGCCGCTGCCCATGCTGCTGCCGATGTTCGCTACGTGTAGTCCTCACTTCCTTTACTCTGCCGCGACTCCATACCCACTGTCTCATAAGGCCGCATCTCATTTTAGCGTGGCGCTGCATTCGTCAGACTAAGAAAATATGCGGGCCCCTGCTCCGGTAAGACTCATCAGCTGTACCAGATCCAACAGTTAAATCGGGCGGAATTCCATACTGTCGCGAACAGCTAATTCACAGCACAATTTTTTTTTTTTTTGTAGATTTAACTGCCGAAAAATAATCTAAATACACTCCTGGAAATTGAAATAAGAACACCGTGAATTCATTGTCCCAGGAAGGGGAAACTTTATTGACACATTCCTGGGGTCAGATACATCACATGATCACACTGACAGAACCACAGGCACATAGACACAGGCAACAGAGCATGCACGATGTCGGCACTAGTACAGTGTATATCCACCTGCAGGCTGCTATTCTCCCATGGAGACGATCGTAGAGATGCTGGATGTAGTCCTGTGGAACGGCTTGCCATGCCATTTCCACCTGGCGCCTCAGTTGGACCAGCGTTCGTGCTGGACGTGCAGACCGCGTGAGACGACGCTTCATCCAGTCCCAAACATGCTCAATGGGGGACAGATCCGGAGATCTTGCTGGCCAGGGTAGTTGACTTACACCTTCCAGAGCACGTTGGGTGGCACGGGATACATGCGGACGTGCATTGTCCTGTTGGAACAGCAAGTTCCCTTGCCGGTCTATGGTAGAACGATGGGTTCGATGACCAAGGCAGAAGCGACTCTCATCGCTGAAGACGACACGTCTCCATTCGTCCCTCCATTCACGCCTGTCGCGACACCACTGGAGGCGGGCTGCACGATGTTGGGGCGTGAGCGGAAGACGCCCTAACGGTGTGCGGGACCGTAGCCCAGCTTCATGGAGACGGTTGCGAATGGTCCTCGCCGATACCCCAGGAGCAACAGTGTCCCTAATTTGCTGGGAAGTGGCGGTGCGGTCCCCTACGGCACTGCGTAGGATCCTACGGTCTTGGCGTGCATCCGTGCGTCGCTGCGGTCCGGTCCCAGGTCGACGGGCACGTGCACCTTCCGCCGACCACTGGCGACAACATCGATGTACTGTGGAGACCTCACGCCCCACGTGTTGAGCAATTCGGCGGTACGTCCACCCGGCCTCCCGCATGCCCACTATACGCCCTCGCTCAAAGTCCGTCAACTGCACATACGGTTCACGTCCACGCTGTCGCGGCATGCTACCAGTGTTAAAGACTGCGATGGAGCTCCGTATGCCACGGCAAACTGGCTGACGCTGACGGCGGCGGTGCACAAATGCTGCGCAGCTAGCGCCATTCGACGGCCAACACCGCTGTTCCTGGTGTGTCCGCTGTGCCGTGCGTGTGATCATTGCTTGTACAGCCCTCTCGCAGTGTCCGGAGCAAGTATGGTGGGTCTGACACACCGGTGTCAATGTGTTTTTTTTTTCATTTCCAGGAGTGTATGTACAAGGAGTTGCTGCACCTGACCTTCAGTTCAGCAATCCCTCTCTTGAAATTAAAGGTGGTTTGTCACACAAATACCGGTGAATCATGCTTGAACATGTAGAATCATACTGTACTCTTGTTGCTATATCTCACCACTGAGAGTTCTCACAGTTATTGCGAATATTGCCGTAAGTACGTAAAAGTTTGTGTTTTCTACATTGTATCAATTTTTTTATCATATATGTGGAGTATTAAGTCTGAAATCATAAAAATGAAAACTTAATGACATTGTAGAGAAGTGCTGTGACCTTTCTTTCAGGAGAGAGACTGTGACCAGGACGAGATATGGAAATTCACATATGCTGTTCATCATGTACCACACTCCTGATAGGCTAGTGAAAAGAAGCTTATCCGTTATTTAGCAGCAAGTATTACGTGAAAAACTCATAAGGAACTGTGTATCCCCTTACTTACCACTCCCGTAGAGGACCGTGAAGGTAAAATCAGCGTAGTATGCATAGAGACAGCCGAGCAGTGGCTCTTCCCGCACTCCCTACGTGAGTGGAAGACAAGATCCATAAGATGCTAAGTACGCTTTGACACGAAGTTCACAGTGGTTTTCAGAATATGAACATCGATTTACACTATGTGACCGAAAGTATCCGGACATCCCGAAAAACATACGTTTTTCATATTAGGTGCATTTTGCTGACACCAATTGCCATGTGCTCCATATCAGCGACCTCAGTAGTCATTAGACATCGTGAGTGCAGAATGCGGCGCTCCGCGGAACTCACGGACTTCGAACATGGTCAGGTGATTGGGTGTCACTTGTGTCACACGCCTGTACGCGAGATTTCCACACTCCTAAACAGCCCTGGGTCCACTGTCTTCGATGTGATAGTAAAGTGGAAACGTGAAGGGACACGTACAGCACAAAAGCGTGCAGGCCGACCTCGTCTGTTGACTGACAGAGACCGCCGACAGGAGAATAGGGTAGTAATGTTTAATAGGCCGACATCTAACCAGACTATCACTCAGGAATTCCAAACTGCATCTGGATCCACTGCAAGTACTATGACAGTTAGGCGGGAGGTGAGAAAACTTGCATTTCATGCAAACGGCTGCTCATAAGCCACACATCACGCCGGTAAATGTCAAACGACACCTCGTTTGGTGTAAGGAGCGCAAACATTGGACGATTGAGCAGTGGAAAAACGTTGTATGGAGTGACGAATCACAGTCCACAATGTGCCGATCCGATGGCAGGGTGTGGGTATGGCGAATGCCCGGTGAACGTCATCTGCCAGCATGTATAGAGCGAACAGTAAATTTCGGAGACGGTGGCGTTATGGTGTGGTCGTGTTTTTCATGGAAGGGGCTAGGATCCCATGATGTACTGCGTGGAGGTATTACAACACAGGCCTACATTGATGTTTTAAGCATCTTCTTGCTTCCCACTGTTCAAGAGCAATTCGGAGATGGTGATTGCCTCTTTCAACACGATCGAGCACCTGTTCATAATGCACGTCCTGTGGCTGAGTGGTTTCACGACAATTACATCCCTGTAATGCATTGACCACAATGCTATAGAACATTTCTGGGATGCTTTGGAACGCCGACTTCGTGCCACGCCTCACCGACCGACATCGATTTCTCTCCACAATGCAGCACTGCGTAAAGAATGGTCTGCCATTCCCCAAGAAACCTTCCAGCACCTGGTCTAACGTATGCCTGCGAGAAAGGAAGTTTTCATCAAGGCTAAGGGTGGGCCTACACCATATAAAATTCCAGCATTACCGATGGAGGGCGCGTCGTGTAAGTCATTTTCAGCCATTTGTCCGGATACTTTTGATCACATAGTGTACGTGTCCTCCGCAATTCCCCTGATTGTGAGGGATCCAAGGAATCATATAATGAACTACTATTTTCGTCTAACAAAACTAAATGGAATCACCGCGGCAAAAAGAAAATCATGCAATATCCTAAATTTGTCGTCCACTGTTAGGCTTGTAGCCCATCGTGAATAACTGCTGAACCATTGCCTCCTGAGAATGTGACAGTGAGCAAAGACGAATACAGTGAGGAAAGTGCAGGATTCAGCGAAGGAGATATGCACCCGAAAATAATATTTCAAGACCATTATGAATCAAATGATCTACGCCTCTTGTCTAAAAGAGATCTCAACTCCCGTGTTCTTGATTTAAATTTGTCAAAGCAACAGGCTGGACTATTAGCTTCTTGATTAAAATGATATAAACATGTCCTTTGCGATAAAAAAGTGTTTTCTTTCTGAATTCTTCTCCAAAGTTTTGGTAATGGTACCGAGTTAGTTATGGCAACTCTTAGCCATAATTTCATTATAAATGATTCTTGGATGTTCATAGATTCCGGGAAAGTTAGCAGCACTGCTTCTCCCCAACGGGAACAAATTTCTTTCCGTTCCGTCTGCTTATGCTCAAATGGCTCTGAGCACTATGGGACTTAAAACCTGATGTCATCAGTCCCCTAGAACTTAGAACTGCTTAAACCTAACTAACCTAAGGACATCACACATACATCCATGCCCGAGGCAGGATTCGAACCAGCGACCGTATAGGTCGCGCGGTTGCAGACTGAAGCGCCTAGAATCGCTCGGCCACACCTCTACTTACGCAGTTAATCTGGTGGAGACATATGAGAGCTTTAAACTGATGCTCGTGCTTGTCCAGTGTTAAGATGCTTTTACAGCTGTGCGATTTCCCGTGTGCGCTAGCTGCATGGAGCCATTGCACGTGGAGGCAAGGAGTCGCATACACCGGTGCAAAGTCGCGTATGCCTCTGCATTGTGCGCTCGGGGACGCTGGAGTCTTCCCTTACGAGACGGGACGACACATGCCTCTTCTTGCTTGTGGAGCAAGTACATCCGCGCGGCAACTAGCCGCAAAGCGCACAGATGTAAATGCTCCATTACAAATACGTGTGGCGTATAAGTGGATGTTGAAGATATTAACGGTTTTTCTCGTCATGTAGGACTGCTACTTTCTGTGCGAGTGAAACAGCAGAAGCTGAAAACAAGGAACCATTAGTGGAAAAAATGGCCTGCTTTGTATAGACTACTTCCTTGGCAGACGAATGTGGTTAATGCTTCTGACCCCGAAAATGTGTGCCTTCAGCCGCTTCACACTGAACTGGGACCCGCCAAGAACTTTGCGAAGAAAGCCATGAACATAACTTCATGTAAATTCATGTACTTGTGAGAGTTGATTTCAAGGACTGGTGAAGTCAAAATAAAGTGATTGTGTGTGTGTGGGGGGGGGGGGGCAGGAGGATTTTTTACGTCTCCGAATTGGCAAGTAAATATTTGATGAACATTTCCTTGATTTGTTGAGCGATGTTCAGAAAATGGCAGGGCTTTCTTTAGCAAGTGTCTGTAAGGGAATTTTTGGCATATGTAAGGCAGAGAACTGTCGCAGTATTATATAAAAACTACAGAGATATTTCCACCTTTTGGGATGTAAGATGTAACTTAAAATATATTTCTCGAATGATCGTTTGTTCTTCCCGGATAACAAACGCGCCGTTAGCGACGATGCGTTATCAAGGCAAGACGGAGTGACGTAATGTTCTCCGATTACTACCAGCTTTTACAAAACTATGTCCTTGAGGGAAATTATCGCAGGAAATAGGAAAGAAAATAATTTTGGGAAGGATTATTGATTCCGGAGTTATTCGTTTGTTTGATTCCTTTGTGCAGTGAAGCATGTCTTGCAGTTTGCTCTTGAAAATCACGTTGCGAGAGCGTGTCACTTTGCCTGAAACAAAAATACATAGGCTGCTGTAAACCAGAAGAGGAGAGGGGCAGAGAGGGGATGAGGATATGGACAGAGAGAGGGGACAGCGGAGACGGGCACAAAGAGTGGGTGGTAGAAAAGGGGGGGGGGTGGTATTGGACAGTGAAGGAGGACATGAACTAATAGAAGACTGGAATATGTATAAGGGTCGATCAAAAAGTTTTGGTTTGAGGGCGTTGCTACAGCCTATATGCCACTCAGCGTGACTCCGATGTGGTTATACAAGCACCGACGTATGGGCAAGGTGTTGAGAAAACCCTTCGAAAGGAAAATTATTTATCGCCCTCCGCGTAGCGCCGAGTACTCAGCTAGTAGAAGAATTAAGGAATAACTAGAAAATAAAATTACTAAATTATATAAATATAAGTTGTACATGTTACGCGCTTTGTTGATATTCTTTGCAGCTACTGATCATATAATTAATCATAGTGATCTAAGCTCACCAGGTAAAAGATCATCCACTCCTTAAAAAAGCTCACTGGTCGCTCCACCGCTGACGCAGGTCTAGAAAGTTAGGTGGTCTGTATGAGCCAGTGGATTGTATCGAATCAGCACAGTAAGATGGTGTCGACATGGAGGCACCACTGAATGTTGTGACGGGTGCTGATCACCCAAATCATGGGGATAGAAGTCAGTGCACGTGGTTATTTCATATACACTCGCACCCAGCCATTCCTCCGGCTTTGCCTTAACTAACACGTCGACGAAAGGTAGCGCTTTTTTAAGCTATGCCATGGATTATTAGTAGGTTGGACTGCGTACAAATAATCCAGGAGATACTGCATCGATGCGAGATACTGCATCGATGCTGAGTATAATACGCGTTTACCGGAGACGCAACTGACTCTGGTGGTGTACAATGAGAATAAAGTTGCGAATTTGGTGTTCGCATTGCCTCAGATATAAGATATCCGAAGAAGACGACTCGATGAGCATCAAAATATTGTGCGTAAAATGGAAATAACAAATCGGTTGAACATCCTGAAGCACACAATTAAAGATTCACACTAGTAGAAACAGACATCGCACGAACCATGACGTTTCTTTGACATTCACGGTATGCACGTACTTCTATCTTCAGGATCTTCATGTTGAGTATGCTGTGAACAATCACATCCTTCAGTATGACAGCAGCAATGTTCAGAGGGCTGCACACGTGTACGTTTCTTGTGCGACAACTACTCAGGTAGCTCGACTGGTCTTCCAATTCAGTAATCTGAATCCTATTGAAAATGTGTGGGACTATCTGAAAAGTAGCAGCCAATATCCCCACAGTTTCGTAGTTCTACGGCATCTGTTCATCAATGAGTGGCCTCAGCTGGAAACGGCATACCAGAAAGAATTTTTGAGCTCTCTTCGTCGTCCAAATGGTTCAAATGGCTCTAAGCACTATGGGACTTAACATCTGAGGTCATCACTCCCCTAGACTTAGAACTACTTAAACCTAACTAACCTAAGGACATCACAACGTCCATGCCCGAGGCAGGATTTGAACCTGCGACTGTAGCAGCAGCGCGGTTCCAGACTGAAGCGCCTAGAACCGCTCGACCACAGCGGCCGGCCTTCGTCGTCCAGTTGAGACCATTATCGAGGCAACAGGCGATGTTCTAAGGTATTAGCGTGGTATCTCCTAGGGGTGACAAATTTTTGCACTCAGACCTCTCGTTTGAGAGACAGACACGATATCTGCATCACGTAGCTACACCTTTCTTGGTTTCTATGTAGACCAGTGATAGTCACTGTGTTTCTCTTGCAGGATGTTCTACGGAATCCCTCAGCTGACGCCCGATGGCTTCCGCGTAACAACGATCGTGTTCATGCCGCCAACAAAGGAGATCGACGTCGCGGCTATCTGCAAGCACGTGATCATCGCCACAGAAACTATGCTGGCACTTGACTACGCTCTTGGCAATATTCTCATCGTCGATCTGAAGCACTTGGCCATGTCCCACATTCTGGCATTCGGGAGCAGTCTAGCTCGAAAAACTGTTTCTATTTATACGGTCAGTGCTAAATCCACTGTGAATTATACTTTCCCTCAGATCTGGTACGCTAGCAGAGCCTTTCAGTTTACCATCATTGTACCCCTTCTTTCTAAGGTCTGGCCGGTGTGTCTGACCTAGTCGTTGGAACTTTGAAATGCGTTTTACCATAGGGCGTTATTAAGATCTGGTGAAAAACGCTGCCATAACAACAACAAAATGTCGTTTCACTATAATCACTAATCAGACTCCTTAAGGTCTTCCACCAAAATGATTATCTGTAGACGGCGAGATCTCCAGGCGAAATACCCAGAGAACTAGCGAACCATGAGCACACACACAAACACACACACACATACACACACACATTTACAGGGTGTCCCTAGTTAAAGTTCCAGTTTCAAAAGGGTGTAGGAAGAGAACCACTCCTCAAAATCGCATCACATTTGAACAGAGTAATGCTGACTCAGGGGAAACGTCATGGAATCAAAAACATTGAACAGTAGTTAGGTAAGCCCATCAACTACGGCAATATCGTAACATATCGGATGGGGAAAATCGCTTTTTAATTGTTCTGAGACCAAACACGGCGTAAAAAGCAAAATTACATCGGTTTCTCACTGTCCTAGGACCAAAATCCCCCCCCCAAAAAACAAAATTACAGCGGTTTTTAACTTTCGTGTGACTGGTGCTAGAAATGTTCAGTATGCTGTGCACCGTTTTGTGTCACAAGTTGAAATCGAGGAACAGCGTCTTCCACAACACACTGGAGTGTGTCGGGGTTCACGATCAGAATGCAATGCACAATACGTGTCTTCAGTGCGGGTACGTTTGTAATTACAGCACTGAACACAACACCACTCAGATAACTCCACAGCCAGAACTCACACGGATTAGGGTCAGGTGATCTGGGCAACCAAGTTTCGGAGAAATGACGGCTGATAATTTTAGCATTTCCAAAATGTCTCTCGAGTAGCTACTTCACTGGCTGTGCAATCTGCGGAGGGACGCCATCTTGCATAAATATGATTCTTCCCACATATCCACGCTGTTGAAAGGTTGAAATGACGCTGGTGCGCAAAAACTTTCACCGCGTTAACCAGTAACGGCATCGGTAACATGACTCATCTCCTCGAGAAAATACGCCTTGCGACAAACGGTGCTGTCAAGGTACACCAATCGTCAATTGTGTAGAATGAAATGGTACCTGTTGATGTGCGTACGGATTTTCTTTTGCCCATGTTCTGCAATTGTGAGTACTGAAATGTCCACTGTGGGCTTCGTCTCTCCACAAAATGTTCAATGACCATTCACTGCCCGCATCATGTGAGCAAGACATTCCAGAGCGAACGTTTACCTTGCTGGGTCATTTTATAAGGACAACAGTGCAGGATGTTTCGTAGGGTATTATGCACTGAGATCATGGCATGCTGAACGTTCAGCCGTCCGCGCAGCCCATGTTTACACACCACCGCTCGACATGTTATGCAGTGTTGTGGCCACATCATCGACAAATGTACCAACTGTTTTCCTCCCTCTGCCACATTGCACTTAAAAAGAACCTGTGTTTTCGAATTTTGTAAACATTTTCTCCAGGCCGTTAGTAGACATCGGACCAATGCCTTTGTTTCATTCCCTTGAGTGTCTGGAACTTCTACAGGACTACTGGCGCACAGTCGCCGTTTCTGTAAAAGTACACCAGCAGCGCGCGGTCATTCACAGAGACTGTCCGATTGGGCATCTCGGACGCATCTCTTGGGTTCTTATTCTGACGCTTACAGCGTTACCTATCGGTCAAATATTCGTTAATTTTTTTCCCTTGCATCAATAACATGCTGTTCAAATTTGAGGTCATTCTATGCAGTGGTTCTCTTTCGACAGCGTTTTGAAACTGGAACTTTAATTATTGGCACAAACAAAAAAAAATTGTTGCACTGTAAATTGTTCTTCAAACTTATAACAACAGCTCCTTATTACCACACAAATAATTACAAAGTACCAAGAAAGTTTAATGCAGTTCACATGTATTCTTCAAAAATAATGATAATAATCATTATAATAATCTGTACATGCAGTGCACGTCATAATTCCGTGAATTCAAATCCCTGAATTCACTGTTTATGATTATGTTCATGTTGTGGTCCCCACTTCGAAGACTTGTTTGATGCAGCTCTCCATTCTACTCTATCTACGAGTAACTACCGCAGCCTACATCGCTATGAACCTGCTTACTGTCTTCATCTCTAGGACTCCCTCTACTATTCTTGCACTCCCACATTTCCCTTTAGTACTAAAGTCTCAGAATGTGTCCTGTCAACCAATCCCTTCTTTTAGTCAACTTGTGCTACAAATTTCTATTCTCACCAATTCTTTTCATAATCTCATTAGATACACGATCTACCCATCCAATCTTCAGTATTCTTCTGAAGCACAACGTTTGAAAAGCTTCTATTCTCTTCTTGTCCAAACTGTTGGTCATATATGTTTCACCTTCATACATGCTTACACTTGCCAGAATGAGATTTTCACTCTGCCGCGGAGTGTGCGCTGATATGAAACTTCCTGGCAGATTAAAATTGTGTGCTGGAAGGAGACTCGAACTCGGGACCTTTGCCTTTCGCGGGCAAGTGCTCTACCATCTGAGCTACCCAAGCACGACTGACGCCCCGTCCTCACAGCTTTACTTCCACCAATGCAATATCCCTTCTTTCAGGAGTGCTGGTCTTGCATGGTTCGCAGGAG
Organism: Schistocerca nitens; assembly: GCF_023898315.1. NCBI lineage: Eukaryota > Metazoa > Arthropoda > Insecta > Orthoptera > Acrididae > Schistocerca > Schistocerca nitens. Next base: position 256,180,267 of record NC_064618.1, read on the forward strand.
AGCTTCTGTAAAGTTTGGAAGGTAGGAGACTAGTTACTGGTGGAAGTAAGGCTGTGAGGACGGGGCGTGAGTCGTGCTTGGGTAGCTCAGTTGGTAGAGCACTTGCCCGCGAAAGGCAAAGGTCCCGAGTTTTCGAGTTTCGGTCCGGCACACAGTTCTAATATGTCGGGGAGTTTCGTGGTTACAGTTCATATAAATTCCAGAAAAGACTTACCGACACTTAAATCTCTCTTCGATGTCAACAGATTTCTCTTCTTCAGTAACAGTTTTCTTGGCACTACGCGTCTACATTTTATTTCCTCTCTACTTTGGCTATCATCAATTACTTTAAGGCCCAAATAGCAAAATTCATCTACTCTATTTAGTGTCTCGTTTCGTAATCTAATTTCCTCATCATCGCCTCATTTAATTCGACTACGTTCCATTACACTTTTTTTTGCTTGTGTGAACGTTTATCTTGCTTCTTCCTTTCAACTTCCGTTCAACTGCTCTTCCAAGTCCTTTGCTGTCTCTGACAGAATTACAATGTCTTCGGAAACGTATTTTTTTTATTTCTTTTCGCAGACGTTTAATTCCTTCTGCTAAATTTTCTTTGTTTTCCTTTACTGCTTGCTCAACGTACATCTTGAATAACAATAGCAAAAAGTTGCAACCCTGTCACATTCACTTCTGACCCCTGCCTTCCTCTCCCACCCTTCTTATAACTGTCATCTGATTTCTGTTCAAGCTGTAAACAGCCTCTCACTCCCTGCATTTTACCCCTGGGCCTTTCAGAATTTCAAAGAGAGTAATCCAGTCAAAACTATTAAAAGCTTTCTCTAAGTCTGCAAATGCAATTAACGTAGGTTGTCCTTTCCTTAACGTAACTCTGAAGAGAAGTCATAGGGTCACGTACTGGTCGGCGTTTTCCTACACGTCTCCAGAACCCAAAGTGGTCTTTTCGGAAGTGTACTTGTACCAGTTTGTCCATTGTTCTGTAAAGAATTTGTGTTAGTGTTTTACAGCCATGACTTATTAAACTGGTAGCTCGGTAATATGACATCTGTGAGCAGCTGTTGCCTTGCGAATCGGAGTTATTACAGTGTTCTTGAATTGTGAGGGTATTTCGTCTACATCGTAGGTCTTGCATACCAGGTAGGATAGTTTGTCACGGCTAGCTCTCTAAAGTATATCAGTAGTTCTGACGGAATGTCCTCTGCTCGCGGCGTTTTGTTTCGAATTAGGCCTTTCAGTGCTCTGTCGGTTTCTTCTCGCCATGCCATATCTCCCATCCCATCTCCATCTACATCACCCTCCTTTTCTATAATATTGCCTTTAAATTTATTTCCCGTGTATCGCCGCTTTATATCCTCCTTCCTACTTTTAGCTTTCCCTTACTAGCAGAGTGCTGGTTTTCCCGTCTGAGCCCTTTATATTAATGCAGCTGCTTCTCTTTTCTCCAATGGTCAGTTTATTTACTTATCGGTAGAATCTAACTTTTCCATAGTGATGCATGCTTTGGTATCCTTATGTTTGTCCTTGAGCTATTCCTGCTTAGCATTTTGCACTTCCTGTCAATCTAATTGTTTAGACGTTTGTATTTTTTTTCTGCAGCTTTTTTGCTGCATTTTTATGGTTTCTCCTTTCATCAGTTATATCAAAACATCCTGTGGTATCCAGGGATTGCTAGTTGTCTTGTCTTTTTACTCATGTGATGCTCTGCTGGCCTCACCATTTTATCTCTCAAAGCTACCCATTCGTCTTCTATTGTATTTTGTTGCCGTTGCCTAATACACTCCTTGAAACTTTCAGTAACCTCTGGTTCAACTTATCCAAATTCCATTCCCTTAATACCCTATCTCTCTCCGATTCACCATTAATTGCAATTAAAGCTTGGCCTGGCGCAGGATAGTAGCTTCTACGTCAGCCATTCCGTTATACATCCCAAGGACTGGCGTTTGACACATTTCTTTTTTATATCTGGTTCATTAACCGTGACGTCTCGACGGTCGGTACTGCCTGGTGCACTGTTCCCTGCTGTCGCCAAAGACGCAGTCAAATCAGCGAAGTTAATCTCTGACGGGCAGGGTTAGCACTTGAGTGGGTAACCATATCTTGACACGTGGTCTACGGGTAGCGTCTTTGAATCATAATCAAAACGTCTTCGGTCCCGGGTCCGATCCCCGCCACTACCTAAATTTTCATAAATAATCAGCATTGGCGGCCGAAGACTTCCGGCATAAGAAGTCAGCCTCATTCTGCCAACGGCCTTGTCAAAGAGAGCGGAGGAGCGGATAGAGGTTCAGGACACTCTCTTGTCCAAGGGGTGCGAAATTGCCCCTAAAGGCGGAAGAATCAGCAATGATAAACGACATGAGAATGCAGAAGGCAATGGAAACCACTGCATTAAAGACACGTAACGTGTATCCACAGGACATGTGGCCTGTAATTGAAGAACTGTCATGATTATCTCTCCATTGGCAAAAGATTCCGGAATAGTCCCCCATTCGGATCTCCGGGAGGGGACTGCCAAGGGGGAGCTTACCATGAGAAAAAGATTGAATAATCAACGAAAGGATAACGTTCTACGAGTCGGGCCGTGGAATGTCAGAAGCTTGAACGTGGCAGGGAAACTAGAAAATCTGAAAAGGGAAATGCAAAGGCTCAATCTAGATATAGTAGGGGTCAGTGAAGTGAAGTGGAAGGAAGACAAGGATTTCTGGTCAGATGAGTATCGGGTAATATCAACAGCAGCAGAAAATGGTATAACAGGTGTAGGATTCGTTATGAATAGGAAGGTAGGGCAGAGGGTGTGTTACTGTGAACAGTTCAGTGACCGGGTTGTTCTAATCAGAATCGACAGCAGACCAACACCGACAACGATATTTCAATTAGATTACATCATGGTCAGACAGAGATTCCGAAATCAGATACTGGATTGTAAGGCGTACCCAGGAGCAGATATAGACTCAGATCACAATATAGTAGTGATGAAGAGTAGGCTGAAGTTCAAGACATTAGTCAGGAAGAATCAATACGCAAAGAAGTGGGAGACGGAAGTACTAGGGAATGACGAGATACGTTTGAAGTTCTCTAACGCTATAGATACAGCAATAAGGAATAGCGCAGTAGGCAGTACAGTTGAAGAGGAATGGACATCTCTAAAAAGGGCCATCACAGAAGTTGGGAAGGAAAACATAGGTACAAAGAAGGTAGCTGCGAAGAAACCATGGGTAACAGAAGAAATACTTCAGTTGATTGATGAAAGGAGGAAGTACAAACATATTCCGGGAAAATCAGGAATACAGAAATACAAGTCGCTGAGGAATGAAATAAATAGGAAGTGCAGGGAAGCTAAGACGAAATGGCTGCAGGGAATATGTGAAGAGATCGAAAAAGATATGACTGTCGGAAGGACAGACTCAGCATACAGGAAAGTCAAAACAACCTTCGGTGACATTAAAAGCAACGGTGGTAACATTAAGAGTGCAACGGGAATTCCACTGTTAAATGCAAAGGAGAGAGCAGATAGGTGGAAAGAATACATTGAAAGCCTCTATGAGGGTGAAGATTTGTCTGATGTAATAGAAGAAGAAACAGGAGTCGATTTAGAAGAGATAGGGGATCCAGTATTAGAATCGGAATTTAAAAGAGCTTTGGAGGACTTACGGTCAAATAAGGCAGAAGGGATAGATAACATTCCATCAGAATTTCTAAAATCATTGGGGGAAGTGGCAACAAAACGACTATTCATGTTGGTGTGTAGAATATATGAGTCTGGCGACATACCATCTGACTTTCGGAAAAGCATCATCCACACAATTCCGAAGAAGGCAAGAGCTAACAAGTGCGAGAATTATCGCACAATCAGCTTGACAGCTCTTGAATCGAAGCTGCTTACAAGAATAATATACAGAAGAATGGAAAAGAAAATTGAGAATGCGCTAGGTGACGATCAGTTTGGCTTTAGGAAAAGTAAATGGACGAGAGAGGCAATTCTGACGTTACGGCTAATAATGGAAGCAAGGCTAAAGAAAATTCAAGACACTTTCATAGGATTTGTCGACCTGGAAAAAACGTTCGACAATATAAAATGGTGCAAGCTGTTCGAGATTCTGAAAAAAGTAGGGGTAAGCTATAGGGAGAGACGGGTCATATACAATATGTACAACAACCAAGAGGGAATAATAAGAGTGGACGATCAAGAACGAAGTGCTCGTATTGAGAAGGGTGTAAGACAAGGCTGTAGCCTTTCGCCCCTACTCTTCAATCTGTGCATCGAGGAAGCAATGATGGAAATAAAAGAAAGGTTCAGGAGTTGAATTAAAATACAAGGTGAAAGGGTATCAATGATACGATTCGCTGATGACATTGCTATCCTAAGTGAAAGTGAAGAAGAATTAAATGATCTACTGAGAAGTAGTAGAAATGAGAACAGCGAGAAACTGAACATCAGGATTGATGGCCACGAAGTCAATTAAGTTAAGGAATTCTGCTACCTAGGCAGTAAAATAACCAATGACGGACGGAGCAAGGAGGACATCAAAAGCAGACTCGCTATGGCAAGAAAGGCATTTCTGGCCAAGAGAAGTCTACTAATATCAAATACCGGCCTTAATTTGAGGAAGAAATTTCTGAGGGTGTACGTCTGGATTACAGCATTGAATGGTAGTGAAACATGGACTGTGGGAAAACCGGAACAGAAGAGAATCGAAGCATTTGAGATGTGGTGCTATAGACGAATGTTGAAAATTAGGTGGAGTGATAAGGTAAGGAATGAGGAGGTTCTACGCAGAATCGGAGAGGAAAGGAATATGTGGAAAACACTGATAAGGAGAAGGGACAGGATGATAGGACATTTGCTGAAACATGAGGGAATAACTTCCATGATACTAGAGGGAACTGTAGAGGGCAAAAATTGTAGAGGAAGACAGAAATTGGAAAACGTCAAGCAAATAATTGAGGACGTAGGTTGCAAGTGCTACTCTGAGATGAAGAGGTTAGCTCAGGAAAGGAATTCGTGGCGGGCCGCATCAAACCAGTCAGTAGACTGATGACCAAAAGAAAAGGGTAACCATCCGGACTGCCGAGCGCTATCGGCAATCTAGGTGGACTCAGCCCTTGTGAGCCAAACTGAGGAGCTACTTGATGGAAAAGTAGCGGCACCAGTCTCGTAAATTGCCATACGGCCGGAAGAGCGGTATGCTGAGCACATTCCTCTCCATATCCGCATCCAGTGATGTCTGTGGGCTGACGATGACACGGCGGCCGGTCGGTACCGCTGTGCCTTCATGGTCTGTTCACGCAGAGTTCAGTTTTATTTCCGGATGTTGCTGGTGCCTTTAGATATTCTCTTTCTGAAACTTCGTTTAAAAACAAATATAGAATCAGTCCCATACTTCATCCGTCCGCTCAGCAGTGTTCCTTAATACATAATTCTATCTCCGTTATTTATAAGAGCGGTACAAGTGAAGTACTAACGTTCGTCATAGAAGAACCGTTACATATACAAGGTGGTCCATTGTCGTGACCGGGCCAAATATCTCACGAAATAAGCGTCAAACGAAAAAACTACAATGAACGAAACTTGCCTAGCTTGAAGGGGGAAAACAGATGGAGCTATGGTTGTCCCGCTAGATGGCGCTGCCATAGGTCAAACGGATATCAACTGCGTTTTTTTTTAAAAAAGGAACCCCAATTTTTTATTACATATTCGTGTTTTTATGTTAGCAGAAGAGCCAACACCGTGTTACGAGTGGAGGCCGAAATGCTCGCGTTTTAGCTTACTCAGTCTGGCGTGAGAAGGGAAGAACTATACTGACGTGAGGTCTGTAACATGACAAGGAATGAGAATTCAGAAAGCGGACGTAATTAGTTTGATACTTAACTCTAATCCATTAATGATGAACGTCGCTCTTGACGGTACATGATGCACAATATTATCAGTTTAGAATACATTCTTGAAGATAGTAATTATAGTAACTGAATATTGCGCCTTGCTAGGTCGTAGCAAATGACGTAGCTGAAGGCTATGCTAAACTGTCGTCTCTGCTAATGAGAGCGTATGTAGACAGAGAACCATCGCTAGAAAAGTCAGCTGTACAACTGGGGCGAGTGCTAGGGAGACTCTCTAGACTAGAACTGCCGTGTGGCGGCGCTCGGTCTGCTATCACCGATAGTGGCGACATGCGGGTCCGCGGTAACACCACACGTGTAGTATGTAAAGAAATATAATTTTTTTGTTGGAACACTTTTTTCACTTTGTAATAGTAATAAACATATGATTCACAATTTTAGACAAACAGTTGGTAACATGTAGGTTTTTTTAAATTAAAATACAGAACATAGGTACTTTTGAACATTTTATTTCGATTGTTCCAATGTGATACTTGTACCTTTGTGAACTCATCATTTCTGAGAACGCATACATGTAACGACATTCCTCTCAACAGCGACTAGTTCGCCTTCCGTAATGTTCGCACATGCACTGACAATGTGCTGACGCATGTTGTCAGCCGTTGTCGGTGGATCACGATAGCAAATATCCTTCAACATTCCCCACAGAAAGAAATCCGGGGACGTCAGATCCGGTGAACGTTGGCGCACGGTATGGTGCTTCGACTACCAATCCACCTGTCATGAAATATGCTATTCAATACCGCCTCAACTGCACGCGAGATATGTGTCGGACATCCATCATGTTGGAAGTACATCGCCATTCTGTCATGCAGTGAAACATCTTGTAGTAACATCGGTAGAACATTACGTAGGAAATCAGCATACATTGCACCATTTAAATTGACATCGAAAAACTGGGGGCCAATTATCCTTCCTCCCATAATGCCGCACCACACATTATCCCGCCAATGTCACTGATGTTCCACTTGTCGCAGCCCTCGTGGATTTTCCGTTGCCCAATAGTGCATATTATGCTGGTTTACGTTACCGCTGTTGGTGAATGACGGCTCGTCGCTAAATAGAACGCGTGCAAAAAAATTTGTCCTCGTCCCTTAGTTTCTCTTGTGCTGCAACCTCCCCTCAGAAAAATTTATGAATGATTGTGCTGATAAACCTCTTACTTATTTGATTTTCAAACAGCTGAGCAAACCTGAACGTACTCAGACAGTTTTCTCTTTAGTTACTCTGATCATCAGTAAACTGACACACAATATTTTTAGCGCAACGCAATCTGTCTTTCAGTAATCCCTACAAAAGAATGGCCCTGACTAAGAATAACCTATACCTTTCATGAATCTCTTACCTCACAAAAATCTTCGATACTCAAACTACTGCAATACAGCGAGCGCCAGTACTGCCAGCTAAATAAAAGATTCTAACTACTGAAGGCACTAACTACTGATAGGCATAGTTAGCAAATGAAAGATTTTGATAGAGAACAAACAATGTATTTACCTTAATAGTGTTCAAAAGACATGTTGTTGTTATTGTGGTCTTCAGTCCTGAGACTGGTTTGATGCAGCTCTCCATGCTATTCTATCCTGTGCAAGCTTCTTCATCTCCCAGTACCTACTGCAGCCTACATTCTTCTGAATCTGCTTAGTGTATTCATCTCTTGGTCTCCCTCTACGACTTTTACCCTCCAACACTAAATTGGTGTTCCCTCGATGTCTCAGAACATGTCCTACCAACCGATCCCTTCTTTTAGTCAAGTTGTGCCACAAGCTCCTCTTCTCCCCAATTCTATTCAATACCTCCACATTAGTTACGTGATCTACCCATCTAATCTTCAGCATTCTTCTGTAGCACCACATTTCGAAAGCTTCTATTCTCTTCTTGTCTAATCTATTTATTGTCCACGTTTCACTTCCATACATGGCAACACTCCACACAAATACTTTCAGAAACGACTCCCAGACATTTAGATCTATACTCATTGTTAACAAAATTTTCTTCTTCAGAAACGCTTTCCTTCCCATTGCCAGTCTACATTTTATATCCTCTCTACATCGGCCATCATCAGTTATTTTGCTCCCCAAATAGCAAAACTCCTTTACTGCTTTAAGTGTCTCATTTCCTAATCTAATTCCCTCAGCATCACCCGACTGAATTCGACTACATTCCATTATACTCGTTTTGCTTTTGTTGATGTTTATCTTATACCCTCCTTTCAAGACACTGTCCATACCGTTCAACTGCTCTTCCAAGTCCTTTGCTGTCTCCGAGAGAATTACAATGTCATCGGCGAACCTCAAAGTTTTTATTTCTTCACCATGGATTTAAATACCTACTCCGAACCTTTCTTTTGTTTCCTTTATTGCTTGCTCAATATACAGATTGAATAACATCGGGGATAGGCTACAAACCTGTCTCACTCCCTTCCCAACCACTGCTTCCCTTTTATGCCCCTCGACTCTTATGACTCCATCTTCTTTCTGTACAAATTGTAGATAGCTTTTCGCTCCCTGTATTTTACCCCTGCCACCTTCAGAATTTGAAAGAGAGTATTCCAGTAAACATTGTCAAAAGCTTTCTCTAAGTCTACAAATGAAGGAAACATAGGTTTGAATTTCCCTAATCATTCTTCTAAGATAAGTCGTAGGGTCAGTATTGCATCACGTGTTCCAATTTTTCTACAGAATCCAAACTGATCTTCCCCGAAGTCGGCTTCCATCAGTTTTTCCATTCGTCTGTAAAGAATTCGCGTTAGTATTTTGCAGCTGTCACTTATTAAACTGATAGCTCGGTAATTTTCACATCTGTCAACACCTGCTTTCTTTGGGATTGGAATTATTATATTCTTCTTGAAGTCTGAGGGTATTTCGCCTGTCTCATATATCTTGCTCACCAGATGGTAGAGTTTTGTGAGGACTGGCTCTCCGTCAGTAGTTCTAATGGAATGTTGTCTACTCCCGGGGCCTTGTTTCGACTCAGGTCTTTCAGTGCTCTGTCAAACTCTTCACGCAGTATCATATCTCCCATTTCATCTTCATCTACATCCTCTTCCATATCCATAATATTGTCCTCAAGTACATCTCCCTTGTATAGACCGTCTATATAGTCCTTCCACCTTTCTGCTTTTCCTTCTTTGCTTAGGACTGGGTTTCCATCAAAGCTCTTGATACTCATGCAAGTGGTTCTCCTTTCTCCAAAGGTCTCTTTAATTTTCCTGTAGGCAGTATCTATCTTACCCGTGGTGAGTCAAGCCTCTACATCCTTACATTTGTCCTCTAGCCATGCCTGCTTAGCCCTTTAGCACTTCCTGTCGATCTCATTTTTGAGACGTTTGTATTCCTTTGTGCCTGCTTCATTTACTGCATTTTTATATTTTCTCCTTTCATCACTTAAGTTCAATATTCCTTCCATTACCCAAGGATTTCTAGCAGCCCTCGTCTTTTTACATACTTTATCCTCTGCTGCCTTCACTACTTCATCCCTCAAAGCTACCCATTCTTCTTCTGCTGTATATCTTTCCCCCATTCTTGTCAATTGTTCCCTCACGCTCTCCTTGAAACTCTGTACAACCTCTGGTTTAGTCAGTTTATCCAGGTCCCATCTCTTTAAATTCGCACCTTTTTGCAGTTTCTACAGTTTTAATCTACAGTTCATAACCAATAGATTGTGTTCAGATACCACATCTGCCCCTGGAAATGTTTTACAATTTAATACCTGGTTCCTAAATCTCTGTCTTACCATTATATAATGTACCTGATACCTTTTACTATCTCCAGGGTTCTTTCATGTATACAACCTTCTCTCATGATTCCTAAACCAAGTGTTAGCTATGATTAAGTTATGCTCTGCGCAAAATTCTACCAGGCGGCTTCCTCTTTCATTTCTTAGCCCCAATCCATATTCACCTACTATGTTTCCTTCTCTCCCTTTTCCTACTCTTGAATTCCAGTCACCCATGACTATTAAATTTTCGTCTCCCTTCACTACCTGAATAATTTCTTTTATCTCATCATACATTTCATCAATTTCTTCGTCATCTGCAGAGCTAGTTGGCATATAAACTTGTACTACTGTAGTCGGCGTGGGCTTTGTGTCTATCTTGGCCACAATAATGCGTTCACTATGCTGTTTGTAGTGGCTTACCCGTACTCCAATTTTTTTGTTCATTATTAAACCTACTCCTGCATTACCCCTATTTGATTTTTATATTTATAACCCTGTATTCACTTGACCAAAAGTCTTGTTCCTACTGCCACCGAACTTCACTAATTCCCACTATATCTAACTTTAACCTATCCATTTCCCTTTTTAAATTTTCTAACCTACCTGCCCGATTAAGGTATCTGAGATTCCAAGCTCCGATCCGTAGAACGCCAGTTTTCCTTCTCCTGATAACAACGTCCTCTTGAGTAGTCCCCGCCCGGAGATCCGAATGGGGGACTATTTTACCTCCGGAATATTTTACCCAAGAGGACGCCATCATCATTTAATCATACAATAAAGCTGCATGACCTCGGGATAAATTACGGCTGTAGTTTCCCCTTGCTTTCAGCCGTTCGCAGTATCAGCACAGCAAGGCCGCTTTGGTTAGTGTTGCAAGGCCGGATCAGTCAATCATTCAGACTGTTGCCCCTGCAACTACTGAAAAGGCTGCTGCCCCTCTTCAGGAACCGCACGTTTGTCTGGCCTATCAACAGATACCCCTCCGTTGTGGTTGCACCTACGGTACGGCTATCTGTATTGTTGAGGCACGCAAGCCTCCCCACTAACGGCAAGGTCCATGGTCCATGGGGGGAAGTGGTAACAGGTAGGTTTTTTCAGTTAAAATACAGAACGTAGATACGTTTGAACATTTTATTTCGGTTGTTCTAATGTGATACATGTACCTAATGTGTAACGACATTCTTCTCAACAGCGAGTAGTTCGCCATCCATAATGTTCGCACATGCATTGACAATGCGCTGATTTATATCCTTCAACTATCCCCACAGAAAGAAATCAGGGGACGTGAGATCCGGTGAAAGTACTTCGACGACCAATCGACCTGTCATGAAATATGCTATTCAATATCGCTTCAACCGCACGCGAGCAATGTAACAGACATCTATTATGTTGGAAGTACATCGCCATTCTGTCATGCAGTGAAACATCTTGTAGTATTATCGGTAGAACGTTACGTAGGAACTCTGCATACATTGCACCATTTAGGTTGCCATCGATAAAATGAGGAGCCAATTATCCTTCCTCTCATAATGCCGCACCATACATTAACCCACGAAGGTCGCTGATGTTCCACTTGTCGCAGCCAGCGTGGATTTTGCGTTGCCCAATAGTGCATACTAAGCCAGTTTACATAACAGCTGTTGGTGAATGACGCTTCCTCGCTAAATAGAACGCGTGCGAAAAATCTGTCACCGTCCCGTAATTTCTCTTGTGCCCAGTGGCAGAACTGTACACGACGTACAAAGTCGTCGCCGTGCAATTCCTGGTGCACAGAAATATGGTACGGGTGCAATCGATGTTGATGTTGCATTCTCAACACCGACGTTTTCGAGATTCCCGATTCTCACGTAATTTGTCTCCTACTGATGTGCTGGTTAGCCGCGACAGCAGCTAAAACACCTACTTGGGGATCATCATTTGTTGCAGGTCGCGGTTGACGTTTCATATGTGGCTGAACACTTCCTGTTTCCTTAAATAACGTAACTATCCGGCGAACGGTCCGGACACTTGGATCATGTCGTCCAGGATACCGAGCAGCATACATAACACACGCCCGTTGGGCATTTTGATCACAACAGCCATACATCAACACGATATCGACCTTTCCCTCAATTGGTAAACGGTCCATTTTAACACGGGTAATGTATCACTAAGCAAATACCGTCCGCACTGGCGGAATGTCACGTGATACCACGTAATTATACGTTTGTGACTATTACAGCGCCATCCATCACAAAGCAAAAAAAAAAAAGTCCAACTAAAACATTCATATTTCTTTACTTACTACATGAATATGTAATAAAAAATTAGAGTTCCTATTTTAAAAAACGCAGTTGATATCCGTCTGAACTATGGCAGCGCCATCTAGCTGGCCAACCGTAGCGCCATCTGGTTTCCCCCTTCAAACTATACAAGTTTCGTTCTTTGCAGTTTTTTCGTTTGATGCTTATTTCGTGAGATATTTGGCCCTGTCACTATGAATCGACCACGCTGTATACGTGTGGTGAGTGCAGATCAGTGTCATGGGTGTGTGTATAGATATGTTTGTGTCTTATGATGACAATGAGAGTAGGGAGAGGGCAGAACCCGGTGAAGGCACACAGCCTTTTCATGTCGGAGAGCAGCAATGGAGCCAGCAAGGCTCCCACACGACGGGCAGTTCACCTTTTGGAACTAGAGCTACATATATACTCCGCAAGCCATTGTACGCTGCGTGGCGGAGGGTGTCCTATGCCACCACTCGTCATTTCCATTCTTCTTCTGCTGCCAAATAGAGCGACGGAAAAACACCATCTGTATGCCTCCACATGAGCCCTGATTTCTTGCATCTTGTCTCCGTGAGACTTACGCATAACCTTCGATGGCTGCAGTAGGATCGTATTGGAATCAGCTTCAAATTCCCTTTTCTAAATTTTCTCAATAGTATTCTTGTTTCAGTGTCTTCCTTTAACCTGAACTTGTTCTTATCCCCAACACTCGAGCAGTACTCAAGAACAGATCAACTAGTTCCTGCACGCAGTCCCTTTTACAGATGGTCCACACTTTTCTAGAATTCTCCCAATAAATCGAAGTCGACCATTCGCATTCTCTACCGCAATACTCATATGTTCTTTCCATTTCATGGCGTATTGCAGCTTCGCTTCCAGATACTTAAACTATGACACTGTGTCATGCAGGTCTCAACTATTGCTGTACACGAAAACTACGTGCCTGTTTTTCCTACACATCCGCATTAACGTAAACTTTCTAAATTTAGAACTTGCTGTCTTTTGTCACATCAACTACAAATTTTGTCTAGATCATGCCATATCCTTCTACAACTACTCAAGTTCGAGACCTTCCCATACGCTACAGCATCATCATCAGCAAACAACTGCAGATTACTGCCCACCCTATCCACCAGACCATTTATGTCTATTGAGAATAATAGCGGTACTATCACGCCTCCCTGAGACACGCCTGGCGATTCCCTTGTCTCTGATGAACACTTGCCTTCGAGCACAATATACTGAGTTCTATTCCTTAAGAAATCTTCGAATCGGGGTACCTTCGTGTCTGGCGTCAACGGATAAGCTATGCATTAGCGACCTCGGCAACTGTCACGGGTCGATACGAGCAGTTAGCGTTTCTGAGGAAGAGGATAACAGTATTCGAACTTTTTCACTCTTAGTAATTACTAGCTCAACTGTCTTTTACGAAACAAGCAAAACAAAAAATTAACCATATCTGATTTGTATTTGAAGACTCACACGTCATCACAGCCAGATTTATCACAAACTAACTTATTATTCCTTACAATTATTAGCAATCTAGTAATATGACAATACTGCATGTAATGCTATTTACTTCCTGTGATGCTTTCTGCTTCGTGACAGCTCATGAAAAGTTGGGGTCGATCAGAAAGTCTCTAACCCTTGAATGTAATACTAGAACCTGCCACATCACTCAACTCTACCAAGTGAAAGTGAAGATATGAAGGAGAAATCGGTTTCTTAGGGGCAAAACATAATTAGAATGCGCAAGTTTTAGATTACACCTACCTCTGAAGTGTTATGACAATTAACTGAAATACGCCTAAACCTGTAATTAGGTACTCTAAAGTAACTGGTTGCTAATATTTGTGTATTCCGCTTGAAAATTATTTTCTGCAGTACATGTACAAACCTAGTAACAAATTCACTAAAATTCAATAGATGGTTGTCTATATTTTTGTATTTCCCTTAAAAGTATTATTCTATAAATACAATTGTAAGTCTAGTAATAATTTTGGTACAATCCACAAAAATTGTTCGTTTTTCAAATAATTCTCGAAACTTCTCATTAAGATATTGTATTTTGAGTAAGTACTTGACCAATGTAATTCTCCTTTTTTTTGGTGAATGTGAAGACGATTTATAACCGGAGCGTCAAGCGAATACATCTCGTAAATGCTCCGGCGCTGGTGGACAAACTTGTTGCTGTGGTGAAAGTCCTGATGCCTGCTAAGCTAGTGAAAAGGGTAAGTAGCACGCAGTGACAATGCTCTTGATATAAGACTGGAAAAGAGTACAGTGTCATCAAAATTTTTGATGTAAAGTGGTAGGGGGCAGCTTGAATGTGAATGCCGAGGCAGAATATTTGCTTCGATTTCCGCAGATACTCATTCACCGCGCTGGAAAAGACACGTTGTTCGACCACGTGTCCCGGGAATTTGTACCGAACGAGCTTGGAGGCACTGCCGGGACCAGCGAGGAGCTGTTTGGTGAGCACCCACACTTCCAATTCCTGCCGTAAAACGCCAGTGTGTGAGAGAGGGACGTAAGCTACTGCCATAAATTTTGACACAATTTCGGTGGCACAGACGACTATAGTTTCAACTAGAAAGTAATTAAAAGTCTAAAATTGCAATTCTCAATTTTATTCACTGGTAATCAAGTTCAGTGATTTACCACCAAACCATCTGTTTCCTGCCAACATGCATTGAAAGTAAGTTGGTACCTAGACAAGTATACCTCACTTGGCTGCACACTGATGGTCTGATGGTTAATAGCTCAAACCAGTTACCAGTATACATTTAATCTGAAGATATTGAAATATCTCGAAGACTTCACATCGGATCAAGAAAAGTTATAATTCCAATTTATTTGTTTCACAGACAGAATTCAGTGACACCGCACTCGACACCCCACCCCACCCCTTGCGTGGGTGGTGGTAGGCAGCATTAAAATGTTCAGTGGAACCCCTGTTTTTTTATTGCAGATTACGATTGTACGGCAAAATCAAAAAACCTTTCTCTGAAGCATTTTCTTCGTTTCGCCACAGATGGCGCTGTGATCTGAGGAATAGAAATGGGTTCACAATCGTAATTTTTGAGACGCTGCTCAATGACCCTTGAATATCCAATGGCACGTGGGATCCCATCACCATGCTAAGAGGGTAGGACAGGCCAGTATTTGATAACTTCTAATTAAAAACTCCACTCGCAACTTGTATTCCTCCGACATATCGAACAGTGTGGCCGTGGCTCGAGGCGAACGCTACCTTACTTTTCCAATTAGAGTAAGTGTTCAGGCGTTGTATCGCCAACTTCAATACACTTAGTTATCCACTTTGCAAATGACCGTACGTAGGACAGAGGCGTATCTGCGGGAATATCAGCACAGGTGTTTCTGTAGTAGAGAAAATATTTTGTTGACGCTTACCTACAATGGGAGAAACAATAATTATACTATAGTAAGAGAAATCAGAGCTCGCACAGAAGGATTTAAGTGTTCGTTACTTCCGCGTGGTTTACGGGAGTGGAGTACCAGAGAAATAATCTGAAAGTCTTTCCATAAAGCATCAGCTAAGCACCTACTGTGAATTACAGAGTTGTCATTCAGAGGTAGATGTAGCAGCAATGTGACTTACTGTAGGAGATCGAAGCCATTAATTAATGGGTCCTTTAACAGGTTAGGTTTGAAATTTGAACACTGGAAATGACGCCCCCTCTAGTTTCAGAACTCAAGTCCACTGAAGTAAGCGTAGACAGTGTAACACTACGGCAAGCTGTTTGAAACACAGTGCACATGACTGAACTAAAAAACCACTATACAGGAGCTTTCTCAAATCCTACTTCAAGCTGCTAGGGTTGTAGAGTGCACTTAGTACATAAAGGTTTAGTCAGGAATCCACTCAGCAAATGTACCGTGTGGATGTAAAATAGGTTTGTCGATCGAATCACTCACAAAGCTTCCGCTTCACGGTACACATACGGCGGAGACAATTGGTTCTGACCTGTACGCTCTACAGGGGCCCGTGTGTGGAGTACTCGTCGTCGGATAGGTTTTCCAGGTGACTAAGTTCGACCTCTTCAAAGCCGAGTTTTGCGGTGTGTCCATGAAGTGCCTCTCAGTTGAGAACGTACCAATACCTCATAGCTGTTGCTGTAGTCGGACATGACGTCATAACTGTTACAGGGACGACAGGCCCACTTCTCAGTTTTCGAATGGTGAAAAGGAAAATTTGAAAGTGATCCGATCTTCCCACAGACACTACTGGCCATTAAAATTGCTACACCACGAAGATGACGTGCTACAGACGTGACATTTAACTGACAGGAATAAGATGCTGTGATACGCAAATGATTTGCTTTTCAGAGCATTCGCACAAGGTGGGCGCCGGTGGCGACACCTACAACGTGCTGACATGAAGAACGTTTACAACCGATTTCTCATATACAAACAGCAGTTGACCGGCGTTGCCTGGTGAAACGTTGTTGTGATGCCTCGTGTAAGGAGAAATGCGTACCATCACGTTTCCGACTTTGATAATGATCGGATTATAGCCTATGGCGATTGCGGTTTAACGTATCGCGACATTGCTGCTCGCGTTGGTCGAGATCCAATGACTGTTAGCAGAATATGGAATCGGTCGGTTCAGGAGGGTATTACGGAACGCAGTGCTGCATCCCAACGGCCTTGTATCACTTGCAGTCGAGATGAAAGGCATCTTCTCCGCATGGCTGTAACGGATAGTGCAGCCATTTCTCGATCCCTGAGTCAACACATAGGGACGTTTGCAAGACAACAACCATCTGCACGAACTGTTCGACGACGTTTGCAGCAGCATGGACTATCAGCTCGGAGACCATGGCTGCGGTTATCCTTGACGCTGCATCACAGGCAGGAGAGCCTGCTATGGTGTACTCAATGACGAACCTGGGTGCACGAATGGCAGAACGTCATTTTTTCGGGTTTTTCTGGTTATAGCATCATAATGGTCGGATCCGTGTTTGGTGACATCGTGGTGAACGCACATTGGAAGCGTGTATTCGTCATCGCCATACTGGAGTATCACCCGCCGTGATGGTATCGGGTGCAATTGGTTACACGTTTCGGTCACTTCTTGTTGGCATTGACAGCACTTTGAACAGTGGACGTTACATTTCAGATTGGTTACGACCCGTGGCTCTACCGTTCATTCGATCCCTGTGCAACCCTAAATTTCAGAAGGATAATGTACGACCGAATGTTGCAGGTCCTGTACGGGCCTTTCTGGATACAGAAAATGTTCAACTGCTGCCCTGGCCAGCACATTCTCCAGATCTCTCACCAATTGAAAACGTCTGGTCAATGGTGGCCGAGCAACTGGCTCGTCACAATACGCCAGTCATTACTCTTGATGAACTGTAGTATCGTGTTGAAGCTGCATTGGCAGCTGTACCTGTAAACACCATCCAAACTCTGTTTGACTCAATGCGCAGGCGTATCAACGCCGTTTTTACAGCAAGAGGTGGTTGTTCTGGGTACTGATTTCTCAGGATCTATGCACCAAAATTGCCTGAAAATGTAAACACATGTCAGTTCTAGTATAATATATTTGTCCAATGAATACCCGTTTATCATCTGCATTTCTTCTTGGTGTAGCAATTTTAATGGCCAGTAGTGTATTACACCCAAACAGTAATTTTCTGAAAACGCCTTCCTCTTCAAAACTATACCTACTAAGGCTCATTTACAACATCTGGACGACTGTAACAGGAATTTTATAAGTAAAAATAATTTTTCCACGTAATATTTTTATATAACGACGTTCCATCTACACGAGTTACATGTTGTTGCGAGCCTGTTTATTTAAGCTTCAACTGGAATGTTGTTGGGACAGTCATTCAGCCTAGTATCTTTAGGGAAGAGTAATTTGACGCACTGAAAACCTATCACTACTTTATATTTTAAGCTGTGCCTTCACAAGGTACTGTGATCCCAGTTTTCATGTCTTGAAACATTTCCCATTACATGGGATCTGACCCAAAAGTGAACTAAATGCAATCTAGCATCGTCCATTTTGTAGTGGCATCGACTTTCTCATTGTGCAATGGAATAGTAAATTGTGATGTGTACCAGAGCTACAGTTGCATGATATCCTCTTCCATCCCTTACTCCTATCACCACCCCTAGAATTCTAAGCAGGGTCCTAGAACACCTATATTTATATCCACCTACAATCCTGAGTTTTACATATATTTCTCAGCTTCCTCGTTATCATCAGCACAAATATTGATGCTGAGTGTGTCTTACCTGCACTGTAAATATCTTGTGGCTGTAAGTCAGGAGTGGGGCACTCTATGCTCTGGTCCTGGTAATAATTTTAACTCAAAGTCGCGATGCAACCCAGTGCACTGCCCCTGCCTCTGTTGTAATTGTACTTGTTAAATTCAAGGTCACCCATCATGACACATGTCAAACTCACCTTTCGACTTCCAGCTTCCCCTCCCCCCCCCCCACCCATACCTCTTCGTCACGTTTATAGATCAACTGCGTGCCTTTAAAACTGATGGGAAGTTTTTCCTAATGCTGGGAAAATAACAGCCAGATTTGTCCACCTCCTTCCTTTACTTAACCCTATTGAGTGGGTACATAAGTTTAAGCATTTAATGACCAATCCATGAAAATTTCTGGCAAACATTTCTATTGTGAAGTTGATGTGGAAGCATATATTTTAAGGGTGAATTTCATCCTAACATGACTTGTGTGGTTGACCTTTTCACTATTCAGTTTGAATCCTATTTTTTAATATGAAAACAAAAGCATTGTATTCAAGTTGTTACGTCGACGTAGGACATCCATCTCTCTTCAAAATTTTCCTTCCAGATATAGGAAAATTTTGCCCAGAAGTGTCAAATCATCTTGACGTTGACTGAGAATCCAAATCTCACCACTGTTATTAAACACTGCTGCAGCAAATCCTTTGTGGGAGAAATATTTCTAGCAAATAATTCACTCGTCATATTGAATTGAGGCTGTTATACCGAATGTTGCCATTTCATGATTTCAATACTATTAGTTTCAGGAAGTTGTAATTCTCCTGTGTTTTCATGTTGTGCTTCCACTGTGAAGAGATGTACTGGTCGTTTCGTGTGTCAGTTTTATTTCTTCCTCCCGTGTGCCTTCAGATGTAGATGTCCCATGATTTCCTCTCCATGAAAATCAACTACATTCCTGTCCTGGTCCAACTCATTCACCTCGAGAGGTGTACACTGGGTGTACAGTGATGGCAAGCACGTTAACAATTTTATATACTGGGTCTACCGTGGGAAAGAATCTGCAGACTAGGTGATTTAATCTGCCATTGAGTTGTGAATTCGTTGCAATAATACTGTCGTCATGACATGTGCTAACTGCTTGTATATCCAATGGTTATCCTACTTGTTAAATTTATCTGTATTTTTCTCCGTGATGTGTCTCCTTATGAAGCCTAATAGTGATCCTATTGAACGTTTCTGGCTAATGACTGTATTTAGTTATGTTGTTTTCATTGAAATATGCAACTCAAACACCTGTACACACATTTTAAACAAATGCATTTAAGTCAGAAATATCATATGAGTCATAGTATACATCGTATTGTATTGTATTGTATTGTATGGAACTGGGGACCTAGAAACGATGGAGAGGCTTCGTCCCCACTGTAGCCATCTGTGGTTCACAACCCCACAATAGGCTACAGCAGCCCACTCACCCCACCGCCGCCCCACGCTGAACCCAGGGTTATTGTGTGGTTCGGCCTCCAGTGGATCCACCTGGAACGTCTCACACGAGACGAGTGGAACCACAATATTTGTGTGGTAGAGTAATGATGGTGTACGCGTACATGGAGAAAGTGTTTTCGCACCAATCGTCGAAATAGTATAACCAATGCGGAATAAGGGGAACCTGCCCACATTAGCCGAGGAAGGTGAAAAACCGCCTAAAAACCATCCACAGGCAGGCCAGCACACTGGACCTCGCGACTAATCCACCAGGCGGATTCGTGCCGGGGACCGGCACGCCTTCCTGCCAGGAAACCAGTGTGTTAGACTACAGGGCTAAACGGACCTTTTTTTTTAATGTATGCAACTGAGTGGTCTCCAGCTCTTTCTGCAATACGTAAATTTTTCAGTCATACATTCTTTAGATTTCCACATTGACTTAGGCATCGTGTTCCATATAAATATTCCACAATGTCTTGGGCACTGAATATTATGATAAATCTAAGCAGATCTATATTTGTATAAGATTTGGTGAATGCAACTATGAGCTTTTTCTGTGAGAGCCCTGGGCGTTTCCATCATCACATTATATGTTTTCCTCTCCTAAATTCTCTCTTGACTGTTAGACCTATGGCTGTTGCTCCTCTGGCTAAATATACAATGGCTGATGGTCCTGCAAGCGCATGATTTAGGAATAATATAATTCAATCTGAGTGATAGAACACTAGGCGTTTTAATCCATCATCTGTTTACTTCTTTCTGCTTCTCCCTCTAACAACGACGATTTGATACAATTTCCTCTGCCTTTTTAGTATATGGTGAGATACATTCATAACCTGTCGCAACTTTATTCCAGCACATAATTTAGGTTGCTTTATAAAATGCAAATGCTGAAAAACATTGCTCTACACTTACGTCCCTTCTTCAACATATTTGCTTAGCTTCACTAGCTAAAACTCGAGCAGCAGATTAACATTCTCTCTAACCTTTATTTGCAGTGTACGCTACATCGTGATTCTTGCACGCCTCAACCAGCAGCTTAACCCCCTTATCACCATGAGCAAGTCGTTTGTGAAGTTCGTTTCAGACCCACAGCAGTTTTATCAGGTGATATGAAATTCAACTGGTAACTTGTCGAGAATACTGCCACCATCTGTGGTGCTGTTCTCACTATTCACGTTATGGTGTTTCATTGTTTGAGGTTTTCGTGCCATGTTTTATACCCAATCATGAGCACTCACGCAACTGCTGTCTAATGAAGGGAAGCCGAGCCATTTAACTAGAACCTTGTACCCTCAGTCTCTTACGTCACATTATATAAGGGAAAAGGTTGGTTTAGAACTTGTATGTAAATTATCAGCAGAAAACTCCCTACAGTTTCTTCACATTCATCATCTTTAATATCAATGTTCCTGCGTTTGTTCGTTGCACATTATAAATTGTAAATGTCTCTGTTAAGTAGTTCAGCAGCTATGATTTCTCAAATGCTGTCGTGTATTTTGAAATACAAATTTTGAATACAAATTAAATTTCTGCCTGCATCAATCCACCACATTAATACAGTTGTATACCATGTTTAGAAGCTCATTATCCCTCCTTTCTGTTTCATTTCTGTTGTATGCGGTTCAGTTTACTTACTTTGTCCAGTTGTTTGTGGGACAATGTTTGGCCATTTGAATCTACCACGAAGACTAAAACACATCTACATATGTGACTAGGAAATAACTGCCAAGCATATGCAAAATTAGAGATCTATAAACCTTTGCCATGGTTTTGACAAATACGAATTTTATTTCTTCAGAAGCAAATAAAGTCATATATTGAGGCGAAAAGATGTTAAAGCCATAAGGCTCTTGACTATAACAATGTACATGCCAGCCACAAATGTCAACAGTTAAAATACATGGAAGAGGTTTAATAAACCTTTAACTCTGCTAATGCTTGGCTGTTATTTTCCACTCCTATGTGGATCATTGCTTAGGTGCAGCCATGTTTAAAAGTTTAACATCTACATACGGTTTTTTATCATTCTGTTCAAATGTCCCACCACACTTACTTTCACGTGGGACAATGTTGTGGTGTATCCCATGCTGATAAATTACCGTCTGATAATACTTTGTGTATAATTCGCCTCCATGGTCAGTTTGAAGATTATCTGGGGAACGATTCTCCCCCCATCTGCAGCAATTGTTAAAACATACATGCAACAACCATCTCAGTCACTGCTAACACAGGTAATGGCATGGAAAATTAAAACGTATGGGAAACCTCATTTCATTCATGAATATTGTCTCATATCTATGAGATCTGCATGCCATAAATCATTTAATCTCCACATAACTCATATATGTGGGACTGTTTAGCGCACTGGTTTGAGGACTTCTCATACTACTATCTCCGCAATTATTATCCGGTAATGCACCTATCTTGAAGCTCAAAAATGTCTTTTTTAAAAACTGTATGTACAATAACATGGGCCATGTATGCATATAGTTGTTACTGTGATGCTGCCCGTACCCAGGACAACATATGTCATTCCATTTTAATATATTTTATTGATTAAGGACATAGCAGCAATGGAAGAAGCCACTTTTTTTACTTCTTTTTTTATTTTTTATGTTTTGTGTTTGACACTTTTAAAGATTCTTGTACGATTATTGTGATAAAGGAGGTTTGACCTCTGAAATGCATAGTTTCTAGCGTTTTTACACTGTAAATGGGTGGTTGGACCACATTCATTCCAAAATGATTCATGTGACTTCATTCATGTGAGTTCTATTCCCTACACCAGATGATACCATGACAAGTTGTAGCCATTCTATCATTTCGTTGGGGTCATCAAGTGTATATATGCTCCAGTGATTGATTGGTCATTTTCTTATACTGAACATCAACACCTTCACATTTGGCAACTACTAATCATCCTGTGAGTCCAGAAATCTCTGGTTATAAATTCATTCATCTCAGTGCACTTGAGAAAAGTGCTTTAAATTACTATTGTCAGTGCTTTAAATTAATATTGTCCTGTTTCAAAGCGATAATAGTGTTTGGCTTATCCCTTAGCATCTGCTTTGGAGTCCTGGAATATGTTTGACTCAGATAAAAGGCGTCAACCTCCATAAGTTGGTGAAACCAAAAATATTTTTTTAATAGTCCTCGTTTTCCCCAGCTACGTCATCACCTATGCTGAGAGGCTTCACTCTAGTTAGTGGTGGGACAGCACTGCTTTTGCAGTTTGTTAGATGCATTACATCCTCGGTTCCATGCAGGTATCTCCTATAATAGCTGGTATTTGGGATAAAATAGGATGTTTGAAAATATATACATGTACTCAAACCAAATCACATCAGGACATATTAGCAAAGACATAACAATATTTGTCTTGGAACAATCTCGTTATAGCTTGTATAATATCGCAAAGAAGTGATCCATTCTTCATCTTCTGCTTATGGCCTTTGGCAGCACTGCAGCATTCAGTTACCTCAAAGTGATGGGAGTGTTTTATTCACTTGGCCCTGGTGATGACTGTGTGTTTACACTATCATACAGAGGATTAGATGGAGAAATATAATCACACAAGTAGCTCTTACAAATTTTTTGGTTGTTATCAACTCTTATATATAGCTGGATATGTGTACATACTTAAATAACAAGTTCTTTGTCAACATCTGGCATAATTGGTTCAAATACATTTGTATATATTAATGCATAATATGAATCATAAACTTGAGCCATGCTTTCTCCAAATGGATGAAGTGTTTGGCATTCTACCTCAAGCAAACTGGTCCATCTTTTCTCATATAATCTGTATACAAATAGCTGCCAGCTTAGTAGCTTCTCTAGAGTATACTGTAACAATCAATTGGCATATATTAGTTTTCTAAGCATATGCTTTGTTTGATGAGTTCACTCTCTCTTGTCAAACAGTGTAACTTGACGTGGGAAAACCCCTTCAAAATTTGTTTTATCATCTAGTGTCACTGACAAGGACTCTGTATTTCTGTGAAATATGGAAGCAATTTGGGTCAAGCTGTCACACAGGTGAATTAGTTAATCAAAGGACAATACTACCCTCCTGTCACTATATCAAGATTTTTCAAACTGAACCACTGCGTACAACCCACAATTCAACATCATTCCCACACTGACACATTTATAGCTGCTACTGTTAAAACTATATTTAGAATCGAACAACATAATTTTGGCGTCAGACCACTGCAATGGCTTTGCCTCACGTGCTTGTAAAAAAAATTTGTTACGAATTCATTTTGCTACTACGTTCTTATTCATCATCATCACTAATGCTTACATGGACTGATGCTATACTTTGCAGCATGTCCTCTCTTTGAGAGTTCTTATGCTGTAGAGTGGACAAAAATATTTATCAACCGCTGAAAATATATAATATTAGCATCAATGTATGCCACTCTTGAAAAATAATTGTTTTATCTAAACCTTAAATCCGGCGCGTATCACATCCAGAGCTATGGGAGCAGTATTACGTAAAGGTATCCAAGCTCTTATAGATTTAATAACTATGGGGCGGGTTGTAGGAGGGCTGGGCACTAGCTGGGCACATGAATTTATAGACCGAGCGGGGTGGCGCAGTGGTAAGACACTGGACTCGCATTCGGGAGGACGACGGTTCAATCCCGCGTCCGGCCATCCTGATTTAAGTTTTCTGTGATTTCCCTAAATCGCTCCAGGCAAATGCCGGGATGGTTCCTTTGAAAGGGCACGGCCGACTTCCTTCCCCGTCCATCCCTAATCCGATGAGACCGATGACCTCGCTGTCTGGTCTCCTTCCCCAAACAACCTAAACCCAACCCAACCCATGAATTTATACACTGTTCTAAATCATTCAAATGGACAGTACCCTTAAATAGATGGTTTACAATGTCACTGTTTAGGGCAAAGACAAATAACTGCAGCGACTCAACCAATCTGTTGCAATAAATGTACTTTGTAGGCCAAATATGTTCATTACACTCAGATTTAAATAAACAGAAGAGTCCCTAGATATTACTTCAAGTGCTGCATTCCCGTACATATCTATGAAAATACCTTACTGCGAAAGAAGCGGATACTTCACTTTAACACAATGTTAATAGTCTCGCTTTCTATTGCCAGGCAAGAGTCGCTGACTGCTTCTATGCCCTTATTTACATATTTTTATAAACTGGCTGTCAAATTACCGGTAGTAAGATGGGACCATTTAGCCACAGCAAATTAGGTTGAGGAGGTAGTGGAAACTCGAATGCCCGTGCCTCCTGATGCCATACAGCAGGTATGCAGACTGTGGGATGTTGTCATGGTGATGCAATGCCAGAAACTCGAATGGCAAATCCAATCAATAGGATAGAACGACTGTGGGGTACCGCAGCGGCTCAATGAGTGATGGTACAGCGAACAGGTGTACGTCCTGCTCCAACATATCTGCTAGTGCCGTATCAGACGGCTGTTGTGCTGTTGAAAACAGAAAAATCATGTGTATTTGTGAAATTACATATACACAAAATGAGAGAGAGGAGTGAATTAATACTTATTTTCGAATGTGTCACTATTCTTATACTTTTTATTCTACCTGGAGGCGAGGGTGGCCTCTGGTGATGCTTCTAGATACAGAAACTTCCATAGCGAACAGAACATGAGTGATGACACACAGTTGGCTCTGAGATCGGTGGAAAGGGAGCCCGTAAGAATAATTTTCCGTCACTTTTATGCGGTACAGTTCGTCCAGAGATGTGGGGGCGGGAGACAAAATGGTTCAAATGGCTCTGCGCACTATGGGACTTAACTTCTGAGGTTATCAGTCCCCTAGAACTTAGAACTACTTAAACCTAACTAACCTAAAGACATCACACACACTCATGCCCGAGGCAGGATTCGAACCTGCGACCGTAGTGGTCGCGCGGTTCCAGACTGTAGCGCCTAGAACCGCTCGGCCACCCCGGCGAAGGGAGACAGGGTGGTGAAGAGGGCAAGGAGGAGAAGAGAGGTGACCTTGAAACGTATCCTGATGGACAGCCTTTATTTTCCTGTCATTTTTATGCCAGACAGTAATTGCTCAAGAGGTGTGGGCTGATATCTGTCCGAGGGGTGAACTTTCCGGGTGTAATTTACCACATGCAGCTGCCCTAGAGCTGTGGGTGGTGGTGGTCTTTGTGTGTGTGTGTGTGTGTGTGTGTGTACAGGGTTTCCATAATTAAAGTTCCAGATTCAAAACGCTGTACAAAGACAACCATTGCTTAGAACGACGTCATATCTGAACAGCATATAACTGACGAAGGGGGAAACGTCATGGGAAAAAATTAACGGAAAGTTTATTAATTATTATTTATTAATAGATGCTACCGTAAACTTGTTAGCGTAAATGCTGTCAGCTGTAAATGACAGATGAGTTGGTGTACGACGGCTATGGCTTGAGTTGCACATCTTACCCTCCGTGCCGCTCGGCGTGCATGACCACACAAATCCAGCATCAACAGTTGTGGCACTGTTAGTTAGGTAAGCCCATCCAACATGGCAACGCCGTAACACATTAGATGGGAAAAATCAATTCTTAATTGTGCTGAGATCAAAAACCGCAAGCAAAATGATACCTGTTTTTAATTTTCCTGACGCCGCAAACTGCATAAAAGACAAAATTACAATGGTTCCTTACCATCGGCAGACTCGGGTTAAGATCATGTGATCCGAGCGGACGGCTGACATTTCTAGGATTTCCGAAATTCCTCTGCAACACCCACTTGATTGGCTGTGCTATGTGCTAAGGAGCGCCATCTTGTATAAAAATTATCCAAGTCACACATCCTCGTTTTTGAAGAGCTGAAACTGACATTGGTGTCCTAATGACTCGCATAGTGCTTACCAGTGACGGTACAGGAAACAGGAACCACAGGACTCTTCGAAAAAAACGGCCCAACGGTAAACGATGCCTTCAACCGCACAACACCGTCACCTTTGCACAACGGTATGGACTGATGTGCGTGAGGGCTTTTATTGCCCATGGAAATGGGCGAATGTTGCATAACCATTCATTGTCTGCTACCATTCGAGCAAGAGATTCCGTAGCGAACGTTTATCTTGCTGACAGGTCAGCTGAAAGCAACTCCTCAGCATGGGTGGTTTTGTATGAATAGCAACGCAGGACGTTTCGTAGGATTTTATGCACTGTTTTCGCAGGCATGTTCTACATTTGGGAATTCTCCATGCCCTGCATGTTTGCACACAACCGCTCGAACCCTTCTGCAATTCTGTGACCACATTTTCGATACTCGCCAGTTCAACTGCTTTCCTCCCTTTGCCTGACTGCTCTTCAAAAGAACCCGTTTTTTCGAATTTTGTAACCATTTTCTACGGACCGTTAACGGGATATCAGACAAATCCTTGTTTTTATACCCTTTAGTGTTCCGAACTCCTGCGGGGTTACTAGGGCACAGTCACTGTTCTTGTGAAATAACTTCACCTGCAGGGCGCGGTCTTACGTGGAGACAGTCATGTTGAGCGTCACAGACGGAAACTGAGGAACAGCTATGTGCCACTCTTCAGTTGGTGTCCTTATTCTGGCGTTTACCGTGGAAGATAATTGGTAAAATTTTTGTCAGTCTTTGTTCCATGACGTTTCCCCGCGTCACTAACATACTGATCAAATTTGACGTCGTTCTCCGCAGTGGTTCTCTTTGTACATCGTCTATAACTAGAACATTAATTATAGACACCGTGTATACACACTGATAAGCCAGAACATTATGATCACTGCCCACCACAACCGTGGGTGTCGAATACTGGAGATGCGGGCATGTGATGCGGCAACGACATTATGTAAGTGGAGCAGATGAGGACGGGCTGAACACCTTAGCGAGGAAACTGACTGCAAATATGGTAATCCACTGAGATAAGGCACTTTGACAAATATCATATTATTATTATTATTATTATTATTATTATTATTATTATGCAGAGCCTGTGATCGACTACCTCGAGAACGGCGAAGCTGGTCGACTGTTCACGTGCTACTGTCGTGAGTGTCTATGGAAGGAGGTAGAAGGCGCTAAATGGTTGAACGTCCATGATCTTCACAGACCTGTGGGTTTGGAGGCTTCTCTGCTCTGTAATGTAGGGTTGATGGTGATCTGTGGCATCTCTGCAAATAGAATGTAATGCTTGTGCACGCACAAGTGTCTCGGTGCACGCCTTTCATCGTCCATTGTTGAACACTGAGCTCCACAGAAGAGCACCCCCACGTGTTTGCATGTTGTCTCAACGACATCGTCAATTACGACTGCTGTGGGCAGGGGGCCGGCGGATTCGACCATCGATCAATGGACACGTGTCGGGTCTTATGGTGAATCACATTTTTGCCACACTAAGTCGCTGGTCGTCTCCAAAAACCCATTAATCGAGGTAAACGGCAACTCGAAACGCGAAGCTTGCCACGGACGCAGGCTGGAGGTAGCAGCATTGCGTTGGCGTTTGCATGGGGCCTGTGGTAATAATCGAAGACACTCTTGATGTGGCTTACCAACACAAGGATAGCGTACCAATAGGGACAAGAAAAGAGGCACGAAGGGCGTCAAAAACAGAAATAACAATCATCCATTTATTGCAACAATACACACGCACATCAAGATATATGAGACATTACAATTGCCATACTCAAATCTATTGAGCCAAACAAAATGTATCACGAAGGGCATACACAATGGAGTTTAAGAAATTACAATGGCACATCAACTCCGCTATGACAAACAGTGTGCGTAATGTAGGCCGCACAATTTTACCAATGTAAGAAATTAAGATAATACTAGCATAAAATTAAATAAAATGCCTTGAAGGAAATGTTTATGAGAAGAAGGCGACGGGGCCGCAAGGAAGGAGGCAACACAATACTTAACTCAGATGCACCAAAACAAACAACGGACACCAGGCCACACCAACAACGGACACGTAAGGCACGCAACTACTCTCTCCGTTGCGGTTCCGCGCGTTCCACCCAAGTAATAACTACCTGAAACCTTTTAATACTTGGAACAGTGCATCAGTGATCGGCAAATAAAAAAAAATAATAAAATGACATAAAAATACAATAATTTAAGAAAATCACATCATATGACTATGAACTTAAGGTCTTTCGGTAATTAACAGATTACGAAACAGGTGAAGGGGCATGTGCCACTATTAAATCTTCCGTAATTACACTACTAAATTTCTCAGTACCCTAGTTGCAATTAACGCAACAAGAATTAAATCATTTAAGTCATAATGTTACATTAAAATAATAATAAAATCATTTCATACAGCAGAGGACCAAGAATGGCCCGATCAGTACTCCCCAGTGAAGCAGTTCACACAAAATGGTACTCCACGGGTCCGAGCACACAGCCCCATACAAAATGCAACACGACCACAGCGACCTGGCGTACTACCAGAACCACCAGGCAGTAAACCAAAATCGTACTAAGCCAAAACAAGGACCGACTTTTAAAATAACGAGACCTAGCCCGGGCCCGACAACAGACCAAATGCCGTGAAATCCATAAGAAACCTCAGCCAGCTTAATACCAAAACAACAATTTATGAACAATATGCAAAACACGAGACCTCTCAGTCGAAAGGCTTCCGTTTAGTCGCGAAGGTGGTTCCGACCCGCCTGCTGAGGTGCCAAGCGTCGTACGCAGTGCCGAATCAAGCTTAACCTTCATTAACTGAAAGCGGAAGCACCACAAGACAAAATAAACACCATTCTAACTGTGCAAGGCAAACTCTATGGAGTGCCACTCGAAGACTATACACTTGAAGATCAAATATAAAGCACCCAGACTAACGTGCCGCTGAACGACGCACTTCCATCAGCAGCGTCTAGTAGAGTACTGAGAGCAGCGTACCCCATCGATATACGAGGGCTATCCACAAAGTACATTACGTTTTGGAATTAAAAATAAATAAAATATTGGAAAAATTTTTATTATATACAGATGAAAGCCACACTTAAATACTACTTTTCTACATAGTTGCCATTTAAATTAATTCACTTATCGCAGCGATGGACGAGCTTGGAAATTCCTTCGTCGTAAAATTTGGCCGCCTGTGCCTTCAACCACGTGGTTACCTCTTCTTGAAGCTGTGCGTCGTCATCAAAACGCTGCATAGCCAACCACTTCTTCATACCTGGGAATAAGTGGAAGTCGCTTGGTGCCAGGTCGGGACTGTACGGCGGATGAAGAAACAACTTCCACTTAAAAGATTCGAGAACTTCACGAGTGGCATTTGCCGTGTGGGCCCGGGCGTTCTCGTGAATCAGCAAGATCTTTGAGCCCAACTTTCCCCTGCGCTTGTTTTGTATTGCTCTTCTGAGGTGGTGCAGAGTTTGGCAATACCTTTGAGAGTTTATTGTAGTGCCTCTTTCCAGGAAATCCACAAAAATCACACCTTTTCTGTCCCAAAAGACAGTTGCCATCACCTTCCTTGCCGACTTTGTCTGCATGCATTTCTTGGGTTTTTGGGGGGAATTTGTGTGCCCACTGCATTGACTGCAATTTTGCCTCGCAGTTCACGTGCTTAACCCAAGTTTCGTCACCAGTAACGATGCGATCGAGTAATGAGTCGCCATCTTTCTCGTAAGTGTCCAAAAACGTTACAGCTGCAGCAATTCGCTAATTTTTGTGATCCCTGTCAAGATTTTTGGTATCCGACTTCCACAAAACTTATGGTAACCAACCTTCTCGGTAATGATTTCGTGCTACAAACTTCGTGAAATTTGTGGAAAACTCATAGAGAGTTACGTTATTGTGAAATTACGGTTTTCACGGACCGTGGCATCGAATTTTTCTACAAGTTCAGCAATCACTATGCTGGGTCTTCCACTTCGCTCTTCGTCGTGAACGTTAGTTCGGCCATTTTTAAATTTTATGACCCATTGATGCACTCCACCTTCAGTGATTATGTTGTCCCCATACACTTCACAAAGCTGCCGACAGATTTCTATCGGTGTACAGTTTTTTGCAGTCAGAAACCTTATTACAGCACGCACTTCACACTTCGCGGCATTTTCAATTAACGCTGACATTTCAAACTGTCACAGTAACTCAACGGAGTACAGCACGAACCTCTCACTAGCACGGCAGGATGGCGACTGAGCGGCGGAATGCCATGACACCAAGATGGCCGCGCTAGCCCCACCCCTAACGGACACAAACGAAAACGTAATGTACTTTGTGGATAGCCCTCGTACATCCATGGGAAAGTTAACGAGGATAACAATTCCAGCGACGGAGAGACAAGAGGACGAAATGACATCCCGCCGCACATAGAAGGTATTTCAAACTCAGGCACGACAAACTACAACAGGCGAGATTTTGCCCCCCTTGCGAATCAAGTTAAACGGCACACCACGCCGCTGTCCACACAATAACCGTAAAATCACGGTCCGGTCTTCCCATCGGGCCCCACTCGGCGTCCAGACGCAAACAACCCCAACCGTGTCGAACTGTCTCCACGCCAAGGTAGCCCCCTCTTTCCTCCTCACACGCCTCCAGCTAAGCTCCGGCCAGCGATCACACACGCAAACAACCACCTAACGCCAAAGCGCCGTCTCAGTGAAAACTCAGAACTTAGATAGATACGGACTTGGAAATAAGCGAGCACCCTAAGAACTCTGACACCTGCGAACTACCTGCATTCCTTTATGGTTGAGGTCTTTACCGAGTGCAATGTCATCTTTCATCAGTATAATTGTCCGCGTCTCGAAGCCAGAACTTTGCTACAGAGGTTTCGGGAGAATTGCAGTGAATTCACGTTGATGGCTAAATTCACCTGATGTATATTCTATGGAACCCCTACAGATTGATATCTGTTCGCCTGATGCATATCCTATGGAACCCTTACGGGTTGCTATCGCATACCGCATACCCAAATCAGCCACCAGTCATTTACGTGAATTGCATGAGCTGTGCGTAAAAATCTATGCCGAATACCTCCACGACCCTTCCAAAAAACTGTTGGGTCCCTGGTACGCATAATCAGTGATGTATTTCTTTCCAAAGACGGTCAAATAAGTTGTTAACAAGGTGGCTATAGTGTTTTGTGTCATCAGTGTATATATGGGTATCCCTCCTAAGAGCCAACAAGTGCCTTTCTCCAGTATTTGAACAGATTACTCCAATTTTGTTACTGCAAATTATGTTGGAGTCAGCCCAAACACGTACTGCTCATCTCGTCGTTCATGCGATTTCTATTGTGGACGTAAAGCGTCTGCTTCATTCCCATTATGAACATAATGATTTTTAAAGAGGAATTTTACATTCCCATTCGACAGCGTGGCCCCAAATTAGCCTAGTGCGACATTTGTTTTATCGATATGTTTTATTAGGGCCAGCAAAACACAGAGATAGGTACTCCAGTAGCGAAAGCATCGCTATAGCCCACGCTAAATGCTACCACCATGCAGTAGCGCTGCTCAATCGCTGCTAGTGGTTTTTCTGGATTTGGTGTCCCTGTTAACATATATCAAACAACGAATATCACTCTAGACTACACTCCTGGAAATTGAAATAAGAACACCGTGAATTCATTGTCCCAGGAAGGGGAAACTTTATTGACACATTCCTGGGGTCAGATATATCACATGATCACACTGACAGAACCACAGGCACATAGACACAGGCAACAGAGCATGCACAATGTCGGCACTAGTACAGTGTATATCCACCTTTCGCAGCAATGCAGGCTGCTATTCTCCCATGGAGACGATCGTAGAGATGCTGGATGTAGTCCTGTGGAACGGCTTGCCATGCCATTTCCACCTGGCGCCTCAGTTGGACCAGCGTTCGTGCTGGACGTGCAGACCGCGTGAGACGACGCTTCATCCAGTCCCAAACATGCTCAATGGGGGACAGATCCGGAGATCTTGCTGGCCAGGGTAGTTGACTTACACCTTCTAGAGCACATTGGGTGGCACGGGATACATGCGGACGTGCATTGTCCTGTTGGAACAGCAAGTTCCCTTGCCGGTCTAGGACTGGTAGAACGATGGGTTCGATGACGGTTTGGATGTACCGTGCACTATTCAGTGTCCCCTCGACGATCACCAGTGGTGTACGGCCAGTGTAGGAGATCGCTCCCCACACCATGATGCCGGGTGTTGGCCCTGTGTGCCTCGGTCGTATGCAGTCCTGATTGTGGCGCTCACCTGCACGGTGCCAAACACGCATACGACCATCATTGGCACCAAGGCAGAAGCGACTCTCATCGCTGAAGACGACACGTCTCCATTCGTCCCTCCATTCACGCCTGTCGCGACACCACTGGAGGCGGGCTGCACGATGTTGGGGCGTGAGCGGAAGACGGCCTAACGGTGTGCGGGACCGTAGCCCAGCTTCATGGAGACGGTTGCGAATGGTCCTCGCCGATACCCCAGGAGCAACATTGTCCCTAATTTGCTGGGAAGTGGCGGTGCGGTCCCCTACGGCACTGCGTAGGATCCTACGGTCTTGGCGTGCATCCGTGCGTCGCTGCGGTCCGGTCCCAGGTCGACGGGCACGTGCACCTTCCACCGACCACTGGCGACAACATCGATGTACTGTGGAGACCTCACGCCCCAAGTGTTGAGCAATTCGGCGGTACGTCCACCCGGCCTCCCGCATGCCCACTATACGCCCTCGCTCAAAGTCCGTCAACTGCACATACGGTTCACGTCCACGCTGTCGCGGCATGCTACCAGTGTTAAAGACTGCGATGGAGCTCCGTATGCCACGGCAAATTGGCTGACACTGACGGCGGCGGTGCACAAATGCTGCGCAGCTAGCGCCATTCGACGGCCAACACCGCGGTTCCTGGTGTGTCCGCTGAGCCGTGCGTGTGATCATTGCTTGTACAGCCCTCTCGCAGTGTCCGGAGCAAGTATGGTGGGTCTGACACACCGGTGTCAATGTGTTCTTTTTTCCATTTCCAGGAGTGTATTTTCGAACCATTCTGTGGCGTGGTCGTATAAAATTCCGCTTCAATACTAGTTTTGTTTGTAACGGGAGACAAACCGACGTTTCTCGCCAAAACTGGGCATCGCATGAAGGACGTCATGAGCAGTACTTGACTGTAGACAGACACTGAAACGACGAATCTGCAAATATCTGCCGAAACATCACAGGAAATGCGCCTGGCGGCTATTAAGAAAGCGCACCATATGTATACAATATGATTCCATTTCAAATGTTTGCGTGCCAAAATTTCAGGTTCAAATGGCTCTGAGCACTATGGGACTTAACATCTGTGGTCATCAGAACTACTTCAACCTAACTAACCTAAGGACATCACACACATCCATGCCTGAGGCAGGATTCGAACCTGCGACCGTAGCAGTCGCGCGGTTCCGGACCGCCTTAACCGCGAGACCACCGCGGCCGGCCAAAATTTCAGGTACTAACATGTTTGTTTCAGATGATTGTTCGGCATCGTCTAATCAAACAATAATGATTGTCCCGCATAACTATACACAGTTGGCCGTCTCTGCTCCAAGTCACGATTATCTATAGATCTTCCTACGTTTCGCTACAACTCTGTGGGTACATCTTCATCGTCCGCAAACACCGTCTGATGGTTCTAACTTTCTTCATTGGCTCATTTATATACATTGTGATTAATGGGTCATTTACATATATCATGGACACTAGCAGTCACGAACATTCTGCTCGTGTACTTTACTTACATGTCTGAAGATTTTCTCTTAGAAAATTTAGAAAGGGAACTGGATAGAATAAATTAGTGAAGTTCGATGGCAAAAGGAACAGGACTTCAGGTTAGGTGAACACAGGGCTATAAACACAAAATCAATTAAGGGTAATGCAGAAATAGAATTAATAATGAATAAGAAAATAGGAAAACAGGTAAGCTACTACGAACAGCATAATGAACGCAGTATTGTAGCCAGGATAGACACGAAGTCCATACCCACCACTGTAGTACAAGTTTATCTGGCAACTAGCTCTACACATGATGAAGTGAGGCCGGCCGTGGTGGCCGAGCGGTTGTAGGCGCTATAGTCTGGAACCGCGCAACCGCTACGGTCGCAGGTTTGAATCCTGCCTCGGGCGTGGATGTGTGTGATGTCCTTGGGTTAGTTAGGTTTAAGTAGTTCTAAGTTATAGGGGACTGATGACCTCAGAAGTTAAGTCCCATAGTGCTCAGAGCCATTTGAACCATTTTTGATGAAGTGATGGAGGAAATGTATGATGAGGTAAATGAGATTATTTAGATCGTTAAGAGAGACGACAATTTAATAATGATGGGGGACTAGAATTCTATAGTACGAAAAGGAAGAGAAAGAAAAATAGTAGGTGAACGTGTACTGGGGAAAAGAATGAAAGAGGAAACTGCCTGGTAGTGTTTTGCACAGAGCGCAGTTCAGTCATGGCTAACAGTTGGTTTAAGAGTCATGAAAGGTTATGCAATTGGAAGGGACCTGGAGATACACGAAAGTTTTTAGATTGATTATGTAATACTAAGACAAACATTTCGTAACCAGATTTTAAGTTTTGAGACATTTCCAGCGGTAGATGTGGACTGTGAACACATTTTATTGGTTCTGAACTGTAGATTAAAACCAAAGAAACTGTAAAAATGTAGAAAATTGAGGAGATGGGACCTGCATAAGTTGAAAGAACAAGAGGTTCTTGAGAGTTTCAGAGGGAGCATTAGGAGACGATTGACAAGAAAAGGGGAAAGGAATACAATAAAAGACGGTAACTTTAAGAAAAGAAATAGCGAAGACAGCAGAGGATCAGACAAGTAAAAATATGAGACATGGTATAAATCCTTGGTTGATATAGGAGATATTGAATTCAACTAATGAACGGAGAAAATATAAAAATACATTAAACGAAGCAGGCGAAACGAAATACAAATGTCTAAAAATGGTGATGGCAAGAAGTGCACACTTGCTAAGCGCGAATGGCTAGAGGACAAATGTAAGCCCGCATCTCGTGGTCGTGCGGTAGCGTTCTCGCTTCCCACGCCCGGGTACCCGGGTTCAATTCCCGGCGGGGTCAGGGATTTTCTCTGCCTCGTGATGGCTGGGTGTTGTGTGCTGTCCTTAGGTTAGTTAGGTTTAAGTAGTTCTAAGTTCTAGGGGACTGATGACCATATATGTTAAATCCCATAGTGCTCAGAGCCATTTGATTTTGAACAAATGTAAGGATTTTGAAGTATATTTCAATAGCGGAAAGGAGATACCACCTAAGGGAAAATTAAAGAGACCTTTGGGGAAAGGAGAAGCAGCTGTATGAATATCAATAGCTCAGGTCGGAAATCAGTCTTAAGCAAAGAAGGGAAAGCTGAAAGGCGGAAGGAATATTCAGAGGATCTATACAATGGAGATTTACTTGAATACAATGTTATATAAATGGAAGAGGACGTACATGAAGATGAGATGGGAGATCCAACAGAGCACTCAAAGACTGAAGTCGAAACATGGCCCCAAGAGTAGACAACATTACGTCAGATCCAGCCATGACATTTCCATCTAGTGTGCGAGATGAATGATACGGGTAAAATACCTCAGACTTCAAGAATAATATAATAATTCGAGTTCCAAGGAAAGCAGGTGCTGACTGGTGTGAATATTACCGAACTATCAGTTTAATAAGTCATAGTTGGAAAATAATAACACGAATAATTTACAGAAGAATGGCAAAACCAGTAGAAATCGACCTCTGGGAAGATAATTTTAAATTCTGGAGAAATGTAGAAACACGTGAGGCGATACTGACCTTACAACTTACTTCAGAGGATAGGTTAAGGAAAGGCAAACCTATCTTTATAGCATTTGTAGACTTAGAGAAAGCTTTTTACAACGGTGATTGGAACAAATTCTTTGGAGGAGGAGGAGGAAATTAGTGTTTAACGTCCCGTCGACAACGAGGTCATTAGAGACGGAGCGCAAGCTCGGGTGAGGGAAGGATGGGGAAGGAAATCGGCCGTGCCCTTTCAAAGGAACCATCCCGGCATTTGCCTGAAGCGATTTAGGGAAATCACGGAAAACCTAAATCAGGATGGCCGGAGACGGGATTGAACCGTCGTCCTCCCGAATGCGAGTCCAGTGTGCTAACCACTGCGCCACCTCGCTCGGTCAAATTCTTTGGAACTGTGAAGGTGGCAGGGATAAAATGCAGGAAACGAAAGGCTATTTACATCTTGTACAGAAACATGAATGCAGTTAAAAGACTCGAGGGGCATGGAAGGGAAGCAGTGGTGAAGAACGGAGACAAGGTTGTAGCCTATCACCTATGTCATTCAACCTGTACGCAGAGCAAGCAGTGAAGGAAACCAAAGAAAAGTTTGGAACAGGAATTAAAGTTCAGGGAGAAGAAATAAAAACCTTGACTTTGCCGATGACATTGTAATTCTGACAGAGAGAGAAAAGAGCTTGGAAGAGCAGCTGGACGATTGGACATCGTCTTGAAACGCGGATATAAAATGAACACCACCAAAAGCACAACAAGGATAATGGGAATGTAGTCGAATTAGATCATATGATGCTAAGGAATTAGATTATAAAGGAAACAATGTGGTAGATAAGTTTTGCTACTTGCGCGGCAAAATAACGCATGATGGCCGAATTAGAGAGGATGTAAAATGTGGACTGGCAGTATTAAGAAAAACATTTCTGAAGAAAAGAAATTTGTTGACACCGAATACAGATTTAAGTGTCAGGAAGTGTTTTCTGAAAGTATTTGTATGGTATGTGGCCATGGATGGAAGTGAAAGATGGACTATTAATACTTTAGACAAGAAGAAAATAGAAGCTTATGAAATGTGGTGCTACTGAAGAACGCTGGAGATTAAATGGGTCGATCACGAAGCTAATGCAGAGGTACTGAGTAGAATTGTAGGGAAAAGAATTTTGTGGCACAACCTGACCAGACGAAGGGGTCGATAGGACAAATTCTCAGACGTCGAGAGATCACCAATTTGTATAGGAGGGAAGTGTGGGAGGTTAAATTTGTGGAGGTATACTAAGAGATGGATGCACTATCCAGATTCAAAAGGATGTAGGTTGCAGTAGTTATTCGAAGAGAAAGAGGCTTCCACAGGATACGATAGCTTGGAAAGCTACATCGAACCAGTCTTCGGACTGAAAACGTAACGAGAACAAAGAACTAACTGCTGCGGTCCACGTGCTGGGAACTCTTCAGCCCAGTCACAAAGTCAGACTACTGTTCTGTACACTTATTTTCTGCTCGTTAGGTGACACTGTGGTAGTGTACCGAAATGCTTTCGACAGTGGAGGCAGTTGGCATCAGTCTGGTCATCGGTATCTACATCCTGAGTCAAGTGGACAAAAGTAGCGATTTGCCTTCCACGCGATGGTTGTTGATCTCGAGAGAAGATATTTTCGGTACCTAGTAAGATCACAATAAGCGAGCATAAAACGTGTTCAAAATATTACGCCAGATCCATGTTAGTGATGTAGGCCCGTAGTAGGCATATGCATCTGTTCGAAGCAAGCTTAATTCGTCCGGTGGCCAGCGACAGATTGTTGCTACAGCTGTACCTACATATACATGACTACTCATTAATTCACACCGAAGTGCTCGGCAAAGGGTTCATGGGACAACTTTCAGGCCGTTTCTCTACCGTTCCAACTGCGCATAGGTTAAAAGAACACTGAAATCGGAGGAGAACGTTGGAGACAAAAATTTCGTGCAACTTGTCGCAAAGAATACGCCACCACAACTCATGTATTGTATACGTTATACTTTCTCCCTTATTTTGTGATAATACAAACCGAGCTGCCCTTCTTCATACTTATTCCGTATCCTCCATCAATCCTAAATGGTGAGGATCGGCCGGACAAGCGCCGTGTAGGCAATCTCTTTAATAGCCCTGTTGCATTTTCTGAGTCTTTGGTTTGCCTTCCTCACAACATTATCTCTGTTATCGTTCCTATTTAAGCTGTTCGTAATTATAGCTAATAGGTATTTGGTTGAAGCGACAGTCTTTAGGTTTGTATGATTTATCGTGGAAGTGAAGTTTAACTAATTTCTTTCAGTACTCATGTGAAAGACCTCACACTTTTAATCACTTAGGGTCAATTGCTACTTGTCGCAACATACAGATGTCGTGTCTAAATAATTTTGCAATTGGTTTTGATATTCTGATGACATTACTACACGGTAAATGATAGCATCATCTGCAAACAACTTATTTGGGAGTGCTCAGATTGTCTCCTAAACGGTTTTTATACATAAGGAACATCAGTGGACCTATAACGCTTCCTCGCGGAACGCCAGATATCAGTTCATTTGACTCGATGCTTTTTCGTCAAGTACTACGAACTTTGATCTTTCCAACAAGAAACCCCGAATGCAGTGGCACAACTGAGACGATATTCCAAAGGTACGCAGTTTGATTAGAAGTCGCTTTCAAGAGATGTTATCAAAAGCCTTTTGAAATTTAGAAATACAGAATCAATTTGAGATCCCCTTTCGACAGCACTCATTATTTCGTGAGAACGAAGAACTAGTTGTGTTCAACAATAACGATTTTTTTTTAATCTTGCTGACTGTGCGTGTCAACAAATCGTTTTGCTCGAGGTAATTCACAATGTTAGAACACAATATACGTTCCAAAATGCTACTGAAAATCGATGTCAGTGATATGGATCTGTAATTCGTCGTACTATTCCTACATCTGCATTTAAGTACTGGTATGACCTTGCAACTTTCCAGTCTTTTGGTACGGATCTTTCGCCGAGCGAGCGTTTGTATATGGATCGAACAGCAATTTCTCCCGTTTAATCTATATGGAAACAAGTATCCCAACCGGAATAATCTTTACTCTGGTGAAGCATTTCAGTTGACTTACTACCCTGCACTTGCTTATCTTCATATGTCATATTGTTGTTCGTACAGTGACTGAAAATTAAGCGAGCAGTATGATATTCTTCAGTGAAACGATTTCGGACTCCAAACATAATATTTTGGCATACTCTCTGTGATTACCCATCTTCCAGTTACTGATTTGACATATGACGAAACTCTGAGGATTTCCTGTGAGATCGGTATGTTGAATCATACTTCGTTATCCACTGAACGCATCAGGGATGGCTATCCTTAGGTTCATTTGAGATTTGTTCAGATTTTGTTTGTCTGTGAGGCTTTGACTGCATTCAGATCTGCAATGAAACTGTGTTTGCTTTTGGAGTGGATTTCTAAATGACTGCTGAACCACGGAAGATCTTTCTCTTCCCTCATAACTTCGCTTAGAACATACCACCCTAAGACGTACTTTATAGCACTTTTGAAATTTCCTCCACTTAAACTACACATTTTCAATCGCAGAGATGAAAGCTTGATTTTCATTACTCAGGCAATTTGAAATTCGTTTCTGGTCGCACTTGCTTAGCAGAAACATTTTCCAACTTGTCTATACATTCCTATTCACACCGGTAGAAATTGATGCTCCAACAGCCTTATCATGAATGTGCCTCTGCTCTAAAAGTCCTGTCTTTGTGTAACCTCTCATGTAACAAAGGGGCCGACAGACTTGTTAATCACGAATTTTAATGAGTCTTAGGTATGTTGTAGAGGGGCCTCCCTCGAGTGCCTGGCTAGGGGCTTTTGATAATACGGCCATTAGTTTTCGAGAAAATCGAAGCTGAAGTTTTATGCGTACCGCCTATAACCGTAACGTCTCTCGTCGTTCGACCTAGAGACAGTAGTGCAGAGGCCAAGGTTCATGATT
This sequence comes from Schistocerca nitens, assembly GCF_023898315.1. NCBI lineage: Eukaryota > Metazoa > Arthropoda > Insecta > Orthoptera > Acrididae > Schistocerca > Schistocerca nitens. The sequence continues at coordinate 256,220,606 of NC_064618.1, forward strand.
CCCACGCTGCCGGTGGGAATTCAGATGTTTGCGTTGCTTACTCGTGGGAAGCATGAACTGGTCAGACACCTCACGGTCAACTTTTTGTAGATGAAACGGAAGCATCCATCTGCAACGTAAAAAGTATTCCACTCAAATGTACTCCGCCTTACCGACTCTGTGAGTATGTTTTTATGGGCAAGTTAAAATTTTCACGAAAAAAATTCAAAATACTCTCAACTCGTTAAAGACTGATAGAAAAATACGAGCCGGCCGGTGTGGCCGTGCGGTTCTAGGCGCTTCAGTGTGGAACCGCGTGATCACTACGGTCGCAGGTTCGAATCCTGCCTCGAGCATGGATGTGTGTGATGTCCTTAGGTTAGTTAGGTTTAAGTAGTTCTAAGTTCTAGGGGACTGATGCCCGCAGATGTTAAGTCCCATAGTGCTCAGAGGCATTTTAACCAAATATACGAGGGAAGACTGCGCAAAAATACATTCTGTGATTCTGTATCAAGTAAGTTCATCTACGGCCGAGAAATTATCAAATATACCACGTTCGTGTCGAAGTTGGCCGAAGAAAGAACAATGTTTTGGAATGCATCCGATTTTTGTTTTCAGTAACACTTCTGAAAGATCCGTGTGCCGGCAAGGCAGGAGCTTTCATTAAACGTGCGCTTTGCTCTACGAATTTGTTTTTCGGTTGCTTCTATGAAAACTAACACCTGGAATTCCGTTCTAGCACACAACGCGATGGAGCGAGTAAGGCAATACTGTATCATATACTGTAAAAAACGGAATACACATTTGAAGAAAATTTGTTGTAATGATTGATTTATTAATGAAATTAATAAGGCGAAGAGAACTATTTTTTAAAACTTTTTGTGTGACGTACAATACTGGCCATTAAAATTGCTACACCAAGAAGAAATGCAGATGATAAACGGGTATTCATTGGACAAATATTTTATACTAGAACTGACATGTGGTTACATTTTGACGCAATTTGGGTGCATAGATCCTGAGAAATCAGTACCTAGAACAACCACCTCTGCACCTCAATAACGGCCTTGATACGCCTAGTCATTGAGTCAAACAGAGCTTGGATGGCGTGTACAGGTACAACTGCCCAAGCAGCTTCAACACGATACTACAGTTCATCAAGAGTAGTGATTGGCGTATTGTGACGAGCCAGTTGCTCGGCCACCATTGACCAGACGTTTTCAATGGATCAGGTTTCGCAGGGATCGAATGAAGAGTAGAGCCACGGGTCGTAACACATCTGAAATGTAACGTCCGGTGTTCAAAGTGCCGTCAATGCGAACAAGAGGTGACCGAGACGTGTAACAAATGGCACGCGATAACATCACGCCGGGTGATACGCCAGTATGGCGATGACGAATACACGCATCCAATGTGCGTTCACCGCGATCTCGCCAAACACGGATGCGAGCATCATGATACTGTAAACAGAACCTGGATTCATCCGAAAAAAAGACGTTTTGCCATTCGTGCACCCAGGTTCGTCGTTGAGTACACCATCGCAGGCACTCCTGTCTGTGATGCAGCGTCAAGGGTAACCGCAGCCACGGTCTCCGAGCTGATAGTCCATGCTGCTACAAACGACGTCGAACTGTTCGTGCAGATGATTGTTGTCTTGCAAACGTCCCCATCTGTTGACTCGGAGATCGAGACGTGGCTGCACGATCACTTACAGCCATGCGGATAAGATGCCGTAGGAATCCAGCACAGCGTTCCGTATTAGCCTCCTGAACCCACCGATTCCATATTCTGCTACCAGTCATCGGATCTCGGCCAACTCGCGCAGCATTGTCGCGATTCGACAAACAGCAGTAGCGTTAGGCTACAACCCGACCTTTATCAAAGTCGGAAACGTGATGGTACGCATTTCTTCTGCTTACACGAGGCATCACAACAACGTTTCACCAGGCAACGCCGGTCAACTGCTGTTTGTGTATGAGAAATCGGTTGGAAACGTTCCTCATGTCAGCACGTTGTAGGAGTCGCTACCAGCGCCAACCTTGTGTGAATGCTCTGAAAAGATAATCATTTGCATATCACACCATCTTCTTCCTGTCGGTTAAATGTTCGGTATGTAATATGTCATCTTCGTGGTGTAGCAATTTTCATGGCTAGTACAGTATAAACCTGTTGTGTGTCAGAGACCAAAAGGTAATACTCACCCAGTAATCTAACTTCAAATTTCAGACAAATTTCACCAGTAAGGGCACTGCAAGGAGCAAAATATTTAGATGACAGTCTGAGAACGAATAAAGCATTTGGATAAATAAACCAAAGTATAATAAATTCTGCAGTGAGGCCCCCAAGGTAAGGTAGAACCTACCACCTGCTATATCATAGTCAGCCTGTAGCGGCGTTGAACGCCAGTGTGCAGGGACACACAGCTCTCCCAATCCTCAATGATCTCAGCGTCCTCTTCATCAAACAGTTCCTCAGTTCTCCTAGTAAGAAAACGTTAACCTCATTGATATTATCAACTTCACTGCCTGGCAGTCGTACAAAAAACGAAAAACTCTTTATTTAAAACAATTTAACTTACTTTTTTCCACTACAGTTATGTGTCTGAGCCTGTTTACGGTCAAATGTTGATTCGTAGGTAACCTACGAATGTCGTAATATCTCATAGTTGTCCAGGAACGTCGTTACGCCGAAACACTGCTCAGGACTCAGCCGGTGTTCGGATGCTAAGCCGCCGCCTGTCGCGTTGTTGCAGAGCTGAGTTTGGCGACAATGGCCGGCATCAGGGACTGGCTGGTCCGCCAGGACGAGATGGTGTCAGACGAGAGCAGGCGGGCTCGTAGACAGCCCGGGTTCTCGCTGCTCAGGAAGCTCGACGTCGACTGACGGCTTGCCGGCACCGCCAGCAGCACATCGCACCCCGTCCGTCACCAGCTGAGAGCGACGGCCGCTGGAACACACTGACACGTACGCTAGCTGGAGAGTGCTCAGATTTTGCGAGTGTGATTGCTAAGGATCTTACGGTTTCTAGGAAAATAATATCCTCCACAGTGACAGTAATGAGGTTCTCAACATCTATTCTGAATTAGTCTCACAAATTCAGGTCACAGTTGATTTGTAGGCTGTGCTAGCTGGCATCGGCTACTTCATTCATCCCTCAGCATTTAAGATTCTCGTTGTTTTCCTATATAATTTAAGATGACCCCAGTATAATTGCTTAACCAAAATGCTGTCGATATCCGTCGCAAATGTGATCTAATCCAACACTGTGCCCTTTCGATTGTGACCCTGATGGCGACAGAACATTACACTTCATGAACAGCTATATAATTCACACTCCATCTAGTGTCATAACTAATGTCAGAAGAATTCTTTTCCTCTGTTTGGCCTGTCAAGTAGAAATTCCCCTACCTGCATTTAGCAGTGCAAAACTTACGGACGCAAGTAACTTTCGCATTGTCACTGCCTGTTAACATAGCTCAATGAAAGCTGGACCATGCTTAGAAAGAACTGCTACAGTATTATGCAGAATATATTCCTGATATTGTCAGTCTGGGGGCGAATTACAGCGTATGATAACTGAAGAAAACTTCACAAACCAAGTTCGTAAAAAAAGCATTTTTTAGGATGACCGGTTTCGATAGAGTCATCATCACGTCTTATGGTTAGAAATTTTTACAACATATTGTCCATTTTCCATCGCAGTACATATGGACAAATATTGTAAAAATTTTAAAGCGTAAGATCCTATGACGCAAGCATAGAACTGTCGAAACTGGTAATCCAACAAAGTGCGTTTTTACGATCTTGGCTTGTGAAGTTTTCTTCAGTTATCGTACTCACTAGAAGATAACTGGGAGAGATACGCAATGTGACGAACAGAAATGGCACTTTTATTCATAGACAATAATTTCACTGTAGTCTCTTTCCAAGCACGTTACACAGCAAGCATTTCTGTCGCTACAATTGAAAGAAAAACAGCCCTCGGTCACTATTTTTAACGAATTAACCGGATTTCACCACTGCTAGGAGTGTCTTCCTCAGAATTTAAATCAAAGAATAGTCTATATTCTATAACATGGTCACAGAATTATGACTATAAACGTATGACAGAGTCATAATTCTGTGACCATGTTATAGAATATAGACCATTCTTTGATTTAAATTCTGAGGAAGACACTCCTAGCAGTGTTGAAACCCGGTTAATTCATTAAAAATAGTGACCGAGGGCTGTTATTCTTTCAGTTGTAACTATTCACGGTCTCTGAACGTGCAGCCATGTAACAAAATAAAAAAAATTCTATTTCTGTCGGTGGTGATCACACCTCCGGGGCAGCTGGGTGGTGGTCATGCCAACATAAAAGCAGCGCAATGATTGCAGCGGAGCCTGCACATGACATGGCTGCTTTTACAGGTGGCCAGGAATAGGATGTGCTGCACCTTGGTCTTCCACTGGGATATGGAAGTGGCAGTCCAAATCACAGCCCCCTGCCACCGTATGAATGGTCAACGCTGAACTGTGGAAAACAACAAAGTGGACTACTGTGTGGCACCATATGCTGCTGAACGTAGCAGGCTTGATATCAATGGCTGCTTCACAACCCGGGCCATCTTGGTGTTCCCCTCCACCACCAGGGTTGTAGAAACGCGATGATGGGAATTATCCCTACAACATTCTCCCGAAAACCCGACCTCAATCTATAATAACCTCCCGTAGTTTCCACCCTCTCTGTCCTACCACCTCCTCCCAGTCACGACTGTTCATCCTAACTGTGTGCCACTTTCTTCCAGTGCAACTACCAGTCTTTTTCTCTGTCTGATCCTCTCCTTTTCCGCTCCCTATTTCGCCCTCCCCTCCCACAGACCCTTCTGACCCTGTGCCTGAGAGCCTTATCCTGTCTTCTTCTAGTAATTGCTTGCTCCACCAACAGCACTCTTCTCTCCCTCTACCTGTCACCTGTACTCTGCTGCCCCTGCCCCTTCCCTGCTTTCGTTCAGTGTAATAGTTGTAGGCTGACCAGATTGGCTGGAGATAGTGGTCATGTGTGCATGAGGTGTGATTGCTTGTGTGAATGTGCTTGTGTTTTCCTTTCTTTTCTAAAGAAGGCTTTGGCCAAAAGCTTAGTGTAATAGTCTTCCCATTGCGCCTCTCTGCATCTTTACTGTGAGTAGCAATCTATCCTTCTTTATATGCCATAATTTACCATTTAAATCCACCGTAATGTCACATCTCGTGAAGAACTGAATGGAAGCAAGAGACGAGGAAAAATGAGGAAATATCCAGAAGCGTCGTTCTTATTGTTTGCGTGGTGTGTGAATCCTACTGCTGCATCTCATTGATTGTGTGTTTGCACAATAACGCTTGTGCTATATGTCAGAACATATTTTGGCATCATTTACTATGTTGTGTCGATTTTTAAGCATTCATTATCCAGTAATGACATATGTCGTATGTGAAGTTTACATTTTTGTATGGTGTATTTTCGGAGTTCTGTGCAACTCCAAAATCAATGCAATGCAACATCCTCAGCCCCACAACACTACAACTCATAATGTCACTAGACATGGAGAAAGGAGCCCCAGTATAAAACTAACAGACTGATAATCCATCGTAAATTAATGTAAAGAAGTGGAAGAGATGCAAATTCTGTTCTGGAAACTATTTACTACATTTATAATCAGACAGTTTTAGTGATAATAGATGATCTAGTGTATTTAATCATATTACACAAACCTGGCTCTGTATGCATATGCTCGATGGGATTGAGGAATTATACTTTTACCAGCGTGGCACACCAGCATATTACCACCAAATACCGCTCTTAACGAGCATGGGATGTAACGGCAATGCGTTAGTGAGTTTCCGTCATATTCTTCAGCTTCATCATCGTTAGTGCATTATGTCAAAGAAACTTTAAAGGACTTGTGAACATATGAATGAAGTTACGCGCAGAGTTACATTCGAGATAAAACTGAAGCGACATGTTCCAAGAATGCTGTAATCATTTTGATATACTTTTCTGAAATAGAAATCCATAATAAATAATTGTGGTATCTCTGGAAGCCAACGATAATTACAATTAATCTTGTTATGTTTGAATACATTTAGTGTTATAATCCCTTACACTGCCTCTCCATCCCTGAAAAGTGGATGCAGCATATTGGTATACTCTGCATGTCACGAATATGAGCCACACATTTGTGAACATACAACATAAATACAGACTAGTACAGGTTCATATTAGATACGAACATTGCAAATATTCAATCTATTGTATGAATAATTCACATCAAATAATTCTTTTCTCCAAGTACTGCATAACCAAAATTTAATTGCAGGTAGACATTTTTTACGTGAAGAAAATTCTTCTTACACCTCTAAACTGGACGACAGAGAACCCACATCTGTTTCATGTCGTTATTTCCACAGAGCATTCAAGCAATTCTATAATTGTCTGATTTGCTATGTGTTGCAAGTGTAAATGTTTTGCATACTTAAACACAAAAGTAGAATTTTGTTGCGTTTAGAAATATTTCCTGCTGTGATTTATATTTTACTTCTCATTGGACTGCTACAGCAAAATGTGTTACATAAAGATTTGTCTTTGATGAAATATATTGTTCTAGTTTTAAATACTTCTCGAGTTTCATCTTATATTCGTTTCATGTAATTTAGTTTTGGAACTTATTTAATGAAACGTACTGTTTTGATGTTCTTCCGACAAAAATATAAAGAATAATATTATGAAAGCTGTGGATGATTTTCGCCACTCCAGAGCTGAGTGGAGTGTGTTAGTCACATGTATCCTCAAGGCATGTGGCGTTTAAATACATCTTACTCCTAGACACAAACTGACCCAAAAATCAGAGGGATATTTCAGGACGAAACACATCATAATTGTAAGGAAATATACTATACCTGACTAGGAAAAGACAGCCCATGAAGAACACCGAAAATGTTAATAGGTACTCTATAATAAGCTAATGGGACAGCAAAAGAATGACTCTAACATGTGAATATATACATAGAATGTGAAGACCAAAATGAAACAGAAACTGTCTGTAGCACAGTTCCTTAGTTTCAATAACAAAACATGGATTCATACAAAATTGTAACTGACATCCTTAACTGTGATGCGCAAGTCAATGCAAATGCCCTCAAATAATTGGAACAATAGGAATGGACCATGAAATTAAGACTGCCATTTATTTGGACAGTCCATGAGTCATACAAGATCAAGAGTGATGCCTCACATATTATCGTACAGTACATGAGACAGTCGTAGGGCCAAAACAATGCACGGGATATAATCCAACACTATACCTGAAACTATAAAAGATAGTCACTTCATAAAAGTTCTGTGTCTGCTAAAGATGGATGTCACACACGACGTTATACCAAAAGATTAGAAGGTGTTGGTTGCTTTCTTTTTATTCCACCATAATATACTTTGTGCATAAATATTACTAAAGCTAACTCATAAAAGCATGTAACTGGTAATTAACATTCGATACACTACTGCATTACAGTTGCTTACGTATCGACAGTTATAAGAGTCACTATCTGAAATAGAAAACGAATACAGACTTCTCTCTGAGTAAAACTGATTTGCGTGCTTTTCAGAGAATACTTTTTCATCAGACATCTGATCAGTAAATTATACATCTTGATGAATTTTCAAAACTAAAAAAGTTAATAATTGGCTCCTGTTCACTGACATTGTGTAGAATTCAACTTATGGTTGCACTGTCTGAAACTCGTCAAGATATAAATAGCTTAATTAAAAATTTTATTTCAATATTCCAATTTGGAATATAAGTCGTTATGGCATCAAAGTTTTGGTACTCTACATGTTAATGTGAACTCTCTATAAGTTTATGTATTCGGGAATCAAGTCTACTACTTTTGCAATCATACAGCTAATATCGAATTGCAGTTGAAGCACGTAATAAAAGAAGTGTCCCAATATGTACGTCTTTGCCCGAAATGGGAAAATTCTCTCTGGTTTCACTGAATTATCAGGCTGCATACAAATATTTACAAATTACAGAGTTAACGATTTTTATTAGTAGGAAAAGTCTTTTAGATACATATTATGATTTGAAATAATTGATGTTTGAGCTCTTCGGTGGTTTTGGTCTGTAAGACTGCTTGATATACTCTAGCACTAAGTCATTAGTGTACATTGAGAATACTACTTCACACTGTGAATTATCTCTTAAAATAATAGTTGTCAACTACAAATCAAACTCAATAAAACTTTAGCAAGGACATTCATCTGCTACAAAACACTGATTCAATCAATAAAAGTAGTTACCTACAATTTTTGATGATTTTATCCGTAAAAAATTTAAAGTACTGATACATCTAGCAATTTAATTAATCTTTTTGTAAACTAACGTCAATAATGCTACATGCAGTTCTGTTCAGTTATGCCTTACTGGTTTCGATATTCAGCATCAAACGTTTGGCGAAATGCGTTATTGATTTCACTGTTAAATCAGAAAATTAGCTCTTATGACCGAATATCCTAACAACAAAGAAGTAAAGAGTATTCGTTTATCTAATTAGCACCTTTAAAAGCACAACAAAGTGGAAGTTATTCCCTTCTTCTTGTCCATGTTTCCCACATGCTCCTTCCTTCGCCGAATCTGCGGCGAATGTCCTTTCTAATCACAGTCAATTTAATTTTCAGCGTCCTCCTACAGCACCACATCTCATCACATCAATTCTCTTCTTTTCCAATTTTCTCACAGTTCATGATACACTAGCATACAGTAAATGCTGTACTCCAAAGATACATTATCATAAATAGCTTCCTCAGTCTATGGCTGATGCCTGATAATACCAGGTGTTTCATGGGCACGAACGCTCTCTTTGTGAGTGCTCTCTTCGTCCGTCATGTGTTATTTCGCTTCCAGGGTAGCAGAATTCTTCAACTTCGTCTACTTTGTGGAGCGCAATTTTGGTATTTGTTTTATTACTAGTCTCATTTTTGCAAATTTTCATTACTTTCTTATTTCTTCGGTTGACTCGCAATCCATATTCCGTATTTTTCAGACTGTTCATTCCATCCAGAATGGCCTGTAACTACTATTCCCTTGTACAAAGGATAGAAATGTCATCTGTAAATCCCCTCACCACAATTTTTCCACCCTGGATTTTTATCCCACTCTTGAACTTTACTTTTATGTCCATCATTGCTTCATCTATGTGTAGATCGAACAATAAGCGTGAAAGAATACATCCATGCCTTACACCGCTTTTAATCAGAGCACTTAGTCCCTGTTCTTCCTTTCTTATTGTTTCCTCGTCGGTATTGTCAAAATTGAAAAGCATCCAACTTTTACTTCTACTCACTCCTATTTTTCTTAGAATTTCGAACCTCTTGCCCCAGTCTATATTTTCGAACACTTTGTCCTGCCTGGAAAGTCCTATGAACGATGTATAGATTTTTCTTAACTCCCATCATCAATCGCAACGTCAGAACTACCTTTCCTCCTTTACGAAAACCAAACTGATAGTTGTCTAACTCATAATTTTTTTTCCATTCTCCTGCATTCAATTCTTGTCAGCAACTTCGAAGAATGAGCCGTTAAGCTTATAGTGCGATAGTTCTTACATTTATCAGCCCTTGCTGTACACGGAATTCTGCGGATAATATTTCACAGAAGTCTGGCGGTATATCTCATAGATTCGACAGTCCATCTCGAGTAGTCGCTTTGTTGCCACTGGGTCAGCTATGTCTTCACATCGGTTGCCATTTCTTACATTCACCAACCCCACACTGTAGAGGCGTTACATTGCACGTACTCTTCTACACCTATCCGTTCTCTCCTCTGTACTTAATAAAGGAATTCCAACTGCACTCTTAATGTTGGCACCCTTGCTTTTAATTTCACAGACGATTGTTTTGACTTTTCGATAAGTTGTATCAGAGCTTCTCGATTTCTTCACACTTTCGCTTTGGCTCTCCTACACTTCAGTTTATTTAATTTCTGAATGACTTTTATTTCTGACTACTTGTATTTCCCGGAATATTACTGCACTTCCTTCTTCCGTCGACCGATTGGAGTATTTCTTCTGTTGTGGAAAGTTTCTTCATACCATTGCTTGTCTGACGAATATCCGTGATTGCCCTTATTAGAGACATCCACTTCCCCTTCAAATGAACCGCTTACTCTGTAATTCTTCATCGCAGTACACGCAACCTTTGTGAACTTCAAATGCGTATCATCATTCCTCAATGCTTCAGTATTCCACTTCCACAATGGTTCTTCCGGACGATTTTCTAAACTTCAACTGCTCTTCATCATATCTTAATTGTGATGTGAGTCTATTTGTTCTCCTCAGTACGTCTTAGAATCCAATATAAGAATATTCGCTTTTACCATCTGAAATATTTTGCAGAACTCAGGCTTTCTCCTGCCTCTTTTCCACGGCCAAGCCCACAGTCTCCCGTAAACCTTTCTTGCGTTCCCTTCCCTATAGCGCTTGCAAAACCCCACGATTATTACTATATGGCAGTGCCTGTGTCATTCTGATTACAATGCAAAGTTACTTAGGACATGCATGTAACGTATTTCTCTGCCGACACCGCGCAAGCGACTTTCAAGTAGAACGTCTGACCTGTACCGGGATATACATCTACATCTACAGCTACATCTACATTCATACTCCGCAAGCCACCCAACGGTGTGTGGCGGAGGGCACTTTACGTGCCACTGTCATTACCTCCCTTTCCTGTTCCAGTCGCGTATGGTTCGCGGGAAGAACGACTGTCTGAAAGCCTCCGTGCGCGCTCTAATCTCTCTAATTTTACATTCGTGATCTCCTCGGGAGGTATAAGTAGGGGGAAGCAATATACTCGATACCTCATCCAGAAACGCACCCTCTCGAAACCTGGCGAGCAAGCTACACCGCGATGCAGAGCGCCTCTCTTCCAGAGTCTGCCACTTGAGTTTGCTAAACATCTCCGTAACGCTATCACGGTTACCAAATAACCCTGTGAGGAAACGCGCCGCTCTTCTTTGGATCTTCTCTATCTCCTCCGTCAACCCGATCTGGTACGGATCCCACACTGATGAGCAATACTCAAGTATAGGTCGAACGAGTGTTTTGTAAGCCACCTCCTTTGTTGATGGACTACATTTTCTAAGCACTCTCCTAATGAATCTCAACCTGGCACCCGCCTTACCAACAATTAATTTTATATGATCATTCCACTTCAAATCGTTCCGCACGCATACTCCCAGATATTTTACAGAGGTAACTGCTACCAGTGTTTGTTCCGCTATCATATAATCATACAATAAAGGATCCTTCTTTCTATGTATTCGCAATACATTACATTTGTCTATGTTAAGGGACAGTTGCCACTCCCTGCACCAAGTGCCTATCCGCTGCAGATCTTCCTGCATTTCGCTACAATTTTCTAATGCTGCAACTTCTCTGTATACTACAGCATCATCCGCGAAAAGCCGCATGGAACTTCCGACACTATCTACTAGGTCATTTATATATATTGTGAAAAGCAATGGTCCCATAACACTCCCCTGTGGCATGCCAGAGGTTACTTTAAAGTCTGTAGATGTCTCTCCATTGATAACAACATGCTGTGTTCTGTTTGCTAAAAACTCTTCAATCCAGCCACACAGCTGGTCTGATATTCCGTAGGCTCTTACTTTGTTTATCAGGCGACAGTGCGGAACTGTATCGAACGCCTTCCGGAAGTCAAGAAAAATAGCATCTACCTGGGAGCCTGTATCTAATATTTTCTGGGTCTCATGAACAAATAACGCGAGTTGGGTCTCACACGATCGCTGTTTCCGGAATCCATGTTGATTCCTACATAGTAGATTCTGGGTTTCCAAAAACGACATGATACTCGAGCAAAAAACATGTTCTAAAATTCTACAACAGATCGACGTCAGAGATATAGATATATACATAATGGATGTACGAGTACAGGTTACAGACACACGGTTGATGACGTATGGAAGTTCGGGTCTGGCCGTAAATCGTGCATGGGTAGACAAATGATAAGGCGACCGCTCATGGAAAGCGGGAAATCCGGGTTCGAATCCCAGTCCGCCACAAATTTCCATTGTCACCATTCCATTCTGCAGCTGACGGTTTTGAATATTCGCAACTACGAATACATTTAATGTATACCACGATTATTAGATTTTTATCTCCCTTTGCATGCTGATTTACCAGTTCAATATCCTCATATACTCTGTCTCTTCATTTTATGCCTGCTACTGTGCCATGTATACCTGAACTATTGTTGTTAGTGTTGGTTGCCTGTAACTTCTGATGAGAACAACCCTGTCATTCACACGTTTCACAGTATCTCACTCTCCTGGCCTACCTTCCCACTCGTCACGATTTCTACCCCCACTACACTAGTCTTTACGCCACCTCAAGAGTCACTTAGCACTGACTATACAAATGTCTGGCTTATAAGGAAATGCTTATCCATTGTCCGCTTTCATTTGAACACACTATGCATATTCACTGTGCTAGCTTGATTGCTCGTAGCACTATGGAACTCAGGGGTGATTTCATTCGCATTTTCATGCGACCTTTAGAAACAACATCCGCAGTTCTCGACGTTCCCTGTCCGTCAGTGAATGAGGTCCATCCTGTCTTTGATTTAACAATAGCTGTTCCTTCGCGTTTTCACTTTTTAGCCACATCACCAAAGTCGACTCTGGCAGCTTCGGAAGTGTTCAAGTGTCTCTGATGTATCTGTTACTCAAGCGACACCCAAGATTTGTCCACCCTCAAACGATCGATCTTTTCTGCTGTTACTCTTCTCTATTCACAACTCGACACTCCCCACCGCCTTTTATACCGACAGCTCCGTCTCTCGTCACACCGACCTGTCAATTCCGCATTACTGACAGGTACCCGGATACTTTTGCTTAGAAAAGTGCATCTTTATGGGTCCTGTTTCTATGATGTCCGTCCCTCTTCGACTGAACAGCCTACTTTGGTATTCATTATCGCAATCTGAGTCTATAACCTCAGAGATCCTCAAACGCCTTTCAACAGTCCTCAGAACATCGCGATAACACCATTGCCTCCGAATTTTACTGTTGGCACTACACACGCTGGCAGATGACATTCATCGTGCATTCGCCATACCCACATCCTGATATCGGACTGCTACATTGTGTACCGTGATTCGTCACTCCACACAACGTTTTTCCACTGTTCAATCGTCCAATGTTTATCCTCCTTACTGCAAGCGAGGTGTCGTTTGGCATTTACCGGGGTGATGTGTGGCTTACGAGCAGCCGCTCGACCATGATATCCATGTTTTCTCACCTCCAACATAACTGTTATAGTACTTGCAGTGGATCCTGATGCAGTTTGGAATTCCTGTATGATGGTCTGGATAGATGTTTGCCTATTACACATTAGGAACCTCTTCAACTGTCGGCGGTCTCTGCCAGTCAACAGACGAGATCGGCCTGTACGCTTTGGTGCTACGTGTCGCATCACGTTTCCACTTCACTATCACATAGGAAACAGTGGACCAATGGATGGTTAGCAGTGTGGAAATCTCCGTACAGACGTATGACAGAAGTTACACCCAGTCACCTGACCATGTTGGAAGTCCGTGAGTACCGCGGAGCGACCCATTCCGCTCTCTCAAGATGTCTAATGACTACTGAGGTCGCTGATGTCGAGTACCTGGCAGTAGGTGGCAGCACAATGCACCTAATATGAAAAACGTGTTTTTGAGTGCGTCCACATACCTTTGGTCACGTACTGTACGTAGCAACGATTTTACAATCATATATCGGCAAATCCTACTGATATATTAAAGCCTGGCCTCATTTCGTCGAAAAACTGGAAGGGCTAATTTTGGCTTCTACATATATTCTTGTAAGCACCAATATAATGTCTTTATTCAGTATGATTTCAAGTAATAATTCATACAGTAGAAGCTTTCCAACGGCATTTTGCTGCTCTTTTTATACGTTGTCTTACATCTAGCCGGTTCCATTGAGACGACAAATTTCATGAGCAAGTTGATGGTAGCCGATTGGGTACTTCTATAGGAAAAAATTCGAAAAATCAGATGTAGAAAAGGCAAAAAAGAAATCATCTCGATGTGGCCGCTTTGTGGATGACAGATTTATGGTTTGGTTCCTTAACAAATAATATAAATCTAATTTATGGTAACGGAAAATGACGACGGAATAACCTTATTGGATGTTTTAGTTATGACACAAACAAATGGAAGGATGGAACATAAAAGTTTTGGGAAGTCATGTGTTCTGATAGAGATCTGGATAAGAACTTCAGCGATCATCCACAATAAAAGAGGGGTTCTATTAAAAGTACTGTTGACAGAGGCAAAAGAAGTTGCATGTCTGAACACCTAGTCGCCGAATTAAAACAATTGAAACAGACTTTAGAAACAAATGTCTATTCAGAAAAAGAAGTAAATAGAGGTCTACGATCAGGTGACATTAGGCCGAAATACAAGAATAAAATACTTGCTACCTCGACAAATAGATTTTGTATAACGTCCAAAAGTCGTACATTCGTACTAATTAATATTTAGTCTATTCAGACACCACGCACGAGATATGAAAACAATTATTTTACCTCTGATCGCTTCTCAGTGTTTGGCTGCTAGCCCTGCGAACACAAATTTCTAAAGGATTAGTAGTTATTGTCAAATGACGAACGAGAGAATTTCGAACCTTGTTCTTTAATTATTTTTCAGCAATGCTGTAGTAGCTTCCAACTCGCTATGTCATTGTGGCTAATACTTCATATGCTGCAGTAGAATGTCATGAGATTATTCTTTCACAAAAAAGGCGGCAAATTGCGCAAGTCAGAACTTTCAGAAAAAGCATATTCCTTAATGAATCAGAAGTAAGAAGTAATCTCTGATATTGTTTGCGTCTCTGCAGAAAAGAAGACAGTTGAAAATTCAGGGAATAAATCCCAACTAGGGCGAAATTGTACGGAGTGTACAATTTTGATATACTTTCAAATTAAAGTTCCATATTTAACGATATTGGTATTGGTTTACAGAGATAATGAACTGCTTAGATGAACTGACAAGGAATATCTCTAAGAGTTTGTATAGAGATTAAGTTAAGTAACGAAATTTATGATCTTAGTTTTCACGCTGCATCTACATCTACGTCAACATCCGTACTCCACAAACCTCGTGACGATGTGTGGCGGAGGGTGCTTATGGTACCACTAACTGATCCAGCCCTTCCCTGTTCCACTCGCCAGTAGCGCGTGGGTAGAATGATTGTCGGGAAAACCTCTACATTAGCTGTAATATCTCGTCATGCTCGTATCGCGAATTGTATGTGGGAAGAAGTAATACACACATCAAAAAAAGTTTTGCATCACCCCGGTTCCCAGAACTCCTGAAGATAGACGTTGACTGTTGATATTGTATCACAGATACAGTCTCTTTGGCTGTTCATAGATATCAGTAAAGCCGACCAAAGATGTAAACAAAGATGCCTGAGCAGCGCCTATTAGATGGAGGGCGTCCGACAGCTAATCAGTTCCATTCATTCCACCTGGATGGAGGTACACCGCTCGTGTTGACTGTAGTAAAACCATGCCTAGACGGTCAATACCGCGGTTCAATCGCGTCCGCATTGTTAGTTTGTGCCAGAAAGGGCTCTCAACAAAGGAAGTGTCCAGACATCTCAGAGTGAACCAAAGCGATGTTGTTCGGACATGGAATACAGACAGAGACACAGGAACTGTCAATGACATGCCTCGCTCAGTCCGCCCAATGGCTACTAGAGCAGTGGATGTCCGCTACCTACGGCTTGTGGCTCGGATGAACCATGACAGCAACGTCACCATATCCAGTAATGTTTTTCGTGCAGCCACAAGACGTCGTGTTACGACTCAAACTGTGCGCAACGGGCTCCATGATGCGCAACCTTACTCCCGACGTCCATTACTAGGTCCATCTTCGCAACCACGACACCATGCAGCGAGGTAGAGATGGGCCCAACAACATGCCGATGGACCGCTCAGGATTGGCATCACGTTCTCTTCACCGATTAGTGTCGCATATGCCTTCAACCAGACAATCGTCGAAGACGTGTTTGGAGGCAACCCAGTCAGGCTGATCACTTTAGACACACTGGCCAGCGAGTGCAGCAAGATGGAGGTTCCCTGCTGTTTTCGGGTGGCATTATGTTGGGCCGACGTACGACGTATATGGTCATGGAAGGCGGCGTAACGGCTGTACGATGCGTGAATGCCATCCTTGGACCGATAGTGCAACCATATCGGCAGCATATTGGCGAGGCATTGGTCTTCATGGACGACAATTCGCGGCCCCGTCGTGCACATCTTGTGAATGGCTACCTTCAGGATAACGACATCGCTCGATTAGAGGTGCCATCATGTTCTCCAGACATGAATCCTATCGAACATGCCTTGGATAGACTGAAAAGGGCTGTTTATCTACGACAGGACCCACCAACCACTCTGAGAGATCTACCCCGAATCACCTTGAGGAGTGGGACAGTCTGGACCAACAGTGCCTTGATGAACTTGTGGATAGTATGCCTCGACGAATACAGGCATGTATCAATGCAAGAGGACGGGCTACTGAGTATTAGAGATACCGGTGTGTGCAGCACTCTGGACCACCACCTCTGAAAGTCTCACTGTATGGTGGTAAACCATGCAATGTGTGGTTTTCATAACAATAAAAATGGTGGAAATTTTGTTTATGTTGATCTCTATTCCAATTTTATGTACATGTTCTGGAACTCTCGGAACCGAGGTGATACAAAACTTTTGTTGATGTGTACTGGAAAGTACTCTCTAGAACTTTCAACACAAAACCTCTCCGTGATGCAGAACGCCTCTCCTGTGGCGTCTGCCACTGGACATGACTTCCTGAAGTCAAGTAACACGGCATCAACCTCAGCGCCGTTGTATACAGCCTATGGATTTCATGGAGGAACAGAGCGAACTGAGTTTTGCAAGATCTCTGTTTGCGGGATCCATGTTGATTTTTATAAAGGAGATACTTGTTCTCCAAAAACGTCCTAACTCTTGAACATGAAATATGTCTCATAATTTCTCAAAAGACTGACGTCAACGATATAGGTCTGTAATTCCATTCATTTGTTCTACAACCCTTCTTGAAAACTGGAATGATCTACATTTTTTTTTTCAGTCGCTGCGTATCCTTCGTTGCTCCAGCGATCTGCGATACATCTACTTCTACATCTAAATCTACACGGATACTCTGCAAATACATGCAAGTGCCTGGCAGAAGGTTCATCGAACCACCTTCACAAGTCTCTATTATTCCAATCTCGCACAGCGCGCGGAAAGACCGAACACCTATATCTTTCCGTGTGAGCTCTGATTTCCCTTGCTTTATCATGGTGATCGTTTCTCCCCATGTAGGTCGGCGTGAACAAAATATTTTCACATACAGAGGAGAAAGTTGGTGATTGGAATTTCGTGAGAAGATTTCTCCGCAACGAAAATTCCTTTGTTTTAGTGATGTCCATCTCAAATCCTGTATCATTTCAGTGGCACTCTCTCCCCCATTCCGCAATAATATAAAACGAGCTGCCTTTCTTTGAACTTTTTCGATGTACTCCGTCAGTCCTATCTGGTAAGGAATATAAATTTTACATTAGTATACGTAAAGATAAGTACATATACATGTTCATTTACTCTAGAGTGTGTGCTGGTTTGGAAATACATTCAGTTATAATTTCAGTTCTGTTGTTGAATTTTAGCATTTTATAGGTATTATTTATATTTGTTTTTATTATTGTGACTGAAAGACTGCCTCACAAGATTATCATTCTTTGTTTCCGTATTTACACTAGGTTCACAGTATTTGTTCTTTGTTTATTGACGGTGACAGTAAGTCGAGCGTTGATTAACATATTGTGGAGGGACAAGGTTATCTTCGCCCTGGCAGTAGCCCTGTGGTTGTGGGGAAATCTCTCCGAAAATCCACAACAGAGCGACATCCGCCATCGTGGAATCATCAGAGCACATCATTGTTGGTACAGTTTGACATCGGCTGCGCAGGACAGCTCTACAACAGCGACGCAGGTGTTGTTAGCAGGAAAGTGTGTCTGCTATAACAGATGGGGCTCACTGTGTCATACATGGTACAGATCATTTCGTCGTAATAGGTCTACTAGTTACTGATTAAAGTTCTATGCGACACACAGATACTAGTCCGCGATAGTGACGTAGGAAACATAGGCACAGGAGGTGACAACACAAATGAAGAATATTAACTAAGGAAAAATATGACCAGCCTAATGGTACGCATTTCATACTGCTAACGTCAGTATAGGGTGGATACATTTCTGATAAGGCTTTGTTAGGTCATCACAAATAAATATGCTGATGCTTCTACAGAATCGAAATATATCTAAAAATAAAACTATAACACCGCCTGTATGTCTGTTTGCACAGCTAATCTCCAAAACTACTACAAGAATCTTCATGAGGTTTTCCACATGTAGCTGAGTAGCTTGGGGCAACGTATTGTTTCATCAAACTCGGAGCACGGAAAAAAGATACCGTAATACAGAGTTTTATAAATGTGAAAGCGTGTTTTTCTGTTATCTTTTCACAACTAAACACCTGAACCAGTTTTATAAAAAAATTAGTATGGAGATATCTGGAACGCTGAAAAACAACGTAAGCTACCTTGGGAAGTATTTGGTGCAAGATACACTCCTGGAAATTGAAATAAGAACACCGTGAATTCATTGTCCCAGGAAGGGGAAACTTTATTGACACATTCCTGGGGTCAGATACATCACACGATCACACTGACAGAACCACAGGCACATAGACACAGGCAACAGTGCATGCACAATGTCGGCACTAGTACAGTGTATATCCACCTTTCGCAGCAATGCAGGCTGCTGTTCTCCCATGGAGACGATCGTAGAGATGCTGGATGGAGTCCTGTGGAACGGCTTGCCATGCCATTTCCACCTGGCGCCCCAGTTGGACCAGCGTTCATGCTGGACGTGCAGACCGCGTGAGACGACGCTTCATCCAGTCCCAAACATGCTCAATGGGGGACAGATCCGGAGATCTTGCTGGCCAGGGTAGTTGACTTACACCTTCTAGAGCACGTTGGGTGGCACGGGATACATGCGGACGTGCATTGTCCTGTTGGAACAGCAAGTTCCCTTGCCGGTCTAGGAATGGTAGAACGATGGGTTCGATGACGGTTTGGATGTACCGTGCACTATTCAGTGTCCCCTCGACGATCACCAGTGGTGTACGGCCAGTGTAGGAGATCGCTCCCCACACCATGATGCCGGGTGTTGGCCCTGTGTGCCTCGGTCGTATGCAGTCCTGATTGTGGCGCTCACCTGCACGGCGCCAAACACGCATACGACCATCATTGGCACCAAGGCAGAAGCGACTCTCATCGCTGAAGACGACACGTCTCCATTCGTCCCTCCATTCACGCCTGTCGCGACACCACTGGAGGCGGGCTGCACGATGTTGGGGCGTGAGCGGAAGACGGCCTAACGGTGTGCGGGACCGTAGCCCAGCTTCATGGAGACGGTTGCGAATGGTCCTCGCCGATACCCCAGGAGCAACAGTGTCCCTAATTTGCTGGGAAGTGGCGGTGCGGTCCCCTACGGCACTGCGTAGGATCCTACGGTCTTGGCGTGCATCCGTGCGTCGCTGCGGTCCGGTCCCAGGTCGACGGGCACGTGCACCTTCCGCCGACCACTGGCGACAACATCGATGTACTGTGGAGACCTCACGCCCCACGTGTTGAGCAATTCGGCGGTACGTCCACCCGGCCTCCCGCATGCCCACTATACGCCCTCGCTCAAAGTCCGTCAACTGCACATACGGTTCACGTCCACGCTGTCGCGGCATGCTACCAGTGTTAAAGACTGCGATGGAGCTCCGTATGCCACGGCAAACTGGCTGACACTGACGGCGGCGGTGCACAAATGCTGCGCAGCTAGCGCCAGTCGACGGCCAACACCGCGGTTCCTGGTGTGTCCGCTGTGCCGTGCGTGTGATCATTGCTTGTACAGCCCTCTCGCAGTGTCCGGAGCAAGTATGGTGGGTCTGACACACCGGTGTCAATGTGTTCTTTTTTCCATTTCCAGGAGTGTATTTATTGATATGTAGAATATTACGCGATTTAGGGAAATATATTTACTCTTCGAAAAAGCTATTTACTGCTTGACTTTTGAACTTTATCATATTTGTGAAACTGCTTTTATTAATTGATATGTTGTACCTAATACAATGAAACGTAATGAATATAATGCTTCTACAATCCTCAAAGTGTTTTATCCGTACTTCCGTAGTATAATATAATATCTGCACAAATAATTTTGTATGTTTTCGCGATTAATCCGCTGAACAACTTTAGATGAAATTTGGAATGGGGAGAGCTTGAACACAGGAAGATGATAGGCTACTTCAGAAAGTAAAAAAGAAAAGTGAACACTTAAAACTGTGAAGTAGGGGGATAGAACACATTTTTTACACCAGTGAACACAAACTATGTAACTGTGTAAGCTGTAATAACATTGTTTAATATTGCAATTTTAGTCACGTAAATACAAGATGACAATGTTAAGACAGTTGACAAATTGATGCATCTCGGCCTCTGAAAGTGAACTAATCCTGAACAAAACAGTATTAAATTGTAACTCTCAGAAAGTTAAATAATCCTAAACACAACGATTTTAAATTTTATCTAGAAGTGTCTTTACAAAATTATTGTTACGAGTACATTGTGCTGTTGGCCAGTACTACGATAAATCATCCAGTTCCAATTCAAAGTATGGTACTATTTTTAGGATGACTGAAGTCTACAGAGGTTGGTTAGTTTTGTGGCAAGTTGAGCAAAAGATTACCAAAGATTGATCGAGTTTACTGTGGACGCAAGCTGGTGAACCAACAAGTTTACTCCTCTGAAAGCGGTCTTGGTCTTAGCTGTGATGAGCTATCATCAGCATGGCTGCTCTCGCCCACTGAAATTCCTACAAAATCTAATTAAGCCTTTGCTGAATTTTCAGCAGAAACTCTCCCTATGTTGCTCGATATGTGAGAAAGCATGAAATCATCCCTAGTCTCAGACCATGACGATACACATGAGCATGGCTGGAGCAGCGCGCATATTATAATGCCCTCACAGTTCTTGCAAGAACTATGAACTAACTGGCTGGTTCGTTTCTCCAAAGCTGGAGCTCAACGATGCTACAGCTAATTTCTAGCTGGAGGTCAGCCGCTGTGAATGCAGTGTTCACACTAATTTCTCCTCTGCGTCCTACAGAGCATTATGCACTCCGTTCTGCACTTTATGCCAGTTCAGAGAAGAGTCATACAATGCAGGCTTTCATGACCATATGTTTCAGCTGCCAAGAATTCTTCCGGGTTGTAGGGCCATCCATGGTCCATACAACTCAAAGAAGAGTCTCCGAAATATTTCGCTCTTGTCTTTCTCGTAGCCTAACTCTCTCCCCACCTGGGTTCTTTCGTTCTCCATGTCACATATTTTTTCGTCCTACAGGTGCATTCCTTATATTTTGTGGAAACTCTCTCTATCAATCGCAAGGGTCCTAGCATTGAACTGTGTGGAAATCTCAGCACTTTACTCCTTCTCGGTGCATTTCCGCCAATGGGAATTTTTGTGCCTGCTCCAGACACCTGAAAAGTTGCATGTGTCTATCACGTGTGTACCACTTGTAGTTCACGTGATCGAATGCATCACTGGTTTTGTTCGTATCCCTTTCACATTCCGAAAAGCAGTTTTCTAAAGCTTCTTTCTGTCCTACTTCTGGTGGCCTTTTATTCGCCCTGCAGCATGCGTCACCTGCCCGGTTGCTGACCTGCTGTGGGAAGTCCCTTTACGATGTATGAACTCTTATGTAAGGTGCAAAATTGGCCTTCATTTATTCTGCCACCTTACAAATTATGTGTAGCTGCTACAATACCACGATACATAGATGTATGCATCCTCCTACGCCCGTCCACATGCACCACTCGGCAGCAACGCTGTGTGCGTACCATGTCATCGTGTGTCATTGTAGTTCGAGGGGGAGAGGGGGGGATGTGCATCTCTGCATCGTGATACTGAACTAGCTATACATTATTATGCTTTATTACTCGAAAAGGCAGACACTTGGAGCATCTGATGTTACTGCACGTACCATAGCTTACTTACAACCACTCATCATGTCTACCGATGAGCGAGCAGAGCCACAGGGAACTGCCAGTTAACGTTATTTATATGTTTGACTCCCCCCACGAATGCAGATAGTTCGAAGCATCTCACTGTCATTTTTAAACACACCAAGGGATGTGAGTAGAATAACGCTGTACCAAAACTATGGTTCGGTAATTTTGATACACTACAAAAATTACATTGTAAATGGTAGGATTGCTGGCGGAATTGCTTGAATTGGTAGGGAAAGAAACAAATGGATGTGGAAAAGAGAAACTGTGATCAAACGACAACTTTCATATTACACACCAACAATTTTCGAATTAAACCTGTATGAAACCACGACAGTTTCATTTTGCTATAAATACTGTTTACTTTTAAGCAACAGACAGGAGGATAATTACGTAGAATAACAACGTTCGGTAGGTTACCCGCTCCTTTATATACCCTCTATCACTTTCTAAAAGGCTCACCGCTTCCGGCTTTTACGGGAATCTAGTAGGATACTGATCGCATACGTAAAGAAAGCAATCGTTATGAGGTAGCGCCCAATGGGTATGCAACGTATGTAATGTAATTCACGTACCCTACGCTTACTTACGATAGCCTATGGTAGTTTTGCAGCTCTAGATATATATCAACACTTCGCCTCTCGCAGACATTTTCAGCCTAGTGTTAACAGCGAATGGAAACAGAAACAGTAAGCAATTCACAGAAACAGCAAAGATATACCAATGTTATACACACTCATTGCGTTTAACTGTCTGTGTGGCTATTGATTAAATACATCGCTTTTTAAAGTGTTCGCTAGTTCACAGCCAAATGTGTACTTCCAGAAATGCTTCAGTCCACAAACCTCACACGGTGGGTCAAGTCGTCAAAATAAGGTAATTCTATACATTTCACACTGCCAGTAAAATTAGTATACATACGCCTGTATGTTGTGAGACGTAATGAGTAGCTGTGAAAGTAAACATCATGGCCCCGAGAACACGTGTGTAGATAGAAACGTTAATCCATAAGGCAACCATAATGAGTTACATTCTTATGAAAATTAACAATCTAACCTAACCAAACCGTAACGTAAGGCCGTACTTCTTGATATACAGGTCATACTTTGTTAGCAGGAAGAAGCTCACCGATTATCTTAGTACAAGATCGCAAGTTCGACCCAGACAATCAAGACTAATGTACTGAAAATGCTATCGGTCATTCACAAGCAAACTCCGCACTGAGTACATTCTAAACTATTCACTGAGTACAGGATGCAATCACGTCCGTTCTTGACAAGATAGAGTTCCATTTACAAACAGAGCACAACTGCAGCTGGTCGGCATTGAACACACGTGACCATCATGAGTAATGAAGTTACCTTACTCCCCAATGTGTCCTCCCTCTGCAGTAAAGTTTACCTCTGAGATGCCTAGTCAAGCTAGAAAACAAGTGGTGTTTCTGTCTTTAATGAAACGCTCTAATCTTATCACAAATAAAATCAGAACATCTTACTAAAATACACGTGTCGCCCCCGGAAAGAATAGTGACACAACTCAGAAATCCGGTACTTGAGAAATATCGACATAAATGATTCTATAAAACTCATACTGAAGTAGTATAAGCGTCCTTTAAATTCAAAGTAAGTAATTTTGACTGTAAATTACAGCATAATCAATACAATTGTAATACAGACATGTAAATCTCTTGTCTTCGAATGTGAGGTGTTATCAGATAATTATTAATTAATTCTTTGAGTTGTGTCAATTTCCCCCATTTTCTAAAAACTATTTTGTTTTTCTTATGACCCTTCGTGTAATACTTTTACCGCTTTCCCACCCCAAAAAATATGTATTTTTTTTTTTACTTACTGTAGTATAATATTGGATTCGAACCTCCATCAGGCAAAATTAGTGTTTAAGTTAAAATGAAAAATGAAAGACAAGATGAAACTGTTGTATGAGAAAAATACAAAAGACAAACTTATAATTGTTCCAGAAAATTTCGGGCGAACTGCCGGGTGTTTACAGGAAGTAGCAAACATCCGGCAGTTCGCCCGAAATTTTATGGAACAATATGTACGCCGGGAAAGTTTTAAATATCACAAACTTATGATTTGTGGAAATTAATAAAATTTAAGAAGGAACCATCAGTTAGATGCCGTTTAAGCAAAACAATTTTCGAATACAAAGAATTATAAATGGGCATATATAGTGTGGGAATCCCTCCCATGACCGATGGACTTTGCCGATGGTGCTGTGATTTACGTGCCTCAGCGATACAGATAGCTTTACTGTAGATGCAGCCACAACCCTGTAAGTGAGGAAGGGACCTGGAGACACCGGAAAGTTTCAGGTTGATCCTGTATTGGCAAGATAGATTCAGGATGTAATAATTCCAATACCACAGAAATCAGTTGCTGACAGGTATGAAAATTACCGAACTACCAGTTTAATGAGTGATGACTGCAAAATACTAACACGAATTGCTTATAGATGGATGGAAAAAGTGAAAAACTGGTAGAAGTTGACCTCGGGGAATATCAGTTTGGATTTCAGAGAAACGTAGGAACATGCGAGGCAATACTCGCCTCTCGACATATGTTAGAAGATAGGTTAAGGAAAGTCAGATCTACGTTTAAAGCATTTGTAGACTTAGAGAAAGCTTTTGAGAACGTTTACTGGAATACCGTCTTTGAAATTCTGAAACTAACAGGGGTAAAACACAGGAAGCGAAAGGCTATTTAAAACTTGGGCAGAAACGGGACGGCAGCTATGAGAGTCAAGTGGCATGAAAGGAAATCAGTGGTTGAGAGAAAGGAGTGAGAGAGGGTTGTAGCCTATCCTTGATGTATTCAATCTCTACACTGAGGAAGCAGCAAAGGAAACCAATGAAAAATTGGGAGAAAGAACTAGTGTTCAGGGAGAGGAAGTAAAACTTTTAGCTTTGAAAATGGATTGTAATTCCGTCAGAGACAGCAAAGGACTTGGAAGAGCAGTTGAACGAAATGGATATTGTCTTGAAAAAAGGATATAAGATGAACATGAACAAAAGCGAAACAAGGATAATGGACTGTAGTCGAATTAAATCAGGTGAAGCTACGGGAATAGATTAGTAAATAAGACACTTGTAGTAGTAGACGAGTTTTGCTTCTTGGGCAGCAAAATAACAGATAATTCCGAAGTATATAAAATGAAGACGCAATAGCAAGCTTGAGACCGGGTAGCTACCCCGCACGGCTATTCCATAAGTTTCGTATTATTTATGACAGTAGTGAGCGTCAAAACAGTGCCTCCCAGGACGTTGCAATAGAAGGTGCGGACACTGTAAAAGCACTGGCATTACATCCAACTTACGTTATAGTCGACAAATTTCGAAAATCAGAATGTGCCTCTCTTCTTAAACGACGTACGCGGATGTGTCATCAGCAACGCTGAAGTGACGCTGTTCTTGTCGTGGCGAATCATGAAGTAGCCTGCAACTAGACTGACACATTCTCCTGTAGTGGACAAATTGCCAGATAGAGATGTGACGTTTTTCGTGCATGTTGGGACACTTCACACGTATTTTTCAGTGGAAAAAATCAAAAATTGCCGGTTTTTTTTGTTTTTTTTTTTTTTTTTTTACTTGCGGCACTTCTCTCGCAGGAGTGCGATACATGAAGTAAACCTAAACTGTACGATAAGGCACGTAAACTCATATTTGGAAAACTGTGTACATATGTGAGACATGGCTAACATCCTACTGGTTTGCTCTTTTATAGAAAAGCTCCTTATTTTGGACAAGATATAAACCAAGTTCCATAATTCCCCAGTAGTGTGATATAACTTTTAGGAGACGGCAGATCGTTTCACCCAAGAGATAGACAGAAGATTGAACGGTTCGTGACATATGACGTCCATTATGCACTCGTAACAATTAATTATGCCCGGCTTTACTTTGAAAACATCTCATGTTCGGTCAAAACATTTCGGTCGTCGGCCCGCTCCTGACACACCTAACTTTTCTTCAATGGTATTACTTAATATGCAACAGTTACAAGCGCTGAAGCGAATGGGCTCCCACTTAGTTACCACAGTCTGTATGCGAACCTGGGGACAGAATCGGCTGTGGCCTTCGGCAGAAGTAAGGTATTTAATCTTTAAGTTACGGCTCGCTGAACGCAAAACAAATATTCTAGCAGAGAAGCCAATCACAGCGTTGTTCTCCGCAAGCAAATGACGCCGAGGATACAATTTGTCACAAGGCCGTGGACAGTGAAACTGTTTCTCTAGTTTCACTATACACTGAGCTCGCAGGGGAACAGTTTTTCTACGTGTGCCAACGGCACCGATAATTTTGCCTACGGTATCAGGTAGTGTTGACAACGGCTTCCGCTCAGAAATTTGTCTATAGCGTCCAGTTGACATCAGCGTCATTTCTGCATCTGAATCAATGAAGGGCACAGTATTATTTCCCTCTGTTTCTAGCGCGATAGCGAATCGTTCTCCTGTGTGTTCGACCTAAGGACAAGTTTTGTGGACTGCTTGCAAGCCATGTCTCATGTCAACTACATCTTTGTAACGTAAATTACTGACGTCAGTATCTGTGTTCCTCACTTTCCCCTCGACCAGAACACTTGGGCTGAACGGTTGCGTCGGAGCCAGATTTCTGGCGCTGAACGGTCAGAGGACTAATTCAGCCCTTGATTCTGAACACGATTCATACAAGTATTATAATAGGTGCCTGACGCCCGTTTTGTTTTTAGCATTACCTGCCTCACTCTGTATAAACGGAAACCTTATAGCATCGCGTTGTTGTCCGTCTGTCTCTCCTCCTGTCCGACTGCTAAGAAACCCTTTTCCCAAGAATATCTAGACGTATCAAGTTCAAATTTGTGTTGAATATGAACGTCAATGATCCGTAGAAGGTGCAAAAATTTTAAGCTTCTAGCTCAATTCAATCAAGAGATATGGCCATTTAAGTCACTTATTTCGATATACGTAAACAGCCTCGTCATAACCTATAGCGTGCTTCCCGTTGACCGAGGATCATGAAACCTAGCGAGAAGCACGGTTTCGCAGTAAAAGTGAAGGAAAAATCCGAAAATTGCTAATCTGCAGTTATATCAGACGAAAAATAAAATTCAGACAATTCGTCTGTTGAGACCCTTTTTCTCTGAAACAGCTTGGTGTATCAAGTTCAAATTTATTTCACTTTCGGAGGTCTATGGCCCCTTGGTGGTATAAGAAATGTAAGCTTCTAAGTCAGTGCACTCAAAAGATAGGAACATTATGTCGCGTATGTTGATACCCGAAAACTCGCTCATCAAAACCTATAGGTTGTGCCTTTTGACCTCGGATCATGAAACTTGGCAGGCGGCAGGATATCACAGTACAAGTATGGGACAAAATCCGAAAACTGATAATTTGTAAAGGCCGAAAATGTTTTTTTGTCCCTCTGTCTGTTTGTCTGTCCGTCTGTTAAAACCCTTTTTCTCTAGAACAGTTTGGTGAATCAAGTGCAAATTTACGTCGCATACTAAGGTCTATGGTCTCTTTGTGGTGTAAAAATTGTCAGCTTCTAAGTAAATGTAGTCAAAAGATACGGCCATTTAATTGACATATTTTCATTCTCAAAACCTCACTCACCAAAACCTAAAGGATGCTTCCCATTGACTTACAATCATGAAACCTGGCAAGAAGCAAGGTTTCACTGTACAAGTAACGGAAAACACCGGAAAAATCTCTGTAACAGTTTGGCGTACCATGTTAAAAAAACATGTCACATATTAAGGTCTATGGACCCTTGGCAGCATAAAAATAGTAAATTTCTAAGTCAAGGTTATCAGTAGGCACGACCACATGTGTCACATATTTTGATATTTGTCAAAAAGTATAGGAAGCTTCCTGTTGACCTACAATCATGAAATTTCACAAGAACGAAGGTTTAATAGTACAAGTGAAGTAAACAAACTGAACCTTGTTAAATTACAATTATATCACATAAAAATATATCTTATCAGCTGAAGATAAATTGTAGTCATCCGTGAAAAGCGTAATAGGCGAACATTACTTCATGCAAATGTAAAATGTATGTTGTAGTAATGCTTTACTAACTAAATAAAAATATTTCATTATATCTTGTCTCTCTACATGTGTAAACTGAAGTGCCCTGGTCGCTTATTTTTGTATGTCCGGTCTAGTCTGAGGAACTACTGTGGAGATTTTTACACAGTCTTGGAATTCTTGATACCAATATCTTGCCAGTATCGATAGCGATAAGATATAAAAATCGTTGAGATTTTGATACGGGCTTGGAATTCTTGGCACAAAAATCTTGCCAATATCGGTATCGATAAGATACAAAAACCGTTGAGATTCTCGATTCCTAGGTTGGATGAACTGTCTATACACATAATTAAGTTTGTACGTAACCGTGAGTGTGCACGACCTACTCACACTTGGTCAGTTTTTTATTGATCCGCCAAATCCCGTCGTTTCTTCTCCTACGGTTCTGTTCATTACTACTGTCACTGCACTCATCAGTTGAGTTTCCTTACTGCGGTGGTGTTTGGCGATCTCGCGAATCATCAGGCGAGCGCCTTCCATTGTGCCTATTCGGGCGTTCGCGTATGTTGTCTTGAGACGCCTGACTCATGCCTAAAAGTCATAGAATTTCCCAGAGGTCTCGGCAGTGTTAAATTTGCATTTCAAGAGTCGCAAACATTCATTGCTAGAAATTCTGTAATGAATAAGAAGTCTATACCCAAATTGGAGGAACGTGCGTGTACCGCCAAGTACCAACACCCCCCTCCTCCTCCTCCCCCCCCCCCCCCCTACACACACGTATATACCAAGGACACCAGGGGCGGTAGGAAATACAGAAGTTGTGGTTTGAAATGCAACACTGCGGGTCGAACGCCATCTCTGGACTGAACTGTCAACTTCACGAACAGCTTTCACTTTAGAGCCAGTACCTGCCGCCAGATGGCGAGCGGATGCAGTACGTCGGTACGTCAGCGTCTTTCCTAGCCATCCGTTTACGTGGCTATCCAATCACGTGTCCCATTCTACTCCGTTGTTTGTACGATGCAATTGTGTGTCGTCTACTATCTTTCATCATTACACGTCATTTATTGTATACATTTGAAACCGTCTCCATCTCCCAAATCTGCTTACACAGGATGTCCCAGGAGAAACCGACAATATTTTGAGGATGTGATAGAACGACCATTCGAAGCAAAAAAGCCCGGTAAATAAGGAATCTACAATGCTATGAGCATTTCTTCATCTTCAATACTGTGAAACAAATCATTTCTACTGCAATCTACTTGCTTCCCATGCTTTGGGAGGAGTTAGTATGGACGAAAAGAAAAAAATTGTATATTAAATATGTTCTCTAAAATTCATACCTTAACCGTCATGAGCACTTGTTGAGTAGAAGTGTTCCACAGTATGAAGATGGACAAGTGCTCATAGCTCTTAAGTAGTGCACTTCAGAGTCCATATTTATGGACATTTTCTTTTTGTTTTGTGATCTGGCGTGACGTCAAGCACCGGCACGGTGGTCAAGAGACGACGTCAACCAGTTGTACACTGACCTACCCCTCTCTAGGACGGCATCCTGACGGCAGCGCCCTGGCCGCGGCCCAGTTGAAGACGAGCTGTTCTGCGAACGCTGCAGCAGTAACTTGGGGACTATATTGTTTCGCTGGTATTACGAATTGTATACACCGAAGAGATAGCTTATTTAATCTGTCGCCATTTGCCTGTGACACTTCTGAATGTCACAAAGTTAAGTATTGCCAATTATCTCACTGTAATAAAATGTCATTAATACGATTTGCTTGAATTGTTGTCTAGTTATCCGAGAAAACAGGTTTCTTAAGCACAGTATATTAGACGAGTGGGCAGGACACAACATTTGGTCCGTGCTACCACCTCTCATAATGTGGAAATCAAGTAGAAGAGATTTGTTTCGTAGTATCGAAGACGAAGAAATGCTCATAGCTCCTAATATATGCATTTTAAAGCCAATGTTTACTGGCCTTTCTTTTTTTTTTGCTTCGAATGATCGTACATGTCATACCCCTCAATATTGACCATTGACCAGTCTTCCTGGGACAACCTGTACAACCGCACTGATGTGCAATCCTTGTGGCAAAGGGTCATTGCACCCTTAAGTTCTGTTACGGTGGCTACTGCCGCCTCTTTTAAAAGTTGCCGCCCTTTCGTACAGCAAACGTTACGTCGCAAATATTTGCTACAGTGACACGGTGATCTTGATGTCTCAGTGGGGAGCACTGTTTCCACCGAGTACTTCATGTAAACACGTTCCTGCAGTAGAATACTGGCTACTGCTTAAACAGCTTCAGTCTGGTAATGAGGTCTGTGATCTAGATTAAGAGCTTCTCAGTATGGTTTATGTGATTGCATTGCTTATGATTTCCTGGTTGTGCTGACACAGTCCATCGATTTATATGTTTACCATACTATAAATACAGACGTGCTTTGTGAACATGTTCCAAATGAATTCTGATCCACTCGTAACAATCAGTGATCTACCTGTTGACAACAGCTTCATTTTTAGAGCATATACAATTTTTCAGTTCGCTGTTTCCAAAACCCCACATAAGAATATTCCACAAAATTTAATCAGTTAGCTTATACAAATAGACCCATGTATATAAATATTTATTGATATAAATGTTTTACAAATAAATACTACTGCTGCTGTATTTTACGAACGTTTACCAGCTGTAGAGACCGTGGTGTTTGTTACTAATCAAACGCAATGATTTCATAAGTTTTTATAAAGTTTGCACTGTAAACTTTTTTGCTTGCTCAGGTCAGTTTAAAAATTAAACACTATGTTTGCGTGATCATAGAGTGTTCTCCTCCCCTTCCTAGTACAGTATGAAATATTTCAATGCGAATATAAGCAACACTGTTCTTTAGATCATTTCATAGCTGGGAATTTGCCGGCAGATAAACATCCTGAACAACATATCACACGGGATACTGATTGCACTAGTCATTACAATATGATAAGAAATTTTACTTTCCTAACCAGAGCGATAGAACTGGCTTCTTGGAGGGTATCACTAGTTCCAACATTTGCTTTAAGATCAAAGGAAGAGTTCTCTTGTCTGCAGTCAAATAGGATTCTACGTTCTACCAAGTATTGTTTCTTTAGGAATACTTATACAGTCTCCTCTAACCACTGCCTGACTAGCCCCCAGCACTGATGGTGGTTTTTGGTATCGTTGTACGTTTCCACAATAATTGACCTACGTTCTTATCAAAAAAGTAGTCCGACTTAATATCGATAATTACACTTCAAAATATTTAATGTGGGGATAGGTTTAAGGAGGTGTGTAACACAAAAGGTGCATTCAGTGCTAGAAAGAAATGTTTCAACTTTATGACAGAATATATGCTTAGAACTTATGTCTTGTTAAGATACTACCACAGTTTTTCACCGTAGAAAATACTAGACTGAACTTATATGATGCTCCAGAAGTATCACTCTATCAGGTTATAACAGAAAGTCCGACGTCTTATCACTTCCATCGTTTTTACTTTCGTAAGCAGACGATATGTCACTTTCTGTTTCGTAGTCCACTTATGCTTTAACAGCATTTATTCTTCTCTTCTTTGTTGGAGTATTTTCACTTTTAGTTTGTCTGATAATACATAACGAGCACTAACGCATTAAACAGACGGATGGAATGTGCACGACAATGCAAAACGTTGCAGTCATTTGTTCAGAATAATAATAAAAACGCCTTTTTCCACGAAGTATAATGTGACACGCTCATTTATTTTTTACTTTCTGCTAACCAGCGCCTAAAAAATAAAACTCATTACGGTTCAAAAAATTTAATTTCATAGGGATTAAATAAAACACTTTTGAAGTAATCAGCTTAGCGCACTGGAAATATTCTCTTTGTATGGAGCTTAAATATGGGCCTCTAATTGATAAAAATTTCGAGAAGAGCTACACATTTGTCTGCAGGTACCTAGTATTTCCAGATTATTTTATTGTCCACTGTCACTATTTACGGCATATTTTATCCAAAATAGTCAAATTAACATTGGAAGCAATGCAAAGTTCGTTTTACTAGACACAGATCGAAGGAAAACACAACTTCAACAGCAGGTTCTACCAATACTGACAATGTAAGAGATTTGATACCTGCAGAACTCTGAATGCTGAATGATGCACTGGACATTTAGATTGCATTTCACGTTATGCTACCACTGATAAACAACGATTAAACTTAAACTATTGTCCCAGATTTCAAGTACGCTATTCTAGAAAGGAGATGAAAGTAATAGTTTCAAGCAGTAGGCCTACTCCTATATCTTCACCACCTGACAAACTATTTCTGAGCTTGGCACTGAAGTCGTCGGTTAAGTCATTAGCCTCAACCGGCAGCCCATGACACACATAATACGGTTGCTGTAACGCTTATCCGCCTCTAATAATTGTGCGTAATATGAACGCATATACCATAAAGACATTGCAAGTACAGTATAAAATATTAACGACGCTATTGTAAATGAGCGTGATATATTAAAAAGTATGACTATGTTATTAGAACATTATTTTGTACACGAAAATCTCGTGCGTGCATGAATATTTGTTTTCGGTAGTTTTTCTTTTTAATTTTGTATGTGCATCAATCACCAGAGAATAAATCTGTCAGAAATTAATTTCTTTGTACAGGAGACATGGATATAACTGTGACAGTCTCTGGTGCAGTTCGTTTCGTGTTTCAGTTCCACAGCGAATGTTGCTGAATGTATGCTAGTTAGTTGGGAAATGAATTCGTTAACATGAAAGAACTGTTTTATGGTTGAAGATTACAAAGAGATGAAATCATAGAGACCAAATATGTCACTGTTTGATATATTTGATAGTGTGAGCAGCAAAAATTTATTGTAAGCCTGGGTAAGTGAAAGTTCTGAAGTTTTTATGTAGCACAAAAATTTTGTTAAAGTTTTGTGCTTGGCTGCTTGTGGTGCATAAACATCGCTATCAGAATACAATGATATTATGAAACATACGAAAATGGAACTCCTACTTAATCGTTAAATAACCGAATTTCTTTGGCCCTTTTGAAAATCATTCTGCTATGTGAATTTTCAGAATTTACACGGAAGGTGCTCTAATAGAAAACTATATCGAAGGTATAATAAACATATTACAGGTTAAATGAAAAGTTCCAAGGTTTTGATTCAATTGACCGTCAATCTATACGTTCGTCTGTAAACCAGTATTGTAAGAAGACTGCAGACGACAGTCTCTGACAGAAAGCAGGAATCAAAATTTGAAATGCATACGAGACGCATCATTTTCACAATAGTAATCGACGACTATTCAGACACCAAATTGACACTGAATAGACAATAAAGAGAGTGAAATCCTAGGAAATTAATTTCAAGATCTTCAGTTGCCAAATGTTTGTATGACGTTACGTACATTAATTATTTTTTAAGTTTACGGCGATATAAACTAATCGTCACGTACGTCAGTCAGTGCACATAGGCTACTTTCTCCTAGTCTCTTTATGAAATGGTTTCATATTAATCAATTCACTCAACAAATTATTTATTGGACGTTACTCCAAGAGCTTGCTCCATCCTTAGGAGTACACAATGAAATGTATTAAAATTAAATTTGTAGTATCGTTCGCGGCACCTGTGATGAAAGCGATACACTGCACACGTCTATCAAATCACACACACGGAATTGCTCACTCATAAACAGATATACATTTTTTATCGGAGATACATTGTCTGAAAATTAACCCAATGGGCTCTGCGTTAAATGAATGGTACAAGGGACACTTGGACGACAATGAAACTCCTCAATATCTTATGATTATTTAATCGATTCTTGAGCATCTGTTCTTTCATTCCTGTATCATTAGTAATGAGAAGCAATCCACAACTAGGAACAATTGGCAAACTGAATTACACTATTTTTACTATAGACTGAATCTCATCACACAATGGATTTAGAGTCAGTGAAAATATTTTGTCATTCAGGTACAAAAACTGTATTTGCTTAATGCACCAAAAATAATACGCATTTATTTAAATGTATGGAACATGTTCTACCTAATTGTATTATGACTTTATGCCTACTACTGTTGTGATTCAGTTTTATTTTGGGAGCGCTGGGACAGAGAGAGAAAACTATATCCACCAAAACTGCCTACTTCGAAGGAAGGAGACAGACAAACGTGAGAGAGATACCATTCAGTCTATTATAAAAAAAGAAAACTGTCTCTCTCTACGTAAGTAGCATAAAAACTTCATTGTTTCTGCAGAATTAAATCCTGCTGGTGTGCATCCAGTAACTAATGTTAAAAGATATCCTTAGCGGTCAAGGAAACACACTGTACTTTCTGGCTCCTCCATTCTGACAGAATGCAACTACCAAATGGGTGAAACTGATCAAGTGTCTCAATAGGTTAAAAAATTAGCGTCATTATCTATAACAGGAAATGGTACTGGTCTCTTTTCATTTGGTTATTGCATGCCACTGCATACAATGTTTGAATACTCTACCGCGGAAATGAAGATACAATCTCTCACGTGACGCTCCGAAGAGAAAATTGTGCAAGTATACTTGAGGAGGCATGCGACGCTACCGAAATGGCATGGACGATCTCCTCATTCCATTACGGTAGCGGATGAGCTTCAGTTTGAGGAATGAAGCACTTGATTGTGAAAATACATGGACTCAGAAGAAGGCGATATGTTGGGATATAAGACATCAGTTCAGACCCAGTGCAAGAAATGTAATGTCGACCTACGTGTTGAAGGTTTGCTTCTTATTAAACTCAGAGACATGATGTTTCTCTTTTTGATTGTTATTGTGATGTTTTAATTTGTATTTGTTTGCTTCGTACGTTTCAGCACAAATATGTATAACCTTATAATACAAATATATCTTTTGCTCTCACTACTGCTTAGCCTTAGATAAATGGTACCCTATAATAATTATATTACAACTAGAAAGTAAATATGCCTTTTTCACTTTAAATGCTTCTTTTTCGGTGTAACAAAGAAGGTAAAAGTAGTGAACCTAAAAAATAAAGACTCCAGCACTAATGGATTACATCTAATTCGGTTCCCAGCTCCATGTTCTAACAAAGGATTTCGACAGGCGTCTTTTGGCTGTGAAGCATGTGTTGTAACTAGAAATCCCTTCTCAGATATTTTCATATGAGACACTATCCGCCCCACTATCAGTTCGCCTGGTATTTGGTTGAAATTCAGTGACTACAGGCGTCAATACCTGAGCAGGGGCTGAAAAGATTCTATTCTTTCTTTTTTTTAAAAAAAAACGGAAGGGCTGCA
Source organism: Schistocerca nitens (assembly GCF_023898315.1). Taxonomy (NCBI): domain Eukaryota; kingdom Metazoa; phylum Arthropoda; class Insecta; order Orthoptera; family Acrididae; genus Schistocerca; species Schistocerca nitens. The sequence goes on from NC_064618.1 coordinate 256,256,157, forward strand.
ATAGTCAGTGCAGTGGATAGGTGTGTCCTATTGAAATGTGTCCGTAGGCTGGCCCTTTTCATGTCAATCAATTTCAACCATCGTTTAAGGTTTATACCACCAGTAATTCGTGGAAGAACAAGTTCATAACAGACACATCAGAAACAGTTGTGGTATAACAAGTAGACAGAGCCCTCACTCAAACCTTTTCTGTACATGGCAATGCAGCAGCTATATTAATTTCTTTTAAGTTATGAAATTTTCCACTATGTAGCGACGTGAGATTTGGTTTGTTAGGTTCGAAGACCCTTCTACTGTTGGGAGTCCTTGAGTGGCCGTCTCCACTTGCACTGTGAGGTCACAATGACGCGGCTTCGCGCCTCTGTACGCGCAAAAATTTGAGGACGAAAGCAACTTTCGAAACGGGAAATCTCTGTCCACATCTATTAGGCAGCGATGAAAGGCACTGCACCTGGACACAAAACCTGGACTCAACTCTAAGGAGATCCGCTTGTGTCAGTCCCGTCTGAAAATTTCTCACAAACCAACTCCAGCAAGAACAGTCCCCCTCCTGTAACTGGCGACAAGAAGGCGCCGGGCGTGCTAGTTACTGTACCGGACAAGCGAATTTTAGCCCCCAGCGTCGCGTCCGGTTGGCTTGAGAAGTGAGAAGCGAGAGCGCGGTTTCCTCCTCTCTCGTTGGTGGAGAACTAATAATGCTCCGTCATTGGCGTCACACGTTTTTGGCAGGAAGTCCTCTGGAGAACAGCCGAGAAAGAGGGATATCGGGAGGAGAATTTCCTTTAGTATGATAGGCCGACAACGACACATAGACTGTGAATGGCCAATGTGTGTTAGATGCGCGTTTCATTCACCGGGACTCCAGCATGTGGATTAAGTAAAGTTTTTCGGAGCTACAGAAGACCAGGGAAAGATGTGGACTTTCTACTCTACTGCCGAACTCTACGGCCGAACGGAGAGAAGCAGATAAACTACGGCCGAACGGCGGATAAAATACAGGAACAGACTGTCTACCCGAAAGCAGCTCAGATGGTCGGTAAGCAGTGCTTCGCTTCAGTATTAGGTTCTAATGTAAAATGGGAACGATGTATCTCGATGAGGCATCGATTTATTCTCAGATCCACAAAGCGACGTTATATTAATGCCGGCTTAAAGATTATCTTATTCGTTTTGGATGCATGGTTCTCGAGTGGTTTCTAATTTAGTTAGTCTTTCTTGGAGATAGTTCATTGCAGTGCAAAGTGGATAACATTAGCTCACTTCCATGCCTGACATCCCCCGTCACAGCACGTCCCGTGCAAGCATTTCAGCAGTCGATAAATTAGATATGGATGCGATTTGTAGAGATACAACCATTTGTTTGGCTCCCCTGGCGGCCCACATCTAAGTGTCTAGTGACGGCTGTTTTGATAACGTATGGTGCTATTAGTTAAACTAGCAGTACTATCACAACGTTTGGAACTTAAAGACGTGACCCTCGTCACATACGTCGTAACATATCAATATCCTCCAGTTAGGAACTCTTGAACTTCATGACAGGATCTCAGTCAGCTTAGTGTTCAGTTAGGCACTACCGTATGCTCTCCGTACTATCCGGCAATATACATGGTATGAACGTTGTTTCCTTTATTAAGTATCAAGGATTATTACGTTTCCTTAGCTTTTGTAAAATAGTGCTTGTCTAGGTTTCTTGGGTGTAAATATGATAGGTAATGGCGAAAAGCAAAAAACTACGGATTAGAAAATATATACAACATACCTATAAAATTCAGTCTCTCTCAGTATCTACTGAATCACTCGGAAAGTATGATAAACCTACTACCTCGATATTCTTTCGAAGGTTCCAGCAGAACACTGCTCTGTAAAGCGTAAGTATCAAAGTCAACGACCGAGATCGCTGTCGTACCGATTCACGCTCTTGGGAGACTCGTTGCTGAAGGCAGCCCCGTGACTTGTCTCCGCTCAACATTAAGCACCCGTGAACATCCCTTCTCTACAGTTACTGCATCTACTCTGCAGAACAAATTAAAGGACCACTTTTTCGGAACCTTGTAATTCCCTCCCGTTGCCAAGGATAAGTTATTAATTTGGCTCAAAGGGGCGTGTGTAGCACCGAGAGGGTTGCCGAACCAGAGAGTCTTTAAAGTGACCCGCTGCCGCTTTGCCGTTTTATTCACTCACATGTTAATGTTGCACACGTCATCGCACCACAGGACGATGGAAAATAGTGTGTGTGTGTGTGTGGGGGGGGGGGGGGGGTGTTCGTGGAAAAAGTATAAGAACCGTTTTCTGCTTCGGGTCATGTTCAAAATTCGTTGAATGGTTTTGAACGTTACCTGAACATGAGACCAGAAATTACGGTCGCACTGTACTCGTTAGGTGTGCGACCACCTTCAAAGGCGATGGAGCCCCACAGTCACGTTAGAGGAGGGTTGAAATGTCCGAGCGAGTCAGCGGTGTCAAAGGCTGTCAAGAACATGTTCCTGTAGCTCAGCGCTTTTCTAACTGTCGTTTTCGACAGCGAAACGTGTGGGAAACAATGCCCTAGGGAAACGGGTGGCTTCAGTGACGCCATTTACACCACCGGCTGAGGCCTTTTCGTGTCGATTCCGAGCGGCAGTGTCTCTTCCTTGGCTACTCATAACAATTCCGCGTGGTTTCAGTGATGGTGTAGCGGTTCTAAACTCCAACGCAGAGACTTCAAAAGATCGGGTGAAACGTGCGTAAGATGGGCTGTGACGACCACCTCATCTTGTGATACGCCCACGATGGCGTTGGGCAGATTTGTGTTGATGCCATTGCGGCATCATTACTCCACCTTACGGTATACATGAACTTCTGAGCTGTGGTGTTTTTTTTTTTTTTTTTTTTTTTTTTTTTTCGCCTGTGTCGAAACGTTGCTGTTTGAAGTATCGCCCAGCCCGAGGGGGAGTCGCAGAATGCCACGTTTTTGCGCCATTACAGAGGAAGCTTGTAGGCATCTTTGAGCCAGACTTAAAACTTATGCATCGCGATGTGAGGCAGTTACGGGATTTCGAAAAACTGAGCCTTTAATTCTGTCGCGCAGTGTTTTTAGTTCACTGATTGTAAACAGATTAAGCTACTCAAAATCTGCAAGCATTAAGGAAGCGTGGTCTTACGCTGCTGTCAAGTGGTACATTGGTTCAAATGGTTCAAATGGCTCTGAGCCCTATGGGACTTAACTTCTGTGGTCATCAGTCCCCTAGAACTTAGAACTATTTAAACCTAACTCACCTAAGGACATCACACACATCCATGCCCGAGGCAGGATTCGAACCTGCGACCGTAGCGGTCGCTCGGTTCCAGACGGTAGCGTCTAGAACCGCACGGCCACTCCGGCCCAAGTGGTACCTTACATTACTATTACCGTATCATAATATCACTGCAAACCTTTATTTATACCAAATTCTGCACCATTATCTTAAAACAAAGAAATTCCTTAAGTTCTAATCAAGATCAAAATTTACGCATTTATGCATTTCATTTCGCCTGACATGGTTTATTTCAATGAACCTTGTACTGTTGTAAAAACCAACGGCACATGAAATAGATGATCTAAAAACATTTAAATACTTGTTGAAACTTAATAGTTCAATAGGTAACTTCATTGCCCACGAGCGTTGCGGGTTCGAGTCCCGTTGCGACAAAGAGAATCTGATTAAAATCTGCCCGCAAGTTTCATGTTGTGGTAGTTGTTGTTTTTGTTAACCCAAAATTGATTTTGCTGCTGCACATTATAGGCTCTTCTGTGAAGATCTCTTTATCTCTGCATAATTACTGTAATCTACATGCACTCAACCTGCTTACCGCAGTCAGGGTTTAATCTCTTCAAGAATTTTTAACCCAAATGAATAATAACCGTTCCTCCGGCCAAGTAGTCCCATACATTTCTTTTCTCCCTATCCAATGTAGCACCTCTTCGTGGTATACTCGTTATAGCTATCTAATCGCCACCATTCTTCTGTAATACCACATTCTAAAGGCTATACTCTCTTTTTGTTGCCCCGTGTCTCGTCCTCTCTCCATGACGTATCACAGTCGCACCTGCCACATGCTACTCTTTCTTTTTAGCAATTGGCGTTAATTAAAGCACTTATTATTGCTTCTACGGGCAGTGAGTTGTGAGTTGTTTCCTTAGCTCCAACTTTTTCCACAATAGGTAAAGTAAATCCCTCCATAAAATACGACTAAAACAGTAAAGAAACCGCCATCAGTTACAAATTACGACTTTTATTTCAGTATATGATAGATGGCGAGCATATGGGGCATATCTTTAGCTGCTTTGCCAGTCTACATATTATCTTTTTAATGTTGGTTACTAATGGTCCTGTTAAAGAGTACCTAGGTATATTACAAGGGTGCACCTGTAGTAACCTAAATAAAAAAAGATTGATGTAGACAGGCACATAAAGATGTGATGCAAAAAACTCGTCTTCTGTGGTAGAATGCTGTTCGTGTTTGGAATGCAACCTAAGACCAGCTTAGAGACAGAAGTGATGACACTTTCTCCGGGACCTGACCATCATTTGGCAGGACAATGCTCAAGCACGTACAGTGCAAGCCGTTACTGATTTGTTTGACTGAAGCGGCTGCTAAGTGCTATACCACCTACTGCACTCCCCTGACTTAAGCCATCGTAAGTTCAACTCGACTTCTAAACTGAAGGAAATACTTCGCGGCATTCGCTTCAGAACTGCTACAAATTCGTTGGACAATAGACGGCGCCCCTCGAATTGTCGACACAAGTGGCAATGCTAAGAGTACCCTACTACTTCCACGTCGCTGGCTACGGGCTACACACAATGCTGGTGACTACTTTGAAGGCCAGTAAAACTTTGTAACACGTATCAATTTTGTACGAACTGTAAATAAATATTTGCCACTATTGTAGTTCCAATCCTCGTATAAGATTTATTTGAGCCATTAACGTACCTTAGAACGTAGTCCGTCTCCTCATACCTTCGTTCGCATTCGGGAGGACGACGGTTCAATCCCGCGTCCGGCCATCCTGATTTAGGTTTTCCGTGATTTCCCTAGATCACTTCAGGCAAATGCCGGGATGGTTCCTTCGAAAGGGCACGGCCGATTTCCTTCCACATCCTTCCCTAATCCGAGCTTGTGCTCCGTCTCTAATGACCTCGTTGTCGACGGGACGTTAAACACTAATCTCCTCCTCCTCCATACCTTCGTTAAACATCTGCAGAGGGGCACCGGGTCAAAATCTAGAAATATGGATCCAGAATGAGATTTTCACTCTGCAGCGGAGTGTGCGCTGATATGAAACTTCCTGGCAGATTAAAACTGTGTGCCCGACCGAGACTCGAACTCGGGACCTTTGCCTTTCGCGGGCAAGTGCTCTACCATCTGAGCTACCGAAGCACGACTCACGCCCGGTACTCACAGCTTTACTTCTGCCAGTATCTCGTCTCCTACCCTCCAAACTTTACAGAAGCTCTCCTGCGAACCTTGGAAGGTAGGAGACAAGATACTGGCAGAAGCAAAGCTGTGAGTACCGGGCGTGAGTCGTGCTTCGGTATCTCAGATGGTAGAGCACTTGCCCGCGAAAGGCAAAGGTCCTGAGTTCGAGTCTCGGTCGGGCACACAGTTTTAATCTGCCAGGAAGTTTCATATCAGCGCACACTCCGCTGCAGAGTGAAAATCTCATTCTGGAAACATCCCCCAGGCTGTGGCTAAGCCATGTCTCCGCTATATCCTTTCTTTCAGGAGTGCTAGCTCTGCAAGGTTCGCAGGAGAGCTTCTGTAAAGTTTGGAAGGTAGGAGACGAGATACTGGCAGAAGTAAAGCTGTGAGTACCGGGCGTGAGTCGTGCTTCGGTAGCTCAGATGGTAGAGCACTTTCCCGTGAAAGGCAAAGGTCCCGAGATCGAGTCTCGGTCGGGCACACAGTTTAAATCTGCCAGGAAGTTTCATATCAGCGCACACTCCGCTGCAGGGTGAAAATCTCATTCTGGAAACATCCCCCAGACTGTGGCTAAGCCATGTCTCCGCTATATCCTTTCTTTCAGGAGTGCTAGTTCTGCAAGGTTCGCAGGAGAGCTTCTGTAAAGTTTGGAAGGTAGGAGACGAGATACTGGCAGAAGTAAAGCTGTGAGTACCGGGCGTGAGTCGTGCTTCGGTAGCTCAGATGGCAGAGCACTTTCCCGCGAAAGGCAAAGGTCCCGAGTTCGAGTCTCGGTCGGGCACACAGTTTTAATCTGCCAGGAAGTTTCATAGAAATATGGAATCTGTCAGTTGCTCTTCATCCGTAGTTCGCAGGGCATCAAGTGAAAAAAGGGCAAGCTAAGTTTCGCACAAGCGATGGTTCCTAAAACCGTGCTGATTTGTGGACAGAATCTTTTCCTTCTCAAGGAACGTCATTATATTCTAACTAAGAATATGATCAAGACTACTGCAGCAAACCTATGTTAAGGATATTCGTCTATAAATTTGAGAGGTCAGTTCTCTTACTCTTCTTACATACAGTAGTCACCTGCTCTCTTTTTGCAGTCGCTTGGGACTCATAATTGGTAATCTGTTGAAAGGCTGTATCACATACTTTACGATATAAAGTTCTGTAATTTCTGTTTTTCTAAACCAATAGCAAAACGAGGACAGAGTGGAACGTTCTCGAATTTACCGAAACGACTAATGTTAGGTGATGAGGGACGGATATTCTATTTCGATCACAAACAGCTGAAAGCATCCTGTCAGTCATAACGAGGTATCTCGAACTGATTTCTTCCATGCCAACCAGTAAAATCTCCAAACATCGCCTGCGAGAAACCCAACCCACGTTGCTTTTACATACGGGATTGAAACTGACGGAAGCATAAATAACCACTAGAATGAGAAGGTCTCTCTGCCACGCACTACACACTGGTTCGTAGATTATTTTTATAGATATGGATGAAGGTGTATCCAGTTGACGCAGTATTTTTCGAATTTCTAAATGTATCTGACTTAGTACCACATTTACACGTATTAGCGACAGTAAGATCGGGTGGTGCATCAAGCGAAATTAGTTACTGAATACAGGATTTCTTGGTAGAGAGAACACAGGTTATTATATTGGACAGAGAGTCGTCGACAGATCTTACTTCAGGGTCAAAAAATAGTTCAAATGGCTCTGAGCACTATGCGACATAACTTCTGAGGTCATCAGTCGCCTAGAACGTAGAACTAATTAAACCTAACTAACCTAAGGACATCACACACATCCATGCCCGAGGCAGGATTCGAACCTGCGAGCGGAGCGGTCGCTCGGTTTCAGACTGTAGCGCCTAGAACCGCATGACCACTCCGGCCGGCTTAAAATTCAAATGGCTCTGAGCTCTATGGGACTTAACATCTATGGTCATCAGTCACCTAGAACTTACAACTACTTAAACCTAACTAACCTAAGGACATCACACAACACCCAGTCATCACGAGGCAGAGAAAATCCCTGACCGCCGCCGGGAATCGAATCCAGGACCCCGTGCTCGGGAAGCGAGAACGCTACCACGGGAGCACGAGCTGCGGACCCGGCCGGCTTACTTAGGGTCATTCCACGTGAAGTGTCCTAGGGCTCCCAGCTCGACCATCTTCAATTCTGATGAAATTTGTAAAGGATGTACCTGAAGGCCCTACATGAACTTATGCAATGTTTTAGGTTCATCTGTAACTTGGTTGAGGCGCTAGAGCCATTTTCGTGAAGACCACTTTTACAGAGATCGAAAAGTCGTGAAGAACTGGTGAACTTTGGCATTCCACTGTTCCTAATGTGAAAGAGCTAGACTCTTGCTTCTGGGTATAGTGGTAAAACTTTGTGTACTCTACACACAAATGTAGCAAGTAGAGTTCAGAAAGCAATGCATTTGGCATACTCTCAATTCAAAGAGGGCAACAAATAATGTCGCGTGAAATTTGCCCCATAGTTTAACGAAGCGTATGTAGTGGAGAAAGTGCGCTATTAACCTGGTCCTTTTGCCAAACAACTGTCTGGGTGTTTAGTATATCACAAATTTTGGCCTGGCTGTGCTACCATCCTGTAAATTTGCTAAAAGACATGAATGTATCAAAATATACATACCCGTGTTCAAAGTCATCTATTTCAAAATGGACACCTACCACATTACATTCATTAACACCAAACAACAGAACACATTTCATTTTATTAGAAAAATTTATTTTCATTTTGGTGTCTCTTTGGGTAAGGTACCAAAACGACGCCTAAAATTTGGAATTTTGTTGATTATGTCTTCATTGTTTAAATGTTCATTTTGCTGTTTATTCGGTGATTTTAAACCTGTTTGTGACAGGTTCATTGCTAAATTTAACCATTTAACTGTACTAGAGACTGCTACATAATTTTTGGAAACCTGAATGCTTATTAATTTTATTTCTTTTCTTCATTTGGGACTCGACAATCTGATTTTAGTGGCTGAAGCATATCAAGTTGTTGCTAAAATGGAAGAACAAGATCAAGTTAATGTATGCAGTTTTGGAAATACTAATTCCCCATGCCATTTAACGACATACAGTGCCTTAAAAGGACTGAAAGCTGTAAAGCAAATTTCCTTAGAAGAACAAGAATTATTTACTAGACAGGGTGCTTTACAGTTTACTGAAAATACTCAACAATGCTTCCATCATGTAGATTTACTCCTAAAAAGATTTGAATTTTTGCAAAGATCATGCTGCAACTAATCTGGCAAGAAAAACCACACTGCACGAAAAAGCTTGCGCTCAGTCAACGTAGAAACAGTTAACCTACTAAAAAAGATAACCATGTCTGATATTAAGCCAGGCCAAAAATGTGCCCTTCCTGTAGAAAAGAATTTGATACACTGAAATATTCACAAATGGACGTTACCTATCAGTCAGATGAAGATGATGAGACTAATGTTGGTCACAATTTGAATACAAGCTTAACATTTGTTGGAATATCACCATTAAAATTTCAACGAATTGGTACGAGGGATACAAGCGGATATGCAAAGCGCCAAATACATCAAGTTGAAGGTGCAATTATTAAGAACATTGCAGAAGTGGGAGGACTTGATCCCAGTGAATTGGAGCAACCATCCACAAGCAAGCAATGCTTGACTTGTTCAGATTACATTGAGCTGATCCAAGAATTAAAGAAAAATTACATATATATGCAATAATAACGAGAAAATTCAAATTTTGACCTTGGTTCCCCAAAGCTGGTCTATCAAAAAGACTGTGGAAGAATTTTGTGCTTCAGAAAGAATGGTAAGGAAGGTTAGAAAATTAAAAGCTGAACCGGAAATATTGGCACAGCCCAAAGATAAATGTGGGAAAAAGCTTTCTGAGAAAGTGAAAGCAAGAGTTACAGAACATTTTTATGATGAAGAGTTTAGTCGGACTTGTCCAGGAAAAAAGGACTATATTACTGTTCGGATAGATGGAGATATAGGTTAAAAAACAGAAATACTTATTATTGAGCAACTTAAAAGAAAAGTTAGTTGCGTACCGCAATAAAAATGGACCGGATATTTGATTTTCCAAATTATGTGAATTAAGGCCAAAGTGTTGCGTGACTGTAGGCACACCTGGTTCACATTCAGTTTGTGTCTGCACAATACATCAAAATGTGAAACTAATGTTGGCACGTAGCCTAATAAAAGAATATTACAAAATCTTACTGAGCAAAATTGTCTGTAATTTGGAAACAAAGGATTGCATGCTTCATTGCTGGGAAGTATGTCCAGGAAGAGAAGATCCAAATGAATATTTGGAAAGCGCTTTTGTAGATATTGATCCTGAGGATACAATTCAGTTCAAACAATGGACTCTCACTGATAGAGATACACTTGAAACCAGAGGAATGACAGTTGAACAATTCATTGAACTATTAGTTACAAAACTGTTGGCCCTTTGTACTCACCACTACATTGCAAAGCATCAGCATTTGCAGTTCACTAAAGAAGGTCTCAAACCAGGAGAATTGATTATGTTAAAAATCCTTTATTGTCAAAGATGCAGTGCAGGGATCCCATTGGGAAAATAGTCAAGCTACAATACACCCGTCCGCAGCTCGTGGTCGTGGGGTAGCGTTCTCGCTTCCCACGCCCGGGTTCCCGGGTTCGATTCCCGGCGGGGTCAGGGATTTTCTCTGCCTCGTGCTGACTGGGTGTTGTGTGATGTCCTTAGATTAGTTAGGTTTAAGTAGTTCTAAGTTCTAGGGGACTGATGACCATAGCTGTTAAGTTCCGTAGTGCTCAGAGCCATTGTGAACAATACATCCATTTGTCATTTACTACAAAGGTAATGAAAACCTAAAAGTGTGTCAGCTACTGCATAATCAGTGATTGCCTCCGACTTGACACAATTGCAGTGCATGTGTTTTTAACGTACTTGATCAAATCCCTTAAGTGCATATTTAAAGAATTTAAGCATATTCATTATTTTAGCTACGGTTCTGCAGCGCAGTACAAAAACTGTAAGACCTTCCTAAATCTTTGCCATCATCAAAAAGATTTTCGCATTAATGTAGAATGGAATTTTTTCGGAACAAGCCATGAGAAATCACCATGTGACGGAACTGGGGGCACAGTTAAGCGTTATCAGCAAGAGCTGGCCTTCAATGCCCAATTGACAATCAAATCTCAACACCAACTGATCTATTTGAATATAGCAAAAAATATGTTCATGTCATTGAATTTATTTATATTAAGAAAGAAATTATTGAAGATGCAAAAATTTATCAAGAGAAACGTTTTGAGGATGGATGTACAGTGTCTGGTACGAGAGCCCATCACCATTTTGTGCCAATTGATAAAAAGTGACTTAAGATTCATGGAGTATCAAATGACACATTTTCCTTTATAGCTAATGTTAACCGACATGCTAAAGTTGGTACCAAACATGTTGCCATTAACATTAGCTATAAATGACATGGAATGACCCTTTAGGCAGACCCAAGCAAGTGATTTGGGACCGTTAATCTTACCGACAATGTTAATACTAACCTTAGGCTTTTCGCAAATTATGCAGCACTGCCTCACAAATATTCAAGCAGTTTTGAAAACACTTCAACCTCTTATGAAGATCAGCAACTTGTTTTAAATGTTCAGAAATGTAAAATTGAAATTTGGAAAACGAAAACTAACAGTATTCTGTGACTACAGCATCAATGAAGAGCAACTGAAATGTGTCATCTCATACAGATACCTGAGCATCAAAATTTGAGAGAGAATGATCTTATATGCTCATTGGTAAATAAGGCAGGTGGCAGACTTTGTTACACTGGAAGGGGAAAAGCGGGCAGTCTAAAAATTACACTTCTTCCAAAACACTGGTTCGTCCTGTAGTAGAATGTTGCTCATCTATGTGTGACCCATACCACAGTCCCAACAGGGATTTTGAACGTATAGATAGAAAAGCAGCACAAATCGTCACACGTTTGCTTCACCCGCGGCCGAGTGTCACGGAAATACCGAGAGACCTTAGACGCCAGTCGCCTCGCGAAACTTACTTACAAAGCCTGAACAATCAGTATTAAGTGAAGAATCGAGGAATATACTACAAAGCCCTCTCCCTCCCTCCCACATCGACCACGAAGACGAGGACAAATTACAGCGCCATAGAGGCATTTAACCTACCATTCTATCCGGACACGAAGAAGCCATAATAACAATAGCAAACGCTCTCTGTCATACAGTTCACATTGGATTGAGGAGAACAGGTGCAGATGAAGTTGACACAATTTCCAGTAAGCACATTCCATCCCTGAAGCTCAATTATAGGAATCGTTCTTGTGCGAACTACTGATACACGTTTGACATAAACTCTATAATGGACCCAAAATGTTGACGCATCACCAATATGTTTAGGTTCAAATGGCTCTGAGCACTATGGGACTTAACATCTATGGTCATCAGTCCCCTAGAACTTAGAACTACTTAAACCTAACTAACCTAAGGACAGCACACAACACCCAGCCATCACGAGGCAGAGAAAATCCCTGACCCCGCCGGGAATCGAACCCGGGAATCCGGGCGTGGGAAGCGAGAACGCTACCGCACGACCACGAGATGCGGGCAATATGATTAGGAACAGGTGGAAGTTACAGGAAACAAAAAGTGGAGAACTGGGACAACATTTCAACAATTTGCTTTTGATACTCTTCTTGCACAAAGGATGTTAATGTTTCTGGTTTTAGAAACTCGAAGAAACAAAGAATTCATTGAGACAAAATTGAAAAAAGCATTAACCTCAATCAGGCACTGAAATAAATTCAATGGTGACAAATGAAAATTTGCTGCCCGACCGGGACTGGAATCGTGTTTCTCGCTTCATGTTAGCTGTCACTTTACCTGCTTCGGCTATCAGATCACGTTTCCCGTGCAACCCAAATTCCCAACTTTTTTCAGAGTACACAACTTGCGTCCACTGTCCATTTCTCTCATTGCTTGCAAGCTCATGCTGATTCCGGCAAGAGGTCGTGCCAAAAGTGCACGTGCTCTGAACGAATCGTTAATTGCCGTCGGAGCGAATATATTTATATATGTGATGCCTGTTCTTTCAGGCGTGTCAGAAAGAACACACAATTAAGATGGTTCAAATGGCTCTGAGCACTATGGGACTTAACATCTATGGTCATCAGTTCCCTAGAACTTAGAACTACTTAAACCTAACTAACCTAAGGACATCACCCAACACCCAGTCATCACGAGGCAGAGAAAATCCCTGACCCCCGCCGGGAAACGAACCCGGGAACCCGGGCGTGGGAAGCGACACAATTAAGAATTTACCGTTATTCAGTACTCTAGTTCATCTACGATACTGAGACAGGCTGAAAAAAAGAACTAAAAATTGTTCCAGTGCCAGGATTCGAACCCGGGTGTTGCTAGGCAGATTTGAAACGAATAGCGTACCTGCTTCATAAGCAGGAGACCCGTGGGTTCGGATCCTGGCAGTGATACGAAGTGTAATTCCTTGCTTCAGTCTACATCATTATTGTACATAAAGGTGAGACTCAGAATATTTCAGAAACATCCGCTGTATACGATTAATTTATCTTATTCATCTGTTTAAGTACTGATTAATAACAATGCTCTGTCTATGCCCGATTTTGTTTACACGCTATGTTAATTGTCGCTTTAAATACTGTCTACTTCGCTTCCATTAATAGCAGGACCTGGTTCAGCTTTCTGAAATTAAATGACTGCGTTTTCGGTACTGTACATCCTCGGTGCTATGAAGAGACAAACTCCTCACTGCGATAAGCAATAAATATTCATCAGGTTAGAGTGGGTGTACCAGTTGCATCATTCATCGTGGATGTAACGTGCTATTGCCAAATGTCGAAATCACGTTGTTAATGAATGTTGACGAATGCGGTACGGTCAATTGCGCGCTGCATTCACGATGTATTTCACACGTTGCAGCAGCGAAGATTGTCAAAAAAACAGCAATTTTCAGTGAATTTGTTTCAAACTGTCGTGCAAGCGCAGGGAATGGCAAGTCTGTGGTCTGTCGAGAATCTTTGAGTAATTGTGAGAATATAACTGACAAACACTTGACATGGGGTGTCCTATGGTGAAGATATTTCTTTGTTTCGTTACCTGCGAGTATGTAGCACTGATCTTTTACAGCAAACGAAGCTGACCTCTTTGTATACAGACAGTGGTAACCTTGTAAGGGCCTGCCACATATTTTTTTTAATTTTTAATTATTACGTACATCGCTCTTTGTCAACTAAAGTGCTGTATCAGTTCTTGTAATGAAATTAAGACAAAACGGTAAATTCAACAGATGCACGTATTTAAGATTGCTTTTTATCAAACTTTTTCAAAATTTGAGTTCCACTAAATTTTTTCGGGTGTAATTTGTTAAAGGTTTAAGACCTCTACTATCAGATTCCATATGTAGTGGTTACACATTCTCAAACATTTTAACGCCTATAATTGCTTTTATCAGTCTCTGAGTGTCCGTTGAAGCGAACAGAGCTATGTGGTGCTATGGTAAGACACTGGATCCAAATTTGGGAGGACGGTGCTTCATATGGACATTCGACCAGTCAGGTTTAGGTTTACAGTGATTTCCCTGAAACATTTAGAACGAATACGTTTCCAATCCGAACTTCTGCTCCGTCTGCAATAACTTCAACAACGGGACTTTAAACAAGAATATTCTTTCTTTCAACGAAGCACGACGGAACTGGCTTTATAAGTGAATCGGAAATCGAGTTAAAAGAGCAGTTTATGATTCCCAAAACTGCTCAGAACTACTGAAACTGCCTGAAAGCTAGAAGCGTTAAAATCTAAGAAATGAATAGTGATCAAACTAATCTGCAATTTTACACAGATACCGGAAGTTTTCAATGATGCTTTTCTTTCTTTTTTTAAAAAACATGTATATTACCGTAATCATAAAGCATTCTCTCATTTGTTAGACACCATCCAAATTACTGAGTAGTGTGCGCACATTTTAGCTTCCACATTTTTGAGTTACTAACTATATCCGTCCGCTGCTCGTGGTCTCGCGGTAGCGTTCTCGCTTCCCGAGCACGGGGTCCCGGGTTCGATTCCCGGTGGGGTCAGGGATTTTTCCTGCCTCGAGATGACTGGGTGTTGTTATGTCGTCTCCATCATCATCATTCATCCCCATCACGGTCGGAGGAAGGCAATGGCAAACCACCTCCACTAGGACCTTGCCTTGTAAAGCGGTGCGGGTCTCCCGCATCGTTCCCCTACGCTCTGTAAAGAAGCATGGGACTTAATTTCCATTTTTTCAACTGCACCCCGCCACGCTTTGCTGTGGCTAAGTCTGCTTTAATGGAAAACAAAGAAATGAGAAAGCACACGTAGCAAATATGTATGGGAATTGGATACACGCCCTAATATCCTTCTCTCCCGCTCTATCTGTCATCTCCTCCGCCCCCCGTTCTCCGTTTCCTCCTCCCGGTTTTCTACGTCCATTGCCTCTCACCCTTCTGTCTATCTCCTCTTCCACCCTCTCTCTTACCTTGAGACTTGTTTATTGTTGCTACGAAATAAGATTCTGTAATAGTTGCCTGATCATAAACCAATAAGCTATCAATACAACTTCCCTGCTTGCTAACTGTTGTATCCAGCCTAGTTGACAAATTTGGTCCGTCTAGGAAACCTGGATCGCTGAACAACAATTCAAGCAAATCATATTAAAGAGTTTTAGTACAGAAAATAAATGACGTTACTTAACTTTGAGAAATACAGATGTGTCGCAGGCAAAGGGCGACATGCAATACAACCAATGTCCTTCAGTATAACGATTCCAACACAGGTTAAGTAATACAGTGGATTCTTCTATCCTGGTCGCTGGTCTTGAGGCATATGTAGAAGCACAACTGGGTTGCGGCCACTCGGAGTGGCGCTTCTCTTCGCCTACAGGCCACCGCTGTCGAGTTGTCGTCCTGGAGAGAGGTCGGTCAGCGTGCAATTGGCGAACGTCTTGTTCACAGCCCTCTCTGCTCCAACGTTCCCGACTGGCGTGCCGGCACTTAACTTTACGCACACTAACAACGTTTCACTACTGTACAAAAACGGACAGTCACCGTCCAACGGCACCGACCGGCCGCCGTGTCATCCCTATAGCTGTTGTCAGTTTTCTTGACCGGTGCCGCTACTTCTAAATCAGATCCTCAATCGTCCTGACAAGGGCAGAGGGCACACCGCCTGCCAAGAGCACTGAGCAGTCCCGGACGGTGACCCATCCAAATGCTAGCCAAGCCCAACAACAACTAACTTCGGTGATTTGACGGGAACCGGTGTTATCGCTACAGCAAAGCTGTTGGCTTAATCCAAAGTATGTTACAATTTCAAAGCAATCGGTCAATAACTTTCGGAGATACATGATATTTTGAACAAACGAAATTTTAGTCTATGTAGATCAAACGATGGGGGGTGGGGGTGGACTGGGGGGGGGGATGTCACGTGGTTTGGTAGCTGGGCGGTATGCCATGCGAAAAGAACTAACCTCGCGTTTCTCACTACGTGCCCTCGTAAACATCACATCTGTACTTAGTGCTTCACGTAGAGCAACTACGAGAGCAGAATTGGCGTATGTCTCATGTAAAGCGGGCGCAAACTGAATTGCCTCCGTAGAGTGGCATGTGTAGAGGCAACAAGTATTGTTACTCATTGCTACAGATGAAAACTCAGCGAAACGATTTACGATATTCAGCAACATGACAGCTAAGGTCGACCGTGAGCAACACACCAACTCCACCAAGTATAGGAATTTCCGATTATTAATTACGGTTTACAAGTGCCAAAATATAGCAAATACTTAGTAGATCTACATCTCCCCACACTCAGTGACATTACCAAGCGCCACTATCTGCAAATATAAAGCAGTGTCACTTCATGTGTAGAGTTGAATGAAGGATGCACCGCATAGTTTCTGACAACACCAGCTCTTAACTACAGCGTAGGCCTTACACACTGAGTATTTCGGCTGTTACCACAGGCGGATACAGTCCCACTACGTAGATTGATTTCGGGCCCAGTTTTCGTTCAAAGGTAAATTATTTAAAATAAATTTTCCTGTAAAAGAATCGAAGGGGTTTAGGCTAGTTGTCCCAAAAAAAGCATCGCTGGAACAGTTGAGGTCATTTGATCTATTAAGGCGATGCTATACCGTGCAGCAAAAAAAAATGTGTCCTTACCCACAGTCAGTAGTAGCAGTTGTAGCTGTCTCCACTGGAAGTTGCTATCAATAAGGGTTAACTACGATGTTCCTGTCACCTATAGCATTCTGGACTGTGACCGATGTAATCTGTTCTTTTGCATGTTCATAAGAAAATTACATGTAAGAGGTGATGCTTAGTAGATACTCTTCATTGCACGATTTCGGCTGCTGTATACCAACATCATAGACGTAATGTAAATATTATGATATTTTAAAGACTACATTCATAGTCTACATGTTACTGATAGTTGACAATATACGAAGGCTATTTACAAGGTAACCTCCGTTTATTTATGTCTTTAATGAGAATCAAGTTACAGAATTTATTTCACATTACTGTGAAATTACACACTCTAATTTTACTTCTCCACTAAGTTTCCAGTTACACAGAGGTATTAGTCGTAACGTTGAAACGCCCCCTTAGAAAAATTATTGAATTACTGTGCTGATTAACCTCTTACATTATTTGATTTTCAAGTAGCTGAGCAGAACTGAACGTACTCAGACATTTCGCTCTTTACCTATTCTGATCAACACTAAACTGGCAGCCAATATTTTTAGCGCAACGCAATCTAACTTTCAATAATCCCTGCAAGAGAATGGCCCTGATTAACATTAACCTATACGTTTCACAAATCACTTACCTCACAAAAATCTTCGTTACTCGAACTACTGCAATACAGCGAGCGCCACTACTGCCAGCTAAATAAAAGATTCAAACTACTGAAGGCACTAACTACTGATAGCCATAGTTAGAAAATGAAAGACTTTGATAGAGAACAAACAATGTATTTACCTTAATAGTGTTCAAAAGTCATATATTATCAGTTCATGGCATCCAGTCTTACAAATAATCCGCTCTCAAAACTCCGCAATCTCACTCCCCACATCGACCACTGCTGGCGGCTCACCTCCAACTGCGCAACGCTACCCGCTGTTAACAGCCAACTGCCCAACACTACAATGGCGAATATTACAACAATGCTAACCAGCCACAGACTGCACACAGCACAGCCAGTGATTTTCATACAGAGCGCTAAGTGGCGTTACCAATATAAAAAACCTAAACAGCCTACTTACAACGTTTGAGTTTTGAAATCCCGCAGTCGTAGAATTCTTCCAACTGCGCCACACACTTGGCATTAAATTTCCGATACCCCAAAACTCTGGTAATCACTCTGTACAAAACAGTACGACTAATCTGTGGAAAATGAAACTACAGCTCGTACATGGTGAATCTGCAGTTTTCTTTAACACTTTGACGAACGAAACAAATCAGATCTGCATTCATGACATTCGGTCGCCCACTTTTCTCTTCATCAGGGATACTGATTCGCCAATTTCCAGAAACATGGCACCATTGTCGAAAACTACATTCACTCATTACCGATGATTTGGGGCATCAAACCAGTCTCAGGACTGAAGACCGCAACAACAACAACATGGGGCAGGCGGCAGAATTCTACGATTGCGGAAGTACAAAGCAACTTCAATGCTACGACAGAATGTCTCAGCTTGGCTGGAAACAATCTGGAAAAATAAACTGTAGAGTTTACCCTCTCAGAATTCCAAAACAAATTCTATAAATTCATTCACATCTTTTTAAAAATATATGGAGATCACGTTAAGAACATCCCTCATAGATATTTGTATATAACACAAATCGATTATTGAAATATGTGATCTTTGCATTATAACACAAATCGATTATTCAAATATGATCTTTGCATTGTAAGATCTCTAGATTTTTCATAATGTATTGGTTCTTTGATGTATTTGTACAAACGGAGGTCAGTCCTCGTGTTACCACCGTAATGATAATTCTGTTTAATCGAAGTGAAAACAATTTTGTGCTTGAATCGAAATCATCGCCTTTTATATGTTATTCTGTAAACATTTCATGTCTGATGGTTTTCAGTTCATGCAATGGAAAATTGAATTGCATGTCTATCTAATGTAGGCTACTGCACTTTTGTAAATACTTCTGCATGCTCACCTTGGTCAATTTGACAACTTACTTGTTTTATCCTGTGTGTATATTGTTCATTGTTTCTTTTCATGTAGTTTTTCTGTGACATCGCTTGTAATGTACTAAAACGGTAGAAAATAATGTATTTGAACTGATGAATGCTTACATGCCATTCTTCAAACAATCATTTTTGTTACTCTAGCATTTCTTCCTATTGATGTGGAGGTATAATGACAGACTAAATATGCGCAGCAAATCTCACTGGAGGTGGTTTCAGGGCATATTTAATGTATTCAGTGACGTTAAATGTGTTCTGTATTGTGAAACAATGACAAACCTATAACAACAACACAACAACAATAACAATAACATTATAATAATAATCATTATTATTATTGTTATTGAGGAGGGGGGAGAACATATAAATAGACGAAAATCTCGTATTTCGTATGAGGAGCTAGTATTGGAGTTGGCAGTTGACCTTAGAGGTCGCTGTAAGCAGAGTTTAGGTGCTAGTTAGTCTCATCTTCTATGGATCATTTTGGACGATAGATCGTAATGATATGAATGAGCCATTCTGCATTTACACTGCAAATTCGTTTTTTAATGCAGCTACATGCTGAATATGTGTTTTTCCATTTTATTAATTGCTTTTTATATACAGGTGTGATTAATTCATGCCTATCACCTCTTACACATTGCAGTAACAGAAATTTTTCTACGACAGACAGGTGACAGGACGAAATTTTTCAGTTTGGTTTCAAATTATCTATTGGTGTCTTTCAGAATTTTATGTCACTAGGTAAGTTATCGAAAAATTGTTGTAGCATTGTGCACCCCTTTTTTTGCTAAAAGTAGCCTTAACAGAGTGTAATTAATGCCATTTTTCCTTTTGGTATTGTGATTTTGTTCATCATTGTTCGTTTTGAAGTGTACTGGATTATTTACAACAAACTCCTTGAGGGAATAGTAAGAATGCCCAACTCTATCATATGTCTGTGAAATGATAATGGGTGAGCAGCACACATTATACCCACAGCATGTTTTTAAGAAATGAGGACTTCCTTTCTTAAAGAAGAGTTACCCCAGAACATTATTACATATGACATCGATTGAAAATATGCAAAACATACCAACTTAATGATTTATCTCTCCCCAGAATTTGCAATGATGCTAAATGCAAATGAGGTTTAACTACATTTTTTAGGAGTTTCAAAATGTGCTTTCTCCAGTTAAAATTCTCACCCCTTCTATTTATTATTTCCTCACCATGGTTTACTCTTATCAGTGTAGTATCCCTAGATGTGCAGAACTTGGTACATTGTGTCTTTTTAAAATTTAGAGTTAGATCATTTGCAGAAAACCAGTCAATTATACTTTTAAGAACATTGTTCATGATTTCTCTTGTTTCTGTACGTATGCTTGGATTGATTTCATTACTAGCGTCATCTGCGGAAAGAACTAATTGTCCTTGTTCATTAGATGGAAGATCGTTTACATATAGTGGGCCGAAGACTGAGCCTTGGGGAACCACATAAGTAATTTCTTTCCTATCAGAATTATGTCCCCCGAGTGTACTGGTTGAATTAGCAAGTACAGCTTCCTGCACTGTTTTGGTTAACCATCGCCATATCGTTTGCGAAAGCTGAAAATGCTTATACATTCCATTAGGAAACAATGGAAACATTTCCCCATCACTTCTTTCATTCAGTCCCATGCCAACCAAGTCATCAACAATTAATTTTTATTGGTTATTATTCAGTTCACGCATAATTTTGCCTCAGGGTGAGCCATTAGTGATTGTGGAGCTCTTGAATGACATGTTTAGAATTTCTTGTACAACAGATTTTGATGGGAGGTGCAATATCGCCAATATTAAAGCTTTTCTCAACCTGAAAGTTGATTTCAACATTACCTTCTTTACTACATATGGTCCTTTTGGAGGTGCTGTGCACTTTAATTCCTCCATCCTCTGAACTTTCAGTCTGATATGGACATCGAATCGTTGGGGCTGGAAATCCGAACATATCTGTTATGTAGCCTGGTTTTTAATTCACTAAGCCACCAGTGTAATGACTGTCACATTGTACAATGTAAGGTAGAAGTTGGGGGAATGTGTCTCAGAAGTGAACTGGATATTTTTAATAGTAATCCTTTTGTGTAGAAGTCATTGTATGGACACGTGTATGAGAATGATACCAAGATCCTACTGTTAAATTTAGTCACGCTTTTATTTATTTTTATACTTACTACGTTAGTTAGAGTCGACACCTTTATTGTGGAGAATTTGGTGAAGAAGGCATAGTCACAGTCGCATCAGGATACACGTTATATTAACAAAGCTTGAATCTCTAGGAAACTTCAGTTAATTATTTATTACAAGTTTCTGCTACAATTAACTTTATGCTTAATCTAACATAATGCAACGCGTTTCGAACATGTTCTGTTCATCTTCAGGCGTTTATACATATATTTATACATATATACATATAGAGAAATGTTAATTAAAAATAAACAGTCTTAAACTAGATTAATCTAGAAATCTTTGTCCATTGTTATTTATTGTAGCTGCTAATGTGGCATTTGGGGGGGACGAAGGGGGGCAGTGTATGGTTAGAAATCGAAATCAGTGATGTCTTCTGCTGGTTTTCTTCCTTGTGGTTAACTATGTATATCACTGCCCGTATAGGATGCAGATCGATTTGCATCAGTTTTGTGTTACAAAAACAGTGCGAAAGTCTTTCATCTGACAGTTTATCAGATGATGAAATTGTAAGTGATCAACTGTCATATAAAAGCCTTTCACACTGTTTTCGTAACACACAACTGAAGCATATCTATCTGCATCCTATACAGGCAGTGATATACATAGTCAACCACAAGGAAGAAAACCAGCAGAAGACATAACTGATTTCTATTTCTAACCATACACTGACCCCCTCCTTCCCCTCAAATGCCACACCAGCAGCTACACTAAAAACAATGGACAAAGAGTTCTAGATTAATCTAGTTTAAGACTGTTTATTTTTAAGTAACATTTCTTTATATGTGTATATGTATGTATAAACGCCTGAAGATGAGCAGTACATGTTCGAAACGCGTTGCATTATGTTAGATTAAGCATAAAATAAAAAGTTACTGGTAGCAGAAACTTTAAATAAATAATTATCCCACACAGTCATGGTGCACAAACATAGCCATTATGGCTGAAATTAAAAACTTCAGTTAACTTAGAAAAGTTTGTACCAGGAGTCCCCCACAAGATATCTAATCCCAAGGAATTCCATATTTTATTATGATATTCTGGCTACCTGTGAGGTGTGGCTGTGTTTGGGAGATAACATGTAGTGACACAAAAGCAGGTGTAGACTACTACTTCGATTACAAATTCATTTCAAAGACATTAGTAATTGGACAGTGTATTGTTACAGGTATTGTAAGAAGGGTTCATAAACTCATTTAAGTGTTCAAGTGACAGAACTGTAAGAAGAAAAAACTGGTGCTGCCAGAATAATTACATGTTCAGCTATCTGCAATTAAAAACAGAAAATTATCGTATGTACTACAGTGTTTATCATTTTAAATGCCATTCATTCATTTGGTAAACTCACTTAAATGATACTGACACTACGGAACTCTTGCTATAGCACTGACTGCTATGCTGTAAATTGTAATACATATCTTTAGTACAAAGAAATGAAATCTAAACAACTTAGTAATATATATATTTATTAACAGATAGTTACATTTTGTGATACAAGTTGATGTTAATGTAGTTTTTACGTTTTTATTACAGCTCTACTAAATTGTGTTACGTGGTGCGTACTAAAATGTGAGAACACTGATGTCGAGTGAGTTCATGTGTAACTTACTATATCTTACTTACTGTATCTGCCGAGCTTATTTTTATCTCGTTGACAGTTTTTGAACTGTACTTTTCTTCATATTTTGTAGTACAACAATTGGTTTTACGCAAATAACGAGCATGCTCACTACACTACCGTAGTACTGCATGTCTATCAGTTACGTAGATAGTTCTGAACTCTCAAATGGATTACATCTGTATCGGTCATATTGTAGATGTCCTCCTCGAAACTTTTCAAGGGTAGTACACCATCACCACTTTTAAATGTTTCACCAAATATTGGTGACTAAGTTTACACTTACGTTCTTACAAAACTGTTTGTTGAGAAACGTTATTTCTTCCAACAGAAGCAGATGCCGATAAATTGTTGGAAAATAAGTTACATGATTAAATATGTATCATGCACTATGAGAACAAATGGTATTCACTGTAACAAATATAAATAAATACATTCCCTATCCTTGTGCGTTTCCTTTTTTATCTGTAGGAATGGTGCGTGCCTTATTTTGATAAATGCAGGAACCGAAGCGTATATGGATGCAACTCCCAGTCAAAGCCATCGCCGTCTCATTGTATCTACTCAACGGCAAGCGTATGCAACCAGAATGTGCGTGAGGCCCCTCCTGCCCAAGCGCATATCAGTCCAGCTGTAATTTTCTGAAAGACCCTTCACAGCCGAAGAGTCCTTCGCCGTATGGGTCCTTGCCAGGCCGCCTTGTCTCGTCAGACGTCACGCTGTCCTGCTTCAGGAACCAGTCCCTGTACGACAACAGCTTCGACTGCCACGCTTCTGCAACACATGCAAACAAGAGAACGCTTTCAACAACAACAGACAAACCAACACACACACACACACACACACACACACACACACACACACACACAAAATATATGTAGACCATGTGTGTTCATGGAGGTATATTTAGGGCCCCAGCAACGTGATTACCAGCGACGTCGTTTGATTAGAATTTAAACATCGGGTAATTTTATTAGGGTTTGTCTCTCAGCCAATTTTACGGACATTCGGGAAGCATAAGTTGTACACGCAGTTTGGATGGGACCTTCAGATGGCTGCAATACAGACTCGGGAGTTTCTTGCTACCTTAGAGCCACGTCAATATTTGGTCAGGGCAAGGAAGGTTGCAGTTCCTGCTAGAACTCCAGCGATAACTTATCCTCTCAACTATTATCCACCATAAAACCACTCTCTTCTCACAATACACATATAAAGGATGTCATGCAAAAATGTTACGGTGGCCGGCCGAAGTGGCCGTGCGGTTAAAGGCGCTGCAGTCTGGAACCGCAAGACCGCTCCGGTTGCAGGTTCGAATCCTGCCTCGGGCATGGATGTTTGTGATGTCCTTAGGTTAGTTAGGTTTAACTAGTTCTAAGTTCTAGGGGACTAATGACCTCAGCAGTTGAGTCCCATAGTGCTCAGAACCATTTGAACCATTTTTTTGTTACAGTGTCAGGGTGAATACTGTTAGCGGTGGCAGTAGCTTCAGTAAAACCCTGTACTAAGGGAGGTCCATAACATAAATGTAAATTAAGATATTAATTAATAAATATTTGTGATGGAAGCTTCGTGTGATCAAGCTGCCTGCAACCTTTTATAAAAGGAAACTTGTTCCTCAGACAAGATCGAAACTTTTTCACGCATGTAGGCTGTCTCTCAAGATCTGATCACGAGCATATCTGGGAACTTAGTCGTGGTTATAAGGGATTGGTTCCAGAAGTGTTTCCTTTTTTTCCTAGTGAAAATATTATCTTATTGTTTGTGACTTCCTTAACTCTATAGCTTTGTAACACTTACCTTGCCCACCAAAGTTTCTCTCTTCGTTTGTTTCATATTACATTTTCAAATTTAGGGTACAATCCATGCTCTCATTCCCGTACAGATGTTAGAAATGGCTGTCGTCATCACGTGTTAATTTGTAAATTTCTGTTCAAACTTTTAATTAATTTTTTGTGTTCTGGGGATCACATTTGGAATACCTCAATATCGTGTGAACTGTGTACGTACGTTTGAAAGTAAAGTACATTTTCTCTGTGGAAATATGGCTAAATGCTGCTCATCTATAAAACTAGATTTATCTACAATTAAATGTTATAAATGTAGCCCGACCACACAAAGGTATTATCTAATGCAAATTGAACTAGGGAATAGAAACAGTTGTAAAGTCGAAACGGCTTCAGTACCTTTTAAGCTGTTGTGTGCCAGAATGAGAGGTTGTCAGATATTTTTGCAGCTGCATATTTTGTTCGTTTCTCTGCAAGAATATGTTCACGATGTGGCTTGTGGAAGTTACTTTTGTTTCTTGTTGTATATTTATGAATGCTGCCGTTATTTTGAAACTATGGTTGGCATTTCATAACATCCTTCCATAGAAGAATAATGTATATTATTAGATAGTAGTTGTTATGCCTAGCATTATGAACATTTGTTTCCACGAGATTCGATGGTACACATCACTCGAGAGAACGTTGTCCAAACTGAACCTGTTCATTATATATATATATATATATATATATATATATATATATATATATATAACAGAACAAGCAATTTTATTTCGTGAACTGAAACTATTTCAATTCATATTTGATGAGTACCTTCTGTAAATATTAAAATAATCCGATTCTTATACATTTCTGTGGACCAACATTCATCCTCGTTTTCACAAGAGTTATTTGATTTCCGAAAATCAACTTGCTGGAACGAAAACTACATCTTTCAGTAAGATAAAACAGATCATAAAAGTGCAATTGTGTTCTGCTGAAACACTCAATGATCGAACTCAGTGCACAAGACAACTGCACAAGACAACTGCACAAGACAAATGTACAAGACAAATGTACAAGACAAATGTACAAGACAAATGTACAAGACAAATGTACAAGACAACTGCACAAGACAACTGCACAAGACAACTGCACAAGACAAATGTACAAGACAACTGCACAAGACAACTGCACAAGACAACTGCACAAGACAACTGCACAAGACAACTGCACAAGACAACTGCACAAGACAAATGCACAAGACAAATGCACAAGACAAATGCACAAGACAAATGCACAAGACAAATGCACAAGACAAATGCACAAGACAAATGCACAAGACAAATGCACAAGACAAATGCACAAGACAAATGCACAAGACAAATGGACAAGACAAATGGACAAGACAAATGGACAAGACAAATGGACAAGACAAATGGACAAGACAAATGCACAAGACAAATGCACAAGAAAAATGCACAAGAAAAATGCACAAGAAAAATGCACAAGAAAAATGTACGCCATTTTCAGAGCGTGTCTTAAGCTTGTCTATAACTGTCGACAGACACAGAGCTTTCACTAATAAACATGACTTTTGAAATATCAAGAACCTTTTGTCCGAAGCTATAGATAAAAGAAAAGCTGATTGTAACTGGGTACAATGAAATCGGCGCTGACGCCGTCAGTGTAATACGAAGTACCCACAGCCGTAATCTGTAAAAATACGATTTAACAGAGAAGAAAATTATGCTGCATATTTTCATTTCAAGTAATATCCCGTAAAGAGCTTGAAAGTATTATGAAAGAACGAAGCATATTATATGGATAGAACGACAGCGTGCATAAATAAGATGAAGCTATGTCTGGTGGTCCTACTCGCCCATTCAGCACAAACCGACCGCCATTTCATCCTCTGGTAGTGTTCAGCATTCGAATGTGGTTTTAAGGGACATTTCAGCACACTGCACTCCCGGCCGTTGTGAGACAACCAGATTTTGTCACTCAAATTTACTTCTCAATTGGCATAAGGTGGCTGAGTGCACCTGGTTCCAATCCTCCCAGCAGGGAAAAATCTCTTGAAGTACTGGGAACTGAACCTGGGTTATGATCAGAGTAATCCATCCGTATACAGCCGTTAGGCATTTATTACAAATATGGAATGTCCTATATACTGATAAGTGATTTAGAAAACACAATAGAGTTTCACACTCTTGCTTAAATGTACGGTCTGTTTTGAAGAGCAGCCGGCCGGTGTGGCCGAGCGGTTCTAGGAGCTCCACTCTGGAAACGCACGACCGCTACGGTCGCAGGTTCGAATCCTGCCTCAGGCATGGCTGTGTATGATGTCCTTAGGTTAGTTAGGTTTAAGTAGTTCTAAGTTCTGGGGGACTGATGACCTCAGAAGTTAAGTCCCATAGTGCTCAGAGCCATTTTTGTTTTGTTTTGAAGAGCACATCCCAGGAATGAAGTGATGTTCAATTCATTAAAATTTTCTTTACTTTCTGAATCATCAGTATAGAAAGCAGTTACGAAATTCAATTAATGAACAAAAAATTCTGGAACTCGCTTTCGTAGTCATATCAGGAATTTCCTACAAGGAAGGGCGTCAAACGCAGCAGGTGGGGTGGCAGGTCTCACATTGTAACATCTGAATTCCAGATACGGGATATCAATGCTTGTCCTTAGATTTTGTATGATAGCAAAAGGTATCACCTCATGTTGCGATTTTCCAAGCATTTGCATTTCACCGCCGGCATGTACACCCAGTCATATGTTCTACGACCCATCACTCTAGCTAACACTATTCCATTATTCTAGCATTTACCTAATCTGTCCTTGAGCAAGCGTTATTCTGCGTGCCATTTTATTGTGAATGACAGAGGTGTGCGCGTGTGTGGTTTTTTTTATTATTTTCTTTTCTTCAACAGCGGCCGTCCGAGTTATACCATTCGAAAAAGAAGCAATAGCAGCTGAAGATGATATGTGGAAACACAATTTATACGCAGCTAACGTAGAGGATTGCAAACGCATTAATAAAGAGCACCTTCCAATGGACGCAGATATTAGAAGTATATTGCTGTTGTCACGAATACTGTATCTGACGTACGAAAATAGTGTTCCGCAGTTTCCAGCATAACTATTCACTTAATAAACATTGTATATAAGCCAGGAGATTATAAATGAGCAGTATAGTACCGCAGTATTACACTGAGATTGCAACCTCTACCACAGAATTGTCCAAAAAGTTGTACACAAGGTCAATACTGAGACCAGTGAATGAAATGTATTCCCATTTGAGAATTTGCACTACCATCAGCTGTACAATGGACTGACGACAATAGAAATATATGTTGGACCGGGGCCCGAACCCAGATTTCCCACTTATCACAAACGGTCGCCTTAACATTAGGCTATCCGAACACTAGTCACGGCAAAACCGAGAATTCCATATGTCGTCAACTAAGTGTGTGCAATCAGTACTTTTACATCCATTATGAATATCCCCGCACAGAGGATCCATTTTAATTGAAAACCGCTTGGCCGGTGTCCGTGGATAAATGCGATACTACAGCGCCTGCACTGTCCCGAAGTCAGTCTTCTAGCTCGTTCGATGCAGCCCTCACAAATTATTCTGTGGAAATGTTTTCGTCGTTGAGTAGCACTGGAAACCTACGTCTTCAATTATTTTCCGGATGTCTATCTCTATAGTTTATACCCTCTACAGCTCCCTCAAGTACTACGGAACTTATTCCCTGTGTTAAAAGACGTTCCATCATCCTGTCCCTTCTTCTTGTCAGCGTTTTCAATATATTCCTTTCCTCTCTTATTCTACGCAGAACCTCCTCATTACTTATCTTATCAGTCCATCTAATTTTCAACATTCGTCTCTAGCACCACATCTCAAAAACTTCGATTCTGTCCTGTTCCAGTTTTCCTGTAGTCAGTGTTTCACTATTCCTTATCGCAGTATCTATAGCCTTAGGGAACTTGAAGCTACTACCGTATTCCTCTTCATATCGCATTTATTCTTCCTGATTAGTCTCTTAAACTTCAGCATGTTGTTCATCGCTACTAAATTGTAATATGAGTCTATATCTGCCCCTGGGTACGCCTTACAATCCAATATCTGATACCGGAATCTCTGCTTGACCAAGATGTAATCTAACTGAGATCTTCCTGTATCTCTTGGCCTTTTGGAAGTATATCACCCCCTCTTGTTCTTCCTGATCAGAATATTCGCTGTAACAGACTGAAATTTATTGCAGAACTCAATTAGTCTTTCTCCTGTCTCAGTACCAAGCTCATATTCTCCAGTAACCTATTCTTTTTCTCGTAACAAATGCATTTCAGCACCTCCCCCCCCCCCCCGTTACCGTTAGATTTTCATCCTCATTTACGTACTGAATTACCCGCTCAATATCCTCATATACTTTCTATGTCTCTCAATTTTCTGCTTGTGACTTCAAGATGTGTACCCGAAGTATGGTTGTGGGTGTTCGTTTGCTGCCAATTCTGATGGGAACAACCGTATCAATGAACTTTCGTAGTAACCCACTCAAGTACCTTTCTATTTATTACGAGTCATACTCTTGTTATACCATTTTCTGCCACTGTTGGTATTACCCTATACTCGTCTGACTATAAATCCTTGTCTTTTCATTTTACCTTACTACTTCTCCTTGTTTCGCTTACACCTTATTCCCGCAGTGGTCGCAGGGTTGGCGTGTTTACAACGGTTTTGGCCAGGTTAGTTTGTAGCGGTGGCCGGATGCCCTTCCTGCCGCCACCCTAACCCCCCAGGATGGAATCAGTGTACCCCAACTGTCTGCATCTAGTGTAAATCGTGAAATAGTGCGAACGTGTTGCAGATGTCGGCGACTCGTGTAACTGAGGGGGAACATGGGGATCAGTCCGATATTCACCTAGGGGGATGTGGAAAACCGCCTAAAAACCACATCGAGGCTGGCCGGCACACCGGCCCTCGTCGTTAATCCACCGGGCGGATGCGATCTGGGGCCGGCGCGCCTACCCGAGTCCAGGAAGCAGCGCGTTAGCGCTCTCAGCTACTGTGTCGGGTCTTTCATTTTACCTCGCTGATCCTCACTATATCTAGATTGAGCTGAATCATTTCTCTTCTCAGATTTTCTAGCTTTCCTACCACGTTCAGTCTTCCGACATACCATACTCCGACTCTTAGAACATTATCCTTTCGTTAGTCTTTCAGACATTTTCTCAAAGTTGCCTCCCCCTTTGACAGACCGCCCACAGAGATTCGACTGGGGGACCAGTCGGTAACCTTTTGCCAATGGAAAGATCATGATGACACTTTTCCCAGTTATATGCCACATGTCTTATAGATACACGTTATATGTCTTTCATGCAGTGATTTCCGTGGCCTTCTGCATCCTCATGCCGTTGATCTCTGCTGATTCTTCCGCCTTTTAGGAGCAGTTTCCCACTCCTAGGGCAAGAGGGTGCCCTGAACCTCTGTCCGCTCCTCCGTCTTGTTTGACAGTGCGGTAGACAGAGTGAGGGTGATTTCTTGTTCCGAAAATCTTCAGCCGCCATTGCTGATACAGTTTATTCAAACCATCATCAGTGGTTTGGTTCGAGCCCGGAACAGAAAACGTTTTGATTTCTAATCAAAGACGCTACTCTTTTTTTAAAGAATGAAACAAAATTGGAGTTTAAGCTGCATGGCTTCTGTCACTTAAAAACAAAAAAGGGTGTTTCATTTCCATTAGTTGCCTGCACCAGTTGCTTTTATTAGCGAGGAAAGACTACCAGGGCCACAAAACGAATAACTGTGTAACAATATGCCCGAAAACGAGCCATAATGAGAATACATAAAAGGGCCGGTTAATTCGACCGATACTTTGAAGGCGAAATACAAGGTTCAGCCGGCCGGGATGGCCGAGCGGTTCTAAGCGCTACAGGCTGGAACCTCGCGACCACTACGGTCGCAGGTTCGAATCCTGCCTCTGGCATGGATATGTGTGATGTCCTTAGGTTAGTTAGGTTTAAGTAGTTCTAAGTTCTAGGGGACTGATGACCTCAGAAGTTAAGTCCCATAGTGCTCCAAGCCATTTTGAACAAGGTTGAACATTTCGGCGAATTTGTCGCGATACCATGGCAGGTGCAAACCCTCGAATATGCAGTGGCCACATGTTGATGGAAGACGTGTGGCTCCCTTTCAGCCCCTCCATCTACAATGTAATGAACATAGTGGCCTAACAACTATGCAATGGTATTAGACTTTCTCCTCAGAAAGAAGGAGAAGCCTAGACGCAGTAGGATATCAGCTGAAAAGACAATATCAACGGATCGAAATAGAAAGGCTGATTGTTTTTAAGCCAGTGCCAGTCTGCTCCTTGGTAACAGGTAAATCTTTGCTTTAGCTGATCCGTGTCACTAAGTCCAGTACGAAACAAGCTTTCATTTGTGGGTAACAGATTGTTTACCACCACGAGGACGCGAACGCCACTGGTTGAACAGGAAGGCTAGGATGAAACCACACCGTCCTCCAAGAAGTTCAGCGGAAATGCCAGTTCAACCAGTGCCGTACAGTCGATCCCTTTCCCAGCATTAACCAAAAATTGTAACGAGATGCTGCATCTGTAAAATATCAGCTTCCAAATTACTGACAACAATGCAAATTCACAGACATGTTTTAACTGGAAATTCACTCGACCATCATCGACAGGCGGATCCAGACTGTCCGGCTGCTGACAGAAAAACAGCCGAGACGTAAATGTGTGTATTGCGTAACAGATAGTCAGCACGGTGAGCCGAACAAATAACACCACACTTTCATTTAAATATCGCGAAATCTCAAACCCCCGACAGAATGCGCATGCCCAACCACCTCATATCATAATCGAAAAATGGGAAATTTCCATAAAAACGACTAGGCAGCTGTTTTAGTATCCTGGCCATCACCGCAGGGTGGGGAAATATCTGAGCGATGTAATATGCTTTGCACAGGACGTAGGTATCCCGAATGCGAACTTTCTGAAGAAGGTTCTGGAAATGTCTTTCATTTAGTAGGATTGCTCCCTATGTCTTCTTCGTAACTGGCTTCCAGTTAAGGATAGCCATTTGGAGTGGAGAGCGGTCAATTACGACATCCAAAGAGTTATGTCTATCGACCACTGCCTCCCACGAAATGTCAACATTATCAAAACCCCGCAATTTAGTAATTCGGCATCTTCCCTCGTCGATGCGGGCACCAGATACAAGGGACACGATATCTAACGTAGAGAACGGTGGAACACCAGATATCGTCCGCGTATGCATGTATTGATATCGTCCCGCCCTAGTGTGTCCATCCTAGTAACTGGACGAGGACTCTTCGAAGGAGTATATCAAGTGACAGAACAAATAATGACATTGAAAACGGACTTTACTGAGGAAAACCATTACGACTGGTAATCTGGAGTGTCAGCTGGCCACTGAAAGCCACCGAGGTTTGGGAACCCGTATACAAATTATACAAGACTGCACGCGCGTCAGGTAGGTACCAATGGCTTCCACACTTGCAACAGGAAGCGATGGCTGACCCGGTCGAACGGCTTGTCAAAATCCAAAAATGCTAGAGTTCAAGGAAAAGACGTAAAATCGGCTACCGAAATGACGTCACGGCTTTCAGCTACCGCGGTCGAAATAGTATGCCCGGGAACACAGCTCTGATCAGCAACAACTTTCCCCAGCAAAATTTAATAAGATAACGGAATGAAATGTATCATTTGCTGCTTGACAAGAATATTTAGGAATTAACGCAGTCTTGCACAACTTTAAACGAATAGGGCACAATCCCTTCCCTCAAAACTTCGTAAAAGTAATACCCAACAAAGGCCAGAAACGCAAAATAAAACTCCTTAGGCAGACCGTTCAATACGGCGACTTACGAGAAGGCGATCTGATAATAAGGTCTCAGATATCGTCACACTGAAAAGCTTCTAAAAACGCAGCGTTATGAGCAGATTTAATTTTGCTATCCAGTGTCTGAACAAATAACCTGGATGGATTCCTTCTATGCCGTCACAGCATTTCCATTCTGTCTTAAGAGACGTGATATACACACGTTGATGGTGAGACTGATGTCGAATCACATGATAGAAACAATTCAATTCATCTGCTACTACTGACGTGATTTGGATCACGTCCTTAACCGTTGCATTTGACACTGCTTCTATCGTAACCATCCTTACAAGCCTGACTTCTGCAATCCGTAGCGGAACCAAATGAGCACTTTCATGTAAGTCACGTTAGAGAGAGGGAGAGGGAGAGAATTAAAATTCTTGTGGCCTCCGAGAGTCCCGCGCTCTATCAGCGCAGGATCGTATCAATGTTTATCTCAGCCTCGAATTTGACAGTTGAACCCACCGTTCCAAAATAGAGGCGAATCTTGCAGCTGAGGGGAGACTGCAGTCTCGCCCATCCAGGATCACCTCATCGAGAGAGGAATCCTCCAAGTGTGCTACAATCAGCATCCAAGGCGATCTAAATAATTTCACCGACTGTCGTGAGTGATTTAAGGTAACAGTCACTGCACTGGAGTCCATGACACTGGCGGGAATGACATCGACAGCCAAAATCCTATTACGCATCCTATCACATAAAACCAATCTGTCAAGCCCAGTGCTAGAAGTAGCGGTAAAATAGGTAAATTTGACTAAAATGGGATATTTACAGACTCAAACCTCTTGCAGTTTCAAGCAACAACTAAATCTCGCAGTTCTAGACGAAAATTGAAATTGTGCGACCTATCTTCAGAACAAAACACTTAGTTAAAGTCATCCCTATCAAAATATTCTGCAAACTTTTCCGTAACAAATAAACCACTTCTTCCTTACAAAATCGGCAGCGGTCCAAAGTGTGTCCCGTACCGGTCGGTGAGTAAAGGAGAATCAAGGTCAGATGAAGGAAAGTACATCCTATTCCTCTATCACGAAGAACTTCTATCCCTTCAATGGGAATGCA
The DNA here is from genome assembly GCF_023898315.1 of Schistocerca nitens. NCBI lineage: Eukaryota > Metazoa > Arthropoda > Insecta > Orthoptera > Acrididae > Schistocerca > Schistocerca nitens. The sequence goes on from NC_064618.1 coordinate 256,289,455, forward strand.
GTCTGTAAAGAACAAGGCAGTCCCAGTGGAACATTCGGGAGCAACAAAAATCACAGTGCAAAATCCAGGATGAGAAAAAGCGAGTAGATTGAACTTCATTTAGGTAAACCGACGCAACGAAGCGAGCCGCAGGTCCGATTCCAGCCGATTAACATTCAAAGAAAGAAACGTGTATGCCTACATACTTCAACAAGAAACGAAATTCGAGGCGCTGACCAACTGAATTACATAAATCAGTGTGTGTCAAGATCCAGTGGCAGGGGGAGGGGGTGAGGGGGGGAGGGGGTGAGGGGGGAAGGGGGGTGGGGGGAAGGGGGGTGGGGGGAGGGGGGGTGAGGGCTTGCACCCTGCCTCTGATATATTTGTGTTTCTCCTTTTTACGAACAAACGTGCGCTCAGATTAGATGCTTTGCTTACGGCGACTAAGAGACAATACAGCGTTGGCAGTCGAGGATGTAGGCGGGTCTTTAACATTAACCAAAGAAGGTGATAAAGAGCTGCAGGAATCCACTCCTAGCAATCCAGATCGACACGCAAGAGAGGTGTCAGGCATCACAACATCTTCGTTCACTCCACTGGAGTAACAAAAATTGAGCTTTTCAACGACAACTGAACGAGTGACATCCATGAAACAGGTAATTTTAGAGGCGTCTCAATTTGCTGCAGCTGAATCACTGGAAAATTGGAAGGCCCCACCCATGGGTAGTTTCAGAGGAAGTACCTCAACCGCGGGAGCAATACTATGAGAAACACTTGCAACCTGAGCAGTTGTTTTCGCGCTATCGACACCATGAGGAATGCAGAACTCAGCCCTACAGGATACATCAAACAACAAAGTCACTTCAGGAAGATATGGGTATGGAGTAGACGCATCAGAATCTTCACCATCCTGCGTACTACAACTCTTATGTAGCACTGCATACACTGTAGGCTTGGCAACAACAATTTCAGAACAGTGCTGCAAGGGTGAAGGCAGAAACTCAGGACCGTTAAGCTGTTCTGGTGTACCACTGCACCCGAGGAACACCTGGCCCCAACTTCGTGGGTAGTGGTGGTGGTGGTGGTGGTGGTGGTGGTGGTGGTGGTGGTGGTCGTTAGTATTTAACGTCCCGTCGACAACGAGGTCATTAGAGACGGAGCGCAAGCTCGGGTTAGGGAAGGATTGGGAAGGAAATCGGCCGTGCCCTGTCAAAGGAGCCATCCCGGCATTTGCCTGAAACGATTTAGGGAAATCACGGAAAACCTAAATCAGGATGGCTGGAGACGGGATTGAACCGTCGTCCTCCCGAATGCGAGTCCAGTGTGCTAACCACTGCGCCACCTCGCTCGGTCGTGGGTAGTAAAAATGACATCAGCTAACGTCTGTTTCCCACGTTGTTCAAAGGAGGACTTCAGTACAAATACCCACCGCATGCAATTAGATCTAAGGTGGCCACTTTCATTACAGAGAAAGCATGTCCCCACTTGCCCACTGTACGTTAGAGGAATGAGGTAACCGCGTACCTGTAGACGGGAAGGAATGTTATGTTCGACTATCATCTCCACTAAATGGATTCCGCTGTAATGTTGCAACGGATGATGAGTGGACCAGCGTTCACTTTGTACAGCCCTCACATCACCATAACGGAGCATCACCTCATCAAGTAAATTGTCGTCAGCTTCCGGCGGTAGAGTGACCACTCTGACGTAGAAAAACTATAAACACAGTTCCGCGTTAGCAAGAGGCACTTCACTAATGGAACCATCACGATACTTAATGCGAACATTACAACCGTGACAAAAAATCAACCTATCAACTTGCCCAGATCATTAAACTTTACGAAAAATGTATAGTTACCAGAATCAAAATAGGAGGTGCGAACCTGATCAGATGTTACATGAATTGTATCAATGACCCAATCTTTAATTTACAAAGATCTGGGCTGCACGGAACGCGTGGATTTGTCGAAACTAAAGTTGACTGCACCTTTCCTTGTAACACACTTTAAGCCCATTGGGGACACTAAGAGCGGACTACGCCGCTGCCAACGGACACACACACAGCAACTAACACTAACAAGGGAACCTCCCAATCGCACCCCCCTCAGATTTAGTTATAAGTTGGCACAGTGGATAGGCCGTGAAAAAACTGAACACAGATCAATCGAGAAAACAGGAAGAAGTTGTGTGGAACTATGAAAAAATTAATAAAATATACAAACTGAGTAGTCCATGAGCAACATAACCAACATCAAGGAGAACGTTAGCTGAGGTGCGCCGTGGTCCCGTGGTTAGCGTGAGTATCTGCGGAGCGAGAGGTCCTTGGTTCAAGTCTTCCCTCGACTGAAGATTTTACTTTCTTTATTTTCCCAAAGTTATGATCTGTCCGATCGTTCATTGACGTCTCTGTTCACTGTAATAAGTTTAGTGTCTGTGTTTTGCGACCGCACCGCAAAACCGTGCGATTAGTAGACGAAAGGAAGTGCCTTTCCAAAGGGAACCGAAAACATTTGATCGCAAGGTCCTAGGTCAACCGATTCCTCCACAGGAAAACACGTCTGATATATTCTGGCTGGTTCAAACGGCTCTGAGCACTATGGGACTCAACTGCTGAGGTCATTAGTCCCCTAGAACTTAGAACTAGATAAACCTAACTAACCTAAGGACATCACACACATCCATGCCCGAGGCAGGATTCGAACCTGCGACCGTAGCGGTCTCGCGGTTCCAGACTGCAGCGCCAGAACCGCGCGGCCACTTCCGCCGGCTGATATATTCTATACGACACCGGTGACGGCATGTGCGTCACATGACAGGAATATGTTGTCGGCCCACCTAACTTGTACACTTAGCGAATGGGTAAAAAGATTCTTCTACCTTGCCCGATTTAGGTTTCTTGTGGATGTGATAATCACTCCCAAAAAAGTGATGAAAACATAAGAGTTTGTCACATAAACTGAAAATGAAAAATAAAACTTTTCGCTCGAGGGAAGACTTGAACCTAGGACCTCACATTCCGTAGCTGCTCTCGCTAACCACGGGACCACGGCGCTCCTTGACTGCAACTCTCCTTGATTTTTCCTATGTTGGCATGGACTACTTATTTTGTATATTTTACTAATTTTTTTTCATAGTTCCACACAACTTCTTCCTGTTTTCTCGATTGATCTGTGTTCAGTTTGTCAAGGCCTATCCACTGTGCCAACTTATAACTAAATCTGAAGGGGGTGCGATGAGGAGGTTCCCTTGTAAGGAGCAAGCAATGATCCGACACACACGAAGAAGGCTGAGGAAAAGCTATTCAGGCGCTCGCGACGGTACAGCGAGGTAATAAACCAACAACATTTACGCTTCACTATTTTCCATCTCATCCTTGCGCAGGGGCCATGCTAATATTCTCTGTATAGTTCCAATTTTAGTATACGTACCGCTGACGCGAGTAATACACATTATGTGTTTTAATGCTGTAGTTTCCATTGCCTTCTGCATCTTGATCATTGTTGATTCTTCAGTCTTCAGGGGCTGTTTCCCACCCCAAGGGTAAGAGAGTGCCCTGAACCACTGTCCGCTCCTCCGCCGTCTTTGACAAGGTCGTTGGCAGAATTAGGGTGAGTTATGCCAGAAGTCTTCAGCCACAATTGGAGGTGATTTTTATTCAAAATTTAAGCAGTGGCTGGGTTCGAAACAGAGACTGAGGACGTTTTGACTGCTAATCAACACCATGGGTGTGTCAACAGCCGTCATGAAACACGAAATGTATTGACAATTGCATATTTATCCGCCTCAACCGGGCAAGCTATATTCAATTAAAATGTTTTCCCTGCACGGGAATATACACAATGGGTGTACTAGTACAGGTTGTAGACACGTGGCTTACGACATATGGAAGTTTCGGCATGGCCTTGAGTCGTGCTTGGGTAGCCTAGTGGTAGGGCGACCGCCCGCGAAAAGCGGGAAGTCTGGTTTCGATTCCCAGTCCAGCACAAATTTTCATCATCATTCCATTATACAGGTGGTGGACGTCCAAGCTGACAACTGCGAATAAATTTTATGCATTTCACAAAAAAACGGCTGCAGTCACTGCAGTGCCTGTCCCTTAGGAAACTGTACTTCGCAACAATACCGGAGCTGCAATATCGTATTGATACCAGTCGTCCGAAGTGGAGCTCGTGCTCCTCGTCTTAGGTGGACCATCGCATCAGGCGAGCAGCCGCTGATGATGATGATGATGATGATGATGATGATGATGATGATGATGATGATGATATTGATCGCACGGCAGTAGCGTAGGAAAAGTAACTGGGATAAATTTTACACTCAGTGTCACGATCATCAAAAACAACTAGCTGGGATCTGGTCTCTGGGATACGGTGTTCGTATCCGGTATTTTCTCGCTCATTTTAACACTGTGCAGATCTCAATGACTTGATTTATCTCTAAGAGCAAAGTGTTTCTTGGTGTCAGTGACGATCGCCTGAGAGTAAAGCAGAAGCGACTAGGAGCGCAGTAACTCTGTAAGAGTAGGGCATCGAGGAATTGCACAAACGCATCGTTGGAAAGGGAGGGTCGGGAAGATCGAGTATGAGAGTCGTACGCTTCTGGTATTTCTCATGGCAAATTTGAACACTCAACATTACCTCAAACAATTCATCCCGTGGTACACACGCAGCTTTCCTATTACTTACGGAAGTGCTCACTAACATCTGTGGCCAGTTATTTTTTTTTTAAATATTGGCTTTTAGCACAAGCCCACACAGCCGTCTCAACAAAGGAAATATCACTGACATTGTGTTCCGACAATTCAGACGATTCATTAGGGTCAAGGCATACAATGGTACAAAGTTACATGTGCTTAGACTTTTAATGTGAGCCCATGCAGATGACGATACGAAGGTAAGAACAGCACACACAACACCCAGTCACTAAGCGCAGAACATCTACGATGTAGTCGGGAATCGAACCCAGGCGCCTTAAGTCAGCAATCTCCCGCTCTGACCACACATGTAATAAGTCGGAAATAGCATGACGTTAATTATTTGTATATCATTTCAATCTAATTGAATTCAGTCCGTGGGAGCATGTAAACCAACGCTACCATATCATGGAAAGAGTAACGACATTATTCACGCAAATTGATAAAAATGAAACGTTTAAAACTGAAAATGGGGAAAAACATGTGTACGATAGTAGATTCGAACAAGTAAAACGTACCAGTAGAAGAAGTGTTATCAACGAATATATTTTTTACTGTCTAGTGATCAATGTAGGATTGTTTTCTGAATGTGTGGCGTTAACAGTCACATACACGGGTATGATGAGATTATACACACAAAACAAAGGCTAGACTTAGAAAGTACGCCATCTGACACCGTTGATGTTCCGAGCTTTGAATATGCACTCTGAATGCACAAAGTTGCTACGTAAAATATGATAGCAAAGGAGATGGCAACATCCTTGTACAATTAGCACAAAACGTCTAAGTAAAACGAAATACTGACATCCCATTCTCGTCTCTACGCATGATCGCAGGACGACACAGTAACTGGAAGACGCAACTGGAATGTATTGAAATTGTTGTCGAAAACAGTGTTTCCGTAAGTGAATCAACGGTGGTGTTGTGTCCATAGGCAGCCTAATGCTTGAATCACATTGTCGGTATCATTTACCGACAATCTAACACTGACCAAACAAAAAATTCCGGACTAATGATGAGAAATCAAAATTTTATGTAGTAGTCACAGAAGATATTTGAATGCAACAAAACTATTCCGCATAGATAGTTAATAAAGAATAAGGAAATATGGTGCTCCCTTGAGCAATCAATTTTCCTTGCTTTAGTGCCCGCGTGAGCAGAAGTTTCTGCATCTTCAGGGCGTTTTATTTATCAACTGTTGAACAATATACAAAGAATTTATGCGTTATGATACCAGTATTTGAAATTACGGTGTTAACATTACTGTGTCGGCAGAAATATTAACAAGAAGAATAGTTATACATCTTATTATTGCATAAAAGTGTTCAGAAGTGTGTATGGTCTTTGCAACACAAGTAGAATTATTGTCTTCCAGTATGTCATCTGGAACAATTGTTTTGTTACGTAAATTCTCACAATATTTTTTGGCTTAGTATGGTATTATCCCTATTTTCTTCCTACAGCACTGCTGTCGTTATATTATATTGTTTTGTAAATAAAGATTCGCTATTTTACTATCTGATTAACATTTATTAGGTTACAGTACTACTTTTCGGAAAATGTGTTGAAATGTATGCTGACTGTGATTAGGCTTTTTAAAATGTTGCTTGGGGAGGAGGAGCATATTAAGTATGTAAATGTTTGTATTTGTTTTTTGTAGAAGCACGAAAACGCTATGTCTGGATTCTAGAAGGCAAAAATTGTAGTTGTTCTGTAACTACAAGACTGACTTATGAACACTAATACGTACCAATAACGTATATAATTGTTCTTCATGTTAATATTTCTTTCAATAATTACAGTAATGTAAATTACACAATCTCAAAAAACTGGTAAATATCAATGTATAATTTCTTTGCATATTGTTCAACATACAGGGTGGTCGGAAATTCCCGTTCCAGACTTCTAGGACTTGTAGAGGGGAGTGAGTGCATCGTATTTTGGATAGGAACCCATGTCTGGAAACGTCACGCAAAGAGACTACAGAGCGTCAAAGTTATATGCGCGAGCGTCTGTAAATGTACGTATACATGGGGTGATTCCGTGATGATGTTACAGACTTTCTAGCATGATGGAGAACGATAAATGCATTGATTTGATGTAAGGATCCCTGTACCGGAAACGAAAACCGTTCTGATACCTCTGACGGTTGAGTACAGGTACCGTTCTGATACCACTGACAGTTGAATACATGTAACCGTTCTTGTGTTGCGACGAGTGTAGTGTTGGTAACTTTCAGTGGTGGTAGTGTGGAAAAAAATGAGAAAAAATGTCAAATGAACGTGGGCTCTAAATTGCATACCTGAGGAGCTGTGACCATTCGTTCCTCTACTGAGCAAGTGTTCATATCTGTTAAGGTACGCACTTCAGAGCCCAATTTTATTGGACATTTTTTCAGGTTTTTGTCCATACTACCACCTCTGAAAGTTACCAACCCTACACTCTTCGCAACACAAGAACCGGTACATGTATTCAACTGTCAGAGGTATCAGAACGGTTTCGTTTATAACTATAACTTTCGACTCTTTCGTTTCCAGTACAGGAATCCTTACTTCAAATTAATACATTTATCGTTCTCCATCATCCTAGATAGTCTGTATCATCATCACGGAATCACCCCGTGTATACAGCGTGTTAACTGTAAGACGACCGAGTTGTGAGGGGGTGCGGGGAGAGGAGGAAGCAGGCATTGGCTGGCGAGGGGTGAGGAGCCCATGGGGGGGGGGGGGGGGGGGCGAGGGACAAGGCACGCCTACCAGTTGCAGTGCTGCCACTACAAATTGCGCGTCATGCTTACACGAAAGCAGACGAAAGGCTTGGAAGTAAAACTCGCTTTAAATGTTGTTCGTAAACGAAACTGAAATCGTAATGTGCATAAATGTATGTATGTTTGTGTACTATGCGCTCACAAACCATTCATCCGATTGCAATGAAACTTTGGTGAGTTGTTCTCCGAACGCCCGAAAAGAGTAATGGACAATGTTTCAGCTGTTAGGTCACTGTAGCATGCGTAGTGCAATTGATTAGGTAAAGGCTTGTCATGCAACGTACCCGGTTCGATTCCCACTGTTCGCAATTTTTTTCATTTTATTTCATTCCCCGGAATGTTAAACTAATAATTATAAAATTTTAATATACTTAAACAGGTCACATAGTATAACGTAACTGTCAATCTCTATACATAAAAATGAATGTATGTATGTCTGCCCTCCGTGCGTTCCCAAACCATTCATCCGATTGCGATGAAATTTTGGTGATTTGTTCTCCGTACGCCCACGAAGGTTCCTAGCCGGAAAAAAATAATAAGACACATTCTTGAGGAGATATGACGTCATAAACAATGAGATGCCACCGCGGGAAATTACCGAGATTTATGCATCCACTATTTGAGAATAAGAGCACTTAGCGACTAGCAACAAACCTTACACACAATTTCAAACCTTTACGAAAATTTTTCTCGCTGACACCCCCCACAAAATAATGAAAGGAAAAAAGGTTGTCGCTTACTACATTTTCTCAGTACATACCGTAGGCGTACCGGTAGGGGTTGTTGGCGACTCCCGAGATGGGCCAGCAACTGCCTCTTCACTCATTTTGATAATGTTTAGCACATATGCCCAATAAAAACACGCAGAACAGTACAGCGCAAAACAATAACGAAGCAGACAATGGCTACCTTGTACAACACAGTCAGCTACGTAATGTTGGCAGCAGTCGAAACTGCGTGCCTACCGAAGCCTCCCGACGTTTACCGACTTCTACCGATTCAGGACTGGGGAGAGGCTGCCATTTAAAAGTTTACACATTGTACGTACATTTACAGACGCCCGCGTCCATAACTTTGACGCTATTAGAAGTCTGTAACGGGAATTTCCGACCACCCTGTATAAATAAGAGGCAATGAAGATGGGGAAACTTCTATGAAACGTGCGTGGGCAGTAAAACAAGAAACATTGTGTTTGTTCAAGACAAAAACCACATTTTCTTACTACAAATTAGGAAGCAACGCCGTCAAAAAAAAGAGCTTCAACCACAAAATGATAGTAGGTAATAAGATCTTAATTGTTCACTAGACCTGACTTGCTGTTCTTAACAGTAGTCTCGTAAATTAAACACTTGTGTGTAAAGAATAGGTGACATCGTTACCGAAACATATTTACAAGAGTGTTTATGACATAAGTTTGTAATGTGTAAAATAAACAAAAACTCCTGTGAGGATTTTACAAATGCATATGAAGGAGCTACATAGTTACCTGTTTCACTTGAGAAAAATCAAACATTTTCCATCTCCGTCTTCTATTCGTTAATTCCGCGCACACTTTTTCCCACGCCTTCCATTTGCACACCAAATTATTAAAATACATCGTCATGATGAACCCACCAACGCGCATCTGTTTTCTTTGAATATGAGAAACGTCTAGTTCGGTGTTTCAGCTGAGGACGATGCCCTGCTGGTAGTTTTAAAGTGTAGGCCTTGCCTGGACTCGTTTGCCTTGACCTTTAACTCACCCCAAATCTCTCTGGCAGGCCCGGCGTTGCCGCCTAGCTCGTCTGGAAGACACTCTGCCGGCAAGTGGTCCAGGAGTGCGTTGGCCGCCTTGGAGTGCACGTGCACCTGCAAAGCAAATCATCCGAACATCTGTCTCAGCGAATCAATGGGCATTTTCATTAAAATTTTACTTAGCACGAAATATACATAGCTAATAAGGGAAACAACAATTGCGCGCCTCCTTTCACACACTGTAGATACCATCCTACACGTTTTCGCTACCTGTTTGAATCCAGTTAAGACCGTTTTTTCGCGATAGCTCTCTTAATACTATAATGTTCTTTTAATTTTTGACACTATTCTGGTTCACGCGATTCCCTTTCTCTGGTTTATTAATAACTGTTGATATGTTCTGAACAGTTCATGGTATTCTAACCCCTAATAAGCTTTTGAAGAAAAATGTGTGTTGCCTTGATAGTGTTATGTCTGGTTACATAGTGGAAGTAAGAAAAGAAATTTTGCTTATTAGAAGGACGTTGTACTTGTGAGGTAACACTTTTTGCAGTATACTCAATATTTATAGATAACAAATGATGGGCCAGACAAGGCATTCGAACTTCTGACAACACATTCTTCTGTCGAAAGACAACAGAAACTAACACATGGAAAATAACTTTTCTTTTGTGGCCTAAAAATTCAGCAGAGCGTATAGGAGACAACGGATTTTTGTTATACATATCTTTTAATATGCTCTTTTACACGAAACCGTTGCAAATGAAAAAAAAAGTTATCTTACGATCTAAAACTTGAAGCGAACGTGTCATACATCAGAAATTATTACGTTCTTTTATAGAGATTCTTTAAAAATTAAAATTAAACTGTTGTTTTACGATCTAATAACTTCAATCTGCAGCAGATAAAATAAACACGTTTGGTATTAATACGTGAATCTATAGGAAAGCGTAAAAAATGAAAGATTTCGGTGCACGAACTGTAACTAAATACAGACGAAGAAACACAGAACTGGGTTTGCTATTACATAATTTTACAGACTGGTGGCGAAAAATCAAATTTGTCTTATAATCTAATAGGTAACGTGTAAAGCATTAGGACCTATGTAGCTAGACGCTGCATAATAAAGTTTACACAATCCCTTTAATCCATATAAGGGCTGAACAGTTTTGTACTGCAGCTGCTGCCCTCACCACAGCTCTTTCTACCGGTATTAGCAAAGCTTTTACGTATTTATCGACAGAACTGAACTATGTTATTTATTAACACATTTCATCAGCTTAGTCTCCGATAACGTATATTTCCGCGATAACTATACATTTCAGCAGACGCCAAGAATACGCATCAGTTGTAATATACTATGGTATCAGTATGACTTGACTACAGCGCCGAGCGGCCTGGGTCATTCTGGTATTGTTTAGTATTGTCGGGAGCCTACGGCCACGTCTGCACATAAAAAGAGTATTAGTTCCGCGTTCTGCCATGGGCAGTTGTAAAATAAACAGGGAATACGTAGTGTGTAAATCCAATGAATGTCCTGTAAGTTACAATAAAAATCACGTTATAATCTTAAATGTTTGAAATTGATATGAAAAAATAAACAAACTCAGCCATCAGTAAGGTTTGCATCTGGCTTTGACGGCAGAAGACTCGTTGATCGTATCTTCATAGTTCAGACGGATAGCACTTAGGAGGTCGGCTTCGATGTGACGAATGGACAGGGCGTTCAGTCTTTCCACATGCAACGTACAACGTTGATGCGATTTCAGTCTCTGAAGAGCCAAAAACGAGCGTTCTGCTGAACAATTTGTAAGTGCCGTACTTAGAAATAGTCAACATTCGGAAACACGGACTGTAACCTCTCTTTTCATAAAAATTTACTCATTTCGAGTGGTATATCACTAACCTCAAAAGATTTCAAATGTTCCGCGAAATGCACACATTCACTAGGGAAGGAAGGCTATAAATCTGTGTCATATGATGCTTGGAGTTTCGTTGCACGTTCAGCAATATCGTCAGGTGAACTGTTCTTAAGGTTACTTGAAACTGTGAAGGAGTCCCACAGTGATCTATATTTTTGTTTCCTCCTCACTAATTCGGCTTACAAGTTGTCTAGTACTGGGAGAAATGTTTCGACTCTAAGTTGTTCTCTTCCAGTCAGAAAAACTTCTTCAGAGTCCGCTTCTTCGTCATCATAAAGTATGCGTTTTCGTGATCTTTTATAGGTGCATTCATAGTCTATATCAGTCACAATCTCCATGGATTTATTTTCATAATAGTCGAACATGCCACGAATAGATGTAATAAATCCTACAAGTGGTTCATATAATTCATGCACTATTTTAGTATCAATATCTACACATTGCAATTTCAGATTTACACTATTAGTTCTCTGCAGTATGTCCTTCCAAACTGTCATCATGGTTACTGTTTCTAGTCTGCTCAGTTGACTCAATAAAGCTGAAGCCTCATTTCGCACAAGTGGATTTTCAAACGTATTATGGCAATAAGTTTGAGGGCATAAGTTTTCATATAGACTGATATACGCTTCCTCTCTTGCTGACCATCGTGTTTTTGATAAACTTTTTACTGTTTCGCTTCCTGGTTTCATGAAAGAAAGAAATTTATCCCAGCGCTGAGTAGAAGCAGAGAAAAAATTATAAAGCTTTTGCACTCTACTGAAAAATGAAAATGCTTCCCGACAACTGCTTGCAGCACTATTGCCGGCTAAATTCAAAGAATGCGCTGCACAAGGCACGTAATGCGATTTCGGATTTCGTTCTATAATGCGTGCCTGCAAACCAGTGTAGGTTCCTGACATATTGCTTGTGTTGTCATATGACTGGTCTCTACAGTCAGTAATATCAATGGAAATTGTAGAGAGGACTTTTAGTACAGCCTCAGCTAAGTTATCGGACTTGTGTACCGGGTTTGCTAAAAACAGAAGCAAAAGTTCAACAGCTTCACCACCCTGGTTCAGGTATCCTAATATGAAAGGTAACTGATCAATATGTGAGATGACCGCAGTAGAATCTACTATTATAGAGAAGTATTTGGCCTGTTTTATTTCACTTATGATAATTCTTTTCATTCGCTCAGAAAGAAGCTCTATTATTTCATTACAGATGGTTGAAGAAAAACCAAAGAAAAAAACCGTAAAAGTAAAGAAAGAAAGACTGTATCCAGTTCCAATCCTACTACACCGCACATCAGCACAAAGCTTTTTGCTTTAAACACGGCACACGAGGACAAAGATTCTTTCTTTAAACACGGAATGATGAACTGACCAACTGGGATTACTAGGCCTAACTGTGCTATGAAAGAACAATGCAGAATAATTTAATGTCATTGTCGCCTTTTTTCTCTGTTGTCAGTGAACAGTAGAAGCACACCTGGCTTCTGTTTCCCTAGTCGCCCGAATATTAACCGGGAAGCTAATATATTCTTAATATCCTTGACACTGTCTTCCTAATTTAAAAAGCAAATAATTTTTCTAATTTCTTGCAGTGAGATGTGCTGGATCGACTCTTGTCTAGGGTGACCAAATTATTTTCGGTGAAAACCGGGACACATTCACCCGGGTGCCAATGGACACCTCATTCCACATGTACCCAGGTTTCTTAATTTTAAATATTAATGTTTTGTTAATACATTTTATTAACCCGATTATTATAACTAATAAGAGGATACAAAAGATTGACACTTCCTGGCAGATTAAAACTGTGTGCCCAACCGAGACTCGAACTCGGGACCTTTGCCTTTCGCGGGCAAGTGCTCTACCATCTGAGCTACCGAAGCGCGACTCACGCCAGGAAGTTTCATATCAGCACACACTCCGCTGCAGAGTGAAAATCTCATTCCGGAAACAGCCCCCAGGCTGTGGCTAAGCCATGTCTCCGCTATATCCTTTCTTTCAGGAGTGCTAGTTCTGCAAGGTTCGCAGGAGAGCTTCTGTAAAGTTTGGAAGGTAGGAGACGATATACTGGCAGAAGTAAAGCTGTGAGTACCGGACGTGAGTCGTGCTTCGGTAGCTCAGATGGTAGAGCACTTGCCCGCGAAAGGCAAAGGTCCCGAGTTCGAGTCTCGGTCGAGCACACAGTTTTAATCTGCCAGGAAGTTTCACATCAGCGCACACTCCGCTGCAGAGTGAAAATCTCATTCTGGATACAAAACATTGATATAATCTATATTATCTGTATAATTTATGACATTTAATAAACGTATACTGTAATAAAGAAATGAATTACATTTTGCAAAATTTTACAGCCTTTCTACTTTTAATCAATTAATATTAACATGAGCTTTAATATTACTGAGCACTTGTAGATGGAATTGATTGTCCTTGGAGAAAAGGGTAATTTTCACTGCCTCCAGCCTTCTTGATCATGTCTTTGTTCTTTGAGACACAGTGATAAAACTCGGCACAATCCATTTTGTAGTTTTACTGGATCTGCAGGATTGCTTCAAGAGAGTCCACCTACATTCTGTTTCTTTCATCAGTCCACTGGGTATTCATGAACGAAAATATTCTTTCCACATTGGCATTATGGGCTGGGATTGCAAATAAATACCTTGCAATTATTACCAACTCAGAGTAATGCTGAAGACAGTCACAGCTTTTAAAAAGACTCAGTCACTTCTCATAACATTCCAATGGTGTTTTTTTTTTTTTTTCTTCATCATTCCATTTGTGAAGACTTGCTTCAACAAAATTTGTCAGTATGCCGAACTGATCAGAGAGAATGGAATCATCGATTTCAATCTCTTTACTCTTCAAATAAGGAACTGTCTCTTTAACACTTTCTCATTTTGACACTCTCTTCAGTAACATCCAATCAAACACCGGCGATGAGGGTAAATATGAGGCGCTCCACTTGCTGCGATATTCTACACAAGTGTCATAAAACTTGTTAACTTCTTCTCTAAAACTCCTTTCCGCTGCTTCTGATACTTCTGCTCTTTTAAGGACACATTAACATTAAAAGAAATGAACTGCTGTTCTCTCCTCTTAGTAACAGTTTCCAGAGTATTTTTCAAAACATCATTTACCTCCATTACACTTTTCGTGCTTCCCTCAATTTCCTTTATCCCACGCTGCAAAGTGCTAAGCTGACTGTGAATGAACCATAAGTAGGCTTCACTTAAAGGGTTACTGAAAAACTGAACCAATATTTTGGGGGCTTCGTCTTCATTAAGGGAAAAAATCTTTTAACGGTTCAAACAGGCGGATTATTCTTTCAACTCCTGGAAACAGTGATAACCAGCGAGTTTTCGAGTGACACATTACATTCATATATTCAGTTCCCACATAATCACAGAACTCCTTAAGCCTCTCTGTTCTAACGGTATATATGTAAAAGTGGGAGTATACCTTCATGACGATAGTTTCATCACAGCTTAAACTGTCAGCAGATGTCTGCACGCTATTGTGTAAAGCATGTGCAGGGCACCCTCTGCCTTCAATGTTTTCATGGAATGTTGCCTTTAATTTGGTAAATACGTTGCATTTGCCTTGTCTTATTAAACACCAAAGTTTGTGTTGGTGTTGTCCCCACAAAATGCCACACATTTATTTTTATCAAGATCAAACATTTCGATAGCATTCATACAAAATCTGGAAATTTCGTCAGATGTTTCATTAGGTAGGGAACTCACCTTCAAAAGTTTGGTCTGAATTCCCTGATTAATATCGAATAACTGAACAACAAATGTAAATATTTTAGCGGCCTTATGATTGCTGGCATCAGTGGATATCCCGTAGAAAGAAGACTTTTTGATGTATTCAAGGCTTTCCTTTACACTCTGGGGAGCAATAACTCCTTTCACTAAGGCTGACACTTTAGTTATTGCTGAACTAAACTTTTGTGCAATGGAAGAATCATCAAACTTAAGCTGTTAAGCTTATTAGTACAATCACTAGATCTGTAAGTTTGGTGATGTTTTACCGTGTGGTAGGCTAGTGTAAGCTCGGCTGCTCGAACTTCCGTCTCTTCACTTGACTGATGTTGCACAAAATAATTTTGTAGAGTTTTACTGCAGCTCGGTGCACTGTATCTGTTAATGTGTTTCTTTGACATGTGATCAGCTGTGTCGGAACGTCCACCATGACTTATAGTAATAAAACAGTTACATACGGAACACTCTGCTTCGTTATCAAAACGACCTTTCTTAATGAAATTCCATTCCTTGGAATAACAGTCACTGAACTTGCAGGCGCGTTTCGGCACTGCGTTTCACATAACTGCAGCAATTATACCACTAATATGAGAAAAAACTATTGCAGTTTGTCTCACAAAACATCAACTACTACACTGTTCTGACAATGAGTGTGTGAGT
This sequence comes from Schistocerca nitens, assembly GCF_023898315.1. NCBI lineage: Eukaryota > Metazoa > Arthropoda > Insecta > Orthoptera > Acrididae > Schistocerca > Schistocerca nitens. The sequence continues at coordinate 256,304,964 of NC_064618.1, forward strand.
AAGTGGCGCGACAATCGGACGGTTTCATAGCTCTGTTACAATAATACACCTTACTACTTGTTGGCCAAAGTACCGCTAAAAGTAAATTATAGCCTGAGTGTATCAATACTGATACTGTGATTACTAGTATGGGACAACGGAGGTTTTAGACAAATAAGCTAAAATATATTAATTTCTGTGTTGTATTTCCTTTAATATAGCGAAATCCCAAAAATTTGAGAAAGTTTCACGAAATGTATTTAAAAACTGAATTCCGGGACTTTTGAGCGTCCCGAAACAAATTTTCGGGACACCGGAACACAGGGATGAAAACCGGGACAATCCCGGTTTTCCAGGACGTTTGGTCACCCTACTCTTGTCCCACTTATTCTTACAACATTTCTGTGGACAGAGAAGACAGATTACAGACTTTAAGTACTCTTGTTGGCAGTTGATGTGGTTTGTTGTCATTTGTGCGAACAATGCTGTTATGTCTATATGTAAATGCACGTTTTGTTCCAACATAAAGTAAAAATAACCTTTCCTAGAAGAAAAAAAACTTGGTTAAGAAGTTTAATATAAAATTTGCAATGCCACGTACTATTCGATTGCACAGAGTGGGAACTTAGATTTCGTGCAGGCTGTAGCACAATAAATGAGACAAACGAAAGTTAGTTTCTTCTTCTTTTTTCGCCAAAAAAGTAACTAAGTAAATAAATAAATAAAATTTTTAAGTTGTTGGGAAGTGTATTTCACACATTATTAGATACTCTGCTTATGTTCTTTTCGTATAAACATGTGTTTAAAATGTAAAACATTACCAGTATCATCATGTTTTGTTAAACGAATGTCATTAAATCAAAACCAAGATATTAAAGACCACAGAGCTTTGACGTTATTGCAGTAATGGAGGGTTGACATGATACTTCCCAGTAATTTCTAAAAGAAATGTAAGTAGATTCACGTTTTTCATATTGAGGTTCACACATGTTGCAGTATTTAAGAAACTGCTGATTACTTTATAACAGCTTTTCAGGGTTCCGGTATTTTCACGAGGAAAATATGGTAGGGTTAAGTAGAAGCCGACAACATTCTCGGAATAATAACGTTTCAAACACTGCATTGTAGATTGCCGTCCTAACAGCTTACTTCAAAATATTTCGGAACAATCATGAAGATGATACCAGACAGAAACCTAGTGTTTAATTTCCATCCCGTAAACTATGTATATTTTCAAGCTTGTATTGTCGAATTGCGTTCTCAAGGCTTATTTAAACTAGCGAGTTCTTTAACAATATTAAAAATTTTGTCGTTTGTAAGCGCAGCTATTTTAAAACGTAAAAGTTTAAAATGAGTGCAGAGCAAAAATGCCGCTCCCCTTAAGGTGCCGCTCCTAGGCCTATGTCTAGTGGGCCTATATGTAAATCCGCCACTGATAGTTGCTAATACGTGTATGAAATGATAGCCTTGTCATTACGTAAAGCAGCCTTCCGATCCCTCATGTCAATGTTTTCAACATTTAAACTATTTAAGTTACAAAATATTTCATGTCTGTTTTTCACAGCGGCAGCCACAATGCAGTTTGAAGCATTTCGTTTAGTAATAGGTTGCATAGCAGAGAGTTTATTTTATTACATTGTCAGTATTTACAATATTTTAGATCCAAGTTAGATACAGTAGCTTTGACCTTGACTACAAATGAAAGATTCTTAAAATGTATAAATATTTGTTTAGGCTCCTTGTATGGTAAAAGTGAACGCACCAACAATTAGTAAATGCAAAGATAGTATTTTATTCTATTTAGATATTCTTATTTCATTAGATTCCCTACGGAAGTCTGACCTCCATTATCCGCAAGTTTACGTAATTTATAGGCAGCTTTGGTGTCGGAAAATCAATCAAGGGACCCACAACCAAAATTACCATTTTTTCTAAATCTACATTAAAGCGCAATGCATTTAGAGTGAGTTCGATTCACCACAGGGAGAGCGGCTGCTGATGATAAATTATGATAACAAACTCTGAGATAACATGCCGTGGTTCTAATCTAATCTAATCATAGCCTTCTGCCATTATAATCATTTTGACAACTACTCCTTATAAACTACGGATGAAACACATCAATCCAAAGTAAATGGTACAAACAAAAAGAATTTCTGATTCATCAAAACTACATCAAAACCGATCCATCTAAAATAACAAATACGTGGGAAAGGCTTACTGTTCTTACCCTTTTAGCAAGCTTTGACGAAAAAGTGTTGAGAACAATCTTGTACAACAAGTCAACAACTTGTGACATGTTCACGAAGTGGAGTGCCTTTATTCGAGAGCAGTACGCCGTCTACAAAAACATAAAAAGACAACTCAATATATAATATTGCCTCTCTAGTGTTGTGTTAATAATCAGCAATGGCTCTGAGGTCATCAGTCCCCTAGAACTTAGAACTACTTAAACCTAACTAACCTAAGGACATCACACTCACCCATGCCCAAGGCAGGATTCGAACCTGCGACCGTAGCGATCGCACGGTTCCAAACTGAAGCGCTTTGAACCGCTCAACCACACCGGCCGTCAATAATTAGAGCTAAGACACATATTACAGCTGATGTTTGTAAGAGGCACGAGAAGACCAAATATGCGGGCACAGCAGCTCTCATTCACCAACTTTTATCTTCCTTACTGCAATGGTTGAAGTTCTTATCAGCTCTTCCCCTAAAAACAGCTGTTTACAAACCGTTTCATTCGAAGAATCTTTGACAAGTAAACTAACATATTTTCATTGCGGCCTAGAATTTATGTAACTGTACAGAGCGAAAGGGAAGGTTATTTTGATCAATACTCAATTTCAGGTACAACATACATCGGAACGACGGCTTCTCAGCACGTCTTCTCACTGCAAAATATTATTATTAATCTTTACTTTCTCAGACGTTAAGTCTGGTTAAAAATGAAAAGTGACGCGGACCTTGATCAGGCGTCACTTCCTTTTAATTGTATGGTATGTGTTATATTGCATTTAGGAACTTTCGGGTAATTGAACATGTATCAATAATTACGGATTTCTGTAATTGTATATATATGTTTGGATGTAGCTGTATTGCATTGATGTATTGGTGGATATTGTGTGGTATGACTCCTGTAGTTGATAGTATAATTGGTATGATGTCAACTTTATCCTGATGCCACATGTCTTTGACTTCCTCAGCCAGTTGGATGTATTTTTCAATTTTTTCTCCTGTTTTCTTTTGTATATTTGTTGTATTGGGTATGGATATTTCGATTAATTGTGTTAATTTCTTCTTTTTATTGGTGAGTATGATGTCAGGTTTGTTATGTGGCGTTGTTTTATCTGTTATAATGGTTCTGTTCCAGTATAATTTGTATTCATCATTCTCCAGTACATTTTGTGGTGCATACTTGTATGTAGGAACGTGTTGTTTTATAAGTTTATGTTGTAAGGCAAGCTGTTGATGTATTATTTTTGCGACATTGTCATGTCTTCTGGGGTATTCTGTATTTGCTAGTATTGTACATCCGCTTGTGATGTGATCTACTGTTTCTATTTGTTGTTTACAAAGTCTGCATTTATCTGTTGTGGTATTGGGATCTTTAATAATATACTTGCTGTAATACCTGGTGTTTATTGTTTGATCCTGTATTGCAATCATGAATCCTTCTGTCTCACTGTATATATTGCCTTTTCTTAGCCATGTGTTGGATGCGTCTTGATCGATGTGTGGCTGTGTTAGATGATTCGGGTGCTTGCCATGAAGTGTTTTCTTTTTCCAATTTACTTTCTTCGTATCTGTTGATGTTATGTGGTCTAAAGGGGTTGTAGAAGTGGTTATGAAATTGTAGTGGTGTAGCCGATGTATTTATATGAGTGATTGCTTTGTGTATTTTGCTAGTTTCTGCCCGTTCTATAAAGAATTTTCTTAAATTGTCTACCTGTCCATAATGTAGGTTTTTTTATATCGATAAATCCCCTTCCTCCTTCCTTTCTGCTTAATGTGAATCTTTCTGTTGCTGAATGTATGTGATGTATTCTATATTTATGGCATTGTGATCGTGTAAGTGTATTGAGTGCTTCTAGGTCTGTGTTACTCCATTTCACTACTCCAAATGAGTAGGTCAATATTGGTATGGCATAAGTATTTATAGCTTTGGTCTTGTTTCTTGCTGTCAATTCTGTTTTCAGTATTTTTGTTAGTCTTTGTCTATATTTTTCTTTTAGTTCTTCTTTAATATTTGTATTATCTATTCCTATTTTTTGTCTGTATCCTAGATATTTATAGGCATCCGTTTTTTCCATCGCTTCTATGCAGTCGCTGTGGTTATCCAATATGTAATCTTCTTGTTTAGTGTGTTTTCCCTGGACTATGCTGTTTTTCTTACATTTGTCTGTTCCAAAAGCCATACTTATATCATTGCTGAATACTTCTGTTATCTTTAGTAATTGGTTGAGTTGTTGATTTGTTGCTGCCAGTAGTTTTAGATCATCCATGTATAGCAAATGTGTGATTTTGTGTGGGTATGTTCCAGTAATATTGTATCCATAATTTGTATTATTTAGCATGTTGGATAGTGGGTTCAGAGCAAGGCAGAACCAGAAAGGACTTAATGAGTCTCCTTGGTATATTCCACGCTTAATCTGTATTGGCTGTGATGTGATATTATTTGAATTTGTTTGGATATTAAGTGTGGTTTTCCAATTTTTCATTACTATGTTTAAGAACTGTATCAATTTAGGATCTACTTTGTATATTTCCAATATTTGTAGTAACCATGAGTGGGGTACACTATCAAAAGCTTTTTGGTAATCAATGTATGCGTAGTGTAGCGACCTTTGTTTAGTTTTAGCTTGATATGTCACCTCTGCATCTATTATCAGTTGCTCTTTACATCCTCGTGTTCCTTTGCAACAGCCTTTTTGTTCTTCATTTATAATTTTGTTCTGTGTTGTATGTGTCATTAATTTCTGTTTAATGATTGAAGTTAATATTTTGTATATTGTTGGTAGGCATGTTATGGGGCGATATTTAGCTGGGTTCGCTGTGTCTGCTTGATCTTTAGGTTTCAGATAAGTTATTCCATGTGTAAGTGTATCAGGGAATGTGTATGGGTCTGCAATGTAACTGTTAAATAATTTAGTTAGATGTGAATGTGTTGAGGTGAACTTCTTTAACCAGAAATTTGCTATTTTATCATTTCCAGCGGCTTTCCAATTGTGTGTAGAATTAATTGCTTGGGTGACTTCATGTTGCAAAATTATCACTTCAGGCATTAGTGGTATCATCTTGTATGTGTCTGTTTCTGCTTGTATCCACCGTGCATGCCTGTTATGTTGTACCGGGTTAGACCATATGTTGCTCCAGAAGTGTTCCATGTCTCTTATGTTTGGTGGATTGTCTATTTTTATGTGTGTGTTATCTATTGTTTGGTAAAATTTCTTTTGGTTTGTGTTGAATGTTTGGTTTTGTTTCCTTCTATTTTCACTTTTTTTGTATCTTCTAAGTCGTTTCGCCAACGCTTGTAATTTTTGCTTCTTTTCATCCAATTGCTCTATTGCTTCTTGTTGTGAGATTTTACCTAACCTTTTTCGTTTTTTGTCTGATATTTCATTTCTTATAAATTGTGTTAACTGTCCGATGTCTTTTCTCAGTTTTTCTATTCTGATCTGTAGCCTGTGTTGCCATGCTGGTTTTGTGGGTTTCTTCTGTGTGTTGGTTGGTTCTGATATCTGCCTAGTGTGTATATTTAGTGTAGTGAGTGCTCCTACATAAACCAGTAGTTGTAACTCTTCCATAGTTGTGTATTCATTTATTTTGTTGTGTATGATTGTGTTGATAGTTTTTATTGTTGTTTCGACTTGTGGGCTATTTGGTGGTCTATGCAAGAATGGTCTAATGTCTGTATTTGTGTCTTTGTATTCTATATATGTCAACTGAAATTTTTCTTCTATATCTAACATGTGTGTCACTTCGTGTTCTATTTGTGCTTGTGCTGGTGGCTGTCTTAAAATTTCATTTTCCTCTGATTGTTTAATTGATGCGTGTTGTTCTTTGTTTGTTTGCTCTGGGATGTTTGAGTCCATTACTGTATTATCTTCTTCTTCTAATTGCACATTATTTTGTTCCAGTATTTGTTGTACTTTTTGTTTGATGTTTTCTAATTCTGACTGGGGTATCCTGTTATTTTTTATTATTACACGAATCTGATCAGCTAGACGTTGTTCTGTTAAAAATTTTAATTCTGGGTATCTGGTAATAAATGTTGTGTATACTTGTGATCTGTATCCAGTTGTGTTGGTTCCTAGGTTTGTTGCTTGGTAATAACAGAACATGAGGTGTCGATTAACTTCATCTGACCATCTCATCCTCTGTCTTTGTTTTCCTTCTAGGGTGGTTGCAGGAAGCATATCCTGCAAAACACCTCTATTTGGATTTAAATCATTTTCCAGTTGGCTAGCAGTGTCATTACCATTGTGGGCGGTCATAGGGTTCAAGCGCCGTCCCCGACCATGACGGCGCTTGTCCGAGGCTTCTTTAGTTCTGTCCTGAACCAAGTAAACACACTAAAAGGGGGGTTAGCCCTATTAGTGGTTTGTTCTTTTCGTCGCCTTTTACGACTGGCAGAACATACCGGAGGCCTATTCTTTTCCCGGGCCTCCACGGGAATTATTATTATTATTATTATTATTTCTTTACTTTCTCAGACGTTGAGTCTGGTTGAGAATGGAAAGTGACACGGACCTTGATCAAGCGTCACTTCCTATTAACTGTACGGTATGTGTTATATTGCATTTAGGAACTTTCGGGTAATTGAACATGTATCAATAATTACGGATTTCTGTAGTTGTATATATGTGTTTGGATGTAGCTGTATTGCATTGATGTACTGGTGGATATTGTGTGGTATGACTCCTGTAGTTGATAGTATAATTGGTATGATGTCAACTTTATCCTGATGCCACATGTCTTTGACTTCCTCAGCCAGTTGGATGTATTTTTCAATTTTTTCTCCTGTTTTCTTTTGTATATTTGTTGTATTGGGTATGGATATTTCGATTAGTTGTGTTAATTTCTTCTTTTTATTGGTGAGTATGATGTCAGGTTTGTTATGTGGCGTTGTTTTATCTGTTATAATGGTTCTGTTCCAGTATAATTTGTATTCATCATTCTCCAGTACATTTTGTGGTGCATACTTGTATGTAGGAACTTGTTGTTTTAAAAGTTTATGTTGAAAGGCAAGCTGTTGATGTATTATTTTTGCGACATTGTCATGTCTTCTGGGGTATTCTGTATTTGCTAGTATTGTACATCCGCTTGTGATGTGATCTACTGTTTCTATTTGTTGTTTACAAAGTCTGCATTTATCTGTTGTGGTATTGGGATCTTTAATAATATGCTTGCTGTAATACCTGGTGTTTATTGTTTGATCCTGTATTGCAATCATGAATCCTTCTGTCTCACTGTATATATTGCCTTTTCGCAGCCATGTGTTGGATGCGTCTTGATCGATGTGTGGCTGTGTTAGATGATACGGATGCTTGCCATGAAGTGTTTTCTTTTTCCAATTTACTTTCTTCGTATCTGTTGATGTTATGTGGTCTAAAGGGTTGTAGAGGTGGTTATGAAATTGTAGTGGTGTAGCCGATGTATTTATATGAGTGATTGCTTTGTGTATTTAGCTAGTTTCTGCTCGTTCTATAAAGAATTTTCTTAAATTGTCTACCTGTCCATAATGTAGGTTTTTTATATCAATAAATCCCCTTCCTCCTTCCTTTCTGCTTAATGTGAATCTTTCTGTTGCTGAATGTATGTGATGTATTCTATATTTATGGCATTGTGATCGTGTAAGTGTATTGAGTGCTTCTAGGTCTGTGTTACTCCATTTCACTACTCCAAATGAGTAGGTCAATATTGGTATGGCATAAGTATTTATAGCTTTTGTCTTGTTTCTTGCTGTCAATTCTGTTTTCAGTATTTTTGTTAGTCTTTGTCTATATTTTTCTTTTAGTTCTTCTTTAATATTTGTATTATCTATTCCTATTTTTTGTCTGTATCCTAGATATTTATAGGCATCCGTTTTTTCCATCGCTTCTATGCAGTCGCTGTGGTTATCCAATATGTAATCTTCTTGTTTAGTGTGTTTTCCCTTGACTATGCTATTTTTCTTACATTTGTCTGTTCCAAAAGCCATACTTATATCATTGCTGAATACTTCTGTTATCTTTAGTAACTGGTTGAGTTGTTGATTTGTTGCTGCCAGTAGTTTTAGATCATCCATGTATAGCAAATGTGTGATTTTGTGTGGGTATGTTCCAGTAATATTGTATCCATAATTTGTATTATTTAGCATGTTGGATAGTGGGTTCAGAGCAAGGCAGAACCAGAAAGGACTTAATGAGTCTCCTTGGTATATTCCACGCTTAATCTGTATTGGCTGTGATGTGATATTATTTGAATTTGTTTGGATATTAAGTGTGGTTTTCCAATTTTTCATTACTATGTTTAGGAACTGTATCAATTTAGGATCTATTTTGTATATTTCCAATATTTGTAGTAACCATGAGTGGGGTACACTATCAAAAGCTTTTAGGTAATCAATGTATGCGTAGTGTAGCGACCTTTGTTTAGTTTTAGCTTGATATGTCACCTCTGCATCTATTATCAGTTGCTCTTTACATCCTCGTGCTCCTTTGCAACAGCCTTTTTGCTCTTCATTTATAATTTTGTTCTGTGTTGTATGTGTAATTAATTTCTGTTTAATGATTGAAGTTAATATTTTGTATATTGTTGGTAGGCATGTTATGGGGCGATATTTAGCTGGGTTCGCTGTGTCTGCTTGATCTTTAGGTTTCAGATAAGTTATTCCATGTGTAAGTGTATCAGGGAATGTGTATGGTTCTGCAATGTAACTGTTAAATAATTTAGTTAGATGTGAATGTGTTGAGGTGAACTTCTTTAACCAGAAATTTGCTATTTTATCATTTCCAGGGGCTTTCCAATTGTGAGTAGAATTAATTGCTTGGGTGACTTCATGTTGCAAAATTATCACTTCAGGCATTTGTGGTATCATCTTGTATGTGTCTGTTTCTGCTTGTATCCATCGTGCATGGCTGTTATGTTGTACCGGGTTTGACCATATGTTGCTCCAAAAGTGTTCCATGTCTGTTATGTTTGGTGGATTGTCTATTTTAATGTGTGTGTTATCTATTGTCTGGTAAAATTTCTTTTGGTTTGTGTTGAATGTTTGGTTTTGTTTCCTTCTATTTTCACTTTTTTTGTATCTTCTGAGTCGTTTGGCTAATGCTTGTAATTTCTGCTTCTTTTCGTCTAATTGCTCTGTCGCTTCTTGTTGTGAGATTTTACCTAACCTTTTTCGTTTTTTTTCCGAGATTTCATTTCTTATAAATTGTGTTAGCTGTCCGATGTCTTTTCTCAGTTTTTCTATTCTGATCTGTAGCCTGTGTTGCCATGCTGGTTTTGTGGGTTTCTTCTGTGTGTTGGTTGGTTCTGATCTCTGTCTAGTGTGTATATTTAGTGTAGTGAGTGCTCCTATATAAACCAGTAGTTGTAACTCTTCCATAGTTGTGTTTTCATTTATTTTGTTGTGTATGATTGTGTTGATAGTTTTTATTGTTGTTTCGACTTGTGGGTTATTTGGTGGTCTATGCAAGAATGGTCTAATGTCTGTATTTGTGTCTTTGTATTCTATATATGTCAGCTGAAATTTTTCTTCTATATCTAGCATCTGTGTCACTTCGTGTTCTATTTGTGCTTGTTCTGGTGGCTGTCTTAAGATTTCGTTTTCCTCTGATTGTTTAATTGGTGCGTGTTGTTCTTTGTTTGTTTGCTCTGGGATGTTTGAGTCAATTACTGTATTTTCTTCTTCTTCTGATTGCACATTATTTTGTTCCAGTATTTGTTGTACTTGTTGTTTGATGTTTTCTAATTCTGACTGGGGTATCCTGTAATTTTTGATTATTACACGGATCTGATCAGCTAGTCGTTGTTCTGTTAAAAATTTTAATTCTGGGTATCTGGTAATAAATGTTGTGTATACTTGTGATCTGTATCCAGTTGTGTTGGTTCCTAGGTTTGTTGCTTGGTAATAACAGAACATGAGGTGTCGATTAACTTCATCTGACCATCTCATCCTCTGTCTTTGTTTTCCTTCTAGGGTGGTTGCAGGAAGCATATCCTGCAAAACACCTCTATTTGGATTTAAATCCTTTTCCAGTTGGCTAGCAGTGTCGTTACCATTGTGGGCGGGCATAGGGTTCAAGCGTCGTCCCCGACCATGACGGCGCTTGTCCGAGGCTTCTTTAGTTCTGTCCTGAACCAACTAATCACACTAAAAGGGGGGTTAGCCCTATTAGTGGTTTGTTCTTTTCGTCGCCTTTTACGACTGGCAGAACATACCGGAGGCCTATTCTTTTCCCGGGCCTCCACGGGGATTATTATTATTATTATTATTATTATTATTATTATTATTATTATTAACTTCTTTTTGAAATTTTGAATTCGTCCAGCGAATGCAGTAAGGTCGACGTTCCCTGCTGTTTTGGGGTGGCATTATGCGGGGCCGACGTACGCCGCTGGTGGTAATGGAAGGCACCGTAGCGGGTGTACGATACTTGAATGCAATCCTCTCACCAATAGTGCAACCATATCGGCAGCATATTGGCGAGACATTGGTCTTCGTGGACAATTCGCGCTGCCATCGTGCACATCTTGTGAAGGACTTCCTTCAGGATAACGGCATCGTTCGACTACAGTGGCCAGCATGTTCTCCAGACATGAACCCTACCGAACATGCCTGGAATGGATTGAAAAGGGCTCTTTGTGGACGACGTGTCCCACCAACCGCTCTGAGGGGAACTACGTCGAATCGCTGTTGAAAAGTGGGACAGTAAGCCATGATGAATACAGGTATGCATCAATGCAAGAGGACGTGCTACTGGGTATTAGAGGTACCAGTGTGTACAGCAGTCTGGACCAGCGCTTCTGAAGGACTCGCTGTGTGGTGGTACAACATGCAATGTGCGTTTTCATGAGCAATAAAAAGAGCGGAAATGATGTTTATGTTGATCTCTACTCCAGTTTTCCGTACAGGTTCCGGAACTCTCAGAACCGAGTTGATGCAAAACTTTTTTGATGTGTGTATTAGGACTTCTAAGAAAACATTTGGAGCGGTGTTGTTCAACTTTAAGTGTATCAAGCTACAGACAAAGTGTGGCACTAATGCTAACTAATTCTCTGGTTTTACATTTTTCCATGTTCAGTGCCCCAAGCCAAAAATATATTTTCTGTCAACTGAACTTCTCTCGCATGTGGTAACTAACACTGCGCGAACCTGTAATTTTTTCATTGGAAAATTTACATTTATGAAAGAGAGTCTAATATTCCTAAATATGGTTAGTACTTGAGCTGATAACACAGATCATAATTTATCACTTCAATAACTCGTCACTTTTCGAACGGCGCGACACACAAAACCGCTGGCAGCGAGCAGACTCACCCTGACGCACATCTCTATCTTGCGCACTCGCGCCGGTCCGAACGAGGCAATGTGGGCCATGGTGAACTGGCCGCAGTCGATGATGTAGACGTCGCCCGGCGTCAGGTCTTCCGCCAGGCGCACCTCCAGCATCATCAGGAACAGCTTGACGTACGCGTCCGGGTTATATTTCGACAGATCACTGACTGCCCCCAGCGACAGATGGACACGGTACCCCTCTGGTGTGAGTCGTGGCATCGGAAAAAGCATCCTGTAAGCGAAAAAAACGTACACATGTACTTCACTAGAGAAATAGGTGCCGTAATTTGGCAGTTATAAAAGTTAAACATTTCTTTACATTGTCCGCAGTTACTTGCTGATATGTGATTATTCACTATTTCTAGATATATTCTGGGTTGCCTGGGTAGCATTATGCGGGGCCGACGTACGCCGCTGGTGGTAATGGAAGGCACAGTAGCGGCTGTACGATACGTGAATGCAATCCTCTGACCGATAGTGCAACCATATCGGCAGCACATTGGCGAGACATTGGTCTTTGAGATACAGAAAGTATTTGAGATACAGAAAGTTTTCGCCATTGGCTAATTCAAGGTCAACCAGCATTCCAAGAAGGCCGACATCGGAATTCAACTTGTAATGGAAATGGGCATCGTACCTTTCGTATTTAACCCTAAAGATATAGTTCACCGTAGTTTCATGATATTTGACACGAATGTGTAGTTTCTAGTCAGAAGCTATGCTTGCAATTACTTCGTTTGTGTTAGCATATTCTTCAATGAACCATTTCCATTTTCTGTCATTACTCTCATCCGACAGGAAACAGTGGTAACACTGACATCATCATCATCATCATCATCATCATCATCATCATCATCATCATCATCATCATCATCATCATCATCATTACCACAACCACCATCTAACTTCTCGCGTAATTATGGCTCACTAAGGGTGTCTGGTAAAAAGTGAATGCCATCATTTATAAATAGAATAAGAAAATATATTAAACTACAGTTTCAGGACTGGGTTGAGGCAAAAGCCTAATATGATCCAAGATACAACACTTCCCGTTGTAATTTCGGGTATTTACAAACTTGCGTATCATTATCATTATCTCTCGTTTCCCAGAACCTCATGTTTCGGCTTCCTAGTGTAAAATAGCATAAGTTAAGGTTTTTCTACAATTTGGAAACAAAAATTTAGAATGAATTGTCACTCTGCAGCGGAATGTGCTCTGATACGAAGCTTAGTGTGAAGTTTGGAAGGTAGGAGATGACATACTGTAAGGCTGTGAGGCTGTGAGGAGGGCTCGTGAGTCGTGCTTGAGTAGCTGAATTGTAGAACACTTGCGAGCGAAAGACAAAGGTCCCGAGTTCGAGTCTCAGTCCAACACTCAGTTTTAATCATCCATGAAAGTATTGTTCCCAAATTATTGAAATTTCATTAATTTCATTATTTTTGCATAAAAATGTTGGCATGTGTCCATCGTAAGTTAAAATAACAAAATTAACTTGAAATTATAATTGTATTAGAATTCTCTGTATGTGAGTACAAATTACTTTCGTTAATTATTTAATATTGTAAAAATTTTTAATATAAAACTAAGACATTATCAAATCTCTCTATGTTCAAGAGAATCGCCCCACAAGTTGACGCCACGTGGAATGTCAAAGTAGTAGATTTCTGTACTCTGTTTCACTGGTATTTATGCCTTGTACTCAGATTATATATGGTTTTAGTTCTCTTGTCGAGGTTAGCAGCAGTTTTGTACCAATGAGGACGATGTCATGATCGGGAGTAAAATCAACAGTGAATCAACATAAATAAGATTCACAGTTTATTTCCAACTGGGGCTGTGTTAAAAAAATTGGGAACTTTTCTGGAAATGATCATCCCCCTGAAGAACAAGTTGTTAACGAATTTCAGGTAAGTAATATTTTCTTATCCGATTTATTTGATTCTTCAGAATTCTTAGTATTACAGGCAGTGAAATACTCAAATTTTAATCGTATTCTGTGAATAATCAGTAGCAAGCTACCGAGAATTAAAATCCATATTTGAACTAGTGAACCACTACGGCATGGCAAGGGTAGCATAAAATACACTACTGGCCGTTAAAATTGCTACGCCACGAAGATGACGTGCGACAGACGAGAAATTTAACCGACAGGAAGAAGCTGCTGTGATATGCAAATGATTAGCTTTTCAGAGCATTCACACAAGGTTGGCACCGGTGGCGACTCCTACAACGTGCTGACATGAGGAAAGTTTCCAGCCGATTTCTCATACACTAACAGCAGTTGACCGGCATTGCCTGGTGAAACGCTGTTGTGATGCCGCGTGTAAGGAGGAGAAATGCGTACCAATACGTTTCCGACTTTGATAAAGGTCGGATTTTAGCCTATCGTGATTGGGGTTTATCGTATCGCGACATTGCTGCTTGCGTTGGTCGAGATTCACTGACTGTTAGCGGAATATGGGTTCAGGAGAGTAATACGGAACGCCGTGCTGGATCCCAACGGCCTCGTATCACTAGCAGTCGAGATGAATTACATCTTATCCGCATGGTTGTAACGGATGGTAAAGCCACGTCTCGATCCCTGAGTCAACAGATGGCGACGTCTGCAAGACAACAACCATTTGCACGAACTGTTCGACGACGTTTGCAGCAGCATGGACCATCAGCTCGGAGACCATGCTGCGGTTACCCTTGACGTCGCATCACAGACAGGAGCGCCTGCGATGGTGTACTCCACGACGAACCTGGGTGCACGAATGGCAAAATGTCATTTTTCAGGATCAATCCAGGTTCTGTTTACAGCATCATGATGGTTGCATCCGTGTTTGGCGACATCGCGGTGAACCCACATTGGACAATTATATTATAGCAGAACTGACATGTGATTACATTTTCACGCAATTTGGCAGTATAGTTCCTGAGAAATCAGTACAGAGAACAACCACCCCTGGCCGTAATAACGGCCTTGATACGTCTGGGCAAGGAGTCAAACTGAGCTTGCTTCCCATACAGCTTCAACTCGATACCGCAGTTCATCAAGAGTAGTGACTGGCGTATTGTGACGAGCCAGTTGCTCGGCCACATTGACCAGACGATTTCAATTGGTGAGAGATCTGGAAATGTGCTGGCCAGGGCAGCAGTCGAACATTTTCTCTATCCAGAACGACCCGTACAGGACCCGCAACATGCGGTCGCGCATTATCCTGCTGAAATGTAGGTTTACGCAGGGATCGAATGAAGGGTAGAGCCACGGGTCATAACACATCTGAAATGTAACGTCCACTGTTCAAAGCGCCATGAATGCGAACAAGAGGTGACCGAGACGTGTAACCAATGGCACCCCATACCATCACGCCGGGTGATACGCCAGTATGGCGAAGTCGAATCCACGCTTCCAATGTGCGTTCACCGCGATGTCGCCAAACACGAATGCGACCATCATGATGCTGTAAACAGAACCTGGATTCATCCGAAAAAATGACGTTTTGCCATTCGTGCACCCAGGTTTGTCGTTGAGTACACCATCAAGGGCGCTCTTGCCTGTGAGGCAGCGTCAAGGGTAACCGCAGCCATGGTCTCCGAGCTGATAGTCCATGCTGCTGCAAACGTCGTCGAACTGTTCGTGCAGATGGTTATTGTCTTGCAAACGTCCCCATCTCTTGACTTAGGGATCGAGACGTGGCTTTACGATCCGTTACAGCCATGCGGATAAGATGCCTGTCATCTCGACTGCTAGTGACACGAGGCCGTTGTGATCCAGCACGGCGTTCCGTATTACCTTCCTGAACCCACCGATTCCATATTCTGCTAACAGTCATTGTATCTCGAGCAACGAGAGTAGCAATGTCGCGATACGATAAACCGCAATCGCGATAGACTGCAATCCGACCTTTATCAAAGTCGGAAACGTGATGGTACGCATTTCTCCTCCTTACACGAGGCATCACAACAACGTTTCACCAGGCAACGCCGGTCAACTGCTGTTTGTGAATGAGAAATCGGTTGGAAACTTTCCTCAGGTCAGCACGTTGTAGGTGTCGCCACCGGTGCCATCCTTGTGTGAATGCTCTGAAAAGCTAATCATTTGCATATCACAGGATCATCTTCCTATCAGTTTAATTTCGCGTCTGTAGCGCGTCATCTTCGTGGGGTAGCAATTTTAATGGCCAGTAGTGTATGTGCCATAGAGCATGTTATAATAAATATTTAGAAACCGTGGCGCTGGAGGAAGGGCAACAGATTGACACATGGGAGTTTAGCTTAGATTAACACCAGTGCATATATTGTTGATGGGGAAGTAAGCTTGGAAGCAGCTGACTGGACACCGAGCGAGGAAGGTGGTGCTGCGAGTCAAGAAATGTAGCCATGCCATAGGATGGCAGAAATCTCTCTAACATAACAGTGACCCATCGTGTTGCTTGTCTTTTGTAGAATGGAAGCAAGAACAGTCATGACCGTGTCTACTACATGCATATCGTTTTCCGAGCTATTTCCACATTAACCTTCTTTATTGTAGACCCTTTGTCGAATGCCCAGCACAACGACGTGGAAAACTTACGCTTTGGAGCACCACTGATGGACTTCAGCCACTTAGGCATCTACTGAATTACGGGTACTCTTAACATCAAAACTACCTCAGGATAATAGCAGAGATCGTACAGAAAATTTACAGTATATTTCAAATGCAATATTGAACAAACACAACGTGCCGCAAAATGTTCGGTAACTGATGGTTTACAGACCGGATCCACACCACTATTGGTTTCAATCCTGCCCGCGGAAGGAGTTCATGGGGGAGAAAGGCAGGCGCTGCAGAAATTTTAACGGAAATTCCCAAGACAACTGTTGTGAAACGGGGTATGTAAATAAATGATGTTCTCTAATCTTTATGTCGAGTGCACAAGCCCCATTAATACTGTTAGCGCTCCCCCCGGAGTTGTTCTATATGCCCCTACTGATCTGAGGAGCATATTTCGCTGCTCTCTTCTTACAGCCATGGAAGGCATGACCCGCGTGAGCCTGTGAGCCCAGACTCCTGACCCGTATTCTGCAATTGATGTCAAAATACTGTGTGAGTACAAGTTGCATGGTACTGGGTCAAAAAAGGGAAACTGGGACAAAATAATTGAACTAATGGGGATTCACCTGGGGAACAAACTAGAAATCAGACGTAGCGGGGAGGAGCTTCGGCAAGAAAAGTGGGACAATGACGACACCGGTCGTAGAACACACGAACTACTGTCCAACATGGGCCGCTGGTGGCCGAGCGGTTCTGGCGCTACAGTCTGGAACCGCGCGACCGCTACGGTCGCAGGTTCGAATCCTGCCTCGGGCATGGATGTGTGTGTTGTCCTTAGGTTAGTTAGGTTTAAGTAGTTATAAGTTCTAGGGGACTTATGACCTCCGCAGTTGAGTCCCATAGTGCTCAGAGCCATTTGAACCATTTTGTCCAACATGACACGTATCACCTGCACAGGCATGAGGACCACTTCCCAATATTGAATAAATTAGCAAACGAAATTTCACAAAAATTCCTAAAGGAATTCCTACGGAACAACAACTAAGATCTCACATTTCATACCGACCTGACTTAGTGCACTTGTCCTGTTCCACCGAGGCGTGGACTTGGCCAGCCGCTTCATGGCTGGAATCCGCCATGTCTGGGATTAGGGAGAGGGTACGCCTTTCTTACCGATTCTGACACTCGCCGGATTTGACATAAGATTAAATATTAAGTTAGATCTAGGATAATCTAGGATAGTAACACTAGTGTAGTGCTGCAGCGATCAGCCACTCCGGACCAGCCCGGTGCCAGGGGCATGTTCACCGGGATTAGCTCGGTGAACACGGCCAACAATGTAGGTTTATACAGGGTGTTACAAAAAGGTACGGCCAAACTTTCAGGAAAAATTCATCACTCACAAAGAAAATATGTTATGTGGACATGTGTCCGGAAACGATTACTTTCCAAGTTAGAGCTCATTTCATTACTTCTCTTCAAATCACATTAATCACGGAATGGAAACACACAGCAACAGAACGTACCAGCGTGACTTCAAACACTTTGTTACAGGAAATGTTCAAAATGTTCTCCGTTAGCGAGGATACATGCATCCACCCTCCGTCGCACGGAATCCCTGATGCGCTGATGCAGCCCTGGAGAATGGCGTATTGTATCACAGCCGTCCACAATACGGGCACGAACAGTCTCTACATATGGTACCGGGGTTGCGTAGACAAGAGCTTTCAAATGCCCCCATAAATGAAAGTCAAGAGGGTTGAGGTCAGGAGAGCGTGGAGGCCACGGAATTGGTCCGCCTCTACCAACCCATCAGTCACCGAATCTGTTGTTGAGAAGTGTACGAACACTTTGACTGAAATGTTCAGGAGCTCCATCGTGCATGAACCACATGTTGTGTCGTACTTGTAAAGGCACATGTTCTAGCAGCACAGGTAGAGTATCCCGTATGAAATCGTGATAACGTGCTCCATTGAGTGTAGGTGGAAGAACATGGGACCCAGTCGAGACATCATCAACAATGCCTGGCCAAACGTTCACAGCAAATCTGTGTTGATGACGTGATTGCACAATTTCGTGCGGATTCTCGTCAGCTCACACATGTTGATTGTGAATCGATGAAGTACAGTACATACTGACGAAACTAAAATGAGCTCTAACATGGAAATTAAGCGTTTCCGGACTCATGTCCACATAACATCTTTTCTTTATTTGTGTGTGAGGAATGTTTCCTGAAAGTTTGGCCGTACCTTTTTGTAACACCCTGTATAAACGCTGGAACATCTGTAACGCTGCAGGTAAAGTAGACTAGCATAAGTAGCAAAAATAGTCAAACATTGGTAACCTAAGACATAGCAGTAGTGCCCATAGTGCATGAGTAAAGGAACTAATATTCTTAGAAATAGGCTGCAGTAATAATAATAATAATAATAATAATTTTATCGTATCAATTAGGACCCACTAATTTTTTAACGTGGTGGGTTGTTCATGTATCGTGTATATTGAAGAATAAAGAATTTTTTTTTAAATGAAAAAGAAATTATGTCCATGACGTGTAAATAAATGTAAACATTTCAACATGGGGTGAACATAAATTAAATCTACTCTCAAAACCGCGTATTTCAAAGCATTATGTATTGACGTAGCGTGTCGGGGAAAGCGGTGCCATTCAAATCGATGCGCTACCCTACGAACACTAACGTCAAGGGCGTTGAAGTTTTGACTTCATGCGATAAGAGGGCTGCTGCTGTGTCACGTGCTGTGACGGCCCGCGAGGTTAAGCACCTAAGTGAATCAGGCCCGCGGGTCACCAAAGGTTGCCCCGTGTCTGCCGTAGGTGTTCGTACTCCCATGGTATACACGAGCCTTATTCACTTTCCTGTCACAACATTATCATTTACCGTAAGATATGTACGAAAGTCGTCCACACTGGATACCTCAAGTACATAAATTTTATGAAGTTTGTTTTCTTCCTAATGACAAGAATACTTCGGGAAAACCCAAAATATCGTTAGATAGTAAAACATCCGCAAATCACCCAGGCTGGTTGACACCTCATAGCAGTGGTGGTTATGAATGATATCTGGGTCTGTTTCACACCGGTGTTCCCGTTAAGGGCAGGCCCAATGACTCAGTATCGCCACATTTATCGCCATCGATGCTAACTGTGGTTCGCTTTATTATCCTTTTAGTACTCCTAACTATTCTAAATCTATCGCTATACGTTTGCCATTGAGGGGACAAAAATGTGTATTAAGAAACAAAGACAATGTGAGAAGATTATATTCATTATACAGTGTGTTTCAAAAATGACCCGTATATTTGAAACGGCAATAAAAACTAAGCGAGCAGCGATAGAAATACACCGTTTGTTGCAATATGCTTGGGACAACAGTACATTTTCAGGCAGACAAACTTTTGAAACTACTGTAGTTACAATTTTCAACAACAGATGGCGCTGCGGTCTGGGAAACTCTATAGTACGATATTTTCCACATATCCACCATGCGTAGCAATAATATGGCGTAGTCTCTGAATGAAATTACCCGAAACCTTTGACAACGTGTCTGGCGGAATGGCTTCACATGCAGATGAGATGTACTGCTTCAGCTGTTCAATTGTTTCTGGATTCTGGCGGTAAACCTGGTCTTTCAAGTGTCCCTACAGAAAGAAGTCACAGGGGTTCATGTCTGGCGAATAGGGAGGCCAATCCACGCCGCCTCCTGTATGTTTCGGATAGCCCAAAGCAATCACACGATCATCGAAATATTCATTCAGGAAATTAAAGACGTCAGCCGTGCGATGTGGCCGGGCACCATCTTGCATAAACCACGAGGTGTTCGCAGTGTCGTCTAAGGCAGTTTGTACCGCCACAAATTCACGAAGAATGTCCAGATAGCGTGATGCAGTAATCGTTTCGGATCTGAAAAATGGGCCAATGATTCCTCTGGAAGACATGGCGGCCCAGACCAGTACTTTTTGAGGATGCAGGGACGATGGGACTGCAACATGGGGCTTTTCGGTTCCCCATATGCGCCTGTTCTGTTTATTGACGAAGCCGTCCAGGTAAAAATAAGCTTCGTCAGTTCAAATGGTTCAAATGGCTCTGAGCACTATGGGACTCAACATCTTAGGTCATAAGTCCCCTAGAACTTAGAACTACTTAAACCTAACTAACCTAAGGACATCACACACACCCATGCCCGAGGCAGGATTCGAACCTGCGACCGTAGCAGTCCCGCGGTTCCGGACTGCAGCGCCAGAACCGCTAGACCACCGCGGCCGGCAAGCTTCGTCAGTATACTAAATGCTGCCCACATGCATATCGCCGTCATCAATCCTGTGCACTATATCGTCAGCGAATGTCTCCCGTGCAGCAACGGTAGCGACGCTGAGGGGTTGCCGCGTTTGAATTTTGTATCGATAGAGGTGTAAACGCTGGCGCATGAGACGATATGTGGACGTTGGCGTCATTTGGACCGCAGCTGAAACACGGCGAACGGAAACCCGAGGCCGCTGTTGGATCACCTGCTGCACTAGCTGCGCGTTGCCCTCTGTGGTTGCCGTACACGGTCGCCCTACCTTTCCAGCACGTTCATCCGTCACGTTCCCAGTCTGATGAAATTTTTCAAACAGATCCTTTATTGTATCGCTTTTCGGTCCTTTGGTTACATTAAACCGCCGTTGAAAACTTCGTCTTGTTGCAACAACACTGTGTTCTAGGCGGTGGAATTCCAACACCAGAAAAATCCTCTGTTCTAAGGAATAAACCATGTTGTCTACAGCACACTTGCACGTTGTGAACAGCACACGCTTACAGCAGAAAGACGACGTACAGAATGGCGCACCCACAGACTGCATTGTCTTCTATATCTTTCACATCACTTGCAGCGCCATCTGTTGTTGAAAATTGTAACTACTGTAATTTCGAAAGTTTGTCCGCCTGAAAATGTACTGTTGTCCCAAGCATATTGCAACAAACGGTGTATTTCTATCGCTGCTCGTTTAGTTTTTATTGCCGTTTCAAATATACCGGTCATTTTTGAAACACCCTGTATAAGTAATACACTATATTTGGAAACCCTTAATTTACATTAGAACACGGACAACATTCATTTGTAGCATGCCATATCCAGCTGAAGGCACTCACTCATTGATCCAGAAGAGCTATCAAATTGGGATGGAGCGTGATATATCACTCGCTGTTCCAAATAGTTCCAGAAATTCTCTCACTGATTGCAGTCGGTTAGTTCAGCGGGTCAGTCGTTGAGCCAAAAGGTGCCTGAGCCTACGTCAATCCAGTAAAGTATGCGTGCAGCCTGTGGGTACGGTTGTTGTTGGAGTATCGAAAACATACTGAACATGAGGATGTAGAAGAAAGGGCAACACGGTTTATCAGGAACACTGAAGTAAGAACCCTTACTGATGTTCATTTTGCTCATTTGAAAATAAGCAAATAGTGTTTCGTAGGACCACATTAAATTTCACCAGTATGCCGTTTTCCAGTTTTGTTTGACGCTTTGAAAATGTGGAGCTTTTTGTGCAGCTAAGCGCAATGGTCTTTTTAAGGTATCTGACTCAGACTGTCTATTCCAAGTTCTCTCTGACCTGCAATCATTGACATTTCCTGTCGGCTTGTAAAATGAGGCATAGCATTTGCCTTCGGTCCTCTTGTAAGGTGGCAGAAGAAATGGTCAGATTCACACTTTTAAAAAACGCAGTGAGAAGGTGAAGATGATACCTAGCATAAATAGACAATTATGACAACATTTTCCTATCAATACGTAAGCTTTCGAAATGTGGTGCTACAGAAGAATGCTGAAGATTAGATGGGTAGATCACATAACAAATGAGGAGGTATTGAATAGAATTGGGGAGAAGAGGAGTTTGTGGCACAGCTTGGCTAGAAGAAGGGATCGGTTGGTAGGACACGTTCTGAGGCATCAAGGGATCACCAATTTAGTACTGGAGGGCAGCATGGAGGATAAAAACGTAGAGGGAGACCAAGAGATGAATACACTAAGCAGATTCAGAAGGATGTAGGCTGCAGTAGGTACTGGGGATGAAGAGGCTTGCACAGTATAGAGTAGCATGGAAAACTGCATCAAACCAGTCTCAAGACTGAAGACCACAACAACAACATGTAAGGCAAAAAGGGATGGCAGTCAATTGACAGTAATTAACACACCATTCCTATACAATACATGTCATTGAGCGGAAGGTAGAACAGGGAATGCAAGTCGAGTCGCTTTTAGTTTTGAAAAGCCAGCTCCACAATGGCGTAGCGAAACTGCGCTGCGGGAGTTACGCCGGCGACCTCTTAAAGGGATGGCAGGAAAGAGGACAGCGATCCCGGGCAAGGTGATTCAAGCTGGAGGGCTGCCTGTAGCGAAGGCATAGGTACAAGAGCAGAGAAGCTGCTTTAGAAAACTGCCTTTCGAAATTCCATCGGGATACAAACAAAAGAAAGTGACGCATTTTCGTCCAGCGAGTGCAACACATGGAAAGGTCAGTGTACTTTAGACGTCTGGAATGGGCACAAAACGTCCGATTGGCGTAAACTGATTAGGAAGGAGATAACTACTGAAATTTCTACGTAGTTTGATAGAAGGGACGTTGCGATTGGTAGAGGGTGTTTCTACAAAATGAGAAGAATGCTCCTATGGGTCAAAAAAAGTCGTGACATGAAAAAGGAAACCAAGTGGATGAAGGCAGTCTGCCACAAGTAGGACAAGAGAGAAATTTTGGGGGACTCTTCTCTGAACTGGCGTCAAGTGCAGAACAGAGCGCTTAACGCTCCGTACGACGCTCAGAAGAAATTGGTGTGGACACTGCGTTCAAAGCGGCTACACTCCTGCTAAAATTAGCTGTAGCAACATTTAGCTCCAACTGTGGAGAAACGAACCAGTCAAATTCGTTTACTGTTCTGTATAATACGCACACTGCTCCAACCATGCGCGTGTATATCGCCACATAATAAGACTAGGGCTGAGTACATGTTTTCTCGCCTAAAGAGAAACATAGCGAAAGTTTCTGCTGGAAAGTTCAGCGAAGGCCAGATTAGTTTTGTAGGAATTTCAGTGCGATAGAGCGGCCTTGCAGACAGCAGCATGTCGCAGGCGTAAGGTAAATACCGCGTGCAGAGGCGTAAACTTTGTTGGTTTACCAGCTTGCATCCAGTGTAAACTCGAGCGGCCTTGGGTAATCTTGCACTCAAAGTTGTCACTTGGCTAACCATCCACCGTAGACTTGATTGTCATCCTAAATAGTACCGAACTTTGAACCGGAATCGGACGATTTTCGTAATACTGACCAACATCATAACGTATGTGTAGGAGCAATTTTGTAAAGAAACGTCCAATTAAACTTCCATATTATTGTGCTTAGGATCAATGTAAAGAAACTTACAACTAAACTTTCGTAATATTGTGCTTAAGATTTATGTCCTTTCAGAGAGTTCATATTTAACATTGTTGTGTATAGACTTATTTCACTTTTTGATGTTGACAAGATGCGTTATCCATTGCGCTGTTTTTATGTTGGCGAGTTGGAAACTGTGTGAGAAGCTGTAATGTGGTGAGAAATATTGCGACAATAAACTTGTCATTTCATCTCACACAGTTTTACTCAATTCAAGAATAAGCAAAACAAAACGAACCCCCGCAACCTTACACCAGTTTATTAGAATTTTTTACGACCGTAGTTCTTACGTAGTGTTACAAGGCTGCAAGTCGTGATGCATTCCTTGTAGACAGGTTTGACTATCCACGTTCTTACACGAAGAAATCGGGCAACTTTATTCACTGTATGTTCATGAGCATATCCAAACATGGTAGCTCAATTTGTCTATTACGCCGACCTATATTGCAGAGCTGACTCCTTAGAACCGACTGGTACAAAACGGAACTTGACTGCCATGACCTTAGTCACCTGTGGAGGGTCACATAACGGCATGGTACCAGTTCTATACTACCTACAGCGTCCCACATCGAACAGTCTGCTCAGTTTAACTAACGTTCTATCCCGTAGGTGCTTACGCATAAAACAAAGCAACACGTTGCCGAAAAACGAAGAAATAAGAAATCGTAAACATGACGAAAAATATATGACAGAAAATTTCATTGCTCCAATAACATGTGTTTTATAAATGAGTTAATGTATGATATCAGAGGGTAATGATGCTCTCCTTTAATACATATCGTTCTTGTAGAAGTTTCAATCAGACTGGGAGGTTTTATACAATTATTGTCTGACTCCTCAGCAGCGTGAAACTAAAGGTATAGCAGGAGATTGTAACACTTATGCAGAACAGAATTTGGTAAGACACTCCTATGTAGCAGTCGTTTGGAATTCTGTGGTAAACGGTGCAGCAGTCTAATTGTCTCGTTGTGTCTTATTATTCTCAGTGACGATAACTTTTCTGTACAGTGCCTCTTTCATTGCCGACAGCCTTAGATACAAAATACTGGCGCCTCAAATACCTGTACGCTTGTGAGATCATGCGCTACCTGTTACGTTCCGAGATACAGCGCATGGAGTTGCTCTGGGGCTCCTACTTCTGATTCTACTGGTGATAGAAACATAACGTCAAGTTTTGTGGGCAGCCATTGCGCTAGAAGCACTCGTATACCCAACAGAAAGATCGTATTACTCTAACTGTCCTACGGTATACAGTTAAAGTTTTAATATTACACACTTCCTCCAGCTTAGCTACATGAAGCAAATTGGTTGGTTCTGTTTGTATTAGATGTGGTCTACGGTGCGCGTTGGCAAGGTTTATGGAGTCACCATGTAGTTAATAGACGCTTCCTGAGAACTCGCAAATCACTGTTTTGGATACCAAAACCAAGCCGCGTATTACAAGATGGCTGTGCTCAGCAAATGGCTGAAATTGTTACGGTATATTGCTAATATCTCGATGGCTAACGAACTTGATAATGTTTTTTATATCTTTATTCGTTCCCGAGATACAGAGATTAAAATTTACCCTGCTTGTATATGTAAAATGTGCACGTAAAATCCCGTGTGAGCGGGAAATGTAGGTTATTAAGTGATGTAGTACGGAGAAATACGCTTTAAAGTGTCTCTTATCATCAGAAGGGTTCTGTTGTTGTAATAATAAAGCACATGCAAAATTTTGGTGTATGTAAAATCCGGTCTGAGGTGCAAAATCATACAGTTTTGCGTTATTTCAATTTCATGTAAGTGAACTATCACAATTTTACTGACCGACAAAGTTCTCTCCCTATGAGTGACGTGCCCTGTTTTGGCAGGGAAAAGAAGGCAACCAGCGGAAAAAATGCTCTTTTCGGAGCACAAATAAGGTTAACATGCTCCTGTATATTAAAAGGCTGACTCTACAGTGGGGTACAAGCCACCTTATTACACCTTCGTTAGAATCTGTAAAATTTCCGCATAGTATTTGACATACGAACGTATTTGCACTTTTTTATGCTGAGAAAGAAGTAGCACTGCCAATAGTGAAGAGGCGGAAAAGTAATAAATACTGGAACATAGTAGACACTAGATGTGGTATAGAAAGAGGGAAGGAGACAGAGAGAAAGAGAGAGAGGCAATATGTAATACGTCTAGTTATAGGGTAGTTGATGAATACTTCGATGCCACTAAAAATTAGTAGATTGTATAGTACCCGACCCAAAATATGTAATGGACAAAACTTAGAAAGTATGGTTTGTCTTAATTTCTATCGGCACATTAAACTGTATGGTTCACTTACATACCGAATAAAGATCAGTAACATTACGTCAGATCATTTCACTGCAATTAACAGAAAGTTGCAATTGGAAAACATAATGATGTAGATTAGCATATTGTCGTACATTTCAGAAAGATTTATAATTTTATTCTCGTGATTACATTATTATATTCCTATGGAAATGACAGAGGAAATATCTATGCTGTAATGAAACCAATAATTGATTTGGAAAATTCGTATATTTCAACTTAGCGAGGAGAAAGACTTTCGGAACATTTATCAGGCATATGATGCATTTAACGTGATTTGTGCACTTTATGTATCATATCAATAACGAAAAACCAATTAGATCAATTGTAATTAACTTTTTCACTAACGATTCTCTAACATTTTGATGT
Source organism: Schistocerca nitens (assembly GCF_023898315.1). Taxonomy (NCBI): domain Eukaryota; kingdom Metazoa; phylum Arthropoda; class Insecta; order Orthoptera; family Acrididae; genus Schistocerca; species Schistocerca nitens. Next base: position 256,331,121 of record NC_064618.1, read on the forward strand.
AAACACTATTGATTTTCAGCCTTTTGACACAGAATTTTAATCTGAATTCCATCTTGGCATTTTGTACTATACATCAGTTAATGTTAGACATAAAACTGAACGTGAAAACAAGATTTAATTAATGATTTTACTATAGGCATTGTTATTGTAACTTCATAAACAACTTTCTGCACCAGAGTTAAGAGAACAGTATTTAGAAACTTATTCAGAATTAATAATCATTTATTGCATTTAACACTGTACTAAAAGATTATTGTAAATCATTAACTTTTCATTATAAAATCAGTAAACGTAATTGTTTTTGACAATATTTCTAAGAATATACATTGTTAAGATAGGGTATATATCGAGCGGTGCAAAGTACTTGCAGTCAGTCGCAGTTTGGCCAATGTCATGACGCAAAGTCTTCTGACAGAAGACAGTTTACGTGTGAACATCTTTGGAAATGCTTATGGAAAATACATCGGCTGTTACAAATTCATCAGTGTGTTGGAAAATTTAACATCGAAGCTTTCATCATTTCCACAATCCACCCAAATCAATATACGTCCCCTAATGGACTTTAGTTGAGGAGAATATTCGACGGTTCAAAGCTAAGTATTCGATTCTCGTAATGAGAAGTATTTTAGCCAGACCTGCAGTTGGAGTAACAGAGTGAAAGAGACAGTGCTAGTGCGAGACGAATAAAGAGAAGGCGAAAGTGAAAGAAGGTGAGATCCAGTGACAATGAGAGAAAATAAAGAATGGCTCTGAGCACTATGGGACTCAACTGCTGTGGTTATCAGTCCCCTAGAACTTAGAATTACTTAAACCTAACTAACCTAAGGACATCACACACATCCATGCCCGAGGCAGGATTCGAACCTGCGACCGTAGCAGTCGCACGGTTCCGGACTGCGCCCCTAGAACCGCGAGACCACCGCGGCCGGCGACAATGAGAGTGTCTACGACAATTACAACATTAGAGAGAGAGGGTCAGTGAGAACAGACAATAACAGGAAAGATTAAATGAGATGAGAGCAGTAAAAGAGAGCAAGAGGGAGGGAGGGAGTGACAGTGAGAGGAGACAAAATTAGTGGAACAACGGCTGTGATACAGCAGACAGTGGCAGTTAGCAAGATACTGAGAGATAACGACAGTACGTTGGCTTCAATGAGTGAGTGAATGAAGATGGGCAAGTGGGAGTGGATGGTTACGAGCTACTTACAGCGATGTTGTAGTGGATGTGAGTGAGCTACAATTAGGGTGGCTTGTGGGAGTTTGAGTTGAGTTGCACGTTAAAGAGAGCACAAGTATGTTCACATGTCAGTTTCTTGGGAAAATTTTGAAGACGCTCAAGACAGCAGAATGAGGCAGCTGGTGCTCCACTTTCAGGGTCTTTTAATAAACAGGAGCATTTTCGCTTATTTTGTGCTTCAGAAGCAGCATCTTTCTGCTGGTCGGATAAGGTTCGTGATTGGATTAAAAGGTAAACACCGTGGCATGTGAAATTAGTTTCGAACGTACAGCTAGGAAGAATGATATTACCATTACTACAAACAAAATTCATTAATGACTCTAGTAAGTTGTCGGAAGCTCCATGAGACCGTCCGTAGATTTCTTTGTCCTATGGCATCTAAGTATATTTTACTATCGAATCACTTCATTTTTAATCCCTAGCAAAAATCTAATTGTATTTAATTTGATGGCCTTAGGGGGTTGGCATCAGGAATACCTCAAACCTCTCTATGCGCTGTGGCACTGCTATCTTCCGTGGTTTGTTAGATACTCTGCCTCGATGCTATCCAGTCTAGGCTGGTGAGGACAGCATCCTCCATGTAAAAAGTGAATCTGCTCATCTCTTTTATTTACCATTTTCCGTCGCTATAAAATTGATTACATTTTGCGGGGTTGATCAAGCCCGGGAGCTCTCTTAGTACTACGAGGTAAGAAATGGCATTTGCTGAGACATTTTGGAGCCATTCTCTCCGCGAGGACCTGGTGATGTTAAATTCTGTTTGCAAGTACAAGATCAGAAAGTCTTGACTGAATTTTACTGACGATGAATCAGGAATGTTAAAATGTACCCACAGTTCGGAATTTACTAAAATCAAAACATCTTTCCTTCGCAGATCTGGTCAGAGTATATGACTGTGCAGGCAGCCAGTTGATGGGAGTAGACGTAATTGCTCCTGAAACTATAGGCACAGTATTATTAAGTAAGAGAACAATTTTATTTACATAAGCGCTGTTCAACCACCTTAGGACAGTACTCCACCGCAGAGTATACCACTCTCTTTGCAAAAGTCCGTTAAGTTGGCACTGATGATCCTAATGTGATTCCACATTTGAAAGAGATCAATTCTTGCACTCATCTACAGTTCGAAAGACAGTTCTATCTAACGTGACACCTATGTATTTTGGCTTGTTGTGGCTATAATGTGAGTCATCTGTACAGACATACAGATCTCTAGTCGATTGCCTGTTATTAAGGTAGAAGGAAGTCATTTCTGTATTAACAGCCTTAACCCCCATTTACGGAAGTATTCTGCCAGTGCAGACAAATCAGAGGTCAGGATTTCTTCCATAGTTTCAAACAAAGTGCGCCATGTTGCCCTATATGTGTCCCCTGGGTTCTGCTAGATCGCAACAGCTGGCAGTCTGAAAATCTCTTTAGATCTCCTGCTTATACGAGAAGTACGCAGGAAACTGTTCGTAGATGGTGCTATTGGTGTAGGGTTGTTGCAAAGCCAGATATCTGAAGTAAATCGCAGAAAGAGATGCAGAGAACCAACGTTCTGTAAAGCGACTCAGTATACTGGTTGTTATTGCCGCAAGCAAGGGGAAACACTTATTTTTGTTTGATCACACGAATGATACTAGTTCACTGGGAAAACCACAACCTTGAAATATCTAAAAGAATGCGTTCGATGTGATTTACAACACAAACACCTTGTAGAACAATGCCGAGGGAAAAGAAAATCACTGTAATATTCCAAGGAAATGTGCGTCGTACACGACAGAGGCAGCTTACATAAGCTTAGATCCATCATTTCTTAAGTACAGCTCGTTATTTTAGGTGTCTTAGAAGGGAGAATTAGAAGAGGACCCAAAATACATCCAAATAGCAGCAGACAGTCACAGCTTAGCTTAGCTTACCAGGAATAAGAGCGTCTCTGCTGCTCATCGAACTCAAGAGTCAGACGGAACAATTCACGCTGTGGAAATTTCGATATCGTACATCCCACAAACCGATGTTTTTGTATTGGACAGTATGTCAAATCATTGGTGAAAGCGAGAAGGGCATACGTCATTCACTTGGGAACTGTCCGCCGTTTCAGTTATACCGGAACAGTGGAAGACAGAGTATGCGTTTCCGCGTAAGATGAGTTTGTTCTAAATGCTGAGTGTCTGTCGTCGCATCACGGCATATATTTCATCGCAAAGCTCCAACCAAGTCGCAATATACTCTTGTGATAGGTTACAGCTTTCAGAACAGTAAATACTCTTAAGAAGACGCAACTATGTCCTGATAAAAAGGCGGGTACAGCTGGACAAAAAAGATGGGCACACGTTGCCATTGTGAGAGGAGTCCGAGTTCATAGGTACATCAGCAACCAAACTGTCTATGGATGCGCCATGTGTCTGAGAAAAATATTACTCTGGGCGTCCACCAGATCAAGGATAGGAGGAACTTCCAATAATGAGATTGGTATACATTTTTACGCGATCTTTGAAGAAGGCCCAAATGCAATAACTAATGATTATGAGCGACGAGAGGGATTTTCATTTAAGTGGATCAGACTTCCCTCTGCACGGTGACTGCGTGGTTTGCCTTAACTGCCGGTCGGAGTGGCCGAGCGGTTCTAGGCGCTACAGTCTGGAACCGCGCGACCGCTACGGTCGCAGGTTGGAATCCTGCCTCGGGCATAGATGTGTGTTATCTCCTTAGGTTAGTTAGGTTTAAGTAGTTCCAAGTTCTAGGGGACTGATGGCCTCAGAAGTTCAGTCCCATAGCGTTCAGAGCCATGTTTTGCCTTAGCTACCGCTGGTGTAGCGGGACCCTTCCTTTTTAAAGCGGAGCAGGGTGTAATACTGACAGTTCTTCCTACCAGAATTCCGGAGTTATCAGATAAACAGAGGAAGTGTTTATATTCAGCAGGATACTGCAACATCGCTCACTGCTAATGCATCCAGTTATGAGGAACAATTTCCCTGCACACCTCATTTCTCGTTTCGGTGACCAGTCGTGGACTAAGTTCCCAGTCTTTTCCATGTGAGTTGTTCTTGTCAGGGTACTTGAAAGAGCTTCTATGCCAGCGAACCCAAAAGCTTAATGGAATGGAAGGCTGACATTAAAGCAGAGGTGTGTTTGATTGGCCATTAACCAACGCCTGTTGCCCCTATTTATGAGCACCTTCCGGCGAAGAGTTGAAAATTGTATTAGAGAGAATGGCCGTCACTTGGATGACAATTTTCCGCAAGTGACCAAGTACATGTGGACCTTTGATTTTGTACAAATGAAAGATTTTTCTTAAAAAATCAACGTACTGTTGTTCATTTGAAGGCTCGTGAGAAATCTTATCCAATTTTCTGCTGAAAGGTACTTGTTGAATTATTAAGATTAACGGTGGTGCAAATGGGGTAAATGTCTGGGGGTTATAATTGACAAAACTGTGTTATTGGTCTACACGAGTATATCAGATTCTTCCGTCATCAGACATCCCATCCTTCTGGCAGTTTTGAATCGCTCATCAACCGAAAGTGTAATGGCCATACCGGATTCTATTCACAGAAAAATGAATTTAGGAGAGAAATCTTAATCTAATGCTGTACGTGGGTAACGCTAACTTTGTACAGCCTTACGGAGACGACTACCAGATCTTTGCTTGTAACTGATAACTGTCTGATTTGCGCTACCGACTACATCTACGTGGGACAGAAAAACTGTCAATTTAACAGAAGCATTACAAACTGCAATATTTATTGATATTATCTTGACCATTGTACATAGTATTTGACAAAAAATGAATAGAAAGTTACTTCATCTAATAGCGTTAAGGCTCTAAGCATTATGGGACTTAACATCTGAGGTCATCAGTCTCCTAGACTTAGAACTAATTAATCCTAACTAACCAAAGGACATCACACACATCCATACCCGAGGCAGGATTCTAAGCTGCGACCGTAGCAGCAGCGCGATTCCGGACTGAAGCGCCTAGAACCACTCGGCCACAGGGGCTGCCTCATCCAAATGCCCGTTACTCATTCGCATCTGAGTGAATACTAATTGGTAGAAGTTCAACATGCGGCCTTCTCCGTGTAATAAGGAGATAGCTTCTATACTGGAGAGGATGTTAATCTCACAAACACGGGGCATGCGCTGTTAAAGGAATTCATGTAAACCAAAATTGAACTCCGATACTTTAGCAAAGAAGCTGGGCACGTATGAGACACACGGAGGGAGGCAAGTTGGAGCTCCGCTGATTAAAGCTTTGGTGGTTCATAACAGTATGTATCGTTTGGGAACCACGTCTTTCTGCAAGAAAAACCGGACATTCACACTAACTGAAATAATGAGTCCGAATTATCTGATTATTTAATTATTCTACAAGAAAAATGAAGTACTCATGAAGCTATCAATTACTCTGGCGTCTAGAAACCACCGCTAATCACATTTACGATTACATGTCTGTTACCAGTTCTGCTTGAAGCTGACGCAGCTCCACACGGCAGCAGCCTCTGCGGTCTTCCATCACTTATCCACTTCATCAGACAAGGACCTGATTTGCGCAGCGCCCGAAGTTTATCTGAAAACCTCAGCATTGAATTTACTCCCAGTCACTGCCCGCTTTCCTTTGACTATGACCAACAACGAAGTTATTGTTCATTATCTCCGTAACTCTCCAACACAGTCTGACCGAAATTTATACAATTACACAATTATCTGCCTGCACTTTCAGCAACGCTTATCAGGACTGTACTCCTCGCGTTGCTTAATTAACTGAATACACTCCAGATACCTATACCGCATCTTGATTGCCTTCTTTTGCAGTTCTCACCGGACACTCCCCCGTCACATTTTTCTCCACGACGGTACAGCCTAGACTCTGAGAAGAGTTTCCTTCTGGCATGAAAAAGCTACTAGAAGCTTCTAGAAGCCTCTGCCAAAGAGTCTGAGGAGCTAATGAAACGCCTCTTCTGAAAATTTGGCGGGAGGATCCGTTTCTTAATCGGCGGATGACCTACGAGTCATGTAGGCCACACATAAATATGCCGTTTGGCGTTCCTCCGGTTTTTTATCGTGTTCATCCCACTATTGTACCACAAAAGCTAACGGAAGGTCCCTGCCTTACTTCACCAACGTAGAGTAGAAATGCCTTCTGACACTAAGATAAACTTACATTCTCATGCGCTACAGTAAACAGACACGGAGTTGTAATTTGCTGATGGGAAAGGACACGTAAACATTAAAAACAAAATTCAGATTGTGCGGAAATTTCATGGCTCTGAGCACTATTGGACTTAACATCTTAGGTCATCAGTCCCCTAGAACTTAGAACTACTTAAACCTAACTAACCTAAGGACATCACACACATCCATGCCCGAGGCAGGATTCGAACCTGCGACCGTAGCAGTCCCGCGGTTCCGGACTGCAGCGCCTAGAACTGCATTGCCACCACGGCCGGCGGAAATTTCATCTGGGCATCGCTGTTACCGTACAGATTTGAAAACAGGCAAAAACGTAATGCGATATAAATTAAATTAATGGATCCTACAACCAGTGAAGGAGGTACAGGGTGACAATTATCGAATTATAAGAAACACAGACATCATAATTTCTGAATGGTTAGCGTTAGGGTGTTCAAACTGTATGGTTGCCCGCTGCGCATGATGGGAATTAGTATGAGCATTATGGTTTTATAACGACGAAGTCCACTTTCATTAGTATGGGTTCATCAGTAAGCAAAATCGACGCTTTTGGTGGACTGAGAAACCGCATTTCATGATCGGGAAGTCGCTTCACCCTCAACGGGTGATTGTGTAGTGTGAAACGTCCTGTCATGGAATAATCAGTGCGATATTTATTGATGTGACTACCGAATGGTATGTGAACGTTTTGGAAGATGATTTCATCCCCATTATCCAAAGTGACCCTGATTACGACAATGTCTTGTTCATGCAAGACGGAGCTCGACCCCATCGAAGCAGGAGAGCGATGTCCTTGAGGACCACTTTGGGGTCCGCATTCTGGCTATGGGGTATCCGGAGGCCACTGGCATGGGCATCAATTGGCCGCCACATGCTCCGGATCTGATCACATGTGGGTCCTTTTTGTGGAGCTATGTGAAAGTCAAGGTGTACAGCAATAACCGCAAGACCATTGCTGAGCTGAAAACAGCCATTCAGGAGGTCATCGACAGCGTGGATGTTCCGACACTTCAGCGGGTCATGCAGAATTTCGCTATTCGTCTGCGCCACATCGTCGCCAATGATGGCAGGCATATCGAACATGTCATAACCTAAACCGGAAGACAACAACCATCTGCACCAACAGCTCGACGACGTTTGCAGCAGCATGGACTATCAGCTCGGAGACCATGGATGCGGTTACCCTTGACGCTGCATCACAGACAGGAGCGCCTGCGATGGTGTACTCAACGACGAACCTGGGTGCACGAATGGCAAAACGTCATTTTTTCGGATGAATCCAGGTTCTGTTTACAGCATCATGATGGTTGTTCTGGGTACTAATTTCTCAGGATCTATGCACCAAAATTGCGTGAAAATGCGATCACATGTCAGTTCTAGTATAATATATTTGTCCAATCAATACCCGTTTATCATCTGCATTTCTTCTTGGTGTAGCAATTTTAATGGCCAGTATTGTACACATCGTTATTTTATCAACAGCCCTAGCGTGCGGGAAAGAATGGTTACAGTTATAACAATGCTGTAAGAAACACCGACGTGACGTCTCGTACTTCTGTGAGTGACTCACACGTGTTGGGCCATGGCCTGCACGTCGGGCCGCAGCAGGTCCCTCTCCTGCAGCAACTCCGGCAGGCGACTCCTCAGCGAGAAGTACGCGTCGAGCGCCACCTTGGTGCGCTCCAGGCTGCACTTGCAGTTCAGGTACAGCCGCTCCAGCCGAACCTCATCTGGACAAACACACATGTAACATGTTAGTCTGCAGACTTTCGTGGCCCTTGTCACTAAAATTAAAATCTTCTGGGTTGTTAGGCCGCATCATATTTCCTTCTAAAAAAGTGGACGTTTCGACCCCTCTTGTGGGATCCTCTTCAGGATGAAACACATGAATGCAATTGGTGTCCCTTCGTGATTGGATAGAAAGGCACTATTCCACACTTTCGCCGGAGAAGGGTTATTGGTTGAAATTCCTTCTACTGCTATTGGCTATCCATCATCGTTGGCTGGATGCGAAACGGACAGAGTAAGAGAGGGAGAAAGTTTACCAAAAAACATTATTGTCCACCGAGGTGACTTGCAGCGCGTTGTTCGTATTGCTCGCACACCGCGGCCGCATATTTTCTTCCTTGATGGCGGGGAACCCTAATGCCCAAAGCCTATAGCCGTCCCCTCTATTGAAATTAGAAGTGTTCTTGGCAATTTCAACTGCTTCTTGGACCTTTCTTCTATAAATGTTCGTTTCTTCAGCAAGCACACGTACTTTATTAAAATCTATGCCTGAGCCACACATCTCATGATGTTCCTCTACTGCCGACTTCGTTTTTGCCGCATGTGCTGTTCGTGCTCCTGATGCGTTCTTTAACCGTTCTTCCCGTTTCGCCTATATGCGCACTGTCACAGCCACATGTCACTTGATAGACGCCTGCATTGTGGAGACAACCAGGTGGATCCGTTTTCCGTCGGAAAAATCTTTTATTTTGTTTTGATTAAAGAAAGACTTCTGGATAACACTTTCTTTAAAATTCTGCTTATGCGGTCGGTGACCCGAGAAACGAACGGTAACCTAACGGAGTGAGAAGGCGGTATCTCGTCATTCTTATTAGCGTGGCTCCCCGCCATCAAGGAAGTAAATATGCGGCAGCGGTGTGCGAGCAATACGAACAACGGGCTGCAAGTCACCTCGACGGACAACAATATTTTGGGTAAACGTTCCCCCTCTCTTGCTCTGTTCGTTTCGTATCTAGCCAATGATGATGGCCAACCAATAGCAGTAGGAGGAATTTCAACCAATAACCCTTCTCCAGCGTAAATGTGGAATAGTGCCTTTCTATCCAATGACGATCGGCTACCAATACCAACCATAAGGGTTCAGCCAATAACGCCCTTTATTCTGCATCAGCGCTGGAGTCACAGCCTCTGACGATGGCCCACCAATGGTAGCTACGAGAATTTTAAACGATGCTTCCACTTCTCCAGCACAAAATCTGGGGAAGTCCCCTTTATAAGAGAATGTTACACTGATCTCTGACAGTATTCTAGCAATAGTCGACACAGTACATCCTGAAGACGACCCCAGCAGTTGGGTCGAAACGTCGATTACTTTAGAAGGAAATATGACGCGGGCTAACAACCGAGAAGATTTTAACTTTACACACGTAACAGCTTTTCACATTCACTGAGCACTATTTTTACAACGAAGATTGTTACCGATTGTACAGACACAATGTACTCGTATCATCGTGGTAGCAACAGCTCCCTTTTTTGTGTCTGTGACTGATGAAGATGAGCGTGAAACTCAAAAGGAACTATCTTGACGCAAAGTCACTTCTCAGTGTAAACATGGTACCCACCCGAGACAAAACAAAATTTCACTTACGACCATTCTCCGTTAAATAGTTCAAATTGTTAAGAACCGTACAAGAAACTCAGCGCGCGCGTGCGCGCGCTCGCGTGGGACTCTATGAGAATGCCTATGACTCCAAAAACAAATCTGGTAAGTATCACAGTTCACATGTGTGCGGTAGGGCAATGCTAACACGACTGTCTGCTAAAATGTAAGATGGTGTCTCATGAGCTGCAGACACTTATATTACTGTTTTAGATATGGAATCATTGCTTTGGCTATTGCTGGTATGCAGATACTGTTGTTGCAACTGAGGTACAGACGGGACTATGTTTATTATTATAAAATGCACATTTAATGGCTTTCGACAGTACCTACTAAGAGTAACGCAGCTACATAATGCTTTCTGTAGTTACCCGTTCCCCAGTTTCCTAGCAGAGTGGGTGCCATCTGCTTGTCAATCGTAGCCTTAGGCCCATTCCAGCCTCATGTTTTGTCCGTTTCACAGCAACCCACAACAAGCTATACCGTTACTAAGGGCTATCCAATTCCATTTATAAAACCATAGATCAAGAAATATCTCATTTGATAGGATACTACGACAGCAGACACTATAAACTACTCTATTTTCCGCTATAACCACTTGCCAGGCAGGTCGTTTTTATCCACTGAACTTCTTATGAAACCCTACGTCGTACATATTGAAATAACGTGTTTCGTTGTTACAAAATAGACTAATACGAGGGACATATTAATGGTACCCCTAAGGTCAGAGGAGTCATAATCTAAAACATCCAATAAATCTTTCCGTAACAATACAGTGGGGTAGCGCCCGAGTCTTACATATCTTCAGCAGTTGATGACAATTTTCATGTTATAGCATAAGACTCGTGGAGCCCATTGATCTCATGAAGAAATCTAGCGACTTTTGTTTCAGAGGCGCACAACTGATATAAAACTGGTAGCACCATGCGGTTGATAACACTGAGTGGCTTTGAACCATGGGGGTAGTCATTGTTATCGCTTTCTTTTCCAAATTATATTAACACAACAAAGAAAACGTTTTGCATCACATCCATACTTTGGAACGTGTGGAAGTTTCAAAGAGATCAGGTAGCTAAAGAAAACGCTTCATTAAACTAGAAAATATCTTTGCCTTAAGTCATGAACCTAACTTTCAAAATAAATGTTCTACGTTCGAAAGTTCACATAATAGCATATCTGTAAAATCAAATTCTGTTACTGCCTAATATTCCCCACCAGCGATGGTCAACCTCCTGCTTCGTAAAATATTTAGATCATCCTTGGCATGCTGTTCCAAGGTTTCCGAGATGACGATGTCGCTGGCCGCTGTGGCGGAGCGGTTCTAGGCGTTTCAGTACAGAACCGCGTGACTGCTACAGTCGCAGGTTTGAATCCTGCCTCGGGCATGGATGTGTGTGATGTCCTTAGGTTAGTTAGGTTTAAGTAGTTCTTAGTTATAGGGGACTGATGACCTCAGATGTTAAGTCCCATAGTGCCCAGAGCCATTTGAACCGTGACGATGTCCCTCTCCTCTCCTCTCCTCTGAGGTCATGCAGTTTGAGAGAACGGTTCCAGCAATGATGCACTTTAAGTTCAACTGCTCCTGAGCATGTTCAGTCTGATTCGTGTCAGAAGGTAGGTCACGCTATTGCATTCTATTGGTTCCTGCGTTCCGGAAAAAGTTTTATCGACTTAAAGTACGAACCTGTCACCGCAGTGTTGATGTAGGTCATGAAAATAAGTTGGATTTTGTGCAGATACTACAAAGCCCTTAAATTACACAGGGCAACGAAAAGCTTTTTTTATTTAGATAGCTGATCTGCATAGATTTTTATGAGCTGAATCCAAATCTAGCCTTACTTTTTTTGTATCACCCGTAGTTTTCGAGCAATATGCTTTATATTACATAGTATAAAAATCTTATGTTATACAGTAAATGGGGAAATCAATGAAACTCATTGTTACAATATAAGGTTGGTTTGTATTTACAGTACGCTACTTTACACAACGATATGTGTTAATAGAGGTTTCACTTGTCAGCTCTAATTGGTTTATATTGTCTTTCTCTTTTTTCTTTGAAGTTTCTTGTGTAGTTTTTTCTACGATGAGTCGCTTGCTGAACTTCTCGGTGAAGTGACCAACAGCAGTCCCCCATCATGTTGCTGTTTCAGCGACCTTGGTAGAGTTTTTCCATCACTTTAATGTCCTGGTGAGAACGCTCTCACTAACATCTCCCATATTGTCAGAGAAGTAATCAAGGTGACTGTTCAAAAAGTGAACTTTCAGGCTCATTAAACATCCTAAAGTTTGAATCTTCTTTAGCATTGTAGCTATAACAGAAACATATTCTGGGTCTTTTTCATGTCCTAAGAACTGAGGAGGTATTGAATAGAACTGGGGAGAAGAGGAGTTTGTGGCACAACTTGACAAGAAGAAGGGACCGGTTGGTAGGACATGTTCTGAGGCATCAAGGGATCACAAATTTAGCGTTGGAGGGCAGCGTGGAGGGTAAAAATCGTAGAGGGAGACAAAGAGATGAATACACTAAGCAGATTCAGAAGGATGTAGGTTGCAGTAGATACTGGGAGATGAAGAAACTTGCACTGGATAGGGTAGCATGGAGAGCTGCATCAAACCAGTCTCAGGACTGAATACCACAACAACAACAACAACAACTTTGTAACGGTTTGCTTGAATGATACCCATACTTCTTTCTCATGTAAGGTCAATGTGGATTCAAAGTTAACATCAAACATCGATTTTCTAATGTCAGGTCCGACAAAGACGCCTTCTTTTATTTTAACTTCTGAAAGGTGTGGAAGCTTTTGGCAGATATACTTAAAACATGGTCCATCTTTAGACAAAGCCTTTACAAACTGATTCATTAGCCCTAACTTTATATTTAGGGGTGGTAGGAGTACGTGTTTTGGATCTGCAAGGTATTTGCGTAAAACTTTCTTCTCGCCAGGTTTTAAAGACTCCCTCACAGGCCAGTCCTTTCTGCACCAGTGTTTATCCCTAGCCCTACTGTAACATTCACACAAGAAACATGGAAATTTGGTAAAGCCACCTTGCTGACCAAGGGGCATGCATGTTACTTTTAGATCGCCACATCTCACCCAGCCATGAGCAGAATAGCCTATTTTATTTAGCACTATTTGTAGGTTTCCGTAACTTTCTTTCCTATGCACAGAATGTCCAACAGGTATAGATGCATACATTGCGTAATAAAACAGCCTTTAAACTACTGATATTCTTCACGTGTCGTCGACCAGACAATATTTCGGCGAACCAGCTGGCCGCCATCTTCAGGTGAGTCAACGCTAGTGCACTGCCTCGCCGGAACCAGAACTGACTTCCAGCCACAACGACGGCTGGTCCGCCGAAATATTGTGTCTGTACGACGACATGATCCGGCTGCAAACCCGTGAAGAATATCAGCAGCTATTACGCCGGGAAAATCTACGAAATCACAGCCTTTAAACTAGTTTTGGATAATCAATAAACAGCCTCCAGTCTTCCTTTTTGTATTCAGTACCAAACTCATTCTTCAGACTGGGAATGTCTGAGAAGTACACTAAATCACCTTCTTGTTGAAAAAACTTGGAAAATTGCTGCTCTCTCTCTTTCTATACATGTATATGCCTGTTACAACTGCCAATAAGTTCTTTTCTTTTAATCTAGAGCCAAGCAATTCAGGTTTGCTTTCGTTAAGCCCAGATCCATAGCCAAATCGTTAAGTTCGGTACGAGTAAACCTTTTGGGCTCTAGACTTTCTATATTACAATGGAATTCATCATAATCTGGTTCATCTAAATCACACTGTACATCAGAAAATACTTCATTTGGAATAGAATTTTAATCATCTGTTGGTTCAGGAACCGGAAAATCTACACCATGCCCTACTGGTCGGATGGCGGACGGAAGGTTGGGGTAGCTTATTACCTTCTTGTTTTTCGAATTATGACCAGTAATATCAACACTGCAAAAGTAGCAATCATCGGAAATATTTCTTGGCTCCCTCCATATCATGGGAACAGCAAATCTAAAGGCTTTTTTCTTCTTTTTGGACCATTTTCACAGATCTTCAATACACACCTAAAATACTTTATGTGGCACCCGGTACTTACCTTCTCGCCAAGTTTAGATCCAAATTATGATGGATAAACCTTTTTCACAAAGTGTGTAATGTTTCTTTGATGTCTGTTAGTCACAAACCCACCACAAATATAACAAAAACTGTCAAAGTTTTTACAACCACGCTTACACATTGCACTGAGCACACGTACAGGAAACGGGAAAGTGAGGCTAGGCTAACAGCAAACAAAACGCTATCCGTTAGTAAAAAAATAGAATCTACTTTTTTTTTAAATCACATGTTTTCAGCAGTGCTACCAACGTCATCTACATTCATTACACCTCCTTCTTAAATTATTTTAACTATATAAAAGTTCCCCCCCCCCCCTCCCCAAGAACCATGGACCTTGCCGTTGGTGGGGAGGCTTGCGTGCCTCAGCAATGCAGATGGCTGTATCGTACGTGCAACCACAACGGAGGGGTATCTGTTGAGAAGCCAGACAAACGTGTGGTTCCTGAAGAGGACAGCAGCCTCTTCAGTAGTTGCATGTGCAACAGTCTGGATGATTGACTGATCTGGCCTTGTGCCACTAACCAAAACGGCCTTGCTGTGCTGGTACTGCGAACGGCTGAAAGCAAGGGGAAACAACAGCCGTAATTTTTCCCGAGGGCATGCAGCTTTACTGTATGGTTAAATGATAGCGTCCTCTTGGGTAAAATATTCCGGAGGTAAAATAGTGCCACATTCGGACCTCCGGGCGGGGACTACTCAGGAGGACGCCGTTATCAGGAGAACGAAAACTGACGTTCTACGGATCGGAGCGTGGAATGTCAAATCCCCTAATCGAGCAGGCAGGTTAGAAAATTTAAAAAGGGCTATGGATAAGTTAAAGTTAGATATAGTAGGAATTAGTGAAGTTCGGTGGCAGGAGGAACAGGACTTTTGGTCAGGCGAATACAGGGTTATAAATAAAAAATCAAATAGGGGTAATGCAGGAGTCGGTTTAATAATTAATAAAAAATAGTAATGCGGCTAAGCTACTACAAACAGCATAGTGAACGCCTTATTGAGGCCAAGATAGACACGAAGCCCACGCCTACTACAGTAGTAGAGGTTTATTTGCCAACTAGCTCTGCTGATGACGAAGACAATGAAGAAATGTATGATGAAATAAAAGAAATTATTTAGATAGTGAAGGGAGACGAAAATTTATTAGTCATGGCTGACTGGAATTCGGTAGTAGGAAAAGGGAGAAAAGGAAACGTAGTAGATGAATATGGATTGGGCCTAAGAAATGAAAGAGGAAGCCGTCTGGTACGATTTTGCGCAGAGCGCAACTTAATCATAGCTAAAACGCGGTTCAAGAATCATAAAAGAAGGTTGTATACATGTAAGAAACCTGGAGATACTGACAGGTTTCAGATAGATTATATAATGGTAAGAGAGAGATTTAGGAACCAGGTTTTAAATTGTAAAACATTTGCAGGGGCATATGTGGACTCTGACCACAATCTATTGGTTATGAACTGTAGATTAAAACTGAAGAAACTGCAAAAAGGTGGGAATTTAAGGAGATGGGACCTGGATAAACTGACTAAACCAGAGGTTGTACAGAGTTTCAGAGAGAGCATAAGCGAACAATTGACAGGAATGGTGCAAAGAAATACATAAGAAGAAGAATGGGTAGCTTTGAGAGATAAATTAGTACAGGCAGCAGAGGATCGAGTAGAAATCCTTGGGTAGCAGAAGATGTATTGAATTTAATTGATGAAAGGAGAAATTATAAAAATGCAGTAAATGAAGCAGGCAGAAAGGAATACAAACGTCTCAAAAATGAGATCGACAGGAAGTGCAAAATGGCTAAGCAGGAATGGTTAGAGGACAAACGTAAGGATGTAGAGGCTTATCTCACTAGGGGTAAGATAGATACTGCTTACAGGAAAATTAAAGAGACCTTTGGAGAGCTGCATCAGACCATTCTCTGGACTTGGGGAAAAGAGAACCACTTGTATGAATATCAAGATGGGAACCCAGATCTAAGCAAAGAAGCGAAAGCAGTAAGGTGGAAGGAGCATATCGAGGGTCTATACAAGGGCGATGTACTTGAGGACAACATTATGGAAATGGAAGAGGATGTAGATGAAGATGAAATGGGAGATAGGATACTGCTTGAAGAGTTTGACAGAGCACTGAAAGACCTGAGTCGAAACCAGGCCCCATGAGTAGACAACATTCCATTAGAACTACTGATGGCCTTGGGAGGGTCAGTCCTTACAAAACTCTACCATCTGGTGAGCAAGATGTATGAGACAGGCGAAATACCATCAGATTTCAAGAAGAATATAATAATTCCAATCCCAAGACCCGCGCGACTGCTACGGTCGCAGGTTCGAATCCTGCCTTGGGCATGGATGTGTGTGATGTCCTTAGGTTAGTTAGGTTTAAGTAGTTCTAAGTTCTAGGGGACTGATGACCACAGATGTTAAGTCCCATAGTGCTCAGAGCCATTTGAACCATTAAATCCAATCCCAAAGAAAGCAGGTGCTGACAGACGTGAAAATTACTGAAGTTTAATAAGTCACGGATGCAAAATAGTAACGTGAATTCTTTACAGACGTATGGAAAAACTGGTAGAAGCCGACCTCGGGGAAGATCAGTTTGGATTCCGTAAAAATATTGTACCACGTGAGGCAATACTGACCCTACGACTCATCTTAGAAAATAGATTAAGGAAAGACAAACCCACGTTTCTAGCATTTGTAGCCTTAGAGAAAGCTTTTGACAATGTTGACTGGAATACTCTCATTCAAATTCTGAAGGTGGCAGGGGTAAAATACAGGGAGCGAAAGGCTATTTACAATTTTTACAGAACCCAGATGGCAGTTATAAGAGTCGAGGGACATGAAAGGGAAGCAGTGGTTGGGAAGGGAGTGAGACAGTGTTGTAGCCTCTGCCCGATTTTATTCAATCTGTATAATGAGCAAGCAGTGAAAGAAACAAAAGAAAAATTCGGAGTAGGTATTAAAATCCATGGAGAAGAAATAAAAACTTTGAGGTTCGCCGATGACATTGTAATTCTGTCGGAGACAGCAAAGGACTTGGAAGAGCAATTGAACGGAATGGACAGTATCTTGAAAGGAGGATATAGGATGAACATCAACAAAAGCAAAACGAGGATAATTTAATGTAGTCGAATTAAGTCGGGTGATGCTGAGGGAATTAGATTAGGAAATGAAGCGCTTAAAGTAGTAAAGGAGATTTGCAATTTGGGGAGCAAAATAACTGATGATGGTCGAAGTAGAGAGGATATAGAATGTAGATTGGCAATGGCAATGAAAGCGTTTCGGAAGAAGAGAAATTTGTTAACATCGAGTATAGATTTAAGTGTCAGGAAGTCGTTTCTGAAAGTATTTGTATGGAGTGTAGCCCTGTACGGAAGTGAAACATTGACGATCATTAGTTTGGACAAGACGAGATAGACGCTTTCGAAATGTGGTGCTACAGAAGAATGCTGAAGATTAGATGGGTAGATCATATAGCTAATGAGAAGGTATTGAATAGGATTGGGGAGAAGAGAAGTTTGTGGCACAACTTGACAAGAAGAAGGGATCGGTTGGTAGGACATGTTCTGAGGCATCAAGGGATCACAAATTTAGTATTGGAGGGCAGCGTGAAGGGTAAAAATCGTAGAGGGAGACCAAGAGATGAATACACTAAGCAGATTCAGAAGGATGTAGGTTGCAGTAGGTACTGGGAGATGAAGAAGCTTGCACAGTTTTTGCAAAAACAGACATAATGTCTGATCGGATAGCAGCAATCAGTGTTTGTATAATGTTACTTATAATCCGTCTGGATTGCAAAATTTTTGATTCGTATGACCGGTTTCGGTTCGTTCAGAACCATCTTCAGATCTGTAACGATACTGATAGTAATTTACTATTTCACGGAAGCAAATCTTTTTCATCCTATCTAATCAACATGAAATGTACCAGAACGTACCTGATATTTCAGTTACAGGAATAACCCGTCCAAATCCAGCAACTTTCACATGCTGCGTCACATAAAATTGGTTGGCAGAATGCACGTTATTTATAACACTATTACCGACAGGAGGCGTCTGGTACATTTGTTACATTCCATTTGCACATACTGTATTCAGTAGATTTTTTTATTAACTTTTATCTCCAAAAATACTTAATTAAAATATGTAGATATCAAGGTTAAAATCTGTACTTAACAAAATTAAAAAAACAGTAAAATCATCATTTTTATACGATCTAAAAAACATAGGGCGATTTATATATCGATGGCGTCGGTGTGGACTTGTTTTCCTCTACGGTCTGCTTCCGTGGTTCCCGCCATTTCGGTGCTGTGCCGCAATTCGCTCAGTTGTCTGACGTCCATTGCCGTGGGCAAGAGGGCCGCGCAGGAGGGTCCTGTTAACGACGCCGGGCGCTGTACGCATCTTCCGGATCCTCCGCAACGCACCATCTCTCATCCCTTGGCCTGGACCTCCACACGCAACAGTTGTCATTATAGTAAGTCATTACAAATGTTAAAATAGGCGTTATGATTGAACTCGATTTGCTCGTTCAGTGGCGTTGAGAGAGAGATTGGTATTGCTCCATTCACAAGGGACAAGCTATCAACATATCGGAGCAGAGGTGTCTGTTAGATACACCACGGTACGAGCCATCATTCATAAATATAAAGAGACTGGAACAACAGTGAATAAGTGTCGTCCTGGACGTTCAAAACGTTCAACCCGAGAGCGTCGCCGTATCATCGCACTTGCTCGGAAGGAACCTGCTACAAGTGCCGCAACTATTGCTGAGGTTGTTCAGACAACGTCCAACAAGACGGTTAGTGTTCAAACTATACGAAATGTGTTGATCGAGGCTGACATGCATGGCCGTTCTCCCAGGAAAAAGCCATACATATCGGAAATCAACCGGCAGTAACGCGTGCAGTTTGCCACGGACTACATCAGCAAGCCGATGGAGTTTTGGAACACTGTGATATTTAGCGACGAATCTAAGTTCAATGTGTTCGAATATCATGCAACACAGAAAGTTTGGCGCAAGCCGAATACACACCTCGACATCAAAAACATGCATCCCACAGTCAAACACGGTGGGGGCGGTATCATGGTCTGGGTTTGTATGGCGGCGTCCAGCGTTGGAAATCTAGCTGTAATCCACGGTACAATGGATCATATGACATACATCGACGTGTTGCGAGGTAATTTACACGCTAGTGCACATACATTGGGCCTTACTGGGGTGTTTCATTTCCAGCAAGACAACGACCCAAAACATACCGCCATGAAAACCTGGGAGTGGTTATTGTGCAATGCCTCCAGAAGGGTTCTAACACCACCTCAGAGCCCTGATTTGAACCCCATTGACAACCTGTAGGCTCATCTTGACACAGAAGTCAGAAAAAGTAATCCATCCGGTAAAAACGTCTTGGAGAAAGTGCTCTTGGAGGAATGGTCGAAAATTACCCCGGACATAAACCAGAATTTAATACAAAGCATTCCTAGGCGTTTACGTGCTGTTATCGATGCTAAATGGTTCAAATGGCTCTGAGCACTATGGGACATCTATGGTCATCAGTCCCCTAGAACTTAGAATTACTTAAACCTAACTAACCTAAGGACATCACACACATCCATGCCCGAGGCAGGATTCGAACCTGCGACCGTAGCAGTCGCGCAGTTTCGGACTGAGCGCCTAGAACCGCGAGACCACCGCGGCCGGCGACGATACAGTCACCGCCACCGAGGGGCCACCGCATGCCACGAGCCTTCTGTCAGCATTGCAGGGCGGCGGCAGATGCTACTGCCCGTACATGAGCAGCAGGCAGACACAATGGACAGAGGCGAGATCGCCTCCCTGAGTCACGACACATCAAGTACCGCAACTGAACAGGCAACAGCGTTTGTACTCGGTCTACTGGCCTTCCACTGCCACCCACTTAAACCCCAGAGCGCAACTGCGTTCATCAGAGGGCGCCCGAGTCGTCGTCACCACCGGGCACTCTCCATTAAGGACGAAACGCATCTGACCTCTCTACTAGATTCGTGAGACTACATACCCTGAGATATGCCTAGCAGAGCTGTTCATAAGATAACTTGGCCCCTGCATGGAGATACATTGTCGTTCTCAGTTCTGGGCGATTCCATCCGTCCTGTACAAAGGGGCGGCCACCTCAGTTTCTTGTCGCCTGTTGAGCTGCACATTTCATCTGCTATGACCGAAATTCTCTCCTCCTTTTGGCTCCATTTCCGGAACAGTTTGCACTCCAGATGCTCAGGAGTCTTTCTCAAACCATTTCGGAAGCAAATTTTGTTCTGTCGTGTTTTATAGCCTTATTTATCAGCTTCATGATTAACTGCTCATCATTTCGTTAATTGTAATAGTTATTGACCTATTTTAACTTTACGTGAGATTTGTACTATTTCCAAACTCTGGAAAATGTATAGAGCCCTCCCTTCTGATTGCAAGCACAAAAAATAATGATTTAGTGAAAGTGAATATTCATAGCACTCCTGACATCTCAAACTGTTAGAGATAACGAAGCGATATTTTCGGCAAATGATAGCACGTAAAGCGGAGAATATTTTGCCATATATTTAACAGCCAAAGCTCTGGTATCTACTGTGATATACGAGTAACACGGACTTTTTCAATGAAATGAGTAATTACTTCAAGTGCCGTCGACACTCGGTGAAATATAAATTAGCATGAGCTTACAACAATGTACCTGAAGGAATCAGACGTTTATTTTTATTCTTATCATGAGCTTCTGACCTTATTCCTTAATTAATAACATACCATGCCTGTAGTCTATCGCAAATACAACTACATTATCGTAATAGTAAAATGAAATGGTGTAAACCTACTGCGTTTTTGCAAAAGAAGCTAATTTTATAATGGCAACAAGAGAAAGGAAGAAAGGTTTACATGTCAGACAAAAATAAATCGCTGCTTCTGTTGCAATTTCAATGCCAGCAGGTGCATTTTTTAAGGTGCTCCGGAACGCCCTATACTTGCAATGTTAAAATAACGCTTATAAATTACATCTTTCCTCACAAAGTATTTGAGGTAGGAAGTTGAACTTTTTACAGATTATTTATTGGAATATGGGCTACAACTTAACACAGGGATTTTACAAAATTTTAGTTCAGTTATTAAATATGATTTTTTTCAATTGTAATGAAAATTCACAACATTTTTTTACAATTTTTTATTTATATATTCAAAAATATACAGTTTTTTGGAAAAAGGCTGTGTTAAATTATGCAGAAGGTACTGTGTAACATTTACTGAAAGTTTGAAACAAGTATGTTTGGAAGATCCTTAGAAAACATGTAATTAGTATGAGAAAATAAAAGTTTTGGGAATCGAGCGACAAAGATTGGATTAACTTTTTAGTGCATTCCAGGTCCATAGGATGGATTATCTTCATCCTCTGCAAACTCCTCCTCCAGCTTCCTCTTGTTCCTCCTCCTGTTTACTCTTGTTTGTATTTCTAGACTCTTTACAGCCCTGTCTGCAGCCCGAAGGCGTTCCTTGTCTAAAGCAAGCATCGCTCGTACCATGTTAGAACCTATCTTCATTCCCATATTTCTAAATACCTTGCACCTTACAATGTTTCCATCATTGAAAGTCGCAACAGCATCATACACACCAAAGTGAAGTGTTTCTATTCCAACAAATACAGTCTTGGGGATTCTCGACCATATAACACTATTTACACTTTCATTGGGGTTTTGAGTTTTTCCGTGAATACACTTTTTCAACAGTTCAGGTGCTGCTAAGTCTCTGAAAATAGGTTTTACCACCTCCATTATTGCATGAGGCAGACTATGCTTATGAGTGTACACTTCACCAGTTAGCAATCCTTTGTTATATTTACACCAACTGTCTTCTTCTTTGGGACACAAGCTATGTTGGGGATTTTCGTCGTCTTTATTGTTTACAGTAATAACACATACCTTTGGCTTTCCAACATTTCTCCTTTTCTTAAAAGCCTTCAGAGGATTTCTAATAACTTTACTTTTACTCATTATTATACTTCAACAAAACAGAGACTCAAGAAACAGAATTAATTACGAATATTTTCGAGATAACGACAGAGTAAATAAACATGAAACAATCGACAATCACACCAGCGATATATATTGAACCATCACAGGTTAGCCACAACACATACTTTATCTCACATCACTAAAATGTACCTGATGAACACGGACGTTAATAATAACACCATTTGACAGCAGTTTAACAGCGCCACAGTGGGTCACGCCCATGTAGAACACATTTCCAAAAAAATTTAAAAATAGTTGTAGTCTTCGGAATTGAATTAATTATATATCTATTAAAAGGTAATAGTCTGCAGATTCAGAAAACGCAAAAAAGTAAAAATTGAACTTTTCGCGATTTTGAGCCTTTCCGGAGCCCCTTAATAATAAGCAATTGATTCCAGTTTGTCATACTTGCGTAACTTGTTAAAATGATCTTTTGTAGACTCACTAGATGTAGAATGAAAGTTTCAGTCTACAGTGGAGTGTGCGCTGATATGAAATCTCCTGGCATATCACAACTACATGCTGGATCGAGACTAAGTCTGAACATTTGTCTTTCGCAGGCAAGTGCTCTACGGACTGAGCTGCTGAAACAAACCTCACGAACCCTCCTCACAGCTTTAGTTCCCCTCCTACCTTCCAAACTTCACAGTAAGTTTCATATCAGTGCACACTCCGCTGCAGAGTGAAAATTTAAGTTTGGAAACGTCTCCCAGACTTTAACGAAGCCATGTCTCCGCAATATCGTTTCTTCCAGGAATGCTAGACTTCCAAGTTTCATTGGAGAACTTCTGTGAAGTTTGGAAGGTATGAGACGAGGTACTTTTGGATGTGACGCAGTGAGAAGAGGTTGTGAGTCACTCTTGGACTCAGTCGGTGGAGCACTTGCCCGTGGTAGGCAAAGATCCCGAGTTCAAGTCTCGGTCTGGCACATAGTTTTAATCTGGTAGGAAGTTTCGCTAGATGTGGTTTAGAAGATGTGCATGACAAGAGTTTGTCTGGATGCTTCAGCTTTTAATTCTACAGCCCGAGCATCCAGACAAGAACCAAAAATCCTCTACCGCGCTGCCCCTTCCACAAGGGAACCCCCAACATTACCGTTGTCTGCTCTCCTATCGAATCGTCTCGGCAGATAGGGGCCAAGTAACTCTGTATTCACTTTTACGTGGCCACGTGCCACAACAGGTTCAGTAAATTCTTGCAGTAGACACCATCGACCTTGCTCGTTTTCAACGTGTTCCATGCTCGCTTTCTTTGCACTCCATAGTGTGTTGGGTGAAACGGGTGCAAAGAGACCAAATTGATCGTGTGGAGAAGTCTATGTATTAGCTGGATAAGTACACCATCCAAAAGTACCTCCGTGAAGAGAGTATATTGTTCCGTTCCTTTATCGGGCACTTGCGAGCCGTAATTTGTAAGTAGTGAACATCAAAAGTAGTTCCTTACAATGGGCCATCACTACAGGGCAGATCTCTCATGTTCGAGTGCTGTCATAACGGTGTGAACCTCTTAGGTGAGAGATTTCGTGCCGTAAAGTAGCAGTGGACTCACAATCTACGCTATGAATGCGCCTTTGAGGAATACTGACGCAGTGAGCATCGCACACATATTGCATTCACAGTTGGAGACAGTGACTCTAACAGCTGCAACAGTGCAGCTTTGCTTTTCCTTCCATTAACCCATGGTTTTACGTAGTGACTAACCACTGCCAAGAGAATATTGAGAATGAAGTTTTTGAACTAAAACGATCACCAAGTATGTAAATCAAAATGTGGTGCAAAGTTTTTCAGTCGTTTCATTAAGGACTTAAAATACACATTATAGAAAACTCATTCTGCAATAATGACTACTAATTATAATTTATTTATTACTTAAATTTTATGTCTAGGATAATGTTTTGAGGCATCATCACCGCAGAATAACTGTAACAAGACAAAGAAGTTTTGCTCTCACATCATGTTAATGATGATTTACACAGCATCCAGACAGTGATTGCTGGAATAGAATCAGTTATATTATTGGAAGAAGGCACTGCGGAATGAGAAGAACTAAACGTCTGATTAACACAGTTTCGTACAGAACGCACCATGACAAGATCACTGTAACAACTCTTTCTTACGTGGCCTGCTTTTGGTATTTTAATGACTGCTTCAGGAAACGTATCCCACGAATAAAATGTAATCAAGAAGCAGAGACGTGTAAAATGTATGCTGTATCACCAGGCCATGCTGGAATGGAATAATTTTTAAACGTATTCATTAATTTCAATTACAACTGAGAAACCGCCAATCTTGTTTTCGATTATTTCTGGTTTTCCTTTAATTACGTTAGTAATACGTAATAACTAATTTCATGGTCATATATCAGACACAAAGCTCCAATGAGATGATAAGCAAAAATGGAAAATGGTGACAAGTTATACTCACGCTTTGAAGGACTAATATTTATATTCCAGCCTGCAAAAGCTGATAAATATCTACTGTAGCTTTTGTAAGATATACGTTCCTGACGAACTTCTCCATGTGATCGTCCCAATATGGTACAGGTGCTCAAGATATGAATTCACATGCATCATCATTTTATGAGACAGCACGTAAGAAATACCGTGTGTCACTGCGCCAGTGACGAGATAGATCATAAAAGGGAATTTGTTTGATGCACAGAAATATTGGGGAATCTATAAAAATGCCGAAGATCCTACATTACATTACAAACAACAACTTGTCTTCATTCGATACACAGCAAAATCTGTCTCACAAAAAAACTCACGCAGACGCTAACTGCGCAGAGAAACAATTTTAAAGTGTCAACCGCCAGTGTAGATACGTTTTTACTTAGCTACAAGAAAATTTGCCTCATTGCCCGAAAGATGTCTGGGTTCTGTTGTACATGCAAGTAAGTAGCAAGTTAGATGTGTATTTGACCTGTCGAGGGGTACAAGTTGCAGTACATTATACACTGTTGTCTACCCGTGGCTTTGCTGTCTATACTACTATGGTTGGAAGCCCCACATGACTACTTCTTTACGACACGGTGTTATGAAAGTAACTGCACAACTTGAAATAACGATCAAAGGCAGCCATCCTTAATTCATTATTATTTTTCTGTAAGTAGGGGAACTGAGTTCTAAACTCCCGTATGATGGGATAGAAGATATTTTAATAGCGGCGTATTTAATTAATCAGTTGTTGCTTACTTACGTAACCTGCCGTGTACATGAACCCAAGGATGGAATGTTGTACAGCAAAGTGTGCGGAATGTATCTTGAAAGGGGACGATTTCACATGTTTCACACGACCTGGTGGATAACGGCTAACCCAGGGGGCGGAGGGGGGTGGGGGAGGAGGCGTTGGGGTGGGAGTTGGGGGTAGCGTAGATGGTTCACTAAATCGTTGGAATTTACGAGACGTATGTATTTTTAATAGTTGAGAGTCGATATTCATAATGGTGAACAGGTGTTGCGTTACTGGCTGTGCCAGTAAATGCGACGAGAACGACAAAGTTCACATTTTATAATTTCCAGCTGTGAAGAAGTGCTTAAAAGGGGTAAGGTATTTTTATGGTAAGTATATTCTTTCCGAAGCATTTATTGGTGCCAGTAGACTGACGACAGTAACTGACAGCAAGTTTAAAACATGGTACTAGTTACAACAGCGAGGACACAGAATAATTTAATGTATTTCCTAGATTAGCCAGCTGCATGTCCTCAAAAGTGACATATTGTGAGAAACTTCCACGACTAAAATTTTGAATATTCATTGGGTGGACTAGTGTGAGGATTTTAATTGGCGGCAACAGTAAAACGGTGCGAGTTGTTATTAAACAAGAAAACACTTTTAAGTATTTCACAAAGGCACGTTTTAGACAGAGAAATTAGAAAGAGCTGTGCATAATTTTCGTTACTAGAATTTCGATGCATCCTGTATGAAGTAGATAATGTACGGTGTGTGTGAAAAAAGTTTGGATTCGTGTTTGCTGTTTAGGTGTGGTCATCTACTGGAAGGGTGAGGTTTCTGGTATTTCGAGTTCTGATAATTCTTATGTACGTTTCCCGTTGGTGGTTGGTGCACTTGCTTTTAAGTGCCACCAGTATGCAAAGGGCTGTTTTAATCTACGGGATTCCCAGATACATCTTTTAGAGTTTTGATAGGTTGAATGGTAGATTGACTATGTCTAAATTTTGGTGCAGGCGTCTGCACCAAAACCGCTAGTTTTGAAAGTTACATCGATGTCCTCACGAAATAAGCTAAACTGTTTTGGTGGTGTTCTGGTGCGCTGATCTTCCTGTGGTTTCTTTTCTACTGTTTCAGCTACTGTCTGTTAATGTGCTCTAAGAGTGTATGCATATTTATTTTGATTGTTACCTCGTGAATGTGGCAGATGTGTTGATATTCCTGCTTCTTTCTTTCTCTTAATTTTTAGGAACGTGTAGATAGACCGGTTTCTCGTGTACGATGTTTGTAGAATTCAAAACCAAGTGTGTTCTGGTCTTTGCTGTTTGCACTAGCGGCTTTTAATGCTAATTTGTCAGCCGGCTGCGTAATGTCAATTTCACTTTGAGGACTATGTAATCGCATATATCACAGATATATACAATATTTGCTCTCCTTTCAAACGTTAGTGCTGTTACTGGATGTGGTTTCACTCTTTCAGATGAGTTATAGTTTGGACATTAGTATCTGCCATTTGTCATTGCATTGTGTTAGATGAGAAACATTAGCAAATGGTTATTCAGGTGGCATGTAGGAGCTGTTTTCAAAGTACCTATTGGTCTATATTTTTCATGGTCTAGGGGCAAAATGTTGTTTCTAGCAATGAAAACACTCCTGCCTCTCTATATTGTGCTTTAGCCGTAAGTATAACTGAACATTCCAGTATTAAATCTCAAAAGTTTTTGTGACCTGAAACTAAAAACGTATATATACATTTGAAACTGTGTTGATAGCTGTTCTTTCTACCCTTACAACATATATTAAGGTACTTTTCCAACAATCTCTGTATGTATAAAAAAATAATTAGAGAGTGAACGAAAGCAACTCCGTCTGCGATCTTTACATTTCCTATGAAGTTTTTAGATTTTCCAAAACCATAATACTGAAAGAGTAAAATGGCTCTGAGCACTATGGGACTTAACATTTATGGTCATCAGTCCCCTAGAACTTAGAACTACTTAAACCTAACTAACCTAAGGACAGCACACAACACCCAGCCATCACGAGGCAGAGAAAATCCCTGACCCCGCCGGGAATCGAACCCGGGAACCCGGGCGTGGGAAGCGAGAACGCTACCGCACGACCACGAGATGCGGGCACTGAAAGAGTAATTTTGCATTTTGTTTCTTAGAGGTAAGCTGCAAACGTAAATCACAACTGAGTGTGGATCGTTTAGTTGGTGCCATTGTTTTAACGGCTGTGGTTTGGAACTATTTTCATCCGTTTTCTCAACACTGTATACCGCATTTCAAAACTTTTTTTGTAGAGGAAAGTGATATTATGTTTAATATTTTGTGTTTGGTTATCAAATCAATGACTTTGCGTACAGTAGATTTAATAAGCACTTAAACTTCTTTTCTCGTAATTTTAGAATGTTTTAGTTCAATTTTCATGATTATTTGATACTACAGAATGTAAATTTTGTACCTCTGGTTTCTCTGTCAATGTTTTGTAAAGCGTCATGAAAATACCAGCAGTAAGAAATAACAGCAAATAATTTTTTTGTACAATGAATCTCTTCATTTTAAACTGCACAAAATATTTCAAAAAATAACAGTGTGTGCTCCGTTTCAATGATAAAAAATTATAAGGAACTTTGTTTACATTGGATGGGTCACCATATCGAAATTGAGTGTGAAGTACTGCCAATTGCCAAATTGCTGACAGTGCAACGACTTGCCGCCCGGTGTGACCAAGCGGTTCTATGCGCTACTGTCTGGAACCGCGCGACCGCTACGGTCGCAGGTTCGAATCCTGCCTAGGGCGTGGATGTGTGTGATGTCCTTAGGTTAGTTCGGTTTAAGTAGTTCTACGTTCTAGGGGACTGATGACCTTAGAAGTTAAGTCCCATAGTGCTCAGAGCCTTTTTTTTTTCCAACGACTTCGTTAAGTTTACCACAAGCAGTGCGACTTCAAACCCAATTTGGAAGACCATCTCGGCGTTAATAGCTCCTGGCCTGAAACTTCCGCAGAAACTGTGGGAGGTGTATAATATGAATGCAGACTTTAAGGTAACTTATTTACCAGCTGGTTTCAGTCGAGGACCACGTTCACAATATTCAAACATGCAGTTATGTAACCAGCTATCGTGAACAGGCACCTGGACTGAAAGTGGTTAGTAAATAAGTTATATTAAAGTCAGAGTTCATGTCATGCATTTCCTACATTCCTGGACAAGATGTTTAAACAGTCTATTTGATCTGCGTGAATTAGTTGAGTACTCCACATTATTTTGTGTGAAATACATTAACTTCTACGCACATGCGCAGGTCGTACCATCCAAGGCATCAGTTGTATGAAGGTACAAAGTACACACACATGGGGAATGGCAGTTTCCGAATGGAAAGGCTGGGTTGTTGTTCTGTACTGTTCAAATGAATCTCTCTCACTTCTCGTTAGACTCTGGGGCATCTGACTTCTTGGCCGACGCTTCGTTTGGATAGACCACTTTTCGCGCCCGATGCAGCTTAGGTCAGGTTCCATACTGGTAACAGCAAGCGGTGGTAATTACCTTTAACGCTCAATTTCTTTTTTCGGGATTAGTTTAATCCACGAGTATTTGTAGGTTTAAGCTTCGATTAATATTAGGTATACAGTCAAATGCGTAATTCGTTAATTTACTGTACATTAAGTGGTTAATTATGTTAATAATGAAACTTATTAAAATCCCTAACATATATTTACTTTCGCATTTGCTGGTAGGTGGCGACCCTCTCCCGTTTCGAAAATTCTGCTGTGCTGATTGTTTGTTACAAATCTTAACGAGTGGCTCACTGACTATTGCGAAACAGAGCTTAAACACAGATGGTGATGTAGACTCGCAGAGCCGACCTCAGTTGTCTTCGCACTGTAGCAACCTTCAGTTAAGATGTGACTTTTCGGAACTCCATGACAATAAAGAAATAAGGAATGAACCCAGACTTAAGCCTTACCTATTTCATCGGGCAAATGCGGCTGTGTCTTCAGCCAGCTTAGGAGAATCTCCTTGGCCTCCTTAATGCTGTTTTCGTCGGCACCGACGTTCTGACGAGCTCGGACAATTTGTTCGGCTGTGGGCGGCGTGAACTCCATGGCCAGACCTGAGAGGTCGCTGGCACTCGTAGACAGTTGTTGGTACTGACCACCTTCAGATCTGAGGAAGAGAGCGATAAATGGAATTAAAATAGCTCACTTTTAAGAGCAGAGACTAAAATTTCGTACTGGGCAACGTCACAAGTGTTTATTTGTTATTAAGCGGTCCTTTGATGGTTTATAGTATTACACAATACTACTGTACAATATTATTGACGTTCCCCATAGACTAGTCAATAAAACTGACAATTACGTTGTCAATAACATTGTTCTATAATACAATGGTCATAGCACTGGATGATAAACACGCTACTACTGCGATAATTGCTCTACTTTGTTTCAATTAGAGGAAAAACGTGGAGGAAAAATTGGTTCAAGGAGCGTCAAAGACCACCCAGAGAAACGTGTTGAGAGAACTGAGGTTGACCAAAAAAAAAAAAATAATCATTTGATACTCTTCGGGAAATATATCAGCGCCGCCCCCCATCGTCCGCCCTCCCCTCTGCCCCCCCCCCCCCGCTACCTCCCTCCCCCAACTACAGATAAATTCCTGCTGTCACCCATATCCTCATCATCAAAAAACGAAATGAAACAATGGCAGATGCAGTTACATCACGGCAGGAGCAATCACCGTTTAGCTGTGATACCCTGCTACTGGCAGTTCTTTCGAAGAATTCAAGTTTACAAGTGCAGTTAGAACTTATCGTTTCTGAGACATAATTATGGGAACGTGTCATGCATTAGTACCTTAATTAAACGATTATGTTGGACTAAGTAAAGTGTGCGCACGGATGAACGTCTTTATGCTTTTATTCATAGTATTCCATTAATTAAATTTTTAGAAACCTGTCTTTGTGGCCGTTCCCCACATTTTCTGAGCAACAAATATTATGATTGGGCATTCTGGCGTAACACCCCACAATGATTTATACATTTAGATGCACTCTAATACTAATAGTCTTGCCGGCCGCTGTGGCCGAGCGGTTCTAGGCGCCTCAGTCTGTAGCCGCGCGACTGTTACGGTCGCAGGTTCGAATCCTGCCTCGGGCATGGATGTGTGTGATGTCCTTAGGTTAGTTAGGTTTAATTAGCTCTAAGTTCCAGGCGACTGGTTACCTCAGAAGTCGCATAGTGCTCAGAGCCATTTGAGCCATTTTTGAACCCTCTCTCTGACCTTGAGACTTGTTTATTGTTACTACAAAATCAGATTCTGTATTAGTAGCCTAATCATAAACCAATAACCTATAAATACAACTTCCCTGTTTGTAGTTCTAAGTTCTAGGGGAGTGCCGGGTGCACTTGCCGAGGAGCGTCGGGTGATTTCGTCGATGACGGAGCCACCGATGGGGCCAGTGCGCTGTCGACGGCGCGTTGAACCCAGCAATTCGAGAGGGCCCTTGGCATTGGGGCGACGTCGGTGGGCGACCTGCGTTCGTTGTCCCCCCCCCCCCCCCATGCCAGAGGAGCCGGTCAAGGGCAAGAGACGGGCTCACACCTTTTTATCACTCGTTACCAATGATGGCTGAAATCGAAAGGAGTGATTCGAGTGCGCCTAAACGGGCATCTATGGTGTCTGCTCCCTCTCCACACGATGAGATTGGACAGGAAAAGGACGAAACAGTAGCACAGAGAGACGCGAGGATTACACTGTTCTTGGAGCAAAACATCAAAAACGGCAAAATAAGTCAAGCGTCTTTGTCTGTAATCAAAAACGGGTTATCAGCATGGGCTATGGCCAATGCAAAACTTGAAGGCCGCGTCACACAGTTAGAAAAAGAAAATGACAGATTGAGGAAGCTATCCGCTAAGACCTGGGCGGGTGTGGCTGCGCAAGGGCCAACCAAGCCACAAACGACTGAAGACACTATCGAAAGAGTCACCAGACACGGCAGTCTTCCTCAGAACCCTGCCTGGCCAAGACACTAGTGTTAAGAAAATTCAAGAATTATTAACAACCACAGGGGTGTAAGGCTAGTTCGCGTCCGTAGTAGAATACTACACGTGCACCCTGGGTAACGCTAAATGAACTAGCACTAAAGGCAACCACATAATCCAGATAATCCTGTGCTGGATCGCCTGGTAAACACATCATGAATGATACCGACCAAATGAACGATGAAGAATTGACTAGAGCACTCGGATCGTGCCTCCGAGTCTGCCACGTAAACATTGAATGCATAAGTAGGAGCAAATGTGAATTTCTCCAGAGAGTTCTCACTCAGAACAAAATCGACGTAGTCGCGATGCAAGAGATTCATGCGGAAAACATAGATCAGCTGGCCTCTAGAGGAAAAATCCCTGGATTCGAGATACTGGGAGCCACCTATCACCGCAATTACGGCGTGGCAACCTACATACGAAATAAGATAGAAAATGCTTCCCTGTGTAAGATATCTACAGACAACAACATACATGAAGTTGCTGTCAAAATTGGCGAGACCACTATAGTTAACATCTATAAGCCTCCCGGCTGCCCATGGCCTCCAGAAGTACTCCAAGAATATCCCCACCCTGCTATCTACGTAGGAGACTTTAATAGTCACCATGAGAACTGGAAGTACGCACGAAACGATCAGAACGGTGAATCCCTGATGAGATGGAGTGAGGAGACTAACACCCACCTGATTTTCGACGCCAAGGACCGCGGAACGTTTCGATCAGCAGCATGGAGACGAGATTATAACCCTGATTTATGTTTTGTCACTAAAAACAAAAACAACCAACCGCTAGCCGCAACTCGTGAAGTCCTGTCTGATTTCCCACATAGCCAGCATCGCCCTGTTATCTTAAAAGTCGGAATTAACATCCCAATCATAAAATCCTTTCCTCGCCCACGATGTAATTTCCAGAAGGCAGACTGGGCCTCCTTTGCAGAAAACCTTGACAAGTGTCTAGGTTGGATACCCCCGACTAGGGACAACTATGACAGATTTTTGGGAGCAGTCATCGCCACGGCTAAGAGGAATGTACCCAGAGGCTACCGGAAAGAGTACATCCCTGGCTGGAATGAGAGATGCGAAGACCTGTACCAGGAATTTACCGAAACCAACAACCAAGAAATCGCGGACGAACTGTTGCACAGCTTAGACGCAGCTCGACGGGAAAAATGGATGGACACCGTGGAGAATCTAGATTTCACTAAATCCAGTAGGCAAGCATGGACCCTACTCCGTAACCTGGGAGGCAGTAAACGTAAAATAAAAGACACCCACCCGATAACCCCTAACAATGTGGCCGCACACATAGTTAGAACCTCAAGAGCACCAAGGGACAGAACACACACCACGACCGTCAAACGTGAATTAAGATCCTTAAAACAAAGGGCATCACCTACCTCCGAATTTTCCCAGCCTATCACAGCGGAAGAAGTTGCAGCAGCCTTGTCAAAAATCAAAAGTGGCAAGGCTCCCGGCTTTGATGGCATCCACCCGGAATTCCTACTTCACTGTGGAAAATATACTAGAACATGGCTCGCAAACTTCTTAACAGATATTTTAGAATTGGGTAATATCCCACACCAGCTTAAACGAGCAAAGATTATAGCGATATTAAAGCCAGGCAAACCTAATGACATGCCCCAAAACTACAGCCCTATCGCTCTGCTGAACTGTGTCTATAAGCTGTTGGAACGTATCATCTACAATAGAATAAGCGGAAAAATTCTTGAAGTGGTACCGATTGAACAGGCAGGTTTTGGACCCAACCGCAGTTGCACCGACCAGATCCTCTCCCTAGCAACTCATATAGAGGCGAGCTTTCAGAAAAAACTCAAAACATCAGTAGCCTTTATTGACCTATCAGCCGCTTATGATACCGTTTGGCGAGAAGGCCTGATATTTAAGGTGCTGCGGGTCATACCATGTAATAAGCTGGCCAACCTCATTGATAACATGCTCACAGATAGAAGTTTCAGAGTCATAATGGGCGACTTAAAAAGTGACCAAATGAAGCTCAACAATGGTTTACCACAAGGCTCCGTTCTGGCGCCATTGATGTTTAACCTCTACATATCTGACTTACCTGAAACCACTTCTCAAAAATTCGGATATGCCGACGACTGGGCAATAGCTGCAAGAGGCAGATCAATGGAGGCAACGGAAAACACATTAACTGCGGATCTAACAAAGCTGGGAGATTACTTCCGAAGGTGGAGATTACGGCCAAACGCGACAAAAACGGAGGTGACATGCTTTCACCTCGACAATGCCCAAGAAAAAAAGAAAGCTCAACGTTCATTTCGAAAACAGGCAGCTAAACCATAATAATTACCCCGGATATCTAGGCGTCACCTTTGACAGAACCCTAACATTCAAGGAACACCTTCGTAATACAGCCGCAAAACTTAAAACTCGAAACAATATCATACAGAAGCTATGTGGGACTACGTGGGGCTCTTCCGCGGCTGTACTGAGATCTTCGGCTCAGGGACTTGTCTACACAACAGCAGAATATGCCGCACCGGTATGGCTAAACAGTAAACACACAGGCTTGATCGATGCTCAACTACACAATGAGGATGATATCAGGAACAATAAAGCCAACGCCTTTACACTGGCTACCTATACTGAGCAACATTCCCCCACCGGACCTGCGCAGAGAGAACGCTCTCTTACGCGAGTATGGAAAAGTGCTGAACAACGAGAAACTGCCAATCCATAAGGATGTTCCTGCCCTGGAGATGAACAGATTGCGTTCAAGACACCCCTCTTTAAAAAAGGCAAAAAATACGCATCCTCTCAACCCGGATTATGGCAACCTCTGGAAAATGCGGTGGAGAGAATGTGTGCCCCAAAACCTGCAGAATATGCCATGCATCAATGTCCAACCACCAGGATTCAATTTGCCAAGGAAAACTTGGACGACCCTGAATCGAATTCGGACAAATAACGGCAGATGTGCAGACAGCCTCCACAGGTGGGGTAAAATCATCACCCCGAGATGTGACTGCGGTGCGGACCGGCAGACGATTCGCCACATCGTGGAAGATTGCCCTCTGAGACGTATTGCAGGAGACCCCCAATGAGTTTCTGACCGCGACTGAAACTGCAATAGACTATGTCACAAATCTGGATGTTTGTTTGTGAACTTTTGTTTGTTATATACACTATTTTTAAACACTTTTATATCTACAACTATATGTTACACACTGTGACTACTCTTTATTTCTGTGTCTTATGATTTTTATGTCTTTTCTATATGATGTGTTATATGCCATAAGCTAAATAAATAAATAAATAAACAACCACAATCGATCCCGTCAGAGACAAAATTAAAATTAACGCTAAACCTAGTATGAACTCGGTGATCGTAGAAGTTGTCACCGAGGAGGATAAAGAAAAACTACTAAATAATCAAAAGTAGAATTCGGTGGTCAAATGCGAACCACCTAGGAAAAGGAGCACATTAGTCATTTTGTACGATGTACCGACAGTAATGACAAATGATGAGCTATACGAGACAATCAGGGCACAAAACTTCGATGAAATTGACGAGGAATTTAAGAATTCTTTCAAGCTGAGATTTAAAACGGGGCCTCGAGACCGTGATGTCGTACACCATGTCGCCGAGGTCTCCGCGCAAATGTGGAAAAGAATCAGAACAATGGGCAGATTATGTGTAGGCTTCCACGCGGTAAACACGAGGGATTATATCGTGGTACCTCTTTGCCAAAACTGGTGACCTGCACCACATTCTGAGGCACTGCACCATGGTGGTCGGCATGGTCAAAGCGTTGTGAGAGCGATCACACTCGGAAAGAATGTAGAGCAGCAGGAGTTTGCATTCCGTGCAAAAGTCGCGGTAAGAAATCCTGTGGTGCTACCGGACGGAATTGCCCCATCTACCGGATGATCGAACAAAGGTTAATTTCAAGAAGTGATTATGGCTAAGCAGCGCTCAGTAAACGGGATGCCTAAGCGTAAATCCCCGAGCAAAATGGGGAGGTATGCCATGAGGGCGAACAGATTTAAAGAATTTATAACACATAGCAGACTGTCAGCAGGAGGGATGCCCCCTTAGCGGCAACAGTAGTCACAAACTAAACCCTACGGGTAACAACACTCCAACAGTCACTGCAACAGTCACTGCAACCCCTCCTGCGGGGGTTACAACCATCGTAATCATGTATTTCCAGTATGGAGATAACATCGAACGACACCTAGATCACTTATAAGAGTAGCCACGGCGTTGCGGGGGCGAAAAATGGTTATAACAGCTGACATAAATGCAAAATCCCCATGGTACAGTGGCATAAGAGATGAAAATGGTGGTAACGTGGAGGAGATGATCATGGCTTTACAACTTGTGGTGGCTAATAAACCTGGTAATCCTCCCACCTATACGGGGGGAGGGGGCCAAAATCCCAACATCGATTTGACATTAGTCACACCGAATGCTGTAAACACGATACAAAACTGGACAGTTGAAGAGAATGCCACCACAAGCGATCACAATCTTATAACCTTTACTTTAGGAGACAGAGTGCCACTGGGCCATGGTGAGGGAGTTGCAACTGAATTACAAAAGAGAAGAGTGGGAGCGACTAGCGAGAGAGTGCGACATTCCTCCATTGCCAGAAGGTGACGTGCAACAGGACCTTGACGTAGACAAGTGGGCTGAGGAACTGGTGAGTGCAGTTACCAGAGAGGTGAAGGCAGCCGTTCCAACCAGGAGGGGGGCCATGGTGGCCTCCCCGTCACCATGGTCAGCTGAGCTAGAAAAATTGCGTCAGTCAGTCAAAAGGCTGAGGAGACACTACCAGCGCAGTGTCGTCTGGTGGGAAAAGCAAAGGTTGCTATAGCAATACCGGGAGGAGAAAGAGAAATTTCAAAACAAAATTCGAGCAGTCAGAATACAGAATTGGGAGAGCTTTGTGTTAAATCAATCAGCATTGGTCCCTTTCGGTGTACGCTATGAGCTAGTTAGGGAAAAGATCCGCTCCCCAATGATCGTATCAACGATCAGGCATAGGGACGGGATGACGGAATCCTGGCAGGAGACTGCCGAGGTCCTTCTCCGGTCCCTGTTGCCTGATGACTATATGGGTGGAGATACCGAAGATCAGTATCAACTACGAAATGAAGATCTCGACAGACTTGTAAGCGACAGGGCAGTCCACCCCTTTTCTGAAGAGGAGGTGGCTGTCCACATTAAATCTCTGAAGAGAGGGAAAGCCCCCGGGCCAGACGGCATTGTGGCGGAGGTGGTGCAGTTCGTAGCACCCAACTGGTAGCTCCACTTACCCACTTATTTAATGAATGTCTTAGACCAGAAAAATTCCCTAAGACCTGGAAAGTAGCCAATATAGTACTTATTGAAAAAGGACCTGATAAAGACCCAGCTGAAGCTAAGTCCTACAGACCTATTTGCCAATTAGACATTTTTGGAAAATTACTTGAGAAATTGCTAGCTGACAGACTGACCGCACAATCAGTGCTGTGCAGGATGAGCAGCAAGCAATTTGGCTTCAGGCCGGGGCGATCGGCAACTGATGCCATCGCCTTGGCGGCTGAGGTCTCTGGCTCTACCCCGTACAAGTACGTTGTTGGCATCGTGGTTGACATCACTGGACCCTTTGACAACCTGTGGTGGTCTTCGCTCTTCTCCTGCATGCGGGAGAAAGAGTGTCCAGGGCCGCTATATGGTTGCCTGAGAAACTATTGTGAGGTTCGAGAGGTCTGATTATCATGCCCTAGCGGTAAAGTTGGAAAACCTTAACAAAGCGATGTCCACAGGGTTCCGTTTTAGGTCCCCTATTCTGGGATATCCATATGGAACCACTTCTAGACAGCTTGCAACACAGTGAAGAGGTGCTAGAGGTGATAGCCTACGCCGATGACCTCCTGTTGGTTGGCAGCCGGAGCCACGAAGACATTGAACCAAAAATAGAGAGGGCCATGGCAAAATTGCAACTATGGTGCCGTAATACTAAAATGTCATTTCACCAACTAAATCAACATACCTTTTGCTGAAAGGACAGCTTGTAAGAAATCCTACAGTGATAATTGGGGGCTCACCAGTTCTCAGGTGACATGACACACTCTACTTGGGAGTTGTCTTCGATGAAAGGTGGAACTTTGGGAAGCATATTGAATCCGTAACCCAAAGAGCATTACAAGTACTCAGTAACCTCATCTCCATAGCAAACAAAAGATTTCACCTCCTCCCCCCCCCCACCTGATAAAACTGTACCATAACAGTATACTAACTTCAATAGTGGGTTATGGCTAGGGAGTCTGGGCACACAGCCTCACAAGGGTGGTGCCCGCCATGACAGTGAGAGGAGTACAGAGGAACATGCTGTTCAGATCTGTGGGGTCTTAAAGTAAATCTCCAAGGGGGTGCCCTATTATTGATAATAGGGCTCTGTTCTCTGGACATCAAAATTAGAGAGCAAGCAGCATGGTACAGGGCTAAGAAAGGGAATAATATGAAAATAGAAAATATTCTGGGAGTTGGGGCTAGGGACAAGGGTGAGATAAGGAAAAGGGGCGAGAATCTATGGCAGGAATTATTGGAAATGGATGAATCTGGCAGAAGAACCTTCAGACTCTTGCCAAATGTTAAAGAAAGCTTAGGCATTAGGTATTTCGAGCCAACCCGGGGTTTAATTCATTTTCTCACTGGTCATGGGCCCTACCCGACATATCTATGCCGGTTTGAGAAGAGGGCTACACCTGAGTGTGACTGTGGCGCATCGGAGGGTACTCCTGACCATGTGGTTTACGAGTGCCCCCTTTTCGATGATGTAGCAGTTACATTACGACAACAAATACCAAACAATGATACATACGACTTACTGCGACACGAAGAGACTTTCGAAACCTTGAATAACCTGGCAAACGAGGTATCACGTAAGGTTCTGACTGCATACCTGAGGGACATTCGCGATTAAAAACCAACTACTGAACGTGTCCTAGTACCCTAATCCTGTACCGCCCGTGCGTGGAAAGATCGACTTGCTAGTTGGAATCCGCCACGTGCAGGGCTACGAGGACTGGGGTACATTAACTTCACGATAATGACAGCACCGGTCTTGACGTAGGTTAGTTAGTATGATTAGAAGTAGATACCAAAATAGGAACCTGCAGCGACTAGTAATTTTGGCCTGCCTAGTGTCAGGGGCACGCTCATACGGAATACCTCGATGAACAAGGCATTGCAGTAGGTTTATATTCACACTGACACACCTGTAACGCAGCAGGCAGTGAGGATTACTAATAAGTAGGTAGTAGTGTGTATAGTTTAACAAAAATCTTAAGTTTGCGCATTAACCTGTACTGTTTATACTGTCTGTAGTTTACAAATTTACAAATTAACTGTAATAGCCGCAAATAACATAACATTGTATCACATGCGACTCACTAATCATTAAGGTCGTGGGTTATATTGTATAATTATTACGTACTGAAATTAAAGATTCTTTTTAAAGTTATAGGGGACTGATGACTTCAGATGTTAAGTCCCATAGTGCTGAGAGCCATTTGAATCATCATTTTATTTTGGACTTACTTTTCACACAACAGAAAACCTAAGAACCCAACCTCCTTGGTCTTTGTCTCGCGCCCACAGATGGCACAATATTTTCAGACAGCACAACACATTTCCAATGTTTTTAACGTTCTCAGTATTATTGCGCAACCTCTCAATCTCTCTCAGAGACGATTAGTATTATTGAACATTCGCAAAATATTCTCAATGTTATTGATCGTCTAGATGCCGCATTGAATACCGGGCGGTTGTAATTAGAGTGCAGCTACTCACTGAGGTCCAAAGTGGGCTGTAACTAACGTATGGCAGTGAAGTTTTGTAAATATTGTGAATTTGCAATCGATTTACTCCGGGGAAAAACTTAATTTGAGTTTTGGCCTCCAGGGGAAAACGCGCTGAATAGCATCTCGTCGACATCTATGCTGCTCATATTAACGCATTTTACAGGAGTCAGTTAATAATAATTTCAACATGACGTCTTTCTCACTTGGCTGACCTTTTCTGCCCACGTCTCATTCCTAATCCTTCACATTCGGATAATTTCTATACCTCTTCCTCGCATTCACAGCAACAGATTTGCATCTAGTGGCGAAAATGGGAACTAACTTTTTTCCAAACGTATATCTTTAACTACAGCCCACACTGAACCTCTGTGAGTAGCTACACTTTAATTATAATCACCCAGTACAACGAAATTAACTTATCAATGATAGTTGCCGGTCGATGTGGCCTAGCGGTTTTAGGTGCTTCTGTCCGGAACCGTGCTGCTGCTACGGTCGCAGGTTCGAATCCTGCCACGGGTATGGATGTGTGTGATGTCCTTAGGTTAGTTAGGTTTAAGTGGTTCTAAGTCTAGGGGACTGATGACCTCAGATGTTAAGTCCCATTGTGCTTAGAGCCATTTGTAGCATCAATGCTAGAAATCTATTTCAAGAATGAATTTTGATGAAACCTATTTTTCAAATGTTTTAATATCAATCTCTCTATTTAGTAACCCAGAAAAACACGTGTTTTAGTTGTGGAAAATATAATCTTGTATTCAAGTTTATCCACCGTAAAATCATTTCCAGAAGTTATCTTTACTAAACGTTGCATTTCTCAATGAAATTTATTCAAAGTAAGACGCCAGTAAACGTCCTATGAATATCGAACGTTAGCAGTTTATTTCTTTTCCATTGTTTTTGCACTGTTATTGCTTGTTATTTAATTAGGAATCTACTCTCAGTAGTTATACAGTAGTGTGGCAGTGGTTTCATTGCGTAAAAATTAGACATACATTTTAGTACAAAAAACACGAAGAAACTGACGGCACACTTCGCACCTCATTTTTCCTTTAGATACCTCACGTGCTTCATGAGAGTAATTTTTCCAATTACATCGTTCATCTTAAGTTTTGTTTCTTGTTGTGAAAACACGGACTTCTTTTCTTGCCATCCGCTTCAATGCTTCTGGAGAGAAGAGCGGTTTACAAACAGGTTGGATTCTCGGAATTTCGAATCTTTAACCACCGATACAACATTACAACAGGCCGTTTCTAAAACATCTAATAACACCTAAGGCTCTAAGAATTGGTTTAGAAGTGTTCTTACAAATAAAGCCTTTGAGAGGCGACGGCTATGTCCATATTGTCATTTATCTAATATATTCTTGTGGTGATGTTACCATTCAGAAAACAAGGCACATACAAAAAGCCCGTTCGTTAACAGCCGGCGGCCCTTCCTTACTTATCTTCACATGGATTTTCTGTTGCCGACTGCCATTCCGTTTCTGTGTTGTCGAGGAATGAAATGATTATGGCTCATGTACCATAGATGGTGAAATAGCTAGTGATGAACTTTATCTTCTGACTGGACAAATCTGCTGCTTTCAAAGAAACAAAAATATGTTCAAGATGTGTGTGAAATCTTATGGGACTTTAATGCTATGGTCATCAGTCCCTAAGCTTACACTCTACTTAACCTAAATTATCCTAGGGACAAACACACACACCCATGCCCGAGGAAGGACTCTAACCTCCGCCGGGACCAGTCGTTCAAAGAAACAGTCGTGGCATTTGTCATGAGAGCTTTAGATAACCACGAGAAACCCGATCTGGATAGCAGTACAGTAATTAGTTCCCTCATTACGTCGATCGTGAGTTTAGTACATTGTTCCTTGCTGGTTTTAGTTACTAATAACCTTTCTTTTAACTTCAAATACATTCGCGATGTTCGTCCTTTCAAATCTTTTATCAGCATCTCGTACCTACATCCTGTATGTCTGAGAGACTTTCAGCCACGTGGGCACAGCTCACGTCAAGTTATAAAAAAGAATTAAATGCAGCTATGAGGGAATATTAATTTAAAAATACTTTTCATACAATACGTTTCTAGAACATACGTTTTGTGACGTAAAGGATCATGTTTCCCCTGAGATTTACATCAATGAGTGAGAGGGACAGTATTATTAGAGTACATTGTAGAAGAGTTTCTTATTTTTATTTCTTTTAGAGACAAACTACCATCACACAAACTGAAACTAACGTTGCATGCCGCCTGTTCACGAAATCAAAATACAGACGGGGATCATTTCTTAAAGGCGTTACGAGATTGTGATCCAAGTTACTTTGTCAGTGTGTAACGCACACTACTACCCTATGAGGCCACAATGTAATATTATTTCTCTCACTATCGACAATTATCACTTGGTTCCTTAGTCCAACAGAAGATTTGACTTAGTACCCGGCAGCTAGGAAGCATTTTATTCGTTGTTTCTAATGTATGCTGAAATAATCTTTCAGGTCCTGGTCCTGTTAACAGTACTGCCCCATTTCGTAATATGTTATACCTCTTAAGAGGTACGTAAATATCCAGGATGAAAGCTTTAAACAAACGGCTTCCTTTTACAGCAGCGATTGACAAAGAGTACAGGTATGTGAAAAATTCATGATACTTAAGGTGCGACAGGAAGACAATATGCTGTCTGTAGCTCCCTGAACAGAAGACAAAAAGCTTCTCTTACAAAAAATTCAAAGAAGATTCTTTCACCTGAAAAAAGAAACATGTTATCGACGTTTCCTAGAAAAGATTGGCACGATACGTGCTGTTATCACTTTATTAAAAATAGCTTTGTGTGGTAGGCGAAGCTCGATTCTATAAGTTTAAATAACGTATATGATGGACATTGACATGTAATATTTTTTTTTTCGTAAGACGCCTTGATGTAGTAGCTTGCCACTAATAAACACCACATTTACGAGAAACAGACTCTCAACGGAACTAAGGGCTGTGCCCTGTAAGGGTAGACACTCTTGATGAAAATAAAACTCGCTCTGCCGAATACATTAAAATTACTTGGGTGAAATTCAAAGATGTAAGATTGTCACTGCTCACATATTTCGTCAGTGACTTTCAAACAAAATTTCAGGCTAACGTCATTGGTTGATTTAAGGATACGATTTCATCCGTGAGTTACACACAAAATTTCACGCTCACGACAATGGTTGATTTAAGGATACGACGAAAATATTAGGCAGCAATAAACCACAGCTTCAACGACGCTCGTAGAAGTGTACTTGACAGACAGGATACGCCAAGACCTTCCGTTTTCAACGAAAGGCCTGGATTTCAAAGTGGTCATCAGTCCCCTAGAACTTAGAACTACTTAAACCTAACTAACCTAAGGACACCACACAACACCCAGTCATCACGAGGCAATTATTTACAAACCAAAGCTTAACATTTCCAGTAACTC
Organism: Schistocerca nitens; assembly: GCF_023898315.1. Taxonomy (NCBI): domain Eukaryota; kingdom Metazoa; phylum Arthropoda; class Insecta; order Orthoptera; family Acrididae; genus Schistocerca; species Schistocerca nitens. Next base: position 256,373,574 of record NC_064618.1, read on the forward strand.
GTGTTTAGCCAAGCAGGAAGTTAATTACGGGTTCTATAGATCATTTGAACGATTCTTTTATCGAAATAATGTGGAACGAGTCAGTGTCAGTTTACAGGATAATTATATATGATTAGTATTAACATTAACGAACCAGTTCTTAGTCATACTCGTGAACTACGGTAATAAATACTTTTTCGCAGGCTACCAGTTCTTCAGAATGAGATTTTCACTCTGCAGCGGAGTGTGCGCTGATATGAAACTTCCTTTCAGGAGTGCTAGTTCTGCAAGGTTCGCAGGAGAGCTTCTGTAAAGTTTGGAAGGTAGGAGACGAGGTACTGGCAGAAGTAAAGCTGTTGGCAGAGCACTTGCCCGCGAAAGGCAAAGGTCCCGAGTTCGAGTCTCGGTCGGGCACACAGTTTTAATCTGCCAGGAAGTTTCAGTTCTTCTTTTGTTTATTTTGTACTTGCATCAATTTTTAAATTGAAATTCGTCAATGGAATTCAAGTTGTAAAAGCATAAATGATTTTAGGTTTTTTTAAAACTGGTCTTGCTAAGCGTCAGACATTTTATGATACTAGGCATAAGATCAAACATTTTTGTTTTTGCGTATTGAGTTCCTAGCTTCAGTTCCGGATCAAAGGTCTTCCTCCCTCAAGTGTTTTAGGTTATTACATAACTGTTCTCAACTTTTGAGGTATTACTCATGATGAATATCATTACCTAAAGTATGTATTGTGACGGCGCAGTTAAATTGCCGAGTCCTTGAACAGGTAGCTAAATGATATCCGTGACGACCATACGTATTTCTTCACTGTTGTGCAATCAATACTTTCTTTCTAAGTTGTTAGTTACCCAAGAAAATTATTCATTGAAATATTACCTAGTAGAAATACGCAAAGTATCTCAGAAGGTTAATTCGTTTGTTTCCAAAACTCAAAGACCGAAGGTAACTGAATTTAACTGTTGAGCAGGTGAGGAATTTCCTTCTTCCATTCCTGGTTTTCATCGATATGTACGTCTCTACCACTAACCAAGAACTATATAAAAAAAGAATAACAAAGTACACAAGACGAAGTCTTAGAGAGAAAGGGCATACAGTTTCGAGATAAAATGTGAAGTAAATAGGTCCTCTCTTTTTTCAAAGAAACCGTCACTGTTTTTACGTTATTCTCTGTGGGGAAGGCACAGAAAACCCAACTGTGGGGAGTATGTAACCAAATTTTCTCAAATACGAGTCCCGCTACACTGTTTAGTGGGACTTTGTAGCACGTAATGTAGTTGTTCGTGATAGGATGCTGAGCGTTGATTACGGTGGTTCTAATTATGTTTTAGCCACATTTCAGAACAATGGAAATGCTCATTCTGAGTTGGGAATTACGCATCTCTGTCATTCGTAGTGGTAAGGGCGGTTCTGTGAACTCTGCAGAGGCGGTCCTGTCCATAAATCCAAGCCCATACAACACTGGTTTGAGAAAGGGGAATATCATATCACCGTCACCGTCACCGTCACCGTCACCATCATCGGTTCTTACAAATTGGGTAAGTGGGGTTATAGAGGCATCCAGCGCCCTTATTCTACTTGGTTTGTCCCATAAGATTATTGCATCTCTTGACTGTCTCAGAAGACCATCCACGTCGGCTTCATTTGAAGTCGGTTGGTTGCGGCAGTAAAGAACAAAATACTCTATCGATCCCGGAGCAACGGGTGCGTAGATTAATTTAGGCCAGGACGTGGGCAACTTCCTAGAATTTTTTTTAGTCTTCTGACTGGTCTGATGCGGCCCGCCACGAATTCCCCTCCTGTGCCAACACCTTCATCTCGGAGTAGCACTTACAAACTACGTCCTCAATTACTTCCCAGATGTACTCCAATCTCTCTGTCTTCCGCTACAGTTTTTCCATCTAGTTCCTGCAGTACCATGGAAGTCATTCCCTGAAATCTTAACAGAGGTCTTATCACCCTGTCCTTTCTCCTGGCCAATGTTTCCCACATATTCCTTTTCTAACAGATTTTGTGCAGAATCTTCTCATTCCTCATCTTATCACTCCTCCTAATGTTCAACATTCGTCTGCAGCATCACATCTCAAATGTTACGGTTTTCCCACAGTCCATGTTCCAGTACCATACAATGCTGTGCTCCAAACGTACATTCTCATAAATTTCTCCCTCGAATTAAGGCCTATGATTCACACTAGTGGACTTCTCTTGGCCATGAATGCCGTTTTTGCCAGTGTTACTCTGCTTTTTATGTCCTCCTTGCTCCGTCCGTCATTGGTTATTTTGCTGCTTAGGCAGCAGAATTCATTAACTTCATCTACCTCGTGACCGTCAATCCTGATATTAAGTTTCTCATTATTCTGGTTTCTGCCTCTTCTCATTACTTTCGTCTTACTCTCAATCCGTATTCTGTACTCATTAGACTGTTTATTCCATTCAGCATATCGTGTAGTTCCTCTTCGCTTTTACTCAGGGTGGCAGTCATCAGCGAATCGTATCACTGATCTCCTTTCACCCTGAATTTTAATTCCTCTCCTGAAACTTTCTTTTAGTTCCATCATTGTTAAATCGATGTACAGATTGAACAGTAGGGGCGAAAGAATACGTTCTTATCTTACACCCTTTTTAATCCAAGCATTTCTTTCTTCGTTTGCACTCTTATTACTCCTTCTTGGCTCTTTTATATGTTTTATGTTTCCATTCTCTTCCTAGAGCTTACCCATATTTCTCTCAGAATTTCGAACATCTTGGACCGCTTAACATTGTCGAACGCTTTCTTGAGATCGACAAGTCCTATAAACGTGTCATGATTTTTCTTTAATCTCGCTTCCATTAGCAACCTGAAGGTCAGAATTGACACTCTGTTGCCTTTATCTTTCGTAAAGTGAAACTGATCGTCATCTAACACATACTCAGTTTTCTTTTCCATTCTTGTATATATTATTCTTGTCAGCAACTTGTATGCATGAGCTGTTAAGCAGATTGAGCAACTATTTACGAACCTGTCCACACTTGCATTCTTCCGAATTGTGTGGTCAAAAGTCAGATGGTATATTGCCAGATTCATACAGGCTACACACTAACGGGAATTTGGTTAGCCACGTCCCCAAATGATTTTAGAAATTCAGATAGAGTATTATCCATACCTTCCGCCTTATTTGTTCTCAATTCTCCCAAAGCTCTTTTAAGTTCTGATTCTAATACTGTGTCTCCTATCTCTTCTAAATCAAATCCTGTTTCTTCTTTTATCACATCACACAAAGCTTTCGCCTCGTGGAGTTCTTCAATGTACTCTTTCCACCTATCCGCTCTATCATCTCCATTTAACAGTGGAATACCACTTGCTTTTAATTTCACCGAAGCCTGTTTTGACTTTTCTATATGGTTAATCTTCCTTCCGATCTTCCGATAATCATTTCTTTTTCGATTTCTTCACATTTTTCAGGCAGCCATTTCGTCATGAGTTACTCACGCTTCCAGTTTACTTCATTCCAACTGACTTGTATTTCTGTGTTCCTGCATTTCTCTGAACGTTTTTGTGCTTCGTTCTTTCTTCGATCAACTGAAGTGTTTCTTCTGTTACCCCTTTTTTTGGTCGCTGTTACCTTCTGTGCACCCATGGTTTTCTTACCAAATTTTGTGATTGCCCTTTTAAGGTATGTTCGTTTCTCTTCAACTGAACTGCCTATTGAGCTGTTTAGTATCGCAATATCTATAGTTTTAGAGAACATCAAGCGGATCTCTTCATCGCTTACTTCTTCCGTATCTCTCCTTTGAATATTGATTCTTCCTGACTAGTCTCAAATTTCTACCTCCTCTTCATCATCACTATGTAGTGATCCGAGTCTCTATCTGCTCCTGTGTACGATTTACAATCCAGTATCTGATTTCGGAATCTCTGCGTGATTATGCTGTAACCCAACTGAAATTTTCCCCTATCTCCCGCCCTTTTCAAAGTGTACCTGCTCCTTTGGTGATTCTTGAACAGAATATTCGCTGTTACTTACTGAAATTTGTCACAAAACTGAAGTAGTCTTTCTCCTCTCTCATTCCCACTACCAGGCCCACAGTGTCCTGTAACTGTTTCTTCAGTTACTTTCCACACAACCGCATTCCAGTTGCCCTTGACTATTAGATTTTCATCTCCGATTACGTACTGAACTACCCGTTCAGTATCACATATACATTATCTCTTCATATTCAGCTTGCGACTGTGGCGTGTATACTTGAACTATCGTCGTCGGTGCTGGTTTTCTGACGATTGTGATGATACCAACTCCGTCACAGTAACACACTCTTAGCGCTACCTTTCTATTCAGAACGATTACTACGCCCGTTACGCCGCTGCACCGTTGATGTGCCATACACTCATCTGGGCAGAAATTCTTGTCTTCTTTCAATTTCTCTTCAGTGATCCTCACTGTATCTAGACTGAGCCTTTACATTTCACTTCTCAGATTTTATACTTCCTTACCACGTTCAAGTTTGTGGTATTCCACGCCCCGACTCGTAGAACGTTATCCTTTTCTTTAGTTATTCGATCTTTTTCTCACACACTTTTTCTCACACACTTACCGCTCCTCGGTTATCCGGACGGGTGTCTAGTCCGGAATCTTTTGCCAAAGAAGACAGCATGATGACATTTTTTCACTTAGAAACCACATGTCGTGTGTGTACACATTATGCGTTTGTAATGCAGTGGTTTCCATTGCCTTCTGCATCATCATACCGTTGATCGTTGCCGATTATTCCACGTTTAGGAGCATTTTCCGACCGTGCCCTGAACCTCTGTTCTCCTCCGCCCTCTTCGGCAAAGCCGTTGCCAGAACGAAGGTGACTTCTTATGCCGGAAGTCTTTGGAAGGCAATGCTGATTTTTATTCATATTTTTAGCGGTGGCTAGATTCGAGATCGGGACCGAGGACGTTTTTATTACTAATCAAAGATGCTATACTCGGACCATGGCATTTCCTGGAAATACCCAGTCATTAAAAGTGGTATAGCGTATTTCTCCAACCTACTCCGTAGCTTTAAAAGATGATGCAACGTATTGAGGATTGGTTGGTAGCGGGATGGAGGCTGTACCTGTTTATCAGGGATTCGATGATACGATGGTCTTTTCTTTCGTCTTATAGCCCGTTGGGTCTTACGAACACTTCAGTGCCATTGCTACATTCTTATCATAGTGTCCAGTCAGGGTGTCCACATTATCGGGACTATATTCACCGAAATTACCCAAGAGACCGCCACGGTTACACCCCGTGAAGTAACAACTTCCAGAAAACATTGCTACTCTCAGATTAATCGACTGCCATGTGATATGAAAATATCGATCATTTGTTATGTTGTTTTCAATTATCTACTTTGCTCTGACATGATACCTCAACCTATATACCCTATTATACTCGTGCTGTACCTAATTCTTGAAGCACTTCACAACTGTATTTCCCCTTAACTAATGTATGCCGATATGTGTTATTACGTCGAAAGTCTCACTAAATTCTCAATCCAATCGTATAGGCCTACTTTTGTTAATATTTCTGCTGAACAACCAGTTTATTAAAAAAGAAACCGTGAGCTCATCTGTCACGCTTGACTTCTTTCTCATGGAAGATCTCCTAATGCTGTCAAGTCATGTGGCTACATGTGTGTTACTCGACAGTTGCTTGTCCGTTATTATACAGAAAGAGTTACTGCTATTATATCGCTTAGAACACTACTTCTGGGCGCCGATCCCAAAATTTATCAGCTTCACTGGTTTCAAAAGCCTTTTGTTACATATGTCTACGTATGTTGCGCATTATTAGCTCAAACTTCAATGCTAAAGCATTGTTTTCTGGAAAGGTCAGGTGCTTTCTAATTTATCGGATCACGACCGTGATAATCTCCGACAGAGTTTCAATTCGTTGTGGAAACATGAGTACCAAGACGACGTCGAAATAAAATAATCTGTTGAATAGTGGCAGTTTAGTACTCTCACAGTTTACACTAGAACACAGGCCACGTACAGAGTTTTATTCGCTACAACGCGACGCAACATACTGTCAGCCGGACATAAGAAACTCTAAAGCAAAAGCGTTACGACGTTCATTTGCAGTATACATTAGTGGAGGGTCACATTAAGACACGATTTGTGTACCGCACATCTTGTAAAGAATTGTTTAATCACTTCAGAAAATTCGTACTTTGGTCTATTCAGTAAGTTCGTCTTCTGGAATCAAATATCACAGAAATATAACTATGCTATTATGTTTTGAATTACCAAAAAAGTACTCCTCTCTCTTCTTTGGGGTAAGGACGAAAGAGCTGTCAGTGTACTAACGCAGTACGCCCAGTCCGTTTGCAGCGCAACTGCACCAAAAATCTTAAGCTACATTAAGTTCTATTTTGAACCACTGTGTTTTTTTACTGTTTATTTGCACAAAGATAAAGTATCCATAATATCAAGTAGCTGCGTCGGTTCGCAACTGCACCGAGGTACTGAGACTCGATTTTTCTCAAAAAATTACCGAATTCCTTTTATATGAAGCATCTGTCGAGTGGAATTCCTTTGTATGCAGTTACGACACAGAATACAACAATAAAATTCTCTAACTGCTCGCATGATATTGCAAAATTACTAAAATATGCTCCAGATTTAAAATACACTGAGGTGGCAAAGGTTATCGGATACCACCCAATATCGTACTGGACCTTTCTTTGCCCGGAGTAACGCGGCAACTCACCAAGTCGTTGACAGTCCCCTGCAGAAATAGTGAGCCCCGCTGGGTTTACAGCTGTCCAAAATCGCGGAAGAGATCCTGGTGCAGGATTTTGTGCACAAACTGGTCTCTAGATTATGTCCTAAGTCGGGTGATCTGGGTGGCCAAATCATTCACTTAAATTATCCAGAAGGTTCTTCAGACCAATAGCGAACAATCTCAACCCGATGACATGGTGCACTGTCATCCAAAAAAATCCCATCGTTGTTTGGGAATATGAAGTAAGTGAATGGACAGAAAGGTCTCCAAAGTAGACGAACATAGCCGTTTCCAGTCAATTATCGGTTCACCTTGACCAGTGGACTCAGTCCTTGTAAACACAGTCCACACTATTATGGAGCCATCACCAGCTTGCACAGTTGACAACTTGGGGTCCGTGGCTTCGTGAGGGGCTGCGCCCCACTCGAAACCTACCCTCAGTTCTTACCAACAGAGATCTGAACTTATGTGACCTGGTCACGGCTTTCCAGTCGTCTGCGGTCCAACCGATATGACCACGAGCACAGAGGAGGCACTGAAGGCGATGTCCTACTGTTAGCAAATGCACTCGCGTCGGTTGTCTGATGCCGCAACCGGCCGAAGTGGCCGAGCGGTTCTAGGCGCTACAGTCTGGAACTGCGCGACAGCTACGGTTGCAGGTTCGAATCCTGCCTCGGGCATGGATGTGTGTGATGTCCTTAGATTAGGTTAAGGTAGTTCTAAGTTCTAGGTGACTGATGACCTCAGCAGTTAAGTCCCATAGTGCTCAGAGCCAATTGAACTATTTTTATGATGACGTAGATCATTAATTTCAACTTTCGCCGCACTGTCCTAATAGATACGTTCGTCGCACGTCCCACTTTGATTTCTGAAATTATTTCACGCAGTGCTGCTTGTCTATTAGCACTGACAACTCTATGCAAACGCCGCTGCTCTCTGTCGTTAAGTGAAGGCCATCGGCCACTGCGTGATCTGTGGTGAGAGGTAATGCCTCAGATTTGGTATTCTCTGCATCTCTCTACACTGTGAATCTCGGAATACTGAATTCCCTAACGAGTTCCGAAGTGGAACGCACGATGCGACCAGCTCCAACTAGTATTTCGCGTTCAAAGTCTTAATTTTCGTCATGCGGCCGTAATCACATCGGAAACCTTTTCAGATGAATTACCTCTATGCAAATGACGGCACCGCTAGTACTCTGGCCTTTTAAGCATTGTGTAGGTGGTACTACCGCGATCTGTATACGTGCCCTTCGCTATCCCATGACACTTGTCACCTTCGTATAATATCCCACTTAAGTCACATTTAAATTAGTTTTGTAGATGGAACTGTTTTTAAATCACGTATGAATAACAAAATAGGAGTGCGGGTAAGCTACTACAAACAGCATAGTGAACGCATTATTGTGTTCAAGATAGACACGAAGCCCATGCCTACTACAGTAGTACAAGTTTATATGCCAACTAGCTCTGCAGATGACGAAGAAATTGATGAAATGTATGACGAGATAAAAGAAATTATTCAGGTAGTGAACGGAGACGAAAATTTAATAGTCATGGGTGACTGGAATTCGATAGTAGGAAAAGGGAGAGAAGGAAACATAGTGGGCGAATATGGATTGGGGATAAGAAATGAAAGAGGAAGCCAACTGGTAGAATTTTGCACTTAGCATAACGAACACTTGGTTCAAGAATCGAAAAAGAAGGTTGTATGTAGACTGGCAATGGCAAGGAAAGCGTTTCTGAAGAGAAATTTGTTAACATCGAGTATAGATTTCAGTGTCAGGAAGTCGTTTCTGAAAGTATTTGTATGGAGTGTAGCCATGTATGGAAGTGAAACGTGGACGATAAATAGTTTGGTCAAGAAGAGAGTAGAAGCTTTCAAAATGTGGTGCTACAGAAGAATGCTCAAGATTAGATTGGTAGATCACATAACTAATGAGGAGGTATTGAATAGAATTGGAGAGAAGACGAGTTTGTGGCATAACTTGACAAGAAGAAGGGATGGGTTGGTAGAACATGTTCTGAGGCATCAAGGGATCACCAATTTAGTATTTGAGGGAAGCGTTGGGGGCAAAAATCGTAGAGGGATCGTAGAAGGATGTAAGTTGCAGTAGGTACTGGGATATGAAGAAGCTTGCACAGGGTAGCGTAGCTTGGAGAGCTGCATCAAACCAGTCTCAGGACTGAAGACAACAACAAAATCATTTTGCTTCGAAAACCGAATAATGGCAACAAGTGACGAAACTTAAGCAGAACTTCGTTCTAGTTCAGTATACTGATGCTTAACCTACACCTACGTAACTATGTAAGTTGATGATCTAGCTGCAACAAAATAAAGGAAAACTTCAAATTATCACAATTATTTCATAAATTAGCCCCGCAACAACGGCGTCTTTTAAAAGTTTTTACTACCTGCATCTGTGTTCGCTATCTAACACCAAATGTTCAATTCAAATGAAGTACACAGGCCGCCCGTAACTGAAAGCTCCGGGGATGAAATTGTTGGGGACGTTAAAGTAATTTTCACGCATGGGAAACAAATGAGCTGTACTTCACAGTGTCGAGGACGGGGAGTCAACATTTACGCTGCTGCAACTGCACAGCTTTAAAAATGTAGAACACTGGTTTTGCAGTTTTGTAACAAAAACACAATTGGTATCACTGAATGTATTCCACACCATCGCTACTAAAGAAAAACTCTCATTTTATTTTTCATTCTCGATTCCTACTGTTGGTATCATAACGAAAATCGACTTCTTACATAAATCATCATCAGGTGGTGTTCAAATCACCACATACTCGTAATAACCTGTCTAATTATAAGCTGTGCTTTGGCGAGTTACTATGTAACAGATTCAAATACCATCTGAAGACTTTATAGGGCATTCTTGGTATTCTCATATCATCTGATAGTGACTCTGTAAAAAGTTGAATCCCGTTATGAAACCAACTGTCTGGACTGAGGATAAATAATGAAATGAATTGTCTTCACTAGCGTTGGGATAGGATACTTCTTGTGATGTAACTTTATTGTATTAACAAAACAAATGTTTTTATTTACAAGACGGTCACTTTCATCCCCGTTGGCGGTTTGCCTAGCCTGTCCTAGTGAAGACGTACCGAAAATTGCGAGAATCACAGCCATTAAGTGATTAAGGCCTTGCGTTAATCCTGCACGTTCCAAATGTCGAGATAGTGACGTTAGGTGTATGAAATGAGTGTACGAGGGAAAGTTTCATTTTAAATGGAACATTAATTAAGTAATGACGACTGAGGAGCAAGGTAAATATTCATACTGCACTCTTCTGCCAGGTAAATTCTGCCCCGGCGACTGGCGCCTTTCGTTCTGGATCTCCTATCTGGTTTCTACTTTCACTTGGGCGCCGGTGTTCTTGAATCACGCGACCACGTGGCTACTATTTTCTGGCTCTCTCTAAGGATGAAGGACACACTCCGTGTTATTTTCAACTCTCAGCCCACTGACCTTCTAATGCACTATAAAAACTTTCTCTCGGCCCTTGATTTGGGACTACAAGTGCCTGCGCAACTTCGACCTTTGTAATGCTCACGTGCTTGTCTGTCTCCAGTTTCGAGAGTGTGAAATTGTAGAAATACATAATTGCACCATCACTTAGTAAACTTGTAGCGCAGTGACACTATCAAGCACAAGTCGAGAGCGTCTGCCAAGACCAGTCCTCACCATAAAGTAAGAGAGAGTAATAAAATATTAATCCTTTAATTCTGATCACAGATTTTTAATAATGGTATCAGAAAACACACGTCACTAATATTTTAATAGAGTGCCCGTTCTAAATTCATTTTTGATTCCAGGCATGCGTAATTGAACATGATACGAATATCAGAGCTGTGAACTGTTCGAGTACCAGTCACCGACGAGTAGTGTAATTGTCACGAGATGATATTTCTCTCTGGCCCTGAAAGAATGTAGACGCATACTGCCACAACTTCAGCAATTTTCTTTTACTTCCTGATCCTCCTCTTTTTCACTTTCTGTAGTAGACCATCCGTTGCCGTTTACGGTTCTCATTTCTTCTCTATTCGCCGGGACCTCTTTTTCCCTTTTGGTTTAATTTCCTTTCTCTGACGTGCTGGTATCTCTGCATCCGTTCTTTGTAATTGTTGATTCTATTTCTTTTTTTCAACCAGATTTTCTTTCAATTTCAGATTTTGCAACTTCTTTTAGTATTTTCATTTAGTATTCCATCTGTTCTCATACACCTCTTTGCCGCTCTAAGAAATCTCATGTTGGTTCCTCGTATTTGTTTTTCTTGGTTTTTATTCAATACCTACGATTTACTTCTGTAAAATAAGGTAGATAATGCAACTGTTTTACGTAATTTCGCGTTTGTTTCTTTTCATGTTTTAGACTTTAAAGTTCTACTAAATGTTCCACACAAGCTTCCAGAACTATTTAGCTATTGTATTTTCTTCGTATTCATACGATATTTTACATCCATGGTACTTAAAATATTTTACCTGTTCATTTGTTTATTCGTTAACTGCTATCATCGTTCTCACTGAATGTTTTCCACAACATGACACTGACTTCGATTGACTAAAAACTACTTTCATCTTTTATACTATACATACTTCATTTAGTTCATAAATTTCTTTTTTGTAAATCATCATCTCTTGAAAACAAATTACTGTTTTATCGGTAGCATATTTGAGTGATTTTAGAAAGATCGAACTGTTAGTTGTAACTCAGTGTTTATCTTATAATTCCACCTGCGAACGCCATGGTCAGTGTAAATATCGAACAGCTTAGGGTGTAAACTAAAGCCTTCTCACACGCATTTATTTATTTACGAAGTTTGCGAGAAAAGTAATGTGACTTATTTCCATCTATCAGTTATAATTTTTTTCAAACAATAATACTGTCCCCTTCAGCAGCTATACACCACCTGAATCGTTGTTCCTAGTGTTGGCAGAAGCGCTGGAAGGCTTCAACTGGTAGGGCCTTTAACATGGCGGTCGCATCCTTTTGAATTTTCTCCTTTTTAGAGATTTTTCAAGTTCGGGAAAAGACGAGAGTCACAAGGGCTCACATCAGATGAACAGGAGGACTGTGGAACAGATGGAACGCCTTTCGAGATCAAAATTTCTGTGATGGGTGCGGCCGTGTGACATGCGACGTTGTCATGATGCAGCATTGACTTGACTGCAATGTACGATCTCACTCGATTCACCCGTTTCCTAAGCGTTTGAAGCATTCTTTGTAAAACACCTGGGTGACTGTGTCCTGTAGCGACTTTATCATTAGAGCTGTTTTGGTCGAGGAAATGTCTCAGTACGCCACTCGTTTTTGGTTTGTCTAACGATCGTACTCAAAAGTCCAGGGTTCATCACATGTGATCACATGACTGAACCATTCGTTGTCAATAGCAGTCCTCTCAAGCAGATCAACCCACACATTTCTTCGATTGTTCTCCTGCTCAGTTGTGAGGTTTCTGTGGCACTATTTTGGCACAAAGCCGTCGCATGTACAAACCTTCGGTCAAAATTTCATGTACGGAGAAAGTGTTTAACTGGTCAGCCGTCATCCTTATTGCTAGACGTCGATCTGATCCCAGAGGAGCATGCTCACGTTCGACGTTTTCGTCGGTTGTTGAAGATGAGGGTCTCCCTGACCGTGTTTCAACTTCTAGGAGTTCACGGCCGTCCGAAAATGATTTGTGCCAGCGAAAACTTGCGCTCTTGACAAAGAATGTCCCCCATAGGCCCGTTTCAACTTTTCGGAGATCACACTACTGAATTCCTCGAGTTTAATACAAAACTCTGTTGCCTAATAAGACAAATTCACTGACGGCGCTTTCAAAAAATCACGTAATAGTTGTACGGAGATGAAGTACGTATGTTAATGGATGAACACAACTGTCTATGCTAGAAGAATAACACATTTTCGCCAGATCGCTCGCAGTGTTGTCAGCACCATTATCTTCCTCACGCACTTCGTATAATAGTTCAGAATAGAGGGTGGTAGAAACAGATTGATTAACTTGTAAGGGTATCGCAGTGGAGGCTGTGTTGAATAATAAGGGTTAAGATGGTTCATATGGCTCTGAGCACTACGGGACTTAACATCTGTGGTCATCAGTCCCCTAGAACTTAGAACTACTTAAACCTAACTAACCTAAGGACATCACACACATCCATGCACGAGGCAGGATTCGAACCTGCGACCGTAGCGGTCACGCGGTTCCAGACTGAAGCGCCTAGAGCCGCACGGCCACACCGGCCGGCAAGGGTTAAGAAAACATTTTGGTACGTTACGCCGTTTTCGAGATATTTAGCATTGAAGTTAGCCAGTGGGTGCTTCGTGCACGTAAATCCAAGCAGCCTGCCTTAGATGAGATTCAACAGGTTCTGAAAACCTCGAAAAACTGCAAGAGTTTTTGCCCGAACGGGAAAGACGCTGAACTTGTTACGCACCAAGGGGTGCCGTGCGAACTGTCACATTCATTTAATGAATTCTAACAAAGATATAAAATCCTTCATGATAGGGAAACCGCCTGGTAATTTCTGATTTTAATAAGGCCAAAGAAATGCACGTGACAATTACAGCGTCTCTCTATTATAGTTTATAAAGTTCACTCAAAAATAATGAACAGTCGGTTGAAAGTAATAACAGATGCACGTTTGTAAGATGAGTATAGTGGGTTTAAGAAATGTGCTGTGATTTAGGAAAACGACGAGAGGTCAGTTTTGAAACTCCCGTTGCTTTTATTGATTTCGAGAAAGCATTTGACTCAGTGTTTAGATATACACCATCGTCAGTAATGAACAAGCGAGAATGCCCCAAGCAGGTTATACATAATAATGAAAAGCATATCTAATAACACCAAAATACAGTCACTTCAGTAACAGATAACATAATAATGATTCAATTTTTCAGCCAGGGCAGTATCATGTCACCGACCCTTATAACATCCACAGTATACCTTATAAGAAACTTAAGAATGACGTCCACGGAGGTAAACAGCTGGAGAGGAGCCATCACCTAAATGTTGTGATGTGTACATAACAAAAGACAGAGGTAGACTTACAACGCTCTCTGTATAAGCTATGTGGGCTAGGAAGAAAACATTTACAATATGTAAGTATCTACTACTAAACCAGAAGTGATGGCACACTAGGGAAATTTCCCAGTTTGATCTAAGACTGATATTGAAAATAAGATACTTGAGCAAGTCTCTTCCAGTTGTAAAGGCATAGACGTAAGAATGTATGTAGATAAAGACATACAAACTAAAATCAACAACTTCCAACACGTACTTGGAACTAGAAACAAAAATTTAAGAAAGAATGCTAGAAAAGCCAAAAAACTTAAAACTGTGTAAAGCAATGGCGGTGCCTTTGCTACTTTATGGCAGCGAACTATGGATTGATAGAAAGAGATAAAAATAACATACAGTCAGCAGAAATGAGATTTTTATGAATTAAAGGTTGCTCAAGGAGCATCCACATAAAAAACTGATGATATCTTGGCAGGATTGCGAATTTATGATTTAAATGAGAAGATTGGAGAATATAGGGAAGAATGGAGACCTCAAGCGGATGACTGAGGACAGAATTTTAGTAGTTGTAAACAAATGCAAGACCTCAGGAGGAAGAGGTATGGGACGGCAGAGATAGAGATGGGGTTGATTATGTGAAGACTGAACAGGCATGTTACCTATGCACTGAAGTGCGGAAAAAGGTGATGATGACGAAAGACTATGCCAGCCGTTGGTGATGTTTTGCCGACATTCCTAAATAGCTAAGTGCTGCTCTTGTGGCCTGCAGCGGAAGAAAATGTTCAAATGTGTGTGAAATCTTATGGGACTTAACTGCTAAGGTTATCAGTCCCTAAGCTTACACACTACATAACCTAAATTATCCTAAGGACAAACACAAACACCCATGCCCGAGGGAGGACTCGAACCTCCGCCGGGACTAGCCGCACAGTCCCAGACTGCAGCGCCCCAGACCGCTGCAGCGGGTGACTGGAGAATCTCTCCACGATCGTCTATCGCATGGAAGTCTACAAGTTCCTCGCCTGACGAAGAAGAACGAATCACTTTTTTCGCTGTCAAAGAAATGAGAGATATGTACATTTAATACATGCACAGCTGTAGCTGTTTTTACAAGAACTACAACCATTAAATGCGTAACTCCTCCGTTCTAAAACAGTTTTACCTGTCAGGTAACACAGTCAGACAAAATACGGAAACATTGATAACACAATTTCCGGTTTCGAAATAATTTGAAACTAATATTGCGGCACCAGGAAAGGAGTACTTACACCTCAATGTATTTCGAAATTTATGTCTAACACACCCCTCGGTCCATTCTATATATACAATCTATGTAAATGTCAGTCAAGGAGATATTTCAGATTGTGATTTATGATTTTATAAATGTTGAGTCACTGCAGTACGAAGAAGTTACACGTTCGCCACAAACGCATTTAACGGAGGAGTTAATGATACTTTCGAAGTGTTAAGATCTACCGTTAATACGTACTGCTTAACCCCTTCAAACTGTTAGGGATATACTGTACTCACTACCTTGAGAATTAAGAATACCATTTTACAGACGAAGTAATTTTTTTGCATGATTTCCTTTTCTGCTTTATCTCCAGTGATCACAGTTGGCAAACAGGCTTGTATTTAAACGAAGCGAATGAGGTCACCTTGGACATCAGCCGTTACCTCGGCACATGTAATCAGCCGCCGTTAAGGGTCATTAAGGACCCGTTCTCCGCTCTTCATAGTAAACACATTTTATGTATGAGTTTCTCACTTCGTAATCTGTCAGAATGTTTTCGACAGCAATATTTTAAACCAGCGTACCGTACTACAAACAACGTGACGTTTCAACGGTATCATCTGCGTATGATTTTATCATTCTGAATATAAAGTGAAACCTTCCCCACGTTCCTGAAGCTATAAGTATCCAACTGTCTGTTTCGAGCAGCCATTTGAATCGAAGTTAGTACACTCATGGTCAGAAAAATCAGAATGCCTTGAACGACTAGAGATAGGTAGGACGTTCGTTCACAGGACATGTACCTTACTATGTGCTGCAGAAATGATTAGCATTTCGGCTGGTCCCGGCGGAGGTTCGAGTCCTCCCTCGGGCATGGATGTGTGTGTTTGTCCTTAGGATAATTTAGGTTAAGTAGTGTGTAAGCTTAGGGACTGATGACCTTAGCAGTTATGTCCCATAAGATTTCACACAAATTTTTTTGATTAGCATTTCAGTCACCTAGGTTCAGCATGTTACCTAATAGGCACAGAGATCGCCAGGGGCCCTGATAACTTGTTCCGTGCGTTAAGGCCGACGCGTATAAGGCGCGAATGACGTCCTGTGGTATGGTCATCCACGCCGCATTCACCTGGTTCCAAGTTCATCTGTGGTGATCGGCATTGGGTCACAGCACTGAACCCGTTGTTACACCATATATATCACACATTTAATATTGGAAACAAGTCTGGAGCCAGCCGCGGTGGCCGAGCGGTTCTAGGCACTTCAGTTTGGAACCGCTCGACTGCTACGGTCGCAGGTTCGAATCCTACCTCGACCATGGATGTGTGTGATGTCCTTAGATTAGTTAGGTTTAAGTAGTTCTAAGTTCTACGGGACTGATGACCCCAGATGTTCAGTCCCTTAGTGCTCAGAGCCATTTGAACCATTTGACAAGTCTGATAGTCTGACGGGCCATGGCAAAATGCTGAAATTCTGTGGCACCAAGAAGGCAGCAACTGCTGGTGTGCATTTCCTTGCTGAAAAATGGCGTTAGGGGAGTTGTGAAGAATGGGTATAGCTACGAGTCGCAGTATGTCATTCATTCGCGTACGTGACACTGGTCACGTTGCCCTGGAAACGCACCAACTGTGATTTGTGGTTGTATCTAATGGCAGCCCACACCATAAGGCCTTGAGTTGACGCTGAATGCCTCGTGCGAATTCAGTCACTATGATGCCATCCCTCTGTGTACGGCGGGCCAAAATGTGGCCATTTTCAAATAAACAGAACCTTGATTCGATGGTTCAAATGGCTCTGAGCACTATGGGACTCAACATCTTAGGTCATAAGCCCCTTGAACTTAGAACTACTTAAACCTAACTAACCTAAGGACATCACACACACCCATGCCCGAGGCAGGATTCGAACCTGCGACCGTAGCAGTCCCGCGGTTCCGGACTGCAGCGCCAGAACCGCTAGACCACCGCGGCCGGCAGAACCTTGATTCGTTCGGAAGCAGTATCTGATGTCATTCCTGTACCCAGTGATGTCGTTCCATACACCATTGCCGTCTAGCATGGTTCTGCACGTTCATCAAAGGTAGACGGAGAATTAGACGACGCGCACGTAAACCGTGCTGTGATAAACGGCGACGGACTGTCACCCCTGACAGTAAAGGTTTCTTTACACTGTTGCGCCAGAGCCGAAGACGACGCAGATCTGTCCTGCAATGCCATTCGGATGAGGTGTCTATCTTATGAGGGGTTGTCTCGCTGGTGCGACCTGACCCATCTCGTTGTGTTCTACGGCCTTCCAGGAACCATTCTGAACACAGCCGTTTACTGCCGAAACACTTCGTACCTCACGAGTAGCAATTTTTCGGATGGATGCATCACATTCTCTCATGGGAGACGGCGCCCTCCTGCAAACTCATTAGTTCGACGATAAGGTTCACGCATACGTCTGGGAGGCATCCCACACGTCTGCTCAAGTCACACTGATCCATTACCTTCAGTTTATAGCTGCAACAAGAGCCGTAGGCACATTTTACCGGTAGGTGGTGTTGCGCCGCGATATCAGTGTTGACCTTGAACCTGCAGGCCGACATGGTTCATTTGCTAATCATTTCTACAGGACATACTGATGTACTTGTCTCGTGAATACGAACGACCTGTCCAGTACTTGAAGGTGTTCTGTTTTTTCTGAACGTGAGTGTATAAAGCGATGACGCTGGAACTGGAGGTAGCCACTTAGTATTTGTATATTTCTTGTTTCGACCTCGAGAATAGTGGTGCGTGTGGCGTGACGCAAGTTATCAGGTGACATTGCGGCAGTATCTTAGATCCAGTTTCTCAAGAAATTACGGCCTGCGGCACAAATGATTGTGATTCGTCACTCGCATGTGAAAGTTGAACTCTGTTTCCCCTTGGTACAGTTTGACAGGAATCTGTCCCTCTCTCTTCCTATCACACACTTCCCTCCTTCATTCGAAACACAAAGAATGGATTACTAAAGCATCATTGTCATCATAAAGACACACGGTTCTTTTTTTTTAAGTGTCGGATGAAGATAACGACCACCACATGCAATCCATACTATTAAACCGCTATCCTGGATCCCAGTACCAGTTGCACGTTGCTTGTCTAATGGCTTCCAGGGGAAGAAAAATTTTTTACTCTTATTTTGGGTAATTATTGACCGAATGTAAGATTTTGAAGTACTGTCATAATCTACTCAAAAAGAGGGATGCAGTTGTACGGTGTTCAGTAAGTAATGCAACACCTTTTCTTCTCAGACAATTTCGGCTGAAAGAAAGTGGGTTTTATTGTGAGACTACGTGGAATATTTCTGCTTCAGCCCATATAGTTTCATAAATTTCCGATGGATGGCGGCGCTGTATGTAGATTTAAAAAAAACATCTGTAACCGAGGTGTGCCGAAAGCACAGAGCTGTCACCGAGCTTCTTTTGGCGGGAAACATGAGCCTAGCAGATACTCATAGGCGCTGGCAGAATATCTATGGAAGACTTGTTAATGAAAAAAAGCACGACGAGTCGTTGGGCGAGGCGCCTGTCCACTCTACAAGGTTCCGCAAACATGTCAGATTTCCCGCGCGCCGGCAGACCGCACACAAGTTGTCTTACCTGCAATGTCGGAACGTACGAACATATTTATTCGAGGTGATCGTCACAAGCAGACAGCTCGCTGCTCAACTGAGGGTCTCTGTTGATAGAAACGCTCGTCCACTAGTTTTGGGGTACTCAAATACTCAAATGTATGTGCCCGCTGAATTCCTCGCCGCGTAACAGAAGACCATAAAGAGCAACGAAGGAGAATCCGTGCGGAACTGCTTCCGCCTTACTAGGCTGACAGTGACAATTATTTGTCAATCATGACAGGCGGTGAAACACTGGTTCATCGCTTCGAAGCGGAAACAAAACGGCAATTAATGGAATGGCGCCACCCACCTCTCCTCCGAGAAAAGGGTTCAAAGCCGCACCCTCGCCTGATAGTCATGGCGACGGTCTTCTGGGACTGTTAAGTGGCCGTTCTGTGCAATATCCTCCCTCAAGTTGCAAAGAACAACTCTTAAGTGTGTTGCGCTACTCTCAGGAAAATGAAAAAAGCACTTCAGCATGTCTGATGCCACAGAAATGCAAACGAACTTTTCCTTCCCCATGACAACGCAAGGCCTCACGCCAGTTTGCGCACCCGAGAGGAGTTCACAGAAATGCACTGAACTGTTGGCACACAGCATACCACTTATACCACTGAATGCACCTGCAGAATTATATTACTGAACCAGTCTTAGTTCAGGAGATATTAAGTCTGAAATATTGACATGCCTGAAAAACCAACTTCTGCTTAAAATACAGCGAAAATTACTAAGACTACATACATACAATATTTGATGATAAGAGCACTTGGTGACTTCCACAAACTTAATCATAATTTGAAACCTTTCCTAGTTTTTTTATCGCTTACATGCTTAAAATCAAATATTTAACACTTTATCTCATTCGTAATCAGTTGTTTGAAGCGGTTTTATAAATGGGCATTAGATTCTTCAAATGCTCGTGACCTTGCTGGCGTTACACTATGCAGAGCATCGACATCAACGCAGGATACTGTAACTGTCCAAGAGGTCACTGTGTGCACACGGGACCGTCTAGTAGCGATATTTAAGCATAACAATCAAATATTAGGTTGTTACAGTTGGGAAATATAGGAAGTAATAATTCGAAAGTGTGTTAACAATTACTGTGTCACACCAAACAACCGTTACAGAGATTACTAAGAGGAAGGCAAAGTAGCAGTGGAAACAACTAAGTCACTTACCAGGATAACTAAGGAAGAAAGGTAACAACACCCTTCGATTACCTAAAGATTTGATGAAGAAATTCAAACTATCCGATAATAGATGGAGAAACTTCCTATGCAGTACTTAAGGCAGTTCTCTGTTTTGCTATGCAAAACTTACGGTAGGCAGCACTCAACATTTATGTCTCCACATGTTTCCTGGTGAATGTTGTTTGTGTACACACTTCTACATTAATGTGGCCATCATCGATTTTCGACGTCAATGTGCAACAAGCAGTCACAGACGGCAGATGCCACCACTAGCAGTGGAGGGCATATAAAACACGTCGGGAGGAAGGGCACGATCATTGGCTTTAGGACCAAGGGTGGAAGCATTTCCGAAGCGGCTGAGCTTGTAAACTGTTCGCATGCCGCCGTTGTTAAAATATATCGTGCATGCCAAAATGGCATTATCGGAAACTGGCGCAGAGGTAACAGTGGTGCACCACGGGCCATATATGACAACCTGCGGAGGAACTAACGACCGTTCAGCGAACGTTACTGCGTGTGGTCCTCCGTGGCATGTATTCATACTGCCTGTTTTTCATCGGCGACGGAGGCTGGCGTTTGTACGCCTCTGCCGCAATTTGGCGTCCACTGAGTGGTCTGTTCAGATAGATCAGTTTCGTTTGCTCCACTGGACAGACAGCCGTTGGCGTGTACGGCTCTGCATCAATCGTCGAATGGTTCAGGCCGATGCATAGAGCGTTACGATACGGGGAATGTTTTCGTACCAAGCCCTGGGTGACGTCACTCTGGAAGGAATAATGAATCTACGCAAGTGTGCATCTGTCCTTGGGGACAATGTCCACCCTTACAGACAAATTATTTTTTCCTCGGCATGATGGTATCTACCACCACGACAATGTAACCTTTGAACCAGCTCGAAGTGTACGTGCATGGTCCGAAGAACACCAGGTTGAGTTTACTGTACTCCTACGCCGTCAGAACTTCCCATGTTTAAATCCAATCGAGAATCTGTGAGGCCAACACGATTGTGTTTCGCGCGGAATTGTTCCTCATCCGAGAAACCGAGCGCACCTGACCATGGCACTGGAGTCGACATGACTTCACATCCCTGTCTGTATGTTCCAGGGACTCAGTGACACGCTTCCTCCACGTCTGCGCTGTAAAAGCCGGTTATTCATGACTTTCAGAGGTCGTTTCAATGTGACTGGACGTTTTATGTTAGTGATAATGTATAGTATTCATCACTGGAACATCTGAACACAGTGTCCGTGAGCTTGAGGACAGCACCGTGTGAGTCACAAGTATGTCGTTATTTCTGTGTAATAGCTCCACGTTCCTTCCGCCGACCGCTGCCTCACCTTGGCTAGGCCAGTACTGACAGTGCAATAACGAACAGACGTTGCCGCTAGCACGCCAGCCACCAGGTCATTAACGTTGGATTGAGAAATCAGAGGAGCTGCCAAGACATCGTCCAAACGATTCTGTTTACTAAGTCCCAATCCTTCCCTAAAAGTTACTTGCCGTTATCACAAACTGAAGTGATGCGTTACACCCGACACAAACAGGCAGAGGATCTAGCTATGGAGGTGAACACTGCACGATTCGTGCCTGCTTAAAGGTTCACAGCATTTATCGACACATTAAGTGCAAGGGTTTGCGTAGCCAGTTCAGAGCATATAAGAAAATGAAAGCAGTAAACCACCGTTGTCTACTGGTCACCGTAACTCCGCGTCTTCAATCAGAGGGTTAGCTGCCCACTGTAATTAAAAATCTGACTTAATGGACCAACGACGAACTTTGACAAGCGGCATGGGACGTCCACGCCTATCAAATACAGCGACCAATAACGAATAAAATGAGATAAAAGAAAGAAAATGGGGTAACGTCTTTGAGTAGCAACGAAAACACCCTCACTCCAAGCTTCGAAACACGCCAGCGCTTAAATTTTGATTAATAACCGACATTAGAGGCCGAAGAAGTCACCCTTATTCTGACAATGGCATTGTCAAAGATGCCGGAGAAGCGGACAGAATTTCAAGACACTCCTTCTTGGCGTGGGAAACAGCCCCTAAAGCCGGAAGAATCAGCAATGATCAACGTTATGAAATTGCGGAAGGCAATGGAAACCACTGCATTAACGACACACAACTTCTATCTACAGGAAATTCGGCCTGTAATTGCAAAAGTGTCGTCGTGATCTCTCCGCTGCCAAAAGATTCGGGGATAGTCACCCATCATTCGGATTTCTGTGGTGGGGTGGGGGGTGGGTGGTGGGGGGAGAGGAGGGGAGCGCCGAAGGGGGAAGGTGACCATGAGAAAAAGATTGAATAACCAATGAAAGGATAATGTTCTACGAGTTTGGGCGCGGAATGTGAAAAGCTTGAACGTGGTAGGAAAGCTAGAAAATCTGAAGGGAAACGCTGAGCCTCGATCTAGTGGGGGTCAGTGAAGTGAAATGGAAAGAAGACAAAGACTGCTGGTTGTATGAGTATAAGGTAATATCAACAGCAGCGGAAAATGATCTAACAGCAGTAGGATTAGTTATAAATAGGAAGGTAGGGCAGAGAGTATGTTGCTGTGAACAGTTTCGTGATAGGGTTCTACTTGTCAGAATCGACATCAAACCAACACCGACCATGACAGTTCAATTATACATGCCGACGACGCATGCTGAAGATTAAAAGATAGAGAAAGTATATGAGGATATTGAAAAGGTAGTACAGTACGTAAAGGGAGACGGAAATCTAATAATGATGGGGAAAAGTAGAAGAAAATGTTACAGCAGAATATGGCCTTGGGGCAAGGAACGACACAGCAGAAAGTCTGATTTCTGTAATAAATTTTAGCTAAAAATAACGATTAGTCTCTTCAAGTGTCACAAGAGGAGGAGGTATATTTGGAAAAGGCCAGGTGATACGGGAAGATTTAGATTACATCATCGTCAGAAAGATGATTCAGAAATTAGATGCTGGATTGTAAGGCGTACCCAGGAGCAGATGTCGACTCAGATCACAATATAGTAGTGATGAAGAGTAGTCTGAAGTTTAAGACATTAATCGGGAAGAATCAATACCAAAAGAGGTAGGATACAAAAATAGTAAGGAATGACGAGATATGCTTTAAGTAGTCTAAAACTATAGATACAGCAGTAAAGAATAGCTCAGTATGCAGAACAATTGAAGTATAGACCTCTCTAAGAAGGGCAACTACAGATTTTTTTTTTCGATAGGTACAAAGAAGGTAACTGCGAAGAAACAATGGTTAACAGAAGAAATACCTCAGTTGATCGATGAAAGAAGAAAGTAAAAAAATGGTCATGGAAATTAAGGAATAGAGAAACACGAGTCGCTGAGGAATGATATAAACAGGAAGTGCGGGAAAGCTAATAGAAAATGGCTGCATGAAAAATGTGAAGGAATCGAAAGACAAATGGTTGTTGGATAGACTGACTCAGCATATAGGAAAATCAAAAACATTGATATCCTAAAAGCAGAATATGGAATGAGGGTCGAAGAAAGACGAAAGTAATGAGAAGTAGCATACATGAGAACAGCAACAAATTTAACATCATGATTGATGGTCAGGAAGTAGATGAAGTTAAGTTCTGCTACATAGGCAGCAAAATAGCCAATGACGGAAGGAGCAAGTAGGACATCAAAAACAGACTGGCACTGGCAAAAAGGGCATTCCTGGCCAAGAGAAGCCTACTAGTAGCAAAAATATGCCTTAATATGAGGAAGAAATTCTCGAGTACAGCTTTGTGTGCTAGTGAAGCATGGACTGTGGGGAAAAGTGGAACAAAAGAGAATTGCAACATTTGAGATGTGTTTCTACAGACGAATGTTGAAAATTAGGTGGACTGACGAGGAATGAGGAAGTTCTGCGCAGAATCGGAGAGGAAAGGAATATGTGGAAAACTCAGACAAGGAGTAGGGGCAGGATGATAGTACATCTGTTAATACGTCATGGAATGACTTCCAAGTTACTAGCGGGAGCTGTGGAGGGCGAAAACTGTAGAGATTTGAATAAATGCAGCAAATAATTGATGACGTAGGTTTCAAGTACTGCTCTGAGGTGAAGAGGCTGGCACGTGCGAGGAACTCGTGGCAGGCCGCACCAAACCAGTCAGAAGACTTGTGTCACAAAGAAAAAAAAAGAATTTCTGGACTAGTACTAAAATGAAAGTACAACATTCGAAGGCACAATCTGTAGTACAAATCATGACAAGGTGCTTTCGACTATCGCTGTATTACTCACACTTCTGTACTAACACCCAAATTATGAATATCATTTGCTCACTGGATCCAAAAACTCTAAGAAACTCAATATCAGGTTATCTCTGTACAATCACGTTTAGATAAATTTTTCACGTAGTTCGTCGGGAACGGTAATAGTGCAAATGCGAGAATACCCTCAAACGGTCGGATCAAACAGCGCAAGGTTTCCATGATGTCAATGGCTTTCAAAACTATTCCTGCACGGTGAAAAATCAGTATTACCTCTGGTATTTCTGTTACGATAAGTATCGGAAGAAAACACTTGAGAACAACTACGCACCAGAGTGTTGTATGTACGCTCCTAAATAAAAGATTGTTATTTAGTTTAACAAAACTGCCACGTATTAGGAGCAAAACTCTTAATTATGTGTTATGCGAAAGATGATTAGTTTTTAGCCTAGATTAATGCTTCATATCGTTCTAGATATTTCCGATCAATATACGACCATTTCAATTTGCACAGGGTACTGGCGGAGTACAGACAACTGTTTATCCGTGAGTCCTCGAAGCAGTTGCGTCACTGTTCCACTTGTCACACCCAATTTCAAGAACCACATGTTCACGTACACTGGAAAATTAATATTCCTACTTTGTGGTCCGTTATGTCTGTCAATACAGGATTACTTCTAACCCTGGACATCTTTACGGACCACATATTTCATTTTGGTTTTATGTGAACTATCGTGTTCAACAAAAGGTCGCTGCGCTATTACTATTATAACCTATTGACTATATACTACACATAGGTATAAATGAAAGGTGCTCTGGTCAACAAAGGTCTTACACGCACACTAACAGTGAGGTGGGAAACTTTTAGAGATGGAAAAAGTCATGGCATAGAAAAGGGCAGTGTATTGGCGGAGCTGTCATTTCAGATGATTCAGGTGAATAAGTTTACGATGTGATTATGGCCGCACGACGGTAACTAACAGACTTTGAACGAGGAACTGTAGTTGGAGCTAGACGTATGGCGCATTCTATTTCGGGAATCGTTAGGGAATTCAACATTCCGAGATTCACTGCCGAGAATACCAAATTTCAAGCATTACCTGTCATCACGGACAATGCAGCGGCCGACGGCCTTCATTTAACGACCTACAGCAGGAGCATTTGCGTAGAATTGTTAGTGATCACAGACAAGCAACACTGCAGAAATCAATGGGACATACGATGAACGTATCCGTTAGGACAGTGCGGCGAAATGTGGCGTTCATGGGGTATGGCAGCAGACCGCTGTCGCGAGTGCCTTTAGTGATAGCATGACATCCACTGCAGAGCCTTTCCTGCACTCATGACGATGTCGGTTATCGGTTGGGATCTAGAATGGAGTACCGTTGCCTTAAGAGACTAGTCCTGTTTCAGTCGGTAAGAACTGTTGGTAGGATCTGAGTGTGGGGTTCAGACCCCACGAAGCCTTGGACTCAAGTTGTCAGCAAAGTACTATGCAAGCTGGTGGTGGCTCCAAATGGTGTGGGGTGCGTTTACATGGAACTGACTGGGTTCTCTGGTACAACTGAACCGATCATTGACTGGGCATGGTTTGGTTCGTCTACTTGGAGACCATTTGCAGTCATTCGTGGACTTGTTGTTCCCAAACAACCATGCCATGTCACTGCACCACAATTGATCGTGATTGGTTTGAAGAACATTCTGGGTAATACGAGAGAATGATTTGGCCACCCAGATCACCAGACAGGAATCCCTTTGAACAGTTATGGGACATAATCGAGAGGTCATTTCGTGCCGAAAGCCCTGCACCGGCAGCACTTTCGCAGTTATGGCTCGATATTTCTGCAGGCGGCTACCAACGACTTCTTGAGTCCATGCCACCTAGAGTTGCTCCGCTACACTGGGCAAAAGAGGTCCGTCACTATATTAGGAGGTATCCCATGACTTGTCACCACAGTGTATCTGATACCCTAAAAATGAAATGTCTTGACATTTTAAAGTTGCGTACTCCTGCGGGATATGAACTTTTTTGGGTCATTTCTTACCGACCTAGTTGCACAGGAACTCCTAAGAGGTCTATTCTGCAGTTCCTCTCTCTCGGATCCACAAAATTTGTCCATCGTGCTAAGTGCCAACCGTTTACTACAGGATAAAAGGACTGTTCTAGAGATTTCCACACATTATGGTATTCAGCGATTCGCATCTGTGACGCTCGTATATGTTATCTAATGTTGTCCACCCCTCCTCTAGTGTCTATCTTTTGTTATATTTCTAAAACTACTAAAGAACTTTCTTTGACCATTCTCCTACATAAACGCCCCACCTGCATTAATTTTATGTTCATTATACACTGCCTGACAAAAGAAGCGAAGTATCGAGAAGACATTGTCGAATGTCAATATAATTTCGTGCACGCGCATAACATCGGCTGATATGCAAATACAAGGGTTGGAATTGCAGTAGTGGCAACTATTTATTTACAGCTCGTACGAAATAGATACGTATTTCAAAGTTTTACTGACCTTCAAAGTAGTCACCAGCGTTGTGTATAACCAGTTGACAGCGATGTGGAAATCGTAGGATACTCTTAGCAGTGCCAGTTGTCTTGACAGTTCGAGCGGCGCGATCTATTGCCCGACGAATTTGTAGCAGTTCTGAAGCGAATGCCGTGAAGTGTGTCCTTCAGTTTAGAAATCGATTTGAACTCACGAGGGCTTAAGTCAGGGGAGTGCAGTAGGTGGTATAGCACGTCAGTCAAACAAATCAGTAACGGCTTGCACTGTACGTGCTTGAGAATTGTCCTGCAAAATGATGATCAGGTCCTGCAGAAAGTGTCATCACTTCTGTCTGTAAGCTGGTTGTAGGTTGTGTTCCAAAAATGAACAGCATAGAGAAGTGCGAAGAAGCAATTTTTCCCGTAATTTAACTTTGTTTGCTTGTCTAATCGGAAATGTCATTGATACGCATTTGCACCGCTTGATAACGAGCCACGATGGCAATAACTACTTCTGGAAATATGGAACAGTTTAGTAGCAACCTTTGAAGCTGTAATTTTGGTAGTCATATAATAAATAAAAGATGTGCAGCCGAAATGAAGACAATTGTCAAATATTTCAAATGTGTGTGAATTCCTAAGAGACGAAACTGCTGAGGTCATCGGTCCCTAGGTTTACACACTACTTAAACTGACGTATGCTAAGAATAACACACACATCCATGCCCGAGGGCGGACTCGGACCTCCGGCGGGAGGGGCCGCGCAATGCGTGACATGGCGCCTCAAACCGCGCGGCCACTTTGCGCGGCTAGAAATAGTTCAGACAGCGTCTGTGTTCAGAAGCAACGGTACAGAGCATTTTCGCTCAATAAGCCTTCTACAATCCGCTTATAATCTTGTCGAGACCTCTGAACCTAATGTAATATTCTATAAAAATACTTTGATTTGATTTTTTTTCCCGCTGCACAACAACAATACAGTTCTTTCAGACTGAACGGAAATATAATTAACAAAATAATATGTTTTCATACATTTATCACCTAGCATTAGATTAATTGGCTACTTACAGCAATGGCATCGTTATGCTACCGACAATTAACGTGCGACGGAATCCAAACACCACACTCACCCAGCGGAGCTTTTCTGCCTACTGGCGGTTGCTAAGGCGATGCAGTCCCCGCAGGACTCGGAAGACTACTGGTCGGCCACGGCTGACTCGAAGGTACGCGGCTGCTGCAACCTTCCCCCCAACCCCCCTCCCTACCACTACCCCTACCACCTAACCACACTCCGCGGTCCTCTCGACCTGACTGCCTTCCTCCTACACTCCAGCAACACTCCTTTCTACTAGACTGGCGCCAATATAATTGTAGTGCGTCCCAAAACTACAAACATGCACAGCACACTAACTCATCGTAAAAGACATAGAATTAAAATGGTTTGTGGGTCACTGAATCTGATCTCTGGCGCTGTCGAGCCCTGAACGGAGAGTACCAATTTCGACATGACGCTCTGGATCGCCGTAATGTACGTACGGCAGGACAGCTTTGAGTCACAGAATTGTACACTGTGTTCCAAAAAGAATAATCTTATTTCACAACACTACGTCTACCATGTGGATGAAGACAGAAACTTGGGATGAATTATGAATTTTACTTACGACTACGAAGCTGTTATTTTCAGAAAAACTATCCGCTTATAGAAGGGTGTATCTTCCACAGGAAAGCGGATTTACGATTAAGAACGAAGACTTTCTTTACCGTTCACAAATGTTCAATTAATCGTGCATCTGACGGACGACAAACTCCAGATCATAAAGAACTTTTTATAGAAAATACAGCATTCAAAATTATTTATTGATCGGTTTAGATAGATACAATTGTTATTCAAATCTTCAGAAATGTCTTTGGCTGTACGTCATGTTCCACTCTGAGTTCATTATGCCACGTTAAGATTTTGGTTCAAATGGCTCTGAGCACTATGGGACTCAACTGCTGTGGTCATCAGTCCCCTAGAACTTAGAACTACTTAAACCTAACTAACCTAAGGACATCACACACATCCATGCCCGAGGCAGGATTCGAACCTGCGGCTGTAGCAGTCGCACGGTTCCGGACTGCGCGCCTAGAACCGCGAGACCACCGCGGCCGGCCGTTGAGATTTTAGTGAAGAGTATATTTCACCTTCCACACAGGTTTGTGAAAAAAAATTATGAACAGGTTCGTCACAAGTAAATATACATACATCTAAAACGCACCACGTGGAACTTTACATATATGTATATAGCACTGCTTCGATGCTTTTCAGTTGAAACCCACAATATATAGAAAAAGTGCACATTTGTACTGTTTACATTCACATGACGAGCGAATATTAACATGGAGCCTTCTAACTCGACACATACAATACAACTCGGGTAAGAAGGAGCCAAGAGCCCTTCACTCGTCATGTGAATGTAAACATCGGTATAAATGTGCACTTTTACTATATACTCTGGATTTTAACAAGCATCAGAGGAGTATTAGATATGTAGACCTAAGTTCCATTAAGCTGCCCGTACAAATTCCCTAACTTTCCTCAGCCCAATCTCGCCACTGCCATGAATGATGGTGAAATGATGAGGGAAACACAAACACCCAGTCATCTCGAGGCAGGTGAAAAATCCCTAACCCGCTGGGAATCGGAACCGGGACCCCGTGCTCGTACGGACTATGGAAGATAACGTAGAACCAAAAAAGTTTCTGAATATCTACAGACTTTACTTTTACCTGTCAAAACTGATCGACAACTATTAGGTTTGTACGCAATATTGCCTGTGAAGTATTTCTTTCAAATAAAACTTTTTCCATTCTATTGTGTTAGGACGGTGCAGCAACCGGTTTTGGATTGTTCCAGAATAAAAACAGTCTTGGTTGCAAAGTTGATTAATATCAGTAACGCGTTTCATCATTTTGGTGTATCACCAGATTGTTGGAAAAGCAGCTCCGTATGTAACCAATCCGTCATAAAGCCATAAAAAATGGAAAATGAACACATATCCAGTCAACTTTACGTCCAATTTTCATTTTATCTAGGTTTATGTCGGATGGGTTACGTGTCAAACTACATATGCAACAATCTGATGATGCACCAAAAGGGTGAAACGCGTTATTGACATGAAATAACTTTGCAACTAAGAGTGTTTTTTTGCTGAAGTTCTTAAAATACGTACGGATCACTTCTTCTCGTTATGAGAAACTTCAATCCAGAACGTAGACAAACTCACTCCAGATTTTTGCGAACATGCATACTCTGCCGTTGCTTTGCGACTTCGCAGTTCATGAAAAGTTGTTTTAAGGCGAGGTACACGTACGGGGCCTTCTACAGGCCGCACAGAAATGATGACACGCCATGACATCAGGCGACCTTCAAGGTCAGCTGTGCAGTACGAGATCCTTACGCTCATTCCAGCCGATCTGCCCTTGAGACAGTTCACTGTTAAATGCTTTCAAATGTGAGTACCAATTCGGTGGTTCCCTGCCTATTCAGAAATGAAATTTTTGGTGTATTCTCGCGGCCGTAGTAAAAGCCAGATCTACAACATATCCAGGAGGTAATTCCCATAACTGACTTTGCCCTTAAAAAGGAACAGGCTGTAATTCTGTTCTCGGGAAGCACTGCAAAATCGAACTAGAGAGAGCTATAACAATTGAATATCGTAAGTTTAGAAATACACCGAATTGATGTCGTGTGCTTGTTCTACATCTCTACGCACCTCGTGGAACTTGGCATATCACTCCTTCGATGCTTGTTAGTTGAAACCCACAATATATAGTAAAGGTGCACATTTGCACTGATGTTTACATTCACATGACGAGCGAAGCTTACCTTGGAGCCTTCTCATCTAACTACCTTCACAATTCTCTTTTATTCCAATCTCGTATAGCGCGCGGAAAGAATGAACACCTATATCTTTCCGTACGAGCTCTGATTCCCCTTATTTTATCCAGATGATCGTTCCTCCCTATGTAGGTCGGTGTCAACAAAATTTTTTCGCATTCGGAGGAGAAAGTTGGTTATTGGAATTTCGTGAGAAGATTCCGTCGCAACGAAAAATTCCTTTCTTTCAATGATTTCCAGCCCAAATGCTGTATCATTTCTGGGGTACTCTCTCACATATTTCGCGAAAATACAAAACGTGCTGCCCTTCTCTGAACTCTTTCGATGTACTCCGTCAGTCCTATCTGGTAAGGATCCCACATTGCACAGCAGTATTCTAAAAGAGGACGGACAAGCGTAGTATAGGCAGTCTCCTCAGTAGGTATGTTACATTTTCTAAGTGTCCTGCAAAAAAAAGAAAAAAAAAGTCTTTGGTTATCCTTCCCCCACAACATTTTCTGTGTGTTCCTTCCAATTTAAATTGTTCGTGTTTCTGGAGTGCACAATAGCTTTATTAACGCAGTTCAGATGAATGGCTAACCGTCGGCTACCACGACGGGTAGACCTCTGTGGAGGAGGAGGAGATTAGTGTTTAACGTCCCGTCGACAACGAGGTCATTAGAGACGGAGCGCAAGCTCGGGTGAGGGAAGGATGGGGAAGGAAATCGGCCGTGCCCTTTCAAAGGAACCATCCCGGCATTTGCCTGAAGCGATTTAGGGAAATCACGGAAAACCTAAATCAGGATGGCCGGAGACGGGATTGAACCGTCGTCCTACCGAATGCGAGTCCAGTGTGCTAACCACTGCGCCACCTCGCTCGGTAGACCTCTGTGGACTAGATGCACTATTCCGTTTGTATGCACTCTACGTCTTCAACGATCACAGTGGGGTGAACTACGGGTTTCTCTTAACATAAAGAATCAGTGGTAGTGTTAGTCCTGGACCCTCGACGAAAATCACGCCGCAAAGTTGTAAACCAATTTCACCTGTTGACCCGGAGAATGCACAACACGTTTTGTTGGTGTTAGAAAGCGACTCGATACACATTCCGTAATCAGTGAGCGAGAGGGCAAGATAGCTGGACGAAGGAGACCCCTACCTCCAACCACAACTACATCAGGTGCCAACGTAAAATTTTAGTTTCAATGCGTTAGTCAGAATTTGTCCTAAGTATGTCTCTTCATTCGACTATAAAATATAGTCTTGTGTAAATCAGATGCCTCTATTGAAACACCCTGTATTTATTACCGTCAGCATGAAGTTGGTTTTTGCCCGTATTGGTATGCAGTCATACACCAGAGGGTAAATAAATTGTTTAAAAAAATTTTATCACATGTACATCTGTGAACATAAATTGACTCAGACTGAAGTTGAGCAGGAAATTTTGGAAATTCGTGGTTAGTTCCTATTGGACCAAACTGCTGAGGTCGTAGGTCCCTAGGCTTACACATTACTTAATTGATCTTAAACTAACTTACGCTGAGGACAACACGCACATCCATGCCCGAGGGAGGACTCGAACCTCCGACGGGGCAGCCGCGCGGACCGTGGCAATGCGCATTAGACCGAGAGGCAAGTGGAGCAGTGAGTGAACGAATACGCGTAAGTCTCATGGAACTAAAACGTACCTCAACTGTTAAATAATATCGAAACAATGATAAATAAACGTGGCACGTTCGAAATTGGACATCTTTGTATACCTTCGATATCAAAATCTGCAGCTGGGCCCCATTAAGAGTCCTGTTGCTGCATGCTATGCAATGTAATGTGATTCGATCTTCCTTGGCATGCTATCCCACTCTTTAAATGTGTGGTGTGCATTGCATACATTTGCACTTCCCGCCGCTGGTGCAGAGTTTCCCGGCGGTTTAAGGTGGAGTACTCCACGAAGGTGTACTCACTACAAGAATATCAATGCAAGTGCCCATCTGCACGACCTCTGAAGGCGTGTTAGGGCGAAAGTTCATTAATAGCCAGCAAGCAAGAGCGACTGGGACGAAGATCGCCGTGGAACAGGGCAGCGTGAGTCGCAATAGTAAACGCCGAGCGCCGTCACCTGTACGTGAACATCGCCTACTTGAAAAGTAGACGGTGTCTTCCGCCGATATCCGGAAGAAGACAGCAGCTCACGTCCTTATGGGACGTCGGGCCATACGCGCCGATACAGATGAGACTTGCTGGTGGCAGCTGCAGGTTGAAGTGCAGTGAAGCCGTTATTATTTGTGGCAAGTGAATTACGGTTTGAGTCATCAAGCTTATGACTCATTTGATGCTGCCCGCCAAGAATTCATCGAATAAGCCGACCTTTTCATCTCAGAGCAGCAACTGCACCATACATCCTCAATTATTTGCTGTATGTATTCCAATCTCTGTCTTCCTCTACAGTTTTTGTCCTCTACAGCTCCTTCTAGTACCATGGAAGTTATTCCCTGATGTAACAGATGTCAAATCATCATGTGCCTTCTTCTTCTCAGTCTTCGCCATATACTCCTTTCCTCGCCGATTCTTCGGAGGAACTTCTCATTTCTTACCTCACCAGTCCACCTACTATCCTAAGTTCTTCCGTACGACCATATCGTAAATGCTTCGATTCTCTCCAGTTCTGGTTGTCCCACAGTCCATGTCTTACAAACGTACATTCTCAGAAATTTCCTCCTCACATTAAGGGCTTTGACAGATACTAGTACGCTTCTCTTGGCCAGGAAAGGAATTATTGCCAGTGCTAGTCTCATTTTTACACTACTGGCCATTAAAATTGCCACATCACGAAGATGACGTGCTACAGACGCGAAATTTAACAGACAGGAAGAAGATGTTGTGATATGCAAATGATTAGCTTTTCAGAGCATTTACACAAAGTTGGCGCCGGTGGCAACACCTACAACGTTCTGACATGAGGAAAGTTTCCAACCGATTTCTCATACACAAACAGCAGTTGACCGGCGTTGCCTGGTGAAACGTTGTTGTGATGCCTCGTGTAAGGAGGAGAAATGCGTACCATCACGTTTCCGACTTTGATAAAGGTTGGATTGTAGCCTATCGCGATTGGGGTTTATCGTATCGCGACATTGCTGCTCGCGTTGGTCGGGATCCAATGACTGATAGCAGAATATAGAATCGGTGTGTTCGGGAAGGTAATACGGAACGCCGTGCTGGATCCCAACGGCCTCTTATCACTAGCAGTCGAGATGACAGGCATCTTATCCGCATGGCTGTAACGGATCGTGCAGCCACGTCTCGATCCCTGAGTCAACAGATGGGGACGTTTGCAAGACAACAACCATCTGCACGAACAGTTCTACGACGTTTGCAGCAGCATGGACTATCAGCTCGGAGACAATGGCTGCGGTACCCTTGACGCTGCATCACAGACAGCAGCGCCTGCGATGGTGTACTCAACGACGAACCTGGGTGCACGAATGGCAAAACGTCATTTTTTCGGATGAATCCAGGTTCTGTTTGCATCCGTGTTTGGCGACATCGTGGTGAACGCACATTGGTAGCGTGTATTCGTCATCGCCATACTGGCGTATCACCCGGCGTGATGGAATGGGGTTCCATTGGTTACACGTCTCGGTCACCTCTTGTTCGCACTGACGGCACTTTGAACAGTGGACGTTACATTTCATAAGTGTTACGACCCGTGGCTCTACCCTTCATTCTATAGCTGCCAAACCCTACATTTCAGCAGGGTAATGCACGACAGCATGTAGCAGGTCCTGTACGGGCCTTTCTGGATACAGAAAATGTTCGACTGCTGCCCTGGCCAGCACATTCTCCAGATCTCTCACCAATTGAAAACGTCTGGTCAATGGTGGCCGAGCAACTGGCTCGTCACAATACGCCAGTCACTACTCTTGATGAACTGTGGTATCGTGTTGAAGCTGCATGATCACCTGTACCTGTACACGCCATCAAAGCTCTGTTTGACTCAATGCCCAGGCGTATCGAGGCCGTTATTATGGCGAGACGTGGTTGTTGTGGATACTGATTTCTCAGGATCTATGCACCCAAATTGCGTGAAAATGTAATCACATGTCAGTTCTAGTATAATATATTTGTCCAACGAATACCTGTTTATCATCTGCATTTCTTCATGGTGTAGCAATTTTAATTGCCAGTAGTGTATGTCCCCCGTGCTCCGACCGTCCTGGGTTATTTTGCTGGCTAGGCAGCCGAATTCCTTAATTTCATGTACTTTGTGATCACCAATCTTGATGTTAAGTTTCCCGCTGTTCTCATCTCTGCTGCTTGGTTTCGACCTGTACTCATTAAAATGTTAGTTCTTCTTCACTCTCACTGAGGACAGCAATGTCAGCAGCAAATCATATCGTTGATATCCTTTCACCCTGCATTTTAATTCTACTCTTGAACGACTCTTATTTTCGTCATTGTTTCTTCGATGTATAGCTTGAACAACAGGGGCGAAAGACTACCACCTGCCTTACCTTTTAATCCAAGCAGATCTTTATTGGTCATCCAGTTTTCTTTTTGCCTCTTGGTAATTGGATATGCTGTATATTACCGGTCATTCCCTATAGATTACTCCAATTTTCTCATGATTTCGATCTTGCCAAATTCTTCACTGTCTAACGCTTTTTCTAGATAGATATTATGAACATGTCTTGATATTTCTTCAGTCTTGCTTCCATCAACCGCAACGTTGGAACTGCCTCTCTCGTGCCTTTACTTTCCGTAAAGTCAAACTGATAGTCTTATAACAGAACCCCAAATAACTTTTCCATTCTTCTGTACATTATTCTTTTCAGTATCTAAGATGCATGTGGTGTTGAGTTGCCTGACAATTCTCGCACTTATCCAACTTTGCAGTCTTGGCAGTTGTGTGGCTGATGCTTTTCCGAGAGTCTGGTGCTTTATCACCAGTCTCATGCATTCTAAACACCAACGCGAGTAGTCATTTTGTTGCCAATTTCCAATGAGTTTAGAAATACCGATGGAATGTTACCTATTAAATCTGCCCTATCTGATCCTAAGTCTTTCAAATCTCTGATTCTAATACGGGATCCTGTGTCTCCTCCCTGTCGACTCCTGTTTCTTCTTCTATCACGTCATCAAATAAATCTATCCCCTAGCAGAGGTCTTCAGTGTATTCTTTCTAGATATCCGCTGTATTCTCTGCATTTGAATGTGGAATACCTATTGCATTCTTGAAGTTACTGCCCTTGCATTTGATTCCACAGAAGGTTATTTTCACTTTTCCCTCAGACCGTCATTTCTTTTCCGATTTCTTCGCAATTTTCATGTAGCCAATGCGCCTTGTCTTCTCTGCACCTCCTATTTATTTCATTGCTAAGTGACATTACAAAATTTCCGATTTTACAGCCGTCATACAAATGTAGAAGAAGCTCTTCTTAGAGCAGCTGAGAAGACAGCCTCGGGAAGATGACGTAATGTGGTCTCCGGTACCAATGATAAATTGATTGTTCGGTACGGGTACCGTGTGAAAGACCGCCTACTTTGTGGTCGTCCTTTTGCTTTCGGAAATTGCGTGCCAACGTGATGAAGTTCTCTCATTAATATTAGAAAAACTATGTAGCGAATTTACCTCCCTTTCGTATAAAAGCGCCTCTCAATAGCAGGATATAATTCCATTATTTCTAAAGTAATTAACAGCTTAATAACAAGCAGTTGCTAGGAAAGACAGACGAAGTACATCGGAGAGCTTCGGATCGCGCGTAACTTGGATGGCGGGCGAGTTTGTTCAGCTGTAAGTTCAGAGCTGTGTTCTCTTGAGGACATACATGTCCGTCACAGTTGGCATTCGTTAAGAATTTCATTAGTATTTTCTGGTATTTTGGACATGTACTTTAAAACTAGAATGATAATAACTGCGCCAGCACGTCATTATGGACATGTACTTGAGAACTAGTATGATATTAATTGTGCAAACAAGCCATTATTACGTTTATTTTCTGTGAAAGTGTGAAGAATGAAAATTATTTGTGATTTATTAAGTGGACTGTAAGTGTTTAGTTTCTGCCAATAAAAACCGACTGGCATCCCGTTTGAACAAACCAGTTCAAAATTTAATTACTTTTGCAATACCAGTTTCTCGCTAACAATTTATTACAGTTCAAGACAACTATAGGAGATACCATGGTTGGTGAAAATTATTCAGAACTTCTGCATTACACTCAGGGCAGGGGAAGAAACTAGCCACCTCGCGTGTACTGCAATCTTACAAGGTATCATAGATTTTCTTGAAGCTTTGTGGATCTTTAGTAGGCCATTAAAAGAAAATAATTTGCAAGTAGTAAGATGCCCTACTCTGGCAGTTGCGAGGAATTTACAAGAGAAATTTTACTCCTCTGATACGTGACATATGTATCTGTTCGTAGGTGCCGGAAGTTAGAGTTCATGGTGGTCAAGTGATGAGCTTCGAGTCACATGAGACGAACATGTATGACTCGACGGTTCGACTCCCGCTCAAGTGTAATCATTAATGTATCTTCTTCGTAACTCGTCATATTATTTATATGACTTGAGAGATAATATTATGAAAAAACCACGTGTATTTTTATGAAGATATAATTTATGTTTTCAACGTCTGTATGACAAATATCCTGCATCGTGCGATGTCGAGAGCACATCCGATAAGTTACTGTATATTACTCTTGTTGTCTGGCTCACTGTGACTTACTATATTACTGAATGTGTATAACGTCACATCAGTATTTGTCGAGGTTAGACTTCGGCTTTCCAAGCCTGTCCTAGTCCTTCAAAGTTTACTTACAAATAGAAAACAGTCGAACAACGTATGAAATTCACTGTTGTTGTGGTCTTCAGTCCAGGGACTGGTCTAATGTAGCTCTCCATACTACTCCATCCTGTGCAAGCCTGTTCGTGTCAGAGTAACTACCGCAGCCTACTTCCTTCTGAATCTGCTTAGTGTATTCATCTCTTGGTCTCCCTCTACGATTTTTATCCTCCAAGTTTCCATCCAACACTAAATTGGTGATGCCTTGATGCCTCAGAACATGTCCTATGAACCGGTCCGTTCTTCAGTCAAGCTGTGCCACAAATTCCTCTTCTCCCCAATTTTATTCAGTACCTCCTCATTAGTTAAGTGACCTACCCATATAACCTTCAGCATTCTTCTGAAGCACCACATTTCAAAAGCCTCTATTATCTAAACTATTTATCGTCCACGTTTCACCTCCATACATGACTACACTCCATGAAAAGTGCTTTCAGAAACGACTTCCTCACACTTAAATATATGCTCGATGTTAAGAAATTTCTCTTTTTCAGAAACGTTTTCCTTGCCATAGCTACTCTACATTTTATATGGTCCCTACTTCACCCATCATCAGTTATTTTGCTTCCCAAATAGCAAAGCTCATCTACTACTTTAAGTGTCTCATATCCTAAACTAATTCCTTGAGCTTCACCTGATTTAATTCGACTACATTATATTATTTCCATTTTGCTTCTGTTGATTTTCATCCTGTATCACCCTTTTCAGACACTGTCCATTCTATTCAACTGCTCTTCCAAGACCTTTTCTGTCTCTGACAGAATTACAATGTCATCGGCAAACCTCAAAGTTTTTATTTCTTCTCCATGGATTTTAATTTCTACTCCAAATTATTCTTTTGTTTCCTTTAGTGCTTGCTCAGTGTATACATTCAATAACATCGGGGATAGGCTACAACCATGTCTCACTGCCTTCCTAACCACTGCTTCCCCTTCATGCCCCTCGACTCTTATAACTGCCATCTGATTTTTGTACAAATTTTAAATAGCCTTTCGCTCCATGTATTTGACCCCTGCCACCTTCAGCATTTGAAAGAGAGTATTCCCGTCAACATTGTCAAAAGCTTTCTCCACGTCTACAAATGCTAGAAACGTAGGTTTGTCTTCCCTTAATCAATCTTCTATGATATGTAGTAGGGCCAGTATTGCCTCACATGTTCCTAAATTTCCATGGAATCCAAACTGATCTTCCCCGAGGTCGGCTTCTACCAGCTTTTCCATTCGTCTGTAAAGATCTCGTGTTTGTATTTTGCAGCCCTGACTTGTTAAACTAATAGTTCAGTAATTTTTCACCTGTCAACAGTGCGGCGCGGGGACCTGTTCTTGAAATTTTTGATAGCAATACCTTGCAAAACTCTAGGCAATCTCTTAAGAAACATATTAAGCAATAGGTGGTTTAAAGTACATCAAGAAGAAAAGAGAAGCAGATGGCATGTACTCAATAACGGATTACCTTTGGGCTGTGTTCTTGCTCCAGTGTTATTCAACCTCTACACAGCTGGCCTGCTGAATTTGACCCGAAAATTTCAATATGCAGATGACCTGGCAATCTCACATCACAGTGAAGACCTTTCTGAATGTGAAGGACACCTAACGAACAGCCTTACTAAACTTTATGAGTATTTTGAGACATGGCGACTGAGACCAAATATTTCTAAACCGAGGTAAGCTTGTTCCACCTCTCTAATCTCCTTTCATCAGCAAAGATCAGTCCACAGTTCGACCTTCTAGGCAGTCAGATACAAAGAAAGCCCAAGCCCAGGTAGTACATGGGGAGCAACTGTGTAAGTCCTCCGATGAGCATCCCTTGCACTGGTTTACTTTGCAGCCGAATATTGTGCACCTGTTTGGCTCCGAAGCACCCACGTGGCGAAAGTAGACGTCCAACTGAGTTATGAAAGGAATTGGTGGTACAGTCCGGTTTACACCTATTTGCTGGCTACCAGTGCTTTCAAACATCTGTCCACCAGACCTCCGTCGAAAGATTGCTCTTTACAACCTCTATCAGCAAGTTTCTGAAAACAAGTCGATCCCTCTTCATGACGATTTGCTATCACTGCCAGGAAACGCCTCAAATCAAGAAGACCAGCATATGAAATGGAAGTCCAAATGCTATCCACAGGATTCGACCAGGACGCAGAGTGGAAACGTGAGTGGCAAGCTACAAGAACCCGTAACCACGAACTTGTAGACAATCCAACAGTTCCAGTTCCAGGCTTCCACCAACCAAGGGAGGTGTGGGTGCAGTTAAACAGATATCGGACCGAAGAGGGTAGGTGCAAATACAATATGCACAAGTGTGGCTTTTCAAGTGGCAGTGTGTGTGACTGGTGACACCCAAACAATGAGCCACATTGTGAATGACTCTCCAATCAGACACTTCCCTGGTGCCATTGAGAAGCTCCATCAAGCATCCCACGAGGCACTACTCTGGATCAAGTCCAACATCCGAGTGTAGTCTGAGTCGTTTTAAAACTTGTGTACCACATATAATTTCACATGTTTATTTATATATATATATATTTGTTTTGCTAAATCTGTATTACTGTAATTGATACATATGATAATAATAATAACCTGCTTTCTTTGGGATTGGCATTATTACGTTCTTCCTGAAGTCAGAGTATTTCGCCTGTCTCATACATCTTACTCAACATATGGAAGGCTTTCGTCATAGCTGGCTCTCCCAAGGCTATCAGTAGTTCTAAAGGAATGTTGTCTACTCCCGGGCCCTTGTTTCTACTTACGTCTTTCAGCGCTCTGTCAAATTCTTCACGCAGTATCATACAAATTCACTACTTCATGAAAATACACGTGGGCTTTTTTCCTTTATTACCTCTCAAATGTCAAATAAAATTTTTCTGGCGTAGCCACAAACGCCGGAACGAAGAGGAAGATCACAAGATCAGAGAAGGCGGCGCGGCGACCTCAGTCAATAGCCTGCTGACCAGGACCGCGCCGTGCCAGGAGCGACCTCTGCAACAAGGGAATATAAGGGCCGCTCCCGCCAGCCGCAGCCGCTCGGATAGGCTCTGTAACGGACATTAGTGGACAGCACTCGCAGATCAGTTATTAGTGACGTCTGTCAAACTTGCAGGAACCTGTCTACAGCGAAGACAATTACTGGTTGCATGTTACTTGTGACACCGATGTCACTCGAAAGTCAATTGTTGTTAAATCTGCTTTATAGAAATAAAGCTATTAATGTTATTTGCTTGAATTTTTGTATAGAATTCCGAGAATGCTGGATCGCTTAGGCAGCCTATACGAGACGAGTGGGCGAGATCCAACAACTGGCGACGAGGCTTCAGACCAACTACATTTACATTCACATTTATACTCTGCAAGCCACCCAACGGTGTATGGCGGAGGGCACTTTACGTGCCACTGTCATTACCTCCCTTTCTTGTTCCAGTCGCGTATGGTTCGCGGGAATAAAGACTGCCGGAGAGCCTCCGTACGCGCTAGAATCTCTCTAATTTTACATTCGTGATCTCCTCTGGAGGTGTAAGTAGGGGGAAGCAACATTTTCGATACCTCATCCAGAAACGCACCCTCTCGAAACCTGGACAGCAAGCTACACCCCGATGCAGAGCACCTCTCTTGCAGAGTCTGCCACTTGAATTTGCTAAGCATGTCCGTAACGCTATAAAAGCTTACCAGATAACCCTGTGGCGAAACGCGCCGCTCTTCTTTAAATCTTCTCTATCTCCTCTGTCAACCCGACCTGGTACGGATCCCACACTGATGAGCAATACTCAAGTATAGGTCAAAGGAGTATTTTGTAAGCCACCTCCTTTGCTGATGGACTACATGTTCTAAGGACTCTCCCAATGAATCTCAACCTGGCATCCGCCTTACCAACAATTAATTTTATATGATCATTCCACTTCAAATCGTTTCTTACGCATACTCCCAGATACTTTACAGAAGTAACTGCTACCAGTGTTCGTTCCGCTATCATATAATCATACAATAAAGGATCCTTCTTTCTACGTATTCGCAATACATTACATTTGTCTATGTTAAGGGTCAGCTGCCGACGGCCAAAGAAATTTCTGTGTTTTTTGTGCTGGCACCTTCATTCTCACTTGTCTTTACTTTGCAGGGGCGCTTATTGCTTTAAAAGTTTCTTGTCGTTTTTGCTACTCATTGTCTTCAGGTAGGCGACGCAGAACATTTCTTTGCGTTTGTCACAATTTTTGTCTAATATTTGGCGTCAGTGTCTTCCAACAAGCCCACCAATCCTGTCCCACCCCATACTCAGGCGCCACAGCTGCAGTCGTTAGATGCCACAGAGCTAATGCAGATATTTCAGTTTCAGACACAGCAAATCTCTACCCTGCTCAACATGGTGCAGCAGTTACTGGCCACCGCTGCGTGCCCGACAGAACAAGCACCACATACTTCAGCTGCTATATCACCTTCTCGACAGTTTTGTGAACAAGAAAAGGAATGGCTTGAGTGGTTAATCCAGTTCGAATCGCATCTCATCGCCCACAACGTCTCAATCACTGTGAAACTTCCACAGCCATTATCCATGGTAGGAAGTTCAGTGTTGATATTAATTAAAAAACTTTTACCTAACGCCACTCCGAGTGAACTGTCGTACGACCAAGTAATACAGTCCCTAACTAACTATTATTACCAGTAAGTGAATGTGGTAGCGGCTAGGTATCAGTTCTTTAGTTGCAAAAAAAAAAAAAAAAAAAAAAAAAACCGGTAAGAACAAACATATCGCGAGTCGTTAACAGATTTTGCAGGGTATGACAAGGAAATGTAAATTCAGATGTGCTTGGAGTGCTTTATAGGCAACGGCCTTGCCGCAGTGGATACACCAGTTCCCGTGAGGTCACCGAAGTTA
Source organism: Schistocerca nitens (assembly GCF_023898315.1). Lineage (NCBI taxonomy): Eukaryota > Metazoa > Arthropoda > Insecta > Orthoptera > Acrididae > Schistocerca > Schistocerca nitens. Next base: position 256,415,654 of record NC_064618.1, read on the forward strand.
TGCGCTGTCGGGCGTGGTTGGCACTTGGATGGGTGACCATCCAGGCCGCCATGCGCTGTTGCCATTTTTCGGGGTGCACTCAGCCTCTTGATGCCAATTGAGGAGCTACTCGACCGAATAGTAGCGGCTTCGGTCAAGTATACCATCATTACGACCAGGAGAGCGGTGTGCTGACCCCACGCCCCTCCTATCCGCATCCTCCACTGAGGATGACACGGCGGTCGGGTGGTCCCTGTAGGCCACTCGTGGCCTGAAGACAGAGTGCTTTTTTTTTTAGTGCTTTATATTCAGATGTTATGTTGCGTGACGAGATCGAAAACAATGTACCTGATATCAAACTCTGAACAGATTTTGAAACAGTCCGATCCATCATTTCAGCAGACAGTGCAAATACTACATCTGTTCGATTCCGGTGCCTTGTCGGCTCATACATTTGCACAGCCAGCTATTTGCCGGGTTGAGTCCCTTAGTGGCGATCGCCCCATTCCGCACCGATGGCTGGCGCTACCCAAGCCGAGTGTACAACCCTCCACGCCGTGTAAGCAGTTCGCTAAACAGGCGGCTACACAGGGGAATAGAATTAAGTCTTACCCTAGGGTTTACTCACGGCACAATCACCAGGACTGCCCCTCCCGACAGGCTCAGTGTTGTTTGTGGTAAGAAAGGGCATCTGAAATCCGTATGTTTGCAATGGAACAAACACGAGAGTTCATCCCACTCACTCAAATCTGCTCACAGTGCATATCTCATGATGCAGTATATTCCAAGTCTGCAAATAGCAAGCGTGCAGTTCCGTCAGTGATATGTCAGTCAAACAAACTTTTTGTCCATTTAGTTATTTCTGGGAAATGTGTGAAATTTCAGGTGGACAGGGTTGCCTCTGTCACATTGCTAAACCGTCACACATCTGAACTGTTAGGCTCCCCACGCCTGTCTAAAACTAGCACGCAACCAATGACTTATAATGGACATGACATTCCCATTCTCTGAACATGTACATTGCCTACCATGTATCGCTAGCATACGCTAAAACTGACTTTTACAGTGCTACAATCACGTGAGTGTGAGAACATATTTGGCCTTGACTCTTTTGGCATTGACATTCAAGACAATGTGTTGTCAGTGTCTGCATTCAATGCAAAAGACAGTGTAGCTAGCTTGCTAAGAGAATTCCCAGAACTCGTTTCTGAAGGTTTAGGCAAAGCTAACAATTTTGTTGCACGTAGTACGCTGAACTACAATGCTCATCCGAAATTTTGCCGAGCCAGAACAGTTCCCATTGCATTACGGGACAAAGTCGTGGCTGAACTTAAAGAATTGCAAGATAACAGAGTTAGTGCGCCAATTTTAGCTAGCCACTGGCCAAGTCCACTGGTTTTGCTCCCCAAGCCTTGAGGTCGCAATCGCCTCTGTGTTGACTAAGTCTACAGTCAACCCACGAACTGTCGTTGATACTTATGCACTGCCACACGCAGAGGATCTCATGGACAAATTAGGCGCTGGACGCTATTTTTCAAAAATTGATTTGCGCGATGCATATCTTCAGATACCACTATATGGAGAATCTGAAATCATATGGGTTGTGAACACTCATTTGGGCTTGTTTAAATATTTGCATTTACCTTTTGGCAGTGCTTCCGCACCCGCCATTTTCCAACGGTATTTGGAACAGCTGACTGCAGAAGTGCCAAACTGTTCAAACTATTTGAACGACATAGTTGCAGCAGATCGTACACCTGACGAACATATTGCAAGTTTACTTGCCTTGTTCCTCGTATTATCTGATGCAGGACTAAAGTGTAGAATGGACAAGTGGGATTTTTTTAAACCTGAATTGCAGTATCTTGTTCATGCCATAAACAGCCAAGGTGTACATCCTCTTCAGACACATTTGTTAGACATACGGTACTTGCCGGTTCCTCTCAATAACACAGAATTGCAGTCACTCTTAGGGAAAATGAGCTATTATACTCTGTTCATACCGAATGCTGGAGAAATCACAACTCCATTCCCATTTGCTGGGACAGATGAGTGCCACGTATGTTTTCAAAAACTTTATTTGCATTGCTCAGTGATCGATGCTTAGTTCTCTTTGATCCTGAAAAACCAGTTGTATTGCAAGCTGACACTTCCTCTTACGGAATCGGTGCAGAGCCTTCGCACAGAATTGGTGATAAAGACTTATCTACTGCTTTCGCATCAAAAATGTTGTCCAAAGCTCAGTTCAACTATTCGCAATCTGAATCTGAGAAAGATGCTTTGGCTATTATGTACGGTGTCACCAAATTCCACCACTATTTGTCTGTAAGAAAATTAGTAACGAGTCACAAGCCTTAGTAGTCCTTGTTTCATCTGACGAAATCTGTTCCATAACTGCCCAAAAATTGCAAAGATGGGGTTTGTTGTTGTCTCAATAGCAGCAAGAGATTGTGTATCGTCCGATAGTTCAATATGTTAATATGGACCCAATTTTCACGTCTTCAGATTGGCATCATATCGACTGACTCTTCTGCTGCATCTTGTCAGATCGATGGTCACTATTCTGAATTACTTAAATTTAAAAAAAAAAAAAAGGCTCTGAGCACTGTGGGACTTAACATCTGTGGTCACCAGTCCCCTAGAACTTAGAACTACTTAAACCTAACTAACCTAAGGACATCACACACATCCATGCCCGAGGCAGGATTCGAACCTGCGACCGTAGCGGTTACGCGGTTCCAGACTGAAGCGCCTAGAACCGCACGGCCACACCGGCCGGCGTAAATCTTTTCCGCTGAATTATAAGAAAGTTGCACAGCCCACGGAAGCTGATTTGGATTTGAATATTTTGCTCAATTACATTCGCTTATCTTGGTCTAGTTCCTTGCATAGCATAAAGAACTATGTAGTAGGCCAATACTCTGCACGTCGGCATAGCCTCGCTGTACAGAAAGATGTGTTTGCTGTTCACAATGATAATGGATAGTCACGTGTGGTGATCCCTGAAGAATTGCGAAAAGAAGTGTTGCAGTTACTTCACCAAAGCCACTGTGGGATTGTTTGTACGAAACAGATAGCGCGTCGACACTGTACTTGGCAGGGTATGGACGCTAAAATAAATGAATATCGGGATTTTAAAGCTTTATAGTATTTATTACATTAAACTTACAGTTATAAATGATATGTCAGTTGAAAGAACAATTTAAACAGTTTTACCAAGAACCTTATAAATGTTCAATGTGAGCACCAATTGTCACACGGCACACATCAAGTCTGCAGCCGAGTTCTTCCCAACCGTTGTTAATTGTGTCTTCAGTGATTGTAGCAAGAGATGCTTCAATCCGGTTTCTTAATTCAGGGAGATCAGCTGGTAACGGAAGCACGTACACAAGATCCTTGATGAAGCCCTAAAGGAAAAAATGGCATGGCGTTAAGTCGGGTGAACGTGGAAGCCATGCAAAGCAAGCCCTGTCATTGGGCCCCTTGTGGCCTATCCAGCGCTTGGGTACAGTGAAGTTCAACCAAGCGTGTACTTCGCTATTCCAGTGAGGTGGCGCGCCATCTTGCTGAAAAATGAAGTTCTCTGGCTCATCTTCTTCCAACTGAGGAAAGATCCATTGCTCTAGTGTATCAAGGTAAGAAGTGCCAGTTGCAGTAGGTTCACCAAAAAAGAAAGAACTCAGCTTTAGACTTGATGAGTTCGTGTGACAGATGGTGCTCACATTGAACATATATAAGGTTCTTGGTAAAACTGTTTGAGTTGCTCTTTCATTTGACATATCATTTTTAACTGTAAGTTTAATGTAATGAATATTGTAAAGCGTTAAAACCGCGATATTCATTTATAATCACTCTGCAGAACAGATGGCGTTACAGTGTCACGCATGTGCGGCAAATCAGTCCGCACCGCCACATAAATTCTCTGATTGGCCTAAGCAGCAATCGGCATGGCAACTTCTGGACATAGACTACGCGGGACCTCTTTGGAGCACTCGTTGGTTGATTGCAGTTGACTCGTATAGCAAGTTTCTTTATCTGTGCCACTGAACTCGACAATGTCGCGTAACACAATTCAGGTGCTGTCATCGATTTTTTGCCTAGAAGGTTTACCTAAGCAATAGTGTCAGACAATGGACCTCAGTTCACGTCAAATGAATTTGCAACATTCTGTGAACGCAATGGCATACAGCATTTAACTAGTGCACAGCTCCACCCACAGTCAAACGGCGAAACAGAACGTTTTGTCAGAACCTTCAAACAGCGAATGGCTGATCTTCGCTCCGCACACACCAGGGATCAAATATGTTTCTCGCTTCGTGTCGTTCGCACCAACGAAATGGACCATGCACGGCGGAATTGTTTCATGGCCGCCGCCATCGCACGCTGAACCACCTGCTCCACCCTCCTCAGCATCCGGAGCCGCAGGAAGGCCGCAAGTATCGCTTCGCACTGCACGATATTGTCTTTTACAGGGTTTTTGGTGGCAGCAGACTGTGGGCAAGATCGTCCGTCGACTTGGTGCTTGCATGTACCTTATTTCAGGTCCGGATGGCTTGCAGCGCCGCCATGAAAATCACCTCTGTCGTTTACACGATGATTTTTCAGTCTCTTCCCCCAGATTCACTGGTCCAGAGGGCGGCTACAGCAACTGCCAGAGGGTGTCGTCGCCACCTTCTTCTTCTAGTTCATGGCAGCAGGAGGTGTACGCGTATCCTTGTGGTCGTTTTTCCGGTGGACGTTTCCGCCAGAGCACAGGCCGGATGGCGTGGTACAGCCGGAAGCTTGATGTCCTCTGCAGCCACAGCTTACGGTCCGACGTTGCGCCCACACTCATGCCTTTCCCCGCCGTGGTGGCATTCCGTACACTAGCGCTGTCCTTCGCTTTGAGAGGGAGGGGGGGGGGGTGAGGAGGAGGAAGGATCTGACGCAATCACAAGCGCCAGAACGAAGAGGTAGAACACAACATCAGAGAAGGCGATGCGGCGACGTCAGCCAATGGCCCGCTGACGAGGACCGCGACGCGCCAGAAGCGACCTGTGCAAGAAGTGAATACGAGGGACACTCCAAAAGAAATGCACACTACATGATTGAAAGTTTTACAGTGTGTAGATACATCCTTTAGGAGCAATATTTTCATTTCTCTACATAATTTCCATCCCTCTCAACTGCCGTACTTCATCTTGGAATCAGCGCCTGTATACCAGCACGGTAAAATTATGGACCAACCTGTTGGAGCCACTGTTTGGCAGCGTGCACAAGGGAGCCATCATCTTCAAACCTTGCTCCACGAAGAGAGTCTTTCAGTTTCCCAAAGAGATGACAGCCACATGGAGCCAGGTCAGGACTGTAAGGTGGGTGTTTAACTGTTGTCCATCCGAGTTTTGTGATCGCTTCCATGGTTCTTTGACTGACATGTAGCCGTGCATTGTCGTGCACAGCAAAACATCCTGCTTTTGCCGATGTGGTCGAACACGACTCAGTCGAGCTTGAAGTTTCTTCAGTGTCGTCACATACGTATCAGAACTGACTGACAACCTCAGTTGCCGACAGGTGTTGTTATACCTTGATGTGGACAGCTGAAAATGTGTGCCCCGACCGGGACTCGAACCCGGGATCTCCTGCTTACAAGGCAGACGCTCTATCCATCTGAGCCACCGAGGAGAAAGATGAATAGCGCGACTTTTTCTTGGGTGAATTTGCACGATGCCATTCCATTGATTGCCTCTTCATCTCTGGTGAAAAATGATGGAGCCATGTTTCATCACCTGTCACAGTTGTTCCAAGTAATTCAGCTCCACCATTCTCGTACTGTTCCAAAAGTTCGCTGCATACCGTTTTTCTTGTTTCTTTGTGAGCCACTGTCAACATCCTGGAAACCCACCTGGCACAAACCTTTAACGCCACCACTTTCGGTACTCTGCAAACACTTCCTTCCCCTATCCCAACGTAGTGTGACAATTCGTTACTGTGATGGGTCTGTCAGCAGTCACCAATTCGTTAACTCTCTGCACATTGTCTGGAGTGTGTGCTGTACGAGGCCTGCCGCGGCGAGGACAGTCCTCAATATTGCCGTGCCCGCTTTCATCACGTAACCTGTTTGCCCACCGACTAACTGTACTGCCATCGACAGCAGCATCTCCATACACATTTTTCAACCTTTTGTAGATTTTTCCCACTGTCTCGTTTTCACAGCACAGGAATTCTATGACAGTACGTTCTTCTGACGAACGTCAAGTGTAGCAGCCATCTTGAAGACGGGAACAGGTTGAACTAAGTTTGAAAACAATCGGGAAGGATGTATCTACACGCTGTTAAACTTTCACACATGCAGAATGAAAACTGTATTTTTACAAAAATAGTGTGCATTTCTTTTGGAGTGACCCTTGTATAAGCGCCGCTGCCGCCAGACTTGCCCGCTCAGATCGGCTCAGTATACGAACATTAGTGGACAGCACTCTGAGATCAGTTATTACTGATGTGTGTCAAACTTGCCGGAACTTCGTCTATAGCGATGAGTATTACTGTTTGCACGTTACTTGTGACACCGATATATATCTAATTTACAGAAATAAAACTACTAATGTTATTTGCTTGAAATGTTGTGTAGCATTTCGACAAGTCTGCGCCCCTTAGGCACTTTATACGAGACGAGTGGGGAGACCCAACATAAATAGTGTGATCAGTGATGAAAATATTTGGATTAAAAAGTAAGCGGTATCGGGATTCGAACAGTCGCCTCATTGATGACGCGCTTGCTACATGCAGATGCTAACAGCTTGACGACAATGACTTGCTACAACAGGCAGCTTCGCACAGACACGTGAGGTACATTCCAGACGTGGGAACCTTCTCTTGCGATTTTCTCGGAACTGCCAGAGTAGTGCGCCTTATTACTTTCACATCATGTTTTAATTGCAAACTAAATGTGTACAACGTTTGGAGTAAATATGTGATAGCAACTAGATTTGAAAGGACGACATCTTCAAGAGAACAGGTTTATCACACATACGCAAAGCCCTCTCGCCCCATCACTCTCTCTCTACCTACCTCTCTACCTCACTCTCTCTCTACCTACCTCTCTACCTCACTCTCTCTCTCTACCTCTCTACCTCTATCCTCTCTCTCTCTGTACCTCTCTACCTCTATCCTCTCTCTACCTCTCTTGAACACGACTCAGTCGAGCCTTAAGTTTCTTCAGTCTCTCTCTCTCTCTCTCTCTCTCTCTCTCTCTCTCTCTCTCTCTCTCTCTCACTCTCTCTCTCTATCCTCTCTCTCTCTCTCTCTCTCTATCCTCTCTCTCTCTCTCTCTCTCTCTCTCTATCCTCTATCCTCTATCCTCTCTCTCTCTCTCTCTCTATCCTCTATCCTCTCTCTCTCTCTCTCTCTCTCTCTCTCTCTCTCTCTCTCTATACTCTCTCTCTCTCTCTCTCTCTCTCTATCCTCTCTCAATCCTCTATCTCTCTCTACATCCTCTCTCAATCCTCTATCTCTCTCTACATCCTCTCTCAATCCTCTATCTCTCTCTACATCCTCTCTCAATCCTCTATCTCTCTCTATATCCTCTCTCTATATCCTCTCTCTATATATATCCTCTCTCTCTCTCTATATATCCTCTCTCTCTATATATATATCCTCTCTCTCTCTCTCTCTCTCTCTCTCTCTCTCTCTCTCTCTCTCTCTCTCTCTCTCTCTCTATATCCCCCCCTCTCTCTCTCTCTCTCTCTCTCTCTCTCTCTCTCTCTCTCTCTATCCTCTCTCTTCCCGTACATGACATTCCTGGTGGTAATTTCTTTGAAGTCGAATTGCTTTGGAATTATGAGGCTAGATTGGCGGGAAATGGTAAACGGCTTTGAACTATGTCTGAACTTTAGTTGATCTATAATAATTGATGCCGCAAAATCAAGTTTTTGTGTTATCGTTAAAGCTGAAGTACCGGTATAAAGCAGGAATAGGAAGTGCTGAAGTGCTACACGAATAAAAGCTAACGTTTCGTGTGCCGTTCAAGAGATTACGTTAAAAATCATAACTTATAATTCTTCACGCTACGAGACAGCGCAGCGTGCAGAGCAGCACGAGGCAACCACGGTCAACAGGGGTGGTGGCAATAAGCAGTTAGAAATCAGGGCGCGTTTGATGTGACAGCATCAGCACATTACGACAGCTGAGTTGCAGCTAGCGGTGCGGCCGACGGCTCCAAGTATCAGGAAGAGGAGGAAAAGTAGTTTAAGTGTTACGCTTGCATGTAGCAGTCTAAGATTTGAAACTGGAACATTATGGGTCAGGGGAAAAGAAAGTAACATAACGGTCTCAGAAGTAAAGAGGTTCATTCTTAAACAGAAGTAGTGACAATCTGCTGTGTCACGTACGAACAAATTGTAGTGAAGTCAGATGTAAGTTGAATGATATGTCAAATTTAGTCAAAAATAACTGAAGTGAAAAAGCCAATTAAATCTTCGGTGTTGAATCCAAAACAGTAAGTTCAATAACCTATGATCTCATTGAGAACTTTGAAGTATCCATGAATGATTTTGCAGCGAATAGCGAGTTAACTAACAATTCTGACTGAAAATGTAGATGTGGTGGCGTACAATAATAACGAAATCCCATAATATCTGGGACGTAGTCAAAATGGAGAGCCTGATTGGAATGACGATGCCAGAGAAAATGACTGACGTCGACATTACTACTGTGCCAGCAGATGAGTGCGTACGTACTGTAAGTCATGTTACGGCATCAACCGACATTTTGCCAACGTAAGATGATGATCGGGATATAATGTTTATGATAAAATTAATTTTCCACGAACAAAAGGAAAGCGAGGTGGAATTAACAAAAGCACAAAAAGAAAATTAAGGTAAAAGAAGGTCCCTTACCCAAGTTCAATGCCGTCAAGACATCAATAGACACAGACTTGTCAGCCAGCGTCTGTCATATGCCGCTAGCAACAAAGTGGTCAAAGGTATACCTATCTGTTCAGAACTAAGAAGCGTCATACAGGGGTAGATAGCGTAGGTGAATCTGAGGAAGTTCTGAATGAAGTGCGTCGTTCTACCATGTACCCGCCCCCCCCCTCCCCACCACCACCACCACCACCACCACCACCACCACCACGATAATTGCTAGATGATATGTCAATCAATGACATTAAAAAATATTATGACTACTAAACCTCAGGGGGCAATAACGTAATTGACGATTACCAGGTGCGTGCGTTACTCGACAGAATACTTCATTCTCTTTTCCTACTATTGGTTCTTCCCTTCTTTCATTCAGGACAATATCGATCTTCTTTAACATTCTTCACTATCAAGGTTACAGATATACGCCAAAAAGTAGTATATAGTTACAACAGGACCATATTAATGCACACAATAAAAGCAAAGTATGTAGTGAAACAATTTTTAAATATTTACATCAACGATAAACAAACCTTTATGTCAAGGTGGGTTGGGGTTGTTTTGGGGAAGGAGACCAGACAGCGAGGTCATCGGTCTCATCGGATTAGGGAAAGACGGGGAAGGAAGTCGGCCGTGCCCTTTGAAAGGAACCATCCCGGCATTTGCCTGGAGCGATTTAGGGAAATCACGGAAAACCTAAATCAGGATGGCCGGACGCGGGATTGAACCGTCGTCCTCCCGAATGCGAGTCCAGTGTCTAACCACTGCTATGTCAAGGTTTTTTAAGAATATGAAAGCAAGACGAAGCCCGTTATATATAACACAGATGAAATAACGCATGAAAATATGTTGAAGGCTACATCAGGTACGAGAATATGACGATGTATAACCGAAAAAATCCTGGTGCAAAATTAATGAAAATAGCAAAATGTCGCCTTAAGATGATGTAAAGATTTTGTCAAGATAGACATATTGTCACTAAGAGAAATAGATATACTGTTACTCTTTAGTATGAATTGAAACGGCGAAGTAGTTTCCACCGTAATGAATTGTAATACACTGGTAGGTAAAGAAAAGTTCTGCCAAAGATGTCTATGGTAAACGCCCACTATTTTATGACGCACAAGAGAGTAGACATATTGCCCACATAATGCACAATGCTGACAGAGAAATCTTATAAAAGACATCAACCTAATTGATTGATTGATTGATTAAGAGAGTTTATGGGAATTAACGGTGAAGGTCATCAGCTCCCGATTCCGAGGTTACACACAGAAGTGAGTGCATTAGCTGAAAGTGAAGAGGAGTCAAACCACAAAACGAAGAAATTAAAATACACCCAGTGGAAGGTATAGAAGGGTAGCCCAAATCTAAAAAAATGGGAAAACAGAGGGATAAAAGAGCGGTCTTTGCAAGGGGGAGTGGTCATGGGTCCAAGACCGAGAAAACATGAGTAGAGACCACAACCACAGCCACCCTGCTCCTGCCCCTACCCCACTAGTAAAGCAAAACCTTACATCTAAAAGTAAAAACCACTTTCATGGAGGAAACTGAGGGCCAGTTCAAAAATCCTTGAATCGTTTGTTAATATTAAATTTAGGCATTCTGGAAGACTATACTTAGTACGAAGGGTCAAAAGAGGGGAACATTCCATCAATATATGGGATACCATCGGTCTGGCTCCACAATCACACTGTAGGGGTGGTTCGTTATGGAAGAGGAAACTGAGTGAACCTGGTATGACCAATGCGTACATGACATAAGACAACGGACTACTCCTGAGAGGAGTGGAAGGAAAACTACCCAACTGCAATATTCATAGTGCACAGCAGTGAGCAGTAATGCACATGACATAAGTCCACCTTTGAGCAATGAGAGATTTGACGTAGATCCGCCCATCCGCAGCTAGAGTCGTGAAAGGGAATTGGGGGTAAGTATCTGCTTCTCTAGCCAAACAGTCAGCCAGTTCATTTCCTGGGATGCCCACATGACTTGGGACCCAGAGAAAGACAACTCATCAGGAAGCACAACCAAGGACAGAGGGAAGGTCATGGATAGCAGAGACCGAATGGTGACCATAAAGATGACAGCCATAATCTAGTCTGGATAAGACCAGAGCATGGTAAAGATAGAGAAGAATGGCACAGTCTGCACTCCAAGATGTGTCGGCCAGAAGAGGAAGAACATTAAACTTCCACATGCATGTAGTCTTTAGGTGGTGAATACAGGGCAGCCACATCAGTTTTTTATCAAAAATAAGACCCAAGAAACGGGATTGTGCTACAAAATCGAGGCTGCTATCCTAAATAAAATTCTGGATCCGGGGGGTAATGTGGGTCGTCTACAAAAATGCTTCACCGACGTTTTGGACGGAGAAAACTGGAAGCCACGAGAGGTGGCCCACACACACAGGCCCATCAGATGGCGCCTTGGAGCCGACACTCAGCAGATGCTACTGAGCTGAGGTAACCAAAGGCCCAACAGAGGATACAATCCCACTGATGGCTATGAGGTAGGGTATGACAATACAGAAGCCTGTAGGATACTGTTCTTCTGAATCTGAGAGGTGCTGAGTGGTGCCAATTCGAATCCACAAGAGTTGGTAGGATAAAAACTTGTGGATAAAAATCAGAAGCGGGCTGCGAAAGCCCCAGTCATGGAGGATAACAAAAATGTGATGGCATCAAGCCGTCTCACATGCCTTATGTAGGTTAAAGAAGACCGCAACAAGGTGCTGGCAGGTAGTAAAATCCTGTCGGATTGCTTTTTGCAATCTGAGTAAATGGTCAGTTGGAGATTGTCCTTCATTGAACACACCCTGATGCAGGGACAAAAGACCCTGAGGTGAGGTTCAAATAGTTCAAATGGCTCTGAGCACTATGGGACTTAACTTCTGAGGTCATCTAGCCGAAGGACATCACACACATCCATGCCCGAGGCAGGATTTGAACCTGCGACAGTAGGGGTCTCGCGGTTCCAGACTGTAGCGCCTAGAACCGCTCGGCCACTCCGGCCGGCATCCCTGAGGTGAGTACCCAACATGATCGGGAGCTAACAATCCTCTGAAGCAGTTTAAAAAGTACGTTTGACAGACTAATCGAGCGATAGCTGTCTAGAGACATTGGCTTCATCCCAGACTTAAGGCCACTGTGAGCCAAATGCAGTTTAAGATCCTGAGTAGATATTGCCTCTGGGTGTCCAAGTGTTGGATCATCTGGCGGTGGAAGAAGTCTGGGTCTGGAGACATGTCATGTCAAGAGGTTCCTTTTTGGCTTCAGTGGGGTAGGGGAAGCAGTTCTGCCAAAGAAAGATAGTGGGATAGGAAGAGGACGCCGATACTGTCACAAAGTGTGCTGTGAGGTTTTCTGCAAGGACCAATTGATCAGTACACAGAACACCTAGGAGGATAAAACCCAGGACAGTTGACTATCGCTGGCGGCCCTGAACACTCAGAGCTTAGACCAAACCTGCGAGAAAGAGGCACAGGCTCCCAGGGAGGAAACATAGCGCTCTTGGCATTCCTTTTTACCCTGCTTGGTAAGATAACGAGCCTTAGCGTGAAGACGCTTAAAATCCAGGACGTTTATCTGTGAAGGCTGTCTTTTAAATCCCTGCAGCGCCTGTCGGCGGTCCTGGACAGAGACTGCTATGTCGTTGGTCCACCATGGCACCGGTCGAAGTCGAGGTGGACCTGGGGACTGAGAGACAGCAGTGGCGGCAGCGTGAAGAATAGTGGCAGAGACGCCCTGCAGAACAGCATCAGTGGAGTTCTAGAGAGGTGTCTAAGTGCATAGCAGGTGTATATATAGGCCAACTGACCCTGTGGGATGACCAATATGAAAGACTGTCTGCCTGGGGCAGCTATGGAACTATAGAATCGGTGGCAAGTGGTCACTCTCACAAAGATAATCATCAGATGACCAATATAAGGAAGGAGATCGTGAGATCGGTAGCAGTAAATCGGCACTGAAGTGGGTAGGGGAAACGTCATTGAGTAAACACAAATCAAAGACTGTAGTAAGTTGGTCAAGTAGGTAGCCCCTACCCAATGAAGTTGCACTCCCCCACAGGAGGAGATAAGGGGGACGGGAGTAGTTTTATTAAGGTAGATAGTTCAACCTAAGGAAGTGGACTGCCTAAAGGGAGATAGATGTTGCAAATGGTGTTTGCCACAGTCGTTTGAGCTCTAATGATTATTACTTCCAGATCTGTTCGAAGGGGGATCCAGTCCCTAATGACATCAGAGAGAACCAAAGTGCAGACCCCTCCAGATGCTATCCCAGGGCCAGTACGATAACCAGAATATGTTGGAGAGTGGTCACCACAGAAGAGCGTTTCTTGGAAATCAAGACAGAATGCAGAATGACAGGAAAGTAGATGTTGTATTTCCGGTAGGTGACGATAGAATCCATTGCAGTACCACTGGATTATCGTGTGGCGAGAGTCGAGGTTAGACAAAGAAGCCGAGAGAATGTCATGTCATTTGGTATGTGATCTTCACCAGCAAGAATGGAGTGACATCCATAAATAAGATGTGAGATGCAGGCAGCTTGTGGGAGATGACATCTCCAGGGTCACCAGAGGGGGGGGGGGGCGGCTTTCCCTAAGACATGCTTCTTCTTCTCCTATTCCTCCTCCTCTTCTTCTTCTTCTTCTTCTTCTTCTCCTCCTCCTCCTCCTCTCAGAGGTACAGTAGGGAAGCGCACAGAGGGAGTACAGGATCCTGCAAGATCTGGAACCGAAAGAGAGCTGACGACTTTGGGGCACACAGATGGTGTGTCTCATGGCTGAGTTGTGGTAGTAGGCTTCCAGCTTTAGAGATGACATGGGGAGGGGTCCTGGGAGAGGGGGAGCCCCATCCCTGGCAGGTGCCAAAGAAGGGGGGGCACTTCTTTGGCTCGGGATGGGAAGCAGCTCCAAAGTGGAGGTCATGGGAACTATAGGGGAGTGGTTGGGGAGAGAGAGATGGGGCTGTGTCAAGGAAGAGGAAGCAGGGTGAAAGGATGTGACAAAGGCAAAAGTTGAAGAAAGCAAAACCTCAGCATAATACAGGAGACTCAGGGATTAATACTCTTGGATCTTCTTTTCCCTCTTGTAAGCTGGGCAATCTGGCGAGTGAGGGGAGTGGCGGTCAAGACATTTGACACATACAGGTGGCGGAACACAGGCGCTTCCCTCATGGAGTGGCTGTGAAGGTCACCACACAGCGTCCGCCTTAGGGTGGAAAGACATATGCTCAAAATGGAAGCACTGAAAGCATCTCATGGGTGGTGGGACATATGTATTCACATCACATATATAGCACATACCCTTGACCTTCTCTGGCAGGGTATCCCTTCGAAAGCTACAATGAAGACGCTGGTATTTGTGCAGTTGACTTTATAACACTTCTGCACAAGTCTGACAAAGTGAAAGTTGCCTCGCTCCAGATTAGCACAGAATTTATCTGTTTGCATTATGAGGTCCCTAGAAAAAAAAATCACTCCCTGCGTCATATTAAGAGCTTGGTGGGACATTTCCAAGCCGATCACAAGCACAAACAGCTGTAGACAGGGTAGCAGAAGAAGCTTTGATCAGCATGGTGCCTGACTGCATCTTAACGAGAGACTCTACTGCACAATAGATGTCCTCTATGTTCTCCACAAGAAACGATGGCTTTGTGGCAATGAATCTGTCCCCATCCATCATAGTACAGACGAGTTAGTGGGGAAAATTTCATCCCAAGACGGCGAGCCTGGCTGTCCTCCCATGGCGTAGCCAGGGAAGGAAAGGCTGTCGGGTCTTATGAAGCAGCAGTCAATGATCCTTCATCATTCTAAGAGATGACAGTTTAGAACGGCCAGCTTTTTAAAGCTTGAGACGCTTCATACGTCAACTCTCTGTCCTGATACCACCCACTCCGATCAGGTGTCCTCCCCATGAGTGACACCCAGCCACAGCAAGGGCCACCTGGCAAGGTAGTTTTTGCTGGGAGTTCTAATGTTCCAGGAAGACAAGCAACCACTCCTCCGTATGCATCGGAGGGATCAGCTCAGGTATTAGTAGTGTGATCTCTGTGTTGTCAGGGAGCTCAGCCAGTTGGGTACGTGACAGCACCATCCCACAGACTGATGACGGAGCGGGGAGGAGGGGGCTACGGAGTAGAAGGAAGGGGGACGAGGAATCCACACCATAGACGCAAGGGACGGAATTATTTCCCAAATAGCTCACACTAAAAACAGAAAATTTAGAAGTGGGGACCTAAACGCCAAGAAAGGCGAAAGAGAACAGGCAGAAGGAAACAAATTGAAGAAGCACAGGGAACCTGGTTGATAGCCAGGTCGACATAAAGCAGAACACCGAGAGACGGAATAGGTGGGGCAGCAGGGAAGGAGCGGATAGGGTGGGAGGGAGGGAGGGGCAGGGTGAAGGAAATGCAGCCAGGGAAGGAGGAATGGGCTGCAATAGGTGTCCTGTGTGCGCCACGCACGAACTCACGAAAGAACCGAGAGCTTGTTGGGGTGCATAAACGTAGTAAATTAAATTTAAACGGAAGGCGCGTAATATGAAGTATAGAGTGTAATAACACACACACACACACACACACACACACACACACACACACACACACACACACACTGGTCTTATATAAAGTCTAGTTGAGGATAAGGTAACTAGCCTCTTCATATTACAAAGTCATGTAATGCTCGTACGTGCAAGTCAGTAGAAAATAATTCATTACCCGAATACAGTTCCACTGATAGGGTTCATAACGACAATGACACTCAAATATGAAGGGAATGATAGCTCATACTGTAGAATGAAGCAACGATTTGGCACATGAGTATTTGTGGATTATGGTTGAAGTAAGATTTTAAAACGTTTCTCAATATATCTGTGAATCGTTGTTGTAAGCCTCCAGTATGTAAGATTTGAAGTGAGTGGCAAGAGACATCAGGTAGCGGCGTGAGTCGTTACCGAAGCATATCAGTAGAAAACAGATAGTGCGAACTAGCACCGACCTCGTAAGAATGCGGAGGGCAAAGCTCCAGCTGTTTGTAAACAGTGACTACAGCTGTGATGAAAGCAAAAACAATGATAAACCAGTCCAGCGGCAGGATATAAACAGTGACACTGTTTGCAAACAGCCAAAAATAAGACATTATGTATTATGTATTTATACTGTAACAGTATGAAAATATGTTTATTTAAAATTTGATTAATCCTAAATAAAACTAATTTAAGGCATTTTGTATTATTTCATGAAATTTTGCTGGAGCTGTACGCTGAGGTTGGAGATGGGAGGATGGACTGACAGTTGTTGAACTCGAAAGCAGTAGGGGAAATGTCCGTAATTTCACACTGCAAGACCACGTTATGGACAACAGAATCATCAATATAGGTTGCTGCTGTGGGGTACTTGCGTATGTTCAGGTAAAGGATGTGAGTTTAACGTTCTTCGATATCCAGGTATTTGTGAAATGTATAGGTGTCGTGTTTATTTGTAACCATGTGAAGTTGTCGTATTTACGACGCATTCAGTTATAAATAAGTGCAGAACCGCATTGTACCGAATTAATAGTGAGAAAAAAGTGTAAAGAATGGCATGATGAAAGCTACTGATGCAAATGTTTCATCGAATTGAAGGGACGGCAGTGCACCGGTAGTAGTGTTACAGCAATTTAAGTTTGCATCAGAAATATTTTGTTGAATTTAATGGACAACAATACGCGGAAGTAGCGTAACAGCAGTATGTAATTTTGTGATGGAAACTTGGCTAGGAGATAGTGGACTGCTACACAGTGTTGTAGCAGAAATGGTAGAGCGTAAATTAACAAGACACTACTAACAACATAACGGTGCAAAATAATGTTACTTTGGAAATCTTTCCTGTTAAAAGAATAATGTTATTAGTATAAAAAGTGGAACTTTTGAAATATAACGCTATACACGAATTTATTGAGCGTAACAGTTTTCCTCGCCACATTATAGTTATGCCTATAATAATTAATAAATTATGAATGAAAAAAATAAAAAGGAGATTCAAGTTTTGTAAAATAATAACGAGTCACAAGTATAATGGAATGGTATGACTTCAGTGATAACTGAAAAATTTGTAAAAGTTTCAGGAAAAATTTGCTTATTTCGAAAATTGATTGTTGTCTGCGAGAACATCCCAGTTTTTTTTAAATTCCAGAAGGAGCTACAGGAATCTCTTCTTAAACCAGTTGAGAAGCCAGCAGTGGGCAGATGACGTAATGTGGTGTGAGGTACCGATGACAGATGGTTTGTTGGGTACGGGTATCGTGAGAAAGACAACTAAATAGTGAATTTACTTCCCTTTCATATAAAAGCGCCTCTCAATAGCAGGCAATCATTCCATAATTTCTGAAGTTTTAATTACCATCTGAATAACAATACTACTGATATGCGAGCAATGCCACAGGTAAAGGCTAGTAGAATATATAAATACATACAACACTACTAATCGATGGAGATCTTTCGGGAATGCTTCCAGGTGACAATCAGTTTACGTAGCGATGTACAGCTACGCTTTGAAGTTAATTGATCTCCTGATGCAGGATCAGTCAAGCTCACTGAATAATTTGTTTTCGTGGAAGATGGAGGCTCCCATAACCATTATTTGAATTAAAGATAAATTTGCAGGTCGTGTTACAAATTTTTCCACACACGTGATACGAAGGTTTTCCTTTTTTCTAAAAAGACGTTTATCTGTAACTCTGTTGATCGAAAACTTTCTTGAAAAATTATCACCTTTTATGTAGAAACTTTTCCAAAGCACAAAGAAGAAATTGATTGAGTGCAGTACAACACTCAAAAATCTGTTGTTTTGGTCTTGCCTGTTTGATTATGACCTGTAATTGGACGACCTTCAGGATACTCTGTTTTTTTTATCCATTTGGGTTCAGATCGTTGTTTGAGAACTACACAGCTACGCCAGTTACGGTACTCTACTAATTTGATTCCGTTGTCGAATTACGTAGTGCTACAGTTATTGTGCGAAAATCTGAGTACTGTAAATAACGGTAATTTAGTTTTTTTTTGTTTTAGGGCGCAAAACTGCTATGGTCATTAGCGCCCTGTCCGTGACTTAGGAAACAGTAAAAACTGAAAATGGAAACCAGCAGAAATGGGAACGAAACGCAAAAAAATTGGAGAAACTAAAAGCAGAAGGAAGGCTTAAAAATCCACTACAGAAAGGGGTTGGTTGTCCCCAAAAAAGGCTTCAAATGACTGACGTCATTTCACTGGCACTAATAAACTCAAGAACGCGATCGGCCGAGCGCGTTTCGTCTGCTAAAATGGACGATATATCAGGCGACAGCTGTAGACGGGCGCGTAACGGAGTAAAATATGGACACTCAATTAAAAGGTGTCTTACCGTCCACAGCTGAGAGCAGTGGGGACAGAGTGGGGGAGGATCGCCGCTTAAAAGATGTCGATGGCTAAAAAGACAGTGCCCTATCCGAAGTCTAGTTAAAATTACCTCCTCCCGACGACGCGTTCGGGAGGAAGAGGTCCAAGCACAAGGAAGAGCTTTCACGTCCCGCAATTTATTATGGGGAAGTGTCGACAAATGTGCGTGCCATAAAAGAACAACTCGACGACATAAAACACTCCGTAGATCGGTGAAGGGAATCGATTGAATAGCTGGCCGAAGAAGAGAGACTGCAGCCTTGGCTGCAATATCGGCCGCCTCATTTCCACAGATACCAACGTGTCCCGGGAGCCAGAGGAACGCCACCGAGACGCCCCCCAGGTGGAGCAAGCGCAGACAGTCCTGAATCCGGTGGACCAGAGGGTGGACAGGGTAAGGAGCTTGGAGACTGAGGAGAGAGCTGAGAGAATCTGAGCAGATAACATACTGTATCCGCTGATGGCGGCGGATGTAGTGGACAGCCTGGAGAACAGCGTAAGGCTCCGCAGCATAAACCGAACACTGGTCGGGAAGCCGAAATTGATTTGGGGTGTCGCCAACAATATAGGCACTCCCTACATCTAACGATGTTTTCGAACCATCAGTGTAAAGAAATGTGGCATCCTTCATTTGTGCACATAGAGCAGCAAATGCCCGACGATAAACAAGTGAAGGGGTACCATCCTTCGAAAATTGACAACGGTCACGGAGCAGGCAGATCCGGGGACGGAGCCAAGGCGGTGCTGTACCCCAAGTTGTCAGGAAGGTTTTAGGAAAGCGAAAGGAAAGAGAATGGAGCAGTTGACGGAAGCGGACTCCCGGTGGTAGTAGGGAGGAGGGGCGGCCTGCATACCATACATCAAAGGAGGCGTCGAAAAAAATGTCATGGGCTGGATTAGCAGGCATGGAAGACAGATGGCTAGCATAACGACTCAGGAGGACAGCGCGCCGATTGGACAGCGGAGGTTCAGCAGTCTCAGCATAAAGGCTTTCCACAGGGCTGGTGTGAAAAGCTCCAGACACTAAACGTAATCCACGGTGGTGGACAGAGTCGAGACGCCGAAGAATAGGCGGCCGAGCAGAGGAGTAAACTATGCTTCCATAGTCCAATTTCGAGCGCACTAAGGCGCGATATAGGCGGAGAAGGACCACTCGGTCCGCTCCCCAGGAGGTACCATTCAGGACACGGAGGGTGTTGAGGGATCGCAGACAGCGAGCCGAAAGATAGGAAACGTGGGAGGACTAGCACAGTTTTCTGTCAAACATAAGACCCAAGAATTTAGCGACGTCCGAAAACGGAAGGTTGACAGGTCCTAGATGTAAGGAGGGTGGAAGAAACTCCTTACGTCGCCAAAAATTAACACAAACGGTCTTACTGGGAGAAAAACGGAAGCCGGTTTCGATGCTCCAAGAGTGGAGGCGATCGAGACATCCTTGAAGACGTGGTTCAAGAAGGCTGGTCCGTTGAGAGCTGTAGCAGATCGCAAAATCGTCCACAAAGAGGGAGCCCGAGACATCAGGAACGAGACAATCCATAATTGGATTTATGGCAATGCCAAACAGTACAACACTTAGCACGGAGCCCTGGGGTACCCAGTTTTCTTGGGAGAAAGTACGGGAGAGAGTAGTGTTCACCCGCACTCTAAATGTGCGCTCTGCCATAAATTCGCGAAGATAAAGGGCAGCCGACCTCGAAAGCCCCAAGAGAACAGTGTGCGGAGGATGCCTGTCCTCCAACAGGTATCGTATGCTCTCTCCAGATCAAAAAATATTGCTACTGTTTGGCGTTTCCGAAGAAAATTTTTCATTTTATAAGTGGAGAGAGAAACAAGACGGTCAACTGCAGAACGATGCTTTCGGAAACCGCATTGGGCGGGTGTTAAAAGACTGCGGGACTCCACCCACCAAGCTAAACGGCAATTCACCATACGCTCCAAAACCGTACATACACTACTCGTGAGAGAAATGGGGCGATAGCTAGAGGGGAGATGTTTGTCCTTTCCAGGTTTCGGAACAGGAACGACGATAGCTTCCCGCCATCGTCTGGGAAAAGTACTGTCTGTCCAAATTCGATTATAAATGCGAAGGAGGGAACGCAGACTATGGGTTGATAAATGCAGCAACATTTGGATGTGGAAACCATCCGGTCCTGGGGCGGAGGAGCGAGAAGAATAGAGTGCATGTTGGAGTTCCCGCACGGAGAAAACAGTATTATAGCTTTCGCGATTTTGAGAGAAGAAAGCAAGAGGTTACACTTCCGCTGCACGTTTCTTCGGGAGAAACGCTGGCGGGTAATTTGAAGAGCTCGAAATCTCAGCAAAGTGTTTACCCAAGGAGTTAGAAATTGCGACGGGGTCCACTAAGGTATCACGCGCGACACTGAGCCCAGAGACCGGGGAGAAACTAGGCGCGCCAGATAACCGTCGAATTCGACTCCAAACTTCCGAGGAGGGAGTGAAGTTGTTAAATGAGCTAGTAAAGAATTTCCAGCTTGCCTTCTTGCTATCGCGGATGACGCGAAGGCATCGCGCACGGAACGGCTTATAGCGGCTACAGCTGGCCAAAGTAGGATGGTGGCGGAAAACGCGAAGAGCACGTCGCCGCTTACGTATTGCGTCACGGCATACCTCGTTCCACCAAGGAACTGGGGGGCGCCGGGGCAATTCGGAGGTGCGTGGTATTGAACGTTCCGCAGCTGTAAGGATAACGTCGGTTAGATGTGTGACCTCATCGTCGACGCTAGGAAAGTCACGGTCATCGAATATCGCTAGAGACGAAAAAAGTGTCCAATCGGCTTGGGCAAACTTCCAGCGTCGCGGGTGCATATATGTCAGTTGAGGCTGCAATCGAAGGACACATGGAAAGTGGTCACTCGAGTGTGTATCATCAAGGGCGAACCAATCGAAGCGCCGAGCCAACGGAACAGTACCGACCGAAAGGTCCAAATGAGAGAAATTTGTCGAGGAGGCAGACAAAAATGTAGGAACCCCAGTGTTGAGGCAAACTAGATCCGCTTGGTGGAAGACGTCTAGCAATAGCGAGCCACGTGGACAAGGATGTGGAGATCCCCAAAGCGGGTGGTGGGCATTGAAGTCCCCAACCAGCAAATAGGTGGGTGGAAGCTGACCAAGAAGATGGAGATCAGCTCGTGCCATTGGTGTGGACGATGGAATGTATACAGTACAAAGAGAAAAAGGTATATCCAGAAAGGGAAAGACGGACAGCGACAGCTTGGAAGGAATTTAAGTGGATTGGGTGATAATGGAGAGTATCATGGAGAAGAATCATGAGTCCTCCATGGGCTGGAGTGCCTTCAACAGAGGAGAGATCAAATCGGACAGACTGAAAATGGGGGAGAACAAAGCGGTCATGGGGACGCAGCTTTGTTTCCTGAACACAGAAGATGACCGGCGAGTAGGATCGTAAGAGGATCGACAATTCATCCCGATTGGCTCGAATGCCGCGGATATTCCAGTGGATAATGGACATAGGGTGAACAGAAAATGGAGGAATGTGACCAAGGTTGCCGTCAGCTCAACGACTGCTCAGAGCTTGCGACCGACAGCATGGAATGGCATTCAGCCGAAGGCAGAAGATCCTGATCCATAGGTTGTTCAGGAGCAGCTCCTGCCACCAGCGATCGGCCGCCAGCAGTGCGCCTCGGCGACACAGAAGACGGCCGAGGGCGATTTCCGCCAGGTGGTGCTGTAGATGGGACACGCCTTGGCGGAGAAGGAGATGAACTGGGTTTCTTATTAGCCTTCTTGGAAATATGATGTTTAGATGAAGGAGGAACCGATGGTTGTGAAGTTGGGGTACGTAAAAATCTTCACAAGTATGCTCTTTTTTCGAAGTCTTGGTGTCTGACTTTTGGGCTCGAGATTTAGCAGAACCCAATGAAGGGTGAGCCATAGAGTGGGCAGGCGAAAGTGGTGAGGTTTTTTTGTTTTTTGGGGGGGGGGGGGGATGGGGGGGTTTAAGGGCGCTCAACTACTGAGGTCATTAGCGCCCAGTCACAATTGTTAGAGCACATAGAATCTAGTAAAACTCAAGAGGGGGGGGGGGGGGGGGGAACACGAGAAGATAAAATAAGTGAAAGAGTTAGATGTCTTTGGACAAGCCAGTCAAAGTAATGAAACGAAGAACACGAGCAGCTGCTCGAGCGTCATCAGCAAAAATATCTTGTAAAGTAGATGGCAGAGACAGGACAACACGAGATTGACTAAAACGGGGACACGACAATAAAACATGGCGCACTGTTAATGCATGACCACTAGGGCACTGCGGGGCTGGGTCACCGGAGAGCGGGTAGCGGTGGCTAAACCGGCAATGCCCAATCCGCAACCTGGTCAGAAGGACCTCTTCTCGCCGAGATGGTCGGGAGGAGGTTGTCCTAGCAGTTGGGAACGGTTTTACTACCCGGAGCTTGTTTCCTTGAAGTGATGACCAAGTATCCCACCATAACGACACAAACCTCTTACAAACAACCCCACTAACTTCAGATGACGGGACACAATGGGAGGCTGGCCGAGGCAGGAGGACTGCAGCCTTGGCTGCAGCATCAGCAGCCTCATTCCCAGGCACTCCCACATGGCCGGGAACCCACAGAAAGCTGACAGAAGAGCCCTCTGCAGCAAAATAATGGAGGTACTGCTGGATCCGTTGCACCAAGGGATGGACCGGATATGGAGCTCCAAGGCTCTGCAGAGCACTGAGTGAATCACAACAGAGTACATACGATGAATGGCGGTGGCGGCGGGCATACTGAACGGCCTGATGGAGAGCAAAAAGCTCGGCCGTAAAGCTGGAACACTGGTCGAGGAGCCGGTATTTAAAGGCGACGGCCCCGACGACAAAGGCACAGCCGACACCATCGTCAGTTTTGGAGCCATCAGTGTAAATAAAGGTGTGACTGGCAAGTCGCGCACTGCAGCCGGAGTACCCTCCTTCGGGAGCGAGCTGAGGTCGAGATAAATATGAACCGGAGCCTGGAGTCAAGGTGGTATCGGGCTCTCACCCTCTCTGAAGGTGGTAGGGGGGGCGAAATCCAATTGTCGAAGCAGGCGACGAAAGCGGACTCCAGGGGGCAGCAGGGCAGACACATACAACCCATACTGACGGTCGAGAGAATCGTCGAAGAAGGACTGATAAGAGAGGTGGTCAGGCATTGACAACAGCTGGCAGGCATACCGACAAAGCAGTACGTCGCGCCGGTAGGTCAATGGTAAATCGCCAGCTTCAACATAAAGACTCTCGACTGGACTAGGGTAGAATGCTCCGGTCGCAAGTCCTAACCCCCTATGGTGGATGCATTTGAGACGGCGTAAGAGGGATGGCCGAGCAGACGAATAGGCGAGGCTCCCATAATCCAGCTTTGATCGGACTATGGACCGATACAAGCGAAGCAGGACAGTGCGATCCGCTCCCCAAGATGAACCACTAAGAACTCTGAGGACATTAAGAGAACGTGTACAATGGACAGCCAAATAAGAGACGTGCAGAGACCAACAAAGTTTCCTGTCCAGTGTGAGCCCTAGAGACTTAGTTGTTTCCACGAATGGGAGAACAACGGGACCGAGATGTAAGGATGGCGGAATGAACGCTTCATATCGCCAAAAGTTGATGCAAACCGTCTTCTCTTCAGAGATCCGGAAGCCATTTGCCACACTCCATGAGTATAGGCTGTCTAGACAACGCTGAAGGCAGCGCTCCAGGAGACATGTTCTCTGGGCACTGCAGTAGATCGCGAAGTCATCCACAAAAAGAGAGCCTGAGACATTAGGTGGAATGCAGTCCATAATTGGATTGATCGCTATGGCAAAAAGGGCTACGCTCAAGACGGAGCCCTGAGGCACTCTGTTCTCCTGGAGGAAGACGTCGGACAATACGGAACCCACACGTACCCTAAACTTTCGATCTGTTAAAAAGGAATCAATAAAAAGGGGCAGGCGACCGCGTAGACTCCACCTATGCATAGTGCGGAGGATACCTCCTCTCCAACAGGTATCATAAGCCTTCTCCAAATCGAATAACACGGCTACCGTTTGGCGCTTTCGCAAAAAGTTGGTCATGATGAATGTCGACAAGGTCACAAGGTGGTGAACAGTGGAGCGGCGGCGACGAAAGCCGCATTGAACATTGGTAAGTAGCCGTCGAGATTCAAGAATCCAAACTAACCGAGCATTAACAATGCGCTCCATCACCTTACAGACACAGCTTGTAAGAGAAATGGTGCGGTAACTAGAAGGAAGGTGTCTATCCTTCCCGGGTTTGGGTATAGGAACAATGACGGCGTCACGCCAATGCAAGGGGACTTGACCTTCGGTCCAGACGCGATTGTAGGTACGAAGAAGGAAGCTTTTTCCTGCCAGAGAAAGGTGTGCCAGCATCTGAACGTGAATGGCATCTCGCCCCGGAGCAGAGGACCGGGACAGTGCATGTGCACGTTCGAGTTTCCGCATAGTAAAGGGGGCATTATAATTTTCCAGATTCCGCGAGTGGGAGGAAGGTCGCCGAGCCTCTTCTGCCTCTTTTCTGGGAAGGAAGGCAGGGTGGGAAT
The DNA here is from genome assembly GCF_023898315.1 of Schistocerca nitens. NCBI lineage: Eukaryota > Metazoa > Arthropoda > Insecta > Orthoptera > Acrididae > Schistocerca > Schistocerca nitens. Next base: position 256,440,507 of record NC_064618.1, read on the forward strand.
GGGCAGAGCTTGAAACCTCCGCGAAAAAGCGGCCGAAGGCGTTGGAGACATCCACAGGATCAACAAGGACCTCAGTACCTGAGGTCAGGCCAGGTACCGAGGAGTGGGCCTTAATGCCCGACAGCCGGCGCAGGCCATCCCAGACGACAGAAGATGGAGTAATACTGTTAAAGGAGCTGGTGAAAGAGGCCCAACAAGCTTTTTTGCTGTCTTTGATGACACTACGGCATTGCGCTCGGAGTCGTTTGTATCCAATACAATTCGCCAACGTAGGATGGCGGCGAAAGGTGCGTAAAGCACGTCGTCTAGCACGGATAGCGTCTCGACAAGCCTCATTCCACCAGGGGACGGAAACGCGACGGAAAGAAGAGGTAGTACGAGGAATGGAACGTTCGGCAGCATTGATGATAACAGCCGTGAGGTATTCGACCTGACTGTCACAACTGAGAAAATCGTGGTCCGGAAAGGTCGCCAGGGAGGAGTAAAGTCCCCAGTCAGCTTTCGGTATGTTCCAGCGCGAAGGACATGGGGATGGGGTGTGGTGCAGGAGACGACCGACACAGGGGAAGTGGTCGCTCGAATAGGTGTCAGAAAGGACATACCACTCGAACCAACGGGCAAGAGTGGTAGAACAGATCGAGAGGTCCAAGTGGGAGTAGGTGTGAGTAGAGTCCGAGAGGAAAGTCGGGGCGCCAGCATTGAGGCAGACAAGATTGAGATGGTTGACGACATCCGCCAAGAGGGTGCCTCTCTGACAGGATGCAGGAGAGCCCCAAAGGGGATGATGGGCATTGAAGTCGCCAAACAATAAAAACGGCGGAGGGAGCTGAACAATCAGGTGCATCATGTCGGCCCGACTAACTGCGGATGACGATGGAGTGTAGACGGTACAAACAGAAAAAGTAAAGGCAGAAAGAGTAATACGGACAGCTATTGCTTGGAGTGGGGTGGTCAATGGGATGGGATGGTAATAGACATCGTCCAGAACGAGCAACATGACCCCACCATGAGCTGGGATACCGTCCACAGGGGTGAGGTCATACCGCTCCGAGGTATAGTGGGTAAAGGCAATACGGTCAGTCAGGCGCAACTTGGTTTCCTGGAGACCAAGGATGAGCGGACAGTGCAGCTGTAATTCCTCCCGATTAGATCGAATACCTCTTATGTTCCAATGTAACAAAGTCATCGCTAGTCAGAAAAAGGGGGAACGAAACGGGGGAAGACCTGGTCACCTCGACGGCCGCGGAGGGCCAGGTTTCAAGGGAACAACGCTACAACCGGCGGGAGGCGGATCCTGTTCCATCGAGTCGTCGCCAGCCGCGGCCGCATTCCCGGGTTGCGTAGGAGGGGCAGCATCTTTCGCCAACGAGAGGCCAGCTGAGCGCCTGGCAGCAGAGCGGCCCGGCGAAACTGAGGACGGCCAGGAGCAGCGACTCACGGATGGAGCGTCAGACGAAACGCGCCGGGGTGGAGAGGGGGATAAAGATTTCTTCTCGGAGGCCTTCTTGGAAGTCCGATGAAGCACGGGGATGGTGGGCTGGACCCGAAGAAGGTCCTCACGCGCTGGGTCCATTTTGGAACGCCGGACCTCGGAAGCCGGGGTCCGGAACATTTCCCCGATGGACGCCTGAGAAGAGGATCGCTTCTCAGGCGGCGGAGTGGGAGGAGTAGGAAGGGTGGCCCCTGGGGCAGAGGGGGCAGGGGCCGCAGGGGAGGAGGATTTGGAAGGGAGGGATTTGGGAGGCGGATGCATCTACATCTATACATCTACATCTATACTCCGCGAGCCACCTTACGGTGTGTGGCGGAGGGGGTGAGGAGGTGGAGGGGGGACAGGATAGGGGTGAGGATACTGTGGAAGGAGTGGACACGACTGAGGCAAACTAAGTTGTCAACATCATGGGATGGAGGCGGTCATACTTCTTCCTGGCCTCAGAATAAGAGAGACGATCCAAAGTTTTTAATTCTTGAATCTTCTTCTCCATCTGATACGCGGGGCAGTCTAAAGATCTAGGCGATTGGATACCAGGACAATTGACGCACCGAGGTGGTGGGGTGCATGTATGTTCCTCACGAAGAGGACGTCCACAATCGCCACAAAGGGGCTCAGCCTCACACCGTGACGACATGTGCCCAAGTGCAAACACCGAAAGCAGCGCATAGGAGGCGGGACGTAAGGTCGCACGTTGCACCGGTAGCACATCACCTTTACCTTCTCTGGGAGAATGTCCCCTCGAAGGCAAGGATAACGGCCCCAGTGTCGATGCGACGGTCTTTGGAGCCGCGCTGGACTCGCCGGACGAAATGCACGCCTCGGCGCTCCAGGTTGGCCCTGAGCTCCTCATCAGATTGCAGCAGGAGGTCCCGATGAAAAATAACCCCCTGCGTCCTATTCAGTGCCAGATGCAGGACAATGGACACTGGGATGTCCCCTAGTCGGTCGCACGCCTGGAGCGGCGCCGACAGTGTGGCGGAGGTGGTCTTTATAAGAACGGAACCCGAACGCATTTTGCTGAGAGCCTCGATTTCCCCGAAGATGTCCTCGATGTGCTGGACAAAGAACATGGGCTTGGAGGTGGCGAACGTCCCCCCATCGGTCCGAGAACAGACTAAATAGCAGGGGAAGTACTTCGCCCCAAGCCGGCGGGCCTGTCCTTCCTCCCAGGGAGTGGCCAAGGGGGAAAGGGCAGGAGAACCAGAACCAGAGACAGTACCTTTCTTTTTAAAAGACTCGGCCGCAGATCGACCTGATACACGTTGACGTTTCATCTGCGAAACGTCCGCCCCGATACCACCCACTCTGACCAGGGGCTCTCCCCACGGGCGCCACCCAGCCTCAGCAAGGGCCACCTGGCAGGATGACCGTTGCCGGGAGTCCTGATGCCCCAAGGAGATGGGCATCTACTCCTTGGCCGACGTGGGGAGGGTGCAGCTGAGGTATCGGCAGTACGATCCCTGTGTAGTCAGGGGGCTACAACCTAGAGGGTACATGATGACCCCACCACAACGGGCTGGCTACCGTGTTGGATTTCATGTGCCATGGAAAGTCCAACATGATCGTAGGTGCAGATGGGGACGCACTATGGGCGTAACTTGTGCAACCCATCAGGCGTTTAGGCCCAATGTGAGGAATAGTGGGTGTGGTTACAACGCTGTTACAATGCTGAGTGCCAAGGTCTTAGTGCACTGAGAACCAGTGATACACCACGTAAGGTGTCCTTCCCCAAAAGGCTCGTACTCTGTAGAATTTTGAAAAATGGAGGTCAAACCCCAAGGGGGACCATCACATGGAAGGCCGAAACGGTTGAAACTCCTTTTAGTCGCCTCTTACGACAGGCAGGAATACCTCGGGCCTATTCTTACCCCGGACCCGCAGGGGGGGTGGTGAGGTTGAACGGGCGATCTTTGCGCTGGCCGATCTGATGACCGTGATACTAAAGGTGAGGTCGCAAGTCTGCATGGCCGCCTCCTTTGTTGGCCGAGGAGAAGCAAGGACAGTGCTGTATTTTCCTGTCTGAGGCACGGTGGGCTGTCGACTGGCGAATAATTTTCGAGCAGCAAAGGTCGACACCTTTTCTTTCACTCTGATTTCCTGGATGAGCTTTTCGTCTTTAAAAATGGGGCAATCTCGAGAGGAAGCAGCGTGGTCACCCATACAGTTGATGCAGCGAGGGGATGGAGGTGGACAAGCACACTCATGAGCATCCTTGCCACACGTAACATATTTGGCCGGATTGGAACAGGACTGGCTGGTGTGATTGAACCGCAGACACCGATAGCAACGCGTAGGGTTTGGGACATAAGGGCGAACGGAAATTATAGTCTGCTTTGATTTTCGATGGGAGTTGAACTTTGTCAAATGTCAAGAAGACAGTGCGGGTTGGAATGATGTTCGTGTCAACCCTTTTCATAACTCTATGAACAGCCGTTATGCCCTGGTCAGACAGGTAGTGCTGAAATTCTTCGTCAGACAATCCATCGAGGGAGCGCGTATAAACGACTCCACGAGAGGAATTTAAAGTGCGGTGCGCTTCAACCCGGACAGGGAAGGTGTGGAGCAGTGAAGTAAACAGCAATTTTTGTGCTTGGAGGGCACTGACTGTTTCTAACAACAAGGTGCCATTCTGTAATGTGGAACAAGATTTTATAGGACCTGCAATTGCGTCGACACCTTTCTGAATAATGAAAGGGTTGACCGTGGAGAAGTCGCGACCTTCGTCAGACCGAGAAACAACAAGGAACTGTGGCAACGATGGAAGAACTGTCTGTGGCTGAGACTCAGTGAACTTACGCTTGTGAGCAGACATAGTCGAAGGTGAGGAAACCATTGCGGAAGAATCCCCCATGATTACAGGCGTCTCCGATGGCGCGCTCCTCCCTTGTGGGGGCCCTCTCTGAGGGCACTCCCGCCTTAGGTGACTGTCCACACCTCAGGTCACACCTCCCGACAAACGGACGGAGGGACCAATCGGCACTTTCTGAAGGTATCAGCTTGGGGAATCACCCCTCCCTGGGCCTGGCCGTTTCCAGGGGGTACGTACGTGTCTTACATGTCTCCCCGGGGTGGGGAATTACGCGTTACCCGGTCACTGGCTATGCATGGAAATGCGTGGGTCAGCCTTCAGACACGCACAGGGAGGAAAAAAGAGAAAGGGAAAGGAAAGAAGAGGGGTCTCAAACGCCGCAGCGGAGAAAAGGGCAAAGAGAAGAGGGAAGGAAAAGAGAAGTTCAGGGGAAGGACTGACTTGCAAGCGGAGAAAGCAAAGAATTTGTTACAGTTTCGAGTGTCCGTCTCCAGACGTAGGCACAAACCATACTCCCAGCGGGGGAGAAAGGGAAGGAAAGAGCCAGAGGTGAGTGGGGGGGGGGGGGCGAAGATGGGGGATGGGGAAGGATGCGGAAAGGGAAGGTATGCAGCCCGGAAAGGAAGGAAGGCCACATTAGCTCGGGGTCACGTGCCCGCTACACACGTATCCACAAAAGAGTTGTGGACCCCCTGGGGGGACGGTAATTTAGCGATTTTGCTAACACTCAGCGACACTCAGTGACACGTAAGCTGTTCTAAACAAATCCAGAAATTCCATAAACAATAATTTAGCTCAGCCCAATTTACTTTACAAGAAAACAGAACGTGTGTTAGCCACTTAGAACTTTACAAATGGGCTCACAGAAGTACACTGAATAACAGACAAACAAAGGCCACTGAAACATCAATCCTATACTACCGTCGACCTCCACCATGTACAAAATAAGTGTTAAAGGAATATATGAGTACGCTCAGATAACTAACACCAAGGCAAAGAAATGAAGCACAATACAGAATAACTTAAGACTACCATGTAATGGAGAAATCTCAATGTCCCAATGAGCACTGTGAGTGCAATGCAGTAAAATGTAACACTCTTCTGCAGTATGCTCCGCCAAGTGAAAGAGAAAGAGAGAGAGAGTGATAGTGATACGGAGAGAGGGATTTACGTGTGTGTGTGTGTGTGTGTGTGTGTGTGTGTGTGTGTGTGTGTGATAAACCCTCTTCCCTCGAAAATTTGCTCCTTTCATACCGACACTGTTTATCCACAGATGACGTGTCACTGATCTCATTTGTACTAATACAGCAGTACACGAGGGAACGTTCACCAACATGCTGTGCTCTATAGCTAGTATCTACTTTGCAGGAAACAGCACTAGGTCGCGAGTGCTTTATCTTGAATCTGTAATAAAGAGTTAGCAAGGAACTGGTTTTGTAAAAGTAATTATGTTTTGAACTAGTTTGTCTAAACGGGATGCTACTCGCTTTTTATTAGCAGACTACGAGAAACTGTTCAATTATAGTCCACTTAATAAATCACAAAAAATTTCCATTCTTCACACTATCACAAAAACGAACAAAATAATGACTTGCGTTTTGCGCAGTTACTATCATACAAGTTCTCAAGTAAATGACCAAAACACCAGAGAATGCTAATTAAACTCTTAGCGAATACCGACCGCGGCGGACATGTCTATCCTCAAAGACTGACGCCGATCCAACTCTGAACTTACAGCTAACCAACCTCGCCCGCCATCCGAGTTAGGCGCGATCCCAAGTTCTCCAAAGTGTTCTGGTATCACAGCTCGACATGAATGCATCGATTTCGATGCAGATTCTTTATTTATTTGATAGCCAGTAATCAGAATTGTTGCGTCATACGTCTAATGAAAGTTTGTTTAACCGTTTAAAGGTAATCTGCTATATGAAGCAAAAAGTTTTCCAGCAGCCACACGCTACCTAATCAACATGTGGTACATAATTTGATGTCCTACTAAGATTTAAATCTCAAAAACGTCTACAAAAAAGTCCATGATAACGTATGTTTACCTTTCACAATTCACCCACACTCACCATTTCTTTTCTTTATGGATCAGTGCTCCATGTACCATCAAAAGACAAAAATGGTGATTATGGGTGAACCGTGAAAGATAACCATATGCTGGTGCGGATTTTTGCTCACGTCTTTCAGAGACCTTGAAGTTAGTACTTTTCAGTTTGACGTAGCTCTTATCGCCTGCGCAAAGAATTGCAAAAGAGTGCATTGCCAACAAGCTTTTTGGTGCCTTGACTCACTATTATCGACTATTATCGCTTCTGCCCACTGATCTAATGTTTCTAAGTAGCCTATGTTCTTCAAAATTGGTTCAAATGGCACTAAGCACCTTGAGACTTAACATTTGAGGTCATCAGTCCCCAAGATTTAGAAACTACATAAACCTAACTAACCTAAGGACATCACACACATCCATGCCCGAGGCAGGATTCGAACCTGCAACCGTATCAGGCGCGCGGTTCCAGACCGAAGCGCCTAGAACCGCTCTGCCACCACGGACGGAGCCTATGTTCTACCTCGATCTTCAAGCTATTTCCACATCACGCTTCATCAAAGCCGATTCAGTGATTCAGCAGTGAAAAGGTGATGGATAGAGTTGCTTTCACGATTATAGTATTTGTACTTCATTTACGGGTTACGCCTTTCAATAAGAAGTGAAGCGCTGTCTCATAGCGAACATGATCGTTCCTGATAAAAACGCCAAACAGGACAAGGTACTATTTGTCAACAACAGGGCTTCGGCGAAATGTCAAGGTGCATAGAACAAGTATACTGACACTAAGAAGAGTAAAGATGACGAAGGTGATAGCTTCATTTGAAGTCGCTTACAGTAACTGGCGGCATCTACAGGTGCATGAATACTCTGCAGATCATACTGAAGTGCCTGGCACAGGATTCATCGAAGCACCTTCACAATAATTATCTGTTACTACATTTTCTAACATCGCGCGGAAGAAGAATGAACACCTACATCTTGCCGTTCGAGCTCTAATTTACATTATTTTATTATGAGGATGGTTTTTTCCTTTGTGGATCGGCATCAACAAAATATTTTCGCATGCAGGGAAAAAATTGGTGATCGAAATTTCGTGAGGAGATCACGCTGCAATGAATTTGTTTTAATAATGTCCACCTCAATTCCTGTATCATGTCAGAGACACTCTCTCCCCTATTTCGCGATAATACGAAACGTGCTGTTCTTCTTCCACTTTCCCAATGTACTCCGTTAATCTTGTCCGGTAAGAATTCCAGACCGCGCAGTATTATTTCAAAAGAAGACGGACAAGCATAGTGTAAGCAGTTTAGTAGATCTCTAACACTTTTTAAGTGTTCTGTTAATAAAACAACATTTTGCGTATGTCCTTTCCAATGTAAATTATTCGCAATTTTAATTCCTGGATTTTTAATTGAACTGACGGTCGTTAGATTTGCCTGACTTATCGTGTAACCGAAGTTTAACAGATTCCCTTTACCACTCATGTGGACTACCTCACATTTTTCATTATGTAGGAGAAAATATAAAAACGCAGTAAATGACGCAGACAAAAAGGATTACAAACGTCTCAAAAATGAGATCGACAGGAAGTGCAAAATGGCTAAGCAGGGATGGCTAGAGGACAAATGTAAGGATGTAGAGGCTTACCTCACTAGGGGTAAGATAGATACTGCCTACAGGAAAATTAAAGAGACCTTTGGAGAAAAGAGAGCCACTTGTATGAATATCAAGAGCTCAGATGGAAACCCAGTTCCAAGCAAAGAAGGGAAAGCAGAAAGGTGGAAGGAGTATACAGAGGGTCTATACAACGGCGATGTACTTGAGGACAATATTATGGAAATGGAAGAGGATGTAGATGAAGATGAAATGGGAGATACGACACTGCGTGAAGAGTTTGACAGAGGACTGAAAGACCTGAGTCGAAACAAGGCCCCGGGAGTAGACAACATTCCATTAGAACTACTGATGGCCTTGGGAGAGCCAGTCCTGACAAAACTCTACCATCTGGTGAGCAAGATGTATGAGACAGGCGAAATACTCTCAGATTTCAAGAATATAATAATTCCAGTCCCAAAGAAAGCAGGTGTTGACATATGTGAAAATTACCGAACTATCAGTTTAATAAGTCACAGCTGCAAAATACTAACACGAATTCTTTACAGACGAATGGAAAAACTGGTAGAAGCCGACCTCGGCGAAGATCAGTTTGGATTACGCAGAAATGTTGGAACACGTGAGGCAATACTGACCCTACGACTTATCTTAGACAATAGATTAAGGAAAGACAAACCTACATTTCTAGCATTTGTAGACTTAGAGAAAGCTTTTGACAATGTTGACTGGAATACTCTCTTTCAAATTCTAAAGGTAGCAGGGGTAAAATACAGGGAGCGAAAGGCTATTTACAATTTGTACAGAAACCAGATGACAGTTATAAGAGTCGAGGGGCATGAAAGGGAAGCATTGGTTGGGATGGGAGTGAGACAGGGTTGTAACCTATCCCCGATGTTATTCAAACTGTATATTGAGCAAGCAGTAAAGGAAACAAAAGAAAAATTCGGAGTAGGTATTAAAATCCATGGAGAAGAAATAAAAACTTTGAGGTTCGCCGATGACATTGTAATTCTGTCAGAGACAACAAAGGACTTGGAAGAGCAGTTGAACGGAATGGGCAGTGTCTTGAAAGGAGGATATAAGATGAACATCAACAAAAGCAAAACGAGGATCATGGAATGTAGTCGAATTAAGTCGAGTGATGCTGAGGGAATTAGATTAGGAAATGAGACGCTTGAAGTAGTAAAGGAGTTTTGCTATTTGGGGAACAAAATAACTGATGTTGGTCGAAGTAGAGAGGATATAAAATGTAGACTGGCAATGGCAAGGAAAGCGTTTCTGAAGAAGAGAAACTTGTTAACATCGAGTATAGATGTAAGTGTCAGGAAGTCGTTTCTGAAAGTATTTGCATGGAGTGTAGCCATGTATGGAAGTGAAACATGGACGATAAATAGTTTGGACAAGAAGAGAATAGAAGCTTTCGAAATGTGGTGCTACAGAAGAATGCTGAAGATTAGATGGGTAGATCACGTAACTAATGAGGAGGTATAGAATAGAACTGGGGAGAAGAGGAGTTTGTGGCACGACTTGACAAGAAGAAGGGACCGGTTGGTAGGACATGTTCTGAGGCATCAAGGGATCACAAATTTAGCGTTGGCGGGCAGCGTGGAGGGTAAAAATCGTAGAGGGAGACCAAGAGATGAATACACTAAGCAGATTCAGAAGGATGTAGGTTGCAGTAAGTACTGGGAGATGATGAAGCTTGCACAGGATAGAGTAGCAAGGAGAGCTGCATCAAACCAGTCTCAGGACTGAAGACAGCAACAACAACAACCACAACAACAACAACAACAACAACAACAACGGGGTGAAATGTCAGTTTCCGCACCACGCAGGTATCTTTCATATATCGTTTTGCAATTTGTTTTCATCTGCTGTTGAGTTTACTGGACGGTAGTCGCAGCGTCATCTGGAAGCAACCTAAGACGGCTGCTCAGATTGTCTCCTAAATCGTATATTACCAGGGCTATTACAAATGATTGAAGCGATTTCATAAATTCACTGTAGCTCCATTCATTGATATATGGTCACGACACACTACAGATACGTAGAAAAACTCAACGTTTTGTTCGGCTGAAGCCGCACTTCAGGTTTCTGCCGCCAGACCGCTCGAAAGCGCAGTGAGACAAAATGGCGACAGGAGCTGAGAAAGCGTATGTCGTGCTTGAAATGCACTCACATCAGTCAGTCATAACAGTGCAACGACACTTCAGGACGAAGTTCAACAAAGATCCACCAACTGCTAACTCCGTTCGGCGATGGTATGCGCAGTTTAAAGCTTCTGGATGTCTCTGTAAAGGGAAATCAACAGGTCGGCCTGCAGTGAGCGAAGAAACGGTTGAACGCGTGCGTGCAAGTTTCACGCGTAGCCCGCGGACATGCTGGAAAATTGGTTCATGCCACAACTGGAGACCGACAGCGCCGACTTCATCTTTCAACAGGAAGGTGCTCCACCGCACTTCCATCATGATGTTCGGCATTTCTTAAACAGGAGATTGGAAAACCGATGGATCGGTCGTGGTGGAGATCATGATCAGCAATTCATGTCATGGCCTCCACGCTCTCCCGACTTAACCCTACGCGATTTCTTTCTGTGGGGTTATGTGAAAGATTCAGCGTTTAAAGCTCCTCTACCAAGAAACGTGCCAGAACTGCGAGCTCGCATCAACGATGCTTTCGAACTCTTTGATGGGGACATGCTGCGCCGAGTGTGGGAGGAACTTTATTATCGGCTTGATGTCTGCCGAATCACTAAAGGGACACATGTCGAACATTTGTGAATGCCTAAAAAAACTTTGAGTTTTTGTATGTGTGTGCAAAGTATTGTGAAAATATCTCAAATAATAAAGTTATTGTAGAGCTGTGAAATCGCTTCAATCATTTGCAATAACCCGGTAGATAAGGAACAGCACAGGGCCTGTAACACTACCTTGGGGAAAGCCAGAATTCACTTCTGTTTTACTCTATGACTTTCAGTCAGTTACTACGAACGTTGAGCTCTCTGCCAGGAAATCACGAATCCAGTCACATAACAGACGATATTCCATAAGCACGCAATTTCGCTACGAGCCGGTTGTACGGTACACTATTAAAGGCCATCTGGAAATCTAGAAATACGATATTTCCTAAATCCGTGTTGACTGTGTGTCAACAGTCCGTTCTCTTCGACGTAATTCATAATGTTCGAACAAACTATGCTTCAAACTCCTAATTGATATAGTCTGTATCGCAAGACTTGCTTTTATTACGTGAGTTAAGCTGCTTCACTACTCTGAGGATATCTACTTCTAATTTACTCATGATGGCAGTTGATCTTGATTTTAGTTCCGTAATATTTACTTCACCGTCTTTGGTGAAAGAATTTCGGAAGACTGTGTTTAGTAACTCTGTTTTGGCAGCACTGTCGTCGTATTTTCATTGCTATAGCGCAGATAAGACAGTGATTGCGTCTTACCGCTAGCATACTTTACATGCGGCCGGAACACCTCTGGATTTTCTGCCATGTTTCAAGACAGTTTCGTTGTGGAAACAATTATAAGCATCTCGCACTTCATTCCGTGCTAAATTTAGAGCTTCTGTAAAGGGTCGCCAGTCTTGGGGGGTTTAGCTTTCGTTTAAATTTTGCATACTTTTTTCGTTGTTTCCGCTACAGTGTTCTGACCCGTTTTGTGAACAAAAGGGTATCATCTTCGTCGTTAGTTAATTTATTTGGTATAAATGTTTCAGTTGCTGTCGATACTATTTCTTTGAATTCAAGCCACATCTGGTCTACACATACATTGTTAATTTGGAAGGAGTGGAGACTGTCTCTTAAAAAGCTCTCAAGTGAATTTTTATGTTTTTTGAATAGGAGTAGTTTTCGTTTGTTTTTGGGTGATTTCGGGGTTACAATATTCAGTCTCACTACGGCAACCCAATATTCACTAATCCCTGCATTCGTTTTGATGCTCGTTATTAGCTGAGGAATATTTGTTGCTAAGAGGTCAAGTGAGTTTTCACAACCTTTTACTATCCGCATGAGCTCATGAACTAACTGCTATAAATAGTTTTCAGAGAATGTGTCTAGCATATTTTCGGATTATACTCTGTGTGTGCCTCCGGGGTGAAACAAGTATTTTCACCAACATATCGAGGGTAAATTAAAGTCACCACCAACTATAATGATATGGGTCTAGTACGTCTTTGAAAGTAAACCCAAGTTTTGGTTCAAAATGGTTCAAATGGCTCTGAGCACTATGGGACTCAACTGCTGAGGTCATAAGTCCCCTATAACTTAGAACTACTTAAACCTAACTAACCTAAGGACATCACACACATCCATGCCCGAGGCAGGATTCGAACCTGCGACCGTAGCGACACTCAAGTTTTCTTTGAATATTTTAGCAATTTTATCACCTGAGTTTGGAGGTTGACAAAAGCATCCAGTTATTTTACTTGGGTTGGCAAGAATAATATCTGCCTATAGTAACACAAAGGAACTATCTACTTCTATTACGTTACAAGATAAACTGTTTCTAACTGGAACACAATCGCCACTGCCAACTTTGTGTAGCGTATTCTTTCTGAACACCGTTAGATCCTTCGTAAAAATTTCGACTGAATTTATCTCCGGCTTTAGCCACCTTTCAGTGCTTATAACTATTTGAGCATCAGTGCTTTCAGTTAGCGCTTGGGGCTCTGTTACTTTCCCAACACAGCTACTATTACTTACTATGTAGGAGTAAAATCCAGAGATCAAATACTTACCAGAAGTATCTGAATGTGTGAGACTAAAAGCAGCCCCAAAAATTTGTAATTTTTTTCATTTAGTAACAGTTTTAGCTTTTCTTGTATAGCGGGTAAAATCTTTACAATAGCTCATTTGTCTGCTACGCAATCACGAAACGATAAAAGACGTTGGGTTTTACTGACTTATCGTAAATTCTCACAAAAAAACAATGAAATGAAGGCCTAATACGGAAACATAACAAGTGATATTTACGTTCAGTTAAACTCACAAATACATGCTGCCCATAAGTCGTAATTGTGATTATGCTGAGATATTCTCTCTCTCTCTCTCTCTCTCTCTCTCTCTCTCTCTGTCTCTTTCTTCCTTTGTCGGAATATCTGGGTAACTTGGCGGGGGCGGGGTTGGAGGTGGGGGGGGGGAGGGGAGAGGAAAATATCCTCCGTGTCGACCCCCGCCCTTGTTCAGTACGTTTATGAAATTCAAAACTGGGTCGCCACCATTTTGCCTCCATCTCACCACGACGGACCGGCTGCAATAGCCAGCTGTATTCAGCTAAAGCCAGACCAGACCATACCAAAACCTTGTTATGACGATTCCGAATGGGGTGATCATACAAGTTTAACAAGTTAGTTAATTTAACACTAAAGCATTCTTAAGAAATGGGAAATTAAATAATAAAACTAAATCTTCAGCTTAATAAATCGTGTGTGTTTGGGGGGAGGAGGGGTGCAGACGGGGGGAGGGGGGAGCCTCTTGAATGATTAAATGTGTGCTTGTTCTTGTAGTCAGTGTAGAAACGTGAGGCAGTGCAGCAATAGAAGTTTTTTTGTCGATGTATTTCAGGATCCATTTTATGTACTTCAGCAAAGTACCACCGAAGTCTCATCGATATTCCGGTGGGTAGTACAGAGTACGTTAAGAGAGGTTCACTAAAATATCATCAAGATAGTATGGAGAACGAACATTGCTTTCTGTTCTGTGGCGCGTCACAGTGTCATATCCGTGTAAAGTGTTCCTCATGTACTCTGCTTTTTAATTTTGTCGGTGTAACTATTCTAGGCCTGGGGCTGTTTACTCACCAACCGTATTTTTCTGATAGATGAAAATTCAGATCAGCAACCTTTACACAATCATAGCCACTCAATTTATGCGGCCTTCACTTCGTCCTGATTTTTGTATATTACATAACCGCTCCTTCAATTTAACCCCACTATTCTGCAAATATTCCGTAATATCTTGCAGCGTGCTGCTCAGTTCCTCTTGTCTGCGCAAGATCGTATCACTGCGCGTGCGGTACGAAAACTGAGACCCAGCAACTTTGAATTTAACCTGGAAAAATGAATTTCTTATCAGACTGACAGCAAAAGCAGAAATGGATGTTGCATCGTATCAGTGTATTGGCTCACGAGTCACTCCTTGTCCGCAGTTATCTTACACAACATCATACTCCCTTTGTTCCTCATTCACCCTGCTCTCCGCACCTAGTCGCAGCAGATCGTTTCCTATTACCGCGCTTTAAGACTCGTTGGAAGGACGTAGTTTCCTAGCCATAGAGGAGATTTAGGCCAATGAGACAAGAGACCTGCACACACCAGCAGAAGCAAGTTGATGAAGGATTTTCAAAAATGGACGTAACCTTGGGGATAGTATTGAGCCAATGGAGGGGAAGTTTGATGTGGAAAGTGCGTAAGATGTGGTACAGTGTGTTTCAGATTTGAGTAACACGCTCTAAAAACGAGATACAGCGACGTCTATTAGTACCGTGGAATGTCATGTTTTATTTCGTATACAGGTCAGTATTCGTGTGTAACTGATCAAAGCAATATCGTGCGTTTGCCATGGAAAGCTACTTTCGCTACGGAGAACCTGTCGCGCGCGTGCAACGTGCCTTTCGCAAGCATTTTTGAAGATTTGGCCGCGATCTCCATTTCATGTTCCAACAACATTTAATTCCGCGCAGCTGCCAGTGGATCGAATCGAAAGTCAACTGACCATCGGAAGACAGTGTGAACTCCCGGGAACAGGCTTCGCTCCCCCTGACTTAACAGTGACAGACTTTTACCTGTTGGGTTATTTGAAGGCGAGAGCGTACTCCGACCGTCCGAGAATCTTCAATAGTTAAAAGATCGAATTCACGATGAAATTTCAAGAATTACTCTGTTACGACAGACGTGTTCAAAAACTGGGTGAAACACCTTCGGCATTGTGTAGCCGCAATTGTCGTTTGGGCAATTTCATAAGTATACTTGAATAACTGTAGTACATTGTGTAAATTGTTCTTCGCGTTTAGTATACGTGTTACTCAAATCTGAAATCGACACAACTTTGTGAAAACCCTGTCAACGAGCACTGAAGATGTTACCAGCAAAATTTGGTCCTTTAAAGTAGCTTGTGGGTCCGCTCAGGTTATTTTTAACGAAAAGTCGCCGTTGTTTATGCTGAAGGATTTCATGTGACGCCACTGTTCACGAATCACAGTAGGTGCAGTTCTGAATGTTTACAATGCATGCCGCACGACAGTGTGAAATTTCGTATGGCAGAGTGTGAACTCTCAACGATCTCACACCTATTGCTGCGTGCGAAGACGGGACTTTAAGTACTTCTTCAGTATGAGTTACGTAATACACATGTTAATCTGACGAATTCAAACATGATCGTGTACACTAACATTGACCGTACTGAAAGTGATTACCACACTGAACTCGCTTTCGTGAGGCCGACGATTGAAGTTACCACCTGAACATTCAGATTTAGGATTTCCGTTCAAATGTTCAATAGTGTGTGAATTCCGAAGGGACCAAACTACTGAGGTCGTCGGTCCCTCGACTTGCACACTACTTAAACTAACTTATGCTAAGAACGACACACACCCCCATGCCTCCGGCAGAAGGCGCCGCGCAATCAGTGACACGGTGCCTAAAACCGCGTGATTTACCTTAAACGCTCCAGGTAAATTCCTGGCTGGGTGCCTTTAAATGGTGAAACGTCCCCTTTGAAAAATTATTAATGACTGTGCTCATAAATCCTCTTACGTTATTTGGTTTTCAAACAGCTGAGCAAAACTGAACGTACTCAGAAATTTCTCTGTTTACTTCTGATCAGCACTAAACTGACACACAATATTTTTAGCGGAACGCATTCTGACTTTCAATAATCCCCACAAAAGAATGGCCCTGACTAACAATAATCTATACCTTTGATGAATCACTTACCTCGCAAAAATCTTCGTTACTCGAACTACTGCAATACAGCGAGCGCCAATACTGCCACCTAAATAAAAGATTCTAACTACTGAAGGCACTAACTACTGATAGGCATAGTTAGTAAATGAAAGATTTTGGTAGAGAACAAACAATGTATTTACCTTAATAGTGTTATTATTGTTAGTCAGGTCCATTCCTTTGTGGGGATTATTGAAAGTCAGGTTGCGTTGCGCTAAAAATATTGCGTGTCAGTTTAGTGTTGATCAGAATAAGTAAAGAGAGAAATGTCTGAGTACGTTCAGTTTTGTTCAGCTGTTTCACAATCAAATAACGTAAGAGGTTTTACCAGCACAGTCATTAACAATTTTTCCAAGGTAACGTTTCATATGTCGACCCTTAGCCGAGGATACCTCACTGGAATCTTCTGATTTTTTCTTGTAGTTTGTGTAGTTAGTGTATCTATTGGTTATTCCTAGCGCGTAATTGTAGAGAGAATTTTATTTGTAGTTTTAGTTTTTCATTGTTGTACAGTTGTGGCATGAAGGTAGATTTGCACCAAATAATTCGCAGCCGTACTTGCAATTTATTAGATATTTTCAGTGGAATGTTAATGAGTTTTCATGTTTTTTCTCTTCAAATTGTGCTTTTCTGTGTTATCGTGTGAAATATTGTTACAATTATGGCGTGTGGAAAACGTTAACACCAGGCTCCAAAGTAAACTGAGAAATGACAGTGAAGACGAGAGTAGTGTGTTGGCGACACCGTGTAGTGAATTAACTAATGTTCAACATAGTAATTTGGTAATTGTGCATAGGGGAATGGACCAGGCAATAAACAATCGCTTATACAGTGAAACAGCTAATGAACAGGGTAGTATTGTCGATCGATAGGTCGGCAACAGCTGGCCCCCAGGAACCCGAAATGATAGGACACAATTTTGCAAATACCGTAGATTCAGGTTTTGCGTCATTACCCGTTTCTTAATCACGTCAAGACACATTTTCTGCTTTTCAAAATGCGAATGTTGCCGGTGCAAATGCACTGCCGAGAAGTATACAGGAACATGTTTCAGACACCAGTGCATTGTTATTACAATTAATGCAACAAATGGGACAACAGCTTCAAAAGTTAGAGACAATGGAACAAAATCAGAGACAAACACAGGAACAACTTCCAAAGTAAGACTCAATGGAACAAACACTTGAACAAATACGTGAAGAATTAACTGCAGATTTACTTAAAATCGAAAATAAATGTCAAAAAATCTGTAATGACGTAAAAACATTAATTTGTGGGCATTTTCAACCTATTTTTTCGCGTCATGAAAATGCATTACGGAATCACAAATCAGCCATAAAAGAACTGCAAACTATTGTCCATGAAAATCACGACACCTTGCAAACTAAAATTGACTCAGTTGCATTTACGGATTCGGTTACGCAACTTACAGAAACTCAGGAAAACTTAAAGGACACAGTATATACGATTTCAACACAAATGGACACTCTGAAACTTGGTTCAGAAAAACATACTGAGGAAATCAGTTCATTATCGGAGAAAGTAGCAGAACTTTCGGATCAGTTCACTCACTTATCTACAAAGGTAGATGATCAGAATGACAAGACCAATAGCCTTCACTGACACAGAAGAGTATGAACAAATTAAGAAATTTAAACAAAATCAAAATCAAATTAATACGAAACGCAAAAGAGAAACCCGGGAAGTACAAGATCAGTTGTCACAAGTAAATCAAGAATTACATATTTCAGAGGACACTCGCGCTCCAATATGGGAAGAGGCACACAGAAATACGGAGCAGCCACAAAATAATAACACGGGGCATTTCAGAAATTATGAAAGAAATTGGCAAGGTACACCGAATTTTGGGATGGAAACGACGTAACAATGACCGACATGCGACGCGCCGACATGATGATTTTAACTATAAGCTGTTCATTATAACACGTACATTGAAAACATTTAAGAATTCCGGCAACGACATTCATTCACAAGCATTGCTTCGTCAATTCTCTCATTGTCTTCCTCCCAATTGGTCTTTGGGAGCACAGATTAGAATTTATGTGTGGCTACTTAGAGAATGAACCAGCTGTAAGAATGCGATCGGTCATTCATGATTGTCACAGTGAAGGAGAATTTTATCATGCCTTCCTCTCAGCATATTCGTCTCAAGCTACTCAAGATCGTGTAAAACATAGCATCATAATGAAACATTTCGAACAATCTGAATTTTCCAGTTTTGTCAAATATTTTGAAGACATGTTGCATAAGAATCAATATCTGTCGAACCCATACAGTCCCTCAGAACTTATTCGCATTTGCTTAATCAAAATGCCTGAATATTTACGACATACAATTTTGGCAGGACGCTGCAAAGACGACATCGAAGCTTTTCAGGGACTGTTACAAGACGTGGAAATTGACGCTGACAGTCACGAGACGCGAAAACAGAAACACAACAATTACAGGTCACATCCGTCACAATTCCGCGATGACAGAAATAATAACTGGACACGACAATGCTGTTCTTATAACGCAAATCGTGACCAAAACAGACACCAACCGTATGACAACAGTTGGCTGAGGAGTAATAAATACAGGGAAAGATCACCTCTCTGCGGTAATAACTATGACAGAGACAATCATACGAACAGACAATATGGGAACGAGAACTATTATTATCAAGGGAGAGAAAACAATTTCATACGCTACAGCCCAGCGCGCAGTTACGACTGAGGGAATTCTCCACCACGCGACCGACAAGAAAGAAATTGCAGGAACTACCGACATGGCGACAGATGTAATCTTAACAGGAGACCAGAATTTAATCAGAACTGGCGGGATTCAAACAGGTCAGGGCCCTCTGGACAAGCTGAAGTTGTAGAGGTTACATCTCCAAATCCCAATAACAATGCGCGACAACAAATAGACAGTAGACGATGACTCACACCGCTGGCAGCCACAAAACGTACTTATGAAGCTGACGACGCAGCTGCCGTGGCTATTAATTACGTAAAAAAGGAAGACAATAGGGACATCTTACTCCCGGAACACGACGTAAAACAGAATATTGCATAACCCGTAATTCACATTACAGTAAATGATGTAAAATTTACGGCGGTACTTGACTCTTCAAAATGGTTCAAATGGCTCTGAGCACTATGGGACTTAACAGCTGTGGTCATCAGTCCCCTAGAACTTAGAACTACTTAAACCTAACTAACCTAAGGACATCACACACATCCATGCCCAAGGCAGGATTCGAACCTGCGACCGTAGCAGTCGCACGGTTCCGGACTGCGCGCCAAGAACCGCGAGACCACCGCGGCCGGCTACTTGACTCTGGCAGTCCCATTTTAGTAATTAGTGAAACAGCCTTTAGTAAATGCAACAACTGTAACGACTACCCCACACTTCCGTTACGTAAGATTAAATTACATGGTGCAATCCTTGTAAAAAGTAAGCCAACAAACCAACTTAGAATTCTTTTGTCAAAACCACAGATTCACTATGAACTATCGTTCCATTCTTGTCAACAGAAATTATATTGGGAGTAGACTTTTTGAATGAATACAAACCAATCTTAAATTTTCACTGTGCTGAAATAAGTTTAGAGAAAGAAGGTAAGTCAATAGCTTTGAAATTTGAAGATTGGCTCTCAAACCATGACAAGGAACTTAATCGGCTTTACCTCCTGTTAGACAACAGTTCGGAATTTTCGACGGAACTTGACACTAACAATCACTCTGCATGCATTGACAAGGGAAGATATCGACGGCGTATTTGATACTAATGAGTTAATTCAGAATATAATTCAAACAATTGAGAATTGTAATGACGCTGATGGGCAGGACCTTCTTGAGATTTTACAAGCACATTCCATAGTTTTTACTCACAAAACAGGAACAATCAAGGGATTCCAATATCAATTTTGTGTTCTTGAGCATACTAAATTTTGTGTTAGACCATACGTAATTCCGGCACATTATAGGGACCGTGTTAGAACCTGCAGTAAGCTCATATAACAATCCTTTACATGTTGTTGAGAAGAAAACTGGATCGATCAGGCTTGTCTTAGATTCGAGACAAATCAATACTGTCATCATTTCTGAAACAGACAGGCCGCAAATGTTGGAAGAACTACTTCTATTGATGTGAGACCCTGCTTTTATCAGATCGAACTTCATCCAAAACGTAGGAGATACACAGCTTTTCTTTGTTTCGGCGTTTGTTATCGATTTCGGAAACTTCCTTTTGGTTTGAACAGTTCACGGCAGCATTCATTCGTGGGCTAAATTCTATATTACCTGAGTTTTTAAAAGATCACATCACCTTATATGTGGACGATATTCTAATAGCAGAGGCCTCATGGGAACAACATAATCGCATCAACAGTGTTTTACGTATTTTTGCAGAATCTGGAATTACTGTTAACTTGGAAAAGTCTGAATACGGTAGGACAAATGTGAAGTTTTTGGGACACATTATTTCTTCAAAAGGCATTCAGCCGGATCCTGAAAAGTTAGAAGCAATCAGAGCCATTCTAGTTCCATCCACAACAAAACAAGTCCGCAGTTTTCTAGGTCACCTAAATTTTTACCGTCGTTTTCTGAATATGCAAATTCTAGTTACACAAAACCTATTTTCTCTCACTGGAAAAAATACTATTTGGAACTGAGACGAACAGGCACAGTTGGAATTCAATTCTTTGAAACAAGCGCTACTTAACGCGCCCATACTAGCTCATACAGATCTGTGACAAGATTTCTGCCTTAGCACGGACTCTTAAAAGTCGGTCTTGGTGCCCATTTATTTCAAGAAGCCATAGAAAATGACACTATCGTTCGGAAAACCATTGCTTTTACTATCCGAGTGCTAACAAAATCTGAAAAATATTATTCCGTTACTGAATTAGAAGCTTTAGCTATCGTTTGGACATTTAACAAATTCCGTTTCTTTCTTTCTGGTAAACACATAAAAGTATACAGTGATCATGGTGCATTACAATTTCGTACATCTTCAAAATTAAATCATGACAGGTTAAAACGTTGGGCATTGTTTCTGCAAGAATTCCACTTCACAATAGTCTACATTCCTGGCAAGGAGAACATTGTTGCGGACCCACTGTCACGCGCACCGGCTGGGCTTGAGAAAAGTAACACAGAAGGCAACCTCGCGAAAAATTTCAGCATTCTTTACATTCAGAAAGTCGCCTTTGAAAACATCACCACATCTTTAAAAGAAATTGCTCATGAACAAGATAAAGATCCGATTTGGAAAGACATCAAAAGCAAATGGCATGAAAACACACACACACACACACACACACACACACACACAGATTCGTCATTATTATCTGGTTAGAAACAACATACTCACGTGGCGTTACCAACATAAAAAAACTAAACAACCTACTTACAAAGGTAAGGGCGATTTCCTTCCCCATTCTTTCGTAATGGGAGCTTGTGCTCCCTAAGGACTACGATGTGGCAGGACGTTAAACTGTAATATTCGTTCCTTTCGAACTAAACGTGTTACAGGACATCAATGTCCATGAGTAGGGGTCGGTCAAATTCATTTAACAGTGTGTCGCCTGACGTTAATCTCTATGTTATCGAAACAGAGTACTTACAATACAACAACACGAACCTCTCTTACTCGCGTCCCGCCACTGACTGTAGAGACGACCGACATAAAATGCGGCTGACGCAGGCGACCTCGTACTGCGACGGTATGCAGTGGAGTGAGAAATGTGGAGGCAGTTGCCATTGCTGGAATGCGAGAACGGGGGATCTCCACTGGTGAAATGCAAAGAGCCCTACACACTATCTATTTCGTAGGAACCAGTTTATCGATTGTCCGATAAACTGGGTGTGTGTAGAAGCCTCCCGAATAATTTTTCTTGTCGGGTTGGTTGGGTCTGACTGTGCGACAGCCGACCCCGTTACAACTTCACCCTGCAATCTGTGTCATGTGTCGTGTCCGGCCGAGTTCCGGACTAAAGATTATCGGCAGCCTGTGCGCGCGAAAACACACCCTATCTGAAATAGCTAATGCGGCAGACAGAGGTGTGATGAGAGAATTTGTAGAGAGGATTATTTTATTTCTTCCACTATTTTTATTATGACTATCACCCGGTAATAAAGCTTGGTATAGTATGGTATGGATCTGGGGACCTAGATATGACGGAGAGGTTTCGTCCCCGCCGTAGCCCTCAGCGGTTCACAACCCCACAATAGAATAGAGCAGTACACTCACCCCACCACCGCCCCACACCAAACCCAGCGTTATTGTGCGGTTCGCCCCCAGTGGACACCCCCCCCCCCCCCCGGGCAACGGCACACACCAGACGAGTATAGCCCCATATTTTTGCGTAGTAGAGTAATTATGGTGTACACGTACGTGGAGACAGTGTTTGCGCGGCAATCACCGACATAGTGTAACTGAGGCGGAATAAGGCTAACCAGCCCGCATTCACCGTGGCAGATGGAAAACCGCCTTAAAAACCATCCACAGACTGGCCGGCACACCGGCTCAAATGGCTCTGTGAACTATGGGACTTAACATCTGAGGTCATCAGTCCCCTAGAACTTAGAACTACTTAAACCTAACTAAACTAAGGACATCACACACATCCACGCCTGAGGCAGGATTCGAACCTGAGACCGTAGCGGTCGCGCGGTTCCGGACTGAAGCGCCCTAGAACCGCTCGGTCACCGTGGCCGGCCCGGCACACTGGGCCTCGACACTAATCCGCAGGGCGGATTCGTGCTGGGGACCGGCAAGCCTTCCCTCCCAGAAAGCAGTGTGTTAGACAGCACGGCTTACCGGGAGGGTGGTAATGAAGCTTACTTGAACATAATTTGTTTTGAAACTTCCTGGCAGATTAAAACTGTGTGCCGGATCGAGACTCGAACTCGGGACCTTTGCCTTCCGCGGGCAAGTGCTCTACCGCCTGAGCTACGAGGTACTGCCGGAATTAAAGCTGTGAGGACGGGGCGTGAGTCGTGCTTGGGTAGCTCAGGCGATAGAGCACTTGCCCGCGAAAGGCAAAGGTCCCGAGTTCGAGTCTCGATCCGGCACACAGTTTTCATCTGCCAGGAAGTTTCATATCAGCGCACACTCCGCTGTAGAGAGAAAATTTCATTCTATAATTTGTTTTATTTTTATTTCCTTTGCAATTGCTTCATGTACTTCCTTCGGCAACTATAAATCGTGCTGCAATTTTCAGGAATCATTTTAGACAATAATTGTGAAGACAGGACACCATTAAATTTGAGAGTCTCGTAAATTCTTAGTTAGTACCTCAGCGTTCCTAACAGCCCCTCTTTGCATCTTAAAGCCTCTCTTATGACTGTATCCTTTGTTAGTATAGAAGCAGTGTTCATTCTGGTCATAACAGGTGACTCGCCAATCCATCAGACACTTTGTGGTTGGCCATATTACATCTGTGAATGTCATCTTAAATGCCACTGTAGGCTTCCGGAAGGTCCTGCAAGAATTTGGGGCGGGGGGGGGGGGGGGTGTCAGGGGAGGGGAGGGAGAGGTGAAGGTCGTCCAATGTGAAGCGAGCTTCCTCCCGCGCTACCCCCTTACATGCTGACCCAGTCGTTCTGACAGTAATTTCTTTGTCGATTTCTTCACATTTTTCGTGTAGCCATTTCGCCTTAATTTCTGTGTACTTCCTATTCATTTCATTCTTAAGGGACTTTTATTTCAGTAAACTTGAATTTCCCTCACCATTTTCCTGCTTCCTTCTTTTATTATCAGCTGAGATATTTCTTCTGTTACCCATGCCTTTCTCATAGTTGCCTTCCTTGTAGACATATTTTCCTTTCAAACTTTTGCGATTGCCCTTTTAAGAGATGCCCACTCCTCTTGAACTGAACTGCCTAGTGAGTTATTTCATTATCACGGTATCTGTAGCCTCAGAGATATTTGTGTCTCTTTAAACCTTAGTATTTCCGTATCAAGCCTACTCTTCATCGTTACTAAAGTATGACCTGAGTCTATAGCTGCCCATGGATATGCCTCACTAGCAAATTCAGTGGTCTCGAAACTCTATGTGACCATGATGTAATCTAACTGAAATCTTCCCGGTCTTTTCCAAGTATACCTCTTCCTCTTCTCATTCTTGGACTGAGTATTAACTACTACTGGCTGAAATTTATTGAAGAAGTTAATCAGTCTTTCTTCACTCTTGTTCCTGATACCAAACCCATTTTCTCCTGTATCCCTTTCTTATAATCTTCCGCTACAACCACATTCAGATCCCCCATGACTGTTAGAGCGCTATCTCTCTTTACATACCGAATTACCAGTTCAATACCCTCGTATGCTTTCACTATCTCTTCATCTTGTGGTTGCAACGTCGCCATGCACAACTGCCCTATTGTTGGATTGCCTTCGGTTCTGCTAAGAACAACCTTGTCAGTGAACTATTCACAGTAACTCACAGTAACCTTCATATTCATTATGAATCCTACGCCCATCATACTATTTTCTAATGCTGTTAATATTAGCCTAAACTCATTTGACCAGAACTCCTTGTCTTCTTCCCATTTCACTTCACTGACCCTCACAGAATCTACACGGAGCCTTTTCATTTCCCTTTTTCAGATTTTCTAGCTTCCTTGTCACGTTCAAGCTCCTGAAATTCCACCCCCCCCCCCCGACTCGTAGAACGTTATCCTTTCGTTGGTTATTCGATCTTTTTCTCGTCATCACCTCGCCATTGGCAGTCCCCTACCGCAGATCCGAATATGCGATTAGTCTGCAATCTTTTGTCAATAGAGATATTTTTGTGAGACTTTTGCAATTACAGGCACATGTACTATGGATGCACATTACGTCTCTTTAATGCATTGGTTTTCATTACCTTCGGCATCCTCAGGCACTTGGTCATTGATGATTCTACCGCCTTTTACGGCAGTTACCCACCCCAGGGGCAAGAAAATGCGCTGAACCTCCATCCGCTCGTCCGCCGTTGGCAGAACGAGGGCGACTTCTTATGCCCGAAGTCTTCAGCCACAATTGCTGATTATTTTTCTTCAAAATTTGAGCAGTGGCAGGACCCGAACTCAGGATGTTTTGGTTATTAGTGAAGTGATCTACACGTAGACGACGGGTGCAACCAGTAAATGATATCCTCCATTTATTCTTTGCGGTCATAGGCATCTCTCGCTTTGGCGAGCACTCAGACAACGTCCGCAGGTGTGCACCACGTGTCAGTTCTGAGACCCGCCGCAACATAGCACAACTACTACTGCGCATGCACTCCAAGGCCAGTGCAGTGTCTCCAAATTGGAGAAATGTTGCAATCACAATACGCTAGCTCGTCACCCAATATAATCTGTATCTTTACGACTGGCCCGAGCGGTCTAAGGCGCTGCAGTCATGGACTGTGCGGCCTGGTCCCGGTGGAGGTTCGAGTCCTCCCTCGGTCATGGGTGTGTGTGTTTGTCCTTAGCATAATTTAGGTTAAGTAGTGTGTAAGCTTAGGGACTAATGACCTTAGTAGTTAAGTCCCATACGATTTCACACACATTTGAACTTTTTTACGACTGGCAAGGCGTCGATAAACTTTATGTGACACACATCGCTGAATACTATTTGTGGTCTGGTAGTTGACACAGTTGTGAGAGTCTGTATCTGAGGCCTAATGACACACTATCTGATCAAAAGTCCCCATTGTACGATCACGTCCCACACATTATTTTGACTATTAATTAGTAACATTCCCTGTAAGATCAGCCTTGCATGATCACCTTCCATTGCTATAAATGCTAAACAGATACCACAATACCTATTAAGAGATGTCGGAGATCCTATCACACCTTGCTGCTGTTGAAACAGACACTTAATATCGAGTTCTCAACCATATCTATAGTGTTCACATTTCTAATCATTTTCTAATGTCGCCTACAAAAGTGTGTTGCTCCCTTGAAATGCAAGTTTGATGTTTATCCATCTCGATGTAGAATTTCGAGGTTTATCATGGCACTTAAGCAAGATCCTCGATTGAGGGAGAGAAAGTGTTTCCCCAACTAAAAGTATAGCTCCTATGTATAATATCCATGTTGTTTGTGTCAAAATGGTTCAAATGGCTCTGAGCACTATGGGACTCAACTGCTGTGGTCATTAGTCCCCTAGAACTTAGAACTACTTAAACCTAACTAACCTAAGGACATCACACACATCCATGCCCGAGGCAGGATTCGAACCTGCGACCGTAGCAGTCGCACGGTTCCGGACTGCGCGCCTAGAACCGCGAGACCACCGCGGCCGGCTGTTTGTGTCAGCAACCTCGTCCTAGTTTACAGTTATATACTTATATCTAGAGGTAGAATGATTCCACTACCACCCAAATTACTATAAAATACTGGATGCGTTAATGTCAGCTAGTAAGTTCTTCCTGTATAGCTATCCGCTGCCATTAAAATGTAAAAACCTCAACCTCTTTACACGCTGTTGGATGTGGAAATTGTACTGGTTATTTTTGAGCTAGGGAGTGGAAATAACAATCATTCGAATGGATCTAGAAAAAAACGTCTTAGTGAAGTATGTTGGAGCCACATCGTCTCCCGTCTTATTACGTAGGGAGTTATGGTCGTTCGTGCAAGTGAATGTAGCTTGTCTGAGGAAAGAAAAAGAAAAACTCATTAGAAAACTGTGTTCCATAGCTCTGACATGATTTGAGAGTGCTCAACTATGTGGTACATATCCGTAGAGGAAATGACAATTTTATAAAGAATGCAGGATGAGAATTTACAAATGGCATGAGAAAAGCGCATGTACATATCTCTTTATTCTGCGTTCTCCTCCTTACCCTCGCTCTCTACATTTACCTCATCTTCGACTTAATCCATTTCTGTATCTTGTAGCAGTGCGTCACCCCCTCCTTCTCCGTCATCTCCGTTAGCTCGTCCACATTGTCCTCCACGAATGCGAGGACTGCATCAATTCCAAGCACTTTAATATGCATGAGTACAACTAATATTGCTCCAGTATATACTAACTGTATGTACTAGTATGTCTTAAATGGAATAAAATCTGCAGTAGATTTCATGGGTTTCGATGTTTGTGTGTGTGTGTAGGGGGGGTGTTAGAATTCGTCAGTAAATAACTATCTCATACACTTGAGGAGATCGTAGAAATAGCTTTTTTTTAGTGGGGTGCTACAGAGGAATGCTGAAAGTTATATGAGTAGAGTGATTAACTAACGAGAGGCAACTGAATCGAACTTTATAAAGAAAAGATGAGCTAAAAGCTAAAAAAAAGACATTATCAACTTATTGGTATTTGGATGGTAAAAAAAACTGCAGACGGAATATAGTAAGTGGGCTTCAAATGGAGACCTGAACAGGATGTAGTAGCGTGGAGAACAGATTAGGAGTGAGGACAACAGGAGTTACGCTACTCTTCGAGAGTATCTGCTTAGGGTCTGCATTTCGTGGTCTCGCGGTCGCGTTCTCGCTTCCCGAGCGAGGGGTCTCGAGTTCGATTCTCGACAGGATCAGGGATTTTCACTTGCCTTGAGATGACTAGGTTTTTGTGTTGTCCTCATCATTTCATCATCATTCATGGAAGTGGCGAGATTGGACTGATCAAAGGTTGGAAATATGTACGGGTGCTGATAACCGCGCAGTTGAGCGCCCCACAAACCAAACATCATCATCATCATCATCATCATCATCAATATCCGCTTAGATTCCAGCACTGTCACTCGACTTAGAGTTCCAGTCAAAGAACATGAACTATACAGCTGCTGTAAATGCTGGTTTTGATTCTTAACCGGCCTGAGTGGCCGAGCGGTTCTAGGCGCTACAGTCTGGAACCGCGCGACCACTACGGTCGCAGGTTCAAATCCTGCCTCGGGCACTATACAGTGCACTATTTACTTCACATACTACATGAAGTAGTACGTCCCACAGGAAAGGTGGCTGATATTGGAATGTCATACTCATAGCAGCCAATAAACGATTCTGTTTATTTGAATCATCACATATCTAAAGGAACGATGACTTTTTTTAGTCCAGATAACATGTGAAGGATGTTGTTGTTATGGTCTTCAGTTCAGAGACTGGTTTGATACAGCTCTCCTTGCTACTCCATCCTGTTCATGCTTCTTCGTCTCCCAGTACCTACTGCAATCTACATTCTTCTGAATCTGTATAGTGTATCCATCTCTTGGTCTCCCTCTACGATTTTTACCCTCCACGCTGTCATCCAGTACTAAATTTGTGATCCCTTGATGCCTTAGAATATGTCCTACCAACCGATCCCTTCCTCTAGTCAAGTTGTGCCACAAATTTCTCTTCTTCCCAATTCCATTCAATATCTCCTCATTAGCTATGTGATCTACCCATCTAATCTTCAGCATTCTTCTGTAGCACCACATTTCGAAAGCTTCTATTCTCTTTTTGTCTAAACTATTTATCGTCCACATTTCACTTCCATACATGGCTACACTCCATACAAATACTTCCAGAAACGACTTCCTGACACTTAACTCTATACTCGATATTAACAAATTTTTCTTCTTCAGAAACGCTTTCTTTGCCATTGCCAGTCTACATTTTACATCCTCTCTACTTCGACCATCATCAGTTACTTTGATCCCCAAATAGCAAATCTCACTTCATACTTAAAGCGTCTCATTTCCTAATATAATTCTCTCCTCATCACCCCATTTAATTCGACCACATTGTATTATCCTCGTTTTGCTTTTGTTGATGTTCATCTTATATAGTCCTTTCAAGACACTCCATTCCGTTCAGCTACTCATCCAAGTCCTTTGCTATACCTGACAGAATTACAATGTCATCGGCGAACCTCAAAGTTTTTCTTTCTTCTTCATATATTTTAACAACTACTCCGATTTTTTCTTTGGTTTCCTTTACTGCTTGCTCAATATACAGATTGAGTAACATCGGGGATAGGTTACAACCCTGTATCATTCCCTTCCCAACCACTGCTTCCCTTTCACGTCCCTCTACTCTTATAACTGGCATCTGGTTTCTGTACAAATTGTAAATAGCCTTTCGCCGCCTCTATTTTACCCCTGCCACCTTCAGAATTTGAATGAAAATTCAAATTGCTCTAGGCACTATGAGACTTAACATCTGAGGTGATCAGGCCACTAGACTTAGAACTACTTAAATCTAAGAAACCTAAGGACATCACACACATACTTGCCGAGGCAGGATTCGAATCTGCGCGGTTCCGAACTGAAGCGCAAAGAAACGCTCGGCCACAGCGGCCGGATTGAAAGAGAGTATTCCAGTCAACATTGTGAAAAGCCTTCTCTAAGTCTACAAACGCTAGAAACGTAGGTTTGCCTTTCCTTAATCTATTTTCTAAGATAAGTCGTAGAGAAAGTATTGACTCACGATTCGTGTTAGTATTTTGCGGCTGTGGCTTATTAAACTGATAGTTCGGTAATTTTCACATCTGTCAACAACTGATTTCTTTGGGATTGGAATTATTATATTCTTCTTGAAGTCTGAGGGTATTTCGCTTCACTCTTACATCTTGCTCACCAGATGGTAGAGTTTTAAGAGGGCTGGCTCTCCCGAGGCTATCAGTAGTTCTAATGTAATGTTGTCTACTCCCGGGGCCTTGTTTCGACTTAGGTCTTTCAGTGCTCTGTCAAACTCTTCACGCAATATCATATCTCCCATTTCATCTTCATCTACATCATCTTCCATTTCCATTATATTGTGCTCAAGAACATCGCCCTTGTATAGACCCTCTGTATACTCCTTCCACCTTTCTGCTTTCCCTTCTTTGCTTAGAACTGGGTTCCCATCTGAGTTATTGTAATTCATGCAAGTGGTTCTCTTTTGTCCAAAGGTCTCTTTAATTTTCCTGTAGGCCCTAGTGATATACGCCTCTACATCCTTACATTTGTCCTCTAGCCATCCGTGCTTAGCCATTTTGCACTTCCTGTCGATCTAATTTTTGAGACGTTTGTATTCCTATTTGTCTGCTTCATTTACTGAATTCTTCTATTTTCTCCTGTCATCAATTAAATTCAATATTTCTTCTCTTACCCAAGGATTTCTACTAGCCCTCTTCTTTTTACCTACTTGATCCTCTGCTGCCTTCAATATTTCATCTCTCAAAGCAACCCATTCTTCTTCCACTGTATTTCTTTCCCCCATTCTTGTCAATCGTTCACTAATGCTCTCATTGAAAATCTCTACAACCTCTGGTTCTGACAGTTTATCCAGGTCCCATCTCCTGAAAGTCCCACTTTTTTGCGTTTCTTCACTTTTAATCTACAGTTCATAACGAATAGATTGTGGTCAGAGTCCTCATCTGCCCCTGGAAATGTCTTACAATTTAAAACCTGGTTCCTAAATCTCTGTCCTACCATTATATAATCTATCTGAAACCTTCCAGTATCTCCAGGCTTCTTCCATGTATACAGCCTTCTTTCATGATCCTTGAACTAAGTGTTAGCTGTGATTAAGTTATGCTCTGTACAAAATTCTACCAGGCGTCTTCCTCTTTCATTCCTTACCCCCATTCCATATTGACCTACTACGTTTCCTTCTCTTCCTTTTCGTACTATCGAATTCCATTCACCCATGACTACTAAATTTTCGTCTCCGTTCACTATCTGAATAATTTCTTTTATCTCATAATACATTTCATCAATCTCTTCGTCATTTGCGGAGCTCGTTGGCATATAAACTTCTACTACTGTGGTAGGCGTGGGCTTCGTATCTATCGTGGCCACAATAATGCGTTCACTATGCTGTTTGTAATAGCTTACCCGCATTCCTATTTTTTATTCATTATTAAACCTACTCCGGAATTACCCCTATTTGATTTTGTATTTATAACCCTGTATTCACCTGACCAGAAGTCTTGTTCGTCCTGCCACCGAACTTCACTAATTCCCACTATATCTAAAGTTAACATACCCAGTTCCCTTTTCAGATTTTCTAACCTACCTGCCCGATTAAGGGATCTAACATTCGACGCTCCGATCCGTAGAACGCCAGGATTCTTTCTCCTTATAACGTCCTCCTGGGTAGTCCCCGCCCGGAGATCATAATGGAGAGCTGTTATAGATAAGTTCCGTTATTCCTCCGGAATATTTTACCCAAGAGGACGCCATCATCATTTAACCATACAGTAAAACTGCATCCCTCGGGAAAAATTATGGCTGCAGTTTCCCCTTGCTTTCATCCGTTCGCAGTACCAGCACAACAAGGCCGTCTTGGTTAGTGTTACAAGGCCAGATCAGTCAATCATCCGGACTTTTGCCCCTGCAACAACTGAAAAGGCTGCTGCCCTCTTCAGGAACCACACGTTTGTCTGGCCTCTCAACAGATACCTCTCCGTTGTGGTTGCACCTACGGTACAGCCATCTGTATCGCTGGGGAACGCAAGTCCCCCACCAACGGCCATGTCCATGGTTCGTGGTGGGGGGGGGGATGTGAAGGATATCAATGATGTGAAGGATATCAGTGATGAATATTAATTGGAAGTGAATCGGAAACATGGATGGAACTTCTATGAATGCGTGTTTGGAGGACAGAAATACATGGTGGAATAACGGAACTTATCTATAACTGCTCTGCTGTGTTGGGTGTCAGAGTCTCATCATTTGATTTGACGATGCGTTCTAGTCCATAACTTGGTGTTATCTTTGTACGAAGTGAGTGATACTCCTTGCTGTCGTTGTCGGAAGTCATCTGACGTGCGTTCCTCATTAAACTGGAGGTAAGACTCCTGTCGGCAGTGATCGTCATATCTCAGAAAGCACTGACTCCATCGTAAAGTGTTTGTGTTTGTGTGTGTGTGTGTGTGTGTGTGTGTGTGTGTGTGTGTGTGTGTGTGTGAGAGAGAGAGAGAGAGAGAGAGAGAGAGAGCGGCGCAACGCCAGGCGCTACGCTTGCTGAGTGTGAATGTTCATATGGAGAAATAAATAAATATTGTAGCTATATACATGGAATTGCAGCTGGAAATGAAAATCGTTTGTGTAAACATCAGTACGGCGTGCTGTGATAGTGCCAGAACTCACAGCAAGGAAAATGTAAGTACTTGTTTTGCCTCAGTGCAGAATCCAACTTGTTAAGAATCGCTTCATATGTACCTCCCTTTTACAGTTGATCTGTATATGGATAGTGAGGAATTCTACGGACTAGCACACGCAGTAACGTCTGCGAGTACACTACCAACGCAATCGCGGGAATCGATAGTCGGTAACAGTC
This sequence comes from Schistocerca nitens, assembly GCF_023898315.1. Taxonomy (NCBI): domain Eukaryota; kingdom Metazoa; phylum Arthropoda; class Insecta; order Orthoptera; family Acrididae; genus Schistocerca; species Schistocerca nitens. The sequence goes on from NC_064618.1 coordinate 256,472,657, forward strand.
CTCCCTCCTATAAACATTGATTTTACTATTAAGGAATCAAATTTCTTTTTTTCTTTCTATGCTACAGTCATCATACTCCCGCCCCTCCCCCCCCCCCCCCCCCCTCTATCCAGAGGGTGAAAGTCAACTCACAAGCAGATCATCTAATGTGTCATTTCATGTATGCTACTGCTGAAATGTTGAACTGGGATGAAGAAGAACCACAGTAGCAGCGTGGAGTTAGTGATGACAATGAACATCCGTGGCAGATAGAGAAGAGGCTTATTCATTTCTCTCTTTCCCACCAACTCATAAGCAGGTCATCTAATGCTTCATTTCATCTGTGTTGTCGGCAGGTCCCGGCGGAGGTTCGAGTCCTTCCTCGGGCATGGATGTGTGTGTTTGTTCTTAGGATAATTTAGGTTAAGTACTGTGTAAGCTTAGGAACTGATGACCTTAGCAGTTAAGTCCCATAAGATTTCAAACACATTTGAAAAAAATTTTTTTTTTTTTTCATCTGAGTTACACGTATGTTACAGATGAAATGTCAGATTGGGGTAGAGAAGAACCACAGTCGCAAGAATCTGGTGATAGTCGTCCATGTTATTGGTTTCCACCATGTGTGCGTGTGTGAATTATCTAAATATTAGTGCAGTACGCTGCAGGTTATATTATATAGATGGTTGCGTTACCGCACACCAAAATGTATGTGGAGCAGAGTCGGGATGCGAATGAAAAACATGTGGACAGTACTTTCAAGGACGTTGCCTCTGAGGAATTTCCGCATGTGGGTTCATAACTGATTAACCTAAATGCGTCACCAGGCGAGGTGGCGCAGTGGTTAGCACACTGGACTCGCATTCGGGAGGACGACGGTTCAATCCCGTCTCCGGCCATCCTGATTTAGGTTTTCCGTGATTTCCCTAAATCGTTTCAGGCAAATGCCGGGATGGTTCCTTTGAAAGGGCACGGCCGATTTCCTTCCCACTCCTTCCCTAACCTGAGCTTGCGCTCCGTCTCTAATGACCTCGTTGTCGACGGGACGTTAAACACTAACCACCACCACCACTAAATGCGTCTGCAGCAGCAATGCAGTGCAACCAATCCCTGACGTAACAATATGTTTCCCCTTACTGGTTTTTTTCATTTCCTATATGTAAACCTGCATCATACAGCTGAGCTCTCTAAAACCTTCTCATGACTATGGAGTACAGTGACCTAATATTTTTACCTTTTCATCCACCAGACACATTCATATGTTGTATAAACAAATACCACAGGCTGAGTAAGAAGATGGGAGAGGAAAGAAATGGCTCTGAGCACTATGGGACTTAACATCTATGGTCATCAGTCCCCTAGAACTTAGAACTACTTAAACCTAACTAACCTAAGGACATCACACAACACCCAGTCATCACGAGGCAGAGAAAATCCCTGACCCCGCAGGGAATCGAGAACGCTACCGCACGACCACGAGCTGCGGACGATGGGAAAGGATGCTTGATGTTTAATGCAGGTCAAACTTACTTTAGTAAAAAGTATTTCTGTTTATTCATCTTTTTACTTTCACTTCTCAGCTCAAAAGTAGTATTCAGTATAATCTTTCTCCCACTAAAGAAGCACCACAGTCATAGGTAATATCTTCCATAGAATGTCCCCTTGTTGATTGATTCTGTGTGAGAAAATTCATCAGATCATTGTATTACTGAAAACGAATTAAGATACACTCAAACCTCAAAAAAGACAATTCCGAAGGACAGACGTGGTGGGAAGTATACATAATACATTCACCAATAACGTCTATCACTTTTTCAGTACATTATACACACTAAAAATATTCCAGTTAGATATACAGTATTAATAATCACGTAATGTCATAGCGCAAAACAACATGATCATCTTGTTGTTATGTTATGCCATCATCTTGGATCTTTAGAGAGTATAATAAGGCAGCGGAGTTGAACGTATGCGGTGTAGCAGAGATCTGTTGTAGCTGCAGTAAGAACTTTTTTGTTTATTACAGGTATTGCATAAACCAAGAGACATATTGTCCCAGGAAAACATAACAATATATATATATATATATATATATATATATATATATATATATATATATAATGTCTGCTTGTGTCTGTGTATGTGCGGATGGATACGTGTGTGTGTGTGCGCGAGTGTATACCTGTCCTTTTTTCCCCCTAAGGTAAGTCTTTCCGCTCCAGGGATTGGAATGACTCCTTACCCTCTCTCTTAAAACCCACATCCTTTCGTCTTTCCCTCTCCTTCCCTCTTTCCTGATGAGGCAACAGTTTGTTGCAAAAGCTTGAATTTCTTGTGTATGTTTGTGTTTGTTTGTGTGTCTATCGACCTGCCAGCACTTTCGTTCGGTAAGTCACATCATCTGTGTTTTTAGATATATTTTTCCCACGTGGAATGTTTCCCTCATTATATTCAATTATATATATATATATATATATATATATATATATATATATATATATAGGGTGTTTCAAAAATGACCGGTATATTTGAAACGGCAATAAAAACTAAACGAGCAGCGATAGAAATACACCGTTTGTTGCAATATGCTTGGGACAACAGTACATTTTCAGGCGGACAAACTTTCGAAATTACAGTAGTTACAATTTTCAACAACAGATGGCGCTGCAAGTGATGTGAAAGATATAGAAGACAACGCAGTCTGTGGGTGCGCCATTCTGTACGTCGTCTTACTGCTGTAAGCGTGTGCTGTTCACAACGTGCAAGTGTGCTGTAGACAACATGGTTTATTCCTTAGAGGATTTTTCTGGTGTTGGAATTCCACCGCCTAGAACACAGTGTTGTTGCAACAAGACGAAGTTTTAAACGGAGGTTTAATGTAACCAAAGGACCGAAAAGCGATACAATAAAGGATCTGTTTGAAAAATTTCAACGGACTGGGAACGTGACGGATGAACGTGCTGGAAAGGTAGGGCGACCGCGTACGGCAACCACAGAGAGCAACGCGCAGCTAGTGCAGCAGGTGATCCAACAGCGGCCTCAGGTTTCCGTTCGCCGTGTTGCAGCTGCGATCCAAATGACGCCAACGTCCACGTATCGTCTCATGCGCCAGAGTTTACACCTCTATCCATACAAAATTCAAACGCGGCAACCCCTCAGCGCCGCTACCATTGCTGCACGAGAGACATTCGCTAACGATATAGTGCACAGGATTGATGACGGCGATATGCATGTGGGCAGCATTTGGTTTACTGACGAAGCATATTTTTACTTGGACGGCTTCGTCAATAAACAGAACTGGCGCATATGGGGAACCGAAAAGCCCCATGTTGCAGTCCCATCGTCCCTGCATCCTCAAAAAGTATTGGTCTGGGCCGCCATTTCTTCGAAAGGAATCATTGGCCCATTTTTCAGATCCGAAACGATTACTGCATCACGCTATCTGGACATTCTTCGTGAATTTGTGGCGGTACAAACTGCCTTAGCCGACACTGCGAACACCTCGTGGTTTATGCAAGATGGTGCCCGGCCACATCGCACGGCCGACGTCTTTAATTTCCTGAATGAATATTTCGATGATCGTGTGATTGTTTTGGGCTATCCGAAACATACAGGAGGCGGCGTGGATTGGCCTCCCTATTCGCCAGACATGAACCCCTGTGACTTCTTTCTGTGGGGACACTTGAAAGACCAGGTGTACCGCCAGAATCCAGAAACAATTGAACAGCTGAAGCAGTACATCTCATCTGCATGTGAAGCCATTCCGCCAGACACGTTGTCAAAGGTTTCGGGTAATTTCATTCAGAGACTACGCCATATTATTGCTACGCATGGTGGATATGTGGAAAATATCGTACTATAGAGAGTCCCAGACCGCAGCGCCATCTGTTGTTGAAAATTGTAACTACTGTAATTTCGAAAGTTTGTCTGCCTGAAAATGTACTGTTGTCCCAAGCATATTGCAACAAACGGTGTATTTCTATCGCTGCTCGTTTAGTTTTTATTGCCGTTTCAAATATACCGGTCATTTTTGAAACACCATATATATATATATATATATATATATATATATATATATATATATATATTTATATATATATATATATATATATAATGGAATTAAACACGTATTTCAAATTGTGATAAGAATATAAATTTATTACAGCTTAATGTCATGTACCCATACGTTCAGAACGTATTCATTTGTCGTCAGTCAAAACCACGTCCCATAAGGCAGTATTTACCAAATAATTTTTTATACACTCATCTTGTATGTAATCCGGTCCATGGGTTGCTATAAAATCATTCAACTTGGAGCCAACACACAGGCGATGTTGTAGAATACCTCGCACAGTGTCATCAAACACATTCTTCCCATTTTTGCTTGATGGATGTATCTGGTCGGTAGCTAGACATAATTTATCACATAGTACTAATATGACTGCAACACTCTTCCGTTTTAATAATACAATATACCTCATCACACGATCTAATACTTTTAGTGCCGTGCCGCTAAGATCATTTACTACTAGGGCACTGCATTTCACTGCTGGTGAACACATTGACGTTGATGTCGATGTTTTGTAGTCTGAACTCGTCAGTGTACTATAGTCTATCACAAAAGCTATACCACTGTACGAGTTGAACCGTCCTATGTGTATCACATCCTTTATTTTAACCGCAATCTCCCGTAACTCACTGTCAATGAGATATTGACATTGACAAGCTGAGATTTCGCGAACGGTCTCGTTAATAGTAACATCGTGGTAGCTTCCAGGTGAGCTGGTTGATTTTTTATATGTACTCCTATACAAACAGTCCTTCCGTCTCCATCCCCATCCAAATCTAAGTGATACTTTACCTTGAGAAAACAAGCCTACAATCATTTTCCATGACGAATGATTTTTTTGTATATGAAATTAAACAAGAAGTTAATACTGTAATTTCAATCGTAACACCACATTAGTACAATGTGTGTGTGTATGTGTGTGCGCGCGCGCATACGTGCGTGCGTAAGTGTTCCTCTATGTGTGTGTTTGCAGGTTACCAACCACTGACATTGGATTCATGAGTTCTCGGTTGCCTACAATAATGTGGTACAGCACCTTGTGAAATTTCAGGTCTGCAAATGGTCTCTACGATTTCTTGAAAAGATTCTCCTTTTTGAAACAAACTGATGTGCGCTTCTCTCTCTTCTCTCGCTTTGAAAAGAATTGAACTATCAGGACCGAGCACAGCTGCATAAGACAAGGGAGAAGGTCATGTGTCGGTGATTTTGTTTGACGTCAACTACATCTACACCTACATTTATACTCTGCAAGTCACCCAACGGTGTGTGGCGGAGGGCACTTTACGTGCCACTGTCATTACCTCCTCTTCCTGTTCCATTCCTGTGGAATGATTTTTTTAAATAATGTGGATTTCTTCACAAAATAAACGATGTGTGGACTTAAATAGTGTTTTATTTTCTAAACTTGGATATCAAAGGATGTAAGGAAAATAATTATTACTTGTTTCTTAGCTGCATTGTTACGACTGTTTTTACACTGTTCAGCCAAAACAACGCGACAACTGCCTTTCGCGTGATTGTTCGTCGCTTGGAGGCGCTGCGGACATGTGACGCGAAAGTAAAGTACATAAACAAAGCTGAGGGGAAACGGAAAAAATTCCCGAGACGCTATGGGCCGCAACGTGCGAAATCCACTGATATAAGCGATTTTCACAAAGGGCTGGTATCTCGGTAACGGCAAACCGGTCGGTTGTTCTGCTGCTACCGTTGTGAACATGTCTGGAAACTGGTTGCAGGACAGCGAAACTTCAAGTAGGGGACAGGATACGGTGCATCCATGCCCCGTCACAGAACGTGGAGGTCGAAGGCTTGCCCACTCAGTAAAGCAGGTTAGGTGGTGATCCGTCCCAGATACGACGACAAAGTGAGTACATTGGTGCTGCGTACCAAGTGTTTCGACGCGCACTCTTCGGCGCACGTCGTTGATCGTGGGACTCCGTCGCTGACGACTATTACGTGCTCCCATTCTGGCCCAACAGCTTGATCAGGTACGGCTGTAGTGGACACGGTATCATTGGAATTGTATCGTGGATCAACAGAATAATGTTATCTCGTGAGATGAATCACGTTTCTTACTACACCAAGTCGGTCGTCGTGCCCATCTGAGTGAACAGCTGTCTGAATATTAGGTGGTTATAATTAAAATGACGGTGTTGCAAGTATTGCAGTGCGTGCTGTCTCTACATCTACATCTACATCCATACTCCGCAAGCCACCTGACGGTGTGTGGCGGAGGGTACCTTGAGTACCTCTATCGGTTCTCCCTTCTATTCCAGTCTCGTATTGTTCGTGGAAAGAAGGATTGTCGGTATGCCTCTGCGTGGGCTCTAATCTCTCTGATTTTATCCTCATGGTCTCTTCGCGAGATATACGTAGGAGGGAGCAATATACTGCCTGACTCCTCGGTGAAGGTATGTTCTCGAAACTTCAACAAAAGCCCGTACCGAGCTACTGAGCGTCTCTCCTGCAGAGTCTTCCACTGGAGTTTATCTATCATCTCCGTAACGCTTTCGCGGTTAATAAATGATCCTGTAACAAAGCGCGCTGCTCTTCGTTGGATCTTCTCTATCTCTTCTATCAACCCTATCTGGTACGGATCCCACACTGCTGAGCAGTATTCAAGCAGTGGGCGAACAAGCGTACTGTAACCTACTTCCTTTGTTTTCGGATTGCATTTCCTTAGGATTCTTCCAATGAATCTCAGTCTGGCGTCTGCTTTACCGACGATCAACTTTATATGATCATTCCATTTTAAATCACTCCTGATGCCTACTCCCAGATAATTAATGGAATTAACTGCTTCCATTTGCTGACTTGCTATGCACACACACACACACACACACACACACACACACACACTCACACACTCACACAGGTATGTTCATTAAGCGGATCACTCTCCGAGAAAAATAAGTAGTTCCACTGTCTGCCTCCACATGATAGTATGGCACTGTAAGAATGTGGTATGGCTACAGCAAAAGAGGAGGAACGATCAAACACATGTTAGCTGAGTCTCTGGTACTTTTATTAGGACATGGTCAGAAGGTAACACGGCGTGGTTGACAGTTGTTGGCGGCGTATGTGGTGTAATCAGAGCGATATGTCGTCGTATGCTATCCTGCAGATCAGAGAAATTCCCGATACACCCTTACAGTAACTATCTTTCAAATATCCCCACAACCTCAAGTCACATGGATTTAGGCTCAGGGAACTGGAAGGTCGCACGTCTTGAAACTGCCTACAGATGACGCGGTCCTTACTGAAGGTTTCTCTAAGCGAATCAACCACCTGGCCAGCGACTTGTGGTGTCGCGCCACCTTCCATGAAAATGCAGCTGTGTAGCTGCGCTCATGCAATGCTGGAATCATCTTTTGCCCAAGAAGGTAACATGGAGGTAACAGGACCGTAAGGGCTCGTCTCATCAGACAAAAATGGACCCAAAATGATAGAGCTTTTACTACCACACTGCACAATGATGTAAGCAGGGCTCAGTGGATGTTCCTGCACGACATGTGGCGGAATAGAAAACCACATATGCGTCTGTTCTGTGCATTCCCGGCATCGTGCAGAGTAAAATGTTCCTTGTCCATCCAAAGAATCTTACCTGGACGTATGTCATCCATTTCCGCGCGTCCCAGAGAACGAAGGGCTAAGTCACGGCGTAATAGCCTATCTTGGGACTTCGTTTGGTTCATATTCTGAATCTTGTAGGAACACCCGTGTAAAATGCTCCGCAAAATCTTTTGAACTGTTGACCAGGGGAGAGACAATGCCCGCGACACAGCTCAGCCACTCCCTGAAAAATTTGAAATGTGTGCTACACGCTCGCCTGCTAATACGACCTATTCTTGAGTACTGCTCGAGCGTTTGGGATCCCTATCAGGTCGGACTGAGGGAGGACATAGAAGAATTCAGAGGCGGGCTGCTAGATTTGTTACTGGTAAGTTTGATCATCACGCGAGTGTTACGGAAATGCTTCAGGAACTCGGGTAGGAGTCTCTAGAGGAAAGGAGGCGTTTTTTTGTGAATCGCTACTGAGGAAATTTAGAGAACCAGCATTTGAGGCTGACTGCAGTACAATTTTACTGCCGCCAACTTATATTTCGCGGAATGACCACAAAGATAAGATAAGAGAGATTAGGGCTCGTACAGAGGCATATAGGCACTCATTTTTCCCTCGTTCTGTTTGGGAGTGGAACAGGGAGAGAAGATGCTAGTTGTGGTACGAGGTACCCTCCGCCACGCACCGTATGGTGGATTGCGGACTATGTATGTAGATGTAGATTTAGATGTAAAGTTCTTCAGCCCATTTGTTGATACTGCTGCTTATGTTGGCGACAATCCCATAACGCAACAACTTTACGAGCAGGGCGCGGTCGTTATTCTCAATAGCCACTTCATTTCGTACGGAAAAATTGAACCTTCTTAGCCTTCTACTCCAACAATCGGCTCATAAAAGAAATCGCCACAAGTCGCCAAGCGATAAACAGGATACCGACATCAAAGTTGAAAACATTTCACTATCTGACTGCTTCCAGGCCATATGTTCACCTGGTGGCAGAAAATGCAACTATTATTTTTGTATCGGCGTAGCCCACGAGCACATACCTACATGAACAGACCTTCAATGTTTCAGAGTCCTGCAATGTGCACAGCAAATACTGCAGCAGTCAGAACATTGTCTGTTTCATTATAACCATCCGTCATGCACCTCCCCATGGATGCTGGACGGTGGCGACAGTGTTATGCTATGGTGGACACTCACTTGAAGTTCCAACCAAAGTTTGTTAGTCGTCGAAGTACCATTACTCCTGTGGACCACTTGAAGATTACTTCCGATCACCTATATCCCTTCATGCTTGATGTCTTCCGTAACAGTGACGGCATATTTCAGCAGGATAACTGTCCGTGCCAAAAGGCCAGCATCGTCCTACAGTCGTTTGAGAAGATTAATACTGAGCTCACGTAAGTGTAATTTTTTTTTTTAAATTGTCCCAGGAGAAGCAGCAACCTATCAACATTATAACTTATTTCAATACACACAGTCGTGATCGCATTTAACAAATTGTTCAAATGGCTCTGAGCACTCTGGGACTTAACTTCTAAGGTCATCAGTCCCCTAGAACTTAAAACTACTTAAACCTAACTAACCTAAGGACATCACACGCATACATGCCCGAGGCAGGATTCGAACCTGCGACCGTAGCGGTCGCGCAGTTCCAGACTGAAGCGCCTAGAACCGCTCGGCCATACTGGCCGGTCACATTTAACATTTTCATTTTTAGGTGACCGGTTTCGAAATTATGAGAGATCATCCTCAGATCTTATATTTCTTTATGACTGTAGGAACTGTTGGAGTACGTTCGTATGTTTAAGGCGTAGAGAGCACTTCTCTTAGAAGATCAAAATCGGCCATTTAAAAGTAAAAGTAAAGAACTGTAATGCGATCACGACTGTGTTTGCTTTGAAATAAGTCACGTTGATGTGTTGGCTACCACATTCACCTCGACCGAACGCGATGTAGCACGTCTGGGACACTATCGGTCGATAGCTTGGCGCCCACAAACAGCCGGTCCGTAATTTACGGGAATTGCCTGACCTGTGTGCGGTCAGCTCGTGCCTCGTATCTCCTAAGACCTACCAAAGACTTGTTGAACAGACTCCGTACAGAACCTCTGCCATACTGCATCCCGAAGGTAAGCCAAAACGTTGTTATGCAGATGGACATAATGGTTTAGAACGCAATACAGGGTGTTCCGAAACTATTAATTCTAAGTAATACAGGAGGCAGAGAACACCATACAAATATATTTAGTTTTGGTACGTATGTTCTCTGACGGTAGTTTATCATCCTAGGAGCGATTTATACAGAGGGTGATTTAGCTTGCTAATTACGGCAGTGGTATTCACAGGAACTGCTCGAATACGGAATCATTGGCCTTTATGTACGCAGTAAATAGTCGGTCCATAACCTGTATTTTACTGGAATGTCCACAATGGTACCATCAGCAACTCTAATCCGAACGACGTGGCCTTTTCCTGTTTCCGCAACGGTTTCTCACACAACTTGGTTCAAATGGCTCTGAGCATTATGGGACTTAACATCTATGGTCATCAGTCCCCTAGAACTTAGAACTACTTAAACCTGACTAACCTAAGGACAGCACACAACACCCAGCCATCACGAGGCAGAAAAAAATCCCTGATCCCGCCGGGAATCGAACCCTGGAACTCGGGCGTGGGAAGCGAGAACGCTACCGCACGACCACGAGATGCGGGCACACAATTTGCTTTATACACTACTGGACATAAAAATTGCTACGCCAAAATGAAATGCACATGTCAAACGAATATTCATTGGATAAATATATTATACTAGAATTGACATGTGATTACATTTTCACACAATTTGGGAGCACAGATCCTGAGAAATCAGTACCCAGAATAACCACCTCTGGCGGTAATAACCGCATTGATACGCCTGGGCATTGAGACAAACAGAACTTGGATGGCGTGTACAGGTACAGCTGCCCATGCAGCTTCAACACGATACCACAGTTCATCAAGAGTGGTGACTGGCGTATTGTGACGAGCCAGTTGCTCGGCCGTCATTGACAAGACATTTTCAATTGGTGAGAGATCTGGACAATATGCTGGCCAAGGCAGCAGTGGAACATTTTCTGCATCCAGAAAGGCTCGTACAGGACCTGCAACATGCGGTCGTGCATTGTCCTGCTGAAATGTAGGGTTTCACAAGGATCGAATGAAGGGTAGAGCCAAGGACCGTAACACATCTGAAATGTAACGTCCACTGTTCAAAGTGCCGTCAATATGAACAAGAGGTGACCGAGACGTGTAACCAATGGCACCCCATACCACCACGCCGGGTGATACGCAAGTATGGCGATGACGAATACACGCATCCAATGTGTGTTCACCGCGATGTCGCCAAACACGCATGCGACCATCATGATGCTGTAAACAGAACTTGGATTCATCCGAAAAAATTACGTTTTGCCATTCTTGCATGCAGGTTCGTCGTAGAGTACACCATCTCAGGCACTCCTGTCTTTAATGCAGCATCAAGGGTAACCGCAGTCACGGCCTCCGAGCTGATGGTCCTTGCTGCTGCAAACGTCGTCGAACTGTTCGTGCAGATGGTTGTTGTCTTGCAAACGTCCCCATCTGTTGACTCAGGGATCGAGACGTGGCTGCACGATCCCTTACAGCCATGCGGATAAGATGTCTGTCTTCTCGACTGTTACTGACACGAGGCCGTTGGGATCCAGCTCGACGTTTCGTGTTACCCTCCTGAACCGCCCGATTCCATATTCTCCTAACAGTCATTGGATCTCGAATACGCGAGCAGCAATGTCGCGATACGGTAAACCACAATCGCGATAGGCTACAGTCCGACCTTTATCAAAGTCGGAAACGTGATGGTACGCATTTCTCTTCCTTACAAGAGGCATCACAACAACGTTTCACCAGGCAACGCCGGTCAACTGCTGTTTGTGTATGAGAAATCGACTGGAATCTTTCCTCATGTCAGCACGTTGTAGGTGACGCCACCGGCGCCAACCTTGTCTGAATGCTCTGAAAAGCTACTAATTAACATATCACGGCATCTTCTTCCTGTCGGTTAAATTTCGCGTCTGTAGCACGTCATCTTCGTGGTGTAGCAATTTTAGTGGCCAGTAGCGTATATCTCTAGAAGAAGAAATGCAGACACATGAGATCAGCTGACCTGGCTGGGAAGGCCATGGGGCCACCCAGGCCGACCCTTGGTTTCTCAAAGACGGAACGCAGATGATTCCTAACAGCAATGCTGAAATGGGCTGTCGTCCCATCGTTCTGGAAGTACATCCTTTGTCTAACATTCAGAGGTATAGGCACCATCAGTTATGGCGATATATTTCTCGCGAAGACGATATATTTCCGTCCTGTTAGGCGGAATGGGAGAATTTGTGGTCCTATCAACCTATCGCCAAGAATACCGGCCCAAAACTTATCGCCGAATCGCTCTTGTTGAACACGATTTCGAGAACTTCGTGGATTGACATGTGTCCAAACACGCGAACCTCGGATATTTTAATGTAAGGACACATTCCCAGTCAGCCACACAAGTATACCAGATTACGTAGGCGTTGCTAATGAAATATTCCTTAACCTTACAACTTCCCTACACTAAAAGTTCACTTCAAATACCATACGTTCCTTATCAAAATATATTTGTTTTGATGTTCTGTAGTTTCAGTTTTACTTCGAGTGAATAATGTCGGAACACCCAGTATATACACTGCAGACAAAGAAACTGGTATACCTGCCTAAGCTGGCGGCTGTGGCCCAGTGGTTCTGCGCGCTTCAGTTTTGAACTGCACGACCGCTATGGTCGCAGGTTCGAATCCTGCCTCGGGCATGGATGTGTGTGATGTCCTTAGGTTAGTTAGGTTTAAGTAGTTCTAAGTTCTAGGGGACTGATGGCCTCAAATGTTAAGTCCCATAGTGCTCAGAGCCATACCTCCCTAAAACAGTGTGGGGCCTCCGCGAGCACTCACAAGTGCCGCAAAACGACGTGGCATGGACTCGACTAATGTCTGACGTAGTGCTGAGGGGAACTGACACCATGAATCTTGTACGGCTGTCCATAAATCCGTAAGAGTACGAGGAGGTGGAGATCTCTTCTGAACAACACGTTGCAAGCCATCCCAGATATGTTCAGTAATGTTCATCTCTGGCTTATTTGGTGGTCATCGTAAGTGTTTAAACAGAGAAGAGTATTCATGGAGCTACTCTGTAGCAATTCGGGACGTGTAGGTTGTCGCATTGTCTCACTGGAGTCGTCCAAGTCCATCGTAATGCACAATGGACACGAACGGATGCAGGTGATCAGGCAGGATGCTTACGTACGTGTCACCTGTCGGAATCGTAGCTAGACGCATCAGGAGCCCCATATCACTCCAACTGCACCCGCCCGATACCATTATAGAGCCTCCACACCAGGCAACATGCCTCCAATCATCAACAGTCCAATGTCGGTGTTGGCGTGCCCAGGTGAGGCGTAAAGCATTGTGTCGTTCCGTCATCAAGAGTACACGAGTGGGCCTTCAGCTCCGAAATCCCAAATCGATGATGTTTCGTTGAATGGTTCGCACGCTGATACTTGCTGATGGCCCAGCACCGAAATCTGCAGCAATTTGGGTAAGGGTTGCACTGCTGTCACGTTGAAGGATGTTCTTCAGTCGTCGTTGGTCCCGTTTTTGCTGAATATTTTTTCCGACCCCAGCGATGTCGGGGATTTTATGTTTCACCGGATTTCTAATATTTACGGTACACTCGAGAAATTGTCGTACAGGAAAATACCCACTTCATCACTACCTCGGAGACGCTGTGTCCCATCGCTCGTGTGCCGACTATAACACCAAATTCAAACTCATTTAAATCTTGATAACCAGCCATTGTAGTAGCAGTAACCGGTCCAACAACTGCGCCAGACACTTGTTGTCTTATATAGATGTTGCTGACCGTAGCGCCGTATCTCTGTATTCGAATACGCATGCCTGAACCAGTTTCTTCAGCGCTTTAGTGTACGTTCTCTACAGATTAGTACATTGCCTTTTAAATTTTATTCGATGAAAGGTGTATGATGGGACAAAACGAACACGGAGATAAATACTGACAGACTGAAGCTGTGAGGCAATCATGATACATAGCTGTAGATCTCATTTGTTGCTAACATTCGCGCGAAAAGTGAGATTTTTGATGAATATTTTTGTATGCTAATGTACCAACAACCCCGTCTTTCCCTGTTGACTTGACGTAAAGATATCGTGCTTGTCTCGATAACCTATTCTGCAGTACATTTATTAGGAGTCCAGTGCTAATTCGAGGAACAGCGCTCTAAATTTCGCTAATCTTCGGTGCATGTTGTCTTTGTTATTGTCTAGGTCCTGTGTTTGTGGGGCGAGACAGGTGGTACAGTTGCTAAGCAACTTGGCACCCATAATAGATTAAATGCTTTTTCCCAAGAAATTTCGGGTGAATGCCCTCATGCTTTTTTTGTTTTTGTTTTTTTCAATCCATGCAGATCTCGTATTCCATTCCAGATAATTCAAATGAGTTGTTCCTTCGTGCCTAATGTACTGGAGCTCGACGGAACCTTTATTTCTAACCTACTTAAGTTTCTTACCTTCTAACTAACCCCACCGGTTTGCAATTTATGCATAACTAAACGATTATTGCAACAAAAATAATGTGCGCTAGCTAGAACATTTTGAGACAGAATGAAAGCAATGGACCCTACCGCCTGAGAAAAGGAATTAGTGACGAAGTGAAACACGTTGGCGCTATGGTCTACTCCCGGTCACCTCACAGGCACCTACACAATGCCTTGCCAATGCGGCAAAGCCTACACTGGTTAGACGACGCACAAAGTGAGTGAGCTTGCCTTCCGCAGCCGAGAAAATTCAGCTACAGCTGAGCATTGTATTTCCACAGTACAGTCCGTGGATTACTCTGTCACTGAAATCTTGGCCTCGGTGAGATACTTTTGGGACTCAATTATAAAGTAGAAATACCTTTACATCAAGGTCTTATTAACTGTGATGGCGGCTTTGAACTGGATAAGGCGTGGGACCCGGTGATATCTTCAATTTCATCACAAACAAAACATTTTATGACCTATGACACGTCTAGTAACATTTAAGTTTATTCATTTTGACATCTGCCCATGTAGTGACTGTCTTTGCTCATGCGCCTACGCGATAATTTTTTGTACACATGTAACGATGCGAAGTAGCAATCTACAGTGCAAACCACTCACCTGAAGATGGCTGAATGGTTTTCAGTCGAAATATCGTGGCAAGAAGTTGACGTTATCCGGCCGCAATCCCCAAACTTCATGGAATCCTCCACACGCAGGATAAATTTCAAGAATCACCTGCCTCTGATGTTTACAACTTTCTCCTACTTTGTACCACAGCACAAGGCCTGCGAGGATGAAAGATTTGTATTACCCTAGAAAGCAATTCGTTTCTTTGTGTTAATATTTATCATATATTCTATGATACTGTCAATGGGGCGATACACGATCTGTTGATTTAAAATGTGTGTGGATAAAAATCCTACATCAAGGTCGCAAATTTTCTGCATTAACTTCCGGTTTCGGCTCACTACTGTGACATCTCCACATCTAAAACTACAGAGAAATGTGTATAAAAAGTCAACAATAAAAATACACACCACTTGAATTTAAAATTTAAAATGCTGTTCGGTGTGTTTCACCCATTACACATCGTTGTATTTTTTTAGAGCAAAATCACTCTAGTAAAATAAAAAATCCTCCAGGCGTAACGGGAAACTATTAAAGGGAACACAATAAAAATATGCAAAATATATTATGAGTAATACGAAGTACCATACCTAAAGTGAAAATTGTAGACGGTAACGTAAAGTGACAACGTTAATCACTAATCAAATGTTGTTACAGCGCCCATTTTGCCACACTTATGTACAAACGAAGGACACCTATGATACTTGCATTGTCCGTGAGTAGATGTAAGCAAGATATCATTTCTAATATCAGGAACAACGAAGTGTCTGTGTGACAGCTGTCAACCAACTTGCTGAGGTAGCACCACGGCTACACGAAATTTTTGCCCACCAGACAGCGCTACCATCCAGCTAATTTGATGCAGATATGACTCCAATATGAAAAAGGATATTAATATAAAGAAAATTATTTGTAAATATACATTATAAAATGTGAGAATTTGTATTCATATCAGTACGTCTCTATTAAATAAACATTGAGAATTATCTGTTCATTAAATAATAAAAAGCAGAAAGTATTGAATGTCAGGGAATTACAACTAGCCATAACACTATTATAAATACTAAAAATATAACAATACTACTGACGAAAAACATAAATTTGCAATTTTGAGTATTAGGACGTAATCGTAACCCGAAATTTAGGTGGCTAACCAACAGTAGTATAAATGAGCCACTATGTGTTACTGAATATAGAATGTAATCTCAAAAAACAAGAATTTTATCAGATGGCCTTATGCTCAGTTATCTGCTACAGAATATAACATGAACTGCTGACATGTACAATATATGTCAAAATACAATAAGCCGATGACTAATGAGCATCATTCCAGTTTATTTTGTAATATCCAAAATGTATTACAAAAGAAATAATTTTTTCGTTAAATGGAAGCTGATAATGGAACCTAATATTATCTTTTTAATCAGTCTTGCTGTAGATTCCCAACTATCATTCTCTCCTGAATTATAAATGGGTTATTGACTTGTCAAAGAGTTGTGTCTTAAGAGCATATGATTCCGTTTACTCTTTGTGAGAAACTAATTTGTGTTTGCTACTTTGAAGAATCATTTGAGGTTGATAAATCAGTTACAACTATTTGGGAACAGTTTATGTAGTCTACATCCCTGAATTATTTCGTCCAAACCAGGTCATTTCATTGATTATCTTTACTTAAAGCAAGCTACATAATGCCACTCTGCTTTATTGTGTGTACTTGGGGCCACTGTCTTCGTCACGTAAATGCTCTGAGACGGGTCGAACAGTAAGCTAAATTATTTCCATTCTGAAACGCTTAGTCATATAGCGTACCTATTTTTTGGGGATATAAAGTTTCATATGTTACTGCACAGCTTAATAATTCAGGTCGTTAATTAACAGCTCGTGATAGTGTTTCATAGTTACATAGACACGCATACACTCTTTACAGGCCGACATTGTCTTTTACCTTACATACTTCTTGTTTATGAATATAGCTCAACTATACCTTGGTTTAATTCCAAGTCGGACCATTGGTTCTCCTACAGATGGCTAGATAGCCACCCTCACAATTCGAAATAAAGCTGTGGCACACCGCTTCCCTCCGTGAAATTCCCATAATTGTCAGCGCGATTAGGTGCTATCCATTTGATTTTATGAACGGTCCAAAATACCGAAATGAGATTTTTCGTCTGATGACACCAGACACAGGGCACATAATTCTGTTGCATGGCTAATATACGTAACTCTTGTATCAACCTAGCTATTGAAGCAATTATGACTATTTTAATGGAACTTTAGATTATTTTCAATGCCATTCTTGGAAACATGTGTACAGCGATTTAACGCTCGTTTACTTTTCGCCGAAACACTCGAGAAAAATGCAAAATTTAATAGGCAACGCACCGGATTGTCTGTTCTTTTCGGAGCGTTGGGCGGAGGGGGAGGATGGATCGGGGGAGGGCTCTCTTGCCAGGCTCCACCGCTGTGTTAATCTTGTTGACTGTTCACTTCTTTCCACAAAAAATCTGTTCACTCAAACGTGACTACGTACATATGTTCGAAATAGCGTGTTTAAGTCCCTTCTCCTACTCTGTAAATTAACATACACTCCTGGAAATTGAAATAAGAACACCGTGAATTCATTGTCCCAGGAAGGGGAAACTTTATTGACACATTCCTGGGGTCAGATACATCACATGATCACACTGACAGAACCACAGGCACATAGACACAGGCAACAGAGCATGCACAATGTCGGCACTAGTACAGTGTATATCCACCTTTCGCAGTAATGCAGGCTGCTATTCTCCCATGGAGACGATCGTAGAGATGCTGGATGTAGTCCTGTGGAACGGTTTGCCATGCCATTTCCACCTGGCGCCTCAGTTGGACCAGCGTTCGAGCTGGACGTGCAGACCGCGTGAGACGACGCTTCATCCAGTCCCAAACATGCTCAATGGGGGACAGATCCGGAGATCTTGCTGGCCAGGGTAGTTGACTTACACCTTCTAGAGCACGTTGGGTGGCACGGGATACATGCGGACGTGCATTGTCCTGTTGGAACAGCAAGTTCCCTTGCCGGTCTAGGAGTGGTAGAACGATGGGTTCGATGACGGTTTGGATGTACCGTGCACTATTCAGTGTCCCCTCGACGATCACCAGTGGTGTACGGCCAGTGTAGGAGATCGCTCCCCACACCATGATGCTGGGTGTTGGCCCTGTGTGCCTCGGTCGTATGCAGTCCTGATTGTGGCGCTCACCTGCACGGCGCCAAACACGCATACGACCATCATTGGCACCAAGGCAGAAGCGACTCTCATCGCTGAAGACGACACGTCTCCATTCGTCCCTCCATTCACGCCTGTCGCGACACCACTGCAGGCGGGCTGCACGATGTTGGGGCGTGAGCGGAAGACGGCCTAACGGTGTGCGGGACCGTAGCCCAGCTTCATGGAGACGGTTGCGAATGGTCCTCGCCGATACCCCAGGAGCAACAGTGTCCCTAATTTGCTGGGAAGTGGCGGTGCGGTCCCCTACGGCACTGCGTAGGATCCTACGGTCTTGGCGTGCATCCGTGCGTCGCTGCGGTCCGGTCCCAGGTCGACGGGCACGTGCACCTTCCGCCGACCACTGGCGACAACATCGATGTACTGTGGAGACCTCACGCCCCACGTGTTGAGCAATTCGGCGGTACGTCCACCCGGCCTCCCGCATGCCCACTATACGCCCTCGCTCAAAGTCCGTCAACTGCACATACGGTTCACGTCCACGCTGTCGCGGCATGCTACCAGTGTTAAAGACTGCGATGGAGCTCCGTATGCCACGGCAAACTGGCTGACACTGACGGCGGCGGTGCACAAATGCTGCGCAGCTAGCGCCATTCGACGGCCAACACCGCGGTTCCTGGTGTGTCCGCTGTGCCGTGCGTGTGATCATTGCTTGTACAGCCCTCTCGCAGTGTCCGGAGCAAGTATGGTGGGTCTGACACACCGGTGTCAATGTGTTCTTTTTTCCATTTGCAGGAGTGTATAATTTTATTTACAACAATCTTAGCAGGCCTTCTACGTCATATATAATACGACAAAAATGAAATATGTCTTATTTAGTAACGCAGACCTAATAGGGGTCTTCAGTAAGTTATGAAAAGTATCATTTTTCTGACACCGGTTTTGTTTAGCATTCCAAGCTCTTTCGGCTGCGAAACCCAGTTATTCAACATAATCTCCGTTCAATATCACGACCTCACACCATCTCAGTGGTAGGTTCTGTTAGCTCGCATGGTACTACTCTACTGGCTGACGTCGGAACCAACTCTTGCTGCATCAATAGCCTCTCCATTATCCAAGTACTGCTTTCCGTGAAGTGCCTCCTTTATTGGTCCAAACAGATGGAAGTCGGAACGGTCTGTAGGGTAGATGAGGAAGAACAGATCACTGAAGTTTCGTGAGCTCCTCTCGGGTGCGCAGAGTTGTGTCACGCCGTGCTTTTTCCTGGAGGAAAAGAAGAATGTTCGCATTTTTGTGGCGACGAATACACCGAAGTCGTTTCCCCAATTTCCTGAGGGTAACCCAATACACTTCAGAGTGAATCGTTGCGCCATGGGGGAGGACATCAAAGAGAATAACCAACGTGTCCAATTGTACTACGAGATGTTTGTGATCCTTCGATCACCTCGAACGAGAGTGTCCGCGCTTTCCAACACTGCAAGAGTCACATATTTGTGCTGGCGGCCGCCATGCGGGAGATCGGATAGGTTTGCACGAACTTGTTGCGGTGATGACAGATGCCGTGCCCAACGACTCACCATGCTTTCCTTCACTGCCAGGTTTCCACAGACATCCTGCAAGCGCCTGTCAATAACTGCTACGCACGACAAATTCAGCAAAAGAAACTCAATGACGTCTCGCCGCTTCGAACGCCCCTCCGTTACAGACGGTATTTTGAAGGTTACGTAACTTCATGAAACTATAGCGGCTAAGACAGGGATATTCCACGATATCCTACAACAAATTCTGAATTTTTTCAAAAGAAACTGGCCGAGACAAGAATTGCGTTAATTATTGAACGCCGCTTATTTGCTGCATATAACGACACCCCACTTGGCGCAGCTAACATGGTAATACCTGATTCCGGCTGCCTCGCTTTTTAATTTAGCACATGGCTCATAAACGTGTGCTAAAATTCTTCGTCTCCGCCCATTAAGGGGAGCCGGAACGATCCATCTCCTCCATGTTAATTTTAGAAAATAGAAGGAACTTTTTTTCTAAAGCCATTAAACATATTGCTCTGAAATTTGGACCATGTTCAGTGAAGATTTCTCTACAAAGTTATAATGTCATGTTAAGAAATATTCATTGGTTTTTGTTTTACAATTGTTTTATACAGATGCTTATTTTTTTCTCTAAAATTTTGCACTTTTTCTTCTATAACTCTTGAATTATACAATATTTTTTCACAATTTGTTACAAAAATGAAGGAAAAGAACTAAACAATATTGCGTATAAATTTCATTGATATACCGTTTTTGAGAAAATGTTCCTCAAAGATGAAAATTTTAAAGTTACGGGAAATGGCTTCCAAAGTTTTTTAATACATTCCTGCCCCATATGATGGATTATGAGCATCCTCATCTTTTTCCAGTGTTAGGTTCCTTTTCACTGGTCTTTTCCTCCCATTTTGCTGCATGTTGTAGGCTTTTGTCTCTTCTTCCTGCACCTCTTAGTCTTTCTTCCACAATTAGGCGCATTGTGGAAATGGTGTTGTGTCCTGGTTGGAAACCAAAACGTTTCAGCACGTCACATTTTATAATGTTTCCTTCATTCTATGTTGCCACTGCATCATACTCTTCAAAATGCTATGTTTTTGTCTGTACAAACACTCCTTTGGGAATCCTAATCAAAATTAAATTATTTACATATTCGTTTGGATTTTGTGTTTTCCCATGTAAACACTTTTCCAATAGGCTGTGATAAATCTCTGAATATGGGCTTAATTATATCAATTACAGCATTTGGCAAACTGTTTTTATGAGCATTTTGTATGGGCATGTTCCTTTCCTGATTGGTACTTAAACCATGAATCATCACCTGTGGGGCACAGTGCACGTTGTGGGTGCTCATTTGTTGATGCAGTATGAAAAAATAATGCCCATATTGCTCTCCTCATATGCTCAATGCTTCTTGTATTTTCCCTAATTACAATCTATCAATTACTTCATCTGTCAATCTTCCTCTTCCTCCAATGGTCTTACCATCACTAAGCTTCTGGGATCCTAATGCCTGCTTTAGTTTGCGCAAGCGAGCTCCCATGTGCTTCTGCACATGTCCAATGGACTTCTGTTTTTTAATGTAAATTTCATTGTCATAAGGTTTGAGTTCCTCTAGAGCTTTACATCCTTTAGAATCACCATCTCTTAGATAGTTAGTGTATCGTACATTATACCACTCCTGTGATCTGGAAAAAATTGCTTTCACTCCCTCTACCTCCATCGCTCCACACGTGCCGTGAAAATTTGCTTCACTACTTTCGCTATGTTCGTCCTTGGTCTTGCCCTTACATCTACAATGTTTTGAGGGAATAGCAACATCAATTACTTTCCAACTGTCTCCACTGGTAGCTGCCACAACTCCATTCAGAGATTTATGACTTCTACGTTGCCATGATCTATCTAAAGCAACAGTTAAATCTCTACAGTTCTCATTATCTGTCACAGCTTCATCAACTGCTTTTTTTATTGTTGCTAGAGCAATATCTTCAGCAAAGAAACCACCAATTCATTATAAAATCCAAACTTGGTTGGTGGCTTTGGCAAGTTCATAATTCCAGATAACAGTGTCCTTGCAGCACTGCCCTTGCCAATGTTGGGTCTGAAGTTATTCTGTCTCCCTTGATAATAATTGTTTTGGTTCCCAAATTGACTGTTTCTATGGTTGTCTCTGTCACATTCATTACTACGGAAATGTGACCTTTCTCTGTAACTACACTCCTGGAAATTGAAATAAGAACACCGTGAATTCATTGTCCCAGGAAGGGGAAACTTTATTGACACATTCCTGGGGTCAGATACATCACATGATCACACTGACAGAACCACAGGCACATAGACACAGGCAACAGAGCATGCACAATGTCGGCACTAGTACAGTGTATATCCACCTTTCGCAGCAATGCAGGCTGCTATTCTCCCATGGAGACGATCGTAGAGATGCTGGATGTAGTCCTGTGGAACGGCTTGCCATGCCATTTCCACCTGGCGCCTCGGTTGGACCAGCGTTCGTGCTGGACGTGCAGACCGCGTGAGACGACGCTTCATCCAGTCCCAAACATGCTCAATGGGGGACAGATCCGGAGATCTTGCTGGCCAGGGTAGTTGACTTACACCTTCTAGAGCACGTTGGGTGGCACGGGATACATGCGGACGTGCATTGTCCTGTTGGAACAGCAAGTTCCCTTGCCGGTCTAGGAATGGTAGAACGATGGGTTCGATGACGGTTTGGATGTACCGTGCACTATTCAGTGTCCCCTCGACGATCACCAGTGGTGTACGGCCAGTGTAGGAGATCGCTCCCCACACCATGATGCCGGGTGTTGGCCCTGTGTGCCTCGGTCGTATGCAGTCCTGATTGTGGCGCTCACCTGCACGGCGCCAAACACGCATACGACCATCATTGGCACCAAGGCAGAAGCGACTCTCATCGCTGAAGACGACACGTCTCCATTCGTCCCTCCATTCACGCCTGTCGCGACACCACTGGAGGCGGGCTGCACGATGTTGGGGCGTGAGCGGAAGACGGCCTAACGGTGTGCGGGACCGTAGCCCAGCTTCATGGAGACGGTTGCGAATGGTCCTCGCCGATACCCCAGGAGCAACAGTGTCCCTAATTTGCTGGGAAGTGGCGGTGCGGTCCCCTACGGCACTGCGTAGGATCCTACGGTCTTGGCGTGCATCCGTGCGTCGCTGCGGTCCGGTCCCAGGTCGACGGGCACGTGCACCTTCCGCCGACCACTGGCGACAACATCGATGTACTGTGGAGACCTCACGCCCCACGTGTTGAGCAATTCGGCGGTACGTCCACCCGGCCTCCCGCATGCCCACTATACGCCCTCGCTCAAAGTCCGTCAACTGCACATACGGTTCACGTCCACGCTTTCGCGGCATGCTACCAGTGTTAAAGACTGCGACGGAGCTCCGTATGCCACGGCAAACTGGCTGACACTGATGGCGGCGGTGCACAAATGCTGCGCAGCTAGCGCCATTCGACGGCCAACACCGCGGTTCCTGGTGTGTCCGCTGTGCCGTGCGTGTGATCATTGCTTGTACAGCCCTCTCGCAGTGTCCGGAGCAAGTATGGTGGGTCTGACACACCGGTGTCAATGTGTTCTATTTTCCATTTCCAGGAGTGCATTATTCTGCCAACAGTTGTCATAGGGGTGGTGTCTGTTTTGGTCACGATTTGCGTTGTAAGAATAGACTTGTCGTTTCCAGTTATTATTTCTGTCATCGCGGAATTGCGACGGATGTGACCTGTAATTGTTTTGTTTCTGTTTTCGCTTCCCGCGATTGTCAGTGTCAATTTCCAATTCTTGTAACACTCCCTGAAAAGCTTCAATGTCGTCTTTGCAACGTCCTGCCAAAATAATATGTCGTAAATGTTCAGGCAATTTGATTAAGCAAATGCGGATGAGTTCTGAGGGGCTGTATGGGTTTGAAAGATACTGATTCTTATGTAACACGTCTTCGAAATATTTAACAAGACTAGAAAATTCCGATTGTTCGAAATGTTTCATCATTATGATGCTATGTTTTACTCCGTCTTCTGTATCTTGAGACCAATATGCTGAGAGGAAGGCATAATAAAATTCTCCTTCACTGTGACAATCGTGAATGACCGATCGCATTCTTACAGCTGGTTCATTCTCTACGTAGCCACACATAAATTCTAATCTGTGCTCTAATGACCAGTTGGGAGGAAAACAATGAGGGAATTGATGAAGCCACGCTTGTGGATGAATGTCGTTGCCGGAATTCACCAAATGTTTTGAATTTCCGTGTAGCAATTAACAGCTTATAGTCAAAATCATCATGTCGGCGAGTCGCATGTCGGTCATTGTTACGTCGTGTCGGCGGTTCCACCTCAAAATTCGGTGTACCTTGCCAATTTCTTTCATAATTTCCGAAGTGCCCTGTGTTATTATTTTGTGGCTGTTCCGTATTCCTACGTCCCTCTTCCCGTATTGGAGCGCGAGTGTCCTGTGAAATATGTAATTCTTGTATTACCTGCGTCAACTGATCTTGTACTTCCCGGATTTCTCTTTGGTGTTGCGTAATAATTTGATTCTGATTTTGTTTGAATTTCCTAATTTGTTCGTACTTTTCTGTATCATTAAAGACTACCGGTCTTGTGTCATTCAGATTATCATCTACCTTCGTATGTAAATTATTTAGCTGATCCGAAAGTTCGACTACTTTCTCTGATAATGAGCTAATTTCCTCCATGTGTCTTTCTGAACCAATTTTCAGAGTATCTACTGTGTCCTTTAAGTTTTCCTGAGTTCTCGCAAGTAGCGTAACCGAACCGGTAGGTGCAACTGAGTAAATTTTAGCCCGCAAGATCTCGTGATTTTCATGAACAACAGTTTGCAGTTATTTTATGGATGCTTCGTGATTCTGTAATGCATTTTCATGCCGCGAAAAAATAGTTGAAAATGCTCACAAATTTGTGTTTTTACGTCATTACAGACTTTTAGACATTTCGATTCGATGTTATGTAACTCAGTAGTTAAATATTCACGTGTTTGTTCAAGCGTGGTGTCTAACCTTTGAAGACTTTGTTCCATTGTAACTAACTTTTTAAGATTTTGTTCCATTGTGTCTAACTGTTGCTGTGTTTGTCTCTGGTTTTGTTTCGTTTGTTGCATTAACTGCAATAATAATGTATTTGTGTCTGGAATCTGTTCCTCTATGCTTTTCAGCAGTGCATTTGCACCGCCAACATTCACATTTTGACAAGCAGAAAATGTGTCTTTACTTATTTGAGAAAACGGTGAGGACCCAAAAACATGAGTCCACAATATTTGCAATATTGTGTCCTGTCATTTCGGATTCCTGAGGCGAGCTGTTGCCGACCGATCGATCGATAATGCTTCCCTGTTCACTACTTGTTTCACTGTCTACACCATTATTTGCCGCCCGCTCCATTTCCCTATGCACAATTACCAAATTACTACTTTGAATGTGCCGGCCACGGTGGTCTCGCGGTTCTAGGCGCGCAGTCCGGAACCGTGGGACTGCTACGGTCGCAGGTTCGAATCCTGCCTCGGGCATGGATGTGTGTGATGTCCTTAGGTTAGTTAGGTTTAAGTAGTTCTAAGTTCTAGGGGACTGATAACCACAGCAGTTGAGTCCCATAGTGCTCAGAGCCATTTGAACCATTTTACTTTGAATGTCTGTTAATTCATTACACAGTGGTGCTGATAAGCTACGCTCGTCGTCACTATTATTTCTCAGTTAACTTTGGAACCTTGTGTTACGTTTTTCACACGCCATTATTGTCACAATATTTCACACGATAACACAGAAAAGTACAATTTGAAGAGCAAAAATAAGTAAACACATTAACATAGCACTGAAAATAATATCTAGTTAATTGCAAGCGCAGCTGCGAAGTACTTGGTGCAAATCTACATGCATGCCACAACTGTTTTACTGTACAACAATGAAAGACTGCAACTACAAAGGAGATTCTCTCTACAATTACGCGCCAGCAATAAACAAAAGCTACACAAACTACAAGAAAAAATCATATGATTCCAGTGAGGTATCCTCAGCTAAGGGTCGACATATGAAACGTCCCCTTAGAAAAATTATAAATGACTGTGCTGATAAAACTCTTACATTATTTGCTTTTCAGACAGCTGAGCAAAACTCAACGTACTCAGACATTTCGCTTTTTACCTATTCTGGTCAACACTAAACTGACACACAATATTTTTAGCGCAATGCAATCTGACTTTCAACAATCCCTGCAAAAGGATGGCCCTGACTAACATTAACCTATACCTTTCACAAATCACTTACCTCACAAAAATCTTCGTTACTCGAACTACTCAATACAGCGAACGCCACTACTGCCAGATAAATAAAAGTATATATTTACTGTCTCTGTCCAGATCATCTGCTCTCAAAACTCTGCCATCTCTCTCCCCACATCCACCACTGCTGGCGGCTCACCTCCAACTGCGCAACGTTACGCGCTGTTAAGAGCCAACTGCCCAACACTACAATAGCAAATTCCAACAACGCCATCCAGCCACAGACTACACACAGCACAGCCAGTGATTTTCATACAGAGCGCTAGGAGGCGGTGGCGTTACCAATATAAGAACCTAAACAGCCGACTTACAGCTTGTCTACATTGAGATTCAATTGCCATTCCCAGCACCATGCGTCAATTCGCTGCAGATCCTCCTGCATTTCAGTACAATTTTCCATTGTTACAACCTCTCGATATACCACAGCATCATCCGCAAAAAGCCTCAGTAAACTTCCGATGTCATCCACAAGGTCATTTATGTGTATTGTGAATAGCAACGGTCCTACGATATTCCCCTGCGGCACACCTGAAATCACTCTTACTTCGGAAGACCTCTCTCCACTGAGAATGACATGCTGCGTTTTGTTATCTAGGAACTCTTCAATCCAATTACACAATTCGTCTGATAGTCCATGTGCTCTTACTTTGTTCATTAAACGACTGTGGGGAACTATACCGAACGCCTTGTGGAAGTCAAGAAACACGGCATCTACCTGGGAACCCGTGTCTATGGCCCTCTGAGTCTCGTGGACGAATAGCGCGAGCTGGGTTTCACACGATCGTCTTTTTCGAGACCCATGCTGATTCCTACAGAGTCGATTTCTAGTTTACAGAAAAGTCATTATACTCGAACATAATACGTGTTACAAAATTCTACATCTGATCGATGTTAGAGATATAGGTCTATAGTTCTGCACATCTATTCGACGTCCCTTCTTGAAAACGGAGATGACCTGTGCCCTTTTCCAATCATTTGGAACGCTACGCTCTTCTAGAGACCTACGGTACACCGCTGCAAGAAGGGGGGCAAGTTCCTCCCAGTATTATGTGTAAAATCGAACTGGTATCCCATCTGGTCCAGCGGCCTTTCCTCTTTTGAGCGATTTTAATTGTTTTGGCGTCATCTTTCCAGTTCCCCCTAATAAACATTAAATCACCCTACACTCCTTTGCAAGAACTTTCGGATGCGTCGTTCCACAAAAAGAAAATTAGAGAAGTGGTAGTGGGACTCCCGATTTGAGGATTCCCTGTAAACTTAATTATGGTTCATACAGGCCGGAAATGGAAAATGCCGACGATTTTTGCCTGTTTCCGACAACAGTACTGGTGAGATACCGGTCTCGGAAATTAAAAGAGCTCTAGAACGTCTTAATTTTAAGTTTAAACGGTTTGATTAATTTCGTATTCTAATTTTTCTTTTACTTTATTATTTTTGGCGTTATATTAATATGCTATACTAATTGACAATCGCAGATCCGTTGACTTTGTCTGCTTCCGTTCCTGTCACGATTAGTGGTAAGATGTGATGGAAGTCTCTCGCGAAAGAAACGCAGCAGCCGGCCATAGAATTATGGTTGCTACTAAAATGTAAAATTGTTGTGTATAGTGCTTCTATGTATACTTTATGGGATATAGGAAATCCATCTCTGGCAATGAAGTGCAAACCAGCATCAGTTACCAGCATAACTTTGCTCTGAAACATTCCAGATGCTGCACGTGTCGTAGAAATATGATGTCAGAGAGGATTTGTGTGTAAAATGAGCAGTTTGTAAAGGATCTTCCTACCTATCAACAGCGTGGCGCAGTAGTCGAGCGACGTTACAACTATCTCCACTAGGTGGCAAAGGCATTAGTTAGCACGAAATATTTCTAATTTATCAACACAAACCTTACTGGTGAATCACTCTACATATTACGGAAAACCAGACCAAAATCCCTACAGCAGGTCCTGAGGTTTTTTTTTTTTTTTTTTTTTTTTTTTTAACGTGTTATGAATGCCATGTAAGTTTGTAACAGTAAAAAAAATTATACATATACACTCCTGGAAATGGAAAAAAGAACACATTGACACCGGTGTGTCAGACCCACCATACTTGCTCCGGACACTGCGAGAGGGCTGTACAAGCAATGATCACACGCACGGCACAGCGGACACACCAGGAACCGCGGTATTGGCCGTCGAATGGCGCTAGCTGCGCAGCATTTGTGCACCGCCGCCGTCAGTGTCAGCCAGTTTGCCGTGGCATACGGAGCTCCATCGCAGTCTTTAACACTGGTAGCATGCCGCGACAGCGTGGACGTGAACCGTATGTGCAGTTGACGGACTTTGAGCGAGGGCGTATAGTGGGCATGCGGGAGGCCGGGTGGACGTACCGCCGAATTGCTCAACACGTGGGGCGTGAGGTCTCCACAGTACATCGATGTTGTCGCCAGTGGTCGGCGGAAGGTGCACGTGCCCGTCGACCTGGGACCGGACAGCAGCGACGCACGGATGCACGCCAGGGCCGTAGGATCCTACGCAGTGCCGTAGGGGACCGCACCGCCACTTCCCAGCAAATTAGGGACACTGTTGCTCCTGGGGTATCGGCGAGGACCATTCGCAACCGTCTCCATGAAGCTGGGCTACGGTCCCGCACACCGATAGGCCGTCTTCCGCTCACGCCCCAACATCGCGCAGCCCGCCTCCAGTGGTGTCGCGACAGGCGTGAATGGAGGGACGAATGGAGACGTGTCGTCTTCAGCGATGAGAGTCGCTTCTGCCTTGGTGCCAATGATGGTCGTATGCGTCTTTGGCGCCGTCCAGGTGAGCGCCACAATCAGGACTGCATACGACCGAGGCACACAGGGCCAACACCCGGCATCATGGTGTGGGGAGCGATCTCCTACACTGGCCGTACACCACTGGTGATCGTCGAGGGGACACTGAATAGTGCACGGTACATCCAAACCGTCATCGAACCCATCGTTCTACCATTCCTAGACCGGCAAGGGAACTTGCTGTTCCAACAGGACAATGCACGTCCGCATGTATCCCGTGCCACCCAACGTGCTCTAGAAGGTGTAAGTCAACTACCCTGGCCAGCAAGATCTCCGGATCTGTCCCCCATTGAGCATGTTTGGGACTGGATGAAGCGTCGTCTCACGCGGTCTGCACGTCCAGCACGAACGCTGGTCCAACTGAGGCGCCAGGTGGAAATGGCATGGCAAGCCGTTCCACAGGACTACATCCAGCATCTCTACGATCGTCTCCATGGGAGAATAGCAGCCTGCATTGCTGCGAAAGGTGGATATACACTGTACTAGTGCCGACATTGTGCATGCTCTGTTGCCTGTGTCTATGTGCCTGTGGTTCTGTCAGTGTGATCATGTGATGTATCTGACCCCAGGAATGTGTCAATAAAGTTTCCCCTTCCTGGGACAATGAATTCACGGTGTTCTTATTTCAATTTCCAGGAGTGTAATTGCAAATCAACGATTGTCGGATTCCTTCCCGTTACTTGCATTGTGACACTTAGATCCTTATCAAAATTCATGATTCTAGTACACTATAGGTTTCAATGAGTGGGTTTGCGAGTATCAAAAATGTCTGTATCTTTTGATTGCATTTACTTCCATGCTTATCTTTTTACGTCCCTAAGGGACCGTAGACCTTAGTATGTGACATAAATACCAACTTGATACCTATAACCATTCCTGAGAAAACGGGGTCTTAACAGTCGGACGGACGACAGATAGACAGACGAATGGACAAGAAAGTGATCTTCTAAGGGTTCCATTTTTAACGGTTTGTGTATTATCGTTTGCCCAGAATATCGTATAGGTATCTTGAACTGTTCACCAAATAAAAGGGATGCGTTTCTTTGAGGCTTCCCTCTTCCGTATGCAGTGGATGAACCGAGCACAATAGACGAAACTTTGTATGCTATTTTGGTACAAGTGCCCGTGGTCTAAGGTGAAGTTCGAGCTTACCCTGTATAATAATCAAGACGTGAATTTCACAACTACCAGCGCGAGTGTATTATAACTTTCCGTATTTCCTTGGTAGTACACAGTACCGAAGTTGCCCGCAGGGCTTGCTTCTACATCTACATCTGCATCTACGTTCTTATTCTGCAAACCACGGTGAAGTGCATGGCAGAGGGTACTTTCCTTTGTACCACATTCACGTGCGCTGTGCTGGAGGAATGATTTAATAAACTGTATTTAATTAATCTAAACATATCCTCATGGCTCCTAAGAGAGCAATGCATAGGGGATTGTGGTGTACGATTTAAAGCCAGTTCTTGAAACTTTGTAAGTAGGCATCCTCGGATTAGTTTGCGTCTATCCTGAAGTGTCTTTCTTTCAGCATCTGTCTCACACTCCATCACTGGTCAAATAACTCTGTGAACGTTCGTGCTGCCCTTCTCTATGTACCTTCAATATCCCCTGTTAGTCCTGTTTGGTACCTGTAGAGCAATATTCAGGAATGGGTGGCACGATCCATTTTTAAGTAGTTTTCTCCAGTGTTCTACCAATATACCGAAGTCTGCCAACTGCTTTTCCTACGACTGAACCTATGTGATCGTTGCATTTCATAGCCCTAAAAACTGTTACATCCAATATTTGTATGAGCTGACCGATTCCAAGTGTGACTCATTCATACTGCAGCCATAGGACACTACTTTTTTTCGTTTAGTGCACTGCACAATTTTATACATTTCCACATTTACATCAAGTTGGCAATGTTTGCCCATTTTGAAATCTTATCAAGATCTGACAATGTTTGTACAGCATTTTTCAGACAGTACTTCATTATAGGTAAATCAGTAAAAGCATATCTACGAAAAAGCTTGAGGTCGCTATTAATATTGTTCGGAAGGTAATTAATATACACTAGTCACAGTAAGGGTCGTAAAACACTTCCCTTGGGCACATCAGGAGTTACTTCTACATCCGTTGATGACCCTCCATCCCAGATAACATGCCACGTCCTCCCTACCAAAAATTCCTCAATCCAGTTACAAACCTCGCTTGATACACCATGTGATCGCACTTCTGAAAATATGCGTGGACGTGGTACTGAGCCAAGTGCTTTTCGGGAATCGAGAAATACTGCATCTGCATGGCTGCCCTGATCCAAAGCTTTCAGGATGTCACGTGAGAAAAATGCGAGTTGAGTTGTCAGATAATTGATGTTCTCGGCCTGCTTATTGTTGACTTAGAACTAGACTCGTTTCATATCCCTGGACGCTGTCTTTCATGATGAGATTTTCGGACCTTGCTGTGTTTATGAATGAATGGTGAATGCATGAATTGAGCTTTCTTCTCAAGTTGACAAGTTCATTAACAACTTGACATTGCAGGCGCTTGACCAGGTGCAGAGATGTCACTCCACTGGTGGCTGGCTTCGAGACGCGGAGCTGCCGACTGACTGGTAGTGTTACGTAACCAGCTAGAGGACGACTAGAGAACAGTCCGGGCAGTACTTTCTCCACGCTCCCTGGCTCGAAGCGTATCTGGAAAACTTGTTGACCTCGACCCAGACAAGCGCTACTGAATGCTTTCAAGCTGCCATTCACTCAAAGTCGAACTTCTTCTCTCGCTTCTCAGGAAGTCG
This sequence comes from Schistocerca nitens, assembly GCF_023898315.1. Classification (NCBI taxonomy): domain Eukaryota; kingdom Metazoa; phylum Arthropoda; class Insecta; order Orthoptera; family Acrididae; genus Schistocerca; species Schistocerca nitens. Next base: position 256,504,204 of record NC_064618.1, read on the forward strand.
TCTGTACTACTACGTAAACAGAGGTGGCAGTTTAATGCTGATACCAGAAATTTCGAAAAAATTCTTGGCCGATTTACTTCAAATTTTCAAATGATTTTGTGGTAAACATTCTGACGGACATAGGCTACACATTTTTTAAATGTATACGATATACAAATATACAGGGTGAGTCACGAACCACTGTCACCTAGAATAACTCCGGAAGTATGATAGTAGCTGAAATGTTTGTGGGACAAATGTTGCATGTGAGAACGGGGGGCATATTATGACGTTGGTTTTTTGTTGCTAGGTGTTGTATTGCGAAACCGTCGAATGCTGTTTAAATGTCAATGGCACGTTAGATGGATACGCCGTATTCGGCGAACATTTACTATTTTCACGATATACGAGAGAGATATGTCAGAGCTTGTGCTTCGAAAAGTGCCGAAATGATAAGGAATACCACTCAATCCATGATAAGAAGATTGCACCACTGCATTTTTACCAATGTCGTCACTTCGAACACCTTCTGTAAATGGACGTTCATGCTATCTTTTTGACCTTCGTTGAACTTCAAAGACCTTAGCAAAAGTCTCGAAGTTTTTGATCAATTTACTCCTGATTTGTACTTGATACCCTAATAAACGTTCCAACAGACATAAGGTGCATATTATTAATATAAGTTCCCCATAAATCCACACATATAACAAAAAAGGATGTATTTATGTACGTTCCACATCTCCTCCACTGGGCCGATTTTAACCAAATCTTGTCGCACATTGCTTACTGTCAGGTAACAGTCACTGTGGGGGTAAGGACTATCTATCTACTAAAGTTGAGGAGGTACGTTTTCATAGACAATGAGATGCGTCAAAAACTGCCGCATCATGCATGACATTTACATTTATTATTTCTGTACTGCTAGGTCCATTCGCAATAAATTTCGCCTACAGTATCCGTATATGCCGCTAAATACATCTACGAAATTGTCTTAGGATACCACACATAGTTCACGAGATATGACTTCATAAACACTGAGATAAGTGACAAACTGCCGTATCGTGCACAGCTTTAAGTTTATTACTTCTTTGCTAATATATCCATTCGCAACATATTACGCAGTCAGTATCGACATATGGCGCAGAGTGTACCTACAAAAATATACTACTGTACGACAATGATGTAGTTTAACAGATTAATTTTTTTAGTCATTTGACTTGTGACTGGTTTGATTTGGCCCGCCACAAATTCCTCTCCTGCGCCAACCTCTTCAACTCAGAGCAGCACTTGCAACCTACGTTCTCAATTATTTGCAGGATGTATGTCAACCTGTCTTCCTCTACATTTTTTTCCCTCTACAGCTCCCTCTAGTACCTTGGAAGTCATTCCCTGCTGCCTTAAGAGATGTCCTATCATTATGTCCCTTCTTTTTTTCGGTGTTTCGCACATACTCCTTTCCTCTTAGGTTCTTCGTAGAACCTCCTCATTTCTTACCGTATCAGTCCACCTAATTTGCAACATTCATCTGTACCACCACATCTCAAACGATTCGATTCTCTTATGTTTCGGTTATCCCACAGTCCATGTTTCACTACCATACAATGCCGTGGCTCCAAACGTAAATTCTCAGAAATTTGTTCCTCGAATCAAGGCCTATGTTTGATGCAAGTAGACTTCTCTTAGACAGGAATGCCCTTTTCCCGGTACTAGTCTGCTTTCGATGTTCTCCTTGCACCGTCCGTCAGTGATTATTTTGCTGTCTAGGTAGCAGAATTCCTTAACTTCATCTAGTTCGTGACCATCAATCCTCATGTGAAGTTTCTCACAGTTCTCATCTCTTCTACGTCTCATTACTTTCTTGTTTTGAGATTTACTCTAAATCCATATTCCGCACTCATTAGATTGTTCATTCCATTCAGCAGATGATGTAACGGTTTATCAGTTTCACTGAGAATAGCAGTGTCATCAGCGAATTGCATCTTTGATATCCTTTTACCTTAAAATTTAATTCCAATCCTGAACCTTCATTTTATTTCCATCTTTGCTTCTTCGATGTGCACATGGGACAGTAGGGGCGAAAAACTACGTCCCTGTCTTGCACCATTTCTCGCACGGTTCCAGACTAAAGCGCCTAGAACCGCTCGGCCACCACAGCCGGCTCTTAAGTGTTGCCTCTATTACCAACTGGAATGTCAGAATTACCTCTGTGGTGGCTTTACCTTTCCTAAAGCCAAACTGATCGCCATCTAACAAATCGTCAATTGTTTTTCATTCTTCTGTATATTATTCTTGTCAACATCTTGGATGTATGAGCTATTAAGCCGATTGTGCGATAATTCTTGCACTTGTTAGGTCTTACAGTCTTCGGAATTGTGTGGATGATATTTTTCTGAACGTCACATGGTATGTCCCGAGACTCATTTTCAAGTCCCCTAATAATTTTAGATATTCTGATCGAATGTTATCTACCCCTTCTGCCTCATTTGATCTTAAGTCCTCCAGAGCTCTATTAAATTCTGATTCTAATACTGGATCCCCTACCTCTTCTAAATCAATTCTTGTTTCTTCTTCTATCACATCAGACAAATTTTCCCTGTCATAGAGGCCTTTAGTGTACTCTATCCACCTATCCTCTCCCCTTGGCCGGCCGAAGTGGCCGTGCGGTTAACGGCACTGCAGTCTGGAACCGCAAGACCGCTACGGTCGCAGGTTCGAATCCTGCCTCGGGCATGGATGTTTGTGATGTCCTTAGGTTAGTTAGGTTTAACTAGTTCTAAGTTCTAGGGGACTAATGACCTCAGCAGTTGAGTCCCATAGTGCTCAGAGCCATTTCACCTATCCTCTCTCTGCTCTGCATTTAACAGTGAAATTCCCGTTGTACTCTGAAAGGTACCACCCTTGGCTCTGAACACTATGGGACTTAACATCTTAGGTCATCAGTCCCCTAGAACTTAGAACTACTTAAACCTAACCAACCTAAGGACATTACACAAATCCATGCCCGAGGCAGGATTCGAACCTGCGATCGTAACGGTCGCGCGGTTCCAGACGGCACCACCCTTGTTTTTTATTTCAACGAAGGTGTTTTGACTTTCGTATATGCTAAGTCAGTCCTTCTGAGAACTATTTCTTTTTCAATTTCTTCGCATTTTTCATGCAGCCGTTTCGCCTTAGCTTCCCTGCACTTTCTTTTTATTTCATTCCTGAGCGACGTCCGTTTCTGTATTCCTGAATATTCTTGAACATTTTTGAACTTCCTTTTTTTTTCATCGATCGGCAGAAGTATTTTTTCTATTACCAATGGTTTCTTCGCAGTTCCCTTATTTGTACCTTTTTTTTCATTTCAATTTCTGTTCTTCAACTGTACTGCCTATTGAGCTATTCCGTCTTGTATTGTCTATAGCCTAAGAGAATCTGAAGAGTGTCTCGTCATTCCTTGGTACTTCCGTATCCCACTTCTTTGCGTATTGATTCTTCCTGACTAATCTCTTAAGCTTTAGCCTACTCTTCAAGAGATATGATGTCATAATCATGGAGATGTGTGAAGAGATGCCGCATCATACATGATGGCAGCGCTTTTGACAACTTTCAACTGCGAAGCGTAAACGGCAGTAGACAAAAAAATAAATAAATAAAAATAAAAAATAGAGATGCGAAAGAGATGCGAAGCAGTTGTACATATATCTTCGTACATTATTATACTGATTTCATAATTTCGAAGGTATTTTCACGCATACATGGAAATCAAATTTTTCGGCATTACACTGCCAACAGATTTCATGTTTTGTTTTCGTTTCTAAAAGAAAACTAGCTAAATGAATATCCGGGCAATGCGGTTTTGCCAGCCGGTAATTATACACGAAGATGACAAAAGTCGTGGGATAGCGATAAGCACAATTACATATGGTAGCAATATCGCGTACACAATGTATAAAAGGCTACTGCATTGGCGGGGTTGTCATTTGTACTCAGGCGATTCAAGGTTTCCAGCGTCGTTATGATCACACAGCGGCACGCTGACTGGTAGTTGCAGCTAGACGCATGGGCATCCCCTTTCGGAACTCGTTAGGGAGTTCAATATTCTGATATCCACAGTGTCAAGAGTGTACCGAGAATACCAAATTTCAGGGATTACCACTTACCACGAAGAACGCAGTGGATGACGGCCTTTATTTATCGACCGAGAGCAGCGGCGTTTTGCGTAGAGCTGTCAGTCCTAACAGACAAGAAACACTGCGTGAAATAACCGCAGAAATCAATGGAGGACGTATGGTGAACTTATTCATAGCACAGTGTGGCGAAACTTGGCGTTAATGGGCTGAGGCAGGAGACAACCGACGCGAATTCTATTGCTAACAGCATGACATCGACTGTAGCGCTCGTGACCATATCGATTGAACCCTAGATGGCTGGTAAACCGTTGCCTGGTCAGATGAGTCTTGATTTCAGTTAGATAGAGACGATGGTAGGAATCGAGTATGTCGCAGAACCCACGATGCCATGGACCCAAGTTGTCAACAAGTCAGTGTTGAAGCTGGTGGTGGTTCCATAATGGTGTGGGCAGTGTTTAAATGGACAATTGGTGCAACTGAATCGATCACTGACTGGGAATCGTTACATTCGGCTACTTGGAGACCAATTGCAGCCATTCATTGACTTCATGTTCCCAAATAAGGATGTCATTTCACCAGGCCACAACTGTTGGCGACTGAAGAACATTGTGGACAATTCGAGCGAATGATTTGATCACCCATATCGCCCGACATGTATACCATCCAACATTTATGGATCAAATGGCTGCAAGCACTATGGGACTTAGCGTCTGAGGTCATCAGTCGCCTAGACTTAGAACTACTTAAACCTAACCAACCTAAGGACAAAAAATGGTTCAAATGGCTCTGAGCACTATGGGACTCAACTGCTGTGGTCATTAGTACCCTAGAACTTAGAACTACTTAAACCTAACTAACCTAAGGACATCACAAACATCCATGCCGGAGGCAGGATTCGAGCCTGCGACCGTAGCAGTCGCACGGTTCCGGACTGTGCGCCTAGAACCGCGAGACCACCGCGGCCGGCACCTAAGGACATCACACACATCCATGACCGTGGCAGGATTCTAACATGCGACTGGAGCAGTAGCGAGGTTCTGGACTGAAGCGCCTAGAACCGTTCGGCCACAACGGCCGGCTCCAACATATATGGGGCATAATCGAGAGTTCAATTCCTGCACAACAACCTGTCCCGGCAACAGTTTCGCAATTATGGACAGGTGTAGAGGCAGCATGGCTCATTACTTCTGCAGACGTTCTTCAACGACGTGTTGACTGCATGTCACACGGAGTTTCTGGACTACGCTGGACAAAAAGAGCTCTGACATGATCTTAGGAAGCTTCCGATGTCTTTTGTCACCTCAGCGTATAATTTGCTAAAAACGGCAATGTAGGTTATCGCAATCTCTGTATAAACTAAAGAACTTGCTTTGATTTCACCTCTTAATTCGTACACTTTTTAAATATAATCCATAGATTCTATTGTCAGAGATACGACGATGTGACAGTACCCAGCAGAGTTCTCATGGTGTATAATTACTGATTCAGTGGCATGATCAAAGGTATTGTAAGTGCACAAGGTATCTACATCTACATCTACATGTATACTCCGCAAGCCACCCAACGGTGTGTGGTGGAGGGCACTTTACGTGCCACTTTCATTACCTCCCTTTCTTGTTCCAGTCGCGTATGGTTCGCGGGACGAACGACTGTTGGAAAGCCTCCGTGCGCGCGTGAATCTCTCTAATTTTACAGTCGTGATCTCCTCGGGAGGTATAAGTAGGTGGAAGCAATATATTCGATACCTCATCCAGAAACGCACCCTCTCGAAACCTGGACAGCAAGCTACACCGCGTTGCAGAGCACCTCTCTTGCAGAGTCTGCCACTTGAGTTTGCTAAACAACTCCGTAACGCTATCACGCTTACCAAATAACCCTGTGACGAAACGCGCCGCTCTTCTTTGGATCTTCTGTGTCTCCTCCGTCAACCCGATCTGGTACCGATCCCACACTGATGAGCAATACTCAAGTATAGGTCGAACGAGTGTTTTGTAAGCCACCTCCTTTGTTGATGGACTACATTTTCTAAGGACTCTCCCAATGAATCTCAACCTGGTACCTGCCTTACCAACAATTAATTTTATATGATCATTCTACTTCAAATCGTTCCGCACGCATACTCCCAGATATTTTACAGAAGTAACTGCTACCAGTGTTTCTTCCGCTATCATATAATCATACAATAAAGGATCATTCTTTCTATGTATTCGCAATAGATTACATTTGTCTATGTTAAGGGACAGTTGCCACTCCCTGCACCAAGTGCCTATCCGCTGCAGATCTTCCTGCATTTCGCTACAATTTTCTAATGCTGCAACTTCTCTGTATACTACAGCATCACCCGCGAAGAGCCGCATGGAACTTCTCACACTATCTACTACGTCATTTATATATATTGTGAAAAGCAATGGTCCCATAACACTCCACTGTGGCACGCCAGAGGTTACTTTAACGTCTGTAGACGTCTCTCCGTTGAGAACAACATGCTGTGTTCTGTTTGCTTAAAACTCTTCAATCCAGCCACACAGCTAGTCTGATATTCCGTAGGCTCTTACTTTGTTTATCAGGCGACAGTGCGGAACTGTATCGACCGCCTACCGGGATAATATCAATAATTCAGAAGTTTTTACTAATTAAAGTAAAGACAGTTCAAAATAAGACTAGAAATAATTACATAAATACTGGCTAATAAAAAAGTATTAATTGTTTTTCATGGTTTGTCGTCAACTTTCTTTTCAATTATTAACTAACATACGACCCACATCATTTGTCTGACGAGGATCTCGACGGGGAGTTACTTTATGAATTCGCATAATGAGCAGCAGGAGGTAGCCACACAAGTCCAAGGTCATATCACTCCTAACTCATCTTCCGAGACAGGTTATTACCCATAATTTTCTTTTTCTCCCATTCATTCCCATCTCTAAGAAGTAGCGTGTTTTAATGACTCAGTTACGTGACGACTCTCTCCTGGGTCTTGATGATTTCCAGGAACAACCAGCAAGTTCAAGGTGAAAACAGTCGCTGCCACGGCAGCACTAATTTACATGTTATTAAGTTGTAGTAGTTAATGCCTTCCAACATCAAGTAGAGTACACTGCATTTTAATTGCAAATGAGAGGATTTTATCAGTCACTATCATTCACAGAATTCTCATTGCGTCGATATTATGACATCAACAGTAGGTAACTGAGTGATAACGTATGTAGGTAGTGAAGAAAACATTAATATAAACTTTCAAAGTCCCGTCAACAATTGACTCGTTAAAGATGGAGCACAAGCTCGGATTCAACGGTGTTGGGAAAGATAAGTCGGCCGTGCCACTTTGGGAACCACCTTGTAGTTCTATTTGAGTGATTTAAGGGCAGTAACTGTGCTGAAACTGGTCTAAAAGTGACTTTTTCCAACTTTCATCTGCTAATAATATTTGACCTCTCTTGAAGTGTATTATTTGTTAAATACACTACTGGCCATTAAAATTGCTACACCACGAATATGACGTGCTACAGACGCGAAATTTAACCGACAGGCAGAAGATGCTGTGATATGCAAATGATTAGCTTTTCAGAGCATTCACACAAGATTGGCACCGGTGGCGACACCTGCAACGTCCTGACATGAGGAAAAATGGTTCAAATGGCTGTGAGCACTATGGGACTTAACATCTGAGGTCATCAGTCCCCTAGAACTTAGAACTACTCAAACCTAACGAGCCTAAGGATGACAGGCATTTTATCCGCGTAGCTGTAACGGATCGTGCAGCCACGTCTCGGTCCCTGAGTCAACAGAATGGGGACGTTTGCAAGACAACAACCACTGCAAGAACTGTTCGACGACGTTTGCAGCAGCAAGGACTACCAGCTCGGAGACCATGGCTGCGGTTACCCTTGACACTGCATCACAGATAGGACCGCCTGCGATGGTGTACTCAACGACGAACCTGGGTGCACGAATGGCAAAACGGCATTTTTTCGGATGAACCTAGGTTCTGTTTACAGTATCATGATCGTCGCATCCGTGTTTGGTGACATCGCGGTGAACGCACATTGGAAGCGTGTATTAGTCTTCGCCATAGTGTCGTATCACCCAGCGTGATGGTATAGGGTGCCATTGGTTACACGTCTCGGTTACCTCTTGTTCGCATTGACGGCACTTTGAACAGTGGACGTTACATTTCAGATGTGTTACGACCCGCGGCTCTACCCTTCATTCGACCCCTGCAAAACCCTACATTTCAGCCGGATAATGCACGGCCGCATGTTGCAGGCCCTGTACGGGCCTTTCTGGATACAGAAAATGTTCGACTGCTGCCCTGGCCAGCAAATTCTCCAGAACTCTCACCAACTGAAAACGTCTGCTCAATGGTGGCCGAGCAACTGGCTCGTCACAATACGCCAGTTACTACTCTTGATGAACTGCGGTATCGTGTTGAAGCTGCATGGGTAGCTGTACCTATACACGCCACCCAAGGTCTGTTTGACTCAATGCTCAGGTGTATCAAGGCCGTTATTACGGCCAGAGGTGGTTGGTTCAAAATGGCTCTGAGCACTATGGGATTTAACTTCTGAGGTCGTCAGTCCCCTAGAACTTAGAACTACTTAAACCCAACTAACCTAAGGACATCACACACATCCATGCCTGAGGCAGGATTCGAACCTGCGACCGTAGCGGTCGCGCGGTTCCAGACTGTAGCGCCTAGAACCGCTCGGCCACTCCGGCCGGCCTAGAGGTGGTTGTTTCGGGTACTGATTTCTCAGGACCTATGCACCCAAATTGCGTGAAAATGTAATCACATGTCATTTCTAATATAATATATTTGTCGAATGAATACCCGTTTATCATCTGCATTTCTTCTTGGTGTAGCAATTTTAATGGCCGATAGAGTAGAACCAATTAGAGTGTACTTTTCATCATTTCAAAGTTATTATGTATATACGCAGATTGAGACGACGAATGAAAACATGTACCAAAGCCATGATTCGATGCTGTGGCCGGCCGCGGTGGTCTCGCGGTTCTAGGCGCACAGTCCGGAGCCGTGGGACTGCTACGGCCGCAGGTTCGAATCCTGCCTCGGGCATGGATGTGTGTGATGTCCTTAGGTTAGTTAGTTTTAAGTAGTTCTAAGTTCTAGGGGACTGATAACCACAGCAGTTGAGTCCCATAGTGCTCAGAGCCATTTGAACCATTTTTTTTGATGCTGTGTCTCCCACTTACTAAGCAGATCCACTAACCATTACAACACCCTGGTACAGTGCCTTGGCACAGCTGTATGTATTACTCCACCATTCACGCCTTAGCCCACTTGGTTTTCCCATAAACTAAAATAGCATTGCACAAGTTCTCTAACTGTACTGGAAAAGCACCTCAACATCGAACGAAATGTGGGATCCTGCCTGAAACGCAGCCACAGGTGCTTTAATCAGATGAAACTATATGGTTTGAGAGACTTTTTCAGTTCTCAAATGTCTTTGATGTACATATGCAGACTGAAGCGATGAAGGACAATTTTTGTGCAAAGGCTGGGCTGAGGCACGAATGGGTATTTGGATTGAGAAGGGGGCCTGTTATTGTAGTCCGTGCTGCCGTGCAACGCCGCTGTGCTTGGGTGGCATAATGGTTAGCGCGTTTGCCAAGTGAACAGGAGACATGGGTTCGAATCCCGAACTTTGTACAAATTTTCATTCGTCGCTTCCGTCAGCACATATACATCATAAATGTCTGAGACTTGAAAAGTCCTCTGGGACTTTGTGATTTCATCTGACCTCAACATTCACAGTGCAAACGTATTAAAGTTCAGTTGTTCTACATTAACTTAATCAACTGTATCTCTGGCAGTATTCAGTCTAGATGAGAATGGTTTTAAGTTCATTGTTTCTTGACTTCGGGTTCTTGTTAACAGTTTGGATGCACTGTGTAAACAGTGTAATTTTGGAATTGTAAATACAATGAACTTTAAATGGTAATGGAAGACTTACAGATAAAAACAATGATAAACTCCAGAATTATTATGGAATGCCAGTAAGCCACAATCCATATGATCTTCAAGAAATGAAAAGAACAGTATGGGCTACATTCTTACACAGATCATCTACTGATGATACCCCTATCACCACGTGCTGGTTGGTGGTCAAGAACTTCAAAGCTCAGGAAGCAGGTACAGAGGAACAGTTTAGGCACAAATACAGCAGACGATATGCAATGGCGGAAGCTATTAAAGCACTATATGCATGTGCGGTGACGGAAGCTACTAAACCATCCGAGTGAGTTTTTCAGTAAAGTTACTCGAACCTGCATACCAAAATACATGTTTTTAGGAATGTCAGTTCTATGTCTGGGTGTCTGTCATGCTGTGATAACGTTTCATGATGATAACAAGGAAAGATTTAGGGTGCTAGAGCAACTTGGTAGTACTCCAGAGCATAACATGCTTCAAAACTTCCAGCGAATAATCGATTTAGAATCGTGGAAGCCCAGCGTGCAGCAGGAGAAATGACTAAAGAAACAAGAGGAAGGAGAAAAAAGGAGGGTCTAGGCTTGCAGCATGTCCAAGAATAGGAGTAAGCCAATGCTGATTATGGGCTAGGATGTTTCTAGAAGCTATCATGCCTCCATATGTGAGTTGTTATCATCTGAAACTTTGAAGTCCACTTCCTGAAAACCACTTTTTAAAAATAATTGGTCAATTATCTTCCAAACTACTATAGGTATCTGTACCTAATTTGTTATCTCTCAGTGCAATGTAGATGCTCAATCATCTAAATCTATGGGATTACTCTGCAATTCACAATTAAGTGCCTCACAGAGGGTTCATCGAATCATCTTTATTTATTGTGTAACCGAAATTTAGCGGACTTCTTTTAGTACTCATGTCGATTAGTTCACACTTCTCATTGTTTAGTCAATTGCCACATTTCACACCATACCGATGTCTTGTCTAAATCATTTTGCAATTGGTTTTGGTCTTTGTATGACTTTACAAGATGGAAAATTACTTTGTGATGGTTAAGATCTGCTTGTGTTTCACCAGAGTGGTACTGGCAATTAGTCAATAACATCATCTGCAAACAACCTAAGAGGGCTAGTTGGACTGTCTCATAAACCGTTTACGTAGATCAGAAACAGCAGACGTCGTATAACAATTCCTCGTGGAACGCCAGATATTATTTCTGTTTTACTCAATGACTTTGCGTCAGTTATTAAGAACTGTGACCTCCCTGACAGGAAATTACGAATCCAGTGGTTCAAATGGCTCAGAGCACTATGGGACTTAATTTCTGAGGTCATCAGTCCCCTAGAACTTAGACTTACTTAAACTTAACTAACCTAAGGACATCACACACATCCATGCCCGAGGCAGGATTCGAACCTGCGACCGTAGCGGCCGCGCGGCTCCAGACTGTAGCGCCTAGAACCACTCGGCCACTCCGGCCGGCACGAATCCAGTAACACAACTGAAATGATAATACATACTGACGCACTTTGATTAGAAGTAGCTTGTGGAACCGTGGAAAAAGACTTCTGGAAATCAAAAAACGTGGAATCAAACTGAGTTCCCCTGCTGACAGCACTCGTTACTCTGTGAGGGTTAAGACATACATGTCTTTCACCACAGCGGCATTTTCTGAATCCGTATTGGATATTAGTCAATAACATCATCTACTTTAAAGGTTTTTTACCTACAGGGGGAACAGGTGGAATTTTTGAGGAAAATTTATCGTAATTTAAAATTTACCTAATTTTTTATTTGTTTCAATAATTAGAAAATAACTTATACAATACTTCCTAAAAATTTAAGGTTTTCGTCTATCAAAGTTTCAGCGATAAATGGGTCATCAGTGTTGCAGTTTTAACACTGGAGATATAGTGCGTATGTTAAGGTAATAATGGAAGAACTCGTCAGAATGGGCAGAAGGACATTGGGCAGACTATCTTCCCCGAAGCGAAACCTATGTTGATCAATGCGCCACCTCACTTGGAGGTAGGCTCCAAAGAAGGAAAGGTAGCTTGCGTGTCGCTTTTACTTTCATCGACAGAGTAGGTGTAATTTAACAATATTTCAATCTCCATCGCTTGTTATATTCGCATATCTAAGAAAAATTAAAAAATACATATGAAATAAACCTCTAGTTACCACCAGTATCGACAAACGGACCGTCGGTAGGTACTGTAAGAATATTTATTTCCCGTTTATTTATTTATTTATTATTGATTTTTTACTTACAGTTGAGCAGTGACGGCTTTAATTTTGGCGGCCATGCCACTCCATTATCGCCACTAACTACTTGTACTGCCGATATCGATCCTGGTCATATGCCAGGCCTACGGTCTTTGGTCGAGGTTTGGCGGGCCGAGCTACCGGCAATTAGCAGGAGGCTACGTGGCTGGTTGATTGGTTTTTGCGGCACTTCTGCTGCCTGGGCTTGGAGCTCGTGAAGCCGAGAGTTGTTAAGCTGGTCGCAGCCAAAGTTTCCTGCCGGGATTAAGTACTGATAGCGGCGAGTTACAGGAAGGGCACCTGAAGCAGCGTGCAACATAGTCAGCAAACACCTGGCCAACTCTGGAGGCTTAAACATTACGGAGCCTGTAGACCTTCACGGATTGGAGGTAATAACACCACTGCTTGGAATCCTGAATGTCATGGTTTCTTCGCACCTGAGTGGAGTTGAGTGTTGATCTTTTATTGATGCGTATTACCGGAAGGCTAAGTCTATGTTAGTGGTAATTAGACTAGTCATGTTCATTCCGCTATATCTCCTCTCTCTCTCTCTCTCTTTTTCTCTCTCTCTCTCTCTCTCTCTCTCTTTGTCTTCCATTTTGGTGTGAAAATGCTTTGATCTGTAATGTAAGATGTGGTCAGGATTGTTGGGGAAAAAAGTAAAGGATATTTAAGAGATTGTTGGAGTCGCGTATATTCTGCACGATCGTAAATGCGGCTCACATATACGCCGACCACAATCAGGGTTGCTAGCTCAAAGATAATCAGAAGTTACATGAGACTGTTACTATTATTGCCGTTAAATTAATTGTCGCGAAAAGAGGGATAATGGGAGAATGTAACCACCTACGTAGCCTAAGGATTTTTACTTACGATAAATAATGTTCATTGAGAGCGAGTTGACTTCATTTTCGATTAAGCATTTCCTTGATAGAAATAAATTTAACTGCAAACTCAAAGATATCGTATGGAAAACTTAAGCCTTGTTGCCTACTGCAGTTAAATCTATCTATGCAGTTGCGTAATAGTTCTTATAAAATGAACTTGCAAATATTAATACTCGAAAATTACTGCTTTTGTTGTTGTGGTCTTCAGTCCAAAGACTGGCTTGATGCAGTTTTCAATGCTGCTCTATCCTTTGCAAGCCTCTTCGTCTCCGAGTAACTACTGAAGTCTACATCACCCCGAATCCGGTTTCTGTATTCATCTCTTGCTCTACGATTTTACCATACACACTTTCCTCCCGTACTAAATTACTGATCCCTTGATGCCTCAGAATGTGTCCTCCTAACCGATCCCTTCTTTTGGTCAGGTTGTACCACAAATTTCTCTTCTCCCCTATTCTATTCAGCATCTCCTCATTAGTGAAGTGATCTATCCATCTAATCTTCAGCATTTTCCTGTAGCATCACATTTCAAAAGGTTCTATTCTCTTCTTGTTTAAATAGTTTATCGACCATGTTTCACTTCCATACGCGGTTGCACACCATACAAATACTCCATACAAACACTCCCTACAAATACTTACTCGATGTTAACAAATTTCTCTTCTTCAGATACGCTTTTCTTGCCATTGCTAGTTTACATTTTATTACTAGTTATTGCCAATATTCAAAATATTTATAATGTAAACTTGAGGGTGAAGCCCAATATTTGAGCAAATACTTAGTGCATCTGAACAGCTAAGCGACTTAATTCCTCAAAAGTAGAAACAAAAGTAGTCGATCTTGGAACCAAGTCCTTTTTAACTTTAATGAGATAAGATGTCGATGTTTACAAAGAATAGTTTTACACTGTATGTTACTCTTTGATACTAAAATACATATTTTATTTACATACTCAAAATATATTTTATTGACGAGTCGTAGATTTTATAGCTATCTGTCTTATTAGCTTCGGTTTTTATCGACAGAGATATACTTTGCTTTGTATCTGTTTTAGCCTTCACATCTACACATGTGGTATAGTTTAATTAAATCTCTATTGGGCTTTCCAGGAGACGTCACAACGCCTCCGAGTGATTGTGTGGATGGTCACCAGTCAGTGTAACTGATTTTAATCTGTTTGTTCCAGATAGTATTCATTGCAAGTGTATGAATGCTCTCTGTTGTAAACTGAGTTGATGTAATTGGGGCTGCAATAACGTTTGTGTCGAAGTCAATGCACTGTTAAAAGACGGTGTGCCCTGATGTTTGTATTTACAAGTGACTGTAGTTCACATCGCCATTTTTCAGGTAACATTAAGGAGCATAAAGCTCGTGAGTATTACGTGTAGCCATCTCCGTAATAAGCTAATATTCCCTACATCTTAGGTATTGCCGTTTGTGCCCTTATTGGGCAGATTACTGTTTACTTTGTGATGCATGTTGGCAGGGTCGTTCTGGCAGCGGAAGACACGTTCCTGTTTCCTGGGCCCGGTGGACAGCCGAGTTTTCTTCCTGCTGTGGTGAGACTTCCGTCGTCGCACGATGTCTATCTTTGCCTGCAACCAGGCACCGCTACCACCTGCCTCATGTTAGCTCATGTTGAGTAAATTTAATCGTTTTATACGGACCACGGTGGATTGTCGCCCAATTAATTCCAGAACCCTTCTTCTACTCAAATATTGAGAGTTGAGCAAGCACAAATGTCTTAAGGTGTAATGCGCAAATTGGAAGTTCCTTGTGACTATATTTGCCCTTTAAAAACTCGTTTAAGTCTTGCAGACCCTGTTTGCTACTTCTGGAACATGTTACGTTGTAAAGGCTTTTACATATGAGTATGAACTGTCGAGTTTTTTTATACACAGTCATTAGCTAACTCTATTCATGGTCAAACTTGTGTAGCTGCTGCCAGTTTCCTCCTATAACTGGTTGCTGTAACTTGTCACCTTTCTTGTATTTTCAGGGACTATATCGATATTTAAGGGCAATTATTAATGTTTCTGCTGGTGTGCACCAGTTTGGAGTCACATTTAAATTGTATACTTTCCCAGCTTTTCTTGTATTTTAGTAGATCGTATATTTTATTGCTTAAGGGATTTTCTTAAGATTTGTAAATTGTTAATGGCTTTCCAGCAGCCACAATCAGTGGTGTGACTTGTTCTTTCTGTATTTTGGATGGGATTTGTCCATTTGTTTAAAGTTTTATCCATGCTTGTGTATTGTTAATATCTTTAGTGGGAGTCATTTGTAATTCATTAACCTATAAAACTCAGTTTGTTGAACCAGCTTGAAGTCATTTCTAGTTGGTGTCACTTCTTACTTGTATTTAGGGACTTATTTGTATACCTGGTTTTAAGCCCTGTTCTTAATGGTATGAACTGTTAAGAGCTTTTATTAATGAATCGATCCTGTGAAAGTTCTCTGAATTATTATGAGCGTTGCTATTTATATTTTGACGAGATTTTTGATTTGTAATCACAATATTGGTTATTAGGCAATAAATTGTATTCCAAGAAATGACAAATGACGAAATATGTGAGTCCACCTTCCATGTGTTTTTTCTTAAAATTATCCCAACCCTTGTGATGAGGTATCAACAGTATTATTTAAGTATGACGGCCATCCTAATGTGACGTCACGATATAAAGAAAATTCCCCATCACTGAAACTGATGTCAGTAGTAAAACGCATTACTACAGCGAACAGTAAAATGCACGAATATACTTAAATAATATTAGCACACTGTCGACATTCAGGTTTTTCCTCCTGCGTGCAGTGCCTGTATACATGTTCCTTTCAGGGCAGTCCGCTGAGTTGCATAGTCTGCTATCACTAACTTTCTGTGTTGCACTCAAACGTAGGCAAAACTACAGGCTGAATAAAACATGTTTGGCTCTGAGCACTATGGGACTCAACTGCTGAGGTCATAAGTCCCCTAGAACTTAGAACTACTTAAACCTAACTAACCTAAGGACAACACACACATCCATGCCCGAGGCAGGATTCGAACCTGCGACCGTAGCGGTCGCGCGGTTCCAGACTGTAGCGCCAGAACCGCTCGGCCACCAGCGGCCGGCAATAAAACATGTTTCAGAAACTTTGTGGATGTCTTCATGACATCAAAACATCACTAAAAATTGATATAAACATGGGTTCAAAAATCTTTGGTTATTGTGGTGGTGTGATTTACCTCAAATGTGAATTTTGGTCAGTTTATTGTTTACAGTTGGTAATGGTACCTTCTTTGTCGAATCGAATCGAGAACAAATGCCGACGCGAATAGCTTAGAAGTAGATAGCCCCAGTATAGCGAAGCATCTTAAAGCAGGAAGGAGTACGCTGATGCAATTGCCCCATAGTTAGCAATCAAATACAGCCGCTCGTTCGACGAAAGTTCCGTACCAAAAGATGGAAAGCTGCCCACGCCGCACCACTATACACAAAAGGAAATAGGGCTATCTACTGAATTACAGACCCATATCACTAACGTCGACTTACAGAAGGATTTCCGAACATAGATGTGTTCATACGTTATGAATCACCTGTAGGGTAACGGTGTTTTTGACACACAGTCAGCACGCATTCAGAAAATGTCGTTCTTATGGAACCCCCCCCCCCATGAACCATAGACCTTGCCGTTTGTGGGGAGGCTTGCGTGCCTCAGCGATACAGATGGCCGTACGTTGGTACAACCACAACGGAGGGGTATCTGTTAAGAGACCAGACAAAAGCGTGGTTCCTGAAGAGGGGCAGCAGCCTTTTCAGTAGTTGCAGAGCTAACAGTCCGGATGATTGACTGATCTGGCATTGTAACACTAACCAAAAGGGACTTGCTGTGCTAGTACTGCGAACGGCTGAAAGCAAGGGGAAACTACAGCCGTAATTTTTCCCGAGGGTATGCAGCATTACTGTATGGTTAAATGATGATGGCGTCCTCTTGGGTAAAATATTCCGGAGGTAAAATAGTCCCCCATTCGGATCTCCGGTCTTAGACTACTCAAGAGGACGTCGTTATCAGGAGAAATAAAACTAGCGTTCTACGGATCGGAGCGTGGAATGTCAGATCCCTTAATCGGGCAGGTAGGTTAGAAAATTTTTAAAGGGAAATGGATAGGTTAAGGTTAGATATAGTGGGAATTAGTGAAGTTCGGTGGCAGGAGGAACAAGACATTTGGTCAGGTGAATACAGGGTTATAAACACAAAATCAAATAGGGGTAATGCAGGAGTAGGTTTAATAATAAATAAAAAAACAGGAGTGCGGCTAAGCTACTAATAACAGCATAGTGAACGCATTATTGTGGCCAAGATACACACGAAGCCCATGCCTACTACAGTAGTACAAGTTTATATGCCAACTAGCTCTGCAGATGATGATGAATTTCAAGAAATGTATGATGAGACAAAAGAAATTATTCAGGTAGTGACGGGAGGCGAAAATTTAATAGTCATGGGTAACTGGAATTTGAGAGTATGAAATGGGAGAGAAGGAAACAGAGTAGGTGAATACAGATTGAGGATAAGAAAAGAAAGAGGAAGTAGTCTGGTAGAATTTTGCACAGAGCATAACTTAATCATAGCTAACACATGGTTCAAGAATCATAAAACAAGGTTGTATACATGGAAGAATCCTGGAGATGCTAGAAGGTATCAGTTAGATTATATATTGGCAAGACAGAGATTTAGGAACCAGGTTTTAAATTGTAAGGCATTTCCAGGGGAAGATGTGGTTATGAACTGTAGATTAAAACTGAAGAAACTGCAAAAAGGTGGGAATTTAAGGAGATGGGACCTGTATAAACTGACTAAACCAGAGGTTGTACTGAGTTTCAGAGAGAGCATAAGGCAAGAATTGATAGGAATGGGGGAAAGAAATACAGTAGAAGAAGAATGGGTAGCTCTGAGGGAAGAAGTAGTGAAGGCAGCAGAGACTAAAGTAGGTAAAAAGAAAAGGTCTAGTAGAAATCCTTGGGTAACAGAAGAAATATTAAATTTAATTGATGAAAGGAGAAAATATAAAAATGCAGTAAATGAAGCAGACAAAAAGGAAATCAAACGTCCCAAAAATGAGATCGACAGGAAGTGCAAAATGGCTAATCAGGGATGGCTAGAATACGAATGTAAGGATGTAGAGACTTATCTCACTAGGGGCAAGATAGATAATGCCTACAGGAAAATTAAAGAGACCTTTGGAGGAAAGAGTGCCACTTGTATGAATATCAAGAGCTCAGATGGAAAATCAATATCAAACAAAGAAGGGAAAGCAGAAAAGTGGAAGGAGTCTATACAAGGGCGATGTACTTGAGGACAATATTATGGAAATGGAAAAGGATGTAGATGAAGATGAAATGGGAGATACGATACTGCGTGAAGAGTTTGACAGAGCACTGAAAGACCTGAGTCGAAACAAGGCCCAAGGAGTAGACAACATTCCATTAGGTCTACTGACGGCCTTGGGAGAGCCAGTCCTGAGAAAACTCTACCATCTGGTGAGCAAGATGTATGGGACAGGCGAAATACCCTCAGACCTCAAGAAGAATATAATAATTCCAATCCCAAACAAAGCAGGTGTTGACAGATGTGAAAATTACCGAACTATCAGTTTAATAAGTCACAGCTGCAAAATACTAACGCGAATTCTTTACAGACGAATGGAAAAACTATAGAAGCCGACCTCGGGGATGATCAGTTTGGATTCTGTGAAAATGTTGGAACACGTGAGGCAATACTGAACTTACGACTTATCTTAGAAGAAAGGTTAAGGAAAGGCAAACCTACGTTTCTAGCATTTGCAGACTCAGAGAATGCTTTTGACAATGTTGACTAGAATACTCACTTTCAAACTCTAAAGGTGGCAGGGGTAAAATACAGGGAGCGAAAGACTATTTACAATTTGTACAGAAACCAGATGGCAGTTATAAGAGTCGAGGGGCATGAAAGGGTAGCTGTGGTCGGGAAGGGAGAGAGACAGGGTTGTAGCCTCTCCCCGACGTTATTCAATCTGTATATTGAGCAAGCAGTAAAGGAAACAAAAGAAAAATTCGGAGTAGGTATTAAAATCCATGGAGAAGAAATAAAAACTTTGAGGTCCGCGGATGACGTTGTAATTCTGTCAGAGACAGCAAAGGATTTGGAAGAGCAGTTGAGCGGAAAGGAGGATATAAGATGAACATCAACAAAAGCAAAACGAGGATAATGGAATGTAGTCGAATTAAGTCGGGTGATGCTGAGGGAATTAGATTAGGAAATGAGATACTTAAAGTAGTAAAGGAGTTTTGCTATTTGGGAATCAACGTTACTGATGATTGTCGATGTAGAGAGGATATAAAATGTAGACTGGCAATGGAAAGGAAACCGTTTCTGAATAAGAGAAATTTGTTAACATCGAGTATAGATTTTAGTGTCAGGAAGTCGTTTCCGAAAGTATTTGTATTGGGTGTAGCCATGTATGGAAGTGAAACATGGACGATAAATAGTTTGAACAAGAAGAGAATAGAAGCTTTCGAAATTTGTTGCTACAGAAGAATGCTGAAGATTAGATGGGTAGATCACACAACTAATGAGGAGGTATTGAATAGAATTGGGGAGAAGATGAGTTTGTGGCACAACTTGACAAGAAGAAGAGAGCGGTTGGTAGGATATGTTCTGAGGCATCAGGGGATCACAAATTTAGCATTGGAGGGCAGCGTGGAGGGTAAAAATCGTAGAGGGAGGCCAAGAGATGAATGCACTTTGCAGATTCAGAAGGATGTAGGTTGCTGTAAGTACTGAGAGATGAAGAAGCTTGCATAGGATAGAGTAGCATGGAGAGCTGAACCAAAACAGTCTGAGGGCTGAAGACCACAACTACATGGAACAAAACTGCCTCTTTATTCGCGCGAGGTAATGAGTGCTAGCGACAGAGGATTTCGAATTCATTCCATATTCCTAGATGTAAACAGGCTTTTGGTACCATTTCTCGCAAGAGACTTCTTATCAATTTGTGTTGAAGGTTGCAGTACGCAGTTTCGAAAGTGATTTCCCGCGTTCCGCAAGCAGGCGTTATCGTCCCTACGCTGTTCCTGGTCTACATAAACGTTTAGACGATAATCTGACCAGTCCTCACGGATTATTTGCAGATGATGCTGTCAATTACCGTCCAGAAATGTCATCAGAAGATCTAATCCAATGGCAATGTACTTAGATACAGTATTTAAATGATGCGAAGAACAGTAATCGTCTCTCAGCAAGGAAAAAATGTGATGTCATCCACATGAGTACCAAAAAATGTGGTAAATTTTATTTACATGATAAATCACAAAAATCTAAAGGCCATCAATTCGACAAAAAACCTAGGAATTAAAATGAGAAACAACTTAAACTTGAACTATCACATAGATAATGTTGCAGGAAAACCAAACCAAAGACTACGTCTTATTAGTAACACACTATAAAAGGTATGATAAAGAAAATGCCTACACTACGCTTGTTCGTCCTCTGCTAGAATATTGCTGTGATATATGGGATCCTTACCAGATAGGACTGACGGAGGACACTGAAAAAGCACAAAGAGGGTCAGCTCGTTTTTTATTATCCTGAAACGGGGGAGGGAGTGTCACGGATACGATAATCGAGTTGGGATGACAATTATTAAAACAAAAGCCTTTCGTTGCGGCGAGTCTTTTCAGGAAATGTCAGTCACCAACTTTTTCCTCCGAATGCGAAAATATTTTATTGTTGCGAACCTGCATAGGAAGAAACGATCATCATAATAAAATAAGAGAAGTCGGAGCTCATACGGAAAGGTTTTTGTGTTGATTTTTCCCATTCGCTATTAGAGAGCGTAACGGTAGAAAATCTGAAGGTAGTTCGAAGTACCCTCTGCCAGGCACTTATGTGTGAATTGCAGAGTAGTCATGTAGATGCAGCTGTAGATGTCTGGTTGTAGTCAACTATGATTAAGTTCCATCACAGCACATCACAACGATGTAATCAGCGTCTAAAGTGACAGCTATGCACTAGGTCTACGTGTGTGGCCTGTCAGGTGAGAATGCTGAACCTTACTCTGCGAGCAAATTGTGCAACAACGTTTTTACGGCTCCTCCTACGCTTGCGAGAGACAGGCTCACTTGAGAAGAGTGTTTTTGATGCTGGATGCCAACATGCTGTACGAACGCCAGAGACTGAAGAACGAGATTTTCGTATCGTGGATGAAACTCTGTCAACTAGTACAAGGACAATAATTGGGAGAGGGGAAGGCGTTATTCACATGACAGTGCAAAACTTTCCACATGAAAGTCTTCCGTATCGATATCACCCTCAAGGAGTGCAAGGATTAAATGAGGCAGTCTTTCAGCCAAGAATGACATTCTGTTAACACATATTAATATAGTGCAATGTTTCTGTAGTTCTTAACATGAACCTTATTCACTGATAAGGCTTGCATTTCACTTGACGGTGTCTCCAACTACCATAAAAATCATACCTTGATCCACGTAACTCTCATGAAGTGCGGCAAGAAAGACATTGAGACGTGCGGTAGAATTGTTCATGACCATCTCATTAGCCCCACATCCTTCCGCAACGTCATACTGGACAAACTTGTCTGCAGTACTTCAGATGCGGGTTGCTTCACTTGCGAATGCTTGATGAAGTACTTTACCACTAGACGGCATCCGACGAATGTGGTTTACCAAGGATGGAGCACTGGTAGTTCGCCAAAATCTCGATAACGTTTGTGGAACAGGCGGGTGCCGCTACCACTCAGGTCCGTACACCGTTTTAAGTCTACTTACGGTGTACTCAATGTATGTGACGAAAACAGTGTAAGATGTTACCGCTTAACTTTACTGATATTTGCGCCCGGCAAGAGCGTGAATAGAGCACTTATTTGGCGGAGAGGACACAAGAAAAATCATAATAATATGCGGGACCTGAATCTATACTTTCGTAAAATAATTCTCTACACTCTGATTATTCAACAGCGCGCGACTCACCGCCTTGTTAATATAGGATTGCGTGAGGCGCTTTTAGCATTTGTTAAAACTGAGGTCTACGTAGAGCGTTCATACTGACAATGAATAAAAAAAACTGAATCCCAGGGATTGTATGTTGTGTTATCACATTAAAATATTGCTGCAGGATATCCTTCCTGTAGTGAACTTTAATTAAAAGAAATCTTGTACTGAAAAAAAGTATTTCCCTTTTTCTTAACGTAATAATCTTCGTTCTGCCGAGAAGTGGCCAATATCTGAACTTAATGGAATGTTCTAGGTTTTCGCTTTCATACAACATTAAATAGTATATTCACTTTCTTTTCTTTAATAATTATGGTCCAAGTCTTTTAATGCGTCCATTGATGACGAAACGCAGTGAAATTTATTATGAAATTTTTCCTGCGCGAAATGTCTGCCAAGAATGGTCGATTGTTCGACAGTTCTTGTCGTTCATCCAGCGTGCTGAAGAACTTACAAAAAATATTTTTATTTCTGCATGAAGATGACTCGGCATATGAAGGAAAAAATGCACAATCAGCATAAATTATCGAATATTATTTAAAATTTACAACTTACAACGCGTAATGGCCGCCGTAGCGCGTATTAGCTACGAACTAGAACAGAGAGTGAGTAATAACGCTGGTTTTTTTCGTCAGCGAATAAAAGATTAATTAATAAAGATACCCTATACAGTTATCTTATAGTCTCTTTGCACCATTATTGTTTCATGTTCTTATAAATTACCTTTATGAGAGCTAATTGCACGCTCATTTTCAGAGTTTTCTACTATTTTCATTTTACTTTGTTTTGTGTCTGACATTTCGCCGCACGTTTTAATATTTTGTATACTAGTATATCGGTAAAAGGGCCCCCTGGTATGAAAGGGCCAAAAAAAACTTGAGGTTTGCTAACATCATATCACCTTCACAATAACACATGTTCCTTCTCACACGTGGTTTTCTAGACACATTTCACTTTACGTCTCTTTTGTTTTTTACACATATGCGTATACATACAGTATATATATATATATATATATATATATATATATATATATATATATCACTTTACAGTGATGCACAATTTACAATTAATTTCTTACAAAGAACATTTTCCTTTTTTACGTGGTTACATCTATTTCGACTATCGGCATTGCTCTACTTTTTGCCCTACCACGACGCGTGAGAACAGCTTGGTATTATTGAACAACCTCGGTAACCAATAACTTTACTCCCCCCTCCCCAACTCCGGAGTCATCAAACTGTTCACACTCCCATTACAATCAATTATTGGCAGTGAAAGATATTATAGTTTGATTATATTGATCTGTAGACGATCATTTTTACAGAAATTAGTCTTGCACAATATTTACAAGCTACATATCTGATTCATGTCATTGGGCATATAATATGAAAATATGCGGTTGATGGTTAATTTTACTAAGTTAGTTCACCTTTTTAGTGCATACACTTTCAATGTACGACCCCTTTACATAGGTAACATGATACATTGTTGTTGTTGTGATCTTCAGTCCTGAGACTGGTTTGATGCAGCTCTCCATGCTAATCTATTCTGTGCAAGCTCCTTCATCTCCCAGTACCTCCTGCAACCTACATCCTTCTGAATCTGCTTAGTGTATTCATCTCTTGGTCTCCCTCTACGAATTTTACCCTCCACGCTGCCCTCCAATGCTAAATTTGTGATCCCCTGATGCCTCAGGACATGTCCTACCAACCGATCCCTTCTTCTAGTCAAGTTGTGCCACAAACTTCTCTTCTCCCCAATCCTATTCAATACCTCCTCATTAGTTACGTGATCTACCCACCTAATCTTCAACATTCTTCTGTAGCACCACATTTCGAAAGCTTCTATTCTCTTCTTGTCCAAACTATTTATTGTCCATGTTTCACTTTCATACATGGCTACACTCCATACAAACACTTTCAGAAACGACTTCCTGACACTTAAATCTATACTCGATGTTAACAAATTTCTCTTATTCAGAAACGCTTTCCTTTCCATTGCCAGTCTACATCTTATATCCTCTCTACATCGACCATCAACAGTTACTTTGCTTACCAAATACCAAAACTCCTTTACTGCTTTAAGTGTCTCATTTCCTAATCTACTTCCCTCACCATCACCCGAATTAATTCGACTACATTCCATTATCCACGTTTTGCTTTTGTTGATGTTCATCTTATATCCTCCTTTCCGCTCAACTGCTCTTCCAAGTCCTTTGCTGTCTCTGACAGAATTACAATGTCATCGGCGAATCTAAACATTTTTATTTCTTCCCCCTGGATTTTAATACCTACTCCGAATTTTTCTTTTGTTTCCTTTACTGCTTGCTCAATATACAGATTGAATAACATCGGGGAGAGGCTACAACCCTGTCTCACCCCCTTCCCAACCACTGCTTCCCTTTCATGCCCCTCGACTCTTATAATTGCCATCTGGTTTCTGTACAAATTGTAAATAGCCTTTCGCTCCCTGTATTTTACTCCTGCCACCTTCAGAATTTGAAAGAGGGTATCCCAGTCAACATTGTCAAAAGCTTTTTCTAAGTCTACAAATGCTAGACGCGTAGATTTGCTTTTTCTTAATCTAGCTTCTAAAATAAGTAGGGCCAGTATTGCCTCACGTGTCCCCATATTTCTACGGAATCCAAACTGATCTTCCCCAAGGTCGGCTTCTACCAGTTTTTCCATTCGTCTGTAAATAATTCGCGTTAGTATTTTGCAGCTGTGACTTATTAATCTGATAGTTCGGTAATTTTCACATCTGTCAACACCTGGTTTCTTTGGAATTGGAATTATTATATTCTTCTTGAAGTCTGAGCGTATTTCGCCTGTCTCGTACTTCTTGCTCTCCAGATGGTAGAGTTTTGTCAGGACTGGTTCTCCCAAGGCCCTCAGTAGTTCTAATGGAATATTGTCTACTCCCGGGGCCTTGTTTCGGCTCAGGTCTTTCAGTACTCTGTCAAACTCTTCACGCAGTATCGTATCTCCCATTTCATCTTCATCTACATCCTTTTCCATTGCCATAATATTGTCCTCAAGTACATCGCCCTTGTATGGACTCCTTCCACTTTTCTGTTTTCCCTTCTTTTCTTGGAATTGGTTTTCCATCTGAGCTCTTGATATTCATACAAGTGGCTCTCTTTCCTCCAAAGGTCTCTTTAATTTTCCTGCAGGTAGTATCTATCTTGCCCCTAATGAGATAAGTCTCTACATCCTTACATTCGTATTCTAGCCATCCCTGATTAGCCATTTTGCACTTCCTGTCGATCTCATTTTAGAGACGTTTGTATTCCTTTTTGCCTGCTTCATTTACTGCATTTTTATATTTTCTCCTTTCATCAATTAAATTCAGTATTTCTTCTGTTACCAAGGTTTTCTACTAGCCCTCGTCTTTTGACCTACTTTATCCTCTGCTGCCTTCACTACTTCATCCCTCAGAGCTACCCATTCGTCTTCTACTGTATTTCTTTCCCCCATTCCTGTCAATTGTTCCCTTATGTTGTCTCTGAAACTCTGTACAATCTGATACGTTTTAGTATCTCCAGGATTCTTCCATGTATACATCCTTCATTTATGATTCTTGAACCAAGTGTTAGCTATGATTAAGTTATGCTCTGTGCAAAATTCTACCAGACGGCTTCCTATTTCATTTCGTAGCCCCAATCCATATTCACCTACTCTGTTTCCTTCTCTCCCTTTTCCTACTGTCTAATTCCAGTCAACCATGACCATTAAATTTTCGTCTCCCTTCACTAATTTCTTTTATCTCATCATACATTTCTTCAATTTCTTCGTCATCTGCCGAGCTAGTTGGCATATAAACTTGTACTAAGTCAACAAGTCATTTGTGGGTCGGAAAAGTCATCATGGAAAAACGTGCGCTCTGGAGTTCCCCAAGGCTCCGTCCTTGGTCCATTACTCTTCTCACTGTACATTAATGATATTTCTTCAGTGATTCACTCCTGCAACTACCATCTATATGCCGACGACATCCAACTGTACATAAGTGCAAGCCCCAAGAACATTGCTGACGCAGTAGCGAGTATGAACGCGGATCTTTGCTCTGTTTCTCGATGGGCACAGAACCTAGGTCTGAAACTAAACCCCAAGAAATCCCAGGTCATACTTATATCTCATCCAAAGTTAATCAGTCGGCACTTTCACGAAACAGTCCCTCAAATACACCTCAATGGTACCCAACTACCATACCAAAAAACAGTAAAAGACCTTGGAATAATCTTGGATGAACACCTAAACTGGGAAGAACAAACAGTCACAGCTTGCCGGAAATCGCTCTCCTCCCTACATGCAATTCAGAAATTTAGAAAAATATTTCCAACCCATGTTAAACAAAAATTAGTCCAAACACTAGTCTTGCCTAATCTTTACTACTGTGATGTAGTTCAACACGGCACAAGTAGTGAAAATTCGAGACGCCTCGAGCTAGTGATGAACGCTTGCGTTAGATACGTATGCAATATACGGTTGTATGATCATATCAGTCCTTCATACTCCCAGCTAGGTTGGATACGCCCACATAAGGCGCGCGATCTCCACACGATGTGCTTACTTCATCGATTTCTTAGCCACTGGTGCCCCCAATACTTATCTTCTCACATTAAACACCTATCATCATTCCACAACCGCAATACCAGATCGGATACGTCTAGCATCTTGGCTGTACCTTTACATAACACAAAATCTTTCTCCATGTCATTCTCCATCTCAGCCATACGACTATGGAACGCGCTCCCCTGTGATCTGCGTCTTATCCGGAACTACTCAACATTCAAGAGGGAACTCAAAACTTACATATTAGGGACGGTATAGCCACCATTGTTGGGCCCCTCTCATCTCTTTCTTTCTCCTCTCCATCATAGCTTCGAATTTTACCATTCTATTTCTCTTCCTCTAACCTATCTACCTCTTCTATATCTCTTTCACCCCATTCTATCGTCTTATGTCTCTGCTTGATGAGAATAACTCACAAGCTGCAAGAATATAACGAGAAAATTCCCAACTAGCAATAGGACTGACATTCATAAAAGAAAAATATGTTTACTTTCATATACATAGTCATTATTATTATTATTTTTACTATTATTATTATTCTTGATTGTTATAATTAATTTTTGATTGTTATAATTATCATTGTACTACGTTTATAATCTCTATTTTTTTTCTTAACATTAATACTGTATAACATGTAATATGTCCTTAATGTTCTGTAGAAACTGAAATTTGTTGAATCTGAGTATGCCTGGTTAGGTGTAAGAGAGGGCCTGAAGGCCCTAATCTTGCCAGGTAAAATAAATGCATAAATAAATAAATAAATAAATAAATACTACTGTAGTAGGCATGGGCTTCGTGTCTATCTTGGTCACTATAATACGTTCACTATGCTGTCTGTAGTAGCTTACCCGCACTCCTATTTTTTTTTATTCATCATTAAACCTACTCCTGCATTACCCCTATTTGATTTTGTATTTATAAGTCTGTATTCACCTGACCAAAAGTCTTGTTCCTGCTGCCACAAAACTTCACTAATTCCCACTATGTCAAACTTTAACCTATCCATTTCCCATTTTAAATTTTCTAACCTACCTGCCCGATTAAGGGATCTGACATTCCACGCTCCGATCCGTAGAATGTCAGTTTTCTTTCTCCTGATAACGACGTCCTCTTGAGTAGTCCCCGCCCGGAGATCCGAATGGGGGACTATTTTACCTCCAGAATATTCTACCCAAAAAGACGCCATCATCATTTAACCACACAGTAAAGCTGCATGCCCTCGGGAAAAATTACGGCTATAGTTTCCCCTTGCTTTCAGCCGTTCGCAGTACCACAACAGCAAGGCCGTTTTGGTTAGTGTTACAAGGCCAGATCAGTCAATCATCCAGACTGTTGCCCCTGCAACTACTGAAAAGGCTGATGCCCCTCTTCAGGAACCACATGTTTGTCTGGCCTCTCAACAGATACCCCTGCGTTGTGGTTGCACCTACGGTACGGCTATCTGTATCGTTGAGGCACGCAAGCCTCACCACCAACGGCAAGGTCCATGGTTCATGGGGGGAGGACATGATACATACAGCACAAAAACCTCTCGCAGTCAATATTGCCGATGCTCTCGTCGGTTAACTTTGTTGTTTGATGCCTGTGGAATGCTGGGCAAATGAACGGGAACTTGCCTCCTGCCGCCAGTCGCTGAACGCTGGACAGCTGCGCATCGCCGTCGTCTTAGTAGCGGGTCCGGCCCACCGCGTGCCTATCACCTGTTGGACGGGAGGCCGGCTCCGCTATCCCGAAGCAAGCTTGAAACAAGTTCACTGTGCATCAGCTTTCTTATCATGAAGATATATGCACATATAAGCTGAAAAAAAAATGTTTTGAATAATTCACAACCACTCTTCAGCCACACATGCTACTGTCTTGTTGTTTGTGTATGTACTTTGTTTTGAACGTCACTAATCCAGCACTTTACAACATTGAGGATTAGGCTTCTACTGTTTCACTGGTTTATCAAATACACAACTCATAGCTTTCCAACAGCTCCCGTCATACACGCACTGCATATTCACTTCCTTGAGCATTCATACAGTCGTCGTGTTCCGTTTGGATTTTTTGTTGTATGTTGGTCCATCTGTCACTTCAAGCGTTGAGATGTCCCGTGTTTTCACGTTACTCACTGCCGCATGTGGATTCCACGCTTTGACAGTGCATCTAACACTTTTATGCATATGATATTTCAGCAGTTTTGTACACTGCATATAACTATTCTGCACGGGAAACTTCACATTAATACTTAAACATTTCCAAACGCTACGGACTTTGGCCATAAATTTATATACTATTTACAGATTCACAGTCTTTCTTGTGTATCACAGTTCTTCTTTACTGCGATGTGCTCACCACTTTATCCACCTACACACTTCGTGGATTTGTCTTTTGTTTGTTTGCAGGCTTTGACCTTTCACTGTCGATACTTCAGCGTCCAGATTGTTCGACACTTAAAATGTGTTCATGAATGTCTTCCCATCTTTGCATGGACCTTCCTCTCACAGCACTATTTTAGATACTGGGTCAGTGACGTTCTTTCTAAACCTTTTAAGCAGGAGAACGGTGTCGCGCAATGCAGTGATCTGAGGCTGACTTTGGCACAGCTATTAGTAGTATCACATTAGTAGTTAAATTTCCTGTCTATTGTTCTTTGTTTGTTGACGACTTTTCTGTATCTTGTTCCTCCACGAGACTTTTAACAACAACTCGTCAAATGCAACTGTCTCTTCGACATTTGGGCAAGAGGATGGAGAATAAGGGATTTAAACTCTCAACCGATAGGTCTGCGTGAATTCTTTTTAACCGCTCACTTCCTGTTTTAAAATTTTATGAGCTGATGATGATGAACACCTTAATTTTAAAGATGTAGTGAGGATTATAGGCCTAACATTTAACTCTAAACTTAAGTTGCCGCCACGCTTTAGGGATATAAAACGACAGTCCCTCCATGTACTCAATATTTTAAAATGTCTTAGACATAACCCATGGGAAGCAGACCGAACGGGTGAGCCCCAGTTTTTCAGGGACTTCTAACGATGTTGGCTTGATTATGGATACACGACGTATGGGTCTGCAAGGCCCTCTTATTTAAAAAATGCTGCCCGTGGTAAGCAATGAAAGAATTCAGCTGGCCGCTGACGTTTTTAGATCAGTAGTTCTCAACGTTTCTAAGACCATGTTATTTGAGTGTATGTGTGTGTGTGTGTGTGTGTGTGTGTGTGTGTGTGTTGTTGGAATGAATGACGAAGGAATTCGTGGTACGTCGCAAGTGCTACTCGCAACTCCTAAGAAAAGAAAGCTAACTACCCACGCTGAGGGTATATCCTTGTCACAAAAGATGCTTCCCCTGCATTACTCTTCTCCATTGCGGCACTAGCTTGCCCTGCACACTGCAAACTCATTTAAAAACAAAGAAGTGCAGGTGTGTACACCATACTTACTGTTCGTCAGTCACTTCATTGCTGCACTCCTTACTTCTGAACTGGTAGAAACTGGACGACCTCAAGCTGTTAATGCTATGTGTCTAATTACTCTAATGATAATGATAATAACACTGTGTACAGCACTATATTGGCCCTTATGTAGTTACAGCTTTGTCGTGGTGTCAATTTCCATGAATTATTTATCTCTTTCGATGCAACTAGTGAAGCAATTTCTCGACTATTGTAGGCACTACCAACAACTACGAGAAGACATTTTCATGAGATATTTAGCATTTGTTATGTGCAGAGTTTTACAGAGCACTGAAAGACCTGAGTCGAAACAAGGCCCTGGCAATAGATAACATTCCATTAGAACTACTGACGGCCTTGGGAGAGCCAGTCCTGACAAAACTCTACCATCTGGTCAGCAAAATGTATGAGACAGGCGAAATACACTCAGACTTCAAGAAGAATATAATAATTCCAATCCCAAAGAAAGCAGGCGTTGACAGATGTGAAAATTACCGAACTATCTCTTTCATAAGTCACGGCTGCAAAATACTAACGCGAATTCTTTACAGACGAATGGAAAAACTGGTAGAAGCCGACCTTGGGGAAGATCAGTTTGGATTCCGTAGAAATATGGGGACACGTGAAGCAATACTGACCCTACTTATTTTAGAAGCTAGATTAAGAAACGGCAGAACTACGTTTCTAGCATTTGTAGACTTAGAAAAAGCTTTTGACAATGTTGACTGGAATACTCTCTTTCAAATTCTGAAGGTGGCAGGAGTAAAATACAGGGAGCGAAAGGCTATTTACAATTTGTACAGAAACCAGATGGCAGTTATAAGAGTCGAAGGGCATGAAAGGGAAGCAGCGGTTGGGAAGGGGGTGAGGCAGGGTTGTAGCCTCTCCCCGATGTTACTCAATCTGTATATTGAGCAAGCAGTAAAGGAAACAAAAGAAAAATTCGGAGTAGCTTTTAAAATCCATGGAGAAGAAATAAAAGATTTAAGGTTCGCTGATGACATTGTAATTCTGTCAGAGACAGCAAAGGACTTGGAAGAGCAGTTGAACGGAATGGACAGTGTCTTGAAAGGAGGATATAAGATGAACATCAACAAAAGCAAAACGAGGATAACGGAATGTAGTGGAATTAAGTCGGGTGATGCTGAGGGAATTAGACTAGGAAATAAGGCATTTAAAGTAGTAAAGGAGTTTTGCTATTTGGGGCGCAAAATAACTGATGATGGTCGAAGTAGGGAGGATATAAAATGTAGACTGGCAATGGCAAGGAAAGCGTTTCTGAAGAAGAGAAATTTGTTAACATCGGGTATAGATTTAAGTGTCAGGAAGTCGTTTCTAAAGAATATGTATGGAGTGTAGCCATGTATGAAAGTGAAACATGGACGATAAATAATTTGGACAAGAAGAGAATAGAAGCTTTTGAAATGTGGTGCTACAGAAGAATGTTGAAGATTAGGTGGGTAGATCACATAACGAATGAGGAGGTACTGAATAGGATTGGGGAGAAGAGGAGTTTGTGGCACACCTTGACTAGAAGAAGGGATCAGTTGGTAGGACATGTTCTGAGGCATCAAGGGATCACAAATTTAGTATTGGAGGGCAGCGTGGAGGGTAAAAATCGTAGAGGGAGACCAAGGGATGAATACACATAGCACATTCAGAAGGCTGTAGGTTGCAGTACGTACTGGGAGATGAAGAGGCTTGAACAGGATAGAGTAGCGTGGAGAGCTGCATCAAACCAGTCTCAGGACTGAAGACGACAACAACAACAACAACATGTATATGACCCACTTTTAACATAAGCGATGTACGGAACGAGGTACAATATACTTGTAATGGGTTGAATATGTATGAAACCTGTAACCCCCACCGCATTAAAGCTACTAATTATTGAAAAGTAATTAGTGATAAGTTATAAAATCAGTATAGCATCAACATAGAATTACACAGCCAACTGGTTGTAAATAACTGTTTGGTACATTGACCTACGTTTCGACACCTACTAAGGGTATCTTCATCAGAATGAAATTTTGATAAACCGTAAAATTCCATTGCGAAAGAACAATGGTCAGAATTAAGAGCAGCTATGCTCAAGTCAAAACACGTGGCAAAGGCTGAAACGTTTTACTTTTTTTGACTTTAGCATAGCTACTGTAAATTTTGACCATTGCGTTTTCGCAATGTAATTTTACGTTTTATCAAAATTTTATTCTGATGAAGACACTCTTAGTACTTGTTGAAACCTAAGTCAATGTCCCTAAGAGTTATTAGCTACCGATCTGCTGCATAATACTATGTTGTAACTAGAATACGGTTGCCTCAGCAACAGCCATGTTTAAAACTATAGTATTAGTCTTACAAAACTGTGATAATAGTAATTCCACTGAAAACAACTTAGTTTCGTGACTGAAGAAGGCTCGAATCATTTAGCTTTTGCCCCTCAGAAAATTTCACTTTACCTCGCAAGGGTAATTATCCCCAAGTTGGGAACCACTGCATTAAAACGACATTCGTACCGAGCCTCGGCGCTGAAGCTAGTGAGTAGCCACTTCACATTAGCCCACGGCTCCTCATGGTGCTGCAGACCTATGAAACACTGGCAGTGACGTACAATATGCCGCGGTTGATGAAGCCTACTCTCCGGCCATGGCGTTCTGGAAGTCAGCCACTCCGGCGGGTTGAAGTGTTCCTGACTCGCCTCTGGATGAGGCACTGTTCCCTAATGCATGGCTTTTTACTCTGGCGAGAGGACTCTCCAGTCTGCAATGTGTCTGGCGTACAACTTACTGTAAGCCATATTTTAGCTGAGTGGATTGTACACTCCTGGAAATTGAAATAAGAACACCGTGAATTCATTGTCCCATGAAGGGGAAACCTTATTGACACATTCCTGGGGTCAGATACATCACATGATCACACTGACAGAACCACAGGCACATAGACACAGGCAACAGAGCATGCACAATGTCGGCACTAGTGCAGTGTATACCCACCTCTCGCAGCAATGCAGGCTGCTATTCTCCCATGGAGACGATCGTAGAGATGCTGGA
The DNA here is from genome assembly GCF_023898315.1 of Schistocerca nitens. Classification (NCBI taxonomy): domain Eukaryota; kingdom Metazoa; phylum Arthropoda; class Insecta; order Orthoptera; family Acrididae; genus Schistocerca; species Schistocerca nitens. The sequence goes on from NC_064618.1 coordinate 256,537,487, forward strand.
TGTAGTCCTGTGGAACGGCTTGCCATGCCATTTCCACCTGGCGCCTCAGTTGGACCAGCGTTCGTGCTGGACGTGCAGACCGCGTGAGACGACGCTTCATCCAGTCCCAAACATGCTCAATGGGGGACAGATCCGGAGATCTTGCTGGCCAGGGTAGTTGACTTACACCTTCTAGAGCACGTTGGGTGGCACGGGATACATGCGGACGTGCATTGTCCTGTTGGAACAGCAAGTTCCCTTGCCGGTCTAGGAATGGTAGAACGATGGGTTCGATGACGATTTGGATGTACCGTGCACTATTCAGTGTCCCCTCGAAGATCACCAGTGGTGTACGGCCAGTGTAGGAGATCGCTCCCCACACCATGATGCCGGGTGTTGGCCCTGTGTGCCTCGGTCGTATGCAGTCCTGATTGTGGCGCTCACCTGCACGGCGCCAAACACACATACGACCATCATTGGCACCAAGGCAGAAGCGACTCTCATCGCTGAAGACGACACGTCTCCATTCGTCCCTCCATTCACGCCTGGAGGCGGGCTGCACGATGTTGGGGCGTGAGCGGAAGACGGCCTAACGGTGTGCGGGACCGTTGCCCAGCTTCATGGAGACGGTTGCGAATGGTCCTCGCCGATACCCCAGGAGCAACAGTGTCCCTAATTTGCTGGGAAGTGGCGGTGCGGTCCCCTACGGCACTGCGTAGGATCCTACGGTCTTGGCGTGCATCCGTGCGTCGCTGCGGTCCGGTCCCAGGTCGACGGGCACGTGCACCTTCCGCCGACCACTGGCGACAACATCGATGTACTGTGGAGACCTCACGCCCCACGTGTTGAGCAATTCGGCGGTACGTCCACCCGGCCTCCCGCATGCCCACTATACGCCCTCGCTCAAAGTCCGTCAACTGCACATACGGTTCACGTCCACGCTGTCGCGGCATGCTACCAGTGTTAAAGACTGCGATGGAGCTCCGTATGCCACGGCAAACTGGCTGACACTGACGGCGGCGGTGCACAAATGCTGCGCAGCTAGCGCCATTCGACGGCCAACACCGCGGTTCCTGGTGTGTCCGCTGTGCCGTGTGTGTGATCATTGCTTGTACAGCCCTCTCGCAGTGTCCGGAGCAAATATGGTGGGTCTGACACACCGGTGTCAATGTGTTCTTTTTTCCATTTCCAGGAGTGTACATGCTATTCTATTTTGAAGTCGTGCCATCTGGCGGTATCTGTTGTTTTCCTTTAACTTGAATTGTACAAATGTGTCATACTCAGACTAACGTATATAAAGTGCAGTATTGCATTTAATGAGACACTGTGAGTCTGTTGCGAAATTTTTATAACAATATTTTCTAATGAAAATGATGAAAACCGTCATGTTCATGGAAATTTGTACAAAATTAAGAGTGAACCTTCACGTTAAATTGTATAACAAAGGCACAGAACTATCACTGACCAATAGAAGCACATTCTAGCGCATACCATAACAACATATTATTTGTGTGATATTTTGGTAGATCATGATTCATTGTAACATGCCAATGCTTGTGGTGTTTACTGAAGTCTGTGATGAGGAAATTCAGCAGTAATAATAACCGCCATGTACATCGGGGTAACTACCAGATAATTATGTATATTCAGTATTGTTTATTTTTTAGTCTTTATTGAAAAATAGGTATAAACATATTCTTACATAGTACTTCTGAAATCTTTAAACTACACCAATCTATCCATTGAAAATATTTAGACACTCTTATTCATAAGTTATTTATCTTACTCCAAGGCTTGTGAATGTCAGAAAAGTTTGTCAATTTTCAAATCGTATTACTCACACATTTACAATTGTCTGTGAAGAAATTAACTCTTATGTTAACAGACTTCCCATTTATTTGCAGTGAGATTTTAGAAAGCACTTTTCAGAAAAATATCTGTTTGTGACAAGACTGACACTGAGTTAAAAACAAAGAAGCTCATATTAATTTATGCACAAATTCACTAGAGTGTAGCATTTATTGAGCAAAGTATAAATCCCCAATGTTTAATGTCCTCAAAAATATAGTATGTAAGCCTTTTTTCTCCGTACTTCACACACTAATCAAGACATTTTAACGTTTTATGTAAGCAAGCAGGCTCCAGATCTCGTTTAAAACTGAAAAACCAAGAGATATTTCATCAGATAAAATGAAATGAATGGATTTTTTTGGCTAAATTTTTCTTCAGTTTCACTGGTTCTACTAAGGTTCTTCTCTACAAAGAATCAACCTGCCAAAGACCATCAAGAATCCTTGTGAGTGAGTCACTGTGGGGACACATCAATATAGTTGCTCACTGTGTTGTCAGAAGTCAACATATATTAAGTATTAATATTCATTTGTATCAAAATTGTTTGAAGGTTAGCAGTACCAAGTGAAAATATATACTATAAGGGATTCGAATTTGAAGATGACTTTAAATTGATGTAATTTTCTATCTACTATTGACATTGCGTTTACTTTTCCCCAGAAACTTGATTTACACAAAAAAGTATTGTAAATCGTGGATTACAGACACAGCAACACGAAGTAGCCAATTAGCTACAATGATAATGAGAAAATATATAGGTACAGAAGCACTTCTAAGTTATATATTAATGTAAACGTACAAAACAGTTTTTCAAGAATTTTCTTCACGTCTCTTATCCATGAAGTTCACCCATTTGTTAATGCGAGTGGTTCACGGTTCAGTTAATTTATGGACTGTTCTTCGATAGATGTTATTTCTTCACGTAAAAACTTGTGGAATTAGTCTGGATAGTTCAAGAAAGGTAAATGACTGGAAGGGTGACAAAATTAAAGATGGAACAGAGTATCAGCAAATGGTCCTTTAACTTAATATTAAGCCTCACAGCACACGAATGAGCTTGTAACTCCGTTTTATTTTTACTTCTTAGGTATTGGAAACAGTCACAATAAAAAATACGGAGTAGGCAGCCAATGGTAGGAAGTTTACACATCATCCTTTCTTCACCAACTGTAAAGAAACAAGGAAAAAGGAAGATGATGGATCAGTGACATGCATGGTGTTAAAAAAATTGTTCCATATTTTGAGAGATGATAGTGCCCACCAAAACAAAAAATAAGTACAGTAAATGTGGGCTCTAAAGTGCGTAGCTTAAGAGCTACGAGCACTTATTCAATAGAAGAGATGTGTTTCACAGTACTTACGAGGAGCCTCATAGGTATGCTTTGTAGAGCCCATGTTTACAAGACTTTCTTTCCTGGATTCATCCTCTCAAATCATGGAATCCCTTTTTAACATTCCATGTATATTGACAGTGTAGTAAGATCCATGTGATGATGCATTACAAGCCAAAGATCTGCACTAAAAATTAATAGTCTTTATCGGTGCCAATTAGAATAAGGATAAATGAGGAAGGACCTTGTAGTGATGGTATGTTGTTTGGAACTAATAACTGTTGATAATTATCAGTCTACTACTAGAGCATTCGAAACATCACAGTGCCTTTTCGAAGATATTCATCTTCCTATTGGAAGCACAAAATTATTATGTTACATTTTCAGTGTTTGGGAAATGTTTCAGAAAATAGAGTTTTCATCTTCGTTTAACAGAAGGACAGTAACATTGATAATCCATCTCAAACGTGCATCTGTATACAGTGGAGTAAGTAGAGGAAATGAATGTCCAGTGTTTGATATGCAGTAAATCATGGTGGAGGTTCTTGTTGAGGTTTGTATGCGTTGGTCGCTCACAGGAACTGGCACTATTGGCAGCCATTGCCGAGTGGTGAGTCATGCTGCAGAGCAGACTGGTGTGGTAAGAGTAGATCTGACATGGGTTCAATACCATTTATGGGCAAGTAAGTCACTGAGTGGACCTTTGATGGTAAGTGTCAGTATCAGGTATATACAGCATCCCACTAGGAGAAATTTGGTGCAGTCTACACGTGTTTCTGAGCATTTGTTGAGCGACAACGGCTTGATCATGCTGATCTTTATGCCTCTGGTTGGACGGGTAGATCAGAAAGGCAGCCTTTTCCTGGTTCCACTGATGCCACCCCCAAGCTTAGCCATGGCTTTATCTTGCAGGCAGCAGAACACCCTACTGACAAAGTGCCTGGTGGGTTGCGAATGTATTTAGAATTGCAGGAAGTTGGGGTGGAGTTAGCTGTGGCTTTGGTGCAGCTCATACGGGTCCTCGCCAGGTCACCTACAGGAAATTCTTGCCGTCACGAGCCTGCAGTTCGACTGTGGTGGTGGGCCTGGTAGGTGGGGAGTGCAGCTTGAGCCATTTGTGGCTGGGGTGTAGCTGCTGGTGCTGCACGTACTGGCCCTTGCCCAGAACACCTACAGATAGGAGCTGGCGCTCTCTCCAGCCTGCTGTTCAACGCTGGCGGAGCGCCTGTTTGGCGGCGATCGCAGCTCGAGCCGCAGGTGGTTGGGGTAGTGCTGGTTGTGGCGGTGGTGCTGCACGTACAGGCCCTTGCCCGGGCCGTCCGAGGTGAGCGTGGGCGCGGCGGCGCCCTTGTACCGAGCTGCCCGCTGCGCGCACAGGCCGTGCCGGCTGAGCAGCAGCAGCAGGTCGCGCCGGTACTGCCGTGACAGCAGCGCGTACAGCACGGGGTTGGCACACGCGTTCAGCGGGTAGAAGCACACCAGCAGCACCTGCACACCATACCTAGCTAAGCATCCACAGTGCCAACTAATACCAGCTTCCTCTGTTCTCAGCATAAAGACAATGTATTACTACATAGTTCGTATACGTGTAAAATATAAAAGTTGAGTTTTTCATGTTTCCAGAATTTATGTACAATTTTTCTCGTAAACCAGTCTTTATAGAGTTGTCGCTACTTTGCTGTAGCTAGCAACACAGGAAAAATTTGGTCTCACAGGCAGACTGTGACACAGACATTAAACTGAGAGAATGTAACATGACCACAAGGTTCAATACTGGGTCCATTATTGTTCTTGAGGTACAAATTATCTTCCAATGAATTTGAAGGATGATTCGACACTTATCAGGGGTGCAATCTAAATAAAACTGATACTACCACACTCAGGTGATACCTACAAATGGTTCACAACTAACAAACACTTAAATCTCAATGCCACAAAAAATTATATTATGTGATTCAAACAAGTAATTAGGACCTTTAAGTACCAGAAGTGGAGCTGATGGTCGTACACTGAATGAAACACACCGTGCAAAATTCTTTGGAGTCAATTTGAATAACATGTTAATATAGAATGGTCAAGAAATTAACCAATAAAGACATTCAGTTCGAAATGTTCTGCCCTTAGAACATCTCCTAACCTTATGACCTAAACATAAGAGTATTGACTCATTTCACTCATTTTTCTCTCTCTTGTTTTATACAATTAAGTTGTGGGATATCGACCTAAAGTGTATGGAGCGTTGCTTTAGCAGAAGCCATCATTAAAAATATTGTGGAAAGCAGGTAACCATCGGTCACGCAGAAGGCTTCTGAAGGAAGTTGAAATTCTCCCACTCGTCTTCCAATACAGTTTCTTCCTAATGATTTTGGTTGCTGACGAGGGAAGTCAGTTTCACCTGAACTGTGAATTCCACTTTCGCAATAGAAGACTGGAAAATTTTTTTAATGTAAACTTTGGTTCCTTGTATAGGTACAAAACGCACATATAATCTGGTGGAAAGATATTAAGCTATCCACCATAAAGCAAGACACTGGGAAACCTTACAACTTTAACAAAATTAAAAACATATATTTCTACAAATTATCTGAATACTTAGATTCAAAGATTAAAAATTAATTTGCATAACTGGTAGTAACATAATATTAACAGGAATCTGTATTTATAGATTTAGGTAATAATGTTGTTTCAAAAATACTATTGCAATCAAATAGACCCTAAGCTACCAACAGCAGATTAACAACAGGTATATTTAGTGGCTGAGGAAACAGTAGCATTCTTTAATGCAGTAGCTTTCATTCCACTACTACAGATTATAATTTAGCTGGCATAAGAGTCAATAGTAGTAAGCAGTATAGTGATAGCTTACTATAAGCACAGTATACATGTAATCTTTCAATGATTGCTTTGTAATTTGTTGTATAAAGTGCGCTAACGGCATAGGACGCTGAGTGATTACTGTAAAGGGCAATGAGATCCTGCATACTAATATGAGACAGCGTTATCAGTGTCTGCCAGATGGTAGAATCGTGAAGTATTCATATTTGTGGGACTTTCGGATATTAACGCAAGCAGACCGGGCACAGCGAAATTCATCTAAGAAACATTCTTCAAAATTCAAGCGACTAGCGTCAAAAGAGCCAAAAGAAGGGGCTAGACGTATCGTCATGAATCGTACAGGGAAAACGATCGACGAGGCTGTGTTGTCTGTCCTTGAGAAAGGCTGAAACAAATGGTTCAAATGGCTCAGAGCACTAATGGACTAAACATCTGAGGTCGTCAGTCCCCTAGAACTTAAAACTACTTAAACCTAAGTAACCTAAGGAAATCACACATATCCATGCCTGAGGCAGGATTCGAACCTGCGATCGTAGCGGTTGCCCGGTTTGGGACTGAAGTGCCTAGAACCGCTGGGCCACAGCGGCCGGCAAAGGCTTAAACATTGCCCTAACACCAACAGTACTACCTGTCACAGAAATCATCAGCGGAGTGGGACAAGTTCCCCCCACTTTAGAACCCGATGCACCAGAGGAAATACGGCAGGAAACGTGTCGCGCTCTCGCCACGACTGCGCCCCAGAGTCGTAACATCTCCACACAGTAACGAGCCACACTGAGTTCTCTGCGTGACGATCTCGACATTGTCTTCCTCCGAACGGATAAGGGCAACATAAACGTTTTAATAGAAATCGCAGACTACAAAGAGAAAACGTACAAACTCGTAGACGACGTGGTTTACAAGAAGATGACGTCAGATCCAACCAGTCGAATACAGCTCAAGACGACTGAACTTCCTCGAACTACCTTTACAGCAGACGCAGCCACGAAACTTCGGCCACGATCTGCCGTACCACTTAAGCTCTATTGGCTTCTATAGCTGCACAAAGAGGGCATATTTCACAACCCAACAGTCTATACAATAGGAGCGCCACCATACTAACTCGCGAAACAGTTGACGTTAGTTTTGAGTTTCGTTGGTTGGCAAATGTGGATACCAGATCAAGAGCTCGGCTCAGTTCGTGGGACGTCTATGGAAACTCAGATTGGCCAGCTCAGATCTCATGGACAGTTTCGACGTTTGGGTCACTTTTCACCAAAGCTTCACTCAAGGAGCCGCTGGAACTTATCGGAAAGAAATTTGGGCCCTCATTCAGCAAACTTTTCAATTACGTGCTCATGTCTACATATTTTCTTTTTGACAGACATTTCTACGAACAGATAGATGGCGTAGCTAAGGGTATTCCTCTGTCACCTGTGGTTGCCAATATGTACTAGGAAGACATTGACGAAAAGGTAGTAGATTCATCACCATTAAAACAGAGAGTTATTTACAGAAATGTTGACGACGAGTTCGTCATTTGGTTTCACGAAAATGATGAGCTACAAGTTTTCTTGCAACACATGCAGTCTACCCACAACCAAATTCAGTTCACCATGAAGGTGGAGCAAGATGGTCAGCTATCGTTCTTAGATGTTCTGGCACGAAGAAAACCGGACGAGACATCGGGACACAGCGTCTATCGGATTAGTAGTTTCATACCTCCAGCTGTTATCACCCGTCACAAAAGGAAGGAGTGCCAAACAAGCCGGTCCAAACAGCTTGTGTGACCTCTGGCGAAGAAAGCCTAAAACCGGAACTGGACCACCACAACGAAGTGTTCCAGAAAACAGCCTTTAACGGCCGCCAAATTCGACGCGAGTTCAAGCAAAAGACCAAATCACAGCCAACACCCGATGAAGACCAACCGGAAAACATAACCTCCATTCCAGACGTGGGGAACGTATCTGGTACCCTCGGTAGAATTTTACAACGACAAAACAACAAATGTATGTACCGTCCGCCGTCAAAGACTAAATTTCGTTTAGGGCAGTAAAAGACGACTAGGACTCTGGAAATCTGGAATGTATTAGATACCATGCCAGTGTGCGAATGCATTGCAGGGTAAACGATTCGCTCAATTGAGGAAAGGTGTGTGAAACACAAGATCCACATCCATCTCCAGCAGCCTACAATGTGAGCATTTCCTGAACATTATCTCGAAACAAACCACAAAACGAAATACAAGGACACAAAAATTCTGCTCAACACATCCCATTATTGGGACAGTGCGCTTACGGAGGCTATAGAAATCGGGCTACATGAGAATCTAGTCGACAAGGACAATGTATTTCGACTGTGTCAAGCGTAGTTTCCGGCACTGAAAATTCTCCAAACGCAACGGAAACTGAACAACGAGCACAAGAAGGCGGAGTGCAGACACAGGTCCGCAAGTCGACTCCCGAGCGCCAGTTACTCCCACCACAGCGGCCAGCACACCGCGCAGTCTATACACGAAGTCAGTGGAGGAAGGAGGCGGCTGGTGTATCTATCGCACTCACAGGACCAGGATGTCAGCCAGCAAGAGTAACCTGATGATGATGGCACGTTACACCGTCGAAATTCGTTCTACAAGGATAAATCAATCCGGCTACATGCCCAAGAGGCCTTCAAACATCATATTCAACGGTTAAAACTACCAACACGCAAGGGAGTTAATGATTAGTGCAAAACGACCTCGGCTGTGTTATTGTACATTTATTGCGTTACTACCGGTTTGATTCGTAGAACATTTTCAGGTGGCCAAACTGTGCTAAAGTCATGACACAAATGATCTGGAAGTCGTATGTAATATTAAAGACCAAATCCAAAAACAATTATCATAAACATTTTCCGACCACCTGGCGGGAGAAAGGCGCTGCATAGTGCATAAAGTACACCTTTGAAAGTATTTTAAGTGTATGCAGTAGAATTCGCTGTACGCAGTATGCCGTGCCTGCTCGCCATACTTCCGGCAGACGGCAGGCGGAACTTTCATGATCACTGTTTTTGTATTTGGTGTTTAACGTCACATACGACAACCAGACCATCTGCGTCATGGATTTATCACGTCAGTTTGAAGATGTTCTACGAACGAAACCGGCGGTAACCCAATAAATGTGTAATAATACAGATGAGGTGGTTTTCATAATTCATTAACAGTAGTGTCAGATGTGATGCTCAGCATGACCAAGATTAATGAAGGAAATGAATTGGAATTTCAGAACACTATTAAATGCGTAAGAGAATGAATATAGGGGTACAATGATTACATAAATATTCAGGAGGAAGGAAACGTAGATCAGAAGAATTATCGATTGGAATGAACAGCTTCCTACGACGAAATGTGGGTTTATGAGATAAATCTAAATCGATGAATGTTAATAAGAGATTATCGGATAGAGATCAGATTTATGTTAGATGATGGAGAAGACTCCTCTGAAAGTATTTAAAATGTTCTACAGAACTTTGTTATGTAAAAGAGATTGTAAAAGATGTTGAGTATGACAAATGTGCAGGTAAGATTACGACATGAAGACAAACTATGTGAAATCACTGTGAAAGCTGTCAGTAGATAACAGGCAGAGCGATAGTGTCTTGGATGCCGTTAGTATGCCTCTACGTGATATACACCCTTTACTGATTAATTTACTAAATTATCTCACAAAAACAACGCACAGTTCATCGTAGTGTGGTAATTGTGGGCACCGGGAAAATGAAATTCCTTAGGCAGATGTATTGGTGCTTCCACATGAGTAATTTTCGCTTCTGCTTATTTCAAGTAAGTCACTATGGGTCATTAACGCGACAACTTACTTCGTCGAAGATCAGTGATCGGATTCCGCATTGTCCATTGATAGTTCAGCAGTGTCGAATCATACTAATCCGTTGAAGTTAAAAAGGGGCCAAACAAGGAATAACTGCAACGGATATCAACTAAGGAACTACCACTTTCTGGTTGGCTGTCAACCGTCAAAACCTACGAAAACGCAACAGCCATTGAGGAACTTAGCCAGATCGACTGATACTTCACCATATAAGAACAGATGTTTAGACAAATAGGCAAAACAACTGTTTAAACACTAGACAGCAGAGATACAAAAAGCATTTGCTCGACACATTCTGTAGGAACTGAAAGCGATATGATGAACAATAAGAAGAACGTGCACATGACAGTTTTTTCATAATTCCGAGAAGGGATTCTTCTGGGAATTTTCACGAGGAATGAAAATGTACTGTTTCATTTAGACGCTCAGAGGAAAAGGTGGACGAAGTGGAGACATGCGAAACTCCCTCATCGAAAGAAACTGCTACGTATATCACAACGCAACAAACTGATTATATTCTTTTGGGACCACACGAAGGAACTTTTCAGAGCCTGTCTCGAAAGGGCAACTGCTGTTGTCAAAATATGACATTGATTGTGGGACAAGATGTATCGTGTCTTCTATATAAGATTAAATTTCCTTCACTTCACGTCTATGGTCAAACATTTTTTGTCATCAGACTAGCGGTTTCGGTCTATAATGACAATCTGCAGCAAAATATGAGAAAAAACTTAAATACACTAGCTGATTGTCTATAGCTTAAAACAATAAAGTAGACCATAATGAAACATACTACAGACATATGTGGATTTGTGCGCTTTAAGTTTCATAAAAACATGTCCTAATATACTGGAGCTATAGTGGCATAGTCAAATGTTAAACACAAAATCAACACCAGCTTCGTCAAATATACACAAATAACAGTATATTCAAGAGTAATCTTGTCAGCAGCACTACCGTTCAGAACAAACTGCCGTACTGTAGCCACAATATGTGTGTGTGGCAAGTCCACCACATGTCACTACAGTCGACATACACATCTTCTTCAATGATTAATTGAACATAATAAAGTAAAGGGGGATACAATCGGTAAAGTCTGTAACGGGCTTAGAAGGTGTGAAAGGCATTACAGTAATAAAAAACGATGAAATAAAACACGACAAAACTTAGACTGTTGAAAAGCGGAAAAGTTAACACACAGTAATTGACATTCGCTGAAGTGTGAATATTATAGATAATGACATAAATAATAAACAGCTTTAAGAGTGCACAAAATAATATAAAAACTATAAAACAAAAAGCTAAATAAGCCACAATGAAAGAAAACTGACTGCCGCACATCATCAGTGCCCTCACTAACGCCAGACTGCCGCATTGGCGAGAAGTTGTAAGAAAAGAATGATAAAACTCCGTACCAGTGCATGAACAATATTATCACGTTCATGAAGTATATTATGTAAACAGAGAAGGATCAAGAAAACATGATAGTTATGCGCACAATGTAAGAAAACAGAGTAAATATGTAAGGCACTCTATACTAAGGGAAACTATCAACAACCTATATAAAACAGAGGCGTGCAGTGGTTGTTTATGTCCTCCTTTTTTATGGCCTTATGTGTAACATTTTATTCTAGTATTAGTTGTCATACCACTCGGCTGAAGAACGGCGGATTGTGCCGCTGACAGCCCTCCCCTGCTCATATGGAGCAGGGAAATGAAATCACAATAAATAAAAAAAGATGATTGTCAGATAAAACAAAATAGGTATTGAGCTGCCAGTTAAGAAGCTCTGGGTTCTTTCCGTTGTGGTCTATAAACTTCGAGCTTCGTTAACAAGTGAAAAGCGTGGCCTCCTTCCATTCTGTGGAGAATACGCATACTGTTCTCGATGTTCCCTATAGAATGACCAGCTTCAGATAAATGCTGTCTCAAAGGTGTTCTGTTGAGTGGCTTTGAATGTTCTCTAAACTTTAAGTTAAAAGAACGGCCCGTTTGACTGATAAAATATTTGTCACAGGTACAGTAATCAATCCTGTATACTCCAGAACCATCAAATTTGTCATAAGTCCTTTTCATTTTGTTATACTCGCAGTTTTAAGGTGTTGTTAACCTGAAAGTCATATCTGACATCAGATTTCCCATGACATTTTTCTATTTGCTGGGACATAAGGGAACGAGAAAGTAGAGTGAAGGTAGCAAAGCACAAGAGTCAGTGTTGCAAACATGACGGATTAATAATTTCGAACCCACTGAGAGTGATCATGTTTTAGCTCAGTATTTTACACTACATAAAATTTTGAACTAACAGATTATGAGTTGGTGGGCAAGAATGAGTCGGAAAATGCACCAGATGTATACTAAACAGGATTATGGATCCAAAATCAATAATTAATTGCATTGAATGAGTAAAACTCCTTAATCCTGTGCAGAGCCACAAAATCACTTGAGAACCTGTCACTTCAGAATAGCCCAGAAGGATGAAACTAGTTGCAAACAAACAGAATTATTACTTCAAAATTGGAATATGTCACCTTCCTTTCCATAATAAAGTTTTAAAGTTTTCGGATGGCGTAGAGTGAGAGAAAACAACCACAGAGAGTTTCAGCCACAGAAAATTTGGTGCTCAAAGCAACTTCTCCCATGCACCTCTGAGACAAGGGAGCTAGTGGCATATGGGACCTCAACCTCTCTCTGATCTCGAACGACCGAAGCTCGCGAATAGCCGTCCACTAATTGCGAAGTTTAAGTGACCTCCCTAGAACTGTTTTGGACATTGCACGAGACCGAGGAAAAGTTTGTAACGTCCCAACTTCACTTTCTGCACGGCAGGACTTGCATAGAGGCAGACTTTCGGAAGTAGCCATCGATCATTTATAATGTGTGTGGTGAATTGTGGGACAGTACAACTCACTGGCAGCACAACATCTACAGCCAGCGTGACAATAAAACTTCAGTTGATTAATTGTTGAGTTAGGCTGAAGAAGTTTGGTTGATACTCTGATGACTTGTACTCTGGTTCAAGTTGAGCGATCATATGTGCGGAACTAGATCCAAGATTCAGAAAATGCATTTACCTTGTACTACTGTAATGGGCCGTACCTTCTCGTTGATATACGATTATATTACATCCAGTGTCTGATGGCGACACGTTACAGTTGTCAAGTGTCAATGAGTATCAATGGTGTGACGTACGGTCACGTAGGAGGCTAGTGACTGTAGCTGAGCAGGCTAGGTCGCATGAAAAGTCATGCAACAGGTGAAGAATGTTCAAACAAATTTCGGGCTTTCAGCCGGTCGTCGTTCAACACCTCGCACAAAGTTTTCGACGTATGCGCAGAATAGTTACAGCGCGCTATATATTGCGGAACGGACGACGTTTTCGCTCCCACCCCTGTCCACAGCCGCACCTGTACTCCCACATCCTACCCGCTCTCCATCTCTCCAAATTCCATACCCTTGCCCAGGGTGGCTTCCGCCAACTCCCCCTCCCTGAAGATGCCCTCATCCCCTCCATCTACCCCTCCTACCAACTTTGATCCACCCCTTCCTCCCACTGTGTTTTTCCTCCAGGGCACCCTCTTTCCCTTCTCTCCTCCTCTCTTCGTCCCTCCCTCCCCTCCCCCCCTGGGCTTCCACAACCCCCCCTGCCCTCTCCCCCACCCTTCTCCTCTCCCACTGGCATCAACCCCCTCCCCCTCCTACCCTCACCTCTTCCCTCTGGCAGGCCCCCAGCTGTTTTGTGTGAACAGTGTGTCTTCGTGCACCGGAGATCGTCGCCGCAGTGGTCGTGTTTGTCGTCCCGTCAGTGCATCAGTGTCTCTTCGTCCGAGCTCCTCCGTTCGCTTGTGACATACTGTATTCTCCGTTGTGTGCAGTGTTGAACGATTTTTTTATCAGAGTAGTGCGTCAGTGAACGACTTCCTTTCTTTTATTATGTTTGTCTCCCGGTTCTGCCCTCCATGTATGTTTGTTTTTCTGTATTCCTATTGTACTGTATGTCTTTTCCATGGCCGAAGAGCGGGATAAATAGGTCGCTGCCGGCCTACCTTGTTCGTAAGGAATCAAAATGGCAATACAGAAAATAAAAAAATAAAAAAAACTTTTCCGCCAGTCTGCGACAGCTCACGTGAAGGTGTCTGGCAGGTGCCCAGTTGAAATATCGTGCAAGGTATTGAACGACTACTGGCTGCAAGCCCGAAATTTATTTGAACAGTCAATTCGCCGGGAAAATTTTAAAATTCACATCAGGTGAAGAATGATTTTGTTGACGATAAAGTATCTTTGTTTGTGTGTGTGTGTGAAATCTTATGGGACTTAAATGCTAAGGTCATCAGTCCCTAAGCTTACACACTACTTAACCTAAACTATCCTAAAGACAAACACACACACCTATGTCCGAGGGAGGACTCGAACCTCCGCCGGGACCAGCCGCCCTAGACCGCTCGGCTAATCCCGCGCGGCACGATAAAGTATGCATTACGTGTTTCGGAGTTATTTCCATCTTCAGGAATCCAAATTCAAAGGTAGCACGAGGAAAAAATCATTACCAGTTTTGTGCGTAACATGAGATGAAAGGCTGCTCTCAAGACGTCGACCCATCTTACTGAGCTGTTTCCAAGAGACAACTGCCACATGCACACTATTTCGCCGTTCTGAGTTACCTCGGTGTTAAGGGGGGTAGGACGTCAAACGGGCCGACTTGGAGCAGGAGAGGCACCACAGGACATTTTAATTTCCACTGTCTATACTTTTAAAAGTAAATTCATAAAACTTTGTCAGCATGACTAGGAAGGATTCAGGATTCACACTTGTAGCAGCGGAAGTTCAAAAATATATCAAATTAATTTTTTTACATGTGAAATTTCATCATTTTTTCACTTACTGTTGGCTACATTTGTTGCTATAGGTACACTTTTCTTCATAATTGAGAGAGACTGTCAGATGAATTTTACACAGCATACAAACCATACTTAAGGTGTCTGAAAGTCTAGAAACTGTTTAATTTATGAAAAAATGAATGAGCTGTTACGTTTTAATCTTAATGTTTAGAAAAAAATCAAATTTTGTAGTTAATTATCTCAATGTTTACCACAGTTTTTAATAGATTTGGAAAATTCTACAGTTTCATACACCTGTAAGTATGGTTTGTATGCTGTGCAAAATTCATCAAAGAATCTCCCTTACTTGTGAAGGAAAATGTACCTATAGCAACAATTGCAGCCAATAGTAGGAGAAAAAATTATGAAATTTCATATCTAAAAAAACTTTATTTGGTTATGTTTTTGCACTTCCACTGCTATGAGTGTGAATCCTGAATCCTTCCTGGTCATGCTGACAAAGTTTTATGAATTTATTTGTAAAAGTATAGACAGTATAAAATAAAATGTCCTGTGGTGCCTCTCCTGCTCCAAGTCAGCCCGTTTGACGTCCTGCCCCCCCTTAAGAGGGTCACTTGACGCGTGGTGTCATTTATTTAGCATATATAGCAGTCGAAAGCGACAAGTGAGCTCTTCTAGGCGTTGAGCAACATTTTGTGCATTAGCAAGGGTCCAGTGCACAAACGCAATGCTCGTGTGCTACGACCGAGCCACAGTGGACCGTGCTCCCCGGCCACGCTGCTCACCTTGGTGCGCGGGACGTCGATGAGCGGCTGGCCGGCGAGCGCGGTGAGCCCGAAGAAGGCGATGGGCGCCCAGCAGGCGAAGTCGGTGAAGACGAGCAGCGCCATGCGCTTGGCGACGGTGGCGTCGGAGCGCGCCACGGCGCCCTGGCCGTCGCCGCGCACCACGCAGTACATGCGCGCGTAGCACGCGCTCACCGCGCAGAACGCCAGCACGCTGAACGTCAGCAGCGACAGCAGGTAGGCGCTGTCCACCGCCGTCCGAGACTCCAGCGGCAGGCACAGGCTGTGGGGAGCAACAGCTGCGCTGTATCTCGCAGTTGCGACACTGGCCGAAGCAAAATAATGAGCTGCGACACGCATTATCTGATCAAAAGTATTCTACTTAAGTTGCCACATAAAATCGCGCAGTAGGCCTGAACAGTTATTCTAGTGACATGGCATCTAGTGATCCATTCTACATTACATACGGACCTCCTGGTACTTGAGGAGAATTGTGCCACTGCAGGAGGACCTGCCAGTACAAAGGGAGCCTGGCAGTGTCGAGTTGTCAGTGGAGAACCAGTACAGGCTGAGTGGGTCGGTCGGGACAGCTCAGTCCTTCGAAGGTCACTGACAAGAAAAACTCATCTACATCTACATCTACATGATTACTCTGCAATTCACATTTAAGTGCTTGGCAAAGGGTTCATCGAACCACAATCATACTATCTCTCTACCATTCCACTCCCGAACAGCGCGCGGGAAAAACGGAACACCTAAACCTTTCTGTTCGAGCTCTGATTTCTCTTATTTTATTTTGATGATCATTCCTACCTATGTAGGTTGGGCTCAACAAAATATTTTCGCATTCGGAAGAAAAAGTTGGTGACTGAAATTTCGAAAATAGATCTCGCCACGACGAAAAACGCCTTTGCTTTAATGACTTCCATCCCAACTCGCGTATCATTTCTGCCACACTCTCTTCCCTATTACGTGATAATACAAAACGAGCTGCCCTTTTTTGCACCCTTTCGATGTCATCCGTCAATCCCACCTGGTAAGGATCCCACACCGCGCAGCAATATTCTAACAGAGGACGAACGAGTGTAGTGTAAGCTGTCTCTTTAGTGGACTTGTTGCATCTTCTAAGTGTCCTGCCAATGAAACGCAACCTTTGGCTCGCCTTCCCCACAATATTATCTATGTGGTCTTTCCAACTGACGTTGTTCGTAATTTTAACACCCAGGTACTTAGTTGAATTGACAGCCTTGAGAATTGTACTATTTATCGAGTAATCGAATTCCAACGGATTTCTTTTGGAACTCATGTGGATCACCTCACACTTTTCGTTATTTAGCGTCAACTGCCACCTGCCACACCATACAGCAATCTTTTCTAAATCGCTTTACAACTGATACTGGTCTTCGGATGACCTTACTAGACGGTAAATTACAGCATCATCTGCGAACAACCTAAGAGAACTGCTCAGATTGTCACCCAGGTCATTTATATAGATCAGGAACAGCAGAGGTCCCAGGACGCTTCCCTGGGGAACACCTGATATCACTTTAGTTTTACTCGATGATTTGCTGTCTATTACTACGAACTGCCACCTTCCTGACAGGAAATCATGAATCCAGTCGCACAACTGAGACGATACCCCATAGGCCCGTAGCTTGATTAGAAGTCGCTTGTGAGGAACCCAAAGATGTTTGGAGATATGTAGATGATACGTTTGTAATATGGCCGCATGGGACAGCAACGCTTCCTTCTTTTCTGGAACATCTGAACTCCCTCAATCCAAGCATCTGTTTCATCGCGGAGGTAGAGAAAGATGGTGACCTCCCGTTTCTGGATGTTTTGGTTCGTAGGAAAGGAGACGGCTCTTTGGGTCACAGTGTGTTCCGGAAGCCTACACACACAGACTTGTATTTACAAGCTACGAGCTGTCATCATCCCTCACAGCGCAGCAGTGTATTACGGACGCCAGTGCATAGCGCTAGAGCCATCTCAGATCAGGACAGCTTATCGGCAAAGCTAAGCATATCTCCGCTCTGTGTTTGCCCAGAACGGGTACTCCGAAAAGCAGATCCGGAATGCATTTTGACCAGCACGCTCCAAACCTCAAGAACAGCCTGAAGAGGCTGAGAACACCACGGGGTTGGTTTTTCTACCGTATGTCTGTGGCGTGTCTTTTAAGATAGGCAGAATTTTCTAGAAATACCGACTTAAATGTGTTTTCCGGCCTCCAGCACGAGTGCAATCAATGCTGGGCTCTGTTAAGGACAACCTCGGCCTGAGGAGACCAGGAATATATAAAATCCCGTGCCATTGTGGGAGGTATTATATTGGCCAGACGTGTCGTACGGTTAGAGACAGATGCGACGAACATAAACGTCACACGAGGTTGGGTAAGCCAGAGAAATCTGCGGTTGCTGAACATTGTCTAGACAGGGGGCACGGCATTAACTATGAAGAAACCAAGATCCTCTCTTATGCTTCCACATACTGGGACTCCATCATCAAAGAGGCGGTCGAAATACGTATAAGTAGTGGCCTAATAAACAGAAACACGGGGTTTCACCTGAGCAAAGCCTGGGAGCCAGCCTTAGCGGCACTAAGGAATCGTCAGCCGCAGATTAGCAACTGCACCGAGTCAACGCAGATGGCAAGCCTTAGCGCAGATGCTTAAATCGCGCGCGCGAACGGGGTCCGTCGCTCCCGGCCGCATTTTCCAGCGCCGCGGCGCGCTTCCGCAGACCGCGACCCGTCTCTCCAACAGAGGGCTCTGGTATTCGACGCCGTCTACGATTGGTCTTCGATGACGTTATGCCCCGCTGGCGCCTGCGCTGTTCTAGAAAGCCAACATATAAATTGGCGAGCTTCTCAGCGATGCGACAGTAGCACCTGAAGATGGCGGGCACTTGTCTCGCTGAAATATTGTGCGGTTTTTACAATATTATCCGGCGTAATTCCCGGCAACCTATCAAGCAGATGTAACGCCGGGAAAGCCTGAAACAGCATGGTAATCGTTTGTTTGTCTGTACGTGTACATCACATCTATCGATTCCAGTCCCGTTCATATAATTCCTCCATGATATGCTTCTTTTTGTTTGTCTTACATTCTAAACAGAGAAGTCGCAGCGCTAGAAAATATTAACGAAATGCAGGAAGACCTGAGGAGGATCACCAATCAGTGTAGCATAGGGTATACAAATGTAACATACTGAGCATTTATAGACGCTATACGCGTTTTAGTTCGATTACATATCTGATGAACAATTAGTAGAAAGAGCCAAGTCCATTAAATGTCAGGGTCTAGGAGAAAGAGCGACCTGCAATCCAATGAGCACATAAAACTAATCGAAGGCAAAGCAGATTTCAAATTGTAGTTCATGAAGGAGACAGCACACGAAACACCCTTTCGACTGGTAATTCAACATTGCTCCTCAATCTGGCATATTTGCAGTTAAGCTTAGGGAAGCAGAGAATACGCAAAGAAAAGCAGCGTGTTTCACATGCTAGTTTAGTAAGCCGGGGACTGCCGAGTTGTCAGTAGAGAAGTACTCGAAAGTAAAATTCTATGAACAGACTTGACAGAAAATACTAGGAAGTTCCGGTCTTACGTAAAATCAGTAAGTGGATCGAAACAGTATATCCAGACACTCTGCGATGATAATGGTATTGAAACAGAGGATGACACGCGTAAAGCTGAAATACTAAACACCTTTTTCCAAAGCTGTTTCACAGAGGAAGACCGCACTGCAATTCTTTCTCCAAATCCTCGCACGAACGAAAAAATGGCTGACATCGAAGTAAGTGTCCAAGGAATAGAAAAGCAACTGAAATCGCTCAACAGAGGAAAGTCCACTGGACCTGACGGGTTACCAATTCGATTCTACACAGAGTACGCGAAAGAACTTGGCCCCCATCTAACAGCCGTGTACCGCAAGTCTCTAGAGGAACGGAAGGTTCCAAATGATTGGAAAAGAGCACAGGTAGTTCCAGTTTCCAAGAAGGGTCGTCGAGCAGATGCGAATAATTGTAGGCCTATTTCTCTGACATCAATCTGTTGTAGAATTTTAGAACATGTTTATTGCTAGCGTATCATGTCATTTCTGGAAACCCAGAATCTACTCTGTAGTAATCAACATGGATTCTGAAAACAGCGATCGTGTGAGAATCAACTCGCCTTATTTGTTCATGAGACCCAGAAAATATTTGATACAGCCTCCCAGGTAGATGCCGTTTTCCTTCACTTCCGGAAGGCGTTCGATACAGTTCCGCACTGTCGCCTGATAAATAAAGTAAGAGCCTACGGAATATCAGACCAGCTGTGTGACTGGATTCAAGAGTTTTTAGGAAACAGAACACAGCATGTGGTTCTCAATGGAGAGACGTCTACAGACGTTAAAGTAACCTCTGGCATGCCACGGAGGAGTGTTATGGGACCATTGCTTTTCACAATATATGTAAATGACCTAATAGATAGAATCGGAAGTTCCATGCGACTTTCCACAGATGATGCTGTAGTATACAGAGAAGTTGCAGCATTAGAAAATTGCAGCGAAATGCAGGAAAATCTGCAGCGAATAGGCACTTGGTCCTGGGATTGGCTACTGACCCTTAACATAGACAAATGTAATGTATTGCGAATACATAGAAAGAAGGATCCATTATTGTATGATTATATGATAGCGAAACAAAGACTGGTAGCAGTTTCTTCTGTAAAATATCTGGGAGTATGCGTGCGGAACGATTTGAAGTGGAATAATCATATAAAATTAATTCTTGGTAAGGCGGGTGCCAGGTTGAGATTCATTGGGAGAGTCCTTAGAAAATGTAGCCCATCAACAAAGCAGGTGGCTTACAAAACACTCGTTCGACCTATACTTGAGTATTGCTCATCAGTGTGGGATCCGTACCAGGTCGGGTTAACGGAGGAGGTAGAGAACATCCAAAGAAGAGCGGCCCGTTTCGTCACAGGATTATTTGGTAAGTGTGATAGCGTTACGGAGATGTTTAGTAAACTCAAGTGGCAGACTCTGCAAGAGAGGCGCTCTGCATCGCGGTGTAGCTTGCTGTCCAGGTTTCGAGAGGGTACGTTTCTGGATGAGGTATCGAATATATTGCCTCTCCCTACTTATACCTCCCGAGGAGATCACGAATGTAAAATTAGAGAGATTCGAGCGCGCACGGAGGCTTTCCGGCAGTCGTTCTTCCCGCGAACCATACGCTACTGGAACAGGAAAGGGAGGTGATGACAGTGGCACGTAATGTGTCCTCCACCACACACCGTTGGGTGGCTTGCGGAGTATAAATGTATTGTATGATGTAGATGTAGATGTACAGGCTGAGTGGATCGGTCAGGACAGCTCAGTCCTTCGATGGTCATTGGCAAGGAAAACAGAACAATTTGAACGACTAGAGAAAGGACGTTCATACTCATAGGACATGTACATTAGTATGTGCTGCAGAAACGATAAGCATTCGAGACATTCAAGGACAACATCGATATGGCGGCGCAACACCGCCTACCAATATAATGTGCCTTCGGCTCTCGTTGTCGCTATAAACCGAAAGTAATGGATCAGTGTGATTTGAGCAGACGTGCGGGGTGCCTCGTAGACGCATGCGCTAACCGGACCGTCAAATCAGTCAGTATGAAAGAGGGAGCATTATTGGCACGAGAGAATGTAAACGAGCATACCTCAATGTTTTATCGAACTGTAAAACTTGGTATAGATAGTGATACAAGTGATAGGAAAATTGACGCAATAGTTCAAGTGGGGTAGGAAATGGTTTTACCGTAAAAGAAATCCAGAAATTAGGTATAAAAATATTTAAAGTCTAATATCTTTTATTTCGGCCAAACGGGTACAGAGTTTGAGACAAGATTTAGGGAGCACACATATAGCAGCAACAACAGTGCCATTGTTTATCACCTTAGAGAACAAAATCACTGTTTGCAGTCAATAGCCTAGGCATTTAGCATTCGGAACAAAAAGTTAGAACACTGGATATTCTTGAATAGATTGAAATGTACACTAACCGCCGTCTAAACCGAGATTTAATAAATAATGCACAGGTTACCAGCAATATACAGTGGTTCTTAAGCAGTTTGGACGAGTTGCTGGTGAACAAATGCAGGTTAAAACTACGTACAAAAACATGGCATTTTCATTTATCTTTCGGTGAATTTGTGTTCATCTGTACGTTCTATGGTTCATTTTGCTTTTTTGCTTTTTACCTCATAACACAGGTTTTAGTTTGATATTCTGCATAAATTTGCTTAATGAAAAAGCATGTCACTTCAAAGTTGTCTCTGCTCTCATGGTGCCATTAATCCTAGCAGGCCTTAACTCTTGCCAAAAAAAATTATTTACTGCTAATGAAAAATTTTACAAAATTTGTAATTGATAGATGGGGCAAGGGCCTTGCCACAGTGGATACACCGGTTCCCGTGAGATCACCGAAGTTAAGCGCTGTCGGGCGTGGTCGGCATTTGCATGGGTGACCATCCAGGCCGCCGCCATGCGCTGTTGCTATTTTTCGGGGTGCACTGAGCCTCGTGATGAAAATTGAGGAGCTGCTCGACCGAATAGTAGCGGCTTCGGTCAAGAACGCCATCATAACGGCCGGGAGAGCGGTGTGCTGACCCCACGCCCCTCCTATCACCATCCTCCTCTGAGGATGACACGGCGGTCGGATGGTCCCGGTAGGCCACTCGTGGACTGAGGACGGAGAGAGAGTGCTTTGTAATTGATAGATAATATTATTGCTATTTGTAATGACGTATCAGCCATGACAGCAGAGCCACATCTCTACACTTTATGGCCCATTCTGAATTTTTTTACAATATGACACAGGTTTTAATCTGATGCTTCGTTAATGTGCTTAGTGAAAAAGCGAGTCACGTTAAAGTTGTCTATGTTGTCACGCTGAAATTAATTCACGTTGGCTTTACCTCTTATTAAAAAAAAATAAAAAAATTACTGTTCACAAAAGAATTGTATAAATTTTGTAATTGATAGTATTACTGCTATTTGTAATGACGCGTCAGCCATGACGCCAGAGCCACATCTATACGTTTTATGGTTCATTCTGCGTCTTTTCCTCATGTGACAGGTTTTAGTCTGAAGTTTTACGTAAATATGCCTAATGAAAAAGCATGTCACTTCAAAGTTGCCTCTGTTCTCATGGTGCGTTTTATTCAAGTTGGCTTTGAGTCTTCAAAAAAGAAAAAAAAACATATATACTGTAACTGGTTCTCCAAGCGAGAACGGCCACCAGCCACTTCACTCAGCTGTTAGTAGCGCACATGTTTAGATGAACTCTTATTGTGCTGTGTAGAGTTGTAAAACCTATGAAGCTTTTGATGTTACTTAACATCCTTATCAAAACTGTATGTTCGCTTTGTATCAAAGGGTATGCATTACATATAAAAGGTTTCATTGTTAGTATAGGAGCTCCATTTGTACACATGTGTAATTTTGCAAGACTATAAAAAAGTACACTACTGGCCATTAAAATTGCTACACTAACAAGAAATGCAGATGATAAACGGATGTTCATTGGTTAAATATATTATACTAGAACTGACATGTGATCACATTTTCACGCAATTTGGTGCACAGATCGTGAGAAATCAGTACCCAGAACAACCACTTCCGGTCATAATAACGGCCTTGATACGCCTGGGCATTGAGTCAAACAGCTGCCCATGCAGTTTCAACATGATACCACAGTTTATCAAGAGTAGGCAGTGGCATATTGTG
Source organism: Schistocerca nitens (assembly GCF_023898315.1). Classification (NCBI taxonomy): domain Eukaryota; kingdom Metazoa; phylum Arthropoda; class Insecta; order Orthoptera; family Acrididae; genus Schistocerca; species Schistocerca nitens. The sequence goes on from NC_064618.1 coordinate 256,560,708, forward strand.
ACGAGCCAGTTGCTCGGCCACCATTGACCAGACGTTTTCAATTGGTGAGAGATCTGGAGAATGTGCTGGCCAGGGCATCAGGCGAACATTTTCTGTATCGAGAAAGGCCCGTACAGGACCTGCAACATGCGGTCGTGCATTATCCTGCTGAAATGTAGGGTTTCGCAGGAATCGAATGAAGGGTAGAGCCACGGGCCGTAACACATCTTAAATGTAACATCCACTGTTCAAAGTGCCGTCAATGCGAACAAGTGGTAACCGAGACGCGTAACCAATGGCACCCCATACCATCACGCCGGGTGATACGCCAGTATGTCGATGACGAATACACGCTTCCAATGTGCGTTCATCGCGATATCGCTAAACATGGATGCGACCATCATGATGCTGTAAACTGAACCTGGATTCATCCGAAAAAATGACGTTTGGTCCATTCGTGCACCTAGGTTCGTCGTTTAGTACACCACCGCAGGCGCTCCTGTCTGTGATGCAGCGTCGAGGGTAACTGCAGCCATGGTCTCCGAGCTGATAGACCATGCTGCTGCAAACGTCGTCCAACTGTTCGTACAGATGTTGTTAGATTAGATTAGATTTACTTTCATTCCAATTGATCCGTAGTGAGGAGGTCCTCCAGGATGTGGAATATGTCAGAAAAACAACAATACATGACAAATATTTACAACTAAAACAAATAAGCTAACGTATCATTCCACAGGTCCCAAGTGGAATGATCGTCATTTTTTAATGAACACTAAAAGTATTTTACAAATACTAATGCACTGAATTTAAAATAAAAAAGTTTTTTATTTACTTATACGGTAATACAACTACTGTAACACTTATTTACAATGAACACATTACTGCACTGAAATGGTGCAGAAGTTAGATTATACTAACACACACACACACACGCACACACACAAATTTTCAATGAACACATTACTGCACTGAAAGTGCGCAGAAGTTATGTTGTACTTATATACAAATCAGTTGGTTTTACTAAGAAATTCATCAATGGAGTAGAAGGAGTTGGCCACCAATAAATCCTTTAGGCTTGCAAACGTCCCCATCTGTTGACTCAGATATCGAGATGTGGCTGCACGATCCGTTACAGCCATGCGGATAGGATGCCTGTCATCTCGACTGCTAGTGCTACAAGGCCGTTGGGATCCAGCACGGCGTTCCGTATTACCCTCCTGAAGCCACCGATTCCATATTCTGGTAACAGTCATTGTATCTCGACCAACGCGATCAGCAATGTCACGATACGACAAACCGCAATCGCGATAGGCTACAATCCGACCTTTATGAAAGTCGGAAACGTGATGGTACGCATTTCTCCACCTTACGAGAGGCATCACAACAACGTTTCACCAGGCAACCCCGGTCAACTGCTGTTTGTGTATGAGAAATCGGTTGAAAGCTTTCCTCATGTCAGCACGTTTGTCGCCACCGGTGCCAACCTTGTGTGAATGCTCTGAAAAGCTAATCATTTGCATATCACAGCATCTTCTTCCTGTCGGTTAGATTTCGCGTCTGTAACACGTCATCTTCGTGGTGTAGCAATTTTAATGGCCAGTAGTGTATATTTGATATCAGGTCATCTGAAGATTTGAAGAGCCCGAAACGCGTAATGAATAAAAAAAAAAGGGTCCAGAAAGGCCGTGTGAGTATTTCTTAGCGACCAACCAGCCATTTTAAACCCATTTTTATTCTTGCGCTTACATTAGCCTGTGGTCTTGAAATATTAATCACTTAAACATGTTACCTTGAGAAATGTATTCCCGGAATTTATTTACTCTGCGTTAATTATTTCATGGTACTATGAATTTTTTTACTCTGTCAGCGTACGTCGGTGTGTGAGATTCGGTATGCTTTAATCGAGTTCCGAATTCGAAGAGTTACTCCCACATATGGAGCACACTCTCCCTCAGGATGACAATGGCAGACCACGCTCGAACTCTGCGACATCTGCCACAATCCGACGCCTACGGTTCAATCAACCCCCATACAGTCTTGACTTGGTACCATCCGATTTTCATATGTTTTCAAAACTTAAAAGAACAACTCCGAGGTCTTCACTTTGTGGTGCAAGCAGAGGCGAGGTTGTGGCTCCGTCAACAGAGTCAGACATTCTACAGTGACAGCATCAAGAAACTAGTCTCTCGTTGGCGGAAATGTGCTCATAACCAGAGTGACTAAGTTGAGAAACAAATAGGCATATATCAATATTAAGGACGTAAGATATTAATAATGTTTGACTTATTTAAAAAGCTTTAAGAGTTTTCACACCAAAAATTCTGTCGCATTACTTTTCAGCACGCCCTCGTACGTAAATTCACTTACTTTACTACGGAAATATAAAAGTTGTTTTTCCTCTGAAGCTTACGTCACAATTTCCGCCCTACTGGATTATGGCGCCTTCGTATGAGAATTCATGCTGGCTAGAACTGGCGATTATTACTTGCGTATAATAGAATTTTTCTTTAGTGTGTGTGTGAAATCTTATGGGACTTAACTGCTAAGGTCATCAGTCCCTAAGCTTACACACTACTTAACCTAAATTACCCTAAGGACAAACACCCACACCCATGCCCGAGGGAGGACTCGAACCTCCGCTGGGACCAGCCGCACAGTATAATAGAATTGTTGGTTGCTTAAAGAACTAAGCAGCGAAGTTATAAACGCCTGGATACATTGGGACATCTACATGGATACTCTGCAAATCACATTCAAGTGCTTAGCAAAGGTTTCATGAAACCTCCTTCACAATTCTCTATTATTCCAGTCTTGTATAGCGCGCGGAAAGAATGAACACCTATATCTTACCGTACGAGCTCTGATTTCCCTTATTTGATCGTGGTGATCGTTCCTACCTATGTAGGTCGGTGTCAACAAAACATTTTCACATTCGGAGGAGAAAGTTGGTGACTGGAATTTCGTCAGAAGATTCCGTCACAACGAAAAACGCCTTTCTTTTCATGATTTCCAGCCGAAAACCTGTACCATTTCTGTGACACTTTGTCCAATATTTCGCGATAATACAAAACGAGCTGCCTTTCTTTGAATTTTTTTCAGTCCTATCTAGTGAGGAGCCAACACCACGCAGCAGTATTCTAAAAGAGGACGGACAAGCATAGTGTAGGCAGTCTCCTTGGTAGGTCTGCTACATTTTCTAAGTGTCCTGCCAATAAAACACAGTCTTTGGTTAGCCTTCCCCACAACATTTGTATCTGTTCCTTCCAATTTAAATTGTTCGTAAGTGTAATACCTAGGTATTTAGTTGAATTTACTGCCTTTAGATTAGACTGATTCATCGTGTAACCGAAGTTTGACGAGTTCCTTTTAGCACTCATGTGGATGACGTCACACTTTTCGTTATTTAGGGTCAACTGCCACTCTTCACACCATTCAGATATCTTTTCTAAATCGCTTTTCAGTTTGTTTTGATCTTCTGATGACGTTATTAGTCGATAAACGACAGCGTCATCTGCAAACAACCGAAGACGGCTGCTCAGATTGTCTCCCAAATCGTTTATATAGATAAGGAACAGCAAAGGGCCTATAACACTAACTTGGGGAATGCCAGAAATCACTTCTGTTTAACGATGACTTTTCGTCAATTACTACGCACTGTGACCTCTCTGACAGGAAATCACTAATCCAGTCACATAACTGAGACGATATTCCATAAGCACGCAATTTCACTATGAGCCGCTTGTGTGGTACAGTTTCAAAAGCCGTCCGGAAATCCAAGAACACAGAATCGATCTGAAATCCCTTATCAATAGCACTCAGCACTTCATGTGAATAAAGAGCTAGTTGTGTTTCACAGGAACGATGTTTTCTAAACCCATGTTGACTTTGTGTCAATAGACCGTTTTCACGAGGTAATTCATAATGTTCGAATACAATATATGTTCTAAAATCCTGCTGCATATCTACGTTAAAGATATGGGCCTGTAATTTAGTGGATTACTCCTACTACCTTTCTTGAATATTGGTCTGACCTGTGCAACATTCTAGTCCTTGGGTACGAATCTTTCGTCGAGCGAACGGTTGTATGTGATTGCTAAGTATGGACCTAATGCATCGGCATACTCCGAAAGGAACCTAATTGGTATACAGTCTGCATTTGCTTTTATTAAGTGATTTAAATTGCTTCACTACTCCGAGGATATTAACTTCTACGTTACTCCTGTTGGCAGCCGTTCTCGATTCGAATTCTGGAATATTTACTTCGTCTTCTTTTGGGAAGGCATTTCGGAAGGCTGTGTTTAGTAACTCTGCTTTGGCAGCACTGTCTTCGATAGTATCTCCATTGCTATCGCGCAGAGAAGGCATTGATTGTTTCTTGCCGCTAACATGCTTCACATACGACCAGAATCTCTTTGGATTTTCTGCCAGGTTTCGAGACAAAGTTTCGTTGTGGAAACTGTTATAGGCATCTCGCATTGAAGTCCGCAAGACATTCGCTGCTTCGATCATGTCACTCCTGGACACGAATAATTATAATGGCTCGACCCGATGGGCGTAGGGATTATCATACACAATGTTTGCCATATCGGTTTCTGAATGATTGCAGTGCTGCTAGTTATCTTCAACACTAACACTACCACCTCAACTAAATATACCATTTCAACTAAATAAAATCCTCTCTATAACACAACATATCATTTCAAAAACATGAACTGTATCGGTAACCATATTTTGGAACGAACTTCCTCAAAATACGAGAGAAACTGAATTTCTTTCTAATCTCATGAGAAAGATAATGGCCCACCTTCTGTCATAATACCTACCTCTTCTGTTTACTTGTCTGCAACTCACACTCGTCAACCCCCCGCCCCATATCACCTGCATTTCATCTATGACTTTTCATTGCCGTTTGTCTACACAGCGTGTAAGTAGGCTGTTTAGGTTTTTATATTGGTAACGCCACGTAGCGTTCTGTATGAAAATTACTGGCTGTGCTGTGTGCAGTCTGTGGCTGGTTGGCATTGTTGGAATATTCGCTATTGTAGTGTTGGGTAGTTGGATGTGAACAGCGCGTAGCGTTGCGCAGTTGGAGGTGAGCCGTCAGCAGTGGTGGATGTGGGGAGAGAGAGATGTCGGAGTTTTGAGAGCGGATGATCTGGACGTGTGTGCATCACAGACAGTAAATTTGTAAGACTGGATGTCATGAACTGATATATATATATATATATATATATATATATATATATATATATATACCTTTCATGAATCACTTACCTCACAAAAATCTTCGTTACTCGAACTACTGCAATACAGCGAGCACCAATACTGCCAGCTCAATAAAAGATTCTAACTACTGATACGCAAAGTTACCAAATGAAAGATTTTGATAGAGAAGGGAAATACATTGTTCTCTATCAAAATCTTTCATTTGGTAACTTTGCGTATCAGTAGTTAGAATCTTTTATTGAGCTGGCAGTATTGGTGCTCGCTGTATTGCAGTAGTTCGAGTAACGAAGATTTTTGTGAGGTAAGTGATTCATGAAAGGTATAGGTTATTGTTAGTCAGGGCCATTCTTTTGTAGCGATTATTGAAAGTCAGATTGCGTTGCGCTAAAAATATTGTGCGTCCTTTAGTGATGATCAGAATAAGTAAAGAGAGAAATGTCTGAGTACGTTCAGTTTTGCTCAGCTGTTTGAAAATCAAATAACGTATGGGGTTTACCAGCACAGTAATTCATTAATTTTTCTAAGGAGACGTTTCAAGCGCTGTTATGAAAGTTTACTGTTATTGTCACTGTCGTTTCAATCTTATGCCGTCCGCTTCTGGTGATACTAAGCACGGCTCAAACAGTGCAATCTAATCAATACTATACTTATTCTTAATGTCCTTTAGTATTACTATTACACCAATACCTATTATTATTATTACTTTATTCACTGTTATTATTGTGTTGGTAATTGTTTTTTTGTAATAATTTCTCGTATGTAACTCAAACAGAAGTACGATTAAAAATTTAAGGTATGTATTGCTCATGGAGCATTTAATGTATGTATTGCTCGTCAGGATAATAAATAAACAAATTATTTCGTAATACCACCTCTATTGCTATACAAACTGCAGCACAGTGAACGGCGAAGGAAATGAGCGGCTGCAGACCTGGTCTTGGAGTAGCTGCTGACGCCGAGCAGTGGCAGCACGGCCATGCAGACGGCGTAGCACCAGCCGGCGGCCATGATCTTGGCGGCGGTCCGCAGCTTGAGCCGGCGGTTCAGGTGGATGGCGTACGTGATGGTGTACCAGCGCTCGCACGTGATCACCGTCAGCGTGAACACGGACAGCTCCGACGCAAACACCGTCAGCACCCCAGCCGCCTGGCAGCCCGCTCCTGGCGACACACAACACACCAAAAGATCTTTGGTAGTCCGCGGCTCGTGGTCTTGCGGTAGCGTTCTCGATTCCCGCGCACGGGGTCCGGGGTTCGGGTCCCGGCGTGGTCAGGGATTTTCTCTGCCTCGAGATGACTGCGTGTTGTGTGTCTTTCATCATCATTTCATCCTCATTCACTCGCAAGTCGCCGTAGTGGCGTTAAAGAACTTGTGGAGCGGCGGTCGAACCGCCCCGCGTACGCACACAGAAAACAAGCGACCACGGAAGCATTTCGCGAATGTTAAACGTGTCGGGGACTAAAGACGGATGAAGGAAGGAATCGAGCTGTGACAATAGTTACAGCAATATTTTCAAGCGATCCAAGAATATACTTGTGTACATGGGGTGGACAAAAGCACGGAAACTTCGCAAACACAACACAACACGACGCCTAATACGATTTAGGAAAACCGTTACCACTCGAAACAGTTTCATGTCGTCTCGGAATGGACAAATACAGGCCCTGTTGGTTTCAAGGCAATCGTATACCAATATTCTTCCAAAAAAAGTTGAGTTAATATTGGTGGAGGTGAATCACGCACTATTTTCTCCAAATTAGAATTCAGAGGTTCAATAATATTGAGACTGGTGACTGTGGTGGTCTGAGGAGATGCGGCAGTTCATCCTCTTGCTCTCGAAATCAGTTCTGGACGATACGAGCTTTGGGAACATGGGCCCTATCGTTCTGGAACACAGAATCACCATTGGGCAACAATCTTTATAGCTGGAAGTGACCACCAAAAACAACCACATTATCTTTTGGAGTAATGCGACCTTTCAGGGTACCTATGGGGCCCATAATATATCGTGATATGGCTGCTCAAATTACCATAGAGCTCCGCCGTATTTCACTGATGGGAAGTAACTTGGGCCAGAAAGTGGCGTCAGTGTGAAACGAAATTTATCCGACCAAATGACTTGCATCCATCGTGCAGATTTTGTGGCTTGGATTCAAGGTCTTTTTAAGGGCATTTACGTCACTGATGAGTGGGTTACAAATTTCAGCACGCTGTGCAATTCCCTCCTTATAACTCTCCCTTCGTGTTGTTCTGATGGAGACCGATTTCACGACTATGAAAATTACTTCTGCAGTGACCTTCGTAACAGTTGTTCTTTCCAATGATCAGCTCTCACGATCACTCGGCACACACTGTCGTCCGCGTTGTGAATCAGCGGAACGTTTTTCCTGAAACTTTCCTGTGTGCTGGACCAAGACTCGAACTCTGGACCTTTGCCTTTCGCGGCCAACTGAGGTACCCAAGCACGACTCCGACCCGTCCTCACAGCTTTAATTCCACCAGTACCTCGTCTTCTACCTTCCAAACTTCGCAGAAGCTGTCCTGCATACCTTGCAAAACTAGCACTCCTGGAAGAAAGGATACTGCTGAAAGGCAAAGGTCCCGAGTTCGAGTCTCGGTCCGGCACACAGTTTTAATCTGCCAGGAAAGTTTCATATCAGTGCACACTCCGCTACAGAGTGAAAATTTCATTCTGGGACGTTTTTCCTCTTTCCCAGTATGCGGTACAAATCTTCGATACTGTGCCTCTTGAAACAGCAAAGACTTTGACCTTGGTTACTGAAGCACCCCATACGAGCACCAACAATTTTCCCACGCTCGAGTGCACTTAGCTCCGGGATAATGCTCTCAGAACTACACAGAACACTATTCTGACCACGACTGATTCTTGCAACGTATCGAGGGTGTCATTCATCGTCAAATACAACATCCGGCATGATTATATAGCGCCTGCATTAATGTTCAAGCATGCATTTCTCGCAATATTTCTACTTGTGTATTAGCCATCCCCTCCCTGTCCGTGCATGGTAGTCTCGTGTTTTCTATAGACCGTCATAAAACATCTCACCTTCCTTCTTTCTCCTTTATTTTTGGGCACACATTGCTATGCAAATGAAACAGCCTCTACAGATATTACACGTTATATGGGATATCTGTTACTGTATGCGTGCATGGCTTACCAATTTGTTCTATGAGTAATAATTATAACAACACCAAGAATAGACTGACCTTCCACACTACTCTCCCCCCCCCCCCCATTCCCCACTACAGACACAAGGACAAAAAATGAAAAAATAACGCAAGAATATTTTAAATAACTATATATTCGTATGACGTGACCTATATACAGCAACAAGGATAGTGTAATAACATATTTCAAGCATATGATGTGTATTAAAAACAATGAAATATGTTGTTTGTTGTTAGGCGAAGTAATAATAAATCCATTGTCATATAACTGCCTCCAAAATGTGGTCTGCCAGCTCATACCTGAAAGCAATATCTTTTAATCTCCTGGCTACAAACAGATCCAACTCTTCTAGAGTGTCGTCAAAGAAAAACGAGTTAGGTAACTAAGATAATATTACGGAAGCGATATACAGCAATCAAATAACTTAATTAATATACTGTGGGTGGTTTTATGTTTACTAGAAGCCGTGGATTGTTACTAACAACCTGCTAAAAGAGCCGAGATCACTTAGATAAAATTAAAAATGCTGTGGTCAAATTAAAAGATGTTTTGAACCTCGCTGTGGAAAAATACGAGGTAAGTAAAGTAAGATATCCCAACATGGTTTGATAGAAACAATCGAAAAATTTTGTGAATAATCATAGACTACACTCACACTGAAAAGAGAATTTCGGAAAACTGATACGGAAATATAAAAGCAATTCATGCATCCATCGCAAGTGCTGCACCATCCTAAAACAATTTCCTGGAAAAAAATTTTTAGAAAAAGATAGGAAATTTTTGTGCATATGTTAAGGAAATTAACAGATTCAGATTTGTGTTCTCATCATATCAGTTGAATCTGAATACTAAATACAGCTGAGACGCTGAATTCAGTATTTAGAGTTTCCATCACGCATGCAAATGCTAACATAACGTTTGAATACTATATACATATATAAACCAGAGATATTAAAATAAGAAACCCAAGTTGTGGGTACATCTACATCTACATGGATACTTTAAAAATCAGATTTAAGTGCCTGGCAGAGGGTAAACAAATAGTCTACCCAGGATACTAGGCCTCTATGCTAATCCATGTTTACTGAAAACCCACTGCATGACAAATCAAGTGAAGTGCCGAGAAAGGGAGGAGGAAACGAAATTGTATTTCACGGGTTGAGAGATGATGTGATCTTACTTTAGTTACCATAAAAACTGAGCAACTTTGGCTGTATGAATCCACTAATCAGATGACGTTGCAGCCCTTCTGGCCTTGATGCATCGTCTGGTTAGGTTTGGAAGTGTGTCACAAAGCCATTGGATCCTCTCATAAGGCAAGTTGACTGACAACTGTTGTAACTGGTTCTCGATGTCCGCGGTCCTGTCACAGGGATGAAGTTGATACCAGAGCAGGTGTCAGACACGTTCTGTCAGCGACAGGTCTCGGGATTTTACTGGCTACAGAAGTACCTCAAAATTACAGAGATACAGGTCATCCCGAACAGGAAAGCGCCCCTCTCAACCGTTTTTGAGAAAATCGAGTTTGAAAATTATAGGCATGTTTGTGTTGTAATGCTCTGCAGAGCCGCTAGTGTTCGAAGAGAGGGCAGCGAACAGAGTAAGGGATTAGTTTCATAGGCCGATGTCTCTAGATCTAATCTCGCTGCTGCTAGGTTTTTTCTTCATTCCCACGCAGTTCTAACAAGAGATTTATTATAATAGCGGAAAATATCAATATTTAATGATTCGTTTGCTGTTTTCGTAATTTTAACCTTGAAAAAAGAAAAAAAAAAAGGTTCTTAAGAAGATTGCAAATGAAAGAAGGCAACACGAGAACTTTGAATCAAAGTAGTGTAGTCATTTAACTGTAACTATATTTGTGAAACTCTAATGTATAACCTATGCAGCACTGCCTGAATGAGGATAATACCGATGGTACAAACATGGAAGACAACCATTATCGCGATATACAGCAGATGAACTTTTTCATGCCCACGGTTTTTTCACTGTATCTACTGCAAAACAAACTTGGTTTACATTCTCAAACGGTTCTCGGTCGTCACACATTTTTCGATGCGTACCTCGGATACCGACGCATAGCGACGATTATTGGTGTAGATAACTCACGAAAAGAAGTAGGGCCGCAAGAGGAATCGATACAGAGGCCTCGCAACTATAAAACTACGCACTTACTTCTCGGCTGTGGACACGTTGCACAGCAGCGACCATACAAGGTATACAGAGACGTCTACAGATTTCAGGCTAGATTTTTTCGAAAAGGGTGAAAGTGACGGCTCCCTGTTTACATATGTTGCAGTCCTGGTGATGCCCTGGAGACACTGTCAATACGAATCAAATCGGTGAAGAGAAGTTCGTACGTTCCCTTGTGGGCAGTTAGTATCTTGCTAAAATGGTGCACTAGGTCTTCAAATTTCAAATACATATGTGTACAAGTTGTAACCAAAAAGTGATCGGATTTTTTTGTTTTTCTTAAATAATCGTTATTTATTAATCAACATCAACTCTTTCCCTTTCAGAGCAGTCCCTCTGATACATAATACGCTTATGACAGCTCTTTCTCCAATGTTGGAACTCGCTTTTCGTTATTGTGTTCAACTCCTCGCGCGATTCTGTTTTTATATCCTCAATGACGGCAAAACGACGTCTTTTGATGGATGTCTTCAGCCTCGGGAATAAAAAGAAGTCGTAGGTTACCATCTCCGGCGGATACGGTGGCTGAGGTAACATAACAGTTTTGTTTTTTGCAAAAAAATCAGGAACGAGCATTGAGATGTGAGCGGGAGTATTATCGTGATGTAATTTCCACGGGTGGTTTCCCGTAAGTCTGGTCGTTTTCTTCGGATTGCTTGACAGAAACGAGGAATAATATATAAGTAGTATCCCTTATTGACCGTTCGACCATAAGCCAGAATTCATGAAGAACTGTCCCACTGTAATCGAATAAAATAGTGAGAAGAACCTTGACATGTCATAGAACTTGTAGAATTTCTTTTTTCGGTCTTTTCTCTTCAGTGGGACTCCACTGGAACAGTTGGACCTTGGTTTCGACGTCATACGCATATACCCATGTTTCGTCATCTGTTATAACCTTCTTTAAAAGTACTGGATCACTGTCGACTTTATTCAGAAATTCCTGAGCGATGTCCTGCGACGTCGTTTTTGATCGAAAATCAACAGTTTCGGAACAAACTTCGCTGCTACACATTTCACATCGAAAACATCCGCAAAAACCGCTTGCTATGAGCCAGAGGATATGTCGACATCATCAGCAACTTCTCTGTTGGTGATTCACCGATTTTCTATAACCATTTTGTTCACTTCCTCCACTTCGTCGTGAGTAATTAACGTGTTATGGCGCCCAGGGCAGTTGTCGTCTTCAACGTCTTCTCGGAACTCTTTCAAACTGAGCCGTGGTAAAAATTGCTGTTTTAAAGAGCGCGCAGCGGCGCGTAGTGTGAAGCAGTCGCCCTCCGTTTCTGGTGGTGGCACCGCTGTGGCAACCACAGCTTTGGTGTCTCCCTCTGGTGGAAAAGGGGAAAGGTTGCCTGTTCACGTGCATTTAAGGGACGCTATGAGCTTGCCAAGGGTCTGAGTCGGTCAGTCAGGGTCAGTCTCTCGTCCCCAGCTTGCTAGTTTATCTCTCGTCGGAATTTGTGAGGCAGTTAGTGTCTGTCTGTCGTTCGGAGTGCTAGTAAGTCGGTAGTTCGGATCAATCTTTACAACCGGCAAAATGAGAGTCTTTCCACTCCGCCAGTAAGAGAACTCAGGAGAACTCAGCGAGTGGTCGCCCGGTCGGGGCTTAGTTTCTGCATCTGAGTCTGCGCATCTGAGTCTGCGCCAGTCTGCTCGAGTTCGCTCAGGCAATGGTCATTGGCGGTTGGATCTATCGCTTGGTCGGTCGCGCACTGAGACACGAGATGACTTGTCCGTCTTGAGGGTCGGCGCATGTGAGGTCGCCACGTGAGTCCAGTGGGCCGCGCCGTATAGCGAGGGGTAGTGGCTTCGCGGTCGACACGAGAGCAACAGGAGTCAACCCACGACATCAGTCTGGCCGGTGCGAGCTGCGACGCCGTGATGTAACTGGTTCTCCGAACGCTTCTGGGTCCCTTCAGTTACCATCTTGTGGAGCTTGGCTCGGTCCTTTTCTGGTGCAGGGATGTCGTTTGGCAGTGGGCGTGTTTCCTCTGCACGGTTGGGTCCGAGCCAGTATTTCCGCCGTCGTGTGTCTGGAAGTGAGTGGGAGACGCACCAGCAGTGCAGTCGCGACGGAGCAGCAGTCACGGACAGAGCAGCAGGCAGTCGGTCGGTTGGTGCGGACCAGGAAAGACGGGAGATCGGCGCGCCTTCCTGCGTACGTTGAAGCGGCTGGCAGCGGACGGTTCGGGGGAGCGATTTGGGGCGCTGCGCCAGGTCTTCTCGAGATATCGCTGTTTATAATAAGTTAGCTGATTGGTGATATGTTGTTTGATTTACTCTTGTTAAATTCTGCTTGTTTTCTTGGTGAGGTAACCAGCCGTTTTGCTTTGGGGTCGTCCCACCATTCTTCTCCGTTTGTCCACCCGCGGGAAGGTGGTTATTTATAAATTGGGTGGTTCGTTCTTCCCATGTGGAGTAGGGGCGGGTTAGAGCAACCTGTGGTTCGGGTTGTTCGGTAATCTCCCTATGAATCTACCGTACGTTAGTAGCTGCCTCTGCCATGTTTGTCGGATTCGGTGTGTTAACGAATTTATTGCTTGGAGTGTAACGGACTAATTCCTGAAATATGATTTTACCTTGCCTATCTTCTTGAGAGGCGGTGTATGTGTACTGTAGAGCATGTTAACTGGTTTGGCCAACCTTGCATAATTTTATATAAGATTGCATTTAATGGTCATTTTAGTATGTAAAGTCGCCACCCTTCCACCGTAAGACTTTTCTTAGAAGTTAAAATCAAGTTGCACCTTCGGTGGCAAGTTAATCTTTTAATTTTAGTGTTCTGTACCATTTCCATCCCTCCTACGGGGTGCATAGTTTGTGTGTTTGTGTGATGTGTTAAAACTTTTAGTTTAAAGTAATCTGGTGTGTTGCAGATTTGCAACAGGGTAGTCTTTCAGAGGTTGTTGTGAGCGGTCGTGGCTACGGCCATATCAAAAGGGAGCGGCAAGCTTCTCAGCCCGAAAGCTCATACACTCAAAAATTTGTTTCTTTCTGCCTCTGAATAAATTGTACTTGATATTTAGAGGGTGCTTTCTGCTTATAATTTTAAATCTGTTTCTTTAGAAAAAACGTTTTTAGGAATAAAATTCCCATTTGTTAAAAGCAATTTGATTATGATTTCATCAATTACTCCCTGGAAACCACTTCCAAGCTCACATAGTGTGATTAAATATGTTAATGTTCTTGATGAATCGCTAGTAAATAAAATAAATTCTTAAGAAAATTCTTTGAAAAGTAAATTCACGGTCACAAACGTTTATATCACTCGTAAACTCTTGTTGTACTCATAGTGGATTCGCCAAAAGCCACAGTGAACATTTTGAAAGTGGTGGTGCACCTTATTTCATTTTTCAAGAAAAATTGAATGTAAATTTTTCTATCCATCTATTTCGAAACTAAAAATTCGTCGAGCATTCAAAACATGAATAACTTTCCTGACAGTTGAAGTCGTCAGAGGTAGGGAAATGGTGGGTTCGAGGCTGTGGTGAGGGGTAGAGGCGCTACAGCAGTCTCTAAACATTTTATTTTTCTTTGCCTCAGACAGTACAGGCGTTCATGGTCCCACTCGCTTCGAATACTGCTCACTCGACGGTTTTGGTCGCCCTGCTTTGCTGAGGATGCAGCCCCGTTGCCCGTGGCCCAGATGTGACAGCCAAGGCGAGGCACGCTACCCCAACAGCGAATTCTTCGATGACGGCCCCACGCTATGCCGACCGGCTCCCCACGGGGGCAGAAAGCGAATGATGGCAGGCGGGTGTCCTCTGCAGCAGCCAGGATGCGACCCTCTGCCGACCGTGCTGTTAGGAGGGCTGCTGTTGGCCACTGCTGGCTGGCTCCAGTCCCTTTTGAAGTCAGAGGGTTCGAACCTTGGCCCCGCCTCAGACTGGACGTGTGCTCCTCCGTCGGAAGCTTCATATGGACGCCCGTGTAGCGCAGCACCGTCGCCTCAGACAGCTGTGACACTAAAGACACTAGTATTACTTGAGTGCCCCCTATTTATACTCGGCAGTGCGCATATTTTTTACGAATATGCCTCTTCTAGTTACGTACTGACACTCGTTAGGTTAGCGCTAGTGTGCTGGTTTGGATGTCAGCTTGTGGCCAGAGTTACTCTCAGTCCCAGTGAGCACCACGTTTCAGTATCTCTTGCGCCCACGTTGGTCTGGCATACTTTGCAACTTCACGTAGCCTGACCGAGCGAGGTGGCGCAGTGGTTAGCATACCGGACTCGCATTCAGGAGGACGACGGTTCAATCCCGCGTCCGGCCATCCTGATTTGGGTTTCCGTAATTTCCCTAAATCGCTTCAGGCAAACGCCGGGATGGTTCCCCGTCCTTCCCTAATCCGATCAGACCGATAACCTCGTAGTTTGGTCTCTTCCCCCAAACAACCGCCGGCCAGTGTGATCGAGCGGTTCTAAGCGCTTCAGTCTGGCACCGCGTGACCGGTACTCTCGCAGGTTCGAATCCTGCCTCGGGCATGGATGTGTATGATGTCCTCAGGTTAGTTAGGTTTAAGTAGTTTTAAGTTCTAGGGGACTGATGACCTCAGATGTTAAGTCCCATAGTGCTCAGAGCCAGATGAACCATTTGAAGCCAAACAACCCAAGCCAATGTAGCCTGAGTTACGTGTATGGCTGCTATCCACCACTGCAAATTCACACTAAAACTGCCTTACGCAGTGAAGCCGCTTCACTGCCAACAATAAATTAAATATTCAAAACAGTTGAAAATGCAGACATACGAGGGTCACTCCAAAAGAAATCCACACAACTTTTTTTTTTAAATCCATCTTTTATTCTACATGTTTGAAAGTTTTATAGTCTGTAGATACATTCCTTAGGAACAATATTTTCATTTCTCCACATAATTTCCATATCTCTCAACTGCCTTACGCCATTTTGGAACCAGCGCCTGTATACCCGCATGGCAAAATTCTGGACCAACCTGTTGGAGCCACTGTTTGGCAGCGTGCACAAGGGAGTCATCATCTTCAAACCTTGTTCGACAAAGAGAGACCTTCAGTTTCCCAAAGAGATTATAGTCACATGGAGCTAGGTCGGGACTGTAAGGCGGGTGTTTCAGTGTTCTCCATCCGAGTTTTATGATCGCTTCCATGGATTTTTGACTGACGTGTGGCCGTGCATTGTCGTGCAGCAGCAAAACATCCTACTTTTGCCGATGTGGTCCAACACGAGTCAGTCGATCTTGAAGTTTCTTCAGTGTCGTCACATACGCAACAGAATTTATGGTGGTTCCACTTGGCATGATGTCCACAAGCAAGACTCCTTCGGAATCGAAAAACACTGTAGCCATAACTTTTCCAGTAGAAGGTGTAGTTTTGAATTTTTTTTTTCTTGAGTGAGTTTGCATCATGCCACTTCATTTTTTGCCTGTTCGTCTCTGGTGAAAAATGACGGAGCCATATTTCATCACCTGTCACAATTCTTCCAAGAAATTTATCTCCACCATTCTCGTACTGTTCCAAAAGTTCGCTGCATACCGTTTTTCTTGTTTCTTTGTGAGCCACTGTCAACATCCTGGGAACCCACCTGCCACAAACCTTTTTTAACGCCAACACTTTCAGTATTCTGCAAACACCTCCTTCCCATATCCCAACGTATTGTGACAATTGGTTCACTGTGATGCGTCTGTCACCAGTCACCAATTCGTTAACTCTCTGCACATTGTGTGGAGTGTGTGCAGTACGAGGCCTGCGTCTCCCTACATTTGTACTCCGCAAGCCACCCAAAAGTGTGTGGCGGAAGGCACTTTACGTGCCACTGTCATTACCTCCCTTTCCTGTTCCAGTCGCGTATGATTCGTGGGAAGAACGACTGCCGGAAAGCCTCCGTGCGCACTCGAATCTCTCTAATTTTACATTCGTGATCGCCTCGGGAGGTATAAGTAGGGGGAAGCAATATATTCGATACCTCATCCAGAAACGCACCCTCTCGAAACCTGGACAGCAAGCTACACCGCGATGCAGAGCGCCTCTCTTGCAGAGTATGCCACTTGAGTTTGCTAAACAACTCCGTAATGCTATCACGCTTACCAAATAACCCTGTGACGAAACGCGCCGCTCTTCTATGGATCTTCTGTGTCTCCTCCGTCAACCCGATCTGGTACGGATCCCACACTGATGACCAATACTCAAGTATAGGTCGAACGAGTGTTTTGTAAGCCACCTCCTTTGTTGATGCACTACATTTTCTAAGGACTCTCCCAATGAATCTCAACCTAGTACCCGCCTTACCAACAATTAATTTTATATGATCATTCCACTTCAAATCGTTCCGCACGCATACTCCCAGATATTACTACAGCATCATCCGTGGAAAGCCGCATCGAACTTCCGATTCTATCTATTAGGTCATTTACATATATTGTGAAAAGCAATGGTCCCATAACACTCCTCTGTGGCATGCCAGAGGTTACTTTAACGTCTGTAGACGTCTCTCCATTCAGAACAACATGCTGCGTTCTGTTTCCTAAAAACTCTTCAATCCAGTCACACAGCTGGTCAGATATTCCGTAGGCTCCTACTTTATCAGGCGACAGTGCGGAACTGTATCGAACGCCTTCCGGAAGTGAAGGTTCAAATGGTTCAAATGGCTCTGAGCACTATGGGACTCAACTGCTGAGGTCATTAGTCCCCTAGAACTTAGAACTAGTTAAACCTAACTAACCTAAGGACATCACAAACTTCCATGCCCGAGGCAGGATTCGAACCTGCGACCGTAGCGGTCTTGCGGTTCCAGACTGCAGCGCCTTTAACCGCACGGCCACTTCGGTTGGCGGAAGTGAAGGAAAAGGGCATCTACCTGGGAGCCTGTATCTAATATTTTCTGGGTCTCACGAACAAATAAGGCGAGTTGATTCTCACACGATCGCTGTTTTCAGAATCCATGTTAATTACTTCAGAGCAGATTCTGGGTTTCCAGAAATGACAAGATACGCTAGCAAAAAACATGTTCTAAAATTCTACAACAGATCGATGTCAGAGAAATAGGCCTACAATTTTGCGCATCTGCTCGACGACCCTTCTTGGAAATTGGTACTACCTGTGCTCTTTTCCAATCATTTGGAGCCTTCCGTTCCTCTAGAGTCTTGCTGTACACGGCTGTTATAAGGGGGCAAGTTCTTTCGCGTACCCTGTGTAGAATCGAATTGGTATCCCGTCAGAGCCAGTGGACTTTCCTCTGTTGAGTGATTTCAGTTGCTTTTCTACTCCTTGCACACTTATTTCGATGTCAGCAATTTTTTCGTTCGTGCGAGGATTTAGAGAAGGAACTGCAGTGTGGCCTTCCTCTGTGTAACAACTTTGGAAAAAGGTATTTAGTATTTCAGCTTTGCGCGTGTCATCCTCTGTTTCAATGCCACTATCATCCCAGAGTGTCTGGATATGCTGTTTCGATCCACTTACTGATTTAATGTAAGACCAGAACTTCCTAGGATATTCTGTCAAGTCGGTGCATAGAATTTTACTTTCGAATTCGCTGAACGCTTCACGGATAGCCCTCGTTACGCTAACTTTGACATCGTTCAGCTTCTGTTTGTCTGAGAGGTTTTGGCTGCATTTAAATTTGCAGTGAAGCTATATTTGCTTTCGCAGTAGTTTCCTAACTTTGTTGTTGAATCACGGTGGGTTTTCCTTGTCCCTCACAGTTTTACTCGGCACGTACCTGTCTAAAACGCATTTTACGATTGCCATGAACTTTTACATAAACACTCAGCATTGTCAGTGTCGGAAAAGAAATTTTCGATTTGATCTGTTAGGTAGTCTGAAATCTGCCTTCTATTACTCTTTCTAAACAGATGAACCTTCCTCCCTTTTTTTAAATTTCTATTTACTTGCATATTCAGGGATGCTGCAACGGCCTTAGGATCACTGATTACCTGTTCTGCGCTTGCAGAGTCGAAAAGTTCGCGTCAGTTTGTTATGAGTAGGTCCTGCCGCTGAGAGGACAGTCCTCAATACTGCCGTGCCCGCTTTCATCACGTAACCTGCTTGGCCACCGACTAACTGTAGCGCGATGGACAGCAGATCTCCATAGGCCTTTTTCAACCACTTGTGAGTGTTTCCCACTGTCTCGTTTTCACAGCACAGGAATTCTATGACAGCACGTTGCTTCTGACGAACGTTAAGTGTAGCAGGCACCTTGAAGACATGCTGTGAGGGTGCCACTCACGGGAACAGGTTGAACTAAGTTTGAAAACAAGCGGGAAAGATGTATCTACACACTGTAAAACTCTCACACATGCAGAATGAAAACCGTATTTAAAAAAAAAATAGTGTGCATTTCCTTTGGAGTGGACCTCGTAGTTAGGAACATGTATCCCAACAAGATACACTACTCGCCATTAAATTTGCTACACCACGAAGATGACGTGCTACAGGCGCGAAATTTAACCGACAGGAAGATGTGTGATATGCAAATAATTAGCTTTTCAGAGCATTCACACAAGGTTGGCACCGGTGGCGACACCTACAACGTGCTGACATGAGGAAAGTTTCCAACCGATTTCTCATACACAAACAGAAGTTCACCGGCGTTGCCTAGTGAAACGTTGTTGTGATGCCTCGTGTAAGGAGGAGAAATGCGTACCATCAAGTTTCCGACTTTGAGAAAGGTCGGATTGTAGCCTATCGCGATTGCGGTTTTTCGTATCGCGAGATTTCTGCTCGCGTTGGTCGAGATACAATGACTGTTAGCAGAATATGGAATCGGTGGGTTCAGGAGAGTAATACGGAACGCCGTGCTGGATCCCAACGGCCTCGTATCACTAGCAGTCGAGATGACAGGCATCTTATCCGCGTGGCTCTAACTGATCGTGCAGCCTCGTCTCGAGCCCTGAGTCAGTACATGGTGACGTTTGCAAGACAGCAACCATCCGCACGAACAGTTCGACGACGTTTACAGCAGCATGGACTATCAGCTCGGAGACCATGGCTGCGGTTACCCTTCACACTGCATCACAGACAGGAGCACCTGCGATGGTGTTCTCAACGACGAACCTGGGTGCACGAATGGCAAAACGTCATTTTTTCGGATGAATCCAGGTCCTGTTTATAGCATCATGATGGTCGCATCCGTGTTTGGCGATATCGCGGTGTACGCACATTGGAAGCGTGTATTCGTCATCGCCATACTAGCGTATCAATCGGCGTGATGGTATGGGGTGCCAGTGGTTACACGTCTCGGTCACTTCTTGTTCGCATTGACGCCACTTTGTATAGTGGACGTTACATTTCAGACCCATGGCTCTACCCCTCATTCAATCCCTGCGAAACCCTACATTTCAGCAGGAAAATGCTCGACCGCATGCTGCAGGTCCTGTACGGGCATTTCTTGATACAGAAAATGTTCGACTGCTGCCCTGGCCAGCACATTCTCCAGATCTCTCACCAATTGAAAACGGCTGGTCAATGGTGGCCGAGCAACTGGCTCGTACCAATACGCCAGTCACTAGTCTTGATGAACTGTGGTATCGTGTCGAAGCTGCACAGGCAGCTGTACCTGTACACGCCATCCAAGCTCTGTTTGATTCAATGCCCAGGCGTATCAAGGCCGTTATTAGGCCAGAGGTCGTTGTTCTGGGTACTGATTTCTCAGGATCTATGCACCCAAACTGCGTGCAAATGTAATCACATGTCAGTCCTAGTATAAGATATTTGTCCAATTAATACCCGTTTATCATCTGCATTTCTTCTTGGTATAGCAATTTTAATGGCCAGTAGTGTATTTTCAAAATCGGGTGCATAAACCCCGAAATTAAAAAGTTCCCATTACTTTCTGATCGCACCCCATATACGGTGCGTAGTAAGCAGCACTAAGCGTCGTTATGTGTACGTTCGCACCTGTCTGCCAGGCGACGGCGGTGGTGAAGTAGCGGCCGACGGAGCGCGCGTCCTGCGCGGCGAGCAGCAGCAGGTAGAGGCCCATGCAGAGGTCGGCGGCGGCCAGCTGCGCCATCAGGAAGCCGGGCACGGAGCGGCGCGCGCAGCCCAGCACCAGCAGCACGGCCAGGTTGCCGGCGAGCGCCGCCAGCGCCACCAGCCAGACGGCGCCGCGCAGCGCCCAGCCGCCCATCAGGTCCTCGCACGGGCTGAACGCGTCCGGCCGCGGCCGGCACTCCACCTGCCGGTAGTTCTGCGACAACCGGCCGCACTCGGCGCGCACCGGAGACACCGTCACCTGCCGGTTCAAAAAATGACTCTGAGCACTATGGGACTTAACATCTGAGGTCATCAGTCCCCTAGAACTTAGAACTACTTAAACCTAACCAACCTAAGGACATCACACACACATGCCCGAGGCAGGATTCGAACTTGCGACAATAGTAGCAGCGCGGTTCCAGACTATACCGTATAGAACCGCTCGGACAATCCGGCCGGCCGTGACCTGCCGGCACAGAGCCTACCGCGCTTCAACAGATAGATCTGGGAAAGTTCAGGGTCAAAATCTTAAACATGGCTGTGGATCATCAGCTGCATAAATGTGAAGAGCAGTGAACACATTGGGGGATCACTCTGTTATAGAAATAATTCCAAAGTCAAGATCGCTTAAATGCTCTTTACTGCATAACCGGTTTCAACACACTAAAGGTGCCATCATCGGATCTCAATGTAGATTTAACATTTATAAAGCATTTGGATATAACGATAGAGGAGGCAGGCAATGATTTTATATCAGATGGTCTGCCTCATGTATCGCTATATCCAAATGGGTTATAAAAGTTAATCTACATTCAGATCCGATGGTGGCACCTTTAGTGTATTGAAACCAGTTATCCAGTAAACAGCATATAAGCGGATGAGATTTTCACTCTGCAGCTGAGTGTGCGCTGGTTCATATCAGCGCACACTCCGCTGCAGGGCGAAAATCTCATTCTGCTAACATCCCCCAGGCTGTGGCTAAGCCATATCTCCGCAACATCCAGAAGTGCTAGTTCTTCGAGGTTCAATGGGAAGTTTCTGTGAAATTTGGAAGGTAGGAGACGATGTACTGGCGGAAGTAAAGCTGTGAGGATGGGGTGTGAGACGTGCTTGGGTAGCTCAGTTGGTAGAGCACTTGCCCAGGAAAGGCAAAGGTCCCGCGTTCGAGTCTCGGTCCAGCACATAGTATACAAGCGATCTTGGCTTTTTAATTGTTTCTAAATATGAAGAGGTTGACAAAATAGCTAGTTGCAAAACCATGTTTTAGTAGGCCTTGACATAGGTTTCCATATTTGTAAAAATATCTTCTTCAGGAGTGGGCCTTGCTACATTACTTTACAATATGTGGTGATGTAACAACTACTTCTGAAGAAGTTATTTTTATAAATATCGAAACGGAGGTCAAGGGAAAATAAACGTTTATTTTGCAACTGGTTGACTGATCTTTTCAACCTCTTCATAGCACATGATGCTTCGTACACCACACATTTCAAGACTGCATGGGAACCAATATCCTGTATCTAGCCAGAGATAACTCCATGAAGTTCCCCTCCCTTGCTCGTACTTTGTAACACGTAGCCTACTTGTCTTAACAAGAATGAACTGGGGTTGAAGAGAGGACCAATAATAATACACTACTCAAAAGAATTAGGCATCTGTGATACTAGACTGAGCAATAATTGAGGACTGAGTGTGTAACCAAATTCTTGTTGTTGTTGTTGCGGTCTTCAGTCGTGAGACTGGTTTGATGCAGCTCTCCATGCTACCCTATCCTGTGCAAGCTTCTTCATCTCCCAGTACTTACTGAAACCTACATCCTTCTGAATCTGCTTAGTGTATTCATCTCTTGGTCTCCCTCTACGATTTTTACCCTCCACGCTGCCCTCCAATGCTAAATTTGTGATCCCTTGATGCCTCAGAACATGTCCTACTAACCGGTCCCTTCTTTTTGTCAAGTTGACCCACAAACTCCTCTTCTCCCCAATTTTATACAATAATTCATCATTAGTTATGTAATCTACCAATCTAATCTTCAGCATTCTTCTGTAGCACCACATTTCGAAAGCTTCTATTCTCTTCTAGTCCAAACTATTTATCGTCCATGTTTCACTTCCATACATGACTAAACTCCACACAAATACTTTCAGAAACGACTTCCTGACACTTAAATCTATACTCGATGTTAACAAATTTCTCTTCTTCAGAAACGCTTTCCTTGCCATTGCCAGTCTACATTTTATATCTTCTCTACTTCTACCATCATCAGTTATTTTGCTCCCCAAATAGCAAAACTCCTTTACTACTTTAAGTGTCTCATTTCCTAATCTAACTCCCTCAGCATCACTAGATTCCATTATCCTCGTTTTGCTTTTGTTGATGTTCACATTATATCCTCCTTTCAAGACATTGTCAAATCCGTTCAACTGCTCTTCCAAGTCATTTGCTGTGTCTGATAGAATTACAATGTCATCGGCGAACCTCATAGTTTTTATTTCTTCTCCATGGATTTTAATACCTACTCCGAATTTTTCTTTTGTTTCCTTTACTGATTGCTCATTATACAGGCTGAATAATATCGGGGAGAGGCTACAACCCTGTCTCACTCCCTTCCCAACCACTGCTTCCCTTTCGTGCCCCTCGACTCTTATAACTGCCATCTGGTTCTTGTACAAATTGTAAATAGCCTTTCGCTCCCTGTATTTTACCCCTGCCACCTTTAGAATTTGAAAGAGAGTGTTCCAGTCAACATTGTCGAAAGCTTTCTCTAAGTCTACAATTGCTAGAATGGTAGATTTGCCTTTCATTGATCTTTCTTCTAAGGTAAGTCGTAGGGTCAGTATTGCCTCACATGTTCCAATATTTCTACAGAATCCAAACTGATCTTCCCCGAGGTCAGCTTCTATCAGTTTTTCCATTCGTCTGTAAAGAATTCGTGTTACTATTTTGCTGCTGTGACTTATTAAACTGATAGATCGATAATTTTCACATCTGTCATAACCTGCTTTCTTTGGGATTGGAATTATTATATTCTTCTTGAAGTCTGAGGGTATTTCACCTGTCTCATATATCTTGCTCACCAGATGGTAGAGTTTTGTCAGGACTGGCTCTCCCAAGGCCGTCAGTAGTTCTAATGGAAAGTTTTCAACTCCCGGGGCCCTGTTTCAACTCAGGTGTAACCAAATTACACCTTTATTTTTCACATCTCTCTGGATTTACTCACATATAAAAAAAGTGGAAACAATCATACATGCCCTCACCCCGAATGCTTTTCATTGGACTCTAAGAGCTTCAATAAGATGCATGCCTGTGTGGTATCACATATCGACCCCCCCCCCCCCCCCACCGACGTCATTAAGTTGGTAACGGAATGGCAAGTACCAACAGCAGTCGCGCGGGATCTGGTGGACTCAACTGTGTGCACCTGCAGAGCCACACCTCCAGCAACTCAGGGCTACGAGCGCGACTCTGCCTCTGCGATCTAGGACGGCCGACGGCAGGCACTAGCCCACTGACACACAGACCACTTTGC
Source organism: Schistocerca nitens (assembly GCF_023898315.1). Classification (NCBI taxonomy): domain Eukaryota; kingdom Metazoa; phylum Arthropoda; class Insecta; order Orthoptera; family Acrididae; genus Schistocerca; species Schistocerca nitens. The sequence goes on from NC_064618.1 coordinate 256,584,770, forward strand.
TTCATGTTGCTACACAGACGCCACCTAGACATCGCTTCATCGTTTGTGCTGCAGTTCAGAGAGTCGCTTCCTTGTGGCCACTGAGAGCTGGACTTCATTTCCTGAATGAGAGCTCTTGAGAGTTTTTTAAGAGCCCGTGGTGAAACAGGGGACGACCGCGAACATGTGCTTCAAGCATGTACCATATAATTTCGATGAGGATTAGGTCGCGATTCACTGCTGTCCAGGCTTCACAAGAGATCCCTTGTAATGCCACCAACGTACGCAGTAGTCACCACATGACCAAACAGGATTTTTCCGATGTAGCGCTTGGCGGTACGGTGACCAAGGACAACGATGATATTTGCACGACTGTCAACACTTGGCACCCAACAGTGTAATGTAAAGTTAGTCAGATCTGGTGATTTCCTTGACATCGTTTGGAAGGTACCAGTCACCATGGCGCCTCCATGCGCGAACACAGCCATCACATTGTAACAGAGGTTGACTGTACTTATCTGTGAATAACACCTTTCCCCTGCGACGAAGTTGCCAGTTGACATTGGGACGAAAGAGCTGAAGGCAAGCTGAGAGATATCGTTTCAATGGAGGTACTTGAACAGGACATCACTAGTAGGAAAAGGTTCGTGTGATGCCACTCTGCATTGTTGCCAAATTTATTCAAGATGGCAGCGATGACGTCATCCAAGATGGCGGCGTGTAGACTTGGCAACAGCGCAGGAGCGTCATCCAAGATGGCGGATTTTGGCGGGAAAATAGGCCAATTCAGCTACCTCCAATAACCTAACACCCAGAAAAAATGACGGGAAATTTGAATGTTGGCGGGAAAATAGGTCAATTGTGCTATGACCACTAACCTAACCCCCAGAAAATTGGCGCAAAATTTGAATTTTGTCTGGAAAATATGTCAGTTGTGCTATGTCCACTAACCTAACCATCCAGAAAAAATTGGCGCAAATTAAAATTCCAACACGATAATGGATGCAAAAACTATACAGTACTTGTCTTTATTATTATTCCTTATGATTTATTATCATTCATCATCATTTATTATTATTTATTATTATTATTGGCCTACCTCCACTAGAAAATTGCGCAAAACTGAAATTCCCACACAATAATGTCTTGAAAACTGTACTTCTATTTATTATTATTAAAATTTATTTTGATTGATTATTTATTCAAGATGTCCGATTTCGGCGGGAAGAAAGCCATTTGCATTGCATCCATAGCAAAAATCTGTCGCAAGTTCAAATTCCAACACCATAATCGATCACACTTACGAAATAGTCAACATCCTACGAACTTTGACCGTCACTTATCTGTTTTCACAGCTAACCCATCACAATCGCGTGAGATAAGAAACTCTACTTGTACAAACCTAATTCACATCCTCTGATTTTGCAAGGAAAAGGGACTGAAGTCTTTGTTTCAAGCCGTACAGTCATCAGTTGCTCTCCAACAGTCTTAGTACACTTCCTTGAGCTCGCAGCAACACCCAGTGCGCTCGCCAAACGGTCCAAACTCCAACTTACTTAGTTCAAATCGTCGCCAGCAGAGGGGGCGGCCCCCGGCCGGCTGACGTCGACTTGTTTGTGTGTCGGCTGGCACGCACTCCCCTGATCCACGTCAAAGCTCCCCAGCACGCAGGTGGCTGCCAGCGCTAGCCGCTGGACGCTGTAAACATGTTTTCGCTTGACACGCCGGAACCAGCCGATGCGTACGTCAGAACAGGCGGTCCAGCACGTGTGTTCGCTACGAAGTCCTTCTCTAAGTTAACAGATCATGCGAGTCTCATTATTCATTCGACATAGTGAACCATCGCTTGCCCCAACCTACATACCACCGCAATTTAACCAAACACAAAGTTCACATCACTACTTAATTATATTGATCAATTAATTAACCTCGCTGCTGCAAAAAGCACCACGTTCACATGGACTTGGGATGAATTTTCGCGAATGCCACACCAACCTGGACTTTGAAGCAAATAGTTAAAGTCTCTACCACGATCCTCAACTGACCGCCACATCCCCTTACCAACCCATGTTCATGCACTGAGCTGTATTAACGTTTACTAACGTACATTAACTTTTATGACACTTTCTCTATAGAAATAAGTGAAATTTGAATTTTGGCAGTCACTTTGTCTTTCGCTACCAACATAAGAAAACTGTGGCAAACAAAGCTCACCTCCACTAACCTGTCACCCGACCGCCACCTACTCCTAGGGACTGCTGGTAAAAGGACTCAGCCTGCACTAGACTGATCGAGAGAAGAAAGACTTTATTTTATTTGCCAGCACTTTATTTACCGTTTAATTATATTCATCACAGAATACACGCTCTGACATGTCCCACAGCATACAGACCTGCAAACTACTCCTACATAACTCATCTATAAGGCTGTACACACACGCTTGCTAATTGTAAGCTGACAGAAAAGTCACTGCACAGCCTACAGACGTGTGTAGTACACCTAAATACTTCAAAATATTTACGCCCATAGAACCGAACAACTCTTAAATTGTCTAAATAATAATACATCTGAAATACCCTGCTCACTAATCGTACACTAGTACACAGAACCACTGATAAAGGACCCCCCCCGACAGCAGATTATTACCCATGATGTCCGCAAACAGCGTGTTCTCCACTAGATCTAGCACTCAGTCCCACCACCAGACTACTCTTTCATCCTTTTCCTGACGTAAACCAAGATCCTCTGCTTTAAAATTGCGCAAAAACCACTCAGACTGCGCTGTGCTGCTCGGGGAAGTAATTTGAAGGACTCCACTCTATTTATTCTGAGCCCTTTTATTTAGGCATGGAGTACATTTGTCACACAGTCACAAAACACCCGCACTGATCTGCCTGTGGTCATGTGTCACAGCCCACAAACACGTAAACATCTCCTAATTTCACCACACAATAGCAAACTGCTCTTAAATAATGCAGTACACAATATCCGCAGACGAACTCTGTACTCTTAAATTCTCCAAATAAAGCACAGCACAGTCCACAGACCTGCTCGCAAACTATTTCAACAGATGCACCCAAACACCTTCACCCAATACCCTGCGCCCAGCTGCCAAACCGACCAAAAGTCTCTGCTCGGCCTCCCCCAAACATGACCTCGTCACAGTCGCATTCGCGTCTAACACCGGAGAAATTCCGCCTTCTGCGAGGCGTGCATGTACACAGACATACAGAAAACAGAGCAAGCGCTCTGCGAAAGTGACCGTGATTGGATACGCGTGTGTTACATTAACAGGCAATTTTAGAACTCAGAACGATAGGTGATAACGCGGTCGCATGGATGGATCTGACATAAAATCGAAAGGAATGCGAAAACTGATTAGGGCATAGGTATAAACTAACCTAATATACACCGAAATGCGGTGAAAATGAGGAAGTACTTGCTTATCTTCTGATTCGCACGGAGCAATTTGTACTTGGAGTCAAGTATGCGGCAACATGAGGAATGTGGGAAAACGATGACATTGAAGCGAGCGGAATCAGGAAGGTAGTCAATTTTTTTCCCGTGGAGTTCGTTTTACAGTGTATGTCTATTGAGGTAGCAGTGATACACGCGTATTGACTACTGTATTTGATGCTTTTCAGGAGGACAGAGAATCATTTCCGTCTAAACTTAATTGCATCTTTGTTAAAGGATAACAAAGAGTGTACGGGATGATCGATTGAGATAGAGCTGTAACTGGGTACGATTTAAACGTTGACTGATTTATTCTAGAGAAGGACAAGTCGCTCAGGGTGAATTTTTTTTGCCAGTGTTCTATTTGGATGCATCAGTCACGTGATATAGCCTGCGTTCTAGTCGTATACAGCCACGTGTTCCGTATGTGGTTTAAAACACTGTCTACTTGCGATCGTTAACGGTGAACCCTTCAGTCAGCAGAGGACTTCCATCTCATGTGTGATGAAACTTGACATATTCCTCTAAACGCACTTTGATTCACGCGATCCCCACCCTGTCGCATCGTTGGTGTAAAATCGAGACTTCAGAGTCATAACTAAGTTAGCTGTGGGTGCTTGTGAGGCGCTGCAATCGTTGTGTACACATTTGCCTGACAGATGGTATGTTTACAGTGTTGGTGACGGAATGACTTGTAATTTTAACATGATGGCCGCTGCTGTTACGCGCATCTGTTTTCTTGTAGGATGTACGGCCCGCTACTAACTGTCATCTTTATATAGACCTGATGGAGTAATAGTATAATTTCTGATTCGTGATCGGATGTGATCAGTGGGCACTACACGTGTCCGCAGGGCTATACTGCGCTCGTATCATACAAAGCAAATGTTTTACGATTGGGGAAAGATACCTCAGCGTAGGGGAATCGGGAAGAATGATGTATGTCTGACAGGATGGAAAAGTAGGCGATCTAAGATTATCGCCCGTTTTTAAGTTCTGAACGTTCTAGTCTCAGGAGTGCGTGTGTTTATGTTCTCTCTCTCTTACCAAAAGCTTCGAGGCACCGATCCTACAATCTAGAACAATACTTTACACATGATAGATTGGATGGTTTACGTAAAAATGTGTCGAACTACGTTATGTATAAATATCACTCGGTTCTTATTCTTCTTAACTGTATGCTATTACATTAAGGCAATTTGAAATCTGTTATTATAGATCGATATGGTGTGCTAAGCTCCAAGACTAGGTCACATCTCGATAAATGTGGTGCACTTGGAGGGGTTAGGACTAGGAAAGCTCCATTCAGTCAAGAGAAGTGGAGTGTAGCTGTATTCGTCTGCTCGGTTGTGGATTAATGGGGCAGTGATGTTGCAGTGTAGGTTGGTCAATGCCCAGGTGAGGATGGTCTTTTAACGTAAGATGGCGAGATTGCTCTGTGACCGCCATACGCACAGAGATTGATCGAGTGCTATGCGCGAGGTCTTAGAAATATGTATAGTCTTGTCTCGTATACTTTGACCGTTTTTATGTGTTAGAGAATTTAGTGTGAATGGACGTACTGAGCAGTCATCTATCAATGCTCGCAATGATACTTTAAAAGTAGAGTAGGTATGGTTTAGCTATGATACTGAAATTAGGAAAACATGCTGTCACTTGATTGGCCGATGTCGGACTTACTGTAAAATTCGCGATATCAGCTGTGATGGATAATATTACAGTAGATCAGTGGTGTCTTCTCCATCCCATCCGTGCATTGGGTACCACATAATGATTGAGTGACAATGCTTGTTTGAGTTGGGGGAACTTATTTTGGTTGATGGACCGCCACTTCTGGGGTTCCTAGCACCGTAGCACCGAAAACGGTGATCCGGTACTTGTGTGCAAAATGAGCAATCACTAGAAATGGAAGGCAGAGTTATCATCTATTCGGTCACTGCGACATATGAGTTTAAATGTAGGGGCAGTCAATCACTTTTGGGGGGTAGTTTGGAAAGTCGCTACAATGCCGCCAGGCTCTTCTAGTTTCCTTATGTTGTAGCTGTCCTTTCTTTAAAACCATTCTGTGTTATGCTATCGACTGTAAGAATATGATTTAAAAGGTGATACTTATAGTTTCCGGTGAGAGGCTGTGCATCAGTCCGTGTTAATGTCTGCTTAGAATCAGACACAGACTTGCAAAGTCGCGGCAGAAAGACGAAATGTTCGGCAGTGTGCAAAAGCTCGTTAGAAAACAGTGTTTGAACAAGGGTCAGAGGTAGCTTCTCATTCGCTTAGAGTATGGGTGATCAAACTTTAAAGTGGTCTCTGCAGCGTCTGTATATTTAATATGATCTTGTCCACACAGGCAGCTGCAGTTTGAGGCGTCGGATTTGCTGAGCTGTTAGGAATTCTTGGATGGCCGCACTCTGAGTTATTCGGGGAGAATATTGTGAATTCCGTTTGTCCGTGCTGGAGGTGGATCGCATTGGTGCCTTCGTGACTTGTAAATAGGATGAGCTTTTATAGTTGGTAATTTCTTTTCACTGTTTGATGGTAGAGAATAAAGATGATAGGATGCTGAGGATCTGTTGTACTTGTATCTAGTTTGGGACGTACAACACTGCGCGCATTTCCGGCGAATGGTCAAAACAAGGTCCTGTTGCAGTAACTAACGTCGTTCTGTTTCTAGACAGGCTGCAGAAAGTAATGGATATGTCTTTCTCCAGCTTAAATTACAGAGATGAGATGCGCAAAGGTCTGGAAATGGGATCAGCTAAACGATGTGTAGGGCGTGACATGAGGTAAACGAATTGTATGATCTTCTGCCAAAACTCAAACTAACCACAAAAATCGGACATCTTCAATGACGCCCTCTGCCGGTGGCGATGTGTACTAACCTAGTTGGACTCCGGACCTCGTCGCGAACACACGCACATGATATAAATAGTAATAAACAATAAATGATAATAAATAATAATAAATGATCATAAATGATAATAAATGTTAATAAATTATAATAAATAACTGGAGCAGCTGTCCAAATGCAGAGACCTGTTGGAATGTAGCGATCTGTAAGAGTTAACTTTGCTGTCCTCTAGACGACAGAGTAGCGAAGTAATAGTATGTGTTGGGGGGGCTTTGGTGATCAAGTCAGAATATGAGAAGATGATCGATTAGGGTTGGAGAGTTATTCGATGGGATGTAGGTTGTTTCGTTGATTACTTCTGCATATTTGCTGTCTTTATTTAGTTGAGTGAAGATCGAGTGTGGTGCGTTGGATGCACGCTTGTCTGTTCTCTAGACCTGGGAAGGACCTTAGTTGCCCTGTAAATTATAGCGAAGATCTCGAATATGTTACATGTCTGAAAACGGCATTCGAGTGTGGAAATATCATTTTTCGTATGTTTGTTTATAGTTAGTGAGTGGTTTACAGCACGCTGCACATGGATAAAGTTCGGGGTTTATAGAGAATTAATTTGAAATATATATGTTGGGAATTTTGATGAACAAGCGATCGGTAGGATGTAGCCTAGTGGCTGATATTGAGAAGCCCGCATCTCGTGGTCGTGCGGTAGCGTTCTCGCTTCCCACGCCCGGGTTCCCGGGTTCGATTCCCGGCGGGGTCAGGTATTTTCTCTGCCTCGTGATGGCTGGGTGTTGTGTGCTGTCCTTAGGTTAGTTAGGTTTAAGTAGTTCTAAGTTCTAGGGGCCTTATGACCACAGCAGTTGAGTCCCATAGTGCTCAGAGCCATTTGAACCATTTTTTGATATTGAGAAGTACAGCTAAAATTGTGTAATGTTATGGAGAAAGTACGTGTGTTCTTGTAGTCTATGAGTCTGGGGATGTTTGTAGAAAAGTGGACACACAAGGAAGGAGAGGCAGCAACGCGTTAGTGCTGAGGGGGAAGCGATCCCTAGTTTTGTGGAACAGTTCTGAGAGTGTCTTCGGTCCGCTGATGTAAAAGGGGATGTTACAGCTGAGTGTCGAGTCTGTACAGAGAAAGAGCAGGTTGACGGTGCTTCCCTAGGAATGGAGAGCAGTGGGGCATATAAACGGTGTAGGAATAGGGTAATTTTTTTCGGGTGCTGTAGAGATATACATGATAAGTGCAATGTTTCTTTCAAATATATATATATATATATATATATATATATATATATATATATATATATATATATATTGCATTGTAAATTTAATGTGGGTTACAATGTGTTGCGTTTGTATATAGTGCATTGTAAAGTTAATATTGCTTATGTTATGGGATGAGTAGAAATGATGACTGTGTGTGTCGTATCGTGCAGGAGGTATAGATTGAGGGGACTGTGGGTGCAATTTAGCGATCTCTGTAAAATAACAACAGAAACTGCAAGAAAGAAATGAAAAAGCTGGATAGTACTTTGATACGGGATTGATCACTAATTCAGTGGTTAAATTAGATAAGAGAAATTAAGAAGTCTTGATTGACTGTGTGGTGGGATATAGGAGGGGTCATCTGCATATGTTGAGAGCATGAAGGCTGAAACATTAGGGGGATTGGGACAGGGCATTATGTTGGTAAAGATGTTGTGATATGGGACGAATTTCCATGCACGCAGAAGATTAGACATGTAGAAAAGGAGCGTTACCTATTTGTGGTAAACTACACAATTTCGAAGAGGTACGTTTGGCAGTTTTTTTAGTGAGCAGGCGAGTAGTAACTGTTTTCGAGGTGGCGTTAATCATATGTGTCAATGAGCTATGGGTTATGCTAACAATAGACGTGAAGGCAGGTCCAGACCTGAGACGCCGGCGGTATGCATGAGAAGAACAATGCAGCTTTCGCATGTGTCAGAGGAGACTGCCCTTCTGGTCGGCTGTCAAGAGCGCGCGGAAGCTGAATTTGGCTGGGAGCTCTGGATCCGCCTCCCACCGACCGCACGCGCGCGCCGCCAGCCTTGGAGCGTAATCTTCGGCGCATAGATGATATGAATTTCTCCGGTGTTAGAGGCGAATGCGACTGTGACGAGGTCATGTTTGGGGGAGGACGAGCAGAGACTTTTGGTCGGTTTGGCAGCTGGGCGCAGGGTATTAGGTGAGGGTATTTGGGCGTGTCTGTTGCAATATTTTGCGAGCAGGTCTGTGGACTGTGCTGTGCTTTATTGGGAGAGTTTAAGAGTACAGAGTTCGTCTGCGGATATTGTGTACTGCATTATTTAAGAGCAGTTTGCTATTGTGTGGCAAAATTAGTAGTTGTTTACGTGTTAGTGGGCTGTCTCACATGACCACAGGCAGATCAGTGCGGGTGTTTTGTGACTGTGTGACAAATATACTCCATGCCTAAATAAAAGGGCTCAAAATAAATAGAGTGCAGTCCTTCCTTACTGCCCCGAGGAGCACAGCGCAGTCTGAGTGGTTTTTGCGCAATTTTAAAGCAGAGAATCTTGGTTTACGTCAAGGAAAGGCTGAAAGAGTAATCTGGTGGTGGGACTGAGTGCCAGACCTAGTGGAGAACACGCTGTTTGCGGACATCATGGATAACTGTACTTTGATAATGATCTGATGTCAGTGGGGTGTGCTGTGTCGATGGTTCTGTGTACTATGTCAGTTGGGACCGTGGACTGAGTGGCGAATACAGAGGGTGGTGGTGCTGTCTCTCTCTAATTGTTTAAATAAGGACTGGTGTATGACTTTTGAAAAGTTGACGATTAGTGAGCAGGGTATTTTAGATGTATTATTATTTAGACAAATTAAGAGTTGTTCGGTTCTATGGGCGTAAATGTTTTGAATTAGTTAGGTGTGCTACACATGTCTGTAGACTGTGCAGTGACTTTTTTGACGGTTTACAATTAGCAAGCGTGTGTGTTCAGCGTTATACATGAGTTATGTAGGAGTAGTTTGCAGGTCTGTATGCTGTGGGACATGTCAGAGCGTGTAATCTGTGATAAATAGAATTAATCGGCAAATAAAGTGCTGGCAAATAAAATAAAGTCCTTCTTCTCTCGATCAGTCTATTGCAGGCTGAGTCCTTATACCAGCAGTCCCTAGGAGGAGGTGGCGGTCTGGTGACAGGTTAGTGAAGGTGAACTTTGTTTGCCATAGTTTTCTTATGTTGGTAGCGAAACACAAAGTGACTGCTAAAATTAGTTAACTTATTTCTATAGAGAAAGTGTCATATAAATTAATGTACATTAGTAAATGGCTCTGAGCACTATGGGACTTAACAGCTATGGTCATCAGTCCCCTAGAACTTAGAACTACTTAAACCTAACTAACCTAAGGACATCACACAACACCCAGCCATCACGAGGCAGAGAAAATCCCTGACCCCGGCGGGAATTGAACCTGGGAACCCGGGCGTGGGAAGCGAGAACGCTACCGCAAGACCACGAGATGCGGGCGTACATTAGTAAACGTTAATACAGCTCAGTGCATGGTCATGGGTTGGTATGGGGATGTGGCGGTCGGTTGACGATCGTGGTAGAGACTTTAATTATTTGATTCAAAGCCCAGGTGGGTGTGGCACTCACGAAAATTCATTCCAAGTCCAGGTGGATGTGGCGCTTTCTGCAGCAGCGAGGTTAATTAATTGATTAATTTAATTAAGTAGTGATGTGAACTTTGTGTTTTGTTAAATTGCGGAGATATGTAGGTTGGGGTGAGCGATGGTTCACGCATTCGCGTGTGTGTTTTCGGGACGAATTTGGATTAGGTAATAGCACTATGTCGATTGAAGAACGAGACTTGCATGATCTGTTAACTTTGAGAAGGTCTTCGTAGTGAACACACGTGATGGACCGCCTGGTGTGACGCACGCATCGGCTGGTTCCAGCATGTCAAGCGAAAACATGTTTACAGGGTCCAGCGGCTAGCGCTGGCAGGCTCCTGCGTGCCGGTGAGCTTTGACGTGGACTAGGGGAGTGCGTGCCAGCCGACACACAAACAAGTCGACGTCAGCCGGCCAGGGGCCGCCCCCTCTGCTGGCGACGATTTGAACTAACTCAGTTGGAGTCTGGACCGAGTGGCGAGCGTACTGGGTGTTGCTGCGATCTCAAGGATATGTACTAAGTTTGTTGGAGAACAACTGATGACTGTAGTGCTTGAAATAAAGACTTGAGTCCTTTTCCTTGCAAAATCAGAGGATGTTGACTATTTCGTATGTACGATCGATTATTGTGTTGGAATTTGAACTTGTGATAGATTTTTGCTATGGATGTAACGCAAATGGCTTTCTTCCCGCCGAAATCGGACATCTTGAATAAATAATAAATCAAAATAAATGATAATAATAATAAACAGAAGTACAGTTTTCAAGATATTATCGCGTCGGAATTTCAATTTGGCGCAATTTTCTTGTGGAGGTAGGGCAATAATAATAATAAATAATAATAAATGATAATGATTGATAATAAATGATAATGAATAATAATAAAGACAAGTACCGTATGGTTTTTGCATCCATTATCGTGTTGGAATTTTAATTTGGCGCCAATCTTTCCTGAATGGTTAGGTTAGTGGACATTGCAGAATTGACCTATTTTCCAGCCAAAATTCAAATTTTGCGCCAATTTTCTGGGGGTTAGGTTAGTGGAGGTAGCCCAATTGGCTTTCTTCCTACCGATATCCGCCATCTTGAATGACGTTACAGCAGTACTCTCTGGTGGCAGGGGTATGAACTAAAACAAGGATATGTACTAAGTTTGATGGAGAACAACTGATGACTGTAGTGCTTGAAATAAAGGCTTGAGTCCTTTTCCTTGCAAAATAAGAGGACGTTGACTATTTCGTATGTATGATAGATGTTGTTGCAAACACATGTGAATCATATAAATAATAATAAATAATAATAATTGATAACAAATGATAATGAATAAATAATAATGAATAAGAATAAAGACAAGTACAGCCCGAGAACTATTCACCAAGTACAGTCTTGCATGCATTATCCTTTTGGAATTCAAATTTCCCACCATTTTTTCTGGAGTGTCAGGTTAGTGGACATAGCCTAATTGGCCTATTTTCCCGCCAAAATCTGCTATCTAGAATGACGTCATGCACTGTTGCCAAGTCTACACGTCTCCATCTTGGATGTCGTCATCGCCGCCATCTTGAATAAATTTGGCAACAATGCAGAGTGGCGTGAGACGAACCTTGTCCTACTACTGACGTCTTGGTCATAAAGTGCTTTCTCATAACCTGTTCCTTGCACTCTGCTCACACACATCGGCTCCACTGCCTCTTGTGAGATCATCTTGCCGTACTCCAGCGGTACCCATGGTACCCATAAGACCCCGCAACATAGAGAAGGCAGATATCGATCTTCACTGGGGGCCGTAATGCTTCGGTGGCATAGTGCTACTCGCCTTGTATACTAACCTGTCTCCCAGCAGCGTGTCCATAACTTGTGGATGACAGATAAGGAGACATTGGCATTTGTAGGAACACGAGGGAAAATCCATCCTTCTTGGTTCGAACGTATAGACCTTGCAACTTGTACTCCATTAAGATGTCGCACTGCACGTTTTGCACGTTTTTGGCCAAATGCAATATCCACAATTGAGAAATATCGTCGTCTGTGTGTACTATGAAACAACGGAACACCCGTCACTCACTTCCTTCTGACAGGTCACCCGTAACTGTAATGCATAACACATCTGATAGATGACAAATGACTTCAGTTCTTACATACATTAGAATCTAAGTTCTCAGACTATGCAATATGGCCACAGAATCGCCTGTGTCAAAGTAGATTTCACATACCAGACGTTGATAGGAGTGTTCTTCTAATTCTTTTGAGCAGTATATTCCCTTTAAAAAATATTGCAGCCACAAGTCAGATTTACTACCATCATTAGATGAGCTGTTGAAAATAAAACAAAACCGCCATTATAAAATTCTAGGAAACTAAATTACAACTAAAACTTGTCTTATACGCAGCCATATACAGAGGACGTGACTAAATTTCTTCTACAGACATCGAGGACACGTTCCTTCCACCAATACATTGAAAAATGTCTGGTAAACGTTGACTATAAAATGCTTAGCTTAAGAACTATGAGCACTTGCTCATATTCGCTAGTGTAAATCCATCTCTTCCACTGAACAAATGCTCTTAAGGTATGTATATTACATCCAATGTTTGCTATGCCTATCCTCAAAGTATCTAAAGGGAATGTAGTCACACAGTGTATGCATCCGAATCATTACAGCTTGCTACTATCTATCGACTTCCCTAATTCGTTTCGCAACCAACAAGCGGACTTATTGAACGCAGTTTTCCGAAATTCCTTCACCAGGAAAGACGAATGGAATATTCCATAATTTGAAACACGAACACCTGCTAGCATGAGTTTCTTAGAAGTAGATACCTTAGGGGTTGCGAAGCAACTCAAATCGCTTGATACGGGCAAGTCTTCAGGACCAGATTGTATACCGATTAGGTTCCTTTCAGATTATAATGATACAATAGCTCCCTACTTAGCAATCATATGCAACCGCTCGCTCACTGATACATCTGTACCTACAACTCGGAAAATTGCGCAGATCGCACCAGTGTTTAAGAAGGGTAGTAGGTGTAATCCATCGAACTACAGACCTACATCACTGACGTCGGTTTGCAGTAGGAACGATCTATTGATACGCAATCAGCATGGTTTCAGAAAACATCGTTCTTGTGCAACGCAGCTAGCTCTTTATTCGCACGAAGTAATGGCCGCTATCGACAGGGGATCTCAAGTTTATTCCGTATTTCTAGATTTCCGGAAAGCTATTGACACCGTTCCTCACAAGCGCCTCCCAACCAAGCTGCGGGCCTATGGGGTATCGTGTCCGTTGTGCGACTGGATTCGTGATTTCCTGTCAGGAAGGTCGCAGTTCGTAGTAACAGACGGCAAATCATCAAGTAAAACTAAAGTGATATCAGGCGTTCCCCAGGGAAGCGTCCTGGGACCTCTGCTGTTCATGATCTATATAAATGACCTGGGTGACAATCTGAGCAGTTCTCTTAGGTTGTTCGCAGATGATGCTGTAATTTACCGTCTAGTAAGGTCATCCGAAGACCAGTGTCAGTTGTAAAGCGATTTAGAAAAGATTGCTGTATGGTGTGGCAGGTGGCAGTTGACGCTAAATAACGAAAAGTGTGAGGTGATCCACATGACTTCCAAAAGAAATCCGTTGGAATTCGATTACTCGATAAATAGTACAATTCTCAAGGCTGTCAATTCAACTAAGTACCTGGGTGTTAAAATTACGAACAACTTCAGTTGGAAAGACCACATAGATAGTATTGTGGGGAAGGCGAGCCAAAGGTTGCGTTTCATTGGCAGGACACTTAGAAGATGCAACAAGTCCACTAAAGAGACAGCTTACACTACACTCGTTCGTCCTCTGTTAGAATATTGCTGCGCGGTGTGGGATCCTTACCAGGTGGGATTGACGGAGGACATCGAAAGGGTGCAAAAAAGGGCAGCTCGTTTTGTATTATCACGTAATAGGGGGAGAGTGTGGCAGATATGATACGCGAATTGGGATGGAAGTCATTAAAGCAAAGACGTTTTTCGTCGCGCGACATCTATTTACGAAATTTCAGTCACCAACTTTCTCTTCCGAATGCGAAAATATTTTGTTGAGCCCAACCTACAAAGGTAGGAATGATCATCAAAATAAAATAAGAGAAATCAGAGCTCGAACAGAAAGGTTTCGGTGTTCGTTTTTCCCGCGCGCTGTTCGGGAGTGAAATGGTAGAGAGATAGTATGATTGTGGTTGGATGAACCCTCAGCCAAGCACTTAAATGTGAATTGAAGAGTAATCATATAGATGTAGATGTAGATCGCCACCATTCAGTACTCGAAATGGATTGTAAAAACAGATCCATTGGCGGCAATACTACTCGCCTTGGCCTTGGAAAAACTAAGCCGAGAGCCCGTCGAATTAAAAAAGTGGAGGTGGTGGGAGCAGACACAACAATCCTGCCGTTGCTCGTGATGTTTCGATTCTTGGCGACACTCTAGAGCAGGCACGCGATTTGTCCACAATGCGAAGAAAATTGGGATCATAAATTACCTCGTCGTATCACGCCGTCAAGATCTCTTTCCCTCCATTCTTGCTGATCGGCATATCTCTGAGCGAGTTCCAGTGCTCATGCACCCTGGATCCATACTGACTAATAAAATCCGAGCGAGGTGGCGCAGTGGCTAGCACTCTGGACTCGCACTCGGATGATGGTTCAAACCCTCGTCCGGCCATCCTGATTTAGGTTTCCCGTGATTTTCCTAAATCCGTTCAGGCAAATGCCGGGATGGTTTCTTTGAAATGGGTATGCCAGACTTCCTACCCCATCCTTCCCTAATCCGATAGGACCGAAATCCTCGCTGTTTGGTCCCCTCCCCCAAATCAACCAACCAACTAATAAAAGTGAAGTGATGTAAGAACTGTATCAATGAGAAATAAACATTAATCGGATGTTCTTTAGTCTGAACTAATTATTCAGGTCGCGTCTAATATCGCAGAAGAATAAGATTCAGCTGCAAGTGACCCTAGTATGTCTGGTACTTTGATATGATTGTGAAACTTGTGCGACATCAGCAACAACTGAAGAAGCAATTTCTGCCCTCCAGTGGAAGGTACTTCGACACATGTATATACCCATCTACAGTACTGTGGAAGGTAAATTGGTACGAACAATGGAAGAAGGCCTGTACCAACGGATTGGAAAGCCACACATTAGCCGAATGTTAGGGTACCAGAGGCTATACAGTAGTTTGGCCACATCTTTTTAGCTGATGGATCCCCGACTAACCGAGTCCTCCCTTCTCAATTTGCTGGAAAACGTCCTTGGGGACGTCCAAGGACGCGATCGAAGGGTCGAATAATGACAGTCCTTAGAAAAGTGGAGTAAAAACCGGTAGATGATGAAGCTAGAGACCGGCAGTGACGGACTACCATCTGCAGTAGATATGTGCTCTGTTGTGACTCACTCAATTTCACATTTTACTCTGCTTTTGTACGCTTATATGTTCCTTTATATGTCTTTTCCTTCTGTGTTCTTTTTTTTTACTGTAGGCCATAAAGGCACGTTAATGAAATAAATGGTTCAAATGGCTCTGAGCACTATGGGACTCAACTGCTGTGGTCATCAGTCCCCTAGAACTTAGAACTACTTAAACCTAACTAACCTAAGGACATCACACACATACATGCCCGAGGCAGGATTCGAACCTACGACCGTAGCGGTCACGCGGTTCCGGACTGCGCGCCTAGAACCGCGAGACCACCGCGGCCGGCAATGAAATAAATGATGATCACGATGCCGATAACGAATCATACACACTTGAATAACTTACATTGTGGGTCGTAAACCGATGAGTCCCGGAGAGATCCATTGTAAATATCTATGAGGTCTGATTGCTCTAACTGTTTTGAATGGACGAGAGATTCTTAATTGGATATAGATTTGGGAGCAGCAGAATTTGGCAGCCCATGGATACAAGTGCCATTTATTATCTATTATTTATAAACATTCAGTCTTCTTGGCGATAAATGTTCATCTTTGGTACCTCGACGATTGCGGCAAATACACTGCTGCAGCCCATCCTACCGCAGCTGTCCTTTCATTGTCGTTCTCGTCGCATCCTGATGTTGCGACAGGCCCCTTGGATTTATCGTGTAACCGAGTCCATAGCAGACCCGTCCGCATCGTTTGTTGTTGTCCTTGGGAAGGCGGCCAAGTGACTGTCGGACGACCTAGTGAGCCGGTGACGGTCGTGGCGGCTGCGTTATAGCTACAGCTTACGGCAGCGTCAGACAGAGTGTGGAGGTCACAACGTCGGCCAGCGTCTGACGGTTAGTGGCTGTCCCAGATATGAGGGGGGGGGGGGGCGGATTAGGCTTAAATGCTGTGGTGTCAGGAGTCTGATTATGCCAGAGAGATAGCACTGCTACAGTCTGGAACCGCGCGACCTCTACGGTCGCTGGTTCGAATCCTGCCTCGGGCATGGATGTGTGTGATGTCCTTAGATTAGCTAGGTTTAAGTAGTTCTATGTTCTAGGGGACTGATGAGATGTTAAGTCCCATAGTGCTCAGAGCCATTTGAAGCATTTTTTGATAGCATTGCTGAGGTCGTGACGAGGGAGTTACACGAATGGTGTGAGAAGATTCGATCACTGCCTCGCAGAAGTAGGGGGCTTGGTAGTGACTCGCTGCTGAGCGTGCTGTTTCGGAACGGGTTGTTGACTGCGGAGGTTAACACAGAGCTGCGGCTGATTCATTACACAACTACAG
This sequence comes from Schistocerca nitens, assembly GCF_023898315.1. NCBI lineage: Eukaryota > Metazoa > Arthropoda > Insecta > Orthoptera > Acrididae > Schistocerca > Schistocerca nitens. The sequence goes on from NC_064618.1 coordinate 256,601,444, forward strand.
GCTACGTAATTGTGTGAAGCTGGTAACTCTTAAGTCGCTGCTGTAATATTAAAAATATTCACAACATAAAATTGATCGTGAAAGAATAACTTCTCGAAGCGAAAACTAATAACCAAGGGCTTAACGTGGGGTGTAATTAAGCAAGATGCGCGCGTAGTACGGTCAATGATGCTAGGCTGCAGACGCGATCCGCGTGTAGTAAACTAGTGTATGGCTGGCGCAGAGGCACGCTAACCAACCAGTAAGTGAGAACTGAGAAATCAGCCTGCTATTAGACGAGTGCGAGCTATCAGAAAAAGGAACACTGACTAAGAGAAAGGCAAAAAAAAAACCCACACCATAACAGGTCAGAAAACACTTAGAAAAAGGCTTTGTGAAGGAAGTCACTCTGTTCTTTTAACAAACTATCTGGGTAAATATCAAGACCTTGAGACGTATCCAGCGGTATCTAGTCCACATTTCTTTTAAATATGAGAATCAGAAGCCGCTTTTCCTGTAGTAGTTTATAATGAAAACAGCTTACAAATGACTACTGCAAATTATACAGGCTGAGTCACTAACTATTGCCACCAAGAATAACTCCAAAAGTATGATAGGAGCTGACACGTTTGTGGGACAAAAGTTGCACGGGACAACGGGGGCCATAATATGACGTTACTTTTTTGTTGCTAGGTTGGCTCGCTTCAGAGATGTGAAGGTCAACTTTGATTCTTTAAATGGGATGCTATAGTCTGCTACTTATTTTCTGATAGCGACTATCCAGACGAATCTAATAATGTGTAACAGTAAGGTCTTTGAACGTCAACGAAGGTCATAAAGGTGGCATGAACGTCCGTTTACAGAAGGTGTTCGAATTGATGACCATTGGCGTCAGTGCAGTGCTGCAATCTTCTTATCATGGATTGAGTGGCATTCCTTATCACATCGGCACTTATGCTCTGACAATTCTCCCTGGTATATCTTCAGGTGTACTTGGAACGTCTTTATAAACAATGTCTTTTACGAATCCACACAATAAAAAATCCTGAGGCGTCAAGTTTGACGAACGATTCAGCCACGACACAACTCCTCCGCGTCCAATCCAACGATTTGGGAATTATCTCTGCAACTCATTTCTAGCCATCAGTGAAAAATGTGTCGGGCACCCATCGTGTTGATTCCACAATCTGTTCCTTGTGCCTAATGATATTTCTTCCAATAACAGACCTAATGTTTCTTGCAGGAATGTGGTGTTCCTATCATTAACATATCCTTCGATGAAATAGAGGCCTGTAATTCTGTCCTCAAGAATCCCACACCATACATTCACCGATTACGGGTTTTAGTGGGCAACTTGCCGCAGCCAACATCGATTTTCAGTTGTCCAATAATTCGTGTTATGCAAATTAACATTTCCATGATTCGTGGATTTAGTTTCGTCAGTAAATAAAATCAAATTAATAAATGTGTTGTTCCCCTGAATCTGAAGTTGAGCCCATCGGCAGAATTCAGTGCGACGCATACAATCCGTATCTGTTAATTCTTGGTGGAGACTGATATGGTAAGGATATTTATGGCGATGCAGAACACGAACAACACTACTCTGGCTCATGCGAGATTCCCTTGCGATTTGACGCGAACTAACACAAGGATCTCGAACCACAGTGACAATAGTACCAATCTCCATTTCCTCGCTAGTAATTTTCCTTTGCCGGAGATGTTTCCGATGCGTTAAAGATCCAATTGTTCTCAATTTATCATGCACATATTAAAATCTACGACGCGTAGGGTGAGTACGTTGAGGATATCTATGAGCGTACAAGTCTGTAGCTTTCACTAAATATCGTTCGCATTCTCTGTAAATGAGACGCATATCGACTTGTTCTTCGAAGAAATACATCATTCACATTCTCTTGATTTCATGATAGTAGTCTTTCCGTTCCTATTAGTGTTGTATTGCGAAACCGTCGAATGATGTTTACATGTCAGTGGCACGTTAGATAGATAGGCAGTATTCAGCGAATACTTTTCCCACCATTTGTTTTATGTGGGCATTCCACTTAGCATCGCTCTGGATAGTTAGTCCTAGATATTTTACAGTAGATACTGTTTCCGGCTGTTTGGCATCAATAGTGTAGCTGCGCCGTAGTGTTACATGTATTTATGTTCAGGGTCAATTACAGCAACTGTGTACTGCGCTGCCTTAGTTTGCAAGGTTTCAGTTTGTGCTCGCTTCTGTGAGCAGATGATGCTCACACACCAGTCTGAGTGCAATCAGAACTTGTGTCTGATAGTACTGGTTCCGGTTCAGCTCGAGACACAGTACATACGACAAGTCTGAAAGACTATACATGTCAGAGTACTAGAGTTTTCCCCACACTTCCACTTGCGTATGCATTTCACACATATGTTGAACTCACCTGATCCTTCCGATTTCTGTGTCCACCTCTCCTACCTTTTTTTGTCCATCTCACCACACTGCACACTTAGTTCTACTAAATATTCACTCTCCACTACATAAAGTTTTCTGCGTGACACCTAGGCAGCAAGGGGCTGCAGACCACACGATAAGTAACTTCCAAATAGTATGAGAGAATTACCAGTAATTGTCATTCCACTTGTTGACAGCCGGCCGGAGTGGTCGAGCGGTTCTAGGCACTACAGTCTGGAACCGCGCGACCGCTACGGTCGTAGGTTCGAATCCTGCCTCGGGCATGGATGTGTGTGATGTCCTTAGGTTAGTTAGGTTTAACTAGTTCTAAGTTCTAGGGGACTGATGAGCAGAGAAGTTAAGTCCCATAGTGCTCAGAGCCATTTGAACCATTTTTGAACTTGTTGACATCGCAGCACTATTCGCTGCGGAACACTCCCTACAGTGTGGTAATGGATAGTAAGTTTGTAATTCCAGAAATAAGGTAAATCTGACTCTAATATTATTTGCTGATACTAAATCTTGAAAGTTCGCTTCGAAAACAAGCCCTTCTAGCCCAAGCTGCACGTGGCAAGTTACCGATTTAATAGCCTGAGAATCTTCTAGTGTTTCATTATGTTAATTGAAATAACTACTGACCGATTAGTGGAAAATTCTAGTACTCCACCTGCCACACGTTATTTTATGCAGGCGGCGCACATAAATTTATACCAAATCTGTGATACGTCAGTCGTCAAGTCGCTTTGAGTCGAATTATAAAAATTTCACTTGAAACAGTCAACTTCATAAATATTTATAAGACATTCAAATTATTCTTTCCACAAAATTATGTTTACCAAAAACAGCCATCCGATGCATGTGACTGTTACTTCCTTAAAAACTCGCATAGTCTGGCAGAGACGCACTATGAAGACTCCTAGACATACACCGTTCACTCTGACTGATCGACGTAGACTTACTAACGGCGTTTTTGTGTGTGTGTGTGGGTGGGTGGGTGGGTGTGTCCAAAGTTCCACCATCTGTTTGGCTGGACATCTGGGGTGTATGGTGAATGATTCAGGGTAAACTTTATTTGCTCTTGAGTAGGATCTTGGGCTCAGGGATCGTTCGACCCTGTTATGGTTGTGGTTACTATGTCTATATTTTATTGTCGGTTATACAGTTTCCTCCTCTATAGGGGGAGGTACGTTCACCGTGTCACACCGTTTTGGTGCCACGGAGCCAGCATATTCGAGTTGCATTGAAGTGGGTCGAAGTTTCTCGTCCTTGTCAAAAAGTCTTCTGGTGGGCGCTTAAGACTGTTCGTTTATGAAATTTTGCTTATATCTGTAGATCGCTCAAAAATCAGGTGAAGGATTATTTTACTGATCACAAATGACGCCTTTCGGTACTAGCTCCATCGTCAGGAATTCCAGCACAAAGGTAGTACAAGAGCGTTACCAGTTGTGCACATAATATGAGAGGACTGACTACTTACTCGAACGAACAGTCATAGCTTGGTTCTCATGTGTACTTCCGTACTAGCGAGCATTGGATAGAGTTGGTGCAAGAGTTGTAGCAATTTCACCCGCTTCTCCCTGACGTGTGGTGTCAAGAGTAGCTTGTTGTCTAGAGTGATCCCGAAGTATTTAACACGATACGTCCACTTTAAGGACGATTGTGGACGACCAATCTGTACTAAAGTCTTCACAACTATTAGAATATCATCCGCGGACGCGGACGCTTGAGGAAAAACTGAGTTTTCTCGCAGCGAGCACTTCATAAAAGGTCAAAGGAAGTCCCGTGCTTTGTACAAATTGATGTCAAATTTTTCCATAACAGAGCGTAGTTTCTTTGTTACGACGAAGTTAGTGAGAGTACTCTACGTCTATAAATATACAAGTTAACTTTTTGCGGTTGGTGCTGCTGTAGAATTTCACACCTGAACTATTATAATTAGAAACATAAAATTTGGAGCGGGATTGTTATTTAATAAATACCGTGCTGAAATTTCTGGGATCTACTTCGAACCGAAATGGTACATAATTTACTTTTAAACTGTCTATATCATCATAGCTACACGCTATACGTAATGGCTTGGAGCATTATCCCTTATTCAGACATGGAGTTCCGGGCCAGAAGTTTTTGTAACTTTGAGCAACTAAAAATTATGCAGAAAAGCTATTTTCTAGTGAGCCATTAACTTTACTAGCTTGACTCGACGTGTAATTAACAATTTCTACACATCTGAACAAATTACTTAACTTTTAATTCATGTTACTTAGAGATAATATTAATAACGTGCTAGTACACAATTCCGCCCCGATAACTGAGTGGTCAGCGCGGCGGTTTGTCACGCCAAGGAGCGCGGGTTCGATTCCCGGCTGCATTGGAGATTTTTCTCCACGCAGGGACTGGGTGTTGTGTTGTTCTCATTTCATCATTATCAGTGGAAGGCAACGGGAAATCACCATTGGAATCACTTCCCTAGACGCTCATGCGGTGGACCTATCTGATGAGACTTCCCCCATGACAAGACCTGCCGTAAGGCAGAACACAAAGTTTCTTTCTAGTACACAATGTTTAACTATCTGGCATGAGATACAATCAGAAGCATTGTGCAGCAAGTGGGAGAGGCGATTCTACTTTTTCCCAGCGAGAAAGGTGATTCATCAATTCCGCTGGAGTGGAGAGGATAACCGCCAAGCGAAACTGTTGGAGAGACGCGTCAACCGGACGTTAGGTTAAAGACAAAGGCAACAACAAATTAAGAACAAAAAATGAAGAGAGGCATGAAGAAGCTGTCGCTAGCGCTGCCGTTGGCTTGAGCACGCACCTTGTCCTGATGGAAGGTGCCGTCGAAGCCGTGGTGAGCGCTGCCATCGCCACCGCCTCCGCCTCCGCCTCTGCTGCCGCCGCCGCCGCCGCCTCCCAGCGAGTCCTCCGCCCCCGCGCTGCTGGACCAGTTGCCGGCCCAGCGCCGCTCCCTGTCTGACGGCGTCGACGGCACAGACGCCGCTTCCAGTCCCTCGTCCGAACACCTCTGCTTCATCTCTTGCATGAATATCTGCACACCCAACAATGCTAGTTCACCATCTAAGGCCGTCACTAGCCGCTCTGCCAACGGGGACGTTGTCACATTTTGACAGTTTTATGACTCTGGAATGAAAGCAACACAATGTTCCTTATGAAGGTGACTTAAAAAAAAATGGTTAAAATGGCTCTGAGCGCTATGGGACTTAACATCTGAGGTCATCAGTCCCCCAGAACTTAGAACTAGTTAAACCTAACTAACCTAAGGACATCACACACATCCATGCCTGAGGCAGGATTCGAACCTGCGACCGTAGCGGTCACGCGGTTCCAGACTGAAGCGCCTAGAACCGCACGGCCACCCCAGCCGGCGAGGTGACTTCGCTATAGTTCTTCGCTATAGTTCGCAATGTGTCATAATATGTAAAGTATCGAAGTCGTTTCTAACCCCGTGGTGTAGTGGTAGTGTCTTTGATTAAGTCCTCGGCCTCGGGTTCGAAACCCGCCACCGCTTGAAATTTGATTAATAATAAGCATTGGTGGACGAAAACTTCCGGCATAAGAAGTCTTCCTCATTCTGCCAATGGTGTTGTCGAAGAGGACGGTGGAGCGGACAGAGGTTCAGGGCACTCTCTTGTCCTTGGAATGGGAAATTGCCCCTAAAGGTGGAAGAATCTGCAATGCTCAACGGCATGACGACGCAGAAGGCAATGGAAAAAACTGCTTTAAGGACACATTACGTAATTCCACAGTACATGTGGCCTGTTCCTGAAAAATGGTCGTGATGATCTCTTCATTGGCAAAAGATTCTGGGATAAACCCCCATTTGAATCTCCGGGAGGGGACTGCCGAGGGGGAGATAACCATAAAAAAACAGCATAATCAATGAAGGAATAACGTTCTGTGAGTCGGGGCGTGGAATGTCAAAAAGGTGAATGTGGTAGGAAACTAAGTAAAAACTGAAAACGGAAATGGAAATGGAAAGGCTCAGTCTAGATATAGTATGGATCAGTCAAGTGAAATGGAAAGAAGACAAGGATTTCTGGTCAGATGACTACAGGGTAATATCAATGGCAGCAGAAAACAGTGTAATGGGAGTAGGATTCATTATGAGTAGAAAGGTAGGGCAGAGAGGGTGTTACAGTGAACAGTTCAGTGGTAGGTTCTTCTTGTCGGAATCGACAGCAAACCAACACAGACAACGATAGTTCAGGTACACATGCCGACGTAGCAAGCTAAAAATAAAGAGATAGAGAAAGTTCAAATGATTCAAAGGCTCTGAGCACTATGCGACTTAACTTCTGAGGTCATCAGTTTCCTAGATCTTAGAACAATTAAACCAACTAACCTAAGGACATCACACACATCCATGCCCGAGCCAGGATTCGAACCTGCGACCGTAGCGGTCGCTCGGCTCCAGACTGTAGCGCCTAGAACCGCACGGCCACTCCGGCCGGCAGATACAGAAAGTGTATGAGGATACTGAAAGGGTAATAAAATTCATAAAGGGGGACGAAAATCTAAGGCATGGGGAACTGGAATGCAGCCTAGGGAAAGGAGTAGAAGAAAAAGATACAGGAGAATATGGACTTGGGACAAGGAATCAGAGAGGAAAAAGACTGAGTTCTCGTACTAAATTTCAGCTAGCATTAGCTAATACTCTGTTCACGAGTCCGCTCCAATAGCTGAATAGTCAGCGCGTTGGAATGCCATGCAAGGGGGCCCGGGTTCGATTCCCGACTGGGGAGGGAAATTTCTCCCCTTAGGGACTGGGTGTTTTGCTGTCCTCATCATCATTTCCTCGCCATTGTCTGTGCGCATTGGCGTCGCATTCTATAAGACTTGCACTTGGCGGCTGAACTCCCCGAGTGGGTACTCCCGGCCATTGAAGCCATACGCTCATTTCCATTTCCATTTCTGTCCACGAATCAAAAGACGAGGAGGTATATCTGGAATAGACCCGGCGATACGCAAAGATTTCAGTTGGACTACGTCATAGTCAGACAGAGATTCAGAAATCACAAACTGGATTGTAAGCCGTACCCGGGAGCAGATATAGATTCAGAATCACAATCTATTAGTGATGAAGAGTAGGATGAAGGTCAAGAGATTAGTCAGGAAGAATCAGTGCGCAGAGAAGTGGGATACAGAAGTACTAAGGGATGACGAGACATACATGAAGTTCTCTAAGGCTGCAGATAAAGCAGTGAGGAATAGCTCAGTAGGCAGTGCAGCTGAAGAGGAATTAACTTCTCTAAAAAGGGCAATCAGAGTAGATGGAAAGAAAACATAGGTACAAAGAAGGTAGCTGCGAAGAAATCACGGGTAACGGAAGAAATGCTGCAGCTGATCGATGAACGAAGGAAATACAAAAATGTTCAGAGAAATTCAGGAATACAGATACACAAGTTGCTGAGGAATGAAATAGGAAGTGCAGATGAAGCTAAGACGAAATGGCTGCATGAAAAATGTGAAGAAATCGAAAAGGAAATGATTGTTGGAAGGACCGACTCAGCATACAGGAAATCATAAACAGCCTTCAGTGACATTAAAAGCCAGGGTGGTAACATTATGAGTGCAACAGGTAATCCACGGTCAAATGCAGAGGAGAGAGCGGATAGATGTAAACGGTACACTGAAGGCGTCTATCAGGGGAGAGATTTCTCTGAAGTGACGGAAGAAGAAACAGCAGTCGATTTAGAAGAGATAGGGAACCCAGTATTAGAATCAGAATTTAAGAGAGCTTTGTAGGACTTAAGATCAAATAAGGCAGAAGGGATGGATCACATTCAATCTGAACTTCTAAAATCGTTAGGGGAAGAGGGAACAAAAGTACTATGCACGTTGTACACGTTGGTGTGTAGAATGAATGAGTCGCGACATACCATTTGATTTTCGGACAAATATCATCCACACAATTCCGAAAACTGCAATAGCTGACAAGAGTGAGAATTATCGCACAATCAGCTTAACAGCTCATTCATCCAAGTTCTGACAAGAATAATGTACAGAAGATTGGAAACGCAAACTGAGGCTGTGTCGGATGACGATCGATTTGGCTTCAGGAAAGGTAAAGGTACCAGACAGGCAAGTCTCACATTGTGGTTGTTAATGGAAGCAAGACTAAAGAAAAATCAAGACACGTTCATAGGATTTGTCGACCTGGAAAAAGCGTTCAACAATGTAAAATGGTGCAAGATGTTCGAAATTCTGAGAAAAACAGGGGTAAGCTATAGGAAGAGACGGGTCATATACTATATGTACAACAGCCAAGAGGGAATAATAAGAGTGGACGATCAAGAAGGAAGTGCTCCTATTACAAAGAATGAAAGACAAGTATGTGGTCTTTCGCCCCTCCTGTTCAATCTGTTCATTGAAGAAGCAATGGTGGAAATAAGAGAAGGGTTCAGGAGAGGAATCAGAACTATGACATTGCTATCCTGACTGAAAGTGAAGAAGAATTACGTGATATGCTGAATGGAATGAACATCTAATGAGTACAGAATATGGATTGAGAGTAATTCAAAGAAAGACTAAAGCAATGAGAAGTGCGAGAAATGATTAACATCAGGATTGATCGTCACAAAGTAGATGTTAAGGAATTCTGCTTCCTAGGCAGTAAAATAACCAATAAAGGAGGTGCAAAGGAGGACATCAGAAGCAAACTAGCAAGAGCAATGAGGGCATTCCTGGCCAAGAGAAGCCTGCTAGCATCAGACATAGGCCTTAATTTGAGGAAGAAATTTCTGAGAATGTAAGTCTTTAGTGCAGCATTATATGATTGTGAAACATTTACTGTGGGGCAACCGGAACATTTGACATGTGGTGCTATAGACGAATTTTTAAAATATGGTGGACTGATAAAATAAGTATTAAAAATGATTTCTTATGGTGCCTGTAGTAGTTACGAAAACAGAAAATGTTACTGATGTCTTACCTACAACAGCTGAACAACCAAGCAATGAGAGTATCAATCCGTTTGACAAGTTGGTATGGCAATATGCCAAATGCGATTTCTGAGACAGAATTTCTTAAACGCAGTCCTGGGAAAAGCTGCTGCGAGATTGACATTTTGTACCGAAAGTTGGCGGTCCAACGATTACGAGGACATTTTCTCGTCACAGTTTGGATGTCGCTTGTCATACTGAGCCTGACAGTGAACATACTTTCGCTATCTGGGAGAGCCCCCATGAGAAACGAGTAAAATTATGACAGTGAAACTGCGCGTTTGATCTACTGCTGCCTGAAACGTCTCAGGTGGGATGTTGGCTGCTATCTCATCTTCAGTCTGTAGCGTGTGTTAGTGACCTGTTGATGAACTCTGTCCTTTTAGTAATCTCACACGGATTCAAATTTGATGACGTTGGTGGACACAGATTCCTCCAAATGTGTTACGTAGTAACTGAGGAAGTTCACGAGACAAGTGAGATGGTGCTCCATCGTGCATCAAAACTGGTAAGTGCAAAGCATCACTTATTGAGGAAATAGGTCACAGTAAGGTGTGCCGTTCACGCTGCATGTCCTTGGTCCTTAGTGTCCGAGTTCCTCAAAGCAAAATTGACCGTACATGAACCGTGCCCTGAACCCATACCACACTGTGACAGGGACTTCAAAAAAGTTCGTTGGCGCTGGCGATCCTCAAGTGCGGCAGATGCGAGTGTTCACTGCATCAGTGACCGTAAAGTGAGCTTCATCACTCCAACCGAGACCACATGTCGTCAACTTAAAGCCTTGCAAGAAACGTAAGAGCAAAATCTTTTCGAATGTCTGCATCGCCTGGCAAAGTTTGTGAGTAACGAGAAGTTTGTACGGATCCATTTCACAATTGTTTGCAGCACTTATCGAACGGCGGAATACGGAATGTTCAGCTGTCGAGACTCTGCTCGAACAGTGCTTGAAGATCGCACGTCGAGCATTCTCTGCCAGGACAATAGTAATTTCTTCAATAATTTGTGGCGTAATTGGCCGTCGATCTCTCCCAGGAGCAATTCCCAAATTGCCAATTAATTCGAGCTTCCGAATCACGTCCTCCAAGCTTCCGAATCACGTCCTCAAACCCGCTGCGGAATGATGTCCTCCCCGTGTTCCTTTAAAGTGTCGACCACTGGGAAGAGCAGCAGCACTATTGTTATCGTTTTGATGAAATAGCTTTACATGTGAAGCCCTGTTCATCTTATCCAGATCCATGTTGACTATATGCAACTGCAATGCGCACTGATGCTTGTGCATCAACCCTACAATGAGGTGACAAAAGTCATTGGACACCTAATATGGTGTCGCAGTTCCTTTTGCCAGGCGTAGTGCAGTAGCTCGACATGGCATGGGCTCAACAAGTCATTGGTTGTCCCCTGCTTAATTATTGAGCCATGCTGCCTCTACGGCCTTGCCGCAGTGGATACACCGGTTCCCGTGAGATGACCGAATTCAAGCGCTGTCGGGCGTGGCCGGCACTTGGATGGGTGACCATCCAGCCGCAATGCGCTGTTGCCATTTTTCGGGATGCACTCAGCCCCGTGATGCCAATTGATGAGCTACTCGACCGAATAGTAGCGGGTCCGGTCAAAGAAAACCATCATAACGACCGGGAGAGCGGTGTGCTGACCACACGCCCCTGCTATCTGCATCCTCATCTGAGGATGACACGGCGGTCGGATGGTCCCGATGGGCCACTTGTGGCCTGAAGACGGAGCGCATGCTGCCTCTACAGCCGTCCATAGCAGCGAAAGTTTACCGCTGCACGACATTTTGCAAGAACCGATTTCTCTGTTACGTCCCATATATTTTTGATGGGTTACATGACGCGCAATGTGGGTGGTGAAGTCTTTCGCTCGAACTGTCAATGTTCTTCAAACCACTCGCGAACAATATGGCCCAGTGACATGGCTGCTAATCGTGCCCCAGTCGCCAAACATCTACATCTACATGGATACTCTGCAAATCTTATCTAAGTGCCTGGCAGAGGGTTCATCGAACCACCTTCACAATTCTCTATTATTCCATTATGACCCTTTCCGAGTAGGATCAGTGCATGCATTCAGACCAGAGGATGTGCGACATCTCAATGATAAGTGGGCTCATGCTGCCAAGTTCTTTGTAAACTTGACGCGATTTTGTAATCACTTGATAAAGTCACATACCTTCTCAACCAATGATTCATCGTGTCCTTCTCCTCTTCTGGGTGACTCACTTTTTACGTCGGGCAGTGTAATATTTTCTTTAAAATGATTTCACCTCAGCGCGCGGGAAGAATGAACACCTATATTTTTCCGTACGAGCTCTGATTTCCCTTATTTTATCGTAGTGATCGTTCCTCCCTATGTAGGTCGGTGTCAACAAAACATTTTCGCATTCGGAGGAGAAAATTGGTGAATGGAATTTCGTTAGAAGATTCCGTCGCAACGAAAAACGCCTATATTTTAATGATGTCCAACCCAAATCCTGTATAATTTCTGTGACACTCTCTCACATATTTCGCGATAATACAAAACGTGCGGCTTTTCTTTGAATTTTTTAGATGTACACCGTCAGTCCTATCTGGTAAGGATCCCATACCGCGCAGCAACATTCTGAAAGAGGACGGACAAGCGTAGTGTAGGCAGTCTCCTTAGTAGGTCTGTTACATTTTCTAAGTGCCCTGCCAATAAAACACAGTCTTTGGTTAGCCTTCTCCACAACATTTTCTATGTTTTCCTTCCAATTTAAGTTGTTCGTAATTGTAGTACCTAGGTATTTAGTTGAATTTACTGCTTTTAGATTAGACTGATTTATCGGGTAACCGAAGTTCTTTTAGCACTCATGTGGATAACCTCACTTTTTTCGTAATTTAGGGTCAACTGTCACTTGTTTTGATCTTCTGATGACTTCATTAGGCGATAAACGACAGCGTCATCTGCAAACAACCGAAGATGGCTACTCAGATTGTCTCCGTTTATATAGATAAGGAACAGCAAAGGGCCTATAACACTACCATGGGGAACGCCAGAAATGACTTCTGTTTTACTCGATGACTTTCCGTCAATTACTACGCACTGTGGCCTCTCTGACAGGAAATCACAAGTCCAGTCACATAACTGATACGATATTTCGTAAGCACGCAATTTCACTACGAGCCGCTTGTGTGGTACGTGTCAAAAGCCTTCGGGAAATCTAGAAATACGGAATCGATCTGAAATCCCTTGTCCATAGCACTCAACACTTCATGTGAATAAAGAGCTAGTTGTGTTTCACATGGACGATGTTTTCTAAACCCATTTCCAGTCGCTGATCGCTTCATTTGTACCAGAGGACTCACTCCATTCCAGGTAAACATAGCGTCCACCAGCTTGCACAGTGCGTTGTTGACAACTTTGGTCGATGGCTCCGTCGGGTCTGCGCCACACTTGAATCCTACCATCAGCTCTTATATACCGAAATTAAGACTCATTTGAAACTGCCGCCGTTTTCCAGTAATCTAGGGTGCAACCGATATGGTCACGAGGCCAGGAGAGGCTCTCCAGGTAATGTCGTACTGTTAGCAAAGGCACTCACAACGGGCGTCTGCTGACGTAGCCCATTAGCGTCAAATTTCGCCCCAGTGTGCTTACGGATACATTCGTCGTACGTCCCACATTGATTTCTGCGATTATTTCCCGAAGTGTTTCTTGTCTCTTAGCACTGACAACTTTACGCAAATTCCGCTGTTCTCGGCGGTTTAAGAGAAGGCCGACGGCTACTGTGCCGTCCATGGTGAGAGGTGATGTCTGAAATTTGGTACTCTCGGCACACACTTGACACTGTGGATCTCGGATCGTTGAATTCCCTGATGATTTCCGAAACGGAATATCCCATGCGTGTAGCTCCACCTACTATTACGCGTTCAGAATCTGTTAATGCCCGTCGTTCACGCATAATCACGTCGGAAACCTTTTTACGTGAGTCACCTGAGTACCAATGACAGCTCCGTCAAAGCAAAGCCCTTTTACAGCTTGTATATGCGACGCTACTGCCATCTGTATATGTATATACGCCATCCCATGACGTGTGTCATAAATGGTTCAAATGGCTCTGAGCACTATGCGACTTAACTTCTGAGGTCATCAGTCGCCTAGAACTTAGAACTAATTAAACCTAACTAACCTAAGGGCATCACACACATCCATGCCAGAGGCAGGATTCGAACCTGCGACCTTAGCGGTCGCTGGGATCCAGACTGTAGCGCCTAGAACCGCACGGCCACTCCGGCCGGCCATGTGTCATAGATATCAGCTTTATGTCGCTGTGGGTCTAAGATTATAAGTGCTGCATATATTACGAAATGATTTTCGCTGGGTTGTTAAAACAGAGGATGCAAGTGAAACAGTACTTAAAACGATAGGGAGGCTAAAGAGAGCATTTCTCCAGGTGAGATGCCGATATGCCGATACGGTAATCAGCCAAATGCGACGACTCATACAGGATGTTTTAAAATGTGCAACTGAAAATTACTGCTGCTGCCGTTACATATCGTACCTAGAGGTGGCAATCCAACAAGACGACGAAATTTTTTGTCCCAAATTGCGTGTCGCTTGTCGTACAGAGTGATCGTAATCAAACTTTCGTTACTAGAGAGGACTCACACGAAAACCGAGTGATCATATGACAATGAAACATTGTGAAAAGATTTGTAATGACATGCGAAAGAGAAATAATGAATAAACCATTAAAGAAATACAATTTAATTTCCACGTGAGAGAGAAACAGTTATTAATAGTGTTGTGTCTAGACAAGACAGCGTAGACACAATGAGAGGAAGCCGAAAGGCAAGCGCTTAAACTCACGCAGGCTGGCGTGAGGTCTGAAACAGGATACGTAATGAATGCTATAAAGAAAAGTACGTAGCTTCTGGAATACTTAACTTTAATCCACAATTGTAGAACATCTATCGTTACGGTACATGCTTCATAATATTAATTATCAATTGAATACGGCGCCTTGCTAGGTCGTAGCAAATGTAGCTGAAGGCTATGCTAACTATCGTCTCGGCAAATGAGAGCGTATCGGTCAGTGAACCATTGTTATGAACGTCGGCTGTACAACTGGGGCGAGTGCCAGGACGTCTCTCTAGACCTGCCGTGTGGTGGCGCTCGGTCTGCAATTACTGACAGTGGAGACACGCGGGTCCGGCGTATACTAATGGAACGCGGCCGATTTAAAGGCTACCACCTAGCAAGTGTGGTGTCTGGCGGTGACACCACAAATAGCGTACCAAGTTTACCTTCCATCCGCATCCATAGAGCCTGGAACCGCCCAAGAGATTGCTCTATTTTCTGCCTGAAACATGTCAGGTGGGATGTTGGCTACCTCCCTGACTATGCTCATCTCCAATCTGCACCGTATGTTAGTGTCCTGTTGATAAATACTATCTTCCAGGTAACTCCACATGGGTTCCAAACTGATCATCTAGATGGCCACGCAGTTTGGAACGATTGGCCAATGATTCCGTTTTTTCCAAATGTATTACATAGTAACCCAGTCACCTCACGGGACATGTGAGGTGTAGCTCCATCATACGTCAAAACAATTACGTTCAAAGCATCTCTCTCCCGTAGAGCAGGGATCACTTGTTGGCGAAGTAAATGACAGTAACGTCTACTGTTCACTCTGCATGTCTCTGTTCGTTGGCTTCCGGGTTCCTCGAAGCAAAATGGACCGTTCATTAACTTTGCCGTGAAACTACACCACAACAGCGACGCGGCTATTATGCAGGGGAACTTCATGAACTTCGTAGGTGTTGACGTTCCACTGAGCGTAAAGTGAGCTTCATCACTGCAAAAAATGTTCCAAGGCCACATGCAGTCGACTTAAAAGCCTTGAAAGAAACGTAAGGGCAAAATCGTTTCGAATGTCTGCGTCACGTGGCAAAAGTTGATGAGTAATGTCCAGTTTGTACTGATACCATTCCACAATTGTTCGCAGAGCTTTTCGAGCGTTGGACCATTGATTGTTCAGAAGTTGTGACACAACTCGCGCACTGTTTGAAGATCGCACACTGCATCCCACATTCCCAGCGATGACAACAGTAATTTCTTCAATAATTTGTGGCGCAATTGGCCGTCGGCCTGTCCCAGGAGCAATTCCGCAAATCGCCAGTTAATTCAAGCTTGCGAATCATGTTCTCCTACCACCGTATGGAAAGAGGCTCTGTCCGTATTCTTTTAATGTGTCGACACTTGTGAAGAGGAGCAGCACTAATGCTGTTCTTTTGATGAAACAGCCTTGCGAGCAAAGCCCTGCTCACCTCGACCAGATCCAAGTTGGCTACAACTGCAATGCACACCGATGGGTGTGTATCAATACTACGGCGCCCTACCAGTACCGTCGCCTAACAGCAAGTCGCCGGCCGAAGTGGCCGTGCGGTTAAAGGCGCTGCAGTCTGGAACCGCAAGACCGCTACGGTCGCAGGTTCGATTCCTGCCTCGGGCATGGATGTTTGTGATGTCCTTAGGTTAGTTAGGTTTAACTAGTTCTAAGTTCTAGGGGACTACTGACCTCAGCAGTTGAGTCCCATAAAAAAAAAAAAAAAAAAAAAAAAACAGCAAGTCATGAAACAAGCACTACTAACAACGAAACTCCTGCAGCCCACAGTTGGAACATAATTCCTACAAAGTTGTGTACTCGCACGGTAAACAGTTTTCCGTCTACACTGGCTCAAGTATTGGCAGGTTAGTTACAACCATGCTGTTGATCAGTCGGGGTTTTCTGGGAACGGTGTAAATTTTTCTCTAAATGAATAATGACGTTAAGCTGCCTCAATTTCCCATTTTTAGCGGCAGCTAGAAATTTCGTTAAGCTGAAGCGTGTTTTCTTACCGAGACGAAAGTTCGTTTCGTGAAGACCAATTCAACGGATACTACTCTGTTCTCCCATCATTCATTGCGATGTAATAAGTCGACTGAGGTCTCGTGTGTAACTCACAGCTGTGGTGAAAAGTACCCTCATGCCAAAAGGAAGCAAGAGTTCCTGCAGATGTGGAGTGTATTCTGTAATTAATTTCCAGACTGAGCTGTGTTTCGAAGCAGTGGATTATAGGCACACGAGATCCATCCTCCCGAGAATCGCTACGAACTTTTATATTTGCAGAAATTGATTGAAATGGATTTCGCATACACATCATGTATCGGCCGTTTAGGTTATTTTACCTGCAGAAAAGACTGTGATATGCCTCGAAAATCTATTTCCGACAAATAATTGACATTTCGCTTAATGGAAGTGCAAATGCATGCCTGTGCAGCATTTGCGTTACTAATTTCAGAGTCGATATTGTGAGAGCAGTGGTCGCGCTCTGCAAAACATCAGCTTTATTTACATTATTGTTCCCTTTTCGTTTCATGAAGTCCACTGCAGCTCTTTTCAGTCATTTTCTACTGGTGGCGAATACCATACCGCGCTTTAAAGACAAAACATTGTTTCCTGTTAGCGCGTGTACCACTTGCTACACATTCCCTGAGCGCGTTTGTGTGCTCGTGCCAAGCGCTGCAACGATCGCCAGGGCCGGTTTTGCGGAGTCGGTGGGCGGCGCCCTTCTCCATCTTCCAGACAATGTGCCAGTCTTCCCTTAAGAGGGGACGTACGTGAGCGAAAGCGAAAAAAAATTTTTATTGGTTCTTCATTTACTAGGTGGTATTTCAATTTCTAAATATTACGTTCCAATTCCACTTTCAAGTGTGATAAAAATAATAACTGACAAAAGCTTGCACGTGGCCACGCCCCTTTCTTGTTCTGTATTTACTTACGTTATGTATTCCTGATTTGTTTTCTTCCAGTTTTTGTTAATCGCCATGCGGGCAATGTTTGTGTAGTACATAAAGAAGGTTGTGAAATAGCATCACTGCCATTGATATTGTATTCTTTGGTTTATAGCTTTTGTTTACAAGTTGTTGCAGCGAAGTAAAGCTTACGAAAGTTGTGTGTGGATCTATATTACAGTCTACAGCATGCCTGGTACCAGTAAAGTGTAATACTACACTTTAATGATCTTGGCAGGCTACGAAATCTACAGGCTATTATTTAATCCAGGCGCATGCACACTGTCGATACTGAAGGAAATCGATTACAGGAGAATTGCCGCAGCTGACACTAGGGCTGCTCAGTCTGGAAATCAGATTATCCTAGATGTTCAAATGTGTGTGAAATCTTATGGGACTTAACTGCTAAGGTCATCAGTCCCTAAGCTTACACACTACTTAACCTAAATTATCCTAATGACAAACACACACACACCCCTGCCCGAGGGAGGACTCGAACCTCCGCCGGGACCAGCCGCACAGTCCATGACTGCAGCGTCTGAGACCGCTCGGCTAATCCCGAGCGGCGATTAGCCTAGAGAACCAAAGAAAAGACTGCTTGCGGATAAAAAGGAGTATGGATGTGGTTTGCATTAGTTCACCCACTGAAGGTAAGCACTTACACAAACACTGTCAAATCTTTGATTTAGGTTTCCCGCAACTTACATTTCGGAAATTTTATGTACCTTACAAACACCTTAGAGTACTTACATTTTGTACTCAAATAGTCACAACTATAGTGAAACATTCTATGATTCTATGGAAAGATTTTTAATTTAATTCAATATTATGGAATTTATTTGAGAGAAAAGACATAAAAATTGGTGCATTTTTCGCAGATGTTTGGAAAGCCGTAAAATTCCAGCAATAGAAAACATCAAAATTGTGTTCCTCCTATATTTGTAATCGTGGTTTATCAAATTGTGTACAAAAACACATTGATTTCGTTCTGATAGATTGCTGAAAACGGGGAAATTTTTACTGACTTTCTAGAAAAAATTTCATATGTTTTTAAAGAAAACCTTATAACGTCAATAAGCATCATAACTTATATATGTATGTATGTAACATTACTTAACAACTGTTACATTGTGTTGAAGACTTTAGACTTGATAAGATTGTTTTCACTCGCGGAGTGGCCGCGCGGTTTCAGGCGCCCTGTGACGGATTGTGCAGCCCTTCCCGCCGGAGGTTCGAGTCCTCCCTCAGGCATGGGTGTGTGTGTTGTTCTTAGCATAAGTTAGTTTAAGTAGTGTGTAAGTCTAGGGACCGATGACATCAATAACTTGGTCCCTTAGGAATCCACACACATTTGAACATTTTTTTAAGATTGTTTTCAAAGTAAGTCTCATAAGTGGGTGATCATGTGACCGACTAGGCGGTTTTCAAGGATGAGTGATTTCTCGAGGATGTCCGGTGTTTCCAGATCCTACTGCTGCTAGAGACCACTAGTAATGGCCAATGGATATGTTTCAAATATGTTCTTATGCCTGACTGGGCTAAAAGCCTGAATGTTACAGAAAATTCGTGCAGCTGTTTTTGGAGGTGGAGAACGGGGAGTTAGCTTTAAGCCGCCATGGGTGATGGAGCCCAGCCTTGTGCTCTCTGGGATGGAGGCGGTATTGCGGAGCGTATTTCCTAGGTCGGTGGTCTGTGGTCCTCGGCGGCATAAACTGGTCCATTCCGAACTTATCAGTTTCTTCGCAAGTGCGTTTCTGTGTGCGGGTGTCGGAAATGACGTTTTCAAGATGACTGTTGGTGTTTATTAAGCGTACATCCTGTCTGTAGGAAGAGGCACGGAACCATTAATGACCTAGCGGACGATAATACAAGATGATAATTCTCGTTTTTTTTCCAATTGAAACAGTTATACTATTGCGTTCGTGAAGCCGTGAATTTCTCAACATCAAACGCAGACAGTTTACTGATTCCAGAATGAATTTTCCACTCTGCAACGCAGTGTGTGTCCTAGGTTCGAGTCCCGGTACATCACTCATGCACTAATTTTCCAGAAGAAGCTTCAGTGTGCTGACTATTTGCGGCGCTCTTTTTCCAAGCTAGTTGTCGTATATGGCGGTCTTCTGAACGTAGTTACATGGGGACAGGGTATACAGAACGTCTCAAGAGGAATGGTAAATATTCAGGGACATGACTGGGACGATCATTCGATGCACATACCACCTAATCTGGACATGTGTCCTATTCCAAAAGATTTCAGAGAAAGAACACATTTAACGTAGGTTTGTTTTTGAGCTAGTGGCAAGCACGTATATGTCTTACCCATCCAACTTCTTTAACGTTTTATTCTATCCCAGTCTAACTCGTTGTTTGAAACACGTATGTTGTGCGGCAGCGATGCTGAGACATTGTAGAATCTCTGACCAGAGCAGTTGCGCTCGACTCGCAGTAGCGAGCAGTCAGCCAGTCTGCAGTAGTCAGTCCTCAGTAGTGCTTGGAGTCGGTTGCTAGCAGTAGCGGAGAGCAGTCGGCGGGCGTCGGCATCGCAATGGTCGAGATTCAGGATGAGGTATAATTTTATTTAAATAAATAATCATGCAGCTTTGCGCTCATCAGATAATGTAACGAACACTCATTGTAATTTAACTTTCAAAAATCGCCCCCAATAATAATTTTGATTTAAAAGCAATTTTAGAGACAATCATTCAAATTTCCTTCCATTTCCTTTTAACAAAGATTTTTAAAAAGGTACTTCCAATGCTTTTCATGCAAGCGCCAGAGAACAATAAGAGCAGAATTTTGACATGCAGTTTCACTAAGGTAAGAAATTTATTCTCGTTTCGCACAGGGCAAACACCGACTTTTCGGTTGAATTGAGTTTAGGTTATCATTACAGTTTCATTATCATGGGATTAGCGTTCATTATTTAATGGGAACTTGTACTTGAGTCAGATAGCGAGCTTTCATTTAATTGTCTTTGCCATTAATATTCTTGTGGCGAGTTTACACTTAGCTGTGGCACCATTTCTAATAAATATTGTTTTTAAAATTTCTGTGGGAAGGTCACACTTAGCTGTGGCTCCATTACTAATAAATATAGTTATATTATAGAATATGTTGTGGGGAGGTTACACTTGGTTCCATTTCTATTAAGTACTGTCCTTTAAATTTTCCGTGGGGAGGTTACACTTGGCGACACCCGGTCCAGGATCGTATTTCGTAGAGAATCTTTTGAAAAACAGTCAGATATCTGCTCTTATTTCTTAGATATAATTAGGATTTGGCGCAACGCTTTTACTAATCTTGTGACTTTCTTTCTACAGGTCAACGGCAATTCGTTGCTCTGTTGTATTTGTGTGTTGATTTTGCATTGTGCTTATTTGTTTTGTGATTAATTGTGACTATTGTGAAAATGCCGCGAAAGACTGTGAATAGTGTATCGCGAGGTATCATGAACGAAATTACCGACTCAAACAACGTGACCAATAGTACTAGTGACACGCAGTGTAATGATGACAATGCTGTGTTCACTAACAGTCAGTGCGTTCCAATCGCGAATGACGACTTTTACCTTAATGATGAACAAACGAACTCGGTTATGTCTTCTGTTGATTTGACGACAATCAATGACGCGGGACGCTCTATTGTAATGAGCGCTGCCCAGCCTAACACAACCGGTTTACTAAATTCACGTGACGAACAGACAAATTTGTCTAATGAAAATGATCAGTGTACGGAAAGTACGCCGGACTTATTTAATTCCGAAATAATGTCTAACAGTGTACATCTGACTGACAAACCTTCTTGTAAATCGCAAAATAACCAAATGGTTACAGAAAGCGAAACGATTCCAGATCCACCATTAATCAGCACAGAGAATAGAAATGTTAATTTTGGCTCAGATCAAATTATGGCACTATTGCTGCAACGAATTAACCAAATTATTGAAAAACAAGACAGCAATGATGTAAATCTCAAACAACAACTTAGTGAACAGAATAGACAGTTAAGTGAACAAATTAGTGCCGTTGCCGCGCAGTGCCATGACACTAAGGAACAGTTACGCGAGGAAATCGAGGCTTGTTCACGAAAAAGTAGCGAAGAAATTAAGTCTGTTGCTCAGGAATTAAGGGAATTGCAAACAGCTGCAACAGAAACACTTAGAGCGGAAATCAGTACAGTCGCTAAACAATGCTCTGAAAAAGCTACACAATTACGCGACGAGTTTAAAGCAATGACGGTAGAACTTTCGCGCACAATGGATGAAAAGATTGACGCAAAATTCGAACAACAGAACACACAAATTAACGAACGTCTTAGTCTTCACATAGAAAACAGTAATACGCGTTTTCGTAAATTTATTGATGATCAAAATAAAGTAAAACGCCAGGTAATGGAAACAATCACTGCACAGAGACAAGAAGACAAACGTAAAATGTTTGCGAAAGCAAAAACGTATGTAGACAATAATATTGCCACAGTTTCGGACAAAATTAATACCATCGAACAGTCAAACACAGAATTACGTGACGAAATTTCTGATCTGAAATCGAAAACAGACACATACATAACAGATTTTCAAACAGTGACCGATAGACTCGAACAATTAGAACTAACACAGGATTCCGATGTCGTGAAAGCTGATGTTAAAAAACTGAACGAAACTACACGTAGATTGCAAAACCAGATTAATGCCACTGACACTAAAACCGATGATCAGGTAAAAATACTGACTGAAAAATGTGATGAATTGGCCAGTCGTATTGATGTCATCGAAAGCACTAATGACAGCAAATCAGATGATACTTCACCGGTTTCATTCAACCAAACACCTGAATTTCAAAATTTACAGCAGACAATTAATGAGATCGATTCGTCTAATAACACATTGCGTCGAAAACTGTCAAGTTTACAGCAAGAAGTAACAGAGATGAAAAATACTTCAGTTAATAACACAGCACAGCAGACACCACTTTTCGAACATTTGCCAGACTCGCGCAACGCGTGTAATTTGGGTAATCTACAGAGAGTACGAGACTTAGAGTCCGAAAAATCACAGTTCAACAGATTCTCTTACAACCATGAACCTGTTTCATCACATAGAGACGACTATTTCGATTACAAACATTTTCTGTCAGTAAGAAAATTTAAAGTGTTTAAAAACGACAGAACACAGATTCACCCGCTAGATTGGATACAACAATTTAGCTTTGCTTTTCCACCGACTTGGCCTGTTACGCATAAACTTGAATTTATTTGCAGCTTTTTGGAAGGCGAACCGGCAACTCGTATGAGACCGATCGCGAGACAATGTTACTCGGTAGAGGAATTTCAGAATGCTTTTCTATCTGCGTATTGGTCAAAAACGACACAGCGCGGAATTAAAGATCAGTTAATTAGCTTACCAAATTATGAGAACTCCAATTTTCCGAGTGTGACGCAATTTTTTGAGCACATGGTGCAACAGAACCAGTACCTAAGTGAACCGTACAGTGAATCTGCACTCATTCAATTATGTATCTCTAAATTACCAAGGTCATTAAGAGTTTCACTTCTAACCGGTCAGCAAAAGGAAAGTATTTCAGCATTCAGGGATCTGCTGCAGCTTTTAGAAGTGCAGCAATCAGATTATTCTTTCGTAAACAAAAATTTTTCATATAACAACCAAGGCCAACAGACGTATAGCAATTATGATCAGACACGTAATTTTAATAGGAAAAGTAACAGACGTTTTAGGAATGAAAACCACCAGAACTTTAATAACAGACAAAATTCTAATTATCAATATCATCAAAATTTTGAGCAACAGGAACCACATTTTAGTAACAATAGGCGTTTTCCTCCACAACAGCATGAAAGTCAGCCGGTTAGAATACCTAACCAACAATGGAATGCACAAGGTCAACCAGGCTTTAATGTTTCGCCGCGTGCACGTATAGTCCCTGATACAACAAATGGTAACGCACGGCAGCAAAGGAATAACTACGTACAGAGAAGACAGTTTTTCAATTCCAATCGCAATGCACCGTATAGGAATGACTATTACGATAGACGTAAAAATAATGACGATAGCTTTCAGCGTACATCTAACAACAGTCGGTCATACCAACAGCAAAATTATCCACAAGAACCTATTCTCATGAATGAACCCGACAGTAGGTATCATCCAGAGCGTAATACGTCTGGAAGAAGTAATAGGACAGTTCAAATAGTAGAAATGCCACGGAATCCTCCTGATAATAGTAACACGTCAGATAGAATTTGACTAGATACTGTACAGGACGCATCTTCCAATAATACAAGCACTACTTTTAACACGCAGAATGTTGTTCATGAAAATGTAATTACTTTTGACGACATCAGAGACACACTTTTGCAGGAAAGACCAGTTGTTCAGAAAATTATTTCACATCCTGTCATCGAAATTAAAATAGGTTCATCGAAATTTTCAGCAGTAATTGATTCTGGCTCACCTATGTCAGTCATTAATGAGGAAACTTTCAACGAGTGTAACAAAGAGAATATTTATCCTACATTTCCTTTAGGCAAAACGAAAGTGAAAGGAGCAGTATCGAGTAAAGGAGTGGATGTGAAATTACAGACGCATTTATCATTTTGTATTGGAGGTCATATTTTTCACTCAAATTTTTGGATTGTTCCTTTATTGACAACAGACGTTATTTTAGGTACTAATTTTCTCGTACAACACGATGCAGTGGTTGATTTTCAAAATTCCTATTTAATGTTAAAAGATGAAAATGTGCAATTAGCTTTAGAATTTCAGCATTCTTTATCTGCAGAAGAACAAACAATTAACCGCACAGAGGTCATTTCCGTATCACGTAACATAGACTGTAATCCCACATTGTTCACGGATACGTACGTACACAACTATAATACTCCAGACGAAACTGACTACGACGTAATGCAAATGATTTCTGATAAAGTTAAACAAAGCAGTGCAAATACAGACGACGAACGAACGCAATTACATAAAATTCTTTTACAACAAGCTTCAGTTTTCGACAACATTCCTGGTACTATGTCCGGATTTATGTATGAATTTCAAGTCAAGCAGCACGACACATTTAAAGCTAAGCATTACCCCATTCCGTATATTCATAGAGAACAAGTTAAAAAAGAGTTGCAAGATATGCTCGATCAAGGAATTATTGAACCGGCAGTTAGTCCGTACATAAACCCACTACATATTGTTAAGAAAAAAGATGGCTCACTTCGGCTTGTACTTGATTCACGTCACATTAATGACATTATTATTAATGAAACGGATCGACCACAGACTTTAGAGGAACTTCTACAGAAATTTCATGGTACAGCTATTTATTCTACATTAGATTTGAAATCGGGATTTTGGCAAATACAACTTCATCCGAATTGCAGAAAGTATACAGCTTTTCTCTGTTTTGGTGACTGTTATCAATTTTGCAAATTACCGTTCGGCCTAACTATTTCTTCTGCTGCTTTTATTCGCGGTTTGAACACAATACTTCCGACAGAACTTAAAGACAGAATTACGACGTACGTAGACGACATTCTTATTGCAGAAGCTAACTGGTCTGAACATAATCTGATTTTAGAACGACTATTGCAAACTTTCCATGCACAAGGACTTACAGTTAACCTCAGTAAATCGCATTTTGGTAAAACTTCTATAAAATTTCTTGGACACGTAATTTCAGCAGAAGGCATTGCGCCTGATCCAGAAAAACTTCAAGCTCTACGTGACATTACTGTTCCTACAACAAAGAAACAATTACGCAGTTTTTTGGGCTTAATTAACTTTTTTCGTAAATTTATTCATCACTCTGCTTTAGACACGCCTAGATTATGCCAATTAACAGGTAAAAACACTATTTGGTCATGGGATAAGCAAGCACACTCTGAATTCGTGAACCTGAAACATGCTTTGTTGAATGCTCCACTTTTATCGCACCCAGACCTTACTAGAAATTTTTCCATTGCCACCGACAGTTCCAACACAGCTTTAGGCGTACATATTTTTCAGGAAATTGAAGAAGATGGTTCTACAGTAATTAAAAACATCGCATTTGCAAGCCGCATTTTGTCACCTGCTGAACGAAATTATTCCGTCACAGAATTGGAAACGTTGTGTGTTGTATGGGCTTTTACGAGATTTAGACACTTTCTTTATGGCAGACATACCACCGTTTACACAGATCACAGAGCTATACAATTTTTACTTTCAGCTAAATTTACTCACGACAGATTAAGCAGATGGAAACTGTATTTACAAGAATTTAATTTTACGATTGTTCACATTCCCGGCACACAAAATGTTATAGCAGACGCACTTTCTCGTTCTCTCAGCAACAATCAGCAAGACGTAGCAACCAACTTCTGCAAAGCAAATTTCAGCGTCATGTACATTCAACAAGTTGCATTTGAAAATTTTATTTCATCGTCATTACAGGACATAGCACGAGAGCAAAGTAAAGACAATGTGTGGAAAGAAATTAAACACCTTTGGCAAGATAAGAATAATGTTACGATTAGAAACCACTACACTGTACGCAATGACATTCTGTTTCGCCGCTCTCATCCAGACAGTAACAATTGGTTATTATGCATTCCTGACGAACTGGTTAACAAATTAATATGGTACAAGCATTTAAGCTACGCACATTATGGAGCAAGAAAATGTTTTCTTATACTGGGACAGAACTGTTATTTTGCCAGCATGGAAAAACGTATACGACGAGTTTTAGCGTCATGTAAAATTTGCCAGAAAGCTAAGTCTGACACCACTTCACACATTCCTCCATTATATCCCATTGTACCTGTTAAATTAAGACATATGGCCGCAGTAGACATTTTTGGTCCAATTCCGAGAACTAATAGAGGTTTTTGCTACATCTTTGTCGCTGTTGAACTCACTTCAAAATTTGTTACCTTCACTCCGTTACGCAAAGCTACTGCTAAAACTGTTTCGAAAGCATTTGTAAAGCATTTCTTATTTCATGTAGGGCATGTGATGAAAGTAATTTCTGACAATGGATCACAATTTCGTTCTGTCATATGGACACGCATGTTACGAGCTAGAAACATTTCTCCGATTTATATATCTAAGTACCACGCTTCTTCGAACCCTTGTGAACGACTAATGAAAGAAATTGGTAAACTGTGTAGAATATACTGCCACAAAAGACATGTTAATTGGGACACACACGTACACTCATTTCAAGATGTAATTAATTCCATTCCAAATGAATCCACTATGCTACCTCCGTCTGTTATACTGAAAAACGTTGAACCACCAAACAAAATCAAAGAATTAGTAACATTTCCTACATCTCGTCGATTACGACACCACGAAATAATTGACATTGCGCTGAACAACATCAAACGTGCCGCAGAGCGCCGGAGAAGACAGCAAAAACAGGTTTGTAGACACCGAGATTTTCACGTTGGACAGAAGATATTAGTACGTACACACTATTTATCCAGCAAATTAAAAGGTAAGTGCAGTAAATTTGAACTTCTATACGCAGGTCCATATCGGATTCGCAGCATTCCTCACCCCAATGTTGTACACGTCGAAACTCTGAGAACCAGAAAATCGAAAGGCAACCATCATGTGTCAAACATTAAACCCTTTATCGAATGAAACCACTTTACGATGTAACATGCTATGAGGCCGTTTACACATTTTATGACCACTTATGCAATTATATTCACATGACTAATTACTGATGATTATCGTATTTTTCCTTGGCAAGTGCCCGGCAAGGTAAGGTTAGCAGGTCGCTTTTCTTGTCGTTACACATCAGACCGTGCACATTTTTTCAGATGAACTTACACATTTTATGACCACTTATGCAATTATATTGACATTACTAATTACTGATGATTATCGTATTTTTTCTTGGCAAGTGCCCGGCAAGGTAAGGTTAGCAGGTCGCTTTTCTTGTCGTTACACATCAGACCGTGCATATTTTCCAGATGAACTTACACATTTTGTGACCACTTATGCAATTACATTTATGTGACTACCTATTGATGATTATCGTATTTTTTCTTGGCAAGTGCCCGGCAAGGTAAGGTTAGCAGGTCGCTCTTCTTGTCGTTACACACTAGACCGTGCATTTTTTCAGATGAACTTACGCATTTTATGAATAATTATGCAATTCTCTATAATGACGCATTAATTTTATCAAATTCTCTCTCCATTGAAGTCTTTAATTATCGCATCTATTAACTACACTACATATAAGCTGAACACAATGAATGTCACATTTTGTCTTTCTTATGTATGTACGATTGTTTTCATGTTTTGTTTGTATGCACTGTGAACTAGTTAAGGTATAACACACACCATTTGACTTTGACATTTTGCCTTGTGATATCTCAACATCATGACTGTTTTACATTTTCCTTTTTTGCTGCTGCATTACGATATTCTCTGTACACTTTTTGCCTTTAAACACTGTCTGTGCTTTGAGATATTACGTTTTCTGTCATGTTATGTTGTATGCTTAATTGAGTCACCATTAACCAGTCACTATTTAATGGGTATATGATTTAAATGCAAGACATTAATCTTTGTTCATCAATTTCAGAAATAAATGATGCGTACAGGAAATGAATTAAACAGAAGTGGGAATTTCACCTATGGAATAAACGAAAGAAGATGCAATAAGCTAATGAGGACGAGTAAATGGATCAGAATTAACAAGCATTAACCAGAATATATTATACACATCGCAGAATAGCAGTCTTAACTAATTTTTTCTTTCAGAATACAAAGCGATTGATGCAAGCTGTCAGACAGAACTACACATTTTAGTTTTAAGTGATGAAATATGCTAGGGATTAGGAATAGTTATGTGATGAATAATGAAATGATTTTTGCAGATGATAATGAATGCTGATAATGAACAATGATGAAGAATATGGTACTGTGAATAATGAAGTTTTTGTTTACAGGTGATGATAATGATGGAGTTATGATGATATGAATAATGAAGTTTTTCTTTACAGATGAGGATAATGTTGAAGTTATGTATTTATGCTATGTAGTTATTTAAGTATTTGTTGCAGTTTACTTTGACAGCAGGTGTTATATTGCGTAGTAGGATGACTGAAGGTTTTGGAAAGGACAGCTATGGAACACATTTTTTATACACATTTCACTACCTGTTAATTCGAAGTTCACTACTTTTCAGCATAGTCTGCGTTTCTTCTTTCAGCTCAATAATCCATTTTGTATTTTTCTTTCAGGAGAAGCTTTTTATGATACTTACTAAACTTGTTACCTATTATACCTGTTCTAGTACTTGCATTTTTTTTTTTACCCACTTGTGTCTATCATTTATAAATGTGATAACCTTGCTACAGCTGACTCATGACGAATGACGTTACACATTCTTTTCATTTATAGGAACAACCTAGAAGCAATTTTTTCTCTTATTTCTTCTTGCTTTCCCTTATAATTACCCAAAGCAATGCATTGCTAGCAGAAAAAACAAAATGTATTAACAGTCCCAGATAATGTCACTAGTTTATGATAATTCTGAATAACACTGATCAGCTCTGAATAGTATGTCACTTGAATAATGACTTCTTAATGATACCAAAACATAATTGCCACTATCTATTGTAATGAGAGTACTTATTATGCCCATGCTTATTAATGCTACTAATGTTTTATACTATTCAATACTTGCTGGCCACTGAGTGCCCATAATTAATGTAATTACTTATTATGCCCATGCTTATTAATGCTATGACTGTAATTAACTGATTTTTCTAATAATGATTTCTTAATGATATGAATAATACTGAATGATGAATAATGTTTTATACTATTCAATACTTGCTGGCCACTGAGTGCCAATAATTAATGTAACTTAACGTTTTGTTAGTGTTTTCAATGATGACTTCCCATATTAATACTGAATGATGATAAATATTTTGTACTAATCGAAAGTTGCTAGGCCACTGAGTGTTAATAGTTACTTGTAAATATGTCATTTGAATGAGGAAAAATGTTTTGTAATACTCAATACTTGATGGCGATTGATTACCACTCTTGTCTTTAAATTAATTAATGAACATTTTTCTGTAATACTACATTCATGGTACAGAAATGTTCAATGACTAGAGTATGGATACCGCAAACTACTTATGTAATCACTAATCAAGACTTGTGTGTTAGTTAATGTCCTTCACCTTCTGACCTAACTATCTGAAATTATTGTAACATCCATTTGTCTTGTCCATCCTCATTATCATGGAGCACTATATTTGGTTTTTGCACTAATTTTACGTTGGTGTGCCGCCTCTTAAAAGCGTGGTGTTGACACGACATGCTGTCCACCACTGTAGGCGAAGAAACTACTTATGTAATCACTAATCAAGACTTTGTTATGGAGCACTGTGTGCCGCCTCTTAAGAGCGTGGTGTTGACACGACATGCTGTCCACCACCGTAAGCGATGAAGACGTTATTCTGGTCCCACTGTTTGGTGTACCTGGTATACTGCCAAATGATAGTATGGAATACTACTACGACGTTTCACTGTCTTGATAAGCTGATAAATACTTCTGGGAACGGAACTGCAGATTGTATCACTTAGTTGTGATTCTGTGGAAAGATATGGACTTTCAGTGCAGCTATGTGCAAACTAAAGTGCTACAACCATGATGCAATCCTTCCTTTCCTATCCTAATAGTGAAAATCATTTTTTTACTAACACCATTTATGTTCATGGCATATACATTTTTTCTCGATTTGTTGAACTCTAGTGCGAGTACACTTGTGTCACTTGTCGACATGATTTTGCCATTTGTTGTCAAAATACTAAAGACATATTCGATTTGTTTTGAAGTGCAGTATGTGTGCACTCTTGTCATCTATATTGTATATACTTTTTGTGATTTGATGATTTTTTCTACTCTTGCGTTTATTTGTTATAAAAATGTTCAAAAGTTTTCAGTGCATGTGCACTTATGTGAATATGTTTTCAACTGAACTACAGTGCCTGTGCACTCTTCTCAATTTTCGATATGATTTGTGTTCATTCTGTATACCTTTTATGATTTATGTCATTTGTTACTCTTGTATATACATTTCGTCTTTTACTGATATGTTCTCCACTGCAGTGCATGTGCACTCATGACACTTGTCAACATGATTTTTTTTTTTTTTTTGCCTGTTATGAAACTGCTAAAGAATTTTTTAGTGTGTGTACACTTTGTTATCTGTCAAATAATTTGTATATACATCTTTCCTGATTTGTTTTGTACTTATATTTTGTCTTGTCTGTAATGTTTTGTAATCGGTGCATGCGCACAACATTTAATTCATGTGATACATCTAAATATTTTGTTAATTAAAGGAAAAATTTGTTACGATGGCAAGTCCAAATGACTCACCATCGCTGCCAAATTTTTGCCCCCCCAGTGGAGGGTTATGAAACACGTATGTTGTGCGGCAGCGATGCTGAGACATTGTAGAATCTCTGACCAGAGCAGTTGCGCTCGACTCGCAGTAGCGAGCAGTCAGCCAGTCTGCAGTAGTCAGTCCTCAGTAGTGCTTGGAGTCGGTTGCTAGCAGTAGCGGAGAGCAGTCGGCGGGCGTCGGCATCGCAATGGTCGAGATTCAGGATGAGGTATAATTTTATTTAAATAAATAATCATGCAGCTTTGCGCTCATCAGATAATGTAACGAACACTCATTGTAATTTAACTTTCAAAAATCGCCCCCAATAATAATTTTGATTTAAAAGCAATTTTAGAGACAATCATTCAAATTTCCTTCCATTTCCTTTTAACAAAGATTTTTAAAAAGGTACTTCCAATGCTTTTCATGCAAGCGCCAGAGAACAATAAGAGCAGAATTTTGACATGCAGTTTCACTAAGGTAAGAAATTTATTCTCGTTTCGCACAGGGCAAACACCGACTTTTCGGTTGAATTGAGTTTAGGTTATCATTACAGTTTCATTATCATGGGATTAGCGTTCATTATTTAATGGGAACTTGTACTTGAGTCAGATAGCGAGCTTTCATTTAATTGTCTTTGCCATTAATATTCTTGTGGCGAGTTTACACTTAGCTGTGGCACCATTTCTAATAAATATTGTTTTTAAAATTTCTGTGGGAAGGTCACACTTAGCTGTGGCTCCATTACTAATAAATATAGTTATATTATAGAATATGTTGTGGGGAGGTTACACTTGGTTCCATTTCTATTAAGTACTGTCCTTTAAATTTTCCGTGGGGAGGTTACATGTTTTCAACATCTTGAATGCGCAGTTCTCCATGGTGTGTTGTGAGTGAAGTAGTGCGAGGGAATAAGAGTGTATGAATGAGAAACGTCGGTTAACTGTGTTTGTACACGCGCTGGCTAAAACGCCACACTTTTACACTAATGAAAAATATGCAGACATAGTGTATGTTTACGGCTCCTGTGATGATAGTGCTCCTGCTGCCGTCTAAGAATAACGTCGGCGCTTTTCGATATGTTAAATTCCTGATCGTAGAGCGCTTACCAGAATTTTCAGCACACTGCAATGAATAGGTATCCCTCCAAGTTCCCGTTTTTCGTCTGAACTGTGCAGGAACAGTAACACGTTGTTGACATGGTGCTGCGTTGTCCTACTACCAGCATACGGCGACTTTCTGCACATATCAGTGTCCCAAAACGTGTATTGCGAACATTACTTGCGGAAAAATTGTACCCGTGATCGCAATCTTCAAAAAAATGGTTCAAATGGCTCTGAGCACTATGGGACTCAACATCTTAGGTCATAAGTCCCCTAGAACTTAGAACTACTTAAACCTAACTAACCTAAGGACATCACACACACCCATGCCCGAGGCAGGATTCGAACCTGCGACCGTAGCAGTCCCGCGGTTCCGGACTGCAGCGCCAGAACCGCACGGCCACCGCGGCCGGCTCACAATCTTCAACTGGCGATAATGCCACATGACAAATTCTGTCACTGGTTAAATGACGATCGTCATTTGCTCCCATTGATACTGCTACTCACTGATGCAGCCACGGTTACAAGTAATAAAGTCAACAATATATTTAATAATCATCGATGGTAGCAGGAAATTCTACATGCTACAGTGGAAACCAATTTTCAAATTCGTTGGTTCAAATGGTTCAAATGGCTCTGAGCACTATGGGACTCAACTGCTGAGGTCATAAGTCCCCTAGAACTTAGAACTACTTAAACCTAACTAACCTAAGGACAACACACACATCCATGCCCGAGGCAGGATTCGAACCTGCGACCGTAGCGGTCGTGCGGTTCCAGACTGTAGCGCCTTTAACCGCTCGGCCACTCCGGCCGGCTTCAAATTCGTTTTCCGATCACTATTTGGTGCGGCTTGATTGGTGACATGTTGGTAGGTCAAATCGCTGAACGACGGAATTACTAGCAATTTTCGGAAAATTCGTTCCTTGGACACCTTGAGGACGTTCCTTATGCCACGCAGACAGCAATGTACTTCGAGTATGACGGAGCCGCTTCACATTTTATCAGACGCCGTAGGGAACAACTCAACCGCACTTACTTTACTCTCTGGATTGGTGGTGGTAGCATATATATATATATATATATATATATATATATATATATATATATATATATATATATATATATGCGTGATGTTTATTCATCTAGCCACCAAGATCCCCTTATCTGTTCCCGACAGATCATGTGTGGGACTATGTCGGACGTCACTCGGCGCCATTACCAGCATCTACATCTACATCTATATCTACATCTACATCCACACTCCGCAAGGCACCTGACGGTGTGTGGAGGAGGGTACCTTGAGTACCTCTATCGGTTCTCCCTTCCATTCCAGTCTCGTATTGTTCGTGGAAAGGATTGTCGGTATGCCTCTATGTGGGCTCTAATCTCTCTGATTTTATCCTCATGGTCTCTTCGCGAGATATACGTAGGAGGGAGCAATATACTGCTTGAGTCCTCGGTGAAGGTATGTTCTCGAAACTTCAACAAAAGCCCGTACCGAGCTACTGAGCGTCTCTCCTCTCTATCCACGATATCAGGGACCATTTACGACAGTTGTCGGTACGTTGGCCTCAAGAAAGGATACAACGGCTTCATGACACCCTTCGCAACCAAATCATGTCATGCACGCACGTCAGGCAAGTGGGGGTGCTACATACTGTTGGTAAGTGGACTCATGTTGTCAAGTTCTTTGTGAAGGTGACTAGATATTGTAATTGTTACAGCAACATCACGTACCCTCTCCTCTCAACCCGCGAAGTTTCATTACGTTTCATCCACTTCCTGTGAGTGCTTCGTTTCTCCTGTCAGCCAGAGCAAATTTCTGTTTTAGTTCCGTATAGCATCAGAGACTTATCAGGTGGTAACTGTCATGACTGATGACAGTCAGAATATTCAGTATTTGTAGTTGTGTTCTAACCTCTGCTAAACTAATTTACATACTATTCCTAGTACAACTTAATTCACTCAATTCACTAAACTCTACAATATAGCAGCGGAGAACAGGCTGAGGGATACTGTAGTGCTATCTGCCTTTGAAAAACAGCGGAGGTTTTCAGTACTTACAAAACACATCCTATGTTTTTCTATGTAACATCATGATAACAGCGTCAGGCTACATACAGTATTTTTCTAATTATTTATCTTCCACTTTTAGTTAGTTTTGCTTCACCTAGTGTATCACAAATGATCGTGCAAGTAATACGTCACAGATAATGACTTATATTTACCTCATGTCTGTGATGAGCAGCAGGGTCATGAGTCCCAGGGAACTGGAATGCACAGCAATGGTAAGGGTATGTCAGCAGCGCTACGCGGATGTTCTGAAACAGAAAAAATATTTTTTTTTTCAGTTGGGCTAATAATTCTATCTCGATCTGTGCTGTTTTGCTTCTTGCAGCATTTCATTCATAATGGTTATAAGTTTCTGTTCTTCCCAAATGTAACGCTGCTTCGTGAATCTTATCAGCGCATCTTTTTATGTGTGTTTGGATTAGGAAGCGTGCAAAACTGCGATTCCTCTGTTTGTTTACGAATTCGTCGAGATTGTCGGTGAGGGCGGACAGGTGGATGCCGTTCATCTTCTTAAAGGCTTTTAAAAGAGAGTCTTGTTACAAAGAACGCCGCGGAATTTGTGATCACGTATTTCACTCGGTTGAGGACATTGTGCCCAGCAGAACACTTTATTTAATTTTCAATTACAACTCATCACTGGAAGCGACTAAAAAATTGGATGTTTTTAGAGGAAGTCTCACAAGGCTTGAAAGCCTGCTATTCCATTTAAATTTATTCCGAGCACGAAACTGATATTACTTCTCTGTCGATGGCCTGAAAATTAATCTCCTTCGCACTCAAAATTTTGACCAGCTAGTAGATATTGACAAGATCTGCCTTCCCTTATAAGATGTTCGGAGATAGGAAAGACCTTCACAGCGCGATAATGAATGTTGGGGATCCTGAAGATTTGTTTAAGTAATACAAAATTACGCCCAATACACACAAATTTAATAACACAACCTGAAAGTACAGTGCATCCCCTCTTGTAGAGAAGGTGCGTGCAATGGAGATGTAGAATCCACATCTTCTTGAAAAAGGCAATCACAATAGTCACACTAAAGCACGTGTCTCGAAGTTCTGAGTAGCTCAGTCCTACCTTATACCTGCTGTAATATGTATGCCAAGAAAGTCGATGAAAGCTTGCCTAAATAATGATTCCAGTGATGGTTGAACGTATTCAGTTGTGTGTGCTCACGTCAGTTATTACATTAAATAAAAAGTAAGTAAGCTCATGAGACATGATCAGGAGACCATGATAAATTATAAGTGGCTTTGGGATGAGGAATAATTACTCAGAAATTGGATTAATTATTGTTATTCGAGAAAACCATCACGATAGCTCATCAATGAAACTGCAGCTGTCCTGCGTGGGATCACGTGGAACACAACTACCACAGATCATCAAAATTGGTCCCGGCGGAGGTTCGAGTCCTCCCTCGGGTATGGGTGTATGTGTTTCTCCTTAGGATAAATTAGATTAAGTAGTGTGTAAGCGTAGGGACTGATGACCTTAGCAGTTAAGTCCCATAAGATTTTTAAAAAAATCATCAAAATTAGAGCAAATGGAACGTGACATAATTTATAATCCCGGTAGTAACGTGAACTATGATCTATATTCATGAGTGAGTTAATGAAAGGCCGATCCTGCTCCTTGAATGTGGAACAAAGTCTCTCGCTCTGAACAAAGACTTAGTCTTGGTTACAAAGAAATCACATATCCTAAGCTGAATGCTATGCTGACAGGATATTACACCAAAGTACGCTAGACAGCATAGAGGCTACAAATGGTCATCGATACGAGACATCACACAAAATCTTCCAATCAACAGAATCATGGAAAGTGCAAGAAGAGCCCAAATGGTTCAAATGGCTCTGAGCACTATGGGACTTAACATCTATGGTCATCAGTCCCCTAGAACTTAGAACTACTTAAACCTAACTAACCTAAGGACATCACACAACACCCAGTCATCACGAGGCAGAGAAAAAGAAGAGCCCACGCAGTACCACTACCTCCGTGGTCGATGGAAACAAGACTGTCTTTTTGTCTCTCAATCCACATGCGTACGCTAATTCAGATCTCTAACATACCGTTGTTTTAAAATATGACTGAAATATTTCGATAGGAAAGACGGATGAGCACACAGCGGGAAGGAACGTACATCTAAAGGTGGTAGTATGGACCATTCAGGAAGAAACGTCAATCATATTTTCGCAGCGAATGCCTCTATTCACGCTACTAAAAATGGTTCAAATGGCTCTGAGCACTATGGGACTTAACTTCTGAGTTCATCAGTCCCCTAGAACTTAGAACTATTTAAACCTAACTAACCTAAGGACATCACACACATCCATTCCCGAGGCAGGATTCGAACCTGCGACCGTAGCGGTTGCGTGGTTCCAGACTGTAGCGCCTAGAACCGCTCGGCTACTCCGGCCGGCCTTCACGCTACTGAATGCTTTCTGAGAATAATTAATTGTAATTTATTGTTTTGGAACATATTAAGCGAATATTTTTTTGTTCTGTGTTGCCCATATTATAGATATTGTTGAACGCTGTGACTGGTGTAAATAGAGAATGATTCGGCTATTCAACAGTTAACCACTGTTGACCGAATTTCAGAGGGGAGGGATTTTCACAAAAGTTTTACTCTAAGAACAACTTGCAGCTTGTTATAGCTGCACACTGATGGAGACGACTGAGTTTAGAGTGAATCTGACACGCAGAATTATTTCAGGTAAATGTCGTGTGTAACGTAAGAATTTGCCTGTCGTAGAACACAAAAAGTCTGTGTAACACGTAGACGTGAAAGTGTATTCAGCTTTAGTATTAAACCTACCCAAATCTGAGATGATCACATCTTAATCTTAGATTAGGTACTTTGGTTGTCAAAATATACTGAATACTGTGAGATAAGCATGTGGAGCGACTTAGAGCATCGTTAAAAGCACTCTTATCACCCCTTATCCACACAAACGAAAGAGACGAACAAAAACCTCGAAGCTGAAGCCCACAACGTACAGAATGGTAACAAACTTGGTGACACCTGTCTGGACCAGTGTCGCAACCAGTGTGGCAACCTGTGTCAGTTTCTCAGTTGCTGACAAGTCTCAACATATTACGCAATATGAAAATAAGACATCCTCGTAAGAGTCTGTCACACAGTATTCGATTTTATAAACAACTAAATGCGATTCAGTTATTTTACGCCGTTCTTAAATTAATCTTCTTGGTATATTTTCATTACTTTCATTTCAGAGAAAACAAAAATTAAATACAAATTCTTTATTTAGAGGCTTTACAACCACCTTGAAATTAAGCACGGAGCTGCTTTCTTGGAGTCAAAGACGACTAATGGCAAGGTCGTTCCCCGTAAATTATTTCTTAACGACCTTTCAGAAAGGAGCGCTTTATCACCTGTCATTTCCAGCTACCCAGGCGTGAGTGGCCTTTTGTTTTTGTGGAGACTTTTACAAAGTACCATAATTCCACCATATATTTAATATAGCGCACGTTACGCGATAATTTTAGTAACAAAATTATTTGTACGTTCTTTGTTCATTCTTTTATTGAATCTCGCATTACACTTCTCGATTTCAGTATCTACATATATTAATATACGGTGCACATAACGTCATGACCACCAAAAATTAAACATGTTTAACAAATTGTTGTTGTATACTCACATTATTTTTTTAAATAGACCCACCGCCATTTGACTGTATTGTTGTTTACTTAATTATGACCCAGGTCTCGGCTTTTTTTTCATTTACGAGTGATTGAGATTATGTCATTAACATATTTTGCAGGACGTCAAGCTAAAAATTCGCCACAAATTAAGAAAAATATTCGCTCCCCACGAAATGTCAGATGTAAAATCATCATTTTATAAAAAGATCAGCTGATAATTGTTGGAGCACGTCGTCATGAGATCAGAAGTATCCGGACACCTGGCTGAAAATGATTTACAAGTTCGTGGCATCCTCCAGCGCTAATGCTGGAATTCAATATGGTGTTGGCCAACCCTTAGACTTGATGACAGCTTTCACTGTCGCAGGCATACATTCAATCAGATGCTGGAAGGTTTCTTGGGGAATGGCAGTCCATTCTTCACGGACTGCTGCTCTGAGGAAAGGTATCGATGTCAGCCGGTGAGGCCTGGCACGAAGTCGGCGTTCCAAAACATCCCAAAAGGTATTCTGTAGGATTCAGGTCAGGACTCTGTGCAGGCTAGTCCATTACAGGGATGTTATTGTCGCGTAACCACTCCGCCATAGGCAGTGCATTATGAACGGGTGCTCGATTGTGTTGAAAGATGCAATCGCCATCCCCGAATTGGTCTTCAACTGTGGGAAGCAAGAACGTCTTTAAAACATCAATGGAGGCCTGTGCTGTGATAGTGCCACGTAAACCAACAAGGGGTGCAACCCCCCCCCCCCCCCCCCCCCATGAAAAACACGATCGCACCATAACACCACCGCCTCTGAATTTTACTGTTGGCACTACACTCGCTGACAGAAAACTTCCACCGGGCATTCGCGATACCCACGCCCTGCCGTCGGATCACCACATTGTGTACCGTGATTCTTCACTCCACACTACGTTTTTCCACTGTTCAATCGCCCAATGTTTACGCTCCTTACACCAAACGATGCTTCGTTTGACATTTACCGGCGTGATGTGTGGCTTATGAGCAGCCGCTCGACCATGAAATCCAAGTTTTCTCACTCCCCGCCTAACTGTCATAGGACTTGCAGTGGATCCTGATGCAGTTTGGAATTCTTGTGTGATGGTTTGGATAGATGTCTGCCTATTACACATTATGACCCTCTTCAACTGTCGGCGGTCTCTGTCAGGCAATAGACGAGGTCGGCCTGTAAGCTTTTGTATTCTACGTGTCCCATCATGTTTCCACTTCACTGTCACATCGGAAACAGTGGACCTAGGGATGTTTAGGACTGTGTAAACCTTGGGTACAGACCTTTGTCACAAGTGATACCCAATCACCTGACCACTTTCTAAGTCCGTGAATTCCGCGGAGCGCCCCATTGTGCTCTCTCACGATGTCTGACTACTGAGATTGCTGACATGGAGTACATGGCAGTAGGTGGCAGCACAATGCACCTAATAAGAAAGAGGTATGTTTTTGGGGGTGTACGGATACTGTTGATCACACAGTGAATCTAATAAAAAGCGGTTTACTTTTTATTAATTATGA
The DNA here is from genome assembly GCF_023898315.1 of Schistocerca nitens. NCBI lineage: Eukaryota > Metazoa > Arthropoda > Insecta > Orthoptera > Acrididae > Schistocerca > Schistocerca nitens. The sequence goes on from NC_064618.1 coordinate 256,640,427, forward strand.
GTGCTCCCACTATTAGTTACTGATCTTTTTCTTAATTCATGGCCAATTTTGAACTTTATTTCTTGCAAAATATGTTAATTACATAAACTCAGTCACTTGAAGATGACATAAAACTTCGAAACCCTGGTCGTAATTAAATAAACAACAATAAAGTCAAATGGCGACGTGTTCATTTAAAAATTATTGTATGACTGTTGATCGGCAACATCAACAACTGTTTATTTTATTTTTAGTAGCATTCATTCTCTACAACGTAAAGGACGAAAAGACTATTTGAGCGGTAAAAAAGTTGTAGAGTGTGGGACTTTTCAGCCAAGAGCAGGTAGTGGGACATAGAGAGTTCTAACTGGGAACATTTGGAAGAGAATTTTCATCCCAGACATTTGCTTTAGAGTCAAGGAAAACCTCACGAAAACTTTGGTCATAAATGGGAGATAAGAACTATTTTTAATTTAGTTCTGGTATGATACTTGGAGTGGACAAAATTGGAAACACCAAAAACACAACACATTACTACGACTAACATGGTGCAGGAAACCCACTGGCACTGGAAACAGCCTCCAGTCGTCCCGGAATGGATACATACAAGTCCTGTATGCTGTTGAAAGGAACATTATACCATTCTTCCTGCAAAATAGCGGCAATTTCAGGTAACGACAATGGAAACGGGTAGCTACCACGCAATCGTTTCTCCAAAGTAGACTACAAAGGGTCAGTATCACTGCAGACTATAGAGTGAACAGGGGCCCTGCCGTCTTGCAACACAGCATCACCGGTAGGGGACAAACACTGTACCACGGGATCGACTTTATCAGGCAAAATGCTCACATACTTCTTGACAGTAATGCGACCTTGCAGCGCAACCATGGAGTCCACGGAATGACACGTTATGGCCGCCTATATCGTCATCGAACCTCCTCTGTGTTTCACTCTTGGGAAGTAAACTCGACCACAAGTTGGAAACCGTGTGCAAGACTCAGCCGAAAAAATTACATTGATTTATAGTCCGGGGTTTTATGGCTTTGGCGCACTTATTTTCCTGTTACGACCAATGAATCACTGACCCGACGTAATGAACTAAACAACTAAACACGACTGACACATGCGCCGCATTTAAGACATTGCGCATGTGCCGTTCGTGGTCAAATACGTCAGGGCAATCTGCTTGGATGACTGGCACCTGCATATATGTTCGAGTATGCATTTCTCGCAGTGATCATATATTTTCCTCCAACCGCTGTACGTCGTAGACGTAAAATGTGAAGCCTAATTTATGTCTGAGTGTATTTGTTAATTTGTTTACGAAGTCGATAACCGGCTCGACATGTGCTACACAACTGGTCATTCAAACTGCTACACCAAGAAGATATGCAGATGATAAATGGGTATTCATTGGACAAATATATTATACTAGAACTGACATGTGATTACATTTTCACGCAATTTGGGTGCATAGATCCTGAGAAATCAGTACCCAGAACAACCACCTCTGTCCGTAATAACGGCCTTGATACGTCTGGGCATTGAGTCAAACAGAGCTTGGATGACGTGTACAGGTACAGCTGCCCATGCAGCTTCAACGCAATACCACAGTTCATCAAGTGTAGTGACTGGCGTATTGCGACGAGCCAGTTACTCGCCCACCATTGACCAGACGTTTTCAATTGGTGAGAGATCTGGAGAATGTGCTGGCCAGGGCAGCAGTCGAACATTTTCTGTATCCAGAAAGGCCCGTACAGGAACTGCAACATGCGGTCGTACATTATCCTGCTGAAATGTAGAGTTTCGCGGGGATCGAATGAAGGGTAGAGCCACGGGTCGCAACACATCTGAAATGTAAAGTCCACTGTTCAAAGTGCCGTCAATGTAATGTGAACAAGAGGTGACCGAGACGTGTAACCAATGGCACCCCATACCATCACCCCGGGTGATACGCCAGTATGGCGATGACGAATACACGCTTCCAATGTGCGTTCCCTGAGGTGTCGCCAAACACGGATGCAACCGTCATGATTCTGTAAACATAACATGGATTCATCCGAAAAAATGACGTTTTGCCATTCATGCACCCATGTTCGCCGTTGAGTACACCATAGCAGGCTCTCCTCTCGGTGATGCAGCGTCAAGGGTAACCGCATCCATGGTCTCCGAGCTGATAGTACATGCTGCTGCAAACGTCGGCGAATTGTTCATGCAGATGGTTGTTGTCTTGTAAACGTCCTCATCTGTTCACTCAGGGATCGAGACGTGGCTGCAAGATCCGTTACAGCCAAGCGGATAAGATGTCTGTCATCTCGAATGATAGTGATTCGAGGCTGTTGGGATCCAGCACGGCGTTACGTATTACCCTCCTGAACCCACCGATTCCATATTCCGCTAACAGTCATTGGATCTCGACCAACGCGATCAGCAATGTCACGATACGATAAACCGCAATCGCGATAGGCTACAATGTGACCTTTATCAAAATCTGAAACGTGATGGTGCCCATTTCTCCTCCTTACACGAGACATCACAACAACGTTACACCAGGCAACTTCAGTCAACTGCTGTTTGTGTATGAGAAATCGGTTGGAAACTTTGCTCATGTCAGCACATTGTAGGTGTCGCCATCGGCGCCAACCTTGTGTAAATGCTCTGAAAAGCTAATCATTTGCCTATCACAGCATCTTCTTCCTGTCGGTTAAATTTTGCGTCTGTAGCACGTTATCTTCGTGGTGTAGTAATTTTAATGGCCAGTAGTGTATGTACCTACGGCTTACACACTCCTACAAGCTCATGGTTTTTGTACATTAGTGGACCCGTTTTAGCTGCTGGTTATAATCAAAGAACACTGATATCGCAAACATATGCACCTAATCACTTTGCTACACGCGCATCTTCAAATATCGTCGCTACAAATATGGTTTTTTACTTTAGTCGCAGTAACGTAATTTTCAACGTTAATAACGAACATCGTGTATCCCTAGGCGTGATAAGATGTTATTCACTCATGTTAAATCAGTTACCTTACAACTTCACAATGAGTATACGGAACGCGGAAGTTAGCTATGATGACGTGCGCACGGTCGTCCCATTGTGAGGGATTCGGCCTGAAATCGACGCTTTAGTCAGAAATCAATACAAGGGCTGAAGAGACTCTACAACGTTAGTTAATCTATTTGTGCTGATAAATTACTTAGAATTATAATCGCTGCAATAAACAAAAACCTACACCATCTATTTGCGAGTGCAAGTCAGCAGTCGCAGTTCAAATAAAAACGTCTTAGCTATAAATGTACATATAACAAATTCTAATTTCCAAGAAACACGTTTAGCTTTGTTCTTATCCGTTGCAAACGTGAACAACGAAATGATAATAACAAAAGAGGGTAATCAAGTGAAACATTACATGACGCGACGGTACGTCTCTCCCTCTCACACGCATCAATCATCACCAAACATACGAGAAGAAAACAGACGAGATATGAAAACAAACTTACAAAATTTTATCTGTGTTCAATCCAGTTCACGTCTGAATTAAAACTAGAGTTTTCTAAGACATTGAGCTTTTTGTACGTCAGGAGCTGACAGACTGATGGGAACAATGTATACTTTATATATAGGACTGCTTCGACGAAGTAACCAGCTGGTGAATATCTCCGAAAAGTCGAATCTTAACTGAAACTGGGTTTGAACATCCAAATCTTTGTATGGATATCACCGCGAAATACTCCGAAGCCAAGGAAATGTATTGACACAGAAACTTGAGAAGCTCTTTCCAGCCAATGACTAGTGATTACATATTAAAGCTATAGACCTAAATAGGGCTTATTAAAGGAATACGGTGGTTACTGACTACAAACAACTGTAACGCCCTGATTTTATGGCAAATTATTGCTTCGTAAATTATATTATATTTGTATTATCCATTAGAAATTCCTGTTATATCATCGGTAAGTGAATCATCAGACACTAAATAAATCACGTAGAACCAATCATATAGATAACTATAAGAAAGAACTGTAATGAACGTGACCTGATGATCTATATCTACATCTACATTTATACTCCGCAAGCCACCAAACGGTGTGTGGCGGAGGGCACTTTACGTGCCACTGTCATTACCTCCCTTTTCTGTTCCAGTCGCGTATGGTTCGCGGGAAGAACGACTGTCTGAAAGCCTCCGTGCGCGCTCGAATCTCTCTAATTTTACATTCGTGATCTCTTTTTGAGGTATAAGTAGGGGGAAGCAATATATTCGATACCTCATCCAGAAACGCACCCTCTCGAAACCTGGACAGCAAGCTACACCGCGATGCAGAGCGCCTCTCTTGCAGAGTCTGCCACTTGAGTTTGCTAAACATCTCCGTAACGCTATCACGGTTACCAAATAACCCTGTGACGAAACGCGCCGCTCTTCTTTGGATCTTTTCTATCTCCTCCGTCAACCCGATCTGGTACGGATCCCACACTGATGAGCAATACTCAAGTATAGGTCGAACGAGTGTTTTGTAAGCCACCTCCTTTGTTGATGGAATACATTTTCTAAGGACTCTCCCAATGAATCTCAACCTGGTACCCGCCTTACCAACAATTAATTTCATATGATCATTCCACTTCAAATCGTTCCAAACGCATACTCCCAGATATTTTACAGAAGTAACTGCTGCCAGTGTTTGTTCCGCTATCATATAATCATATAATAAGGAATACTCCTTACTATGTATTCGCAATACATTACATTTGTCTATGTTAAGGGTCAGTTGCCGCTCCCTGGACCCAGTGCCTATCCGCTGCAAATCTTCCTGCATTTCACTGCAATTTTATAATGCTGCAACTTCTCTGTATACTACAGCATCATCCGCGAAAAGCCGCATGGAACTTCCGACACTATCTACTAGGTCATTTATATATATTGTGAAAAGCAATGGTCCCATAACGCTCCCCTGTGGCACGCCAGAGGTTACTTTAACGTTTGCTAAAATCTCTTCAATACAACCACACAGCTGGTCTGATATTCCGTAGGCTCTTACTTGGTTTATCAGGCGACAGTGCGGAACTGTATCGAACGCCTTCCCGAAGTCAAGGAAAATAGCATCTACCTGATCAGATACTAATAATCATAGCTTATTAAAATAAAAGAAAACTATAACAGATAAGCTGCATTTTCCCTCTCTTCTCACAGTATAAATACTTTATACAACAATTATTCGTATTATACAGGGTGATTCAAAAAGAACCCCACAACTTTAAAAATGTGTATTTAATGAAAGAAACATAATATAACCTTCTGTTATACATCATTACAAAGAGTATTTAAAAAGGTTTTTTTTTCACTCAAAAACAAGTTCAGAGATGTTCAATATGGCCCCCTCCAGATACACGAGCAATATCAACCCGATACTCCAACTCGTTCCACACTCTCTGTAGCATATCAGGCGTAACAGTTTGGATAGCTGCTGTTATTTCTCGTTTCAAATCATCAACGGTGGCTGGGAGAGGTGGCCGAAACACCATATCCTTAACATACCCCTATAAGAAAAAATCGCAGGGGGTAAGATCAGGGCTTCTTGGAGGCCAGTGATGAAGTGCTGCAGACAGTGCTTGAACCAATTTCAGACGATAAGGTTTAATAACTAACCTTTTTCGTAGGACTCTCCATACAGTTGATTGTGGAATTTGCAGCTCTCTGCTAGCTCTGCGAGTCGATTTTCCTGGGCTGCGAACAAATGTTTGCTGGATGCGTGCTACATTTTCATCACTCGTTCTCGGCCGTCCAGAACTTTTCCCTTTGCACAAACACCCATTCTCTGTAAACTGTTTATACCAACGTTTAATACACCACCTATCAGGAGGTTTAACACCATACTTCGTTCGAAATGCACGCTGAACAACTGTCGTCGATTCACTTCTGCCGTACTCAATAACACAAAAAGCTTTCTGTTGAGCGGTCGCCATCTTAGCATCAACTGACGCTGACGCCTAGTCAACAGCGCCTCAAGCGAACAAATGTACAACTAAATGAAACTTTATAGCTCCCTTAATTCGCCGACAGATAGTGCTTAGCTCTGCCTTTCGTCGTTGCAGAGTTTTAAATTCCTAAAGTTGTGGTATTCTTTTTGAATCACCCTGTATATGAGCCTCGGCTAGTTGAACCTTAACAACCATAGCCTCCGGTGCCTCCCCAAGCTCCATCTACTCGGCAAAACCGCTTAATGTACTTGGTCGAAAAAGAAAAAACCTTCTCCGTTTCCTCCTCCACAAACAAACGCTTTTAGTTCTGAAGGGTTCCTGATAATTGCAAGTTACACACGCGCAATAGTGGTGATACACTGAGCAAAATAAAAGGCTGTCAACAATTTACACAAGAAAAGTGGTACAGAAGATGTCCACAAAGTTGTCCACGATTAAGTTTACATAAAGGTTCTCTAGCTAAAGCAGTTTCTGTGGTACATCGTTATATGCTTTGTATGAACAATTTGCGATATTTGACAAGTGCTGACGATCTAGAAATGTGATGAACGGGTTAGCAACTGCGCAGAATGTAATAGATATGTGTTAATAGTGTTTTCCTTTGACTCACAGAGTAGGAAATGTCGCTCTCGAAGGGAAATGGATAAGGAGATCTCATGTGGATACGTGAAACGTAATGCAAGACTGCGTTGCCAGACTGGGAAATGAAAAATTACAGATAATACAGGGTACAGTTACCTCTGGAATGGTGCCCATCGAGGTGCCGTTGTCACGAAACACGCAGCGAAGCGTGAGTAACACCTGGCTTGTTGCGTGCAGCTGCCAACTGAACTGGTAATGAAGACGGAGCTATAAGCCATTACACCGAAACGATGTGTCTATGAGAGGCGGCACGCCGTGCACGTGTCTGGCACGAGATTCCAGCACGAGCCACTGACAACTGTGAGCTGCTGCCATTCTAGACACGAAACATGCACCTCTCCGTATACTAAGCAACTGTCTGGTTATAATTTCCTAAATTATGAGGATTGTTGTGGTCTTCAGTCCAAGGCTGGTTTGATGCAGCCCTCCATGCTACTCTATCCTGTGAAAGCACCTTCATCTCCCAGTACCTACTGCAACCTACATCCTTCTGCATCGGCTTAATGTATTCATCTATTGGTCTCCCTCCACGCTGCCCTTCAATACTGAATTGTGGCTCCCTCGATGCCTCAGAACGTGTCCTACTAATCGATCCCTTCTTCTAGTCAAGCTGTGCCACAACCTTCTCTTCTCCCCAATCCTATTCAATACCTCCTCATTAGTTATGTGATCTACCCATCTAATCTTCAGCATTCTTCTGTAGCACCACATTTTGAAAGCTTCTATTCTCTTCTTGTCTAAACTATATATCGTCCATGTTTCACTTCCATACATGGCTACACTCCATACAAATACACTCCTGGAAATGGAAAAAAGAACACATTGACACCAGTGTGTCAGACCCACCATACTTGCTCCGGACACTGCGAGAGGGCTGTACAAGTAATGATCACACGCACGGCACAGCGGACACACCAGGAACCGCGGTGTTGGCCGTCGAATGGCGCTAGCTGCGCAGCATTTGTGCACCGCCGCCGTCCGTGTCAGCCAGTTTGCCGTGGCATACGGAGCTCCATCGCAGGCTTGAACACTGGTAGCATGCCGCGACAGCGTGGACGTGAACCGTATGTGCAGTTGACGGACTTTGAGCGAGGGCGTATAGTGGGCATGCGGGAGGCCGGGTGGACGTACCGCCGAATTGCTCAACACGTGGGGCGTGAGGTCTCCACAGTACATCGATGTGGTCGCCAGTGGTCGGCGGAAGGTGCACGTGCCCGTCGACCTGGGACCGGACCGCAGCGACGCACGGATGCACGCCAAGACCGTAGGATCCTACGCAGTGCCGTAGGGGACCGCACCGCCACTTCCCAGCAAATTAGGGACACTGTTGCTCCTGGGCTATCGGCGAGGACCATTCGCAACCGTCTCCATGAAGCTGGGCTACGGTCCCGCACACCGTTAGGCCGTCTTCCGCTCACGCCCCAACATCGTGCAGCCCGCCTCCAGTGGTGTCGCGACAGGCGTGAATGGAGGGACGAATGGAGACGTGTCGTCTTCAGCGATGAGAGTCGCTTCTGCCTTGGTGCCAATGATGGTCGTATGCGTGTTTGGCGCCGTGCAGGTGAGCGCCACAATCAGGACTGCATACGACCGAGGCACACAGGGCCAACACCCGGCATCATGGTGTGGGGAGCGATCTCCTACACTGGCCGTACACCACTGGTGATCGTCGAGGGGACACTGAATAGTGCGCGGTACATCCAAACCGTCATCGAACCCATCGTTCTACCATTCCTAGACCGGCAAGGGAACTTGCTGTTCCAACAGGACAATGCACGTCCGCATGTATCCCGTGCCACCCAACGTGCTCTAGAAGGTGTAAGTCAACTACCCTGGCCAGCAAGATCTCCGGATCTGTCCCCCATTGAGCATGTTTGGGACTGGATGAAGCGTCGTCTCACGCGGTCTGCACGTCCAGCACGAACGCTGGTCCAACTGAGGCGCCAGGTGGAAATGGCATGGCAAGCCGTTCCACAGGACTACATCCAGCATCTCTACGATCGTCTCCATGGGAGAATAGCAGCCTGCATTGCTGCGAAAGGTGGATATACACTGTACTAGTGCCGACATTGTGCATGCTCTGTTGCCTGTGTCTATGTGCCTGTGGTTCTGTCAGTGTGATCATGTGATGTATCTGACCCCAGGAATGTGTCAATAAAGTTTCCCCTTCCTTGGACAATGAATTCACGGTGTTCTTATTTCAATTTCCAGGAGTGTACTTTCAGGAACGACTTCCTGACACTTAAATCTATATTCGATGTTAACAAATTTCTCTTCTTCAGAAACGATTTCCTTGCCATTGCCAGTCTACATTTCGTATCTTCTCTACTTCGACTATCATCAGTTACTTTGCTCCCCAAATAGAAAAATTCATTTACTACATTAAGTACCTCATTTCCTAATCTAATTGACTCAGCATCACCCGATTTAATTTGACTACATTCCATTATCCTCATTTTGCTTTTGTTCATGTTCATCTTATATCCTCCTTTCAAAACACTGTCCTTTCCGTTGAACCGCTCTTCCAGGTCCTTTGCTACCTCTGACAGAATTACAATGTCGTCGGCAAACCTCCAAGTTTTTATTTCTTCTCGATGGATTTTAATTCCTACTCCAAATTTTCCTTTTGCTTCCTTTGCTGCTTGCTCAATATGCAGATTGAATAAGATCGTGGATAGGCTACAACCCTGTCTTACTCCCTTACCAAGCACTGCTCCCCTTTCTTGCTCCTGAGTCTTATACCTGCCATCTGGTTTCTGTACAAATTGTAAATAGCCTTTCGCTCCCTGTATTTTACCCCTGCCACTTTCAGAATGTGAAAAAGATTATTCCATTCAACATTGTCTACAGCTTTCTCTAAGTCAGCAAATGCTAGGAACGTAAGTTTGCCTTTCCTTAATCTATCTTCTAAGATAAGTCATAGGGTCAGTATTGCCTCAGGTGTTTCAACATTGCTACTGAATCCAAACTGATCTTTCCTGAGGTCGACGTCTACCAGTTTTTCCATTCGTCTGTAAAGAATTCGTGTTAGTATTTTGCAGCCGTGACTTATTAAACTGATAGTTCGGTAATTTTCACATTTATGAGGATAAATTATTAAATTACAAAGAACATGCGCACATGCAACACATAAATTAAGTTTAAGGCATGCAGGTACAAATTCGTCCCCCTATAGTGCACTGCTTTGTATAATAAGAAATTACACTGTATATTTCGCAACCGATGCGCAGTTCCTAAACGTAGGCAACGATATCTTAAGGTGACCACTACGTTTTTAAACTATACAAGACATTGGAAATTATTTAATGGACATGACCATAGTGTAGATAAGGATATGTAGATTCACCTAAACTGTATGTTCTGGTTGCGGAACTGCCTCAAGGGCGACGGGCTTGCCAGGGTAAAAGGAAACTGGTGGTATTCCGTTGTCAATACAGAAGAGTTAACAGCAGCGGTCAGCAGAGTTGAGTGCCTTCGAACGTAGTCTAGTCATTGGAAGTCACCTGAGTTTCATATTTATCAGGGACATGTCAGCCCTCCTAAAGCTGCCCAAGTCGGCTGTTGGTGATGTGATTGTTAAGTGGAAACGCAAAGTAACAACCACACCTAAATAGGACCAGGGACCGTCTGGCGTTGCAGAGGATGGTTATAAGAAACTGTACCAAATTAGTGGAGTGAGTTTCAAAGTGCTGCTAACAGTCCAGCTAGCAGTTATTGCGTAAGGAGTTAAAAAGAGGGGGCTACAAAGGTTGAAAAGCTCATTGTAACTCAAGCACTTGTGTAGTCCTTGGTAAAAGGACGCTTGAGGTGTAAAGAGCGACGCCGGTGGACAGTAAATGATTGAAAACGAGTGATGTGGAGTGGTGAATCACGCTGTACCCTGTAACAAACTGATGGAACGGTTTAGGTATGCCTGGTGAACGACACCTGTTGTCACGCGCTGTGCCAGTGGTGAAGTAGTGAGGAAGTTGTGTGCGCGGAGCGGTGGTGTTTTTCGTGATTGGGCTGTGATCCCCTTATTCCGCTTGAGAAAATGTTAAATGTGGAAAGATATGAGCAAATTTTGTAGCAGTGTGTTTTGCGTAGAGCAGAGGAACTGCTCTGACGCAATGATTGTCTCACAATCAACTTGACACTCCAGCCTGTGATTATGCAGCATCTGTGAGGCAATGATTTGTCGACAGTGATATTCCTGAAATTGACTGACATGCCCAGGGTCCTGTCCTGAACCCACCGGAACACCATTCCTGATGAGTTAGAACGTCGACTTCGCTCCAGACGCCAGTATCCATAACTCCGTACTTTATCTTGTTTCTTCTTCTGAGGAAGAACGAGCTGCCACTCCTCCACGGACACTTTACTAAAAGTGTCTCCAGCCGTCTTCAAGGCGAAGGGTGGAAACACCCCATACTGTTGTCCTCTAGGAGGTGTCCGGACACTTTTGATCCGATAGTTTGTATTCAGACACAACTCTGGCAGAATGATCGTCCCGTCTGTCGCGGGGTGTGCACTTTCATGCAATTTTCTCTTGAACTGTATCCAGATCTTTGGCGGACATTTCTCCTAACTTCGGAACTATGCATCGCAAGACTGGATCCTTCTTCAGAGCCTCGATTCTGCGAGGAAGAGCACTGAAGGCGAAAAGCAGTATTGTGAGTTCGAACCCCAGTTATTGCAGTCTTCACATGTCAGTAAGTTTCAATATACTTATCAGAGTGTACTTTGTACCGACACCAACCTCATCCTTCCAGTACCAAACACAGGGGGCGATGGATAAACACCACCGTAGGCGTCGTAAGCTCTCTCATTAACCTTCTCTCCCATCCACAGCCCCTCCCTTCTCACATTGCCATGAGATGTACGGCGGAAGCAATACCACTTCAACTGTACAGTTTTGTTACATTTCCTCTCTCATCTACAGCTTCCTCCTTCTTCAAAATAATCCGATTTAATGGTCGAGATTTTTCATCTTCTGTAATCTGTTTGAAAGTAGTCAGTGACCTGTACTTTTATGAGATAATACTAGTGGCCTGATGCGAAATTCATAAATTTATATGAATGTTTGGTATCTATTCTTTCGGACAAATCGCGCAATGATCACCATTCAGACAATCGTTTTTCCCTCGAGCGAGCCGCGAGTGTAACAGGGTGTAGGGGGTGGGGGGGAGGGAATACGACTTTGCGCGAATTGTGCCCTCCGCCACACACCGCTTGGTGGGTAGCGGAGTATATATGTAGATGTGGATACCACACATTCATATAACTGATCCGCCTCGATGCACAAGGAATCCACCACCCTCAGTGCGAATGCACAATCACGTTAAACCTCCTACAGGAATCTGAAAGCAGAGAATTTGGAGAACGGGTACTGCAGATAGATGGTTCTAAGAGGTAATATTAGTCGGTCTAGGGGCGCGACGAGATATCGGGGCAACTGCAATAAATACTGTGTCGGGGGGGGGGGGGGGGGGGCGTGTAGGCGGGGGCAGTGGCTAACGCAAGTGCCTAGTAAGCAGGAGATATCGAGTTGGAATCCAGTCCGGCGCACGTTTTTCTCTCGGCGTCACTGAAGCCACATAAAGTTCCTTTCCTTTCTTCGCCCCCCCCCCCTAACCATTAGTTTACCTAATTCCTATATTTCCCAACCAAGCCCTAATCCACGGTCCGTTCCGACAAGGGTTACGAGCTCCATTACTAAACCGCGTATCTGAAAACTTTAGGGCCAAAACTGTTTAGATTTTAGAGCTTCCTACACTGAATGCGCTACACTGAATACACTACTGTCCATTAAAATTGCTACACCACGAAGATGACGTGCTACAGACGCAAAATTTAACCGACAGGAAGAAGATGCTGTGATATTGAAATGATTAGCTTTTCAGAGCAGTCACACAAGGTTGCGTCGGTGGCGACACCAACAACGTGCTGACATGAGGAAAGTTTCCAATCGATTTCTCATACACAAACAAAAGTTGACCGGCGTTGCCTGGTGAAACGTTGTTGTGCAGTCTCGTGTAAGGAGGAGAAATGCGTAGCATCACGTTTCCGACTTTGATAAAGGTCGAATTGTAGCCTATCACGACTGCGGTTATCGTATCGCGACATCGCTGCTCCCGCTGGTCCAGATCCAATGACTGTTAGCAGAATATGGAATCGGTGGGTTCAGGAGGGTAATACGTAACGCCGTGCTGGATCCCAACGTCCTCGTATCACTAGATGTCGAGATGACAGGCATCTTATCCGCATGGCTGTAACGGATCGTACAGCCACGTCTCGATCCCTGAGTCAACAGATGGGGACGTTTGCAAGACAAAAACCATCTGCACGAACAGTTATACGACGTTTGCAGCAGCATGGACTATCAGCTCGGAGACCATGGCTGCGGTTACCCTTGACACTGCATCACAGACAGGAGCGCCTGTGATGGTGTACTCAACGACGAACCTGGGTGCATGAATAGCAAAACGTCATTTTTTCGGATGAATCCAGGTTCTGTTTACAGCATCATGATGGTCGCATCCGTGTTCGGCGACATCGTGGTGAACTCACATTGGAACGCGTATTCGTCATCGCCATACTGGCGTTATCACCCAGTGTGATGGTATGGGGTGCCATTGTTCACATTGACGGCACTTTGAACAGTGGACGTTATATTTCAGATGTGTTACGACCCGTGGCTCTACTCTTCATTCGAACCTGCGAAACCCGACATCTCAGCAGCATAATGCACCACCGCAGGTACAGGTCCTGTACGGGCCTTTCTGGATACAGAAAATGTTCCTCTGCTGCTCTGGCCAGCACATTCTCCAGATCTCTCACCAACTGAAAACGTTTGGTCAATGGTGGCCGAGCAACTGGCTCGTCACAATACGCCAGTCACTACTCTTGAATTGTGGTGTCGTGTTGAAGCTGCATGGGCAGCTGTACCTGTACACGCCATCCAAGCTCTCTTTGACTCAATGCCCAGGCGAATCAAGGCCGTTATCACGGCCAGAGGTGGTTGTTCTGGGTACTGATTTCTCAGGATCTATGAACCCAAATTGCGTGAAAATGTAATCATATGTCAGTTCTAGTATAATATATTTGTCCAATGAATACCCATTTATCATCTGCATTTCTTCTTGGTGTAGCAATTTTAATTTGACAGTAGTGTACCTTTAGATATGGATCCAATGGTCGGAAGCTAGTATCTTTTTCTTATTCACAAGAATGACTTAGATCTTACGGCATACAATTTAGCATCATTGCATCTGTGGGAAGCATGTTCTACCAATCTCACTCATTATATATATTACAAGGCCCCACAAAATGCTCCGATATTTGTACAACTTGCCTGCTGTCTACTGTATGATTAGGTAGCAGTCACAACACTACCAATCAGTTCCTTCAGTTTCTGTTGACTTCGTTTAATCTCATAGGAAAGGAAAGTACAGTCGTGAAAGGCAGCGATTACGCTGGTCGTGCAGCAGTACCTCCCACTGAAGTCCTACAATTAGGCTGCTACCTGTCATTAAGCTATTCTGCGACATTAATATCAAATTGCGATATTTCACTATTATACAGTACGCATATCCTCTCGCAAACAAACGGTATGCTCTTCGTCCGCTGCTGCAGCACATCCAGAATGTAGCCTTCACTATTGAAACGAGGGAAACAAATAATAAGATCCAGTTTTAATTAATTTATTTATGAAGCGTCATGTGACCATAGGAGCAGAAGCTGTTTGATCACGGGACAATTAATTTCATAGTTTATAGAAAGTTGCTTAGAAAATTTATAATCTAAAGAATTACCAGCAAACGCAAGAAATCTAACGAGACTACACGAACAAGTGACACGTAGTGCGAATACTGAACAGCTTAGGAGCTGCCACAAGCAAACGCTCCAACCTATATTTCAAGACGATGTTTTTCACTCTTCTTCTTTTTTCTATATTGCTGGAAGCCTATGGGAAAATGTGAAATGCTGAATAGTGCACACCTTTCTGTATAACGCTGGAAGTATTATGCAACTACATATCGTTTCTCTGTCTAGTGTTCTCTGATTGCATATAGCATTTTTGTTCTGAATGAGTCAATAATGTCAACAACGTACACAGTGATTGTGCATATAGACAAGGCTGGAGATAATTCTGAGACACCTGAAAGAGAGTCCACACGAAGTTCACGAACTGACATTGTAGATCAGTCGGACCGTCCTTTCATATACTAAGAATATTGTTGAGAGTGCAGACAATTTCCCCAACAAATTTCCGAAGAAATTAATATATTAAAACTGTGTGCCTGTCCGAGACTCGAACTCGGTACCTTTGCCTTTCGCGGGCTAGTACTCTACCTTCTGAGCTACCCAAGCACGAGTCACGCCTCGTTCTCACAGCTGTACTTCCTCCAGTACCTCGTCTCCTACCTTCCAAACTTTACATAAGTTCTCCTGCGAAGGAGAAGTTCTGTAAAGTTTGGAAGGTAGGAGACGAGATACTGACGGAAGTAAAGTTGTGAGGACGGAGGGTGAGTCGTGCTTGGGTAGCTCAGATGGTGCCGGCACGGTAACTCAGCGTGTTCAATCAGGGGGTCAGCTGCCCTCTGTAATTAAAAAAAAATGAGTTAATGGATCAACGACGAACTGAAACGGGTGTCTTGCGACGTCCGCCCCGAGCAGATACAGCGAACGAAAACGAACAAAATGTGATTAAGAAAAAAAAATGATAGAGCACTTGCTCGCGAATGACAAAGGTCCCGAGTTCGAGTCCCGGGATGGCACACACTTTTAATCTGTCAGGAAAGTTTCATATCAGCACAAATTCCGTTGCAGAGTGAAAATCTCATTCTGGAGACTTCTCTTTGCCAGAAATACCTTTTTGCGAGTGCTAGTCTCACTTTGATGTCCTTGCTCAGTCCGTCACTAGATTTTTGCTGCCTAGGTAGCAGAATTCCTTAACTTCATATACCTCGTGACCATCATTCCTGATGTTAACTTTCTCGCTGTTCTCATTTCTGCTGCTTCTCGCTACATTCGTCATTCTTCGATTTAATCTCAGTCCATATACTGTACTCATTAGACTGTCCATTCCGTTCAGCAGATCTTATAATTCTTTTCAATTTCACTCAAGATAGCAATGTCATCAGCGAATCGTATCATTGATAACCTCTCCTCTTGAATTTTAATTTCACTCCTAAATCTTTCTTTTCTTTCCATCATGGCTTCTTCGATGTACAGATTGAACATTAGGGGCAAAACACCCCTGTCTTATACCCTTTTTAATCCAAGCACTCCGTTCTTGGTAGTCCACCCTTATTATTCCTTCTGGCTCTTGTACATATTCTATATTACCCGTCTCTTCGTGTAGCTTATCCCTATTTTTCTCAGAATTTCGAACATCTTGCACCATTTTACATTGCCGGGCGCTTTTTTCAGGTCGACTAATGTTATGGACGTGTCTTGACTTTTCTTTAGTCTTGCTTCCATTATCAACCGCACCGTCAGAACTGCTTCTCTAGTGCCTTTACCTTTCCCAAAGCGAAACTGATCGTCATCTAACGTCTTCATTATTCTGTATATTATTCTTACAAGAAACTTGGATGCATAAGCTGTTAAGCTGGTTGTGCGACAATTCTCGGAGGCTTGGAATTGTGTGGATGATATTTATTCCAAAGTCAGATGGTATGTCTCCAGAGTCGTACATTCTACACACCAACTTGAATAGTCGTATTGTTGCCACTACCCCAAATGATTTTGGAAATTCTGATGACACCAACTTGAATAGTCGTACTGTTTCAACTGATGAAATGATTTTGGAAATTCTGATGAAATGTTGTCTATCCCTTTTGCCTCATTTGATCTTAAGTCCTCCAAAGCCCTCTTAAATTTTGATTCTACACACGAACTTGAATAGTGGTATTGTTGCCACTACCCCAAATGATTTTCGAAATTCTGATGAAATGTTGTCTTTCCCCTTTGCCTTATTTGAACTTACGTCCTCCAAAGGTCTCTTAAATTCTGATTCTACTACTGGATCCGAAATCTCCTCTACATTGACTTCCTATTTATATATTCCTACGTTACTTGCATTTCTGTGTTCTTGAATTTCTATGAACGCTTTTGAACTTCCTTCTTTCATCGATCAACGCAAGTATTTCTCCAGTTACCTATGGTTTCCTCACAGTTAACTTCTTTGTACGTATGTTTTTGTTTCCAACTTATGTGTTCGACATTTTTAGGGATTTCCACTCCTCTTCAACTGAACTGCCTACTAAACTACTCATTATCGCAGTATCCATAGAGAACTTCAAGCGTATCTCTTCATTCGTTAGTACTTCCGTCTCGCACTTCTTTGCGCATTGATTCTTCCTAACTAGTCTTTTAAGCTTCAGCCTATTCTTCATCTCTCCTTAATTGTGATCTGAGTCTATATCCGCTCCTGGGTACGCCTTACAAATCAGTATCTAATTTCGGAATCTCTGCCTGACCATCTCCCGGCCTTTTGCAAATATACCTCTTCCTCTTCTGGTTCTTGAACAGAGTATTCGATATTACTAGGTGAAATTTATTGCTGCAGTCAATTAGCCCTCCTCCTCTCTCATTCCTAGTACCACGCCCACATTTTTCCCTAACACTTTCTTGTACTCATTCCCCTAAAACCGCATTCCAGTCCTGTTGACCATTAGATTTTCATCTCCCTTTACGTACTCAGTTGGCCTTCCATATCGTCATATACTTTTTCTATTTATTCATCTTCGACTTGCAACGTTAGTACGTATACCTGAACTACGGTTATCGGTTTTGGTTTTCTCCTACCTGAACAATATTAGTGATTCTGTGCTCTGTGCAAAACGTAATTATTGTTTTGGTGTCGTATTGTCCACGCGCTCTTTAATTCTGCTGTGGTTTTACTCATCCCGTTCATCTAGAACAACCTGGGATAAAGTACATTGTCAGGGTACCTCGCTTTTGCACGCTTCTATTATCAGTTAGTTGATGTTGGTAGTAGCCAATCGGGGACAGTACTCGGTAGACAACAAGACTCGCTCGATCTTGTAATTTTGGTTGTTTCCAAATATGTCACGTTTTCCGGGGTTGTTGTCACCTAATATCACAGCGTAAATATCTGTAAGGGAAACGCACAGCATTGAAAATCACAGTCTTGGTTGTCTCAAGTATTTGGCTGTTTTATCAGAATATACAGTGGTCACAGCATAGGTGATGGTTTAGGGTGGGGCCTAACAGCAAAGCTTAAACAAAGTACCAGCAAGTTTCATTTACGAAACAAAGAACATTACCGACAAAACAGACAGTGGCCTTGAATATCTGAATCATGATTTCTCTTGTCCACTTCGAATCATTTATCATGCAAACAGTTACCTGCTGCAACACGCAACGGAAAAGCCAGGTACAGCGTAAATGTATTTTTCCGCTCCTGTGTCGTAACGAAATTCACAACGCCGCATTCCAACAGGAAAAAACTGTTTTCCAGGTTATTCCGCGAGCTCGGCATTTTTATATCCCGACTCCGCAACTTTTCACGCACCACTAGCGCTGCTACCAGTACGTGACTCACGACGCCGATGTCTGTGCTGCTTCAAGCTGGTCGGAGCATACAGGAACAGGATCCGCAGATCACTGCCTGTGGTATATTTTCCGCCAAGCCTGTACCTTCTCATTACACTGGTTATAGTATCCTCGATTGGGAAATGTTTTCTCTTGTACTGATCTATAATTACTTTTGTTATTGTAATTCTGGTATTGCAACTCGGGATGCGGACTGGTCTTTGTCGGAAAATTGATATATCACATTCCCCTGTAGCCTATGACGTATGACAATGCAAAGGATCGCGGTGTGTCTCCAACATTTCGGGTCCCAAACGCGGACAGGCGAAATAGTGGCATTAGTTTGTGATCCTGAAACAAGTGTTCGAAAAGTTATAACTGCTGAATGCCTCAGACACGGTCGTGGCAGGACAATTTTGCGTAGGCAGGTATCACAAAACTTGATGCGTCAGAAAGTGCTCTGCCCAAAAGCACAACATTCGCATTACTGTTTTGCCCATTGAAGGTGTTGGCGAAAGAAAGCGCTTATCAAATGGTTCAAATGGCTCTGAGCACTATGGGACTTAACATCTGTGGTCATCAGTCCACTAGAACTTAGAACTAGTTAAACCTAACTAAACTAAGGACATCACACACATCCATGCTCGAGGCAGGATTCGAACCTGCGACCGTAGCAGTCGCGCGGTTCCGGACTGAGCGCGTAGAACCGCGAGACCACCGCGGCCGGCAAGCGCTTATCCACAGTTTAGTGAGAATTAGTCTGATCACGCTATATGTAGTTGTATCAACTGCACAACATGTTGCCAGCATTTAGTTCCATCTGAACTGGTAGAAAGCATTAGTAGGCTATATGCACTATTACCCTTGTCTGTGGATGAAAACAGTGGCACACCATAGCGTCAACATGATACCGGTGTCAGAACTACATACAGAGATGTATGTACGGCGAGGGCGTTAATGACGACAGTGATTCATCGGCGCCCTTCCCAGAACCAATCCTGCGGCCAAGTGGCGCTGATTAGACCCTGTTACTAAAGCTCTGCCGGCAGGGGTGGCCGAGCGGTTCTAGGCGCTACAGTTTGTAACCGCGCGACCGCTACGGCCGCAGGTTCGAATCCTGCCTCGGGCATGGATGTGTGTGATGTCCTTAGGTTAGTTAGATTTAAGTAGTTCTAAGTTATAGGGGACTGATGACCTCAGAAGTTAAGTCCCATAGTGCTCAGAGCCATTTGAACCATTTGAACTAAAGCTCTGCATAGAGATGTGCGGCCAACTTACCAGTGGCCGCAATTTTTGTTGGACAGTGCCGCTGGTGATAGATCGGCTTCTGCAGCATATTTAGCCGTGTATGTTAAAGAAGTGCACTCAGCAGTCTAATGTACTGCTAAAACTGCTCAGTGGCTTCAAACGGAATACCTCAACAAATTTAGGCTAAATGAGTCGAAAAGCATTTGTTGTGGCGAGCATGAAACACAGTTCTTTCCCTGCTATCCTTTATTAATAACGTAAGCAGGATTCGTAGTTCTTGTTGCGGTATCGAGTTTCAACATCTGTTTTCACATCAGCGTTAGATTCATCCTGTTCAATAGTCAGCAGGAGAAAAGGGAACCAATATTAGTTCTCAAGTGCAAGGAAAAATCCATCGCTGATTTAAAGCTCTATATCGACTTACTTCTTGTTCCTGATACTCGGTACTTCGAAAATTCGCCCTATATCTCTTTTGTTACACGTAATAAAGTATTCGATTCAAATACACTACTGGCCATTAAAATTGCTACACCACGAAGATGACGTGCTACAGACGCGAAATTTAGCCGACAGGAACAAGATGCTGTGATACGCAAATGGTAAGCTTTTAAGAGCATTCACACAAGGTTGGCGCCAGTGGTAACACCTACAACGTGTTGACGTGAGGAAAGTTTCCAACTGATTTCTCATACACAAACACCAGTTGACCGGCGTTGCCTGGTGAAACGTTGTTGCGATGCTTCGTGTAAGGAGGAGAAATGCGTACCATCACGTTTCCGACTTTCATAAAGGTTAGATTGTAGCCTATCGCGATTGCACTTTTTCGTATCGCGACATTGCTGCTCGCGTTGGTCGAAATCCAATGTCTGTTAGCAGAATATGGAATCGGTTGGTTCAGGAGGGTAATGCGGAACACCGTGTTGGATCCCAACGGCCTCGTATCACTAGCAGTCGAGATGACACACATCTTATCCGCATGGCTGTAATGAATTGTGCAGCCACGTCTCGATCCCTGAGTCAACAGATAAGGGACGTTTGCAGGACAACAACCATCGAGTTTTCGTCATCGCCATCGCCCGGCGTGATGGTATGGGGTATCATTGGTTACACATCTCGGTCACCTCTTGTTCGCATTGACGGCACTTTGTACATTGGACATTACATTTCAGATGTGTTACGAACCGTGGCTTCATTCGATATCTGCGAAACCCTACATTTCAGCAGGATAACGTACGACCGTTTGTTGCAGGTTCTGTACGGGCCTTTCTGGATACAGAAAATGTTCCACTGCTGCTTTGGCCAGCATATTCTCCAGATCTCTCACCAACTGAAAAGGTTTGGTCAAAGGTGGTCGAGCAACTGGCTCGTCACAATACGCCAGTCACTACTCTTGATGAACCGTGGTATCGTGTTGAAGCTGCATGGGCAGCTGTACCTGTACACGCCATCCAAGCTCTCTTTGACTCAATGCCCAGGCGTATCAAGGTCGTTATTACGGCCAGAGGTGGTTGTTCTGGGTACTGATTCCTCAAGATCTATGCACCCAAACTGCGTGAAATGCAATCACGTGTCAGTTCTAGTATAATATATTTGTTCAATGAATACCCGTTTATCATATGCATTTCTTCTTGGTGTAGCAATTTTAATGGCGAGTAGTATAATAGCTGCAGAGGAAATCTTTCACGAATGATAACGCACGTTGAGCCAACCTCTGCACGAAAAAGATGACATGGCGTGCCGTAACAATTACAATAGCGTCTCATTATTACCGGTCACCTAAAAATTTCTGTCCAAGCCATTAATCAACAGACAAGAAACACAAGATGATAAAAAGATAAAAAGGTACATGAATACCAATCAGGATTCAGATCAGAAAGATCATGTATTGAACAGATTTTGAACCTGTGAACACTCCAAAAGATATGACAGACGAACTACCCTGTAGTCACATTAGTGGACTTTATTACGGCCTGCCGCTGATGACAGCACAGTTGAGCGCCCCACAAACCAAGCCGAACCCAACGGACGCCTGAGCCTCCATAGAGGCAGACATCCTTTGATGCTGTAGAAGAATATAGATCAGGCAGAAAAACTAGGGCACTCTTTCAACAGATACAACATAAGTAATAAAATTTTTGTAAGAAGCCTCAGAACCATTCGAATTAATACACAAGGCTCAAAACAGGAGATTGGATCTCATCGTTTTTATTCAACTTGGTCTTCGACGAAATTATCAAACAATGGGAAGACAAAATAAAGTATTTTCAGTTACGAAAAACACCTAAAAGCAAATTAATTATAAAATGCCTGGCATTTGCAGATGGAAAAAATGGGCGTAAAATCCTTAGACAAATTTTGGATTAATACACAGAGGTACTCTATTGGTAAAGAGACCTTCAAATAAGTTACTTGAGCACTCACACAGACTTAAAGACATTATAAGAAAAGATCGACTAACATTTTATGGACACATACATAGAGTAACCCACAAAAAGGATTTTTGGTGTAATACAGAATTCGATTAGAGAAACTTACCGGCTTCAATAAATAAGGACCTAAAACAAGCAAGTAGCAGTTGGGAAATGGAAAATGAAGGAGACAAATTCAGAAACAAAATTATATACAGATTTGATGTACAGAAAGGAAGAAAACAGGGGAATAAGAACAGAACACAGGAAAATGCAACACAGTCATAGAATGAAGAGGTTTTGGGACGAGGAGAAGAGGGAAACAATAAAAAAATCGAATAATCCGCTAAAGTCCAAGCGTAGGCCTGTTCGTATGTTGGCAGCGCTGTAGACTGTATTAATATCGCTGACAGCGCTCTGCGCCCTCGGCAAGAGATTCTGTGGTTGGACGGACTACAAGTTAGCGAGCGGATAGGGAAGTGTATGGACATGATATTCTTAGTAGAGACTCTGTGTTGGTAGGACATTCATTATAAAGTGAGACGCAAGGAAATGTAAAATGACGATGGATGTCGTTGGTAATGTTTGGGTTGTGGACTTATTGACAACTATATAATTTTCAGAACTGGATGTCACATACTCTTCAACAAAATCTTTCTTTTTGTAACCATATGCCTCCTAGTAGCTAGAATTTTAGTACTTAGAATATTTTTATTTAGCTGGCTGTAGCTGCTGCCTGCTGTAATTGCAGTAGTTCGTGTTATGAAGATTTTCTCTGAAGTAAGTGACTAACGAAAAAAGGAAAAAAGTGGAGTTTGTGATTGAAATGAGTTTAGACAATTTACAGAGTTGGAGGTAGTTTCATATTCCTTACATTTAATATTTTTTGGAATTTTATTGTTGTTGGATTTCTTGCAATTCAGGGCCATTCTTTTGTATTAATTATTGGAAGTCGTGTTGTCACTGTATAGCAGTCAGATTGCGTTGAGCTTGTATATTGTAATTAATAAATGAATAGTTGTCTTCAGGGAAGATTCTGTAGGTCAGTGTTTAAATGATAAAAATAATTAAAGACATTAGTTTCACAAGGTCACTGTCTTAAGGGCAAAACTAATAATAACAATATTATTAACAATGATGATAATTATAAAAGTGGAAATGTGCTTCTGTTCCTTTCACCCTCTGGTCTACTGCTTCCTCCTAATCAAGAGCTCTAACATGAAATTTTTCAGAGTACTTTCGTATTTCTGCAGGTTTCCAAGAGATTTCTTTAACGTGCCTGAGTTTCCCTATTACTGTTACAAGTGCCCTGCAGTTTCCAGATGACACCTTAATCTCGATAATGAAAAGTCTAAGTTTGATTTCTGAACGAAAGGAGTGGCGTCATGTTTCCTCTTTTGGTAGCCTCTCGAAGGTTTATCCACAGCAGTGCCCGTACTACCTACACGGCTGCAATCTCGGGACGCCGTTTAGTGTAACGGAGTCTGCTGTGCAACAGTCCCCAAGGAGAAGCGAGGAGCGTGCTTTGCACTGGTAAAGCAGAAAAGAAAACCCAGCAGTGAGCAGCAGGAGAAGCTGCTGCAAGGTCGCTATCGCAAACACCGTCCGCTTTTATACGCCTGCGCTCTGGCGAGAGTTCAGCGATATTGCGTTTGGAACGGCGCCGCGATGAAGCTAGAACCATTCATTTATAGCGTCGCGCTAAAGAAACAGAACACGTGACATCACGGCGTTACACGTTTCTTGCGATATCCTCTGACGCGACGTGCTTTCTTCGCCAGATACTCACAATCTCAGGACGAAACGTTCTTTTAAGAGACTAAGTTGAGAAAGTCTCGCTACTTATTAAATATTTACTCATTAGTAACTTCTGTAAATGCATAAACTTAGTCCGCTATTTTCTTACATAGGGAGTTCAGAATTTCTCTCAAGTGTGCTCATTTCTAAAACATATACGAATTCCGTAGCAATCCCATGTTAAAAACATTAGCTGTATCTCTTCTTCCACCGATGTTCTACATTCGCTTGTTCCGCTATCATATCATTGAAAAGTGACAAAGTCAAGCTGAACAATGAAAACTTTTTTCAGTAACACCTCAAGAAGAAAGATGATGGCGTCACATATAATTATTAAATATCTGTCGTTTTACACCCTAAGGTCAAAGAATTAAGATCCTAGCTTACGACTGCGTCAATAGCGAACGATATTAAGAAGATATCCCAGTCATATCAACTAAATCGATAACAAAACCAATGCCGAAGTAACGGCTATTCGTTACTGTTAAAGTTCGTTGGTGACTGTGCTTCAGTTTGCGCTGATCACGAACTAAGCTAACACTTTCGCCACGTTAAAGTTCTCTGGTTGCGAAACCTCACATCACTCGACGAAGAGGCGCAGCAGCGCTACATACACTCCTGGAAATTGAAATAAGAACACCGTGAATTCATTGTCCCAGGAAGGGGAAACTTTATTGACACATTCCTGGGGTCAGATTCATCACATGATCACACTGACAGAACCACAGGCACATAGACACAGGCAACAGAGCATGCACAATGTCGGCACTAGTACAGTGTATATCCACCTTTCGCAGCAATGCAGGCTGCTATTCTCCCATGGAGACGATCGTAGAGATGCTGGATGTAGTCCTGTGGAACGGCTTGCCATGCCATTTCCACCTGGCGCCTCAGTTGGACCAGCGTTCGTGCTGGACGTGCAGACCGCGTGAGACGACGCTTCATCCAGTCCCAAACATGCTCAATGGGGGACAGATCCGGAGATCTTGCTGGCCAGGGTAGTTGACTTACACCTTCTAGAGCACGTTGGGTGGCACGGGATACATGCGGACGTGCATTGTCCTGTTGGAACAGCAAGTTCCCTTGCCGGTCTAGGAATGGTAGAACGATGGGTTCGATGACGATTTGGATGTACCGTACACTATTCAGTGTCCCCTCGACGATCACCAGTGGTGTACGGCCAGTGTAGGAGATCGCTCCCCACACCATGATGCCGGGTGTTGGCCCTGTGTGCCTCGGTCGTATGCAGTCCTGATTGTGGCGCTCACCTGCACGGCGCCAAACACGCATACGACCATCACTGGCACCAAGGCAGAAGCGACTCTCATCGCTGAAGACGACACGTCTCCATTCGTCCCTCCATTCACGCCTGTCGCGACACCACTGGAGGCGGGCTGCACGATGTTGGGGCGTGAGCGGAAGACGGCCTAACGGTGTGCGGGACCGTAGCCCAGCTTCATGGAGACGGTTGCGAATGGTCCTCGCCGATACCCCATGAGCAACAGTGTCCCTAATTTGCTGGGAAGTGGCGGTGCGGTCCCCTACGGCACTGCGTAGGATCCTACGGTATTGGCGTGCATTCGTGCGTCGCTGCGGTCCGGTCCCAGGTCGACGGGCACGTGCACCTTCCGCCGACCACTGGCGACAACATCGATGTACTGTGGAGACCTCCCGCCCCACGTGTTGAGCAATTCGGCGGTACGTCCACCCGGCCTCCCGCATGCCCTCGCTCAAAGTCCGTCAACTGCACATACGGTTCACGTCCACGCTGTCGCGGCATGCTACCAGTGTTAAAGACTGCGATGGAGCTCCGTATGCCACGGCAAACTGGCTGACACTGACGGCGGCGGTGCACAAATGCTGCGCAGCTAGCGCCATTCGACGGCCAACACCGCGGTTCCTGGTGTGTCCGCTGTGCCGTGCGTGTGATCATTGCTTGTACAGCCCTCTCGCAGTGTCCGGAGCAAGTATGGTGGGTCTGACACACCGGTGTCAATGTGTTCTTTTTTCCATTTCCAGGAGTGTATTTGATGCTTGGGAAATCAGACCCCTCTAACCATGTTTCTGCCGTGTTACAAAACTATCGTTGCAATAACCATTATTTAATATAAATCGATCCCCTTACAGCTGAATACATCTCCTCACGCTGGTCACTGTCCAAACTTACACAATATTCTAGCATACATATTGTAGTGAATATTAACGAAATCTTGATAAACTGCAATCATGTACAAATATTAAAACAACAAAACAAAAATATATGTAAATGCACGAGTGATTCATCTCAAAGCAGGGCGTACTTTCCTGCTCCTTTTCATCGTGCCCTTGGTTTCTACGAAGGTTGGAACTTTAATAGTGGCAACTACACTACTGGCCATTAAAATTGCTACACCAAGATAAAATGCAGATGATAAACGGATTTTCATTGGACAAATATATTATATTAGAACTGACATGTGATTACATTTTCACGCAATTTGGATGCACAGATCCTGTGAAATCAGTACCCAGAACAACCAGCTCTGGCCGTAATAACGGCCTTGATACGCCTGGGCATTGAGTCAAACAGAGCTTGGGTTGCGTGTACAGATACAGATGCCCATGCAGCTTCAACACGATACCATAGTTCATCAAGAGTAGTGACTGGCGTATTGTGACGGGCCAGTTGCTCGGCCACCATTGACCAGACATTTTCAATTGATGAGAGATCTGGAGAATATGCTGGCCAGTGCAACAGTCGAACATTTTCTGTATCCAGAAAGGCCCGTACATGACCTGCAACATGCAGTCGTGCATTATCCGGGTTTCGCAGGGATCGAATGAAGGGTAGAGCCACGGGTCGCAACAAAATGGTTCAAATGGCTCTGAGGTCATCAGTCCCCCAGACGTTAGAACTACTTAAACCTAACTAACCTAAGGACATCACACACATCCATGCCCGAGGCAGGATTCGTACCTGCGACCGTAGCGGTCGGGCGATTCCGGACTGAAGCGCCTAGAACCGCTTTACCACACCGGGGTCGCAACACATCAGGAATGTAACGTCCACTGTTCAAATTGCCGTCAAAAGCGAACGTGTAACCAGTGGCACCCTATACCATCACGCCTGGTGATACGCCAGTATGGCGATGACTAATACACGCTTCCAATGTGCGTTCACCACGATGTCGCCAAGCACGCATGCGACCATCATGATCCTGTAAACAGAACCTGGATTCAACCGAAAGTATCACGTTTTGCCATTCACGCACCCAGGTTCGTCGCTGAGTACGCCATCGCAGGCGCTCCTGTCTGTGATGCAGCGTCAGATGATGGTTGTCTTGCAAATATCCCCATCTGTTGACTCAGGGGTCAAGACGTGGCAGCATGATCCGTTATAGCCATGCGGATAAGATGCCTGTCATCTCGACTGCTAGTGATACGAGGCCGTTGGGATCCAGCACGGCGTTCCGTGTTGCCCTTCTGAACCGCCCGATTCCATATTCTCCTAACAGTCATTGGATCTCGACCAACAGCAGCAATGTTGTGATACGATAAAACGCAATCGCGATAGGCTACAATCCGACCTTTATCAAAGCCGGAAACGTGATGCTACGCATTTCTCGTCCTTACACGAGGCATCACAACAACGTTACACCAGGCAGCGCCGGTCAACTGCTGTTTGTGTTTGAGAAATCGATTGGAAACTCTCCTCACGTCGGCACGTTGTATGTGTCGCCACCGGTGTAGCAATTTTAATGGCCAGTAGTGTATTTATTTATAGCTCGTACAAAATATATACGTGTTTCATAGTTTTATTGACCTTCAAAATAGTCGCTAGCATTCTGTATAAGCCGTTGACAGCGATGTGTAAATCTTAGGATTTAGCAGTGCCATGTGTGTTGACGTTCAATCGGCGCGGTCTGTTGCCAGACGAATTTGCAGCAGTTCTGAAGCAAATGCCGTGAAGTGTTTCCTTCGGTTTAGACATCGGGCTGAATTCACGAGGGCATTAATCTTGGGCGTGCAGTAGGTGGTATAGCACTTAGTAGCCCCATCAGTCAAACCGATCAGTAACAGCTTGCACTGTACGTGCTTGAGCTTTGTCCCGCAAAATGTTGGTCAGGTCCTGCAGAAAGTGTTACCACTTCTAACTGATCGTAGGTTGTGTTCCAAAAATGAACAGCAGAGAGTCAGAAGTTATGACACACGCTGCAGGACGTGACCAACATTTTGCAGGACAAAGCTCATGCACGTACAGGGCAAGCTGTTACTGATTTGTTTGACTTGCGGGGCTGCTAAGTGTTATACCACCTACTGCACTCTCCTGAATTAAGCCCTTGTAAGCTTAACTCGATTTCTAAATTGAAGGAAACACTTCACGGCATTCGCTTCAGAACTGCTACAAATTCGTCGGGCAATATACCGCACCGCTCGAACTGTCGACACAACTGGCACTGCTAAGAGTATCCTACGACTTCCTCATCTCTGACAACGGGTTATACACACTACTGGTGAATACTTTGAAGGCCAGTAAAACTTTGAAAAACGTATATATTTTGTACAAGCTGTAAATAAATAGTTGTTGTTGTTGTTGTTGTTGTCTTCAGTCCTGAGACTGGTTTGATGCAGCTCTCCATGTTACTCTATCCTGTGCAAGCTTCTTCATCTCCCAGTACTTACTGCAACCTGCATCCTTCTGAAT
This sequence comes from Schistocerca nitens, assembly GCF_023898315.1. Lineage (NCBI taxonomy): Eukaryota > Metazoa > Arthropoda > Insecta > Orthoptera > Acrididae > Schistocerca > Schistocerca nitens. The sequence goes on from NC_064618.1 coordinate 256,668,705, forward strand.
CTGCTTAGTGTATTCATCTCTTGGTCTCCCTCTACGATTTTTACCCTCCACGTTGCCCTCCAATGCTAAATTTGTGATCCCTTGATGTCTGAGAACATGTACTACCAACCGGTCCCTTCTTCTTGTCAAGTTGTGCCACAAACTTCTCTTCTCCCCAATTCTGTTCAATACCTCCTCATTAGTTATGTGATCTACCCATCTAATCTTCAGCATTCTTCTGTAGCACCACATTTCGAAAGCTTCTATTCTCTTCTTGTCCAAACTATTTATCGCCCATGTTTCACACATGGCTACACTCCACACAAATACTTTCAGAAACGACTTCCTGACATTTAAATCTATACTCGATGTTAACAAATTTCTCTTATTCAGAAACTCTTTCATTGTCATTGCCAGTCTACATTTTATATCCTCTCTACTTCGACTATCATCAGTTATTTTGCTCCCCAAATAGCAAAACTCCTTTTCTGCTTTAAGTGTCTCATTTCCTAATCTAATTCCCTCAGAATCACCCGACTTAATTCGACTACATTCCGTTATCCTCGTTTTGCTTTTGTTGATGTTCATCTTATATCCTCCTTTCAAGACACTGTCCATTCCGTTTAACTGCTCTTCCGAGTCCTTTGCTATCTCTGACAGAATTTACAATGTCATCGGCGAACCTCAAAGTTTTTATTTCTTCTCCATGGACTTTAATACCTACTCCTAATTTTTCTTATGTTTCCTTTACTGCTTGCTGAATAGACAGATTGAATATCATCGGGGACAGGCTACAACCCTGTCTCACTCCCTTCCCAACCGCTGCTTCCCTTTCATGCCCCTCGTGTCTTATAACTGCCATCTGGTTTCTGTACAAATTGTAAATAGCCACTGTTAAAGTTCCAACCCTCGTGTGTGGAACTCAACAAATTTCAGTTGTGGACGATGTAATTGGTGCTTTGTTTCATTTAAATAATGTAGTGCTGTATTTGGCACATAAATATCCTGCCAATGTAAGCATAAATACATTCGTGAGTAACATTTCGTACATGCGCTGGCAACGTCGGATGTTCTGCAGAAATGCGGCAGGAAGCATGCAGCATGCATTCCACATTTTTCTGTACCGGCAGTAATTCATTCTGAGACGACCATTTTTCCTCACAGTGGCCGTTTTTTTTTTTTTTTTTTTTTTGTCTGTGCTGTCACGCTCGCATGGAAAGCAAAAGTACTCGTGCAGCTGAGCAGCATGCCTAGCAGATTTGCAGTTACCTTGAGATCTACGTATGTACACCACTAGTATATGTGACTTATAAAGCGGAGATCATGAGTTCAGTTCCACCTTGGTTAGCAGTGTGGATTTTTAATTGTTAATTTATGACATTTGACACTGAAATATATTTGTTATAGTGTAGGATATTTGAGACTAAATTTGCTACAATACACAAACAGCTTCCATTCATTCACAATGAAATCAGAGCCAAGATGCTCCGCAACGGATTAGATATTACAAAACTGTAGCGTTCTTCCTCGGAGAAGTATTTAAATGAATCAGCCTGATGGCCACAAAACTTCTCAAATATTCCTTCCTTGTAGTGTCTAAGCCAGATGCCCAACCTGTTCCTCCGACACACTGAAGACATAAAAGAGATCCTTGAGAACCCTCTGAAACAAAAAGTCTGACTCATTAAATCCACAATGGGCTGGAAATGTTGGGCCTCTGTGCGTGTTGGCTTGTTTAGTGGCTACGTATTTATCTTCACTCACTTTTAGTTCTCAGGACTTAATTGTATGGTTGATTCTTCACTGTAACACACAGTCCTTACAGAGGATCGTGAGTTATGATATTGTCCAGCCTTTTCTTTTTTTTCCAGATTTCAGGTGTCTTTGCCAATAGAGTTTGTGGTGTGATTCATTGGTTCTCTGCAAATAATGTAACAACAATGAACGTGTGATGCGTCAGAAGTGTCACACATGTCACACTATTTGGAGTTTGTGTGTGTGTGTGTGTGTGTGTGTGTGTCTGTTGTATGAGGGAATGGGTGGGGCTCTTTCTTCTTTTCGTCACCAAATTATGTCCTAATTAACTCGCCACAGAGACAGTAAGACCATTTACTTTGTCTACAATGTTACGATACGTTTATTACAAATGAAATACACAACCTTAAAAAGCCAAGAACAACTCAAATTACTGCCAGAACTATCAACTCTGAGACACAAATGCCAACTGACGTAACACAACGTAATTCCATTTTTCGAGTGTCACTCGTTGGAAGTGCTTCCAAATATCCTTCCCGTCCTATAGCCGGAGTTTCTTGTACACAAGGTCATTGGTTTTCAACAATTATTCGAAATCAGTACAGACAACTTAGCTGATATACTCTTTGTGTTGACCCTTGTATTAAACGAGTACTGTGTTTCCCGGTTTACGTCTTTATTACGAATCACGGCAGTGAATAATTTCTGAATAGTGTGGAAAGTCGGGCAAGTACACTATCAGTGTTATTGTCATGCCTAACTGCCCCCTGGTGTGAGGCATCTGGTTAAACCGCAGCACCACCACTACTCTGATACCACCGTGGCACCGCCGCGGCACGTTTCAAAAAATGGCTCTGAGCACTATGGGACTCAACTGCTGAGGTCATTAGTCCCCTATAACTTAGAACTAGTTAAACCTAACTAACCTAAGGACATCACACACATCCGTGCCCGAGTCAGGATTCGAACCTGCGACCGTTGCGGTCTCGCGGTTCCAGACTGCAGCGCCAGAACCGCGCGGCCACTTCGGCCGGCGGGCACGTTTCGGCCGCTGCATCAAATCGTCGATGTTGGAAACGCAACACACGACTCAATTAAAAGCCGCCGAGGGAACGATACTCCAAACAAATGGCAGATTCTTTTCATTATCTCCTGCCTTCCTCGAACTCTTGAGACAAGTTGAGTCACAGTTGCAAGGTATTGTTTTGGCAACTTTGTCCACACACTGAGACATTTTAATTGTCTTGGTGATAACCATTGAGTTTAATTCTGTATTGACACATGGCTTGATCGTTGGACATAATGCGAGTTGTTTGGCTCTGCGGCTTGCTGCAGGCGGCGCTGCCAATATCCCAACGTGATGTTGAGGAACTTGAGTTCTCATTTTACATCCAGTCCATCTTCCCAAACCTTCTGGAAAGCTTTACAGGAGGAGAGGAGAAAACATGTAATAACACCCTTTACGATAGAGCGTGAGAATGTATGCACGAATGCAGAATTTATTTCTTTGTTGGCGAGTTAGTTTCTCTCTCTCTCTCTCTCTCTCTCTCTCTCTCTCTCTCTCTCCCTCTCCGCCCCGTGGATGGACTGAGAATCAACGGCATGATCTGAGTCTTCATCGATCGGTAGGCAGCGTAACAGGAGGTGAGAGGAATCTCGTAAACGCACCAGGAATTCCCGTGTGTCAGGAAGCGAGAGAGATATCCTTTCCAAGCATCGTCGTTACTAAAAGTTCTTATGTTCTTCAGACTGAGTCCTCGCAAAATGAAACGAGACATCACATACGCTCTATTGCAAACTCTATATCACAAAGTATATATTTTTCATTTGATTAACAAACTTGTGAACACTACCATGATAAACAAAATTATAAAGTGTCAAAAAGAAGAAAAAGGGGTATAGGAACATACATCTTCTTCCATACACCTTTAATGATTACACTATACTTGTTTGTGTCGCGAATGGTAAAATGCTTACATACATGTATAAGTATTTTACCATTAGCAAAAAAAAAAAAAAAAAAAACAAGTATGGTGTAATCATGAAAGGGGTATGGAAGAAGATGTATGTTCCTATATATACATATAAGAACTAAAGGAAAAAAAAATTTAATATCATACAGCATTAATAACAGATACAGTGAGTTTTGTGTATCAGACGTTTTGGCTGGCTTACTAAACTTATTAGAATAGGAGAAGGAGAGAGAGCGGACCCACGCACCTTCGAATGACACTGCCCTTGCCGTTTCTTATAGTACCGAAGCCTAGCTCTGCTAGACACAGATTGCAAGTCAAGGCAAGACTTGAAATTCAACACTTTAAATGTGGTGTAAGACACCATATAAAACATAAAGAGTGAATATTTTTTTATACTAACAGTTCGATTCAAAGATCACAGGACGCAGATATCTGTCAAAAGTGTCAGATATAGCGTTAAGACCACCAAAGATGTCGTATTTAATTTTTCTAAAAATTGTGAAATATTCACAGCATTAGTATAAAGGCAAACAGAAATAGTCAAATAGCCTCTACGTGTTTGTCCTACAGCTGGTAATAGTGTTATGGCCTAAAGTCAAGCACCAGCACGACAGTCGGGAACGATGGAGAAGAGACGGCTGTGAGAAGACGTCAGCCAACCGCCCAGTTCTACAACAGTTTCGACACTAGCAGCTTGGATAGAAGCGTGAACTCTTATCACTTGCTTGTGCTGTCTATATAACAAGGACTTGGGAATTGTTGTACTGAAGAGATTCCTTATTTTGTCTGTCACCCTTCGCTTGCGACACATCTGTGCAGCACAATGTTAATTTTTGTATTTTTTCATTCTGCAATAAAACTCATTAATACGATTTGTTTGAATTTTGTCTAGCGATCCGAGAAAGCAGGTTTCCTAGACACCCCATATTTGACGACTAGGCTGGATTTAAGAAATTGAGTACAAAAAAAACTACTTCTCTAAACTGTTCAGTCCACAGTGCATGTCTATCTATGACTCATGTGTTCTGTTGCACGACTGAAGCAACTTTGTCCTACAATTCAACTACATTCGACACATACCCTTTTAGGTTGTGCGATTTTTCTGCCCATTGCTGGATTTGCAGAAAATAATATGTCTAGTGCTGTCTTAATTATCAAAATGGAACGGCATTTACAATACCTATTTAAAGACAAGTAAATAATATATGTTACCACGTGATTTAATTCATGGAATAAATTGATTGAAATACGTCTGGCTGAAACCTAGTTTACTTAGTACACATTCATGTGTTCCAGCGTTCAGGTAAAACAAGCTTACTGGTCAGACTGCGGGTATTCACTTCCGACTACCACGCCAAAATTTAGAACGACTAAGATGTAATTCTCTACAGACGAATGGAAAAACTGGCAAAAGCTGACCTCTGGGAAGATCAGTTGGGATTCAGTAAAATGTTGGAGAATACTCTCAAATTCTAAAGGTGGCAGGGGTAAAATACAGGCAGCGAAAGGCTATTTACGATTTGTATAGAAACCAGATGGCAGTTATAAGAGTCGAGGGGAATGAAAGGGAAGCAGTGGTTGAGAAGGGACAGGGTTGTAGCCTATCCCCGATCTTATTCAATCTGTATATTGAGCAAGCAGTGAAGAAAACACCAGAGAAATTTGGAGTAGGAATTAAAATCCATGGAGAGGAAATAAAAACTTTGAGGTTTGCCGATGACATTGTAATTCTATCAGAGACAGCAAAGAACTTAGAACAGCAGTTGAACGGAATGGACAGTGTCTTGAAAGGAGGATGGAAGATGAACATGAACAAAAGCAAAACTAGGGTAATGGGATGTCGAATTAAATCAGGTGATGCTGAGGGAATTAGATTAGGAAACGAGGCACTTAAAGTAGTAAATGAGTTTTGCTATTTGGGGAGCAAAATAACTGACGATGGTCGAAGTAGAGAGGATATAAAATGTAGCCTGGCTCAGGCAAGGAAAGCGTTTTTGAAGAAGAGAAATTTGTTAACGTCGAGTATAGATTTAATTGTAAGAAGTCTTTTCCGAAAGTATTTGTATGGAAGTATGGAAGTATGTATGGAAGTGAAACATGGACAAAAACAGAATAGAATCTTTCGAAATGTGGTGCTACAGAAGAATGCTGAAGATTAGATGAGTAGATGACACAACTAATGAGGAGGTATTGAATAGAACTGGGGAGAAGAGAAATCTGTGGCACAACTTGACTAGAAGAAGCAATTGGTTGGTATTACATTTTCTGAGGCATTAAGGAATCACCACTTTAGTATTGGAGGGCAGCTTGGAGGGTAAAAATCGTAGAGAGAGACCAAGAGATGAAAACAGTAAACATATTCAGAAGGATGTAGGTTCCCGTAGGTGCCGGGAGATGATGAAGCTCGCGCAGGATAGGGGTACCTTGGAGAGCTGCATCAAACCAGTCTCTGGACTGAAGACCACAACAAGATGTAAGCAGCACTTCGACTTGGCATTGCACCCTATCGTATAAGGACTAAGGTAGTAGAGATGATGCAAGGCTATTCGCCAGAAAAATACACTCAGAAAACTAATTTATATTCACCGCTACGAAATTTCTGTCAACTTGAGGCACTGCTGAAGGAGACGCGTTAGTGACGTTGCAACTGAGGAGACCCCAGACCGAACATGTCGTCTGAACGCAAATTGATGGTATATGCCCATGCGACGCTAGCTGTGAGTTCCTTTCGTTCACCATATCGCCAGTGGAACACGCAAGAGAATTGAATCCTGTGAGTAACACTTTGTCGCAAACGTCAGCTAACTGTTGTTTAAATTACCCAACACAATTTGATTTGCCTGTGCTGTTGTAGGTTTGTTAACCTATGAGGGTGTCTTGTATAGCTTCCCTCCCAGGATACAAATAAGTTTTTTTTTTAAATTTGTTGTGCCCTTTGGTCATATCATTGTCTATTGCGCTAGGGTTCAAGAAACTGTTTTCACGTAAGGTTAATGGTTCCCTTAGTTGATTACTAAACTTATGCATTTGGATGAATTCTTTAATCCGTAACTCTGAAACATTATTATTGTTATTTTTATATATTTCTTTTATTGTGTCTACCTTACCTGTCTGCATGTTCTATGACAGTTTACCAAGGCCATGTAGACTGCTGTAGACTCGATAAATGTAACAAATCAACAGTAGCAACACACGTTAAAGACACATGCCACCCTTTGGAAATCGAAGACAACCTTGAAATTTAGCACAAAATTGGAAAAAGTTAAAGAATGTATATCACGGAAGAAATTAAAATTTTCTTTCATTACACAGAATATGGACATAATGTTCTTAATGAGGTAAACAAATTCAAACGTCAGCGCTCTTCTGTAGTCTTGAGCCAGTTCTAATACAAAAATTTAAGATGTGCCTGTCTCAAACAAACGACTTCTAGACTATCGATACCTATCCACACGCTTCAAGGCTGTCATATTGTATTAAGTGTACAGTGTTTACATGTATGTAGAAATTTTCTTAGAGTGAATTACATCAGGAAACACCCACAAAACAAATAGTGCAATAGTGTTATGTTACATAAAAACTCCGCCATTGCACCAAAGATGCAAACGAAGATTTAGGATACAAAAATCAGGAATGAACAACAATCACATGTCTTTCGCTACCTAACAACGGACGAAAAACTCTTTGCAGCACACACACGGTGTAGTGCAATCGCAATAAACAGTGACACACAGCTCCAAACCAGCAGAAGATGTCACTGGACATAAACTTCTGGCAACTGCTGTCCTTCACCCCCCTTCCCTCCTAATACCCCAACAACCTCTTCAGCAGCGAACAGTAAACAGAATGTTATATGTTAATTCAGTTTAAGACACTTGATTTTTAAATAACAATTACCTGCAGGTATAAACGCCTGAAGATTATCGAAACAGGCGCGAAAGGCGTTGCAGTATTCTTTTTTCTTTAAAAAAAGCATAAAACCAATAAAAGTGACTTGTAGCATCAAATAAAATAAATAATTCTCAGGCACAATCAAAGACCCAAAAGTAGCCATTATGGGCACAATTCTGAAGTTTAACACGTGTTACAGCAATAATCACTTGTGGACCGAGGCCAGCTGTTTATGGTGTGTTGTGTGTAGCACTGCACGTTTTCTTAATTGATCTTGGTGCAGCTGAAGCACGTGATGTATTTGTATTTGTTGTTGAAGACTCATGACTGTAACATCGTCTATGTTCTATTGTTTCTATGTTCTATCGTTTCTGTGTAGCACTGTCCAAAAAAAAGAAAAAATCTTTGAGTTACATATTTTTTAGGGGCTTGGCCCTTTCACTCCGAACTCCTTTCTCTCCACCCTTCTAGAGTTACTAGAAGAAGTTCAGTTTACTTCCAGGGAACGTAGTGGTAGCGGAGATAAAATACGGCCTTTACTTAGTAATGAAAAAAGATTAAAGATAAATTAGGACATATTCACAGTATTTGACAATGAACAGTGTATTAACTTCTAAATCCTGAGACGAAATAAAACACAGTATCAAAGTAATTTAAAAGGACGAATAGAATCATTGTGAGAAAGTCAAGTACATGTTAAGAGTGATGTAACGATGGATTGTGGTTTACCACCACTTTGGTACGAGAAGTTAACAGAAAATTTCAGAAGAGAATTACACTTAGAAGAAACACAGAAACCAACGCTGAGAACGTCGATTGACGTGGGGTTTCTGACAGTAAGCAAGGCTAATTGAATGGTACACAAATCTAACAGCACCAAACGAACCAAGGCATACAGGCGACACTGAAGACGAAACCCCAACTTAGTAACGTCTGTATCCACTAAAGCGCCGCAAGAACACTCCTGACATATTTCGACAGTGAACTGTGTGCTCCCCACAGTGAGACATTACGGTAATGAAATGGCTCAACGTCAGGACGTACATTCGACTTAACAGGGTCAACGACACTCGACGCGCTGCCTTAAGGAAATCGTTCTATTTGGAGGCCACGCTGCTGATTATTCACGGTGACGTCAGACGTAATCAGTTAAAGTGCTAGGGAGAGCTCTATTCAGGAAATTCCTCGTTTCCACTCCGAAGCAACTTGTTAGAAACTGCCAGCGCAGCGTTTCTGTTCCATGGTCTGGGAGCTTGGTTCCCCTGGGAAGTTGGAACTTGGTTGGAGAGAGATAACATGATTACTACAGCTGCTGAAGAACTTAAATACCATGTACAATCGCAGTCACTGTTTTTACCACAGTGCAAACAGCAACAGTGTTGTTGACGTGTATCACAAAATACTGCAGGTATACTATCAACTATTCCGAGCTTCTCCACAGACACATTGGAGTCATGCCTATCTGAAAGCTCCAAGAAAGGATTTGCGCATGATCGTATGTTCACCGTGCCTAATAACTATGTGCAACGGTATGTTTTTATTTCTGCTATTTCATTCATAGGAAACACCACAAAAACAAGACATTGAATTAACGGATTGCTCAAACGACGAGGCTCTATGAAACATTATAATCCGTTCCACAATACCTCTCGTTAACAAGCTGCCTGAACCTTCTCCAGTCAGGAAAATGTAAGTTTTTGTGAAATTCTTGACATTAACTATGCAATTATCCCAATTTTCTGTTTCATGATTATTTACTAATTTTATAAGTACGACTCACGTTGGTAGTCACCTACATAGCGAATCGCTTTATTTGTGCAAACACTTATAGCTTTCGATTTGTAAATCAATAGGTGTGTGATATCGCATAGGCTGTGTATGAGTGAAATATATTTTGTGCTTAGTCCTATGATAAGAATATACTCACACAGAACTCTAAATAAGACCAACTCATACGAATGTTTGAATACAATGGTAATATATTGAACTTATTGTAATTTAATGACACAGTAATTAATATAATAGAGAAAACTGGACAATAATTATTTTTAAATTGCATGCTATGAATTAAAAGCACAAATTGTAACAGATGAAAATAATGATGTTCTGAAGTATTTTTAGAAAGAGTGCTGGAAAATGATCGAATTCAGGAAAGAAGTAACAGAAAAGAAGCCAAAACGGTATTGTGGATATCGGCAGAGTAAGAAAATTTTTCAATTCAGAAATTGTTACCTTCACAAGAATGGAAGCAGTCAGGATTTAAATGAAATATTATAGAACTATCAGCCTCCTTTGCGTAAAGTATGAAATACACTCTAAAAATTATCACCAATCGTTTAGAAAAAGACATTGGATTATAATAAAAGAAAAATATTCCTTTAGTAGGGGATACAGTAGTACCTACCGACTACAAGTGGTAAAAGAAGCTATAAATGGAGCAGTGACTACGAAATACCCCTCTTCCTGCTGTTCATTCCTCTCAGGTAGGCTGTTTCCTCAGTTTCGACAAAATCAGTAAGAGCCCTTAAAAAAATTAAAAACGCTTATTTGTACTGTATTAGCGTACTAACAAATCTACAGTACAAACCAGATTTTACGAGGTGGTCTCCGCCTAGAAGAGCTTGAATAAACTAAGAACTTGAATAATCTTGAGGTTAAAGAACAACACGTAACTGCAAATAGGCATTTTAGACAGAAAGTCCACGATTGCGTGAGAGCATTGAAACACAGGATGTAACGGGTATATATGCAGGTACCTCTATTGGTGTTTAAGGATGGTGTACTGAACAACATTACCTCATTATTTACATCATTTGTAGACTAATAATTACAGCTATTAGGAGTAGTATGCTTTTAGGTTGATTAGGACCTCCAAGCTCATGTTGCAAGAGAAAGCCATTAATGCTTATTTTCCCTTGGGCAGCAGGTCAGATGTTGAAGTGTGACACGTGGATTCAAAACGTTTAGTCTATACTGACAGGTGTAATCCACTAGGTGGTGCACTTATAGCCATGCAGAAAATGTTACAGCCACGCGGAAAACTAGATTGTAAAGCTTGTGACTTGTTTATAGGAACGAAAACTGATCGACGAACAGGAAAGAAAACCAATACACAGATATATGTACAAATTAGAGTATATAAAAATATCTCCACTTATACCCGTTACATCCTGCTTATAGCAGGTAGATGGTGTTAGGAGCAGCTCGCTACGTGTGATAATATCTTACAAGCTGACATATCGACCGGCTGTATCCCTTAAGATGGCCGTCAAACACTAATATCTTTAAATACATATGTTGATAAAAATTAAATCAGGTTTCATAAATAAAACGCCAGAAGGAGTGTGTCAGTAATTGGGCATAACAGCGACTCCATTCCACTACAGTGAACTTCGCGTTTTTCTACACTCCTGGAAATTGAAATAAGAACACCGCGAATTCATTGTCCCAGGAAGGGGAAACTTTATTGACACATTCCTGGGGTCAGATACATCACATGATCACACTGACAGAACCACAGGCACATAGACACAGGCAACAGAGCATGCACAATGTCGGCACTAGTACAGTGTATATCCACCTTTCGCAGCAATGCAGGCTGCTATTCTCCCATGGAGACGATCGTAGAGATGCTGGATGTAGTCCTGTGGAACGGCTTGCCATGCCATTTCCACCTGGCGCCTCAGTTGGACCAGCGTTCGTGCTGGACGTGCAGACCGCGTGAGACGACGCTTCATCCAGTCCCAAACATGCTCAATGGGGGACAGATCCGGAGATCTTGCTGGCCAGGGTAGTTGACTTACACCTTCTAGAGCACGTTGGGTGGCACGGGATACATGCGGACGTGCATTGTCCTGTTGGAACAGCAAGCTCCCTTGCCGGTCTAGGAATAGTAGAACGATGGGTTCGATGACGGTTTGGATGTACCGTGCACTATTCAGTGTCCCCTCGACGATCACCAGTGGTGTACGGCCAGTGTAGGAGATCGCTCCCCACACCATGATGCCGGGTGTTGGCCCTGTGTGCCTCGGTCGTATGCAGTCCTGATTGTGGCGCTCACCTGCACGGCGCCAAACACGCATACGACCATCATTGGCACCAAGGCAGAAGCGACTCTCATCGCTGAAGACGACACGTCTCCATTCGTCCCTCCATTCACGCCTGTCGCGACACCACTGGAGGCGGGCTGCACGATGTTGGGGCGTGAGCGGAAGACGGCCTAACGGTGTGCGGGACCGTAGCCCAGCTTCATGGAGACGGTTGCGAATGGTCCTCGCCGATACCCCAGGAGCAACAGTGTCCTTAATTTGCTGGGAAGTGGCGGTGCGGTCCCCTACGGCACTGCGTAGGATCCTACGGTCTTGGCGTGCATCCGAGCGTCGCTGCGGTCCGGTCCCAGGTCGACGGGCACGTGCACCTTCCGCCGACCACTGGCGACAACATCGATGTACTGTGGAGACCTCACGCCCCACGTGTTGAGCAATTCGGCGGTACGTCCACCCGGCCTCCCGCATGCCCACTATACGCCCTCGCTCAAAGTCCGTCAACTGCACATACGGTTCACGTCCACGCTGTCGCGGCATCCTACCAGTGTTAAAGACTGCGATGGAGCTCCGTATGCCACGGCAAACTGGCTGACACTGACGGCGGCGGTGCACAAATGCTGCGCAGCTAGCGCCATTCGACGGCCAACACCGCGGTTCCTGGTGTGTCCGCTGTGCCGTGCGTGTGATCATTGCTTGTACAGCCCTCTCGCAGTGTCCGGAGCAAGCATGGTGGGTCTGACACACCGGTGTCAATGTGTTCTTTTTTCCATTTCCAGGAGTGTAGTTACTAATGAACGGGACGACTAAATGTCGGAGTACACGGGAGAAACTGAAACGAACCACAGGATGCGAGAACCATAACCTCCGAGAACCATTCACCTTGGATGAACTAGACTCTGTCATCTCCACCTTGAAACTGAACAAAGATGCTGGCATCGATGACATAAAAGTAGAACAGATCAATAAGTTCGGCCGTACCACTGTGCAATGGCAGCTTAGAATGTTTAATGAATGTGTATCAAGGTTATATATTCCCAAGCTCTGGAGGAAAGTTCATGTGGTTGCACTACCTAAGCCTGGCAAGGAACCAAACGACCCTAAAAACTTTCGCCCTGTTATGCCTCTGTTTCAAGGTCTTCGAGCGTCTTATTCCCCCCCCCTCCCCCCCCCCATGAACCATGGACCTTGCCGTTGGTGGGGAGGCCTGCGTGCCTCAGCGATACAGATAGCCGTACCGTAGGTGCAACCACAACGGAGGGGTATCTGTTGAGTGGCCAGACAAACGTGTGGTTCCTGAAGAGTGGCAGCAGCCTTTTCAGTAGTTGCAGGGGCAACAGTCTGGATGATTGACTGATGTGGCCTTGTAACACTAACCAAAACGGCCTTGCTGTTCTGGTACTGCGAACGGTTGAAAGCAAGGGGAGACTACAGCTGTAATTTTTCCCGAGGGCATGTAGCTCTACTGTATGGTTAATGATGACGGCGTCCTCTTGGGTACAATATTCCGGAGGTAAAATAGTCCCCCATTCGAATCTCCGGGCAGGGACTAATCAGGAGGACGTCGGTATCAGGAGAAAGAAAACTGGCGTTCTACGGATCGGAGCGTGGAATCTCAGGTACCTTAATCGGGCAGGTAGGTTAGAAAATTTACGAAGGGAAATGGATAGGTTAAAGTTAGATTTAGTGGGAGTAAGTGAAGGTCGGTGGCAGGAGGAACAAGACTTATGGTCAGGCGAATACAGGGTTATAAATACAAAGTCAATTAGGGGTAATGCAGGAGTAGGTTTAATAATGAATAACAAAATAGGAATGCGGGTAAGCTACTACAAACAGCATAGTGAACGCATTATTGTGGCCAAGATAGACACGAAGCCCACGCCTACTACAGTAGTACAAGTTTATATGCCAACTAGCTCTGCAGATGACGAAGAAATTGAAGAAATGTATGATGAAATAAAAGAAATTATTCAGATAGTGAAGGGAGACGAAAATTTAATAGTCATGGGTGACTGGAATTCGGTAGTAGGAAAAGGGAGAGAAGGAAACGTAGTAGGTGAATATGGATTGGGGGTAAGAAATGAAAGAGGAAGCCGCCTGGTAGAATTTTGCACAGAGCACAACTTAATCATAGCTAACACTTGGTTCAAGAATCATAAAAGAAGGTTGTATACATGGAAGAAGCCGGGAGATACTGACACGTTTCAGATAGACTATATAATGGTAAGACAGAGATTAGGAACCAGGTTTTAAATTGTAAGACATTTCCAGGGGCAGATGTGGACTCTGACCACAATCTATTGGTTATCAGCTGTAGATTAAAACTGAAGAAACTGCAAAAAGGTGGTAATTTAAGGAGATGGGGCCTGCATAAACTGACTAAACCTGAGCTTGTACAGAGTTTCGGGGAGAGCATAAGGGAACAATTGACAGGAATGGGGGAAAGAAATACATTAGAAGAAGAATGGGTAGCTTTGAGGGATGAAGTAGTGAAGGCAGCAGAGGATAAAGTAGGTCAAAAGACGAGGGCTAGTAGAAAACCTTGGTAACAGAAGAAATACTGAATTTAATTGATGAAAGGAGAAAATATAAAAATGCAGTAAATGAAGCAGGCAAAAAGGAATACAAACGTCTCAAAAATGAGATCGAAAGGAAGTGCAAAATGGCTAAGCAGGGATGGCTAGAGGACTAATGTAAGGATGTAGAGGCTTATCTCACTAGGGGTAAGATAGATACTGCCTACTGGAAAATTAAAGTGACCTTTGGAGAAAAGAGAACCACTTGTATGAATATCAAGAGCTCAGATGGAAACCCAGTTCTAAGCAAAGACGGGAAAGAAGAAAGGTGGAAGGAGTATATAGAGGGTCTATACAAGGGCGATGTATTTGAGGACAATATTATGGAAATGTTAGAGGATGCAGATGAAGATGAAATGGGAGATATGATACTGCGTGAAGAGTTTGACAGAGCACTGAAAGACCTGAGTCGAAATAAGGCCCCGAAAGTAGATACCATTCCATTGGTACTACTGAAAGCCTTGGGAGAGCCAGTCCTGACAAAATTCTACCATCTGGTGAGCAAGATGTATGAGACAGGCGAAATATCTCAGACTTCAAGAAGAATAAAATAATTCCAATCCCAAAGAAAGCAGGTGTTGACAGACGTGAAAATTACCGAACTATCAGTTTAATAAGTCACGGATGCAAAATACTAACGTGAATTCTTTACAGACAAATGGAAAAACTAGTAGAAGCCGACCTCGAGGAAGATCAGTTTGGATTCCGTAGAAATAATGGAACACGTGAGGCAATAGTCACCCTACGACTTATCTTGGAAGCTAGATTAAGGAAAGGCAAACCTACGTTTCTAGGATTTGTAGACCTAGAGAAAGCTTTTGACGATGTTGACTGGAATACTCTCTTTCAGATTCTGAAGGTGGCAGCGGTAAAATACAGGGAACGAAAGGCTATTTACTATTTGTACAGAAAGCAAATGGCAGTTATAAGAGTTGAGGGGCATGAAAGGGAAGCAGTGGTTGGGAAGGTAGTGAGACAGAGTTGTAGCCTCTCCCCGATGTTATTCAATCTGTATATTGAGCAAGCAGTGAAGGAAACAAAAGAAAAATTCGGAGTAGGTATTAAAATCCATGGAGAAGAGATAAAAACCTTGACGTTCGCCGATGACATTGTAATTCTGTCAGAGACAGCAAAGGACTTGGAAGAGCAGTTGAATGGAATGGATAGCAACTTGAAAGGAGGATACAAGATGTACATCAACAAAAGCAAAACGAGGATAATGGAATGTAGTCGAATTAAGTCGGGAGAAGCTAAGGGTATTAGATTAGGAAATGAGACACTTAAAGTAGTAAAGGAGTTTTGCTATTTGGGGTGTAAAATAACTGATGATGGTCGAAGTAGAGAGGATATAAAATGTAGACTGGCAATGGCAAGGAAAGCGTTTCTGAAGAAGAGAAATTTGTTAACATCGAATATAGATTTAAGTGTCAGGAAGTCGTTTCTGAAAGTATTTGCATGGAGTGTAGCCATGTATGGAAGTGAAACGTGGACGATAAATAGTATGGACAAGAAGAGAATAGAAGTTTTCGAAATGTGGTGCTACAGAAGAATGTTGAAGATTAGATGGGTAGATCACATAACTAATGAGGAGGTATTGAATAGGATTGGGGAGAAGAGACGTTTGTGGCACAACTTGACTAGAAGAAGGGATCGATTGGTAGGACATGTTCTGAGGCATCAAGGGATCACCAATTTAGCATTGGAGGGCAGCGTGGAGGGTAAAAATCGTAGAGGGAGACCAAGAGATGAATACACCAAGCAGATTCAGAAGGATGTAGGTTGCAGTAAGTACTGGGAGATGAAGAAGCTTGCACAGGATAGAGTAGCGTGGAGAGCTGCATCAAACCAGTCTCTTCACTGAAGACCACAACAACAACAACATCCTTAACAGAATTAGTGGCATCCTCGAAGAAATATTCATCCCTCAACACGCTGGAAAGTCGTGTTGCAGTCAGATACTGAACCTCACTCAACGCATCTAAGATGGTTTCGAACAGGGTAAGCTAACAGTGTTGCCTTTTTCGACCTAGCAGCTGCATACGACACTATTAATCACAGGAAGCCGCTGAGGAAAATTTACCAACGCACCAAGGATTACCATCTAACATCCTTTATTGGTACTCTCCTACAGAACTGAAGATTCTAAATCTCTCTCCATTATAAGAAGAGCAGATAGCACATACGAAAGAATGGTTTACCTCAAGGCAGTGTGCCCACCCCTGTGCTCTTCAATGTTTTCACTAATGATAAGGCTATAACGGAAACTTCCAGGCTTTTCATCAATGTTGATGATATTGCAGTGGCTGCTCATGGACAGACGTTTGAAGAAGTAGAGGAAAAGTTCACTTCTGCGCTAGGAACGCTTGGCTCTTACTACAAAGCCAGTCATCTAAAGACAAATTAGGTGTGGCAATTTCACTTGAAGAATAGAGACGCTCGGCAGGAACTGGATGTTACATGGCAAGGCAAACGACTGGAGCCCTGTTCAACACCAGTATATTAGGGTGTTACCCTTGGAAGAACTCTGTCCTTCAGAAAACATTGCCATAACGCCAGGATGAAATTTAGTTCACGGAATAACATCTTGAGGAAGCTCACATCCACCGCCTGGGGAGCAAGTCCTCCTGTCCTGAAAATTTCGGCTCTTGCTTTGTGTGTGTCTGCTGCAGAGTATACTTCACCTGTGTGGAGTGCATCCACTCACAGCAAACAGGTTGATATTGCAATCATTGATAGTGTCCGAATATTGTATGGATGTATGAAGCAAACTCCAATCGATAAAATCCACGTGATTGTTGGAATAGCTCCCACCACTATTACACTATTTGGCCTTTAAAATTGCTACACCACGAAGATGACGTGCTACAGACACGAAATTTAACTGACAGGAAGAAGATGCTTTGATATGCAAATGATTAGCTTTTCAGAGCATTCACACAAGGTTGGCACCGGTAGCGATAACTACAACGTGCTGATATGAGGAAAGTTTCCAACCGATTTCTCATACACAAACAGCAGCTGACCGGCGTTGCCTGGTGAAACGTTGTTGTGATGCCTCGTGTAAGGAGGAGAAAGGCGTACCATCACGTTTCCGAATTTGATAAAGGTCGGATTGTAGCCTATTGCGATTGCGGTTTATCGTATAGCGACATTGCTGCTGGCGTTGGTCGATATCCAATGACTGTTAGCAGAATATGGAATCAGTGGGTTCAGGAGGGTAATACGGAACGCCGTGCTCGATCCCAAAGGCCTCGTATCACTAGCAGTCGAGATGACACGCATCTTATCCGCGTGGCTGTAACGGATTGTGCAGCCACGTCTCGATCCCTGAGTCAACAGATGAGGACGTTTACAAGACAACAACCATCTGCATGAACAGTTCGCCGACGTTTGCAGCAGCATGGACTATCAGCTCGGAGACCATGGATGCGGTTACCCTTGACGCTGCATCACAGAGAGGAGCGCCTGCTATGGTGTACTCAACGACGAACATGGGTGCACGAATGGCAAAATGTCATTTTTTCGGATGAATCCAGGTTCTGTTTACAGCATCATGATGGTCGCATCCGTGTTTGGCGAGATCGCGGTGAACGCACATTGGAAGCGTGTATTCGTCATCGCCATACTGGCGTATCACCCGGCGTGATGGTATGAGGTGCCATTGGTCACCTCTTGTTCACTATGACGGCACTTGGAGCAGTGGACGTTACATTTCAGATGTGTTACGACCCGTGGCTCTACCCTTCATTCGATCCCTGCGAAACCCTACATTTCAGTAGGATAATGCACGACCGCATGCTGCAGGTCCTGTACGGGCCTTCCTGGATACAGAAAATGTTCGACTGCTGCCCTGGACAGCACATTCTCCAGATCTCTCATCAATTGAAAATGTCTGGTCAATGGTGGCCGAGCAACTGACTCGTCACAATACGCCAGTCACTACTCTTGATGAACTGAGGTATCGTGTTGAAGCTGCATGGGCAACTGTACCTGTGCACACCATCCAAGCTCTGTTTGACTCAATGCCCAGGCGTATCAAGGCCGTTATTACGGCCAGAGGTGGTTGTTCTGAGTAGTGATTTTTCAGGATCTATGCACCCAAATTGCGTTTAAATGTAATCACATGCCAGTTCTAGTATAATATATTTGTCCAATGTAAACCCGTTTATCATCTGCATTTCTTCTTGGTGTAGCAATTTTAATGGTGACTAATGTGTAAAGGATATAGCTGCTGATATAGTGAGGTATAAGCAAACTTATGATCTCCAATGTCCACTGCATGATCCTCAGGCTGTAGTCCGACGACTGTAGTCGAGAAAGAGCTTCATCGCCAGGACTCAGCCACTAGAGGCAACACCATAGTCTAACCGCGTCACCGGGTGGAGGAGCAAGCTACCACCTGATATCCCTGTAAAGGAAATGACTTGCCCTTCCCTATTTGGAAATCGATCTTTCGTCTTAGGGTGGGCGTTCCTCTTTGCAAGACTAACATGCGAAAATGGGGCATTCATCCAGCTGATGGAGATACATCCTCCAAGTGCGGAATAACACAAGACCCGGCCCACCTGCTAATTTGTCCTCTACTTGAACACCCCTGCACAACACAGGACCTGATCGAGGGAAACAACAGGGCCATCGGAACCTTCTGGAAATGCTGACCAGACACGGAAATGGATGAATGATCATCAGAAAAACTGCAACACGAAGCAAGTACCAGAACATCTAAATATTTACTCAAGAGGTTAATTCAAGCAATTTCTAACCTGACCTTGCCTCTATCAGGGACTTGGTTTTACACGGGGTACTCGTACGACACATGGGTCACTGTTCACGGGCGAAGCGTTTGCTTCTGCGTAATAGTATTGGGGAAAATAATGAGTGGGATGTTAAAAAGTCAGTATCTCAGTAGACAGTCCGCATACAGGCCGCCCACATCCTCAGTCGAAAATAATTCTAACCACAGACTGGTGTGATGTATACTGCTATAAGTTATTTTGGAGGTAGGGCTGTTTGCACCAGTGCAATCGAACACAGGCTATCCTGCAGAGCTGGAAGTATCCCGTAACTTATTGATTATTTTTCCGTTAGGGAAAACTTCATTTCAGGGATGCAACAGAACGTAAGGTTTCGACATCCAGCGCTGTTCGCTCATGACCAGCAGTTTCACAGGAAAGCACACGGGATATAACACAACATTACACCATTTGGAACAGCTTTCAGCGAATTTAAACTAATTATTGTTTTTCCTGTCAAACATTAATCTTTGATGCCTAAATTACCTACAGGCCGTAAGAAAAACTCAGACTTCATATGCAGTTGGGTAATGTAATAAATCCAATGGTGACAAGTGAAAATTTGTGACAGACTGAGACTCCCTTTTAACGCGAGCGGTCACCATAACCACTTCGGCTATCCGAGAACGCTTCCCTTTTCCCCTTTCAGCCCAAATCTTCAACTTGTCGCACACTACACATGCACCTGACGGCGAATGGTGATGACTTCAGTCCGGAAACGTACTACATCTGAACTATTTCAGAAACCAGGTGAAGCTGCGAGCAATGGACAGTGGACACTGTGCGTGTGGTGTGTGACAAGTTGAGAATCTGGGCTAGAAGGGAAGTGCGCTCAAGCAGCCGAAGCCTTTCAGGCGACCAAGGTAAATTAAATCCAGGTTTGATTCTCGGTCTGGCACAATTTTTCGCTTGTCGCCAGTGAGTCACTAACTGTTGCCACCTAGAATAACTCCGAAAGTATGGTAGTAGCTGAAAGGTGTGAGGGATAAATCTTGCATGGGACCACAGGGCCCATAATATGACGTTGGTTTTCTGTTGCCAGGCGGGTCGTGTCAGAGAAATGGTCAACTTTGTTTTTTTAAATGGGATGCTATAGTTTAGTACTTAATTTCTGATAGCAGTTATCGAGACGAATCCAATGAGGTGTAACAGTAAGGTCTTTGAAGGTCAACAGAGATAAAAAAGGTGGCATGAACATCCATTTGCAGAAGGTGTCCGAAATGATGACCATTGGTAACAATGCAGTGCTGCAATCTTCTTATCATGGATTGAGTGGTATTCCTTATCACTTCGGCACTTACAGAAGCACGTGCTCTGAAAATTCTCTCTCGTATATCGTGCAAATAGTAAATACACTCCTGGAAATGGAAAAAAGAACACATTGACACCGGTGTGTCAGACCCACCATACTTGCTCCGGACACTGCGAGAGGGCTGTACAAGCAATGATCACACGCACGGCACAGCGGACACACCAGGAACCGCGGTGTTGGCCGTCGAATGGCGCTAGCTGCGCAGCATTTGTGCACCGCCGCCGTCAGTGTCAGCCAGTTTGCCGTGGCACACGGAGCTCCATCGCAGTCTTTAACACTGGTAGCATGCCGCGACAGCGTGGACGTGAACCGTATGTGCAGTTGACGGACTTTGAGCGAGGGCGTATAGTGGGCATGCGGGAGGCCGGGTGGACGTACCGCCGAATTGCTCAACACGTGGGGCGTGAGGTCTCCACAGTACATCGATGTTGTCGCCAGTGGTCGGCGGAAGGTGCACGTGCCCGTCGACCTGGGACCGGACCGCAGCGACGCTCGGATGCACGCCAAGACCGTAGGATCCTACGCAGTGCCGTAGGGGACCGCACCGCCACTTCCCAGCAAATTAGGGACACTGTTGCTCCTGGGGTATCGGCGAAGACCATTCGCAACCGTCTCCATGAAGCTGGGCTACGGTCCCGCACACCGTTAGGCCGTCTTCCGCTCACGCCCCAACATCGTGCAGCCCGCCTCCAGTGGTGTCGCGACAGGCGTGAATGGAGGGACGAATGGAGACGTGTCGTCTTCAGCGATGAGAGTCGCTTCTGCCTTGGTGCCAATGATGGTCGTATGCGTGTTTGGCGCCGTGCAGGTGAGCGCCACAATCAGGACTGCATACGACCGAGGCACACAGGGCCAACACCCGGCATCATGGTGTGGGGAGCGATCTCCTACACTGGCCGTACACCACTGGTGATCGTCGAGGGGACACTGAATAGTGCACGGTACATCCAAACCGTCATCGAACCCATCGTTCTACCATTCCTAGACCGGCAAGGGAACTTGCTGTTCCAACAGGACAATGCACGTCCGCATGTATCCCGTGCCACCCAACGTGCTCTAGAAGGTGTAAGTCAACTACCCTGGCCAGCAAGATCTCCGGATCTGTCCCCCATTGAGCATGTCTGGGACTGGATGAAGCGTCGTCTCACGCGGTCTGCACGTCCAGCACGAACGCTGGTCCAACTGAGGCGCCAGGTGGAAATGGCATGGCAAGCCGTTCCACAGGACTACATCCAGCATCTCTACGATCGTCTCCATGGGAGAATAGCAGCCTGCATTGCTGCGAAAGGTGGATATACACTGTACTAGTGCCGACATTGTGCATGCTCTGTTGCCTGTGTCTATGTGACTGTGGTTCTGTCAGTGTGATCATGTGATGTATCTGACCCCAGGAATGTGTCAATAAAGTTTCCCCTTCCTGGGACAATGAATTCACGGTGTTCTTATTTCAATTTCCAGGAGTGTATTTGCCGAATACTGCGTATCCATCTAACGTGCCACTGACATGTAAACATCATTCAACGGGTTCGTAATACAACACTAATAGGAACGGAAAGACTAGTAACATCAAATCAAGAGAATGTGAATGATGTATTTCTTCGAAGAACAAGTCGATATGCGTCTCATTTACGCAGAATGCCAACGAAATTTAGTGAAAGCTAGAGACTTATACGCTCAAAGATATCATCAACGTACTGACCCCACATGCCGTACATTTAAATATGTGTATGATAATTTGAGAACAACTGGATATTTAACGCATCGGAAACATATACGACAAAGGAAAGGTACTAACGAGGAAACTAAAACTGTTACTCATGTCACTGTTGTTTGAGACCCATGTGTTAGTTCGTGCCAAATCACAAGGGAATCTTGCATGAGCCAGAGTAGTGTTGTTCGCGTTCTGCATCGCCATAAATATCACCCTTACCACATCAGTCTCCATCAAGAATTAACAGGTACAGGTTGTATGCGTCGCATTGAATTCTGCCGATGGGCTCAACTTCAAATATAGAGAGATGACACATTTATTAATATGATTTGATTCACTGACGAGGCTACATTCACGAACCATGGAAATGTTAATCTGCATAACATGCAATATTGGGCAACTGAAAATCCATGTTGACTGCGGCAAGTTGCACACCATAAACCGTGGTCGGCAAATCTATGGTGTGGGATTCTGGGAGACAGAATTTTAGGCCCATATTTCATTGAAGGAAATCTTAATGGTAGGAAGTACACCACATGCATGCAAGAAACATTAGGCCTGTTATTGGAAGAAATACCTTTAGGAACAAGGAACAGAATGTTGTATCAGCACGAAGGGTGTCCGTCACATTTTTTGCTGATGGCTAAAAATGAGTTGCAGAGACAATTCCCAAATCGTTGGATTGGACGCACGTGAGATATGTCATGGCCGGCTCGGTCGGCAGACTTGACGCTTCTGGACTTTTTAGTGGGGATTCGTAACAGACATTGTTCATAAAGACATTCCAACTACACCTGAAGGTATGCGAGAGAGAATTATCAGAGCATGTGCTTTGACAAGTGCCGGTGTGATAAGGATTACCACTCAATCCATGTTAAGAAGATTGCAGCACTGCATTGATACCAATGGTCATCACTTTGAATACCTTCTGTAAATGGAAGTTCATGCCACCTTTGTGATCTTCGTTGACCTTCGAAGACCTTACTGTTACGCATCATCGGATTCCTCTTGATAGCCGCTGTCAAAAAATAAGCACCCAAATTTAGCACACCACTTTAAAAAACGAAGTTGATCGTCGCATCTCTGACGCGGAACCCACCTAGCAACAAAAAACAAACGTCATATAAAGGCCCCCATTGTCCCTTGCAACATTGTCCCACATACTTTTCAGTTGTTATCATACTTCCGGAGTTATTCTCGGTGGCAATAGTTAGTGACTCACCCTATATAAACAGGGTGGTCCATTGATCGTGGGTGGGCCAAATATCTCACAAAATAAGCGTCAAACGAAAATCTACAAAGCATGAAACTTGTCTAGCTTGAAAGGGGAAACCAGACTGCGCTATGTCTGGCCCACTAGATGGCGCTGCCATACGTAAAACGGATATCAACTGCGTTTTTTTTAAACATGAACCCCCATTTTTTTACATATTCGTATAGTACGTAAGGAAATATGATTGTTTTCGTTGGACCACTTTTCTCGCTTTGTGATAGATGGCACTGTAATAGTCACAAACATATGGCTCACAATTTTAGACGAGCAGTCGGTAACAGGTTTTTTAAATTAAAATACAGAACGTAGGTACGTTTGAAAATTTTATTTCGGTTGTTCCAATGTGAACTTATCATTTCTGAGAACGCATTTTGTTACAGCTTGGTTACCTGTAAATACCACATCAACACAATAAATGCTCAAAATAATGTCCGTCAACCTCAATGCATTTGACAATACATGTAACGACATTCCTCTCAACAGCGAGTAGTTCGCATTCCGTAATGTTCGCACATGCACTGACAATGCGCTGATGCATGTTGTCAGGCGTTGTCGGTGGATCACGAAAGCAAATATCTTTCAATTCTCCCCACAGAAAGAAATCCGGGGATGTCAGATCCGGTGAACGTGCGTGCCATGGTATGGTGCTTCGACGACGAATCCACCTGTCATGAAATATGCTATTCAATACCGCTTCAGCCGGACGCGAGCTATGTGCCGGACATCCATCATGTTGGAAGTACATTGCCATTCTGTCATGCAGTGAAACATCTTTTAATAACATCGATAGAACATTACGTAGGAAATCAGCATTCATTGCACCATTTAGATTGCCATCGATAAAATGGGGGCTAATTGTCCTTCCTCCCATAATGCCGCACTATACATTAACAG
Organism: Schistocerca nitens; assembly: GCF_023898315.1. Taxonomy (NCBI): domain Eukaryota; kingdom Metazoa; phylum Arthropoda; class Insecta; order Orthoptera; family Acrididae; genus Schistocerca; species Schistocerca nitens. The sequence goes on from NC_064618.1 coordinate 256,692,908, forward strand.
GCCAATGTCGCTGATGTTCCACTTGTCGCAGGCATCGTGCATTTTCCGTTGCCCAATAGTGCATATTATTCCGGTTTACGTTACCGCTGTTGCTGAATGACTCTTCGTCGCTAAATAGAACGCGTGCAAAACATCTGTCATCATCCCGTAATTTCTCTTGTGCCCAGTGGCAGAACTGTACACGACATTCAATGTCGTCGCCATGCAATTCCTGGCGCATAGAAATATGGTATGGGTGCATTCGATGAGGATGTAGCATTCTCAACACCGACGTTTTTGAGATTTCCGATTCTCGCGCAATTTGTCTGCTACTGATGTGCGGATTAGCCGCGACAGCAGCTAAAACACCTACTAGGGCATCATAATTTGTTGCTGGTCGTTTTTGACGTTTGACATGTGGCCGAACACTTCCTGTTTCCTTAAATAACGTAACTATCCGGCGAACGGTCCGGACACTTGGATGATGTCGTCCAGGATACCGAGCAGTATACATAGCACACGCCCGTTGGGATTTTGATCACAATAGCCATGCATCAACACGAAATCGACCTTTTCCGCAATTGGTAAACGGTCCATTTTAACACGGGTAATGTATCACGAAGCAAATGCCGTCCGCACTGGCGTAATGTTACGTGATACTACGTACTTATACGTTTGTGACTACTACAGCACCATCTATCACAAAGCAAAAAAAGTGGTCCAACTAAAATATTTATACTTCTTTACGCACTACACGAATACGTAATAAAAAAAGGGGGTTCCTATTTAAAAAAACGCAGTTGATATCCGTTTGACCTAAGGCAACGCCATCTAGCGGGCCAATCATGGCGCCATCTGGTTTCCCCATTCAAGCTACGCGAGTTTCGTTCTTTGTAGTTCTTTCATTTGATGCCTATTTCGTGTGCTATTTGGCCCAGTCACTATCAATGGACCAACCTGTATACAGGGTGAGTCAAGAGGAAAGGTACATGCTTTGAGGGCTGATAGTGTTAGTATATGTGAACGAAAAAAATCATGTGGACGCATGCCCTTTTCCGATTGGTTTCCGAGATAGAACAGACTTAATATCACTTTTGTACGTTTTTCTTGAATAACTCGAAAGCCGCACACTCCAACGAAAACGCGTCGCAGTACAAAATTAAACTATATTAAAATCCCTACAAAGTAGGTCCTATACGTTTGTTTCTCTAGAAATACTGGTTTGTGTGATGAGTGCGCGAGGACGTTGAAAAACTCATTCGTAGCGCATGCGCTGTAACTTACGTAGTTTTATAGGCCTATTTGAGGTAGTTTCCCGACTTGAAAGACCACAAGTGTAGTGTATCAAACTATTCGTCTCAACTTGCTCTACACTACTGTGTTACATTGATAGTACAGAAAATAAATAACAATGAATATTAAATGTGTTCTATCTCAGAAGCCATTCGGAGCAGGATATAAAGTCCATATGAAGCTTTTTATTCAGTATCACTAATACTATCAACCCTCAAAGCATATATATAAAAAATTGATGTCTTTTGGATATTTCCGAAAGAACAGCCACCACGCATATAATAATATAAATCATTTACTACTTCAGTTCCTTACAGCTGTCCATTTAATTTTAATGTCATTTGAGCTGAGAGAAGTTTTGGCTCGCTAGTCCGCTGCGCTCACCTCGAAGTTGTAGACGGAGGGGAACACCTTGAGGCTGCTGGTGTCCTGCAGGCGCAGCTCGTCGATGCCCTCGAGTCCGCGTGTCGGCAGCTGCGTCACCGCCGTCTCCGACAAGTCGCTGCCGACACACATGGCGTCCGCTGCTGCAACTCTCTCCACACATGTACTCACTCGCTAGCCACTGATTCTCTGGCAGAAGTTTCCATGCGATGAAATCATGTAATTGATCAATAAAGGCTATTGACAAGGCAAAAAGTAGTTTTTTTGTTTGTTTATTCATTTAGAGACATTAAAAGCGTTAACTGTGTACATAAGGCCCTGCGAGCAATGCAGCACGTCTTCTTTGTTCCGTTTATTTGGCATTTTCCTAAGAAATAGTTGACTGATTAACCGACATATCCATCTAGAACAAATCTCACCCTCTCTCTGACACAGTAAAATATTTATGACTAACTCCTGACAGAAATTTGCCATGGAATGCACACTTCCTCAGGGACCAAAACAAAGCCTGAAACAGACTAATATTGGGTTGTTGCATAAGTTCGTGGGGTATTTCCGTAAGTTTAATAAGCGCAATGGATACACATAAAATAGGCTTACGTCACCAGTACTACACTACTGGACATTAAAATCGCTACACCAAGAAGAAATGCAGATGATAAATGAGTATTCATTGGACAAATAATTTTTACTAGGAATGACATGAGATTACATTTTCACGCAATTTGGGTGCAGAGATCCTGAGAAATCAGTACCCAGAACAACCACCTCTGGCCGCCTGAGAATTGAGTCAAACAGAGCTTGGATGGTGTGTACAGGTACAGCTGCCCATGCAGCTTCAACACGATACCACAGTTCATCAAGAGTAGTGACTGGCGTATTGTGATGAGTCAGTTGCTCGGCCACCATTGACCACACGTTTTCAATTGGTGAGAGATCTGGAGAATGTGCTGGCCAGGGCAGCAGTCGAACATTTTATGTGTCCAGAAAGGCCCGTACAGGACATGCAACATGCGGTCCTGCATTATCCTTCTGAAATGTACGTTTACGCAGGGATCGAATGAAGAGTAGAGACACGGGACGTAACACATCTGAAATGTAACGTCCACTGTTCAAAGTGCCGTCAATGCGAACAAGAGGTGACCGAGACGTGTAACCAATGGTACCCCATACCATCACGCCGGTTGATACGCTTCCAATGTGCGTTCACTGCGATGTCACCAAACATGGATACGGCCATCATGATGCTGTAAACAGAACCTCGATTCATCGGAGAAAATGACGTCTAGCCGTTCGTGGATCCAGGTTCGTCCTTCAGTACACCATCGCATGCGCTCCTGTCTGTGATGCAGCGTCAAGGGTAACCGCAGCCATGGTCTCCGAGCTGATAGTCCATGCTGCTGCAAACGTTGTAGAACTGTTCGTGCAGATGGATGTTGTCTTGCAAACGTCCCCATCGGTTGACTCAGGGATCGAGACATGGCTGCACGATCCGTTACAGCCATGCGGATAAGATGCGTGTCATCTCGACTGCAAGTGATAGGAGGCCTATGGGATCCAGCACGGAGTTTCGTATTACACTTTTGAACCGACCGACTCCATATTCAGCTAACAGTCATTGGATCTCGACAAACACGAGAAGCAATGTCGCGATATGATAAACCGCAATCGCGATAGGCTACAATCCGACCTCTATCGAAGTCGGAAACGTGATGCTACGCATTTCTCCTCCTTACACGAGGCATCACAACAACGTTTCACCAGGCAACGCCGGTCAACTGCTCTCTGTGTATGAGAAATCGGTTGGAAACTTTCCTCATGTCAGCACTTTGTAGGTGTCGCCACCGGCGCCACCCTTGTGTGAATGCTCTGAAAAGCTAATCATTTGCATATCACAGCATCTTCTTCCTGTCGGTTAAATTTCGCGTCTGTAGCACGTCATCTTCGTGGTGTAGTAATTTTAATGGCCAGTGTATATTCTACTTCACTACTTACATCAGTCTCCCAACGCTGGGGGGACTTTTCGATTTCGCGACTGTAGGAATCACATGGTTTTGAGGTGAAGAACTCGTCGAGCAATGTTCGGAGAGAATTTTCTTCCAGAAAGATAGGGAACGGAAAAGGTGAAAATCTTAGAGAGCAAAATCAGGTGAATGAGATGTGTCTAGCAGTATACAGGTGGGCGCTATCGTGGATTAGTATCTCTCCATGCAGTCTTCCTGGTCGTCGTTGTTGGATTCCGTCTGCCAGATTACTCAGTTGACAATAAATGTCAGCAATGTTGGTTTTACCTCAGGGAAGCAATTCGTATTAGAGCAAGCTGTTGCTGTTTCACCAAATGCATGACATCGTCTTTTGTGGGTGCGCATAGGTCTTGGTATGGGGAAATTCTACACTGCTGGCAGTTAAAATTTCTACACCGCGAAGATGACGTGCTACAGACGCGCAATTTAACCGACAGGAAGAAGATGCTGTGATATGGTAATGATTAGCTTTTCAGAGCATTCACACAAGGCTGGCGCCGGTGGCGACACCTACAACATGCTGACGTGAGGAAAGTTTCCAACCGATTTCTCATACACAAACAGTAGATGACCGGCGTTGCCTGGTGAAACGTTGTTGTGATGCCTCGTGTAAGGAGGAGAAATGCGTACCATCACTTTTCCGACTTTGATAAATGCCGGATTGTAACCTATCGCGATTGCGGTTTATCGCATCGCGACATTGCTGCTAGCGTTGTTCGAGATCCAATTACTGTTAGCAGAACATGGAATAGGTGGGTTCAGGAGGGTAATACGGAACGCCGTGCTGGATCCAAACCGCCTCGTATTACCAGCAGTCGAGATGACAGGCATCTTATCCGCATGGCTGTAACGGATCGTGCGGCCACGTCTCGATCCCTGAGTCAACCGATGGGGACGTTTGCAAGACAACAACCATCTGCACGAACAGTTCTACGACGTTTACAGCAACATGAACTATCAGCTCGGAGACCATGGCTGCGGTTACCCTTGACGCTGCATCACAGACAGGAGCGCCTGCGATGGTGTACTCAACGACGTACCTGGGTGCACGAATGGTCAAATGTAATTTTTTTGAATGAATCCAGGTTCTGTTTACAGCATCATGATGGTTGCATCCGTATTTGACGACATCGCTGTGAACGCACATTGGAAACGTGTATTCGTCATGGCCACATTGGCGTATCACGCGGCGTGATGGTATGGGGTGGCATTGGTTACACGTCTCGGTCGCCTCTTTTTCGCATTGATGGCACTTTGAACAGTGAACGTTGCATTTCAACGTGTTACGACCCATGGCTCCACCTTTCATTCGATCCCTGCGAATCCCTACATTTCAGCAGGATAATGCACGACCGCATATTGCAGGTCCTGTACGGGGCTTTCTGGATATAGAAAATGTTCGACTGCTGCCCTGGCCAGCACATTCTCCATATCTCTCACCAACTGAAATCGTATGCTTAATGGTGGCCAAGCAACTGGCTCGTCACTATACGCCATTCACTACTCTTTGTGAACTGTGGTATCGTGTTGAAGCTGCATGGGCAGCTGTACGTGTACACGCCATCCAAGCGCTGACTGAATGCCCAGGCGTATCAAGGCCGTTACTGCAACCAGAGGTGGTTGTTCTGGGTAGTAATTTCTCAGGATCTATGCACCCAAACTGCGTGAAAATGTAATCACATGTCAGTTCTACTGTAATATATTTGTCCAATGAATGCCCGTTTGTCATCTGCATTTCTTCTTGGTGTAGCAATTTTAATGGCCAGTAGTGTACATTGTTTGGGCTCACTCACTCCTTTCTATTCCTTACATTCGCATAAAGACAACATTTCTCGTCACCAATAACGGTACAGGATTGGAATGGTCCGTGTTGTTCACGAGCCAATCGATGACGAGCAAGCAGAGATGCACATATTGCCACGTGGTGATTTTTGTGATCTTGGATTAGAGTAGACTGGGCAAGATTTCAGCTAGCCTGCCATGGCCAGGGAACGAGTGCCAAAGCGCTCAGCCTTGGTCCTCATTTCCCCCACAGCCACACCACGTTGCCTTACTGCGAGGAGAGGGAAGAGGGGGAAACTGTGAACGCACCACATTTACGAGACAGTGCAGGTGAACTGCATAGTACTTGATTCTGTATTTCACATTTCTCAACAACGCAGGTCAAGAATAAAACAGTTTTCAGTATTACTGAATTATTTTTGGCGCTTTGAAGACATAATATAATCTTGATCTGGTACAAACTGCCGGCATACAGACAGACACAGACAATTTCACAGAGTTTCACACTCAAGTTGTCGCGTAATAGCGATTTAATTACTTTCACAGTCGACGAAAGATCTTTCACACAGATATATATATAAGGAAATATTGTAGCACTTTTTCAGCATCATTATGGAGACATGGAAACTCTACCTGAGGATCGCAATGTAGACGTTCTGGACAGTTATTGCGCAAAAAGAGTTGTGATTAAATTTGGATTTACCTTGCAGATCAATCACTTACATATGCACATGCACAGGCGTTATTTCAACTGAAACGGCAAACAGTGTCAAAAAAAGCCTAGGAACAGATGTTAGTTTGACAGGGTCCTCAGAATCTTTACAAAATTAAACTTGTCATTGTTTAAGGGCCACAATGAAGTCTTCAAACCTCAAGTTTACATCAAAGCCAATGAGCTTATGGAACTGAACTATCTGTGTGAGAATGTGTCTCTTCTACTACACGATTTTCTTTTTAAATGCATCCACATAAAATCAAAAAGAAGCAGCCTTGAAATGTCTTAAAGTGGGCAGTGTGCAGTGAAGTCCACTTAAAATGCGAAGTATGCCTCCATTCCGGATGTCATAATTTTCGTTCCTGCTGTCCTTTTTTCCTTTATAGATTCAACAACAGCGAGTTTTAAATCGAAAAATCGTTCCTGACATGCCTTTTGACTTAACAAATGAACTTTTCAGTAATGTATGAAGTCTCCATAATCATACCACTCAATTCCAAAGAAAATTGTTGCAACTGTCAGTGGAATAATGTGTGCGACTATTCATACCATCAATTTCTTTACATGCTCCAGGCCTGCAAATTTACTACAAAGCACTTTTTGATGAATAGAACAATGAATCCCTTCTGTCGATCGTTGTTTTTTGCTCTTTCATTGCCAACAAAATCTTTAAACTCCTTCTGCATGGTAACATAATGTCGTTTCATATCTAAAACACATACAGGTGGAAAGGAACAAAAATGTATTTCCCACAATGCGTGAATTCTCTCCAGTTCTTCTGTGTTGAAGTTTTAAATGTCGCCTAGGTGATTTTAATTTTCTTACACGAAGCTTCAAAATTAATTTATAAAGAGTAAATTCAAGACTGCTACTATCTTTAGACGACACAGCCAACAAAAGCATGTTAGTTGCTGGAGAAACACTATGTGATCGACTGCCATCTGCTTCTCCTCTTCACTGAACATGTCAGTAGTTTTCAGTACTACAATTTTTTTTATTTTGTGTGATAACCGTAATTCTTGCACTGTTGCTGTCAGGTGAACGGTGACTGTCAAAAGGCAAGGTGTGTTACTGGCTGCCCAAGTCATTGGTTTCTGTAGACACAAGTGAAGCGTTAATTTTCTACTGTGTGTCCCCTCCCCCCGCCCCCCCCCCCCACCCGCCCCCCAGTTGCGCTCGCGCGCACATACACACACACACACACAAACAGAGGAACTGGATCATATCAGAACTCACATGCGACGGAGATGATTGAGACCGACGAATGCATCCATGTCGAGATGGGAAAGGGCCCTGTTACCTTTGAGACTCCTGTAATTGTAAGGCATAGCAGCGTTAGACTAACAGTATCGCATTGTTTCAAGAACTCAGGATGAAGTAAGTTTACTCACAGAGTGGCGATGTGCGATCCCCAGAAAGCCTCAGCTTCCACCGCCTCCAGGGCGTTGTAATTGAGCAACCTGAGAACAGTAAAACCAATAACGTATCAGTCGTATATCGCTTTGTGTTTCAGTACTTTCTCATATTCGTTAGTCCTCACCTGAGGGCTGGGTTTTAGTAAGACATGACAAATTGAAGAGTAGAAGCATGGAAGGCTTTTGAAATGTGTCCATGGATGAAATAAAATTAAATTCATCAATTTTCCCAAGACTTTTTTCCGTTATCAAGTTGTAAGAACGGATAACGAGGAGGGATGCTATTGTAAAACACTGTATGATGTTAAAAGAAAGTATTACTTGTGTAGAAAGTCGATTTACGAACCTTCGTACCATTTAGCAATGGTGAACATACGTAACGTTTCAAAATACGGTTCACTGCATTCCATAAATTTCTATTAAATCCTCGTGCGACACACTTTTAAATGTGGAAATGTGAATCGCTGTATTACCTCAATTCAATGGGTCTATGAATATCACAAATCCAAATAATGAGCTTAAGATCCAAATGGAGAAGATAGCAAAATTTGCATTTTCCAAACTTTTTGATTTTTCATTAATTGCACAGTCGCCTGAGTGATTCCCAATACTACAGTCTGCAGTTCAGTCACAATAGTAAAGTCACATCACTCCTAAGAAAGCTACGTAAACACTTCAATATCTTGTGTCGGAATGATTGCAGATTAAGAAAAACGATACCATATACTGCAGCAGCATAAGTCTGAGTTGGTCAAATAACATACTTGCAAAAACAAGAAAAAAAGCTAAGCGAGTGAGGGGCGTAACAAACATTTGGTATACAAACGTATTTCCAGATACAAGAAAAAAGTTCAACAGGAGGGGATTTAACAAACGTGTACGTTTTTCGACTAAATTTCTGCCATATTACTCGGACTGCTTTTAGGCAACCGTCAATTATGTTATTGGTAAACTTGTATTATTACCAGAAATCAGCTACAAGGTACTAATGATCCAACATGGGTAAAGAAATAAAGCAACGGTGTTAGTAGACTTTGGTCATTATTTTGAAACAGCATTGCTACTGCACAAGAAATCTGATTAATGATCACAGCCCATACAAGAAATCATCATTCTCAGAGTACTTAAGGTGAAATGAAAGACCCCGAAAACACTCCCAGAATTACATTGATGTATACTAAATTTGCAACACCAACACTTTGCTTTCAGTGCGCGCACGTTACAATACAGAAAATACGTGGTTAAATTTGTATGTCAGTTGGGTGCAAATTTTAGTACACCTTTGACAGTAACAATGCCCTTAACCTGGCTAGACATGGCATGGATAAGAGCTTGGATGACAGATAAGGATATATCATTCCATTTGGCTTCAACTTCATACGAGACAGGTTTTTTTGTCTATCTAGAATGTTTTTTTTAATTACCTGTTTCCGTTGTGCACGAACCATTCTAAGGTGTAATTGTATGAGCTGCAATAGTAACGCGTACAACTTATCAACAAAATTTACATGCTACGTCACAAGGTAAAATATTAGATATATGACATAGCACGTAAATTTTGCTGGTAAGTTAAATAGGCTACTCCTTCAACTGTTACAGTGAAATCTAATTCTGATTCACATAGTAGCGAAAGCAATCTTTTTTTAAAAAAATTAAAGCGCTCTGGATTGAGACCAAAATCGATTTTACAATAACACTGTGAAATTTTCTTTAGGATCTACAAAGTTTAAGCTAGAGGTTAGAGATCGTAGTGACTGATGAGTGGTGGCGTGCCAGTCTCTAGACAGTCCGTGCCCAGATGATCCCTGTGAGTGAGCGATCTAAGGAAGCTGACAGCTAGTCGAACACCCTCTGTATTGAGGTAGGTCAGGTCAGGACGTGCACCAGAGGCGATGGTGTTGCCTGCCCAAAGGCATCTCATTCCATCACCCCACGTGCTGGCCCTCTGTAAAGAAGAAAAATGCATCGCTTACGTTCGTGCTCCTCAGAGCCTCCACAAACGGATAAATCCGTTGTGATGCTGTAAATAGAACAGAGACACTTCTGCAAAGATGATGTGGTGCAAAGCGAGTGTTATCTCTAAGCGCACCGCTTCTGATGTGCCTCTCTCTGCTATGGCAAATATGGAAGCCGCAGGAATGGTCGTCGTGCTCGCAGTCCAGATCCTAATGCACTGTATTTGTAGATACTTGTCTTGCTACGAACAAGACCATTTACTGACGCATGGCACGTGATGTGACTGTACGATTACGCATAATGTCCGCTCCCTCTGGCGCTAGCCGCGTGGGGCCGTTGAGATCTTCTGCATCATGGTTCTCCAGAAATCATCAGCTCCATATTGGCACGGCACTCGTGGAATCGCAGTCAGCACGAGACCCAATATTACGGAACGATAATTTGCAGTAGACATCTTTAATCCTACCTTCTTCGTGCAGTTGCGCTGAAATACTTATCATTTGTACATCAAAGCCAGTAGTAGATTTCAGTCGAGTTCTAAGGTTTTGCATACTCCTCAGTAGCGTTACGATTTGAGTGACCAGCAGTGTACTAATTAGCACTAGAAGTGTAAGCTGTACCTGGCTCCAAGACTTAGGACTCAATTGTTTACAAGAAACTCAGAACAACCTCAAACACGGCTACATTTCAAGAAAAGCAATACTGAAGTTCTATATTTACAGAAATTTTAATCATTATTTAGGCATGGTGCGGATAGTACACAGCGCGACGATTACCTTTTTCGAAACAAGACCTGGAAACTGAGAAATAAAAACTGACCAACATAATCACAAGACGCATTTCTAGCCACTGCTCATATAGTCGTACTACTGCCTAAATTCCGCTGTTAGTCACTCATATAGTCGTACTACTGCCTAAATTTCGCTGTTAGTCACTTCACTCAGACGGAAATGTAAGCGGTCTCCCTGGTGCTTGTGGGGAACAGTCCGGAATTCTATATCGTCTCTCCGACCTTCCCACTTCCCCTTCCACGCCGTTCGTTGTCAACAAGCCACACACGATTCCTACTACATATACTGAAAACAGTGTACATCGCAGCTACACGCAAGTCATAGCGCACATATTGTAGCTCTCAAGTGCCAATTGATGGATCTCTTGTCTATTATTTAGGCTCTTTGTCATTTACTGAATTACGATACGTCAGTCTCCGTATCCGACCATCGTTATATATGTACTTTAACGTTTTTCTAAATCATTACAGTTTCTTTAATACGACTTTCACACCCTTGTTTCCTACCTTTCCTGTGGTATCACTCACCCATGAATATGAATCTAAAGTCAGATTAAGAATAATTTTCAGCATGGTTAGTTTCGGTCCCAACTGAGCTACGGTAAAACAGAAGTCAATACTTAAAAATTAAATCAAACTGTTATAATATAAATTCCACACAGGAGCCTAGTTATACGCTTCCATATTAACACAGACGTTACATTTCTTTCTGATTTCGGACATAGAGCAAAGCAAACAAATGAAAAATACTTATCCTCCTCCTCTATACGCCTTCAGGGGTTTACCTTACTTCTATATCTAAACAGGTAAGAATAATATATCTGAGATTTGCGCATATTTGTACTTTCGTAACTTATTTGGCATTTTATGTATATGTGTCCGTCTTTACCTGACTCATTACTATGGTGAAACCAACTGATTGTTAACACTTACAAGTATATTTATAAATATAAAGTAGAACTAGACGTATAAAAATTACACTAACTCATAATGATCGAAAGATATACTTACGATATTTTAGAACAACAAATTATCATGTGTGAAAGTGACAACAAAGTGAAAATAATAAATATTCATGGTAATTTTTTGTACTGTCATTTGGTCTTGCGGATAAGAAAATTCCGTTAAACAGGAGGACAGAAAAAGAAGTATAGCAAACAAGATCAATATAACGAACTATCATGATTATTTATTCTCCCACGTTTTCGCCTTTAAACAACATTTATGAAAGGAAAGGTAATAAGTAACTATAGAACAAGCAAAGAGGGTATACAATGGAAGCTCGGGTAATCTACGAACTCATGCAATCTACGAACGGATGCCAAAAAATTGATGATTCAGTCTTGTTCTGGAGAGCCTAAATTTGTGTCATGCACGCAATACACGGTTAAAATTACATTCATTAATTTCCTTCTGGAATACAACTATTTTGGCTTGTGGCTCCCCACACGTAGCGTGCCTTCACTTACATCTGTTCGGCTTTCAGCTTGATCCACCGTCTGCCAATCCTTTTAATTTTGTTGTTGTCCAAATCCCTGAAAAAGAAAACAGAAAAACCGTACTAAAATATGAGCAAAGGCCCACCAATAAAAAAATGTGCCTCGATGATCTTTTCATTGGTTAAAGGTAAGCGTTAGAGAACGGCTGAAATTGGATTCAATATTCGTAAATGAAATTTAAGAATATAAAGACGAATATAGCGTGATATCAACAGGATAAAATACGGTAGTACTGACAGCCTCACAAAATGGTACAACGGGAGATTCTTAATGAGTAGTATGGTAAGGTAAATGACTTACAGTAAACAGTTCAGCGGTACGAATATTCTCATAAGAACGTAAACCAACCAAAGGCCAACAACTATAACTCAGGTATACATGCCGACCAGTCAAATAGAAAATGACGATATTGTAGAAGTCAGTGAGAGAATTGGATACGTTATTCAGTGTTAAACTGGAGAAGCTATTGTAGGAATCATGATGGAATACCATGGTGGAATCCGAAGGTAGGGAAACGAACAAAAATTAGAGTTTCACGTCCCAACTATGACAAGGCAAATAGAGCACAGAATGCGACTCGGTTCTATGGGAAAGGAAACATCTATTAAAGGAAGCCATCATGGTTTTCATATCCATAGACTTAATGTAACCACTGAAATTAAAATCTCGATGGTCAGATGGGGGTTTAGGTCGCCGCCCTTGTAAAGTGTATGAAGTGTCTTAACCTTTGCACCTCCACGCTTGATAGTAGGGTAGTGAGTTCAAGGAAGAGTTTGAGGATAGAAAATGGCAACGAAAGTGGAGGAAGATGATACAAGCAAGATTTGAGAAAAATCAAGACATGTTTAGAGGATTTGCCACCCGAAAAAATATCTCAGCACGATAAGTGATGTTAAGCAAAATGTTTGAAATCCTCTAAACAATCTCTCTGTATTACAGAAAGGGGCGTGTAATCTACTGTACGGTCAAGAACTATGAAGGAACAGTAAGTATGAATGCCAAATAGAGAAGTCCTCATCAGAAAAGACGTAAAGCGTGAATCAGGATTGCATTATTTATCACTGCTGTTCAGTGTATATATGTAAGAATTAATGAAGGAAATGAAAGAAAGGTTAGGAACTGCGATTAACATTCAGCCTGAAGAGACTGAAAGATGCGCTAATGCTATTGGTATCCTCTTTGAATGTGACAAACATGTAGAAGGGAATGAAGAGTACTGATAACGTACACCTGGAGCAGCGCGTTGTATGAAAAATATTAATTGAAAATTAAGTGTACTGATAAAAAATGAGGAGGTTCTGAGATGAAGAGTTTGTTACAGGAGAGGAAATATTAGCTGGCCACATCATACCCTTCAGAAAACCTATCACTCAAAACAAATGAAATTATATATTTTATTTTTGATGATGAATTTCGTGCACAGGATTAGACGCACTTACCACTATTTTTGCTCCCATGTACAGAATCCCTGATAATATACATATGATTTTGGCATCTCATTAAATATTTATCTTGTTTACGAAGCTGTTGCTGTAAGTGTAGCCGGTTATGAGGATGGTGATGAGATTTCTAAGGCCTCATTTAGCTGTATACGAAACTCGCTGGTCACTTCACTAAAACTAAGGGCATAATCGTATCGTTGCTCCTCATTCTGCTCTGTGTAAACGTATAAAATTCTCTATTTTTAAACTTCTCGTTACGTTAGTGTCTTTGTGATAGGAGTATGGACAAGGATGGATGTAAGAACAAAACAATATTACCGCAATTATATCTGCGTAGGCTAAAATCTGCATTGGCACCATAAGCTCGCAGTTAGCTGCTGTTGCGTGTCGCAGCCGTGTACTCACACCATGTGCATGATGTCGGACGTCTGGAGATCGTCCAGCAGAGGAGCAGCTTGCAGCCCGGTGTGGACGATCCGCCTGCAAATAAAATATTTGATACATGTTGGCCACTGTTCTTAGACCAAAGCCAAATTCTGGTCGCTCCATTATAAACATCCTTTCGTGGACGCAACAAATCTACAAACAATTTTCATCACAGAATGAAAGAAAAATGTCCTGTCCATTAAAGCTGCAACACTCTGAATTCGGCAGTCAACAAATCGGAATCATATACGACTGATCAGCATTCCAGTGTAACGGGAAAAATTATGTAACATGTAATGCCCTTTTACATCCTGTGTGTAAGGAAAACTTACACACCCGGTATCTTATTCATAATTCGCATTTCAATGTCGTTTGTTTGTGAGAAGACCGTCGTAGATCTCGTGTTAGGAGGAGAAACGTCTAGGAGCAAGTGTCGAAATTCTGCAGCGAAAGGATCGTTGCCTGTATGGTTTATCGTTCTGAGATATTTCTGTTCCTGTCGATCGAAATCCCACGAATGTCTTCTGAATATGACATCGGTAGGTTGAGGAGGGTCATACTAATGGCCATGCAGGCTGCCAGCTGTCCCAAGCAGCTGACGTCCGAGAGGAAAGATGTATTGTTCGCAAGGAGGTGCAGGATCGTACAGTTAGATCAAGTACCATAAGTTAGGGAAATAGGCTTGTATATATCAAGTGGATTCTGCACACAGGTCAGTGTGATTGAACCGTGAATTTACTTTCAAAATCTTTTCTTAAACAATTTACTTTATTTACTGGAGATTCATCAAGAACATTGACACATTTAATCACACTAGGTGAGCGTGGAAGTAGTTGCCAGGAAGTAACTGATGGAAAATTACCTTTAACAAATGTGAATTTTATTCCTAAAAGCCTTTTCGAAACAGGTTTAAAATTATAAGCAGATAAGCACACTCGAAATATCAAGTCACAGTTTTCTTTAGAGGAAAGAACAATATTAACAGTAGGAGCCTTCGGGCTGAGAAGTTTGCCTGCTCACTCTCAACACGGCTGTAGTCATGACCGCTCACAACAACCTCTGAAAGCGTACACTGGTGCAAATCTGCAACACACCAGATTACTTTAAACAAAATATTTTAACAACTCATACAAAAATGTAAACTATGCACCCCGTAAGAGGAATGGAAATGGTACAACCCTCAAATTATTTGCCACCGAAAGTGCAATTTGTTTTTATTTTATGTTTTATTTTTTAAAGGACTCTTACGGTGGAAGGGTGGCAAGCTTATAACCTAAAATGACTATTTAAATAAGACCCATAAAATGCAGACTTATATAAAATGTACAACATGCTCTACATTACACATATACCAATTCGCAAGATGATAAGCAAGATAAAAACATATTTCAAGAATTCGGCCTTTGAGCAATAAATTCGTTAACACCGAATCCGACAAACATGACAGAGGGAGCTATTTACGTATGGCAGATTGACAGGGAGGGGGGTTACTAAACAACCCGAACCGCAGATTGCTCTAAACCTCTCCAATTCCACAAGAGAAAAATGGACCACCCAATTCACAATAACCACCTTCCCCCGGATGGGCAAACGGTGAATAATGGTAGGACGACCCCAAAACAAAGCGGCTGGTGACCTCACCAAGAAAACAAGTATAATGTAACAAGTAAATGAAACAACATGTCTCCAATCACTTAACTTCTAATAAACTGCGATTTCTGGCGAAGACCTGGCGCAGCACCCCCCCCCCCCCCCCTCCCAACGCTCTCACGAACCGTCCGCTGCTCCGCTGCCAGCCGCTTCAACGGACGCAGGAAGGCGCGCCCGGCCCGCCCGATGTCGTGGTTCGGTCCCGTTACTCTCTGGTGAACCGTGAAGTCACTACCCCTTTCTATACGGTACTGCCCACTGGACTCACGTGGGGACCTCACATGCGCCGACGCTCAAGGCGGACAAGTCATCTCGCGTCTCAGTGCGTGACCAACCAACCGACCGATCCAACCGACATGGCCGTTGCCCGAGCAACTCGAGCAGACTGGCTGCCTAACGCACAGACTCAGATCCAGGAACTCAGCCCCGACCGGGCGACCACTAGCTGAGTCCTGTTACTGGCGGAGCGGCAAGACTCTTATTTTCTGGCTTAAAGTTTGATCCAAACGACAGACATACTGGCACTCCGACGACAGACAGACACTAACTGCCCCACACTGAGCCGGCTGACCAACTGACTAGACTCGCCTCGACTGACCGACTCACCTCTACAGTGCTCATAGCGCCCCTTAAATGCACGTGAACAGGCAACCTTTCCGCGTCCCACCAGAGGGAGACACCAAAGCTGCGATTGCCACAGCGGCGCCCCCGCCAGAAACGGAGGGCGACTGCTTCCCACAACGCTCTGCAGCGCGCTCTTCAAAACAGCAATTTTTTTACCACGGCTCAGTGATAACATCTAGAGCACTACGATGTGATAATTACAGGGCCATCGTTGTAGCTTCCTTTGATGCGGCAACAGAGAGCGGGGCCTACCAACGGGGTGCCGAAACGACAGCAATAGACACAGAAATGGCACGAAGTCGTCATTTTTATGCGATCTCTGCGTACAACATCACGACGCACGTATCCAAATATGGAGGCCATGAGGAGGATGTACTCAGACAAACAAACAGCCTTGAAGGCCCAACGGTACAGCCCTTAGTCACCGGATGTGGATACGGACGTGAATGTGGTCAGCATACTGCTCTCCCGGCCGTTGTCAGTCTTCACGACCGATACTGCTGTTCCTCACTCAAGTAGCTCCTCAATTGGCCTTACAAGGGCTGGGTGCACCCTGCTTGCCAACAGCTCTCGACAGACCCAGACGGCGACCAATCCAAGTGCTAGCCAAGTCCGACACGCTTAACTTCACTGATCTGACGGGAACCGGTGTTACCAGTGCGGCAAGGCAGTTTGGCCTCAGGAGGATACACTCGTAATTCTCAATTGGTTCCAGCCTCTGGAGTGCCGGTTTTGAGGTGCCTTTGAGTGCACAACATGATCATCTCTTCTTCGCGTCTGTTACATTTCCCATCATTCGCTGTGGCCTATCGTCGAGGTCTCTTTAACGTTTATCTTTCATAAGATAACGTGAGACTGTTGTTTGCCTGTTCATTCTGACCTACCTCGATTCCAAATCTTTTACCCACCAAAGAGACTCTGGTAATGGGTTGCCGAGAGACTGGCATGCCACCACTTATCAGCTACTACGGATAATGTACTGTTATGTAGTAGAAGCATCATGGAATGACGGAAATACCTATAGTAGTCAGTGATATAAAGCCGACGTTTCTGCCAGAGCAGGCAGTTCTATTATTACATTTCATACCGTGTATATCCCAAAACTATGTACAAACTCAGTCACGTGTTTTTCCTACTAAATGATTATATACAGAATGTGACAGGTATAAGTGTAAAAATTTTTATATGTGCTACCTTAATATGTATTGAAAGGTTCCTTCTGTTTAGTTATGCATCGTTACCATTTTGTATCTCTCTTCCTCTGTTTCCTTCTATCTACGCTAGAGCGTGCCGGACGTGTGAGTGGCCAAGTCGCCTCATTGACACGTGCTTGCCGGCTTGATACATTGCTCGGAAGGATTGAATTTAAGGGGCCGGCCCGACGTTTAGTTAAATGATCTGATGATTATTATGTTAATATTGCGCAACGGTTAACGCGGGGGAGGGCTGAAACACCCAAGTAAAGGTCACACTCTATCATGATCTATAACGACACCACTTTGTTGGAAACATTGCTCTCTACACAGGACTGGGGTTTGTAATGATCATTAAATTCATGACATTGCTCTCGACTCAGGACTGGGATTTGTAATGACCACTAAATCCGTGACATCAAGTTCATAGGACATTTATTGTCTAACTTTACAAACTTAATATGACATTTATTATCTATATTGCCCAAAACTTCACAATTTTAATAATTGCAGCAAATAAAGTCAACTCAAATAACTTCTAGTCTTGTCACACACTGAAGGTGCTTACACTAACAGGCATCTCGTTTCTACTTAATCACTGGGAAAGAACATGGGACTACGTTGCTGCCCTTGTGGTCTGCCTGCTGGGACAGTGATCGAAATTCGCACCCAAGATTACTACTAGGACCGTATAACAAAAACTCTCTTTGGCAGAAAAACGGCGGAACAAAGCAGGCACAAACACCTACCATATTCACAAAAGAAAGCAAATTCTTAAAAAGTAAAACATCCTATGAAATACGGTACACACAAATAATCAATTAACAGCACACTTAAGCACCCTCACCTTAACTAATTTCCAAGAACGAACTGGTAGCTCGCTGTTTGTGCAATTCGGCACCACGTGGGTGACCGATACCAACAGCTAATTTCTTTGTACTCACCCCTCTGTTCGTTCTTGCTTTCCATACTATACAATCATCCACACGCTCAACCTATTCTTTATCAAAGTAGTTAGGACATGCTGCTTGCAAATGGGGGTTAAAAAGGAACCGTGAACAAAATTTATGAGATGGCCGAGAAAAATTTTTCGTCACGCGCTTAGAACCTTAAGTATGTCACACACGCATCTCCTACTAGGTTTCATATGGAGTCGTCATCCAAATTGCTCATCAGCCGTTACTACCAAGTGTTAATTAGGCGGGGTGAGGCCCCAGGTTACTTCAAAAAAAAAAAAAAAAAAAAAAAAAAAAAACGCTGCTTCTGAAAGTGAAGCTATACGATTCCTTTTTTAGAGCTATTGCTGCTTGCTGCTCTCGTGTGCTGAAGGCACCAACTGATTGCAGCACTATAAAGGGATAACGCGAGCCCCCGCGCTCGCCTCTGAAAAAGAAACCCTAACTGATAATTTTAACTGTAAAGGCAAAATTTCTCAAAAAATGAATGAATGGCAGTAACGACAAGCTAACTATTTCAATCCTGAAAAAGTGCGGATTAGTAACAGTGTAAAACATAATACCTCATCCCACGGTGAAATTGGCGGCAAAGACGGAGATCGCCCTCGCTCCCGTCCGCTCAGTTCAGCCGCTACCACAAGGGTGGCTACATCATGGCGGCTCTCAACGGCCGTTCCCTTACATAGAGGGGAGGGGGCCTGTTACCAACCCCGCACTACCCCCTGGCAAACAGGTGCACCATCTGTGTCTGTACTCCAGGCTTAGCTTGGTACTAACCGACCTGCAGGGTGACCACATCTCTGCCTTGGGTCTACCAGCAGACGAACTCTTAACACAAACCCCAAACTTAGTCAAACCAAGGCAACGTAGTGGGATTAGGTAAAGGAAGTGCATTTATTTAATTATGAATTGAATTAAATAAACAGGTAGTCCACTTCTTCACTCGAGATGTCACACTATTTAAACTAAAAAAAATGTTGAAATTATATTCAATATAAAGCAAGAAAAAAACTAATCGTAATGAGATGGAACAAACTGTTCCCTCTCAGCATACACATCAGTGTGTTGACTGTTTCTTCTCCCCACCAACACATCACAAACTTTATTATTACCTGATTTGTCCTGCATGGCTGTACCTCGACCGTGAAGTGAACAATACCTGGCAGTATAGACTTCCCATTCAGCGTCCACGCATCGACTCTTCAACATCTGACCTGCTCCACAGGGGACAGTAAGCATTAATTGCTCGTTCTTGCTACGCACAATAACATATAATGATGTAATGTTGCACAGTACACCGTCCTTAGAGTTGTAATTTTAATAGTCAGCAGTGTACGAATATGGAGACACATACCTGAGAGGTTTAAATTTCCTTTACTTCATGTCTATGATCACAAATTATTATGTCACCAGACTACCGGTTTCGGTCTATAATGATCATCTTCATATCTGTTTTATAAAAACTTGTCTTAATATACTGGATACATAGTGGCATCGTCAAATGCTCCAGAGGTGTTCAGATGTTCAAATGTGTGTGAAATCTTATGGGACTTAACTGTAAATACACCAGTCCCTAAGCTTACACACTACTTAACCTGAATTATCCTAAGGACAAACACACACGCACCCATGCCCGAGGGAGGACTCTAACCTCTACCGGGACCAGCCGCACAGTCCTAGACTGCAGCGCCTTAGACCGCTCGGCTAATCCCGCGTGGCTCCAGAGGTGTCTTGTTCTCACTGAACGTTGGTGGTTAATCTAAGATAGTGAATGTATGATATAGCGCAAGTAGTGTGGAGAAAGTCTGTTTTTCTTACACCATCGTTACAAATCGGGAGATACATCGTGGAGATCTCAAAGTAGCATTTGATGCCAATCTGGTAAATCCATGATCTACTTTTCTTAGACCGGTAATGGCGGCTATAAGAATCATCGAACCCTGTAGACTAATAAAGTGAAATACTGCAGGAGCGTCTATCGACAGGCCGGCCACATCGATGAAACTTTGCATCTGACTTCCTGAACAAGTTAGATTGAGTTTTTGAAAACAGCATGCCACGTGACACGAACACATTTCAGTCTTCAGTTCATATGTTTATTGGCCGGTAGATATAAAAGAAAGTTGAGAATAGATGTTGTAACAAGTACTGCAGATGGTTAAAGATTTTTCTAGACAAAGAAACAGCTGCTAACATATGAAATAATAAAGTTTCAGTATCACTAACATGTATAAAACCATGCAAATGGACAAAAAACAAAATTTTGCAAATGGACAAACAGAAAAATTTCAAAGCGTTTACAGGGTGTTCGGAAATTTCTGTTACAAACTTCTAGGACTTGCAGAGGGGAGTGACTATACAATACTCTGAATAGGAACCCACGTCTAAAAATGTACCGTTTGCGCTCTACAGCGGTTTCGATTCAGACGATTAGCTCATCCATTTCTGCTTCTGGAATTGAAATAGACGTGATGCAGTACGGTTATTAGGTAGCAGATCCATTTGTCACTTAAGCACATTTGTTCGTATTAATAGTTGAAGATTACGTTTCCAAAACAAAACAACGACCCAGCATACTCTATGTACAAAACGTAATGTTTTATTATTAATACAAATAAACGTGCTTATGTGATAAATGGTTGTTTACCTATGTTTCCTTTCAAATGGTTACTTAAGAATTGTACTGCGTCATGCTTTATTCAGTTCCTCAAGCAGAAGTGGATGAGTTAAGCATCTCAGCTGAAACCGTCGTAGAACGGAAACGGAATGTTTTCGGACATGTGTTCTTGTACGAAATATCAAGCACTCATTCCCTCTACAAGATCTAAGAGTTTGTAACGTGAATTGCCGACACCATGTAAAACGGCAAAAAAATCAAACGAAGCTTACACTGGGCAATCCAAAGATAATATAACGACAAATGATTTTTTGTTTTCAAGTTTAATCAATATTTTCACACTTCGCCGAGTACAAGTTGTACTGTATATACGTGATTATTCAACAATCTTGGGTAATTTTAAGAATGAAATTTTCTATAATACATTAAACTTTCATTTGAGACTCATCGGACTCGAAGGAATTGAGAATTCGTTCAGATCAGTCGTGGTTGCAACTTCACTAAAAGTGAGGTCGCTCGACTGAGAAAAATCACGCCAGAAGCGAATCAGAACACAATGGATGGGACAAAGTATACGGCCTAAGAGAATGTAGCAAATCAAATGAAAGACTCGGTACAAGGCAATAGGTATGGCAATCTGATAACTGGCAAAAGATAGGGAACAATATGAATTAATATTTATTTACTTCCGGTGTCTTAGTTTCAAAAGTATGATTCGGGAGGGTTGTTGTTGTTGTTGTTGTTGTTGTTGTGGTCTTCAGTCCTGAGACTGGTTTGATGCAGCTCTCCATACTACTCTATCCTGTGCAAGCTTCTTCATCTCCCAGTACTTACTGCAACCTAGATCCTGTTGAATATGCTTAGAGATTTCATCTCTTGGTCTCCCTCTGCGATTTTTACCCTCCATGCTGCCCTCCAATGTTAAATTTGTGATCCCCTGATGCCTCAGAACATGTCCTACCAACCGGTCTCTTCTTCTTCAAGTTGTGCCACAAACTCATCTTCTCCCCAGTTCTATTCAATAGCTCCTCATTAGTTATATGATCTACCCATCTAATCTTCAGCATTCATCTGTGGCATCACATCTCACTCCCTTCCCAACCACTGCTTCCCTTTCGTGCCCCTCGACTCTTATAACTGCCATCTGCTTTCTGTACAAATTCTGAATAGCTTTTCGCTCCCTGTGTTTTACCCCTACCACCTTTAGAATTTGAAAGAGAGTATTACAGTCAACATTGTTAAAAGCTTTCTCTATGTCTACAAATGCTTCTATTCTCTTCTTGTCCAAACTATTTATCGTCCATGTTTCACTTCCATATATAGCTACACTCCATATAAATACTTTCAGAAACGACTTCCTGACACATAAATCTATACCCGATGTTAGCAAATTTCTCTTCTTCAGAAACGCTTTCCTTGCCACTGCCAATCTACAGTTTTATATCCTCTCTACTTCGACCATCATCAGTTCTTTTGCTCCGCAAATAGCAAAACTCCTTTACTACATTAAGTTTCTCATTTCCTAATCTAATTCCCTCAGCATCACCCGACTTAATTCGACTACATTCCATTATCCTCGTTTTGCTTTTGTTGATGTTCATCTTATATCCTCCTTTCAAGACACTGTCCACTGCTCTTCCATGTCCTTTGCTGTCTCTGACAGAATGACAATGTCATCGGCGAACCTCAAAGTTTTTATCTCTTCTCCATAGATTTTAATACCTGCTCCAAATTTTTCTTTTGTTTCCTTCAGTGCTTGCTCAATATACAGATTGAATAACATCGAGGAGAGGCTACAGCCCCGTCTCACTCCCTTCCCAACCACTGCTTCCCTTTCGTGCCCCTCGACTCTTATAACTGCCATCTGCTTTCTGTACAAATTCTAAATAGCCTTTCGCTCCCTGTGTTTTACCCCTACCACCTTTAGAATTTGAAAGAGAGTATTACAGTCAACATTGTTAAAAGCTTTCTCTATGTCTACAAATGCTAGAAATGTAGGTTTGCCTTTCCTTAATCTTTCTTCTAAGATTAAGTTGTAAAGTCAGTATTGCCTCACGTGTTCCAACATTTCTACTGAATCCAAACTGATCTTCCCCGAGGTTGGCTTCTACCAGTTTTTCCATTCGTCTGTAAATAATTCGCATTAGTATTTTGTAGCTGTGAATTATTAAACTGTTCGGAAATTTTCGCATCTGTCAACACCTGCTTTCTTTGGGATTGGAATTATTATATTCTTCTTGAAGTCAGATGGTATTTCGCCTGTCTCATACATCTTGCTCACCAGATGCTAGAGTTTTGTCAGTACTGGCTCTCCCAAGGCTGTCAGTAATTCCAATGGAATGTTGTCTACTCCCGGGGCCTTGTTTCGACTCAGGTCTTTCAGTGCTCTGTAAAATTCTTCACTCAGTATCGTATCTCCCATTTCATCTTCATCTACATCCTCTTCCATTTCCATAATATTGTCCTCAACCACAACACCCTCTATATACTCCTTCCACCTTTCTGCTTTCCCTTCTTTGCTTAGAAATTGGTTTCCATCTGAGCTCTTGATGTTCATACAAGTGGTTCTCTTCTCTGCAAAGGTCTCTTTAACTTTCCTGTAGGCAGTATCTATCTTACCCCTAGTGAGATAAGCCTCAACATCCCTACATTTGTCCTCTAGCCATCCCTGCTTAGCCATTTTGCACTTCCTTTCGATCTCATTTCTGAGACGTTTGTATTCCTTTTTGCCTGCTTCATTTACTGCATATTTATATTTTCTCCTTTCATCAACTAAGTTCAATATTTCTTCCGTTACCCTAGGATTTCTACTAGCCCTCGTCTTTTTACCTACTTAATCCTCTGCTGCCTTCACTACTTCATCCCTCAGAGCTACCCATTCTTCTTCTAATGTATTTCTTTCCCCCATTCCTGTCAATTGTTCCCTTATGCTCTCCCTGAAATGAAAGACCCTATAATACATTAAACTTTAATTTGAGACTCATCGGACTCGAAGGAATTGAGAATTCGTTCACATCAGTCGTGGTTGCAACTTCCCTACCATTGAGGTCGCTCGACTGAGAAAAATCACGCCAGAAGCGAATCAGAGAACACACTGGATGCGACAAAGTATATGGCCTAAGGGAATGTAGCAAATGAAATGAAAGACTCGGTACAAAGCAATAGGTAAGGCAATCTGATAACTGGCAAAAGATAGGGAACAATATGAATTAATATTTATTTACTTCCGGTGTCTGAGTTTCAAAAGCATGATTCGGGAGGGTTACCAAGCTATTAAAAATAAACTGTACTGTCTCAGAAACTCTATCATCCCGAATTCGATTCACCAAGGTATGGGTAGCGTCGTAGGCCATATTACATTACTATGTTACAGCTGACTGGAGGACAGACGGCATTTCCTTGTGACTGCGTGGTCGACTAAGTCTGGAGTGCAGCACTTACATACTTCGTACTTTCTCAGTGGGAACGAACTCCTCGTCCAGGCTTTGAAGACCCAAGGGATGTCGACCGGCCGCCGTGTCATCCCCTGCTTGCGGCATCATGCAGATGCGATATGGAAGGCCATGTAGTCAGCACTCCACACTCCCTGCTGTCCTGCCGACTATCCCGACCTTGGAGTTGCTACTTCTCTTTCAAGTGGCTCCTCAGTTGGCATCAGAAGCTAAACTGCACCCCGCACCAACCCTACATCTACATCTACATACATACTGCGCAATCCACCATACGGTGTGTGACGGAGGGTACCTCGTACCACAACTAGCATCTTCTCTCCGTGTTCCACTCCCAAACAGAACGAGGGAAAAATGACTGCCTATATGCCTCTGTACGAGCCCAAATCTCTCTTATCTTTGTGGTCCTTCCGTGAAATGTAAGTTGGCGGCAGTAAAATTGTACTGCAGTCAGCCTCAAATGCTGGTTCTCTAAATTTCCTCAGTAGCGATTCACGAAAAGAACGCCTCCTTTCCTCTACAGACTCCCAGCCGAGTTCCTGAAGCATTTCCGTAAGACTCGCGTGATGATCAAACCTACCTGTAACAAATCTAGCAGCCTGCTCTGAATTGCTTCTATATCCTCCCTCAATCTGACCTGATAGGGATCCCAAACGCTCGAGCAGTACTCAAGAATAGGTCGTATTAGTGTTTTATAAGTGGTCTCCTTTACAGATGAAGCACATCTTCCCTAAATTCTACCAATGAACCGAAGACGACTATCCGCCTTCCCCACAACTGCCATTACATGCTAGTCCCACTTCATATCGCTCTGCAATGTTACGCCCAAATATTTAATCGACGTGACTGTGTCCAGCACTACACCGCTAATGGACTATTCAGACATTACAGGATTCTTTTTCCTATTCATCTGCATTAATTTACATTTATCTATATTTAGAGTTAGCTGCCATTCTTTACACCAATCACGTATCCTGTCCAAGTCATCTTGTATCCTCCTACAGTCACTCAACGACGACACTTTCTCGTACACCACCCGCATCATCAGCAAACAGCCGCACATTGCTATCCACCCTATCCAAAAGATCATTTATGTAGATAGAAAACAACAGCGGACCTACCACCCTTCCCTGGGGCACTCCAGATGATACTCTCACCTCAGATGAACACTCACCATCGAGGACAACGTACTGGATTCTATTACTTAAGAAGTCTTCGAGCCACTCTCATACTTGGGACCCAATCCCATATACTCGTAACTTAGTTAGTAGTCTGCAGTGGGGCACCGAGTCAAACGCTTTCCGGAAGTCAAGGAATATGGCATCCGTCTGATACCCTTCACCAAGGAAAAATCCTTGGCAGTAGCGAGACTCGTATCCTGGACCTCTACATGGCAGCTTCCTACACTGACCACGCAGTTGTGGAGGCAGACTTCACAGAAGGAACGCCTCGAGGTTTTTATCTCCAGTCCACCTCCGTGCACGATGACCATTACCCTGATATGGCTCTCAATTGCCATCTCATCATGGCTTCGAAGATTCCTCTGGTGGGATGTGCACTGCACATTACACAACTCTAGGTATATATCTCTGTTTTTTCCCAGACGTCAAACTCTGTTTCACTTCCTTTTCTTGACGTATCAAAGATAATGATGGCTGACATCAGAACGGACGAAGCGTACGCATTGGCCGTTGCACAGTAGTACTGCAGCCCACCATTGACACGCTAGATTATCTTCATCACGTAAGAGCACTTTTAGCACCTCTGTTCCCTCTCCGACGTTGCAGACATGCTGACGAACACTCGCTCATTCTCGCGACATTATCGGAGCATACTTTGAGCAACAACATGTTCAAATCTCGAGCTAATCCTCTTGCATCATCGCGTGTTCCAAGGTACCACAGACAAAAGCGTTGAAGTATTTTTGCTGCTGTTTGTTTCTAATGTACGCGATTGCAGAATGGTAGGGGAGGACGGTGCACAGTCGACTGTTCATGTTTCACTACAAGAAGATGAAGAGAAAAGAGGTGTAGGTCATGAACGGGGAAAGAGGAAGCTACACGGGAGAATTTGGGTGAGCTGGTTGGTGAATGAGGTGCACGCTTGTACGGCCAACATAAGAAAACATGAAGAATGAGTGATACTCCTACTGAAATACATAGACGAGGATAGAAATTTCGGGTCTCAAGGTCGCCTATGTGATGAATCATCTGGGTTGAGATAAATATGACAGTGTTTCTTAGAATTCAGGGAATATATATATAAATAATGCCAGAGGAATATATTGTAGAATTTGGTAGATTGCAGTATCATTTTCATTTCGTACTGCTTGCTTCTAACTGGATACAAAATTTTGCAATTCTGAAGAGAAAATACGAAAAACAAAGCAGTTATTACCTAGTATTATCGTTTGCTAAGACGGATGAATTAAGAAGAATGTTGACTATCGCGGAGTGTTTACTGTCACAATACTCAATGCTAAATGCTGTTGTAGCATAGGGTATGCCTTGTAGAGACGTACAGTCAATGAGGTGACACGTGGTGATTGTATATTAATAGTAAATTGTAGTAACATTAGTTGGCTGGCTATATTCACAAAGATTTCCAGTCAACACAGGAATCTGCATTAGATAGCCTTCAATGTAAGCAAACATGGGAATTTGCATTCCTGTAGCAGAAGCGTACACGTCCACCCACCTGTGCTGATGGGTTGTTGTACAGTTCTCCCGGCTGTCCGCTATACGTCCTAGGAATTAGTTTACAACATAGTATTTCCATTATGTTATTAACAGCCATTAAACCGTGTGCTACCCGTGGTACTAGCTTCTGTGTTAGCGATCTATTTTATGAGTAACAGTTCGTCTTCACTCGAAATATTTTTATTTTCTAATTACTATCCAGTGCCTTACGGAGCCACAACTCAATTTTCAAGGACTTTATACACATAACAGGCTTTACGTCTGCTTCACTTTCATTTATAAAATTAACAGGACGACAATTTTGTTTACAAGTAAACTGTCTCAGACGGGTTTAATGAGCGAAATAAAGTATCGTAATACATTACCTGCGGTTGACCAAGTAACACTCGCCTTTTGCGTTGGTAAAAATGTTCCACTACCTACTTCAAAGTGACAATGAGAACTATGGAGGGTTAGTGGAAGGGAGGGAGGGTGGCGGGCTGGGAGAAATGGAGGGAGAGACCAGGGTAAGTGGAATGTGGAATTACATGGAGATGATATAGTATGTTTATATTTATGGTAGCGATAAGACAACTATGTTCATTAATTTATTGTGAGGCTGTTATACTAAGAGTCAGTCACGATTAAATATAGAAAGCAATCTGCTGTATGCGCTCTCTGTGTGTATCTACAGCTTGTCAGAGAGTTGGGGAATGTATTGCTTCTTTATTTCTAGTGCGTGTAATATGTTAAGTTTTGTGACTGGGGATTATCTATGGCAAACTGTGAGATTTTTATTGATGTCAGTAATGCTGTATTTGCTGACACAAAGGTGAGATACCATTGCAGATTTTGATATGCGTTTACACGTAGAGCTGACATACATACATCACATCGTATCGCAAATGATCTGCTGTTCTACCTCTGTAAATCTGGAACTGATATTATGAACAAGTGGTTGGCTATATTTGTCAAGTTTGTTGCAGCTGTGAGCAGCGACGAGCTTTACGTAATGGTTCACGTTAATGTCATAACATTTACGCTTATAGTCAATTTTTTAAGAAGCTCTTCCAATGAATAAAACACTGAAAGGTTTTATAGTTTAAAGTCTGTTGGTAACAAGGGTTTTGTTTCACTTTTATTTTCTTTCTTTTTTTTATTTTATTAAGGAGATGATCAACTATGGATGCTAAATGTCCATTATGAAATAAGTAAATTACGGTAACTACTAAGTAATTTTTATGTTATTTCGTCAATTTACGTAGACGGAAGTAATATGAAATTCAGTTCCCCATTACATCACTGTAACATACTCGTAGAATAAATATGCGTCTTTTAGGTTCAAAATGGTTCAAATAGCTCTGAACACTATGGGACTTAACTTCTGAGGTCATCACTCCCCTGGAACTTAGAACTGCTTAAACCTAACTAACCTAAGGACATCACACACATCCATGCCCGAGGCAGGATTCGAACCTGCGACCGCAGCAGTCGCGCTGTGCCAGACTGTAGCGCCTAGAACCGCTCGGCCACCGCGTCCGGCCGTCTTTTAGGTATGTAGTACTGTCATAAACATGCTGAATAGGTTAATATGTAAATGCAAATGTGGAACATTTTTACCAATCCAGAAGACAAATATTACAGGTCCGAACACACGTAATGTGTTACAATACATCATTTCTCTCACTGATCCCGTCTTTGACAGTCTTTCCGTGAAAATAACAACTTTGTCGTTCTGGTAACGTAAGGTGAAAAAGTGAAAGAGTTTTAACGCTCATTATTTCTAGACAGTCTTGGAAAGTGGCGCTGTACATTCAAAAGGCATCGAACAGTAGTAAGAAATTAAGAATATTGCCACTAAAGACTGAATGTTTTTAATAAAATACAGGGTGATTCAAAAAGAATACCACAACTTTAGGAATTTAAAACTCTGCAACGACAAAAGGCAGAGCTAAGCACTATCTGTCGGCGAATTAAGGGAGCTATAAAGTTTCATTTAGTTGTACGTTTGTTCGCTTGAGGCGCTGTTGACTAGGCGTCAGCGTCAGTTGATGCTAAGATGGCGACCGCTCAACAGAAAGCTTTTTGTGTTATTGAGTACGGCAGAAGTGAATCGACGACAGTTGTTCAGCGTGCATTTCGAACGAAGTATGGTGTTAAACCTCCTGATCGGTGGTGTATTAAACGTTGGTATAAACAGTTTACAGAGAATGGGTGTTTGTGCAAAGGGAAAAGTTCTGGACGGCCGAGAACGAGTGATGAAAATGTAGCACGCATCCAGCACGCATTTGTTCGCAGCCCAGGAAAATCGACTCGCAGAGCTAGCAGAGAGCTGCAAATTCCACAATCAACTGTATGGAGAGTCCTACGAAAAAGGTTGGTTATGAAACCTGAACGTCAACTACCCGAGGCGATGGATCGGCCGCCAGGCAGCCAGTGACAGAGCACTTCATCACTGGCCTCCAAGAAGCCCTGATCTTACTCCCTGCGATTTTTTCTTATGGGGGTATGTTAAGTATATGGTGTTTCGGCCACCTCTCCCAGCCACCATTGATGATTTGAAACGAGAAATAACAGCAGCTATCCAAACTGTTACGCCTGATATGCTACAGAGAGTGTGGAACGAGTTGGAGTATCGGGTTGATATTGCTCGTGTGTCTGGAGGGGGCCATATTGAACATCTCTGAACTTGTTTTTGAGTGAAATAAACCTTTTTAAATACTCTTTGTAATGATGTATAGCAGAAAGTTATATTATGTTTCTTTCATTAAATACACATTTTTAAAGTTGTGGTATTCTTTTTGAATCACCCTGTATAGTTTTTTAGCCTAGACAATTTCCACCTACAGACTGCAGCTTTGGTCGTGTAGAGCGGGGAGAGATTCGTAGTATTCAGAGCGAAGAGTCCTCCGCAACACCGTTTCGGCTCCGCAAAGCGATCGTGAAGGAGGCCATTTTCCTCTCGTGCTGGCTGCTGGTGAAGGGCTGGGAGAAACGGCGGCGAACAATGTAAATACTGAACGTGTTGCTGCCTTATTCTAACAGGAAGCAGCGTAAAGGAAATCACCAAAACTGAGAAAGATTTCTGAGGCTTTGGGCACAGATATCTGCAACCGAATAATTAAGGGCGTTACTGCGAAAAGATAAAGTAAAATCAACAGAGTACTAGAGCATTTTATGTCCTAAATAACCTAGAAAAATTGTTTCCGTCCTACATTTTGTAAGAAAATGCTACCACATAACGCAGCTAACACCAAACACTTTAAATAAATTAGAAGGAATGGAGTTTATCCTTCGTTGAAAAAATCATTCCGACATCCACTGCAGTTGCTTGAAGAAAACTATAGAGAATCTGTGTGAAGTTGGACAAACAGAATTCCAGCATCCGAGGATGCGTCCAGTGTCTTCGCTACGACGCAATCTACTTCAGCCCCATTTCTAATATATGATTTCAGTTTGTTGAAAGACGCCATTGTGTCGCTACAAAACCACGAACATGAATTTTTTCACCGATATTAAATACACTACGTCACTATAAATTGTTTGTTTACATTACAGTTATTGGTTGCCTCCACTACTTACGACACGCCGGTAGAACATCGAACTTCCGTTAGCCCGAAACACTATAAGAAAGTGTTGTCATCTCGTCATTAGGGATAAAGCACGTAGAATTTCATGTAGCTCAGCCAGGTTGTAGGTAAACATGCAACACAAGATTACTATTTTTGTCTTGGAAACGCACTGTCTCGATTTTTTTGTGAAGGTTCTATATCGTCATAACCTACTGGTTGAACATAGCGTGCCGGCAGCTGTCGCTGAGCGGTTCTAGGCTCTTCAGTCCGGAACCGCGCTGCTGCTACGGTCGCAGGTTCGAATCCTGCCTCGGGCATGGATATGTGTGATGTCCTTAGGTTAGTTAGGCTTTAGTAGTTCTAAGTCTAAGGGACTGAGGACCTCAGGTGTTAGGTCCCACAGTGCTTAGAGCTATTTGAACCATTTTTGAAGATAGCGCAGGATGGGCACTCCATGATTGATATACTAAAGAAAACGCCTATAGAAGCCACATCGAAGTGTTATTTTAAAGCCTGTCCAAGCATCTCCATGTAATTGGCTAGCTAATAATCCTAAGACCGCCTTCTGCTGTGGAATCGTACTGTCCACCGTCTTGCTTCCTTTCACAGTCACTGTCTCCATATGGCAAAGAATACCGTCTCACCTTTGCCTGTCAACAAAGATAATTACGAGAAATTAACGAGAAAATGCCTGTTGTACTTTAGTGGCCTGGAAGGTAGGTTATAAGTCAGTTTCTCGTTGTGACATAAATCAAGTATACTTTTGTATAAGAAGCCGCTTTGAATACATTTTTTATGCTAGAGGAGCATAAAGAAAAACATACTGGCATACCATTCTATATTACTACAATATGATGATGATTTACTAAAGTTGTAAGCAGTTGAACAAGCAATTAACGATCAAATAGGGAAAACCGTAGGCAGTTTCTGTCTTTTGGCAGAGGTCTGTGGTACCCTTGTTGTTGTTGTGGTCTTCAGTCCACAGACTGATTTGATGCAGCTCTCAATGCTACTTTATCCTGTGCTAGCTTCTTCATCTCCCAGTTCCTACTGCAACCTACATCCTTCTGAATTTGTTTAGTGTATTCATCTCTTGGTCTCCCTCTACGATTTTTACCCTCCACGCTGCCCTCCAGCACCAAATTGGTGATCCCTTGATGCCTTAGAATATCCCCTACCAACCGATCCCTTCTTCTAGTCACGTTGTGCCACAAATTTCTCTTCTCTTCAAGTCTATTCAATACCTCCTCATTACTAGTGTGATCTACCCATCTAATCTTCAGCATTCTTCTGTAGCACCACATTTCGAAAGCTTCTGTTCTCTTCTTGTCCAAACTATTTATCGTCCACGTTTCACTTCCATACATTGCTACGATCCATATAAATACTTTCAGAAACGACTTTCTGACACTTAAATCTATAATCGATGTTAAGAAATCACTCTTATTCAGAAAACGCTTTCCTTGCCATACCAAGACTACATTTTATATCCTCTCTACTTCGACCATCATCAGTTATTTTGCTCTCCAAATAGCAAAACTAATTTACTACTTTAAGCATCTCATTTCCTAATCTAATTCCCGCAGGACCACTCGACTTAATTCGACTACATTCCATTATCCTCGTTTAGTTCTTGTTGATGTTCATCTTACATCCTCCTTTCAAGATATTGCCCATTCCGTTCAACTGCTCTTCCAGGTCCTTGCTATCTCTGACAGAATTACAATGTCATCGGCGAACCCCAAAGTTTTTATTTCTTCCCCATGAATTTTAATTCCTACTCCGAATTTTTCTTTTGTTTCCTTTACTGCTTGCTCAATGTACAGATCGAATAACATCGGGGATAGGCTACAACCCTGTCTCACTCCCTTCCCAACCACTGCTTCTCTTTCATGTCCCTCGACTCTTATAAGTGCCATCTGGTTTCTGTACAAATTGTAAATAGCCTTTCGCTCCCTGTATTTACCCCTGACACCTTCAGAATTTGAAAGAGAGTATTCCAGTCAAAGTTCTCAAAAGCTTTCTCTGAGCCTACAAACGCTAGAAACGTAGGTTTGCCTTTCCTTAACCTACTTTCTGAGATAAGTCGTAGGGTCAGTATTGCCTCACGTGTTCCAACATTTCTACGGAATCCAAAGTGACCTTCCCCAAGGTCGGCTTTTACCAGTTTTTCCATTCGTCTGTATAAAGAATTCGTGTTAGTATTTTGCAGCCGTGGCTTATTAAACTGATAGTTTGGTAATTTGCACATCTGTCAACACATGCTTTCTTTGGGATTGGAATTATTATATTCTTCTTGAAGTCTGAAGGTATTTCGCCTGTCTCATACATCTTGCTCACTAGAAGGTAGAGTTTTTTAGGCCTGGCTCTCCCAAAGCCGTCAGTAGTTCTAACGGAATGTTGTCTACTCTGGGGGCCTTGTTTCGACTTAGGTGTTTCAGTCTCTGTCAAACTCTTAACGCAGTATCATATCTCCCATTTCATCTTCAACTACCTCCTCCTCCATTTCCATAATATTGTCCTCAAGAACATCGCGCTTGTATAGACCCTCTATATACTCCTTCCACCTTTCTGCTTTCCCTTCTTTGCTTAGAACTAGGTTTCCATCTGAACTCTTGGTATTCTTACAGGTGGTTCTCTTTTCTCCAAAGGTCTCTTTAATTTTCCTGTAGGCAGTATCTATCTTACCCCTAGTGATATACGCCTCTACATCCTTACGTTTGTCCTCTAGCCTTCCCTGCTTAGCCATTTTGCTCTTCCTGCCGATCTCATTTTTCAGACGTTTGTATTCCTTTATGCCTGCGTCATTTATTCCGTTTTTGTATTTTCTCCTTTCATGAATTAAATTCAATATCTCTTCTATTACCCAAGGATTTCTATTAGACCTCGTCTTTTTACCTACGTGATCCTCTGCTGCCTTCACTATTTCATCTCTCAAAGCTACCCAGTCTTCTTCTACTGTATTTATTTCCCCCATTCTTGTCAATTGTTCCCCAATGCTCTCCCTGAAACTCTGTACAACCTTTTCTATCAGTTTATCCAGGTCCTATCTCCTTAAATTGCCACCTTTTTACAGTTTCTTCTAGATTGTGGTCAGTGCCCACATCTGCCCCTGGAAATGTCTTACAATTTAAAACCTAGTTCCTGAATCTCTGCCTTACCATTATATAATCTATCTGAAACCTTCTAGTATCTCCAGGCTTTTTCCATGTATACAGCCTTCTTTCATGATTCTTGAACCAAGTGTTAGCTATGATTAAGTTATGCTCTGTGCAAAATTCTACCAAGCGGCTTCCTCTTTCATTCACTACTCCCATTCCATATTCACCTACTACATTTCGTTCTCTCCCTTTTCCTACTGTCGAGTTCCAGTCACCCATGACTATTAAATTTTCGTCTCCCTTCACTATCTGAATAATTTCTTTTATCTCATCATACATTTCACCAATCTCTTCGTCATCTGCCGAGCTAGTTGGCATATTATCAGTGGCATGAATAATGATAGCTATAACGCTAAATGCAGAGGAAGTAAGATCTGACCCCTCCCTAATCCTGGGCTATCTTGTAGGTTAAAGAAATAACGGGTCTTGCAAATAGGTAGATGTCGATCACCTAGTAAGACAGATGCATTTCGTATAATAGTTTATTAGGATCTTGTCTGAGGAGTTAAGAACACCAGTGGGGTCACTGATTTCGACTGGATACAATGTGGCAGAATCAAAGGTAAGGCACTGTAAAATTACAAGGCAAAATTTCGATACTTCACAACACAAGTAATATGCAATATCGGCAGTCTGAATGCTGTGTTCAGCCAGCTGAACATAGATTAATATGAAGTTATTTTTATTACGAGGGTCGTTCTAAAAGTGAAGAAGGTTTCGATCTGACGAGCCCCGCAGTTCTACCCCTATACCCGCTGCCATGTCTCTGAACTTTCGACTCGTTTTCGCCAGTATGAAATTATCATCGAGCAGCCACAGCCGTTCATTGTACATTTGAGCGATTATAAAATATGTGATAAAATTAGCCATCCCGTCAAGTGCTAGGTTCGTAGTGTAATAAGTCTTCTGAGTCAAGAAAAATCCGTCCTTAGAAATCCGCAGACCGAATAGTCCTAATGAAGAACATTCATGTGAGCCCTCACATGTGACAAACGGACTTAAGTATTGAGGAAAAAATTCAACATGACATACGTTTCAAAGATGCACTGAGCTTGCATTTCCCGAAATTTCGTGATCAGTTCATTACCAAATTGTTAGTGCTGATTTGAGCTGTAGAAACGTGCGCCTGTTGGGTTCCTCGACTTGTGACGAATGATCACAAAAACAAGAAATGGGAATCACACTGATTCATCTCAATCGGTACGACAACACAAGTTTTACTGATAACGAGATGTACGAGGCCTGTTCAGAAAGTAAGCTCCGATTGATTGCCAAATTGAAACCACAGTGAACATCAGAAATGTTTTCCTTGTAACAATTAGCTACACCTTTCAGCTACTTCTCTACGTAGTGCCCTTCTGACTTAGACTTTTGTCATAGCGTTGTACCAACTTTTCAATAGCCTCATCATAGAAGGCAGCCGCCGGTGCTTTCCGCCAATTCTCCACGCTGGCCTACACCTCGTTGTCTGTGTCAAAATGTTGTCTTCAAAGACAGCGGTTCATGTGACCAAAGATGAAACTCAGGGGGAGACAATTGCGGACTGTATTGTGGGTAATCGCACATTTCCATTTGAAAACGATGCAGGAGCATCTTCATTGCCCCTGCAGAATGCGGCTGAGAATTGTCTTGAAGAAGAAACAGCACGACAGTTATGTAATGTTAGCTGCATAGCTTCAGGCGAAATTTCTCACCAGGCCCTCGTACTTGGCGGCAGACACTATTTTCTAGACATCTTTACGCACTCACTGCGAGCTCAGAAATGAGAAGAGCGACGTGATGCTAACTGGGGTTATACTAGAGACACTACCCAACACATCTGTGCAAAGCTTTATCGGATTTTCATAGTCGTTTCCATTTCGCGACCGATCGGAGCTTACTTTCTGAACGTCCCTCGTAGATTTAACATAAAATTCCAGAAACTAAGCGTTAGTGAAAAGAGAAAAGTAGCCAAAGAAATTCGAAGCACCAATTTTTTTTTGGCAACAGCGTTTTGAGATCGAGACCGTATTCTGCTTATTGACTTTATTCCTAGACAAGTGATGACGAACGTGGCGGCTTGCTGTCACAAGTGTTCGAAACAAACGACTTGGATTGTTAGTCAGAGGCATTGATTCTTCACGATAAAGCAATCCCGCGTTCGGTAGAGATTACAAGGAATTTGCTTCGACAATTTACGTGTGTAGTTTTTTAACATCTGCCTATAGCCCGGACTTGGCCCCCTAGGCTGAAGGAGGTTTTGGGCCGAATCTACTATGGAAATGACAGTGAAATCAGAGAAGACATTAGTGACTAATTCTACAACTTCGGCTCAACTGAGTTTGTGGAGTGCTACGACCAATACTGAAATTTGAATGGCGACTACATCGAGAAAAACAGCTATCAAAATGTGATATAATTTTTTTTATTGTCTTGAATAAAGATATAGATAGCAGTAACAATTCTTTATTTTTAGAGTAGCCCTCATACTACTACTAACGTTGTTTGTTAAAAACAGGACTTCTACTTACACGAAAACAATTAACGCTTGCCGTTTCTGATTTTGGCTACTAATGTGCTGCTAACAGTTTAGACAAAGTAGTAAGTGATCTAACACGTTCCAAATACATGACTGCGTCTTTACGTTCTTTTGCAGCCCGATGTTTCATCCAGTGTTGTCTTCATCAGGATGTTGTGTTTACGATATGCGTCAGTGTCCAGTTGTATCAGCGTACATCGTAATACAGCTTGTCAACATGAATCATGACGACGGATGGAGGCTCACATCGACTTGGTTGCCAAGAGTAGTCGGCCAGTGGCCAACAACTTCTACAAGGTCAGACCCGAGGCACGTAACGCATTCAGTTCTAACGACCGACACGGGAGGAAAAATACCGTCACTGTAATGTTCTGAGGTGCAGGTTGAGCAAATAGCATACACCTGAGACGATACAGGTTCTATCCCTGGTGACCTAAAGCTACAGGAAACTTCCCATAAGAGCAACCGAATTATAAGGAAACAAGGTCACACTATGAAATACCACTTATCTGATATTAAATTACCAGGATAACTCAATTAAGCATGAAAGTGTGGGTGCCTCACTTTACACGGACGTAAGAAAACAATGATGGGACACTAGGGTAACTGTAACAACCTGATTTATTGCTAGGAACCATCAAAAGTGGTTTATTTAACGAATCAAGACTACAGTCAGTTATTAAGTGAACAAGGGATTGAAAATACATGTTAGATACTTGGCACATTTGGGTAGACACATGACAGAACAACATAAAACCGTATCGTGAATATGACCAGCGGCTGCGGAGGAATTAACTAATTAAGAAAAGGTCCCGAAAAAGTATGAAGAAACTCCTACACTGTCCCCTAAGTGCGCTGAAGGTGGCGCCGGTGGATGGAAATATGGCCCATTCTTACCACCGTGATGAGACAGCAGGAGATGGTTGCAGAAGTGGCTGAGAATTCGATGTTCAGTCCTGGCGTGTGACTTCTGCTCAAAGTTGGAGACATCTCACTCTGTCGCTCAAATACCAAGCCTACCACCTCAAGCTCTCCAGAGAGGTGTCTTCTATCAAGTCCAACTCTCGTTTACAAAACTTAGCTGCTTTTGCCGAAGTTGGAATATCAAAGTCAAATTGCAACAGATCTCCCATGTTCTGACCAATGATAATTTAACAAACATGCTAACAAAATTCGCTATTCTTACAGATTTTGTCATCTGAACCAATTCAGTGCATTTCTGCCTTGGGTAGGAAAGAGGGTAAAGAATCTCCCCCATTTTGTAACACATTTCTAATTACGGCAAATGACGAAGTGTCCACTTATACATGTGTGGGAAATCTCCCCCACTGTCAAAATAAATATTACGGTCCAATCACAGATTTCTTTACAAAATTTTGAATAAATGTTCCAGCCGGCCTCCTCCGGGCTTAACGGCTGGCTACACACTCATAGCCTCATATTTTCACCTGTCCTTAAGACCTTTATACTTACTAAAAGGGATTCTTTTCGCTTCACACACATTGAAGCTTTATGACAGATTAACTACCCCCACTATCCATTCCTGGTGTGCTCGGTAGGCAGCGGACTCTCCCCTGTGTTTACCTGTTCCAGACTCTGACTATCAGCAGAAACAGGTTTACGAGCCATGTGGTTCCAGCAAGTGACTCTTCCCTTTTGCCAAGTTGCTGTAAGAGGCAATCAAAAAGTTTTCCATTCGTATTTGCAATGTAGAATGACTCCGATACGGGTGTTTAAGCAGCGACATGTGGAGAAGAGGTTATGTTGGCATTCGACATGCTTGCAGTAAATACAGAAACTTCTGTGAAGTTTGGAATGCAGAAAACGAGGTACTGGCAGAATTGAAGCTGTTCGAAAGGATCGTGTGTCGTGCTTGGGTAGCTCGGACGGTAGAGCACTCGACCGCGAAATGCAAAGGTCCCGAGTTCGCGCCTCGGTCCGGCACACAGTTTTAATCTGCCAGGAATTTTCATATCAGCGCACACTGCGTTGCAGAGTGAAAATCTCACTCTGGAAACATCCCCCAGGCCGTGGCTAAGCCATGTCTCCGCAGTACCCTTTCTTCCAGGAGTGCTAATTCTGCAAGGTTCGCAGAGGAGCTTGTGTGAAGTTTGGAATGTAGGAGACTAGGTACTGGCAGAATTGAAGCTGTGAAGACGGGTTCTGGGTCGTGCCTTGAGTAGCTCAGATGGTAGAGCACTTGCCCGCGAAAGGCAAATGTCCCGGTTCTCGGTCCAGTACAGAGTTTTAATCTGCCAGTAAGTTTCATATCAGCGCACATCCGCTGCGGAGTGAAAATCTCATACTGTTATGGAATGCTGCATCAAGGTCCGTGCTGGTCACACATTCCCAATCGCAATTGTTGTAACGCAGGAGTTACGTAGAGGCAATTGAGTCACACGCAGGCATCTGGTTTACAGTCCTGACCTCTCCGCATGTGATTATCGTGTCTTTAGTTCCTTAAAAAAGGCCTTGAAGGTCGACAAAGATGCGGCAGCAGGGAATTACGGAGTTCTACATACCAGCATGGACATCGTATTTTACCAAACAAATATTTTCAACCTGGTTGGCAGGGGGGGATGATTGCCTCAATGCTCACAGTGATTTTACCTGAATGTAATACAGATTGACTGAACAACCTTCGAATGGAAAGTTTTCGATCGCTCCTTATGAATGCCCCAAGCCCACTATAATTACGAGACTACTTCAACCGCCCGCATCTCGTGGTCGTGCGGTAGCGTTCTCGCTTCCCACGCCCGGGTTCCCGGGTTCGATTCCCGGCGGGGTCAGGGATTTTCTCTGCCTCGTGATGGCTGGGTGTTGTGTGCTGTCCTTAGGTTAGTTAGGTTTAAGTAGTTCTAAGTTCTAGGGGACTTATGACCACAGCAGTTGAGTCCCATAGTGCTCAGAGCCATTTGAACTACTTCAACCATACCAAAAGCAAAAGAGATACCGTTAATTAAAATTGCGGTCATTGGCAATTGTTGTTATTGCTTGCAGTTTCCCTGCTGCATTAATCATTTGATACGCACATTGGATTATTAAACAAGTTACTTGAAAGCATTTGTAAAAAGCTGCCATGTAATGCCACCGCTTCCTCGTTCCGAAAATGGATGCTGATGTAGTTGTCCCGAGACAAATCTGATCCATAGGTACATCAAAGAAGTGTCTTTGGGCTATGGGTACTGTTATTCGTTTTATTTTGCATAATCATCAACTGATGTCCTTCATGTGACATATTATGGGTGGGAATGGTTGACCTGGTGCGAAGGTGACGAACACCTGATTTTACACACACACTTAACCCCAACCCTGCTGACTCTAACTAATGTATGCTGGTGTAAGTCTAAATTTATATATATTACATATAAGTAAAGGGAACACCAGCTGCAAAAATTCCACACACACTTACTAATTGTCTTTACGGCGCTTCTAAAACAAGTTGATGCCTGTAGAACCTCAAACACATGAATGGCTTATGTTCAAATGTGTTGATACTTTACTCGTACCTAAACTCCGTTGGTCAGTTGCTTATTGCGCATTCACTCTTACTGTATTGCAGTTGCAAATCATTCATCCTTCAATCCCATCAATATGGTTCGTGACAAATGCACTGCACATTTAGATACATATAAATACACTGACATAAATGAGCACATAGAATTGAAATTCAAAACATTAGGAGATAATTTTTACAACACTTGTAACACTGTATGGCCAAATGAAGTACAAATTTGTAAATCATCGCCGCGCGTGATTAGCCGAGCGGTCTAGGGCGCTGCAGTCGTGGACTGTACGGCTGGTCCCGGCGGAGGTTCGAGTCCTCCCTCGGGCATGGGTGAGTGTGTTTGTCCTTAGGATAATTTAGGTTAAGTAGTGTGTAAGCTTAGGGACTGCTGACCTTAGCCAGTTAAGTCCCATAAGATTTCACATTCATTTGAAATTTGTAATTAATCAAATATGTTTAAACGTATCGTCCTAGCTTCACATGAATGTGAATGTTCATGGGTTACGTTGTTGACAGTGAAAACATTAGAAAAATACTCGTACAACAACACTTGTGTCGCTGTGTGGGAAGGATGAAGTACTGATTTGTAAATTAGTGTCGTATTTTGACATTAAACTGAACAAGATAAGTCACTGATGTGATCAACATGAAATAGGATTATTTTCATATTCCGGGTGGCAGCACTGCTGATTGGATGTGTTCATGTACATAGCCTACGCATAATCAACAGCTGTATCACTCTAGTCTCTATTAAATTCAATCAATTTCGCAACTCCTAGTTGTAATGTATGACGAGAATCCTAACAGATTTAGTGAGTAACGTGAGAAGTCTATATGCTTTCTTCATCGATATTGAGATGACTTCCCCTTTCACCGCTGCATTTGTACCTTTTCGTTTCCTGCAATTCTGAATACTGATTGGTCATTCTAACATTTTTCGGATGACTACTCTGAAACACACAAGACATACAAGCATGGCCCATGACAGACAATGTAAAAAACCCCAGAACACTCAATTATGATATTCAGTACAACGAGTACATTATTTTCGTAAGTTTGTATCCGTACTTGAGATCGAAAAATGTACCTGCCCTCTATTTTCACCGAGCGAGGTGGCGCAGTGGTTAGCGCACTGGACCCGCATTCGGGAGGACGACGGTTCAATCCCGTCTCCGGCCATCCTGATTTAGGTTTTCCGTGATTTCCCTAAATCGTTCCTCTGAAAGGGCACGGCCGATTTCCTTCCCAATCCTTCCCTAACCCGACCTTGCACTCCGTCTCTAATGACCTCTTTGTCGAAGGGACGTTAAACACTAACCACCACCACCACCTCTATTTTCAGGTTATATTACTCTTCATTTATTCGTTTCCCCTGTGGTCTGCAATTCTTCTTTTCAGTGGTATTCACTGTTTCAAATAAACA
This sequence comes from Schistocerca nitens, assembly GCF_023898315.1. Lineage (NCBI taxonomy): Eukaryota > Metazoa > Arthropoda > Insecta > Orthoptera > Acrididae > Schistocerca > Schistocerca nitens. Next base: position 256,733,962 of record NC_064618.1, read on the forward strand.
CTTCCATCAGATGACAGTCAGATCCCATATGAACAGTATAATCAAAAGACGCAAAAAATGCTGTTCTATCGCAGTCGGACTCAAATATCTTTATTCATGTGACGTGGAGTGCTTAAACTCTGTCTTTCCCTCTAACCCTCTTCATCGCTCAGTGCATAGCATTACTAGTATTTAAAAAGAATTCTCACTGGTACGGTACTCAGTCGTGTGTGGTGAATCATCAAGGGCTTGGTGCTACAATACTACTGGCCATTACAGCTAGTGCTTCCTACTCCCGACTCACAGTAACAAAAAGTACAACATGCATATCGTCCTCATAGGACAAACTCATACAACATCTCTTCCGATGCTTTCATCTTTGTGTATATTCAGTACTGTTACAACGGTTTTAACCTTTCCGAAAAGTCGTCCAGACGTAACCTACGCCGGCTGGAGTGACCGAGCGGTTCTAGGCGCTTCAGTCTGGTACCGCGCGATCGCTACGGTCGCAGGTTCGAATCCTGCCTCGGGCATGGATGTGTGTGATGTTCTTATGTTGTTTAGGTTTAAGTAGTTCTAAGTTCTAGGGGACTGATGACCTCAGTTGTTAAGTCCCATAGTGCTCAGAGCCATTTGAACCATTTTTGAACGTAGCCTACAAAAAATACTGTTGATCATCCTCCCTGATTCTTCAGCATACACGTGCCCACAGGTGGGAGACTTTTTTGCTGCTCTCGGACTTGTTTACTCAGTAAACCTTTCGAGGCGTGAAATACGTTGCTGTCCCATTGATTTTCAGTCCTTGGGGGGGTCTCGATCTCTACTGTATTGTCGTTTGTTATCTTCCTAATTCGGTTTCGTCCGCAATACATACAGAAGGATTTGTGACTCGCTAACTTGCTCTTCTGCGATGTTTTCCTCGTCTTTCGTGGAATTTAATTACTTTCAGCGAAGTTACCTTGTCTTATTGCACTCTCTTTGTTCATCACAAGGCAAAAATTTAACTTGCACGCACATGCTTGTCGAAGTGCACATCTCTTATATCGAATAACATGTCCCCCGGTTCGTCTTCAGCGTCACTGTGCAATGTTCCGTCTATTTTCTTCTGTTTCCACCATGAGAATCGCCTGACTTTCTATATCTGTAACGCAACTTTCATACCTTAGTTTTATCGTCAGTTCTCCATTCATGCATTCAAATTCATCTCTGCTCGAATCATCATCTTCCTGTGGTAAGTCTAACGTTGCATTTATCTATTTTCTTGTATGCTACGAGGGTAATCCCAAAAGTAATATCTCCTATTTTTTGTAAGTACATAGACCTATTTATTTCCACTATGGTTTACATCAGTTTACAGCTTGAACATTTAGCTATTTTTCGACATAATCACCATTTCTGTCGATGCATTTTTGTAGACGCTGTGGCAGTTTTTGTTGGCCCATGTCGTACCAGCTCGCCGCCATGCTGTTCAGAAAGTTATGAACCTCTTCTTTCACCTCGTCGTCGGAGCTGAATCGCTGGGACCACAATTAACGCTGACAGGTACTGTGAGATTTTGAAAAAACTCAAACAGGCAATTCAGAACCGGAGAAGAGAAATGTTGAGCAAGGGGGTACACATTCTCCATGACAACGCTCACCCACACATCGCTCGGCAAACAGTTGCTCTCCTGCAACAGTTTCAGTGGAACATAGTCACTGACCTACCCTATAGTCCTGACTTGGCGCCCAGTTCCCTAGGTTAAAAGAACATTTGGCCGGAAAGCGATTCAGCTCCGACGACGAGGTGAAAGAAGAGGTTCGTAACTTTCTGAAAGGCGTGGCGGCGAACTGGTATGACATGGGCATACAAAAACTGCCACAGCGTCTACAAAAATGCACCGACATAAATGGTTATTATGTCGAAAAATTGCTAAATGTTCAAGCTGTAAACTGATGTAAACCATTGTAGAAATAAAGTGGTCTCTGTACTTATAATAAAATAGGAGATCTTACTTTTGGGATTACCCTCGTACAAGTACAGTACAACTCTGTAGAATTTCAGAAAACTGAGCCTAAGGATCATCTTCACCATCAGATTACGTATAACCAGAAAACTGGCACTGAATGTGTGTGTGTGTGTGTGTGTGATTGACACATAAGTCAGCTTCGACATGTTCCTTAATTTTTGCACACTTCCCCTGCACTGCACCACATACTCTCATTCTTTGCACTCTGAACATCAGTCACTTGGTTCCCTTATCACACATTTTGTAGCATTCCTTTTCAAGTGCCGAGACTTGCGAGTCCAGAATACATGGTACTGATATGTCACACAGTGTCACATTAACTGTGGGATATGCAGTGTCCTCCGTTTGGTTGTTGAACTTCATGACAACTTCTGACGGTTGCCTTTTTAACTCTTATCAATTCATGAGTCAGACTCTTTGAAGTTGGTTACCATCTAACGGCGAAGTTGGAGCCTCGGCCACTAATGATATCTACTATTTCTATCTCTATCGTTGTCCCAATGATTTCTTCGTTGACATGAACTGTGTATCTCTATAATTTCTGTGACCTCTCTTTGTTGAGCATCAGATGCTCTGATTCCGTCTTTCAGTCCACGGGAATTGTTCTTACGGCACTTATCCCTGCTCTTTTGTGGTAGATGCCTCATTCACCAGTTCGCTTTCGGTGGTTCATGTCGTACCTGTCCGTAGTGGGTTGGTGCAGACTGTACGGGCTCTCCAATTTCTACACTGTGATCATACCCAATTTATCCAATAGGTATAGGGGCACGCTGATGTCGTTCATTCCCTGACCTGCAAGCGTACTATCCTTCTCTATTCCGTTAGGCAACTTCACCTATCAGGTTTTTATTAATGCTTTCTGCTCAAATGGTGTGAAAGAACACGTTTTGTTTCACCATCTTTTTGACGAACTGAATGAGATTGCGACGTGACTCAGGGAAAGTCTTCGTCATCAAAATTCCTATGTCACGTGCTCCTGTTTCTCTTCCTCCCAGTGTTGAATTCTTCAGAAGGTCTGCATTTTGCCGTGAGTACTTGCTCTTTCTTCTCGGAGATGCCTCCATATTATATTCATTTTATATCCTGAAAACCATGACCTCGGAAGACCATCTTGAAGTTGTTCGATACAAATTTTTCGATGCAGGCTGTTCGACTGGTCTGGAAATAGCACTTATGTCTCTACATATATAAAATGTATGCGAATTTCATTCTCTCCGATCTGTTGGTAAACCACTCCTATGGGTACTGCTGGCTCTACATTCGCAATTATACTGAATCGCGCTTATATAGCAGCGTTTGTTGGTTAGCTGACATAAAACTTCTTTCTCTTTCCACCCATCTTCTTTGCCCATTATTGTTTCTCCGATTCTAGTACTATTCCCCGAACATCTGCTCCGTTCTCTTTCCTTGAATAATTCTTCTATTGTTTCTCGATTTCGACGGCTGATGCACGTTACGTAATAAAAATATCCCGTTTTGTTTCTTCAGTTCTTTCCATTGTCCGTTACTTCGTTCTTTCGTTCTCTTATAAGGTCTACACTTTGCGCAATTCAGGTATAAAGCCCTTCAACACTTGAAGGCAACGCCCATAATTTACTGATGCAACTGCTCACTTGTTCGTCAGTTATTTGATTTGTTTCCTCCTCAGACTTTTTCATTTCTTCCCTGATCTTCTTGTCCATTTCTACAAATTTTTTCGTCAAACCCTTTTACGTGACCTGCTAGCCTTTCTCTGTCAAAGAGAAATATTCCCTATTTTCCTTCAACTGTTCCTCTGTCTTCTTATGTCGCATCTCACTCTTCTCGTCTTGTTGCTTACTGATGAGTGGTCGTGCCGCAAAATTTTCTTTCGTCTTTTTGAGACGCCTGTCGCTTGCTTCGCACTTTTTCTTATTTTCCAATGCCATTTCGATCAGAAACGATAGGAGATCAAATGGTGGCGGTGATGGGATTGTTAGAACTTGATCCATAATACTCTGTTTTACATCCTCGCGTCGAGTGACTATTATCAGCAATTACTGATGGAGTAGTTACTTCCCTATCGGTTTCGTTCATTTTTTCCCATACAACGTGCACGGACATGGGTTAATGTCGGCATACCCAAACACTGACGTAAGTAAAACATTTTCTTGACAATTGTGAAATTTCTAATCTACGCACACCATGAAGCACCATATTAAACTACTAAAAGTTCAAACACACAAAATTGTTCCCGAAAAAGTGCAACATCCAGACTCAGGACACTGACTTACTCTACTTACCTGACTTCTTCTTGCTGCAGAGAAGCACAAATTTGTACAGTGCACTTACCTTACTTCTAGCTTATTTGCGTGAAGTTCGTTATTATTGGGGTCTTAGCATATACTGTTCCGATAAAAAACTTAGGAGATGAACTCATTACTGAAACTGTAGGGAAAAATTCTTAAGGATTGTCCTATAAAATGTGATTGCGAAAATCATAAGACTACCAGGGATCCGAAAATTCTTATTCAAGGTCGCAAGTTCCTATTTTTCAACCTCAAATGTTACTGCGTAAATAAGAGGATCGCGAGTTTTCGAAAATTCCTTCTGGATAAGAGTCGCAATATTCCCATGTGAGATACCAATTCAGCAACTTAGCATGGCTTTGCGAGGCTCCAGATTCTATCCCCGGTGACATACAGTGACAGAAAACACCTCATAATATAATGCGAATTAAAATAAAATAAGGTTGCGCAACTTATAAAGGCAAGTGTTTTCTTATTCTCCTCTGAAAATCTCAGCGAAGTTTACCTGGCTGTAACACTTTGTAGGGATATGAAATGGAAGGATCGCATATGCTTAATTATAGATAAATTAGCTGGTAACTGGGGTTCATTTTAGAATACTACAGAAATTAAATCAATTTACAAATGAGACTGGTCCTAAAATATTACTATAGTTTGAAAGACCCGTGCCAAATAGAACTAACAGGGGTAATGAACGGGCACAAAGGAGGGCAACACGAGTCATCACAGATTTTTCTGACCCATGGACGAGTGTCATGAAGATGTTAAAATTACTGGCTCACGCGTGAAGATATACGATATCATCATATGAAAACCTAATTAACAACATTTTAGAACGAAATTTAAGTGATGAATCCAACGATATAGGTCCGCAGCACGTGGTCGTGCGGTAGTGTTCTCGCTTCCCACGCTCGGGTTCCCGGGTTCGATTCCCGGCGGGGTCAGGGATTTTCTCTGCCTCGTGATGACTGGGTGTTGTGTGACGTCCTTAGGTTAGTTAGGTTTAAGTAGTTCTAAGTTGTAGGGGACTGATGACCATAGATGTTAAGTCCCATAGTGCTCAGAGCCATTTGAACCATTTTTTTTCTAACAATATATTACAACCCTCTGTATACCGTTTCCATAGAGATCACGAAGACAAGGTTACAGAGAACAGGCACACTTCTGAGCAATCATTCTTCCCGTATTTAATATGTGAATGGAACGGGTGAAAGTCCTAATAACTGGTACAATAGGACGCACCCTTTGCCACGCACTTTAAAGTGTTTCGCGTAGTGCCGATATAGATGTGAGTGAATGTGACAGAAATGTGTGTCTGTGAGAGTCGTAGTGAGTTCTTAATTTCAGTTTTCGAAACCGTGGTGGAATGAACAGGGTGTTCCACGACGAATGGTTAAATTAAGGGTTATGACAGGAACTATTCTAGAAACTATGGCCTCTAAATTACATACCTTAAGATTTATGAGCACTCATTTCATCTTCAATATTGTGAAACATCTATCTCCTACTACAAGCTCTTTGCTTTCTGTAGTTTTAGAGGCGGTAGTATGGGCTAAAACAAGAAATATGTCCGGTAATCAAGGGCTCCAAAACGCATACCTTAAGAGCTATGGGTAGTTGTTCATCTTCGCTACTGAGAAACACCTGTCTCCCAGTGTTGAAGTGCTCATACCTCTTACGGTATGCAATTTAGAGCCTACGTTGACTAGATTTTTTGCTTCAAATAATAGTTCCTACCATGTCCCTGAGTACTGACCATTCGTCCTGACACACTCTCTATTCTTATATATCTCTGTATCATATTCCCTCACGTTATCGTAAATCGTTATTAATATGCACTTAATTTCGCACAGATATGCATTCCTGGAAGGAGGGGGGGGGGGTTGGTTTCCCAGTGGATTTAGTTACATAATAGCAGAAATCCCCGTGACGAAGCTGTGAGTTCCATACTTACAATGGCATCATAAAAATTCTATCAAGGCAGTATATGGGATCTATTACTAAGATTTCCATAAAGCAAAACAATTTGTGTTTGATTAACTTCTCATGGTTGGGATTCACAGTCATACAATATTTCTTAAAAGACATCATAGCCGCCGTTGACTGTATGAAATATTTATTATTACAATTGCAATTTCGGGCCTTAAGGCCATTTTCAAGTAACACTGCAAAAGTTACATTCTGTCAGATAGTCTCATATTGTGACAGAATGTAACTTTTGTAGTGTTCTTGAAAATGGCCCTAAGGCCGAAATTTCAATCGTAACAATTAATATTTCATACCATTTTTGTTTGTTTGAAACTGTCAGACTACTTCGAATGGGATTTCATGTTACACTTGTCTTGCATCCGTTTAATACGTGTCTCTTTGAATGTCTGTGCACGTTTTCTTGTATTTCACTACTGCACTACGGTAATTACATGACTACAATTGAATTTTCACGACATTTTCAAAATGAGAGCTGAAATCTCGAAACTAGTTACCTTCTGTATAAATGGTATTAAATCACAAATGCTTTTGGAATATATCCGTATCACTTTTCCAGTATTAGTCCATTTTTAGTGCACTGATCAGAAATGATAATAAACTGACACATTTTGGTCAACATGCCTAATTTCATATAGCCTTAAGAAGCTACGTTTTACTTTGATCGGAATGTGTATAAACTTTACACAGTCACAAAGTACACGGGGAGTTATGCTAAAAAGATCTCTGAGGTTAGCTCACACACCTGGAAACATAAAACTTAAATCTTTAAAATTTATCGTTTCTTTGCGTTGAGTTGCACATGCATTTTTTATGATATGACTAGTTTCGAGCCCGCATCTCGTGGTCGTGCGGTAGCGTTCTCGCTTCCCACGCCCGGGTTCCCGGGTTCGATTCCCGGCGGGGTCAGGGATTTTCTCTCCCTCGTGATGGCTGGGTGTTGTGTGCTGTCCTTAGGTTAGTTAGGTTTAAGTAGTTCTAAGTTCTAGGGGACTTATGACCACAGCAGTTGAGTCCCATAGTGCTCAGAGCCATTTGAACCATTTGACTAGTTTCGATAAATTTGATCATCTATGTACATACGCAAGTAACCGTCGTATCCTTATGGAACTATTTTACATAAATCTGCATTCAGGTCAACAATGTCTCGTAGGTTTGACATTCAGGGTGAATCTGGGCTATAATTTAAGAAAAAGCGCAGAAGACAAACACGAGTACGACTAAACTAATTTAATCTAGTTTCGGATAATAATTTGTTAATCATAGAAGATAGGCTACATAGCATTCAGCTGTCGTTCTTATCTCTTATATCCGGTATTTTTCACTACATCAAGTGATGTGTGCTATTTTCACATTCAACGAGAGTTTACAAATGAAACCTGAATAAACGGCAACTTTACAACTAACTTGATTCGAGGGCCCACTGAATGCTTCATACTGCAGAAAGCTCCCTCGTAATTCCTCAAACTGCATTGGTGTATTAAGGCATAATGTACTGGATTATTAAAACGAAAGTAAGGCTGCGGAAGATTACGTCTTATCCAGACCCATGGAGTGGTTCCGAAATAGAACTTCCTCTCTCCAGTCGAGCTTGCCCACTGCGCTGTTGGCAGGTCTGGTGCACAGTGTGAATCAGCCAGGAAGAATCACTTGAGCAAACACTAAATATGAAAGACATTTTGAAGTGATCCACTTCGGCTGTTTTTTCACAAGATCGGATAATAGATCAATTGCACAACTCACACACACCTACTGCGCTTGAAGCTGACCAATCGTGCAATGTACAATAAATTGAATAATTTTCAAAAGTAGCAGAGGTGGATGATTTTCGTAGCACGTATTGTGAATATGCATCCAGACTACCGTAAATACACAGAATATTTCAAAAAGAATACACGTATTCGGAAAGCATTTTTTTTCCCTCAATCAACTGACTAGTTTAAAACAACCCGCCACGGATTTCTTTCCTGTGCCAATCTCTTCACCACTGAGTAGCATTTGCAATCTACGCCTCAGTTATTTGCTGGATGTATACCAGTCTCTGTCTTCCTCTACATTTTTTACCTTCCACAGCTCCCTCTAATTCCACGGAAGTCATTCCTTAATATCTTGACAGATGCCTTACCATCCTCTCCCTTCTTGTCAATGTTTTCCTTATATTCCTTTCCTCTCCTATTTTGCGGAGAACGTCCTTATTCCTTACCTTATCAGACCACCTGAATCTCAACATTTTTCTGTAGTACCACATCTCAAATCCTTCAAATCTCTTCTGTTCCACTTTTTTCTCACAGTCCTTGTTTCACTGCCGTACAATGCTGTGCTCCAGACATACATTCTCAGAAATTTCTTCCTCAAAATAAGGCCTATGTTTCGTACTAGTAGACTTCAGTCTTTTACGACTGCTAGGGTGCCTTTAATGTCCTCCTTGCTCCAGCCGTCATGGGGCATTTTGCTGCCTAGATGGCAGAATTCCTTAACTGTGTCTATTTCGTGATCACCAATCCTGATGTTAAGTTTCTCGCTGCTCTTATTTCTACCACTTCTCATAATTTTCGTCTGTCTTCGATTTATTCTCAGTCCGTTACTGCACTCATTAGACTGTTCATCCATTCAGCAAATCCTGTAATTCTTCTTCACTTTCACTGTGGATAGCAATGTTATCAGTGGGTCTTATTGTTTATATCCTTTCACCTCGGACTTTACTTCCTCCCTTCAATCTTTCTTTTATTTCCGTCGTTACTTCTTCGCTGTACATATTGAACATCAGGTGTGAAAGGCTCCATCCCTCTCTTACAACCTTTTTAAACCGAGCACTTCGTTCTTGATCTTCTACTCTATTGTTCCCTCTTGGCTTTTGTCCATATTGTATATCACCCTCCTTTCCGTATAGCTTACCCACATTTTTCTCATAATTTCGAACACCTGTCAGCGATTGACATCGTTGAACGCTTTTTTCAGTTCGACAAATTCTATGAACGTGTCTTGATTTTCTTTAGTCTTGCTTCCATTATCAACCGCAATGTCAGAACTGCCTTTCTGGTGTCTTTATCTTTCCTAAGGCCAAACTGATAGTCATCTAAAACCTCCGTAGTTTTCTTTTCCACACTTCTGTGTATTATTATTGTCAGAAACTTGGATGTATGTGCTGTTAAACTGATGCAATCTTATGGATTGTATAGATGATATTTTTCCGAATGACTGATGGTATATCGGCCGTCTCCGAAAGCAAATACACGTAAACTGTAAGACATAACACTACGAAACTTTGGACACATATTTACGAACCTCTCAGGTTTAGATAACTGATATTCAATTTGTCCTCCACCAGCTTCGCAAAAAGTATCACATCGATATTTTAATTCCTCCCATATTCGGCAAGCGTGTCCATTGTCTATTGTTACGGTTGTACAGACCCGGTTCTTCAGCTCTTCTAGGTTATGTTGTAGTGTTGGTGCGTAAGCGTTTGTCCTCAACGTGATCCCACAGCTAAAGGTCACAAGGCGTCAAATCAAGTGACCGACGCAGACTGCTGAGAAGTTCTAAGTCGCTGACCTTTCGAAAGCCAATCCAACGACTGTTTCCTTCACACACACATCCTGTGTCTACAGACTGTCCATACCATCTGCGACTGGTACATACATTCGGAAGATCAGTTTGGCACCTCAGCCGTAAACGTCTTTGCATTGCGATCTCGGAATTACAGTTCACAAACTAGAGAATACAAAATGATTTCAGCTGTGGAGTATATTTTGTAACATGTGGCCGTAACCAAGCAAACAGAAGATAATCAACATGTAGCAGTGATGAATATATAATTATATTCGTTCCTCCAATAAGCGAGCCGGGGATCACTGGTCGATAGTTTTGACAATTTAATACTTTGTAATGCGAACATACGTTTTAGAACACCCAATGTCGGTAGCCAAGGGTTGCTCTTTTCTTCACATCTTCACGACGAATGTACTGTGCACTGTTGTCTCCTAAGATGCCAGCGTTGCAGAAATACGATCTTGGTTTGACGAATATTCAAGTAACATAGGTTGAAACGTAACAATCAACAACACTGCATTTCGGTAGCTGTGTGTGAATTAACCATTAAAACGTACCTTTAGGTGGAATATGTCATACCTGCAGAATGTGCAAACTGAAGGTGTAAGGGGGAGAAAGGAAAAGGAAGGGGTTACTGATCAGTAATCGCTTATCCTTCCTTTCTCCCCCTGCACTCTCAATTTACGTATAATGTATCACAGTTGTGGATCACGCTTGGTGTCTGTTCTTTCGGACATATCTGGAAGAACAGACATCACGTGTTCATATATCTGTAGAAATTTGTGGTTTCTGTTGCTCCCCGATTTGAGGACCAGGTAACGGTTGGAGCACGAGTTTCGCAGTATTAACCTGAAAATTCCTGAGCGTTATTCACTTTTAGTCCGGCTTGCTGACATCAGTAAAATAACGAGGTACGCGCAACATGCGTTTTTCAATAATTAGTCGTTGATCACGATTTTCCAGGAGAGGGTGTAAAATTTTTGTAGGACTATTATTTCACTGCAGTTGTGTCTTAACGAGTTCGCACCGAGCGAGATTTATTTTATTTATTTATTTATTTATTGTTCCGTGGGACCAAATTAAGGAGAAATCTCCATGGTCATGGAACGAGTCAATACATGAAATTATAACACGATATTAGAAACAGATAAAATGAAATATAGAAAAAAAACATATTCAGGTGACAAGTCATAAGTTTAAATGAAAACAATCAACAATGTAACACTGGAATTTGCTTAATTTTTTAGCTCTTCCAGGAGCTCCTCGACAGAATAGAAGGAGTGAGCCATGAGGAAACTCTTCAGTTTAGACTTAAAAGAGTTTGGGCTACTGCTAAGATTTTTGAGTTCTTGTGGTAGCTTATTGAAAATGGATGCAGCAGAATACTGCACTCCTTTCTGCACAAGAGTCAAGGAACTGCATTCTACATGCAGATTTGATTTCTGCCTAGTATTAACTGAGTGAAAGCTGCTAACTCTTGGGAATAGGCTAATATTGCTAACAACAAACGACATTAAAGAAAATATATACTGTGAGGGCAATGTCAGAATTCCCAGATTTTTGAATAGGGGTCGACAAGAGGTTCTCGAACTTACACCACATATAGCTCGAACAGCCCGTTTTTGAGCCAAAAATACCCTTTTTGAATCAGAAGAATTACCCCAAAAAATAATACCATACGACATAAGCGTATGAAAATATGCGAAGTAGACTACTTTTCGTGTTGAAGTGTCACTTATTTCAGATACTGTTCTAATGGTAAATAAAGCAGCATTTAGTTTCTGAACAAGATCATGAACATGGGCTTTCCACAACAGCTTACTATCTATCCGTACGCCTAGGAACTTGAACTGTTCCGTCTCGCCTATAACATGCCCATTCTGTCTGATTAAAATGTCAGTTCTTGTTGAATTGTGAGTTAGAAACTGTAAAAACTGAGTCTTACTGTGATTTAGCATCAAATTATTTTCCACAAGCCACGAACTTATTTCATGAACTAAATTATTTGTTACTGTTTCAATATTACACACAAGATCCTTCACTATCAAGCTGGTGTCATCAGCAAACAGAAATATTTTTGAATCACCTGTAATACTAGAAGGCATATCATTTATATAAATAAGAAACAGCAGTGGCCCCAGCACCGACCCTTGGGGAACGCCCCACTTAACAGTGCCCCATTGGGACTGAACATCACTACCACTCTCAATATTGCGGAGAATTACCCTCTGCTTTCTGTTCTTAAAGTAAGAGGCGAACCAATTGTAAGCTACTCCCCTTACTCCATAATGGTCCAACTTCTGCAGTAATATTTTGTGGTCAACACAGTCAAAAGCCTTCGTTAAATCAAAGAAAACACCTAGCGTTCGCAACCTTTTATTTAATCCGTCGAAAACCTCACAGAGAAAAGAGAATATAGCATTTTCAGTTGTTAAACCATTTCTAAAACCAAACTGAACATTTGACAGCAAATTATGTGAATTTAAATGCTCCAGTAACCTTGTATATACAACCTTCTCGATAACTTTAGCAAACACCGATGGCATAGAAATAGGTCTAAAATTGTCAACATTATCAATGTCTCCCTTTTTATAAAGTGGCTTCACTACCGAGTATTTTAATCGATCAGGAAACCGACCACTCCTAAAGGAAAAGTTACAGATATGGCTAAGTACTGGGCTAACATACATAGAACAATACTTCAGTATTCTGCTAGATACCCCGTCATATCCATGAGAGTTCTTGGTCTTTAGTGATTTAATTATTAACTCAATCTCCCTCTTGTCAGTATCATGGAGGAGCATTTCAGGTAACAGTCTCGGAATACTTTTTTCTAAGAGCGCTATATGATTCCCTGTTGGAATTAGGTTTCTATTTAGTTCACCTGCTATATTCAGAAAGTGATTATTAAATACTGTACATATATGCGACTTATCAGTAACACGGACATTCCCACTACGCACTGATTCTATATCCTCGACCTGTCTCTGCAGACCAGCAACTTCCTTTACGACTGACCATATGGTTTTAATTTTATCCTGAGACTTAGCTATTCTATCTGCATACCACATACTTTTTGCCTTCCTAATAACATTTTTAAGCACCTTACAATACTGTTTGTAATGGGCTGCTGCATTTAGATTTTGACTGTTTCTAACGTTTTGATATAATTGCCACTTTGTTCTACAAGATATTCTTATCCCTCTAGTCAGCCACCCAGGCTGCCTGTTTGTGCTAGTACCCTGTTTTAAACGTTGTAACGGAAAGCAACTTTCAAAGAGCATGAGAAAGGTCTTTAGAAAAGCATTATATTTATCGTTTACTGTCTCAGCGCTATAAATATCTTGCCACTCTTGTTCCTTTATAAGGTTTACAAAGGTCTCTGCAGCAACCGGATCAGCTTTCCTGAACAGCTGATGACTATATTTAACACGAGTTGCAGCATAAAAATCTTTTAAAGTTAAAATTTGCGCATCATGATCTGAAAGGCCATTCACCTTTTTTCTAACAGAATGCCCTTCTAGTAATGAGGAATGAACAAAAATGTTGTCTATGGTTGTTCTACTGTTCCCTTGCACTCTCGTTGGAAAGAATACGGTTTGCATAAGATTATATGAATTAAAGAGGTCTACCAGCATCCTCTTCCTTGCACAATCACTTATACAATTAATATTGAAGTCACCACATATAACTAACTTTTTGTATTTCCTATAAAGTGAACCAAGAACCTCCTCTAGCTTTAGCAAAAATGCTGTGAAATCGGAGTCTGGGGATCTATAAATAACAACAGTTACAAGTTTAACTCCGTTAAATTTAACCACACCTGCACAACATTCAAACACCTTTTCAGTGCAGTACTTTGAAACATCAATTGACTCAAATGCGATGCCGTTTTTCACATACATAGCTACTCCCCCACACCGCAAAGAGCTCCTCGAAAAGCAGCCAGCCAACCTGTATCCTGGTAAAGGAAGCCTCTGAATTATCTCCTTATTTAAGAAGTGTTCAGATATACCAATAATTTCAGAGTCAACATCTATAAGCAGTTCACTAACTTTATCCATAATACCTTGTATATTTTGATGAAATATACTAATTCCCTCATTACTCGGATACCTAAGCTTTGTCAAAAGTGATTCCCTTGTTAGAGAGACTTCCCTTAAGCAGGAATACCTATCAGCTGACTTCAATCTAAAAAAGGTGCAGCTCTAACACACACTACTGCAGGAATTTTCCCATGAGTGATCCCACCAACCCCACCTATGCTGTCACCTATAAGCTTTGCCAACCTCCCCTTCCCATACCTGTTGAGGTGCAGGCCGTGTCTAGTGAAACCCGTCCTGCTGATAGACTCCACCGACACCACTGAAATGTGACCCATGCTTTCTGTCATCAGCGCACCCCCAAGTCTCATGTTATTACGCCTGACGGCTGTATTAAGATGAGGCCGATCGTGACGCTGAAACAGTTCCACGAAATGCACATTCGTGTTGCCAGTCTGAGTGGCTATCTTTTCCAGGTCACCATCTATGTTATACTCCCCATCCCTACCAATACTATTACCAGCCCCACCCACAATCACTACCTGATCCTCTTTAGTAAAATCCCTACATAACCCCCCTATGTTAACAGTCACCTGAGCCAACCCTGCATTAGGCTTCACAATGCTGGTGACCTGGTACTCACTTCCCAGCACTTCCTGCAACTGCTGGCCTACACCTCTGCCATGTGAACTACCTAACAGCAGAACCTTCTTCTTCCTCTTCGACTTTGCAACTGTTCTAGGCACAGTAACTACTGAGGTCTGCTGCATACTTCCTACATCTACAGCTACTAGAGATTCCTCTCCACTAGACTCTGACAGTTGGTCATATCTATTGTAAACACCAATAGTAAAACTATCTGAAAATCTTCTTCTCTTAGCAGATCTCTTGCCAACAGCCAGCTCCCATTCCCCAACCCCCTTCTCCCTCCTCATCCTATCTAGCTCCTCCTGTGCGTTTTTCAACTGCACCTGAAGGGCACAGATCTTACGCTCCTGCTCCTCTATCAGTTTACTCTTGCTACATAACCTGCAGTTCCAGGAGAGGATCTCACCAGAATGCCCACTGGCTTCCCCACTGCATTCCCCCCAGTGAAAATACTTCGAACAAGTGTCACACCGCAATCCACTACTCACGAACCTACGGCAAAGCCCACACTTCTCACTCATGGTAAAATTTTACTTTTTCTAAGTTCCGCTACTACAATAAGAAGATGCTAAAAACCTGACTACAATAATCACAAACTTACTCTACAAGGGAAGTAACTACTATTATTAACAGTATTAATAAACAACAAATGTGAATATAACAAAAGACTAATACAGAAAGAGAATCAAACGTCTAATCACACAGTAACGAGCTGTAAACAGTTCCCAAAAGGTTCTTCTGAAATTATTTCACCAGAAAACACCACGAACACCGGTTGAAGACTACTAAAGTTCCTAAATAAATCACTATGCACAAACAATTAATTAGTACTTAGCTTTCGATGCGCCGCTACAGCTGCAACTCTAGCAATGCTAGTATGGTTAGCATACTGGACTCGCATTCGTGATACGTCGATTCAAAACCGCGTCCGGCCATCCTGATTCAGGTTTTCCGTGATTTACCTAAATCGCTTCAGGCAAATGCCGGGATGACTCCTTTGAAAGGGCATGGCCGACTCTGTTCGCCATCCTTCTCTCATCCGATGGGACCGATGACGTCACTGTTGGGTCCGCTCCCGCCAAGTCAGTCAGCTGGTTCTCTTCGTATCGAATAACTTGGCCATACAGAGCAGGGCAGGTTGCGAAACGTCGGCTTCATTTGGTCATACAAAAATAATTGTGTTTTTAGGTTTCGTACTGCTCTGGCGGCCAGCGGTGGGAAATAAATAATATTTATAGTAACAATAAAAATTGGACAATAATAAAACATAGACGTAGTAGTGGGGACAAATTATAGTTAAAAGTAGTAGGTGATTGTCCGGTTAATACAAGAGGAGCAACAGGAATCCAGTGCATTGCCCCATTGAGCTCCCAGATTTTCCCTCGTTTCATGCGTGCAGAGAGCTCGTTTGACACGCGCCGTACACCATTAACGTGCTTGCGCTCATTAGGCAAATCGAAAATGGATATGCAGACATGACGTAGCTGACAGTAATGTGGTCGGACGTTCCTGCTTTATGTATGCAGTGACATATTCTCAAATACAGAGCATTTCCTCGCGCAAGACATAATAACAACGTATCGTTTACTATCATTGCCGGCCGCGGTGGTCTAGCGGTTCTAGGCGCTCAGTCCGCAACCGCGCGACTGCTACGGTCGCAGGTTCGAATCCTGCCTCGGGCATGGATGTGTGTAATGTCCTTAGGTTAGTTAGGTTTAAGTAGTTCTAAGTTCTAGGGGACTGATGACCAGAGATGTTAAGTCCCATAGTGCTCAGAGCCATTTGAACCATTTTGAACTATCATTAAAATGTAAATCGGTATCCAGCAATATAGCGCTCCAAGACGTTCTTCATGCCTAAATGCAGATTACTAATTCTTCTTCTTTGATTGTTTTGAGGTTTAATAGTCGAGGAAAAGTAGTAGCCGATTACTACCACACGGAAACTTGTCTTTCCGTTACACAGATGACTGATAATCCGGGAAGTACTGATGTAGATTTGAGAGACGACATTGCATAGACATACCCTGAAGAGCCAAAGAAACTGACAAACCTGCCTGATATCGTGTACGGTCAGGGCAAGCCAGCAGAAGTGCCGCAACACGATGTGACATGGACTCGACTAATGACTGAAGTAGTGCTGCAAGGAACTAACACCTGCAGGGCTGACCTAAATCCGTAGGAGTACGAGGGCGTGGATATCTCTTCTAAACAGCATATTGCGAGGCATCCCAGATATGCTCTATAATGATCGTGTCTGAGGCGTTTGGTGGTCAGAAGAGGTGTTTAAACTCAGAAGGGTGTCCCTGAAGCCACTCTGTAGCAATTCCGGAGAAGTGGGGTGTCGAATTGTCCTGCTGGATTTGCCCAAGTCCGCTGGAATGGACAATCCACATGAATGGATGCAGGCGATCAGACAAAATGCTTACGTACGTGTCACCTGTCAGGGTCGTATCTACAAATATCAGGGGTCCCATATCACTCCAACTGCACACGCCCTACACCATTACAGAACCGCCACCAGCTTGAAGAGTCCCTTGCGTCATGCAGGATCCATGGACTCATGAAGTTGTCTCCATAACCGTACACGTCCATCCACTCAATACAATTTGAAACAAGACTTGTTCAACCAGGCCACATAGTTGCAGTCATCAACAGTCCAGTGTCGGTGTTGACGGGCCGAGGAGAGGCGTAAAGCTTTGTGTCGTGCATTCAGCAAGGGTACATTAGTGGGCCTCCAGCTCCGAAAGCCCAGATCGATGAATGGTTCGCACACTGAGACTTGTTGATGGCCCAGCATTCAAATCTGCAGCAATTTGCCGAAGGGCCGCACGTCTATCACGTTGAATGATTCTCATCTGGCGTCGTTGGTCCCGTTCAAAAATGGTTCAATGGCTCTGAGCACACTGGGACTAAATATCTGAGGTCATCAGTCCCCTATATCTTAGAACTACTTAAACCTAACTAACCTAAGGACATCACACATCCATGCCCGAGGCAAGATTCGAATCTGCGACCGTTGCGGTTGCGCGGTTCCAGACTGCAGCGCCTAGAACCGCTCGGCTACACCGGCGATGGCTGGTCCCGTTCTTACACGATCTTTCTACGGCCGCAGCAACCTCGGAGATTTGATGTTTTACCGGATTCTTGATATTCGCGGTACAATCGTGAAATGGTCGTAGTGGAAAATCCCCACTCCATCGCTGCCTCGGAGAAGCTGGGTCTCATTGCTCGTGCGCCGACTTTAACACCACATTCAAACTCACTTAAATCTCCATAAGCTGCCATTGTAGTAGCAGCAACCGATCTAAGAACTGCGCCAACTGGTGTCTTACATAGGCGTTGCCGACCGCAACGACGTATTCTGCCTGTTTATATATCTCTGTATTTGAATATGGCTGCCTGTACTGTTTCCTTTGTCACTTAATTATATGTATATCTATATCAATAAGTTGAGGACGACCAAAGATCCATTATTTCAGAGCGAATGCGCACCAAGCCCGAATCGAAAATGGCGAATGAAGGGCTCATGTGTAGGTGAAGCTATGCTAGTAGGCTGGAAATTGGGTGGGACGGGAAACGTGCTCGGATGGTCGAGGCAGTTACGGCGACCACAATACCACTCATTTCCATAATGGGAATTACCATAGGGAGGGGTGATAGATTATGCGCACCCTAAAAAATGTCCTAAGAAACGCAAAACTAATTGCCGCTAACTTGTTTTGACAACATTCTTTTGAAAGACAAAATGATATATTAGAAGTAGGTCCAGAACTTACTCTTAGCAATATCAAGACACTATTACCAACTGTACTATGACCAACATGCAATTCGTTAACTGACAACATACTTTTTAAAGAAATATTGATGTGTAAGTAAACTCCTGAATCAGAAAATACTGAATATGGCATTCACTGGGGAAAGTGAAATCTATTATTAAGAAGTAAATTCTTGGGGTAGGCTCAACTGAAAACTTTGAATCGTTTCTAGAACCTTATAGACGAATTTATTAAAAACAATAAACTTTTTCAAAATTTTAAAAATATAACAAGCAGACTACATTACAATATTTTCAAAAGGTGTGAATAAAGTGCCTCCCCCCCCCTCCCCCGCCTGTCCCCACACTTGGTTTTCCGAGGGTTAATTGGCAGATCCGGGTTCAAGTCCTGGTCGGGAAAAACTCTCACCTGTTACCATCGATTCACTTCAGTGCTCAAATGCGACTAAAGCCATTGAAAACCTTTAATAAATACGCATGTAGTGATGTTCAAGCACTAGCTTTTACCACAGTACAATGTCTGGGAAGTTTACGGTACGATTATGTGTCATATTATTAGCATGTTTCATATTCTTAGCATGTTTCACGATGGAAGTTGGTTAATCACAGTAAAAGGTTTCAAATGTAATCGCGGTTTATAGTGTGCCTGTTTTGTCCAGGCGGATTCAATTAAAAAAAAAAACCTGAAGGTATTGAACTAAATATAACAAGAATTAAATTACAAGGAAATCCAGACCATTAGCTGCTAACAGGCGTTGATAAATATCAACGGGAAACGTTGAAAATGTGCGCCCCGACCGGGACTCGAACCCGGGATCTCCTGCTTACATGGCAGACGGTCTGTCCAACTACACCATCATTTCTTTCTTTTAATCGTATTTTGTTCCATATCGTTCGTTGAATTTGTTCGAGGCGGACGTCCGATGACACCCGGTCAGGTTCTTCATTGATCCGTTCATTAAATTCTTTTGTTACAGAGGGTAGCGAACCCTCTGACCGTACACGCTGACTTACCACGCCAGCTAGCGATCGAGGACACAGAGGATAGTGCGACTGCAGGAACTTACCTCTGGCACGCTCCCCGTGAGACTCACGTTTCCATCTTACTGTCTACACACTACATTTTTAGTGCCCCTGCCAAATATACTCATTACTCGCGGCAGTCAATCCTCCGATTCCCGTAAGTGTTCGAGCAATGTGACTGCATCCGCACTCAAGAAGATCAATGGCCGGTAGGCCTTATCTATAAGAAGATGGTATCTTTTCTTTCGGACATGTACGAGCTATGTGAGTGCATCCGTACTGAAGAAGATCATTAGAAGGTAAGCCGTACCTATATGAAGATGGTATCTGTTCTTTCTGACATGTCCGAAAGAACAGACACCATCTTCATATAAATATAACAAGGTCGACCAAAAACAATTACAACCAGAAGCGATCGTCACCTTTTTCACAATAGGCACCAGAATCCAACTACTCCGAAACTTGGGAACGTCCGTCTGACACCACACAACCCAAACTATACTCAAGTCATTATTGTGAAGCTAATCTCATCATGTACTGGATAATAGTGTGTGCTCCATTACTACTATGTTGTAGCAATCATCAAAGGTAATGAGTATAATAACATCTTGGAATTTTTATTTCAGTTTTCGGAACAACTTTCAACTCCTGGTTACATTTTAAGTATAAACTTACATCCTACACGCTTTCAAGACTTTAATCTTACACACACTTTCAAAACGACTACAGACGCAGAATAAAATCCGTTCCGTCATAATATTCCTTGATATTATACATACGTATATTGTTCAAGTATAAAACGAGGGTAACGTTGGTAGGTACCGTGTCCTTCTACTGGTTTAATTTTGCTTGTTCTCTTCGGTATTCAGTGCATACTAATATTAGTTTGCCGAAATGGACATTTTATGTCTCCACTTTGATATTGTTTAAATGACCGTGATGGTATCCATGTCCTAACTACGTTTCTACACTACTGGCCATTAAAATTGCTACACCAAGAAGAAATGCAGATGATATACGGGTATTCATTGGACAAATATATTGTCGTAACCAAAACCGCCGGCCGCTGGTGGCCGAGCGGTTCTGGCGCTACAGTCTGGAACCGCGCGACCGCTACGGTCGCAGGTTCGAATCCTGCCTCGGGCATGGATGTGTGTGTTGTCCTTAGGTTAGTTAGGTTTAAGTAGTTCTAAGTTATAGGGGACTTATGACCTCAGCAGTTGCGTCCCATAGTGCTCAGAGCCATTTGAACCATTAACCAAAACCAACCGCGGGAACGCCTTGGGCTGCTGAACGGAGCCGACAGGCGGGGAAGCCGCCGGCGGTGAAGCACGCACCACCGGGTAAACACAAGCACGAGTCGGACGACCGACCAACGACAACCGACAACGACCGACTATGACCGACACAACAAGGAAGAGATAAACAACGGAGGCTTGCAGAAACCACAACACCAAACACCAACAGTAAATCCACTCGGAACCAGAGCCAGGCAAATGTCAGCAAGGAGCAACGACCAGAAAGCAGTACCGGCGAGATAGAGACGCAATCCTGAGCGAGTACGAGACCGACTGGACTAGGTTTTTTTTTTATTTCTTCATTGTATTTCAATTCCCCATCGGGGCGGCCTGGCAGGAGCATATGTGCTGCTCTTCAGCCGAAAGACATAGAACAAACAATAGAAGACATTTAAAAAATAACAAAGGAGAGAATATGGTGAACATAGATATAAAAAAGGGGGAACATCATGGAAGGCAATAGACAAAAAAGGGAGATAAAAATCTGTTTAAAAGTAGCGCACACAAAAAGCCACACACTGCGACAAGTAAAAGAACACAAGTCACAGTATGACTGGATCATAAAAAGTATCGACGGATGGCGTAGCCCATAACAAACACTGACGGCGAACCTCAAGGCAGCACACAATTAAAATCACACCTCTTGACGCACAGGAGAAACAGCACTAAACACAACACTGATGTGGCACACTGACGATGATCAAAACGGAGTATCTGCCGCCGGCCGCGGTGGTCTCGCGGTTCTAGGCGCGCAGTCCGGAACCGTGCGACTGCTACGGTCGCAGGTTCGAATCCTGCCTCGGGCATGGATGTGTGTGATGTCCTTAGGTTAGTTAGGTTTAAGTAGCTCTAAGTTCTAGGGGACTGATGACCACAGCAGTTGAGTCCCATAGTGCTCAGAGCCATTTGAACCATTTGAGGATCTGCCGGCGCAAGGAGATGAGGGAGACCGGAAGAAGGGAGCGAGGGAGAGAGGGAGGGAGGGGAAGAGAGGGGGGAGATGCACAGGGGGCGCGCTGGAGAGGGCCAGGTAGGGAGGGATGTGGTAAGGAAAGAGGCAAGTATGGGGTGCAGGGTCTCGGGGGGGGGGGGGGGGAGGAAAATCCGCTCTGGGAGAAGGAGGGGAGAGGAAAAAGGGGGCCCTGGGCAGGGGGGGCGGAACAAGGCCTGGTTATAGTTGGAACGAAGGGTAGATGTCATGGCGAAGTTCGTCATCCAGGAGGGGGAGGTGCTGGAAATTGCCCTGATGAAGGAGATGAAGGGTGTGAAGGTGGAGAGAGGGAGGGATACAGCGATAGAGGCGCGGCAACGGGCATGGGTGGAGAGGAAGGAGGAAACCAGAGGGTGGGGGGCACCAAGCCTGCGGACAATGTAAAGGATGCAGAGATGTTGGAGGAACAGGAGGAGGTGGAAGAAGGGGATCAATTCATGAAGGAGCCGTGTGGGGGAAGGAAGGCAGATGCGGAAGGCAAGGCGGAGCACATGGCGTTCAAGGATTTGGAGGGCCTTGTAAAAGCGGGTGGGGGCGGAGATCCAGGCAACGTTGGCATAACAGAGGATAGGACGGATGAGGGATTTGTAGGTGTGGAGGATGGTAGAAGGATGCAATCCCCATGTCCGGCCAGACAGGAGTTTCAGAAGGCAGAGGCAGGAATGGGCTTTCTGCTGGATGGTCTGGAGATGAGGGGTCCATGGTGAGGTGTCAGTCGAGGGTGAGGCCAAGGTATCTCAGGGTGGGGGTGAGCTGGATGGGACGACCATAAAGGGTGAGGTAGAAATCATGGAGAGGAAAGGAGCCAGTGGTGCGGCCTATGACGATTGCCTGGGTTTTGGAGGGGTTGAGGTGGAGGAACCACTGCTTACACCAAGTGGTGAACTGGTTAAGGTGGGTTTGGAGGGTATGTTGGGACCGTTGAAGGGTAGGATAGAGAGCCAGGAAGGCGGTGTCATCAGCATACTGGAGAAGGTGGACTGGTGGGGGTGGCTTGGGCGTATCAGCCGTATAGAAGAGATAAAGGAGAGGGGAGAGGACAGAACCCTGGGGGACGCCAGCCGTGGGATAAAAGATACGGGAGTTTGTGTTGTGGAGGGTGACATAGGAAGGACAGTGCGAAAGGAAGGAAGCGACCAGACGGACAAAATTGATAGGCAGGCGTAGGTTTGGAGTTTAAAGAGGATACCGGGTTGCCATACACGGTCATAGGCATTTTGGAGGTCACGCGAAACAAAAATGGTGGAGCGATGGGAGTTGAGCTGGAGGGACAGAAGGTGAACGAGGTTTAGGAGTTGGTCTTCAGCAGAGAAGGAGGGTCGGAAGCCACACTGGGTAAGGGGGAGGAGGTGGTGTTGAGTAAGGTGCTGATGGATATGGTGGTAGAGGATGGACCCTACTGAAGATGGAGGTGAGGCAGATGGGACGATAGGAAGAGGCGGCAGAAGGGGGATTGTTGGGTTTGAGGAATAAGGGGACGTGGGAGGTCTTCCACAGGTCAGGGTAGGAGCCAGTAGAGAGGATGACATTATAGAGATGGGCAAGGACAGTCAGGAAGGAATAGGGGCTATCTCGAAGGTGGCGGTAGGTGACACAGTCGTGACCAGGGGCCGTGTTACATGTGGACCGGAGGTTAAGTTTAATGTCTTGTGCTGTGATGGGAGTTTTATGTCAGACGGGGGCAACTGCCCCAAGTACTGGAGACTAGGAGCAAGTGGAGCGACCGAGGTATCGGACCGTTCCATGACGGTGGGGAAAAGAGAATAATCAAAGTGGGGATCATCTGGGATGGAGAAGACCTCAGAAAGGTGGGAAGCCTTACTGAGGTTCTCAGGAAGAGGGCGATCGTTATGGAGAAGGGGTAGTGGGGAGAGGAAATGAAACCAGTAAGGCGATGGAAGGCGGACCAGTACTTGGAGGAGTTGATTGGAGGGTGGCGTTGAGTCGTGTGCAGGTCTGGCGCCAGTCTCGGCGTTTTGTTGATGTAATAAGGTTCCATACGTGTCGCTGTATTTACCGGTGGCGTTGGAGTGTATCCCTGTCACGAGTGCGCAGGAAGTAGCGATAGAGGCGGCGGGATTCACGGAGGACGAGGACAGCCCACGGAGGGAGAGTGGGACGGTGTGGGTTTTAGTAGGAACATGGTCTAGGGGTAGCGTCTTTGATTCATAATCAAAACGTCTTCAGTCCCGGGTTCGATCCCCGCCACTGCTTAAATTTTGATAAATAATCAGCATTGGCGGCCGAAGACTTCCGGCATAAGAAGTCAGCCTCATTCTGCCAACGGCCTTGTCAAAGAGGGTGGAGGAGCGGATAGAGGTTCAGGGCACTCTCTTGTCCTAGGGTGGGAAATTGCCCCTAAAGGCGGAAGAATCAGCAATGATCAGCGACATGAGAATGCAGAAGGCAATGGAAACCACTGAATTAAAGACACGTAACGTGTATCCACAGGACATGTGGCCTGTAATTGAAGAAGTGTCATGATGATCTCTCCATTGGCAAAAGATTCCAGAATAGTCCCCCATTCGGAGCTCCGGGAGGGGACTGCCAAGTGGGAGGTTACCATGAGAAAAAGATTGAATAATCAACGAAAGGATAACGTTCTATGAGTCGGGGCGTGGAATGTCAGAAGCTTGAACGTGGTAGGGAAACTAGAAAATCTGAAAAGGGAAATGCAAAGGCTCAATCTAGATATAATAGGGGTCAGTGAAGTGAAGTGGAAGGAAGACAAGGATTTCAGGTCAGATCAGTATCGGGTAATATCAACAGCAGCAGAAAATGGTATAACAGGTGTAGGACTCGTTATGAATAGGAAGGTAGGGCAGAGGGTGTGTTACTGTGCACAGTTCAGTGACCGGGTTGTTCTAATCAGAATCGACAGCAGACCAACACCGACAACGATAGTTCAGCTATACATGCCGACGTCGCAAGCTGAAGATGAACAGATAGAGAAAGTGTATGAGGATATTGAAAGGGTAATGCAGTATGTAAAGGGGGACGAAAATCTAATAGTCATGGGCGACTGGAATGCAGTTGTAGGGGAAGGAGTAGAAGAAAAGGTTACAGGAGAATATGGGCTTGGGACAAGGAATGAAAGAGGAGAAAGACTAATTGAGTTCTGTAACAAGTTTCAGCTAGTAATAGCGAATACCCTGTTCAAGAATCACAAGAGGAGGAGGTATACTTGGAAAAGGCCGGGAGATACGGGAAGATTTCAATTAGATTACATCATGGTCAGACAGAGATTCCGAAATCAGATACTGGATTGTAAGGCGTACCCAGGAGCAGATATAGACTCAGATCACAATATACATAGTAGTGATGAAGAGTAGGCTGAAGTTCAAGACAGTCAGGAAGAATCAATACGCAAAGAAGTACGAGATACGTTTGAAGTTCTCTAACGCTATACATACAGCAATAAGAAATAGCGCAGTAAGCAGTACAGTTGAAGAGGAATGGACATCTCTAAAAAGGGCCATCACAGAAGTTGGGAAGGAAAATATAGGTACAAAGAAGGTAGCTGCGAAGAAACCATGGATAACAGAAGAAATACTTCAGTTGATTGATGAAAGGAGGAAGTACAAACATGTTCCGGGAAAATCAGGAATACAGAAATACAAGTCGCTGAGGAATGAAATAAATAGGAAGTGCAGGGAAGTTAAGACGCAATGGCTCCAGGAAAAATTTGAAGACATCGAAAAAGATATGATTGTCGGAAGGACAGACTCAGCATACAGGAAAGTCTAAACAACCTTTGGTGACATTAAAAGCAACGGTGGTAACATTAAGAGTGCAACGGGAATTCCACTGTTAAAAGCAGAGGAGAGAGCAGATAGGTGGAAAGAATACATTGAAAGCCTCTATGAGGGTAAAGATCTGTCTGATGTGATATAAGAAGAAACAGGAGTCGATTTAGAAGAGGTAATGGATCCAGTATTAGAATCGGAATTTAAAAGAGCTTTGGAGGACTTATCGTCAAATAAGGCAGAAGGGATAGATAACATTCCATCAGAATTTCTAAAATCATTGGGGGAAGTGGCAACAAAACTACTATTCACTTTGGCGTTTAGAATATATGAGTCTGGCGACATTCCATCTGACTTTCGGAAAAGCATCATCCACACAATTCCGAAGACGGCAAGAGCTGATAAGTGCGAGAATTATCGCATAATCAGCTTAACAGCTCATGCATTGAAGCTGCTTACAAGAATAATATACAGAAGAATGGAAAAGAAAATTGAGAATGCGCTAGGTGACGATCAGTTTGGCTTTAGGAAAAGTAAAGGGACGAGAGAGGCAATTCTGACTTTACGGCTAATAATGGAAGCAAGGCTAAAGAAAAATCAGGACACTTTCATAGGATTTGTCGACCTGGAAAAAGCGTTCGACAATATAAAATGGTGCAAGTTGTTCGAGATTCTGAAAAAAGTAGGGGCAAGCTATAGGGAGAGATGGGTCATATACAATATGTACAACAACCAAGAGGAAATAATAAGAGTGGACGATCAAGAACGAAGTGCTCGTATTAAGAAGGGTGTAAGGCCTTTCGGCCCTACTCTTCAATCTGTACATCGAGGAAGCAATGATGGAAATAAAAGAAAGGTTCGGGAGTGGAATTAAAATACAAGGTGAAAGGATATCAATGATACGATTCGCTGATGACATAGCTATCCTGAGTGAAAGTGAAGAAGAATTAAATGATCTGCTGAACGGAATGAACAGTCTAATGAGTACACAGTATGGTTTGAGAGTAAATCGGAGAAAGACGAAGGTAATGAGAAGTAGTAGGAATGAGAACAGCGAGAAAATTAACATCAGGATTGATGGTCACGAAGTCAGTGAAGTTAAGGAATTCTGCTACCTAGGCAGTAAAATAACCAATGACGGACGGAGCAAGGAGGACATCAAAAGCAGACTCGCTATGGCAAAAAAGGCATTTCTGGCCGAGAGAAGTCTACTAATATCAAATACCGGCCTTAATTTGAGGAAGAAATTTCTGAGGATGTACGTCTGGAGTACAGCATTGTATGGTAGTGAAACATGGACTGTGGTAAAACCGGAACAAAAGAGAATCGAAGCATTTGAGATGTGGTGCTATAGACGAATGTTGAAAATTAGGTGGACTGATAAGGTAAGGAATGAGAAGGTTCTACGCAGAATCGCAGAGGAAAGGAATATGTGGAAAACACTGATAAGGAGAAGGGACTGGATGATAGGACATCTGCTAAGACATGAGGGAATGACTTCCATGGTACTAGAGGGAGCTGTAGAGGGCAAAACTGTAGAGGAAGACAGATTGGAATACGTCAAGCAAATAATTGAGGATGTAGGTTGCAAGTGCTACTCTGAGATGAAGAGGTTAGCACAGGAAAGGAATTTGTGGCGGGCCGCATCAAACCAGTCAGTAGACTGATGACCAAAAAAAAAAAAAAAAAGGGTCTCTACGGCGTCAGTAATTATCTTCTGAAGGAAGGACGAGGCGTGAATGATGTCGTCAGGATGGCGATAGGTAAGAGGGTGGCCTTCGACCTGGGAGGAGATGGAGTGCCGGTAGGCATCCCAGTTGGCACGATGATAGTCATGGACGACCTTGGGAGGGGGTGCAGGGTGCGGAGCCGGAGGGGGGCGGTGAACAGACGTTATGGTGAGGACAGGGAGGTGATCGCGACCTGTGGGGTCACGGACGGTGACAGCGATATGCCCAAGGAGGTTGGCGGAGGCAATGACAACATCGGGGGTGGTGTCACTTTGGGGTCGGGTGTGCTGAGGAAGGGGAACAAGATCACCTTGGATCGTGGAGAGGAACTGATGCCACCGCCGAAGGGCAGCAGGAGTGCGGCTATGGATGTTGAGTTCGGCGGCAATCACATAGGTGGAGAAGGTGCGGTCAATGTGCGAGATGAAGTCATAAGGAAGAGGAGCAGTGGAGTGGACATAGATGGTGGCACAGGTAATGGTGAGGGAGGGGAAGAAGACGCTGAGGATAAGGTGTTCAGTGGGGTCATTGAGGAGAGGTTGTGGCCGGACGGGGACATGCATAAGGTGGCCAATCGCGACTCCACCCTGCGCATGAGGACCTGGAGTGTCAGTGTGATGGAGGATA
This sequence comes from Schistocerca nitens, assembly GCF_023898315.1. NCBI lineage: Eukaryota > Metazoa > Arthropoda > Insecta > Orthoptera > Acrididae > Schistocerca > Schistocerca nitens. The sequence continues at coordinate 256,761,634 of NC_064618.1, forward strand.
TAGAGAGAGGTGCGGATAGAATGGTGGGGCTGGAGAAAGGTTTCGTTCAAGAGGAAGGTGTTGACCTGGTGTTGGGAGAGGGTGTTCATGAGGAGGTATTTGTTGGAGCGGAAGGAGCGAATGTTCTGGAAGAGGATGCGATACTCGTGTCGCGCCATGGCAGGAAGGAGGGGGGGAAGAGAGGGAAGGGAAGAGGCTTAAACTAGGGTGTCGAGGCGGGTGAAAGTGAAGTGGGCTTGATTGCGTGAGTAAGTGGCGAAGGTGTTCAGGTGGAAAACGGAGCGAGCGGCAAGGGAGATTTGTTGGAAGGTGTATGGGCGCTGAAAAGGGTGAATGTTTTGGAGTACAAGAGAGGCGTGGGGGCCAAACATAACTCGTGGGAATTTTCGAAGGAGGTCCATGTGAAAGGATGGGGACGGGGACTTGATAAGGACTGAGTCCCTGCGGGGAAAGAGTTGGGAGACGGGAGCACCAGGTAAGTATTTTCGTATCTCCATGGTGAGGGTACGAGCATTGAGGAACTTAGGATCGGGAGTAGACAGGACAAAGATGTGGAGGGTGGGGGCCGGGGTATCGGTGGCTGGAGGAGGGGTGGTGTCCATGGAGACGACAGGAGGAGGGGGAGGTGGCGTGGAGTTTTTATGGGAAGTGGCGGGAGCAGAGTCGGCAATGAAGCGCTTTTTAAGTTTTTTGGAGACTGGAGACTGGAAGGAGGAGAGAGGGACGGGGAGGAGAGGGAGGTGGTGGGTGGCAGATCCCTGTGGTGTAGTGGAGGTGCCAGGAGAAGCAGCCGGTTCAGTGGTGGCGGTGGTGGCTCGGCGCGACGTGATACGTGTGGGAGATGCAGACGACGAAGCGACAGGGAGAGTGATAGAGGGGAAGCCGACCACCTGAGGGGTGGTAGCAGAGGCGGTAAAAGAGGCGTATGTGAGGGGGGGGGGGGGTAGTAGTGGGAGCTGTTGAGGGTGTGGAGGCTGGAGGAAGGGTGTAGAGGTGTGGGTATACAGCAGGAGAGGAGATAGGGTGATGGGTAAGTGGGGGAAGGGGAGGCGAGGTTTAAGGAGGGAGGCCAGGGGCGGCACTCCAGGAAGTGTCTGTGGGAGAGGGTGAGGGGAGTTGTAGATGACAGTGGAGGTGGGATTACTCATAGCAGACGAACGGCGACGGACAGACGGACCGGCAGCAGGCGGCGGCGGCGGTGGCGGCGGCGATGGACGGCGACGAACAGACGGACGGACAGCAGGCAGCAGCGGCGGCGGCGGCGACGACGAAGGACGGAGAGCAGGCAGGCGGACGGACGGACGAACAGCTACAGCAGCAAGCGGCGGGCGGGCAGACAGACAGACAGACAGACCGACTGACAGACGGAGATTCCTCCCAGAGAGTAGACCAGGCTTTGCAATCTGACGCTTTCGAAGGAGGGGATCCAACCCTCTAGATGTAGACTGGACTAGGGCAGAGCGGGTCCCTATATACAAAACCGGAGGGAACGGCTATTGGGCGCGGTCTGCACGTGGTGTAGCGGTGGCGCACTACCTGCGCGAGACCGGCTGCACGGAAGAGCGCCGCGAAGGCCGAGCCCTCTATGGGCTGGCCACGTCCATTTGTTCTGGCGCGTGTTCGACTTCTGCGGCGGGAGGTACTAGATATATTATACTAGAACTGACATGTGATTACATTTTCACGCGATTTGGGTGCATATATCCTGAGAAATCAGTACCCAGAACAACCACCTCTGGTCATAATAATGGCCTTGATTCGCCTGGGCATTGAGTCAGAGCTTCGATGGCGTGTACAGGTACAGCTGCCCATGCAGCTTCAACAAAATACCACAGTCCATCAGGAGTAGTGAATGGCGCATTGTGACGAGCCAGTTGTTCGGTCACCATTGACCAGACGTTTTCAATTGGGGAGAGATCTGGAGAATTGCTAGACAGGGCAGTAGTCGAACACTTTTAATATCCAGAGAGGCCCGTACAGGACCTAGAACATGCGGTCGTGCATTATCCTGCTGAAATGTAGGGTTTTGCAGGGATCGAATGAAGGGTGGACCCACGGGTCGTAACACATCTGAAATGTAACGTCCACTGTTCAAAGTGCCGTCAGTGTGAACAAGAGGTGACCGCGACGTGTAACCAATGGCACCCCATACCACCACGCCGGGTGATACGCCAGTATGGCGATGACGAATACACATTTCCAATGTGCGTTCACCGCGATGTCGCCAAACACGGATGCAACCATCATGATGCTGTAAACACAACCTGGATTCATCCGAAAAAATAACGTTTTGCCATTCATGCACCCAGGTTCGTCTTTCAGTACACCATCTCAGGCGCTCCTGTCTGTGATGCAGCGTCTAGGGTAACCGCAGCCATGGGCTCCGAGCTGATAGTCCATGCTGCTGCAAACGTCGTCGATTTGTTCGTGCAGATGGTTGTCGTCTTGCTAACGTCCCCATCTGTTGACTCAGGGATCGAGACGTGGCTGCACGATCAGTTACAGCCATGCGGATAAGATGCCTGTCATCTCGACTGCTAGTGATACGAGGCCATTGGGATCCAGCACGGCGTACCGTATTACCCTCCTGAACCCACCGATTCCATATTCTGCTAACAGTCATTGGATCTCGACCAACGCGAGCAGCAATATCGCGATACGATAAACCGCAATCGCGATACGCTATAATCTGACCTTTATCAAAGTCGGAAACGTGATGGTACGCATTTCTCCTCCTTACACGAGGCATCACAACAACGTTTCACCAGGCAACGCCGGTCAACTGCTGTTTGTGTATAAGATATAGGTTGGAAACCTTCCTCATGCCAGCACGTTGTAGGTGTCGCCACTGGCGCCCACCTTGTGTGAATGCTCTGAAAAGCTAATAATTTCTATACCACAGCATCTTCTTCCTGTCGGTTAAATTTTGCGTCTGTAGCACGTCATCTTGGTGGTGTAGCATTTTTAATTTCCAGTAGTGTAGTATGATGCTCTGGCGCCATTCTCTGATTTCAAGACCTTCAAAGCATGCTTTATTCGGTGAGCTGGGATATGTTTTAGTATATTAACACTCCCTGTTTACGTCTGTGGATGTTGACATATTATTCCAATGAAAATCACTACAATGGAGTCTAGTTGCTTAGAATATCTCTTATGCAACTGTCTTTGTAGCTTTTTTGCCAGCTACTTCGTTGCCTACGATACCCGTATTCCATCTGACACACATCACGTGCAATTTGAGAAAGTGATAGCTAATTACAGATATATAAAAATTATTTTACGCGATCAATGACGTGAGCGAGGCGGAAAACAAGTAAACAGCATGATGGACCATATTTTGCCGCAGATAGACTTTGCTTGCATGTCGGTGCGGTTTTGTACAACGTAGGTTTCTTGGGACAGGAAATCAGAGCGAGGTCCGTGAGTTCAAACTCAGCGAAAAAGACTGATATTAGCAGTCACAGGCCACATGCAAAATAGATGTAACCAGAAAACGTAACAGCGACAAAATCTTCAGTTCTTCCTGTGGCAGGAGAGCGACGACACCAATCAGATTGACAGCCTGGGAGGAGGCAGTGTTGCAATTTGAAGCTAATACTGCAGAAGACGATCCAGAGGCTTTCTTCGTGGTATAACAATTCTCTCGTAGACGCATGTTGCGAGTTTCTATAATGTTACCTTTTGCACTGAAATGCATTAACAATGTATGTAGCTCTTATCGGGATTCATGAGCTAATAAATTCTTTCACTTGATCAGCCCAAATAACTGTACTGCTACCTCCACGCATCTTGCAGTTCTACAGTCGATCCACAGTCGTCATTTTCTATTCAGATCTACAAGTAGTAACAACTCGATTCCCTTTCACCCACAGTATTTCAGTTGACATTACTCTTTCAGTACCATTACTCTAGCGACAGTATCTCATTCAGTTATTTCACCTAGCTGTGCCGCACTCGCAAACTGGATTCAATTAATCAATGAGCCATGGATATGTAGTTTATCTGAGGCGAAGACCGACGGTCGGGTATTACCACAAGGATTATGCTACGTCAATGACAAGAATTCTTGAGCTCTGTTGTTTTGGTATATTAATTATTTTATAATAAAAGTTCTTGAAGAATATTGTATTGGTATGTTAATTATTGTACACTATGACGCAGCAGTACATCCAGGAGGATTTTGAGTATAAAAGGTTGCAGAACTCTACAGAATTGTGAAAACTGAGACTGTGTTACATGGTTTCAAGGGCAATGCTATTGTCCCTTTCAGTGATCTGAAGGATGCGTGGATCATCTTTAATTCTTGAAACACAGCAGCCGCGGGTGTGTTTGAAGGCGAATTACTGACGTTCGCCAGTCTAAAGGCATTTGTATGCACATGATTTTAGGTTGCAAGGCTGGTGGAAGCACTGACCCTGTTTTATTTCGTTGTACAATTTGATGCCGCATTACACAGAACACTTTAATCTTGCTTCACGCTTGGTTTGAAAGCGAGCGGAGCTTAAATACTTTTTATTTATTTCTGTTAATAAATCTGTCGCGGGGATTATCCCGCATGACACAGAATAAACATAGAGCGCCATTTTGCGATATCTGCATGAGTGGATAGCCCGAATTTTTGTAGCGAGTCTGGCCAGAGGAATGCAGATAAACGAAAGAAATGATTTTAAAGTAAATGAGACAGTTCTCTGAAACATAGTTATCCTCTAATTTAATTGATTGGTGACGCACATTGTTTATCAACGAATACAGCAACATTTTTTGGGCCAAACTTCTAGCGAACAGCCGAGACTGTACGTGATTTAAATGGAAGATTCACTTAAATTCCGCATCCAATTAACCCAATTTTTAGGTTGGGCGTGTCATTCCCAAGACTTACATCATGAATGCGTAGACAACTGAAGAAAAAAAAAGTGATATCTGGATTTGTCTTGAGGAAAACACTTCGTTATTAAGAAATTGGTTACAGTATCAACTTCGCAATTTATTTACGTGAAGTGTGAAATACATGAACATGGAAAAATCAGCTACGCTGGATATTGCTAATCGCTGAATCACTAGTTCCAGTCAGACTTCGGTCATTTACTTCGTTTTCTTCCGTTTAGTACGAATACCTAATTCATTTGAACATAAAACCTATCAATGTACGCTAATTAATACATAGCTAATTGTCATATTTACTAAAAATGCACATCTTCTTGTCTCTAATTATATGTCGCACACAGAAATCAAATTTTCTTTGCAAATGTAAATTTTTAATTACCAATGTATTAATAAGGAGATTGTTAAGAAAGAATGTTTAAATTTTAAAAATCCACAAATCTTTTTCGTCTTTCATGGAAATGCTCATTAAGGACGCACATGTGTTTAAAAATCTGCCTCAGCCCGTTGTCGAATCCAGACCTCCCACACGGAATGTGAACATTTTATCGCAGAACTACAGTGCGCCGCGGAAAACTGACTTAATTAAGGGTATTAAGGACCTTCGGAATACTTCAGAGAAGATTATCTCGAAAATTTTTTAGAGTATCATTGACTTACTACGGGAAATTGTTACTTGAGTTCTGTTATAAATACAAAAAATTACGAAAATTCGATGTGGTCTCTTTGTAAGCCATTTATCCGCTACATCTCTTCTTCCAGCAACATATGTAGGAGAGATTTCGTGAAATTAAAGAGCTAGAGAGAACTAGTTATCGAACTGAAGCCTAGAGGGACTTTTCAAAGTAGTATTTGGATAGCTCAGTCTGCGGGAGTATTTCTCCTGAAAGGAAAAGGAAAAAGAAGGAAAAGTTCATGACACAGGTGACTGTGCCATTAAGACTTCTTCCCTGGGTACCCAGACTCCAGCGTTAAATATTAGCTACTGATGACAGAGATATACTGATATAAATATTAGTTGGCAAATAAAATAAGACAGTGCTGAGTGCAGAAATAAGTTTTATTGAGTCAACAATCATAATATGACGCGAAATTTGTCTTCTTCCGAGGACACCATCCTCTTTCCATTGTAGGCTGTAACACTGGAGAGCAACAGGATAATTTTATAAATATTTGAGATACAAGAGAACGAGAACCTCTGTACTAGATCCTTTCGTTTCCTTAGGCATTGACGACTAACCGCTCTGCAAACAAAAAACTGACTCCATCAGGTTACCTTCCATTCAGAAAGCTATTGCACTCAGCGACTGTTATATTGAGTTGTAAATTACAGAGTGCAGCGATAAGTAGTCCTTTTTAGTTTTTTTTTTTATTGTGCAGATCTAGATTTCGGCTAGAAGCTAGCCATTCTCAGTGCACTATTATTTTCGATCAATGCATGCAGTGCCTGTAGTCAGGCTTCATCCACAGTTCATTGAATACCACCGTTTGCGGAAGGCAGGAAAAAAAAATAAAAGGACGACTGGTCACTGCAATCTATAATTTACAAGTCAAAATAACAGTCGCTGAGTGCAACAGTTTTCTGAATGGAAGGTAACCTGATGAAAGATTTTGCCTAGCTGGGCCAGCACTGTGTTTTGCAGGCACAAGAAGCTCAAGACAAGGCTAACAGTCACCATCCAGCATATAGCATTTAACAAATTGTGCATTTCTGAAAAGCTCACGCCGAGCCTGCCTTCTGCAAACGGTAGTAATCAATTAATTGTGGATAAAGCCCGACCAACAGGCATTACATGCATTGAGCGAAAATAATAGTGCATTGAGAATGGCTAGCTTCTAGCCGAAACCTAGATTTCCACAATAAAAGAAATTTAAAAAGGACGACTGATCGCTGCAATCTATAATTTACAAAAAACTGACTACTGGTTGAGATTTTGGCAACAGCTGCAGTTCCGCCGTTTCATCTTCAGCCTAAAGACGATACGCGAATGCTAATCGTTAAGAAAGTAAAATGCTTTACGTCAGCCCAAAAATTTCGAAGTTATTCACAAAATGAAGTAGGCATCGAGAGCTCTCGGAAGTTTCAACAGTTCAATTCTAGCATATAAATATAGATTCTAATTTTACTTATAAATATGAGAAACTCTATGGTAATCTAAACGATTTTGTTTTATGTCATTCACTATGTGATTGACTATTGTAATATGACTACTTTTTGTGATACATATGTAACATTTTGTTCCTTGATGGCTATAAATTTATTCTTTCACAACTTATATTTTATTTGTGATCTGTATCTGTTCTATTTTTACACTATACCACGCCGGTTAATGAATGCAAACATGTCTTCTGTTTTGATTGTCGACTGACGAATATAACTGTAACATTGTTGAAGATGCTGCCTAACGAAGCACATTTCGTGCTGTCACTATATGAGTTTCTACTCCGTAAAAATAGCATAAATGTTTCTTTGTCATATTCTGACACGTAGTTGATCGCTATGTATAGTTGTTTGTAAAGTTATTCTTTGACTTCATTACTATGATTGATGTTAGCGCCACATACCGGCCTTCGTTTACTTCCTTGACAGATTAATCGTCACTGCTTCTCTTGCCATAGAAAACGGCACTGTTATATGAGCCTATATGAGATGAGATCAGTAGTATATTTAGTCCATGTGCCCATTTTCGTGAGTCTGATTTAAATGCAAGTACTATATTAATGGAAATTTCAGTATATGGACTACTAAGATGCATACTTATCTTATTATGTACATATTTGCTACCGATAATTTCAGTGTACTCTTTACTCCACAGCTTCAGTCTGACGATGACAGTTTGAAACGCGTAACGCTTAATAAAGAAATGTGCGATCAAAACCTTTCTGTATTTCAACGTTGTCCGTCCTTTGAGTTCGTGTGGTAAAATGCAGGACCCTACAAGATGATCACCTATTACCATTAAACTCACATTCACAGAGAAACGCTGGTGATGGAGGGACTCATGCACAACACGTAGGTTTGAGCCTAGATGATTCCAGCCTAGATAACTCCAGTCGTGAGAATTGAGACAATTATACACATCATCACGAGTGAGCCCTGCTTCATCTGGATATACAATGATGTCCCCAAACAGAGGGTTACTACAGCTTGTTGTTGCGTCCACTGACAGAACGTTAGTCTACGAGTAGAGTCAGCCTCATTCAGACACTTAACTCGTTGGAGGTTTACGGGTACAATGCATTGCGACAAATTATTCTTCGAACACTACTGTGGCTCACTCCAGGAATTTGTGTGGAACGTCTGCCTGTAGAGATTTCTGGAGAGTGTTCGACTGTTTAGAACACCATATCTTCAAGCAGAGAGGTAATTCATGCAGGCATTCCCACTCCCGCAGCATGCATTGCTGTTAGCCCTACCATACGTAGAATGCTTGTCCGCATACTCTTCATTACTGTAATGTGCCATGTTACCACCAACGCTCATACAATGCAACTGGCACTCCGCTGGCATCTTTCATGAGTGACACTATGACTGTGAACTGTACAGTCGTATCCATTCTCTTTACAGCTCCAGCTCTCGAAAATGTAAACAAAGACAATATCATGGACCGACATGCAGCTTTTACACAGAAACAGGTCCTTAGTGGCTGCTAACCACAAAAATCCATTTCTCTCGTAAACGGTTCGCGCGTGGACCTATTTTTACTAAGACGTTTTGCTTATAGTATCGTATACTTTCAACTGTATGCGTTTATGTCATTAATAAGGAATGCACCTTATATGTTATTTTATCACTAACTTGTTCTAACATCATTTGGCTCACAAATATCTTACTGACATCTACATCTACGTGCACGTGGATTCTCTGCAAATCACAGTTAAGTGCCTGGCAGAGGGTTCATCGAACACCCTTCACAATAATTTTCTGTTATCCAACACCGAACAGAGCGAGGAAAAAACGAACACCTATATCTTTCCGTGCGAGCTCTGATTTACCTTATTCATTGTAATGATCGTTTCTCCCTATGGAGGTAGACGTCAACAAAATATTTTCGCAATCATAGGAGAAAGTTGGTGATTGAAATTTCGTGAGAGATTCCGCTCCTACGAAAAATACATTTGTTTTAATTATGTCCGCCCCAAATCCTGTTTCAAGTCCGTGGCACTCTTTCCCCTAGTTCACAATAATACAAAATGTTCTGCTCTTCTTTGAACTCCGTTAAACCTATCTGGTAAGCATGAGGTGCCGCAGCTAGGGTGCGATCGCCAATTTGTCTATTTCTTGTATGAATGTGTTTGGGCTCCAGTGTAAGCAGTCAGAATCTTATACGAACTGTAACGGGCGACCTGTGTGCTGCAGACGTGCATCATGACCAAATGGCGTGGCTGCAAAGTGTGAAAGCAGCGGAGAGGCGCTTACAGAGTAGTTACATTCTCTGGAACTATAAAAATTAATAACTGATCTAGAAATAGCCTGAGGAACTTCGTATTAGGTACATAACCTTCTGTTGCGTACAGGAACAATCTGTCAAAATCTGAAGTCAATAACTGACATAGTTTGGAAGTTACAAAAAAAAAGTCAGTAAAAAACGTAATTATCCCACACTTAAAAAACTAAATCAGTATATATATATATATATATATATATATATATGTTAATAGTAAAAATTAATAACTGATCTAGAAATAGCCTGAGGAACTTCGTATTAGGTACATAACCTTCTATTGCGTACAGGAACAATCTGTCAAAATCTGAAGTCAATAACTGACATAGTTTGGAAGTTACAAAAAAAAAAGTCAGTAAAAAACGTAATTATCCCACACTTAAAAAACTAAATCAGTATATATATATATATATATATATATATATATATATATATATATATATATATATATATATATATATGTTAATAGTAAAAATTAATAACTGATCTAGAAATAGCCTGAGGAACTTCGTATTAGGTACATAACCTTCTGTTGCGTACAGGAACAATCTGTCAAAATCTGAAGTCAATAACTGACATAATTTGGAAGTTACAAAAAAAAAGTCAGTAAAAAACGTAATTATCCCACACTTAAAAAACTAAATCAGTATATACATATATATATATATATATATAGTTCACCAACTTTGACTATTTGAATAGATATGATAACACTTTCAGTGTTTAGATTTAAATTTGGAAAAGTTCTCATTTTAGAAAACCTTGCGTAATTTTGCTGTAGTAATAACTTTAAGAATTTCAAGTAAATATTTATGCTTTGTGTTAGGCTGTTTGAGTGTGAAATAGAGTACTTGTGTGAGTGTATGTGGGACATTCGCCAATATCAAATTTTCAGTTTGTAATTCTCTATAGGAACTTACAAGTGTTCCAGCCTTCTATTGTGGGAACGTATCCAACAGTGGTTCCCTTACTAGTGGATGACGGATGTCCGAGCATGTTTGAAAATGTAACGGACAGCCAGAACGTTCGAGACTATATAGTTAAATTCCAGACGTAAAGTATAGCTTAAAGTTTATTTCATTTTATTTGTTTAACAAGTGAGTTTTGAGTTGCTTATTTTAATGACGTAAATGAGCTGAGAGCAGTGGTTGGTTCTTGCCAGATTTCGGCGCGACCCGCGCCCTGAAAGTCAGTTCTGATTGGCCGTAACTCTGTACAGCCAATAAGAAGTGCGACGGTTTGCCACCTAACGCATGGGATAGAGGGGCTTGTAGAGGCAGAGAGAGAAGAAGGAAGTGGTGGACTAGCTTTCGAAGGAGACGGTCATGCTGAAAGTGTCCGAACGCATTGTGTGTAAAACGAAGCGATATTGTGACTTCCGCGTTTCTGTACAGTGATAAAGGTACCTAGTGTTTACCATTAACTATTTGTGAAATTTTAAGAGTCGAGAGATATTTTGTTCCGGAGAAAATCGCGTGTGTAAACTTTCAACTAAAAGCGTGGCGCCGGCTGCAGTGGTCGAGCGGTTCTAGGACCTTCAGTCCGGAATCGCGCGACTGCTACGGTCGCAGGTTCGAATCCTGCCTCGGGAATGGATGTGTGTGATGTCCTTAGTTTAGTTAGATTTAAATAGTTCTAAGTTCTAGGGGACTGATGACCTAAGATTTTAAGTCCCATAGTGCTGAGAGCCATTTGAACAAAAGCGTGGCGGTACTAAGTAAATTTTTTTTACCGAGTATTTATGGCGAGCAAAAACTTGACAACCACTGAATGCCGAGTGCAAAAGTAAATAGCAGTTTATTGACTGTGTTACTCTCGTAAATGATTTCGGAATTGGGTAGGAAAAGTTCTGGCTGTGCGAGTGTGACGGGGACTGTGAACAGGAACTTTAATGATTTGAACACATGTGGGCAGATGATCTTGCTTAATAGCAATAAAAGCAAATCCTAATGCAAGTTTAAAAGGACCTTTGAACTTAGAAATTTGAACAGCAACACATTTCCGATTTATTCTTTAGAGTTCACAAGACTATCTTCAGCTTTTAGTGCTTATAGCGGCCTCCGACGTGTAGTTATGAAATCTCAGTTTCTTCAACACTGCTTTTCTGAGATCTCTTAAGTAGCTGCAGTTAGGCGTTACGTGTGCAGATCTGCAGCAGTATCGAGGTAGGTGGACAATTTATGTTACAGAACCGCCGTCGATGAGCGAAAAAAGCGCATTACGTGGCAAGCAACCCAGACCGCACAACAGTACTCCAAAAGAGGACGAACACCCGTCGTGTAGGCATTCTCTTTAGTAGATCTTTTATATTTTCTAAGTGTCCTGCCAAAAAAAGGCAGTCTTTGTTTTGCCTTCCCCTCAAAAATTTTCATGTATTCCTCCAAATTTAAGTTGTTCATAATTCTAATTCTAAGGTATTTAGATGAATTTACAGCCTTCAGATTTGACTGATTTATCGTGTAACCGAAGTTTAACGGATTCCTTTTAGCACTCATGTGGATGACGTCACTTTTTTCTCTATTTTGGGATCAATCACCGATTTTCACCTCATACAGATACGTTTTCTAAATCGTTTTGACATTTATTTTGTTCTTCTGATGAATTTACTAGACAATAAACGGCACCATCATCTGCAAACAATCTACGACGGCTGTTCTGATTGTTTCCTAAATCGTTTATGTAGAAAATGAACAGCAGAAGGCCTATAACGCTACCTTGGGGAACGCTAGAAATGAGTTCTGTTTTACTAGACGACTTCCCGTCAGCTACTGCGAACTGTCACCTCTCTGACAGGAAATCACGAATCCAGTCACATAACTGAGACGATATGCCATAAGCACGCAATTTTACTACTAACCGCTTCTGTTTTTACAGCACCAAAAGCATACTGGAAATCCAGAAATACGGAATCAATTTGAAATCCATTCTTAATAGCACTCAACACTTCGTGTGAGTAAAGAGCTAGTTGTCTTTCACAAGAACGATGTTTTCTAAATCCGTGTTGACTGTGTGTCAATAGACCGTTCTCTTCGAGGTAATATATTATCTTCGAACACAATACACGTTTCAAAATTCTGCTGCATATCGACGTTAATGATATAGGCCGTATTTGGTGCATTTTTCCTCCTAATACTTTTCTCGAATATTGGTGTGACCTTCGCAACATTCCTGTATTTGCATTCGGATCTTTCGTCTGGCGAGCTGTGTATGATTGTTAAATATGGAGCTATTGCATCAGCTTATTCTGAAAGGAACTTTATTGGTATACCGTCTCGACCAGAAGACTTGCTTTTATTAAGTGACAAATTCCTTCACTACCCCGAGTATGTATACTTCTAAGATAATCATCTTGGCAGCTGTTATTGATTCGAATTCTGGAATATTTACTTCGTCTTCTTTGGTGAAGTAATTTCGGAAGACTTTGTTCAGTAACTCTGCTCAAGCAGCACTGTCGTCGATAGTATTTCCATTGCTATCGTGCAGAGAAGGCATCGATTGTGTCTTGCCACTAGCATACTTATGTACGACCAGAATCTCTTTGGGTTTTCTGTCTGGTTTAGAGACATCGAAGTTCCGTTGTAGGGACTTTTATAAGCATCCCGTATTGACGTCCGCGTTAAATTTCAAGCCTCTGTAACAGATTGGCAATCTTGGAGATTTTGCGTTCGTTTAGTTTTGGAAGCTTCTTTCGTTGTTCCTGCAACAGTATTCTGACCCGTTTCCTGTATCAAGGGGGATCGGCTCCGTCATTTGTTAATTTATTTGGTATAAATCTGTCAACAGCTGTCGATAGTATTTCTTTAAATTCCAGCCACATCTGATCTGCAAATACATTGTTAGTTTGAAACGAGCGGAGATTGTCTCTCAGGAAGGCATCAAGTAGGTTTTTATCTGCTTTCTTCAATAGGTATATTTCTCGTTTGTTTTTGGAGGATATGGGAGTTACGGTATTCAGCCTCGCTACGACAACCTTGTGTTCGCTAATCCCTGTATCCGTCCTGATGCTCGTTATTAGCTCAGGATTATTTCTTGCTAAGAGGTCAAGTGCGTTTTCACAACCGTTTACTATTCGTACACCTTTCTACCGCTTAAAGAATATATTCACGGGAGCAGTTGAGAAAACTGCCTCTAGAAAAACATGGGAAATGATCAGATTTACAGATAACAGATAGTACTGGAAATCTGTTGCCATCTTGGGCGGCTTCATTGTGATGTTGAATCTGTGAGGTTTATTTACACCAACACAGATCGCTGAGGTGAATAGGCTAAGTATAACAGATAAGTATAACAGATTTCATCACCTCACACAAGGATATACAAGCTTTTATCGCGCCTTCTTTATTTAACAAATAATGAGGTGAACTGTCATGATTACATGGAAGAAAGGCGCTATCTCCATCGGAAACTAATATGTAACATAAGCATTGCTTCGCGATTTACATGCCGTAATTTGAGTTTTGCGGTGATACTTCAAAATTTGTAGTTATCTCCAGTACACTGACGAAGGTTTCGGGGAAAAGAAAGAGGATGCTGCAATCTGAAAAGTCCCTTTCTTTTGATATTGTCTGTTGTTGACGTGAATATGAGCTAGCAGAAAACACTGTAATTGCAGTAAAATGGGGTGGTCTGGTTTGGGCACAAAGTGAGTCATGAAGATAAGCGTGTTATGAAGCTATGAATAGGAAAGCAGCAGGGGGATCTCAAAGTCCCTAACGTAAAAGCATAGTCTGTTACACAGAACGACACAAGACAAGGCAGATACTGCGGAAAATACAGCGTGCTGGAAGTTTTTCTATAGAAAAGGAAAGATTAATTTCCCATCAGAAGGCGGCGATTCACACAATTGTCAAACTGTAAATAATTCATTGCCACAACTGCGGCTCCAGTTTATTTGTTTGTTTGTTTTTTAACGTTGCTTGTTTCAGTCTTGCACGACATAAAGATGCATGTTAAATTAGACGTACAACATGAAGTCAAGACTGATCGAGTTTTATAAGTTAAAGAAAGAAAGCACATTACAACACAACACGCTGTTACCTTCCTTGCCACTTGCTTAAAGTAACCCTCAATCATATATATGCACAGTGATATTTATAGAAATACTCTAAGTGAGTAGTTGTTCTCCAAAATTGTGTAATTTTTTTTTTTTTTTGGTATTACGATAACAATGGGTAATTGATTCTGTAGGTACTCGTAAATCATTCATGCAGCAGTTTCTAAATTATTGTTTGGAGGAAGACACACACTAACATCTACAAAACTAAAAGGCTTACTTAAGATTCAGTAAATGTGCATACGGCACATGCTTCTGTTTCTATACCATCCATATTTTACTAAGTTGTGCTCCATTTTTAACTTAATTTATGCTAAACGTCGCAGAAAACGTCATTTACATATGTCTTTTATTGTATCCCTATACCAATCATTTAGTGTCTTGGTCCTGAAAGTGTAATAAATGTCCCATGAAAAGGTCCCTACCTCTTGACAGACTACTCGCTGTACTCTTTAATCAGTGAGCAAAACCCAATAGATTCTCTATCTAGTGGAAGTGAAGCGCAGCTACCAAAACGAATAGTTTAACTGTGGATGCGACTTAGTAGAGAAACAACTTTAGTTTCGGCGGCTGCATCGCGCCACATGGCTGAGAAAGCTTCCTTAATTGGTGAATGCTATATTGTTGAGTGGTACTTAAGATAGGTAAATAAATTAGTGAAATCAATGTGAAGTGAAGTAGAAATTAGAAAATAAATGAAAAACTTAGTTTAGTTTAGAAGAATTACACACCAGCAAACAGCGGGGAGAACAGCAGTGGCAACGGCCGGCGCTTGCAGTTCAGCACGTTCAGGAGAAGCCATCGCCCTCCTCACATAAGCGGAAGCTGTCGTTTTAGCCGTCAGGGCATCGCCCGACCGGCTCACGTGTTTCTCAGTTGTCACATGTGAGCAAAGACCCTCGCCTACATTCCAAGAGCCAATGACCGACGTTAAGAAGATTCTTTGAGAAGCTTTTCAACGTGACAGAAGAGGCAATTACCGGCTCTCGAGTTTCTCAGTTGTCACATGTGATCAAAGGCCCTCGCCTACATTCCAAGAGCCAATGACCGACATTAAGAAGATTCTTCGAGAAGCTTTTCAATGTGACAGAAGTGGCAATGACCGTGAAGCCGTTCACCTCCAGTGAAATGAAGTAAATAAATACGCGAGACGCAGTGGGCCCGACAGTAGTTTTTCAGTTCAGTTCCAGTACAGTTCAGTCGGTGCTGAAGACCGTCATGCAGGAAGAGACTGCATCATACACAGAAGCACCAAGTCCCCCGCTGTAATGGAATAGCAAGCAGCAGCGTCGTCGCCAGAAGACAGAAGTTAGAAAGTATTTGAAGACTGATTTTTACGTACCCGGGTGACTCGTGAGGACGGGAAGGAGACAGCCTCACCTTAGCAGTCACCTGTGAGCTGGTGATGAAGATCTGACAGCCGAAGACTGGCAAGCTGGAGTCCGTTGTTCGAGTCTGGGACACTGTCCTTCCCCCGCCGCCCGCCGCCCGCCGCGCCGCTCCGCTGGCCGACGCACAACACTGTCACACGCGGTCACATAGAGAAGAGAAACACTGAGACGCCACATCCAAGGTATCACCATCCGATTCACGACTTCGTTCTCAATAATTAAACGGGCCACCTCATGATGCACGTCTCCAGTCATCTGGGCGAAACAGCGACACAAGATATACACCGCCAGGCGTAATCAGACGCCGCCGCCCACGCAGCAAAGGGCTTCGCAAACGACACAGCTGCCGCTCTCCCAGCCAGAACAATCGAGTAAGGAAACCATTTTACCAATCTTTCAATAAAAGTTATCTTACGTAAAAATGCCGTTTCATTCTACCTCATAACCGAGCCAAGGAAGAACCAACCCTGCCCACATGTTGTTAAGAGAGAAAAGTATTTTATTCAGTGTTCTTCACCCTGACATAATGCTTTAGAATCAAAAGCCCTTTGCAGTAATGCTCAGCCTGATAACTGACTAGCATCAAAAGATGTTTCCCAGTTTCAAAAGTCATAAGTTGCTTCCTAGGCTAATCGGTATAATAAAAAGGAATAGAAATAGTCTTGATCGCAAAAGTTTTATTTTGTGGTAACCGTTTTCGGTCAGTTTTTGACCATCTTCCGACCATCATACCATGATGGTAGGTGGTGCAGGTGAATGGAGTGGGTGTTATAGCTCCACGAACGTCAAATGCAGTTGTAGTTGCAGTTATAACACCCGCTCCATTCACCGACACCGCCTACCATCATGGTATGATCGTCTGAAGATGGTCAAAAACTGACAGAAAACGGTTACCACAAAATGAAAGTTTTTGCGGTCGAGACTGTTTGTGTTCATTTTTAAAGTACTTTTTGCTAAACCTGTGTTCTCCATGAGCAATTTTCTCAAAAATTACTGATCGGTTGGTTTGAGAGGGAGGTAGCAACGAATGTCATTTATTTTAAAAATTGTCTGTGGTTACCTCTGCCACAGATGCAGTGTTAAAATCTAATTCAACAAGCAAATGCAAGAGGAATTTTTCATGGACTATGCAACGTCGGCCGGCCGATGTGGCCGAGCGGTTCTAGGCGCTTCAGTCTGGATCCACGCGACCCTACGGTCACAGGTTCGAATCCTGCCTCGGGCATGGATGTGTGTGATGTCCTTAGGTTAGTTAGGTTTAAGTAGTTCTAAGTTCTAGGGGACTGATGACCTCAGATGTTAAGTCCCATAGTGCTCAGAGCCATTTGAACAATTTCTATGCAACGTCTCTGCTTTCCTCCAAGCCTCCGTGACCAAGATCGCTAACGCACTCCTGTGCGGTGGCGAGCCTGTTCGAATCCAGGAGGTGGAATAAATCTTCACTGCCAGTATTTGGCAGGCAGGGAAGGAGAGGTGGTGGCGTAAAGTTTGTGATCACGTTGTGTCAGTGTCCTGGTACAAATACCAAACGGCTCAGCAGTGTCTCATGAAGTGACATTTTCGATCGTGATCCGTACGTCAGATGGGAACGTTAAGCTTGGAGACTCCCTCGGTGCTCTTCGATAGGCGTAGATTGTGTGCCGGCAGGCCGGCCGCGGTGGTCTCGCGGTTCTAGGCGCGCAGTCCGGAACCGTGCGACTGCTACGGTCGCAGGTTCGAATCCTGCTTCGGGCATGGGTGTGTGTGATGTCCTTAGGTTAGTTAGGTTTAAGTAGTTCTAAGTTCTAGGGGACTAATGACCACAGCAGTTGAGTCCCATAGTGCTCAGAGCCATTTTTGTGCCGGCAGCGGGTTTCACCCTCTCCCTTCTCTCATCATCTCCGACACGAACACGACACTACACTACTCACACATCCATTACAGTCACCTGCACTTAAAAGACCTATGCGCGCAATCCTCATGCTTCGCGAAAGAAAGGTGTCTGCGGGCGTGAAGGATAGGGAAGATCTTTCCAATTAGGCGGCTGGACCTGCCCTTCGGTGTCTCACAACCGTTCACGCCATACGACTTTACTTTTCTTTATTCCTTTCTTGCTGTAGAGTCCCTACACAGCGCATTCTATGAAGCAATTACTCACGTTGCCACTCCAGCTGCTCATCGAATGTACTGCAGAACAATATACAGAGCTGTTCACCTTCCCTATCGATGTCTTTTAATGCAATCCGCAATGTTATACCTGGCCTACAAAAAGCAAGCGCGAGATTTTCATATTCTCTCGCTTGCTGCGCTTAACTATTAGTGCTACTGGAATAATGAGAAAGCAGGAGGGGAGTTTTTGTAGCAAATTTAATGTAGCCAAATTTTGCACTGGCTTACGCTTTTGCCAGAGGCCACGGCTTTCCAGCTATACAAAAAAGTACAATAGTGTCCTTCAAATGCACCTCCACCGCCGCTCTCACTGCTCACTAGTCAGAATTTCCAGTATGTTGTTCGTGACACTCCCTCCTACCAATGTACGAAAATTTCCGACTACACGAACTATTCCCGATATTCGGCCTTTTTGGGCTCTACCACTTGGACTATTAAGCCACCAGCATAGTCCGCTATTTTGTAAACATTATTAATTTAACCGTGTCCGTGAGGGTAATGAGAGAAAAACGACTTTTGTAAACGTTACACTAAAACTGAAGGGATCGGTTGGTAGGACATGTTCTGAGGCATCAAGGGATCACCAATTTAGTATTGGAGGGCAGCGTGGAGGGTAATAATCATAGAGGGAGACCAAGAGATGAATACACTAAGCAGATTCAGAAGGATGTAGGTTGCAGTAGTTACTGGGAGATGAAGAAGCTTGCACAGGATAGAGTAGCTTGGAGAGCTGCATCAAACCAGTCTCAGGACTGAAGACCACAACAACAACAACACACTAAAACTAATTATGTTGACAGTTCGATCCAAACATAACCCTTCTAATCATCATAGTTTCGCAGTCTGAAGAATGAGGAATACATTGATGTAATTAGCTTTTCTTTATGTTGTTAAAATTAACAAAATTGTTGGATAAAATTTAATCAAACGTCAATTTTATAATCTGTAAGTGCTTTAGTAAGCCGGTGGCGGATAATAAGGCCAATCAGTGAAGACCAAGGAGGGTTGAATGTGGTAAATAATTTTTGGAGTCGCAAATTTTGTACAGTGGTGGGAGGGGGGTGCCATGGACTACATACTAGAAATCCTGACCGGTGAGGCCTGAATGTAGAGGGTGGGAATGCGTTTGGAGATGAATTTTGTATCTCTTTCTTGAGTAAATCGAAATCTAGCGAAAAAGTATCCCAATATTAAATTTAACTACATTTTTTCTGTTTGACTAACAGTTTGTGTGTAGCGGCTGGGAGAAAATAAAAACTAGTACATAGTTTTCGAGGGCCGGAAACTAACATTGTGGGTTGTTTAAAATATCAGTAGAGGCAGCTGAATAGCACTGTGTAAGTATGAAGAGAATCACGCATGTCTTCTAACTGCGTAATCTATGAACTACTCCGAAATCATATCACTGCAGTGCAATGAAGATGTGACTGGAAAATAGGTACAGCTTTCGGGGACATGGTTTTCATTTTCCAGCTCAATTTCTAGGCGTGTACAGGTAACAGCATCTTTTGCACAACGCAGTTAAAATAATCCAGCTAATGATGAGAGGATGTGCAGTGAGATTCGTTATCTAGAACGGACCAGCAGAATTCAAATACAACATACTTAGAAATATTCCCGCGCCCGGGTTCCCGGGTTCGATTCCCGGCGGGGTCAGGGATTTTCTCTGCCTCGTGATGACTGGGTGTTGTGTGATGTCTTTAGGTTAGTTAGGTTTAAGTAGTTCTACGTTCTAGGGGGCTGATGACCATAGATGTTAAGTCCCATACTGCTCAGAGCCATTTGAACTATTTTGAATACTTAGAAATACACATTTGTTACAGGGTGTAGAAAATAAATCAATTCCGAATATGTATATCCCTCGAATTATCCTCATTTACTATGTCGTTGACCTCCCTTAAAATGCTGTATGGCTTTCTTTGTATATGTGAAAGCTATTCATGTAAGCTAAACCGGAGTCGACGACATGTAGTTGTGTTGTTAAATGAAGAGCACATGTCCATCTTCAGTAGTTCGTGTCGTAATCTGTGTCATTAAATATCAGTGGTTAGAAAGACACTGATGCATAATTTTAGTTTATTTTAAATGTGTTTTAAATGTGTTTTCACTATCTGAAAGTCATGACTAACGTAGAATGCCATACAAAAAGCGCTTGGAGCTACGTATGTTGTTGGAGAAAGCCAACCTGTTCCACGTTGCTACATATGTTACATTGCGTACTCTCATAGACTACTTAAAATTACTCTAGAATCTTTGACTGCTATACTCACAGAATTTTAAGATTCGGCAGTTCCACTCGAAAGACGGTCGCTGGGATGGTCAGAAGCGCTGGTGCTTGGTAGATATATCTGCAACGTAACAATATGAATACAAACTTTTAGACATGCATGGTACGGGACACATATGGTATAAATGAAAATCATGAAGTTTCGTTACGAACAGATAAAAATGGTATTAGTAGAGATGGTTCATGACGTTTAAGTTTATTACTCCTTTGCTACTAAGTCTATTCGCAAGATATTTCGCGGGCAGTAACCACTTATGCCGATGAATGCGGTTCAAATGGCTCTGAGCACTATGGGACTTAACATCTGAGGTCATCGGTCCTCTAGAACTTAGAACTACTTAAACCTAACTAACCTAAGGACATAACACACACCCATGCCCGAGGTAGGATTCGAACCTGCGACCGTAGTGGTCGCGCGGTTCCAGACTGTACCACCTGGAACCGCTCGGCCACGGCGGCCGTCTATTAGTAGAGATATCAGTAGATATCTTCCGCACTATGTTGTCGGCATGCGATTCCTCGTCTCATTTCGGGCAGAAATGTTTCAGGGATAACTAGCCCGGCAAATAGGTTTAATAGAAATGCGATTAAAAGAACTATACTCTGGCACGCTGTAACATTTGCTGTACTGGAGCTGTCCCATTAGCTCAGTGAGACGAGGGAATGGCGTGGGAACAGGTATATGGATTCGCTGATATTCGTGTCGATTTGGCATTTTTTCAGTTAAAGCATTAAATCGTATCCAATTTACACCTCCGCAAAGCGGTACATTGTGTATTTCTTTCTGTTGCTCTTACCTTTATTGAATCTTTAAGGCATAACATGACTTCTTACACCCGTAAACTACCACTGTTTCGTCCATGACACAAATGAAGCCAATGGATGTGGTAACATCATGTGCATCCAATGAAGTGCAAAAAACACAACAGGTAATCAACACTGGACAGCACAGTATGCTATGCACGATAATTCCATTCTGTATGTTCTGACGTCTAGCCTTATACTCACAGACCCAGCACGTACACGTACGACCAACGTTCACTTTACAGAAGACGTTCAAAGCGCCTACCTTGCATTTGCCAGGATTCGCCATTCACTAGATCGTACTTTCCTTGACGCTACGCAACACACTTGCATCGACCATTGCGAAGTGGCAGGCAAACGAGTTATCAGGTCGTGTACATCTATGGTCGGAGTACTATAGACCTGATGTTTTAGGGCCCCAAAAATAAAAATCTAGTGGATTAAGTTTCGGACAACTTAGGGGCCAGAGCATTGGAACTCCACGACCAATCTATATACCTGGAAACGCTTCATTTACACATTCATTCTGAAGTGTGGTTTCAGTACGATCTGAAACCGTAGTTGTCACCGAACACCAAGTGGAACGTTTTCTAATCCGTCAGGCAAACTATTGCAAAGAAACGTACGATACAGGGGCGCATTCAGCGTGTCCGACAACAGGCAAGAGCCCTAAACAACACCCCACAAAATTCCACCCCACAGCGTTATGCCAAAGCGTGCCTGAAAGCCACGTTCACGGTTGACGTGTGGTTTATGTTCTGACCACTAATGACTGTTGTGGAGGTTGAAAATACCTCCTCGAGTGAAGCTAGATTCATGAGACCATATCACTTTATTTATCGAACGTTCGTTATCTTCCACTTGGTGCAACAGCCGTTCATAAAACTATTTTCATCAAATGTGGTCTTCTGCCTGCTGGTGCTGAGTTAAAGTGTAATGATATGGATGCAGTTCTTAATCGTGCAATACTTCAAGGAGCAGTCTTTGAGATATCTGCTACTGATAAAATTCATGGCGAAGCCTCAAGCTATCATTTATTGGGCACAATTCGCAACTAGTTTCGTTCGATGACCATTATCAAGCTTATCTGGCATAAACGGCGGGAAAGTTGTACCCAAAATTTTAACAAAAGGAATTTGCTCTTTTAAGCCCATCATAGAACGCAAAAAAAATATCTAACACTAGTAACTGTCTATGAAAGTTTTGGTCAAGAAGCAAGCCCACATCGACAGCTAGTGAAACAATGACACATGTAACTAGGCCGAACAGAAAGGGCAGTCAAAGACGATGCCATGTTTCCTTGACTGTATGGCCTAGTTACTTATCTTAGCAGATACATTAAGGAAAGGCAAACCTACGTTTCTAGCATTTGTACACTTAGAGAAAGCTTTTGATAATATTGACTGGAATACTCTCTTTCAAATTCTGAAGGTGGCAGGGGTAAAATACAGAGAGCGAAAGGCTATTTACAACTTGTACAGAATCCAGATGGCAGTTATAAAAGTCGAGGGACATGAAAGGGAATCAGTGGTTGGGAAGGGAGTGAGACAGGGTTGCAGCCTATCCCCGATGTTATTCAATCTGTATATTGAGCAAGCAGTAAAGGAAACAAAAGAAAAATTCGGAGTAGGTATTAAAATCCATGGAGAAGAAATAAAAAGTTTGAGGTTCGCTGATGACATTGTAATTCTGTCACAGACAGCAAAGGACTTGGAAGAGCAGTTGGACGGAATGAACAGTGTTTTGAAAGGAGGATATAAGATGAATATCAACAACAGCAAAACGATGATAATGGAATGTAGTCGAACTAAGTCGGGTGATGCTGAGGGAATTAGATTAGGAAATGAGACACTTAAAGTAGTAAAGGAGTTTTACTATTTGGGGAGCAAAATAACTGATGACAATGAAAGCGTTTCTGAATAAGAGAAATTTGTTAACATTGAGTATAGATTTAATGTCAGGAAGTCGTTTCTGAAAGTATTTGTGTGGAGTGTACCCATGTGTGAAACATGGGCAATAAATAGTTTGTACAAGAAGAGGATAGAAGCTTTCGAAATGTGGTGCTACAGAATAGTGCTGAAGATTAGATGGGTAAATCACATAACTAATGAGGAGGTATTGAACAGAATTGGGGAGGAGTTAGTGGCACAACTTGACTAGAAGAAGGTATCGGTTCGTAGGACATGCTCTGAGGCATCAAGGGATCACCAATTTAGTATTGGAGGGCAGAGTGGAGGGTAAAAATCGTAGAGGGAGACCAAGAGATGAATACACTAAGCAGATTCAAAACAATGTAGGTTGCAGTAGGTACTGGGAGATGAAGAAGCTTGCACAGGATAGAGTAGCGTGGAGAGCTGCATCAAACCAGTCTCAGGACTGAAGACCACAACAACAACATGGCCTAGTTACATCTGTCAGTTTGTATCTAGCAGTCAATGTGGACTTGCTTCTTGAAGAAAATTTTCGTACACAGCTGGTATTGTGAGAAATGTTTTATGTACTATGGTGGACTTAAAAAAGCAAATTACTTTTGCTCATATTACGGTATAAATTTCCTGCTGTTTATGCCAACTAAGCTAGATAATGGTCACTGACTATTTGGCGGCTGAAATACGCCCACCTGCAAACATACATATATCTGCAACTGCCTTGCAATATCGCGGGTAGTTCGCCGAGGTGATTGGAGAACGATTTCAGGAATGGTGTCCATTTGTGGAGTACGCCTTGTCTTTGGACGACCTCAGTTCATCACTTGTGGACGAAGATCACCGGTTTTCCGAAGGCGTTGCTCCAGCTGACGAAACACATTCTTATCGGGATGGCGCCTTTGAAGGCACTGTGGAGCATACGCACGAGCAGCAGCAATTTGGTTACGGGATGCACCCAGCACTAAAAGCATATCGACACATTCATCGCTTCCTTACTCCATCGGGAAGCCGGCTTACATGAACTTGACAGGACCATTAAGGATGAGGTATTGTGTGCGGTTAGTAGACACTTGCACTAAAATTTAGTGGATCCCACCGTCATGTAATAGATTGCTGTCACGATGTCCTGCTTTTAAACGGCAAGAACTGTGGAACGGCCGTCTAAAAATTTAAAAATGATTTTGACGACTATTCGAACCCTATCATGGTGGATCCGGGTTTGATGTTCCAACTGTATACTCATCGAGCTACGGCGGCTGGTAAAGTAGTGCGGAGTGATACAGGTTCCTTTACCCATTCCGATGCGCTGCACGATGCCAGCTCGTAGCTTTCACACAAGTGTTTTTAAAATGCAACCAATCTGATGTTGCTAGATAATCTCCTGTCTCATTCCTCTTGGTGAGGAATAGCATGCCGACCCCCAAGTGTGGCATTTTTTCTTCATCCTAAGCATATTCTCTGCATTGTGTTATGATTAGCAGCTTAATCATTGCAGACGCACAAGCAAAGTTATGACCAAAAATCGTCATTGAACAATACAGAAAGAAATTTGTAAATTTTGGACTAGTGGTTAACGTATGTACTGTGGTGTGTGCCGTGTCGTGTCATGTAAAATGTCTGCATGAATAGTGTTATTGTATTAATTTATTGTAAAGAGATGCACACTCTGTGAAATGTATCACACGAATCTGATAAAGCTTGTTTATGCGCAGTAAATCTTAGGATGTTGTCCTAGTTTAATACTTTTTGCGTAATATGTTACGTGAAACTTTCAAAATATACACTGAAAACAATCTGCGAGGATTCTAAAGGTAGCTAGCTTTACCGCTGAAACATCTTTTAATTTGAAGCAGCATGCACCTACGTAATAGCGTTATAGCAGTTCTCTTTGGTGGTAAGATTATATTAATTGTTCATCTGCTTTATCAGAAAATACATCTCACCTACGTGCGCAAACTACAACCACACGGTATTAATCTGTCTTTGGCGGTTATAGCTATAAGTTCCGGCTAGAAAACTCTCAGGGATATCTTTTTATTAAATACCGAATATAGTTCTTTAACAAAATAACTAGCTATCGTGGGTTGCGTCCTAGCATGAACAATTGTGTGTACCATCTCGTAATATTTGAAGCTTCTCTCGATAAATATTTTCTTTCTTTAAATATTGATAAAACATCGTCTTGGCCACAGATTCTATCAGCACAAACAAGCGCGATGTTTTTACGCAAAATTCCTTGAAATTAAGCAAAATACCTATCAACTCTGAAGCAGTATTATTAGTCAGTAATTAAAACTTCCGGGCTAAGAGGCCGTGGTCCAATAGTAGAAATACTTCTCCCTGACGTTTCGTTGCCAGCTGCGGGCAACATCATCTGAGGTGACTCTACGACTGGCTGCTAGGCCGTGGAGGTCCTGTTTATATAGAGCGTGTAGTATTTCTACTATTGGACCACGGCCTCTTAGCCCGGAAGTTTTAATTACTGAAGACGCCGGCCGTGAAAGCCTACACGCTATGATTAGTATTATTAGTATTTTTTCAAACAAGTGTAAGTTGAATATTATTAATCAGTTGAGAACTATTGTAAAATAACGTTATCACTCTTCAGATGGCCGACAACAATATGAATAGTATCTGCATCTGTTCCGTGTCATTTAATATATTCACACACACTTCTTAAAGCGTAGGCTGGTGGGGTTAGTAAATACTGCAGTAAGGGAGTACAGAATTAGGTAAAATTTCATCTGTTGCTTGAAATCGCCAAGTATTACACTTACAGCAATGGCGTCTGGCCGCCAGCACGCTCAAGATGCATCATCAAAAATCGAAAAAGAAGAAGAATAAGTGAGAAAAGAAATCACCAGCGCATTTGTTCTAAGAATTTCAATGATTATAAATATTAGTTTTCCATATAGTAGTTCTTTGTAGGTCATGGCACATTTAATCAATGTTTTTCGTAATATTTTTGTAAAAAAAGTCCATCTTTATCAGTTTCTCACACTTTAAAACTCGTAACGAGGTTTTTCGTGGTAAATAAAGTTCACTCCCACGAAACTTTAGCGCACAATTGTTTGCTCCAGAAGGCAAGCAGACAATATCATTACAACTGTCATGTAACTTTCTTGACATACAACTTCGAGAGAGAGAGAGAGAGATCGAAAGCATGTCTGTACGTTCTCTCAAAGCGAGTAGTGGTTCCGGGAACGCCTCCTACCGTAACAAAAGCATTTCTTATTCAAGGGGTAATTACGTAGCTGGAAGCTACTTGTAAAGCAGAAGGCGTCGTACGTGGAATCCAGCTAACTTTTATTACAGGAAAAATATTCACTCGGCTGACTCTTAATAAAGAGCGCTTTGAAAAGCTTTGACTTACGGCACGATGGCGCTAAATCTCCATTTTCGAACGTTCGAGTGGGGTAATTTGATTAAGGTGGGCATTTAATTTACACAGTGGCACAAAAAGTCGAAAGAGATTTCCTGTGTCGCTGTTGAAAAGTCTCTGGAGAGCAATATTTTGTAAAGGTAATCATGATGTGTCTCTTTCTGGAAAATACTACATAGTAAAACAGCAGTAGCTTCTGAACTCTTTCTTTGCACAGGATATGATGGAATTAATCCATAAACCAATAGACGAATTTCAATTAAAGTTCGTAAACGTATCATTTACTGTCAGGCAACAATCTCTGAGGGTGTAAGAACCACCTAACAAACATAATTCAGGAGATATGACATCAGAAATACTAAGGTAGCTGAAAATCTATCGCATCATGCATGATGTTTAAGTTTATTACTCCTTTGCTATTTAAGAGTCTATTGGCAACATATTTCGCAGGCAGTAGCCACTTATGCCGGTGAATGTACCTACACAAATACATAATTGTACGACACGAAGTTCAAGCGACATAACTTTGTGAAACCACAGATGCCAGAAAAGTTGCCGCACTGTTCACGAAATGATAAATTTATTTTCTACTACTAAGGTACTCGTAGAACGCAATGAAATTATGGAAATATCTTACAACCGTCAGCGCTTTTGACAGCTTTCAACTGCGAAGCGCAAACCGGTGCAGACGAAAACGTTAGTTGTCCAGAGAGCTATGATTAGACATATCCGTAGAGACCATTGCAAAATCGAGTTGTAGACATGTGAAGCAATTACACCCAGCGTGCAGAAATTGTCCGGCATCATGTTTCGCCATTTTCGTGCTGTACTTATACATTTGTACATCATGCGTTTTTGTTACACGGATTTTCATAATCTCGGAGCTATTTTCACGAATACATTGAAATGGATTTTTTTTTCGATACAAGCACAGTTCGTGTTTTTGTTTCAGTTTCTAATAAAAAATTGGGAAAATTAGTATCTGGGCAACGCCTGGTTTGTGAGCTAATATACTGATATTTTGCTGTATTATACACTGAAGAGCCAAGGAAGCTGGTATACCTGCCTAAAATCGTGTAGGGCTCCCGAGCGCACGCGCAGGGTCTGTGGATTCATGAGGCTGTCTCCACACACGTATACATCCATCCGCTGGATACAATTTGAAACGGGACTTGTCCGACCAGGCAACATGTTTGCAGTTATCAACAGTCCAATGTCGGTGTTGACGGCCCCAGGCGAGGAATAAAGCTTTGTGTCGTGTAATCATCAATGGTACACGAGTGGTCTCCAAAAGCTTTGTGTCGTGCCGTCATCAAGGGTACACGATTGGGCTCCAAAAGCCAATACGATGATTTTTCGTGGAATAGTTCGCACTAACAGCCCAGCATTGAAATCTGCAGCAATTTGCGGACGGTTTGCATTTCTGTCACGTTGAACGATTCTCTTCAGTCGTCGTTTCTCCCATTCTTGCAGGGTCTTCTTCCGGCCGCAGCAATGTCGGTGGTTTGATGTTTTACCGGATTCCTACTATTCACGGTACACTCGCGAAATGGTCGTATGGGAAAAGCCCCACTTCATCGCTACCTCGGAGATGCTGCGTAACATCGCTCGTGCGCTGGCTATAACACCACGCTCAAACTCACATAATATTGATAACCTGCCACTGTACCGGCAGTAACCGATCTAATAACTGCGCCAGACACTTGTTGTCTTACATAGGCGTTGCCGACTGCAGCGCCGTATTCTGCCTTTTTACATATCTCTGTATTTGAATACGTATGCCTATACCAGTTTCTTTGGCACATCAGTCTATTTTTTCTCAGCTGGTAATTAATAAAAAGACATGAATGGCTGTTCTTCTCGTAAATACACTGTCCTGGAAAATTGTAGGACTGGATAAATAAGTAAAGATAACATATTAAGAACTAGATGGAAATGAATGAAAGTGTGAGGGCATGTTAACAGTAGTCTCCTAGCAGTGCACAAGTCAGTTGAGGGAACGGGAGAAGACATCGTGTACGTCAAAGAGCGAACAAGTACAGTGCGCTGTCCCGGTGTTCTTCATTAAAAGATCGCATGGAGACATCTCGATGGTTCGTAAGGGAGAATCATCGGGAAATGGGAAGGAGGATGAAATGTGATGAGTGTAGCACGGAAATACGGTATTGCTAACAGTGTCTCGAACTGCTTGTGTATTTTGGTTTGTTTTCGTTAGCAAAATTATGTAACTAGTTTAAAATGTTTTTGTAACATAAGTAAACGACAAATTTTTTATGGAGTATGGATTCAGTAAATTCAGTGTCAAAGCTTTCAGACACCGTTGGTAGACACAGGTAGCTCTGCTGCTCCTCTTCGAAATAAAGGTACAACATAAAGGGATTGGTGGGTACACAGAACGCGACTGACGCTTTCTCATTTTAAAGAAAAATTTCCTTGCTGACATTCATCGCCAACGATTGGATGCTTACTAAGTGAGTATAACGACACGAAAGCAATTAACCATGGTTTGGTAACACAGATCTGATGAAGTCAGAACGGGTGTTCGAGATGGGCAAATATAAGGACTGCCGAGAGGGGTACCACATATTACAACACTTACTGTGCCGCATAGTCGATTGAAGCCTTTCGTAACGTTCACGTAAGGCAAATTGAGAACGAACTCAACATCTCCTTTGGCAGTGTAATGGATGATCTTTGTGTATTCCTTTCATTTCCCGAACAGACCTTTTCTTTAATGTTGAGATAAGAAAAAATAAATACGTAGCTGGTACAAAAACTAACATAACAAGGTATAGTACCTTAACATCAAAGAAATTTTGCAAGCAGCACGAAATGTGTTGTTACTTCCAGATCCCTAGTGTAGAGGATAGATTAGCCAGCCATAATGGTGGTGGTGGTGGTCGTGAACGTGCCGAGGTCAGAATATCAACGATCCACTACCCCAGGGTGTGGATGAGCAATGTTGCGCTTAGTATGTGGCTGCTAAATGCCCGATGAGGTGCAGGTGAAATTGTATTGACAATTTTGTATTGTTCTGTATTATACAGTATACATCGGAATGGTTGTTGTTACCCAAGTTAGTCAGCACCCACATATCGTCGATAGTGCACGCATGCTGAGGTGAGTTCTAATTAGGGTGGCAGGGTGGTTATGGGGACCAAGCTGATAATAACTGGTTGTCCACTTATAAAATGATAGCTATGACGATAAGATATCCCAGATAGCACGTTACGCCTGAGGCAACGGTGCGAGGTATGTTCAAGATCGCCCCTCCCCAAACCCTCAGGGAGCCTCTACCCCCTTCTGTTCTCCTCCAGCATCTCCTTTTTGCCTCTGAACCAACAAGACTCTAGCTCCTTAATCTCTCGCTCCCCGTTATATTACCAGAACAAATTCATGGGTCGTACCAATCAAGGTCGGTTCACCATAGTTAGAAACCTATTACAGTCATGCTACTTAAAAAATCTCTGCAACATTCCCGTAATTTACGAGATAAGATAATTTGATATCATAGAGTGTAGCTAAGTTATTATAATTTTCTGATATAATGGCATATCTTGCAAAATGGCGGAAAATGCTAGTCCATCTATTCCTCTAAATTAATTGTGTGTGAGATTGTGTTAGTTCATTCCACATTGGAAGCCAATAAGCAATGATCGAAAATGGCCACCTTCAAGTTTTGTATTTTTGTCAACACAAGCAGCAGAAATGTGTTCAGTATTTTCTAATAGCAACATTCCATATCTGTTTACAGCTTTAGCCGAGTTTTCCACAAATATCCACTGTAAATATGAGACAGAGTAATTACCACACTGCAATTTGTAAATAAACTATGCAGTTTTCCCATATTTTAATAGTTGTTTACAACTAGCAGGATGTGATATTCCACGTGAAACAAATAACACACTTCAACAAATATATGCCACATTTACCTTATCCACACATTAATAGTGTGATGTTGCTGCCGGCAGGAGTGGCCGAACGGTTCTAGACGCTTTAGTCTGGAACCGCGCGACCGCCACGGTTGCAGGTTCGAATCCTGCCTCAGGCATGGATGTGTATGATGTCCTTAGGTTAGTTAGCTTTAAGTAGTTCTAAGTTCTAGGGGACTGATGACCTCAGCAGTTAAGTCCCATAGTGCTCAGAGCCATTTTTGTGATGCTGCTGTAAGACTGCCATTAGGACATTCATAAATAAAATAATGTCCAACTATGTACACCCACAACACATCACTTTTTCCGCTATTTCGGACATTTTCTCTCGATAGCATTGGCAATGATACAGGTAAAAACTGAGGTATCATGGATCGATACCACGCTATGGGTATTACAGCAAAGGAATTGCAAGTCACCATCTGACACACAAAGCGATCACGTGAGATCTTTCGGAATCAATTGTGTGTAACCATTGAGCCATGCCTCCAGTGGCTCTGCACCATGAGCATCTTCGGCCGCCGCAATATATAAAGTTTAGCATCACCCCGGCTCCCAGAACTCCTGAAGACATCCGTTGACTGTGCATATTGTATCACAGACAAAGTCCCTTCGACTGTTCAGAGATGTCACTAAACCCTCCCAAAGGTGTAAACAACCATGTGTGAGCAGCGCCTATTAGACGGAGGGGGTCCGACAGCCGATCAGTTCCAGTCATTCCACCAGGAAGGAGGCACATGGTTCGTGTTGTCTGTAGCTCAACCATGCGGTTCGATCGCTTCCGCATTGTTACTTTGTGCCAGAAAGGGCTCTTAACAAAGGAAGTGGCCAGGTGTCTTGGAATGAACCAAAGCGATGTTGTTCGGACATGGAGGAGATACAGAGAGACAGGAACTGCCGACGACATTCCTCGTTCTGGCCGCCAAAGCGGTGGATGACCACTACATACGGATTATGGCTCGAGAAACCCTGACAGCAACGCCACCAGGTTGAATAATGCTTTTCGTGCAGCCACAGGAAGACGTGTTACGACTCAAACTGTGTGCAATAAGCTGCATGATGCGCATGGGCCCAACAATATGCCGAATGGACCGCTCAGGATTGGCATCACGTTCTCTTCACCGATGAGTGTCGCATATGCCTTCTACTAGTCAATCGTCGGAGACCTGTTTGAAGGCAACCTAGTCAGGCTGAACGCCTTAGACACACTGTCCAGCGAGTGCAGCAAGGTCGAGGTTCCCTGCTGTTTTAGGGTAGCATTATGTGGGGCCGACGTACGCCTCTGGTGGTCAAGGAAGGCGACGTAACGGCTGTACGATTCTTGAATGCTATCCTCCGACAGATAGTGCAACCATGTCGGCAGCATACTGGCGAGGCATTCGTCTTCATGGACGACAAATCGCGCCCCCATCGTGCACATATTGTGAATGAATTCCATCAGGATAGCGACATAGATCGACTAGAGTGGCCAGCATGTTCTCCAGACATGAACCTTATCAAACATGCCTGGGACAGATTGAAAAGGGCTGTTTATGGACGACGTAACCCACCAACCTCGCTGAGGGATCTACTCCGAATCGCGGTTTAGGAGTGGGACAATCTGGGCCATGAGTGCTTTGATGAACTTGTGGATAGTACTCCACGACGAATACAGGCATGCATCAATGCAAGAGGGTGTGATACTGGGCATTAGAGGTACCAGTGTGTACAGAAATCTGGACCACCATCTCTGAACGTCTTGCTGTATGGTGGCAGAACATGCAATGCGTGGTTTTCATGATCTATAAAAAGGGCGTAAATGATGTTTATGTTGATCTCTATTACAATTTTCTGTACAGGTTCCGGAACTCTCGGAATCGAGGAGATTCAAAACATTTTAGATGTTTGTAGAAGAGATGGCGGCAGCGACTCAGCCCAGCTCACGCTTCAAGCCTCTTTTTGACACATAGATAGCTGGACTCTATTATTGTTGCATCATTTGTATAGAGTCTTCAGTCGTTTGGAGAAATATAAGTTAGGTAAATGTTATGTTTGTTGTGTTATCTTTTTCATTACTCTTTTCTTCTCCTGCCCAGATTTCCTCTGACTATAGTTGCCACAACGCTCTGAAGCCTATCTCTCCTTACCATTATGTGAGAAGTCATTGAGACCTGATAGTCAAGGGAAGGCAGGACTCGGATACGATTGTAGACGGGGCCTAATCAGTTACTATTTATTTTAAACTACACTCCTGGAAATTGAAATAAGAACACCGTGAATTCATTGTCCCAGGAAGGGGAAACTTTATTGACACATTCCTGGGGTCAGATACATCACATGATCACACTGACAGAACCACAGGCACATAGACACAGGCAACAGAGCATGCACAATGTCGGCACTAGTACAGTGTATATCCACCTTTCGCAGCAATGCAGGCTGCTATTCTCCCATGGAGACGATCGTAGAGATGCTGGATGTAGTCCTGTGGAACGGCTTGCCATGCCATTTCCACCTGGCGCCTCAGTTGGACCAGCGTTCGTGCTGGACGTGCAGACCGCGTGAGACGACGCTTCATCCAGTCCCAAACATGCTCAATGGAGGACAGATCCGGAGATCTTGCTGGCGAGGGTAGTTGACGTACACCTTCTAGAGCACGTTGGGTGGCACGGGATACATGCGGACGTGCATTGTCCTGTTGGAACAGCAAGTTCCCTTGCCGGTCTAGGAATGGTAGAACGATGGGTTCGATGACGGTTTGGATGTACCGTGCACTATTCAGTGTCCCCTCGACGATCACCAGTGGTGTACGGCCAGTGTAGGAGATCGATCCCCACACAATGATGCCGGGTGTTGGCCCTGTGTGCCTCGGTCGTATGCAGTCCTGATTGTGGCGCTCACCTGCACGGCGCCAAACACGCATACGACCATCATTGGCACCAAGGCAGAAGCGACTCTCATCGCTGAAGACGACACATCTCCATTCGTCCCTCCATTCACGCCTGTCGCGACACCACTGGAGGCGGGCTGCACGATATTGGGGCGTGAGCGGAAGACGGCCTAACGGTGTGCGGGACCGTAGCCCAGCTTCATGGAGACGGTTGCGAATGGTCCTCGCCGATACCCCAGGAGCAACAGTGTCCCTAATTTGCTGGGAAGTGGCGGTGCGGTCCGCTACGGCACTGCGTAGGATCCTACGGTCTTGGCGTGCATCCGTGCGTCGCTGCGGTCCGGTCCCAGGTCGACGGGCACGTGCACCTTCCGCCGACCACTGGCGACAACATCGATGTACTGTGGAGACCTCACGCCCCACGTGTTGAGCAATTCGGCGGTGCGTCCACCCGGCCTCCCGCATGCCCACTATACGCCCTCGCTCAAAGTCCGTCAACTGCACATACGGTTCACGTCCATGCTGTCGCGGCATGCTACCAGTGTTAAAGACTGCGAATGGCTGACACTGACGGCGGCGGTGCACAAATGCTGCGCAGCTAGCGCCATTCGACGGCCAACACCGCGGTTCCTGGTGTGTCCGCTGTGCCGTGCGTGTGATCATTGCTTGTACAGCCCTCTCGCAGTGTCCGGAGCAAGTATGGTGGGTCTGACACACCGGTGTCAATGTGTTCTTTTTTCAATTTCCAGGAGTGTAGTAATTCCAGACTCAACAATAAATAAAATACCACACTTATTAATGAAGGAATAAACAACTGTGTAAATAATTGTTTTTTCAGTGAGCTAAAATTTAGCAAATCACCATTAAATACAGATACAACAGATAATGTTTTGAAAACTAGCAACTGTGATCTGGACAGTAGGCCTTGCACACCAGGAATGGCAATAAATTAAGAATTGTTTAAAACTCGCTGCAACTTACAAATTACAGCTATTGAAATATTAAAAGCAAGTCACCACAAACACCGCAGAAGGCATCAGACGCCAGGAATGGCAGTAAAGAAGAATTTAAAGGCTTAATCCGTAAATACAAATACCAAATTAGAATTTTAAGGCAAGTGACCACAATCACGAATGAATGCCTTACACGCCATGAATGGGAATAAATTAAGAATTGCTTAAGAACTCACTGCAATTTACAACTTACAGGTATTGAAATATTAAGGTAAGTCACCACAAACACAGCTGAAGGCATCAGGCGCCAGGAATGGCAGTAAATAATGTTTTAAGGCTTACTGCTAAAATACAAATACCAATTTATAATTTTAAGGCAAAAGACCACAATCACGGCTGAAGGCCTTACACGCCAGGAACGGCAGTAATATAAAAAATTTAGAAACCTGCTCTAAAACAGCAAATACAATAGCAAAGGTTAATTAAAAAAACAAGCAACTGATCACCAAACGGGTGAAATAAGATGATGGTAAACTTTGTAACACAAGGGGCAACAGATGGTGCTCCAGGACTCTACCTCTGAGAAGGTCTGGCAACAAACACTTTCGCGAGCGATGAGATAGGCGGCCAAGAGTTGCATTCACTCCACAAGGTGGTAGCTCAGACTAGTGGCAGTCTAACGAATGACTTATGATAATCTTACTGAAACTACCTGACGTCTGATAAACCAAACACAACCATGGAACAATACGCCAAAGCCCGAATCGGCGGTCTGCACTACGTCCCCAGAATACTGTGTTTAGCGGCCGGGACGAGCAAGGAACCACTACCACCAGAGTAGAAAGCACTCCACTCACTGCTCTTCGCCTTGGCGACACTACGAGCAGCAACACGAACCCAAGTCACTGGAGAATAGATATCACAAGAGTGGAGGTTTATCTACTTGAAATGCACTCATCTTAAGGCTTCCTGGTTCCGGTTTACCCTCGTAACCACAGCCCTTCCATCTGGCAGTCCATGCGTGACGCCAGCGGTCCCGGCGTGTCTGGCACTGAGCGGACCTGGCTCCTCCTCAGTCCCCAACCGAACTGGCCCACTAACACGACCTGGAAAAACAACGACGTCGCCCCAAGGATAGGTCAACAGTTACTACATAACAATAATCGCCGCTGCTGCCACTAGCGGACAGGCAACACTTACGAAACCGAGTGGAGCCAGTCAACACGAGAAGAAGACAAACAACAGCAACCATGAAACTTCCTGGCAGATTAAAACTGTGTGCCCGACCGAGACTCCAACTCGGGACCTTTGCCTTTAGCGGGCAAGTGCTCTACCATCTGAGTTACTGAAGCACGACTCACGCCCGGTACTCACAGCTTTACTTCTGCCAGTATTTCGTCTCCTACCTTCCGCTCCTACCGAGCGTGAGTCGTGCTTCGGTAGCTCAGATGGTAGAGCACTTGCCCGCGGAAGGCAAAGGTCCCGAGTTCGAGTCTCGGTCGGGCACACAGTTTTAATCTGCCAGGAAGTTTCATATCAGCGCACACTCCGCTACAGAGTGAAAAATCTCATTCTGGAAACATCCCTCAGGCTGTGGCTAAGCCATGTCTCCGCTATATCCTTTCTTTCAGGAGTGCTAGTTCTGCAAGTTTCGCAGGAGAGCTTCTGTAAAGTTTGGAAGGTAGGAGACGAGATACTGGCAGAAGTAAAGCTGTGAGTACCGGGCGTGAGTCGTGCTTCGGTAGCTCAGATGGTAGAGCACTTGCCCGCGAAAGGCAAAGGTCCCGAGTTCGAGTCTCGGTCGGGCACACAGTTTTAATCTGGCAGGAAGTCTCATATCAGCGCACACTCCGCTGCAGAGTGAAAATCTCACTCTGGAAACATCCCCCAGGCTGTGGCTAAGCCATGTCTCCGCAATATCCTTTCTTTCAGGAGTGCTAGTTCTGCAAGTTTCGCAGGAGAGCTTCTGTAAAGTTTCGAAGGTAGGAGACGAGATACTGGCAGAAGTAAAGCTGTGAGTACCGGGCGTGAGTCGTGTTTCGGTAGCTCAGATGGTAGAGCACTTGCCCGAGAAAGGCAAAGGTCCCGAGTTCGAGTCTCGGTCGGGCACACAGTTTTAACCTGCCAGGAAGTTTCATATCAGTGCACACTCCGCTGCAGAGGGAAAATCTCATTCTGGGAACAGCAACCATGCCAACTAAACGATACCGTCTGGCCTCCAACAGAGGGCGGAAACCTGCAAACAGGATCAACGTGAGCCGCAGCATGTCTCAGTCATACACCACAAAAACAAGGCTTGACAACTAGCAGACTGCATTATTTAAAGTCATTTCATTATCATGAAACATGTCCCTGCATTAATAGTGTGTGACATCGTATTTATTAAAAGAACGATGGCAAAAGTGATTCAACGTACAAACACCTTGCATTATTTTGACCTATTTTATCCCCAATATTCGGAAAATGTGTGTAAACATGAGGTTGTAAGACATACGTAGCCAGTTGTGCATGAATTCGTCAAGCGTACCGCTGTGTACCCGTCCAAAGAAACCTCATCTATTCACACACCATCTCCTGATATGCCGACACAACTCATTTGACAGTGATGAAAAGCTGTCGACAGTTGCATATGAAATGCCTAAGCAAATTTCGCACCTGAGAGAAGTTGCATCACTGATCTGTGTCACTCTGGCTAATGTCTAAATTCTGCCTTCCAAATCCCCTCTTGCTAAACGATATAGATGCATACTGAACACACCCACAGATTGTGGATATGTGATGCCAGCAGACAACAGCCATGATAATGTTAGCCGTGTGAGAGCAACAAGCAGAGGGCACACTATGCATGCCTAATACGTGTTCTATATTATATGTTTCTCCAATTCCCAACAATAATTTCAGAAATGAAGTGTTATTAACATTATGGCTATTAGCCAAGCCCGCATCTCGTGGTCGTGCGGTAGCGTTCTCGCTTCCCACGCCCGGGTTCCCGGGTTCGATTCCCGGCGGGGTCAGGGATTTTCTCTGCCTCGTGATGGCTGGGTGTTGTGTGATGTCCTTAGGTTAGTTAGGTTTAAGTAGTTCTAAGTTCTAGGGGACTGATGACCATAGATGTTAAGTCCCATAGTGCTCAGAGCCATTTGAACCATTTTTATTAGCCAAGTTCTTCTGGACATCAATCAAATGATATTGTGGCTCCAAGTGTGTAGCTTCTTTTTGCCTATCTCTCATGTTTTACACATGTTGAGTAGGCAGAGCAATGTGAAACTCCTGTGTTAAAGCAACTGGAGGCAGCCCAATGTCGTCCTAGTTGGCTAAAAAAAATGCACACATACATTTGTTGGTAGTGTAAAACTTACGAACCCAATTATGCAGTATTATTTCCCAATAATGTTGGGTGCGCTTACATTTAACATAAGAGATTCTCTTGCCGGCAAGAGAGCCATATCTTTTCTGAGCTGAAGAGAGAGAGAGTGTGTGTGTGTGTGTGTGTGTGTGTGTGTGTGTGTGTGCGTACGATTTATGGTCATACTCTTTAATAGGGAGTGGTTTAAGTCTGCTTGACACGTTGGTTCCATTAAATATTAACGGTCCTGATACAGAATTTTTCGACTTGCAGTATATCACTTTGTCGGCCACAGTGTCCGAGCGGTTCTTGGCGCTTCAGTCTGGAACTGCGCGACCGCTACGGTCGCAGGTTCGAATCCTGCCTTGGGCATGGATGTGTGTGATGTTCATCAAGAGTAGTGACTGGCGTATTGTGACGAGCCAGTTGTTCGGCCACCATTGACCAGGCGCTTTCAGTTGGTGAGAGATCTGGAGAATGTGCTGGCCAGGGCAGCAGTCGAACATTTTCTGTATCCAGAAATACCCGTACAGGACCTGAAACATGCGGTCGTGCATTATCCTGCTGAAATGTAGGGTTCCGCAGGGATCGAATGAAGGGTAGAGCCACGGTTCGTATCACATCTGAAATGTAACATCCACTGTTCAAAGTGCCGTCAATGCGAACAAGAGGTGACCGAGACGCGTAACCAATGGTACCCCATACCATCATGCGTTCATCATGATGATGTAAACAGAACCTGGATTCATCCGAAAAAATGATATTTTGCCGTTCGTGTACCCAGGTTCGTCGTTGAGTACACCATCGCAGGAGCTCCTGTCTGTCACTCAGCGTCAAGGGTAACCGCAGCCATGGTCTGCGAGCTGATAGTCCATGCTGCTGCAAACGTCGTCCAACTGTTCGTGTAGATGGTTGTTGTCCTGCAAATGTCCCCATCTGTTGACTCAGGGATTGAGACGTGGCTCCATGATCCGTTACAGCTATGCGGATAAGATGCCAGTCATCTCGACTGCTAGTGATACGAGACCGTTGGGATCGAGCACGGCGTTCTGTATTACCCTCCTGAACCCACCGATTCCATATTCTGTTAACAGTCATTGGATCTCGACCAACGCGAGCAGCAGTGTCGCCATACGATAAACCGCAATCGCGATAGGCTACAATCCGATCTTTATCGAAGTCGGAAACGTGATGGTAGGCCTTCTTACACGAGGCATCACAACAACGTTTCACCAGGCAACGCCGGTCAACTACTGTTTGAGTATGAGAAATCGGTTGGAAACTTTGCTCATGTCAGCACGTTGTAGGTGTCGCTACCGGCGCCAACCTTGCGTGAATGCTCTGAAAAGATAATCATTTGCATATCACAGCATCTTCTTCCTGTCGGTTAAATTTCACGTCTGTAGCATTTCATCTTCGTGGTGTAGCAATTTTAATGGCCAGTAGTGTATATTATTTCCATCTCTTATATGCATAATTCGTGAATCTATACTGTATATACACAAGCTTTGGTACCTGCAATTGATCAGTTATGTTACTAACATGGGAGAAAAGTATATATGATTCTCACCACTGTTAGATGATCATAGAGCTATGTTTTTGTAACCATAGGGATGTATTTAAGATATCTAAAGTTCACACACTTGCCTACCATGGAGTAACAAACATTGTTACATACCTGACATACACCACAGTCAATGTAGTTTAGTGTATATAAGTGTTGGCATTGACTGCTTTCACTTCATGTTTACAGGAGTTTTTCAGGGTAGACATATGGAAGAGGTACAGTCTGGCTGGGTGTGGAATCTGTATCGCTGTTGGATGCTAATGAATCTTGCTAGGGTAAACAATCAGACCATAAATATTTGGAAAATTTACACACTTTTATAATATGAATGAAAAGCCAAAAATATGAAGAATGGGAAAACACGAAAAAGTATGTAAAAGAAGGAGGAATAATGAAAAAAATCTGGATACAGGCTGTGGGATTAATAGAAATTTGTGGCATAATCATTAGACATATATGAGAGGGGTGAAAAAAAGTGCTATAGAGAGCCAGTAACTGGGATTTCCGGTAGAAACCGTAGAACTTTAATGTATACGCTACATATAGGCAATAACGAACCCACATATATGTGCTTTAATAATGGAAAAATGGTCATTCTAGAGGCGAACTTGGCATAGTCCCCCACAAATGGACTGCATTGCATCAACAATATGCATGTCATAAAAATTTGCTTTTTCACATCGCATTAGAGGGAAAAATTAGCACATTATAGTCATATACTCGGGGGGACTCCCATATCATATCAGTCATATGTGCTCCCACTTACTCATACTGCATTTTTTTCAAGCTGTACTATGACTATTAAGGCCGCCAGCTTATTACTTTACGCAGTCCAGAGTGTTCCATACAGACCTCTTAGCCAATACCCACGGCCACCTCCACGCAGCAAAATCGTGCTACGCAGTTGAGGCCACAAGCACTATTACCCATGCAGCATCACGTAAAGGTGGACCTGTGTGCACCTTGGTGTTATCTTTTATTTACTTACAGCAATTTCATTTATGTTTTGAAGAAATACACAAGACTCTGGAAGTAGGAAATTATAAATTTATGACTTAATCTACGTAGAGAATAAAAGAGGACAGTAAATAGTTGATACAGATACACACTTGCCAACATCACTTGGGGAAGGGGACTTGTTATTGAACTCCAAGTCCAACGTCCACATGTGGTGCTTTTTTTTAGTAATTATCCACATGAACATCCCTCCTTGGGGAAGCTCGATTTGTTCAGTTCATACAGATCTAATTTACACTCCTGGAAATGGAAAAAAGAACACATTGACACCGGTATGTCAGACCCACCATACTTGCTCCGGACACTGCGAGAGGGCTGTACAAGCAATGGTCACACGCACGGCACAGCGGACACACCAGGAACCGCGGTGTTGGCCGTCGAATGGCGCTAGCTGCGCAGCATTTGTGCACCGCCGCCGTCAGTGTCAGCCAGTTTGCCGTGGCATACGGAGCTCCATCGCAGTCTTTAACACTGGTAGCATGCCGCGACAGCGTGGACGTGAACCGTATGTGCAGTTGACGGACTTTGAGCGAGGGCGTATAGTGGGCATGCGGGAGGCCGGGTGGACGTACCGCCGAATTGCTCAACACGTGGGGCGTGAGGTCTCCACAGTACATCAATGTTGTCGCCAGTGGTCGGCGGAAGGTGCACGTGCCCGTCGACCTGGGACCGGACCGCAGCGACGCACGGATGCACGCCAAGACCGTAGGATCCTACGCAGTGCCGTAGGGGACCGCACCGTCACTTCCCAGCAAATCAGGGACACTGTTGCTCCTGGGGTATCGGCGAGGACCATTCGCAACCGTCTCCATGAAGCTGGGCTACGGTCCCGCACACCGTTAGGCCGTCTTCCGCTCACGCCCCAACATCGTGCAGCCCGCCTCCAGTGGTGTCGCGACAGGCGTGAATGGAGGGACGAATGGAGACGTGTCGTCTTCAGCGATGAGAGTCGCTTCTGCCTTGGTGCCAATGATGGTCGTATGCGTGTTTGGCGCCGTGCAGGTGAGCGCCACAATCAGGACTGCATACGACCGAGGCACACAGGGCCAACACCCGGCATCATGGTGTGGGGAGCGATCTCCTACACTGGCCGTACACCACTGGTGATCGTCGAGGGGACACTGAACAGTGCACGGTACATCCAAACCGTCATCGAACCCATCGTTGTACCATTCCTAGACCGGCAAGGGAACTTGCTGTTCCAACAGGACAATGCACGTCCGCATGTGTCCCGTGCCACCCAACGTGCTCTAGAAGGTGTAAGTCAATTACCCTGGCCAGCAAGATCTCCGGATCTGTCCCCCATTGAGCATGTTTGGGACTGGATGAAGCGTCGTCTCACGCGGTCTGCACGTCCAGCACGAACGCTGGTCCAACTGAGGCGCCAGGTGGAAATGGTATGGCAAGCCGTTCCACAGGACTACATTCAGCATCTCTACGATCGTCTCCATGGGAGAATAGCAGCCTGCATTGCTGCGAAAGGTGGATATACACTGTACTAGTGCCGACATTGTGCATGCTCTGTTGCCTGTGTCTATGTGCCTGTGGTTCTGTCAGTGTGATCATGTGATGTATCTGACCCCAGGAATGTGTCAATAAAGTTGCCCCTTCCTGGGACAATGAATTCACGGTGTTCTTATTTCAATTTCCAGGAGTGTATGTCAGTGTTGTTTGTTAGAGTGCTGTGTGAGTCATTGTTTGTTAGGTTGCATAACCACTACTACTAGGTTAGTTAGTAAACAAATTCTTCATGGCCTTAGAACAATATCCCGCCTCAGTGTAATCTGGTTAAGTTATATACTGTTGCTACACAGCTGTAGGAGAAATAATAAGCCACCACTAAACTATTATTAATCTTGTAAAACATTTTCCTAAAATAAAACTAGAAGTTTTTAAGTAGTGAACCCATTAGTTTTTTATAACTGCGTAATATGCACTATCTGTTTCTGTTTTGTATTTACAATGCTTGATTTTGCTTGTTTGCTTTATGTAAAATAACATTACATTCACATTATTACATTTACAATGATGTCTTCCTTTATGTAACTACTTAATAATACTGGTGTGCAATAGAGTATGGTGCTGACCGAATCCTTCCCATCTAAAGGGTTAACAATCAGGTAATAACTGGTGGTGTCATATAGTTTCACAATTACCGTTATTCATAATGATTTTTTAAATAAACAAGTACATCTCTGCTATAAAGTACAAGTGGTCGACGTAAAATCATTGTCGTAAAGGAATAATGAACTTCGTGTAGACGATACATGTTCTATCCTTCAGCGCCATATTATTAAAAAGGTGGAGAACATAGTTTAGGCTCTACATACACCACGCCACGATTCGTAAGGAATTACTACATATGACTAAGATGCGGTTGACAGGTAGGGATCTAACTATTTTTCTTTTGTTGTGTATCACTAAGTGTTCATGAAGGGTCTACATCTGAGCAACTAAGGAGGCTGAGTTGACGTGTGCAGAACTACGTGTACCATTCAATAGAGACTGAGAATAGATCACAAAAATTATCTGTCCTGTCTATGGTTTAAATTATTTAAGCAGAAATCGATTATACCAAACAGTAATACTAACTTTATTATTGCTGTAAAATATCTTACACATACGATTCAGTTGCTCTGATAGATGACTGTTAATTCATCGTAAGCCAATTAGTTTTCAAAAATCGGTTTGGGATGTATATGCCGTAGAAAGCTGCTGTTTTCTTAATGCAAAATTTGTTAATGGTGGGTTGCAGTATTACACACAGCAGTACTAGCTTGAGAAACGTACTTTTCTCAATCCAGGATATTGTCGTTATTCACAACACTGTCAAATGCATAGAGCGCCCCCCCCCAAAAAAAAAAAAAACGGAAACTTTACGGATAGGGTCCTTACATCAAGACAAGAAAAAAAAATTATTAAACAAGGGTCCTAAAGCGCACACCTTAAGAGATATGAGCACGTGTCGTCTTCGATACTATGAAACACACCTTTTCTATTACAAGGTCTTTGCTTTTCATACTTTGGAGAAGGTAATGTGGACCAAAGCAAGGATAAAACGTCAAGTAAAATGGACTCTAAAATGCTGTGCTACGAGCACTTGTTCAGTGGAAGAGATGTGTTTCACTCTGCCGAAGATGAACAAATGCGTAGTGCTCTAAAGTATGCTTTTAGACACCATGTTTAAGGGACAAATGTTTTCTTGATTTAGTCAACACTTCCTCTTCCCAAAACATGGAAAAGTAGTAGAAGATAACTGTTTCATAGTATCGAAGATGAAAAAGTGCTCATATCTCTTAAGGTAGCCATTTCAGAGCCCATGTTTACTAGACATGTTTTACTTATTTACGTATGCGTAACAGAAGCAAACTGTCTGTACAGTTGTAACATATTACGTACTTCCACATACGTCTTGTAATGGGAAAATCCGGGGAATTGTAGTTAATATATAGGTTTACTGATAGTCACTATTTACATTCGCTGCTGAGATGTTTTAAACATCTACATCTACATCCATACTCCGCAAGCCACCTGACGGTGTGTGGCGGAGGGTACCTTTAGTACCTTTATCGGTTCTCCCTTCTATTCCAGTCTCGTATAGTTTGTGGAAAGAAAGATTGTCGGTATGCCTCTGTGTGGGCTCTAATCTCTCTGATTTTATCGCCATGGTCTCTTCGCGAGATATACGTAGGAGGGAGCAATATACTGCTTGACTCCTCGGTGAAGGTATGTTCTCGAAACTTCAACAAAAGCCCTTACCGAGCTACTGAGCGTCTCTCCTGCAAAGTCTTCCACTGGAGTTTATCTATCATCTGCGTAACGCTTTGGCGATAACTAAATGATTGTGGATTAATTATGTTTAATTGGCATTTGTTTTGATAGAGTG
This sequence comes from Schistocerca nitens, assembly GCF_023898315.1. Classification (NCBI taxonomy): domain Eukaryota; kingdom Metazoa; phylum Arthropoda; class Insecta; order Orthoptera; family Acrididae; genus Schistocerca; species Schistocerca nitens. The sequence goes on from NC_064618.1 coordinate 256,805,523, forward strand.
GTAAACTATACGGAAATCGATTACATACTACTTATGTTTTCACTGATGACTCACTGGGGTCGGATTACAGATTAAACCAAGACTGTCTGGAAGACTTTTTTTCTGTTTTGGTATGATAGGCTAGGAACAGCTTCATCTTCCGGAGGATTTCGCTACTGGTACAAACAATCTCCATCAAAAAGCAGGATTTCCTAGCTGTAGACAATCTGGTCATATTGCTATGCTTAATGAATTGCAAGATGGGAAGATGAAAGGACGATTGTGGAGAGTAGACTGCAATTAACCTTCGACTTATAACTACATTGATCAACCCTACACACAAATAAGATATTAATAGAGTTGAGAGCGGTGACCAGCCGCGCGCGATTATCCGACCGGTCTCAGGCGCTGCAGTCATGGACTGTGCGGCTGATCCCGGCAGAGGTTCGAGTCCTCCCTCGTGCATGGGTGTGTGGGTGTGTGTGTGTGTGTGTGTGTGTTTGTCCGTAGGATAATTTAGGTTAAGTAGTGTGTAAGCTTAGGGACTGATGACCTTAGCAGTTATGTCCCATAAGATTTCACACACACACAGAGAGAGAGACAGAGAGAGAGAGAGGTGACCAACACAAATATTAAGACTGAAACGTGACAGAAAACAGGATCTTCCTATCCATAGTAGAAGATAGACATGACAAGGGACAAGGATGAGCAACATATAAACATTTACAAATCAAAAGTGTAAAACCTGCCAAGAATGGATGTAAAGGATTTCGTGATTCTCATCGTATGATAGAAAAATCCATAGGGAGGACAAAGCTCTACAGGTTTAAGGACAGGATGGAGACACAGTTGAATAGAGATGAAAAACACATACACACACTAGACCAGAGAAACAATTTTATTATAAAAGCGATTGCAGTAGGTGGGCACAATGGGTTCACTAGTGCAAAAATCTGTACACTAATATCGTTGCACAAGATCTGCTCACAAATTTCGCTCCTAATTCACACAGTGTGTCCACATGCTACTGGCTATCGAGTAAATTAATAATTATGGTCCATGAGAATTAACTTTCAAAAAATAATTTGAGATTTTGGGACCACAAGAATTATTTTTAAAAAATAATTGGAGATGCCAAACAGTGTGCACCAAATTTTCAGAGCCTACCACAGTAGGCCTTGAAAAATTAAACCAAAAATTCTATATCCTATTTCATACGAAATACTCATGAAATTCATGTAGTGAATTGCATTTCATGAAACTCATTACCATTATTTCCACCAACTTTTTCATTTCTTTGTATCCCAGCTTAACAGTGCCCTCTCCAAAAAACAGAAAACCTCAACCACTTATTAATTACAAATACCTGTCTGCGAAAATAATTTTAAACTCATTGTTGAGCTTCATACACGTTTTCTCTCAATATCTAGTTTTCAAATATTCACATCCAATTGTGTTATATAAAACATTCACTTTACGGCAAATAAAAAAAGAGATGGCGAGAGTGATGAAGATATATATTTGAGTGTGAAAAAACTTTTCCCTGGAAAATTTCTGTCCTTCATACCTCCTCTGTTTTGCCACAGATGACGTGTCACTGATCTCATTTTTCTAAGACTGTAGTATACGCTAGGTGCCTATTTGATTCCACCGCCCTGAGTGGAATGCGGAAGTTCCAATAAATGTTCATCAGCGTGCAATCTTCTATAATAGTTGTCCCTTGCGCAGAAAACAGCTCATGGATCGTGAATCCGTTGTCTTGAGGCTGTAAGAAACTGGTACTATGTGAATAATTAAATTTTTAATTACTTTGTTTTTTACGGGATGCCACTCGATTTTTATTACCATAACACGAGAACTCCACAATTATATTCCACATTAGAGTCACAAATAATTTCAATTCTTCAACAAAATAATGATCTGCGTGTTTTCGTAATTACCATCACACTGTTCTCAGCTAAATGTCCAAACAGACAGAGTTTACTAATAAATTCTTAACTGACACCGACAGCGGCAGAAAACATGTCTGTCCTCCGACACTTCCGAACCAGCTATGATCTTACAGCCGAACTACATCGCCAGTGTTCAAGTTAAGCGCGACGCGAAGATCACCGAAGTGCTTCGTCTGCCTTCTCGTTTAGCAATTGTTTATTATTCTCCTGGTTATAAATACTTGTGAAATAATGAAATGATAGCACACTATTGAGAGACTCTTTAATATGAAATGCAAGTAAACAAGCTGTTTAGTTTTTCTAATATTAATAACAGAAAATCATCATTTTGGGTCGAAGCTTCCGAATGCAGCAGCCAACCGCGGAGAATGATCACAAAGTAGGCTGTCTTTCTCACGACATCTGTACGGAACAAACCATCTGTAATCGGTACCTCACACCGCATTACGCCATCTTGCCACTGCTGCCTCCTCAACTGCTCTACAAAGAGCTTCTTGCACCTGAATATGATGGTTGCAAAGCTAGAAATATTACAACTTCCAACTCACCAATTGTTTAAAATGATTTAGAACTGCTTGCACTGTCGTGCTTCTTCAGTAGATCTTTCATTCATATAGGAAACTAGTTAAAAAGATAAAAAAAATCGTTACATGGTGTGGCCAGCAACACCCGGAAAACGATATATATTTTAATGCCCATACAGTAATGAGTCATAATTTTCTACAACTTTTATGTTATCCTACTAAAACGAGAATTCTCTCTTACCTTCCTTGTTTACTAAATTTTTTGTGGTAATGTCTCTGGATGCCAATTATATTCTAGTTATATAGTTTCTCCCACTTCATTCTCCTATCACAGGTTCACCATTAAGCTTTTGAACCTTCTTACAGTATTAAACTGAAACCCATTTCTTCGCTACAGTATTTTTATCGTTTCTCTCAAAATAATAACTGTTTGGTACAGTTGAAGCCTAATTTGTAATGCAATTATTTTGTAGCTCACCAATCCATTCACCTATCATACAGCTTACTTCTACAGTGTTTTTAAAGTCATCAGTCTAAATTATACTGCCCATATAAAACTACATAACGTCTTTTCCTAGCTTATCTAAGACATCACACAATCTGTCTTGCATTTGCTGTAGTTAATGGTCTATAGAAATACTTGTAGCTGTGTTATTTTCTACGTAATAATTTTTGAAGTTGTACTTCATCTGAACCATATTCTCATTAATAAAGTTTATTTCTTTGTTACCTAATCGCTCATCCAGTAGTATCCCATAAAATTTTTGTAAATCTGTAACATACGAATTCATAACAGACGAATCGTAAAACTGGTAGAAGCCGACTTAAGGGAAGATAGTTTGGATTCCGTAGAAATGTTGGAACACGCTTGGCAATACTGACCCTACAGCTTATCTTAGATCCTAGGATAAGAAGAGGCAAACCTACCTTTATAGCATTCGTAGACTTGAAGATAGCTTTTGACAATGTTGATTGGAATATTTTCTTTCAATTTCTGAAGGTGGCAGGGGTAAAATACAGAGAGCGAATGGCTATTTACAATTTGTACAGAAATCAGAATATAGTTCTAAGAGTCGAAGAGCAGGAAAGGGAATCAATGGTTGAGAAGGGACTGAGACAAGTGTGTAGCCTATCCCCGATGTTATTCAATCTGTATGTTGAACAAACAGTAAAGGAAACCAACGAATAAGTTGAAGTAGGAATTAAAATCCAAGGAGAAGAAATAAAATCCTTTGAGGTTTGCGGGTGACATTGTAATTCAGTGAGAGACAGCAAAGGTCTTGGAAGAACAGTTGAACGGACTGGACAGAGTCTTGTAAGAAGGATATAAGATGAACATCAACAAAAGCAAAATGCGTATAATGGAAAGTAGGCGAATTAAATCGGGAGATGCAGAGGGAATTAGGTTAGGAAATGAGACACTTACAGTAGTAGATGAGTTTTGCTGTTTGGACAGCAAAATAACTGAAGATGGTCGAAGTAGACTGATGGGGGCAAGGAAAGCGTTTCTGAAGAACAGAAATTTATGAACATGAAGTATAGACTTAAATGTCAGGAAGCCTTTTCTGAAAGTATTTGTATGGAGCGTAGCCATGTATGGATGTGAAACGTGGATGATAAACAGTTTGGACAGGAAAAGAATAGAAGCTTTTGAAATTTGGTACTACAGAAGAATGCTGAAGATTAGATTGATAGATCACGTGACTAATGAGCAGGTACTGAATAGAGGAATTTGTGGCACAACTTGACTAGAAGAAGGGAGCGGTTGGTAGGACACATTCTGAGGCGTCAATGGAACACCAATTTAGTACTGGAGGGAAGCGTGGAGGGTAAAAATCGTAGAGTGGGACCAAGAGATGAATACACTAAACAGATTCAGAAGGATGTAGGTTGCGGTAGGTACTCGGAGAGGAAGAGACCTGCACAGGATACAGTAGCACGTGGAGCTGCATCAAACCTGTCTTTAGATTGAAGACCACGGCGACAACAACAACAACACACTGTGTTTTATATTTTGTCGATGAACAAATTCCCCTGTACTGAATTGAGAAACATCTTAGCAACTGTCCTTTTCCTTGAATCTTCTGCAGTGCGGGTTGTCCACACGGTCTAAGGCGTCTTGCCCCGTGTCGGAAGTTCGAGTTCTCCCTCGGGCATGGGTGTGTTTGGTGTTCTTAGCATAAGCTAGTCTAAGTTAGTTTAAGTAGTGTGTAAGCCTAGGGACCGATGACCTCAGCAGTTTGGTCCCATAGAAAATTCCAAACAATTAAAAAAAAAACTTCGTCACATAAAAGAGAACACTGCTCATATCATGGGCTCCCATAGAGCACATGTGTCAGGAGGAAATTGTGAAACGGGTAACTTGAAAATGATCAGAACTTCAAATTTATTTTACGTACAACAGGCACATCACCGGACGTGAGTTCCATATTATAACCTTATCTGTACTGTCCCCTCTACAACCCCTAAGTGCCAATAATAGGAGTTGCTAAACATTCAGTATCAGGTCGCTGTAGTGAGCGCATCACCACTTGAATATGTCGCCGGTTGTTGCCTACTAGCTCACCACAATAGTTGCTTCAGCAAAGAATCCCCAGAACTGCCATCGTTTCGATACCCTTAGATACTTTTTGAAACATCTAGCAATAAGTACCACAACAAGATGAGTTTCTATGTGTGGAATCACAAACGAAGTTTGGGTTAACCACCTTAACCCAGCTATCTCCAGGGACTTAATATTTACATTTATGTAGACGAAGCAACTTTTGTATGTCAATCACTGGGTACAGTCTCTTAGAAATTTATTTCTAACAATTCCAGGCAGATTCGTTGGGAGAATCCTAAGTCAATGTAATGCACCCGCGACAAATGTAGATCCTTCTTCGACCATTTCGTTTCGCCACAGATTCATTTAGTAAGCATGAGAATACGGATCCACTGGTAACAGCGCCAGATATGACTATAAAATTCCAGTTGCATTTTAAAATGTAATGGACACGGCATTTAGCGATGATTACGATGTCATCGATCTCACTTACCTTCAGTCGATAATAACTAAGAATGGGAGTGCGATTTATTTTTTCGTTCATCTTTTCACCCAAGAAAGTTTAATACATCCGTCATAGGCATGCATGACTGATCTGCCGTTCATTACGGCAACATTGTAATGGAAGTATACCATTCCGTTTCGTAATCAAAATATATTACAGTTTATTTAATGCTAGCTGGGTACCCTGCTTCGCTCAGGAGTTGATATGAGATTGTGTGGTTGTTGGTCTAAAACGATAAGTATAAGAGGTAAAAAAATTTTGTTGAAAACATATTCTAACTATTTACAATACTTATTTTAAAAAAAAAACCTTTTCATTTTGTTATCCGGGGTACATACGTACAAATTTTTCGAATTTCCTTCTCGAGAGCTACGTAAAGTTGATTGTGAGAGAAGAAAAAGTCTTTGAGACTCATGTCGCAGTATTTTAAATTTTGTCCTTGCGCTTTGTTAACTCTAGAACTGTAGGTTAATTTTATTCTAAATTGCAGTATTTCAAATTTGAATGGTATTTCGGTAGAGACCAGTGGTAGTCTGGGGTAAATAGTGTGTGTGCTTTGTACTTTCCAGTCATAAGTTCGGATTCGATGATGTTATTCGATAGCTGTTTGATTATCATCCTTCTTCCGTTACACAGTTTTGGTGAGTTGAGATTTCTGAGTTAGTATGATCCGAGATCCACTCTGAAGTCGAAGGCAGTGTAATGGCATTCCTGGTACTTGTAAAGAGTTCAGAAATTCTGTAGGGAGGTTCACTTTTTCTTCAACGTTTACCATCTAGTCGATCGATTTGTATATTCTCTCTTCATCGGGAATTTTCTTTTGAATATTAAAACTGGTATCGTTCACAATATTGTTTTTAGTTTCCAGAATTTCTCTTCCAAACAGCCAGTCCGGATTGGTATACTTGAACAATGTTTGGATAAATTTGGACGATGAGTTTGTTTCAACAGTGGCTATGTTGTAGAAATCAATGTTGAGTTTAATGAGGCCGGTCGTCAGGTCAATAGGATATATGCCTTCGCCTATTTGTAAAATTTGTTGAGCAAAATATCCTGTTGTTTCTTCTTTCAATAGGTCAGCTCTCTTTCTTGTTTTTTTTTAGTCGCAGTATTTATACATGTGGCCAGAGACGTGATTTTTTTTAAGTATGCGTCCATCTTGTCTGCTGGTGTTGACTTGGGGATAACTAGAAGTTTTTGTCGAAAATATCCTGAGAGTATGAGTAGGGCTCCTTCCATCATTTCAGAGATTCCTCGCAACTCTTGTAATGTTCTGTCCATGGTTTCAAGAGATTTCTTATGTGTCATAGTGCATTCGTCCCAGAAGATAATTTTAGCTTCCGTTAAAAGTTCATCCCCCAGATGCTCTTAAGATTTTACATAAGAGGAATTGTTCTTCGGCTATATTCAACGGTAGTTGTAGGGCGGAAAGGGCAGTTCGTCCTCCTTCATAAGTGTGGCGTTGCCGGATGATGCCGGTACAAGTGCGATGTGTTGTTCAGCACGTATTTCCGCCAGCGACAGATTTATTAGAAACGATTTCCCGGTGCCGCCTTGTGCGTCCAAGTGAACACCTCAGCCAGTATTGTTGTCGATCCAGTCCGTGATAACGTTGTAAATTTCCATTTGATGTCTTTGGGGATTGGTTTGTTGTTGCTGTGTATTGGAGTACTCCGCTGATGTTTTACCTTTCTTTCCTTTGTAAATTCGAAGTGTAGCACAATGAAAACCTCTTTTCGAGGAGCCTGCAGCCCAAGTTGTATTAAGGTCTGGTTACTTCTTGCTAAACATTTATCTTCTATACCAATGAGTATTTCTGAGACGTGGGACTTAGAGAGAGCTGGAAAGGTGTGGAAGGGGCCTAATCAGTTACCACTGGTTGCACAGAAAACACATACACTTTATTAAAAAAAAATAAAACTCTCAACAATCATTTTTAAAAAGATTTTACTACACTAGTGGCTGAAAGCCTTATAAGACGAATGGCAAGTTATCGTCGGGTGAAGGCCACAAGCAATGTTACACACAATCAACGGCTGAAGGCCTGATTAAGAAGGTTCACAATTATTCGTCGGCTGAAGGCCAGCAGCAGCTTCAAAAACACATAACGGCTGAAGTCCTGAATAACCAATAAGGTGGACAATTACACGTTGAACATAGCAAAAACCATTTTAACAATCTTAATAACTGTAACAAGTTATAGTGACGGCTGAAGGCCTTATCAAGACAGAACTGAAACTATTTGGCGGCTGAAAGCCACAAGCAATCTTACAAACAATTAACAGCTGAAGGCCAGACTAAGAAAGGATTCAAAATTATTGGGGGCTGAAGGTCACAAGCAACTTTCAGAATCAACGGCTGAAGGCCTGAATTACAAAGGCAGTTGCATGTTAAAATACTAAAACTTTTTTAAAACAATCTTAACGAACTGTAACAGGATATAATGACGGCTGCAGGCCTTATTGACAGAAAATTGAAAATAATTTGTCGGCTGAAGGCATCAGTGTTACAAACAATTAATGGCTGAAAGCCGGAATTACCAGTGGGAAGGCAATAACATGTTAAAGCATTAGGGTAAATTTTAAACAATTATGACAACTTGTCCAAATAAGATGGAGTGATCCACAGACAGTGCTCCCTGGATCGACCTGAGGAAGGTGACTACAGCTGTGTAAGCGGTTAGACAGGCAGCCCAGAGTTGTACTCACGTAACAGGATGGCAACTCACACTAGGTGTAGCTTAAGCGCCGACCGACCGACGAACCAATCCGCCTAACGTCAACGATGGAACATTTTTAGGCAAGGGTGAAGAAACGCACAGCACCATGTCTTCAGAAACACACCCAAGGCCGAAGGAAACACTAGAATCAAGGTAGACCTCCCAAAAACATATGCACAGCACAATCCAAGAGGCTGTCGAACTACACGCTGTGTCAGACAGCATCAACACGACGAGGAAATGTACACTGCCAGAAAAGTACGCTAACCTCCAGGGAAGGTAACGGGGCGTTAGGGGCCACAAGGCAGAAAATACCGCTGGTTGCACTTCACTAATAAGAATAATACTAAATCCAAACTAACATCAAAGAAGAGAAGGCGGCTAATAGCTTCCGCCAATCTGACAGACTCCGTTCGTTGTGGTTGGTCTCACCGACCCTGTGAGCAGCAACACACAAACAACAGCGAGATCTCAAACAGTGGAGGTTTCAGTACTGGACACGGTTCACTCAACTTCAAACGTCCTGGGTTCGGTTGTCAGCTACAGCCCCTCGCTCCGACAGTGCCTGCACGCCGCCAGCAGTCCCAGCCTGCCCTCGCGCTGCGGACCTCCTCGCTGCTCCATCCCAAGCCGAACTGCCTGACACACACGACGACCCAGAATACTAGCTGTGGCACCAAAGATAGTACCACAGTACTGGCTACCGATAACCGCTGCTGCTGCCACTCGTCGACAAACAATACTAGCAACTCAGTGGCACCATTAACACAAGAAGGAATCGAGGTGCCACTACCCCTATCACACGATTTCAAATTATCAACGCCAAGAACGCGAGCCGCACGCGGCTCAATTTCATTGAAGATATCGTCGTTGAATTTGACGCTCAGTCCAGGATGAGTTTGTCAGACTTGGTAAAGAATGTCATCACTCATAACTCTCTTTGACGGAGTCCCATAGCAGTTTTGGATTCGACAGGGTACATGTTGACAGAATTACGGCGAATAAGTCACTCATTTATTAAACTGAGGTTGAGGATAAGGCTTCTTGTAGCGTTAGTTCCAAGTGGTTTCCCAGCAGTCCTAAGCGCTGGTATGCTTCTGTGCACGTCTCGCGTAGGTAACCTTCAAAAGTCTTGAGATCTGTGAAACATATTAGTTCCCATATTTCGTGTAGAGACATCCGAAGATAGAAACATTCGACCTTGTTCGGCTGTACGGTGTAATGTACGCTTTTATTATCCTGGATGAACTTATATTAGAATAGCTTATTTTCGTCATTTAAGAAATTTTCTTTTTGTGTTCAGCGTGTAATAGGTAGGCACATCAACATATAGTACAGTTGTCGCAAATGGATCAGTGTGGCACAAATGGTAAATAGATGTTAATGTTGTAATCTGAGGGGGTTCGCTTGCGTTTTTTCTGGCGGTGTCTTTTGTGAAATAAACTCGCTGTTCACTCTCCTAATTTACTGCTATTCGTAGATGATGCACAGCTGGTTCGTGTTCATGTATGCGGAAACCGACAATCCGTCATGCTGTATCGTTACTATTGATGTGTCTTCCCGTTTGGTACATGACGATCTTGTCGTTTCTGTTTTATTGTTCGCTGTCTTTGGCTATTTGAAATAATACCATGTCGCTGCCTTTGTTCACATACTTACAGACATATTTGATGCATTTCACTGAACTGCAGTATGCTATATTTATGTGTACTTGGGACATTTTTGAAAGGATTGTTTTATATGGTACTACCCAATGATTATCTTTTCGCAGTTCGTCGCTGCCTTGTATTTTTTTTTCTTTTTTGTTAAGCTACCATTTTTGGGTGATCGTCTTCTATATATGGGATAGCAATCAATCAATCATTTCCGGTTTGTGTGTCTTCCAAGTACGGTTTTGTTTTCGTTTTTGTACATTTTCCACCACTCATACATTGCGAATTGGTGTTTAATGGCTCGCATGGATCGTGAATCATGCTTTTTTACTATATCGTCCTGTTCCTGATCATATTGTGGATTGGGAAATTCAGTTTGGATTATTTTGTCGAAATCTGTCGGATGAATTCCATCGTGTAGCCGTAAGAGATTGCGTGAGCGAGGCCTAATTTTTGCCATTCAACAGCGCACATCCAGCATCTGACGGTTCTTAGGTGTGGTATTTTGTGATGACTTCAATACATCTCATATGCTTTTTGACGGAGAACTGTGTCTATAATGACGTGTCAATGTGTATCTTAGTTGTTCTTTGACTTCTGGCCACGACAAGTTGAATGTGAATGTCATGAAGAGATCAAGTCGTCCATATTTTCTTATATAGGCCACGGCACGTTGAGTGTATTCGCGCATGTGTCTTGGACTTCTTATGTATGATGAGGCAAAGGCTACCATTGTTCCAATGTCATCAATGTTTCCGACATTTATGATTGCTTATCGATGGTCGATGTATTCTTCCATGTGTAGTTTCTTCTGATTCAGTCTTTAGTGAAGCACCCGTTCCGCAACTATTTTCGCAAACATATCTACCAGCAATTGTTGGAATAGACGGCGAGTGTTGAGAATGTCATTATCTGTTTCATTGTTTCTGATCATTAAGTGGTAAGCATAGAACTCCTTCGAAGTGACTTTTTTGTTTCTTTCTACACCTGTTTTAGTTTAGATTTGTTTCACGTTAGAATGATATCCGTCCTCTTCGTGAAGAAATATTAATGGATACTGGAGGATGTAACATGACGGTGTGTCTTTGCAACGCGTTGTAGCCCTTCTCTTCTTCGTTGTACAATTGTCACGGCTTGCATTTTATTGTCCACAATGATGATGGCGACTTCTTGTATCTGAGGTGCATTAAACTGATGTTTGTGTTCTCCACGCTGTCTTTTGTCGGCTCGAATTATAACTCTAGCGTCATCACAAATCATTCGGTCTAGTGCTGTTTCGAATATGTGAATCAGTTGATTGTATTTGTGTAAGATTCTTTGTACATATCTGACTACTTCTCGTCTGAATCCACTGATATTTGTGCATCGTTAATCTTATTTTTTATTCGTTCGGCATATACAAGGCAAATATTACAGTGTCATTACAATCCACCAGGAAATTACAACACTACACAATGCTACTTATAGTTTTGAGCCAGTCTATGGCTAGGTCAGGCAGGTAATGTATGTCCTTCAGTTCACCACTATATCCTACTACTTCACACACCAGTAGGTGGTCCATTGTCTGGATTTCACCACATTCACACACGGGACTCTCCGCAAGTCTCCACTTATTCATTAGATGTTTGCATCTTCCCACGCTTGTTCTAAGGCGACCTAAGGCAACCCAGAGCTTCCGAAGGAGATCAAAACCACTTATCTTCTTGCTGGGGTCATCGATAAGCTTTTGGTTCTTGTGTGTCCCTTTGCGCCATGATTCCCCCCAGGCTAGCTTTGGGTCGAAGTCCTGTAATTCCCTGCCAATCTTCCAAAAGGGGGACCTAGATTTTAGCCTGTTGATGGGTGATAAGTCTTGGTGTATAGGGAGTTCTGGATTGTGAACGATCTTCCTATATATTCTTGAGGTCGCCATGGAGCTCCTTATATCAGGGGGTTCTATGTTGGCAAGGACTGGGAGCCAGTCACATGGGGTAGCCCTAAGTGTGCCTGAGTTAATTCTCATCGTCTCTTTCAATTGGGTGTCTACTTTATTTACATGCGCACTTTTCGCCCAGACTGGTGAACAATATTCAGCCACGCTGTACACGAGGGCTAATGCTGACGTCCTTAGTGTATTAACTCCGCACCCCCATGATGTTCCGGCCAGTTTAGACATTATGGCATTTCGAGATTTTAATTTCTGTTTGGTGTCTTGCAGATGGGAGCTAAATGTTACTGTGCGGTCTAATTTTACTCCCAGATATTTGGGCTTATCTTCATGTCTGATATGCCGGTCATTTAGGGAAAGCTGTAGTTTCCTGCTTGAAGCTCTGTTATTAAGGTGCATTATGGTACTGGTCGTTTTATTGGGGTTGGGATGCAAATGCCACTTAAGGTAGTAGGTGTTCAGCGCCATGGAGCTCCTTATATCAGGGGGTTCTATGTTGGCAAGGACTGGGAGCCAGTCACATGGGGTAGCCCTAAGTGTGCCTGAGTTAATTCTCATCGTCTCTTTCAATTGGGTGTCTACTTTATTTACATGCGCACTTTTCGCCCAGACTGGTGAACAATATTCAGCCACGCTGTACACGAGGGCTAATGCTGACGTCCTTAGTGTATTAACTCCGCACCCCCATGATGTTCCGGCCAGTTTAGACATCATGGCATTTCGAGATTTTAATTTCTGTTTGGTGTCTTCCAGATGGGAGCTAAATGTTACTGTGCGGTCTAATTTTACTCCCAGATATTTGGGCTTATCTTCATGTCTGATATGCCGGTCATTTAGGGAAAGCTGTAGTTTCCTGCTTGAAGCTCTGTTATTAAGGTGCATTATGGACTGGTCGTTTTATTGGGGTTGGGATGCAAATGCCACTTAAGGTAGTAGGTGTTCAGCGCCATGGAGCTCCTTATATCAGGGGGTTCTATGTTGGCAAGGACTGGGAGCCAGTCACATGGGGTAGCCCTAAGTGTGCCTGAGTTAATTCTCATCGTCTCTTTCAATTGGGTGTCTACTTTAGTTACATGCGCACTTTTCGCCCAGACTGGTGAACAATATTCAGCCACGCTGTACACGAGGGCTAATGCTGACGTCCTTAGTGTATTAACTCCGCACCCCCATGATGTTCCGGCCAGTTTAGACATCATGGCATTTCGAGATTTTAATTTCTGTTTGGTGTCTTCCAGATGGGAGCTAAATGTTACTGTGCGGTCTAATTTTACTCCCAGATATTTGGGCTTATCTTCATGTCTGATATGCCGGTCATTTAGGGAAAGCTGTAGTTTCCTGCTTGAAGCTCTGTTATTAAGGTGCATTATGGACTGGTCGTTTTATTGGGGTTGGGATGCAAATGCCACTTAAGGTAGTAGGTGTTCAGCGCCATGGAGCTCCTTATATCAGGGGGTTCTATGTTGGCAAGGACTGGGAGCCAGTCACATGGGGTAGCCCTAAGTGTGCCTGAGTTAATTCTCATCGTCTCTTTCAATTGGGTGTCTACTTTAGTTACATGCGCACTTTTCGCCCAGACTGGTGAACAATATTCAGCCACGCTGTACACGAGGGCTAATGCTGACGTCCTTAGTGTATTAACTCCGCACCCCCATGATGTTCCGGCCAGTTTAGACATCATGGCATTTCGAGATTTTAATTTCTGTTTGGTGTCTTCCAGATGGGAGCTAAATGTTACTGTGCGGTCTAATTTTACTCCCAGATATTTGGGCTTATCTTCATGTCTGATATGCCGGTCATTTAGGGAAAGCTGTAGTTTCCTGCTTGAAGCTCTGTTATTAAGGTGCATTATGGTACTGGTCGTTTTATTGGGGTTGGGATGCAAATGCCACTTAAGGTAGTAGGTGTTCAGCGCTTCAAGGTCCGCATTCAATGTTTTTTCAAGATCTTCGAAATTTTTGCTTTGGTATGCGATGGCCAGATCATCCGCATACGCAAATTTACGCGACCTGGTGCTCGGCATATCAGATATGTATAAATTAAAAAGGGTCGGCGCCAGGGCTGACACCTGCGGCAGGCCACTGTTTATGACCATGCTTTTGCTGCTCTTTCCATGGAGATAGACCTTGATCTTCCTGCCTGTCAGCATATTTTTTACTAATGTGTATGTCTGATTGCATTTGATAATTCGAGTAAGCTTGAGCAGTAGTCCTTCGGTCCAGACAGTGTCATAGGCTGATGTAAGATCTATTAATACCAGGCCCGTTTTCAGCATGTTCTGATAGCCTTTCTCTATATATGTTGTAAGGGACAAAACTTGTTCACAGCAGTTCCTTCCCACACGGAACCCTGCTTGATAGTCCGGGAGGTTCACCTCAATGTATGGTGCTAGTCTGGCCAGTAATATTCTCTCAAATAGTTTGTAAGAGGTACAAAGCAGTGAGATCGGTCTATAGTTCTCTGGATTATCTCCATTCTTCCCTGGTTTCAGTACCGCTATTAGCTTCTTTCCATAACTTCGGGAGTGCACCTGATTTAATGCATTCCATGAAGAGCTTGGCCATCCATTTCCTCCCAATGGGTCCCAGCTCCCTCAGAAATTCTTGGAGGATTTCGTCGGGTCCGGCTGCTTTCCCTGTTTTCATTAGTGTTAGGGCCTGGGTAATCTCCTCGACGTCTACTGCTTTGACAATATCTAGATTAGTTGGATTATTGGCTAATTCCTTGGTTAGGTTCCTGGAGATCCTTTTCTTCTCCTCTGTCTTCAGGCGTATTTTGGAGGTCTGTTTCATGGCAGTCGCTATTTCGGATGGGCCCACACCCGTGGCCGATCTTCGTGGTGTTGTGGCACCACCCAGTTTCCGTAGTAGACCCCAGCTCTTCCTGCTAGAATGGGTAAAGTCCAGATTCTCCATTGCCATCTTCCACCTGTTCCTACGTTCCTCGTTCATAGTGTTGATCAGTCGTTCTGCAGTCTCGTCCTCCCCACTCCTCTCATACTGCTCTAACAATGACTCGCACTCCTCTGACCAGCAAGGAATGTATTCCCTCCGGGCCCCTCGGGGGATAGCCTTTAGGGCCCCTTTATATATAAGGTTAACAATCCTTTGGTAGTTCTCTGGACTTGGTGGTATTCGATTTATTGTCTTGTCAATAAAAGATTTATATTTCCCCCAGTCTGCTTTTCTCAGATTCCACCGTGGAATAGGGGGGGCTCTTTATGATCGGGATGGGAAGGCCGATCTCCACAATAATCGGGAGGTGTTGGCTTCGTGGGAAAGCTTCGAAGACTATTCTTGTAGCTTGCATTGGTACGCCCGTTGCGCCGCGTGTGACAAAGGTCAGGTCAGGTGTCGTCTTTGTGCCCCATATTTTTGAATTGAAGGACGCTCTGTCCTTGGGATCAAACAGGAGGTGTAGGTCCCGGTTGTCAGCCCAGTCACTTAGTCCAACGCATTCCGGAGTGGATCTCTGATATCCCCATCTGGTGTGCTGGGAATTAAAGTCGCCGGCATAGATTGCTGGATGATTAGCCTGCGGTAAGATTCCTATAGGCCATTGCTGCGAAGGTGGTTTGTAGACATTGTAGATTGTCATCTCTCCCAGTTTAATGCCTATTGCGTGTGGAACCGATTCCATATTGTTCTCGAGGTTTCCTAGAAGCTCATTTTTCACCAGGGTCGCCATACCATGTTTGTCGTGTCCTGAGTATCCCACATTGGTGAATCCTGGTATGCACAATCGTTCGATGTTTTCATCCGTCAGGTGTGTCTCCTGCAAGAGTGCGACACTTACTCTTTCTCTTGTTACAATTTTTTCAAGGATTTCTCCTTTCGTCCTTGTGTAGCCTTCTATATTGAAGTGGCACACTCTCACCATCTTCGTGGAGTAATTCCGCTTCCGAATCGTTTGCCTTCTTGTGGACCGGGAGGCATTTGAGCGTCCGGTCGCCGGAATTGTGTAGACTTTTTGCCGTTGCATTTTACTGCAGCGTTGCCCGGGGAGCACCATCGTTAATCTATTTCTGTTTACTCATTTCCGATGAAATTTACTTGCAGATATTTATCATCTTCGTTGGATAGTGGTAGTAATGATCCGATGTTACGATATATTTGTCCTTGGACGGAACAAGAACATAGTCGATGTCATCTCCGTTAGGGTTGATCGAAGTGACACCGACAATAGTTTTGTGGTAGCAGACGTTGTACGCTTTTATATTTTGAAGAAAGTGTTTTGATTCTGGAGTTTTCACGATCAGGTAATGTAAAAATTACTGCGCAGGTGCTTCCAGTGGTGCTAACAGAAAGATTGTGTCGCAATTCTTGATTCTTCAGTCTGTTCATTTTTTTGTTGTTCGGTTTCACTGCTTCTCAAAGTGCTCATTCTCGTTCATTGGAAACTTAAAAACGTGCTTCCTGCTCTTCGTCTGTTTCGTTTCTTCGCTGTCCTTTTTGTTTTCATCGTTTTGCTTCATTGCAGTGAGTGAATAAAAACAAACAGTGAAGTGTGAATAATCAAAGAGATACAGTGACTGAATATAAATCGAAAATAAATTGTGAAAAAGTGGGAAGATTTCCTCCTCTTTTAGGTCTGGCCGTCGTCTAAAATATAAATCAAATCAAGTTCTGGTTAACAAATACACTAAGTAGACTTTACACATTTTTCACTCTTTATTTTCGATTTATATTCAGTCACTGTATCTCTTTGATTATTCACACTTCACTATTTGCTTTTATTCACTCACTGCACTACCTTTCTCCTTCCCTCCCATCGTCACTGATAAGAAACAGACATTCGAACTCACGACGATTCTTACTGTAGCCCCCACTAATGGATATCCCCACCAGTGGGATGTTGGGAGTGCTCTGAATGTCCTGGAATGTTCTCGAAAAGGCTAGGACCCTGTAGCTCCCTTGATCGTACCAGGACGCGTTTCTGAGTTTTTGCAACAAGCGCATTGTACGCTTACTTTTCTATTATGTACTGATTGAAAACTGCAAAATTATATTATTCGTTCACTAACTGGCATTCGGCTTCTCAGACCATCTTCAGGTGACATCTGAATGTCGCAGATACAGTTAAAGACGATCCGCTACTTACACAAAAGTTATTTGTACAGAAGATACAGAATTGACTAAGTGCTTGCATACGAAAACGTCACAATAATTACATGAACTGAAAAGTGGACAAACAAAGTTTGTGTATGGAGATACATTAAGCAAATGATGAGAAATAAGCTGGATTTACAGTCTGAATCTAGTATTTGTAACGAAAATTTAATCTAAAAAAGGGGAAAATGGAAACTGAATCTGATCGTTTAATATTACGCTGAGATTTTGTGTCGTGTGTTTGTTGATAACCGACAGTTACAGTATGTCAAGTTTCTGCTCTTCTTGACAGACTGTAAAACTTTCGAACGGTTTTCTGCTAAAAGCTGATCAGCAAACGTCGACTCTTTCTTCCTTCAGGGCAAACTTTTTTCATGCTCACGTAGCCCAATTGCCACAGCTCTGATTGACCGACCAGTATACACTTTCTCAAACTGCGTGCAAGCGATTTTATATAGACCACTCTATGCCGAGGTTTGCCGTTTGTCCTTACTATTACATACAAATTTTGATATGTTCATAAAATGTTGGTATACAGTTGCAAGACCTTAACTTTTTTGCAAGATTGTCTGAAATGTTGACAATATGAGAGCAGCTGGTAATTAAGGAGAAAGATTCGAACTTTCCTGACCACCTTTCCGCAGAAAAGCATTAATATGATATAGAAAGTGAAGTTTTACATTCTGTCAAGAAAAGAAGAAAAATGATCGTACTGGAAATACTGGAAATCAACAAAAGCATGACTCAGATGCCAGTCTTGTATTAAATGATTACACTCAGTTTCCATTTTCCCCTTCGTAAAATTAAGATTTCTTTACAAATCTTAGGTTGAATCTGTAAATTCATCTTATTTCTCATCATTTGTTAAACGTATCTCCACATAAAAATCTTTGCTTACCACCTTCTTTAGTAAATGTAATTATCGTAAGGTTTTCCAAAATAAACATTTCCCCATTTTTGTATCTTCTCGATAAGCAATACCGTGTAAGTCGCAAGTTATGTTTACCTGTCTTTGCGACATTCAGTTGTCACGAAGACGGTCTTAGAAGCCAAAAGCCAGTTCATGAGCAAATAAATATACTTTGCGGAACATTAGGAATATTTTCTTTAATATTTTTATCGTATTCTGCCGAGCAGAGAAGGAAAATTCAGTTAGTTTTAGAATTTATTTGTTCATTAGCAGTGTAGAAATCGTCCAGCCAAAATCCTGTATGAACTATACTCTTCTTGAGAATTCTATGCCTTTCAAATCTAAGACACCGTAGAAATATTAAAGATTTTACTGAGGATCTAAAAAGACTTGTGTCTTCAGATTAATATGATGACATGTCTTTTCACTCTAACAGTGGTTGATTGTTCTGCTTACATGCCTGTATAACACATGGCAATTGCCGAGATTCGTGTAGAATCCGGAAGTATTAGTTGTGTTTGATGTGTGAGGGTCTACACGCACGGAAGCCTCCCCCGTGAGATGTACTGAAATAAGTATGGGGAATACGAGGACGACAACCATGACTGCCAATACTGACTGTTCCAATGCAATCGATTTAGAAGATAGTGAGTTAATTACATTAATCACATGCGATTAAAATTCTCAGAGGAACATCTCCTTTACAAGACAAAAGTTATGTTTACTAAGAAAGTCCAGGATACCATACCTTGTTCTCATACTGTGCTTCTTAATATCCTGAATCGTAGTGAAACAGAACTGGAATGTTTATAAAAAATCGTATCAGAGAAAAAATGTGGTATTAGGCTGTTGCCAGTAACCTCAATTACTCATATAAATACCATAAAAATGTGCTTGTGTGAACGCCACGGTGAAATCGTAAAATGTTTTTCAAGAAATTCTTTTTTGCATACGAAAAACGATCTGAAAAGTTATTTTACTTCCGTCAAACAATATATTTTAATCACGTCGAAGACCGATGTCTGTGGACGGAAAAATAATCTTAATATATCGAAAATCTCAGGTATAAACACTTTAACAGACCTCTCTTCAATTTTTACTTGTAAAATTTGCCATGGATATGGATGTCCAAGAACTACTCTGTTTATTTTGAGCAAATAATATTAACAGCAGACATTTTATGGTGCCGTGTCTCAGTCGGTAAGAAAGGAAACCTTATAGGAATCACTTTCTTGTCCGTCTGACAGTCTGTCGGTCCGACTGCTAAAAAAACCTTTTCTCAGGAACGGTAGACCTACCAAGTTAAAATTTATATCGCACATTAAGGCCTGCGGGACCTTTGTACTGTAAAGAAAATGGAAATTTCTAAGTCAGTGCAATCAAATGATGTGGCAGTTTATGTCATATATTTTGAGATTCGCAAACTCACTCAAAACCTATAGGGCACTTCACGTTGATCTAGAAACCAGAAATTTCGCAAGAAGCAAAGTTTCACAATACAAGTAAGGAAATAGAATCTCAAAATGTTAATCTGTAATTGTATCACGCGAAGAATTATTATTATTTTTTTTTTTTTTTTTTTGCATATATTATCCAACTGTCTACATTCCTTCCGTCTGTTATGACACATTTTTCTCAGGAACAGATATCAGCCTGACATTTATATCGCACACTAAGGGCTATGGTCACTTGGTTGTCCCTTGGCAGTGTAAAAATTTAAGCTTCTACGTCAAAGCACTCGAAAGATGCGGACATTTATGCCACATATTTTGATACTCGCAAACTTACTCATCAAAACCTATAGAGTTCTTCCGGCTGAAAGGAAAAAACACCAGGAAATTTTGAACTTGATATTATACCACACGAAATAATTTTTTTTTTCTCATTTGTCATCCGACCCCATACCTAAAATCAAAACTTTCTCGAACCTCTGTAAATTCTCGAGACCGACGGCTTTCCAGTATCCATGACGATAAGAGCCAATTATCGCAGAGACTCTCGATTCCTAGAACGGATGAGCTATCAACATACATAATTATATTGGTACAGAACCTTCACAAGCCAGTCCTACCCGCACCTGCAAGCTTTTTAACTAACAGCCGGCCGAGGTGGCCGTGCGGTTCTAGCCGCTACAGTCTGGAACCGCGCGACCACTACGGTCGCAGGTTTGAATCGTGTCTCGGGAATGGATGTGTGTGATGTCGTTAGGTTAGTTAGGTTTAAGTAGTTCTAAGTTATAGGGGACTGATGACCTCAGAAGTTAAGTCCCATAATGCTCAGAGCCATTTGAAACATTTTTTTCAACTAATAAATCCGCGTGATTTTTTTAACGTTTGAAAACATACATAAGACTCATTTGATATTTAGCACTAATACATAGTTTATTGGTTCTCTTCTTCGTTGATGCAAAGGAAAATATGTGTACTATTTCATATAAAACTGAGCTCACTTAGTACTTGCACCACTTTAACATTTCTTCAACTTTACCTGAAGTGAACGTTATTTTATAAATGATTAACCTGATTTTTCTCTAAAGAGCATGGAAGTTTAGTTACGTGAAACTGCTGACTGTTGATCCATTTACGCTGGGGCAACCAAAACAATATTGTGTGGTGAGTTGTGTCACGTGACAATTACATCACCCAGTATCAAACATAGTTCCGGCCGCAGAGTTTACGGGCATTCGAAGGACATGGTTATCACCTTGTCTCGGCAGTTTCTTGGTCCTCTCTGGAGGGAGGGTTGTGATTTACGCCGCCAGAACGGCAGTGTTTTGATAAGCTGCGCGCAAACACAATACAGCTCTCCTGCGGGAACCGGCTGTGCTGGGGATTGAACGTTATCGCTTCCGGACTGTTGTTGCCTTTCCATTCTCAGGCCAACCTCTCGTGGTTTGCGATAGCTCATGTTTACGGGCAAACACTGAGAACGTTGTGATATCTGTACTCACAAGAGATTCATACTACAGACTTCACCTGGGAATTCAGAGAGAGGAACAAGATACTAATCTACACAGAAAGACAAAATTATGTAACAATCAACGGAGCACATCCTGATGCCAGTAGTATTTCTCAGAGTTACTGTGTAAGAATGTTTCAGTAGATTCTGTAGTGACACTGAAAATACACAAGAGATTCGTTTATGTTTTTATAAGTAGGTCGCTTTAACGTTTAATTCAGTAAAATAAATAATAATAATCTATTCCTAAATGGCTTCAATTTTCTCTGGACGCTAGCCCCGTTATCATCAATGTTGTGCATCTACATTTGCTTCTACTTTCAGACCAGTATAACTCTTTAAGTACTCGACATCCTCAAAGGAACATTATATTACCTAATTGACTTTAAGACAACATCATCATTGATGACGAAAATGCACCATTTAGTGTTGAAAAAAAATTGCTTTAGCCACAAAATAATCGTTTCATCATTGCACAAACATTTCAGACCCGCTGTGTTCATTTTTAGATGTAATTTTAATTCGAAAATACTGTTAAGTTACCACATTTTTCTAAAAGTTTAAAAACGTGTTTCGATATATATCTAAACGTAGACCTGAAAGTACTGAGAATTTGTCCAGCTACACATTTCTGTCTCTCCTCACCTATTCTTTTCCGTATATCTTAATTTTGTGCTTCATCCGCCCACTTAATTTTTAAAATTTTGTGACAGTACCATGTTTAAAGCGATTCTACTGTCCTACTTTCGGAATTTCTCCTGACCACGTTTCACTTCTATACGGTACAGTATTTGTACATCTGCCATCTACCCTGACTTTTCATGCAGACGGAAAGTAATACATGTATCAAATAGATGTTGTTTACTACCAGGGGGATGTTAACCACCATGACTGCATGTGTTGTAACTTCGTTCGTTACGAAGACAGACCTTCTGCACAAGACTATCCGGATATCACCATGTATGAGGCCGTTCTGAAAAGTAATGCCTCCAGATTTTTAATGTGAAAACTCTTACAAATTCTTAAATAAATCAAACGTTACATATTTTTGACATTATGTAAACTACTGGAGCCGATGTGAATTTTTATATTATTCTGAAATACCAGGTACGCCAGTATCGTTTATAATTCTTTTTATAGATTACAGGTTTCGACATAACTGTGTTGTCATGATCAGATCTTGCAACACATTCCAAAAATCATGAGCGTTATTCGTTAATATGTTACAAGATCGGATGGTGTCAGCGCGGACTTGTCGAAATCGGCAATCAGTGAGAAGATTTACAAGTGAACTCCGCGTACCTGATGTTTCAGAATAATAAAAATTCTTAGCATTCTACAGCTTTATTCTTGATGTCTAAATAGTTGCAGCACTCTGCCGCTAGAGGGCTCCGAATTATAGTATGCAACACGACGGTTTGTAAGCTATGTCAGAGCGTGAAAAACAGCGTGCTGTAGTGGAGTTTCGAATTCGAAGAGGTCGTCCATAAGTAGAGTACCCTCTCATGCAGCATGATAGTGCCAAACCACGCACAAGTGATGTGACGTCTGCAACTATCGGACCCCTTGGGTTCATTGTCATCGATCATCACCATAACAGTCCCTGCTTGGCCTCATCAGACTTTCATACGTTTCCAAAACCTAAAAGAACAGTGTCGAAGGCTTCACTTTCACAGTGATGAAGTGGTGCAAGCGCAGATGAGGTGCACGCAAAGGTGAGGCTGTGGGTCTGTCAACAAAGTCAGACATTCTACAATGATGGTATCGACAAACTGGTCTCTCATTGCGAGAAATGTGTTCCGCGTTGGGATAACTGTGTTGAAAAATAAACATGTAGACATGAAGAACGAAGATGTACAATGTTAATGACGTTTGTTTCACTTAAAAAGCTCTAAGAGTTTTTACACAACTGGCCATTAAAATTGCAACACCACGAAGAAATGCAGATGATAAATGGGTATTCATCGGACAAATATATTATACTAGAACTGACATGTGATTACATTTTCACGCAATTTGGATGCATAAATACTGAGAAATCAGTACCCAGAACAACCACCTCTGGCCGTAATAACGGCGTTGATACGCATGGGCATTGAGTCAAACAGAGCTTGGATGGCGTGTACAGGTACAACTGCCCATGCAGCTTCAACACGGTACCACAGTTCATCAAGAGTAATGACGCGTATTGTGACGAGCCAGTTGCTCGGCCACCATTGACCAGACGCTTTCAATTGGTGAGAAAGCTGCAGAATGTGCTGGCCAGGGAAGCAGTCGAACATTTTCTGTATCCAGAAAGGCCCGTACAGGACCTGCAACATGCGGTCGTGCATTATCCTGCTGAAATGTAAGGTTTCGCAGGGATCGAATGAATGGTAGAGCCACGGATCGTAACACATTTTAAATGTAACGTCCACTGTTCAAAGTGCCGCCAATGCGAACAAGAAGTGACCGAGACGTGTAACCACTGGCACCCCATACCATCACGCCGGGTGATACGCCAGTATGGCGATGACGAATACACCCTTCCAATGTGCGTTCACCGCGATGTCGCCAAACACAGATGCGACCATCTTGATGCTGTAAACAGAAGCTGCATTTATCCGAAAAATGACGTTTTGCCATTCGTGCACCCTGGTTCGTCTTTGAGTACACCATCGCAGGCGCTCCTGTCTGAGATGCAGCGTCAAGGGTAACCGCAGCCATGGTCTCCGAGCTGATAGTCCATGCTGCTGCAAACGTCGTCGAAATGTTCGTGCAGATGGTTGTTGTCTTGCAAACGTCCCCATCCGTTAACTCAAGGATCGAGACGTGGCTGCACGATCCGTCATAGCCATGCGGATAAGATGCCTGTCATCTAGACTGCTAGTGATACGAGGCCGTTGGGATCCAGCACGGCGTTCCGTATTACCCTGCTGAACCCACCGATTCCATATTCTGCTAACAGTCATTGGATGTCGACCAACGCGAGCAGCAATGTCGCGATACGAGAAACCGCAATCGCGATAGGCTACAATCCGACCTTTATCAAATTCGGAAACGTGATGGTACGCCTTTCTCCTCCTTACCCGAGGCATCACAACAACGTTTCACCAGGCAACGCCGGTCAACTGCTCTTTGTGTATGAGAAATCGCTTGGAAACTTTCCTCATGTCAGCACGATGTAGGTGTCGCCACCGGCGCCAACCTTGTGTGAACGCTCTGAAAAGCTAATCATTTGCATATCAAAGCATCATCTTCGTGCTGTAGCAATTTTAATTGCCTGTAGCGTACATAAAAATTTCGGAGACATTACTTTTCAGCACGGCCCCGTACATAGGTGTGTCCGGTTACTATTGATCAGACAGTTTATCTCCGTTAAGAACAAAGTAATAAAATGGCCACTACGCGTCGAGAGGCGTACCCGCCAGTATAGATGGGGGCGGGAAGTACTGTGCTGTCAATAGAAAAGTAGGTCAGGAGAGCTGAGTGAATTCGAAAGTTATTCATCACTGGATGTCACCTCAATAACAAATCTATCAAAGGTATTTCAACTCTTCTAAAGCTGACCAACTCAGCTGTTGTTCATGTGAATCGGGAACGCGAAGTAACAACTACGGTTGAACCAAGACCATCGAGTATTGCCGAGGGGCCGGCCGCGGTGGTCTAGCGGTTCTGGCGCTGCAGTCCGGAACCGCGGGACTGCTACGGTCGCAGGTTCGAATCCTGCCTCGGGCATGGGTGTGTGTGATGTCCTTAGGTTAGTTAGGTTTAAGTAGTTCTAAGTTCTAGGGGACTTATGACCTAAGATGTTGAGTCCCATAGTGCTCAGAGCCATTTGAACCATTTGAGCCATATTGCCGAGGGTGGTTGTAAAAAACAGCGGTAAGGATGACTTGTGAGCCCCAGAGTGCTTCCAACAGTCCATTTAACACAGCGACCGTGCGAGTAGAGTTGATTATAATAGGCTACTCATATGCCACATATTTCTGTAGTCAGTATTAAGTGGGATTTTAAATGGTGTAAAGAGCCATACCACTGGATAGTAGGTGACTGGAAACTTGAGATTCATAGTGATTAATCACGCTGTATAGCAATCCAGTGAAAAACGTTATCTGCCATCATGTGTTGCGCCAGCAGTGAAATGCGGAGGAGGTAATATTACGGTATAGGGGTGTTTTTCGGGAATAGGGTGTGGCTCTCGTATTGCAAATAAATAAATGCTTAATGTGGAATGGTATCAACACTTTTACAGTATTATGTTCGGAGACCATGAGTGTATGAGCATGATAACGCGCCTTGTCATAAGTTTGTGGGCAGTAACATCCCTGAAACGGACTGGCCTGCCCGGAGCCAAACTGAACCGAATGGGACATCTTCGGGCTGAATTAGAACGTCGACTTCGTTCCAAACTCCAGTGTCCAACATCACTTCCTCCCTTGTTTTGTGCTCTTGAGGAAACAGGGACTGCCATTCTTACACAGACATTCAGGACCTCATTGAAAGGCTCCCCAGTGAAGAAGTCAAAAAGCAGATGGGTGGATGCACATTATATTAGTGTCCACTAATAGGCGTCTTGATAGTCTCTTCGGGTTTGCTGCCGGATCCTAAAATCAACTTGACTCGATATTTCGGCGTTCCAGCTGGTCGCCATCTTCAGGAAAATGCTGCTTCCGCTGATGACTCCCGCTGAGAACTGACGCCAGGCTGCAAATCGACGTTCTATATAGGCCACGGTTCAGTACACGGCGCATGCGCCGCCCATCACGGATGCTGCCCTTATTGGAACACTGCTGGCAACGATATATCGCACTCACGCCCGCACCGAAGAAAGTTTAATTTTGATGCGAGACAATACAGGATTCCACGTCTAGCTAACAGGAAACCCATTGTCTTTGTCGATTAAATTATCCGCCAACCTTAGATCAATCGCCTCTTTACAGATACTGTTCCAAAAACCGGAAATGTTGGTAACTACCACAGTTTTATCAAATTTCATACTGTGTCCCTCATTTAAGCAGTGTTCTGCTACTGCCGATTTTTCCGGCTGTTGTAGCCTCGTATGACGGCGATGTTCCACACACCTGTCATGCATTGTGTGAGTCGAACGGCCAACGTAAGCTTTCCCACACTGACACGGAATTTTTTACACACCGGGTTTACTAAGCCTCAAATCATCCTTCACAGAGCCGAGTAGTGCCCTAATCTTAGAAGATGGACGGAACACACTCTTAATGTTAAAATTCCTTAAAATTCGTCCCATGCCTCCAGCATAAGGAGTTTGGTTGCATGAAGAGGAACATAGATCGGTGGCCTTTCTTCCTTCTTTGGATCGAATAGTGTTCTTTTAAAAAACAGCACCCTACGTATTTTATTCGGTAATCCACTTCCTTTCCTCCTCCCGTCAGACTTGTTCAGAAACCTGTCACAGTCTACCATCCATGTAAACATGACGTTATCAAACCTACTTCTTTCGACACCGTAGCCACTACGCCACGATGAACGCATATAACTTTCAAAAAATAGTGTCGTTCATCTTAAGATCTCCTGAAGGCTTTACAGCCAATGTGTCACTAACTGACATTTAATTACAACAAATCATACGAAGAGTGACGTGTTTGTGATAAAACTTTAATACTGCTTGCCTTGAAATGGCGTACTCCAATAACACGGAAGTAATTATACGAAAACAACGAAGTCCTTTTGACATCAGTTCTCTGCATGTCGGAAATGAATTAACTGCACCTCCCCCCCCCACCCCCTTTCCCACCTCCCTCCACCTAACTACACGGCTATTCTTTCCATGATTTACGGATGGAATTTAACATAATATTCCAGAATTTCAGGAGGAGCAAGTACATTTCTCAAACCTGTTAATTTGTCGACCAATTATATAAGAAGGTAGTATAAAACCAAGTAAACATACTCGGGTCTAAACCCAGAAAAAATTTATTAATTGATACGGGGATCCAGTTTCACGCTTAAAAGTAGCAGAATACTTCTATCTAACGCCTTCCCACAGTTGCCAAACATATCAGCTGTCAGTAATATCCTACAGTTTTGTAATAAATTTCGTCTTTTGAGCGAATTACCTTCCAGATGGGTCGTTCCAAAATGGAGTCATCATTTACAAGAAAGCACGATATATTTTTGTAGACATAGCCGAAGTACAAAAATCAACAATTGTTCCGTGTGTAGGAGTTTCATAAGTGATATATATGTTACACTGGATGAAACTCTGTTTCACGGTTGGTATGTTATGGATCACATGAAGTAAAACTGTAAGAAAGTTAATACGATTGTTCCACGTGAAAGTAAATGCCTCGATTTTCACACCAGATAAATGTACCAGGTGCGATCGGCATGTAATAAGCAGGATACAGTTACATCAAGAAGGAAAAATAATGCAAGTGATATGAATAACAGTACAAAATACACAGCTATCTGGGAACACAGAGCAGTGGGTAATACACGGCTACACGCTCAGATGCGCTAAGCTCGGAACACAACCGATTATACAACCGCTCTAAACAAAATATCGGAATATGAGGCTGGTAATACAGGACATAATCAACCTCTCTCAAGACCAGAACCGGCTGATACACGTAATGTTGACAGGGATATACAGTTCGAAACAGTAGGACCTCTTCTAGAGAACGCAATAGATATCTCTTCATAAGAGTAATTTTTGACTTAGGGCAAAGGAGCTACTGGGAATTACGTAACAAACGATGCCGAAAATGTCACAGGACGGGAATATGTATCAAGATACATAGATGATGACAGCCTAAAAGTTTGTCTGCCTAATGAAAGCAATAGGACACTTCTCGCAGACGTGGTTAAAAATGCCTCAAATGAGACTCATCAACACCCAACACTAGTAATATTGACAAAAAATACTGTTGCACCCTAGAATTCATTCAGTGCGCACCCCTAAATTTTTCGAAGTTTTCACTCGGCGAGCTTAGCTCCAAATAAGTCATCTCAGACAAATTTGCAATCGGTATGTCAACATGGTCTTACGGCCTGTGTAGCAGAAGGCAAGGCAGAAGTCGAGCGTTGCCACAAGACCTCCGAGCGGAGTAAGCAAAGGGTCAAACACGCCACTGTAATAGTCAAAGGTTGCAGAACGAGACGAGCTGGACAGCCAAGAGTAGAGACAAGAAACACTGACGAGTCCAATAAACCGGTGCTAGTCCGCTCAGTCATCTAGAGCTACTGCGATATAGGCGCAAGTTCTTCTGCTTTAATAACCAGGCTTTCGGAGCTCCAAAAAACATCCAGTCGTGCCACCACTCAGTCTGTGTCACCAGTCCCAGGAAGAATGTAAGTCTATTGATTTTGAGTGAAACCGATCGACGATGGCCTGCTTGCTATCTGCTTGCTGCCTTCGACACCGAGACGCAGCCATTCCGACGTAAGCCACAGCCGTAGTCTACCGTTGCAGCCTACTTGGACATCACAGATGAGAAGAAGACTGGTGTGCTGGCAACCCACCACCTACTGACCGTGAGTAGGTCTGGAAGCTGTTATCCCCACGCCTTTCATGTGTGGCGCTTCCTCGTAGTCCCTTGGCCATTCCGTGAGAATCTGCTGCCGCCTTGGTTGTCCAATGACGGGAAACCAGGACCTTTCCTTCACAACAACCATCTTTCGGGTCCGAGCAGTCAGCTAAACTCAACTGAGCACTCAACGTAGAGCCTCCTGTGCTGCAAAACGACGAGTAACAGGCAATACTAACCTACCTCCCCCACGCAGCATCAACGCCGTCGTGCTGGTCGCCGTTCACTGACCTGTGGCATCAACATCATGACTCACTGAGAGGCATATCAGTGGTTCGCCGTCGTGCCCCTGAGGCCCATGTACTGGACGACGCTGGGAATCAGTATTTCTCTGTGTATTCAGCTTGACAGTAAAATGTCATTCCGGATGCCACTGTGTTATTGGCAGCCCACGGTGCCCAACCACTCAGCTCCGCGACCCACAGCGGCCTTGGCCATCCCTGGTCACTACATCTGGTGTCAGGAAATGGTCGTCAGATGCTCTGACACCGCTACATCCTGTGACAGAGAGGCTGTCGGATACTTTGACACCGTTATATCTGGTGACAGGAAGTGGTCATCAGATACTCTGACGCCACTACCTGTAGGGGCAGCGGTGTCGCAAATGCTGCTTCCACCGTGATCTTGAACTACTGGCAAAATGTAGTGAGGCGAGCAAATACTTTAATTGTTGGCTTTTTCGTTTGTGTGTCCATTCTGTCTCTCTATGGTAGGAGATGCGACATTCATCGCGATCTTGAAGTTACCCTTGCCATGTCGGAGGAACCTGCTGCTTTAACGTAATTTAGAGAGAACTGCAAACATACATTTTCTACGCCAGTGCGGTGTAAGTTTTGTAACCTGCCAGGGCATGAGCTGCCGTGTACCAAGTCTGTGCCGGCCACATTTATATTTTTAGATCATGTGGACATTTGGCACAAGAAGATTTCACGTCCCACTAAGTTACTAGATAGCGAAAGGTATAGCGTCAATTCATTTTTTGTGAACTTTTTTGCTCAGCTTCTGTATTTGTGTTTATTTGTTGCTGTAAACGGCAGTTGTAGACTGCGCAAAATGTCAGACACCCTTGCTGCTACTACTCCGTTTTTGCAGATGAAATACAGGCACTGTTAAATATGAAGGAACGCGTTTCTAAGGAAGAGAAATTTGTTAACATCGAGTATAGATTTAAGTGTCAGGAAGTCGTTTCTGAAAGTATTTGTATGGAATGTAGCCATGTATGGAAGTGAAACATGGACGATAAATAGTTTAGACAAAAAGAGAATAGAAGCTTTCGAAATGTGGTACTACAGAAGAATGCTGAAGATTAGATGGATAGATCACGTGACTAATGAGGAGATACTGAACAGAGTTGTGGAGAGTGGCACAACTTGACTAGAAGAAAGGATCGGTTGGTAGGACATGTTCTAGGCATCAAGGGAGCACCAATTAGTATTGGAGGGCAGCGTGGAGGGTAAAAATCGTTGAGGGAGATCAAGAGATGAATACACTAAACAGATTCAGAAGGATGTACGGTGCAGTAGGTACTGGGAGATGAAGAAGCTTGCACAGGATAGAGTAGCATGTAGAGCTGCATCAAATCAGGCTCTGGACTGAAGACCACAACAAAAACAACTGGATTAGACGTTGGAGTTGTGGATAGTAGATTATTTTGAGGTATTGTGACAGAAAATATTTGGACCTTATCATACTAATATCTTTGTCGATCGTTGTCAATGTGATTCTGCTAACAAACGAGACGTGAGATATAGTCACAGTGAAAAGACTAAACCTGTGCTGAACATACATTGAAAGAACTCGAACCTATAATTAATATCGTGTCGTGAGAATTAAGAAGCTTAGACATTGTAAAGTCAGAGACATATTTATGATTTATCAGATATTAGTGGTAAAGGACAGTTTCATGGGAAATCATACCTTTGGTGACAGGAATGCGAAGGAATGTGGTACGGACTGACTGTTATTATACCGAAACGATACACACTAGGATCAACTCCTTCTTCATTGATTCCCCAGTGCCATCTCTCATTAATTTAAGAAGTGAATCGTGTCAATAAAACAGAGACTTTCTCCTTTTTTCTAAATCCCAAAAATCAGCTAGTACCTATACAATTATATCTGTGAATATTTAAGGGTTCTTGAGAAAGGCTGATAATCCTGTTACAAACAGAATATAGGATTTAATGGAGGCATATTGACTACGAAGGTAACTAAATCAAATTATTTGCGAAACAAATATTAGAAAAAAATACACTGGAACCCGATTGCTATGTTATTCCCGAGTAATAAATAAAATCACTGTTCTTGATTCAGTCATGGTTAAAGTATATGAAATATCTCTGGAAATAGAAAACGAGATCAATTTTCAACTGGTAGTTCGCACAATTAGTTTCGCAACGTGATTCAAAGATGTTTTATGCCCGACCCACACGGCAGGGAATGGTTCTTAACTATCCGGACAATATATAATTGTGAGATCAGCTCCCCTACCAAAGGGGGGGGGGGGGGGGAAGGTCGAAGCGATATCAGTGTGCAGTTGCGACGACGGTGGGTGCGAGGTCAGCAGTGTCTTACAGTAGCTTACGCTGTGGTTAACAGATAGGTGCTCACATTTGGCGTGGCTGATATCGTAATTATGGGTCAGGGTACAAATTTTGTATCATGCTTAATGAATCAGCTATATCTGTACTTCATATCCAGAAGTTATGAACAAGCGTGTTCCATCCAGAGACTAATGGCAGAGCAGAGCGAATACGTAGCACAATTTCTAAAACGTTCAGTTATCACGTTAATGACCAACTTGATTGCAATACGTGCCTCCAATACATAGTTTCTGAGAGTAATTCTGAAGCACATAGAAGAACTGGCGTATCGTCGTTTATGGTGGTGAACGGGCGGGAAATAACGTCCCCTACTGATGTCTATTTCTAAATTAGGACCTAGCTATGAACCCGTTAAAAGATTTGCCAAAAGGCTGCTTGAGAGCTGGTAGAAAGTGAAGCAAACCATCAGTAAAGCCTTAGAACGACAAGAACAGTTCCAACAGTACGTAGGGGACCTACCTCAATAGTCAATATGCCAGTGGCTGTTAGTCACTAATCGTTACATGGATAAGAGAAAGAGGAATAAATTCTTGACTAAGTGTTAGGGTCCTTGCCAGTTCAATGAGTTGACTTCACCAGCGAACGTTAAAATGCAGTTTCCATCCAAAACGTCCATTGTCCGTGTTGAAAGGAATTTTGGATGGATTATCACAAACTACAGCAATGGATTCGGAGTGCATGAAAACGTATAAGAAAGTCAAGAGGTGTTTAACAATAGGTAAAAATGAAATGCGTAGCGTATCCTATCCACTGAGTTTACAGAAGAGCTAGTAATATTTGAGTTTTTTATCTTATTTCTGGAGCTATTCAATACATGTCTCATTTTTTACTCTTGTAGCACAGACGCTAGTTCGTAAGAAAAGAGGATGGTTGGATGCAGTAAGAGAGATATTGAACACAGTATTGAGAATGCCGGATAACGAGGATATACAGAAGTTGAACGACAGGACTGGACAAGCACAACTGCAGTAGAACGGCATAGTACGCAGTTGTCGAATTTAAGACAGCGCATTCTGAACACCAAGATGGTACGTGAGTTCAGTGCGGAGTTAGCGCAGAGATTTGGGGAAAATACAGACTAGGTGAAGCATACAAGACGGCAAAATGACAGTAGCTAGGTTATCACGACCATTAGCACATAGATTCAATGATGCAGGAGTGGGAATAGCGTTGTTATGAGAAGCAATTTACTACGCGGTAAACAGGCCCCTTAGTTCTGCACTACTGCCGCCATAGTAATTCTTGGCAGGGTTGCACCGAGAGGAAAAGGAGCTTCCTGCAGAATTACAACACGTCACAAGTGACGGAAGAGAACTTGACATTATTTTACCACATAGCAACTGTAGAAGTGAGAACAGACAGAGCAAGATTTCACGTATCGGTGTGATTACCGGCAGTAGGAACGAATGCAAGGTGCTATACAATTCACCCTTATCCAGTAAGATGGGAAGCAATGGGTAAGTGGGTACAAGTGAGGACGAGAGAGGTGTTAATTATTTCTGAGCGTGCACAGTGTCACGCTCTTATATCACTAGAGGCCCTATGGGAGTGTCGAAAGGAGAGCATCACCATTTGTCCAACCCGAAGACTACAGACAGAACGCATGGATATGTGAAGTGTAACTTTTTATAGGGAAAATGGAAGCCACCGAATGCCAAAACGTCATTTTCACTAGGTAGAAGGACACTGGATCTACTCAGTTTTCTCAAAGGAAAATGTGATTATGAATTGCTATAGGAATGGGTTATCTAAGAGCGTGGTAAGGCTCGGGTTACGCACTAACGTTATTTTATTGAAAGGCGCAACTTGCGAGGTAACCGGGACAATTTTTAGCCATACTCACTCATGACTCGATAGTTATACTAACTCACTCTTGTCAACAGAAACCATTAGAATTGCTACCAGCACCAACGACCGGAAAAAAACAAGAAGACCTGAAGAACTAAAACAGCTTGTGAATCTCAGAGTCGCTGCACATCGGTCATACAAACTACGCTCCATCCTGAAAATCATGTTACTTACAAGCAGAAGTCAGTGAAGCTGTGGGAAAAGCTAAAAAAAGGCATTTTCATACATTAATCGATAACAGAAATAGACCACTGGTCTTGGTATAGGCAAAGTAAAAGCTGCAAATGGTCTCATTATCTCAGCCTACGAACTGAAATGGTATTTCTCTTACCTACAACCACAAAACGAAACAGACTCATTGATTACTTCATGGGGGGTGAATGACTATAGCCATGAAAATTCTATCTAAAGAATGCTACTCGCAGTACCATCAAAAAAGCCATCATGCGTACCAGCATCAACTGGACATGGTGGCAACACAGTCCAAATGATGAAGCTTATTATTGACCCATTACTGACCACTGTTACGGATATCTTCAACAAGTTTTTTCCTTGTGACCTGGAAAAGGGGACTAGTAAAGCCACTACCTAAAAACGACTTTGCCACGGCTCCCTCTGATTAAGGACCTATTTTCATTCTTCGTGCACTGTCCAGGACCAGTTAACAAACTACCTAACTACAATCAACCTACTAGACTGATACCACTCAAGTTCCTGTAAACATCGCAGCATAACATCTGCTTTAGTAAAGGTAACAAAAGAGGCGACGAACATGTGCTTCTTAGACTTTAGTAAATCCTGTGACAGTGTCGTGTTCGACATTTTACTTGCTAAACTTACCAACTTAAATTTCTCGCTAAGTGTAGTGGTATGGTTTCGCTCATAATTGATGTCTCGCCAGCAACGCTTCATGTCCACCGCCATACAGTCACAATGAAGGCAGGTAGTATCAGACGTTCCCTGAGGTTGGGTAATAGGTCCTAAACTCCTTTCATTCTACGTAAATATTTCGGTGATCAGACATGCCGCCATCGTCAGGTACGCTGACGAACTGAGGTCCTGAGGGCGGGCGGCCACATTGTATCCCCCCCCCCCCCCTGGGCCGTTCCCTCCGCGGTCCGAGCCCGCAGAATATAGGGTTAAAACTCTACCCATCCAAAACCCAAGTGGTACTGTTTGCTTATTCACTAGCCCTAATATCGGGAAAATCTAAATGCGACAAATATCAACCTTATACCTTCATCAAAACGTCTAGTGTAAAGAAAACGGTTCCTGGAGATTTACTTAGATTGTGGATTTGCAATCAGAAAATGTTTAAAGAAAAACTGCATGAAGTAAATTAATATTGTGTAGACCCCAATAAACCGTTTTACTTCCAGGAACTTCAAAAGCAAGCCTATGCATGAGAAGTTTCCCAGTACTGTTAAAATTCTGATAATAAAATCCTTTGAAAGTGGAAAACAGTAAAACACTCTGAAGTTAATTTGATAGATAAGGTTACAGTACTGTAATTTTCCTTACCAGTAACAGTTAAACCTAGAGAAATTTGCATCTAAACGAGACTGAGATATGAAGTTAAGTGGCATGTAAACGAAGATCGCGTACTTTGACAGCTATCAGATTCAAAGTTCCCTCTAATCCACTAATTCGAACCAATTTCGAGTAAGTTACTTCTTTGTAATTGGTCGGTGTAAATAACTTTAATGGCGGATGCTTCAACTTTGTCTGGCCACATTTCACAGTACAACCCATAAATTCTCCCGTCGGCCGGCCGAAGTGGCCGTGCGGTTAAAGGCGCTGCAGTCTGGAACCGCAAGACCGCTACGGTCGCAGGTTCGAATCCTGCCTCGGGCATGGATGTTTGTGATGTCCTTAGGTTAGTTAGGTTTAACTAGTTCTAAGTTCTAGGGGACTAATGACCTCAGCAGTTGAGTCCCATAGTGCTCAGAGCCATTTGAACCATTCTCCTGTCTAAACTACTGCATCTACACGTCGATGCACACTCTACCAAAAGACACATACAATGCATGCAACGACTATCACAAATACACTGAAAAGTAAAAACAAACATATGGTGGCAATAACTACTTTTAGTGGTGGAGTCAACAATCACTGAATGTGAACAGTCTTTACAATGCACTACTTTTATTTACGGAGCGAAACATTACGAGATAGGTTATTACAAAGCGAAAAGAAATTAAATTGTTTACAACTGTGCGTTTCTCGAAGAGAGGAATGGGTTTGAGTCGTATCTGTTCTGATTCGGTGTGATGTGGTGACGGAGGTAGAAGCAGTTAGAATTGGCTGCCATGAGTCCTGTAAGTTCGTCCACTCGTGTCCTTGGCATTAATATATCCTCTTTCCTTACATCCGGTTTCGGCTAGCGGTGGTAACAAGTTGTGTAGCATCCATTTGTCGTAGACCGGAACAAAGTAACTGTTTATGCAGCCCTTGAAGATCGTGTTAGTTCAGCTGCAACTTTCGCACTCGGTAGTCCATACACCGTGTTTAAATTAATATTCCATTTGCTATAATTTGCCAATTACGAAGTTAGACAGTCCCTCTACTGTTAATATTCATGGTTCACGATAGCAATTTTCCTGCGAAAATTGTCACTTACGTAACAACAGAGTTCACAGTTTCCCCATGGGCGGTTAGTGTTTTAGCATCCGTCATATACTGTAATCGGGAAAATGAGCAATATTAAATTCACAGTTTATGTAACGCAGCTCAGTTCTAAACCGACAATACTATATGTACACGAATGTATCGCCGCTGCCACAAGCATCGTTCTGCAAAAACCATCAGCGTTCGCGTATACAACGTCTGTTTAGAATGTCCATCATGAAGTCACATTTCAAACCGTGTCTAACACACGAAAGTCCGGTATTAATATCGTTAAACGCACACCATTACTGCACACAAAATTTGCTTCCATACCGCCACGTTTACGCAATATCCGCGACTGTCTGCCACACATTGTTCGACCAGACAACTATTGATATCTCTCTCGCTCCACAGTTCTTACAACACTTCTGCCCATTGCATTCCGTTTCACACAATACATCTCACACAATACAAACTATTTGAAATATCATCAGAAAAAAATCTAAGTCTTTACATAAGGGACTCGTATATAAAACAGCAAAGTAAACGTAGTCACACTTCATGTTCTACACTGTGTATCCAAATGAAAAATATTCTTCGTTATCAGAAATATATCTATGAAGTACATGATAGTAAAAGAAAGGGAAAATATATACATATATCTCGTTATTAGACATGGCATCACACTAAGAGTAATAATAGTAAAAAATCTAAATTGGAGCATGTAACTGCAATGTACAAGCTGGCAACCATATCTCTCCACGTTGTAAAAAATATATTAAAACCTTTCCCCTCTTGACATGAAAAAGAAACATGTACAAAGATTTCCACTTCCAACTATTGATTATAGCGATGTTATACTCCAGTGCCTTTTTGAAGAAAGCTCCGGGCGCTTTGAACTACTTATGAATACCTGTGTTCCTTATATTTACGATGTATGAATCTCCGATCATATTTCACCTTGGTATACACAGCTATCCTAGCTGCGTGGAGACAGGAACAGTGGTTTCCACACCATCTGTCTCTACTGTCTTATCGACGAACAGGTCCCTGATATCTTTCTTCGAACTTAATGCTCTTATCTGAACATCATGGCAGAAACACCCATTCCCATCAGAGCAAAATCAGTTCTGTCCCACCGTATAGTTCAGCCAGTTTCTCGGTCCTTCATAGAAGCAGGAACCCGACTCTGGAATAACCAAATGGT
Source organism: Schistocerca nitens (assembly GCF_023898315.1). Classification (NCBI taxonomy): domain Eukaryota; kingdom Metazoa; phylum Arthropoda; class Insecta; order Orthoptera; family Acrididae; genus Schistocerca; species Schistocerca nitens. The sequence goes on from NC_064618.1 coordinate 256,842,105, forward strand.
TCAAATGGCTCTGAGCACTATGGGACTCAACTGCTGTGGTCATAAGTCCCCGAGAACTTAGAACTACTTAAACCTAACTAACGTAAGGACAGCACACAACACCCAGCCATCACGAGGCAGAGAAAATCCCTGACCCCGCCGGGAATCGAACCCGGGAACCCGGGCGTGGGAAGCGAGAACGCTACCGCACGACCACGAGATGCGGGCTGGAATAACCTCCCACATCATAATAGACAACTGAACAACGTCTCCAACTTCAGAAAACAATTAGTGACATATCGGCTAGACCAAAAATAAAAGTTACCATTGTTCTTGCATGCATTCGCTAACCTCGTTCCTTCTTCTTCCGTCCTAGATCTTCCTCTTTTCCCAGTATTCTAAGGTGATGCAGTCTCCTTAAATTTCCTTTCCCCACAACTCATTGTATCAGGAAAGATCTGTCCTGTACAACGATAAATTCCTTTTATACCGATCACCGTCATTATCGTTATTGTTCTCAATGTTGTTGTTGTGGTCTTCAGTCCAGACACTGGTTTGATGCAGCTCTCCATGCTACTCTATCCTGTGCGAGCTTCTTCATCTCCCAGTACCTAAGCAACCTACATCCTTCTGAATCTGTTTAGTGTATTCATCTCTAGGTCCCCCTCTACGATTTTTACCCTCACGCTGCCCTCCAATACTAAATTGGTGATCCCTTTATGCCTCAGAATATGCCCTACCAGCCGATCCCTTCTTCAAGTCAAGTTGTGCCACAAATATCTCTTCTCTCCAATTCTATTCAATACCTCCTCATTGGTTATGTGATCTACCCATCTGATCTTCAGCATTCATCTGTAACACCACATTTCGAAAGCTTCTATTCTCTTCTTGTCTAAACTGTTTATCGTCCACGTTTCACTTCCATACATGGCTACACTCCATACGAATACTTTCAGAAACGACTTCCTGACACTAAAATCTATACTCGATGTTAACAAATTTCTCTTTTTCAGAAACGCTTTCCTTGTCATTGCCAGTCTACATTTTATATCCTCTCTACTTCGACCATCATCACTTATTTTGCTCCCCAAATAGCAAAACTCCTTTACTACTGAAAGTGTCTCATTTCCTAATCTAATACCCTCTGCATCTCCCGACTTAATTCGACTACATTCCATTATCCTCGTTTTGCTTTTGTTGATGTTCATCTTATATCCTCCTTTCAAGACACTGTCCATTCCGTTCAACTGCTCTTCCAGGTCCTTTGCTGTCTCTGACAGAATTACAATGTCGTCGGCGAACCTCAGAGTTTGTATTTCTTCTCCATGGATTTTAATTCCTACTTTTGTTGCCTTTACTGCTTGCTCAATATACAGATTGAATAACATCGGGGAGAGGCTACAACCCTGTCTCACTCGCTTCCCAACCACTGCTTCCCTTTCATGCCTCTCGACTCTTATAACTGCCACCTGGTTTCCGTACAAATTGTAAATAGCCTTTCGCTCCCTGTATTGTACCCCTGCCACCCTCAGAATTTGAAAGAGAGTATTTCAGTCAACATTGTCAAAAGCTTTCTCTAAGTATACAAATGCTAGAAACGTAGGTTTGTCTTTCCTTAATCTATTTTCTAAGATAAGTCGTAGGGTCAGTACTGCCTCACGTGTTCCAACATTTCTACGGAATCCAAACTGATCTTCCCCGAGGTCGGCTTCTACCAGTTTTTCCATTCGTCTGTAAATAATTCGCGTTAGTATTTTGCAGCCGTGGCTTATTAAACAGATATTTCGGTAACTGTCACATCTTTCAACACCTGCTCTCTTTGGGATTGTTGTCATATTTTATTATTACTATTATTATTATTATTTCTATTATCAATATTAGTGGCAGCAGCTGCTGTGGTACAGATACCGCTAGCATTAGCATTATTAGTTCTTGGTCAATATTATTTACTCATATTGCCACTTCAGGCCCTCAAATCATATTAACATTGTTATTTCTTAGGAAACGTTGATGCAAAAATGGTACTGTATGTGTGAAACCCTTGCCCGACTTAAGATGTCCCTAATCAGATGAGGTTACACAAGTAAATAAAATAAATTAATGAATAACCTACCTTAACAACACTTTAAATCCCGGCCAAATGCACTCTTTCGACTAATTAATTGCATACCATGAAGAAAAATATCCACAGGACTAATGCTCCAGGAGAGTTAACAGTATCAAGTAAAACGACCTCAAAATGTTATAACCAGAAGCATTACAACCAACTATCTTGCCGTGTTTCTTGCAGCAATGTGCATACTTCGCTTTTGCATTAGCTGTAAAAATAGGTACTCTGTCGACTTGCGAATAGATCAGATACATTTCGACTGGTTAACTAACAAATATCTGAAATTACAGAATAAGGGAAATTGTAAACTTGTGATAGCTTATAGAGACGGAATTAATATAGCGTAATCATAAAAAGGGTTCACTTCACCGAAACTTACAAATGTTATAAGATTAAGAAACAAAAAAGGACCCATGCGGTTCAGCACACACGACCAAAAAAGTGGCGCCTTGTACGCAGTGTACAGTTATGTAATTCAATGAATAAGAGTGTTGCAGAGTATAATACGAGGAGAATTCTGGCCCAGTTTTTTGAAGAAGGAGCAATGTTCCACTTCATTATGAATCCAGGGTGCACGGCTTTTTTAATTTTTTTTTTTTATATGGCGAGCCGATTCCAGGCAGGTCATCTTGGAAATGGCGTGTCAGTAGATATGGCGTACAGCCAGTGTAGCAGAGTCGAGCGTTGTCACTCAACAAGAAAGCGACGGATGCAAAAGAGCAAACACCGCAATACATCGCAACAGGCCAGTATGAAATAATGCTCCATAATTCCAAGAACCAGAGGCTCACAGCAAGAGTAACACGGTGCAGAAAGACACGAACTTGACAACCAAGAATAGAGACAAGGTGCACTTACGTGTCCAATAAATCAGAGCAATGCGCTCATCTTCTGTATATCTCCCAAACACATTCAATAGCGCCGCCACTCTCTCTCTCTCTGTATCACCAGTACCAGGGAAAATGTACGTCAATTGAGATTCCCGAAACCACAACGAGCCGACCTGCTTGCTGACTTCGATCCTGAGACGTAGTCACTTCTATGTAAGCAACAGCCGTCGTCAACCGTTCCAGCATACTTGTAGCTCAAGGATGAGAAGCAGACAAATGTGATCCCAGCCCTCCATCTACTGAGGGTCAACAGTAGAGGATCTCCATGGTGTCCAGGTTTGGCGCGTCCATGCAAGACCAGGACCTGTCCTTCACGACAACCCTCATTTTGGGCCTCGCAGCCGGCTGCACTCATCTAATCACACGATGGACCGCCCACGATACCACTGAGGTGTAGAGCTACCCTGCGCTGCGAAATGACAACTTATCTCCCCGCCGCAGTCCGCACGTCACCGTGTTGACCGCTGTCCGCTGACCTGCGGAAACGGCGTCAAGACTCAAAGACGTGGGGACGAGGGGCATCAGCAGTTCTGAGGCCGACCACGCTGCGTGAGGCTACGAAGCTATTACATTACTCTCTGTGTCGACCTTGAAATAAGATATCATAACAGATATCTCTGTGTTATGGCGCCTCCAAGTGTAGCACTCGATGACTCCCGCACAACCGCTCGGTTCACTGACACCTAGTGGCCTCGGCCAACACCGTACAGCTACAATACTTCGATAAATAAGCTTCATGAGGCACTGGAAATGGATGTAGGCTCTTTAATACACTTCCCACTTGCACTCAAGAAGACAGTTAGGAACCCCATCTACTGAAGACTGGCCTTTGAAGAAGTAAACTCAGCCTATGTCTAGTCAAGAAATGGATGAACTGGGTGATGCGGCGACAGAATGTGGAAGGTTGTCGTCATGAAAATCGACTGATGAAGCTAGAAATCATGCTGTGAGAAAGTCTATATCTTCTGCAGAAATTAAAATGTCCATGAAACAAACTATGCGTTCTGAAAAGGTCCTCCCAGTGACAACAAAAGTCAGAAAGGATGTCAGCGTCATAATGAAAGATATCGACGCAAAACGAAAGTTTCAAAAACTGGCTCTTATTCCGACAACAGAAATGCTACTTGTCGAAGATTAAGTGCAGACAGATAAATCTGCAGTGATCCCAGGCTATCATTAACAATCTTTTACAACTTGTGAAGAAAACGAAGAAGATTTAGTATTCGTCGCATAAAAAATAAAGTTACTGGGCAAAGAGGGAAATACGGAACTTTCCGTTCAGAAAATGGGAGGAAACGCGTCGTAGTAATACCCATTAGCAGTGGATTAAAACCTATAGTGTTCAACCAGTATTAATGTGAGGTGATGTTGGTAGTAGAAACAACTGAGATAAAGTTATGGACGAATACTTAGATGTCAGGGACATATTTATTACGAATGGAGCCAGTGACATAACAGCTTTGAAAAGCAGCAGAGAGGAGAGTGATATTGACCTTACAATAACAAACACTAACAGACTGCCTATAGTACATCAATGGGGATGTAACTAGAAAGGAAGCTGTTCATATTATAACATCATTTGCTTCAGTATAGGGAAACACGAGGCTAAACATAATATAAACTTCGGTTCAAATTTATTCATCGCCAAACAAGGGAAATTCAGTGAATGTGATAGTTGATGAGCTCTCACACAGACCAAATATTTGCAAACCTAAGAGAAATTTACGACGAGACCAGCCAGCTAACTGAAAGACAAACAGAAGTGGAAATAATTCTAGATGACTACGAAAGAGTTTTAAAAACTGTCTGCAGTAAAGCTTTTAAAACATATTCTATTTCGCAGTGACACACGCGGAACAAATCAGTTCCCTGGTGGAAAAATGAATGTGGAAAAACACAAATACGCTAAGGAGACTTTATCAAAAGGATAATGATAAAGAACTGAAAGAAACTTAGAACACACCAAGAAAGACAATACCTCAAGGAAAAGAAAGAGTATACGAAGTCTACAGAAAATGTAACGTTACAGGCACGGAGATAATATTGAAACCTAACACTCGAACCTAAACCTCTGTACAGAGTCTCGTCCACCTATGGAAAAATTAGGTTCACAGCTTTGCAGAAATCGAATAGCACCTAAACATCTAGCTTAGAAGAAACAATGTCTGGCATGCTTAAACATTTTGCAAGAACATATGAAGAAATAAAAGAAAACGAACTACAGCAGCCATAGAATATTTGCAGAACAAGAAATTTCTGCAATAATGAAAAGAATGAATGAAAACAAAATCTCTGGCGAAAACGGAATCACCAGCAAAAAAAAAAAAAAAAAAAAAAAAAAAAAACTATAATGTCCAGTCTTCTTCGAAAGTATGTCACAGTAATCACTACACTTGCTTAAAATACGAATTTTGTCTGATGAAATGGAATGAGTCCAGAATACAATGGACAGTAAAACCAGGAAAGGAGAACGGTATTGACGTCACTGAACATCGACCAATCATCTTTCTGTATACAGAAGCAAGAGTGCCGGAAAAGCTACTAAGGAACAGAATCATGAACTTCGTTTCTTTAAATGACTTATTAAAGAACAATGGACGTGGGTTTTCTCCGTAGGGAACAACCGTAGTCTCTTAAGAAGCGGGAAACAAAGTATTCGAAGACCGTGTGATGCATGGCCAATATGTGTTAACGTTGAGTCTGGACGTATTAGGAAACTTCGATGTCGCTTGATGGTGTAATATTCTCAATGTTGTACGGGAATTGCAGTGCCCTAAAAACTTGTGCAATTTAGTTAAAAGCTATGTCGACGATTATCGGTATTTTTGTGTGTCAGCAGTCAAGAATGAGAGATAAACAACCAAAGAATGTCGCCAGCGTTCTTGTTGTGTGTCAGAATACTGGAACATACAATACAGCTCCTTCCTTAGCTTCAGTTACACAACATAAATACAAAAGATCGGCTTTACTGACGATTTGGTAATGACGACGAAAGACAGCAGATACTATGCAGCTGAAAGGCTTCGAGTTACAAAGTATGGAAAATCGAAGACACGGACAAAAATAACAATATTAATTTCAGTGTGCAGAAATATAAAGACGTATTGATAAGAAAAAGAGAAGGGCACATAACAAAAGTAAGTATCTCTCTGCTTACATTCGGAGCAAACTGACCAACTAAAAGAGATCTCAGAATAATTACTGATGGTAAGTTCTGATTCAGTGTCCAGATGCATCACGTTGCAGGCCGATATACAAAACAAACGCACGCACTACGACAATCAGGCAGAGGTTATCAGATGAGCATCAACAAAAACAAAATGTAGGTAATGCAGCGTAGTCAATTTAAATAAGAAGTTTCTGAGGGACTTCGATTAGGAAACGAGACAATAAATAAATAAATGGCCGCAGTAAAGAGGACATAAAAAACTCTCGATATCAACAAAATCATTTCCGAAAATGACAAATTTGTTGACATCAGATTTAAAACGAGTGGTATGTACGATTTTCTGGAAAAATTTGTCTGGAGAGTAGCCTTATATGGAAGTGAAACATATGAAAACAGAATCTTGTGAAATGTGGTTTAGAGAAAACCACTGAGATTACGAGATGGGTAGAGCGCGTAATTGATTGGGAAGTACTAATCAAATCAGCAAGAATAGATGTGTGTGGCGCGATCTGACTGAGGAACCAAACTGGGGATTTCTTTGCGAAGCTTTAAGAATCATCTGCTGAGGAGGGTACCCATCTCCAGTCTGGATTCATGTTCTAATAAAACTGTACAAATGCAATACATACAAACGAGTGCAGCGATTTATTAATACCAAGATTGCCAAAGCCCACAGAATGGTGTTAAAAGGAAATTCTGTGTATTCTGTCGGGTCTAGCAGCAATAATTATTGAAATCAAACGAAAAAGTGAATGAATGCGATGAACTTTAAACTGAAAATACTAAACAACCACTATAAATTCCAGCTCGTTATAAAATTGCCTAACCTGGCTGACATTGACGTTCGTAGATTAGATTAGATTAATACCTCTTCCATGAGTACGAAACTTCGCAATGACATGGAACATGTGAGTTTAAAAAAAAGTTTATTTACATCCAAGTGTTTTTTTTAAGATTACTAATCTATATTTAAAAATTCATCTATTGATTATACGGAGTTGTCTTTCAGAAATTCTTTTAATTTGTCTTTAAGTGTTGGCTGGTTAACTATCAGACCATTGATGCTATCTGAGAAGTGACCGAAGATTTTTGTGGCAACATAATTCATCCCTTTCCGTACAAAGATATATTTACCCAAAAGTAGTTCGAATCAGCATTTCTCCTAGTGTTGAAGTTATGCATATTTCTATTGCTTTTGAACTGGGATGGATTATTAATAACAAATTTCGTAAGTGAATATATATATTGCGAAGTTACTTGAATATCCCCAGTTCCTTAAATAAATGTCTGCCAGATGATCTTGGCTGGGATCCAGCTATTATTCTGATTACTTGCTTTATTCTGATTACTTCTTCCTTTAATGATGAAGTACCTCAAAATATGACGCCATACGAAAGTAGTGAATGAAAACAGGCACAGTAAGCTATTTTGCTTATATGTTTATAGCCAAAATTTGCAGTAACCCTAATAGCATAACTAATTGAACTCAAACGTTTCATCAGATCACCAATGTATTTCTTGCAGTTCAATCTCTCATCATCGTACAAACCCAAAAATTAGGAATCTTCTGCCGTAGCTACAGACTTCTGTTCAAACTCTATATTTGTTAATAGTGTTGAGTCGTCTACTGTACAGAACTGTATATACTTTGTTTTATCAAAATTTAATAAGAGCTACTTAATAATTTTCTGAAAGACACTATTTGCAATTGACTCACATATTTCTTGTTTGTTGGGTTTTATTACTATACTTGTATCAACAGCAAATAGAACTTGCTTTGCTTCTTTATGAATATAGAATGCCAAATAATTTATATACGAGGGTTGGAACTTTAATAGTGGTAACTATCTATTTACAGCTCGTACAAAATAGATACGTGTTTCAAAGTTTTACAGACCTTCAAAGTAGTCACCAGCATTGGGCTAAACCCGTTGCCAGCGAAGTGGAAGTGGTAGGATACTCTTCGCAGTGCCAGTTGTGTTGACGGAGCAGCCAGGCGACTAGCGCGAGGTTTGGTGTTCTCGTAAAGATAAGTCATTTTAGATTATAAAACATATAGATTAGTACTGAATACGTGGTAAATAAGTGTATTAGTGTGCCGTTTAAGTCTACCATTAAAGATTTCATTTTTCTTTACGTAATATAGCAGAAAACACGAAAAGACCGTACAGTCGTATTTTCTGTTTACGTTCTGCTGAAGCAAATCTATAGAATTTCGTTTAGTTGTTCCTTGCTCTCTCCAGCAATTTAACTTAGCGTACCTCTTCATTATTTAACTAGCATTTCCGGAAAGTAGCGTAAAGTTTAAGTTGTTGTTTCAGAAATTTTGCACTTTTGTTTTTGTTTACACACAGTTGCGTAAACAGTTGCGTATAGGCCAAATTTGTGTAACCTTATTTTCGTGTTTATCTGTAATTTAACTGACTTATTCTTAATAAACTATTACGTTTATCATGAGTGAAAAGTGCTTGACTTGCCGTAGAATTGTTAGGTCGGGGCTTTGGTGTGATGGGTGCTGTAGTTTTTTCCATGTGGGTGACTGTAGTGGCGTGGGAATAGGGGAAGTAAATGAGACTCATCAGTGGTTTTGTAGGATTTGTAGTAGAGATAGGAAGATACTAGAACAGGAGGGGAAAATTGCCGCCCTTCAGGCTGAGTTAGACAAGGCCAGGGGAGATCTTGACAGGTTAAGGAGGGAGAAGGGTAAAGAGAGGTGGGAAGTGGCAACAGGCAACAGGAGGAACAGGCCTAGAACTTTGTCTGACAGCTTTATGGTGAATGTGGAAAATAGATTTGACCTGTTGCTTCAGTTAGAAGCTGGTGAGCCTCAAGCAGTTGCAGGTGCAGACAGGGCACAACAAACTTTCAGCAGCAAATTGAAAAGTAAGAATGTAGGGAAATCAGTAAAGAGAAAGAAAGTGTTGTTGTTAGGTAGTTCCCATGGAAGAGGTGTTGGCCAACTTTTGCAGGATGAACTAGGATCAGAATACCAGGTCATCAATTTTTTTAAACCTAGTGCTGGTCTGGAGCAGGTGACAGAGGATTTAGGATCACTTTGCAAAGATTTCACTAAGGAAGACACCGTGGTTATAGTGGGTGGGGCAGGTAACAGTATTGACAGAGATCCTGGGTACAGTATAGAGTGTGACCTGGTGAAGATTGCATCAGCATCGAAGCATACTAGTGTTGAGTTTGTATCTGTTCTTGGGCGCCATGACCGACCTCATTTGAACTCTTCTGTCAAGAGAGTTAATTTGGAGCTGGAACGGCTGCTCATGTCGGGTGCGGGGTCACACATTGGTGTGGTTCCTGTTGATTCTCTCAGTAGGTGGGATTATACTAGGCATGGCCTTCACCTCAACAGGAAGGGGAAGGGTAAATTGGCTGGGGAAATAGTAGGAAAGTTAAAGGGGGGAGGCACTGTCATGAGTGGTAAAATACCAGTGGTTATAGGATTCAGAAAAGACCCTTTTTTAGGGTAGGGAGGACAGAAAGAAAGCAAATTTTAAGAGAGGTTAGAACTGAGACAAATCTTCAGTTTGAGAAAGAAATCAAAAAACATAATTCCAGCTTATTACATCAGCATAAACAGCCATTGGTTAAGAATTTTCAACTGTCAGCAGATATTTTAACTCCACCCAATTTTAACTCAGTCAATGAGAAATGTCAGCTATCTTTATTGCATCAAAATATTCGAGGACTGAGAAATAAAATTAATGAATTAACTATCTGCATAGATGAATTAGAGACTTCAAACCCAGCTGACATAATCTGCCTCTCTGAACATCATGTGACCACTGGTATAGAACTTTTAAGTGTTACAGGGTTTAGGTTAGCATCTCACTTTTGTAGATCAGAAATGGAGAAAGGAGGAGTTGCCACATTCATCAGGAACTGTCATAAATTTAAGAACATAGACATTCATAAATTTTGCCTAGAACAGCATATGGAAGCATGTGCAACAGAATTAGAATTTCACAAAAAATCCTTCATAATATTAAGTGTATATCGAGCACCTGCAGGTAACTTTAATCTGTTTGTAAACCACCTTGAATCTGTACTGGCCCATTTAACAACCAAAAACAAAGAAATAGTGGTTGCTGGTGATTTCAATGTAGATTTCTTTAAAGACTCTCCCAATAAGAACTTGTTTGAGTTAGTAACACTATCATTCAACTTAATTCCCACAGTAAAGTTCCCCACTAGGATAGCCACTTGCTCACAAACAGCCATTGATAATATCTTTATAGAAAAGTCCAATGAACAAAATTATATTACAAAACCAATAGTCAATGGCCTCTCAGACCATGACATGCAGTTCCTTCTGTTAAATGTTAATACTGAACAGGATATAAAATCTGTTAAATCTGAGCTCAAAAGGGTAATCAGTAAGCCAAAAATTGATTATTTTAGGACACTCCTCAGAGACATTCACCGGACTGATGTTTACAGCGTTCATGGCATGAATGAAAAATATAACATTTTTGCTAATAAAGTGCTTACCTTATTCGAACACTGCTTTCCCCCAAAACTTACCAAGGTTAGAGCAAAGTCTACAAAGAAGCCATGGATTACTCGAGGAATAGGGGTATCTTGTAAAACAAAAAGAAAACTGTATCTGTCACTCCGAAACATTTCCAATGTTGATGCTATAGCACATTATAAGAAATACTGCAAAATATTAAAGACTGTAATACGGATGTCAAAGCAAATATATTACAAGGAAAAGATAGTCATATCAGATAACAAAATAAAGACAATATGGGATATAGTGAAGGAGGAGACCGGTAGAACCAGACATGAAGAGGAACAAATAGCATTAAGAGTAAATGATAGATTGGTGACAGATGTGTATAGTGTTGCAGAACTTTTTAACAAACATTTTATAACTGTTACTGAAAAGATGGGGTTGTCAGGTTCGGTAGATGCTGCTATGGATTACCTTGGACCAGACATTTCAAGTAACTTCCTTAATATGAATAAGACCCTCACTACCCCAACAGAAATAATGTCCATCATAAAATCTTTAAAATCAAAAACATCTAGTGGGTATGATGAAATATCAACAAAGTTAATTAAAGAATGTGATTCTGAGCTAAGTAGCATATTAAGCTATCTATGTAACCAGTCGTTTATTAGTGGAATATTTCCTGAATGGCTGAAATATGCTGAAGTTAAGCCACTGTTTAAGAAGGGAGATAAAGAAATAGCATCAAATTTCCGTCCAATTTCACTGTTGCCAGCATTCTCAAAAATTTTCGAAAAAGTAATGTACAGTCGTCTTTATAACCATCTTATCTCAAATAACATACTGTCAAAGTCACAGTTTGGATTTCTAAAAGGTTCTGATATTGAGAAGGCTATCTACACTTACAGTGAAAATGTGCTTAATTCATTAGACAAAAAATTGCAGGCAACTGGTATATTTTGTGATCTGTCAAAGGCATTTGACTGTGTAAATCACAATATCCTTTTCAGTAAACTAGAATATTATAGTATAACAGGAAATGCTGCAAAATGGTTCAAATCTTATATCTCTGGCAGGAAACAAAGGGTGTTATTAGGAAAGAGACATGTATCAAGCTATCAGGCCTCATCCAACTGGGAACTAATTACATGTGGGGTCCCACAAGGTTCCATTTTGGGGCCCTTACTTTTTCTTGTGTATATCAATGACCTTTCATCAGTAACATTACCAGATGCCAAGTTTGTTTTGTTTGCCGATGATACAAACATTGCAATAAATAGCAAGTCAAATGTAGTCTTAGAAAGATCAGCCAATAAAATATTTGTGGACATTAATCACTGGTTCCTAGCCAATTCTTTGTCACTAAACTTTGAAAAAACACACTACATGCAGCTCAGAACTTGTAAGGGGTGTCCCAAGAGTATATGTCTAACATACGATGACAAGAAGATAGAAGAAGTGGACAGTGTTAAATTCTTGGGATTACAGCTTGATAATAAATTCAACTGGGAGGAGCACACCACAGAACTGCTGAAGCGTCTTAACAAATCTCTGTTTGCAATGCGAATTTTGTCAGACATAGGGGATATAAAAATGAAAAAGATGGCATACTATGCTTACTTTCATTCCATAATGTCATATGGGATTATTTTTTGGGGTAATTCATCAAGCCAAGCTAAAGTTTTCCGGGCACAAAAACGTGCAGTGAGAGTTATATGTGGTGTGAACTCAAGAACAGCCTGCAGAAGCCTGTTTAGGGAACTAGGGATACTAACTACTGCTTCCCAATATATTTATTCCTTAATGAAATTTGTCATTAAAAATATATCACTTTTTCAAACCAACAGCTCAATTCATGGAATCAATACTAGAAATAAGAATAATCTTCACAAGGATTTAAAGTCACTTAGTCTTGTACAAAAAGGTGTGCATTATTCAGGAACACACATTTTCAATAACTTGCCAGCAGCCATAAAAAGCTTAACAACCAATGAAATTCAGTTTAAGAGAAGCCTAAAGGATTTATTGGTGGCCAACTCCTTCTACTCCATTGATGAATTTCTTAGTAACACCAACTGATTTGTATATAAGTACAACATAACTTCTGCACAATTTCAGTGCAGTAATGTGTTCATTGAAAATTTGTGTGTGTGTGTGTGTGTGTGTGTGTTAGTATAATCTAACTTCTGCACCATTTCAGTGCAGTAATGTGTTCATTGTAAATAAGTATTACAGTAGTTGTATTACCTTATAAATAAATAAAAAACTTTTTTATTTTAAATTCAGTGCATTAGTATTTGTAAAATGATTCATTAAAAAATGACGATCATTCCACTTGGGACCTGTGGAATGGTACATTAGCTTATTTGTTTTAGTTGTAAATATTTGTCATGTATTGTTGTTTTTCTGACATGTTCCACATCCTGGAGGACCTCCTCACTACGGATCAATTGGAATGAAAGTAAATCTAATCTAATCTAATCTATTGCCTGACGAATCTGTAGCAGCTCTGAAGCGAATGCCGTGAAGTGTTTCCTTCAGTTTAGAAATCGAGTTGAACTTACGAGGGCTTAAGTCAGGGGAGTTCAGTAGGTGGTATAGCACTTATCAGCCCCATCAGTCAAACAAATCAGTAACAGCTTGCACTGTACGAGCTTAGGCATTGTCCTGCAAAATGATCGTCAGGTCCTGCAGAAAGTGTCATCACTTCTGTCTCTATGCTGTTCATTTTTGGAACACAACCTGCAACTAGCTTCAGCGGAAGCAGGCCAGCTCAGATGAATGAATTGGTACGTATTTAAAAGCATCCTGTAATTTATTAGAATTTTCAAATGTATGAATTTCAATCACTGTTACGAGACCCTTTTTTTTTTTTTTTTGGAAACGCTCACGTAACATATGCCAACTGATAATGAAGGCCCATTTGATAGCGATACTTGACACGGAGGAATACGATAAACATCTCTACTGGTGATTCTCAGTAAACGGATAATGCAACCATACTATTCATTTGCCTGTAACTCCAATTTGCATGCCTTGTAGAAGCGACAGAAACCCTTCTAAACAGTGCGAAGGCACGTGGATCGCTATAAGCAGTAGAGTCGACTATCCCTTAGAGCCAGTTCGCAAGGATGGACTGTGGACGGAGAGCCGAGGGTGAATAGCCCACCGGCCATCGGCCATCTCTTTGTGGTTCAAATGGCTCTGAGCACTACGGGACTCAACTGCTGAGGTCATTAGTCCCCTAGAACTTAGAACTAGTTAAACCTAACTAACCTAAGGACATCACACACATCCATGCCCGAGGCAGGATTCGAACCTGCGACCGTAGCGGTCTCGCGGTTCCAGACTGCAGCGCCAGAACCGCGCCATCTCTTTGTGCTGCCACCCTAAGACGTCTAGACACTTTGTGTACAAATGCAGATTACATCTCCTACGGAGCAAACATTTTACGAGCTGGGAGTAGAGTGAGAAAGCTCGCTTTTTAGCAGGACGCACCATTGTACTCAACACACAGAAAGTTAGCCCTTTCTCCAGAAAGAACTGAAATCTAGAGACAAACATCTCCAAGACGTATTGGAGTTCCGTAGTCGAGGGCGCTTGAAAATGTTAGACGTTTTGACTAAAAAAAAGATGACTTTTATGAGCAGGTTGATGGTGCGGCCGTGGGTAACCCATTGAGTCCTGCGATTGCTAACTTTTGCATGGAAAAATTCGAACAATTAGCTCTGGAAAAATCGAGTAAGGAATCATGTCGATGGTATCGATACGTGGATGATACATTTGTTGTTAGGTCACATGGAAAAAAAGCTTTATAGGAATTCTTTTGTTATTTAAATAGTATAAATCAAAGTCCAGTTTACCATGGAAATGGAGAAAGACAATGCAATATCCTTCTTGGATGTCTTCGTCATGAGACAGACTGATGGCAGCTTGAAACATAAAGTCTTCCGGAAGGTTACACATACCGACAGATACTTGCATAAGGATTCCAATCATCATCCACAACAGAAAAGAGGTGTAATTAAAAGTCTAGTGGACACAGCTAAAAGGATTTGTATGCCGGAACACCTGGACGCCGAGTTAAAACATCTAAAGCAGGCTTTTGAGAAGAATAGGTATTCTAGTAAGGAAATAAATAGAGTTTTGCGACCGAATAACAGGAGGCCTAAGGACAACGATAGGATACAGCGATAGAAGAACACGGTTTCTCTAACCTTCATCAAAAAAGTGACGGATCAAATCGGCTAGATTCTAAGGAAACATGACGTTCGACCGATTTTCAGACCAACTAAGAAAATAGGCCAAGCACTTCGTTCCGTTAAGAATAAACGTCCCCCTCTGTCGGCAAGTGGTGTATATAAGATTCCGTGTACGTGTGGCAAGGTCTACATTGGAACTACAAAGAGAAGTGTGAATACGCGGTTGAAGGAAGATAAAAGTCTTTGCCGACTAGGGAAAACAGACAAATCAGCCGTGGCGGAAAATGCTCTTCAAATTTTCGGAAACTAAAGTTTTATGTATTATGACGAACTATTATCCACGGCTATATAGAGAAGCCGTCGAAATATATAAACATGGGGATAATTTTAACAGAAAAGAAGCCATGAAACTCAGTGATATATGAACTGTCGCGCTACAGAATGGATGAGAAGTTTTTATCTTTGACGTACTATAACCGATGGTTAAAAAATTTTATCGTTGACAATGTTTATCTCTGCTATCACGTGAAATCCAGACCACGCCCACTTTCCACAGTCTTTAGGCCGCTCTTCAACATCCGACTCGACAGTCAGCAAGACTTAGCACAACCAGGAGCACCTCCGAAGATGTCCAACGTACACGGCCATACAACCCGGAAAAATTCGCAGCAGCTGAAACATCCGGTCGTGAAAGTCGTCATTATATAATAAAAAAAGTCTATGGAATGTAAAAACCGCCGACATTGGCTAACGTATAAAAATTGTGAGACAGAAAGAGTCACGGGCCGGTGACGACGAATAGCGCCTCATCGGTCACAGAGAGAGTGATGGAGAGGAAAAGAGAGAGAGTGATGTGACTTTTTTCCCTGGAGGATGGTAGGAGGTAAGTTACTGGTCAACAAGGTAGAATAAGGGGACATATTTTGTAAACAGCAATTTTATCATGCGGCAATCAATGCGAGGTTTCCTTTTAGTTAACATTTGATCAGAATCTACTTCAGCTTCCAACTTCAACTCGATTGCCGCCACCAACCCTCGATGCTGACAGCAGACGTCTGACTGCCTAGCCGCTTGTGCTGACGTGTACGAGAAACAAAATTTTCGGACTGATCTGCACTTAGCAGCTGGCGAAGGTCGTTGGTTCCATCAATGATCGATTCTGCCACTCCCTCATCCTCCACAGGTAATACCGTGGTGAGATCGAGCCGCAACCGGGACATGGCGAATAGCGGCATTCAAGTAACCAGGTTACTTCAACCTCCACTCTGAAGATTTGTATCTTATCGCCAATTAACAGTTTCCTTTTAACACCGAACATGGATGTGACGTGTTCCCTTCTGCAGTACTACAGGGTGGTCCATTGATAGTGACCGTGCCAAATATCTCACGAAATAAGCATCAAACGAAAAAACTACAAAGAACGACAATCGTCTAGCTTGAAGGGGGAAACGAGATGGCGCTGTGGTTGGCCCGCTAGATGGCGCTGCCATAGGTCAAACGGATATCAACTGCGTTTTCTGTAAATATGAATGTTTTAGTTGGACCACTTTTTTCGCTTTGTGACAGATGGCGCTGTAATAGTCACAAACATATGGCTCACAATTTTAGACGAACAGTTGGTAACAGGTAAGTTTTTTAAATTAAAATACAGAACGTATGTACGTTTGAACATTTTATTTCGGTTGTTCCAATGTGATACATGTACCTTTGTGAACTTATCATTTCTGAGAACGCATGCTGTTACAGCGTGATTACCTGTAAATACCATATTAATGCAATAAATGCTCAAAATTATTTCCGTCAACCTCAATGCATTTGGCAATACGTGTAACGACATTCCTCTCAACTGTGAGTACTTCGCATTCCGTAATGTTCGCACATGCATTGACAATGCGCTGACGCATGCTGTCAGGCATTGTCGGTGAATCACGATACCAAATATTCTTCAACTTTCCCCACAGAAAGAAATCCTGGGACGTCAGATCCGGTGAACGTGCGGGCCATGGTATGGTGTTTCGACGACCAATCCACCTGTCATGAAATATGCTATTCAACACCGCTTCAGCAGCACGCGAGCTATGTGCCGAATATCCATCATGTTGGAGTAGATCATCATTCTGTCATGCAGTGAAACATCTTGTAGTAACATCGGTAGAACATTATGTAGGAAATCATCATACGTTGCACAATTAAGATTGCCATCGATAAAATGTGGGCCAATTATCCTTCGCTGATGTTCCACTTGTCGCAGCCATCGTGGATTTTCCGTTGCGCAATAGTGCATATTATGCAGGTTTACGTTACCGCTGTTGGTGATGGCGCTTCGTCGCTAAATACACTCCTGGAAATGGAAAAAAGAACACATTGACACCGGAGTGTCAGACCCACCATACTTGCTCCGGACACTGCGAGAGGACTGTACAAGCAATGATCACACGCACGGCACAGCGGACACACCAGGAACCGCGGTGTTGGCCGTCGAATGGCGCTAGCTGCGCAGCATTTGCGCACCGCCGCCATCAGTGTCAGCCAGTTTGCCGTGGCATACGGAGCTCCATCGCAGTCTTTAACACTGGTAGCATGCCGCGACAGCGTGGACGTGGACCGTATGTGCAGTTGACGGACTTTGAGCGAGGGCGTATAGTGGGCATGCGGGAGGCCGGGTGGACGTACCGCCGAATTGCTCAAAACGTGGGGCGTGAGGTCTCCACAGTACATCGATGTTGTCGCCAGTGGTCGGCGGAAGGTGCACGTGCCCGTCGACCTGGGACCGGACCGCAGCGACGCACGGATGCACGCCAAGACCGTAGGATCCTACGCAGTGCCGTAGGGGACCGCACCGCCACTTCCCAGCAAATTAGGGACACTGTTGCTCCTGGGGTATCGGCGAGGACCATTCGCAACCGTCTCCATGAAGCTGGGCTACGGTCCCGCACACCGTTAGGCCGTCTTCCGCTCACGCCCCAACATCGTGCAGCCCGCCTCCAGTGGTGTCGCGACAGGCGTGAATGGAGGGACGAATGGAGACGTGTCGTCTTCAGCGATGAGAGTCGCTTCTGCCTTGGTGCCAATGATGGTCGTATGCGTGTTTGGCGCCGTGCAGGTGAGCGCCACAATCAGGACTGCATACGACCGAGGCACACAGGGCCAACACCCGGCATCATGGTGTGGGGAGCGATCTCCTACACTGGCCGTACACCACTGGTGATCGTCGAGGGGACACTGAATAGTGCACGGTACATCCAAACCGTCACCGAACCCATCGTTCTACCATTCCTAGACCGGCAAGGGAACTTGCTGTTCCAACAGGACAATGCACGTCCGCATGTATCCCGTGCCACCCAACGTGCTCTAGAAGGTGTAAGTCAACTACCCTGGCCAGCAAGATCTCCGGACCTGTCCCCCATTGAGCATGTTTGGGACTGGAGGAAGCGTCGTCTCACGCGGTCTGCACGTCCAGCACGAACGCTGGTCCAACTGAGGCGCCAGGTGGAAATGGCATGGCAAGCCGTTCCACAGGACTACATCCAGCATCTCTACGATCGTCTCCATGGGAGAATAGCAGCCTGCATTGCTGCGAAAGGTGGATATACACTGTACTAGTGCCGACATTGTGCCTGCTCTGTTGCCTGTGTCTATGTGCCTGTGGTTCTGTCAGTGTGATCATGTGATGTATCTGACCCCAGGAATGTGTCAATAAAGTTTCCCCTTCCTGGGACAATGAATTCACGGTGTTCTTATTTCAATTTCCAGGAGTGTATAACGCGTGCAAAAAATCTGTCATCGTCTCGTATTTTCTCTTGTGCCCAGTGGCAGAACTGTGCACGACGTTCGAAGTCGTCGCCATGCAATTCCTGGTGCGTAGAAATACGGTACGGGTGAAATCAATGTTGACGTAGGATTATCAACACCGACTTTTTGACATTCCCGATTCTCGCGCAATTTGTCTGCTACTGCTGTGCGGATTGGCCGCAACAGAAGCTAAAACACCTACTTGAGCATCATCATTTGTTTCAGGTCGTGGCTGACGTTTCACATGTGGCTCACCACTTCCTTTTTCCTTATATAACGTAACTATCCGGGGAACGGTCCGAACACTTGGATGATGTCGTCCACGATACCGAGAAGCATACATAGCTCGCGCCCGTTGGGCATTTTAATCACAGTAGCCATACATCAACACGATATCGACCTTTTCCGAAATTGGTAAACGGTCCATTTGAACACGGGTAATGTATCACGAAGCAAATACCGTCCGCACTTGCGGAATGTTACTTGATACCACGTACTTATACGTTTGTGACTATTACAGCGCCATCTATCACAAAGCCAAAAACGTGGTCCAACTAAAACATTCATATTTCTTTACGTA
Source organism: Schistocerca nitens (assembly GCF_023898315.1). NCBI lineage: Eukaryota > Metazoa > Arthropoda > Insecta > Orthoptera > Acrididae > Schistocerca > Schistocerca nitens. The sequence goes on from NC_064618.1 coordinate 256,861,295, forward strand.
GTACACGTATATGTAATACAAATGGGGGTTCCTATTTTTAAAAAAAACGCAGTTGATACCCGTTTGGCCTATGGCAGCGCCATCTAGCGGGCCAACCATAGCGTCATCTGGTTTCCCCCTTCAAGCTAGACAAGTTTCGTTCTTTGCAGTTTTTTCGTTTGACGCTTATTTCGTGAGATATTTGGCCCGATCACCATCAATGGATCACCCTGTATATGTTTTCAGTTAAGATCATGACAACAATGGGCAGCCGGCCTGGTGGCCGAGCGGTTCTAGGCGCCACAGTCTGGAACCGCGCGACCGCTACCGTCGCAGGTTCGAATCCTGCCTCGGGCATGGATGTGTGAGATGTCCTTAGGTTAGTAGGTTTAAGTAGTTCTAAGTTCTAGGGGACTAATGACCTCAGAAGTTAAGTCCCATAGTGCTCAGAACCATCTGAACCATTTTTGAACACTGGGCACTTCACGTTGTAATTAATTACATGTACGACTATTAACATTCCCTCCCCTCCCCCCCTTCCGCGACTCGCTGTGTCAGATATGCCAAGACCATAGTATATCAGTGTTGCCACAGGTTTCCATTTGTTTATCCGTCATTTTACTGGAGTAAATCAAAGTAATTCGTTTGGCAATCATAAGCTTAACCCGTCATTTTATTTTGGAGGGTACACTTGTATATTTTTGCGCCACCTCCCAGGTTTCCAATTCATCAAGCTAGACCGTCAACTTAGTAAATTCAGAACGTCTCCCAGCATCACCAATTACAAAACAAACTCTGCACTAGCTTTGAGGCAGTAATCACTGTAAGATACAATATGGAATATATAAGATATCGTTTTTGTAGCCACAACAAAGACCGTAAGTAATTAAACCAACAAATATAGTACTACTCTATGTAGTGGAACATCTTAATAAAGAATAATAATAAGAATGATTCTTACTATATTATTATTATTATTTCCATCATTATTATTAAAATCCCAGTTGGAAATAAACTTCACTTAACCAGAGGTCCTGGTGCACCAACGGTAGTCAATTAATCCAAAAAGAGGAAACAGTCTCTGTTCTCATAACCTGACTAATAAAATGTTCGCTGCTTTAAGATAATCTTAAGAAGCATCAACCGCGTGAAACACGTCGTCAGCAATAAAGCCTTTTGCAACAGAGACAATTTATTCTTTCTGGAACCGCTTGGAAATATCTGGCAAGGGATTTCCTGTTGCATTCGCTTAATAACCAAGCAAAATCTACCAAAACCCTTCCTCGGAGCATAGGATTAGAACTATTTGAATTTATTTCTGGGTCATTTATCCCCTGTCTAACATTGAAAATAAAAGTAATTCCTCGAATGCGAAACAACAAGAGACAACAGTGATTAATGTAGTCTAGAGCTTCATAACAGTTTTGTGTATTTCAGACCCGAGAGGACGTCCTCATTAACAAAAAAATGGCTCTGAGCACTATGGGACTCAACATCTTAGGTCATAAGTCCCCTAGAACTTAGAACTACTTAAACCTAACTAACCTAAGGACATCACACACACCCATGCCCGAGGCAGGATTCGAACCTGCGACCGTAGCAGTCCCGCGGTTCCGGACTGCAGCGCCAGAACCGCTAGACCACCGCGGCCGGCGCCTCATTAACATTTCAGCTACACTACAGATCACTCAATTTGAAACAAAGATCAAAATGCAGCTAGATTCTTCTGTAATTGAGGGAACATTACCTACCCAAGAGCAACACGTTTCTTCCTTACCGCAGGAAGAACGAAATACATCCGGCCTTTTCGCAGACCTACTCCAGCAAATTTCATCTGCCAAATAGGAACGCCACAGCGGTCGTCGTAAATTCTTGAGGCAATTCTCTTAGGCAACGTCTCAGATAGGGGCGCTCGTGCTTACAAACTGCCGTATATGATGGTTTCTACGTATTCGCCTCGTTTCCTCCCTCGCCATTTACAAACTATCCTCGTCACTTTAATGTTCTTCGTGCCTTCAAGCTGCTCACGACACAAAATGCTGCATACCGACTTCTTTTTTAGAGAAGCCGTCCAATGTAATACCAATGATTCCCTCAAACGACGGAAACTACAAGATATAAAGTGGTTGGAACTGTAAGCTGAAGCAACTAGCCTTCAAATCGCCTTTCTGTTAAACATAAAGAAATTATCTCATGAGCTAGGATACATGAGTTTCGAAAATCCTGAGTCTCAAATATATGAACTGAGTAAATAAAGCAAGACAAAACGGGTCTTATATGGAAATACCGCAACATCCCCTCCCACCTTCCCACCAAAAAGTGGTTAAAGTGTATTTACAACTCTCACGGCGTATAAAGCATCGAACACCAATCCAGAGTTTTCTACACTCATGATATCGAGATGTAATTCGAAAAATCACACAATAATTTCTCGGAAATATAATTCAGAAAAAGTATAAATATTAGAATCTGTTAACGAAGGTACGAGCATATGGTATAATTCACAGATATGTCAGTGACTCGACAACTCCTAAAATGATGGAACGCAGTATGTTGTCCTCGACGGCGGGTGTTCATCAGAAACGAGGGTATCGTCAGGAGTGCCCCAGGGAAGAGTGATAGGACCACTATATTTCTCTGTATAAATAAATGATTCGTTGGCAGGGTGGGCAGCAGTTGTTTGCTGACCTGGTGCACGGTAAGGTGTTGAGTGGCCGACCGAGGTGGCCGAACGGTTCTAGGCGCTACATTCTGGTTCCGCGCGACCGCTACGGTCGCAGGTTCGAATCCTGCCTCGGGCATAGACGTGTGTGATGTCCTTAGGTTAGTTAGGTTTAAGTACACTCCTGGAAATGGAAAAAAGAACACATTGACACCGGTGTGTCAGACCCACCATACTTGCTCCGGACACTGCGAGAGGGCTGTACAAGCAATGATCACACGCACGGCACAGCGGACACACCAGGAACCGCGGTGTTGGCCGTCGAATGGCGCTAGCTACGCAGCATTTGTGCACCGCCGCCGTCAGTGTCAGCCAGTTTGCCGTGGCATACGGAGCTCCATCGCAGTCTTTAACACTGGTAGCATGCCGCGACAGCGTGGACGTGAACCGTATGTGCAGTTGACGGACTTTGAGCGAGGGCGTATAGTGGGCATGCGGGAGGCCGGGTGGACGTACCGCCGAATTGCTCAACACGTGGGGCGTGAGGTCTCCACAGTACATCGATGTTGTCGCCAGTGGTCGGCGGAAGGTGCACGTGCCCGTCGACCTGGGACCGGACCGCAGCGACGCACGGATGCACGCCAAGACCGTAGGATCCTACGCAGTGCCGTAGGGGACCGCACCGCCACTTCCCAGCAAATTAGGGACACTGTTGCTCCTGGGGTATCGTCGAGGACCATTCGCAACCGTCTCCATGAAGCTGGGCTACGGTCCCGCACACCGTTAGGCCGTCTTCCGCTCACGCCCCAACATCGTGCAGCCCGCCTCCAGTGGTGTCGCGACAGGCGTGAATGGAGGGACGAATGGAGACGTGTCGTCTTCAGCGATGAGAGTCGCTTCTGCCTTGGTGCCAATGATGGTCGTATGCGTGTTTGGCGCCGTGCAGGTGAGCGCCACAATCAGGACTGCATACGACCGAGGCACACAGGGCCAACACCCGGCATCATGGTGTGGGGAGCGATCTCCTACACTGGCCGTACACCACTGGTGATCGTCGAGGGGACACTGAATAGTGCACGGTACATCCAAACCGTCATCGAACCCATCGTTCTACCATTCCTAGACCGGCAAGGGAACTTGCTGTTCCAACAGGACAATGCACGTCCGCATGTATCCCGTGCCACCCAACGTGCTCTAGAAGGTGTAAGTCAACTACCCTGGCCAGCAAGATCTCCGGATCTGTCCCCCATTGAGCATGTTTGTGACTGGATGAAGCGTCGTCTCACGCGGTCTGCACGTCCGGCACGAACGCTGGTCCAACTGAGGCGCCAGGTGGAAATGGCATGGCAAGCCGTTCCACAGGACTACATCCAGCATCTCTACGATCGTCTCCATGGGAGAATAGCAGCCTGCATTGCTGCGAAAGGTGGATATACACTGTACTAGTGCCGACATTGTGCCTGTGGTTCTGTCAGTGTGATCATGTGATGTATCTGACCCCAGGAATGTGTCAATAAAGTTTCCCCTTCCTGGGACAATGAATTCACGGTGTTCTTATTTCAATTTCCAGGAGTGTAGTTCTAAGTTCTAGGGGACCGATGACCTCAGAAGTTAAGTCCCATAGTGCTCAGAGCCATTTGAACCATCTGAAGTTGAGTGACTGTAGGAAAAGATTAGACTCAAATTCTGGTCGCGGTGATAAATGGCAGCTAGCTCTAAATGAGGAAAAATGCAAGTTAATGTGAAGGAGAAGGAATATCAAACCTGTAACGTTCGGATAGAGTATTACTAGTGCCCTAATTTACACCGTCAGGGCGTTTAAATATCTGGGTGTAGTGTTGCAGATCGATATGTGGTAGAACGAGCTTGTGAGAACTGTGGTAGACAAGGCGAATGGTCGACTTCGGTTATTGGTAGATTTTTCGGAAAGAGAGGTTCATAAAGGATGCTGGCGCGAGTACGGCTCGAGTGTCTGGGATCCGTACCAGCTCAAATTGAAGGAAGTCATCGAGTAATATCACGAACAACTTCAGTTGGAAAGACCACATAGATAATATTGTGGGGAAGGCGAGCCAAAGGTTGCGTTTCATCGGCAGGACACTTAGAAGATGCAACAAGTCTACTAAAGAGACAGCTTACACTACACTCGTTCATCCTCTGTTAGAATATTGCTGCGCGGTGTGGGATCCTTACCAGGTGGGATTGACGGAGGAAATAGAAAGGGCGCGAAAAAGGGCAGCTCGTTTTGTATTATCACTTAATAGGGGAGAGAGTGTGGGAGATATGATACGCGAGTTGGGATGGAAGTCATTAAAGCAAAGACGTTTTTCGTCACGACGAGATCTATTTACGAAATTTCAGTCACCAACTTTCTCTTCCGAATGCGAAAATATTTTGTTGAGCCCAACCTACATAGGTAGGAATGATCATCAAAATGAAATAAGACAAATCAGAGCTCGAACAGAAAGGTTTAGATGTTCGTTTTTCCCACGCGCTGTTCGGGAGTGGAATGGTAGAGAGATAGTATGATCGTGGTTCGATGAACCCTCCGCCAAGCACTTAAATGTGAATTGCAGAGTAGTCATGTAGAAGCATTCAGAGGCGGGTTGCTATATTTGTTACCCGTGGGTTCGAACAATACGCAGTGAAGGAGATGCTACGGAAACTCAAACAGCAATCCCTGAAGGGAGGCGACGTTCTTTTCGAGAAACACTATTGAGAAAATTTAGAGAACGGGAATTTGAAGTTGATTGCCGAACGATCCTACTGCCGCCAACATACATTGCGCGTAAGGACCACGAAGATAAGGTACGAGAAATTGCGGCCAATACGGAGGGATATAGACAGTCGTTACTCCCTCTATTTGCGAGTGGAACGGGAAGGGAAATGACAAGTAGTGGTACAGGGCACTTTTCACCACACAGTGTACTGTGGTTACGGAGTACCTATGTAAATGTAGATGTAGATGAACATTTACAGAAACCAGAATGCTAAGTCGAAGGGTATGAAATTCAGACAATAGTTCTGAAGGAACTAGGATTCTGCCGCAAACACTCATCCATCTTATCCAAACTGTACACTAAGGAAACAGTGAAGGCAAGAGAAGAGGGATTTGAAAGAAGAATTAAAGCTCAAGGAAAGGAAGTAAAGAATTTAAAGTTTTCCAGTGGCACTGTAGTTGTTTCAGATACTGTAAAGGCCATGAAAATCGACGAATGTGAACGGATAATGTTTCGAAAACGCGTTACGAGAGGAACATCAACGAAAGTAAACCGTACGTAATACAGTCGAGTTACATCAGGAAGGTATTCTGTGAGGAAATGTGCGACAAAATGCACAAACGAGCACTTGGAAGGAGGAAACGAACTGTGGAGGGAAACTAACGTTTGACTGTCTTCAGCTGTATCAAGTGCATGTAGGTTGCAGTAATTACGCAACATTTGTAGTATCGTGCAGAGCTGTATGAAACCAGTCTTCGGACATGATGAGCTCACACCAAACCCATAATTTAGGTCATCTGAAGTGTGGTGCTACGAGCACTAAGAATAAAAGTAGAAACAAAAAAAAAAAAAAACTCACTGAACAGTAGGTGGCGATATCTAATTCACAAATGCTTCTGAAATTTAGGTTTTCCCATTTTTTTCACGTTACTAATAAAACAAGACATTTGTGGCAACCTAATGATTTACTACATGTTATGAGGCACCAAGGGATCACTAATTTAGTGGAGGAGGAGGAGGAGGATATTAGTGTTTAACGTCCCGTCGACAACGAGGTCATTAGAGACGGAGCGCAAGCTCGGGTGAGGAAGGATGGGGAAGGAAATCGGCCGTGCCCTTTCAAAGGAACCATCCCGGCATTTGCCTGAAGCGATTTAGGGAAATCACGGAAAACCTAAATCAGGATGGCCGGAGACGGGATTGAACCGTCGTCCTCCCGAATGCGAGTCCAGTGTGCTAACCACTGCGCCACCTCGCTCGGTAGACTAATTTAGTATTGGAGGGCAGCGTGGAGGGTAAAAATCGTAGAGGGAGACCAAGAGATGAATACACTAAGCAGATTCAGAGGGATGTAGGTTGCAGTAGGTACTGGGAGATGTAGAAGCTTGCACAGGATAGAGTAGCATGGAGAGCTGCATCAAATCAGTCTCAGGACTGAAGACCACAACAACAACATCTAGCGTTGACCTTACGATAATCTGGTGTTGAGAGGGTCTGTTACATTATTTCAGTGATTTCATAATCGAGTCGTATTTACAAATAACTTCTATAGTATGAGGCTATTTGTAAGTATGACGCTGCACCCGCTCAAGCCAGGATGTGTGTACTGTTTCTGTTGTAAAGGTTGTCATGAAGCTACTGTATCCTCTCCTGAGGGACGACGAAAAACTTTTGAACTGGTTCTTGATACACTTCATAGCGGCACTGGGACACAGTTGACGCCGACAGGTTCTGTCGTGGACAGATCTGGAAATGATACTGGCCACGTGTCCTAACATCAAGACCGGCCGGTGTGGCCAAGCGGTTGTAGGGGCGTCATTCCGGAACCGCGATGCTGCTACGGTCGTATGCTCGAATCCTGCCTCGGGCATGTATGTGTCTGATGTCCTTAGGTTAGTTAGGTTTAAGTAGTTCTACGTCTAGTGGACTGATTACCGCAGATGTTAAATCCCATAGCGCTCAGAGCTATCTGAACCATTTGAACCTAACATCAAGCAACCGGTGCGCTGAGGCATGTGCCATTGTGTGGACGTACATTGTCCTATTGAAAAATGGCACCACAACAATGCCGTATTCGAGGTAACTCACTAGGACGAGGATTGTATGTGACGTACCATTGTGCCATCGGAGTTCCTACAGTCACTACCAGCCTTCACCTGGGGTCATACCCGATGGCTCTCCACACCGTGCCGTCAGGAGTAACACCGCTGTGTCTCTCCAAACCCCTGGAGGAATGAGATCTTCCTTCAGGTCTCCGCCATAGTTGTTGACGATGGTCATCCAAGGTAGTGCAGAACAGCGATTCATCGCTGAACGCAATCGAACGCCAATAGATGCTTCCTGGTCAAGGTACCGTAGAAACGCAGCCAATTGAGTTGTGGTTTTAACGTCAGTGTATGCATGAGACGGTAGTAACTTAGTCTGGTTGCTGCTGGTCTCCGATCAATGGTACAAAATAAAACAGCATATTGCAGGGAATCTATTATTTGTTCTCGAATGTGAGTCCAAGATGTGAAAGTGTTACCATGTGCTTGGTGCATAATACGGCGATTCTGTTCCAGCATCTGGTCAGCCACACATAATAGTACGCCACAAATCTGACTAAAGACAATAGGTCCATGTCAGACTCCGGCTGTTGCTGACAGTGATGTGTCGCACGAGTACCTGGAACGAACAAGACTAACGGTCTACATGCCACAGAGAATTGCTAACTGTTTGATTTACACAGCCGCCGATGTTGTGTACGCGAACGAAGCTGCGTTGATCACATCTTTGGCGTGTTTCACGTTTGTTAATTTGACGTTCTGGATGTGAAACGTGGACTATAAGCAGTACAGATCAGGTGACAATGGAAGCTTTTGCAACGTGGCATAGTGAAGAATGCCGAAGATTAGAAAGGGGAAAAACACGCATGAAGACGTATTGCATCGAATCAGGAAGAAAAGAAATGCCGGCCGGTGTGGTCGAGCGGTTCTAGGCGCTTCAGTCTGGAACCACGTGACCGCTACGGTCGCAGGTTCGAATCCTGCCTCGGGCATGGATGTGTGTGCTGTCCTTAGGTTACTTAGGTTTAAGTAGTTCTAAGTTCCGGCGAACTGATGACCTCAGATGTTAAGTCCCATAGTGCTCAGAGCCATTTGAACCATTTGAGCCATTTGAAGAAAAGAAATACATGTTGCGACCTGACTAAGAAAAGTTACAGTATCATGATGGTTTGGAGAATTGTTAAAATGGAAGGTAAAGACTGTAGCGGAAAGCTTACACTTGACTGTCGTAAGCTGTTTCAAGAGCATGAAGTTTGCAATAATTACACAGACATTGGGAGTATGGTGGAGAGCTGCATGAAGCTAGTCTTCGGACTGAAGACCACACAACGCGATGAGCTCACACCAATCGCACTACATCTAGCGTTGACCTTACGATGATCTTTTATTGAAGGCGTTATATACGTTACTAGCGAACCACAATGGCTTCGCATGGGTGGCATTAAGCATCTACGGACAGAGGATTTTTCTGGCACAGCGATAGTAAATTATACATACAAACCTTGCACTTAACTCAAACTACTCAAAACTGTGTCAGAATCACTACAGTAGATTCTGAGGTTAACTATCACTTACTGAAAGTAGGCTGCGGCGGAGCAATTTAATTTATAATCTTGATGCATATCGATAGTAAACAATGTAAAATACATAATAAAGAATTGTGAGCATGAATCCCACGATAGCAAAAGAAGTGCGTCTTTTCCACCAAACATATACCAAACAGAACTTCCGATATGTCTGCAGAAAAATCTGAAACCATGAACACATTTAACAAGAAGATAGTTCTCTGGCAATAGAATAATTACTATGTAAATTGAAGTTGGATGCGGGAGAAAGGAATGGAAAAGGAAGGAACTATCGATATCAGTTTCATCGGGATGAAGGAGCGTCAAGTCGCACACTCGGTAGCCGCTATCGATGCATATTTTCTCGGTGAAGAACATTCCAATGACCAGCAACAATCCAGCTCCGGGATGGGTTAACGCAGAAAAGAAAATCAGAGAAAAGTTGTCCGTATTCGGGATTGCAGACAACTGCACAATGTCGTTCACTGAGGAACTGCCAATAATCAAGAACTTTTTCCTCGCCATCAGCAAAATATAGTGAACTGCGTGTCCACACATCCACTTCACGCACTCGGTCTCCGTTTATGGGAAGTACCCTGAGCCCAAAAAAATGACGAAGTGAGTAGTTATCTGATGAGGAGTCGTACAATTAATATAGGCCAGCATCTGTAGCGCCAAGATCCAAGTATCTATCACCGATTTGCACACCAGGCGATCCTCATCCGTGTCGAGGACATCACAGGCGATACACTGTGGAGTATCTGCTAGGGGAATCCCGAAGGCGAATCTCCATATTTGCTTCCCATTGACTACTGTATCATGTAGACAATGTCAGTTCAAATGACTAAAATTTACAGACGCGGGAAATTTGGCACGGACTTCAATGCGAGATGCCTTTAATAGGTTCCAGAACGAAATATTGTCTCGAAATTTGGTAGAAAATCCGAAGAAATTGTGGTCGTACGTAAAGTACACAAGCGGCAAGACGCAGTCAATACCTTCGCTGCGCAGTGCTGATGGTACTGTTACCGACGACTGTGCCGCTAAAGCGGAGTTATTGAACGCAGTTTTCCGAAATTCCTTCACCAGGGAAGATGAATGGAATATTCCAGAATTTGAAACACGAACAGCTGTTAGCATGAGTTTCTTAGAAGTAGATACCTTAGGGGTTGCGACTCAACTCAAATCGCTTGATACGGGCAAGTCTTCAGGTCCAGATTGTATACCGCTTAGGTTCCTTTCAGATTACGCTGATACAATAGCTCCCTACTTAACACTCATATACAAATGCTCGCTCACCGATAGATCTGTACCAACAGATTGGAAAATTGCGCAGGTCGCACCAGTGTTTAAGAAGGGTAGTAGGAGTAATCCATCTAACTACAGACCTATATCACCGACGTCGGTTTGCAGTAGGGTTTTGGAGCATATACTGTATTCAAACATTATGAATCACCTCGAAGGGTACGATCTCTTGATACGTAATCAGCATGGTTTCAGAAAACATCGTTCTTGTGCAACGCAGCTAGCTCTTTATTCGCACGAAGTAATTGCCGCTATCGACAGGGGATCTCAAGTTGATTCCGTATTTCTAGATTTCCGGAAAGCATTCGACACCGTTCCTCACAAGCGACTTCTAATCAAGCTGCGGGCCTATGGGGTATCGTCTCAGTTGTGCGACTGGATTCGTGATTTCCGGTCAGGAAGGTCGCAGTTCGTAGTAATAGACGGCAAATCATCGAGTAAAACTGAAGTGATATCAGGTGTTCCCCAGGGAAGCGTCCTGGGACCCCTGCTGTTCCTGATCTATATAAATGACCTGGGTGACAATCTGAGCAGTTCTCTTAGATTGTTCGCAGATGATGCTGTAATTAACCGTCTAGTAAGGTCATCCGAAGACCAGTGTCAGTTGCAAAGCGATTTAGAAAAGATTGCTGTATGGTGTGGCAGGTGGCAGTTGACGCTAAATAACGAAAAGTGTGAGGTGATCCACGTGAGTTCCAAAAGAAATCCATTGGAATTCGATTACTCGATAAATAGTACAATTCTCAAGGCTGTCAATTCAACTAAGTACCTGGGTGTTAAAATTACGAACAACTTCAGTTGGAAAGACCAAATAGATAATATTGTGGGGAAGGCGAGCCAAAGGTTGCGTTTCATTGGCAGGACACTTAGAAGATGCATCAAGTCCACTAAAGAGACTGCTTACACTACACTCGTTCGTCCTCTGTTAGAATATTGCTGCGCGGTGTGGGATCCTTACCAGGTGGGATTCACGGAGGACATCGAAAGGGTGCAAAAAAGGGCAGCTCGTTTTGTATTATCACGTAGTAGGGGAGAGAGTGTGGCAGATATGATACGCGAATAGGGATGGAAGTCATTACAGCAAAGACGTATTTCGTCGCGCCGAGATCTATTTACGAAATTTCAGTCACCAACTTTCTCTTCCGAATGCGAAAATATTTTGTTGAGCCCAACCTACATAGGTAGGAATGATCATCAAAATAAAAATAGAGAAATCAGAGCTCGAACAGAAAGGTTTACGTGTTCGTTTTTCCCGCAGGCTGTTCGGGAGTGAAATGGTAGAGAGATAGTATGATTGTGGTTCGACGAACCCTCTGCCAGCACTTAAATGTGAATTACAGAGTAGTCATGTAGATGTAGATACAAGGAGCGCCCAGGGATCACCACAGGGCGCTCCAGTCGACTTGGGATGCTTCCCCTCAACCACATACTGTGTCCTGTTTTGTTGAAGAAAGCCACAGATCGCTTTCGTGAACATCAATCGAGTTTGCAGTAGCGCGTTATGGACATAGCTCGGTTTGAGAAAAAAATGCGGAAGCAAAAGAAGAAAGGGCTGAGAGAGAGTGTGGAGCAACGCGGTCTCCAGCAACTGGCTGGTGAGGCTCGCAGGACAACGTGCCACAGCATCATTTGAGGCCTGACGAAGATGGTTATCAAGCTTTCAAGGACATGGTACAAGTCTAAGCTTCCTCTGCCTCCTGGAAGGGTGGGGGTCTCGTTACGAATCTTGAACAGCGTTGGAAAACGTACGAACCCAGTGTCGCTGGCGTTTTGTGGGCAATGGGTGGCGGAGTGGGGAGTGTCTGTACCACGCTGGGTTATGTGACGCCACTAATACGTAATCATGTTGCGTCCGCTGCAGAAAATCGAGGGCTCTTAAACGATGATACAGAAGCCCATCTAGTAATTGGGACAGTAGGCACCACCACTTGAGGGCAATAATGCGCCCCAGATCACCCTTGAAACAGAGTCTTTAGCATCGCATATTAGTAGCTACACGTAATGAAAAAGCGCTGTCCTCAGGGAGTCCCAAACCCATAGCCCTTAAGGTAGATACCTGACACTTCGCCGTAGGGGGTAATCCATACCAAGGAGTCCCTGACCTCAGCACCACTACGAAGAACGAGGGCGAGATTGTCCACATAAGTGTGGTATCGATAGCTGCGATGCCACGGCGTAGGTTGGCACTACGACACCGACACCGACGACAGCGCCCTCTAGCAGGAGCTATCCAGCTCTACGAGCTCCGCTCCAGATTCTCCCCATTTGATCAAGAGCAGACGTGCGGGAAACTTCGCTTCAGATTGAGACTCTGCTCTACTTACGACGGGTCTAAGGCTTGCTCATCATTGCAAAGTTATGTAGCCATTTATTAACTTGTTTTTGCTTATAGTAAACATCTATAATTTTACACGCAGTACCTACGTGTTTTACCTTTTCCTGCTCCTACTCATTTCCTACATTCGGCCTACCCTTCAATTTACTGGAGCAGTACAGCAAAACATAGACCGAGAGACATCCCAGACAGGCGTTGAAGGAGACTGCACAGCGACGGTTCCATGGAGAAAGCATACAACAGTGCAGATATCGTCGGATAGCTTTGACGCACAGAACAACGGATCAACAGTAGTGATTCTAGAGAACACGGGAAGTTGCTCTTCGAAGGAAATCTATTACGACATCGACATTAGTATCAGGGTATCCCATATCGCGAAGAATACTTAATTGGAGATATGGAAATACTGTGTTGTAACAACAGGTTGGCTCTGACATGACATGTTCATCATAGAGTGACGCATTCGGGAGGACGACGGTTCAATCCCGCGTCCGGCCATCCTGATTTAGGTTTTCCGTGATTTCCCTAAATCGCTCCAGGCAAATGCGGGGATGATTCAAAGGGCACAGCCGACTTCGTTCCCCGTCCTTCCCTAATCTGATGACACCGATGACCTCGCTGTCTGGTCTCCTTCCCCAAACAATCCAACCCAACCCAACCCAACCCATCACAGAGTGACCCAAGGTCTCTGATGGCAGTCAGTGTCATCCGGAGAGGCAACTGTATAGAGATACGGAAGAGTGCAAGTACTGGACATCAGGCTGTAATTTGTCTCACCAATTCTTCCAGACACGATTACCAGTCCATGTAGCATCTATCTGTTTGTATCGCCCTCCACCCCCTTACTGTAGGAATCGGTAGCGTCCAGAGGTGCTGCACATCGCTACAATAGCCACTGCCTCTGGCCACAGTTCTCTCCCTGCTCTGTCTCTGAACTGTATGGTTTTCGCCACTAGTACACACCCAGTGCCCAGCTTACCACGACACTTGCTCTATCTATGATTTACACTTTCAAAACGGGAGTGGACTGAAAGAAAAATCGACACCTACGAAGCATACTTTCAGTACGATAAGCTCCATCCAGACTGACGGTATCGTCCACGATAAAGAAATATCGCCCAAATACATCTCAAAAGTCGCACATGACACTGCTGAGCCACAACGTTGTAGCTCTGGACGTATCTCCATTCATCAATGGTGACAGGAAACTCCGTGCACATTAGAAACACTAAATCACCACCACCTCTACAATAATGTCATCTTCCTTTCGAACTGACTACAGGTCGTATTCAGAATGGATGTGTAGAAGGACCATACCTCCATTCACTTTTGCATAAACTTGATATTCTTAGCTCTGCAATGAACAAGGTCATCTCTGTACAGCCATGACCAAAGGTACACACATACTACTGTATAGATCAATATCTCTGATCCCGGACACACAGTTAGTTCGGAAACTGCGACCCTAGAGACCTCTGAAATATCGTATATGATTTGGCAGACCACCGTCTCTTCATCTGTCAGCGGTAATAATATTCCTCGAATCGTCAACGTACATGTGTGCCGCCATAAATACAAAAAAAAAAAAAAAAAAAAAAAAAAAGTAGGTTCCCTAAGATACCAACACGAACAACGATTTTCATTAACGAAACATGATTTACCTTTTAGCTGTAATTATATATTATATTCTTTGAAACCCCAATGTACATGTGTACGATCGCAAATGCATTAAACGTCATGTGGGTCCGCGTACCTTTAGACGAATGCGTGAAGAGAATCATTCCCAGATTAACATAGGATTCATCTATAAATGGCACATATACCCCTTTATTTAAGCTTCAGTCTCGATAAATTCTGTCTTCAATAACGCTGTCAAGATTAGAAAGCTGCTCAAGATACAAGTGCTGAAAGGACTCGAATATGATTCGCCTATCTAGCTCGTTATCGTCCCTTGCCTATTCGAACATGGAGGTCTCCTTTCCTGCTAACTTAATAATATTTCGTGTGTTACGACCTCCGTATGGCCATTTTCAGATTATTTACGGTGACTGTCCGCTACTGATATCTTCCTGACAACGCTTACCTTTCGTATACGAGTGTAAATTACACTGTGATAAATATCGCCTACTTTATTTCGCCTCATAAAAATTCTTTCAAGCTTATCTGTACTGTTGTCGACAGTTTCTATTTCCAAAAGACTTCACCAGCACAGGAAGTTTTTCAGTCACAGTACTCGCGTGCATATGTATATGACTTTCACCCACGCTATCTTTTACGACCCAGAATCAAACTGAACATCACAACCCGCTAATTTCATATTGTCCCCCAGATATAATGTCACATCACTTTGGGGTAGGAGCATCAGAAAATCTTGCATAGGGAATCCAAACTACACAGATAATTAATGAAAACATCTTGGTTCTGTAACCTTGAATCTCTCTAAGATGGCAATTGTCATGTGTTATTTCACAGGCGGAAGAACAAAGTGATGTATTTTTAACAGTGGAGTAAATTCCAAACTATATGTTTGTGATAAATGATTTAGAAGTGACGTAGTTGACGTAAACTGTGCAATGTCACAAGAGGAAAGGAAAAATTGATTGGAACAAAACGTTATCTCTGTGAATATATACAATAATATAACGAATACCGCAATTTTATTTTTTGTATCAAAATGCGAAATGAAATGAAGAAGTTATCCACTGAATCAGCGAGGAAATATATATCGAAAACTCTGTCCGTAAGAACGGGCAGTGTAACAACATGTGTTAAGATATCATGGAAAAACTTTCATGGAACTATTGTACTATAAGGAAATTGTTAGTTCTCGAGTTACTATGATTGAAGACTCAGAGTAGGTACTAGTTCTAAATACCCAAAAACATTTGACACTATGGATCCGTATAATTGGTAAGAAACTATGCTTTGAGCACGGAGCTTGTGAATGGAATTTAAAGCTGTTGTCGAATGTAGTTCTCTAGCTTTTATCACAGTCACTGGATCACACCATACCATAACACCATATGTCGGGAAGCGCACGTATGCTGCCAACTTATGCCACCATACAAGCAAAGAAACTAACAGAAATAAGTAATTAATAAATGTGATTAGGGATTCAGGACTTTATGATAATGACCAGCCTACCGCAATACTCATCTTTGATATCAATTTTATTTCGAATTGCTTTAATTCTCAGTTATGTTTCAACCTGTCAATAAAGAATTTGGGAGAAAAGAGGGATTGTTATAATTGCTCCTGAACTACTGAGGAACTGAAATCTGGAAAAGAATTTTGTCTCCGAGAATTCTGAGAGGAGTTTTCAATATAATCACAGTGGCGGTCCGTTAAAAATTTTTCTAAGTGTTAAATGATTCCCTCTTCTTCTTCCAGGAAGAGCCGTGACAACACCGTGAGAACCACTTTTCCGATAGTTGTGACCGAGCCAGAGTGGGAAACATCTGTGGAGCGTAGACATGCGGAAGTCAACTGTGTGGTAAGGCTGCTGACCCAGCAAGACAAGAAAATGTGCGTCAACAGCGCCGGTAAGTAGCCTCGAAGGCAGCCAAGGCGGACATGATCACACTAGAGAGCCTCGGCTCCCAACAGCAGAGTCTGGCCAGAACAGAGGCGAGCAGCAACAAGTTCCAGAATGAAATTCCCACTCCGTAGAGGAGTGTGCGCTGATATGAAACTTCTTGGCACATTAAAACTGTGTGTCGGACAGAGACTCGAACTCGGGACCTTTGATTTTGGCGGGCAAGTGCTCTACCGGCTGAACTACCCAAGCATGAATCGAGACCCGTACTCACAGATGAACTTCCAGCAGTATGTCACCTCGTACCTTCCAAATGAGTACAGAACACACAAGAGCAGTCTTTCTCTTGAACACGTCAGTGCAATGCCGTGAAGACGTCAGATTAAACGAAACAAATGACCTATACTGAAATTTCGAAAAATATTTGAGGTAGACTGTGTACTTATCAAAAACCTGTGTCATTTAAGTAACGACTAGTAAAGTCTGCTCCCTCTTGATTACTGGAGGCTAGTCATCGACACTCCAAAACCGTCTGAATTGAGGGTCACCGTTGGAAGATAGTGCATGAACGACAGATTTTATATGCAAAGTAGTTTTGTAATTTGTACCGAAATGGAGGTTGTAAAATGTCCACTGAACTTGTGGCAGGAGTTCCGCGAAGAACTGGGAACTGAGAGGACACTGGGAGGTTACACTTGAAACTTGGAATCGAGGCCAGGAGATATTCCGTCGTTAACAGACACACATTTGGAGACTGTAGTCTTCAGACGGGGTTCACACTCAGTATCTGACACGAGACGTGCGGCCGGCCGGAGTGGCCGAGAGGTTCTAGGCGCTACGGTCTCGAACCGCGCGACCGCTGCAGTCGTAGGGTCGAATCCTGCCTCGGGCATGGATGTGTGTGATGTCGCTAGGTTAGTTAGGTTTAAGTAGTTCTAAGGCCTAGGGGACTGATGACCTAGTGCTCAGAGCCATTTGAACCATTTTTTGAACGAGACGTGCGTGGCAAGACATCGCATGCATTCCACGCTCCATCGGAGAGAAAACATGGTAAGATCTTGTGGCCAAGACGAAGGGGAGATGAGAGTGGTTAGGAGAACGTAGGTGCGTTTGTATAACTTAACGCGATCTCATTTCAGAATTTCACTAAAACACTGGTGGATCATTGATGATTCAGGCATTTTGGGATTTTTCACGTCATATCCTTCACCTAGATCGAAGCAATCGCATTGTCCTCAGCGGAAACGTGTACATGTTCATTTTCTTTGAATTCATCCCTTTCTCTACCCAGACCTTGCATGCTCTGTTGTACTACTGTCGCTTCTGATTCTGTTAAAAGATTTTATGTTTTAATTTTCCTGTTCATATGATTGTTTGGAATTAATACGGTGCTATAATCAAATCTTGTTTGTTCCTGCACGCACTTGCGATTATAATAAATTTAAGTCAATTTGGAACACTCTTTAGTTATAGTAGCTAGATGAATCCCACACCCCAATATTATTACACTACTGGCCATTAAAATTGCTACAGCACGAAGTTGACGTTCTTGAGACGCGAAATTTAACCGACAGGAAGAAGCTGCTGTGATATGCAAATGATTAGCTTTTCAGAGGATTCACACAAGGTTGGCGCCGGTGACGACACCTACAATGTGCTGACATGACGAAAGGTTCCATCCGATTTCTCACACACAAACAGCAGTTGACCGGCGTTGCCTGGTGAAACGTTGTTGTGATGCCTCGTGTAAGGAGGAGAAATGCGTACCATCACGTTTCCGACTTCATAAAGGTCGTATTGTAACCTATCTCGATTGTGGTTTATCGTATCGCGACAATGCTGCTCGCGTTGGGCAAGGTCCAATTATTGTTAGCAGAATATGGAATCGGTGGGTTCATGAAGGTAATACGGAACGACGTGCTGGATGCCAACGGCCTCGTATCACTACCAGTCGAGATGACAGGCAACTTATCTGCATGGCTGTGACGGATCGTGTAGTCAACACATGGGGGCGTTTGCATTACAACAACCATCTGCACGAACAGTTCTACGACGTTTGCAGCAGCATGGACTATCAGCTCGGAGACCATGGCTGCGGTTACCCTTGACGCTGCGTCACAGACAGGAGCGCCTGCGATGGTATACTCAACGACGAACCTGGGTGCACGAATGGCAAAACGTCATTTTTTCGGATGAATCCAGGTTCTGTTTACAGCATCATGATGGTCGCATCCGTGTTTGGCGACATCGCGCCGAACGCACATTGGAAGCGTGTATTCGTCATCGCCATACTGACATATCACCCGGCGTGATGATCTGGGATGCCATTGCTTACACGTCTCGGTCACCTCTTGTTCGTATTAACGGCACTTTTAACAGTGGATGTTACATTTCAGATGTGTTACGACCCGTGGCTCTACCCTTCAACTTCATTCGATCACTGCGAAACCCTATATTTCAGCAGGATAATGCATGACCGCATGTTGCAGGTCCTGTACGGGCCTTTCTGGATACAGGAAATGCCCGACTGCCAGCACATTCTCCGTATCTCTTACCAATTGAAAAGGTCTGGTCAATGGTGGCCGAGCAACTGGCTCGTCACAATACGCCAGTCACTACTCTTGATGAACTGTGGTATCGTGTTGAAGCTGCATGGGCAGCTGTACCTGTACACGCCATCCAAGCTCTGTTTGACTCAATGCCCAGGCGTATCATGGCCGTTGTTATGGCCAAAGGTGGCTGTTCTGGGTACTGATTTCTCAGGATCTATGCATCCAAATTGCGTGAAAATGTAATCGCATGTCAGTTCTAGTATAATATATTTGTCCAATGAATTCCCGTTTATCGTCTGCATTTCTTCTTGGTGTAGCAATTTTAATGGCCAGTAGAGTATTAATACTTTTGTGGACCACATCGTAGACTAATTTGTTAGCGGCGATAGTTATCTAACTTTTCCATTGCACAGAAGCCTTTCATTTCACATCCGAATCTGTGCGGAGCCAACAGCACGTCGACCGACAGGTTTCAGTCGGAGTAATTCAGAGTGGCAGCCACTAACAGGCCACTAGCACCGTGAGCATTTTACAACTTCCTTTTCGGTACTACCTACAAAATTACTATTGCATATATAGTCTATCGTTCGTGCAATACCTTTCCATGTTGACGTTCAGTCCAGACGAGTTTAGAGTGTAGACGACACACCTCTATTGATCAGGAGGGAGCTGTTTTAACTCCTGTACTCGATACTTCATGACGCAGGTTAGGTTAGTGTTTAACATCCCGTCGACAACGAGGTCATTAGAGACGGAGCGCAAGCTCGGGTCAGGGAAGGATGGGGAAGGAAATCGGCCGTGCCCTTTCAAAGGAACCATCCCGGCATTTGCCTGAAACGATTTAGGGAAATCACGGAAAACCTAAATCGGGATGGCTGGAGACGGGACTGAACCGTCGTCCTTCCGAATGCGAGTCCAGTGTGCTCATGACGCAGCTTTTTGATAATGTCGAGTACACTGTCTCCCTCCAACATTTCTAGAAAATACATGTATAGGTCAGTTGTTTCGTTTAATCTGACGCTCTGCACTGCACTGCTTTGGCTTATTCAAGAAAAAGATTGCTGTTGCGTGTTCTGTACTCATTTGCAGGTCGGGTAATGAAGCCGTATTATGTCCTCAGGAAATGGTACAATCTTCCAGACAACTAATAAGAGTAATAACAGTGCAATTAGTTAGCGTTCCTTTTACCTGCTTCATCTAAACGTCACGCACGTCTCCAGTGTGATTGGTGCACCTAATTCTAACACGTTAACAGAAATACGATGTATCCACTACGTGTGACTCAAATTTCACACTTTGTGAGTAATTTTAGTAGTATATTCATTTACTTCCATAGTCCATCTCGTGTTTTTAAACCTAATATACGTATACTGAATCTGTTCTCCAGAATGGGCAAAACCTTCTTTAGTAAATATAACAGTATAAACACCTTTCGACCTAAGCGCAATAGATATCTCGCGTCAGTTTCCATTGAAAACCTCTAAATAAGAACTGGACAGTATTTTTAGCGTTCTACCAGATATTTTGAAAGTCATTCTTATAAACGAAAATTACGAATCAAAAGCCAAAAAAATTTAACAATACAAAGACATCCAGAAATCTTAGTTTAAATGAAGAGGAAATGCTTTAGTTCCATGAGATACTCAAAAATATTGCGAATAATTTCAGCAAGTCACATTCCATAGACGAAGAACTCTATTTATTTTTTGAAGCAGAAGATGAATAGGTGATAAATTCATGAAACTTACTTTCACTGAAGTAATATACTGGTTGGTACGTGTGCGGTTCTTTTAACTCTTGTTATCTTCTGTGAAGGGTAGTATGAATACAGAAATTAGTAACCGAGGGCGAAATTTGATTGATCTGAATTGCTCATTCTATTTTCGCAGAATTTTCAATTGATAACTCAGCTATTACTAACTATAAAGACTCCCGGCCGGCTGGCCGCGCGGTATAACGCGCTGCCTCCCCAGTGGGAAGGCGTGCCGGCAGGAATCCGCCCGACGGATTAGTTGCAGTTCCGATGTGGCGGCCAACCTGTGGATGGTTTTTAAGACGATTTTCCATCTACCTCGTCGATTGCTGGCTGGTTCCCCTTATTGCGCCTGAGTGACACTGTGTCGGCGATTGCTGCGCATACACTGTTTCCACATGCACGTACATCATCATTACTCACTGTGGCCGAACCGCACAATAACCTTGGGTTCGAGGTGGGGCGGCGGTGGGGTGGGTGGACTGCTGTGGCCTGTTGCGGGGTTGTGAACCACTGAGGGCTACGGCGGGCCGAAGCCTATCCGTCGTTTCTAGGTCGAAAACATACAACACAATAGAATACAACAATAAAAACAATACTTCTAAGAATTTTAGTACTCCGAACATCACCACGTGGAAGAATCAGTTAAACGGTCATGAAATATATTTCGTCTTAAGTTGTCAAGGTCATTTAATTATAAAGTGAAATCCGTTAGAACCTTGCTAGCTGAACTTTTTCTTAGTCCTCACGGAACTCTTCGTCATTGTACAAAAAGCCTGCACATGTGTACTGAATATCAATCGGTTTGGCATATATGTTAAGCGTTATCTATAATTATGATTATCTAAAAAAAAAATGTCGTTCCACTGACAGGCAGACAGAAAAAAATAATAACACTCATGATGCTGTTTTCGTTATGATAAAATGAAAGTATTAGGAGAGCATGCAAGATATGAAACGCTGTTACTCACATTGTTCGCAGATTTATGAGACCTTCGAAAACTCCTTCCTCGATGGTTCGCAAGTGTCTCACGTTAGAAAGCGTTCTGCAACAGAAAAATAAAAAGCTAAAATTAGAAACTCAACTTCTCTAATTTTAAATTACAACATATCATATTTATCACGATTCTTCCTTATGGCTGCTGTTCTCGTGTTTTTTATCTCTGTCCTCAGTATTTGAACCTTCTAATCCTCGAACTAATTTCATAATTAACTTGTTGTTTTCAGGAAATGCACCCCAGTCCATGAAATCAGATGATGCAACGATGAGCCAGTGGCCAATAAACCGTGTCACCTGGCAAACGACAGGGCGTCCTGAAACGTTTTCCTTATTTTTTAACCAACCAGACATTTCACTAGCAGTATGCAACAATGAGCTGATGTGTCAGATCATTGATACAAGACAATGTATATAGATGGATTAGGGTATTTATATTGAGACTGAGGCTGTCAGATTTAATCGGATAAATCATACATGATTCAAACATCGAAGAAATTTACTATACTACACTGAAGAGGCAAAGAAACTGGTACACCTGCATAATATCGTGTAGTGACACCGCGAGCACACCGACGTGCCGCAACACGGCGTGGCACGGGCTCGGCTAACGTCTGAAGTAGTGCTGGAGGGAACTGATACCATGAATCCTGCGGTGGTGACCAAAAATTCGTAAGAGTGCGAGGGAGTGGAGATCTCTTCTGAACAGTACGCTGCAAGGCATTCCAGATATGCTCAATAATGTTCATCTCTGGGGAGTTTGTTGGCCAATGGAAATGTTTAAACTCAGAAGAGTGTTGCTGGAGCCACCCTGTAGCAATTCTGCACGTATGAGGTGTCACATTGTCCTGCTGGAATTACCCAAGTGCTTCTAAATGCACGATGGACATGAATGGAAGCAGTTGATCAGACAGGATGCTTACGTACATGTCATCTCTTAGAGTTGAATCAGGGGTCCCATATCAATACAAATGCACACGCCCTACACCATTACAGAGCCTTCACCAGCTTGAACAGAGTCTTGTTGACATGCGGGGTCCATGGATTCACGAGGTTGCCTCCATACCAGTACAAGCCAATCAGCTCGATACAAGCTGAAACGAGATTCGTCCTACCAGGCAACATGTTTCCAGTCATGAGCAGTCCAATGTTGGTGTTGACGGGCCCAGGCGGGGCGTAAATCCTTTTACTGTGCAGTCATCGAAGGTACAAGAGTGGGCCTTCGAATCCGAAAGCCCATGTCGATTATGTTTCGTTGATTGGTTCACACGCTAACACTTGTTGATAGCCCAGCATTGAAATCTGCACAAATTTCCGGAAGGATTGCACTTCTGTCGCGTTGAAAGATTCTCTTCAGTCGTCGGTGGTCCCGTTTTTGCAGGACCTTTTTCCGGCCGCAGCGATGTCGCAGATTTAATGTTTTACTGGGTTCCTGATATTCACAGTGCACTCGTGGAATGCTAGTGCGCGAAAATCCCCGCTTCATCGCTGCCTCGGAGTTGCTGTGTCCCATACTCGTGCGCCGATTATAACACTACGTTGAAACTCACTTAAATCTTGATAACCTGCCGTTGTAGCAGCAGTAACTGATCTAACAACTGTGCCAGACATTTTTTGTCTTCATAGGTGTTGCAGACCGCAGCGCCATATTCGACCTGTTTACATATCTCTGTATTTGAATATTCATACCTATATCAGTTTCTTTGGTGCTTCAGTGTATAACATATTATCACTGTGGATCTACATCTACATCTACGTAGATACTTCGCGAGATACCGAACGGTCCGTGGCGGAGGGTACCCTGCACTACTACTAACCGTTTGTTTTCCTGTTACACTCGCAGACAGAGCGATGAAAAAACGAGTGACTACATGGTTCCGTAAGAGCTCTAGTTTTTAGTATCTTGTCGTCATTAAGCGAAATGTATTCTGGTGACGGTAGAATGGTTCTACAGACGGATTCAAATGTCGGTTCTCAAAATTTGCTCAGTGGTGTTCCCAGAAGAACTTTAATTTCCCTCCAGCGATTCCCATTTGAGTTGCCGAGGCATCTCCGTAACGCTTGCATGTTTTCGAAACTATCGATAACAAATCAAGCAGCCCGCCTCTGAATTTCTTCGATGTCTTCCTTTAATCTGACTTAGTAAGGATCCTAAACTCTATAACAGTAGTCAGCAATTGGTCACACTAGTGTCGTATCTGCGGTTTCCTTTGCAAATGAACCACAACTTCCCAAAATTCTCACCGGGTGAGGTGGTGCAGTATTTAGCACAAGGGATTCGCATTCGAGAGGACGACGGTTCAAACCTGCATCTGGCCATCACGATTTCCGTTTTCCGTGATTTCCCTAGTACACTTTACGCAAATGCCGGGATGGTTCCTTTGAAAAAAGGCACGGCCGATTCCCTTCCCCAGCCTTCCCTAAGCCAAAACTGTGCTCCGTCTCTAATGACGTCGTTGTCGGTGGGAGGTTAAACACTAATCTCTTCTTCTTCCTCCTCCTCCTCTTCCTCCCCCTCCTCCAAAAATTGTCCCAATACATCGATGCTGACCATTCACCTTCCCAACTACAATCCTCACATGGCCTTCCCATTTCACATCGCTCTGCAGCGTTACCCCCCAGGCGACGTGTCATGTCAAGCAGGACACTATTAATGTTGTATCCGAAAATTACGGGTGTGTTACTTAACTGCATTAACGTACATTTATCTACGTTTAGAGCTAGCAGCCTTCCATTAGGAAGACCAGAAATTTTGTCTAAGTGATCTTGTATCCTCCTAAAGTCACTCAACTTCGATACCTGCCCGTGCATCACTGCCTCAACAGCAAGCAACAGCAATTTGATGCCCACCCTGTCCGCTAGATCATTTATGTATACTTAAATTAATAGCAGTCTTATTACACTTCCCGGGGGCAGTTCTGACGATACACTTGTATTTGATGAACACTCTCCGTCTAGGACAACATATTGGGCTCTATTACACTACTGGTCATTAAAATTGCTACACCACGATGAGACGGCCGGTGTGGCCGTGCGGTTCTAGGCGCTACAGTCAGGAGCCGAGCGACCGCAACGGTCGCAGGTTCGAATCCTGCCTCGGGCATGGATGTGTGTGATGTCCTTAAGTGAGTTAGGTTTAATTAGTTCTAAGTTCTAGGCGACTGATGACCTCAGAACTTAAGTCGCATAGTGCTCAGAGTGATCTGAACCATTTGAACACCACGAAGATGACGTGCTACAAACGCAAAATTTAACCGACAGGAAGAAGATGCTGTGATTTGCAAATGGTTAGCTTTTCAGAGCGTTCACACAAGTTTGGCGTCGGTGGCGACACCTACAACGTGCTGACATAAGGAAAGTTTCCAAACCGATTTCTCATATACAAACAGCAGTTGACCGGAGTTACCTGGTGAAACGCTGTTGTGAAGCCTCGTGTATGGAGGAAAAATGCGTACCATCACGTTTCCGACTTCATTAAGGTCGGATTGTAGCTTATCGCAATTGCGGTTTATCGTATTGCGACATTGCTGCTCGCGTTGGTCGAGATCCAATGACTGTTAGCAGAATATGGAATCGGTGGTTTCTGGAGGGTAATACGGAACGACGTGCTGGATTCCAACGGCCTCGTATCACTAGCAGTAGAGATGACACGCATCTTATCCGCATGGATGTAACGGATCGTGCAGCCACGTCACGATCCCTGAGTCAACAGATGGGGACGTTTGCAAGACAACAAACATCTGCAGAAACAGTTCGACGACGTTTGCAAAAATGGTTCAAATGGTTCTGAGCACTATGCGACTCAACTGCTGAGGTCATCAGTCGCCTAGGACTTAGAACTAATTAAACCTAAGGACATCACACACATCCATGCCCGAGGCAGGATTCGAACCTGCGACCGTAGCGGTCGCTCGGTTCCAGACTGTAGCGCCTTTAACCGCACGGCCACTCCGGCCGGCGACGACGTTTGCAGCAGCATGGACTATCAGATCGGAGACCATGGCTGCGGTTACCCTTGACGTTGCATCACAGACAGGAGCGCCTGCGATGGTGTACTCAACGACGAACCAGGGTGCACGAATGGTAAAACGCCATTTTTCGGATGAATCCAGGTTCTGTTTACAGCATCATGATGGTCGCATCCGTATTTGGCGACATCGCCGTGAACGTACATTGGAAGCGTGTATTCGTCATCGCCGTACTGGTGTATCACCCGGCGTGATGGTATGGGGTGCCATTGGTTACACGTCTCGGTCCCCTTCTGTTCGCATTGACGGCAGTCTGAACAGTGGACGTTACATTTCAGATGTGTTACGACCCGTGGCTCTACCCTTCATTCGATCCCAGCGAAACCCTACATATCAGCAGGATAATGCACGACCGCATGTTGCAAGTCCTGTGCGGGCCTTTCTGGATACAGAAAATGTTCGACTGCTGCACTGGCCAGCACATTCTACAGATCTCTCACCAACTGATAACCTCTGGTCAATGGTGGCCGAGCAACAGGCTCGTCACAATACGCCAGTCGCTACTCTTGATGTACTGTGGTATCGTGTTGAAGCTGCATGGGCAGCTGTACCTGTACACGCCATCTAAGCTCTGTTTGACTCAATGCCCAGGCGTATCAAGGGCGTTATTGCCGCCAGAGGTGGTTGTTCTGGGTACTGATTTATCAGGAGCTATGGACCCAAATTGCGTGAAAATGTAATCACATGTCAGTTCTAGTATAATATATTTGTCCAATGAATACCGGTTTATCATCTGCATCTGGTGTAGCAATTTTAATGGCCAGTAGTGTATTTAAGAAGTCTTCAAGCCACTCGCATATCTGTGAACTTATACCTTATGCAGGTACCTTTGTTAAGCAATGGGCAATGTGGGACCATGTCAAATGCTTTCCGGGAATCTATATATGTGGAATCTCCCTGTTGCTCTTCTTCCATAGTTCGCAGTGTATCATGTGAGAAAAGGACAAGCTAAGTTTCGCACGAGCAATGATTTCTAACACAATTCTGATTCACGGACATAAGCTTCCCGGTCTCAAGACAATTTATGATATTCGAACTGAGAATATGTTCAAGTATTCTGCAGCAAACCGATATGACGGATCTTTGTCTGTAATTTTGCGGGTTCGTTCGTCTTCCATTTTTATATGAACGGCTTATTTCAATAGTCGTACAAGTCCATTTTTGTTCACATTGAAACACAAAGTCCTAAAGTTAAATGAGTGCTGAAAAATCTGCAGTTGAGATACCAGAAATATTGAAGCATATGGCTTCTTGCTAGAGAAGAAACTTCCTTTCTGTTTGTTTGGCTCATTAATTTCAGAAGCATTATAGACAGAAAAGTGGAAGTAATGGACTTGTACCACTATTGAATAAGCCCTTCATATACAGGAATCACCAGTGCTTCCTGTGACAAATAAGAATTATTCCTATCACAAATAGGGATAAACACAGTTTTGCTTGATAGTAAGGAAAATTTCCTGAAAACCACAGCTGGGAAGGAAAGAATTGAAGAAATAAAAAGATTATTCCATTCACCAAACAAGATTACCTAATGTGCTCTAAGAAGAAGGGACCTTCCAAGAAACATCCGAAACAGGGTTTCCTTCCATAGATATTTAGTGACACAAATCAGATTTAAAGTGATGCAGCACTTCCTTTGAGATACGACAACTTGAAATGAAGTTTGTACGTGGTTCGTTCCCGACAGATTTCAACTGGAATTTGTTTAATTCGTGAACCAAATGTGACACTCGAGAATAATTATAATTCGGGCTTCATTGATGTACTGTGTGTTAGGATCAAGAGGCAGTAGTTAAGAAACAAAACTCGGTTTCGAGCTGAGCAAGGTGCGAATCCCGGACTTCCATTCGGATTAAGGTTTTCTGTGGTTTTCCTAAGTCGTTTAAGTCAAATATTGGTAAAATTTCTTTCAAAAGGCCTATTTCTATTGGCATACTTCCATAACACAGATTTGTGCTCCAGTGACCTCAGCATCAGTGGACGAGCTCTTAATTGCGTCTTAATGAGGTTTAAGTCTACCGATCAATGTAGATCCCAACGTCACATCTAGGCGGACCACCACCTTAGCCTTTAGTACAAGCTAACCATCTTTATGGGGCACAAGTATCCTTGCATTATGGGCCACATCAAGAGTACTGACTGCTAAATAACGATATTAGCTTGAAGGCTATGTTAACACGTGATTAGCATGAGAAATGGTCGTGTCGATTAAGTACTCTGAGATTTATAAACATTCAGGCATTAGTTGGAATTGCTGTGAGCACAGTTCCTCCAATTTTGAGCACTACCGTCTAGTGAAACATGCTTAAGGTTTCCGAAGTGTCTGCTACCGCGTAAAACTTACTGATATTTCCATTTTCCAGATCTGGTAAAGGAAAAGATAGAACTCAGGCAACAGTGGCATACATGGAGTACTCTTAAGCTACTTTGTGGCTACAACTTGCTACATGTTTACGAAACAAAAAATCTCATGGTCCTCAGTGAAACAGAGTTTTGTGCTACTTCTATTTGGAAACAATAAACTACACAATTTAGGATCCGAAAACAGAGTACTGTAGTTGAAAGTGAAGTGAAGGAAATATCGAGTGAAAACGTTATCAGAACTTCGTCAAAAAAGGCAATTTAAATTAAATTAAAATTAAAACTTAAGGGTTATTGATAGGGATTACTACAGAAGAGCATTTTATGCTTATTCGTGACTGTAAACGAGATAATTATGTGTAAAAATATAGCAGACCTTGTTTGTTTCTCTCTTATCTGAACTTCATTCTATGTAAACCACTGAAATCTATGCACCCACCATTCTGATTATGGGATGGAAGTTCTCTACAAAGAATTATGGTGATTGATTACTAGCAGAAAAGTCCCACTAAAATGATAATGGGGTACATAATTTTAAATTAGGACAAAATTTAAGAGTGGGTATTCGGTGAGAATTATTTTTTATAATAGTAGAAATGACAAATGTTTTGCATTGGGAGAATTTACACAGAACTCAATTATTTTTGCCGTAAAAGCATTCATCCACATGACGCAAAAGCAGATCAGAATGGAACAACTGGAATAAAAATAAAGTTCCCCAACTATCAACAACAATGTTTTACAGCACATGTTGGCCATAGGTCACTTACCAATTACAGGTGCCTTGCAAAATGCAGGGTAAATATACAAAGACAATGAAAAAAAAAAGGAATTAGACAGGAAACGGGAAATGTAGAGCATAAGAATTTATTTAGGAAGACACATGTATACCAGCCAACATTATCCAATATGTTTAGCATATTACTAAGAGCACACATTTGTAAATGAAGAGATAATTATACAACAAAACTAATTACCCAAACATAAGACGATTCAGATGTAGCGAAGACAAAAAAGTCTAAAATAGAAAGTGAAACTGTTAACCAAAAAGCGAGAATTTAAGGACGTTGTAAATCTTATCTAAAGAAAAAGAAAAATCCCAAAAAGAACAAAACAAGGTTAATGAGAGAAAATACTATAAATCGAACATGATGGAATAAGCTAATGAAATAGAGATATTCACTACTGTCTTTTAAAATACATGATGACACACAATGAAAATTTTATAAAAGAAATAACTGAAAATGACAACATTATGAAGGAAGAAAACCAGATATTAACGTGAGGAGCTGGAAGCCACTCTGAGTACTTGAAAGTAGAGGAGCTTCGAGAACATACATTCTATAGAAATGGCTGAAGCTGGAGGTAACGCAGTGCAACTAGAACGTGCAAGAGGAAGAGAATTTCCCATTACTATATAGACGTTACATACAGGACACGAAACCTATCACCGTCCCTACAATAATGTGCAACGTATACACGAAAATTATCTTAATATCCTTATCAAAACAGATATTTATTAGTCAACGAAACAAGCTGCCACTTGGGAAGATCACAGCTTAACAGTCCAATACTGTATCGTGATCAAATGATGACACGAAGGTATCAGCGCTCTTTAGCAAGTTTCCTGTAGTCATAGATTCCGAGCAAATTTTTGACCAGTGTCAAAAAAAATCCATGCTAAAATCTCTCTGCAAAAACCGCGTTGATTCAAGTTATGGTGGTACACGATACTAGATGCAGGTTTATTGTAATTAAAGTTCCAGTTTCAAAACGCTGAAAAAAAGAACCACGTCTGAAACTGACGTCAAATTTGAATGGAACGTTATCGAAAAGTGTGGAAAAGTTACGGGAAAAAAATAACGAACATTTTCCCACCAGACGGCGCCACAGCGGCAGAATATGCTAAACAAAAGACGCGGGGTACATGGATGTCCTGAGTTTGCGTCTGAAACGCTCGGCATGAATGTTTATGCTAGCACGTGATCAGCATGCGAAATGGTCGTGTCGATTAAGTACTGTGAGATTAAGATAATGCTAGTAAGCTCTTTTACAAAAGCGGTGACAGTGCGCCAGTAGCTCTGCAGAAGTTCCAGACAGTCATGGATATGAAAAAAGGTCTTGCAGATAAACAAAAATTACACGAAGCGAAATGTAGTGTGAGGAGGGCTATGCGAGAGGCGTTCAACGAATTCGAAAGTAAAGTTCTATGTACTGACTTGGCAGGAAATCCTGAGAAATTTTGGTCTTATGTCAAAGCGGTAGGTGGATCAACACAAAATGTCCACACACTCTGCGACCAAAATAGTACTGAAACAGACGATGACAGACTAAAGGCCGAAGTACTGAACGTCTTTCTCCAAAGCTGTTTCACAGAGGAAGACTGCGCTGTAGTTCCTTCTCTAGATTGTCGCACAGATGACAAAATGGTAGATATCGAAATAGACGACAGAGGGATAGAGAAACAATTAAAATCACTCAAAAGAGGAAAGGCCGCTGGACCTGATGGGATACCAGTTCGATTTTGCACAGAGTACGCGAAGGAACTTGCCCCCCTCCTTGCAGCGGTGTACCGTAGATCTCTAGAAGATTGTAGCGTTCCAAAGGATTGGAAAAGGGCACAGGTCATCCCCGTTTTCAAGAAGGGACGTCGAACAGATGCGCAGAACTGTAGACCTATATCTCTAACGTCGATCAGTTGTAGAATTTTGGAACACGTTTTATGTTGGAGTGTAATCACTTTTCTGGAGACTAGAAATCTACTCTGTAGGAATCAACATGGGTTTCGAAAAAGACGGTCGTGTGAAACCCAGCTCGCGCTATTCGTCCATGAGACTCAGAGAGCCATAGACACGGGTTCCCAGGTAGATGCCGTGTTTCTTGACTTACGCAAGGCGTTCGATACAGTTCCCCACAGTCGTTTAATGAACGAAGTAAGATCATATGGACTATCAGACCAATTGTGTGATTGGATTGAAGAGTTCCTAGGTAACAGAACGCAGCATGTCATTCTGAATGGAGAGAAGTCTTCCGAAGTAAGAGTGATTTCAGGTGTGCCGCAGGGGAGTGTCGTAGGACCGTTGCTATTCACAATATACATAAATGACTTTGTGGATGACATCGGAAGTTCACTGAGGCTTTTTGCAGATGATGCTGTGGTGTATCGAGAGGTTGTAACAATGGAAAATTGTACTGAAATGCAGGAGGATCTGCAGCGAATTGACACATGGTGCAGGGAATGGCAATTGAATCTCAATGTAGACAAGTGTAATGTGCTGCGAATACATAGAAAGATAGTTCCCTTATCATTTAGCTACAAAATAGCAGGTCAGCAACTGGAAGCAGTTAATTCCATAAATTATCTGGGAGTACGCATTAGGAGTGATTTAAAATGGAATGATCATATAAAGCTGATCGTCAGTAAACCAGACGCCAGACTGAGATTGATTGGAAGAATTCTAAGGAAATGCAATCCGAAAACAAAGGAAGTAGGTTACAGTACTCTTGTTCGCCCAGTGCTTGCATACTGCTCAACAGTGTGGGATCCGTACCAGATAGGGTTGATAGAAGAGATAGAGAAGATCCCACGGAGAGCAGCGCGCTTCTTTACAGGATCATTTAGTAATCGCGAAAGCGTTACGAAGATGATAGATAAACTCCAGTGGAAGACTCTGCGGGAAAGACCATAAGTATCTCGGTACGGGCTTTTGTTAAGTTTCGAGAACATACCTTCACCGAAGAGTCAAGCAGTATATTGCTCCCTCCTACGTATATCTCGCGAAGAGACCATGAGGATAAGATCAGAGAGATTAGAGCCCACTCAGAAGCATACCGACAATCCTTCTTTCCACGAACGATATGAGACTGGAATAGAAGGGAGAACCGATAGAGGTACTCAGGGTACCCTCCGCCACACACCGTCAGGTGGCTTGCGGAGTATGGATGTAGATGTAGATGTAGATGTAGAACAGATGTGCAGAACTGTAGACCTATATCCCTAACGTCGATCAGTTGTAGAATTTTGGAACACGTTTTATGTTGGAGTGTAATCACTTTTCTGGAGACTAGAAATCCACTCTGTAGGAATCAGCATGGGTTTCGAAAAAGACTATCGTGTGAAACCCAGCTCGCGCTATTCGTCCACGACACTCAGAGGGCCATAGACACGGGTTTCCAGGTAGATGCCGTGTTTCTGGACTTACGCAAGGCATTTGATACAGCTCCCCACAGTCGTTTAATGATCAAAGTAAGAGCATATGGACTATCAGACCAATTGTGTGATAGGATTGAAGAGTTCCTAGACAAAAGAACGCAGCATGTCATTCTCAATGGAGAGACGTCTTCCGAAGTGATTTCAGGTGTGCCGCAGGGGAGAGTCGTAGGACCGTTGCTATTCACAATATATATAAATGACCTTGTGGATAACATCGGAAGTCCACTGAGGCTTTTTGCGGATGATGCTGCAGTATATCGAGAGGTTGCAACAATGGATAATTGTACTGAAATGCAGGATATCTGCAACGAATTGACGCATGGTGCAGGGAATGGCAATTGAATCTCAATATAGACAAGTGTAATGTGCTGCGAATACATAGAAAGAAAGATCCTTTATCATTTAGCTACAATATAGCAGGTCAGCAACTGGAAGCATTTAATTCCATAAATTATCTGGGAGTAGGCATTAGGAGTGATTTAAAATGGAATGACCATGTATCAAATAAAATTAATCGTCGGTAAAGCAGATGCCAGACTGAGATTCATTGGAAGAATCCTAAGGAAATGCAGTTCGAAAACAAAGGTTGTAGGTTACACTATACTTGTTTGCCCACTGCTTGAATACTGCTTACCGGTGTGGGATCCGTACCAGATAGGGTTGATAGAAGAGATAGAGAAGATCCAACGGAGAGCAGCGCGCTTCGTTACAGGATCATTTAGTAATCGCGAAGGCTTTACGGAGATGATAGAAAAACTCCAGTGGAAGACTCTGCAAGAGAGACGCTCAGTAGTTCGGTACGGGCTTTTGTTGAAGTTTCGACAACATACCTTCACCGAGGAGTCAAGTAGTATATTGCTCGCTCCTACGTATATCTCGCGAAGAGACCATGAGGGGAAAATCAGAGAGATTAGAGCGCACACAGAGGCATACCGACAATTTTCCTTTCCACGAACAGTACTTGACTGGAATATAAGGGAGAACCCATTGAGGTACTCAAGGTATCCTCCGCCACACACCGTCAGATGGCTTGCTCAATATGGATGTAGATGTAGATGTAGATGTAGAAAGGCGTTAGTCTGATGCCACACAAGGGTCTGGAGAAAATGAGTACTCAATTCGAAAAGACAAGTTCCTTTGAAGTTTAATGTGGCAGCAGGAGGAAAACAATTGATTCGACATCGGTAGAAGATATGGCCACAACACTTCAGGATGGGCTGAGTGATGATATGCAAACATGCAGTGTACAGGAAACTGCCCAAACTTTGGACATGCCGCGAGCACCGTGCATAATATTCTACGAAACATTCCGCATCACTATTCATACAAAGTAACCCACGTTCACGATCCGCTTCATGCTGACCCACCAACTAGACGTTTGCTTTAAAATTTGTTGCTCGCACGGTGGGCAATGAATTGCCAAAGAATATTCTTTGGACAGATGAAGCACATTTCCATCTCCAAGAACACATTAAACACAGAAATGCAGAATATGTTCAATGGAAAATCCGCCCACACATCAAGAGGTACTACTTCATACTGCAAATATGTATGAAGGTCGACTGCATCCTTTATCGTACGGTGATATTGTATCGGGGAGATGGGTCATGTGTGTACCGTTAGCTCTAACGTCACTGGTAAACGATCTGAGAGGCTCTTGAGCATCAACGTTATTCCAATCCTTCAACAGCGTGGATATGTCGGTTGGGTAATTTTTACATAAGATGGCGTTCCTCCGCACGTTGTACGGCCCGTGAAGCTGCTGCTGTAGAGGCATTTTGAGAATGCTAGAATTATCAGCCGTCATTTCACTAGAGCTTGGCCTTGCAAATCACCTGCTCTTAATCAGTGTAACATCTGGCAGAGAGGTTTCTGAAAGATGTTATGTTCATTACCCCGATTACAAACGTGGCTGATTTGAAAATATGTATTGCACAACTCATTATGAATATTATCCCTCAGATACTTGCGGTTTGTTGCAGAATAAGCTTCAAACTTTTGACAGAAAACGGTGGACAGCATAATGAATATGTCTTGCGCCAGTCTGATGACATTTAGAAACCGATGTCATTGTTGCTTCTTATGGGGTTTTTCGTCTCAGGACAACTAAAACTCTGTTTTTCCGATCTGATGTAGTACGACCTTTACCACGGTGGATGGGTTTACCTAATTAAAAGGCCCACAACTGTTGAATGCCAAACTTACACTGCACAGTACGTTCACACTACTGGCCATTAAAATTGCTACACCACGAAGATGACGTGCTACAGACGCGAAATTTAGCCGACAGGAAGAAGATGCTCTCATATGCAAATGATTAGCTTTTCAGAACATTCATACAAGTTTGGCGCCGGTGGCGACACCTACAACGTGCTGACATGAGGAAAGTTTCCAACCGATTTCTCATACACAGACAGCGGTTGACCGACGTTGCCTGGTGAAACGTTGTTGTGACGCCTCGTGTAAGGAGGAGAAATGCGTACCATCACGTTTCCGACTTTGATAAAGGTCGGATTGTAGCCTATCGCGATTGCGGTTTATCGTATCGCGACATTGCTGCTCCCGTTAGTCGAGATACAACGACTGTTAGCAGAATATGGAATCGGTGGGTTCAGGGAGGTAATACGGAACGCCGTGCTGGATCCCAACGGCCCCGTATCACTAGCAGTCGAGGTGACAGTCATCTCATCCGCATGGCTGTAACGGATCGTGGAGCCACGTCTCGATCCGTGAGTCAACAGATGGGGACGTTTGCAAGACAACCACTATCTGCACGAACAGTTCGACGACGTTTGCAGCAGCATGGACTATCAGTTCGGAGACGATGGCTGCTGTTACCCTTGACGCTGCATCACAGACAGGAGCGCCTGCGATGGTGTACTCAATGACGAACCTGGGTGCACGAATGGCAAAACGTCATTTTTTCGGATGAATACAGCATCACGATGGTCGCATCCGTGTTTGGTGACATCGCGGTGAACGCACATTGGAAGCGTGTATTCGTCATCGCCGTACTGGTGTGTCACCCGGCGTTATGGTATGGGGTGCCATTGGTTACACGTCTCGGTCACCTCTTGTTTGCACTGACGGCACTTTGAACAGTGGACGTTACATTTCAGATATGTTACAACCCGTGGCTCTACCCTTCATTCGATCCCAGCGAAACCCTACATTTCAGCAGGATAATGCACGACCGCATGTTGCAGGTCCTGTACGTGCCTTTCTGGATACAGAAAATGTTCGACTGCTGCACTGGCCAGCACATTCCCCAAATCTCTCTCCAATTGAAAACGTCTGGTCAATCGTGGCCGAGCAACTGGCTCGTCACAATACGGCAATCACTACTCTTGATGAACTGTGGTATCGTGTTGAAGCTGCATGGGCAGCTGTACCTGTACACGCCATCCAAGCTCTGTTTGAATCAATGCCCAGGCGTATCAAGAGCGTTATTACGGTTAGAGGTGGTTGTTCTGGGTACTGATTTCTCAGGATCTATGGACCCAAATTGCGTGAAAATGTAATGACATATCACTTCTAGTGTAATATATTTGTCCAATGAATACCCGTTTATCATCTGCATTTCTTCTTCGTGTAGCAATTTTAATGGCCAGTAGTGTACTTTGTTGTGCAGCTCGTACCATAGCCGCGTACTGTGATTCGTTTATGTTTTGTTGCCGAACGTATTAACGTTATTATGATTACAGCGCGGGATAGTGCGAAACTTTTCGTTAAACTTTTTATGTTTCTTTAACGTTTTTCCCTTCTTCCGTAACATTCGTTTCAAATTTGACATCATTTTGGACAGTGATACTTTTTTAACAGCGTTTCGTAACTGGAACTTTAATGATTATGGTCACCCTAACGCTAAATTTAGTATTGACTGTGAGAAATACAGATTTTGGAAAGGAGATGGGCAAGATGTCATATTCCTAAAACTAATTTCTGCAGCTCTGGTGGATGTTAATAGAACCTTAATGCGGTTTGATAGAACATATCTATTTCATATTCATTTTGGTTTGTGTAGTATGTCTCTAGCGCAGAGAAACCTCAACTATTAATGGAAGAAGGTCATCATCGTCATCAAGCATCTGGGACACAGCGCTACATAAATGACTCCTGTGAACTTTGCGTTGTTTTATGATCTTCAACTGTAAACATCCACTGTACACAAGCATATTTTCTAACGACACTCCTCATCTTCAGTGACGCTGTCCTCTCAGTTGTTTCTTATATTCTGGACTGCAACTGTTTTACCTGTCAACCAATCACAAAGCGACGTGTCCTTGTACCTTCGATTAAATTTACGTTTATGAAGTCAGTATATGTCTTCTACCGTTTGTTTTGTTACCTGCCTCTCGTACAGATTCCTAGCATGCATCACTCCAGTTGACGGTGAGCAGCCTCCAGTATTTTATCTGTTTTCGCTTCAAACGACTAAGACCTATAAGTAAGAAACTAGTGATACAGGCATTGTAAGCTTTTCTTTCACATACATTGGACGCTTACGAAACCCCATTTATATGCGCAATCCCAAGACATTAAAGACATTAAAGTGCAGCAACTATTTTTTATTATGTATTAAGTTTCATGACAGTTGTATACGTAGTCCATAATTGCAACTAGTTGCGAACGAGTCCGGCTATTTGCGAAGCATTGCCTGTGTCTTAATCTTCATTACACTGGCCTTATTTTACAGTCACATGATAAACTCACAGGCAATGTTTCAGAAATGAACGGACGCATTCGAAACTAGTCACCGTACAGGAATATGTATGTATCACGGCCGAAGTGCGAAATCGGCCACAGCACAAGGTGAGTACATGGCCGTTTTCGCTGTAAATTGAGCTGCCAACGTCCGATCTTTTCTTGATTTTGGTATTTGACCGGACAATTCTCGAAATGGCGTGAACTCATTGGCTGAAGTCAGAAGAAAAAAAACTGAGTCGCGGTGAAGAGTCTATAAAATTTCTAACTTTATATATGCTGTTCATTTCATCAGTCTCACTTACGAAAATCTGTCGTCACTTAAACTAGGCTTACCATATGAACTATTATGACATTTGGAACTGCATCACTGCCGGCCGAAGTGGCCGTGCGGTTAAAGGCGCTGCAGCCTGGAACCGCAAGACCGCTACGGTCGCTAGTTCGAATCCTGCCTCGGGCATGGATGTTTGTGATGTCCTTAGGTTAGTTAGGTTTAACTAGTTCTAAGTTCTAGGGGACTAATGACCTCAGCAGTTGAGTCCCATAGTGCTCAGAGCCATTTGAACCATTTGAACTGCATAACTGTTTAGAAACTTGATGAGCGTATATGAGTTCAAACTTTATACGGTCCACTCATTTTATCACTATCATTTATTACAGTTGATGTAATTCCGTCCGAACAGATATCCAAACGCCAAACGGCACCTCAACCGATGGGCCTTAGTGGATATGGATATGGAGAGCCACATCGTCATCATTCCGTTCTCCCGGCCATTGTCAGTTTTCGCGGTTGAAGCCCTATGACTCAGTCAAATAGCTTCATTGTTTTCAGCTTTTGCTGTTGGAAAATTTGGATCTGAATTTTAAGTAATTTCGCACCTTGCGTTTGCAAACTGACATTAACTCCTGACCGCTTTTTCCTGATTTCTTGTTTATATTGACATAGTCTGCAAGTAATTTTCCTTAGTTGTTCCACCAACTACATGGACATAATTATCATAGGATACAGAACAATAAGCTGATTGATACATCATACACAATATTTTCGCACCGTTCCTGTCAGACAACTGCTCTGTAGGTTCCAATCGTTTACTCCGCCATGGCGGCGGCTACATTATCGGGAAAGTTCCTGCATTTATAGCATCTTCCAATTTTTGTTGAATGTTCTGAAGGTCTTCATCTGCCACTATGTTATACGTAACCTCCCTGGGCAGATTTGAGGGGTCAGACCCACTTTTGCTTCGCAACTCGCGACAGCAGAATGTTTCGATGAAACGAACGGTTTTCCATGAATTGAATAATTCGGAGTCACTCAGACGAATGTATTGATTCCTTCGTCTTCATCCGTGTCATTATTATATTCTGAATATCCTGGTCGGCGCGTTCGATGGAACCTTGGGTTCGGCTATGTTTAGGTTTTCCGTGTACCAGTTTCATTTTAGACCGCATGTCGTTTAGTTAATTTATAATTTGGTTCGAAACTTCTCTCCCCTCCCGGTATCCAACTGAAGCACCCTTGGAGCACCTATAGTACTGAAGATATTAAGTGGCTGGTAAAAATTTCTTCTGCTGTTTTCCTTTTCATGGTAGCAACAATATAAATTCGGTTACGTTACCCTGGTAATTGAATATAAACCTGTTCTCACCGTCAGGATTACTTTGCAGGTCTATCAGATCTACCTGCCATCTTGAGTTAAATTCTTTCAATATTCAGAGATTTGGAAGCTGAGCCTTTCTTGAGATTAGAAAAATGGTTCAAATGGCGCTGAGCACTATGGGACTTAACATCTGAGGTAATCGGTCCCCTAGACTTAAAACTACTTAAACCTAACTGACCTAAGGACATCATATGCATCCATGCCCGAGGCAGGATTCGAACCTTCGACCGTAGCAGCGGCGCGGTTCCGGACTGAAGCGCCTTGAACCGCTCGGTCACAACGGCCGGCTCTTGGGATTAGAAAAC
Source organism: Schistocerca nitens (assembly GCF_023898315.1). Lineage (NCBI taxonomy): Eukaryota > Metazoa > Arthropoda > Insecta > Orthoptera > Acrididae > Schistocerca > Schistocerca nitens. The sequence continues at coordinate 256,900,012 of NC_064618.1, forward strand.
TTAGCCTGATAAGGCTTGCATGAGCTGAGATTCAGTGTTATAACTTTTTGGTGACATTTTTGTATTTAGTTTGTAGTTCATATTCCATCCGCGTCCGTCCTGTCCGATTTTCAAGTGAGTATCATGCAGTACGTGGAACAATTCTTATGTATGCACGTAACATAAAATAACGCTGTTGTTCTCTGTTACTGGCACAGTAAGTCTTTCTTTACCGTCAACTAGAATACCTTCGTATTTTCTTATCCGACGGTAGTCAACAGTCTTTTTTCCCTGTTTTGCTTTACGTCCTCTATAAGAGAGCAGTATCGATCTCTGGATTCACTATTATTTGCTTTTTCTTGGAACAGAATATTCAGATTGTCTGAGAAGCTGCGTTTCATAGCAGATGTGGGTACTACATTTGCATATATGCCAACTTCACCCTGCTGATTACTCCCATGGGGCCTATGTAGTTATAATACCAATAATAAAAATCAACATATCGTTACGTGGGCAGGCTTGTTACAATGGGAATGCATGTGAACATGTATTTTATCTCGTCGCTTATGCACTTTTCCCTCTACTGGACTTTTCTGACTGCGAGAATGTTAATTTAATTTAGCTGCGACAATGTAAACTGTCAATAACTTTACCAGAAACCAAAACTCCATGAATTTACATATTACAAAAACTAAATATAATGCAACACTATTGATTTGAAACTGGCCCTAGTAATAAAACTAAACTTTACCAATTTGAAAATAATGGTTCCTGTGCTTAACGAAGGCTATCCCTGAAATAAGAAAATTTCTCACCTTTACCTGCGCAACGGTAACGCTCTTCGCACTGCTCTCTGTTAGTACTTTAAATTGATTAGTTAGCAAACAGCTATTCTTCAAGGCCTTTCCTGTGCTAACCTCTTCATCTCAGAGTAGCACTTGCAACCTACGTCCTCAATTATTTGCTTGACGTATTCCAATCTCTGTCTTCCTCTACAGTTTTTGCCCTCTACAGCTCCCTCTAGTACCATGGAAGTCATTCCCTCATGTCTTACCACATGTCCTATCATCCTGTCCCTTCTCCTTATCAGTGTTTCCACATATTCCTTTCCTCTCCAATTCTGCATAGAACCTCCTCATTCCTTACATTATCAGTCCACCTAATTTTCAACATTCGTCTATAGCACCACATCTCAAATGCTTCGATTCTCTTCTGTTCCGGTTTTCCCACAGTCCATATTTCACTACCATACAATGCTGTACTCCAGACGTACATCCTCAGAAATTTCTTCCCCAAATTAAGGCCGGTAATTGATATTAGTAGACTTCTCTTGGCCAGAAATGCCTTTTTTGCCATAGCGAGTCTGCTTTTGATGTCCTCGTTGCTCCGTCCGTCACTGGTTATTTTACTGCCTAGGTAGCAGAATTCCTTAACTTCATTGACTTCGTGACCATCAATCCTGATGTTAAGTTTCTCGCTGTTCTCATTTCTACTACTTCTCATTACCTTCTTCTCCCTCCGATTTACTCTCAAACCATACTGTGTACTCATTAGACTGTTCATTCCGTTCAGCAGATCATTTAGTTCTTCTTCACTTTCTCTCAGGATAGCAATGTCATCAGCAAATCGTATCATTGATATCCTTTCACCTTGTATTTTAATTACACTCCGAAACCTTTCTTTTATTTCCATCATTGCTTCCTCGATGTACAGATTGAAGAGTAGGGGCGAAAGGCTACAGCCATGCCTTACACCCTTCTTAATACGAGCACTTCGTTTTTGATCATCCACTCTTATTATTCCCCCTTGGTTGTTGTACATATTGTATATGACCCGTTTCTCCCTATTGCTTACCCCTACTTTTTTCAGAATCTCGAACAGCTTGCACCATTTTATATTGTCGAACGCTTTTTCCAGGTCGACAAATCCTATGAAAATGTCTTCACTTTTCTTTAGCCTTGCTTCCATTATTAGCCGTAATGTCAGAATTGCCTCTCTCGTCCCTTTACTTTTCCTAAAGCCAAACTGATCGTCACCTAGCGCATTCTCAATTTTCTTTTCCATTCTTTTGTATATTATTCTTCTAAGCAGCTTCGATGCATGAGCTGTTAAGCTGATTGTGCGATAATTCTCGCACTTGTCAGCTCTTGCCGTCTTCGGAATTGTGTGGATGATGCTTTTCCGAAAGTCAGATGGTATGTTGCCAGACTCTTATATTCTAGACACCAACGTGAATAGTCGTTTTGTTGCCACTTCCCCCAATGATTTTAGAAATTCTGGTGGAATGTTATCTATCCCTTCTGCCTTATTTGACCGTAAGTCCTCCAAAGCTCTTTTAAATTCCGATTCTAATACTGGATCCCCTATCTCTTCTAAATCGACTCCTGTTTCTTCTTCTATCACATCAGACAAATCTTCACCCTCATAGAGGCTTTCAATGTATTCTTTCCACCTATCTGCTCTCTCCTCTGCATTTAACAGTGGAATTCCCGTTGCACTCTTAATGTTACCACCGTTCCTTTTAATGTCGCCAAAGGTTGTTTTGACTTTCCTGTATGCTGAGTCTGTCCTTCCGACAATCATATATTTTTCGATGTCTTCACATTTTTCCTGGAGCCATTGCGTCTTAGCTTCCCTGCACTTCCTATTTATTTCATTCCTCAGCGACTTGTATTTCTGTATTCCTGATTTTTCCGGAACGTGTTTGTACTTCCTCCTTTCATCAATCAACTGAAGTATTTCTTCTGTTACCCATGGTTTCTTCGCAGCTACCTTCTTTGTACCTATATTTTCCTTCCCAACTTCTGTGATGGCCCTTTTTAGAGATGTCCATTCCTCTTCAACTGTACTGCCTACTGCGCTACTCCTTATTGCTGTATGTATAGCGTTAGAGAACTTCAAACGTATCTCGTCATTCCTTAGTACTTCCGTATCCCACTTCTTTGCGTATTGATTCTTCCTGACTAATGTCTTGAACTTCAGCCTACTCTTCATCACTACTATATTGTGATCTGAGTCTATATCTGCTCCTGGGTACGCCTTACAGTCCAGTATCTGATTTCGGAATCTCTGTCTAACCATGATGTAATCTAATTGAAATCTTCCCGTATCTCCCGACCTTTTCCAAGTATACCTCCTCCTCTTGTGACTCTTGAACAGGGTATTCGCTATTACTAGCTGAAACTTGTTACAGAACTCAATTAGTCTTTCTTCTCTTTCATTCCTTGTCCCAAGCCCATATTCTCATGTAACCTTTTCTTCTACTCCTTCCCCTACAACTGCATTCCAGTCGCCAATGACTATTAGATTTTCGTCTCCCTTTACATACTGCATTACCATTTCAATATCCTCATACACTTTCTCTATCTGTTCATCTTCAGCTTGAAACATCGGCATGTATACCTGAACTATCGTTGTCGGCGTTGGTCTGCTGTCGATTCTGATTAGAGCAACCCGGTCACTGAACTGTTCACAGTAACACACCCTCTGCCCTACCTTCATATTCATAACGAATCCTACACCTGTTATGCCATTTTCTGCTGCTGTTGATATTACCCGATACTCATCCGACCAGAAATCATTGTCTTCCTTCCACTTCACTTCACTGACCCCTACCATTTCTAGATTGAGCCTTTATTTCCCTTTTCAGATTTTCTGGTTTCCCTACCACGTTCAAGCTTCTGATATCCCACGCCCCGACTCGTAGAACGTTATCCTTTCGTTGATTATTCAATCTTTTTCTCATGGTAACCTCCCCCTTGGCAGTCCCCTCCCGGAGATCCGAATGGGGGACTATTCCGGAATCTTTTGCCAATGGAAAGATCATCATGACACTTCTTCAATTACAGGCCACATGTCCTGTGGATACACGTTACGTGTCTTTAATGCTGTGGTTTGCATTGCATTCTGCATCCTCATGTCGTTGATCATTGCTGATTCTTCCGCCTTTAGGGGCAATTTCCCACCCCTAGGACAAGAGAGTGCCCTGAACCTCTATCCGCTCCTCCGCCCTCTTTGACAAGGCCGTTGGCAGAATAAGGCTGCTTAGCATACGTTTTAATTATATCGAATATGAATGAGACAATAGGCCAGCCGCTGCGGCCGAGTGGTTCTAGGCGCTTCAGTCCGGAACCGCATTGCTGCTACGGTCGCAGCCTCGAATCCTGCCTCGAGCATGGGTGTGTGTGATGTCCTTAGGTTAGTTAGGTTTAAGTAGTTCTAAGTCTGGGGGACTGATGACCTCAGATGTTGAGTCCCATAATGCTTTGAGCCATTTGAACCATTTTGGACTGAGACAATAATTGCTTGAGAAAATTAGTTAATCGGAGATGACGTGGATATGGGAACTGGTATCGACTTGGAGTAAGTAACAATAGTGCACTAACTTTCAAACTTCCATTTTGACTCTTTGAAAATTGATAATGCTCACAATTAACACACACAATAAACTGATGATACATTAAGAATCAGCTTTACAAATCATTGGGTGTGAGTGCTATACATTTTCTCAACCATAAGTGAATATGTGCAGTGCATTAGTAACAAAACAGTTTTCTTTAACTTAATATTTCCTACTTCTGTTGAGATTCCTTTAACTTATTTATTTCCAACTTCTGTGGAGATTCTTTTTAGAGTCAGCAAACACCATAGTATCTTGCAAATAAAAAAATCATTACTGCCCCTGGCGACTTAGTATATATCCAGGCACAACAGACAGAACACGTCTTTACACTTACGAGTCCTCCATACATACTCTAACTCGTTACCCATAACACCTTGAATCAGCGATCGCTGTTGAGCTTGGACGCAACTACACAATCGATACTACGTTTGACTATCCCTTGTTCAATATAATATTTTCTTATAAAACTTGAATTAAATTACCCTGTGTGTATACCTTTCACTTAATTATGTAAGGTTGCTGATTTACCACATTTAAAGACAAAGTCAGGAAGCATATAAACACGAGGGTTAGAACATTAATAGTGGCAACTATTTATTTACAGCTGATACAAAATAGATACGTGTTTCAGAGTTTTGACTAACCTGCAAAGTAGTCTCCATCATTGTATATAACCCGTCGCCAGCGATCTGGAAGTCGTAGGATACTCTTAGATCTGCCAGTTGTGTTGACACTTCGAGCGGTGCAGTCTATTGCCCGACGAATTTGTAAGAGTTGTGAAGCGAATGCCGTGAAGTGTTTCCTTCAGTTTAGAAATCGAGTTAAACTCACGAGGACTTCAGTCAGGGGAGTGCAGTAGGTGGTATAGAACTTGGCTGCCCCATCAGTCAAACAAATCAGTAACAGCTTGCACTGTAGGTGTTTGAGCATTGTCCTGCAAATTGATGGTCAGGTCGTGCAGAAAATGTCATCACTTCTGTCCCTAAGCTGGTTGTGGATTGTGTTCCAAAAACGAACAGTATAGAGACAGAAGTGATGACACTTTCTGCAGGATCTGACTTGATGGACGGATGGAGCTTCTAAGTGCTATAACATCTACTGCACTACCCTGACTTAAGTCCTCATTAGATCAACTCGATTTCTAAACTGAAGGAAACACTTCACGGTATTCGCTTCAGAACTGCTACAAATTCGTAGGGCAATAGACCGCACCGCTCATACTGTCAACACAACTCGCACTGCCCTACGACTTCCACATCGCTGGCAGTGGGTTATACACCATGCTGGTGGCTACTTTGAAGGTCAGCAAAAATTTGAAATAAGTATCTGTTTGTACGACCTGTAAATAAATATTCGCCACTATTCAAGTTCCAACCCTCGTATCACAAATAAAACCACAGCAGAGGCAGTCTCATCCGATTTCCGCTGTTGCGACCTTCCATTTATTTCGAATCGGTCGGCAGGAGAAAAGAGGAAACTGTACAAATAGTAAAATATATTTTGTCAGTTTTTCAGAAAGTACTTGCCACTTTCTGCTTCATCCTAACTTCCTGCTCATCCGACCAGGTTACAGCCGTTCAGGTCTGATAGACGTTGCTCTGCAGTATAGTGTAATGTAATATAAAAACCAGGAATCACCACTGTACTCGCAATGAAGCCAACTTGTCTAAACGACAAGTCACAAGCGATGCACAAATACCAGGAATTATTATAGTACTCACAATGAAGTCGACTTGTCAGAAAAAAAGCACGTCGCAATCGGAGGCGGGACCTTCACCGGGAAGAAACAGCCAGACCTCGAGCAGGATTACTTGGCCGGTGCATAGAAACGCATTCTCGTTCTCAGCGCTGTGTTTCTCAGGGAAGCCCGCCTCAGCTGCCTGTCGCCTATACAGCCTAGGGCTTCGTCCGTTATGATCAGAACATTTGTCTCCCGGCGTCAGGTATACTGCGGGAATGGAGGCAAGCGCACGCTGGTTGCACTGCAACCTTTCTCAAACGATTTTAAAGAAACTATTCAGTAAAAAAAAATTATTCTCGTACATCTCATGGCCGCATGATGAATGGATTAATTGCCGCTAATGTCATAAACGGTAATAGAGAGTGGGATATTTTTGCATCTAATAATGTACTGTGCTAAATTAGAATACTTTACAACAATAAACAGGGGTCACTGTTAGCGTTTGGTGTATATCACTCCGCCGGCCGAAGTGGCCATGCGGTTCTAGGCGCTGCAGTCTGGAATCGCGAGACCGCTACGGTCGCAGGTTCGAATCCTGCCTCGGGCATGGATGTGTGTGATGTCCTTAGGTTAGTTAGGTTTATCTAGTTCTAAGTTCTATGGGACTAATGACCTCAGAAGTTGAGTCCCATAGTACTCAGAGCCATGTGAACCATGTGTGTGTATATCACTCCACATATTGCTTCGGACGGAATGGAGCATATATATTGAATTTTGCTTTAAACTTGACACGAGATATATATCACCATCTCGAGAAAATGGATTGTATGTAGTGCACTCACTTCCGAACGTCTGCACAAACGAGAGTGAAATATTCATTTAATCCTTGAGGTCTCATAAACAGTTTGAGATACCGAAACGAATTTTGGCAAATGATAGCATGCAAAGTGGAGAGTAATTTGCCTCATAGCTAACACGACAAACTTTCGTATCTACTGCGATGTATGAATTACACATTTTTTCAATAAAATAATTTAATTATTGGAAGAGCCATCGAAAGCTGGTGAAACGACAATTGATACGGATTCTGTGACACCATAAATGAAGGAATCGCATTTTTATTTTTAAAACAAGCATGAGCTTTTCCCATAAGTTATTGACTTTCATTTGATCTCAGTTGCTGGGCTAATGGTAGACTGTTTCAGGATTCCGTACCTAATGCAGCTGCATTAGCATGTTAGTGAGATGACATTGTGTGAACACTGCTGTGTTTTGGGCAAGGAAGCTATTTTAACAGAAAAAAGTGTACAAGACAGGTGAGAATATATCGCTCTCTCTGATTCAATTTCAGCGTAGAGCTGTACCGACTGTATTTTAATAATAAACGGTTGACTTGTCGAATTATTTGTCGTACTGTAATAGCCTGTTAATACGATCGATCGTTTGCAGACTTGCTAGCTGCAGCTTACAAGTCCCACGAGATACGTGTTTGCTTGAAGGCTTATGCCTCATATTGGCGGAAGAGTTTATGCCAGACCAACTGGCTGCAAGGATGCTGCTCTACTATCCTTGAGCTCGCCGCAGTTCGTTGCAGTTCTACTGTCTGAAACCACATGTGTCTTACCCATCTATCGTGATGAATGGTTCTAGAATCATAGTCAGTCCGTTACTTCTTCCGAAGCTGGGGTTCATCTTAAATAAAGTCTCGCGAATAGCAATTCCTCCTGTCATTTTCCTTAAAGTCTAATGGCGATGGGATAAGGACGGTTGTAGCGGGCTTCAGAGAGGCTGGAAGCTACTAGTCTAGACCTGCACGCTGCAAAGAACACATCGGTGAGGTTATATCAGGATGCACCATCTTTTGGAAAGGAAAGTTTGCACGAGAACGACGCACCCGTGGTGTAGGATTTGCGGTAAAAACAAAAATATTGAGACAAAGTCGATTGACTCCTATCGCTGTCAATGAAAGAATTACAACTCTACGAATTCCCTCACAGGAGATAGCTTTGTGGCCCTTATCTCAGCTTTGCTCCCAATTTACGCAGTGAGGAGAATACAAAGAATCAGTTCTACCATCAACTGAGCAATGACAAACTGAAATAAGAACAATCAAGAACAACTAGTGGCAACCGAAGGCCAAGAAACTTTAAAGTCTGTCAGATGCCAGGGACTTGTGGTGTTTTGATGATGGAATAAAATAAAAACATGTGTCTGTCCGTTCATCATCAGGAACCCTGAAAGGAGCCTACACCACGACATTTCTGGCAGTCAGGAGATGGAAGGAGCATTTCAGTTCACTCTTAAACCGTAGTCCTACTGCTGCTGAAGACTTTCTCGAACATGTCCTACACCATCCAACACAACATAGTATGGCAGTCCCATGGACATTTGATAAAGTCAGCAACGCTCTAAATAGCATGAAGCCAAGAAAGACATCTGGGTCTGACAGCATCCTCCTCGAGATCATTGAAAGTGGTGGCTTGTCTCTAGAAACTAGACTCTTCTCCCTGTTTCTTCCAATGTGGGAAACCTGTAAAGTACCAGTTGACATCAAGAACTCCACAACTGTCACCATCTTTAAACAAGGCGACCAAAGCATATGTGGCAACTATCGTGGCATATGCTTGCTCTCTGTGGCTGGTACGTTTCGTTAGAATACTGCTGAATCGCCTCCGAGACTTTACTACCTGAATCTCAGAAGTGATTTCACGCCGCCAGAGGAACTATTGATATATTCTTCTGTGCACGGCAACTGCAGAAGAAGTGCTGAGAACAACGTCAGCCTTTACTATTTGTGTGGTCTATTACCTAGAAATGGCCATTGATACACTGCTCAGAGAACCTGTGTGGAAGGGCTGAAAGCGTTTTGGTTGCCCTGGGCAGTTTTTTAAGCTGATCCAAGCTTTCCATGATGGTATGCCTGGGCAATGTTAAACCAGAATGAAACATCTGACTAATTTCCTATTGATAATGGGCTCAAATAAAAATCTGTACTTACGCCAACGTTGTTTGCTCTGTACCTAGCAGCCATGCTTGATGATACACTGTCTCAAAACAATGCAGCAGCAGAACTCAGACACAGATTTGATGGAGGGCTATTTAATCATTCCAGACAGCATTCTAAAAGTTCACATGTCTCATTTTGGTAACTGAACTAGAGTATGCCGACGGCAATGCTTCTCCAGCTCACACACCCAAAGAGCTGCAACTGTCTCTAAATTGTTTCAGTACTGCATACAAACGGTTTGGCCTGACCATCAACATGCAAAAACCGAAGGTACTGGCACAACCAACTCCTGGATCTGCCTTTCCAGATCTCAGTATGTCTATTTCCAACACACCTTTAAACAAGTACATCACTTCCTCTTTCTAGGAAGTATATTATCAACTAATTGCTCGTTGGAGACGCAGGTTATCTCGTAATGTATGTGGCCACATTTTTCATGCCAGTATTGGTCTGCTAAGCCATCATTGGCATCTCCATGCCAAAACTCCCATGGGTAATGGAAATGCAGGTAAAAATGGAAACTCGGATACGAGCATCAGCCGACGACGACGACGACGACGACGACGACGACGATACTCTGCGCCCTCTACCACGTACATGGTCCACTTAACACTCGAAGCGAAAGAAACGCTGCCTACTGCATATTGTTGCATTATCACACCGGGTTTTGACCAGAGATTTCCTGCCGGTGCGCCAAATGGATGACCAGTTCGGGAATTGGCCTCACTCAGTGCTTTGGCCTTTACATGCGCAGTTGTGAAATAAAACTAAATAAATAAATCCCTTTTATTAAATTTTTTGTCATTGGCAACCAGGAGACAAGCGATCTGTAGTATTCCTTTTATTTATGTTGAAAAAACATCCAAATAAGAAAGATTTATGCGCGATATTAATTTCCTGGGCTTTCAGTTCCTAGCATAAATTAAAGAAGTCCCTTTTAGTTTACCGTAAGAACTCTAGGATATTTTATACCACCGAACGAGCACACTGGACTCGCACTCGGGAGGAATACGTTTCAAACCCGCGTCCGGCCATCAAATGGCTCTGAGCACTATGGGACTTAACATCTGAGGTCATCAGTCCCCTAGAACCTAGAACTACTTAAACCTAACTAACCTAAGGACATGACACACATCCATGGCCGAGGCAGGATTCGAACCTGCTACCGTAGCGGTTGCGCGGTTCCAGACTGTAGTGCCTAGAACTACTCAGCCACCCTGACCGGCACCGGCCATCCTGCTTTATGTTTTCCATGATTTCCCTAACTCGCTTCAGGCAAATGTCGGGATGGTTCCTGTGAAAAGGCACGACCGATTTCCTACCTCATCCTCCTCTAATTCGAGCTTGTGCTCCGTCTCTAATGACCACGTTGTCGACGGGGCGTTAAACACCAATCTCCTCCTCCTCCCATTTTTACCCTTCCATCTATATCTTTGTCTAAGAAGACACAGACTTCAGTTCCCCCAAATGAAAAACTTATTGACATGTTTTTTTCTCATTTTCCATTTTTAGACCTTTCTTTTCCATAATGTTGGTCGTTGTTCATTGTTGTCGTCTTCAGTCTGAAGACTCGTTTCATGCAGCTCTCCATACTGCTTTATTCGGTTTAATCTCCGAATAACTACTGTAACTTACATCCTCCTGAACTTGCTTAACGTTTCACCTGTTGGTCTTCCTCTAAGATTCCCCCCCCCCCCCCCCCAAATGGCTCTGAGCACTATGGGACTCAACTGCTGAGGTCATTAGTCCCCTAGAACTTAGAACTAGTTAAACCTAACTAACCTAAGGACATCACAAACATCCATGCCCTAGGCAGGATTCGAACCTGCGACCGTAGCGGTCTTGCGGTTTCAGACTGCAGCGCCTTTAACCGCACGGCCACTTCGGCCGGCTCCCCCCCCCCCCCCCAACACACCCACACACACAGAGATGCCTACAATACTAAGCGGGTGATACTTCATGTCTCAAAATGTGTCCTACCAACAGATCCCTTCTTCTAGTAACTTTGTGAAACAAATTCCTTTTCTCCCCAATTCTCTTCAGTATCTTCTCACAACGCATTCGTCTTATTGTATAATCGACATTCTAACCTTTTGCAAACTAGTTCTATTAAGTGTTTTCATTCTTTGTCTAAGTCTATCTGTACTAGAGGCATAACGTTAGAGATAGTGGATCCCTTATTGCCTGACACAAAAAGCACTAAGAAGACATGGTCGGTAGTCAATATAACTTCGTATATGTTGTCTAGTGTGGTCCAGGTGCACTACATCCTGATTCGTGCGTCATTTGGATTCTGCAGTGGCCTGGACTTGGAATGAATGGAAGCGAGGGAGCAGGCACAGTCGTCACAGTACCGATTGACTACTGAAACGTCTCTGTCGAGTCTTTTCATACATGTTTGCCTCATATGATTAAGTTACGTCTCATTTGATCCACTGTGTAATTGCGATTTTGCTTATTAACTCTCCCAGAAAGACTGAGCAGTGGAACTGAAAGTAATTCACTATATATCCAACGTAAAACGCAAGCAAATGGTGCCTTGCACTAGTATTTCGATGTATTGTATTCTAATGTTATGTTCTACGTGAAATCATGAGCCATGCCCCTCCGTTATGTTACCTTATGTGAGTGAATGGGCGTTTTACGTATCTTTTCGGGCTTATTTTGTGGTGGAAGCTAGTTGGTTACCGTCTGCTGGGAGCAGAAGATGAGTGCCTGCCGTTTGGCAGGATTCACATGCTCGCCAACTTAGAATTGCTTACCTGAGCAAAGAGGTTCATCCCAGGTTCATCCCTTTTGTCCCGAGATTTGTGTGTTTGTCAGGTTGGTGGCGGAAACGATCCCTCTGGTCGCTTCCGTCTCAGCCAGGGGTTGCTAGCAGCTTTGTGCAGAGCAGGCACTCTTCTCCAGGCCATTGGTGATTACGGTTCGCAGCTCCTAAGTAAGGCTTCTAGTACTAATGACAATGTAGGAGGTAGTGTTAATCGTGATTTTCCTATGTTAAATTCGTTGGAATATTTAAGTCGTTCAGCCTAACTGAAACCTTACGAATTTCTGCTCGGACTGTGGTACAATTCGTTAATAACAGGCCATGATCGTGTTTAAAAATAGTTGTGGAGGAAATTGGCTTTGTTCCTTTGGGACTTCGTCGTGTGGAGCATCCACTATTGAACATGATTAGGAACAGCTAGTGAACTTATATCTCGTGCCAATGTCAGACTAATTGTGTGTTTTGCGTGAGTGGTTTTATTGTTGTTTTCTATTTTTTGTGGTTCGTTGGTGATGGTACATGCTTGTGTTCGTATTGTAGTACGGGTTTGGTAAACCATGTACTTTTCCGCTTCCTACTGCATACCAATAGGTTTTTCCAGTGCTAATTTAATGTTTTGTGCGGGATAAATTCGTTGAAACATCGGATTTTCGTGAATTAAGGCGAACTTCGTAATGGTTTAATTCTTAACGGACCACGTGTACCATGAATCATCGGAAGGTTTCTGCCATGGTGATTTAGTTTTCCGTTGTAGTGACAAATTCATTTTATAGTCGTTCCCCAAGAAAAGAAACGCTTCTTGTATTTGTGCTTTTCACTTAAATTCTGCTTTGAAACCATAAATGTGTGACTCAATTCAGCACGTGGTGAACTGCGTTCTTTGCACGTGGGCGATCGGCTTCTCATCTCACGTATCAACGCTGACCAAACCTTGCAACGGAAATAAACGTCTTTACAAATTAGTGCATGTTTGTAAAGGTGGTCGGTTATTTCTGTGATCTCTCTCTGTCGTGTGAATCTAGATTAAATGATTGAGAGGATGTTTCCAGTTTCCCCTTCCTCACCTTTCCCATTAATCACAACAGTTAAATTGTACATTATAATTTCATTTATCGAAAATAGATTAATATAGTTCAGGTTCAGGCACCAACCAAGTGTACCCATAGGATGTGCACGCTATTTCAAAAACCTTTATTAACGAATAAATATGTCGTAAAGGATAATACTATGTGTTCTGCTACTTCATTTGTTTCCATTGATTTCCAAATTTGAATTAATTCCAGTTCAGTCATTCTTGTATGTAGTTAGGAAGCGCTTCGGCTGGTGGCGACCCTGTAAATTTTATTGTAAAAAAATTGTCTTTTGATGGTAGCTTAACCGCAGATAATTGCCAAGTGTGGATGCAATTCGGTACTTAATATGGTTCGATTCAGTCCATTATCATCGATAAGGTTACGACGTGTAGCTTGAACCTACAAATAGAAATAGCTCCCATTGTCGATCAGCGAACTAGCGGTTTACATAAGTAGCTTACACTACGTCTGACCACAACGCAGGCACGTCATATATACTTCACCTATGTGCCTGCAACCCTAGAACAAGTAATTTAATCCCTGCCAACACTCTGTGTCACCCCACACCATTATTCGGAGGCTAGCAGCAGCCAGAGCAAATAATTACCGTCCCCATTCGTAGGCCGCGCGTTAATGCCACAACATCTGCGTTTAGAATGATGCCTTGACCGCATGGATCACTGACGAATGGCGTCGCATAGTCTACTAATATCAAATAGCGGACTTAATTTGAGGAAGAAATTTCTGAGGATGTACGTCTGGAGTACAGCATTGTATGGTAGTGAAACATGGACTGTGGGAAAACCGGAACAGAAAAGAATCGAAGCATTTGAGATGTGGTGCTATAGACGAATGTTGAAAATTAGGTGGACTGATAAGGTAAGGAATGAGGAGGTTCTACGCAGAATCGGAGAGGAAAGGAATATGTGGAAAACACTGATAAGGAGAAGGGACAGGATGATAGGACATCTGCTAAGACATGAGGGAATAACTTCCATGGTACTAGAGGGAGCTGTAGAGGGCAAAAACTGTAGAGGAAGACAGAGATTGGAATACGTCAAGCAAATAATTGAGGACGTAGGTTGCAAGTGCTACTCTGAGATGAAGAGGTTAGCACAGGAAAGGAATTCGTGGCGGGCCGCATCAAACCAGTCAGTAGACTGATGACCAAAAAAAAAAAAGTATTCATCAATGAGTGACAGTTCTCCTCTACCTCGAGTGATCATCGTTGGCGGGTCTGACGTCAACCTGTGGAGAAGTCCCGTTCTTCCAATGTTTTGGAGAGGCACAGCGGTGCTAGCCCTGGCGCACGGTGGAGGCAACCATCGGGTAAGATTGCAGGTCACGGAAGGTAGTGACTGACCGAACACGAAAGGCAGAACGGTACTTCACGGACATGCTCATTTGTTTAATGTGACAGCATAGCGATGCCATTTTTCAAGAGGAAAATTCTCGTCCACACGTGGAACGTATCTTTGGGGACTGTATGTTTCATACTGAGGTACTACCGTGGCCAGCATGATCCCCAGTTCGGCCCCCGGTAGACGGATGTGACCACCTCGGACGCCACCTTCAACCCGGTGCCAATTTCCAAGTATCCAGGATATTAAGGAGCGCTTAATAACAGTTATGGACGAGTTTGCCTCTTGAGAGGCTACAACGGCTTTCTTTTACAAGCTTCCCAACTGTATCAGAGCTTCTCTCCATGCCAGAAGAGATGCAACATCATACTTATAATTATGTTCACACTCAAAAAATCTATTTGTTAATTTACTCCATATTGTCATCACTGATATAACATCACATTCCCCTCAACCCGCAATATTTCATTTAGCTCCCACCTTCTCCACCTCCTACTCCGGGCGCTTTTTATTTGTTCATGCAGTGTATAAGAATCATTGAGATGTATACCTTCTTTCGTTTTCGTAATCCAACAATCTGGAAACATTTTCCAGAACTGCTGACAATAGTTCTGCCGCCATGGAGTCTTCGTGCATGTTTTGCATTTCGATCCCGATTTTCATACAGTCCTGTTGAAGTATAATGGAAATTGTATTGATGTACGTACTCCTCAGTACACTAACACATTTTGAATCCGTTTTTATTGACTGTGTTACAGTAGGAATGGTTAAACAGGGCCGGTACGAGAACATTGTTGTAGACAAGCATTTTATTATTTGGCGCCTTCGCTTCCCACTCCCCACCCTCCCTGTTTTTCCTCACACACTTTCATCCGTGTCAGTTTCCACCACTAATTGTGAAACGCAATGTAAGCAAGTCACGCACTTCGGCGCTCTTGGCGCCCCTCCCGGATTGGCGCCACAAGCGACAGCTAATGAAGTTGCCGAAGAACGTCCTGTGTACAAATCTTACAGTGGTGGATCCTGCTGCGCACTTATTACTTTGGCACGCCATCCAGCATCTCGGATCGCTTGCCCCCAAACCGGCACTGTTAAAATTTAAATCAAAGCTGGACAAAAGGAACTCCATGTGTGTTTTTCTATTTGATAGATTTTGTACACATCATTTGTCATTTTTTTTCGGAATGACATTATTTTCGTTATTAACTACTTGTGTTTCCGCTTCATCTCTTTTACCTACACTGACAGTAAAAAAAGTCGGATCGCTTGCTCCCAAACCGGCACTGTTAAAATTTAAATCAAAGCTGGACAAAAGGAACTCCAGGTGTGTTCTTTTATTTGATAGGTTTTGTACACATCGTTTGTCATCTTTTTCGGAATGACATTATTTTCGTTGTTGACTACTTCTGTTTCCGGCTTCAATTCTTTTACCCGCACTGACAGTAAAAAAGTCGTAACACCAACAAGCAGTTGTGCTCTATCAACAACAGTTGGTAGGTACATCGGAAAGACGATGTCTATTCTTCTTTCGCGACATTCGCATAAAAGTAGCTTTAGTGGCGCTACAATGAGTATGCATATCAGATTTCCTTTAAATAAACGCTGTAACGGTCGTGAGCGGTAGTTACCTTTGAGAATGGACGTCGTGAGTTAAAGTTAGCCAAGAATGCTGTTATGGCGACAAAGCCACAATGACACTACTGGCCATTAAAATAGCTGCACCACGAAGATGACGTGCTACAGAGCACGAGCTCAATATATCCGGATTCTGATAACCAGTCTTTCTCAAAAGACGATATTTTTATTACAATGAGCTATCCATAAATTACGTCAGACAAATTTCATGATTTTTTATGCCCACCCTCCTTGTCACAGGCGGTCATATAATTTGATGACCCACCCGCCTCCCCTGCTGTAACGTAAGATAATCTGCAGTTTTAAATTTAGAAATTATTAAATTAAAATAGCAGTTACAAAATGATTTACATATTTTTATAGGAAATGTTTTTTCATAAAATCGAGAGTAAATCAAATGTTTTATAAAAGTTGCGAAACATAGTAAATCAGGTGAACGATACAAAATTTTATCATATTGTGTAGTAGTTATGTAGTAACGATACAAAATTTTATCGTCTTATGTCCAAGGACTTTGAACCCATTCCTTTATATTAGTTATGACTGACATAGCAGTCACTGAATTCTCGATTTGGATAATGTTGGGAACATTCGCTACGTACACATCATCTTCGCCCAAACCATATAGCATCGTCATCGTTTATCGTACAAGGAACTTCGCTAACACATATACTTGCAGTTCTTTGGAAACGAGTTTTTGTGACGGGCAAATCATCTTGTTGGTCCTTATGTGGTTGCATGTGTTGACCAGTGGCTTCGTATAATCAGTATATACTGTAAAAGAATGTGTACAGCGTGCGTGCCGCTGAAACTCTTAAAATAGTCCTGGTAGGATCAAGGGAGTTATATGATGCAGTAACCCTCTATCCCCCCTCCATGAAGAAGGTTCCCGTTTTTAGCTGAATGTAGTGCTTTTGAAGATATAAGAGCTGGTCAGTTTCGCCCTCTACAAACTTCTAGAATATTGCAGAACAGTAGAGAATATTCGAGATCATTCCAGAGCATTCAAGGGCATCCACAACATTCCAGAACGTTCTGGAACGTTCCTCAATTATGCGGGATGTTCTGCAATGTTTGGGAATAGTCTGGAACGTTCGGGAAGATTCCAGAATATTCGGAAACATCTCGGAATATCGCAGATCATTGTGGAACATTCGAGAACATTCTCTAATGTTGTGCAATGTTCTGGAACATTGTAGACCACTCGAACCCATTTTGGTGTGTTCTGAATTCGCCACTGGTGGGGCTACCCCTTGATAGTGGTGTATAAAGCAAGACTCGTCGTGGGCTCGAACGTCAGTTCCTTATCAGTGACGGAGGGAAGAACCGAAAAAGTAGTGCAGCGAGTAAATAAAAACAAACAGTGAAGTGTGGGCAGTCAATGTGACACAGTGACGGAATATAATACGAAAATAACATGTGAAAAGTGTTTAAAGTGTAGTTAATGTATTCGTTAATAAAAAGCTGACTTAATCTATGTTTCAGACTATATCCAAACGTAAAAGAGGAGTAGTAGTAATCCATACATATTTTGTGTGTGTGTGTGTGTGTGTGTGTGTGTGTGTGTGTGTGTGTGTGTGTGTGTTCCCTCCTTATCTCCTTCCAAACCAATGGAACGAATTCAACCAAACCTGGCACGCGTATATCAATGTCAAGTGACAATCACTGTGAGGGTAAGAACCACATACCTCTATTAGCCGGCCGGAGTGGCCGAGCGGTTCTAGGCACTTCAGTCTGGAACCGCGCGACCGCTACGGTCGCAGGTTCGAATCCTGCCTCGGGCATGGATGTGTGTGATGTCCTTAGGTTAGTTAGGTTTAAGTAGTTCTAAGTTCTAGTGGACTGATGACCACAGCTGTTAAGTCCCATAGTGCTCAGAGCCATTTGAACTATTAGAACCTCTCTATTAACCCGTCTGGGAAGGAATCACAGCACACTGATGGAAAAAAGGCAACATCAAGAAAGGGATGTGTGATGTAAACAGAAGTTGGTAGACAAGTTTATATATCACAAAGATTATGTCTACCCAGATTTCGCGCCGTACGCCTGAGAGTAGCGCTGTTTGCATCACTATGAGGATGCAAATAAAGTTTTCTTTAAATACACGCTGTGTCGATGGTGAATATTAATTACCTTAGAAACTGTTAGTCGATCGATGTTAACCGAGAACGCCTTAAGGCGACAACAACGCCCTTACCAACACTTCGTGGAGTTTGAACGATGTCGAGTAATAGAGTTAGGAGCAGTTGTTTGTTTCTTCAGCGATATTGCAGAAAGACTTGGCAAGAATGTAGCCAAGGTACATGAAGGCTGGCAGCTGCGCTCACGCAAACGTACGGACTCAATAACACGGGGCTCTGTGTGGCCACGTGGTAGTAACAAGAAGAAATACCAACGTGTCCAGCGTTGCCTCTGGCGCATCGTACTGCATCTGCAGCAGCAATCTGCGCAGCAGTTGGCACCACATTGACACAACGTACTGTTACAGGTGTGTTACTTGAAAAGCAGCTCCGACCCAAACGCCCTGTAGCGTGCATTCCACTGACCCCAGACCACCACCATTTGGGACTTCAATGGTGTCAAGCGAGAGCTCACTAAAGGACAGGATGGAGGTCGGTTGTGATTGCTGATGAAAGCTAGCCATGACTCGGTGCCAGTAATGGCCGTGTGTTGATAAGAAGCACGCCATTTGAGGGCCTACAACCAACCTGTCTGTGTGCTAGACACACTGGACCTACACCTGTACTTACGGCCAGGGGTGCGATTTCATATAACAGCAGGAGCATTCTCGTGGTTATCCCACGCACACTGACTGCAAATTTGTACGTCAGTCTGATGATTCGACCTGTTGTGCAGCCCTTCATGAGCAACATTTCAGGGGTTGTTTTCCAACAGGATTTCGCTCGCCCACATACCACTGTTGAGACGTAACAAGCTTTACAGAGTGTCGACATATTTCTTCGACCTGTTTCGTTGCCACATATGTCTCCAATCTAGCACATATGGGACATTATCGGATGCCAACTCTAGCGTCATCCATAAACAGCATTAAACAGCCCTTATATTCAACGACCAAGTGCAACAGACATGGAATTCCTTCTCCCAGAGTGACATCCGTCTCCTGTACAACACAATGCATGCGCGTTTGCACGCTTGCATTCAACATTCTGGTGGTTACACTGATTATTAATGGACCGGTATTTCACATTTGCAATGGCTTATCTGGCACTTTTATTCAACTATGATTTTGCAATTTTAATCAATTAAATACGTTACCTAGACAAATGTATTCCCGAAATTTGATTACTCTGTATCAATTATTATTTGGTGTTGGGATTTTATTTTCGTCATTGTATAACCCCGATTGACTGACAGTTCAGCCTTGTTTACAGAGTTCGGCTTGTACGTCATTGAATGTTCTGTGCACCTTATAATTTCAGTGCGACTTCGATCATCAGCTCCACCAAAAAGGAATACAATCCTCCATACACTCACGTAAGTCGGACTGATTTTCTTCTCCTCTAGGAAGACCAATAGTATTTCGAATTATAAGAGCTGCTGCTAAGTCGGAGTTATTTTCATAAATTTCGAAATTGTTTTGTATTTTAGAATCACGACTTTATTTCTGTTGTCCGGTTGCGCTGATATTTCGCTTCAGTATGTTTCTTTCCCGTTGAACATGCTTTTTTTGCTTCGTCTGTCGCCAACGTGTGCTAACAATTTATTATACGAGTATATTTTTAAGTCTACCATGCTATATGGGGTGGAAAATTTTTAGACCAATGAACCGCGAGAAAACCAACTATACATGGCAGTCCCAGATGTTTGCCAGTGATGTATGCGGTTTGTTCCAAAATCTTTCTGACAAATGGCGAGAGGTGAGAGATCACGTCGTGGGGAACAACTTTTGTGAAGAGAAAAAGTATCGCTGTTAGTTACCAGCAACGCTAGGTGTCATTTAGTAGTCTATTCAGTGGCCCTGGAACGACAAGATTTCACCGGACTAGTAGGGTCTACTAACCAGGTGTGCTGCGTACTACCTACCTCCATAAACTGGTAGAGTGATCTTGAACAAGAAAAACAGAAGAATGAATGTTTCTGAGCAGATATTTCTCGGCTTACCTCCTTTCACGCAAAGCAGATGACTGTACGATAGGCAACACATGTTTCGTACGAATGCAGCAGATTTCCTATGCCCTGCCGCCTTTCGGGGATATAACCAGTCCTAAACGACGCCTAGCGCCGCTGGGGAACATCAGCGAAGAATTTGTCTCAAACGAAAGTTCTTCACCTGTGACATAATCACGCAGTATATAACGTCTAGACGTTTATCATAAAAATATTGAAACCACAGTCAGAGGGTTAAGGAAATGTAAAACCACATTTTTAAATTGCAGATGTATGCCTTAATCTGGTTTCAATCACATATTTTAACATTACAGACATTTTAATCACACGTAACTGTAACTTTTCTTCGTCGTACCTTCGAATAACATAACTATTGCTGCGAACACTTTCAGTTATTCTCAAAATTTCAAGACTTTTTAGAGGATTTCATGAGTGTCCGCTTGCCCAACCACCTACTCTGCCAGATCGCAAGCAATTTGTAGTCACTTTACCAGTTCAGAAAAAGCTCAAGTATCATTTGCCGCTGCTTTAACGAAGTGATATCAGTTGTGGTAAAAGGAAAATTAAATTAAGGAGGCCGTTTTTTATTAAGGTCGTCGTAACAGTACACTGTGAACAAACGGATAAGTAAAACACTAGCGCCTTTTATCGCCACGTAAGTCACGATGGAAAAGTGAACTGTAGGCGTCAGAAAGTCTGCTATTAGTCGTACTTCACATTCAGCCAGCGTTTCGGGTGGCATACTGGAAGTGTAACGAAGACAACAGAGAATCGTTGCCAACACTCAGCGACGTGATTGGCTATTATGCAGCGGTGATACAATGTGACGTGATGCGACTAGCCGGCGGCGATAAATGAAGCGGCTTTCACTTGTCATCTAATGAATTCCACACATAATCACTACTGCGAAAAAATGCCCCTACCGCAGCACAAAAAAGGCGAATATGCTCCTGTTTAAAAGACCCTGAAAAGTGGGTTACCACCTGCCTCGTTCTACATTTCTCAACACCTTTAAAAATTTTCCTAAAAATTTAGGCATGGAAATATATTCGCGCTCTTTTAATATACAACTCAATTCTCACAGCCACACGTTACCGTAAGTCACTCACACGCTATAAGTCACTCATATCCATCCACTTTCACTTGCCCATTTTCACTTACTCATTCCTCCCAGCTCACTGTTAATATCTCTCTGTCTCTCTCTCTAATTGCAACTGTCTTCTGTCTAAAGGCCACAGTCGCCTTTGTTCTCTTCAACTACTACAGTGCCCTCTTACTGTCACTGAGTCCCTCTTGCTCTCTCTTACTGCTACTCTCTCAATCACTCTTCCTCACTGCTGCTGCCTCGTAGCACTGTCACCATCTCTCTCATTCTCATTGTCACATACCCTGTCTCTGATTATCACTGGCTACCATCCTTCCACTTCCTCCTTTATATTCCTCTCCCACTGTCACTTCCTCTTTCTGTCTGTTCCCAGCACTGTCAACTACTTTGCACTGTCATTGTTTTCAGCTCTTCCTCTCGCACTGCCATTACCTCCTTCGCTCTTCCTATACCATAGCCTATGTCTACTGTCTTCCAATATACAGGGCGTAGCAAAAAAATCATTCGATTTGGTACATCTGTATTTCTGAAACTAATAAACATATACAATGAATTTTGTTTTTTGATGAACGGGAAACTCAAAAAGTTCTCTTTACCTTATCATAGGTTTTTAGTACGCTCCCCTTTAGATACATGGCATATGTTAGTGTGGTATTCAAATTGTTCCGTTACATCTTCAACAGCTGCTGTTATGCGATATCTCAGTTCAATTCATTGTTGCTGGTAACGGAGACACATGTCCGGAGTATTTCATAAACTCCACAAGAAATAATCATATACGGTCAGATCCGGTGACCTTGGAGGCCACTAATGTAAGGCTGAAACATTTGTTCCAGTGCGACCGATCCAATGTTCAGTAATCCCTCGATTTAAAAATTCCCACACTTCCAGATGCCAGTGCGACGGTGCCCCATTCGGTTGGTAAATGAAGCCATACTGTGGTAAAACAAACTTTGGCAAAGGAAAGTTCTCAAGCAGTCGACGAATGTTCTTACTGTGACAGTGTTCTCGGCAAAGAAACAGCACAAAACACATTAAATTTGAGAGAGTCCCTCTGATGTTGCAGAACTTCATGTTGTTGTTCCGTACCTCATATTCTCACATTATGATGGTTAACTTTTCCATTTAAATGGAATTTTGCCTCGTCACTAAACACTGAGAATTGAAGAAAACTGTCATCGTCCGTCGCGCCAAGAACGAAATGACAGAACTTCACCCGTTGTTGTTTGTCACCTTCACGAAGAACTTGCAGTAGCAGAATTTTGTATGGTTTCATGTGTAAACATCGACGTAACACAAGCCAGACGAACATCGGGGACATGTTGAGCTGTCGAGCTGCACGGTGAACGGATTTCTGCGGACTCCTTGTGATACTATGGCAGAAGTGTTTGACATCTGCCGGCCGAAGTGGCCTTGCGGTTAAAGGCGCTGCAGTCTGGAACCGCAAGACCGCTACGGTCGCAGGTTCGAATCCTGCCTCGGGCATGGATATTTGTGATATCCTTAGGTTAGTTAGGTTTAACTAGTTCTAAGTTCTAGGGGACTGATGACCATAGATGTTAAGTCCCATTGTGCTCAGAGCCATTTGAGCCTTAACCTAAGCTGGACAAAGCTTGTAATACAATTTGACTCTGCACTGTAGGAGAGTGGCACAAATATCAACCTTTTCTATGTAAACCAATACTCCCTAGCCCCAGTGGTATAGAGAACACTTGACCCTACTTTTATATCGCCACAGAATCCGACGTATGAGTCTCTAAAGAATCCTCTTTTCATGCGCGGCGTCTTGGAACATCATTAGGCAGCGAATGTTGTCTCATGCTTTGCAATACCAACTACACTCTTCATAAAATTATCTCTTTAGTCCGTAACTTTTCCCCAATTTTTGCGTGTGGTAAGTTACACACTAGATATTTCAAACAAGGTCATCACAACTAACATTTCGTGACTGATAATTTCGATCAAGGTATTGAACTTGCAAAAGAATACTTACAAGGGAACCTCCCCATCGCACCCCCCTCAGATTTAGTTATAGATTGGCACAGTGGATGGGCCTTGAAAAACTGAACACAGATCAATCGAGAAAACGGGAAGACGTTGTGTGGAAATATGAAAAATATAAGCAAAATATAAAAACTGAGTAGTCCATGCGCAAGATAAGCAACATCAAGGACCCTGTGCGTTCAGGAGCGCCGTGGTCCCGTCGTTAGCGTGAGGAGCTCCGGAACGAGAGGTCCTTGGTTCAAGTCTTCCCTCGAGTGAAAAGATTCCTTTCTTTATTTTCGCAAAATTATGATCTGTCCGTTCGTTCATTGACGTCTCTGTTCACTGTAACACGTTTAGTGTATGTGTTTTGCGACCGCACCGCAAAACCGTGCGATTAGTAGACGAAAGGACGCGCATCTCCAATGGGAACCGAAAACATTTGATCGCAAGGTCATAGGTCAACCGATTCCTCCACAGGAAAACACGTCTGATATATTCTATACGACACTGGTGACGGCATGTGCGTCACATGACGGGAATATGTTGTCGACCCACCTAACTTGTACACTTGGCGAACGGGTAAAAAGGTTCTTCTCCCTTGCCCGATTTAGGTTTTCTTGTGAATGTGATAATCATAAATTAAATTACACTTTTCCCGCGATTAAGGACTTGAAACAAGGACCTCTCGTTCCGCAGTTGCTCACGCTAACCTCGGGACCACGGCGTTCCTGAGCTCACTTTATCCTTGATGTTGCCTCCCTCATCTTGCGGATGGACTACTCTGTTCGTATATTTTGCTTAATTTTTTCATAGTTTCACACAACTTCTTCCTGTTTTCTCTATTGATCTGTGTTCAGTTTTTCAAGGCTTATCCACTGTACCAACTTATAACTAAATCTGAGGGGGGAGGGGGGGGGGCGATTCGGAGGTGCCCCTGTTAGTTGCAAATATATTCCTCCGCAGTAAATGTACGTCATTATTTTATCATCTGATAGCCTGAAGGTAGGACGGTCTTTCTGTGTTGTTATGCTGCACCTTCTCATCCTCCACAGTAGAAGGAGGATAAAGCGTCGAATTAAAGTTCACGAAAAATGCGCACGGCACTCTGTATTTATACAACACCGCCGTTTGTTTTTTCGAGCTCATTCGTACCTCTCTGCGTAACGTCGCTTTGTTTTACTATGAAGAGTCAGTTTATGAGTGGTGAACTAGCTTTTGGTGTGTTGCTCTGCCAATGAAATAACTTTTGGCTATTTAAAGCTTTTAGTTCGCGCTAGGACATGCTTGGCGGACTGCTGAAAAACCACAGTTTCCCATGATCTAGTCCGTAAGAACAAAGTTATATTACTTTCGAGATCATTACAGTGCAACTCCGTTACAACTGATGCAGTTGATCATATCATATCCTTAACAATGGAGTTGGGTTTAATTTAAGAAGTGCGACTCCACCACTGAGTTTGTAACGTCTTCTGCTGAGACAATTACTGGGTTTTTCTCTACCTATTGTTTCAATAGTTCGCATGGCACGGCTCCATATTATGCAACAACAAAGCTTGCGCAAGAGTTAAGCATGCTAACTTCAGTTAATTTTACTAAATAGTCAGAAGAAGGTAACAGCCCTTGGGGTTCTCCTGTAAACTCGGTCCCTTTATTCTGCTGATGAACACTCTGAAAAAAAAACGTAGCAGATATCTTCTCAGCGCTCTTGTGGTCGCTCCACAGCAATCACACTGAAGCGAGCACCTGTCGAAGATCAAAGAAAGCACGGGACGAATGCGAAATTCGCAGACTCTTTCAGCTTTCAAAGTCGAAGAGAAAAGGATCTGACAGTTTTTATCTTTCATTTGCTGACAACTCAGTTTACCACGAGAAACCGCCACTCACTGTGACACTGAAATTATTTGAAAAGTCAGGCAAAGGAAATTCATTAAATATCTGAAGAAATTTCTACTGTTATTCTTGTGAAGCGTGCCGAATCCATGTTAGCGGACTCTGATGCCGGGGAACTGAAATTTTATTACTAGCGACGAACTTTATTGAGGTCACTGAACGCCCGATTGATTACGTCAAACATTCAAGAGTAAAATAATTTCTCTGTCCCAGATGCTACTCCAGGCGGGTGTAAAATGCATGTGCGCAACGGAAAATATTGAACGCTAAAACGATTATTTGGCCCTGTCTGACTGCCTCCTGAAGCAGATCTTAGGATCTCTTAATGGTCTTTAACATATAAATTACAACCTCTACATTAAGGCAACCAATACTACCAAATCATAAACGTTGTTTCTCATTATACATTTATTGTAGATTAAAACAACCCTTTATATTACAATTGTCTATATTTTCTAACTAAATTGCTGATCAATTGCTCAACTCTGCCCCTTTTTATGGCCACGCGATCTAACATAAATAACGTGAAATGACTGACATCATCTACGTACCAAACACTAGAAGACACTACTTTCAAAGATGATCTACGATGGTGTGGAACCTTAGTGGAAATAAACTAGCGCGATCACAGCTGTTTAGCTTTATAGCCCTAATAAGCCGAAGCAATTAGCAACATGACCGTATGTACTGCGTCCAGTTCGTGAGAGTGATGGTTCTCTTACACGTCTGCGACGATGGAAGAACTCCAGCCACAATATAAAACTCTTTCAAACACTAGGACGTCAAAATCCTCTGACTAATATACTCTAATACTGATCCCTCCTCTCAGTGTTCTACAGACGAGAAACGCGAACTCCAAGTCACAAGGATGGAGTTTAAATAACGTCTCAACGTAAGTATAGGCAGAACAAGTGCTCTCAATCACTGAACGCAGCACACTCAATGACGACTTCCAACCCAGAGGCAAGGTCCAGAATCGTATAAGTTCACAACAGTACAGTGCCTAACCATTATAACTATAAAGGACAGCAAGTCCATCTGTACCAACAACCTAGCCGGCCGGTGTGGCTGAGCGGTTCTAGGCGCTTCAATCTGGAACCGCGCGACCGCTACGGTCGCAGGTTCGAAACCTGCCTCGGGCATGGAAGTGTGTGTTGTCCTTAAGTTAGTTAGGTTTAAGTAGTTGTAAGTTCTAGGGGATTGATGACCTCAGATGTTAAGTCTCATAGTGCTCAGAGCCATTTGAAGCATTTGAACCAACAACCTGATACTGAGCGACCGTCACACATGGGCGCTCAAACATAGAAGACCCCTTCCTCTACACTGCTGGCTTCCCAGCAAGACTCGGCTCCCCTCCCTCGTGACTGCAGAAGGCGAATCGTGTTCTCAAAACACCGCAATATTCTCCCTCTCTACAGATTATTCCGAACGCTGACCAACCATATTTTAGTCTGTAGTCCAGGGCGGAAAGTTAGTGAGGGAATGCCTGTACTTGTACAATGGTACACTTCTGAGTAATAATCCTTGGAAATAACCCAGCCTGCGTGGTTTCCGAGGTGATGCTTTCTCGTTCCTCTCAGCTGCGTCCAAGTATTGCGGAGTTCCCGGTTATCCTTCTGGTTCCTCTACAAAACAAGCTGGCCGCGACTCTATTGTGCTCCAGCGCTCAGGTGCCCCACCATCCATCTAGATACTTCCTGTGTTTAAGCAGGACCAACACAACTGTGCGGGCCTTCAACCCAGGGCTTGAGTTCCGCCTGCCATTTTATCTCCTCTGGCGTTCCAACCTCCACTAGTATAGGCAATCATTCATTACACCGTTTTGGTAATAACGACACTCCAGCACCTTTCATGCAAAAGCGTTAACAATTACATACAAGGCGTGGGTGATAATGTCAGTCTCTTTAAATATTCGTACAGGGTGTTTCAAAAATGACCGGTATATTTGAAACGGCAATAAAAACTAAACGAGCAGCGATAGAAATACACCGTTTGTTGCAATATGCTTGGGACAACAGTACATTTTCAGGCGGACAAACTTTCGAAATTACAGTAGTAACAATTTTCAAAAACAGATGGCGCTGCAAGTGATGTGAAAGATATAGAAGACAACGCAGTCTGTGGGTGCGCCATTCTGTACGTCGTCTTTCTGCTGTAAGCGTGTGCTGTTCACAACGTGCAAGTGTGCTGTAGACAACATAGTTTATTCCTTAGAACAGAGGATTTTTCTGGTGTTGGAATTCCACCGCCTAGAACACAGTGTTGTTGCAACAAGACGAAGTTTTCAACGGAGGTTTAATGTAACCAAAGGACCGAAAAGCGATACAATAAAGGATCTGTTTGAAAAATTTCAACGGACTGGGAACGTGAGGGATGAACGTGCTGGAAAGGTAGGGCGACCGCGTACGGCAACCACAGAGGGCAACGCGCAGCTAGTGCAGCAGGTGATCCAACAGCGGCCTCGGGTTTCCGTTCGCCGTGTTGCAGCTGCGGTCCAAATGACGCCAACGTCCACGTATCGTCTCATGCGCCAGAGTTTACACCTCTATCCATACAAAATTCAAACGCAGCAACCCTCAGCGCCGCTACCATTGCTGCACGAGAGACATTCGCCAACGATATAGTGCACAGGATTGATGACGGCGATATGCATGTGGGCAGCATTTGGTTTACTGACGAAGCTTATTTTTACCTGGACGGCTTCGTCAATAAACAGAACTGGCGCATATGGGGAACCGAAAAGCCCCATGTTACAGTCCCATCGTCCCTGCATCCTCAAAAAGTACTGGTCTGGGCCGCCATTTCTTCCAAAGGAATCATTGGCCCATTTTTCAGATCCGAAACGATTACTGCATCACGCTATCTGGACATTCTTCGTGAATTTGTGGCGGTACAAACTGCCTTAGACGACACTGCGAACACCTCGTGGTTTATGCAAGATGGTGCCCGGCCACATCGCACGGCCGACGTCTTTAATTTCCTGAATGAATATTTCGATGATCGTGTGATTGCTTTGGGCTATCCGAAACATACAGGAGGCGGCGTGGATTGGCCTCCCTATTCGCCAGATATGAACCCCTGTGACTTCTTTCTGTGGGGACACTTGAAAGACCAGGTGTACCGCCAGAATCCAGAAACAATTGAACAGCTGAAGCAGTACATCTCATCTGCATGTGAAGCCATTCCGCCAGACACGTTGTCAAAGGTTTCGGGTAATTTCATTCAGAGACTACGCCATATTATTGCTACGCATGGTGGATATGTGGAAAATATCGTACTATAGAGTTTCCCAGACCGCAGCGCCATCTGTTGTTGAAAATTGTAACTACTGTAATTTCGAAAGTTTGTCTGCCTGAAAATGTACTGTTGTCCCAAGCGTATTGCAACAAACGGTGTATTTCTATCGCTGCTCGTTTAGTTTTTATTGCCGTTTCAAATATACCGGTCGTTTTTGAAACACCCTGTATATACGATGTACAACCTATCAAATGATACCTAATTGTGGTTGCAGATCACAGCAAAGTATATGAATGAGTGCTTGTAAGGTGCGAAATTATAGCGACCTTACATCTGTAATGAAATGATACTTTTCATACAAAGACAGTAGCTAGTTCTCGAAAGAACAGTTACTGTTGATGCCCGTGCAGCTTTTCCCTAGAATAAATGATGACTAACTGACAACCTCAGCTGTCGACAGGTGTTGTTGTTATACCTCGATGTGGACAGCTGAAAATGTGTGCCCCGACCGGGACTCGAACCCGGGATCTCCTGCTTACATGGCAGACGCTCTACCCATCTGAGCCACCGAGGACACAGATGAATAGGGCGACGGCACGGACTTATCCCTTGCACGCTTCCTGTGAGACTCACATTCCATGTAAGCAGGAGATCCCGGGTTCGACTCCCGGTCGGGGCACACATTTTCAGCTGTCCACATCGAGGTATAACAACAACACCTGTGGGCAGCTGAGGTTGTCAGTTAGTCATCATTTATGATTCTTTTGCTGTATTGAAACTATACTTTCTTCCAACACAATTTAACAAAGATTCGGATTCAAACACACATGTTGTGGATCTTATAAAATTAATTTTTCCTTGGGATGTATGAGTTTCAACTTCATTTACATAATGATAGAAGCTGAAGAACTGAATTAAAATTTGTGTCACAGCTAGGAATTGAACCGAGGTGTTCTGCTTACTAAGCAAATGTGTTAACTGCTACACCACAGTAGCAGTAGAGGTAACTAACCTGTGTGGGTTACACTAGTCCAATGCGCTCGATTAAACACACTTTAATTCACACCATCAGCCTATTTTCCTCTTCTTAAACTGTCAGTATTGCCGAAACTCTCCGGTAATGGAGATGATGATTACATAAGATCTATAGATCACCTATGTCTGAGGTCCAGGCACAGCTGCTGTGATTTTTCTACTAGTGCTTATCAATGTAGCACGAACATAATGAAGTAACAGCAGATTCAGATCAAAACATTTCTGACAAAATAAAAGAAATAACCAGATACTTAGAAAATAGTTATCACACAAATGTCATAAATGAAGGCGATGGAAATTTCATAAGTATTCCATAAGAGGGAACCAACCCGACCACAAAATTAAACTCAGATGACAGAAGCTATTGGATAGCGGTATCCACATATATAGATGGCGACAGTACATAAGGCGACGTACACAAGGTATAAAAGGCCAGTGCATTGGCGGAGACATCATTTGTACTCAGCTGGTTCATATGAAAGTTTTCCGACGTGACTGTGGCCGCACGAAGGAAATCAATAGACTTTGAACGCGGAATGGTAGTTGAAGCTAGACGGATGGGACATTCCATTTCGGTAATCGTTAGGTAACTCAATATTATGAGATACACTCACTGTGTCAAGATGTGCGTAGAATACCACATTTCAGGCATTATCTCTCACTATGGACAACGCGGTGGCCGACGGCCTACACTTAATGACCAAGAGCAGGGGCTTTTGCGTAGAGGTATCAGTGTTAAAGACAAGGAACCCTGCATGAAGTAACTACAGAAATCAATGTGGGACGCACGACGTACGTATCCGTTAGTGCAGTGCGGCGAAAGTTGCCGTTAACGGGCTGCGGCAGCAGACGACAGACGAGAGTGGCTTTGCTAACAGCACGATGTCGACATCGACTGAAGCGCCTCTCCCGGGCTCGTGACTATATTGGTTGGACGCTACGCCAATGGAAAACCGTTGCCTGGCCACATGAATCCGGATTTCAGTGCGACTCCACCAAGCCATTGCCCCAAGTTTGTCAACAAGGCATTAGGCTAGCAGGTGGTGGGTCCAAAGTGGTGTGGGCGGTGTTTTCATGGAATTAACCCAGTCCTCCGGGTGTTCGTCTACTTCGAGACCATTTGCAGCCGTTCAGGGACGTTACGTTCCCAAACAACGATGGGCTTTTTATGATGACAACGCGCCTTGTCACCGGGGCACAATTATTCGCAAATGTTTTGAAGAACATTTCGGGTAATTCGTGCAAGTGATTTGGTTACCCAGATCGCCCGACATGAACCCCATCGAACATTAACGGGATGTAATAGATTGGTTAGCTCGTGCACAAAATCTTGCACCGGCAACACTTCCGCAATTATGGGCGGCTATAGAGTCAGTATGGCTTAATTTTTCTGCAGTGGACTTCCAACGCCTTATTGAGTCCATGCCTCGCTGAGATAAGATGCTGCTCAAAAGGAGGTCCGACACAATATTAGGAGGGGCCCTGTGATATTGGACACCTCAGTGTAGTATTCACTGATGATACAAACACGTAAGTTTAATAATACCATAGAGAGTCTTCTTCTTCTTTTGCACTTCACGCATAATGCCTGTGGCTGTTAACGATGACTCTCTCTTCCTTGGTCATGCTAGACTGCTTCGGCTTACCGGAATACAATTTACGTCTTCATATTCCTTTCTTACGTTAAACAAGTTTAATTCCTTCTGTATCAGATGAACACGTTTTAAAATACAGGCGATGGTTTTGCTGTTAATTATAGAAGATTTAATGTATTAACACAAAGAGAATGAAACTGTTTATTGATTCACATCCCAACAAATTCAGCAAATTATTAGACCTTTTACAATAGAAAGAATGTTTCCCAGTAGATTCCAGACGAACTGAATTTCGGCTATTTATGCAACAAGTGCAAAATGACGAAAGTCGCGAATGTTGCTGCAGCCCATTGGATGCAAAATATTGTTCAGACTCAAATATGGCAGGTATATTCATGCTCATGAATTAAGGATAATGCTGATAGATGGTGAAACTACGCTCTGGTGGGCGCTTTGCGGGCTTAAATCGCCTCGGGGTATGACCCTGCGGTGCATTTGACCTGCGGTCGTCGCATGGTGGCGCTGCCAGCAGTCCACATACGCAGAAGTATGTTGGTGCATGTTAGAGTGCGGTGCAGCGAGTAAGTGAGCAGGCGTTTTCAGACGTGCTGATGGCTCAAAGAACACATATTGATGACGTTATAAGGGGTAGAATACTAGGGCGACTTGAGGCTGGTCAAACACAGCTGGTCGTAGCATGGGCCCTCCGTGAGCCACAAAGTGTGATCTCAAGATTAGGGCAACGATTCCAGCAGACAGGAAACGTCTCCAGGCGCTACAGTTCGGGACGTCCACAGTGTACAACACCACAAGAAGACCGATATGTCACCATCAGTGCCCGCAGACGGTCACGGAGTACTGCAGGTAGCCTTACTCGGGACCTTACCACAGCCACTGGAACTATTGTCTCAAGACACACAGTCTACAGACGACTGAACGCACATGGTTTATTCGCCTGGAGACCTGCAAGGTGCATTCCACTGATCCCCTGGTCACAGGAGAGCCCGTAAAGCCTGGTGACAGGAACACAGTACATGATCATTGGATCAGTGGTTCCAGGTTATGTTCACAGACGAGTCCAGGTATAGTCTGAACAGTGATTCTCAGCGTGTTTTCATCTGGCATGAACCAGGAACCAGATACTACCCCTCAATTTCCTTGAAAGGTACCTGTATGTAGGTCGTGATTTGATGGTGTGGAGTGGCATTATGATTGGTGCACGTTCACCCCTGCATGTCTTTGACACAGGAACTGTGACACGTCAGGTGTATCGGGACGACATTTTGCACCAGTATGTCCGCCTTTTCATGGGTGCTGTGGGTCCCACCTTCCTCCTAATCGATGATCACGCACGGCCCCACCGAGCTGCCATCGTGGAAGAGTACCTTGAAACAGAAGATATCAGGCGAATGGTGTGGCCTGCCTGTTCTCCAGACCTAAACCCCATCGATCACGTCAGGGATGCCCTGCACATCTTGCAACCCCTACGACACTTCAGGAGCTCCGACAGGCACTGGTGCAAGAATGGGAGGCTATGCCGCAGCAGCTGCTCGACCACCTGATCCAGAGCATGCCAACCCGTTGTGCGGCCGGTGTATGTGTGCATGGTAATCATATTCCATATTGATGTCGGGGTACATGCGCAGGAAACAGTGGCGTTTTGTAGCATATGCGTTTTGGACGGTTTTCTCAACTTATCACCAATATCGTGGACTTACAGATCTGTGTCATGTGTGTTCCGTATATGCCTATGCTATTAGTGCCAGTTTTGTGTAGTGCTACGTTGTGTGGCATCACATTCTGCAATTATCCTTAATTTAAGAGCATGAGGGTAGATCACGCAGTAGGATGATAAATACACTGCGCAACACAATTAAGGAATCCCTTCTCCGAAGCCACGTAATTATCTCCTATTCCGACACTGAAATTTTAAAGTGGGGTCAAACGTGACTTCAACCTCTTACGTAACGCTGCAACAGCGTTGCGCCCTATGACGACGCGCTCAGTCTCGACGACGCTTCGAACAGCAACGTGTCGACACACGTGGAAAATAGGCCACAGCGCAGAAGTTGAGGTGACTCGTAAGGTGGGTCAATGATGCCACTGTACCACCAAATTTCACTACCATTCTGGCCAAGGCCATCGTGGGTGTGTCACACGATGGGAAGGCAGTGCCTATGCTATTGGAGAGGTAGGAGTTTGACTACCTCTCCCTAACCCACATTTCTCGCCTTGCTTTCACAGCTCTGAGATGGAGGTCAGAACCGCGACTCCCAGCATTGAAATCACGCGATTTTCTTCAGGGAGGCCAAGGGAAACACTTCAGATAAACTGCCGCTCAGAATCGATACGAGATGGGTTCAGGGTGTGGCACAAAGGGCGCCAATGGGACCACCCGTTTCCTTGGAACGTTGATTTCAGCACATTCCGTCGTCGATAACGACAGTTCCTATTATAATGAGCAACATGACAAAGGTCTTGACAATATAAATACGGTATTGCAGTACCTGTGTCATTCTGAATTACAATGCAAAGTTCCTCTGGACATGCATGCATACATATAAAATTTTGGGTCTGGTTGTGAATCGTGCACGGATAGCCAAATGGTAAGTCGAGATAAGCGGCACAAATTTTCACTGTCGTCATTCCGTTCTACAGCTGATGGTTGTCCTTATTCGCAATTGCAGATACATTTCACGTATTTCATAACAGCTGTAGTCGAGTCAGTGACTGTTCCTTAGGACAGGCACGCTTGTCGAAAGGAACTTTGCATCGTAATTCAGAATAACTCAGGTATTCAAATATCGTATTTATCCGCCGACACCGAGCAAGTGACTTACAAGTAAAATGTCTCGCCTGCACGAGAATATACGTAATGGGCGTACGAGTACTGGTTGTAGACACGTTGATGACGACATATGGAAGTTTGGGTCAGGCTGTAAGTAGTGCACCGAAAGCCAAATGGTAAGGCGACCGCTCGCGATAAGAGGGAAATCTTGGTTCGAGTCTCAGTCCGGTACAAATTTTCATAGTCGTCATTCCATTCTTAAGCTAATGGTTGTCAGTAGTCACAACTGCTAATACATTTCATGTAACAATATAAATGTGACATAGTCATGTAGGAGGCTGGGGACGACTGATATAATAATCAGCAGCTCTGCATTCAGATTGGCTGTGTCGCAATGGTGAAAGTCAAATATCGGGCAAGGAATGACTTTATTGCTCATACGACGCGTTTCGGAATTTATCCATAATCAAATATCCAGGAGCGATTCCCGCATATGGATACAGAGTTTCCAGTTGTATGTGAAACACACATTCGCAGGGTTTTACTATTGCGACCCAGTTAGCTTGAATGCAAAACAACCTTTTCAACTGCTGACACGCTCAAGACACTTCAATCCTTCTCTACGTACACTGTGGGGCTACTTCCCTCTTCGCCGGCCGCGGTGGCTGAGCGGTTCTAGGCGCTTCAGTCCGGACCCGCGCGACTGCAACGGTCGCAGGTTCGAATCCTGCCTCGGGCATGGATGTGTGTGATGTCCTTAGGTTAGTTAGCTTTAAGTAGTTCTAAGTTCTAGGGGACTGATGACCTCAGATGCTAAGTCCCATACTACCCACAGCCATTTCAACCACTTCCCTCTTCAACGTGATCTCACCCCCTTGAACAGCAGCATGACTGCAGTTTTTGCTCTCCTGTTGAGTTTAAAACACCTAGAGACCAATCAAATCCAGTTTATGAAATCTGAATTGATCCAAGGAGCAAAAGGTGCATACACACATTCAGCTCTCCTGTTTCGTGCCCTGCTGTGGTGTGATCTCTGTAGGGAGCGACATTGATGCAGGTGTGAATAAAACGGCAAAGGGTCCCACTAAAAGAGTGGTTCCCAATATATCTGAGTCCATTACCCCTGATTTGTATCAAATATTGGATAACACCTGCTCCACCCTCACCATCACCAAGATTATTCTTTGGCTCACTCATTTTTAAAGTGAGGAAGATAAATGATATTTTTGGGGCTATTTTATTAAAACATGAGCTAACGCATGAATGAGACAGTTGGTACTGCTTATTTCTAACAAACTTAAAAATTCAGAATACATCGTAAGTGCTACCAATGAGGTGCAACAATAAAATAATGAGACTGATTTTCTTTGCCAGATGTGGCAACCCTGCAGGCTTGCGTAGGCACAATATCTTTGACCACGGTCAATAATCTGCTTCTAGTCCAAGCGGCACATTGATGCAACTGTTCAGTCGTGAGTTGCGCTGTAATAAGTTAACGTGTGTTTGTGTCTCTCGTCACAGAAATGGGACCGCATAATATTGCGCAACGGTATGCCATTTCTTTTTGCGTTAAACTGGGTGAAAACGCGACTACAACTTACAATAAACTTCAGAAGGCTTTTGGAGAAGAGATCATGTCAAGAGCTCAAGTTTTGCGTTGGCATAAAATGTTTAGTGAAGGCAGAACGAATGTGGAAGATGAAGACTCCATTGGACGACCATCAACCTCACGGACGGTGTCAACTTGGCCAGGGTGTGTGAACTCGTATGATCTGATCAAAGATTATCAGTGAAAATGATTGCAGAAGAACTGGACATCAATCAAAAAACGGTTTGTCTAATAATAACTGAAGATCTTGGTATGAGAAAGATTTGAGCAAAAATGGTCCCAAAAATCTCACACCACAACAGCGAGAAACACGGAAAAATGTGGCAGTCGATCTGTTAGAGCAAACGGAAATCAATCCAGAATTGTTGAGCCGTGTTATCACTGATGATGAAAGGTATTTTTTTCAGTACGATCCAGAGACAAAACGCCAAAGTTCGCAATGATGCTCAAAGCGATCACCCAGAGCAAAAACAGCTCGCATGTTATCAAAGTCAAAAGTAAAATGCATGCTTGTGTGCTTGTGTGATTCCAAGGGAATTGTTCATAAAGAGTGGGTGCCTCCTGGACAAACAGTTAACCAATATTACTACAAAGACTTAGTAAAACAGTTCTTCGCGTCCGTGCCAACATCACGATAATGCGACATTCCATACTGCTCTCTCAGTACAGCAATTTTTAACCTCAAAACAAATTTCAGTACTATCACAGCCACCTTATTCACCAGGTATCGCTCCGTGCGACGTTTTTCTATTTCCAAGAGTCAAAACGGCGGTCAAGTGACCCAATTTTCGAAAAACACAAGATGTCCAAAAAGCTGTGACGAGGGTCTTGGAGGATATTACAGAAGATGAATTCCAGAAATGTTACCATCAATGGCAGAAGTGCTGGAACAAGTGTGTGCAATCAGAAGGGAACTACTCTGAAGGAGACAACACTAAACTTGACTAAAAAGGTAAGCAACATTTTTTTTTTCACATCAGTCTCATTACTTTATTGTCGCACATCGTACATCTCCTCCTCGCAACAGAAAACTAGCTATCCACATTGAGGGCAGGCAATTGTTACAGATCATTTTTCCCCTGCACCACTCTTCTCTTTGGCGACAGTTGCTCCACTAACTTTCACACTCCTACAAAATCAACCAAATTACAATTTCTGCACTACATTTAGGCATTCTGTTTGTAAAACACTTAATTGATGGACTCCTTGCTTCTGAACTGGCAGAGATTGGAGCACTTCAGGCTACCGATACTTTCATTTGGTCATTGTCACTGATAAAAAACATATTAGTTGGTCTAGGGTTATCGTCTTGGAATTGTAGTCAAAACGTTCTCGGTCCCGCGTTCGAATCCCGCTAATTCTTAAATTTTGAGTGACAATCAGCGTTGACGGCCGAAGACCTCCGGCACAAGAAGTCATCCTCGTTCTGCCAACGGCCTTGTCAAAGAGGGCGGAGGAGCGGATAGAGGTTCAGGGTACTCTCTTGTCCTAGGGGTGGGAAATTGCCCCTAAAGGCGGAAGAATCAGCAATGATCAACGACATGAGGATTCAGAAGGCAATGAAAACAACTGCATTAAAGACACGTAATGTGTATCCGCAGAACATGTGACCTGTAATTGAAAAAGTGTCATGGCGATCTCTCCATTGGCAAAAGATTCCCCCATTCGGATCTCTGGGAGGGGACTGCCAAGGGGGAGGTTACCATGAGAAAAAGAATGAATAATCAACAGAAGGATAACGTTCTATGAGTCGGGGCGTGGAATGTCAGAAACTTGAATATGGTAGGGAAACTAGAAAATCTGAGTACGAACATGCAAAGGATCAATCTAGATGAAATGGAAAGAAAACAAGGATTTCTGGTCAGATGAGTATAGGATAATATCAACAGTAGCAGAAAATGGTACAACGGTAGTAGGATTCGTTGTGAATACGAAGGTAGGGCAGAGAATGTGTTACTGTGAATAGTCCAGTGATAGGGTTGTCCTTATCAGAATCGGCAGCAAACCAACACCGACAACGACAGTTCAGGTATACATGCCGACGTCGTAAGCTGAAGATGCGATAAAGTATATGAAGATA
The DNA here is from genome assembly GCF_023898315.1 of Schistocerca nitens. NCBI lineage: Eukaryota > Metazoa > Arthropoda > Insecta > Orthoptera > Acrididae > Schistocerca > Schistocerca nitens. The sequence continues at coordinate 256,937,373 of NC_064618.1, forward strand.
CTGGAAGGGTAATACAGTACGTAAAGCGAGATAAAAATCTAATAGTCATGGGCACTGGAATGCAAAAAAAAAAAAAAAAATGGTGCAAATTGCTCTGAGCACTATGGGACTTAACATCTGTGGTCATCAGTCCCCTAGAACTTAGAACTACCTAAACCTAACTAACCTAAGGACATCACAGACATCCATGCCCGAGGCAGGATTCGAACCTGCGACCGGAGCGGTCACGCGGTTCCAGACTGAAGCGCCTTTAACCGCACGGCCACACCGGCCGGCACACTGGAATGCAGTTGTAGGGGAAGGAGCAGAAGAAAACGTTACGGTGGAATATGGCCTTGGGACAAGAAAGGAGAGAGGAGAAAGACTAATTGCAATCTGTAACAAATTTGAGCTAGTAATATCGAATACTCTGTTCAAGAATCACAAGAGGAGGAGGCATACTTGGAAAAGGCCGGGAGATACGGGAAGATTTCAATTAGATTGCATCATGGTCAGACAGAGATTCCGAAATCAGATACTGGATTGTAAGGCATAGCTAGGAGCAGATAGAGACTTAGATCATAATATAATAGTGATTAACAGTAGGCTGAAGTTTAAGACATGAGTCAAGTAGTATTAATACGCAAAGGAGTGGGGATACGGAAGCACTAAGGAATGACGAGATACGCTTGAAGTTCTGTAAGACTATAGATACAGCAATAAGGAATAGCTCAGTAGGCAGTACAGTTGAAGAAGAATGGACAGCTCTAAAAAGGGCAATCACAGAAGTTGGAAAGAAAAACTTAAGTACAAAATAGGTAACTGCGAAGAAATCATGGGTAACGGAAGAAATACTTCAGTTGATCGATGAAAGAAGGAAGTACAAAAATACTCCAGGAAACTCATGAACACAGAAATAAAAGTCGCTCAGGAATGAAATAAATAGGAAGTGCAAGAAAGCTAAGACGAAACTACTGCATTAAAAATGTAAAGAAATCGAAAAAAGAAATGATTGTCGGAAGGACAGACTCAGCATACATGAAAGTAAAACAAACTTCGGTGACTTTAAAAGCAAAGGTGATAACATTAAGAGTGCAACTGGAATTCCAGTTCTAAACGCAGAGGATAGAGCGGATAGGTGGAAAGAATACACTGAAGGCCTCTATGAGGGGAAGATTTGTCTGATGTGATAGATTAAGAAACAGGAGTCGATTTAGAAGAGATAGGCTTTCCAGTATTAGAATCAGAATTTATAAGAGCTTTGGAGGACTTTAGATCAAATAATGCAGAAGTTAAACATGACATTCCATCAGAATTTCTAAAATCATTGGGGAAGTGGCAACAAAACGACTATTCACGTTGGTGCGTAGAATGTAAGAGTCTGGCGACATACCATCTGACTTTCAGAAAAATATCATCCACATAATTCCGAAGACTGCAATAGCTGACAAGTGCGAGAATTATCGCACATGCATCCAAGTTGCTGACATGAATAATATACAGAAGAATGGAAGGGAAATTTGAGGATGTGGTAGATGGCAGTAGTTTGGCTTTAGAAAAGGTAAAGGCAACAGGTAGGCAATTCTGACGTTGCGGTTGATAGCGAAAGCAAGACTAAAGAAAAATCAAGACACGTTCATAGGATTTGTCGACCTGTAAAAAGTGTTCAACAATGTAAGATGGTGCAAGATGTTCGAAATTCTGAGAAAAATAGGGCTAATCTATAGGGAGACAGGGGTAATATACAGTATGAACAAGAGCCAAAAGGGAATAATAAGAGTGGACGACCAAGAACAAAGTGCTCGGATTAAAAAAGGTGAAAGACAAGGATGTAGTCTTTCTCTCCTATTATTCAGTACAAAAATCGAAAATAAATGAAAGATTCTGGAGGGGAATTAAAATGCAAGGTGAAAGGATATCAATGATACGATTCGCTGATGACATTGCTATCCTGAGTGAAAGTGAAGAAGAGTTACATGATCCGCAGAACGCAATGAGTACAGAATATGGGTTGAGAGTAGATCAGAGAAAGAAGAATTTAATGAGAAGTAGCAGAAATGAGAACAGCGAAATACTTAACATCAGGACTGATGGTCACGAAGTAGATGAAGTTGATGAATTTATCTATTTAGGGAGTAAAATAACCAATGACGGAAGGAGCAAGTAGGACAGCAAAAACAGATTAGCAATGGCAAAAAGGGCATTCTTGGCCAAGAGGAGTCTACTAGTATCAAACATGGACCTTAATTTGAGGAAGAAATTTCTGAGAATATTCGTCTAGAGCACGGTATTGTGCGGTAGTGAAACTTGGACTGATGGAAAATCGGAACACACGAGAATCGACAAATTTGATATGTGGTGCTATAGACAAATGTTGAAAATTAAGTGGACGGATAAGGTAAGGAATGAGCAGGTTCTGCTCAGAATCTGAGAGGAAAGAAATATGTGGAAAACACTGATAAGGAGAAGAAACAGGATGATGGGACACCTATTAAGACAAGAGGAAATGACTTCTATGGTACTAGAGGCAGCTGTAGAGGGCAAAAATTGTAGAGGAAGACGGGGATTGAAATACACCCAGCAAATAATTGAAGACATAGGTTGCAAGTGCCACTCTCAGATGAAGAGGTTGACACAGAAGAGGAATTCCTGGTGGGTTGCAACAAACCAGTCAGACGACTGATGACCCAAAAATAAGGCTCAACAGGAGTATAGTGACCAGTTCATAGATACTTTTGTGTTGTGCATTTCGGTAGTTCGTTTTGGTTGTGAAGTTTCTGGCGTATTTTTGGAACTACCTGCAAAAGGAGATATTTAAATCTATTTGATGCCTTTCTAAATTCTGTTGTCACAGATGTAACTAACTAAATCTTCCCGAATAGTCAACGAAGGCCCAGCGGTACTGACCTCCGCCGTGTCATTCTCAGCTCAGAGGCGTCACTGGATGCGGATATGGAGGAGCATGTGGTCAAAACACTGCTCTCCCGGCTGTATGTCAGTTTCCGAGACCGGAGCCCCTACTTCTCATTCAAGTAGCTCCTCAGTTTGCCTCACAAGAAATAGTGATAATAGCAATGATGTTTCGAAAATAATGAAGCTTCTTGACCGAAACACAATCGAACCCTTTTGGCTTTTTCCCCTAACAAAATTACATTTTACCCTAAGTGGTTAATTACACCAGGTTGACACCATTGATGAAACCCGCCCCCTTTTATTGAGAAGTTGTACCAATACAGAGACAACATGCGAAGTGGACACAGCCGCCTGCAGGTTGGCAACCCCTTTACGCTACTCCGATTCTAGATGACTGCCTGGAAGCCCCTAGGACTACTTCGCAAGTTGTTTCTGTAAAGGAACATTTCTTTAAATATGTCAGCAAAGGCGGGCAGGTGGCACAGAGTGTGTTGCCCAATTTGGGGTCTTAAAGGCACCCTTTGTCATCTTATTCACATATGTGTCAATGTCGCACCTCATAGTGATCACGCCACAAGAACCCAAATCATACAACGCCACGCATTTGCACCATTACAGACGAAGATTGCAAACACTTTTGACCCAAATTGCAGACTTCAGCGTCACAGGTGTGCACAATTACGGGATTTTGTAGAACAAGTACACAGTGTAGTTGCTTTCCGTTCATAAACGGATCACAATATTTTATGTAAGCAAGAACTGGGTTGTAAAAAAGCTCCAAGAATATCAGTAGAGGTACGAAATATGTGAATCCTGGAAGTTGAATGTAATGATAATTTACAGCTGAGTAAACAGTTTAATTCAGAACTTGTTCAAATGGCTCAGAGCACTATGGGACTTAACATCTGAGGTCATCAGTCCCGTAGACTTAGAACTACTTAAACCTAACTATCCATGCCCGAGGCATGATTCGGACCTGAGACCGTAGCAGCCGCGCGGATCCAGACTGAGCGCCTAGAACCGCTTGGCCACCACAGCCGGCAACAGTTTAATTAGCCCTGAAAGTTAAGTACATACTTAAAGTTGGAATTAATGATAGTATACAACTGCATGTGACGTTTAAATAATGCTGATAGTTGGATGTAATGATTTTACACAACTGAATTCAATCTGTGACAGTTGGTCAGAAATAGACAACTGCTAAAGATTAATATAGGTTCCTTTGCCATAAATCGACAGCGAGAAATAACTAAATTCAGTATTCATGTTCTCATATAAGATACGTAACTCCTTCACTTAGATAATTCACTCTGATACACGTCATGTCTCAGAGGATATCCGAACATCATCAATCCGGAGTTACGTCTTCTGTCGATTTTGGTGCTTTTTGTCTCACTTATCACTTCTATCAGCTATAGCATTGATTTATATGTGTGAAAAGTTGCGATGTTGTATCTTGGTTCGGGGACTACGTTACAATATAGGTTCATACTAGTTGAGAACGTCAGCTCAAAGTTCAGAAGCGCGTCAGCTCAAAGTTCAGAAGCGTCCCAGGATTTGAGCTAAGCGAGAAGAGGGAAGTGAGGAGGATTAACTCATATTAGGGAGAAGGGAACTCAAATCATTAGAGAAAAAAAATGAAACTATTGAGAAACTTAACTTAGTAATCGCCAACCACCATATTGACGCAAATTTATAACGCACTGATGTACTGAAGTATAGTTTCTACAAGATTTGTAGATAAAATTTTGTTTTATGACAGGCAACTTTCAGGTACTTGCTAATATTTCCGTTACTCACATTTTAGTAACTTTGTCATTACCAGATGTGCTTCCAGATGCAAGGATAACAGTAGCGAACGGTGAAATAAGTTTTAAATTTCACTACAGATGGCTACTGACAAATTTGCTACTAGTCAGTTTCCTAGCATGTTCTAAGTTTCTTCAAATCGATCGTGAACTGATGCACTTGTCTCTGAACACAGTAGGATGAGGGTTCAGATTGAAAAATTTCACTTTATAGAGGAAAGCTGCTAGAAGTACAGGGTGTATCAAAAAGAAACGTCCGATTTGGCACGTCTATATTTCTGGAATTAATAAACATATACAATGAATTTTGTTTTTTGATAAACGCGAAATTCAAAAAGATTTTTTCATACCCTTCCATAGGTGTTCAATATGCCCACCTTGACATACACGGCGTATCTCAATGCGGTATTCAAATTTTTCCGACACTGCAGCGAGCATGTCTCGAGTTACGGCCGCCACAGCTGCTGTTATGCGGTGTCTCAGTTCAGTCATTGTTGTTGGTAGCGGAAGCACATAAAACGTCTTTTATAAACTCCCACAAACAAATAATCCCATACAGTCAGGTCCGGTGACCTTGGAGGCCAGTAATGTAAAGCTGAATCATCTGGTCCAGTGCGACCGATCCATCGTTCAGAAATCCTTTCATTTAAAAATTCCCGCACTTCCAGATGCTAGAGTGGCGGAGCCTCGCCCTTTTGGTAAATGAAGTTCGAATCAGTCTACAAGTGAGAGAAAAGAAACTTCTCAAGCATATCGACATATGTGCGTCATGTAACAGTGTTCTCGGCAAAGAAAAATGGACCACACACTTTTTCCCGTGAAACTGCACGGAACACATTAAATTTTGCATAGTCCCTGTCATGTTGTACAACTTCATGTTGTTGTTCCGTACCCCATATTCTCACATTATGATCGTACACTTGTGCCTCGTCACAAAACACTAAGCGTGGAAGAAACCTGTCATCCTCCGTCTTTCCAGGAACGAAATTACGGAACTCTACACGTTGTTGCCATTTACACTCACGAAGAGCTCGCAGTAGCTGAATTTTGTATGGTTTCATATGTAAACGTCGACACAACACACGCCAGGTGGACATCGGGGGCATGTTGAGCTGTCGAGCTGCACGGCGTATGGATTTCTGCTGACTCCTTGCGAAACTATGGCAGATGCTTTCGACGTCTGTGTCAGACGCTCGGGGACGGCCCGGCGATTTGCCTTTACACAACCTGTTTCTCGGAATTGTTTGTATCATCATCTAATGCTCTGTGCTGTAGGAGGATCCACACCGTAGCTAAATGGTTCAAATGGCTCTGAGCACTGTGGGACTTAACTTCTGAGGTCATCAGTCCCCTAGAACTTAGAACTACTTAAACCTAACTAACCTAAGGACACCACAAACACCCATGCCCGAGGCAGGATTCGAACCTGCGACCGTAGCGGTCACGCGGTTCCAGACTGTAGCGCCTAGAACCGCTCGGCACCGTAGCTAGTATCAAAGTCAAGCTGAACAGTTATTACTAACCCGCATTGCGCAAAACGTAGAACACAAAACGCTTTCTGTTGTCCCGACAATGCCGTTTTTACTACAACTGAAGTGTGCGCACACTGCTGCTACCTCGCGGGAACTACACTCCTGGAAATGGAAAAAAGAACACATTGACACCGGTGTGTCAGACCCACCATACTTGCTCCGGACACTGCGAGAGGGCTGTACAAGCAATGATCACACGCACGGCACAGCGGACACACCAGGAACCGCGGTGTTGGCCGTCGAATGGCGCTAGCTGCGCAGCATTTGTGCACCGCCGCCGTCAGTGTCAGCCAGTTTGCCGTGGCATACGGAGCTCCATCGCAGTCTTTAACACTGGTAGCATGCCGCGACAGCGTGGACGTGAACCGTATGTGCAGTTGACGGACTTTGAGCGAGGGCGTATAGTGGGCATGCGGGAGGCCGGGTGGACGTACCGCCGAATTGCTCAACACGTGGGGCGTGAGGTCTCCACAGTACATTGATGTTGTCGCCAGTGGTCGGCGGAAGGTGCACGTGCCCGTCGACCTGGGACCGGACCGCAGCGACGCACGGATGCACGCCAAGACCGTAGGATCCTACGCAGTGCCGTAGCGGACCGCACCGCCACTTCCCAGCAAATTGTGGACACTGTTGCTCCTGGGGTATCGGCGAGGACCATTCGCAACCGTCTCCATGAAGCTGGGCTACGGTCCCGCACACCGTTAGGCCGTCTTCCGCTCACGCCCCAACATCGTGCAGCCCGCCTCCAGTGGTGTCGCGACAGGCGTGAATGGAGGGACGAATGGAGACGTGTCGTCTTCAGCGATGAGAGTCGCTTCTGCCTTGGTGCCAATGATGGTCGTATGCGTGTTTGGCGCCGTGCAGGTGAGCGCCACAATCAGGACTGCATACGACCGAGGCACACACGGCCAACACCCGGCATCATGGTGTGGGGAGCGATCTCCTACACTGGCCGTACACCACTGATGATCGTCGAGGGGACACTGAATAGTGCACGGTATATCCAAACCGTCATCGAACCCATCGTTCTACCATTCCTAGACCGGCAAGGGAACTTGCTGTTCCAACAGGACAATGCACGTCCGCATGTATCCCGTGCCACCCAACGTGCTCTATAAGGTGTAAGTCAACTACCCTGGCCAGCAAGATCTCCGGATTTGTCCCCCATTGAGCATGTTTGGGACTGGATGAAGCGTCGTCTCACGCGGTCTGCACGTCCAGCACGAACGCTGGTCCAACTGAGGCGCCAGGTGGAAATGGCATGGCAAGCCGTTCCACAGGACTACATCCAGCATCTCTACGATCGTCTCCATGGGAGAATAGCAGCCTGCATTGCTGCGAAAGGTGGATATACACTGTACTAGTGCCGACATTGTGCATGCTCTGTTGCCTGTGTCTATGTGCCTGTGGTTCTGTCAGTGTGATCATGTGATGTATCTGACCCCAGGAATGTGTCAATAAAGTTTCCCCTTCCTGTGACAATGAATTCACGGTGTTCTTATTTCAATTTCCAGGAGTGTATGTAAAACTCGAGAGTTTGCTCTTTCCAACAGTACGTTGTTCACGCACATACCTCAAATAACATAATAGTTATGCTGTTTTTTTTAAATCGAGTGATTCTTTTTGATACGCCCTGTATAGGCAGCAGCAAAGCGAACAGAAATAATGTAAACATTGCATTAGATTCGAATTATCGGTGGCGAGGGTGTCGGATACACGGTAAGTTGTGCGTTAGGTATCCTGCAATATTTCTTTTCAAACAATATTCTCCTCCACTATCGAGGTGGCACAAATAGAGCCAAGGTGTGTGATGAGCTCACGTGAAAGCGCCATATGGAAATGACCGGTGGGAAAAATACTCACAGCTTAGATAAGCTCATGTGAGTTTGAATGTATGTGGTAGCGATCTCTTTATAGTATCCATATTCTGAAGGGAATTTGTAGTCTCTCAGAATGGCCACGCGGGGTAGCCGTGTGGTTAAGGCGTCTTGTCACGATTCGCGCAGCTCACCCCCTCGAAGGTTCGAGTCCTCCCTCGGGCATGGGTGTATTTGTTGTCCTTAGCGTAAGCTAGTTTACGTTAGATTAAATAGTGCGTAACCGTAGGATCCGATGACCTCAGCAGTTTGGTCCCATAGTCGTTACCACAAATTTCCAATTTTTCTCTGGATGAAATGGGAAGCCACTGGCTGTCTATGGAATGCGATAAAAGGGGAGGTCGCTAGATACCTACGCAATACGCTTCACAAAGTCGGCGTCTACGTGATCAGATACAGATAAAATAGCGACAAATTGTTATTACTTCTGCCCTAATTCCGAATATTCAGCAACATCAGAGTTGTGAAAAGCATCGCAGGTGTTCTCCTGATCAATTAAAAGACTATGAAGGAGTTCCGAAAGACTATGTTGTGCCAGGCATGTTCAGAAGGTACTAGTAAGTGTACTAGAATTTTCCATTTTTTTAGAAAAAATTGTATTTGGAAAAATTACTGGATATTATTAATATACTATTTTTCCACATAATCGCCATCCCGTTCAGTGCAAACGGCAAACCCCAACTAAGCTTCTTTAGGCCCCCCTCACGCTCCCGGCAGTTCCTCCCTTGCTTCAGAACCTCTTTCTCCACGTGCTCGTAGGTTGTACAACTCTACTAAAAATGTTCAAATGTGTGTGAAATCTTATGGGACTTAACTACTTAGGTCATCAGTCCCTAAGCTTACACACTACTTAACCTAAATTATCCTAAGAACAAACACACTCACCCATGCCCGAGGGAGGACTCGAACCGCCGCCGGGACCAGCCGCACAGTCCATGACTTCAGCGACCGACACCGCTCGGCTAATACCGCGTGGCGTAACAACTCTACTCACGTGTGTCTTCAGGAAGGTGGAAACATGAAAATCTGAAGGCGCCAAGTCAGGGGAATACCGAGGGTGGCTCAAATCTTCCAAAATGGAGTCCAAGAACGTCTTGTGTGAGGACAGCCGCTGTCGTACAACGACCCACGCCTCTCACCAGCGTTCACCTCCTCTTTTTTTGAACGCTCCATTCGAGATTTTTTTGGGGTCGCGCAATATGGATCACCGATGGTCGCCTGAGGTAGTAATTCGACCAAAATGATGCCGATTCAGCTCCATAATGCTCAGACCATGACTTTTTTTTTTGGCCAGAAATTGTGGTTTTGAATTTTTTGGAAGATTTGTGCGGCCACTATGACGACTGTCTCTTTGTCTCAGGGGTGTAATGATCTTTCGCGCCGGCCGGAGTGGCCGTGCGGTTCTAGGCGCTACAGTCTGGAACCGAGCGACCGCTACGGTGGCAGGTTCGAATCCTGCCTCGGGCATGGATGTGTGTGATGTCCTTAGGTTAGTTAGGTTTCATTAGTTCTAAGTTCTAGGCGACTGATAACCTCAGAAGTTAAGTCGCATAGTGCTCAGAGCCATTTGAACCATTTGAGCTTTCGCAACAGAGCTCAGAAAATTCTCACTTCCAATTCCAGTCACTCAGGGAACTCGCATGCCCTGCTGACCGATTTTTCTGGTGCTGCTCTTTCAGCTATTTTGGGTCCGATTTTGCGCACAGTTTCTGCTATCACAGACTTTCTATGAGTGTCTCGTATAAGACAGTTCTGGAGAGTCGTGAATACATAGCAGAATTTTCATGTGCTGTCAACTGTCGGCGTTCACGAACAATTTCCCCGATTTTTTGCACCACTCATTAGTCAAATTGGAAGTTCTTCCACTCCTCTACTCGTCATGAACATTTGTTCTGCTTCCACTAAAAGTGCCTACAGTACTTAAACACCCTCCCTGTAAACCGTTTTGATCCGCGAAAAAATTTCGGCTTATGTTGTTCCTTCCACGAGTAGGAAGAGCATCACAGTACTTGCCTCGCACTTGGCGGTTTTGATCGAAATAATTCCTGCGACAACGCAAATTTATGTACTACCGTGTTCCTAAGATGCTCGCTCTGGTCATGGGATGTCCCTCCTTTACTCACTATTACCAACCCTAAAAAGAGGAACAGGCCGTTATGGTCAGAGTACACTTACTTTCTGAAAATGCCTCGTAGATCTCTCCCCACACCCACCAAACACCATGAACCATGGATTCCGCCGAATCGGGTTAGCCTGTGTGCCTCAACTATACAGCGGACTGCACCGACATGAAACCACAGTGGAGGGTTCTCTGCGGATAGGTCAGACAAACCTATGGTTCCTTGAGAGGGCTAACAGTTTCAGCAGTTGCTCGGTCAACAGCCTGGATGATGGGTTGAGCTGGCCTTGTGACATTAGCCAACGTGACCTTGTTGTGTGGATAGTGCAACTGACTCAGTCATTGAAGAAACTGCCACAGATATTTTTTCCGAGGGCTTGCAGCTGTACCACGTGGAGAAAACAGTCCCCCATTCAGATTTCCGGAGTACTCACGAAGATGTCACCTTCAACAATCGGTTAGTACTGCAACAATGGTAGGCTATCAAGATATAAGTGAGTTCAAATGGTTCAAATGGCTCTGAGCACCATGGGACTTAACTTTTGAGGTCATCAGTCCCCTAGAACTTAGAAGTGTTTAAACCTAACTAACCTAAGGACATCACACACATCCATGCCCGAGGCAAGATTTGAACTTACGACCGTAGCGGTCGCGTGGCTCCAGACGGAAGCGCCTAGAACCGCTCGGTCACTCCGGCCGGCTAAGTGAGTTTGAACGTGGTGTTACACTAGGTGCACGAGCGACAGGACATTTGTGAAGTAGCGAAGAAGTGGAGATTATCCCGTACGACCATTTCAAGAGGGTACTGTGAATATCAGAAATCCGGTAAAACATTGAATCTCCGACGTCGCTGTAGCCGGAAAAATATCCTGCAAGAACGAAATCAATGATGACTGAAGAGAATCGTTCAACGTGACAGAAATGCAACCTTTCAGTGCTGGACCATCAACAAGTGTCACTGGGCGAACCATTCGACGAAACATCATTGACATGGGCTTTCGGAGCCGAAGGCCCACTCGTGTACCCTTGATGACTGTACGACACAAAGCCTTACGCCTCGCCTGGGCCCATCAACACCGACATTGGACTGTGGATGACTATAAACATATTGCCTTGTCTGACGCGTCTCGTTTCAGATTGTGTCGAGCAGATGCGCGTGTACGGGTATGGAGACAACCTCATGATTCCGTGGAACCTGCATGTCAGTAGGGGACTGTTGGAGCTGGCGGAGGCTCTGTAATGGTGTGGGCGTGTGCAATTGGAGTGATATGGGACTCCTGATACGTCTAGATACAGCTCTGACAGGTAACACGTACATAAGCATCCCATCTAATCACATGCGTTCATTCATGTCCATGGTGCGTTCCGATGGACTTGGGCAGTTCCAGCAGGACGATGCGACGCTCCACACATCTAGAATTGCTGAAGAGTGGCTCCAGGAACACTCAACTGAGTTTAAACAATGCCTTTGGCCACCAAAGTTCCCAGACATTAATATTATTGAGTATATCAGGGATACATAGCAAAAAAAAAAAAAAAAAAGAAAAAAAAAGAAAATGGTTCAATTGGCTCTGAGCACTATGCGACTTAACTTCTGAGGTCATCAGTAGCCTACAACTTAGAACTAATTAAACCTAACTAACCTAAGGATATCACACACATCCATGCCCGAGGCAGGATCCGAACCTGCTGCCGTAGCGGTCCCCCCGCTCCAGACTGTAGAGCCTAGAACCGCACGGCCATTCCGGCCGGCGGATACCTTGCAACCTGCTCTTCAGAAGAGTTCTCCATCCCCTCATATTCTTACGGATTTATGGACTGCACTGTAGGATTCATTGTGTCAATTCCCTCCAGCACTACACATTAGTCCAGTCCATGGCACGTCGTGCTGCAGCACTTCAGCGTGCTCCCTGGCTCCTACACGATATTAGGCAGATGTACCAATTTCTTTGGCTCTTCGGTGTATATAGCGTGAAATACGAAATAGTGAAGCGGTTTGACAGGAAGAAAAAGGTACTTTGGTAAGGTGAGCACAGGCTTACAAATACAAAATAAAATTGGGTAATGGAATAGTCTAACAATGAATAAGAAAACAGAACGCAGGTCAGCTACTACAAACAGCATTTTGAACGCATGATGATAGCCAAGTTAGACACTAAGGTAACGTCTATCACAAGAGTATCTACTACGTCGGCATATGATGAAGAGATTGAAGCACTGTATGATGACATAAAATGTATCTCCGATGGTGAAGGAAGTTTCACTCGATAGTAGGGGAAAAAGAGAAGGAAAAATAATGGGAGTACACGGATACGGGAAAAGAGCAGAAAACAAAAATTCAGATAGAATTTCACACATTACAAAGTTTAATCATTGCTATGAATGAAGACTGTGAAGTTGGAAGAGAGCTGGGGATATCGGAAGAATTCAGGCAGACTTTATAAAGGTGAGAAGGGATTTCGAAACACTTTTATAAACACAAAAACTTTTCCACAATATATTGTGTGCTCTGACTAGCATTTATTGGTTATGAACTACACATTAAACTGAAGCAACTGCAGAAAGGTGGGAAGTTAAAGGGATGGGAAATGGATATTGTGGTTTCATAGATAGGTACCACCCCACTGGCGTCTCATAGTTGGCTACGTAATGCACGTTTCCGAAAGTCGCCGATAGCAGACGTTAGTGGACGCGGCAAATCTAATGATGCGCGCCCGCTCACCCATTTCTTCAGCGGCTCCGACTGCGAGCGGCCTCTCCCGCCGCGATGTGCACTACTGGCCATTAAAATTGCTGCACCAGGAAGATGTGCTACAGACGCGAAATTTAACCGACAGGAAGAAGATGCTGTGACATGCAAATGATTAGCTTTTCAGAGCATTCACACAAGGTTGGCGCCGGTGGCGATACCTACAACATGCTGACATGAGGAAGGTTTCCAACCAATTTCTCATACACAAACAGCAGTTGACCGGCGTTGCTTGGTGAAACGTCGTTGTGATGCCTCGTGTAAGGAGGAGAAATGCGTACCATCACGTTTCCGACTTTGATAAAGGTCGGATTGTAGCCTATGGCGATTGCGGTTTATCGTATCGCGACATTGCTGCTCACGTTGGTCGAGATCCAATGGCTGTTCGCAGAATATGGAATCGGTGGGTTCAGGAGGGTAATACGGAACGCCGTGCTGGATCCCAACGGCCTCGTATCACTAGCAGTCGAGATGACAGGCATCTTAGCCGCATGGCTGTAACGGATCGTGCAGCCACGTCTCGATACCTGAGTCAACAGATGGGGACGTTTGCAAGACAGCAACCATCTGCACGAACAGTTCGACGACGTTTGCAGCTGCATGGACTATCAGCTCGGAGGCCATGGCTTGATGCTCCATCACACACAGGAGCGCCTGCGATGGTGTACTGAACGACGAACCTGGGTGCACGAATGGCAAAACATCATTTTTTCGGATGAATCCAGGTTCTGTTTACAGCATGATGATGGTCGCATCCGTGTTTGGTGACATCGCGGTGAACGCACATTGGAAGCGTGTATTCGTCATCGCCATACTGGCGTATCACCCGTCGTGATGGTATGGGGTGCGATTGGTTACACATCTCGGTCACCTCTTGTTCGCATTCACAGCACTTTGAACAGTGGACGTTATATTTAAGATGTGTTACGACCCGTGGTTCTATCCTTCATTCGATCCCTGCGAAACCCTACATTTCAGCAGGATAATGCACGACCGCATGTTGGAGGTCCTGTACGGTCCGTTCTGGATACAGAAAATGTTCGACTGCTGCCCTGGCCAGCACTCTCCAGATCTCTCACCAATTGAAAACGTCTGGTCAATGGTAGCCGAGCCACTGGCTCATCACAATACCCCAGTCACTACTCTTGATGAACTCTGGTATCGTGTTGAAGCTGCATGGGCAGCTGTACCTTTACACGCCATCCAAGCTCTGTTTGACTCAATGCCCAGGCGTATCAAGGCCATTATTACGGCCAGAGGTGGTTGTTCTGAGTACAGATTTGTCAGCATCTATCCACCCAAACTGCGTGAAAACGTAATCACATGTCAGTTCTAGTATAATATATTTGTCCAATGAATACCCGTTTATCATCTGCGTTTCTTCTTGGTGTAGCAATTTTAATGGCCAGTAGTGTAGGATGGCCGGCGGCCGAGTGTCAGTCACACGGTCTTTCATAGATCTCAGCCTTGGTCAGCGTTCGTCAGTTCGCCCATTGAGCAGTAGCAAAATATATATGGCAAGAACCAGAGGTTGCTGAGTTTAAAAGGGAGCCTGATAACAATTGATCAGAAAAGGGGAAAGGAATAGAATGGATATACTATCTCTCTATCTATCGCTTGAGCCTTGTCCCGCAGTTACGCAGGGTTAGCCATCGTTAATGGGATTTGGCATGTCAATGTTGAAGGGGTGGCCAGATGCCCCTCCTGCCGCCACACCGCAACCCCCGGGGCAGAATTAGTTTACCCCAACTGTCTGTGTCGAATGTAATCCATGGAATAGTGCGAGTGTGTTCAGATGTCTGCGAGCCGTGTAACAGAGGCGTAATATGGGGAACAGCCCGGTATTCACCTAGCGGGATGTGGAAAACCGCCTAAAAACCACATCCAGGCTGGCCAGCACATCGGCCCCCGTCGTTAATCCGTCGGGCGGATTAGATCTGGGGCCGGCGCGCCTACCCTTGTCCAGGCTCTGAGCACTATGGGACTTAACATCTGGGGTCATCAGTCCCCTAGAACTCAGAACTACTTAAACCTAACTAACCTAAGGACATCACACACATCCATGCCCGAGGCAGGATTCGAACCTGCGACTGTAGCAGTCACGCGGTTCCAGACTGAAGCGCCTAGAACCGCACGGCCATTCCGTCTGGCCCGAGTCACGGAAGCAGCGTGTTAGCGCTCTCGACTGCCCTGGTGGGTCGAATAGAATAGATATACCATATAGTGAATTTAACTAATGAAAGGAGAAAATGTAAAAATGCAGAAAATGAAGCAGGCAGAAAAGGATATTGATAGGAAGTGACAAACAGATGAAATGGTATGGATACAAAACAGGTGTAGTGCTGCAGAGCATCCCTAAATGGGTGAAAGATAGATAGTACCTACAGTAAAAGGAAAGAGAACTTAAGGACAAAGAGAAGTAACTGTCTGAATATCAAGAGCTTAGCCAGTACTGAGCAAATGAGGGACAGTTGACTAAAGGACGCAGTATATAGAAGCAGTATACAATGGAAATGCGTACAGTATTACAGAAAGGACGGATGAACTAAATAAGATCGGAGATAAGATTCTGAACTAAAATTTTTGTCGACATTTATTGAGGACCTTGGCAAAGCCGGTAATAAAGAAACTATTACAGTTGATCTATAAGATAAACGAAACGACGAAGTATACTAGGGCATAAAGAAGGATTTCATAATTCCAGTTCCAGAGAAAGCAGTTGTTAACAAATGTGTACGTTAGTGAAATACTAGTTCAGTAAGTCATGATGGCACAATTTTGAGACGAAAAATTTTCAAAACAGTGGAAAAGCCGGTACAGCCGACATTGGGGAAGATCAACATTTGAACAAAACAGTGTCCCGAAAAAAAAGCACTCCGTCTTCAGGCCACGTGTGGCCTACCGGGACCATCCGACCGCTGTGTCATCCTCAGAGGAGGATGCGGATAGGAGGGGCGTGGGGTCAGCACACCGCTCTCCCGGTCGTAGATGGTATTCTTGGCCAAAGCCGCTACTGTTCGGTCGAGTAGCTCCTCAACTGGCATCACGAGGCTGAGTGAACCCTGAAAAATGACAACAGCGCATGGCGGCTGGATGGTCACCCATCCAAGCGCACGCCACGCCCAACAGCGCTTAACTTCGGTGATTCACGGGATCCGGTGTATCCACTGGGGCAAGGCCGTTGCCCTTGTCCTGAAAAGAAGTTGCAATAAGACCCTCAATACATATAAAACTACCTAGGGTAACGGGAAGTAGTGGAATTAAATCGGGTGATCCTGAGGGAATTATATCAGGAAATGTGACACTAAACGCGGTAGATGAATTTTGATATTTTGGTGGCTAAATAACAGATGATGGTCAAAGCAAAGTAGGGTTAAAATGCAAATTAGCAATATAAAAACCATTTCCGAAAGAGAGAAATTTGCTAACATGAAGTGTACATCTAAATCTTGAAGTTATTTTACGGAGATATTTGGAGTTCAGTCTTGTGTGGAAGTCAGACATAGGTCATGGACAGTTCATACAAGGAGTAAAAACTTTTTAAATATGGCACTACGGACGAATGTTGAAGAATAGTTGGATAGATTTAATAACAAATGACGACGTTGAGACGGCCTGCTAAACCCGCAGGACAGGACAGGTAGTTTAAGATGTGGAAAGGGGCGAAAATAAGCGACTGTCAGTTACACTCGAACATACAACATTTTATTTGATCAAACATTACAAGAGACAACAAAAATTAAAAAAAAACATAACTTTAGTTTTGGAACTTAATTAGTGGCTGAAGTCCCCGTACAATCTCATGCCTTAAGGGCAAAACCACTTTAATTTAAAAATGGCTGAAAGCCAATAACTTAAAGCTCAACCAAAATCAGAAATTTAAAAGGCAAAGCCTTATCTTAAAACAGTTCCTTAATTAGGCTGTAGGCCCAAAGAATCTGACACTTTAAGAGCAAACAACTTAAATTCAAATACGGCTAAAGGCCCAACACTTAAGACTCAATACCATTAATTTTAAAAATGCCAAGACTTTACCTTAGCCTGAAGGCCCAAACCATCTGACGCCTTAAGTGCAAAGAATCGTAATCTAATAATCGGCTAGAAGCCATACAAGCAACAAGAACAAACATGAAAAAGGAGTACACCCAAGGGCACTCAGAAGTTTCCGAGGGTCGGCCTGGAATTCAAAAACTAACACTCGCTTAAGTGAGACAGGCAGTCGGCCCAACCATTGTCGATCTGGCGACAACCTAAGCGACAGACAATAAATGGACCCACCGACAAGTTAACCTCCACTTCACCTGACCAGCACACTCAGGGAGTTCAATGGAACAACGTAGAATGTATTGGCGCCCACAACCAATTATACATTGAGATGTCAAACTACACACTGTGCTCGACAGCGACAACACGATGAGGAATACACACTGCCTGATTTTACGTCAACGGCCAGGGCAGGTAACCGGAACATTAATGGCCACGAGCCAGAAGATTCTGCTGGTGCACATCAATTCAAATAACGAAGTACAGCTAAACTCCACTGGAGGGTGGCTAAAATTTGCTAACTTGAAAACACACGTTGTTGCTCGTGCGAGTGTCCCAACAGCCGACAACGAACTCCAAACGACACAATGTCACAGTCGTAACTTGCTGGTAGATTAAGTCAAAACTCAACTTTCATATCCAGGATCGGTGAGCCACGAACCTCGTAGAAATGGGAAAAGTACCACACACTCCAATACCGCATAGAGGCCGCCAGCGGGCCTGGCCAAACTATGCGCCACAGAGATTTCCTCGTTGCTCCACGTCAACCGACCAACTTCCCAGGCCCAGAAGCGGTGAAGGGACCAAATATACGTCGGCCAATGAGACGACCAACCGAACTACCAACCAACGGTCGTCCCGCTCCAATTTCCCTCCGTCGGACAGTTCATGTGTATCGCCAGCGGTTGGCGAGCACTGGCTGTCGGCGCCTCACCGGCGCTACGTCCCCGACTTCACTACTGCTGCCTCCCGACTGTACTCCTGGTCCGTCTCCAAGTGACTACTCAGACACACGACGACCCAGAAATACTATCGGTCGCTCTAGAGATGGCACGACAGTGCACTTATCGATACGCGCAGCTGCTGCCGCTCATGGCCAAGTAAGTCAGGAAGTTTGTGGCGCCAGTAAATGGAATAAGAAAACGAGGCGACCGTACCGTAACAGAAGATGACAAACAATAAATGAGATAAACGCGAGCCCTGCACGGCTCAGACGTACCGAATGGAACTGAAGAAAAAAGAAATTTGTGGCCCAGCTTCAGTAAAAGAGGGGCTCATTGGCAGCACATTTCCTGAACCATCAAGGAATCGTTAATTTATTGATAGGGGGAAGTATAGACGGTACAAATTGTAAAGAGAGATCAAGGGTTGAATACAAACAGGTTTAAACGGATGTACGTTGCTGTAATTCTCGAGGGACAAAGATATTTCCCTGTTGTAGTCTAGTGTGAAGACGTGCGACGAATCAGCACACTACTGTAATGGAAATTCAGTTACTTATTTTAGATCTTTCTACATAAGTGTGTTACACAAACCACAAATATGACTCCTATTGCCAATAGTCACAACACTGTAAATTTAGTATGCTATTTCAGGATTGTGTAATATTCTTGAAACTTGCTTAATTTACGACGGAAATGTTATTATGCGAGCATAACGTCGAAAATGAACCATTAGTGTTCTTCAGGATATGCCTCCTGGTAACCAGAATGAAATTTTCTGCTTATATGGCCGGCATGCGAAGTTAGGTCTCTGAATACTTGTTCCATCTCTTTATGGATTTTACTTTAAAAATCTGTCCTTTGCGGGACCAATGTCATGTTTCTAAAACCTCCGTTGTGTATAAAATCCGCCGACCAGTAATTTTACAACTCGAGAGCCTGTTGAGAACTTTTTCAGTATGGATCGTGACAACGGAGTTTCGTCGAATTCCTTTTGCTATACTGATTAGTTATGCGACCCATTACAAATCAGAGCAAGGTGCACCTGCACTACATCTTTTGATATTCCTTTGTTCTCGTTAAAATTTGCTTCTGTAATTATATTCTGTAGCATTGCACCTATGTAATTGACTGCATTGAGACATGTACCAGGTCAAACGTATCGAAATGGGCGATGTGTTGCATGCATATTTAGAGATTACAGTATGAACACTTGTGTTTTTATTTGAACGGATCTGTAACTGGAGTGTGAGGAAACTTGGACGGACCTTTCAAGACACACAAGCAGTCACTGGCGAACTCTTGCTTGGCGTCTCAACGTGTTACAGAATTCTGACGAGGGACGCTTTATATAGAATATTTAAGAGGACTTACTGTAGGCCGAGAGCTCGCTGCCAAGTTTGGAAAATCTAGATAGCAGTTCCTTTAGAAATATTGCCGGAGACGAAGTGCCTGTGTGTATTTCCAGTTTGGAAAGCTGATAGGGAATGCAACTGTACCAAACGTGGTCTCGTATGCCACTAGGAGTGTTCGAGACACTTAAAGGCTGGAGCACGCACAGGTGCGCTTAATCTGTGCCCGCTCACAGGAATTAGCCAGCAGTCATCAACGCCTCTGTGGATGGAAATGTCGCCGTGAGCGATTGAAGCGGAATTTTCACCAAGTCATACGTACACATATTTAATGCACACACCGCACATGCAAAAGTAGTGCCGGCCGCGGTGGTCTAGCTCAGTTCCATAGTGCTCAGAACCATTTGAAGTTTTTGCAAAAGTAGATCCCATTATTGTCTAAATTTCCACATACTTGCTTAATATTAAAAATGTGCAGATTATTTGCGTCTTAGGTTAGTAGCTGAAAATTCATGTTAACATAATGTTTTATGAGTAGTTATTAATTTTAAATGTATGTTTTTATGTCATTTTAGTCAGCATTTCCGCGCGATTTATTATGAAACTTTTTTACTGATCTTGAACTATTGGTCCAGAACTCGTATTTGAATTGTAATGTAAAGCATATCACTAGGACGGAGTAGTATCAAAGGGAAGAGACTATAGCGCAGGACGCTAGGAGGCAAGCTGAAAAAGATAGTGGTGGCAAGGCACTGTAGACCGGTGTGCGGACATTTGCCACGCCGGACATTTCCCACGCCGGACATTCGCCACGATTTTACCTGCTCCGAAGGGTTGGGTTCCTTGTCTCATCCTCCTCCTCCTCCTCCTCCTCATGCTTCTCCTCCCCACCAGCCGAACCAGTAAAGGTACTTATTGAGCCTTTCCGCTTGTTTACTTAACATAGGACCAGAATCTCTTTAGATTTTCCGCCACATTTCTAGAGAGAGTTTCGTTGTGGAAACTATTAAATGCATCTCGCATAGAAATCCGCACCAAATTTCAAGCCTCAGTAAAACTTCGTCAATCTTGGAGATTTTGCGTTCGTCTAAATTATATGTGTCTTTTTCGCTGGTCCTTCTGCAGCTATCTGTCGTGTTTTGTGTACCATGGGGGATCAGTTCCGTCTCTTATTAATTTATTTGGTATGAATCTCTCGAATGCTGTTGATACTATTTCTTTGAACCTAAGCCACATATGGTCTTCTCTTACATAGTTTGGAAACATTGGAGACTGTCTCTTAGAAAGACGTCAACTGAATTTTTAGCTGCTTTTATAAATAGATATATTTCGCGTTTAGTTTTGATGAATTCCTTTGTTACGGAATTGAGCCTCGCTACAACTGTGTGTTCACTAATCCCGGTATCCGTCTTGATGCTCAGGATTATTTGTGGTTAAGAGGTCAAGTTTGTTTTCGTAACTATTTAGAATTTCAATGGCCTCGTGAACTAATTGTTCAAAATAATTTTAAAAAATCATTTAGAACAATTACGGAAGTTGTTTTCTATCTACAATAGGGTGTGAAAATGTATTTTTGTCAACATAAGGAAGGTAGATTGAAGTCAACTATAATTGTATGAGTAGTGTACCTATTTGTAATGAGACTCAAGTTTTCTTTGAACTGTTCAGCAACTGTTTCATCTGAGACTGTGGGTCGGTAAAAGGAGCCAGTTATTAATTTATTCCGATTGTCGAATATAACCTCTGCCCATACTAAGTCACATGAACTATCTGCTTTAATGTCGCTTGTGAGCTGATACACACATTGCATTATTTTTCCTTAAGTTGTGCTTCTTGTTTCTGTTGTAGTGCAGATCATTACAATTACGGCTTTTCCCTCCAAAACCTAGGATGCTTTCTCTGTGACCCTGTAAAAACCAGAGCTAAACAATGTAGAACAACAACGTACGTTACAAGCGTAGCATTCTGTATTACTTCATTTCCTTATTTCTAACATTTTGAAATTGTACGTCGCCTTTAGATGACATGTCAATCATAGATGTTCTTATCTCTATTTATTGAACGTAGTTTCAGTCATGTTTTGAACATTGTTCCGCTACACTCAATTAACTAATGTTTAGCCGCAAGGGATATCGGATTTTAGAGAGTAAATTAATATGCAGTATGTCGTTCTTCTTTTCAAACATTCACATTCCCATTTCCTCTTTCCTTATTGTCTCTGGTCATGCAGTTTTAGTAATTAAAGTAGGCACAAATGCAGTGATCTAATAGGAGTGATTAGTGTACATTCGCATTGTCTTTACATCGTTCCTTTCTTGTTCCTCCCATGCCGATGGACTGTTTCCATCGCAATCAGTAAACGTGAAAAGAAGATACCCTACAGACAGATGGATCTATATTTATACTTGGCAGAACTAATTGCATACTCACATAATCGTCGGTATTGCTTTCGTTTCCCAAAACTTATAAATATTCGATTTCGGAAAAGAAGCTCTGCATTTCGCCAAGATGTCGAAGAAGAAGGTCCCTTACGTACTGGTTGTATCGAGTAAGATGTGGAGACGGCGGTTTGAAAGCGGACAGAAGTAGTACGAGGAAGGGCGCCCTTACCTAAGGGTTCGCTACTCAAGCTACCTGGCGAAGGGGCAAGTGTGGCAAATGCCCAGTGTGGCAAATGTCCGGCATTCCTGTAGACCGGGGTTGGGTGACGAAACGGGAGAGGAGTTGGGATTGACAGTCGGAGTAGTAGGGAGCTCTGGATCCAGGTCGCGATTTTGTAACGTTTGTGTTTTCTGACTTTTGAGTGGCAAGTGGACACGTAATGCCGGTGTTGGTAATTTTACTACTTGACACTGCGACTTACAAGGGAAACACCCCGTCGAACCACCTCCCCCCCCCCCCAATCAGATTTATGGGTAAAATATCCCAATGGATAGCCCGTCAAAAACTGAACACCAATGGAGCATGAGAAGGAGGAAGAATGTGCACAGAACTGTGAAAAAAAACAAGCACAATACTGTATAAACAGTGAATGGTCCAAGATCAAGATGTGCAACATCGAACAAATTTGAGTAGGTGCGTTGTCGTGATTATGTGATCAATGTGTTGGATTTGGAAAGGGGGAGATCCGTGTTCAAGTCTCACGTCTAGTTTTCTTTTTTTGCAAAGTTATGAGTTGTCCGTCCGGTCATTGACGTTTCTGCTCACTGCATTCAAATTTGTGTCTGTGTCGTGCCGTAATTCCGTTTGTAACAGCAGGGTGTAAGGAACCGACCTCCAGACGTACGTACCTCCTATTTGTTCCACACAATACCACATGTTATGACTTTTGCGCTCCGTTTTGGAAGTTTTGACTCTTTCATTCCTTTTTTGTAACATAGTTCACACTCGTTGATTCGTTGTTTTCATTTCTGTGAGAGTCAACGCGGCATCTCGGCTGTTCTCATAACTCAACAAATTTACTTTCTACGGTAACATATTCTTACTACATGACTCATATTTTATAATCAATGCATAGTATGAAAATTAAGATTACAAAAGGAGAAAAAACACGTCACTGAGCGGACAGACAGTTCACAAATTTGTGAAAAAAGTAGGGCAGAAGTGACATGCGAACTCGGACCTCCTGGTTCGGAGTCCAGCACCGTGGCTTCACAACCATGACGTCGTTGGCCTGGCAAGGCACTCTATGTTTCACATCTTCAGCTTCGACCGTTCACTGTTTATATTTTGCCTCGTTTTCACGTTTCAGTGCACCTTCTTCCAGCTTAGTGCTTGAACTGTGTTCAGTTTTTCACGAGCCATCCACTGGACCATTTTACAACTAATGTAAGGGGCAGGGTGGGGGGGGGGGGGGAGGTGCGTTGGGGAACTTCCCTTGTTAGAATGTTCCGTGGGTGGGATCATAGAGGAATTTTAAAGTTCTCAGGGGGATGTGTGTTAATAAAAATAGTGGAATTGTGATTCACGAGAGAAATTTGTCTGCTGATTGTGAATTTGTAAGATCTGCTGAGATAACTAGTGCCACTACATCACAGCTATGTTTTAATAAATGAAGTATTTAATTTCAAAGGTTTTTCCTTATGTCATCTAGCTCATCTGACACAATCAACTCCTGTTAATTCATTTATTTGTATTTGAAATAACAAGCCAGTAAAGAAGTTATCATCTTCCATTTTTTTAAAAGCTGACTTGCATCGGTATGCGATCGGTCTCTAGACTAATAAATGGGCCAACATTAATTCAGGCATATCCTATGGCGCATTTACGTTCCCCCCCTCAAGAGAGGTTAATGAAAACATGTTGGTGTGCGGTGCGGCCCTGCCTTGCACGCTTTTGAAAATTCCTCCACCTTCCATGCGGGGCGCTGTCCATTAGTTTGACGGTCCTTGGCGGCTGTTTGCGCGACTTCACGCGTGCAGCTGTCTCTCTGGGAGTAGGGTCTTCTCTCGCGTAACGAGCTTCAGTACAGAACTAGCTGGTAGTCTTGGCCGCCTCGATCGTCATTTCCACTTTGTGTCATCGAGGCTGTAGTCCTGCATTTAGCTACTCACGTTACAGGAACGATATCTCGACGTCAGGGGCCGTCTAGAGGACTTGTGTCCCGTTTGGTATTCTCCTTACTGTCTATGGTCAGCTACGTGTTGGCTCGCTTCTCCAATTGTGCCTCTCACCTACGTTTATTTTAAGTGGGCGGTTGCTGGTCGGTGTGGCCGAGCGGTTCTAGGCGCTTCAGTCTGCCTCGGGTATGGATCTGTGTGATATCCTTAGGTTAGTTAGGTTTAAGTAGTTCTAAGTTCTAGGGAACTGATGACCTTAGATGTCAAGTCCCATTGTGCTCAGAGCCATTTGAACCATTTTTTGAAGTGGTCGGTCGAACTGTTATTGCCGGCCAGAGTGGCCGTGCGGTTCTAGGCACTACAGTCTAGAACCGAGCGACCGCTACTGTCGCAGGTTCGAATCCTAGCTCGGGCATGGATGTGTGTGATGTCCTTAGGTTAGTTAGGTTTAATTAGTTCTAAGTTCTAGGCGACTGATGACCTCAGAAGTTAAGTCGCATAGTGCTCAGAGCCATTTGTACTGTTACTGTCTGTTTGCGCCCGATGTCCTAACAACCGAGAAAGTTACGCATTGACTGTACAGTACGCTGCTGAGAGTGGAGGTGTGTTTGAGTTGTACTGTCTGCTGTCAAATTATTTGTTGATTGATTTTGAAATATTCAAGTACTGTGTAGCTTTTATTAGCTTCTACCAGCATCAGATTACAGTTGTAGGCGATAGCTGGCAACTGACATCTAACTGTCAGTGTTTTCTTATAGGAAGAGTAAAATCGCTTATGTCCTGGACTACTTTGTATTGTGCGTTCGGGAATCGAATATGGTTCCATGAGGAGTGGTTCCTCTGCGACGTGCTAACAGGGACTAGTTACACATGTCGGCTGTGCGTTGGTAGTCCAACGGTTAGAATTCTTCCTGCGGTCGCCGCACACAAGCTGTTGTCAGAGCCGGTTTGTAGTCCCATTGTCTTGTGTGTTCCCATTTGTTGGGACCGCACGTTCAGCAATCAGTCATAGATCCACTGCGAGTGGTTCCACTGTGACGTGTGATCAGTAACGAGACATACATGTGTTACCTGTGTTTTCTTGTACAACCGTGTGAAAAAAGTGCCGATAATTTGACTGTCTGTTGTGTTGTATTAGTTTGTGTTAAGACCGAGTAGATATTGTTTGAAATCTGTTTGATTCTTTGCGTTACTGATACGACACCAGTAGTGTTTAGTGACGAGAAAATAATTTGCACGTTCCCGAAAGGATAACAGTAAAGTATCGCCTGTGTGAACTGAACTGCAGATGGCGGTGCCACCGTTCGTCAGGTATCCACTCAGAGTGTGATCTGTGAACATATTGTTTGTGAGAACTATGTCTGACACAGTGCTATATTTGTGTGGTTGGATTATAGTTTGCCATGATCTCGTTGTTCCTACCTGCAAGTACGCCAGCGTGTTTAACCCTTTTGGTCACGAATTATTTTTTCTCCTGAAAAAAAGAAATCATGGCTTTGCTTTCCAGTTCTTCGAATTAAGTTATGATTTTTCAGATATATAAAATATCCGAGGTGCTCTCTCCCCCCCTCCCCGAAGGGGGATACAATGCGTCCCCAAATGAGGAGCCGGCCGGAGTGGCCGTGCGGTTCAAAGCGCTACAGTCTGGAGCCGAGCGACCGCTCCGGTCGCAGGCTCGAATCCTGCCTCGGGCATGGAAGT
Source organism: Schistocerca nitens (assembly GCF_023898315.1). Classification (NCBI taxonomy): domain Eukaryota; kingdom Metazoa; phylum Arthropoda; class Insecta; order Orthoptera; family Acrididae; genus Schistocerca; species Schistocerca nitens. Next base: position 256,962,947 of record NC_064618.1, read on the forward strand.
GTGTGATGTCCTTAGGTTAGTTAGGTTTAAATAGTTCTAAGTTCTAGGGGACTGATGGCCTCAGAAGTTAAGTCGCATAGTGCTCAGAGCCATTGGAACCAAATGAGGACATTGTGTTCAAGTGCGTGCAACATAAGTCGAAAAGTCAAAGTTTCTCATTTGATTTTATTTCACCAACATGCGTAAATTACACAAAACTTACTTAATGATTATATACATAAACCATGGTTTTTACACTTGTGATGAATGATAATCAAAGAAACATTTTTTCTATCCAGACAGAAGTGAATGTTACATATTACACCATAAAATGTGGTTTTGCCTTTGAACCCTGTTTCTTGCATCTGTGAAATGATTTTTTGTCACTGACCACAGGAAGATGCCCAACGTTGTCCATATGAACATCAACTTCTGAATGAACTTCCGCATTGGCTCGTTTTGAAGTTCTTGGAAATGGCATTGGACTCCCACAAGTGGGACGCACCCTTTTACTGGCGGCTGGCGTATCTATTTCTGTCAGTACTTTGGCCACACGTGCCCTAAAAGTGAAGCAACTCCAGGGTCTTATATTTACGGACACCTAATTCTGATGCGTTTTTCTTGTAGTCAGTTCATGTTTTTACACATGCAATATCAACTGCGTGAGGAAACATGCGAAGCGTCCATTTTTGCAGTCTGATTAATGTGCGATAAATTGTGATCAGAAAATCCATCTTGTTGACCCTTCCCATATGCAGATGGTAAATTTGAATAACGTCTGGCCGGTCGATTTCAACATATTTTTCCAGAACCTATAGTAAAAATGCTAATACGAAAAGAAAAATTCATAAAAAACGCGAGTAACCCAGATGAAAAAGCCGCCAAATTCATTTTATGTCGATTTGAGCACACGGCTGTATAGATTTTATCAGCGCCTAAGTGATGGAATATGTTTCAGGTTGCAAACCGGTTATAAACCGTCGAAAGTGGCTGTCGAAAATCGTGTTCGGTTTCAAAAGCAATTAACTGCTGTCTTCGGGTGCAAAGCCCGCTAAATGCTCAATAGGCGTGGATGTCGCCCTGCCATGTCCGGACGCAAAGCATGTGAACACACTTCAGACTTGCCAATCTGGCCACTCAGAGTTACCTTTCAGTCTCTTACGATTGCTGTTGTTGTGGTCTTCAGTCCTGAGACCGGTTTGATGCAGCTCTCCATGCTACTCTATCCTGTGCAAGCTTCTTCATCTCCCAATACGTACTGCAACCTACATCCTTCTGAATCTGTTTAGTGTATGCATCGCTTGTCCTCCCTCTACGGTCCGCAGCTCGTGGTCGTGCGGTAGCGTTCTCGCTTCCCACGCCCGGGTTTCCGGGTTCGATTCCCGGCGGGGTCAGGGATTTTCTCTGCCTCGTGATGACTAGGTGTTGTGCGATGTATTTAGGTTAGTTAGGTTAGTTAGGTTTAAGTAGTTCTAAGTTCTAGGGGACTGATGACCATCGATGTTAAGTCCCATGGTGCTCAGAGTCATTTGAACCTCGATCTATGATTTTCACCCTCCACGCTGCCCTCCAATACTAAATTGGTGATCCCTTGATGCCTCAGAACATATCCTACCAACCGATCCCTTCTTCTTGTCAAGTTGTGACACAAACTCCTCTTCTCCCCAATCCTATTCAATACTTCCTCATTAGTTACGTGATCTACCCATCTAATATTCAGCATTCTTCTGTAGCACCACATTTCAAAGGCTTCTATTCTCTTCTTATCCAAACTATTTATCGTCCATGTTTCACTTCCATACACGGCTACACTCCATACAAATACTTTCAGAAACGATTTCCTGACATTTAGATCTATACTCGATGTTAACAAATTTCTCTTCTTCAGAAACGCTTACCTTGCTATTGCCAGTCTACATTTTATATCCTCTCTACTTCGACCATCATCAGTTAATTTGCTCCCCAAATAGCAAAACTCCTTTACTACTTTAAGTGTCTCATTTCCTAATCTAATTCCCTCAGCATCGCCCGACTTAATTCGACTACATTCCATTATCCTCGTTTTGCTTTTGTTGATGTTCATTTTATATCCTCCCTTCAAGACACTGTCTATTCCGTTCAACTGCTCTTCCAAGTCCTTTGCTGTCTCTGACAGAATTACAATGTCATCGGCGAACCTCAAAGTTTTTATTTCTTCTCCATGGATTTTAATACCTACTCCGAATTTTTCTTTTGTTTCCTGTACTGCTTGCTCAAAATACAGATTGAATAACATCGAGGAGAGGCTACAACCCTGTCTCACTTCCTTCCCAACCACTGCTTCCCTTTCATATCCCTCGACTCTTGTAACTTACAGCCCGCATCTCGTGGTCGTGCGGTAGCGTTCTCGCTTCCCACGCCCGGGTTCCCGGGTTCGATTCCCGGCGGGGTCAGGGATTTTCTCTGCCTCGTGATGGCTGGATGTTGTGTGCTGTCTTTAGGTTAGTTAGGTTTAAGTAGTTCTAAGTTCTAGGGGACTTATGACCACAGCAGTTGAGTCCCATAGTGCTCAGAGCCATTTGAACCATTTTTTTTGTAACTTACGATTAGAATAGGTATTTTTCTTATTCAGCTTTAGGTTGGCTGTATTGAAACAAATTCGTAGGCAACAATAACATTATCGCTACCAATGCACTGTCGTTTGGATGGGACGAGTGTTTAATGATTATGTCAGTGTCACTTATCATGTGGTTGGCGGTCTTTGGGTCTAGGCTACTCAGCTTACAATATACCATATGGTACAAAACGTCTATTATTATCTCCATCATTGTCGTCTTGTTCAAAATTATCGCCACGATAATCGGATAGATCGTCAATTTCAGATGAATTAAGGAGCTCTATAACTTCTTCTGTAAGTGGCCTTCGTCTATCTTGACTCGGGGCATTGAGAAATCACCGTAAGATGACCAAAAAAGACAGTGAAACAATGTCATAAATTTCTTTGCTATTACAACCTTTTAATCACAATGTCCTCATTTGGAGACATGTATAAAGTTGTAAATCTGTCGCTTACCTTTCGTTCTGAAAGACGCCTTTAGTTTTCACCTTCAAGAATGCACGTTTCTACACACAAATCTTTTTAACCTAAACTCAGAAGGTATTAACCGGTTGAAGAGATTATTGTGAATCGCCCATGTGACTGTGCACATTCAGTTTGGTTTTGTGATACCACAGGTTAACAGGAGACGTCGGCACTGATCTCAAATAAACTATCTGCTTGTGACAATATGAGGACAACAATCACAAATGGTAAAATTTAACGAATTTTAATATATGAGGACGCCTTGACCGAATGGGTTTAAGGGAGCCCGAGTCATGTTTCTTTTTATTGGTTTCGTGTGTAGAGCCGTAAATTGGGGATGACTTGTCTCTGATTGACGTGTGGTCTCAGAATTGTTGTGCATTTTGACTGTTTTTAAAAATGTGAGGCCCTTGTGGCTCTTTGTATCAACATGTTTCATGCTTATCCATGTTGTTTATTATGGGCATTTCCACAGTTATTTAGTTGACCTGGTATTGTACTACTAAGCAAAAACGTCTCTTGCGTTTCTCTTGTGAAGTCATACACCAAAAATTATACTCATTAGTCGGTGCTAGAGCAACCTAAGGCGCCCTTTATAATTATAGTGCATCCATTAGTTTGAGTAAAGTTGAGCGCCCGCTCTTTTCTTGTTGTGTGTACTAATTTGGGTTACTAACTGGGTATGTAAAGAAACGTCAGCTATATTACTGTCTGAAGCTATCGCTCGTTTGTGTCCATTCCGTTTTTTTTTTTTTTTTTTTTTTTTTTTTTAAGTGGCAATGCGTAACGCAATGCTCAATAATAAATATGGAGTCAGAACTTATTGAGGTTTTCCGATTAAATTTTATGCCAATTCTTAAGTATTGTTTGGCCCTCGGGTTTAGTTTTTTTATGTCATCGAACAGTGGTTTTGTGCTTTGCAGTGTGACCTAGTCACTTGCGCAATTGTGTTACAGAGCAAGACAGTTCCGATACAGAGAATATTAGGGTTACAGAAAAGCTCTAACCAGGTAGTAGGTAACACCAGATTTAAAAATGTAGAGTTTGTAAGGAGCATTATGTGTTTTTTGTGCCTTTAGTCTATGTGCACAAGAGTCACATGGAGAAATTTGCTGTACTTCTGGCGACGATACGGGTCGGAAACGGAGTAACCGACTAACGTAAGTGGCTGTGACAAAGGGCAGATTTTTATGGCCCAGCATGTGGAAATTAGGAGCTCGGAAACGACAAAGCTGGCCTGTTGTTCGCGTGCTGCTTTCGTGAGCATCCATGGAAAGTTCCTGAAGGACAGTGAAACCACAAGAAGGAACAAGGTGATGGACGCCCACATCTCATGAGAGAGCGTGAAGGTCAGAGGCTCGCTCAGTCCGTGAAGCAAGATACGTGGCGATCTGTCGCACATCTGACGACAATGTGTGATGCCGGTGCACGCAAAGGTGTTGCCGGAGATCACCGTGCAGCACACATTGTTGAACAGGGAGCTCCGCGGCATAATAAACTTCTCCTTCTTCTGTTGAGCAAACAACATCGTCTCTTAGGATTGTAGTTTGGACGGTGAAGAAATGAACGTATGTTGCCTGATCGGATGGATCACTTTTCTTGTTGCACAAGGTCAAAGGTCGCATCCGTACAGGGCGTCGTCCAGGTGCTCGAAACATGCTCCCTGCCATGGATGCAGTCCAGTGGGGACAGTATTTTGCTATTAGGGACAGTGATTTCCGTTACCACTGGACCTGTTAGTACTCTCAGGCGCAAGACAACTGTGCACTATTTGTACGTTAATGCAGAGCGTTTGCGACTTTAATGTTTCATTCCTTCCCTGACGGGTATGTCTTCTTCCAGAAGGATAACTGTACATTTCACAAGGCCTCTTACTACAGTCGTTTGAACTACAGTGTAATGAACTCACTTTAATTTCTTAACACCAAATTCGCCCCATCTGAGGCTGATGGAACGTACATTATGTGGGACGTTATCGGTGGCCAGCTCCGCGCCTAGAAATAAACAGCCTGTAATTTATGGAAAATTGTTGGTTTTTGCGAAGATATCTGGTGCCATATGGCTCCGTAAAACTACCAACAGCTTTTAGAGTTCTTGCCACTCAGAATCGCTGCTGTGTTGTGTTCCAAAGGTGGAAAAACACGTTGTTAAGCAGATGATTAATGTTTGGGCTTGTCAGTAATGCTAACCGTTCTTGAGACCAGATCAGAGCTAGAGTTTGTACTAGGCACCTCGTATGTTAGGGCTCTGTCTGAATTTCTTCCGACGTCTGTTGAAGCACGGAAGAGGTTCATCGTTCGTACTTCTCTCATTAGGCTGCTACCGGAGTGCCTCAGAGGTACAGATCGTTAAGCCAGAAAGGCATCGTTGTGTGCACTCAGTGTATTTGTGGGGAGGTGTCTTCTGGGATGCAGAGACTGCTTTGTTGGCGACTACTGAATGCAAAAAGTGAACCCAATTACAATTCGTAGCTGATGTCCTAACGAATTTTTGCCTCCACATGGATTCAGTGGTCAATTCCTTCTAACGGCTGGCAGAATTGCTGAAGAGGGTTAGCCTTGCAGGGTGGAAACACCACTAGCAAATTGCTACGTCGCACCGGAATCGACAGCGCTCCATCGTTTGCAAGAGAGTGAAGGGCTTCATGTTGCCACTGAGACGATTAGGTCAGGGTTTCGGATATGGATTTCTGACCTCTACTAGCTGTTGAAGAAATCGACAGCCCTATTTAGTCGGCCAGTCAGCCCTTCTGCGTGTTCGCAGGGGCCTTCCCTCCGGCACCTGTCTGTATATACAGGATGATTCCGTGATGTTATATATTTCAGGGATGATGAAGAAGGATAAATGTATCAACTTCAGGTATGGGACCCTGGTTCTGAAACGCAGGAGTCGAAAGTTATAAGCTTAAATCGTTCTGATACCTCTGACCGTGGAATACATTTATCGGTATTGTTATTGCTAAAATTTTCAGGTAGGACCAAAAGCTATGAGCACTTGTTCCAGAGAACGAAGGTGAACAAACTCTCATAGGTCCTCAGGTACGCATTTTAGAATCAATGTTCACTAGGTATATTTTTTCCTGTTTTGGTCCACACTACCACCTCTGAAAGTTTTCTACCCTTCAGTCTTAGTAACAACAGTAACGGTACAAGTATTCCACTGTTAGTTGTATCAGAACGATTTTCGCTTACAACCTTTGACTTGATCCATTCGGGACCAGGGTCGTTCACCTCAAACTGATACATTTATCCTTCTCCATCATCTCCATCAAGCCTATGTATATACACTCCTGGAAATGGAAAAAAGAACACATTGACACCGGTGTGTCAGACCCACCATACTTGCTCCGGACACTGCGAGAGGGCTGTACAAGCAATGATCACACGCACGGCACAGCGGACACACCAGGAACCGCGGTGTTGGCCGTCGAATGGCGCTAGCTGCGCAGCATTTGTGCACCGCCGCCGTCAGTGTCAGCCAGTTTGCCGTGGCATACGGAGCTCCATCGCAGTCTTTAACACTGGTAGCATGCCGCGACAGCGTGGACGTGAACCGTATGTGCAGTTGACGGACTTTGAGCGAGGGCGTATAGTGGGCATGCGGGAGGCCGGGTGGACGTACCGCCGAATTGCTCAACACGTGGGGCGTGAGGTCTCCGCAGTACATCGATGTTGTCGCCAGTGGTCGGCGGAAGGTGCACGTGCCCGTCGACCTGGGACCGGACCGCAGCGACGCACGGATGCACGCCAAGACCGTAGGATCCTACGCAGTGCTGTAGGGGACCGCACCGCCACTTCCCAGCAAATTAGGGACACTGTTGCTCCTGGGGTATCGGCGAGGACCATTCGCAACCGTCTCCATGAAGCTGGGCTACGGTCCCGCACACCGTTAGGCCGTCTTCCGCTCACGCCCCAACATCGTGCAGCCCGCCTCCAGTGGTGTCGCGACAGGCGTGAATGGAGGGACGAATGGAGACGTGTCGTCTTCAGCGATGAGAGTCGCTTCTGCCTTGGTGCCAATGATGGTCGTATGCGTGTTTGGCGCCGTGCAGGTGAGCGCCACAATCAGGACTGCATACGACCGAGGCACACAGGGCCAACACCCGGCGTCATGGTGTGGGGAGCGATCTCCTACACTGGCCGTACACCACTGGTGATCGTCGAGGGGACACTGAATAGTGCACGGTACATCCAAACCGTCATCGAACCCATCGTTCTACCATTCCTAGACCGGCAAGGGAACTTGCTGTTCCAACAGGACAATGCACGTCCGCATGTATCCCGTGCCACCCAGCGTGCTCTAGAAGGTGTAAGTCAACTACCCTGGCCAGCAAGATCTCCGGATCTGTCCCCCACTGAGCATGTTTGGGACTGGATGAAGCGTCGTCTCACGCGGTCTGCACGTCCAGCACGAACGCTGGTCCAACTGAGGCGCCAGGTGGAAATGGCATGGCAAGCCGTTCCACAGGACTACATCCAGCATCTCTACGATCGTCTCCATGGGAGAATAGCAGCCTGCATTGCTGCGAAAGGTGGATATACACTGTACTAGTGCCGACATTGTGCATGCTCTGTTGCCTGTGTCTATGTGCCTGTGGTTCTGTCAGTGTGATCATGTGATGTATCTGACCCCAGGAATGTGTCAATAAAGTTTCCCCTTCCTGGGACAATGAATTCACGGTGTTCTTATTTCAATTTCCAGGAGTGTATATTCCGTGATAATGTTACAAAATTTCAGGCATGATGGAGAAGGATATATATGGTGGTCAGAAAATGTCTGAAACGCTTGTCGCGATGTTGTAGGGCAGATTGTACTGAGACATAAATGTTAAGAAAAAAATGTGATACTTTGCGCCGTTTCCGAGTTATTAAGCACTGAATGTAGCCAATCGGGGCGTCGCGCGCTCACATTCAAGTGGCCTGCCAGGGGCGGTGTTACCTAACGAGTGCTTTGTTTGGTTAGCAGAAACTTGAATTCACGAGCGCAACGACCTTATTGGATAACGTCAATGCTAAATAACTCGGAAACGGCGCAACGTATCGCATTTGTTTTTCTTAACATTTAAGTATCAGTACAATCTGCCCTACAACATCACGACAAGCGTTTCAGACATTTTCTGACCACCCTATATACACTGCTGGCCACCGTAAATGCAACACCCTGAAGGAAGCATCCGAATCAAGTGAAATTTACACCATGGGTTTGCAGCGATGAGATATACAATTGATTAGAATTTCAGCGCAGACGCACATCAAGCGCGCCTGTGGCGCCACCTCATAGCGCCATTTAAGGCTTGGCGATTTCGACGAGTGTACGTTCGGCACGTGTGTTTACCTTGTGGTTGTTTCACAAGACGGTCAGTTATGCCTCGTAGACAACAGGGAACATCTTTTGATCAAGTATCCGAGTTCGACAGAGGAAGGATAGTGGCTTACCGAGATTGTGGATTATCATAAAGAGAAATCGCTAGTCGTGTTGGACGAAACCAAACAACTGTAATGCAGATATGTGACCGTTGGATGCAGGAGGGTACGACGGACCGACGTGGTCGATCGCATTCACCTCGGTGCACCACTGCACGTGCTGATAGGCAAATTGTGCGCATGGCAGTGACGGATCGCTCAGTGACATCCCGAACCATAGCACAGCACATTGCGTCTGTAACGCATCATCCAGTGTCAGCGCGTACCATTCGACGCCGTTTACAGCAGAGTGGTCTGTCCGCAAGACGTCCATTGCTTCGTCTACCATTGACACAGAACCACAGACGTCTCCGTCGCCAATGGTGTGATGACAGACGGATGTGGACGGCAGAATGGAATGACGTTGTCTTTACTGACGAGGCACGCTTCTGTCTGCAGCACCATGATGGTCGGATTCGAGTGTGGAGACACCGTGGAGAGAGGATGCTGGACAGCTGCATTATGCACCGCCACACTGGTCTTGCACCGGGTATTATGGTATGGGGCGGTATTGGATATTACTCTCGCACGCCTCTAGTACGCATTGTCGGTACTTTAAATAGCCGGCGCTACATATCCGAGGTGCTGGAGCCAGTTGTCCTTCCTTACCTTCAGGGCTCGGCCACAGCCATATTTCAACAGGATAATGCACGACCACACGTGGCACGCATTGTTCAAAGGTTATTCGTCAATAACCAGATTGAATTGCTTCCCTGGCCGGCTCGCTCTCCGGATCTTTCGCCGATAGAAAACATGTGGTCCATGGTTGCTCAACGAGTGACCCAGACTACATCCCCAGCTGCCACACCAGATGATCTTTGGCAACGTGTGGAAGCTGCTTGGGCTGCTGTACCCCAGGAACACATCCAACGTCTCTTTGACTCAATGCCGAAACGTGTGGCAGTGGTGATCTCCAACAATGGCGGCTACTCTGGCTACTGATACTGGCAGGAACCACATGTCACAGACGTCTGTAAACGTAATCATTTGATACTTGGTCAACATGTTATCTACAAAATAAATCTTGTTGTGCTGCCTCTTGTCTTTCTTGGTGTTGCATTTACGGAGGCCAGCAGTGTATATATATATATATATATATATATATATATATACAGGGCTATTATAAATGATTGAAGCTATTTCATAAATTCACTGTAGCTCCATTCATTGACACATGGTCACGACATACTACAGATACGTAGAAAAACTCATAAAGTTTTGTTCGGCTGAAGCCGCACTTCAGGTTTCTGCCGCCAGAGCGCTCGAGAGCGCAGTGAGACAAAATGGCGACAAGAGCCGAGAAAGCGTATGTCGTGCTTGAAATGCACTCACATCAGTCAGTCATAACAGTGCAACGACACTTTTGGACGAAGTTCAACAAAGATCCACCAACTGCTAACTCCATTCGGCGATGGTATGCGCAGTTTAAAGCTTTTGGATGCCTCTGTAAGGGGAAATCAACGGGTCGGCCTGCAGTGAGCGAAGAAACGGTTGAACGCGTGCGGGCAAGTTTCACGCGTAGCCCGCGGAAGTCAACGAATAAAGCAAGCAGGGAGCTAAACGTACCACAGCCGACGGTTTGGAAAATCTTACGGAAAAGGCTGAAGCAGAAGCTTTACCGTTTACAATTGCTACAAGCCCTGACACCCGATGAAAAAGTCAAACGCTTTGAATTTTCGGCGCGGTTGCAACAGCTCATGGAAGAGGATGCGTTCAGTGCGAAACTTGTTTTCAGTGATGAAGCAACATTTTTTCTTAATGGTGAATTGAACAGACACAATGTGCGAATCTGGGTGGTAGAGAATCTTCACGCATTCGTGCAACAAATTCGCAATTCACCAAAAGTTAACATGTTTTGTGCAATCTCACGGTTTAAAGTTTACAGCCCCTTTTTCTTCTGCGAAAAAAACGTTACAGGACACGTGTATCTGGACATGCTAGAAAATTGGCTCATGCCACAACTGGAGACCGACAGCGCCGACTTCATCTTTCAACAGGATGGTGCTCCACCGCACTTCCGTCATGATGTTCGGCATTTCTTAAACAGGAGATTGGAAAACCGATGGATCGGTCGTGGTGGAGATTATGATCAGCAATTCATGTCATGGCCTCCACGCTCTCGCGACTTAACCCCATGCGATTTCTTTCTGTGGGGTTATGTGAAAGATTCAGTGTTTAAACCTCCTCTACCAAGAAACGTGCCAGAACTGCGAGCTCGCATCAGCGATGCTTTCGAACTCATTGATGGGGACATGCTGCGCCGAGTGTGGGAGGAACTTGATTATCGGCTTGATGTCTGCAGGTTCACTAAAGGGGCACATATCGAACATTTGTGAATGCCTAAAAAAACTTTTTGAGTTTTTGTATGTGTGTGCAAAGCATTGTGAAAATATCTCAAATAAGAAAGTTATTGTAGAGCTGTGAAATCGCTTCAATCATTTGTAATAACCCTGTATATATATATAGGACGTGGAGGACTTTAGGTGACTCACCCTATATATATATATATATATATATATATATATATATATATATATATATATATAGGGTGAGTCACCTAAAGTTACCGCTGGATATATTTCGTAAACCACATCAAATATTGACGAACCGATTCCACAGACCGAACGTGAGGAGAGGGGCTAGTGTAATTGTTTAATACAAACCACACAAAAATGCACTAATGTATGTTTTTTAACAAAACCTACGTTTTTTTCAAAAATGGCTCTGAGCACTATGGGACTCAACTGCTGTGGTCATCAGTCCCCTAGAACTTAGAACTACTTAAACCTAACTAACCTAAGGACATCACACACATCCATGCCCGAGGCAGGATTCGAACCTGCGACCGTAGCAGTGGCACGGTTCCGGACTGCGCGCCTAGAACCGCGAGACCACCGCGGCCGGCCTACGTTTTTTTAAATGGAACCACGTTAGTTTTGTTAGTACATCTGAACATATAAACAAATACGTAATCAGTGCCGTTTGTTGCATTGTAAAATGTTAATTACATCCGGAGATATTGTAACCTAAAGTTGACGCTTGAAACCTCCGACGTTCAGTTGCGTGTTGTAACAAACACGGGCCACGGTCGGCGAGCAGCATCTACAGGGACATGTTTACGATGACGACCGTGTTTACGAGTGTGGCTGTAGTGCACTGTTGTGGTTTGGTCTAGCTGTCGCAGTGTCCGCATGTAGCGCTTGCTGCTATTGTTATTCTGCATTCGTCTCCGCACGCAGACCAACTGTAGTACACCGTGTTACCAGACGTCTGTGATAGTGTAGTGTTGTAGGAACTGTGACCATGGTGTATTCGAACTCTGAAAAGGCGGAGATGATACTCATCTATGGCGAGTGTCGACGAAATGCAGCTGAAGCCTGCAGGGTGTATGCAGAACGGTACGCACATTGCAAAACATCTACCGCCAACTGTATGCAACAGGTATGGTCGTAGCACGCAAACGGGTCCCTAACAGGCCCGACACAGGAGAAGCGGGTGCAGTTGGTGTGTTAGCTGCTGTTGCCATGAACCCACACATGAGTACACGGGACATTGCGAGAGCCGGTGGACTGAGTCAAAGTAGTGTCATGTGCATACTGCATCGTCACCGCTTTCACCCGTTTCATGTTCGCTACATCAGCAATTACATGGTGATGACTTTAATCATCGAGTGCAATTCTGTCAATGGGCATTAACAGAGAATGCGTTGCAGCTCTACCTGTTTACCGATGAAGCGGGTTTCACAAACCACGAGGCAGTGAATCTACGGAACATGCATTACTGGTCCGTGGACAATCCTCGCTGGCTCAGACAGGTAGAGCGACAGCCACCGTGGACCGTAAATGTATGGTGCGGAATCATTGGCGACCACCTCATTGGTCCTCACTTCATTGCAGGTGCCCAAACAGCTGCAACATACATCGCGTTTCTACAGAATGATCTGCCAACGTTGCTCGAAAATTTCCCACTGGAAACGCGTCGACGTATGTGGTATCAGCATGATGGTGCACCTGCACATTCCGCAATTAACACTAGGCTGACCCTTGAAAGGATGTTCGACGGGCGTTTCATAGGACGTGGAGGACGCATAAATTGGCCAGCCTGTTCTCCTGATCTTACACCTCTGGACTTCTTTCTGTGGGGTACGTTAAAGGAGAATGTGTACCGTGATGTGCCTACAACCCCAGAGGATATGAAACAACGTATTGTGGCAGCCTGCGGCGACATTACACCAGATGTACTGCGGCGTGTACGATATTCAGAGATTGCAATTGTGTGCAGCAAATGATGGCCACCACATTGAACATCTATTGGCCTGACATGTCGGGACACATTCTATTCCAATCCGTAATTGAAAACGGAAACCACGTGTGTACGTGTACCTCACCCCTCATGGTAATGTACATGTGCATCAGTGAGAAAGACCAATAAAAAGGTGTTAGCATGTGGACGTAATGTGCTGTTCCAGTCTCTTCTGTACCTAAGGTCCATCACCGTTCCCTTTGGATCCCTACGTAATTCGGTGCTCTCCGATACACACAATCGAACAGCGGAGGAGTGGTACTCAAGCGTCAACTTAAGGTTACAATATCTCCTGATATAATTAACATTTTACAATGCAACAAACGGCACTGATTACGTATTTGATTATATGTTCAGATGTGCTAACAAAACTAACGGGGTTCCATTTAAAAAAACGTAGGTTTGTGTTAAAAAACATACTTCCGTGCATTTTTTTATGATTTGTAATAACCAATTACACTAGCCCCTCTCCTCACGTTAGGTCTGTGGAATCGATTCGTCAGTATTTGATGTCGTTTACGAAATATATCCAGCGGTAATGTTAGGTGACTCACCCTATATACACTCCCGGAAATGGAAAAAAGAACACATTGACACCGGTGTGTCAGACCCACCATACTTGCTCCGGACACTGCGGGAGGGCTGTACAAGCAATGATCACACGCACGGCACAGCGGACACACCAGGACCCGCGGTGTTGGCCGTCGAATGGCGCTAGCTGCGCAGCATTTGTGCACCGCCGCCGTCAGTGTCAGTCAGTTTGCCGTGGCATACGGAGCTCCATCGCAAACACTGGTAGCATGCCGCGACAGCGTGGACGTGAACCGTATGTGCAGTTGACGGACTTTGAGCGAGGGCGTATAGTGGGCATGCGGGAGGCCGGGTGGACGTACCGCCGAATTGCTCAACACGTGGGGCGTGAGGTCTCCACAGTACATCGATGTTGTCGCCAGTGGTCGGCGGAAGGTGCACGTGCCCGTCGACCTGGGACCGGACCGCAGCGACGCACGGATGCACGCCAAGACCGTAGGATCCTACGCAGTGCCGTAGGGGACCGCACCGCCACTTCCCAGCAAATTAGGGACACTGTTGCTCCTGGGGTATCGGCGAGGACCATTCGCAACCGTCTCCATGAAGCTGGGCTACGGTCCCGCACACCGGTAGGCCGTCTTCCGCTCACGCCCCAACATCGTGCAGCCCGCCTCCAGTGGTGTCGCGACAGGCGTGAATGGAGGGACGAATGGAGACGTGTCGTCTTCAGCGATGAGAGTCGCTTCTGCCTTGGTGCCAATGATGGTCGTATGCGTGTTTGGCGCCGTGCAGGTGAGCGCCACAATCAGGACTGCATACGACCGAGGCACACAGGGCCAACACCCGGCATCATGGTGTGGGGAGCGATCTCCTACACTGGCCGTACACCACTGGTGATCGTCGAGGGGACACTGAATAGTGCACGGTACATCCAAACCGTCATCGAACCCATCGTTCTACCATTCCTAGACCGGCAAGGGAACTTGCTGTTCCAACAGGACAATGCACGTCCGCATGTATTCCGTGCCACCCAACGTGCTCTAGAAGGTGTAAGTCAACTACCCTGGCCAGCAAGATCTCCGGATCTGTCCCCCATTGAGCATGTTTGGGACTGGATGAAGCGTCGTCTCACGCGGTCTGCACGTCCAGCACGAATGCTGGTCCAACTGAGGCGCCAGGTGAAAATGGCATGGCAAGCCGTTCCACAGGACTACATCCAGCATCTCTACGATCGTCTCCATGGGAGAATAGCAGCCTGCATTGCTGCGAAAGGTGGATATACACTGTACTAGTGCCGACATTGTGCATGCTCTGTTGCCTGTGTCTATGTGCCTGTGGTTCTGTCAATGTGATCATGTGATGTATCTGACCCCAGGAATGTGTCAATAAAGTTTCCCCTTCCTGGGACAATGAATTCACGGTGTTCTTATTTCAATTTCCAGGAGTGTATATATGCGCCGGTGCCTATAACTTCGACGCTCTGTGGCGTCGTTGGATGACGTTTCCGGACCCGAGGTTCTATCCTCATTCTGTTCCTCAGGACACCTTCGACATACCTTCGAAGTCTGTCGATGTAATTTTGAAATACCCTATGTATTAATGGCAGTAATTCTATGGAAAAGTAGTAGACTGAAAGCAGAAGATAATAGCAGTGAAACCTAAAATTCCAATTGGACCATGTATGAGTAAATGAGGTAGAGTGGGGTCGTCGGAAGGAGGGAGAATGGGTGGGTGAGGGGGAGGGATGGAGGGACGGAGAGAGAGAGAGAGAGAGAGAGAAAGAAAGGGGGGGGGGGGGGCAGAAGAAGAAGACAGAATTGTCTGGTGTGAATTGTCGCGCCTTAATTGTAGCATCTACTGCAGTTGAATCAAATATGGCGATCGGTTGCTTTTATGGATGTGTCCAAGGAATTAAACTGGCAGAAAACCAGAGAGGAAACCTCTATAATATAGCGTGTAAATTTCTTAATAATGCTGTCGTAATAGAGCGAGTTTTCCAGCTGTCGGCTACAAACCGAGCAATTTGTGTGACTGAAACAGGTGCCACGGAGAGGAACTCCTGTAGCATTAGTGAATCAGTCGTTCCGGAGAATTACTACCAGCATATACACAACCGAGCAGTGAAGGTAACGTTTTAGACCTTCTGGCAACAAGCAGAACAGGTGTTATCGTTTCAGTGAACTTAAACAAGGAGGAGTGCCTATAAAACTTCTATGGCCAGTTACTACAAGTATTAAAAGAAATGTTAGGACAGATATGAAACTATTTCTTATTAGCAGGTGCGATAAGGAGCAGAAGTTACGTTAATAATGGATGACTTATTGTCATGAGAGATGCCGCAATTGCTAACACGTTTTAAAATACTTATTGCAACAGTCTCAGTGGCAATGGGTCCCATTCGAAAACTAATTTCGATCACATTTAGTGATCATCTTCAGATCTGATAAATCACGAACTGTGGAAAGTCAAATTTCTTTAAAAGGAAAATACTCGAAAGATGTAAAATTACGGGAACAGTACGCTTGTGACTTTAAGAAATTTGACTTTTCATAGCTCGTGATTAAGCACGCCTGAAGCTGCCCATTAAATGTGATCGGAACTAGTTAGCAGATGTGAGTTATTGCAACTGTTACAATACATATTTTGAAAATACTTTACATTGCTGATCACTGAACATCGCACATTTACCTCAAGGTCTCCTAATCTCTGGAGTGGAAATATCGCAAAACACGCTTTACACCGCGATGTCCAATAAATTGGAAATATCAGCCACGTTAGCGAGGTGTTACCGAACCGAGAAGAGCTTCATCACAGATTTAAACAAAGAGAGAGCCCCGTTGACAAAAATAAACCTGAATAATGCCAAAACCAGCGTAAATATTAGCTTCCTGGAAGCATTTAGTGAAGTACACTACTGGCCATTAAAATTGCTACACCACGAAGATGACGTGCTACAGACGCGAAATTTAAACGACACGAAGAAGATGCTGTGATATGCAAATGATTAGCTTTTCAGACCATTCACACAAGGTTGCCGCCGGTGGCGGCACCTACAACGTGCTGACGTGAGGAAAGTTTCCAACCAATTTCTCATACACAAACAGCAGTTGACCGGCGTTGCCTAGTGAAATGTTGTTGTGATGCTTCGTGTAAGGAGGAGAAATGTGTACAATCACGTTTCCGACTTTGATAAAGGTCAGATTGTAGCCTATCGCGATTGCGGTTTATCGTATCGCGACATTGCTGCTCGCGTTGGTTGAGATCCAATGACTATTAGCAGAATACGGAATCGGTGTGTTCAGGAGGGTAATACGGAACGCCGTGCTGGATCCCAACGGCCTCGTATCAATAGCAGTCGAGATGACAGGCATCTTATCCGCATAGCTGTAACGGACCGTGCAGCCACGTCTCTATCGCCGAGTCAACAGATGGGGACCTTTGCAAGACAACAACCATCTGCACGAACAGTTCGACGACGTTTGCAGCAGCATGGACTATCAGCTCGGAGACCATGGCTGCGGTTGCCCTTGACGCTGCATAAAAGACAGGAGCGCCTGAGATGGTGTACTCAACGACGAACCTGGGTGCACGAATGGCAAAACGTCATTTTTTCGGATGAATCCAGGTTCGGTTTACAGCATCATGATGGTCGCATCCGTGTTTGGCGACATCGCAGTGAATGCACATTGGAAGCGTGTATTCGTCTTCGCCATACTGGCGTATCACTCGGCGTGATGGTATGGGGTGTCATTGGTTACACCTCTCGGACACCTCTTATTCGCATTGACGGCACTTTGAACAGTGGACGTTACATTTCAGATGTGTTACGACACGTGGCTCTACCCTTCATTCGATCCCTGCGAAACCCTAGATTTCAGTAGGATAATGCACGACCGCACGTTGCAGGTCCTGTACGGGCGTTTCTAGATACAGAAAATGTTCGACTGCTGCCCTGGCCAGCACATTCTCCAGATCTCTCACCAAATGCAAACGTCTGGTCAATGGTGGCCGAGCAACTTGCTCGTAACAATACGCCAGTCACTACTCTTGATGAACGTTGGTATCGTGTTGAAGCTGCATGGGCAGCTGTACCTGTACACACCATCGAAGCTCTGTTTGACTCAATGCTCAGGCGTATCAAGGCCGTTATTGCGGTCAGAGGTGGTTGTTCTGGGTACTGGTTTCTCAGGATATATGCTTCCCAAATTGTGTGTAATTGTTATTTCATGTCAGCTCTAGAATAATATATCTGTCCAATGAATACCCGTTTATCATCTGCATTTCTTCTTGGTGTAGCAATTTTAATGGCCATTAGTGTAATTTCGCTTTTCAATTCAACTTAATAACTCAAGAGTTATCGCCAAATGTAAAACTGTTCTCACCCACGCAGTATTTCAGTGAGATACTGGCACGAAATGAGGGTTGCCACAGCGATGGTATAAATACTGAATTTAGAATTCCAAATGCCTTTATCTACGACGGGCTTTAATAGGCAACCAAACAAATTTTTTTCTCGGCCAGTTTCGGTTGAAAACTGCCGAATTTATTGCGAGCCATCGTGGAGTAATCACGTTTCAAATTCTATAGTTTCATAGTTTTCCGATAGGTGGCGTCTCAATACGCAGCCTCCAAAATTGCGTCTGTAATGGAGGTGCGATCCAGGCAGAGAGCTGTTTCTTGAGTTTCCTTCTGCGGAAAACAAGAGCAACGCAGATTCTCATAAGCGCTTGCAGAATGTTTATGGAAAGCTGGCAGTGAACGAAAGCACTGTGAGTCTGTGAACGAGGCGCCTGTCGTACCAAGTTAGCGCAAACCTGTACGATCTCACGCGAGCTGACCGGCCGCACAAGCTTCGACTCTTGCAGTGTTGAACGGTGCGCACATTTTCATTCGAGGTGATGGACAGACCACAATCAAACATCCTGCTGCACAACTGGATGTCTCTGTCGATTGTGCTGACACACTCGTCCACCAAGTCGGATACTCAAGGGAGTGTGCCCGCTGTGTTCCTCACCGTGTAACAGAAGAACATAAACAGCGATGAAGGACCATCTGTGCGGAATTTGTAATGTCCCCACTGCAAATACCCTCTACCACACACCAATTAATCATTTTCAATCAAACCATCCACATTGATTCTCTTTGTAAAAGTTATCTGATCTGATTTGCTCGTAATATATGCGGCGACAGCTCGTCGACGCCAAAGCATTTTCTAGTGCATTTATTCTTTGAATTAACAGAGATGCATATATGCATTCTCCATGGTTGTTAGAGTGGTAGCTAGGACAGCTTCTGGAGTATGTTTGGAGGGATTGACGTGGTTCTGAGAGATACATATTCTGTTTTTCTTCTCGCTAAAGCGAGCCAATTAACATTTGTGCCGCTACGGTTTGTTTTGGAGAGAAAGAGATTGTAAAAGGAAAATAATTAAGGCGTGGAATCACCTGAGATCTGGACATATAATGTAGATGGATTTAATACACGATTTCCTCCATAAAGAATGTTTGTGAATTTTTTGTTCTGGAGTGAATGAACGAATGAGTTTTTTCTGAATCATTTGTTGAGCACGTTGGCCCAGTAATTAGTGGGGAAGTTTCAGCTGTGTCGAAGAGAGCCTGCAATCACTGAGTCTGTGTTAAATCGTCCAAAAAGGCTTCGTACACATATGGAATTCGCAATCTTTCGTAAAAGGAACAAATTGTCCAAACAATTGATTCTCCCGACTGACTGCAGTGTTTAACAGTAATAATAAATGTAAAGATCTCTTACAGCAAGCCAGCCGCTGATTACCAAGACGACGGACTCCACCAAAGATTCTATTTGGCTGATTCTTTTTATCACTATATCACGGAATGAAATCTTATATTAAAACCTATACATAGATAAAGGAGAGAAAGAGAGAGAGCGAATGAAAATAGAGATAATACTAATATTCCTCCATTAGTCTAATTTTTCGCCTGTCTTTTCACGGATCAGCCAAGAACTGGGAGGCCCTTACTTTACTGTATAGACTTACGTGTGAAGGTGAAGGGATCTTAAAGACAACAGATACACGTCTATACAGACAAGACATTACACAGAGATAGCGGCTAGCGGCATTGATCATCTACTCTTAGATTAAAGAGACAGCAATTTACTATCCGAACATTAAAATGTTAAAAAATGTGCGGAAACGGTTGCTCCTGACGAGGCTCGTGGTGACAATTGTTGTCGATCATCGTCACAGGTGATGAAAAAAAAATGGTTCAAATGTCTCGGAGCACTATGGGCCTTAATATCTGAGATCATCAGTCCCGTATAACTTAAAACTACTTAAACTTAACTAACCTAAGGACATCACACACATCCATGCCCGAGGCAGGATTCGAACCTGCGACCGTAGCAGCAGCGCAGTTCCGGACTGAAGCGCCTAGAACCGCTCGGCCACAACGGCCGGCGGTGATGAAACGGGTTCATCACTTCGAACCGGAAACAAAACAGTAATCAAGAAAGTGGCATTACACCGCTTCTCCTCCGAAGAAGAAGATCAAGGCCCCACCGCTCATCTGGTAAAGTCATGGCTGGGATTCTCAAGGGGTTGTTATGTTTAATGTTCTCCCTCATTGCGATACGATCAACTCTAGATTGTATTGCGCCATCTTCAGGAAATTAAAGAAACGACTTCACCATACTCGTCGCCACAAAAATGCAGACCTCCTTCTCCATGAAAACGCATGGTATGACACAAGCCTGTGCACTCGAGAGACTCTCACAAAACTTCATCGGCCTTCTCTTCCTTATCTACCCTACAGCCAGGACCTCACACCTTCATAATCCGAACTGTTTGAACCAATGAAGAATACAGTTTGCGGAAAGCAGTACGTTCAAAAATGGCTCTGAGCACTATGGGACTTAACTTCTAAGGTCATCAGTCCCCTAGAACTTAGAACTACTTAAACCTAACTAACCTAAGGACATCACATACACCCATGCCCGAGGCAGGATTCGAACCTGCGACCGTAGCGGCCGCGCGGTTCCAGACTGTAGCGCCTTTAACCGCTTGGCCACCACGGCCGGCGAAAGCAGTACGTGAATGATGGGGAAACTACAGCTGCAGCAAGATGTTGTCTCCGACATCGACCACTAGACTGGTACCATGTGGGCCTACAGGCCCTCTCAGTAACGTGGAGTAAGGCCGTCGCACTGAATGGAGATTATCTTGAAAACTAAGGTTTTGTACCAAAAAGAGTGGATAATAATATAGCGTATTGGAATCCTCAGGTTTCCGTACCAACCTACATCCAGAAAAAAATTCGGTTTTGCATTATTTATTGACCGGTCCTCGTAACTAATGTATTACTACGTTTCCTGTCACTAATAGTCGCACGAAAGCTGAAATGACAGCTGTTGAAACGAAGGGCTGTAATTTCAACTACAACTACGTAATAGAGTAAGAGTTGGGAAACATATACGACTCGATGTAAATTACGTGACGGAATTTGCTATTTTTCCAGCAGCAGATTATCGTTAAACGCGGAGTAGCGAAGAGTTTCAAGTGACTGGAAGAGAGCCGTTGTGATTCTTATTAATGAGGTTGCGGGATAGAAGCGATACATGTAACAATAGGACTAGATCGCTAAAGCCACAAAGGAGACCTGTAGACCGAATTTATGCTCGTGTTTTAAGATCGTGCAGATGACCGAAAACCTCAGTGTAGAAATCAGTACGCAGTCCACAAACCATGATCTTGTGATACTTGGTCGAGTATGTTGCTCGGTGATATGCCGAGGACCGTAAGCCACTGTAGCGGAATTGATGCTCTCTCCCTTGAATACCCCACTTGAAACTTCCCCTTTGTATGTAAAGAATGACAGTGCTGGAAAACCTCTTACGTTATTTGATTTTCAAACAGCTGAGCAAAACTGAACGTACTCAGACAATTCTCTCTTTGCTCGGACAGTCTACGGGTATACGGCCAGTTCATAGTGTCCAACGGGCATAATACACTCCTGGAAATTGAAATAAGAACACCGTGAATTCATTGCCCCAGGAAGGGGAAACTTTATTGACACATTCCTGGGGTCAGATACATCACATTATCACACTGACAGAACCACAGGCACATAGACACAGGCAACAGAGCATGCACAATGTCGGCACTAGTACAGTGTATATCCACCTTTCGCAGCAATGCAGGCTGCTATTCTCCCATGGAGACGATCGTAGAGATGCTGGATGTAGTCCTGTGGAACGGCTTGCCATGCCATTTCCACCTGGCGCCTCAGTTGGACCAGCGTTCGTGCTGGACGTGCAGACCGCGTGAGACGACGCTTCATCCAGTCCCAAACATGCTCAATGGGGGACAGATCCGGAGATCTTGCTGGCCAGGGTAGTTGACTTACACCTTCTAGAGCACGTTGGGTGGCACGGGATACATGCGGACGTGCATTGTCCTGTTGGAACAGCAAGTTCCCTTGCCGGTCTAGGAATGGTAGAACGATGGGTTCGATGACGGTTTGGATGTACCGTGCGCTATTCAGTGTCCCCTCGACGATCACCAGTGGTGTACGGCCAGTGTAGGAGATCGCTCCCCACACCATGATGCCGGGTGTTGGCCCTGTGTGCCTCGGTCGTATGCAGTCCTGATTGTGGCGCTCACCTGCACGGCGCCAAACACGCATACGACCATCATTGGCACCAAGGCAGAAGCGACTCTCATCGCTGAAGACGACACGTCTCCATTCGTCCCTCCATTCACGCCTGTCGCGACACCACTGGAGGCGGGCTGCACGATGTTGGGGCGTGAGCGGAAGACGGCCTACCGGTGTGCGGGACCGTAGCCCAGTTTCATGGAGACGGTTGCGAATGGTCCTCGCCGATACCCCAGGAGCAACAGTGTCCCTAATTTGCTGGGAAGTGGCGGTGCGGTCCCCTACGGCACTGCGTAGGATCCTACGGTCTTGGCGTGCATCCGTGCGTCGCTGCGGTCCGGTCCCAGGTCGACGGGCACGTGCACCTTCCGCCGACCACTGGCGACAACATCGATGTACTGTGGAGACCTCACGCCCCACGTGTTGAGCAATTCGGCGGTACGTCCACCCGGCCTCCCGCATGCCCACTATACGCCCTCGCTCAAAGTCCGTCAACTGCACATACGGTTCACGTCCACGCTGTCGCGGCATGCTACCAGTATTAAAGACTGCGATGGAGCTCCGTATACCACGGCAAACTGGCTGACACTGACGGCGGCGGTGCACAAATGCTGCGCAGCTAGCGCCATTCGACGGCCAACACCGCGGTTCCTGGTGTGTCCGCTGTGCCGTGCGTGTGATCATTGCTTGTACAGCCCTCTCGCAGTGTCCGGAGCAAGTATGGTGGGTCTGACACACCGGTGTCAATGTGTTCTTTTTTCCATTTCCAGGAGTGTATTTCGCCCGTTGCACACTATGAACCGTCAGTATACCCGTGGACTGATCGAACAACAAATACTCCGCGAGAAACTGAAGAATCATAGTTCTCTCTTTACTTATCCTGATCATCACCGAACTTTTCGACTCTGTAAGTGCAGAACAGGGAATCAGTGATCATAACGCCGTTAAAGCATCCCTGAATATGGAGGTTAATAGGAATATAAAAAAAGGGAGGAATGTTTATCTGTTTAGCAAGAGTAATGGAAGGCAGATTTCAGACTACCCAACAGCCTCAAAGGGTGCGGGGCAAAGTCAGGACATGCGGGGACCAAGCAGCAATCGGTATTGTAATTGTAAAGTGTCGAAGCTGCAATGGTAAAGTACCGAAACTTCAAGCGCTGATAGAAAGCACCGAAGCTGAAATCGTTATAGGTACAGAAAGCTGGCTGAAGCCAGAGATAAATTCTGCTGAAATTTTTACAAAGGCACAGACGGTGTTTAGAAAGGATAGGTTGCATGCAACCGGTGGTGGCGTGTTTGTCGCTGTTAGTAGTAGTTTATCCTGTAGTGAAGTAGAAGTGGATAGTTCCTGTGAATTATTATGGGTGGAGGTTACACTCCACAACCGAGCTAGGTTAATAATTGGCTCCTTTTACCGCTCTCCCGACTCAGCAGCATTAGTGGCAGAACAACTGAGAGAAAATTTGGAATACATTTCACATAAATTTTCTCAGCGTGTTATAGTCTTAGGTGCAGATTTCAATTTACCAGATATAGACTGGGACACTCAGATGTTTAGGACGGGTGGTAGGGACAGAGCATCGAGTGACATTATACTGAGTGCACTATCCGAAAATTACCTGGAGCAATTAAACAGAGAACCGACTCATGGAGATAACATCTTGGACCTACTGATAACAAACATACCCGAACGTTTCGACTACGTAAGTGCAGAACAGGGAATCAGTGATCATAAGGCCGTTACAGCATCCCTGAATATGGAGGTTAATAGGAAAATAAAAAAAGGGAAGAAGGTTTATCTGTTTAGCAAGAGTAATAGAAGGCAAATTTCACACTACCTAACAGATCAAAACGAAAATTTCTGTTCCGACACTGACAATGTTGAGTGTTTATGGAAAAAGTTTAAGGGAATCGTAAAATGCGTTTTCTACATCTACATCTACATTTATACTCCGCATGCCACCCAACGGTGTGTGGCGGAGGGCACTTTACGTGCCACTGTCATTACCTCCCTTTTCTGTTCCAGTCGCGTATGGTTCGCGGGAAGAACGACTGTCTGAAAGCCTCCGTGCGCGTTCTAATCTCTCTAATTTTACATTCGTGATCTCCTCGGGAGGTATAAGTAGGGGGAAGCAATATATTCGATACCTCATCCAGAAACGCACCCTCTCGAAACCTGGCGAGCAAGCTACACCGCGATGCAGAGCGCCTCTCTTGCAGAGTCTGCCACTTGAGTTTGTTAAACAACTCCGTAACGCTATCACGGTTACCAAATAACCCTGTGACGAAACGCGCCGCTCTTCTTTGGATCTTCTCTATCTCCTCCGTCAACCCGATCTGGTACGGATCCAACACTGATGAGCAATACTCAAGTATAGGTCGAACGAGTGTTTTGTAAGCCCCCTCCTTTGTTGATGGACTACATTTTCTAAGCACTCTCCCAATGAATCTCAACCTGGTACCCGCCTTACCAACAATTAATTTTATATGATCATTCCACTTCAAATCGTTCCGCACGCATACTCCCAGATATTTTACAGAAGTAACTGCTACCAGTGTTTGTTCCGCTATCATATAATCATACAATAAAGGATCCTTCTTTCTATGTATTCGCAATACATTACATTTGTCTATGTTAAGGGTCAGTTGCCACTCCCTCCACCAAGTGCCTATCCGCTGCAGATCTTCCTGCATTTCGCTACAATTTTCTAATGCTGCAACTTTTCTGTATACTACAGCATCATCCGCGAAAAGCCGCATGGCACTTCCGACACTATCTACTAGGTCATTTATATATATATTGTAAAAAGCAATGGTCCCATAACACTCCCCTGTGGCACGCCAGAGGTTACTTTAACGTCTGTAGACGTCTCTCCATTGATAACAACATGCTGTGTTCTGTTTGCTAAAAACTCTTCAATCCAGCCACACAGCTGGTCTGATATTCCGTAGGCTCTTACTTTGTTTATCAGGCGACAGTGCGGAACTGTATCGAACGCCTTCCGGAAGTCAAGAAAAATAGCACCTACCTGGGAGCCTGTATCTAATATATTCTGGGTCTCATGAACAAATAAAGCGAGTTGGGTCTCACACGATCGCTGTTTCCGGAGTCCATGTTGATTTCTACATAGTAGATTCTGGGTTTCCAAACACGACATGATACCCGAGCAAAAAACATGTTCTAAAATTCAACAACAGATCGACGTCAGAGATATAGGTCTATAGTTCTGCGCATCTGCTCGACGACCCTTCTTGAAGACTGGGACTACCTGTGCTCTTTTCCAATCATTTGGAACCTTCCGTTCCTCTAGAGACTTGCGGTACACGGCTGTTAGAAGGGGGGCAAATTCTTTCGCGTACTCTGTGTAGAATCGAATTGGTATCCCGTCAGGTCCAGTGGACTTTCCTCTGTTGAGTGATTCCAGTTGCTTTTCTATTCCTTGGACACTTATTTCGATGTCAGCCATTTTTTCGTTTGTGCGAGGATTTAGAGAAGGAACTGCATTGCGGTCTTCCTCTGTGAAACAGCTTTGGAAAAAGGTGTTTTGTATTTCAGCTTTACGCGTGTCGTCCTCTGTTTCAATGCCATCATCATCCCGGAGTGTCTGGATTTGCTGTTTCGAGCCACTTACTGATTTAACGTAAGACCAGAACTTCCTAGGATTTTCTGCCAAGTCGGTACATAGAATTTTACTTTCGAATTCACTGAACGCTTCACGCATAGCCCTCCTTACGCTAACTTTGACATCCTTTAGCTTCTGTTTGTCTGAGAGGTTTTGGCTGCGTTTAAACTTAGTGTGAAGGTCTCTTTGCTTTCGCAGTAGTTTCTTAACTTTGTTGTTGAACCACGGTGGGTTTTTCCCGCCCCTCACAGTTTTACTCGGCACGTACCTGTCTATAACGCATTTTACGATTGCCTTTAACTTTTTCCATAAACACTCAACATTGTCAGTGTCGGAACAGAAATTTTCGTTTTGATCTGTTAGGTAGTCTGAAATCTGCCTTCTATTACTCTTGCTAAACAGATAAACCTTCCTCCCGTTTTTATATTCCTACTAACTTCCATATTCAGGGATGCTGCAACTGCCTTATGATCACTGATTCCCTGTTCTGCACTCACAGAGTCGATAAGTTCGGGTCTGTTTGTTATCAGTAGGTCCAAGATGTTATCTCCACGAGTCGGTTCTCTGTTTAATTGCTCCAGGTAATTTTCGGATAGTGCACTCAGTATAATGTCACTCGATGCTCTGTCCCTACCACCCGTCCTAAACATCTGAGTGTCCCAGTCTATATCTGGTAAATTGAAATCTGCACCTAAGACTATAACACGCTGAGAAAATTTATGTGAAATGTATTCCAAATTTTCTCTCAGTTGTTCTGCCACTAATGCTGCTGAGTCGGGAGGTCGGTAAAAGGAGCCAATTATTAACCTAGTTCGGTTGTGGAGTGTAACCTCCACCCATAATAATTCACAGGAACTATCCACTTCTATTCCACTACAGGATAAACTACTACTAACAGCGACGAACACTCCACCAACGGTTGAATGCAATCTATCCTTTCTAAACACCGTCTGTACCTTTGTAAAAATTTCAGCAGAATTTATCTCTGGCTTCAACCAGCTTTCTGTACCTATAACGATTTCGGCTTCGGTGCTTTCTATCAGCGCTTGAAGTTCCGGTACTTTACCAACGCAGCTTCGACAGTTTACAATTACAATACCGATTGCTGCTTGGTCCCCGCATGTCCTGACTTTGCCCTGCACCCGTTGAGGCTGTTGCCCTTTTTGTACTTGCCCAAGGCCATCTAACCTAAAAAACCGCCCAGCCCACGCCACACAACCCCTGCTACCCGTGTAGCCGCTTGTTGCGTGCAGTGGACTCCTGACCTATCCAGCGGAACCCGAAACCCCACCACCCTATGGCGCAAGTCGAGGAATCTGCAGCCCACACGGTCGCAGAACCGTCTCAGCCTCTGATTCAGACCCTCCACTGGGCTCTGTACCAAAGGTCCGCAGTCAGTCCTGTCGACGATGCTGCAGATGGTGAGCTCTGGTTTCATCCCGCTAGCGAGACTGGCAGTCTTCACCAAATCAGATAGCCGCCGGAAGCAAGAGAGGATTTCCTCGGATCCATAGCGACACACATCATTGGTGCCGACATGAGCGACCACCTGCAGATGGGTGCACCCTGTACCCTTCATGGCATCCGGAAGGACCCTTTCCACATCTGGAATAACTCCCCCCGGTATGCACACGGAAAGCACATTGGTTTTCTTCCCCTCTCTTGCTGCCATATCCCTAAGGGGCCCCATTACGCGCCTGACGTTGGAGCTCCCAACTACCAGTAAGCCCACCCTCTGCGACAGCCCAGATCTTGCAGACTGAGGGGCAACCTCTGGAACAGGACAAGCAGCCATGACAGGCCGAAGATCAGTATCAGCCTGAGACAGAGCCTGAAACCGGTTCGTCAGACAAACAGTAGAGGCCTTCCGTTCAGCCCTCCGGAATGTCTTTCGCCCCCTGCCACACCTTCAGACGACCTCCCACTCTACCACAGGTGAGGGATCAGCCTCAATGCGGGCAGTATCCCGGGCAACCACAGTCGTAGTCCGATCGGGGGATGCGTGGGACGAGCTGGCCGTCCCCGACAAACCCCCATCCGGAACCCCACAGTGATGCCCATTGGCAACAGCCTCAAGCTGTGTGACCGAAGCCAACACTGCCTGAAGCTGGGAGCGAAGGGATGCCAACTCAGCCTGCATCCGA
This sequence comes from Schistocerca nitens, assembly GCF_023898315.1. Taxonomy (NCBI): domain Eukaryota; kingdom Metazoa; phylum Arthropoda; class Insecta; order Orthoptera; family Acrididae; genus Schistocerca; species Schistocerca nitens. The sequence continues at coordinate 256,990,679 of NC_064618.1, forward strand.
ACACAGCAGTTGCAGTCCCTATCCATGCTAAAAACTGTTGTGCAAAGAACGTCTGAACTAATCTACAGAACGCGCAAACAAATCGACACAAAATTTAAACGGTTATTAAAATACAAGATTGCCTAGTAAATGCAGTAATGCTGCTACTTGCGCACTGCTGACACACTGCTCAGTGGCGGAAGGAGACTACGCGATTTTACACTATTCAGGTACTAAAACGCGATGCTACAACTCTCAAATACTATGATACGCCAGAAATTTATGAATTAAACAATGCAAGTACCAAAAACACGCAAAGAAATTAAGAATTAAACTATGTAACAAATGAGTGAGCTAGGAGTATACGACTTGCTGCTGCAGCTGCTTATCCAACGACGGCAGGTACGTGCCGAGTAAAACTGTGAGGGACGGGAAAAACCCACCGTGGTTCAACAACAAGGTTAGGAAACTACTGCGAAAGCAAAGAGAGCTTCACTCTAAGTTTAAACGCAGCCAAAACCTCTCAGACAAACACAAGATAAACGATGTCAAAGTTAGCGTAAGGAGGGCTATGCGTGAAGCGTTCAGTGAATTCGAAAGTAAAATTCTATGTACTGACTTGACAGAAAATCCTAGGAAGTTCTGGTCTTACGTTAAGTCAGTAAGTGGCTGGAAACAGCATACCCAGACACTCCGGGATGATGATGGCATAGAAACATAGGATGACAAGCGTAAAGCTGAAATACTAAACACCTTTTTCCAAAGCTGTTTCACAGAGGTAGACCACACTGCAGTTCCTTCTCTAAATCCTCGCACAAACGAAAAAATGGCTGACATCGAAATAAGTGCCCAAGGAGTAGAAAAGTGACTGGAGTCTCTCAACAGACGAAAGTCCACTGGACCTGACGGGATACCAATTCGATTCTACACAGAGTACGCGAAAGAACTTGCCCCCCTTCTAACATCCGTGAACCGCAAGTCTTTAGACGAACGGAAGGTTCCAAATGATTGGAAAAGAGCACAGGTAGTCCCAGTCTTCAAGAAGGGTCGTCGAGCAGATGCGCAAAACTATAGACCTATATCTCTGACGTAGATCTGTTGTAGAATTTTAGAACATGTTTTTTGCTCGGGTATCATGTCGTTTTTGGAAACCCAGAATCTACTCTGTAGAAATCAACATGGATTCCGGAAACAGCGATCGTGTGAGACCCAACTCGCTTTATTTGTTCATGAGACCCAGAAAGGATTAGATACAGGCTCCCAGGTAGATGCTATTTTCCTTGACTTCCGGAAGGCTTTCGATACAGTTCCGCACTGTCGCCTGATAAACAAAGTAAGAGCCTACGGAATATCAGACCAGCTGTGTGGCTGGATTCAAGAGTTTTTAGCAAACAGAACACAGCATGTTGTTATCAATGGAGAGACGTCTACAGACGTTAAAGTAACCTCTGGCGTGCCACAGGGGAGTGTTATGGGACCATTGCTTTTTACAATACATATATAAATGACCTAGTAGATAGTGTCGGAAGTGCCATGCGGCTTTTCGCGGATGATGCTGTAGTATACAGAAAAGTTGCAGCATTAGAAAATTGTAGCGAAATGCAGGAAGATCTGCAGCGGATAGGCACTTGGTGGAGGGAGTGGCAACTGACCCTTAACATAGACAAATGTAATGTATTGCGAGTACATATAAAGAAGGATCCTTTATTGTATGATTATATGATAGCGGAACAAACACTGGTAGCAGTTACTTCTGTAAAATATCTGGGAGTATGCGTGCGGAACGATTTGAAGTGGAATGATCATATAAAATTAATTGTTGGTAAGGCGGGTACCAGGTTGAGATCATTGGTAGATTCCTTAGAAAATGTAGTCCATCAACAAAGGAGGGGGCTTACAAAACACTCGTTCGACCTATACTTGAGTATTGCTCATCAGTGTTGGATCCGTACCAGATCGGGTTGACGGAGAGCGGCGCGTTTCGTCACAGGGTTATTTGATAACCGTGATAGCGTTACGGATATGTTTAGCAAACTCAAGTGGCAGACTCTGCAAGAGAGGCGCTCTGCATCGCGGTGTAGCTTGCTCGCCAGGTTTCGAGAGGGTGCGTTTCTGGATGAGGTATCGAATATATTGCTTCCCCCTACTTATACCTCCGGAGGAGATCACGAATATAAAATTAGAGAGATTAGAACGCGCACGGAGGCTTTCAGACAGTCGTTCTTCCCGCGAACCATACGCGACTGGAACAGAAAAGGGAGGTAATGACAGTGGCACGTAAAGTGCCCTCCGCCACACACCGTTGGGTGGCATGCGGAGTATAAATGTAGATGTAGATGTAGATGTAGACAACATTTTTAGTTCAAAGCAATCTGACTTTCAATAATCCCTACAAAAGAATGACCCTGACTAACAATAACCTATACCTTTCATGAATCACTTACCTCACAAAAACCTTCGTTACTCAAATTACTGCAATACCGCAAGCGCCAATACTGCGAGCTAAATAAAAGATTCTAACTACTGGAGGCACTAACTACTGATAGGCATAGTTAGCAAATGAAAGATTTTGACAGAGAACAAACAATGTATTTACCTTAATAGTGCTGGTGGTGGTGCTGGTTAGTGTTTAACGTCCCGTCGACAACGAGGTCATTAGAGACGGAGCGCAAGCTCGGGTTAGGGAAGGATTGGGAAGGAAATCGGCCGTGCCCTTTCAAAGGAACCATCCCGGCATTTGCCTGTAACGATTTAGGGAAATCACGATGGCTGGAGACGGGATTGAACCGTCGTCGTCCTGAATGCGAGTCCAGTGTGCTAACCACTGCGCCACCTCGCTCGGTCCTTTAATAGTGCTCAAAAGTCGTAATATATATATATGACATCCAGTCTTACAAAATTCCTTTTTCTGACGGACACACGTCCAGATCGTCTGCTCATAGAAACCTCTCAAAACCCTATAAGGCATTACTCCTCATGATGCAGCTCTATAGAGGCTGAACCATGGAAATGGAACTACTTCTCTAAAACGAAACAGAAGGAAAACCAGAGATTTAAAAAAGTTAACGAGATTTAGAAGGAGGAAAATATGTGAAGGTATGCAAACATGGCAGGTATTTCGGACGCAGCCGGCTTAAACGCTACTTGAAATAATTTATTTCCAAATAGACAGAACGTCATGTAACATATCAAACAGGGAATCACACGAGAAAAAAATAGCGTCTTTCCTTTCAGGAACGCTTTATTTATGGTAAGATACCGTCGTACTTTGTACAGAACAATATCGATGCTGGTGATGACATTTATATATATATACAGGGTGGTCTATTGATCGTGACCGGGCCAAATATCTCACGAAAGAAGCGTCAAACAAAAAACTACAAAGAACAAAACTTGTCTAGTTTGAAGGGGCAAACCAGATGGCGCTATGTTTGGCCCGCTAGATGGTGCTGCCATATGTCAAACGGATATCAACTGGTTTTTTTAAATAGGAACCCTTGTTTTTTATTACACTACAGGCCATTAAAATTGCTACACCACGAAGATGATGTGCTACAGACGCGGAATTTAACCGACAGGAAGAAGATGCTATGATATGCAAATGATTAGCTTTTCAGAGCATTCACACAAGGTTGGCACCGGTGGCGACACCTACAACGGCTGACGTGAGGAAAGTTTCCAAGCGATTTCTCATACACAAACAGCAGTTGACCAGCGTTGCCTGGTGAAATATTGTTGTGATGCCTCGTGTAAGGAGGAGAAATGTGTACAATCACGTTTCCGACTTTGATAAAGGTCAGATTGTAGCCTATCGCGATTGCGGTTTATCGTATCGCGACATTGCTGGTCGCGTTGGTCGAGATCCAATGACTATTAGCAGAATACGGAATCGGTGTGTTCAGGAGGGTAATGCGGAACGCCGTGCTGGATCCCAACGGCCTCGTGTCACTAGCAGTCGAGATGACAGGCATATTATCCGCATGGCTGTAACGGATTGTGCAGCCATGTCTCTATCGCAGAGTCAACAGATGCGGACCTTTGCAAGACAACAACCATCTGCACGAACAGTTCGACGACGTTTGCAGCAGCATGGACTATCACCTCGGAGACCATGGCTGCGGATACCCTTGACTCTGCATCACAAACAGGAGCGCCTGAGATGGCGTACTCAACGACGAACCTGGGTGCACGAATGGCAAAACATCATTTTTCGGATGAATCCAGGTTCTGTTTACAGCATCATGATGGTCGCATCCGTGTTTGGTGACATCGCAGTGAACGCACATTGGAAGCGTGTATTCGTCATCGCCATACTGGCATATCACCCGGCGTGATGGTATGGGATGTCATTGGTTACACGTCTCGGTCGCCTCTTGTTCGTATTGACGGCACTTTGAACAGTGGACGTTACATTTCAGATGTGTTACGACCCGTAGCTCTATCCTTCATTCGATCCCTGCGAAACCCTACATTTCAGCAGGATAATGCACGACCGCATGTTGCAGGTCCTGTACGGGCCTTTCTAGATACAGAAAATGTTCGACTGCTGCCCTGGCCAGCACGTTCTCCAGATCTCTCACCAATTGAAAACGTCTGGTCAATGGTGGCCGAGCAACCGGCTCGTCACAATACGCCAGCCACTACTCTTGATGAACTGTGGTACCGTGTTGAAGCTCCATGGGCAGCTGTACTTGTACACGCCATCCAAGCTCTGTTTGACTCAATGCCCAGGCGTATCAAGGCCGTTATTACGGCCAGACCTGGTTGTTTAGGTACTGATTTCTCGGGATCTATGCAATCAAATTGCGTGAAAATGTAATCACATGTTACTTCTAGTATAATATACACTCCTGGAAATGGAAAAAAGGACACATTGACACCGGTGTGTGAGACCCACCATACTTGCTCCGGACACTGCGAGAGGGCTGTACAAGCAATGATCACACGCACGGCACAGCGGACACACCAGGAACCGCGGTGTTGGCCGTCGAATGGCGCTAGCTGCGCAGCATTTGTGCACCGCCGCCGTCAGTGTCAGCCAGTTTGCCGTGGCATACGGAGCTCCATCGCAGTCTTTAACACTGGTAGCATGCCGCGACAGCGTGGACGTGAGCCGTATGTGCAGTTGACGGACTTTGAGCGAGGGCGTATAGTGGGCATGCGGGAGGCCGGGTGGACGTACCGCCGAATTGCTCAACACGTGGGGCGTGAGGTCTCCACAGTACATCGATGTTGTCGCCAGTGGTCGGCGGAAGGTGCACGTGCCCGTCGACCTGGGACCGGACCGCAGCGACGCACGGATACACGCCAAGACCGTAGGATCCTACGCAGTGCCGTAGGGGACCGCACCGCCACTTCCCAGCAAATTAGGGACACTGTTGCTCCTGGGGTATCGGCGAGGACCATTCGCAACCGTCTCCATGAAGCTGGGCTACGGTCCCGCACACCGTTAGGCCGTGTTCCGCTCACGCCCCAACATCGTGCAGCCCGCCTCCAGTGGTGTCGCGACAGGCGTGAATGGAGGGACGAATGGAGACGTGTCGTCTTCAGCGATGAGAGTCGCTTCTGCCTTGGTGCCAATGATGGTCGTATGCGTGTTTGGCGCCGTGCAGGTGAGCGCCACAATCAGGACTGCATACGACTGAGGCACACAGGGCCAACACCCGGCATCATGGTGTGGGGAGCGATCTCCTACACTGGCCGTACACCACTGGTGATCGTCGAGGGGACACTGAATAGTGCACGGTACATCCAAACCGTCATCGAACCCATCGTTCTACCATTCCTAGACCGGCAAGAGAACTTGCTGTTCCAACAGGACAATGCACGTCCGCATGTATCCCGTGCCACCAAACGTGCTCTAGAAGGTGTAAGTCAACTACCCTGGCCAGCAAGATCTCCGGATCTGTCCCCCATTGAGCATGTTTGGGACTGGATGAAGCGTCGTCTCACGCGGTCTGCACGTCCAGCACGAACGCTGGTCCAACTGAGGCGCCAGGTGGAAATGGCATGGCAAGCCGTTCCACAGGACTACACCCAGCATCTCTACGATCGTCTCCATGGGAGAATAGCAGCCTGCATTGCTGCGAAAGATGGATATACACTGTACTAGTGCCGACATTGTGCATACTCTGTTGCCTGTGTCTATGTGCCTGTGGTTCTGTCAGTGTGATCATGTGATGTATCTGACCCCAGAAATGTGTCAATAAAGTTTCCCCTTCCTGGGACAATGAATTCACGGTGTTCTTATTTCAATTTCCAGGAGTGTATTTGTCCAATGAATACCCGTTTATCATCTGAATTTCTTCTTGGTGTAGCAAATTTAATGGCCAGAAGTGTACATATTCGTGTACTACGTAATGAAATATAAATGTTTTAGTTGGACCACTTTTTTCGCTTTGTGATAGATGGCGCTGTAATAGTCACACACATATGTCTCACAATTTTAGACGAACAGTTGGTAACAGGTAGGTTTTTTAAATTAAAATACAGAACGCAGGTAAGTTGGAACGTTTTATTTCGGTTGTTCCAATGTGATACATGTACCTTTGTGAACTTACCGTTTCTAAGAGCGCATGCTGTTACAGCGTGATTACCTGTAAATACCACGTTAATGCAACAAAAGCTCAATATGATGTCCGTCAACCTCAATGCATTTTTCAATACGTGTAACGACATTCCTCTCAACAGTGTTTAGTTCGCCTTCCGTAATGTTCGTACATGCAATGACAATGCGCTGACGCATGTTGTCAGGCGTTGTCGGTGGGTCACGATAGCAAATATCCGTCAACTTTCTCCACAGAAAGAAATCCTGGGACGTCAGATCCGGTGGACGTGCGGGCCATGGTATGGGGCTTCGACGACCAATCCACCTGTCATGAAATATGCTATTCAATACCGCTTCAACCGCACGCGAGTTATGTGCCGGACATCCATCATGTTGGAAGTACATTGCCATTCTGTCATGCAGTGAAACATCTTGTAGTAACATCGGTAGAACATTACGTAGGAAATCAGCATACCTTGCACCATGTAGATTGCCATCGAAAAAATGGGGGTCAATAATCCTTCCTCCCATAATGCCGCACCGTACATTAAACCGCTAAGGTCGCTGATGTTCAACTTGTCGCAGCCATCGTGGATTTTCCGTTGCCCAATAGTGCATATTATGCCGGTTTACGTTACCACTGTTGGGTAAACCAACTGTTCGTCTAAAATTGTGAGTCATATGATTGTGACTATTACAGCGCCATCTATCACAAAGAGAAAAAAGTGGTCCAACTAAAACATTCATGTTTCTTTACGTACTACACGAATATGTAATAAAAATGGGGGTTATTATTTAAAAAAACGCACTTGATATCTTGTTGACCTATATCGGGCCATCTAGCGGGCCAACCATAGCGACATCTGTTTTCCCCCCTCAAGCTAGACAAGTTTCGTTCTTTGTAGTTTTTTCGTTTGACGCTTATTTCGTGAGATATTTGGCCCGGTCACGATCAATGATCCACCCTATATATATATATATATATATATATATATATATATATATATATATATATATATATATATATATATATATAATGTCTTGGTCAACACATCCGTATATATATATATATATATATATATATATATATATACCGATGTGTTGACCAAGACATTGTGTAATTGGCGTTATCCGCCTCTCCTATTCCGCATGGATTTTAACCATCGCATGTATCGGAATGCGAGCACAAGCATCAGTAATCTGCTCTCTGAGGCGATCAAGTTTTCTGATCTTCACCGCGTCCGTAACTGCCTTCAAATGTTCCCATACACGGACACCCTGTGACTACGGCAGCCGCTCCACCAGATCTCTATGACCTACCGACCTACGAGAAAACTGCATATCCAGATATACCCGAATAGCTAGCTCGTGCTGAAAACAATCAGCAAAACTCGCATCATCAGACTGCAGCGACAGTACCACGTCTTCGCCTACAGACTGCAGGTCGTGGTATTCTGGATGAAGAAGGGCCCAAAATAAGAGAACCCCGTATTCCACGGCTGACAATCACTCTCGATGCGCCAACTGTCTTTGATGGAGTCATCCAGTGAGGTTTGGCGTCTGATGAGTATGTGTGATTATTTACCTTTGTACTCATATAGACGTTTTTGGTTCAGCTCGTGTGTCACCCATTCTGCCAAGTGAACTTTACAATCAGGTAAGTTCTTGATTGACACTTTGTAAGGTGTCATCTGTGTTTGGTCAAAATTTTCCTGCAAGATCGGCGGCTTCTGGGAGGCGATTTCTGCGCTCTAGATTCCTACTTAACGATGCCAGAATGACGGTTGATGTTGCTTCTCCCGTTGCCATTTTCGTTCGTCCAGTTTTCGGTTCCTCTGCGATAAAGCCAGTTTCAAAAAATTTCTCGAGGACTTCCACCAACGCCATTGCGAATAATGTATGCTGTTGGTTGAAATGCTCTGCACTATCACGGTTGGTCCTGTCTCCTGATATCAGGACGATCTAAATGTATTTGGGCTACGTTAGCGCAGTCAGTTTTCACGTCACATGTAAGGAACAAACGTCAGTCATAACTCGAGAATGAATGAAGTTATGCTCAAATGAAAGACACCATTGTACTTCCCGTGTGATTATCTATCTATTTTATATGCCTCATGACCGCTTTTCCATTTAAAAATTATGAATTCCATCAAGGACACGGGTTCCAAAATGGCTACGATGTTGGTAACAGAGCTCAACAGGTCTAGCAGCCAATGAAAGAGGAGAAAATAAGAGAAAAGGAAAGATATTTTAATTGTACACTAATAACGACGATGCTTTTGCACTTTTTCACTTCTTTATGAAGCGTATAAATTTAGACGTTGAAATGTTTCAGTGCATATCCTTAATAAATAGATAAGCCGATGAAAAGGTATTTTAAGGTGAGTGGAGGAAGATAGTCCGAGTGATGTAACATTTTTCTTCCTGTTATCCCATCACAAAAAATAGTTACATAAACGGGCCGTGGCATTGGCGTCGGTTTCAGAACAGTATTGATTCCCTGCTTGTCCGTTGGAATCCTCTCCGATAATAGACAAAAATTCTCTGAAAGATAACTTCACTTTAATAACAGTTGTCACCATACGTATAGAAACAACTCAGACAAAAGTGAAGAGAGAGAGAGGAAGGCAGAGATTACAAACACAGTTAAACTTCGGGATTACTACTTGATAAAGTTAATCGCTGGACTAGATGAAAAATGATCGAAATGTTCTTATAGTTCATTATGTGGGCAATGGATTGTAGACAGATGCCTCACACCCCTTCCCCACAACCCCGCTACCCTATCTTACTTGACTTTAAATTTGTTTGTCAGCTATGTCGAGGAATGTCCCTTGTTATCTCTCAAATAAAACAACTGAAGGTACGGCACACAAATAGACCGAAATATGCTCATTTGTGCCAATACTCGATTGGAAGTATGACACTGGAAATCTCAGAGATTGTAGGTTAGCAGCCCGTCATACAAAGAACGATGCGTTTTTAAGAAAACAATGCATTTGTCTTTAATAATTTCCTCCAGAAGAAAACCAACGTCTAATGCCAGTGACAATGACGGCGATCACGAGAAAATGCAAGAAACATTAACTATATTTTTAAAAAAATGAAGAAGTACGGATTCGAATGGTCTAAATCATCTTAGATTTTTCAAGCGATCACAGACTCTTTAAACGAAAGGAATAAATACAAATCTAAAAGTAAACAGACTCGACAGGCTTGAAGTCAGATGTATAGAATGTTTTTAAGACATCATTATTCTGACTGGTTTAATGAAGGCCGCGAATTCCTCTCCTGCATTAAACTCTTCATCTCACAGTAACACCTGCACCGTACGTCCTCTATTATTTGTGGAATGTATTCAAATCTCTGCCTTCCTCTACAGTTTTTACCCTCTGGAACACCTTCTGGAACAACGAACGTTATTCCCTGATCTCGCAACACATGCACTATCATCCTGTCATTTCTTCTCGTCAGTGTTTTCCATATGTTCCTTTCGTCGCCGGTTCTGCGAGAACCCTCTTCATTCCTTATCAGTCAACGTGATTGTCAACATTCTATATAGCATCACATCTCAAATGCTTTTATACTACTCTGATCCGGTTTTCCTGCTGTTCATGATTCATTACCATACAATTCTGTGCTCCAAATGTACATTCTCAGAAATTTCTTCCTGAATTGGAGGCCTATATTACAATACCCCACTTGGCCAGGAATGCCCTATTTATTTGTGTTAGTCTGCTTTTTATGTCCTCTTCGCCTCGTCCGTCATGTGATATTTTACTTCCGAGGTGGCAGGACTCCTTAACCTCATCTGCTTCCTGACCATCAGTCATGGTGTTAAGTTTCTCGCCATTGTCGTGTCTACTACTTCTCATTCCTTATGTCTTTTTTCCTTTTATTCTCATAACATGTTCTGTGCTTGTTCCATTCAAAAAGTCCTTTAATTCTTCTTCACTTTCACTAAGTATAGCAAGGTAATCAGCGTATCTTATCCTTAATATCCTTTCACCCTGAATTATAATCCCAATATTGAAACTCCTTCATTTCCATCAGTGTGCTTCTCCGATGTATAGGTTGAACATTAGACCCGAAAGACTCCAATTTTTCTCAGAATTTCAAATATGTTTCACCATTTGAAGTTTTCGATGGCTTATATACAATGAAGGAGTCTTTATTTTTCTTCAGTCTCGCTTCCGTTATCAAGCGCATCGTCAGAACTCACTCTCTTGCCTTTAAATTTCTTAAAGCAAAGTGATAGGCATCTAACATGTCCCAAGTTTTCTTCTCCATTCTTCTGTACATTATCCTCATCAGGAGCTTAAATGCATCAGCGGTTACGCTGATTGTGCGATAATTCTCTCACTTATCTGCCCTTGCAATCTTCGGAATTGTACGGACGATATTTTTTTGAAAGTCTGATGGTACGTCGCCAGTCTCACAGATTCTACACACAAATTTGAACAGTCGTTTTGCTGCCTTATCCCTGGTGATCTTAGAAATTCCGATGGACTGTTGTCTCTCCCTTCTGCCTCGTTTGACTTCAAGCCTTCCAGAGATATTTCAAATACTGGATCCCCTATGTCTTCCGTATCGAACTCAATTTCTTCTTCTGTCACGCCAGCAAACTAGTCATCCGCCTCATAGAGGCCTTCGATATACTGTTTCCACCTATCTGCCTCTGCATTTAATAGTGAAATTCATATTACACCCTTAATTTTACCACCCTTGCTTTTAATTTAACCAAATATTGTTTTAATGTTTCTATACGCTGAGTCAGTAGTCCCGATGATTATTTCTTTTTCGATAGCTTCACACCTTTGCTGCAGTTATTTCGCATTGTTAGCCCTGCACTTCATATCTATTTCATTATTAAGGGACTTGTATTGTGTAGAATATGAGAATTTATTTAAGAATTGGAAGATACAGCTATGAACTAAATTATAAAGGGAAGGCTATAATGTCATAGATGAAAACCACTATTGTTTAACAAGGGGACTTAAAAGCAAACAGCAAAATATGTTACAGGTAAGAAGGGAACAAAACAATAAGAACTGCGGAGATCCAAGCCAAACATAATAGGAGAATGATGGTGGATGTCTTCGGAAAGGACTTTCAGAGCATCATAAAAGACACTACAGCAAAACAATGAGAGAAATTTTGAAAATCAAAAACGTATACTGGGTAGAATTCATCAGCTACTACGGCAGATGACATGTTCTAAACAGAGGGGAAAATGTTCAAGTACTCTAAGACTTCTAGAAACGTTTGTGTAGCTGAATAAGTGAATCAGGAACACTGATTCTGCGCAACACTTCTAGCGGTACCAGTTTGTAGAAAATTTCCTAAATATTAAAGTTTCTCTTTATCCCAACACAGAGTGTCTCGGCAGGAACCGCCAATATTCAGGCTTATGAAAGGAACGGTCATTCGAAGTAAAAAATGTACAGTTAACATGGGCTCTACAATCGTAACTTAAGAGCTATGATCATTTCTTCATTTTCAATACTATAAAACAAATCTCATCTACTGTAAGCCCTTTGATTTCCATACGTTGTAAGGAGGTAACATGGACCAAAACAAGAAATTTTTTTATAGAAAACATGGGCTCTAAGATCTCACTTTAAGATCTAGCTGCACTTGTTCAGTGAAATCTGGTTTCGCAGGACAGAGCGGATTAGGTTATGGTTGTGGTGGGGGCCGTAATCAGTTACTGTTAGTTGCACAAAACACACAAACTTTTATTTTTCTAAGAACCACTTAATTACACATTGCCTCAAAAGGACCACGTTAAAACAATACGGCTGAAGGCCTAGTTAAGAAACTTGTTATACTCTGGGCTGAAGGCCCGAAACCACACCAAAAACAAGAACGGCTGAAGGCCCGAACACAAGTTGTAAAAATTGCTTTAAGGAATACACGTGACTGAAGGCCTCACACAAAAAAAAAATCACGTAAATACTCGGCTGATGGCCACACACAATATATAGAACAACTCAGGGCTTAGGGCCTCGATAAGAAGAATTTCAGATAGAGCAATTTTTTAAAAAAAACTACTTTTAAACAAACCAATTTTCAAAAATTTAATTTAAGACGGCTGAAGACCTTATCTTAAAGTATTGCACGTAAAAGCTCGGCTGAAAGCCACACACTGGACAATGAACAACTCAGGACTTAGGGCCTGGATAACAAGAATTTCAGATAGAAGAAATTTTCCTAATTTTAGTTATTAAAGAAATCAATCTTCAAACTTCCATTTTAGTCGGCTGAAGGCCTTATCTTAACATTAATAGACGGGTGAAGGCCTCGCACACTACATCAGACTAAAATGAAAATCACAATGGAAAACCAACGGAACAGTGGTGCTCAGAAGCATTCCAAGCATCGGCCTCAGGAGGTAGCTCTAACGTAAGGTGAGGTGAGACAGGCAGCCAAGACTAAGGTTAAATAATCAGATGGCAGCCCGACCCAGGGACGGCTGAAGGAGCGACCAACAACCTAATCAGTACCGTTCTGCCTGGCACGACAACGGAAAATATCAGCCGAGGACGAAGATACCAGCTGCACTACGTCTTCAAAATTGGCATCAAAAGCAACCAAGGCACAGTAGCAACTCTTAAGAAAAAATATGAACAAACAACTAAGAAGCTGTCGAACTACACGCCGTGCTGCACGGCATCAACACAGCCAGGAAAAACACACTGCTGGAAACGTACGCTAACGACCAGGGCAGGTAACTGGGGCGTTAATGGCCACAAGGCCCCGTCCTCACAGCTTCACTTCTGCCAGTACCTCGTCTCCCACCTTCCAAACTTTACAGAAGCTCTCCTGCGAACCTTGCAGAACTAGCACTCCTGAAAGAAAGGATATTGCAGAAACATGTGAAGCTGTGAGGACGGGGCATGAGTCGTGCTTGGGTAGCTCAGTTGATAGAGCACTTGCCCGCGAAAGGCAAAGGTCCAGAGTTCGAGTCTCGGTCCGGCACACAGTTTCAATCTGCCAGGAAGTTTCGTATCAGCGCACATTCCGCTGCAGAGTGAATATCTCATTCAGGTACAGGCTATCAGTTATTCTCAGTAATGTCACCGCATTCATTTAATCACCATCATTATGTTTTAAGACAAATTTTATTGTAATCATTATTAAGGAATATCGAGGAGGGACAAAAAGCCGGCCGCCTGCTCGCCATCAGGGGTGATGTTAATGTCCACCAGATAAAACAGGTACGATATACGAGGTGTTTTGCAAGACTACACCATCTGATCAAAAGTATCTGGACACTAGAGTGCACACCAATATGTGATGTGTCCATCCTGAGCCCCTCTGACGGCTTCAGACTTTTAATGACGTGTGAATGTCTGTGAAGGAATGGCTCTTCCTAAAGAGCAGTCGACATTCTGACCCATCCCAAAGCTGTTCTGTTGGGTTCATGTCGAGACTACGGGCACGCCAGTCCATTTCAGAATATTTTTGTCCACAAACCCACTGCAATACTCGAAGGTCATTCTACGTCCATACATATCTCCATGGTCACAATGTAGCTGTGCGTTTCCACTTCCCAATCACATCAACAACAGTCGACTTAGGCAGCTTTGCAATGGTAGAAATATCACAGATGTATCTGTTACTCGAGTGATATCCAGACGAGTAGCCACATTCGAAGTCATTCAGCTCTCCTCTCTGACCCATTCCGAAGTCGCTTCTCCTCTACCGATGACAGAACAGTCTCCGCCTCCATTTATACAGGGAGGTCCACCTCTCGAGACATCTAGTAGTCAATTCCTCCATTTTAGAGGTCTACTTTTTATCAGATAGTGTACATCTTCTAAGTGTATGAAGATAGAAGCTTGTGGTGGATATTAAATTACGAATCGTGACTAGAAGTATCGATTGGTATCGGTAGTAAATTACCGGATCTTGTGACCGCTGGTACGCATCGCTCTGGTGGAGCTATTTCATTCGTCAGATCGTCATTTCGTTCATTAACCAATGTTCGCTGACTCGAGGTGGCAATAACACAGCTACACAAGCATTTTGTGTTATCCGTTTCAACAAGCTGAAGCTCGGACGCTCTGGTAAAAGGAGATGAGAGCGTTTCTTAACAATGAGCTGCCTCAACAGTGAATCGGTAGTAAAGCCGTTATTACACGACACGCGAAACGTATTCAAGTCAGGTGCAGATGGCGTTCCATTTAGCGGCATAACGGGCGAAGCTGCGATTTTAGCAGACGGTTTATCCGCCGGGCAGAAGTAGGAACCGTTCCATTCTGCCGTGGTTCCGCTCATACGTAGTACAGGTGTATGCGCGAATGCGTTGAACGCTGCATTTCGAGCGGGCTTTATGCTTGTTATTGTTTCCACTTTCCTTCAGCAGACGAGAAATAAGTGAAATCTTTTCGCTGCTGCGCGTGGTATTCAACACTTTTTTCAGTGAGTAATATTTTTATAAGTACAGTAATGAAGCAAACGAAAATTATCTTTTTCTATTGACATTGACAAAAGCTGTATGTGTAATGATAGCTTCTTATCGTAGAAATGGAATGAAACAAAAGGAAGTGTAAGCGCGCTTATTGACGCATACATCAAGGAAAGATTTCTGTATACGCTGACCGTAATTAGGTACTCTGCAAATGGTTGAAGTGTATATGGTTTACGTAAATGTGCATAAATTTTACTTTCTATGTTTCTACGTATAACCTTAATTGGTGAACATACAGCAGGTGTTTGATTTGACTGAGTCTTCTGTATTATTTCAGCATGTCAGGAAGGTTAGTGTAGAGAGAACAGCCACAAGAGTCAGAGCAGCTGTGCCGGCAGCAACCAGTGAGGACTGTAAAAGCCATTTTGCATCTTTGCACTCGCATTCTTACTGCGTTTGCCTGAATCCCGTCCTGTACGATCGACAGCAGCTCGTCAAAACAAGGCACATTCATTCTGACGAAGTTCCCAAATTCCTGTGGATCTTTGGGCCTCCAGTCCATCATTAACAGGTACTACATGTCCCTTCCTTCAGCCCTTCTTCCCAGCCAGGGTCGAACCCAATTCCTACTCGTGGCATTACGTCATCGTCCTGCCCTTCTAACGATACGGCGGACGCCGCAACGGCCAACGCCGCATAGACAATTGCGTCCTCTAAAATGCTGTTAAACGTTAACGTTGATAAACAGTGGCTTGTTCCAGCACGACGAAAAACGAACACTTTATTCCATAATTCTGAATAATAATAAGTAATTTCAATCTAGCTGCACAACTATAACTGCTAAATAAATACTAATCTAGACAGTTTAGAAGTTTCAGTGCGTGTCAATAGCAACTTACAAAAATATTAACTGTCTTAGTCGACGACGACGTAATAGCAGTGTGCAAATACCTAATATGTTTTAGAACAGTTAGTTTAATTCTGAAGACGACGCTCATAGTAGCGCCGAAACCTGGTCAATTTTGACGTAATATTTGTGACCGAGGGCTTATTT
Organism: Schistocerca nitens; assembly: GCF_023898315.1. NCBI lineage: Eukaryota > Metazoa > Arthropoda > Insecta > Orthoptera > Acrididae > Schistocerca > Schistocerca nitens. The sequence goes on from NC_064618.1 coordinate 257,006,675, forward strand.
GTTCTAATATAATTCTGACACGGTCACTGAACCTTAGCATCTATGTTCAGAGTTTTAAATACTTTAATATTCCGTACTGTACTGAGAGCCAGTCGTCGGAAGCGGAACCGGAAGCGGAGCACACCAGCAAACCAAGTGCGGTTCCCGTCCTAGGATGACGTAAGGGTTGCGGCTCGGTTGCGGGTGGACGTAATTTCTGGGGACAAACACATTCCAGCCAGCTAAATGAGGGAGCCAGCCGGCACAGCGGCGGATGAGCTGTGAGTATTTGCGTTCCCCGCTGCTCCGCTCCGCCCCAAGTTGTGTGAACGGACCGAGTCATAGCAAACAGGACGCCGTACCCGCTCGTTGGCCGGGAAACGATGTTTGACGGCATACACTGCTAGTACAGATGTTCAACTTCCGGTCAGTTCCGATAGTTGTTGATGCTACAGGACAATTCTTTTTCTCAGCACTTCTGAAGAGTGGAAGTAGTGTAAACATTTCTGACTGTAGTCTACCAACTTTGATCCTTCTATTACTCTATATATACACTAAGGAAATACACTGAAAAGCCAAAGAAACTGGTACAATTGCCTAATATCGTGTAAAGACCACGAGAGCAAACAGAAGTGCCGCAACACGACGTGCCATCGACTCGACTAATGTCTGAAGTAGTGCTAGAGGCAAATGACACCATCAATCCTGCAGGGCTGTTCACAAATCCGTAAGAGTACGAGGTGGTGGAGTTCTCTCCTGAACAGCACGTTACAAGGCATCCCAGATATACTCAATACTGGGGAGTATGGTGGCCAGCGTAAGTGTTTAAACTCAAAAGAGTGTTCCTGGAGCCACTGTGTAGCAAATGTGGACGAGTGGGATGTCGCATTGTCCTGCTGGAATTGCCCAATTCCGTCGGAATGCACGATGGACATTAATGGCTGCAGGTGACCAGACAGGATGCTTACGTACATGTCACCAATCAGAGTCGTATCTACACGTATCACTGGTCCCATATCACTCCAACTGCACACGCTCCAAACCATAACAGAACCTTCACCAGCTTGAACAGTCCTCTGCTGACATGCAGAGTCCATGGGTTCATGAGGTTGTCTCCATACCCATACTCGTCCATCCTCTCGATGCAATTTGAACCGAGGCTCGTCCGACTAGGCAACATGTTCCCACACATAAACAGTCCAATGTCGGTGTTGACAGGCCCAGGCGAGGTGTAAAGCTTTATGTCGTGCAGTCAGCAAGCGTACACGAGTGGGCATTCGTCTCCGACAGCCCATATCGATGATGTTTCATTGAATCAGTAATTTGCGGAATGGTAGCACTTCTGTCACGTTGAACAAGTCTCTTCATTTGTCGATGGTCCCGTTCTTGCAGGCACAAGCGATGTTGGCGACTGATGTTTTACCGGATTCCTAATATTCACGGAACACTCGTGAAATGATCGTACGTGAAAATCCCCACTTCATCGCCACCTGGTAGATGCTGTGTCCCATCGCTCGTGCGCCGACTACAACACCACGTTCAGACTCACTTGAATCTCGATAATCTGCCATTGTAGCAGCGCTAACCGTACTAACAACTGCGCCAGACACTTATTGTCTTATATAGGCGTTGCCTACCGCAGCGTCCTATTCTGCCATACGTCTGTATCTGAATACGCATGCCTATACTAATTTCTTTGGCGCTTCAGTGTGAAACTAACTGATGCAGCACAAGACTTTATTGGACGAGTATCCACAGCAAACTGTTGCACGTCGATTAAAAACGCTGTAGCTGTTGTAAATCTTTTATTAAAAGCGGGATCGAGTTCGTAACTCAAATTACATTATCAGTTGCAGATATGAATAAAAAAGAAAGGGGCCGTAAACAATGTAACGTAAAGACAATATCACAGGGATAGGGTCCGCAAGACTTACACTTACGTCACCCTGAGGTGATGAAACTCATGGGATACCTCCTAATATCGTGTCAATCCTCCTTCTTCCCAGCGTGGTTCAGCAACTCGACGTGGCATGGACTCAACTCGTTGGAGGTTCCCTGCAGAAAAAATTTAGCCATTCTGCCTCTATAGCCGTCAAGAGTGTTGCCAGTGCAAGATTTTGTGCACGAACTGTCATCTGAATTATAAAAAATGGTTCAAATGGCTCTGAGCACTATGGGACTTAACTTCTCAGGTCATCAGTCCCCTAGAACTTAGAGCTACTTAAACCTAACTAACCTAAGGCCATCACACACATCCATGCCCGAGGCAGGATTCGAACCTGCGACTGTAGCGGTCGCGCGGCTCCAGACTGCAGCGCCTAGAACCGCTCGGCCACCCGGCCGGTCTCTGAATTATAAGTGTTCGATGGTATTCATGTCGGTCGATGTGGGTGGCGAAATCATTCGCTCGAACTTCTTCAAATTAATCGCAATCAATTGCGGCCCGGTGACACGTTGGCAATAATTCACAAAACTCTCATCGTTGTTTGGGACATGAAGTCGATGAACGGCTGCAAATGGTCTCAAAGTAAGCGAACTTAGCTATTTCCAGTCAATGATTTGTTCAGTTGGACCAGAGAATCCAGTCCATTCCATACGAACAGAGCCCATATAATTGTGGAGCCACTCCGGCTCGCACAGTGCCTTGTTGACAACTTGGGCCCACGCCTCGAACCCTAACGTCAGCTCTTCCGAACTGAATTCAGGACTCATATGACCAGGCCACGGTTTTCCGGTCATCTAGCATCCAATCGCTATGGTCGCGAGACCAGGATAGACGCTGCAGGCGATGTTGTATTGTTAGCAGAGGCACTCGCGTCGGTCGTCTGCTGCCATAGCCCATTGGTGCCAAATTCTACCATAGAGTGCTAACAAATACGTTCATCGTACGTCCCACAGTAATTTCCGCCTCAGTTTTGCTTGTCTGTTAGCACTGACAACGCTACGCGAACGCCGCTGCTCTCAGTCGCTAAGCGAAATTCGTCTGCCACAGCGTTGTCCGAGGTGAGCAATAACGCCTGAAATTTGGTATTCTCGGCACATTCTAGACACTGTGGATTTCGGAATACTGAACTCACTAACGAATTTCGAAACAGAATGTCTCACGTGTCTAGCTCCAATTGCTATTCTGCTTTCAAAGTCTGTTAATTCCTTTCGTGAGGCCACGTCGGAAACCTTTTAACGTGAATCAACTGACCAGAAATGACAGCTTCGCTAAAGTATTGCCCTTCTATACATTATGTAAACGATACTTCCGCCATATGTATATTTACATGTCGCTATTCCATGCCTTTTGTCACCTCAGAGTACAGTGCTCAAGCCACATTCCCAGTTAGATGCCAACTCTTGTTTGAAATTTCGCAAAAAGTGTCAGACATGGATTAAAACGTGGCAGTGAAACTGGAATCTATGTGCAAATGGGACGAAAGATAAGATTATAAAAACCACGGCAAACAGGGTTAGGAAAGGCGGGGGGGGGGGGGGGGGGCTGGTACGTTTTACTGTACACTTCGTCTTTTTCCTCCCTCCCGTCTTGTTTCCCGCATTTTTATAATTATTTCTCTTGCCCCATTTGTTCATAGGTCTCAATTTCCTTGCGGTATTTTCATAAACAACTGTCGCTTTTTGCGCAATTTCTCGAATTTTAAAGAAAGGTTTGGGATCGGACTGCGAAAGCGGCTTAACCGCTGTAATATAAGCATTCAGTCTTGTAGACACATTTTACCACTGTTATGTGATTTCTGCGTTATATTTTTTGCGGTCTCTTCCCTGTTTTTATTCAGATTTGCCATTCTTGATGTAATTTAAATTAAATTACGAAACCGGTTTACAACAGCTGCAGCGGTTTTTATGCAACATGATGCGACACACACAAAACGAAATCTTAGAACTATCTTATTACCATAGATCGGCAATCTACTTTTCTCGTCGATGCAAAATGTATCTCGTCATTACTCAACGAGTACAGAAAGCATTCATCAACCTTAGGCAAATTGTAGAGCTGGGGTGGCATAGGCAGTTATTTAAGCGAGTTCACTGACAATCTGCAGGTAACACTTAGTCGGCCCAAGGCTGTTTAGGTGCTTATTACTGATGTTGGGGCGAGCATGTACTTTTACGGAGATAACTACTCAAGGTTGACGTAAGTAAGAATAGTTAGAAAGTATCTCAGGAGTGACCTTCAATTGTACAGTAGACACGGTACACTCAAAATGTCGCATCTCTGTTTTATTATTCAGATAACAACATTATTTTTACATCTGCCGTTATCTATTTCAGCATTTGGAAAGGTGAAATATGTTCCTCTATACACCAGGCCTTCTCAGCTAAGTTCAGTCAGAATCTTTTCCTGTAGGGAATATGTTTCACACAACTCCATTCTCTCGACTGTGACTTTTACAGAAATTATAGAAGTGGACACTGTTTTCCACTGTGATATGATTTCGGCGTTATATTATTTGCAGTTCTTTCCTGTTTTTATTCAGATTTGCATCTGTTGATGTAATTTAAATTACGGAACCGGTTGTGCCTTTGATAAAGGATTTGCAGCAGCTACAGCTGTTAAACGTCAATCATTCTTCATACTTCTTTTTCTTTTTAAGTCCAGGATCATAAGTACAAGATCATAAGTCGGTTGGTACCTGCCAGAAACCAATGCGAACGTTTCGGATTTGATTCACTACTCGCCTTAGAATTTTTCTGATACTCATGATTATCACATTTCGAGATAATTATTTCTGATTCATTGTCAAACTTGCAGTCTTCATGTAAGTAGCCCGGTTTTTGATGGACCATACTTTGGAATAACGTATCACCTATATTCTGAACATTCATTTCATCGCTGTGGTATTACTGCCACTCTTCACTGACTAGCTCGTCTGAAAAAGAGCATGAATGGCGGAAAGCTACTACCTCTGATATCACTCGTCGGAGTAGGCATGTATTGGTAGTCTGTACATGAAATTTGTAGAAGAAAAGGCAGTTGATGTTAACGAAATAGGTGCTCTTAGTAACGCAGAGTTAGGGGTTTAATTAATTCCGATAAAGTCCATGAACTACATTTGAAGCTTCTAAAATCAGAGGAAGTACAAGTCTTTGCAACAGACATCTAGGGGTGATAGATCGCATCGCAGGTAACAACTTATGTAAGAGACAAAATGATCCCTGACAATTACTGGCCACACTAGACATCGTTTGAGACTGGTTATGCCCCCAAGAGATGGAGGTTATAGGCACTTCAAAAGCGGCAGGCCCCGCAAATAAATTTTCTTATTCTCTTCTAACATATGTGTCTCCGCTTAGAAACACCAATTCTTATCGTTTCCTAGTTGAACATCACTATTAATATATATCGTTAGTAGAACCTCCTGGTTCGATCAAAACTCGTTGTCCCATAGCCAGTGAATACTAAAGGACGCCTAAAGTGGCTGCGAAACGTTAGCAATCATTTTGTATTACCTTTAGATCTGAGTCACAAGGACTTCGTAACACTCTGTATATAAACAACCAGGTTAAATAATGTGATGTGGAACATCACACCTAGAAAAAGATTGCTTACCCTGTAATTTTACAATGTTGCACTATTAGAACGGAATTTTAGCTAAGTAAATCACCCTTCCAAACTACTAAGTAGAAAATTATCCAAAAGACAAGAATGAAAAGTGAAAGAGAAAAGTGATCAGTATGGTTTGAGAAAGTGTAAAGGTAGTAAGGAGTATCCTGCCTTTGCATTAAGTAATGGAAGGAAGAGTAAACAATAACTTCTTGATTACAAGAGTTGACCTAAAAAAAAGATCCTGTAATGCAAAGTGAAATAGAATGTTCGATACACCGAGGAAATTTAACTTAGACTACGGAGACAAAGGGATTAATCTAAAAAATCGTAAAAAAATTACGAAAAGAAGTGGAAGAAAAAGGCTAAGAAAAGCAAAAGTGTGTTCAGAAGACTGTAAGGTACATTTACTATTTGATGTGTGCCTTAGCACTCATTAAAAATACAAACATCAAAAAAAGTTTTAGCTCAACTCGGTTCCGAGAGTTCCGGAACCTGTACAGAAAATTGGAATAGAGATCAACATAAACATCATCTCCGCCCTTTTTGTTGCTCATGAAAACCACACATTCCATGTTGTACCGCCACACAGCGAGACTTTCAGAGGTGATGGTCCAGATTGCTGTACACACCGGTACTTCTAATACCCAATAGCACGTCCTCTTGCATTGATGCATCCCTGAATTCGTCATGGCATGGTATCTACAAGTTCATCAAGGAACTGTTGGTCCGGATTGTCCCACTACTGAACGCTGATTCGGCATAGATCCCGCAGAGTAGTTGGTGGGAACGTCGTCCATAAACTGCCCTTTTCAATCTATCCCAGGCATGTTCAATGGGTTCGTGTCTGGAGAACATGCTGGCCACTCTAGTCGAGCGATGTCGTTATCCTGAAGGAAGTCATTCACATGATGCGCACGATGGGGCTCGAATTGTCGTCCATTAAGACGTATGCCTCGCCAATATGCTGACGGTATGGTTGCACTATCGGTCGGAGGATGGCATTCACGTATCGTTCAGCCATTACGGCGCCTTCCATGACCACCAGCGGCGTACGTCGGCCTCACATAACGCCACCCCAAAACAGCAGGGAACCTCCACCTTTTTGCATTCGCTGGGGCTTCAGCCTGACCGGGTCGCCTCCAGACACGTCTCGGACGATTGTCTGGTTGAAGGCATGTGCGACACTCATCGGTGAATAGAACGTGATGCCAGTCCTGAGCGGTCCATTCGGCATGTTGTTGAGCGCATCCGTGCCGCGCTGCATGGTGTCTTGGTTGCAAAGATGGACCTCTCCATGGATTTCCGGAGTGAAGTTGCGCATCATGCAGCCTACTGCGCACAATTTTAGTCGTAACACGGCATCCTGTGGCTGCACGAAAAGAATTATGCAATATGGTGGCGTTGCTGTCAGGGTTCCGCCAAGCCATAATCCGCAGAGGGACTGCTACGGTCGCAGGTTCGAATCCTGCCTCGGGCATGGGTGTGTGTGATGTCCTTAGGTTAGTTAGGTTTAAGTAGTTCTAAGTTCTAGGGGACTTATGACCTAAGATGTTGAGTCCCATAGTGCTTAGAGCCATTTGAACCATAATCCGCAGATAGCGGTCATCCACTGCAGTAATAGCCCTTGGGAGGCCTGAGCGAGGTTTATCACCGACAGTTCCTGTGTCTCTGTATCTCCTCCATGTCCGAACAACATCACTTTGGTTCACTCCGAGACGCCTGACACTTCCCTTGTGAGAGCCCTTCCTGGCACAAGTTTACATCTTTGGCTGGGTTTAGTGACATCTCTGAATAGTCAAAGGGACTGTGTCTGTGATACAATATCGACAGTCAACCTCTATATTCAGGAGTTCTGAGAACCAGGGTGATGAAAAACTTTTTTTGATGTTTGTATAAGAAACATTTCAGACTGGAATATTGGGAATCAAAATTGAATGCATTTTTTGACTGTTCCGTCGGTTCTTAGTAGAACATTTTATACTCTATGAATGAAAACACACTTGACAAATGTGTAACATGTATGCTAATTCTCATTACTCACAAGGAAAACTCCCAATCATAACCCCTCAGATTAAGTGGTAAGAGACCGCAGAGGACAGCCCGTCAAAAACTGAACACAGATGAAGCATATAAATAGGAATCAGGTGTACTGGACGGTGAAAAAAATGAAAGTAGAAACAGAGAACGGCCCAAGAGCAGGAAGTGCACTATAGAGATGGGTTAGAGGGCAATGGACTCGTGGTTAAGTGGTCACGGTGTTGGTCTGAGAAGCGGGCGACCCGTTTTCAAACCTCCCTCGCGTCAACACTTTTTTTAGCTGTTCGCTATAGTCAAATTTGTGTCTGTGTCGTAGTGTAAGGTCTGTTTGCAACAGTGAGGTGTAAGAAAGGGACCTACAATGACAGTTGATTCTGCACAACTTCTATATAAGCAGCCGAAAAGAAGTGGCTTTCGAATTGGAACTGCAAAAGTTTGATGACCGAATCCTCCATCGGAAAACACGTCTGGTGTGTCATACACGGCAATGGTGAAAGTACGTGTGTCATACGATAGGAATCTCTTACCGACTCACCTAATTTGTATGCCTATTAAGTGAGTGAGATATGCCTTTTTGTCCGATTAATGTGTTCCAATGGATGCTAATGTGTTAACGCCCAAGGAAATGATTAAAACGTAATAGTTTCTCACATAAGCTGCAGCAAATGTACGCAACAGTTTCACAATCATACAGTTTCTTTGTTTTCCGTCAGACATAGGTTTTTGACGTTTTTGAAGTTGAGTTCCGTTTTGGAAGTTTTGACTCCTGAATTCCTTTTTGTAACATAGTTCACATCCGTATACGAGGCGTGTCTTTTAAGTAAGTACCGTTTTGAAATTAAAAAAAGACGTGCTAAGATATCTCAATAATTTTATTTTTACATGAAAGCCTGTACCTTAATCTACTTTTCTACATAATTCCCGTCAATATTGAGGCACTTGTCATAACGTTGTACCAGTTTTTGAATACCCTCCTCATAGAAGTCTGCCGCCTGACTTGTTAACCACCGCATCACACACTGTTTTGACTTCGTCATCGTCTTGAACACGCTGACCGCCCAGGTGTTTCTTCAAGTGCAGGAACAGATGGTAGTTACTGGGCGCAAGATCGGGGCTGTGCGGAGGATGATCTAGAGTTTCCCACCGAAAAGATGTGATGAGATCTTTGGTCTGATTCGCCACATGCGGACGGGCATTGTCTTGCAGCAAAACGATGCCCTTACTCAAATTCCGTGGACTGTTGCTTTGATTCTGGTGTGACGTAGGCCACTCATATTTCATCGCCCGTAACAATTTGGCTTAAGAAATCATCACCGTCGTTGTGGTACCGCTCAAGGAAAGTCAATGCATTGTCTAAACGTTTGGTTTTGCGTACATCCGTCAACATTTTCGGTACCCAACGTGTGCACAGTTTTCGGTAATTCAAGTGCTCGGTCACAATGCCATACAAAACACTACGAGAAACATAACGCAAGTCATCCCGCAAGGAGGAAATCGTAAAGCGTCTGTTTTCTCTCACCTTATTGTCCACTTCCTGCACCAAGCTTTCATTAACGGCAGAAGGACGCCCACTCCGTTGTCGCCGGCCGCGGTGGTCTCGCGGTTCTAGGCGCGCAGTCCGGAACCGTGCGACTGCTACGGTCGCAGGTTCGAATCCTGCCTCGGGCGTGGATGTGTTGTGATGTCCTTAGGTTAGTTACGTTTAAGTAGTTCTAAGTTTTAGGGGACTAATGACCACAGCAGTTGAGTCCCATAGTGCTCAGAGCCATTTGAACCATTTGAACTCCGTTGTCCATCATGCTCATTCGTACGGCCATCTTTAAATGCTCTCACCCACTTTATTACCATTCCAAGGTTTTCTCCTTAAACTGCATAGATGCCACAATGAATATCGATCGCCTTAAGGCCTTTAGCAATAAGAAATCTTGTAACAGCCCGTACTTCACAGTCGGCGGGACTCATGATTATCGGAGGCATTTTGAACACTCAGTACACAACGTAAACAAGGAAGAATCAGACTGGTATGGCGTCAGTGCGTAGATTAAGGTACAGGCTTTCATGTAAAAATAAAATAATTGAGAAATCTTAGCACGTCATTTTTAATTTCAAAACGGTACTTACTTAAAAAACACGACTCGTATTTGTTGTTTTCATATCAGTGAGAAGTCTATATGGTATCTCGCCTGCCCTCACCATTCATAACTTTTACTTGCGACGGTAGCGTACTCGTACCACATGACTCATATTCTATAGTCAATATACAGTATTATAACTGCCAAGAGTACAGAGAGACATCAAAAATTTCAGTGACCGAACTGACAGTTCATAATGTGGTGAAAAAAAAAATTAAAAGGCACGAAGGAGTTTCGAGCCCGGCTTGTTCACTTTATAGTCCCACACCGTTACCACCTAACCAACACATCACGGCTACTTATCTACGCTCGATATTACATTTGTTAAAGTTGCAAAATTTCTGTTTTCATTTTGCTGTTTCTTCACAGTTCACATCTTCTTCCTGTTTTTGACGGGCTATCCAGTGTGCAACCTTACCTCTAAAGCTCCGGCGGGGAGGGGGGGGGGGAGAGGTGCGATGGGGAGTTTCCCTTGTCAGTGAACCATAACCATGTTGCCTTTCATTCAGTGATACATTGTCTGATACCCAACACCATGAGTTAAGACAACTTCGAAACGGAATTAAATAATGCAGTTAGACAAATAGCATCAAACAATGGCTACCCCCTTACCTTCGTGGACTCCGTAATGCATAAAAAGTTTAACAAGAGATATACACTCTCTTCTTCACTCTGTTCGCGATCCACAACCTCAAGTACGCAATAAATGGTGCACAATTACATATTTGGGAAAAGTCTCGTTGAATGTAACCAGAAAGCTTAAATCAAGGAACTTCAAAACATCATTTCTTGTGTACAACACTCTTGTACACTGTTTTCTAACGGTAATGACAGTGTTTCACCATTGGAAAAGAGTGAAAGATACAAAATCACTTGTAATTGTGGCAAACTCTATATAGGCCAGTCTGACAGGGCAATGTGTACCCGCTCGAAGGAACACCATAGAAGTGGGAAACTTATAAAAGGAGTCTCTACTTTTATAGGCCACCTGCTTAAAGAAGGTCACAGTAAATGGTGCAGCATGATGAATTACATCATTACCGTAAAGGAAGGAAGATGAACTACCTTGAAATAATGGAAATTAATAAACATATATCCATCTGCCCATTTTAAGACTGAATGGCCAGACACAGTTCCCTTATTCGCCGCTTCTAACTGAGTGTTGTACTCACACTCCCATCCAGGCCATGTTGTAAATTATCCCTCCCACACACATGCCCATTTTTCCGTTATTTCAGTTATTATATTTCTCTTGCCTGTTAGAGAAAATTTGTTTTTTGTACTCATAGTTGTTTCACTTCCCTGCTTAATCTCATTAGTATACGTCATCTATTTGCAATTTAGTACCTGTAAAAATAAGGTACTCTTGGAACATGTCATCAAAGTTTATTGTTCAGTTCACTTTCTTCTATTGCATTTTCACTGAAGGAATTCCACTTGTTTTATTCATAAATGTAACATTCCCATTTTTCGTCTTTGGAAACGGAGATACTCTGTAAATGCACTACCTTGAAATCTTTGATACTAAGAAAATTTCACGGCAACACATATTTATCTTTGTACCTGATGACGGCGTAACAGCCGCAAACCGGTTTCTAAAATAAATAATAAATATTGTAGAATATTACACAGGTACTGTGTGTGCTTTCATTCATAATGAATATTGAATGACTGTGTAAGTAGGCTGTTTAGGTTTTTATGTTGGTAACGCCACGTAGCGCTCTGTATGAAAATCACTGGCTGTGCTGTGTGTAGTCTGTGGCTGGTTGGCATTGTTGAAATATTCGCTATTGTACTGTTGGGCAGCTGGATGTGAACAGCGCGTAGCGTTGCGCAATTGGAGGTGAACCGCCAGCGGTGGTGGATGTGGGGAGAGAGATAGCGGAGTTTTGAGAGCGGATGATCTGGACGTGTGTCCATCAGAGACAGTAAATTTGTAAGACTGGATGTCATGAACTGATATATATATATATATATATATATATATATATATATATATATATATATATATATATATATATTATGACTTTTGAACATTATTAAGGTAAATACATTGTTTGTTCTCTATCAAAATCTTTCATTTGCTAAGTATGCCTATCAGTAGTTAGTGCCTTCAGTAGTTACAATCTTTTATTTAGCTGGCAGTATTGGCGCTCGTTGTATTGCAGTAGTTCGAGTAACGAAGGTTTTTGTGAGGTGATTCATGAAAGGTATAGGTTATTGTTAGTCAGAGCCATTCTTTTTTAGGGATTATTGAAAGTCAGACTGCGTTGCGCTAAAAATATTGTGTGTCCTTTTAGTGTTGATCAGAATAAGTAAAGATAGAAATGTCTGAGTACGTTCAGTTCTGATCAGCTGTTTGAAAATCAAATGACGTAAGAGGTTAATCAGCATTGTTATTCATAAATTTTTCTAAAGGGACGTTTCAACTGCAATCGTCACATTGCGATTTTAATTGTTGTTTAACTATTTCGTTAACAGCCAGACAACGGATATGGCGTGCTTTTAATGATACATGGACATGTGTGGCCACGACACTCCCAGGTCACCGAAGTGTGGAGCCTTTCTGAAGTATGCAATACTTGAGAGGACGAGTCAGTGAAATGCACGTTCTATGTAGTATAGAATTTGGATTAACGATAGTTTGTATTAAAGATAGTTCTAAACTCATCAGTACTACTAAAACTGGTAAGATTACCAATGATGTGTAAATCAGTGTAAATATAAGAAGATGATCGGTGCAGGAAAAGAAAGCTTTCTGCAATGTGTGCCGTGTGGAGCGGCACATTCGAAAAAATTGGCTCTGAGCACTATGGGACTTATCATCGGAGGTCATCAGTCCCCTACAACTTAGAACTACTTAAACCTAACTAACCTAAGGATATCACACAAATCTATGCCCGAGGCAGGATTCGAACCTGCGACCTAAGCGGTAGCGCGGTCCCAGACTGAAGCGCCTAGAACCGCTCGGCCACTGTTGCCGGCGCGGCACAGTCGATTTTTCACACCACCAGAGAATCTTTTCGAGTCGATTGTCGCTTTTTGCTGTGATATTGTGGATACAGAGAGCAAGTGATGGAGGCGAACGCCGTCGTCTCCGAGCTGGGAACAGGCTCTGACGGAGGGACTGGCATCATCTTCGGACGCTACCGCCGCCGCTGCACACGTAGCGGCAGACGAGCCTACGGCGCGTCTCTTGGAGCCGGCTTGGCGCAGTGGCCGAGCTGGCAGTAAAGGCAAGGTGGTTGTGAAGTACGTTGCACAGAGCCTAGAGGTTCTATGCTTATGTAGTTGGAGTGACACTAATACGACAGTTCTCAGTAGAGCCAAGTTCAAGGCCTACAAGAAGCTGGTGTCTGAGACGGTTACGAAAAGAGAGACAAGGGCCAGCGGTGGTGGGGCTTCCGTGTTTACATCGACCTGGTGGAGAGGTAGTGGAATGTTCTGGACGGATGCACGACAGTTCCAGTGGAAGGGACGTCTTTCCGATAGTGTAAGCAGCACTAACTGAGTGCTTTCGGGTATAATGGTCCACGAAGACGTTTCCTATGACGTTTTGTGTCGACAGATATGTGCCATACTCTTTGTCAGTGGTATATACACTCCTGGAAATGGAAAAAAGAACACATTGACACCGGTGTGTCAGACCCACCATACTTGCTCCGGACACTGCGAGAGGGCTGTACAAGCAATGATCACACGCACGGCACAGCGGACACACCAGGAACCGCGGTGTTGGCCGTCGAATGGCGCTAGCTGCGCAGCATTTGTGCACCGCCACCGTCAGTGTCAGCCAGTTTGCCGTGGCATACGGAGCTCCATCGCAGGCTTTAACACTGGTAGCATGCCGCGACAGCGTGGACGTGAACCGTATGTGCAGTTGACGGACTTTGAGCGAGGGCGTATAGTGGGCATGCGGGAGGCCGGGTGGACGTACCGCCGAATTTCTCAATACGTGGGGCGTGAGGTCTCCACAGTACATCGATGTTGTCGCCAGTGGTCGGCGGAAGGTGCACGTGCCCGTCGACCTGGGACCGGACCGCAGCGACGCACGGATGCACGCCAAGACCGTAGGATCCTACGCAGTGCCGTAGGGGACCGCGCCGCCACTTCCCAGCAAATTAGGGACACTGTTGCTCCTGGGGTATCGGCGAGGACCATTCGCAACCGTCTCCATGAAGCTGGGCTACGGTCCCGCACACCGTTAGGCCGTCTTCCGCTCACGCCCCAACATCGTGCAGCCCGCCTCCAGTGGTGTCGCGACAGGCGTGAATGGAGGGACGAATGGAGACGTGTCGTCTTCAGCGATGAGAGTCGCTTCTGCCTTCGTGCCAATGATGGTCGTATGCGTGTTTGGCGCCGTGCAGGTGAGCGCCACAATCAGGACTGCATACGACCGAGGCACACAGGGCCAACACCCGGCATCATGGTGTGGGGAGCGATCTCCTACACTGGCCGTACACCACTGGTGATCGTCGAGGGGACACTGAATAGTGCACGGTACATCCAAACCGTCATCGAACCCATCGTTCTACCATTCCTAGACCGGCAAGGGAACTTGCTGTTCCAACAGGACAATGCACGTCCGCATGTATCCCGTGCCACCCAACGTGCTCTAGAAGGTGTAAGTCAACTACCCTGGCCAGCAAGATCTCCGGGTCTGTCCCCCATTGAGCATGTTTGGGACTGGATGAAGCGTCGTCTCACGCGGTCTGCACGTCCAGCACGAACGCTGGTCCAACTGAGGCGCCAGGTGGAAATGGCATGGCAAGCCGTTCCACAGGACTACATCCAGCATCTCTACGATCGTCTCCATGGGAGAATAGCAGCCTGCATTGCTGCGAAAGGTGGATATACACTGAACTAGTGCCGACATTGTGCATGCTCTGTTGCCTGTGTCTATGTGCCTGTGGTTCTGTCAATGTGATCATGTGATGTATCTGACCCCAGGAATGTGTCAATAAAGTTTCCCCTTCCTGGGACAATGAATTCACGGTGTTCTTATTTCAATTTCCAGGAGTGTATTAGGGTGCCGCTTATGTTCTCGTTAATGACATGGTGCATCGATGGTCGTTCGTTCTTGACACGATCTAGTATCCTGGCGCGGACCGATGCTCCCTTCAAAGGCAAACACATAATACCAATGATTTTCACCTTGTCTCGTTGTACCACCACCTATCGTTCAGGAGAGGGTGGGTAGGGGCTGATTCATACATTCTCGTAATATCGTGAAATATAAGTTCAAAGTCTGCCGTCTTTGTCCTCGTGTCCCAATGCAATCAGTGTGCACCGTATCACCAACGTAATATAGTACGGTTTATCCCTCGACGACGTCCACAATATTGCTAAACTTCTTCAACAACTTGATGACACTCTGGAGCTTTGAGTTGGACCACATTCATTTTCCATAGATCGCAGCTTCACCACACCCGCTGTCTTCGGACAGTGCGTTAGTTAGTGCAGATATATACCCTATAGTCGGTTAAGGACGCTGGCCATAGTTCTGCTCATGGATGTAAGATTGGAAGCGGCACGTGACGTAGATGCAATCGCGGCAGTTGGTTGAACGCCTAGATACATATGTATGTCCAGTTCGGTCTCCACGGGCGTGTTCCCACAACCCTACCAACTTCCGATCTCGTACAAGTCTTCTCTGTTCTGCGTACAGGCTACAACGTGGGAACTGATCCTTCTGCGCCAGCACACAATGTAAGTCACTGCCAAGGATATAATTAGCGTCCTGTCCTAGAAAGAGCGTGATCGTCTCTTCGTTTGTCCGTCCTTGATGGCGCGTAGGCGTCGATAAGGAGCACTCCAAGTACTGTCACAGCCACAACGCGTGCCAATGGTAGGCAGCTGACATCCTCTGCAATGATGCCTTCCTCAAGGAGTACCGCTGTGTCACTACCGGTTTCTGAAGTTGGTGGCATCACGTTGTAGTAACCATAGAGGTACGGGTATACGTTGACGAATACTTCCTGTAAAAGAGCGATATCCATGTGTGCTGCATGCAGCATGTCAGGTCGTCTTTATCCGTGGTCGTATAATATTAGTATTAATGGATTCGATTCCGAACGCCTGTTGACGTGCTACTTGTTGGGGGGCGTGCGTGTTATGCGCAGATTGTCCTTGAAGATGTGCCCTGTATCGGTGGCGTCAGTTATTCGGCATTGTCAGTTATTAACTGGACTCTTTGTGGGGTGTCGCCTCAACCGTGATACCTGCGATTAGAGGCGGTTGGATCTCCTCACTGTCATCGGTCCAGTTTTGTCAAGAGGAATCCTTCTCAGCCTCACCTGTTACGGCCATGTCTTCCTATAGCGTGCCGAGTTGGAAACTCATGAGGATTTGCCTTAAAAGCCTCGCTGGTGCAGAAAGGCCTTCGCAGTCGATGGAATAACGTTGGTCGTCATCGGAGACACCAGCGCTATCGCCTGTGACGTCGTCATCGTCTGCTTGTTCGCCTTCATCTTTTCCCGTACGAAGAGAGCAAACGTTCGATGGTGTAGAGCGTCTTTTCTTTCGCCATTTTGGTGACCTCGGTTTGCGCTGTCGGATGTCCACATCCGAATGCTGTTCGGGCGTGCCCTCTTCTTGAAAGTCGGGGAAAAGGCGGCGTCGGTACCACCAGTCGGCCGATTTCTGTGTTCGTCTCCCTTCCTGCAACATCGGAATTCTTTTCCAGCTGCGATCCTCGCCTAACATGTTGCACGCGTTGTCATCCAGTACCAAATAATGGACGATCCCATCTTTGTCGATGGGATCGTCCATTATTTGGTACTGGGGACGTGCAAGGTAGCACCCTTCCGGAAGGCGGCAGAATGCGTAACTGGCTCGGATACTGTTGCGGGGAGAGGTAAAGCTTCGCCCTTCGGTACTTGAATTACTCTCCTTTCGACGCACTCTGAGCGTACGTGGCCCTTCTTGTCACAATCCCAGCAGGTCTTGGGCAGCCCGTCGTAAATGATTGTCGCTCTATATCCACCAAGAAGAAGATAAGACGGGTCATGCCTTGTAAGCTCTGTCCGAACACGTCCATGTGGTTGTAAAGCATTGACCACGACGTCCTCCTAAATCTCGAAGGGAATTTTAAAGACCCTAATAGTGCAGAGTCAGAGTCCCGCGTGATCGATTAACACCGCCCCCAACATTGCCATCAAAATATTTGAGTTTTAGCCCATTCTTAGGTCACGTACAATTTTATCAGATAGTGTGTCGTTGATCAATTTAAGGGCAAACCACATCACTCGTAATAGAGAGATGTATGCGTGTCAGTTCCTGTGGATCTATTCTGATCTTCTCCAAGTAAAGCTCTGGGTGGCGTGAATCCAGTAGCGAAGCTGGTATTGATGGTTGACTTTCTGTATGTGAGTCCTCTTATCTTTGCCGGCCGGAGTGGCCGTGCGGTTCTAGGCGCTACAGTCTGGAATCGAGCGACCGCTACGGTCGCAGGTTCGAATCCTGCCTCGGGCATGGATGTGTGTGATGTCCTTAGGTTAGTTAAGTTTAATTAGTTCTAAGTTCTAGGCGACTGATGACCTCAGAAGTTAATCTTCTGGTAAACCTTCCGGGATGTAAGGTCGTGGTCCATGAAACTCTTCGGCTCCTAACGTTTCGTCCAGAGCTGCGCTGGACATCTTCAGAGGGGTGTTTCTCCTCCGGTGAGTCTTGCCGACTGACGGGTCGGACGTCTGAGAGCGACTTATATATCGTAGAAAGTGGGCGTGACCAGAGTTACACGTGATATGCAAGACTCACCGGAGGAGAAACACCCCTCTGAAGATGTCCAGCGCAGCTCTGGACGAAACGTTAGGAGCCGAAGAGTTTCATGGACCACGACCTTACATCCCGGAAGGTTTACCAGAAGATATTTCATCCGGTCGTGAAAGCCTTCATACTATGCTCAGAAGTTAAGTCGCATAGTGCTCAGAGCCAATTTTCCTCTTATCTTTACAGCGAGAAACACAAGAAGTAAACAACTCCGTGAGCAGGACGCTCCGCAGCGTGGATGTAAACAGGCGTACGTGTCGCTCCGCCGCTGGAGGAGAACTGCCTCCACGATGCAACGCACAAGGTGCTGTGATGACTACAGCAGCCGGCCGTTGTGGCCGAGAGGTTATAGGCGCTTCAGTCCGGAACCTCACGACTGCTACAGTTGCAGGTTCGAGTCCTGCCTCGGGCATGGATATGTGTGATGTCCTTAGGTTAGTTAGGTTTAGGTAGTTCTAAGTTCTAGGGGCCTGATGACCTCAGGCGTTAAGTTGCCTAGTGCTCAGAGCCATTTGAACCATTTTGGTGACTACAGCAGTTAAGAAATACATGGAACGTGTTTCGTGTTGCGAGGATGGATAACCGTCAGCTGCATAATGGTATGACGACAGTGGAAATAGCATTGGAACAACACGGATTGTACCCCAAAGTACCGTTATCCAATATGGCGGTCATGACGTCACAGACACACCCCCAGTGACGTCAATCAAGATGGCGGATTTTGGTGGAAAGGAGGTCAATTAGGCTACCTCCACTAACCTAACCCCCCTCCCCCAAGAAAATGGCAGGAAGTTCAAATTCCAACGTGATAATGTGTCACACCTAGTAAAATGGTGGGAAAAATGGACTTGTCTTTATTATTTAACTGGCTTAACTTTGAAATCTGTTACTATACATCGATAAGGAGTGCTAAGCTCCTCGACATGGTCACATCTCGAGAAATCTCGTGCACTTGGATTGGTTGTAACTTGGATAGCTATATTTATTCACGAGACGTGGAGTGTGGCGCTCTTCTTCTGGTCGCTTGGAGATTAACTCTCTAACGGTGCTGCAAGGTGGGTTGGTCAATGACTGTGTGAGGTTGGTCTTTTACCCTAAGACTGGGAGAATGCTCTGTGACTCCCATACGCTGAGAGATAGATCGTAAATTAAACACTGTGCTCGAGGTGACGGAAATATGTAAAGCGCTGTCTCGTATACTTCGATGATTTATGTGTTCAAGAATTAAGAATTAATGGACGTACTGCCCAGTACTCGCAACGTGGAGAGGGCATGGTTTAGCTGTGATACTGAAATTGGGGAAACATGTTGTCACATCTCTGTCCGGTGCTGAACTTAGTGTAAAATTCTTCGCACTATCAAGTCTGTTGCTTCAATATTACAGTACATCGAAGGTGTCATTTCCATCATATCCGCGCATTGGCTACCACATAATGTCTAAGTGACATAGCTTGTTTGAGTTGAGAAAGAAGTTTTGTGGATAGGTGACAACTTCTGGGGGTTGCCAGCAGCTAAACAGCGATCGCGTACATGAGTGCAAAATTACGAATAGCTCGAAATGGAACGCGGTGCCATCATCTATTCCGTCACGGTGACATATGAATTGAAATGTAGAGGTCATGAATCACTTTCGGACGGTGGTTTGGAAACTCTCCACAACGTTGCCAAACTTTTCTGGTTTCCTTATGTTGCGTGTTTTCTTTAAAAATCATTTAGTGTTGTGCTATCCGCCGTAAGAATATGATTTACATCGTGTGATATCTAGTTTTCTGTGAGAGGTCGTGTATCAGAGCGTCTTAATCTCAGTTTCGAATCTGACAGAGATCTCGAAGTCGTGGCAGAAAACGAAATGTTTGGCAATGTACAAAAGCGTGTTAGAAAACAGTGTTTGAAACAGGAGCAGAAGGAGCGTCTCCTACGATAATTCGCTTAGAGAATAGGTGACGAAAATTTAAAGTGGTCTATGCGGTGTTTGTATATTTAATCTGATCGTCCCCACATAGGCAGCTGCGGTTTGATGTGTCGGACTTGGTGAACTGTTAGAAATGCCGGGGTGGCTTCACGCTTCTGGGGAAGTATTGTGAAATGTCTTTCTTCGCGCTGGAGGCCCACCGTAGCTGTATGTAATTGCACCCGCATCGACGCCTAGGTGACTTGTAAACAGGATGAGCTTTTATAGTTCGCAATTTTTCTATGTTCCGATGGGTATAGAATAACGAAGATAGTATTTTGGGGATCTGTAGTACTTTATCTAGTTTGGGTACGCACCACATTACGCACATACTCTTGCGAGTATCGTATGTATTTGGTGACCTGTAGACAACTTTGCGATGTTTACTTTCCGTTGTGAAATCGTGATCAGTGTAAAATAGTTTGTTACCACTGAGTGTAGCGTGTGTAGAAAGTAAGAACAGGTTGGGAGTGTATAGATTGAGGGAACTGTCGGTGCAATTTAGCAAGCTTTGCAAAATAACGACAGAAAGCCCCAGAAAGAAAATGCTTGATTGATAGTGGTGGAATATAGGAGCGGTGAGAACATTTGCGTATGTTGAGAGCAGGAAGGCTATCACGTTATGTCCGAGGGGAAGACTGGATTCGGCGATATTTTGTTAAACACGTTCTGTTAGGGCAGGAATTTTGGCGCATACAAGAAGAGACAAGAAGAAAGCGAGCGTTAACTTTTTCTGGGGCACTATAAAATTACTGAGAGCTGGACTTGGCTGATATTTTTTTTCCACAAAGCCATGTGACGTAAGAAAAACATTGAGAATGTTTTAGATGGAGATGTGTCAGTCAAGCTGGGGCCGCTACGTGCTGTTGAACACGTGTGTCTACACGCTCTGTGCTATTCTGCCTTAAATGGTAAAGACAAGTGGTGCCTGGAGATGCCTTGAATATGTGACTGGCGTGAACGCGCTTTGGAATGCTATGACAGTATAACGATGACTGTATAGAGGTATGCAACTAACACCGGTGTTCGATGATGCCGACTCGGGGACTGTGACGGAACGCGCAGGACCTGAGCTACAGCTGCCTCACTTCGTGGGTGTTGTGGCGCACGGCCCTAAATGGAGGTTTGTGAGTGCTCTGACAGCTGACGGCCGTGTCGACCATACATGCGATCGTGTCATCATTGGTGTCTAGCGGGTAGTAATTTATCAGGTGTTACGTATGAATGGGGCTGCGCCACGTCATGCTTGAGGAAGCTGAGCAGGTGCTGTGCACAGTTTGACATCTGACTGATGCATCATTTATCGCTACGTTCTATGTACTCTACAGGACAGGGGGCGGTGGACTGTGCTTGCGTTCGTTGATTGTATTATTTCGCGAGCAGCTCTGTAGGCCCTGCTATGCGCCATGTGGTCAGTTTACGAGTCATCAGCGTGAAGAATTATTTAGGAGCAGTTTGCTATTGTGTACTAAAATTAAGAGTTGGTTCGTGTCTGTGGGCTGTGCAACATGGCCCCAGGCACGTCACGGTGGATCTTTAGTATCAGTGTGATAAATATACTCTATCGTTAAATAAGTTGTTTGAAAATAAATAGAGTGCACTCCATCGTTACTCTCCCCAGCAGCCCAGAGCAGGCTGAGTCGTTTCCCACCATTTTCCCTCAGCATCATGGTTTACATCACGAAAGGGGGGACAGTGTCCTCTGCTGGTAGTATTGGAGAACACACGGTTTGCCCCTACACTGTACTTGTGTCATCAGCTAGTTCAAATGGTTCTGAGCACTATGGGGCTTAACATCTCAGGTCATCAGTCCTCTAAACTTAGAACTACCTAAACCTAACTAACCTAAGGACACCACACACATCCATGCCCGAGGCAGGATTCGAACCTGCGACCGTAGCAGCAGCGCGGTTCCGGATTGCAGCACCTAGAACCACACGGCTATTATGGCCGGCCATCAGCTAGTGTCACGGAGGCGTCCTCTAGTGACGACGAACTGTACTAAGACAGTTGGGGTCTGGAGCTCGTGGTGAACCCACTAGGTGGCGCCATCTTAGACCTGACGTCACTACAGCGTCCTCTAGCGGCATGGATATGAGCTGAGTCAGTTGGGCTATGGACTCAGTGGCGAATACACTTGGTGGTGGTGCTGCCTCCAACTCTTTAAATAAATGCTAGTGTATGATTTCGACAACTGACGAGTAGCAAACAGAGTCTTTTAGATGGATTATTATTTTGACAATTTACGAGTTGTTTGTCTACCTGGATGTAAATGCTTTGCATTGTTTACGAGTGGTTCGCATGTCTGTAGGTTGTGCAGTGTGTTATTTTTGACAGTTTACTATTAGCAAGTGTGTCTGTAGAGTGTTATAGATGCGTTATGTAGGAGTAGTTTGCAGGTCTGTATGATTTGGGGCATGTCTGAGCGTGTGTTCTGTGATACAAATCCTCCATGCCTAAATAAATTGCTCCCAAATAAATAAAGCACATTCCTTCCTCTCTCCATCAGCCTACTGCTGGCTGAGTCCTTTTAGCAACAACCCCTACGAAGAGGTTGCACCCTGGAGGCTTAGGTTAGTGGTAGTGGGCTTCGTTTGCAACACTCTTCTTGGTGGTGGCGAAAGCGCAAGTGACCTTTCTTTACTGCCAGAATTCTAACTCAGGGGCTGTTCCTAGGAAGAGGTGGCGGTCTGGACCTTGAAAAGTAGTTGAAAGTAGGTATTTGAAAGTATAATGAACACCTTTTCCTACCTATATGAAGTCGAATCACGTGGCCACTAGGAGTGCAGCACTCTAGGGGTAGGTGTGTGAGGGTGCTAGGTCATTAATGAACACCGCACTGATAGTGGGAAAATGTGGAACTTTTCATTTGATGATTGTATATTGAAATTGTATATTTAATTATTGAATATGATTAAAATTGAACTGGAATTAAGTACCTACTTATGTAATTGATAGGTTAGATGCGCGATATGGCTGTTACTTTAGTTAGCATATTTACACAAGGCCATGTCCGGCGCATAAATGGAGGTGGCGGCTGAGGGTGTGTGATGTAAGCGGTCGGACGCCTGTGGGCCCGTGGCGTGGCGCATGTGTGGTTATAACACGCATGCGAGAGAGAGAGCAGACTATCTTGTGTCATCACGTGACTTCACGGTGGCGCCCTCTGGTGGGGACAATATGAACTAAGCCAGTTGGGTAGTGGAGCTCGCGGTGAACACACTTGGTGCAGCCATCTTAAATGACTGTACATGCGTCATGATCTGACGTCACAGTGGCGCTCTCTGGTGGCACCAATATGAACTAAGCCAGATGGGCACTAGAGCTCGCGGTGAACACACAGGGTGCAGCCATCTTCAATAATGGTACTTGCATCATGATCTAACATCACAGTGGCACTCTGTGGTGGCGACGATATGAACTAAACCAGTTGGAGTCCAGATCCAGTGGCGAACACACATACTTTAGATTGATTAAATAATAGAGACAAGTCCATTTTTCCAGTTATTTTACTAGGTATGACGCATTATGATGTTGGAATTTGAACTTCCAGCCATTTTCTGGGGGGAGGGGGGTTAGGTTAGTGGAGGTAGCCCAATTGACCTTCTTTCCACTAAAATTCAAAATTCCCGCCAAAATCCGCAGTCTTGGATGACGTCACTGGGGGTGTGTCTGTGACGTCATGGCCGCCATCTTGGATAACGGTACTTTGGGTTACAATCAGTGTTGTTCCAATACTGAAATTTGGTGCTGGACCGGAACTCGAACCTGGATTTCCCGGTGATAGCAGCGACGTCCTCACCATTAAGTTATGCGAGCGTGCTCAACGACCAGATGTAAACGTCCGTATGTCGTCAGCCACGTGTCTACATCCTGCACTCGTTCAATCATTATCTATTTTCCCTAACAGAGGAACCATTGTAATTGAAAGTTGTTAGTGAGTCGCAATTCTGAACAACACAGGCACTGCAATACTTGCTCTCCGTCTACAGGGCCAGCAATATCGAAAGGCGAAGTTCGTAACGGCGTGCCCCGGCAAAGTGCACAGTTTATCTCCGGCTTGCCGCTGGCCGGAGTAGACTCTGACGTGGGACTGCGCCTGCAGGAACGCCGAGCATCTGGACGAGCCGAGGGGGCGACGTGGCCGGCCGCTGTGATGAGGTGCTTCGATACCGTACGTGGCCTGCGTCCCAAGCTGCGGTCACAGAGGCGGGGCGGGGAGGGGCGGGGTGGACCAAGGAACTAGGAGAAGATTTTTTTTTTTTTTTTTTTTTTTTTTGGAGACAGCAAGGAGTAGCAGAACATACGCGGGAGTAAGTGAACGGACGCTTAGTGGGGTATTGCCAGAGAGATCAAAAAGCGTCTTTTACGACTGCACACTACTGAAGGGCTGATGCGTCCAATCGACAATCGACAGCCTTTAGATTTCTCTCATTCATCCTGTAACCGAACTCTGCAGGATTCCTTTTAGTACTCAAACATGTAACTTCGCATTTGTCTAAAACATTTTGCAGGTGCTGTTGATCTTCTTTATGACTTAACTAGACCTCCTTATTATGTTTTCAACCACTTTAATTCTATTTCATAAAATAAACTTTTTTCTTTTAAATCCAATTCTTTTAAAAGAGCAGCAGAAAGAACAACTGAGAAAAATCTAACCTAAAAATGATAACAGACTACATACAGGATTTGTATCTATTGGATTACAATGACGAATAATTTTATTTATTGCATCAGAAGTTTTTTTTTCTTTTTGTATCATTCTTCTTAGCTTTCTTCAGCAGTAGAAGCAGTAGTGTAGCCCGGCAGGGACAAAGAATCCAGTGAAATTTTTTAAGTGCTTTATCTGAAAACTACCTTGAGCAGTTAAACAGAGAACCGACTCGTGGCGATGACATATTCGACCTTCTGGTGACAAACAGACCCGAACTATTAATGCAGAACAAGGAATCAGCGATGATAAAGCGGTTACTGCATCGATGATTTCAGCCGTAAATAGAAATTTTAAAAAAGGTACGAAGATTCTTCTGTTTAGCAAAATGACAAAAAGCTGATTTCAGAGTACTTGACGGCTCAACACAAAAGTTTTGTCTCAAGTACAGATAGTGTTGAGGATGAGTGGACAAAGTCCAAAACCATCGTACAATATGCATTAGATGAGTATGTGCCAAGCAAGATCGTAAGAGATGGAAAAGAGCCACCGTGGTACAACAACCGAGATACAAAACTGCTGCGCAAGCAAAGGGAAATTCACAGCAAACATGAATCTAGCCAAAGCCTTGCAGGCAAACAAGAATTACGCGAAGCGAAATGTAGTGTGAGGAGGACTATGCGAGAGGCGTTCAATGAATTCAAAAGAAAAGCTCTATGTACTAACTTGGCAGAAAATCCTACGAAATTCTGGTCTTATGTCAAAGCGGTAGGTGGATCAAATCACTCTGTGACCAAAATGGTACTTAAACAGAGGATGACAGACTAAAGGCCGAAATACTAAATGTCTTTCTCCAAAGCTGTTTCACAGAGGAAAACTGCACTGTAGTTCCCTCTCTAGATTGTCGCATAGATGACAAAATGGTAGATATCGAAATAGACGACAGAGGGATAGAGAAACAAATAAAATCGCTCAAAATAGAAAAGCCCGCTGGACCTGATGGGACACCAGTTCGATTTTACACAGAGTACGCGAAGGAACTTACCCCCCTTCTTGTAGCGGTGTACCGTAGGTCTCTAGAAGAGTGTAGCGTTCCAAAGATTGCAAAAGGGCACAGGACATCCCCGTTTTCAGGAAGGGACGTCGAACAGATGTGCAGAACAATAGACCTGTATCTCTAACGTCGATCAGTTGTAGAATTTTGGAACACATATTATGTTCGAGTATAATGACTTTTCTGGAGACTAGAAATCTATTCTGTAGGAATCATCATGGGTTTCGAAAAAGACGCTATTCGTCCATGAGACTCAGAGAGCCATAGACACGGGTTCCCAGGTAGATGCCGAGTTTCTTGACTTCCGCAAGGCGTTCGATACAGTTCCCCAAAGTCGTTTAATGAACAAAGTAAGAGCATATCGACTATCAGACCAATTGTATGATTGGATTGAAGAGTTCCTAGGCAACAGAACGCAGCATGTCATTCTCAATGGAGATAAGTCTTCCGAAGTAAGAGTGATTTCAGGTGTGCCGCAGGGGAGTGTCATAGGACCGTTGCTATTCACAATATACGTAAATGATCTTGTGGATAACATTGGGAGTTCTCTGAGGCTTTTTGCGGATGATGCTGTGGTATATGGAGAGGTTGTAACAATGGAAAATTGTACTGAAATGCAGGAGGATCTGCAGCGAATTGACACATGGTGCAGGGAATGGCAATTGAATCTCAATGTAGACAAGTGTAATGTGCTGCAAATACAAACAAAGAAAGATCCCTTATCATTTAGCTACAATATACCCGGTCAGCAACTGGAAGCAGTTAATTCCATAAATTATCTGGGAGTACGCATTAGGAGTGATTTAAAATGGAATGATCATATAAAGTTGATCGTCGGTAGAGCAGATGCCAGACTGAGATTCATTGGAAGAATCCTAAGGAAATGCAATCCGAAAACAAAGGAAGTAGGTTACAGCACACTTGTTCGCCCACTGCTTGAATACTGCTCAGCAGTGTGGGCTCCGTACCAGATAGGGTCGGTAGAAGAGATAAAGAATATCCAACGGAGAGCGCTCTTCGTTACAGGATTATTTAGTAATCGCGAAAGCGTTACGGAGATGATAGATAAACTCCAGTGGAAGACTCTGCAGGAGAGACGCTCAGTAGCTCGGTACGGGCTTTTGTTGAAGTTTCGAGAACATACCTTCATCGAGGAGTCAAGCAGTATATTGCTTCCTCCTACGTATATCTCGCGAAGAGACCATGAGGATAAAATCAGAGGGATTAGAGGCCATACAGAGGCATACCTACAATTCTTCTTTCCACGAACAATACGAGACTGGAATAGAAGGGAAAACCGATAGAGGTACTCAAGGTACCCTCCGCCACACACTCTCACGTGGCTTGCGGAGTATGGATGTAGATGTAGATGTAGAATTAGGTGTACTACGACTACCAAAAGGAATTAACCCTTTCAATCCCATACAAATTCCATTGAGGATTCAGGAGTGAAAATAGAGGGAAAAAAGTCATATGAAAATGTGTCCGACAATGGATGATCTGTGTGCAACGACAAGAAATCTTGCCGGAACACAGTACAGAGGTCCATCGTCACAGCAGAAGTTCAAAGTGGCCTCCATGGGTTTCGCATGTTCCGGACTCTGTCCCAGTAGTTTCATAGGCGCTGTGAATACACTGTTAAAGAGGCTGCACATCAGGAACAGGTTCAGCATCCACAATGCTTTCAAGATGCCCCCAGAGTAAAAAATCCAGCGGGCCTAAATCCGGTTATCTGGCAGGTCGTGCTAAAGTGTCTGCGCGTCCTATCCAGCGTTCGGAGAAGGTGCTGTTGAGTGTTGAGGTGTCGGCGAACCGTAATGCGGAAATTGGCTGGTGCTCCGTCATGCAGAAATCACATAACCTGTCGCATTGCCAAAGGCACGTTCTGTAGCAACCCAGGCAGAGTATTCCGGAGGAAGTCCAGGTACGTTGTTTCGTCGAGATGTTGCGGAATAATAAACGGTCCAAGTATCCGATCGCCAAGAATCCCCGCCCAGACATTGACGCTGAACCGAAGACGCCTCAACCTTTCCCCGACGATTGCAATGTATCCCAAAGACGATGATTATGCACGTCTGTCTCAATGCTGTTCATTTTTGGAACACAACCTACGACCAGCTTGGAGACAGAAGTGATGACACTTTCTGCAGGACCTGACCATCATTTTGCAGGACAATGATGAACCTGTTACTGATTTGTTTGACTCATGCGGCTGCTAAATGCTATACCACCTACAGCAAAAAAAAATGGTTCAAATGGCTCTGAGCACTATGGGACTTAACATCTATGGTCATCAGTCCCCTAGAACTTAGAACTACTTAAACCTAACTAACCTAAGGACAGCACACAACACCCAGCCATCACGAGGCAGAGAAAATCCCTGACCCCGCCGGGAATCGAACCCGGGAACCCGGGCGTGGGAAGCGAGAACGCTACCATACGACCACGAGATGCGGGCCCACCTACAGCACTCCCTTGACTTAAGCCCTCGTTAGTTCCACTCGATTTCTTAACTGAAGGAAACACTTCACGGCATTCGTTTTAAAACTGCTACAAATTCGTCGGGCAATAGACCGCGCCGCTCGAACTGTCAAGACAACTGGCACTGCTAAGACTATCCTGCGTCTTCCACATCGCTGGCAACGGTTTATACACAATGCTGGTGATTACTTTGAAGGTCAGTAAAATTTTGAAACACGTATCTATTTTGTACGAGCTGTAAATAAATAGTTGCCACTATTAAAGTTCCAACCCTCGTACTTCGAAATTACATCTTAATTTTCAGTGTTCTGTGATTCTCCTTGGGCCTACATACACTCCTGGAAATGGAAAAAAGAACACATTGACACTGGTGTGTCAGACCCACCATACTTGCTCCGGACACTGCGAGAGGGCTGTACAAGCAATGATCACACGCACGGCACAGCGGACACACCAGGAACCGCGGTGTTGGCCGTCGAATGGCGCTAGCTGCGCAGCATTTGTGCACCGCCACCGTCAGTGTCAGCCAGTTTGCCGTGGCATACGGAGCTCCATCGCAGTCTTTAACACTGGTAGCATGCCGCGACAGCGTGGACGTGAACCGTATGTGCAGTTGACGGACTTTGAGCGAGGGCGTATAGTGGGCATGCGGGAGGCCGGGTGGACGTACCGCCGAATTGCTCAACATGTGGGGCGTGAGGTCTCCACAGTACATCGATGTTGTCGCCAGTGGTCGGCGGAAGGTGCACGTGCCCGTCGACCTGGGACCGGACCGCAGCGACGCACGGATGCACGCCAAGACCGTAGGATCCTACGCAGTGCCGTAGGGGACCGCACCGCCACTTCAAGCAAATTAGGGACACTGTTGCTCCTGGGGTATCGGCGAGGACCATTCGCAACCGTCTCCATGAAGCTGGGCTACGGTCCCGCACACCGTTAGGCCGTCTTTCGCTCACGCCCCAACATCGTGCAGCCCGCCTCCAGTGGTGTCGCGACAGGCGTGAAGGGAGGGACGAATGGAGACGTGTCGTCTTCAGCGATGAGAGTCGCTTCTGCCTTCGTGCCAATGATGGTCGTATGCGTGTTTGGCGCCGTGCAGGTGAGCGCCACAATCAGGACTGCATACGACCGAGGCACACAGGGCCAACACCCGGCATCATGGTGTGGGGAGCGATCTCCTACACTGGCCGTACACCACTGGTGATCGTCGAGGGGACACTGAATAGTGCACGGTACATCCAAACCGTCATCGGACCCATCGTTCTACCATTCCTAGACCGGCAAGGGAACTTGCTGTTCCAACAGGACAATGCACGTCCGCATGTATCCCGTGCCACCCAACGTGCTCTAGAAGGTGTAAGTCAACTACCCTGGCCAGCAAGATCTCCGGATCTGTCCCCCATTGAGCATGTTTGGGACTGGATGAAGCGTCGTCTCACGCGGTCTGCACGTCCAGCACGAACGCTGGTCCAACTGAGGCGCCAGGTGGAAATGGCATGGCAAGCCGTTCCACAGGACTACATCCAGCATCTCTACGATCGTCTCCATGGGAGAATAGCAGCCTGCATTGCTGCGAAAGGTGGATATACACTGTACTAGTGCCGACATTGTGCATGCTCTGTTGCCTGTGCCTATGTGCCTGTGGTTCTGTCAGTGTGATCATGTGATGTATCTGACCCCAGGAATGTGTCAATAAAGTTTCCCCTTCCTGGGACAATGAATTCACGGTGTTCTTATTTCAATTTCCAGGAGTGTATTTACTCATAATTGTTCTCACTAATAAATGTAGATTGTCTGATATATAATTCAGTTCTAGACATTCACTTCCGTAAATTTATTGGGGTCTCACAGCCGTGTCGTAAATGTGTAATTTTTTTAGTTTTGTCTGTATACACTTTTATAAAAAATGATGCTCTATTATTCGACATTCTTTTTTACTTTTTTTGTGTATCCTCTTATTTACGACGTATTTTCCTGACTTTAATTCTTGAATTTTGTCCTGTAGATATTTGAGTCTTTCTAGGCTTCTAGATTCTTTATGCATCCTTTACGTTAGATAAAAATTTAATTACCTCAGCAAAGATTCTCAAACCTGCGCTATTGGCTTTCTGGTAAGAAAGACAGACTCCTAATTTTGTCTCCGCTATACCTTTTCAGATGTACGGTATGCCTTTCGCAACTTACGTGGAGTTTTACTTCAATATGCCGTTATCTTCTTTCTAATATTATTTGCGATACCTGATGCTCTTTTGAATTCCCAAGCCAGTTTCTTAGTTTTCTCTTCTGACACAGTCACATAGGACCGGAAATATTAAAGACTGATGTAGGAATCAAGCTAATCTAGTTACTTTGTGTAATAAATGTTGCGAACAGGTTTTTAGCTTCACCTTTCAGCTGATACCTGAGGCAGATAGTTTTCAAAATAACTTGTGATGTACAATCCCGTTTTACAAAGATTATTTTGCATAGGATAACTTCTGATAGATATCGTTGACTTTGTTTATCACTGAGCTGGTACACCCACAGCTCGTGGTCTTGTGGCCAGCGTTGCTGTCTCTGGATCACGTGGTCCTGGGTTCGATTCCCGACCGGGTTGGGGATTTTCTCTGCCCGGGAACTTGGCATTTGTGTTGTTCTCATCATTTCATCATCATCGCTCGTGACAGTGGATAGATTGGATTGG
Source organism: Schistocerca nitens (assembly GCF_023898315.1). Lineage (NCBI taxonomy): Eukaryota > Metazoa > Arthropoda > Insecta > Orthoptera > Acrididae > Schistocerca > Schistocerca nitens. The sequence continues at coordinate 257,036,967 of NC_064618.1, forward strand.
TAAAAATTCGACTGTGTAAAAATTGAGACTTCGTACAGGCGCTGATGACCGCACAGTTGGGCGCCCCACAAACCAAACATCATCGAACAAACTGAGCTAGTACATGTTCACAGCGCTGCAGTTTCGTCGTCAGCATGCGGACATCAACAGTAGCGCTATCAAAACTCAAATTTGAATCACTGTGAAATTATGAGGATTTGGATCAACTTCCGATGGCGGTACTAGGGTCTCCGTATTATGTACTTTAAGTTGTAAGTTTTAAAAGTTCAGTTTCCTACTTTTCTTCTGGTGCGTTTCCAGCTGGATGGAAATAAGGCGATTCGTTACTCAAGATCCGACCGCTTCACGCTGCGCACAAATGTATCTTTCTGTTAGATGTACTTGAGTTTGGGAGCACTCTGCTTTACTGGAACTCAGTAAATGTAACTACTGTTTCTGCACGAGGTAACTTGTCCATTAGTGGCAGCAAATTGATGTTGGTGGCGTTTATGGAGTTTGGAGCAACTGCTTCAGAGTTAGAACAGGCTATTGTTGACCTATAACGATAACTGGCAGTTTGCAGAATTCGCATTACGAGGACGTTTGGCGATACAAACTTATTACGTTTTTAGGTCGACATGGAACAAAGTGTTATTAACAAAGGGAAATACTAGCGCACCATTATTACTCATGAGCTTTAGTTGATTGTAAAAGATGATGATACCAATAAAATGGAAGAGGTTTTTTTAACTTTCAGTCGAAATATACTCGAAAACTTTTTCGTCATCGACTGTTTCTTAGAGAATGCGATCGTGTTGGTTTCGAAGGAGCTAAGTGGAGATTTAAATATGGGACACCAATTCTGTAATTGCTTGTGCCTTCATTTTCGCAGGCCGTCCGATGTCGCCGAGCAGTTCTAGGCGGTTCAGTCTGGAACCGCGCGACCTTTACGGTCGCAGGTTCGAATCTTGCCTCGGACATGGATATGTGTTATGTCCTTAGGTTAGTTAGGTTGACTGCACAGCAGCAAGGAGAGCTCCACCTACCAACCCAAGGGAGCCAATGGGTCTGATGATGGTTTTATAGAAAAAACCGAAACCGGTTACTCATTAAAACAGACATAACGTGATCAAGACTGAATTTTAATCAAAATATTAAATAGATCTAAGTTGTAGGGGACTGATGACCTCAGATGTTAAGTCCCATAGTGCTCAGAGCCGTTTGAACAATTTTTTTTTTAATTTTCGCAGGATCCTTTGCAGAAACACATTTATTATGGGCTTTATAGAAGTGATTGAATATGTTTACGAGTGAAGTAGTACATGTTCACAGTGACGCAGTTTTGTATACATGTGTACCTTTTTCCATTTCCGATCATTACACCAGTAATACGCAGCTCAGCAAAACTTAAAGAAGAGACAGATAGAGTGCACTACTGACCATTAAAATTGGTACACCAAGAAGAAATGCAGATGATAAACGGGTATTCATTGGACAAATATATTATAGTAGAACTGACAAGTGATTACATTTTCATGCAATTTGGGTGCATAGATACTGACAACCACCTCTGGCCGTAATAACGGCCTTGATGCGCCTGGGCATTGAGTCAAACAGAGATTGGATGGCGTGCACAGGTACAGCTGCCCATGCAGCTTCAACAGGATACCACACTTCATCAAGAGTAGTGACTGGCTTTTTGTGACGAGCCAGTTGCTCGGTCACCACTGACCAGACGTTTTCAGTTGGTGGGAGATGTGGAGAATGTGCTGGCCAGGGCAGCAGTCGAACATTTTCTGTGTCCAGAAAGGCCCGTATTGGACCTGCAACATGCGGTCGTGCATTATCGTGCTGAAATGTAGGGATTCGCAAGGATCGAATGAAGGGTAGAGCCACGGGTCGTAACACATCCGAAATGTCACGTCCACTGTTCAAAGTGCCGTCAATGCGGATAAGAGGTGACCGACACGTGTAACCAGTGGCACCCCATACCATCACGCCGGGTGATACGCCAGTATGGCGATGACGAATACACGCTTCCAGTGTGCGTTCACCGCGATATCGCCAAACACGGATGCGACCATCATGATGCTGTAAACAGAAGCTGAATTCATCCGAAAAAATGACGTTTTGCCATTCGTGCCCCCAGGTTCGTCGTTGAGTACACCATCGCAGGCGCTCCTGTCTGTGATGCGGCGTCAAGTGTAACCGCAGCCATGGTCTCCGAGCTGATAGTCCCTGCTGCTGCAGACGTCGTCGAACCGTGCAGATGGTTGTTGTCTTGCAAACGCCCCTATCTGTTGACTCAGGGATCGAGACGTGGCTGCATGATCCGTTACAGCTATGCGGATAAGATGCCAGTCATCTCGACTGCTAGTGATACGAGGCCGTTGGGATCCAGCACGGCGTTCCGTATTACCCTCCTGAACCCACCGATTCCATATTATGCTAACAATCATTGGATCTCGATCAACGCGAGCAGCAATGTCGCGATACGATAAACCGCAATCGCGATAGGCTACAATCCGACCTTTATCGAAGTCGGAAACGTGATAGTACGCATTTCTCCTCCTTACACGAGGCATCACAACAACGTTTCACCAGGCAACGCCGGCCAACTGCTGTTTTTGTATGAGAGATCGGTTGGAAACTTTCCTCATGTCAGCACGTTGTAGATGTCGCCACCGGCGCCGACCTTGTGTGAATGCTCTGAAAAGCTTATCATTTGCATATCACAGCATCTTCTTTCTGTCGGTTAAATTTCGCGTCTTTAGCACGTCATCTTCGTGGTGTAGCAATTTTAATGGCCAGTAGTGTAATATAACGTATTATCTACTCGGTGGAAATGAATTAAAAGGCGTGAGCGTGTTGGCGGATGTCTCCCATTCGAGCTCAGAAAACTGGACGTCACGTGGCATGAGGTCATCTTCACTGTAGTGTGAAATGGGGCTGGCCACACAACACTAGGCGGGTGACGGAACGGGATACGACAGTGAGCCAACCAGGGAGCAGTTACAGCACGCTGTGGCAGTGTTCTTCTACGCGTTCCGAAGACAATATCCGGATGACTTCACCGTGCGATGTGGCGCAGTGGTTAGCATATTGGACTCGCATTCGGGAGGACGTTAAAAAAACTCGATCCCAACAACTACTGTATGTTACTGTCACAAGCAGTCTTAGTTCTACAGGTGCACACAAGTATCCACGTTAAAAGCTATGCTCGCTTTATAAATCGAGGTACGACACTTCTTCTGAATGAGGTGATTTTTCTTGACAAATACCGAGATGGTGATTGTAGGAATGTGTATTATCAGACCAGCACTCTGGTTACATGTCGCCGACGGTGCAACATCGTAACAAAGTCGTTGGATATTGAAAGTGATTCGATTAAGGAACGTGGTATGTAAGCGTAATTTGCAACTCGCTCACGCTGCCCCTTCTATAGTACTTGTAACGTTTCCTGTCTTGATACCATGTCAGAGATTCTGCTATATATCCACTGAGTTATAGGAGACGACTGATTTAGAAGGAACACAAAGAGTAGCAGTAGATGATGTGCTGGTTAAAGTCATCAGAAAATGTACACTAGCCTCTCAGATCTCTAGTATTACCCTATCTGCTAGAAATGATGCCCATGATTTGGAATCAGGTCTTTCCATTCAAGCACATACTTGCGATGGATCCTATTGACAAGTCATTTAATGATTGCAACCACTACTCAGTAATATTTCTGGCACTCTCATATCTCGATACAAGTCACCTTTCTCGAACCTGGCTGTTACAGTAAAATTCCAATATGGTCTTAGTCACCCCCTACACATCTTGCAACTGATACCATTTCTACATCCTTGCACATGCGATCGTTCCAATTTAAGTCGTAACTGAGCAGAAGTCAGAGAAAGACATATCCACCACCTTCTGCAATCCATGTAGAGACAGAATGACCTGAGTTAGTGCAACAGGACCACGTTTGGATCATTCGGTGGAAATGTGTGCAATGTGGTACGTCTCCAAGCTAGATACAGATACTGCAGTCCGAAGCAGATCCATGTCCATTGGCATCTATCAGTCCAACGTGCTATCATCGTTATTCTGTACTATCCAACAGAGAAAAATTACGAATAATAAAAGATCCAATAACTTGATCCGATATAGAACATACCTAGGCGCCCCATATGGGACCGGCATGGGTGAGCATTGCAGTTCTGTGACGTCAGTATAACACTAACTGTATACGTGAAAATAGGCCCAACTTTCACTTGCAGTGGCGTGAGGGCAATGGGTCATGCTGGCTTGCTTCCAGCAGTGGCTCACAGTGGTGTCAGTGCACTTGGCAAACAAGTCTTTACTCTTGCCCAGTCGCGTCAGCAACTGTGCCTAGGTGAACACGTATTTCGAGAGGAATTTCTCAGGTACAATGTATGAAAGGGATGTCGCTACCTCATGCGTGAGGGACCTGAACGGGCAGCTGTGTGTGGTTTGACAGCTGACAGCCACGTCACTTCACGGGGGCTGCCTCTAGCCTCCTGTGTGGTCCAGTGGACAGGGAGCGGTGGACGGTGGCTGAGTACGTTGTTTGCGTGTCTGTTGCATTATTTTACAAGCACGTCTGTAGGCTGTACTATGTGCTATTTGGACCATTTACGAGTACTGATCGTGTCTGCACATCACTGTGCTGCATTATTTAGGAGTGGTTTCCAGGACTCTACTAAAATTATTTCAGTGTAGTAGCCTGCATGTGTGTAGGCTGTGGAATGCAGTATTTAGAGAGTCTACAATTAGCGAGCGTGTCTGTTGCATTATTCACAAGTAGTTTGCAAGACTGCAGACAGTCCATTGTCACCCTAAGTACATCTGTGCGAGTCTTTTGTGTCAGTGTGATAAATATACTCGACCCCAAAATGAATTGTTCCAAAATAGATGAAGTACACTCCTTCCTTACTCTGTCTAGCATACCAGAGCAGGCTGAGTCATTTTGGTGCCATTTTCCCCCTCCAGAAGACCATCTTTGATTACATCACAGAAATGATGACAGCACCCTCTGGTGGAAGTACTGCATACTAGGTCAGTTCGACTTTAGATCTCGTAGTAGAGACACTGCGTGCAAAATAAAGACTTATGTCCAGCATAGGCAGAGTCCTTTTCCCAACATTTTCCCCCACCCTGGACCGCCATCTTGGATTACGTCACAGAACTGACGACAGCGCTCACATGTGACAGTATTGTGTACTAGGTCCATACCTAGTGACGGCCACACTGTTTCCCATCATCTTGGATAACGGTACTTACATCATGGGGCTGACATTGTGACAGCCATCTTGGACGACAGTGCCCTCTCGCAGTGGTACTGTGTACTCTGTCAGTTGGGCTCTGGACCTTGTGGCAAACACACTGGATGGCGGTAGTGTCTTGCATTGTTTAAATAAAGATTGGTGCATGATTTCGACAGTTGACAATTAGCAAGCATGTTTGCAGTGTCTTTTAGTGGTTTCCATGTCTGTAGACTGTGTGGCAGGATCGCTAGCATGTCAGAGGGTGTGTTTTGCAACAGTGTGATAAATATACTCCATACCTAAATAAATTGTTCCAAAATAAATAAAGTAGACTCCTTCTTCTCCAGCAGCCCAACACTGGTTGAGTCCTTCTCCCGCAGATCTGTAGGAGGAGGTGGCGGTCGGGTGACTTAGGTTAGTGGGGGTGTCCTTTCTTTCCCGCCATTTTCTTAGGTTAGTAGAGATAGCCCGAGTGACCTTTCTTTATTGCCAAAATTCAAACTTGGCGCCAGTTCCACGGTTAGAGAATTACCTCCCTTGGCCCGACAAGACGCCTCCTGAGACGCGGCAAGGTAGTAGTAGGCAAAACGCAACAGGGAATAACAATATTAATGTGGTAATAGTAAACTGCAGGAGCGTCTATAGAAAGGTCCCAGAACTGCTCTCATTAATAAACGGTCACAATGCCCACATAGTACTAGGGACAGAAAGTTGGCTGAAACCAGATGAAAACAGTAATGAAATTCTAAACTCAGATTGGAATGTATACCGCATAGACAGGCTGGACAGTGAAGGAGGAGGCGTGTTTATAGCGATAAAAAGTGAAATAGTATAGAAGGAAATTGACAGAGATCCGAAATGTGAAATAATTTGGGTGAAGGTCACGGTTAAAGCAGGTTAAAACACGGTAATTGGACGTCTCTATAGGCCCCGTGGCTCAGCAGCTGTTGTGGCAGAGCACCTGAAGGAAAATTTGTAAAACATTTCGAGTAGATTTCCCCACCATGTTATAGTTCTGGGTAGAGATTTTAATTTGCCGGTTATAGACTGGGAGACTCAAACGTTTATAATGGGTGGCAGGGACAAATAATCCAATGAAATTTTAAGTGCTTTATCTGAAAACTACCTTGAGCAGTTAAACAGAGAACCGACTCGTGGCGATATTAAACCTTCTGGTGACAAACAGACCCGAACTATTTGAAACAATTAACGCAGAACATGGAATCAGCGATCATAAAGAGGTTACTGCATCGATGATTTCAGCTGTAAATAGAAATATTAAATGGGTAGGAAGATTTTTCTGTTTAGCAAAAGTGACAAAAAGCAGATTTCAGAATACATGACGGCTCAGGCACAAAAGTTTTGTCTCAAGTACAGACAGTGTTGGAGATCAGTGGACAAAGTTCAAAACTATCGTACAATATGCATTACATGAGTATGTGCCAAGCAAGATCTAAGAGATGGAAAAGAGCCACCGTGGTACAACAACCAAGATACAAAACTGCTGCAGAAGCAAAGGGAACTTCATAGCAGACATAAATATAGCCAAAGCCTTGCAGAGAAACAAAAATTACGCAAACCGAAATTTAGTGTGAGGAGAGCTATGCGAGAGGCGCTCAATGAATTCGAAAAAGTTCTATGTACTGACTTGGCAGAAAATCGTAAGAAATTTTGGACTTTTGTCAAAGCGGGAGGTGGATCAAAACAAAATGTATAAACACTCTGTGACCAAAATGGTACTGTAACAGAAGATGACAGACTAAAGGCCGAAATACTAAATGTCTTTCAACAAAGCTGTTTCACAGAGGAAAACTGCACTGTAGTTCCTTCTCTAGATTGTCGCACAGATGACAAAATGGTAGATATCGAAATAGACGACAGAGGGATAGAGAAACAATTAAAATCACTCAAAAGAGGAAAGGCCGCTGGACCTGATGGGATGCCAGTTCGATTTTACACAGAGTACACGAAGGAACATGCCCCCCTTCTTGCAGCGGTGTGCCGTAGGTCTCTAGAAGGGCGTAGCGTTCCAAAGGATTGGAAAAGGGCACAGGTCATCCCCGTATTCAAGAAGGGACGTCGAACAGATGTGCAGAACTATAGATCTATATCTCTAACGTCGATCAGTTGTAGAATTTTGGAACACGTATTATGTTCGAGTATAATGACTCTTCTGGAGACTAGAAATCTACTCTGTAGGGATCAGCATGGGTTTCGAAAAAGACGCTATTCGTCCATGAGACTCAGAGAGCCATAGACACGGGTTCCCAGGTAGATGCCGAGTTTCTTGACTTCCGCAAGGCGTTCGATACAGTTCCCCACAGTCGTTTAATGAACAAAGTAAGAGCATATGGACTATCAGACCAATTGTGTGATTGGATTGAAGAGTTCCTAGATAACAGAACGCAGCATGTCATTCTCAATGGAGAAAAGTCTTCCGAAGCAAGAGTGATTTCAGGTGTGCCGCAGGGGAGTGTCGTAGGACCGTTGCTATTCACAGTATACATAAATGACCTTGTGGACAACATCGGAAGTTCACTGAGGCTTTCTGCGGATGATGCTGTGGTATATGGAGACGTTGTAATAATGGAAAATTGTACTGAAATGCAGGAGCATCTGCAGCGAATTGACACATGGTGCAGGGAATGGCAATTGAATCTCAATGTAGACAAGTGTAATGTGCTGCGAATACATACAAAGAAAGTTCCCTTATCATTTAGCTACAATATACCCGGTCTGCAACTGGAAGCAGTTAATTCCATAAATTATCTGGGAGTACGCATTAGGAGTGATTTAAAATGGAATGATCATATAAAGTTGATCGTCGGTAGAGCAGATGCCAGACTGAGATTCATTGGAAGAATCCTAAGGAAATGCAATCCGAAAACAAAGGAAGTAGGTTACAGCACACTTGTTCGCCCACTGCTTGAATACTGCTCAGCAGTGTGGGATCCGTACCAGATAGGGTTGATAGAAGATATAGAGAAGATCCAACGGAGAGCGCGCTTCGTTACAGGATTATTTAGTAATCGCGAAAGCGTTACGGAGATGATAGATAAACTCCGGTGGAAGACTCTGCAGGAGAGACGCTCAGTAGCTCGGTACGGGCTTTTGTTGAAGTTTCGAGAACATACCGTCATCGAGGAGTCAAGCAGTATATTGCTCCCTCCTACGTATATCTCTCGAAGAGACCATGAGGATAAAATCAGAGAGATTAGAGCCCACACAGAGGCATACCGACAATCTTTCTTTCCACGAACAATACGAGACTGGAATAGAAGGGAGAACCGATAGAGGTACTCGAGGTACGCTCCGCCACGCACCGTCAGGTGGCTTGCGGAGTATGGATGTAGATGTAGATGTAGAAGTGGTCGGATTACTTAGGTTAGTGGAGGTAGTCCAAGTGACCTATCTTCCAGCCATTTTCTTAGGTTAGTAGAGATTACTGTGATGTGGTGCATTATCCTGTTGGAATTCGAACTTCGCGCCATTTTTCTGGGGGAGGGGAGATGTGGGGGGTTAGGTTAGTGGACGTAGCCCAATTGACCTATCTACCCGCGAAAGTTCGCTATGTTGGATGACGGCATCGCCGCCATGTTGGATAATGCTACTTGTGGTGACAGCGTCCCAGACCCACAACTGTGGATTGCCGTGGGGAGACTTGTTGCATCACGTCTACATCCAACTAACCGAAATGGTTGATGATGGAACACCCTAGCACTGCAACTGCTTGCCAACATTGTTACCAGCATGGGAATGTGTTGCAGAGCATGTATTGCCATCCATGTTGATCACACACAGTATTACGAACGATGTCGCACATTTTGTAATAACTAGGAGTTGATCATAAATTGAATTGACTTCATTGTAATTACTGCCTTTGAATAAAAGTTTTATTTCTGTTCGTTTCATTAAGAATTTCTTTAAGTTACCTTACTTAGTACACTCTAGCTGAACTTTCATGGAGCTAAGTTAGTAAGCAGTGACACATCATTCGAAAGTTAACTGCGTCCTCAAGTTTTGCATAATAGTGTATTTTGTCCCCATTGCCGACCATTAAAACAGAAATATGGCATATTTGGTCTGTATAGACGCCGAATAAAGATTCTTTGTTTGTACCAGCTGATGATTTGCGTCATAATTCTCCCATGTGGACGTGATGATTTAGGAGTATATGCATCATTGGAGTGAATGACATTTCTGCTCTCTTTCATTGCTTTTCTTTCTATTTGCGAGGTGTATATATTCGTTACTACTCACAATACGTATCAAGAAAGGCACAGTAATTCTCTTTTATTGCAATCTGAAAAATTGTTTCTTCGACTTAATTTCTCTGTGTCAGCTCTCCGAATGCGTATAGTGTGGAAGTTTTAAAAGCATACATGCAGAGGAAAATAAGGAAAGAGAATTTTAAAGGTTTCCATTTCTATGGAATTTGCTAGACTTATTTATTTGCATTGTATGAGATTTTGACATGTTTCACAGACAACTAACGCAACTAGTGCCATACTATTTTTCTGTCATTGTCTCCCACAAATATTTGCTATTTAAAAACCGACACTATGCCCATACGTTGTATCGACTGTGGCCCATTAACAACAAAATGAAGAACCAATTCCATGTGAAATTTACATTCACGTCTTTATTTCTAAGCAGCTAACTGACTATCGGAAACGAGCGTGAAATTGAAGACGGTAAATGTGATTCGAAGTACGAAAAATTGCACATGACACACTAGCGGTACGAGATGTTACGAGAAAATAAATGTTTTCATAGTTCTACACACTATTATAACAGAACAGCGTTTCGTCTGTATATCGTTGCAGATATTGGTAAACGTTTTGCTAAATAATTCCGAAATGAATGTAATCAGGATTCGATATATGCTTATGGGGCAGTTTCGAAGTAACTCTACTGCCATAATTTCTAAAAAGTCTGAGATTTTACGTTACAGCTACAATCAAACAAGAGCATTAACGTTACTGAGAAATACGCAGTAATATATTTGCATATGTTACACTTGTTTAGTGTCCTAACTTAAATGTGACATTGCGGTCTGAGTGGCAGGTATTACGAATAAATTAATCATTGTTCTTCTTTGATGTGCAATGTCATCGTTAGTCAGGGAATAATTGTAGAGCAGTAGTGCATAATGATCTGAAAATTGTATACTATATCGCAGAAAGGCCATTTCCAACAGCCGCCAGAGAAACTACGTAAAACTGGAAGTCATTATGGTGTGGTAGCCTGTTGTTTGAAGAAAATAAGCACTCTCTCTTATATTTGTGTTTATATCGGTAGAGGAATGGTAAGCGGACAGTGAACTCAAAATTTCTAAAGCAAAATGGGTACATCAATCGAGGCTGAAAGCTGGAGTCGTTGCCTTGAGGGTTATACACTACTGGCCATTAAAATTGCTACACCACGAAGATGACGTGCTACAGACGCGAAATATAACCGACAGAAAGAAGATGCTGTGGTATGCAAATCATTAGATTTTCAGAGCGTTCACACAAGGTTGGCGCCGGTAGCGACACCTACAACGTGCTGACATGAGGAAAGTTTCCAACCGATTTCTCATACACATACAGCAGTCGACCGGCATTGCCTGGTGAAACGTTGTTATGATGCCTCGTGTAAGGAGGAGAAATGCGTACTATCACGTTTCCGACTTTGATAAAGGTCGGATTGTAGCCTGTCGCGATTGCAGTTTATCGTATCGCGACATTGGTGCTCGCGTTGGTCGAGATCCAATGACTGTTAGCATAATATGGAATCGGTGGGTTGAGGAGGGTAATTCGGAACGCCGTGCTGGAGCCCAACGGCCTCGTATCACTAACAGTCGAGATGACAGGCATATTATCCGCATGGCTGTAACGGATCGTGCAGCCACGTCTCGATCCCTAACAGATGGGGATTTTTGCAAGACAACAACCATCTGTACGAACAGTTCGACGACGATTGCAGCAGCAGGGACTATCACCTCGGAGACCATGGCTGCGGTTACCCTTGACGCTGCATCACAGACAGGAGCGCCTGCGATGGTGTACTCAACGACGAATCTGGGTGCACGAATGGCAAAACGTCATTTTTTCGGATGAATCCAGGTTCTATTCACAGTATCATGATGGTCGCATCCGTGGTAGGCGACATCGCGGTGAACGCACACTGGAAGCGTGTATTCGTCATCGCCATACTGGCGTATCACCCGGTGTGATGTTATGGGGTGACATTGGTTATACGTCTCGACCACCTCTTGTTTGCATTGACGGCACTTTGAACAGTGGACGTTACATTTCAGATGTGTTAAGACCCGTGGCTCTACCCTTCATTCGATCCTTGCGAATCCCTACATTTCAGCACGATAATGCACGACCGCATGTTGCAGGTCCAATACGGGCCTTTCTGGACACAGAAAATGTTCGACTGCTGCCCTGGCCAGCACATTCTCCACATCTCTCACCAACTGAAAACGTCTGGTCAGTGGTGACCGAGCAACTGGCTCGTCACAAAAAGCCAGTCACTACTCTTGATGAAGTGTGGTATCCTGTTGAAGCTGCATGGGCAGCTGTACCTGTGCACGCCATCCAAGCTCTGTTTGACTCAATGCCCAGGCGCATCAAGGCCGTTATTACGGCCAGAGGTGGTTGTCCTGGGTACTGGTTTCTCAGAATCTACGCACCGAAATTACGTGAAAATGTAATCACATGTCATTTCTAGTATAATATACACTCCTGGAAATGGAAAAAAGGACACCGGTGTGTCAGACCCACCATACTTGCTCCGGACACTGCGAGAGGGCTGTACAAGCAATGATCACACGCACGGCACAGCGGACACACCAGGAACCGCGGTGTTGGCCGTCGAATGGCGCTAGCTGCGCAGCATTTGTGCACCGCCGCCGTCAGTGTCAGCCAGTTTGCCGTGGCATACGGAGCTCCATCGCAGTCTTTAACACTGGTAGCATGCCGCGACAGCGTGGACGTGAACCGTATGTGCAGTTTACGGACTTTGAGCGAGGGCGTATAGTGGGCATGCGGGAGGCCGGGTGGACGTACCGCCGAATTGCTCAACACGTGGGGCGTGAGGTCTCCACAGTACATCGATGTTGTCGCCAGTGGTCGGCGGAAGGTGCACGTGCCCGTCGACCTGGGACCGGACCGCAGCGACGCACGGATGCACGCCAAGACCGTAGGATCCTACGCAGTGCCGTAGGGGACCGCACCGCCACTTCCCAGCAAATTAGGGACACTGTTGCTCCTGGGGAATCGGCGAGGACCATTCGCAACCGTCTCCATGAAGCTGGGCTACGGTCCCGCACACCGTTAGGCCGTCTTCCGCTCACGCCCCAACATCGTGCAGCCCGCCTCCAGTGGTGTCGCGACAGGCGTGAATGGAGGGACGAATGGAGACGTGTCGTCTTCAGCGATGAGAGTCGCTTCTGCCTTGGTGCCAATGATGGTCGTATGCGTGTTTGGCGCCGTGCAGGTGAGCGCCACAATCACGACTGCATACGACCGAGGCACACAGGGCCAACACCCGGCATCATGGTGTGGGGAGCGATCTCCTACACTGGCCGTACACCACTGGTGATCGTCGAGGGGACACTGAATAGTGCACGGTACATTCAAACCGTCATCGAACCCATCGTTCTACCATTCCCAGACCGGCAAGGGAACTTGCTGTTCCAACAGGACAATGCACGTCCGCATGTATCCCGTGCCACCCAACGTGCTCTAGAAGGTGTAAGTCAACTACCCTGGCCAGCAAGATCTCCGGATCTGTCCCCCATTGAGCATGTTTGGGACTGGATGAAGCGTCGTCTCACGCGGTCTGCACGTCCAGCACGAACGCTGGTCCAACTGAGGCGCCAGGTGGAAATGGCATGGCAAGCCGTTCCACAGGACTACATCCAGCATCTCTACGATCGTCTCCATGGGAGAATAGCAGCCTGCATTGCTGCGAAAGGTGGATATACACTGTACTAGTGCCGACATTGTGCATGCTTTGTTGCCTGTGTCTATGTGCCTGTGGTTCTGTCAGTGTGATCATGTGATGTATCTGACCCCAGGAATGTGTCAATAAAGTTTCCCCTTCCTGGGACAATGAATTCACGGTGTTCTTATTTCAATTTCCAGGAGTGTATTTGTCCAATGTTCTTCTTGGTGTAGTAATTTTAATGGCCAGCATTGTAGCAGCATTCTGCCGACAAACGGTTGGGTGTAGTGCAACGATTCCAAGCCGAGTATTGTTGAGATGGATAACAATGTGGAAGCGCAAGTCCTTCCATAAATACGAGTGGCGCTCCGTAAGTAATGCAGCACATTGTTTTTTTCTGAGTAGTTGTTGGTTTTATTTATGATTCCAATACACCACATTAGTCCCCACTCGTTCAGGTACAAACCACTCTTTTTCAATATAATTTCCGTTCTATGCGAGGGCCTTACGCCACTTTACTTGGAGGACCTCTACGGCCGCATGGTACCACTCTTGTGGTCGACATAGGAGCTAACGTCTTGGCTGCATCAGTAATCTCCCCATCATCCACATATATGTGCAATGTTAGGCGGTGAGGAACCCAGCATGCACACACACAAAAGTACCCAAACCGGTAGCCGAGTGTGTCAGCCCCACCACAGATACGTCCAGTTGAGCAGCGAAGTGTATGAAAGCGATCCGCTGGTCATCTCGAATGAGAGTGTCCGCACGTTCCATCATTGTAGGAATAAAGCCAGGTGCACATTGAGACACAGCCAACGAAGGAAAGGACAGGACAGCGCAACGAAGGTGTCTGTGAGCCACGGGTAACGGGTGTAAATACAACAACGCAAAATGAGGGGCGAGGAGCAGCAGGACAGGGCAGTGCAGCAGAGTGCCTGCTTCGTTCTCTGCCGCACATTGTCTGGACGCAGTTAACTGTGCAAGTTGCACACGTGCTGCCGTGATGTCTCAGGAGGAGGGCAACGAAGGTAAAAATATTGGAAATACTGATAGTTAGGAGGCAGTTACATCTCAAACTGAGGATCATGCAGAATTGGATATTTCCTCATTAATCGGGCACCTACGATGTTAACAACAAACAAAGAAAATGAATAATTTTTCCAAGCTTCTACAACATTCAGTTGTACAGCGTGAACAAAGGGCAAAGGAAAGAACGACTGAACGTAAAAAGTTTCAAGACTCAAAATCTGCCAGTCACACACCCGCCCATTTCTTCCTGTCCATGCAACAAGTCAACATTTCATCTGAAGTAAAATATTTCAAGTGATTTCACAAACTGAGGCGTCTCTTCTAGGAAGTCACAGTCCTCCAGCTGAAGAACTCGAACTACCTCGGAATTGCGACTCAAGAAGTGCTTCGTATCGATCTTACTCGCAGGAAGCTAGAGGTTCGCCTCTGACACTTCTCCGGAACTCAGTATATGTGCCTTCAAATACAGCTGCTGTATCTTGCTCCCGGCTCGTGAATTGTAACAACAGTAATTGTTTTTGTTGTTTCACTCTCATTAATTTTCGAAAGTAACCTATATAACTGCTTCTTATGTCTGCACTTCTAAGAAATTTCAGTCAAAACTTTCCTCACGAACGCAGCGAGTAGTTCTTCACTTCCAGTTGGCTTTTAGACATTTTCGCACAAACTCGTGAACGTCGTGCAATTAACTCTGGTCTTAATGGAAGTAGTTCGTCAACTGTCTATCAGAAATCTTTTGATATCAGTATTTTTCGGATCATTCTCTTAATTCTGATTCTGATTTAACCCACATGTTAATTTTTTCGCAGATTCGGTCAACATTCTTAAAACTCTAATTCCTCTCTCTCAAACCCCACACTATGGGAAGAGACGGAGAGTTTTAGTTTTAGCGAATCAAAGTTTACGAAGTAAATAAGTATTTTGATTTATCCGTAACCATTTTCCAAGCAAAAGTGAGAACATGGATTTTCTTGAATTACAGCGACAACTACTAAGAATCAAAACAAAGGTTTAAGACCAAATGTATGTAGTTTTTATGTAGAGTCTGATTCTGCAATAAAAAATTGGGATTCGCATTTGAAATTTTAAAGTTGCCTCCCGGCCTACCCCCAGGGGGCTGGGTTGGCGGGCCAATTTTAGCACCAGCAGATGTCCCCCTCGAAAATAAAAAGCTTGGGATTCTACGCATTTTTTCGTTTGAAGCTTATTTTTCGAGTTATTCTGGTTTGTCAACTGAAAATTTACACCCTATATAATAACATCAGCATGTCGTTTTCCTCATGAGAATCCGACTCTAATCTAAGGTTCGTGAGCTCAGCCATACCTTCACAAGAAAGACTACACACCGGGTCAACAATGACAGCCTGCGTGACAATGGCTAAACTGCCACTCAATATTTGTACACAGTGCGTCGCGAAGTATTTCCTTCGCTGCGTTGCCCTGCCCCGCCCTTTGTCGGCTGCGACCCAAAGTGCTCATAGCATAACAGACGCGTGCGCCCATCCGGCAGGCGTGAGATCGGAGAGGAATGCGCGACCTCGTCGCGAAGATGAGAGCGATGATGACAGACGCCTCGTCCAACGACTCACCACATTTTTATTCACTGGCAGGACTCCACAGATATTCTGTAAGTGTATATGAATATCTGAGATGCTATGGTTTTGCCAAAAGGAACTCAATGAAGAAATCTTCTAGGAACGCACCTCCGTTACGGACGCCACCTGGAAGACTACGTATAGCGCCGCTATCTATTGGAACTTCATGAAACAATAGAGGCTGAAGTAGCAACGTTTCACGATTTTCCACAACTAACTCCGCATTTTTTAAACCGAAACGAACAGAGAAAAAAATTGTTGCATTACTTATTGAAAGCCACTCACACTACACCTAGAGAATATGGTAGAACTGTTCGACCGGTGCTGACGAACAAACGGAAGAGAACAGCTGAAATTTAGAGAGAGGTTGCCGTCGGGAACAGATTAATGAAAACGGGGATGTGATCTTGATTTTCCACACAATCGATCCAAAAAGTATTGGCATAGTTACATTTTAGTGGTTGTAGGTTAAATGAAACATATGTTTCAGAACAGAACCCAGACACGTACCACCTTACATTACATAGGTTACAAATATGTCCAAATCACCTGTCCGTAAAGTAACATACAGTGTTATGAAAATAAACATCGCTCTTCTGCATCCAAAAAAGTATTGGCACACGCGTATGAACTCGACAATGTGTTCGTTTTCTTTATTGATGTTCACCTTCTAATAGCTAGTGTGCATCCCTTTAGCCCTTTAGCTCTATAACAGCGCGTAAACACCTAGGAAAGCTTTTTATTAAATTCCGGGTGATATCACGAGTAAATTTCGACCTTTCCTCCAGGAGCACTTTCTCCAAGTCGTTTTTATCGGACGGACGCCTTTTTCTGACTTGTGTATCAAGATGAGCCCATAGGTTCTCAATGGGGTTCAAATCAGGGCTCTGAGGTGTGTTAGAACCCTTCTGAAGGCATTTACAGTAACCACTCGCGGGTTTTCATGGCGGTATGTTTTGGGTCGTTGTCTTGCTGGTAATGAAACACCCCAGTACGGCCCAATATCTGTGCACTAGCGTGTAAATTACCTCACAACACGTCGATGTATCTCATATGACCCATTGTACCGTGGATTACAGCTAGATTTCCAACGCCGGACGCCACCGACGCCACCATACATCCCCAGACCATGATACCACCCCCACCGTGTTTGACTGTGGGATGCATGTTTGATGTCGAGTTGCGTATTCGGCTTGCGCCAAACTTTCTTTCTTGCATCAAATCCGAACACATTGAACTTCGATTCGTCGCTAAATATCACAGTGTTCAAAAACTTCATCGGCTTGCTGATGTAGTCCTTGGCAAACTGCAGGCGTTTCTGCCAGTTAACCTCGGATATGTATGGCATTTTCCTGGGAGAATGTCCATGCATGTCACCCTTATTCAACACATTTCGTATAGTTTGAACACTAACCGTCTTGTTGGACGTTGTGTGAACAACCTCAGAAATAGTTGCTGCACTTGTAGCAGGCTCCTTCCGAGCAAGTGCGATGATACGGCGACGCTCTCGGGTTGTAAGCACTTTTGGACGTCCAGGACGACACTTATTCACTGTTGTTCCAGTCTCTTTATATTTATGAATGATGGCTCGTACCGTTGTGTAGCTAACAGACACCTCTGCTCCGATTTGTCGACAGCTTCTCCCTTGTGAATGTAGCAATACCACTGTCTCACGCAACGCCACTGAATGTTCCTTCATCTTCGGCACCATGCTGACCACCATCGCGCAATACAGCAACATACTAGCGACTGGGCCGTCAACAACACGCAGTGTCTATTGCGTCAGCAGATGGCGTTCCGGTTCCTGAAAACCCAGCAATATACCGAGAAGCCACGCTCTGTGACAATACCTTTGTGTGCAGAGGGTATTCATGTTTGTCCTTAACACTGCATTTCTTTGTTAATGGTAGGCACTGTGCGCAGAATTGTGATGTCTGGTATGTGAGATAGCACGTACATGTGCTGTGTACCGGAAGGTGAGGCGTTTGTAAGCAGCAACGATAAATACGCACGTGTGTCATTACTTTTTGGTGCGATTGTACGTCGTTTACCACTCTCACCGCACAAGAGATTAGTAGGATGTGGGGCCGGGGTCAGCTGGAACATTGCGTGGTATTCGGTGGTGTTCAGGGAGCAGCCTCACTTCTGTTTATGGCGTTTGGTCGACGCCAGTGAGTCCGCAGACGACGCGGTGAAAGGTGGCAGGAAACAGCGACCCATACCTCACCATTTCCTGGAATGGTGGTGTGGGGAGCTATTGGATACGGCACCAGGGTTTATTTGATAACTCGTGAAGGGAGGCCGCAGATTCGTCAGCATATGGCAGAAAGGATAGTCTTTGTTCTTCTACCCTCCATGACGAGCGCATATTCCAGCAGGATAATGCAAGACTCCACACCGCAGTTCACACTGCAAACGCGTTGTGGAATTCACAGCCAGCACAGGCCCACGATTTATCCCCTATAGAACATGTCTGGGGTGCGATGGAAACACGTATACTTTCATACCAGCCTCAGCATGATTCATGAACTGTCGTTAAACACAGTACACCTGACTGTGTTCCGCACTACACTGGTGTCCCGAGGGAAGTGAATAACTGCTCCGCGAAATACAACAGTGATTTTTTGACATTTTGATGATACTACTTTTTATTTTACTATGATTTCTGTATTATATGCTATGATCCAAAATAGAAGTAACCACTAAAACAAGTTTCCCCCATTTCGTTTGGAATTTTATTACCCCTCAAAATAAACAACGTTCTCCATCGAAGTACGAGGATTCTCACGGTGTTCCATAAGAAGAAAAGTTTGGGAAACAGTTTGTTAGATGAATGCCAATAAAGTCATCAAGTTAATGTTTGGAGGTTATTTGCTTGCAGGCCACAAGGACAACAGTGATTTCGTACCTGTGGGAATCACAACTCGTACTGAAGTTGGTAGTGGACATCACTTTTTATTGGAATGAATGGTTTGGCATGAAGTACCGTTTATGTGAAGAACATTCGCTCGAAGTACGATAAATACATCAGGCTTGTGTTTCATGGTGTAGCACTTTCCATTTCCATCAGTGATAAGTAACATGACATACGAACAACCATGCACTTGATAGATTCATAACAGAGAAGTAATTTTAAATACAAAATATATTTTTCTTACACGCTCTCCAATATTAATAACTATCAGTTATAAAGAAATCCCTCTTACAGCCACATTTTCCTAAATATTGTTCTTGTCATGATATTCTTATTTACACAAGGTAAGACGTTTGTATAGTCACGAAATGATATGAGATTTGAATCTGATTTCTTTCGCTACAGCTTCACCTATTTACTTCAAACGATAATCCTGAAAATTATCGATAAGTTCGCAGCAGCAGCATTTGGCAGGTACTATGTATTATATTAGTTAGCGACAGTTGTACACAATGGGTACAGTAGTGATTTAAGAAATAAGGCGCGAATCAAGAAACAACATTAAAACCTATTCCCTTTAGATATATGAAAGTGTGAAACAGAACTGCTGGGTAATACTTACAGGTCTTTCAGAGACGCACGATATGGCTGAAGCGAAGTGTTCGTGAGCACCACGATGCCGGCGTCTGTCACCGTTCTGCAACAAAGCAAAATAGTCCGCGGTCAATGAAGAGTCACACAAATGGTTCAAATGGCTCTGAGCACTATAGGACTTAACTTCTGTGGTCATCAGTCCCCTACAACTTAGAACTTCTTAAACCTAACTAACCTAAGGACATCCCACACATCCATGCCCGAGGCAGGATTCGAACCTGCGACCGTAGCTGTCGTGCGGTTCCAGACTGGAGCGCCTAGAACCGCTCGGCCACACCGGCCGGCAAGAGTCCCATAAGCGAGATGAGATACACATCACTTCCCAAAGATGACAAAAATTATAAATGAAAAAAATCGTGCTTTTGTGTGTTGGATATTAGTAATACATTTCTCCCAGCACGTCCATACTATAAACATCTCCTGGCGTAGCACGAAACGCTCGAGGAATGACACTGTATGCCATATCAGTAGATAAAATACCTGTGGTGGAGAAGTAGCAGTCATTCAGTTCTGAACACGTTTGATCGGCGTCCAGCCGCGAAAACAAAAATGTTCGCAGTCGTATAATCTATACAGATTTTCTTTGCAGGTCAGCTGGAGTAAATTTGTAACTGTACATGTTATAACAACTCCTAAAGAACCAGTCAGGTTGTCTGAAAATGACGTGTGGAATATGAACAAACATGTCACGATGTTGAAAATGCCTTTGTGCTGTGCCGCCAGCACATGAAAGACATTTATGCAAATATTACCTTACGCTTGAGCAGTAAAACAACACACTCACTGCTTCATTAATTTCTCCTCTTTGTTCACCTTTGAAAGTGGCATCAGTTTGTATCACGCGCGTAAAAAAATTCTTGTGTTATTCCTCGTCAGCATAAGTTGCCATGACCACTTATAAATAGTTGACTCATTATGACGCATCCGCAAGCTCCACGTAGGATCAGAAAAGTCGTTTAACGGAATCACAAGAGCTACCGAGTTGTACGTATTGCTCACTAACACTCGGAAATTTAACAGAATTGTCCGAAATATTATTTAGTTCCATAGATGATTTTATGACATATTTCAATGTCCCTTACAGGTTACTAAAGAAAGTCCTTTATATACACGTGTACTGTACACACTTACACAGACGAGTAAAAATAAGGGAAACACGTACCAATTACTTCACTTATTATTTTACTATACATCGATATAAGTTCCCCTATAAATATTCATGTTGTACCGACTTTCGAGAAGAAATATTGGCGTATAGCTTCTAAAACGAACTTATGTTGTCATACTTTTTACACTACTAGGTATGCAATTACTTCCACCGTGGCGTAATCCGTCCCTTTTGGTTCAAACACGAATTTAAACAAAAATAATCAAGTTACGTTTATCTTCCAGATATTATAGTCGCGATTATTCCGTTTGAGCCGTGATGGACTAATTATAAAATATTACGCAAGGGAATTTTTATGAGGAATAATAATTTCAGTAATCACTGGGTGAAAATATGACCTTGATCCCTGTAATTTGAAGTCGTTATTTACTGGTAAGTGGCTAATTACGCCGCACGAAAGTGATTGCCCATTTCGTCAGTCTACTAATTAACTGCGACCATCTATAAGTGGGACAAAGTTGCCGCATGGCGTTTGGACACAGAGTTGGGTGAGGGGGTAGGGGGAGGGAATACATCTGCATAGTTTTCCAATATGCGTCTCCATTGTGATGACCGCTACATCGCATTGTTCACTTGCAGGACACCGGAAGCACTAAGGTTTTACATTAGTAGTAGTAATATAAATTACTTTACACAAGGCCTGAAAGTATGCACACTTTGTTAATGAGTTCGATATTTTAACTGGAAGGTGACTATGATGACATACTGAATTATTTTTCTCTGGTATTTGCAATGCACAATAGTGAATTACCTTTCCTAAAATGGTCTAAAGCGTTTTTGCCCGAGCATCATTTCATTATTCATTTGGTATCAGGCAGCCAACGGCCATTAATCTAGCTAAAGGTTAAATAAAAGATACACAGTACAAAGCATAAACTGATGACATAACAGTGACAAAAGTACAACAAAATCGTTGTACTGGCACAAATATAAATAAAGATATATGTATACATTTAACGAAGGTGTTGAACGTGCAGAGTATCAATTTTACATGAGAGCACAAGTTAATAGGGAAAACGATAAATTATGAGCACTAGAAGTACAACCGCTCAGCGCCTAAATTGAAATAACTACACATATAAATTACATATTAACATATTCTACGAGGTTTCGGGATCGCAGCCGGATGATGTTGACATCTTGCCACAATATTTCGGCCGGCAACCTTTCAGCCTTCTTCAGGTTAGTGCCCTCCACAGGAGACTGCTAGTTCACGGTGTGGGGTTTATACCAAAAATTGGCGCGGAGACAAACGTGCATTGGCAGCCGTCACAGGAGCGTCCTCTATTGATATCAGTGCCCTCTGCAAATACCATTCCATCTCTGGCGAAAAGATGAAACTACACGTCCGCCCTCTTTCGGAACGCCCACTGGCGGAGCTAAAAACAAACATCAGATGTCGCCAGACGTTTCATTGTCAACAAAATCTTTTCTCTCTGAAGAAAGCCGTCGTGTGAATTACTTTTGAACACACTGTCCGAAAACTGTCTTGAGCAGCTAAATCGACAGCCTACGCGTAATGGAAATATTTTAGATCTGGTAGCCACGAACAGACCAGACCTCATTGACGGTGTCAGTGTTGAGACAGGGAGTAGTGATCGTGATGTTGTCATTACGACTATGGTTACGAAAGTTAAAAAGTCGGTCAAGAAGGCTAGGAGAGTATTGGTGGTGGCGGTTAGTGTTTAACGTCCCGTCGACAACGAGGTCATTAGAGACGGAGCGCAAGCTCGGTTTTAGGGAAGGATTGGGAAGGAAATCGGCCGTGCCCTTTCAAAGGAACCATCCCGGCATTTGCCTGAAACGATTTAGGGAAATCACGGAAAACCTAAATCAGGATGGCCGGAGACGGGATTGAACCGTCGTCCTCCCGAATGCGAGTCCAGTGTGCTAACCACTGCGCCACCGCGCTCGGTATCTAGGAGAGTATTCTTAATAGAAAGAGCAGAAAAGCATTTGTTAGCATCCCACTTAGTAAATGACTCGACTTCATTTACTTCCGGTAAGATGGACGTGGAAGAATTATGGGCAAATTTTAAACACATTGCAAATCATGCATTGGACAAGTATGTGCCGAAAAAGTGGGTTACGGACGGAAAAGACCCACGGTGGTTTAACAGCGCAATTCGGAGAATGCTCAGGAAGCAAAGGCAGTTGCACTCGCGGTACAAGAAAAATCGGGAGAATGAGGACAGGCAAAAGTTAGTAGAGATTCGTGCTGCTGTAAAAAGAGCGATGCGCGAAGCATTCAACCACTACCACCGTCATACCTTAGCAAAAGATCTTGCTGAAAACCCAAGGAAATTCTGGTCTTACGTAAAATCGGTAAGCGGGTCGAAGGCTTCCATCCAGTCACTCACTGATCAGTCTAGCCTGGCAACGGAAGATAGCAAAACGAAAGCTGAAATTTTAAATTTAGCATTTGAGAAATCTTTCACGCAGGAGGATCGTACCAACATACCGCCGTTTGAGCCTCGTACAGATTCCCGTATGGAGGACATAGTGATAGACTTCCCTGGGGTTGTGAAGCAGCTGAATGGGTTGAAAATAAATAAATCGCCAGGTCCTGATGGGATTCCAATTCGGTTTTACATAGAGTACTCTAATGCATTGGCTCCTTTCTTAGCTTGCATTTATCGCGAATCTCTTGCCCAACGTAAAGTCCCGAGCGACTGGAAAAAAGCGCAAGTGACGCCTGTATATAAGAAGGGTAGAAGGACGGTTCCTCAAAATTACAGACCAATATCCTTAACATCGGTTTGTTGCAGGACTCTCGAACGTATTCTCAGTTCGAATATAATGAATTTCCTTGAGACAGAGAAGTTGCTGTCGATGCTGCTGTCCATGCATCAGCACGGCTTTTGAAAGCATCGCTCCTGCGAAACGCAACTCGCCCTTTTGTCACATGATATCTTGCGAACCATGGATGAAGGGTATCAGACGGATGCCATATTGCTTGACTTCCGGAAAGCGTTTGACTCGGTGCCCCACTGCAGACTCCTAACTAAGGTACGAGCATATGGGATTGGTTCCCAAGTATGTGAGTGGCTCGAAGACTTCGTAAGTAATAGTACCCAGTACATTGTCCTCGATAGTGAGTGTTCATCGGAGATGAGGGTATCATCTAGACTGCCCCAGGGAAGTGTGGTAGGTCAGCTGTTGTTTTCTATCTACATAAATGATCTTTTGGACAGGGTGGATAGCAATGTGCGGCTGTTTGCTGATGATGCTGTGGTGTACGGGAAAGTGTCGTCGTTGAGTGACTGTAGGAGGATACAAGTTGACTTTGACAGGATTTGTGATTGGTGTAAAGAATGGCAGCTAACTCTAAATATAGATGAATGTAAATTAATGCATATGAATAGGAAAAAGACTCCTGTAATATTTTAATACTCCATTAGTAGTGTTAGCGTTTGACACAGTCACGTCGGTTATATATTTGGGCATAACATTGCAGAGGCGTACCCGTGGTCTAAGGGTAGCGTATTTGATTCATAATCAAAAATGTCTTCGCTCCAGGGTTCGATCCCCGCCACAGCCTAAATTTTGATAAATAATCAGCATTGGCGGCCGAAGACTTCCGGCATAAGAAGTCAGCCTCATTCTGCCAACGGCCTTGTCAAAGAGGGCGGAGGAGCGGATAGAGGTTCAGGGCGCTCTCTTGTCCTAGGGGTGGGAAATTGCCCATAAAGGCTGAAGAATCATCAATGATCAACGACATGAGGATGCAGGAGGCAATGGAAACCACTGCATTAAAGACACGTAACGTGTATCCACAGGACATGTGGCCTGTAATTGAAGAAGTGTCATGATGATCTCTCCATTGGCAAAAGATTCCGGAATAGTCCCCCATTCGGATCTCCGGGAGGGGACTGCCAAGGGGGAGGTTACCATGAGAAAAAGATTGAATAATCAACGAAAGGATAACGTTCTACGAGTCGGGGCGTGGAATGTCAGAAGCTTGAACGTGGCAGGGAAACTAGAAAATCTGAAAAGGGAAATGCAAAGGCTCAATCTAGATACAGTAGGGGTCAGTGAAGTGAAGTGGAAAGAAGACAAGGATTTCTGGTCAGATGAGTATCGGGTAATATCAACAGCAGCAGAAAATGGTATAACAGGTGCAGGATTCGTTATGAATAGGAAGGTAGGGCAGAGGGTGTGTTACTGTGACCGGGGTTGTTCTAATCAGAATCGACAGCAGACCAACACCGACAACGATAGTTCAGGTATACATGCCGACGTCGCAAGCTGAAGATGAACTTATAGAAAAAGTGCGTGAGGATATTGAAAGGGTAATGCAGTATGTAAACGGGGACGAAAATCTAATAGTCATAGGCGACTGGAATGCAGTTGTAGGGGAAGGAGTAGAAGAAAAGGTTACAGGAGAATATGGGCTTGGGACAAGGAATGAAAGAGGAGAAAGACTAATTGAGTTCTGTAACAAGTTTCAGCTAGTAATAGCGAATACCCTGTACAAGAATCACAAGAGGAGGAGGTATACTTGGAAAAGGTCGGGAGATACGGGAAGATTTCAATTAGATTACATCATGGTCAGACAGAGATTCCGAAATCAGATACTGCATTGTAAGGCGTACCCAGGAGAAGATATAGACTCAGATCACACTATAGTAGTGATGAAGAGTAGGCTGAAGTTCAAGACATTAGTCAGGAAGAATCAATACGCAAAGAAGTGGGATACGGAAGTACTAAGGAATGACGAGATACGTTTGAAGTTCTCTAACGCTGTAGATACAGCAATAACGAATAGCGCAGTAGGCAGTACAGTTGAAGAGGAATGGACATCTCTAAAAAGGGCCATCACAAAAGTTGGGAAGGAAAACATTGGTACAAAGAAGGTAGCTGCAAAGAAACCATGGGTAACAGAAGAAATACTTTAGTTGATTGATGAAAGGAGGAAGTACAAACATGTTCCGGGAAAATCAGGAATACAGAAATACAAGTCGCTGAGGAATGAAATAAATAGGAAGTGAAGGGAAGCTAAGACGAAATGGCTGCAGGAAAAACGTGAAGACATCGAAAAAGATATGATTGTCGGAAGGACAGACTCAGCATACAGGAAAGTCAAAACAACCTTTGGTGACATTAAAAGCAAAGGTGGCAACATTAAGAGTGCAACGGGAATTCCACTGTTAAAAGCAGAGGAGTGAGCAGATAGGTGGAAAGAATACATTGAAAGCCTCTATGAGAGTGAAGATTTGTCTGATGTGATAGAAGAAGAAACAGGAGTCGATTTAGAAGAGATAGGGGATCCAGTATTGGAATCGGAATTTAAAAGAGCTTTGGAGGACACGGTCAAATAAGGCAGAAGGGATAGATAACATTCCATCAGAATTTCTAAAATCATTGGGGGAAGTGGCAACAAAACGACTATTCACGTTGGTGTGTAGAATATATGAGTCTGGTGACATACCATCTGACTTTCAGAAAAGCATCATCCACACAATTCCGAAGACGGCAAGAGCTGACAAGTGCGAGAAATATCGCCCAATCAGCTTACCAGCTCATGCATCGAAGCTGCTTACAAGAATAATATACAGAAGAATGGAAAAGAAAATTGAGAATGCGCTAGGTGACGATCAGTTTGGCTTTAGGAAAAGTAAAGGGACGAGAGAGGCAATTCTGACGTTACGGCTAATAATGGAAGCAAGGCTAAAGAAAAATCAAGACACTTTCATAGGATTTGTCGACATGGAAAAAGCGTTCGACAATATAAAATGGTGCAAGCTGTTCAAGATTCTGAAAAAAGTAGGAGTAAGCTATAGGGAGAGACGGGTCATATACAATATGTACAACAACCAAGAGGGAATAATAAGAGTAGACGATCAAGAACGAAGTGCTCGTATTAAGAAGGGTGTAAGACAAGGCTGTAGCCTTTCGCCCCTACTCTTCAATCTGTACATCGAGAAGCAATGATGGAAATAAAAGAAAGGTTCAGGAGTGGAATAAAAATACAAGGTGAAAGGATATCAATGATACGATTCGGTGATGACATTGCTATCCTGAGTAAAAGTGAAGAAAAATTAAATGATCTGCTAAGCGGAATGAACAGTCTAATGAGCACACAGTATGGTTTGAGAGTAAATCGGAGAAAGACGAAGGTAATGAGAAGTAGTAGAAATGAGAACAGCGAGAAACTTAACATCAGGATTGATGGTTACGAAGTCAATGAAGTTAAGGAATTCTGCTACCTAGGCAGTAAAATAACCAATGACGGACGGAGCAAGGAGGACATCAAAAGCAGACTCGCTATGGCAAAAAAGGCATTTCTGGCCAAGAGAAGTCTACTAATATCAAATACCGGCCTTAATTTGAAGAAGAAATTTCTGAGGATGTACGTCTGGAGTACAGCATTGTATGGTAGTGAAATATGGACTGTGGGAAAACCGGAACAGAAGAGAATGGAAGCATTTGAGATGTGGTGCTATAGACGAATGTTGAATATTAGGTGGACTGATAAGGTAAGGAATGAGGAGGTTCTACGCAGAATCGGAGAGGAAAGGAATATGTGGAAAACACTGATAAGGAGAAGGGACAGGATGATAGGACATCTGCTAAGGCATGAGGGAATGACTTCCATGGTACTAGAGGGAGCTGTAGAGGGCAGAAACTGTAGAGGAAGACAGAGATTGGAATACGTCAAGCAAATAATTGATGATGTAGGTTGCAAGTGCTACTCTGAGATGAAGAGGTTAGCACAGGAAAGGAATTCGTGGCGGGCCGCATCAAACCAGTCAGTAGACTGATGAAAAAAAAAAAAGAACTTTGCAGAGCGATATGAAGTGGGACAAGCATGTAATGGCAGTTGTGCGGAAGGCGGATAGTCGCCTTCGGTTCATTGGTAGAATTTTGGAAAGATGTGGTTCATCTGTACTGTAAAGGAGACCGCTTATAAAACACTAATACGACCTATTCTTGAGTACTGCTCGAGCGTTTGGGATCCCTATTAGGTCGGATACGACCTCTTCTTGAGTACTGCTCGAGCGTTTGGGATCCCTATTAGGTCGGATTGAAGGAGGACATAGAAGCAATTCAGAGGCGGGCTGCTAGATTTGTTACTGGTAGGTTTGATCATCACGCGAGTGTTACGGAAATGCTTCAGGAACTAGGGTGGGAGTCTCTAGAGGAAAGGAGGCGTTCTTTTCGTGAATCGCTACTGAGGAAATTTAGAGAACCAGCATTTGAGGCTGATTGCAGTACAATTTTACCGACGCCAACTTACATTTCGCGGAAAGACGACAAAAGATAAGAGAGATTAGGGCTCGTACAGATGCATACAGGTAGTCATTTTTCCCTCGTTCTGTTTGGGAGTGGAACAGGGAGAGAAGATACTAGTTGTGGTACGAGGTACCCTCCGCCACGGACCGTATGGTGGATTGCGGAGTATGTATGTAGATGTAGATGTAGATGTAAATTAAAGGGATCATCGGGTTGCAATCCATGTCTACTTGAAAGCCGCTGTCATGATTTATAATATCTTCTGCCAGGAGTATTTTCGTAGATTCTTTAATTACTGAATCTGAAAAGGTTCTCGCTGGGGCCAAGATTTTCTTGGCGGAATAATCCATAGAGTGTCTTATGATAAAACAATGCTCAGCTACGACCGACTTACTGGACTGCGAAAGGCGAGTGCGGCGCTTGTGTTCAACGCAACTTTCATGTACTTTGAGTATCGTCTGAATTATGTAAGCTCTGCCAGACTGACAAGTAATTTTATATATTTCGGCCTTCCGCAGTCCCATCGTCCTTTACCGAACTGAGAACAGCACTAATCTTCGCCGGCAGCCGGAAGATTACTTTAACTTGATGTTTCCTTAGGATCCTGCCTACCTTAGACGAAATATTGCTGACGTGTGGAAGGAACCCCAGGACTTGAACAGCTTCTTATTTTCTTGATGTTGTGGGTGGTCACGTTTCTTCCTCCTTTTCTCTCTCTCTCTCTATTCGTTTAGTCTGTTCCGACTCTTCGTGACCCCATGAACCAAATCACGCCACTTTTTCCTGTCTTGCACTTTCTCCCGTAGACCTTCCAGGTTGGAACACATTGCTTCTGTGATGCCATCAATCCATCTCATCCTCTGACGTCCTCTTCTTCTAGTTCCTTCAATCTTCGCCAGCATTAATGTTTTTTCCAGCGAGGCATGCCTTCGCGTTGTGTGTCCAAATTAGGTCAGCTTTTGTTTTAACATTAGACCTTCCAGGGAGAAATCTGGTTTAATTTGCTCCAATATTGATCTGTTGGTTCTCTTTGCAGTCCATGGAACTCTAAGAAGTTTCCTCCAACAGCCTTTTTAATGGTCCGGGTCTCACATCCATACATCGCAACTGGAAAGACCATAGCCCTCACATTACGGATCTTTGTTGCTATTGTTATATCTCTGGACCTTATAACCTTGTCAAGGTTTGACATCGCCTGTCTACCGAGCAACAGGCGTCTCCGGATTTCATGGCTGCAGTCGCCATCAGCAGAGATCTGGGAACCGAGATAACTGAATGTGGTCACTACCTCCATGGTTTCTCCTGCTATATCCCACGAATTGGTAGGTGTAGTTGCCATAATTTTCGTTTTCTTCACATTCAGCATAAGACCAGCCTTTTACTTTCGTCTTTCACCTTCAGTAAGAGTGTTCTCAATTCTTCTTCACTTTCTTCCTCCTTAGCGCTGTGCTAATCTAATGTGGAGGGCAAGCATTATTTTTGAACACCGAATGTAGATGTGCTAACTCCTTTGTAAGGCTGTTTCCATCAGAAACAACATGTGCCCGGTGCACCAACCTTCTAAGGAGGACGCCGGCCGTGGTGGCCAAGCGGTTAAAGGCGCTACAGTCTGGAACCGCGCAACCGCTACGGTCGCAGGTTCGAATCCTGCCTCGGGCATGGATGTGTGTGATGTCCTTAGGTTGGTTAGGTTTAAGTAGTTCTAAGTTCTAGGGGACTGATGACCTTAGAAGTAAGTCCCCATAGTGCTCAGAGCCATTCTAAGGAGGACGGTAGTTTTTGAAGGGTGGTGGCAGCTCGACACTTGCAGACAGAGGTCCGTGAGTGTGGGCTCAAGGCAGATGGAATGCCCATATGACCCATTCATATTCCAACTAACCAATACCACCAAAAACGGTAAGCAACCATCCTTCTCTATTTCCATCGTAAACTGGATGTTCCAGTGGAGTGAATTCGGTTGTTGCAAGACACGTGACAGTTCTTCACCGTGGGGCCACACTACAAAAGTGCCATGGACACATCGCTGTAAGACTCTCAGTTTAAGATATGCCGAATCAAGTGCCCTTTCCTAAAAGTCTTCCATAAGAAAAGTTTGCTGCCAGGGAAGAAAGGGTTTACCCATGGCAGCACCGTCAGCTTGCTCTATATATTCATTGTTAAATAAAAGGTGAGTTGAGGAACGGACATGATGAAAAAGTGCTGTTGTATCGGAAGTGAATTTATTGCTGATGAATGACAGAGTCCGTAACAGGAATCATAGTGAAAAGTGAGTTGAGATGGTCACTAAACTGAAATTTGTCCTGTTTCCTCAGGTTGTCCTTTCACAGAGTACAGAACGCCACACTACCGTAGTTAAGTCTTGGATCGAATTAAGGCCTTGTACAATGACAATAAATGGGTCGGATGAGAGCCCCACAGAAGTCTGCAGGCTGGTCGGATTTTATTTAATGCTTTTTCCACAGTGACTTACTCCATGGCTTATGTGAGGGACCAATGAAAATTGAGAAACAAAGACGACTCCAAAGAATCGAGCCTGCGATGACACTGGGTAACATTCAATATCTAGGATCATTTTGTAGGAAATCTGTGAAGAGGAACGCTTGGTAAATATGACGAGACGTGGCTTATCAGCCGTCCGTTCGGCGGCGGCTTTTCACAGGGGATACGGGACAGCAACGTGCGCTTCACGTTCTAAAATAGAAATAAGCTTCAGTTACAATCAACTTGTGCAAACCTTCTATGGCTTTCAGAATGAGATTTCCACTGTGCAGCGGAGTGTACACTGATATGAACCTTCCTGGCAGATTAAAACTGTGTGCCGAACCGAGACTCGAACTCGTGACCTTCACCTTTCGCGGGGCAAGTGCTCTACCAACTGAGCTACCCAAGCACAACTCACACCCCGTCCTCATAGCCTTACTTCTTCCAGTATCTCGTCTCCTACCTTCCAAACTTTACAGAAGCTCTCCTGCGAACCCTGCTGAACTAGCACTCCTGAAAGAAAGGATATTGCGGAGACATGTCTTAGCCACAGCCTGGGGGATGTTTCCAGAATGAGATTTTCACTCTGCAGCGGAGTGTGCGCTGATATGAAACTTCCTGGCAGATTGAAACTGTGTGCCGAACCGAGACTCGAACTCTGGACCTTTGCCTTTCGCGGGCAAGTGCTCTACCAACTTGCCCGCGAAAGGCAAAGGTCCCTAGTTCGAGTCTCGGTCTGGCACACAGTTTTAATCTGCCAGGAAGTTTCATTCTGTGGCTTGTTCTGTGCTTATTAACCCTTGACTATTTACTACATTTATCCTTTTTATGTATGTCTTGGGCCACTGAACGGATTACGGTTATTTCAGTTGTCATTTCCGTACGTTGGGAGTATAGGTTCTTTGCAGAAAACTACTTAATTTTAAAACGGTTTTTGCAGTTTCACAATGAGAACTTGACCCATTTGTATGTTACCTTTATCATCTGCCCAAACTTTTAAACGGTTGCTCCTATTTTACGAAATCTTGCAAATGACACATCGTGCACAAATATTGTATGCACCCTTTATCATGTGGAGTGCACGAAATACGAGGAGTGTTCAGTAAGTAATGTAACACTTTTTTTTGCAGGTTGGTTTCATTCCTGATTCCAATATGCCGTATCTTTCCCCACTATTTTGGCTACAAAACTCTAATTTTCGACATAATCCCATTCAATGCGACGGTCTTACGCCACCTTACTTGGATGACCTGTATGCCCGCATGACATCACTCTGCTACATCAACAACCTCCCTAACATCCAGGTACTGCTTCCCGGGAAGTGCATCCTTCATTGGGCCAAACAGGTGGTCTTTCGTTGCTCTTTATGGTTCTCTCTAAGGACCAAGGAACCCAGCTGGCACACGCCTTTGAGTGCCCTAAGTAGTGTACGAGTGTGTCAGCACTAGCAACAGAGACGTGCAGTTCACCAGCGAGGTGTTCGATTGTGATCCGTTGATCACCTAGAATGAAAGTGTCCGCACGTTCCAACGTTTCAGGTCTCTCAACTGTGTGCGGCGCGCAGGCACACGAGAGATCGGAAGAAGTTGCGCGACCTCATTGCGACGATGACGACTCACCGTGCTTTTGTTCACTGCCAGGTCTCCGCAGACGTTCAGCAAGCGCCTATAAATATATGTAATGACCTGGTTTACCACCAAAAGAAACTCAATGACAGCTGCCTGCTTGGAACGCACCTCCGCTACAGATGCCATTTTGAAGGCTACGTATGGTGCCGCCGCCTATTGCAATTGCACGAAACTATAGGGGCTGAAGCGGGAATATTCCAATACGTTCCACAATAAATTCCTCATTTTTTAAGCGAAATGGGCCAATAAATGTATGTGTTGCGTTACTTACTAAATGATCCTCGTACATGCTACATGTGCTGTTTCGATATGTAATCGTAAGCACGCTATAACCTCTGCCTGTACTTAAGAAACTGCTTGCTTTGTGTCTCTCCGTTTGGTTTGAGGGTGGGAGGGGGAGGGGGGGAGGGGTCTCAACTGCGCGGTCATCAGCGCCCGTATAAAGTCCCAATTTTTTCACACTCCAATTTTTTGCCCAGTGCAATCTAGCCATTATGACGAAATGATGAGGAGAAATGACGATGAGGACAAGACAAACATCCAGTCCCCGGGCAGAGAAAATCTCCAACCCGGTCGGGAATCGAACCCGGGATCCCGTGATCCAGAGGCAGCAACATTATCCACTTTTCTTTATCTAATTTTGTTCTATATTGTTCGCTGAATTTTTTCTTGGCGGACGTCCGACGACACCCGTTCAGGCTGTTCGTCGATCCTATCACTCAGTTTTTTTATTACAGAGGGTAGCTAAACCCTCTGACCGAACACGCTGACCTACCGTGCAGCCTATACTAGACCACAAACTGCTGACGTCTCGCCAGGGTGCACCGGCGGTCTTTAACTCATTTTGTTTGGAAGTACCAGTGCCTTTAACATGAACCACCGATGCTACGACAGCCCTTAATCAGTGCTTTCGTACCATCGGTGTCGTATTCTTAAGATACTGGTACTTCCAAACAACTTGAATAATGTACCTCGTCTCCTACCTTCCAAACTTTACAGAAGGTTCACAGGCAAGCTTCTGTAAAGTTTGGAAGGTAGGAGACGAGGTACTGGCAGAAGTAAAGTTGTGAGGACGGGGCGTGATCGCTGTCTAAGGGCAAGTGGGACGGTCATGTGCGACATGGCTGCTCCGAGCAATTGCCGGAACTGAATATGATTTCGAGCGAGTACTTAGCGCTACGTAGTCAACTTATTTCCGAGAAACATGTCACTAGGATTTCGTCGGTGACAGCCCTGCCACTTAATCTGCTATTTATGCCTACAGAATTCAAGAGGGAAGTACAGTTACTGAATCGTAGGCAGTGGCCACCGCTGCTGGACTTGCTTTGAGAGCAGATTACTGTGCAGACTGCAGGAACACTCGGAACTGTCCGCTCCGGCATAAGGAGCGTTATAATACGTTTTACGTTTCAGTTAATTTAATTTAATTCAAACGGTTAACCGGAGGCTAAATTACATCGCTAGAGGTTTCTGTCTCTTCATGTTTGAGGCCAGTTTTTAATGTATCAGTATTCTTGCTGTCTTTGTGTGATTTAATTTTGTTTTCTGGATTAAATTACCAGCTTGTTGTTTTAGTGGAAGTCTTGTGGGCGTTGTTATTTAAAATTCAATTATACATTATTTTATGCATCCAGCCTCAGTCATTCCCATTTTACATAAGGCTAGGATTATACAATGATCAGCCACAACATTATGACAACTTACCTACTAGCCGGTGTGTTCACGTCTGACAGGGATAACAGTGGCGACGTGTCTTGGCATGGATGCAGTGAGGCATTGGTAGGCTTCTGAAGGAACTTGCCGCCACGTCAACACACGCAAGTCAAGTAATTCCCGTAAATACCAGGGAGGGACCGATGACCCGTGACACCACGTTCAATCACATCCCAAATACGTACGATCGGGTTCAGATGTGGCGAGTTCGGGGGTCAGCAAATCGATTGGAGCACACCACTTCGTTCCTGGAATCACTCCATCACACTCCTGACCTTGTGACATGGCGTATTACCTAGGTGAAAAATAGCACAGCCGTTGGGAATGGGAAATACACTACTGACCATTAAAATTGCTACGCCAAGAAGAAATGCAGATGATAAACGAATATTCATTGCACAGATATATTATACTAGAACTGACATGTGATTACATTTTCACGCAATTTGGGTGCATGGATCCTGAGAAATCAGTACCCAGAACAACCACCTATGGCCATAACAACGGCCTTGATACGCCTGGGCATTGAGTCAAACAGAGCTTGGATAGCGTGTACAGGTACAGCTGCCCATGCAGCTTCAACACGATACCACAGTTCATCAAGAATAGTGACTGGCGTATTGTGACGAGCCAGTTGCTCGGCCACCACTGACCAGACGTTTTCAATTGGTGAGAGATCTGGAGAATGTGCTGACAAGGGCAGCAGGCGAACATTTTCTGTATCCACAAAGGCTCGCACAGGACCGGCAACATGCGGTCGTGCATTATCCTGCTGAAATGTAGGGTTTCGCAGGGATCGAATGATGGGTAGAGCCACGGGTCGTAACACATCTGAAATGTAAAGTCCACTGTTCAAAGTGCCGTCAATGCGAACAAGAGATGACCGAGACGTGTAACCAATGGCACCACATACCATAACGCCGGGTGATACGCCAGTATGGCGATGACGAATACAAGCTTCGAATGTGCGTTCACCGCGATGTCGTCAAACACGGATGCGACCATCATGATTCTGTAAACAGAACCTGGATTCATCCGAAATAATGACGTTTTGCCTTTCGTGCACCCAGGTTCGTCGTTGAGTACACCATCGCAGGCGCTCCTGTCTGTGATGCAGCGTCAAGGGTAACCGCAGCCATGGTCTCCGAGGTGATAGTTCATGCTGCTGCAAACGTCGTCGAACTGTTCGTGCAGATGGTTGTTGTCTTGCAAACGCCCCTATCTGTTCACTCAGGGATCGAGACGTGGTTGCATGATCCGTTACAGCTATGTGGATAAGATGCCAGTCATCTCGACTGCTAGAGATACGAGGCCGTTGGGATCCAGCACGGCGTTCCGTATTACCCTCATGAGCCCACCGATTCCATATTCTGCTAGCAGTCATTGTATCTCGACCAACGCGAGCAGCAATGTCGCGATATGATAAATCGCAATCGCGATAGAGTACAATCCGACCTTTATCAAAGTCGGAAACGTGATGGTACGCATTTGTACTCCTTACGCGAGGCATCACAACAACGTTTCACAAGGTAACGCCGGTCAACTGCTGGTTTCACCAGGTAACGCCGGTCAACTGCTGTTTGGGTATGGGAAATCGGTTGGATACTTTCCTCATGTCAGGACGTTGTAGGTGTCGCCACCGGCGTCAACCTTGTGTGAATGCTCTGAAAAGCTAATCATTAGCATATCACAGCATCGTCTTCCTGCTGGTGAAATTTCGCGACTCTAGCACGTCATCTTCGTGGTGTAGCAATTTTAGTGGCCAGTAGTGTATGATCGTCATGAAAGAGTGTACGTGGTCTGCAAGCAGTATACGATACTCCTGGTCATCAAGGTGCCTTGCATGATCTGCACTGGATCCATGGATGTCTAAGTGAATGTCCTCCAGCGCGTAATGGAGCCGCCACCAGGCTGTCTCCGTCCCGCAGTATTGGTGTCAAAGACGTCCTACATTGGTTTATGCGGTTTTCCCACGCAGTTTTGCTTGTCTGTTAGCACTGACAACTCTACGCAAAAGTCACTGCGCCGGGTCGTTAAGTGAAAGCCCTCGACCACTGCGTCGTCCGTGGTGAGACGTAACGCCTGAAATTTGGTAACCTCGAAACACTCTTGGCTCTGTGGATATCGGATTATTGGATTCTCTAACGATTTTCGCAATAGAGTGTCCCGTGCGTCTACCTCCAATTACCATTCGAGCGTTCAAAGTCTGTTAATTTCCCTTGTTCCGCCATAATCGCGTAGCAAACTTTTCCATATGAATCATCTGAGTACAAATAACAGCTCCGCAAATGCATTGCACTTTTATACCTTTTATACGCGATACTACCGCCATCATGACTTTCGACACCTCAATCTATATTTGGTGAGACATGAAGTCTGTTTCTCAATGAGTTTCTTTCTATAACATTAGATCTGAGAGACGAACGGGTAGAAAACACTGAAAGACAAGAGAAGAAAAACCTTTCTGTGATGGATATTCCTATTTTAATTACTTCGAATCTCTCAGTGATTTATTTCTGAATTGTGGTTTAGTACAGCTGTTTGATGTACAGTGTCAAACATTTAGTTTAAACGTGGTACTAATTTTGGATTAAGTCTCCTTTGTAATAAAATCTGACGAAAAATGAGGAAAACATCTAATTAATTCGTACCTCAAGCCTCTAAAGTTGATAATATTGGTATCACATCTCATCTGGTCTAACTTGCCTACCACAACTTACAGGTGTTAAACTGAAATACAAGTATAAAATATTTTTCCCTTTATACGTATTTGTGTGTTCACTCAAATAACATTTTTATACAAATTAACATTCGAATTTTACGCAGAATATCAATAGCGTTTCGGCAAGATGGTAAACATCCAAAGAAATGTTAGCAACAACATTACATGGGCCGGCCGCAAATAACATTTTTATACAAATTAACATTCGAATTTTACGCAGAATATCAATAGCGTTTCGGCAAGATGGTAAACATCCAAAGAAATGTTAGCAACAACATTACATGGGCCGGCCGGGGTGGCCGAGTGTTTCTAGGCGCTACAGTCTGGAACCGCGTAACCGCTACGGTCGCAGGTTCGAATCCTGTCTCTGGCATGGATTTGTGTGATGTCCTTAGGTTAGTTAGGTTTAAGTAGTTCTACGTTCTAGGGGACTGATGACCTCAGAAGTTAAGTCCCATAGTGCTCAGAGCCATTTGAACCATTTGAACATTACATGGTCGTCAAAGAAACTTCGTGTCAGGAGGACACCAGGTCTCCTCATGAGTGACAAACGACGCTCAGTGTCTCGGTACCGACCCCCAAACCGCAGTCCCCATCACGGAGAAAAGTGCAGTACGTGTTTTACTGCTGTTTTACGACACAAAACGATCGAACAGTTTGCCGATCGTTGGTCGCGGCACTCTCTATAAGTCAGCTAGATGTTTTATCGCAGTCACCTCCAGTGCCAATAAAACTTCACGAAAATATCGCTACAAGTAAGATAGTAATACTTCACATTCTATTTCATGTTTCCGGAGGTTTATTTGCGAAAACTTTGCAGGACACGTGATGTATAGAAGAAATGGAATGGAATACTTCAAAGGCTCAAGAAATAATCTTCATGTAGTGACGGCTTCACGACTTAGAGTTCTCTCATGATGCACGGTATGCTTTTTGAGCATTACCTCTGTTTACCTGCTATTTCATCTCCCTGCCCTCCTTATCGGTTGGCAATGCCAAAATCAAGCAAAGGAAAGCAGGAAGATTAATTGTACCATATATGACGAGGTCATCTGAGACGGAGCACAAGTTCAGTTAGAGCTAAAATGTCTACGAGAATCCAGGGGAGCCTGTAACACAACGAACCTAACCATGCTAGGTGCGTGTCAGGTTTGATACCCATACATTCACGAAGGATTCTAAGAAGGTCATTCTGAATGACTGATATTCCTTATGTTTTGGTGCTGATTACAGGCCCATTCTTAATAACTGGTAAACTTATTATCGAGTTATCAATTAAAGTTAGACGTTCCCTAAACTTTAAATTCAAATTAACCCCTTGCTAAGAAACTTAAAGGGAACAGAGACCATAATACACAGTTTTGTGAGCTTCTGAGGAACAATATTGCGGAAACTGATTACGGATGCAGTCATTCTGAGATGATTTAATTAATTGCTTAAGATGACGGTAACTTCTGTTCCTCCAGTCCCGACAGGTATTCCTTGGCCACTGCTCTTCTCCACGCTAGGTACTAAGCCCGTTTTTGAGGTAGGAAGTTCACTGGAGAATGGGCACTCTCAAAGCACAAAACTCCAGAGCCCAGGCAGCCCTGTCTCCTGTCAGCTTCACTACTGACAAAAGACTACAGCCAGACGAATGCGATTCACTTCTCCTCTTCGAGCTTGGTACCTGAGTCAGATCACAGTTTGCCTATTCGTTATCTTCACCAGATGATAACAACACTCGCGTACAGGCATCATCGTTTTCGCTCTGAGTGTCCGACTGTGGCGCACTGTTGGCGTGAGACAACATCTTCAGACATGTGTTAAGAAGATAAAATCACCTGTCCTTTTCTCACCTCGATCGTTATCTCATACTCTTCTCTGTCAAGCATGTTAGGATTCCCACATAAAGTCGACTCTTTCTACAACACTAGTAGCGCAGGTGGCATGTAACTCATTACCCTATTGTATGTGTTGATTGTGTGACACGTTCAAATAATTCACACCTTACCCCGATCAGCCAATCATAGGTAATACAGAAATGGTGAAACAAGTAAATGCAGGTATTTATTAATGAAGTGTATTATATTTTGAATAGTGGTGACAAATGTTAGTCTCACTGTAAACAATCGATATCATTATATGCAGTATAGAAGGTAAAAAAACATTGAAAGCAGATATTGCCATGTTCGGATTAATTTTTTTTATTTCTTTATTTTACAAAACTTCGTCGAACACAAGGTTAGTAGTTATATGTATTTATAATTTACTTTTTGGTTGTATGTGTCTTTAGCACAAACATAGACATCACTGAGCGTGCGACCTCGTAAAAAAGCCACGTGTAAATGTCCGTTCGAAAAAACAGGTTTTTGTAATTAAAATCCTGAGATGTGGCTGACCATGTCCTTTATTAATAGTCATAGCGAAGGCTACTTTTATTGAGAAATATTTTCTTATCATTTGGAAAGGCGTGATTGAATGAGAGGAGTCACGATAACGCGGGAAGAGAACACAGTTTCATCGGAGTCAATGAATTTAGCAGTGCTTGTATACTCGCTTAAGTGAGGTACAACTGCGTAGTCCAGATGCAAAAGCTACTAACTGCATGAGAAGCGGAACTGAGATAATCGCAAAAAACGCGTCCCATCCAAACTGTTAAAACTAAAGACTTCATTTCTTTTTAAAAAATAAGTAAAAGTAATTAATTACAAATAAGTAAAAAATTATTAATTACTCCGTATTAATGGTTGAAACCTGCGATTAAGTTTTATCCGTTAAAATCTTAAGCAAAATACTGACTTAGCGATTTTTACACCCGTTTTATGCAGTTGGCAGGTTTTGCAAATATATCGAGCAAAGTTACGTAACAAACATTCGGTGAC
The DNA here is from genome assembly GCF_023898315.1 of Schistocerca nitens. Classification (NCBI taxonomy): domain Eukaryota; kingdom Metazoa; phylum Arthropoda; class Insecta; order Orthoptera; family Acrididae; genus Schistocerca; species Schistocerca nitens. The sequence goes on from NC_064618.1 coordinate 257,076,164, forward strand.
ATGTCAGGAAAGACAAAAGGATGGAATTTAATTATTGCGAATACAAGTTTCAATTTCAAAGATAAATCATAAAATTCTACAAAATTGGTATATATGCACAAGAAGGTAACATTATTTTGCCATGAAAACTGTCTTATTTAACGTAAAAAAGAGAACAGAAATGAAAGTTCAACATTAGGTTTTTTTTAAAAATACGTCATTGTGCTTTCGACATCACAAGATATACTAGACAATAACATAAGTTCCAAATTGACTGTTAGTATAACATCGATAAAATTTTATAGAATGATAAAATTGGCAATAAAAGTTGCATCTTAGTTAAAACAGCAACGAAAAGTTGAAGGAAATGAAACTGGCAGGAAATTGCTTTTAAGTGACACCGACGTCAACACTCCCCATCAACTCATAATCGCTTCCGGCTTCTTCCTCGTTGTGAGGGTTGGCAGTGGCAGGAGTCATTTTAGGAGTGTCTTCCTACTCATCCAACACCTCGGCGTAGAACTTGACGTCGTCGTTGTGCACCCAGTCTTCACCAAACTGGTGCTCAAAAAGGTTTTTGAGGTCCCCGCGATTATCTTCTGAAATTTGTACACCTGCTGTGATTGATGTTATGCCGTTCCCTTTGATGAAATTTTTTCCCGCTTCAGAATACTCCTCCCCTCTCCAGCTTGAAAATTGTAGAATGGCTTTCGTGAAAGCGATTATTTTTTTTAAATCTGGAAATGCCAGTTACCAGTCACTTTCACTAAGGCTTCTGCGTAGATCATAACAATTAGCGTCAATACGGTTTTCATAACACTTTTCATGTTCTTAACTTTCTGTTTGGAAACATTTCTTTTCCACTGATCAGGACGTCGCTTTTTCTTTTTCCGGGATGAACCGTCGTCCCCTGTCTCGTTCTAGTCATTTTCAGCCACTACTACAGGTTCGATTTCTTGCAGTATTACCCCATTTCAATTACTCTCACTGTACCATATCCTGCATTCAAACCGTCCACAAAATCAATTATTTTCTCCAAAATACTCACTCAGATACGTCAACACACATCCTACTGATCAGCTGACCGGCAATGCATCGGCAGCGAGAGCCTTATTCACTGTTGCGTACGCGTTCGGTACAGCGCAGCCAACCGAGCTCAAGAAAAAATATCCCTCACAATCCTAACAAACTTAAATTTAACTTTGAATTTCAGGACTGGTAAGTCTGATGTCAATTGGCGTGCTTTGCATCCGGACACTGCAAGCGACCGCCATGTCTGTCGAACTTGACGTTTTTGCAAAAGTTGAACATTTAGAGCGCTTTGCACCGAAAGCCGGCCAATTTAAACGGTTTGTTGCAGATTTTGCGTCGTAAAACCCATCTTATTGCGTAGGCGCTGAGAAAATCAATACGGCAGTGTGCTCAACTTAAAATCGACAAAAATGTATTTAGTGGCTTTTGCATCTGGGATATTCAACTAACCTTGTACCGTTAAATAACCTCTGCTTGGTATTAAGATTTCCTTAAAAGCAATTGATAAGGTAGTAAACCGAACGGATCTAAAGAATTCAAGTATTATTTATGGTAAAGCTGGACGCTGTATATTTCCTTAAGTTGGCCAGGTTCAGAACTGAGGTAAAAAATGGAAATGATTGTATGGTATTGTTGGCCGGGGGGCCACATTCGGGGGAGTTCGGCCGCTGTATTGCAAGTCCTTTGTAGGTGACGCCACATCGGCTACTTGCGATGATGAAAATGATGATGAAGGACACATAATACCCAGTCCCCTGCCGGGAATCGAACCCGGGCCCCCTGCATGGTAAGAGGTAACGCTAACACTAGCTTTGCCACTCCAGGTAACAAATCGGATATGACACACTCGTTATTTGTAGTACAGTCATAAATTTGTTGGCTCAGAATCGCACTGAATTGCAAAACATTTTGTTCATTGATTTCTGTGCCACGGAATATAACAAACTATCGTAATTACGATGACAATGCTTAGGAATTTTGATCATCTCGTTGAAGTAATCTGGTTTTTAAAGTCAGCGTTACCCAATTTACGTCAACATTCAGTGAAAGATGGATCTCTCTTTGATCTCGTACCCTAAGTCGAGTTACGAATTTTAATATGAGACCTTGAGGATGATCGTGTAAGTGTGATTTCGATCATGGCTGTTCTATAGCTGTGTGTAACGACGAGTAATACTTCAGGGACGTCTCCGCCAAACAAAGTAATTTTGTATCCGTAAGGGAGATTATTATTCGTGGTATCCGTTGAAAGTCGATCGACAACGTACAGCGGGTCTTTGGGAACCACTGAAATCTCGTCCCAAACCATGTGATCTGAGTCACGGAGAAGCTGTGCGTCCTTGATGTCGCTGCGGATCGATGAGACCGAGGTGTCCAAGACGAACATGATATGCGTCTCCGTGGTAGAGATTGGCAGCAATGGTTGTTCATGCAGCTGGTGAAGCAATCTTGTTTTCTGCACGTAAAACGTGACACAAAGTTTTGTTTCTTCAGCTGTTGCCTCCTGTTCTTCATTGAGCTTTACTTAAGCTGTCTTGCCGTTCGTACATTCTTCCTTTACGCTGTAGGCTTCCGTTGTGTGTTGTGCGACCGCCATAAAAGCGGTCGGCCGGTTGAATTGTTCACCAGATTTCCCATGATATTTAACAACATTCTCCTGTTGTAGCAGTATGACGTTGTAGGCTTCAGGTGGCGTGCGCTGTCTTTGAAAATCTCAAAATGCATCCTCTTAGTATTGGCAATAAAAATGTTTTGCAAATAAAGTTTATAACGTAAACAACAGCTTTAAACTATTTGTGAATTTTTCGTCTTTAATAGTGATTGAAATATTGAAAATGATGTCTTAGTCTTCAATTTTGATCAATGAATGCTGGACACATGTCGTAATGACCAAACAAAACAAAAAACAAAAAAAAAACACCTTTGAGAAATAACATATATCATAATCATGAATCCTTTATTTATTGATTGATATATCTGTCAATATCCCCCTCGTATCTAAGTAATATTAAAACATCAGTGAAGCCTGCCCACAGCTCTGTGTTTTCGAATTGTGACAGAAAACATGTCATTTTTAATCTTTAACCTGTTTAATTTTTGTTGAGTTCTCTATACGCTTTCTCGTACGGCATGATAGTTAATTTGGACCCTCTGTAAGCAGGGACAATTTCGGCTGTCATCCTCATTAGAGAATGAGTAAGATATCAGTTCAATTCCTTGCAGCTTGTAAATTTCCTTTCTAAATCTTGGAAATTCTGGGACGAGGTCTTTACAACCTGCTACTTGGCGTTAGGATGCTGTAGTGGTAGGGCGAGAGAGGGGGGAGGGGGGGGGGGACACTTACAAACCTGTAACTGAATTATTCCTCCGAAGTACGAGTCCATTGTGCTTAATGACTACACCACATTGTTCGCTGTCCTGCTCATAGTATGGTGCGATGACGAAAACGGTGACGAAGTATATTACTTCGAATAATTTGAAGTTCATGTTATCGAACAGTATTAAAAATGTTCTGTAACTGACTGAGATGTTGTAAAACTGCTCCAGGAAGATCTGGTGTTTTTTGTTACTGCACAATTTCCCTTCTTTAGCTGTGATGATTACTATCGTGCCTCGGGTCACAACAGTATCGCTGCTGCCGTTCGCCAGTCCTACAGTTTTGTCGACGACTTATTCTCATCAAACTGGTTATTTTAACTGTGGTATTAACTCCTGTTATCTTCCTGTTGATGGTACAAGGTAAGTAATCTTGGAAGGCTACACAACTGGAGCTCGCATTTTGGTGGTCTAAAACCCCATTTTGACGTCCTGTGTGACACAAAAGTAAATCTATTTCTTCGTATGGTGTCTCTTTTTAGGCCATCACGACCAACAGGTTAAAAGTAAAAAAAAAGAAAAGAAAAGAAAAGAAAATGTACATTCACACCTTGCCTCACAAGTGTGGGCAGCATCTTCTGTGGAGCCCAATATACACTGCTGGCCACCGTAAATGCAACACCAAGAAAGACAAGAGGTAGCACAACAAAATTTATTTTGTAGATAACATGTTGACCAAGTATCAAATGATTACGTTTACAGACGTCTGTGATATGTGGTTCCTGCCAGAATCAGTAGCCAGAGTAGCCGCCATTGTTGGAGATCACCGCTGCCACACGTCTCGGCATTGAGTCAAAGAGACGTTGGATGTGTTCCTGGGGTACAGCACCCCAAGCAGCTTCCACACGTTGCCAAAGATCATCTGGTGTGGCAGCTGGGGATGTAATCTGGGTCACTCGTTGAGCAACCATGGACCACATGTTTTCTATCGGCGAAAGATCCGGAGAGCGAGCCGGCCAGGGAAGCAATTCAATCTGGTTATTGACGAAGAACCTTTGTACAATGCGTGCCACGTGTGGTCGCGCATTATCCTGTTGAAATATGGCTGTGGCCGAGCCCTGAAGGTAAGAAAGGACAACTGGCTCCAGCACCTCGGATATGTAGCGCCGGCTATTTAAAGTACCGGCAATGCGTACTAGAGGCGTGCGAGAGTAATATCCAATACCGCCCCATACCATAATACCCGGTGCAAGACCAGTGTGGCGGTGCATAATGTAGCTGTCCAGCATCCTCTCTCCACGGTGTCTCCACACTCGAATCCGACCATCGTGGTGCTGCAGACACAAGCGTTCCTCGTCAGTAAAGACAACGTCATTCCATTCTGCCGTCCACATCCGTCTGTCATCACACCATTGGCGACGGAGACGTCTGTGGTTCTGCGTCAATGGTAGACGAAGCGATGGACGTCTTGCGGACAGACCACTCTGCTGTAAACGGCGTCGAATGGTACGCGCAGACACTGGATGATGCGTTACAGACGCAATGTGCTGTGCTATGGTTCGGGATGTCACTGAGCTATCCGTCGCTGCCATGCGCACAATTTGCCTATCAGCACGTGCAGTGGTGCACCGAGGTGAATGCGATCGACCACGTCGGTCCGTCGTACCCTCCTGCATCCAACGGTCACATATCCGCATTACAGTTGTTTGGTTTCGTCCAACACGACTAGCGATTTCTCTGTATGATAATCCACAATCTCGGTAAGCCACTATCCTTCCTCTGTCGAACTCGGATACTTGATCAAACGATGTTCGCTGTTGTCTACGAGGCATAACTGATCGTCTTGTGAAACAACCACAAGGTAAACACACATGCCGAACGTACACTCGTCGAAATCGCCAAGCCTTAAATGGCGCTATGAGGTGGCGCCACAGGCGCGCGTGATGTGCGTCTGTGCTGAAATTCTAATCAATTGCATATCTCATTGCTGCAAACCCATGGTGTAAATTTCACTTGATTCGGATGCTTCCTTCAGGGTGTTGCATTTACGGTGGCCAGGAGTGTAGTTTGGGCTTTGCTGATGTTGCAACAGGCTTGACACATTCCTGTCGCAGAAGTTCTTCCATGCTGCTAGTGACTTCCAGTACGTTCAGTAAAGGCACAAAATGTCAATGTAGCACTTCCTTATTACTGCTGATGTAGTTATGTTGTAATGTACCCCATGTCCTCATTCAGCCGCACATCTAATTTACTGGTATGTACGCTGCTTTACTTCTACATCTACATCCTCATGGATACTCTGCAAATCACATTTAAGTGCCTGGCAGAGGGTTCATCGAACCACCTTCACAATTCTCTATTATTCCAATCTCGTATAGAGCGCGGAAAGAATGAACACCTATATCTTTCCGTACGAGCTCTGATTTCCCTTACTTTATCGTGGTGATTGTTCCGCCCTATGTAGGTCGGTGTCAACAAAATATTTACGCATTCGGAGGAGAAAGTTAGTGACTGGAATTTCGTAAGAAGATTCCGTCGCAACGAAAAACGCCTTTCTTTTAATGATTTACAGCCCAAATCCTGTATCATTTCTGTGACACTCTCTCCAATATTTCGCGATAATACAAAACGTGCTGCCTTTCTTTGAACTTTTTGGATGTACTCCGTCAGTCCTACCTGGTAAGCACCCCACACCGCGCAGCAGTATTCTAAAAGCAGACGGACAAGCGTAGTGTAGGCAGTCTCCTTAGTAGGTCTGTTACATTTTCTAAGTGACCTGCGAATAAAACGCAGCCTTTGGTTAGCCTTCCCCACAACATTTCCTATGTGTTCTTTCCAATTTAAGTTGTGCATGCATTGGCGCAATATTCAATAGCTGAATGCATATGGGAAACCACAGCATTGCTTAGTGTACCTGCATTTTCTCCCTCTCAGTTTCTGGCTACTACATGAAGCAGATTTGTTGGACGGATTCGTGTAGTGGTACTCAAATAACAGTGTCAGATCTAAGACACAACCTAGATATTCAAGACAGTAATTACGAGAAACGTCAATCCCCTTAAACAGCTCCAGTAACTTGCAATGTCCTCTTCACTCTCAAGATGGAACGCTGCGACCACTGTTTCACTAGAATTTCATTGGAGTCTCCATTTGCAAAAGGATTCATGCAATATTGTGTGGCCACTTGAGAGAGTACATTCACAATGTAATACATCTTTCTTCTGTCAGATGAATGTCAAGTGGTGTACATAGTGGATTTACGTATAGTTCAAATGGTTCAAATGGCTAAATGGCTCTGAGCACTATGGGACTCAACTGCTGTGGTCATTAGTCCCCTAGAACTTAGAACTACTTAAACCTAACTAACCTAAGGACATCACAAACATCCATGCCCGAGGCAGGATTCGAACCTGCGACCGTAGCAGTCGCACGGTTCCGGACTGCGCGCCTAGAACCGCGAGACCACCGCGGCCGGCAAGGTTCAAATGGCTCTGAGCACTATGGGACTCAACTGCTGTGGTCACAAGTCCCCTAGAACTTAGAACTAGTTAAACCTAACTAACCTAAGGACATCACAAACATCCATTCCCGAGGCAGGATTCGAACCTGCGACCGTAGCGGTCTTGCGGTTCCAGACTGCAGCGCCTTTAACCGCACGGCCACTTCGGCCGGCTACGTATAGTTAATAGCTGACTTGTGGATATATAAGTTAAACGGGACTCATCCTTCAACCAGAGTTTGTTTCAGTTATAACCATACTTTCATGTGTCATTGGTAATTTGAATTGATCTATTAGTTTAATTATCGATTAGGTTACAGAGCTGGTTTGTGAAAACTGTCCCGTAACACATCTTAATCTCCAAAAACGACGCCCTTTAAGTTGTCAATATTCTTGCAGATAAGGCAAAAACTAGCTATCAAGTTATCAGACACAAATCAGTGTCCAAATATGAGAAATGAGAAAGCAGGAAATTATCTGCCACAGTTACGTAGGTTTTGATAGGTGATAAGCAGTGAATTGCACTCAGAGCAGGCGATCAGCATCCCATCTTGTGAAACATGCTAGATAGTGACATGTGAGTTAGTTAAAGATATCTGTTGACTGTTAATGGCGTACGTCACGTGCAGCTCTGGAAGCTTCATGGAGTCGTAAGAGTTGCATTATACTTCGGCATTGCGTCCTGAGCATGCCGTATAAAATTCAGATCTCGAAATCTCATGCAAGGGAAATGAAAAATCCTCAAAATCAGTTGGCCTATAACTCGACAACAGTCATAAACAGTGCAGTATTACACATGTTACCGTCTACAACTGATTGCCAGTTCCTCAGTATTTACATATGAACCTGATATAATGTCATTGTTCAACAGCAATGAAACATTTCTTCTTTCTGATTCATTCACCTCTCACTTATCAACAGTATACCTATTTTTTTGGAATCTACTGTTACCTGGAAATAATATTTTGGGGTTGAGTTACACAGAGAAACCTGATAGTTAGCTTCGTCGCGTTGCACATAGTTGAGGGATGTAATTTGTAGACGGAAATTAAGTACGTTTCTTTAGCATTTCAGAATGCTTTGTATTCATCCCGCTTGAAGAAGAGGACATGAATAGTAAAAGCAACGAGTTAGCAAATTAAACGTTTCTGCGGGGAGAGAACTCACAACGAACATCAAAACAGCACCAATCCGTGGAACAAAGGCTATCTATACTTACGCATGAATGTCATGGTTAACTTATAGGTATTCTGGTTTACAACAATAAGCCAAGTATAGTTTTTCGATTCGTATTCATACAGTCAAGTGAGGACTACTACATCTTCCTATGAATGCCGAGAATGTAGAGACGAAAAAGAATTAACAGTCGTCCACATCTTCTGTGGTCTGTGCAACATATACACTCCTGGAAATGGAAAAAAGAACACATTGACACCGGTGTGTCAGACCCACCATACTTGCTCCGGACACTGCGAGAGGGCTGTACAAGCAATGATCACACGCACGGCACAGCGGACACACCAGGAACCGCGGTGTTGGCCGTCGAATGGCGCTAGCTGCGCAGCATTTGTGCACCGCCGCCGTCAGTGTCAGCCAGTTTGCCGTGGCATACGGAGCTCCATCGCAGTCTTTAACACTGGTAGCATGCCGCGACAGCGTGGACGTGAACCGTATGTGCAGTTGACGGACTTTGAGCGAGGGCGTATAGTGGGCATGCGGGAGGCCGGGTGGACGTACCGCCGAATTGCTCAACACGTGGGGCGTGAGGTCTCCACAGTACATCGATGTTGTCGCCAGTGGTCGGCGGAAGGTGCACGTGCCCGTCGACCTGGGACCGGACCGCAGCGACGCACCGATGCACGCCAAGACCGTAGGATCCTACGCAGTGCCGTAGGGGACCGCACCGCCACTTCCCAGCAAATTAGGGACACTGTTGCTCCTGGGGTATCGGCGAGGACCATTCGCAACCGTCTCCATGAAGCTGGGCTACGGTCCCGCACACCGTTAGGCCGTCTTCCGCTCACGCCCCAACATCGTGCAGCCCGCCTCCAGTGGTGTCGCGACAGGCGTGAATGGAGGGACGAATGGAGACGTGTCGTCTTCAGCGATGAGAGTCGCTTCTGCCTTGGTGCCAATGATGGTCGTATGCGTGTTTGGCGCCGTGCAGGTGAGCGCCACAATCAGGACTGCATACGACCGAGGCACACAGGGCCAACACCCGGCATCATGGTGTGGGGAGCGATCTCCTACACTGGCCGTACACCACTGGTGATCGTCGAGGGGACACTGAATAGTGCACGGTACATCCAAACCGTCATCGAACCCATCGTTCTACCATTCCTAGACCGGCAAGGGAACTTGCTGTTCCAACAGGACAATGCACGTCCGCATGCATCCCGTGCCACCCAACGTGCTCTAGAAGGTGTAAGTCAACTACCCTGGCCAGCAAGATCTCCGGATCTGTCCCCCATTGAGCATGTTTGGGACTGGATGAAGCGTCGTCTCACGCGGTCTGCACGTCCAGCACGAACGCTGGTCCAACTGAGGCGCCAGGTGGAAATGGCATGGCAAGCCGTTCTACAGGACTACATCCAGCATCTCTACGATCGTCTCCATGGGAGAATAGCAGCCTGCATTGCTGCGAAAGGTGGATATACACTGTACTAGTGCCGACATTGTGCATGCTCTGTTGCCTGTGTCTATGTGCCTGTGGTTCTGTCAGTGTGATCATGTGATGTATCTGACCCCAGGAATGTGTCAATAAAGTTTCCCCTTCCTGGGACAATGAATTCACGGTGTTCTTATTTCAATTTCCAGGAGTGTATTTATAAAACGACTTCATAGTTTGTCCATCTCAGAACGTATTCACCTGAATTACATCGGGACACCCGCAGGTTGTTGTACAAGCGAGGGCAACATATAAGCCTATGTTTATATCAAATAAAGAGGAACATCTGAATGGGTTTTTCCGGAAATTCTGCGATGAATTTTAAATCTGAAAATCGTCAAGTATTTTTCACGGTTACTTTATACACTACTGGCCATTAAAATTGCTACACCAAGAAGAAATGCAAGATGATAAACGGGTATTCATTGGACAAATATATTATACTAGAACTGACATGTAATTACATTTTGACGCAATTTGGGTGCATAGATCCCGAGAAATCAGTACCAATAACAACCACCTCTGCCCGTATTAACGGCCTTTAGCCGGCCGGGGTGGCCGAGCGGTTCTAGGCGCTACAGTCTGGAACCGCGCGACCGCTACAGTCGAACGTTCGAATCCTGCCTCGGGCATGGATGTGTGTGCCGTCCTTACGTTAGTTAGGTTTAAGTAGTTCTATGTTCTAGGGGACTGATGACCTCAGAAGTTAAGTCCCATAGTGCTCAGAGACATTTGAACAATAACGGCCTTGATACACCTGGGCAATGAGTCAAACCGAGCTTGGATGGTGTGTACAGGGACAGCAGCCCATGCACCTTCAACACGATACCACAGTTCATCAAGAGTAGTGACTGGCGTATTGTGACGAGCCAGTTGCTCGGCCACCATTGACCAGACGTTTTCAACTGGTGAGAGATCTGGAGAATGTGCTGGCCAGGGCAGCAGGCGAACATTTTCTGTATCCACAAAGGCCCGAACAGGACCTGCAACATGCGGTCGTGCATTATCCTGCTGAAATGTAGGGTTTCGCAGGGATCGAATGAAGGGTAGATCCATGAGTCGTAACACATCTGAAATGTAACGTCCACTGTTCAAAGTGCCGTCAATGCGAACAAGAGGTGACCGAGACGTGTAACCAATGGCACCCCATACCATCACGCCGGGTGATACGCCAGTATGGCGATGGCGAATACAAGCTTCCAATGTGCGTTCACCGCGATGTCGCCAGACACGGATGCGACCATCATGATACTGTAAACCGAACCTGGATTCATCCGAAAAAATGACGTTTTGCCATTCGTGCACCCAGGTTCATCGTTGAGTACACCATCGCAGGCGCTCCTGTCTGTGATGCAGCGTCAAGGGTATCCGCAGCCATGGTCTCCGAGCTGATACTCCATGCAGCTCCAAACTTCGTCGAAGTGTTCGTGCAGATGGTTGTTGTCTTGCAAAAGTCCCCATCTGTTGACTCAGGGATCGAGACGTGGCTGCACGATCCGTTACAGCCATGCGGATAAGATGCCTGTCATCTCGACTGCTAGTGATACGAGGTCGTTGGGATCCAGCAAGGCGTTCCGTATTACCCTCCTGAACCCACCAATTCCGTTTTCTGCTAACAGTCATTGGATCTCGACCAACGCGAGCAGCAATGCCGCGATACGATAAACCGCAATCGCGATTGGCTACAATCCGACCTTTATGAAAGTCGGAAACGTGATGGTACGGATTTCTCCTCTTTACACGAGGCATCACAACAACGTTTCACCAGGCAATGCTGGTCAACTGCTGTTTGTGTATGAGACTTCGGTTGGAAACTTTCCTCGTGTCAGCATGTTGTAGGAGTCGCCACCGGCGCCAACCTTGTGTGAATGCTCTGAAAAGCTAATCATTTGCATATCACAGCATCTTCTCCCTATCGGTTATATTTCGCGTCTGTAGCACGTCATCTTCGTGGTGTAGCAATTTTAATGGCCAATAGTGTATGTGAAAATACGGATAAAAATGACGTCAATGTAATATGGTAACATTTGTGTGGAAACTGCTCCTGGAGGGATGTTCCAGCATTTATTGATCCTAGCAATATGAACGCAATTTCCGTAACGCGTAGTACCATGGTGGGCTAAGGGAGGAGGGGGGGGGGGGGGGAGAGGAGGGGGAGGACTTTGTTCCCACCACCAAAAAAAAACTAATTTCGGTTGGTTGGTTGTTTGGGGAAGGAGACCAGACAGCGTGGTCATCGGTCTCATCGAATGAGGGAAGGATGGGGAAGGAAGTCGGCCGTGCCCTTTCAGAGGACCCATCCCGGCATTTGCCTGGAGTGATTTAGGGAAATCACGGAAAACCTAAATCAGGATGGCCGGACGCGGGATTGAACCGTCGTCCTCCCGAATGCGAGTCCAGTGTCTAACCACTGCGCCACCTCGCTCGGTACAACTAATTTCGTTTCATGTGTTTAACTTTTATTAACAACATACTTTTAAATAGATATTGTTTTATAAGTCGGGTACAGAACCTGAACATATCTTTTACCCAATGTTAGCAAACACCTACGCGTTTCCCGTAATGTTTACACTGAGTGGAGAGGTACTTTATGGCGTCCGCAAGAAATTAAAAAAAAAAAATACGAATTTCTTTGTCATTGATTTCCAGTAAAAAAGTAACTTTTGGGAGTCATATACATGTGGAAGATGGTTTTGCGAACCTGAATACTGTATATGAATATGACATTTGTTGATAAGTTTGAAATTTTTCGGTTAAGTTTTACTGAAAAATTTAAAACAGCCGCAATCTGAAATAGGAAATCTTCAAAAACAAGAAATTTATTCCAGAATTTTAAAATGTAAAGTGTCAGACTAGATTACGATATTTTCAAAAGATGTACACAGAGTACCCCCCCCCCCCCGCCCTCCCCCCCCGGTATGTGAGGCTTAAATATTTCAAAACCAATTAAATTCAGGAATGTGGACACAGATACCCGAAAGATCAGAGACCATACCTATGTAACATACGCGTCTCACAACATATCGATCTTTCTGTGCAGATGCACAATAACGTACGGCATCCCGTGGGATTACAGAAGGGCTGCGAACTCAGAGACATAATGGACGGGGACACTACTCGGTGGCGTGCGGCATATGAAGATTTGGGTTGGGAGAGAGACGTGATCGGATAGCCGAAGCGATCACGTTGGGCCATGATTTCCTTGCGCTGGTGATGGCCAAATGGCTTTTACCCCTGCCTTTATCAGCCTCATCCTGCATTTAATTCGTGGTGCATCACCCAAAGTGCTGGTTAATGGACGTGTGACATGGCTCAATTTTAAGATCAGCTGGACAGGGTTGCCAACTCTGTGTTTTAGATCAGCCTCATGTAAAAGTTACCGGCTTAGGTTTCAGTTCTCTGCCGTGTATGACAACCATTTTCGCGTGTATAGTTTGGCTTCTTTTTATGTGCGATGACTTTCACTTCTGACATCACACATGACTGCTAACTCTGGTGTTTCGAAGAGACACCTACCTTTTGACGGATATGTGCTTCGATCTAGGGTGTGTGTGTGGTTTGAGAACTTACGGGCGTCCAACAGCGAGGTTATCGGCGCCCTGACATCGATGAAAACAAATGAATGTGGATAAGAACGGAAACTGTCGAAGACGCGTGCGCTCTCAAATGCATTAAAACCAATTAGGAGGCAAGACAGCTAATCAAGAAAGTAAAAGAGGGAAAACAAACCACAAAAGAGCTAAAAGAACAGCACAGGGAACTGAGACTGGCTGACCACTTACGAAAAAATTTTGGTGAGCCAGCCACTACTGAGCCAGCCACTACTGACCCTACGACTTATCTTAGAAGAAAGGTTAAGGAAAGGCAATAGCTTTAGAGAAAGCTTTTGACAAAGTTGCCTAGAATACTCACTTTGAAACCGTGAAGGTAGCAGGGGTAAAATACAGGGAGCGAAAGGTTATTTTCAACTTGTCAGAAACCAGACGGCAGTTACATGAATCGAGGGGCGTGAAAGAGAGGCAGTGGCTGAAGAGGAAGTGAGACATGGTTTTAGCCTATCTGCGATGTTATTTAATATGTACAATTGTAACACCAGAGCTCCATAGCTCTACTGACATAAATTTTTCTATCATTGTAAATATTGTTTGATTGTATTGATAGCACAAGAGTGTTCGCTTTTTTCATTTGTAAAAACTCTGATCTCATGGTTTGATTCTATGCAATGTAGTATATCTATCATTTAAATTCTTTGTCTCATTTGGAGGGAACAAAACTTAATGTACGTAATTGTAATTTCATTTAAATAATTTTTATAGACATACCAATATGTGCAAATGATATGGTTTGTTTAAAGTAACAACTTGCTGTTATGTAAAGACTGATACTCAGTAAGGGCTTTTAGTTATTTTGTATGTAAAAGGTGATGTGGTTCCCCTCCGGAACGGAACTAAGTAGTGCGCACAAATTGTAGTTGGCATGGATAGAAAGGTGGAACCAAGAGTCAGTCGGGGACGAGCTACCAAACTGCCTACAGCCTATGTAAAAGTCGTGTATGTGCTGGTGCCGAGAGAGGCTTCTCGTGCCGTTTTCCAATGTGCCAAAGCCTCGGATGGATGGATTTGTAAGATAGCTGGTATTATGTTGGAATTGATATCTACCATCGCCACCAAGAAATGACATAGTCCAGCAATTCTACGTGCAAATCCACCTTCCAACATGCACTCGCCACCACATTGCGCAATCACTGTAATGGAACAGAAGAACTATAGTAATGTACAGTGAAGGATCAGCTCATTGGACGTTATAGTGTACTCAAGTATAAGGTAACTTATACTCAAACTCTTATGATTTTTTATCCCCAGCCACGCAACCACTTAGGGTCCTTCCCATGTCAAAAACGCTTACCGAGTGTCCGTATTGTGAAAATAGGAAATCCCAGTTATTAATTCAATTATGCCAGTTGAAGATAGTAAGAATAAACAAAGTTAGTTAGCAGAAATGAGTAATAGAGTAAATGATACTTACTGAAAATAATTTTTCTATTAAAACTGCTTATTAATATTTTGTTGCCAACTTCAAAAGTGAATGTTCTCAAAACTATGGCTTATAGAGTTTTGCAAATTAAATGATCACAGTGTAGCCGAAAGGTGACCTACTGTCTTACAACCACGTCAAGCTGTGTTCTACTGTAAGGTAAAAGTTGAGAACTATTACTGTTGAAAGTTACATGTTCATGCCTGTTAAGGGCTTGTTTCTCTAGCGTATTAAAAGTGTGTTTAGTTTGCTCTACTACAGTGGTCAAGATTAAGGGCCCTCCCTTCATTAAAAATAGTTCAAATGCACAAAATTTTTTAACGATAGAAAGTTTCAATTACTCTTGCTATTCAAGTCCAATTCTGTACAATATTGGGTTCCTCTCTGTATTAAAAGTGCATATTAATGGTGTTACAGGATCCACAGTTTGTCTGTTGTGCTCATGCTAGATAACGATTAATAGAAAGACCACTATCTATGAAAACAGTAACTTCTTTACTGAAAAGGACAGTGAGAAGTAATTTGTTAGTGAACCCCAATTAATTTTCATTCTAAGTAGAAAGGTATTTAGTAGTGAGAGACTTAATCTATGCACAATAACTAATTTTTCTGTGAACCATATCCATATTTCATGTCAGATAGGAATATGTTTGAAAAGTAATATTGAACCTAAGTCCAATTTACGAATTTACAGTGAATATTAATAGTAACGTTATTGAGACCATTCAGTTTGACTTAGTCCTCAGGGTAATAGTGTGTTTCGTTATCTGTTATATTTATGCAAATAGTTTGTTTTGCTCTGTCAGCTCCAACCTTAACGTGAACGTATGCAGGTGCCAGAGTTCATTGCACTCTCGTGTGACAAAGTATAGGCTATGTCTGTCCATTAAAGTTACTCATACCTATTTTCTTTAACAATAGTGTTAATCATTCTCATGCCTCATCAGGCTGGCGACCGTTTTCTTTATTCTTTGGACAGTGTGGATAGGTAAAATATTATTTGTTTCTGTTTAAATATTTATGGAATTCTAACTTTCACTTCTGATAAGCCACCTCCGTTAGGTATATCACGGTCAGCACAACTAAATTGCTTTCAGAGGGTAACACTGCTCTGCGTCTTTACACTGCAATTGCTTTAATAAACATAATTTCATTATACGAACTGCCTCCAGCTTTGAGGTCCTGGTATAACAGTAGCATGCGGTAGTGTTATACATTGAACAAGCACTAAGGGAAACCATAGAAAAATTTTGAGTAGAAATTAAATTTCAGGAACAGGAAATAAAATCTTTGAGGTTTACCCATGACATAGTAACTCTGTCAGAGGCAGCAAAGGACTTGGAAGAGCAGTTAAACGGAGTAAACAGTGCCTCGAAAGGAGAATACAAGGTAAACATCAACCAAAGAAAAACAAGGATAATGGAATGTAGATGAACTATATCAAGTGATGCCAAGTGTTCAGGTTAGGAAAAGCGCCACTTAAGGCCTGGTTCTAATTCAAAAAGGTCGAAAATTCGATTTTATTGTAACTGAATTGTTTTTAAAGGTGTATATGTCCAGCACGTTTCGACGAAAAGATTTCTTTTATGCGTAGCGAAAATTAATACAGTCCATTGTTCGAAGCAGTGTCACGGCCGCAGTGGGGCGCTCTGAGTCGGAGACGCTCGGCTCCGCAGAAAACTTGTCTCGCCGTGACGCATGTTCATGAAAAGACTGATATTGCAGTGTGCTTGCAAAGATATTCACCGAAAAAGTTGACGGGCAACGTATTCAGTTTGTCGAATGCAGTACATCCAGATCAGCCAGGTCGTCTTTCATCGCCAAGGAGGACAAGGATATAGCTCGCCCAGAATGATTCGAGTTAGAGGAATGGTTGATAGGCAATACTGGAAATGCAGACTAAACCTAAGTAACGGAAACGTTTTTTTCTTAAATTTTGGTCAAAATTGGTGAAAACATAATTTTTTTGTCCATCATAGTGGATTAGCCCTTTTGAATTTTGAAATTTCAGATTAGCGTTCAGCGAGACAAAATTGAACTAATAACGCATAGAAAAGTTTTCCCTAAAATATATTCTGACATGATTGTCATAAGGAGTGTGACGAAAATATAATTTATAAATTTATTTGACACTACAGTAGTGAAGCTATAGTCACAGTATATAATTTTTTTTTTAAAGAAAGGGTTACATTACGGTTCCAACTCGTAAGGAGTTATACTGGAAAGTCTCCTAGTACAGAGAATCGCGCCGAGCACTGACAGTTAACGCTTGCGAGCGATTTGAGGGCAACGACATACGCGTTATTCCACCCGCATAGCGCGTACAAGGCCAATCAACTTAGCTAGGGAATAAACATGAGTCTCGGCTTCACCAAATATGTAGGAAATGTATCAGACTGGGACTGGTGTTTAACAGTCGAGAGAGATTTACAATAGATTCTCAGGCTCACAGCTCGCGCCGACAACAGCCACTGCCGCCGTCGACGGAAGGTAACCACGCGCGCACATGGTACGTCAGCAAGTGATATTCAATTGACACTCGGAACTGCGGTCGTCGCTGCCTCTCCTATTTCTTTCGTACATTCAACAATGACCTGTAGTCAAACACATTACGGGTGTCAAGCTTAATTGAAAGGAAAGCACGCGATATAAACGAGCTAACTAAAAGGATTGATCAGCAACTGCACAGTGCTTTATACACTGAAGTTAGTTAATTGTTTTAATTGTGTACTTCTTTCTGATTGCTCTTTACCGACCCCTATCCGTTATTTGGTTATTTTAACTGTACATTTTAGCTTAATTGATACCCACCGTATCAATTGTATTTAATTTGTTTGTATTTTATCGACCCCGAGACATGCTCATCAACCATCTTACTATTAAAGGACTTTAGAATAGTTAGAAATTTCGCTTCACAGTTGTGAACACCCAATATCAACAAAAAAGTGGCTCTGAGCACTATGGGACTTAAGAGTTGACGTCATCAGTCCCCTAGAACTTAGAACTACTTAAACCTAAGGCAGGATTCGAACCTGCGACCGTAGCTGTCGCGCAGTTCCAGACTGAAGCGCCTAGAACCGCTCGGCCACCACAGCCGGCCACATATCAACATTTTACCATCCTGTATGTGCTAAAATTATGATTGATACGTCATAAAGTCATACTTAGAGTAAAATATAAACCTGAATAACTAAATTCTAAGATTTTCATTTTCGCTAACAATAGTTGTGCCTGATCCCGTACACTAATTTATGTTAGCGATAACGTTTCCTATACAGGGAGTGTAGTGGAGCCAACATTGAGATCATTCTCTGCTACATCACCGTCTGTACTGCTGATCTCTTCTGAGCTCTGCATGATGAGCTGGAGTCTTCCTACCTTGCAGGCCGTAGGTTCAACACAAATTCCTAAAACACTCACAGAGCGCCCTTGCGCAACTGTGGTAGGAAGATAGAGCACAACCAGTCTGACACATGTTACGAAGTACACATGCTGACGTCGCAAGCTGAAGATAAAGAGATACAGAAAATATATGGGCATATTGAAAGGGTAATACAGCACCTATAGAGAGATGAAAATCTAATAGTCATGGGAGGTTGGGGTTGTTTGGGGGAGGAGACAAGACAGTGAGGTCATCGGTCTCATCGGATTAGGGAAGGACGGGGAAGGAAGTCGGCCGTGCCCTTCAAAAGGAACCATTCCGGCATTTGCCTGGAGCGATTTAGGGAAATCACGGAAAACCTAAATCAGGATGGCCTGACGCGGGATTGAACCGTCGTCCTCCCGAATGCGAGTCCACCTGCGCCACCTCGCTCGGTAGTCATGGGAGGCTCGAAAGCAGTTGTAGGGAAAGAAGTAGACGAAATGGTTACAGGACAATATGGGCATGGGACAAGCAATGAGAGAGGAAAAAGACCAATTGAGTTCTGTAATAAATTTCAGCTAGTAATAGCGAATACTATGTTCAAGAATCGCAAGTGGAGGAAGTATACTTGGAAGAGGCCAGGTGATATGGAAAATTTCGGTTAGATTACATCATGGTCAGACAGAGATTCCGAAATCAGATACTGGATTGTAAGGTGTAGCCTGGAGCATTAATAGTGAGCAGGCCAAATATCTCACGAAATAAGGGTCAAACGAAAAAACTACAATGAACGAAACTTGTCTAGCTTGAAGGGGGAAACCAGATGGCGCAATGGTTGGTCCGCTAGATGGCGCTGCCATAGGTCAAACGGATATCAACTGCGTTTCTTTAAATATGAACCCCCTTTTTTATTACATATTCGTATAGAATGTAAAGAAATATTAATGTTTTAGTTGGACCACTTTTTTCGCTTTGTGATAGATGGCGCTGTAATAGTCAAAAACGTATAATTACGTGGTATCACGTAACATTCCGCCAGTGCGGACGGTATTTGCTTCGTGATAAATTACCCGTGTTAAAATGGAGCGTTTACCAATTGCGGAAAAGGTCGATGTCGTGTTGATGTATGGCTATTGTGATCAAAATGCCCAACGGGCGTTTAATGTGTGCACAAGAGAAATTGCAGGACAATGACAGATTTTTTATACGTGTTCTATTTAGCGACGAAGCGTCATTCACCAACAGCGGTAACGTAAACCGGCATAATATGCACTATTGGGCAACGGTAAATCCACGATGGCTTCCACAAGTGAAACATCAGCGACCTTGGCGGGTTAATGTATGGTGCGGCATTATGGGAGGAAGGATAATCGGCCCCATTTTATCGATGGCAATCTAAATGGTGCAATGTATGCTGATTTCCTACGTAATGTTCTACCGATGTTACTACAAGATGTTTCACTGCATGACAGAATGGCGATGTACTTCCAATATGGTGGATGTCCGGCACATAGCTCGCGTGCGGTTGAAACGGTATTCAATAGCATATTTCATGACAGTTGGATTGGTCCGCACGTTCACCGGATCTGACGTCCCAGGATTTCTTTCTGTGGGGAAAGTTGAAGGGTATTTGCTGTCGTGATCCACGGACAACGCCTGACAACATGCGTCAACGCATTGTCAATGCATGTGGAATATTATGGAAGGCGAATTACTCACTGTTGAGAGGAATGTCGTTACAAGTATTGCCAAAAGCATTGAGTTTGACGGACATCATTTTGAGCATTTATTGCATTAATGTGGTATTTACAGGTAATCACGCTGTAACAGCATGCGTTCTCAGAAATGATAAGTTCACAAAGGTACATGTATTACATTGGAACAACCAAAATAAAATATTCAAACGTACCTACGTTCTGTATTTTAATTTAAAAATCCTACCTGTTACCAACTATTCGTCTAAAATTGTGAGCCATATGTTTGTGACTATTACAGCGCCATCCATCACAAAGCGACAAAAGTCGTCCAACTAAAACATTATTATTTCTGTACGTACTACACAAATATGTAATAAAAATGGGGGTTCCTATTTAAAAAAACGCAGTTGATATCCGTTCGATCTATGGCAGCGCCATCTAGCGGACCAACCACAGCGCCATCTGGTTGCCCCCTTCAAGATAGACGAGTTTCGTTCGTTGTAGTTTCTTCGTTTGACGCTTATTTCGTGAGATATTTGGCCCGATCAATGGACCACCCTGTATACTCAGTGATAAAGACTAGGCTGGCGTTTAAGAGATTAGTCAGGAAGAATCAACATGCCAAGAAGTGGGATACAGACGCACTAAGAAGTGACGAGGTACATTTGAAGATCTCAAAGCCTATAGATACAACAACAATGAGTAGCCCAGTGTGTAGTACAATTGAAGAGGAATGGAAATCTGTAAAAAGGTCCATCACGGAAGTTGGGAACAACTCATAGGTACAAAGAAGACAACTGCGAAGAAACCATGGATAACAGAAGAAATACTTTAGTTGATCGATGAAAGAAGGAAGTACAAAAATGTTCAGGGAATTTCAGGAATACAGAAACACACTGAGGAATGAAATAAATGGGAAGTACAGGGAAGCTAAGACGAAATGGCTGAATGAAAAATCGGAAAAGAAGTGATTGTCGGAAGGACTGACTCAGCATATAGGAAAGTCAAACCAACATTCGGTGAAATTAAAAACAGTGGTGGGAACATAAGGAGTGCAACGGGAATTCCACTGATAAATGAAAATGGGAGAGCAGATGGGTGTAAATAGTACATCGATGGCCTCTATGAGGCGAAAGGTTTGTATGATGTGATAGAAGAAGAACCATGTGTCGATTTAGCAGAGGTAGGGGATCCAGTATTAAAATCAAAATTGAATAGAGCTATGGAGGACTTAAGATCAAATAAAGCAGAAGGGATCGATAAAATTGCATCAGAATTTCTAAAATCATTGGCGAAACGCAACAAAACTAGTGCTCACTTTGGTGTGCAGAATCTATGAGTCTGGCGAGATACCATCTGACTTTCGGGAAAATATCATCCACACAATTCCGAAGACTGTGAAAGGATTCTGCTGGGGTAGACTTATATGTGGCGCCCGAATATCGCAATGATACTACTGTAAACTAAATTGAATCTATTATATTATAAACGGGCTCTATAAAGCGTATCGCTGACTGCATGACCACATAGCCAAAGACGCTGCTTCTGGTCTGAGATCGTAGTGTTTGAGTAAGAGAGCGCTTGGTGCACTTTAGTGGGTAGCTGTCTGTGAACGAAAGAGGATGGAGTAGGTAATTTTTGTGGTGTGCTCTGTGAGGCCACCAAGTGTTACATTATAATGTAGGAATCACGCGTACCTTTACTATTGGAAACATAAATGTGGAATCAACGTCTTTTCGCAAGCCAGGTAAAGATGTTAAATATTTATTACTTTCGTTTTGCAGCGCGTTAGTGTAGATGAGTTGGCTGATAATTTTCAATTGTTGATTAACCCCAGAATGTAAGTAAACAGATTTGATGTAAAGGCTAGTCAGATATTTCCGTCTTGTAACGTTAACACAGATATACGTAATTTGATGATTTGTCTGTATGATTTTTAGTGAGGTTAGTTAATATTTGCTGTATAAATCTGATTGTTTGTGATTCATTTAGTAAAAGGATGTAATTTTTCTGAGTAGCGTAATTTGAATTGTCAGACGTTTGGAAAGCCAAACTTAACTTCGAATACAATTTCACTGTTTAAAAGACCAATATTAGTAATTCATCCAAATCAGTACCGCCTTTCTGTCCAGGTGATACGTTTTTCAAAGACATTGAATTTTTCTTAAATGTTTTCGTTTATTAGCCAAAACAATTTCATGTATATATCAAAGTATTACTGCCAGTATTGCACACCGCTGAGCCTGTAGCTAGTATATTTTATTCTTCTTCATGGGCGACCAGAATATGTGTGAACGACTCTTGCTGCTTTAGTGGTAAGGCAATTTTATTTATATATTATGTGCACAGAGACCAAAGTTACCAGTTTGGAACAGGGCCAGAGGTTTCAGTGCCTAAGAGGCTGAATGTCTTTTGCAGTGACTGTATTTCTTTATTGGTATTGGGAGTTGCATTGCCCAGTTAGTTCGTATTAAGTTTTTGCTAAGAATAATATAGAGTAAGCACATCACTTGCCGTTACAACGCGCTACACGATAACTCCAGTTTTGTATGTATTCCCAGTTACGGCATGCATTCAAAGTACTACAAAAGAAGACAAATTTTAATGAACGTTACAGATTTTCAAAGTATTACAAAGAAGATTTAATAAAGAACATTATTCTTTCATTCAATGTACTAGAGAGTTAAATTTTTTAAGAGCGTTACAACTGCAAGAGCCTACAAGTGTGCGAATTGTCGTACAATCAGCTTAAGAGCTTATGCATCAAAGTTTCTGAAAACAATAATATATAGAAGAATGGAAAACAAAATTGATGTTGTGAAAGATGACGATTAGTTTGCCTTTAGCAAAGGTAAAATGAAGGGTCAGGAGTGCGTGGAAATTCAAGGTGAAAGGATATCAAAGATACGATTCGCTTATGACATTGCTATCCTGCGTGAAAGTGAAGAAGAATTACATGATATGTTAAATGGAATCAATAGTCTTATGAGTACAGAATACGAATTGAGAGTAAATCGAAACAAAACGAATGTAATGAGAAAGAGCAGACATGATAACAGCGACAAACTTACCTCCTCACGAGATAGATGAAGTTAAGGAATTCTGCTGTCTAGGCAGCAAAATAACCGATAACGGACGGAGCAAGAAGGACATCAAAAGCAAATTAGCAATAGTAAAAAGAGCATTCCTGGCCAAGAGAAGTCTACAATCAATCATAGGCCTTAATTTGTGGAAGAATCTTCTGAGTGTACGTTTGGAGCACAGCACTGTATGGTAATGAAACAAACTGTGGGAGAACCGGAACAAAAGACAATCAAAGCATTTGAGATGTGATGCTAAAGACGAATGTTGAAAATTAGGTGGACTAGGAAGGTATGGTATGAGGAGATTCTGCGCAGAATCGGAGAGGAAAGGAATACGTGGAAAACACTGACAAGGATAAGGGACAGGATGAAAGCACATCTGTTAAGACATCAGAGAATGACTGACATGGTACTAGAGGGAGCAGTACATTGTAAAAAGTGTTGCGGAAGACAGAGATTGGAATGCATCCAGCAAATAATTGAGGACATAAGTTGGAAGTGGTACTCTGATATGAAGAGTTTGGCACAGGAGAGAAATTTTTGGCGGGCTGCTTTAAACCAGTCAGGGGAGTGAAGACTCAAAAAATAAAAAAAATAAAAAAAAGTAGAAGTTCTCATGAATGTTGTCGATCTTTCATTTCAGATGACTCTTGAGTGGCTACGCTGCATGCAGTCTACGAACTTCAAACTCGGAGGCCCTTGATGAAATCATAATTGCGGGCGTGATTTTGTTTTTGATTTTCTACTGCAAATCTGAAGTAAAGTTCATAGTATGATCAATCATAATCCCCAGTCGGCCGGAGTGGCCGGGCGGTTCTAGGTGCTTCAGTCTGGAGCCGCGCGACAGCTACGGACGCAGGTTCGAATCCTGCCTCGGGCATGGATGTGTGTGATGTCATTAAGTTAGTTAGGTTTAAGTAGTTCTAAGTTCTAGGGGACAGATGACCTCAGATGTTGAGTCCCATAGTGCTCAGAGCCATTTGAACCATTTTTGAGCCATAATCCCCGAACTGATCCTTTGTACGTCTTTTCATTGTCTCACAAAAGATTTCCAAACTTTGCCTACTGTTTGCTCATTTGAATAAGAACCTGGCTTTAAAGTAGTAGATGAGTTTTGGTATTTGGACTGCAAAATAACTAAATAACTGATGATGGACAAATTAGAGAGCATACAAAATGTTGACTCACCATGGTAAGAAAAGTATTTCTGAAGGAATGAAATTTGTTAACATTGAATACAGACTTAAGTGTTACGAAGTATATTCTGAAGGTATTTGGAGTGTAGCCACGTGTGAAAATGAAACATGAACGTTAAACAGTTTAGATTAAAAGAGAATAGAAGCTTTCGAAATACGGTGCTTCAGAAAAATGTTGAAGAGTGAAGTAGTTTACTGTGTCTCAAGAAAATTACCACGTAATGTCGTCGCCAGTAACCACAACTGTGATAAAATATAAACTTTGTTTGATGTGGATAGCAAATATTTATACAACGAGCAACAACCTAATTAATTTTAATAATACACAAGTATCCAAATTCAAATAATGTAGAAGGGATAGATAACATTTCATCAAAATTTCTAAAATCACTGGGGGCAGTGACAGCAAAACGACTATTCACGTTAGTGTGTAGAATGTACGATACTGGCAATGTACTATCAGATTTTCGGATAAACCTCATTCACACTATCCCGAACATAGCAACAGCCGAGAAGTGCGAGAATAGTCGCACAATCAGCTTAACAACATAGGCATCCTAACTGCTAACAAGAATAATATTTCGAGGAATGGAAAAGAAAATCGAGGATCTGTAGAACGACGATAAATTAGGTTTTATGGAAGGTAATAATGGAAGCAAGGCAC
The DNA here is from genome assembly GCF_023898315.1 of Schistocerca nitens. Classification (NCBI taxonomy): domain Eukaryota; kingdom Metazoa; phylum Arthropoda; class Insecta; order Orthoptera; family Acrididae; genus Schistocerca; species Schistocerca nitens. The sequence continues at coordinate 257,100,696 of NC_064618.1, forward strand.
GTACCTAGGATGTGTCGACTTGGAAAAAGTATTTAAAATGGTACAAGATCTTCGAAATTCAGAGAAAAATAGGAGTAAGCTACAGCGAAAGACAGGGTATAAGCAACATGTAGAAGAACCAACAAGGAACAACAAGAGTGGGAGACCAAAAACGAAGTGCTCGGATTATAAAGCGGGTAACATAAATATGTAGTCTTCCGTCACGTACTGTTCAGACTTTACATCGGGGAAGCAATGACAGAAATAAAAGAAATATTCAAGAGTGGAATTAAAATTCAGGTTGAAAGGATGTCAGTGAATACATTCGATGATGACGTAGCTGTCCTCAAGGGAAGAGAAGAAGAGTTATAGGATGTGTTTAATGGAATGCACAGGCTTATGAGAACGGAATATGGATCAAGAGTAAATCAGAGAAAGACCTAAGTAATGAGAAGCAGCAGAAATGAGAAACGCGAGAAACTCATCATCAGAATTGTTGACCACGAAGCAGACGAAATTAACGAATTCTGATAGCTAGGCAGCAAAGAAACCCATGATGGCCGGAGTATGGAGGACGTCAGGCTAGCACAGGCGAACATGGCATTCCTGACCAAGAGAAGTACACTAATATTAAAGGTACGCCTTAGTTTGAGGAAGAAATTTCTGAGACTGTACGTTTGGAGGACAGCATTGTATGTTAGTGAATCATGGACAGTGGAAAAACCGGAACAGAAGAGAATCTAAGTACTTTAGGCTTGGTGCTACAGATGAAAGTTGAAAAATAATTGGACTGATATGGTAAGGAATTAGAAGGTTCTCCACAGAATCTGTGAAGAAACGAATGTACGGAAAATACTGACAAGAAGGAGGAGGAGTCTGATAGGACATCTGTTAAGACATGTGGGAATATCCTCTATGGTACTAGAAGGAGCTGTTGAGGGTAAAAACTCTAGGGGAAGAAATAGACTGGAATACATTCAGCAAATAATTGAAGGCGTAGGTTGCAAGTGCAGCTCTGAGATGAAACGGTTGCCCAAAGGGAGGAATTCGTGGCGGCCCGAATGAAATAAGTCATAAGACTGATGATACATTAAAAAAAAAGGAAGGAAATAATAATGAAAAATATAACTATCGCCGGATTGCATATTAGCATCTTCGGTTTCACAACTTCTTTTTTTTCTTTTCTTTCCTTTCTTTTCGTTTTCTTCTATACTTATCTTTTTCTTTTATCGACTTAGCCGTACAGCCAGCTTGTTTTCCCCCAGGCTGTGGCTAAGCCTTGTGTCTTTCTTCCGGCAGTGCTAGTCCTGCAAGATATGAAAGAGAAGTTTGGGAGGTAGGAGAAGAGGTACTGGGGAAGTAAAGCTGTGGGGGTGTGTCTCACTCGTGCTTGGACAGCTCAGTTGGTAGAGCACTTGCAGGTTCGAGTCTCAATCCAGCACTTAGTTTTAATCTAGTCTTGAGGCTTCGTCGTGAATGAACGTTTTTATACTGAACTGCGCGCTGCTGAAAGCAAGGCAAACCTACTCTAACGCTCTATGTTAAGTATTTCGTTATAGCATAGCTGTTCAGCTGGTTTAATATTGTGGGTGTTAGTTCGACGTAGTGGTAGTTAATATATTTGTTAGTGTCTGTTATTTGAAGATGTCGTTGGTTTCAGGACGAGGTACTTTGGGGTTTCGTTTTGAACATGATTGTGTCAAGTCCGGTGCATCTCAGTTTCGCAGATTTGTTACTGAGAAGGTTAGCATCTCTTCAGATGACATTACTGGCGTAACCCTTTTCCATTTGGCTACTGTTGCTTATTTCAGGCCTTAAGATTGGTGAACTTGCAGTCGTCCAATTGAAGAGACAGACGGTTCTAAGAAGCTTGGACATGCAAAAGGATTTAAGGTTCAAATAATGTATGCTGTTTTAGGTCTTCGCATTATACTAGTGCTCGAGTTTTCCTAAGTGATAGTGTCGAGTTTCCCTAAGTGAATGTGTCGGAAAAGCTTTAAATGAGTATGTGTGTGCCATTTCTGTTTTTGAAGAGAGGCGGAGTACCGAGTTTCCCTTGCCTGTTCTCAATGGAGTTCGGCAAGTTGAAGTTGATTTATTGACACACAACTTATTTTTTTTTCTTTTCTTACCTTTCTTTTCGTTTATTCTATACTTTTTTTCTTTTATAGACTTAGCTTTATGTGATTGTATCTGTCTACCGTGCATTACGCCGAACAGCCCAGAACGTGTGCAATATGCAACTGGACAGACCATGTGCGTGTTGAATGGCAGCGTCCCAGCTGCCGCAGTGGGACGCACAGGTGCGCACCGCCGGCGCTATAAACAAAACACTGCCGCTAACATATGCGACCCCAGCCAGCCAGGCAGAGTGACCTCCGCCTGTGACGCCAAGCAACATACTGGACACGGGGCGCGAGGATACCTCAGTGACTAAAAACACAGAAATGTACATGACGCATGAACATATCGATTCCACTCGAGAGGAAATGACGCCTACAGAAAATAAGAACACTGCGAAATTCTCCAAACCAAATCTGTGGACATAAACATCGTAGAAACGAACAGTAATATTGTAACCTCCCCGCAGAAATTTTAAATAATATAAAAGTGAATGGAGCCTAGTGTAACCTCCCAACAAAATAATGTTTAATAATAATGCAAAATGGAGCCATGCGTAAACTCCCCACAAAATTGATAAATGAAAATTGACCATAAACCCACACAATAATATTCATTAAATAATGAACCATGAACGAAATGTAACCTCCTAACAGAAATAATAATATCTGGTAAATTTTATAAGGACAGCAGCGCTGACCTTCGGCCCTGTATTCTGAATAAAACAAGCAAAAATTTCTTACCTCAATAAACTGCAATTATATCTGCTCTTAATTATACATTCTTCGACACAGCTTCGTGCAATGCTGGCGTATATATATTTTGATTCTTGGTAGCAATGATAATGCATTGGAGATTTAAATGAATGCTTTTCTTTTAAAGAGTTACTTTATATTATAAAATTTATTATTGGGGCATTTTTTTGAACAAATTAATTTACAATTAACATACATTATTAATTATGCGCAATTCTGCTTCTTTACCTTCTACAACAATACTCATCGTCCAGAATCCTGACCAGAGTCGCGACCAGAGCACACAGCCGACGCATGCCGACTCCCGCAGACTACTACTGTCCACTCGCTACTAAAGCCGACCGACTACTACTGTATCCGACTGACTACTACTGTCGACTCGCGACAAGCAACAACTAACAATAAACTACTCTCTGGTCAGAGATTCTGTCATGCCTCGCCCATCGCCGGCGAAGCATACACCTTACATAACCCTCCACTGGGGGGGGGGGGGGGGGGGGGCAAAAATTTGGCAGCGATGGTGAGTCAATTGGACTTGCCATGAGCAACAAATTTTTCTTAATTAACTAAGTTTACAATCACAGAATATTTAAAGATATATAAGTGCAGAACATGAAATAAAATATAGTGCACACGCACTGAGTACAGAACATATCAGGCAATGACAAAATGTATACACAATGAGTACAAAATATATTAACAAATGGCAAAAGTGCACATGCACTGTAAAACTCTTTAATATTTTTACAACAAAATAAACATAATGAGTACAAATCATATTGACAAATGACAAAAGTGCACACGCACTGAAGTTCAGAACATATCAGCAAATCACAAAAATGTATATGCAATGAGTACAAATCATGTTAAAAAATGACGAAAGTGTACACGCACTGTAATACAGAACATATCTGGGAATCATGAAAAAAATGTATATGTAATGAGTACAAATGCCATAAAGTGCACACGCACTGTAAAACTCTCTAATATTTTTCACAATAAAATAAACATAATGAGTACAAATCATATTGACAAATGACAAAAGTGCACACGCACTGAAGTTCAGAACATATCAGCAAATCACAAAAATGTATATGCAATGAGTACAAATCATGTTGACAAAATAACGAAAGTGCACACGAACTGTAATACAGAACATATCTGAGAATCACAAAAAAAATGTATACGTAATGAGTACAAATGGCATAAAGTGCACACGCACTGTAAAACTCTCTAGCACTGTTTACAACAAATAAACATATCAAGGAGTGAAATAAAGTGCACATGCACTATAGAAGTCTTTAGTATTTTTATGACAACTGATCTTGTTAACAAATGAAAGGAAGTGCACACGCACTGTATATGTCTTTATCATTTTACAAGAATTAGGACAGGAATGGGAAGGATTGCGTCATGGTTGTAGCACTTTAGGTTGCACGCAGCTGCACTGAAAGTCCATATCTTTCTACAGAAGCACAAAACCAAGTGAGACAATCTGAAGCTCTTTTCCTTGAAGTATTAATCAGTGTAGCCAAGACACTGAAATGTCGTAATAATATTCCATGCTATCATTTTGGTAGTACACTAGGTACACCAAACAGTGGGACCATAATAACATCTCCATCGCTCAAGGTGGTGGACAGCATGTCGTGTCAACACCACATTCTTGTAAGGTACACCAACGTAGAATTAGTGCAAAAACCAAATATAGTGCTCCATGATCATGAGGATAGACAGGACAAACGGATATTGCAGTAATTTCTGGTAATTAGGTCAGAAGGTGAAGGACATTAATTCACATAGTAGTCTTCATTGAGAATTACACTAGTCTAACAACTGATTTGAGTAATTGGTGGCACTCATCGCCCAGTTACTGAACATTTCTGTACCATGTATGTAGTATTACAGAATAATGTTCATAAATTATCTGAATATAGTAATTATTGGCACTCATTGCCCAGTTACAAACCATCAGAAGTCATCATTCAAAACAGAAGCTAATGAAAGGCATAGTATTAACATAATTCACTTAATTATAGTAATCATTGGCATCATAGGTCGTCTTATTACAGTAATCAGTGGCATTCATTGGCCAGCTACGAAGCATCATCATTCAAAACAGAAGCTAATGAATGGCATAGTATTAACAAAATTCACTTAATTATAGTAATCATTGGCATCATAGGTCATCTTATTACAGTAATCAGTGGCATTCATTGGCCAGATACAAAGCATCATCATTCAAAACAGAAGCTAATGAATGGCATAGTATTAACATAATTCACTTAATTATAGTACTCATTGGCATCATAGGTCATCTTATTACAGTCATCAGTGTCATTCATTGGCCAGCTACAACTCATTTTTTTTTCTTCAGAAGTCATTATTCAAAATGAGTTAATTATTGGCATAGCATTTATACATAATTAATCTAATTATAGTAATCTAGGTCATCTTATTACAATAATCAGTGGCATTCATTGGCCAGCTACAAAGCATTTTTTTTTGTATTCTTCAGAAGTCATTATTGAAGTGACATACTATTCAGAGCTGATCAGTATTACTCAGAACTCTCTTAAACTAGTAGCATTATTTGGGATTGGTAACTCCTTTGTTTGTTTTTGAGTTATTGCTGCAAATGAAGATGTGTAACGTCATTCGCCATCAGTCAGCTGTAGCAAGGTCATGAAACAAGTAGAGTATATGTGATCACATTCATAAACGACATAGGTTTAATAAACAACTATTTATACCATATTAATTTCATGAATAATTTCTCCTGCAAAATACAAAATGGATTATGAAACTGAAAGAAGAAACGCATATTATGCTGAAAAGTAGTGAACTTCGAATTAACAGGTAGTGAAATGTGTATAAAAATATATGTGTTCTCTAGCTGTCCTTTCCAAAACCTTCAATCATCATACCATGCGATATAAGACATACTGTCAAAACGAACTACAACAAATACTTAAATAGCTACATAGCATCTCTTAACTAACAGCAAATATATAAACTTCATTATTTTCATCTGCAAAGAAAAAACTTCATTATCCATATTATCATAACTCCATTATTATCGTCACCTGTAAAGAAAAACTTCATTATCCATAGTAGCATATTCTTCATCATTATTCATCATCATTCATCATCGTCTGCAAAAAAGTCACTTCATTATTCATTATACAACTACTCCTTATTATAGAAGTCCACATAAAATGTCTGTTGTAAGTAGGCTGTATAGATTTTTATGTTGGTAACGCCACGTAGCGCTCTGTACGAAAATCACTGCCTGTGCTGTGTGCAGTCTGTGGCAGGTTGCATTGTTGGAATATTCGCTATTGTAGTGTTGGGCAGTTGGATGTGAACAGTGCGTAGCGTTGCACAGTTGGAGGCGAGCCGCCAGCAGTGGTGGATGTGGAGAGAGAGATTCCAGAGATTTGAGAGATTACTATGTAAGCACGATCTGGACGTGTGTCCGCCACAGTTCTCCGCTGACAGAAATAATAACTGGATACGACAAGGCTGTTCTTACAACGCAAGTCGTGACCAAAACAGACACCACCTGTATGACAACCGTTGGCAGTCACCTCTCCACAGTAACGACTATGACAGAGACAATCATAGAAACAGACGATATGGGAACCAAAATAATTGTTATCAAGGGAGACAGAACAATTGTATACACAACAGCCCGCCCTTCAGTTACAACTCAGGGAGGAATTCTCCACCACCTAACCGACAAGAGAGAAACTACAGAAACTACCAACATGACGACAGACGATATAATCATAGCGGCAGACCTGAATTACATCAGAACCGGCGGGATTCAAACATGGCAGGGCCCTCTTGGCAAGGTGAATTTGTAGAAGTTAGGTCTCCTAATCCCGATAACGACGCGCGCCAACAAAGAGACAGTAGACAATAACTCGCACTGCAGGCAGCCACATGCGCTAGCTCGCTCAGCGAAAAATAACATAGACGCTAACCTTGAGAAAAATTTGAGCATTCCGAACCCATGTATACCACATGATAATTGCCTTGAAGCTGAAGCTCTGCGTACTAGGAAGAGTAAAGGTTTACACCACATTTCACATGTAAAACCATTTATTGAGAGATAATCTGCTTTTTAACTTAGTCTTTGCCATAAAATTTTTCATTTCATGTTACTAGTACGCTTTGTCATACTTAGAAACTGTTAACACGCAACAACGTTTTGAAGTCAACTATCCAGGCCATAACCTATGGAACTTATTTAGACAGTAAACGAATGTATTTTTATAGTGGACAGACGACACAGTGTTATTGTGTGTACATTCTTGCTTGTTAGTTACACGATTACTTAACGGCGATTATGTAACGACTATAAGGTTTCCATGCTTAGAACATATACTGCTAATGAGATTTTAATGCAACATTTTGGTTTACTTGAAAAGACATTCTGGATTTAAAGTAATTTCTGAGAGATAACAGATGACAAATGGCTCTGAGCACTATGGGACTTAACTTCTAAGGTCAGCAGTCCCCTAGAACTACTTGAACCTAACTAACCTAAGGACATCACACGCATCCATGCCCGAAGCAGGATTCGAACCTGCGACCGTAGCGGTCGCGCGGTTCCAAACTGTAGCGCCTAGAACCGCTTGGGCACCCCAGCCAGCTAACAGATGACACAGTGGTTAGTTTATTTGACAGTTACACGATTATATCACGACACAACTAATGAGTGACACAATTTACATTGTTGCTTTTTTAGCTGTATCTGTTTTTCATCTGTACAGTTTTTCTACATTCTTATGAAAAGTAAAACATGTTTTAGTAGTAACTTTTGTGGTATAGCTACAATGAGACAGCCTTTTCCGGAGCACAACAATACGTTACCTACAGTACTTTCGTGATCATGGAAATAAGCGTAATAACTATGATATCTATACGCAAAGCATTCCACTTTTGTTTATGACGAGGTAAGTACATTGACTTCTGCAGAACTTTGCTTACAGAGGACGATAACTACGACACTTGGCATATTATTACCGTCAGTTAATGACAGAAATTATCTTACGGCAAGATGCACAGTTTAGCGCTACAGGACATCCATTTGAGTTATTAGTTTTTGTACTTAAAACATTTATTTTCAAGGATTTTTGAATTACAAAGATACAAAGAAGGTTTTCGGTGATACATTTCATTCCATTGCTGTAATCTGTAACATCTGAGGGTATAATTACATTTATCCTCAGGGGGTACATGCCTACTTTGTGTACTAAGCATGTGGCAAGTGCTAGGAGGCCTAGCTGATATGGTATTTGCTTATACAACTTTACACATCGGTACCATATTTCTGTAACACAGAATTACACAGCTATCTGATTATTTAACTGAGAGAGACAAACGTTTTTTTTACTATGTCAGTGACACATGTTTACACAATTACACAGTTGGATAACTTAACACTTACAAAATTGTATTTTGTCTGTACTTTGTGCACTGTTCATATTTTATTGGAACCATTGTGATACTATGAGAGCTTTGAATGATGTATTTGGTATGGGATCATGATTTTTGAAGTACATTTGAGGTAGATGACATTATTGAAGGTTTTGAAATTATTGAAAGAAGCTGCGACGATTTTGAGATCTCATTGATCTGTTATGATGATGTTATTACGACAACAATGTGTATTATGCTGGGAGATACGTTTTTGATTAATAAGATGATGCTATACGAGGAATGTGAATATGTGGTTATGTGTAGTGGTTAGGGACTCTGATTTATAAAAAGGATGTTGGAAACCAAGAATTTTACTTTAAGACATGCATGAAAGTGAGTATAACACCGCTATTCATGAGACTTCGTTTCTACACATTTCTACTGTAATTTTTCGACCTGTGACATTTTGTTTTTATCAAACTGTCACTGTAGTAGAAAGGAAGGTAAGTGACCTTGACGTAATGTGTTGTGGGCACCGAGCTGCGCTACAGTCGCCTGGAACAAAGCCATTAGATGGAGACAAAGGAGGCCACTAACTTCGCTATTGACATAATTTTGTATAAAGCATCACAAATATGACACACTCAAACTTGAAAACATATGATTACACTTTGGAGCTCGCATTTTCTGATATTTCCTGAAATGCCATACAGCTAGTGAACGACGTTTCATCCTTTGGTATATATATATATATATATATATATATATGAAATGTGATGTACTAATATCACTATTTTCTGTCTACAGATGCATTAAATAATAATTTTATGATCTACTTTCTTATAAAAAAGGAGCACAAGTAGACATTTCCCTGCACAGGGGTTGCATACATAATTTTTTCAATGACTTGGTAACTTGTTTGGTAAAGTAACATTTCCTATCTTTACTGTAACATTTTTTTCTGCTTGAGCTTTAACATGTTTAGGTATAAGTTAATGCTTTTGCCAGGCATAGTTCCACTGAATTTTCCATTGAATTAAGCCAATTTTACTACTGATTTATTTTCCTTGTTGCTCAACATTGGCTCATATTAGTTGTAATATTGCATTTGCTTTGCTAATTTAGATATACTGCTGCTTGCTTTGCCAATTTGCATTTTATGTCATTGCTGTTTGTGTTAATTGTTTTCTGCTGCTGCATTGCCTCGTTCTCTAATATATATATATATATATATATATATATATATATATATATATATATATATATATATATATATAAAGTCTGTTCATCATATTCACCAGTTTGTCCATATGATATAGTAACCTGTGCCATTACTCACTTGTAGAACTTTTCTATTTTATACATTCACGTAATTCTAACATTTGAATATAATGTAATATAAGATTTATTTGTTCACTGTCTCTTTGAGTATTATATCATATTTGCATTTGGAATTGACATAGTCATAATAGTCACATATCTTTGCACAGCACTCTTTGTAGATCTATGAATTCTCGCTGAAATTGGTGGACTATCCATTCAATATTAAGTTATCTCATGATGGCCTGAGAAACCAAAAGCCGGTTCATAACTCGCAAATAAATATTATTGTGGAACATTAATACGTTGTATTCAAGTTATTAATATGTCTATGTTCCTCCAAGAGCCCACGGAATAGTCCAGAAACAATAGTAAATATTCATGTCCCCTCTGGAAATAATTCAAAGACAGACAGATCATTTTTTTTTTCAAACCGAAATAGTTGTGATACTACAAAATGTCCGAGATAACTTAGTAATTCCAGGAGACGGAAACTATGTTGTAACACCGAAAGATACGACGCCTAACTTTATTTTTCCCAACTGCTGTCGTATTTGGTTAGAAACGTTCAAGTGAAGGAGGCCAGAAAAGTGAAATATTCCAATACTGCGCCCTTTAACTTTAACTAAAATGTAGGAGCAAGCTGAATAACAGAATACATAAGGTCAGCAAGCCTAACACAATGTATTTCACCAGTAGAAACAACGTCCACTACTTTTTGAAATCACTGCAGCATATGTTGTAGTGCAGATTGTTTTTTGAGTCATCAATCTTCTGACTGGTTTGATGTGGCCCTCCACGAATTCCTCTCCTGTGCCGAACTTTTCATCTCGGAGAAGCCCTCGCAACCCATGTCCTCTATTACTAGCTGGATGTATCCCTGTCTCTTCCTTCCTCTCCATTTTTTTTACTCTTTGACCTGCTACGGCTCTCTCCACTACCACTGAAGTTAATCACTGATGTCCTAACAGACGTCCTACCATCCTGTACCCTCTGCTTGTCAGTGTATTCCTTGTGTTCCTTTTCCTCGCAGATTCTCCGGATAACCTCCTTGTTCCTTACCTTGTCAGTCCACTTAACTTCCAATATTCTCCTGTAGCTGGGGCCGTGGAATGTGGAAATAAAATGATGAAGGTTTAGACACACAAATCTAGGAAGCTTTGAAAGCGTGTGTGACATCAAGATGGAGATATCAGTCTAATGCTGAATGGGGGACCAAATAGGTGAAGAAAGCTGAGCATTGATCACATGTGCAAAAGAAAAGCTAAATAATACAATAGAATTTTATTCCTGGTTAAGAGACCAATTTGGCAGAATAATTTTATCTGTTGACTGTTTGACAAATATAAAGAAAATATAAGTAGTATTAACTAAGCTGGATATGAAGAAGCTATAGGGTTAAATCCAGATCACAATCACTCATAGGTGGATAAAATTCCTCCATATGCCGTTTGCAGAAAAAGTTGAAGAACAAAAGAAGAACTTTTGTGAATGAACTGCGTCCAGAAGATGAGGTAATCCTCATAGAACAAAAAAGAAGTAATCAATGAAACCCAAGGCTTTTATAAATGAAGAGCGATCGACGGAAATCATGAACGGAGGTACATACTCCTTCATAACAAAGGAAGGTAACATGATGACAACATTTTTTAGTTAAGACGTGCTGGACATAATAGAAGTACCCAATGTGAATGACACCTGGTCCAGATGGAATACCAGTGGAATTTTATAAAAGGTCCTGGAACGCGATCGGAGAACAGTTGATCGATATCGTTAACGAAGACATCATTGGTAAATCCGTACCGCTAGACTTCAAAGAATATGCGATGGTATTAACACTAAAAGCTGAGGAACGCAGGAAGAAACAAAGTAAGATTTATATGTTTATTTAATGTCCACTGGAAAACAGCTGCACGAACGATAAAAGATCGAATGGTCTCAGCAACAAGAAAGGCAATAGGAAACGACCAAATAACATTGCCTGGATTCAGTATTCTAGTAACCGTCAGTGAAGACAGGGACATTATCCAATATTCGCAGCGGGTAGAGCTAAAGAGTCTTTAGTGTCTATCGATTTTCCAAAGCATTCAATCGCGTCGGCCATTGTTACCTTTTAAAAACACTGGAAAAAATGGATTTTAACTATCAGTTTCTAAGCTCGCCACGGATTATGGTCACAGGGATTTAACCTCGAGTAGTCGTCAAAGGATACTGGACTAAGAACACTGAAATTCTAAGAGGTGTTCTGCAAGGTAGTCCGATCTCATTGTTGTAATAGCAGTTGAACCTTGCATTATTTAACTCAACACTGAACTGTCCACAAAAAAAGACGACAAATGTATAAGCAGACCACTTGGCTGGAATAAATGAGAGGAACGCTGATACAGCAAGTTACAGAGTGGAATCCCAGTTTACAGCACAACTACGTAAACAATGTTAACACGTAAATGAAACATGTGCTCTGCTTAGTTTACATATTGGTTTTACATCCGATTTCACTACGATATGTAGGTGATCTGACATTTAGTTACTTAACATTATTTCAATAGCGATCTTCAGGACTTCAATACGGGATGGTGAAGTTATTTTTTTATCTGTTTCTTTGAAGAAGACGATGATGAGTGCAGAATCAGACACCTTCTATTATTTGTTGTTTTAGAGACTAAAAGATCAGAACAGTCCTCTTTATGTAGATGCTACTGTTTCATAAGAAGAATTTATTTAAATTATTTTATTAATTTAAGTGGACAGGCAATTGTTCGTGCGCTCCACGAACGATTATGCTTTTCGGAAGATTCAAATATTAATGTTCGTTGCAATATTTCACTCGTTACTGAAACCAGAGACGAATAAATTTTCTTAACATAGGTAAAAACTTTGTTTAACAGTGTCTGAAGCCTTGTCGAGAAAGGAAATAATGGTGAGAGGGACGAAGGGCTTTGGGGAGGAAGGAGGCCCTGCTTTTCAAAAATAAAAATCTGTACGCCACTTGCCCGTGAAAGACAAAGGTTTTGAGGTCCGAGTCCCTGCCTGGCAGACATTTTACTCTGCTGGAAATAACAGATTATTAGTACTTCTCTAGGTCGGTCCGAATTTTGTAAAAGCAAAACGAATTTTGGGAAACACAGTACAATATTATCGAACCAGAGTTTTCTATGCACTTTGTAGTGTGTAGCTAGGGCACACAGGTGCGGGACTCAAATTCAAGACTTCCGCTTTGCACAGCGGCGAGCTTATTCCAAGACAAAAGGTTCTACTTCATAGAGAAAGATCACGTATCCAGACACCACTGTAAGGATCACAAGACATACGTTTGGTATACAAGGAGCTGTCCACATCTATGGTTAAACATGACGCTCGCAAATTCAGCACAGCGATGCTAATGTTTAACGACCGCATTTCTCGATCATTTGCAGCACTTGTAGCACAGTTATGGTGTTTCTACGGTTGTAGGAATTTGCTAGTATTTACATTTACTGAGAATTATTCTTTTTCCACTCTTGGCATTTGTACAGCATTCCCAGCCTTCATACAGAAGTTGATGTATGAAACTTCATATGAAGAAGGCGATGAACACTAGCAACTCGAGAGGTCTACACCAAGAGGCCATTTCTCAGCTCCCGCAGTGAGGTTTTTATTTGTCGAAGACGCCTCGTATATTCTTTCAAGGCAAAGCTGATGAAAGACCGCTGAGTCTACGCCTTTGGCTCACTCGTTTGCGAGGAACGCGAGAAATGAAATTCCGGGAGGCACGTGAGCGGAACGCCTGGAGGCGCCCGCGTCTGCACTCCCTCACGTCTGGATCTCATTCCCCGTCCGCGCCGTTCCGGACACCTGCTGCGAGTTGACACCAAGAGCAATATCAGCGGCAGCGTGTGCACGGTTGGACGGAACTGTTGTCGGATGTTGGTACATTACCTCTTAAAGCGTCCACTTCACCGAATTAGCACACTACCCTTAGAGCAACACATCGCTGTTTATAGAGACCAACGTCTGTGAAGAGTTATATCAGGCAAGAGAAAAGGACCTATTGGAGCGACCACCAGTGCGGATGGATGAAGCAGTGAAGCAGTGTTGTTTGTGGTACGGCGGTGCTGTGAACTGGGGGGGGGGGGGGGGGGGGGAGGTTAACTTACACCACTGGCCATTAAAATTGCTACACCAAGAATAAATGCAGATGATAAACGGGTCTTAATTGGACAAAAATATTATACTAGAGCTGACATGTGATTTCATTTTCACGCGATTTCGGTGTACAGATCCTGAGAAATCGATACCCTGAACAACCAACTCTGGCCATAATAACGGCCTTGATACGCTTGGGCATTGAGTCAAACAGAGCTTGGTTGGCGTGTACACGTACAGCTGCACATGTAGCTTCAACACGATACCACAGTTCATCAAGAGTAGTGACTGGCGTATTGTGACGAGCCAGTTGCTCGGCCACCATTGACCAGACGTTTTCAATTGGTGAGAGATCTGGAGAATGTGCTGGCCAGGGCAGCAGTCGAACATTTTCTGTATCCGGAAAGGCCCGTAAAGGACCTGCAACATGCGGTCATGCATTATCCTGCTGAAATGTAGGGTTTCGCAGAGATCGAATGGAGGGTACAGCCACGGGTCGTAACACATCCGAAATGTAACGTCCACTGTTCAAAGTGCCGTCAATGCGAACAAGAGGTGACCGAGACGTGTTACCAATGGCACCCCATACCATCTTGCCGGGTGATACGCCAGTATGGCAATGAAGAATACACGCTTCCAATGTGCGTTCACCGTGATGTCGCCAAACAACAATGGCGTTTTGCCATTCGCGCATCCTAGTTCGTCGTTGAGTACACCATCGCAGGCGCTCCTGTCTGTGATGCAGCGTCATGGGTAACCGCAGCCATGGTCTCCGAGCTGATAGTCCATGCTGCTGCAAACGTCGTCTAACTGTTCGTGCAGATGGTTGTCGTCTTGCAAACGTCCCCATCTGTTGACTCAGGGATCGAGACGTGGCAGCACGATCCGTTACAGCCATGCGGATACGATGCCTGTCATCTCGACTGCTAGTGATACGAGACCGTTGGGATCCAGCACGGCGTTCCGTATTACCCTCCTGAACCCACCGATTCCATTTTCTGCTAACAGTCATTGGATCTCGACCAACGCGAGCAGCAATGTCGCGATACGATAAACCGCAATCGCGATAGGCTACAATCCGACCTTTATCAAAGTCGGAAACGTGATGGTACGCATTTCTCCTCCTTACACGAGGCATCACAACGAAGTTCCACTAGGCAACGCCGGTCAACTGCTGTTTGTGTATGAGACTTCGGTTGGAAACTTTCCTCATGTCAGCACGTTGTAGGTGTCGCCACCGGCGCCAACCTTGTGTGAATGCTCTGAAAAGCTAATCATTTGCATATCACTGCATCTTCTACCTGTTGGTTAAATTTCACGTCTGTAGCTCGTCATCTTCGTGGTGTAGCAATTTTAATGGCCAGTACTGTATTAACATTACACAGAACTTGAAGGAATTCTCTTTCATGATACGTACTGATTGATTTAATTTTTCATTAATGTTCCCATTAAATTTGTATTTAAAACTAGGGTGTTCTTTTTCAGACACCCTATACATTGATGAGCCAAAACCTGTTTGCGTAGAATAGCACTCTCCGTCTGTCGTGTGTCTTTGGCGCAGGTGCATGTTTCGAGCATCCGTTTGCCTGGGCGTGACCTGTTGTAACAAGAAACGTCATTAATTAGATGACAGGCTCCCAGTAGTCCACGATCCAATACCAATATCTTGTGCTCACCGCAGTCGTAATCGTAATTGACAATGTCGTTGGGTCAATACGGGGAGACGCTGGGATTGTCTCCTGCGCAGTTCCATACTGAACAATCTGTGCTCAACGGCGAGCTCCGAGACACTTGTGGTTGCATGAGTAATCAGACCCATCACAGATCGCGCCTATTCACCTTTACAAAGCGGGCAGTTCTCCGACTTCTACATTCTGTGATGAGGCTCGGACGTCCAACATTTTATCGTCTACTACTTCAACCACACTTCGTAGACGCTCACGACAGTTGCATGTGTACAGCCGACGAACTTCACCGTTTCGGGGAAGCTTTTCGTGTATCCATGACACTCTGACGGTGCGAATATGCCAGTTCTCCGACAACCGTAGTACAGGCTCTTCCTTGAAAATTTCCTGGCAGATTAAGACTGTGTGCCGGAGTGAGACTCGAACTCGGTCCCGAGTTCGAGTCTCGGTCCAGCACACAGCTTTAATCTGCCAGGAAGCTTCATATCAGCCCACCCTCCGCTGCAGAGTGAAAATCTCATTCAGGCTCTTCCTTGCTCCTGTTGCTACCGTTGCGAGTGATACGTCTTGTTTACATCCGCGTATGGACTAACTATTACCGCTGCCACTCACTTTGTATTAACACTAGACTTGTAAAAGTACCGTAGGATACGTAGACAATCATAAGTAACGGTGGAGTATGGGTATTTTCCTAGTAGCTTTGGTCAGTATATATATATATATATATATATATATATAAAATCATATTTGAGCATATTAACTGTATTTGCATCAAAAGTTATTGCTTTGGTTTCACAAACCGCAGAAGTTACACGATCAACTAATATTTATCACTTACAAAATGTAGTTTATGTTCTGTAAGGATATAAAATACATGATAGACTTAACCCCGAATGATGTTCTAATTACATGCAAAGCAAACAACCGAACAAACAAAATAACGAAGATAAGTCATCGGGTCCAGTTTCTCTGTTTCACATTCATTTATGTTCCTTTCCTATCAATGCTACCGATATCACCGATAATCCTGCCATTTACTATGTCATTTATGTAGTATATCTGAACTACCGAACCATAGTTTTGATAGTGCACAACTTTAATTAACACTGAAGCGTGACAAAACGAAGGCAGGATCTACACATGATACATGGCCGAAAGTTGTTTCTCACCAATGTCGCCCTTTTACCTTAGGTTTGAAGATTTCTCCCCATTGAGGTGAAACTAGTTGTCAATAAACACATTTTCAAGACCTTGGCGTAGAATTTTTAATCCATACATTTTAATCTGCTCGTTGTCAAAGTCACTTATGTCATCGCGTTTACTTGTTTTCTGGAATGACTCCCCGCTTTCTTTGCTTCGTTTGTATATTTGCTTACATCACCAGGCGTCGTTCATTTTGCCGCGGGTCTTGTCATAAGGCTGCCGATCTATCTTCTGCTTTATATGGTCATGGTTCATGAAACTACTTCGTTCCAGATGTTTTGTCCAGAACTGCGCTGGACATCTTCAGAGGTGCTCCGCAGAATAAGAAGCACCCGTAAAGGCGTCCACCGCAGCTCTGGACCAAACATCTGGAACGAAGTAGTTTGAATAACCACGACCATACAAACCAGGAGATTCACCAGCAACTGAGACAGCTCGTGGTGTCATAATGTTTTGGCTTATCAGTGTAGAGGCGGCGCTTTACCCATAGAAGGGAGACCGGGACAGGTTGGCCTACTTTTTATTCTTGATTTTTTTCAGCTTGTGATTTAAACGTTTCTATTGATCTTTTTATGCGGAAACACTGGTACATTGTTTCAAAACCTTTACCAGTAAGTAATTATGGCGTCTCACTTTACAACAGTAATATTATCTGGGCCAATCTACCCATGGGTTATGTTCTTCCAGCACTTGAGGCAAGACGGCCCATATGATGTAATCATTTAGTTAGTTACGACATTGGGTACATAACTGGAAATATATCAACTTTAATGCTCACAGTTTATTTTAATATAAATTGCTACAGCTTTGTGACAAAAACTACAGCCATAAATTGTGTTATTATTGTTATAATAATCTGAGAAAAAAATATGTCCAGAAATTTTATCAGTCTTTGTCTCGATGCACGATACTATATTCAAAGTTCATACATTATTAAAGAAAGTTGTTTCATGTCATTTTTAAGACATGACTAATATGCCCACTGCTTACAATATGTCCCCTGGATTGCTCTGAGAAAATGATTGAAGACACACAAGACGCAGGGCACCCTCATCCTCCCCTTCTTCATCTGGAAGAACCTCATTAGAAATGCTAACTTCCTTACTGCGTTTTTAATTTGAGGAGTTTTATTGTGTGATTTAGCTTGACCATGGGCACTTTCTTAGAAAACAAGTTTTTGCGCACATCATCTATATTTGCATTTAAAGTGTTTCCTTTTCTGTCTGGAGAGGCTTGTTGTTTGCACTGTAACGCATCTTTCACTCTAATGTCTCTCAGTATAGCTTAAATTCTTTATCCTTCGTTTTCTGTCTTTTTTCTTGGTTGACATTTCTGAACTGGTCGTACTTCTTCAGGCGTAGTGTAGTACAGCTGGGACGCTGAAGTGATGTTCAGCTTAATAGGCTTTGGTTCATAGGTCTAACACTGTGTTCTTGAGCAATTGAATGGCCAGCTTCGGGAATGAAACCTAAACCAACAGCATTAGGATCAGGTATATCTGTTGTGTACGAAGGCATCGGTGAAAATAAAAAGTATTAAATCAATGCAAGACACAGTTTGCTTACGTACGAAATGACCTGGATATGACTTAGACTTTCATTACGAATTTATCTATCAAATAAGAGTACTTGCTTACATAAAGACAGCGGAGCAGGATGTCCAAGTGAGCCGCCGAGCCCCTGTTGAAGAGGGCCATTGTACACCCATCACCACACTGGAGTTATTTCACTTCATTTCATTTAAAACATTCAGTGCCGTAAACAGGGTAAAAATAATCCTTAAACTATGGACTTCAATCGGGTACGTACTGATGCAATAAGAAAGTTGTCTTCGAGCACTCAAAAAATGTCTTGAGTATCCAAAATTTACTTTCAATTTCAAATCAAAATGCGTGACCATCCACGCACGAAATTTAACTGTAGTGAAGTGTTTGTGAAAAGACGACGGTGTTGTTGCTACCAATCGCCTTCGTCGGTGGCGTAATATGACGGCAGGTCAACGAAACAATGCCAATTCGCCACCGTGAACCTACGGACAATGTGCCGCTGCCTCCTCTGCAGTGTTATCTGCACAAAGTGTAACATATTTGTAACAAATAAGCGCACCCAACACAGAACAATCGTGATTTCATTTTATTAATAAACTGCTGTAATCTACAGCAATAAAAAACCATTTCCACAGTTGCAGTGTTTACTGGTTCTGAAACATAATAACACTTCACTTGATCTTTACACTCACAAGAAAGTACATGAAGTAGAACGAGCTGACACTTGAAGTTTCAGAGCTTCAGCACCTATCACAGGTTACTTTCAGTGTCACTTGATGATAATGTACTCAAATTTCGTTAGTGTTCCACACACCCTAGCCTGCGGTCCCAGAGACATCCATGAAAACGTTCAGGGTGTACTATCTGCAGTCAGCAGGGTGTAGAGGGGCAGGCACAGCAGGGCGAGGCGACGAAATCAACAGAGTCCAAAGGGTCGAAGCAATATATTGCGCTGAATCCACCGTATTCACGTGTGGCATGAAAACCTGCATCACATATTCTGTAATCAGTATGATTCTAACATAAGTTATGCTATTCGCAAGCGTTTCTGTTGCTTTGATACACCATGTTTTCCATTAATTTAAACAGAAATAACACGTTTAGAACAATTTGTGACCTCTACACATGACTAGTAACAAACAGAACATGCATCCGCAAACGCGGTTGGACTACGGGTACACAGTGTGTGGATCGGCGAACTCAGAACGCATGGAAGCCTTATGCACTACTGCCTATTAAAATTGCTACACCAAGAAGCAATGCAGATGATAAACGGGTATTCATTGGACAAATATATTATACTAGAACTGACATGTGATTACGTTTTCACGCAATTTGGGTGCATAGATCCTGAGAAATCAGTACCCAAAACAACCAACTCTGGCCGTAATAACGGCCTTGATGCACCTGGGCGTTGAGTCAAACAGAGCTTGCATGGCATGTACAGGTACAGCCGCCCATGCAGCTTCAACAGTATACCACAGTTCATCAAGAGTAGTGACTGGCGTATTGTGACGAGCCAGTTGCTCGCCCACCATTGACCAGACGTTTTCAATTGGTGAGGGATCTGTAGAATGTGCTGGCCAGGGCAGCAGTCGAACTTTTTCTTTATCCAGAAAGGCCCGTACAGGACCAGCAAATTGCGGTCGTGCATTATCCTGCTGAAATGTAGGGTTTCGCAGGGATCGAATGAAGGGTAGAGTCACGGGTCGTAACACATCTGAAATGTAGCGTCCACTGTTCAAAGTGTCCTCATGCGAACAAGAGCTGACCGAGACGTGTAACCAATGGCGCCCCATAACATCACGCCGGGTGATATGCCAGTATAGCGAAAACGAATACACGCTTCCAATGTGCGTTCACCGCGATGTCGCCAAACACGGATGCGACCATCATGATGCTGTAAACAGAACCTGGATTCATCCTGAAAAAATGACGTTTTGCCATTCGTGCACCCAGGTTTGTCGTTGAGTACACCATCAAGGGCGCTCTTGTTTGTGAGGCAGCGTCAAGGGTAACCGCAGCCATGGTCTCCGAGCCGATAGTCCATGCTGCTGCAAACGTCGTCGAAGTGTTCGTGCAGATGGATGTTGTCTTGATACCACATACAGTAAGGCATCAAGGAATCATCAGTTTGGTAATGGATGAAGGATGAAACTTCAGCAGTTAGAATTATGGGTTTTATATATTTAGTGGAGATCCCAAGTACACGAGGAATGAAGACATGAGTACCGGGAAGCTGCAGAATATTTTTACGTTAGTCGCTAACGTTTATCGTCATCGGGTCCAACTTAAGTGATCCATGCTGGCCGGCCGCTTCCATATGCCGACATAGTAGCTCAAAAAACAAAAACAAAAAATACTGAGTGAAGCGAACTTGAAGAGGTGTTATGTGGCATCCGCATAGATAAAATGCCTAACTACGGTGGCGAAGAAATTGGAATTAATTAGAATTTTAAAGAATTAAAAGAAGTTGGTGTGCAGTCAAAGCGGCGAACTAGCAGGCGACAGGATACGGATTCGATTCCCAGCTGGGTCAGCTATTTTCTCTGCTTGAGAACTGACATTCAACTATCGAGATGGCTGAAAGGGCACGAACCGAGACAAAAGAAAAATGGCTACCAATGGCCAGCCTTTTGATCATGTTTCATGAATTATTAAGCGTTATACCCTAATCATTTGCAAGCGTCCCTGCGTAATCTGCGTAGTCTACGCAGTTTGTAAACTGCACGGTAGACAGGCGCTTCTGCCGGCCGGGGTGGCCGAGCGGTTCTAGGCGCTACAGTCTGGAACCGCGCGACCACTACGGTCGCAGGTTCGAATGCTGCCTCGGACATGGATGTGTGTGACGTCCTTAGGTTAGTTAGGTTTAAGTAGTTCTAAGTTCTAGGCCACTGATGTCCTATGTTAAGTCCCATAGTGCTCAGAGCCTGTTTCTTTTCTTTTTACAGGCGCTTCTTTATAGACCTAACGACATTTGTGAGCTGCAGTTTTCGTATGTATATGCTGTCTGGTGCAACACGGCATTTACAACATACGCATACCTTGAACGAGGACAAGTTACTCTCTTATCAATTGTACATAAATATTTTTGTTACAACGTTACGCAACTGGTGTGAGACCCCAGAAAGTTAACACCCTGAGTGGATGATGATGGAGCTAAAAGCATGAGGAATTTTTATGGTTCTTTGTTCGTTGAAACGGCATGTCTGATGTTGAAAGCAATTGGTGGCGAGCCATTCCTCAGTAGACCTCACCGGGCAGGCTCACGGCCGAATAGGGGCCGACAGAGCACCCCTTTGTCGAGACGGGTCTCCAGCATAGCAATGTCCACTTTACTTGCAACGGCGCCAGCCAAAAGCCAGGCTGGGGGCGACGAACTGAAGGGGCGCATCTAAACACTGGCCGGCCGGGGTGGCCGAGCGGTTCTAGGCGCTACAGTCTGGAACCGCGCGACCACTACGGTCGCAGGTTCGAATGCTGCCTCGGACATGGATGTGTGTGACGTCCTTAGGTTAGTTAGGTTTAAGTAGTTCTAAGTTCTAGGCCACTGATGTCCTATGTTAAGTCCCATAGTGCTCAGAGCCTGTTTCTTTTCTTTTTACAGGCGCTTCTTTATAGACCTAACGACATTTGTGAGCTGCAGTTTTCGTATGTATATGCTGTCTGGTGCAACACGGCATTTACAACATACGCATACCTTGAACGAGGACAAGTTTCTCTCTTATCAATTGTACATAAATATTTTTGTTACAACGTTACGCAACTGGTGTGAGACCCCAGAAAGTTAACAGCTTGAGTGGATGATGATGGAGCTAAAAGCATGAGGAATTTTTATGCTTCTTTGTTCGTTGAAACGGCATGTCTGATGTTGAAAGCAATTATTGGGGAGCCATTCCTCAGTAGATCTCACTGGGCAGGCTCACGGCCGAATAGGGGCCGACAGAGCACCCCTTTGTCGAGACGGGTCTCCAGCATAGCAATGTCCACTTTACTTGCATCGGCGCCAGCCAAAAGCCAGGCTGGGGGCGACGAACTGAAGGGGCGCATCTAAACACTGGCCAGCCTGGGTGGCCGAGCGGTTCTATGCGCTACAGTCTGGAACCGCGTGACTGCTACGGTCGCAGGTTCGAATCCTGCCTCGGACATGGATGTGTGTGACGTCCTTAGGTTAGTTAGGTTTAAGTAGTTCTAAGTTCTAGGCCACTGATGTCCTTAGATGTTAAGTCCCATAGTGCTCAGAGCCTGTTTCTTTTCTTTTTACAGGCGCTTCTTTATAGACCTAACGACATTTGTGAGCTGCAGTTTTCGTATGTATATGCTGTCTGGTGCAACACGGCATTTATAACATACGCATACCTTGAACGAGGACAAGTTTCTCTCTTATCAATTGTACATAAATATTTTTGTTACAATGTTATGCAACTGGTGTGAGACCCCAGAAAGTTAACAACTTGAGTGGATGATGATGGAGCTAAAAGCATGAGGAATTTTTATGCTTCTTTGTTCGTTGAAACGGCATGTCTGATGTTGAAAGCAATTATTGGGGAGCCATTCCTCAGTAGACCTCACTGAGCAGGCTCACGGCCGAATAGGGGCCGACAGAGCACCCCTTTGTCGAGACGGGTCTCCAGCATAGCAATGTCCACTTTACTTGCATCGGCGCCAGCCAAAAGCCAGGCTGGGTGCGACGAACTGAAGGGGCGCATCTAAACACTGGCCAGCCTGGGTGGCCGAGCGGTTCTATGCGCTACAGTCTGGAACCGCGTGACTGCTACGGTCGCAGGTTCGAATCCTGCCTCGGACATGGATGTGTGTGACGTCCTTAGGTTAGTTAGGTTTAAGTAGTTCTAAGTTCTAGGCCACTGATGTCCTTAGATGTTAAGTCCCATAGTGCTCAGAGCCTGTTTCTTTTCTTTTTACAGGCGCTTCTTTATAGACCTAACGACATTTGTGAGCTGCAGTTTTCGTATGTATATGCTGTCTGGTGCAACACGGCATTTATAACATACGCATACCTTGAACGAGGACAAGTTTCTCTCTTATCAATTGTACATAAATATTTTTGTTACAATGTTATGCAACTGGTGTGAGACCCCAGAAAGTTAACAACTTGAGTGGATGATGATGGAGCTAAAAGCATGAGGAATTTTTATGCTTCTTTGTTCGTTGAAACGGCATGTCTGATGTTGAAAGCAATTATTGGGGAGCCATTCCTCAGTAGACCTCACTGGGCAGGCTCACGGCCGAATAGGGGCCGACAGAGCACCCCTTTGTCGAGACGGGTCTCCAGCATAGCAATGTCCACTTTACTTGCATCGGCGCCAGCCAAAAGCCAGGCTGGGTGCGACGAACTGAAGGGGCGCATCTAAACACTGGCCAGCCTGGGTGGCCGAGCGGTTCTATGCGCTACAGTCTGGAACCGCGTGACTGCTACGGTCGCAGGTTCGAATCCTGCCTCGGACATGGATGTGTGTGACGTCCTTAGGTTAGTTAGGTTTAAGTAGTTCTAAGTTCTAGGCCACTGATGTCCTTAGATGTTAAGTCCCATAGTGCTCAGAGCCTGTTTCTTTTCTTTTTACAGGCGCTTCTTTATAGACCTAACGACATTTGTGAGCTGCAGTTTTCGTATGTATATGCTGTCTGGTGCAACACGGCATTTATAACATACGCATACCTTGAACGAGGACAAGTTTCTCTCTTATCAATTGTACATAAATATTTTTGTTACAATGTTATGCAACTGGTGTGAGACCCCAGAAAGTTAACAGCTTGAGTGGATGATGATGGAGCTAAAAGCATGAGGAATTTTTATGCTTCTTTGTTCGTTGAAACGGCATGTCTGATGTTGAAAGCAATTATTGGGGAGCCATTCCTCAGTAGACCTCACTGGGCAGGCTCACGGCCGAATAGGGGCCGACAGAGCACCCCTTTGTCGAGACGGGTCTCCAGCATAGCAATGTCCACTTTACTTGCATCGGCGCCAGCCAAAAGCCAGGCTGGGTGCGACGAACTGAAGGGGCGCATCTAAACACTGGCCAGCCTGGGTGGCCGAGCGGTTCTATGCGCTACAGTCTGGAACCGCGTGACTGCTACGGTCGCAGGTTCGAATCCTGCCTCGGACATGGATGTGTGTGACGTCCTTAGGTTAGTTAGGTTTAAGTAGTTCTAAGTTCTAGGCCACTGATGTCCTTAGATGTTAAGTCCCATAGTGCTCAGAGCCTGTTTCTTTTCTTTTTACAGGCGCTTCTTTATAGACCTAACGACATTTGTGAGCTGCAGTTTTCGTATGTATATGCTGTCTGGTGCAACACGGCATTTATAACATACGCATACCTTGAACGAGGACAAGTTTCTCTCTTATCAATTGTACATAAATATTTTTGTTACAATGTTATGCAACTGGTGTGAGACCCCAGAAAGTTAACAACTTGAGTGGATGATGATGGAGCTAAAAGCATGAGGAATTTTTATGCTTCTTTGTTCGTTGAAACGGCATGTCTGATGTTGAAAGCAATTATTGGGGAGCCATTCCTCAGTAGACCTCACTGGGCAGGCTCACGGCCGAATAGGGGCCGACAGAGCACCCCTTTGTCGAGACGGGTCTCCAGCATAGCAATGTCCACTTTACTTGCATCGGCGCCAGCCAAAAGCCAGGCTGGGTGCGACGAACTGAAGGGGCGCATCTAAACACTGGCCAGCCTGGGTGGCCGAGCGGTTCTATGCGCTACAGTCTGGAACCGCGTGACTGCTACGGTCGCAGGTTCGAATCCTGCCTCGGACATGGATGTGTGTGACGTCCTTAGGTTAGTTAGGTTTAAGTAGTTCTAAGTTCTAGGCCACTGATGTCCTTAGATGTTAAGTCCCATAGTGCTCAGAGCCTGTTTCTTTTCTTTTTACAGGCGCTTCTTTATAGACCTAACGACATTTGTGAGCTGCAGTTTTCGTATGTATATGCTGTCTGGTGCAACACGGCATTTATAACATACGCATACCTTGAACGAGGACAAGTTTCTCTCTTATCAATTGTACATAAATATTTTTGTTACAATGTTATGCAACTGGTGTGAGACCCCAGAAAGTTAACAGCTTGAGTGGATGATGATGGAGCTAAAAGCATGAGGAATTTTTATGCTTCTTTGTTCGTTGAAACGGCATGTCTGATGTTGAAAGCAATTATTGGGGAGCCATTCCTCAGTAGACCTCACTGGGCAGGCTCACGGCCGAATAGGGGCCGACAGAGCACCCCTTTGTCGAGACGGGTCTCCAGCATAGCAATGTCCACTTTACTTGCATCGGCGCCAGCCAAAAGCCAGGCTGGGTGCGACGAACTGAAGGGGCGCATCTAAACACTGGCCAGCCTGGGTGGCCGAGCGGTTCTATGCGCTACAGTCTGGAACCGCGTGACTGCTACGGTCGCAGGTTCGAATCCTGCCTCGGACATGGATGTGTGTGACGTCCTTAGGTTAGTTAGGTTTAAGTAGTTCTAAGTTCTAGGCCACTGATGTCCTTAGATGTTAAGTCCCATAGTGCTCAGAGCCTGTTTCTTTTCTTTTTACAGGCGCTTCTTTATAGACCTAACGACATTTGTGAGCTGCAGTTTTCGTATGTATATGCTGTCTGGTGCAACACGGCATTTATAACATACGCATACCTTGAACGAGGACAAGTTTCTCTCTTATCAATTGTACATAAATATTTTTGTTACAATGTTATGCAACTGGTGTGAGACCCCAGAAAGTTAACAGCTTGAGTGGATGATGATGGAGCTAAAAGCATGAGGAATTTTTATGCTTCTTTGTTCGTTGAAACGGCATGTCTGATGTTGAAAGCAATTATTGGGGAGCCATTCCTCAGTAGACCTCACTGGGCAGGCTCACGGCCGAATAGGGGCCGACAGAGCACCCCTTTGTCGAGACGGGTCTCCAGCATAGCAATGTCCACTTTACTTGCATCGGCGCCAGCCAAAAGCCAGGCTGGGTGCGACGAACCGAAGGGGCGCATCTAAACACTGGCCGGCCGGGGTGGCCGAGCGGTTCTAGGCGCTACAGTCCGGAACCGTGCGACCGCTACGGTCGCAGGCTCGAATCCTGCCTCGGGCACGGATGTGTGTGATGTTCTTAGGTTAGTTAGGTTTAAGTAGTTCTAAGTTCTAGGGGACTGATGACCTCAGCAGTTAAGTCCCATAGTGCTCAGAGCCATTTGAACCTTCTAAACACTGGGGTTGTAAACATGGCGTTGTGGACTGCGTCACGCCTAAAAAAATTTGCAAGTTTTCGTGCTCGCTGCGCGGGATTAGCCGAGCCGTCTCGGACTACTCGTTTGCAGCG
Source organism: Schistocerca nitens (assembly GCF_023898315.1). Lineage (NCBI taxonomy): Eukaryota > Metazoa > Arthropoda > Insecta > Orthoptera > Acrididae > Schistocerca > Schistocerca nitens. Next base: position 257,127,190 of record NC_064618.1, read on the forward strand.
GGCACACTTATTCGATTTTCCAGTCTCGACCTTTGGCATTCTTGTGCGCTCTACCATATAAGTGAGCCGAATTGGTCGTCGGTGTGTCACACACTGAAATCCTCCGTGATTTCAGGACTCTAGTAGGGAGTAAATTGCGATCCGTCTGCCTGATCGCTAGATCGTGGGATTTTTCATTTCTTTCGTGGGCGCAATCGACTCACATGGGTCTCATTACGTCTCGCCACTGCCGCACACGACTCGCCAGCTGCAGGTTACATCGCTGCACGAAGCAAACCGGGTAAAGTACTGCTGCTCCGGCCTTGTCTAGGCGTACAAACCCCAACTGCCACTTGCTCTCAGCTGCATCCAGCTGAACAGTCAAAGTCTGCTCAGCGTCAAATTAACACCGAGAGCATTATCCACATTTTTAGGGCCAGTGTATTTGACTCACCTTTGCCACCCAGGATCCTTGTCTATTGTGGTCTTAAACCACCTATTAGTTGTTTACGATATTCTAACATAATATGTATGAGTTTGATTAGGGCTGCCTTTGTTTCTTTTGCTTTTTTTGTGTTTGGAAAATTAAATGTTGTCAGTAAACTAAATTTTGCTTGCCTTCTCAATCAAATCATCATTTTAATATAGTCACCCCAAGTGTTAACTTTCCTTGTGTAAGACCATAACACGTAACCTTTCATTGTGTACGACCCTGCCGCGATATCATGCATTTTTCGTAAACGTTCAATGAGGCGTCTCCTGCCAGGATTACCTTTTTATAGTAAAATTTTCGTTAACCTCTTCAGCAGCTAACAAATATATCGAATTATTTAGTTGAACCTGTTCAAGTTTAGCATTTCTCTTCAGCCATGCGAGACTTTTTCACATTCAGTATTCATCTTTTTGGTCTGAATTATAGTACGAACAGGATTCAAAATTCGACTGCTACCATATTAGCACAATTAAACTTACAAGTAGATGTATTTTGTGCTGACATATCGACACAGGTGACCAGTCACTCATGTACTACGATGATACGAGAACTTTCATTAGATAAGGTAAACTCTAACTGCATTGAGCAGTCATTTATAGTAGAATACCTTGTATAAGGCTAACCTAGACATGCGGGGCTCTGTCTAGGAGGACTTATATTTCCATAGCTGCTTTTCGGACCATCTCTCTTCCTCTCCCAGTGGAATGGGTAGGCTACTGGTAGATACCAGCATCCAATGAAACAAGAGAGCTCGTGTAGCCATTCCCACAGACTTGGGCTTTACATAGATTCTGTCAGTACCGAGTAATAGAACGCATGCTGGTGGCCAGAATGTGTATCTTATAACTAAACGGAAAAAGGGAGCTTTGAGAAAATTTCACCTTTTTGCGTACAAAAAGTGTTAGAGGGAATCTCTGGAAGCTTAAAATCTGTCAAGCGCTTGGAAAATGGGGCCCTGTTGGTAGAAACATCCAATTCTCAACAAGTGAAGAATATCCAGAAAGCTCAGTGCCTCGGGGAGTATGCAATAAAAAGTGAACTGCGCAACACTTTAAACCATAGCAACGGTGTTGTCACTTGAGTGACCTACTTGACATTCCTCGAGAAGAACTGAAAGCTGAGAGGTCGCAGTAAGGCATTCTTGATGTACAGAACATAATGAAACGGATGGATGGTGATCTCGTAAAATAAGATTCATTTATACTGACTTTCCGCAGCACAAAACTTCCAGAGCATGTTAAGTCTGGCTTCCTCCACCTCAGTGTGCGGCCTTATCTTCCTAATCCGATGCACTATTTTACATGCCAGCGCTTCGAGCACACCACCTCAGGCTGTAAGGGAGCAGCCACTTGTGACCAATGTGGTAAAGCCACCCATGAAGGTGTTTGTTGTGCATCTCCTATAAAATGTGTAAACTGCTCTGGCGATCATCCTGTCTCGAGTAGGTATTGCAGTGTCTTTCTTGAAAAAAAGGAAGTTACAGAAATCAAAAAACTAAATCTATCTCGTATGGAGAGGCCAAAAAGATCTGTAAGGCCATGCAACTGCCGAAGTTTGCTACCTCCTTTGCGACTACTCTTGAACAACCAGTTCAGACCGCTGCTGCTACCCAAACAGAGGTTTAATGTCAGCAGTAGCACCTACATTTGCCAGTGCACTTGTGCCGCCGCAATTCCTTCAAAGCCTACTCACAAAACATTAGACAAGTCGGTTCCCACTAACGTTGTAGAGCTCCCTGCTCCTCCATAGGTTACGTCTGGTCCACGTCCAGCAGTGCCACTATTGCCGCCGCGATTTTGGCTCCAAAGTCTACCCATGGTAAAAAATCGAAAGCCAGGCGTCCACCACCGTCATTGTTGGGGAGTAAACAGTCTGATGATGTCAACGTTCTACTGTCTTACGTCTCTCTTGAATCATTGGTAGAACTAATAGAGCCGGCCGCTGTGGCCGAGCGGTTCTATGTGCTTCAGTCCGGAACCATGCTGCTGCTATGGTCGCAGGTTTGAATCCTGCCTCAGGCATGGCTGTGTGTGATGTTCTTATGTTAAGTTAGGTCTAAGTAGTTCTAAGGCTAGGGGACTGATGGTCTCAGATGTTAAGTCTCATAGTGCTTAGAGCCATTTCAACCATTTGAACTAATGGAGCCTGATGTCGAACTTGGGCAATCATCTCACCCCACCCCCTCCCCATTAGGGGCTCCACTCCCCGGCGTGAAGACAGGATGAAAGTACAACCCCACGATAGATGTTACAGTGGAACATTAATGGGTTCAGGTCACATATGAAGGGACTGAAACCACTAGAAGAGGAACACCTTCTGTGCCTGTGTTTACACGAATCACATTTTAAAGCCGCTGACTCCACTGTGCTACTTGGCTGTACCTCTCACAGAAAGGATGACAGGGCACAGAGCCCAGGGAGGTGTGCTGTGTTTGTGAATAACATGCCTCACTCCTCTGCTCTCCACCTGGCTACCGACCTCCAAGCAGTTGCTGTCGGAATTCATGGGTGTTGGTGGATCACTGTTTGCTCGCTGTATCTCCCTCCCAAGATGCAATCGTTTCTGAAGCTCTCATAGATCTTGTGGAACAACTCCCACAACGTCAATGCCCCTCATGTTTTATGGGTCTCGACGTCTTTTTGCCCTTGGGGTCGGTTTTGGAGAACCTCATGACTTATCACGAGCTATGCATTCGCAACAAAGGTACTCACACTCATTTCTGTACTGCTACTGTGTCATTCTCAGCCATCGACCTCTCTTTCTGTTCTCCAGCTCTCACAGACTCTATTCAATAGAAAGTCTTTGATGACCTTTATTCCAGTGACCGCTTCCCACTCTACATTCACCTTCTGGATGGAGCACTATCTGAGGAGTTAACTGGACACTTTTCAGTCAATTAGCTGTATTTGAACATTGCAACAGCGTTCAGGAATGCGTGAACCATATCACACAAGTGATCCACCATGCCGCTGCTTATCCATCGCAACGTCCTCAGTTCATCTTAGGCCGTTCAGTCATCCGGAACAGGCGTGTGGCTCCTTAACGATTTAAAAGTCGGCCTACAGCAGACATCCTCATTGTTTTTCGGTCCACAAGAGCCAAAGCCCGACGCAAGCTCGGAAAGGTTATGGCAAGCGTTCCTGGACTCCATCAACCATTCCCAAGGTATTGGAGGCCATCAGGAAGATTTCTGGTAAACGCAGTCATTCACCACAGCAGCAGTGGGGTGTCTCCAAACAGCACCTGGAGACATCGCTCTAGTGCTGCCAGAAACTACTGCAAACCCCGGCCAGAATCCAGCGTTTCGTCGCTGCCGTGCGACTGTAGAGAGGGGAAAATTGGACTTCAGATGCAAATATTCCGAGAGCTACTATTATCCTTTTTCCATTTGGGAGCTGGAATCAGCCCTTTCTGAGACTTGTGATACTGCACCCAGTCACGACCAGATCCGGTACTGCAAGCTTCGAAATTCGCCAGCAGCATCAAAGGAAGTACTCCTGAATGTTTTAATCTGATATGGTAGACAGGTAATTTCCCCAACTCGTGGAGACAGGCAATTCTGATACCCCTCTACAAACCAGGAAAGGACCGCACATGTCCCAGTAGCCATCGGAATGTCGCCGTAACAAGCAGTGTAGGAAAGACCCTGGAGCGAATGGTGAACCGTCGTCTGGTTTGGCTGTTAAAGTCCAGGCAACTCCATAGCCACTCTCAGTGTGGATACCGGAGATTTAGGTCCACTGTCGACCACTTGACCCTGCTGGAGGCGGCTATTCAGCAGGCTTTCCTACGTAAACATCACTGTATTGGCATATTCTTCGATATCATACAGGTGTACGATACCACTTGGAAACTGCATCAATGGGATTTTCACCGCCACCTTCCCGTCTTCGTACTGTCTTTCATGTCTCAGAGGTTTTCCAGGGCATAGTCGGTAATTCGTCATCAGGTGCATCAGGAAAGCATTTTAAGTATTACCATCTTGGCCATAACTGTAAACAGTACCAGGTCTACAGTAACGATTCCCGTATGGTACTCCTTATTTGTGGACGATTTTGCTGTTTTCTGTTTCTTCTCCAGTGTTGCCACAGCGAGCCGTCAGTTGCCACTTACAGTGCCGAAATTAGAAGAGTGGGCTGCAAAGAAGGGTCGTATTTTTAATTTATCTGCCTTGCATAAGAGGGACAATGTCCTACATTTTCGAGACTCAGTGAGGTTTCTGGGCCTCATTTTTCATTCCATATTGTCGTGGTTTCCACACTTGAGAGAGCTGAAAGCCATAACACTGATAGCACTGATGATTTTAAAGTGCCTTAGCCTCAGGTATTGGGGAGCAGTCATCTCCAGTTCTCGTGGGCTTTCGTGTGTTTACGGCTGGACTACAGGTGCACAATGTATGGATCGGCGAGGCCGTCTTATCTGAAGATCATTGACACCGTCCACCATGAGGCGCTTGCGATGGGGCGGTAAATAAGTTCACTTGAAGAGTTCACACGAATGTGCATATACAAATGTTCGCTAAAAATGTTAGTGCAAATTTTGGCTCTCACTTAAGTCTTAAGGGATGATTTTCACACTTGGTGGATTAGTACACTATTCCACACCCGCCCATTAGTTATAGGTTTTGAATTAATATTCATGAGTACAGTTTATGCTAGGTAACAAAAATTAGGCATTTATTATAGCAAAATCAATTTTTCACGACACAGTTCAATCAATATTTATTGGCGTTGTCCTTTTCTTTCATACAATAAAATTAGCACTGGTGAGACGGTTTACAGTTTTACTTTAATAATAATTTGACTCCGAGCCCCGAATAGTAGTAATGTAGGCTGTTATAAACGAAAATTACTCAATTACAGTTTTGGCACGAAATCACAGATCGCCACATGTTCTCTTCGCCGATGTACACTCCTGGAAATTGAAATAAGAACACCGTGAATTCATTGTCCCAGGAAGGGGAAACTTTATTGACACATTCCTGGGGTCAGATACATCACATGATCACACTGACAGAACCACAGGCACATAGACACAGGCAACAGAGCATGCACAATGTCGGCACTAGTACAGTGTATATCCACCTTTCGCAGCAATGCAGGCTGCTATTCTCCCATGGAGACGATCGTAGAGATGCTGGATGTAGTCCTGTGGAACGGCTTGCCATGCCATTTCCACCTGGCGCCTCAGTTGGACCAGCGTTCGTGCTGGACGTGCAGACCGCGTGAGACGACGCTTCATCCAGTCCCAAACATGCTCAATGGGGGACAGATCCGGAGATCTTGCTGGCCAGGGTAGTTGACTTACACCTTCTAGAGCACGTTGGGTGGCACGGGATACATGCGGACGTGCATTGTCCTGTTGGAACAGCAAGTTCCCTTGCCGGTCTAGGAATGGTAGAACGATGGGTTCGATGACGGTTTGGATGTACCGTGCACTATTCAGTGTCCCCTCGACGATCACCAGTGGTGTACGGCCACTGTAGGAGATCGCTCCCCACACCATGATGCCGGGTGTTGGCACTGTGTGCCTCGGTCGTATGCAGTCCTGATTGTGGCGCTCACCTGCACGGCGCCAAACACGCATACGACCATCATTGGCACCAAGGCAGAAGCGACTCTCATCGCTGAAGACGACACGTCTCCATTCGTCCCTCCATTCACGCCTGTCGCGACACCACTGGAGGCGGGCTGCACGATGTTGGGGCGTGAGCGGAAGACGGCCTAACGGGGTGCGGGACCGTAGCCCAGCTTCATGGAGACGGTTGCGAATGGTCCTCGCCGATACCCCAGGAGCAACAGTGTCCCTAATTTGCTGGGAAGTGGCGGTGCGGTCCCCTACGGCACTGCGTAGGATCCTACGGTCTTGGCGTGCATCCGTGCGTCGCTGCGGTCCGGTCCCAGGTCGACGGGCACGTGCACCTTCCGCCGACCACTGGCGACAACATCGATGTACTGTGGAGACCTCACGCCCCACGTGTTGAGCAATTCGGCGGTACGTCCACCCGGCCTCCCGCATGCCCACTATACGCCCTCGCTCAAAGTCCGTCAACTGCACATACGGTTCACGTCCACGCTGTCGCGGCATGCTACCAGTGTTAAAGACTGCGATGGAGCTCCGTATGCCACGGCAAACTGGCTGACACTGACGGCGGCGGTGCACAAATGCTGCGCAGCTAGCGCCATTCGACGGCCAACACCGCGGTTCCTGGTGTGTCCGCTGTGCCGTGCGTGTGATCATTGCTTGTACAGCCCTCTCGCAGTGTCCGGAGCAAGTATGGTGGGTCTGACACACCGGTGTCAATGTGTTCTTTTTTCCATTTCCAGGAGTGTATACCTTGTAATTCGTACTCACACACTTCCAGTTCACCAAATACATTCATTCACACTTGCACTATTACTCAATACTCTTAGTCGAAATAAATCAACGCGAAAAAAATTCTCACTCAAACGACCACATAGGCCACCCAAAAGTGGGGCTTGCTCGCCACCTACTGGCTCCGCGACTGCTGAACGACTGACCAACGACTGCCATTGGGCAAGATGGCGGCTGGCTTATATAGGCCAATCTCACCAGTTAAGGTTACAAATTTTGATAGATACACCATTGGAACCGCGCTAAAAGTACATCTCATTTACCATTTTACATTAATTTCTAGGATTAGTCTATCACCATAAATCAAGTTTTAGTTCTTGGAAAATTTCGCCACTTAGCGCAAATTTGTTTGTTTACATCTGTGCTGCAAAGTTTTAACATAGAACTGCATATAGCACCGTTTTTAGACGTAATCTATAGCGATCTACGCATTGCGCTGCTCAAAATCTTCATATCTATAATAATTAATTAATTATGGGTTATAAATGGTAATAATAATTTGCAAACAATGAAAACTATTGCAAGTTAAGTGTATAGTATAACTTAACTAGTTTAATATACGTGTGATGCCACCCAAAATATTATATAGTGCTGTTCTTTACGTCATGAATTTTCTATTGAATTTTATATACAATTTTCCCTCTAACTTTGTTTATTGCTCTTTACGGGCTTAATTATTTATGAATCTTAACATATTACCACGGCACTCGATCCGCTATGACGAAAAGTGACTTGAAATAAAGATCGATCTTGCAGAAGGTGCATATTGCTGACTACAGTCCACTGCCGCATCGCTCTTCACCGTAAGTGACGTAGTTTTCGAGTAATGCCGAAAAACCAAACAAAGCCCCAACCTGCGGGCCACGTGACCGCCCGGCGGCGGAGACATCCCACCGACCGTTGCAAATCTCGCGCTAGCGCGCCACACGTTTCCGTGAATCGCGCACCATGTCGCGCGCTCGCTCTCCACGAAGCAATCCTTGCATACTAGACCTATTCACCTACTAACTGGGGTTTGTACCGTCACACGCTTTTGCTGGCTACGGGTGCTTATAGGACCAGCCTCATACTCAGCCTCTTTGCTGAGGCCATGGAAGCGACAGTTACATTCGAGTGTCAGCTCCTCATGGTGCATCAGGTGTGTAAGTTCCTTGCAGTTCCAACGTCATCTGCATGCCATACTGCTTCTTTTCCGCCTCTGGAGTGCCGTTTCACCAACCGTCCACGAACCACAATGCAATTTGAGATCCATGTGCAACGTGTGCTGGAGTCACTCGGAATGGTGCAAGTACAACCCCTAATCCAGGGTTTTAACCGTCTGTCGCTGTGGTTACTGGAGAGGCCCAGAATAATTTCAGATTTGGTGCAGTACAGGAGCGATTTCACTCCCGCTTCCGTTTTTAATGCGTTATTTTCTGACATTATATCTAAGCACCACAACTATGTAGCTGTTTTAGTGAATGGATTGCAACAAGGGGATCCTGTTGGTGGCTCTGGTGCTTTCCTGGATCATGTCCTCAATGGCAACTGCCTCATGGCTTTACTGTCTTTGATGCAGAATTATATGCGATTTTGTGAGTACTGGAGATGAGACGTTCTTCCAGTACTACATTTTCTTGTCTGTTCCGATTCCCTGAGTGCGTTTCACTCGCTGGCACGTTTGTACCCAGCAGATAAAGTAGTCCAGACTATCCAGGATGCCCTCCTCCAACTACAACGACTGGGGAAACATGTGCCTTTCTGCTGGGTACCAGGGCACATGGGAATTGCGTGGAACTAAAGGGCTGAGCTAGCAGCAAAGGAAGAGTGTCTTGACCCTCAGGTATGTCAGTGTGACATCCCCCTGAAAGTTGTTACCTCGCTCTTGAGCTCCAGATTCTTGTGTCGGTGGGAGGATGAGTGGCTGGAAGTGACGGACAATAAGCTCCGTGTAGTAAAGCCCACAAAGCGGCCGTGGTGTACTTCATTCCGGCCACCTACACGGGATGAGGTTCTCCTTACTCGTCTTCGCACAGGTCACAGCCCAATGACGCACGGCTTCTTGCTCCGGCGAGAGGACCCTCCAATGTGGTGACACTTGGGGCGTCCGGATCACTGTGCGCCACATTTTATTGGACTGCGTATAATTTTTCGACCAGCTGACGGCCGCTGATTTGCCGACGGATCTGCAATCTATTTTAGATAATGATCAAATGAATGTGGTTAGCGTTTTAAAGTTTTGCGAATTGTCCAACGTTTTTATCACGATTTTAGGGAGGTGGATTTAGTATATTCACAGGGTGACTGGCTCGCGCATATTTTATCTAAGTGGTAAGCCAGTGACATTTTCCTGTGCCTTGCTTTTAGCCCCTTTCTCGTTTTACTTGTGTTTTAGCCTGCTGAACAGCACCTTCTATTCTTTCCCGTTGTCTTAGCATGTATGATAACATTTTAATAATTTTTTCCACATTCGTTGCTTTTAATGTGTGTAAAGGCGCTGATAACGCCGCCTTTGAACGTCCGTAAGCACCACACGAGCGCACACACACACACACACACACACACACACACACACACACACACACACTGTAAGAAGGCTGTTTATGTTTTCTTATTGGCAACGTTACGTAGCGCTCTGTATGAAAATCACTGGCTGTGCTGTGTGCAGTCTGTGGCTGGTTTCCATTGTTGTCGGCTATTGTAGTGTTGGGCAGCTGGACGTTAACAGCGCGTAGCGTTGCGCAGTTGGAGGTGAGCCGCCAGCAGTGGTGAATGTGGGGAGAGAGATGGCGGAGTTTTGAAATTTGTAAGACAGGATGTCATGAACTGCTATATATATTATGACTACTAAGGTAAATATATTGTTTGTTCTCTATTAAAATCTTTCATTTGCTAACTACGCCTATCAGTAGTTAGTGCCTTGCGTAGTTTGAATTTTTTATTTAGCTGGCAGTAGTGGCGCTCGCTGTATTGCAGTAGTTCGAGTAACGAAGATTTTTGTGAGGTAAGTGATTTGTGAAAGGTATAGGTTAATGTTGGTCAGGGCCATTCTTTTGTAGGGATTATTGAAAGTCAGATTGCGTTGCGCTAAAAAATATTGTATGTCAGTAATTTTTCAAAGGGGACGTTTCATATGTCGACCCTTAGCCGAGGATACCTCACTGGAATCTTCTGATTTTTTCTTGTAGTTTGTGTAATTAGTGTAGCTTTAGTTTATTGCTAGCGCGTAATTGTAGAGAGAATCTCCTTTGTAGTTGCAGTCTTTCATTGTTGTACAGTAAAACAGTTGTGGCATGCATGTAAATGTGCACCAAGTATTTCGCAGCTGCGCTTGCAATTAACGAGATATCATTTTCAATGCTATGTTAATGTGTTTTCTTATTGTGCTCTTCAAATTGTGCTTTTCTGTGTTGTCGTGTGAAATATTGTGACAATAATAGCGTGTGAAAAACCTAATACTAGGCTCCAAAGTAAACTGAGAAATGACAGTGAAGACAAAAGCAGTGTGTTAGCGCCACCGAGTAATGAATTAACTAATGTTCAAAGTAGTAATTTGGTAATTGTGCATAGGGAAACAGAGCGGGCGGCAAACAATGGTGTAGACAGTGAAACAATTAGTGAACAGGGAAGCATTATCGATCGATCGGTCGGCAACAACCCGCCTCAGGAATCGGGAATGACAGGACACAATTTTGCAAATACTGCAGATTCAGGTTTTGGGTCCTCACCGTTTTCTCAAATAAGTCAAGACACATTTTCTGCTTGTCAAAATGTGAATGTTGCCGGTGCAACTTCACTGCCGGAAAGCACTGAGGAACATGTTTCAGACACCAGTGCATTGTTATTACAGTTAATGCAACAAGTGGGACAAAGGCTACAAAAGTTAGACACAATGGAACAAAATCTTCAAATGTTAGACACAACGCTTGAACAAAATCAGAAACAAATGGAACAAAATCTTCAAAAGTTAGACACCACACTTGAACAAACACGTGAAGATTTAACTACTGAGTTACATAAAATCGAATCGAAATGTCAAAAAGTCTGTAATGACGTAAAAACACAAATTTGTGAGCATTTCCAACCTATTTTTTCGCGTCATGAAAATGCATTACAGAATCACGAAGCAGCCATAAAGGAACTGCAAACTGTAGTTCATGAAAATCACGACACCTTGCAAGCTAAAATTGACTCAGTTGCATCTACCGATTCGGTTACGCCGGCCAGTGTGGCCGTGCGGTTAAAGGCGCTTCAGTCTGGAACCGCATGACCGCTACGGTCGCAGGTTCGAATCCTGCCTCGGGCATGGATGTGTGTGATGTACTTAGGTTAGTTAGGTTTAATTAGTTCTAAGTTCTAGGCGACTGATGACCTCAGAAGTTAAGTCGCATAGTGCTCAGAGCCATTTTGATTCGGTTACGCAACTTGCAAAAACTCGGGAAAACTTAAAGGACACAGTAGATACTCCGAAAATAGGTTCAGAAAGACACATGGAGGAAATTAGTTCATTATCAGACAAAGTAGTTGAACTTTCGGATCAGCTAAATAATTTATCTACGAAGGTAGATGAAAATCTGAATGACACAAAACTGGTAGTCTTTAATGACACAGGCGAGTGCGAACAAATTAGGAAATTCAAACAAAATCAGAATCAAATTAATACGCAACACCAAAGAGAAATTCGGAAAGTACAAGATCAGTTGACACAGGTAATACAGGAATTACATATTTTAGAGGACACTCGCGCTCCAATACGGGAAGAGGGACATAGAAATACGGAACAGCCACAAAATAACAACTCAGGGCACTTTGGAAATTATGAAAGAAATTGGCAAGGTACACCGAATTTTGAGATGGAACCGCCGAAACGACGTAACAATGACCGACATGCGACTCGCCGACATGATGATTTTGACTATAAGCTGTTCATTACTACACGTAAATTCAAAACATTTAAGAATTCTGGCAACGACATTCATCCACAAGCATGGCTCCATCAATTCTCTCATTGTTTTTCTCCCAACTGGTCATTAGAGCACAGATTAGAATTTATGTGTGGCTATTTAGAGAATAGCCACACATGTGTGGCTATTAGAGAATCAGGGTTGTAAATACAAAATCAAAAAGGGGTAATGCAGGAGTAGGTTTAATAATGAATAAAAAAAAGGAGTGCGGGTTAGCTATTACAAACAGCATAGTGAACGCATTATTATGGCCAAGATAGACACAAAGCCCATGCCTACTACAGTAGTACAAGTTTATATGCCAACTAGCTCTGCAGATGATGAAGAAATTGATGAAATGTATGACGAGACAAAATAAATTATTCAGGTAGAGAAGGGAGACGAAAATTTAATATTCATGGGTGACTGGAATTCGTCAGTAGGAAAAGGGAGAGAAGGAAACATAGTAGGTGAATATGGATTGGGGGGAAGAAATGAAAGAGGAAGCCGCCTTGTAGAATTTTGCACAGAGCATAACTTAATCATAGCTAACACTTGGTTCAAGAATCATAAAAGAAGGTTGTATACCTGGAAGAATCCTGGAGATACTAAAAGGTATCAGATAGAATATATAATGGTAAGTCAGAGATTTAGGAACCAGGTTTTAAATTGTAAGACATTTCCAGGGGCAGATGTGGATTCTGACCACAATCTATTGGTTATGAACTGCAGATTGAAACTGAAGAAACTGCAAAAAGGTGAGAATTTAAGGATATGGGGCCTGGATAAACTGAAAGAACCAGAGGTTGTAGAGAGTTTCAGGGAGAGCATAAGGGAACAATTGACAGGAATGGGGGAAAGAAATACAGTAGAAGAAGAATGGGTAGCTCTGAGGGATGAAGTAGTGAAGGCAGCAGAGGATCAAGTAGGTAAAAAGACGAGGGCTAATAGAAATCCTTGGGTAACAGAAGAAATATTGAATTTAATTGATGAAAGGAGAAAATATAAAAATGCAGTAAATGAAGCAGGCAAAATGGAATACAAACGTCTCAAAAATGAGATCGACAGGAAGTGCAAAATGGCTAAGCAGGGATGGCTAGAGGACAAATGTAAGGATGTAGAGGCTTGTCTCACTAGGGGTAAGAGAGATACTGCCTACAGGAAATTTAAAGAGACCTTTGGAGAGAAGAGAACCACTTGTATGAATATCAAGAGCTCAGATGGCAACCCAGTTCTAAGCAAAGAAGGGAAGGCAGAAAGGTGGAAGGAGTATATAGAGGGTTTATACAAGGGCGATGTACTTGAGGACAATATTATGGAAATGGAAGAGGATGTAGATGAAGATGAAATGGGAGATAAGATACTGCGTGAAGAGTTTGACAGAGCACTGAAAGACCTGAGTCGAAACAAGGCCCCGGGAGTAGACAACATTCCATTAGAACTACTGATGGCCTTGGGAGAGTTAGTCATGACAAAACGCTACCATCTGGTGAGCAAAATGTATGAGACAGGCGAAATACCCACAGACTTCAAGAAGAATATAATAATTCCAATCCCAAAGAAAGCAGGTGTTGACAGATGTGAAAATTACCGAACTATCAGTTTAATAGGTCACAGCTGCAAAATACCAACGCGAATTCTTTACAGACGAATGAAAAAAATTTTAAAAGCGGACCTCGGGGAAGATCCGTTTGGATTCTGTAGAAATGTTGGAACACGTGAGGCAATACTAACCTTACGACTTATCTTAGAAGAAAGATTAAGAAAAGGCAAACCTACGTTCCTAGCATTTGTAGACTTACAGAAAGCTTTTGACAACGTTAACTGGAATACTCTCTTTCCAATTCTGAAGGTGGCAGGGGTAAAATACTAGGAGCGAAAGGCTATTTACAATTTGTACAGAAACCAGATGGCAGTTATAAGAGTCGAGGGGCATGAAAGGGAAGCAGTGGTTGGGAAAGGAGTGAGACAGGGTTGTAGCCTCTCCCCGATGTTATTCAATCTGTATATTGAGCAAGCAGTAAAGGAAACAAAAGAAAAATTCGGAGTAGGTATTAAAATTCATGGAGAAGAAGTAAAAACTTTGAGGTTCGCCAATGACATTGTAATTCTGTCAGAGACAGCAAAGGACTTGGAAGAGCAGTTGAACGTAATGGACAGTGTCTTGACAGGAGGATATAAGATGCACATCAACAAAAGCAAAACGAGGAGAATGGAGTGTAGTCAAATTAAATCGGGTGATGCTGAGGGGATTAGATTAGGAAATGGGACACTTAAAGTAGTAAAGGAGTTTTGCTACACTCCTGGAAATTGAAATAAGAACACCGTGAATTCATTGTCCCAGGAAGGGGAAACTTTATTGACACATTCCTGGGGTCAGATACATCACATGATCACACTGACAGAACCACAAACACATAGACACAGGCAACAGAGCATTCACAATGTCGGCACTAGTACAGTGTATATCCACCTTTCGCAGCAATGCAGGCTGCTATTCTCCCATGGAGACGATCGTAGAGATGCTGGATGTAGTCCTGTGGAACGGCTTGCCATGCCATTTCCACCTGGCGCCTCAGTTGGACCAGCGTTCGTGCTGGACGTGCAGACCGCGTGAGACGACGCTTCATCCAGTCCCAAACATGCTCAATGGGGGACAGATCCGGAGATCTTGCTGGCCAGGGTAGTTGACTTACACCTTCTAGAGCACGTTGGGTGGCACGGGATACATGCGGACGTGCATTGTCCTGTTGGAACAGCAAGTTCCCTTGCCGGTCTAGGAATGGTAGAACGATGGGTTCGATGACGGTTTGGATGTACCGTGCACTATTCAGCGTCCCCTCGACGATCACCACTGGTGTACGGCCAGTGTAGGAGATCGCTCCCCACACCATGATGCCGGGTGTTGGCCCTGTGTGCCTCGGTCGTATGCAGTCCTGATTGTGGCGCTCACCTGCACGGCGCCAAACACGCATACGACCAGCATTGGCACCAAGGCAGAAGCGACTCTCATCGCTGAAGACGACACGTCTCCATTCGTCCCTCCATTCACGCCTGTCGCGACACCACTGGAGGCGGGCTGCACAATGTTGGGGCGTGAGCGGAAGACGGCCTAACGGTGTGCGGGACCGTAGCCCAGCTTCATGGAGACGGTTGCGAATGGTCCTCGCCCATACCCCAGGAGCAACAGTGTCCCTAATTTGCTGGGAAGTGGCGGTGCGGTCCCCTACGGCACTGCGTAGGATCCTACGGTCTTGGCGTGCATCCGTGCGTCGCTGCGGTCCGGTCCCAGGTCGACGGGCACGTGCACCTTCCGCCGACCACTGGCGACAACATCGATGTACTGTGGAGACCTCACGCCCCACGTGTTGAGCAATTCGGCGGTACGTCCACCCGGCCTCCCGCATGCCCACTATACGCCCTCACTCAAAGTCCGTCAACTGCACATACGGTTCACGTCCACGCTGTCGCGGCATGCTACCAGTGTTAAAGACTGCGATGGAGCTCCGTATGCCACGGCAAACTGACTGACACTGACGGCGGCGGTGCACAAATGCTGCGCAGCTAGCGCCATTCGACGGCCAACACCGCGGTTCCTGGTGTGTCCGCTGTGCCGTGCGTGTGATCATTGCTTGTACAGCCCTCTCGCAGTGTCCAGAGCAAGTATGGTGGGTCTGACACACCGGTGTCAATGTGTTCTTTTTTCCATTTCCAGGAGTGTATTTAGGGAGTAAAATAACTGATGATGGTCGAAGTAGAAAGGATATAAAATGTAGACTGGCAATGGCAAGGAAATCGTTTCTCAAGAAGAGAAATTTGTTAACATCGAGTATAGATTTAAGTGTCAGGAAGTCGTTTCTGAAAGTATTTGTATGGAGTGTAGCCATGTATGGAAGTGAAACATTGATAATAAATAGTTTGGACAAGAAGAGAATAGAAGCTTTCGAAATGTGATGGTACAGAAGAATGCTGAAGATAAGGTGGGTAGATCACATAACTAATGAGGAGGTATTGAATAGGATTCTGGAGAAGAGAAGTTTGTGGCACAACTTGTCTAGAAGAAGGGATCGGTTGGTAGGACATGTTTTGAGACATCAAGGGATCACAAATTTAGCATTGGAGGGCAGAGTGGAGGGTAAAAATCGTAGAGGGAGACCAAGAGATCAATACACTAAGCAGATTCAGAAGGAAGAAGGTTGCAGTAGGTACTGGGAGATGAAGAAGCTTGCACAAGCTAGAGTAGCATGGAGAGCTGCATCAAACCAGTCTCAGGACTGAAGACCACAACAACAACAACAATTTAGAGAATGAACCAGCTGTAAGAATGCGTTCGGTCATTCACGCCTGCCACAGTGAAGGAGAATTTTATCATGCCTTCCTCTCAGCATACTGGTCCCTAGCTACACAATACTGAGTAAAACATGGCATCATAATGATGAAACATTTCGAACAATCTGAATTTTCCAGTCTTGTGAAATATTTTGAAGACATGTTGCACAAGAATCAGTACCTGTCAAACCCATACAGCCCCTCAGAACTCATCCGCATTTGCTTAATCAAATTGCCTGAACATTTACGACATATTATTTTGGCAGGACGTTGCAAAGACGACATTGAAGCTTTTCGGGGACTCTTACAAGAATTAAAAATTGACACTGACAATCGCGGAACGGTAAAACAGGAACACAACAGTTACAGGTCACATCCGTCGCAATTCCGCGATGAAAGAAATAATAACTGACACGACAAGGCTATTCTCACAACACAAATCGTGACCAAAACAGACACCACCCGTATGACAACCATTGGCAGAGTAGTAATAATTACAGGGATAGATCACCTCTCCACGGTAGTGAATATAACAGATACAATCATAGAAACAGCCAATATGGCAACCAGAACTATTATTATCACGGGAGACAGAATAACTTCAGACGCAACGGTCCACCGTGCAGTGATAATTCAGGGAGAAATTCTCCACCACTTAACCGACAAGAAAGAAATTACAGGAACTACCGAAATGACGACAGACGATATAATCGTAACGACAGATTTGAATTGCATCAGAACTGGCGAGATTCAAACAGAGCAGGGCACTCTTGACAAGGTGAATTTGTAGAAGTTAGGCCTCCTAATCCCAATAACGACGCGCGCCAACAAAGGGACAGACAATGACTCGCACCGCAGGCAGCCACGTGCGCCGGCTGGCTGGGAGAAAAATAACATAGCTAACCTTGAGCAAAATTCCAGTATTCTTTACCGACGTATCGCATGATAATTACGTTCAAGTTGAAACTCTGAGTACTGTGAAGAGTAAAGGTTTACACCACATTTCAAATGTAAAACCGTTTATTGAAAGATAATCTGCTTTATAACTTAGTCTTTGCCATAAAATTTTTCACTTCACGTTACTAGTATGCTTTGTCAGACTTAGAAACTGTTAACATGCAATAATGTTTTGAAGTTCACTATCCAGTCTAGAACCTAAGGAACATATTTAGACAGTATATACGAGTGCATTGTTATAGTGAACAGACGACACAGTGTTATTGTGTGTGTACATTCTTTCTTGTTAGTTGCATGATTACGTAACGACTATAAGGCTGACATACTTAGAAATATACTGGCACTGCTAATGACATTTTCATGCAACATTTTGGTTTACTTGAAAAGACATTCTTTATTTGAAATACTTTCTGTGGTATTAAAGATGACTTAGTATTTGGTTTCTTTGACAGCTACACAATTATATCATGACGCTACTAATGTGTGACACAATTTACATTGTTGCTTTTGTGCTGTATCTGCTTTGTATCTGCACAGTTTTTCTGAATTCTTCTGGAAAGTAAAACAAGTTTTAGTAGTAACTTTTGTGGTATAACTACAATGAGACAGCCTTTTTCGTATCACAACAATACGTTACATTATAGTACTTTCTTGATCACGGTAAGGTACATAATAACTACGATATCTATACGCAAAGCATTTCACTTGCGTTTATGATGAAGTAAGTACATTGACTTCAGCAGAACTTTGCTTACAGAGGACGATAACTACGACAGTTCCACAGAATTATCTTACAGCAAGACGCACATTCAGCGCTACAGGAGACGCATTTGAGTGATTAATTTTGTACTTAAACCATTTATTTTTCAAGATTTTTCAATTACAATGAAAGTTTTCCATGATACATTTCATTCCATTTCTGTAATCTATAACACCTGAGGGTATAATTACATTAATCCTCAGGGGGTACGCTTACTTTGTGTACCATGTGTTTGGCAAGCACAAGGAGCCCTAGCTAATATGGTATCTGCTTATACAACTTTACACATCAGCACCATATTTCTCTAACACATAAATTACACAGCTATCTGATCATTTAACTGAGAGATAAACATTTTTTTTACTACATCAATGACACATGTTTACATAATTACACAGTTGGATAACTTCACACTTATGAAATTGTATTTTGTCTGTACTTTGTGAACTGTTCATACTTTTCGGAACCGTTGTGGTGCTATGAGAGCTTTGAATGATGTATTTGGTATGGGATCATGATTTTTAAAGTACGTTGGAGGTAGATGACACTGTTGAAATGAGCAGAGGTTTTTTATTTAGGTTTTGACATTATTGCAGAAAGCTACGACGTTTTTGAGATTTGACTGAGGTGTTATGATGTTCTTATTACGATGACTATGTGTATTATGCTGTTGCGGTATGTTTATGATCAATAAGCTGATGCTATATGTGGAATTTGATTATGCTACGTATTTGTTATGATGAAATATTGAAGAAGTGTCGACAAATATGTATATGTGTAATAAGGTAAGGAATAATGAGTAGTGGTTAGGGACTATGGTTTGTGAAAAAGGTTGTTGGAAACCAAGAATCGTACTTTAAGAGTTATGAAATGTATGTAAATGCGTGAATGTATTACAATGCCGATGAAAATTTGTTGGACACTGTTATATCAATAGGATTTTGTTTCTACAGATTTGTAACGCAAATTCTTGACCTGTGAAATTTTTTATATGAGACTGCCACTGTAGCGCAAACTGGTGTCGTAAATATTTCGGTAAGAAAGTTAAGTGACCACTTGCACGTAATGTGTTGTGGGCACCCAGCTGCGCGACAATCGCCTGGAAAAAAGCCATTTGTGTGTGCCTTTCAGAGGCACAGGTGGAGAAAAAAAAAGAGGCCATTAACCTCGCTATTAACATTCCTTTGTAGAAAGCATCGCAAATACGACACCCTCAAACTTGAAAACATGAATACACTGTAGAGTTCTTAATTTATAATATTTATTGAAATGAAATGATGAGAAACATTTCATGTCTATTGTCTTGCTAGTTGAAAGATTGTTTACTGCATTATGAAATGCCATATGGCTAGTGAATGACGTTTCATGCCTTGCTTTGCCTATTTTGTTTAATATCTAGTTCCTAGCTGCACTGCAGCATTGGTTAAAATAAAATTTTATAGATGTACTAATATAAATATTTTATGCCTACAGATCCAATAAAAATTAACTTTATGATGGATGTACTCCAAAAAAATGAGGGAGCACAAAAAGACATTTACCTTCACAGGAACTGCATTCATAATTTTCTTTTAAAGTACTTGGTAATTTATTTTGTAGAATAAGTTGTGGTGCACCACTTTAATGACATAGACATTAAGATGTGAATATACATTTCCCTTATCTGCATTGTTGTCTTTAGTGTACTATTTTTTCTGCTTGAGCTATGTCATGTTTAGATATAAGTTATTGCATTTGCTGCTGCTGTTTGTCAGGCATAGTGCTACTAAATTTCACTTTACATTACTCTGTTAAGCCAGTTTTACTACGAATTTATTTTACTTGTTTGGTCCGCATTGCCTTATATTAGTTGTAATATTGCATTTGCTTTGCTAATTTATGCTGCTTGCTTTGCCTTTTGTATTTTTTATCATTGCTTTTTGTGTTAATTGTTTTGTGCTGCTGCATTACCTCGTCCCTTAGTTTAGCATCTGAGCTCGGTAGATTTAAGTTAGCTTAAAATGGGGTAGGCTATATAAGAGAACGAGTTGTGATGAATGGAAAGAAATGCATTGAGAAGCTAAAAGAAAATGGTTGGCCAAAAAAGTATTTAAAAGAGGATATGAACAAAAAAGTAGGGTTAGGGACAAAAGGTTTAGGTAGGATTTTCTTGGAAATAAATGATGAGGTAAGATAATGGAAAATAAATAATGAGGTAAGAAACATGTGAACATATAAATATAGAAAGCATGTTTGTATAGGATTTTTTGGTGGAAACAAATGTTGAAATAAGACGAAAGATCTATGGAATGAAGTTTTAGGTTGGACTGCAGTACCAAATGTTACACTGAAAACAAACCCTGCCCTTTCCTCTTGTGTTATTCTGCTATGTGTTTGTGTACTCTTGTATATTTGTGTTTTTCCTGTCTTTATGTGTTTAGCTGATATGAGTTATGTTGTGGAATTTTTCTAATAATATGTTATTTTCTTTGTAAAGATGTTTAGACATTATTTATTCTGTTCTGTTTTAAGGCCCATGTGTGAAATTAATGTTTCGAAAACTATTCTGATTATTTTATATATTCACTTATGTCATAATTCCTGTAACACTGATGTATATGTTTATTTCTATTCTTTTGTAAAGCCTGCATTACCACAAATGTTATCTGTATTGTTATGTTCTTTAATGATGTATTTTGCACCTTTTTTATTGTATTCTTATGTTATAAAATTGTAATTGGCACCAGTTCATCAAATTAAGTAACTTGTAAGTTCCATTTCACTGCACACGTTTCTGTTGGTCATATTACATGGACACTATGTGAGAAGTAGGGACTGATAGTGTTTGCACGTGTGTTAATAATTCAGCAAGGGACTGGTTAACAGCATTGCTGGTTCTAAGGCCAATTAGATAAAAAAAAACTTTGTGAGTGCACAAGTGGTGGTTTATGGACTTGCTATATTCTCCGCATGTCTCTTCGTTGGTGATTGTGCACCTGCACAGTCACAACAGATGGCTGCTGGCCATCTCTACAAGGACTACAGTGGGTCTGCTCTGTGATGACCTACCTACCAATATTCTTCAAAACGTCGAATGACTCTGCTGTGGGTTTGCTCTGTTGTGGCCCATTACCTGTCAGCATGTCAAGAGTCAGCACTGTCTTTCCGTTGGAAGGACAACACTACTTCTTCAAGACTGCATGGAAATCCACTACTTCCGTGTGCATTGTCTTTTACTGCTGCTCAGACTTTGAGAAAAGAAACGGCAGTTTTACTGTGATGAATGATCAGGACTGTCTTTATGGACTGTGAGAAAATTTTAGCTTTTGACCAACATTGTATTAATAAGTGTCTGCATTTTATATCTTTCTTACTGTAATTATGAAAAATTTTTTCAAACCTGTATTGGCCACTGCCCAAAACAATTTGTAAAATTTTTTGTGGGAAGCGTGGTGGTTATGTAAGTAGGCTGTTTATGTTTTCTTATTGGCAACGTTACGTAGCGCTCTGTATGAAAATCACTGGCTGTGCTGTGTGCAGTGTGTGGCTGGTTTGCATTGTAGTCGGCTATTGTAGTGTTGGGCAGCAGGACGTTAACAGCGCGTAGCGTTGCGCAGTTGGAGGTGAGCCGCCAGCAGTGGTGGATGTGGGGAGAGAGATGGCGGAGTTTTGAAATTTGTTACACTGGATGTCATGAACTGCTATATATATTATGACTATTAAGGTAAATATATTGTTTGTTCTCTATTAAAATCTTTCATTTGCTAACTATGCCTATCAGTAGTTAGTGCCTTCAGTACTTTGAATCTGTTATTTAGCTGGCAGTAGTGGCGCTCGCTGTATTGCAGTAGCTTGAGTAGCGAAGATTTTTGTGAGGTAAGTGATTTGTGAAAGGTATAGGTTAATGTTAGTCAGGGCCATTCTTTTGTAGGGATTATTGAAAGTCAGATTGCGTTGCGCTAACAAATATTGTGCGTCAGTAATTTTTCAAAGGGAACGTTTCAACACACACACACACACACACACACACACACACACACTTTATAGCAGTGCGCCCACGCCAGTACTACGCAGCGTTTGGTCCTGTGCTTAACATTTAAAACGTCATATCTCCTGAACTACAAGTAATACAGTCATATAATATTGTAGGTCCATTCAGCGACATATGTTGGTGTTGTCTGCAAAATTTATTGGGAATAGAGTTAATAGCAAAGAAGTATTAAAATTTAAAAATCATACGTGATGCTTATAGAAATAATAAATTACACTACTGGCCCTTAAAATTGCTACACCACGAAGATGACGTGCTACAGACGCGAAATTTAACCGACAGGAAGAAGATGCTGTGATATGCAAATCATTAGCTTTTCAGAGCATTCACACAAGGTTGGCACCGGTGGCGACACCTACAACGTGCTGACATGAGGAAAGTTTCCAACCGATTTCTCATACACAAACAGCAGTTGACCGGCGTTGTCTGGTGAAACGTTGTTGTGATGCCTCGTGTAAGGAGGACAAATGCGTACCATCACGTTTCCGACTTTGATAAAGGTCGGACTGTAGCCTATCGCGATTGCGGTTTATCGTATCGCGACATTGCTGCTCGCGTTGGTCGAGATCCAATGACTGTTAGCAGAATATGGAATCGGTGGATTCAGGAGGGTAATACGGATCGCCGTGCTGGATCCCAACGGCCCCGTATCACTAGCAGTGGAGATGACAGGCATCTTATCCGCATGGCTGTAACGGATCGTTCAGCCACGTCTCGATCCTTGAGTCAACAGATGGGGACGTTTGCAAGACGACAACCATCTGCACGAGCACTTCGACGACGTTTATGCAGCATGGACTATCAGATCGGAGACCATGGCTACGGTTACCCTTGACGTTGCATCACAGACAGGAGCGCCTGCGATGGTGTACTCAACGACGAACCTGGGTGCACGAATGGCAAAACGTCATTTTTTCGGATGAATCCAAGTTCTGTTTACAGCATCATGATGGTAGTATCCGTGTTTGGCGACATCGCGGTAAACGCACATTGGAATCGTGTATTCCTCATCGCCATACTGGCGTATCACCCGGCGTGATGGTATGGGTTGCCATTGGTTACACTACTCGGTCACCTCTTGTTCGCATTGACGGCACTTTGAACAGTGGACGTTACATTTCAGATGTGTTACGACCCGTGGCTCTACCCTTCATTAGATCCCTGCGAAACCCTACATTTCAGCGGGATAATGCACGACGGCATGTTGCAGGTCCTGTACGGGCCTTTCTGGATACAGAAAATGTTCGACTGCTGCCCTGGTCAGCACATTCTCCAGATCTCTCACCAATTGAAAGCGTCTGGTCAATGGTGGCCGAGCAACTGGCTCGTCACAATACGCCAGTCACTACTCTTGATGAACTGTGGTACCGTGTTGAAGCTGCATGGGCAGCTGTACCTGTACACGCCATCCGAGCACTGTTTGACTCAATGCCCAGGCGTATCAAAGCCGTTATTACGGCCAGAGGTGGTTGTTCTGGGTTCTAATTTCTCAGGATCTATGCACACAAATTGCGTGAAAATGTAATCACATGTCAGTTGTAGTATAATATATTTGTCCAATGAATACGCGTTTATCATCTGCATTTCTTGGTGTAGCAATTTTAATGGCCAGTAGTGTATTTGCAATATGTATGGATATTTTCACACCTTCTTGCGTGGGACGCTACATCGATCACTGAGTAACATTTGCAAATACCAGACTACTTTTACAACCACAATATTAACAGTCTGAACCAGAAGAGTGACTGTTGAACACTTTTGTAATGTGTCTGTAACGATGTGAGAAATATTGAGTAGCGGTGCTCCACGCCAAAAGCTAGAAAGGAACATCAGTGGAAAAGACGCAGTCAAAATTTATGAGACAAAGTAATAATAAGCCGACAGGTAACAGTACCTCTCACGCAACACTCTTAATTGAAGCCTGCGTCCTAATTATCTTAACCACGGCATCACTCCTAAGCTCATTATACACAGAGCCAGTGTGAGGTCTCTCACCCTGGTGTCAGAATCTTTTGTAACAATATACTTATGGAGCATTTCTCTTATGAGGTTGTTAGACGATCAGTTTGATAGCAGAACTGATTATTTATTGGAGTCATAAGTGCAGTTTACCATAGGTGATTAAGAGTTTCGGTTGTTATGGGTAATCCTGAATTTAGTCGCAGTATATCAATATCTCTTCGCAGAGTAAGGCCGTATGTGGTCTGCCAGTATTTCAGTGTTGAGGGCCGATGACGAAGCTGACGTTTCGCAAAGCAACTGACCTAAAGCCATGAAAGTAGAAAACGGTAATCGCTTAGAATAAATCATAAATGCGGCTGTTATAAATAATCAGTTATAGCTCCCCTACAGTTGCTTCATCCTTATATAGACATTATGTCTCCTTCTCAGTTCCGCCTTGACTTCTTTTTCCATTTTTCAGTCTTTTCTTGAGGTCCTATTTGGTATTGGTCCCATGTACTTAATAACATATTGTAAAATATTTCGCATGAGTGATTTGTAAGTAATCTCATTTATAGAATGATTGCATTCTCCCAGTATCCTAGAAAGGAACACAAGCCTGCCACCTGTTTCATCTACGACATTTCATTTCACATTCTTCCAAATAGTTAAACACAGGTATTTGTGTGATTTGACATTTCAGCAGTGACTCGTTAATATTGCAGTCCTGGTATACCACGTTTTCTTCGTTTTGTGCAGCGCACAGTTTTACATTTACGAACATGTAAAGCGAGTTACCAGTCTTTGTAGCACTTCGAAATTTTATCGAGATCTTATTGAATAATTGAGCAGATTCTTACATCAGTACCTCATTATTTGATCAATGCATCAACTTTGAAAAGCCTGACGTGACTATTAATGTCATCTGCAGATAATTAATGTACAGTGTGAACAGCAAGAATTCCGGCACAAAATTCCTGGGGCACGGCTAAAGTTCCTTCTATTTAGATTGACACTCCATTCAAAATAACATGTTGTGTCTTTCGTACCAAGAAACACCCAGTCCCACCAAAAATTTTGCTTGATACACCATAAGATCCTACTTTTGTTCATGATCACCGATGTGGCATTGAGACAAATACTTTTCAGGAATTAAAGATTACTGCATCTACATAACTGCCTTGAACCGTGTGTTTCACGATGTATTATGAGAAAAGTGCAACTTGTATTGCTCATGATTTTTTTTTCGGAGTCCATGCAAGCTGGATTGGAAGAGGTCATACTGTTCGAGATGTCTCGCTACATTTGAGCCTAAAATAGCTCCTAAGATTCTACAGCGACCTGATGCCAATGTTCTGATACACGAGAGACTAATTCAGCTGCAGTTTTTTGTAGAATCTAATGATCCATCGTGCCCTGGGGCTTTGTTCAATTTTAGCGGCTTCAGCTGTTTCTCAAAGCCACTGACGTTAATGTACCATTCATCTTTGCAGTGTTGTGAGAGTTTAACAGTGGTAGAGCTCCTGATTTTTCTCCTTTGTGTTGGAACGTTTGAGGACGGAGCTCTGCATCTTATTATTATTAGTCGCGTATGGGCTCAACAGGACCACGCGAGGAAGAATCAGTCAATGGCGCTTTTGATGGTTGGTCTTCCTTTGTGTCCAAATTCGTTTCACACTTTCGGAACGAAGACTCTTTCTTTCATCAGACCACTGTGTTCCAGTTGGTTTTTTAATTTTCCTCTTTTGTATAAACGTTTTTCTATCTGCGACGTCTGCCTGAGTTATACCGGCAGCTTTAAGATCCTTCTTAATCACAGCGAACCATTTAATTGGCTCAGATTTGGCCTTAGTTCTGTTTTCGTAGAATTCTACTATTTGCTTTATCGACCTGTAGGTGCCATTCTTTTAATGTGCCCATAAAATTTTAGTCTTCGTTTCCTCATGTCACCATGTCTGTCTGTGTAGTCTTATATTTCCCTATTACTTCTCAGCCTATAAGCTTCTTCATCAGTAGTTTTGGGGCCCAATATTATCCTAATAATCTTTCTTTCTTTCTTTTGAATTTCTTCAATATCCCTCTTAGTAATTAAAATTAAAGATTCTGCTTCATAAAGACATTCAGGTTTGATTACAGTTCTGTAATGCATAAGTTTACTGAATTTAGAAAGTGAATTTTTATTATTTAAATTTTGTGTTAATATGATTGCAGTTGCCATTTTTGACAGCGAACTCTGTTTGCAGCTTTTATCAGACCGTTTTCTTGTGTGATTCCCCCCCCCCCCCCTAAGTATTTAAACTTAGAAGCCCTTTTCATTTTTCCATATTTCGGTTTCGAAAAATTTAGTGCTTGTTTGTTGCATGTCATATATTCCGTTTTTTCTAATGATATTTGTAGTTCTTTTTCTGCAACTTCTTGCAGGCCGCGGTGGCCGTGCGGTTATAGGCGCTGCAGTCCGGAACCGCGGGACTGCTATGGTCGCAGGTTCGAATCCTGCCTGGATGGATGTGTGTGATGTCCTTAGGTTAGTTAGGTTTAAGTAGTTCTAAGTTCTAGGGGACTGATGACCTAAGATTAAGTCCCATAGTGCTCAGAGCCATTTGAACCATTTTTTGCAACTTCTTTAAGAATTTATGTTTGTTTTTGAGTTGTTTTAATATCCCTAGTTGAAATTGCCAGATCATCTGCAAAGGCTAGGCAATGTACTCCAATATTACTTCTACGTAACTTTATTGATTGATCTATATTTTGACTCGACTTTTTCTCTCGGCATTCTGTAATTATCTTTTCCAAAACACAGTTCAACAGTAATGGGAAGGGTCTGTCTCCCTCTGTAACACCAGTCTTTATATCAAGTGTTTCAGAAAATTTCCCCATGAATTTAACTTTACAGCTAGTGTCGATTAACTTTTCCTTAATTAGTGTCAGGTTTCATTATCTGACCTTTGTTTCTTTAAAATTAGGAAAACAGATTCATAATCAACTGAGTCGTAGGCTACCCATGTTTTATTTTGCTGTTGCTTTGCTAACTTTAATTTATTTCCTTTGGCATCCCTGAGTGTGTAGACACTAACATGCTAATTGAGAGTCTTTGCGTATGAATAGAATTTTTTTGAATTACGTTGGACGTTTCGACAATATTGCTTTTGTACAGCCAAAGGCATTTAATTTAACATTTTCTTGTCTTCAGCCTTATCCCTTTTTTCCCCGTGTTAATAAGCCGAGGCTGCAACTGTTTCTTGTTTGACGTTTTCTCCGTCTGCGAGGAGCAAGGAGTGGATTGGTGTTCCCACATAATCGAAAAGAAAGCTCTTCACGAGTCCGTTTCGTGCCGCAGTGGAGGTACCCACCTTGGTTAGTAACTATACCTCTGCGAGGCACACCATATCTGATCACTCTGACAAAGACTGCCTGCAACGGTAAATTAACGTCCGTCTTCGTTGCGAAATATGACGATACCAGGCCGTGCACAAAATAAGTGAGACAGAAAAGAATTTTCCAGAATATACTCCCCAAGGACAAAAGGCTGTTAGAAAAGTCTGACGTGCAGCGTGTTAATATATAAAGATTCGTGTAACAATAATAGTAGACAGCTGACAAAACAAATTAGCTTCATCCAAAAAGTAGAAGACATAAGATTACAATATCGACTACTGAAAGGTGATGCTATATATAATTCTCCCAAAATCTGCCTCCTTAACTGCAATACCAGCTGCTTGTAATGGTTAATTATAAAAATAGGAAAACAGATAAATTAATTTTGTGAGCTACAGCATTGAAAACAACAAATGTGAGGTACCTTAACCACGAGTGTCCCCACATATACACATTAATGGGAAAAGAAGGAAACGTGGGTTTAGGAATGTGCAGCAAAATCTTATCTCTCTATCAAACCTTAGGACAGCAACACTCAAGTTTGAATGTGACGTTAGAGACAGCAAAATAAAAAGTCGCCTAAACAATTACACCAATCAAAAAAGTTTAGCATCACCTCGTTTACGAGAGTTCCGGAAAATGTACAGAAAACTGGAATAGAAATCAACATAAACATCATCTCCGTCTTTTTTATTGCTCCTGAAAACCACACATTGCATGTTGTACCACCATACAGCGAGACCTTCAGAGGTGGTGGTCCTGATTGATGTACACACCGGTACCTCTAATACCCAGTAGCACGTCCTCTTGAATTGATGCATGCCTAGATTCGTCGTGGCATACTATCCACAAGCTCATCAAGGCACTGTTGGTCCAGATTGTCCCACTCCTCAACGGTGATTCGGCGTAGATCCCTCAGAGTAGTTGGTGGGTCACGTCGTCCATAAACAGCCCTTTTCAGTCTATCCCAGGCATGTTCGATGGGGTTCGTGTCTGGAGAACTTGGTGGCCACTCTAGTCGAGCGTTGTCGTTATCCTGAGGGAAGTCATTCACATGTTGTGCAGGATGGGACTCGAATTGTCGTCCATGAAGACGTATGCCTCGCCAATATGCTGCCGATATGGTTGCACTATCGGTCGGAGGATGGCATTCACGTATCGTACAGCCGTTACGGCGCCTTCCATGACCACCAGAGGCGTGTGTCGGCCTCACATAATGCCTTCACAAAACAGCAAGGAACCTCCACCTTGCTGCACTCGCTCGACAGTGTGTCTAAGGCGTTCAGCCTGACCGGGTTGCCTCCAAACACGTCTCTGCCTATTGTCCGGTTGAAGGCATATGTTGTTGGGTCCACATGTATCGCGCTATATGGTGTCGTGGTTGCAAAGATGGACCTCGCCATTTACGTCGAGAGTGAAGCAGCGCATCATGAAGTCTGTTGCGCACAGTTTGAGTCGTAACACGACGTTCTGTGGCTGCACGAAAAGCAGTATTCAACAGGTGGCGTTGCTGCCAGGGTTCCTCTGAGCCATAATCCGTAGGTAGCGATCTTCCACTGCAGTAGTAGGCGTTGGGCGGTCTGAGCGAGGCACGTAATCGACAGTTCCTGTCTCTTTGTATCTCCTCGACGTGCGAACAAGCCGGCCGCGGTGGTCTAGCGGTTCTGGCGCTGCAGTCCGGTACCGCGGGACTGCTACTGTCGCAGGTTCGAATCCTGCCTCGGGCTTGGGTGTGTGTGATGTCCTTAGGTCAGTTAGGTTTAAGTAGTTCTAAGTTCTAGGGGACTTATGACCTAAGATGTTGAGTCCCATAGTGCTCAGAGCCATTTGAACCATTTGATGTGCGAACAACATCGCTTTGGTTCACTCTGAGACGCCTGGACACTTCCCTTGTAGAGAGCCCTTCCTGGCACAAAGCAACAATGCGGACGCGATCGAACCGATGTATTGACCGTCTAGGCATGGTTGAACTACAGACAACACGAGTCGTGTACCTCCTTGGTGGAATGAGTCGGACCACCTCCGTCTAACAGGCACTGCTCATGCATGGTTGTTTACATATTTGGGCGGGTTTAGTGACATTTCTGTACCCTGTACCGTCAAAGGGACTGTGTCAGTAATACAATATCCACAGTCAATGTCTACCTTCTGGAGTTCTGGGAATGCAAAAGATTTTTGATATGTGTATGTCACACCGTCGGTACCCTGCAATATCTCCTGTAATAGTTGGTATTTGGGCTGAAACACCATTCTTTAACATACACATACATGCATGAAGTGAACTCCAATCGGGTACATTAATAATGACATGAACACATTTGTCTTCAATGCAGCTGGATGGTCCTACGATTATCACTCATAAACTATTGGGAAGGAGTATCCCATTCTTCTTCTTTTTCTTTTTCTTCTGGTCTTCCACTTTATCACAGGACCAATCACTTACAACGAAGTCTTCATGATGTGGTTGCTTCACCCACCCTGCCATGATAGTGACTACATCAGGTACTGATGTGCAATGGGCTTCTATACACAAAAATTTGTAATAATAATAATATGTATAGCCACTATAGCACTGTCACATTACCAACTGAGGTACAATGTGTACATTTTGATCGGGAACATTTCTCTACATACGTCTTCTCATAACTATATATAGGAGCATGTGAAAATTTTGTCTATCATTCAGTTTCACAGTGATTGAATAGAAGGCATTGGCTGTAATGACGAGGAAGTATACTGTCCTCACGCTAAGCAGTCAGTACTCCATATTTACTTATTTTCATTCCATAGCACAACATGAGGACGGAGTGATTGAGGAAATTTGATGCTGTCGTGGCATCCCAGAAACTGTACTGAAGACACGGTCAGCAATTGTTGTTGTTGTTGTGGTCTTCAGTCCTGAGACTGGTTTGATGCAGCTCTCCATGCCACTCTATCCTGTGCAAGCCTCTTCATCTCCCAGTACCTACTGTAACCTACATCCTTCTGAATCTGCTTAGTGTATTATGCAGTGTATAATGCTTACTGCAATTATACAGTAAATAATTCCAACTGAGCAATGTTACAAATAAAGGGAAGGAAAAAAACAAAAAAATGGCTCTGAGCACTATGAGACTTAACATCTGAGTTCATCAGTCCCCTAGACTTGTTGTTGTTGTTGTGGTCTTCAGTCCTGAGACTGGCTTGATGCAACTCTCCGTGATACCCTATCCTGTGCAAGCTTCTTCATTTCCCAGTACTTACTGCAACCCACATCATTCTGAATCTGCTTAGTGTATTCAACTCTTAATCTCCATCTACGATTTTTACCCTCCACGCTGCCCTACAATGCCAAATTTGTGATCCCTTGATGCCTCAGAACATGTCCTACTAACCGGTCACTCCTTTTTGTCAAGTTGTGCCACATAATCCTCTTCTCCCCAATTCTATTCAATACTTCATCATTAGTTATGTGATCTACCCATCTAATCTTCAGCATTCTTCTGTAGCACCACATTTCGAAAGCTTCTATTATCTTCTTGTCCAAACTATTTATCGTCCATGTTTCACTTCCATACATGGCTACACTCCATAAAAGTACTTTCAGAAACGACTTCCTGACACTTAAATCTATACTCGATGTTAACAAATTTATCTTCTTTAGAAACGTTTTCCTTGCCATTGCCAGTCTACATTTTATATCTTCTCTACTTCGACCATCATCAGTTATTTTTCTCCCAAATAGCAAAACTCCTTTACTACTTTAAGTCATTTCCTAATCTGATTCCCTCAGCATCACCCGACTTAATTCGACTACATTCCATTATCCTCGTTTTGCTTTTGTTGATGTTCATCATATATCCTCCTTTCAAGACTCTGTCCATTCCGTTCAACTGCTCTTCCGAGACCTTTGATGTCTATGATAGAATTACAATGTCATCGGCGAACCTCAAAGTTCTTATTTCTTCTCCATGGATTTTAATACCTACTCCGAATTTTTCTTTTGTTTCCTTTACTGCTTGCTCAATATACAGATTGAATAACATCGGGGAGAGGCTACAACCCTGTCTCACTCCCTTCCCAGCCACTGCTTCCCTTTCATGCCCCTCGACTCTTATAACTGCCATCTGCTTTCTGTACAAATTGTAAATAGCCTTTCGCTCCCTGTATTTTACCCCTGCCACCTTTAAAATTTGAAAGAGAATACACCAGTCAACATTGTCAAAAGCTTTCTCTAAGTCTACAAATGCTAGAAACGTAGGTTTCCCTTTCCTTAATCTTTCTTCTAAGATAAGTCGTAAGGTCAGTATTGCCTCATGTGTTCCAACATTTCTACGGAATCCAAACTGATCTTCCCCGAGGTCGGCTTCTACCAGTTTTTCTATTCGTCTGTAAAGAATTCCTGTTAGTATTTTGCAGCTGTGACTTATTAAACTGATAGTTCGGTAATTTTCACGTCTGTCAACACCTGCTTTCTTTGGGATTGGAATTATTATATTCTTCTCGAAGTCTGAGGGTATTTCGCCTGTCTCATACATCTTGCTCACCAGATGGTAGACTTTCGTCAGGACTGGCTCTCCCAAGGCCGCCAGTAGTTCTAATGGAATGTTGTCTACTCCCGGGGCCTTGTTTCGACTCAGGTCTTTCAGTGCTCTGTCAAACTCTTCACGCAGTATCGTATCTCCCATTTCATCTTCATCTACATCCTCTTCCATTTCCATAATATTGTCCTCAAGTACATAACCCTTGTATAGACCCTCTATATAGTCCTTCCACCTTTCTGCTTTTCCCTTCTTTGCGTAGAACTGGGTTTCCATCTGAGCTCCTGATATTCATACAAGTGGTTCTCTTTTCTCCAATGGTCTCTTTAATTTTCCTGTAGGCAGTATCTATCTTACCCCTAGTGAAATATGTCTCTACATCCTTACACTTGTCTTCTAGCCATCCCTGCTTAGCCATTTTGCACTTCCTTTCGATCTCATTTTGAAACGTTTGTATTCCTTTTTGCCTGCTTCAATACTGTATTTTTATATTTTCTCTTTTCATCAATTATATTCAATTGTTCTTCTGTTACCCAAGGATTTCTACTAGTACTCGTATTTTTACCTACTTGATCCTCTGCTGCCTTCACTACTTCAACCCTCAAAGGTACCCATTCTTCTTCTACTGTATTTCATTCCACCATTCCTGTCAATTGTTCCCTTATGCTCTCCCTGAAACTATCTACAACCTCTGGTTAAGTCAGTTTATTCAGGTTCCATCTCTTGAAATTCCCACCTTCTTGCAGTTTCTTCAATTTAATCTACAGTTCATAACCAATTGTTTGTGGTCAGAGTGCACATCTGCCCCTGGAAATGTCTTACAATTTAAAAACTGGTTCCTAAATCTCTGTCTTACCATTATATAAACTATCCAATACCTTCTAGTATCTCCAGGCTTGTTCCATGTATACAACCTTCTTGCATGATTCTTGAACCAAGTGTTAGGAATGATTAAGTTATGCTCTGGGCCAAATTCTACCAGGCGGCTTCCTCTTTCATTTCTTACCCCCAATCCATATTCACTTACCACGTTTCCTTCTCTTCCTTTTCCTACTATCGAATTACAGTCACCCATGACTATGAAATTTTCGTCTCCCTTCACTAACTGAATAATTTCTTTTATGCCATCATACATTTATTCAATTTCTTCATCATCTGCAGAGCTAGTTGGCATATAAACTTGTACTACCGTAGTAGGTGTGGGCTTCGTCTCTATCTTGGCCACAATAATGCGTTCACTATGCTGTTTGTAGTAGCTTACCCGCACTCCTATTTTTTTATTCATTATTTAACCTATTCCTGCATTACCCCTATTTGATAATGTGTTTATAATTCTGTACTCACCTGACCAAAAGTCTTGTTCCTCCTGCCACTGAACTTCACTAATTCCAACTATATCTAACTTTAAGCTATCCATTTCCCTTTTTAAATTTTCTAATCTACCTGCCCGATTAAGGGATCTGACATTCCACGCTCTGATCCATAGAACGCCAGTTTTCCTTTTCCTGATAACGACGTCCTCTTGAGTAGTCCCCACCCGGAGATCCGAATGGGGGACTATTTTACCTCCGGAATATTTTACCCAAGAGGACGCCATCATGATTTATCCATACAGTAAAGCTGCATGCCCTCGGGAAAAATTACGGCTGTAGTTTCCCCTTGCTTTCAGCCGTTCGCAGTACCAGCAGAGCAAGGCCGTTTTGGTTAATGTTGCAAGGCCAGGTCAGTCAATCATCCAGACTGTTGCCCCTGCAACTACTGAAACGGCTGCTGCCCCTCTTCAGGAACCACACGTTTGTCTGGCCTCTCAACAGATGCCGCTCCGTTGTGGTTGCACCTATGGTACGGCCATCTGTATCGCTGAGGCACGCAAGCCTCCCCACCAACGGCAAGGTCCATGGTTCATGGGGAAGCCCCTAGACTTAGAACTACTTAAACATAACAGAACCGTGTGTGGCATGCACTCGTGCTGTCCCTTATTTTCCATCCTTTTTTTTTTCATGTTGCCACCTCGTTATGTTAGTTTCAATTTCTGTTGTCACTGAGTTGCTGCCTTGTCTGCCATCAATGGCAGCAGCAGCGCCTATCGATATAGTCCTCACGTGTTATTTTGTTCCACTGCTATTACTTCCAGGTTGTCATCTGTCGTGGAGTCATCTGGAACGAGCCAGGAGGGCAGTTGGAACCTGGCAGTCGGGGAGTTAGAACGCGGCACTAGTTTATTCAGGTTACAGTAGCAGTGAGGTCCGCATGTCCATGGCTCGCCCGAAAGTTGCCGCCACACATCACTTGAGCCGGGGACGGTCTTCGTGGATCGTTGGTCGGTCGTCCTACTGGACGAAGTGAATTGGCTCGCCGATCGCTTATGGGTTGTCTGTGTGTGTGTATCGATTCCCGATTTGTCTTCGTAATTGCACTGCCACTGCTGAGTGTCGTTCAAGTCTTCGTTCAAGTGTTTGTCAAGCTGTAAGTGTAGCAGCTGCCATTTCCACTGACAACTTGTTTTAAATGTTGTCGGTGTACTGGTAGTCAGTCGGTTGGTTGGAGAGGATCAGCGAGGAAGTCTCCATTCAGACGTCGGCCGGGGCCGCTGGCGGTTTCTATGCAGTTCAAAATGGTTTAAATGGCTCTGAGCACTATGCGACAACTTCTGAGGTCATCAGTCCCCTAGAACTTAGAACTACTTAAACCTAACTAACCTAAGGACATCACACACATCCATGCCCG
Organism: Schistocerca nitens; assembly: GCF_023898315.1. Classification (NCBI taxonomy): domain Eukaryota; kingdom Metazoa; phylum Arthropoda; class Insecta; order Orthoptera; family Acrididae; genus Schistocerca; species Schistocerca nitens. The sequence continues at coordinate 257,161,598 of NC_064618.1, forward strand.
AGGCAGGATACGATCCTGCGACCGTAGCGGTCGCGCGGTTCCAGACTGTAGTGCCTAGAACCGCTCGGCCACTCCGGCCGCCTTCTATGCAGTGTCGGAGTGGGTGGGGGCTGTTCCGAGTGCTACGAGGTTCGTGGCTTAGCGACACAGGACATGAAAGTTGAGTGGTGATTTAATTACCGAAGCCACGTCTGTTCACGTTGTCCCCTTGGTTGGTGGTTCGCTGTTGGTGATATTCCTGGAAGCAACAGCGAGCGTTCGAGTTGGTGAAGATTTAGCCGCTGTATGGTGGAATTAACTATATTTGCCGGTTTGAAATTCAAGTGCACCGGCGGAATTTTCTGCCTTGTGGTCGTTAGTGTTCCGGTTACCTGCCGTGGTCGCTGAAGTAAATCCAGGCTGTCCTTTCCTCACCTGTGGTCGTTGTCCAACACGGTGTGTAGTTTTTGACAGCTTAATGTATTTTTGGTTGTGGGCATCTATGTCTGTAACGTTTTGGCTTTGGTCGGTAGTTAGCAAGTCGTCTTGGCGGTAGGTCCCCGACTGAGTCTTGGTTGTGTTGCCAGCGGATCGAGTACAGTTGGGCCGACATCTTGTCTCACCTAAGCGAACGTTAAGATTTCAAGTGCAGACCGAGCCCCCTGGAAACTGCTGAGCGCCGCGCCGTTGCCTATACTGCCTTTCTTGTTGGCGTTTAATTTTGTATTTTTAATGTCTCATAGCCCGTCGTTGGAATTTGTAGGCTCGTAATTGTGTTTTTAAGATCAAAGGCCTACAGCCACTTTGAAAGTAAGTTTTTCTAAATTGGGTAAGTCTTACATTGTCTGAAGATAAAGCTTAGGCCTTCTGCCTGTTGAAAACTTATTGCATTGTTTTAAAGCATCGGCCTTCAGCCGCTTTAAGTTTTAAGGATCTTACTTATCAAGTATTACCTTTTGGAAGGTAAAGCTGTGGGCTTTCTGCCTGTTGGAAATGTATCGTAGTTTTATTGTTCTTAAAATGATGGGCCTTCAGCCGCTTTCAAATTTTGGATCCTTACTTATCAAGTCTTACATCACTTGGGCTTGAATACTATTTAAAGTTAAAAGCTTTGGCCGTTGTGCCTTGGAAAATTGGTTGCAGTTTTCTTTTTTTTAAAAAAAAAAGGCCTTCAGTCGTTTTGGAGTAAGGTTTCTTATTGGTCATAAAGCTTTGGCCTCCTGCCTTTTGAAAGGTTATTGTAGTTATGTTGTTTTAAATTTGTCGGCCTTCAACCGTTTTTTTTTTTTAAACTTAATCTATCTGACTAGTCAAGTCTTACATCGCTTGGTCTTAAATACTATTTAAGGTTAAAGCCTAGAGCTCTCTGTCTCAAAAAAAGAAATATTTATAGCAGTTGTATTTAATTCATGGGTCTTCAGCTGTTTTAGAATAAAGACGTTTTCTGTCTATAGTCAAGCTTAAAAGCCCCGCTGTAATATTTGGACAACTAAATAAAGTATTATGTTTGGAGTGTAACTGACAGCCGCTCATTCTGGCCCCCTTCCACAATTCCTACTACTTGTCCTGTCCTGTGGTTTTAGCAAGGTGTATTACTAACAAACCTAAGGACATCACACATATCCCTGGCCGAGGCAGGATTCGAACCTGCGACCGCAGCAGCAGCGCGGTTCCGGACTGAAGCGCCTAGAACCGCTCGGCCACAGCGGCTGGTGGAAGAAAAACACCCAGTCTGTGGTAATATAAATTTTCTTTTAAATGGGAGGCGCTGCATTATCAAAAACATCCACTGGTTCATTTTTTCACAGTATTTAGCAAATAACAGTTTCTTGTATGCACAACATTCAGCACGTAGTTCCTTCAAACTGATTGGGGTATCGAAAAACTCAGGTATTCCGACTGTAAATGTAGTGTGTGTGGATTCCACATCTGCCGGAGTCGTCTTCAGCATTGCACTGATACATGAATTAAAGCTTTGCTCTGAATCATTAATATAGATTACACACATAAAGATAGTTCACAGTGTCACTGTATATAGCTCGGATACATGGTAGCCGTCGCTCGAGTCTCTCTAACGTATGGGATATCACCACGCTTAATCCAAATTGCTACAGTGGGGTGCGGATCAGTCTTCAGATTTCACCCTGAATGCTGCATCATCGCAGCATAGATAGCATCAGAGCAGCACAGTAAATGTCCAGGGCAGACAGAGGTGGATTATACTCTGTAGTCACCTGCACACTGATGAAGGGTTTTGCATGACATAGTTCTTTCTACTCGAACTCAGTAAACCGCTCTTCAACACTCTTCGTTGCGTTTGTGATCTCAACCACTACATGCCAGTCACAGTCTCGTGCTTCTATGCCTATACCCAGACTTTTTGACACTCCAGCAGTAAAATTACATGTGGAGTGAACAGCAATAGCGCACTGGGAGCAATTAGTATCTTCTCATCCAGTACATTTACACTCTGCTCTTACAATACTGCTTTAATGTTCTGTAGTTCATTGGATGGTGCGAATATTGGAGTCCAGAACTGCCCACACCATGCTGCATGAGACCCCCAGTGCAATTCTGCTAGCCAGGATTATGGCTGGGTTTTATCGTCGATGAATTGCACAGACAACAGCAGCTCCTTTTTCTGCTCCTCGTGACAAGAAGCACTACAGGATCCCATTTGCTATGGTATGAGGACAGTTTCAATTTATTCAAGACGGTGGACCTTCCTCCCAACCCTCCCCAGACTGCAGGTCATTCCAAGTTGGAGGACAATGCCACTGCTGCAGGTCCTGACATGCTGGAGGTCACCTTAGCAGTTGAACAAAGAGCAAGAAGAATCATTACATGTGGGACACAGAAGAAGACACAATAGCAGAGAGTCATGTAATTAGTACCTTACTATTTCGCTTCTTCCTATTCTTCTGGGGTGCCAGATGATCACAGCTGCTCCAGCTGTCCAAATCCTTCCACTGACTGGGGCCAGTGACCGGTTGTGGTCGCCTTATATCCCTGACGTCACAATCGTATGACCGAAAGCTGAAATGTCATTGGTTCCCACCAAATTTTTCACCCATGACTCTGGTGGCTGTGTTGTCAACTAGGTCAGTCGGTTTGGGGCTGTGGAAGGGACCTCTTAGGCATATTGACTGGGCGTTTCAAAAAGGAACACAGTTTCACCACAAGCAACCATCTGTAGTAAGAGTTGCGAAATGCATCTTCAAATCCTCCCACTGCGTCGCCATTATTTGCTAAGTTTTCTTCTTCTTACACTACTCCATGACCTTTCCTGTCCAGTCCTCCTGTAAGGTTCAATGGACACAGTCGCATGCTTACAGATGATACAGTTATTAAACCTTTCTAGGTCTGACAACAGTACCTTGACAGTTGAACACATTGCAAGATTTCCCCTCCAATTTCCAGTAGGATGACACCCAAAATAAAGAAAAAAAAAAACAATAATATCCATCCACACCAATAGCTCAGCATAGACTGAGCGATTTTTCATGCCCATTCTTTCCCAGGTGGGGTGAGGGGAAAGAGAGTGGTGGTGTAGTGGGAGGGGAGGAGAAGATGTGGAGGAGAAAAGCCCATGATGTCATCAGTGAGATCCTTCCATAGTATTGTAGATAGTGTGGGGAGGGTTGGGAGGAAGGTCCACCATCTTGAATAAATTGAAACTGTCCCCATAGCCCCCTTTGTCCCACTACTTTGGTTCCACAATAGCTTCATACATCGTTAAAATGTTTCTGAAAATGAGAAAGTCCATACATGACGTAGTTGAAAACAGCTTTCCATCGTTTGTAGCTAGTTTAATTGAACGACGGTGAAAACAAAAAACGTTATACATTTAAAACTTAGTAACTGAAACAATCAGAATTTACATCGTCTCGTAACAGAGATTATCATATATCTGACAATCAGTATTTACTTCATTTCATAATAGATATCATCATGTAGATACGAGATGAGGTAAATATTAATTTCAGTTACTAAGTTTCAGTGGCATAAGGCTGTTGTTTTCTGACCATTCTCTAATTAAAATGGCAAAGATCGATGAAAAGGTGTCATGTATGGATGTTATCGTTTAAAAATTTTTTAACGATGTCTGAACGGGATCGACACTAATTGTATATGTTTTATGATCTGAAAAGGGTAGATTTTTGGACAAAACTAGTAACCCATCCAAATAAAGAACAGTTCACGTGCGACATTGACATTCAAATAAAAAGTAGTTGCTTTTAAATATTTACTGCGCCGGTAGCCCCGAGATTCTAAAACAGATGTTTCGATAAGTTTCGATAATGCAAAATATATTGATCTAAGGTTGCCACCATTCAATTGTGTGAAGTTTAGTGTTCCAGTTGCTCCAATGTTATGTCAAGAGTTCAATGTGTGCCAAGATAATTGGTCTATATATGTCATGTATATTTCAAAGAAATTTGTGTCGAAGTTTTATTTTTAAAGAATTTCCTAACTATTTGTGAATGTGAATAAAACGTTCTCGGTTTTCAGGCCGCGTCAATTCGAATAAAATTCCCGAGATTTCGATGACCATCTCCGCCGTCGTCGTCAGGAGTTAACTTACTGCCGGGGCTGCCACGGCATCTACTATCATAGTTAGGTTAATCAGTAAATACAGCCGTAATTACGATTGACACCCCACAACTTTCTGTCTACAGACTGTAAAAATACTATTCTTGTGAGAAGTAGCCCCTTCAGACTATTACATTGTTGACAGAGTGTACATCCTACCTGTGAGACCAGTCCTTGAGAAGTGACGACGTGGGTTCAAATGGCTCTGAGCACTATGGGACTCAACTGCTGTGGTTATCAGTCCCCTAGAACTTAGAACTACTTAAACCTAACTAACCTAAGGACATCACACACATCCATGCCCGAGGCAGGATTCGAACCTGCGACCGTAGCAGTCGCACGGTTCCGGACTGTGCGCCTAGAACCGCGAGACCACCGCGGCCGGCGACGACGTGGGTATACAGTACAGATAAATAATTGAAGGTTTTTTGTAGCCGTGAGGGGTAGCCGTGCTGTCTAAGGTGCCTTGCCACAGTTTGCGCGTCTCCCCCTGCCCCCCCCCCTTCCCGACAGAGGTTCGAGTCCTCCTTTGGGCATGTTGTCCTTAGCGTAAGTTAGTTTAAGTTAGACTAAGTAGTTTGTAAGCCTAGAGACCAGTAGATTAGTCCGACAGAACTTACCACAAATTTCCAAATTTTTTGTAGCTTTTGATGGGTGGTACCAAATTTGTGATTGTGTGCTTCTAACAGATTTTATTTAAGACATAGAAAGTGATTTTTCCGACAATAACACAAATGTGTGGATAGGTCCATTTCTGTTACAGAATGCAATTTGTCCTTTTCTTATGCTTTTGCACGATGTTCACTCCATAAACTGGTTTCTCTGTTTTCCTATAATGTATCACCCAGTTGCCTAGATGCAAGTAAAACCTTGATGGTTTTCATTGCGTTCGAACATGCTAAAGCATGTCTAGGCCCGAGAAACGTTGATGTTACATGACTTAAATGTTGACATTTCCAGTTGGCAGTAACCACTTTCTTGATGTCTTTATGGAGCTATTCTTCAAACTCTCTCCACTACTCTTTATTGGTTTCATTTGTCACAATATCAGCGGTGCCCTCTTAGTAAAAACGGTAGCCAACGTTCCTACCTTATGGAATTACATTTTACCAAAGAGATAATGAGTCTCAATTTTATCTTCCGTGGAGACAGTAGCTCAAGTAATGAATTAAAATTTGTGCCAAGGACGGACTTTCGACCCAAGTCTTATGAACGCTAGGCAAATGTTCTCTCCACTACACATTTTGTCTGACACTGCTGCATGTACTACAGCAGTCCTTTTCCCTCCCTAACACAAGCTTCAATTCTCACCTCTCCCCATACAACTGTACCGACTACCCTAGTCCATTGCCCTCCCTAACAGAAACTTCAGTTCAATGGGCTCAGGTGTGAATCGAAGTTTGTGTTAGGCAGCTACAGTAGTCCATGTAGCGGTGTCAGTGGACAGCACATCTTACTCGTAAGCAGGTTTCATTAGTTGATTTGGAGGAGGGGACAAGACAGCGAGGTCATCGGTCCCATCGGATTCGAGAAAGATGGGCGAGGAAGTCGCCCTCATCCTTTCAAAGGATCCATCCCGGAATTTGCCTGAAGCGATTAAGAAAAATCACGAAAAACTTAAATAACGGTGGCCGGACGCGGGTTTGAACCGCCATCCTCCAGAATGAGAGTCCAGTCTGCTAACCGCTGAGCCACCTCACTCTATTAGTAAGCAGAAGATCCGAGCTCGGGTCCCACCCTCGGTACCAATTTTAATTCATTATTTCAACTCCTATTTTGTTCTTAATATAATATAATAAATAATAAATATAATAAATAATAAAAATATTGATCTCTTTCTACCCCGCCCCAATGATGACGTTTGAAAATTGCAGATATGTCATGCTGCTATAGTTATGAGTCATGTCCAGAAAAAGATGCATTCAAATGAAGAAAAAAGTGTTGACAAGTTTACTGTGCAAGCTCCCAACGACTGGTATTTCGATCGTAAATGTCGTTAATTCTCCCTGGTTGTGGCAGGCTGAGAAGAGAGTTTGCTTAATTTTATCAGCAGGTATTACTTTTATTCATTTTTATATAAGCCTACTGTGGGGAAGGATCTTATGCACACTTTTTCTCTCTCGGCAGCGTAACCTTCCCCGACCATTCTGCCCGCTTTAGAATTGATGTTTAGGCCCATCAAAGTTCAGAATACAATCTTATCGATTGAATTTGAAGTCGCAACGGAAACGCAATTGTAATTTTGGGGATGGTCAGAGAAAACTACATCCAGCACGAATCTAGTCTTGTGCCAATAATTTTAGTAAAGGGGCAGCGTGATTGATATGATTCTCTTTTCTTAGGTATGGTTTAAATGAGCAAGCCGAGAACGGAAATTACTTCGAAAAACAAAGTTAATTTTATATACGAAGACTGTAACTCGTTCTCGAAAGAACAGTTACTGTTGATGACCGTGCAGCTTTTCCCTGGAATAAATGACGACTAACTGAAAACCTCAGCTGCCGACAGGTGTTGATGATATACCTCGATGTGGACAGCTGAAAATGTGTGCCCCGACCGGGATTCGAACCCGGGATCTCCTGCTTACATGGCAGACGCTCTATCCATCTGAGCCACCGAGGGCACAGATGAATAGCGCGACTGCAGGGACTTATCCCTTGCACGCTTCCCATGAGACTTACATTCCCAACTGTCCACAATTCTACATATGTAAGTTAACTTTATTTTAACCAACATTAGAGAAATTTGCGAAGTTACTTCCTAACAGTCTTTTGAATACACATTAACTATGGACAAAGATTATTTACTTTGCACATAGATTATTTCTCCTTTGAATTACAAGCCGTATTGCCTTTGATTTGCATCGTCCTGTGGGGGGAAGGAAAATCTTGGAGAGCACGTGGTCACTACTACTATGCTGATACATGCACATGCACTAGATTATCACTGAAATGCAAATATCGTAACTATTTCTCTATGCAGATTTTCTATGTACAGTGGCTGGCATCGAGCAGGACTCGTGGCTGGTATCTCCAGCGCGAAGTGCTTGAATACGAAACGATTCATCTTAGAAAAGCTACACTCGTCACTAAATTTTCAATAAGCGACATACGCTAGCATAAATGTTCAGCAATCGCAAAAACTGTCTACAACTCCCTCTATGAGCTTTATCGGTGGTTGCAGTTAGAAACTATGCACCACGTGGCGGGTCGTAACGGAAATCTCGATCGGAGAAGATTATTCTTATATGGATAAATTGAACAAAAATCAATAAATGGTTCTTAATTAATCAATCGCGAAAAAGCCTCTGATAAATAAATTGTTAACATTAAACATATTTAAACATTCAAATACCCTTGTCCTGATTTCGACGCAGCTTTCTGAAGGAACGTATGGTCGCTTACCTGTCTTCCAAAAAACTCCCCGTAACTGTTGCGCGGCTCTTTCTCCCGAGCAGCGCGAGGTGGTGGGGGATGCCCATGACCAACCTCTGATAAGAAAACGTTTTTTTTTTTTAGACTTTCGCACCTCCGGTCGAACCTTCCTGTTCCTGCTCTTTGCCTTCCACTGACTGTGTTAAAGTTGGTAGAAGATTATGAGATCCACTATATCTCTGGTTTGTCTGCTACCACACTCAAAACATTCACACCTGACCACGTACTTTAAGGAGAGGTGGGGAAATGTAAATAGGGACACACGACGTGCATATTGTAACTAGAATAAAAGACTTTGATCCATAATTGTTTCTACATGCATGTAATTTGCGGCTGAGATTATTTCACTGTTATTTGATTATGTAAAGTAATTGAATTTACGCTGATAATGTCTATCAGCTGATAGCAACATAACACTGATTTTAACTATGTAACGAAACCTATTGTGACGTTACAACTGGCTCTTTTTTTTGCCCCCATCGGAAGTTGGTATTTTGTCTTTGACATCGACGTTGCGATGTTTAAAAGACTTACTTACTTTACACGTGGCTAAGGCCTTATCGACCATACACCTGCTCTACGAGCCTCTTCCAATTATTTCTATCCAGGGAAATTGTTGTCCAATCAGAGTTGATGCCCATCCCTTGCTGCATCTTCCCGGATATTCTCCATCCACCTAATTCGAGGTCTTCCTCTTCTTCTCTTTCCTTCTAATTTCTTAGTGGATGCTATTTTGGGTAGTCTGTTCTCCGGCATCCTTGCTACATGACCAGCCCAGTTCAGTCTTCTCTTCTTGAACATTTCCACAATGGTACTATGTTTGTACAGCTCCCGTAGTTCTTCATTTTTCCTTATCCTCCACTCCATGACATTTTCATCGAAGATTGGTCCAAATATTTTTCTTAGTATTTTTCTTTCAAATATCAACAGTTTTTCTTCATGCTACTGGTACAATAGTTGACTGATAAAAACGGATTTTGAATTCAGTACTAAGTGATCTCATCCTTAAAATTTTGATACAGCTGTAAAAAGTTCTATTAGCTGCTGCTAGACGGACGTCTATTTCTATTTCTGCTCTATTGTCTCTGCTAAAAAGACTCCCTAAGTACTTGAAGTGGTCAACTGCCTTGAAAGTGAGACCATTTACGGTCAGTGGTGTATTCTTTTGGAGTTTTTTACTTATGACTAGATATTCTGTCTTTTCTTCATTCACATGAAGTCCAGCTTTCTCAGCTATTTTGTAATAATTTTGCATCATCCTGATTAATTCAGCTTTTGAAGTGCTTATTAAGGCTACATCATCTGCATAAGCAAGTCTAGTAATGTTCTGTCCCTGCAGTTGGATCCCTTGTGGATTAGTTTTGGTGAATTCTCTATCAATCTTCTCTAAGATAATATTAAATAGAATAGGTGAGATGGCATCCCCTTGTCTCAGTCCAGTGTACACCTTAAAATTTTCAGTCTCTCCTGCTGGTGTCTTAACTTTGCATATGGTTTCTTCCAAACACATTTTAACTAATTTGATTAATTTTAATGGTATTTCAAATTCTTTCATGGTATTTAAGAGTGTCTGTCGGTGTATGCTATCATAGGCCTTCTTGAAGTCTATAAATAGAATATGGATATCTACATTAAATTCCCATGCCTTCTCATTTATTTGTCTCAATGTGAATAAGTGATCCAAAGTGGATCTGTTAGTGCGGAAACCACATTGGTAGTCCCCAATCAGTTCTTCGGTTATGGGAATCAGTCTGTGTAGTATACACATAGACAAAATTTTATACGTGACATCGAGTAGGGCAATTCCTCTGTAGTTATCACAGACAAGGGGATCATTCTTCTTAAAGATGGGGCATATAATTGCAGTTTTCCAATCGGCCGGTATGTTTTCTGTCTCCCAAATTGTTTCAATTAAGGAATGTAGTTCTATTTCCAATTGTGGTCCTCCATTTTTTAAAAGCTCAGCATATACCTGGTCTTCCCCACAGGCCTTGTTTAAAAGACTACATTATCAATATTCAATCATCGACGTTATAAATTACAAAATGGCTCTGAGCACTATGGGACTTAACTTCTGAGGTCATCAGTTCCCCAGAACTCAGAACTACTTAAACCTAATTTACCTAAGGACATCACACACATGCATGCCCGAGGCAGGAGTCCAACCTGCGGCCGTAGCGGTCGCGCGGTTCCAGACTGCAGCGCCTATAACCGTTTATAAATTACAACATGGTTGTTTTGCAACTATCGATAATCATCGAAAGTCCTACTCCAAACTAAACACTACTTGTTGGTTGCAACGAAGGGAAAGCGTAGTACACTTGCGAGGCGGGAGACACTTAACTCCAGAGAATTTATCGCAGCAGAGGGGGCAGTGAGCGAGACGCTGGAGATTAATGGTGGCCGACCACGCCCAGGCGATACAGCAGGCGCGCTTCCCGCAGGATTAATTATTCCGCACGGAAGCTCCCACGAGACAACAGAGCGACGGTCCGGGGCACTGGCGACGAGGGAACGCACCCACGCGAAGGACTCTGGGAGCCTTTCGCGAAACAGGCCATCACTCACGGGGTTTCTCTCCCGATACTTTAGACATCCTCCCGTAATGGATTGTAACGCATAACTGACAGCTCGAGTATTAGGATTACTGCTGGGATCTACACTCCTGGAAATTGAAATAAGAACACCGTGAATTCATTGTCCCAGGAAGGGGAAACTTTATTGACACATTCCTGGGGTCAGATACATCACATGATCACACTGACAGAACCACAGGCACATAGACACAGGCAACAGAGCATGCACAATGTCGGCACTAGTACAGTGTATATCCACCTTTCGCAGCAATGCAGGCTGCTATTCTCCCATGGAGACGATCGTAGAGATGCTGGATGTAGTCCTGTGGAACGGCTTGCCATGCCATTTCCACCTGGCGCCTCAGTTGGACCAGCGTTCGTGCTGGACGTGCAGACCGCGTGAGACGACGCTTCATCCAGTCCCAAACATGCTCAATGGGGGACAGATCCAGAGATCTTGCTGGCCAGGGTAGTTGACTTACACCTTCTAGAGCACGTTGGGTGGCACGGGATACATGCGGACGTGCATTGTCCTGTTGGAACAGCATGTTCCCTTGCCGGTCTAGGAATGGTAGAACGATGGGTTCGATGACGGTTTGGATGTACCGTGCACTATTCAGTGTCCCCTCGACGATCACCAGTGGTGTACGGCCAGTGTAGGAGATGGCTCCCCACACCATGATGCCGGGTGTTGGCACTGTGTGCCTCGGTCGTATGCAGTCCTGATTGTGGCGCTCACCTGCACGGCGCCAAACACGCATACGACCATCATTGGCACCAAGGCAGAAGCGACTCTCATCGCTGAAGACGACACGTCTCCATTCGTCCCTCCATTCACGCCTGTCGCGACACCACTGGAGGCGGGCTGCACGATGTTGGGGCGTGAGCGGAAGACGGCCTAACGGTGTGCGGAACCGTAGCCCAGCTTCATGGAGACGGTTGCGAATGGTCCTCGCCGATACCCCAGGAGCAACAGTGTCCCTAATTTGCTGGGAAGTGGCGGTGCGGTCCCCTACGGCACTGCGTAGGATCCTGCGGTCTTGGCGTGCATCCGTGCGTCGCTGCGGTCCGGTCCCAGGTCGACGGGCACGTGCACCTTCCGCCGACCACTGGCGACAACATCGATGTACTGTGGAGACCTCACGCCCCACGTGTTGAGCAATTCGGCGGTACGTCCACCCGGCCTCCCGCATGCCCACTATACGCCCTCGCTCAAAGTCCGTCAACTGCACATACGGTTCACGTCCACGCTGTCGCGGCATGCTACCAGTGTTAAAGACTGCGATGGAGCTCCGTATGCCACGGCAAACTGGCTGACACTGACGGCGGCGGTGCACAAATGCTGCGCAGCTAGCGCCATTCGACGGCCAACACCGCGGTTCCTGGTGAGTCCGCTGTGCCGTGCGTGTGATCATTGCTTGTACAGCCCTCTCGCAGTGTCCGGAGCAAGTATGGTGGGTCTGACACACCGGTGTCAATGTGTTCTTGTTTCCATTTCCAGGAGTGTATTTACTACAAAAATTCATCCTCTGTTTCCAGTCTCTTGTTTTTGCTAGAGCGTAGTGGAATATCTCCCTCTTGGCTGGTCAGTCGGTGCTGGGATGGGACAGGTGTTTTTCAGAGGGCTATTCTACATGTACTCCTAGTGTACATTATCATTTGTTATTGGATTAGTTCTCCTCTTAGTGATGTTCGTAGACTTCTAACTCTCCAGCTATGGCACTACCTCCCACGCTACTTCCCATGTGGCAGCACATGTGATTGTAAGTGATCCCTGAGAAATACTGAAAGAAAAAAATGTTCAAATATGACTTGATACTTGGTATACTAAATTTATTTTGTTAGACAATTAAGTTTTAAATACACTACTGGCCATTAAAATTGATACAACAAGAAATGCAGATGATAAACGGGTATTCATTAGACAAATATATTATACTAGAACTGACAAGTGATTACATTTTCACGCAATTTGGGTGCATAGATCCTGAGAAATCAGAACAACCACCTCTGGCCGTAATAACGGCCTTGATACGCCTGGGCATTGAGTCAAACAGACCTTGGATGGCGTGTACAGGTACAGCTGCCCACGCAGCTTCAACACGATACCACAGTTCATCAAGAGGGGAGATTGGCGTATTGTGACGAGCCAGTTGCTCGGCCACCATTGACCAGACGTTTACAGTTGGTGAGATATCTGGAGAATGTACTGGTTAGGGCAGCAGTCGAACATTTTTTGTATCCAGAAAGGCCCGTACAGGACCTGCAACATGCGGTCGTGCATTATCCTGCTGAAATGTAGGGTTTAACAGGGATCGAATGAAGGGTAGAGCCACGGGTCGTAACACATCTGAGCCGGCTGGAGTGGTCGAGCGGTTCTAGGCGCTACAGTCTGGAACCGCGCGACCGTTACGGTCGCAGGTTCGAATCCTGCCTCGGGCATGAATGTATGTGATGTCCTTAGGTTAGTTAGGTTTAAGTAGTTCTAAGCCTAGGGGACTGATGACCTCAGAAGTTAAGTCCCATAGTGGTCAAAGCCATTTGAACCATTTTGTAACACATCTGAAATGTAACGTCCACTGTTCAAAGTGCCGTCAATGCGAACAAGAGGTGACCGAGACGTGGAACCAGTGGCACCCCCTACCATCACGCCGGGTGATACGCCAATATGACTATGACGAATACACGCTTCCAATGTGCGTTCACCGCGATGTCGCCAAACACGGATGCGACCATCATGATGCTGTAAACAGAACCTGGATTCATCCGAAAAAATGACGTTTTGCCATTCGTGCACCCAGGTCCGTCGTTGACTACATCGTCGCAGACGCTCCTGTCTGTGATGCAGCGTCAAGGATAACCGCAGCCATGGTCTCCGAGCTGATAGTCCATGCTGCTACAAACGTCGTCGAACTGTTCGTGCAGATGGTTGTTGTCTTGCAAACGTCCCCATCTGTTGACTCAGGGATCGAGACGTGACTGCACGATCCGTTATATCCATGCGGATAAGATGCCTGTCATCTCCACTGCTAGTGATACGAGGCTTCATTGTTTATATTCTTGTAACTTTTTTTCAATAGACGCTTGATAATTAGTGAATGTGATACTAAATACAAGTGTACTCTTTCCTCAGAATTCCCATGCTTAAAATTCATTATCTCTTCCTTTTTAAATCTTGACTAGAGAATTAAAAAAAAATTTTCGTGTGACGAGGGCCTCCCGTCGGGTAGGCCGCTCGCCTGGTGCAAGTCTTTCGATTTGACGCCACTTTGGCGACTTCCGCGTCGATGGGGATGATATGATAACGATTAGGACAACACAACACCCAGTCCCTGAGCGGAAAAAATCTCCGACCCAGTCGGGAATCGAACCCCGGCCCTTGGGACTGACAGTCTGTCACGCTGACCACCTTTTTTTTCTTTTCGCATTTTGTTCATTTTTGATCGTTGTGTTTGGTCGTTGCGGACGTCAGATGACATCCGGTCAAGTTCGTTTGTTGATCGTTCCACTCAGTTTTTTATTACAGAGGTCAATACCACTTAGCTACTGGGGGCGGACACTAGAAAATATATCATAATTATGAATTGGGATTAGGGTTCCTCCCATTGTTATTATTGTAGAACTCCCCGTCCCGTTCACCTATAACCCCGTGATTAGCTTCGATTACCGAGTATTCAAAGCAATTGCTTGATTCACACCTGGAAGTAGGAACCAGTCAGATCTTCTAAGACGACACAGTGTGGTATCGCCTTCTTCGGGTTCCATTTGTAAAGGCGTGTACGCACTAGGCCAGGATGGCCAATGAACGGCAACCATTTACATAGTTGCCTGAGATTTGCCTAATGTGTACGGGCGGCAAATTGGAGACAGCGAGGCGGTTGGCGTTCGGACTGCCAGCAGTAACTTCAACACCTTGGCTGTGGTTCGGCCTTGAGACCCCTCTCCTAATAGTGACGCCACGTCAAATGTTGGTTGGTGCACGAGCGTTTCTGCGTCTGTTGAACGAGTGTGTATCTACTATGTTTAAAAATACTGGAGAATGGAATGGAATACGGATACAGGATTAAAACTGATGGTTTTGTCGTGAAGGGGAACCATTTATCTGACCCTAGGAAAGCGATTATAAAAAGAAATTGGTTATTGGGCGCTTGGAGGTAAGTAAGTGAGCTGTTAGAAAGTGATGGACACAGTTTGAAAAAAAAAATTGAGTTTTTATCGACAAGCCGACCGATGTGGCCGACCGGTTCTAGGAGCTTCAGTCCGGAACCGCGCTGCTGCTACGGTCGCAGTTTCGAATCCTGCCTCGGGCATGAATGTATGTGATGTCCTTAGGTTAGTTAGGTTTAAATAGTTCTAAGCCTAGGGTACTGATGAACTCATATGTTAAGTCCCATAGTGCTTAGAGCCATTTGAACCATTTGAACCTTTATCGCCCGCATCTCGTGGTCGTGCGGTAGCGTTCTCGCTTCCCACGCCCGGGTTCGATTCCCGGCGGGGTCAGGGATTTTCTCTGCCTCGTGATGGCTGGGTGTTGTGTGATGTCCTTATGTTAGTTAGTTTTAAGTAGTTAATAGCTTGTAAAGGAAACAAAAGAAGAATTCGGAGTAGGTATTAAAATCCATGGCGAAGAAATAACAACTTTGAGGTTCACCGATGACATTGTAATTCTGTGAATGGCAGCAAAGGACCTGGAAGAGCAGTTGAACGGAATGGACAGTGTCTTGACAGGAGGATATAAGATGAACATCAACAAAAGCAAAACGAGGTTAATGGAATGCAGTCAAATTACATAGGGTGATGCTGCGGGAATTAGATTAGGAAATGAGACGCTTAAAGTAGTAAAGGAGTTTTGCAATTTGGGGAGCAAAATAACTGATGATGGTCGAATTAGAGAAGATATAAAATGTAGACTGGCAATGGCAAGGAAAGCGTTTCTGAAGAAGAGAAATTTGTTAACATCGACTATAGATTTAAGTGTCAGGAAGTCGCTTCTTAAAGTATTTGTGTGGAGTGTAGCCTTGTATGGAAGTGAAACGTGGACGATAAATAGTTTAGACAAGAAGAGAATAGAAGCTTTCGAAATGTGTTGTTACAGAAGAATGCCGAAGATTAGATATGTAGATCACATAACTAATGAAGAGGTATTGAATAGAATTGGAGAGAAGAGGAGTTTGTGGCACAACTTGAAGAAGGGATCGGTTTGTAATGCATATTCTGAGACATCAAGGGATCACCAATTTAGTATTGGAGGGCAGCGTGGAGGGTAAAAATCGTAGAGGGAGACCAAGAGATGAATACACTAAACAGATTCAGAAGGATGTAGGTTACAGTAGATACTGGGAGATGAAGAAGCTTGCACAGACTAGAGTAGCATGGAGAGCTGCATCAAACCAGTCTCTGGATTGAAGACCACAACAACAACAAAAAGTCAGAAATGGGAAAGAAGGATGTAGTATAACGACCAGAAAGGGTGTGATTCATAGAGGCAACTGCGGTTACAAGCTATTATAGGGTGTCTAATATGAACAACGTCAGCGCCGGCGCCCGAACCTGCCCCTGTGGACTACCAGACAGAGACTGCTGCTTGTTACTCGGTGCTGTCTCCACGTCCCTCCTGGCCATACTTTGGATGTCTTCGATCAATATTCTTTTTGATTTGTGCGGGGCTTTGAAATTAAAGCGATAGGGGAGTAGTGCGTACATTTTATTGGCTGTGTTCCACAATGTCGCTCATGTTAAATACCGCATATTTTGCATGCCAAGAATTAAATTGGGCTATGGTAGTTGATTTATGATTTGCACTTAGGGTGGGCAACTGCCATGTCTGAACTTCACCGACGGCCTTTCCACGTTACGTAAAAAATAATGTTCGTTAGCTCTGAAAAAACCTTTTCTGTCATTCGACTCATATCAATTACAGTGTGTAGAGGACCTAGTCGTGGTGAATGTGAAATTATTAATGCCAAAATTTAATCTAGTTCTTACAAAAAAGTTGTTGGGATTTTATAGTATTTCCTTTCACGTTATGAACTTGAATTGCAGAGCTGCTTTGTCGGAGAAGTTGCGGTTATAAGGGAATATATCTGTAAGGAGCCTGTGGTATGTTTTGTTACACCTCGCCTGCCCACCGGTTCCTCTAAAGGCACCTGCACATTAGGTCAACGAAGGCCAACGATCGACCGCCAGCGGATTCGGTCGAACGTTACTTACCAACGCGCTGGAGTTTGGCCACTCAGTCTCACCAAACCAGAGTTGGGGCCAACCGTTTCAATCAAGTGGAATCCCAGTTGTCACTGATAACATGTCGATGTTGCTCCCATTTCGTTACTGTTATCAAGAAGAGTTTTCATTACAATTTCACCGGCCTATATTATGAGGGAAGAAGAGGGTTTAGCAGTCGTCGCCGATGGAGCTTTTGTTTTACTGCAAGAATCTGATCATTAGATGCTGGTGCCTGATCTCGCTTCTCAGAAGTAGGGAGCAGTGTGATGTGACAACACTGTCAGACCTTAAAGCTGAACTGAAATATGGGCTATTTCAGAGCTTTTTCCTAATGAAAGATAAAGACATCGAATCGGTAATCATTTGCCTAGACACTACATTTCTAAGCATGACACTTCTTTTAGGTAAGCAATAACTGCAAGAGAAAAAATAATGGCACTCCGGGTGTTGTTTCGCCTTGTCGTTCACAGCGTAAAGATGTCGATAAAGGTTCAAAAAATGGTTCAAATGGCTCTCAGCACTATGGGACTTAACATCTATGGTCATCAGTCCCCTAGAACTTATCTGGTTTCAGTACAAATTGTACATAGCCTTTCGCTCCCTGTATTTTACCCCTGCCACCTTCAGAATATGAAACAGAGTATTCCAGTCAACGTTGTCAAAAGCTTTCTCTAAGTCTACAAATGCTAGAAACATAGGTTTGCCTTTCCTTAATCTATCTTCTAAGATAAGTCGTAGGGTCAGTATTGTCTCACGTGTTCCAATATTTCTACGGAATCCAAACGGATCTTCCCCGAGGTCGGCTTCTACCAGTTTTTCCATTCGTCTGTAAAGAATTCGTGTTAGTATTTTGCAGCCGTGGCTTATTAAACTGATAGTTCGGTAATTTTCACATCTCTCAACACCTGCTTTCTTTGGGATTGGAATTCTTCTTGAAGTCTGAGGGTATTTCGCCTGTCTCATACATCTTTCTCCCTAAATGGTAGAGTTTTGTGACGCCTGGCTCTCCCAAGGCTGTCTTAAGTGATCAAATAATTTTAGACTGAAAGGGGATATTTTCCAGATAAAGCCCATTGAAAAGTGTTATCCTAGGTAAACTAATGGATTACTTAGACATAGCGCGAACGCCTACATTCTCTCGAAGAGTCCTTCAGATTTGGTACCTGGACAAAAGTCGCACACCATCTTTAACTTGACTCTATAATGTCCTAAAATTCCAAAACTGTTGGTTCAAATCAAAAATCAGTTAACGTACACAGATTTCACCAAACTCTGTCGCTAGTAATTACTGATTTACACATTTCAAATTGTATACAGAGAAGAGTAAATCAACTGAAGGTGTTTTTTTTTTCCATCAGCTCACATGTTTTTGCCAACTTTGTAATATCTGATAACTGAAGAAAACTTCACAAGCTAAGGTCGCTAAAAAAGCATTTTATTGGATAACTAGTTTCGACGGAGGTAAATGAATGTAGCAATAGTTTCTTTTGATTTAAATCACGTCGTTGGACGTCAAGGAACACTTATGACTCTATAAACATTTAAAAAAATGTAATTTAGTAATTCTGGATTATTGATGTAGCTATTCGAAATGCATTAAACAGGTTTTGTGATCCTGTAAAAACTGACAGTGTAGTCCTATTTCAACATGACGTTGTTGATATAAATTGTTCTATATTTCGACGTATTAGATAGATTTATATTTTTTCTTGTCTAAATTCTAAGCACAACTCAGTATTATTTTAATTGCATTTGATGAGATGGATAGTAACGACGCTTTTTTCCACTCATATCCCCCTTAGTTACCTTGATATCGGGCGACATATGCAATATACGTGAACATTATTATTCCATGAGTAAAAGTATGAAAGGTTCTAGTTACACTTTTAAGATGATCTGTTTATAATATTCTACGTACAACACAGTTTTTATGAGGTAACGATCTATATTGTCTGGTCAGCGCGATCAAAAATTCGAAATGTAATATGGACATTCAGATGTAAATTATAAACATTACATACAGAGCACCAGAATAGACATCCTGCCTGAAGAATCTCTTTTTAAAGATTTTTATCATTTTTTTATCACATTGCGAGCTTAATTCTTGTTCCTTAATGTATGTCATGCATATTTTATCCTACAAAATTATCAAAGGTACATACATAAATTACACATAAAAATTCCCATTTTCTCTGAATTGGATTGTATAATAATAACGTAAATAAAATTGGTCCTTTATAATGTATTATCAATTATACGGAATTATGTATCAATCTTTTATGCTACATGCAAGACAATACTCCAGTCAACTGCCACAATGCACCTGCTGGACGTGCATGAAGGTCGTTGTCTTTACGACACTTCTGTCGGTTGCCAGCTGATAGTGAACAGGGACTCTTGCAATCGGCGCAGTATAGTTATGTTTATGTTTGTAGAAAATACTTTTACATATGATATGTGCAGTGATCTTCATGGTAGTGGGATATACACTGAAGAGCTAAAGAAACTGGTACATCTGCCTAATATCGTGTAGGGCTATTGCGAGCATGGAGAAATGCTGCAACCCGACGTGACATGGACTCGACTAATGTCTGAAGTAGTGCTGGAGGGAATTCGCACCTTGAATCCAACGGGTCTGTCCATAAATCCGTAAGAGAATGAAGGGGATGGAAATCCCTTCTGAATAGTATGTTGAAAGGCACCCCAGATATGCTCAAATAATGTTTGTGTTTGGGGAGTTTGGTGGCCAGCGGAAGTGTTTAAACTCAGAACAGTGTTCCTGGAGCCACTCTGTAGAAATTCGGGACGTGTGGGGTGTCGCACTGTTCTGCTGGAACTGCCCTAGTCCTTTGAAATGCACAATGGACATGAATGGATGCAGGTAATCAGACAGGATGATTACATACGTGGTGTCAGAGTCGTATCTAGACGAATCAGTGGTCCCATATCACTCCAATTGCACACGACCCACACCCTTGCAAATCCTCCACAACCTTTTAACAGTCCCCTAGTGGGATGCAGGATCCGCGGGTTCATTAAGTTTTCTCCAAACCCGTACAAGTCCATCCGCTAGATTCAATTTCAAACGAGACTCGTCCGGCCAGGCAACAACCCGCCATGTTAGCCGAGAGCGCTAATGCGCTGCTACCTGGACTTGGGTAGGCGCGCTGGCCATCGAATCCGCCCGCCGAATTAACGACGAGGGCCGGTGTGCTGACCAGCCTGGATGAGGTTTTTAGGCTGTTTTCCACATCCCTCTCGGTGAATACCGGGCTGGTCCACACGTCCCACCTCAGTTAAACGACTCACAGACATTTGAAACGCATTCGCACTTTTCCATGTTTACACTAGATGCAGACAGATGGGGTACTCTGATTCCGTCCCGGGGGAAAGGGGGGGGGGTGCGGGGTGGCGGCAGGAAGGGCATCCGGCCACCCCTTCAAATTAACATGCCAAATCCGATGTAACCACGTCAACCCTGCGCACAATGCGGGACAAAGGCGTAAGCGATAGACTCGTCCGACCAGGCAACATGTTTCCAGTCATCAATAGTACAGTGTTGGTTTTGACAGGCTCAGGCGAGGCGTAGAGCTTCCTGTCGTGCAGTCATCGAAGACACACGAGTGGGCCTTCGGCTCCGAAAGCCCATATCGATAATGGTCTGTTCAGTGTTTCGCGCGCTTGCGCTTGTTGACGGCCCAACACTGAAATCTGCGGATATTTGCAGAAGGGTGGCAATTCTGTCACGTTGAACATTCTCTTCAGTCGTCGTTAGTCACATTCTTGCAGGATCTTTCTCCGGCCGCAGCGATGACGGAGATTTGATGCTTTACCGGATTCCCGATATTCACGGTACACTCTTGAATTGGTCGTACGGGAAAATCCCATCTTCATCGCTACGTCGGAGGTGCTGTGTCCCATCGCTCGTGGGCCGACTGTAACACCACGTACCACGTTGAAACTCACTTAAATCTTTGTAACCTGAAATTGTAGCAGCAGTAACCGATCTAACAATTGATCCAAACACATGTTGTCCTATATAGGCGTTGCCGACCGCAGCGTCGTATTCTGCTTGTTTACATATCTCTGTATTTGAATACGCATGCGTATACCAGTTTCTTTGGGGCTTCAGTGTTCTTATGCATTGTGAAGCGACTTGTAACACTTACGGAATATATGTTGTGAAAATTTAAAAGCATATGATATAATTCCATATTTTATGTAAATAGACAGTCTCGTGTGGTAATGTCGTTATTGCAAAATACTTTCGTATCAACTGCTTTTCATCCTCTTGGAGATCCGATCATGACAGCATAGCTTCGTCGAAAGCGGTCATCCAGTAAAATGCTTTTTAGCTATCTTGGCTTGTGAAGTTTGCTCCAGTTGTTATACACTGCAGATCGCTCCCTGATCGGCAATGTCAGGAATACATATCTGAAATATTTCTCTTTATCAAGAAATGCCCATAGCGCTTAAGTTATGCATTTTGGAGCCCGCGTTTACTAGACTTCGCTACTGTGAAACACACCTCTCTACTCAGCAAGTGCCCATACCTCTTAAGCTATATATTTTAGAGCTGTCATCTACTATACCATTTTCCCCTGTTTTGCTGTATACTATCTCTCCCAAAATATGGAAAGCACAGAGCTTACGCGAAAAGAGATTTCTTTCACAGTGCTGAAAGATAAATTGCTCATAGCTCATAAAGTATGCATTTTAGAGCCCATGTTTACTCTTTACTAGACATTTTTTCTTTCGATAGATGTTTCCTATCATATCTCTTAATATTGACCATTCCTCCTGGGACACACTGTACTTTAATTTCCAAAATTCTCATTACACCATCTTGAAATTTAGTCAGACGTTATTTTTTTCATTTATCACAGTTTAATGCTGGAAAGATGTAATGATAACAGCTATTATTAATGTCAAACGATTAAAAGAAAATCATGACGTCATGCTGTTGAGTTGTGCGCGGGCAGGATTAGGGTACGCCTGCTGTCTTAATCAAAACCGTTTGGAGGCGTGGAGCGAATACACAGCGCCCTATAAATTTCAGAGAGTAAAGTACGGAAGGCAAACTTACTTCTCCATACCAGGTCAAGCTGTTGATATATTGCCAACGACTGTTACGGGCAGTATGGATGTGGCGTAATAAAATGTGGCAGAACGGATACAAACACTCAAGTAGCAGCAGATATTTCGATTTTATGTGACCTGTCTAAATAATTCATGCCGGAGGCTTGAATGACTCCACAAGTCTTGTTTGCTACCAAATCCACAAGAGCTATAACTCCATCTCATGGAACATCAGAACCGCTGGGAGGTTAAACATTGGCTTTAATCCTGATGGTTACCATCACACCCATTGCTCAAGAATATTGGATAAAATAGTGAATACTTGAGAATAATACGTAAAACACACATTTGATTATCCTTGTGATACTTTTGTGAATTTAGAAGTCGATGAGCATAATTTCCTTAAATAAGCAAAACCAAAAACGAGTACAATGCTTAGCTACAACAGAGTATTTTGTCATTTGCTGGGCTGTCAATGTACCTCATTCATGTGTAATTTTATCTAGGTGCCCTCAATCTGTTACAAACTACTCTAGAAACGGATATGACTTTTTTCGTTAATTTTCTACGGTTCGAGTAACAAAATAATAACGGATGCTTCAGATACGATGAATAAACATAAATGCATTTAAAGCCGGATGTAAACACAATGCTTTTATATTATAAGTAATTATTATTACATTACGACATTCATAACTCATCAAAACTAATTTACCGTAGCGTGCGCTGTTATTGTTAATAATAATATTCGACGTTGGACTGGCATAGTGTTTTAACATCGGGATGATAGAATTACCTTTTATACAGCAACTGTAATATAATTGGTTTTATAACAACGAGACTAATCACAGTAGTGCGTTTATTGACGACCGTTGCAACAGGCATAAAAACGTAACACTGATCTCAGTGTACGATAAAAACTGTTTCGACGGAGCTATGCTGTCATCATCGGGTCTCCAAGAGGATGAAAAGCAGTTGATACGAAAATATTTTGCAATAACGACATTACCACACGAGACTGTCTATTTACATAACATATGGAATTATATGGTTCAAATGGCTCTGAGCAATATGGGACTTAACTTCTGAGGTCATCAGTCCCCTAGAACTTACAACTACTTGAACTAACTAACCTAAGGACATCACACACATCCATGCCCGTGGCAGGATTCGAACCTGCGAGCGTAGCGGTCGCGCGGTTCCACACTGCAGCGCCTAGAACCGCACGGCCACTCCAGCCGGCTATGGAATTAGAGCATACGCTTTTCAATTTTCACAACATAGTATCCATCAGTGTTACAATTCGCTTCACAATGCATAAGAACACTGAAGCCCCAAAGAAACTGGTATACGCATGCGTATTCAAATACAGAGATATGTAAACAAGCAGAATACGACGCTGCGGTCGGCAACGCCTATATAAGACAACAAGTGTCTGGCTCAATTGTTAGATCGGTTACTGCTGCTACAATATCAGGTTACAAAGATTTAAGTGAATTTCAACGTGGTACGTGGTGTTACAGTCGGCCCACGAGCCATGGGACACAGCACCTCCGACGTAGCGATGAAGATGGGATTTTCTCGTACGACCAATTCAAGAGTGTACCGTGAATATCGGGAATCCGGTGAAGCATCAAATCTCCGTCAATGCTGCGTCCGGAGGAAGATCCTGCAAAAATGGGACTAACGACGACTGAAGAGAAATGTTCAACGTGACAGAAATGCCACCCTTCTGCAAATCCATCAACAAACATAAGCGTGCGAACCATTCAACGGAACATCATCGATTTGGACTTTCGGAGCAGAAGGCCCATTCGTGTATCTTTGATGACTGCACGACACGAAGCTCTACGCCTCGCCTGGGCCCGTCAAAACCGACATTGTACTATTGATGTCTGGAAACATGTTGCCTGGTTGGACGAGTCTCGTTTGAAATTGTATCGAGCGGATGGACGTGTATGGGTTTGGAGAAAAAAACATGAATCCACGGTCCCTGCATGCCACCAGGGGACTGTTCAAGGTGGTAGAGAATTTGCAAGGGTGTGGGGCATGTGCATTTCGAGTGATATGGGACCCCTGATTCGCCTAGATACGACTCTGATACATGACACGTACGTGATGACAAGCAGCTTCATAACACTGTTAATTCACGTCCTTAGCTAATTACCAACATTCAGCACAAAGTTTCGTCCACAGAAATTCATCATTAGCTGTAATTAAGTGTTTAGAATGTGTCTTTTGTACTCCTGGTGGGGATAGTCGACAGAACAGTGACAAGCAGAGTCATCAAACGTAATTTCCAGGACAAATGTGTATTTTAATACATTTTTTGCTATTCTGTATAGTTCATATTTTACACACACTGCAGCAAGAATGCCTGACAAGTGGAAAACCAGCATAAATGCACTGGGGTGACAGAAGTAATGGGACGCATCCTAACATCGTGTCGGACCTCCTTTTGGTCGGCGTAGTTCAGCAACTAAGCGTGCCATGGACACAACAAATCGTTGAAGTATTGAGCTATGCTTGACCTATAGCCGTCCATAATTGAGAAAGTGATGCCAGTGCAGGATTTTGCGCACATATTGACCTCTCTCGATTACGTCCCCGCAAATGAGCGATCTGGGTGGCAAAATCATTCGCTAGAACTGTACAGAATGTTCTTCAGACTAATCGGGTACACTTGTGACCCTTTGACACGGTGCATTGTCATCCATAAAACTTCCGTGGTTCTTTGGGAACATTAAGTCGTTGAATGGCTGCAAATGGTCTCCAAGTAGCCGAACATCAAGAGGACCCGTCCATTCCGTGTAAACACAGCCCACACCACTATGGAGACACCACCAGCTTGCACAGTGCCTTGTTGAGAACTTGGGTCCGTGGCTTCGTGAGGTTTGCGCACACTTGAACCCTACCATCAGCTCTTTCCAACTGAAATCGGCACTCGTCTGGCCAGGCCACGGTTTTCCAGTCGTCTAGCGTCTAAGCGATACTGTCGCGCGCCCAGGAGAGGCGCTGCAGTCGATGTCGACCTGTTAGCAAGCGCACTGATTCCGGCAGTTATTTCGCGCAGTGTTATCTCGCTCTACGCAAACACCACTGGGCTCGATTGTTATGTGAAGACCGTCGGCCACCGCGTTGTCCATGTTGGGAGGTAATGTCCAGGAAATAGGGTATGCGCGGCACTCTCGTGACACTGTGAGTCTCGGAATACTGAATTCCCTAACGATTTCCAAAATAAAATGTCTTATGCGTCTTGCTGCAACTACCATTTTCAGTTCAAAGTACACTTCTGGCCATTAAAATTGCTACACCACGACGATGACGTGCTACAGACGCGAAATTTAACCGACAGGAAGAAGATGCTGTCATATGCAAATGATTAGCTTTTCAGAGAATTCACACAAGGCTGGCGCCGTTGGCGAAACCTACAACGTGCTGACGCCAGGAAAGTTTCCAACTGATTTCACATACACAAACAGCAGTTGACCGGCATTGCCTGTTGAAACGTTTTTGTGATGCCTCGTGTAAGGAGGAGAAATGCGTACCATCACGTTTCCGACTTTGATAAAGGTCGGATTGTAGCCTATCGCGATTGCGGTTTATCGTATCGCGACATTGCTGCTCGCGTTGGTCGAGATCCAATGACTGTTAGCAGAATATGGAACCGGTGGGTTCAGGAGGGTAATACGGAACGCCGTGCTGGATCCCAACGGCCTCGTGTCACTAGCATTCGAGATGACAGGCATCCTATCCGCATGGCTGTAACGGATCGTGCAGCCACGTCTCGATCCCTGAGTCAACAGATGGGGACGTTTACAAGACAACAACCATCTGCACGAACAGTTCGACGACGTTTGCAGCAGCATGGACTATCAGCTCGGAGACCATGGCTGCGGTTACCCTTGACGCTATATCACAGACAGGAGCGCCTGCGATGATGTACTCCACGACGAACCCGGGTGCACGAATGGCAAAACGTCATTTTTTCGGATGAATCCAGGTTCTGTTTACAGCATCATGATGGTCGCATCCGTGTTTGGCGACGTCGCGGTTAACGCACATTGGAAGCGTGTATTCGTTCAAATGGTTCAAATGGCTCTGAGCACTATGGGACTCAACTGCTGTGGTCATAAGTCCCCTAGAACTTAGAACTACTTAAACCTAACTAACCTGAGGACATCACACACATCCATACCCGAGGCAGGATTCGAACCTGCGACCGTAGCGGTCGTGCGGTTCCAGACTGTAGCGCCTGTAACCGCTCGGCCACTCCGGCCGGCCGTGTATTCGTCATCGCCATACTGGCGTATCACCCGGCGTTACGGTATGGGGTGACATTGGTTACACGTCTCGGTCACCTCTTGTTCGCATTGACGGCACTTTGAACAGTGGGCGTTGCATTTCAGATGTGTTACGACCCGTGGCTCTACTCTTCATTCGATCCCTGCGAAACCCAACATTTCGGCAGGATAATGCACGACGGCATGTTGCAGGTCCTGTACGGGCTTTTCTGGATACAGAAAATGTTCGACTGCTGTCGTGGCCAGCACATTCTCCAGACCTCTCACCAATTGAATATGTTTGGTCAATGGTGGCAGAGCATCTGGCTCGTCACAATACATCAGTAACTACTCTTCATGAACTGTCGTATCGTGTTGAAGCTGCATGGGCAGCTGTATCTGTACACTCAATCGATGCTCTGTTTGACTCAATGCCCAGACGTATCAAGGCAGTTATTACGGCCAGAGGTGGTTGTTCTGGGTACTTATTTCTCAGGATCTATGCACCCAAATTGCGTGAAAATGTAATCACATGTCAGTTCTAGTATAATATATTTGTCCAATGAATACCCGTTATCACCTGCATTTCTTCTTGGTGTAGCAATTTTAATGGTCAGTAGTGTATATTAATTCCCGTTTGGGTTTACAATCATGTCGGGAACCTTGTCAAAATGGCTCTGAGCACTATGGGACTCAACTGCTGAGGTTATAAGTCCCCTAGAACTCAGAACTACTTAAACCTAACTAACCTAAGGACATCACACACATCCATGCCCGAGGCAGGATTCGAACCTGCGACCGTAGCGGTCGTGCTACGCCTTTAACCGCTCGGCCACTCCGGCCGGCGGGAACCTTGTCACCTGAGTCAGTTGAGTACAAAAGACAGTTTCGTCAGTGCACTTCCCTTTTATGTACCGCCATCTGTGTATATGCAAATCGCTGTTCCATGACTTTTGTCACCTCACTACATATGGGTATCTCGGACGATCAACAATGGAAACTTATTGCATCATTTATCTTGTTTTAGAACAATCTGATTTTTTAATTGTCTTCATTAGAGCACCAGTATAGTATCAAAAGGTGATTCATAAGAACTTTGGATTTTCAGAGGACGATTGGGCATATAGTACAAGAAACATGCATAAGTGGCGCTTACGAGAATTAGTCCAATATTGCGTCGTAATATGCTGCCTGGGATAGTGGCAGAGCACTTCAGAAGTTGGCAGGCTTCAGAACAGGTATAGAGCCCTGAATAAAGAAAGTACCGCCAGCTTGGCAGTGGCCGCCATTTTGGACCAAGACGACTACAGCAGCGTGATGAACAGAACTGTTACATTCTGATTTATGGGGAACTGAAGCGGATTATACGGGCATTCGATATCCTAGTGGGTAAGGTAAACAATGAACTACTGGTTTTTTTTTGCGTGTTTCTGATGCAAATATAAAGTGAATGAAATGTCATTTTCGTAACTCCATCACTGTAATTATGGCATTTTACTTTGCTCATGGCACTCGTAAAATTCGCTGTCAAATTGCCCAGTCGCATTAATGTGAAAACCTGTCAACAACCTGAATAACCACATTTTGCAGTGCAGACTGCTGAAAGATGTGCAGTATGACAGTCGATGAGGTTCTTGAAGGTATCGACAGGGATGTGGAACCATACAGACTCAAGTGTCGTGCCCAGCTGAGCTAGGTTTCTCGGCTGAGGATCGAACAGCCCGATCGAGGTGGTCCCACAGATTATCTAAAGGGATTAAATCTGGGGATCTAAACTAACCTTGGTGCCCTTTGATCCACGCACGTACACTGCGATCTGTAAGACACACTGCACTGTCCTGCTGGTAGATGCCATCTCGCCACGGGGAAATGACCTGCATGTAGCGGTGGACATGGTCCCCAAATATAGATGCATACATGTATTGGTCCATTCTGCCTTCCTGAGTTAGGATATCTCCCACGAAACATTCTGAAGACCATAATGCTCCCTCCAGAGGCAGGGAGTTTGCTCTCAAACATTCTGAGTTCTACACGCCAGTGACCATCTACCCTATGGAGCAGGAAGTGAGACTCACCTGAGAAAACCACCACTCTCCATTCGCAACACATCTCTTTGAGGTACTAACATGCATGTCACAGCCTCTATTGACACTGAACAAACCAACGAACTGCACTCGATATTAATGAATGCAAGGGCACACTGAGGAGGCTCACACACACTCAAATTCGTCAACCTGTGCAATGTCCCTACGTAATGTAATATGATTGTAATATTCCGGCTGCGAGTATCAGCGATGATGCGATACCATACCTGAGACGACAAATCTCTGCTGGGGCGACAACCCTCTTTGCTGTGAAAAAAAAGGAGCATCTATGTTTTCCTTGCAGTTGTTGGAGATAAGAAATGCCGAGTTGACATTGTGCTATTCGAGGTCAGATAAGTTTGCATATAGAAGTAATATCAAATGCAGTGGTCAACTTCTAACGCAATTATCAAGAATAAAACATTAATTTGTGAAAAAGGAGATAAATATTGTTTACTAAAAAAGGAGATAAATATTGCTTACAAACTTTTGTTAGTTGTTGGACCCCTGACCTCCATAAAAATTGTTAGTGTGTTTAGCAATACAGTGCATAGTGATTTCTTCGCGAATGAACAATACTGGGCGAATCTGCTAGTATCACGGTCCCAACGAGGGTCAATATTTCGCCGACAGCTTGTGTGTTCAACTCATTCCCTAAGCGACCAGTTTGTTAGTCAGAAGCTACCACGCTGCCACTTTTTTTCAACCTTCTCATTCTGAAAATGTTTCCAGAAAACCTTACGGCAACTGTGAGTACTTTTGTGGCCAAGAGAGAGACGGAGTCTTCATCACGAGTTGCAGCATTTTTCTTCAACCTTGTCTGGCGTTCTCTGAGAACCGGAGAAGCGGAAACCTCCGACCGCCAACTCATCCTGTACCTAATCCGTTCTCTCCTTACAGCAGCCAAAAAAAAGAAAAAATATCTACAGTCAATTTTTTCACAGATTTCTTTATCTTAGACATGCAAAAATTTTTAGAATGTATGTATCTAGGAAAAAGAATCAAAAGAGAGTTTAAATCCTGTAACTGTCTTATCTGTGTCGAAGTCAAAGGTCAAGCAAGTTAGTTAATTAATAATTTTTGTTTTTGCGTTTAAGTTTCATTTTAGAGCGACGACCAATTGCCCAAAGTTAGGGAACTTGTCGGGATCTTGTATCATTTCCATGTATGTATGCTACTGATACAAAGTGTACTATAACGTGTGTTCCTGTGTTGTATGCCCTGCCCTTGTTCGAGACAACGACGGGAACAGAGGGGCCGCCAGACTGGTGCTGTACGGTTCATCTCAGCAGATCAGCTGAATGTCCAGGCTGCGTGCAAGCAACAGCAAGTTTACCAGTCTGGAATCTAATACTGTACTTTTCTGTAGGGTCTTCCTATTTCTATTAGTTATAGAAGCATATTTTAAAAAATCATGTGTAGATTTCTACTGATTTTATGTGTGTATTTTCAAACTACATGGGTCGTTTAAATTTATGGTTAGGACACGTGCCCAGTCGAGAATGGAAAAGGAACAGAATACAACCAACAATATTTAATCAGTTGAGGAAGTCCCTTCCACTGATAGTTCAGTACCTGTAATGACCACGGCTAGGGCTGAGGAGTTTAACGTTAAAGATCTTTTATATCCCAAGCGGTGCAGACGTTAACTGCAAAACAATTATCGATGTCTGCTTAAGTGCATACTGTAGCAACTGAACAGTCTAGAATAGCTTCAATGGCAGAGGAACAAGACAAAATTTCCACTATAGTTCATACCGTAACCATAGAAAAGGCAAGTCTCTCTGCTTAACAAGACGGTCTCGTTAAGCAGCAGGAGGCACTAGTAACTGAACAAGCAAATATCAGGCTAACTATGCAAGACGTTATTGTTATGGTTGAGTCATTGCCCACCAAACAGAATTTTGAGAGTCTGAAATGCGAAGTGGATCATTTAATCATTTAGCAAAGTGATCGTGCTGCGGAAATGGAAAATCTTAAGCTGTCCCAGGAGAAGGTTCCTGAGGAAATCCAAAAATCCAAACCGAAGTAAAAGATGTTACCGCAACCGTAGACTCTCTTGCGTCCAAATTGGAACTTTTTACATCATATTGTGTGAAGGAACAACTGCAACAAGCTGTGCAAAACGTTCAACTGGCTAATGTGCCGGATCCAGACTGATAGTGATGTGATAAGCCAACAATTTGGTGAAGAGTTCTCGAAATGGAAAGTCAATATCACCAACACGATTGAAAAATATTCCAAGTCAATAAACGATATAAGAGCAAGTGGCTTTGACACACAAGTCACATTTTCCGACGAATCTAGGTGAAATGTGATGAATTCGGCGTCAGTGGTGCGTAGCCCGACTCCTACGACAAAAAATGCACATGTGGTGTCTGACTCTATTTATGGTAATATACCACCCAACAATTTATACGCCCAGATGTTAATGGAGAAGAAGCTCCTAAAGCGTCGGCAGTTCCAAACCTTCTGTCCGGAAAAGAAAACTGTTAACCCAGTCGTTTGCATTCGCGGGTTCAGAGGTGTTTTACTCTGTGCATGGACTGATGCGCGAAAGATTCCTTTTGTCGCTGGCTACGTACAAGGGGAAGGTAGTTTATGATGATGGTATTAGGGAAACCAGTGGAACCTACGAGGACTTCGAGCGAGCGTTCTTGAGCAGATATTGGTCTAAGGGAATTAAAGAACGATTGAAAAAAAGAGGTTTATAATCCAGAACTATTTTCAGTCAAAAGTGGTAAATTGCGTCGATACTTTGAGAAGTACCTGAATAAAGGTAGATATTGGGATACTCCAGGCCCACAGGTGGATATTTTGAAGATTATTAAGGCAAAGTTACCGTTCGAGATACGTGAAAAACTCATGTATGCTCCCAAAAACAATGTCGAAGACTTCCTCTCTGTCGTCGACACCTTCAACCTACTAAACGAAGACTTAAGAGCAACAAATCATGTTAATGGGTCGTCGACTAGTGTAAACAAGAACTTTGCATATCATCCAGGACCGCGCCGCTATACTTAATACTACGAGTAGAACGCAGCAGACCTAAGGCTTCCAAGCTCAGCATAACAAACAGCAGCTGAACAGCGGCCAAAGATTGAATGCCAGTGCGGCGCAGTTCCAACCTCGCTGAGCGAAAAATAAACCTAACGAGCGAAGATTCAAAGCGATGTCACAGACAAACCAAAAACCCATCCGATAAACTAAAGACGACCGGATCGTGCCCCGGAGAAACGGTCGGGTGTGATGTAAGGGGCTCTGGCAAGAGAGTTGTCATGTTCCAATGCAATGACGGACAGAGACTAGTAGATGAACTTACTCATGACGTCCAGCATTGTACAGCCAAGCGTATGACCGTTGCTATACCAGCGATATATGCAGAAGTCTATGGCCATACCATTAAAGTAATTCTTGGTATAGGTGCAAATGTGAATGCAATCTCCGCAGCACTGTTTTAGAAGTTGACACGACACCAGAAACCACCAGTCTTTCTGTGAGTAATTATGAAGTTATAGGTGCAATCGGTACTGGGGCACAGAAGGTACAGGTACAGACTCTTATTGAATTAAGTATAGGAAATGTAGCGACTTTATGCACGTTTCTAGTAATTAATAAATTAATAAAGGACTGTATTTTGGGCGGACGTAAAATTCGACATCTCTGCGAGCTGTGCCTAAGATTCATGTTGAGAATCTGTGTGTGGAGCTAATCGGAGAAGACTGTAGCCATGGAAGATATTGTTGGGGTTCAACAATTAAGCTTCTTAGGTGTTTCAAGAGGAATCGGAGATAATGCACAAGAGGTTTATGAAGTATGCACACTAACTAATGTCATATCTCAAAAGACGCCTGAATCTAACTGATGGGACGATCGACAGCGAAAACAATTGGCAAAGTTATTGCAGCAGAATATCGATGGCTTTAGTGAAAAACCGGGTGTAGTGAAAGGCTATGGGTGTAATTTAGAAGTGAACCCACATAGTACATATATATCCTGTTCCTAGGCGGCTTCGACGAAATGTCGATGAAGAATTGCAACGAATGTTCGACTGGAAGTTGACTGAGCCACCCACAAGCCCATACTGTAGACTTTTATTGATTGTCCCTAAACCAGAGAGCAAATTTCGACTAGTTGTGGATGCAAGACAGATAAATAACATTATAGTTCCTGTCCGCACTCACCCAGAAAATATTGATGAGCTTATACAGAAGTTTCATGGCAATAAATTCTTTTTAACTTGTGACCTCAGAAGTTCTTACTGGCAGATAACGCTAAGTCATGAATAGAGGAAGTACACAGCATTTGTTTACTCAGGGAGAAGCTGTCATTTTAAGGTTCTTCCATCTGGCCTAAATGTTAGCTCTGGTGTGTTCATCCAGGCAATGGATACTGTTTTAGGACCAGAACTGCGTAGTCAACTTACGCTTTTTGTCGATGAAATTCTCATTGCTACATCTTCTTGGGAAGAACACATTAAACTCTAGGCCAGAGTCATAAATGCATTTAATAAAGCAGGCGTGACAACCATCAAAAATCTCATTTTTCACTCGAACGAATCAGTTTTCTTGTGCATATAATAGCCAATAAGGGAATAATGCTGGATTCATCAAATGTGAGAGCAATCAAGAATTTCCCACACCATCTAACAAGAGGCAGTTAAAACCTTTCATAGGAATGACGACCTTCTATAGGCGATTTTAAACAAACAGGTGCTATATGCGGAGCCCTTACACTAGCTTCTACGAAAAAACATACAGCGGAGGTCGACGAATGACTGTGAAGTTGCATTCCAGCTTATCAAAGACACTATTGCGGATGCAAATTTGTTACATCAACCGGATATGACTTTGGAGTTTGGTTTGATGACTGATTCATCGAGCGTTGGTTTAGGTTTTGTGTTTGTTTCAAATCTAGGACATCAATAAACGGCCGACGTTCTGTCCCATAGCTTACGGAAGTCGCGTGTATATATGTTGCGAGTGCTCCTACACGACCACAGAATTGGAAGCTTTGGCGGTTGTGTGGGCGTTTCGAAAATTCCACTATTACTTATTTGGAACACGCACAACCGTGTAATGCGAGCATCAGGCTCTCACATTCTTGCAGCAGTGCAAACTACTTCACGCTCGTCTATCACGCTGGACCTTCGCTTTACAAGAATATAATTTCAGAGTTGTATACATAAAGGGTCAGCATAACCAGATGGCAGATGCTTCATCTAGACTACCTGACGGTTTGGAGAACATTACCGCTGTGTAAGATGAAGAGAAGCAACGTAGAACTTGCTGATGAAAGATTTTAAACCCAGGAGATATCATTTATACATGTGTAGTAACCATCTGTCCTCCAGCAAGGAGATGATCATTGGTCTATAATTTTGAATAAACTGAGTCAGTCAGACCAAGGGCAGCTCCAAAGATTTTTCAGAGTACTTTATATTGTTTTGTTCTACAGGAGGTCAGATACTTCAGTTAAATGGTGTGTGTGTGTATACCAGAAGATTACGTGGAAAGGCTCTTACTGCACACTCACTACCTTTGAGGACAGTTTGGCCTACTTAAAAGTGCAAGCAAGATCGGTAGCTATTGTTACTTTCCGAATATCTGGAGAAGAGTTCAGCACTCCATAATTCCACATAAGCCCTTAGGTCTACCACGCGACCGCCTCGGGCATGGATGTGTGTGATGTTCTTAGGTTAGTTAGGTTGAAGTAGTTCTAAGTTGTAGGGAACGGATGACCTCAAATGTTAAGTCCCATAGTGCTCAGAGCCA
Source organism: Schistocerca nitens (assembly GCF_023898315.1). Classification (NCBI taxonomy): domain Eukaryota; kingdom Metazoa; phylum Arthropoda; class Insecta; order Orthoptera; family Acrididae; genus Schistocerca; species Schistocerca nitens. Next base: position 257,195,622 of record NC_064618.1, read on the forward strand.
TTTTTTTAACCTTAAATCTAATCTCTGTAGACATCTGTGGGCCAGTTCCGAGAGCAAGAGGAGGTAGTAAATACACAGTTGGATTTTTGGATACGTTTTCTAAGTAAGTGATGTTGTATCCAATTCGATCAGCCACCAGCAAATCCGTTATCAAGAAATAGATTTCTGACTTTATTCCATCTGTTGGGCAGCCCAGAACGATTCTAACAGACAATGCAACCATTTTCACGTGTTATACTTGTAAGAAGGCTTTACGGGAAGAAAATCTTACACATATCAAAAAGTCATGTTACAATCCCGGAGCGAGTCCAATCGTACGTGTATTTAGAGAGTTACATCGTTTTAAGAGAACCTACTGCTCAACAAAGCAAACCAAGTGGATTGATCTTTTGCAGGACTTCGCTGCAATCGTAAATAGCCTACGACATAACTACTGCTTATACTCCGGAAGAATTACTCCGAAATACCGAAGAAAATAATGGGTGGGTACAAGCATTACCGAAAATACCCCGAAACAGGATCTCATGGGAAGAAAAAATTCGTGATCCTTACCTCAACATGAAAGAGAGGGCTTTTATGAGAAAGAAGAGACACGACGAGGGATGAAAGAGAAGACGATAGTATAATATTGGAGATCTGGTACTAGTGAGATCTCATTCAAGATCTTCACTTCTGGAGAAGAGGACTGAGAAGTGGCAAAGAATATTCCATGGACCATATGTTATTATAAAACTGCCACATCCAGGTGCATATCTGTCGACAAAGACATTGAAAATAAAGGGTGTGTACTCTCATAAGGATTTAAAAATATACTATAAATAATTATGTGTATTTTTATATGTATGTCACGATTTGTGTAACTATATGATCTGTAAACAGTAGTTATTTAAATTATGTAACTAGTTTCCTATGATATGAGTTGGTAATATGTCACCATTGTGTGCCATGAACTGGTGTTCTAAAATGAGTGAACTTTCTATCCAGATGTAGGGATATAACTATGACCTATTTGTGGTTACTTTCACCATGCTTGATTTTCTTGTCGGTTGTCAGTACTTGTAGCATAATCTACATATTGTTTTCTTGATTCTGTATGTTGTTCCATGTTTTTGCAAGTTTCTGATTTTGTGTATTAGTGATTAGATTACAGACGGGGGCATTGTTGCTATTTGACTGCATAGGTAAAACATGAATATTATTTTTGTCATGTAATTGTGCTGTAAGATAATGTGTCGTGTTTTGTCGCTATTACTGTGTCTCATGCTAACTAGTGACTGTTCTGGACAGTATTCTTCGGAATTGTGTGAAATCGCCTTCAGCGATATAAAGACAGTGAACTTCGTTCCTGTGAGTTGTTTTCGGCCTGTGTCCTTTCTGACAATGACGCTTAAATGGAAGTGTTATCGATTGACAATGATGTTGTTTTTGTGGTGTTAGGCAGACTAGTGCTACAATGCATAGACGGTGATCCAACCCGCTCAGTCGCTAGTACACATCTGACTGTTTGCACCAATCTTCTCTGAAGAGTTCTAGTATCATTTCTGAATGTAACTCTGGACAACGTATCTGGTGTTGCGAAGATATCTCAGTGTACAGTGTTTTTAGCGTGATGTGATTTTTTTTTTATTGTTGGACACTCTGAAGTGCAAGTAAAAACACGAACCCAACTGGACTGCTTATACACAGGAGCGAGTTGGGCACAGTGAAATGCTAACCCGTTTTATTTCAGATGGGCGCTGTAGTTCGCCTTTTTGGCCTTGCTATTTCTTTTGTACTTATTGTATGTCGCGAGAACTTCTACCTTGGCGCTGTGAGGCCTTAGCAGTTGCATCCCAGCCTCCAGTCCACTACCAGCTTCGCATCTGACCAGTCATCAACGCCGACCGCCACTCATTCCGATGGCCTGCAGCTTCTCACCATTGACATCGCACCGTTGGCATCGTACCATTATCGAGTACAAGACTAAATTAATCCTGTACAGTGTAACTCCGTTTTCAAAGACTCTAAACAGTTCTGTTCACATTTAAACGATTTTCTGTATTTTTTATTCCAAACAAACTGAGTGACATTTTTATCAATATTCATGCTGAAATCAAACCACATGTTTGATTCATAATTCCAGTGTTTTGCTAAATTTGATAATTACAACCAGTCTGGCGAGGCCCATTGGGGAGTTTCTTGATCTCGGGTATCCTCCACCAACCGCGACAGAATGGGTAGCCTTAATTCCGGAAAAAAATCAATTCCCGAAAAATTTATTTTATTCTTTACGCCACAGGATAACAATTGATTCAATATTAATGTGGTCACTTACAATAGTTTTGTTTCAAAAATTTTTGTAATGTCCCTACGTTACATGTTATGATTGTAATATTGCTGCTGCGAGTGCCAGCGATGATGTTGTTGTTGTCTTCAGTCCTGAGACTGGTTTGATGCAGCTCTCCATGCTACTCTATTCTGTGCAAGCTTCTTCATCTCCCAGTACTTACTGCAACCTACATCCTTCTCAATCTGCTTAGTGTATTCATCTCTTGGTCTCCCTCTACGATTTTTATCCTCCACGCTGCCCTCCAATGCTAAATTTGTGATCCCTTGATGCCTCAGAACATGTCCTACTAACCGGTCACTCCTTTTTGTGAAGTTGTGCCACATAATCCTCTTCCCCCAATTCTATTCAATACTTCATCATTAGTTATGTGATCTTTGCATCTAATCTTCAGCATTCTTCTGTAGCACCACATTTCGAAAGCTTCTATTCTATTCTTGTCCAAACTATTTATCGTCCATGTTTCACTTCCATACGTGGCTACACTCCATACAAATACTTTTAGAAACGACTTCGTGACACTTAAATCTACACTCGATGTTAACAAATTTCTCTTCTTCAGAAACGCTTTCCTTTCCATTGCCAGTCTACATTTTATATCCTCTCTACTTCGACCATCATCAGTTATTTTGCTCCCCAAATAGCAAAACTCCTTTACTACTTTAAGTGTCTCATTTCCTAATCTAATTCCCTCAGCATCACCCGACTTAATTAGACTACATTCCATTATCCTCGTTTTGCTTTTGTTGATTTAGCGTAATTGAGACGACAAAGCACTTTGCTGTGACGAAAACGCTCTTTGCTGTACAAAACGGAGCATCTATGTTTTTCTTGCAATTGTTGGAGATAAGAAATGCCGATTGGACATTTTGCCGTTCTGAAGTCAGAAAAGTTTGCATATAGAAGTAATATGAAGTGCAGAGGTCAACTTGTAATTGGAGTTATCAAAAATAAAAAAAATTGTGAAAAAGAAGGTAAACATCGTTTACGAATTTTTATTCGACGTTGGATCCCCGGACCTTCATAAAAACTGTTAGCGTTTTTAGCAATACAGAGCTCAGTGATTTCTTCGCAAATTAACAATACTGGGCGAATCTGCTACTATCATGGTCGGAACGACGCTCAATATTTCGCCGTCAGCTTGTGTGTTCAAGACGTTCCCTAAAGGCTAATGCCACATTAGGCGATTTTCTCCGCTGAAGGTCAATGATTTTTGTCGCGCCTGAAATGGAACTCCATGTTGCAAACGGAAGATGCCACACTGCCCATGTAATTGTCGCTCCGCTATGTTTCCGCATGCGAATGTCGGGTCCGGGCGCATTTTTGGCGCGGCAATAATCGTCGGCATCCCTGTCACACCAGTACACTAGACTGATATCATCGCCAGTCACGCAGCAGCCACAAGGATACTGCACTCAGTTCTGTTTCGTCTGTGTGTGGCAATGTCCGAAAACTCTGTAAATGACATTCCAAAGCATCATTTGCACAGTGAACTGACAATAATTGAGGTAGTGAAATATTCCTGTCTCTGCAACATAAAATCGCAAGAGTATAAAGATCGTCTGCTGAAGACAGAAGCATGGAAGAAGGTGTGTGCAGATGTTGTAGGGGCTGAGAAGGGGAACTCGTTGTGACTGGATGCACAAAATGCAATAGGTAAGATGATATACGTACATACTTGTACATAGCAACATGCAAAGTTTCATGACAATCGGCACAACTTTCGCCTAGACAGCTACTAAATACGTAATTTAATTTTTATTTTTCCTCCTTCCTCTAATGGAGTGACAGGCATACAGACCTGGTCTGTAGCGCCAAAACAATTCAATTAAATATGTTGAAACTTTTCATGATTTAATACAGTGTTTTTGAGGTATTTTCAGACTATTTTTAAAAAGTCAGGAAAATAAATACTCGTAACTTGTACAAAATTTTCTCACTAATATCTTAACGTTATATTACCTACAGTAAAAAAAACAGTTATGAGAATACAGTTGAAAAACATCGAAAACTTAAGGTTTTATGGAGAAAGTTATTTCAAAAGTTAAAAGGGTAACTACAAAGGTTTGGAAGAACGGTATTCTTGTGACAGTATTCGTAGTATTATGTATTTAAGTCATAAACCAAATAGTGTAACATGACAATGTGAACATGAAATGTATCAACTATTAATTACAGCTTATGACAACAATGACATCCTTATCTGCAGACGTCTAGTTATCTTTGCCGACATTGTATGCATTTTGTCAAGTAACTGATTCTTTCACAGAGCAGAAGTAGTTGCAAAACGTGTCCCTAATGTCACAACCACCGTTGCTACCTCTTAGTTCTATGTTTTCTGTAGATTCTAGCGAACTTGTTAAATCTTCAAAACGATAGCTATCATGCTTCGGAAAAAATGTATGCAGCACGCAACAAGATTTTATAACACTGAAAGTTAGTATTAACATCTATGGCCCAGTGGAAAATTCACCGCTTGTTAGCAAGGATGCCAAACGAACATTCTACAACACGCCTTGCTCTACTTAGCATACAGTTAAACACTCTCCTCGAGAATGTAAGTGACTGTCTTGCAAAAGGCTGCATCAAGTGTTTATCAAGAGCAAAACCTTCGCCACATATAAATACGAGAGGCACATTTTCATTGTTTGGTTCATTAGTCAAATGTTTGGTGTCTGGAAAAGGTAACCTTCCATTATAAAGTGCTCTTCCGAAGTTAGTTCCTTTCAAAATATTTGAATCACTATTGAGTCATATCCTCCTATATCAATATATCTGAAGCAATTGTCACAATTCACAACTGCCGTAAGCACTATGGAATGAAACAGTTTATGAAAAAAAAAAATTAACTTCCACAATTCCAGGGTTTCACCAACCGCACGTGTTTACCGTCAATGGCACCTATGCAGTGCGGAATATTTGTAGTTTTCTCAAAATTCAGAGCTATTTCTTGTAAGTCCTTTTTCGTTGGCATTAGCGTGTATTTTGGTTGTAAGCAGTTCCAAATTTCTCTGCATATATATTCAGTTATAGATTCCACAGTTGAGCTTCCTAGTAAAAACCCGTAGTGCAGAGACTTCATGGAGCATCCCGTTCCAAGATACCTGTTATAAATAAGTAGGTATAAAACCTGTTTTGACACATAGTTCAAGTTGTGCTGTACCACAAAAGGGTCCTGATGACTTGTTTTTGACCTCTCTTTTGCCTTACTTAACAGAAATGACTACCGACGATAAACTACACTTGCAAATGAAAACATTACAATTAATAAAATCATACTGCCGAAAGACTGTAGATAGCAGCACTACTGCCCGCATCTCGTGGTCGTGCGGTAGCGTTCTCGCTTCCCATGCCCGGGTTCCCGGGTTCGATTCCCGGCGGGGTCAGTGATTTTCTCTGCCTCGTGATGACTGGGTGTTGTGTGCTGTCCTTAGGTTAGTTAGGTTTAAGTAGTTCTAAGTTCTATGGGACTGATGACCATAGATGTTAAGTCCCATAGTGCTCAGAGCCATTTGAAGCATTTGAGCAGCACTACTACTGACTCCTTCATAAGTACTGCGCCATCAGGTACGTCGACATCGACAAGCACATAAAGCCCTACACCTGAGAGTCCAATCAACTACTTTTCCCCAGATTCAGAACTGCCGGCTGAAGACTCAATCTTGTCATTTGAAGTATATTAAAAGTGATTAGGCAGCTGACATGAACTTGTAATGCAAACTATTTCATTCTACCCAAATTTATGTTAATGTTAAGTTTAGTATATGTTCATGTCCATTAATTACTTACTCTATATAATTAATTACGTACCTGAATGTTACTGCAAGTTTTTCTTCCGCACCAACACAGTCATGTAACTTGGCATCATTCTTTCGTCAGTTAGTTTCTATATTCGAGAGCAGTAGGTCTCAAAGTTGCTTCGGACATGCGGTAACAACTAATGAATTTCTCCGGATAACTCCTAAGTTTCTTGTGTAAAAACACAAATTATTCTTCACTTGAAAGATTCATAATTATTGGATGAATCGACCATTTTCGTTGGAGTTGCGCCTTCTGCGATGTCGAACGACATACACTACTGGCCATTAAAATTGCTACACCACGAAGATGACGTGCTACAGACGCGAAATTTAACCGACAGGAAGAAGATGCTGTCATACGCAAATGATTACCTTTGCAGAGCATTCACACAAAGTTGGCGCCGGTGGCGACACCTACAACGTGATAACATGAGGAAAGTTACCAACCGATTTCTCATACACAAACAGTAGTTGACCGGCGTTGCCTGGTGAAACGTTGTTGTGATGCCTCGTGTAAGGACTAGAAATGCGTACCATCACGTTTCCGACTTTGATAAAGGTCGGATTGTAGCCTATCGCGATTGCGGTTTATCGTATCGCGACATTGCTGCTCGTGTTGGTCGAGATCCAATGACTTTCAGTAGAATATGGGATCGGTGGATTCAGGGGGGTAATACGGAACGCCGTGCTGGATCCCAACGGCCTCGTATCACTAGCAGTCGAGATGACAGGCATCTTATCCGCATGGCTGTACCGGATCGTGCAGCCACGTCTCGATCCCTGAGTCAACAGATGGAGACGTTTGCAAGACAATAAACATCTGCACGAACAGTTCGACGACGTTTGCAGCATCATGGACTATCAGCTCGGAGACCATGGCTGCGGTTACCCTTGACGCTGCATCACAGACAGGAGCCCCCGCGATGGTGTACTCCACGACGAACCTGGGTTCACGAATGGCAAAATGTCATTTTTTCAGATGAATCCAGGTTCTGTTTACAGCATCATGATGGTCGCATCCGTGTTTGGTGACATCGCGGTGAACGCACATTGGAAGCGTGTATTCGTCATCGCCATACTGGCGTATCTTTCGGCGTGATCTTATGGGGTGCCATTGGTTACATGTCTCGGTCACCTCTTGTTCGCATTGACGGCACTCTGAACAGTGGACGTTACATTTCAGATGTGTTATGACCCGTAGCTCTACCCTTCATTCGATCCCTGCGAAACACTACATTTCAGCAGGATAATGCACGACGGCATGTTGTAGGTCCTGTACGGGCCTTTCTGGATACAGAAAATGCTCGACTGCTGCCCTGGCCAGCACATTCTCCAGATCTCTCACCAATTTAAAACGTCTGGTCAATGGTGTCCGAGCAACTGGCTCGTCACAATACGACAGTCACTACTCTTGATGAACTGTGGTATCGTGTTGAAGCTGCATGGGCAGCTGTACCTTTACACGCCATCCAAGGTCTGTTTGACTCAATGCCCAGGCGTATCAAGGCCGTTATTACGATCAGAGGTGGTTGTTCTGGGTACCGTTCTCTCTGGATCTATACACCCAAATTACGTGAAAATGTAATCACATGTCAGTTCTAGTATAATATATTTGTCCAATGATTACCCGTTTATCATCTGCATTTCTTCTCAGTGTAGCAATTTTAATGGCCAGTAGTGTATAATGATACTGCAGCTAAATATTTCAGTTTTGAATGACAAGTCATTATGCATGGCGTTTCTCGTGGCTGGTTGCAACACAGCTGCAGAAGCTACCGATTTTTGTCGCTAGTGCGGTAGCCAGTTACGTCAGCGGGACGTCATCCGCCGCTATTATAATCGCGTGAAGTGTGGCGCCCTAGGCGACTATTTCAGCCGCGATTATTATCGGGGGGAGGAAATCGCCTAGTGTGGCACTAGCCTAAGCGACCAGCTTGTTAGTGAAGATACCACACTGCCACTGTTTCTTGAATCTTCTCATTCTGAAAGTGTTTTCAGAAAATCTTATCACGACTGTGAGTACTTTTGTGGCCAAGAGAGAGACGGAGTCTTCATCACGAGTTGTAGCATTTTTCTCCAACCTTTCCTGGCGTTCTCTAAGAACCGGAGAAGCGGAAACCTCCGACCGCCAACTCGTCCCGTACCTAATCCGTTCTCTCTTTACAGTAGCCACAAAGAAAACATATTCATCTGTAGTCAAATTTGTTAACAGACTTTTTTATCTTAGACAGTGTAACCTCCCCACAGAAATTTTGATGACAATACTTATTAGAAATGGGAGCCAAGCGTAACCTTCCCGCAAAAATATTAATGACAAAGACAATTAAATAATAATTAGCAATCTGACCTAAGTATAAGCTCCCATAAAGTAATGAAAGATAATCCCATGACAATGAAAGTACACTGTTAATCAAAACTCAATTAAACCGAAATGTCAGTCTTTGGCCCTGTGCAAAAATCAGAATTAATTTCTTACCTTAGTAAAACTGCATGTCAAAATTCTGCTCTTATTCTGCGCCACAGCTTGCAGCAGATGCATCGCAATAACTAATTTTTTTTGAAGTTAATTGAAAAATTTTTTTGTTTAAAGGAAATGGAAGGAAATGAAATGATTCTTTGTTAAAAAATTGCTTTTAAATAAAAAATATTATTGGGGGCGATTCTTACAGAAATTACACTTAATTAACATCATTAGCTGATCGCAAAGCTGCTTAATAATATACCTTGTCCTGAATCTCGACCATTGCGGTGCCGACGCCCGCCGACTGCTCACACACAACTGAACTCTCTCTCATCTAGACCCCGACTACGTCATCTCCGACGCGCTACTCGCAACTAGCTCGCAACAGAACTGAACTCTCGCGCTACTGCCTCTGGTCAGAGATTCTTACCATGCCTCACCATCGCCGCTACACAACATACGTGTTTCAACAGGTAAAAAGTTTTAAAATGTATGCAACTAGGAGAAAGAATCAAAAGAGAGTTTAAATCGAGTACTTGTTTTATCTGTGTCAAAGACAAAAGTCAAAGAACAAGTTAATTAATTTTTTTTTTCTTTACGACGTAGCAGTTTCCTTTCGCCGGTCGCTAAGGAGACGCTGTAAATCGCCACTTGACTCATCAGGGCGTCCAGTTGCTCAACAGCTGCATGTCTATCCTCCCGTCCAAAGCTTCTCAGCCGTCATTCAGCCCAGTCATCTGTCACTGGTGCACCACATCTGCCTCGCTGTCAGCTTTGAATAGCGTCATTTTGCCATGAATGGTGTACTTTAACCACGGCGCCACGCTAGCAGTTTGTAAACTCAGCCATTTCAAAAAAGATTTCATCCATGGAATGCCAATGATCATGCCACTATTGGACGTCAGAAAAATTACTCCGTTTCCACATAAAACGATTGTAGCGTTTATCACGTCCGTCAGTGCGCTTTTTATACCGTCTGCTGTTAGTCCTGCTACTTGCAATCTGTGAATGGTTATTGCATGTGGATGTCGAACATTGGCGGTGCTCTCATTAATGTGATTGGACCGTATATAAGTTCTAGGTGTAATAGCATTATGTATGATGCTCATTCAGTTTCTTTAGGGAGATATTTGGGAACTGCAGACCGTACTGATACACAATTTATGGTTCAAATGGCTCTGAGCACTATGGGACTTAACATCTATGGTCATCAGTCCCCTAGAACTTACAAATACTTAAACCTAACTAACCTAAGGACATCACACAACACCCAGTCATCACGAGGCAGAGAAAATCCCTGGCCCCGCCGGAAAACACAATCGCATACTTCTTTTATTTACATTTTATTTATTTTATATTTACTTAATATAATTAACTGAAAAGTACGGAAACAAGTTACCTGCCTGGTGACTGCCTCTTAAAATAACCTTAGTGCATTTCTCACGTCCCTACTTTTACTGCCACGTTTTGTAGGGCTATCCATCTCTGCCTGTCGATTATACTTCCTCAAAAGAATATGTACGCTTTCGTGAAAAATATGTGCACAATTTTTTGTGTGACAGTGTAACAAGACGGAATGCAATGAGGGAGTTTCTTAGCTGCTTTACTTGCATATCCGTCCAGTACTTGAAGCTGCAACTTAAGAATCGAAAATTTGTTTCTCATTTTCGCGGAAAACTATTTCTGCCATTTGAATAATGCTCAACGCTTCTTCCGATATGCGTCCTCAGTTGTGTAATCTACGAACAGTTGCCGATTCATATTGTACATTTACTGGATGTGGTACACGGTTCACATCACAAACACATTTTTCTGTTGAGCTGTTTTACAGTCTTCCCGTCTAGATAACGCAAAGACTGTTCTTCCTCGTGAAACGTTTCATCTACTTCACTTATCTCTAAATATACTCTTAGAGGCATGACTATATCGCTTTTGCTTTGTGGCTCATCACCTGTATGCCTGTTTTCTACGTAGTCGATGAGGAATTCAACATTTTCTTTCTCATAATGGTGAATGGCTCAAAAATACTGTGACACAGCAGTAACCTGCAAAATTGTATTGTTGTTGTTGTTGTGGTCATAAGTCCTGAGACTTGGTTTGATGCATCTCTCCATGATACTCTATCCTGTACAAGCTTCTTCAACTCCCAGTATCAATTGCAACCTACATCCTTCTGAATCTGCTTAGTGTATTCATCTCTTGGTCTCCCTCTACGATTTTTACCCTCCACGCTGCCCTCCAATACTAAATTGGTGATCCCTTGATGCCTCAGAACATGTCCTACCAACCGATCCCTTCTTCTAGTCAAGTTGTGCCACAAATTCCTCTTCTCCCCAATTCTATTCAATACCTCCTCATTAGTTATGTTATCTACCCATCTAATCTTCAGCATTCTTCTGTAGCACCACATTTCAAAAGCTTCTATTTTCTTCTTGTCCAAACTATTTATCGTCCATTTTTCACTTCCATACACACTCCACACAAATACTTTCAGAAACGACTTCCTGACACTTTTAAATCTATACTCGATGTTAACAAATTTCTCTTCTTCAGAAATTCTGCCATGCAATTGACAGTCTACATTTTATATCCTCTCTACTTCGACCATCATCAGTTATTTTGCTCGCCAAATAGCAAAACTCCTTTACTACTTTAAGTGTCTCATTTCCTAATCTAATTCCCTCAGCACCACCCGACTTAATTCGACTACATTCCCTTATCTTCGTTTTGCTTTTGTTGATGTTCATCTTATGTCCTCCTGTCAAGACACTGTCCATTCCGTTCAACTGCTCTTCCAAGTTCTTTGCTGTCTCTGACAGAATTACAAGTCATCGGCGAACCTCAACGTTTTTATTTCTGCTCCATGGACTTTAATAACTAATCCGAATTTTTCTTTTGTTTCCTTTACTGCTTGCTCAATATACAGATTGAATAACATCGGGGATAGGTTACAATCCTGTCTCACTCCCTTCCCAACCAATGCTTCCCTTTCATGCCCCTCAACTCTTATAACTCCCATGTGGTTTCTGTACAAATTGTAAATAGCCTTTCGCTCCCTGTATTTTACCCCTGCCACCCTCAGAATATGAAACAGAGTATTCCAGTCAACATTGTCAAAAGCTTTCTCTAAGTCTACAAATGCTAGATACCTAGGTTTGCCTTTCCTTAATCTATCTTCTAAGATAAGTCGTAGGGTCAGTATTGCCTCACGTGTTCCAATATTTCCTCCGGAATCCAAACTGATGTTCCCCGATGCCGGCTTCTCCCAGTTATTCAATTCGTCTGTAAAGAATTCGCTTTAGTATTTTGCAGCTGTGACTTATTAAACAGATAGTTCGGTAATTTCCACATCTGTCAATACCTGGTTTCTTTGGATTGGAATTATTATACAGGGTGTTACAAAAAGGTACGGCCAAACTTTCAGGAAACATTCCTCACACACAAAGAAAGAAAATATGTTATGTGGACATGTGTCCGGAAACGCTTACTTTGCATGTTAGAGCTCATTTTATTACTTCTCTTCAAATCACATTAATCATGGAATGGTAACACACAGCAACAGAACGTACCAGCGTGACTTCAAACACTTTGTTACAGGAACTATTCAAAATGTCCTCCGTTAGCGAGGATACATGCATCCACCCTCCGTCGCATGGAATCCCTGATGCGCTGATGCAGCCCTGGAGAATGGTGTATTGTATCACAGCCGTCCACAATACGAGCACGAAGAGTCTCTACATTTGGTACCGGGGTTGCGTAGACAATAGCTTTCAAACGCCCCCATAAATGAAAGTCAAGAGGGTTGAGGTCAGCAGAGCGTGGAGGCCATGGAATTGGTCCGCCTCTACCAATCCATCGGTCACCGAATCTGTTGTTGAGAAGCGTACGAACACTTCGACTGAAATGTGCAGGAGCTCCATCGTGCATGAACCACAAGTTGTGTCGTACTTGTAAAGGCACATGTTCTAGCAGCACAGGTAGAGTATCCCGTGCCGGCCGCGATGGTCTAGCGGTTCTAGGTGCTCAGTCCGGAACCGCGCGAACGCTACGGTCGCAGGTTCGAATCCTGCCTCGGGCGTGGATGTGTGTGATGTCCTTAGGTTAGTTAGGTTTAAGTAGTTCTAAGTTCTAGGGGACTGATGACCACAGCAGTTAAGTCCCATAGTGCTCAGAGCCATTTTAGAGTATTCCGTATGAAATCATGATAACATGCTCCATTGAGCGTAGGTGGAAGTAACTAAAATCAGCTCTAACATGGAAATTAAGCGTTTCCGGACATATGTCCACATAACATCCTTTCTTTATTTGTGTGTGAGGAATGTTTCCTGAAAGTTTGGCCATACCTTTTTTTAACACCCTGTATTCTCCTTGAAGTATGAGGGAATTTCGCCTGTCTCATATATCTTGCTCACCAGATGGTAGAGTTTTGTCAGGGCTGCCTCTCCCAAGGCTGTCAGTAGTTCCAATGGAATATTGTCTACTCCCAGGGCCTTGTTTCGACTTAGGTCTTTCAGTGCTCTGTCAAACTCTTCACGCAGAATCGTATCTCCCATTTCATCTTCATCTACATCCTCTTCCATTTCCATAATATTGTCCTCAAGTACATAACCATTGTATAGACCCTCTACATACTTCTTCCACCTTTCTGCTTTCCCTTCTTTGCTTAGAACTGGGTTTCCATCTGAGCTCCTGATATTCATTCAAGTGGTTCTCTTTTCACCAATGGTCTCTTTAATTTTCCTGTAGGCAGTACCTATCTTATCCCTAGTGAGATATCTCTCTACATCCTTACATTTGTCTTCTAGCCATCCCTGCTTAGCCATTTGGCACTTCCTTTCGATCTCATTTTTGAAACGTTTGTATTCCTTTTTGCCTGCTTCAATACTGTATTTTTATATTTTCTCCTTTCATCAATTATATTCAATATTTCTTCTGTTACCCAAGGATTTCTACTAGCACTCGTATTTTTATCCACTTGATCCTCTGCTGCCTTCACTACTTCAACCCTCAAAGGTACCCATTCTTCTTCTACTGTATTTCTTTCCACCATTCCTGTCAATTGTTCCCTTATGCTCTCCCTGAAACTATCTACAACCTCTGGTTAAGTCAGTTTATTCAGGTCCCATCTCTTTAAATTCCCACCTTCTTGCAGTTTCTTCAATTTAATCTACAGTTCATAACCAATAGATTGTGGTGAGAGTCCACATCTGCCCCTGGAAATGTCTTACAATTTAAAAACTGGTTCCTAAATCTCTGTCTTACAATTATATAATATATCTGATACCTTCTAGTATCTCCAGGCTTGTTCCATGTATACAACTTTCTTTCAAGATTCTTGAACCAAGTGTTAGCTATGATTAAGTTATGCTCTTTGCAAAATTCTACCAGGCGGCTTCCTCTTTCATTTCTTACCCCCAATCCATATTCACTTACCACGTTTCCTTCTCTTCCTTTTCCTACTATCGAATTCCAGTCACCCAAGACTATTAAATTTTCGTCTCCCTTCACTAACTGAATAATTTCTTTTATGTCATCATACATTTCTTCAATTTCTTCGTCATCTGTAAAGCTACTTGGCATATAAACTTGCACTACTGTAGTAGGCGTGGGCTTCGTGTCTATCTTGGTCACAATAGTGCGTTCACTATGCTGTTTGAAGTCGCTTACCCGCACTCCTATTGTTTTATTCATTATTAAACCTACTCCTGCATTACCCCTATTTGATTTTGTATTTATAACCCTGTATTCACCTGACCAAAAGTCTTGTTTCTTCTGCCACTGAACTTCACTAATTCCCACTATATCTAACTTTAAACTATCGACTTCCCTTTTTAAATTTTCTAACCTACCTACCCAATTAAGGGATCGGACATTCCACGCTACGATCCGTAGAACGCCAGTTTTCTTTCTCCTGATAACGACGTCCTCTTGAGTAGTCCCTGCCCGGAGATCCGAATGGGGGACTATTTTACCTTCGGAATATTTTACCCAAGAGGACGCCATCATCATTTCTCCATACAGTAAATCTGCATGCCCTCGGGAAAAATTACGGCTGTAGTTTCCCCTTGCTTTCAGCCGTTCGCAGTACCAGCACAGCAAGGCCGTTTTGGTTAATGTTGCAATGCCAGGTCAGTCAATCATCCAGACTGTTGCCCCTGCAACTACTGAAAAGGCTGCTGCCCCTCTTCAGGAACCACACTTTTGTCTGGCCTCTCAACAGATACTCCTCCGTTGTGGTGGCACCTACGGTACGGCTATCTATATCTCTGAGGCACGCAAGCCTTCTTACCAACGATTAGGTCCATGGTTCTTGGGGGGGGGGGGGGGGGGATTGTGTTATAAGTGAAGGAAGCTGCAGTGGGATTATTTCCTCGAACTATGCTGAAAAGTTTTCCCAGGGCGTCTTGTGACAGCGTACAAAATAATACTCAGTCGAAATCTTTTACATCCAGAAGTCAATTTTGACTGTTAATTGCTGTGGTTGTTCTCAGAATTACTATTGTTTACCAGGTATCTAGTTTCCTAAGTTCCATCTTTTCGAACAGCGTCGTAACATTCGTGAGGAACTGCGCAACATCATCGCGTTTGTCTCTTTTAACAGTCTTTTACATTTTAGTTTTTTTCGTTCCTCCAGGCTACTATTTTTAACCAGCAGAGAATCACAGCTGACGCGGCTGGTGTTCTACTGCATACTAAATGCTGCTTCAACTGTGTAATTAAGCACGACCAACTTTCATCTTATCGTAGTTCCCTGTCTTATTTTTTCCCCATTTTCTCTAAGGTTCCAAACAAAATTCAATTCCTTCTCTTGGTAAAATCACGCATCTCTACAAGAGGCTCAATTAAGAGAGTTGGAAATGATAAATTATTGTCTCCAACGGCTTGTTTGGGAATGTGGTCGAAAACAGTTTAACGGTTTCTCAGATTCTTCAGAATACGAGCTACATCGGGCACGAAATGTAGTTTCTTCACACCATCTTTGTGACTCATCTGAACTGATCAGGTGTAAAACTAAGGTAATAAATTAAAATGGATATTAAAACGTACGGGTAATATGTTATGGAGTTTAAAGATATTACTGTATTGCTAATAAAATGAAGTTCAGAGGACAGTAGATTTAAGGGAAGAGAACAGGAAGAGAAAAGGGAAAAGAAAACTTGTTTTGAATGAGGATAGATTTTGTGAACTTTGCATTCGTAATCCACCACGTGATCAATTACGCTAAAAGAGATAACGTAAAACGGATATCAAATAATGATGTATATATATATAACTACAATTTCAGTAATCTACTATGAAAGAAACGTTTCTTTATTTCACATAGTTAAGCTTACTCGAATGGAAATGTATCTTTCCTTTCAATTCGATGCAGTCACGTTTTACATATTTTCATTATTCTTTAGCCTTGTGGAATTCGGAAAAACCTACTACCAGCCCAAGTCCTCGAACAGCAGTGTGCTGCATAACGTGTTATATTATTTACCACAGAAAAGTTGACACGGTTTGTTAGGCTCTTAATGTAATATAAAATTAGTCTGTACATTCCACACATCCCTATATAGTAAGATAACCGCTAACCGCTAATTAGATCAATTCTCTCACTTACATTCAAGTACTACTGTACTTGGTTCCAAGATGGCTGCCTTGTCCCACGTGACTTCAACTCGCCACTGGCAACTCTTAACTGTCTGCAATCAAGGTATAATTCAGGATTTTAAGGCCACTTGCTTGTAAATCTGTTTCAAAAAACGATTTCTTTGTTTTTCATATTTAAAAAATGCTTAAAGTTTTTTAACGTAACTGTGGTTAGAAGAATTGAATTGAACATCGGGAATTAACTTAAAAATAAGTTTAAAAATCTGTCGGCGTGTGTAAGACTCCCAATCGAGAAAATACACTACACAACCGTTTCTCGAAATGGCAGCCCTGTTAGGAGATACATTTTGCGATGGTGTTACGTTTCTCCTGTCTACGATTTCCGAGCGTTGTTTTGCTTATAAACATTACTTACTGTATTTTGAGTATTTGCTGTTTTGTCATCCTTTAAAGTTTTATGCCTTCAAATAAGTGTTTTGGTACCAGTGTGTAGGTCTACAGTCGCTAGAAATGTATTCTAGGTTCAGTGTGAGGAAATTATCAATGGCAGTCGATATTACACGAGAGCGGCCAAACCTGAAAAGAGGGTTCTTGAGGACCCTAAAGAGGCCAGAATAACAAAAAGAAATAAGGAAAGGCAGAGAAGATGACGAACATGTAAACCAAGAAGAGTATGCTGTTGGAATTTATAAGGGCAACAGAAGTGCTCCATAAAATGTAACTTGGTATTGAATTTCTAAAGGATTAAATTGTTATGTACCACAATCTATTTTGGCCAGATATTTGAAACTTTTTGGGATGGTTCAGGATAAGATTTGGAGTAAAATAGACTACAGACACTAACTTACTACCAACAGCAAAAAAAAATAATAATAATATATACGGATTAGTCATAGCAGAGAAACCTTAATTATGAGTATCATATGTATATATTTCTAGAATATAAACTTGTGACTGAAATGGCATGATCGTAGTCCACTGTTTAGATGGATATGTTGTTAATATGTATCTAATGTTTCAAGCATCTAAGTAAGATAGTCAGTGCATAGATTGAAGGTATTGTCCGGCAAAGAGAATATGTGATCTACTAATCTTCACAAGGAATTGTAATAAACTCAGTATGGGAAATAATGTGATTAATTGTATATCAAAATATTCAGCAAGAAGAATTCCCATCATCCTACGTTTTTAATCCTGCTAAGGGTTCAGCTTTTTTTAGTTAGAACCACGTAAACTTTATGAAAGTTGTTAGTATTTTTCCAGACGTTCACAGGCAAACTGCAACGTTATACATAATTAAGCGAGGTAATCAGCCACTCAGTATTGGCACGAGTGAGATGCATTTGTTGTACAACTGAACGCTGCCTGGCCCGAGGGCTCATGGCATGCAGAAGCAGGCCCAGCTAGGCGACCAGTCCAGGTGAGTCCAGGTGCAGAGACATGGAGCACGTGGCTAGAAATGGAAACGTCGATGTACAGGGAATTTTTATGCTTACAAGGACAGACAATGCTCCAAGAAATGGTGTAGTACCAGACAAGTTGAAAGGTAGCATCTTATAGCTCTTTGAGAGTCTATAATAATTTACGATCAAGTATTAAAGCAAATCTGAATACATCGGGATCTCAGATAAATGACAGGCATATGGTGACATAACAATATCTCAATAAATTCCAAAACTAAAGAATTTAATACTGCACTGCGAATACACATTTTCATAATGAACCTCTGAACTGATAAATGCTTCATTCGATTTCAGATTGTGATATCTCATATGACAATTTCATGATCGTTATCGTCCCTGAAAGCTACTCAACTGTATCTATGTTATATATTAACATGCAAATGTTTGGCAGAACACTGTATTCTCCACATTTACACAAATAATGAATATGGCGTTAATACTTCACATAGTTATCTGATGAACAGTTTACAATTTTGCCAGTAACTTTAATTAAATGTTGACTGCAAGTGTTACTAAAGAACTGTGATATTTAAAAGTGTTCACTCATATGTGCTAGTGGCTACCACAACTGAAAAGGGAACTAAAAGATGCTTCTATCGAGAAGGTACAAATGACTATTTAAGTAGTATTTATCGACAATATTTAACATGATTGCACTTGCACAAGACGCTTAGCTGATTTATTTATGAAAACTCATTTATTTATAATTATTATGACTTAATATTTATAACTTAATATTTATAACATTTATTTATTTAAATATTGTTGTAATTTCTTGGTTGTCTGGGATATGGTCAAGATGAGTCAAATCATATCAGTAGCAAGTAAGAGAGATATGTTTTTGTTACAGATGGTCTTCAGCCAATGGAAAAGCGGCCTGGAACTATACGGAAGTTGTGACTGGAACTTTTCAATGAAAAACCTCAAGGGAGCGAGACAGGGCACGAGAAAAATGCAGACCTAAATGCAGTAATGTGCATGATTCAGTTGTGTGGATGACTGATTCAGGGTTGCGAACAGCCGCTACTATATGTTACTTCTGAAGGAACTTTCTATTTTGAGAAGTCTGAATGTGTTACAGAGTATATTTTGCCAGTACATTTACAGAACTGAGAACAGACAAAGTGTGAGTTACTATACTTTGTACATATCATATGTGGTAATTTCTAAATAATCATGATGAACTCTGAACTGTTTTGAGCAGATGAATATTCCACATATTGTGATTACGAAATGGACTTAGTTTTCATGTATCCTTCATTACAATTCAGTTTGAGGATTTTGCTACAATTCTTGTAACGCTCTCAACTTAACCTCACTGTATTTGGTAAGGAGATTTCCTGTCTGTAATTGAAATGAATATTCCCATTTAGGCCTATTTGACGTGTTCTTTCTTGAGTACGCATCGTTCAACATAATTCACTGTTTTCTACATCAGTTAAAGCTTTTAGAATAGAACTCCTGTTATTAAATTATTAATTAACTTTTATTTTATGTTTCAGAGTGTTTTATTTCAGTTCTAGCCCATGCATAGACTATTTGACTGCAGGATCACAGCTCCTGGTTACTATTTCAGCGAATTAGCTTTGTGGCATGAAAACAGATTTGTGTGGCTCGACCCATTGATTGCATCGAGCTGTTCTTTTTAAACAGAGCCATGGATAGCTCATGTACCTAAAGTACGAGTAACCATGGACAAAGACGCAACTGATTTTGTCCGTTTGGGATGCTATTAAGAACAACTTCACTAGCAGTAACTCTTAGGTGCCATTCCAGTTGGGATTTTCTTGTCCAAGTTATGAATTTATTCCCTTTAGAATCATACATGTAACTGTATTACTTTACAGTATTCTGTGATCCATGTCCCAAATCTATTGCATGATAGGTAGTTGATGGGGCGGGGGGCTCAGAGCATAAAATTTTGAGACAGTTGTGGTTGTGAGAACGGGTAGCAAAAGTTACATATGGTAAAGTTAGCAACATAACTTCAAGATAGAAGAAGAAGGCTACGCAGAGGCCTGCTGAATTCGGGTCAGCACACGCAGAGACTTCGACGGTGGCCCAACGGCTGCGACGGCCACAATGACATGGCCTATTTGCGGCGACTTCGAAATCGTCGGTATCAGCAGCATTTACACTTTCAGCAGCAGCGGTACAGCGGAAGCATCCAATATGATAGACAAGTTAAGTACCTTCGTCGGTAGTTTTAATATGTGTGAACGCGCAGAGCTATCGTCGGTGAAGAAATTTCCAACGAGTAGGCAATCACGCAGACCGTGGGCTCAGGTAAAGCTAGTGGGCCAGTTATCCGTAAATCTGAACAAATTACTATTGATAGTGACAATATTAGTGAGGCAGATAGCCCAAAATCAGAGGAAGGGGATGTAATTACGGCTGATACAATAGCAGGGCTAAATAAAGTTCAGTCAAATTTGAATTCTAATATGGGCCAGTGCAATCTAGTGTTGACTACGGACATCATGGAAGCTTACTTAAAAGGACCAGAGGGTCATAAACATGTTCGGATCTCAAACCAGCCCTCCAGAGCAGGCAGATGTCAGATAATTCGCCACATTACATCTCAGCACAGCAGACGACTCAGGGTAGCCTGTCTGCCATAAAATTGCTTTATGTAAGACACTAGGAGAAATCCATTTAAGAAAGACGAAATCTAAGATAGCTGTAGCCTTCAGAATGGTAAAGAGTGAGACCAGAATGTTTCTTTAAAATCCTAGTAAAGGATACTCAGTGTGGCTCATAATAATTATCTCTACAGAAGGCGTGCTTTTCCATGTGTGTCTATGTCCAAGATTTTCAAAAGACTGGGGTTAGTAACATCTCGTGGAGTGGGAGAAATTTTCTGCCTTCCTTCTCGTGTCAGACCATCACTAGTTAAAGATGACACAATCCGTGAGAGTAGACGTTTGTTAAACTTATTTATTAATTTATTATTGGTCTGAACTTGCAAGATCTGCTGCAGTTATCTGGTGAGATTTCTACAGTGGCAGAAACAGTCATATTTCAAGGAATTAAGTTAAACACTTGCTGCCACATTATCAGTGAGAGATTACTTGCTGCATAGACACTGAAGAGAGTACTCTTTCTGATGGAGGAGACCCACAATTTCCAGTATTACTACTGCCGTCTTCCACATTCACACCATTTAGGAGTGTTAAGAATGAGCGAGAATCCAGTCAGCGAATCAAGGAGAATGTGAGGCTAGGCAGCTTCCCTCAGGGCTTAACTGCAAAGTTTCAAAGATTTCAGCCAGCTAGCTGCTTCCATCATGGTCTTTGGTGATTCTATGGGCGTTCATACTTAGTTTTGTAGTTCTTTCTTCAAACCACTAACATTTTCGCAGTCACTGGCTATGTGCATGACATAGTTTCATGTTATGCTTTCATGTGTTCAGTCACCTGTGCCAAGGCTGTATTTCATCTTTTGTCCATTTATTAAACATTTACATACTTAATTAAGTGGTTAATCTGTTTGTTTGATGTTTGACGGTTCTTGTTATTGTGATAGGTAGTTTTATTTTCAGTTGGATGAGCTTCTTCATTATTATCCATGTGTGTTGTGTGGTTGGATCTCACCTTATAGTTTTCCTTCAATAACATGTTTACATTGTGCAATATTGTTTTTCTAAGATTCGCATAATCTTATTGGGAGATTCCTTCCACGTAGGTCCCCAGACATCAAATCCATAGCATTTTAGGGGCGTGCTAAACAGATCAATCACGCCTCACAATGAGTATGCGAATTTTGGTTCACATTGTACACAGCATGCCGGGAAAACCTGTTAAATACAGACAAACTGCAGGAAACGATCCCTGAGAGTGTAAGCAGAAAAGTAGATCATGTAGATCATAAGGAGATATGGCTGGTAATGTGTTCCAGGGGGGGAACACCCACTAGGTCTGTGGCACTGCACGGTTTTATGACTGAAATCACACATGTTAAAACACCAGGCAAGTGTGAATGCTGTGTTTTAGCTATATACTCAAGAGTGAAATGATGTCCGTGACGGTGGTGCAAACACACTTTGGTACTGGGATAACCTGCTTCACTGCTGTTGCTGACTCACTCTGATGTGGGCAAATGCTTTCTAGTTCAGTGCTCAGAGACGACAGACAAAGCAGGAACAGGCTGACATGTCTTTACATACGGACTGCCAAATGGCAATGAATGGGCGGTGCCATGGCTGTACCGGGAAAAGTATCCCCACAGTCAGAAATTGTACAATAAACTGGTTGCACTGTGTTTGATTGTTTGCGTGAGACGGGCTCATTTAAGGTAACTGGTAACCGTGAATGGTAACTTTTCAAGATGTATACACAGGCCTTGGAGGAAGTCGGCCGTTGTGGCCGAGCGGTTCTAGGCGCTTCGGTCGCAGGTTCAAATCCTGCCTCGGGCATAGGTGTGTGTGATGTCCTTAGGTTAGTTAGATTTGGCTAGTTCTAAGTCTAGAGGACTGATGACCTCAAATGTTAAGTTCCATATAGCTCAGAGCCATTTGAACCTTGAAGGAACAAGTAACCACCAAAAAATATGACACATCAGCACCAGTCTGGTGCCCCAATAGCATCGATTAAGCCAGACGATCATGTCGACCTTTCTCCAGGGTAGCTGTCACTATCCATATCACAATGTATCCAGGCCTTATTACGTACCAACTTACCTCCATGGTGATGGTTTTGTTGCTAGTTTCGTTGCAGAGGCCAACATGGTGCTGTGACTTCTATGTTCCGTCCCATTCACAGCTGAGGCTACCTCTACTAGGGGTGGTATCGTCAGTACGGAGATTACTGGGACCATCGCATTGGACCGATCATCCTTCCACAACACCACACAGACGAAGTTTATCTGCACTTTCCACAGGTGACCTTGCTTCCCCAGATGGAGGGCGTGGCTTTGGTGGGACGAATGGTAATGTGGCTAATACAAGATCGTGCTTGAGCTCAGTATCATATTTCCATAAGGAGGCATCTCAATAACATCTACCCCACCCTCTGTATTCGACGATGTGGTCCAGTCACGCAGTCCGACTGGATGCCAGACTTCAACCCTTTAGATTTCTACCTGCAGGGCACCTGAAAGAAGACGTGCGTGCGCGATTCCATCCTGGATGTGTACGCAATGGAACAATGCCTTCATGCTGCCTATGACGCCATTCGATTGCGAGATGGCGTACTGAATGTGGGCATTAATCGCTGCTGTGGCATGTTCATGTGAGCTTGGAGGTCCGTAGGGACCGCTTCAAACACCGTGGCTACCACTGGCCTCACCACAGCATGTCGTGCAATGAATTCTATTGTTCAGGCGTGATAATAAATAGCGTTTAATATAGACACCATGCATATCAGGCCATTTGTGTATATAACCTTTCTTGCTTACTTATCCTCTCTGGGTTCGTTCCTGCAGTTTATTCTGTACATATAGGATGGCCCTCTGAAGAGTCATTAGACACATTTTCGTTGGTGTTTTGGAAGGTACGGCCAATTTCGTTTTTGAAATGTGTAACTGGAGTCAGCCCAAACAAATATTTCTCGTCACGCCCTTCAAGTGACGTCCAGTGTCGACGGAAAGCGTCAGTTTGCCTCCTGTTACAAATAAGACGATTTGTAAACGAAGGTTAACCTGTACTCCAGCCACGACAGGATCGCCCTGGCTCACATTGACTGCTCCCGTCAGGCAGTCGCTGTTCCTGTTGAAACATATCGATAAAGCAATCGTCATGCGAGACTAATCTGGTACCACTCTATCGCACGGGTGTGTAAAATTCAGCATTAAAATTAATTTTGGTTGTAACAGAGTACAAACTGAAGATTTCCGTCTACACTGAAAGTTACAGGAAAGATGTGATGAACAGTATATGATTGAGCTGACTCCAACTACACCTTGAAAAAAGGAAATTTCCAAGATCTGCCGAAACATATGTAAAAATGCCACTGATGGTTCTTCGGAGGGACATCCGGTATACGTACAGGATGGTCCATTGATAGTGACGGGGCAAAATATCTCACGAAATAAGCATCAAACGAAAAAACTACAAACAACGAAACTCGTCTAGCTTGAAGGGGGAATCCAGGTGGCGCTATACTTGGCCCACCAGATGGCGCTGCCATAGGTCAAACGGATATCAACTGCGTTTTTTAAATTGGAACCCCCATTTTTATTACATATTAGTGTAGTACGTAAAGAAATACGAATGTTTTAGTTCGACCACTTTCTTCGCTTTGTGATAGATGGCGCTGTAATAGTCACAAACGTATAAGCACGTGGTATCACGTAACATTCCGCCAGTGCGGACGCTATTTGCTTCGTGATACATTACCCGTGATAAAATGGACCGTTTACCAATTGCGGAAAATGTCGATATCGTGTTGACGTATTCCTATTGTGATCAAAATGCCCAACGGGCGTGTGCTATGTATGCTGCTCGGTATCCTGGACATCATCCAAGTGTCCGGACCGTTCGCCGTTGTTTAAGGAAACAGGAAGTGTTCAGCCACATGTGAAACGTCAACCACGACATGCAAGAAATGATGATGCCCAAGTAGTTGTTTTAGCTGCTCTCGCGGCTAATCCGCACATCAGTAGCAGATAAATTGCGCGAGAATCGGGAATCTCAAAAACGTCGGTCTTGAGAATGCTACATCAACATCGACTGCATCCGTACCACATTTCTATGCACCAGGAACTGCATGGCGACGACTTTGAAAGTCGTGTACAGTTCTGCCACTGGGCACAAGAGAAATTACGGGACGATGGCAGATTTTTTGCACGCGTTCTATTTAGCTACGAAACGTCATTCACCAACAGCGGTAACGTAAACCGGCATAATATGCACTTTTGGGCAACGGAAAATCCACGATGGCTGCGACAAGTGGAACATCAGCGACCTTGGCGGGTTAATGTATGGTGCAGCATTATGGGAGGAAGGATAATTGGCCCCCATTTTATCGATGGTAATCTAAATGGTGCAATGTGTGCTGATTTCCTACGTAATGTTCTACCGATGTTACTACAAGATGTTTCACTGCATGACAGAATGACGATGTACTTCCAACATGATGGATGTCCGGCACACAGCTCGCGTGCGGTTGAGGCGGTATTGAATAGCATATTCACCGGATCTGACGACCACAGATTTCTTTCTGTGGGGAGAGTTGAAGCATATTTGCTATCGTGATCCACCGACAACGCCTGACAACATGCGTCAGCGCATTGTCAACGCATGTGCGAACATTACGGAAGGCGAACTACTCGCTGTTGAAAGGAATGTCGTTACAAGTATTGCCAAAAGGCGTTGAGGTTGACGGACATCATTTTGAGCATTTATTGCATTAATGTAGTATTTACAGGTAATCACGCTCTAACAGCATGCGTTCTCAGAAATGATAAGTTCACAAAGGTATCATGTTGGAACAACCGAAATAAAATGTTCAAACTTATCTACGTTCTGTATTTTAATTTAAAAAACATACCTGTTACCAACTGTTCGTCTAAAATTGTGAGCCACATGTTTGTGACTATTACAGCGCCATCTATCATATAGCCAAAAAAGTGGTCCAACTAAAACATTCATATTTCTTTACGTACTACACGAATATGTAATAAAAATGGGGGTTAAACAGCTCCATCTAGCGGGCCAACAATAGCGCCATCTGGTTTCCCCCTTCTACATCTACATCTACATCTATACTCCGCGAGCCACCTTACGGTGTGTGGCGGAGGGTACTTATTGTACCACTATCTGATCCCCCTTCCCTGTTCCATTCACGAATTGTGCGTGGGAAGAACGACTGCTTGTAAGTCTCCGTATTTGCTCTAATTTCTCGGATCTTTTCGTTGTGATCATTACGCGAGATATATGTGGGCGGTAGTAATATGTTGCCCATCTCTTCCCGGAATGTGCTCTCTCGTAATTTCGATAATAAACCTCTCCGTATTGCGTAACGCCTTTCTTGAAGTGTCCGCCACTGGAGCTTGTTCAGCATCTCCGTAACGCTCTCGCGCTGACTAAATGTCCCCATGACGAATCAAGCTAGATAAGTTTCGTTCTTGTAGTTTTTTTCATTTGACGCTTATATCGTGAGATATTTGCACCGGTCACGATCAATGGACCACCCTGTATATGTGTTTCATCCTGACAGTGAAAGTGAAACGTGAGGAAGGGAAGGAGGAAACGAAATGAAACGTCACAGGTTGTCAGGGCAAGTGATGTTATTTCAGTGAGTACAAAATCGGGAGTCAGATATACCTAGAACGTCAGTATGACGTTGCACCCCAGTCTCAACCGCAACCTGGAAACATGCATGGTTTCGCTTGGGAAGGGTGTTGTAAAATCGCTGTATCCTTTCCTGAGGTAAGCTGGTCAACATTTGTTGTAACTAACCCTTGATATATTGGTAATGGTACAGAGTTAACGTCTGAGATGGTCTTACCCTATGTTACTGGGAACAATGTGGGGATCTCGCTGCCCATGTGCCATGTGAATAATTCAGCAAGACGCAGACTGTACAACGCAATAAGTACCAGGTACTGCAACACTGTCATGCGAGATGTAAAATATGAGGACTCAGAATATCCGTGATATAGCGTTGTGCCATCAGATCTCCCTGAACGATACACACCATGAGTTAAAATCTAAAACACTGGTTTCACGCCGCATTTGTTTCTTTTTTGAGTCGTAAGTCTTGTGACTGGCTTGATGTGATCCGCCACCAGTTCCTCCCCTGGGTCAACCTCTTTATTTCAGAGTAGCACTTGCAACCTACTTCCTCAATTATTTGCTGGATGTATCCCACTCTGTGTCTTCCCCTACAATTTTTACCCTCTACAGCTCCTTCTAGTACCATATAAGTCATTTTCTGATATCTTAGCAGGGCCCTATCATCCTGTGTCTTCCCCTTATCAGAGTTTTCCAAATATTCCTTTCCTCTCCGATTCTGCGCAGAACCTCCTCATTCCTTACCTTATCAGTGCACCTAATTTTCAACATTCGTCTGTACCACTACATCTCAAACGCCTCTATTCTCTTTTGTTCCCGTTTTCCTACAGTCCATGTTTCTCAGAAATTTCTTCCTGAGACGGAAGCGTATGTTTGATACCAGTAGACTTCTCTTAGCCAGGAATGTACTTTACGCCAGTGCTAGTTTTCTTTTTATGCTCTCCTTGCTCCATCCGCCATTAATTGTTTTGCCGGCTAGGTAGCAGAACTGCTTAACTACATCTATTTCGTAACCATCAATCCCGATGGTGGGAATTTAAGGAGATGGGACCTGGATAAACTGACTAAACCAGAGGTTGTACAGAGTTTCAGGGAGAGTTTCAGGGAGAGCATAAGGGAACAATTGACAAGAATGGGGGAAAGAAATACAGTAGAAGAATGGGTAGTTTTGAGGGATGAAGTAGTGCAGGCAGAAAAGGTTCAAGTAGGTAAAAAGACGAGGGCTAGTAGAAATCCTTGGGTGACAGAAGAAATATTGCATTTAATTGACGAAAGGACAAAATATAAAAATGCAGTAAATGAAGTAGGCAAAAAGGAATACAAACGTCTCAAAAATGAGATCGAGAGGAAGTGCAAAATGGCTAAGCAGGCATGGCTAGAGGACAAATGTAAGGATGTAGAGGCTTATCGCACTAGGGGTAAGATAGATACAGCCTACAGGAAAATTAAGGAGACCTATCGAGAAATGAGAAGCACTTGTATGAATATCAAGAGCTGTGACGGAAACCCAGTTCTAAGCACCCAAGAAGGGAAAGCAGAAAGGTGGAAGGAGTATACAGAGGGTCTACACAAGGGCGATGTACTTGATGGCAATGTTATAGAAATGGAAGGGGATGTAGATGAAGATGAAATGGGAGATATGATACTGCGTGAAGAGTTTGATAGGACACTGAAAGACCTAAGTCGAAACAAGGCCCCGGGAGTAGATAACATTTCATTAGTACTACTGACAGCCTTGGAAGAGCCAGTCCTGACAAAATTCTACCATCTGGTGAGCAAGATGTATGAGACAGGCGAAATACCCTCAGACTTCAAGAAGAATATAATAATTCCAATCCCAAAGAAAGCAGGTGTTGACAGATGTGAAAATTACCGATCTATCAGTTTAATAAGTCACGGCTCCAAAATACTAACGCGAATTCTTTACAGACGAATGGAAAAACTGGTAGAGTCCGACCTCAGGGAAGATCAGTTTCGATTCCGTAGAAATATGGGAACACGTGAAGCAATACTGACCCTACGACTTATTTTAGAAGCTAGATTAAGAAAAAGCAAACCTACGTTTCTAGCATTTGTAGACTTTGAGAAAGCTTTTGACAATGTTGACTGGAATACTCTCTTTCAAATTCTGAAGGTGGTAGGGGTAAAATACAGGGAGCGAAAGGCTATTTATAATTTGTACAGAAACCAGATGGCAGTTATAAGAGTCGAGGGGCACGAAAGGGAACCAGTGGTTGGAAAGGGAGTGAGACAGGGTTGTAGCCTCTCCCCGATGTTATTCAAATTGTTCAAATGGCTCTGAGCACTATGGGACTTAACTGCTGTGGTCATCAGTCCCCTAGAACTTAGAACTACTTAAACCTAACTAACCTAAGGACGTCACACACACCCATGCCCGAGGCAGGATTCGAACCTCGACCGTAGCGGTCACGCGGTTCCAGACTGAAGCGCCTAGAACCGCACGGCCACACCGGCCAGCGATGTTATTCAATCTGTATATTGAGCAGTCAGTAAAGGAAACAAAAGAAAAATTCGGAGTAGACATTAAAATCCATGGAGAAGAAATAAAAACTTTAAGGTTCGCCGACGACATTGTAATTCTGTCAGTAACAGCAAAGGACTTGGAAGAGCAGTTGAACGGAATGGACAGTGTCTTGAAAGGAGGATATAAAATGAACATCGACAAAAGCAAAACGAGGATAATGGAATATAGTCGAATTAATTCGGGTTATGCTGAGGAAATTAGATTAGGAAATGAGACACTTAAAGTAGTGAAGGAGTGATAGTCTAAGTAGAGAGGATATAAAATGCAGACTGCAACGGCAAGGAAAGCGTTTCTGAAGAAGAGAAATTTGTTAACATCGAGTATAGGTTTAAGTGTCAGGAAGTCGTTTCTGAACGTATTTGTATGGAGTGTAGCCATGTATGGAAGTGAAACATGGACAATAAATAGTTTGGACAAGAAGAGAATAGAAGCTTTCGAAATATGTTGCTACAGAAGAATGCTGAAATTAGATGGGTAGATGACATAACTAATGAGGAGGTACAGAATAGGATTGGAGACAAGAGGAGTTTGTGGCATAACTTGACTAGAAGAAGGGATCGGCTGGTAGGACATGTTCTGAGGCATCAAGGAATCACGAATTTAGTATTAGGGGGCAGCGTGGATGGTAAAAATCGTAGAGAGAGACCAAGAGATGAATGCACTAAGCAGATTCAGAAGGATGTAGGTTGCAGTAGGTACTGGGAGATAAAGAAGCTTGTACAGGATAGAGTAGCATGGAGAGCTGCATCAAACCAGTCTCAGGACTGAAGGCCACAACAACAACAACAACAATCCCGATGTTATGTTTCCGCAGTTCTCATTTCTGCTACTTCTCATTACTTCCGCCCTTCTTTGATTTATTCACGCATCGTAACACGGGGAATAACACCGCTGAGCGTCACAAAAACATTCGAAGAATGTGACACCGTTTCAGGTGATGCTGTTCAAGCCCCTTATTTACCCTGGTGTTATCACGAGAAACACTTATGGCACTCTACCTGTGACATACCCGCCGATGGTGCTTACATTGACATCCAAACAAGTCGACCAGATACTTTACTTGTTTTCACAGGTAGGGTAGTATGCTATTGTTTTGCACAGTGCAGAGCAGCTACTGTCAGAGAGCAGATACTTACAGCCTGGCGAGGTCGTCGGGCAACGTGGCGGGCAGGTCGCGCAGGAGCGGCCCGTGGCAGCGGCACTCAGTGCCACCCTCTGACAGTGGTAGCGGGTCGCACTTGCAGTCCTCCGCCTCCGCGGCCGCCGCCGCCGCTGATGACGAGGCGCACCACCACGCCGCCACCAGCGCGCACCTGCAAAACAGACAGCGTCACGCACGTGTTAGTCCTAGCACCACTGGTTTCCACTGGCGCAGATGCAGTATCACACGTCACACATGCCATGGACCCACGCAGTTGGGCAACCCAGAGTCCTCATGATCGGTCCTTCGGTGAAATATTACCAGTTTAAAATCGAAAATAATATTGTTGGCAGTTTACACTCATCAGTCGGAACATTATGACCGCAGACCTACTGTCGATATAAACCGGTCCAGGTGACAGCAGCGTCAACTGATGAGGAATGACTGCTAGTCAGACACGTGCACAGTGCATGTAGTATTAGTGAGCGTGTTGAAACTTCCTGGCTGATTAAAACTGTGTGCCGGACCAAGACTCGAGCCGGCCGCGGTGGTCTCGCGGTTCTAGGCGCGCAGTCCGGAACCGTGCGACTGCTACGGTCGCAGGTTCGAATCCTGCCTCGGGCATGGATGTGTGTGATGTCCTTAGGTTAGTTGGGTTTAAGTAGTTCTGAGTTCTAGGGGACTGATAACCACAGCAGTTGAGTCCCATAGTGCTCAGAGCCATTTTGAACCAAGACTCGAACTCGGGACCTTTACCTTTCGCGGACAAGTGCTCTACCATCTGAGGGACCCAAGCACGACTCACGCCCCGTCTTCACAGCTTTACTTTCGCCAGTACCTCGTCTCCTACCTTACAAACTTTACAGAAGCTCTCCTGCCGGGAAGTTTCATATAAGAGCACACTCCGCTGCAGAGTGAAAATCTCATTCTGGAAACATCCGCCAGGCTGTGGCTAAGCCATGTCTCCGCAATATCCTTTCTTTCAGGAGTACTAGCCCTGCAAGGTTCGCAGGAGAGCTTCTGTAAAGTTTGGAAGGTTGGAGACGAGGTACTGGAGGAAGTAAAGCTGTGAGGACGGGGCGCGAGTCGTGCTTGGGTAGCTCAGATGATAGAGCACTTTCCCGCGAAAGGCAAAGGTCCCGAGTTCGAGTCTCGGTCCGGCACACAGTTTTAATCTGCCAGGAAGTTTCATATCAGCGGACACTCCGCTATAGAGTGAATATCTCATTCAGTGAGCGTGTTGTCCATGTGCAGAACGGGGAAGGCGTGCAATCGACCTCAGTCTGACCGAGGGCGGACTGTATTCGCCCGGAGGCTCACCACGAGCATTTCAGAAACAGCACCACTTATCGGGTGTTCGAGGAGTGATGTGGTGAATTCCTTCAACACGTGGCGAAACCAAGGTGAAACCACGTCCAGGAGTCGTACGGTTGGGCGGCTACCCCTTATTACAGATGCCCGTCGTCGTAGGCTGGGCAGACTAATAAAAAAAGCGGCAAACTGTGGCGGAATTACCACTAGATTTTAATGCTGGGTAGACTACAAGTGTGCCTGAATACATAGTTCACCGAACACTCTTCGCAATGGACCTCCATAGCATACGACCCATGCGTTTGTCAATGTTAACTATACGACATCGGCAACTACCACTGAAATGGGCAAGTCAGCATTGGTATTGGATGTTTGGGCAGTGACAGAGCGTTGCATGATCTTATAAACCTCGATGCATTTTTTAGCATGCCGATGGGATGCACCAATCCGTAATCTTCCAGGGCAACAGCTCTTTGATACTGTACTATGGGGCGCAGACAAGTTAGCAGCTGTTCCATTATGCTCTGGGGAACATTCACGTGGGCACCCATGCGTCCAGTGGAGCTCGTGCAACACACCACGGTGGCCAAAGAGTATCGTACGCTGGTGCAGACCACGTAGATCCCTTCAAGGCGACCATGTATCCCGACGGCAATGCCATTTTTCAGCAAGATAATGCGACATGTAACAAGGGCAGGAATGTGATGGAATGGCTCAAGGCACACAGTGCCGAGTTCCAATCGATGTGACGGTCCCCAACTCGCCAGATCTCAACACGGTCGAACACATCTGGGATGTGATTGAGCGTGACGTCAGAGCTCATCGCCCTCCTCCCCGGAATTTACGGGAATTAGGTGACTTGTGTGTGCAGACGTGGTGCCAACTCCCTACAGCGACCTAAGAAGGCCTCACTGCTTCCACGCCACGATGCGTCGCCGCTGTTATCCATGCCAAGCGTGGGCATACTGCCTATTATTTAGGTGGTCATAATGTTGTGGCAAATCAGTGTAGGAACGTATCATATTCAGCGAATGCTTTTTGATTTTAGTATTGTTCATCGTTTTTCAATGACTGCAGGCCCATCGTTAGATGGGTTATTACAGCAACGTGATTTTCTATACTATGTGCAAATAGGTGATGGGGTAGTAGTGCTTACATATAGTTTCAAATTTTAGTATCAGAGGGAAATTCATTTCGATAACATATATCACGCAGTTTAGCCTGTTTTCGCACACGCACACACACACACACACACACACACACACACACACTACACGCACATAATGCAGGTGTAGTGCACTCTGAAACGAACTGCACCTAAGTATTGTGCATTTGTTTTACACCTTATACAGGTGCATGGTAGGAAGGGATGTCTCGAATTTTTTACGGGAATATTCTACTAGCTTGTCAAGTGAAACAAACGTTATTAACATTCTACATCTTTATTCTTCATGTCTACATATTTATTTCTCAATATAACGACCCTGACGACGAACACATGTCTTCTAACGGGGACCAGTTCGTTGACACGGTCGATGTACGAGGGGCGTTCAGAAAGTAAGCTCCGATCGGTCGCGAAATGGAAACGACTATGAAAATCCGATAAAGCTTTGCACAGATGTGTTGGGTAGTGTCTCTAGTATAACCCCAGTTAGCATCACGTCGCTCTTCTCATTTCTGAGCTCGCAGTGAGTGCGTAAAGATGTCTAGAAAATAGTGTCTGCCGCCAAGTACGAGGGCCTGGTGAGAAAGTTCGCCTGAAGCTATGCAGCTAACATTACATAACTGTCGTGCTGTTTCTTCTTCAAGACAATTCTCAGCCGCATTCTGCAGGGGAAATGAAGATGCTCTTGCATCGTTTTCAAATGGAAATGTGAGATTACCCACAATACAGTCCGCAATTGTCTCCCCCTGAGTTTCATCTCTGGTCACATGAACCGCTGTCTTTGAAGACAACATTTTGACACAGACAACGAGGTGTAGGCCAGCGTGGAGAATTGGCGGAAAGCACTGGCGGCTGCCTTCTATGATGAGGCTATTGAAAAGTTGGTACAACGCTATGACAAAAGTCTAAGTCAGAACGGCGACTACGTAGAGAAGTAGCTGAAAGGTGTAGCTAATTGTTACAAGTAAAACATTTCTGATGTTCACTGTGGTTTCAATTTGGCAATCAATCGGAGCTTACTTTCTGAACAGGCCTCGTAGAATGCTTGACTTCGTTGACGGAGCCACAACCTCACGTCTGCTTCCGCCGCTCAATGACTAACAAAGCGGTCCTTGAAGGTATTCTGTAAGCGTTGGAAACAGATGAAAATCCAATGGGGACTTCATGGAAGATGACTGATGACTGTGAACCCAAAACTGGATTGGTGTGGCCCTCACAGTGCCCGAGTGTGCTATCTGCATTGTCATGCTGACATGCGCCGGTGAACTCTTCGAATTTGTTACTCGATTACAGGCCGCTGTTTCTCACACACCAACATAGTTACGTTACACTCCATCATGATACACGCTACAATTCTGAGCCCTTTGGCGGCAGAGGGCTGCAAATTTGTAGACACGAAGAATAATGATTTATAATGTTAATAATGTTTGTGTATTTAAAAAGCCTTAAGAGTTCTCAATTGAAGAATTCGGAGGCACCACCCTACAGCACGGTATCGTATACAGCGTGTTCGTAAATTTCTGTTAGAATTTCTAAGGCTCGTAGAGGGATGTGAGGACATATTGTTTTGAATAGGTACCCATGTTAGGAAACGTAACGTTTCCGTTCCATGACGGTCTCAGTTCTGATGCGTAACGGGCGCACATCTGCTGAGGGAAAGAGAAAAGTCTTAGAGTTGCTTGTCCTGGTACGGAAAAGGCTAGACAAGATGAGATGGTCTACTTCATGTATGACTGTACGCAATGTTTAATTTAAGAGACTCCTGAAGAGACAGACGAAGATCTGCTGGCACGAGTTCTGACAGCAGGACTAGAAATTGAAGAGACACCAGGTGAGATGGTGAAATAAAATGAAATGATCGTATGGCATTGTTGACCGGTATGTCCAGTTGAGTATGTACCAGAACATTCTTTGTAGGTACAATGTAATAAAAAGCCGCTGTTCTAACCTACATGCATTGGCAATGCTTCATCCAGTCTGTTAGCATAATCTTTCTATTGGCAGATCTGAATATTCGCAGACACATAGCATTCATGCTATGTAGAGAGTAATAAGATGCTGACTGCGAACTTACGTTCCTTTCTGAAAGATTGTGCAAAGGAAATGGCCGAAGGTATCGCTCACTGTAGTTATTGAAATACAATTATATTCATCGCAGTGACAGTTCATGAAAAAGCTTTCTCTGCTAAATGCAGAGTGAACGTTATGTGGAATAGTTAGGTACTGACTGCAAAGTGTAGCTCGGCTAAAGTGACATCATAATTTGAAAATAGTGGCACGTATTCAGGAGTAACTTTCGGAATCTTTGAGTAGAAAAGTAAGTAACTGCATCCAGAGCACAGTTCTGCCATCATCATCCACACAACTTATCTGTATGAAGCGCCTGGTGCAAAGAGGAAGACTTATGAAATAAATGAACAAAAGACAATCAATAAGCATATTAAAATATTAAAGGAAGCTAATTAAACGAGAATATGATGAGTTCAAGTGCCTTAATATTCTGATAGATTAACGGAAACTATATTCTGTAGAGTCCTGCGAAAGACAACCATCTCACAAAGCCATGAACGTAACATTTCAACACAAAAATCACTCTCTAAACTTCTGAAAAGACTAATTTTTTTTTTGGTCACCAGTCTACTGGCTGGCTTGATGCGGCCCGCCACGAATTCCTTTCCTGTGCCTCTTCATGTCAGAGTAGCACTTGCAACCTACGTCCTCAATTATTTGCTTGACGTATTCCAATCTCTGTCTTCCTCTACAGTTTTTGCCCTCTACAGCTCCCTCTAGTATCATGGAAGTCATTCCCTCATGTCTTAGCAGATGTCCTGTCATCCTGTCCATTCTCCTTATCAGTGTTTTCCACATATTCCTTCCCTCTCCGATTCTGCGTAGAACTTCCTCATTCCTTACCTTATCAGTCCACCTAAATTTCAACATTCGTCTATAGCACGACATCTCAAATGCTTCGATTCTCTTCTCTTCCGGTTTTCCCACAGTCCATGTTTCACTACCATACAATGCTGTACTCCAGACGTACATCCTTAGAAATTTCTTCCTCAAATTAAGGCCGGTATTTGATATTAGTAGACTTCTCTTGGCCAGAAATGCCTTCTATGCCATAGCGAGTCTGCTTTTTATGTCCTCCTTGCTCCGTCCGTCATTGGTTATTTTACTGCCTAGGTAGCAGAATTCCTTGACTTCATTGACTTCGTGACCATCAATCCTGATGTTAAGTTTCTCGCTGTTCTCATTTCTACTATTTCTCATTACCTTCGTCTTTCTCCGATTTACTCTCAAACCATACTGTGTACTCATTAGATTGTTCATTCCGTTCAGTAGATCATTTAATCCTTCTTCACTTTCACTCGGGATAGCAATGTCATCAGCGAATCGTATCTTTGATATCCTTTCACCTTGGATTTTAATTCCACTCCTGAACCTTTCTTTTATTTCCATCATTGCTTCCTCGATGTACAGATTGAAGAGTAGGGGCGAAAGGCTACAGCCTTGTCTTACACCCTTCTCAATACGAGCACTTCGTTCTTGATCGTCCACTCTTATTATTCCCTCTTGGTTGTTGTACATATTGTATATGACCCGTCTCTCCCTATAGCTTACCCATACTTTTTTCAGAATCTCGAACAGCTTGCACCATTTTATATTGTCGAACGCTTTTTCCAGGTCGACAAATCCTATGAAAGTGTCTTGATTTTTCTTTAACCTTGCTTCCATTATTAGCCGTAACGTCAGAATTGCCTCTCTCGTCCCTTTACTTTTCCTAAAGCCAAACTGATCGTCACCTAGCGCATTCTCAATTTTCTTTTCCATTCTTCTGTATATTATTCTTGTAAGCAGCTTCGATGTATGAGCTGTTAAGCTGATTGTGCGATAATTCTCGCACTTGTCAGCTCTTGCCGTCTTCGGAATTGTGTGGATGATGCTTTTCCGAAAGTCAGATGGTATACCGCCAGACTCATATATTCTACACACCAAAGTGAATAGTCCTTTTGTTGCCACTTCCCCCAATGATTTTAGAAATTCTGATGGAATGTTATCTATCCCTTCTGCCTTATTTGACCGTAAGTCCTCCAAAGCTCTTTTAAATTCCGATTCCAATACTGGATCCCCTATCTCTTCTAAATCGACTCCTGTTTCTTCTTCTATCACATCAGACAAATCTTCACCCTCATAGAGGCTTTCAATGTATTCTTTCCACCTATCTGCTCTCTCCTCTGCATTTAACAGTGGAATTCCCGTTGCACTCTTAATGTTACCACCGTTGCTTTTAATGTCACCAAAGGTTGTTTTGACTTTCCTGTATGCTGAGTCTGTCCTTCCGACAATCATATCTTTTTCGATGTCTTCACATTTTTCCTGCAACCATTTCGTCTTAGCTTCCCTGCATTTCCTATTTATTTCATTCCTCAGCGACTTTTCCCGGAACATGTTTGTACTTCCTCCTTTCATCAATCAACTGAAGCATTTCTTCTGTTACCCATGGTTTCTTCGCAGCTACCTTTTTTGTACCTATGTTTTCCTTCCCAACTTCTGTGATGGCCCTTTTTAGAGATGTCCATTCCTCTTCAACTGTACTGCCTACTGCGCTATTCCTTATTGCTGTATCTATAGGGTTAGAGAACTTCAAACGTATCTCGTCATTCCTTAGTACTTCCGTATTCCACCCACTTCTTTGCGTATTGATTCTTCCTTACTAATGTCTTGAACTTCAGCCTACTCTTCATCACTACTATATTGTGATCTGAGTCTATATCTGCTCCTGAGTACGCCTTACAGTCCAGTATCTGATTTCGGAATCTCTGTCTGACCATGATGTAATCTAATTGAAATCTTCCCGTATCTCCCGGCCTTTTCCAAGTATACCTCCTCCTCTTGTGATTCTTGAACAGGGTATTCGCTATTACTAGCTGAAACTTGTTACAGAACTCAATTAGTGTTTCTCCTCTTTCATTCCTTGTCCAAAGCCCATATTCTCCTGTAACCTTTTCTTCTACTCCTTCCCCTACAACTGCATTCCAGTCGCCCATGACTATTAGATTTTCGTCCCCCTTTACATACTGCATTACCCTTTCAATATCCTCATACACTTTCTCTATCTGTTCATCTTCAGCTTGCGACGTCGGCATGTATATCTGAACTATCGTTGTCGGTGTTGGTCTGCTGTCGATTCTGATTAGAACAACCCGGTCACTGAACTGTTCACAGTAACACACCCTCTGCCCTACCTTCCTATTCACAACGAATCCTACACCTGTTCTACCATTTTCTGCTGCTGTTGATATTACCCGATAATCTGACCAGAAATCCTTGTCTTCCTTCCACTTCACTTCACTGACCCCTACTATATCTAGAATGAGCCTTTGCATTTCCCTTTTCAGATTTTCTAGTTTCCCCACCACGTTCAAGCTTCTGACATTCCACGCCCCGACTCGTAGAACGTTATCCTTTCGTAGATTATTCAATCTTTTTCTCATGGTAACCTCCCCCTTGGCAATCCCCTCCCGGAGATCCGAATGGGGGACTATTCCGGAATCTTTTGCCAATGGAGAGATCATCATGACACTTCTTCAATTACAGGCCACATGTCCTGTGGATACACGTTACGTGTCTTTAATGCAGTGGTTTCCATTGCCTTCTGCATCCTCATGTCGTTGATCATTGCTGATTCTTCCACCTTTAGGGGCAATTTCCCACCCCTAGGACAAGAGAGTGCCCTGAACCTCTATCCGCTCCTCCGCCCTCTTTGACAAGGCCGTTGGCAGAATGAGGCTGACTTCTTAGGCCGGAACTCTTCGGCCGCCAATGCTGATTATTTATCAAATTTAGGCAGTGGCGGGGATCGAACCCGGGACCGAAGACGTTTTGATTATGAATCAAAGACGCTACCCCTTTTTTTCGCTACCCCTTTTTTGTATTTTTTTCGTTTTTCTTTTCTTTTTTACCCTTTTTTACTGGCTGAAAATGGTTTTTATTTTTTGTTTTTTTTTTGTTTTTTTTATTTTTTGACAACTTTTTCCCCTAAAATGCCCCTTAGGAAAATGGAACTAAAAAAACCAAAGTGCCACCGCCACTTTTCATCCTATAACAAAAAATCTGATCCACTTCAGGCGTTGACTCCTGAGTAAACGCCGGCCGCGGTGGACGAGCGGTTCTGGGCGCTTCAGTCCGGAACCGCGCGACTGCTGCGGTCGCAGGTTCGAATCCTGCCTCGGGCATGGATGTGTGTGATGTCCATAGGCTCTGAGCACTATGCGACTTAACTTCTGAGGTCATCAGTCGCCTAGAACTTAGAACTAATTAAACCTAACTAACCTAAGGACATCACACACATCCATGCCCGAGGCAGGATTCGAACCTGCGACCATAGCGGTCACGCGGTTCCAGACTGAAGCGCCTTTAACCGCACGGCCACACCGGCTGGCAATGTCCTTAGGTTAGTTAGGTTTAAGTAGTTCTAAGTTCTAGGGCACTGATGACCTCAGATATTAAGTCCCATAGAGCTCAGAGCCATTTAAACCATTTTGAATCCTGAGTAAACCCACCCCAGAGAGCTGCCTATACACCAGGGGAAATATGGGAAATCAAGGTTAGGGCTATCCTTTGCCACTTTTTTTAATTTTTTTTACATGAGTACATTTAGGGAACGTGTACAAATGAGAATTCTAGTAACTAAGTGTTACAAGTAAGTGTTACAACAACAAAGGTGGCATAAAAGTGTAATCACAACTTAAAAATATAAATCACTGATGTAATTACAACTAAAAGGTTCTTCAATAATGTAACTGGTTCCACTTGGAGCCTCGCCATCGTTATCTGATATCTCCAATAGCGCCTTTGAAGGGCATCTGCAACGGAGGCATTTTGCTTCGCTAGTGCCTCAAGGAAAACAGCATCCTTGCAGCAGCTTGTCTCTTCCTTCGCTCATGGCTGACAAGGCAGAACGTTCAGCCGTTAGTGTGATGCGGCACAGAACATTAACCGCAGCTTGGCACTCCCCAGCTGAGTGGGGGGTTAACGAAAACCCTGCGTAAATAATTTGCGAAGAGCGTACGGTATTTCGATGTGCGTTCGAGGGCATTGTGAGCATTTTGTAGGAACCACCAGTAATCAAGCTGCTCTTTCTCTCCGTCGCTAAAGATGTAGGCAACGGTAAGTCCTTTGAACCATGTAAGCGCATGATATTTTGTAACCGGAAAGTAAGTTTCATCGGGACAGAGTAGGGTCTGAGGGTCAATCATATCAGGTGTGACCCGGAGATAACAAGCCAATATCTTCTGTGTTAGTCGCCAAACTCCGAACGATGATGCGCAAGTAAAACGATGTTCATCGGTATCCAAAAGGTGACAATCTGGGCAATAAGGGGAGTCTGCCAGTCCAATAGTGTGAAGTGGCTGTCGTGTGGCATATTTTTTGTTGGCGATCTGATACCACTTCGAACGCACCGTGGATGACAGAAAGTTGTGGTGTATCGTTTTCCACACTCTTGGCCAGTGAACCGTAGGGTACTTGTTTTCCACCACGTTACGGGGAACAGCCCGCAGAAGGTTGGTATAAAAGTCTTTCGCCTTTGGTGGACATGTGGCGGAGAGGTTCGAGCTGACATAGCTGTAATCAAGAATGAGGGTCGACACATGGGAGAGCTGTGGTGCGACGTGCGCCACCGACACCGGCGGGACGTGAGAGGCTGGCATCAGAACCTGTAGTAAACGACCCGTGAGAGAGGCATATTGACTTTTCCATCGTTTCCTCTTGTTGCTCATCTAAAGGGCAGCTGCTCTCGCCCTGACGTTGACCAATCCCAGCCTTCCTTTGTGCACTGGGAGGGTAAGAGTGTCGTATCGTCCTTTAAAGATATGACCTGCGGAAACGTAATAACTGAAGGCCGCCTGAAGCCGGAGACCTATCTGCAGCGGTAGTGGGAGGACCTGTGCCACGTGGTTGAGTTTTGATGCTACGTAGAGGTTCAGGTATTCAACACGTTGTAGCTGATTCAAGTGCCGGAGCAGGTTCTGTCGCACCGTTGCGCGTATGATCTGTAATAACCGTCGGTAGTTTGCTGCAGCTGTTTTACGTACATCTTTCTTGAACGTGATTCCCATATATCGCAGATCAGAAACTGGTGGGAGGGGAGCGAGGGCTTCCGGTCC
Source organism: Schistocerca nitens (assembly GCF_023898315.1). Taxonomy (NCBI): domain Eukaryota; kingdom Metazoa; phylum Arthropoda; class Insecta; order Orthoptera; family Acrididae; genus Schistocerca; species Schistocerca nitens. Next base: position 257,235,831 of record NC_064618.1, read on the forward strand.
GAGACCACGCCCAATATCCAACGCCGCCGACTTGTTGATGTTCAGAAGACTGCCTGCGGCCTGTCCGTATCGCTCAATCCAGGTTAGTACGCTTTGAACTTCGTCATTGGAACGAACCAGCAGTACCAGGTCGTCAGCGTATGTCCTATAGCGAAAGGTGACGTCCCAAAGCGTGATGCATGATAGGCGGTGGTTAAGGCCCCCTAGGAGTGGCTCGAGTGCGATTGCATAAAGGTAGGTAGAAAGGGGACAACCCTGTCATAGAGACCTCTTAATGGGTACTGGTCCTACCGTCCTTCCAGTGACCTGGACGTGTGAGCTGGCTGCGGTCCAAAGACGCCGTAGGGTGTCGATGAGGCCCGGGGGGAATCCCATACAGTCCATCACTCGTAGGAGGAAGTTGTGGTGCACTCTATCAAAGGCGCGGTTGAAATCGACGGAGACGATCGCCGCTCTCAGACGGCACGCAGAAGCGATCGCTATTAGGTCCCTGCAGTCACCGGTGGCCATGTGTATGTTGGCTTCTCCCCCCTGCGGCGTCTGTTCTGGAGCGAGGATCATCGGCAAAGCCGTCTTAATACGGCTCGTCATAATCCTGGTGAAAATCTTGTAATCGGCGTTCAGCATTGTAAGCGGCCGATAGTCGTTAATCGATAGTCCTCCACCTGGCTTGTGTACCGGTATGAGAAGACCTTCTACAAACGCTGGCGGCACAACACAGTCTGGAGACATAAGTTCGCGTAACATTATAACTCAGCGAGGCATCATGATGTCACGGAAGTCCGGTAGAATTCGATGGGCAATCCATCAGGTCCAGGAGACTTATTGGCCGCACCTTTGTCCACGGCGTCTTCGACTTCTTCGAGTGAGATTTCCTCCGTTAGTGCATTCACGGTAGCCTCGTCGATAGTGCGTGTTACCTGCTGTAACACTTCAGTAGTGGCCTCGTCATCGACGGTTCTTTCCTTGTAAAGATGACGAAAATGATCCTCCACCGCCTTTACTATGGTTGCTTGGGTCGTACATAAGCGACCGTCGTGTGTCCTGAGTTGCGTGATTAAATGTTGGCGTTGACGGCGCTTATCCGCCACAACGTGGTGCATAGTGGGTTCCTCTGCAACCGTTCGGTCGTGCCGTCGCGAGCGGACTACTGCACCTTCTAGTCGGCGCTTCGTCGATGATAGTATGTGAGCCTTGATTCTGCTTTGGTCACGTTGTCTCTCCGGGGAAGGGGGTAAGGCGTCGAGGTCCCTGAGTGCCGCGTAGTAAGAATCGAGGGTCTGTCGATGCCACGCAGTCACGTCCTTGCCATATTGCATAAGTGTCCTACGGATTGCTGGTTTGGCACAGAGGAGCCACCATTCCAGGGTCGAGGTGTACCGTGGGGGCGGCGTTCACAGTCAGTCCACGTTGCTGCAACTTTCCGACGGCAATCCAGGTCCTGGAGATGAGTTATGTTGAGCTTCCAAAAGCCATTGCTGCGCCAGACTTGTTGGGGGCGTAGGTGTATAGTGCAGATATAGGCACTGTGATCGGAATAGGCTTGAGGCCATAGTTCGGCGTCCACCACACCTTGTGTGAGATCTTGTGACACATATATGCGGTCAAGTCGGCTGGCCGAATGACTGGTAAGATGAGTGTGGCCAGAGCGGTTACCGTGGACTTTTTCCCACGTGTCGCACAAGTGAAGTTCTTGGATCATCGCACCCAGTTCCGGACAAGGCATGTAATGTGGGATTTGGTCCTTTGGGTGAAGTACGCAATTAAAATCGTCCAAGGAAAAGGGGAGCGACATCTGTGGAGTAGAATCTGGCGCGGTCGTGACGTCTTGTGGTACCCGACAGCGCGTAAACATTAATGAATCGGGTGTTGAGTGCCGTAAATGCTATTCCTCGCGCGGAGGGAAGAAGTGACGTCGGTAACTTCAATACCTTCACGCACTAATATTGCCACTCCGGTGTCTGCAGGGCTACCGGGCGTCACTTGTGTGGCGTAACCGTAAAAGTGCGGGAGTGCAGTCGTTTTCACTTCTTGTAGGAAAGCAAAGTCAACTCCCATGGCTCGTATGGTTTCTTTCAAAAGTTGGATCTTGACAGGAGAACTGATCGTGTTGATATTCATTGTCGCCAGGCGGTAAGCCTGGCAACGCGTTGTTTGGGCGAGGTTATCCATGTTGAAGTTGGAGAGAAGCGAACATCGGAAGTGATGTCACCCCCCGCCGAACGCGGTCCTCCTTGTGCTGCTTATGCGGCATTATCCGGCGGCGCCTCAGCTGGCCGCGGTTCGGGATCTTGTGTCTCGACGTCCTCAGCCCACGAAGCGGGCGCGGATGTCTGTTCATGTTCCACCATAGCCTCGGAATGTTTGATAGTAAGGGACCGGGCGACTTCGCTGCCTGCACTGGTACCTTCCCGCTGCTCACTGTTTCTGTCAATGGGCTGATGGTCGAAAGCTGCATGTTTTTCTGTCTGTTCTGCAAGGTTGGAGTCAGTGGAAACAGCCTCAGCTTCGCGGCTGGCTTCTTGAGTTGTCAGTTGTTCTTCCCCGGCCGAATGCGAACGGCTGTGTTCCGACACGGTCCGACGACGGCGCTTTCGGCGTTTCGGTGATCGCTGTTTCCGTACATGGCCTTCTTTGTCAGAAGACGGCACTGATTCACGCTCCGCCGGAACAAACGCTTCGGTCGGTACAATAAGGGAATCAATTGCCATCTTGCTGGCGTCAATGTCTGTCGCGTTCGGTCGCTCCAGAGTCGTAGTACTATTTTCCACCACTGGCCAGGTCGGCGGATCATCCAGGTTTTTGTCCGTGGAAAGTGATTCTTGTACCGCTGAAGCGGTCGGCCGTGTCTGTTGTGTGGAGAACGTCGTGAGCGCCGCCGCGTAAGTCACTGGTAGAATAGTCTTCGCCGCTGGTGGTGCAACGTCCTTCGGTGGGAGTTGTGTGATCCGACGCTGGAGGCACTCGGAACGAAGGTGACCTTCCTTGCCGCATCCGGAACACGTCTTCGGCTGGCCGTCATAAATAACTATGGCCCGGCATCCTCTTATCTGTAGATAGGATGGCAAGTGTCGTTGGAGATCTATGCGCACTTGGCGTACTCCATTGAGTACTGGATACGTCTTAAACTGGGTCCATTTTTCAGCCACGTGTTCATCTACCGTGCCGTAGGGGCGGAGCGCCGCTACAACTTCTGCCGCCGGGAGTTCAAATGGAAGTTCGAATTTGCGTATAGTCCGCAGGTATAGTCCGCAGTCCCATTGCGGCATGGCCGACCTCGACGTTGCCAACATTGCCATCTGCGTGGCAGAAGCGGAGTTCTTGTTTCATCTCACGAAGCACCTTGTCGCATGTAGTTTCGTTTATGAGCTTTACATAGACCGTGCTACTGACGATCGAAAAGTGAATGCCGACAATGTCGGCAGCCGGAATCTTGGCTTCCTCTTTTAAAAAGCGTTCGACTTCGAGCGCCTTTGGTCGGATAAAGTCGTTCCGAAATGTGAATTTCAAGGTTGATCTTCTGTATTGGTTTGCCATGGTCTTGTAGCGCTACGGCGTCACGTTAGTGTCGGCCGAAGAAAGTAAACAAGGCGCGCGGGCCCTCTCTGACAGCGGAGAGCACACACCGCACGTCTGCTTCGCTCAGCTGCGAGAGCCGCACTGTCCCCTAGACCACGTCAAGCCTTGTAGTGCGAACGAGAAAATAGGCGTATATTTATAGCACAATGTATGCGAGCAAACAACAGACTCTAACTTCAGTTCCACTTATACCTTACTTAATTATAAAGCGTCTTACCACCCTGCCAACACCAAACCTCTGGGCGTCAAAAGACCATGCTTTGTCCATTCAAACACAACGTTTTCTAAGAAACACGTGGCGCACTCGCAACCCATTGGTGACCACAGTCGCTTCACCAAAGTGCTTACTCAAGGCCCCTGTAGATCGTGCTTTCAGATTTCGACACCTTGGTGCAGAATATATCTTTGCAGACTGTGATTTAAGTACACACAAAAGAATTTGAGCAATAAAAGTTGTGACTGTATCAGAAAACCTTCAAAGATATTGAAGAATACAAGAGTAATATAAGAAAAATAATTTACGAAATACAGATGGGAAAGTTGTGCATAACGCTCCCAAGCGTAAACGAAAAATATAAAATATTCGGCACCATAATTACAAACTGCTTTGAAGACTTTATTTCTAGGAAATTAATCGGCAGAAGTAAAGTAACCATACCTAAACTTCAGGACTGGAACATCATGCAAAATTAAATGAAGACTCAATTTGGCGTCAGAGAGACTTAAATCACATTTGGAACAGCGCTGTAAAATGCTACATAAAGCCATCTGAGAATAAAAATTTATGTACCTCCAAGAAAAAATAATCTCCTCAAGCAAGAAGATAGGAAATATTTAGAGCATAGTACAAAAGGAGACAGGAAAAATTATTCAAGGAAAGGAAATTTGTTTAGAGGTAGATAGTGAACTGATCAGAGATAGTCCTGAAATTGCTGAAATTTGTAGTAACTTTTTTCAGCCAGTAAATAAGACTAAATTTGAACAATTCCTTACCAGATGACCTACAATTTCTAAGAAAAGCCTTTCACACTAGTTTGATAAAACAAAATTTCATCAGTCCTCTCTAGAAAAAGGTATCAATGATATCAATTCCCTTAAGAATAAATGTTCAAGTGGTTACGATGGAATTAGTACTATGACTGTAAAATAATGAAATGTTGTTCATCTGAACTTAAGTAAAGTATTTAGTTACTTGCGTGATTAATTTTACACCAGTGGCGCGTAGGCGGAGAGGCTTAAACGTGCTGCTGTGAAAACCTCACAAAAAAGGAGAGAAAATGTTACCAAAGAATTACTGATGCATCCACTTCCTGCCAATACTTTAAAAATTTTAGAGAATGTGATGCACGGCACATGGCAGACTAGAATCAATAAATCAGTAATTATAAAAAGTGGGAACTTTTGTGAATTGGCTAAAACTTTGTGTGACCCATGATACCTGAATGTAAAATTTAAAATATTACCGACTTGTAGGCACTGCTAATCCATGATTTTTATTTAAGCTAAATGACAGAAATCAGCGTGTATCAGTTCCACGTCCTCCACGTAGGAACAGTTGTTGAGAATTTGAAGCAATTAGAGATTGTGTACTATTTAGTTCTATTTTCGGTCTCGTTTTGTTTCTGATATGTGTAACAAATATTCCACACGCAGTTTCAGAATATGTATATCTATAACTTTTTCAGATGATAAAAGTATAGGCGTAAATAATAAAACTAGTTCCCAAATGAAAAAACAGCAGATGCAATATTGGAAAACGTTAACAAATTGTTTAAAGCAACAAGATTGTCACTGAAAATTTTACAAGAAACGATACCAGCAGTTCAGCACTTCTCACAGAATTCTGTATTCTACAGAAATACTTTTTTCAAACAATGAAATACGACAAGTACAAAGTGTTAATGTTTTGGGACTACAGATACATCACCACTTGCATAGGAAAACACACTCCGTATAATTAATGAAATGCCTTCGTTTATTTATGATCGTAGTATTTTTGACCACTGCTTTAGGCGACTTAAAGCTCTACAGTTTATCTGCATATTTGCTTTCATTAATGAGTTATGCAACAATTTTCAGGGCAGTTCATGTTACAAACGAAGTATTGCAGCCATTGACAGTGGAGAAATTGAAAACGACATAGATACATATTGACAGCATGTTACACTTAGAAAGGGCTCTTTAGTGTGGTAGACAGCTGGCACTCCAGCTGTTAAGATTTTTACATAGTAGCTCACATAATAACTTCCAGTAAGCACTCTCTTCATAAGCCGAAAGTAACTCCACTATATAAACTAAGACAACTGGACTGGAATGCTGGGGAGGTATAATCTGTTAACTGGAAAGAGAGCAACGTTCGTGCTGGTAGAAGTAACCTTTCCCCGGAGAACGCTACACCATGCGATATCGTTTCTTCACGATTGGTTTCAGTCTTCTGTGGAATGCCGCACTGACGTATATTTCGTAGTGAGCGAAATGCAGGAACTAGGAACTAAGTGTAGTGCTACTCCAGTGCGTGTGCGTAAAGGGTACATCGACAAAAGAAAACAATGTAAAATTGTCGTATCGAACATACTGAAGACTTTTTTTTTACTTATTTGGCCAACTGTGAAGAAGACAGGAATAATATAAATTTCGTTTAAGTTCGTAAAATCACAATAAAACCCTGCGGTATTTACGGACCGACTGTATTCCTTATTAACAGTGCAGATACACCAGCAGAACCCCTAGATGTTGTGTGTGTTTTGATTCTCGAAGGAACGTATATACACGCTTTACGAAAGTAATCGTAGGTAAATGGTTGAAATGGCTCTGAGCACTATGGGACTTAACATCTGTGGTCATCAGTCCCCTAGTACTTAGAACTACTTAAACCTAACTAACCTAAGGACATCACACACATCTATGCCCGAGGCAGGATTCGAACCTGCGACCGTAGCGGTCATGCGGTTCCGGACTAAAGCGCCTAGAACCGCACGGCCACACCGGCCGGCAATCGTAGGTACTTTCACGCAAATATGTCCGTTTAAGTCGAGAAAAACATGTTTTTGCGTTTGGTTTTGTGGAACCCCAAGTTGTATTGAAGTACACTACAAGTCTGTTGTCTTCAGCACATATGAAATATATTTTACACAAAACTTCGTTCTTGCTGCTGAAATGTCTCTGCATCTCACTGAATATTTCTTCTAAGGTTATGAGGTCAGTACGTCCAAGCATCATGCCTCCCTACATGATAACACATGGACCAAACAACGATTTTAATTGACAGTGCTGGATGTACACTCATATGGTGGGAGGTGGGAACACGTAATGCAGGTAATGCACCCAGGAACATTGTCGAACATGATCGTTTTGACGGTTCAGCTGTTACGGTCATTTGTAGTGCGTTGCTCATCGACTCCCTCTTACCACTGTCAAAAGAATTTGAGACTAAACGACTTTCTTCCGCTATTTGAAGTTTTTTAAATCTTCGTTGAGTAGGCTACACTGAAACGTGTGGAGGAATATCCTGGAACCATTGAAGAGAATAATGTCTTTCGTCCGTTTCTTCATTTATTTACTGAATTCTGTAAATCGTAGAGGTGGCAAAAATAACTTAACTGATAGAAATAACTGGTTATTGAGAAGTAGCAGTTACTGTAATAATCTCTCATCTGATACTAGCAGTTATTTTAATAAATGGCAAAAGTGCGTGGATCGATCTGTTCACCGAAGTGCATACTGCGTTTTCGCATCATCTCAGATCTGACGACAGATAAATGAACAGCGCAGAGGGACAGACCATCTGTATAGTATATTATAGTTCATTGAAATAGCTTTCAGTCTCGGCGACATCTATTTATCAAAGTGTGTACTTGGGTTTCGTGCTAACTACGCAGAGAGACCATAAGGAATTCATGGGACTATGGAAATAATGGTAAGGTAAATGATTATAATTTATTTTTCTGTAGCAGTTATAATGCAGACCGCGCGACATACATGAAAATAAGCGTCAGTAGCTGAGTATATCTGTGCGTTGTTGTTCCATTGCAGTTGCTTCTCGCTCACAGTTCTTTTTCTATGGGAGTTACGGACTACCAGTTGATAACTGTGTCCCGGACTCCAGTAGGTCGTAGCAGACGGTGATATTTCCAGAGAAAACAGACAATGCAGCGAAACAAATATTTTCGTTCTACAGAAACAACAGCCGGCAGTCAAAGGATTTCAGACAATTGGTTTCAAATTAACTTCCTCATGAGCTGAGAAGCAGATGACAACGCAATATTAATTCGCTTTCTGGTCTGGTGTGTGGCGGAGGTTGCTTTGTTTTTCTACCTGCCTGATGTTTGGTACAAAATGGTTTTAAACTAACTTTCCAATGAGTTAGAGACTTGAAACTGTAAAAATAGCTCATAAGTGAACGACAATGCAATATTAACTTGCTTTCTTGTCTAGTGTGTGGAGGAAAGTACTATGTTTTTCAGTATGTCTGATGTGTGTGACCGGTACTGCTATTTCCCCTTTTCCTGTTCCAATAGAGAAAATTTTGCGGTAAGAATGATTGCTGCTAAGCCTCCGTGTAGCTTCGAATCTCTCTAATTGTTTCCTTCACGGTCGTTTCGTGATGCACCATATATGTAGTAGCAAGCAATATATTAGCTGACCCAGATGAAGAGAAACTAAAATAAACCTATAGTCAACCATATGTCTCTGTTATGTCATCAGAATGTTTGAAATCGATTGAAAAATTCCACCCACACAAAACCAGAAAAAAGAAATTCATATTTAAATAATAACTCGCGGTAGGCTAACGTAGCAGACTGTTTACTCACTTCCAGTACGGCCTCTCTTGTTTACGGAAGCATATACCTGCTCGGGCCAGTTTTCGCTAATTAGTAGTACTAAGTAGCTAGTATAAGGGCTTTTAAGGGAGCTTGTAAGATCATGATGTACCATTTTCTGGGAAGTAATCGATAGGGATTACAATAAACATATTCTACATTAATGGTAAGACCTTGCGCGCTGTTGCATGTGTTGTTTCTCTTTACACTTCTTCATTAGTCGATAGTTCGACCTCTCTTCTCTGATTTACTTCCGGTTTTCAGGCAGTCGGAGACACGAGAATGACACTGAAGGATATCCTAGCACAGGGGTCGAAACGTCATCTGTTGAATAAGTTGTGGCCTTTTTACACAGAAGATCTTGCCTTCAGTGACGGGCCATGAAAGCCTACAGACGTGTAAAGCATTCTACATCGCTAGTTGTTCGTCGTGAGCCCTTACATGCCGACCCGATATAGTGCTTTGGCTTTATAGATAGGCGTTATTGTGCGCCCGATATGTTTTGACAGCTGAAGTGGTGGAGAAAAAAATGGCTCAGAGCACTATGGGACTCAACTGCTGAGGTCATTAGTCCCCTAGAACTTAGAACTAGTTAAACCTAACTAACCTAAGGACATCACACACATCCATGCCCGAGGCAGGATTCGAACCTGCGACCGTAGCGGTCTCGCGGTTCCAGACTGCAGCGCCAGAACCGCGCGGCGACTTCGGCCGGCTGAAGTGGTGGAGACGCACGAGTCTTGTCACATGCTAGGAAGTAGCAGCTTGGAGTCGTATGATAATCCCAGCAGATAACACTTTCAGGGACTCCTATTACCCGTAACGACAGACCACGTACTAAAACGCATAGAAGGAGGGTAGCGGGTGCTTCGGTAGGTTACTGCCGCCGGTTGACGGTTATAGGAAGGTGGTTGAGATGTCCCGCCATGACGAGAACTTGGCTGAAAAATCAATTCTCGTACGCAAAATGCATAAAATCTAAACCATTTTAATTCAGAATTAGGCGGAGAAATTGAAGAGAAGCATAAGACGAAACTGCGCTTCTTTACGCCTTCTCGATACAGCACCTAAACGTCTTTAGTTATTAGCGATACAGTATTCGTAAACACCCAAGAACTTAGTAAATTAGTAAATTCCAGACACATTAAGCGATTTTAGCACACCAAGATTGCACAGACACTTGTTTTATCTAAATATAGATTCAAATTTGTCATTAATATATTTTAAATTACAAGTCATAATGCTCATTCCGAGAATTAAAAACGTATTTTATCATCATCATCATTTAAGACTGATTATGCCTTTCAGCGTTCAGTCTGGAGCATATTCCCCCTTATAAAATTCCTCCATGATCCCTTATTCAGTGCTAACATTGGTGCCTCTTCTGATGTTAAGCCTGTTACTTCAAAATCATTCTTAACCGAATCCAGGTACCTTCTCCTTGGTCTACCCCGACTCCTCCTACCCTCTACTGCTGAACCCATGAGTCTCTTGGGTAACCTTGCTTCTCCCATGCGTGTAACATGACCCCACCATCTCAGCCTGTTCGCCCTGACTGCTACATCTAAAGAGTTCATTCCCAGTATTTCTTTGATTTCCTCATTGTGCACACCCTCCTGCCATTGTTCCCATCTACTAGTACCTGCAATCATCCTAGTTACTTTCGTATCTGTAACCTCAACCTTATTGTTAAGGTAACCTGAATCCACCCAGCTTTCGCTCCCATACAACAAAGTTGGTCGAAAGATTGAACGGTGCACAGATAACTTAGTCTTGGTACTGACTTCCTCCTTGCAGAAGAGAGTAGATAGTAGCTGCGCGCTCACTGCATTAGCTTTGCTACACCTCGCTTCCAGTTCTTTCACTATGTTGCCATCCTGTGAGAATATGCATCCTAAGTACTTGAAACCGTCCACCTGTTCTAACTTTGTTCCTCCTATTTGGCACTCAATCCGTTTATATTTCTTTCCCACTGACATTACTTTCGTTTTGGAGATGCTAATCTTCATACCATAGTCCTTACATTTCTGATCTAGCTCTGAAATATTACTTTGCAAACTTTCAATCGAGTCTGCCATCACAATTAAGTCATCCGCATATGCAAGACTGCTTATTTTGTGTTCACATATCTTAATCTCACCCAGCCAGTCTATTGTTTTCAACATATGATCCATAAATAATATGAACAACAGTGGAGACAGGTTGCAGCCTTGTCCTACCCCTGAAACTACTCTGAACCATGGACTCAATTTACCGTCAACTCTAACTGCTGCCTGACTATCTATGTAAAGACCTTTAATTGCTTGCAAAAGTTTGCCTCCTATTCCATAATCACGTAGAACAGACAATAACTTCCTCCTAGGAACCCGGTCATATGCCTTTTCTAGATCAATAAAACATAGATACAATTCCCTATTCCACTCGTAACACTTCTCCATTATTTGCCGTAAGCAAAAGATCTGGTCCTGACAACCTCTAAGAGGCCTAAACCCACACTGATTTTCATCCAGCTTCTCCTCAACTAATACTTGCACTTTCCTTTCAACAATACCTGAGGAGATTTTACCCACAACGCTGATCAAAGAGATACCTCTGTAGTTATTACAATCTTTTCTGTTTCCATGTTTAAAGATTGGTGTGATTACTGCTCTCGTCCAGTCTGATGGAACCTGTCCCGACTCCCACGCCATTTCAATTATCCTGTGTAGCCATTTAAGACCTGACATTCCACTGTATTTGATGAGTTCCGACTTAATTTCATCCACACCAGCCGCTTTATTGCACTGCAAGCTATTGACCATTTTCTCCACTTCCTCAAATATGATCCTATTTCCATCATCATTCCTGTCCCATTGTACATCTAAATCTGAAACATTACTGATCGTATTTTCACCTACATTGAGCAACTTTTCAAAATATTCCCTCCATCTGCCCAAGGCATCAACAGGATTCACCAGCAGTTTTCTTGACCTGTCCAAAATACTTGTCATTTCCTTCTTACCTCCCTTTCGAAGACTGCTAATTACACTCCAGAATGGTTTTCCAGCAGCTTGACCCAAGGTCTCCAACCTGTTTCCAAAGTCTTCCCAAGATTTCTTCTTGGATGCTGTAATTATCTGTTTGGCTTTGTTTCTTTCTTCAACATAACTTTCTCTGTCTACCTGAGTTCTAGTATGTAGCCATTTTTGATATGCCTTCTTTTTTCTTTTACAGGCTGCCTTGACTGTGTCATTCCACCAAGCTGTTTGCTTCATCCTACCTTTACACACTACTGTTCCAAGACATTCTTTGGCCACTTCTAGTACTGTGTCCCTGTACCTTGTCCATTCCTTTTCCAGTGACTGCAATTGACTACATTCAACTAACTGGTACCTTTCTGAGATAACTGTTATGTACTTGTGTCTGATTTTTTTATCCTGAAGTTTCTCCACTCTTATCCTCCTACAAATGGACCTGACCTCCTGCACTTTCGGCCTCACAATACCAATTTCACTGCAGATTAAATAGTGATCAGTGTCATCAAAGAATCCCCTGAATACACGTGTCTCCCTCACAGCCTTCCTGAATTCCTGATCTGTTATTATATAATCAATGACAGATCTAGTTCCCCTGCCTTCCCAAGTATACCGGTGAATGTTCTTATGTTTAAAAAAGGAGTTTGTGATTACTAAGCCCATACTAGCACAGAAATCCAAGAGTTGTTTCCCGTTCCTGTTGGCCTCCATATCCTCTCCAAATTTACCCATAACCTTTTCATACCCTTCTGTTCGATTTCCAATCCTGGCATTAAAGTCACCCATGAGCAGAACACTGTCCTTGTCCGTTACTCTAACAACTACATCACAGAGTGCGTCATAAAAACTATCCATCTTATCTTGATCTGTCCCTTCACAATGCGAATATACTGACACAATCCTAATTTTCTTGCTAGACACTGTCAAATCTATCCCCATCAGTCGTTCGTTTACATACCTTATTGCAACTACGCTGGGTTCCATTTCTTTCCTGATGAAAAGCCCTACACCCCATTGTGCTATTCCTGCTTTGACTCCTGACAGGTAGACCTTGTATTCTCCCTTTTCGTCTTCTTTCTCACCCCATACCCGAATGTCACTAACAGCTAAAACGTCCAACCCCATCTTACTTGCAGCCTCTGCCAGCTCTACCTTCTTCCCAGAGTAGCCCCCATTGATCTTAATAGCTCCCCATCTCGTTACCATTCGTTTGCCGAGTCGTATCTTAGGAGTCCCTGGTTTGTCAATTAGAGGTGGGACTCCGTCACCTCCAAAGGTCCGAGGCATTTTGCTCTGATTGTTGCCAGCATCATATTTATAGTACCAGGGAAGCAGGTTGCTAGCCTTACTTGCCCCGGATCCCATTGAGTTTTACCCCTAACGGTTGAGGGACTAACCGGTGGATTTGGTAGTCTTTGCCGTCTGAGCACAAAGGTGGCCACGACTCGGAATATGTCCGAGATGCCCATCCTTATTCCAAAGTAACTGGTATCCCGACTGTCAGGACCACTTACTTGGCCACTCACACATTGCCCGTGGTTCATGAACTGGGACATGCTACCAGGAACCCGCACCATGAACGTATTTTAAAGTTAGATAAATTAAACGTAGTTTAAAGCTAAATAAGTTAGAAGTTGGTAAAACTAGCAAACTGGTTCAAATGGCTCTGAGCTCTACGGGACTTAACATCTGAGGTCATCAGTCCCCTAGAACTTAGAACTACTTAAACCTAACTAACCTAAGGACATCACACACATCCACGCCCGAGGCAGGATTCGAACGTAAAACTAGCAGCGCTATGAGAAAGTAGACTACAGCAGCTATCCGTAGTCGGGAAAACCTCAGTACGTTTGATAATAATTGAAATCAAATTTGTGTACATAAAACTACACCACTGATTAAATTGCAAATAGCTCAAAACGTAAAAAGGCCAGGTAAAATTCGAAGGGCACATCTGAAAGCTGGGAAATTTTAATCCACATCCATAGTTATTCGAACTGAACTTTGCCGATCGTTGTGGCCTAGCGGTTCGAGGCGCTTCAATCCGGAACCACGCGGCTGCTGCGGTCGCTGGTTCGAATCCTGCCTCTGATATGGATGTGTGTGATTTCCTTACGTTAGTTAGGTTTAACTAGTTCTAAGTTCTAGGAGACTGATGACCTCAGAAGTTAAGTCCCATAGTACTCAGAGCCATTTTGAACCGAACCTTAGATCGAGTTAGTGAGGATCTAAAAAGTAAAATGCTATACGTCTGTATTACTTTTGTACAAATTAAGGCTGCGAGTATTGATCATGTCTGTATGGTTTCCAAATTTTCTCGTTTTTCGCTGCTTGTTGGTTTTGGTGGTGCGCATCAAAATCATCTTTTACGGTATACAATGTGCTGTTTGATAAATGTCGCACCGTGCAGTATTATTATTTCTCTCGTGAATGCATTACTCTATCCCTTCCTCTCTGATGCGCCGTGCAATACACGTCACACATTCCATTGACTTGGCACGTTATGATAATTGTTAATTTGTTGCCACGGTTTTGCACTATACTCTCTTACGATCATGTTTCGATTAAAAAGCCCTTGTACGGGAAGTTGAGAAAAAGAGAGGCAAGAGAGAAGATATATATATAATTGCGTATGATTAACCCTTTCCCTCAAAAATATTTCTTTTCGTCATACCTCCTCTGTGTTACCACAGATGACGTGTCACTGATGGCATTTGTACTAAGATTGCAGACCACGGGAAGTGCCTGTTTGCTTCCACCGCCCTGAGTGAAATGCGTAAATTCTAACAGACATTCACCAATCTGCAGTCTTCTATGGTTGCTGTCTCCTGCGCAGAAAACAGCACTTGGATCGTGGATCCGTAATGTTGAGACTGTAATAAACTCTTAGCGAGGAACTGTTGTCTTAGAAATGATTAAATTTCCAGTCACTTTATTTATACGGGATGCCACTCGATTTTTTTTAGCAGAACACGAGAAACTTCACAATTACATTCCTTTTTAGAGTCACAAATGATTTTTATTTTTCAGAAAATTACTGAACTGCACATTTGCGTAATTAGTATCACGCTGTTCTCAACCATGTGTTCAAATAACCATATATTGCTAGTAAAGTCTTAACTAATACTGCGGCGGACAACAGGTGCGTCCTTCGAGACTGCCGAACCAGCTGTAATCTTACAGCCGAACCATTTCGCACGCCATCCTAGTTAGGCGCGATCCGAAGATCACCAAAGTGCTTTGTCTGCCTTTTCGTTTTTCAGTTGGTTATAATTCTGTTGGTTATTAATTCTTGTGCAATAATGGAATGATAGCACGCTATTAAGAGATGCTTTAAATATGACATGCTAGTAAATACTCTGTTTAATGTACCTAATATTAATAACAGAAGATTGTCATTTTGGCGCGCAACTTCCGAACGCAACAGACAATCGCGGAGAAGGACCACAATTTAGGCGGTCTTCCTCACGTTACCCGTACCGAACAAACCATCTGTCATCGCTACCCTACACCACATTACGTCATCCTGTCACAGCTGCCTTCTCAGCTGCTCTAAAAAGAGCTTCTTGTACATGAATATGATGGCTGCAACGACAGAAATATTTTAATTTTATTGAAAATGGCCGTTAGTTCATGTTACGCAGTATATATTTTGTCAAGGACTCTTATTTACTATGACACTTCGACTTTTGCAATTTAGTCAGTCATTACTGCTGTATTATATTTATATTATATTCCTCCGATTTTATGAATGACACGATATGTAAAGCATTTTATGGCAGGATGATTTTACTGACTATACTTGACCTTAATACACATATTCCCTTCCCTGTACATTAGTCTTAGCACAGCTTCACATTTTATCACAGTTCGTTAAGTTTTATGTAAGCTGTATTATCAGTCTATTGACTGTAATTTTACGTTTTAGTTTGATACGCCACATGTTTTTATGATGTGGATACTGTTGTTTTCTTTTCTACTGTTATATACCCTTGGAGAAAAAAATGTTAGTGCTATATTGTATCTCTCTATTTAACTATATCATATTCCACGCCTACTTTGTAGTTATTTACGTAACTACGTCACATTATGTCTGCATCTATGTATTACAATTTGTTTTACGTTACATTTCCTTTAACACTTCCTCTGCGCTTTATAATTTTGATAAGTAACGGCCCAAATGAAGGTTGTGTGTTTTCTTATAGATATTTATTTTTCTTTCTGTGTATTGCATAATTCGCCTTTTTAATTACGTCTGCTTGGTTCCTCCATAGCTTTTAAGTTCATATAGCACGTGATCATTGAGCCGTTACATTCTTTGATTCCCAGTTACTGTCTGTATGCTTGCTAACGTTATCAGCTGAAGGTAATGTTTTTTTTTTATTTTTTTTATTTTGGCTAAAGTTTAGTCTTGATCACACCATTTATGTTTCAATGATATAGGTAACCGGTTTCGGTTATTTTTACATAACCATCATCAGACCCATGGCTCCCTTAGGATGGTAGGCGGAGCTCTCCTCAGCTGCTAACTGATCAGTTAACTTCCTAGCAGCTGAGGAGAGCTCCGCCTACCATCCTAAGGGAGCCATGGGTCTGATGATGGTTATGTAAAAATAACCGAAACTGGTTACCTATATCATTGAAACATAAATGGTGTGATCAAGACTGAACTTTAGTCAAAATATAATAATCTATTGATCTGTTTTCCAAAAAAAAAAATGTTTACCAAAATTGAAGGTAGTGGTTTTCCTCGCGACAACGTTTCTCGATGTATGATCACTATGTCACCTGGTACACGTATGAGAGCTATATTCTGAGTCCATTGTGTGTCAACTTTTGTGTGTTTCTTTATACTACTTGTAAGAACTGATGGACACTGCTGTCCATTGTGCATACATTTTCATAGTGTACTTCATGGCTCTTACAACAGCTATGTCTGGTGATGATGTATCGAAACGCATCGATAAATTAGTTTGCCACCAAAATCTTTCACACTTTTTTGGGTTTCATAGTGATAAGTCACGTGTATGGTATCTATAAGTTAAATTTGTGTATGAGAATTTTTCTAACGGCAGATCGATGTCAAAAGGATAGCCACCATCTTCACCGGGGGACAGTTCGCTTCGAGACTTTGATTACAGAAGTGTGGTTTATGAGTGGTGAATCGCCGTAGGTTCCAACTGATAGAAATTTTTCGCAGGGCAGTTTAGTGGATTTCTAAAAATTTCGTTCAGTCGCTCTGAGGAGTTCGAAAATGTTTAAGCAACAGTTCCGTAGACTTCTGAAATTTCACGCAACAGTCTTCTAATACTTGAAAGGCTAGAAAGTTACTATTAAACCGTAATTTTTGAGCACAAGCGCCGGAGTGCTAGTATTTTATACCATTTAGTTAGAGAACGTTTGAGCTCAGTTGCTGGACTAGTAATGTTTTATGCCAGGTAGCTGGAGAACTTCAACATTTGAGCAGATGCGCTAGGCTTGTAAATTTTTCGATAGTTTGTTACAGGAACGTTGGGTTTGAAAGGTGAAATGGTGTACTGAATGCTACTGTAATTGTAAGGAACCCTTTGTGTCATTGTGTTAGTTCACAAACATGAACAATACATTTTGTTAAAATAAAATAAAACTGCTGTTAATTTTCACCACTGACCACAATACTGACTGCAGTTGTTAAGGCATATTAAAGTTAGCAGAATTGTATATTATGTGATCGTCCGCTAGACGTCAATGCAGCCAATAAACATTTAAATTAGTCACACATGTGATACAAACGTTGATAGTAACCACAGGGGGCGAAGTACGTTGCACTCAATAGATACACAACACTCCACGCAATGTATAATTGACATACAGCACCCCATTCCAGCTGTAAGGTTATACTATCTTCCACCAAAGTTTTGCCATAACAAATACTCAATGAAAATGTATAATTTTCTTACACCGGTATCCCTATGGTGACAGATGTTTCATACACATTTTTTTTTCGAACGCCCTATAGCAAACTGCACACTTCGTCTGTCGCAGTGTCAGGCCTCTTCGGTCCAAGTCATGTTTCTAACATTCAGCAATACAGAGCACACCGAAAAATATTCAAGTTTGCGGAAGCTGTAATCTGGACCAGACTGACGAAACCGATATGACTCATCTATTGGCATGCACAAAGTACAAGGAAACAATAATTACTGTACAGGAAACTGGCTGCAGGTAGTTCACACCTGCCAACAAGAAACTTTATCACCTAACAGTATAGACGCGATGTAAATAAGTATAATTTGATAGAAGAATACTTAAAAGAGGCGGGTACAAAGATTTAAACTTTGTGCTGTATGTGCACTCAGTTCAAGCAGTCACATGGAGACAGCCCAGTAGTTGGAAAAATTTTACTGTATTTATTTACATGTTTTTAAAATTGAGAACTTAAGTTTTTATACATGAAGAAACAAGCCATTACACCTTTGTATAGTTTTTTTATATTATCAGTTTCTATTTGTGTATTAAGATTCAAAGTATTTTGAACGAGGTACTCCACATGAAACCAAACTAAATATAGAACGGTAGTAAGGTGATGAGGACTATAATAAAATCTCCTAAGGAACTTGTATTAAAGACAATGTGAGTTTCTTCTGTCAGCTTATTTTAACTCGAAGTTTAATGTTAACCATGAGTAGTTGTAATACTTGCTGCGTATACAGTCTATGTTACCTAAGGCAAAACAAAATAAATAACAAAAAATCAGAGCTAATGTGGCAGACTCGGAGAACGAGGCTTATATTATTTGCACAGCGCATATTTCTGCCTTTGGCAGCTGCATCTAGGGATCGCGGCAAACACGTAGCGTGACAATGGATTTTGGCCCAGTACAGGATATAAATACGCGATCCGGCTGTCAGTTCAGCAATTAGCAATGCCTGACATTATCAGGAATGGAGAAAGTGTTCTTTATGTAATTTGTTAAAATTTAAAAAGAATTATTTATAAAAATCTTGTACATCTAGATCGCATTTGCATAAGATATTTAAGATAAGATGAGTAGCTACGTATGGCTGTAAGTAAAAAGCATTTAGGTAACGCATATACAGTGAGGTGACAAAAGTCATAGGATGCCTCCCAATATCGTGTTGGATTTCCTTTTGCGTGCCGTAGTGCAGCAACTCGACGTGGCATGGTCTCAACAAGTGGTAGGAAGTCCCCAGCAGAAATATCGGGCCATGATGCCTCTGCAGCCGTCCATAGCTCCAGAAGTGTTGCCGGTTCTGGACTGGATGTACGAATCGACCTCTCGATTACGTCCCATAAATGTTCGGTGGAATTATTGCCTGAGGATCTGGGTGGCTACCTCGTTCGCTCTAATTTTCCACAATGTTCTTCAAACTAATCGCCAACATTTGTGGCCCGATGACACCAAGCATTGACTTCCATAAAAACAAAGTCCATCAATGGCTGCAAATGGTCATCAAGTAGCCGAACATAACTTTCTCCGGTGAATGATCAGTCCAGCTGAAATAGACGACCCAGTACATTCCATATAAACGTAACCCAGACCGTTATGGAGCTACCACCATCTTGTTCCTTGTTGATAACTTGGGTCCAAAGGTACGAAGGGTCTGCGCCAACCTCGAACCCTACTATCAGCTCTTACCAAGTGAAATCGGGACTCATCTGATGAGACCACGTTTTCCAATTGTCTTGGCTCCAACCGATATGGTCACGAGCCCAGGACAGACACTGGAGGCGATTCCGAGCTGTCAGCAAAAGCACTCGTCTGGTCGTCTGCTGCTGTAATTCATTGACGCCTAATTTCACCGCACTGCCATAATGGATACGTTCATCGTGCGTCCCACTCTTATTTCCGCGGTTATTTCAAGCAGTGTTGCTTGTCTGTTAGCACTGACAAACCTAGGTGAACGCCGTTGCTCTCGATCGTAAAGTGCAAGCCGTCGGCCACTGTGTTGTCCATGGTGAGAGGTAGTGCTGAAATTTGGTATACTCGGCACGCTCTTGACACTGTGGATCTCGTAATATTTAAATCCCCAACAATTTCCGAAATGGAATATCCCAAGTGTCTCGCTACAACTGCCATTCCGGGCTGAAAGTATGTTATCTCTCATCCTGCGGCCACAGGGACGTCGGGAACCTTTCCACATTATCACCTAGGTACAAACTGCAGCTCCGCCAATGCTCTGCCCTTTTATAACTTGTGTGCGCAATACTATCACAGGGTGGTCCATTGATAGTGACCTGCCCAAATATATCACGAATTAAGCATCAAACGAAAAAACTACAAAGAATGAAACTCGTCTAGCTTGAAGGGGGAAACCAGGTGGCGCTATGGTTGGCCCGCTAGATGGAGCTGCAATAGGTCAAACGGATATCAACAGCGTTTATTTAAATAGGAACCCGCACGTTTTATTACATATTCGTGTAGTACGTAAAGAAATGTGAATGTTTCTGCTGGACCACTTTTTTCGCTTTTTGTGATAGATGGCGCTGTAATAGTCACAGACGTGGTATCACGTAACATTCCGCCAGTGCTGACGGTATTTGCTTCGTGATACATTACCCGTGTTAAAATGGACTGTTTATCAATTGCGGAAGAGGTCGATATCGTGCTGATGTATGGCTATTGCGATCAAAATGCCCAAAGGGCGTGTGCTATGAATGCTGCTCGATATCCTGGACGACATCATACAAGTGTCCGGACCGTTCGCCGGATAGTTACGTTATATAAGGAAACAGGAAGTGTTCAGCCACATGTGAAACGTCAACCACGACATGCAACAAATAATGATGCCCAAGTAGGTGTCTTAGCTGCTGTTGCGGCTAATGCGCACATCAGTAGCAGACAAATTGCGCGAGAATCGGGAATCTCAAAAACGTCGGTGTTGAGATTGCTACATCAACATCGATTGCACCCGTACCATATTTCTATGCAACAGGAATTCCATGGCGACGACTTTGAACGTCGTTTACAGTTCTGCCACTGGGCACAAGAGAAATTACGGGACGATGACAGATTTTTATCACGCCTTCTATTTAGCGACGAAGCGTCACTCACTAACAACGGTAACGTTAACCGGCGTAATATGCAACTATTCGGCAACGGAAAATCCACGATGGCTGCGACAAGTGGAACATCAGCTACCTTGGCGGTATAATTGGAAGGATAATTGGCCCCCCATTTTCTCGATGGCAATCTAAATGGTGCAACATATGCTGATTTCCTACGTAATGTTCTATCGATGTTACTACGTTTCACTGCTTAACAGAATGGCGATGTACTTCCAACACATAGCTCGCGTGTGGTTGAAGCGGTATTGAATAGCATATTTCATGACAGGTGCTATCGTGATGCACCGACAACGCCTGACAACATGCGTCAGCGCACTGTCAATACATGTGCGAACAATACTGAATGCGAACTACTCGCTGTTAAGAGGAATAACGTTACACGTATTGCCAAATGCACTGAGGTTGACGGACGTAATTTTGTGCATTTATTACATTAATGCGGTATTTACAGATAATCACGCTGTAACAGCATGCGTTCTCAGAAATGATAAGTTCACAAAGGTACATGTATCACATTGGAACAACCGAAATAAAATGTTCAAACGTACCTACGTTCTGTAATTTACTTTTAAAAACCTACCTGTTAACAACTGTTCGTCTAAATTTGTGAGCCGTATGTGTGTGATTATTACAGCGCCATCTATCACAAAGAGAAAAATGTAGTCCAACTAAAACATTCATACTTCTTTACGTACTACAAGAATATGTAATAAAAAATGGGGGTTCCTACTTAAAAAAACGCAGTTGATATCCGTTTGACCTATGGCAGCGCCATCTAGCGGGCCAACCATAGCGCCATCTGGTTTCCCCCTTCAAGCTAGACAAGTTTCATTCTTTGTAGCTTTCTCCTTTGACGCTTATTTCGTGAGATATTTGGCCCGGTCACGAACAATGGACCACCATGTATACACGTATGTGTGCACATCGCTATCCTATGACCTTTGGGACCTGAGTGTACTACATGCGGGCTAAACAACTGATATATTTATAGTAAACACCATGCTATGACATGCGTTCGTGGCGAAAGCAACACGAATAAGAAAAATTTTGAAGCCACAGCAACAATAAGACTCTTACGAGACTGGACATTTTATTTCGCTACTTGATGTAAAGACGGCTATTTTATATTTTGTAATTGACTACTACTTTAGCAAACAGAGTGTTAATTCTTTCTCAGTTTTTGTGTTCTTGCATAAGAGCTTTCTTGACTGAGCTTGCTTTTCATACAATTGCAAGTTAATGATTGATGTGATTTATACTGATACAGCCAGTATGTTCCACCTGCGTCTCTTAAGAGAACCGTGTGCAGCCTGGCTGAGTTTTGTTGTTGCTGTTAACTTCAAAATTTTTCTTATGGATATTGCTGCCTACACGAACGCATGTTACAGCATGATGATTATTGCTGGTACTTACAGTTCGTGTTCAATCTGCGTTTAGTATATGCATGTCGTGAAGATAGTTGTTACTCGTACTTACAACCGTAATTGTCTAGACATTTTAATTATCGTAGGTAATTGTGGCCTAGAAATTAAAAGGTTTTTATGAAAAAATTGGGATTTTATATTTTCGTCTCCCATCACAGAAGCCTTCACTACACCGATTGTCGTATGCAACTGTTTCCTTGCTTTTCGAGATCTGGTCTTTGCTTTGGAATAATGATTGACTGTTTGTTGCGTGGGACTATTCTCGTTTTGTTCGTAGATAATGCGTTGAGTTCAGCGTTACTTGCAGTCCTGACTTTCGGACTTTGTGGCATTTTCGGCTATCGGCTTAGCATCACTCTTGATCTCCACACACTTCGTGGCACTGTTTTGCCTAGTAAGAGTCACGCTACGACTTAAAAAATTTTATGAGAAGTTTCAGTCCCCCCTCACAACTATTTTAACGGCTGAAAAATGACATGATACTTAAAAAAAGCAAGTCTTCTGGTCCAGACTGTATACCAATTAGGTTACTTTCGGAGTGTGATGCATTAGCTCCATACTTAAAATCATATACAACCGTTCGCTCGACGGAAGATCCGTACCCAAAAACTGGAAAGTTGCACAGGTCACACCAACATTCAAGAAAGGTAGTAGGAGTAATCCACTAAATTACAGGCCCATATCGTTAACGTCGATATGCAGCAGGATTTTAGAACATATATTGTGTTCGAACATTATGAATTACCTCGAAGGAAACGGTCTATTGACACACAGTCAACATGGGTTCAGAAAACATCGTTCCTGTGAAACACAACTAGCTCTTTATTCACATGAAGTGCTGAGTGCTATTGACAAGGGATTTCAGATAGATTCCGTATTCCTGGATTTCCGGAAGGCTTTTGTCACTGTACCACCCAAGTGGCTCGTAGTAAAATTGCGTGCTTATGGAATATCGTCTCAGTTATGTGACTGGATTTGTGATTTCCTATCAGAGAGATCACAGTTCGTAGTAATTAAGTCAACGAGAAAAACAGAAGTGATTTCAGGCGTTCCCCAAGGTAGTGTTGTAGGCCCTTTGCTGTTGCTTATCTATATAAACGGTTGTGGAGACAATCTGAGCAGCCGTCCGGTTGCTAGCAGATGACGCTGTCGTTTATCGACTAATAAAGTCATCAGAAGATCAAAACAAACTGCAAAACGATTTAGAAAAAATATCTGAATGGTGCGGAAAGTGGCAGTTGACCGTAAATAGCGCAAAGTGTGAGGTCAAGGAACTCGTTAAATTTCGGTTACACGATAAATCAGTCTAATCTAAAAGCCGTAAATTCAGCTAAATACGTAGCTATCACAATTACGAACAACTTAAATTGGAAAGAACACATAGAAAATGTTGTGGGGAAGGCTAACCAAAGGCTGCGTTTTATTGGCAGGACACTTAGAAAATGTAACAAACATACTAAGGAGACTGCCTGCACTACGCTTGTCCGTCCTGTTTTAGACTATTGCTGCGCGGTGTGGGATCTTTATCAGGTCGGACTGACGGAGTACCTCGAAAAAGTTCAAAGAAAGGCAGCACGTTTTGTAGTATCGTGAAATATGGGAGAGAGTGTCACAGAAATGATACAGGCTTTGGGTTGGAAATCATTAAAAGAAAGGCGTTTTTCGTTGCGACGGAATTTCCTCACGAAATTCCAATCACCAATTTTCTCCTCCGAATGCGAAAATATTTTCTTGACACCGACCTACATATGGCGGAACGCTCACCACTATAAAATAATGGAAATCAGAGCTCGTACGGAAAGATATAGGTGTTCATTCTTTCCGCGCGCAATACGAGATTGGAATAATAGAGAATTGTGAAAGTGGTTCCAAGAACCCTCTAGCAGGCACTTAAATGTGATTTGCAGAGTATCCATGTAGATGTAGATGTAGATGTTGATGTAGACTTTAGTAAAACATATCAAAACGTCCATTTCAACAGCAAGTACAAAACAAAACTACTTTAAAAAGCCGCGCAAACTGAACTATACTGCAGCTTATGTTGAAACTTCAGCTAATACACTCCTGGAAACTGAAATAAGAACACCGTGAATTCATTGTCCCAGGAAGGGGAAACTTTATTGACACATTCCTGGGGTCAGATACATCACATGATCACACTGACAGAACCACAGGCACATAGACACAGGCAACAGAGCATGCACAATGTCGCCACTAGTACAGTGTATATCCACCTTTCGCAGCAATGCAGGCTGCTATTCTCCCATGGAGACGATCGTAGAGATGCTGGATGTAGTCCTGTGGAACGGCTTGCCATGCCATTTCCACCTGGCGCCTCAGTTGGACCAGCGTTCGTGCTGGACGTGCAGACCGCGTGAGACGACGCTTCATCCAGTCCCAAACATGCTCAATGGGGGACAGATCCGGAGATCTTGCTGGCCAGGGTAGTTGACTTACACCTTCTAGAGCACGTTGGGTGGCACGGGATACATGCGGACGTGCATTGTCCTGTTGGAACAGCAAGTTCCCTTGCCGGTCTAGGAATGGTAGAACGATGGGTTCGATGACGGTTTGGATGTACCGTGCACTATTCAGTGTCCCCTCGACGATCACCAGTGGTGTACGGCCAGTGTAGGAGATCGCTCCCCACACCATGATGCCGGGTGTTGGCCCTGTGTGCCTCGGTCGTATGCAGTCCTGATTGTGGCGCTCACCTGCACGGCGCCAAACACGCATACGACCATCATTGGCACCAAGGCAGAAGCGACTCTCATCGCTGAAGACGACACGTCTCCATTCGTCCCTCCATTCACGCCTGTCGCGACACCACTGGAGGCGGGCTGCACGATGTTGGGGCGTGAGCGGAAGACGGCCTAACGGTGTGCGGGACCGTAGCCCAGCTTCATGGAGACGTTTGCGAATGGTCCTCGCCGATACCCCAGGAGCAACAGTGTCCCTAATTTTCTGGGAAGTGGCGGTGCGGTCCCCTACGGCACTGCGTAGGATCCTACGGTCTTGGCGTGCACCCGTGCGTCGCTGCGGTCCGGTCCCAGGTCGACGGGCACGTGCACCTTCCGCCGACCACTGGCGACAACATCGATGTACTGTGGAGACCTCACGCCCCACGTGTTGAGCAATTCGGCGGTACGTCCACCCGGCCTCCCGCATGCCCACTATACGCCCTCGCTCAAAGTCCGTCAACTGCACATACGGTTCACGTCCACGCTGTCGCGGCATGCTACCAGTGTTAAAGACTGCGATGGAGCTCCGTATGCCACGGCAAACTGGCTGACACCGACGGCGGCGGTGCACAAATGCTGCGCAGCTAGCGCCATTCGACGGCCAACACCGCGGTTCCTGGTGTGTCCGCTGTGCCGTGCGTGTGATCATTGCTTGTACAGCCCTCTCGCAGTGTCCGGAGCAAGTATGGTGGGTCTGACACACCGGTGTCAATGTGTTCTTTTTTCCATTTCCAGGAGTGTATGTTACAATATGTACCAACGTACCAAAATCAAAAGTTCATTGATATCAACATTACGTCAGGACAGAACGAAATATTCTCACTCTGCTTTCCTGTACGCTGGTAATCGGCAACGCTTTACATCTGCATCAAGAGGACGGCGGGATGCCCTTCAGTGCCAATGAAACTCTATTTCACGAGAAACGTACGTGCTGCTCGTAACGCGACTCTGAAGGACAGCAGGTCATGTGACGGGACCGGTTTGAACCACTTTAGTTGTTGGTGTCGCAATGGCTGTAGCAGGTTGCCTTTCCACGGACGAAACAACGCACAGCAGTTACCCATAGACAATGTCATGTAGATTTATATCCTTGGTAAAACATTTATAGCCATTCAGTTCAAACTACTTCCAGTCTATACATATCAAAACAAGCTGATATCTCTAGTATGTATTTCAACTATAAAAGTCCGTAGAACCACGTCGCTTACAGTCGTTCTATTTTTTGAGCATCTCTCAATAGTAGGTTCAGTGCGTTTTGAGAAAAGGCAGCTAACTCATATTTCGTTGCGACATCTTTTTCATGACTACAATATAAAAACAGTTAAATTTTTCTCTCAAAACGTACGAGTATTATATTTTAGTAAAATCGATGCGTCTTTTGACTCAGCCAACGGTGCTAATTAACAAATATTTTTCGTTTTGTGATAACTTCTTCCAAATACTGCAGGGTAACAATTAACAATAAACTAATGTCTAAAAAAACTGCGTTTACACGGCATGATGGGGCTCATCCTCTCAACATGTGTGGACTGCACGATTGGTTGGCTCTGAGCACTATGGGACTTAACTTCTGAGGCCATCAGTCCCCTAGAACTTGCAACTACTTAAACCCAACTAACCTAAGGATACCACAAAAATCCATGCCCGAGGCAGGATTCGAACCTGCGACCGTAGAGGTCGCGCGGTTCCAGACTGTAGCGCCTAGAACTGCTCGGCTACCTCGGCCGGCTTGCACGGCTGGTGCAACGGTAGCCAGTCTATGTTACGCAGACGAACTGCAGTCAACTGCAACGCACGCTTGCCTCACATGAAATTAAAAAGGTAACAACGGGAGCCAAGTCGCTGTGAAATGTAATCCTAAGGTGGTCATTATAGACCAAAGCCCGTAGTCTGATAACAAAAAAATTGTGACCATAGACGTGAAGTAAGGGAAATTTATTCTATAGTCCCGTCACTGTTCAACTCGCGTCCATGTCGCAGCTTGTGAATTCTCTTAACAACATTCTTTTTACAGAGGTACTGACATGTTAGTAGGGGCCAGAAACTGAAAATACTATTTAGCACTCTTTTACCCATATCAATACACTTCCAATAATATGTTCTATTACTTCACGACCAACACAAAAAATTAAAAACCCAAACTTCGTTCATTGTTACTGACTTTTACTCTCAAAATACTTTTTACAGAAATGCTGATCTGCCACTCAGGTCCTGAACTTCGAAATACGGGATACGGCATTCATTGGGGAAAGTGATATTCGCTAGGGAGACTTCAAATGTGAGGTGAAGCGTAAATTAAAAATTTAAAACATGTATGGAATCTGGTAGAAGAATTCCTCAAAAACAATAAATACTTATTCAATATTTTAAAATGAAAATAACTGATTACAATTTTTTCAAAAGTGGGCATACAGTATCTCCCCATCGCTCTTGGTATTTCCAGAGTTAATTATACCATTTTTTATTATTTCTTTTTCATTTTGAGGCACCAGTCTTCGGAGTGGTTTGATGTGGCCCGACACAAATTCCTCTCCTGTGACAACCTCTTCATCTCAGAATAGCATTTGGAACCTGTGTCATCAGTTATTTGCGGGACCTATTCCAATCTCTGTCTTCCTCTACTGGTTTTACTCTCTGCAGCTACCTCTAGTATCGTGGAAGTTACTTCACGCTGTCTTAACAAATTTCCTACCAAACCGTCCCTCCTTTTTTGTCAGTGCTTTCCATACACTCCTTATCTGATCAGTCCACCTAATTTTCAACGTTCTTCTGTAGCATCACATCTCGATCTTCTTTTCCGGTTTTCCCACAATTCATGCTCAATTATCATATAATGCTGTGTTTCAAACGCACAGTCTCAGAAATTTCTTCCACAAATTAAGACATATGTTTGATACTAATAAACTTCTCTTGGCCAGAAATTCTCTTTTTGCCAGTGCTAGTCAGTTTTTATGTATTAGTCTTTCCGTCATGGTTTATTTTTCTGCCCAGGGACCGGAATTCCTTAACTTTATCTTCTTCGTGGTTACCCATCCCGATATTAAGTTTCTCGCTGTTCTCAGTTTCTGCTACTTCTCATTATTTTCGTTTTTATGTATAAGATAACAATAATAATTTCGTGTGGCTCACTGGCCTGGTGCAAGTCTTTCAATTGCACGCGACTTCGGCAATTTATGCGTCGCTAACCAACCCCAGTTATCCAGCCGAAGAAACGGGATCTACAGTTTGACTTGGAATCCGAACTATGTGCTGTTACTGGCGACTCCTTACGTCCCTGAGAGGTGAAGGCTACATTGAAACAAAGACTTCGAAACCCATGGTCCGCCCCAGATTCAATCCCGAACATTCGCTTTAATGCTAAACCACCAGTCAGAAGTGTATGTAGCTAGTTCAGTTACAGGTGTGATGTGATTTTGTATCAAAATATATGAAATATGTGGCCATATCTTTTGATGGCATTGACTTAGAAGCTTAAATTATTTATGCCACTTAGCGACCATAGTATTTGACATAAATTTCAATTCTACCCTTTCCCGAAAAAACGAGATGGCAAAAAAAATTATGTGACATTATTACTAATTAACAATTTTCGGATTTTTTCGTTTATTTGTACTGTGAAACCTTGGTTGTAACTGAATTTCGTGATTTTATGTCAATGGGACGTACTCTGTAGGTTTTGATGAGTAAAATGAGCATGAACAGTCACAAACGCAAGAAAGTTTTTTTTTTATGAGGTCACCGGTTTCGGTCTGTTTTAGACCATCTTCAGAGCTCATACCATGATGGCAGACGTTGGATGCGAACGGAGCAGGCTTCACGAGCAATTAGCGTTCGTGGAGTCCTGTAGCACCTGCTCCGTTCACAGCCACCGTCTACCATCTGGTGTGAGATTTGAAGATGGTGTAGAACAGACTGAAACCAGTAACCTCATAAAAAAAGAAGTTTGTTGCGATTATGACTGTTCACTTTCATTTTTAGGTAATAAAAAATCGCAGAGAAATTTTCTCAAAAATTACTTTTTTGACGAGATACTTCGTATCGCAATATTTGACATAAATGTCCATATCATTTGACTGATTTGACTTAGAAACTTAAACTTCTTACACAACCAAATGGCCATAGAACTTAGTCTGCGACGTAAATTTCCATCCTTCCTTGAGAAAAAGGGGTCCTACCTGTCTGACAGACAGACAGACGTTTTGCTGTCCAGCGCCATCTGTCGGACATTTTTGAACTTTTGTATTTTTTTGGTTCTAATAAAACCTCTTGTCATTCCAAGCAAGTCTGTCAATTTGTACCTCTCTATCTACATTATTCCGTGATTTATTCAGTTTTCAAATTTATACTGACTTTTTGATCACCCGGTATATTGCAGGAGCCCGAACAAATAAGAACGTTAGATCGAAGGAATATTATGCGTATCGGTTTATGATTAGACGCGGTCAGGACAATGTCATTCTACGATGTCGTGGGCTCTGTCAACAATTCATGGACGACATGTAAGTGAAGATAGAGAGCGAACGAGTACGATACTTGCGATTTAATCAACAAAAGCTGCGTGCGGAAGAATGAATTCACTTGCAAGACGCTATTGCCAACAACGCCGACGCCGCCTAAATCGTTAACTCTCTCATTATACCATCATCGTACATAGGCAGTCCACGTCATATGCAAGAATATATACAGGATGCTCTGACTTTCGTGCTCAAATATGGACGACCGTGTTTATCACGTTCACATGTAATCCAAAGTGGGCAGAGATTACATCGTTGCTATTGCCTGGCCAAAATGACAAACATCGTCATGACGTTACAGCACGTGTTCAGATAAAAATTAAAGTCTTTAATAAGTTCTATTGCGAAATTACATGTATTCTGTCCCACACGTTGCTGGATGTATTCGGTTGAATGGCAAAAGCGGGAATTACCTCATACACACATTTTGGTTTGATTAATCGACAAAATCCGTCCTGAAGAAATCGACAGTAAAATTTCTGCGGAAATTCCAGATCCGTCCACTGATCCATTGCTGTTTGATATTGTTAAAGCAAACATGGTTCATGGCCCATTCAGTAATCTGAATCGTTCATCACCTTGCATGGCAGGTGGAAAATGTACCAAAAGCTTTCCTAAAAATTTCACTAACGATGCCATCACGAATGTTGAAAGATATCCAAATATCGTCGAAGTAATCCAGATAATGGCGGACAGTTTTTTTAGTTTTTTTATTAAAACTATCAGAAACACAGACATTGACATTGACAATCGTCTGGTGGTGTCATATTCGCCTCTGCTGAGCAAAACATTCGATACTCATATTAATCTCCAGTTCTGCAGTCCAGTGAAGAGCATCAAATACATTTGCAAATTTTGACGTCTTCTGGCAAGACATTTACGAAATCTTTCTAATATAAAAAAATAATAAAAATAAACATTTATCTGTGTTATTATTATTATTTCATTACTGTATGAATGGGTGTAGATTATGTATAAAAGGAAATAACAATTTTTCATTTTTAAGTTTGTGCAATATTTATGTATCTATATACACGTCTGTGGTCGGTGAATGTATGTATCGAAGCAGACAATGATAATTAAAAAAAATTACAAAGATGCATATTAAATTGCCTATAAATAGTGGAGGTTAAAACATTACTGTCTCTGTCTTCTTGTAGCCGTTAAAGCTGTAAGAGCCTGTGACGCTCGCTTGTATGCTTAGGTAGCCTTCGTTTGTCCTTTGATCGAGAAAGACGCCATTGGAGGATGATATTTGTAAAAGGTGTGTACTTTCAATTTATGTTGACTTTTTGAATATAGAAATTGTTAAAATTATTACCTGTAATAGTTTCTTGCTAGCTTGCCCAAGATTTCATTCCACATTCTTAGCCCTTTCCAGCATATTAGGAATTTTTCATGGCGCAGAGCCATGCAGCGATCGCGGAAACCGCTGCCGCGGCAAATTCAAATTAAATTGAATGAAAGCAGTTTTCCCGCAATATAGCGGGCAGGTAACGGTACATTAAAATTATCTCTTTGAGCTTCCTGGAGACTTCAGAGGGAAATTGTGGATTTTATTATGTCAGTTTTTAGGTGGACATGGGCAGCTGCTATTACGTTATAAGTTAGTAAATAATTCACGAGTGATAAAATTTTACTTGTATGTCATCAAAGACTGCTGTGCAAAACCTGAAGCTTTGATTGCTATTGAGGATCTTTGCATTATCATTGCCAACTTACAATTCAGTCATTTCGGTATGCATTCGCCAAATCGAAGTGCATCTGATTTAATGAACACTGAAATGAATCGTGAACTGCAATACAATATTGAAGAAACGGCAGCGATTGTTACTCGCAATTTCTCATTGATGAATGAGGAACAAAGAACCATTTACGACCGCATTATGCTCGCAGTTTCGCCAAGACAAGTTGGATGCACCAGGTGGAACTGGCAAAACATTCCTTATTTCGCTAATTTTCGCCGAAATACGATCAAATAATGGCATCGCATTGGCCGTTGCATTATCTGGAATTGCAGCAACTTTATTGGATGGAACAGCTCATTCAGTACTTAAACTGCCACTAAATATTCAAAATAAGACAGACGCAGTGTGCAACATAAAGAAAACAATCGTCCATGGCCACAGTGCTGAAACAAAGTAAAATTATCATCTGGGATGAATGCACCATGGCACATAGACATTCCCTTGAGGCGTTGAACAGGACATTGAAAGATATAAAAACTATTACAAACTATTTGGCGGCACTCTTGTTACTCCTTTCAGGTGATATTAGACAAACACTTTCCGTCATTCCAAGCCAACGTACGCTGATAAGATCAACGCTTGCTTAAAATTATCGCCACTGTGGCGTAATGTTGAAAAAGTACAACTGAAAGTAAATATGCGTGCTCAAATGCTTCAAGATCCATCCGCCGAAATATTCTCAAAACAATTGTAAGATATCGGCGATGGAAAAGTTACTACAGATGAAACTGGATGCATAAAATTACCTACCGATTTGTGCACAATAATTAATTCGTAAGATGCTCTCATTGACCAGATATTTCCCGATATACACACACCATACACTAATCATGAGTGGCTGGCAGAAAGATTAGTTTTAGCAGGAAAAAATGTGAACGTCAACGAATTGAATCTCAAGATACAACAGTTGTTGCCAGGGGACTTAGTGTCATACAAATCTATTGATACAGTTTGCGATACCACAGAAGCTGTGAATTATCCAACAGAGTTTTTGGAACTCACTGGATTTACCAGGCATACCACCGCATAATTTACAACTGAAGGTTGGATCTCCGGTTATTTTTCTTCGTAATTTGAACCCATCAGGGCTGTGTAGCAGCACATGATTAGTGATTAGCAAATTAATGAAAAACGTTGTCGAAGCCATCATTTTAAATGGCAAATTCGAAGGTGAAAATATATTACCACCACGAATCACTATTATACCCACAGATGTGCCATTTCAATTTAAACGTTTTCGATTTCCAATTAGATTGGCATTTGCAGTAACTATCAATAAGTCTTAAGGGCAAACGATGTCTGTTTGTGACTTAGATTTGAGCACTCCATGTTTTTGTACGTGGCATACTCTTGAGTGGGCATACCATCCAGTTTGTTTGTGGTAGCTAAAGACATCTCTGAACAGACCGTTGCGAGGCATCCCAGATATGCTAAATGACGTTCATGTCTGGGGAGTATGGTGGCCAGCAGTGTGCCTGTAAACACTCTGTAGCAGTTTTGGATATGTGCGGTGTCGCAGTGTCCTGCTGAAATTGCCCAAGTCCATCGGAATTCACAATGGAAATAGATGGATGCAGGTGATCGGACAGGATTCATGCGTACGTGTCACCTGTCAGAGTCGTATCTAGACGTATTATAGGTCCCATATCACTCCAATTGCACACGCCCCACGCCTTTACAGAGCCTCCACCAGCGTGAACAGTCCTCTGCTGACACGCAGGGTCCATTCATGAGGCTGTCTCCTTACCCGCCCACGTCCATCCGCTCGATACAATCTGAAACGAGACTCGTCCGACCAAGCAAAATGTTTCCAGTCATCAACAGTCCAATGTCGGTGTTGACGAGCCCAGGCGAGGCGGAAAGCTTTATGTCGTGCAGTCATCAAAGGAACACGAGTGGGCCTTCGACTCCCATATCGATGATGTTTCGTCCAATAGTTCGCACGTTGACACTCGTTGATGGCTCAACATTGAAATCTGCTAAATTTGCGGAAGGGTTGCACTTCTGTCACGTTGAACGATTCCCCTCAGTCGTCGCTGCTCCCGTTCTTGCAGTCTCTTTCTCCGGCCGCAACGATGTCATAGGTTTGATGTTTTACCGGATTCCTGATATTCACGGTTCACTCGTGAAATTGTCTAACGGGAAAA
The DNA here is from genome assembly GCF_023898315.1 of Schistocerca nitens. Lineage (NCBI taxonomy): Eukaryota > Metazoa > Arthropoda > Insecta > Orthoptera > Acrididae > Schistocerca > Schistocerca nitens. The sequence continues at coordinate 257,268,887 of NC_064618.1, forward strand.
TCCCCATTTCATCGCTACATTGGAGATGCTATTTCCCATCGCTCGTGGGCCTACTGTAACACTCAAATCTTGATAACCTGCCGCTACAGCAGCAGTAAACGATCTAACAACTGCGGCAGACTGTTGTCGTATGTAGGCGTTGCCGACCGCAGCGTCGTATTCTGACTGTTTATATATATACCGTTGCTCAGCGGATGCAGTTTTAGCGTCAGTTGTTCTCATAGCGTAGATGATAGCGAACGAGACTGCTCAGCGTTTGCCTGGATTTAGATGCTTACTACTGTCCCTTGTAAAATGTTTATATCACTCTCTTGTTCGGTTCAGGAAACCAAAGGAAGAACACGTTTGGCGACACCGTCTATGGGCCGCTTGAATTTGCTCGAGCAATGGACTGATTGGCTAATTTCAATGCTAATTAATTCAGAAAGGGTGCAAGGCATCGATTTTTTCTTAACAATTATTTCTCATTACAACCCACCCTGCAACACCCTTTCAAGCTTCTCAGACTTTTTCTGACCAACCTGTATAAGGAAAGATGATAAGTCATGTTTCTCCTTTTGCAATCATATTTGCATGTTGGTTGTTTGCAAGAAGGTGAAATGTCTACCACAAGTTGTCGGTACTCGAAAGTGGCAGAACTGTTGTTGACAATGCATTACATACTTCCATAGTTTGCTGCTCTCTTTGCTCAGCGTCTCACTACAACAACGCGAATATGGAATGGAAATGACCTGGAGTGCCCAATTCAACATATTACAGGGCACCAATAGCAACACATTACTAGTAGTGATAGGACAGCCATGTTGGACGCTCGACCGAGCAGGTTTGAACAAAAATGTCACATAACGTGCGTTAGGAAATGGGTTTGTTTGTAGCAAAAAAATTAACCGCACAGACACTGCGATGACCTCCGGAGCATTATTGACCTTCAGCACGGCGAGACCATTGCTGCGGTTCAAATGGTTCAAATGGCTCTGAGCACTATGGAACTTAACATCTGTGGTCATCAGTCCCCTAGAACTTAGAACTACTTAAACCTAACTAACCTAAGGACATCACACACATCCATGCCCGAGGCAGGATTCGAACCTGCGACCGTAGCAGTCGCGCGGTTCCGGACTGAGCGCCTAGAACCGCTAGACCACCGCGGCCGGCTCCATTGCTGCGGAATCCATTGACGCAGTGACTACGTATGAACTATATCGTTGGACACGAAAATGGCGGCACGCATTTTTTCGGTCTAGTTCCGGTTCTGTGCGGGGCACCAAGAAGGTCGTACGCATGTGTGGAGCCACCAAGAAGAAGAACCGTTGCCAGATTACTTGTGAAATGACCTGCGTCACATATTCACATCGAGGAAATGGCGTTTTGGGGTGCATATGAAGTAAAACACTAACCAAAACGGCCTTGCTGTTTTGGTACTGCGAACGGCTGCAAGCAAAGGGAAACTACAGTCGTAATTTTTTCCGAGGGCATGCAGCTTTACTGTATGATTAAATGATGATGGCGTCCTCTTGCGTAAAATATTCCGGAGGTAAAATAGTCCCCCATTCGGATCTCCGGGCGGGGACTATTCAAGAGGGCATCGTTATCAGGAGAAAGAAAACTGGCATTCTACGGATCGGAGCGTGGAGTGTCAGATCCCTTAAACGGGCAGGTAGGTCGGAAAATTTAAAAATGGAAATGGATAGGTTAAAGTTAGATATAGTGGGAATTAGTGAAGTTCGGTGGAAGGAGGAACAAGACTTTTGGTCAGGTGAATACAGGGTTATAAATACAAAATCAAATAGGGGTAATACAAGAGTAGGCTTAATAACGAATAAAAATATAGGAGTGCGGGTAAGCTACCACAAACAGCATAGTGAACGCATTATTGTGGCCAAGATAGACACGAAGCCCAGGCCTACTACAGTAGTACAAGTTTATATGCCAACTAGCTCTGCAGATGATGAAGAAATTGATGAAATGTGTGATGAGATAAAAGAAATTATTCAGGTAGTGAACAGAGACGAAAATTTAATAGTCATGGGTGACTGGAATTCGACAGTAGGAAAAGGGAGAGAAGGAAACATAGTGGGTGAATACGGATTGGGGGAGAGCAACGAAAGAGGAAGCCGTCTGGTAGAATTTTGCACAGAGCATAACTTAATCATAGCTAACACTTGGTTCAAGAATCATAAAAGAAGGTTGTATACACGCAAGAACCCTGGAGATACTAAAAGGTTTCAGATAGATTATATAATAGTAAGACAGAGATTTAGGAACCAGATTTTAAATTGTAAGACATTTCCAGGGGCAGATGTGGACTCTGACCACAATCTATTGGTTATGAACTGTACATTAAAACTGAAGAAACTGCAAAAAGGTGGGAATTTAAGGAGATGGGACCTGGATAAACTGAAAGAACCAGAGGTTGTAAAGAGTTTCAGGGAGAGCATAAGGGGACAATTGACAGGAATGGGGGAAAGAAATACAGTAGAAGATGAATGGGTAGCTTTGAGGAATGAAATAGTGAAGACAGCAGAGGAGCGAGTAGGTAAAAAGACGAGGGCTAATAGAAATCCTTGGGTAACACAAGAGATACTGAATTTAATTGATGAAAGGAGAAAATACAAAAATGCAGCAAGTGAAGCAGGCAAAAAGGAATACAAACGTCTCAAAAATGAGACCGACAGGAAGTGCAGAATGGCGAAGTAGGGATGACTAGAGTGGGGTGACTAGAGGACAAATGTAAGGATGTATCTCATGAGAGGTAAGATAGATACTACCTACGGGAAAATCAAAGAGACCTTTGGAGAGAAAGAGAACCACTTGCATGCATATCAAGAGCTCAGATGGGAACCCAGTTCTAAGCAAAGAAGGGAAAGCAGAAAGGTGGAAGGAGTATATAGAGGGTCTATACAGGGGCGATGTTCGAGGACAATATTATGGAAATGGAAGAGGAGGTAGATGAAGATGAAATGGGAGATATTATACTTCGTGAAGAGTTTGACAGAGCACTGAAAGACCTAATTCGAAACAAGGCCCCGGGAGTAGACATAATTCCAGTAGAACTACTGACAGCCTTGGGAGAGCCAGTCCTGACAAAACTCTACCATCTGGTGAGCAAGATGTATGAGACAGGCGAAATTCCCTCAGACTTCAAGAAGAATATAATAATTCCAATCCCAAAGAAAGCAGGTGTTGACAGATGTGAAAATTACCGAACTATCAGTATAATAAGTCACAGCTGCAAAATACTAACGCGAATGCTTTACAGACGAATGGAAAAACTGGTAGAAGCCGACCTTGTGGAAGATCAGTTTGGAATCCGTAGAAATGCTGGAACACGTGAGGCAATACTGACCCTACGACTTATCTTAGAAGAAAGATTAAGGAAAGGCAAACCTACGTTTCTAGCATTTGCAGACTTAGAGAAAGCTTTTGACAATGTTGACTGGAATACTCTCTTTCAAATTCTGAAGGTGGCAGGGGTAAAATACAGGGAGCGAAAGGCTATTTACAGTTTGTACAGAAAGCAGATGGCAGTTATAAGAGTCGAGGGACATGAAAGGGAAGCAGTGGCTGGGAAGGGAGTGAGACAGGATTGTAGCCTCTCCCCGATGACATTCAATCTGTATATTGAGCAAGCAGTAAAGGAAACGAAAGAAAAGTTCGTAGTAGGTATTAAAGTCCATGGAGCAGAAATAAAAACTTTGAGGTTCGCCGATGACATTGTAATTCTGTCAACAAAAGCAAAACAAGGATAATCGAATGTTGTCGAATTAAGTCGGGTGATGCTAAGGGAATTAGATTAGGAAATGAGACAAAGTAGTAAAGAAGTTTTGCTATTTGGGGAGCAAAATAACTGATGATGGTCAAAGTACAGAGGATATAAAATGTAGACTGGCAATGGCAAGGAAAGCGTTTCTGAAGAAGAGAAATTTTTTAACATCGAGTATTGATTTAAGTGTCAGGTAGTCGTTTCTGAAAGTATTTGTGTGGAGTGTAGCCATGTATGGAAGTGGAACATGGACGATAAATAGTTTAGACAAGAAGAGAATAGAAGCTTTCGAAATGTGGTGCTACAGAAGAATGCTGAAGATTAGATGGGTAGATTATATAACTAATGAGGTATTGAATAGAATTGGGGAGAAGAGGAGTTTGTGGCAAAACTTGACTAGAAGTAGGGATCGGTTGGTAGGACATGTTCTGAGGCATCAAGGGATCACCAATTTAGTACTGGAGGGCAGCATGGAAGGTAAAAATCGTAGAGGGAGACCAAGAGATGAATACACGAAGCAGATTCAGAAAGATGTAGGCTGCAGTAGGTACTGGGAGATGAAGAGGCTTGCACAGGATAGAGAAGCATGGAGAACTGCATCAAACCAGTCTCAGTACTGAAGACCACCACAACAACAACAACATGAAGTAAAAATTTACTGAATTTCTGGAGAAGTTTCCTGATATCACCTTAACGGCTTTCAGACTTATCTTAGAAGGCAAGGATTGAATATTGTGGGAGGCTGAAACAATTCGTCTTTAGGGAAGCTGCCTACCCGTACCAATTCAAGCTATTTGATGTGGAAAACGTAAAATACGCTACAATGAAAACAGGTAATACATAGTTCAATTCCACTCGTTGAGCACTTACTTTAGAGATATAATTGCTGGAACACAAAGCTGCATTATGTACTAAATTACGCAACCAGTATGCCCTCCAGTTGATTTATAGATATAATCACGTATTCTGCGTGTTACGCTGTGTCTGTACAACAAGCAAAATCTGTTTACTTGGTATATTTCGTTCCGCTCTACTTCTATTATCCACCAGTGTAACTGCAATGGCTATTGGTTTCACTGCCAAGATACGAACTGGCTACCTATAGTAGAACACTACATCAACGTGACGAGTCCGCGTGAGTAGGGCTCGTCTGCATCACTCACTACGCACGCACACGAGGAAGTACGCGGCTGGCAGTTTACTCACTTGGTATCACGCGGCGGTCACACACGGAGTGACGAGCAACAGTAGCGTGGCCTTCCCACGTGGGTAACGAAACGCAGACTCTATCTATACAGCGTCGACACGACGTAGCGGCAGCGACGGGTGCGGCGAGTGTTCAAATGCATTTAGAATTAGAATTTCTTTTTAGCTCTGATTTTCCATGTCTTCTATGGAGAAGGTGTATGCCGTATACCTGGGATCGACCAAGTGTTAGCACAGTATAATGAAAATTAAAGTGAAAACCGACTATTGACTGTTATTGAAGTCATTGCTTAAGTTACTGAACTGTATATTTCCGGGAAATAATAACTGACGAATTAATGCTCACTTTCAGTCAGTTGCTAAAATTGCACTGACATTTCGACGCATTTTGAACACAACAAATTAAAAATATTTGCAGTGAAGAATGTGACTACAGACTGTAATTACCAACTTTGTGTATAATTAACAAAAAACTACCATTCAGCTACACCATAAACTTCCATGAGTAAGTTAAACAAATTAATTAGTAGGACCAGTTACATTTCTTTATACGAACAGAAAGGGAAATGAAGCGTAAGCAGCAGTGGTTAAAAGGTATGGGTTATTACTCAAATAGATTTCTCTCTGGATATTTATTCGAATATATAGATCACTCAAAGAAATTTATTCACCAATAAATTATCTGTAAATTAAATTACGAACAGCACATAATGCCACCCTAATTTCTTTATTTACTTCCTGTACAGAATTAGTACTTATCCTTTGGCTCAGAGCAGTTTCCGTTTGATATATGATATATTAATGGTTTGTCCAGAAATGTGCCTTTGTGGATCAATGGCTGAAGTTCCAGACTACAAAACTTAGACTTGGGGTTCGATCCCTATTTGGTCCTACGATTTTCTCTGTTCTTATCGGTTCTTTCACCTACAACAATGACAATAATGCCAAAAAAGTTTCACCTATTAAGGAGTACGTGTTTAAATGTAGATCCCCTCTAACTGGCTGCATAAGTCTGCTCAGACGGGGGAGGAAGTCAAGGGAACACCACCATGTCTAATAAAGCACTGAAGTGGTGAAACCATCCTTCATGCTGAGCACAGTTTTACTTGATTCGCAATGTAACAAATGAAACATAATAATGATTATAAGCGAACGGCTTCAGCAATTTGGGTTCTAACGCACTGTGCAGCCTCAATTTTGGGCAGCCAATTTAGTCAGCCAGCTGACGGTCGGTTGTCACATATCAGGCGTGCGAGTTGGATGTGGAATATGTTATTTTTTCTCTCATAACAAACGTCCGTTACTTTTAATTACAAAAATTATTTTTCCGTCGCTTTAATCGCTTTGTGTGATGCATATTATAAACTCGTTTACAAAGATGGTGGAGAGTATGGAAAATATAGTGGGTCAACTATTTTTATGCAATCAATTTGGCATGAAAATCTCATTAGTAAAAATTTACGAATATCAGAGAAAAGGCTTATATCAAACAATGGACTACCGATGGCGTGCCGCATTGTCGGAGACGACGCATGTGGTATATCTGAAAATTTAATGCGCCCATATGGAGGAAGGAGCTTAACAAACAACAAAAGAATCTCTAAAAAACGACCTTCTGGGACTAGGAGGCTTATAGAATGCACTTCTGGTACTCTGGCGAATAAATAGAGAACGGAGAATTTTTCATCGCCCAGTGGATGTTCGAGAAGAACCTGCAATTGGCCTATTAAATGCATACTGTGATTTACAAAATGCGCCAGAAAGATATGGCTATAAATTTGAAGATATATTGTACGTCCTTCCAGAACTGGAAAATCCCGCAGGTCCTACAAGCTGTCGAAAGTCATCATGAAATTTGTTCCAGGATACAAGTAAGACCTGGCTGCTTCGGCGTTGCCAAAAGTTTAGCGTTACTGGATCGCATAACTGCATCGAAATTATCTTCCATTTCTTTAAGGTATCGTACATAACCAAAATCTACAATATGAAATCCGTTTTTGGGTGTTTGTCCTGGACTTCTTCTTGCAGGTGGCCTTTCTAACGGCTTCCAGGGGCAAGAGAAAGTTCATTTCGAATATTTCCCTTAATTATTAACGGAGTTTAAAAATTTAACATGTTATCATAATCTACTTATTAAGGTAGGTTAAACTTGACACCATAAGTATTGGAATTAGAAACTAATTATTTGTCTTGAAGCTGACGGCACTCAAATATTCCATCTTTGTATAACACTTCGCGACTTACAACAAACTTCACTTATAACTTCAAAACTTACCGACAATTGTCCTCGCTGGCAGTCCCAACATAGTAGGGGAAGGAAAAAAGTTCATCGCTTAATACATCTTCGCTTTTCATGTGATCAAACTTCAGCATATGCGATAACGTTTTATCTTTTTCCTTCTTTACTTGTGATGCCACACACTTTGCAGACAATATCTACACGTGTCGTTGAACGTATATGCAAAATTACATCAGCACATATCGTAGCTTAGCGTGATGTGACGTGATAGACACATACACGAGTGAAAAACCAGCTTCTGCTTACATTGGCGTGCAGTAAAACTTCAACATCAGGCGTCACATATTAATTTCTCACTTCTTTACTACTAACGCCATTTGCAACGTAATAACATCTGTATGTACCACTGAATGCTCCAGCAACATAATATCACTGAACAGGAAATAGTTCAGGAGATATGAGGTTAGAAATAATGAGATGCGTCAAAAGCGCACTTTTGCTTAAAATTGATCGCAAATTTCGTATCCTGCAATCGTCCAGTATTTCGTAATGGAAGCACACTTAATGACTTACAACAAATTTTAAGTATAATTTCAGTCACTGTCTAAACGTTTGCTGACTTACATGTAGCGCTAAGCCTGCTGGATATCGCAGGGGCCCAATGCGGCGGATACTAAGTGCGTCATTTTTTTATTAGTCGCCGCAGAAGGCCCATCTTGTACTTTACAGCACTTCCACTACCGACTCATTCCCTTTGAACATGTCTACACACCTACCAATACACCTCACTCTCCCACTGCTAACACGGCGCAAGATCTCTACGTAAGTTGCCAATGATGAGAATACAGCTGGCAAGAACTCTTCAACAACTTTTTTAGATTGTCAACACTTTCGGATATGCCTGTCTCCTTTATATAATTAAGAAATTCGTGGCTACAAAATGAGTGAACCAACCAAGAATTCAGTGGTTCCTAACGATTTACATCACCAGACTTTTAAAGTCTCCTAAAACGTTTATGGAAAACTGCTGGATTTCGAAAGTCATCAAAGAATTTTAGGATTAAGTATGAGTAAGCTTGCCATTATATGGAGTAGTTTTTCGATCCGACTTTCGTGTACGCAATTATGTAGAGGTCTGAGATTCAAAAATTTCGGAAGAGACACAGGGTTCCAATATACAAAAGACTTCGTAATATTGCAGCCAACTTCTAATTTGTGTATCGTGAAAGCGTCAAGAGTTGATGGGAAGACGTTTTTCACATTTTTATACGAAGTGTAATTATTGCAGCAGAAATGAGCAACGTAGGCTAACGACAAACGTCGATCATATAATAGCCAAAGAAATGTCAAAGAAATCGGGTCACTAGCTTTGAATGACATAATGACGTAAAAAGAAGATTTTATTTGGAATGTTATTTTGCAAGTGAAGTTAAAATAGGATCACAACGATTTATTTGCCTTAAACTACAGTGGAGCTGATGAACTCTCAGTCTTTGCTGAAGAAGACTGTGACCTGAAAGTTATACATCGAAGCCATGTTTAAAGACGAATCTAGGAGTGTACTGCATGTGTAGAACATATTTTCTTTAGTCACAATGGTAAATACCCATAAATCAAATAACTGAAAACTGATTTAAAATAAACGAAAAGTACATTATTTTGTTCAATAAACGGCATACAATTTGACCAATAAGTTCAATAAATTTTCAGATTTATCCCTTATTCTTAACATGTTTTATTCGCAGATCATGAATAAGTGCTTTTATTCACGTAAGTGAATAATGTTTTGAATAATATTTGTTATTCACTAATAACGAATAGCAATTTATATTTGTACTTGTTATTCGTCATTTGTATAAATTTCGCCCAAGTCTGATACTAAGCAAAGCGCATCACGCATGTGCACACCGCAAATTCGCAGCGTACGTGCAAGTGAATGCAAGCACGTGAAACCCACATGGCTCTGGACAAGATCACAAGCGCCTGCGCCAGCTGCATGGCCGGTGTACATGTGCTCACGCGGCTATCACCAGCACTGGTGATCTTAGGCAGTTTCTGCCAACGTTAGCGAACCGTATCTGCGCACTCACACGCACGGTGCCTCATAATTATATGGTCTCAGATTGTTTGATAGGACAGTATATAAAAACTGGATGCATGGCTGCACCATTCTCAACATATCTCGCTCATAAATACGTAATATGGATGGTTACTTCAATGGTATAACAGCAGTAATTATAACATTTCGTAGCAGTAATTCATTATAGGATAACGCAATCATATCTGACAGTGGCACATGGAGGCTCACATTTATTTCTTGCCCAGTCTGACATTTGTCAAATTCGCCAAACGAATACTAGACAGCTTCCTTTTCTGCTCTTTAGAATCCCACGGCATTCAAACTATTAAATCACAAAATTTCATCGAACAAGAAATAAACGAGTCGCAGATGATTAACATTAGCTTCTTTATTTAATTCGAGTCATTGTTCACAAGCAAATTATCGTCATAATATGGATTTCGGCGCATATCTGCCGAACTATCAGGCAGAGGGAAAAGAAATACAATCTATATTACTATATGAAATGTATACACAGTTTCGAATACGAGTAACCATTAGCTGTATAAGGGATCACGGCAGTGAAAGTATTTGTCGAGCCCGGATTTCCCTCTTTAAGGAAACCGTCGCCTTTGGCTATCCGCGCACGACTCACGGCCACACGTAAACTTTCATATGTCGTCGTTTCTGCGTCACAATCTGTACTCGTACACACATTACAGTAAAAACTCGATTAACCGTCACTCTTTAAACCGTCAGTTTCTGTTAACCGTCACTGCTGTAACAGCATAATAATACTGTAATAACAGAATGCTCTAAGGTGCAGCGACGCGTTCGCTTTGTTTATTTACTCTATTTTAGTGGGAAGTGAATGTAACCGCCCGCCATAGAATGGTACATAAAATATGACCTTCAATTGACGTGCTAACACATCTCCCCCTTTTCTTGTCTTTGTCTCACTTGTGAGTCAACAATCACCACTGGATCGGTTTCCAGTTGACGCGAGAAGACTGTAATTGTCGCAGTGTATCTAGCGGGCTGTGCCGTGTTGATACAGTGACTTGATAAAACGTCTGAAAAACGTAAACGTGTTGTTTTAGAACTTAATCAAAAACTTGAAATTATAAAACGCTTAAGAAAGGGCGAAACTGCGACAAGTGTAGCGCTGATTTATGGTATTGGAAGAACAAAAGTTAACGATATAAAACGTGATGATGATAAAATAGAACAACTTGTGTCAACAATGCAGAGCATGGATGGAGATGTGCGAACAAGAAAGACAATCAAACCTGCAAAATATGATGAATTGGACACTGCAATGTACCGATGGTTTATACAAGCAAGATGTCAAGGGATTTCACTTTCAGGGTCTATGATAATGGCCAAGGCTGTTGAAATGAACAACAAACTTGATGGTGACTCGTCTTTTAAAGCAAGTATCGGATGGCTCGACAAGTTTAAATTTCGTCATGGCATTCGCCAACTTGATATCAGTGGAGAAAAACTCAGCGCGGATTGTTCTGTAATTGCTGAGTTTCGGGAACAATTTAAAGAAAAAATGGCTGAATTGAATCTTGTTAGGGAGCAAGTTTACAATTGTGATGAAACTGGGCTTCATTGGAAGGCTTTACCACAAAAGACATTAGCATCACTCACTGAAAAAACTGCTCCAGGTTTCAAAGTACAAAAAGATCCCATCACTGCTATGGTTTTCGCAAATGCGACCGGCAATCATAGGCTGCACCTACTTGTGATTGGGAAATCAAGAAAACCTCGTGCATTCAAGAATTTGAATTTGAATGCTCTCCCTGCACAATACTACGTCCATAAGAGTTCAAAAATGGCTCTGAGCACTATGGGACTCAACTGCTGTGGTCATAAGTCCCCTAGAACTTAGAACTACTTAAACCTAACTAACCTAAGGACATCACACACATCCATGCCCGAGGCAGGATTCGAACCTGCGATCGTAGCGCGTCCATAAGAGTGCTTGGATGGTTCAATCAATTTTTTCTGACTGGTTTCACAAACAATTTCTACCTGAGAGCACATTTGACTGAAAAAAAGTTGCCACAGAAAGCGCTATTGCTATTAGACAATGCCTCAACGCAACCTACTTGTGAAATGAAAAGTGATGACGGCAACATAACATGTCTCTTCCTTCCAGCAAACCCAACTTCACTTATACAGCCCATGGATCAGGGAATCATCGAAAACATGAGACGTCGTTATAGAAAAATATTTATCGAAAGTTTGCTCTCGTCTGATGAATCAACATCTCTAAAACAGTTTTGGAGGTCTTACAGTATTAAAGATGCCATTTTCAATGTTGCCAGTGCATGGAGTGATTTGTCAGCGTCAAGTCTCAAGAACGGCTGGATTAAAGTTTGGCCTCAGAGGTGAAGAATCGGAGGAACCTGACTGTGTGACAGTTGACGAGATGGTCAATTTGTGCAATAATTTACAAATCAGCACAAATTTGACGTCAGAAGAAGTATCAGAGTGGTTAGAGTGTGACTAAGTGGACGTGGGTTTTCAAATTTTGAGTGATGACGAAATTGTTGCCAGCGTAAGTGCCACCAAAGAAGAAGAAGAAGAAGAAGAAGAAGAAGGGGCTGATGAAGACGAGTGTTCAAACTATGAAGAAATACAAACTATTAGCCATTCAGAGGCCGAAACAATGCTGTACAAGTGTATAGAATGGTTTGAAAGTCAAGAAGAGGCTAATGCAGCGCAGGCACTACTGCTCCGAAAAATACGAAATATTGCCGCGGTGAAAGCTCGAACATCAAAAAGGCAGAAGAAATTGACTATTTACAAGCTAGATAAACTACTTCACCTGTAAGTTTATAGTACAGTACGGTACTGTACATTACGTATTTTGCAACTTTTGTAGCTACTCTACGGATGTTTTTATCATGTAATAAATAGTTTTATTTGCTATTACCATCGTGTTTAATTTGTTTTCGCTCCGAAATATTATTATATTACTGTGAGAGTGACATGTGTCTATACATAAAATAATTGATTGAGGTTATGTTTTGGAGGAATACAGTGTTTCTGTTGTCCGTCTATTCGCTCAACCGTCACGACCACGGTCCCGAAGATGACGGTTAATCGAGTTTCTGTAATTACCACACAGGGAAGGACATCTTAATCGAATGTCGATGCGGATGAATACGATATTGCTGTGCCTGTCCGTTAAGAAGAATGATGCATCGTTTCAAAGGACATGCATGCACGTGGAAAAAAACAGGCAGTGCAGCGACAACAGCCGTTATGAAATACATTAAATGTATTCGCAGCTGAGAATGTGGACAATTGTCAGCTGTGTAAGGAAGTGACGACAATGAGAATTTGTACCGGACCGGGACTCTAATTCTTATTCTTAACGACACAGGCACTGCAATATTACACTACCGGCCATTAAAATTGCTACACCACGAAGATGACGTGCTACAGTCGCGAAATTTAACCGTCAGGAAGAAGATGCTGTGATATGCAAATGATTAGCTTTCCAGAGCATTCACACAAGGTTGGCGCCGGTGGCGACACCTACTACGTGCTGATATGAGGAAAGTTACCAACCGATTTCTCATACACAAACAGCAGTTGACTGGCGTTGCCTAGTGAAACGTTGTTGGGATGCCTCGTGTAAGGAGGAGAAATGCGTACCATCACGTATCCGACTTTGATAAAGGTCGGATGGTAGCCTATCGCGATTGCAGTTTATTGTATCGCGACATTGCTGCTCGCGTTGGTCGAGATCCAATGACTGTTAGGAGAATATGGACTCGGTGGGTTCAGGAGGGTAATACGGAACGCCGTGCTGGATCCCAACGGCCTCGTATCACTAGCAGTCGAGATTACAGGAAACTTATCCGCATGGCTGTAACGGATCGTGCAGCCACGTCTCGATCCCTGAGTCAACAGATGGGGACGTTTGCAAGACAACAACCATCTGCACGGACAGTTCGACTACGTTTGCAGCAGCATGGACTATCAGCTCGGAGACCATGGCTGCGGTTACCCTCGACGCTGCATCACAGACAGGAGCGCCTGAGATGGTGTACTCAACGACGAACCAGGGTGCACGAATGGCAAAACGTCATTTTTTTCGGATGAATCCAGTTCTGTTTACAGCAACATGATGGTCGCATCCGTGTTTGGCGACAGCGCGGTGAACGCACATTGGAAGCGTGTATTCGTCATCGCCATACTGTCGTATCACCTGGCGTGATGGTATGGGGTGCCATTGGTTACACGTCTCGGTCACCTCTTGTTCGCATTGACGACACTTTGAACAGTGGACGTTACATTTCAGATGTGTTTCGACCCGTAGCTCTACCCTTCGTTCGATCCCTGCGAAACCCTACATTTGAACCGGGTAATTCACGACCGCACGTTGCAGGTCCTGTACGGGCCTTTCTGGATACAGAAAATGTTCGACTGCTGCCCTGACCAGCACATTCTCCAGATCTCTCACCAATTGAAAACGTCTGGTCAATGGTCGCCGAGTAACTGGTTCGTCACAATACGCCAGTCACTACTCTTAATGAACTGTGGTATTGTGTTGAAGCTGCATGGGCAGCTGTAACTGTACATGCCATCCTAGCTCTGTTTGACTCAACGCCCAGGTGTATCAAGGCCGTTGTTACGGCCAGAGATGGTTGTTCTGGGTACTAATTTCTCAGGATCTATGCACCCAAATTGCGTGAAAATGTTATCACATGTCAGTTCTTATATAATATATTTGTCCATTGAATACCCGTTTATCATCTGCATTTCTTCTTGGTGTAGCAATTTTAATGGCCAGTCGTGTATTTCCATCCGTCGATTCCAGGCAGCGACTTTCAATCATAATGCCCTCCCGTTAATTTCACAACGTGTGTACAGGAACAAACTGTGACGCAGGAACGACGTGACAGGGAAGTTTGGATGTGGCCGTGAGTCACGCACGGGTAGCGAAAGCGATTGAGGCGACCGCTCCAGTCAAACGGGAAATTCGGGTTCGAGACCCGGTCCGACAAAAATTCTCATTGTCGTCATTCCCTTACACAGCTGATGGTTGTTTGTGTTCGCAGCTGAGGGTTCTTCGTCTTTGCAACAGCGAACACATTTCATGTTTTTCATAACGACTGTAGTGGCCACAGTGTCTGTTCCTACGGAGAAGCAAGCACCGCAATATCGTATTGTCGAATCTAAATATTGTTAACAATAAGATATAAGATAGTGAAAGAGTACTATAAACAGGAATCTTGAACTTAAAACGACGGCGAAACATACCTGATTAAAACAAAAGACGCCTGGTATCATACTAACAGGATCTAGCCTATGTCACATGGGTAAAAGACATAAACAATATCAGCTTTGAATCGTCATTAATTTATTTGGATGTGTTTAATTGTTTTACTGTAATGACTTACAGACAGGGACAGTAAACTGCACGTGTCGTGACACGCCACCTCTGTTACGCAAGAAGAATGCCGCCTTGTCAGAAGCAGCGTCGAGCCCGGTTAGTACTTGGATGGGTGACTGGGTACGTCGCATGCCATTGGTTCAGGGACTCGGAAGTTCCCGAAATGGCGTCCAATTGAAAGACCTGCACTAGGCTGGTGGTTCATTCGGCATTTATATTGTTATTATCAGAAGTATTAATAGTAGGAGTAGAGAGTGCATGTTCCGTCGCGGTAAGGACAATAGGTGTATCGCAGTGTGACAGTGAAACGGCGCGAAAACTCGAATTGATCTCAAAAACTGAAACACACTTCGATTTTAGTGCGAAAAACGTCTAAATTTCGTGCACAGTCACTGTAATAGTCTACCGAAATATGGACAGATTGCAATGTCACGTCTAGGCGTAGTGATGGTGCCAAAAATTTGACCAATCCCGATCCTGAACAATACCATTTCCATTTTTTTTTCAGCAAGTTGACTGAACATCGGTGCAGAAAGAGATTTCCCATCGATGAGAACATTGACGCGATTCCCGAATGGGTCCGGGACGAAAGACCGGATATCTTTCGCGAGGAACTGAACGCCTGGTACAACGTTCCGATCGTCGCCTGCAGAGACCTCATGACCATATTCAAAAAATAGTGTCATCTATCTGTGGCACTTTGAAGAGTAGTGCAGTATTCGATAACAGTTACTTTGCCTACCGATAATGTAAAACTTACTTTCTGAAGTTCTGTCGTCTGTCGCAACATATTTCACTTGCAGAATGGTTTTCTACCTAACTGTTCGTTTTCTACATCTCTGTACTTGCATACAGGGTGGCGCACGTAATGTGTCACCATTCAGTTTTTGAATAAACACATTACTGTCAAGAGAAGTTTGAAAGGAACATATATTACCACAGAAAACTCTCTGTGCAGAATTGTTTTAATTCAGCAAATGCTCAACATGTACACCATTTTGATTCCTGAATTCCTTCACACAAACACTTTTGCTATGCATAACGCTACGAAACATATCCCCCCCCCATACACCAAAGAAAATAAAAAGAAAATTAAAAAAATCACAAAATTGAACCAATAACTATGGGAAGGAAAACAAATGGAATTAAGGTAAACTGCTTGGCTTTTGCGGATGATTTCGCAATACTTTCAGAAAACCTGACAGAAGCAGTTACTCAAATAAACATTCTGGAAAAATTAGCAAACAGAACTGGTCCCAAAATTTCAGCTGAAAAATCAAAATTCATGACAAATATAAAAAATGCACCAAAATACATAGAAACACAAATAGGTAAAATAGAGCGAGTAAATAAATTTAAATATCTTGGAGAAACTATACAACAGAATAGACTAGAAAAATCTGCAATAGATGTAAGAATTAACAAAATGGAAAGAGCATATGGTTTGACCAAAAATATTTACAACAAGAAATGTATGGACAAACTAGAGGTACTGGAAAGAAGGATTATTAGAAAAATAATGGGTGCAACGAAAACTGCAGATGGTTGGAAAATAAGAAGTAATGAGGAGATCTACAAGAATATAGAGAAAATATCTGAAGTAATGGCCAAACGAAGGTTAACCTTTTTTGGACATCTCTACTGAATGGATGGAAATGACTAACAAAACAAATACTCCTATATTTCTGGAAGAACAAAACGACAATAGCATGGATTACAGAAGTAAGAAAAGATCTTCAAAGAAACAACATCAAAGAATCAGAAATAGCAGAAAGAAACCGTTTTCAAAACAAAATACTAAATTTGGAAGGCTTTCAAAGCAGAACAAATAAAAAATCGGGAACAACATGGACAGAAGAAAGGAACAGACTTCATGGGGAGAAAATGAGGGACTAATGGAAAAATAGGAAACAACAACAAAGGAAGAAGAAGAACTGAAGTTGTTAACGTGATCCTAGTTGGTCAATACGATTGTAAAAAAAAGATAAGAAAAATGCAGAGCAAATAGAGCAAGAGAGAGAGAGAGACGGGTAGAGAGGGGGCAGGCAGGGAAGAGATAGAAAGAGAGAGAGAGAGAGAGAAAGAAAGAAACAGAGAGAGAGAAGAGAGAGAGAAATAGAGAGAGAGAGAGAGAGAAACAGAGAGTGAGAGTGTGAGAGAGATGAAGTAGTTAAGGCACGTCGTGTCAAGTTGTTGGTGAGTCACGAGACGGAAGATCTTCTCCGGACAAGGAGGTGCACTCCTGTAGCCTGCGGGTTGTCTGCTCTGAATGTGCGTGGCGGCAGCAGTGCCCTGCGAGCAATGGACCCGACAGGGCGGGCAGCTGTGAAGTGGTGAAGTGCTGGGCTGGGACACAGAGGCGGAGGGCAGGTAGCGGTCTGCTTACGTCAGCAGCCCGGCCGGAACAGCGGCGGAGAGACGCGCCCCTTCACCGACTGCCGGCAACGGGCGGCGCTGTCTCGCCGCGAGCTCTGCCAACACGTGCCTGAGCTGCGAGCACTGCACTGAGAATCACGATGCCACTCGGCACTGCTGCGCTAGCAGCCGCTGTTCAACGTAGGCGAGCCAGCAGTCGGGAGACGCAATAAAAATGGAAATCGCACCTCTGTACGGCTCTTCACACATTCTAACTTCCCTGAAGTTGGAAACGATAACCTCGCTTCTCACTTGGTACTATTCACATTATAAAGCGCAGGACATAGCCGCCCCCTTGTATTTCAGATGCATATTGAAAGAGCTTTGTCCTATTTCATCCAAGGAACTTGCCTAGTAGTAATATCAGCAGGCGGTACAAGCGAACTCATATGCAGCGCTTGTTACTGTAGGCTGTTTAGATTAGTGTGGTGCAAAAGGGTAACGAACCACCACATATTATACTCCAAAGCAGTATCAGAGTAACAGCGTGAATGATAAAATCACAAAGACACATTCATTCATAGACTGAAAGGAGGAGAAAATTCCAACATCAGGAAATACTTAACGTGGAATAATGAAATTTCAGGAATGTATTTGTCTCGGTAGCATATTTAAGTTATTAATATTGCAAGATCACACGTTAATATAAGGGCGATATAAGTCATTGCAAGTGTGAAATGCAGGTATATAAATAACTGGTGTGTCCGCCCCTGGTAGCTGAGTGGTCACCGCGACAGAATGTCGTGCCTAACGGTCTTGGTTCGATTCCCGGATGGGTCGGAGATTTTCTGTTGTGGATTGGCAAGACAGCCAATCCACTAGGAGGAAGCCGAAAGGCACGCGTTTAAGCTCACGCAGGCTGGCGTGAGGTCTGGAACAGGACACGGAAATGAGAATAGCCAAAAACGTACGTAGCTGCTGGAATACTTAACTTTAATCCATAATTGGTGAACATCGCTCTTGACGGTACATGTTTTACAGCATCAATAGTGACTGGTAATGGCGCCTTGCTAGGTCGTAGCAAATGACGTAGCTGAAGGCTGTGCTAACAATCGTCTCGGCAAATGAGAGCGTAATTTGTCAGTGAACCATCGCTGGCAAAGTCGGCTATACAACTGGGGCGAGTGCTAGGAAGTCTCTCTAGACCTGCTGTGTGGCGGCGCTCGGTCTGCAATCACTGATAGTGGCGACACGCGGGTCCGACGTATACTAACGGACCGCGGCCGATTTAAAGGCTACCACCTAGCAAGTGTGGTGTCTGGTGGTCACACCACATTTTCTCCGCTCAGGGACTGGGTGTTGTCTTGTCCTTATCATCATCATTTCATCCCCATCGACACGCACGTCGCCGAAGTGGCGTCAATTCGAAAGGCTTGCACCAGGCGAACGGTCTATCCGACTGGAGGCCCTAGCCGAACGGCATTTCCAATAACGGGGTAACCTCCAAATTCGGATTCCAAGCATGGAAGCATATGTCCATTGTGTCATACAGGTGCCGGATGTCACTTTGTGGGATTAAGTTCCATGCCTGTTGCACTTGGTCGGTCAACACGGAGACCATTAACGCTGTTTGTGGGAGACGTTGGAGCTGTAATTCGATGATGTCCCACATGTGTTCGATTGCAGAGAGATCTGGTGATCGAGCAGGGCAAGGCAATATGTCGACACTCTGTAGCTCATGTCGGTTGATAACAGCAACATGTGGGCGAGTGATATCCTGTTGGAAAACGGTCGCTGGAATGCTGTTCACGGTTGGTAGCACAACAGTAATAGTTTATACTACAGATCTGCAGTCAGAGCGCGTGGGATAGTTACGAGAGTGCTTCCGTTGTCATACGAAATCTCACGCCGGGCTATGACTCCATGCGTGTGCAGTGTGTCTAGCACGCAGACAGGTTGGCTGCAGGGCCTCGAATTGGCTACCTTCAAACCAACACCTGGCCATCACTGTCACCGAGGCAGAACCAACTTTTATAAGAAAAAACAATCTATGCCCTGCCCTCCAATGAGCTCTCGCTTGACACCACTGAAGTCGCAAATGGCGAAAGTCTGGGATTAATGGAATCCATGCAACAGGGCATCTGGCTAGGAGCTTTCCACGAAATAAGCGATTTGAAACAGTTCATCTTGTCAGTGGGGTGCCAACTGCTGCTCAGATCGCTGCTACAGATGCAGTATGATGCGATAGAGCCATACGTCCAATACGGTGCTTTTATCTCTCAGTAGAGCTACATGGCTTCCGGAGACCGGTCTTCTTCAGACTGTACATTCTTTTGACCACAGGTGCCAGCAATAATGTACAGTGGCTACATTCCTTCCACGTCCCTCTGCAATATCGTGGAAGGAACATCCACCCTCTCGTAGCCTATTAACGACCTCGTTAAAACAGTGAATTCTTGACTAACATCGTCTCACTACATACAATCCCAAAGGTAACTAACGTTTGACGACAATAAAAATTCTGTGCCGGACCGGGACTCAAACGCGGATTTCCCGTTTTTCTCGAGCGGTCGCCTTACCATTTGGCTATCCGTGCACGACTCACGGCCCGACCCAAACCTCCATATGTCGTCAACCATGCGTCTACGACCTGTGCTTGTACATCCATTATATATATTACCGTACAGGTCAGACGTTGTACTTGGAAGGTGCTTGACCGGTATCGGCAGAGAAATACGATATTGCACTGCCTGTGTTAAGTGGATTATAAACCAAGCTGCCATTATAAGGCAGTCTACAGTAGCCGACGTAGCGACCTCGCGAGCAGCGGTCAGTCTCTTCACGCTATCTAGCAAAGAACACAAGCCCTAAGTGAACTTCGCTCTTTTAGAAACATAGATAATTGGAAGAATGGAAGGCCCAGACTCGCTGAACCTTATGTTTCTCCTACAGTTTCTGAACCACTAGTATTACTTAATGTTTTCTGGCTGAAACCGAATCAACCGACAGTCGACTGAATTGTGACATCTTAAGTGGACAATTACGTCACATAAGCGATAGCCTATCTAACAGAAACGAGAAAGCACTACACGTACACGAAAACTACTCGATTTTTACTTCGAAACAGAAGCACCTAAGATAATATAAGGAACGCCATGCACAAACTAGAGACTCTGGCTGCTAATAGAGATGCTATAGTTAGATCTGATAACAATTTGAGAGCAGGATAGCAGGGTCAAGTGAGTGGCGTGGGAGGGGGGGGGGAGAGGGGGCGGAGGGTCACGTCCAGGACTATACAAATTCAGTAGCAGGTAGTCGGAAGATACGATTACAAACACTCGCACTGCGTCGTAATTTGACGACCGTTTTCAAACTAACAGTACATTACAATGCTTTCTTACACGGATGAACGAAGATCACTGGAAAGGTGTCGTTGCACGAAAAGGAACCGTCAGGAGACGATAAATGGTTCTAAGCACTATGGGACTTAACATCTGAGGTCACCAGTCTCCAGAACTATTTAAACGTAACTAACCTAAGACATCACACACATCCATGCCCGAGGCAGTATACGAACCTGCGACTGTAGGAGACGATATTAATAGTAGCAAGAGCCATGAATGGTACTAAGGTGAAGAACGAGCTAATGAGCAAGATTAATTCCAGCTTTAAATCTATGGAACGTAAATTAAGTGAAGGATTGAGTAAAATTTAAAGAAAAAACTGCTAGCTCAGATAAATGGTAGAATTAAGTCCCCAGCCAGAGGATAGAGGTGTAAAGTGGAAACTTGACAATGAACGAAGAGTATTTAAAACTGTAAGGTAGCTGAGAGAAGAAATTAAGGATAGTACAAGTAAGATAAGGTCTGAAAAGATGTCTGAAAACAAAATTATCTAATACAAATGGTTCAAATGGCTCTGAGCACTATGGGACTTAACATCTATGGTCATCAGTCCCCTAGAACTTAGAACTACTTAAACCTAACTAACCTAAGGACATCACACAACACCCAGTCATCACGAGGCTGAGAAAATCCCTGACCCCGCCGGGAATCGAACCCGGGAACCCGGGCGCGGGAAGCGAGAACGCCACCGCACGACCACGAGCTGCGGACTATCTAATACAGACACATATGTGAAAATAATCTTAATAATAGGCAAATGATGGTATGTTTAACATCACAGAACTCTTAAGGAATAAGTATTAAGCAACATTTGTTGAAAACATTATACCATAACACAAACAATATACTTATGACAATATCTTAATACTGATATAAAAGATATACTGAATATTTAAAGGCATAAGTATTTTTCTCTTCCAAGAACTTATTTTTACCAATTACGAACCTTAATTAATACTAGTGAACATGTTTAGTATAATAATATTTCATTAACGTGAGTTCCATAACACATTCTGACATTTTTTCATACCCTTATTGAGAAGTAGGAAAAGTATAGTGAACATTGTTATTGAAGTACACTGGGATTTATTGTATTTCTGTATGTCCATATATCATTGTAGGACAAAAAAATGGCTCTGAGCACTATGGGACTCAACATCTTAGGTCATTAGTCCCCTAGAACTTAGAACTACTTAAACCTAACTAACCTAAGGACATCACACACATCCATGCCCGAGGCAGGATTCGAACCTGCGACCGTAGCAGTCCCGCGGTTCCGGACTGCAGCGCCAGAACCGCTAGACCACCGCGGCCGGCTATTGTAGGACAGATCTCTCCCACTAACTCTTCTTCTGGTCTGTGACCTATCTTCACCTTGTTGTAATATTGTTCCAAGAAGATGTCTGGGATGTAATCTTTCAGGGATAAAATGTCTTTCACTTTTAACGGATCTACTTTCCTTGGTCCATTGTACTTTAATGGAAAGACTGCCTTTACTGGTGATACAACTTGACCTATCGGACTAAGATTCACTGTCTCATCCAGACCATTACGTTAGCACTTAATGTTTCATTTCGTTGGATCATCCATTGAACATGAGACGGTAACTGCATCTTTGAATTGGTCTGATTCCTTTTCGTCAGTCCTTGTTCTGAACGTAAAATATTTCCTGAGGTTCTCCAGACTTGCGAAATTCTTCTGTATTATTCTCGTTACTATAAACTTCTTTTTTTTGAGAAGATATTCTATAATTTCAACCCATTGTTGTGAAACGTACACAACCTGTACACGCCTTCTTATATAGCTCTCTGTGTGGTCTATATCTTGGTCTGAAGGAAGCGTCATGTGCCATGAAATAGGGAAATGATGTTCTACGTGTTCAAAGCGACGAGGAGCAATGAGATATAATAAAAAAGCTACCATAGACCAATTTTTCGTTTGGCCGCCATAGTTGTCACTTACCAAAACAAATTTATTACCCCGCAAATTAAAATAAACACCTTACGATCTCCTCTGATCAACAGCCAGCAGTTGGATCATCTCACATATAGACGTAATGTAGCCCAGACTTGCTGCCATGTGCAATAAAAATGCAGCACCACAATTTCCTGGAATAAAACGCTGGATCAGTACTCAGTTTAGGAAGAGGCAGTGCTGGTTGAAGGTCTAATGTAAACAGATAAGTATCTTCTTCAACTTTGGCTAAATCTGTATTTCCTTTTTTTTTTAACTCCAGCTTCTGCTTTTTTGATGTGCATTCTTGTTGAACTTCTAACTCATGGCGTACCTTGGTATCATTTCTTAATTTGCAGTCTTTAATTTTCAAGGGAAGTGCGTCCCAAGTTTTCCTTGTGTCAGTCTTTGGATGTCTGAAATATATAGTCAGTGTTCTGAAGATTCTTCTGTACTTGTCTAAGGAATCTTGCTTTAGTGCATTTCCTTTGCAGGAAAATATTGACATAATCATCATAAATACTTCTAATTAAGTGTTTGTGTTCAATATACACGCTATCTGAGTCATCTTTCCAAATATAATTGCTTCTGTATTTCAGCATTACTTCTAGTTGCATGAAGGCCTCTCTCATCCAAAAGAGGGGTGATCCGACAGAGAGCTAGTTTTCTAGCCATAATCTCAACCCTTCCTCTCAACTTTTGAAGTCTATGTATGCTTAGAAATGCTACTTTACAAACTACCACTTCCATAGAATCTTTCAAAACAGTACACTACACCATTAGATCTTCTATTTCCCTCACTCTTCTTTGTGTATCTAGGTTTAATTGGGATGACTTTGATTCGTCCAAGTAAATACGACTGCAGGACATCATAGTTCTTCATGCCCCAGAACTCTGAAAACATTTTTTGCCTAAGTTCTTGCGGAATCTCAGTTAAACTTGCACTCACAGTCATGACCTATTTCCCATTTTCCCATAATAATTCCTTTGTTAACCTTTGTGTACTGAAGCCTGCTTTCCTGTTCTGTTTCTTTTCCTTCCTTTGGTTACTTTTTTTTTAAGGAAAATTATCGTTTCCACTCTCTGCGTTTTGTTCCTGCAGCTCAAATGGTTGTGTCACAGTTTGTGTACTTTCAAAATTATCTATGTTTTCCTTCTTTTCCCAGAGAACTGAAAATAACAAGAGTAACACTGCAATTAGCGTATTAGTTTTGCAACTGTAACCCTCTGCAAGTGTTCATTTCGGAAGTGCAAAACATGGTAAGCACTGATGATTGCAGAATGTAGCTCAACGGTTTATAATACATAAAAGTTTAACACTTTTTGTTCTTTATACGCACACAAAACGCATGATTAGTTTTATAAGATCAAAACATGTTAACCAAGATAACCCAAATGTAAGCTGAGCCACGACCTTACATTGCTGAATACTATGATCTTCACCGCTTTCTTCATCATTGGACATAATATACTCGCTATCAGATCCTTCAAACAATGTATTACTATCATTAAGGTCTTCAAAACTAAGTTTCATTCTCGTTTCCTTTTGCCTTATAGAGGAATAAATCTCTCTCCACCCTGCCATTGCGTCTGTGGGATAGCAACGTATGAATTTTGAATGATGCAGTTTTGGATTATCAAAATGTATATTACTGTGCCATCTGTTGGATTTTGCTGGAACTATGTGATTTCCTGGCGGCTTACCACATTAACAGTCTCAGGGTTACCATATCACTATTTTTAACAAAATGGAGGTTACCATGTTTTTACTCCCAGCCCTTCAATTCTTTCTCGTTAAACTACAAATTTTGCGACTGGCACCCCAAAAATTTCTGTCACAATACCTGTTGACCTTCTTTCAAATTTTCTGCCTTACCCGTAAGAATTATACCTCTTGTTAGGTCTGTATCATCGAAATTGTCAATATAGTTGAAGTTTTTAACATCGTATCCTTTGGCATTTTCCTTGTCTCGCTTTCTAGTCTCAGTTCCAGTGTCTCAGTTGTTACTAGCAATCATAAAAACATTTCCAAATACACTTCTTCTTTCACGCAGAATGATGCGATGCTAATTTTTCGTATTAGTCTTGTCTTTCTGTTCACTAATTAGTTCTTAATTTCGCACTGCATTACTTCCATCAAATATACACCCAAAAATATCTTACCGTACTCATTGTATGCGTTAAACACCCCACACGTTTCAATTAGCCTTGATAGTGCTCTTTCTATGACAGTTCCAGCATTCTGCTGATCGCGTATGTACTATCTAACTTAAAACATAGTGTAACATTTCAGTACTACGGTAATTTTGGCCATGGTCACAGTTAATAGGCAGTAAATGGATGTCCGAGGTGCATGTTTTCAGTTTCACTTAAGTCTTTGCCGGTACCATGTTTACGTCACGCGTAACTTTATATCTTCAATCATCGACATTCTCAGCAACATGAGCAATTGTTACAATTATTTCCTGCTAGTGATACGAGGCCGTTGGGATCCAGCACGGCGTTCCGTATTACCCTCCTGAACATACTGATTCCATATTCTGCTAACAGTCATTGGATCTCGACCAACGCGAGCAGAAATGTCGCGATATGATAAACCGCAATCGCAATAGGCTACAATCCGACCTTTATCAAACTCGGAAACGTGATGGTACGCATTTCTCTTCCTTACACGAGGCATCACAACAACGTTTCACTTGGCAACGCCGGTTAACTGCTATTTGTGTATGAGAAATCGGTTGGAAACTTTCCTCATGTCAGCACGTTGTAGGTGTCGCCACCGGCGTCAGCCTTGTGTGAATGCTCTGAAAAGCTATTCTTTTGCATATCACATCATCTTCTTCCTGTCGGTTAAATTACGCGTCTGTAGCACGTCGTCTTCGTGGTGTAGCAATTTTAATGGCCAGTAGTGTAAACGAGCCTCTATACTGAACTAACATAACTATTATTATTAAAAGAAAGCATGGCGTTCAACGACTAGGATGAAATTTCCCATGGAAAACATGGTAAGCCACACAAAACGGTTACAAAATACTCAAAGAGATTATTCTGATTTGATTAAATTCTTCTTTACATTAAATTATGATATTTGTGAATCTTCCAGCTTACATCGTGTAATTTACATTTCAGTACAAGAAAAGCTCAATTATCTTGGAACTTGGTTTGTGTGGGTTACCATGTAATTGCCCCCAGCCCTTCAATTTATCGACCAATAGAATGGTCGTCCAAGAGGATAGTCAGACAGGTCGCTAAACGAATAGAAGGACCTATGGGGAATCCGCCTTGTAATGCATGTAAGTGAATAAAAATTGTAACACATGTAACTAGGAATTATTTACTCTCGCTGAGTAAAAGAACCGGAAGCAAAAGATATATTTGTCTGTACGAAACGACAAAAAATAAAGGTGGATATTTCAGAGAAAAGAGGATTTAATCTTGGATGTACACGAATAAACATTTGTAATTACTACAGCAATTTAAAGCGGCAAGCAGTATTATTAAAGCTTTCATGAAATATCGATGCCTTTATATAGAATTACTCAGTTTGTGGGACAAATGTTGCATTGGACAACTGGGGCCATAACATGACGTTGGTTTTTTTTGCTAGGTCGTGTCACGGCAGAGATAGGAAGGCCAACTTCCTTTTTTTGGTTACCGTAGATAATTATTTTACAAGTGTACCGTAGGCAGAACGTTTGTTGAGTAAAAACCTAGCTATTGTGGGAACAATGAGGATGAATAAAAGAGAAATTCCAAAAGTGATTAAGCCAAACAGGAGCAGAGCAGTAAATTCAAGTCTATTTGCATTTATAAAAAAATGACGATGGTTCGTTTTTCGCCAAACAAAAGCAAGTGTGTAATCCTCCTAAATACCATGCATTATGTTATATTTGTTAATGAACGACATCCAAGATGGAAGCCTGAGATTGTGAAATTTTATAACCAAACGAAGGATGGTGTGGGTGCTATAAATCAACTAGTGCGTAATTATACATGCAAAAGGCAAACTAAACGGTGGCCAATGGCCCTCTGTTGCAACATAATGGTTGTATGCATTCTAAATGCCTTTATTCTTTACAAAACACAACATCCCACATTTCAAATTGTTTTGGAAATTTGTGGTAAGTTCCTGTGGGACCAAACTTCTGAGGTCATCGGTCCCTAGGCTTACACACTACTTCATCTAACTCAAACTAACTTACGCTAAGGACAACATAAACGCCCATGCCCGAGGGAGGACTCGAACCTCTGAGTCCGCAGATCGTGGTATCGCGGTCGCATTCTCGCTTCCCGAGCACGGGGTCCCTGGTTCGATTCCCGGCGGGGTCAGTGATTTTCACCTGCCTCGAGATGACTGGGGCTTTGTGTTGTCCTCTTCATTTCATCATCATATGAAGTGGCAAGATTGGACTGGACAAAGGTTGGGAATTTGTACAGGCGCTGATAACCGCGCAGTTGAGGGCCACAAAAACCAAACATCATCAACATCATCATCGAACCTCCGACGGGGGTAGCCGCGCGAAGCGTGGCAAGGCGCCTCAGAGTGCGCGGCCATCCCACATATCATGAAGTGGTTTTGCACAAGAGGAAAGTTTTCATCAAGGGCCTGACAGAGGAAATGATCCAACCGTTCATGATCAGAAAATCGTCTAATCCCATTTTTACAGAAATCCACATACCTGGATATGGAAAAGTTCATTACTATCACTAAAACACAAAACCGCAGTAATAACAACGGCACGGGTAACAACAATGGCACAGTGAATTGTCAGAAGAGAAGGTGTTCATATGTCCTACTTCAAAGGACAGAAAAGCAAACCATAACAGGCAATCTGTGAACAGTTTGTGATAATAAATGGTTCAAATGGCTCTGAGCACTATGGGACTTAACATCTGAGGTCATCAGTCCCCTAGAACTTAGAACTACTTAAACCTAACTAACCTATGGGCATCACACACATTCATGCCCGAGGCAGGATTCGAACCTGCTACCGTAGCGGTCACGCGGTTCCAGACTGAAGCGCCTAGAAACGCACGGCCACACCGGCCGGCTTGTGATACTACTGGTGTCTTATGTTTCAGTTTTTCAAATGTAATTAATTTAATGAAAATTATTCAGGATTAAAATTGTAGTTCTTTTCATTTAATAAAAGTGTTAAAACTGATCACAGCTTGAAAACAAAATATTTGTCCATGTTAATATCCAAAAAATGCTTATTTTCGTTTAAGTTCTCGAATTAGACGTAACGGGTCAAATGGACCCAGGGTTTGTAATGTGCAAAAAATATGGTTCACGCACAGAAGAGTTGATTTCTGAGTAACCCATAGCATAAAATTAGAAGGGTTTACGGTGAAAATTGTAGTCGTTGGCTACTTTACGTTTGGCTGATTTTAGGTGATGCATTGCTGCATACCAAAAGTAGCTACCATACTGGAATTGTTTTTAAAGCTGAAATGAAAGTCATATCACACTACAGTAGGGAGAAAACAAGTCGAAATTTTTTTTTTTTTTGAGCTCACTGCCGAGGAGCATGACACGTCTATCTACATCTACATTTACATGGATAATATGCAAATCACACTTACAAGCCTGTCAGAGGGTTCATCGGACCGCCTTCACAATAATTCTGTATTATTCCGGTCTCGAATAGCGCGCAGAAAAAACGAACACGAAATCTTTCCCTGCGTACTTCGATTGCCCTTACTTATTTATGATATTTCATTATGTAGGTTGCCATCAACAAAACATTTTCTCACTCGGAGGAGAAAGCTGAAATTTCGTGACAAGATCCCGCCGCAACGAAAAACACCTTTGGTTTGACGCTCTCTCCCCTATTAGTCGATAATACAAAACGTGCTGCTCTTCTTCGAACTTTCTCGATGTACTCCCTTACTACTATCTGTTAAGGATCCCAGGCCGCGCAGCAGTACTCCAAAAGAGGACGGACAAGCGTACTGTAAGCAAACCCTTTAGTAGATCTCTTGGTCTAAGCGTTTTGCCAATAAAACGCAGTCTTTGGTTCGCCTTTCTCACATTTTGTATGTGTTCTTTCCTATTTAAGCTGTTTGTAACTGTAATTCCTAGGTATTTAGTTGAATTAACGGCCTTTAGATTAGACTGATTTATCGTTTTTAGCACTCATGTGGATGACTTCACACTTTCCGTTATTTAGGGTCAGTTGCCAATTTTCGCACCATACAGATAGCTTTTCTAAATCTTTTTGAAATTTACTTTGGTCTTCTGATGACTTTACTAGACGGGCACCCAGATTGTGTCCTAAATCGTTTATACAGACACGGAACAGCAGGGGACCCAGAACACTACCTTGTGGAACGTCAGAAATAACTTTTGTTTTACTCGATGTCTTTCCGTCACTTACTACGAACTGGACCTCTCTAACAGGAAATCACGGATCCAGTCACACGACTGAGACGATATACGATAAGCACGCAAATTCAACACAGGCTGTTTATGTGGTACTGTGTCACAAGCCTTCTGGAAATTGAGAAATACGGAATTAATGTGAAATCCCTTGTCAACCGCACTCACCACTTCGTGTGAGTAAAGATCTATTTCCAAATCCTTGTTGACTGTGTGTCAACTGAGCGTTCTCTTCGAGGTAATTCATGATGTTCGAACAAAATATATGTTTCAAAATCCTACTGCAAATCGACATTAATGAAATGTGCCTGTAATTTAGTGGATTACTCCTACTGCCTTTCTTGAATATTGGTGTGACCTGTGCAGCTTTCAGGCTGGATCTTTCGTCGAGCGAGCGGTTGTATATGATTGTTAAGTACCAATTTATTGCATCAGAGTGCTCTGAAACGAACCTAACTCATGTATAGTCTGGACAGGAAGACTTGCTTTTATTAAGTTGCTTCAGTACACCGAAGATGTCTACTTAAGTTGCATCACTACTCCGAGAATATCTACTTCTAAGTTACTCACGTTGGCAGCTGCTCTTGATTCTAATTATATAGTATGTACTTCGTCTTCTTTGGTGAAGGAATTTTGGAGTGCTGTGTTTTATAACTCTGCTTTAGCAGCACTATCATCGATAGCAGAGAACTTACTGATTATGCTTTGGTGCTAGCATACTTTACATTACTGAATTTTCTGTCACGTTTCGAGACGAAGTTCCGTTGTGAAAACTGTTATAGGAGTCCCACACTGAGGTCCCCTCTAAATTTCGAGCTTCTGTAAAAGATCGCCTATCTTAGAGACTTTCCGTCTGTCCAAATTTGGCATGCTTTTTTCGTTGTTTCTGCAACAGTGTTCTGACCCGTTTTGTGTACCAAGGAGGATCAGCTCTGTCGTTTGTTTATTTATTTGGTATAAATCCGTAAATTGCTGTCGATACTATTTCTCTGAATTCTAGTCACAGCTCGTCTACAATTAGATTGTTAATTTGGAGGGAGTGGAGACCGTCTCTCAGAAGGCCCAAAGCGAATTTTTATCTGCGTTTTTGAATAGGTATAATTTTCTTTATTTTTGAAGGATTTTGGTGCTACAGTATTGAGTCTCGCTATGACAACCTTGTCTTCACTAAACCCTGTATTCGTTTTCACGCTCGTTATTAGCTCAGGATTATTTGTTGCTAAGAGGTCAGGTGTGTTTTCACAACCGTTTACTGTTCGAGTAGGTTCATGAACTAACTGCTCGAAATAATTTTCTAATGATGCACAATTTAGGACGATGTTTTACGCGTACCTCCGGATTTAAACATATTTTTTCGCCAACATGTGGAGGAGTAAATTGGAGTCACCACCACCTGTAATTGTATGAGTCGGGTATGTGTTTGAAATTAGACTCAAGTTTTCTTTGAGTATCATCTGAGTTGGGACGTTGCTAAAAGAATCCAATTATTATTTTATTTCGGTTGCCAAGTCTAACCTCTGCCCATACTAACACACAGGAACTATCTACTTCAATTTCGGTACAAGATAAACTGCTTCTAACAGCAAAAAAAGACGTCACCGCCAACTGTATTTAGCCTATCTTTTCTGAACATCGCTAGGTCATTCGCAAAAATTTTGGCTGACTTATCTCCGACTTTAGTCAGCTTTCAATGCCTATAACGATCTGAGCATCAGTGCTTTCTATTAGCGCTTGGAGCTCTGGTACCTTACCAACACAGCTACTACAAATCTCAGCTGTTACACCGATGGCTCTTGGATCTATGCTCTTCCTGTGATTGACCTGGACCCTTTGAGACTGAAGCCCGTTTTTTGTTTCTCCGAGACCGTCTAACCTAAAAAAAAAAAAAAAAAAACGCCCACTGCACACCAGACAGCCTCTGCTACCCATATAGCCGCCTCCAGCGTGTAGGGGATTCCTGACCTATTTATGGTGCAACTCAGTCGTGAATAGTTCATGGTACTAGATGCATTGTTCTGCCATCGACACATCTGCATTGTCGGCACAGTACACTGATTATGGACAAACGAAAGACACTTTTAACGGATCAGTCGTATTTTGTCCAAAACACTGTCTATGACGAAGGTGTGGAACTAATGTTATTGTTGTGGTCTTTATTCCGAAGACTGGTTTGATGCGGCTCTCCATACTACTCTATCCTGTGCAAGCCTCTTCATCTTCAAATAACTACATTCTTCTGAATCTGCTGACTGTATTCATCTCTTGGTCTCCCTCTATGATTTTTACCCCTACATATCCCTCCGACGCTAAACTCGATCGAGTAGGTGAGTATGGACAGGGGTAAAAGAATGAAAGAGGAAGCCTCCTGGTAGAATTTTGCAGAGAGCAAAATGTAATCACCGCAAACACTTGTGAATCGTTGAAGAAAGTCGTATATGTGGAAGAGTCCTAGAGACGCCAGAAAGCTTCATATTGATTATATGAAGGAAAGACAGACACTAAAGAACCATATTTTAAATTGTAAGACATTTCCAGTACCAGATGTGGACTCTGATCACAATGTATTGGTTATAATCTGTGGATTAAAGCTGAAGAAATTATTAAAAGGTAGGAAATTAAGGAGATGAGACCTGGATTGGTTTAAAGAACTAGATGTTGCCAGAGTTTCAGAGGAAGCATTACGCAACGGTGACTACTAAAGCGGAAAGGAACACAGTAGAAGGCGAATGGATAGCTTTAAGAGATGAAATATGAAGGCAGCAGAGGATCAAAAAAGCGAAAAGACCAGGCCTAGCATAAATCCTTGGATAACACAGGAGATATTGAATGTAAATGATGAAAAGAGATGATTCAAAAATGCACCAAAGTAAGCGGGTGCAAGGGAATAAAAACGTCTAAAACATGACATTTACAGGAAGTGCAAAATGGCTGTCTGGATCAGGCGGCTTCCTCTTACATTCCTTTCCCCCAGTCCTTATTCACCTATTTTTCCTTCGCTTCTTTTTCCTACTATCGATATCCAGTCCTCTGTCACAATAATAAATTGCCTTCTCCGTTAACTATCTGAATAATTTCTTTCATCTCCTCATACATTGCTTTAATGTCTTCATCAGCGGAGCTAGTTGGCATATAAACTAGTACTCCTGTCATGGGTCTTGGCTTTGTGTCTGTCTTGGCTTCAGTAAAGCGTTCACTATGCTGTTCATAGTAACTTACACGCATTCCAATTTCTTACTCATTATTAAACCTACTCCTTCATTTCCCCTATTTGATTTTGTATTTATAACCATGCATTCACCCGAGCAGAAGTCTTCTCCCTCCTGTCACCGAACTTCACTACTTCCCACTATGTCTAACATCACCTATCCATTTCCATTTTTAAATCTCCTAACCTGCCTGCGCAATTAAGGACTGTTAACATTCCGTGGAATACCAGTTTTGTTTCTTCTTTATGACGACAAACTCCTAATTAGACACCGCACGGAAATCCTAGTGGGGGACTATTTTACGCCCGGAATATTTTACCCGAGAGGATACCATCATTTAACCATACAGTAGAGCTGGTTGGTCTCAGAAAAAAATTCGGCTGTAGTTTCCCCTTGCTTTCATCCATTCGAGGTATAAGCACAGCAAGGCCGTTTTGGGTGATGTTACAAGGCCATCGTTGACATCAGCACTAGGGTCAGTGACAGTCTCATATATGGCATTGACAGTAGCGCTTTAAAGGTATTTTTTGTGACCCTCCCATCCAATTCGTTTTCCGGAGTAGTACATGTAAAGTCCACAAAATCCGAAGACCTGCTCTCTACTGATTGTTCTGGATGAATGTTTCCATCTGCTCTTTGCCATTTTAAAATATCTGTTAAAAACAGCATGGAATCAAAATACGGCCAAGTGCCTGTTATACAGGTTCACCAGCGGCATCAGTTCCACAGCAAGGTTTTTTTTAATTCTTATGAGAATGGGTCCCCTGAATTTTTCCAGTTTTCCTGTGCCGCATCACCTGAAGTAAAATTTAAATAATTTAAGGACAAAAAGACTCCCAAACATAATACTAAACAGTTTTTACGTCTCTCTTTAACAGTTGCCCTTTGAATTGGGAGCGCAGCGAACTGTCGACTGTTTCAAATTAATGGCTAGCAGTACATCTCAGGTGAGTGAAAATGGATCTCTGTCAGTTCTCTGTGCGACCTGAGCGTGCAGGACATACAATTAGTATAAAACTATGCGTGCTACCGGTGCATTCTTGTAAATAGAAGCATACGAAAATAAATCAGTTGCTCAACGATATAATAACTAGTGAGATGCTGCGTATCTTTAATCCATTGTCAACCGTAATCTTTGCGCAAATTTGACCTACGTTACTTATTACCGCCTTTCCATTGAATCGCTCTGTTTCGTAACGAATGATTACTCATTGATGGTGTATTCCAAAAAAACGTTAAAGGCACATTATAGCAGTATGTCACTCTTTATACTAACGTGACTGTAATCCCGAGCTCGTTCGGATTTAATCAAAGACTAGCTCAGGATGATCTTTGGTGCTTTCTGTCCGGACAGACTGTGAGTGTCTGATCAGATGGGGCTACTCTTACTTCCTGTAACAAGTGGTGGTTAGCTCTCTCCCTGATGTAATCAGGAGCGTGCCCTATTGGAGAGAGCGGAGTGCAGTATTCCTTTCCGTTACTAGGCTGATCTCATTACTGTGTGTTGTGCACATTAATTATGAAATTACGTTCTCTCTACGGAAGATATATTGGTTAGTCACTGCGCCGGCCGGAGTGGCCGAGCGGTTCTAGGCGCTACAGTCTGGAGCCGCGCGACCGCTACGCTCGCAGGTTCGAATCCTGCCTCGGGCATGGATGTGTGTGATGTCCTTAGGTTAGTTAGGTTTAAGTAGTTCTAAGTTCTAGGGGACTGATGGCCTCAGAAGTTAAGTCCCATAGTGCTCAGAGCCATTTGAACCATTTAGTCACTGCAATAGCATTCTGTGTATTTCACACGTTTTGTACTTTCATCTCGCCATGAGCGCACATACAGTGTCTCATATGTCTAGTATATTTGCTTTATTGTCGCTTGTCTTCATCGGATTCGTTCTCACTCTCAAGAGTGTTTATTTTCTTTAATGCATTCCAGTGAACCGAATTCGAATATAAATTTTGGTCCGTTGGTTAAGTTACTTTAGTGGGCAGACGATGCGTACAATTTTTGAAATAAGTTTCATGTAAGAATAATTACCATGATCGTTAAATCTTGTTGTGTTCACCGCTAAACTCCTTGCGTAATTGGACTTTACTAGTATTTCAAAGAGATTTACACTAAGTGTATTGTTGTTGACTGCTTTTGGGCAATTTCCCTAAGTCACAAACTTGTAGAATGGTTCAAATGGCTCTGAGCACTACGGGACTTAGCTTCTGAGGTCATTAGTGCCCTAGAACTTAGAACTACTTAAACCTAACTAACCTAAGGACATCACACACATCCATGCCCGAGGCAGGATTCGAACCTGCGACCGTAGCGGTCGCGCGGCTCCAGACGGTAGCGCCTAGAACCGCTCGGCCACTCCGGCCGGCACAAACTTGTAGAATTATGAAGTGAATTTGTTGCTTTTGTGTTTTAAGACTATTTTGCTATACCAGGGGTGTATTAATTGTTTCCTTGATTTGTGAATATTTATTCCAAAAATAAATTTTGAGAATTGATGAATAACAATTATAAAACGTCCCCTTAGAAAAATTTATACAATGACTGTGCTTAAACTGACACACAATATTTTTTAGCGCAACGCAATCTGACTTTCAAAATTCCCTACAAAAGAATGGCCCTGACTAACATTAAACTATACCTTTCACAAATCACTTACCTCACAAAAATCTTCGCTGCTCAAGCTACTGCAATACAGCGAGCGCCACTACTGCCAGCTAAATAAAAGATTCAAACTATGGAAGGCGCTAACTACTGATAGGGATAGTTAGCAAATGAAAGATATTAATAGAGAACAAACAATGTATTTACCTTGATATCATCATATATATAGCAGTTCATGACAAATTACAAAACTCCGCCATCTCTCTCCCCACATCCACCACTGCTGGCGGCTCACCTCCAACTGCCCAACGCTATGCGCTGTTCACAGCCAGCTGCCTAACACTACAATGGCGAGTATTACAACAGTGCAAAGCAGCCACAGACTGCACACCGCACAGCCAGTGATTTTCTATACAGAGGTGGCGTTACCAATAAAAAAACCTAAACAGCCTACTTACATAGCCCCCATGCTCCCCACAAAAAATTTTACAAATTGGTTTGGGCAGTGCCCAATACAGATTTGAAAAAATTTTTCATAATTACAATAACAAAGAAATCAAATGCACACACTTATTGATACAATGTTGGTCAAAAGCTAAAATTTTCTCACAGTCCATAAAGACAGTCCTAATCGTTCATCACAGTAAAATATCAGTCTTTTTCTCAAAGTCTGAGCAGTAAAAGAAAATGCACACGGAAGTAGTGGATTTCCATGCAGTATTGAAGAAGTATTGTTGTCCTTCCAACGAAAAGACAGTGCTGACTCTACATGCAGACAGGTAATGGGCCACAACAGAGTAAACCCACAGCGGAGTCAGTCGAAATTTTGAAGAGTATTGGTGGGTAGGTCATCACAGAGCAGACCCACTGTAGTCCTGGTACAGATTACGGTATTGGTGGGCCACCAGAGGCGCAGACCCACTGCAGTCGTTGTAGAAATAATGGTACTGGTGAGTCAGCAAAGACGCAGACCCACTGTAGTCCTTGTAGAGATTACGGTACTGGTGGGCCACCAGAGGTGCAGACCCACTGCAGTCCTTGTAGAGATGGCCAGCAGCCATCTGTTGTGACTGTGCAGGTGCACAATCACCATTGAAGAGTCTTGCGGATAATATAGCAAGTCCATAACCACCACTTGTGCACTCACAAAGTTTTTGGAATTGTCCTTAGAACCAGCAATGCTGTTATCCAGTCCCTTGCTGAATTATTAACACACGTGCAAACACTATCAGTCCCTACTTCTCACATATTGTCCATATACTATGACCAACAAAAACGTGTGCAGTGAAATGTAACTTACAAGTTGCTTAATTTGATGAACTGGTGTCAATTACAATTTTATAACATAAGAACACAATAACAAAGGTACAAAACACATCAGTAAAGAACATAACAATACAGATAACATTTGTGGTAATAGGGGCTTTACAAAAGAATAGAAATAGACATATACGTCAGTGTTACAGGAATTATGACATGAGTACATACATAAAAGATCAGAATAAATTTTGAAACATCAACTTCACACATGAGCATTAAAAAACAGAACAGAATTAATAACGTCTAACATCTTTACAAAGTAAATAACATATTATAAATGCAAATTATATTTGAGGATAACAGTATTCCTCATCATAGTGAATGTAGCTTAGTACTAGAAGAGAAAAAAGTTCTATGAAACAGTACACAGAGACAGGAAGAAAACAAATACACATGGGTACACAAACACATAGTGGGAAAACACAAGGAAAGGACAGGGTTTCTTTTACTGCAGTATTTGGCAAACAAAACTTTCTTTACTTCTCGGAGATCTCCCTTCGTTCCTCATTATTTCCAAAAAGTCCTATCAATACCTGCTTTCTCTACTCTGTTCATATTTCTTTCAAAATAATTACGGATCATTGTACAATACTCATTTTGGCCCAAAACGTTTTCATATACCTTCAATGCATTTCTTTCCATTCATCACAACTAGTTACTTATATAGTCTACCCCCTCTTAATCTAACTTAAATCTACTGAGCTCAGATGCTAAACTAAGGGACGAGGCAATGCAGCAGCACATAAAACAATTAACGCAAACAGCAATGACAAAAAAGTGCAGATTTGCAAAGGAAGCAGCATTTTGGAAACTAGCGAAGCAATTGCAATATTACGACTAATATAAGGCAATGTGCAGCAAACAAGAAAAATAAATCTGGCTTAGCAGAGTAACACAAATTAAAATTCAGTAGCACTATGCCTGGCAAACAGCATAACTTATACCTAAACATGACAAAGTTCAAGCAGAAAAAGTATTACACTAAAAAATGGCCATGTCTAATACCTATGTCACATCTTAACACTAGAGTGATGCATCACAAAAACCTACTCTACGAAAAAAAATTACCAAGTAGTTGAAAAGAAAATTATGTATGCAGTTCCTGTTATTAGTCCCTTCTTATTGTTCTTTCCATTCCAAGAGCTCCTTTTTCGAAGAATGTGGGTCATAAAATAATTATTTAATAGATCTGTTGACAGAAAGTGTTCACATTAGCAAATGAATTTTTTTTATTTTATAAAACCCTTGCTGCAACACAGCTGGAAACTAGATATCAAATGAAATAAGCAACTATGAAAGGCAAAGCATAAAAATATCATTCAATAGTCATGTGACATTTCATAAGTTAGTAGAAATTCTCACAACTCTTGTAGAAAGACACTTGTCGTAATCAGGTGTGCAGATGTAAAAATATTTCTCGTCATTTCATTAGGCATTTCAGTAAATATCAGAAAGTACGATATGTTTCCATGTAATGAGCGTGTCCTATTTGCGATGCTTTCTACAAAGGAATGTCAGAAGCGAGGTTAATGACCTCTTTTTTTTTCTCCACCTGCGCCACACACTAATGGCTTTTTCTAAAGGCGGCTGGCACACCTGGCCGCTCACAACGAATTACTTCACGGTCACTTACCTTTCTTAACGAAATATTTACGACAGCAGTTTTCGCTACAGCGACAGTCTCATATAAAAAAAATTCACAGGTTGAGAATTTGGTTACAAATGTGTAGAAACAATATCTTATGAATATAACAGTGTCCAAAAAATTTTTG
This sequence comes from Schistocerca nitens, assembly GCF_023898315.1. Taxonomy (NCBI): domain Eukaryota; kingdom Metazoa; phylum Arthropoda; class Insecta; order Orthoptera; family Acrididae; genus Schistocerca; species Schistocerca nitens. Next base: position 257,306,567 of record NC_064618.1, read on the forward strand.
TCGGCATTGTAATACACGCACGCATTTACATACATTTCACAACTCTTAAAGTACGATCTTGGTTTCCAACAACCTTTTCCACAAATCAGAGTGCCCTAATCACTATTCATTAATCCTTACCTTATTATACATATACATATCATCGACACTTCTACAATATTTCATCATAACAGATAGGTAGCATAATCAAATTCCTCATATAGCATCAGCTTATTTATCATAAACATACCGCAACAGCGTAATACACATCGTCATCATAACATCATAAAACCTCAGCCAAATCTCAAAATCGTCGTAGCTTCCTGAATATTTTAAAACCTAAAAGAAAATTCTCTGCTCATTTCAAAAGTGTTATCTACCTCAAACGTACTTTAAAAATCGTGATCCCATACCAAATATATCATTCAAAGCTCTCATAGTATCACAATGGTTCTGAAAAAATATGAACAGTTCACAAAGTACTGACAAAATGCAGTTTCATACGTATGAAGTTATTCAACTGTGTAATTACGTAAACATCTGTCACTGACGTATTCAAAAAAAGCTTATCTCTCAGTTAAATGATCAGATAGCTGTGTAATTATGTGTTAGAGTAATATGGTACCGATGTGTAAAGTTGTGTAAGCAAATACCATATTAGCTAGGGCTCCTTGTGCGTGCCAAACACATGGTACACAAAGTAAGCATGTACCCCCCTGAGGATAAATGTAATTATACCCTCCGGTGTTACAAAAAAATGGCTCTGAGCACTATGGGACTCAACTGCTGAGGTCATTAGTCCCCTAGAACTTAGAACTAGTTAAACCTAACTAACCTAAGGACATCACAAACATCCATGCCCGAGGCAGGATTCGAACCTGCGACCGTAGCGGTCTTGCGGTTCTTGGCTGCAGCGCCTTTAACCGCACGGCCACTTCGGCCGGCCCGGTGTTACAAATTACAGCAATGGAATGACATGTATCACGGAAAACTTTCTTTGTAATTCAAAAATCTTGAAAAATAAATGGTTTAAGTACAAAATTGATCACTCAAATGCGTGTCCTGTAGCGCTAAATGTGCGTCTTGCTGTAAGATAATTCTGTGGAAGTGTCGTAGTTATCGTCCTCCGAAAGCTAAGTTCTGCAGAAGTCAATGTACTTACCTCATGATACACAAAAGTGAAATGCTTTGCGTATAGATATCTTAGTTATTACGCTAATTGCCGTGATGAGGAAAGTACTGTGTTGTAACGTATTGTTGTGCTACGGAAAAGGCTGTCTCCTTGTAGCTATACCACAAAAGTTACTACTAAAACATGTTTTACTTTCCAGAAGAATTCAGAAAAACTGTGCAGATATAAAACAGATACACCGCAAAAGCAACAAGGTGAATTGTGTCACACATTAGTAGCGTCGTGATATAGTTGTGTAGCTGTCAAATAAACTAACCACTGTGTCGCCTGGTATCTCTCAGAAAGCACCTTGAATCCATAATGTACTTGCAAGTAAACCAAAATGTTGCATTAAAAAAAAGCAGATTATCCTTCATTTAACGGTTTTACATGTGAAGGGTGGTGCAATCCTTTACACTTCATAGTACTCAGAGTTTGAACTTTAATGCAATTATCGTGCGGTATACGTCAGTAAAGAATACTGGAATTTTTCTCAAGGTTAGCGTCTATGTTATTTTTCTCGGAGCCAGCCGGCGCAGGTGTCTGCCTGCGGTGCGGGTCATTGTCTGTTTCTTTGTTGGAGCGCGTCGTTATTGGGATTAGGAGACCAAACTTCTACAAATTCGCCTTACCGAGAGGGCCCAGCTCTGTTATAATCCCGCCAGTTCTGATGAAATTCAGGTCTGTCGTTACGAATATATTGTCTGTCGTCATGTCGGTAGGTTCCGTAGTCTCTTCCTTGTCCGTCACGTGGTGGAGAATTTCTCCCTGAATCGTAACTGTGCGTCGAACTGTTGCGTCTGAAGTTATTCTGCCTCCCTTGATAATAATTGTTTTGGTACCCATATTGTCTGTTTCTATGATTGTCTCTGTCATAGTCATTACCGCGGAGAGGTGATCTTTCCCTGTAGTTATTACTACTCTGCCAACGGTTGTCATACGGATGGTGTCTGTTTCGGTCACGATTTGTGTTGTGAGAATAGCCTTGTCGTGTCCAGTTATTATTTCTTTCATCTCGGAAATGTGACGGATGTGACCTGTAATTGTTGTGCTCCTGTTTTCGCGTTCCGCGACTGTCAGTGTCAATTTCTAATTCTTGTAGGATTCCCCGAAAAGCTTCAATGTCGTCTTTGCAACGTCCTGCTAAAATAATATGTCGTAAATGTTCAGGCAATTTGAGTAAGCAAATGCGGATGATTTCTGAGGGGCTGTATGGGTTTGAAAGATACTGATTCTTATGCAACATGTCTTCAAAATATTTGACAAGACTGGAAAATTCAGATTGTTCAAAGTGTTTCAGCATCATGATGCTATGTTTTACTCGGTCTTGTGTAGCTTGAGACCAATATGCTGAGAGGAAGGCATGATAAAATTCTCCTTCACTGTGACAATCGTGAATGACCGATCGCATTCTTACAGCTGGTTCATTCTCCAAGTAGCCACACATAAATTCTAATATGTGCTCTAATGACCAGTTGGGAGGAAAACAATGAGAGAATTGATGGAGCCACGCTTGTGGATGAATGTCATTGCCAGAATTCTTAAACGTTTTGAATTTACGTGTAGTAATGAACAGCTTATAGTCAAAATCATCGTGTCGGCGAGTCGCATGTCGGTCATTGTTACGTCGTGTCGGCGGTTCCATCTCAAAATTCGGTGCACATTGCCAATTTCTTTCATAATTTCCGAAATGCGCTGTATTATTATTTTGTGGCAGTTCCGTATTTCTATGTCCCTCTTCCCGTATTGGGGCGCGAGTGTCCTCTGAAATACGTAATTCTTGTACTACTTGTGCCAACTGATCTTGCACTTCCCGGATTTCTCTTTTGTATTGTGTATTGATTTGATTTTGATTTTGTTTGAATTTTCTAATTTCTTCATACTCTTCAGTGTCAGTGAAGGCTACAGGTGTTGTGTCATTCAGATCATCATCTACCTTTGTAGATAAGTTAGTGAACTGATCTGAAAGTTCGGCTACTTTATCCGATAGTGAAATTATTTCCTCTGTATGCTTTTCTGAACCAAGTTTCAGAGTGTCCATTTGTGTTAAAATCGAATCTACTGTGTCCTTCAAGTTTTCCTGAGTTTTTGCAAGTTGCGTAACTGAATCGGTAGATGCAACTGAGTCAATTTTAGCCCACAAGATCTCATGATTTTCATGAACAATGGTTTGCAGTTCTTTTATGGCTGCTTCGTGATTCTGTAATGCATTTTCATGACGCGAAAAAATAGGTTGAAAATGCTCACAAATTTGAGTTTTTACGTCATTACAGACTTTTTGACATTTCGATTCAATGTTATGTAACTCAGTAGTTAAATCTTCACGTGTTTGTTCAAGTGTGGTGTCTAACTTTTTAAGATTTTGTTCCACTGTGTCTAACTTTTGAAGATTTTGTTCCATTGTGTCTAACTGTTGCTGTGTTTGTCTCTGGTATTGTTCCATTGTGTCTAATTTTTCAAGCTTTTGCTGTGTTTGTCTCTGGTATTGTTCCATTGTGTCTAACTTTTGAAGCTTTTGTTGTGTTTGTCCCATTTGTTGTATTAATTGTAATAACAATGCACTGGTGTCTGGAACATGTTCCTCAGTGCTTTTCGGCAGTGAATTTGCACCGGAAACATTCACATTTTGACAAGCAGAAAATGTGTCTTGACTTATTTGAGAAAACGGTGAGGATCCAAAACCTGAATCTACAGTATTTGCGAAATCGTGTCGTGTCATTTCGGATTCCTGAGCCGAGCTATTGCCGACCGATCGATCGATAATGCTTCCCTGCTCACTAATTGTTTCACTGCCTACGCCATTGTTTGCAGCCCGCTCCATTTCCCTATGCACAGTTACCAAATTACTACTTTGAACGTCTGTTAATTCATTACACAGTGGTGCTGGCAAGCTACTCTCGTCGTCACTATTATTTCTCAGTTTGCTTTGGAGCCTAGTGTTACGTTTTTCACACGCCATTATTGTCACAATATTTCACACGATAACACAGAAAAGCACAATTTGAAGAGCAAAAATAAGAGAACACATTAACATAACACTGAAAATAATATCTAGTTAATTGCAGCTGCGAAATACTTGGTGCAAATCTACATGCATGCCACAACTGTTTTACTGTACAACAATGAAAGACTGCAACTACAAAGGAGATTCTCTCTACAATTACGCGCTAGCAATAAACAAAATCTACACTAATTACACAAACTACAAGAAAAAAATCAGAAGATTCCAGTGAGGTATCCTAGGCTAAGGGTCGACATATAAAACGTCCCCTTAGAAAAATTTATACAATGACTGTGCTTAAACTGACACACAATATTTTTTAGCGCAACGCAATCTGACTTTCAAAATTCCCTACAAAAGAATGGCCCTGACTAACATTAAACTATACCTTTCACAAATCACTTACCTCACAAAAATCTTCGCTGCTCAAGCTACTGCAATACAGCGAGCGCCACTACTGCCAGCTAAATAAAAGATTCAAACTATGGAAGGCGCTAACTACTGATAGGGATAGTTAGCAAATGAAAGATATTAATAGAGAACAAACAATGTATTTACTTTTATATCATCATATATATAGCAGTTCATGACAAATTACAAAACTCCGCCATCTCTCTCCCCACATCCACCACTGCTGGCGGCTCACCTCCAACTGCCCAACGCTATGCGCTGTTCACAGCCAGCTGCCTAACACTACAATGGCGAGTATTACAACAATGCAAAGCAGCCACAGACTGCACACCGCACAGCCAGTGATTTTCTATACAGAGGTGGCGTTACCAATAAAAAAACCTAAACAGCCTACTTACACAATTTTATGAGTAGCAGCCCAGTCACGTTCTGCCACTCCCTCTAGCGTCGCATATCGATATAAAAAAATTTAAAGCTAACAGACCATTCACAGTGCTCAACTCCTAGTGGTACAGTCCACGTGCTGCTATATCTCGAACACTAGGGGTTTACTGTGGGGTTGCGTTCTATGGTGCAGTAGTACTTTCAGTGCTACTTGCGACTAAGGTAGTATATAAGTCGACGACACCATGTTTTCTCCAGTTTTATTTCAGCCCTGTTATCATACATGTTAAATCTGCCCTTATGATCGATCCACAGCGAGCAATTTGCGTTTTCACCAGTCACCCGAGATCGTGTCGATAAATGCACAGTCGATCCACCAGTATACAGAATGATTCAAACATATTGTTACGAACTTTCCGCGCAGGTTCCTTACACAGAACAAGAAAAAAAGCCCATATAGAGACTTAACCAAAAATCCTTCAGTTACTAGCAAAGACATGGAAAAAATTTCCACAACTAAAACATATGAGCTGTTCTAAATCCTCGTGCTACAGTTTATGCTAGACAGGGCTGGAATAGCAGGCGATTGCCTGGAAGATGCACTGGTCCTCTTACTACGTCTTACATGTGGTCTCTGCAGGGACTTTGCTCTCCAATGTTTGCACCTGAAAGCAAGAAGAAACATATGGTTTCTGAATGATGGGCCACTACCACATTTACTCATAGAGATGCACTTGCTGGCAGATGGATAGGTAGAGCAGAACCAGTTAGAAAGCCTCCACGTTCCTCCAGCCTCAGTCCTTTGTTTTGTCTCTGGTGGCACGCAAACAACTGACTTCAGCAGCTGACGATCTGTGTGCAGAAAATTTCCATCGACGTATCACGGAAGCCAGCGAAACTGTTCCACGCAGAGTGAGTATCTGAAACGATGTGACAGTCCATGATTCGACGGCTACAAGCATGCATGGGAGCTAGGGGAGGAAATTTTGAACTTAAACTATAACATTCTGGGATGATGACACAATCTGTCTTTAAATTGACCAGCCCTGCTACCCAGATGCAATTAAGCGTTGTGTAAAAAAACTGTCGTTACGAAGCGAACAGGTTTCCTTTATCTTTATGAAAGGTCGCTGTTGGATTCCTTTCATGTTTAATTTCTTAAATCTGTTGTCATTACGGCATAAATTCCTCTTCTAAATTTACTGTGGCGTTTCTGACTATCTGGGAGGAGACTGAGTAGTGGAACGTGTTACTTTTACATATAAACAAGAACGATCTGTCACACTACTACACTTTAAAACACAGTTTATATGTAATTCATGTCACACAGTCTCATACGGAACCTACATCCGCTTTCTTTTATATACTGTATATGATAAGATACTGTCATCCCCCTTCCGTTCTGTGTGAGAGGATGAATGAGCAAACGTATTTCTAGTTGCATGCTTGAGGGTAGCAGACAAGGCTGTCTGCTAGAGAACAGTAGGACCAACGTCGGAACAGGTAGCTACGCTTTCTAAAAGCAAAGAGGTTTCTACCCTTAGTATGGTCCTGTCCGTCCGTTGTCATGTTGGTATAGGAAGCTGCCCCTCTGGCTATTTCCGTTTGTATTTGTGAGCCACCCTCAGGAAGCACGCTCGGTAGTAGCGCAGGTCAGTCTGTCCGTGGCGAGCGTCTGAAGTGGTAAGATCTCCGGCTAAGCGCGTGTCTGCTAAGTCCGTAGGACAATGGATTTGTTAAGTTCAGCCTAACTGAAAATTTGATCACCTTTATTTCGGGTTTAGCTCTAAAATATCTAATGTTATCTTAAATTGCAGCGCAGTGTAATTGTCGTGTGAAGTTCAGATTATTTTCCGGTAGTTGTTATGTCACTACTTTGTGAGTAAAGTGGAACCACGTGTTGATCAGTAGCTCTAACTAAGATCAATCTTAAATGCAAATGCTTGTGTGATTATAACGTCTCGTCTTGACAATATTTTCAATATAGCAACTTTTCTTTATGTTCAACCCACGTGGGATGTACTTTGCGAGACCAGTACCACGTGCTAATATAACTGTTTGACCCGTCAGGTTAACAGTAAGACGTTAATAACCAGTTCGAGGTTTTTCTTTTGTAAATTGCTTTTCGATCTAATTTATTTTAATTATCAAAATTATTGTGGAGTTATACGCTTTGTGTAAACCAAGTTGACCACGTGAAGCATGTGGTGTAATCATCAAAGTAGCCCTCAGCTATTCTTTTCGCGAAGATTTCACAAAGAGTTAATATGAATTTAGTATACCAGTGTGTGGTAATTACATGACAGACAGGATTGTGCTACGAACGTAATTTCTGTGGGTGAAAATTTTAATCTGTTTGTAGTGGTTAACTTTCTCTTGCATGCGTTTCAACGTTCTTTGTGTGTTGTTTTATGAATGCAGTGTTGTATGCAGTCTCCCAATCTTGGCTCCATATTTGATGTGTTCCGTAAGATTGCAATCTCACATTTTCACAATCCTAAATAAGGCACCAGTTTAGTTAGGAATCAAGTGTAATATGCTGAAATTTCAATGATCAATCTTAAAATAAATTTCCAAATATAAACTGATTTCTTTCTTTTTATTTAAATTCTCTTTTTATATATATATATATATTACCGGTTGTTGTATGACTATTAAAAGATTATAATTAATGTTAGTCTGTTTGGGAATTTGGTAAACCTAGACTACATACCTGATAAAAAAAAACAGTTGCTTAGTAATGCAAGATTAACTTCCCCAGACAGCTCACAGCTTTTAACCCGCTTTTATTGGCTAGCAGTAACGCTAACATAGCAAAATCAAAGTAACAAACTTACAATTACAAGTGCTGTCCGCCCCCGGTAGCTGAGTGGTCAGCGCGACAGACTGTCAATCCTAAGGGCCCGACTGGGTCGGAGATTTTCTCCGCTCAGGGACTGGGTGTTGTGTTGTCCTCATCATCATCATTTCATCCCCATCGACGCGCAAGTCGCCGAAGTGGCGTCAAATCGAAAGACTTGCACCCGGCGAACGGTCTACCCGACGGGAGGCCCTAGTCACACGACATTTCATTACAAGTGCTGAAAACCGTGTTCTCAGATATTCTACTTTAATTTTATTACTTGCCGATAGCCAAACAAGGCTCCGCTGAATTGTGTAAGGGGCATTATGACTCCAGCTGTGGAGTTTCGATAGTAATCTGCACCTTATTCATTGTTAGTTAAATTTACAAAATACATGTCTAGCATATGTTCGTTCTTGAACTGTCTCTCAAATACAGGTACATCTACATCTACATTTCTCCGCAAGCCACCCAACGGTGTGTGGCGGAGGGCACTTTACGTGCACTGTACGTCGTGTTAGAAGGAGTACTTTCACAGGTTGTTCATTAGAGACAGATATGCTCCCATTCCTTATCGAGGTACAATACCAACGTGTGCTGTCGATTCTAATGTGTACCACCACAAAAAAGACCATTTTGTTGCCCTTTAACATTTAGAGAATCTGAGCCATAGTGCAAATTCAAGTGGTCTACAAGGCGTTCCACAATCAAAAAATCATGGAAATTCCGCTCGGTGTGTAGGAATGATGCTGTAGCATTTCATTTGGATGAATGTCTGGAAAAGAGTTGTCTTCGCACAACCATTTCTGAAACAGAAACTCAGCAATCATATAGTGAGAAACTGAAAAGATTGGGCGTTCGCGTAGCTGTTACGTTGTGTAGACAATGTGCATTATTAAGTGTGTGGGGCATCGGTAGCAAATTAAGATTCGATTTAATGTAGCTGATAAGAAGAAGGAAGACAGTAGTTTGATGTCCAGTTAAAGTTTTATTACAGATTCTTTAAATTCATTAATAAACAAAGAATTTTTGAGGATATGTTAATACGAACTTAATTTCTTGTTTTGATGTAAAAGTACGCAAAAATTTTCGAATCGCCCGTTTCGATCAGATATTTTGAGACTCCCATTTATTTCGTCCCATATGAAGTCAGGTGGGTGTAAATTTGTACATACTTCTAATTGCATTTCCGCAGACAGCCTGACTACAGTGGGTAATCAACCGCTGTGAAAAAGTTTCTCGATACGTGTCACGGCGTACAACCAGTGGCATTAAGACGACAGCAAATTGCCGGTTCTACTTATTAAGCCCTTCCGCCACCTCTCGCCCAGGGACCAGTTATTAGGAGACGCGCTCGCGGAGCTGCGCCTGTGCTGCACCTGCATACAAATGAAGGGCGACCGCCGAGCTAACGTAATGAAGCTGCCGTGTTGGGACACTCCTGAGGGAACAGCCTCTACCTGCCACGCAAATTTGCGACGTCGCGCCGCCGGCCAGCCAGATAACCCCTGGCGCCCGCCACATCGGGCTTAGGCGTCCCCAAATCCCTGCCACCGACGCAGCCCTATCCCTCTCCTTCACCCCATCCCTCTCTCCCCTAGTCGCACTCTGTTACCCAGTTCGGGGCGACACTTGCAAAGTTGGTCACTTCGTACCTTTACTTCTCAAGAACGCCTCAGGATCATGGTTATCAGTTTAACATTACACAACGTCCTAGATGCAAACTTACCGTGTTTTCCTCTAAACAGACAGTATCCACTTATGCGTTGGAACGTGCCTACACAAAAACACCATCGTACGATGCATAGTTCAAGAGATATGACATCATAACCACTGAGATTCGTGAAGAAATGCCGCATCATGCATGAAATTTCAACAAACTTACTCTTTACTAACGAGACACTCCTACAGTCGAGTCAGCGTGAGAAAATCATTGAAACCTGGCAGCGCTATTGACAGCTTTCAACTGCGAAGTACAGACTGCTGTTGACGAAAACCGTAGCCGTCTATAGAGGTATGAAGAGGCAGTGCCATAGAGACATTTACAAACTCGCGTTCTATATCTACATATACAGGATGGTCCATTGATAATGACTGGCCCAAATATCTCACGAAATAAACATCAAACGAAAAAACTACAAAGAACGAAACTCGTCTAGCTTGAAGGGGGAAACCAGATGGCACTGTGGTTGGCCCGCTAGATGGCGCTGTCATAGGTCAAACTGATATCAACTGCGTTTTTTAAAATAAGATCCCCCATTTTTATTATATATATTCGTGCAGTACATAAAGAAATATTTATGTTTTAGTTGGATCACTTTTTTCGCTTTATGATAGATGGCGCTGTAATAGTCACAAACGTATAAGTACGTGGTATCACGTAACATTCCGCCAGTGCGGACGGTCTTTGCTTCGTGATACATTACCCGTGTTAAAATGGACCGTTTACCAATTGCGGAGATGGTCGATATCGTGTTGATGTATGGACATCCAAGTGTCCGAACCGTTCGCCGGATAGCTACGTTATTTAAGGAAACAGGAAGTGTTCAGCCACATGTGAAACGTCAACCACGACCTGCAACAAGTGATGATGGCCAAGTGGGTGTTATAACTGCTGCCGCGGCTAATCCGCACATCAGTAGCAGACAAATTTGGCGAGAATCGGGAATCTCAAAAACGTCGGTGTTGAGAACGCTACATCAACATTGATTGCACCCGTACCATATTTCTATGCATCAGGAATTGCATGGCGCCTACTTTGAACGGCGTGTACAGTTCTGCCACTGGGCACAAAGGAAATTACGGGACGATGACAGATTTTTTGCACCCGTTCTATTTAGCGACGAAGCGTCATTCACCAACAACTGTAACGTAAATTGGCATAATATGCAGTATTGGGCAACGGAAAATCCACGATGGCCGCGATAAGTGGAACATCAGCGACCTTGGCGGGTTGATGTATGGTGCGGCATTATGGGAGGAAGGATAATTGGCCCCCATTTTATCGATGGCAATCTAAATTGTTCAGTGTATGCTGATTTCCTACGTAATGTTCTACCGATGTTACTACAAGATGTTTCACTGCATGACAGAATGGCGATGTATTTCCAACATGATGGATGTCCGGCACCTAGCTCGCGTGCGGTAGAAGCGGTATTGAATAGCATATATCATGACAGGTGGATTGGTCGTCGAAGCACCATCCCATGGCCCGCACGTTCACCGGATCTGACGTCCCCGGATTTCTTTCTGTGGGGAAAGTTGAAGGATATTTGCTATCGCGATCCACCGACAACGCCTGACAACATGCGTCAGCGCATTGTCAATCCACGTGCGAACATTACGGAAGGCGAACTACTCGCTGTTGAGAGGAATACCGTTACACGTATTGCCAAATGCATTGAGGTTGACGGACATAATTTTGAGCATTTATTGCATTAATGTGGTATTTACAGGTAATCTCGCTGTAACAGCATGCGTTGTCAGAAATGACAACTTCACAAAGGAGCATGTATCACATTGGAACAACCGAAATAAAATGTTCAAACTTACCTACGTTCTGTATTTTAATGTAAATAACCTATCTGTTGCCAGCTGTTCGTCTATAATTGTGAGAAATATGTTTGTGACTGTTACAGTAAGTTTCGTTTTTGTAGTTTTTTTGTTTGACGCTTATTTCGTGAGATATTTGGCCCTGCCACGATCAATGGACCACCCTGTATACTCTGCAAGCTACCATACAGCACGTGGAGTGGTGTACCCAGTACCATTGCTAGGCATTTCCTGTCCTGTTCCTCTCGTAAATAGAGCGAGAGGATAACGAGTGTCTATACACCTCCGTTCTAGCCCTAATATTTCTGATCCTATCTTCATGGTCCTTACGTGAAATCTACGTTGGAGGCAACAGAACCATTCTGCCGTCAGCGTCAAATGCCGGTTCTCTACATTTTTTCAATACTGCTCCTCGAAAACAACGTCGCATTCCCTCCAGTGATTCTCATTGGTCTTCCTTAAGTATCTCCGCAATACTTCAGTGTTATTCGAAGCTTCCGGTAACAGATCTAGCAGCCCACCTCTGAAATGACTCATGTCTTCGTTTAATCCTATCTGGTGCGGGTCCCAAACACACGAATTGTTTGCATTAGTCTTCTATATGCGGTCTCCTTCGCAGATAAACTACATTTTCCTAACATTCTCCCAATAAAAAGTCGATCAGTCACCGTCCCTAATACTATCCTTACATGCTCTTTCCATTTCATATTGCTTTGGAACGTTACGAATGTATACAGGGTGAGTCGCTAACTATTGCCACCAAGAATAACTCCGAAAGTATGATAGGAGATGAAAAGTTTGTTGGACAAAAGTTGCATGGGACAACTGGGGCCATAATATGACGTTGGTTTTTTGTTGCTAGGTGGGCTCGCTTCAGAGATATGAAGGTCAACTTTTTTTTTAATGGGATGCTATAGTTTGGTACCTATTTTCTGATAGCGGCTATCGAGACGAATCCAATGATGTGTGACAGTAAGGTCTTTGAAGGTCACAAAGGTGGTATGAACGTTCATTCACAGAAGGTGTTTGAAGTGATGACCACTGGTATCAATGCAGTGCTGCAAACTTCTTATCATTGATTGAGTGGTATTCCTTATCACATCCGCTCTTATCGAAGGACATGTTCTGACAATTCTCTCTCGCATATCTTCGGGTGTAGTTGGAACGTCTTTACAAACAATGGCTTTTACGAATCCCCACAAGAGGAAATCCAGAGGCATCAAGTCTGGCGAACGAGCCGGCCACGACACACCTCCTCCGCGTCCAACGCAAAGATTTGGGAATTTTCTCTGGAACTCGTTTCTAGTCAAAAACGTCCCGGACACCCATCGTGTTGATACCACATTTTGTTCCTTGTTCCTAAGGGTCTTCTTCCAATAACAGACCTAATGCTTATTGCAGGAATGTAGTGTACTTCCTACCATTAAGATTTCCTTCGATGAAAAGGGACCCATAATTCTGTCATCCAGAATCCCACACCATACTTTCACCGACCATGGTTTTTGGTGTGCAACTTGCCACAGCCAACATGGATTTTCAGTTGCCCAATAATGCATGTTATGCAAATTGACATTTCCATGGTTCGTGAATGTAGCCTCATTAGTAAGTAAAATCAAATTAATGAATGTGTCGTCCCTCTGAATCTGACGTTGAGTCCATTGGCAGAATTCAATGCTACTCATACAATCCGTACCAGTTAATTCTTGGTGGAGACTGATATGGAAACGATGATATTTATGGCGATGCAGAACACGAACAACACTACACTGATTCATCCAAGATTCCCTTGCCATTTGAAGAGAACTAACAGAAGGCTCTCGAACCACAGTGACAAGAATACCAATTTCCGTTTCCTCGTTAGCAACTTTTTGCCGGAGATGTTTCCGGTGCGTTAAAGATCCAGTTGTTCTCAATTTATCATACACATATTTAAATGTACGACGTGTAGGGTGAGCACTTGAGAATATCTTTCAGTGAACAAGTCTCTAGCTCTCACTTAATTTGGTTGGCACTCTCCGTAAATGAGAAGCATATCGACTTGTTCTTCGAAGGAATACATCATTCACATCGCTTGATTCCTATTAGTGTTGTATTGCGAAACCGTCTAATGGTGTTTACACGTCAATGGCTCGTTAGATGGACACACCGTATGCGGCGAATATTTACAATTTGCACGATATACGGAGATAGAATTGTCAGATCATGTGCTTCGTTAAGTGCCGAAGTGATGAATATCACTCAGTCCACGCTAAGAAGATTGCAGCACTGCACTGATACCAATGGTCTTCACTTCGTACACCTTCTGTAAATGGACTTTCATGCCACCTGTTTGACATGTGTTGACCTTCAAAGACCTTACTGCTACACATCATTGGATTCGTCTCGATAGCCGCAAATACAAAATAAGTATCTAACTATATCGTTCCATTAAAAAAAAAAAAAAAAAAAAAAAAAAAAAAAAAAAAAAGAGGAAGGCCGGCCGCGGTGGTCTAGCGGTTCTAGGCGCGCAGTCCGGAACCGCGTGACTGCTACGGTCGCAGGTTCGAATCCTGCCTCGGGCATGGATGTGTGTGATGTCCTTAGGTTGGTTAGGTTTAAGTAGTTCTAAGTTCTAGGGGACTGATGACCTCAGATGTTAAGACCCATAGTGCTCAGAGCCATTTGAACCATTTGAAGCATAACTTGGCAACCGATGAAGAGTTTTGTTAACTCGGGCGACGACTGATCCGTGACAGCTTTCTTTATTGTGTTTTGAACCACGTTGCTTTTACAAACAAACAGGACGACCATTAATTACACGTATTTCTTACAAAATTTGAGCCGATTCGCGCAAGTCTGAAACATATAACTGGCAAGCGTAAAAAAACTCACAAAAAACGTGACCTTTTTATCATGTAAAATCCGAATGAAAATTGTCTGTGGTTTGGCGTGAAATGTAAACCAGGCATGGCAACTCGACATCTCAACTTAGCTTCCAGTAATCTGTTTATGACGGTTCGTGAGGGCACTCTTCCCGTAACATCTGCCAGGATTTCAGATATTGTCACCCGCCTTATCTGTCGGAGCCAGAAAAACAATCTTCTTGTGATGTAATCCTTCTTGTCAGACTGGTGACAATCCGTCCCATCAACAGTAGTCGTGCAGAGAACGCGCTACAGCCAATTGTCTGAGCGATCTAGCGGTGTGACAATCCTACGCCCCTCACGCCAATTAGTGAATCTTTCTCAAAGTCTTAAAGATGTTGACAATCTGCATGTCCTCATGGCATACTTATTGCGGTCTTCACATTTTTTTTTCAGGCAGCGTCACGTACTCACACCTCCTTCCGTAGGTATGACTTTTTTTTTACGAAAATAAGTTTCCTTAAGGGTGGAATTTTAATCAGCACATCCCATACGTGTGGAAATATTCGATTATCAGTTTGATAGCGTTCAGTCAAGATGTTCATGGTGTAAAACTTCCCATTTTCGTCTGTGCAGTTATTATCTAATTTTAGCTGAATTTATCATATTTTAGCACTTTGGAATTCAGTTTCTTAATTTAATATTTGTTTTCTATCATGCCGTAGTTTATCTGGATCGCTCATTAACTTAGAGGTAAATCGTGCTTTAATTTGTTACATATCTGATTTACCTGTAACGTCCCCCCGCGTACCTCTATCGACAATCTTAAAAATTTATGACCGTGTAAGCATGTGCCTAAACAATTGGAATAAAATTTTGAAAAGGTTATCGTTCCGAAGATTCAATATAAAGTCGATAAATGAGGGGAGGTTAACAACAAGATGCCTTCTAGGACAACTTAATTACTGTAAAATTTTAGTATGGTTGTTCGAAAGGTTTCTGCTATCATTCACGTACTGTGCCAATGAGAAGGGGTACCACGTGGATCGGAACAGAATAATAAGAAATAATCATAGCTAAAAGAAATACGGTCGCCAGCCCAATTGGGCAAATTTTCTGTTCGGTAGGTGAATTAATGAGCCGAACAGTCAATGTCAAGAATTACTCGAACACGCGCGGCAACAGAGGGCTGCACGCACGTTAGCAAAAACAATTAAAACATTTACGTAGTAAAGAGAGAAAGAAAATAGTTTGCACTCGAAATATCATTAACTAATAGAGCCAAAATTTTGAAAACATACAAGATAACACTTACATTAATGGTTACTTACTGTTGTAAGTGACAATGGCGCTACCTCACAATAACGTCTACTATTTTCATATGAATTTTGGAAAATGGCAAAAAAAATTATTAAAAGAAACTCTATTGACTTCTGAACAGGGAAGTAGAAATTGATAATTACTGTATCAAAAGGTAATTATTATACTTTAGCACGACTGCAAGTCGAAATGTGAACCAGAAATTTACTAACAACAAATTACAATAATCACTGATATTTGCACTCACTCATTTATTCAAGTTAGTGCTTTTGTTCATAGTGCCAGGAATCATTTTAATTTGATTAGTTGATTTACTATTTGCAACAATTAGATCGCCTCAGATTAAAGTTCAAATTTAAAGTTAGTGAGACTGAAATTACTGAATGCTTTAAGTTCAAATCTTTAATCTAACTGAATCATTTAATTCATAAGCAAAATTAACTGGCACTGCAATTTTCATTTTTCATAAGCGGTACTCGGATTATTGTAACAATAGGACGTGACAGGAACCTACTTGGTGAATGATTTTAGGAGAATCACGGGTCAACAGTTCTGATTAAACTATGGTAATTATTCACTCGCAAAACACCACAAAGCTAACGCCGTTACAAAACTAGTTGACAATAAGCTGTGGTGCAGCAATCTTACTTCAGTCCATTCTGGCCGTGACGAAGTTGCTGACTACGATACTACTGCTGGCTCCTTTCCATGATAATTAGCGAGCACGGGAGTTATTGGCAATGATATTGGCGTGGCGGGTTCTTGATGTTGCTGCAGCCAATATTTCCACCAACCACGCTCATCACTTGCCACGTGCCGCTGAACAATCACTCCTCCAGTACAGTGCACGCCATCCATGCGTCCGCACTTCACCAAGTCTCACTGACCAGAGTTCTCTCTGTGTAGCGCGAGCTCTGACGTAACACCTTCCCGCGTCCAGAGACGCCGCTATTCCAACGATACTTATTCGTTGACAAAAACCTAACGTTTCCCTAACATTCCCTCAGCGATTACTCAGCGATATTTACATAATTGATTATGCAGCAAAATAAACAAATTAATTCATACATCGTGTACATATAAATTTACATAAAGATAAAAGCAAGTATATATACAATAATAAATGGTCAAAGAGCACATCGGCATGAGTTTCATACCCTTACACCTTAATTTAGCACCGGCAATGTAGTTAACAATGAGTTGTTGGGGTCATAAAAAATGGATGTTTATCAGTGTAACGAATAATGCGAGGTATTATAGAGTTTCTTTTCAAGCCGAAAAAAACACGTGTATACATGTTTTCTCCGTGAGCCAGGCAGATATCCTCATGAGATTCACCAGTCTAGCGAGAAAAAACGGCTATCCAGCTGTTAAAGATAAAGGTGGAAGCCTGCCAGCAGTGGGGCTTACTAAAGTCGGTGGAGCACGCTATCCATTCTACTCTTTGCCGGACTGAGACCCGCATCTGCCACAGTAAGGTCATCGGGCCGTAAAATTAAAGTCGCCGGCGTAAATCTGGCGCTCAGCGGACACGGCAGCCGCCCGTTGGTCTGCGCGATGGGGCTTTCTCAACACTGCTGGCGGCTTACCCCTGAGTGACGGTGTGTACCTGACCGATGCCCAATATCTTCGTTCTTAGTTTCCTGATTGCGATCAAACTCTCAGTTACTGACAGTGTGTTGTACCAGAATGAAAAATGTTCCCATCATAGCACAAGAAGACGGGAGTACATCTTGAGCACAGGTAGAGTTGTAAAAGAAGGGAACTAGTTTTTCGACTTATCTGGCAGAGTAAAAGATATTTAAATAAAAACATCTTGACATATTCGCGCTTTTTTAGTTGTTAGTATTAGTGCCTGTAATATGTAATATAATGCATACTGTCAAGCAAAGTAACATGTTACATAATATCCCCCAGGAAAAATTCCACCCCCAGAACCGTCATCATCCACTCCCCCCCACCCCCACCCCTTCCCTCCCTTTCAGATTCTGAATATTCTCCATGTTAAGGCCACGCTCCTTCAGTTCAAGGGACAACAAATGGAAAGACTCATGGTGTGATCAAAACTTCAGTCATACCTACAGGATGAATTGATACCCTTACGCCATTTATCCCGTTGCGGGTGCGACGAAAAAGAGCGTGTATCTCGTCCCTCACTGACACCGATGGCCACGTATTGACATTTCCAGAGCGATCTCCTTTGTGATGTCCCTGCTACTGATACGGTTCTCCCTGGTGCATTTACACCTGTTCTGGCTTGCTTGCCTACTCCCACGATTAATTATGGATTCCACATGGACTTTACTCCCGATGACACATTTCACCTTCTTACTGGTTCACCACCGCAAAAATCGCCTGAACTCAACGGTATTCCCAAGGATTTTACGTACACTTTCGGCCTCATATAGGTGACACCATTACGGCGCTGGTAAATGAGGAGATAAGGGGCGGGAGGTAGAGGGTGGGGTTGATTCCTGCTCGTTTCAAGGCTAGTAAAATCGTTCTTATTCCGAAAACACCGCACATCCAAAAGTTGATAAAGTCCGTCAGATCACACTTGTTAATTTCGATTACAAAACTGTCGCCCCGGCGGTTAATAGCCGTTTGTCGATATTGCATGACAAAATTATTGCTTTTCACCAAACCTGTGAGGCTGGGCGCATGACCCTGACTACTGTAGTCGCATGATAAGACATCGTCTCGGTGGCTGCAGCTACATATGTCTCTGGGGCCTTACTTTTAACGATTTTAATAAAGCAATTGACAAAGTCAGTCACAGCCTCTTGATGCGAGTCTAGACGCGACCGGTCTCAATCATACACTGTGTCAGGCATTATCCAGTATTTTTACTGGGATTCAAACGTCTGTCGTGGTGACTGGACCACTTACTCCACGGATTACAATCCGACGGGGCTTACCGCAGAGCAACGGTAGTTGCTCGCCACAAATCGTTGGGGATAACCGTGGATCACTGCCCTACTACACTACTGGACATTAAAATTGCTACACCAAGAAGAAGTGCAGATGATAAACGGGTATCCATTGCACAAATATATTACACTAGAAGAGACATGTGATTATTTTTTCACGCAATTTAGTTGCATAGATCCTGAGAAATCAGTACCCAGAACAACCACCTCTGGCCGTAATAACGGCCTTGATACGCCTGCACATTAAGTCAAACAGAGCTTGGATGGTGTGTTCAGGTACAGCTACCCATGCAGCTTCGATACCACAGTTCATCAAGTGTAATGACTGGCATACTGTGACGAGCCAGTTGCCCGGCCACCATTGACCAGACGTTTTCAATTGGTGAGAGATCTGGAGAAGTGCTGGTCAGGCCAGCAGTCGGTTCATTTTCTGCATCCAGAAGGGCCCGTAAACGACCTGCAACATGCGGTCGTGCATTATCCTGCCGAAATGTACGGTCTCGCAGGGATCGAATGAAGGGTAGAGCCACGGGTCATAACACATCTGAAATGTAACGTCCACTGTTCAAAGTACCGTCAATGCGAACAAGAGGTGACCGAGACGTGTAACCAATGGCACCCCATACCATCACGCCGTATGATACGCCAGTATGGCGATGACGAATACACGCTTCCAATGTACGTTCACCGCGAATAACGGATGCGACCATCATGATGCTGTAAACAGAACCTGGATTCATCCGAAAAAATGACGTTTTGCCATTCGTGCACCCAGGTTCGTCGTTGAGTACACCATCGCAGGCGCTCCTGTCTGTGATGCAGCGTCAAGGGTAACTACAGCCATGGTATCCGAGCTGATAGTCCATGCTGCTGCAAACGTCGTCGCACTGTTCATGCAGATGATTGTTGTCTTGCAAACGTCCCCATCTGTTGACTCAGGGATCGAGACGTGGCTGCACGATCCGTTACAGCCATGCGGATAAGATGCCTGTTATCTCGACTGCTAGTGATACGAGGCGGTTTGGATCCAGCACGGCGTTCCGTATTACCCTCCTTAACCCACCGATTAAATATTCTCCTAACAGTCATTGGATCTCGACCAACGCGAGCAGCTATGCCCCGATACAATAAACCGCAATCGCGATGGTCTACAATCCGACCTTTGGCCGGCCGAAGTAGCCGTGCGGTTAAAGGCGCTGCAGTCTGGAACCGCAAGACCGCTACGGTCGCAGGTTCGAATCCTGCCTCGGGCATGGATGTTTGTGATGTCCTTAGGTTAGTTAGGTTTAACTAGTTCTAAGTTCTAGGGGACTAATGACCTCAGCAGTTGAGTCCCATAGTGCTCAGAGCCATTTGAACCATTTGAATCCGACCTTTATCAAAGTCGGAAACGTGATGGTACGCATTTTACCTCCTTACAAGAGGCATCACAACAACGTTTCACCATACAACGCCGGTAAACTGCTATTTGTGTATAAGAAATCGGTTGGAAACTTGGACAAAAATTCCCGCTCCACGTCATGATGCAGTTATACGGTTTCATCCACCGTAGAAGTCATAGACTCCAGTTGTCTTTTTCCAAAGCTGTTTCAAAGAGGAAGACTGCACTGTAGTTCCTTCTCTAGATAGTCGCACAGATAACAAAATGGTAGATATCGAAATAGGTGACAGAGGGATAGAAAAACAGTTAAAATCGCTCAAAAGAGGAAAGGCCGCTGGACCTGATGGGATACCAGTTCGATTTTACACAGAGTACGCGAAGGAACTTGGCCCCTTTCTTGCAGCGGTGTACCGTAGATCTCTAGAACATCGTAGTGTTCCAAAAGATTGGAAAAGAGCACAGGTAAGCCCCGTTTTCAAGAAGGGATGTCGAACAGATGTGCAGAACTATAGACCTATATCTCTAACGTCAACCAGTTGTAGAATTTTGGAACACGTATTATGTTCGAGTATAATGACCTTTCTGGAGACTAGAAATCTACTCTGTAGGAATCATCATGGGTTTCGAAAAAGACGATCGCGTGAAACCCAGGTAGATGCCGTGTTTCTTGACTTCCGCAAGGCTTTGATACTGTTCCCCACAGTCGTTTAATAAGCAAAGTAAGAGCATATGGACTATCAGACCAATTGTGTGATTGGATTGAAGAGTTCATAGGCAACAGAACGCAGCATGTCATTCTCAATGGAGAAAAGTCTTCCGAAGTAAGAGTGATTTCAGATGTGCCGCAGGGGAGTGTTGTAGGACCGTTGCTATTCAAAATATATATAAATGACCTTGTGGATAACATCGGAAGTTCACTGAGGCTTTTTGTGGATGATGCTGTAGTATATCGAGAGGTTGTAACAATGGAAAATTGTACTGAAATGCAGGAGGATCTGCAACGAATTGATGCATGGGGCAGGGAATGGCAATTGGATCTCACTGTAGGCCAGTGTAACGTGCTTCAAATACATAGAAAGAAATATCCTTTATCATTTAGCTACAATAAAGCAGGTCAGCAACTGGAAGCAGTTAATTCCATAAATTATCTGGGAGTAGGCATTAGAAGTGATCTAAAATGGAATGATCATATAAAATTAATCGTCGTTAAAGCAGATGCCAGACTGAGATTCATTGGAAGAATCCTAAGGAAATGCAGTCCGAAAACAAAGGAGGTAGGTTACAGTACAGTTGTTCGACCACTGCTTGAGTACTGCTCACTGGTGTGGGATCCGTACCGGATAGGGTTGATAGAAGAGGTAGAGAAGATTCAACGGAGAGCAGCGCGCTTCGTTAAAGGATCATTTAATAATCGCGAAATCGTTACAGAGATGATAGATACACTCCAGTGGAAGACTGTGGAAGAGAGACGCTCAGTAACTCGATACAGGCTTTTGTTGAAGTTTCGAGAACATACCTTCACCGAGGAGTCAAGCAGTATATTGCTCCCTCCTACGTATCTCGCGAAGAGACCATGAGGATAAAATCAGAGAGATTAGAGCCCACACAGAGGCATACCGGCAACCTTTCTTTACGCGAACATTACAAGACTGGAATAGATGGGAGAACCGATAGAGGTACTCAAAGTACCCTCCGCCACACACCGTCAGGTGGCTTACGGAGTATAGATGTAGATGTAGATGAAATGGTAGCGAGTATCGAAGTAAAGGCTCCAGTATTGTTTATACGACTTAACGCTTTAACATGTACCCGAGCTACTCATTCCAATTCAAACTTAAAAATCGGCATGTACGCGAGATTTATGTTATAGTAAGTTTTCTGGGAGACCAAATTTTGTCAGTGACACAATTTGCACCAGATCTTTTCCTTCACACTGGGGAGTACAACGACCCCTCTCCCCTGTTGAAACGGCCGCGCCATTGATAAACTGCAAAACAATGTAGTTTCTCTTTAATCTTCATATCCTCACGATGGAAGTCGCCTCATCGTGATACAAGATATTCACAATCAGATCCCGACCAACGAACGCCTCCATCCCATTAGCCTTCGTCAGACGCGTCTTTGCGATACATGTCATCAACCTGATACATTACCACATAGGTTTGTCTCCTGTTGACGAGAACGCTGGCACCGGAGTCACCAACAACTGGTGTTCCTTACCCGATAAGTGAAACTGCTTTCTCGGTTGATCTTCGGTGTTCGAACTTTTCCGTTTTCCCTCGGACGAAGACTAATAGGTCTATGATTGCAATTCCCGGCGGGGTCAGGGATTTTCTCTGCCTCGTGATGACTGGGTGTTGTGTGATGTCCTTAGGTTAGTTAGGTTTAAATAGTTCTAAGTTCTAGGGGACTGATGGCCTCAGATGTTAAGTCCCATAGTGCTTAGAGCCATTTGAAACAATCTATGATTGCATGGTTCCTCGGACACTACGTCCGCTACGTAGTCGGGTGTGACTACGACCACGATCCCGTGTTTTGCCAATACTTGGTGAACGCGCATTGGAAATGCAGAGACTTACACGTTATCATGCTTAATTTGCAAATATGTTGCACCTTGTCTTCGATCGTCCTCGTTTTTTCCCTCTTGATTTCGAGCCTTCACTCTGTGCGTCCTTGCAACGGAAGCAATTTCTCTTCTGAATGAGATTTTCACTCTGCAGTGGAGTCAGCGCTGATATGAAACTTCCTGGCAGATTAGAGGTGAGTGCCGGACCGAGACCGAGCTCGGGAACTTTGCATTTCGCAGACTAGTGCTCTACCGTATGAGCTACCCAAACACGAGTCACGGCCCGTGCTCACAGTTTTACTTCCGACAGCACCTCTTCTCCTGCCTTCCAGACTTCACAGAAGCTCTGCTGTGGAACTTGCAGGACTAGCACTCCCGGAAGAAAGGATAACGCGGAGACATGGCTTTGCCACAGCCTGGAGGATGTTTCCAGAATGAGATTTTCACTCTGCAGCGGAGTGTGCGCTGATATGGAACTTCCTGCCGAATTAAAACTGCCCGCGAAAGGTAAAGGTCCCGAATGCGAGTCTGGGGCCAGCACGCCGTTTTAATCTGCCAAGAAGTTTCAGTTCGTACTTTTTGCACTCCTGGAATTGTAGAACTTATGAATATCAAGATTTTTCAAAGTAATGATAAAAAAAAGTTCCAGCACCGTATGAGGAACTAGCACAGACAGGTTGGGGGCAGGGGGAGGGAGGGGGGCATTGTGGCCAGGCTTCGGTATTCGACCCCTGCCCAACTTGTCTCCGTCTAGCCTGAAGCCTAATGTGTCCGTTGTTTCCCGTACTGAAAAAATTTTAAAAAGTAAATGTAGATGAAGAAAGAAAGAAAATATCTCAAAGAATGAAGAAATATTGGGCAGACAGAAGAGCAAAACACCTTTCATATAAGAATAGCCTCTAATAATTATATTACCTAAACATCATATTAAGTTATTGTCGAACCAAATTGTATTCATGTGTAACAACTTGTTTATAACTTTGTATTTTTTACTACAGTGGTCCAATGAAGGTCATAAAATAAATAATAATGAAATAGTTATGGCTAGTAATGCCCCGTTCCTGGTGAAAAAAAGAAAGAGAAAGCGGAAAAGCGCGTGCCAGCAAACCGAGACGTCGTGGGAACGAGTATTATATAAAAAAAAAGAAGACAGAGCGTTTGGCTGGAAACACTGACGTTGGAGGATCGAACCACGGCCGCGTCAATTTTGTTTGCTCTCCGCCTTTTATCCTCGCATTCTCCTCTCAATGATGTGGAGGTTTGCCAGAATTCAACATTCGAACATCATCTTTCCACTGGTCACTGCATGGAATCCCGTCATAGAAAAACTTCGTGTTTTGCATAGCCGGCTTCGTTCTCCATGCGAAGCTCATAGATCTGATATCGAAGAAGCCAGCTTTCACACGAATGGCGCTCGATACAGCACACAGACTTGTAGACAACAGCGTATGTGTAACGCCAGTGGGACATACCACGCATGTGCCAGCGGGTCTTAAATAAGTGAGCAGCGTGCCACTCCTGTCGGTATTCATCTCAAGATGGACAGAAGACTCTGCACCAAAATATCGTGGCAGCAAGTAAACGTTATAAATAGTGGCTCATGTGAAAACATGGTCTAAACAATTCCATATCTGAATAGTTTTACTGTATTAGTCCGCAGCTCGTGGTCGTGCGGTAGCGTTCTCGCTTCCCGCGCCCGGGTTCCCGGGTTCGATTCCCGCAGGGGTCAGGGATTTTCTCTGCCTCGTGATGACTGGGTGTTGTGTGATGTCCTTAGGTTACTTAGGTTTAAGTAGTTCTAAGTTCTAGGGGACTGATGACCATAGATGTTAAGTCCCATAGTGCTCAGAGCCATTTGAACCATTTTACTGTACAGGGTGATTCGAAAAGAATACCACAACTTTAAAAATGTGTATTTAATGAAAGAAACATAATATAACCTTCTGTTATACATCATTACAAAGAGTATTTAAAAAGGTTTTTTTTTTCACTCAAAAACAAGTTCAGAGATGTTCAATATGGCCCCCTCCAGACACTCGAGCAATATCAACCCGATACTCCAACTCGTTCCACACTCTCTGTAGCATATCAGGCGTAACAGTTTGGATAGCTGCTGTTATTTCTCGTTTCAAATCATCAATGATGGCTGGGAGAGGTGGCCGAAACACCATATCCTTAACATACCCCCATAAGAAAAAATCGCAGGGGGTAAGATCAGGGCTTCTTGGAGGCCAGTGATGAAGTGCTCTGTCACGGGCTGCCTGGCGGCCGATCCATCGCCTCGGGTAGTTGACGATAAGGTTTCATAACTAACCTTTCTCGTAGGACTCTCCATACAGTTGATTGTGGAATTTGCAACTCTCTGCTAGCTCTGCGAGTCGATTTTCCTGGGCTGCGAACAAATGCTTGCTGGATGCGTGCTACATTTTCATCACTCGTTCTTGGCCGTCCAGAACTTTTCCCTTTGCACAAACACCCATTCTCTGTAAACTGTTTATACCAACGTTTAATACACCACCTATCAGGAGGTTAAACACCATACTTCGTTCGAAATGCACGCTGAACAACTGTCGTCGATTCACTTCTGCCGTACTCAATAACACAAAAAGCTTTCTGTTGAGCGGTCGCCATCTTAGCATCAACTGACGCTGACGCCTAGTCAACAGCGCCTCAAGCGAACAAATGTACAACTAAATGAAACTTTATAGCTCCCTTAATTCGCCGACAGATAGTGCTTAGCTCTGCCTTTTGTCGTTGCAGAGTTTTAAATTCCTAAAGTTGTGGTATTCTTTTTGAATCACCCTGTATTATACCACTATCTTTGATTATAACAAGTCTGCATATCGCTCTGAACTGTGTACATGGAAACTTGTAAACAATATGTCGCTTTGTAACTATATGAAACAGAAAGAAGAGAACGATATATTACAAGAAGACGTATATCTTGAACATCGGGCTTATATGTAACGCTAATGCGTACTTAATATAAAGAAGCACTGTAATACGAAAATAGACTATTGTCTGTAATGAGACACTCGTTATCTATGCTGTAGGTTAAAGAAGTAGTATTCCCTTGAGGTGATATCTACTTTACTTAAAGCAAAAGTTAGTATCTGCATGTGTATACAGGGTGGGCCATTAATCGTGACCGGGCCAAATACCTCACGAAATAAGCAGCAAACGAAAACACTACAAAGAACGAAACTTGTCTAGCTAAAAGGGGGAAACCAATTGGCCCGCTAGATGGCGCTGCCATAGGTCAAACGGATATCAACTGCGTTTTTTAAAATAGGAACCACCATTTTTTGTTACACATTCGTGTAGTACCTTATATCCATGCAATTTAAATGACAGAACTCTTAAGTGAAAACCAGTGACATTAACGTGAAATCTGTTCATGCACCTGAAAACCGTTAAACATTTGTGACAGGAATAAGGGTACTAGCAGGCAATGTAATGTGTGAGAGAAATCTTGTGTCTGGCGTGCCATGCATAGTGCAATCGGGCAATTTCGCCGGTGTGAAGGCTTCACAGAAAAGAAAGCTCCACTTTACGTGGGTTCAGTCTCTTGAGCCGCTGGTAGTCTGTGGTTATGTTTGTAGATCAAGGGTGACCTTGAGCTTATCAACGTGAAACACCTAACGTGACCATTGTTTCAGCAGAACGCTTGCAGAACTTAGGGAAAAAACCTAGTTTTACTACTTACAATTTATTCAAAAACCACAACTGATAACAATACATTCATTGTATATAAATTCAATTAATCAACAATAGACTGCAGTTGCAGACGCATTGGTTTTATATTTGTCGGTGAAGGAAATCAGTTTCTAAATGTTGAGTCTAGTTTTCAAGTAGGAATGGAGCTTATCACATGATTTCTTGATATTAGTCTTGGTAATCAAAATGGCTTTCAAAATTGTGACACTTAACTGTGATTTGTAGCTTGTCAATATCTTATTCATTAGAGGAAAAACTATTTTGACAGGTGCGTTACTTCCAGGAAAACAAAAAATATTCAATAATTGTAGGAAATTTCGTACAAATGGTTCAAATGGCTCTGAGCGCTATGGGACTTAACATCTGAGGTCATCAGTCCCCTAGAACTTAGAACTACTTAAACCTAAGTAACCTAAGGACATCACACACATCTATGCCCGAGGCAGGATTCGGACCTGCGACCTTAGCAGACGCTCGGTTCCAGACGGAAGCGCCTAGAAGTGCTCGGCCACCACGGCAGGGGAACTTTCGTACAATTCAGACTGTTGTCACGGAAAAGTGTGAACAACCCCATCCAACGGTCTTCAGTAGCAACATTTTTTAGCGTTCCAGCTTGTATTTTTTCATCTGTCACGTAGTTGGAAATAGCGAAAACTCATCGAGTACCTATGCATTTTGGTCGCTACTAAGAAATCCTTGCGTAATCAGCATATCCGTTACGTTCTTTATTTCTTCCCAGGTAGGTACTTTTGCCGAAGTTGCCCATTCAAACACTTCTAAGCCTGCATTGAACTTAGAGCACTGTTTGAAGTATTCTTCGCTGCTCATGAAATTCAACCGCCATGTTTTCTACCCCATCATCAACAGCGTCAGTTCCTCGTAATTTTATTAGATTAAGTACCGTGTGAGGAAGAGAAAGCGACTGTCTCTACATGCCAAGTCATCTCAGAGACGCTTAATTTCCTCTGTAGGTTCTACAGTACACACGCATTGTGCTTTAGTTTTTAACACCGTTTGATGGAAAGTCGCTGCGTCAGCATGCGAAAAGTATAACGATAAGTCAGAGATGCAGTTTTCGAAAAATGTTTTTAAAATATTTGGGTATTCATTGATGCTCAGAAAACAGCTTTTAAAGGGCTGGATTTTTTTAAAACTCTGTCAAGCGTCAGCATTAACGCGAGCCATCAGCTGTAGCCCACCCAGTAGTTTCTGTTACTTCCTGTCACTGGAATCACAGAACTCTTTGAGAGCTTCCACTCGAAGGCTGTACATGTACAAAAAATTAGTACATTTTCGCAATGATGTATTCGAAGTCACAGGGAGATGGTCTGAAGCTGTTTCGATAGCGTTGTGAGCTATTTGGGCTCGACATCCAATCCCAATGATGTCCAATCCCAATGATGTATTCGAAGTCACAGGGAGACAATCTGAAGCTCTTTCGATGCATAGTACAATCGGGCAATTTCATCGATGTGGAGGCTTCACAGAAATGAAAGCTCTACTTTACGTGGGTTCAGTCCCTTGAAAGGTTTTCTATTTTTTCCTCCAAATCGCTTTTAGTATTATCTGCCCAGGATGCCACAATTTTCTATTTTAAATCATTGCACTGTAATTCCTCCCTCAAATAACCGACAGCAATATCCAGTTTTCCATCAGGCTGCTCTCGGAACTCTAAAACCTTGACTTTCGCATTTTTACAAGATAAAAAAATACCTAATCAAAACAGAGAATAATTTTACTTAGCCATGACGTGTGAGCATCCGTCAATAAAGATACACAGTGGTTTTCACCAAGATACTCTTTCCATTCATCCATCACCATAGGCGCCAGCACATTTACAACAATAGCCTGGGATTTTGTACGAGTACATCTAAATTTATTCTCAAATTATGTGAGCGAAAGCTGTGGTTTTCTTGAAATATGTGATACGCCCATTCACCTTCCGCTGCAGCTACATCCAAATCCTTTGAAGACGGCAGACCGGTTCTTACGAAAAAAAAGCAACCATTGACGAGCTGGAAGCAGTAGCTTGATTAGAAAGCCTGTGTTTTTAAATGTTTCTCGATATCTTTGGCACCACCATGACCAGACTAAAATCAGTACGACACTTTTTACACGAATATCTGATGCAACACTCCTGTATTTCACAAATGGATACTTAACTTTGCAAAGTAATATTAAAGGTAAACTTACATTTACGCATTTTTCTAATGTTGCAAACACGGAAACGTTTGAATGAACTGTTTGAGCACGTGCGCCCCAACATTCCAGTACGAACTAAAACTAAACAATGTTACCGCACGTTAAGTTCGCACTCGCGCGATGTGATTGTTGGCTGAGATGAGGGGCAGCATCTGTCTCGCTCTAGCATGTGACTCGGTCTCTATTCTCCACGCCACCCTCGCTGCCGCCGTCACCCGTGCGTTTCGATCGTAATGAGCATAGGCAGGTACGGTGTACGTCTAATCTATTATCATTTGGTCTTTCTGCAAAATTGGGACACTTTTTGCCGGTCTGGAGACAACAGGACAGACGCCTGTAAGCGGGACTGTCCCTCCCAAAGCGGGACGTATGGTCACGTTAGGAATACCATACTTGATTGTCTGAGTGTGTGCCGCGCACGCAGAATCTTTAAAGGCATTCAAATGATACGAGTAGAATAAACACGTAAATTGGAGTGACGTGGACGCTTACTGTACCTGTTGTGAGCCTTACTAAATTTAAACCAGATTGGGTGTACAATGAGGTTATAAACAAAGAAATATAACTTCCGCTACAACATAAAACAAAACATGAAAAATCAACTTTATATCGATGTCTCCATAATAATAATAATAATAATAATGGTTCAAATGGCTCTCAGCACTATGGGACTTAACATATATGGTCATCAGTCCCCTAGAACTTAGAACTACTTGAACCTAACTAACCTAAGGACATAACACACATCCTTGCCCGAGGCAGGATTCGAACCTGCGACCGTAGTGGTCACGCGGTTCCAGACTGAAGCGCCTAGAACCGCACGGCCACATCGGCCGGCCTAATAATAATAACGCACGAACCTCCTAATTAGTGGTGGGCAGGAAATCGCGTATCTGTTAGAAATCACAGTGACTGAGAAGTCACAGATATCACAGTAGCAACTTTACAGAATCTAACTGTGATTTCAGTCACAGTTAGCAATCGCAATAAGTATTTCACATTCAAAGACGTGAGCCATCTATTGGTCGAATTTAGCACTGCTTTCTGCGATTTCAGTGACAAGTCGCAACTAAGAGTCGCAAGTAGCAACTAAACAGCGCAGTTAACAGTGCCATCTGTTGGCCAAAGTTCGTACTACGTCCATCTCTGCGATACGGTATCGAGTCTAACTGCGATTTCCGTGACAAGTCGCAACTAAGAGTCGCAAGTAGCAACTAGAAAGCGCGGTTAACAGTGCCATCTGTGGGTCAAAGTTCGTACTACGCCCATCTCTGCGATACACTATTGAGTCCAACTGCGATTTCCGTGACAAATCGCAACTAAGAGTCGCAAGTAGCAACTAAAAAGCGCAGTTAGCACTCCCATCTGTTGAGCAAAGTTCATACTACGCTATTCGCTACCGAGTCAAACTGCGATTTCTGTGACAAATCGCAACTAAGAGTCGCAAGTAGCAACTAAAAAGCGCAGTTAACATACTTTTCTTAGTGTCATCTGTTGACCGACGTACGTACTTCGTTATGAGAGCCTTGTGCCTCACGAGATCGATGTGCTGTGTGTGCATATGAAGGGCTTATTTCAATAATGGTACAAGTCCATTTTTGTTCATTTTGAGATACAGAGTCGTAAAGTTAAATGAGCGCTGAAAAATCTGCAGTTGAGATACCAGAAATATTCAAGCATATGGCTTCTTGCTAGAGATGAACCTTTATTTATGTTTGTTTGGATCACTAATTTCAGAAGCATTATAGACAGAAAAGTGGAGGTAATGGACTTGTACCACTATTGAAATAAGCCTTTCATATTATATGACGACATGCACATTCAGCATCAGTTATAGTTGGTCAAATACTGCTGTGACTCTGAATGTATTATATTAATAAGAAGCAACATTGCCCTTTTCTCCTGAAAATATCAAGTAACGTAACAAAAGTGTTTGATTCTGCTTCCAATATGACAGGACTTTGCAATGTTAACACAGCAGAACTCAGACATCTGTATAAGTGTAGAGAAATGAAAACAGTCATATGAATGCCTCACTTTTGTTCCGACACAGTTCAAGACTCGGGAGAAAAGTTTTACACCTGGTGTTCTACATGGCAACTTCACACACAAGAACTTTTTGCCGACACTACTACCACCTACGTAAGTAAGCTTTTCCTGTGTTACTTTCAAGTAATGCACTTAAGCTATTCCTGATTTAACTGGAAGATCTGTACTTCCCACTTTCATATCAACAGCCTCAAAATGCATATTGTAGACTTCGGGATATGTTACAGGTCAGTGTCACACCAAGATTGTGGAGAAAGGGGGGGGGGGCGGCATGTCGCTCGCTCTCCAACAAGTGTTTACCAATAAGTTAGTGGCGGAAAATTATGGGTATAGGACGGCTTAAACATGTGGAAAATGAGATTTTTATTATTCACTCACTGTATTTGACATTTATTATTCCTTTAAAATCGCACAACAACTTCAATAAAACACAGTTTAATCATTCACACACTTATTTCACAATTATTTCACTTTTAAACTGCAAATCCTCTAAGAGCTGTCTTGAATCTTCACGAGTCTCTCCCAACAGCCTTGATGTGGGTAGATACGTACAGCAACCAGTAATCAGAGTCAGAACTGTGTCTGCAAAAACACAAGGATTATTAAACAATTTTTGCTGTCATTAATTACTAGCAATATAATTGACAGAGTAGATTGCTAATATTTGCTATAATGAATATCACATTTGCAAGAACGATCTCACTGAAGTAATTAAGTCCATCGAAACGCTTAGAAACTAACCTCTCGTCTGACGAAAACGGTCTAAAGACGCAGTGGCAATTTCTTCAGGACTGTTGACAATGATATTTTGAGTTATCACTTTACTGAGTGACTGAAATGTAGTTCAGGTACCTGTGAACATAACAATATGTTAGAATTCATTTTCTAAATACGAACTATTACGGTACTGTACGGCTACTTACATATTAATTACACTATTAATATTTTCACAGTTGTTTCTTTAATACAAAATTAAAGCCAACGGAAGAAAAAACGTAAAACATACTTGCCAATGACAGGTTTGTTGCGAAGCAATTTTCTGTGTTGACAGATGTAACTTTTTCATACAGTGGTAAGTCGCAGAAATCGTAGGAGTCACAGAAATCGCAGAAGTAGCAGAAGTCGCAGAAGTAGCAGAAATCGCAGAAGTCACAGAAGTAGCAGAAATCGCAGAAGTCACAGAAGTAGCAGAAGTCGCAGAAATCGCAGAAATAGCAGTGGCGGAGGGATACACGACCTATGTTCCTTAACTGCGACTCTTAACTGCGACAAATCGCAGTTAAGAATAACAGATACTGAAAAGTAACATTCACAGAAATCACTGATATCGGAAAATCGCAGTTTAGCCCATCACTACTCCTAATACTGTATGTATTTGTTATATGACCTACGTCTCTCTAGTCTGGATAACTTTGTGTTTGTAATAATAGCATTCATAATAGGACAACCACTACGAGTTGTGCCGTGGCGTTCGGATCCTACTGTACTATTCTTCCATGAAACCAGACCCCCGCTCAACACCTGATGCCTCCACGAGTGACAGCCCGGCTGATCTGTGATGCCTTGGCCCACTCCAACCAGAAATCTCAAAACCTGGATCCTATCCCGGTTGGTACCGTCCGACAACCAACGACGTAACCTAGACTTGTCCATGGGTTCAATTCGTTAAATGTTGAAAATGTGTTAGCCAAATTATTTCAAGTTATTTTTTAAATTAACAATTACACCAGTATTCAATATTCAAGAAATAAAAATTTTTTTCCTCTGCATCATTTATGTCAGTGCAATACTCAGAGTGAAAAATAACGAGATCTATGAACTATGAAGATCTTAGTTTATGTTAATTACAGAAATCCATTTGTATATATGCACAGAATGTAGTATGTATTGAACGATTTAAATATAAGATGAAGTAAGAACGCTGATTATGAATACGATGAATACGATAAAACTCTAACAATAATGGGCAATAACAACGAACTCCCGTACCTGAGCGTGTATATCGAGTGACTACTCGTTGAATGGCATCGTCAAATCGACAAGATGAATTGTGCCAACGCCTTTCAAGGGGTCTGTATAACAGAACATTACAAAAGAACATCCACAACGATAGATTTGAGATAATGCTGTAATTATCTGTCAGTGACCTCTCTCTATACTATCTGGATGTTCTTAGAGCTTGGAAAATCGATTTTTCTGCCGATTCTTGTCATCCGCATAGTCCGCCATGTTGTTTTTAGGCAATGAAGTTTTCAGAAGTCTGTAGGTTATAAACGTATTTTTATTTATTTCTGGCTTATAACTCTGTATCAACATGCGATGAATCGATGATGTGGGAGCAGAATTGAAAAGTATTTTCATTATACGTATTCGTGACATTTCGTGGCAGCTATGTTGTAATTAGGCAAGAAACGAAATACGAGAATCTTTGGCCACTACCATATTACTGATGTCGGTAGTATAAGCATAACCTGTGTTATCTTTTCATTACGAATTTGTTTTAAAAAACAATTGCTGGGTCTGGCTCAGCGTCATTTGTCTTTTTCTGTCTGGTGCCTCTCCCCTCTACACAAAAAGCAGAGGCGGTAGTAATATCCACGACACTATGCTCTAGCCACAAGATGTTAAAATGAACTACGTGAACAAACTTCAACCCAATATTATCGATACTACGTATAAAAGGACTGTATCGTGTAAAAATGACGATAATTATTTCATTATTTCTGTAATAATTTAATTTTTGTGTGAATTACAATTATTATCAGAGAACTACACTCATGGGCAACGACTTTTTTTTTGTTATCTGTGATGATTGTGGTTCAGTTGTGCTTCCTGTGCTAACCGAAGTACTTTTCGGACGTGAGACGTGTGAGGTCTGTAAAGAGAAAACTTGTAACTATATATTGTTAATTATTATTTGAAAATTAGAGTCGCTATTGTCTACACGTGGATTTGTATGTATTTCAATTGTAATCCAATCTGTTTAATGTTTTTAAGTGTTAATTTTCAGCTCCGGAATCAGGAGCGCAGTCATTAGCGTTAGTAACTTACAGCGGAGTTTACTAGTAGCTGGTATAAAATATATGTCGGTATTTATCATTGAAAATGATTTTAAATGCTAAAGAACAGAGATAAAAGGCTGAAACAGTTTTATCTATATATATTACCTTGATAACATAAATCGAGAAGAACAGTAGACAGATTGACTATCGTCTGTCTGCCGCCATCTTAGCAAAAATATCTCCGCGGCAGTTTAGAATCGAGAATTTTAACAAACATAAATGTTTTTAGAAATAGATGTATGGAAATAAATGTGCACCGGTGGTCCAGAATCTACTTTAAAAGACAGATTTCAACTCAGATTGAATCTTTAAAAATAGTGCTCACAGCGCGTTACGTAATATCAATTTCTTATTTGCTGATGTATGAAGCCTAGTTATTTCGGACGATTTACATGAAACATTTTAATAGGAGAC
Source organism: Schistocerca nitens (assembly GCF_023898315.1). NCBI lineage: Eukaryota > Metazoa > Arthropoda > Insecta > Orthoptera > Acrididae > Schistocerca > Schistocerca nitens. Next base: position 257,340,391 of record NC_064618.1, read on the forward strand.
ATACGTCAGTGTTGTGCGCGGGTAGTATTTTGTGACTAAATGTTCCTTTTGCTAGAGAAAAGGGCTTCCATGTTGAGCAACAGTTGTGTAAAATCTGATAAATGAATGCAATTCAGTGCCACTCACACGACTTTACAGACAACATTTCTACACAACGTCAAGTGGAGATTTCTTTAGCAGAGTGACAAAGATTAGCTGGGATAATCATATTTGAGGGCAAACGAAATGTTACGCTGACAGCAGGTAACTGGTTTTATATTTTTTTGTCTACCTGAAATATCATTTGTAAGTAATTAAAGTCACGAAATACTATAAACCGGTTCCGCCACACGGTCTTGTTTTATCTCTGTATAACTTAGATTAACTACGTATGATTTAATGCTGCAGTGCCTTTACGTTCATTATTCCTTGTGCTAACCCGATTTTAAATGTTTTTGCAGCTTTGTAACGGTGAGCGACAAACGGAGTTTTGAGTTAATAATACAGTAAGGCTATTGAAGGCCGTCATTGTTGCAGCATTGAATACGTATTGCAAGGTCAACAAAAGAACCTGTGTTTGTACTCGATTCGTTTTATGGAGTCCAATACTTTAAAGAGTCATGCAACGCACGTACTGGACTGAAGTACTGATATTCCTTCCCACGGCCATGCAACACCGTGTTAGTAACGAAGCAAGAAATTATTGATTATGCTGATTCTCTCATCTGCTTCCATCCAGTTTTTTCTCGCTAGCTAATTAAAGCAAATAACTTTCAGTATTTCACTAGAGAGGCGGAGGAATCACAGGGCGACCCAAGGAAAATTGTTCGAGAAACGTAGCGTATTTTCCACTGTAGACTGTAGGATTAATTCTGCTCAAACTATTGTTAACGGCTACGCATAATCTTATTTAACGAAGTAACAGCATTTGACAAGCACTAGTGATGGGCTAAACTGCGACTTTCCGATATCAGTGATTTCAGTGAATGCTACTTTTCAGTATCTGTTATTCTTAACTGCGATTTGTCGCAGTTAAGAGTCGCAGTTAAGGAACATAGGTCGTGTATCCCTCCGCCACTGCTATTTCTGCGATTTCTGCTACTTCCGCGACTTCTGCTACTTCTGTGACTTCTGCTACTTCTGTGACTTCTGCGATTTCTGCTACTTCTGCGATTTCTGCTACTTCTGCGATTTCTGCTACTTCTGCGATTTCTGTGACTTCTGCGATTTCTGTGACTCCTGCGATTTCTGCGACTTACCACCATATGAAAAAGTTACATCTGTCAACACAGAAAATTGCATCGCAACAAACATGTCATTGGCAAGTATGTTTTACGTTTTTTCTTCCGTTGGCTTTAATTTTGTATTAAAGAAACAACTGTGAAAATATTAATAGTGTAATTAATATGTAAGTAGCCGTACAGTACCGTAATAGTTCGTATTTAGAAAATGAATTCTAACATATTGTTATGTTCACAGGCACTTGAACTACATTTCAGTCACTCAGTAAAGTGATAACTCAAAATATCATTGTCAGCAGATCTGAAGAAATTTGCCACTGCGTCTTTAGACCGTTTTCGTCAGACGAGAGGTTAGTTTCTAAGCGTTTCGATGGACTTAATTACTTCAGTGAGATCGTTCTTGAAAATGTGACATTCATTATAGCAAATATTAGCAATCTACTCTGTCAATTATATTGCTAGTAATTAGTGACAGCAAAAATTGTTTAATAATCCTTGTGTTTTTGCAGACGCAGTTCTGACTCTGATTACTGGTTGCTGTACGTATCTATCCACATCAAGGCTGTTGAGAGAGATTCGTGAAAATTCAAGACAGCTCTTAGAGGATTTGCTGTTTAAAAGTGAAATAATTGTGAAATAAGTGTGTGAATGATTAAATTGTGTTTTATTGAAGTTGTTGTGCGATTTTAAAGGCATAATAAATGTTAAATACAGTGAGTGAATAATAAAAATCTCATTTTCCACATGTTAAGCCGTCCAATACCCGTAATTTTCCGCCACTTACTTATTGGTAAACACTTGTTGGAGAGTGACATTCCGCCCCTCCCCCCCCCCCTTTCTCCACAATCTTGGTGTGACACTGACCTGTAACATATCCTGAAGTCTACAATATGCATTTTGAGGCTTTTGATGTGAAAGTGGGAAGTACAGATCTTCCAGTTAAATCGGGAATAGCTTAAGTGCATTATTTGAAAGTAACACAGGAAAAGCTTACTTATGTAGGTGGTAGTAGTGTCGGCAAAAAGTTCTTGTGTGTGAAGTTGCCATGTAGAACACCAGGTGTAAAACTTTTCTCCCGAGTCTTGAACTGTGTCGGAACAAAAGTGAGGCATTCATATGACTGTTTTCATTTCACTACACTTATACAGGTGTCTGAGTTATGCTGTGTTAACATTACAAAGTCCTGTAGGCATGTGGAGTATTAACCAAAACTGTCATATTGGAAGCAGAATCAAACACATTTGTTACGTTACTTGATATTTTCAGGAGAAAAAGGCAATGTTGCTTCTTATTAATATAATACATTCAGAGTCACAGCAGTATTTGACCAACCATAACTGATGCTGAATGTGCATGTCGTCATATAATATGAAAGGCTTATTTGAATAGTGGTACAAGTCCATTACCTCCACTTTTCTGTCTATAATGCTTCTGAAATTAATGATCCAAGCAAACATAAATAAAGGTTCGTCTCTAGCAAGAAGCCATATGCTTGAATAATTCTGGTATCTCAACTGCAGATTTTTCAGCGCTCATTTAACTTTACGACTCTGTATCTCAAAATGAACAAAAATGGACTTGTACCACTATTGAAATAAGCCCTTCATATGCACAAATAGCACATCGATCTCGTGAGGCACAAGGCTCTCATTACGAAGTACGTCCGTCGGTCAACAGATGGCACTAGGAAAAGTATGTTAACTGCGCTTTTTAGTTGCTACTTGCGACTCTTAGTTGCGATTTGTCACAGAAATCGCAGTTTGACTCGGTAGCGAATAGCGTAGTATGAACTTTGCTCAACAGATGGCAGTGCTAACTGCGCTTTTTAGTTGCTACTTGCGACTCTTAGTTGCGACTTGTCACGGAAATCGCAGTTTGGCTCAATAGTGTATCGCAGAGATGGGCGTAGTACGAACTTTGACCCACAGATGGCACTGTTAACCGCGCTTTCTAGTTGCTACTTGCGACTCTTAGTTGCGACTTGTCACGGAAATCGCAGAAAGCAGTGCTAAATTCGACCAATAGATGGCTCACGTCTTTGAATGTGAAATACTACTTGCGACTGCTAACTGTGACTGAAATCGCAGTTAGATTCTGTAAAGTTGCTACTGTGATATCTGTGACTTCTCAGTCACTGTGATTTCTAACAGATACGCGATTTCCTGCCCACCACTAACAAGCACGAACCTCAGCACTTTCGATAGGTCCGAAATTATCCCTGCGTCACAGTGAACAACTGGTGTGATAAATCTGCATTACATAATTTCATTTATTGTGAGCTGCATTTAGTGATGTGATAGACCCTCTCCCTTGCAAGTGATAATTTATGTTTCAAAAAGTATTCTTCAGTCATCATCCATATACAGCTGTCCCCATCGTAATACACAAATAGATATTTATGTCTTTACTCGGCATTATCTCCCCTTTTCCGGCATTTACGGTCAGTTGACACGAACCGTGGTGCTGTAGGAGCTCAGAAACGAGTATCGTAATTACCAGCGAGCCGAGATATTTAATGAACTTAATTTCCACTTAGTACTCAAACAAATCCTTGGCTACTCATCTGTGAGTTACGAAGTAAACCTACTACTGAACAAGTTTGTAGGTAATAAAACATCCTTCTTAATAGAAAGATCGGTCGGAGAAGTCTGTCTCGTCGACTCTTAGACAACTTAGAAGTGCATTAAAAGCTGTTCGTTATTGCTCCCAGCCGTCGGAAGGTAATGAAAAGAGCCTGCAATTCAGGAACTTTGTATTGGTGTAGCTTGTTTACCTTGGCGCTAACTCCGGTAAAAGATCTGAACTACTAGAGCGATAGTTTATTCCTTTTTTGCCTTGTCTTCAGTAAAATAAGAAATCAATGTAGAATAAGAAGCAAATGTTTCTTCAACATCCATAGCACTGAAGCGCCAATTTCTATCTGCAGTAACAACTTGCTAACAGCTACTTACATGAGACATATTTTAAAAAGATTTCATGTATTCCTATAAGAGAGTAACATCCATGTTAGGCATTCGTATAACAAGATTTATTTAATATCAGCTTTGTGTGAAAAGAACCATTACCGGTATTTTGTTTCTATTATGTGAACTTTGTCTTGCAGCAAGTATGAAGTTATTTGTATTTGGCACTTAATTTGATTTTTTAATGCGCGATTAAATACAGTGTGTTTATGGTTACTCAAAAGTAACATTTAATTGTGAACAACGTGAATAACTTACAGAAGTGTTTGATACAGTACATCTTCAAGTTTTATTTCCGTCTAACACTGTTAGTTCCGAACGTTCCCGCTAGGTGGCATGCGCAGGAGAGTTACTCCAACAGTCATCATGGAGTCGTAAAAACTGAAGAGAGTGTGCACGGTGTCGTTTATGGTTTCATGAAACCAAATCCTCTGCTACTATTCTATGACAACTCAACACTATGTATCGCAATTCATGACCACAAAGACAAGCTGCAACGGATAACATAAGCTTTACCACCAGACATCAATACTTGCTTCATAGGATTTGGCAAGAAATCCGAACGGACATATTTCGCGTTACAGAAGGTAGCCACACTGAACATTTGTAAATAAAACTTTAAAATATACTGTACTCAGTGCTATATCAAACATTTCTGTAACTTATTTACCTTTTTCACAGTTAAAGGTAAATTCTGTATAACTACTTATAAACACTCTGTATTTACTTAATTCTTTTAACGATGTAAATGGAATTAACTTATGACAGTTAGTGACTTATTCATTCAAATGTTCAAATGTGTGTGAAATCTTATGGGACTTAACTGCTAAGGTCATCAGTCCCTAAGCTTACACACTACTTAACCTAAATTATCCTAAGGACAAACACACACACCCATGCCCGAGGGAGCACTCGAACCTCCGCCGGGACCAGCCGCACAGTCCATGACTGCAGCGCCCTAGACCGCTTGGCTAATCCCACGCGGCGACTTATTCATTACTAACCATTTTGTTTTACTTTTACAGCAGCCATACGGCAGCGACGACATACACAAAACAGATCCCGAATTCATACAACGTGTTTTTAGAAACAATAGTATTCTTGTAATATTCCAGTGTTTTTAAATTTGTTACTTGTATATTAAAAGACTATTGTTTCGATAGAGCGCCATATAGAGACTTGCCCTTTACCTTTTCCGTAGTTGTGCTTTCTTTGTCAGTGGTAGAGATTAAAGTTTGTTAATCAGTGGCCGGCCGAAGTGGCCGCGCGGTTCTGGCGCTGCAGTCTGGAACCGCGAGACCGCTACGGTCGCAGGTTCGAATCCTGCCTCGGGCATGGATGTGTGTGATGTTAGGTTTAAGTAGCTGAAAGTTCTCGGAGACTGATGACCTCAGATGTTAAGTCCCATAGTGCTCAGAGCTATTTGAACCATTTGAACACGATTAGTCTGTATACATGGGAGACAATAATTTCAAAACAGTTTTCCAATGGTTGGCTGTTTACTTCCTACTTTCCGAAGTGGGCTAAAATTTCGTAGGAATTTTAGTGTTGTGGTAAAGAAATATTGTTTCAGGCAGTCTAGCATAATTATGACATCCCTCAGTGGAAATCTGTTCAACCACGTCTCTTCATCAACAACTTGCAAATCGCGCAGAATCTGTGCCAGACGAGAATGAAGAGGTGTATTTATATAATATTGACATCTTGCTTAACGCACTAGTATCTAGAGTCATTCATAAATGTAAAGCTAAAAAGTGCTAAATAAACACCGGTAAGTTGGACGTAAGGTTGCTAATCAAGGAGCATATTATTGATAAAAAACTTAGGAAAGATCTATAATTCAACCATTGGTATTTATAGAGGAGAGTGTTGTACCTTGAAAATGTTGTACCTAGGAACTATGGTGCTCCCTGGTCGATGTTTTAATTTAGTGCTCAATTTTAGAGTCACGTAAGACGGGATAACAATAGTGCCCGCCATAAGCTGTTTCCGGTGTTTTCTGCTGTTTGTGTTATTGTGAGACATGACGCTGTGTTTGTGCAGCATTTATCAATATTTTGAATTCTGCACATTTAAGTGCCGAATAATACAAGAGCAACCTGAAAAAAAAGTCTCTGGATTTTTTAGGTGAAAACTCTTACATCTTTTTAAATAAAACAGACTTTATTTACATTTTTATCTTTATTCTTCATTAGAGACTAGGTTGCTGATATCGTCATAGTAGAATGTTTGTCGAGGAAGGCATATCCTCACTTCTGCATGGACAGCTTGATCACTAAAGTTAAGTCCTCTAAGGAATTTTGATTTATCTTTTAGATCGAAAAACAGTTTGTTAGGAATAGGTTGGTTTGTACGTACGGTGATTTTCCCGCTGATTTCTCGTTTACACATGGAAATGCCGCCTGCTAACACATCGCAAATCAAAATGTAAATAAACTTACTTACAGACCACTGCTGATGGTTTACCTCAATAAAGGGAAACGTGTCTGGGGAAAAAATTCACGCATTTTTCTAGCTGCAACGACCGATCAAAAATACCATCATGGACCTTAATTAGTTTTTAACTATAATGGGACACTAAATGCTGAGTCTCTCTGAACTAAGTAATTTTTTACAACGTACTCTCACGACGAGTCGACAAACGAAGGGCGGAAATCTAAGACTTTTGGGTGCCTTTCTATGTTACTTCTACAGACGGTCTCCTAGGACTGCAGTCCGTTCCCATTGAAATAAAGCATTCGGTTGTGTATCGTGTTGCAGCATAATAACGTAACAGAAATTCATGAAAAATGCTGAAAATCCGATGATCAGCACAATATGATTTTGCCAGCTAGGTCTGTAAAAAGGGATCTCTAGCTGTACATTAATAAATTTATGTAGAATATTATTTCATATCGTCTTGTTGCATGCATGAAAAAGTTACAAAAGAAAAACAAGTACTCAATGAAGAATGCATGATTGTGCGATGTGGTCTCTGTCCATCGATAAATGTTCCAAAATACGTAAAAAAAAGGGTACATCTAATATCGCTGAATAAATAGCTCGATGACAAACTATCCCCCCATGAACCATGGACCTTGCCGTTGGTGGGGAGGCTTGCGTGCCTCAGCGATACAGATGGCCGTACCGTAGGTGCAACCACAACGGAGGGGTATCTGTTGAGAGGCCAGACAAACATGTGGTTCCTGAAGAGGGGCAGCAGCCTTTTCAGTAGTTGCAGGGGCAACAGTCTGGATGATTGACTGATCTGGCCTTGTAACATTAACCAAAACGGCCTTGCTGTGCTGGTACTGCGAACGGCTGAAAGCAAGGGGAAACTACAGCCGTATTTTTTCCCGAGGACATGCAGCTTTACTGTATGATTAAATGATGATGGCGTCCTCTTGGGTAAAATATTCCGGAGGTAAAATAGTCCCCCATTCGGATCTCCGGGCGGGGACTACTCAGGAGGACGTCGTTATCAGGAGAAAGAAAACTGGCGTTCTACGGATCGGAGCGTGGAATGCCAGATCCCTTAATCGGGCAGGTAGATTAGAAAATTTAAAAAGGGAAATGGATAGGTTACAGTTATATATCGTGGGAATTAGCGAAGTTCGATGGCAAGAGGAACAAGACTTTTGGTCTGGTGATTACAGGGTTATAATTACAAAATCAAATATTGGTAATGCAGGAGTAGGTTTAATAATGAATAAAAAAATAGGAGTCCGGGTTAGCTACTACAAACAGCATAGTGAACGCATTACATCTACATCTACATCTACATCTATACTCCGCGAGCCACCTTACGGTGTGTGGCGGAGGGTACTTATTGTACCACTATCTGATCCCCCCTTCCCTGTTCCATTCACGAATTGTGCGTGGGAAGAACGACTGCTTGTAAGTCTCCGTATTTGCTCTAATTTCTCGGATCTTTTCGTTGTGATCATTACGCGAGATATATGTGGGCGGTAGTAATATGTTGCCCATCTCTTCCCGGAATGTGCTCTCTCGTAATTTCGATAATAAACCTCTCCGTATTGCGTAACGCCTTTCTTGAAGTGTCCGCCACTGGAGCTTGTTCAGCATCTCCGTAACGCTCTCGCGCTGACTAAATGTCCCCATGACGAATCGCGCTGCTTTTCGCTGGATCATGTCTATCTCTTCTATTAATCCAACCTGGTAAGGGTCCCATACTGATGAGCAATACTCAAGAATCGGACGAACAAGCGTTTTGTAAGCTACTTCTTTCGTCGATGAGTCACATTTTCTTAGAATTCTTCCTATGAATCTCAACCTGGCGCCTGCTTTTCCCACTATTTGTTTTATGTGATCATTCCACTTCAGATCGCTCCGGATAGTAACTCCTAAGTATTTTACGGTCGTTACCGCTTCCAATGATTTACCACCTATGGCATAATCGTACTGGAATGGATTTCTGCCCCTATGTATGCGCATTATATTACATTTATCTACGTTTAGGGAAAGCTGCCAGCTGTCGCACCATTCATTAATCCTCTGCAGGTCTTCCTGGAGTACGTACGAGTCTTCTGATGTTGCTACTTTCTTGTAGACAACCGTGTCATCTGCAAATAGCCTCATGGAGCTACCGATGTTGTCAACTAAGTCATTTATGTATATTGTAAACAATAAAGGTCCTATCACGCTTCCTTGCGGTACTCCCGAAATTACCTCTACATCTGCAGATTTTGAACCGTTAAGAATGACATGTTGTGTTCTTTCTTCTAGGAAATCCTGAATCCAATCACAAACCTGGTCCGATATTCCGTAAGCTCGTATTTTTTTCACTAAACGTAAGTGCGGAACCGTATCAAATGCCTTCCTGAAGTCCAGGAATACGGCATCAATCTGCTCGCCAGTGTCTACGGCACTGTGAATTTCTTGGACAAATAGGGCGAGCTGAGTTTCACATGATCTCTGTTTGCGGAATCCATGTTGGTTATCATGAAGGAGATTTGTATTATCTAAGAACGTCATAATACGAGAACATAAAACATGTTCCATTATTCTACAACAGATTGACGTAAGCGAAATAGGCCTATAATTATTCGCATCTGATTTATGACCCTTCTTGAAAATGGGAACGACCTGCGCTTTCTTCCAGTCGCTAGGTACTTTACGTTCTTCCAGAGATCTACGATAAATTGCTGATAGAAAGGGGGCAAGTTCTTTAGCATAATCACTGTAGAATCTTACGGGTATCTCGTCTGGTCCGGATGCTTTTCCGCTACTAAGTGATAGCCAAGTTGGACAGGAAGCCCACGCCCACTACAGTAGTACAAGTTTATATGCCAACTAGCTCTGCAGATGATGAAGAAATAGATGAAATGTATGACGAGATAAACGAAATTATTCAGGTAGTGGAGGGAGACGAAAATTTAATAGTCATCGGTGACTGAAATTCGTCAGTAGGAAAAGGGAGAGAAGGAAACATAGTAGGTGAATATGGATTGGGGGGAAGAAATGAAAGAGGAAGCCGCCTTGTAGAAAATGGTTCAAATGGCTCTGAGCACTATGGGACTCAACTGCTGTGGTCATCAGTCCCCTAGAACTTAGAACTACTTAAACCTAACTAACCTAAGGACATCACACACATCCATGCCCGAGGCAGGATTCGAACCTGCGACCGTAGCAGTCGCACGGTTCCGGACTGCGCGCCTAGAACCGCGAGACCACCACGGCCGGCTGCCTTGTAGAATTTTGCACAGAGCATAACATAATCATAACTAACACTTGGTTCAAGAATCATAAAAGAAGGTTGTATACCTGGAAGAATCCTGGAGATACTAAAAGGTATCAGATAGATTATATAATGGTAAGACAGAGATTTAGGAACCAGGTTTTAAATTGTAAGACATTTCCAGGGGCAGATGTGGATTCTGACCACAATCTATTGGTTATGAACTGCAGATTGAAACTGAAGAAACTGCAAAAAGGTGGGAATTTAAGGTGATGGGACCTGGATAAACTGACTAAACCAGAGGTTGTACAGAGTTTCAGGGAGAGCATAAGGGAACAATTGACAGGAGTGGGGGAAAGAAATACAGTAGAAGAAGAATGGGTAGCTCTGAGGGATGAAGTAGTGAAGGCAGCAGACGATCAAGTAGGTAAAAAGACGTGGGCTAGTAGAAATCCTTGGGTAACAGAAGAAATATTGAATTTAATTGATGAAAGGAGAAAATATAAAAATGCAGTAAATGAGGCAGGCAAAAAGGAATACAAAGGTCTCAAAAATGAGATCGACAGGAAGTGCAAAATGGCTAAGCAGGGATGGCTAGAGGACAAATGTAAGGATGTAGAGGCTTGTCTCACTAGGGGTAAGATAGATACTGCCTACAGGAAAATTATAGAGACCTTTGGATAGATGAGAACCACTTGTATGAATATCATGAGCTCAGATGGCAACCCAGTTCTAAGCAAAGAAGGGAAGGCACAAAGGTGGAAAGAGTATATAGAGGGTTTATACAAGGGCAATGCACTTGAGGACAATATTATGGAAATGGAAGAGGATGTAGATGAAGACGAAATGGGAGAGAAGATACTGCGTGAAGAGTTTGACAGAGCACTGAAAGAACTGAGTCGAAACAAGGCCCCGGGAGTAGACAAAATTCCATTAGAACTACTGATGGCCTTGGGAGAGCCAGTCATGACAAAACTCTACCATCTAGTGAGCAAGATGTATGAGACAGGCGAAATACCCTCAGACTTCAACAAGAATATAATAATTCCAATCCCAAAGAAAGCAGGTGTTGACAGATGTGAAAATTACCGAACTATCAGTTTAATAAGACACAGCTGCAAAATACTAACGCGAATTCTTTACAGACGAATGGAAAAACTGGTAGAAGCGGACCTCGGGGAAGATCAGTTTGGATTCCGTAGAAATGTTGGAACACGTGAGGCAATATTAAGCTTAAGACTTATCTTAGAAGAAAGATCAAGAAAAGGCAAACCTACGTTTCTAGCATTTGTAGACTTAGAGAAAGCTTTTGACAATGTTAACTGGAATACTCTCTTTCAAATTCTGAAGGTGGCAGGGGTAAAATACAGGGAGCGAAAGGCTATTTACAATTTGTACAGGGACCAGATGGCAGTTATAAAGAGTCGATGGGCGTGAAAGGGAAGCAGTGGTTGGGAAAGGAGTGAGACAGGGTTGTAGCCTCTCCCCGATGTTATTCAATCTGTATATTGAGCAAGCAGTAAAGGAAACAAAAGAAAAATTCGGAGTAGGTATTAAAATTCATGGAGAAGAAGTAAAAACTTTGAGGTTCGCCAATGACATTGTAATTCTGTCAGAGACAGCAAAGGACTTGGAAGAGCAGTTGAACGGAATGGACAGTGTCTTGAAAGGAGGATATAAGATGAACATCAACAAAAGCAAAACGAGGATAATAGAATGTCGTCAAATTAAATCGGGTGATGCTGAGGGAATTAGATTAGGAAATGAGACACTTAAAGTAGTAAAGGAGTTTTGCTATTTAGGGAGTAAAATAACTGATGATGGTCGAAGTAGTGAGGATATAAAATGTAGACTGGCAATGGCAAGGAAATCGTTTCTGAAGAAGAAAAATTTGTTAACATCGAGTATAGATTTAAGTGTCAGGAAGTCGTTTCTGAAAGTATTTGTATGGAGCGTAGCAATGTATGGAAGTGAAACATGGACGATAAATAGTTCGGACAGGAGGAGAATAGAAGCTTTCGAAATGTGGTGCTACAGAAGAATGCTGAAGATTAGATGGGTAGATCACATAACTAATGAGGAGGTATTGAATAGAATTGGGGAGAAGAGGAGTTTGTGGCACATCTTGACGAGAAGAAGGGACCGGTTGGTAGGACATGTTCTGAGGCATCAAGGGATCACAAATTTAGCATTGGAGGGCAGCGTGGAGGGTAAAAATCGTAGAGGGAGACCAAGAGATGAATACACTAAGCAGATTCAGAAGAATGTAGGTTGCAGTAGGTACTGGGAGATGAAGAAGCTTGCACAGGATAGAGTAGCATGGAGAGCTGCATCAAACCAGTCTCAGGACTGAAGACCACAACAACAACAACGACAAACTATAGCAGATTAGCTTTGGATTCAGCAACATTAAGAGCTGTTGAGAGGTAAAAACTAGCACAGTCAATGTAATACCGTAAGTGGCTGAAATGTACAGTAGTTAAAAGTAAAAATAAATTATACTTTCTCTTAAATGCGTTTCAAAACGGGTCTGACATCAGTGAAGTGATAAAAATTATGTGCTACGTATAGTACCAATGGGTGCAAAATAAGAAACAGGTTACAAAGAAACAAAACAAGTTGTGGAAAACCATATGGAACGTTTAACAAGACAGAATAAACAAGAATGGGGAGCGAGTGCACAGCTAATCCGCTGCAGTCGTGTTTCAGCACGTCTGGTAAACAGCAAGCGAGGCGCACTTGACGGCTTTAAGCTCTGAGTGGGGAGGGGACTCCTTGGATCTGCGAGGCTCTTTCTGATTCAAGAGGCTGTCCGGAAATACGTGTAGGAGACACTAAAAAAGGTATACTTTGAATTGAATGATTATGGATCACTGAACTGCCTGAATTCACCGTACACAGAAAAGAGTACTTATCTTTGCATACTCACGAAAAGAAACGAAATTTCACGAAAAAATGTCACACAGTGCATAATCACCATATTAACAGAGTGAATTTTAGAAGTACAAAAATCAGTCATATTACTGATCCAGTTACAGGGATTGGAGGAAAACATGGCAACACTGCGAGAAATAGTGGTGAACACAAAAGTGGACGCTAGCCAAGCCTGCACTTTGCGCTCTTGTATTTAACCAAGTACGGCACTTGTGTAACCTCCTCAGTACATTGTACACGTGAGCCATGGTCGGAACAGTATTCTGTGTCTTCGGGAGTGCATTCATTACGTAGGAGCTAAGTGAGTTCGAACATGGGCAAATTGTTAGTGTTCATGTGGTGGGAGCCTCTGTAACCAAGTAGCCCAAGTGTTCGCTTTTCGGAGAGACACTGTAATGAAGATTTATACCGCTTAAAGGGAAAACAGTAAAACATGATCCAGTAAGTCATAATGCGGACTAAAGTGCGTGAGCGATCGTGACAGACGGTGATTGAAGAGGACTGGGACGAAAAATGAGAGAACAACAGCGGCAGAAGTCATTTCATAACTGAAAGCTCCATTTGCGAACATCGTCACCATCAACACAACACGAAGGGAGCTCCATAAGCAAGAAATTGCCGACCGAGATGGAATTCCGGACACACTCATCAATGACGCAATTACCCGCAACAGGGAAACGTGGTGCAAGAGCCACGAAACATGGGCTACGGAGTAATGGAACAAAGTCATTTGGTCGGATGAGGCTTGTTTCAGACATTTTTCAACTTCTGGCCCAGATTACGCCCCAAGCATGAAACATCGTGGGGTTGGTGATAATTTGGGCACCCACGTCATGGTATCCATTGATCCCGCGTCTACTCTTCAACGTCGCATTTCTACCAAGGATTATGTGACCATTTTGACCATGTTCCATCCTGGTACAATGTTTGTCCCCCAGTGGTGATGCTGTATTCCAAGACGACACGACTGCTGTTCACGCAGCTCGCCTCGTCCAGCACTGGTTCTTTGAGCACAATGATGAATTTTCGCGTGTTCCCTGCCCACCACAGTCACCAGATCTCAGTATTATTGAGCCTTCATGGTCTGATTTGGGGAGAAGAGTGAGTGATCACGATGCACCTTCATCGTCAGTACCTGAACATCTATTATACAGGACCTGTATTTTTGTTTTTCGAGAAGACTAGTAACTGTTTTGAATGTCAACAGGGTTTCTACATTGTATTAGGGATGGTAATTTCTTGCGTTTTTGATGTTTCGATATTTTAAGTCCATCCCCTGTAGAAATTTTGCTGTAAGTTGTTAAGTCAGTACATAATCTTTGTCATATTTATCTTAGCGAAGAATAATCAACTAACATGATATCGATCGTTACCCTTAGGACGTAATTTTGAGCTACACAATTAGTCAGGCAGTCATGAGTTATAAAGGTACCAGAGGGTTCCAGAGACAAATGGGTGCACGCTACCAAGGTATCCCTAGGCACAGCTGCATGGTGGTTAGCTGGACAACGAACTGCTGAAGGATGTAAGATGAGAAATTATCATCCAGTGCAAGAAGGATGTGATAAACACCGTCTTTCTATACGCTTGGTCAAGTGGGTAAATTTGCAATAGCTCTCTGAGCACTATGGGACTTAACTTCTAAGGTCATCAGTCCCCTAGAACTTAGAACTACTTAAACCTAACCTAACCTAAGGACATCACACACATCCATGCCCCTAGGCAGGATTCGAACCTGCGACCGTAGCGGTCGCGCGGTTCCAGACTGAAGCGCCTAGAACAGCTCGGCCACTCCGGCCGGCTAGAAATAGCTCAGGACTACTTTGGCACACGGCACCACATGATGCACGAGAAGACAAAAATTATATCATCTGTTTCGTCTTTCTAAGTCAGTGTAATGGAGGTGGCAATACATAATCACACGACTTGAAATCTAATAGATATTGATTCTGGATTCCAGATAACTATAGCCTGTAACCCTGCACTGGCCGCTTCTAGATGTAGAGGAAAACAAGAATTTCCAGCGAAATTCCCTTGCGGCGCAGCAAAGGCTTCATCTAGCTACTGTTGTAGCATTAGCTTCAAGTAGGCGTTCGGTACCAAGCAAAGGACATGCCGGCCAGTCACCAATGTAATTGTGTAGATGTGTCCTGCAGTACTGCTGACACAGCACCCTGCAAGGCGACGCAGGAGCCACAGCCCTGCGGCACCGTGGATTCAACTGGCGCAGTCTACATACTAGTCTTTAGTCGAATGCACGACTGACTTACTTCAGCTGAGTCAGCAACTGAGCTACGAGTCATTAGCTAGCCTCGGTTTTAGGCTTCGAAGTGCATCTGCCATAGCATGACACTATAGCCAGACTATGATGGTTCTTGGTTCGAAATGTGTTCTATGCACTTCTCACCAGTGTACAGAGTGTAAACGGCCCTAGGACACCAAACGGACTTGGCATCAGCAAGGCCGCTACCTAATGCCAATTGCCACTGTCTCAACATACTGGGGACGCCACATGCTGCCTAAAAATGCCACAATAATAGCAGTACAGCCCGAAATGTGTCAGGTAATGACGAATACCCTGGCTGATTAAGCATTCTAGACTCCAATCTCTTTCAACTCCCGTACATGCAACTCTGCAGTCAGAACTGGTCAGCCTGTAACACAGCATTCTGAAGTGTGTGTGTTGCAGCACTAGCTGTTTTACTTTGGCTGATAGCCTCAGCGATATTCGTTCGCAGTACCAGCGACCTGTAACATGTGTGGAAGTCACAGCAATGTTCCCAATAGGGGCATCCGAACACACAGTCGTCAACGATATGGAAGTAACTCTGTTGTGCATGTCCTAGAAGTAACCAGCAGTGAAAACAAGGCAACATCTGACATTTACCTCGAACAAATATCGTGGAATTTCTAAAGTGTCATCTGGTGACAGATCCGAGAGCCCCATATTGAAGAGATCCACTGGAAAAGCCCGTTTAGTCTCATTGTGAAATGAAAATTGCTATTGATGTGCGGTTTTTGACAGAATGAATTGGTAGCCGTTGGCTCGAATTGCTAGGCAAACAACAGATTTTAATGAACCTAGAAAGTGCATCTCTGCGCAAGCATACACTTTTCTAAACGGAACTATGCCTGTTGTCACTAGAAAACTACAAGTCACTGGCGTTTTCTGCAGAATCCTAGTGCGAGTCGATTACGAGATATCGTACTCTGAAAAGTTCCCATACCGTCACGTGTACAATACCTATGGTAGGACACACTAAAGAACAACGCAAGTGCTTACACTTGTTATGTGGATTCGTATCAGTAAAGAGACAACTGACCATCACAGGTTGTATTTAAAATTACCACCAGCAGTGGCAGTACATGCTTCCAGTCTGGTACGGAATGAATGCGGCACACGAGCTAGCATTTCAGAGGAGATATCCCAGTAGTGTGCAGTAATACGTCGTTGCGCATCGTTGGATGTAGTTGGTATGTCCTTGTGGACACAGTCTTTCAGCTTTCCCCACAGAAAGAAATCTACAGGTGTAAAATCTGGGGAACAGGCTAACAATCTTGTTTGCGTTCAGTGTTATGTTTATGAAAAACTGGCCTGTGAGCTGATGGTTCACTATCCAACACCATACGTTTACGCTACCCAGACGCTGTAGTCCCACCTGACGAAGACAAAGGGAATTCTCAACAGACTAGCTGTTAATATTTCGGCGGTTTACCTGACCATGATTGGTAAATGTGTTTTCATCACTAAACAAGACACGTAATCTGGAGTACCCTGTGTTAATGGCTATGTGCAGAAGTTAACATGGTTCTTATAATCGTTTCCATGCAACTACTGTTGATGAGAGATCTGACAGGGATGGGATATACAGGGTATTTCAGAAGACACGGTCAATAAAAAAATGGTTCAAATGGCTCTGAGCACTATGGGACTTAACTTCTGAGGTCATCAGTCCCCTAGAACTTAGAACCACTTAAACCTAACTAAACTAAGGACATCACACACATCCATGCCCGAGTCAGGATTCGAACCTGCGACCGTAGCGGGTGCGCGGTTCCAGACTGCAGCGCCTAGAACCGCTCGGCCAATCCTGCCGGCCATGGTCAATACTTCACATATGAAAATTACAGGCCAAAAGTAGCTAAAAAGCTCCAACAAACATGGGTCCGCAGATCAGTCGTTGCCGAAGTATCACATTGATTCGAGTTGGGAACCAACTGCAAACGTCCCTTGATACCGCGGCATTTACGCTGCTATCTCAAGGTTTGGGATCGACTGTCTGTTTTCGCATGCGCAACAACTTCTCTTTACCTCCTCCGTGTACTGTGCCGTACCAGCCTCACAGTCAGTTACGAACGTGAAGGCACCATGGAGAGAGGCTACACCAATGAAGAGTACGCTGACACACACTCCACGTATGGCAAAGAAAATGGCTGTGCTCTTGAGGCTCCAATATTGTATGAAGAAGGTTATCCTCTCCGGAGGCAGCCCGACAGGCGTACATGTAGCCGGTTACATCAGCCCTTAGAGAAACCGGGAGTTTCGCACACCATGTACGAGAAGGCACACCAAGATAACACGGTCTTGAGGAAAGGGTGTTGCCCATTGTACACGAACGTCCGGATACTTCAACAAAAAGGATTGCTATCGAAGAGCGTGACTTGAGTCATGGCAGAGTGTGGTGGATTTTACATCGACAAGTACTCTATCCATATCATCCCCAACGAGTGAAAGCCCTCAACAATGCAGACTTCCATTTCTGGAGAGCATTTTTGCCAATGGGTGCAAGAACAGTGTACCCCGAATCCTTTGTTTGTAAGCAGTTTTCTGTTGAAGTTTGCGGCTGGATTACCCGTGACGATATTTTTTAACTAGCATAACTGCCACATACGGGCCGTTGTCAGTCCTCAAACAACACACGCACCACGACATCAGCAGCGTTATTCGTTTAACGTTTGGGCAGGACGGCTCGTAGATCGGATAATTGGGTCACACTTCCTACCAGACAGACTAACCGGACAGCAGTACATGCGCCCCCAGGGGATCCACAACTCTTTTGTGGATACATGCGTAGCGAGCACGGGACCCCGAGCTGATGTGGCCTTCCTTCCTTTCCGGGCTGCATACCTTCCCTTTCCACATCATTCCCCATCCCCCATCTTCGCCCCCCCTCTTCACCTCTGGCTCTTTCTTTCCCTTTCTCTGGGGTTATGGTTTGTGCCTACGTCCGGAGACGGACGCTTGTAAATATACTACATTCTTCGCCTTCCTTCCTTGCTTGTAAGTCTTCATCCTTCCCTTGTCCTTCTCTTTTCCTTACCTCTTCTCTCTACCTTCTCCGCTGCGGCGTTTGAGACCTCTCTTCTTTCCTTTCCCTTTCTCTTTCTTCCTCCCTGTGCGTGTCTGAAGGCCAACCCACGCACTTCCATGCGTAGCCGGTGACGGGGTAACGCGTAATTCCCCGCCCCGGGTAGACAGGTAGGACACGTACGTACCCCCTGGTAACGGCCAGGCCCAGGGAGGGGTGATTACCCGAGCTGATACCTTCCGAAAGTGCCGATTGGTCCCTCCGTCCGTTTGTCGGGAGGTGTGACCTGAGGTGTGAACAATCACCTAAGGCGGGAGTGCCCTCAGAGAGGGCCCCCACAAGGGAGGAGCGCGCCATCGGAGACGCCGGTAATCATGGGGGATTCTTCCGCAATGGTTTCCTCACCTTCCACTATGTCTGCTCACAAACGTAAGTTCACTGAGTCTCAACCACAGTCAGTTCTTCCATCGTTGCCACAGTTCCTTGTTGTTTCTCGGTCTGACGAAGGTCTCGACTTCTCCACGGTCAACCCTTTCATTATTCAGAAAGGTGTCGACGCAATTGCAGGTCCTGTAAAGTCTTGTTCCAGATTACGGAATGGCACCCTGTTGTTAGAAACAGTCAGTGCCCTCCAGGCACAAAAATTACTGCGTACGTCACTACTACACACCTTCCCTGTCCGGGTGGAACCGCACCGTACCTTAAATTCCTCGCGTGGAGTCGTTTATACACGCTCCCTCGATGGACTGTCTGACGAAGAAATTCAGCACTACCTGTCTGACCAGGGCGTAACGGCTGTTCATAGGGTTATGAAAAGGGTTGACACAAACATCATTCCAACCCGCACTGTCTTCTTGACATTTGACAAAGTTCAACTACCATCGAAAATCAAAGCCGGCTATGAGATAATTTCCGTTCGCCCTTACGTCCCGAACCCTACGCGTTGCTATCGGTGCCAGCGGTTCAATCACACCAGCCAGTCCTGTTCCAATCCGGCCAAATGTGTTACGTGTGGCAGGGATGCCCATGAGGGTGCTTGTCCACCTCCATCCCCTCGCTGCATCAACTGTATGGGTGACCACGCCGCTTCCTCTCGAGATTGTCCCGTTTTTAAGGACGAAAAGCTCATCCAGGAAATTCGAGTAAAGGAAAAGGTGTCGACCTTTGCTGCTCGAAAATTATTCGCCAGTCGACAGCCCACCGTGCCTCAGAAAGGAAAATACAGCACTGTCCTTGCTTCTCCTCGGCCAATAAAGGAGGCGGCCACGCAGACTTGCGACCTCACCTTTAGTGCCACGGTCGTCAGATCGGCCAGCGCAAAGATCGCCCGTTCAACCTCACCACTTTCGCCTGCCCACTCTCTGGTTCACCCTTCGTCGAGTTCTGCTAAATCTCGAGCCCAAAAGTCAGACACCAAGACTTCGAAAAAAGAGCATACTCGTGAAGAGTTTTTACGTACGGCAACATCGCAACCATCGGTTCCTCCTTCCTCTAAACATCATACTTCCAAGAAGGCTACAAAGAAACCCAGTTCCTCTCCTTCTCCGCCAAGGCGTGTCCCATCTACAGCACCACCTGGCGGAAGTCGCCCTCGGCCGTCTTCTGCGTCGCCGAGGCGCACTGCTGGCGGCCGATCAACCGGCCGGTCGCTGGTGGCAGGAGCTGCTCCTGACCAACCTATGGATCAGGATCTTCTGCCTTCGGCTGAATGCCATTCCGTGCTGTCGGTCGCAAGCTCAGAGCAGTCGTTGAGTTGACAGCGACCTTGGTCACATTCCTCCATTTCCAGTTCACCCTATGTCCATTATCCACTGGAATATCCGCGGTATTCGAGCCAATCGGGATGAATTGTCGATCCTCTTAACATACTACTCGCCGGTCATCTTTTGTCTTCAGGAAACAAAGCTGCATCCCCATGACCGCTTTGTTCTCCCAAATTTTCAGTCCATCCGATATGATCTCCCCTCTGTTGAAGGCACTCCAGCACATGGAGGACTCATGATTCTTCTCCATGAAACTCTCCATTATCATCCAATCCATTTAAACACTTCCTTCCAAGCTGTCGCCGTCCGTCTTTCCTTTTCCGGATACACGTTCTCTCTTTGTACTGTATACATTCCATCGTCCACACCAATGGCACGAGCTGATCTCCTTCATCTTCTTGGTCAGCTTCCACCCCCATATTTGCTGGTTGGGGACTTCAATGCCCACCACCCGCTTTGGGGATCTCCACATCCTTGTCCACGTGGCTCACTATTGCTAGACGTCTTCCACCAAGCAGATCTAGTTTGCCTCAACACTGGGGTCCCTACGTTTTTGTCTGCCTCCACGGCAAATTTATCTCATTTGGACCTTGCGGTCGGTACTGTTCCACTAGCTCGGCGCTTCGAATGGTTCGCCCTTGATGATACACACTCGAGTGACCACTTTCCATGTGTCCTTAGACTGCAGCCTCAACAGCCATATATGCGCCCGCGACGCTGGAAGTTTGCTCAAGCCGATTGGACACTTTTTTCGTCTCTAGCGACATTCGATGACCGTCACTTTCCCAGCGTCGACGATGAGGTCACACATATTACCAACGTTATTCTTACAGCTGCGGAACATTCAATACCACGCACCTCCGAATTGCCCCGGCGCCCCCCCAGTTCCTTGGTGGAACGAGGCATGCCGTGATGCACTACGTGAGCGGCGACGTGCTCTCCGCGTTTTCCGCCACCATCCTACTTTGGCCAACTGTATCCGCTATAAGCAGCTCCGAGCGCGATGCCGTCGTGTCATCCGCGATAGCAAGAAGGCAAGCTGGAAATTCTTTATTAGCTCATTTAACACCTTCACTCCCTCCTCGGAAGTTTGGAGTCGGCTTCGACGGTTCTCAGGAGCGCCTGGTTTCTCCCCGGTCTCTGGGCTCACTGTCGCGCATGACACATTAGTGGACCCCGTCGCAAATTCTAACTCGTTGGGTCAGCACTTTGCCGAGATTTCGAGCTCTTCAAATTACCCGCCAGCGTTTCTCCCGAAGAAACGTGCAGCGGAAGTGCGACCTCTTGCTTTCTCCTCTCAAAATCGCGAAAGCTACAATACTGTTTTCTCCTTGCGGGAACTCCAACATGCACTCTCTTCTTCTCGCTCCTCCACCCCAGGACCAGATGGTATCCACGTCCAAATGTTGCTACATTTATCAACCCATAGTCTGCGTTACCTCCTTTATAATCGAATTTGGACCGACAGTACTTTTCCCAGACGATGGCGGGAAGCTATCATCGTTCCTGTTCCGAAACCTGGAAAGGACAAACATCTCCCCTCTAGCTATCGCCCCATTTCTCTCACGAGTAGTGTCTGTAAGGTTTTGGAGCGTATGGTGAATTACCGTTTAGCGTGGTGGCTGGAATCCCGCAGTCTTTTAACACCTGCCCAATGCGGATTCCGAAAGCATCGTTCTGCAGTTGACCATCTTGTTGCTCTCTCCACTTACATCATGAACAATTTTCTCCGGAAACGCCAAACGGTAGCAATATTTTTTGATCTGGAGAGAGCATACGATACCCGTTGGAGGACAGGCATCCTCCGCACACTGTTCTCATGGGGCTTTTGAGGCCGGCTGCCCCTTTTTCTTCGCGAATTTATGGCAGAGCGCACATTTAGGGTGCGGGTGAACACTACTCTCTCCCGCACTTTCTCCCAAGAAAACGGGGTTCCCCAGGGCTCCGTGCTGAGTGTTGTACTGTTTGCCATCGCTATAAATCCAATTATGGATTGTTTCCTTCCCGATGTCTCGGGCTCCCTCTTTGTGGATGATTTTGCGATCTACTACAGCTCTCAACGGACCAGCCTTCTTGAACGACGTCTTCAAGGATGTCTCGATCGCCTCCACCCTTGGAGCATCGAAACCGGCTTCCGTTTCTCTCCCAGTAAGACCGTTTATGTTAATTTTTGGCGACGTAAGGAGTTTCTGCCGCCCTCCTTACATCTAGGACCTGTCAACCTTCCGTTTTCAGACGTCGCTAAATTCTTGGGTCTTATGTTTGACAGAAAACTGTGCTGGTCCTCCCACGTTTCCTATCTTTCGGCTCGCTGTCTGCGATCGCTTAACACCCTCCGTGTCCTGAATGGTACCTCCTGGGGAGCGGACCGAGTGGTCCTTCTTCGCCTCTATCGCGCCTTAGTGCGCTCGAAATTGGATTATGGAAGCATAGTCTACTCCTCTGCTCGGCCGTCTATTCTTCGGCGTCTCGACTCTATCCACCACCGTGGATTACGTTTAGTGTCTGGAGCTTTTTACACTAGCCCTGTGGAGAGCCTTTATGCTGAGACTGCTGAACCTCCGTTGTCCAATCGGCGAGCAGTCCTTCTGAGTCGTTATGCTAGCCATCTGTCTTCCATGCCTGCTAATCCAGCCCATGCCCCTTTTTTCGACGCCTCATTTGATGTAGGGTATGCAGGCCGCTCCTCCTCCCTACTACCCCCGGGAGTCCGCTTCCGTCAACTGCTCCATTCTCTTTCCTTCCGCTTTCCTAACACCTTCTTGACAACTTGGGGTACAGCACCGCCTTGGCTCCGTCCCCGGATCTGCCTGCTCCGTGACCTTTGTCGATTTCCCAAGGATGGTACCCCTACACTTGCTTATCGTCGGGCATTTGCTGCTCTACGTGCACAAATGACGGACGCCACATTTATTTACACCGACGGCTCGAAAACATCGTTAGGTGTAGGGAGTGCCTATATTGTTGGCGACACCCCAAATGAATTTCGGCTTCCCGACCAGTGTTCGGTGTATACTGCGGAGCTTTACGCTGTTCTCCAGGCTGTCCACTACATCCGCCGCCATCGGCAGATACAGTACGTTATCTGCTCGGATTCTCTCAGCTCTCTCCTCAGTCTCCCAGCTCTTTACCCTGTGCACCCTCTGGTCCACCGGATTCAGGACTGTCTGCGCTTGCTCCACCTGGGGGGCGTCTCGGTGGCGTTCCTCTGGCTCCCGGGACACGCTGGTATCTGTGGGAATGAGGCGGCCGATATAGCGGCCAAGGCTGCAGTCTCTCTTCCTCGGCCAGCTATTCAGTCACTTCCCTTCACCGATCTACGGAGCGGTTTATGTCGCAAAGTTGCTCATTTATGGCATGCGCATTGGTCCACACTTCCCCATAATAAATTGCGGGAAGTGAAAGCCCTTCCTTGCGCTTGGACCTCTTCCTCCCGAACGCGTCGTCGGGAGGAGGTAATTTTAACTAGACTCCGGATAGGGCACTGTCTTTTTAGCCATCGACATCTTTTCAGCGGCGATCCTCCCCCAATCTGTCCCCACTGCTCTCAGCTGTGGACGGTAAGACACCTTTTAATTGAATGCCCCTATTTTAATCCGTTACGCGCCCGTCTACAGCTATCGCCTGATCTATCGTCGATTTTAGCCGATGACACGCGCTCAGCCGACCGCGTTCTCCAGTTTATTAGTGACAGTGAAATGACGTCAGTTATTTGAAGCTTTTTTTGGGGATAACAAACCCCTTTCTGTAGTGGATTTTTAAGCCTTCCTTCTGCTTTTAGTTTCTCCAATTTTATGACTTTGTTCCCATTGCTGCTTGTTTTCAATTTCGGTTTTTTTTACTGTTTCCTAAGTTACGGGCTGGGCGCTAATTACCATAGCAGTTTTGCACCCTAAAACAAAAAAAAAAAACAAAACAAAAAAAAAAGCAGTACATGCGGTTTCTGCAAACTGTACTTCCAAATGTACACGATGATGTCCCACTGAACCAACGTCTAAACGTGTGGTTCATCCATGTCAGTGCTCCACCACATTTTTATTTACGAGTGCGCCGGCTTCTAACTCGGATAAGTGGTCAACTTTGGATACGTAGAGGAGGGCCTATGCCATGGCTTCCAAGGTCTCCGGATTTCAAAAAATGTTCAAATGTGTGTGAAACCATATGGGACTTAACTGCTAAGGTCATCAGTCCCTAAGCTTACACACTAATTAACTTAAATTACCCTAAGGACAAACACACACACCTATGCCCGAGGGAGGACTCGAACCTCCGCCGGGACCAGACGCACAGCCTATGACTGCAGCGCCCTATACCGTTCGCCTAATACCGCGCGGCCTCCGGATTTCAATCCCATGAATTTCTGCGTGGGGTCGTATCAAAAGCCTGGCCTACACTACCGAGGTCAATTCTATTGAGGAATTACGCTTGTGGAGTGAAGCAGCTTTCCAGCATTTACAGAATTCCCCAGGACTGTCTGAGAGGATTCGCGACTCACTTCAGAGACAATTTTCAGTGTTGCATTCAGACGCATGGACAACACTTCGAACACCTGCTTTAACTTTTAGAGACTCCATGTGTTCCTAGAAAGTGATGAACAGCAACATAAACGGTGTTGTATCTCAACAACGGTTGATTTTTAGACCCCTGTTTATTGGAGCTATTTAGCTACTTTTGGCCTGCACTTTCCACGAGTGAACTATTGACCATCACATCTGAAACGCCCTGTATGTCGATGGAGAATGCATAGGACATTTGCCTGACTCATGCCACTGCCTCGTGCGATTACGCGGGAGCTAATGTGCGGAGGAACTACAACAAAAGCAAGAACATTAATTTCTCCCTCTTCTGTCACCATTTGTTTCCTTCTCTTATGTTGGTAAGATGTTACACTACCACCTTCACGTAACTGGTTGAAGTGGTTGACATGAGGTCCATCATATGACGGACCAATGAAATTGCATCCTCCACACAAGGCTCAAGAGCCAAAGAACCGGTATACTTGGCTAATATCGCGTAGCCCCCCCCCCCTCCCCCGTCCCGCACACGTAGAAATGCCACTACACGACGTGGCATGGTCTCAACTAATGTCCAAAGTAGTGTTGGAGCGAATTAATACCATGAATCCTGAAGGCCGTCCATAAATACGTTAGAGTACGAGGGGGATGAATATCCCTTCTGAACAGCACGTTCCGCGGCATCTCATATATGCTCAATAATGTTCATGACTGGGAAGTTTTGTGGCCAGCGGATGTGTTTAAACTCAGAAGAGTGTTCCTGGAGCCACTCTGTAGCAGTTCCGGACGTGTGAGGTGTCGCGTTGTTCTGCTGGAATTGTCCATGACCTTCGCAATGCACACTGGACATGAATGGATGCAGGTGATCAGACACCTGTCAGAGTCGTAGCTAGACGTATCAGGGGTCCCATATCACTCCAACAGCACACGCCCACACAATTACAGAGCCTCCACCACCTTGAACAGTCCCCTACTCACATGCAGGGTCTATGGATTTATGAGGCTGTCTCCATAGCCGAACACGTCCATCCACTCGATACAATTTGAAACGAGGCTCGTCCGACCAGGCAACATGTTTACAGTGATCAACAGTACAATGTCGACGTTGACGGGCCCAGGTGAGGCGTAAAGCTTTGTGCTGTACAGTCATCAAGGGTACTCGAGTGTGCCTTCGGCTCCGAAAGCCCATATCGATGATGTTTCGTTGAGTGGTTCGCACGCTGACACTTGTTAATGGCCCAGCATTGAAATCTGCAGCAATTTGAGGAAGGGTTGCACTTTTGTCACGTTGAACGATTCTCTTCAGTAGTCGTTGGTCCCGTTATTGCAGGATCTTCTTCCGGCCACAGCGATGTCGGAGATTTGATGCTTTGTCGGATTCCTGACATTCACGGTATACTCGTGAAATGGTTGTAAGGTAAAATCCCCATTTCACCGCTACCTCGGAGATGCTGTGTCCCATCGCTCGGTTGCGGACAATACGTTCAAACTCACTTAAATCTTGATAACCTGCCACTGAAGCACCAGTAACCGATCTAACAACTGGGCTAAACACTTGTTATTTTATGTACTCGTTGCCGACCGCAGCGCCGCATTCTGTCCTTTCACATATCTTTGTATTTGAATACGCGTGACTATGCCAGTTTCTTTGGCATTTCAGTGTATGATGTACCAATGAAATCTTGACCTCACAATGAGGTCCATCATATGACGGACCATTAAATGCGTGCCCGTACTAAATCGCCCATCATATGAGATATTAATGAAACTGTCCCGTTGCTATGAGGCACCGCGTATGACAGGCCTATGAAACAGCCCCTCGCACTGAGGCCCGCCATATTGCGGACCAGTGAAAGCTTGAACTCACTTTAAGACGAAACACAAATTTTTAAGCTAGTCAGTATGATAAATTTAGAGATATAAAATGCAACTCAGGCAGTCAGTATTCCAATTCCTTTCTTCTTTTAGTTCATTTTCTTACTACGAGCAATAATTGATACACAAATAAACCTTCATTGAAACGGCCAATTTCTGTCAGATTTCTGTTAATTTGTCTTCTGTCTCTAGACTTTCCGTTGATATTGGAATGAAATAATGAAATTACAACAACAACAGGTCGTACATTACCGTACTTACATAGATATAAAATAAAACTGAATATCAAAAGTAATGCAGAAGAAAACAGTGATCTACAACAATCCCATACTATGTAAAAGCATCATTTACTGTTGTACATAGCTGTCTGTTGTTTTTCAGAACGGGAATGTAAAATGGTTCAAATGGCTCTGAGCACTATGCGACTTATCTTCTGAGGTCATCAGTTGCCTAGAACTTAGAACTAATTAAACCTAACTAACCTAAGGACATCACACACATCCATGCCCGAGGCAGGATTCGAACCTGCGACCGTAGCGGTCGCGTGGTTCCAGACTGAAGCGCCTAGAACCGCTCGGCCACACTGGCCGGCTGTACGCTCTCCTGTTAAGCAACATTATTTCTTATTTCACGAGAAAACAATAATATGCAGCATCTTTTAAGTGAGAACATGACAGTCAACAGAAATAGGTACTTCCAACTGAGCTAGTGCCATTTCGGATCCGCTGGGAGAATGCGAAATATGTAGTTGTTTTGTGTCAGCGCGTCTAGTTTAATGTCATGCGTTCCTTCGCTGACACGTTACTTCCTTATATAGCGGAGATCGCTAGCGCGAATGATTTGCAACACCGCACTGATATCACCGACGCCTAAGAGTTAATTGTGGAAACTAGATGGTTTTTTTTTATTTCGTCCGTCTCAGTTGCGTTGATATACCGGGTGATCAAAAAGTTAGTATAAATTTGAAAACTTAATAAACCACAGAATAATATAGGTAGAGACGTAA
This sequence comes from Schistocerca nitens, assembly GCF_023898315.1. Taxonomy (NCBI): domain Eukaryota; kingdom Metazoa; phylum Arthropoda; class Insecta; order Orthoptera; family Acrididae; genus Schistocerca; species Schistocerca nitens. The sequence goes on from NC_064618.1 coordinate 257,367,652, forward strand.
AAATTGACATACATGCTTGGAATGATATGGGGTTTTATTAGAACAAAAAAAAAAAAAAGTTCATAAAATGTCCGATAGATGGCGCTGGACAGTAAAACGTCAGTGACTGCGCATGACAATCGTGTATAAAAGGAGCTGCAATGAGAGAGAGAATTCGGTCGGACATGGGGGTTGCACCCCTCTACCATCCTCTACACCTACAAATCCTTAATCCGTCCCTTCCTCTGTTGTGCCAGTCCTGCCTGGATATCTGCCCCCCCCCCCCCCAAATTCTATAAGTCCCTCCAGATCCTTGAGCGTCATGCACTCCGCCTCACCTTCCGTATACGCCTCCTGTCCCCCACGCGGATCCTCTATGATCTCATTCCTTTCCCCCATCTGCTTCTATTCCTCAAACATATCCGCATCCTCTACATCTCCCGCCGCCTTGAACCCCGTCACCCCCTGGTTGCTCCTCTCCTCTCCCATCCCCGCCCCCTGCCATGTCTTCGCTGTTGTGTCCCCCCTACCCTCCATCTCTACACCCTACATCTCCTTTCCCAAGGTGGCTTCCATCAACTCCCCCTACCGGATGATGCCCTCTCTCCCTCCATTTATCCCTCCTATCAACTCTGATCCTCACTCCCCCTCCTTTCCTCTGTCCTTTTCCCGGGCTCCCTCTCCCCCCTTCCATCCTCTTTCTTCCCCACCTCCCCTCTCTTTGCCCCCTTCTCTCCCCTGAGTCCTTTTACATTTCCCTCCTCTGCCTCCTCTCATTCCCTCTCGCATCTGCCCTTCTCCCCCTTTATTAGTCCTCTCCCTCCTTGATCCCCCCGCTTTTTTCGTTTTTTTTCCTTCCTCCCTCCTTGTTCTTCCCCCTCCTCCAGGTCCCCCTCCCCCATCTGCCTTTGTCTCGGGAGTGTCATCTTTGTGCCGCCACTTTCGTGCAGTGTTCTACAGTGAGTGTTCTACAGTGCGTGTTTTACGGTGAGTGTTCCGTGTTGTGTTTTTTGGGAAGTGTTGCGACCGGCCATCATACTGTCGCTGGGTGTGCCTTTTATCTCTTGTGAACAGAAACCAGACTGTCGCCGTGTTTTTTTCATTGTGAGTGTACTATGTTACTTGTCTGATTCCTGTGTCTTTTATTAAGGTTTCTAACCCCTTTTGCTTTCTGTTTTAACTTTCCGCATTTTTCCGCCATTTTTCACTAGACGTCACCGTTTTATCGCCTGTTTTTCTTGTTTCTTTTCTTCTTCCGTTTTTTAAAATAAAAGTCTGTAGGCTCTAGAGCAGCGTACTAAGCTGCTGCCAGCCCACCCCCCTTCGGGGGGAATTGAAAATCAATAAAGGAAAAAAAAAAGAGAGAGAGAGAGAGAGAGAGAATTAGATGCGCCAGCAGTCGCAGCATGTTAACGTTACCTGAAAAGGCGCTTTGAGTGAAGCTGTATTATCAGAATAGGGAATGAGCTAGTTCACCATTACGATCCTATCGCCATAGGAAGGGGATTCGAACGGGTGAAGGTCCGTTGACAAATGCAGCTGTGGCGAGAATGAATTCGAAGTTCGAAGCCACGTGTTGTTTAGACGATATACCCCGTAATGGCCGACCGAGCACAAGGCGTAATGCTGCTGAGACAGTTCAGGATGAAATGGAGACTGTAGTGAGTTCGTCTATGTGCAGTCGCACGTCGCACCGGCATAGCACACTCTACAGACACCTTTGGTTGGCACTTGGGCGTACCCTCCGATGCTATCCATACAAAATCCATCGGCATCATGAACTGTTACCTGGCGATTTAGTAAAGCGGAGGGCATTTGCGTGTGGGCGTTTCAAAAGATGGCGGAAGATGACGATTGGTTGAGTAACGTGTTGTGGACCTTCGAGGCTCATTTCACACTCCGAGGATCTGTCAACGCCCACAACTGCAGAATCTGGGTTACCGAAAATCCTAGAATTGTCGTGGAAACTCCATTGCAGGACGAGAAAGTCACGGTATGGGTTGGATTTACCACATCTACCGTTATCAGGCCGTCTTTCTTCGAGGAAATGCGTGATTCTGGTTTTGTAACTGCTACCGTGACGGGTGAGAGGTACGCCGATATGTTATAGAATCGCATCATCCCCAGCCTGGCTGATAAACACCTGCTGGAACGCACGATGTTTATGCAGGATGGCGCTCCACCCCATATTGCTAGACGCGTGAAAGATCTCTTGCGCGCGTCGTTTGGTGATGATCGTATGCTCAGCCGCCACTTTCGTCATGCTTGGCCTCCCAGGTCCCCAGACCTCAGGCCGTGCGATTATTGGCTTTGGGGTTACCTGAAGTCGCAAGTGTATGGTGATGGACTGACGCCAGTGCCTCACCATAACTGCGGACATGCTTTACAGTGCTTTTCACAACATTATTCCTCGACTGTAGCTATTGTTGAGGAATGATGGTGGACATATTGAGCATTTCCTGTAAAGAACATCATCTTTGCTTTGTCTTACTTTGTTATGCTAATTATTGCTATTCTGATCAGATGAAATGTCGGACATTTTTTGAACTTTTGTATTTTTGCTTCTAATAAAACCCCATGTCAATCCAAGCATGGGTGTCAATTTATAACTTTTGAAACTTCCCCTTAGAAAAATTAATGAATTACTGTAAACCTCTTACGTTATTTGATTTTCAAACAGCTGAGCAGAACGGAACGTTCTCAGACATTTCTCTCTTTACTTATTCTGATCAACACTAAACTGACACACAATATTTTTAGCGCAACGCATCCTGACTTTCAATAATCCCTACAAAAGAATGGCCCTGACTGAATATAACCTATACCTTTCATGAATCACTTACCTCACAAAAATCTTCGTTACTCGAAATACTGCAATACAGCGAGCGCCAATACTGCCAGCTAAATAAAAGACTCTAACTACTGAAGGCACTAACACTGATAGGCATACTTAGCAAATGAAAGATTTTGATAGAGAACAATGTATTTACCTTAATGGTGTTCAAAAGTCATTATATATATATATATATATATATATATATATATATATATATGGATTTACCACATCTACCGTTATCGGGCCGTCTTTCTTCGAGGAAATGCGTGATTCTGGTTTTGTAACTGCTACCGTGACGGGTGAGAGGTACGCCAATATGTTATAGAATCGCATCATCCCCAGCCTGGCTGATAAACACCTGCTGGAACGTACGATGTTTATGCAGGATGGCGCTCCACCCTATATTGCTAGACGCGTGAAAGATATATATATATATATATATATATATATATATATATATATATATATATATATATATATATATCAGTTCATGACATCCAGTCTTACAAATTTACTATCTCTGATGGACACACGTCCAGATCATCCCTTCTCAAAACTCCGCCATCTCACTCCCCACATCCACCACTGCTGACGGCTCACCTCTTATCCGCGCAACGCTACGCGCTGTTCACATCCCACTGCCCAACACTATAGCGATTATTCCAACAATGCCAACCAGCCTCAGACTTCACACAGCACAGTCAGTGATTTCCATATAGAGCGCTACGTGGCGTTACCGACATAAAAACCTAAACAGCCTACTTACACTCTATATCAACATTATTCCGTGATTTATTCTGTTTTCAAATTTATACTGACTTTTTGATCACCCGGTACAACGGCACCGTACTCAATGACTACTTACGCTCAATAACAAGGTGTGTAGTTTGGGAATGGGCGTGTCAGCCAGAAACTAGTAACCACTTCAGTAAAATTGTATATCAGTGCAACAAAGACGGACGAAATGAAAAAAAATGCAACTTTCTCTCTAATGAAGGGAAGCAGACCTACCATCTCGCGGCCTCGATTGAATAAGAGTTAGTTTACATTCCTCGCGGGCCGGAATCATCAGTAAAGAGCAATAGTACCGAGGAGCACGACACTAGAAGACGATGTGCAGACCAGACTTTGGTATATACAGAGTTCAAATAACTTACGGGAATGCAGCCAGATAACGTCGTCGATAACCGCTAATAATTCGACAGACGCACACCTTGTTATTTTCAGGGTAAAATTGCATGAAGTAGGCACTGTGAAAAAAATTTGGAAATTTTTGGTAAGGTCTTATGGACCAAACTGCTGAGGCCATCAGTCCCTAAGCTTACGCACTACTGAAGCTAGCTTAAACTAACTTACGCTAAGGACAAAACACACACCGATGCTCGAGGGAGGGCTCGAACCTCCGACGGGGAGAGCCGCACGGACCGTGACAAGGCGCCCAAGACCGCGCGGCTAAGTTCTGTTGAAGTGAATTTAAGACCTTCGTTTGCGTAACAATTCACTCATTGTAAACTAGCGTTATTACACGTCAGAATTTACCCATAGCGAAAATTAATAACCAGCGTTTGAGGTAGCATTAACGCTGTCCCTATGTTTATCGACTAAGGAGACAGCAGGATTCCGCGCAGAATTTAAGCACTGGTGGTCACGGGTATCCACCTCAAAGATCGTATTTCTACTTTTTATTGTATTTTAAATGTTTTATAAATATCGTAGCAGCAGTTCGTAATTAATTTCATTACCGCATGGTAAATTTAACAGTTGCAAACAACTGGTAGTTATTAGTATAGTGATATTCCGCTATAAACGAAACATGACCTTTGCAGTGACGATCGCAACTGCAAGAGCATGTATGTAAGAGCTTAGCAGAAAACATGTGTCAGCCTGAGGATATCGTTACCACACAACGTCCGTAAACGTATTTTAAACGCGGAGACACTTGTTCTTCGTTACTGATACACTCACGCTTCTGTTATTATTGTTTTTATATCTTTCGTTATTACTATTGTATTGTGTACACCCATACTGTGTATATCCATGTAGTGATCTGATAATGTGACTTTCAGTTAGGTGTCCATGTGTCCATAATTAAGATACAGACTGTAGTGGGTAAGGAGATGCAGAAAGTAACTATTCTGAAAGACATAAAAGACGCTCTGCATAAGAATTTCTTCTTACTTCATCACAGTATTTTCTCTGATCGCCAGGTCACGGAGCTGTTAATGTGACGTCCTGAATTCCTGTTCTGGCGAACTAAATACGTCAGTAGCTTTCACAATTGTTTGAAAATTGTATTTCCGATCTGTCTCCTCGGGGCTAGTTTGTGTTAGTAATGAGGGAATCTGGATATTAGTTCTTAAAGTTGTCTCTCACAGGCTATTTTTCGACTCTGGAGAATGCATAAACACATTATACACTGCTAACAAGCAAGTTTACTGTCGGTTGAATTAGTTTTGTAGTGATTTCTTTGTCATCTGAAGGATTCGAGGAAGTGACTAGGACGGATAAATTTATGAGTGGTCTTAATCAAACTCTTCAACGCAATTCCTTTCCTTCTGAATCTTTGCCCAAATTCTGAGGAAACTGTTGCAATGTATGCTTGAGCAAAGAGCCATTGGGAACCTACATCCGATGAACAACAAGCAGAATCAGAAGACGAGTACACATGCATGGGCAATCCAGAACAGTGGTATCGCGTTCAAGTTCCTAGAGCCATAATTGAAGACAAATTGTATGGAAGAATAATAAGACCAAAACAAGAACAGGTCACTAGGACGTGAGTCCAACGCCCTCCTAATGCATGACTATTGTTGAAGTTGTCACGAAACACAAATCAAAAGGATCAGCGTTCAAAGAAGGAAGGAAGAAAAAAGGGAAACGTTGAAAGCAATGTTATTTAAATGCTATTTGTTGCTCTTCCAGGGAAATACTCTAGCTTCCTCTACATCTACATGTATACTCGGCAAATCACATTTAAGCGTCTATGATAACAATGTCGACTGAAGCAATGAATTAAAATTTGTATCAGCACCAGAATTCAAATCCAGGTCTGTTGACTACTCGGAAGATGTGCTATACACTGTGTCACGTTTTTTGAGACTCAATAAATAAATAAATAAAACTTCTTTTATTAAAAAAGTATCCAGTAACATTAAGACAAAATAAAACAAACACTTGTTGCGGAAGTTTTTTATTGTTTTAATGTTTACATGCTGTGGCTTGTGTCTAAATTAGAGTTTCCTGAGGCAAGATGACTTAGCGTATCAACAACACAAATTTCTGTGTCAAATTAACTGAAATGTTGCACACTTGGTAGCAACGCTCTTAATTGATGTGCGCAACCAAAAATTACCTCTTCTTTATTGTACAGTGTGAAGTAAAACATTTTGAAAAAAATCTCTATATTCCGAATTCTTTTTAAGATTATGATACTCTTGCATAATATATTGAAGATACTCATCTATACTTGCATTTTTTAGCCTAGTTGCAAAATACGCGAACTAACCGATAGTCTAACCGTAGCTGTTGTAATACCACTTCGGCTTGAATATTTCTTTAAGTGTTATAGTAATTTCTGTAGCCCTAGTAATCGTTGCAACTTTTTTTCTTTTCTAATTCAGTTTCATACATGGAATTTGTACCACCATTATCGATTGTAAGTCGTTTATACGGTGTTATTATGTGTATTTAACTATGTAGTGATTGCTCTGTACTAGTTAAGTTCTTTGAATTGTCAAAGGGAAAGTGGAAGTTTATGATGTATATATTGTAAAGATTTAATAATGTTTAAAAATAATGAAACTTCATAAAATATGTATGCACTAAAAAGAGAAATTGTACTTTGAATACTGGTTCATTGCATAAACGAAAAGGTGTAGGGCACCCCTTCCGCTGCGGAAGGGGCTTGGCGCGCGGGAAAAGTTGGATTTGGCGATCAATCTGGGAGGCAAGAGAGAGAGAGCACATTACGCAGTCAGTGGCCATCAGTTGTACAGTCAACACCGTAGGTGCCAAGTGAGGCATTCGCAAACCTATTTATGTTGAAATTGCCTCGGATGTGGTTTCGGCTGTAATATGGTGCTCTTGTGTTATGGAATGGCTCTGAAATGGTTAATACATCGCCAAGAAGAAATTTGAAAAAGGCCTTAAACTGCAAGAGGTGATACCAGATAGCTGCCACGTGCTTGTCACCACCATTGCTCCGCTAACTTCAGGAAATCAGATATGAATTTTAATATGCACCAGCACATTTCAGTTTGTTGTTTCATTAATGATTTCAGTGATAAAAATATGTGTCTGAACTTTGTAATTACTCTGAGCATGAGACCTATGCAGGTTCCTATCCAACATGCTAAAGACCGAGTATCCTGTTTCTGAATAATCAGTGATTTGTCTCTACTTTGAATGTGCCAAAGTTTCAGTGCTAAAGTATATAAATGATGCTAGTTAAACCACCTGCTTTACAGGTATTTAAAGAAGCACATAATTTGAACACTCATGAAACCTGTTGTTACTATTATTAGGAACTAATTTCTGAAGTTTTATTTGAAAATATGAATTAATTAAATTGCTATTTACTGTTGAAATATAAACCTATTCAAGTGGGGTTAGAAATCCACATTAGTGTAACGCAATTGTCTCTGAAATAGTTACAGAATTTACCTATAGAGTAAATGACAGTTTAAGCGCTCCCACTATATTCTTTTCCACTATCAAAAAGTCAAATTAAAGGTTTTTTTTTTTTTGGTGCTACTGAAAGAAGTCTGTGACATTGCTAATAATAAAGGCATAATAAGTAAAGGTGTAGGATTTTTAATTTCATTTGTGGTATGTATATGTTAGCTGAAATCAGAACTCTTTCCATGCCCAATTGCAATCCAGTGTGTCTCTAATAACATCTTAATGTTGAATTAGTATTGAATTAATTAATAATCGAAATAGCAACTTTTATTACTATGAGTGAAGTATTATTTAATTCTATATGTTTGCTGCTTTGTGTAAAAAGCAATCCACTGCCAACCACAACATAGTTCATTCGTTAATTGTGTGTACACATTGCACTCTTTAAAAGGAGCATTAATGGAAGTCTCTTCAGCAATGTATGTTTATTTTTCTTTAAACTTAATGTTTCAAAGCATTATGCCTAATTAGGCTGGCGACCATTTATTATTTCACTGCTTTCATTAACTCCAAAATTAAAGTCTTTCTACTATTTTCAATTTATATGACATTCATGTTCGATATCCTCTGCGCATTAAGTAAACACACGGTCAAACAATTCAAAATTCCTCCCAGAGGATAACACTTATTGTATGTTAAAGTCATATTTGTCACAAAGTACGTATAGAGTTGCTATAAATTGGTCTTGGCAGATTGGGATATGCGCCAAGGCGTCTACAATATGGCACTGTTCGCAGTACAGAATATGCTTCAATTTAAGCTTGTACTGTTTCTCACCTGGAAGGGTAGGGGAGGAAGGACCTTGTCTCTTACTATGTCATACCATGTGAAAACTATTTTGAATTGGAGGCTGGGTACTGGGTGACTGTAATTTTTTTCGGATACGATTCATATGTAACGTAGTGCATTGTCTTTGGACGTCTCTGACGTTCAAACCATCGGCATTGCGGGTTAGTACTATGGTTGGCATGGTGATTTTAACGGTATTTCCCCTCCAGATGAACCAATACGCTGCAACCAGAATCTTGTGCGTTGTGTCCTTGGATACTGGTAACACTGCTCCAATGTGACATACTTTGCTAAAGGAATAACTGTTAACAAATAGAGCACTCTGCACCCGGTTTAACATTCTAGTTTTATGTTTGTGGAGAGTAGCCCTGAATATATTGCGCTTACGGTGCAAGTTGGCAGCTGTCATCTCCCTTGGATTAAAATCATATATAAGTGGATCGTCTGCTATGTAAGCATGTCATTTACATGTTCTCCCCGACAGGTAAAATCTTCGATTTGGGATGATTGAGATTGGCTCCAGAAGAACTGATGTAAGTATGAATTATTTCTTGAATGGTTTCAGTTTCAGATTTCCTGTTAACTATTACACTGATATCATCAGCATGAGCGGTTTTTGTACCAACCATCTGTAAACCTTGCAACCTGTGATGCAGCTTTAACAGTAATGGTTCTATGGCGACTGCATACAGTGTCATACAAAAGGGGCAGCACTGTCGCACAGACAGCTTAATCGGAACTGGTGAACTTAGCTGGCCATTAATTTTGATTGGAGATGTCGTACCGACTAAAAATTTGCGTATAAGCTGAATAAAATAATAACTGAACCCCATCCGTTGCATTAAAGCTAGTAAAAAGTGGTGGTTGATGCTGTCAAATGTCTCATCAGAAGCTATGACTGCACGTCCCTCAACAATTCGTTGTACATTTTGGTAAACTCCGTTCCTATGACTGACAGTATGTCTCCTGCTGCTGCACCTAATTCCCTACTACATCTCCCATGCTGATACAAATTCCAATTCGCACCCCATCAAATGATGCTCCCCTTTAAATTCATTGCTTCAGCCTACATTCATTATCTAGTCAAAAGTGGGAGTCTCAGAAACATTGACTTTGTAAGACGTCGTAGTCTCCTGACCTTCACTGCTTACATATTCCGTCCTCACAATCATATACCGCACATCAAGATGCTTCGTTCGAACCCAAACTCGATAAGATAAAGTCAGTGTTGTATGAATTCATGTAAACGATATGCAAATAACAAGTAAGCGCACCGTGGTTGAAATACTCGAGGCTGGCGCACACACACACATTCCAGACACGATGGTCACAGGAGCTTTTAGTTCAGGAGAGCAACCGCATGCCAGGAGGCCAGTCCCAACCTATCTACGTCGGCCAGTGACCGCCCGAAGAGCAGACAGTGTTTGCCCGAGAGAAAGGACGACACCGTGTTCGGCTTAAAAGCAAAGTCCGCTACATTGTGTGGGAGCGCCCAGCCTACGCATTCTTTACAGATATAGCATGCAGTTTCAGAGATTTTCATAGGGAGACAGCAAACGCCAAACGCTGATGCTACAGATTTCCGGATTGGTCGCCTTAAACGAAACGTCATTCTCCCGTTTTACAAGAGCAATGCTGATTGGCAGATGATATTCCTGCCGCCTTGAGCTGAAGGAGTAATCGAAGAGACCGAAAGATATACCCCTTCACGTCTGGCATGGAGCGGGGCCGTTCCGTGGTCGCTCTTGGAGCAAGAACACGTAACGAGAGCGTGCGCGCTCGTGCGTGTACTCAAAGTGCAAGGAACAAGTCTCTCCTCAGTACTTCACTGGGAGAGCACCTCTATCAAGAGCGAATCGGAGTGCGACTCTATATTGAGTCCTTGCGATTAAGTATTGTTCACTGTGTTGGCCGCCACACTTATTGTGTGGTGTGAACGGACAGAGTTATAGTTAAACGCCTGCGAGCGAATTTTTGAGTGGCACCACGGTGGATATGTTATCTGACCGGTGTACCACACCAATAGTTGGACTAGGGGCGAATAGGAGGCCTTGACTTCATAGGGTACTTTGATAGGGTACTAGCCAATGCTTGTCACAATGAACTGTAAAGAACATTTACAGAAACAGTGTCACAGACGTGAACTGGAAGTGCTACAATTATTTGTGTGAGTACGATTTACGAGGTATACATCGTCGTAAGTGAACATGTGGCGAACTGTGATTTCGCACCAAAACTGTTAGAACAAAGAGGACAGTGGGACTTGTTCTGTTCGAATTGGTTGAGTAACTTTCGTTTATAGCAGCCTACATTACTCCTATTGGTGGCTCGGAGTCAAATTATTATTAAAGTAAAACTGTAAACTGTCTCACCAGAGCTAATTTCATTGTGTGAAAGAAAAGGACAACGCCAATAAATAGCGATTGAACTGTGTCGTGAAAAAACTGTTTTTGCTATAATAATCGCCTAATTTTTCTTGCCTAGGATAAACAGTACTCATGTCTGTGTGAATAATTAATTCAAAAACTATAAAAAATGCCAGGGTGTGGAAGTGTACTGCTGCACCAAGTGTGGAAACCATCCCCTGAGACTTACGTGAGAGCCAAAATTTGCAATAACATTTTTAACCAACATTTGTATATGCACTTTTTGTGTGAAAACGCTGCAACCGCACTTCTTCTTTATTTTTACCGCCCCGTCGCAATCGTTACGGGAAATGGTGTCCTTATGCTAGCACATGTCCAAGAGCAACGACCAGGAAGACTGCGTTAAGTGATGCTGCTCCACGATAACGCTCACCAGCATTTCGCTAGACTGACACAGGATACTACAGAGTAGTTGGGTTGGGAAGTCAATCTGCACCCATCTTATTCACCTGATCTTGCGCCTTTAAATTGAAACCTTTTCTGCCCTCTGTCGAACAACCTTCAAGGAACTTCCTTCTTGGATGAAAATGCGCTTCGAACATGTATCGACGAATACTTCGCCACGAAACCACGTGATTTCTACAGTCGCTGAATCGGAAAGTAATCCCAGTTTTGGCAGCCGGTTGTAAATAGTGAAGGAGAATATATTCCTGACGTCTAAAGTCTCTGTCATGCGTATTTTTTGTGTTTAATAGAATTATGGAAAAACGCTACGAACTTCTGCACCAACCCAGTACATATGCCCCCTGCTCAGTCGTTAGCGACCAGCGTAGTTTCTGCACCGGTCAGCGGTCAAATGTGTGCCTAACCAGGTACAGCCTCACGGAGCAGTCACCAACTAGGCGGAGCCACTGGTCAAAGAAATGGCTCTGAGCACTATGGGACTTAACTTCTAAGGTCATCAGTCCCCTAGAACCTGGAACTACTTAAACCCAACTAACCTAAGGACATCACACACATCCATGCCCGAGGCAGGATTCGAACCTGCGACCGTAGCGGTCGCCCGGTTCCAGACTGTAGCGCCTAGAACCTCCACTGGTCAACTATCGGTAATGGTCCCAGCTTTCGTAATGGATCAGCCAAGGCGAGGCTACTCGGTGGGTGCCACTAGATGAGACTCCAGCAATCTCCAAGAGTCCTGGATTTGACATGGAGCATCTTGATGCATCTGCCAGACACTTTTGGCTGCATAAAGCGTGCGACGGCCTAGCTGTAAGCTCAGTGAACTGCGGGGCTGACACTGATTACAGTCAGCAAGATCACCATCGATGCCAACTCCTTTATGTTGCCACAGCATTCCGGTTCACCAGCGTACTCGTTCACTGGCACTAGCATGGCCGGATCCTGTGCCACAGTTGTTCGACCTCTTCTAAGGAAACATCGAATAATAAAGAATGTTGTTATTGAGTGACAATTCTTCACTCCACACGCGACGTGGTGCTCAAGACCCATTCCACAGCTCTATGCACACACCACTTTGGAATTTGAAGTTACTATCCTGCCACACTGGTAGCACGCAAGTGTAACACTGGTATCAGTATAGTAGTCATAGAACAGCGCTCTTGTTACACTGATTATAGTACAGTATGCGTTTCAGTAATATGAAACATATTCAACAAACAGCTTTCGTAAATGATACTGCCAAACTCACGAACAAATTGTACACTAGTTAGTAAAAGACAACGCTCCGCGTGGCAGTAATAGTCGGGAGACTGCAGTGGGAATAAATGGAGGAATTGGCTGTAAGCAGATCGTAGTGTCAGTGCTCACTGCGGTATGTATGATGTAAGGGTTCGTGAAAGGAGGGCTCAGACAATTCTCATGATCATGTCTGTTCCATCGCAATGTTAGAACCTGGTCGCCAAACGGAGACTCCGCACTAGGAATAGTCTCGCACGCATATGGCACGTGTCTGAGAAACCCTCTCATCCGCCGGCCGCGGTGGTCTCGCGGTTCTAGGCGCGCAGTCCGGAACCGTGCGACTGCTACGGTCGCAGGTTCGAATCGCAGGTTCGAATCCTGCCTCGGGCATGGATGTGTGTGATGTCCTTAGGTTAGTTAGGTTTAAGTAGTTCTAAGTCCTAGGGGACTGATGACCACAGCAGTTGAGTCCCATAGTGCTCAGAGCCATTTGAACCATTTTGAACCCTCTCATCGTTTGCCACGTCGTCTGCATCAGACACATTGCGCCGCGTATCGAACCTCTCCACAAAGTTTTCGTATTGTTTGACTTTGTGTCTCTTGTGTGGAATCGCTGGTTGTGTAAACTCTCTTTACCAGAGAGGCTTGTGGTGCGAATGTGATCCACGATGGGGCGTGGCTCGGGCAGCGAAGGAGTCCTGAGTTAGCAGCGGCAGGAGGAAGGTGGCGAGCGGGGTCCTGTTCTGCGAGCAGTCCGTATACAGAGGGGTCCAAAAAATGTATCCACTGTTTAAAAGTCCATAACTTGCAAACTAATTGACGGAGTTGTCTCATTTTTGGTTAAAGTGTAACTTAAAGTTCAACTTAAAGATATCACTGTTGGTGTTCGAAATGGTCACCATTAACATCCACACACAAATGATGCCGACGAACTGCAGCACAAACTACTGACTGCAACGTGTTCAGTTGGATATTTGGACATGAATGTACGATGGATTTCCGAAGTTCATCCAATGCGCGTGGCTTTTGTCGATAAACGATGTCCTTTAGTGTTCCCCACAGGTAAAAGTCCAGAGGATTTAGGTCTGGGGAACATGGTGGATACTCCTCAGCATCTCTACGGCCTATCCATCTTCCTGGTAGATTTTCGTCGAGATACGCCCTAACACGATTTTGATAGTGGGCTGGGGCACCATCTTGTTGAAAGTAAACTCTTCCGTCTCCATACAAGCCTCGAGTGGCAGGTAAAATGGATGTCTGAAGCTTCTGAAGGTATACCTCACCGGTAACTGTGCCGTCCAAGAATGGCCGAATCAAGCCCCGGTAAGACGACCCACACCACACATTTACTCCTGTCAAATTCACGGCTTTGTCTACATGGACGTTCGGATTTTCGGCGGCCCAGTAGATGCAATTGTGGCGATTTACTGTACCACTGAGTTTGAACTGTACCTCATCAGACCACACAATCATATCTGCAAACTCTTCATCGTTGCGCACCATGTTAGTAAACCTCTCGCAGTACTCCATTCTACGATCTGGGTCGTCCTCGTTCATTGCGTGTAGCAATCGTGGGATGTAGCACTTCCACTTTGCTGTATTCAAAATTCGCCGAACACTTGAGCGACTCGCTTCAGTTTCACGGGCACACTGTCTCACAGACTTCTGTGGTGAGCGAGTGAATTGTTGTAACACACGATGGGAGTTAGCTGGACGTCTTACTGTCACAGGTCGTCCAGATCGTTGTTTGTGTACATCTTTAACACAGCCTTCGGCTTCAAATTTGTCTCGAATGCGACGAATCGTTAAAAGTGTCTCTGGCTCTGTTTGACACTCATTTCGCCATTGCCGTTGAACCTCATTAATGTTTTCGTATTTAAACTACCAATTCAAAACTGACTTCCTTTCATCGAATGTAAGCCTTGCGCCACCCATGTTTACTCGAGTAACTAGGTGCAACTAAGAACAAAACACTATCAGGCGACTGTCATCTGACAAAACATAACAACGCAATACAACGCTTGTGTGGCGATTGCCGGAACTACAAACTATTACACTACCAAAGAACAGACAACGTCATCAATTAGTTTGTCAGTTATGGAATTTTAAACAGTGGATACATTTTTTTGGACCCCTCTGTATGTGTCAGAAAACGATTTTGCCGCACCTGGAGTGATAGCTCTGTCTGCTTGTAACTGCTCCTCTTGTAAAATTGCAATTGTGTCTGTCTTTGTAGGGCCCCATTAGTTGCACTATTTCGTGACAGGTGATTAGTTTGTTTTAACTGTTCATGTTACAAGGTTGTCATTGAGTTTGCCTGGTGAGCGACCAGTGGTAGCTGATTTGTGTTCCAGGTCTTATCACGCCAGTTTAATGATGTGTGCAGTGGATTGCCAGGAAGTGTGTACAAGACTGACGTGTAAAATAATATAAGATTGCAAGATCACGGCTCTGTAAAACCACGTAGGTAGTAGCGGATGACTTCTAATGCTGCAGACCTCTCTTTAAGTTAAATAGTAACCTTTTGTAATTGAACAGTTCACATCTCTTAGTTTGGCGTTCACCTGAAGGAGTTTTGCACCTAAGCTTGTTTTGAAATTGTTCGGTACTCCTGTACAGTTAATGAGCAAATTTTAAATTGTGGCCCGAGGAAAACTTGTGATAAGGGGCGTCCGATGTAATTTGCCGTTATGTATTGCAATTGCTTTTGCTAAATGGAATTTATCTGAACATTATCTTTAGGTTCGAATTTCTATCAGTTTGTTGTTATAAGTTTTCTTAATGGTTACTACATGCATTTTTAAGATAGCAGTGTGGTTTCTAAATTTTTTTCAAAATTAGCTATCGATCTTGACTTGATACCTATAATTCCTTTCGGCTCAAATTGGACACTACTGTATCCCCGGTATTTTACCATTGATATTGGATCAGTGTAAATATTACCAATTATAAAAGAAGAAACAAATAAATGGTGTAGACAATGTTTTTTAATAACTGTTGAGTAAGAATTGTTTGTTAATAAATTTGTTTTAAAGGATATCTGAATTAATTTTAGCCCGGCACCTTGCCGCTCCTTCATAGCTCCAACCATACCACGTATGTCAACTGCAGTAAAAGATGAATATTCGAAATAAGTCATCGTTTTGTAAGCTAGTGTTACTCTATAGCTTTGCTGATAGTTGTGACAAATTAGGAACTCTTATCTACAGAGAACAGTTTGACACGGAAAGATAAATGACGTCGCATTGTTGTGAGATACTATTATACTTTGAAAAATAAACCCAACAAACTTCCAATTAAGTTCTGAGGTAAATTCTTGAAGGTGTACAAATTATGTTTTAAATAAATTCCGCAAAAAAGAGAGCTACATTTAGCTACATGAAAATGACGACGTTTACAATTCAGCGAACAACAATAACTGATTTTGTGAAGCCTGATTTCACACTAGTGATTTGGCCGTGTAATTTTCCCGTGCGGTTGAGACCTTCATTGATTTCAGAAGCAGTTTCCATAAACCGTTACACATTAGCTGTTTATTCGACCCTGCGCTGCGCAACTTCCCGTACCCGTAATTGGTTGCAGCGGTTCAATGGTTCTGATTTTATACATCGTGCGATCCGCACGCGAATATACAGTATCTCATATACCCATTGGCATAGCGCCATGCAGGGCATCAAGATCTATATTGGCAGCTTGGGTCTGTGTCGGGTTGCGACAATTCGGCAAGTTTAAATGAAGGTCATTCAGTCTTATATCAAGGTTATTACTTTTATAAATTTGTGCGTCTACATGAATATGCTACTAACACAACTGAAAAAAGTATTTGTTCTTGTAGTTGTGCTACAGTGTTCAGGTTTAACTACACTGACGCGCAACGCCTCAGTAGTCGAGGCCGTAAGAAAAATCGGGATGCATTTTAAACTTTTGTGCAACACTAACCTAGCCTTTTCTGATGTGGCTGGCATACATATGTATTGCACATTATCCGATATTTCCTTCTACGAGTTTGGATGCAAAGGAAATGCCATACTTCATGAGTAAATTATACAGTGTGGCTAGGTAGCTGATGTGAAATATAGTTTCTATATTTTAACCTCACAGTTATTGTACAAGTGAAGTGCGAGAACGTTCGTCACTGCTACACGAAAGATGTCAAAGGAACGCTACGAACGTAGTTTTTCTGCTGGTACACACAAAAAAGTGCATACCGATTTTGCACAAAAACGCCCTATTTGTGGAAAATTTAAACACAAAGGAGACTTTTAACTACAAATAGACGAAAGGTCATGATGGATGCCTAGCTTATTACCTATATTTTACGAAGCTAACTAATCACGACTAAGAGGCTCCATTTCCATATTATTACAAATACCATTTTATTTGTTTTAAAGTATTTATTAACTGGGTAATTTGTGTACAGTATTGTCATACATAATAACCGTGTCCACTGCGGCAGTCCCATTATGTCCGCCACTATCACATACAGAAAATGAAAAAGAAGGAGTATACGAAGATTACATTTATACATTAAATATCGTTCACACCGTGGTGTTGTAATGTTCTCTATAGAATTATGTTCGGCATTACGTGCGTGGATATGTATATACAAGGATGTATCATAAATTCATATTTATTATTTGACGCCGTTCGGTTTATTTTTGAAGATGTTTCCTCTTCAATTCCACAAGTACACATATCCCAACGGCTATACTTTTTCGAAATACTGTTATTATTTAGAACTATAAAAGAACGGAAGTTCTACAAGGATCCACAGGTATTTCGATACTGTGATTCTCTCTAACCTAATGAGTGGTGTTTAACTGGTACTCAGAAGGACACTGGTACAAATCGTCTGATTTACATTCTTCATGGTTTTCCTAAATCGCTCAAGGCAGTCGTGAAAGTGGTTGCTTTGGGGAGTACACGTACGATATCGCTCCGCATCCTTCCTGAGTACGAACTTCTGCACCTTCTAGTCTATAATGACGTCGATGGGACAATTAATGTCTAATCTCCCTTCCTCCGATTTCAGTCCCTAAGCCGGTTGAAAAGTTGCAAGAAGATACCAAAGTCATAATTGTGATGCTCCGTATGAAGTTGTGTAACAACAACCGGGCCTGAACCAGTGGACAAAATGATTCAAATGGCTCTGAGCACTATGGGACTCAACTGCTGAGGTCATTAGTCCCCTAGAACTTAGAACTAGTTAAACCTAACTAACATAAGGACATCACACACATCCATGCCCGAGGCAGGATTCGAACCTGCGACCGTAGCGGTCTCGCGGTTCCAGACTGCAGCGCCTAGAACCGCGCGGCCACTTCGGCCGGCAACCAGTGGACACCGACAAGGTTCGTCTGTTATCATTATTAGATAGTCTGAAATCTGCGCCGCAACATGTGACACTGGATGCTAAAAATGAAACGATGCCAGTTTTGAAGAAGCAACTGAAAATAAAGTAATACAAGTTGATGTCCATTGTGACTGAAAAATAATGTTTTGTATAACAACCGGGAGTTGCTGGCGCTCCACCATTATATGGCTAATTTAAATATAATAGAGTAGCAGTTATTTTGATATAGCCAATTTCAATATTCAAATAAATTGTTTCCCAGGTTTTACAGACGAATTCTCACGTACGAACAGAAATATTTCGACGACATTCCATTATCATGGTATTTTTCCATTTTTAAATTGAATGTTTTCTAGTATTCACAAGGGTCGGAGTATAAAAGTGTTCAATCGGTCCATATTGCAGTAAAGTCTCCTACTAAACAAAAGTATTTTCTCGCCAAAGACAGTTGACAATCATCCTTTCAAATAAAATTAAAAATCGCCAGTCGCGTTAAATTTAATTCACATCGATTCATTCAGTACGAGTAACAATGATGCTGGCAACAATTTACAGTGTATTCCAAGTAAAAATTTTCAGAGTGTATTGCAATCATTTTTAGCAATCAAATTCGCACCGATTCGGAATCGGTCGGTGTTCGCTACGTATCACACTGCAGACCTAGACGGTTTTGGCATTATTTTTTTTACAATAAAAATATGTGTCGTTACACTGGCGCAGTATCAACTGAAGCGAGAAACTAGATAGTGCACTGCTAACAGCATCTCTTTCAGTAAAATAATAATAGCACCACAAACTGAAAACTTGTTTTATATCTAATGCGTTCTGTCGTTTGAAAAATAACACCGCATGACAGTTACTGGACATCGTGTTATACACATATTCCATGCTTCCCAGTTAAACTTTTAGCTCTTAAACTCTTAAGAAGGCCGTAGTACATTTCAGTCAGGCGCACATGCCTCTTTGAAGCTTTATAAACAAGTACCAGCTGTTTACCTGCTTTAGCTTTGAGCTGACAATGTCGGATCACACTAATGGGAAATAAAATGGTAGGTGGAAAAAATGATAGGGTGTAAGTTATATCACCTGACGAAAAGGAATTACTTTTCTGCATCTCGACCTGCTCTTTATCTTGTAGACACCTAAGCGTGTGGTGTCACCGCCAGACACCACACTTGCTAGGCGGTAGCTTTAAATCGGCCGCAGTCCATTAGTACATGTCGGACCCGCGTGTCGCCACTGTCAGTAATTGCAGACTGAGCGCCGCCACACGGCAGGTCTAGAGAGACTTACTAGCACTCGCCCCAGTTGTACAGCCGACGTTGCTAGGAAAGGTTCACTGGGAATTACGCTCTCATTTGCCGAGACGATAGTTAGCATAGCCTTCAGCTAAGTCAATTGCTACGACCTAGCAAGGCGCCATTTCTCCTTTGCTATGTATCTAATGAAGCATGTACAGTAACAAGACCAATGTTCACCAATTATGGATTAAAGTTAAGTATTCCAGAAGCTACGTACTTTCCTTTATAGCATTCATTACGTATCCTGTTTCAGACCTCACGCCAGCCTGCTTGAGTTTATAGCGTGCATTTCGGCTTCGTCAAACAACACGGTGTTGGCACTTCTGCCGACACTTCAAAGCGGTTCGCCGAAATATCTTCATAACGTCATAGGAAACATGTCCGCCCCCGGGAGCTGAATGGACGCCGGCAGCGTGATCGGTCAGAGGGTTACGTGCCCTCTGTAATAAAAAAACTGAGTTAATCGATCATCAACGAACTTTAACGGATGTCTTACGACGTCCGCCCCTAGCAGACGCAACGAACAAAAGCGAACAAAATGAAATTAAAAAAAAAAAAAAAATGGTCAGCGTGACGGATTGTCAATCCTCTGGCCCGGGTTCGATTCCCGGCTGGGTCGGGGAATTTTCTCCGCCCAGGGACTGGGTATTATTCTGTCCTCATAATCATCCTATTATCCTCATAGACTGCAGGTCGCCGAAGTGGCGTCGAGTGAAAGACCGGCACCCGTTGAACGGTCTGCCCGAAGGGGGGAGGGGGGGGGGCAGCAGCACTATACGATTAAAATAAAAAAAAGTAGGAAACACAATCACATTTTCGTCGAGGTGAACTGAATGCAAGATCTCATGAAATGATTTATAGTCATTTTATGCCAATATCAGAGATATCTATATGAACGTCATTACTTCAGATAGTTCTACGGTATTCTGCTGATAATCTGAGATTCGAATTCAAAGGCGCTTCATTTCGAATAGTGGTTTCAGAGAAATGGAGGCATTTAGAACTTTACATTTCTCTGATATGAGCATAACATGAATTCTTGGCTTATATCGGAAGTACCTGATTTCTTACACAAGTAAACAAATACGTTACGTGGATACTGAGAAAAATGAATGTTACGTCACTGGGATTCAGGCGTAAAAGTGGCAGAAGGAAGTGCAGCTTTATACTGTATTTGTATATACACTCCTGGAAATGGAAAAAAGAACACATTGACACCGGTGTGTCAGACCCACCATACTTGCTCCGGACACTGCGAGAGGGCTGTACAAGCAATGATCACACGCACGGCACAGCGGACACACCAGGAACCGCTGTGTTGGCCGTCGAATGGCGCTAGCTGCGCAGCATTTGTGCACCGCCGCCGTCAGTGTCAGCCAGTTTGCCGTGGCATACGGAGCTCCATCACAGTCTTTAACACTGGTAGCATGCCGCGACAGCGTGGACGTGAACCGTATGTGCAGTTGACGGACTTTGAGCGAGGGCGTATAGTGGGCATGCGGGAGGCCGGGTGGACGTACCGCCGAATTGCTCAACACGTGGGGCGTGAGGTCTCCACAGTACATCGATGTTGTCGCCAGTGGTCGGCGGAAGGTGCACGTGCCCGTCGACCTGGGACCGGACCGCAGCGACGCACGGATGCACGGATGCACGCCAAGACTGTAGGATCCTACGCAGTGCCGTAGGGGACCGCACCGCCACTTCCCAGCAAATTAGGGACACTGTTGCTCCTGGGGTATCGGCGAGGACCATTCGCAACCGTCTCCATGAAGCTGGGCTACGGTCCCGCACACCGTTAGGCCGTCTTCCGCTCACGCCCCAACATCGTGCAGCCCGCCTCCAGTGGTGTCGCGACAGGCGTGAATGGAGGGACGAATGGAGACGTGTCGTCTTCAGCGATGAGAGTCGCTTCTGCCCTGGTGCCGATGATGGTCGTATGCGCGTTTGGCGCCGTGCAGGTGAGCGCCACAATCAGGACTGCATACGACCGAGGCACACAGGGCCAACACCCGGCATCATGGTGTGGGGAGCGATCTCCTACACTGGCCGTACACCACTGGTGATCGTCGAGGGGACACTGAATAGTGCACGGTACATCCAAACCGTCATCGAACCCATCGTTCTACCATTCCTAGACCGGCAAGGGAACTTGCTGTTCCAACAGGACAATGCACGTCCGCATGTATCCCGTGCCACCCAACGTGCTCTAGAAGGTGTAAGTCAACTACCCTGGCCAGCAAGATCTCCGGATCTGTCCCCCATTGAGCATGTTTGGGACTGGATGAAGCGTCGTCTCACGCGGTCTGCACGTCCAGCACGAACGCTGGTCCAACTGAGGCGCCAGGTGGAAATGGCATGGCAAGCCGTTCCACAGGACTACATCCAGCATCTCTACGATCGTCTCCATGGGAGAATAGCAGCCTGCATTGCTGCGAAAGGTGGATATACACTGTACTAGTGCCGACATTGTGCATGCTCTGTTGCCTGTGTCTATGTGCCTGTGGTTCTGTCAGTGTGATCATGTGATGTATCTGACCCCAGGAATGTGTCAATAAAGTTTCCCCTTCCTGGGACAATGAATTCACGGTGTTCTTATTTCAATTTCCAGGAGTGTAATTTGTCTTCTTTTACATCATTTTTTTCTGATTTTTATTTTGAGCAAAACAACAAAAGCTGTTCAAGCCAAGAAAAAGTAAATGTAACTTTTTAATGGATATTAAGACAGAAAGCCTACACTACGCTTGTCCGTCCTCTTTTAGAATACTGCTGCGCGGTTTGGGATCATTACCAGGTAGGACTGACGGAGTACATCGAAAAAGTTCAAAGAAAGGCAGCACATTTTGTATTATCGCGAAATATGGGAGAGACTGTCACAGAAATGATACAGGATTTGGGCTGGAAATCATTAAAAGAAAGACGTTTTTTCGTTGCGACGGAATCTTCTCATGAAATTCCAGTCACCAACTTTCTCCTGCGAATGTGAAAATATTTTGTCGACACCGACCTACATAGGAAGGAACGATCACCACGATAAAATAAGGGAAATCAGAGCTCGTACGGAAAGATATAGGTGTTCATTCTTTCCGCGCGCTATACGAGACTGGAATAATAGAGAATTGTGAAGGTGGTTCGATGAACCCTCTGGCAGGCACTTAAATGTGATTTGCAGAGTATCCATGTAGATGCAGATGTAGATGTAGAAAGCGACTTGAGAACTGAGTTTTACCAATCCTCACAGACGGTGTCCAACAGTCAAGTGAATATTTGATGCCAACGAATGTGTTTCCATGCGAATGACTATAATTCTTGTTATGACGTGAATTTTGTGCCTATTAGACTTCAGTGAGTGGTTTTTGTCCACCATTTAGATTATTTCACAGGTCAATTCACAAGCGTGGTACCGGCAGATATCACACTTCCTGTAGAAATGGATAAATGTAAAATGTAGCATTGGAATACTTGAAGCAAGTTGAACCATACTTGTTAAACAGATAACATAGCATCGGGGGAAAAATGATCGTACTAACATTCCCCTGGCTCCCCTAGGAAAAGGGGTGTATGTAGAGGACGGACATGAAGGGAGTGACGTAACTCGGAAAGGCGTGGAGAAATATCGGTCAAACTTGTGGCACAAGAACATGTATGAAAATGATTCGGAGAGGTTTCACTGAAGTGAAAATCTTAACAGAAAAACGAGAAAGTTAAATTCTCTTTATCGCACGGATACCATTCATTTGGAAGAACCTCTCTTTTAGCTTTATGAATTACCATTGATACTTACGTTCTCGATGACGATCACAAAATTACAGGATCAGTGTATTAAGCACTGTGGACTGGATCAGGGATCGTTGTGTGCCACGAGTACTTACATGCTGCTTCCTCAAAACTGAGTTCACGCAAAAACTTATTTATTCTTGCCACGGTAGGGGAAACAAAAAATATGTGTATGACATTAATGTCACAAGAAATAAGTGCAAGATATTACTTTATAATCTGTTTACTATATATGTAATTCTAAAAACCGGAAAATAAATTAATTTTATTTTTTTAATCTTTAGACAGATTTCATTAATTTTTCTATCGAATTAGAAATTAGACTAATTATAGTCTAAGTAACCATGAAAGGTGGGGTAATTAGTTTATAAACCAGCAGTTCGTTCTTTAAATTCTTATTCTCCAAGTTGTAAGTAGGCTGTTTGGGTTTTTTTATTGGTAACGCCACCTCTGTATGAAAATCACTGGCTGTGCTGTGTGCAGTCTGTGGCTGCTTTGCATTGTTGTAATACTCGCCATTGTAGTGTTAGGCAGCTGGCTGTGAACAGCGCGTAGCGTTGCGCAGTTGGAGGTGAGCCGCCAGCAGTGGTGGATGTGGGGAGAGAGATGGCGAAGTTTTGTAATTTGTCATGAACTGCTATATATATGATGATATCAAGGTAAATACATTCTTTGTTCTCTATTAATTTCATTTGCTAACTATCCCTATCAGTAGTTAGTGCCTTCCATAGTTTGAATCTTTTATTTAGCTAGCAGTAGTGGCGCTCGCTGTATTGCAGTAGCTTGAGCAGCGAAGATTTTTGTGAGGTAAGTGATTTGTGAAAGGTATAGTTTAATGTTAGTCAGGGCCATTCTTTTGTAGGGAATTTTGAAAGTCAGATTGCGTTGCGCTATAAATATTGTGTGTCAGGTTAAACACAGTCATGTATAAATTGTTCAAAGGGGACGTTTCATAAAGTGAAGTACAGCTCTGTGACTGAGTGATCAGCGCCTCTCATTGAAATGTGGAAGACACGGATTCCATTCAGGTAACTTGAAAAGCGTCAAAGCTTTTCATGTTTTTAATTAAAGTAGGCAATTGCTGTTAAAATCAGTCATTAGTTTATTGCAATATATGAAGTGTGATGCAGGTGAATTATTGTGTCATTAAGCATTGTCTTCTCTTTGCAAACTTGGTTCACCTTGCGCATGAAAGGAATTCTTCTGATGCGTTCCTAGCTGGGAAGCCCGGCGACCAGGTGGACACGTGCCCGAGGCAGCGGAAACTACAAACTTCGAGCGAAAATTAGTTTTGTCACGATTCTAGGTAACGCGAACAGAGCGACGAGTAGAATAGCAACAGCACGACTTGGGTGTCCAAGAACCTCAAGTGGCCCGCGTAATTTTGGCCGTTTCCCGCGAGCAGAACACCTGGGAACGTAGCGGCAATACTCAAAGGGAGAAGTCTTGGTTTATTTGTACACTCTGTCTCACACAGAGTACGGCTCTCTTTTCCTCGCGGAATGCAACCGCAAAGAGAGAAGAAATTTTGAAAGGGACTTCTTCATTGGCAAGAATCTAACGTTCACTTTGAAAAATAGTACGACCTATGTAATTTGCGGAAGGGCGGAGACAAGACGCTGGAGGGGAGCGGCTCTCTCTCTCTCTAGGTGCGAGGAGCGCACTAGTATTGAGCATTCCGAATATTGTTTCTGAGGAGGCAGGAGTTCTCTCTTGACTGCTTCCAATAAGTCGCAAGGATTGTCTTATCGCTTGTCATGAGACAATGACTTTGCATTCGTCGCAAACAGCGTAGAGAGCAAAGTTTGTTAGATCCGAGTAGGTGAGTTTCACTCACTGTGCGCGTTATCAAGAGCTTAACCCAGGATCACATTTTGATTTACTACATGTCCGATGACGGTAGTACTATTGGAACAGTTCTGAACTTTGTTTAATGCAGTTTCACGTAGGTTTGCACTTGCAGATGGACGCATACCGTCGTCCAGTAATGATAGCTTCCAGTAGCAGGTTTCGGTCAATATTTTCAGCGTAGGGCATGTTAGACGCTATCAACTACGTCACCAGCAGAGTATCGATGCAGCCGCACGCAATCAGCCGACTCCACCGCCACGTCCGCCCCCGGTAGCTGAGTGGACAGCGCGACAGACTGTCAATCCAAAGGGCCCGGGTTCGATTCCCGGCTGGGTCGGAGATTTTCTACACTCAGGGACAGTCGGCTTTCAGCCGTGTTACCGTGCGGACGGGCTCGGCGCGCCGGGCAGTGCTCCGTAGGTGTTGTTGTTTACCCGCTAGCGCGCGGTCGCGTCGTTGTATTGCCGTATAGTACCTGTACCGACCCGACATGTCGTTCTCATATCGAAAAGCTACAATCAAACTAACGTTCAACGCATCGTACACGAGACCGAAGGCCCATGAAATTGAACGGTTTCTACGAGACATCATGCACATCGAACCACAAGAACAGATAGGAATTCATCTGTCTATTGTAACCAGCACAGTGTACCTCTAACGATCTGCAAACGGCTTTCGCTTCTGTCACGCAGACGGTAACGTGAGCGTGGTAGGAGTTGACCATGCTGGTCTGGGAGTGCGTACCGTGCGCATCTTTGAACTACCGTTCGAAGTTCCTGCCAACCTAGTCGTTGATGCGCTGCGGCCATACGGCACAGTTCTGAGCCACACAGAGGAGAAATGGAACACATTTGACACGTACCATGTCCTTAACGGGGTACGACAAGTGCGCATAGAACTTAAGAAGCACGTTCCATCATATGTTTTCGTTGGTGGCTGCCGCGCAATTGTTATATATGATGGACAACCGAGGACCTGCTCGGGCTGCGGCCAGGAGGGCCATGTTAGAACTGAGTGTCTGCAGCGCCGCCTCGTTCAGGTGCCCCGCAATGTACTTCCGCAACGATCCACTATGACCTCTCTCCCGCTAACATATGTGGAGGCGGCACGACATGATGTGATGGGTAATCAAAACCTGCTACCTCCTCAAGCCGCAGCCAGCTCCGTTGGAGAGTCAGCGGCGTCGACGACGCTGCAGCCCAACGGTGCAGAGGTTCCTACAGCCTCTGCTCACCGCAGCGTCGTGGGCACCCAGCCACCGTCACTGTCGGGATCAGACACAGGGGTTCCTAGCGACCGAGACTGTGTCGAGCCCCGCCCTCCAGTGGCTGTCGAATCTCGGACCCGAAAGCAAAAATCACCCAAGCGACACAAGAAGAGGCGATTGTCAGCTGACGAACAGGACAGGGATGTGAAGCCGGCGGAAGACATCGACTTCGTTGACTCGCCCACAGTTGCAACGGACTCCAGTGGCATCATTCACCAGAAGGTGCCTGAAGACAAGGAACACTCTCCTAAATCTGGTGGCCCAGAAAACGAGGCGCACTGCGTCGACTCCCAAAATGTGGGCTCCTGTGAAAGCGACCAGCCCCCAATGACATCACAATCGTCTCTTGGTGATTGGGCAGACGATATGGAGGCAGATGATGCACAGCAAACATCGATATCTCCACCAGAGCCCATGGCTGACATTGAGCCCGGAGGGCTCTGCCACTCAGGGACTCCTACGGCACAGTAATGCACAGCATGCAGATGGATGGCTGTGTGTGGTGTGTGAGATCACTGTGGGATTGCACCGACACACTGCTTCCGCCACTTGATATGTCTCAGTCATACCGTGTGGGAACAGTCAATGTAAATGGTGTCCACTCCACTGTCAAGACCCGCATGTTACACGACATGATCAGAGCGACAGACTTGGACATTGCCCTTCTCCAGGAGGTCCGTCCCGAGCTGTGTTTAGACCTATATGGCTACACCATGTACAGCCTACCCGTAGCTGATGGCGCAGGAGGAACGGCCATCCTTCTCCGAGATGGCATAGACGCGACGGGCACGACGTACTTGCCGAACGGGCGAGGCATCGCACTCACACTTGGCGCAGTCCGCCTCATTAACGTCTACGCTCCCTCCGGTAATTCGCACCGTGGTGACAGGCATGTCTTCTATTCGGAGGAGGTAGCCCCACTTTTGCTAGGAAATATGGACCATTACATAGTGGGCGGCGATTTTAACAGTGTTCTGCGGCCCGAGGACCAGATGCTGCATTACGTCCCATGCCCGGCTCTACAAGCATTGATACGTGACCTCGCCCTCCACGACACATGGCTCTTACATCATGGGACCCAGAGTGGATATACGCACTTTACCAGCCATTCTGCCAGTCGTCTGGACCAGATATACGTCTCGCGTGCCCTCCGCACAGCAACCCGTGATGCAGAACTCTGGCCGACGGCCTTCACGGACCATCTCGCGTACATCTGCACTGTCACCTTGCCCCGACAACTCACGAGACGCAGCAGGGGCCCGTGGACGCTGAACGTCTCCCTCCTTCGCGAGGAAGCGTGTCGGCGAGCAGTCACTGACACGTGGCGTCGATGTATCAGGCGCCTGCCTATGTATGCTTCCACGTTGCTGTGGTGGCTGGGATGTGTCAAACCTGCACTCCGAAAGACCTTGATGGCCTACGGGCGTGACAGATCGAACTGGCAAAGGGCAACATCGGAATTTTACTATACAGCGTTACGTGAGCTGGCGACGCAACCGCCGTCTCCCGAACGTCAGATGTCCGTACAACGCATCAAAGCTCGTCTACTTCGCATCAGGACAGAGCAGCTAGACGGTGTCCGCATCCGTGCGCG
Source organism: Schistocerca nitens (assembly GCF_023898315.1). NCBI lineage: Eukaryota > Metazoa > Arthropoda > Insecta > Orthoptera > Acrididae > Schistocerca > Schistocerca nitens. The sequence goes on from NC_064618.1 coordinate 257,395,143, forward strand.
AGTGCAAGACTGTATCCCCAACGAAACAGCGTCAGTGCATCACATTGTGCGCGAGAGGCGCCACCGCAAACGTCAGCTCATTACGGCGGTAAACACGGAGGACGGCGGGCGCGCAGTGACACAAACGGATATCGCGCACACGTTCGCCAGACACTATGGGACCTTGTACATGGAAGATCCGCGAAATATACGTGACTATGACGAGCTATTGCACGATTTTCCCGCTCCTCGGGACGTGGCACCCGATGATAGTCTGCTGTTGCCCATTACACCCGACGAGCTGACATCGGCCTTGGCACGTGGAGCACCGAACAAGTCGCCTGGACCGGACGGTTTACCCCTGGAATTCTACCGCACTTTTTACCACCTTATGGGTGACAAGTGGCTCCAAATGTTTCAAGACCTGATCCGCCATGATTTCACTGTCCCCACAGAATTCACAGAAGGCATCTTGATCCCAGTTCCGAAACCGAATGGTGGTTGTAGGTGGCAGGATTTTCGCCCACTCACACTCCTCAACAACGACTACAAGATCTTCGCCCGTATCCTTCGCGCGCGTCTCCACACCGCTATCGGGAAAGCCATCCACACCGATCAGACATGTTTAGGTGGTGTCACCAACATTCATACGGCGTTAGGAGCATACCGCGACGTAATTGCTTTGACGGCGGCCTGCAAAATACGAGGCGCCCTTGTCGCCGTAGATTTGGACCACGCATTCGACCGCGTCGACCACGGCTTCTTACGCGCAGTTTTGCAACACATGGGCCTCTCTCCGGAGTCCTTCGACTGGTCCACGGAGCGCGCTCCCGCATGATGGTCAACGGTTATCAGTCTGGTCACATTGTTGTTGGACGGTCAGTGCGACAAGGGTGCCCCCTGTCGGGCATATTATTTGTTGCTGCGCTTGAACCAGCTTTACATGGTCTACGGCAGCGATTAACTGGTATCTCCTTGCGGGACGTGACCTTTTGTTGTGGTGCATTCGCCGATGACGTGGTGTTCCTGGCCAGATCAGAGGATGAAATGCATATGGCGCTACAGTGGCTACGCCAGTACGGGGCGGTCGCTGGGACCGTCATCAACGTGAAGAAGACAAAATACATGGATGTCGGAGGGGGGATTTCCCACACAACGGCGGTGCCCTTTGACAAGGTGCCCGTACTCAAGTGTTTAGGAGTGCAATTCTATAGCAATGTCCGCCGCACGGCGGCGGCTACGTACCGCCGGCTCCTACACCAGACACGTGCTCTGCTGCAGGACAACAAACTGCGTAGCTTGGATATGCTCCTCAGAACACGTTATGTCAACACCTATCTTGTCTCAAAACTGAACTATTTTGCGCATATCCTTCCCTTGACAGCTACGATGGCCGACAGATTGCAAGCAGCATATGGACATTTCGTAAGCACCGGTCTGGTTTTTAAAGTCCGATACGCCACCCTGACACTGCCGCAGTGGGAGGGCGGTATCGGTTTAATTCACGTATATAACCGTGCGCGATCGCTTTATCTCAACACTATGCGTCGCACGTGGACCTCTGCCCACGCCACTCTGACGGGCACCCTGATAGCGGAAGTGGCACCACACTCTCTGCATCCCCCGGTTTCTGTAGGACACATTTCACCGGCACTCACCCACATCAGAGAGTTCTTTATTGACTTCAGCTACTTACGGTCAGAACTTCCGACGACACGGAAGCCCAGCACAAAAGACTATTATCGCCTTTATCAACGGCGGCAACCTGTAAATACCGTCACCCACAGACATCCTGAAGTTGCTTGGAACACGGTGTGGCGAGCGGTACACACGCCTTTTCTACCTACGACGGTGCGTTCATTGTGGTACGTGGTTGTGAATGGGAAGTTTGCTACTCGTCAGAGGTTACATTCCATACATCTGACGGACGACCCCTTGTGTCCGACATGCTCAGTCGCTGACTCGGATGCACACCGTCTGACGTGTGCCACGACCAGCGAGTGCTGGCTACTGACGCAGCGCATGCTGGCATTACTCTTGCGGCGATTGCCGGAGTCTATCTCCCCTGATGACGTATTGCGCCCCGACGTCGTATACTTTCCATCAACCAGAACGAACGCCGTTAACTGGCTAAAAGGCATGGCCGTTTACTACATATTTTGCGATGCTCCCAAAGGCACACTCGACTTTTGGTCCCTATTGATGACGACTCATGCAGCTTTCAGCCGCCACCCGAAGTACAGAACTCGTTTCGCAAATTATTTAGGTTCATTATTTGCGGATCCTCCTGCTCACTGGGGCGTTCCGGGTATGAGACGCTGAAAATTAAGAAGAATCCTGGAGCATATTGATCCTCTACGGATGGAATAGGGGGAACCCCCTCCCAACAGACGAGAAGACGACTCGGACGCTCAGCTACGGCAGTTGTAGGATCTTTCTTTGTAATGAAACAAAAATAAATGTATAGTACAAAAAAAAATGTTATAAAAATAAAGAAATAAATAAATAAAACAACATCGACAAACCCACTACATCCTCTTCCTGATCCTTCGATCCTCGAACTCGAACACGTTGCTTGGGCGTGGCGGCGGGATGGCCAGGCTTCGGGTATCGACCCCTGCCCTACCCGTCGTCCTGCTCCTGCAGCGATTCATTAGATTAAAAAAAAAAAAAAGGACTGGGTGTTGTGTTGTCCTAATCATCATCATTTCATGCACATCGACGCGCAAGTCGCCGCAGTGGCGTCAAATCGAAAGACTTGCACCAGGCGAACGGTCTACCCGACGGGAGGCCCTCGTCACACGACATTTCATTTCATTTTCCACCGCCACGCCGACCACTCTATGAACATGGTAATACAGAAAACGCCCGCTTTCCTAGCTGCGCATTCTTCTTTCGCTCTCTTCAATTTCTTTGCAATGTGTTAGATCCTCATAAAGATGCAAGGCACAGTATTCATCGCTTGCCCGCTAAGAGAGTCATATGTTCAGCTGTTTGTTTTTTTTTATTCCTTCCTCATTTATCACCCCGTGTCAACACGTCTCATGTAATTTATTTACATGTTAAATTAGAATGGAGTCGTACAATGTTCATGTTAAAAGGCAAATACCAGGGCAGGCACCTTATATAATTCACTTGTTGTGAGCTCTTGGTGTCAATTCAATTCCTTTTTTTTTATACTTGCTAAAGTATCTGGCGACACAATTTTTTTTTATTTTATCATTATTTGAATAATTTGTGAGTGAATGTTTAATGAATTTGATAGAATTCAATAATTATTACATATGAAGTTTAATGCAGTTTGACTGAATAAACCACTTATATGTTGAGCAGCACACCTTGCGTTTCATTTATAGAATCTAAATAAAATTCACATCTCTTTCTCCCTTCCACACGTGGTATCTTGCATAATGCCAAAGATTCTTTCGTGGGCGAGGACTGGAACAAGTTTAACAAAGCTTCGTTATGACAAGCGAGGAGATACTTTAATGAGAAGTAACGGCTCCAAGGTCTGGATAGCCGACCACAGTCGCCGTGCAGGCCGCCTGCCCCACCCTACCGCAGCAAAATGACGCCATCTGGCAGACGACGCAGAGACAGTTGGTCGGCATCATGCAGGCCTCTCGATCTGATCGTGGAGTTAAGATTACTTACTTTTATAAAGGTGTCGATAATAACTTCTTCAAGGGTATAAACATGTGGATGGAGATTTAGATAGAAATAAGACTTGTCACTGAATAAGCTGTAAAAAAAGTTGCCTGGACGACCTCAGTCACCGAAAATATTGAACCTGCGGTATCCCTCTTCTGCTTTGCCCTATAGTGTCATCAAATAACCCAACATAACCCATGGAAAGACAAAATGCATTAAATGTGTCTCAACAAGAACTACAGCAAACTTCATCACATCAAAAAAATGCGAAAATATTTTGTTGACACCGACCTACATGGGGCGGAACGATCACCACGATAAAATAGGGGAAATCAGAGCTCGTACGGAAAGATATACACTACTGGCCATTAAAATTGCTACACAAAGAAGAAATGCAGATGATAAACGGGTATTCATTGGACAAATATACTATACTAGAACTGACATGTGATTACATTTTCACGCATTTTGGGTGCATAGATCCTGAGAAATCAGCACACAGAACAACCACCTCTGGCCGTAATAATGGCACTAATACGCCTGAGCATTGAGTCAAACAGAGCTTGGATGGCTTGTACAGGTACAGCTGCCCATGCAGCTTCAACACGATACTACAGTTCTGTTTACAGCATCATCATGCTCGCATCCGTGTTTGGCGACATCGCGGTGAACGCACGTTGGAAGCGTGTATTCGTCATCGCCGTACTGGCGTATCACCTGGCGTGATGGTATGGAGTGGCATTGTTTACACGTCTCGGTCACCTCTTGTTCGCATTGACGGCACTTTGAACACTGCATTTTGTCTTTCCATGGGTTATGTTGGGTTATTTGATGACACTACAGGGCAAAGCAGAAGAGGGATACCGCAGGTTCAATATTTTCGGTGACTGAGGTCGTCCAGGCAACTTTTTTTACAGCTTATTCAGTGACAAGTCTTATTTCTATCTAAATCACCATCCACATGGTTATACCCTTGAAGAAGTGACTGGCGTATTGTGACGAGCCAGTTTCTCGGCCACCATTGACCAGACGTTTTCAGTTAGTGAGAGATCTACAGAATGTGCTGGCCGGGGCAGCAGTCGAACATTTTCTGTATCCAGAAAGGCATGTTCAGGACCTGCAACATGCGGTCGTGCATTATTCTGCTGAAATGTAGGGTTTCTCAGGGATCGAATGAAGGGTACAGCCACCGGTCGTAACACATCTTAAATGTAACGTCCACTGTTCAAAGTGCCGTCAATGCGAACAAGGGGTGACCGAGACGTGTAACCAATGCCAACCCATACCATCACGCCGGGTGATACGCGAGTACGGCGATGACGAATACACGCTTCCAATGTGCGTTCACCGCGATTTCGCCAAACACGGATGCGAGCATGATGATGCTGTAAACAGAACCTGGATTCATCCGAAAAAATGACATTTTGCCATTCCTACACCCAGGTTCGTCGTTGAGTACACCATCGCAGGCGCTCCTGTCCGTGATGCAGCGTCAAGTGTAACCGCAGCCATGGTCTCCGAGCTGATAGTCCATATTGCTCCAAACGTGGTCGAACTGTTCGTGCAGATGGTTGTTGTCTTGCAAATGTCCCCATCTGTTGACTCAGGGATCGAGACGAGGCAGCACGATCCGTTACAGCCATGCGGATAAGGTGCCTGTCATCTCGACTGCTAGTGATACGAGGCCGTTGGGATCCAGCACGGCGTTCCGTATTGCCCTCCTGAACCCACTGATTCCATATTCTGCTAACAGTCATTGGATCTCGACCAACGTGAGGAGCAATAAACGACAACGATAAACCGCAATCGCGATCGCTACACTCCGACCTTTATCAAAGTCGGAAACGTGATGGTACGCATTTCTCCTCCTTACACGAGGCATCACAACAACGTTTCACCAGCGAACGCCGGTCAACTGCTGTTTGTGTATGAGAAATCGGTTGGAAACTTTCCTCATGTCAGCACGTTGTAGGTGTCGCCACCAGCGCCAACCTCGTGTGAATGCCCTGAAAAGCTAATAATTTGCATATGACAGCATCTTCTTCCTGTGGGTTAAATTTCGCGTCTGTACCACGTCATCTTCGTGGTGTAGCAATTGTAATGGCCAGTAGTCTAGGTGTTCATTCTTTCCGCGCGCTATACGAGTTTGGAATAATAGAGAATTGTGAAGGTGGTTCGTTGAACCCTCTGCCAGGCACTTAAATGTGATTTGCAGAGTATCCATGTAGATGTAGATGTAGACTTCGGTGGTTCACAACCAGTCACCTCCAAACCTAACCAGACCTCCGACTATGATAGAATCTGTCACCACAACTATCATTCTGGAACCGCGCGACCGCTATGGTTGCAGGTTCGATTCCTGCCTCGGGCATGGATGTATGTGATGTCCTTAGGTTAGTTAGGTTTAAGTAGTTCTAAGTTCTAGGGGACTGATGACCTCAGCAGTTGAGTTCCATTGTGCTCAGAGCCATTTGAACCATTTTTTGAACTATCATTCCAAATCATAATACACAGAGTGAACGTTAATAAATCCGAAGAACGGTGGGACGGATACCTGACGAGAAGTAGACGAAAAAAGTTCCTTTGAACATGTGTCCGAAAATGCATCGTTGCCACGATAGATAGCGATGACGAATGACAGTTCCCTGACCACGTGCCGAGTGTTCCTTGCGTATTGCAAGCTATGTGATTGCCGGACCATACTGTATGCAACAGAATGGTCTGGTATTCATGTCAGAAATAAGCCAAAATGGTGTTTGATGTACGGCCAACCAGATGGAAACGGTCCTCCATATCTGGTGAGCGCACAGTCTGCCGCGTCCCTGGATGTTCGTTCGCTTGAATGGACCCATGATCACACTCTCTCGCCCTCTCTCTTCTCAGCGATCACAGGCCCTGTAGACCACGCGCTGCATCAACGATCTGCTTCCACCGCGTTCTATCTCTCGCAGCCTCTCTCCACCCTGCGGAAATTCCTAATGCTGCGATGTCCTTCTCTATGTCATCTTTCCACCTTGTATGAGGTCGGCCCAATGGTCTTGTTGCCTGGAGAGTTCCTTCAAATGCTTTCTTCGTGATTCCGTTGCTTTCCATTCTGGCCATGTGTCCAGCCCATTGCAGTCTCCTACTTTTTAATTTCTGGATGATAGTGGGTTGCTTCATTAACATAAATTTCATTGTTCTTTCAAATTCTCCATACGCCATTCTCCAACACAGGTCCCCAGATTTTTCTCATTACTTTTCTTTAAAAAACATTCAGTTTTTCTCTTTCATTCTTTGTAAGCGTCCAGCTTTCTGAACCGTACAGTACTATGGGGCAGAAAATGATCAGACAGAGGCCCAAAAAGGGCTTCAAATGTTTTTTGCTGTGGCTGGTGTCTGTGTAGGTACTGATTTTGGTATAGCCAAAGTCACCTTCCTCCTGACATGAACACCGGACCATTCTGTTGTGTTCACCATGCTGCGTCAATCACACAACCTGCGACACACAAGGAACACACGGCACCTGGTCACAGGAACTGTTACCCATCGGCGTCGTCTACTGTGACAACGATGCGTTTCCGAACGCATGTTCATAGGACACTTTTTCTTCCATTTCCTATCAGGAATCCGTACTTGCAGTTTGTCGGTTTTATTAATGTTCACCCTGTAGAATCAAAATGAACACTGCCAGTCTATTGTTCTGTGTGTGTTCCCACGGGCACGACGTCACAGTACACACCATCACTATGTCGTGGGTCAAAGACCACCTTCGTTGCTGGTACGTTACTCCTCCCTCATCTCCAGGGTTAAATGTTATCCGGGCGCTCATCAGTCGGCACTAACATCGTTCGTTTTCGATATTTTTACAGGTAGCAGTTCCTACAGTTTCAGCCTGGCCCAAGGTAGGCCAAGTCTCTTCGAAAACTGGATAGAAATGGTTCAAATGGCTCTGAGCACTATGGGACTTAACTTCTAAGGTCATCAGTCCCCTATAACTTAGAACTACTTAACCCTAACTAACCTAAGGACATCACACACATCCATGCCCGAGGCAGGATTCGTACCTGCGACTGCAGCGGTCGCGCGGTTCAAACTGTAGCGCCTAGAACCGCTCGGCCACCCCGGCCGGCACCTGGATAGAACAGAAATAGAAAAATGTGCGATTTGCAGCTTTAGTGCAGCGAAATCTTGTGTAGATGTCACTGGTACACGCTGTCGTGGCGTTGCAGTGACAAGCCGAAATGATACATGCTTCGACAGTTGGCAGTCGACAAGGAATATGCCAACAACATTTTTTTTTGGGTACTCTTTGTGTAGCCTGTTAGAATTAGACAAGGATCCTGCGCAGTTATAAGGACAAAATAAACTGTGTAGCACCCCAGAAGGTATGTTTATGACTTTTTTAGCCGGTAAAACGGCGTTCACAGACCTAAAACTGCTACCGATATTATTCGAAATCGTTGGCTACATAATTTTATTTGCGTGGCTCCTCTTTTGTAAATGACGCTCCTACTACGCCAGTAGTATAGTTACCGAGTTCAAATGTATTTGCGTGCGCATATTTGCACTTTTTAGTGGACAGTCGTTTCTCTACGCTACGACAGTGCCGTACAGTAGACACCTTTGTGAAATAATGCACAATTTCTGCAATAATTCCCGATGCCGACAGCGGTCCACATGACTTTTATGTACGGATATGTCATATTCGAAGCTTCTCCGTTTGCCAACTGGTCGGCTATCTGAAGACTCGCAGGAAGTTCAGAGTAAGGAGATACGGCGTTACCGAGATGATGTTACGCGCAAATAGTACGTGCGAAAATCATGCATGACGTATTCCATTGGATATGGCATCTTCGGATCCAGTCATCTCGAGATTCGAGAAAGTGACAATTGAAGAAGAGTAACAGATGCCACCTCAGATAGAAGATCTGATTTTCGAACAATATCCCATTGGACAACCTGGAAGCGATCTTTCTGATAGCGATATTGACGCAAGTGATAATTGTGAGTAGGATTTCGATTGAGAAAAAATAAAAATATAGATTAAAACATTTCAGTACGGCCATTTCGACTTCTAATTCGTTATCAGTGGACTATAAGTAATTTATAGCCGAATGTTTACTCGAATCCGCTGAATTTACAATTTTTGATCCGCCAAACTGGATCTGCCATTTTCTAATTTGTCATTCCGACATCTGATTCGTAATCAGCGTCCGCAAAAATCTAAAAAGAACACAGTTTTGTAGGATTTAATATCCACTTTTCTGTTATTTCCAGGTTATTAAGAGAGCTGGCCCGTACTGGTGATATAATCCTCTTATCTCATCTCATATATTTCCCGTTATCTGTTTCATCCAATGTTAATTGCGCCGGCCGCGGTGGTCATGCGGTTCTAGGCGCTGCAGTCCGGAACCACGGGACTGCTACGGTCGCAGGTTCGAATCCTGCCTCGGGTATGGATGTGTGTGATGTCCTTAGGTTAGTTAGGTTTAAGTAGTTCTAAGTTCTAGGGGACTGATGACCTAAGATGTTAAGTCCCATAGTGCTCAGAGCCATTTGAATGTTAATTGCACGCTCACCACAGCATACAGCACAATCAGATAAAGAAGCAGGCGGTGATGTTCAAATGTGCGTCAATTCCTAAGGGACCAAACTGCTGAGGTCATCGGTCCCTAGACTTAAACGCTACTTAACGAATCTAAAACTAACTTATGCTAAGAACAACACACACACCCGTCCCGGGGGGAGGACGCGAACCTCCGGCGGCGGTGATCGGGAGCAGAGTCCAGAGGCAACACTCACTCACAAATAGATGGTTAGTCTGGCGTTTAATATGTAAGTGGAGTCCAGGTCACAGTGATATCAACGACAGTGCACCGAACTCCGCGCAGACAGAGCGCGGTGAGAATTAAAAACTTGGAACGGCCCAGGTCACACGGTGACGCCTGCATCGCTTGGTGATCAAGCGGAGATCGAAGGCGCCCTCTCGGCAGTTTCAACAGCGCGGAAACTGACGCTAGGTTGGATGCGCTCTCCTTATTCATATCGGCGAAGTCCGTAATCAGCTCCACGTTTACAGGTGCTCGAAGTACATCTGTCACATGGTGCTCTCTCTCCCTCTGTCGCTCAGATGTGTCTTTACGGCTATAAGCGGATCACAATAACAACGTCATTACCACTAGTTGGTTAGAAGAGAGCAACAACAGCTACACGTAACCAGAGAACTAACTTGATCGTGCCTACTATTTTGTTCGCCGTTGTCATATCACTCTGCGGATGGCAGTGGCGGCTGCTACGTAACTTCCCTTGTACTGATATATAGGGCTACTGTACATGAATGATTCTTTTCCAGAGTTCTGTATTTTCCAACAGAGAACAATAACTTCAGCAGTTGGCATTGCCAGTGCAGTGTCTTAACAAAATAGCGACAAAGCAAGAAAAGAGTTTCTGTGCGATGGAACAGGCGAGATTTTTTCTGTTAAAACAGTACAGCGTGCATTCAGAAGAAGTTATGGAAAAGAACTCAATGTGAACAGAGCATATGTCCGCCTGGCTAGCCGCGCGGTCTAACGCGCTGCTTCCCGATCGGGAAGGCGTGCCGGTCCCCAGCTCGAATCCGCCCGGCTGATTAGTGTCGAGGTGTCGAGCTCCGGTGTGCCGGCCATCCCGTGATTTCCATGTACCTCGGCGAATGGCTTATTCCATCTCAGTTACACCATGTCGGCGATTGCTTCGCAAACACTGTCTCCACATATATGTATGCGTACACCATAATTACTCTACCACGCAAACATTTGGGGCTACACTCGTCTGGTGTGAGACGGTCCCAGGGGGGGGGGGGGGGGGGGGCGTGGGCCCGAACCGCAGAATAACCCTGGGTTCGGTGTGGGGCGGCGGCGGTGGGGTGAGTGGACTGCTGTGGCCTGTTGTGGGGTTGTGAACGATTGAGGGCTATGGCAGGAGGACGCCTCTCTGAGCATCGTGCGTTGTTGCTGATAAATGTAGGTAGACTGGTTGTCTCAGTAAACAGGAAAGTGTGGATCAACAAAGTGTGCCCTGGAGAGGATGAGAGAAAGTTACGTGTGCGGTCAAAAAAAATCAACGATCCATTTAAGTCGCGAAGTTGGAATACCGCAGCAAACAGTGTGGAAGATTTTGCGATGGCGGTTGTACTTCAAACCGTACCGTTTGCTACTAGTGCAACATTTAAAACTGGAAGATTACGGCAGACACATTGAATTTTGTATTCAAATTCAGAAAGTACTTGTGGATGAAAATGTCGCCTCCAAGCTACAGCCACGGAGCAACCTTCCGTTTATATGGAAAGGCTAATCGCCACAATGTGAGGGTGTGGGGCACTGAACATCGTTTTGTAATCGTGGCACACGCACGAGATTCGTTGAAGTTTAATGTTTCCTGTCCATTGTTACAGACGAAGCTGTATGGTCCGTTTTTCTGTTGTACTTTGGAAAATATGGAATTCTGACAAGGAATAAATCATCATTTATATCAGCCCTGTGCGTAAAATAAGGTCTGCAGCTAGTAGTGAAACTGAGTAGCAAAATGATAGCCTCTTACGATCATGGAGAGCGAACTCATTACTCCATGGAGTTCTGACAAGGAATACATCATTTATATCAGCCCTGTACATAAAATAAGGTCTGCAGCTAGTAGCGAAAGTGAGTAGCAAAATGATAGCCTCTTACGATCTTGGAGAGCAAACTCACCACTCCAACATTAACGGAAAACATACGAAAGAATTCAGTACTGAAATGAACAGCTGCTGTTGCCGAAACCACGTAGGGCGTGCTTGTAACAGCGAACCGACAACAGCAACCCTTCCGTGTCTAATGGCATGTACTTTCTATTGTGGTTCAGATATAGCTCTGTATTTATATCCTTGTTTCGACGAGGATACAAGATTTCAGATAGTAAGTCTTACAATTATCACTAAGAGAGACTTCAGTTAGTTATGCAACACATTTTTTCTCGGCCAATTTCGGTTGAAAAAGTATGGAATTTGTTTTGGAACATTCTATAACATTCCTGCTTTAGCCCCCATAGTCTCACGAAGTTTCGACAGGTATCGGCACTATACACAGCCTTCAAAATGGCATCTGTATTGGAGGTGCTTTCCAAGCAGAGAGATGGCACTGAGATTCGTTTGGGGGGGAAAACCAGAGCATCGCAGATATTTTGAGGCGCTTGCAGAATTCCTCCGGAGACCTAACAGTGAACAAAAGCACGGCGAGAGGTTGGGCGAGGCGTGTGTCATCATCGCAACGAGGTAGCGCAAACATATCGGATCCCCACAGTGCCGGCCTGCCCCACACAGCTGTAACTCCTGGAATATTTGAACGTGCGGACAGTATCATTCCAGGTGATGAACATATCACAAGCAAAAATCTCGCTGCACGACAGGACCTCTCTGATGGTAGTGCTGACACACTCGTTCTCCAGTTGGGGTACTCAAACGCGTATACTCGCTGGGTTCCTCGTTGCCCAAAGGCCCCCATACACGCTACTGCATGCTTGACAATCACGCTTGCGCATGCGTGCTTGTGCAAGCTTGCTTGAATGTGTGTATGGTAAATTAGCGCAAGCATCAGGCTTGTGCAAACAGCTTGACGCTTGACCGAATTTCGATTATGCATGCTTGTGCAAGCCTCCAAGCCTGTCCATGCTTGGTCGTGTGTGCCTAGAGTAGGGAGGCTTGAACAAGCATACATCTGTCATTCTGACACAGAATGTGGAGAGGGCTCGTTTATTTGGATTTTGTGTCATTTTCTTCTTCGTTCTTATGTCGGACCGGGAAGTGTTGGAGGAATTTATTAGGTGCTACGAAAGACATCCATATTTATTGAATATTAAAAGTAAAGAATATCACAATAACATGAAAAGAGACGCGACGTATGAGGTGCTTCTCACAAAGTACAAAGAAATAGAGCCATCAGCAACCAAAGATACTGTTATTAAGAAAATTAATACATTACAAACGAATTGCAGACAAGAAAAAAGGAAACGTGACGGCACTTACAAATCAGGGGCTGCAGCAGACGAAGTTTGCAGACCTGTTCTGTGGTACTTTGATCTTTTCAGCTTTTTAAATGAACATGAGACACCAGGACGCTCATCGAGTAATTTACAAGGAATAGATGTAAGTGAGATAGGTTGGTAGTGATATTTAGTTACAGTGGCACTGTTACAATTAAGATATATGCCTATGCTTTTATTTGTTTATACTGTACTGCAATACACATTGTTTTCTTTTACATTTTTATTTACTGCTAATGCACAAAATTATGTTGCCAAGGAACTTGTCCTTAATTCACAAAGTAGTTCATAAATTCCTCTCTCACATGTTTAGCATCAAGTGGAATGTTTCCTGCAGTAGACCTTTGCAATGGTAGCATATTAGAATCCTGTGTTGTTGAGCCATAATGCGTCACGAGGGACGAAAGATTCATATACGTTTCCTCATTCATGCTGAGGTAATTATGCCAATCATGAGGATATGTCTTCAATTCACTCCGTAAATTTGTATGAGAATACGGTTTTCGATTTTTAAGCCACTCTTTACTCCACATATCGCGTTTCCTCTTTTGTTTCTTCAGTAAAACAAGCAAAAAGGATGCAACAACAAGCGCATCGTCGTCTGTGCTCGACATTTTCCAATGTAAACAAACTGATGCTTGCACGTGCGTGCTTGAGTCGTGTGGAGGCGCGAGGAATTTGTACACGCTTGAGCAAGCATGCTTGCGCAAGCGTGATTGTCAAGCATGCAGTAGAGTGTGAAGACCATGAAGAGCAACGGAAGACCAACCGTGCCGAATTGTTCGCGCGTTACGAGGCTGATCGTGACAGTCTTTCGTCGAACGCCGTCACATGCGATGCAACATGTGTTCATCACTTTTAATCGTAAACAAAACATAAATCCGTGGAATGGCACAACACCACCTCTCCTCCGAAGAAAAAATTGTAATCCGCACCCTGAGCCGGTATGGTCATGGCGACGACCTTCTGGAACTCTGAAGGGGTATTAGAACAGAATGCAGCCTCCCTCGGGGCTCAACGACCACCTCTGAAGCGTGCTGTGCGACCCTCAGGAAACTGAAGAGTGTTCAGTGTTCGTCGCTACAAAAATGCAAACGATCTTCTCCTTCTTCATGAAAACGCGAGACCTCACGCAAGTCTGCGCATCGAGCGAGACGGCACAGTAGCCATCCCGATTTAGGTTATCGGTGGTTTTCCTAGATATGATACTGCTTGAAGAGTTTGACAGAGAACTGACAGAACTAAGTCGAAACAAGGCCCCAGAAGTAGACAACATTCCATTAGAACTACTGACAGCCTTGGGAGAGCAAGGCTTAACAAAACTCTACCATCTAGTCAGCAAGATGTATGAGACAGGCGAAATACCCTCAGACTTCAAGAAGAGTATAATAATTCCAATTACAAAATGGTTCAAATGGCTCTGAGCACTATGGGATTTAACATCTGTGGTCATCAGTCCCCTAGAACTTAGAACTACTTAAACCTAACTAACCTAAGGACATCACACACATCCATGCCCGAGGCAGGATTCGAACCTGCGACCGTAGCCGTCGCGCGGTTCAGGACTGAGCGCCTAGAACCGCTAGACCACCGCGGCCGGCCCCAATTACAAAGAAAGCAGGTGTTGACAGATGTGAAAATTACCGAACTATTAGTTTAATAAGCCACGGCTGCAAAATACTAACACGAATTCTTTACAGACGAATGGAAAAACTGGTAGAAGCCGACCTCGGGGAAGATCAGTTCGGATTCCGTGAAAATGTTGGAACACGTGAGGCAATACTGACTCTACGACTTATCTTAGAAGATAGATTAAGGAAAGGCAAACCTACGTTTCTAGCATTTGTAGCTTTTGACAATGTTGACTAGAATACTCTCTTTCAAATTCCCGAGATGGCAGGGGTAAGATACAGGCAGCGAAAGGCTGTTTACAATTTGTCAGAAACCAGATGGCAGTTATAAGAGTCGAGGGGCATGAAAGGGAAGCAGTGGTTGGGAAGGGAGTAAGACAGGCAATGGCAGGGAAAGCGTTTCTGAAGAAGAGAAATTTGTTAACATCGAGTATAGATTTAAGTGTCAGGAGGCCGTTTCTGAAAGTATTTGTATAGAGTGTAGCCATGTATGGAAGTGAAACGTGGACGATAAATAATTTAGAGAAGAAGAGTATAGAAGCTTTCGAAATGTGGTGCTACAGAAGAATGCTGAAGATTAGATGGGTATATCACATAACTAATGAGGAGGTATTGAATAGAACTGGGAAGAAGAGAAATTTGTGGCACAACTTGACTAGAAGAAGGGATCGGTTGACAGGGCATATTCTGAGGCATCAAGGGATCACCGATTTAGTATTTGAGGGCAGCGTGGAGGTTAAAAATCGTAGAGGGAGACCAAGAGATGAATACACTAAGCAGATTCAGAAGGATGTCGGCTGCAGTAGGTACTGCGAGATGGAGAAGCTTGCACAGGACAGGGTAGCAAGGAGAGCTGCATCGCCGGCCGAAGTGGCCGTGCGGTTAAAGGCGCTGCAGTCTGGAACCGCAAGACCGCTACGGTCGCAGGTTCGAATCCTGCCTCGGGCATGGATGTTTGTGATGTCCTTAGGTTAGTTAGGTTTAACTAGTTCTAAGTTCTAGGGGACTAATGACCTCAGCAGTTGAGTCCCATAGTGCTCAGAGCCAGAGCTGCATCAAACCAGTCTCTGGACTGAAGACCACAACAACAACGTGGTTTTCCTACATCGTTTCAGGCAAATGCCAGGATGGTTCCTTTGAAAGGGCTTGGCCGATTTCCTTCCCCATCCTTACCTCATCCGATGGGGTCGATGACCTCGCTGTTCGGTCCCCTTCCCCCAGACCAAACAACAAACAAGTCTGCGCACCAGAGAGGAGCTCACGAAACTTCATTGGACCGTTATTCGTCAGCCACCGTACACCTCAGATCTCTCACCTTCCGACTCCCATCTGTTTGGCACAATGAAGGATGCACGCAACGGGAAGCAACACATGGATGAGGAGATTACTGTTGCAGCAAGAAGTTGGCACCAACGTCGACCAGTAGAGTGGTACCATGCGACCAAACAGGTCCTCCCCTTAAGAGGGTGTAAGGCTGTCACATTGAACGGAGGTTATATTGAAAAATAAGCAATGGGAGACAATATGGTGTACTGGAATCCCGAAGAAAACCATTCTGCTTTCAGAAAAAATATGTTGTACGACTTGTTGAACGCCCCCCGTTCTCGAGGCGTGTAATATATTGATTACTCCTTGCTACTGTACTGTTAACTGGCCGGCCGCAGTGGTCTCGCGGTTCTAGGCGCGCAGTCCGGAATCGTGCGACTGCTACGGTCGCAGGTTCGAATCCTGCCTCGGGCATGGCTGTGTGTGATGTCCTTAGATTAGTTAGGTTTAAGTAGTGCTAAGTTCTAGGGGACTGATGACCACAGCAGTTGAGTCCCATAGTGCTCAGAGCCATTTGAACCATTTTTTGTACTGTTAACTTGAAGCTGTGAGAAAGGAGGACAGGCGTTCCAAGGCGCGGAAGCAGAGACGATGCTGAGGGCAGACGAAACTAGGAGAGATATTGTTACATGAAGTAAACAGTAAGGGGAGAACCTTGTGAAAATGCAGACGCCCCCAGACGCGGTCCCAGTTACTCTTTAACGAATTATCATGTAACTTCATATGTCGTCTAGGCGCTGGAGTAGGCTGTCACCGTAGAACTTTGTAACCAACAGGCACATACTAGTGTATAAAGCCAGCTTGATACCAGCCCTGAGAACAGCAACGTCAGCAGACTCACAAGGGTTAGAAAGAGAGCGAAAACGGCAAAAACTTTTGACCCAGCAGTCCCTACTCCGGGGAGCACGAGGGGCAGGCCTAAATGACGTATAACAATAATGTTGCAAGCCTTATTTCGCAGAGCAGTTACGTTCAGCTTTCAGCTGAACAATGTTGATACCAAATACGGACTTAGTGAGACTGCATTAAGATCCCCGCCTTAGGAGCAGTAGAGGCAGGCACCTGCAAGAGACCTACGGGATTGGCTGGGTGGCTTTAAGTGGGAAAAACAGTGCCCCCACGCGACTCTTTAAAACCCTAGATTCCGCATTTTGGCAGAGTTCTCAGTCCGACTATCTGGGCGCCGAATACGCGTTCGTCTACTCCAGCCTCGGTCCAGCTCCACGTAAGTCTGCTCTCTCACTTGGAGTGCCTCAGTGAACAGTGTCAAAGTCATTATGTTTTGTTTTGCAACTAAGTTGTTGCCTTAAGATTCTGCTAGTGTTTGCTACTGTGGTTAGCATCCACTCCTGGGACTTCTGCACTGGCTTTGATTCAAATGGCTCTGGGCACTATGGGACTTAACTGCTGTGGTCACCGGTCCCCTAGAACTTAGAACTACTTAAACCTAACTAACCTAAGGACATCACACATATCCATGCCCGAGGCAGGATTCGAACCTGCGACCGTAGCGTTCGCGCGGTTCCAGACTGCAGCGCCTAGAACCGCTCGGCCACTCCGGGAGGCCTGGCTGCTGTTGTATCAGTGTTACTCATGGTTTTTCTAACCATAGAACTAGCTTCCACTGTATTAGCTAATCCTGTCTGTAATAAACAACTATTTCAAAACCCTGTTTGTCCAAGAGTCTCCACAACGAGTGCCCTACCGAGTCTCACCACCTGCATTTCTAGTAAATGCCTGTACCAGTGTTGGCTCAGATAGAAGAAAACAGTCAAATGCCTTCACTGTGAATTGTCCTTCTGCCTTCTGTTCCCTACCGCTCGGGAGCGCAGACTGAACAGTAACCCATTTTTCCCTCTCTCACCTACCGGGTGATCAAAAAGTCAGTATAAATTTGAAAACTTAATAAACCGGGGAATAATGTAGATAGAGAGGTAAAAATTGACACACAAGCTTGGAATGACATGGGGTTTTATTAGAACCACCCCATATTGCTAGACACGTGAAAGATCTATAGCGCGCATCGTTTGGTGATGATCGTGTGCTCAGCCGCCACTTTCGTCATGATTGGCGTCCCAGGTCCCCAGACCTCAGTCCGTGCGATTATTGGCATTGGGGTTACCTGAAGTCGCAAGTGCATCTCTAGGGATGCTGAAAGACAACGTCTGACGCCAATGCCTCACCATAACTCTGGACTTGCTTTACAGTGCTGTTCACAACATTATTCCTCGACTACAGCTATTGTTGAGGAATGATGATGGACATATTGAGCATTTCCTGTAAAGAACATCACATTTGCTTTGTCTTACTTAGTTATGTTAATTATTGCAATTCTGATCAGATGAAGCGCCATCTGTCGGACATGTTTTGAACTTTTGTATTTATTTATTTATTTATTTATTTGGTTCTAATAAAACCCCATGTCATCCAAGCATGTGTGTCAATTTGTACCTCTCTATATACATTATTCCGTGATTTATTCAGTTTTCAAATTTATACTGCCTTTTTGATCACCCGGTATGTCAGGACACGACAGGAGTTCGGGAGTTAACCTTATACGTCACCACCCCACCACTCTCCCATGGCCAGTCTTATGACTAGGGAATCTAGGAGCTGTACAATGTACACTTCGATAATTTTCTCACAGTACTAAACCACACATCCTTTTTTTTCGCATTGATGCGGGACTTACGGAGTTGCGGAGAAACAAACAAACACACACACACATCCATCGATCTTTATATAGAGGGATAAGAGAGATTAAAATTACTAGCATTTTTTATGAAATGCCCAAGTCAGTTGTATCTGTCTGTAAGCAATGATAATGCAGTTGTAGCAGGAGCTACTTGTGGCTTGCAGCTGCGTCATGCAATATGGCCCCGCTAGTCCGACAGTGCCTGTTAGGAGCAGAGTGGCTCCTGAGTGAGTGACGGCCGGCGAGGGAACTTTACTGGCCGCACGCCGGAATGCTTCCTGCCTAAATGGACGGTCGGGTTGCGCCGGGGGCCGGCCGTCCAGTGTCGGGTTACGGTCAGGGGGTGCTGTGTCACAGTCCGCCCGGTCTGCCAGGCCACCATTCACTGCGTGGGGTGTGCTCTGCGTGGGCGTCGTCTCGGCTCGCTAAGCTGGACGTGTCGCCTTGTGCCACACTCACAAGGAGAAGGCCTCACACAGGGTCAAAAGATAAGGATCATATTCGGCAGGCCATTTGAGTACAAGATAAAATGAAACACTCCAATATACAGGGTGGTCCATTCATCGTGACCGGGCCAAATATCTCACGAAATAAGCGTCAAACGAAAAATCTGCAAAGAACGAAACTCGTCTAGCTTGAAGGGGGAAACCAGATGGCGCTATGGTTGGCCCGCTAGATGGCGCTGCAATAGGTCAAACGGATATGAACTGCGTTTTTTAAAATAGGAACCCCCATTTTTTATTACATATTCGAGTAGAACATAAAGAAATATGAATGTTTTAGTTGGACCACATTTTTCGCTTTGTGATAGATGGCGCTGTCATAGTCACCAACATATGGCTCACAATTTTAGACGAACAGTTGGTATCAGGTAGGTTTTTTAAATTAAAATACAGAACTTAGGTACGTCTGAACATTTTATTTCGTTTGTTCCTATGTGGTACATGTATCTTTGTGAACTTATCATTTCCGAGAACGCATGCTGTTACAGCGTGATTACCTGTAAATATCACATTAATGCAATAAAGGCTCAAAATTATGTCCGTCAACCTCAATGCATTTGGCAATACCTGTAACGACATTCCTCTCAACAGCGAGTATTTCGCCTTCCGTAATGTTCGGACATGCATTGACAATGCGCCGACGCATGCTGTCAGGCGTTGTCGGTGGATCACGATAGCAAATATCCTTCAACATTCCCCACAGAAAGAAATTCGGGGACGTCAGATCCGGTGAACGTGCGGGCCATGGTATGGTGCTTCGACGACCAATCCACCTGTCATGAAATATGCTATTCAATACCGCTTCAAGCGCACGCGAGCTATGTGCCGGATATCCATCATGTTGGAAGAACATCACCATTCTGTCATGCAGTGAAACATCTTGTAGTAACATCGGTAGAACATTACGTAGGAAATCAGCATACATTGCACCATTTAGATTGCCATTGATAAAATGGGGGCCAACTATTTTTCCTCTCATAATGCCGCACCATACATTAACCCGCCAAGGTCATTAATGTTCCACTTGTCGCAGCGATCGTGGATTTTCCGTTGCCCAGTAGTGCATATTATTCCGGTTTACGTTACCGCTGTTGGTGAATGACGCTTCGTCGCTAAATAGAACACGTATAAAAAATCTGTCATCGTCCTGCAATTTCTCTTGTGCACACAGCAAACGCCCGTTGGGCATTTTGATCACAATAGCCATACATCAACACGACATCGACCTTTTCCGCAATTGGTAAACGCTCCATTTTAACACGGGTAATTTATCACGAAGCAAATACCGTCCGCACTGGCGGAATGTTACGTGATACCACGTAATTATACGTTTGTGGCTATTACAGCGCCATCTATCACAAAGCGAAAAAAGCGGTCCAACTAAAGCATTCATATTTCTTTACGTACTACACGAATATGTAATAAAAATGGGGGTTCCTGATTTTAAAAAACGCAGTTGATATTCGTTTGACCTATGGCAGCGCCATCTAGCGGACCAACCCCTTCGAGCTAGACAAGTTTAGTTCTTTGTAGTCTTTTTGTTTGATGGTTATTTCGTGAAATATTTAGCCCGGTCACTGTCAATGGACCACCCTGAATAATCTCGCCACTTGCAGGTTAACATTCAACACAGGCATACATGAAAGTTTAAGAATACGAAACAAGTTTAGTTTGATAGATTAGCATATGAGAACAACATAAAAACAAAACAGCCATCACTGAGTAATATCTGAAGGCAAGCAAGCTTAAATATTTGTATAGTCACAATTTCTGTTATATAATCTCTATTAGGTAACGGGATTACAGGTTCAATCTGTTAGCAAAAGGCCGGCCGAAGTGGCCGCGCGGTTCTGGCGCTGCAGTCTGGAACCGCGAGACCCCTACGGTCGCAGGTTCGAATCCTGCCTCGGGCATGGATGTGTGTGATGTCCTTAGGTTAGTTAGGTTTAACTAGTTCTAAGTTCTAGGGGACTAATGACCTCAGCAGTTGAGTCCCATAGTGCTCAGAGCCATTTGAACCATTTGTTAGCAAAATAAAAACAGAGGCCTTCCGAACACGCCTTGAAGGCCCATCGCTACCGACCCGCCACAGTGTCATCCTCAGCCCTTAGACGTCAACAGACGTTGGTCCGCACACCGCTCTCCCGCCCGTTGTCAGTTTTCGTGACACGTGCCGCTCCTTCTCAGTTGGCCTCAATAGAACTGAATGCATCCCACTTGTCAACAGCACTCTATAGACCCGTATGATGACCAATCCAAGTGCTAGCTAATCCCGATAGCGCGTAACTTCCACGATCTGATGACAACCGATGTTAGAACTGTGGCAACGTCACTGGTAATCAGCATAAGTAGATGAATAAATGTCCGTGTGGATTCTAGTCTTGCTGTAAACAAGCGCACTTCCTGTGTGAGGAGGCTGTACGACTCTGCACGGCCAAGCGAGCCGCATGTCTCCCCATATTTGCTCGATTTGTATGGAGTTTATGACGGCGTCCATGGCGTTGAGTATGATCCTATCGATTCCATATTCGTATGACAGTAGTTGGTTCTCGAATTACGCGAGCAGCGGTATCTGTCCAGTCGAGATAAGTTTTGACACTGAACATCACATGTCTGTTAGGTGTTTCTTGTGTGAGTCGCAATGTGGACGTTTTGCGTGCCGCTGTGCGCGACTCAGGACTCCCCACTGCTCTCTCTGCCCGCGGAGTCCCAGCTGCCGCTCCCAGCTGCAGACTCGCCGGGGTCCGTCGTAAGTCCTTTATCACCCACTGAAACAGACGTCGCCGTTTTATGGGGGCAGCGCCTCTCATACGGCGGTGTAGCTTCTGGCGACTTTACGGCGACACATAACAGCCAAAAGTTTTAACAGTTGGGAGACTGGAATGTGGCCTGCCCGTGTTAGTGACCAGCAATCCATAAACGCTGTCGAAAAATCGCGATGGGGCTGCCGTTATTTATTCCCTGAACAACATAAAAGGAATTTAGGGCAGACGATGCAGTGGATACGACCACGAATGTCTGCCGACTGTAACCTGTCAGTCTTCTACACGGATCCCATTCTACATCTACATCTACATACATACTCCGCAATCCACCATACGGTGCGTGGCGGAGAGTATCTCGTACCACAACTAGCATCTTCTCTCCCTGTTCCACTCCCAAACAGAACGAGGGAAAAATGACTGCCTATATGCCTCTGTACGAGCCCTAATCTCTCTCATCTTATCTTTGTGGTCTTTCCGCGAAAGGAAAGTTGGCGGCAATAAAATTGTACTGCAGTCAGTCTCAAATGCTGATTCTGTACATTTCCTCGGTAGTGATTCACGAAAAGAACGCCTCCTTTTCTCCAGAGACTCCCACCCGAGTTCCTGAAGCATTTCCGTAACACTCGCGTGATGATCAAACCTACCAGTAACAAATCTAGCAGCTCGCCTCTGAATTGCTTCTATGTCCTCCCTCGATCCGACCTGATAGGGATCCCAAACGCAGGAGCAGCACTGAAGAATAGGTCGTATTAGTTTTTTATAAGCGGTCTCCTTTACAGATGAATCACATCTTCCCAAAATTCTACCAATGAACCGAAGACGACTATCCACCTTCCCCACAACTGCCATTACATGTTTGTCCCACTTCATATCGCTCTGCAATGTTACGCCCAAATATTTAATCGACGAGACTGTGTCAAGCGCTACACTACTAATGGAGTATTCAAACATTACGGGATTCTTTTTCCTACTCATATGCACTAATTTACATTTATCTATATTTAGAGTTAACTGCCATTCTTTACACCAGTCACATATTCTTTCCAAGTAATCTTGTATCCTCCTACAGTCACTCAACGGCGACACCTTCCCGTACACCACAGCATCATCAGCAAACAGCCGCACATTGCTATCCACCCTATCCAAAATATCATTTATGTAGATAGAAAACATCAGCGGACCTACCACAGTTCCCTGGGGCACTCCAGATGATACCCTCACCTCCGATGAACACTCACCATCGAGGACAACGTACTGGCATTCCATCACTCACAGTGCTATAGAGCCATCACATTTACAAAGGCGTTTAATGGCGCACTGAAAACAGCGTTTTATGAAACAGAACATTTAAAATTTAGGTACATTACTGAACTCATATAGGAGTATTTCAAGCAGGTTTTGTTTTTCGAATGCGTGTCTGAAATGAGGTAATATTTATGATATTAGGAAAACAAGACAGGTATTTCTTCAGGTGTGTTATTTATATTTATTTATCGTCTCTAAAATACAGAAATACCAAAAAATGTATGTGTTGACGTAATTTTACATAAAAGAAGACCCAAAATTGGACACTTCAAGTGCATTTGGTGTGGCTCTCATAAGGTCTTGCATGGTGTAGGTGGTTGGTGATGAGGAACACTGAGGGAAATGGCTGTTAGTCTGGTCAACGCCACACTGCCAAAGAACTGAGTCCACAGAGAAACCCGAAATCCGCAGATTGGTCTTGAATCTCATTGTGTTTGATTGCAATCTATTGAGGGACCTCCATGTCGATCACTTCTCCGAATGTCCAGGGGGAAGTTCTTTCTTTGGAGCTATCCATTCTCCCAAATACCGACATTTCTCCCGCTATCGCGAGATCCTTGCCACATGTGCGTTCTCGATGACAACCTCAGTAGTTGTGAAGAAGCTCTTTCTTGATTTCAGCCTAGGATGTGCGGGCTGACGACCATATAGTGGATGGGCTTCCTTCGTTGTGGCCTTAATCTCGCAGCTACCACGTCTGATTTTAGGAGGAGCTATGCCAGCGAGATAATGGAGTTTGTCCACAGGAGTAGGTCTTTAGCAACCCGTGATAATCCGGAAAGAATCATTTAGAGCCACATCTATGTTCCTGGCATGACTGGACTTGTACCATACCGAACATGCATATTCACAAATGGAACAACATGGAGCAAGCGCGCTTGAGCGCACAGTGCATGGGTTAGCACCCCGTGATGTACCTGTCAATTTTCGCAGTATCTTATTTCTGGCTGCCACTTTCTGTTTGGTGTTTAGGCAATGCTTTTTATATGTTAGTGCGCGGTCCAGAGTTACTCCAAGATATTTGGTAGTAGGATTATGTTCGAGTACGGTGCCTCCCCAGATCTATTTGCATATTTATTTTTCAAGTGGAAAGCCCAGGTCTGAGTCTTGGCAGCATTAGGTTTCACGTAATTCCCATGATAGTAAACAGTGAATTCTTCCAAAGATTTTGATAGCGTATCTTCTACAGTCTCAAAACAATCAGCCTGAGTAGTGATAGCGCAGCCATCAACATAAATAATGCTTCGAGTTGCTTCAGGGATAGGTTGAAAGTTGGTTTAGATGTTGAATAATATCGGCGCAAGCATGCTGCATTGTGCTAGCCCATTTTTCGGAGTTCTCCATCTACTTTTCTTACCCTGGAATTCCACAAAAATTCTGCACTTCTGGAGAAGGTTTCTAATATTGCACGTGAGTCTGCAGTCTTTAGTTATATCATAAGCTTTATTCAGAAGGAGCCGATGGTTGATTGTATCGTAAGTCGCGGATGGATCGATAAAGACAGCACCCGTAATTAGCCGTTTCTCATATCCATCTTCAATATGTTGTGTTAAGTTTAATATTTGAGACATGCAACTTTTCCCTTCTCTGGAACCTGCTTGCTGTGGTATTAGAAGAGGCTCCACCTTTTTAATCATTCTCTGAAGAATGAGCCTCTCCAATATTTTGTAGAGTTGACAGAGTAAGAAGATAGGTCTATAATTTTTTAGACCTTTCCTATCATTTCCTGGTTTCGGTATGGCAATTACTCTTGCTTTTCACGATTTGAAGGGATCTTGCATCCTCTATTACAGTTGTTCATAAACTCCAGTAACCAAAACATTGTAGCAGGACCAAAATTCATGATTTGTTCAGCTCAAATGTCATCCAGTCCTGCTGCTTTTCCCAATTTACATTTATTCAGGGCTGAATTCAATTCTTCAAGAGAGAAAGCAGGAGATAAGATACTATTCTCTTGATCCGTTTGCCTTAATTATTGTTTCCTTCTCTATATTTCTGGGTTTAGTTTATTTGCCATTAATGAGGATTTGTTGAGCAATTTGGTCTTGTTTGATATTAACATATGTGTTGACCTGAGTGTTATCAATACTCAGGTGACGTAATAAATGGTTCAAATGGCTCTGAGCACTATGGAACTGAACTGCCGAGGTCATCAGACCCCTAAACTTAGAACTAGTTAAACCTAACTAACCTAAGGACATCACACACATCCATGCCCGAGGCAGGATTCGAACCTGCGACCGTAGCAGCAGCGCGGTTCCGGACTGAAGCTCCTAGAGCCACTCGGCCACACCGGTCGGCTCAGGTGACGGAACAGTCTCCAGGCCTTTTGACTACTTTTACTCATGACACAGTCGGCCATTAATTGTATCTATTCTTCTCTCTTAGCCTCAGATACTGAAGAGAGGACATACTGTGCAAGGCTTGGTGTGGCTTCACTGAAAGGATCTTCTTTAAACTTCCTGTAATATTCATCAAGAAGAGTGGCCGTTTCAGGTGTTATACCCTTGATTTAGTTCATGCTGCATCTCCTTGGAATTGATGCTCGGAAGGAGCCATTAACGATGTTAACAAAATCCTCATATTGGTCTTTCACAGGGTCTATAGTAACAATTTTCTCATTTAATAATTTTGAAAATTTCTGTCAATCAGCCTTTTTGAAGTTGTACCTTCGTCTGAGGTCTTACTTGTCGGAGAACTTGTCACATAATGGGTCGGTGTTGTGAATTCGGTATGGGCTTACAGACGGATTTAGTGTAGGTATGAAAAATACTTTCACTTACAAAAAGCAGATCCGGATTATACCCACGTTCAGGCATGTTGAATATGCAGCTGCGGAATACACCACATAAAATTCCCAGATCAGTCTCCAAAAACACCACAGTAGCCTATCTCTTGTTGTTATCGCCAACGGTCTTGCCCAGTGATAACGGCGGCCACCGTCAGATCACCGAAGTTAAGCGCTGCTCGATTTGTTTGGGTTCTGGTGTTTGGGCAGTAATTAGTTAAAGCGCAATGTTTCATAAGCCGGTGCAGTGGAAATCAGTAATTGTATTGCAGCGGTTGATGTCCGATGTGTGTGTATGTCCGTTGTAATTGGTGATTCTTGTCCACGGGCCCAAACTAGCTAAAATCATATTTTATTTCTGATCAGTTTTATTGTTTTATCGAGTAAAAACTTTATTAATGAATGGATATCGGTGCTTATGATTGGAGAAGCCGTGGTATCTAGCGTGTCTCCCTGAACCGATTCTACTGCAACTGCGAGGTCGGCAGTCTTGTAGCTTGCCAAGAGCTTCATCTAAGGGATGTTTTTGTCAATATATGGTATTCAGCTCAGTCTCGTCAGTGCATTATCCCAGCCCTCCACTTCCAACCGCAAAAAAAACCATGCACAACCTTAATCAGGGTAGCATCCATCGAATGAGCAATAAGATTTGCCCAAGATCGAATTTACTTAGCACCGACATAATGTTTCCGGAACTACACAGAACACCGTTGTGACCACAACTAATACTTGCAACGTACTGAGGGCATTTGACACATGCTGTACGTGGTCGAACAACTATGCCTCCTGTAGTCTTCGCTAGCAACTAAATTTATGTTGAACCATGAATTTCTCGCGTTGTTTCCTTAATTTGGTCCAAACCATATGGGAGTAACAATCAAATGGTTCAAATGGCTCTGAGCACTATGGGACTTACCATCTGTGGTCATCAGTACCCTAGAACTTAGAACTACTTAAACCTAACTAACCTAAGGACATCACACACATCCATACCCGAGGCAGGACTCGAACCTGCGACCGTAGTGGTCACGCGGTTCCAGACTGAAAAGCCTAGAACCGCACGGCCACACCGGCCGGCAAGTAACAATCGTCTTACCGAGCGAGGTGGCGCAGTGGTTAGACACTGGACTCGCATTCGGGAGGACGACGGTTCAATCCCGCGTCCGGCCATCCTGATTTAGGTTTTCCGTGATTTCCCTAAATCGCTGCAGGAAAATGCCGGGATGGTTCCTTTCAAAGGGCACGGCCGACTTCCTTCCCCGTCCTTCCCTAATCCGATGAGACCGATGACCTCGCTGTCTGGTCTCCTTCCCCAAACCAATCAACCAACCAACAATCGTCTTAGTTTCTTGCCGTCAACGGAGAATTCTACTATCCTAACGCATGTTCTAAAGAAGTCTTCATATGCAGCTCTAAAGTAAGAATGATAATTAACGGGGTTCGCGCAATAAAATGCTAACTCACAAGGATGTGTTTCGAGATGTTCGTGTTGCATGTTTGGCTAAATTCAAAGACAAGAGAATATACGTAATAAAACAAAACAATTTATACAGGGACTCGCATTTGGAAGTAGGACGGTTCAATTCCGCGTCCGACTGTCCTGATTTGGGTTTCCCCTGATTTCTCTAAATCGCCGCAAGCAGATAGCGAGATGGTAGTTTTGAGGGCACGGTGTATGAACAATCTGTGCTTGTCTTATCCCTCGTTATCGATGTTACGCTAAACCCTGATCTCCTTTGCTTCAGACCTTACTGTACAGAGTGTTAGCAGTTTTTCCATCGAATCTTTCAGTTATAGCCATGTCTTACATTGTTAGCGATCGTAACCTTCTCAGAGACGATTACATGCTTAGCTGATCGATGGTATGCACGAATCCAGTCTGAGCGCTATAATAATCTGTTCCTCACTCAGCGAAAATAAAACACGTAAACGTACAACGAAACACAATTACATTTAAGATTTTTTATCGTTTTCACTTGCGATTTAGAATAGCACAAAAACCCAACTGAAATGCGACTAGATTGTCGTTTGAAACGTTTGAACTGTAAGTTCGTGAGCAGATCCGCAAAACATCACTGAGTTTCTCAGCAGGACGCAACTTTCGGATGAAACATGTGTTTCGCAGAGAGACTTTGGAAGCCCTGTATCTGCTCGCACGTGGCGGCACAGTACCCACTGTCACACAGTGAGAGGCGAGGCTTGCAGTTTTGTATAGTCTGACGCACACGGTCCGCTGCTCTCGCTTACTGTTAGCGGTCGTGTTACGAGCAGATTCCACAGTGCTGCAGCAGCGTATAGCGCGTCGTCTCAGACAACACCCCGCGGAATAGCGAACATTAATTAAAACAGTATGACTCACGGTGCGAGACTGTACAGCTTCACTTTGCTCGAGCTGTTTCACAGCGCAGAACGGACCCATGCTGAAATTTAAATCATCCTCTGTTTCCTGCAGCAGTGCCATGGAGAGCACGTCAGAGGCTTCCCGTGACTGTAAACAGTTTCCCACTCATTACCTCTGTACTCTATTCAAAGAAGTTCCCAACTACCTACACTACTGGCCATTAAAAGAAGAAATTCAGATGATAAACGGGTATTCATTGGACAAATATATTATACTAGAACTGACATGTGATTACATTTTCACGCAATTTGGGTGCATAGATCCCGAGAAATCAGTACCCAGAACAACCACCTCTGTCCGTAATAACAGACTTGATACGCCTGGCATTGAGTCAAACAGAGCTTGGATGATGTGTACAGGTACAGCTGCCCATGCAGCCTCAACACGATACCACCGTTCATCAAGAGTAGTGACTAGCGTATTGTGACGAGCCAGTTGCTCGGCCACCATTGACCAGACGTTTTCAGTTGGTGAGAGATCTGCAGAATGTACTGGCCAGGACAGCAGTCGAACATTTTCTGTATCCAGACAGGCCCGTACAGGACCTGTAACATGCGGTCCTGCTGAAATGTAGGATTTCGCAGGGATCGAATGAAGGGTAGAGCCACGGGTCGTAACACATCTGTAATGTAACGTCCACTGTTCAAAGTGCCGTCAATGCGAACAAGAGGTGACCGAGACGTGTAGCCATTGGCAGTCCATACCATCACGCCGGGTGATACGCCAGTATGGCGATGACGAATACACGCTTCCAATGTGTGTTCACCGCGATGTCGCCAAACACGGATGCGACCATCATGATGCTGTAAACAGAACCTGAATTCATCCGAAAAAATGACGTTTTGGCATTCGTGAACCCAGGTTCGTCGTTGCGTAGACCATCGCAGACGCTCCTGTCTGTGATGTAGCGTCATGGGTAACCGCAGCCACGGTCTCAGAGCTGATAGTCCATGCTGCTGCAAACGTAGTCGAACTGTTCGTGCAGATGGTTGTTGTCCTGCAAACGTCCCCATCTGTTGACTCAGGGATCAAGACATTGCTGCACGATTCGTTACAGCCATGCGAATAAAATGCCTGTCATCTCGACTGCTAGTGATACGAGGCCGTTGGGATGCAGTACGGCGTTCCGTATTACCCTCCTGAACCCACCGATTCCATATTCTGCTAACAGTCATTGGATCTCGACCAACGCGAGCAGCAGTGTCGCGATACGATAAACCGCAATCGCGATAGGCTACAATCCGACCTTAATCAAAGTCGGTAACGTGATGGTACGCATTTCTCCTCCTTACACGAGGCATCACAACGACGTTTCACCAGGCAACTGCAGTTTGCGTATGAGAAATCTGTTGGAAACTTTCTCTTGTCAGGACGTTGTAGGTGTCGTCACCGGCGGCAACCTTGTGTGAATGCCGTGAAAAGCTAATCATTTGCATATCACAGCATCTTCTTCCTGTTGGTTAAATTTCGCGTCTGTAGCACGTCATCTTCGTGGTGTAGCAATTTTAATGGCCAGTAGTGTAAAAGTATCAAGAGAGATTGAATTTGGAACTGACGTGTTCGTCGTAACTTTGATAACCGAATTCACAAGGCAAAACGGGGAGAGATGAAATATTTTCCTATCTCATTCTCGTTATTCTTCAGGTATTTGTGATGGAGCTGTGGATATGATGATGAACTCCTGTTCGGGCGGAGAGAGTTTAAAAGTCCCAACCTGGCCATACGCTTTTGTGCCGCCAATTGCTTTCCTAAAATCGATCGAGGCGAATTTGAGGATGATCCCTTTGCAAAGAAACGGCAGGTTTCCCTTACATATCCTTGTCGTATCTAGGCCAGAGCTCTCTGATAACCTCGTCGTCTACATCTGTACTCCACAGACCACCTAACGGCTTACGGCGGTTACCATTACCATTTTTTCCCCAGTCCTGTTTCTGTTGTGGACGACGCGCAGGAGGAACGACGGGCTGCAAGATCCGGTACGAGCTCGTATTTCTCTCATTAACTGGTAACGGAAATTTGGCGAAACTTATGTAGCAGCATGTAATATGTTGCCTGACTTCTTTGAACGTCGGCTGTCGTAATTGTATCAGTGAACCTCTCTGTGATGTACACGACGCCCTCTGGTAGCATCTAGATATAAAAGAAACCTACGGTAAACGTATGGCATTTCTCCCTCCTCTTCAGATTCTGCTGGCATTCGTTTCAGGTAATTTACGTCCACCTGTTTGTGTCCTTTCTGTCTATTCTAAATAATAATAAAAGTCGTAGACTCACTCTTTCCTTCCATTACAACTTACCCCCACGTAGCCTACATAAATGAAATGCGAAAGACATTTAGAAAGGCCTTTGGTAATACTACGCGAGGAATAGTTACATTCTCTATCTCGGAAAATAGTGATACTGTTCTGCTGAATGCTCTTTGCCTGGCACAATAATGGAAGTGGAAAGTAACTCTGTCATATAAATAAAGCTTTCTTTTATGAAGTAAATCATGATCATTAGAATTTTGTATGTGCACTCATTTGAATTAAGTTCAAACTAAAATTTCTTTAATAGCAAAGGCTCTATTTGGTTGTATTAAGACCACGTTGAAATATGTAAACAAATTTATCACTGTATCGCCTTTATAAAACATCAAATTTCGTATGTTACTAATGAACCAACCAGGTTCTTTTTTGCAGATACTAAAATTGCTAAAATTGCCATCGGTCAGGATAGCCGATCGATCATGCGCACTTGCACATAAGCGTCAGATAGTACAGTTACTGACGCCATCACTACTTACGAAAATAACTTCAGTTAAAAAAAAAAAAAAAGGAGCAAATCAGGGTACTCAGACTACATGAATGAACGTCAGGACTTATTTCACTCTGGTATTATTGGGACAAAACAGCTCACACTCACATCAAGGTGTGATATAGAGAAACAGAATACGATACAGTATTATGAATCATCATGTTATATCCATTATATTAAAAACGGTATAGCCACGACTATGAACATTACGTAATAGTTTCTTACCGTTATTGTTACTCTTTCATATATTACAGTGTAATTTTCGACACTTTGCCAAGAGGTTAAACACTTTACACCTTTTATTTCATGTAACTCACTTTAAAAAAGCTTAAAATACGAAAATAGTCAAACGGTGAAGGCGGTAATAGGAGCGACACACAGTGCACAGGTAAGGTAAAGGAAGGTAATTTCGTGACATTTTTTGTTGGTTCTTTAGAATTAATATTTACGTAAAACCTTACGTATGAACATCTGTGACGTGTCGTTAGTTCACTTGAGACAGTCTGAAATGCTTGCATAATTTGGCGCGACTGGCGTACTAAACCTAACATATTCACAGAAAACTCTACAGGAGAATGTACACGGCACTTACAACAGTTAACTTGAGCCATACGAATACCTTTACGTCTCTCTGCAGCATGATATTTCTTTACAGCAATGACACATATGATTAAAGACACAAACACACGACAACCTACACTTAACACTAATTTTAACAAACAGGGGCGAACGAGAATGACATTTAACGCATCGTAGAAGGTCCCTAACTTAAACAAGAAATCAACGAACTTACATATACAGTTTAACAAGTCAAAACCCACGTGCGGGGGACAACGCCAACACAACTCCATGACCAACATGAACATGACACAGAGACCATCTAAGACCAACCACCCTCCTAGCCAAGCAAAAGAAATTACACCACGCCAAACGAAGTGTAATGACCAAGAGAACAAAGTCGCTCACAGACATGATACACGTTGAGAAGCCTCAGCTGAATACAATTTTTATGCCACAGCTCCGAGAAAACGGAAAGATGGTACCTTACACTCATTGGTGGTGAATCCACAGCGTCCATCTGGGCGCGGTACTCGGTACTCTGCATCTGGGTAACGATAGGCTGACAACCTGTTTCCGGTACTTACGACACTCCACAACATCCATGCAGCCCCCGTTCTCCGTGCATGACACCGAGAAGTCGCATGCATACGAAAAGCTCGCACTCGGTGCATACAGTTCAGGACTGCCCTACGTCATCAGGGGATGCAGCCACAACTAAAATACAAAGGGCGGCCGCTACCCAACGACCTGCAGAGGGCCACGTGTTTCTTTGCTTGTTCGTAGGCAGACTCCTGACTGAGCCCGCGCACCGGCTAATGCTGCGTGACTTCCGCGTTGGCCACAGAGTTGTAAAACTACCGTAGGCTACCGTCAACTATCGTAAGTAAACGTAGACTACGGTAGTTTCCTTAGTAAAATCGTAGCTGCGTTACCTGTACGTTGGTGTGCTGCATACCGATCGGGCGTTACCTCATTTCAATCGCTTCGTTTGCGCATGAGATCAGTCTCTCACTAGATTCCCATAGAATCTGGAAGCGGTGATGCGTCTAGAAACAGTGTGTGGCTATATAAAGGACCACGTAACCAATGGAATATTTTTGTTGTACGTAGTTATCCTCCTGTCTGTTAGTTGAAAATAAACTACCAAAAAAAAATTAACGCCGGCCGCGGTGGTCTCGCGGTTCTAGGCGCGCAGTCCGGAACCGTGCCACTGCTACGGCCGCAGGTTCGAATCCTGCCTCGGGCATGGATGTGTGTGATGTCCTTAGGTTAGTTAGGTTTAAGTAGTTCTAAGTTCTAGGGGACTTATGACCACAGCAGTTGAGTCCCACAGTGCTCAGAGCCATTTGAACTAAAAAATTAACAGTATTTATAGCAAAATTGAAATTTTCGTTGTTTAGTTCAGACTTTATTTGAAAATTGTTGATTTGTAGCGTGAAACAGAGGGATGTGGTATAGAAAATTTAAAAACATCTGATTTACCATATAGTGCTAGAAAACGGTGTCCTCAAAAAAAGGTGAAATTAAAAAGAAAACCAAAACGGAAAACTAAGATCAAATATCACTTCAATACTTCGTCGAGTTTATATAACTCATGTTTCCGTTATTGTTAAACAACTTTCACGCTTGTCAATTATGACAGGACGCCGGCCGAAGTGGCCGCGCGGTTCTGGCGCTGCAGTCTGGAACCGCGAGACCGCTACGGTCGCAGGTTCGAATCCTGCCTCGGGCATGGATGTGTGTGATGTCCTTAGGTTAGTTAGGTTTAACTAGTTCTAAGTTCTAGGGGACTAATGACCTCAGCAGTTGAGTCCCATAGTGCTCAGAGCCATTTGAACCAATTATGACAGGAAACTCTTGTCTTTGATCATGATTTCAAAATAACAATAATAAGCACATAGATATTTTTGCATCTGTGCATGTAAATTGTACTTGCATCAAAAGTAATCGTTTTGGTTATATAGAAGAGCAGAGGTTACGGGAGCAGTTATTTTCTTGTACTTATCAAACTCAGTTTATGTTTGATAAGGATATAAAATACAAAATGGACAAACTCTGAGCGGTGTACGGTTCTAATTATGTGCAAAACACACAAACAAAAACGGTTCCTCTGTCGTACATCTACATCTACATTTATACTCCGCAAGCCACCCAACGGTGTGTGGCGGATGGCACTTTACGTGCCACTGTCATTACCTCCCTTTCCTGTTCCACTCGCGTATGGTTCGCGGGAAGAACGACTGCCGGAAAGCCTCCGTGCGTGCTCGAATCTCTCTAATTTTACATTCGTGATCTCCTCGGGAGGTATAAGTAGGGGAAGCAATATTTGATACCTCATTCAGAAACGCACCCTCTCGAAACCTGGCGAGCAAGATACACCGCGATGCAGAGCGCCTCTCTTGTAGAGTCTGCCACTTGAGTTTTCTAAACATGTCCGTAACGCTATCACGCTTACCAAATAACCATGTGACGAAACGCGCCGCTCTTCTTTGGATCAATTTTCTTTCCCTACCAATACTACCGGTAGTCCTACCATTTATTACGTCATTTATGTATTGTACCAAAACCACCAAACCGTAGTTTTGACAGACCGCAACTCTAGCCACAGATTACCAGCGCCATAGCGCATTCCTGGGAACCCTCCTTGATGTGGACCGCAAGAGACGTGCCAGCGAAGCTCAAAGGCGTCTGAATGTCTGAATGACAGCTCATTCTTCCTCAAGAGCCAAAACCAGATAAGCTAGTCATGTCAGGCGCAGAGGTCTGGAGCGAAGTCGATTTTCTAACTCATCCTAAAGGCGTTGCACTGAGTTCAGGCAAGGTTCATGGGTAGGGCAGTCCATTTCAGGAAAGTGATAGTCTGCAAACTGTTGCCTCAGATATGCTGCCTTCTGACTGGGTGGATTGTCATGCTGATACGAGCATCGCCTCCGAATTGTTGTTCTGCTTTACGTAGTACACAATGGTACTGTTGTGTACATAGTTCCGCGTAGTCAGCGCGTACACAACTTTCCCAGTAGAGCGCGCCCCGCTAAGCACAACAGCACAAGCGCAGCGCTCGTCCGTCTCCGCACTACGAGATGGCGCTGTCTTAGAGACGGACCAAATTCTGCTTCCGCCGATCCGCGTATTAATATGTAATACAGCCAATGAGATTGCTGCTAACGTAGAACCTTCTCCTCGCGGTTCACACTCGCGCAGTGATACCTGAACGCGCAAGGTATTATAATGAGTGTACAGACCTCCGATTAGTCAGTCTGCTTTAGTCTGCTGTCAGGTTTCAGTCTGCGCCTAATAAGATTACCATATTCCTGTACATAGCCAAGAAGAGAAATTTGTAGACACTTTGTCAAGTATCAGAGATATGTGAGTATAAGATTAACGTACCAAGACCAAAGGAACTTCAGATTGTCAATTGTAAATAGCATCCAGAACCAAGTTAAGTTATTTTTATGCTTGTTATTATTTTAATAAATGTGTTTGAAAATTAATCAAGTTCTGTTTAAAGTTGGTCACCGTCAATCTGCTACTCTAAGGGTGCAAGTGGCATTTCTATCGTCTGACCTAACGGCAGAAGATAAACACGCCACAATAAGACCACGAGACACAATGCTGACACTCGCGTACTTCGTTAGAGCGACAAGTCAAATAATCTGATGGTGTGTGTACCGAAGGTCTTACAGTACGCACACCACAGGTACAGAACTTGTTTATATCACATACATCTGCATTTAATGTTTTCTTATGCATAATGAGGGGACCACACCCTAACCACGAAAATTACCCCATACCGTAACACCACCTCCTCCGTACTTCAGATGTTGCCACTAAATGCTCTACCGAGCGAGGTGGCGCAGTGGTTAGACACTGGACTCGCATTCGGGAGGACGACGGTTCAATCCCGCGTCCGGCCATCCTGATTTCGGTTTTCCGTGATTTCCCTAAATCACTCCAGGCAAATGCCGGGATGGTTCCTCTGAAAGGGCTCGACTGACTTCCTTCCCCATCCTTCCCTAATCCGATGAGACCGATGTCCTCGCTGTCTGGTCTCCTTCCCCAAACAACCCAAACCAACTAGACGTTCTCCAAGTATTCGCCAAACCCAACCCTGTCCTTCGGTTTGCCACGAGGCATAGCTTGATTCATTTCTCGAAATTACTCTTTTCCATTCCAATGATGACGCTCTTTAAACCAACTCAGACATCGCTCAGCACTGACTAGGCAAATGTGTGGTTCATTAGGAATTGCACCACATTCGTTTTAGCCCCCTGCAAAGATCTGTTGTGCTAGCTACACTGCTGTGAGCTGTTTGGAACTCACTAGTGATTGTTTTCACTCATTACAAGCGATGTTTTACAACTACCCTGCATAATAATAGACGGTCACAGTCCGTCACTGCATGACATACTCCTTGTTTTGTTTTAGCTGTCGTTGTTCCTTTGCGTATCCTCTACATAATGACATCAACAGTAATCGACTTGGGAAGCTTTAGTAGGGCTGAAATGTCCCTGAGGGATTTATTACTTACGTGATGTCCAGTGACTAATCCACACTGGAAGTTCCTAAGCTCTCATGACGGAATCTATTCTCCTGTTACTGCTTCTCTACTTTTTTTTGGTCATCAGTCTTCTGACTGGTTTGATGCGGCAACGAATTTCTCTCCTGTGTTAACCTCTTCATCTCAGAGTAGAACTTGCAACCTACGTCCTCATTTATTTGCTGGATGTATTCCAATCTCTGTCTTCCTCTACAGTTTTTGTCCTCTACAGCTCCCTGTAGCACCATGGAAGTTATTCCCTCATGTCTTAACAGATGTCCTATCATCCTGTCCCTTCTCCTTATCAGTGTTTTCTACATATTCTTTTCCTCTCCGATTCTACGCAAAACCTTCTCATTCCTTACCTTATCAGTCCACCTAATTTTCAACATTCGTCCGTAGAACCACATCTCCAATGCTTCGATTCTCTTCTGTTCCGGCTTTCCCACAGTCTATGTTTAAATACCATACGATGGTGTAACCCAGACGTACAGCCGGCCGCTGGTGGCCGAGCGGTTCTGGCGCTACAGTCTGGAACCGCGCGACCGCTACGGTCGCAGGTTCGAATCCTGCCTCGGGCATGGATGTGTGTGTTGTCCTTAGGTTAGTTAGGTTTAAGTAGTTCTAAGTTCTAGGGGACTTATGACCTCAGCAGTTGAGTCCCATAGTGCTCAGAGCCATTTGAACCAGACGTACATTCTCAGAAATTTCTTCCTCAAATTAAGGCCGATATTTGATATTAGTAGACATCTCTTGGCGACGAATGTCTTTTTTTCCATAGCTTGTCTGCTTTTGATGTCCACCTTGCTCCGTCCATCATTGTTTATTTTACTGCCTAGGTAGCAGAATTCCTTAACTTCATCTAATTCGTGACCATCAATCCTGATGTTAAGTTTCTCGCTGTTTTCATTTATACTACTCCTCTATTACCTTCGTCATTCTTCGATTTACTCTCAATCCATACTATGTACTCATTAGACTGTTCATTCCGTTCAGCAGATCATGTAATTCATCTTCATTGTAATTATTCGTATCACTGATATCCTTTCACCCTGAATTTTAATTACACTCCAGAACTTTTCTTTTATTTCCAACATTGCTACCTCGATGTACAGATTGAACAGTAGGGGAGAAAGGCTACATCCTTGTCTTACACCCTATTTAATACGATCACTTCGTCTCTCCACATAGCTTATCCCTACTTTTTCCAGAATTTCGAACGTCTTGACCCATTTTACATTGTCGGGCGCTTTTTACAGATCGACAAATCCTATCGATATGTCTCGATTTTTCTTTGGTCTTGCTTCCATTATTAACTGCAACACCGGCCGCAGTGGCGAAGCGGTTCTAGGCGCTTCAGTCTGGTACCGCGCGACCGCTACGGTCGCAGGTTGGAATCCTGCCTCGGGCATGGATGTGTGTGATGTCCTTAGGTTAGTTAGGTTTAAGTAGTTCTAAGTTCTAGGGGACTGATGACCTCAGATGTTTTGTCCCATAGTGCTCAGAACCATTTGAACCATTTAACTGCTACGTCAGAATTGCCTCTCTCGTGCTTTTACGTTTCGTAAAGCCAAACTGATCATCATCTAGCGTATCCTCAATGTTCTTTTCCATTCTTCTGTATATTGTAAGCAACTTGGTTGCCTAGCTGTTAAGCTGATTGTGCGATAATTCTCACACTTGTCAGCTCTTGCCGTCTTCGGAATTGTGTGAATGATGCTTTTCCTAAAGTCAGATGGTATGTTGCCAGACTCAGACATTCTACACACCAACGTGAATAGTCGTTTTGTTGCCACTTCCCCTAATGACTTTAGAAATTCTGATGGAATGTTATCTATCCCTTCTGCCTTATTTGACCTTAAATCCTCCAAAGCTCTTTCAAATTCTGATTCTGATACTGGATTCCCTATCGCTTGTAAATCGACTCCTGTTTCTTCATCTATCACATCAGAGAAATCTTCCCCCTCATAGAGGCTTTCAGTGTATTCTTTCCACCTATGCGCCCTGTCCACTGCTTTTAACAGAAGAATTCCCGTTGCACTCTTAATGTTACCACCCTTGTTTTTAATGTCACCGATAGCTGTTTTGACTTTCCTGTATGCTGAGTCTGTCCTTCCGACAATCGTTTTCAATGTCTTCTTATTTTTCCCTTCAGCCACTTCGTCTTAGCTTCCCTGCACTTCCGATTTATTTCATTACTCAGGGACTTATATTTCTGTATTCCTGAGTTTCCCGTAACATTTTTGTACTTCCTCTTTTCATCGATCAATTGAAGTATTTCTTCTGTTACCCATGGTTTCTTCGCTGTTACCTTCTTTGTACGTATGTTTTCCTTCCGAACGTCTGTGATGGCCCTTTTTAGAGATGTCCATTCCTCTGTTAGAATGAGCTCTGGAGAGAGCGGCAGCCGCAGTAGGAAAATGTGTGTGAACAGTGCGTAATGTTGTGGCCGACGTAGATAAAACCAGACGAAGTGGTTAGACGATTGGGACACCAAGGAAGAAGAGACTGAGGAAGAAAACGAAGTGTCTCGACCACTTTGACAAGTTTTTACTGAAAAGAAAGCTTTACCATTGGGTGACAGAAAGTACAGACATTAATTTCGTGGGGAAACGAAGCACTTTCTGGAAATTTTTGAAGGATATGGGGTTTCCTTTTACTAAATGTAGAACTAGACGAACATTTCTCGTTGAGAGGGAGGACATTGTGGGATGGCGAGCACGCTTTCTTAGAACTATCAGAGAAAACGAGAAAGGTGCAATGAAACCCGTCATGTATACTGATGGAACATGGGTGCATACAGCTATACTGTCAGTAAATGTTGGCAGCATAGTGACGCCCCACGTGTGCGGAAAAATGGAACTTCTCTACAAAGAGCAGTAGTGGTTCACGCGCGAGGAGAAGTGGGGTTCATTGAGGGTACAAGGTCATGTATGATTCGCAATCAATATCGGAAGATTATTACAACCAAATGAACACTGGAAATAATATAAAATGGTTGCAGGACGGCCTAACACCAAATATTCCAGGTAAAAGTATCGTGGTATCAGACAATACACCCTACTAATGTGTTCAAGAAACTAAAGCGCCTAACACATCTTCTCGTGATTCAGACATCCAATCATGGCTGGCTAAGCATTAAATTCCGTTCGGTGCGGATTGAACAAGTAACGATCTCTGGGAAGTTGAAAAACCTTAAAAATCCGAGCCAAAATATACAGGAAATAGAGCACTAAAAGAATCTGGGAAAGAGCTTACAGTGTTACGCCTTCCACCCAACGACTGTTACCTGAAGTGTATCGAACTTACCTGGAATTTAATGAAACAGAAAGTTTCATCGAACAACGTCAGTACCGTTACCCTTTCCCAAGTTAAACAAATGACTAACTTAAACAAATGACTACGGTTGCAATAAACTGCATTACGAAGAACGACTTGAAGAAGGTGCGTGATAAAGTGAAAATTGTTATGAACGAACACTGCTACAGAGACGCACTGTTGGGCGAACCTATTGAGAGCGTAAGATGAATAAAGGAGACAGTGATAGTGAAATTTCGCAGCGTGGTTCTGAAGATATATTGGACGAGGCGTATTCAGACTCGACAGTGGCAGCCGCTTCGGACATCAGCAACAGCTACGGTATACCGAGTCAGCAGATGAGGCAGAACTGTGAGCAGAATAACTAGGTGTTCAGCCTTTAAATATGGATTAAAGGTTTCGCTACGTCACATTTTTTGTTCATGTAATTCTTTTTTCATTTGTATTTTTGCTTATCCTTCGTAGCATTTAAGAGTTCCAGAATGCTGATGTATCAATTAAAAAACAAAAGTAGAATAATCTGTTCCAGTTGGCTGTGCAATGCGGTAAAAAAGTATTTTTCGCTACAAGATTTAATAATATAGTGACCAAAGTCATTTCGATTGAGATTTTAACATTTTAAAAAAAGTTACAGCGCCTGCCAAAGTTTGAACCCACATCCTGCAAAGGAAGTAGACCTGTTGTCCACAGCACTACTTCAGCTCACAGTATGTGCTCTCTATTTTAATGGTATAGATTCTCGCTTGAAATTCCGAAACTTTTTTTGTTCATTACTTGCAAACGAGAGCTCATTACGGTGAATCGCTCCAGGATGCGATACCTGGAACGCTAACCCACAGTCCGCAGCTCGTGGTCGTGCGGTAGCGTTCTCGCTTCCGGCGCCCGGGTTCCCGGGTTCGATTCCCGGCGGGGTCAGGGATTTTCTCTGCCTCGTGATGACTGGGTGTTGAGTGATGTCCTTAGGTTAGTTAGGTTTAAGTAGTTCCAAGTTCTAGGGGACTGATGACCATAGATGTTAAGTCCCATAGTGCTCAGAACCATTTGAACCATCTGAACCAGCTAACCCACACCACCGTATACATGGTTTCAAAAATCGATCCCCACCAATGAGAATATTTCTTTGTTAGTTATTAGATGGTACGCCAAAATTTGTATTTTACTCTCGTTTTTATGCTTTCCCGTAGAATAACGTATTAACAGCGAACGTATTTTTATCTGCTGCACGCCCAACTCGAGTTATTAGACCCAAAGGAATAGTTTTACTTTCATTTCGCACGATTCTCTGTAGAAGAATGTGTTAATACCAAATGTATTACGCATTCGCTTCAGTTATTACATCGTAACACAATTTTTTTTTCATTTACTACGTTTTTTGTTGAAGAATACATAAAAAGCTAATGTAACGTTGCCTCCCAACCTCACGCACAGCTGTATTGTTCATCCGTAAAACAACAGTTTTATGTTATTATTGTTCATTTAGATTGTTTTTCTGTACAAGAATGTGTTAACAAATGTATGTTTGTTTTATTTGCTGCACATATAAATACGGTTCACGAACCGTGTTATATCTTCACTTAGCACAGTTATACCGCCCGTGCGTCAACCGAAACAACCAATAGCAGCATGCGCCTACAGTTCACAGCGCACCCAGCTACAAAGGTAATTGTAAACTGAACGGTTAATACTGACAACGGAATACTTTACGGTTCCTTTTGTATTGGTGGGTCCGCCTCTCGCCCTCTCGCGACATCTAACGGCCAGATCCGCATTGCGTAGTGGTGTCTCCATAGTTTTGGTCAGATAGTGAATGTCAGTCACACCCCCATCCCATCAGTGTGTGTGTGTGTGTGTGTGTGTGTGTGTGTGTGTGGCGAGGAATGTGGATGGGGGAAGATTTATTTAGCCAAAGATGTTTAATTAGATTTTAGATTTTATTTTGTTTACCTTCAGTCTTTTAACCCTTGAAAATAGTTGTTGGGTGTCTCACGAGATCTAGAAGTAAAATGGAATTTAACGTCTTTGGGGGTTTGGACGACAAATCTCCCCCCCCCCCCCCTACCTTCGTTTTTCCTCTCCTCCCCCCTTTTTTCCCCCTCATCTGCCCATGGCTGTGTTGTGTACTCTTCGTGACGACTTTTTAGTGATGTGTTTCCAGTGAGTGTTCAGTGTTGTGCGTCTTTTCCGAAGTGTTGCGAACGGAACTCATCCTGTCACTGGGTGTGACTTTTATATCTCTTGCTAACAGAAACCACACTGTTTTTTTAACTTTCTGTCTACTGTTTTACCTGTCTGCTTCCTGTGTATTTTATTAGCATTGCCACCCCTTTGTAAGTTTCAACTTTCTACAATTTTCCGCCGTTTTACAATTTAAGTCACCATTTTATCGCCTGCTTTTATTGTTTCTTATCTTCATATGTTTTAAAAATTCTTTAGGCTGAAGAGCTATGTACTAAGCTGCTGCCAGCCCGCCCCTTACGGGGGGAATCGAAATTCAATATAGGAAAAAAAAAAAGGTTGGATGACAAACATTCGATTGAGCAGTCCCCATAGAACAGTGGAAATGGCTATGTAAATTACAAGCACGTCTTCAGTGTTATTGTATTTGGTGTCGTCGACGTAAAACAAAGCAGTTCCTGTAGAAAGCAAGACGTGTTCCATTTATTTTGTACGGATTTGTATTTCTGGGCTCCTTTCAGCAGTCATTTCGCTTTATTCTATGTTTACAATCAGCCAAATTAACCATCTGCGATAATACTGCTCAGATTTTATGTGATGGTTGTTAGAGCACACGGCCGAAGTGCTAGCCCAAAGGCAAATTTGAATGTCTCTGAAAAACTGAAAATTTTGCTGGTGCGGCAAGGAACGCAAAGCACCGGACGAACGGAACAGCAGACAAGCGCACGGCGTTTCAAGTACTGTATCTCCGCTTCTAGAATGTGGGATTGATGAGCATACGTTCGGTGGCCCATGCGCTTAAATCAGAGGCATGTGTGCCTATACATCTTTGCATCCGCCCCCTTCACTCTTTGTGCAGCAACCGCGTGCCGCTGATATGCACGAAAAGTTGCACCATTGTAAACGCAGCTTCAGTATGTTTTAGCGAAACTGCTATACTTCATAAACTACACATTAGGAGCATTAAATACAGTACATATGACTCAAATTCAGAAACTTTATGGCTATAGTATTACAAGGCATTTCAAAATGAAATTAGATATTGCGGCTTGCTATAAT
Source organism: Schistocerca nitens (assembly GCF_023898315.1). Lineage (NCBI taxonomy): Eukaryota > Metazoa > Arthropoda > Insecta > Orthoptera > Acrididae > Schistocerca > Schistocerca nitens. The sequence continues at coordinate 257,437,669 of NC_064618.1, forward strand.
TATTTTATTCGTATAGACAAATGGTTCAAATGGCTCTGAGCACTATGGGACTCAACATCTTAGGTCATAAGTCCCCTAGAACTTAAAACTACTTAAACCTAACTAACCTAAGGACATCACACACACCCATTCCCGAGGCAGGATTCGAACCTGCGACCGTAGCAGCCCCGCAGTTCCAGACTGCAGCGCCAGAACCGCACGGCCACCGCGGCCGGCTCTTATAGACACATCAATAGTAATTACCGAGAATGGAAAAGTGCAAAATTTTAATCGTTACGCGAGCACAGTTAAGAGAAACCCAACCACTTGCTTCATTGCGAATCGTCGAATGAATTTCCCAGTCTTTTGAACGTTGTCTTCGGAAATTGACTTAAGAAGTCAGTGGGGAGCTACAAAATGACGATTTCGCGTGTGCTTAAAACAAATCTGAGAGTAAAATTATTCGTAACCAAAATTTTACAGGAAATGAAACGTGAAAACTATATCTACTGCGTGAATGACGCTATGGCAGAGCAGAAATCCCCGGAAAAATAAATATGTCTCACTTTTAGCGATGAGTCAACCATCCATGTAAGTGGCAAGTTTACACTCGAATGCGGGACACAGAAAAGCCTTTGTCCTTAGCTGAACGTCAGCTTTACTACTGGAAATCAATTTGTTCTGTGATATCAGCACAGAAATTGCATGGCCCATTTTTTTTCATTGTACTAGGTGTTACAACAAACATTTACCTGGACGTGCTTAGACAATGGCCACAGCTTGATACAGATTCCACGGACCGACTCGTCGACCAAGATGAAGAGCCCACACGTAGGGGCGTGGAGGTTCGAACCTTCTTAGCTCAATGTCAACTGTTGATTCGCTCGTACTGGACATGATGGTGCTATGTTCTGCTCTTGGTCACGTGGTCTCCATATCTTTCACCCATGTATTACATTTTATGGGATTATGTGATGGCCTTGTGTATGTTCCTTCTTTGCCGAAACAATTCCAGAACTGAAAATGTGCATTTGTAACGCGTTCGCGTCGCTGACTTCACATGAACCATACTTCAGAATGTATGGTGTTAAATGAATTATGTTGTCCGTGTGACATATATAACAATGCTAATTATCTAAAAAAGTTTAGACTTTACGTATTGTGTAGTTCGTATCGACGTATCAGTAAGGTATTAAATAGTGGGTTGTGGCATAATTAGTTCGTATTGATTTTCCTTCTACATCTACATCTACATCTATACTCCGCGAGCCACCTTACGGTGTGTGGCGGAGGGTACTTATTGTACCACTATCTGATCCCCCCTTCCCTGTTCCATTCACGAATTGTGCGTTTAATAAGCACAACAGATGCACATAATACAGACTTCAGTCATCAGTAGTATATGCTCCTTCACAGTCTGCTAACGCCGGGGTCACTTTTCGATTCCACGACTGTAGAAATCACATGGTTTTGAAGTCTTCGAGCCATGTTCGAAACGCATTATCATCCGGAAAGAAAGTTCCTTGAAGCTCGTTCGACAGAGAGCGGAAAAGGTGAAAATCTGAAGGAACAAGATCGGGTGAACAAGATGGGTGTGGAATGACTTTCCCCCCCAACTCCTTTATAGAGCTTTTGTCGGTACAACGGAATGCGAACACACGTTACCGTTGTAGTAGCATCACTTCTCGCTATCGTCTTGGTCGCTGTTCTCCGACTGCTTCTGCAAGACGCCTCAGTTTTCCACAATAAATGTCAGCAGTGATGGTTACATTTCAGGGAAGCAATCTGTAGAACACCACAGAGCCAGTGTTCCATCAGATGAGTACCAATATTGTTTACGGATGCACGCAGGTCATTGTACGCCTGCTTTGTTGGGCTCAACCATTCCATTCTTTTCCTAATGTTCGCATAAATACACCATTTGTCGTCACCGGTAACGTTACAGGATAGGCGTGATCGGTGTTGTTCATGAGCCAGTTGACGACGAGCAAGGAGAGACACACAACTGGCCACCTGCTGATTGCTGTGATTTTTGGCTTAGAGCGTGCGGTACATATACACAGGACTTTTGAACATTTCCCATTGCATGCAAATGTCGCACGATGGCAGAACGATCACATTTCATCACATCTGCCAGCTCTAGAGTACACTGGTGTGGCCCATTGTGCATTAATGTAGTTAAACGATCTACATCAAATCCCGAAAGTATTTCTGAACGTGGAGAGTCACAAATGTCAAAATGATTATGCTTAAAACGAGAAAACTATTTTTTGTTGTGCTGCCTCCAATGGCATCATATCCATATGCATCATATCCATATGCTTCTGGCTGCCTCCGATGCTGTTACCCCTCTACTGAACTCAAACAGAAGAATATGTCGGAAATGTTCCGATTTCGCCGGCCGAAGTCGCCGTGCGGTTAAAGGCGCTGCAGTCTGGAACCGCAAGACCGCTACGGTCGCAGGTTCGAATCCTGCCTCGGGCATGGATGTTTGTGATGTCCTTAGGACAGTTAGGTTTAACTAGTTCTAAGTTCTAGGGGACTAATGACCTCAGCAGTTGAGTCCCATAGTGCTCAGAGACATTTGATTTTTTGTTCCGATTTCTTCACTTAGTACTCCATTTCCAGCGCCTACAGCTCCACTCACTGTCTCCATATGATTAAATGACAATGTGTAAACTCAGATACCTTCAGTGATCTATAAATAAGAAATGATAATTGATAAATAAACCCATAGCAACCGGAACACCAATATGTGAAACAAAAACGGTCTATTGACACACAGTCAACATGGGTTTAGAAAACAACGTTCGTGAGAAACACAATTAGCTCTTTATTCACATGAAGAGTTGAGTGCTATTGACGAGGGATTTCAGATCGATTCCGTATTTCTGGATTCCCGGAAGGCTTTTGACACTGTACCACACAAGCGGCTACTAGTGAAATTGCGTGCTTATGGACTTTCGTCTCAGTTGTGTGACTGGATTTGTGATTTCCTGTCAGAGAGGTCACAGTTCGTAGTGTTATAGGCCCTTTGCTGTTCCTTATCTATATAAAGGATTTTGGAGACAATCTGAGCAACCGTCTTCGGTTGTTTGCAGATGACGCTGTCGTTTATCGACTAATAAAGTCATCAGAAGATAAAAACAAACTGAAAAACGATTTAGAAAAGATACCTGAATGATGAGAAAAGTGGTAGTTGATCCTAAATAACGAAAAGTGGGGGGCCATCCACATGAGTGCTAAAAGGAACTCGTTAAAATTCGGTTACACGATAAATCAGTCTGATCTAAAAGCCGTAAATTCAACTAAATACCTAGGTATTACAATTACGAACAACTTAAATTCGAAGAAACATACAGAAAATGTTGTGGGGAAGGCTAACCAAAGACTGCGTTTTATTGGCAGGAAACTTAGAAAATGTAACAGACCTACTAAGGAGACTGACTAAACTAAGCTTGTCCTTCCTCTTTTACAATACTGCTGCGCGGTGTGGGATCCTTACCAGATAGCACTGACGGAGTACATCGAAAAAGTTCAAAGAAAGGCAGCACGTTTCGTATTATCGCGAAATATGGGAGAAAGTGTCACAGAAATGATAGAGGATTTGGGCTGGACATCATTAAAAGAAAGGCGTTTTTCGTTGCGACGGAATCTTCTCGCGAAATTCCAATCACCAACTTTCTACTCCGAATGCCAAAAATATTTTGTTGACAGCGACCTACATAGGGAGAAACGATCACCAAAATAAAATAAGGGAAATCAGTGCTTGTACAGAAAGATATATGTGTTCATTCTTTCCGCGCGCTATTTGAGATTGGAATAATGGAAAATTGTGAAGGTGATTCGATGAACCCTCTGCCAGGCACTTAAACGTGATTTTCAGAGTATCCATGTAGATGTAGATGTAGATGAACTTATGCAACAACCTAATAATTATAGCCGTTAGCAGTCGCTGTTTTCATTCTGAACTCTCTCACTCAGGGGCTGCTGTAAAACGTAAAATTTTTACAGTAAATTACGTTTACGGAAGAGATAAAGTAATGGTCGCAATGGAAGCCAGACTTGCATGGTTCAGTTGTTCTGATTTCATCTGGAAACAGATTGATTAGTGTTAATGGTTCATATACCTCCAAGTTTCCTACTGCAGCGCATGTCATGAAATAAGGCCCACTGTACGCTACAGGTAATTTGGAAACTTTCAAGTTATTAATGGCATGCTTTGTGCTACTCGGTCAATTTCATTCCTTTCTTACAGCCCTCCTGAAAGCAAAACTTCCCTGTGGGGAGAGATCCATCGCGTGCCGATTGCTACTAACGTAGCGGACCCGTAATTAAGAACGCAAGCTGTGGAGGCAAAATTATTTTTTCGAACTGATCTCTCGAATCCGGTTTGTAAAGCCTAGATATGTTCCACATCATTCACTCTCAATGAGATACTAGAAGGACAAAATCGAATTTTTTAAATATAATTTACTTAATTAATCTGAAATCACTTCTCTGCGTACATGCAGACTGAAGCCACGAACGTAAATTAGTATCAGGGTTGGGATTCGAACCCGGGCCTCCTGCTCACTAGGCAGATGCGTCACCCTGGCGCAGTGGCTTTGCACAGTTGCGCGGACTACTCTCGCACGCCCCTCTCCTTAATCCAAAGTCCCAATCATACCTCAGCCCACTTTGTATTGCCCCTAAACTCGGACAGCATTGCAGAGGCCCTCCGAGTGAACTGAAATAGCACCTCAGCATCTTACAAAATGAATGACCCTACCTGAAAACCAGGGGTAGATGCTTTATTCATATCATACTACATGGTACCAGATACAGCACGTGTAGTTGTGCAAAGCCTCTGTGCCAGGCTGCCGTAGTGGTTAGCATATCTGTCTAGTGAGCAGGAGACGTGGGCTCGAATCCCGGCTTTAGTGCCAATTTTCATTCACTGCTTCAGTCTGCCTATACAGGGTGGTCCACTGATCGTGACTGGGCCAAATATCTCACGAAATAAGCGTCAAACGAAAAAACTACAAAGAACGAAACTTGTCTAGCCTGAAGGGGGAAACCAGATGGCGCTACGGTTGGCCCGCTAGATGGCGCTGCCTTAGGTCAAAAGGATATCAACTGGTTTTTTTAAAATAGGAATCCCCATTTTTTATTACATATTCGTGTAGTACGTAAATAAATATGAATGTTTTAGTTGGACCACTTTTTTCGCTTTGTGATAGATGGCGCTGTAATAGTCACAATCATGTGGCTCACAATTGTAGACGAACAGTTGGTAACAGGTAGGTTTTTTTTAATTAAAATACAGAGCGTATGTACGTTTGAACATTTTATTTCGGTTGTTCCAATGTGATACATGTACCTTTGTGAACTTATCATTTCTGAGAACGCATGTTCTTACAACGTGATTACTTGTAAATACCACATTAATGCAATAAATGCTCAAAAAGACGTCCGTCAACCTCAGTGCATTTGGCAATACGTGTAACGACATTCCTCTCAACAGCGATTAGTTCGCCTTCCGTAATGTTCGCACATGCATTGACAATGCGCCGACGCATGCTGTCAGGCGTTGTCGGTGGATCACGATAGCAAATATCCTTCAACTTTCCCCACAGAAAGAAATCCCGGGACGTCAGATCCGGTGAAAATGCGGGCCATGGTATGGTGCTAATCCACCTGTCATGAAATATGCTATTCAAAACCGCTTCAACCGCACGCGAGTTATGTGCCGGACATCCATCATGTTGGAAGTACACCGCCATTCTACCATGCAGTCAAAATCTTGTAGTAACATCGGTAGAACATTGCGTAGGAAATCAGCATACATTGCACCATTTACATTGCCATTAATAAAATAGTGGCCAATTCTCCTTCCTCTCATAATGCCGCACCATGCATTAACCAGGTAAAGTCGCTGATGTTCCACTTGTCGCAACCATCGTGGATTTTCCGTTGCCCAATAGTGCTTATTATGCCGGTTTACGCTACCGCTGTTGGTGAATGACGTTACGTCGCTAAATAGAACGCGTGCAAAGAATCTGTCATCATCCCGTAATTTGTCTTGTGCGCAGTGGCAGAACTGTACACGACGTCAAAGTCGTCGCCTTGCTATGCCTGGTGCATAGAAATATGGTACGGGTGCAATCGATGTTGATGTAGCATTCTCAACACCGATTCTCGCGCAATTTGTCTGCTACTGATGTGCGGATTAGCCGCGACAGCAGCTAAAACACCTACTTGGGCATCATCATTTGTTGCAGGTCGTGGTTGACGTTTCACATGTGGCTGAACACTTCCCGTTTCCTTAAATAACGTAACTATTCGGCGAACGGTCCGGACACTTGTATGATGTCGTCCAGGATACCGAGCAGCATACATAGCACACGCCCGTGCGGCATTTTGATCATAATAGCCATACATCATCACGATATCGGCCTTTTCCGCAAATGGTAAACGGTCCATTTTAACACGGGTAATGTATCACGAAGCAAATACCGCCCGCACTGGCGGAATGTTACGTGTTACCACGTACTTATACGTTTGTGACTATTACAGCGCCATCTATCACAAAACGAAAAAGTGGTCCAACTAAAACATTCATATTTCTTTACGTACTACACGAATATGTAATAAAGAATGGGGGTTCCTATTTTAAAAAACGCAGTTACGCAGTTGATATCCGTTTGACCTATGACAGCGACATCTAGCGGGCCAACCATAGCGCCATCTGGTTTCCCCCTTCAAGCTAGACGAGTTTCGTTCTTTGTAGTTTTTTCGTTTGATGCTTATTTCGTGAGATATTTGGCCCAGTCACTATCAATGGACCAGCCTGTATACATGAAAGATATTTGAGACTTGAAAACGTCTCGGGAGACCTATAGTTTCATTTGAAACCAATTTCTGTCGAGTATCCTTACTTGTAACAGTACTAGAGAGGAAGAAACTAGTTTAGCATACTATCAAACAAAATGGATAGAAAGTAGACTCAGACCAGACAACTTATGTAATTCATTTGCTATAAAAGGTTTTTGTGGTTGATTCATTTTATCCTTTTCGGTTTCCAGTTAGTGACGATTTACTTTGCTATTTCCGAAAGACTAAACCTGACGTCTTGTTCTGTCGCTACGAACATTTGTAGTATGGGTTTACCGTATAACAGTTTTGCTCGCAAGACTGCTAGGGCAGCTCTCGTAACATTTCATCACGCCGCTAGGCAACCGAAGAACTGTCGGCCTAACAGAAGCCTAATCTGAGACCCTTGCCGCACCTGCCTGTTTTAAAATAGTGCAGAACATCATTTGTAACAGAAATACAAACCTGTTCGTAACGCATTCATCACGCAATATCTTCCAAGGTACTAGAGGAAACTGCAGAGAGTAATAAATGTAGGGGAAGACAGAGATGGGAGTACATACAACAAATAATTGAAAACATACGGTGCAAGTGGCAGAAGAGAGGTTTCACGGCGAGCCGCATGAAACCAGACAGAAAACTGACGGGGAAAAAAAGAAACGGGACAAGTACGAGTGGGACCCGTATTCCGAGAGTTCCGTGCAAATTAAGTTACGTACACAGATAGTTCATTCATCCTGAGAAGCGAAAATCTCCATAATTTTTCCTTGTTATCGATAACGATGCTGGCCAGATTGCTGTCCAGGGAATCCCAAGACTTTCGAGGATGTATTAATATTGAGTTCCAATTTTAAATTTTTTGTACGAGGTGCGGCTAGAAAAAAACCGGACTGATGCTGGAAAAAACATTTATTTACAATTATTTACAATTTCATGTTATCTCCTTCAATGTACTCTCCTCCTCGGTCTCTACACCGCTCCATACGAATTTTCCACTGTTCATAGCAATGCTGCAGATCATTTTCGGTAAGTCCATACATTACTTCCGTCGCTTTTTCTTTTACTGCTTCAACAGTCTCAAATCTAGTTCCTTTCAAAGCTGACTTGACTTTAGGGAAAAGAAAAAAGTCACAGGGGGCCAAATCAGGTGAGTAGGGTGGATGATCTAAGATGGGAATGTTGTGTTTTGCCAAAAACGTCTTCACTGACAACGCACTGTGAGCTGGGGCATTGTCTTGGTGAAGGATCCATGACTTTTTTCTCCACAAATCGTTCCGTTTTCTCCGTACTCGCTCACGTATGGTAGCCAGGACGCTAATGTAGTAATGCTGATTCACTGTTTGTCCCTCTGGTACCCAATCAATCTGCACAATCCCTTTGATGTCAAAAAAAAACAATCATCATTGCCTTGAATTTCGATTTTGACATTCGTGCTTTTTTTTGTCGTGGAGAACCAGGAGTTTTCCAATGCATCGATTGGCGTTTAGTTTCGGGATCGTAAGTAAAAAACCACGATTCATCGCAAGTAATAACATTTTGTAAGAAGGTGGGATCACTTTCAATGTTTTCCAGGATGTCAGAACAAATCATTCTTCGGCGTTCCTTCTGTTCAATTGTGAGACACTTTGGAACCATTTTTGAACACACTTTGTTCATGTTGAAACTTTCATTAAGAATCTGCCTAACACTTTTCTTGTCAACTCCTGTTAACTCAGACACTGCTCTGATTGTTAAACGGCGATCTTGTCGAACAAGTTTACCGATTTTTTCAATGTTTGCATCAGTTTTTGCTGACAATGGTCTGCCAGTGCGAGTGTCATCACTGGTGTCCTCGCGGCCATCTTTAAATCGTTTAAACCACTCAAACACTTGTGTTCGCGATAAACAATCATCGCCGTACACTTGTTGTAACATTACAAACGTTTCACTTGAAGATTTTCCTAGTTTGAAACAAAATTTGATGTTAACACGCTGTTCTTTCTGTACACTCAACATTTTCCGACGCACAGACAAAACGTCAACTACTTAAAACAGACGCCACGGGCAGACTGAGTGCAGGAGGCAGATGAAACTCGAGCAGTAGGCGGAGCGAGAGTCACGTGACAGGCCACGCGACTTTCAGCCTTATTGCATTCGTTTTATTGTTTCACCAGTACTAGTCCGTTTTTTTTCTAGCCACACCTCGTATGTGTTTTCACATTCGATATTGTAATTTTTAATTTACTTTCTTTTAAAAAATTTTGGAGTTATATTAATATTTCTTTGCTGACAACTGCAGATGCTTTCACCTCGTCTGCTCTTGTCCCTTTTGCGATAAATGGTAACTTTTGACGTAAGTCTCCACAGATGGAAACGGTACAGCTGGCCATAGGGAAATTTTTGTCACGCAGATGTCGAATTGTTCTGTCGAACCCTTTTATGGGTCCTTTATAAGATATTGGAACCTCGTCCCAAACAACGGGTGTGCAATCGTCCATCAATTACAAGTACTACTTTCCTTTGAACCACTGCAGATGTTGTACTAGCCAGTCAAGATGTTATTACACTTGGCGTCCACTGGCCTTTATCGAAAAACACGGTTAGATTTGTATAAAGAAATACCATGTACATTCTTTTTTCAGTTTCCGTATACATTTTGGTAATTAGATTAACTTTAAGAGCAAGTTGTCTTGTCGTTAGATCTGCAGAACACTTTCTGAAGGGCTTCAAAGCGGACAGGTAAACACACTAGCCGGTCGAAACGCCTTCACTCCCAGGTGCAATAATATAGTTGTCGACTTATACGTGTCGTAACTACAGACCCCAAGGGAATGTTTGAAAATAGAATGAGCTGGCGTGCGTGGAAGTTGGGTGACCTCACACCTGTCATCGCTAGATGGATAGTACATGTATTTCACAGTGACAGGGGATGTCACTTCAATGTAGCTCAACCAAGCAGCACGAAATATTTGTGAATTATATGCAGAATGCTTCCTACTGAATTACTCTACCTACTAAAAACCACATCAAAATCCATTGATTTGTTTCTGAGATTTTGACAGATTACGAATCCAATGTAAGTTAATAACAGCAAAAAAAAATTCCCTGTGGTGTAATTACAAATGAACAATATTCGAATTTTCACTTTCACTTGTGAAACCTTGTTTTGTGCCATACCTCGTGATTCGACGTCAACGAGTTTTTTTTTTTTTTCTTTATTGATTTTCAATTCCCCCCGAAGGGGGCGGGCTGGCAGCAGCTTACTACGCTGCTCTACAGCCTACAGACTTTTTTTAAATAAAGAAGAAGAAAGAAACAAGGAAAAACAGGCGATAAAATGGTGATTTAAAGTGTAAAATGGCGTAAAATTGCGGAAAGTTAAAACACAAAGCAAAAGGGGTTGGCAATGTAGATAAAAGACACAGGAATCAGGCAAGTAACATAGTCGACACGCAATTAAAAAACATGGCGACAGTCTGGTTTCTGTTCGCAAAAGATAAAAGGCACACCCAGCGACAGTATGATGGCCGTTCGCAACAAGTCCCAAAAACACAACGCGGAACACTCACTGTAAAACACGCACTGTAGAACACTCACTGTAGAACACTGCACAAAAGTGGCAGCACAATGACGACACTCCCGAGCCAAAGGCAGAAGGGGGGGGGGGACCTGCAGGAGGGGGAAAAACAAGGAGGGAGGAGAGGAAGAAAAAACGAAAAGGGGGGGCAACCAAGGAGGGAGAGGACTAATAAAGGGGGAGAAGGGCAGACGCGAGAGGGAATGAGGGGAGGCAGAGGAGGGAAATGTAAAAGGATGCGGGGAAGAGAAGGGGGCAAAGAGAGGGGAGGTGGGGAAGAAAGAGGATAGAAGGGGGGGAGAGGGAGCCCGGGAAAAGGACAGAGGAAAGGAGGGGGAGTGAGGATCAGAGTTGATAGGAAGGATAAATGGAGGGAGAGAGGGCATCATCTGGGAGGGGGAGTTAATGGAAGCCACCTTGGGAAAGGAGATGTAGGGTGTAGAGATGGAGGGTAGGGGGGACACAACGGTGAAGACGGGGCAAGGGGCGGGAATCAGTAAGGACAGGAGCAACCAGGGGTTGAGGGGGTTCAAGACGGCGGGAGGTGTAGAGGATGCGGATGTCAACGAGAAGCTCCCTATACGTTTTGATGAGTGAGTTTGTCAGTATTAATCACACACACACACACACATATATATATATATATATATATATATATATATATATATATATATATATACTCCTGGAAATGGAAAAAAGAACACATTGACACCGGTGTGTCAGACCCACCATACTTGCTCCGGACACTGCGAGAGGGCTGTACAAGCAATGATCACACGCACGGCACAGCGGACACACCAGGAACCGCGGTGTTGGCCGTCGAATGGCGCTAGCTGTGCAGCATTTGTGTACCGCCGCCGTCAGTGTCAGCCAGTTTGCCGTGGCATACGGAGCTCCATCGCAGTCTTTAACAATGGTAGCATGCTGCGACAGCGTGGACGTGAACCGTATGTGCAGTTGACGGACTTCGAGCGAGGGCGTATAGTGGGCATGCGGGAGGCCGGGTGGACGTACCGCCGAATTGCTCAACACGTGGGGCGTGAGGTCTCCACAGTACATCGATGTTGTCGCCAGTGGTCGGCGGAAGGTGCACGTGCCCGTCGACCTGGGACCGGACTGCAGCGACGCACGGATGCACGCCAAGACCGTAGGATCCTACGCAGTGCCGTAGGGGACCGCACCGCCACTTCCCTGCAAATTAGGGACACTGTTGCTCCTGGGGTATCGGCGAGGACCATTCGCAACCGTCTCCATGAAGCTGGGCTACGGTCCCGCACACCGTTAGGCCGTCTTCCGCTCACGCCCCAACATCGTGCAGCCCACCTCCAGTGGTGTCGCGACAGGCGTGAATGGAGGGACGAATGGAGTCGTGTCGTCTTCAGCGATGAGAGTCGCTTCTGCCTTGGTGCCAATGATGGTCGTATGCGTGTTTGGCGCCGTGCAGGTGAGCGCCACAATCAGGACTGCATACGACCGAGGCACACAGGGCCAACACCCGGCATCATGGTGTGGGGAGCGATCTCCTACACTGGCCGTACACCACTGGTGATCGTCGAGGGGACACTGAATAGTGCACGGTACATCCAAACCGTCATCGAACCCATCGTTCTACCATTCCTAGACCGGCAAGGGAACTTGCTGTTCCAACAGGACAATGCACGTCCGCATGTATCCCGTGCCACCCAACGTGCTCTAGAAGGTGTAAGTCAACTACCCTGGCCAGCAAGATCTCCGGATCTGTCCCCCATTGAGCATGTTTGGGACTGGATGAAGCGTCGTCTCACGCGGTCTGCACGTCCGGCACGAACGCTGGTCCAACTGAGGCGCCAGGTGGAAATGGCATGGCAAGCCGTTCCACAGGACTACATCCAGCATCTCTACGATCGTCTCCATGGGAGAATAGCAGCCTGCATTGCTGCGAAAGGTGGATATACACTGTACTAGTGCCGACATTGTGCATGCTCTGTTACCTGTGTCTATGTGCCTGTGGTTCTGTCAGTGTGATCATGTGATGTATTTGACCCCAGGAATGTGTCAATAAAGTTTCCCCTTCCTGGGACAATGAATTCACGGTGTTCTTATTTCAATTTCCTGGAGTATATATATATATATATATATATATATATATATATATATATATATATATATATAGGGTGGTCCACTCATCTAGACAGGGGCAAATATTTCACGATATAAGCGTCAAACGAAAAAACTACAAAGACCAAAACTTGTCTAGTTTGAAGGGTGAAACTACATGGCGCTATGGTTGGCCCGCTAGATGGCGCTGCCATAGGTCAAACGGATATCAACTGGTTTTTTTAAATAGGAACCCCCATTTTTATTACATATTCGAGTAGAACATAAAGAAATATGAATGTTTTAGTTGGACCACTTTTTTCGCTATATGATAGATGGCGCTGTAATAGTCACAAACATGTGGCTCACAATTTTAGACGAACAGTTGGTAACAGGCAGATTTTTTAAATTAAAATACAGAAGGTAGGTATGTATGACATTTTATTTCGGTTGTTCCAATGTGATACATGTACCTTTGTGAACTTATCATTTCTGAGAACGCATGCTGTTACAGCGTGATTACCTGTAAATACAACATTAATGCAATAAACACTCAAAATTATGTCCGTCAACATCAATGCATTTGGCAATAGGTATAATGACATTGCTCTCAACAGCGAGTAGTTCGCCTTCTGTAATGTTCGCCATGCATTGACATCGCGCTGACGCATGATGTCAGGCGTTTTCGGTGGATCACGATAGCAAATACCCTTCAACTTTCCACACAGAAACAAATCCCGGGACATCAGGTCCGGTGAACGTGCGGGCCATGGTATGGTGCTTTGACGACCAATCAACCTGTCATGTAATATGCTATTCAATACCGCTTCAACGACATGCGAGCTATGTTGCGGACATCCGTCATGTTGTAAGTACATCGCCATTCTGTCATCAAGTGAAACATCTTGTAGTAACATCGGTAGAACATTACGTAGGAAATCAGCATACACTGCACCATTTAGATTGTCATCGATAAAATGGGAGCCAATTATCCTTCCTCCCATAATGCCGCACCATACATAAACCCGCCAAGGTCGCTGATGTTCCACATGTCGCAGCCATCGTGGATTTTCCGTTGCCCAATAGTGCATATTATGCCGGTTTACGTTACCGCTGTTGGTGAATGACACTTCGTCGCTAAATACAACGCGTGCAAAAAATCTGCTATCGTCCCGTAATTTGTCTTGTGCGCAGTGGCAGAACTGTACACGACGTCCAAAGTCGTCGCCATGCACTTCCTGGTGCATAGAAATATGGTACGGGTGCCATCGATGTTGATGTAGCCTTCGCAACACCGATTCTCGCGCAATTTGTCTGCTACTGATGTGCGGATTAGCCGCGACAGCAGCTAAAACACCTACTTGGGCATCATCATTTGTTGCAGGTCGTGGTTGACGTTTCACATGTGGCTGGACATTTCCTGTTTCCTTAAATAACGTAACTATCCGGCGAAAGGTCCGGACACTTGGATGATGTCGTCCAGGATACCGAGCGGCATGCATAGCACACGTCTGTTGGGCATTTTGATCACAATAGCCATACATCAACACGATACCGACCTTTTCCAGAATTGGTAAACGGTCCATTTTAACACGGGTAATGTATCAGGAAGCAAATACCGTCCGCACTGGCGGAATGTTACCTTATACCACGTACTTACCGGTATACGTTTTTGACTATTACAGCGCCATCTGTCACAAAGCGAAAAACGCATATACAGGGTGTTTCAAAAATGACCGGTATATTTGAAACGGCAATAAAAACTAAACGAGCAGCCATAGAAATACACCGTTTGTTGCAATATGCTTGGGACAACAGTACATTTTCAGGCAGACAAACTTTCGAAATTACAGTAGTTACAATTTTCAACAACAGATGGCGCTGCGGTCTGGGAAACTCTATACTACGATATTTTCCACATATCCACCATGCGTAGCAATAATATGGCGTAGTCTCTGAATGAAATTACCCGAAACCTTTGACAACGTGTCTGGCGGAATGGCTTCACATGCAGATGAGATGTACTGCTTCAGCTGTTCAATTGTTTCTGGATTCTGGCGGTACACCTGGTCTTTCAAGTGTCCCCACAGAAAGAAGTCACAGGGGTTCATGTCTGGCGAATAGGGAGGCCAATCCACGCCGCCTCCTGTATGTTTCGGATAGCCCAAAGCAATTACACGATCATCGAAATATTCATTCAGGAAATTAAAGACGTCGGCCGTGCGATGTGGCCGGGCACCATCTTGCATAAACCACGAGGTGTTCGCAGTGTCGTCTAAGGCAGTTTGTACCGCCACAAATTCACCAAGAATGTCCAGATAGCGTGATGCAGTAATCGTTTCGGATCTGAAAAATGGGCCAATGATTCCTTTGGAAGAAATGGCGGCCCAGACCAGTACTTTTTGAGGATGCAGGGACGATGGGACTGCAACATGGGGCTTTTCGGTTCCCCATATGCGCCAGTTCTGTTTATTGACGAAGCCATCCAGGTAAAAATAAGCTTCGTCAGTAAACCAAATGCTGCCCACATGCATATCGCCGTCATCAATCCTGTGTACTATATCGTTAGCGAATGTCTCTCGTGCAGCAATGGTAGCGGCGCTGAGGGGTTGCCGCGTTTGAATTTTGTATGGATAGAGGTGTAAACTCTGGCGCATGAGACGATACGTGGACGTTGGCGTCATTTGGACCGCAGCTGCAACACGGCGAACGGAAACCCGAGGCCGCTGTTGGATCACCTGCTGCACTAGCTGCGCGTTGCCCTCTGTGGTTGCCATACGCGGTCGCCCTACCTTTCCAGCACGTTCATCCGTCACGTTCCCAGTCCGTTGAAATTTTTCAAACAGATCCTTTATTGTATCGCTTTTCGGTCCTTTGGTTACATTAAACCTCCGTTGAAAACTTCGTCTTGTTGCAACAACACTGTGTTCTAGGCAGTGGAATTCCAACACCAGAAAAATCCTCTGTTCTAAGGAATAAACCATGTTGTCTACAATACACATGCACGTTGTGAACAGCACACGCTTCCAGCAGAAAGACGACGTACAGAATGGCGCACCCACAGACTGCGTTGTCTTCTATATCTTTCACATCACTTGCAGCGCCATCTGTTGTTGAAAAGTGTAACTACTGTAATTTCGAAAGTTTGTCCGCCTGAAAATGTACTGTTGTCCCAAGCATATTGCAACAAACGGTGTATTTCTATCGCTGCTCGTTTAGTTTTTATTGCCGTTTCAAATATACCGGTCATTTTTGAAACACCCTGTATATATATATATATATATATATATATATATATATATATATATATATATATATATATATATATATAGGCAAGACACTGAGCTACACTGCCATTGTGGCGCAGTAGATGACGCATCTGCTTAGTCAGCGGGAAACCTGGGTTCTAATTCGCCAAGTTGTACGTATTTTAATTCATTGTTTCAGTCTACATCATTATTGTAGAGTTTGCAGGTACCAGAAATGGCCATGTCTCTTTTTTGTATTAACTTGGAGGTTTTTTTTTTTCTTAAAACTCATTTTGTTTGTTACTGGACGTTGTATTTGTTCGGGGCGGATGTCCCATGACGCTTGTTCAAGTTCATCGTTCATCCACTCACTCAGTCTTTTTTGTTACAGAGGGTAGCTATCCCTCTGACTGAAGTCACTGGTCTATCATGCCGGCGGCTTAAATTTTTTACACGACCCAAGGACCATAGCTCTTAGTATCTCGCATAAATTTCAGCTTGATACCTCTAACCGTTCCTGATTAAAAGGGGTCCTAATAGTCAGTAAATTTATGTTTAACGGTTATTACTTTTTTTTCTTTTTTATGTCATCACTATTCTGACTCGTTAGATGTGCCCACCACGAATTCCTCACCTGTGGTAACCTCTTGCGACCTACGTCCTCAATTATTTGCTTGATGTTTTCTAGTCTCCGTCTTTGCCTTTAGATTTTACTCTCTACAGTTCCATCTAGTACCATGGAAGTTATTCCATGATGTCTTAACAAATCTCTTATCATCCTCTCCATTCTTTTCATTGTTTCCATATAGTTCTTTCGTCTCAGACTCTCCGGAGAACCTCCTCATTCCCTAACTTATCAGTGCACATAATTTTCGACATTCTTCTGTAACACATCTCAAATGCTCGGATTCTCTCGTTTTGTAGTTTTTCCACAGGCCATGTTTCACAACCTTACAATGCTGTCTTACAAACGTACATTTTCAGAAGCATTTTCTTCAAATTAAAGTCTGTGTTTGATACTAGTAAACTTCTGTTGGCCAGGAACACCCGTTTTGTCAGTGCTAGTCTGCTTTCGATATCCTGATAGGTATACCCGCCGTGAGATATTTTGCTGCCTAGGTGGCAGAACTCCGTAACTTCATGTATTTCCTGACCATAAATATGTTACGTTTCTTGCGGACGCATTTCTGCTACTTCTCATTACTTTCGTCTTCCTTCGATTTATTCTCAATCCATATTCTGCACACAGTAGAATGTTGATTCCATCCAGCATATCCTGTACTTCTTCTTCACTTTCACTGAGAATACAATGTCAGCGAATCTTACCATTGATATCCTTTCACTCTGAATTTTCACTCGTGAACCTTTATTTCCGTCACTGCTTCTTCGATGTATAATCTGGAGTGGCGAAAGAACACGTGTCTGCCTTACACCCTTTATAATACGAGCAGTTCGTTCTCTCTCTTATTGTTCGCTCTTTGTTCTTGTATCATCCATATTTTCCTTTAGCTTACACTATTTTGTTCAGAATTTCGAACGTCTTGCACCATTTCACATTGTCGAACTGTTTTTCAAGGTCGACAAATCCTATGAACGAGTCTCGATTTTACTTCAGTCTTGCTTCCTTCGTCATAATTGCCTCTCTGGTGTCTGTTTTCTTCTCCATTCTTCTGTGTATTATAGTTATCAGCAAGTTGTATGCATGAACTGTTAAACAGCTTGTGCGATAGTTCTCGCACTTATCGGGTCTTGCAATCTTAGGAATTGTGTGGATGATGCTTTTCCGAAAGGCAGATGGCATATCGCTATCAACCAACGACTTTACCTAGGATTTTTTGCAAGTAATTGGTATAAGACTCAATCGATATGAGTTTTTAAGAAGATGCTCAAACAGATTCACGTGACTATAGCCGTGCGTCGCTGATGTCAATATGTTGTAGAGTTATGTAATATATTTTATCTAAATCGACTCCTACAGATACTCTGCAAGCCACTGTACGATGCGTGGCCAAGGGTACTCTGTACGACTACCAACCATTCCCTTTCCTGTTCCATTCGCAAATAGAGCGAAGGAAAAATGACTGTCTGCATGCGTCCGTATGAAACCTAATTTCTCGAATCTTATCTTCGTGGTCATCATGTGCAATTTTTGTAGATTCGTTCGCTAGTCAGCTTCAAATGCCGATTCTCTAAGTTTTGTTAATAGTGTTCCTCGAAAAGAATGTCGCTTTTCCTCCAGTGATCCACATTTGAGTTCTCGAAGCATCTCCGCAGCACTTACTTGTTGTTCGAACCTACCAGTAACAAATCTACCAGCCGGCCTCTGAATTGCTTCGATTTCCTCCATCAATCCGACCTGGTACTCATCCCAAGCATTCGAGTAGTGTACGAGAAAACGTCGCACCAGCGTCCTATATACGGTCTCCTTTACAGGTGAATCACCTTTCCTAAAATTCGCCTTCCGTACCACAGCATTATCAGCAGACATCCGCCGACTGGTGCCCATCCCGTCCGCCGAAACAATTACGTACACAGAGAACAACAGCGGTCCTTTGCACTTCCCTGGTGCACTCCTGACCACACCCGTGACTCTGATCGACTCACGCCGTAAAGGATAACATACCGCGTTCTATTACTGAAGAAGTCTTCGAGACACTCACATATCTGTGAACTTATTCCCTACGCTCGTACCTTCGTTAAGAGCCTGCAATGGGGCCCATGTCAAATCTCTCTATCCATATTTCGCAGGATATCATGTGAGAAAAGAGCAAGCTTAATTTCACATGCGATATGCTTTCTAAAACCATGCTGATTCGGGGAAAGTAGCCCCTCAGTCTCAAGAAAATTTATTACATTCGAATAGAGGATATGTTCAAAGATTCTGTAGGAAACCGAAATTAGGGATATTTTTCTGTAATTTTGCGGGTCTTTTCTTTTGCAGGAGTAATCTGCCCTTTTTTCTAATCACATGGGACTTTGCGCTGGGCGAGAGATGCAAGATTGGTAAGGAGCCAATGCCGTAGAGTACTCTCTGTAAAACCGAACTGGGGTTCCATCTGGACCTGCGACTTATTTGCTTTAAAATCTTTCAGTTATTTCTCTATGCCGGGGGTGCTTATTACTATGTCGTCCATACGGGATTTCGTCCGATGGTCAAATGACGGTAGGTGTGAGCGATTCTCCCGCTTGAACGATTTCTTGAACGCGAAATTTAAAACTTCAGTTTTCGTTTAGCTGTCTCCAGCTACCACACTAGACTGGTCAAAAAGGGACTGCATGGAAGCCCTAGACCCGCTTAGCGATTTTACATAGAATCAGAATTTTTTAGGGTTCTCTACCAGATCTTTTCTAAGGTACGCGGATAGTAGTTGTTCTATGCTTCACACGTATATCTTTTCACAGACACACGAATCTCTATTAACCTTTGCTTGTCATCATTTTTCGTTCTCTTTCGAGCCGCGAGTGCAAAAAGACTCTCGTTCCTCAACATCTGCCGAATTTCGTTATTAAATCGTGGCGCGTCTTTTCCATCCTTCATCCAGTTACTAAGCACATAACTCTCCTAACCACGATTTACCATATACTTGAACTTTGCCCATCTTTTTGGAACTAAGTGATGTCAGTTCACTCTCTATATGAGATGCTAACAAGTACTTATCTGCTTTATCTAGCAGAAACACTCTCCTGGCCTTCTTGACTGATTTATTAACTTTCGTAACCATAGATCGCTAATCCTCTTTTCTACACTGATGCTATGGATAAGACCCGCCCAGTTTGTAGATGCCGAGCTAGCTGCTCAAGACAGTTTTCATAAAATGTATTCAATAGTATTTGCACGACTGTCTGTACCGCCTGCAATGAATCCATAGACATCCGAGGCTATACCTGGTAGGTTAAATTCGCCTCCAGCTAATATTCCATGATCTGTGCATTTGTGCCCTACTGACAGTAGACTTCCTTTGAATGACTCTAGAGCTGTCGCAGCGGAATCGGGTGGCCGGTAGGAACATCCAACAATTAACCTGTTATACGCGACCATTTAATTTCAGCCATGAAATGTGTGACTGCATGATGTGTGACTGCATGATGTGTGACTGCATGATGTGTGACTGCTAGACACCATATTTCGGAGAAACTTTGACCATACACGAAAGAAAAGCTACAGTATGGTACAGAAACTAACTGAAAGATAACTGAAAGAAATAAGTAATGAGATAAACTGAAATTACACTTCTATTAAAAGCTAATAATTACACTGAATCATCGCGATTCATAATGGTGCACAGATGATCACAAACCGCCGTACATGGTTCTCATTAACAGTGTGTGATCAGTATGTACGGCAATGCATACTCTGCAACGTGTTCTATGCTGGCTGTGGGTTTGTCAAGGAGTTCATGTGGTAGAGCGTTCCATTTCTCCACCAGTGCAGTTGACAGCTGCTGGATGGTCCCTGGTGCACATGGACGTGTCGCGGAATATCCTCTCGTTCCAAGAACTTAGCAATCTGCGTTGTTCGATGCCCGCATCTCGTGGTCGTGCGGTAGCGTTCTCGCTTCCCACGCCCGGGTTCTCGGGTTCGATTCCCGTCGGGGTCAGGGATTTTCTCTGCCTCGTGATGGCTGGGTGTTGTGTGACGTCCTTAGGTTAGTTAGGTTTAAGTAGTTCTAAGTTCTAGGGGACTGATGACCATAGCTGTTAAGTCCCATAGTGCTCAGAGCCATTTGAACCATTTTTTGCGTTGATCGATGCGGTGGCGCGTTGTCATCTATAAGAAATGAAGTCAGGGCCGAATGCTTCACGAAAAAGACGCACATATGAAGGAGTAGTGGAGGAGTACAGTGTCACAGTAACCGTAGACCCGTGAGCGTATCGTGTTCAAAGGCTGCCAGGTCTGCGTGACGGAGAAAAATTATTTCTCCCTCACCACGTGACCTGGACCACCAAAACGATCACGTTCGACAGTATCTCTGAGCGCATTACGAGAACCCATCTATCGACATATAAGGGTACGCTACGTCCACTATTCTCAAACTTGATCTGCGATGGAAATCCTTGACAGGCAGTAGTAATGTGTTAATACCTGCATGTGAATCTTTTATTCGTGTGTACCAAACGTGTCACCTGTTTGGACTAGACATTATAGTGGTATCTAGCACAAATTGAGTTGTTTAAAAATACAATTTTTGATAGCAGAACTGCTGTGAAATTCATCTGTTTCTATTTACCACTAAATGGTTGTCTTATTTACACTCACATGCATTTTATTTTCTTTTTATGTTTGTAAGTGTAGGTCTGTATGTGTCAGATACAGATTTTATGTGGTAAACTCTGAATGATTTTAAAACAGTCTAGATCGCGATGGTTATTTTATAAGAATGACCGTTTTCGTCCCAGGCATAGGCCGTCTTCAGACAGCACTGTGAAAGATAGAAAACATGCTGGTTACATAAAGAACTCAGTGACTTAAAATAAAATAATTGACACATATTAAAATCGAAGAATCGTTACTCGTCAGCTGAAGCTGACTGTGCGTGGAACAGTCGGTTGACCAGAGTCGGTGAAACTGCTTTATTCGGATGGGCAGCCTTTAGTTGTAGAGATCTAATGAGGGCATGTTTGCGCTGTATGACGTCAATGTCAATGAGGAACGATTTACATAAATTGCATCTCATCTGAAGTGACAGTGCATAATTATAAAAAGTAGTGTCCATAGGACAGAACAGAATATTAAAAATAGTGAGTAATGTAATAATATTATTTAAAAAATTGTATCTCTTATTTCTTGCTGTACCATCTGGCGACGTCAATTTATGTAACTAGTATAAGATATCCATGGCATCGGTTATTTCATAAATAGAGTGTATGTACAGAGTAAACAAATGGATTAATGTAAGATAAAGATCGTCTATGACAATTACACAGTAATTAAATTGTATGCAGCATAATACGAAATATATAAGACGGTAGTGTCTGTTCCCGAAAGAAGAGTTACCGTGGATAACCATGCAGCTTTGCTAGAAATGAAATGATAATTAAATGGACACCCTAGCTGCAAACAGGCGTTGATGTACTTCATTGGGGACATGAATTATCATTTCATAATACGAAATATAGCGGAACAATGGCGCATTCTACTGCCCTGAACTTGCTATCTATGGACGCCGTTACCAAGGAGACGTCGTAGTAAGATGGCCAACACGTATCAAAGATGAATATCATGGACGCCATGTGTTACCATAACGACTGAGGTCGACTGCAGCTGTCAAACATAATCAGGATGGTGTCCTCTGAAGTGGCGTCAGTACAAGTTGCTACAAAACGTTACTCATACTTGTAATACAGACCTGTTTCACAATAGGATACTAATACTTGGAAGCCATTAAACTGTTATTTGTGGTGAAATTCCTTCAACGTATAAAATATGACTATAAAATAGCGCCTAATCACATAATAAAACTGGAATGCGGGGTCGTATTGTTTAATACAGCACTATTTTTCCCCAAAAAACAATAAACTTGGAAACTCATACATCGAATGTGAAGAGAAGTTACGTCAGTGTATAAAATCTGGTGATAAAAGAGCATACAGTCAAATAGTAAAGCTGGAAAAAAGCCTACAATAGTCACCCATGTCAACATTTTGTTAATAAATCCACGACACCAAGATTATATATGTATCTATCAGTTACAAATTTTAGTTTTCAAAATGAAAATGTCTCTGGAATAAAGGTACAGCCGTCCTTAACAAAGAATTAAAACATAATGTTACTCCTACATTAAATGGTGATAGTGTAAAATATATCATTGGTGATGTTAGGGTAGCCAGTAAATGAGCTAACTTAAATAAGCATGAGATACGTAAGATTGCAATTAAGGACCAAAGAAATAACATATGAAGGGAAACAGAAAATGAAAACTAAAAACAGAAAGAATAATGAAATATCACTGGTTAAAGGAATTAAAAATAAACTCATGTTACATCAATCCATCATTTCAACAGCAGATAAGGGTAATACTTGGAGTGTTGTTAAAGAAGAAGAATATATCTCTAAAACAACAGAATTTTTTAAATGAAAATGATATAGCTGAGATATTAAAGAGCCCAAAATTTCAAGCTACCATTAGATAATTAATTGATGAGAATGATGCCTAATTTTCTCCTAAAGATAAGAACTATGAACCCACCTTTGCCTAGGCTTAGAGTCAAATTCAGTTACATAAACCTGGCTCACCCATATGCCCCATTCTAAACAATATTAACTGTCCTTCATATCTCTTAAACAAGAAATTTCTGAAAGAATGTTATATTTTTGAAGATTTCGGTATAAGGAACTATTATAAATTAGCAACAACAGTACACAACATGGATATGTCGCCAGGGGCTAGATTTGCTTCACTTCATATAAAAAATTTGTACACCATTATTCCAACTAGAGAAACTATAGACATTATTAAGCACAATCTCGTAAGTCTTCGAATAACGAACTGTATCTAAATTGCAGAGTGTATCACACTGTTAGAAAATACCTTAAGTTTTCGTTGTTTTACATTTAACTATAAATTTTATACACAAAATGACATTTTAGACATGGGGAATTCATTAGCTGGTACTCTGACAGATATCTTCGTCAATTATATTGCAATCAAAACTATTTATGAACAACCCACAAATCTACAGTAAAGTAATTTACTACAACGTTCTGTAGACAATACTTTACTACTACATGATGGCTCTGAAAAAGAAATTAATAGTGATACGAATTCTTTGAATGATTTGCCTCTAAAATTAAAGTTCACAGTTAAGCACAAAAGAGGAGGGAACATCAGTTTTGTAGACTTAACTATTTCTAATAAGAATGGTAACCAAGCATTTGCTATTTTTTGGAAACTAAGACTTACGTCACCAATAATGCCAGTTCGTGTCATCCCACAAAATATAAGAGAGCGATTTTCTTATTTATGTTAAACAGGATAATCAAAGTACCTTTATCTGCAGATCAGGTGCGAAAAAAATTAGTGATTTGTGTTCAGCAATGACTATGATCCATGTATCGTTGACAATATGTCCCAAACAATTCAATTAAAACAGCCACAATCACCACGAAACAAGCTTTTACAAAAATGACATACATGGGAACGATATCTGAAAGAATAAACAAAATATTTAGAAACTATGGTATAACTCTCGCATTTTCGAATAGAAATATGCTTTTGAATAAACTTATGCATATGACTGACAATACTAATAACCGCCATTGTAGCTCAGGAGTTTATAACTTAATGTTGAGCGACTCTGAAAAAATACATATTGATCAAACTGGACGTAGTTTTACAACACAGTTCAAAGAACATAATCGGGTACAGTACATAATAAATCGGTTTTTCGACAACATCTGAATTATAACAATCATTCAGAGGCAGGTATCACGAATAACTTCAATATTCCACATACTATTCCAGAATATTTACTTCTGAGCACTCGGGGAGAATTAGAAATCTTTGTGCAATTTCAAAACCGATTCGTCAATCCTGTTGAATGAATTTCTGATTTCTTCGAATTATTAGAAGACATAATTCAAATAGACTACTGCTTTTCTGTTTTCCTTTATTCCAGAGATATTTTCATTTTGGAAACCACAATTCGTAACTGATAGATATGATAATTATGGTGTCGTAGATTTATTAACAAAACGTTGGCATGGGTGACTACTCTAGGATTTTTCCAGTTTTATTACTTGAGCATAGGCTCTTTTATCACCAGATTTTATACGCTGACGTAATTTCTCAGCAAATGGGTCTCCAAGTTCATTTTTTTGTGAAATAATAGTGCTGTGTTAAAAAAATATGACATGCATTCCAATTTTATTACGTGATTAGAAGTTATTTTGTCCTCATATTTTATACATTGACGTAATTTCATCGCAAATAACAGTTTATTGGCTCTCAAGTATCAGTGTTCTCTTGTAAAACGGGTTTCTATTACGAGTGTGACCAACTTTGTGTGGCAACTTACAGTAAAAATTGTACTGATGTCACCTCAGAAGACACCATCGACGATTATCTACGACATCTGCGATCGACGTATGATAGCACATGGCATCCATGATATACATTTTTGCTAGTTGTTGGCCAATTTACTACGACGTCTCCATGGCAACGGCGTCTGTAGATAGTAAGTTCAGGCTAGAAGAGTGGGCCAATGTTCCACTAAATTTCGCATTATTGAGTACACAGTTTAATTACTGTGTAATTATCATAGACGGTAATTACGTTACATTAAACCATTTGTATATTCTGTACACACGCTCTATTGATTAAATAGCCATTGCTATGGAATATTATGTAGTAGTTACATAAATTATAGCCGCCAGATGGTAATACAAGAAATAAGATATCTGATTTTTCAAATAATCTTATTACATTAGTCACTATTTTTAACATTTTCTTTTGTCCTATGGGCACTACTTTTTATAATCATAGATGAACTTGGTATGGTTCCAAACAAGTAAAAAATGTCCAGTAAACATGTGTTCTAAAATGCTTACCTTAAGAGCTATGAGCATTTGTTCATCCTTGATATTTTGAAACACAACTCTTCTAATGAACAATTGCTCATACGTTTTAAGGTGCGCATTTGAGAGCACATGTTTAACTGATATTTCTTCTTGTTTTGGTCCAAACTACAACTTATCAAAATAAGGAAAACAAGGAGCTTGCAGCAGAAGAGATCTGTTTCACAGTATTGAAGATCAAGAATTGCTCGTAGCTTAAGTTACGCGTTTTAATGCTTATGTTTACTTCACTTTTTTTATTTCGAATGATCATCCCTGTCATATCCCTGAATATTGACCATTACTTCTAAAAAACTATGTATAGTACAAGGCAGCCTAGCTAAATGCAGCAGTTTCAGTGACTGCAGTCAAGTAACTGTTCCACATATTGTGAGCTTCAGCTAATGGGCAACGAGTCCTCGGTTTTAAAATGTGTAAACTACTTTATTTTAAGTCACTGATTCCTTTATGTAACTGGTACATTTTCTATCTTACACACTGCTGTCTGAAGGTGGCCTAACCTAGGCCCTAAACTTGTTATTTTAATAAAATAACCATCATGATCAAGACTTTTCTTTTGCTGATTTTATATAGCCTTGTGTATGAAATATTCTCCATGTAGGGTGGCAGTCCCTTTCTTTTACTGACGTACAATAAGACTGTCATGTCTATATTCAATCCAGTTTGGTGGTCATTTCCTTTTATTATATGTTCTGCATTTGACAACTGGTACATTCACACATCAACACCATTATATGTTCTGGTATTAAAATTTCTTGTAGTCATTCATATATATTTAAAGTTGTACTTATAAGAAACTAATTCGTATATTCCTGAACTGTAATATTTATGTTTGTCTTCTGTCTCAGTTTTTACCACCTTTGCCATCATGTTTTTGTCTTGAAGGATATACTAAGTTTATGTTCTGCCATCACGTTGCTATTCTTATGTATATGTATATTCTGAGACTGTTAGTGGTTTGTTTTTTGTGTATTGTCATACTAGTACATCTTTGCATTCTGAAAATGCTGAAGCTGCTGTAGCTACATTTGTGATTTTAAGGCTGAGGTGTTGTATTGTCTCATTGGTTTTTGTTTCTGTAGTGAACATAATGTAGCAGTGTGTATTATGAATCTGTCTGTGTAAACTGTTTGTATGTTCTTATTATTTGTCAATGAGACATTGTGTCCAAGTATAATACATTAAATTCTTTGTTTCTACTATTTCTACAAATATTCCTTTTTCATAGTGATTCATTAGGATACCTGATTGATTTTCCTTTCAGTTGTTCTTTTTTAAGTTAACTGATCAAGTGAGATTAAAGTGTTCATGATTTCACTTCAAAAACTTACAAAGACACAAAGGAATTACAGACATTGACTGCTTACCAGGCAGATGCACTGACCACTACGCCATCTGGACACATTGGTCATCACAAGTGAGTGGACTATCCTAGCATAGCTTACATCACACCCAAATTCTCAGGTAATCCTCAATCTACTAATGTCGTGCATCTTTCCCATTATCCTCATTACTCCCCACATTTCACTGATTTTCATAAGAGCCTGAACCAGGTGTGCATTGTTACTAAAACTGTTATGTTTCTATACACGTTTTGTCGTTCTTTCAGACATGTCGGAAAGAACAGACACAACATGTGTATAAAAACATATCAGGTTTGCTGTTAGTTGGATGTTTCTCTATTTTATCTGTTGGATTGATTCTGAGGAGCACTTTAAACTTCTGTTGTCCTCTAGTATGAAATGTTAAGTTTTTGTGTGGTAAGTTGACAATGGGATATGTGTGAGTACTTTTGAAATTTATAACAGGTGTTAAAGGAATTTTGTTTTTATGACTTTTGTGCTGGTTTCTGAGCTTCAGTGCAGCTGTATTTTCTGTGCTAAGTTTTCTTTTTTTGTTTTTGTATGTTTTTGGTACTGTTAATATATGGATTAAAATGTAATAACTGAAAATCTAAATGTATTGATTGATTTCACAAAATTTTAATCTCAAAGCATATAAGGAGGTTGGTAAGTGAATGTACCGACTCCAAATATGTAGAACATCTAATAATAGAAAATGACCACGAAACTGGGAAGAATAACAGAAGGAAAGGTAATGCCCAGTCTACAGGAAGAATTTAGCATACATAAAAACTGATGCCCATGACTAAAAGAGCCATAACAGAATAACAATATTACAGTTTTCTATTTAAGAAATTCACACACACACACACACACACACATATATTATATATATATATATATATATATATATATATATATATATATATATATATAATTTGTCTGTACCTTGATCATTGTTTCAATAAGAATGGTAAGCAGTACGGCAAGATATTGGTACTCTCTCGAATCTACTGAATCTATTGTTGCATTATTAAAAGGTATTAGTGAATTGGGCTGTTTGTGGTTTTACTCTGTTCACATCATCCAGCTACAGAAACTGAAACCTACAGAATCGTTGAACACTTTGCTAATGAAATTTCAGTGTGTCTCACGTAAATTTCGTGGTGGCATATAAACATCGTCTCTACGGTAACAAATTTATTCGTACATTCGTTCAAAGCCGGACTCATTTGAAGAGGGTGTGATTATTTGATATAAACTACAGTTGGTTTTTCACAGAACCACTCATTTGTCCACGTATTTTCCGTCCAAAGTTAACTTCCCTGTAATCTTATCACTTGTGTTGTTCAGTTGTGAGGATCCGTAGTTAAAACGACAAAATTGGGATGTATTAGAGAAAAATTACACAGCTTTATAATCTGTCTCCAGAGAAGAAACCAGGATAATATTAGTGCCTATCATGTTTGAATTGGGTAGATGTAGCAGGATAGTACTGTTGACATTGTAGATGTTAGTGACACAGCATTATCTCCATCTGTGACTGGAACGATTTTTGATGCAATATATTGGAAGTAAACACAGTAACATATTCCATTACGGATCTAGTGGCAGAGGCGTTGTGCAGTTTAAGAATGCTGATTATTTACATTGAAACTCTGACAACAACGTGGTGCAGGAATTCACTTGGTGGTCTTGCCAATGTGCGAGTATCTGGATTGTGGCTTATAGCAAATGCGCCGGTATTCAGTCCAGCCGTTGTCCAGGCAGCTGTGAGGAACAGACGGGGCGTGTTAGCCACCAGCCTGTGTGCTGGCTGGTAGATGGGCATCTCCCGTGGAGAAGCGACCGCTACTAACACGACGAAATGTGGCTACTGGAGCCATCTGCAGAGCGCCTCATCAACTGCGCGCTTCTGTTGTTCGCAGGTCGGCAGGGGGATTTGTGTACGTTCCACTGGATCTCATCTCATCCGCGTATTACGCTCGAGAGGTCGTCTGTAAGTTCAGGTGGGACGGGAATCCATGGCAAGGACTGCAAGGTTTCCAGCGATTCTTCATTTCTTAGTACAGGGTGTTTCAAAAATGACCGGTATATTTGAAACGGCAATAAAAACTAAATGAGCAGCGATAGAAATACATCGTTTGTTGCAATATGCTCGGGACAACAGTACATTTTCAGGCGGACAAACTTTCGAAATTACAGTAGTTACACTTTTCAACAACAGATGGCGCTGCAAGTGATGTGAAAGATATAGAAGACAACGCAGTCTGTGGGTGCGCCATTCTGTACGTCGTCTTTCTGCTGTAAGCGTGTGCTGTTCACAACGTGCAAGTGTGCTGTAGACAACATGGTTTATTCCTTAGAACAGAGCATTTTTCTGGTGTTGGAATTCCACCGCCTAGAACACAGTGTTGTTGCAACAAGACGAAGTTTTCAACGGAGGTTTAATGTAACCAAAGGACCGAAAAGCGATACAATAAAGGATCTGTTTGAAAAATTTCAACGGACTGGGAACGTGACGGATGAATGTGCTGGAAAGGTAGGGCGACCGCGTACGGCAACCACAGAGGGCAACGCGCAGCTAGTGCAGCAGGTGATCCAACAGCGGCCTCGGGTTTCCGTTCGCCGTGTTGCAGCTGCGGTCCAAATGACGCCAACGTCCACGTATCGTCTCATGCGCCAGAGTTTACACCTCCATCCATACAAAATTCAAACGCGGCAACCCCTCAGCGCCGCTACCATTGCTGCACGAGAGATATTCGCTAACGATATAGTGCACAGGATTGATGACGGCGATATGCATGTGGGCAGCATTTGGTTTACTGACGAAGCTTATTTTTACCTGGACGGCTTCGTCAATAAACAGAACTGGCGCATATGGAGAACCGAAAAGCCCCATGTTGCAGTCCCATCGTCCCATCGTCCTCAAAAAGTACTGGTCTGGGCCGCCATGTCTTCCAAAGGAATCATTGGCCCATTTTTCAGATCCGAAACGATTACTGCATCACGCTATCTGGACATTCTTCGTGAATTTGTGGCGGTACAAACTACCTTAGACGACACTGCGAACACCTCGTGGTTTATGCAAGATGGTGCCCGGCCACATCGCACGGCCGACGTCTTTAATTTCCTGAATGAATATTTCGATGATCGTGTGGTTGCTTTGGGCTATCCGAAACATACAGGAGGCGGCGTGGATTGGCCTCCCTATTCGCCAGACATGAACCCCTGTGACTTCTTTCTGTGGGGACACTTGAAAGACCAGGTGTACCGCCAGAATCCAGAAACAATTGAACAGCTGAAGCAGTACATCTCATCTGCATGTGAAGCCATTCCGCCAGACACGTTGTCAAAGGTTTCGGGTAATTTCATTCAGAGACTACGCCATATTTTTGCTACGCATGGTGGATATGTGGAAAATATCGTACTATAGAGTTTCCCAGACCGCAGCGCCATCTGTTGTTGAAAATTGTAACTACTGTAATTTCGAAAGTTTGTCTGCCTGAAAATGTACTGTTGTCCCAAGCATATTGCAACAAACGGTGTATTTCTATGGCTGTTCGTTTAGTTTTTATTGCCGTTTCAAATATACCGGTCATTTTTGAAACACCCTGTAGCTGCAACGTATTTGATGTAGAAACGACGTAAACATGAAATACACATCGGTCGTAGTATTTGTGCTTCTATCAGCACAAATCTACTTGTAAACGGATTTAACTACCGTAGTTTAGTTGTGACAGATAAAGTGATACTAGTACAATGGCCCCTATGTCTGTTACAGAACAATAAGTATCTTTTCAACTAACAACTTTCCCCAAAGGTACCCAACAAATGCATTTTGTGTCAGTCGTGTTCGATATTTATTCCATCATAAAAGAAAATCTACAGGGATGTCGAATGAATCAAGACGAATGTTAACAAAATGAAGTATCTCAATAATTAACTGTGAGTATATAGGCTTTTTGCGGATGGTCAAGGAAAATTTAATATTATCATTATTATTTACATATGGGTCCAGCAGGACCAGGCGAGGTACAATCCAGCAATGTCACTTTTGATGGTTGCCCTTCCATTGCGTCCAAATTTGTTTCAGCCTTTCAGAATGAAGTCTCTTTCTTTAATAAGACCACGGTGTTCCAGTCCGTTTTCCAATTTCCCTCTGATGAACTTTCCAAGCAAGTATCTTTTGTGTGAACATCCTCCTGTATCGCAGTGATCCATTTAATTGGCTCAGTGTGGCCCTACTTCTGTTTTCATAGAATTCTACTGTCTGTTTTGTCAACATAGTGAGTTCCATTCTTTTAATGTGCCGATAAATTCTTCGTTCTCTCGCATCACCATGTATGTCTGTGCATTGTTATACTCGTATTTCCTTATAACTTCTCAGCCTAAAAAAATCTCCGTCAGTGATGTTGGGGCCTAATATTTTCCTACTATTCTTTCTTTCTTTTGAAATTCTTCACTATCCTTCTTTCTATTAATTAAAATTAAAGTTTCTGCTCCATACATTCAGGTTTCATTACAGTGTTGTAATACCTAAGTTTACTGAATTGGGAAAGTGATTTTCTTATAACAAATATTGTGGTGTTAATCTGAATGCAGTTGCCATTTTTTGACTGCGATCTTCGTTTGCACCTTTCTCCCGACCGTTTTTTCGTATGGTTTCCCCCAAGTATTTAAACTGAGAAACCCTTTTTATTTTTTTATATTTTGTGTTCAAAAACTTTGGTGCTTGTTTGTCACACACACACACACACACACACACACACACACACACACATATGCATGCACACCCACGCGTGTGTGCGGGCGCGTACAATTTTTCTGCCAAACACCCATTTTCATTTTTGAAGCAAAGACTTTAACGGTGGTAACCGGTTAGCTTTATTTTAATGTTTCATAAAAGTTTCTTGTAATGCTCTTTTGGAAGTCTTTTTCGATTTCTAAAAGTTTCTTTTAGTCTGTCGGATTAGTTTAGATTTTTCTTTTCTTACAATTAGAAGGGTGTTGTACGTATTTTCAGTATCGTTACAATTTCAATTTTTGAACGCCTCATGCCTATACTTAACATCTGTTTCACAATCCGTTTTCCACCAAGGGTGTTTTTGTTTCTTTCGAAGCGGAATTAAATTTTGTGCTGTTGTGATGAACTTTTCTTGTTGGTTTCGCCAATTGTTGGATTGTTTTTTCTCCAGTTCGCTTTTTTGAGTTGGTATTATTTTCGCAGAGTCAAATTTTTGAAAAAAAGTTTTTTGTTGTGAAGAGTTTTACTTTTACTTGCGTTAAATAATGGTAAGAATCTATATTAGCCCTTTCCTACCTTGGACATTTAAAACTGCTTTGTAGTTAGGGGATGAAATTGCTACATGATGGGTATGAAATTCCCCAACAAATGTATTGGGTGCCTGCCAGGATTTTTGTTTAGAGGCGTTATTTTTAAAATGTGTTGACATGATTTTAAGGTCGAAATTTTTGCTCATCTCAACAAGTGCTTGGCCAATTTGGTTTGTCCACTTGTGCGCAGGAAATCCAGCCACCATAGTCTTATATTTTTTCTCTTTACCTAATTTAGCATTAAATTCACCCATTAAAATTTTAACATGGTTTGAGGGAATTTTCGAGATGATACTAACCTAACGTCTCCCATGCTTCATTAATTTCCTCAGGTCTTTTACGGTTATCCTCATTGACTGGCATATGGGCATCAATTAAAGTAAATTCCTTGTTTGCGTATTTAAGAGAAATTGTCATTAGTCTATTATTAATGGGTTTTACCTCCGTTATTGAATGTAAAATATTTTTAGAGCCTGCAAAAGCAACTCCTTGATGTGTTGTATTTTCAAGTATTCTTTTATCAGTTTTACTTTTGAAAAGACGATAATTACCGAAATCCATGGTATTATTGTTTGTCATTTGTATTTCTTGAAGTGCCAAAATTCGAATCTTCTGTTCTTTTATCTCCCAGTTCATGAAGTTTACATGGGTGCACTAGTGTTTGTATTTTAAATGTTGCAAAAAATGTGTTTGTTTTGGTTTTAAATCGGTAAGAGGATTCCGACTTCCTCTGCTGAATCAAACGCCAGTTGCGCCAGTAATACTGGCTTTGGACAGAACACGTGGGGTAATACTGTGACTATGAAAATGCTCCATGATGATTGTGCCTGGTATCAGATGGGGTTGAGTACACTCATTGAGTGAATTCTGAGTGTTAAGACTGGAAGAGTTAGTTCCAGAATATCAATTTCAGCCGCACCACTGGTGAACAGACACTGACCACTTTGCCGCTTGTTACAAGATAGACGTAAAATGGATTTTGTTTTATTTTGCTTTGGTCCAGGACTGCTTATTCTGTATTCGCAGCTTACCACCGTATCTGGTGGAACGTTCACTATCCGCTACCTGTGGCCCGTCCAGTACCCTAGGCAAAGTCGGCTTCTTATACTCTAGGTTACAAAGTCTTGAACCTTGGACAAGGCCAATTTAATACAGAAAAATTATCAAGAATGCAACTATTTCGAAAAAGTTCCAGCCCTGCATTACATCCAGCAGCTGTTGCTTAGCTTCCGTCAGAACCATTATATCTACTTAATTTCACTGATATTTATCACAAAATAATTGTGTGCCATAGATCTAGGCGCCGATTTATGATGAACATCACAGTTTTCCATGCAAGTAACAGTGATCTTCTACGCTTAATCTAGTTGAACAGATAATTTACTGAACGAATGGCTAATATGGTAAGTGTAGGTCCTCTCGCGTCTTTTCTCTTTTTCATGAAGAACTTTCAATTTAATATTTGTAATGTGTAGTTACAGATAATCTGAAAAGGGAGTGTCCAGTTTTGATGTATCACTCAACGCCCAAAACAAATATAAAACGTCGTTTTGGTTTTATGACAAATAATATGTCTACAAGCTAATTTTACTTACTCTGTCGATAGACCAACCCGTAATTAGTATGAGATGTTTAGTTCAAGTGTATTAACTGAGAGTAACAACAGTATCACAGATAGTCAACTCAGTAAGGCGCACTTCTTCGAAAAATCTTCACGCGACTGTTTTATTCAGTCTTTGTTGTAACACTGCATATTCTTTCTGTTTTATCTTCATCGGCACGCCGTATCTTTGTAGCAATTCAGTTGACTTGATTCTGGTATATTGGTGAAATGTAGTTATTACATAAGAAAACGCTTTAAAATATGTTTGATAACTTATTTTCGACTTCCCTGAGCCCAAGCCAATTTTATACAACTGCTTTATTTCACTGGTGACTTTATGCTGTATGGTAAACTACCAAACAAATACCCGACAACCACTTCCAGATGTCCACCCCGATAGCTGAGTGGTCAGCGCGATGGATTGCCGTCCTACGGGCCCTGGTTCGATTCCCGGCTGCGTCGGAGATTTTCTCCGCTCACGGACTGGGTGTTGTGTTGTCGTCGTCATCATTTCATCCCCATCCGGCGCGCAGGTCGCCCAATGTGGCGTCGATTTTAAGACCTGCACCAAGGCCCTGCAAGGGGCCTCTCGGCCAATGACGCCAAACGCTCATTTCCATTCCCACTTCCAGATATTAAGGGACACTTC
Organism: Schistocerca nitens; assembly: GCF_023898315.1. Classification (NCBI taxonomy): domain Eukaryota; kingdom Metazoa; phylum Arthropoda; class Insecta; order Orthoptera; family Acrididae; genus Schistocerca; species Schistocerca nitens. The sequence continues at coordinate 257,471,889 of NC_064618.1, forward strand.
CCTATACAACGCAATCTTACTCAACACAGTAAAGAAAGCAATGTAGGAGACTGATGGTGTAATTATGGAAACTGTTTTCGTTCCACAGGGAGACAAGCTGTTTTTCAGTTTTCTGTGTATTACCTGACCGAGTTTTTCGTAAGAAATATGTTTACTGCAGTGGCTCTTATAAGGGACTTTTTAAATTTCTGGATCGTTGGTTTTTATGAGAGACTTCTTAATTTTTTTTTGATAATTTGTATTTCGATCATCCACATTAGTTCCATTCCATCGCAAATCGAGCTGCATGCAATTTGGGCTCAGCAGGATAAGGGGAAGCAATGATCCTGGGCATTCAAAATCGGAAAATGCAGAAGAAAAGAAAACTTCCAAAAATATTACTTCTGAACTGTATATTCACTCACTGCCTAGTGCATATATAGCTTCAGTTTTCTTAACTGAATACATTCTCATTTTGCAGATAAGTTTGGTCAGGCGATCTGATGAATCAGTGGCCCCAAAAATATTTCATTCTTATGGCCCAATCCGGACCTATCCATTTGCCCTTTCAGTTCACTTATAGGAAATAAATGTTTTGCTTGAGTATTACTCTGATGAAATAACTGGAAGTAATGTGTCATCTGTCAAATAAGCGTTAGTGGCTTCTGTTTACAACTTTACTACTGCTGGGCCGTACATCGTCACCTTTCAGCACGGACGGAGAAAGTTACATTTTCTATACTAAAAGTATTTTAACACCAATTTTTATAAATGTGTAACATATGTATGGTTTCATCATTTGATGTATGACGCGACACTAATGCGTCTGCTCCAGTGTGGTATGGGCACCTGTGATACCTTTAATTGTTCTTTTGATGATTTATTTAATTTTATCGTATGGCTAGGGCCCCCGTCGCCGGGTGCAGGTCTTTCAATTTGACGCCACTTTGGCGACCAGCAGTCGACGAGGATGATAGGATGATGACGAGGACAGCACAACACCCATTCCCTGGGCGGAGAAAATTCCCCGACCCAGCCGGGAATCGAACCCTGGCCCAGAGGATTGACAATCCATCACGCTGACCATTCGGCTACCGGGGGCGGACCTTTTGATGATGGATGTTCAGTAATTATTTTTATTTATATCACAGGTAATTTTCTATGTATTCAGATCAGATGACAGACCACCACATACTGTGGCATAAAATTCATGTAGGTTAGAGTATGTAATGCACATATTTTGAAAAACGTTCTTTTAAATGTATGTTGACCACTAGAAAGTAAAAAACCTCTGAAAACACTGTTAAAAATAGGGAAAAGTTCTTTCAGATTTGAAGATGACAACTAAAGTTTGTGGATGCTAGTTGTCCACATACAGGGTGTTTCAAAAATGACCGGTATATTTGAAACGGCAATAAAAACTAAACGAGCAGCAATAGAAATACACCGTTTGTTGCAATATGCTTGGGACAACAGTACATTTTCAGGCAGACAAACTTTCGAAATTACAGTAGTTACAATTTTCAACAACAGATGGCGCTGCGGTCTGGGAAACTCTATAGTACGATATTTTCCACATATCCACCATGCGTAGCAATAATATGGCGTAGTCTCTGAATGAAATTACCCGAAACCTTTGACAACGTGTCTGGCGGAATGGCTTCACATGCAGATGAGATGTACTGCTTCAGCTGTTCAATTGTTTCTGGATTCTGGCGGTACACCTGGTCTTTCAAGTGTCCCCACAGAAAGAAGTCACAGGGGTTCATGTCTGGCGAATAGGGAGGCCAATCCACGCCGCCTCCTGTATGTTTCGGATAGCCCAAAGCAATCACACGATCATCGAAATATGCATTCAGGAAATTCAAGACGTCGGCCGTGCGATGTGGCCGGGCACCATCTTGCATAAACCACGAGGTGTTCGCAGTGTCGTCTAAGGCAGTTTGTACCGCCACAAATTCACGAAGAATGTCCAGATAGCGTGATGCAGTAATCGTTTCGGATCTGAAAAATGGGCCAATGATTCCTTTGGAAGACATGGCGGCCCAGACCAGTACTTTTTGAGGACGATGGGACGATGGGACTGCAACATGGGGCTTTTCGGTTCCCCATATGCGCCAGTTCTGTTTATTGACGAAGCCGTCCAGGTAAAAATAAGCTTCGTCAGTAAACCAAATGCTGCCCACGTGCATATCGCCGTCATCAATCCTGTGCACTATATCGTTAGCGAATATCTCTCGTGCAGCAATGGTAGCGGCGCTGAGGGGTTGCCGCGTTTGAATTTTGTATGGATGGAGGTGTAAACTCTGGCGCATGAGACGATACGTGGACGTTGGCGTCATTTGGACCGCAGCTGCAACACGGCGAACGGAAACCCGAGGCCGCTGTTGGATCACCTGCTGCACTAGCTGCGCGTTGCCCTCTGTGGTTGCCGTACGCGGTCGCCCTACCTTTCCAGCACATTCATCCGTCACGTTCCCAGTCCGTTGAAATTTTTCAAACAGATCCTTTATTGTATCGCTTTTCGGTCCTTTGGTTACATTAAACCTCCGTTGAAAACTTCGTCTTGTTGCAACAACACTGTGTTCTAGGCGGTGGAATTCCAACACCAGAAAAATCCTCTGTTCTAAGGAATAAACCATGTTGTCTACAGCACACTTGCACGTTGTGAACAGCACACGCTTACAGTAGAAAGACGACGTACAGAATGGCGCACCCACAGACTGCGTTGTCTTCTATATCTTTCACATCACTTGCAGCGCCATCTGTTGTTGAAAATTGTAACTACTGTAATTTCGAAAGTTTGTCCGCCTGAAAATGTACTGTTGTCCCAAGCATATTGCAACAAACGGTGTATTTCTATCGCTGCTCGTTTAGTTTTTATTGCCGTTTCAAATATACCGGTCATTTTTGAAACACCCTGTATGTACCTCACGCGATCTGGGCTGTATAAAACTTCTGCGACCAGAAGATTAATCGATATTTCTCAAAATGAAAGATCGTTTTCCTGCCGACAATGTCCAGCATTTGTACGAGTTGAGAGATTCTAACGAAGAACTTTTTTTTTTTTAGTACACATAGTAAAGCCATAATACGATGTTTAAAAGGAAAGGTCCAGACTAACTGCAGTAAGTATAATAATCTTTACACAGCTGTTTCGACTCTACAGCCATTCTCAAATAACCTGCAAATACTACATTGCGGAGGCTATCTATAGATATGATGGTTGTCCATGTGGATAATCACACACTGTAATTATATATTGGTACTTAAGTCTGGTTTGATTTTACGTCCGTATTGCATCTATAGTAAAGTCTCACTGTCTAATACGTAGCCTTGTTTCTTTCTTTCTTAAAACACACACACACACACACATGCTCACGCTTCAATACCCACAATGGACTGAAACGTTCATCGCATCACAGAGAATGGTTCAAATGGCTCTGAGCACTATGGGACTAAACATCTGTGGTCATCAGTCCCCTAGAACTTAGAACTACTTAAACCTAACTAACCTAAGGACATCACACACATCCATGCCCGAGGCAGGATTCGAACCTGCGACCGGAGCGGTCACGCGGTTCCAGACTGAAGCGCCTAGACCGCACGGCCACACCGTCCGGCTCACAGAGAATGACTATTGGGCGGAGAAGCAGTCTAAAGTTGCAGTAATTAATGTAACATCCAGTAATTATAAAAGTATGGAATACGTTCTGAGACTTATTTGATATTTCGTTTACTACAAAGCACGATTTGACATTTATTTTCCGCGCGTACTGGCCGCACGGTTTGAGGCGCCATGTCACGGAGAGCGCGACCCCTCCCACCGGAGGTTCGATTCCTCCCTCGGGCATGGGTGTGTGTGTTGTTCAAAGCGTAAGTTATTTAAGTAGTGCGTAAGTCTAGGGACCGATGACCTCAGCAGTTTGGTCCCTTAGGAACTCACACACATTTGAATATTTTAGACATATATTTGACAGTTCGATTAGTATGAACCTGTATGTTTACAAAGTAGTATTAGCTAAGCAACGATAAAGTTAAGAAATTTCCTGGCAGATTAAAACTGTGTGCAGGACCGAGACTCGGCCTCGGGACCTTTGCCTTTTGCGGGCCAGTACTCTACCAACTGAGCTACCGAAGCACCACTCACTCCTCACAGCTTTACATCTGGCAGTATCTCACCTCCTACCTTCCAAACTTTACAGAAGCTCTCCTGCGAACCTTGCAGAACTAGCACTCCTGAAAGAAAGGATACTGCGGAGACATGGCTTACCCACAGCCTGGGGGATGTTCACAGAATGAGATTTTCACTCTGCAGCGGAGTGTGCGCTGATATGAAACTTCCTGGCAGATTAAAACTGTGTGAAGGACCGAGACTCGAAATCGGGAGCTTTGCCTTTCGCGGGCAAGTGATCTACCACACAGTTTTAATCTGCCAGGAAGTTTCATATCAGCGCACACTCCGCTGCAGAGTGAAAATCTCATTCTGAAACGATAAAGTTGTATTTTACTAATTGAATTGTGCTGTGAAGAATATCTTTGATCTGCGTATGATTCGTTGTCCATATGTACTCTGCCTTATGCCGAACGGCCGGCCGGGGTGGCCGAGCGGTTCTAGGCGTTTCAGTCTGGAACCGCGCGATCGCTACGGCCGCAGGTTCGAACCCTGCCTCGGGCATGGATGTGTGTGATGTCCTTAGGTTAGTTAGGTTTAAGTAGTTCTAAGTTATAGGTGACTGATGACCTTAGCTGTTAAGTCCCATAGTGCTCAGAGCCGTTTGAACCCTTATGCCAAACCCCGGTATCTGCCAGACAGAACGAAATTTTAGTATTCGATTCAAAGAACACACCAGAACAGCGACCTAATCAATCTAGCTTCTTTTTACACCTTAAAAGGCAACACCACACAGCCGAGAAAATTGAAGCTGCAATACGAATACTACACGGAATACCGAAAGAACGAACTATGAACATACTTAAAGAATATATATATGGCGAGGTAGTCTCTGACAGATGGCACCGTTTTGCCAGGTTTCAACCGCCAAATGATAAAGGTTGTCGGCAGTATTGATTATAAATATATGCAGACAAAGTGTTCAAGCGCTAGCTGTGTTTGTCTCTTTTTTAATACACGCAAACACACATGCGCACGGACACACACTAACTTTTCAGTATTCACAAGGGGCTGAAACGTCCAATGTATCACAGAGAGTGACTACTGGGCGTGGAGGCATTCTCAAGCTGCAGTAATTACAACTGTAGGTGAGGAAAACAAGAGCATCTCATACATTCTAAGACAAAAAACAACGACGCACCAAACGTGCTGTGCAAATTAATCACAAACTGAGACTGATTCAGATATGAATGGAAGATGCAAAACTGTAAACTTTGGCAGCTGAGGGATGAATGTGTGATGCTGCATGCAATTTCGCCGCCCAACTGGCAAGGATAGTAAACACAGCACATGTCGATACCAGGGCATAAAGTCTTTATGAACTGGGCATTAACTAAGCCTCAACAATATGTATAGGCATCAGCATGTGAGACAGGGCAGGGCGTGTAGATGGGCTCGAAGAAGCCGGTTGGACTAGTCGGTGAATCGGTCGGCATTTGAATAGGAGCGATGCCACTATTTGACGGCACAGCGTCAAGAAAGAAACCGTGTACAACTGGTGCTTCAGTGACCTCAAGACCATTGCTAGGTCTCTAATGGCGCCCGTGGTCTAGTATTTGTAGTTCCCGTTGCTGTTTACATTTTGATTAATAGCATTGGCGGCCGAAGACTTCCGGCATAAGAAGTCACCCTGATTCTGCCAACGGCTTTGTCAAAGAGGGCGGAGGAGCGGACAGAGGTTCAGGGCACTCTCTTGTCCTAGGGGTAGGAAACTGTCCCTAAAGGCGGCAAGAGGATGCAGAAGATAATGGAAACCGCTGCGTTAAAAACACGTACCGTGTATCCACAGGCCATGTGGCATGTAACTGAATAAGTGTCATGATGATCTCTCCATTGGCAAACCCACCGGAATAGTCCCCCATTCGGATCTCCGGTAGGGGACTGCCATGAGGGAGGTTACCACGAGAAAAAGACTGAACAATAAACGGAAGGATAACGTTCTATCAGTCGGAGCGGGGAATGTGAGAAGCCTTAATGGGCTCCGGAAAGGCTCAAAATCATGAAAAGTGCAATTTATACTTTTTTGCGTTTTCTGAATCTGCAGACTATTACCTTTTAATAGATATATAATTTATTCAATTCCGAAGACTACAACTATTTTTAAATTTCTTTTGAAATGTGTTCTACATGGGCGTGACCCACTGTGACGCTGTTAAACTGCTGTCAAATGGTGTTATTATTAACGTCCGTGTTCATCAGGTACATTTTAGTGATGTGAGATAAAGTATGTGTTGTGGCTAACCTGTGATGCTTCAATATATATCGCTGGTGTGATTGTCGATTGTTTCATGTTTATTTACTCTGTCGTTATCTCGAAAATATTCGTAATTAATTCTGTTTCTGGAGTCTTTGTTTTGTTGAAGTATAATAATGAGTAAAAGTAAAGTTATTAGAAATCCTCTGAAGGCTTTTAAGAAATGGAGAAATGTTGGAAAGACAAAGGTATGTGTTATTACTGTAAACAATAAAGACGATGAAAATCCTCAACATAGCTTGTGTCCCAAAGAAGAAGACAGTTGGTGTAAATATAACAAAGGATTGCTAACTGGTGAAGTGTACACTCATAAGCATAGTCTGCCTCATGCAATAATGGAGGTGATAAAACCTATTTTCAGAGACTTAGCAGCACCTGAACTGTTGAAAAAGTGTATTCACGGAAAAACTCAAAACCCCAATGAAAGTGTAAATAGTGTTATATGGTCGAGAATCCCCAAGACTGTATTTGTTGGAATAGAAACACTTCACTTTGGTGTGTATGATGCTGTTGCGACTTTCAATGATGGCAACATTGTAAGGTGCAAGGTATTTAGAAATATGGTAATGAAGATAGGTTCTAACATGGTACGAGCGATGCTTGCTTTAGACAAGGAACGCCTTCGGGCTGCAGACAGGGCTGTAAAGAGTCTAGAAATACAAGCAAGAGTAAACAGGAGGAGGAACAAGAGGAAGCTGGAGGAGGAGTTTGCAGAGGATGAAGATAATCCATCCTATGGACCTGGAATGCACTAAAAAGTTAATCCAATCTTTGTCGCTCGATTCCCAAAACTTTCATTTTCTCATACTAATTACATGTTTTCTAAGGATCTTCCAAACATATTTGTTTCAAAATTTCAGTAAATGTTACACAGTACCTTCTGCATAATTTAACACAGCCTTTTTCCAAAAAACTGTATATTTTTGAATATATAAATAAAAAATTGCAAAAAAATGTTGTGAATTTTCATTACAATTGAAAAGATAGGGAAACTACAAAATTTGAAAAGGGAAATGCAAAGGCTCAATCTAGGTATAGTAGGGATCAGTGAAGTGAAGTGCAAAGAAGACGAGGATTTCTGGTCAAATGAGTATAGGGTAATATCAACAGCAGCACGAAATGGTATGACAGGAGTAGGTTTCGTTAAGAATAGGAAGGTAGGGCAGAGAGTGTGTTTCTGTGAGCATTTCAGTGACATGGTCGTTCTTATAAGAATCGACAACAAACCAACACCGACAACGATATTTCAGGTATACATGCCGACGTCGCAGGCTGAAGATGAAGAGCGTATGCGGATACTGAAAGGGTAATACAGTATGTGAAGGGGGTTGAGAATCTAATAGTCATGGGGGACTGGAATGCAGTTGTAGGGGAAGGAGTGGAAGAAAAGGTTTTCAAGAGAATGTGGGCTTGGGACAAGGAATGAGAGAGGAGAAAGACTAAATGAGTTTTCTAACAAGTTTCAGCTAGTAATAACAAACATCCTGTTCAAGACGCACAAGAGAAGGAGATTAATTTGGAAAAAGGCCGGGTGATACTGGCAGATTATAGTTAGATTACATCGTGGTAAGATAGAGATTCCGAAATCAGATACTGAATTGTAAGGCGTACCAAGGACCAGATATAGACTGAGATCATAATATACACCACTGGCAATTAAAATTGTTACACCACGAAGATGACGTGCTACAGACGCAAAACTTAACCGACAGGAAGAAGATGCTGTGATATGCAAATGATCAGCTTTTCAGAGCATTCAGACAAGGTTGGCGCCGGTGGTGACACCTACAGCGTGCTAACATGGGAAACGTTTCCAACCGAGTTCTCATACTCAAACAGCAGTTGACCGGCGTTGCCTGGTGAAACGTTGTTGTGATGCCTTATGTAAGGAGGAGAAATGCGTACCATCATATTTCCGACTTTGATAAAGGTCGGATTGTAGAATATCGCGAATGTGGTTTATCGTATCGCACATTGCTGATCGCGTTGGTCGAGATCCGGAATCGGTGGGTTCAGGAGGGTAATACGGAACGCCGTGCCGCATCCCAACGTCCTCGTATCATTAGTTGTCGAAATGCAGGCATCTTATCCGTATGGCTGTAACGGATCGGGCAGCTACGCCTCGATCCCTAAGTCAGCGGATGGGGACGTTTGCAAGACAACAACCATCTGCACGAACAGTTCGACGACGTTTGCAGCAGCATGGACTATCAGCTCGGAGACCGTGGCTGCGGTTACCCTTGACTCTGCATAACAGACAGGAGCGCCTCCGATGGTATACTCAACGACGAACCTGGGTTCAAAATGGCTTTGAGCACTATGGGACTTAACATCTATGGTCATCAGTCCCCTAGAACGTAGAACTACTTAAACCTAACTAACCTAAGGACATCACAGAACACCCAGTCATGAACCTGGCTGCACGAATGGCAAAACGTCATTTTTTCGGATGAATCCAGGTTCTGTTTACACCATCGTGATAGTCGCATCCGTGTTTGGCGACATCGCGGTGGACACACATTGGGAGCGTGTATTCATCATCGCCATACTGGCGTATCACCCGGCGTGATGGTATATGGTGCCATTGGTCACACGTCTCGGTCACCTCTTGTTCGCATTGACGGCACTTTGAACAGTGGACGTTACATTTCAGATTTACGACCCGTGCCTCTACCCTTCATTCGATCCCTGCGAAACCCTACATTTCAGCAGGATAATGCACGACCGCATGTTGCAGGTCCTGTACGGGCCTTTCTGGATACGGAAAATGTTCGACTGCTGCCCTGGCCAGCACATTCTCCAGATCTCTAACCAACTGAAAACGTCTGTCACTACTCTTGATGAACTGTGGCATCGTGTTGAAGCTGCATGGGCAGCTGTACCTTTACACGCCATCCAAGCTCTGCTTGACTCAATGCCCATGCGTATCAAGGCCGTTATTACGGCCAGAGGTGGTTGTTCTTGGTAGTGATTTCTCAGGATCTATGCACCCAAATTGCGTGAAAATATAATCACATGTCAGTCCTAGTATAATATATTTGACCAATGAATACCCATTTATCATCTGCATTTCTTCTTGGTGTAGCAATTGTAATGGCCAGTAGTGTGCTAGTGATGAAGAATAGCCTGAATTTTAAGACATTAGTCAGGAAGAATCAATACGCAAAGAAGTGGGATACGGAAGTACTAAGGAATGACGAGATACGTTTGAAGATCTCTAACGCTATAGATACAGCAATAAGGAATAGCGCAGTAGGCAGTACAGTTGAAGAGGAATGGACATCTCTAAAAAGGGCCACACAGAAGTTGGGAAGGAAAACATAGGTACAAAGAAGGTAGCTGCGAAGAAACCATGGGTAACAAAAGAAATACTTCAGTTGATTGATGAAAGGAGGAACTACAAACATGTTCCGGGAAAATCAGGAATACAGAAATACAAGTCGCTGAGGAATGAAATAAATAGGAAGTGCAGGGAAGCTAAGACGAAATGGCTGCAGAAAAAATGTGAAGACATCGAAAAAGATATGAAGGACAGACTCAGCATACAGGAAAGTCAAAACAACCTTTGGTGACATTAAAAGCAACAGTGGTAACATTAAGAGTGCAACGGGAATTCTACTGTTAAATGCAGAGGAGAGAGCAGATAGGTGGAAAGAATACATTGAAAGCCTCTATGAGGGTGAAGATTTGTCTGATGTGATAGAAGAAGAAACAGGAGTCGATGTAGAAGAGATAGGGGATCCAGTATTAGAATCGGAATTTAAAAGAGCTTTGGAGGACTTACGGTCAAATAAGGCAGAAGGAATAGATAACATTCCATCAGAATTTCTAAAATCATTGGGGGAAGTGGCAACAAAACGACTATTCACGTTGGTGTGTAGAATATATGAGTCTGGCGATATACCATCTGACTTTCGGAAAAGCATCATCCGCACAATTCCGAAGACGGCAAGAGCTGACAAGTGCGAGAATTACAGTACAATCAGCTTAACAGCTCATGCTTTCAAGTTGCTTACAAGAATAATGTACAGAAGGATGCAAAAGAAAATTGAGGATGCGCTATATGATGCTTAGTTTGGCTTTAGGAAAGGTAAAGGCACGAGAGGCAATTCTGACGTTGCGGTTAATAATGGAAGCAAGACTAAAGAAAAATCAAGACACATTCATAGGATTGGTCGATCTGGAAAAATAATTCGACAATGTAAAATAGGGAAAGATGTTCGAAATTCTGGAAAATGTAGGGGTAAGCTATTGGAGAGAAGGGTCATATACAATATGTACAACAGCCAAGAGGAAATAATAAGAGTGTACGACCAAGAACGAAGTGATCGTGTTAAAAAGGGTGTAAGACAAGGATGTGTTGTTTCTCCCCTACTGTTCAATCTGTACATCGAGGAAGCAATGTTGGAAATAAAAGGAAAGTTCAGAAGTGAAATAAAAATTCAAGGTGAAAGGATGTCAATGATACGATTCGCTGATGACATTGCTATCCTGAGTGAAAGTGAAGAAGAATTAAATGATATGCTGAACGGAATGAACAGTCTAAAGAGTACATAGTATGGATTGAGTGTAAATCGAAGAATGACGGAGGTAATGAGAAGTAGTATAAATGAGAACAGCGAGAAACTGATGGTAGCGAAGTAGATGAAGTTAAATAATTCTGCCACCTAGGCAGTAAAATAAACAATGATGGACGGAGCAAGGAGGACATCAAAAGCAGACTAGCTATGGCAAAAAAAAATATAGCTCTAAGTACTATGGGACTTACCATCTAAGGTCATCAGTCCCCTAGACTCAGAACTACGTAAACCTAACTAACCTAAGGACATCACACACATCCATGCCCGAGGTAGGATTCGAACCTGCGACCGTAGCAGCAGCGCGGTTCTGGACTGAAGCGCCTAGAACCGCTCGGCCACAACTGCCGACTAAGGCAAAAAAGACATTACTGGTCAAGAGAAGTCTATTAATATCAAAATCGGCCTTAATTTGATGAAGAAATTTTTGAAAATGTACTTCTGGGGTACACCATAGTATGGCAGTGAAACATGGACTGCGGGAAATCTGGAACAGAAGAGAATCGAAGCATTTGAGATGTGGTGGTACAGACGAGTGTTGAAAAGGAGAAGGAATTACAGGACATCTGTTAAGACGTGGGGGAATGACTTCCATGGTACTATAGGTACCTGTAGAGGGCAAAAACTGCAGAGGAAGACAGAGATTGAAATACATGCAGCAAATAACTGAGGACGTAGGTTGCAAGTGCTACTCTGAGATGAAGAGGTTAGCACAGGAGAGGAATTCTTGAAGGGCCGCATCAAACCACTCAGAGACATAGACACAAAGAAATTAGTTGGTAAACTCTTCCAGTACAAATTGGATAATTATGTTTATTTAAAAAACTTAGACAATAGACGATTAGTAGTGATCTTCGGATAGAGGCAAGAAACAAGGAAATAGACGATTAGTAGTGATCTTCGGATAGAGGCAAGAAACAAGGAAATAGTTATCATATTTTCGCTTTTCCATTGCTGGTGACTGTGTTGTTATTGGTAAGCATGCGACAGCATGCGCTACCTAAAATGTTCCAAAAAACCAGGCATAAAAACAGGGTTCTTCCGGAGACTCAAACCTCAGATTCTGTTGTTGATAGAAAGTAAAGGGTGAAATTTTGAATATTACCCACTTCCTCCAGCTTTCATAAATTGACCGAATCGGTCTACGGTGCACCTTAATGGGCTTATGGAAGTACGGTTTAGCTTATGGCCGGTTCCTGAGAAAACCCGAAAAACATGGTTCTTGAGTACCAAAAGCAAGCCGCGATTTTTAAGACGGCTGTGCACAGCGAATGGCTTAAATGTTTACGATACATTTCTAAGATTCCGATATCGAACAATGTTGAAAATTTTCTTGATGTGTTTGTCCGTACCTCAGATGCAGAGGTTCAAGGTCACACAACTAGTACACGTAATATACGCACGTAAAATCCGGTGTGAGACGAAATCTAAATAATAAATAACCGCATTAAATTGCTCAGATTTTCACGGTGCGTTTTGGTTCATATGACTCTGAGCACTATGGGACTTAACATTTGAGGTCATCAGTCCTCTATACTTAAACCTAAGTAACCTAAGGACATCACACACATCCATGCCCGAGGCAGGATTCGAACCTGCGACCGTAGCAGTCGCGCGGTTCCAGTCTGAAGCGCCTAGAACCACTCGACGACAGCGGCCTGCTCACGGTGCGTTTTCTAACCGTTTATCTAGAAGTTACAGCTTCCAGTTTTCAAAAATCTTTATCCGTTATCCAGAAATAACCTAAAAACCATCGGTTTTGGGTACCAAAATCGAGATGCGGATTCCAAGATGGAAGACCTAATTTTTACGGTATATTCCTAAGATCCCGATCTCGAAGAACCTTGACAGTTTTCTTGACATATTTATCCGTTTCCGAGATACAGAGATTCAAAGTTACCCTACTTATACGTGTACAATACTCACGTAAAGTCCGGAATGAGGCGAAAACGTTGTTTATGAAGGTACATGGCACTGAAAAACTTGCTGTAAAGTGCCTCCTTTATCATCATGAAGGTTCTGGGAACCAAATGTTTTAGTACTGCAGCAAATTAATAGTTCTTTTTCACGTAAAATCCGGTATGAGGTGTAAAAGTAGTTTTGTGTTGTTTCAATTTCACGTAAATAAACCGTCAAAGCTTTACTGACTCATAAAGTTCTTTTCATATGACATGTCCTGAAATGGCTGAATAACACAGTGAAGTGGTCCTCCAAACAGCATCAAAAGAACTTTGACTCAAAAGCCTGCACTTGAGACACCGCAGGATTCAATGAAGCAGGTCAGAGATAAACTCAGACGGAACCAAGAATGGAGTGCGAAAGCGAGAACAGTGCGAGTGTTTGGTACAACACTGTCCATCTCATATTATTGCAATCGTGGCTGCGGAGAAGATGTGCTGATCCAGCGACCCTGTCGTTCACTCTTCTAATGCCGTAGCGCTCCATTCATTACTGAAGATGGCTCTGAAATAGTCGTGGGCAACAGGAATATTACTGTCAAATGAATGAATCCGTGAGTTGCCTGGTGTCTTTTCTAATGAGACATTGTACTTCTCGTTACGACAATTGACTGTGGTAATCGTGCTTCAGTGAGTGTGAAGATTAAGATATGTTCTGATTATGAGGTAAGCCAGGAAGTCAACCTCTTGTACTATCATGGGATGACAACTGTCATCTTTGAAATGTTCACAAACTAGTTCGTCGTCAACTGAAGAACTGTGCAGCCAGTGCGGTGAAAGATTTTATTTTATTTGTTATGTTTTCTTTCATTGTCATGTAAAAATACTTCAAGAATTAATGTCCCAACGAAAAGCAGCTGCCTACCTAATAAGGAATACACTAAGCAGATTCAGAAGGATGTAGGCTGCAGTAGGTACTGGGAGATGAAGAAGCTTGCACAGGATAGAGTAGCATGGAGAGCTGGATCAAACCAGTCTCAGGACTGAAGACCACAACAACAACAACAAGACCTAATAAGGAAACATCATCAGTAGGATGGTCAGACGCTTCAACTGATTGGTTTAGAAGAAATATATTGTATGTATTTACATTCATATTGCTTTACTGTTCTGATGTACAACATATATTTCACAACTTGTAGGCTTTACATGTCAAAGATGTGAGATTTCCTCCATGTCGTTACGTACCTTAAAGTTTTTATGTAGTTTCAGTTTTCTTAGACTCCTACGTCCCAACAAATTATATATCACTGACGCCCAATATCTGCAATGTAATGATTTTTTTGTGAGAACTACAGTATGCAAACGCAGTGTTTCATTAGTAGTGACGGGACACTTTCTTGATCTCTGTATCTAATATTTTTGATTAGAAATAGCGTACATTTGATATTCGACCAGTAATGGTATTTTGCAATTTGCGTTTAGTGCCTGTTCTTCAGTTAACGTATGAAGCTTTTACCATTCAAACTTTCGTTTTCAAATATCATTCAGTCCTTCGGCAACTACAGGGTATTTTGTTGTAATTCAGCTGTACAGCAAAGGTTTTTAAAACTTTCTGAAGTAAATATGAGCACACATTTTTAGTATAGCTTCATCCATACATACGCTGTTTATTGACGTAGATGCTGCTCGTTCAACGAGCCTGAGACGGCAGCGAGCTACTTTATTAAGTGTATTGCAGCTTTCGGACGAAGGGGACTAAGTAAAAAATAATTAAGACAAGTGCTTTTTTTCCTCTTTAACATTTCCTCTTTGCTCGCAGTAGGTGAGGTATTAAGCTTACTCGCGAATTCTCCAGAACCATTGTAATATCCACGAAATATGCCTTTTTACCTCACTGCTTTTCTTTTGAAAGTTTCGAAAACCAAATCACGCAGTCTGTCGCCAACTGGCGTATCTTTTGCAACAACTTCCAAGAAAATACACTCATTCCTATCAGACTACTGTAGCTAGCATAACTTCCCGTATTTGCCATAACGTCATGGAATCACTGAGTGCTATAATCAGTCTACATAATTACCATAAATAGAGATTTCCATTCAAGAAGTATAAATATAACGGAAGTGAGACAGAGTCACTAACGACTGTGTTACTACCTCGCAATCAATTCATCCATAACACGGTCTGGACACTTTGGCAAATTTCCGTGGGTGTATCCAGGGTGAGGAGAAGTTGAGGGAGGAGGCAGGCGTATCCTTTCGATATTATGAAAAAAGCACATTTTTAACATCAGCTGTAAAATTGTATGTTCATTGTCTACCGGTTGCGGTTATTAAAATCATCTTTACAGGGGAAAACAGTGTATATCAATGAATCATATATCATTTTCATCAAATATAATCCACCCAAATGTAGAATATATGTAATTGACATAATAGTCTGTCTTAACACGGTCCACATAAACGAGCTGTGCTTTGGCACAATTATAGTAGTGCACACTTGGTGATAACTACACACTTAATATTTCAGTTTTAAGACAGACCCTTATGACAATTAAAAACGTTCTACATTTGATTATGTTCAAATGGCTCTGAGCACTACGGGACTTCTGAGGTCATCAGTCCCCTAGAACTTAGAACTACTTAAACCTAACTAACCTAAGGGCATCACACACATCCATGCCCGAGGTAGGATTCGAACCTGCGACCGTAGCGGTCACGCGGTTCCAGACTGTAGCGCCCAGAACCGCTCGGCCACTCTGGCCGGCTTTGATTAGGTCATATTTGAAGAAAATGTATGTTTGATCGACGAATGTGCACGTTTTTCTCCTGTGAAGATGATTGTAATAATCGAAACTGGTCGGGAATAAACATACAGTTGTACAGCTGATGGCACAAATGTGTTTTACTCAAATTATCCAACAACTGTAGACTGTCACGTATAAAAAATTCTAATTCAATATTTGTTCGAAGAAAGGGGGAGCATGTAACGAAAACTGATCAGTAGCAAGTGAACATAGAACCATTTGACGTCAAAACTATTTCCACGTTCACCATCAAATTAATATAAGTTTCCCGCCCCCCTCATCTGCGTGCGCTCTTGCATATTTGAGAACGGTACTGGTCTCCCAAATTTGGGTAAGACTCGTGATGTGTCTTGTGATATGTCAGATGTGTTGTGAGGGTTGAGAAATGGAACAGCCGGCCGAAGTGGCCGAGCGGTTCCAGGCGCTTCAGTCCGGAACCGCGCTGCTGCTGCGGTCGCAGGTTCGAATCCTGCCTCGGGCATGGATGTGTGTGATCTCCTTAGGTTAGTTAGGTTTAAATAGGTCTAAGTTCTAGGGGACTGATGACCTCTGATGTTAAATCCCATAGTTCTCACATCCATTTGAACAATTTTTTTGAAATGGAACAGTGAAAATCGTGTACCCTTTTGTGAGTTTTATATGGGCAAGGAAGAAATTAAACGAAAGTCAGTTCGATGACTAGCGTCTCAGTTTGGCCACGTAAATTCCGATCATAAACTTTCCAACACAGAAAAATCTTATGGCGTAACTTTCACTCGAACCCGTAATCTCCCCATCAGTGGTTAGCCACTCTGATCAGCTGAGCACAGAAAACTGAACTTCTACAGCGAAAAGGGAGCCTCAGTGCATAATCTTTCCTTACTCGTAGCAGCTAACACACTGTTTTAAAGAACCTGTTTATCTTCTTTGACTTTAAAAATGACGACAGCTGTACAGTTACGCCAGGCTGACACTCGGGAGGCGCACTTTGGTCAGCTCGGAAAGAACCTGGAATAGTAGGCATCTCATCAAGACTGCACGAGATCACCTACCACTATTGGCAAAACTAAATACGAGCAGTATACTATACGTCGAACTCTTCAGAAAACTTCTGGGAATGAGTGATGACTGGTATGCGTGTTCTCTTCGACTCACTGCAACACTACGACAATGATCAAATCCGGAATTATTTACATTCGAACTCATAATATATGAAAATTTTATCAGTTTTAGCCTTTACATATAATTAGGTCTCTAGAACCAACTGCCGGCCGAAGTGGCCGTGCGGTTAAAGGCGCTGCAGTCTGGAACCGCAAGACCGCTACGGTCGCAGGTTCGAATCCTGCCTCGGGCATGGATGTTTGTGATGTCTTTAGGTTAGTTAGGTTTAACTAGTTCTAAGTTCTAGGGGACTAATGACCTCAGCAGTTGAGTCCCATAGTGCTCAGAGCCATTTTTTTAGAACCAACTGATGGTTGACCACCAGTGAAGAGGATAAATCGACGTTGCTACGAAGTGATTCCAGAGCGTTATTTCAGTAACGTAGGCTGTCTGACGCAGCAACTAGTGAGTGCCCACAAACTGTTCCCTCTGTGGCCGCTGTTTAACCGTCGCTTCGCCCCCCGCTATTTGACGGATTGCTCTCTTCCGCCGAAATACACTGACATTTGTCCCTGTGGTCAAACAGAATGTGTTGTCGCAGAGAAACCAGTGACGTTTGTTCCCCGACATGGCTCACAGTACGCCAATGTATTCCATACCCACCGTTCAATAACTCTCAAATGAATCAAGTTCTACTCCAAAATAATAGTATTTTTTATTTCTCCCTTGGGTGAATTTCGATATCGTGTTCCAATGCGAATATAGGCAGAGTTATCTACCATTACGTTAAAAATATTTTCTTCGTACCATCTTTAGTTAATAAGCGCTGATTTTCATAACGTTTTCTACGTTTACATTTATATTCTGCAAATCACTTTGAAGTGCATGGAATAGCGTATTTCCCATTGTACATATTTTTAGTCCTTCTTCCCGTTACATTTACCTATACAACGCAGGAAAGAAGACTGTTTCAATTTCTCCTTGTTCTCTGTATTTAATTTAATCTTGTCCTCAAGATTCGTACGGGAACGATTCGTAGGGGATTGCAGTATATCCGTAGGGTCATCATTTAAAGCCGGTCCTTGAAACTTTCTATGAAGGCTTTCTCGGGATAGTTTACTTCTGCTTTCCCTTTTTTCAGCATTTCTGACGTTCTCCAACTGGTCAAATAAACCTGTGATCATTCGTACTACCCTTCTCTCTATACGTTCAACAGCTCCTGCTAGTCCTGCTCGCTACAGGTACCACGTCTTTGTTCTAGGATAGGTCGCTTGAGTGCTTTATAAGTAACCACCCTTGTCGGTTAATCATTTCCCTTGCATTCTCTCGATAAACCGAAGTCTGCCACCTGCTTTATCTGTGAGTAAGCCTACCTCTATGTAATCGTTCCATTTCCTATCTCTACCAAGTGTTACACTGTAGTATTTGAATGAGTTGAGCGATTCCAACTGTGAATCGTTGATACTGTAGTCGCAGGATACTGCGGTTTTTTTGTCGTTTTGTGAAGTGCACACTTCCATATTTTTCAACATTTAAAGCAAGTTGCCAATCTTTACAGCACTTTGGAATCTTATCAAGATCTGAATTAATATTTCTGCCACTATTTTGACACAGTTGTTCATTACAGATAAGTACTTGTCTGAGGTAACTACTAATACTAACTGCAAAGCCATTAATATACAACATGAATAGCAGGAGTCCGAACGCGCTCCCCACCCGAAGTTACTTCTACTTTGTAGATGTCTCTTCATTCGAGATAAAACGTTGCTTCCTCCCTACCAAAAAAATCTTCAATTCTGTCTTTTGTCTGTAATATATTCGATCGTTATAGTAATAATTTATTGAGGTTTACCTTTGCTCCATTGACGGCAACACAGCTTCTCGCAGACGAAATCCGAATTTTGGAAACAGATTAAGGCTTGAATTTATTTTAGTAACGCGATCCAATAAATGTTTTCCTATCGTCAGTTATTTTACGTGAGTAGCCACTCCAGATCAACTGTTTTGGTTTCCGATTTAGTCAGCACGATGGCCGTTTCTCTACAATTACATACAGGTGGGGGATAACTTATTGCTTAATCCGGCGTTTCCTCACCACCTTCGCTGCATGAAGAGTCACTTGGTCGATATCAGCAAGCATTGTTAAATAAAATAGTTTAGCCTGAGAACCAAGGCATATTTCATAGATGCAGAGCGTTTACATGGGAGGAGGTATCGGCTGTGGAAGAGAAAATCCGGCAGCCGAAACCGAATTTCTAGAATCTATATTGGAATACAGGTTGATTCTTACAACGAATCTTTGTAAGAACCAACCTGTGTTTTGTACGCAGCATTGTCATAAAATAAAGCTTTCGACAAAACAGCACTAAATTGTTATGTTTACATGACCAACCAACAGCAGTATTGGGAAGTCTGTTTAAGGCTCAAATGGCTCTAAGCACTATGGGACTTAACATTTGAGGTCATCAGTCCCCTAGACTTAGAACTACTTAAACCTAACTAACCTAAAGACATCACACACATTAGTGCCCGAGGCAGGATTCGAACCTGCGACCGTAGCAGCAGCGCGGTTCCGGACTGAAGCGCCTAGAACCGCTCGGTCACAGCAGCCGGCGAAGTCTGTTTATGGAAACTGAATTTAGGTGCCCCATGTGAACGTATCGTAACAAACATAATTTGACAATAAGTTTCCTAAAGAATATGCACCGTTCAAAATTCAGAAATATTACCTTCTTACAGAAAGGAACGGAGGAATGAACGATTGTCACAATGGTTTCGTCATTTTACGACGTCTGTACGAAATATAGTAACTAAGGTCGTCAGAAAATTGTATTAAGATAAATTACTTTCCATGTTGCTCAGGGACGGATGCCACAAGCTATCAGTCTATCGATTGACATGCTACTACAGAAACATCACATTCTTTAAATAAGAGCTTACAATCTAAATGATGTGATATTGTAATTTGACCCAGTTAAAATATCAAATAAAGCACAGAGAGACATATTTCCGTTCCAATTTAACAGATAATACATCTACAGATAAATAAGCACAATATTCGGCACAAATTTTTCAAATGGCTCTTAGCACTATGAGATTGAAATTCTAAGGTCATCAGTCCCCTAGAACTTAGAACTACTTAAACCTAACTAATCTAAGGACAGCACACACACACATCCATGCCCGAGGCCGGATTCGAACCTGCAACCGTTATTCGGCACATCTTAGTACGAGCGCATGCTGAAAAGTAATGATTGCGAACATTTTGGCTGAAAACTCACAGCGCTTTTTAAACAAAACAAAGGTCATGAACATTTTACATCTTTATTTTCGTGTTTACATATTGTAAGTAGGCTGTTTGGGTTTTTATGTTGATAACGCCACGTAGTGCTCTGTATGAAAATCACTGACTGTGCTGTGTACAGTCTGTGGCTGGTAGGCATTGTTGGAATATTCACTATTGTAGTGTTGGGCAGTTGGATGTGAACAGCGCGTAGCGTTGCGCAGTTGGAGGTGAGCCGCCTGCTCCATTTCCCTATGCACAATTGCAAAATTACTACTTTGAATGTCTGTTAATTCATTACACAGTGGTGCTGATAAGCTACTCTCGTCTTCACTATCATTTCTCAATTTACTTTGGAGCCTAGTGTTACGTTTTTCACACGCCATAATAATCACGTATTTCACACGATAACAAGAAAAGCACAATTTGAAGAGCAAAAACAAGAAAACACATTAACATTGCACTGAAAATAATATCTAATTAATTGCAAACACAGCTGCGAATTTTTTGGTGCAAATCTACATGCATGCCACAACTGTTTTACAGTACAACGAAAAAATAAACTACAAAGAAGATTCTCTCTATAATTACGCGCTAGCAATAGACAATAGCTACACTGATTACACAAACTACAAGAAAAAATCAGAAGATTCCAGTGAGGTATGCTCGGCTAAGGGTCGACATATGAAACATCCCCTTAGAAAAATTAAGACTGACAGTGCTCGTAAACCTCTTACGTTATTTGATTTTCTAACAGCTGAGCAAAACTGAACGTACTCAGACATTTCTCTCTTTACTTATTCTGATCAACACTAAACTGACACACCATATTTTTAGTGCAACGCAATCTGACTTTCAATAATCCCTACAAAGGAATGGCACTGCTTAACAATAACCTATACCTTTCATGAATCACTTACCTCACAAAAATCTTCGTTACTCGAACTACTGCAATACAGCGAGCGCCAATACTGCCAGTTAATAAAAGATTATTACTATTAAAAACAGTCTTGATCACGATTTATTTAACAAGGTGACCGGTTTCAACCACTACTGTGGTCATCTTCAGACCATTGAGTAGGAACCTCTTTCTGTTGAAGAATGTAGTGATTCTTCAACAGAAAGAGGGTCCTACTCAATGGTCTGAAGATGACCACAGTAGTGGTTGAAACCGGTCACCTTGTTAAATAAATCGTGATCAAGACTGTTTTTAATAGTAATTATTTATAAGACATTGATCACTGCTGTGCCCATAATGTATTCAAAAGTTAATAAAAGATTCTAACTACTGAAGGCACTAACTACTGATAGGCATAATTAGCAAATGAAAGATTTTGATAGAGAACAAACAATGTATTTACCTTAATAGTGTTCATAATATATATATATATATATATATATATATATATATATATATATCAGTTCATGAGATCCAATCTTACAAATTTCCTTTTTCTGACGGACACACGTCCAGATCGGCCGCTCTCAAAACTCTGCCATCTCTCTCCCCACATCCACCACAGCCGGCGGCTCACCTCCGACTGCGCAACGCTACGCGCTGTTCACATCCAACTGCCCAACACTACAATAGCGAATATTCCAACAATGCCAACCAGCCACAGACTGCACACAGCACAGTCAGTGATTTTCATACAGAGCGCTACGTGGCGTTACCAACATAAAAACCTAAACAGCCTGATTACATTATTTGCATCCCTCTTCCGTCAGAGGGCTCCGAATTGTAGCGTGAAACATTGTGGTGTATAAGGCTAACTATGTCGGTTCGTGAGAAACAGTGTGCCGTAGTCGAGGTTCCAATTTAAGAGTTCGTCCCACACATGGAGCATTCTCTCCTTCAACATGACAACGCCAGACCAACCACTAATGCCGCGACATCTCCAACAATCCGACGGCTCTGTTCACTGTCATCCACCATTCCCCATACAATCCCGACTTTGCCCCATCCGATATTCATCCATTTCCGAAACTTAAGAAACACCTTCGTGGACTTCACCTTGATAATGATGACACGAGGCAAGTAGAAGTGAGACCGTTACTCCGTGAACGAAGTCAAACATTCTACAGCGATGGTATCAAGAAAGTGGACTCTCGTTGGGAGGAATGTGTTCATCGCCAGGGAGACTATGTTGAGAAATAAATACGTATACATGAATAATAAAGGTATGGAGTGTTAATAACGTCAGTTTTATTCAAAAGGAAAAGAGTTTTCACATAAAAATTAGGAGGCATTTCTTTTTCAGCACGACCTCATAATTTCTCTCGTTATGGATTTCTCGTGAGTAACTGGTTTCACAAACTGCACCGCAGTTACTCCACTGCCTTCTAAATCCTAATCCCCCAAGTTAATTAGCGTAAGTATAACGATTCGATGGAGAGGTAGGAAACATTTTGACACGTCTTCCTTAGTCTCAGTTCGTAGGTAAAATGGAACGAGAAAGAAAGAAAGCGACCGATAAATGTTTGGGGAACGATCCTACCACATCCTCAACATATTTCGGAAAAAAACGGCAAACGTAATCACTATAGTAAAGAAGGATTTGAACCCAGTGATGTCAATGAGTTAAACGGTATGCAATCTCTCGCTCTGCGAAAACTTTGTACGCACCACAAGGCTACCTAACAAGACAGATATAGAACTCGTATCAAATAAGTTGATAAATTTATCATAAAACAGCGAATATGACGTCCTCATACAGTGTGGATATCACATAGTTAAGAGAATAAATTATTTTATTACATATAATTGTCGATTATTATCATCGGCTCTAGGCAATTAAACGGTGGATGCAGCATACCGTCCGAACACCTGCGACACTTTACGAATGTTATGATCTAATCGTAGGGGGCGCTTCTCAGGAGTGCAGGTTTAGAATTTAGGTTGAATGGAAAGCGTGTGCGGATGACCGTGGTGGTTAACGCATTCGTTCTATAAAAGCCATTATCCGGGTCTGATCCCAGGTCTGACTCAAATTTTCAACCTTTACCACTGATTTATTTCAATGCTTGTAGGGGGCTGAAGTTTAGATTTCTCATAATAATATTGCTCTCATTTCTAAGCACATAGCATCTCTTCGTATACTGAAAATTTAACTATAACAGGATTGCACTGGGTGACTACATAGACACTGACGGAAAAAGGAACTCAGCACCAGAAAGAGTTTGGCGACATAGAAGAAAGTTAGTAGTCGTGTTTCTACATATAAAAGAAGATGTCTGTTCAAATTTTGCGCTAGGCACATTAGAGTGGCGCTACTAGGATGCAAATCAGGTTTGCTTTAAATACACGCTGTAAGGTCGTGAGCGTTAGTTACCTTTGAGACTGGACGAGGTGAGTTGATGTTAGTCAAGTGGGGTCTGAGACGACAAAGATTCCATTATCAACACCTCACCGAGTTTGAACGAGGTCGTGTAAGGGCCACGAGAAGTTGGATGTTCCTTCTATAACACTGTAGAAAGACTTGATAGCAATGTACACAGTTGTTTGCAGTGGTGGTAGCGAAGATTTACGGCCGCAAGAGAGACTGGGCTCCTGATGGCCACGTGGGACTGACGAGAGGGAAGACCATCGTGTTCAACTCATAGCCCTGGCGCATCGTACTGCATCTGGAACAGCAATCTGAGCGGAGTTGGCGCCACAGTGACACAACGAACTATGGCAAATCGCTTACTTCAAGGCAGCTCCGAGGCAGATGCCCTGTAGAGTGCATTCCACTGACCTGAGACCATCGCCATTTTAGACTTCAGCGGTGTCAAGCGAGAGCTTGAGGTGGGGTCTGTTGTGTTTTCTGATAAAAGCTGGTTGTGCCTCTGTGCTGGTGATGGCCGTCTGTTTCTTACAAGGGGGCCAGCTGAGGGCCCACAAGCAACCTGTCTGCATGCTAGACACAGTGGACCTACACTTGGAGTTATGGTCTAGAGCAGTCACATCTTAGAAACTTCATGATGGTCTGCTTCAGTCGCTTCCTTGACATCATTACGGACTATTCGCGGGTATCACACCCGAATGATTCTGCTCTGAATGTCATACCTGTGAAAGGCTCCTTCACACTTTTTTTCAACAGAGCGTACTCTAATTGGTCTGCGCCAGGTAAGCGAATAGGCTTCAATCACGTACCCAAGCTCATCCAGATGCTGTATTAACGAGGGTCTATGAGCGTCCTCGGGCAACTAAACACTGTTTGTGTAAATGTTGTTGTACCAAGTGGCGCCAATGGCTGCAACGCCTTGTTGATCGAGTAACAGAATTCCGTGGCCATGAAACCTCATGCAACTCTATATTCAACTATAAGTCAGTGAAGATAACGTCCTGTCACGACAAAGAATATTAAACGTTACATGAACAACTCCCCGACTAAAAAAAAAACAATATAATTCAGGCAAGTGTATAATCTTATATTTCTCTTTCTTACTTATATTTCCCGCATCGGAGCAGGGCTAACAATTCTAGCATGGTTTACTGGTTTACTTAAAGGTGGCCGGATGCCCTTCTAACGGCACCCCCCCCCCCCATCCCGACCCCCTCAAATCCGCCACTCACGTGGTGGAATAAGTATACTCCGACTGTTTGCGTGTACTGTTATTCATTTGAAAGTGAGAGAAAGTTTCCTAAATGTTTACGAATGTATATACCAGCCCAGTATTCGTCTAGTGGGATGTGGGAAACTGCCTAAAAACCACATTCAGGTCAGCCGGCACACCGACCATAGTCGTTAATCGTTAGGCCGGATTAGATCACGTGCGTGCGCCCCTTCCCCTTCCGGAAGGGTATCCAAATCTATGTATAGCGATCTTTAATATATTGAAAATAGTCAGATTTTTCTGTCTGTAGGCTGCTACTTTTTATTTCCAAATACCGGTTTCTTCAGATCATATGTTGTAGATACAGAGCAACCTGTTATCAATATATTATTGACCTCAGGTGTTTCACCAGGGTGGCCGGAATGGCCGTGCGGTTCTAGGCCCTACATTTTGGAACTGCGAGACCGCTACGGTCGAAGGTTCGAATCCTGCCTCGGGCATGGATGTGTGTGTTATCCTTAGGTTAGTTAGATTTAAGTAGTTCTAAGTTCTGGGGGACTGCTGACATCAGAAGTTGAGTCCCATAGTGCTCAGAGACATTTGAACCATTTTTTGATTCACCAACTAACCGTGTCGCTTCGGTTATACGGAAGGGTCGTCAAGTGTTAATTATCTGCTTGGAAAATCAAGTTGTAATTTTTTTTTATTTAGACGTACGTGCAAGCATTCCTGGCGCACACTGAAATTCCCACACTACAATGCTGTAGCACGTCGCCAGAGTCACGAAAACGAAATTAAGGGGTCGAATATCAGGTTCTACTGACCATATAGATAAGGGGTGCAGTGTTTTGGATAGCCCTTGGCCTAGCGAAAATTTGTATACCTAACGGAAGAACGGGTATACTGTAGCTATCCTACAGGACAGAGTCAAAATTAAATATTAGATTACACTCTCCCTCCAGCCCACGCAAACTGAGCAAATCGGTTGATTCTTCTGTATTAAATGTCTTCTATGGTGGACCTCAGATGGCTTAGAAAGTACTACTTGTTAATGGGCAGTTCCTGAAGGAAGAAAACAATGATTTCTGATACTAAAAGTACGAATTGAGGGGACGGTCATGTCTATAATTTCTATTTATGGGGCGGGCCGGGGTGGCCATGCGGTTCTAGGCGCTACATTCTGGAACCGCGTGACCGCTACGATCGCAGGTTCGAATCCTGCCTCGGGCATGGATGTGTGTGATGTCCTTAGGTTAGTTAGGTTTAAGTAGTTCTAAGTTCTAGGGGACTGATGACGTTAGAAGTTAAGTCCCATAGTGCTCAGAGCCATTTGAACCATTTCTATTTATGGAAAAATGTCGAAATTTGTACCGTATATTCTTAAGATGACGTTCTCCGGGAACACTGAAATTTTCTTCGAAATATTAGCGGTTACCGAGTCCAGAAGTTCAAAATTACAGTACTTATGAAGGTAAAATATGCAAGTAATATCTGGTCCGACATGTAAACGTAGTTGTTACTGATATACTGCAGACAAGGCAAGGGTTGTAGGACCATCGAAAGAGTTCTGGGGTCACCCTGCAATTTTTTAGTTAGTATTTTTTCACCAATAAAACGTGGCACGCAGGCTCATCAAGCCTATACAAATATGCCAAAAACGGTACTGCAGTAAAAATAATGGGCTAAAAAGCGTCTTAACATTACTGAAAATAACATAAAATTACTCCCAAAAATTATTTGAAACTAGATTCAGTAAAATTTTTCTAATGTCATGAATTGCAAACGATGAGCATATTATCCAGAAAAAGTGTGAAGCAAAAGACTTTCTTGATGTCAATTCCATTGGGAACCGTGCGCACCACGACCGTATTATTGCCAATATATTTTTTTGGATAAATGACAGCATCGGTTGAAATCCTTTATTTACAGATCGATGTCGGTCACTGTTCGACCATCTTCAGTGCAAATTATTCGACCGTTGTAGGTCCATATCACAACTGCACAAAATTTTGTATGAGGTGTAGCATGTACTTTGATGATTACGTCCAAAAAATATCTTCACTTCTACTGCGTACAATAATTTTTAAATTTATAGAAGAGCCTATATTGTAACCTTATCAATTAATCTTAGCTTTTGCCGTTCCTACGTACAGTTACACAGCGTACAGTTACACAGCTCATTAAACAAGAGATAAAAGGGCGGAGCTGTCATTTGTATGCATCTGATTCATATGAGAAGGTTACCGACGGAATTGTGGCCTCTCTACGGAAATTAACAGATACTGAACGTGGAATGGTAGTTGGTGCTAGACGCTCGAGACATTTAATTTCGGGCATCCTAAGGAATCCAATATCCCACAACACACAACGTCAAGAGTATGCGGACAGTACCACATTTCATGCATCACCTCTCACCACACGCAACGCAGTGGCCGATGGCCTTCACTTAACGACCGAGAGCAACAGTGTTTACGCAGAGTTGTCAGTGCTAGCAGACAAATAACACTGCATGGAATAACTGCAGAAATCAATATGGAATGTATGACGAAAGTATCCATTAGGACGTTGTTGTTGTTGTGGTCTTCAGTCCAGAGACTGGTTTGATGCAGCTCTCCATGCTACTCTATCCTGTGCAAGCTTCTTCATCTCCCAGTACCTACTGCAACCTACATCCTTCTGAATCTGCTTAGTGTATTCATCTCTTGGTCTCCCTCTACGATTTTTACCCTCCACGCTGCCCTCCAATACGAAATTGGTGATCCCTTGATGCCTCAGAGTATGCCCCACCTACCGATCCCTTCTCCTAGTCAAGTTGTGCCACAAATTTCTCTTCTCTCCAGTTCTATTCAATACCTCCTCATTAGTTATGTGATCTACCCATCTAATCTTCAGGATTCTTCTGTAGCACCACATTTCTAAAGCTTCTGTTCTCTTCTTGTCCAAACTATTCATCGTCCACGTTCCACTTCCATACATGGCTACACTCCATACAAATACTTTCAGAAACGACTTCCTGAAACTTAAATCTATACCCGATGTTAACAAATTTCTCTTGTTCAGAAAAGCTTACCTTGCCATTGCCAGTCTACATTTTGTATCCTCTCTACTTCGACCATCATCAGTTATTTTGCTCCCCAAATAGCAAAACACGTTTACTACTTTAAGCGTCTCATTTCCTAATCTTATTCCCGCAGCATCACCCGATATCCATTAGGATAGTGTGGCTAAATGTGGCGCTAATGGAGTAAGGCAGCAGACAAGGCGACGCGAGTGCCTTCCCTAACAGCACATCACCTGCAGCACCACTCGTGCGCTCGTCACCTTAGCGAAAAAAATTCAAATGGCTCTGAGCACTATGGGACTTAACTTCTGAGGTCATCAGTCCCCTAGAACTTAGAACTACTTAAACCTAACTAACCTACGGACATCACACACATCCATGCCCGAGGCAGGATTCGAACCTGTGACCGTAGCTGTCTCGCGGTTCCAGACTGTAGCGCCTAGAACCGCCCGGCCACCCCGGCCGGCTGTCACCTTAGCGGTTAGAAACTAGACGACTGGAAAACCGCGGCCTGGTCAGATGAGTCCCGGTCTCAGTTGTTTATAGCAGATGGTAGGGTTCGAGTGTGGCGCAGGCCCCACGGAGCCTTGCACCCAATTTGTCAACAAGGCCCTATGCAAGCTGGTGGTGGCTCAATGACGGTGTGGGATGAGTTATGAGTGTACGTGAACCGGCGGTGGACTGGAAATGTTTATGTTCGGCTGCTTGGAGACTATTTGCTGACATTTATGGGCTTCATGTTCCCAAAAATAATGTCATATCACCGGGCCACAGTTGTTCGCGACTGGTTTATAGAACATTCTGGACAATTCAAGCGAATGATTTGGCCACCTAGATCACCCGATGTGAATCCTATCGAACATTTATGGGTCAAAATCTAGAGGTCAGTTCGTGCACAAAATCCTGCACCAGCAAGACTTAAGCAATTACTGATGGCTTTAGATGCAGCATGGCTGGACTGTTTCTGCGTGGGATTTCCAGCGACTTGTTCAGTCCATGTCACACGATCTGCAGCACTATGCGTGGCACAAAGAGTCCGACACGGTATTAGAAGGTATGCCACAACTTTTCTCACCTCGCTGTGGGTCTAATCACGGTTCACACTTTGTTAGCCACATGTGTCTGAATACAGCTTCCAGCCACGTGGTGTAGAAAGGGCTGCTATCCCATGGTGTTATCTAATGTTACATTTGCTCAACCAGTTGCAAGCAGCAGAAAATATGTTTTTGTCAATGACTGAAAACAGCTTCCAGAATCGTAACTGAATGATACAATTAGCGTCAGCTAATTGTTGTGAAAGTCAGACACCAGACTGATTTTTGGGAACTATTTTTCAAATAATCGACTCTCTATGGCTTGAGGTGAGTACTTTAATGTCTAAACGATCACAGCCGACAACATTGTCAGTCCTTATTCGTTCCGCGCTCGTTCATTGACACCAATAACCGTGACGTCAACTAGACAAACTACTTTCAAATCTTACCATACTTCTTCCAAAGGATCGCGAACGAAGTGTTGTTACTCTACATAGGTCGCTCTTTAAACACTGTGATGAACTGCTCACATCTTCGTGATTCTTTGAACGTTTTTAATTCAATGCTTTCGTAACAAATGTTATCGGATCATTATATGTCCTATAAGTAACTCTTTAGTGCTCTATGGCGGCCCCTTTCTGACAAACGTATCGCCACGTTTATTTGACAACCTTTATGGTGTCCTTTCGCTACTGCTTCAAGTAAATCGATAGCTGTGGCGGTTTATTCCTGACATTTTCTTCGAAGCCCAACGGTGATGGCGCCCGCTTTGACCTTGCTGCCCTTTGTCTCAGTGACAACGCTGAAGCACCGACAATTTCCGTCCGCTTGTAGGCATGGAAAGGACACTTTTCATTGTAAGCACTTCTAATTTATAAACGATATTCAAACTTTTAAAGAACCACCGTCTGTCTCATGTACGATGACGAGCGCATTTACTTGCTTACCTTGTTTTTGCTGTTAGGGAGTGTGTCGAATGTAAGCTATATGTTAGTAGGTATTTACTATATTTAGTGACTAATATAGAGAGTTTCACTATATTATGTATCAAACAGTCCTTGGGTTTCCCCACTCACCCCTATCACACGAAATTAATTACTTGCTTGGTTTGGGGGGGGGGGGCGGTGGCGGGAACTGTCATGATTCACATTTTCGCTACGCACTTATTGGTAGGTATGGTTGAATTTGGTCCGTTGTGTAATATGATAGTATGCTTGCGTCATCAGCTAATACTCCAGTTACTGACAGTCTTTCAAGGTTAAGAAGAGGCCAGCACCAAGCGTAGGACTATAAAGTCTATCTTTTGGTTTTTTCCAGATCTGAGTCTTGTTTTGCTGGTGTGTTACAGTATGACCCTCTGACCATCTCCTTTATGTGATGAAGATAAGCCCCCATCTATGCGGCAGGGAATCATTAACTTCACAATATATGATTTATTGTAATTCCGAAAACAGACACAATGGACATAATCTAACGTATCTGTTTTGTGTCCATAAAGACTGTAAAATGTATTCTGACAGATTAGTGGAACGGCCGTTGGTACAGATCGGTGGGTAGTACCGGCCACTTGGTGTAACTCGGGTTTGCCGCGAAGTAGTCGACGCACCCAGTGCTTGGAGTAAAGCGCAGACATCACTCCAGTATATCCTAGAACATGCGTGATGTAGCTATTCATTTTGTGTCACAAATGTTATTCGTTTTTGAGTGTCGAAGAAGGTGAACGATGCGATTTTGATCATACAATGTAAGCTTTCACGGCCGGTATTGTCTCCACTTAAAACTTCCGGGCTGATAGGCCGTGGTCTAAGTATAAAACTCTCCCCTGACGTTTCGTCTCCGACTGCGGGAGACATCATCGGAGGTAAAGCGGCGAACTGCGCTTCCTCGAGTTCTCTTCGCAGTTCGCCGCTTTACCTCCGAGGATGTCTCCCGCAGTCGGAGACGAAACGTCAGGGGAGAGTTTTATACTTAGACCACGGCCTATCAGCCCGGACGTTTTAAGTGAAGATGCGATTTTCTGGGTAACTTCGTACTTCATACGCTACGAAGTAATGTTATGATACAAGTATTAATGTTCAGTATAAGCGATGTAATGTAAACTGTATGAAATAATAAAATTCTGCTCACTCAGTCCGGTTTCGGTTTCTACCACGTAGTAATGTGCAGTGTCGTTCGGGTAGTGTGAGTCATACCAAAACCGGGTGGAAAATCGTACTTTTTGTTTGTCTTCAGGGCATTATGCGGCGTTGAATAAGAAGCGTGCTGGTGAGAATCGAGGGGAGTGGTCCAAGACAGCAATAAAGCAAGCGGTTTCAAGTGTTCCGGAACGCGAAATGACGAAAAAAACTGCTGTCGATCGCTTTAATGTCCCTAGAAATTCACTGCAAAGGGATTAAACTCAGAGTAGTCACTATGACATCACAGATGGGATTTCCCAAAACAGTACCTGTTCTTAGTTAGGTGAACGGCGGCTGGTTGGGTCACTTAAGATAACTGCTACAAAACTTTTGTTGTTATTCAAAAATGATTCAAATGGCTCTGAGCCTTATGGGACTAACTTCTGAGGTCATCAGTCCCCTAGAACTTAGAACTACTTAAACCTAACTAACCTAAGGACATCACACACATCCATGCCCGAGGCAGGATTCGGACCTGCGACCGTAGCGGTCGCGCGGTTCCGGACTGTAGCGCCTAGAACCGCTCGGCCACTCTGGCCGGCTTTTGTTGTTATTATAATAAGGTATAACTCTATAAAACCGAAACTTGAACATTTCTTTTCATGTAAATGGTGAAAAAAATTATAACCAAAAGACATACAGCAATAATAGGTATAAATATGTTTACATACGAAAAGTAGAAGATAATTTAAAAAAACTGTTGGTTAAAGGTCTTTCAATCTGTTGTCAAATGGAGCTGACAAGATGCGTTAAACATACGAATTACAGGCTTTATGTCCTAGATGCTTATTCATAAAATTCTGATAGAAATATTTACCTGTGAGTCATCGGTTGATAACCAAAAGGATAGTGCCGTGTAAATCAGATATCTACGGACAAAAGTTATCAAATATCGGCTTCTTTTATGGTTACGCAGAGACTGGATTCCTCCCAGTTTACGTCGGTCAAAGGGTCGGAAGATGGTGTAATGGATCACCGGAACTCGTAGCGTAACTAAATTACACTCATAACTGACGGCGGCAGGTGTTTTAATTTTCATTTCTATCGTTCTCAGTTGCTCTGTGAAATGTATTTTCTGCTGAGGGTAAAGCAGTTGAAAGAATTCATTCAACACGAGAATTACGACTATTGTGTAAGGGATAACCAGGACCTTGGAATTTATACACGCAATTATATTTACTCATCTTTGGTATTTGTAGTTAAAAATAATAAAGCTGTTTTAGAGAGACTGAGATTTACGCAAACACAATGTAAGATATAAAAACGGTTTTCCTATTGACTTTATCCCTTTGTCTATAGTGGATTTTGTATTCTGGTGAGAAACGTATTAACAATCTGATCGCATGCAAAGTTAGAGCTTGCTAATTTCCGCAATTTAAAAATAAAAACAGTTCGAGTCGGATTAGTGGATCAAAATTTCTTCTTACCTACATGTGCACTCATAATCCACCGTAAAGTAGTATTTTTTTCTGGAAAGAACGTAGTCAAATGGCTGGCAAATTTCTTTTCGAACATTTTGACTACAAACCATCTCCCTAGAGAATTCAAAAAGGCAAGAATAATAGCTTTGCTGAAACCAGGGAAACCAGCAGACCAACTGCTAAGCTACAGACCAATAGCACTTCTTAGCTGTACATACAAACTTCTCGAACGACTTGTCCATAATCGAATTAGCGGCATTATTATGGAGAACTTACCTATAGAACAGGCAGGCTTCAGACCTGGCCGTAGTTGCTGTGACCAAGTTCTGGCATTAACATCCTAACTAGAGGCTGGCTTTCAACAGAAATTGAAAACAAATGCTGTATTTCTAGACTTAACATCTGCATATGATACTGTTTGGAGAGATGGAATAATTTACAAACTCTTAAGAGTGATTCCTTGCCAGATTCTAACATCCTTAATACATAATATGCTGAGTAACAGAACCTTACAGGTCACCCTAAACGGAAAGACAAGCAAAACAAAACTTATTAACAACGGGCTTCCGCAAGGCTCCGTATTGGCCCCTCTTCTGTTTAACCTCTATATAGCAGATCTCCCAAACACAAAGTCAAGAAAATTTTGCTATGCGGATGACATAGCACTGGCTACCAGAGACAAGTATTTCTTCAATACAGAGGAAGTCCTTAATAATGGCGAAATGCTATACAATTATTTCAAGAAATGGAGACTCAAGCCAAACCCTAACAAAACTGAAGTATCTACATTCCATCTTAAAAACAAAATGGCAAATGAAATTATTAACATAAAACTCGGAAACACCAACCTCAAACATAATAAGTTTCCAAAGTACTTAGGTATAACATTGGATCGCACTCTTTCTTACCGAAAACATCTGGAGAACACCACTGCAAAAATTGGAACACGGAATAACATCATCCAAAAACTTAGCGGTACTACTTGGGGAGCTAACGCAAAAACATTACGCACCTCATCTATCGCCTTAGTGTTCTCTGTGGCTGAGTATTGCGCTCCAGTCTGGATTAATAGCTGTCACACCAAACTTATTGACAGGCAATTAAATAACACAATGAGGTTGATTTCTGGAACTGTTAAATCAACGCCCACGTACTGGTTACCGGTGCTATGTAATATCCTGCCCCCGGACCTGCGTAGAAAAGCGGCCCTACTGCACGAATTCAGAAAGATTGAGACAAAACCAGAACCACCAATTAAAGAAGAATTCTCACAACTGCGACACACTCGATTGAAATCAAGAAAGCCACCCATACGCACAGCTGAGCAGCTTCAAAATAATAACTATGACCACATGAAACTATGGAGAGTAGATTGGAACCAAAAGACAAATGACCAACTACAGACCTGGTTTGAGAGCTATAACTGCAACATCTCTGGAATGGAACTAACACGGAAAACATGGTCTGCATTAAATCGAATACGTACTGGACATGGCAGGTGTGCGGATTCACTACACAAATGGGGAAGAGCGGTGTCACCAGAATGCGACTGCGGTGCCCCTAGACAGACGATCCAACACATTCATGGTGAATGCTCCTTGCGAGCATATGCAGGGAACTGGTCCGACTTCCTGGAGGCATCCCCTTCGGCGCTAGAATGGATCTCAAACCTCGATATAACCTTTTAACTGACCAATATAAACATAAATTATATTTATGATTGTTATAAGATTTTAATGTCTAACACTTGATGTATTAATGTTGCATGTATAGCCATACGCTAAATAAATAATTTCTAACAGTATAGAGATAAATCTTATTTTTGTCAGTTATAAACGAAATAATGTAAAAATTGCATAAATAAACTGCAGATACTTATCACAACAAAATAATCCGCTGTCTGTTTGAAACTAGCGACTTTCCTACGGCTTGAGTACCTGATTCTCGTGAGGGTTACAGTTCATTTTGTATATTTAGTGTCTAAACCGAACTGAAGTTACATCTTGATTTCACTGGACCTCTTGTGATAACTTTTTAAAATTTATCCTCCAGTCTTTGTTTTTTCTATTCAGATGTACCTGATGATGCAACTTTATTCTTGCGAAGCAGGTTGTACTAATAAATGATTAATCAACAGCCATGTTTAAAATCTTATGATCAATCAACAGCTGCTGCGGTTTAATTTAACAAGAGTGCATCCCTACAGCTGTGGTTGCTCACACAACGAAGTGTGTTGCTAGACTTTAGTGTGTTCCTCTACAGCATTTTTCCAATCTTTGCAGACGTTGATGGGTCAGTACCTGATTTGGTAACTAATTATACTAAATATCGTTTCAAAAGTCACAATTATATTAGCTACAGACGCATTCAGATCTACAAGATAGATACAGTTCTACACATTATGCCTCACCAGGTGAAATATCGTCTATGTAAAAATGTCCACAGCAAAATAAAATTAAAGAAAGAAATTTCCAGTGCACTATTTAACGGAGAATGAGTGTGTGTGTGTGTGTGTGTGTGTGTGTGTGTGTGTGTGTGTGTGTGTGAGCGCGCGCGCGCGCGCGCGCGCGCGTGTGTATTGGATGAGCATTTTAGTGATTGACAGAGATTCTACCAGTTACCTGTGGCTTCTAACTTCGTTATTGCTGCTGAAAAATGTGCGAATTTTGAAGTAAATCAGGTATTGCTTCTAATTTGTTTTCTTGAATGCAGTTCCGTGTCTTTAATGCAAGCTGCATTAGTAGGTTCTCAGGTGTCTACCACCCAAAATCGACAAGAAAAAATAAAAATAGTTCGCAGTAACTTAAGGTATCAATAAATTTGCTCTTATCGACTTCGTCAAAATTATCACAGTAAAAGATGTCAGCACTGATCCACGTACGGCATTTAGTTAAAATAGGATATGGTGGGATGTATGTCTCTGAACGCGGCAAAACGAACATGTGCCTTCAAGAATACATTAGATAAGACTTAATTACAACATATGACTTAATTAATGTCGTAAGAATTATTATCAATGATTTGTATGCTGCGCGTTTCCTTATCTTGTATATAGAGGATATCAGCGTATTCACATTGTCATATTATAGACAATGTTTCAGCTACCCGACGTAGCGCATGAGCTGAACATGTTACGTTCTTTAGATTGGGATAAAATATTTCAGCTGCTTTCCCGACCTTCATGTCTACTCTCAGGAGAGTCCCTGGAGGGCCATAACACTTCCTGTAGGAGCACTATTGCACATCCATAACACGCACCTTCCTCTCCCTGTGTGATGGTTACTAGAGGGTACAGGCAGCCTCAAATTATACGCTGAATAATTTGAAGGTGAATGGATGAATGAGTTTTGGTGCGGCAGCATCACTTAATAACAGTTTGATCTTTTATTACTAAAATTTATTGGCACAAAGTATATCGAATTTGACCGATATCTATCCAATTGGAACTAGGGCGTCTGAACTCACTAAAAAGTTAACAGACTAGCGAAATTAATCATAATATGCACTTTTGGCATAATCCACACGAAAAATCAGTAAAAGGTGTTATCAGGCAAGTTATTGCAATATATGCACTGAGGCCAGAAAAATAATATATTATGCATTATAAATGTCTGAAGTCGTGTAGCTACGAGAGTCACTCCAAAAGAAATGCACACTATTTTCTTCTTTAAATCCATCTTTTATTCTACATGTTTGAAAGTTTTACAGTGTGTAGATACATCCTTTAGGAACAATATTTTCATTTCTCCACATAATTTCCATCCCTCTCAACTGTCTTACGCCATCTTGGAATCACGCCTGTATACCCGCACGGTAAAATTCTGGACCAACCTGTTGGAGCCACTGTTTGGCAGCGTGCACAAGGGAGTCATCATCTTCAAACCTTGTTCCACAAAGAGAGTCTTTCAGTTTCCCAAAGAGATGATAGTCACATGGAGCCAGGTAAGGACTGTAAGGCGGGTGTTTCAGTGTTGTCCATCCGAGTTTTGTGATCGCTTCCATGGGTTTTTGACTGACATGTGGCCGTGCATTGTCGTGCAACAGCGAAACATCCTGCTTTTGCCGGTGTGGTCGAACACGACTCAGTTGAGCTTGAAATTTTTTCAGTGTCGTCACATATGTATCAGAATTTATGGTGGCTCCACTTGGCATGATGTCCACAAGCAAGAGTCCTTCGGAATTTAAAATCACCGTAGCCATAAATTTTCCAGCAGAAGGAGTGGTTTTGAGTTTTCTTTTCTTGGGTGAATTTGCATGATGCCACTCCATTGACTGCCTCTTCGTCTGTGGTGCCATGTTTCAACTGTCACAATTCTTCCAAGGAATTCATCTCCACCATTCTCGTATTGTTCCAAAAGTTCGCTGCATACCGTTTTTCTTGTTTCTTTGTGAGCCACTGTCAACATCCTGGGAACGCACCTGGCGCAAACCTTTTTTAACGCCAACACTTTCAGTATTCTGCAAACGCCTCCTTCCCCTATCCCAACGTAGCGTGACAATTCGTTCACTGTGATGCGTCTGTCAGCAGACACCAATTCGTTAACTCTCTCCACATTGTTTGTTGTGTGTGCAGTAGGAGGCCTGCCACTGCGAGGACAATCCTCAATATTGCCGTGCCCGCATTCATCACGGAACCTGCTTGTCCACCGACTAACTGTACTGCGATCGACAGCAGCATTTCCGTACACCTTCTTCAACCTCTTGTGGATGTTTCCCACTTTCTCGTTTTCACAGCACAGGAATTCTATGACAGCACGTTGCTTCTGACGAACGTCAAGTGTAGCAGCCATCTTGAAGACATGCTGCGATGGCGCCACTCACGGGAACAGGTTGAACTAAGTTTGAAAACAAGCGGTTGTATCTACACACTGTAAAACTTTCACACATGCAGAATTAAAACTGTATTTTTGGAAAAATAGTGTGCATTTCTTTTGGAGTGACCCTCGTATATCCATGAAATCTTCGAAAATTGCATTTAATCCCCAGATGGCCAAAATATGCAGACATGAATGTAACATGAAACTGCATGGAAATCCGTACTGCACTTATAGGGATTCCATAGCAGCATCTTTACTACATATGCATCCGTAGAAACTCCCTATCTACAATGATATTCACTTTTTTTTAGACGACGTTAAATAGAAGTCTTTTCGTGCAAGGTGGGTACTCAGTGAACCTGCCGCGACAGCAAAACATCAAGCGTGTGCCCTTTGTCGTCGAGGATGGAGTGTTTTCTGCCGCTGAGGGACAAATTTCGTGATAGGAGCGACGTCGGTATAAAAGTTGATGTAGCTGGCGGCCTGGCGGGTTACGGCAGCCAGAGGCGAGCGGCCATGATTCCAGTAGCGCTCCCGGAAGAGTCCCTGGAGAGCCATCACACTTCCGGCAGCGGCGCTGCTGCAGATCCGTATCACGCACTTGCCTCTCTTCTGTGCTGGTCACTAGAGCGTAAAGGCTGCCTCAAACGATGCGCTGAATATTTTGACGCAAGTGGGTAAATGAGTTTTGGTAGTAAAACATAGGAATCACAGTAATTTCTTTCCTTGTGAACTACAACACTTATAATGAAATTTATTCGTCAATTGCGAATACTTTGACATCAACTGTATCGGTCTATAAGTACTACTTATTGGTGACATACCGGGTAATTGTAATTAAAGTGCAGCTACTCACAGACGTCTAGTGAGGGCTGTAATTACTGTATGGCAGCGAAACCTGGTAAATATTCTAATGCATTAATATGGAACCGATTCTGGCTGAAAAAAAGAAAAATTAGTTGAAATCTGGCCCTGTGTTGCTCGTCGCCGTCTCCGATGGTCATATTTAAGGAACTCTGTTAGCAGCAGTTAGTAATAACATCACCATTATGCCTTTTTTACTTATTTGACCTTTCTCCACCCACGTCATGTTCCTATCACTTTACATATGGAAGTATTTCTATACGTTTTTCTTCCATTCACAGCACCAGATTTGCACCTTTCTGGGCCCCTGTGAGTAGCTGAACCTTAATTATAACCACCTGATATGAAAATTTGTTCCCGACAGGAATTCCAACCCGGATTTCCCGCATGTCACGATCTGTCGCCTTAACCATATCCGTATGCTTGCGTGCTTCCCACACCGACCCAAACCTGCATATGCCACACTTTCTACACCCCTATTGCTCACAACAATACTTGGATTCCCGCAACAGGCTTAATGAGTCAAACGTCCAACGTGTTTGCATGAGCGCATTTATGAATGACAGTCATTGATGACGATCTACAACTGTATTAATAGGAACAGACATTGTAAAATAAGTATTACAAACCTACACGAGCAAAGCGACTGTAATAATAAAACCGTTGGACACGTTTGTCTCGTCAAACCTGTTGCGGGAATCCAAGTAATGTCGTGAGCAGTGGGGACAAGGTAATGTGGCATATGTAGATTTGGGTCGATCTAGGAAGCGTGCATGGATAGCCGAAATCGTTAAGGGGAGGTTTACTATCTTTGGCCCGAAATAAGCATGTTCTTTGAGAATTTTTTTCTCGGGATGTGTTATAGATATCAATGTCAAATTTGGTCAAAATGTTTATTGATATTTCCTATACAAACTGGAATTTTTTGACCGGAAATGTCGAATAGTAAAGGCGGAAGTGCCGTCGGAACGAAACAGAATTTCGATGTAGACCTCCACGAGCGGTATTTCACAGGTCAGCCGGATCGTCTGAAATCAAAATTGAGTTGACGTTAGCGAAGTATATAAGATTCTTGAGAAGTTGTACCTTAAGTTATTTGGACCACAGAAAACAAAATGGAGGCCATTTAAAGAAAAATAGGGGTTTTTCATCGATTTTTCGACTTCGTCGGCCAAGTAAAAATATTTATAGTTGGTGGATCGGAATAAAAGTGGTACAACTACTAGACAATTTAGTTAGCTTTGTCGCAAACAAAGAATCATGCCAGTCCGTTCAGTAGATTTGAAGTTACCATACCGCGCGATTAAAAGAAAGTCATTTCGAGAAAAACTTTGAAGATTTGACTACATATAAATGCATTATTATGCAACGTACGTACAATCTGCTGTTCCTGGCCCATAAACTAGTCCTTCGTCTTGCTCTAAGAGGGCGCTCTGCTCGATCTGGGCCACCCTGCGCTGCTCCAGAGCCGCTCGTACGGCTGGTGACAAGCGGTTTTCGGCCGCTTGAATCCGGTGGATGTCCGAATACTTGGCGAACTGCGTCGAGTAGAATCCCAGGGTGACGTCCATCATTGTCATGGTCTTCAGAATTGCTGAATACCCTTCGTTGAAGCTGCTCACTGACATTAAAGTCGCAATCTCCACAGCCTTCGCACCAGAATGCAAATGCTTGGGGGCTAACTTTCAAACACATGCGTTCAAGCTTTCATTTGAATTTTGTGTGTTTCCTCCCAAGCACCGGTACAATTACTCGTTCTCCGAAAGAAAAAATCTGGTGCGTGAAAAAGGCCGATTTCAGGCAGGTGCATTTTTTTGTTCAACCGCGAATAACGAACATTTCCTTTCTGTATTTTTAAAAACCGTTTCAGGGATGGATTCTAAACACTTTTATGGATCCAAAAATTCAATTTAAAAAAATAGATTTTTTGAACCAAAAGGTAGTAAACCTCCCCTTAAGGCGACCGCTAGCGATAAGAGGGAAATGTTGGCTCTAGTGCTGCCATGGCAGAAATATTCATTCCACCAGTAGATAGTGTACCTATACATAATACGGCTGATGTCAAAGTACACGCAGTTGGGAAATAAAGTTCATAATATTAAGATGACTCCAGACGATCACCAGTCAGTCCAACTGACGAATTTGCAGGCTACGTGAGTGTTTTGGTTTCTGATGACTGCTCAGGCAACAGTGACATTCCAAGTGCGAATCTTGGGTTTTTGTTGCACGCAGTCTTAATTACCGAATTTATCGTTTAAATAAATACGAAACGCTTTGTTCCATTACATTGAAAATCATAATTACACATCTAAACTGTGACTTCCTCCCAATTTGAGGGAATTTCATTGAAATCGAGTTTTTATGACCGAGATACTCGATATACATCCTTGATTACGTGCCTCGTGTTAAATGCAACTGCTACCTGAGTGTAGAGTTTGAGGGTTCTTTGAATGTGTTCCGGTTAATCTAGCCTTCATTAAATCTACTGAGATTTGGTGACTCTGCTACTTAAACCTAGGAAAGATGAATTCCATTGCACTTAACGTTGAAAGTAACTTTTTGACTGTAGTCAATATTCTATTGAATGCTGTGTCTAATAAAAGCTGTTTACAGCTGTCAAAGAGAAGGCTTACGCCTCATATTTTAATTGATTGATGTCCCCTTCAAAATGAATTGCTTCTTCACTGAAATTAAACACCAGTGACATTTGTTCTGTTAATACGTCGATTATTCAAGAGAATGAAGCTGAGAATTCAGTCCGGAACCGCGGGACTGCTACGGTCGCAGGTTCGAATCCTGCCTCGGGCATGGATGTGTGTGCTGTCCTTAGGTTAGTTAGGTTTAAGTAGATCTAAGTTCTAGGGGACTGATGACCTCATAAGTTAAGTCCCATAGTGTTCAGAGTCATTTGAACCATTTGAAGCTGAGAAAACTCGCCACCAGAGTCAGCTTCGTAGTGCCACAAACGCTTCTGCAAACATCACTAAAACGTCTACTGGTACGGCAGCAGTCTACCATGAAGACATTCAGAATACCGGTATGTGATTTATAAGGGGCGAAGCTGTAGTGGTGAAAAATTACCAAGGTCTGTGGCGAAGATCTCTGTTAAATACTAAACCTCTCTGCAGTGCTTCGCTCACATTGTTGTCGATGATTCGGAAATCAGAAAGCGACATTTACATACGTAACCGTTTGGCTCTATTGAAGAGAAACAGGCAGTGTACCACAATGGTATTTCATCCGGTACTTCCGAAGCTATTCAACTCAGCAAGATGCTGCTAAAATAAAAAGATCTGGAAATACGGCTACCTAGACTCATGAGGCTAACTGAGAAGCTGTTTGAGAATTCCAGCAGCGGAAACGGAAGTAGCGTCAGACCTAAAGGCTTGCGACAGGCTGAGACCAACACTGTATTTTACTTGCAAGCGTGGCCAACCTAATGGATATATCCTAGGATTAAGTCCTCTGGCAGATTATAATAGAGGAAAGTTACTTGCACAAAAACTGCTGCTTTTGGTAGTAACATTCCATGAAGCCTGCTACATAGAGTTGTAAAACTACCGTAGGCTACCACTGACTACCATAAGGAAGCGTATACTAAGGTAGTTTTCCTAGTAGCTTTGGTCACTTAAGGTCGTACCAGCGTTACCTGTATGTTGGATGTGTTACATACCTGTCAGGAGTTACCTCACAACGATCGCTTTCTTCATATGCGATATGTGTCTTACTAGACCAACTAAAAACCGGAAGTGATGAACTTTCCAGAAACAGGATATATAATGGATCGGGTAACGTACAGTACATTTTTGTTCTACATAGTTATCTCCCTACCTGTTACTTAAGAATAAACAGTATTTAGAGCACAATTCAAATGGACAGAATTTTATTGTTAATTTGTGACGTGAACAGAGGTGTCTGGTAGTAAAAATAAAGAAAACAATGTACATTTATAAAATAGAGAACGCAATTTCCAAAAGAAAAGGGTAAAATAAACAAGAAATCCTAAAAGAAAATTATGTCAAACATCGCTTCAATAGTTCGTCGAACTTATATTAAGCATGTATCTATCATTCATAAACACCACTCGCATTTATTAATAGTAAAAGGAAACTCTTGCTTTTGATCATGATCAATAACGTCCTATTGTGTGCAGAACATCTATAATCGTAAATACATATACTTTATGTTTGTGCATGTAGACTGTACTTGCATAAAAAGCAATTGCTTTGGTTACATATAAACGCAGAAACTATGAGATCAACTAGGTTTTGTTACTTATAAAACGCAATTTCTATTGTGTAAGGATATAAAATACACAATGGAGAAACACTGAATGATATGCGGTTCGAATTATGTGCAAAACAACCAAGTCCTTGGCTCCAATTTCGTCTCTTGTACATTCATTTACGTTGTTTCCCTACCAGTTCTACCAATACTAACCTTAATCCTACCATTTACTACGTCGTTTACGTACTGTACCAAACATACCGAATTGTAGTTCTGGTAGAGCGCAACCGTACTTCTAACGAGAAAACCTGTCAGATTTACCGCAGGTATTATATCTACAATATTTCACTGACTGTCACTGATTCAAATAGATTAAACATGTGACAAATGCGAGAAGCTGTAGGATACACTTCATTATAGCGCGTTATAAAACCAAAGTGAGAAACAAATACAAATTTAATTTTGCTTAAGTGAAAAATTAGTTCTGGAAAGAAAACACCATGGTGCATCAACTGGCCCACACAGAAAGAAATTATAGCTGTTGTTGTGGTTTTCAGTCCGAAGACGGGTTTGATGTAGTTCTCTGGGCTAGTTTATCCTGTGCAAGCCTCTTCATCTCTACGTAACTGCCGCAACGCACATCCATTTGGAGCTACATTCTTGTTGAAGCCATGGTCTCCTTCTACAATTTTTAGGCCCCCTCCTCCCCCTTACCCATACACATTTGCCTCCATTGCTTATTGCTTGATGCTTCAGGATGTATCCTACCAACCGATCCTTCCTTTCAGTCGAGTTGCACAATGAATTTATTTTTTCAGAGCTTGACTTCATCACCTCTTCATTAGTATTTCTATGTACCCATCTAATTCTCAACATTATTTTGCAGAATCACATTTCGAAAGCTTTTAGTCTCTTCTTGTCTGAATCGCTTATTGGTCATGTTTCACTTCCATACAAGGCTACAGAAATACTCGTACTTCTTAATACTTAAACTTATATTCTGTGTTGACAAGGCCCTGCTTTTCAGAATCTATTTTCTTGTTATTCCCTTCTGCATTTTATATCCTCTCTTCTTCGGTCACCGTTAGTTATTTTTCTGCCCAAATAATGAAACTCACTGCTTACTTCTAGAATTATTTCCTGATCTACTTCTCCCAGCACCCCCTGATTTAATTCGACTCCATTCTGTTAGCTTCATTTTACTTTTTCTAAAGTTCATCTCATAACCTCTTTTGAAAACTCTATTCATAACTTTTTGGATTGATGTTGGAAGATATTCGTCACCTCCTACAAAATTACGAGGTCTATCGGTAAACGGGAAAGTTAGTATTTCAGAAAAAAATACCCAATTCGTATCGAGATATCCCCTAAAATCTTTCTTTATGAATAACAGAGATATCAAAGATTAGGACTAGCGATCGGATATGTCTCATTATGAAGCAACTGGTAACTCTATTAAATGGAAAATATATATATA
The DNA here is from genome assembly GCF_023898315.1 of Schistocerca nitens. Lineage (NCBI taxonomy): Eukaryota > Metazoa > Arthropoda > Insecta > Orthoptera > Acrididae > Schistocerca > Schistocerca nitens. The sequence continues at coordinate 257,515,557 of NC_064618.1, forward strand.
TATATATATATATATATATATATATATATATATATATATATATATATATATATATATATATATATATACGAGGGGCGTTCAGAAAGTAAGCTCCGATCGGTCGCGAAATGGAAACGGCTATGAAAATCCGATAAAGCTTTGCACAGATGTGTTGGGTAGTGTCTCTAGTATAACCCCAGTTAGCATCACGTCGCTCTTCTCATTTCTGAGCTCGCAGTGAGTGCGTAAAGATGTCTAGAAAATAGTGTCTGCCGCCAAGTACGAGGGCCTGGTGAGAAATTTCGCCTGAAGCTATGCAGCTAACATTACATAACTGTCGTGCTGTTTCTTCTTCAAGACAATTCTCGCCGCATTCTGCAGGGGCAATGAAGATGCTCCTGCATCGTTTTCAAATGGAAATGTGAGATTACCCACAATACAGTCCGCAATTGTCTCCCCCTGAGTTTCATCTCTGGTCACATGAACCGCTGTCTTTGAAGACAACATTTTGACACAGACAACGAGGCGTAGGCCAGCGTGGAGAATTGGCGGAAAGCACTGGCGGCTGCCTTCTATGATGAGGCTATTGAAAAGTTGGTACAACGCTATGACAAAAGTCTAAGTCAGAACGGCGACTACGTAGAGAAGTAGCTGAAAGGTGTAGCTAATTGTTACAAGTAAAACATTTCTGATGTTCACTGTGGTTTCAATTTGGCAATCAATCGGAGCTTACTTTCTGAACAGGCCTTGTGTATATATATATATATATATATATATATATATATATATATATATATATATATATAAAAAATCACGTTGATGTATTGCGGGGCGCTGGGAATGTTTTCTAAATTCGGATTCACTTAAAATGGCAGGACGAAGGCAGTATTGACGATATAAGTTCGTCGGCTTGCACTGCCAGTATCATTATGAATAAGCAACTCTGGGTATTAGGCCGCGTCATTGTAAACGCTAAAGCAACTGAACTGCCGTGCGGTACTCTCCAGCACTTAATCGTTCTAAAGGGGACCGCATCAAATCGGTCCAAACGTCGGCAATTTATTTCATTCGCTGTTTTATAATGACGCTACTTAATACCCCTATTACTTTATTCAATAGGACTCAAGAATTGAAAAAAACAAAGGTAAAATTAATAAGAAAACTGTTATGTTTACTCTTAGTTTATTACCATTCACTATCTGTTTCGTGATAAATTTACAAGAAAGATGTTGTGAGTAAATAGTTATAGGTTGCAGTGCATCTCCTTAAATGACCCCAAACTGAACTTCACAGTGTGTCATGAGCTATTTTATGGATGCAAAAAGTTGTGATATTAATCGAGAAATATCTATTTGAAAGGGATGCGGACCGCTATTGAAGCAATTGTGGCGATGTTGCAACGGGACGGTAAGCTGAAACCTGATAAGTATTTGTTGTAATAACTGCTCTTAATCGCATTAGAGAAATAATTGTATTCAACGTGAAGTTAATTAACATTGAATAGATTGCCACACTATTAAAATGTATTACGTGCTTAACAATTAGGTATATTTTTAGTGTGGTGATAATTTATGAAACATTGTCTACAAAGAAGCTTTCTTTCACAATTACTTTTGCACCATATTCAAGATAACATCTGCAGGTAGAAACGCACTGAAAAATATTCAGTAGTAACGGCAGCTGGATGAACAGCCATCATTAGTTGACTTGTGTGGCTCATCTGACTTGAAACAAAGTCAGTGTTCTACCAGAATATTTCATAATATTCTCCTTAAGTTTGTTTTCAAACTGTACGGCCACATTTAGAAGCCTATTCGTCATGCCTTGGAGTTTTGACCTAAGCAGGAACTAGCAGCAGACGAATCTAGATCTGTCGCTGTCCTACCATATGCTGGGAGCATAGCTTCAAAAACGTGAAGGATTTTAGAAAGATGTGACACTAGAAGTATGTTTCGTCCGCCAAGCAAGATTAGAGGTCTCCTTGCCTCGGTTAATGCTGGACTGACGAAATCTCTTGACACTGTCAGTTCCGCGTTCTCACCCTAGAAGGACCAACTGCGTCCGGCCGACCGCCGTATCATCCTCTGCCACTGAAGTGGTATGGAAGGGCATGGGTGGTCAGCACACCGTTCTCCCGGTCGTTGTCGGGTTTCTTGACGTTTCAACCTCTACTAAACTGTCGAGTAGATCGTCAATTTGCGTCACGAGCCTGCGTGCATCCCGTACAAGTTCTCCTACCAACGGAAAACTCTTGGCAGTATTGGGAATCGAACCCGGGTCCTCCGCATGAAAGTCACCCACGCTGTCGCCTCAGTTACGGAAGCGGAGTCCCATTGCCATTGTGCGGGAACGTACAATATTTGCTAAACTATTCGCACCGTTCACAACAGATCTGTTGAGGACTATCGCCAAACGCGATTACTACGACCAGAGAAATCTTCAGTGACGAACTACTATCTGACTAAAGGGCACAAAACTACGTCTGATGAGGCACAAATATTAGCCGCTGCGTCCCTCTGTTGGGCCTGTCTCTTAAACAAATCAGTGAGAAACATCCCGATTCACCATGAAGAACTAATTATATATTTTACTTTATTTAACAACCAGTTTCATTCCACAGATCGTCATGAGAAATCATAAAATATTTACAGCAGCTTGCTAAGCGAAATAAAATCAGTAGTGTCAAATAATAAAAGAAATCAATCGACCGTTAACCGAAACTGCTTGTATAAAATGAAATTTTTACCAGCAGCTCTTGGCAGAAGTATATAACATGTTTTAAATATTTACAAACTGTGAGCCAACACCTTCTTCAACATATTACACAATATGTAGAAACAGCGTATGACGGCAAATAATTTTTTTATTAAGTGACTGATTTCTATCGTAATTATCGTAAACAGATTGATGTGTCCCTTGAAGGTAATGAAAGAGGAAGGTAAAAGTTGTGACTGGCATCGTCACATAATTTAAAAACCTGACAAAATTGCTATAAACACGCGAGGCCCATGATTCAGGGCCGTCGTTAGCACATGAAAGCTCTTCTTGCACTGGGGCAACCAAAAACGAATTTTAGAAGACAGTTATTAGAGAGCATCATGGGACGAATTTTTGCAACCAAAAAAAATAGGCTTCCGTGACAGTAGTACAGAAAAAACGTAGAAAATTCAGCTTACTCCACGTCAGAGCTTTTTACCTCAAATGCTTGAGCGAAGGTATCCGCTTTGAGGAGCCAAGAGAAACATGTAGGTAGCTCTATTTCTATTCTCAATAGACAGAAACGGAAGAGTCCAGTATTGGGACTAAGTCTCTGAATTTGCTGGTGAATCGTTATTAGGCCGTTATACAACTGATAAACGGGACTCTGATAATATTCGTGCTTTGATGAAAACTGTGATGCAGAGATGGGGGAACCTGTTGAAAATTGTGAAACTGCGAATTTCGAGTCACCCTCTTGACACATCTCGGCAAGTGATTTTTGTAATAAATGTATTTGTATGCGACAAAGGTACCAAGTTACAGAAGAAAGTTGTTTACAGGGCACATTCACTCAGCAGAAAAGAATGAAACTCGTCGGTGCATAGTCCTGCCTAGCTGCCAAAGAAAGATTAGCAATATAATTTTTTTATCTTCAGATAGACAACGTCAGGACTCAGATAATAATAAAGCGTATTGTACCAGTTAATAAAATGATTAGAACTGTGTAAGTACGCAGTCTTCTTAGAACCACATACGATGCGTCTTTATTTAAAAATATGACTCAATAAATCGAAGATAGTTCACCAACGATTAGTTACTTCTTTGTATCGGCAGCGTCCCTCATAACATAGATATTGTTAACATGGAACATATCAAGACATAAGAACACTACAGAGATTAAATACTGTCTCACGTTACGCCTTTCCGCTGGTAATTTGAAGGAGCAACAGAAATGTACATTCTGCACTAAATCAAAAGAGAAACATTAATTTAATGATGAAAATGAACATTAACGCACCATCAAAAGAATAACTATGCAATCACAATATTTCTAACTTTTAATTTGTTGCCCCTGCTACCATTTCATGAATGAAGCAGTCCCAAACAACCTTACGTCTGGAAATTTGAGAAACCTGCGGTTTTGTTGAGTGAAAGTGAACGTCAAACATTAACGTGTATTGCCTCACTTGTAAATGTCGTATGTGTCGCGTTTCTTTTCACTGCTGAGAAAAGTGTCACCCATCGCAGATTAATGTACCTGGACATGGTGGACCATTCATTACGGTCAGGGTTCACATTGGAGTCGTAAGCACTACAAGATAGTACGCATCTGGACCGATGCACTTACATTTGGGAAATATTTTCCTTAATCAAATGAAACTATTTGGTTCCAGAGAAGTTCTCCAGTCCCAAACGTCTCTGATGAATACACGCAGACTGGAGTGGCGAATGAAAATTTGTACCAAGGCCATGATTCCTGCTCGCTAGGGAGATGCGCTAAACACTACGCCATCCTGCCACAGTGGTTTTGCACAATTGCACGGACTACCCTAGCACACCCTAGCTGTTCGAGTTTTGTTGGAATACCAACGGGCTGAGGTTTGACTGGGAATCTGGATCGAGGAGTGAGACATGTTAGGGTAGTTGGTGCAGTGGTGCAAAGCGACGGTGCCACGGTGGCGTAGTGGTTAGTGACTCTGCCTCGTGAACGGGAGACCCAGGTTCGTATCCCGACTTAGATATATATTTTAATTCTTCACTTCAGAATTCACAAACGCAATATTTCCCTTGTTCGGCCTGGTCGACTCAAAAACAGGCCATCCGCAAACGTAGAGAACGATTCGAACGGAATTTCAGAACAACTTGCCTTTCTATTTCGTGAAGACCAGATTAGGTCGCCAAGACCGTTTGTATCGTGAGCGCATGATATTTCTGCCGGTATCGATCCTATACGCACTAGCTTTTCCTCTGGATGTTGCTGAGCCATAGTGTGGCTGCTGACCCGCTGGAGCTCGCACGTGAACGGCCGCGGACGGCTAATATTCTGGCTAGAGTTACTAACTACCGTAGGCTACCGTACATTATCGTAAGCAGGTGTACACTACGGTAGTTTTCCTAGTAGCTGTGATCAGTTAAGATCGCAACAGCGCTACCTGTACTTTAGGTTTGTTGCATACCTACTGAGCGTTACCACATTTCGATTGTTCTTTTCACGTACTCAAGCAGTGTCATATGTTCCCTAGAAACTGGAAGTGGTGAACCGTTCAGAAACTGAGTGAAGATATATAAAGGGCTGTGTAACCTACGTAACATTTTTGTTCTGAATAGTCATCCTCTGGTCTGTTACTTAAAAATAAACTTTATTTACTGCAAAATTGGAATTGTCAATATTTAATGGAGGTTCTATTCGTAAATTGTTGATTCGTAACGTAAAACAGAGGGATGTTGTACAAAAAATAAGATTTATCATATAGCGCTTGAAAACACAATGTCCTCAAAGAAACATAAAATTGAAAAAAAAAGAAAAACCGGCAAAACGATAACACATCAAACATCGCTTCAATACTTCGTCAAGCTTATATGAAACATATTTCTGTTATTGCTAAACTACTTTAGCACTTAGTAATAACGATACGAACCTTTTGCCTTTGATCATGATGGGAAATGTTCTATTGAGTACATATCAACATTTATAATTACATAGATTTTTTTGTATTTGTGCACGTAAACTGTACTTGCATCGAAAGTAGTTGCTTTGATTACACAAAAGCGCAGAATACGTCGTCAAGAAATTTATATTTTGTAAGGAGATAAAATATACAGTGGTATAACGCTGAAAGTCCTGCGGTTCTAATTTTGTGCGAAACAAACAAACAAAGAACAAAGAGAAGTTGTTGGCTGGCAGTTTCTATCACGCACATTCATTTACGTCCCTTTCCTACCACTGCTGCCTATACTACAGGTAGTCCTACCATGTACAACGTCATTTATGCAGTCGGCGGCCAGTTTTGACTGAGGGCATCTTCCCCGCTCCGCGTTGGTCGAAAGTTACTGGAAGGCAGCGGCCGCGCTCGTGAAGGGTTTTCGGTGACATCGCACTAGTTGGGAATTTGCGTCTGCTCTACCCGACAGCGAAGGAAGCGAGCCTGCTTGGGGCCCTGCTAACTACGCGCATTGTGGACTGGTGAGGTGCTTCATCACTGGTTCTAAATTAATGCGTCTCGGTTTCTTCTACGATTACTTAACAGTCGAGACTTTGCTACTGTCTGATATTGTGGTCCAAAGCTGCTCGTTTTGTTTCATAACTGAGCATGTATTCGCGGTTTGTAGCGACGGTTCTTTAAAGGTCGAAACCTGGTACTTATTAAGCGCCCTGGCTGCCTTGTGATGTGTCTAAAACACTGTTTTCTTTTACGTAATGTAGTATGTTACTAGTTAAGTTTTCCTTACGTTCTCAGTGTATAGAGATGCTTATTTTTAGTTTAAACACTGCTCCAGGCGCATAGTGTTAAGGTTATTAATATTTTTCTGTCTCATATATGTTATCTAGTGTCTTTCGTTTTACGCAACTAATGTTATTTAATTTGTCTTGCTGGTGCCTTATGTGCTTGTTAAATTGGCACTGACATTGGCTTCGCATACATATAAAAATATCCATAAAATTCTCTTGTATGCTGCAACACACTTATTACTTTACTAACGCTTTGTTATGAAATTTACTACTGTACGCCTCTGACAAATGTGAAACTGAATTGATGACACGACCCTTTTTAGTGATCCGTTTTGGTAATCGAGCTAGCCTCTTAAGTAATTTAGATCTGTATTACTTGTCTTCTATTTTTTTCGAATAGCGCTCCGTCTATTAAGTATTGGCTAATTGTTTATTTGATTGTGCCCACTGGGCCTTGCCTTCAAGACAGACCCTAAAGGCAACTCTGTCAGTTGTAAGGCTCTTTCAAGTGGCTGGCGGCCGTTAACTCAGTGGATGTCTTTCTTTTAAACTACTGTAAAAAAATTTCCATAGAAGTCGTAAAATTTGGTTCTAACTATAATTCTGGTTTTAGAATCAATGTTTATCTGTTCTTGTTACGCTCACTGCTGCGGTTTATGTAAAGAAAGGCTGTATTGTAAGTTCCGGCTACTTGCTTAGCGATTGTGCTAATGGATTTTTTCTTTTTACATTAGGAGGAATTTCAGACTAACCTTAAAGCAACTACGCCAACTGTAAATTGGTTATTTTGGGCACCGCACACTCTGTCTTATTCAAGTACTTAGTTTAGCTTACTGTTCCCAATATTTGCGGTCCCCTTAATATATGGAGTGCCTAGATGGTTTATTGGGACACAAGCCCTTTGATACAACTGTCAAGTGTAAATCATTGGTTTCAAGTTCTCACGTTTTTTTTTTTTAAATCTGAAAGTGTTCCTTGTATCTATTTCTATTATGGTAATGCACCTTTCTCTTTTTGAATTGGGTCTTAAGCCGTTGGTGCAGTTATAAGGAATATTTTAGTTTGCTGTGCCCTGTTATATTGTTAACTGCAACAGTTTGTAATAATTTTTGGATTTCTGATAAAACTTACCTTTAATTGGGCCTTAAACCGTTTTTTGTGGCTAAGTTTCTGATTTGGTTCTTTTGCGCCTCTATGAACAATGCCACAAGTCAATTAACTATTTAAAAGCAATTTGTCTGGTGATTCCATTTATTACTGTAAGTAATCACAGTTTCTTTGTTGTGCAAAGCACTTGTTACTTGTCCATGTGCTACTTCTTTATTTCTTGTATGACATTTCTTGTTTAATACTTGTTCTGCAAGTCATTTTAGAAACTTTAAAATATATCATTCCATTACTGTATTATCATTGTAAGGATCTTGGTTGTCTTTAATAAACTGTTGTTGAAGTACACTTTATTTTGATAATCCTAATACTTTTCCACTCCCAACCAGTTCCCTACACACTGGACTCGCATTCGGGAGAACGACTGTTCAAACTCGCCTCCGGCCATCCTGTTTTATGTTTTCCGTGATTTCCCTAAATCGCTTCAGGCAAATGGCAGGATGGTTCCTTTGAAAGGGCACGGCCGGCTTCCTTACCCATCCTTCCCTAATCCGACGGGACCGATGACCTCGCTATTTGGTCCCCTCCCCCAAATCAAGCAACCAACCAGCTCCCTTCCTTTTCACCATTATGAAGTGTGGCTCTCATGCGTCGTCAGTCTGTTCTGGCGCAGGGTGTGCATGTATCCCAGAATGAATTTTCACTCGCCAGCGGAGATTGTGCTGATTGGAAGCTTCCTGGCAGACTAAAACAGTGTGCCGGACTCAGACTCGGACGTGGTACCTTCGCCTTTCGCGGAAAAGTGCTCACCAACAGAGCTATCCAAGCGCGACTCATCTGTATTCGCATGGCAAAGTCCCGAAATCGAGTTCCGGTGCGGACCACGTTTTTAATCTGCCAGGGAGTTTCTAATCAGCGCAAACTCTGCTGCGGAGTGAAATTTCAGTCTGGAAACAATCATGTAGGTTTTCGCAACGTCTCCGCAATATCCTTTGTTCCTAGAGTACTCGCCCCGTAAGTTACCTGGGAGAAAATCTGTGAAGTTTGCAAGGCAGGAAATGAGATATTGGCGGAAGTGCATCTGTGTTGGCGAGTCGTGAGTTGTGCTTGGTTAGCTCAGTAGGTAGAACATTTGCCCACGGAAGAAAAGTTCCGTAGTTCGAGACCTGGTCCAGCAAACAGTTTTAATATACCAGGAACTTAATGATACTGAATTTATGAACAAAGTTTGAGTCAGCCGCACTTGACAACGGCCTATGAGGCACAAACTGGCAGTGTGTAGCATAAAGGAGCAACTGGTGCTCAAATCTCGTTTTGCTTCGGAGAGTACCAACATCGATCAATGAATTGTTGACTCTTTAATAGCAGATGTCCCCTTACTTCAATTGCTGCACCGCTTGCAGACTGTCTTTGAGTGACATAATTTTCTGCAAAATTTCATCATTGGTAAGTTTCATCCCTCAGCGTCCAGATTTGGAACGTCCCAATGGGCTAGAAGGTGCAGTCACAAAAGTTCTGGATTCGCTGTCTGGAATAATTCACATGGGAGTTACATTCTCCATATTCATCTCATTCGACATTATGACCCTTGCTAATGACACCATATTTGGTACGTTGATAAGCACTAAAATTTCATTCGCCTTCTTTGGAAAGTCATTATTGTATTACATCAGCCCTGCTTGGGAGGGTAGGCAATAATGCGCCTCTCTCTTAAGCGCATGTAATTAACGACGGCGTCCACAGTGAATAAAATTTTAGGCCAATGTAGAAACGTCACTGTTGGCAAAAATATAGCCTCAAGAAAACAGTGAATAACTAGTAATCATTTTGTGAAAAAAGATATGTATTTTTAAGTACGTTATAATAGAGTCATACAAAATTATAGCTCCCTCAAAGAGGGTAGATCATTAAAGAAGCACCCAAGGGTTTCAGAGGGCTCGGGACATTGCCAGAAATGAAGTGTCCTTAGAAACCTTTTGTAACAGTAACTGTACAGCACGTAATCAAAGGGACAAGACGCTCGCGGTTAGCGGCAAATGCGAATGGGCCTTACGATAATTCCTCAGCTCTTAAAGTTTTAATTAAAACTCAAGTAAACAATTTGCGCACGCATCAAAGAGAAGCCAGTACTGAAAAAAGAGAAACGCGTTTCAATTAAAAATTCACAGTGTATTTAAGCACAAGCAAAGAGCTTGAAAAGTAGCTAGTTCAATGCGGCTATACAGAAAATTAATTACTTCATCCGAATAGCGGGGCTTAATGAACTAGTTGTCAACACATATGTGAAGTACAACGATATTTTACGAAAAAGTTTCTATAATACTGGCTTATTTCGCCAAATTGACCTTGCCCTGCGGCCACGTCATGTATATTTTTTGGCGCTTAACACTGTTTTTTCTCGGACCTGAAGCATTTTAACAGGCGGTATTGGAAATCGATATGCTAGCCACTGAAGCAGGAAGGCAACGTAGTAAGTGGTGGAAAATTTTAGCCGAAATAATTTAATACTGTCGCCTATGATTTTGTTAAATCCGATACGGCGTAAGTAACTGAGTGGAGGCGCGGGCCACCCTGCTTCGTCCGGCTGGTTGGTTCAGAGGACTTAATTAGATGCCGCAGAGCCCATTTAGTATTCACTGCAGCCTAGGGCAACTCAAGTGTGTCCAATTTCGGCTTCCAGAAGGCCTAAGTGCTCCTCTCAAAAGGATGCTAAGTGATCCTTCGCAAGCTGTAGCTCTTTCGTGTCTTTCGGGGAGGCCGCACGTTACAGATCCCATTTACTTTTTCGCCTGTAAGGCAATCGTCATCACACGACTGGAGTTCTTGTCAAGCTGAAGATGTTTATGATTGAAACATTTGATGACAAATTAACCAATATATGTTGACCCAAATTATATTGAGAATACAGTGTGAAAGGCCGCATTCTACTTTTCGTACCCAGTAGCCTCCTTTTTTTTTCAAATTTTAGGACATGCTTCAGGTGTCAAGATTTGAACTGCTTAAAAATATCGTTTTGTAACTCAAAAGGAGCTCCGAACACATATTGCCACAATAAATACTATTAATCGTTAAAACTAAATGTATTGGTTGCTTCTACCATACTGATAATTATAATGGTAAACGGCGCTTCCGAACTTTTCCGTCCGGCAAACCAATAAGCGGAAAGTAAATTGTGGTCTACGTTTTTCTTTAAAGGTGCTGGGAAATGGGGAAAACTTACTGAATTTAGGAAATGCAGGTGGCACTATGAACGGTTTAACCTCTGATTTACAAAAGAAAACAACCTTCCATCTGAGGAATACGATTGCTTTTTTTTATTGCTTTTTTTTCGTTATGCAACAATTCAGTATCACCAAAATGTGCATCCTAAAACTAAGGGTTTGAATAACGATTGTGGAAAGATAAGATATTTTAAAGGATAAAGAATGTTCTTTTTCATGTCGCAATGAGAAAATTTCTTCTCCCTCTCCAGGCACTGTGGGACTTAACATCTGAGGTCATCAGTCACCCTAAGAGTTAGAACTACTTAAACCTAACTAACCTAAGGACATCACACACATCCATCGCCGAGGCAGGATTCGAATCTGCGACCGTAGCAGCAACGCGGTTCCGGACTGAAGCGCCTTGAACCTCTGGGCCACTCTTCTTGCTCTTTTAATTATTAATACCATTTTCATGTCATTTCGATATTCATGCAATATCATATGAGATGACAACATTTTCCTGTTTCAGTTACCGGTTCAAATGGCTCTGAGCACTGTGCGACTTAACTTCTGAGGTCTTCAGTCGCCTAGAACTTAGAACTAATTAAACCTAACTAACCTAAGGACATCACACACATCCATGTCCGAGGCAGGATTCGAACCTGCGACCGTAGCGGTCGCTCGGCTCCAGACTGTAGCGCCTAGAACCGCACGGCCACTCCGGCCGGCTCAGTTACCGGTAATAGAGGATAAAAATACGTAGGCCAAATCTAATCGCATTCGTGAGGCCATTTTAAGGAATTTATTACAAACTTCGTTTAGTAATTGTCAATCAAAAGATGCCATTCCATGGATATATAGGATAGACCCATTTTATGCAAAAGCTTCTTTGCATGACTACAACTATGAAGTTTCTATTGTGGTAAAGAATGACACAAAGTGCATCGTGTAAACATGAACTTAAGAGGAGTCTTAATTTTATGGATTCATTAATATGTCTGGCACTATCCATGATGTCTTGATTACAGATAAATTTCTAGGCATTGCCGCATATAACATCAGGAACAGATTTAAATAGAAATCTACAAAAAATTAATTTGTTTAGTGACGACGTACACTGTGCAAAAACAAAAACTTATCACATTTTCGAAGTTCCGTAACTGTCTCCCATGCCGACGTATAAGTCTGAAATTTGGGTCAAAGGTGTCTACAACTTTCCTCTGTATCGGCGGCAAAATCGTGGCGGCCTGTGACGTCACCATCGGGCTCTGAGTCGCTGCAAACAGCAAGATGTCGACACGTGCGAAAAAAGGTTACAACTCAGAAGTTCATGTGAGTTGTAAGGTGGCTTAATTATATCATACTGGCACCAAATTTTACCGCAATTCTGCCCTACGCCTTCGTTGACGTGTCACACGGTAGGAAGATCGTCATACCTTCCCCTTACCCACATTATACCACCTCTTATGACACCTAAGCGTGGTGGACAGAACCGCGAAACCCAGCGTTGAAACCAAACGGTTTTCATAAGGGTGACTGAGTAAAGCGTTTCAGACACACCACCGCTCAGGACAGACACCAAAACTCTCAGGAGGTGGCAGAAAAGGTGTCAAAGAAAATCACCCCTTAAGTTGGGGACATGGATTCCCACACATTTTCGCAGTCAGAAACAACGGTTCGCAATGCGATCAACGACAGGATGCGTTCTTAACAAATTTCGCCACTGTGGAAAAACTCCGTCCCCTACTCCTCCATTCCCAACCCCCTCCCTCCCAGAGGACGGCAAACCTAATGTAAAAACATCGTGGGGCTGAAATCCCATTGAACATGAGTTTTGGAGTGTAGTGTGACTAATTTTTGCTCTGGCATACGTGATGGAACCACAAGGGATCATTCAAAACCATTCGACGAAATCTGGACGTGAACCAAACGAGCAAAGGGCGTTTATGATTCTTCAGCCGTCCCTCTTGTGGTGAGATCACGGAGGGATGCAACACTGACATATGCGTGCATGGAACAGCAAGGAGGGCTATGCGTGAAGCGTTCAGTGAATTCGAAAGTAAAATTCTATGTACCGACTCGACAGAAAATCCTAGGAAGTTCTGGTCTTACATTAAATCAGTAAGTGGATCGAAACAGCATATCCAGACTCTCTGGGATGACAATGGCACTGAAACAGAGGATGACACTCGTAAAGCTGAAATACTGAACACCTTTTTCCAAAGCTGTTTCACAGAGGAAGACCGCACTGCAGTTCCCTCTCTAAACCCTCGCACGAACGAAAAAATGGCTGACATCGAAATAAGTGTCCAAGGAATAGAAAAGCAACTGAAATCACTCAACAGAAGAGAGTCCACTGGACCTGACGGGATACCAGTTCGATTCTACATAGAGTACGCGAAAGAACTTGCCCCCCTTCTAACAGCCGTGTACCGCAAGTCTCTAGAGGACCGGAAGGTTCCAAATGATTGGAAAAGAGCACAGGTAGTTCCAGTCTTCAAGAAGGGTCATCGAACAAATGCGCAAAACTATAGGCCTATATCTCTGACATTGATCTGTTGTAGAATTTTAGAACATGTTTTTTGCTCGCGTATCATGTCATTTCAGGAAACCCAGAATCTACTCTGTTGGAATCAACATAGATTCCGGAAACAGCGATCGTGTGAGACCCAACTCGCTTTATTTTTTCATGAGACCCAGAAAATATTAGATACAGGCTCCCAGGTAGATGCCATTTTCCTTGGCTTCCGGAAGGCGTTCGATACAGTTCCGCACTGTCGCCTGATAAACAGAGTAAGAGCCTACGGAATATCAGACCAGCTGTGTGGATGGATTGAAGAGCTTTAGCAAACAGAACACAGCGTGTTGTTCTCAAATGAGAGACGCCTACAGACGTTAAAATAACCTCTGGCGTGCCACAGGGGAATGTTATAGGACCATTGCTTTACACAATATATATAAATGACGTAATAGATAGTGTCGGAAGTTCCATGCGGCTTTTCGCGGATGATGCTGTAGTATGCAGAGAAGTTGCAGCATTAGAAAATTGCAGCGAAATGCAGGAAGATCTGCAGTGGATACGCACTTGGTGCAGGGAGTGCCAATTGACCCTTAACATAGACAAATGTAATGTATTGCGAATATATAGAAAGAAGGATCCTTTATTGTATGATTATATGATAGCGGAACAAACACTGGTAGCAGTTGCTTCTGTAAAATATCTGGGAGTATGCGTACGGAACGATTTGAAGTGGAATGATCATATAAAATTAATTGTTGGTAAGGCGGGTGCCAGGTTGACATTCATTGGGAGAGTCCTTAGAAAATGTAGTCCATCAACAAAGGAGGTGGCTTACAAAACACTCGTTCTAGATATCACTGAGTATTGCTCATCAGTGTGGGATCCGTACCAGATCGGGTTGACAGAGGAGATAGAAGAAGATCCAAAGAAGAGCGGCGCGTTTCGTCACAGGGTTATTTGGTAAGCGTGATAGCGTTAAGGAGATGTTTAACAAACGCAAGTGACAGACTCTGCAAGAGAGGCGCTCTGCATCGCGGTGTAGCTTGCTGTCCAGATTTCGAGAGGGTGAGTTTCTGAATGAGGTATCGAATATATTGCTTCCCCCTACTTGTGCCTCCCAAGGAGATCATGAATGTAAAATCAGAGAGATTCGAGCGCGCACGGAGGCTTTCCGGCAGTCGTTCTTCCCGCGAACCATACGCGACTGGAACAGAAAAGGGAGGTAATGACAGTGGCACGTAAAGTGTCCGTCACACACCGTTGGGTGGCTTGCGGAGTATAAATGGAGATGTAGATGTAAAAGATTCCCCCCCCCCCCTTCGCATGCTCCCTCCTCACCTCACCCCCCACCCCAAGCTCGAAAACACTCTTGAAGTCACCAGTGCATCACCGTTGAGAAGGTTTGACGAAAACTATAGCTGTCCGAGACTTCGTCAGCCATTCAGCGACATGGTGCCTCGCGGCTGCTCTAACGCCTGAGGGCAGGCAGCTACACCTAAAAGGTGTCAAAGGGGTCTTCCTGCCCCACCCATACGAAAACGCGTGATTTTAACATTGCATGTCGCGGTTCTGACCTCTATTGCAGAGGCGTCAGAAGAGGAGGTGAAATGTGGGTAAGAATGAGGAGTGATGGTCTTCCCATCGTGTGACATGTCCATGATGACGTTGGGAAGATTCGTGTTGGTGCGAATATGACATCATTAACCCATTTTACACACCAGATGAACTTCTCAGCTGTGGCCTGTTTTTCGTATGTGTTGACATCTTGTTCTCTGAAACGTCACCGATCCAGAGAGTGACGTCGCACGGCACACCGCTTTTGCCCCACTACAGTGTAAACTTGGAGGTACCTTTGTGCCAAATTTCAAACGTATGAGTCGGAATGGGAGACAATAGCTCAGTTTCTAAAAGTGATATTTTAATTTCTTCGGCAGTATATCGAAGATACTAATATCGTCAGTTACAGAATTTTATATCAGGTAAAATACTATACGTTTTTAAAATAGGACCGTGATGTACCTTGGAACATTTTTTTCACATTTGGAGAAACCTTACTTACCCGGAGTAATGTTCGTAATTTCAGATAAAGAATGCAGCATACCGCCATTTAAAAACGTAATTAGAAAATACACTCCTGGAAATGGAAAAAAGAACACATTGACATCGGTGTGTCAGACCCACCATACTTGCTCCGGACACTGCGAGAGGGCTGTACAAGCAATGATCACACGCACGGCACAGCGGACACACCAGGAACCGCGGTGTTGGCCGTCGAATGGCGCTAGCTGCGCAGCATTTGTGCACCGCCGCCGTCAGTGTCAGCCAGTTTGCCGTGGCATACGGAGCTCCATCGCAGTCTTTAACACTGGTAGCATGCCGCGACAGCGTGGACGTGAACCGTATGTGCATTTGACGGACTTTGAGCGAGGGCGTATAGTGGGCATGCGGGAGGCCGGGTGGACGTACCGCCGAATTGCTCAACACGTGGGGCGTGAGGTCTCCACAGTACATCGATGTTGTCGCCAGTGGTCGGCGGAAGGTGCACGTGCCCGTCGACCTGGGACCGGACCGCAGCGACGCACGGATGCACGCCAAGACCGTAGGATCCTACGCAGTGCCGTAGGGGACCGCACCGCCACTTCCCAGCAAATTAGGGACACTGTTGCTCCTGGGGTATCGGCGAGGACCATTCGCAACCGTCTCCATGAAGCTGGGCTACGGTCCCGCACACCGTTAGGCCGTCTTCCGCTCACGCCCCAACATCGTGCAGCCCGCCTCCAGTGGTGTCGCGACAGGCGTGAATGGAGGGACGAATGGAGACGTGTCGTCTTCAGCGATGAGAGTCGCTTCTGCCTTGGTGCCAATGATGGTCGTATGCGTGTTTGGCGCCGTGCAGGTGAGCGCCACAATCAGGACTGCATATGACCGAGGCACACAGGGCCAACACCCGGCATCATGGTGTGGGGAGCGATCTCCTACACTGGCCGTACACCACTGGTGATCGTCGAGGGGACACTGAATAGTGCACGGTACATCCAAACCGTCATCGAACCCATCGTTCTACCATTCCTAGACCGGCAAGGGAACTTGCTGTTCCAACAGGACAATGCACGTCCGCATGTATCCCGTGCCACCCAACGTGCTCTAGAAGGTGTAAGTCAACTACCCTGGCCAGCAAGATCTCCGGATCTGTCCCCCATTGAGCATGTTTGGGACTGGATGAAGCGTCGTCTCACGCGGTCTGCACGTCCAGCACGAACGCTGGTCCAACTGAGGCGCCAGGTGGAAATGGCATGGCAAGCCGTTCCACAGGACTACATCCAGCAT
Organism: Schistocerca nitens; assembly: GCF_023898315.1. NCBI lineage: Eukaryota > Metazoa > Arthropoda > Insecta > Orthoptera > Acrididae > Schistocerca > Schistocerca nitens. The sequence continues at coordinate 257,532,124 of NC_064618.1, forward strand.
CTCTACGATCGTCTCCATGGGAGAATAGCAGCCTGCATTGCTGCGAAAGGTGGATATACACTGTACTAGTGCCGACATTGTGCATGCTCTGTTGCCTGTGTCTATGTGCCTGTGGTTCTGTCAGTGTGATCATGTGATGTATCTGACCCCAGGAATGTGTCGATAAAGTTTCCCCTTCCTGGGACAATGAATTCACGGTGTTCTTATTTCAATTTCCAGGAGTGTATATTAAACTTCTGTTACGTGGAATACTGGACACGAAAGTCTGAAAACTGTTCCAGGGTACGACACTCTCACCTATAGTGTTGCAAGTCCTCTCGGGCGCTAGTCAAATGGAATCGGTGAGATCTTGCAGAGTAAGGCCCTCCTGAACCTATCGGTCCCATGTTTGCATGACGGTCGTCGGATCTCAACCAACATCAGCAGCAATGTCGCGGAATGGTGAAGCACTATCTTGCCGCTGTGTTGCAGGAAGATGCGAGGCATAATACGATCTTCGGACAAACAATCAACATTTTGATATGATCAATAAATGCCCACTGGTAATCTGCCCTTTCGTGTAGAAAGTAAATAGTGTTACTCATACATACTTCATGTGACTGTGCCGAAATACTTATCTTTTATGTTTCCATACATGTAGTAACAGGGTGTATACGCCCCAGGACAACCGGGAGATTCGGGTAAAACCCGAAATTTTTTAGAACTCTGGGAATTTTTCAGAGATTTAGTTTTCAATTACATTTTTGTAAATTTGATTGCTAGCAACTGACAGTCTAACAAAGAATATTACCCTACTTCGCTACTGTAGAATTATATTACAGCAATAAAACATAAACGAGAGAACAAAATAAAGTAAAACTTAAGTAGCAAAGGAAATGCGCCATTTACAACAAAACGTGTTAAAGACATTAGCACGAAAGACTATGCAGTACTTCATAACAGCAAACTGCTTGCGATGAGCGTGACGTCACAATTGTCTACGTTAGCTTCGTTGGAGAAGGTGCCAGTCGCGTATGAACAGTACATTCTCCCGCTTCTGGCTACTTGGAAGTGTGGCTGTAGCAAGCAGCCAGGTGCTACCCGGAAAATTTTTTCTGGCACGCAGTGTTTACATTTAGTTATTTTGCTGTTTCCTCTTCGTTTTCAGACCTCACGTGACGAAAACAAAACGAATTTCTATGGCCGGGAGCCATCAGTTCATAGATTTCATAGATAAAATAGATTCACATGGTTATGGAAGACTAGAATACGTTATTCGTTTCAGTTTTTTGGATTTATTTTATTTCCAGGTTTTTAACAGTCGAGCATTAATCGCCTTGCAGGACGGTGGACTTATTTTCGTCGGTTTACTAAAGAAATTATTAATCTTTTCCGCTGAGGCAGTCAATTTATTTGAAACGAAGTGCTTCGTTCCATACTATTGGCTAGTTTCAGCTGTTTGCTGGATTTCAAGTGTACGTTTTCATCTTCTGGCACGTATGGAATTATAGATGAAATGAGCGTACGGCATCGTTGGCCGGGAGGCCACTATTCGGGGAAGTTCGGCCGCGGTGCAAGTCTTTATTTCATTCGACGCCACGATGATAAAGAACCAAACACGAGATAATGCAGTATTGGTACTCCAAGAAAATTTACATCCAGAAAACCACACTGAAAAGCTTAATATCAGGTTGGGGCCTACTTCATTGTGAATCAGGACATACGAATGTACACTTTAAGCGGAATTGGGTATTTTAGTATGGTTTACGAAATTCCGATGCTCTTGGATTATCATGTGATGTTCTGTTTCTTTTACTACGTTATGTAAGTTCTCTTGATGATTTAAACTTACGAACATACAGGCTGCGCACGGGAAGTAACAACTGTTTTCTAGAGGCACATGGCAGCTGATGAAACGAACCCGTTTCTAATAGCTCGAAGGAAAATATTGTAAATGGTGGTTTGAAAAGCGTCACTGTCAATGTAAATATCCATTTACGTAAGATGAATTATACTGCGTATGAGAATGTGCGATGAATTTCTTAAATCATATACCGTTTGACTGTCGTTTAAAACTTAAAATTTTACTGACTGATTTGTGTGATATAACTTAAAGTGTAACACACGTAAAGAAAGACCAATTGAAACCATAGCTTTCCTGGTGGCTAATTGATCTTTGAGACCAATATTACACTCCTGGAAATGGAAAAAAGAACACATTGACACCGGTGTGTCAGACCCACCATACTTGCTCCGGACACTGCGAGAGGGCTGTACAAGCAATGATCACACGCACGGCACAGCGGACACACCAGGAACCGCGGTGTTGGCCGTCGAATGGCGCTAGCTGCGCAGCATTTGTGCACCGCCGCCGTCAGTGTCAGCCAGTTTGCCGTGGCATACGGAGCTCCATCGCAGTCTTTAACACTGGTAGCATGCCGCGACAGCGTGGACGTGAACCGTATGTGCAGTTGACGGACTTTGAGCGAGGGCGTATAGTGGGCATGCGGGAGGCCGGGTGGACGTACCGCCGAATTGCTCAACACGTGGGGTTTGAGGTCTCCACAGTACATCGATGTTGTCGCCAGTGGTCGGCGGAAGGTGCACGTGCCCGTCGACCTGGGACCGGACCGCAGCGACGCACGGATGCACGCCAAGACCGTAGGATCCTACGCAGTGCCGTAGGGGACCGCACCGCCACTTCCCAGCAAATTAGGGACACTGTTGCTCCTGGGGTATCGGCGAGGACCATTCGCAACCGTCTCCATGAAGCTGGGCTACGGTCCCGCACACCGTTAGGCCGTCTTCCGCTCACGCCCCAACATCGTGCAGCCCGCCTCCAGTGGTGTCGCGACAGGCGTGAATGGAGGGACGAATGGGGACGTGTCGTCTTCAGCGATGAGAGTCGCTTCTGCCTTGGTGCCAATGATGGTCGTATGCGTGTTTGGCGCCGTGCAGGTGAACGCCACAATCAGGACTGCATACGACCGAGGCACACAGGGCCAACACCCGGCATCATGGTGTGGGGAGCGATCTCCTACACTGGCCGTACACCACTGGTGATCGTCGAGGGGACACTGAATAGTGCACGGTACATCCAAACCGTCATCGAACCCATCGTTCTACCATTCCTAGACCGGCAAGGGACCTTGCTGTTCCAACAGGACAATGCACGTCCGCATGTATCCCGTGCCACCCAACGTCCTCTAGAAGGTGTAAGTCAACTACCCTGGCCAGCAAGATCTCCGGATCTGTCCCCCATTGAGCATGTTTGGGACTGGATGAAGCGTCGTCTCACGCGGTCTGCACGTCCAGCACGAACGCTGGTCCAACTGAGGCGCCAGGTGGAAATGGCATGGCAAGCCGTTCCACAGAACTACATCCAGCATCTCTACGATCGTCTCCATGGGAGAATAGCAGCCAGCATTGCTGCGAAAGGTGGATATACACTGTACTAGTGCCGACATTGTGCATGCTCTGTTGCCTGTGTCTATGTGCCTGTGGTTCTGTCAGTGTGATCATGTGATGTATCTGACCCCAGGAATGTGTCGATAAAGTTTCCCCTTCCTGGGACAATGAATTCACGGTGTTCTTATTTCAATTTCCAGGAGTGTATATTAAACTTCTGTTACGTGGAATACTGGACACGAAAGTCTGAAAACTGTTCCAGGGTACGACACTCTCACCTATAGTGTTGCAAGTCCTCTCGGGCGCTAGTCAAATGGAATCGGTGAGATCTTGCAGAGTAAGGCCCTCCTGAACCTATCGGTCCCATGTTTGCATGACGGTCGTCGGATCTCAACCAACATCAGCAGCAATGTCGCGGAATGGTGAAGCACTATCTTGCCGCTGTGTTGCAGGAAGATGCGAGGCATAATACGATCTTCGGACAAACAATCAACATTTTGATATGATCAATAAATGCCCACTGGTAATCTGCCCTTTCGTGTAGAAAGTAAATAGTGTTACTCATACATACTTCATGTGACTGTGCCGAAATACTTATCTTTTATGTTTCCATACATGTAGTAACAGGGTGTATACGCCCCAGGACAACCGGGAGATTCGGGTAAAACCCGAAATTTTTTAGAACTCTGGGAATTTTTCAGAGATTTAGTTTTCAATTACATTTTTGTAAATTTGATTGCTAGCAACTGACAGTCTAACAAAGAATATTACCCTACTTCGCTACTGTAGAATTATATTACAGCAATAAAACATAAACGAGAGAACAAAATAAAGTAAAACTTAAGTAGCAAAGGAAATGCGCCATTTACAACAAAACGTGTTAAAGACATTAGCACGAAAGACTATGCAGTACTTCATAACAGCAAACTGCTTGCGATGAGCGTGACGTCACAATTGTCTACGTTAGCTTCGTTGGAGAAGGTGCCAGTCGCGTATGAACAGTACATTCTCCCGCTTCTGGCTACTTGGAAGTGTGGCTGTAGCAAGCAGCCAGGTGCTACCCGGAAAATTTTTTCTGGCACGCAGTGTTTACATTTAGTTATTTTGCTGTTTCCTCTTCGTTTTCAGACCTCACGTGACGAAAACAAAACGAATTTCTATGGCCGGGAGCCATCAGTTCATAGATTTCATAGATAAAATAGATTCACATGGTTATGGAAGACTAGAATACGTTATTCGTTTCAGTTTTTTGGATTTATTTTATTTCCAGGTTTTTAACAGTCGAGCATTAATCGCCTTGCAGGACGGTGGACTTATTTTCGTCGGTTTACTAAAGAAATTATTAATCTTTTCCGCTGAGGCAGTCAATTTATTTGAAACGAAGTGCTTCGTTCCATACTATTGGCTAGTTTCAGCTGTTTGCTGGATTTCAAGTGTACGTTTTCATCTTCTGGCACGTATGGAATTATAGATGAAATGAGCGTACGGCATCGTTGGCCGGGAGGCCACTATTCGGGGAAGTTCGGCCGCGGTGCAAGTCTTTATTTCATTCGACGCCACGATGATAAAGAACCAAACACGAGATAATGCAGTATTGGTACTCCAAGAAAATTTACATCCAGAAAACCACACTGAAAAGCTTAATATCAGGTTGGGGCCTACTTCATTGTGAATCAGGACATACGAATGTACACTTTAAGCGGAATTGGGTATTTTAGTATGGTTTACGAAATTCCGATGCTCTTGGATTATCATGTGATGTTCTGTTTCTTTTACTACGTTATGTAAGTTCTCTTGATGATTTAAACTTACGAACATACAGGCTGCGCACGGGAAGTAACAACTGTTTTCTAGAGGCACATGGCAGCTGATGAAACGAACCCGTTTCTAATAGCTCGAAGGAAAATATTGTAAATGGTGGTTTGAAAAGCGTCACTGTCAATGTAAATATCCATTTACGTAAGATGAATTATACTGCGTATGAGAATGTGCGATGAATTTCTTAAATCATATACCGTTTGACTGTCGTTTAAAACTTAAAATTTTACTGACTGATTTGTGTGATATAACTTAAAGTGTAACACACGTAAAGAAAGACCAATTGAAACCATAGCTTTCCTGGTGGCTAATTGATCTTTGAGACCAATATTACACTCCTGGAAATGGAAAAAAGAACACATTGACACCGGTGTGTCAGACCCACCATACTTGCTCCGGACACTGCGAGAGGGCTGTACAAGCAATGATCACACGCACGGCACAGCGGACACACCAGGAACCGCGGTGTTGGCCGTCGAATGGCGCTAGCTGCGCAGCATTTGTGCACCGCCGCCGTCAGTGTCAGCCAGTTTGCCGTGGCATACGGAGCTCCATCGCAGTCTTTAACACTGGTAGCATGCCGCGACAGCGTGGACGTGAACCGTATGTGCAGTTGACGGACTTTGAGCGAGGGCGTATAGTGGGCATGCGGGAGGCCGGGTGGACGTACCGCCGAATTGCTCAACACGTGGGGTTTGAGGTCTCCACAGTACATCGATGTTGTCGCCAGTGGTCGGCGGAAGGTGCACGTGCCCGTCGACCTGGGACCGGACCGCAGCGACGCACGGATGCACGCCAAGACCGTAGGATCCTACGCAGTGCCGTAGGGGACCGCACCGCCACTTCCCAGCAAATTAGGGACACCGTTGCTCCTGGGGTATCGGCGAGGACCATTCGCAACCGTCTCCATGAAGCTGGGCTACGGTCCCGCACACCGTTAGGCCGTCTTCCGCTCACGCCCCAACATCGTGCAGCCCGCCTCCAGTGGTGTCGCGACAGGCGTGAATGGAGGGACGAATGGGGACGTGTCGTCTTCAGCGATGAGAGTCGCTTCTGCCTTGGTGCCAATGATGGTCGTATGCGTGTTTGGCGCCGTGCAGGTGAACGCCACAATCAGGACTGCATACGACCGAGGCACACAGGGCCAACACCCGGCATCATGGTGTGGGGAGCGATCTCCTACACTGGCCGTACACCACTGGTGATCGTCGAGGGGACACTGAATAGTGCACGGTACATCCAAACCGTCATCGAACCCATCGTTCTACCATTCCTAGACCGGCAAGGGACCTTGCTGTTCCAACAGGACAATGCACGTCCGCATGTATCCCGTGCCACCCAACGTCCTCTAGAAGGTGTAAGTCAACTACCCTGGCCAGCAAGATCTCCGGATCTGTCCCCCATTGAGCATGTTTGGGACTGGATGAAGCGTCGTCTCACGCGGTCTGCACGTCCAGCACGAACGCTGGTCCAACTGAGGCGCCAGGTGGAAATGGCATGGCAAGCCGTTCCACAGAACTACATCCAGCATCTCTACGATCGTCTCCATGGGAGAATAGCAGCCAGCATTGCTGCGAAAGGTGGATATACACTGTACTAGTGCCGACATTGTGCATGCTCTGTTGCCTGTGTCTATGTGCCTGTGGTTCTGTCAGTGTGATCATGTGATGTATCTGACCCCAGGAATGTGTCAATAAAGTTTCCCCTTCCTGGGACAATGAATTCACGGTGTTCTTATTTCAATTTCCAGGAGTGTAGTTTTTTTACCCCGCTCGCGGTCGTTTACTAATGTGCAGGTAATATCAGGCCGGCTCATGAAACTTTAAGCCTTCAAAGGATTATAAGTTTTACAGCTCAGAGGAAACGTATCCTGTCATTTAACACGGAAAAAGTGTTTTTTCGTCCGGGAGAAGGTGTATTTTTTAACAGGGAAATCCGGGAAAAATCCAGGATTTTTTTTTTCTTGACCGCGTATACAATCTGAGTAAACATCGTACAAGTTTGACTTCTATTGCTTGCCACCTTCATAGTTATGCGATTTTAGGCACGATGATGCCAAATAAGTGGAATCTGGTGGTGATGGCTTTCACTGAATCTCTCATACCATTGAGTCACTCGATCTCGGTGGCAGGTGAAAGGCCCAGCTTTCCGTACATCGAACATCATGATCTGACCACAATCACACGTGCTCATATCATGAGATATAAGTCTGAAACTTCCAGGCAGATTAAGCTCTTCTGTGAAGTTTGGAAAGTAGAAGACGAGGTACTGGCAGAATTGAGGCTGTGAGGGCGGGTCGTGAGTCGTGCTTGGGTAGTTCAGATGGCAGAGCACTTGCCCGCGAAATGCAAAGGTCCCGAGTCTCTGTCCGGCGCACAGTTTTAATCTGCTAGGAAGTTTCATATCAGCGCACACTTCGCTGCAGAGTGAAAATCTGATTCTAGATATTAGTTTTCTTGCTCTCTTTTCATTTGAAAGAACATAATTTCCTAACACACTCTTCTCCTTCGAATGTACGAAATTTTCATCGTGACACCACAGTGATAGATGGTTTTTAAAATAAGTTAATTATCCGGCACAATGACATTTATTTGTAACAAAATTACGGGTTTCAGCTGAAATCGGCCATACTCAGATCAACAAATTTTAAGAAAAGGGTGGGCCGGCCGAAGTGGCCGTGCGGTTCTTGGCGCTGCAGTTTGGAACTGCGAGACCACTACGGTCGCAGGTTCGAATCCTGCCTCGGGCATGGATGTGTGTGATGTCCTTAGGTTAGTTAGGTTTAACTAGTTCTAAGTTCGCCGGCCGAAGTGGCCGTGCGGTTAAAGGCGCTGCAGTCTGGAACCGCGAGGCCGCTACGGTCGCAGGTTCGAATCCTGCCTCGGGCATGGATGTTTGTGATGTCCTTAGGTTAGTTAGGTTTAACTAGTTCTAAGTTCTAGGGGACTAATGACCTCAGCAGTTGAGTCCCATAGTGCTCAGAGCCATTTGAACCATTTTTTTTTTTAGTTCTAAGTTCTAGGGGACTAATGACCTCAGAAGTTGAGTCCCATAGTGCTCAGAGCCATAAGAAAAGAGTGGGCTGAAAAAATTAAAACAAGATGTTACGCAGCTTACCACAAAATGAAAATACAATGAAATACATAAAATGTATAATAAAGTGATGTCGTACTGTAAAATACAAGCCGGGGTTCAGTACCACTAGCGAATTCCGACGAAATTGTAAGGTAGGAATTTCATATCTCCAATCTTTTGCAATTATTTGTATTTTCCTGCATATTTCGGCTGAAAGATATCGATACATAGCATCGGGAAACAAGTTCCAGTTACGAGAGTAGAACTGTCAGCCGGCCGCTGCGACCGAGCGGTTCTAGGCGCATCAATCCGGAACCGCGCTGTTGCTACGGTCGCAGGTTCTAATCCTGCCTCGGGCATGGATGTATGTGATGTCCTTAGGTTAGATAGGTTTAAGTAGTTCTAAGTCTAGGGGACTGATGACCTCAGATGTTAAGTCTCATAGTACTTAGAGCCATTTGAACCATTTTAGAATTGTCAACAACACTTTACTAGTGTACACGAGGTTACAGACGGTGCTGAACAGCATACCATACCTCCAGCGGAGAGTGCTATTACCTTTACATGCTTAGAATCTTCTAGTTAATTATACTGTTCCATGAATATGTAAGTCCCAGAATGTTCCATACGTCGCAAAAGTCTGATAACATTTTGCTGTAGCGCTGCGGAAATCGAGCCGGTTCCGCTACAAGCTGCGTCAGCGATTATAATCACTACACCACAACGAAAGACTGACGGAATGCGATGGTACTGTTTATAAGGACATCTAGACCTAATGAATGATAGACAACCCCAAATTAATAGGACTCTTTGAAGACTTTCGCCTCAGGAACAATGATTCTTGCTCACAGGCCTGTAACTGTGTTGCTCGGGCAATGGTCGTAAATTAGAAAGAGCACGGTAATATGAGTGTGTGTCCGCGTTAGGTTCATATTCTGTGTTGTTCACGATTGTAATGACACAACGCTTGTGGAGGGTGTGGTGTCACCGCCAGACACCACACTTGCTAAGTGGTAGCTTTAAATCGGCCGCGGTCCATTAGTACATGTCGGACCCGCGTGTCGCCACTGTCAGTGGTCGCAGACCGAGCGCCACCACACGGCAGGTCTCGAGAGACGGACTAGCACTCGCCCCATTTGTACGGACGACTTAGCTAGCGATGCACACTGACGAAGCCTCGCTCATTTGCAGAGCAGATAGTTAGAATAGCCTTCAGCTAAGTCAATGGCTACGACCTAGCAAGGCGCCATTAGCATTACATAGCTTGTATCTAAAGAGTCTCACTTGTATCGTCAAGAGCGATGTACCACAAGGATGGATTAAAGTTAAGTATTCCAGGAGCTACGTACTTTTCTTTATAGCATTCATTACGTATCCTGTTTCAGACCTATCTACTAGCCTGCGTGAATTATAGCGTGCATTTCGGTCTTCTCTAGCAATATAACAGAGGGCACTGACGGTATCTCGTGAATTCCAGAATAGTTTTAAATATTTCACTCTGCAGTTGTGAGTGGCATTTTGAAACTTTCCGACAGATTAACGCCGTATTACGGATGAAAACACGAGCACGGACTCTCGCCTTTAGCGTGTATTGCTGTAGTTGGCTGTTATTCATGCGTAATTACAGTTTCGCACTGTCTTGAATTTTAGCAACTGCAATGCGAAGTAGAACATTCATTTAGAAACAAACATTAGCTTATGGGTATATCATTTACTTCTCACAGATGTGTTAATCTAGCTTGCCACGCTGGAGAGTTTCTGTAAAACTGGAAAGTTAGGAGAGGGTAACTAGCAGAATTGAAACTATAGAAGGAGCTATAGAAACCGGCTAGTTAGCAGCTACTGGACGTCTAGATAAGAGCACTGTAGACGAGTTGTCCAGATTCATGCCCTGGTCTGGCACCTACTTTTTAAATGACAAGGAATTTCCTCTCATTCATTCCAACATCAGTAGTATTACGGCTCACGTTTTTCTGTCTGTTCCAAGTCGTTTCATAGCGGTGTTCCTTTCTTCCTCGATCAGTTTATTTGTACTGTCAAGTTGCTCGGCCTACACTACAGTTGCTGCGACCGGCTCTGCTTGTGCTTTATCAGCATACGTGCCCATACACACACACACATACACACACACACACACACACACACACACACACACACACACACACACACACACACACACTAATGAGCCAAAGAAATATGACGTCCTGATTAGTAGTGTGTTTGTGCTTCTTTGGAACCACATACAGCAGCGATGAGGGGTGGAATTGATTCAACAAGTGTTTGGTCGACTTTCGTATGTATGTGGCATTAGATGCCTACGCTTAGATCTCGCAGTTCTCGTTGTTTATGCGGCCTGGTAGCTTCCAAGGTATGTTCTCTCGGCTTCATATCATGCAAGGCCACTACATCAACGAGAATTCACTGTAAAGCTCATTCAACCATTGTAATACGATTACGGACCTGTGACACGGACAGTTATCGTGCTGGAAGATGCCATCGCTGTAAGGGAAGACAGAAAACATGAAGGGTTGCAGACGGTCCTCAATTATGTTCAAGTAGTCATCAGCTTTCACAGGCCTTCGATTACTACCATAGGTTCCACTCGGGGACAAGTGAATGTGCCCCATAGCATAATACTGTCCCCGCCGCCATGTGTCCACGGCGCTATACGTGTATCGAACGTCCGTTCACCTGGACGACAGCGTCCGAGGACGCGGCCATCGACTAGCACTAAGAAGGAACGTGATTCACGAGACGAGGCTACGAGCTTCCGTTAATCCACAGCAGTTCCGATGATCACGTGCCCAATACATTCGTAACTGACGATGACGTTGGGCCGATTGATCTGCCTTACGGAGCGGGCAAGCCTCCGACTCTATGGTTTTGATTTGGAGTGACCGTCTAACGCCTTGGGCCCTGCTCGAGGTTTCACTGTCCTTCAACCACTTTCCGTCGATGTCCATGACAGTCAGCGTCAGCGTTCGCGAGATGCTCGTTCCTACGCGTCCGACCGTAACAATCTGTCCTTTGTCCGCTGTTATCTTCGTATATTTCCATTTGCAACCTGTATTGTCGCTCGAATGATTCTCTGCTCCGTTTACATACTTTCCTTACCCCGTCCTATACCCTCAGCAGCACCAGAGGGCATTCAGAATCGCGTTGGGCACAGTGTTTGGGGTCACATATATAATACTCTGGACTTTAGGCTTTTCTCGTTTGCCTTTACTTCCCCTTCGGGCAAGCAGTGATTAATGTGCGAGTAAATTATCACATGATCTTATTTTCGGTCATCTCTATTGATTTCACTCGAGCATGTAATAGAGCTCATTTCACACGTAACGCAGTAATGGTGATGCAATTACACTACTGACCATTAAAATTTCTACACCACGAAGATGACGCGCTACAGACGCGAAATTTAACCTACAGGAAGAAGATGCTGTGGTATGAAAATGATTACCTTTTCAGAGCATTCACACAATGTTGGCGCCGGTGGCGAAACCTACAACGTGCTGATATGAGGAAAGTTTCCCACCGATTTCTCAAACAGCAGTTGACCTTCGTTGCCCGGTGAAACGTTGTTATGATGCCTCGTATAAGGAGGAGAAATGCGTACCATCACGTTTCCGACTTTGATAAAGGTTGGATTGTAGCCTATCGCGATTGCGGTTTATCGTATCGCGACATTGCTGCTCGTGTTGGTTTAGATCCAATGACTGTTAACAGAATATGGAATCGGTGGGTTCAGGAGGGTAATACGGAACGCCGTGCTGCGTCCCAACGGCCTCGTATCACTAGCAGTCGAGATGACAAGCATCTTATCCGCATGGCTGTAACATCGTGCAGCCACGTCTCGATCCCTGAGTCAACAGATGGAGACGTTTGCAAGACAACAACCATCTGCACGAACAGTTCGACGAAGTTTGCAGCAGCATGACTATCAGCTCGGAGACCGTGGCTGCGGTTACCCTTGACGCTGCATCACAGACAGGAGCGCGTGCGATTGTGTACTCAACGACGAACCTGGGTGCACGAATGGCAAAACGTCATTTTTTCGGATGAATCCATGTTCTGTTTACAGCATCATGATGGTCGCATTCGTTTTGGGTGACATCGCGGTGAACGCACACTGGAAGCGTGTATTCGACATCGCCATACTAACGTATCACCAAGCATGGTGGCATGGGGTGCCTTGGTTACACGTCTCGGTCACCTCTTGTTCGCATTGACACTAACTCTTCATTCGATCCCTGCGTAACCGTACAGTCCGCAGCTCGTGGTCGTGCGGTAGCGTTCTCGCTTCCCGCGCCCGGGTTCCCGGGTTCGATTCTCAGCGGGTCAGTGATTTTCTCGTGGTGACTGGATGTTGTGTCATGTCCTTATGTTAGTTAGGTTGAAGTAGTTCTAAGTTCTAGGGGACTGATGACCATAGATGTTAAGTCCCATAGTGCTCAGAGCCATTGTAACCATTTTTGAAACCGTACATTTCAGCAGGATAATGTACGACCGCATGTTGCAGGTCCTGTACGGGCCTTTCTGGATACAGAAAATATTCGACTGCTGCCCTGACCAGCACATTCTCCAGATCTCTCACCAACTGAAAACGTCTGGTCAATGGTGGCCGAGCAACTGGCTCGTCACAAAACGCCAGTCACTACTCTTGATGAAATGTGGTATCGTGTTGAAGCTGCATGGGCAGCTGTACCTGTACACGCTATCCAAGCCCTGTTTGACTCAATGCCCAGGCGTATCAAGGCCGTTATTACGACCAGAGGTGGTTGTTCTGGGTACTGATTTCTCAGGATTTATGCACGCAAATTGCGTGAAAATGTAACCATATGCCAGTTCTACCATAATATATTTGTCCAACGAATACCCGTTTATCATCTGTTTTTCGTCTTGGCGTAGCAATTTTAATGGCCAGTAGTGTACTTTATATAATCTATGGACTTATTCATTTCTCGCACTGTGGCCACTGATATGTTAGATACAGAGATTTATTGTGTACAACATGTGAAAGTCCAAACACCTTTAAATTCTTTCGCACCGACTTTCCTCCAATAGCAGTTTTCATCTGATTGGGTTTTGACCACAGATGGCCATTGTTTCAGTTTGCTCTGTAGATATTTTCATATTCGATTCACTGAAATTTATACACCTCCTATACTTCATTATGTATACAAGCAACCCTACGATTAGGGCCAAAGAACGACGCTATGCTGTCCGGCTGCCGTGTCGTCCCGTGCCAGGGTGGCGTCATTTGGAAGCGAATGCGGTTTGAACATGTACATCACACTCACAACCGTTGCCAGCCTTTCAGACTTTGGAGCCGGTACTCGTCTTTCAAGTAGCTCCCGTATCGGGTTCACGAGAGAGAAAGAGCGCACAGAATAACGATCCTACCAAACAACAAGAAAAGAAAAATAAAGAAACAAAAGTGGCAAGAGAAAGAAGTGAATTCAACGTCTCTGGATGGCAGTCAGACAAGCAGATCGCTTAGTCACAGACTACGCCATCGGAACATGGTATATATTTTTAAAGAAGCCTTTTAAACATTATTTACGGATGATTACCTACACTGTAACACTGTAGTTACCGCCCCTGTCACTTAAAGCAGTGGCTCTCAACCTTTTTCAAGTTAGTGTCCCTCACTTCCTTCGAATGACGGTAAGCAATTCTGCCCTCCCCCCCCCCCTCCCCCACCACCACCACCCGCTACGACAATCTCATGTCTTCTTAATTCAAATGCAATAATACAAAACATCTTTTGTATAAAATGTTGCCATTATGACATATGGAAATAGGGAAATGTTTTTGCAGTAATAACATTGGTTCAAATGGCTCTGAGCACTATGGGACTCAACTTCTGAGGTCATTAGTCCCCTAGAACTTAGAACTAGTTAAACCTAACTAACCTAAGGACATCACAAACATCCATGCCCGAGTCAGGATTCGAACCTGCGACCGTAGCGGTCCTGCGGTTCCAGACTGCAGCGCCTTTAACCGCACGGCCACTTCGGCCGGCAGTAATAACATTAAAATGAACTAAAAATACACCTTCAATTTAACAGAATTTTCGCACTTACATATTTTTGTAAATTTAGTCTGGTCTCATGTTCAGATTAATCAGCAATCGAAACAACATTTTAAATAATGATATTGATTCCAGCTATTGTGTACTGTCGTAAAATTATTTAGGGAATAAAAGTCAATTACATTTTTATCTGCTAGCAATTCGACGTAACATATACTAAGTACTGTCCTCCCAACATATCCCTCACTGTTACCCATCCTCTGTCCACCATACCCCCGAGAACCATTGACCTAAAGAATTACTCTACCAGTCGTGTAGTAGTGACAAAATTACTCAATTCCAAACACGAAAGGTACAAGTTGTGTTGTTGTAATTCCAAGCGTCACTGTCGGAGTCAACTTATCGGATAGCTTCGTGTACTACTACGTGTTCTCCTACGCTGTAAAAATGTGGCATTAACTGTGTGTGTCGTGGTTTTATGCGCATAACGTAGTACTTTCCAGGCTGTACTTTCCGTGTGGTACGATGACCAACGTTTCGCCACAGCTGAAAAATGGTGACCATTTGCTTGAGTACATGGAGAGTGGAGATTGTACGTTGGATATTTCGGAAATGGGTGAGCTCAGTACATCGTCGCCGGCCCCGGTGCTGAGGTTTGCATTCGACCGCACTGTTGCCGGAAATTATCGGCTGCCCGCTGACAGGCACAGTGTGCCAATCACCGCAGTTCAACACAGCACTGCGGCAGCTGAAGGCCAACAGACTGTTCTGTTACTGCGTAGTATAGCCCCGTCGGCTGTCGCTACTAAACGTGGTCGTGCTTCTTCTGATGATGATCCACGAAACGAAGATGAAGGGAGACTGTGTCTTAATGTCCCGTCGGCGGAAAGGTCATTAGAGATGTAGGCCAAGTTCGTCTTAGGGAAGGAAATCCGCAGTGACCTTTCCAAAAGAATTATCCAGATATTTGTCTTTAGCGATTTAGAAAAAGCAAGAAAAACTTAAATTTGAAGGTCCAAATGAGTATAGGAAATGTCATCCTCGAGAATTTGAATGGATGGTTTCTCCTTGCTCGGTCACAAGAACGACGTCATCAAACTGCAAGACGAGATGCAAATTTCGAGAAAGTGGATACGAGAAATAGCAATTAAAGGTTTATGAAATAACTGGAAAAACAGGCACAACGCAAATCAGAGTAGCGTACTTGGTAGGTTTTCCCGCCGTAATGAGTTTTGAAAGTCTCTTCCGGTTTGCTGCTCGATCTTAAAAACAACTCGATTCAATGTTTCGGCGATCCACCTTTTCGCCAGCTTCAAGAGAACGCTGCTGCCGCTGAGTTCCACTATGAACTGATGACTGACAGTTCTCAGCGGGACTCAGCAAACAGCGTTATGCTGAAGAGAGGGAACAGCTGATCCGCCGAAATATTGAATCGAGTTGGTTTCAGGATCTGGCAGCAAAGCCTAAGAGACTTTCAAGAATAGCGTACAGTTTACATTAAAAACTGACTACGACAAACCTTTATACTGGATTGATGCCGCTCTTACTGAATACTATCGAAAAGCTAACCTCAACAACGAATTTTTCAGGAATTTTTGGACTCTTTTAAAAATTATTGAAGTGATTTTTTGCTCTGATTTTGTACCGTGGATAACACATTCACTATTACGTGACGAGAAATTAAATAAAACCAAATAGCGAGCCTAAGTTGGTAGCTTAGGTACAAAATATGGGCTTGTTTCGCCTGCTGGAAATGGTTGTTTCTTCAAAATGAAATATTTCGTCTTACTGTCCTGCAAAGGGAGTGCAATAGCTACACTGTCTGACGAAAAGTGAAGCACCCAAAAAGGGAAGGAGGTAACGAAATAGAACTTCACGGGTTGAAACGGTGTATGAACCCTCTTACGACGTTGCACCCCCTCTGAATTGCATGCATGCATGCACAGATTTGTTGTGGCCGAGCGATTCTATGTGCTTCAGTCTGGAACCGCGTGACAGCTTCGGTCGCAGTTTCGAATCCTGACTCGGGCACGGGTGTGTGTGATGCCCTTAGGTTAGTTAGGTTTACGTAGTTCTAAGTTCTAGGGCACTGATGACCTCAGATGTTAAGTCCCATAGCGCTCAGAGCCATTTGAACCATTTGAACCATGCACAGATTTAACTGGGAAGATTGTGATTAAGCGGTTGTGTCCTCTCATGAAAAAAGTTGGACCACAGCTCTTGTAACTGTTACTTGATAGCCTGGATACCTACACTGGAACGGAAGTGACTTGCGAACTGGCACCACACAGTCCTGTCACGGACAAATGTGGGGAACATGCTAGCGTCGAAGTATCTCAACATTAACAAGGCATCTCATAGGGACACGCGTCACACGTGGATGAGCATTGTCCTGTTGAAAAAATAGCCCGCATGGGAGCAAACAAATGATGACACACTATGTTTTTGACATATAGATGTGTTGTCTGAGTTCTCTCAGTCACTAACAGCCGAGATCTAAAATGGAACTCTATGTCTAGCCTGGCTGCTGCAAGTCTCTGCTCAATGGTGCTGAATAACCCAGAATGTAACAGGGAGCCCATTATTTCTTCTGGGATGGCAGGTGCAACTGTCAAGGGGTCACGATGTGCTTCCGTAACAACACAGTGATTCTCCCTGATAGTGGTCAGATTTGTCGGAAGGATTTCTGATGTCTTCCTCACAGTACTCTACCTGTTATTGGGTGGTCTGTAGTCAGTTGTATGGTCCGAGTCATGTTGCAGGATACGATAGTTTTCGTCGTGTTTTTGTATCTTATTGTACAGTACTGTCAACACTGGGTACGTATCGTTGTGTTTTACCTCCTTCCAAACGTGGATTCACTTATGTGTTTACTGTTATTGCGCTGTTTTTACTTACAAATGGTGCAGAACACTTACGTTTTCTCTCTTGTTGGCAATGAAAGCCTGCTACTCCACCAGTGAAATGGCGGATGAGATATTCTGCTATAAAATGTCCTGGCAGATTAAAACTGTGTGCCGGACCGAGACTCGAACTCGGGACCTTTGCCTTTCGCGGACAACTGCTCTACCATCTGAGCTACCGAAGCACGAATCACGCCCCGTCCTCACAGCTTTACTTCTGCCAGTACCTCGTCTCCTACCTTCCAAACTTTACAGAAGCTCTCCTGCGAACCTTGCAGAACTAGCACTCCTGAAACAAAGGATATTGCGGAGACATGGCTTAGCCACAGCCTGGGGGATGTTTCCAGAATGAAATTTTCACTATGCAGCGGAGTGTGCGGTAATATGAAGCTTACTGGTAGAGTAAAACTGTGTGCCGGAGCGAGACTCGAACTTGGGACCTTAGCCTTTTGCGGGCAAGTGCTCTACCATCTGAGCTACCCAAGCACGACTCACGCCCCATCATCGCAGCTTTACTTCTGCCAGTACCTCGTCTCCTACATGCCAAACTTTACAGAAGCTCTCCTCTTCCCGCATTCAATGTATGGGCTAAGCTTAGTAGCCTGCGCCGAAGTAATAAATCTTCTATTGTAGCAAAATTAACTATCGGTTAGTTGTGTGTTTTTTTCCCTGAAGTTGTGTGTTTTTTTCCCTGAAGTTGTGTGTTTTTTTCCCTGAAGTTGTGTGTTTTTTCCTGAAGTTGTGTGTTTTTTCCTGAAGTTGTGTGTTTTTTCCCTGAAGTTGTGTGTTTTTTCCCTGAAGTTGTGTGTTTTTTCCCTGAAGTTGTGTGTTTTTTCCCTGAAGTTGTGTGTTTTTTCCCTGAAGTTGTGCGTTTTTTCCCTGAAGTTGTGTGTTTTTTCCCTGAAGTTGTGTGTTTTTTCCCTGAAGTTGTGTGTTTTTTCCCTGAAGTTGTGTGTTTTTTCCCTGAAGTTGTGTGTTTTTTCCCTGAAGTTGTGTGTTTTTTCCCTGAAGTTGTGTGTTTTTTTCCCTGAAGTTGTGTTTTTTTCCCTGAAGTTGTGTTTTTTCCCTGAAGTTTTTTCCCTGAAGTTGTGTTTTTTTCCCTGAAGTTGTGTTTTTTTCCCTGAAATTGGTACATAACATGAGTGTGTTTCTGAGGAAATGACTACAATCTTATTCAATATTCAGCTACTTCTGGTTTCCTTTCTTGAACCAAGTTGTTGTGAAATGTGTATCGGGTCAACGTGGCAAGCTGCATAATGTTAAGCGATGGAAACTATGGGCCATTTATAGGGAAGTAGAAATATCCATCTGTCGGCCCTGATTTTCATTATATCTAGTAACCGCAGTTCCATCAATTTATAAACCTAAATGGTTCTGCAAAAAATCCATCGACAATTTACTCTGTTTCTACAGCACAAATCTCTCCGGAAAAGATTCTGAGACTTATTCCATTGGAAGGAAAGCATCCATCTTCATTGAGGAGGGATGTCACGGTTTCGCAGTCCCACACAGAATGAAATGTGGTTCGTATGTAGTGAACACAAAAGGTAAAGGAAAATATATTTCCCCCATATTTATGCCTTTTTTAAACAGTAGTGAAATAATTATTTCCAGGAAACTGTGCAAAGGTTGTGTTAGTAAGTATCATTAATCAGTAATTGTTCATCTAACAAAAGCAAGAGCCAATTAACAGTCTGTTCAAGTACGGAAAAATTGCCATTGTTGACTCTTGCAGTATGATAAAACGTTAGCTGAGGTCTTACTTTTAAAAGAATAGCGATATTCACTGTGTGTTCCCAGTCAATGAATATTAATATGAAGTTTGTACAGACCAGAGTCTGTCGTTAGTGGATGGCAGAATTTCTGTTCCTGCCGGCTGCGGCAACTGCGGTTCAGGGATAGACATCTCGTCCAACTGTGTCCGTTCAGCCATATAATGGATCAACAAGTTAATATCCAAATGAAAATTCCGTAGGTTGCTTCTTACCTTCTGTAGGGTACTGTTATCAGAGAATTAGCTTTCCGGACTACTTGAGTGTTATTCCAGACCTTACTGCTTTGTATCAGTGACATGATTCGTATAACGTGTTCACAGCTACGATACCGATAGAAACTGCGGCAACAGAGTGCTGCATGAGAAACAGCCACTTGGCAAAACAACAAGGTCTTTTTTGCCAAAAAATAACAGCAAATACGCCGTGCTGTTCCGGCAAGATGCCACAAGGATTGGCGCATCTCCATACTACTCGCTGGACAACCAGGGAAGAATCATGATAATCAAAATATCCACGGGTGTGCTGCCGGTCTATAGTGTCCAACGGGCATAATATTTCGGCGATCATACATGTCGCCATCATCAGGTGAACTGACGGACTGAGCTCCTATGAACGTGCCGGCACGGAGATCCGTACGCCGGGAGAAACTCAAGAATCAAATCATGATATTGCTTAACAACATAAATATCATACACTGGCTGTAGCAGTTCGCTGGCTAATGCTTCTTCCTAAGCTTGAATTCTTCTTCCACTGGTTTCACTGGCAAGTAGCAAGAATTATAAAAACGTCTTGGTATCTTCAGACCGATTGTGCTTGAAAATAATTTACATAAATTAAATTAAATAAATATCTTCCTGCTTGTCCAAAATATTGAAATTTACTATCGATCAAAAAATATGCAACTGTGTCTAATAGTGTATTTTAAATACGACAATATGCCACCTTAGACACTGTATAACACAACACTTGATAATGGCACTTTGAAGCCGAAATCATGATCGTGTAAATGTAACAATGCAAATAAAAAACAGTCTAATGGCGGTACTGACTTTAAAGAAAAATATTATGACTGTGGCCCCACATTATTATAAAAATTATGAAGCACATGTATTAAATACTGAAGAGAGAACAGATAGGTGAAAAGAGCACACTGACGAACTCTCTGAGGGGCGAGGACTTATCTGATGACATGACAGAAGAAAAAACAGGAGCCGATACGGAAAAGACAGGGATCCAATATTATAATCAGAATTTAAAAGCGCTCTGAGAGACTTAAAATATAATAAGGGAGAACGGATTGATCACATTACATGAAATTTCAAAAATCATTGGGGAAAGTGACAACAAAACGATTATTCAAGTAGGAGTGTAGAATCAATGAAACTGGCGATATAACATCCGACTTTCGGAAAAAACTTTATCCATACAATTCCGTAGTTCAGAAAACCGTCAAGTGCGAGAATTATCGCACAGTCATCTTAGCAGTTCATCCATCCAAGTTTCCGACAAGAACAACATACATATGAACGGAAAAGCAAATTTATCTGTTAGACGCCGATCAGTTTGGCTTTAGGAACGATAAAGGCACCAGTCAAGTAGTTCTGACGCTATGATTGATAATGGAAGCAAGACTAAAGAAATACCAAGACGGTCATAGGGTTTGTCGATCTGGAGAAAGCGTTCGACAATGTCAAATGTGCAACATGCTCCAAATTCTGAGAAAAATCGGTGTAAACCACAGAGAGAGACGATTAATATACAATATGTACAAAAGTCAAGAGGCAACAATATGAATATCAGACCAAGAACGAAATTCTCGGATTGAAAAGGGTATAATCTATCGCCCTATTACTCAGTCTATACAACGAAGAACCAATGACGGAAGTAAAAGAAACGTTAAGGAGTGGAATTATAATTGAAGGTGAAAGGATATCAATGACAGATTCGCTGATGACATTGCTATCCTGACTGAAAATTAAGAAGAATTACGAGACCTGTTCCATGGAATGAACAGTCTAATCAATACGGAATATGGATTGAGAGTAAACTGAAAAAACATGAAATTAATGAGGAAAAGCAGAAATGAGAATAATAATAAAGTGAACATGAAAGTTGTTGAGCACTAAATAGACGAAGGAATTCTGTTACCTTGGATGCAAAATAGCACATGGCTGACGAAACAACGACATAAAAATTAGATTAGCACAGACAAAGCAGGCTTTCCTGGCCAACAGAAGTCTGCTATTACCATGTGTAGGCTTTAATTTGTGGAAGAAATGTCTGAGAATGTGCGTTTGAAGCACACCTTGGTTTAGCAGAGAAACATACATTATGAGGAAACCGGAAAAGAAGTGAATCGAAGCATTTGAGATGTAGTGCTACAGAAGAATGTTGGACATTAGGTGAAATGATAAGGAATATTATGGTAAAAACTGACAATAACAAGGAACTGGATGTTAGGACATCTGTTAAGACATCGGGGAATAACTTTCATAGTATTAGAGGGAGCGGTAGAGGGTAAAAAACTGCAAAAGGTTATTCTCCGATGTCTTAACTCATGCACTACCATCTTGACCCTGTTCTTGTCAGTGGTTCCGATACGTTCCTCTCTTGGCCGATTCTGCACAGAGCCTCCACATTCCTCTTCTTAGCAGTCCACCCAACTTTCAAGAGTCTTCTATAGCACTACATCTCAGGTAGGCTACTTTCCCACTGTCCGTGAATCCCTACCAAACAAAGCTGTGCTACAAACGTACATTCGTAGACACTTCATCAAATTAGAGCTATGTTGGATTACAGGAGACTTCGTCTACCACGTGATCAACAATTTTCATGTTACATTTGTCGGTAATCTCATTTCTGTTCCTCCTCATTACTTCCATCTTTCTTTAGTTTACTCTCAATCCATATTCTGTACTGATTAGACTGTTCATTTTGCTGATCAGGTCCTGTACTTTTCTTCATGTAGTGCGAGGATGTGCTGTGTCAAAACGCACGGGTTACGTCTGCCTTTACAATTGATGAGCAACCGACCCGATAAAAGGCTAATAGCATCTAGTGGTTACTACAAATATACGTGTACGATGTATTAAGGGCGACAAAACATGTTATAGATGATCCGAGAGCGTCGACGAAGAAAACAGGTGGTGAGCGCGCGCGACTTCAGCGATGCAACAACTCGCCATCGCTGGGTGCAGAGATGCTGCCTGAGCGACGCGCAGCAGCCGGCCGCTGAGGTAGAGAACCGACAGCATCAACGAATAATTGTCAAAAGTTGGGGTGGCGCTGCGTTTTTGTTCGTGTAAATGGTTCCTATTGTATGACGTAAGAAGGTAGGTAGTTCCCGAGTAGACCTCTTACCGACTAAGTTGATATATCGGGATACGTCTAGGTCGGATAGGATACCGACCCATTGCGTCGTGTATTGAGGCACAGCAGTTGGTGTTGAAGGCTTGGGAGAGGGAAAAAAGCTTTGCTGGTAGAACCAGTATCTTATTTTGGTGCAGTTCACGGAGGCAGCGTGGATACTTTGTTTTTAGGCCCCTGTTCATATACGTGGCTGTGACGGTAGTTTCCTCTCAAAGCTGAGCTACGGAATGTACGTAGGCTCTGTGTGATTTTATAAATAGTCGCGGATGAGACACTGGTTTTGACGAATTTGTGTGCTAGGTCGATCGATTTACTGTCGTCCTGTGAACAGTTCGGTAGTGAGGAATAGTTTGCTGAGATAGATATATCGTGAGCCGTATTAGAGAGAAGGAGATTTTCAGTTGATGAGATTTGGGAATCGTTGGAACCGATGTCCTGTCCGTGCTGTACGATTAGTGGTCGTGGCTCGCCCAGAGGTAATTGAGTTGTTAGTTGTTTTGTTGGAGTGGTTTGATAGTGATTGGTGTGTGTCGAGAAGGGAAAGGCTCGAACACTTTTTTTTGTTGTTGTTTAAATACCACGATCATACAGCGGACCTAGAATTGGCTCGTATAGATTCGAACTCTTTTCGCTGTAGTATAATAGATCGCACCAGTAGTTGAGTTGATAAGCGACGAGGATAAACGGAATCATTTACAAGCAACACGCAACTAAACGAAAACTTCGTTAGTCAAAGTCACGAGTGGCCTATTTCAATTTAGGGAACTTAGTGAGTCGCGTTTTGTTAACGCCTGAAGAGGCTCAGAATTGTGTCAAATTGTTACTTAAGGTTAGAGTTAAAGAGGCGTTGGCGCCTAGGTTTTTTTATTATTATTGAATTTCCGTTGTCGTGGGGTGTGTCAGTCTTTGTTGACACTTTCTCACTTAAGCGAATTAAATTGTATTGAGAGAGGGAGACCAAGAGATGAATACACCAAGCAGATTCAGAAGGATGTAGGTTGCAGTAGGTTCTGGGAGATGAAGAAGCTTGCACAGGATAGAGTAGCATGGAGAGCTGCATCAAACCAGTCTCAGGACTGAAGACCACAACAACAACAACAACAGACCCAATAAAGACCAGTTTTCTTGGGATAAAAGAAACTTTGACGTGTGGTCAATTAATAGCTGTTGTGTGTAGCTATATTTTGTGACAAAAGC
This sequence comes from Schistocerca nitens, assembly GCF_023898315.1. Lineage (NCBI taxonomy): Eukaryota > Metazoa > Arthropoda > Insecta > Orthoptera > Acrididae > Schistocerca > Schistocerca nitens. The sequence continues at coordinate 257,555,682 of NC_064618.1, forward strand.
AAAGGTTCAGGTTTAGAGATATTAATAACTCTTTGCATGACACAATTTTATGATGGTATTTATAAGTTTTGCCTTATCAAAAAGTTCATTAATTGAGTTGATCCACGCTAAATATACAGAGGCTAGATATTCTAAACAGTTAAAACAATTTCATTTGTAGAAACAGAGTCCTAAATAACTTTGATTAGGACTGAAGTTGTCCAACGTTATTACGGACATGTCAGCGATTATACCAATGACAAAGATTGGTAAATCTGTGGAATACGTTACGTCGTATTATTTACATAGCAACATTGGACTAAACAGAAAGAGATTTAATGGTAGCATTAATTATCTTAATCTTTATACATATCGGTGAGAGCAACTTAAAGTGAATTGGTCGTAACACGACGTTATAGTATATATATATATATATATATATATATATATATATATATATATATATATATATATATATATAAGTAATTAAAAGATTACGAGACCTTTCCAGAGATTGTGTGCTGTGTTGTGAGAATTTTGTTGTGTGTGAGAACAATTGCGAGCTAGAAGTAACATTTAGCTTGACATAATACAAACAGTTATTGTATTTAAAGTGGTTTGTGGTTTTGTTTTTAGTACGATAACGGGAGTTGTTATCGAAATTTGCCTGTCTCGTAATTGCTGCTCGATATTGTTTGTCAGTGTCATTGGAATGTTTTAGCGTGTCTATTCGTGGTGCAATAGTGTCACTGTACGATTACGACGTTGTGTATAGTAAAGGTGCTGTTTATTATTACTCGACATTTGAGTCTGCCGTCTCGTCAATGTTTATGACTGCTGCAGTATTAATTATCCGAGGCTTGATCTGTCTTCAATTTGTCTTTTAAGAGTGCAACCACGGTACGAGCTAGACTTCGAGTATTTGCCAGGCTCTCTGCTACGAATAGGATCTTCTGAAAACTAATAGCGATCCAGTCATAACATCGACTGTAAAATTAAAACTGTACCAAATTCATGCTGTAGTGGTCGACTGGTTCACTCAAGCAATTTTGCGCGGCAGGAAGCCATACATCAGCGGCATAGCGACGTTGTACAGTACGATCCGTTGTCGTGAGTTCGATCTTGAGTACCGCCAATTGGCTCTTTACAAGGACATCACTATCAACGAATCTTACCATTGATATCCTTTCACCATGAGTTTTAATTCGGCTCCTGAAACTCTCTCTTACTTCCGTTGTGGCTTCCTCGATGCATTTAGATTGACAGTAGAGGCGAAAGACTACCTCCCCTGTCTTACACAATTTTTAGTTAGAACAATTCGTTTTTGGAATTTCATTCTTATTGTTCCCTCTTGGTACCTATACATACTATATAGATGGGTTCAAAAAAATGTATCCACTGTTTAAAAGTCCATAACTTGCAAACTAATTGACGGAGTTGTCTCATTTTTGGTGAAAGTGTTGCTTAAAGTCTAACTTAAATATATCACTGTAGGTGTTCGAAATGGTTACCATTAACATCCACCCACAAACGATGCCGCCGAACTGCAGCACGAACTACTGACTGCAACGTGTTCAGTTGGATATTTGAACATGAATGTACGATGGATTCTCGAAGTTCATCCAATGTGCGTGGCTTTTGTCGATAAACGACTTCCTTTAGTGTCCCCCATAGGTAAAAGTCCAGAGGAGTTAGGTCTGGGGAACGTGGTGGATACTCCACAGCACCTCTACGGCCTATCCATCTTCCTAGTAGATTTTCGTCGAGATACTCCATAACACGATTTTGGTAGTGGGCTGGGGCACCATCTTGTTTAAAGTAAACTCTTCCGTCTCCATACAAGTCTCGAATGGCAGGTAAAATGGATGTCTGAAGCTTCTGAAGGTAGACCTCACCGGTAACTGTGCCGTCAAAGAAGAATGGCCCAATCAAGCCCCGGTAAGACAACCCACATCACACATTTACTCCTGGCAAATTCACGGCTTTGTCTACATGGACGTTCGGATTTTCGGCGGCCCAGTAGATGCAATTGTGGCGATTTCCTGTACCATTGAGTTTGAACTGTACCTCATCAGACCATACAATCATCTCTGCAAACTCTTCATCGTTGCGCACCATGTTAGTAAACCACTCGCAGTACTCCATTCTACGATCTGGGTCGTCCGCGTTCATTACGTGGAGCAATCGTGGGATGTAGCACTTCGCTGTCTTCAAAATTCACCGAACACTTGAGCGACTCACTCCAGTTTCACGGGCACACTGTCTCACAGACTTCTATGGTGAGCGAATGAATTGTTGTAGCACACGACGGAAGTTAGCTGGACTTATTACTGTTACAGGTCGTCCAGATCGTAGTTTTTGTACATCTTTAACACAGCGTTCGACTGCGACGAATCGTTAAACGTGTCGGGGGCTCTGTTTGATACTCATTTCGCCATTGCCGTTGAACCTCATTAATGTTTTAGTATTTAAAATACCACTTCAAAACTGACTTCCTTTCATCGAATGTAAGCCTTGTGCCAGCCGTGTTTACTCGAGTAACTAGCTGCAACTAAGAACAAAACACTAACTATCTGGCGACTGTCTTCTGACAAAGCAAAACAACGCAATGCAACGCTTGTGTGGCGATTGTGGAACTACAAACTATTACACTACCAAAGTTTGCCAGTTGTGGACTTTTAAACAGTGGATACTTTTTTTTGTATATTAGCCGCCTTTCGCTATAGCTTAATCATATTTTTCTCAGAATTTCGAACATCTTGCACCGTTTTACACCCACGAACGCTTTTTCGATGTTAAGAAATCCTATATGTGTATATAGACTTTTGTTAAGTAGAACTTCCATTAGCCATCACAGCTCAGGAACTGTCTCTGCGGTTCATTTACCTTTCTTAAGGACGAACTGACAATATAACACATCCTTACTTTTCTTTTCCATTTTTCTGTACATTGTTCTCGTTGGCAACTCGGATGTAAAAGCTGTTAACCTAACTGTTCGTAGTTCCCTCACTTACCTACCCTTACTGGCCTAGAGATTGTGTGGATGATATTTTTTCTGAAATTTTGACGTTGTAGCTTCTACACACCAACTTGAATAGCTGTTTTACCACTTTCATCAATGATTTTAGAAACTGCAATGGAACGTTATTAATTCCTTTTACCACTTTTTGATTGAAATTTTCCAAAACTTTATTAAACTCTGACTCCAATATTGGACCGATATCGACTCCGATTTCTTTCTCACGTTATCAGGCAAGTCCTCCCTATCATAGAGCCATCCACTGCACTCTTCCCACCGATGTGCTCTCTGCTCTGTGCTTGACAGTGGAATTTCCAGTGCACTCCTAATGTTACCACATTTGTTTTAATTTCATTGAACATTGTTTTGACTGTTCTATATGCTAATTCAGTCTTTTGGACGATCATTTCTTTTTCTAATTTTTCAGATTTGTCGTGCAACCATTTCTTCCTCCCTTCCCTACACTTCTTATTTATTTCATTTCTAAGTTACTTTTATTGCTACATTTCTGTCTTCTTTGAACTTTTTTGTACTTCCCTGTTTAGTCCATTAACTAACATATTACTTATGTTACACGGTTGCTTGGCAGTTACCTTTCTCGTAACTCTGTTTGCGCGTCCACCTTTGTAACTGCCCTTTTTAGAGATGCCGCCTCCCCCTCCCCCCCTTATCCAAACTCAACGGCCTACTGTGCTGTTCGTTATCGTAATATCTTCATCCATAGAGATTTTCAAATGCATCTCATCGCTCCTCAATAATTTGGTATCCTACTTTTTTCCACATTACTATAGAAGAATGTTGAAAACTGGTTGGAGTGCTAAGATGAGAAATGTGGAAGTTCTGTGAAGAATCGACGAAGAGACTAACGTATTGCAACTACTGACAAGAAGAGGGGACCGGATGGTGGTACACGTGTTAATAGGAATAACATTAAAATTATAAACAGCCGACCAGTTGCAATGGATAAAGAATTCTTTACCTAGGTTTCGACAAATATAAATTTGTCTTCTTCAGAAGGTGGCAATTTTACATTAGTAAGGACTAATGTACCATCGCCGTTTTTACAAATGTCGGCATAGATCCATTTGTCAAAATTGAAATACAGCCCTAGAATTAGGGTTTGTCACGTAAATATAAATTAGTACATTTTGACAAATGGATATATGCCGACATTTGTAAAAACGGCGATGGAACATTGGTCCTTACTAAAGTAAAATTGCCACCTTCTGAAGAAGACAAATTTATATTTGTCGAAACCTAGGTAAAGAATTCTTTATCCATTGCAACTGGTCGGCTGTTTATAATTTTATTACGTGGAACCGTTGCTGTTGTGCAGCTAAGTTTAAAATAAGGAATAACATTCCTATTACTAGAGGGAGCTATAGTGGATAAAACACATAGGTAAAGATAGAGAATAGAAAACGTCAAAGAATTAATCGAGGTTATGTTCCAGCAGCTGTCCTCCTCTAATACCGAGGGAGCTATTCCTTGATGTTTTAACACATGTCCCACCATCCTGTCCCTTCCTTCGGTCAGCGTTTCCCTATATTTCTTCCCTCGCCGATTCTGTGGAGAACATACTCATTTCTTACCTCTCCAGTCCACCTAACTTTCAACGTTCTTCTGTAGTACTACATATCAAATGCTTCGATTCTCTTCTATTCTGGTTCCCCACAGTCCATGTTTCACTACCAATCAAAGTTGTGTTCCAGACCTACGTTCTCAGACATTTCTTCCTCACCTTAAAGCCTATATTTTGTTGGCCAGGAAAGCGTACATCGCATGTGCTAATCTACTTTTTATGTCGTTATTTCGTGAGTCATCTGTAATTTTGCATCCGAGGTAGCAGAATCCCTTCTACTTAATGGTCAACAATTTTCATGTTACCTTACCTTTGTCGGTATTCTCGTTTCTGCTGCTCCTCATCACTTTCGTCTGCTTTCGGTTTACTCTCAATGTCTCTTCCGTACAGTTTAGACTGTTCATTCCAAGCAGCAGGACCTGTAAGTCTTCTTCACTTTCACTCACGATAACAATTTTATCAGCGAATCTAATGATTGATGTATCTTTTCACCTTGAATTTTAATTCCACTCTTGAATGTTTCTTTTATTTCAGTCATTGCTTCTTAGATGTAAAGATTGAACAGTAGGGCGAAAGACTACATTTGTGTCTTATATCCTTTTCAGTCCGAGAACTCGTTCTTGGTCTCCCACTGTTATTATTCCTTCTAGTTTCTTTTACCCTTCGTATATTACCCGTCTTTCGCTACAGCTTACCCCTAATTCTCTCAGAGTTTCGAACATCTTGCACCATTTGACATTCTCGGCGATTCTCTTAAAATTCATTTTACGGTTTATCACTGCTAAATTGTAATCCGAGTGTATAGCTGCTCCTATGTAAGTCTTAAAATTCAATATCGGGTTTCGTAACGTCTATCTGACCGTGATGTCTTACAGAGGAAACTTCCTTTGTCTCCGGTTCGGTACAACAGAGTCTCTTATGTTCATTGAATAGTGTATGCGTTACTGGTAGCTGACATTTAGAGGAGAAAATCAATCGTTTCCCTCTCTCACTGCTACCAACAAGCCCAAATTACTAAAGTTTAAAAAGAGACACAGATTTTGAAATTAACAACGAATACAAGAGAAATAAAAAGATTCAAGATTCAGGACTGAAGACTTATCAAGAGGATGGGCGCTTCTGTGGAGATCAAGATCAACAAGGCACCGGAAGGAAAAAGTTCGCAGGTGATTTACGTTAGAAGAACGAGAATATTTGCTATAACAACAGAGACGGCGTTATTGTTGTCTAAGAGACGGCGTAACGAAGGGGACCGCGGTGGTGTTTCGGATTCTGTTGTAGAAAGTGATTGTTCGTCAGTTTCATCTTTCAGAAGGACTGTGAAGAGATTAACAGTTGTTAAAAGCATTTACTGTGTAGACTAATACTTGCATTAAATTTGAGACTTAAATATTAAGAATGTGACGGCACACTTATCGGATACATAGTTGTGCTTAAAAACTTTGTACGTACAACAGCCCAGCAGATCCCATTCCAGTACTATTTCCAGAGAGTTTTCGAAGGTTTTATCAATGAAGTAGCTGCACTGCAGCTGCAGCTGCAGTTGATTGCGTTTTGTAATTAATTTGATCATTTATGAAGTTGGTCGTTGTCTTCTTTGTATCTTCCTGCCACATCTAAATCAGCTGCCCGTTTGGTGCCTCACCCACGGGTGAGAGAGAAATGGCACTGATATATCTCTCGTTGTAACCATTACTTCCGACAAATCACTGACTGTTTACATCGGAACTAAAACGCACTAAAACACCAAAGAACCTGGTACAGGCATGCGTTTTCATACACAGGGATAAGTAAACAGGCAGAATACAGCGCTGCGGTCGGCAACGCCTATATCAGACAAGTGTCTGGCGCAGTTAGATCGGTTACTGCTGCTACAATGGCAAGTTATCTAGATTTAAGTGAGTTTCAACAGGGTGTTATAGGTGGCGCACGAGCTATGGGGCACAGCATCTCCGAGGAAGCGATGGCAGCGTCTCCGAGGAGGCGATAAGAGGAGATTTTCCCGTACGACCATTTCACAAATGTGCCGTGAATATTAGGAACCCGGTAAAACATCAAATCTCCGACATGGCTGCGGCCGGAAATAGATCCTACAAGAATGGGACCAGCGATGACTGAAGAGAATCGTTCAACGTGACAAAAGTGCAACCCTTCCGCAAATTGCTACAGATTCGCTAGGCCATCTGCAAGTGTCAGGATGCGAAACATTTAACGAAACATCATCGACATGGGCTTTCAGAGCCGAAGGCCCAGTCGTGTACCCTTGATGATCGCACGAAACAAAGCTTTACGCATCGCCTGGGCCCATCAGCACAGACATTCGACTTTTGATGACTGGAAACATGTTGCCTGGTCGAACGAGCCTCGTTTCAAATTCTATAGAGCGGAAGCACGTGTATGGGTATGTAGACAACCTCATGAATCCATGGACCCTGCATGACAGCAGGGGACTGTTCAAGCTGTTGGAGGCTCTGTAATGTGGTGCATGTGCAGTTGGAGTGATATGGGGCCCCTGATACGTGTGTCACTCTGACACTTGACACGTACGTAAGCATCACCTGCATACATTGCTCAGGTCGACGGGCTTGGGTAATTCCAAAAGGACAATGCGATCCCGATACGTCCAGAATTGCTACAGAGTTTGAACACTTCCGCTGACCACCAAACTCCCCAGACATGAACATTATTGAGTATATCTGCAATGCCTTGGAACGTGCTGTTCAGAAGAGATCTCCAACCTCTCGCATTCTTGTGGATTTATGGACAGCCCTGCACGATTCATGGTGTCAGTTCCCACCAACACTACTTCAGACATTGAGTCCAAGCTACGTCATGTTGTGGCACTTCTGCGTGCTAGTGCGGGCCCTACACGATATTAGGCAGGTGTACCAGTTTCTTTGGCTCTTCAGTATATATTTCAGAGCAATAATAATAAATCCAATTATCATACAATGTAGGCTTTCACGGCCGGTGTTGTCTTCAGTTAAAACTTCCGAACTGAGGGGCCGTGGTCGATGTACAAAATTTCCACCTAACGTTTGGTATCCCGCAGATGGAGACGAAACGTTAGGTGAAAATTTTATACATCGACCACGGCCCCTCAGCCCGGAAGTTTTAACTGAAGAAAATCCAATTATATTCCATTTTGCATCCAAACGCAGAATTTTCTCGCACACAAATGTTTTGACCCCCTAATTTACATTGAGCGGTAAAGACTTTCTAACTTTATATTTGCAATTTAAACTTGTTTTGTGCAGCTAGCGGTTGGCCTGTATAAACATAACATAAAGCACAACTATTGTGTATGTTTATATGGTGTATAGAAGCAAGTCAAAATGCAGTTATATTTCAACGCTTGCTGTCGCGCAAAAAATTGCAATACCAATCGAAAATTTAATCCGGAAATATCTCTTTCTCGATTTCCAAAGGATGTTGAGAGGTAAGCCAGTAATGTTACGAATAACACATGTTCATTTTCACAATGGATAGTTATACTTTTCGGTATACGAGATAATGTTTAACTTTTTCACTCACTCGCAGTGTCTTCAGAACCTCGGCTCTTAATGAGAGACGCAGAAACTTTAACGACCATTGCAAACGTTACTACTGTATAAAAATTTCGGGACTTTGCTGGTCGCAGAGAAGCAATCGACAACATTCTCAATTCATACTTCAATTTTACATAAATACACATGTCGGTATATTTTTGCCGTTACCTGGTATATTGAGTAAGGAAACACGTAGTTGCACGTAATGACTACGGTAGTGTACAAACAGTTAAGAAAAATGGTTCAAATGGCTCTGAGCACTATGGGACTTAACTTATGAGGTCATCAGTCCCCTAGAACTTAGAACTACTTAAACCTAACTAACCGAAGGACATCACACACATCCATGCCCGAGGCAGGATTCGAACCTGCGACAGTAGCGGTCGCGCGGTTCCAGACTGTAGCGCCTAGAACAGTTAAGAAGTTATCGTTTCGTAAGAAGTTCATGAAAGGAAGGAAACGTTGTGGATTGCCTTACGTTACATTATGTGAGTTTAAATGAAGAGTTTTGCCACAGTGTCTAGTTGGACTGGAAAACCCAGGGAACATTAATTTCGTAAATACGGAATGATTTTTTACAATGTAGGATGAAATATAACATTTTCTCTTTTTTTGGGCATTATCAAAGCGATTTTTAGTAGCGTAAACTCACACATTTGTGTAAGAAGTCAAAACCAATCCACGAAAGGTGTAACAGATGTTGATTGGAACCAGTATTGTTTATTTTGTACTGTGAAAAAGGAGTCAGGGAAGTGAAGGGCTATTATTGTTTATCAAGGACGGGAGGTTAGAACAATACAATTAATTGGTGATGCAGCGGTGGTAGACCAAAGTGCGTAGGAATTGGGTTTTGTGCTAACTGTAATGGAACATGTGGTAGCTGTAGTTTAAGATATGCATGTAGACAAGAAGAAAGCCTCACGGGTGGACGCTGCGATATCTGAAAATCAGGAAAGATAAACATGATAAGTACACGCAAGGAATAGAAGCAAAGAGACAAGGCGAAAACGGCGTTTATAAGGAGAAGCAGCACGTTATCGCTTAGAATATAAAAGTTGTGTTTAGTTTTGAACATATTAAAATGAGGCCGAATCTCGTTAAAATGCTCGTGAAACGCTCTACAATCGGCGCAGGGCATCAGAAAGTATGCGACGAGCATGCAGATATGATCATAATCAGTTCGTTTTGAACTTAAACACATCCGGATACAATCCATGTCTCGTCTTACACGATTATCGGCTATACATAACGACTCTGCCACTGTGAACCATATGCGTTACACTGCACTGATGTTTTATTGTTGTAGACTGATACTAACAGGAGATGCTATGTTACTTTAATTATAGTTCCCTATTCATATTGTAAAATTCACCGACATGTTTAGTGACTAGGAAATATGGAAGTAACAGCATTAAAAACAGCGAATTTTCCGTCTATATCATGCCATTCTTGTGTTACTACAGGCTAGCCGCTTGAAGAGCTAGCAAAGCTGCAACTGTCAAAATTTTGCATTTTTGGCCTAAATAGTTTCGCGACTGTCTTAGATTATGCTACATATTTCTATTCAATTATCTTTTTTATGTGCAGATAATTCAATAGATAGAAAATATTCATAACAGTTTAAATATTCTTATTTTACTCAAGAAAACCCTCAACAGTTGCAATGATGCACAATCACTGAGTAAAAACAAAGAAGTAACCTATCGATATAAATACCTATCCATCTAAATATTATTATAATTGTACTTGTTTTATGTAAATGTGACTGTGTGTGCCTGTGCGTGGAATTAAGTCACCCTGTCATATGCAAGAGCAGGTGTGAGGAGTTTTTCGTAAATGTTTCTAGTACCGAATTATGTTGGTGAAACAATACCATGCTTCGTGATAGCGTTTCGAGTCTTGGATGTTGCTAAAGGCAGTTTGCCGTTCACCACGAATTCAATCATATCAGTATCACGGTTGGAGCAGTATTCAGTTGTACTAGCGCAGTACTGACGGTGTTATTTAGGCAGTGGGGCATATACTATACTAACTGACGGATCTTAAGTTGTCAGTCAAGCTTATTCAGTATTCACATGTTATAAGAGTTTTAGTACATAACGAGGATATGAAGAGAGAAGTAAGCAGCTTCATATTTCTCATACTTCAATGTACATTTTCCGTGAAAAGTTCGTTTTTAGTTGTCGGAACTGATTTCCCATTGTGATATATTTTCTCTACATGTGGTAACAAAGTCATCCGACACATCATCCGCTCACCCATTTAGGATTGTAACATATTTTGTTAAACCACTAAATAGCATACGTATCATAACTATGAGAAACTTTAACGAATAAAGAAAAACTAGCTGTACATATCTATGCGACTTTTATCATCAACGTGCACACATTACTCCATTTGCAGTGATAATGTTTACTAACAAGTGGTAAGTTAGTTAGCTTGAAACCTGTTCTTTGTGCTAGTATAAGTGTGTGTAAAATGACTATAGTTAAAAAAGAGAGAACGAAGAACAAAGTGTGGGTAACTCATTGACTGAATTCCGTGGCAGGAAGCCAAGCACGAGAATTTCGAAGTGCATCTGAAGAGAGCCATTCGCTTTAAAGAAAAGCGTTACGGAATGCAACCGGCCCGCGTGTCCGAGCGATTCTAGGCGCTTCAGTCCGGGACCGCGCTGCTGCTACGGTCGCAGGCTTGAATTCTGCCTCGAGCATGGATGTGTGTGACGTCCTTAGGTTAGTTAGGTTTAAGTAGTTCTAAGTTCTAGGGGACTAATGACCTCAGATATTAAGTTCCATTTGAACCATTTCGTTACGCAATGCAAGTTTGAACCACGTTAGTGCATGGAAGTGGACGGCTATATCTGTTAGGCTTTCAAGTTAGTACTAACGTGCCAGTTTCGGGTCGCAAAGGGAACCAATCGGATTTTTGTGATTTTGTATATTCATGGCACTAGGGTCCGAACTCAAAGGTACCTCTCCCAACGCAGTTCGATGCAACTGTAACATATACTCGATAAATTGACTTTGAAGTTTTCCGAAAGTGTTTAATATGCTAATTTGACGAATATGCTTTTCGACGAGTTTTGTAGCCCTGTGTGACGTTCTGCGTTCGATTCCAAGTGAAATCAAAATTTGAAACAAAGGTGCACGTTCTAGGAGCACCTCCGTGAATACATAAAACGCCCGAGACTGGTAATCGCAAGATCGAGTCTCGTTTCAGGTGTTATTTTTTCGTTTCTTTCCGTTCAGTTCGAATACCTACGTCATTTAAATATAAAATTCATCAGATATATGCTAATCAACACATCTAATGATTATTTTTATGAAAAATTCTCATTTTATTTCTAACTAGCTGACAATCCCGGTATTGGTCGGTTAACCATGTTGCTAATTTTTTACGAGAAACGAAAACAAAAAAAATGAACTGTGTTCGTAGTGTCCAAACAGTTGTACAAAGAAATATGCTTAACGTACAAATGTATACGTAGATTATCCAAGTATTTTGTAAAGACCTCTACGTTAACGCCTCTTCATAGCTTTGAAGACGGCGGTTGTTTTCACCTACAGCTTCGCTGTTCAAAGCTGTCCAAAACGCTGCCATACATGAGGGATTTCCTTAAGATGACTCGACTGTAGGAGTGAATTACGAGAAGAACACGGGAAGTGCCATAACACGATTTCCCAGAAACCTTGCTCAGTGGAAGAGGAAGCCGCAATAAGCGAATACGTGTCCCGGCTTATCCGTAGATACTCGGCTGTTTCTGAGAAAGCGCCCGCCAAAGTTTTTGACGTAATTTAGATGCCTATTAGAGCAAGATAAGCTTCGCCGAAATGGTGGCGTTGTGGCTAACGTCGCGGATTTTTCCCTTCTACTTCCAGTGCTCGAAATCCGATTATTGTTTTTATTTACTTTATTTTTTCATTTATACACTCACGACCGTACTAGAATGCTACACGAATGTCCCTTATCAAGTTAGGGCATACAAGGGCGTTATATTAACTCTAAAACTGCAACACAGTTTCGCAATAAGTGCATACATTTATTATATATTATTAGTGTTTGTGGCATTTTCAGGAGTTGCCATCTTTTGAAATTAGTATATTCTTATATTTCATTCTTACATCAATTCCAAATTCTTATTTTTTATTCTCATAATTATTTTTCAGGGATGCTCGGTGCATTTACTTGGATGATACCGATTGTAGAAACATTGGAAACAGGAATTCCGAACACCACGACCATCGCGGGAAGTATGATTTGCAACAGCGACAGTTCTTCCTGTGAATCTCAAAATGGTTCAAATGGCTGGTTCAAATGGTTCAAATGGCTCTGAGCACTATGGGACTTAACATCTGTGGTCATCAGTCCCCTAGAACTTAGAACTACTTAAACCTAACTAACCTAAGGACATCACACACATCCATGCCCGAGGCAGGATTCGAACCTGCGACCGTAGCAGTCCAGCGGTTCCGGACTGAGCGCCTGAACCGCTAGACCACTGCGGCCGGCGGTTCAAATGGCTCTGAGCACTATGGGACTTAACTTCTAAGGTCATCAGTCCCCTAGAACTTAGAACTACTTAAACCTAACTGACCTAAGGACATCACACACATCCATGCCCGAGGCAGGATTGGAACCTGCGACCGTAGCGGTCGCGCGGTTCCAGACTGTAGCGCCTTTAACCGCTTGGCCACCCCGGCCGGCTGTGAATCTCACTCGGGGAGAAACATCAGTAACGTTTCTGAAGATTTAACGCGTTGGCAATAATTTTGTGGTAAACCTTGTTTAACGCGTCTCTTACCCGAAACCAAACGTTTTACGAAAACAAGCGCTTGCAGTTAATGATCACGATACACTACCGGAATTTCACAGTAAATAATTTTAAACAATCTTTCTGTTCATTTATTTCTTATTTTGTTTTTAAAAATTCATTCACCAGATATACAGTTAGTAGACGAATAAGGACTACGTTGTTTCAATGTATACAGAAGAACATACGTGTAGTGATCTTCTAGGGAAATGGTAAATGAATAACAAAAATAAAATTAATAATCGAGTTTCGGACACGGGGCTCGTAAGTGTGGGACTGTGACGCTAGCCAATGTGCCACCGTTCGGACTATGCACTCACTAAAGAGCACATGAAGTACGCGAAAACTTTGACCGTCGTTTTCTCAGACACGATTGAATATCTTTGGATAAGCCGAGACTCGTTTTCATTTATTTTGACCCCTTTTCCACTGAGTGAAGTTTCTGGGACTTCGGTTGTGACACTGCCGTGTTATCCTGTTAGCAGTACAGAATAAATGTATTAAAACTCCATGCACGATGTGACTTTCTTTACTCATCTCTTATCAGTGTTCATGACATCATATTTCTTGAACTATGTATCGTATGTTAATATATTTGTGTAGGTACATACAGTGGCAACTTTGGATACTGTCTGCGAAATATGTTATGAACAGAGTTAATACCAAAAAAGTAATAAAATTAGACGTCATACCTTAGGCGGCACTTTTTCACGCATCACAGTGTATGACATCATATCTCCTGATTTATTTTATACAATTATATAATTTTGTAGGTACATTCAGCAGCATATGTGGGAACCATTGTGAATAGATTTATTAGTAAAGAATTAATAAATTTAAACATGCACAGTGTGGCAGTTTTCCATGTCATTGTTCATGATGTCATATCTCCTAAACCACAGAGATTATGTTAAAAATTGATGGACAAGAAAAAGAAGTTGCAGAAATAGTAAATAAATTTAACGAGTTACACGGTAAAATTAAATTCACTGTGGAAGAAAAGAAAAATGGTGAACTGCAATTTCTCGACCTAAGTATTAGGAAACAAAATGGTAGGCATGTTTTTAAAATATTTAGGAAACCAACCACAACTGATGTGTTGATACAAAATAATTCCTGCCATCCTAATAGCCAGAAACTTTCTGCTTTTAGATCTTTGATAAAATGGCTCTGAGCACTATGGGACTTAACATCTATGGTCATCAGTCCCCTAGAACTTAGAACTACTTAAACCTAACTAACCTAAAGGACATCACACAACACCCAGCCATCACGAGGCAGAGAAAATCCCTGACCCCGCCGGGAATCGAACCCGGGAACCCGGACGTGGGAAGCGAGAACGCTACCGCACGACCACGAGATGCGGGCAGATCTTTGATAGATAGAGCCTTTAGAGTCCCTATGAATGAAGAAGACAGAATGACTGAGCTGAACATCGTGAAACAACTAGCCAAAGCTAACGGATATCACCAAAACGTTGTCAATAAATTAATACGACAGAAACAGCGCGCGAATGCACGGAAGAATACCGCAAATAATAATGCGAGAGTCACAATACCATTCTTCGGTGATATTTTGCAAAAAGTGGCTAACATTTTCAAACCTTTTAAAGTTGATACCGCTTTTCAGACCAATAATACGCTGCGATTTAAACTAAGAAATAATTTACAGCAGGAAGCGATAAATATGAGAGAGCTGGGGTGTATAAAATTCAGTGTGACACGTGCAAGGCAAGCTATGTAGGCCAAACTGGTAGGTCCTTTAAAGTACGTTACAAAGAACATAGCGATGCTTTCCGGCTTAATAATTTCGAAAAGTCAGCTGTAGCCACGCATATTGGGAAACGGGACACCCCATTTTGGGAATAGATCAGGATCTCGTTATTTTACATAGACAGGGCAAAGGCAAAAAGCTGGATCTACTAGAACAGCTGGAAATTACGATACATAGCGTGGATAATCAGAACACACTGAATGAACAGCTAACTGGTGATACAAATAACTTTTTCAAACATTTCACTGGTTTCTTTTAGTAACTACATTTTTAGCAATTGGCAGGATACCATCATTTCATGAGGTCCTTGGAACATGTATACGTTATCTGTTTGTATGGACATCTCTGTGACTTCCTTGTTTACTTGAGCGTGAGCTCACTCGCGTTTCAGTGTCGTGTTTGGCTACGTGGTGTGTGGTATCAACAAAGACGCACGGGCGGTTTACGACGATAGAGGACAGAGCCATGTCGTTAGATGTTGAACACCATAGGCGACACCATTTTAGAGTTTTTTTATATTTTGACGACTATGTGCAGATGCACCTTGGAAGACACGGCTACAACAAGGGAAGTAGCCACGATGTTTTAATTTTATTATCGGTTTTATTGTGCCTGGTGCATGTTCCATTTTAGCGAATTTTAACAGGTTCTTTTACTTTTTATTATTCTGATGATGGAAGTTTGACTTCCGAAACGCGTCAATCTTAGTGTTTTACACTATAAACAAGTGGTTGAGCAGATATTTTTTTTTAACATTGACATTCACAACCACGACCTCTGATCCAGTATTGATAAAATCAAAGCACAGAGATTATTGTGTGAAAATAAGATCACTGATGAGCGAAAACCTTATGACCACTGCCCACCGCGAGGTTATATGCTGCCTGATGCCCCTGAAGGCATTTGACACGGTAAGAGAAGTACAGTCTTAGACATAAAAACTGACCGCCAGCCGGCCGTCCCAGAGACTAAGTCCGAGTCGTTAACTTAAGGTGGCCAATAAAACCGACTGCCCCTGACAATGCAAAGTCTGGTCATCTGCACCACCTGGCAACACTGTAAGATGCGGAAGTGTCGGGAGTAAGGGTTGTCTACTTCTGGGAAGTTGTCGTGTTGTGTGAGCCCGTGGTCAGCCAGCACGGTAGCTCAGCGTGTTTGGTCAGAGGGTTCGCTGCTCTCTGTAATAAGAAAAACTGAGTTAATGGGTCACTGATGAACTTCAACAATCGTCATGGGACGTTCGCCATGAACAAACAGAACGAATAGTACCGAACAAAATGAGATCAACGAAAAGAAAAGAGTAATTGTCGTGCACTCTGAACTTATAGCCACGTGTTCGCGTCCAACTGTATCTCCTTTTTTTTATCACAGTTCGGCCCTCGTCTAATGTTATGGGTCTGATGGAACATAAATGATAATTCTCTTCAAATTCTACCCACCGGTAATAACAAATACTTACAGAAACAGGTCCGCAGTACAGCTCGTGGCTGCGTCGCGATCAGAGCAGCTTACGCTCGAGCGTTTCCTCGAGCTGCAGCGGCTACCAGCTACTGGCCAGATGCCACCCGCAGTCTGAAATCATGCACCGCCCAGGGGAACGCGGCGCGACGCTGTCAGTGTATGTATCAACTGTCATTTTCGAATATGAAGCTGTAGTTATCATCTTGCAGTTAAGTATTGGATTTTGCAAACTTGTAAATCATGAGCTACGGTTAAGCGTTGTAAAATTGGGTCGCAAGTAGAAAAAGGTGTAACATCTACAACACAATATTTACTTTTCGTATAACAGAGGGGTGAATGCAGAGGAGGAAGCTCGGAAGGTTTGAACTGTGTGTGGAGCGAGTGCCTTTGGGAAAAATACGCCAGAAAAACATATTCTTGTTTCAACAAAGATCTTTCTGGCATGAATCATTTTCCACATTAAGGAAGTCTCGACTACTGATGTAAGTGATGGATTACCGTTTAACTCTCATGCGATATTTGCATTCAACAGGAAAGGTTCAGATGTCTGGTGTAGGAGTACTACATGCTCTAATTCAAAACAACAAAAATCAGTGGAGGGATTATTATTGCAGTTTTGCTTGAACATCACCAGGTCGCTCATTGAGCATTCATATCCAATGCTGTTACCGGTGACAAGTTATGATGCCTTTATCATTAACGTCCTAAGAAGAAATGAAAGGCTGAGCCCTACCAAAACACGTAAACTCGACCAAAGAGTAGTGTGAACGTAATATTTTCCATCTGATAGCTCCAAAAGTGTGTTTCGCACTCCGAACGCTTCCCCAAGGGTATGTCCATCACAGCTGGAACTTGTTGCCAACAACTGAGACACCTTTCGGTCGCAGTGTAACAAAATCGACCGACAAAACTACTTCATGTGTGCTGCTGCATCATAACGCACTCTGTTGCTCTGAGAAGTAAAACTACCCACGAGATTGATTGGGAAGTAATCTCTCAGGCACTTGTATTGATGGGGAAGTCATCTCTCAGGCACTTGTCACTATGATCGTATACTCATAAAATCTTACATTTCCCACTCTTGATCGATAAACAGTCAAGGCATTTCATTTCTAGACGAAAATGCTCTTCAGACTACATTGATTTAATGAAATTGCTAGAACCAGTAGGTTTCTAGAGGCATAGAATTCGTAAATTACTTTAGCATTTTCAGATTAGTTTAGATATTTTGAAAGAATATACTGTTGCTGATTGATTTGTCTTTAATGGTTACTGTTGTGTTAAATAAAATAAGGGGAAACGCAATTAAATTATTCACTGTACTAATACAAATTAAATTCATCTTACTATAGAAACAACACGACTGCAGTCGATCTTAATAAAGCATTATGTGCCTGTAAGACGATTGTGCCTATTTTCACACGAATTAGTAGGATATTAACGACTTTTGGCTTCCAAAAGGTCTGTGATTACTTCATGTCCAGTATCATTCTCAAGTATTATGAAAATGTGACATTTCATAGATAAAATTTTGTATTCACACAACAAAAAATATATCGGTATTATGTGTTTTGCAGCACCGTAAGGTTTTCGCTCTGACACTAAGGGGCACTGAAAGTAGCAAGACGAATTTTGCTCGAGCGTTGTCTTACGTTTGCCTTACTGAGTTTATATCTGCCTGCTTGTAACTCTGCAACAAAAGAATTAAAAATCTAGCTCTCAGCGAGTCTCGAAAGGCAAACGAAAGCAGCTTGCACCTGATAAGTAACCAGGTTACCAGCGAAGAGGTGAGGCGTATGTGTCTTACTTATTGGCCCAGTAGCCGCTATGACAGATAAATTGCAACATAAGAGACGAGATAGTTGTATTTCCCATGTGGAACGACTTTCGTGGTCTCAAAAGCATTAACTGATATACTTATATCACATCTCAAGAGAAAATCACTCACATTATCAAATTGAAATGACATGATATATCAAGTGAATTTAGCAGGATAGTTCTGTGCCATCAAGGAAGTAACTCGTCGGTCACACAGTTACCAAACATATTCTGCGTTGTTGCCAAGTTTCAGTTATACTACCAGGAACGATACCAGCTGATGTATTCAGAGAGTGACCTCGGAAGTGACTATAGCTTCCTCTCAAAAGTGTGGGTGACAAGAACCGGAATATCCTCATTATATGTCTGTGAGAATTATTCGCATTTCTGTAACTAGGTTTAGGGGCTAGAGTGTAATTAATTGTAATTCATCGATGCAGGGAATGCAAACGAAACATCATAGATTAATGACTGCGACAATTATTTGTGTTTTACTGTCTAAATCGGACCGAAACTTTGAAAGCGTATTCACCAGAGGTGATTCACAATTTTGTAGCTTCTCCAGTGGTTGAGTTGGCAACGTATCTTTGCTATACAATATTGTTATTAAGATCACTGTCATTGGCACTCTTGTTGTCAGCTTTTCTGACGGATTTCTGCCGTTGCTTGACACGTGAAGACTTCGAATGTTCTATATGGCGAAAATCTGACGTTTCTATTCTTCGAGCTCTAACATTCAAAAAATAGTTACAATAAGCGACAGAAAAGCGCCTGTGAACCAACAGTTAATAATGCAGTCATAATTAGTGGAATCTGACAAACTCCATCTGTCATCTGACAATTGTGAAAAGCTACTTTTTTCATCTGGACAGCACTGCAGTATGAACTCAATGGTTTCGTAGGATTCTTATACTTAATTCCGTTGTAATCGTTTCCAATGACAGTAAGGAGGAGCGAAACCATCTGAATTGAAATATAGTTTTCCAGTGGGATCTGAATGTTTGGGTACAATTGCAGTAGCACATCCAGTGATGTATCAAGAATATGAGCATTCACTGATTGCTGTAGTATAGGCTAGGGCAGAAAGAAGCAGGTTTTCCCCAAAGTAAACGATGAGAGACGTTGTAACTAACGCATAAAGTAATCATCTCTCAAACGTAAATTTTTCAAATGGTTGTCACTTATTAAATATGAATTATTCAGAAAATTACAACTATTTCTAGTGAAATGAGTACGTTAATACAGCTCCAGTCCGTGACTATCACTGACTTGCCAAACATTTTCTGAATAGCACTTAAGATAGAAAATGTGTGCGTGTGTGTGTGTGTGTGTGTGTGTGTGTGTGTGTGTGTGTGTTTGTGGTGTTTTTTCTTTCGGACGTCCAGGCTGTCACAGGGCGTTAAAATACAGCTACAGCGGTAGATGAAAATTTGTGCCTGACCAGGTTC
The DNA here is from genome assembly GCF_023898315.1 of Schistocerca nitens. Classification (NCBI taxonomy): domain Eukaryota; kingdom Metazoa; phylum Arthropoda; class Insecta; order Orthoptera; family Acrididae; genus Schistocerca; species Schistocerca nitens. The sequence goes on from NC_064618.1 coordinate 257,575,120, forward strand.
GAATCCGGATTCGTGGTGTCTTTTCTTTTGGACATGTCCGAAAGAACAGACACCACACATATATGCATACACAGGATGCACGAATAGTAGATATTTTAGCAGGTAGTAGTATGGACGAATTGCGTAAAAAATTCCATATAAATGTGTCCACTTTTTACTGCGTACAGAGATACAGCTGTTAGTACTACCCCTAACAAACTCAAAGCAAAGGTAAATGAGAACATTCAAAGTTGATTTTTACAAATTCTCAACTTCAATGCACTTTTGACTTCTCTTTATAGCACCACTTCTAGCTTTTCTGAGGTCGTCTTTGCTTTTTTAATGAGGGCTGCACTGTTCAGAAACCGAACGATCAAATCGTCTCTTGGGTTTATTTTTTCTTTGTAGTCTTCACCTTTCAACTATCCCCACAGGCAAAAATCCAAAGGGATAAGGTCCGGGGACCTTGGTGCCTATATCTATTCATCCACCTTCCGGGAAATTTTAGGTTTGCATGTAGTGTCACCTGACGACTAGTCTGTGCAGGGGCCCCGTCATGCTGGAGGAACATACGCATTCTTGTAGCCAAACGAACTTCATCCAATAATGCTGGAAGCTCATTATCAAGGAAGTGTAGACAACGAGGTCCTGTAAGGACCAACAAACGAAACTAAAATAGATTGAACCCAGCTGTACGTAGTCAATAAAAGTTGGACACATGTAATATGACATTTTTTTTCTGCAGTTTGTCTATACCATCACCTCCTACAATATTTACTGTTCCTCGTGAAACATCTTGTATAATTATTCAGGTCTCGACAGGCCATCAGAAGTTTTCAGTGCTAGACGCACGTCATCGTCTGAACCCTCGCCGGAATACAGTGTGGCATCGAGCGACTGGAATAATGTACGGGGGAGGGGGGGAACGGGGTACCACGCATGCGGTATGCGGCAAAGATGGGAATTTGCGTATGACGTGGAGCGTGTGTAGATAGGTCCAGGAGGGAGGTTGACCAGTGTCCCGATAGTGCAATGGTCACCGCATCTGCCTAGTAATCAGGAGGTCCAAGTTCGAACCCTGGTCCGGCACATATTTTCATCTGCCGCCTATGATGTATTTCATCGCCCTGTGGCAGTCTGGACGTCTGTCCTTTGATATTTAAGATGAAATTGTTTTTTGAGGCAATATAGGTGATTTGCGAACATTTGTCATGCTGTTAATGTAACGGGACGTCAGCGGCATCCATTCCGAAGTCGTTGCTTTGTGGTGCCATTAACCCATGTCATATACATGCGAATCATATTGTAGCGCATATTTAGTCAAATAACGAATGGTCAGTATACAAGTGTTTATGAACAATAGAAGCACGACTGGAGCGAGGTGATCACTTAACCAAGTACAACATAGAGTACCTGTGCAGAGAGTCATTTCAGCCGAATAGGTGACGGTAATTTTTGTCAGGCCATTCACTGCAGAATTAATGTAATACCGGCACGATGACCTCTGTCGTCATATTGTATAATTAGCAGCTTGTGAATAAAGTACTATGTTCATTAAATCAGTTAACCTAGTGTCAAATAAAGAGAAGCGACGACGCCACCACTCTATCTTTACTTAGTCAGCGCTAGATTTTGTGCGCCACCATTAACGTTACTATAAACAGTTTGACAGCATAACACCACCACATCCACTGACAAAGTGTACCATTACCATGACACAGTTGTTACTCACAGTGATTACAAGCTGCTGATGTTTGTCAAGTACAGCAGAAAGCGCCTCAAGAATGTGAAGTTCCATTTGCATTACGTCTAGGACAGAGAGCATCGTAAATAACAGTGAGAGGTTAGCCAGCGAAGGGAAGTGTCCACGTATTGTCCCGAATTCTTGCAGTTTGATGTTAATATAGTTCCCGATGGTTTCACACTAACGGGTTCTTTTGGCTATCGGAAGACTCATATGGGAGCTATTAAAGTGTAATTGTTAGAAGACTCAACTACCTTAATAACACCTCATTTTGGATCGAATATGACTAGGAAAGCGACGTTAATTTGAAGTTTCTCTCCGTCTCTTGACGACTTACTGAATGAATTTTAATTTTAATAATCAACAGCCTCAGTTGCACCATTTAACTAGAATTTACCTAGGTTTCAGTCGGGATAACCCAACCTTCTTCAGAATAACAGTAACTACTGTTTGTCCATAGTGGACATCGTCAAGCTAAACCTACAAATCCATAAATTATCGTCAGACTATAAAACTTATCTGGAGTTGTAGTTTTAGCTTTACGATGTCCACTATGGACAAACGGTAGTTACTGTTATTCTGAAGAAGCTTGAGTTATCCCGAGTGAAACCTAGGTAAATTCTAGGTAAACGGTGCCACTGAGGCTGTTGATTATTAAAATTAAAATTAATATTTATACAGTTGCTGACAGGGCCGCGAAATGTTGAAGGTATTACTGAATGAAGTCTGAAGTTCACTCACAGTTGTGTTGCCTGCCACATGGATCTTTTTCTGGCGTATTTTTCCCAAAAACACTTGCTCCACACACAGTTCAAATCATTCGAGCTGCCTCCTCTGCATTCACCCCTCTGTTATACCAAAAATAAATATTGTGTTGTAGATGTTACACCTTTTTCCACTTGCGACCCAATTTTACAAAGCTTAACTGTAGTTCATGATTTTCAAGTACGCAAAATCCAATGCTTATCGGCAAGATGATAACTAGAGCTTCAGATTCTAAAGTGACGGTTGGTACATACACTGAGAGCGTCGCGCAGCGTTCACCTGGGTGGCGCCCGATTTCAGGTGGCGGGTGACGTCTGGCCGGTGGCTGGTAGCCGCTGCAGCGCGAGAAAACGCTTGAGCGTAAGCTGTTCTGATAGCGACCCAGCCACGAGCTGTCCTGCGGATTTGTTTATGGAAGTATTTGCTATTACCGGTGGGTAGACTCTGAAGAGAATTACCTTCGAGGCTCCATGAGAACCATAACTTTAGACGAGGGCCGAAATGTGGTAAGAAGAAAAAAAGGAAAGAAATGAGAGATGGTTGGACGCGTACACGCGGCTGTAAGTTTAGAATGCACGACAATTACGACTAGACCATGAGCTCACACAACACGATAACATCTCGGAAGTAGACAACACTTCCTCCCGACACTTCCACATCTTACAATGTTGTCAGATTGTGCAGATGACCGGACTTAGCGTTGTCAGGTGCGGTCGGTTTTATTGGCCACCTTAAGTGAACGACTCAGACTTAGTCTGAGGCGGCTGGCCGGCGGTCAGTTTTTATATCTGAGACTGTGCATGAGAGGAGCAAAGATGAGGGGGGAATCTCTAGCGAGGCGCAAATGCGGAGATCCGGCGACTTTGGCGAATTTGACTAAAGCCACATTGTTGTGGCCCAGTGCCTGGGAGCGAGCGTCTCGGAAAGGCGAAACTCGTCTGCTGTTCGCGTGATAATATCGTGAGCATCTATGGAATGTGGTTGAAGAATGCTGAAACCACGAGTAGGCGACAAGAAGTTGGGCGTCTCTACCTCATCACAGAACATAGGGATCGGAGACTTGCGCACTCTTTAAAGTAGGATAGGCGGCGATCTGTGGCAGACCTTACGACAGATTAAAGTGGTGGCGCAGGTTCAAACACAAGCACATCGTTCAGGGCACAGTGTTGAACCTGGTGTTCCGCAGCAGAGGACCAAAGGTGACCCAACAACATCACCAGTTATGATTACAATGGGTACGGGATAATCGAGATTGGACAATGGATCAATGGAATCGTGTCGCCTGGTCGGATAAATCGCGTTTGCTGTTAAACTAGGTCGATGGTCGTGTCCAGATACACCGTCATCCAGGCGAACGGTTGCGCGAAACATGGAGGTCGCCACGGACGCTGGCTGGTGGGAGCAGTGTTATGCTATGGGGGACATTCACCTGAACTTCCACGGGACCTGCGTAGTATTTGAATGTGTCATGACAGCTGTGGACTACGTGAACATTATTAGGAACCACCTATAACCCCTTATGCTCGATGTCTTCCCCAACAGCGGTAGCATCTTCCAGCGTGGTAACTGTCCATGTCACAAGTCCAGAACGTACTGCAATGGTTTGAGTAGAATGATACTGAACTCACGTCGATGCCTTGGGCATCAAATTCGGTTTATCTGAATCCGATGAAACAGAACTAGAATGCCGTCGGACACCAACTCCTAAGCCACAAATCAACCGCCCGTAAATTACGGCAAGTGTGTGTGGCCTTTGCGTAGGCATCTGGTGTCACAAACCTCTGGAAACCCATCAAGTACTTCTTGAATCCCTGGCACCCAGAATCACTGCTGAACGGCGTTCCAGAGGTGCACCAACACGCTTTCAAGTAGGTGGTCATTATTTTTTGGTTGATCAGTGCTTACGTGTACCAGGTTTGGTTGAAATCAGTGCAATGGTTTAGGAGGAGATGTAGGACATACACACCCACACAAACATAAATCCACTTTTATAGTAAGAATATATTGTTATTGCATACAAAAATCCAGTTTTCACTGCAAACAAAAAAATTCTTAGTTACCTGTCTTTTATAAAATATAGAAGCACTCCGTCTTCAGGCCACGAGTGGGCTACCGGGGCCAACCGACCGCCGTGTCATCCTCAGCAGAGTATGCGGATAGGAGGGGTGTCGGGTCAGCACACTGCTCTCCCGGTTGTTATGATGGTATTCTTGACCGAAGCCACTACTGTTCGGTCGAGTAGCTCCTCAATTGGCATCACGAGGCTGAGTGAACCCCGAAAAATGGCAACAGCGCATGGCGGCCTGGACGGTCACCCATCCAAGTGCCGACCACGCCCGACAGCGCTTAACTTCAGTGATCTCACGGGAACCGGTGTATCCACTGCGGCAAGGCCGTTGCCTTTATAAAATATATGTAACCAAAAATCTATAATTTAAAAAAATTACAAACTAAATTTTTCTCTATGCTCGTAGAACATACGCGTCTGTTTACAACTTCGATTCCGCCATGATTCGAAACCAGTCCCACCCCCCCCCCCTCCCCCCTCCCCACGCGTCAGGCGAGCACTCTATCACCCACCCATGTTACATGTAGAAATAACACCCTTTTACCTTACCATATTATTACAAACGATTGGAAAACTTCAAAGTAGGTTTTCCCGAGTATTTTTGAGAGTTTCATCGAATTGCTTTTGGGGAGGTATGTTTGAGTAATGAACTTCACGTACCATAAACATAAAAAATTACAAAAACACGACTGTCGCGTAGTCTGCTTGGCAGTAAAATTTTAAGCTCTTTGAGGACACTTCAGTAAACATAAATGATATGAAAACTAACTACGCATTACAGACAGAGAAGCGGAAATTAAAGTGATATACAAAAGAACAATTGCGATGATGACATACGAAGACGGAGAGAAATTTCAAAACAACAGTTGAATTCCTATGAATGCTGGAGGCAGTCATTTAGTATTTGCAGTGGGAAATTTCCACATCACTTCCGGCAGGGGTTCTATAATCTAACTACGCAGTATGAAACATCGTTTACGTGACCATCTGAATAAAGCTGTGAATTCTGAGCCATTCCCCGATTAGAGAACGGGGCCGTCCTAGCGCATAAAGGGACCTCCTAATTAGGATGCATTATGTGTGCTGCGCTGTACTTCAGGATTAAAAGCCTCTAGAAGCGTTAACATTCACTACGTAATCAGCTTCAGCAATTTTGCACCGGCTTATCAGTGCCATTAATTTTCGTCCGTATCCCCGGCAAAGGTTGTACAACATGTTTGCTTAGCGCTTCTAGGAAGCTCTGGTTAGCACCTATTCCTACAAACACAGGTTAACTTAAAATTAGAGAGCTAATTCAGTCAACATGTGGGTACTTTATTAGTAAGTAACAGATCAAACTAAAGTAATTTGAATTCTTTTGTGAGGAGTAACAATAACTCTCCACAGCTTTTATACCTTTGTTATGATTGAAATTTTACGATTAAAAAAATCCCAGTAGCCAGAGCAGTGTTTCGGAAGGAAAAGTCCACTCTAGTAACAGCAGAGTGCAATTGTAGACTAGTAAAACAGATAAACGTAGTGCTGAGAGAGAGAGAGAGAGAGAGAGAGAGAGAGAGAGAGAGAGAGAGAGAGAGAGAGAGAGAGCTGCAGACATAAATAATGAAAAACGCTCTCACTTCACTACTGTTTCTTGTTTGGAAATATTTGTTAGCGGTGAACAGTGGCTTGGGTGGTCGTAATTGAGCTATAGAATAGAAATGGGGAACCTGGCTAAGTGGTTGAGAAATCTAAACAGCTACCAAAATGGCAACAGAAAGAAGTATTTTAAGAAAATGTACATGGCAGTAGAATTAAAATATGAAACGTTAATAACTATTTGTATAAGTAATAAACATTAAACAGTAGAAACGAAAGGATATTTATATTATCAAACGAAGCGGATTTATATATTAGACGGATGAAAGAAAAATGTGCAATATGTAAAAATTTCTTTAACCAAGAAATGCGAAAACTACAGTTGTGAACTCTTCTTCAAGTAAGCGACGAATACAGTAGGCGAAATATAAACATTCCAAGCAACGATCGTGTGGGTAACAGATGTTGTTATCTAAGATAAGAAAAACTGTGAGGCGCAAATAAAGACTTCGTTGACTTATTTCCTGGCTCTCGTCTCGCGATCTTCGGCCGACGCTCGTTCAGTGTTTTTCCTGAGGTTTAGGCATTAAAGCTGGCTAGCATTGTGAAAGATTTGCTTTTGGTGCACTGGAGGTTAAATCTCCCACAACGCTAGCCAATCGTTATGTCTAAACCTCAGATAAAACACTGAACTACCAACGGCCGAAGACCCCAAGAGGAGCGACTAGAGCCAGTATGTCAAGAGTTGACCATAAATGTCTCGACAATTTTATAATGTTTTCACTGACACCTTCAACAGACCAGAACTAAAATCTGATTTGCAGTGAAGAGTGAAACTGGTTTGACCAGCATCGAGTAATGGTCTGGAACTTTGCAGTACATAGCAACCTGAGTTATACATTCAGGGGTTAAATTTATGTACATACTGTGAAACAGTGGAACTGCTAATCATTCTTAACATTCCCGTTATTTTGTTGATATCTACAGTGGCGCTAAGAGATAGGGAGGCGTAACGAGATTTCACCGAAGGCCTTCAGTACTAACATTTGGTATCAATTAAGGACAAAAAATGGTTCAAATGGCTCTGAGCACTATGGGACTCAACTGCTGAGGTCATAAGTCCCCTAGAACTTAGAACTACTTAAACCTAACTAACCTAAGGACATCACACACACCCATGCCCGAGGCAGGATTCGAACCTGCGACCGTAGCGGTCCCGCTGTTCCAGACTGTAGCGCCTAGAACCGCTCGGCCACTCCGGCCGGCTAAGGACAAAAGAACAGAAGGTTGTTTTTACTCTCTGCTGAATGCAGGAAGTAACGCTAGGGATGCAATTGCAGGAACTATACATTCATATAAATAAGCAACAACAGACAAAAATATTAAACGACATTAATGGAAAACATAGGGCTCACAAAGCATTTGCTACGATAGCTGATAGAGATGACGCAATGGTGATATAAGGAAGAACCCAATAAGCCTAAATATAGAAAGCTCATACAACACGACTTTCCACAGTTTTAAGGTCAAAGGATAGAAGGCTTATTTTTTTTTATTTTCTGATGAATAACTGGGCCACAAGTATCCTGATACTGTCAAATTACAACCGTAGATAATGTCCGATTCGCTAACTATGCAGAGCTTTAGGAAATTCCCCTCACAAACTTCTAGGGTTTGGAGAGGGGAGTGAGTACATAATATTTTGAATAGGAACCCACCAACGTCAAGGAAAGTACCGTTTCCGTTCTACAACAGTTTCAGTTCAAATGTTCCATTTTTGCTTGAGGAACTGAATTAGGCGTGATGCAGTACAATTATTAGGAATCAATTCGGAAGAAAACATAGCTCAACATCCATTTATCACTTAAGAGGACTTGTTTTCACTAACACTTAAACATTATGTGTTTACTTATTCCAGAACAAAAAAGAAGCCAACATACTGTACCTACAGGGCAGTACTGATGCATTACAACAACGGCTCGATGTGGCGACCACCAACGTTGTTACGGACATTCTACGTATGGAGCATGTCCTGACACACACTCTCCATCCCAAATGGTGTCTCTTCAGTTCCTACTGCAGCGGCCAGAACTCGTGCCAGCAGATCTTCATTTGTCTCTGCAGGAGTCTTGTAGATTAAACTTTTCATGCGACCCCACAAGAAGTAGGAGACCGAGCGATTAGACCACCTCGGCCTTTCCATCTTTCACCATATCGTCTCACCAGATGTCCCCGAACCACACGTGAGAAGTGAGGTGGTAATCCATCATGCGGAAACCAAATTTTCTGACGGATATTCAGCGGCACAGCTTCCAAGAACGGGTGCAATGCGTTTTTTTAGGAAGATTTAGTTTGCAGGGCCAGTTATCTTAAGTGGCAGGAGCTATGGCCCAATTACATGACCGTCCAAATACCAGCCAACACGTTAATACGAAACCGGTGCTGAAATCCATGGACTTGCGTGGCTTGAGGGTTTTCGTCTACTCAGTCACGGCTGTTTGGCGAGTTCAGAACACATTACCTAGTACATTCATCTGTGATCAGAACTCGACGTGGAAACAGGGGTGTGTCGATGCAGCGGCGCAAAAACCATGCGCAGTAGTGAGCGCTTTGTGGAAAATCGCCTGGATCCATAGCTCGTAAGTGGTGCGCATGTAGTTACTTTGTGGTAAGATCTTATTGGACCAAACTGCTTAGGTCATCGGTCCCTAAGCTTAATGGTTCAAATGGCTCTGAGCACTATGGGACTTAACATCTATGGTCATCAGTCCCCTAGAACTTAGAACTACTTAAACCTAACTAACCTAAGGACATCACACAACACCCAGTCATGACGAGGCAGAGAAAATCCCTGACCCCGCCGGGAATCGAACCCGGGAACCCGGGCGTGGGAAGCGAGAACGCTACCGCACGACCACGAGCTGCGGACTCCCTAAGCTTACACACTACGGAATCTAACTTAAGTCCGCCCCCGGTAGCTGAGTGGTCAGCGCGACAGAATGTCAATCCTAAGGACCCGGGTTCGATTCCCGGCTGGGTAGGAGATTTTCTCAGCTCACGGACTGGGTGTTGTGTTGTTCTAATCATCATCATTTCATCCCCATCGACGCGCAAGTCACCGACGTGGCGTCAAACCGAAAGACTTGCACCTGGTGAATGGTCTACTCGACGGGAGGCCCTAGTCACACGACATTTACATTTTTATTTTATCTAACTTAAAGTAACTTACGCTATGGACAAGACACACATCCCTGCCCGAGGGAGGACTCGAACCTCCGCCTCCGAGGGGGGGAGAGGGGGGGAGGAAGGGGGGGCGCACGGACCGTGACAAGACGCCTTAGACCGCACTGCGATGTACCCTAATTAATGTTAATTGGTACGGATTTAATTATTGCTCATGCAGAACGTCCCAGGCGATAATGTGACTAGCACCCATTGCATGCATGTACTGTGCTGCTTATTTAGATATACTTCCTTTATTTCCTTCAAGGAAAGAACGAGGACGAGCCTGATTACCAGGAAGTCTTGATGCAGGTTTTGTTTACTTTACTTGACTCTGTTGCATTGTATTTACATTGTATCATGACAGAACGTGCTAAGAATCAACGACAGACCCATTCATTACTCAGTGCTATTCAGAGACGTACAGTACAGTACCATGGAGCAGTACCGGTACAGTATTTCTACGTGGATTGGAGGGAGGTGTCCTATTCCATGGCCTGCGAGGTCACTTGACCTGACGGAGAACAAGTAAAAGCTCCCTTTAAACTGAAATTTTTCGCCAGAGGTCTAACCGACGTATTCAAATCAGCGAGAATGCACAAATACCTAAATTCCATAGAAGACGTACGTCATCTCATGGCCACTTCTTGGAAATGAAAAATGCCCTGTAAAATAAGTTGCCACTTAAAGGAGCTCTGATACCCTATTCAAGCTACACGAGAAAAGTTATAGTCAAGGTAACTGAAACAAACCATTAGTAACAGAACATACAAAATACGATAATTTTTCGATCGGATCCAACAGTTGCTACTCTATAGTGCAATGCAGACGAAGGAAATTATAAATAATACTAACAAATCCACCGAATGAGCTCCAAGATACAATTCGCCTCGACTTGGAGAATTTCCACGGGTCTCGGATCAGGACACATTATCGTTGCACAGTTGTGGATATGCATATCAGTTGTTCCAGTTTGTCAGTAAAGTGTTGTCTTGCATTTTACCTTTACGTTTAGTCTTTTGTCTCTGTATTAAGTAGATATGGCTTCAGAGTTAAAATCTTTGAGATCACTATTAGGTAATCTGCAACTCATTTACCCATCCATAGCTACAAAAGCTTCTGATACACTTCGCAATAATAACAGCCATCATTATTAACTGCAGTTTCATAGAATTCTCTACTTTTTTTCCTCTGCGTTTCATTATTCCCTACTCAAATTTAGCCGTCCCCCTAGTCTTACTTGTTTCCCTTGATTAGATCTGATATTAAATCGCCGTGTGTTAACCTTCTTCTCTTCATTTCTCTCGACTTTACATCTCACTGGAAAAGTCTTTCTATATTTGTTCGCAAAGGCGGGCCATCACAGAATAAAGATGAGGTAGTATTTCATGAAGATAAGCTTTCCCTCTACTTTAAGCTATAATATATAACCCGAAACGACCATTCCCCGTCCTTTCGGCCTGAAGTGAAATCCCATATTCAAGGGGAGAGAGGCTGAATCCACTCCGCTGTCAGGCGCTTAACAGTGTCTGTTTTTTAAGTTTCTCACTCACGACGGTTAATGTGCCACTGAAATAAGAAGCTTCCGATAAATGGTCTTGGACACGCGGGAAATGGATATGTGACTTCGATATGTAACTGAATGCTCCTCTGCTTGAAGTGACCCATAAAATAAGCTAAAAATAAAACTTATTTAATGACATAATATAAAGGCTCAGAAAACCTACAACTTTCAGTATTTCATATAATTACTTAACATATTTTACAATTTAAAATGCTCACATAATCTCCTCTTTAAGAGGTATCTTTTGTTACAGGTTTAGCTCAATAAGTCACGCGCTACAGTTTGTGTGTATATCCTGAGGCAGCGGAACTTACTGTGCGCAAATTACCCAGAACGACCAATGTTTGAGTGTGAGAACACTTGTCCACTGCTAATAAACTTTAAACACAATTTCAAACCCTTTCTCACTCATCCTTGCGTACAAGTTTAACATCAAACGTTTAACACATTACCTAATTTGTAAAGTAATGAGAGAGTTGAAGCTGTTTAATTCATGGTTACACGATTCTTTAAACAATAGCGGTGTGGGGGGGAATGTTGGAAATTAGGTTAGTGCGTTTTTAATCACTGAAATTCTGAGATTCCAGTATTAAGAAAACTTTTTCTCAGGGACACCGACTTATATGAACAGTGTTCAGTAATAGTGTTCAGCACACTAGACCACTGACACGAAGGTTCTAAAGCCCTTGAATGGCGTGAAATGAAAATGCTTGTATCACGTCGCCCACCATTTATTGTACTTGTATATTGTGGTACTGTGAAACTACTTGCTGAATTTTCAAGGACATTTCACATCATAAAATTTCTACATGTTTTATAGTCAGCATAAAATCATCTTACAGGGAAACGACGCTGAATACGTGTCTTGTGTACCTATTGGGAAGATGCGCGTTAATCTAGTGCAACGAATTTGAAGACCACTTCTGTCAGACGTTTCGTGAAGGAACAATCATGCACAGGGGTCTCATAAAGTAGTGAAAGTGTGAAGAGGAGATACGTTACGTAAAGTAGTTAATCTTCGCTGTAGATTGTGTGGTCCTCTAGGTTGGAAGATGCGCATGTACAACCTACGGAATATGTCGGCATAGCAATTTCATCACAACTGTTACAGAAGCCATTTTGGTAAATAAAATGCGATAAATGTCTGCTAAAAGGTGGGAATTTCAGAAGATGGGACCTGGACCAACTGAAAGAACCAGAGGTTGTAGAGAGTTTCAGGGAGAGCATTAGGGAACAATTGACAGGAATAGGGGAAAGAAATACAGCAGAAGAAGAATGGGTAGCTTTGAGGGATGAAATAGTGAAGGCAGCAGAGGATCAAGTAGGTAAAAAGACGAGGACTAGTAGAAATCATTGGGTAACAGAAGATATATCGAATTTAATTGATGAAAGGAGATAATACAAAAATGCAGTAAATGAAGCAGGCAAAAACGAATACAAACGTCTCAAAAATAAGATCGACAGGAAGTGCAAAATGGCTAAGCAGGGATGGCTAGAGGACAAATGTAAGGATGTAAAGGCATATCTCACTAGGGGTAAGATAGATACTGCCTATAGGAAAATTGAAGAGACCTTTGGAGAAAAGAGAACCACTTGTAGCAATATCAAGAGCTCAGATGAAAACCCAGTTCTACGCAAAGAAGGGAAAGCAGAAAGGCGGAAGGAGTATATCGCGTGTCTATTCAAGGGCGATGTACTTGAGGACAATATTATGGAAATGGAAGAGGATGTAGATGAAGATGAAGAGGGAGATGTGATACTGCGTGAAGAGTTTGACAGAGCACTGAAAGACCTAAGTCGAAACAAGGCCCCGGGAGCTGACAACATCTCATTAAAACGAATGACAGCCTTGGGTGAGCCAGGCCAAACAAAACTCTACTATTTGGTGCGCAAAATGTGTGAGACAGGCGAAATATCCTCAGACTTCAAGAAGAATATACTAATTCCAATACCAAAGAAAGCAGCTGAAGACAGCTGTGAAAATTACCGAACTATCAGTTTAATATGTCACAGCTGCCAAATACTAACACGAATTCTTTGCAGGAGAATAGAATAACTGGTAGAAGCCGACCTCGGGGAAGATCGGTCTGGATTCCGTAGAAATATTGGAAAACGCGAGGCAATGCTGACCCTACGACTTATCTTAGAAGATAGACTAAGGAAAGGCAAACCTACGTTTCTAGCATTTGTAGACTTAGAGAAAGCTTTGGAAAATGTTGACTGTAATTCTCTCTTTCAAATTCTGAAGGTGGCTGGGATAAAATACAGGGAGCGAAAAGCTATTTACAATTTGTACAGAAACCAGAAGGCAGTTAAAAGAGTCGAGGGACATGAAAGGGAAGCAATGGTTGGGAATAGAGTGAGACAGGGCTGTAGCCTATCCCCAATGTTATTCCATTTGTATATTGAGCAAGCAGTAAAGGAAAGAAAAGAAAAATTCGAAGTAGGAATTAAAATCCATTGAGAAGAAATAAAAGCTTTGAGGTTCGTCGATGACATTGTAGTTCCGTCAGAGACAGTAAAGAACCTGGAAGAGGAGCTGAACGGAATGGACAGTGTCTTGAAAGGAGGATGTAAGATGAGCATCAACAAAAACAAAACGATTATAAAAAATAAATGTTGTGCGACTAGGGTCTCCCATCGGGTAGACCGTTCGCCGGGTGCAAGGCTTTCGATTTGACGCCACTTCGGCGACTTGCGCGTCGATAATGGAATGTAGTCTAACTAAATCAGGTAATGCTGTGGGAATTAGATTAGGAAATGAGACACTTAAAGTAGTAAATGAGTTTTGCTATTTGGGAAGCAAAATAACTGATGATGGTCGAAGTAGAGAGGGCCGGCCGAAGTGGCCGTGCGGTTAAAGGCGCTGCAGTCTGGAACCGCAAGACCGCTACGGTCGCAGGTTCGAATCCTGCCTCGGGCATGGATGTTTGTGATGTCCTTAGGTTAGTTAGGTTTAACTAGTTCTAAGTTCTAGGGGACTAATGACCTCAGCAGTTGAGTCCCATAGTGCTCAGAGCCATTTGAACCATTTGAAGTAGAGAGGATATAAAATGTAGACTGGCAATGACAAGGAATGCGTTTCTGAAGAAGAGAAATTTATTAACATCAAGTATAGATTTACGTGTCAGGTGGTCGTTTCTGAACGTATTTGTATGGAGTGTAGCCATGTAGGGAAGTGAAACATGGACGATAAATAGTTTGGACAAGAAGAGAATAGAAGCTTTCGAAATGTGGTGCTACAGACGAATGCTGAAGATTACATAGGTAGATCACATAACTAATGAGGAGGTATTGAATAGAATTGTGGAGAAGATATATTTGTGGCACAACTTGACTAGAAGAAGGGATCGGTTGGTAGGAAATGTCCTGAGGCATCAAGGGGTCACCAATTTCGTATTGGAGGGCAGCGTGGAGGGTAAAACTCGTAGAGGGAGACCAAGAGATGAATACACTAAGCAGATTCAGAAGGACGTAGTTTGCAGTAGGTACTGGGAGATGAAGGAGCTTGCACAGGATAGAGTAGCATGGAGAGCTGCATCAAACAAGTCTCTAGACTGAAGACCACAACAACAACAAATGTCTGCCGGTCTAGTGGCTCCAAAAATCTGTTTACGAACGCCGAAATTCAGTCTCATTTCATTGATTCATTAAGGAATCGGACAGAATGAAACAAGAGATCATAACATCGTAGTTGTTATACCATGACTGAAACGTTGAACATGAGATTCGTGAACAGAATTCAAGAAACTTAACAAAATATCGGGCAACAAACAAATAGGGTAATACGTGGTTTTAACTTTTCTAGAATGCACACGTTCCATTAACAATACACAATAAAAAATGACACACCCTTCAATTTCACGTAATTCTATCTACAACCCAGCTTGATTTTGGTACAGGACAATCCGAGGCGGAATGTACTTTAAGCTTATGGTAGAAAGCCTACGCTTATAAATAGGGCAAACACAGAATCTCTTGGTTAACAGTCACGCCCAGTAACTCATGAGCTTACTTTTATGCCACAATTTGCTTGTCGAAAACAGGATTGTTATGTACAGACTTTATTACATAATGATATGACAGTGTACCAGTAACTAACTGCCGGAATGACCGTTGGAATATTGCCGCACAAAAAATGGTTCAAATGGCTCTGACAAGGGGAAGGCCTCAGACACGGCCAACCGATTCGGCTCAAATTTGGCAGGTCGCTTGTGTACAACCTAAAACGAAGGAAACTAAGATATTTTGGGTCGACACCTCCGCGTTTTTGAGAAAATGACCCCTAAAAGTTATGACGAGCAATCGACTCAAAATGGCCGGGATCAATAGATTATTGTAAATAGAGATTTCCAGAAATAGAGATAAGAAACTTATACAACTGCCGCGTCTGTACCCACATCGTAAACGCTTTTCGCCGATAGCACCGATAGCACCGATAGCGCAACGGCCAAGGTACCTGGCTGGGAGTCGGAGAACCTGGGTTTGAATCTCGAAGAAACCTACTGATGTTCTTTTGGTTTGTATTTTTCCATATCTCAACTGATAGGGATAGGAGGGTTAATAAGGTAAGTAAATCAATAAGGAATGATAATAAGGTAGGCAAATAAATTTCTCAAACCTCTTGGAATAGTGAACAACTAAAATTTTACTCCAAGTCACTTTACAATGGCACTTCCAGTCACTGTTACGTGTCCTCGTTTTTCTTCGAACAACTAGATGGATGGTACTTGTCATATAAGCATTCGAAACAAATATACTCACGGCACCAAGAACATCTAATGAATGCAATCTGTCGATAGCTACACTGTTCCTTCCGAAGAGTCGGCGGAAAACAAACTTGGTTTACATTTAAAAATATGTTTTTTTCGGGAATTAATTTTGATGCGTCCACGCATGCGATATCATTGCCTGAAAAATCGGTGCTGAAAGTTGGTTATGAATTATGCTGTGAATAATTATTGCATCCGTGCGGTTGTGCAATTCCCGCTGGGTTTCCAGAAGCACACTGCAATTCTGAAGCCTGGAAATAAAGTTTTTAACCTGGCGATAGAAATAAACATCACACGGCTGGCAAACAGGTGTGCAGTTTGGTGGTATTACTTTTACTGTGCTCGTCGGCTGACCCTCGCCATCTATAAACATTGTATCATATATTCTAGTATTATTTTGTTCACTCCAGTAATACAATATTAGACCAAACTTGTTATCAGAAATGTATTGTTTTAAAAAATTCTCAAGAAATGTTCTGTAAATCGCATTCGTCAGTTTCCCGGATTTGGAGCAGGAAATGCAAACATTTTTCGAGTCGGTTAAAGAATTGACCTCTTCTATAACCAGAGGACCAAATGTAACATTCGGATTCTTGTACACAGGAAAACCTTAGGCAAAACTTTTCCAGAGGCTGTAATGACATATTGCGCCGTGTACGAATGTGTTAGTTTGTTTTCACTACCAAGTGCGACAAGGGTTCGTTTTTCTCCCTTATGCGATAGCGTGCGTCGAATGTTCACCCGATACTCGCATCCTGTTTGATCGTTGTTGATCACGTAATGACGATTAAAACCGCTCGTAAGTGACGCCGTTTGCGTGCTGAAGGGAGCTGCCACTTTCTGTATATCTTCTATATTTTGTACCTCCTTATGAGAGACATATTTAGTGACGTGCCGTTGACGGATTTTATACTCCGATTTGAAGTTTCTTGCGCGAGATAATGATGCAGCAAACGTAAAATCCTTTGTGGCCGTATATTGAAGCGCTGGACCAGCAGCCCACTCCTGAAGTGTTCTCGTTGTTACATTCTCGTTGCGACGAGATTCAACAAATCTGTCGTATGTCCACTTATTTATCGCCTGTTATTTGTCGTATCTTGTCCCTCCTTTAACGATATCACTTTCCAACAATTTCAAGTCCTTCTTCGTTGTCAAGGCTGTTGTTGCTCCATTCTTTTGCAGTGTTTGTAAGTTCCAATTTGGATGATTCCTGGCTACTGCTACCGCCATTACTTTTACTTTAAGGGGTATAGCGCCGTAGTTCAATCGTTTAGTAACCGGTTCGCAATACTCATCGGGAACAGATTAAGCACATATTCCCAGTGACGTGGAGCTTTCCAAACTATTATGACCATTTTGCGATTCACTAGTCGGGATATCTTCCACTGAATCACATTCTGCTTCGTCTTCATGCTACAGTACTTCAGTATCAACAAAAGTCATTTCGTTCGTCAGCTCCAAAAATCTCTCGACGATAGCCGCTCCTATCAATCTGGAACGCCGACAAACAGAACTGCCTGCTTCCGGTATTGCACTGAAAATGCATCTGTCTTGCAACACTTTTACGAACCAAAACACAGCGTCGGTAACTTCCCGCTTGCCATCGTCTTTGACTGGCTCCCAACTATATATTACAGCGCTAGTCGAAGGGTGTACATCCTCCATTATTCAGATTACGCACCTGAAAGATATATCACAACAAACAATAACTAGTTACTACGGCATAAACAGACGAGCTAATTACTACAAACTATATACAGTACTCGTCATATATTACTTACGGGAGAACACTGTATTCATTCACAAAACGTATTTCATTCGGCGCATTAACGATGGAAAAATCACTACATGTATGCGCGAGGTTCGCGGCAGCCTAATGACGGAAAACTACTCTTCCCGATTGACTTCTACAAGGCTCGTGCTGGACGCCTTCACTCTTCAAGGTTCACAATTATGAATATGATGAAGAGGCAACCGGGACAACGTATCTCTACCCGTGTGTATTCAGTTCCATGCCTCGCTGTAAACAAATGTCGCGCGGTTGGCTATCTGTGATCCCTCGTGAGGAATTCGTAGCCCTCTCACTCGGAGTTATCTTCATGTGACAAGTTTAATACTTTACTAACTCACGGCGTTCGGGAAATTAGTTTGCCCACCTTATTATAATCATTCCTTATTGATTTACTTACCTTATTAACCCTCCTATCCCTATCAATCGAGATATGGAAAGATACAAACGAAAATAATAACATCCATTTGGTTACTTCGAGATTCGAACCCGAGTTTTCCGATTCACAGTCAGTTACCTTGGCCGTTGCGCTATCTCTTTTTTATTTTTATTTTTTTTATTTTATTACCCCGACACAGCCGGGAATCGAACCCGCGCCCCTTAGGACGGCAGTCCATCAGGCTGACCATTCAGCTATTTTTTTTCCGATGTCAGGCTTACCACTTTTGCTGACATACATTTTGTTGTACTACCGCATAAATAGTGTCTACAATGTCCATATGTTGACAAATAGTGGCTAATTAGAAATTAATTAATTAAGGAAATGAAAAAAACTGAAAATGCCAAAATGAAAGACGTGAAGACATTGCGGATAGTACAAATACAAAAGAAACATGGTCCTGTAGCAATGAAATGAAATTCGTGTCGGGGGCGACACCTGCTCACGACCCGACGTTCGATAGAGCAAGAGAGCCATCTATCGACTCGTTCTCCAGACGTTGGTGTAAGACTGGGTCGTCTTCTCGAAATTAACTAAGGGTCCGTAAGTGTGATCGATGTCTATCTCGGCTTCTTCGTCTATCTCATCCCTCACCCGTTACACCCCATCTGGCCGGCGGGTCGGTAAATGTAAGTCGCAAGTAATTAGCGAAGTCTTGCCCATATTTCTTATGCTGTTGCAGCTTCGTGTGTCCATCCAGGAGAAATTGCCAAAAATCAATTTTGTCCTTTTCCGATTCGTTATACACGTAGCCCACCACCATTCCCCGTACCCATGTCACTGCATTGGTTTTTTGGACCGGAAAATAAGATTCTTGGGGGAAAAAAAGTGTGTCTGAGGAAATTGCGTGAGGTGCGGAGCGTAACAGGAACGCCAATATCTGCTGTGCCAAGTGCCACACTGGAGCCGTCCCACTACATTGCTATCGGTGCTGCCGGCGAAAAGGGTTTACCATGTGGGTACAGAAGTGGCAGTTGTAAAAGTTTCTTTCCTCGATTTATGGAGAACTTTGCGTTTGCGAATCCCATACCTGATGATGAAAAATGCTCTATTTACAATTATAATCGATCCCTCCAATTTTGAGTCGGTTGCTCGTCATAACCTTAAGGGGTAATTTTCTCAAAATTGCGGGGGTGTTGACCCAAAATATCTTAGAGTCCTTCGTTTTAGGTTGTACACAAGCGACCTGCCAAATTTGAGCAGAATCGGTTGGCCGTGTCTGAGGCCTTCCCCTTCTGAGCACTATGGGACTTAACATCTGAGGTCATCAGTCCCCTAGACTTACAACTACTTAAACCTAACTAACCTAAGGACATCACACACATCCATGCCCGAGGCAGGACTCGAACCTGCGACCGTAGTGGTCGCGCGGTTCCAGAGTGTAGCTCCTAGAACCGCTCGGCCACCCTGGCCGGCAGGATATTACAGTGTATGGGGTTTATTACAGGTCTGTTGACGAGGTAACAGGAATTAACAGCTCTAAGGATACAAATATACTGTTGTAAAAATAACACAACTATATGCAGCGGAAGTGAGAAAACATTTTTTACAGTGGACAGCTTCTTCGAGCTCATACCACTAAGTTCGAAACCTCTTAATCACCATCAGTAATTTTCAAGAACAAGAAACTAGCGGAAGCTGACGTGTTTTCTGTGCCGGTATTTGTGAACGCGAACTTGGCGGGATATATCAAGACAAAGAAGGTGTCAGAAAGACGTGAAGGTGACCCTCCTCCCTCCCTCTCCCCTCATCGCGTCATCCAGGAAAACAAAAAAATGGTTCAAATGGCTCTGAGCACTATGGGACTTAACTTCTGAGGTCATCAGTCCCCTAGAACTTAGAACTACTTATACCTGACTAACCTAAGGACATCACACACATCCATGCCCGAGGCAGGATTCGAACCTGCGACCGTAGCGGTCGCGCGGTTGCAGACTGAAGCGCCTAGTACCGCTCGGCCGCTTCGGCCGGCCCCAGGGAAACAGGTCGGTGCCTCCGGTAGCTGTGTGAATTCCTGAGAAACAAGATATCCAGAATACTGTTTCAGACACGTTCTAGTGAAAGTAATCAACAAGCATAGAAGTACGAGAATCTTGGCCTCCACTTCTAAGCCACTTTACCTATCAAAAGTTTATATCTGATGATGAGAACTATTAAGTTTCTCCAAACTGTCTCTTTTCTTATGGGGAAGTATCGTAACAAATAATCCAAAGTCAGGATGTTTCATTTCGACCTGAAGTGACTGCACCTACCACACAGCACTGTCGTTAAATAATAGTAAAGGATGGAAGTTCTCGAAATTTTCCATTCAGAAATGTTGCAGTCAGCATTTTTTTTTCAGTTATTACCTCAGTGAAATACCATGCGGAGCAGTTCGTGTCAGAATCGAGAAATAATAGAATCACATACTGTAGTCGTTTTGAGACCCATATACACACGGATAATAATTCAGTGTGTCAGACGAAAGAGACGACGAAAATATCTCTTGTCTTTCTTTCTTCTTTCTTTTGCTTGTGCTTTTTTTCCGAAATGACGCAGGATCTGCATGGTTAATCGGAACTGGCAGGGTTAATTTAAGGGGTGGCCGGATGCCCTTCCTGCCGCCACCCCGTACCCCCGGGGACGGTATCAGTGTACCCAAACTGTCCGTGTCTAGTGTAATGCATGGAATAGTGTGAATGTGTTCAGATGTCTGCGGGCTGTGTAAATGAGGCGGAACGTGGGGACCAGCCCGGTATTCACCTTGCGGATGTGGAAAACCGCCTAAAAAACCACATCCAGGCTGGCTGGCACACCGGCGTCCGTCGTTAAGCCGCCGTGCGGATTCGATCCGGGGCCGGCGCGTCTACCCCAGTCCACGAAGCAGCGCATTAGCGCTCTCGCCTAACCTTGCGGGTCAAGAAAATATCTCTTCTCTCTCGTTCATGATATAGGAAGTAGGTTGCTAGTATTCGCAATTATCATTTACAAAAGTTACGGCCACTTCAAACTAGGAACTTTAACGATTGCATAAAAAATATTCATTGTATTGTCAGAGGTGGAAACTATACAGATAATTTCCTAACGAACATCTGATTCGGAATTTCCAAGGAATTCGGAAGGGAAAAGAAGAATTTCTTTTTGTGCGGTAATCGTTGCTGTAATTTCTCTTTTCAGTTCTTTAAAGGACTCTTCGTTATTACCTTTGTATTCCGTCCATCTTCATGTAAGGACAAACCTCCTTATTATTTGTAATTTTAGAAATAATAATGCTGATATTGAAGTTTTATCTACTTTGTTTATTCTTTCAGACATATCCGAAAGAACAGACACAATTTTGATCGCCTAGCCACCACGAATCAAGACGTAAATTAATCACAGGAGCTGCCAGTAGGTACTGATTTAAATCAACGGCGAAAGGTGAAAATTTGTGTCGGACCAGCATTCGAACACATTCGATCACGCAAGTGCACGGACTGCCCTACCACGACTCCCGTCCGACCCAATTTTCAACTTACCCACACACTACTGGTCTAGCGCCGCTTGCTCATGAAGTTCACTTAAGCTTCATTTATGGGACACATTTTATGGAAATCCCTTTACTAATGATGTATCACCGAGCGAGGTGGTGCAGTGGTTAGCACACTGGACTCGCATTCGGGAGGCCGACGGTTCAAACCAGCGTCCGGCCACTCCGATTTAGGTTTCCCGTGATTTCCCTAAATTGCTTCAGGCAGATGCTGGTATGGTTCCTTGAAAGGGCACGGCCGATTTCCTTCCCTCATCCGATGGGACCCACGATCTTGCAGTCTGGTCCACTTTCCAAATCAACCAACCAACCAACGAATGACGTACTCAGAATCGGTTAATCTTTCTTTAAATACAATGGGAAGCGATTGGTTTGGTGACGTGTCGACTTCGCGCAATCAGCGTCACATCATATGCATATTTCCGTTCGGAACAAGAATGTTGCAATCTAATTTTCTTATTGCGAAGTCCAGTTACTGTTTTTGTGTTATACAAATCGTTTGGGTGCATTATACCCCATATTATGACGGTGCACCATCACCAAGCTTTTTTGCTCCTCAATGACGACTCTGTATCTGATCCTATGAGAACCACAAAAGATGCAGGTACAGGAGCCGCCTTTGCCCAAGTACGAGTTGAAATTCTATTTAATAGTGATATTCTAATTATTTACGTTTTTTAATGTGCTCCTGCTGTGGTCACTGTGACGTACTCCACTTCCGAACAATTATTTATAATTTTTGTTCGTAATACTGAGCTTAATATTTTGCTCCTTCCTTCTTGTCAGTTGTAAATGATAATAATACGAATTATAAGAAAGAAATGCATAACATACACTCCTGGAAATGGAAAAAAGAACACATTGACACCGGTGTGTCAGACCCACCATACTTGCTCCGGACACTGCGAGAGGGCTGTACAAGCAATGATCACACGCACGGCACAGCGGACACACCAGGAACCGCGGTGTTGGCCGTCGAATGGCGCTAGCTGCGCAGCATTTGTGCACCGCCGCCGTCAGTGTCAGCCAGTTTGCCGTGGCATACGGAGCTCCATCGCAGTCTTTAACACTGGTAGCATGCCGCGACAGCGTGGACGTGAACCGTATGTGCAGTTGACGGACTTTGAGCGAGGGCGTATAGTGGGCATGCGGGAGGCCGGGTGGACGTACCGTCGAATTGCTCAACACGTGGGGCGTGAGGTCTCCACAGTACATCGATGTTGTCGCCAGTGGTCGGCGGAAGGTGCACGTGCCCGTCGACCTGGGACCGGACCGCAGCGACGCACAGATGCACGCCAAGACCGTAGGATCCTACGCAGTGCCGTAGGGGACCGCACCGCCACTTCCCAGCAAATTAGGGACACTGTTGCTCCTGGGGTATCGGCGAGGACCATTCACAACCGTCTCCATGAAGCTGGGCTACGGTCCCGCACACCGTTAGGCCGTCTTCCGCTCACGCCCCAACATAGTGCAGCCCGCCTCCAGTGGTGTCGCGACAGGCGTGAATGGAGGGACGAATGGAGACGTGTCGTCTTCAGCGATGAGACTCGTTTCTGCCTTGGTGCCAATGATGGTCGTATGCGTGTTTGGCGCCGTGCAGGTGAGCGCCACAATCAGGACTGCATACGACCGAGGCACACAGGGCCAACACCCGGCATCATGGTGTGGGGAGCGATCTCCTACACTGGCCGTACACCACTGGTGATCGTCGAGGGGACACTGAATAGTGCACGGTACATCCAAACCGTCATCGAACCCATCGTTCTACCATTCCTAGACCGG
Organism: Schistocerca nitens; assembly: GCF_023898315.1. NCBI lineage: Eukaryota > Metazoa > Arthropoda > Insecta > Orthoptera > Acrididae > Schistocerca > Schistocerca nitens. Next base: position 257,598,327 of record NC_064618.1, read on the forward strand.
CAAGGGAACTTGCTGTTCCAACAGGACAATGCACGTCCGCATGTATCCCGTGCCACCCAACGTGCTCTAGAAGGTGTAAGTCAACTACCCTGGCCAGCAAGATCTCCGGATCTGTCCCCCATTGAGCATGTTTGGGACTGGATGAAGCGTCGTCTCACGCGGTCTGCACGTCCAGCACGAACGCTGGTCCAACTGAGGCGCCAGGTGGAAATGGCATGGCAAGCCGTTCCACAGGACTACATCCAGCATCTCTACGATCGTCTCCATGGGAGAATAGCAGCCTGCATTGCTGCGAAAGGTGGATATACACTGTACTAGTGCCGACATTGTGCATGCTCTGTTGCCTGTGTCTATGTGCCTGTGGTTCTGTCAGTGTGATCATGTGATGTATCTGACCCCAGGAATGTGTCAATAAAGTTTCCCCTTCCTGGGACAATGAATTCACGGTGTTCTTATTTCAATTTCCAGGAGTGTATAATGGTGTATTTAGAGTAATTTGCAACCGCTCAACGTATGAACATTCGTCCAGAATCTACCCAGCGAAGTAAAATAATCTTTGACCTCCTTTTAATTGCGAAGACAACACTTGCATTACCATCTTTACATACTCGTATTTTCCATTTTTTAAATAGAGAACACCATAACGCTTTCTTAGAAACTCATCCACTGATTGCCGTTATTCTCTAAGCAAATCTATCAGCTCTATCTAAATTCTCCGAGCTGTAACAATACACTGAATATATTTAGGAAGCCGTACTGATTGAAACATTTCATCCCTGGTTATTGTGGGAATCTCCTCCACAGTACACCAATCGTGCGGACTTCCCATTTGTCGTCAAACTTCGATCTTTAACAGTGGTTTCCTGACAGCAGCTGCATAATTAGCAGCAGCTACGGCTGGGCGTTTGATGATTTAGACGCTTATTGACAACGTGAATACCTTTCAGTCACTTTGGACGCCTGAGTTATACCTATTCGTCAGTTCTTTCGGAAGTCAAGTAATACAGTGGTTTCATTTCGTCCAACGCTTTACCTAACGGATACTCCATTACGTTTTCTTGGCCTTCTCCTCCAGTTTCTCATGCTCGCTTCATTTGTCGTTTCTGTCTTGAAAATAGTTGTCCTTAGACATTTTATCTGAATTACATTCGAAATATGTTGTAGGAAGGCGTTTGGATTTCGCACTTTAACCAGTAAAATTCCATGAAACTGAAATGGAGAATCTGTTCTTTTTCCTCTCCTTTCAGTAAATCGCTATAAGTAGATGATGCTCTGTATGAAAGTATACGATTATAATTCTGGTAGAAATTTCACGCCAAGTAGAAGAGAATAAAGTGGAGTACCACATCTTACGTACAAATTACTCGTTAAACTTCTATGTAGAGGTAGAACATATGTATATCTTGTACATTCCAATGAAGACGAAAACTTGTTAAGTATTTTGGTGTGTTAATTTTTATTAATTAAATAAATTCAATGGAAAATAGAAAGATATTTACATTGTTATTACCGGAATGTATTTTCAGTCTGTAGCCGAGTACGATAACTTGAAACGTCCTGCCAGGTTACATCGTGTGCTAAACAGGGACTCGAACCTTGGACCCTTGATTTTTGTAGGCAAGAGTTTCACTGAGTTACCCAACCATGATTCACGACCCGCCCTCACTCTTCCCTTGCACATCGTCACGTACCTTCTAAGCTTCGCCGAAGCTCTCCTGCATACCTTGCGAGACTAACACTGCTGGAACAATGGATATTGTGGGGACCTGGCTTAGCCACAGTCTGCGGATTGTTTCCGTAAGAAATTTTCACTCTTCAGCGAAGTCTACGCTAATCTGAAACTCTGAAACTCGTTAGTCCAATAGGGACTCACCGTTCCCATTTCTTTAAGTCGGTTTGCGCATCTGAGACATTCTTGTAAAGATTAAGTATATGGATTCTGATTATGAGTAGCCTCGGTGATTGCAACGATTAAGCTGCCAGTTCTCATTCCGAGATTTTTTCTACACTGGGTAGCTACTGAATATTGAACTTTTCTGTAGCTGCGTGTCTGTGTCACACAATGTGTAAAGGAAGAGGCAGATGAGTTTTGGTGCCTCCAGTGGGCCGTTTGCGTTTCTAAGAGACGTGTCACCAAGGATCCTTGGGTCACGTGCAAGGCAGGTAGCTCCTCGTCTGTTTTCTTAAGGCCAAGCATCCGAAAGCTATCAGCTGCAAACTTTTTCTCTGAATACGGTGGACAGCACAGCATGACAATCCAGCCACTCCACCTTAAATTGCCGGTATAATGATTCGTGACGAAAACTTGCCTTGGCCCTGAGGAGAGTATATTGCTTGTTTCTACAACTCAAAGGTATTCGCTCGGAGTTCCTCTCTACTGAATTTTATTTGCTATTTCTGGCATTCTTCCTAGAACGCAGGAGAGTGGGATGCCACTCGCAGTTAAATATCTCCGTCATTTTCGTGGAATAAGTTCGTTTTAGAATTTCTTACCTCCCTTCGTGGATGCGAAAAGCCGTTTCCTGGTCGCCTGTTCCACACAATCTGAATGGCCTCTTGTGTCGTAGGAAAAGTAGAAAAGACCTCCATTGGCTGCTACTAGAAAAACTAACAGGTAGTGGGAGACGTCATACATCTTTCTAAGAATTACAGATGCGGGAGAACTGTGGACTGAGTGAAATGAAAATATATTTAAAGAGTGAGTCTTTTCCACTAAACTTGTAACAACTGAGTTCACGGAAACATGAGCCACTGGCTGGTTGATAAAACTTTACGTAGGAGGGGAATGTGAAGTTTTGTTGGGAACATTTTCGTTGGATAAAATTTAACGGAGCAGAGGACAGTTTATGTGAACTTCTGGGAGTGCAGAGAGAAAAGGCTATGAGAGGACACTCTGGTTCGACAGCTCTGGGAGAGCACTTTGGATAGCTGTGCAGAAACATATGGGCTCTACATCTCTGCCAGAGCAGCGTTCTCTACGTTCTGTGACTCTAGTCGGAGCAAAGTCTTATCCCCCAGATGAAGTCATGAGAATCTGCAGCACAGGCGACCAGGACTGAGAGTCATCAGCCCTTCGGTAGGTGTGTGGTTTGGACTAAATGACATTCGAGGATCTTGATACTTTTGATTACACATTCCAGGGCTTATTACGAACCAGTCAGGTATGGTAGTTACATGTAACATGAGTCGGCGCAACCACTGTTTGGGCACCGTGATCGCATCTTTTTATCAGTGAATTTTAAGATGACGACTATTCTCTTCTTTCGTATTCCCTGTGGTCTTCGTCATGCGGGTTACTTATTAGTTTAGAATGATAATTGTCCATAAAGACTGCTTGTATCATTTGCTCTTCGTACTATCACTCTCGATATTATTTTGTCTGAAATTTCGTGTTAAGTGTTTGACGCAGATATTTTCTACTAAACTGGGAACAATTTGTATCGATATTTCAGTAGACTGGTGAACCCCCTTTTTGTTGAGATTATTAACGTTTTTGAAAGAATCAACAACCACGACTTTTTTGTCAGGGCCACCCTTTTCATCTCATTATCCTGTTGCGCGACAGTTTTCATTGCCGCATCTGAGTCGATGAGGAAAGATCTGGCTCTCGAGAGGTCCACCCGATGCAGAACATAGTGACTGCAAGAAGGTGTGTCGGACTTGGTTGTCTTGAACCTCCTCAAGGACTAAAGCGATTTTCCGTATTGGGACCCTCCTACGTAGCACTCTTGCCTTTCACAGGCAAATGCTCCACCGATTAAGCTATCCAAGCACGACTAACGACTTGCCCTCACAGTTTTACCCCCGTCAGTACATCTCCAGAATGTATCTCCATTCTGCACCGGAGTGTACGCTGATTGATACATCCTGGCAGATTAAAACTGTATGACGGACCAGGAGTACCTCTGCGTAAGTTTTGAAGGTAGGAGATGGGGTAGTGATGGAAACAAGGCTGAGAGGATGGTCGTGAGTCATGGTTGGTTAGCTCAGTCGGTGGAGCACTTGCGCGCGAAAGGCAAGCGTCCCAGATTCGAGTATTGGTCCGGCACACAGTTTTAAGCTGCCACAAAGTTTCATTTGTATTGCTGTTCACTTATGTACATCCTCATAACTTTGAGCCTTTTAGCAAAATATTTCCTTTTCCTTCTCTTACCAGACATGGCACAGGTTATGCCAAAGTCGTACATACAAAGTATCCACACTTCAGAAAGTGACGTATATGTACCTCCTGATGGAGGTGTAGTTCTCCAAACTTTGTCGTGGATGTACGTTACCATAATAAATGTTACTGGACTGGCGGCCGGCCGGTGTTGCCGAGCGGTTCTGTGGGTTTCAATCTGGAACCACGCGACCGCTACGGTCGTAGGTTCGAATCCTGCCTCGGGCATGGATGTATGTGCTGTCCTTAGGTTAGTTAGGTTTAAGTAGTTCTAAGTTCTAGGGGACTGATGACCTCAGATGTTAAGTCCCATAGTACTCAGAGCCATTTGAACCATTTGAACTGGACTGGTTACAGTAATTTGTATTTCAGCAAGCGTGCAGTGATTCATGTAGACTCTGTTGGTATGGGCTTCTTGCACTTATTATAATACTTTAACATCTGTGATTCATATAATTGAAAGCATTTAGTAGAAATCGACTCTCCTCGGCTGTGTGAACGCACTATGTAGCCACTGATTTAAAAGACACTCTGCGAAAGAGCCTAACACACTTGTGAAACAGTCTGTAGTCACTTCTTTTAACTCATGCGGGAAAGAGATCGGAGACTGGCCCTTCAGTTTGTCGCGAGACTTAAGTCTTTATAGTTTTATAATTTACTTGGAACAACAGCCTAAGGCTGTCAAGTAGTTGAAATAAGGTATTGCAAACCACCAGCTGTACCAGTACAACTTTATTCCTCTAGAAATATCAAGTTTGAGATCTTGATCTTCTGACATAAGTTGCTGTAATTATTAGCAAATATTGTGTGACGGACGCCAGTTTACAGTTGGGTGCCATTGTATTGATACGTATGTGTGAATCATCGGAGTCCAGCTTTCCTTCCAGTGACGATGGTTTTGTGAACCGAACCTAAGAGCGGAATAAAGTTGTGTTGATACAGCTGGTGGTTTGCAATGCGTTGTTTTTGCAGTTCGTCTAGCAGCCGTTAATAGAGTGGACACGTGCCAAACCGTCTGTGTGTGGCCAAATTATAGGCGCAGAACGAATGCAACAACCCATCTTCGAAGAGCAGAAGGCAAAAAATTAAATAAATGAATAAAAATAAAAGCGGCAGTTGTCTATCGCAAGAATCTCTACTCGAGTTGCTTTCAGAAGTAACTGCACCAATAATATATGAATAACAATGACCAGCTATGAGAAAATGACAAAGGTTTATTAGACGTCGCTAGAGCTCACTAATTCAGTTCATGTCAACGAGAACCGTATCTTAGCTAACATGTACTTATAGTTAGTCACATTTATGTGTATCTCTGTTTGCTTCCGCCACTGGACGATTAACAAAAGATTGACAGGGAGCTGAGAAACCATGATTAGACGGTTGAAGCATGTAAAAAGTCATTTGAAAGAATGAACCTCAGTTTTTCACTGAATTTTGAAGCTACAATCCGTAATTTTTACAAAGGGATCTGGAGCACCGGATCCTGAGGTACACTTTCGTCGACTTGTTTTGACCCTCTACGGCCCACAGCATTCCCCAACGGTGGACAGTTTTATTTCCGGAAACCCTTAACTTTTTTTTTTATTTCTTTGCTTTCATGTCAGAAGGTCATAAGTAGAAAGAGGAACACTATATCTTTCCAGCACATTCCTATCGACAAGGTCAAAGAAAAAGGTAACTTCCTGTCAGAAGCAATTTTTGTCACTGATATTGGGAATAACTAAACTGCAACAATACATGGCAGATTGTACTCTCTAAAGAGAAGTAAAGAAATGGACCGTTCTGGATTGGTGACATTTCCTGTATTCGATGCACGTTTCCCTTATCGTAAATCCCTCTTTGTGTATTCGTGTCACACGCGAACGTTAATCCATACGTATATTGGAGCTTTTGTTTACCGTGAGTTGAATGGGCAGTTTTGAAATTCAAATTTGTATCATTGAAAACTGAAGAAGACGTAAAATCAATAGGAGGAGGCTAAAAACTTCGCGTGAATCTGAGTCACAACGGAACGAGCCTTCTCTTCTTGATGACGATGTAGTGGTGCGTGTCCTAAATTGTATTGATTCGGATATACGGATAAATTATTTCCAAACTGTTTCTTTCATTGATTCGTTGTATAATAGCGGTTTTCAGAACATAATTTTTATCGTCAAATGCCTGCCATCATATAGACTAGCATGGCAAAAGAGAATTCTTAAGTCTCATTTTTGTGGGTCAGTGCTGGTTTGTCATTTACTAGATACCTGTTAGAAGTGAATATATATAGTTTATAGGATAAACTGCTTCTCTTTAGTATATATGTAGTAGATAGTCATCGCTGTTGCGAGATCAGAGCTGAGATGTTGAAAGAAACACAGTAAATTTCACTGTGTTAAGAGTATCGTACGAAAGTTACTCTTTAGACATGTGTCACTTCGAATAACCTACTTACTTTATCGGACTTGAATTTTTATTGCATTTTATATGCGTAAAATCTTTTGTTTGGTTTGTCTTTTCCTTTAAATATCGTATCTTAACAAAATAGCATTAGTTTTTTCGTGTTATGATACTAGTAGATGACCGGCCGAGGTGGCCGAGCGGTTCTAGGCGCTACAGTCTGGAACCGCGCGACGCTACGGTCGCAGGTTCGAATCCTGCCTCGGGCATGGATGTATGTGATGTCCTTACGTTAGTTAGGTTTAAGTAGTTCTAAGTTCTAGGGAACTGATGACCTCAGATGTTAAGTCCCATAGTGTTCAGAGCCATTTTTTGAACTAGTAGATGTGTATTACACTGCCAACATAAGTGAAGCCCTAGTTGGATGTCAATGTCAATGTCAATGTAACTTCGTACACGAGCACACAACTGGCTGGTCTGTAAACTATTACAGTTGCAATGCCCTGTGACACGTAGAGCTACAATCAGTAAATTAGTGCTGTTCGCGTTTATTGTCGTTAACTCGCCTAGGACAGAATGAGGGTGCCATATGAGAAGTGGTCAATACTTAGGGATATGGCAGGAACAATCATTCGAAGCAAAAAGTCTAACATACATAAGCTCTAAAATGCTATGAGCCTTCATCTTCGATAACGTGAACAAATCTCTTCCACTGCAAGCACTCTGCTTTCCAAGGAAGGAAGGAAGACTGGCTTTGTCTCGTCAACATAGAGATCATTAGAGACGAAGCACAAGCTCGTATTATGTCAAGGATGGGGAAGGAAATCAGCCGTACCCTTTCAAAGGAACTATCGCGTCATTTTCTGGAGCGATTTACGGAAATCATGGAAAACCTAAATCCCGGTGGCTGGACGTGATTTGAACAGTCGTTCTCACAATTGCGAGTCCAGTGAGGTAACAACTGCGCCACGTAGCTTAATACTCTGCTTTTCAGGAGACAGTATGGGTCAAAACAAGAACAGAATTCTGATAAACATAGACTTTAAAATGCTAAGAGCATATGTTCAGCAAAATAGATGGGATATGTGATTCAAAGTAGAGAATATGAACAAGTAATTATAGATCTTAAGGTATGCACTTTGTAGAACATGTTTACTCGTCTGTTTTCTTGCTTCGGTTCATACAACCACCTCTCGAAGATATGAAAAACAAAAGAGCTCGCAGTAGAAGAAATTTATTTCATTATATCTAACAGTAAGTGGTGCTAATAGCTCTCACGATATCCAGCTTAGAGCGCATGTTTGTGAGACTTTTTTGCTCCGAATGATCGTTCCTGTCACATCCCTCAATAATGACCATTCCTCCTGGGACCCTCTGTATAAGGGACGTGAACAGCATCACACTTTCAGTGATCACTGTGAAGAAAACGGGCATTGTCAGCGCTGACAGGGGCTGACGCGCTGGTTCAATGGTGCATTAACTACGTTTGTGGGACATTTGGGTGCGACACTGCCCTGGTGTTGGACTGATGGGAACGTCAAGGCAGGCATACTCATCGTCAAGGATTCGGTCGACCATGTCTGATCACCACAAGCGAGGTTCGTCATATTATACACCAAGACACATCTGTGTCTGCCAACTGAGAACAAGTAATGGACTCCGTGCAAAATTCTTCGTCATTCCGCATCATTGGCTGGAGACTATCAGCAACCGGTCTAGAGGATTACCATCGCATGCGTACGATGCTCTTAACATCACAAAAAAGCGCTACTTTTGGAGTGATGCCGTGACAGAGAAGCATGGACTACTAATGAATGGCATCGCATTGTATTCAGCGATGAACGGCGGTTCTCTACTACCCAGGCTGACAATCGTCGGCGAGTAGATGGTGACTTGGAAAGAGGTTACACCCTTCGAGCGTTTTGGAAGGACACAGCAGCGATGCTCTTAGTATCATGGTGAGCCGAGCCATTCTGTATCACGGCTAGTATTGATTGAGGCAACTATAATGGCACAATGGTGCGGCACGAACATCCTGATGGTCGGCAGATGATGGATGAATTGATTGGTATACCAAGCAGATATCTACAGATACCAGTACTCGAATTCTGGCCCCTGTTTTGACCAGGACCGATTTGAAATCTTCTACACGTCAGTCAGAGGCCTGAAGATGGCATACTATATCGCCGAAACTTGTAGCCAAATAAAATGTCTGGAAACTAGACGGCTGAAAGGTGTTTGATTTGACCCCCTGTATCGAACAGCCGAGACCTGCAACCATCACTAAAAAGATGGTTCTACAGAGACTATGAATGATTACAGTCTCTGAGTGTCCATCTTTTCAGAGATGAATCTTTAAGAATAAGAGCGAGCGCGCGGGGTAGCCGTGCGGTCTAGGGCGCCTTGCCACGGTTCGCACTGCTCCCCACCGTCGGAGGTTCGAGTCCTCCCTAGGGCATGGGTATGTGTGTTGTCTTTAGTGTAAGTTAGATTAAGTAGTGGGTAAACCTAGGGACCGATGGCTCAGCAGTTTGGTCCCACAGACCTTGCCACAAATTTCCAAGAATGGGAGCCCTTAGCGACTTCCGGCTACTTTACACATACGAGTACGTCGAAATCTTTTACAAACACTTATGTCGCTCACACTCCACCACAAAACGATGAAAGAAAAATAAAAGTTTATTGCCTGGTACATTTATTTCTTAACTGTTACCTTTAGTCGTAACAAATTTTTCGGACACTATCTACATATTCCGCTGACTGTACCTGCAAAATTATGTAATTGTACGACATATTATACTACATGGAATGTAGTCGAATTAAATCGGGTGATGCTGCGGGAATTAGATTAGGAAATGCGACTCTTAAGGTAGTAAACGAATTTCGCTATTTGGGGAGCAAAATAACTGATGATGGCCGAAGTAGAGAGGATATAAAATGTAGACTGGCAATGGCGAAGAAAGCGTTTCTGAAGAAGAGAAACTTGTTAACATGGAGTATAGATTTAAGTGTCAGGAAGTCGTTTCTGAAAGTATTTGTGTTGACTGTAGCCATGTACGGAAGTGAAACGTGGACGATAAATAGTTTAGACAAGAAGAGAATAGAAGCTTTCGAAAAGTGGTGCTACAGAAGAATGCTGAAGATTAGATGCGTAAGCCGGCCAGTGTGGCCGTGCGGTTCTAGGCGCTACAGTCTGGAACCGCGTGACCGCTACGGTCGCAGGTTCGAATCCTGCCTCGGGCATGGATGTGTGTGATGTCCTTAGGTTAGTTAGGTTTAAGTAGTTCTAAGCTCAAGGGGACTGATGACCTCAGATGTTAAGTCCCATAGTGCTCAGAGCCATTTGAACCATTAGATGGGTACATCACATAACTAATGAGGAGGTATTGAATAGAATTGAAGAGAAGAGGAATTTGTGGCACAACTTGACTAGAAGAAGGGATCGGTTGGTAGGGCATATTCTGAGGCATCAAGAGATCACCAATGTAGTATTGAAGGGCAGCGTGGGGGGTAAAAATCATAGAGGGAGACCAAGAGATGAATACACTAAACAAATGCAGAAGGATATAGGTTGCAGTAGGTACTGGGAGATAAAAAACCTTACACAGGATAGAGTAGCATGGAGAGCTGCATCAAACCAGTCTCTGGACTGAAGACCACAACAACAACAACAATAAAAACAACGACATATTGTTCTGGAGATACGACGTTTTATACGCAGGAGTTAGATTCCTTAAAGAATCGGGGAAAGGTTTACTGTTGTTCCCTGACACGCTCAAATGGTTCAAATGGCTCTAAGCACTGTGGGACTCAACATCTGAGGTCATCAGTCCCCCAGACTTAGTACTACTTAAACCTAACTAACCTAGGGACATCACACACATTCATGCCCGAGGCAGGATTCGAACCTGCGACCGTAGCAGCAGCGCAGTGCCAGACTGAAGCGCCTAGAAACCGCTAGGCCACAGCGGCCGGCGACACATTCTATGAGACACCAGAAAGAGTCTCGAGAGATCAACAATTTTAATTTACCCCTGAAGTACAAGCACTGTCGATGAATATTAGAAAAGTGCTATTGCACAATAGTATGTAACGGAAACATTTTAGCTGCTTTGATGCGTAAACAGCAGCCTCCCCGCCAAACTGATATTTTGTAGGAATGGATCGTAAATATTGTACGGGTATATATTTTCTTTCTTGTAAATTTAGTTCTTTTAGTCATTTTTGTGTGTATTAACTCAGAAAGGAACATTTAGGCCTATATGATAGTCATAAATGAAATTTGGGTTGTAATATTATTTTCAATACACCTATAGATCATCAATAAACACTTCCGGGCTAAGTTGCCGTGGTCGATCTGTAGAGCTTCTTCTCCCTGACGTTTCGTTCTCAACTACGGAGAACATCAGCTGGAAAAGTATTTCTTCCGTTCATCCATAATATCACGGATCGCACTGGGAAAGCGCTAGCCAAGTTCACGTAGAGACCATTTTCAGACCTACTAAGAAAATTAGTGAATGCCTAAGATCAACAAAAGATGCTCGTCACCCCCTAGCCACCCCAGGGGTATATAAAATTCCGTGTAGTTGTGGCAGGGTTTACATAGGAACTACAAAAAGAAGCATCAATACACGGTTGACGTAGCACAAAAGAAACTGTCGCTTGGGACATATCGACAAATCGGCAGTAGCGGAACATGTTTTTAAGGATGGAGATCACGAAATAAAATTTGGTGAAACAAGCGTGCTAGCGAGGACGTCGCATTATTATACACGTATGTATAGAGAGGCAATTGAAATCCACAAACATCAATACAATTTTAATCGTAAAGAAGAAGGATTAAAATTGGATAAGATATGGCGGTCGACGTTGCATCAATCACGTGACAATCGATTGCCTGCAATCGAGAGAACAGACGATAGCCAGAGATAGCTGCACATCGACGCCACGTGACGTGCGGTGGCGCCCTCTACGATATCCATATAAGCGGCGGCCCCAGCTCCTAGCAGCCAGTCGATGACTCACCTCCGAAGACGTTCTCCGTAGTTGAGAACGAAACGTCAGGGAGAAGTAGTTCTACAGATCGACCACGGCAACTTAGCCCGGAAGTGTCTATTGATGAAGACGCCGGCCGTGAAAGCCTACATGGAATGACACCTATAGATATTACCAGTGTAGTTATGAAACTTCAGTGCGATGGAGAATGTTTATCTAAAAGAGAGGAAGTGACAGTCGATGAATGGATCAGCTCAAGGGGAGACTCAGGAGTATTAAGAAGATTGGGACGCGAGTGCGGAGTAAGTTTTCACCTGAGTTATGGTCTGGGGTACGATTTCGTGCGACAGCAGGAACACTTTCGTGGTTATCCCATGCAACCTGACTGCAGAACTGGACCTCAGTATGAAGATTCGATCCGTTGTGCTGCCATTCATGAACAGTATTCCAGGGGTCTTTTCATAATGGATAGCGCTCAGCCACAAACCGCTGTTGTGACCCAACATGCTCAACAGACTGTCGACGTGTTGCCACGGCCTGCTCGATGAGCAGATCTGTCTCCAATAGAACACATATGGGACATCATCGGACGACAGCTCAAGCGTCCCTGTATTCACCGACCAAGTGCAACAGCCAAGGAATTCCTTCCCGCAAACTGACATCTGGCATCTGCACAATACGATGTACCAAAGTTTGCATGCTGCCATTTAACATTTGGCGGTTACATCGGTTGTTAATATACCAGTTTTTCATATTTGCAATGGCTTATTTCGCGCTTACATTAACATAATATGATATTGCAACATTAATCACTTAAATATGTCACCTAGACTAATGTACGGTATTACTGAAATTTCATTACTCTACAGTAATTATTTTTTGCGTTGCGACTTTTTTCTGTCAGCGTATTTTCGTAATTTAAGCAGCAGATCTTTTTCGATTGCTAACAGATGACGCGAACTGTTTCACATTTACGTTGCGACAACTTCACCCTGTAAGCTTGTTCGTTAGATGCCGCCCTCAGTCACTGTTCCCTCTTACAGCCCATAGCGGCGTATAGTGTGCTACGCCATGTAGCTATAATTTCAGTGACTATTACCAACTTTATGTCAGCTGCAAAGTCCGTAATTTTACATTGTTTAAATATTATCTTCTTATGAAGTAGTTTATATGGCGAAAGCATTTTGTTCTTAAATCCGTTCATCTTATTATCTGTGAAAATAGTCTCCTCATACATCTGTTCGATATAATTACCATCTGTTCTTCGTTTTTCTCAATGTTAATAGTTTTGTAATAATTATAGGTAATTGTTTGGATTTTCTGATGAAGTCGGCGTGGAAACCAGGTTAAAGTAAACTGTTTTCGAAACCGGTTGTCTGTATTATACATAACATTTTCTTGTACAGTTGCTCTCTCACAGTCATGCTTAAAATAGTAAGTCTTAGGGTTTATGGTACATTGTGTTCAGAATTCGACTATCAATTTTCTCTCCCCCCCCCCCCCCCCCTTCCTGCCACAATGGAGTCGATGCTATTGTCAAAAGTTGTCGATAAAATCGACATTTATGTTCTCCGACAGGCCTTAATCTACTAAAGGAAGCAAAATTCTCCACGGACTGTTTATTATTTTCGCGTTTTTTCTATCAGTCCGAATACCTACAGCATTTAAAAGTCATCAAATATATGCTATTTAATATGTTGTAAATTGAGCATGTCAGTTTGATTTTTGTAAGTTTCCGATGTGCACTTCAGAGAGAGAGAGACCGAGAGAGAGCAGGTTGTATTACTGTTAAACAATCCTTGGTCTTACTGTGACACACTGTTTGCCTCAGCGCAATCTGATATATTCTTAGTTGAAATGTGGTAGGTTATGGACGTATTAGCAGTGCTCCGTTGACCTATGATTTTATCTGTTAGATGAAGAAAGGTTTATTATAAAGGACGGCAACGATAAGTATGATGTGTATATTAGAGGGCGAAGAGAGTATTAATTTTCAGTAAAGTTATTGTTTGAAGAGATGAGACATGTAGTAAAACTGCACAACTGCGCGTCGAGTTTGTAGGAGTGATTATCGTAAGCTAGTTAACTTGCTTAGAGCAGAGAAAAAGACCACTCCACTTCCCTGAGTCTTGTATTAAGATATCAACTGATTAAGCTGTTTGGTTTATACAGGAATTGTGTTAATACTGTGCCCTTTTCAAATTATTGTTCACTTTGTTAAGCATAATATCGTTCAGGAATGAGTTGTATATGAAGACAGCGGGAAATTTTTGAATACATACTTCATTCTACACGCATTAAAAAAAGTATTGCATCACCCCGGTTCACAGAACTCCAGAAGATAGACGTTGACTGTGGATATCGTATCACAGACACAGTCCCTTCGACTGTTCAGATGTGTCACTAAACTCGCCCAAAGATGTAAACAACAATGCACGAGCAGCGCCAATTAGATGGAGGGGGTCCGAGAGCCGATGAGTTCCAGTCATTCCACCAGGAAGGAGGTACAATGCTCGTGTTGTTGGTAGTTCAACCATGCCTAGACTGTCAATACTGCGATTAGATAGCGTCCGCATTGTTACTTTGCGCCAGGAAGAGGTCTCGACAAGGGAAGTGTTCAGGCATCTTGGAGTGAACCAAAGCGATGATGTTCGGACATGGAGGAGATACAGAGGAACTGTCGATGACATGCCTCGCTCAGGCCGCCTAAGGGCTACTACTGCAGTGGATGACCGCTACCTACGGATTATGGCTCGGAGGAGCCCAGACAGCAACGCCACGATGTTGAATAATCTTCTTCGTGCAGCCTCAGGGCGTCGTGTTACGACTCAAACTGTGCGTAAAAGGCGCATCTTCATTCCCGACGTCCATGGCGAGGTCCATCTTTGCAACAGCTACACCATGCAGCGCGGGCCCAACAGTATGCCGAATGGACCACTCAGGATTAGCATCACGTTCTCCTCAAGGATGAGTGTCACATTGCCTGCAACCAGTCAATCGTCGGAGACGTGTTTGGAGGATACCCGGTCAGGCTGAACGCCTTAGACACAACGTTCAGAGAGAGCAGCGAGGTGGAGGTTCCCTCCTGTTTTGAGGTGGCGTTATGTTGGGCCGACGTACGCCGCTGGTGGTCATGGAAGGCGCCGTAACGGCTGTACGACACGCGAATGACATCCAGCGACCGAAAGTGCAACCATATCGGCAGCACACTAGCGAGGCGTTCGTATTCATCGACGACAATGCGCGGCCCCCATCGTGTACATCTTGTGAACTACACTCCTGGAAATGGAAAAAAGAACACATTGACACCGGTGTGTCAGACCCACCATACTTGCTCCGGACACTGCGAGAGGGCTGTACAAGCAATGATCACACGCACGGCACAGCGGACACACCAGGAACCGCGGTGTTGGCCGTCGAATGGCGCTAGCTGCGCAGCATTTGTGCACCGCCGCCGTCAGTGTCAGCCAGTTTGCCGTGGCATACGGAGCTCCATCGCAGTCTTTAACACTGGTAGCATGCCGCGACAGCGTGGACGTGAACCGTATGTGCAGTTGACGGACTTTGAGCGAGGGCGTATAGTGGGCATGCGGGAGGCCGGGTGGACGTACCGCCGAATTGCTCAACACGTGGGGCGTGAGGTCTCCACAGTACATCGATGTTGTCGCCAGTGGTCGGCGGAAGGTGCACGTGCCCGTCGACCTGGGACCGGACCGCAGCGACGCACGGATGCACGCCAAGACCGTAGGATCCTACGCAGTGCCGTAGGGGACCGCACCGCCACTTCCCAGCAAATTAGGGACACTGTTGCTCCTGGGGTATCGGCGAGGACCATTCGCAACCGTCTCCATGAAGCTGGGCTACGGTCCCGCACACCGTTAGGCCGTCTTCCGCTCACGCCCCAACATTGTGCAGCCCGCCTCCAGTGGTGTCGCGACAGGCGTGAATGGAGGGACGAATGGAGACGTGTCGTCTTCAGCGATGAGAGTCGCTTCTGCCTTGGTGCCAATGATGGTCGTATGCGTGTTTGGCGTCGTGCAGGTGAGCGCCACAATCAGGACTGCATACGACCGAGGCACACAGGGCCAACACCCGGCATCATGGTGTGGGCAGCGATCTCCTACACTGGCCGTACACCACTGGTGATCGTCTAGGGGACACTGAATAGTGCACGGTACATCCAAACCGTCATCGAACCCATCGTTCTACCATTCCTAGACCGGCAAGGGAACTTGCTGTTCCAACAGGACAATGCACGTCCGCATGTATCCCGTGCCACCCAACGTGCTCTAGAAGGTGTAAGTCAACTAGCCTGGCCAGCAAGATCTCCGGATCTGTCCCCCATGGAGCATGTTTGGGACTGGATGAAGCGTCGTCTCACGCGGTCTGCACGTCCAGCACGAACGCTGGTCCAACTGAGGCGCCAGGTGGAAATGGCATGGCAAGCCGTTCCACAGGACTACATCCAGCATCTCTACGATCGTCTCCATGGGAGAATAGCAGCCTGCATTGCTGCGAAAGGTGGATATACACTGTACTAGTGCCGACATTGTGCATGCTCTGTTGCCTGTGTCTATGTGCCTGTGGTTCTGTCAGTGTGATCATGTGATGTATCTGACCCCAGGAATGTGTCAATAAAGTGTCCCCTTCCTGGGACAATAAATTCACGGTGTTCTTATTTCAATTTCCAGGAGTGTACTTCCTTCAGGATAGCGACACCGCTCGATTAGAGTGGCCAGCTTGTTCTCCAGACATGAACCCTATCGAACATGCCTGCGATAGATTTAAAAGGGCTGTTTATGGATGACGTGACCCACCAACCACTCTGAGGGATCTACGCCGAATCGCCGCTGAAGAGTGGGACAATCTGGACTACCACTGCGTTGATGAACTTGTGGATAGTATAGCACGATGAAAACAGGCACGAATCAATGCAAGATTATTTGCTACTCTGTATCAGAGATACCGGTGTGTACTGCAGTCTGGACTATCACCTTTCGCTGTATGGTCGTACAAAATGCAATGTGTGGTTTTCATAAGCGGAAATGATTTTTATGTTGATCTCTATTCCAATTTTCTGTACAGGATCCGGAATTGTCGGACCCGAGGTGATGCAAAACCTTTTCTTGATGTGTGTAAAATCGTTGTCTTGGAATATCATTTCACAGGAATAGTTACTTTTCCATCCCAATGTTTAAAGAAGGTTTATCATTACGCATTAAACCGTTGCGCTATATATTATGCAACGATTTCAATATTGTTTGTAAATTTTATTTTAAAATAGAAATCTATCTTAGCAGCTGCCTTTCTGGTTTATTTTGTTTATCTAATATTATCTATGAACGTTTGGGTAGACGAAGATTATTAATTAACAAGGACTTGCCGTTTACTGTTGTGCTTTCGATAAATCGGCAACAATGTTGTTAAAACGAGAGGTAAGTGGAAATTTTGATTAGTACATACACTGAAGATCTAAAGAAACTGGTACAGGCATTCATATTCAAATACACTGCCTATATAAGACAATAAATGTCTGGCGCTGTTGTTAGAGCGGTTACTGCTGCTACAATGGCTGCTTATCAAGATTTAAGCGAGTTGAACGTGGTGTTATAGTCGGCGCATGTGTGATGGGACACAGAATCTCCGAGGTAGAGATGAAATCGGGATTTTCCCATACGACCATTTCACGAGTTAACCATGAATATCATGAATCCGGTAAAACATCAGATCTCCGACATCGCTGTGGCCGAAAAAAAATCCTGGGAGAGAAGGACCAACGAAACTGAAGAGAATCGTTCAACGTGACAGAAGGGCAACCCTTCGGCAAATTGCTGCAGATTTCAATGCTGGGCCATCAACAAGTGTCAGCGTGCGAACCATTCAACGAAACATCATCGAAATGGACGGATGGACGTGCACGGGTATGGAGATAACCTCTTGAATCCATGGACCTTGATGTCAGCGGGGGAGTATTCAAGCCGGTGGAGGCTCTGTAATGGTGTGAGGCGTGTGCAGTTGGAGTGATATGGCACCCCTGATACGTCTAGATACGACTGACCGGCGACTGGTCCGTAAGCATCCTGTCTGATCACCTGCATCTCTTAACGTCCATTGTGCATTCCGACGGACTTGGCCAATTCCAGCACGAAACTGCGACACCCCACACGTCCAGAATTGCTACAGATTGGCTCCAGGAACACTCTTCTGAGTTTCAACATTTCTGCTGGCCACCAAACTCCCCAGACACGATTATTATTCAACATATCTGGGATGCCTTGCAACGCGCTGTTCAGAAGAGATCTCCACCCTCTCGTACAATTACGGGTTTATGGAGAGCCTTGGAGGATCCATGGTGTCAGTTTTCTCCAGCGCTATTTCAGACATTAGTCGAGTGCATGCTACGTCGTGTTGCAACACGTCTGCGTGCTCGCGAGGGCCCTATATGATAAATGTACCCGTTTCTTTAGCTCTTCAGTGTATGTGTTTTACTTCAGTTCCGCAATTAAAATAAAAACAAATTGTATTCAGACAAGTATCATTTGATTCACATTAGGTTCCTTTTAGTCAAATGTTAGCATACGAATTTTATTCGGATAACAGTTTGTGGGTACATACACTCCTGGAAATGGAAAAAAGAACACATTG
Source organism: Schistocerca nitens (assembly GCF_023898315.1). NCBI lineage: Eukaryota > Metazoa > Arthropoda > Insecta > Orthoptera > Acrididae > Schistocerca > Schistocerca nitens. The sequence continues at coordinate 257,616,505 of NC_064618.1, forward strand.
ACACCGGTGTGTCAGACCCACCATACTTGCTCCGGACACTGCGAGAGGGCTGTACAAGCAATGATCACACGCACGGCACAGCGGACACACCAAGAACCGCGGTGTTGGCCGTCGAATGGCGCTAGCTGCGCAGCATTTGTGCACCGCCGCCGTCAGTGTCAGCCAGTTTGCCGTGGCATACGGAGCTCCATCGCAGTCTTTAACACTGGTAGCATGCCGCGACAGCGTGGACGTGAACCGTTTGTGCAGTTGACGGACTTTGAGCGAGGGCGTATAGTGGGCATGCGGGAGGCCGGGTGGACGTACCGCCGAATTGCTCAACACGTGGGGCGTGAGGTCTCCACAGTACATCGATGTTGTCGCCAGTGGTCGGCGGAAGGTGCACGTGCCCGTCGACCTGGGACCGGACCGCAGCGACGCACGGATGCACGCCAAGACCGTAGGATCCTACGCAGTGCCGTAGGGGACCGCACCGCCACTTCCCAGCAAATTAGGGACACTGTTGCTCCTGGGGTATCGGCGAGGACCATTCGCAACCGTCTCCATGAAGCTGGGCTACGGTCCCGCACACCGTTAGGCCGTCTTCCGCTCACGCCCCAACATCGTGCAGCCCGCCTCCAGTGGTGTCGCGACAGGCGTGAATGGAGGGACGAATGGAGACGTGTCGTCTTCAGCGATGAGAGTCGCTTCTGCCTTGGTGCCAATGATGGTCGTATGCGTGTTTGGCGTCGTGCAGGTGAGCGCCACAATCAGGACTGCATACGACCGAGGCACACAGGGCCAACACCCGGCATCATGGTGTGGGCAGCGATCTCCTACACTGGCCGTACACCACTGGTGATCGTCTAGGGGACACTGAATAGTGCACGGTACATCCAAACCGTCATCGAACCCATCGTTCTACCATTCCTAGACCGGCAAGGGAACTTGCTGTTCCAACAGGACAATGCACGTCCGCATGTATCCCGTGCCACCCAACGTGCTCTAGAAGGTGTAAGTCAACTAGCCTGGCCAGCAAGATCTCCGGATCTGTCCCCCATGGAGCATGTTTGGGACTGGATGAAGCGTCGTCTCACGCGGTCTGCACGTCCAGCACGAACGCTGGTCCAACTGAGGCGCCAGGTGGAAATGGCATGGCAAGCCGTTCCACAGGACTACATCCAGCATCTCTACGATCGTCTCCATGGGAGAATAGCAGCCTGCATTGCTGCGATAGGTGGATATACACTGTACTAGTGCCGACATTGTGCATGCTCTGTTGCCTGTGTCTATGTGCCTGTGGTTCTGTCAGTGTGATCATGTGATGTATCTGACCCCAGGAATGTGTCAATAAAGTTTCCCCTTCCTGGGACAATGAATTCACGGTGTTCTTATTTCAATTTCCAGGAGTGTAGTTTTGGTAATAGGTAGACTTTTTATGGCGTTAGAGTTAAAATTGGGCTAAACTTAATGGAGATACATGTGTCGTAGCTTACAATGTAACTAATTTTCATTTTTTATGAAAAATGCATATTTGTAATAACGTATTGCACTCGAAATTGAAGGCTTGATTGCAAATACTAATTTTTTAATTACCCATCATTTATAAAAGAGTGTTAATAAACACTGTTTGATTACAAAGACATATTACAAATTAAGTTTTCAGGGCAAAATAAATACACGTCTGGTTGGAAATCAAATAATCTTTCTTTGCACTGCCGCGCGGGATTAGCCGAGAGGTCTGGGGCGCTACAGTCATGGACTATGCGGCTGGTCCCGGCGGAGGTTCGAGTCCTCCCTCGGGCATGGGTGTGTGTGTCTTTCCTTAGGATAATTTAGGTTAGGTTGTGTGTAAGCTTAGCGACTGATGACCTTAGCAGTTAAGTCCCATAAGATTTCGCACACATTTGAACATTCATTTTCTTTGCACTGTGTCCGTTGTTTTACAACACAGATGTGGTCCCACACATACCAGAGTGATAACGCTCATCAAAACACTGAATCTAATCAATTCACGGCATCGAGCACACGTTACGAATACTGCAGCCAAGACACCTGACCAGGGCACGGACAAACAACTAGACGACAACGAAGCGTTACGCAAAGCCCTCGCTGGATAATGACAATCCCAAGGGCAGTGGTGAGATATGCCCAAGATACGACCTAGATAGTTATCAAGCAGTTCTAGTTTAGCGAATATAGATCTGACGGTATCAAGACCAAGCACTGAACTGACCGTCTGTGCGATGGACGGCTGCCTTTATACACACATCAAAAAAAGTTTTGCATCACCTCCGTTCCGAGAGTTTCGGAACCTGTACAGAAAACTGGAACAGAGATCAACATGAACATCATGTTCGCCCTTTTTATTGCTCATGAAAACCATATATTGCATCTTGTACCACCATACCAGGAGACCTTCAGAGGTGGTGGTCCACATTGCTGTATACACCGGTACCTGTAATACCCAGTAGCACGTCCTCTTACATTGAAGCATGGCTGTATTCGTCGTGGCATACTATCCACAACTTCATCAAAGCACTGGTAGTCCAGATTGTCCCACTCCTCAACGGCGATTCGGCGTAGATCCCTCAGAGTGGGTCCGTAAACAGCCATTTTCAATCCATCCCAGGCATGTTCTATACGGTTCATGACTAGAGAACATGCTGCCCACTCTAGTCAAGTGATGTCGTTATCCTGAAGAAAGTCATTCACAAGATGTACACGAGGGCGGCGCGATTTGTCGTCCATGAAGACGAATGCCTGGACAATATGCTGCACTATCGGTCGGAGGATGGCATTCACATATCGTACAGCCGTCACGGCGCCTTCCATGACCACCAGCGGCGTACGTCGACCCTACATAAAGCCACTTCAAAACAGCAGGGAACCTCCACCTTGCTGCACTCGCTGAACAGTGTGTCTAAGGCGTAGAGCCTGACCGAGTTGCCTCGAGACACGTCTCCGACGACTGTCTGGTTGAAGGCATATACGACACTAATCGGTGAAGAGAACATGATGCCAATCCTGAGCGGGCCATTCGGCATGTTGTTAGGCGCATCTGAACCGCGCTGCATGGTGTCGTGGCTGCAAAGATGGACCTCGCCATGGATATGGGGAGTGAAGTTGCGCATCATTCAGCCTACTGCGCGCAGTTTGAGTCGTAACACGACGTCCTGTGGCTGCACGAAAAGCATTATTCAACATCGTGGCGTTGCTGTCAGGGTTCCTCCGAGCCGTAATCCGTAGGTAGCTGTCATCCACTGCAGTAGTAGCCCTTACGCGGCCTCAGCGAGGCATGTCATCGACAGTTCCTGTCTCTCTGTATCTGCTCCATGTCCAAACAACATCGCTTTGGTTCACTCCGAGACGCTTTGGCACTTCCCTTGTTGAGAGCCCTTCCTGGCACAAAGTAACAATGCGGACGCGATCGAACTGCGGTATTGACCGTCTAGGCATGGCTGAACTACAGACAACACGAGCCGTGTATCTCCTTCCTGGTGGAATGACTGGAACTGATCTGCTGTCGGACTCACTCCGTCTAATAGGCGCTGCTCATGCATTGTTGTTTACATCTTTGGGCGGACTTAGTGACATCTCTGCACAGTGAAAGGGACTGTGTCTGTGATACAATATCCACAGTCGTATATCTTCAGGAGTTCTGGGAACCGGTGTGATGCAAAACTTTTTTTGATGTGTGTAGCGGCAATGTGGAACGCTGTCGGCCACCGTACTCACCATGCGAGCACAGCGCTGCGCGGCCTCGCTGCTCCCTATTGGCTATCTGTCCATCTCCTCTGGTCTACATTCAGCCTCTACGGCGCCTGATACCAGATTCACAGAGAGTTCTGCTTGAACGGAAACGTCTAGAAGTTTGTAAACACAGGCCCATACTGTTAATTCTCTCCATACACAAACACCCTGTAATATCGCGTCTCTCTTCAACTCAATTAAATTTTCATACAGAATGATAATTAGGTACGTATTAATTATCGTGCGTTTGATGCATTTTACATTTCAGTGACGCAAGTATTGAAACTGAATAAAAAATAGCAAATAACCGCAACGAGACCCTAACCAGTTATTCAGCGATTACCAGTCTCGGGCAGTATCTATAGAGCCACGCTCCATGTCGAAAACTGCCATACCATTAGTGGATTAAAACTGGTCGGATACCTTCAAAATCGATGTTCTGAGACTCGAATTGACATATTTTAGAGGACTGATAATTGAGTTCTCCGCTTTACATACAACAAATATCAAAAATTGAAAATGTCTGGTTGCCGTGTAGTCTCCTTAGAAGATAACGCTTGATTTCGTTCTCTACATGACGCTGTCACAAATACTGCCCCACCGAACTATGTGATTTTCCTTCTCTCCCCCTCCCCCCCCCCCCTCCAATACACTCATGTACCGAAAAAACGGAACACTTTGAACGACTAGAGGTGGAACGTTCACATTGGAAGGACGTACACACTAACATATTCTGCAGAAATGATTAGAATTTCAGTCACTTTTGTTCAGCATATGTACTGTTGCCTAGTAGGTACTGGGTCCGCCACGAAACCTAATAACTTGTTCCATGCGTGATAACACCGACGCATATAAGGTGCGTATGCCGTCCTGTGGTGTAGCCATCCATGCAGCGTTCACCCGGTTCCAAAGTTCATCTGTGATGATTGGCATTGGGTCACATAGCTGCACCCGTCATTTCACCACGTCCCACACATTTCCGACTGGTGACAAGTCTGGTGATCTGGCGGGTCAGGGAAAAAGGCTGACATCCTGTCATACCAAGAAGAATCGTTCGTGCAGCCACACGTCATCGTGCATTGTCTTACTGAAAAATGGCGTCTAGAGTGTTGTGCAGAAAGATATGGTTACGGGTCGCAGGATTTCGTTCACATAGTTCACACTGGTCACATTTCCCTCGACAGACACCAACTCTGACTTCTTGTTGTACCCAAAAGCACCCTAAACCATCAGGCTTTGAGTTGGTGCTGTATGTCTTATGCGAATGCCGCTCCCCCTGTTTGCGGCGACCCAAAATACGGCCATCATTTTTCAAACACACAGAACCTGGATTCGTCCGAAAACACTATCTGATGCCACTCCTGTCATCAGGAAAGGACGTCGTTGCGTACCCCATTGCCGTCTAGCACATTTCTGCACATTCGTCAAAGACAGGCGGAGAAGTGGAGGACGCGCACGTAGACCATGCTGTAATAAACGGCGACGGATTGTCACACCTGATAGTGTACGATGCGTCACACTGTTCCAGAGCCGAGGAAGACGCAGACGCAGTTCCCCACAGTCATTTAATGAACAAGGTAAGAGCATATGGACTATCAGACCAATTGTGTTATTGGATTGAAGAGTTCCTAGATAACAGAACGCAGCATGTCATTCTCAATGGATAGAAGTCTTCCGAAGTAAGAGTTATTTCAGGTGTGCCGCAGGGGAGTGTCGTAGGACCGTTACTATTTACAATATACATAAATGACCTTGTGGATACCATCGGAAGTTCACTGAGGCTTTTTGCGGATGATGCTGTAGTATATCGAGAGGTTGTAACAATGGAAAATTGTACTGAAATGCAGGAGGATCTGCAACGAATTGACGCATGGTGCAGGGAATGGCAATTGATTCTCAATGTAGACAAGTGTAAAGTGCTGCTAATATATAGAAAAAAAGATCCTTTATCATTTAGCTACAATATAGCAGGTCAGCAACTGGAAGCAGTTAATTTCATAAATTATCTGGGAGTAGGCATTCGGAGTGATTTAAAATGGAATGATCATATAAAGTTGATCGTCGGTAAAGCAGATGGCAGACTGTGATTCACTGGAAGAATCCTACGGAAATGGAGTCCGAAAACAAAGGAAGTACGTTACAGTACACTTGTTCGCCCACTGCTTGAATACTGCTCACCGGCGTGGGATCCGTACCAGATAGGGTTCATAGAAGAGATAGAGAAGATCCGACGGAGAGCACCGCGCTTCGTTACAGGATCATTTAGTAATCGCAAAAGCGTTACGGAGATGATAGATAAACTCCAGTGGAAGACTCTGCAGGAGAGACGCTCAGTAGCTCGGTACGGGCTTTTGTTGGAGTTTCGAGAACATACCTTCACCGAGGAGTCAAGCGCTATATTGCTCCCTCCTACGTATATCTCGCGAAGAGACCATAAGGATAAAATCAGAGAGATTAGAGCCCACACAGAGGCATACCGACAATCTTTCTTTCCACGAACAATACGAGACTGGAATAGAAGGGAGAACCGATAGAGGTACTCAAAGTACCCTCCGCCATACTGTCAGGTGGCTTGCGGAGTGTGGATGTAGATGTAGATCTGTCCTGCAACGCCATTCGGATGAGGTGTCGATATTCTACGGGGTTGGTCTGGGTGGTGCGACCTGACCTATCTCATGGTGTTCTATGGCCTTCCGTGAACCATCGAACCATTCTGCACACACTCGTTGCACTGCTGAAACACTTAGTCTCACAAGAGCAGCAGTTTCCCCGATGGATGCATCACACTCCCTCATGTCACTAATGTACTCTCTTTCAAACTTACTGATTTTACTGAACAGTTCACGAATACGCCTGCGAGGCATCCTGCACATCTGCTCAAGTCACACTAATCCATTACCTTCGGTTTGCAGCGACAACCAGAGCTGCAGACACATTTCACCGGTAGTTGGCGTTGCCGCACTTCTGCTGCTGACTCCGTATGGGTCACACTGCAGCTGCTCGCTGCTACTCTCGCTCGCCGCGCCAACATGCCTGGACGCCCGAAGGGAAGACGAGGAGAACAAGTTGCCGCGATCGTCAGCCTGCTGGGCCAAGCGCTCGGGCTGGACAGCAAGCAGAAGAGGAAGAAACCTGTACAGTGCTTCCGCTGTCAGAAACTGGGGCACTTCGCCACGGGCTGCACAAGAGTACTCGCGCGTTTGAAGTGTGCAAAGTCGCACCTCACACGCGAGTGCAGGGACGTCGCCGCTACATGTTCCAACTGCGGCGGATCACATGCCGCCAATCACCGTGGCTGCAGTTATCTCAAGAGCTGTGGCAGCGGGAAAGGGCGGCACACACGCCGACGGCGAAATACGGCGCAAGAAGAGGTGGCAATGGATCAATACGCGGTAAGTATTCCGTCCACGCATCACGCCACTGGCACTTCTGCTGGTGCTGTCGCGAGTGGAGGATCGTGCTGCTGCAATCCCGACATCATTCGCAAGATCGATGATGCTGTCGCCAACGTAGTTTTCGCTCTAAAATCTGCCATGGCAGAGGAGAGGGCTGCACTTCGGACCGAGGTGCACGAGCTACGCCTCGAGCTCGCGCAGCTCCGCGAGTTGCTGGCCCGCAAGTCTCGCAAGGGGCGAGACGTTACGACTGCCACCACCGCCACGCAGAAGGACGCTCTCCCGGCTCCTGCGGTAACGCAGGGCGCTATGGGGTCGCCCACGGAGGTGGCGAATGAGATGTCTGCCCCTCCTGGAAAGGGGAGGGTTTGCGGAAACAAGATTCCGAGCCAGCTCCACCAGCAACTCGGGATGACGTGGGCAAATGCATCCAAACACCTGCCCGCCCTCCCGAGGACAAGGCGGAACAGCCGCTGCTGGAAGATGAAGACACAACTGCTGCGCCCATCCAATAACAGGACACAGAAGAGGTAGTCAATAAGTCCGCCAGCAGAGACAGAGATGACTGCGCCAGGACTACTGAAGACGGTCGCAAAATCATTGCGTGACAAGACTTACGCGCCCTACAATACCCCGTACCCTTTTACTGACTCCAACGTTCCTAAACCACCTCTACCCCATAAGCCTTATGATTTCGGTTGGGCAATTGCAAATCTAACCGCCGTTATTTCCAAGAGGGATTTGGACCTTATAAACCGCTTCCCTATTTTTACTGAGCATGACTGGCAGAGCATGATCGCTGCTATTCCAAGAGTTAAGCAGAAGAAGAAAAACAAACATTCCTCTTCCTCGCACCACTAGTTTCCCAGCACCCACTGTATTTTATTCTGTCAAGCTCTGACAAGTTTTACCTAACCCTTTTAATCCCAGTCAATTTTATCTTGTATTATATTCAAATGTGTGTGAAATCTTATGGGACTTAACTGCTAAAGGTCATCAGTCCCTACGTTTACACACTACTTAACCTAAATTATCCTAAGGACAAACACACGCACCCATGCCCGAGGGAGGACTCGAACCTCCGCTGGGATCAGCCGCGCTGTCCATGACTGCAGCGCCTGAGACCGCTCGGCTAATCCCGCGCGGCTATCTCTAGTCGTTCAAGGTGTTTTGTTTCTGTGAACGTGAGTGGTAGGTATTTCTGAAATGACGGTGACGTGATTTTCGGGATGGTACGTCTTCTGAACGGTCAAAATGCAGACGTCTACAACCCAGACCTCTGCCCATTTATCCATAACTCAGAAATATCTACCCTATTGAAGGATGAAAACGTAGAAAAGGAAAAACGCCATGAACAGGTTTAGTGGTCGCAGCTTGAATTTGAAGACGTTATAATTAAAACTACGACTACCTATCATAGTGTGTCAACATAACTTATTTATGTGGTTCCATTCTTTCGAGGTACTTATTTCTTATTATTTCACTATTGTACGAAGTTTCCACCGGAAAAACATAACGTTTGTGCTGTTATCCGAGGTGACCAGAAGCAGTGATAAGAAAGTAACCCTGATTCAAATGGCTCTGAGCACTATGGGACTCAACATCTTAGGTCATAAGTCCCCTAGAACTTAGAACTACTTAAACCTAACTAACCTAAGGATATCACACACACCCATGCCCGAAGCAGGATTCGAACCTGCGACCGTAGCAGTCCCGTGGTTCCGGACTGCAGCGCCAGAACAAAGTAACCCTGCTGGCGAGCACTGACCGCTGCTCACGCTGGCGCTGCTGCGGCCACTGCAAGCGTGGACCATATGTGACGTATGCAGAGACACGTACGAGAAGAACACGGCAAGTTCCACTACTCGATTTCCCATAAATTTCCCTCTGTGAAAGAGGGGTCAAAACTAGCGAACACGAGTCTCGGCTTGTGCATAGGTACTCGACCGTTTCTGAGAAAACGACGATCAAACTTTTCCAGGTTTATGTGCTTTTTTTGCGAGCAAAAAGTTCAGCTGAAGCTATCTCCGCACTTTACACTTTTTGCTCCCCTTATTCGAAACCCGATCATTATTTTCATTTTTGTTCTTCATTTCTCTACCCATGTACGTAGACGATTACTCCACGATTGTTTTCCATTGCATAAAGAAATAGTGTTGTCCGTATTTGTCTACTAATTGCATGTCTAGTGAACGAATTTTTCAAAGAAAAAAGAAAGAAAGAAATTATTGAGGAAATAATATGAAATTGTTTTCGGTAAAATACCTGAAGTGTATCTTCATACATAATCAATTTCAAGCGTCAATTTTCGCTAAAATGCTCCATTTTTCATCGATTGCGACGAAATTATTGCCAACACGAGAAAGGTCCAGCATTGTTAACGACGCTTCTTTGACGAGTAAGATTCATAAGAAGAAATATCACTGTGGCAAACCTGCCCTCGTGCGATGCTTGTGGTGTTTGGAATTTCTGTGTTTCGAATGTTTCTGGATCGGTATCATCCTAAGGAAGCATCAAATCTTCCCGAAGTATAAACGCAGGCATAAAATAGAAGATTTCCTATAAAAATTGATATAAGAGTGAAATATGGGAATATGAGGGTTTAGAAAAGTTTTATCTTTGAAGATATTATACACACATATCTTGTGCAATAAATTTAGGTCACTTATTATGAAACCCAGTTGCAATTTTACAGTATTAATACAACGTCCTTACATCTCCTAACTTGATAAGCAACAGTTGTGTAGTAACATTCTGTGGACATGAGTAGATAAATGAAAATAAATAAATAGAAAAAGTAAAATAAATAAAAACAGTGATCTGGTTCGAAGAAAGGACGCTAAAGGAAAAGGATGCGACGCAGGCCACTGTATCACCATTTCGGCACAGATTATCGCACAGTAGAAGGCATCTCCATTACGTCGAATACTTTCACCGGCGTTATCTTATAAATGGTCGAGTATCTACGAATAAGCCGAGACAAGTTTTCGCTTGACTCCTCTTCCACTGATCGACGTTTCTGGGAAACCGGCACTTGACATGTTTTCCTCGTCAGTACTGAAATGCCGCCGTCACCGTGGCCAAATCATATCGATGAAATTGTAAGTAGGCTGTTTAGGTTTTTATGTTGGTAACGTCACGTAGCGCTCTGTATGAAAATCACTGGCTGTGCTGTGTGCAGTCTGCGGCTGGTTGGCATTGTTGGAATATTCGCTATTGTAGTGTTGGACAGTTGGATGTTAACAGCGCGTAGCGTTGCGCAGTTGGAGGTGAGCCGCCAACAGTGGTGGATGTGGGGAGGGAGATGGCAGAATTTTGAGAGCGGACGATATGGACGTGTGTCCATCAGAAAGAGTAAATTTGTAATACTGAATATCATGAACTGATATATATGATGACTTCTGAACATTATTAAGGTAAATACATTGTTTGTTCTTTATCAAAATCTTTTCATTTGCTGACTATGCCTATCCGTAGTTGGTGCCTTCAGTAGTTAGAATCTTTTATTTAGCTGGCAGTAGTGGCACTCGCTGTATTGCAGTAGTTCGAGTAACGAAGATTTTTGTGGGATAAGTGATTCGTGAAAGGTATAGGTTATTGTTAGTCAGAGCTATTCTTTTGTAGGGATTTTTGAAAGTCAGATTGCGTTGTGCTAAAAATATTGTGGGGTCAGTTTAGTGTTGATCAGAATAAGTAAAGATAGTAATGTCTGAGTACGTTCAGTTTTGCTTAGCTGTTTGAAAATCAAATAACGTAGAGGTTTATCAGCCCAGTAATTCATTATTTTTTCCAAGGGGACGTTTCAAAATGTAAGCAGGCCGAACAAAAATTGTTAACCCTCTCCCCGGAGACATAAGGCTTTTTACCGCCTGTCACCGTCTTTAGGGTCCATAATGGTCTTAATTCGGCGAGGAAGATAGCCCATATAGTTCCCTCAAACGTGCCACATCCAGCTTAAGTCTCTCATTGGTGATCAGGTCCCGTACAGCTAACAAATTGGAGGATATTGATTGCTACGTTTCAGCAAGAGCGATTTAGAGGGCGGTATCGAGGTGTGATAGGTTCCCTGAATGTACAAAAAACCAGGAATATATGCCTGTAGGCCTGTGACAATGGCTGTGTTACCTTGGAAGAATGGTGTGGCCACAACATGAGGGTTTTGAAGAAAGGGCAATATGTCTCCACCATAAAGTTGAAAAAACATTTCATATTATGGTAAACCGAATAACTGGGTCCAAGTCATGGTACGAAAACAGCCCAAAAAAATGTCATTGACAACCTCCGACCTGCACTACAATGTCACACATCGTGGGTTGCGCGCCTCATTGGTCCGTTGGTGAACATGGCGCCTTACGTCTTAAGTAACGAGGCAAAATCACGGCACGCTGAACCACATAGCAAGCTTCCAATCACATACTATCGAGTTCTTGTGTTGTATGGCACACAGAGGATGTGTGCCGATGTGGGCAATTGCCTCTTACAAGACATCCGACTCGAAATGTCCATTGCATGCAGTTGTCTTCGCAGTGTTCGGCTGGAAACTGAAAAGGAGCGGCATTGACTGACAGCAGCATTTCCTGTCGGCTTTATCACTGTCATGGCGTGACACTCACCCCGTTCCTGGCTGTTAGGGTCGCAGTACTTACGCTGTGTTACATGCTAGACGCGTACCAAGACGCGCTGGTCAGTCCACTTCGGTACACTATAAACCGGTCAATGTCTTTCACGGTGCGTTCATGGATATGTCCAGACATGGAAGCAACATTCTTTCATGTCTCTTCGTAGACCCGTTTCAGAGCTATGATTCTGTTCAACCGACTAGCTCGTATACACTTCACTGTCATGACTTACGCCAGTAATGCAGTACTGGTACCAGTTTCACACCAGCCACAGTGATCTGAAGCGACAATTGTGCTTTTAATGCGATGACGAATAGCTCAGTTCTTTGAATACAAAATAGTAGATTACTGTACTTGTCTCAGAATTTTTGTCTCCTAGTCTTCGTCTACAAGCAGGCTGCTGCGCTCTACAGCCAGCATCTAGTTTCCCCATGGACACTGGTTAAGGGGGACTTGCATTCACTGAAGACAGCAATTCCTGTCGAATTTGGAACCTTTTGTCATTGAGAAGGTGTGTTACTCGGTTCTTGACCCTGTCGGTTAGGATATTTTTAGTACCATTCTTCTTACGCCGAGTTGCATGCCCCCGAGCGGTAACCAGCTCTTCTGGACATTTTGGACAGCCTCATTGAAATTTCGACATTTTGGAAGCTTGATTGACGATATCATGAGTATGTTCCAACACGACAGCTTCTTTCTAACCCTGAAAAGTCTCCACATCACACCATCTTACCGTGCTGACTTAATACACAACTGGCAATCAAAATTGCTACACCAAGAAGATGACGTGCTCCAGAGGCGAAATATAACCGACAGGAAGAAGATGCTGTGATATGCAAATGATTAGCTTTTCAGAGCATTCACACAAGGTTGGCGCCGATGGCGACACCCAAAACGCGCTGACATGAGGAAAGTTTCCAACCCATTTCTCATGCACAAACAGCAGTTCCTCGTGAAACGTTGTTGTGATGCCTCGTGTAAGGGGGAGAAATGCGTAACATCACGTTTACGACTTTGATAAAGGTCGCATTGTAGCCTATCGCGATTGCGGTTTATCGTACCGCGACATTGCTGCTCGCGTTGGTCGAGATCCAATAACTGTTAGCAGAATATGGAATCGGTGGGTTCAGCACGGTAATACGGAACGCCGTGCTGGATCCCAACGGCCTCGTATCACTAGCAGTCGCGATAACAGGCATCTTATCCGCCTAGCTTTAACGGATCGTGCAGCCACGTCTCGATCCCTGAGTCAACATATGGGGACGTTTGCAAGACAACAACCATCGGCACGAACAGTTCGACGACGTTTGCAGCAGCATGGACTATCAGCTCGGAGACCATGGCTGCGGTTACCCTTGACGGTGCATCACAGACAGGAGCGCCTGCTATGGTGTCCTGAACAACGAACCTGGGTGCACGAATGGCAAAACGTCTTTTTTCGGATGAATCCAGGTTCTGTTTAGAGCATCATGATTGTCGCATCCGTGTTTGGCGACATCGCGGTGAACGCACATTGGAAGCGTGTATTCGTCATCGCCATACTGGCGTATCACCCGGCGTGATGGTATGGGGTGCCATTGGTTATACGTCTCGGTCACCTCTTGTTCGCATTGACGGCACTTTGAACACTGGACGCTACATTTAAGATGTGTTACGACCCGTGGCTCTGCCCTTCATTCGATCCCTGCGAAATCCTACATTTCAGCAGGATAATGCCCGACCGCATATTGCAGGTCCTGTACGTGCCTTTCTGGATACTGGAAATGTTCGACTGCTGCCCTGGCCAGCACATTCTCCAGATCTCTCACCAATTGAAAACGTCTGGTCAATGGTTGCCGAGCAACTGGCTCTCCACAATACGCCAGTCACTGCTCTTGATGAACTGTGGTATCGTGTTGAAGCTGCATGGGCAGCTGTAGCTGTACACGCCATCCAAGCGTTGTTTGACTCAATGCCCATGCGTATCAAGGCCGTTATTACGGCCAGAGGTGTTTGTTCTGGGTACTGATTTCTCAGGATCTATGCACCCAAATTGCGTGAAAATGTAACCACATGTCAGTTCTAGTATAATATATTTGTCCAATGAATACCCATTTACTATCTGCATTTCTTCTTGGTGCAGTAGCCAGTAGTGTACAACCATCTCACACATCCACACCACTACACTGCCACGGCCTACGCTACGGAGGAGTTTCGCAAGTCCACCTTATACACACCATCTAAAGCTTCCCTCATTTTAAAGAGATGTTTAATATCTTGGCTTGTGAACTTGTGTTGCACATCATTGTGTTTCATACATTCTTTACTGTAAAAGTCCTTACGGTTATTGAACATTCGCATCGGATGTGTTCAGACTGTTTTGAATAGCTCACAATGGCTTTGAATTTTCTCACTTTGAAGTATGAGATCCGAATTTCAGTGCATCTCATATTACAAGGTGGCGCACAATACGTTTTAGAAAGTGTGTGTCTCAATTCAAATTGCAGAATGGAAGCACTAACACTGGAACAGCGGTACTGTGGATCCAGGCGTTCCAGCTGCTGCGCCACTTTATCCACAAAAAGTCACTGTTTGGTGTGCAATCTGCGGCCAGTGCGTTATTGGGCCAATTTTAATTAAGAAACACATCGCATAAGACAAATACGAGTACAGCCAAGTCGTGGAACATGAATTTGTACCGGCTGCACGACGCCGACGAAAGCTCTGAAACTACTGGTTCATGCAGGATGGAGCGCGTCCACACCGTATAGTAGAAGTCTTCCACCTTCGTCAGGCTCCATTCATCGGATACTCGCCCTAGAGACCTTAGCTTTCATTGGACATGGTGTGGAACTGCGCCCTTGTAGCCACGATCTCAACCTGTGTGATCATTTCTTATGGGATTATCTAGAGGACAGAATCTTCAAAGGTATTCATGTAACAGTCCAGGATCTTTGTACTGCAATTTCCAGAGAGATGGTGCAGCCGAAAATGACGTTCTTTAGAAAGTCATCACTGAATTCAGTTCAAGGTTCTACACACCCTTTGCTGCAGAGGGACACCATTTTGAAAACCTTCTGTAATAAATTTCAGGTTGTCTGCCACAGCGTAAGTATGACAAAAGAAATGTTTCGCTCCTTATTATGTCGCAGTAGACAAAAACATTCTAACACCTGTTTTGTGTCATCCTGTATTTTCGAAACACAATGGCACCTCCGCTGCTTTTTAGTGCGTTGTACACTGGGATCAGAGAAACGAAGATAAAGCTGAGTGTGTAGCTGCAGCACTGCATCTAAATCATGTACTAAACTGCAGAAGCCTCTTCGCCTGTTGCGTCACTCTGATCCTTCTCACTAATGTACCTTATAGGGTGAGTACAGACCCTGTTTTCCTCTTCCGTGCTAATAGACCCAACAACTCCATTAACGTAATTTTCTACTAAAGCCGGTTTCAGAAGCTGATGCGTGTTAATTTCCTCTCAGGCTGACGCATAATGAGGTTACCCACTCGGCAGTGATGAGACGATTACTTACGCTACACGGTCTTCACACTTCCCAACGACGCATTGTCCAGGGAAATAGTTTAAACTCCACAAACCTGTGATGGAAACTGATGATGAGTACCTGAAACGTCTATCCTTAGACCCAGAATCGTTGTGATATTTGATCACAGTGATAACTTCGTTTCAGCTATATTTGTTGTCTTTCTAAATCCTTCACTCATAATATCCAGTATTCTAGTATTGATCACAAACTTAACGATACTTACCTTCTCTCTGCTGCAGAACCATACCGACCATTAAAATGGTAAATTTGTCCAAACACTGCTTATTGAGAGTATATGCTGCAGTAGGAACGATACATAAATTAACTAGTATATGGTTATGGGGAAAATACAGATAGTGAATTTGACTGTTAATCGAAATTTCCTGAATATCGTGTTCAATCCCAAAAACTGCTTAAAATTTGAATAACAATAAACAGCAACGGTGACCACGCCTTATGTCATAGGGATCACCCTCATTTTGGCCAGGCATCGTCAAACAGGTCGGAGGAGCGGACAGAGTTTGGGGTTGGAGGGGGAGGGTGGGGGAGGGTAACTTCTTGCTCTGTCGGGAGCAGATAAGGAGGCATTAAATGAATCGCATGGTACAGCTGGGAGATGGTTATTAGTGTTTTTCGTCAGCGTCATCCTTGCTGGGTAGGAAATGGCTCTGAAAGCTATACTGGGGGTTGAAGTTAAACCTGAACCGACGTACTCACTTACCAGCTCACTATCAGATCAGAGATGAAGCAGGATTTAAGGTCACCTGTTTCTTAGTACGCGAGCGACTGCGTACAGGAGTGAAACGGCGACGGGGTCAAGCTGAGATTTTTCAGGTCTCTGTGGCTGGAGACAGTATAAAATAACTCATATGTTACGCTAAAGAGGTAGATATGGAGATGATGGTGGAAATGAGACTGTGGGTTGGTTTACTGGTCGACTTTTTATTGTCTATTCAAGTGTTAGCAAGGACTGGTTTATAAGAACATAGACGAGGCTCACTAGAATCTCCAATAAATTTTGCAGAACCACCAAAGTCGATCCCAACTTGTAACTTTACTAAGGGTCGAGTATGCACAATAAGGTCTGGTACTACAGACCACTAGCCATAGAAGTGCCAGATTCTATTGCTCTAACCGAAGCATAAGGCGAGTAGCATACAGATACACGTACATGTACATGTAGACATGTACGATGGGAAACAATAATCCTAGTGCAGAGGTACGTATAGGAAAGCGTTTTGAAAGTCTTTTTTGGTGTACAAGAGTAAGTCTCATAAGCATGCGTTCCGCTGTAGGCGAGTGGAATTCTTCTCATCGCTGGACTCTCGAAATCTTGAACTCTCCACCTCTGCGTTGCTTGATGTTTGAGGGCGTCTACATACAGCGTTTGTGACTGTTTGCTTACAGGTAGGACGTGAATGCGTCGTTTCTTCCCACCAATTCACAATCAGTGAGTGTGAAATCGGGGACTCCTCATTGTGTATGATCTCTTGAAGGACTCACGAAAGCGACTTGCACTGTACAATCTACTTAAGTTACAAGGCTTACAGCTAATATTCATAATTAAGTGATTTTTTCTTTATTTTCTGACAACCCCACATGATTCAACCTGCCTTACCAGGCTAAAATTTGCCCTCAGATCTTAAGACACTAATTCAGCCACGGCGGCCTGTAGATTCTAGCACTCGACATTGGGGCGACATTTTTGTTGATCGACGATATTTCTGTGCGACACAGGCAAATCAAAATGTGTTTTTATGCACTGATTTTAATGTCATCTGCAATGCTGTTTACTGCTCCACAGCCTTGTAAAATATTGAAATATGCAACCCCGAGGCTCTACCCGTCTGAAAATAACGACTCAAATGCTAACATTAAACTGCTATAGATAGGTAATTCGGCTATTATTGTAGTGCACACATATTTTTAACTTACCATATCGCGAGTGGACGAATCAGAATCAGTTTTCCTCTTCTTCCTTGTTACAAACTGATAGAATGTTAGAAACTATCAGAAGAACACACACAGCACACATACAATAAGCGGCAGCAGTTACATTAAATTCAACTACAAGTAAGAAGTGAACGAAACAGCAACTGAAGTCAAGTAAGGCCAACAATGTACAATAGTTGGTCTCAGATAAAGTAGGGATAAACGATAGCTGGTAGTGCTACCGATATACTGATAGCTTAAATCTATCGATGGCCTTGTTGACTATAGACAATGCGTACAATGTTTCGTCGCACGACTGAAAAATTATAAGGGGCGGTCAATAAGTTTCCGTCCGAAGGCCGTACAGTCCAGAATTGGTGGGCTACGCCATTCAGGCAAAATTGACTGGGCACCGAGGCAATGATCCCATCAATGCACCAGGTTGAAGATACCCGTTTGGTAGAACACCGTGTCCCGCTCCGTGAAGAAATGCGTAACAGCTTATTCCACATCCTCGTCAGGCAGGACTCGTTGACCCTTCAAAGCCTTTCTTAAGGGGTCAAAGGCAAGATAATCGCTTGGGGAGCGATTAGGACTGTAGGGCGGGTGCTTAAGTGTCTACCACTTGAATTCGCGAAACTTCTGCGATTCTGTATTTGCGATGGCGACGTGAGTTATCATGAAGCCGTGCGACCCCTTGTCACAACATTCCACAACGGTGGTATTCGACATGCATGCTGCTCCACACACTTTCTCCATTCTCCGATGGATGTCAAGAAAAGAATAACAGCACGTTGGTCCTGTATGGACGCATTTGGTAATAACGTCACTATAGTTCACATTTCCGTATTTACCATACATATATGGGAATGGCACGAATGACACACTAATACCTTGCGCCACATGTAGGTGTTTAAACAGAGTTTCTTTGAATTTCTCGTTACAAATTTCTAGGGAGTGAGTATAGAGCTCTACAACGGTTTCAATTCAGACGTCTAATTCATCCACTTCTGCTTGAGGAACTGAATTAGGAGCGACACAGGACAATTATTAGGTAACAATACTAAAGGAACCATTACGAAACACCCATTTACCGCATAAGCTAATAGATTTGTATCACCACGGTAGGGACAGAGGAACTTCTACTGGCACGAATTCTGGGCGCTGCACTAGAAACTGAAGAGACATCAGATGGAATGGGCGCTTCGTAGGTACTATTTCTGTAACAACGTTGGTGGTCGCCACATCCAGTCGCTGTGGTCATGTATCAGTACTGTTCTGCATGTACAGTTTGCTGGATTCTTTTTTGTTTTGGAATAATCTAAACAAGCCGGCCGCGGTGGCCGAGCGGTTCGAGGCGCTTCAGTCCGGAACCGCGCGACTGCTACGGTCGCAGGTTCGAATCCTGCCTCGGGCTTGGATGTGTGTGATGTCCTTAGGTTAGTTAGGTTTAAGTAGTTCTAAATCTAGGGGACTGATGACCTCAGATGTTAAGTCCCATAGTGCTCAGAGCCATTTGAACCATTTGAATAATGTAAACACGTGATGTTTAAGTGTTAATGCAAAAAAATTACTTAAGTGATAAATGGATGTTTCGTTCCGTTTCCTTTCGAATTGTTACCTAATAACTGTATTGCGTCACGTATATGTCAATTTTTCAATCAGACAGGAATGAGTTAGACATCTGAACTGAAACCGTTGTAGAACAGAAACGGTACATTTCCGGACACGGATTCCTATTCAAAATATTTTTGACTGACTCACCTGTACAAGTTCTAGAGATTTGTAACGGGAATTTCTAAACACTCTGTGTTGCCGCTCAAATGGTTCAAATGGCTCTGAGTACTATGGGACTCAACTTCTGAGGTCATCAGTCCCTTAGAACTTAGAACTACTTAAACCTAACTAACCTAAGGACATCACACACATCCACGCCCGAGGCAGGATTCGAACCTGCAACCGCAGCGGTCGCGCAGCTCCAGACTGTAGCCCCTAGAACCGCTCGGCCACTCTGGCCGGCGTTACCGCTCAGGAGACCCGCTGAGTCGTATATACACTGTTGCGGCGCCCTCAGAAGGAAACTCTCTGACCGTCCTTTATATTTCAGTTTCACTACAGCTGTCGTTATGTTGTCATTTATTGTGTATCTACCAGTTTCGGCGCTTCAGTGCATCATCTTCAGGCCTTAGATGATGCTCAATGAATTATCACGATCCATACATACGATGCATCAGTGGCCAACAACTGGCTTATGCAGACTAACTGTAACTGTGAAGTCGTCTCTCCAACCATCAACTGATGGTTGGAGAAACAACTTCACAATTACAGGTAGTCTGTGTAAGCCAGTTGTTGGCCACTGATGCATCGTATATATGGATCGTGATAACCCTTTGAGCATCAACTAAGGCCTGAAGATGGAGTACTGAAGCTCCGAAAGTTGTAGCTACACAATAAATGACAACATAAGGATGGCTGTAGGTGTTTGATTTTCTTACAATACTGAAAGGTCGTAGTCTCCCAGACCTACTGGTACAAGGATGGATATACAGAAACATGACAACTAAGTCCTGCGTAATTTCGTCTAGGTGACCCCTAGATCCCCACCCCATGCCTACATCTTTGCAACAGAGCAGACTGCGGAACACAGCTGTGACGAGGGAGGTGACTGCACCAACTGCTGCTATGGACGTCGAGGGAACACACTCACCGATTTGAAAAACCCGGTGAGTTGCTTTCAGAAAGACAGTAAAGCTGTAGTATTGAACTATGTCATTAGAAAAAAAATGTGACTGTCTAAAGGAGACAATAACTTGACTGTGGGGTTGGGTGATAATGGTAGGGGACGGTTCAAGAAAAATAATACTATTTATAGAGGAACATACCATTGAAGATAGTATAAATAAATGAGACCTACTGGGGCGTCCAATAAGTATTGCAACACATTATTTCCTAAAAGCATGTTGGTTTTATTCTGTATACCAATACCCAATATTACTCCCCATTCTTTTGTCCGCAAAACCCATTTTCTCAACATAATCTCCGTCGAAAGCGACGGCCTTAAGTTACTTTATTTTGGAGAGCCTGTGTGCCCGCTTGCTACCCCTCTACTGGTCGACGTCGGAGCCGACGTCTTATTGCATCAAAACCGCCCCTTCATCCACGTACTGCTTCCCACAGAGTGGAGTCTTCAATAGGCGGAACATATGGATGTCGGGGGTGGGAGTGCGAGATCTGGACTGTAGGGTAGATGTGGAAGAACAATCCAATGAAATTTAGTGAGCTCGTCTCGGTTGCGGAGACAACAAATTGTCATGTTCAGCCTCGTAAAATGCAAGCAGTTCAGCACAGATAGTCCTTCATTGCTCTTTACGCTTTTCTGTTAAGAGGAGAGAAACCCAGCGGGCACACAGCTTTGAGTACCCTATCTGGTGACGATTGTGTGTCGATTCTAGCAGTGAGTTGTCCGACTGTGATCGTCGATCACCTCGAAGGAGAGCGTCCACACGTTCCGACATTGCAAGAGTCCAGCTGTATGCTGCCGATTGGTGTGCGGGAGATCGGACAGGTTTGCGTCACATTGTTGCGCTGATGACAGATGCCTCGCCCAACGACTTAATGTGCTTTTGTCCGATACCAGGTCTTCGTAGACATGCTGCAAGCGCCCACGAATATCTGTGATGCTCTGGTTTTCAGCCAAAAGAAACTCAATGACAGCTCTCTATTTGAAACGCACCTTCGATTGATACGTCATTTTCAGGGCAATGGATAGCCCCGCCACCTGTTGGAACTTCTTGATGCAATAGAAGCTCAAGGGGGAATATTCTCCGAAGTCCCACAACAAATTCCGCATACATTTTTTTCAACCGGATATGCCCGAGAAAGAAACGTGACGCATTACTCCCCTCGTAGTAAAAATGCTTAAAGAACTAAAACACGAAACGGAAACAGATAAAAGGGAATTAAAGAAAGAATAAAAGGAAACTAAAACTGATGTTAAAGAGACAAAAAATGATAAGCAGCCAATAAGGCTAGAGGTAAATGAACAAATGACATGACTGTGTTCTCAGTTCGAGACTCATGTTGTTGAATTAGCTCACATTCATGCATCTGGAGCCGAAAAGAAACTTAAAATCGTACTGTATATTTGTTCAGTTTGAAGGATCATTTGCTTCAGGATCTTGAAAACAATAGTAAAACTGTTAGACTAAATGTATATGACAATCAACGGGGCTCGGAAGATATTTCTCGAATTTATTGAAGGAGTAAAGTTAGATAAACCTTTTGCTATTCTACACAATGAAATAGGTAAGGAGAAAAAACAATCTCAATCATTTAAAAAACATGTTGGTAAGGATTCTAAAATAACAGCCGAATTAAAGCAGGAACTTCGATACCTTCCTAAATGGCGTAGAGGGTATAGCTCAGGATGCAGAACTCTCCAATCAGGTAGAGGAAGCAGGAGGGCAATTGGTCGAAACCAGCAAAGCCATTCACTATTTAAATATACCCCCATTTAAAATTACTACTATCTTCGCCCACATTTTACGATGAGCAGTTTCCGTGTTCTAGTGGACATAAAAATGATAACCTTAATTCACTAGAAAAATCTGTAAGTACACAACTCAATACAGACAAAAGATTCATAGACGGGAAATGTATTAGCCAACCTGAGAGAATTCCTATCCTCACTGCTAAAGATCGGTGGGTGGAAGTGTGGATGGAAGTGGAAACCACCTAACTAATAGTTTCGCGGGATTCAAATCTGAGGGTACAGTCCATATTCCTGAGCACATCTGAGGATCTATTATCTTCCTCGCGGCGTGATAAAATGAGAATAAGATTTCTAAGCAGTCGTTCAGAACCAAAAGCAATCGGATGGAGAGTCATTAACGATAATCACATCAATAATTAGGACTCTAAGATGACCATTGCCACTAAAATACAATTTTATGGGTAGTACTGTATGTCATAAAACCAACTTGTATAACGAGTGAATTTGTAACAAGTAAGGACATAATAATTGAACCTTGTTTTTAAGCTCAGGGAGTTCACACACTTTGCGAACATATAGCTGACGACTACAGAGTCCGCAGGCGGTTGGTGTATTCCTTCTGCTTTAATTTTCCATACATTGATCAGCCCTCTAATTATCCTGTACACCTCTTCTCTAGGTTTTTAACTATCGTCCTCTATCTTAATTCTTAAGGATGAAAGGAAGACCAGTTGGAAATACTATTATACCCAATTGCGAACACAAAGTATTCTGGCAAAAATGGGAGTTAGTTTCGTGACATACAGCAGAAAAAATTACCCTGGATTGCCCAAATAATCCTTCCAGTTACAAATCCTTCAACGTAGCAACGAACTGTAAAGAAATATTTTGTATTTTTTTAGGTCTTTTAGGGGGGTGACCATTTTAGGTGGTATGGGTTACATATCTTTGGGGTCTGGCTCCTTTTTCTTCCGTTCCAGTTTTACTTAATCTGTCATTTCCTCCTTCCTTTTCCCGCCATTCTCCGCAGACACTTCCCATTAGTCCGTATTTCACTACTTACTTCCTACACCACTGGCCATTAAAATTGCTACACCAAGAAGAAATGCAGATGATAAACGGGTATTCATTGGACAAATATATTATACTAGAACTGACATGTGATTACATTTTCTCGCAATTAAGGTGCATAGATCCTGAGAAATCAGAAGTAGTGACTGGCGTATTGTGGCGAGCCAGTTGCTCGGCCACCATTGACCAGACGTTTTCAATTGGTGAGAGATCTGGAGAATGTGCTGGCCAGAGCAGCAGTCGAACATTTTCTGTATCCAGAAAGGGCCGTACAGGACCTGTGCATTATCCTGCTGAAATGTAGGGTTTCGCGGGGATCGAATGAAGGGTAGAGCCACGGATCGTAACACATCTGAAATAAAACGACCACTGTTGAAAGTGCTGTCAATGAGAACAAGAGGTGACCGAGACGTGTAACCGATGACACCCCATACCATCACGCCGGGCGATACGCCAGTATGGCGA
This sequence comes from Schistocerca nitens, assembly GCF_023898315.1. Taxonomy (NCBI): domain Eukaryota; kingdom Metazoa; phylum Arthropoda; class Insecta; order Orthoptera; family Acrididae; genus Schistocerca; species Schistocerca nitens. The sequence goes on from NC_064618.1 coordinate 257,639,735, forward strand.
TGACGATTACACGCTTCCAATGTGCGTTCACCGCGATGTCGCCAAACACGGATGCGACCATGATGATGGTGTAAACAGAACCGGGATTCATCCGAAAAAATGACGTTTTGCCATTCGTGCACCCAGGTTCGTCGTTGAGTACACCATCGCAGGCGCTCCTGTCTGTGATGCAGCGTCAAGGGTAACCGCAGCCATGGTCTCCGAGCTGATAGTCCATGCTGTTGCAAACGTCGTCGAACTGTTCGTGCAGATGGTTGTTGTCTTGCAAACGTCCCCATCTTTTTGACTCAGGGATCGAGACGTGGCTGCACGATCCGTTACAGCCATGCGGATAAGATGCCTGTCATCTCGACTGCTAGTGATACGAGGCCGTTGGGATCCAGCACGTCGTTCCATATTACCCTCCTGAACCCATCGATTCCATATTCTGCTAACAGTCATTGGATCTCGACCAACGCGAGCAGCAATGTCGCGATACGATAAACCGCAATCGGGATAGGCTACATTCCGACCTTTATCAAAGTCGGAAACGTGATGGTACGCATGTCTCTCCTTACACGAGGCTTCACAACAACGTTTCACCAGGCAACGCCTGTCAACTGCTGTTTGTGTATGAGAAATCGATTGGAAACTTTCCTCATATCAGCACGTTGTAGGTGTTGCCACCGGCGCCAACCTTGTGTGAATGCTCTGAAAAGCTAATCATTTGCATATCACAGCATCTTCTTCCTGTCGGTTACATTTCGCGTCACTAGCACGTCATCTTGGTGGTGTAGCAATTGTAATGGCCAGTTGTGTACTTCCTATAACCTTTACAATAGGATTAAATATTTTCCAAACCTGAAACACGTATTCTACTCGAATCCGAGACTGTGTTGTGTGGGTGCTCAGGTCCTCTGTCGGGCAGAATATACAGGGTGTACATAAAATCCGAGAATGCTTTCAATTATTTATTGCACGCGAACTAAACATTGTACAGATATCATACATATGTCATTCTGAAGAGAAACCCTGAAAGTTTTTTTTTCCATGTATACCGCCACAGCGTTGTTTGGTAAATTGACGACAGTCAGCGCTAGTCGCAAACATAGTGAGGTCAGGTGCGGAGCGAGCTTTCTGTGTGTTGGAGTTCGACAGATGTTTAGAAGAAAGTACGGTAAGAGTCCACCAACAAGGACGGCCATTTACCACTGGCACAACAGATTCGTTACGGCGGTTTGCTTGCGCCGGGTAAAGAGAAGCGGACGTCCCAGTTTGAGTGAAGTGAATGTGGAGCATGTACGACGAGAGACATTAATGGAAGTCCAAGAAATCGGTGCGTCGTGCATCCCGTGAACTCGAAATGACTACAATGACAGTGTGGAAAGTCCTTCTACAGAAGCTGTCTATGAAACCATTCAAATTGGAGCTAGTGCAGAAGCTCAATGACGACGACAAAGACAAGCGTTTTGAGTTTTGTTCGCAGTTGGAAAAATTGAATGAGGATGGGGATGGCATTGTTAATCGCTTAATTTTTAGCAGCGAAGCCACTTTTCACACTAATGGGAAAGTGAACAGGCATAATTGTCGAATCTGGGGTACAAAGCATCCACACGAATGCACTGAATTTGAGCGTGATTTCCCAAAGGTACATGTTTCTTGTGCCTTGTCACGTCGAAAACAGTAAAGCCCTCGGCTTCTTCGCCGAGAACACTGTCACTGGATATTCCTACCTGGACATGTAGCAGCAATGGCTGATGACTCAAACGCAGTCGAACTCTCCGTTCATCTTTCATCTTTTCATCGTGAAGTTCGTAGGTACCTGAACACGTAGCTGCCGCATCGATTATCGGCTGTGCTTCAGAAGGGGGCACCTGTTTCATGAAATGGCCTCCCCGATCACCAGATCTCACTCCGTGTGATTTTTTTCTGTGGGGACACATTACAGTTCCGGTGTATGTACCGCCTCTACCACGTGATATAGTAGAGCTCCGCGAGAGAATACGGGAAGCGATTGCCACAGTCGACGAAGCCATGGGATATGACAGGATTCGATTCACTAATGGCCGTAATTTTTCCCGAGGCGATGCAGTTTTACTGTATGATCAAATGATGATGGCGTCCTCCTGGGTAAAATATTCCGGAGGTAAAATAGTCCCCCATTCGGATCTCCGGGCGGGGACTATACAAGAGGACGTCGTTATCAAGAGAAAGAAAACTGGCGTTCTACGGATCGGAGCGTGGAATGTCAGATCCCTTAACCGAGCAGGTAGGTTAGAAAATTTAAAAAGGGAAATGGATAGGTTAGATATAGTGGGAATTAGTGAAGTTCGGTGGCAGGAGGAACAAGACTTTTGGTCAGGTGAAAACAGGGTTATAAATACAAAATCAAATAGGGGTAATGCAGGAGTAGGTTTAATAATGAATAAAAAAATAGGAGTGCGGGGAAGCTACTACAAACAACATAGTGATCGCATTATTGTGGCCAAGATAGACACGAAGCCCACGCCTACTACAGTAGTACAAGTTTATATGCCAACTAGCTCTGCAGATGATGAAGATATTGATGAAATGTATGATGAGATAAAAGTAATTATTCAGGTAGTGAAGGCAGACGAAAATTTAATAGTCATGGGTGACTGGAATTCGAGAGTAGGAAGAGGAAGAAACGTAGTAGGTGAACATGGATTGGGGCTAAGAAATGAAAGAGGACGCCGCCTGGTAGAATTTTGCACAGAGCATAACTTAATCACAGCTAACACTTGGTTCAAGAATCATGAAAGGAGGTTGTGTACACGGAAGAACCCTGGAGATACTAAAAGGTTCCAGATTGATTATATAATGGTAAGACAGAGATTTAAGAACCAGATTTTAAATTATAAGACATTTCCAGGAGCAGATGTGGACTCTGACCACAATCTATTGGTTATGAACTGTAGATTAAAACTGAAGAAACTTCAAAAAGGTGGGAATTTAAGGAGATGGGACCTGGATAAACTGAAAGAACCAGAGGTTGTACAGAGTTTCAGGGAGAGCATAAGGGAACAATTGAAAGGAATGGGGGAAAGAAATGCAGTAGAAGAAGAATGGGTAGCTTTGAGGAATGAAATAGTGAAGGCAGCAGAGGATCAAGTAGGTAAAAAGACGGGGACTAGTAGAAATCCTTGGGTAACGGAAGAGATACTGAATGTAATTGATGAAAGGAGAAAATACAAAAATGCAGAAAGTGAAGCAAGCAAAAAGGAATACAAACGTCTCGAAAATGAGATCGACGGGAAGTGCATAATGGCTAAGCAGGGATGGGTAGAGGACAAATGTAAGGATGTAGAGGCTTATCTCACGAGGGGTAAGATAGATACTGCCTACAGGAAAATTAAAAGAGATCTTTGGAGAAAAGAGAACCACTTCCATGATTATGAAGAGCTCAGATGGAAACCCAGTTCTAAGCAAAGAAGGGAAAGCACAAAGGTGGAACGAGTATACAGAGGGTCTATACAGGGGCGATGTTATTGAGGACAATATTATGGAAATGGAAGAGGAGGTAGATGAAGATGAAATAGGAGATATGATACTGCGTGAAGAGTTTGACAGAGCACTGAAAGACCTGAGTCGAAACAAGGCCCCGGGAGTAGACAACATTCCATTAGAACTACTGACAGCCTTGGGAGAGCCAATCCTGACAAAACTCTACCATCTGGTGAGCAAAATGTGTGAGACAGGCGAAATTCCCTCAGACTTGAAGAAGAATATAGTAATTCCAATCCCAAAGAAAGCAGGTGTTGACAGATGTGAAAATTACCGAACTACCGGTTTAATAAGTCACAGCTGCAAAATACTAACGCGAATTCTTTAGAGACGAATGGAAAAACTGGTAGAAGCTGACCTCAGGGAAGATCAGTTTGGATTCCGTAGAAATGTTGGAACACGTGAGGCAATACTGACCCTACGACTGATCTTAGAAGAAAGATTAAGGAAAGGCTAAACTACGTTTCTATCATTTGTAGACTTAGAGAAAGCTTTTGACAATGTTGACTGGAATACTCTCTTTTAAATTCTGAAGGTGGCAGGGGTAAAATACAGGGAGCGAAAGGCTATTTACAATTTGTACAGAAACCAGATGGCAATTATAAGAGTCGAGGGACATATAAGGGAAGCAGTGGTTGGGAAGGGAGTGAGACAGGGTTGTAGCCTCTCCCCGATGCTATTTAATCTGTATATTGAGCAAGCAGTAAAGGAAAAGAAAAGAAAAGTTCGGAGTAGGTATTAAAATTCATGGAGAAGAAGTAAAAACTTTGATGTTCGCCGATGACATTGTAATTCTGTCAGAGACAGCAAAGGACTTCGAAGAGCAGTTGAACGGAATGGACCGTGTCTTGAAAGGAGGGTAACTAATGTGGAGGTATTGAATGGAATTGGGGAGAAGAGGAGTTTGTGGCACAACTTGACTAGAAGAAGGGATCGGTTGGTAGGACATGTTCTGAGGCATTAAGGGATCACCAATTTGGTACTGGAGGGCAGCGTGGAGGGTAAAAGTCGTAGAGGGAGACCAAGAGATGAATACAATAAGCAGATACAGAAGTATGTAGGCTGCAGTAGGTACTGGGAGATGAAGAAGCTTGCACAGTATAGAGTAGCATGGAGAGCTGCATCAAACCAGTCTCAGGACTGAAGACCACGACCACAACAACAACAACAACAACAACAACAATAATGGTTCGCATATCGAATGTTTGTAAAACAAATTTTCTGAGTTTCTCTTCAAAATGCAATATCTATGACATCTGTACAATGTTTAGTTCTTGTGTAATAAATAATTAAAAGTGCTCTCGGCTGTTACGTACACACTAAATTTGATTGCCTCAGCTGATGAAATGTACGGCGAGAATAATTGTTATAATGTTTAGAAGGGTTTCGTGTTATGAGGATAGGAACATCCCGTATTCGAAAAATACACTCCTGGAAATTTAAATAAGAACACCGTGAATTCATTGTCCCAGGAAGGGGAAACTTTATTGACACATTCCTGGGGTCAGATACATCACATGATCACACTGACAGAACCACAGGCACATAGACACAGGCAACAGAGCATGCACAATGTCGGCACTAGTACAGTGTATATCCACCTTTCGCAGCAATGCAGGCTGCTATTCTCCCATGGAGACGATCGTAGAGATGCTGGATGTAGTCCTGTGGAACGGCTTGCCATGCCATTTCCACCTGGCGCCTCAGTTGGACCAGCGTTCGTGCTGGACGTGCAGACCGCGTGAGACGACGCTTCATCCAGTCCCAAACATGCTCAATGGGGGACAGATCCGGAGATCTTGCTGGCCAGGGTAGTTGACTTACACCTTCTAGAGCACGTTGGGTCGCACGGGATACATGCGGACGTGCATTGTCCTGTTGGAACAGCAAGTTCCCTTGCCGGTCTAGGAATGGTAGAACGATGGGTTCGATGACGGTTTGGATGTACCGTGCACTATTCAGTGTCCCCTCGACGATCACCAGTGGTGTACGGCCAGTGTAGGAGATCGCTCCCCACACCATGAAGCCGGGTGTTGGCCCTGTGTGCCTCGGTCGTATGCAGTCCTGATTGTGGCGCTCACCTGCACGGCGCCAAACACGCATACGACCATCATTGGCACCAAGGCAGAAGCGACTCTCATCGCTGAAGACGACACGTCTCCATTTGTCCCTCCATTCACGCCTGTCGCGACACCACTGGAGGCGGGCTGCACGATGTTGGGGCGTGAGCGGGAGACGGCCTAACGGTGTGCGGGACCGTAGCCCAGCTTCATGGAGACGGTTGCGAATGGTCCTCGCCGATACCCCAGGAGCAACAGTGTCCCTAATTTGCTGGGAAGTGGCGGTGCGGTCCCCTACGGCACTGCGTACGATCCTACGGTCTTGGCGTGCATCCGTGCGTCGCTGCGGTCCGGTCCCAGGTCGACGGGCACGTGCACCTTCCGCCGACCACTGGCGACAACATCGATGTACTGTGGAGACCTCACGCCCCACGTGTTGAGCAATTCGGCGGTACGTCCACCCGGCCTCCCGCATGCCCACTATACGCCCTCGCTCAAAGTCCGTCAACTGCACATACGGTTCACGTCCACGCTGTCGCGGCATGCTACCAGTGTTAAAGACTGCGATGGAGCTCCGTATGCCACGGCAAACTGGCTGACACTGACGGCGGCGGTGCACAAATGCTGCGCAGCTAGCGCCATTCGACGGCCAACACCGCGGTTCCTGGTGTGTCCGCTGTGCCGTGCGTGTGATCATTGCTTGTACAGCCCTCTCGCAGTGTCCGGAGCAAGTATGGTGGGTCTGACACACCGGTGTCAATGTGTTCTTTTTTCCATTTCCAGGAGTGTAGAAGGGAATCGTTATAGGTCGTGATGTCTTAGGGTAAATAAAATTAAGATTTGAGTATAAACATGAAATCGTATGGATAGTGCAACTGGTTCATGGGAGTACGGACTTGTAGTGTCCCAGCTGTAGTGAAATTGATATTTAGCACAAGAATGTTCGAGGGTTGACACTAACCGACTACACTTTTAGTTTCCCGTTTTATTAGGTACTTTGTACCCAGAATACTGTGAGGGTACGGACTCCAAAGTGACAGTGGCATGGGAGCAATTTATCACTGGGAGCTATGCTGTTCCATTAGGAGGTATGGATCCTATTCCAATTAGGGACCGGTGCTACCCCACGTGGATGTTGGTTAAGCCCATATATATATATATATATATATATATATATATATATATATATATATATATATATATATATATATATATATATATATATCCTACGAAAAAAACGAGTATATAGAACACAAACATAATAGAGAAAAGTTTATGAAAACAAAGTATGGAAAAATTAAAAGAGTTGATAGATTCAAATACCTGGGGGAGTGGATCCAAGCCAATGGACTGGATAACACAACAAATAAAGAAAGAATAAAAAAGTTGGAATTTGCATATAAATTAACACAAAACTACTACAATAAGAAATCAATATCCATACAAGCAAAGATTAAACATTATAATTCACTTATTAGGACACAAGCAACATATGGATCAGAGTGCCTAACATTGAATAAGAAAGGCGAATTAAGAGAACTAGAAAAAAGAGAGAGAAAAATATTAAGCAAAATTCTAGGTCCTGAGAAAAACAAGGAAAATAGGTGGATTAAAAGGAGAAATGAAGACCTATACAAAAATAAAGAAAAGATCACAGATACAATGAGGAAGAGACGGTTAAAATTTTATGGACATTTAAAAAGAATGGAAGAAACACGTATTACAAAGAAAATTTTTAATTACGTTTGTAAGCTGAAAAACACTGTAGGATGGATAGAATCAGTAAAGAAAGACGCCAACAAAATAGGTGTTACAGAAGAAATAATACGTGACAGGAATAACTTTAGGCTACTTATAGAAAATGCAAACTATGAAGAAGATGCGCCAAAACCTCGACCCAAGAGAGTGTGGACAGATGACCAGAGACGAGCAGTTGGCGAGAAAATGAAGAAGTACTGGGAAGAACGGAAGAAAAAGAAACACCATAAGTCTTAAGTTGTATGCGGTCCATAGCTGGCCAAATTCATAATAAAACACACACACACACACACACACACACACACACACACACACACACACACAGAGAGAGAGAGAGAGAGAGAGAGAGAGAGAGACAGGTACACGCCCTTGAGCACGGACGCGAGAGAGAAAGAGAAAGAGAGAGAGAGTGTGTGTGTAACGTGTATTAACACGCTATATATGCATCTGATACTTAGTATAACGAAAATACAAAGTTCTGTAGCTAGTAGGACCTAGTGCTAATTAGTGTATCTAATTCTGTATCTAAGTGTTAACTCACTGTTATTATAATCTTTGTCAGTCACAAACAACCATTGTTGTACAGAATTACTATGAGTCAGTTAATACGTTTACTGTGCAGGTTCTGATCTGAAAAGAAATTGGTTATCATCAAGTTAGAACCGGTGCGATTAGTCACAATAGTGCTTAGCACAGATTGGATATCGATTGTACAATCGAGCAGTTCTTCCTATCTTAACCCGCTATTACATATGTGCCAGAAAGTGAATCATAATTTGGCCTCAACATAATGTATTGCGACATTAAACGATATGTATTCAAAGTAACAGAAGAATTCAGTATTCCGCCTGTCAACAATAGAGTCTGATGTTAGTCCTTAAGTACGTCGTCTGTAAGAAAGTAATCACGGGGTTGACGTGTATAAAGCTAAGGATACATAATTAGAAATAAAGTAAAGTAAAGTAAAGTACAAGAGGTACACAGAAATGCCGTAAACTGTTGCCTTTTCTAAGGAAGAATTCGTATGATTATACACTATAAGAAGAAAAAAAATACAGAGAGAAAAGAAAAAGCAAAAAAGCGACGCACCACGAAGGAATTATCCAAACTGGACTGAAATCGGTAGATGTGATGTACGAGTACACACAGATAATTACAATTTCTGAAAAACAGGATGATTTACTTACGAGAAATTAACAAACTGAGCAATCCAATAACGCTTTGGTCCATCTCTGGCCCTTATGCAAGCAGTTATTCGGCTGGGCATTGATTAACAGTTGCTCGATATGCTTCTGCCCAAGTGGAGTGTTAGATCGTCAAAATACTCAATCTGGTTGCAGGGCCATGCCCATAATGTTGCAAACTTTCTCAGTTCGGGAGAGATCCTCCGACCCTGATGGCCAAGTTATGGTTTGACTAGCACGAGACAAGAACAGAAACTCTCGCTGGGTGCGGACAGGCGCTATCTCGTTGAAGTGTGAGTCCATGATGCCTTGCCTTGAAGAGGAACCAAAGAGAGCTTAGAAGAATATCGTCGACGTACCGCTGTACTGTAAGGACGCCACGGATTATAACCAAAGGAGTCCTGCTATGAAAAGAAATGTCACCCCAGACCATCCTGGCTGTCGGGCCATATGACAGGCGACGTTCAGGTTTGTGTTCCACCTCTGCCCGGGGCGTCTCTAGACACGTTCGCTTTCGATTCTGATGAGGAAAACCCTATCAAAGAGCTGTTCACAGTAACAGTCTCTCTGCCCTAGCTATCTGCTCATAATGAGCCCCACTCCCGTTATACCATTCTCTTATGCTGTTGATATTACCCTATACTCATCTGAACAGAAATCCTTTTCTTCTTTCCATTTTTCACATAACCGACCACCACTGTATCTAGATTGAGCCATTTAATTTCTCTTTCCAGATTTTCTAACTTTCCTACCACGTTCAAACTTTTGACATTCCCCGCCCCGACTCGTAGAACATTGTCCATTCGTAGGTTATTGAATCTTTTTCTAATGGTCATCTCCCCCTTGGCAGTCTCCTCCCGGAGATCGGTGTGAGGGCTAATACGGAATCTTTTGCCAAGGGAGAGATCATCACGACACTTTTTCAATTACGGGCCACATATCCTATGGATACATATTACGTGTCTTTAATGCAGTGCCGTCTGCATCCTCATAAAGTTGATCATTGCTGCTTCTTCCACGTACTAGGGGCAGTTTCCCACCCTAGGGGCAAGGGAGTGTCCCAGCACTCTGCCACTCCTCCAACCTCTTTGACAAGGCAGAATGCGGGGGAGACTTCCGATCCGGGATGTTTTCGGCCACCAACGCTGATTGTTATTCAAAATGTAAGTGGTTACGGAGTTCTAACTCAGGACCGAAGACGTTTTGATTACTGACGAAAGACGCTGCTCCTATAGAAATGTTGTTGTTGTTGTGGTCTTCAGTCCTGAGACTGGTTTGATGCAGCTCTCCATGCTTCTCTATCCTGTGCAAGCTTCTTTATCTCCCAGTACCTACTGCAACCTACATCATTCTGAATCTGCTTAGTGTATTCATCTCTTGGTCTCCCCCTACGATTTTTATCCTCCACGCTGCCCTCCAATACTAAATTGGTGATCCCTTGATGCCTCAGATCATGTGCTACCAACCGATCCCTTCTTCTGGTCAAGTTGTGCCACAAACTCCTCTTCTCCCCATTCCTATTCAGTACCTCCTCATTAGTTATGTGATCTACCCATCTAATCTTCAGCATTCTTCTGTAGCACCACATTTCGAAAGCTTCTATTCTCTTCTTGTCCAAACTATTTACCGTTCATGTTTCACTTCCATACATGGCTACACTCCATACAAATACTTTCAGAAATGACTCCCTGACACTTAAATCTATACTCGATGTTAACAAATTTCTCTTCTTCAGAAACTCTTTCCTTGCCATTGCCAGTCTACATTTTATATCCTCTCTACTTCGACCATCATCAGTTATTTTGCTCCCCAAATAGCAAAACTCCTTTACTACTTTAAGTGTCTCATTACCTAATCTAATACCCTCAACATCACCCGACTTAATTCGACTACATTCCATTATCCTCGTTTTGCTTTTGTTGATGTTCATCTTATATCCTCCCTTCAAGACACCATCCATTCCGTTCAACTGCTCTTCCAAGTCCTTTGCTGTCTCTGACAGAATTACAATGTCATCGGCGAACCTCAAAGTTTTTATTTCTTCTCCATGGATTTTAATACCTACTCCGAATTTTTCTTTTGTTTCCTTTACTGCTTGCTCAATATACAGATTGAATAACATCGGCCGGCCGCGGTGGTCTAGCGGTTCTGGCGCTGCAGTCCGGAACCGCGGGACTGCCACGGTCGCAGGTTCGAATCCTGCCTCGGGCATGGGTGTGATGTCCTTAGGTTAGTTAGGTTTAAGTAGTTCTAAGTTCTAGGGGACTTATGACCTAAGATGTTGAGTCCCATAGTGCTCAGAGCCATTTGAACCATTTGAATAACATCGGGGAGAGGCTACAACCCTGTCTTACTCCCTTCCCAACCACTGATTCCCTTTCATGTCCCTCGACTCTTATAACTGCCATCTGGTTTCTGTACAAATTGTAAATAGCCTTTCGCTCCCTGTATTTTACCCCTGCCACCTTTAGAATTTGAAAGAGAGTATTCCAGTCAACATTGTCAAAAGCTTTCTCTAAGTCCACAAATGCTAGAAACGTAGGTTTGCCTTTCCTTAATCTTTCTTCTAAGATAAGTCGTAAGGTCAGTATTGCCTCACGTGTTCCAGTATTTCTACGGAATCCAAACTGATCTTCCCCGAGGTCGGCTTCTACTAGTTTTTCCATTCGTCTGTAAAGAATTCGTGTTAGTATTTTGCAGCTGTGGCTTATTAAACTGATTGTTCGGTAATTCTCAGATATGTCAACACCTGCTTTCTTTGGGATTGGAATTATTATATTCTTCTTGAAGTCTGAAGAAATACCGTCTGTTAACTCAGCAGTCCTGCGTCGGTATCATACGTGGTCTTCAGATCAGGAAGGTGCCGCATACATCCCATTGAAAGTACCAGAGCTGCAAGCGCTAATAGAAAGCACTGATGCTCAAATAGTTACACGCACTGAAGGCTGGCTATCGCCAGAGATAAATTCAGCCGAAATATTTACGAAGAACGTAAAGCTGTTTCGAAAAGATAGGGTAAAAACAGTTGTTGGTGGTGTGCTTGTTGCTGTTAGTTTTCTTGCAGTGAAATTGAAGGAAATACGAGGGTCGACTGAAAAGTAATGCCTCCACCTTCGGCAGGTTTGGTATGCGGCAGGTACTGGCTTGTCTGCAGCCTCTTCTCTACAGCTCCAATTGTCGGGAAGCCTTAGAATTGAACAGTTGTGTTGTTACAGTGTCAAGTATGGCACCCTGCGCAGACGGCCGGTCAATGCAATTTAAGCAACGTGCCCTCATTGAATCATTGACAGCAGAAGGTATTACCCCAAAGGGGATTCATCAGAAAATGGAAGCAGTTTATGGTGATGGTGTTGAGTACCGTGCGTCGTTGAGCGAAGACGTTTAAAGGTGTTGAGGCGGGAACATCTGACTTGCGTGACAAACGAAGAGTTGGACGTCCTGTGGCAGCAACCACTGAGTTTCACAAGCAAAATGTTGACAGACTGATTCAGGACGATCGTCGTATCACTCAGAGAGAAATTGCAAGCACAACCGGCATTTCGCAAGATCGTGTAGGTCACACGTTTTCCTGCAGCATGCCAATGCCAAACCACACATCTGACGTGCCACCACAACAGAACTTCATACAGTCCAGATTTAGCACCGTCTCACTTCCATCTGTTCCCGATATTGAAAGACGATCGGTGGGGACATCATTATGCTTCTCATGAAGACATTGATAGAACTGTGAGACTGTGGTTGCAGAAACAGAGTGTCGACTCGTTCGGTGACAAAAGATCACATTATAAGCCTGAGCTAATAACGAGCATCAAAAGGGATACATGGATTAGTGAATACAGGGTTGTCGTAGTGAGACTGAATATTGTAATCCTCAAAAATAACGAAAAATATACCTGTTTAAAAAAGCATATGAAAATTCACTTCATGCCTTCCTGAGATACAATCTCCATTCCTTCCAAATTAACAATGTAAGTTTAGACTAGATGTGGACTGAATTAAAACAAATAGTATCGACAGCAATTGAAAGACTTACACCAAATAAATTAAAAAACAACCTAGCTGGTCCCCCTTGGTACACTAACGGCGCAGAACCTGTTGCAGAAGCAACGAAAAAAGCGTGCCAGATTTAAACGAACGCAAAATTTCCAAGTTTGAGAGAGCTTTTACAGAAGCTCGAAATTTAGCACAACCTTCACTGCTAGAAGCTTATTACAGATTCCACAACGAAACTTTGTCTCGAAACCAGGCAGAAAATCCAAAGAAATTCTGGTCGTATTTGAAGTATGCTATCGGCCAGACACAATCAATGCCTGCTCTGCGCGATAGCAGTGGAAATGCTATCGATGACAGTGCTGCCAAAGCAGAGTTACTAAACACAGCCTTCCAAAATTTCTAGAATTCGATTCAAGAACAGCAGCCAACATGAGTAACTTAGAAATAGATATCCTAGAAGTAGTTGATAAAAGCAAATCTTCTGGTTCAGGCTTTGTAGCACCTAGGTTTCTTTCAGAGTATGGTGATGCAATAGCTCCGTACTTAGCAATCACGTACAACCGTTCGCTCGACGAAAGATCAGTACCCAAAGACTGGAAAGTTACACAGGTCACACCAATATTCAAGAAAGGTAGTAGGAGCAATCCACTAAATTACAGGCTCATATCATTAACATCGATATGCAGCAAGATTTTGGAAGATATATTGCATTCGAACGTTATGAATTACCTCTGAGAGAACGGTCTATTGATACACAGTCCACTCGGATTAAGAAAACATTATTCTTGTGAAACACAATTAGTTCTTTGCCCACAAGGAGTGTTGGGTGCTATTGACAAGGGATTTCAAGCTAATTTCGTATTTCTAGATTTTCAGAAGGCTTTTGACACAGTACCACACAAGCGGCTTGTAGTGAAATTACGTGCTTATGGAATATCGTCTCAGTAACCGTGACTGGAATCGAGATTTACTGTCAGAGAGGTCACAGTTCGTAGTAATTGACGGAAACCCATCCAGTAAAACAGAAGTGATTTCTGGCGTTCCCAAAGGTAATGTTATAGGCCTCCTGCTGTTCCTTATCTATATAAACGATTTAGGAGACAATCTGAGTAACCATCTTAGGTTGTTTGAAGATGATGCTGCCGTTTATCGTCTAATAAACTCATCAGAAGATCAAAAAATTTGCAAAACGATCTAGAAAATATATTTTTATGGTGCGAAAATTGGCAGTTGATCCTAAATAATACAAAGTGTGAGGTCGTCCATATGAGTGTTAAAAGGAATCCGTTAAACTTTGGTTACACGATAAATCAGTCAAATCTAAAGGCCGTAACTTAAACAAGAGATTACAGTTACGAACAATTTAAATTCGAAAGAACACAAATAAAACATTATAGGGAAGGTAAACCAAAGGTTGTGTTTTATTGGCAGAAACTTAGAAAATTTAACATATCTACTGAAGAGACTGCCTACACTACGCTTGTCCGTCCCCTTTTAGATTACTGCTCCGCGGTCTAGAATCCTCACCAGATAGGATTAACGGAGTACACCCAGACAGTTCAGAGAAGAGCAACACGGTTTGTATTATCGCGAAATAGGAGAGATAGTGTCGCTGACAAGATACAGAAGTTGGGGTGGACATAATTAAAGGAAAGGCGTTTTTAGTTGCGGCGGGATCTTCTCACGAAATTTCAATCACCAACTTTCTCCTCCGATGCGAAAATATTTTTTTTCCGCCAACCTACAAAGGAAGTTCCTAGGCGTTCGGATAGATAGTAAGCTGTTGTGGAAAGCCCATGTTCAGGATCTTATTCAGAAACTAAATGCTGCTTTATTTACCATTAGAACACTATCTGAAACAAGTGACGGTTCATCACGAAAAGTAGTCTACCTCGCATATTTTCATACGCTTATGTCATATGGTATTATTTTTTGGGGTAATTCTTCTGATTCAAAAAGGGTATTTTTGGCTCAAAAACGGGCTGTTCGAGCTATGTGTGGTGTAAGTTCGACCCCTGTTCAATAGTCTGGGAATTCTGACATTGCCCTCACAATATGTATTTCCTTTAATGTCGTTTGTTGTTAGCAATATTAGCTTATTCCCAAGAGTGAGCAGCTTTCACCCAGTTAATACTAGGCAGAAATCAAATCTGCATGTTTAATGCACTTCCTTGACTCTTGTGCAGAAAGAAGTGCAGTATTCTTCTACATCCCTTTTCAATAAGCTACCACAAGAACTCAAAAATCTTAGCAGTAGCCCAAACACTTTTAAGTCCAAACTGAAGAATTTCCTCATGACTCACTCCTTCTATTCTGTCGAGGAGCTCCTGGAAGAGCTAAAAAATTAAGCAAATTCCAGTGTTACATTGTTGATTTTCTTTATTTAAAATTACGAATTGTCGCCTGAATATGTTACTTATATTTCATTTTATCTATTTCTACTATCGTGTTACAATTTCATGTATTGACTCGTTCCATGACCATGGAGACTTCTCCTTAATTTGGTCCTACGGAACAATAAATAAATAAATAAAAAGAAACGATAATCATAATAAAATAGAGCTAGTACGGGAAGATATAGGTGTTCGCCTTTTTCCGTGCGGTATTCGATGCTGCAATAACATAGAATTATTGTGAAGGTGGTTCGATGATCCGTCTGCCAGGCACTCAAGTGTGATTTGCAGAGTACCCATTTAGATGTAGCTAGACACGGTCTTTCAGATACCCCCTCATCCAGAAGCCACATGGATTTAAATCGAGGGATTTGGACGTTCACACATCTTGATATTGATCAGAGAAAGTTTCTGGAAGCAAATTTTTCTCCTGGCAAGCGATATATCTTCTCGCCCCATCTTCCTTGTGAAAATAGTGGTGTGGACACAGTTGCATTCTTGGAAAGCTTACGAAGTGTAGACGTCACTGCACACCTAAAAGAACCACGAGAAGAGAAACGGGTCGAGAATGAAGGAGCTTCTGAAACCACACCACATAATGGCATAAGCTGAGTGCAACGGATATTCCTGCAAAACATGTGGTGCGACGGTTCTGAGCATTCGCGGCACCGTGCAGAGTAAAATGTGCCTCATCCGACCAAAGAGAGACCGTTTCATGTCTCCCATTTCCATGCGTGCCAAGAAACGAAGGGCAAAGTCACGACGTTTTAGTCTATCTTTGGGTTTCCTGTGGTGCACATTCCGGATCTTGTAGGGTTACCGGTGTAAAATACGCTGCTAAAACTGTTGAACTATTGACGAGGGGAGAGACATTTTCCGTGACACAGCTCGAGCACTGACTACAGAATCTGGGGCATTTCCTGCACAGTCGGCTATAGCTACAGCAACTTGATCAACTGCCATGGGAGTGAGCCGCATCCCTCTCCCTATCGTACCATCTAATTCAGCTGTTTCCTCAGATTTCTTGACTGTACTGTGTAGGCGACCTATTGACATGGAGCCTCCTCACAGCTGTTTCTCTTAGACGATATTCCCACAAAGCAGCGCTGCCGTTCTGATAATACAACTTTACCAGTGGTACACGGTGTCTCTTAGCAACAGCTACTGCGTTTCCAACGAAAAACTGCAATCTTCTTAATTCTTTACACCAACAGTCACTTCGAAGGGAAGCCAACACTCGTCGCCAAGCAACGAACAGCACACTGACGTCAAAACAGGAAACCTTTCACATTCTGAGTGCTAACAGCACTATATTTTTCACCTGGTGCCAGAAAGTGGAACTATTTTTTTTCTTTTTAGCATACTCCGCGATTACGCTGATTAATGAGGACACCTACTATGTTTCAGCTTCCTGCGATGTGTACAGCCTGCACTACACTGCTTGGAACTCAGTTGGCATAATTACACTGAAGAGCAAAGAAACTCGTACATCTGTCTAATATCGTGTAGGGCCCCCGCGAACACGCAGAAGCGTTGCAACACGACGTAGCATGGACTCGACTAATGTCTGCAATACCGCTGGAGAGAACTGACACCATGAATCCTGCAGGGCTCTCCATAAATCCGTAAGAGTACGAGGGGGTGGAGATCTCTTCTGAACTGCACGTTGCAAGGCATCCCAGATATGTTCAATACTGTTCATGTCTGGAGTGTTTGGTGGCGAGCGGAAGTCTTTAAACTCAGAACAGTGTTCCTGGAGCCACTCTGCAAAAATTCTGGACGTGTGGGGTGTCACACTGTCCTGCTGGAATAGCCCAAGTCCGTCGGAATGGATGGAGGTGACAAACAGAAAATTACGTACGTGTCATCTGTCAGAGTCGTATCTAGACGTATCAACAGTCCCATATCACTCCAACTGCACACGCCCCAGGCTATTACAGAGCCTCCATCAGCTCGAACAGTCCCCTGCTGACATTCAGGGACCACGGATTCCGGAGGTTGTCTCCATACCCGTACACGTCCATCAGCTCGATACAATTTGAAACGAGACTTGTCCAGTCATCAAGAGTCCAATGTCGGTGTTGACGGGCGCAAACGAGGAGTAAAGCTTTGTGTCGTGCAGTCAAGTGCACACTAGTGGGCCTTTGACTCCGAAATCCCATTTCGATGATGTATCGTTGAATGGTACGCACGATGACTGCAACAATTTACAGAAGGGTTGTACTTCTGTCACGCTGAACGATGCTCTTCAGTCGTCGTTGGTCCCGTTCTTGCAGGATCTTTTTCCGGCCGCAGCGATGTCGGGGAATTGACGTTCTACCGGATTCCTGATATTCACGGTACACTTGTGAAATGGTCTTACGGTAAAATTCCCACTTAATCGCTACCTCGAAGTTGCTGTGTCCCATCGCTCGTGGGCCAACTGTAACACTACGTTCAAACTTGTTAAATCTTGACAACCTGCCATTGTAGCAGCAGTAACCTATCTAACAACTGGGCCATACACTTTTTGCCTAATACAGGCGTATTCTGCCCGATTACATATCTCTTTATTTGACCACCCATGCCTATACCAGTTTTTTTGGCACTGCAGTGTAGAATCGCACGGTAGAAGTAGTTGAAATTCACACCTACACAAAATTAGTAGACGCTTAGCTGTAGGTCTTCCAGACTGTTTGGAAAGTCAGTAATTATTAATGCATTACAAAATAGGGAACTGTAGCATTAAAATCTGGTAAACAATAGCCATCAACAATGTACTTACTGAAAATCTTAGCTCTATAGCTAGACTCACAGTCATCGCAAGGAGACTGAAGCATGCCAATAACTGCATCTATCATCTATCACAATAATTAAAGTGACAGCTGAATAATCGCTGCTACATTACGTTAAAATAGCGGTGTTGGTTGTCACTGAGAAAGTGAACGACACAGCATACCGAATTGTTTACGGAATCATCTCTCTTCATTCATTCCCATATAAACACGAAAGGCTAGTGACACATACTTGTGTGAAGATTACGTGGGTGCGGTTTACATCCCAAGGGATACAGACACAAAGGATGAAGTGACTTACTGACAAGGGAACCTCCCCATCGCACCCCCCTCAGATTTAGTTATAAGTTGGCACAGTGGTTAGGCCTTGAAAAACTGAACACAGATCAATCGAGAAAACAGGAAGAAGTTGTGTGGAACTATGAAAAAAAATAAGCAAAAGATACAAACTGAGTAGTCCATGGGCAAGATACGCAACATCGAGGATAGTCTGAGCTCAGGAGTGTCGTGGTCCCGTGGTTAGCGTGAGCAGCTACGGAATGAAAGGTCCTTGGTTCAAGTCTTTCCTCGAGTGAAAACTTTAATTTTTTATTTTCAGGCAATTATTATCTGTCCGTCCGATGCGAGGTAACTGCGCCATAGTATGGCGACGCTACATCTAAACAACATATTCCTGTCATGTGACGCACATGCCTTCACCAGTGTCGTATAGAATATATCAGATGTGTTTTTCTGTGGAGGAATCGGTTGACCTATGACCTTGCAATCAAATGTTTTCGGTTCCCATTGGAGAGGCACGTCCTTTAGTGTACTAATCGCACGGTTTTGCGGTGCGGTCGCAAAACGTAGACACTAAACTTATTACAGTGAACAGAGACGTCAATGAAAGAACGGACAGATCATAACTTTGCGAAAATAAAGAAAGTAAACTTTTCACTCGAGGTAAGACTTGAACCAAGGACCTCTCGTTCCGCAGCTGCTCACGCTAACCACGGGACCACGGCGCTTCTGAGCTCAGACTATCCTTGATGTTGCCTATCTTGCACATGGACTACTCAATTTGTATATTTTGGTTATTTTTTTCATAGTTTCACACAACTTCTTCCTGTTTTCTCGATTGATCTGTGTTCAGTTTTTCAAGGCCTATCCACTGTGCCAACTTATAACTAAATCTGGGAGGGGGCGGGGGGTGCGATGGGGAGGTTCCCTTGTGAGAAACCGGTTAATACATTTGTTTCACTAAAACATGATTCTCAGTATTGTCGAATAAATTCTGTGGCATCAAAATATTGCAATTGCAGATATACGCAACCTAGTTAGAAAATTAACATATGTTCGTAATCGTTCTGTTAAGCACACAGAGCTGTGGAGTGTTATATCTTTTATGGTAACGCTGACAATTAACGCCTTTCAACTACGAGTGGATGTGTTACGATTATATTCAACGTCAATAGTCGGCAAACTGCAGCTGCAGGGAACTAGTCACTAATGTGGCACTGATGAAGCCGACACTAGCTAATGGGTTAAATGCATATGCAGAACAGCCTCCATTATAGATACTGCAAAACTGTCACAGCCAACCACAAGCGTTCACTGAAATGAAAGTCATTAATTCGACACCTATCCTGCCGTGGAAAATTTAATACAGCGATAGAGCACAAAGAGAAAGCTCCCGCTGCTGACACGAAACACGTCAAATTAAACACTATATTGACAGATACATATTGATGTACAAATTACACCGCTATGAGGCTGATTTTCTGGACAATCTCTTTGAACATACAGTACATGGTTATTCTAGGCAACATTTTTCATCAAGTTGTAGGTATCTTGTAGGAAATGCCAGAAACCTACGCTGACCGTTCAAAAATAGGAAGATTCGGCACTCTGTTTATATAAACACTTAAATTCTCCAGGCTGGTTAATACACGACACATCACCAGGTGTCAGTGCTGATAGCAGAATCAACTAAAGTTCTGGAATCTCTGTGTACGCAGTAATGAAAACAACTGTAATATCTCACACCTACTCCGAATGAAAATAATTCGGTCTGTTTATTTTCATGATTCTGATGTAGCATTTGCTGTATTATTTTTCGTTCGTGCTTCTTTTGATACTGAGTAGGCGCTCACTTCAGCAAATGTGTGTCTGCTGCAGATTTTTTTTTTTCATTTGTCACCCTCGACAAAATGAAAACAAACATCTAAAATTATATTCGTCGTTTCTTGTGGCAGCAGTTGTAGCGAGTGTACGCAAACCACAATCGCGCCTGAACTTTGTATAAGGTTTTTCTCGCAAGGGGAACTCCCCATCGCACCCCCCCCCCTCCCCCTCCGATTTAATGGTAAGTAGTTGACCCAGTCAAAAACCGAACACAGACCGAACACGAAAACGGTAAGGTGAACAGAACTGCGAAAAAAGAAGCAAAACAAAACAGCTAACGGTCCAACGTCACGATACGCAACATTGAGCGTTTTTATACAGCCTGGGCGTTGCGGTTGTGTGGTCCCGGTGTTGAACTGCGAAGCGCGAGATCCGCCTTCAAACCTCCCTCCTGCCGTATTTTTCTTTTTCACAAAATTGGAAACTGTCCGTCCGGTCACTGACACGTCTGTTTGCTATTTGAACTTGCATATTTGATGTAGTGTAACGTCCGTTGGCAACAGCGAGGTGTAAGGAAGGGACTTCCAGAAGTGCATGCCTCCTATTAGTTCTACACAAGAAACACATATTATGACTCTTGAAACGTTTCGGATGTTTTGAGTGTTCAGTACCTTTGTTGTAACGTACTTCACAACCATTTATTTGTTGTTTTCATTTCTGTGAGAGGTCTATGCGGCATCTCGCGTGTTCTCACTATCCATCATATTTACTTCGAGGGTAATACATCCTTACTGTATCACTCAAATTCTGTAACTAATGTATAGTATTGCAGTTGCCAAGACTACAAAAAGAGAACAGAGACGTCAATAACCGGACGGAAAGTTCATAATTTTGTGAAAAAAAATTTTAAAAATGGGGCACAAGGGTGATTTGAACGCAGATCTCCCGGTTTGGAGTCCAACACCGTGAGCAAACAGCCATGACGCCGTGATTCTTGCAAGTCGCCCTATGTTGGACATCTTGAGTTTGCACCGTCCACTGTTCCTATTTTGTTTCTTTTTTCACACTTCAGTGCACTTTTTTCCTATTTTCAAGCTTGATCTGTGTTCAGTTTTTGACAGACTATTCACTGGAACATTTTACCATTATCTAACAGGGGTGCGATGGGGAGTTTGTGCTGATTTGCTGGGAACGATAAATATTTATCTATGATTCACATGAAGTATTGAAAAGAACTGTTAGCTTGTGTGCAAAAGAACACGACAAAAAATATTAATTATCTCACTGTATCGATGTTGCAGGATAATCAGTGGCTTTAGAACAATGAAACAATAGAAATAGACTTTCAGAATTATCTTTCTTTTGTTCGGATCTTCATGTGAGAAAGATGTGATGGAGACGTACGTATCTTGTAAAGCACTTTTTGTAAATTTATGCTGTTATTTGTAACCAAGCCACTTATTTCAGTAGCGGTAGCATCCCTACATGTATAAAAATTTAATTGCACAGCGTAGAGTTGCAATTTGTATTGTTGGCCGCCATTTGCAAGATGGCAGATTCTTGTTCAAATTAATCCAATATTAAGTGGCGTAAAGAAAAATGGAGAGGATTTACAAGCAATTGTTACCAATTTTGAACTAATAATAAGTGTACCATCCAAAAAGTGTTTCTTCCCGGAACCCACGAAAGTATAAATTATTATTCGAATGAAAACATATTTAAATACAACCCTGAGATATTTCAATGTGTAAAAGATGAAAGTGCTTCGCACAGATCTGTTTCTAATTTATTTCACGTATTTACCGACATTCCAAAGTGATTTATCTATCGACCACTTGAATACAGAAAGACTTTACAATTTCAAAAACAATAATACTCGCCCGTGATAAGATCTGTAGTGTATATGCTGGCCGGCCGGGTTGGCCGAGCGGTTCTAGGCGCCACAGTCTGGAACCGCGCGACCACTACGGTCGCAGGTTCGAATCCTGCCTCGGGCATGGATGTGTGAGACGTCCTTAGGTTAGTTAGGTTTAAGTAGTTCTAAGTTCTAGGGACTGATGATCTCAGCAGTTAAGTCCCATAGTGCTCAGAGCCATTTTGTGTATGTTGTTCGTAGCCGTATCTAATCTTACGGGGTATTATTTACACCACAAGTATATAGACACTCATATGCAATACACAAACACACACAAAAAAAACACTGCAAGTGTCCCCTGTTAGTGTAATGGTGCGCTGATATAACATCTGATGTTGCCTACATTATTTCGGAAATTACCTAAAACAGATCACGTAAAACTTGACGCTATTGTATATTCATGTTACCAGCAAGCAGACTCCAGGTGTGGAAAGACTGAACCTTGAGTTTTAGAGAGAATTTGAATGGTTCATTTTATTATATCATACGATGGATACCATTGCTGAAAAACTGGTCTCCCTATCTGCTTTGATGCTGTTAAAAAGACGTGGTAGTCGGAAACAAAATTCATATTTCGTAATTATATGGCATTTTAAAGACTGCGATGCAAGGGATAGAGTGAGTCGTTATACGAGTGGACTTCCGAAGGTAAGTACTACATTATCACGGCAGGCTAAGGAACTTCTATAGAATCTTGAACCACACTTCAAAGTGTCACACGTACATGATTCTATTTTTCAACGTTCAACACGTCTCTGTAAACAGCGGTCGGAACGCTCTACCAACAATTAATTCCTCTAGGACAGAAATCCACTCCTTGGTCACGACGCCATTTGAGAACCGCTACATAAAGGTCCTCATCGCCAGAAATTCACTTTTTCCCAGACGTTCTACCATCTTACCGAAAGATAGAAATCGCATGTTGCAAGATTTTTCTTCCTTCCCGATAAGCACCACCACGCCACTGAGACCTTGATCACGTTGCTGGTACCATTTCACTGCGGTTACACGCCACATTAGATTGGGTCCATATATCACCACAGTTTCGTGGTAAGTCTGTATGCAGCTTAGAAGTTTCATCCGCAAGGACCGTGCTATCCCTCATACTGCACCTTTGGAGTCAGTTTGCAGTTGCCATGTACTTTCACCTTCACAATGATGCATCTGTTATCCATATTTCATCTGAGCTGCGTGCGTGAAATCCGGAACATTTACTCTCTTCTGACAATGCGGCACTTCTGTTGAGC
This sequence comes from Schistocerca nitens, assembly GCF_023898315.1. Lineage (NCBI taxonomy): Eukaryota > Metazoa > Arthropoda > Insecta > Orthoptera > Acrididae > Schistocerca > Schistocerca nitens. Next base: position 257,662,666 of record NC_064618.1, read on the forward strand.
TATGGTCTCCACATATTACTTTACTATTCCCTAGTAACATGCGTAATATTTGATAGGGCGGCACATGGCTTTATGAGCTATCATTACAGTTATTCACAACTCACTAATTTCATTCATCAGGTTACACAATACGTAGCCGTAAGATAACAGGCTGTTGCTTATTTTTGGAATGAGATCAAACGAACAGGCGTAATGAATAACGGAGTACGCGTGTGCGATGTAAGTACAGTATGAACGGTGACACTTGCGAAAACCCAATCTCAGAACAAGTTCAGATATTGCAGGAATCTTACGTATTTCATTAACCACTCAAAGAATTGACATAAAGCGTTTGGCAGTGTGTAGTACGAAAAGTGCTATGTTTTATCTGTAACATTAATAGTCTTAACTTCGTCGTATGATGTGACACTGAACAATGTGATTCAAAAACAGAATAATAAATTTATATAAAAACACCGATAACTTTTCAGAAGAAAGGAGACATCGCCTGTGAAATGGAACGGATAACGTGGAAAGCTACGTGAAGCTGTGCGCAGATGATGCTGTTATACACGCTAAGACAACAAAAAGAAAAGACGCACCACGATAGAATCATTCCATTCGAACTGGGCGGAAATCTACATCTACATCTACAGCTACGTCTACATCTACATGGATACTCTGCAAATCACATTTAAGTGCCTGGCAGAGGGTTCATCGAACCACCTTCGCAATTCTCTATTTTCCGATCTCGTATAGCGCGCGGAAAGAATAAACACCTATATCTTTCCGTACGATCTCTGAATTCCCTTATTTTATCTTGGCGATCGTTCCTCCCTATGTAAGTCGGTGTCAACAAAATATTTTTGCATTCGGAGGAGAAAGCTGGTGATTAGAATTTCGCGAGAAGTTTCCGTCGCAACGAAAAACGACTTTCTTTTAATGATGTCCATCCCAAATCCTGTATCATTTCTGTGACACTCTCTCCCGTATTTCGCGACAATACTTTGAACTTTTTCTATGTACTCCGTCAGTCCTATCTGGTAAGGATCCCACAACGCGCAGCAGTATTCTAAAAGACGACGGACAAGCGTAGTGTAGGCAGTCTCCTTAGTGGGTCTGTTACATTTTCTAAGTGCCCTGCCAATAAAACGCAGTCTTTGTTTAGGCTTCCCAACAACATTATCTGTGTGTTCCTTCCAATTTAAGTTGTTTGTAATTGTAATACCTAGGTATTTAATTAAATTTACGGCTTTTAGATTAGACTGATTTATCGTGTAACCGAAGTTTAACGAGTTCCTTTTAGCACTCATGTGGATGAGCTCACACTTTTCGTTATTTAAGGTCAACTGTCACTTTTCGCACCTTTCCGATATTTCTTGTAAATCGTTTTGCAGTTTGTTTTGATCTTCTGATGACTTTATTAGTCAATATACGACGGCCCGCATCTCGTGGTCGTGCGGTAGCGTTCTCGCTTCCCACGCCCGGGTTCCCGGGTTCGATTCCCGGCGGGGTCAGGGATTTTCTCTGCCTCGTGATGGCTGGGTGTTGTGTGCTGTCCTTAGGTTAGTTAGGTTTAAGTAGTTCTAAGTTCTAGGGGACCTATGACCACAGCAGTTGAGTCCCATAGTGCTCAGAGCCAATATACGACAGCGTCATCTGCAGACAACCGAACATGGCTGATCAGATTATCTCCTAAATCGTTTATATAGATAAGGAACAGCAAAGGGCCTATAACACTACCTTGGGGAATGCCAGAAATCACTTCTGTTTTACTCAATGACTTTCCGTCAGTTACTTCGAACTGCGACCTCTCTGAAAGGAAATCACAGATACAGTCACATAACTGAAACGATATTCCATAAGCACGCAATTTCACTGCGAGCTGTTTGTGTGTCAAAAGCCTTCCGGAAATCCAGAAATACGGAATCGATCTGAAATCCCTCTTCAATAGCACTTTGCCGGTCGCAGAGAAGCAATCGACAACATTCTCAATTCATACTTCAATTTTACATAAATACCCATGTCGGTATATTTTTGCCGTTACCTGGTATATTGAGTAAGGAAACACGTAGTTGCAAGTTATGACTACGGTAGTGTACAAACAGTTAAGAAAAATGATTCAAATGGCTCTGAGCACTATGGGACTTAACATCTTAGGTCATCAGTCGCCTAGAACTTAGAACTAATTAACCCTAACTAACCTAAGGACATCACACACGTCCATGCCCGAGGCAGGATCCGAACCTGCGACCGTAGCGGTGGCGCGGTTCCAGACTGAAGCGCCTAGAACCGCTCGGCCACTCCGGCCGGCAGCACTCAGCACTTCATGTGAATAAAGAGCTAGTTGTGTTTCACAAGGACGATGTTTTCTAAACCCATGTTGACTGTGTGTCAATAGACCGTTTCGTTCGAGGTAATTCATTATGTTCGAACACAATATATGTTCTAAAATCCTACTGCATATCGACGTTAACGATATGGGCCTGTAATTTAGTGGATTACTCCTACTCCGGTTGATGCAAGTAAATTTGCAGACAAACAAATGATTACCATTTCAAAGAGTCTGGATTATTTATTCAAAAGAAAGAGCCACACAAATTGAGGTAGTCAATAACGCGTTGGTGCACCTCTGGTCCTTATGCATTGATTGATCCTCCTGACGGACATCGTGGAAAATTTAGTGCAATTTGCACGTTAGATCTTCAAACTCCATGGCTGATTGGAGGGCCCTACCCATAATGCTCCAAATTTTCTCAAATGGGGAAAGATACACCTTGTTGCCCAAGGCACGGTTTGGTAAGAACGAGTAGAAGCTGATGAAACAATCAGCGTGTACGGGTGGGTATTATCTTCCTCAAATTGAAGCCCAGGCTTTCCATAAATGGCAAAAAAACGGGGCGCAGAATATCCTCGACGTGCCACTGTTATGTGAAGGTGCCGCAAAAGGGGTCTTGCTACGGAGAGAAATAGGACCGGAGACCATGACTCCTGTTGTTGGGCCGTATGGTGGGGGACAGTTGGGTTGGTAACCCAATGTTCACCGAGGCGTCTCCAGACACGTCTTCGGCCCGAAATCTCATTGACTGGAGTAGAATTGTCTTCAGTGGTGAGTCACTCTCCGAACTGAGCCGCGATGACCAGCGAAGGCGTGTCTGGAGACACCGCGGAAAGTGGAGGGATACCAGCCGACTGTCGTCTGGCACATGACCCTACAACTAGGAGAGATGACGTGGGGTGTCATGTCATTTCATTGCAAGACCGCTTTGGTCCTCGTCCCTGAACCCTTACAGCGCAGCGGTAGGTCGAATATATTGTACGCCTCGGTTCGTTTAGGTAGTATCCTGCACACTCGTCTAATATAAGGTGCCTAGGGAAACTGTTTTCTCGGATCGCTAGACAACAATTCAAGCAAATCGTGTTAATGGAGTTTATTACAGTAAGTTGAACTGACAATACTTAACTTTGCGTATTCACAAAGTTGTGTGGCAAGCAAATGGCGACATGAAAATAATCAATGTCCTTCGCCATATACAATTTCAATGAGAGCAAACAATTCAGTTCACAAGTCACTACTATAGAGTTTGTGAGACGGCTTGTCTTCCACTCCGGCCGCGGATAGGCGCAGCGGCGCTTATTTCTCTTCGTGTACAGAGTAGTCCATTTATCGTGACCGGGCCAAATATCTCACGAAATAAGCATCAAACGAAAAAACTACAAAGAACGAAACTCGTCTAGCTTGAAGGGGGAAACAAGATGGCGCTATAGTTTTCCCGCTAGATGGCACTGCCGTAGGTCAAACGGATATCAACTGCGGTTTCTCAAATAGGAACATCCATTTTTATTACATATTCGTGTAGTACGTAAAGAAATATGAATGTTTTAGTTGGACCACTTTTTTCGCTTTGTGATAGATGGCGCTGTAATAGTCACAACCGTATAAGTACGTGGTATCACGTAACATTCGTCCAGTGCGGACGGTATTTGCTTAATGACCAATTGCGAAAAAGGTCGATATCGTGTTGATGTATGGCTATTGTGATGAAAACGCCCAACGGGCGTTTGCTATGTATACTGCTCGGTATCCTGGACGAAATCATCCAAGTGTCAGGGCCGTTCGCCGGATAGTTACGTTATTTAACGAAACAGGAAGTGTTCAGCCATATGTGAAACGTCAACCACGACCTGCAACAAATTATGATGCCCAAGTAGGTGTTTCAGCTGCTGTCGCGGCTGATCCGCACATGAGTAGCAGACAAACTGAGAGAAAATCTGGAATCTCAAAAAGTCGGTGTTGAGAATGCTACATCAATATCGATTACACCCGTACCATATTTCCATGCACCAGGAATTTGCATGGGGACGACTTTGAACGTCGTGTACAGTCCTGCCACTGGGCACAAGAGAAATTACGGGACGATGACACATTATTTGCACGCGTTCTATTTAGCGACGAAGCATCATTCACCAACAGCGGTAACGTAAACCGGCATAATATGCACTATTGGTCAACGGAAAGTCCACGATGGCTGCGACAAGTGGAACATCAGCGACCTTGCCGGATTAATGCATGGTGCGGCATTATGGGAGGAAGGATAATTGGCCCCATTTTATCGATGCAATGTAAATGGTGCAATGTATGTTGATTTCATACGTAGTGTTCTACCGATGTGACTACAAGATGTTTCACTGCATGACAGAATGGCGATGTACTTCCAACATGATGCATGTCCGGCACATAGCTCGCGTGCGGTTGAAGCAGTAGTGAATAGCATACTTCATGACAGGTGGATTGGTCGTCGAAGCACAATACCATGGCCCGCACGTTCACCGGATCTGACGTCCCCGGATTTTTTTCTGTGGGGAAAGTTGAAGGATATTTGCTATCGTAATCCACCGACAACGCCCGACAACATGCGTCAGCGCATTGTCAGTGCATGTGCGAACATTACGGAAGGCGAACTACTCGCTATTGAGAGCAATGTCGTTACACGTATTGCCAAATGCATTGAGATTGACGGACATTATTTTGAGAATTTATTGCATTAATGTGGTATTTACAGGTAATCACGCTGTAACAGCATGCGTTCTCAGAAATGGTAAGCTCACAAAGGTACATGTATCACATTGGAACAACCGAAATAAAATGTTCAACCGTACCTGCGTTCTGTATTTTAATTTAAAAAACCTACCTGTTACCAACTGTTCGTCTAAAATTGTGAGCCATATATATGTGACTATTACAGCGCCATCTATCACAAAGCGAAAAAGGGGTCCAACTAAAACATTCATATTTCTTTACGTACTACACAAATATGTAATAAAAAATGGGGGTACCTATTTAGAAAAAACGCAGTTGATATCCGTTTGGACTATGGCACTGTCATCTAGCGGACCAACTATAGCGCCATCTGGTTTCCCCTTCAAGCTAAACAAGTTTCGTCCTTCGTAGTTTTTTCGTTTGACGCTTATTTCGTGAGATATTTGGCCCGGTCACGATCAATGGAGCACCCTACAGATGCCTCTCGTGCCTTGACGTCGTCCGAGTTGGCTGACGTCGCCTCACAGGCCTCTCTGCTCTTCTGTTCTTCATCGCAGTGCCGGCACTTGTCGTTACGCCGGAACAGTTTCCCTTCATGGCGACACATCCCGGGCTAATATTTCAGCAAGGTAATGCCCATCCGCACACAGCGAGAGTTTCTGCTGCTTGTCTTCGTCCTTCGAAAACCCTACCTTGGCACGCAAGGTCACTGGGTCTCTCCACAACTGGGGACGTTTGAAGCATTATGGCCACAAGTCTTTAACGAGCTCGGGATTTTGATGATCTAACGCGTCAATTGCAAAGAAGCGCACCTAACAACTCTATCAATCAATGACAAGCCGAATAACTGCGTGTGTAGGACCACAGGCGGACCAACTCTTTGTTGACTTGCTCTGTTTGTGAAGCTCTTTCTCTTGATTAAGTCATCCGACTTTTCTGAAATGGTAACCGTTTGTTTGTCTGTACGTGTACATCACATCTATCGATTCCCGTCTCGTTCAGATAATTCCTCCGTGATATGCTTCTTTTTGTTTGTCTTACATTCTAAACAGAGAAGTCGCAGCGCTAGAAAATATTAACGAAATTCAGGAAGACCTGAGGAGGATCACCGATTAGTGTAACTTAGGGTATATAAATGTAACGTACTGAGCATTTATAGGCGCTAGACGCGTTTTAGTTCGATAACATATCTGATGAACAATTAGTAGAAAGAGCCAAGTCAGGGTCTAGGAGTAAGAGCGACCTGCAATCCAATGAGCACATAGAACTAATCGAAAGCAAGGCAGATGCCAATTTGAAGCTCATGAAGGAGAGCGCTCACAAAACACGCTTTCGACTGATAATTTAATATTGCTTCTCAGTCTGGCATATTTACAGTTAAGCTTAGGGAAGCAGATAAGATGCAAAGTGTGGTGTCACTGCCAGACACCACACTTGCTAGGTGGTAGCTTAAATCGGCCGCGGTCCACTAGTACATGTCGGACCCGCGTGTCGCCACTGTGTGATCGCAGACCGAGCGCCACCACACGGCAGGTCTCGAGAGACGTACGAGAGAGGCTACAACCTTGTCTTACTCCCTTCCCAACCGCTGCTTCCCTTTCATGTCCCTCGACTCTTATAACTGCCATCTGCTTTCTGTACAAATTGTAAATAGCCTTTCGCTCCCTGTATTTTACCCCTGCCACCTTTAGAATTTGAAAGAGAGTATTCCAGACAACATTGTCAAAAGCTTTCTCTAAGTCTACAAATGCTAGAAACGTAGGTTTCCCTTTCTTTAATCTTTCTTCTAAGATAAGTCGTAAGGTCAGTATTGCCTCACGTGTTCCAATATTTTTACGGAATCCAAACTGATTTTCCCCAAGGTTGGTTTCTACTAGTTTTTCCATTCGTCTGTAAAGAATTCGCGTTAGTATTTTGCAGCTGTGGCTTATAAAACTGATTGTTCGGTAATTTTCACATCTGTCAGCACCTGCTTTCTTTGGGATTGGAATTATTATATTCTCTTTGAAGTGTGAGGGTATTTTGCCTGTCTCATACATTTTGCTCACCAGATGGTAGAGTTTTATCAGGACTGGCTCTAAGGCCGTCAGTACGAGGTGCATTCAAGTTCTAAGGCCTCCGATTTTTTTTCTCCGGACTGGAAAGAGATAGAAACATGCGTACTGTTTTAAAATGAGGCTGCGTTCATTGTCAATACGTCCCAGAGATGGCAGCACCGTACGGCAGATGGAATTTTACCGGCAACGGCGAGAATTAGAACTGTTTTAAATACTTAAAATGGCGACGTTTTCCTTATTTGAACAGCGTGCAATCATTCGTTTTCTGAATTTGCGTGGTGTGAGACCAATTGAAATTCATCGACAGTTGAAGGAGACATGTGTTGATGGAGTTATGGATGTGTCGAAGGTGCGTTCGTGGGTACGACAGTTTAATGAAGGCAGAACATCGTGTGACAACAAACCGAAACAACCTCGGGCTCGCACAAGCCGGTGTGACGACATGATCGAGAAAGTGGAGAGAATTGTTTTGGGGTATCGCCGAATGACTGTTGAACAGATCGCCTCCAGAGTTGGCATTTCTGTGGGTTCTGTGCACACAATCCTGCTTGACCACCTGAAAATGCGAAAAGTGTCATCCAGGTGGGTGCCACGAATGCTGACGGACGACCACATGGCTGCCCGTGTGGCATGTTGCCAAGCAATGTTGACGCGCAACGACAGCATGAATGGGACTTTCTTTTCGTCGGTTGTGACAATGGATGAGACGTGGATGCCATTTTTCTATCCAGAAACAAAGCGCCAGTCAGCTCAATGGAAGCACACAGATTCACCGCCACCAAAAAAATTTCGGGTAACCGCCAGTGCTGAAAAAATGATGGTGTCCATGTTCTGGGACAGCGAGGGCGTAATCCTTACCCATTGCGTTCCAAAGGGCACTACGGTAACAGGTGCATCCTACAGGTGCACTGCAACAAAAACGTCCGGCAAGGGCTGCGCGTGTGCTGTTTCGCCAAGACAAAGCACCCGCACATCGAGCTAACGTTACGCAACAGTTTCTTCGTGATAACAACTTTGAAGTGATTCCTCATGCTCCCTACTCACCTGACCTGGCTCCTAGTGACTTTTGGCTTTTTCCAACAATGAAAGACACTCTCCGTGGCCGCACATTCACCAGCCGTGCTGCTATTGCCTCAGCGATTTTCCAGTAGTCAAAATAGACTCCTAAAGAAGCCTTCGCCGCTGCCATGGAATCATGGCGTCAGCGTTGTGAAAAATGTGTACGTCTGCAGGGCGTTTACGTCGAGAAATAACGCCAGTTTCATCGATTTCGGGTGAGTAGTTAATTAGAAAAAAAAATCGGAGGCCTTAGAACCTGAATGCACCTCGTAGTTCTAATGGAATGTTGTCTACTCCCGGGGCCTTGTTTCGACTCAGGTCTTTCAGTGCTCTGTCAAACTCTGCACGCAGTATTCTATCTCCCATTTCGTCTTCATCTACATTCTCTTCCATTTCCAAAATATTGTCCTCAAGTACGTCACCCTTGTATAGACCCTCTATATACTCCTTCCACCTTTCTGCTTTCCCTTCTTTGCTTAGAACTGGGTTTCCATCTGAGCTCTTGGTATTCATACAATTGGTTCTCTTTTCTCCAAAGGTCTCTTTAATTTTCCTGTGGGCAGTATCTATCTTACCCCTCGTGAGATAAGCCTCTACATCCTTATATTTGTCCTCTAGCCATCCCTGCTTACCCATTTTGCACTTCCTGTCGATCTCATTTTTGAGACGTTTGTATTCCTTTTTGCCTGCTTCATTTACTGCATTTTTATATTTTCTCCTTTCATCAATTAAATTCAATTTTTCTTCTGTTACCCAAGGATTTCTACTAGCCCTCGTCTTTTTACCTACTTGATCCTCTGCTGCCTTCACTACTTCATCCCTCAGAGCTACCCATTCTTCTTCTACTGTATTTCTTTCCCCCATTTGTGACAATTGTTCCCGTATGGTCTCCCTGAAACTCTTTACAACCTCTGGTTTAATCACTTTTTCCAGATCCCATCTCGTTAAATTTCCAACTTTTTGCAGTTTCTTCAGATTTAATCTACAGCTCATAACCAATAGATTGTGGTCAGAGTCCACATCTGCCCCTGGAAGTGTCTTACAATTTAATACCTGGTTCCTAAATCTCTGTCTTACCATTATATAATCTATCTGATACCTTCTAGTATTTCCAGGATTCTTTAATGTGTACAACCTTCTTTTATGATTCTTGAACCAAGGTGTTAACTATGATGAAGTTATGCTCTGTGCAAAATTCTACAAGGCGGCTTCCTCTTTCATTTCTTCCCCCCAATCCATATTCTCCTACTATGTTTCCTTCTCTCCCTTTTCCTACTCTCGAATTCCAGTCACCCATGACTATTAAATTTTCGTTTCCCTTCACTACCTGAATAATTTATTTTATCTCATCATACATTTCATCAATTTCTTCATCATCTGCAGAGCTAGTTGGCATATAAACTTGTACTATTGTAGTAGGTGTGGGCTTCGTGTCTATCTTGGCCACAATAATGCGTTCACTATGCTGTTTGTAGTAGCTTACCCGCATTCCTATTTTTTATTTATTATTAAACCTACTCCTGCATTACCCCTATTTGATTTTGTATTTATAACCCTGTATTCACCTGACCAAAAGTCTTGTTCCTCCTGCCACCGAACTTCACTAATTCCCACTATATCTAACTTTAACCTATCCATTTCCCTTTTTAAGTTTTCTAACCTACCTGCCCGATTAAGGGATCTGACATTCCACGCTCCGATCCGCAGAACGCCAGTTTTCTTTCTCCTAATTTACTGTTAGTGGTACGGAAACACGCTTTTGGAAGCTGGAAGCGAGGGAAAAATTGTTCAGCTGCAGTAGCCGAATTTCAAAAGCAGGGCAGAACTCGGATTGATGTGGAGCATCGAAATTTTCCGGCAATCAACCATCGTCACTAATAGCGGTGATGAGCCCTGCCATCGATTACTGGATACGTTACATTACAGAAACAGAAATATACAGGAATTTTTACGTGACGATGCTGTCTGTGGCCTATAGAAAAGTTTGAGGAAATTAACATTCTTATTCGCTGCTGCGGTGAGAATTTTTCACCATTTTCAAACTCGCAGTAATATGTTTCACTCCAAGAGTTCTGCCTGTAGAAAGATAAGTTTGCGGGTCTCTGTATCGCTACCTTATAAAATTGTCTCCTAATAACAGTAGGATACTTCATGTCACATGTATGAACTTTATAAAACGTGTGCATCTGGTGAGCGACCGAGTCATTATTAAAAGTATTTCAAACGTTAAATCATCTTCAATGGTGGCCGTAACATTCTTGTACTGTCCATTCTGATACGGCCAAGAGCAGAAAAATACGACGCGAAGTGTCTCGGAGTCTACGATTAACTGCCAGACATAAGTATGGTCTATGCTTCACATAATCGTGTCGTTCAATTTCATTTGCGTCGTTTATGTATACTAACCACACATATGATTATGCCAGAAAAACTGTAAAGAAGTACCCCCGAGCAGGTTGATTTTATTTCTGCAATGTCTAATTATGAGGTATCAATCCTACTCCTTCATGGGCTCTATTGGATAACGATGTGTACTACATGTGTAGATTATAAGAAGTACAGAAGTTTTTCTATAATAACTGCCTCGAATGTGGTCACATGCTGATTACAATAGGCAGGATGCTAGTAAGTAAATCCCAAAAGAAGATAGGTAAAATGTTGTGTCCCTGAAACTATGAAATGCATTCGCTTGTTGATCCCAAAGCAAAAGAAAAGAGGGCATAATCTTCTGCTGTACAAGCGAAACATAATTGATATGTCGATAGTGGGCACGTGTTGAAAGACGAAAGTGGGGGGGGAATAGGAATTATTCGGCGCAAGTGAGCTCTTCCACGCAAGTATAGAGAATGTAATGTCTCAGGTACACAATTTACCAATACACGTTGCACACCGACTGGTGTCACGGGAGTCCAAAAATATCATGTTACTGCAGCACATAATACTATGGATGGTTGTAATTGAAGTGCGGCTACACACACCGGGTGATGCTGAGGGAATTAGATTAGGAAATGAGACACTTAAAGTAGTAAAGGAGTTATGCTATTTGGGGAGCAAAATAACTGATGATGGTCGAAGTAGAGAGGATATAAAATGTAGACTGGCAATGGCAAGGAAAGCGTTTCTGAAGAAGAGAAATTTGTTAACATCGAGTATAGATTTGAGTGTCCGCAGCTCGTGGTCTTGCGGTAGCGTTCTCGCTTCCTGCGCACGGGGTCCCGGGTTCGATTCCCGGCGGGGTCAGAGATTTTCTCTACCTCGTGATGACTGGGTGTTGTGTGTTCATCATCATCACTTCATCATCATTGACGTGCAAGTCGCCGAAGTGGCGTCAACTAAAAAGAACTTGCGATACGGCGGCCGAACTTCCCCGCAAGGGGCCTCCCGGCCAACAATGCCATGCGATCATTTCCTTCATTTCATACTTTGGACAAGAAGAGAATAGAAGCTTTCGAAATGTGGTGCTACAGAAGAATGCTGAAGATTAGATGGGTAGATCACATAACTAATGATGAAGTATTGAATAGAATTGGGGAGGAGTATGTGGCACAACTTGACAAAAAGAAGGGACCGGTTGGTAGGACATTTTCTGAGGCATCAAGGAATCACAAATTTAGCATTGGAGGGCAGCGTGGAGGGTAAAAATCGTAGAGGGAGACCAAGAGATGAATACACTAAGCAGATTCAGAAGGATGTGTGTTGCAGTAAGTACTGGGAGATGACGAAGCTGGCACAGGATAGGGTAGCATGGACAGCTGCATCAAACCAGTCTCAGGACTGAAGACCACAACAACAACAACATACACACACCGGACCAGTGTGGGCTACAATTATCGAATGACAATGAAACTTGGTAGCTATTCTAAGCGTTAATGCGGAAATGTCTTTTAATGAGAAAAATAGTTCCAATTTCGGCCACCAGGTGCAAATCTAGCGCTGAGAATGCAAGAAATTCGTGTAGAAATGGAAACATGAAAGGGAACATGTTTCCATAAATAATGGATTAGCAGCGGATCGTGGACAGAGAAAGTCAAATAAGTAAGAAAGGCATAATATTGATTTTATTATTAACCACCACTTACACTTTTTGATCAATATGAGCACCGGAGACGTGATGAGACGCCCTGTCCGTAAAAAGATGTGATCAATAGTTGCTCGCAGCCATTAAGGTGGAATCTGAGCAATGGGTGCCTGTGTACTGTCCTACAGACCGGGCAGAGACCGAAGGTGTCTCTGGTAAACTCGTTCATTTAGATATTCCAAAAGCCAAAAGTCACATGAATTCACATCAGGTTAGCTTGCAGGCCATGCATCTGGAAACCTCGAAATAATGCGTTCATGAAAGGATGCATTAAGCAGATCTTTCACTGATCGAGCGAGATGAGGTGTTGCCCCATCTTGTATGGACGGCCGGTGTGGCCGAGCGGTTCTAGGCGCTTCAGTCTGGAAACGCGCGATCGCTACGGTCGCAGGTTCGAATCCTGCCTCGGACATGGATGTGTGTGATGTCCTTAGGTTAGTTAGGTTTAATTCGTTCTAAGTTCTAGGCGACTGATGACCTCAGATGTTAAGTCCCATAGTGTTCAGAGCCATTTGAACCATTTAAACCATCTTGCATGTAAACAGTGGTTTCCACACAGTTACGCAATTCCAGAGCAGGAATCACATGCTGTAAAGAGATGCCTCGGTAACGTGCAGACGTCACGGTACACCTGCCAGAACCTCTGGATGTATTCTCTTGAAAGAGGAACGGACCAAAAATAAAGGTTATTGAGAATCCACACACATAGTCACACCCGATAGGTTCAACAGCCCTTCGTCCACAACACGCCATGTAATATACTACAAATTCGGCAGTTTTATGTATTCACTGCACCCCGTAGTGTAAAATGTACCTCATTACACAATCCCCGGCACTTGTCGTAAGTTTGGAACCGAACAGAAAATTCAGAACGTTACTGATGCCCATGAAGGTGCAGTTGCTGCAAACATCTGGATCTTGTGCAGGCACCAGTGTAAAAAATTTTTTTGAGTCATCAATCTGCCGACTGGTTTGATGCAGCCCGTCACGAATTCCTCTCCCGTGCCAGCCTCTTCACTTTAGAGTAGTAACCTATGTCCTCAATTATTTGCTGGATGTATTCAAATCTCTGTCTTTCTCTACGGTTTTTATCCTCTACATCTCCCTGTAGTCGCATGGAAGTTTTTCCCTGATATCTTAACAGATATCCTATCATTCTGTCCCTTCTTCTTGTCACTGTTTCCCATATATTCCTTTCCTCTCCGATTCTGAGCAGAAACTCCTCTTTCCTTACGCTGTCAATCCACCTAATTTTCAACTTTCGTCTGTAGCAACACATCTCAAGTGCTTCGATTCTCTTCTGTTCCGGTTTTCCCAGAGTCCATGTATCACTACCATAGAAAGAAATTTCTTCCCCAAGTTAAAGCCCATGTTTGATAATAGTATACTTCTCCTGGCCAGGAATGCACTTTTTGCCAGTGCTAGTCTGCTTTTGAAATCCTTGCTCCGTCCATCATGAGTTATTTTGCTGCCGAGGTTGCAAAATTCCTTAACTTCATCTACTTCGTGACCATCAATCCTAATGTTAAGTTTCTCACTGTCCTCATTTCTGCTACTTCACATTACCTTCGTCTTCCTTCGATTTACTCCCAATCCATATTCTGTACTCGTTAGACACTTCGCTCCATGCAGCACTTTCACTGAGGATAGCAATGTCATCAGCTAATCTTATCACTGACTTCCTTTCACCTTGAATTTTAATCCCGCTGTTGAACATTTTTCACCTTTTCATCATTGCTTTTTTGATGTATATTTTGAACAGCAGGGGCGAACGGCTACATCCATGTCGTACAGCCTTTTTAATCTGAGCAGTTCGTTCATGGTCCTCCACTCATATTAGTCCCTCTTGGCTCTTGTCCACGTGGTATACTAGCAGTCTCTCCTCGCTGCTTACTACTGTTTTCCTAAGACTTCTGAGCATCTTGCACTTTTGACTTTGTCGAACGCTTTTTCCAGGTCGACAAATTCTATGAACATGTGTTGATTTTTCTTCAGTCTTGCTTCGGTTATTAACCGCATCGTCAGAACTGCCTTCTTGTTCTCTTTACTTTTCCTAATGTCAACCTGATCGTCATCTAACACACCCTCAATTTTCTTGTCTATTCTTCTGTATGTTTATTTCAAATTTATTTGACTTCGGCACGGTAGTGAAGCCATAGTCGCAGTAAATTACAGAAAGCTTACAAGACTAGTTTTGTTGCAGCTCACTCAACATTATCAAATGGAGCCAGTATGAAATAAGTGTGCTATCGATTATGAAAACCTGAAATACACTCCTGGAAATTGAAATAAGAACACCGTGAATTCATTGTCCCAGGAAGGGGAAACTTTATTGTCACATTCCTGGGGTCAGATACATCACATGATCACACTGACAGAACCACAGGCACATAGACACAGGCAACAGAGCATACACAATGTCGGCTATAGTACAGTGTATATCCACCTTTCGCAGCAATGCAGGCTGCTATTCTCCCATGGAGACGATCGTAGAGATGCTGGATGTAGTCCTGTGGAACGGCTTGCCATGCCATTTCCACCTGGCGCCTCAGTTGGACCAGCGTTCGTGCTGGACGTGCAGACCGCGTGAGTCGACGCTTCATCCAGTCCCAAACATGCTCAATGGGGGACAGATCCGGAGATCTTGCTGGCCAGGGTAGTTGACTTACACCTTCTAGAGCACGTTGGGTGGCACGGGATACATGCGGACGTGCATTGTCCTGTTGGAACAGCAAGTTCCCTTGCCTGTCTAGGAATGGTAGAATGATGGGTTCGATGACGGTTTGAATGTACCGTGCACTATTCAGTGTCCCCTCGACGATCACCAGTGGTGTACGGCCAGTGTACGAGATCGCTCCCCACACCATGATGCCGGGTGTTGGCCCTGTGTGCCTCGGTCGTATGCAGTCCTGATTGTGGCGCTCACCTGCACGGCGCCAAACACGCATACGACCATCATTGGCACCAAGGCAGAAGCGACTCTCATCGCTGAAGACGACACGTCTCCATTCGTCCCTCCATTCACGCCTGTCGCGACACCACTGGAGGCGGGCTGCACGATGTTGGGGAGTGAGCGGAAGACGGCCTAACGGTGTGCGGGACCGTAGCCCAGCTTCATGGAGACGGTTGCGAATGGTCCTCGCCGATACCCCAGGAGCAACAGTGTCCCTAATTTGCTGGGAAGTGGCGGTGCGGTCCCCTACGGCACTGCGTAGGATGCTACGGTCTTGGCGTGCATCCGTGCGTCGCTGCGGTCCGGTCCCAGGTCGACGGGCACGTGCACCTTCCGCCGACCACTGGCGACAACATCGATGTACTGTGGAGACCTCACGCCCCACGTGTTGAGCAATTCGGCGGTACGTCCACCCGGCCTCCCGCATGCCCACTACACGCCCTCGCTCAAAGTCCGTCAACTGCACATACGGTTCACGTCCACGCTGTCGCGGCATGCTACCAGTGTTAAGGACTGCGATGGAGCTCCGTATGCCACGGCAAACTGGCTGACACTGACGGCGGCGGTGCACAAATGCTGCGCAGCTAGCGCCATTCGACGGCCAACACCGCGGTTCCTGGTGTGTCCGCTGTGCCGTGCGTGTGATCATTGCTTGTACAGCCCTCTCGCAGTGTCCGGAGCAAGTATGGTGGGTCTGACACACCGGTGTCAATGTGTTCTTTTTTCCATTTCCAGGAGTGTATAAGTAACTTCTGAACACAACACCTTTGTCATACGAAAAAGTGCTGTGAGTTTATCATGTTAAATTAAACCTTGTTATGCAGTAATGACAACATATATTATTGTTGTCAGCAACTTGAATGCATGAGCTGATAAGCTGATTGTGTAATAATTCCCACGCTTGTCAGCTATTGCAGTCTTCAGAAATGTGTGGATGATTTTTATCCAAAAGTGAGATCGTATATTGCCATATACATTCTGCAGACCAACGAGAATAGTCATTTTGTCGCCACATTCCCCAATGATTTTTGAAATTCTGCTGTAATATTACCTATCCCTTCCGCCTTACTTGGTTTTAAGGCTTACAAAGCTCTTTTATATTCTTATTCAAATACTGGATCACCTACCTCTTCTATACTGACTCCTGTTTCTCCTATCATCTTAGACATGTCGTCTCCCTGACAGAGGTTTCCATGTACTCTTTCGACGTATCCGATATCTCTTCTGCATTGTACCCTTGCTGTCAGCACCCTTGCTGTTAACATCATCGAAGTTTGTTTTGACTTTCCTATATGTTGAGCCAGTCTTTCCAACACCTGATTTCTTCACATTTTTCATGCACCCATTTCGCCTTAGTGCCCCGCACTTTCTACTTCTTTCATTTCTAAGCGACTTGTATTTCTGTATTCTTAAATTTCATTGAACCTCTTTGTACTTCCTGCTTTCATCGGTAAACTGAAGTACATGGTGACAATTACAGAGCTACATGAGAAAAAACGTAAATTACGTACAAACTGCGGTGTGCACACACTTTATTCAACAGGTAAACGTCACTACAGATATTCGTAATTAGGATGTGCCATGTTCGATATGCCTGCTGTCATTGGCGATGATGTGACGGAGACGAATAGCGAACTTTTTCATTGCCCGCTGATATGTTGGAACATCGATGCTGTCGAAGACCTCCTGAATGGCTGTTTTCAGCTCAGCAGTGTTATGGGGTTATCGCTGTACACCTTGTCTTTAATATAGCCCTACAAAAAGGTGTCGCATGTGTTCAGATCAGGAGAATATGGCGGCCAATCGATGCCCATGCCAGACGCCTCCAGGTAACACAGAGCCAGACTGCGGTCTGCAAATTGCTCCTCCAAGACATTAAACAATCTTCTGCTTCGATGGGACAGAGCTCCATGTTACATGAACCACATCTTGACGAAATCAAGGTCATTTTTTATAATGGGGATGAAATCATCTTCCAAAACCTTCACGTACCGTTCGGTAGTAACCGTGCCATCAATGTGTATTGAGTCGATTATTCCGTGACTAGAAGCTGCACACCACATAGTCATCCGTTGAGGGTGCAGACACATCTCGATCGCGAAATGCAGATTCTGAGTCCCCTAATGCGTCAATTTTGCTTATTGACTAACCCATCCGTATCAAAGTGGGCTTCGTCGCTAAACCAACTCATATTCACTAAGGCATGCACTCACTAATTCCCATCACACTCCGCGGGCAACCGTGTAGTTTGAACGTCCTAACGCAAACCGTTCAGAGGTTATACCGCTTTTATTTAATATAGTTCAATAATTGTCACTCAGTATTTCTTATGTTGCCCATGGTTTCTTAGCACTTACCGTCTTTGTACCTATGTTTTTCTTTCCAGCTATTGTGATTGCCCTTTTTTAGAGATGTTCATCCCTCTTCAACTGAATTACCC
Source organism: Schistocerca nitens (assembly GCF_023898315.1). Taxonomy (NCBI): domain Eukaryota; kingdom Metazoa; phylum Arthropoda; class Insecta; order Orthoptera; family Acrididae; genus Schistocerca; species Schistocerca nitens. Next base: position 257,680,273 of record NC_064618.1, read on the forward strand.
ACTGAGTTATTTCGTATCGCCGCATCTATAGCCTTACAGAACTTCAAGCGTATCTCTTCATTCCTTAGTACTTCCGTATCCTACTTCTTTGGGGATTGATTATTCTTGACTGGTCACTAAACTTCAGCCTACTCTTCATCACTACTTTTTAGTTATTTCTTATTTACACGTCAAGTTCTGTAGGAGCAAATTGAGGAGCAAATCTCTAAGGTCATGGAACGTGTCAGTACATGAAATTACAACATAAAAGTAAAAAAATATTTATGAACCCGAAAAAAGTCAATCCATAAGTTCAAGTAAACGCAATCAACAATACAACAAGAATCAGCTTAATTTTTCAAGGAACTCCTCGACAGAATAGAAGGAGTGACCCATGAGGAATCTCTTCAGTTTCGATTTGAAAGCTCATGGATTACTGCTAAGATTTTTTAATTCGAGTGGTAGCTTATTGAAAATGGATGCAGCAGTATGCTGCACACCTTTCTGCACAAGAATTAAGGAAGTCCTATCGAAATGCAGGTTTGATTTCTGTCTAATATTAACTGAGTGAAAGCAGCTTATTCTTGGGAATAAGAAAACAGAAATATTTTACCCATAGTACTGAAGGACATATCATTTATATTAATAAGGAAAACAGGAGTGACCCCAACACTGATCCCTGGGGCACCCTCCACTTGACCATACCCTACTCAGACCCCACATCACAGCCATTCTCAACCTTGTGAATAACAACCTTTTGCTGTATGTTGCTAAAGTAAGAGGTGAACCGATTGTGAGCTACTCCCCATATTCCATAATGGTCCAACTTCTGGAACCGTATTTTATGATTAACACAATCAAATGCCTTAGTTAAACCAAGAAACATGCCTAGCGTTCGAAACTTTTTGTTTAACCAATCCAGTACCTCACACAGAAAAGATAATATAGCATAGTTGTTAAACGACTTCCAAAGCCAAAATGTACATTTGATACCAAATCGTGTGATATACAATGATCAATTATCCTTACATACACAGCCTTTTCAATAACTTTAGCAAACACTGATGACATAGAAATAGTTCTAAAATTATCTGCATTATTCCTTTCTCCCTTTTTATAAAGCGGCTTTACTACTGAGTACTTTAATAGTTCAGGAAACTGACCATTCCTAAAGGAAAAATTACAAATATGGCTAAATACTGGGCTAACATGTGCAGCACAGTACTTTAATATTCTGACAGGTATCCGAACATAACCATGAGAGTCCTTAGTCTTCAGTACTTTAATTGTTTACTCAATCTCCCCTTGTCTGTATCACAGAGGAGTATTTCTGAGATCAACCTCGGAAAGGCATTTGCCAAGAAAGTTATATGATTCCCTGTAGAAACTAAATTTTTATCTACTTCACCAGCAATGCTCAGAAAATGATTGTTAAATACTGTACATATATCTGATTTATTAGTAACAGAAATATTTTTACTGTGAACTGGCTTTATATCGTCGGCCTTGTATTGCTGACCAGACACTTCCTTCACAAATGACCATATGGTTTTAATTTTAACCTGTGAATTAGCTATTCTACTTGCATACCACATGCTCTTTGCCTCGCTAATAGCATTTTTATACACCTTACAATACTGTTTGTAATGGGATACTGTAGCTTTATTGTGACTGCTTCTAACATTTTGATATAATTCCTGCTTTGTTCTACATGATATTCTTATTCCACTACTCAGCCTTCTGGGCTGCCTATTACTGCTAGCACACCGTTTAGAACGTTCTAATGGAATTAAATTCTCAAAGAACGTGAGAAATGTGTTAATGAAAGTATTATATTTATCAACTATGTTATTTGCACTATAGCCGGCCAGAGTGGCCATGCGGTTCTAGGCGCTACAGTCTGGAACCGAGCGACCGCTACGGTCGCAGGTTCGAATCCTGCCTCGGGCATGGATGTGTGTGATGTCCTTAGGTCAGTTAAGTTTAATTAGTTCGAAGTTCTAGGCGACTGATGACCTCAGAAGCTAAGTCGCATAGTGCTCAGAGCCATTTGAGCCATTTGCACTATAAACATCCTGCCACTCTTGTTCCTTGACAAGGTTTAAAAAACTCTCGATTGCTGTTGCATTAACTTTCCTACGTAGTTTGCAATTAAATGTGACATTTGTTTGAGTACTAAAGCCTTTTAGTACTAAAATTTGTGCATCATGCTCTGAAAGGTCATTCACCCTTTTACTAACAGAATGCCCATCTGGTAATGAAGAATGAATAAAAATATTGTCTGTGGGTGTGCTACTGTTTATCTCCGCCCTAGTTGGAAAAAACACAGTCTGCATCAGATCATATGAATTTATGAGATCTACCAACATCCTTTTTCTTGTACCATCATATACAAAATTTATATTGAAGTCACCACATATAACTAACTTCTGGTAGTTCCTTCAGCCTGTAGCTTGAAGAGACATGATCTAAAGTAAGAGTTAGGGGACATATAAACAACAACAATTAGAAGTTTACTTTCACTAAATTCAACTTCCCCTGCACAACTTTCAGATATCTATTCAGTGCAGTGCCGTGATACGTCTATGGACTCAAATGGAATACTGTTTTTTACATACATAGCCACTCCCCCACCCCGCAAGGAACTCCTTGAAAAACAGCCAGCTAATCTGTATCCTGGCGAGGGAAGCCTCTGAATTGTCAAATTATTTAAGTGGTGCTCTGATATAACAATAATTTCAGAGTCAACATCTATAAGCAGTTCACTAACTTTATCTCTAATACCTCTTATGTTTTGGTGAAATATGCTAACTCTTTTTCTATTGGGAAACATTGCATCCTCTGAAGATGAGCCCTTAGTTAGAGGGACTTCCTTTAAGTAGGTATACCTATCAGCTGACTTCAGCCTAAAAAAGGTGCAGCTCCAACACCAACTACTACAGGAATTTTTCCATGAGTGATCCCACAACCACCCCCCCCCCCCCCCCGCCCCCACTACACTGTCACCTATAAGCTTTGCCAGCCTCTCTTTCCCATACCTATTGAGGTGCAGGCCATGGCTAGTGAATCCTGATCCACTGATGGACCCAACTGGTACCACCGAGATTTTACCCATGCCCTTCGCTATTAGCACCCTCCTCAGCCCCATGTTAACGCGCCTAACAGTCGCACTAAGATGAGGCCGGTCATGACGCTGAAACAATTGCACGAAGTGCATATTAGTGCCACCAGTTTGAGTAGCTGTCTTTACCAGGTCGCCACCTACATCATATTCCGCGTCCCTATCAAGACTGTTCCCTGCTCAACCTACTATCACTGCCTGATACTCCTTCGTAAAATTCCTACGTAACTCCTCTATGCTGTCAGTCACTTGAGCAAACCCTGCACTAGGCTTCACAATGCTGGTGACCTGGTACTCATTCCCCAACTCTTCCTGCAACTGCTGGCCCACTTCTCTATCGTGCGAACTACCAAGCAGCAGAACCTCCTTCTTTCTGTTAGAATTTGCAGCTAACCTAGGCCTCCTAACTGCTGAGGACTGCTGCATGTTCCCTACATCTATAGCTACAGGATACTCCTCTCCACTCAACTCTGACAGTTGGTCAGATCTATTGCATATACACTAAGTATAACTGTCTCAACACCTCCTCTTCCGAGCTGCCCTCTTGCCAACTGCCAGTTCCCATTCCCCACCACCCTTCAGCCTCCTCAACCTATTTAGTTCCTCCTTTGCGCGCTGTAACTGCACCTGAAGGCCACAGATCTTACACTCCTGCTCCTCTATCAACTTGTTTCTGCTACAGATTCTGCATCCCCAGGAGAGGATCTCGCTAGACTGCCCATTTGTTTTCCCACTACATCCCCCCCCCCCCCCAATGAAAATACTTTGAGCAAATACCACACCGTAACCCAATACTCAAAAACCTACGACAGAGCCCACACTTCTCACTCATGGTAATATTTTACAATTACTAAAAAACTATACGTCTACGTTATCAAAGTTCAGTTACACCAGGAGAACTATTTACAGAACTAACAATAGCGGTCTCGAAATTCTCCGTCTACTAGGAAAGTAACTACTGGTATTAATACTACTACACCACAGCTAATACCAACAAAACTTCACAAAATTATTAGCTAAAACCAAAAATTGAAATTGCTACTGGAACACTCAACGAAGTTAAACCACGGAACGAAAATTTTACTGAAATATTTCACTAGAAACAATAAGAAACGTCAGCTGAAAACTAAAGCACGATATTTACTAAACGACTTCTACGCACAGAAACCCTGAAAAACAGAGCGAGCGAACGTTTGCAACAGTTTATTAAAACGTTATTTCGCCACAAACAGCACGAAACGCCGCTGAAAACTATTAAAATTGATAACTGTATAACAGTGCATAAATACGTTTGTTGCCACTTAGCTTTATAACCGCTACAACCGCACTGCACGCCGCAAAATGTAAACACACTACTCAGGCATGAGGCTCAGACGAACGACGTAAGCACACTCACGAATAACAGACCACTCGAGTCACTAACACAGGAAGAAAGACTAAGATTAATGAAAATACACGAATAAGTTACTTTTACAGCAAATATTAACACAAATAAACTTTAAAATAAGTAACTGAAGACTAAAATTTTATAAAATATTGACGAGCAATTTCAACAGCCGTCCAGCAGACGTGACGTTACACCAAAGAGTAAAAGTATGATATGACTCTGTATCTGTTCCTGGATCTCCTTACAGTATAGTATCTGATTTCGGAATCTTCGCCTGGCTGTGATATAATCGAACAAAATTTTTCCGCGTATCGCAGCCTTTTGCAGGTGTACCTCCCCCTCTTGTGGTTCTTCCACAGAATATTCGCTATTACTGGCTACAGTTTATAGCAGAAGTCAATTAGTCTGTCTCCTCTCTCGTTCCTACTATATCGCCCGTATTATCTTGTAAAACTTTCCTTACGTCCTCCCCTTCAACGGCATTCCAATCCCCCACGACTATTAGAGTTTCATCACCCTTTATGTACTGAATTACCCTTTCAGTATCATTGTATATTTTATCTCCTCATCTTCTGTTAGAGAGGTCGGCAAGTATACCTAAGTTTTTGTTGTTGGTACTGGTGTGCTGTCGATTTTGATAACAACAACCCTATCACTGAACAGTAACACACTCCCTGCCTAACCTTCCTATTTATAACGAATCCTATTCCTGTTACAACATTTTCCGTTACTGTTGATATTACCCTATACTCATCTGACGAGAAATCCTTATCTTCTTTCCATTTCACTTCAGTGACCCCCACTAAATCTAGATTGAGCCTTTGCATTTCCCTTTTCAGATTTTCTAGCTTCCTACGTCGTTCAAAATTTGATGTTCCACGCCCCGATTTGTAGAAAGTTATCGTTTCGCTGGTTATTCAGTCTTTTTCTCATAGTCACCTACGCCCTGGGAAGTCTCCTCCCAGAGATCTTTTGCCAATGGAGATAGCCTCATGAAAATTTTTCAGTTAAAGGCCACACGGCGTGTAGTTACAAATTGTGTGCCTTTAATGCTGTGGGATCGATTGCCTTCTGCATCCTCACGCCATTGATGATAGCTGATACTTCTACCTTTAGGTGCAGTGCACCCGAAGTTCAAGAGAGTGCCCTGAACCTCTATCCGCTTCTCCGCCCTGTCTGAGTAGGCAGTTGGCAGAGTGGGGATGACTTTTTATGCCTGAAGTCTTCGGTGGCCAATTCTGATGACTTCTATTCAAAATGTAAGTGGTGACGGGGTTCTAACGTGGGACCGACGATATGGTGATTATAAATCAAACATGCTACCTTTTTTTTGTCGGTCGCATTACCGTTTTCCTTTTTAACCGGAAACAGCGTAAGTAAACAAAATATCTTTATTTGTACAAGCTAAAATAAAACAGAAAGGCCATCCTTTCGGTGGAATCAACGAGAGACATTATACTCGAACAAGACGAGCAAAATTCTTTATTAACAAGGTGAGGGAAAGAAATAATAACAATAATACTGCAGTAAGCAAAGAGGTGTGAGGCCATAGACAAAAAGGGAAGAAGGTGCGGGGATATGATAAGACTTGCAGGCATCTGCTCGGCAGATGGAGCGTGGAGGCAGAGTGGGCAGGGGTCAGCATGCGAGGCCTGTCCACGCTGTCCCCGTCACCGCTAACGGGAAGAAGTGCCCGAAAGGAGGGAAAAAGCCAAAGAGGAGGAGACAGCAAAGTTGCGGGAATGACCAAAGTGCTCTGGTATAGTGCATAAAAAAAAGTGGGCGCGTGTCAAAGCTCCTACTCCACTGTGGATTACGATATAGGAATGTAACGCGGAGAGTCTCAGATGTCAACAAGGGGGCCGGGAGTGTCGTCCGCGTGTAGAACCGTCCAGTTGAGGAGGGGGGGCGTAAAGATCGCATGTAGGTAGCTGGCGAACAAGGTGCATCAGTGCTCGACTTTACTGTGGGTAGTTCGTAAGTACTGCCAGAAGTCAAGGAGTGATTTGTCGCCATCATTATACATGTTGGTGATCTTCCACCCCTGGACACTTACGATCGCATGATTTTTGGTGGCTGGGAAATAAGTATCCTCAGAATGGACAAAAGTCCATGGGACAGTGGAATCCGGCGGAACGCGGAGGTAGCAGGCAACGAACTGTCGACCAAATTTCCAAACGTCACTGGTGGCAGGACAAGTCAGTTGGTGGGCACCGTCATCCATGAGGAGGCAAATTGAATAAAGTGGAGCACCCGTTAGTCTTATGGTGTGAAGAGGTTGATTTGTTGCAGATTTTCCGCATGTGACGTGGTACCATGTTGCCCGGATGTTGGAGGGAAGGAAACGCTAGTGGATATGACGCCAAACAATGTGCCTCCGCGTTGATGGATGTATGAGTTCGATGATGTTGCTTTTCGTAACGGACCTTAAAGAGCGTACCGACCTTAAGAAAGTATCCGAACGCAGACTGGAGGCTGCGTCCAATAGTTGATGGCAGCAGAGTACCTGTGCGATGTGGACCACTCTGGACGCCACATGTTGATTGAGGTACTCGACGCGTTGTAAAGAATCGTGTCAACGAAGGAGATTTTGTCGCACCGCCATGCGGATAATGTGGAGAGTTCGCCGAAAATTGACGGTAGTGGAGCGGTGCACGGTGGAGGTATCGTAGTTTCTGTACACACGGGAGAGGTGCTAAGTTGTCGTGTGAGAGGCTGCGTCCAGTGGACATCGCCGTGGATTTAGCCACATTCCTGTTACTGCCCTCCCAAGACTGTGCTGTCGCAAAGTGAGGCCAGAAAGGGGGCTCGTCAGACTCCCGATGAGTCGCTCCAGGTTTTTGGGATAGAGTTGTGTCGAAAGTGGGAAACCTTGCCTTATGGAACGCCGAATCGTCACTGGTCCCGCCACACGGCCATTGTCCTGAATCAGCGATTCGGCGCTGCCCTACGGGCGCCGGATGACATCGATAAAGGCGGGCGGAAACCTATTTAGCTCATTACTGAGAACGGAAAACGATGCCGTACCTTGTCGAGTTCGCTGTATAGATCAACAGCAGCCACTGCAAAGTAGAGTCTGCACGCCGCTGCCAGTGCAATTAAATCGCGAGTACGACGTTCTCCTGTGGCCGTTTGTATTTTAACTGAGCCACCCGGAGTTGTCTGTTCTGGAGATAGAATACTAGGCCGAATCTTGCGGCATTGCGTCGCCAGGAGTGGTGCAAAATTTTTATCGTCTGCTTTCAGCAGAGTCCTGTCGTCTCTCACTGTGTCGGTTTATGGATGGGTATAACAATTCCCGTGACAAAGGACGGCGGTACGGCGTTCCCCACCGTCAACAGTTCATGAAACATTTTCGTCAACCGTGACGTCATTAGCGCAAGGAAAGCGAGATAAAATTCTGTCGGCAATCTGTCGACGACAGGTGACTTATTTGTGGCACGTAACCGGATCTATCAGCTGGTCCGCCTCGTCGCCGGGGTTGGTGCGAGTTACTTGTGGTAACACAAACTCCTCAGCGAGTTTGTTGGTAGTCTCCTCCTGGCATATTGTGTGATAGTGGTCTACAACGGCACTGACGATTTAGGCCTGGCACGTGACCTGCTGGGCCCGACAGATGTAGATCTCAGTGACGAGTCGTTGTCGTCAGTGATTCCTATCGGAGGTGATTTATGCATGGTGGGATGTTCCTCTTCCGCCGAATCTTGAGTTGGGTCCGCACCATCACCACCCTGCAGTCCACGGCGTGTCAACGTTAAAATTTGTGCCTTAATCTCGTTGCGTTCCCTCTGAATTTCAGGGGTGAGTGGCTGGGCGCCCAGGCCACGGAGAACAGCGAAGAAATAGTCGGAAGTGTAAAATATGGCGTTTCAGTCTTCGATCGCTATTCTTTATTCTCAATAACCGGTTTCGGGCTAGCTGCCCATCTTCAGATCTGTTAGACAATGTTAAAAATGTAATTAATAAGAGAGATACAGTTAGCGATAAAAATATCTTAGTTTACACAAAGAAATTATGGAACGTATTAAATACCAACATACCATATGTTGTAGTTACAGAGTAACTTGTCCGTACAGAACACACAGTTCACTGTCATAAGTAAATTAAATTTCAATCTGTTAAAACATTATATCGCAGTATTTAAGAGTAACCTGATTGGTAACAGTAAAAAGTGCCCTCTACCTATAACAATTGTGCATCTGTCATTATTTCGCCGTATATATTAATGGCGAATATTCTTTTTAATAAAACAATGTTTAAGGTAATAACATATGAATAATCATTCTGAGTGGACCATGAAACGAAAAATTTTTACATTAATTTAAAATTTTTTATAGAGAAAAATAAAATATAATTAAAATGTAGATAGATATTCTTCCGAAAACGTGCGTTTGCTCTTCTTTGTTTTTGATTGGTGGTGGAGTGGATTTCCCTACGTCAGAACGTATACAACGCCACGCCGAGTCATCTTGCGCCGCGCCCAATTCACCTCGCCGCCAGTACGCTGAGGGCCGTTCCGCTGTAGCTGTTTCTTACTGGGGCGTGCTGTTGCATTCAAGAGGAAGCCTAAAACAGGTCTTTAAAAATCTCATAATAATTCCTGTGCATAAAATCACTTTGCTCATTAAGTAGTAGGTCTGGGGTTTTATTGTGATGTGCGTATATTTCAATCTCTTCGAGCACGTTGAGATAGAGACTTTTTGGAGCTTTATGTAGCACCTCCATTTGATCATTTATATTACTCACTTCATGTCTACTCTCTTTTACATGTGTTCCAAATGCTGTTCGATTGCTATGACTGCAATGTTCCCTGTATCGAATTTCAAAATTCCGCCCTGTTTGTCCTATATAATAACTGTCACATTCAGCACATTTAATCTTATACACTCCGGATTTATTGTATTTCATTTGTTTCGTCGTTGCTGGTTTATGTCTTAATCTGTGTGCCATTTGCCCTTGGTTCTGAAATGCCACTGCGATGTTTTTTGGAAAGCATTTAGTAATTCTTTCCGACACACGCCCTTTAATTTTCCTAGAATCGCTACTGATGCCCGCGGATCTGTTTTTGATTTTGTTAAACATACGTGTAACATCTTGTGTCCTGTATCCGTTAGCTGCTGCTACTTGCTTAATAATATCCAGTTCTTTCTGCAACTCATCTTCCTGTAGTGGCAAAAAAAAAAAAAAAAAAAAAAAAAAAGACCTGTTTTAGGCAACGATCAGCACTAACGCCATTAGCTCCCAAGTGAAAATTCAACTGGTAAGAGAGATGATACATGAATTTGACATCGACATTGCACTACTGCAGGAAGTACACTTGTTCACACTTCCAGACGTCGCGTGATATAATACACGACTGGCCATTATAATTGCTACACCAAGAAGAAATTCAGATGATAAACGGGTATTCATTGGACAGATATATTTTGCTAGAACTGACAAATGATTACATTTTCACGCAACTTGGGTGCATAGATCCTGAGAAATCAGTACCCAGAACAACCACCTCTGTCCGTAATAAAGGCCTTGATACGCCTGAGCATTGGGTCAAACAGAGCTTGCATGGCGTGTACAGGTACAGCTTCTCATGCAGCTTCAACAAGATACCACAATTCATCAAGAGTAGTGACTGGCGTATTGTGACGAACCAGTTGCTCGGCCACCATTGACCAGACGTTTTCCATTGGTGAGAGATCTGGAGAATGTGCTGGCCAGGGCAGCAGTCGAACATTTTCTGTATCCAGAAAGGCCCGTACAGGACCTGCAACATGCGGTCGTGCATTATCCTGCTGAAATGTAGGGATTCGCAGGGATCGAATGAAGGGTAGAGCCACCGGTCGTAACACATCTGAAATGTAACGTCCACTGTTCAAAGCGCCGTCAATGCGAACAAGAGGTGACCGAGACGTGTAACCAATGGCACCCCAAACCATAACGCCGGGTGATACGCCAGTATGGCGATGACGAATACACGCTTCCAATGTGCGTTCACCGCGATGTCGCCAAACACGGATGCGACCATCATGATGCTGTACACAGAACCTGGATTCATCCGAAAAAATGACGTTTTGCCATTCGTGCCCCCAAGTTCGTCGTTGAGTACACCATCGCAGGTGCTCCTCTCTATGATGCAGCGTCAAGAGTAACCGCAGCCATGGTCTCCGGCGCTGATAGCCCATGCTGGTGCAAACGTCGCGAACTGTTCGTGCAGATGGTTGTTGTCTTGCAAACGTCCTATCTGTTGACTCAGGGATCGAGACGTGGCTGAACGATCCCTTACAGCCATGCGGATAAGATGCCTGTCATCTCGACTGCTAGTTATACGAGGCCGTTGGGATGCAGCACGGCGTTCCATATTACCCTCCTGAACCCACCGATTCCATATTCTGCTAACAGTCATTGGATCTCGACCAACGCGAGCAGCAATGACGCGATACGATAAACTGCAATCGCGGTAGGCTGTAATCCGTTCTTTATCAAAGTCGGAAACTTGATGGTACGCATTTCTGATCCTTACACAAGGCATCACGACAACGTTTCACCAGGCAATGCTGGTCAACTGCTGTTTGTGTATGAGAAATCGGTTGGAACTTTCCTCATGTCAGCACGTTGTAGGTGTCACCACCGGCGCCAACCTTGTGTGAATACTCTGAAAATCTAATCATTTGCATAAATTTCGCGTGTGTAGCACGTCATGTTCGTGGTGTACCAATTTTAATGGCCAGTAGTGAAAAAAGTGGAGAAGCCACATCATTAAATGCGCAGTGAGAACTTCTTTATTTTTCGTACCACTTGAAGGCCATGCAGAGTGCTTAATACACCATCACACTTCTGTGAAATGGGGAAACCCTCATTGGAACATTACAACTGAGCCTCAAAGACGATATGATACGCTTGTCTTTTCACGAACAAGACTTCAAAAAAATGGCTCTGAGCACTATGGGACTTAACATCTATGGTCATCAGTCCCCTAGAACTTAGAACTACTTAAACCTAACTAACCTAAGGACAGCACACAACACCCAGCCATCACGAGGCAGAGAAAATCCCTGACCCCGCCGGGAATCGAACCCGGGAACCCGGGCGTGGGAAGCGAGAACGCTACCACACGACCACGAGATGCGGGCTACGAACAAGACTGAATGCTGGCTGAAATAATGGCGGACATTAGCGAAAAAAAACTGATTCAAGGGTAACCAGAGTAGTGACGAAATGTTCTATGAACTCATTATATCTCTTTATGGAGGGGGAGAATCATTGGCAGCAGATACAGCAGACAGGTCGGATCCTAGGCAGACTAAAAATAATGCCGTGGAAATATCAGCTTCGATATCAGTTACTACCTGCTTTCCGCAAGGAACACGCCTATCTCACTACTGACTACTAGTGTTAGACACATACGGTTGCTGTCAACAAGTATGGGCCTGAAGATGATGTTGTAACAACATCGGCACTAGTTGCCAATAAAACCAACACCTCAATACAGCTGAAGGAATTTCGTCGTTTTTTAGATATATTATGCCAGCTGACGTCCAAAGCCGTCCGTTTCAATTATGGATATACGAAGATTATATCATGAGTTCTCAAAGAGATTCCGAGACTGCACGAGTGAAAACTGATTTGCTGCTGATGTACCATATTACTTCCAACTTCAGCTTGTAGAATTTCCGGCCCAAGCTAGGATTTTTCCAAGTTAGAATTGTCTAGACTTTCATAAAATGTTAACCCATGAGCAATATCTTCGACTGCTCAGACAAGCCGCCTAAGTCAGTTCACTGTTTGGTCCAATACATGCGTGCGAGAATTTTTGTGCTGTTATGAAATTGATAAACTGCAGTTAACGTTCGAGTTCAAGATATGTTAATCTGAGTATCTCCATGTGTTTGTCTGTCTAAACGATAACGATAGATCCAGATATACTACACATACAGAAGTTGAAATGTGTATAAATTCATAAGCATCACTACTTGATGTTAAATGTCTACGTGTAACACTTGTTGTACTGCTACTCACCATACTAGCACTGTCTCACGTAATTATTTAATTAATTGCAAGAAAGTTAAAAAGCTGAATATATGGACTAGTGATAAAATCCTATTTATGAAAGTATTCCGCATTATTCGTCTCTTAGAAGAAGTCGCACCGTGTTGCAAACACGTCTTCCTAAGTTTCCGTTCAGCATATAGCGGTCTCATAATAGTGGAACAGGATAGTGTTAGGGGAAGCTGAAGTTCTGAGCGGACTCGGATGCACTCGCGGGGGGTGAGCGCGCTCCACAAACGCAAATCTTGGCTGTGCTTGTACTAGCGTCAATCAAAGGCTGTACCATGAAAACAACCGTACGGATCGTAATGTAATTACCTACGGAAGAAGGTGTGGCCACTATAAGAGCGCTGAGGCCCCGAACCTGCCTCTAGAGGGTGATGGGAGCAAACCCACGTGACGACAAAGCGAGCATGTGTATGCGTCGACCTTCCAATAGACTCAGTAGCGCAGGAAACAGGGGCTTCAAAAGAAGGAAAGAGTGGTGAGGGGCGTTTCCTGTCAGCGCTAGAGGTAACAGAATGTCACCAAAGATTGGCAAAAGTATACGAAGAGCGCTGGATGTCCATTGCAAGGGTCAAGCGATTCAAGGGATAATTGTTGTCGCTGGCCGAGGAGCACGATATGGAAATCCGCATCGCAGTACCAGTGCTATTGTGCCACAAGTGAATGCCCTCATTATTGAAGACCGGCGAATTGCGGTGACAGCCACTGCCACAGAGGTCAGATTGAACGTCAGAAATGCAACTGACTTTCAGTGCTCACTGTACGCTTGTGACATTCTTCGCTGAATATCCGTTCCCCGCACTCATTCCGCTGTAAGGGAACGCACTTTTTTTGAAGCTTCCGTTTTCCTGTTTAGAGCAATTACTCTGTCGACACGTGGGTATGCGCCCCCTGTCCTTCTAGTGGCGGGTTGGGGGTCACACCTCCTGCCGTGGACAATTGATTTACGGTCCCTTTTCATTTTACAGCCTCGTTTCTTTTCGAATGACACTAATAAGTAAGGACTAGGGATCGCTTGCATCAGTATACCCCAGGAAATTATACGCAATCTCAATGTCGTTTGGTGTAACGCAAACTCAAGTTTATTTCAAAGATACATGCATTACTCCAAAATTTGTTATAAGAGATCGCTGGACCAGCAACGAAATGCGTGATGGTAAATAGAGCATAGGAAATACATATTACTGTATAACTGAGTCACATCATGCGTGCACTTTTTATTTAATTGTGATTTAGATCTCATTTTCAAATGGCATCAACGTGTTTTAACGAGTTTTATCAAATTTGTATGTTATTCCTATTATGTTCCGTGAGTGCATTTGCAAGAAGTTGATATGGTCCTGTGTGAAGCACCTGGGTCTCACGTACTGGAAATAACAGGAGAAGTTGCAAAAGCAGTCTCTTCTAATTCGTGGTCGCTTGATATAATGGAGAAACAGCACATAACAGTCTTCAGGCACACACTGATTTGTGTGAAATAGCACTTGCGTCATATCTTTATCTCCGATAAGTGTGTTACCTTTTGAGTTTCGTGTAATTATGGCTGGGCTCAGGATGTCCGCAAGGAGCGGAGGAGGTGTGTGTGTGTTGGGGGGGTGGGGGTAGGGGGGGGGGAGTGGGAGCAGAGGATGCAGTTGTCTGTAGTGAGAATTCATTTAGTTTACGAATATGACAAAGGGCCAGGATTTTTTCTCACCTAAAGTATCGAGAAAACTGTCACTAAAATGACCTGAAAATATCAATAAAATGGAGTAAAAATTATATAAAACATAACTACAGTCAGTTATAAAATGAACTAGAGAAATAAAAAAGTTTGTAGAGGTTCGAACTTCAAATTAGACAATCAGTTTAAAATCTCTTCCTTTTCTTTCAGAAACTTCATTCTTTGAAGACGTTCGAAAATTGTTGTACTACGCTCTTAAGACCCCTATAAATGATGAAGCTCGTTTGTCAGATCCGCTATTTCCTATCGATGGTTTTGTCACATAAGAGTACAGACGTACCTCATTCTTAAAACAGCAGTCACGAAGTATTTTAACGTTACTGGGAATGGCTACCAACACCCCAAAGAATTTCTTGCATTGCTTTTAGCATCGTGCTTGAAGAAGAAAAAGGGAAACAAGACGCTGGTCCGCGGAATGGCCAAAATTGAGAAAGAAATATTTGCTAAAGGAAATATTTCACTTACAAGCGTATAACTGCTCCTGAATGAACAGTCAAACTTTTAATACCCTGTCACAATTACTTTGCACTCACATCTGAGAAAACGAGACACGGTTATACGAAAATCTGTCCCTTGGTCCTCTAATAAAAGATCATTAAAACACCACAATGTAGGAACATACACATCGTACGTCGAAGCACCACAAAGCTTCAATTTTTTAAATTTAATTCACCCTCGCTTGTATGTTGTAAGTAGAATACTGATTTTCTACTTAATTTCTTCCTGAGTAATACACAGCAGAGAAAAACACAGCATCCTTGTCATTTTGGTAACTGTCAGGGCTCTTTTATTTTATCCGTCGTCGCAGTTTCCATGGTTGTAGACACTCGTAATACAGTGAAATATACTGTAATAAAACTCTTTCTCGCTAAACATACGCGGCTACATACCGGCACATATAACGTCCGTCATCGTTTCAAATCGGCCGTCAATCAAAATTTCTCTCAAACACGTCGCACACAGTTTACGTTTCACAAACAAGTTAAACAAAGACGCACACTGCAAAATACCTTGACAAAATGGTGACATTTGACAGTTTGATCGTTTATAAGGACCGTTAGAACTACTTCGCTGTGTGACAGCATATTCATAAATGGACGTCAAACGCAAACGAAGGCAACCCCTGTCGGATGTAATTATAAAACTCTTCAACATTTGCTGAGACAACTGAAATGTTGACTTTGATATTTTCCTTTTGTTTCAAAAACGAAACTATAATATCGACATACGAATACCGTTATTACGCAAATGGGTATTAAGTTTGGTACAATTTCAGACAAAACATCTGTACTTATGATTCAGTACCCATACCTGGTACAAGTTAACGGTAGTAAGTGACTAGGCAGTGAAGCAGATGAACCATCAGTCTACTTGCAACATGTACGAGTACAATCTTAAGGAAAGGTTTTGTATATTTTTTAGAGCCGCGTGCATTGTTCGTTATAGCCAACATTGAAAGAATGAACTGTTGTGTCATAAATGACGATTGCACACAGAAATATTAAAATTTAAGTAAGATCTTAAAAATTATATCATGCTTAAAAAATAAATGCTGTATGGTACCAACACGACGAAAAATGCAAAATTAAACTCAAATTTCTGTAGCTAGAACATTCGGGATTTTAGGACTTGTGAACATTGCATAGATCATAAGAAAGATTATACGTAAACAAAATCCGACGGTTACTAATAAGCTATAATAAAAGCAAATGAAACTGCCGACCGGCTTAAAGACGAAACTACTACATGTGTACACGGTCTCATTAAGAAGAATATCCGTGGCGAGTGTTTCGTCTCCGAAATGTTGCCTTCTTACAGATCGAAAAAATCCCCCTCTCCCCGTTTCTCATGTCGCTAGGTGCGCACATCTTCATAAAACTAAAACAGTTATTAGTGTAACAAAACACTTGTCCAACAAAACACACTCGACACAAGCTTACTCATTCAAAATTCAGATAGTGGTTAACAACTGTCAGGCGCTAGTTTAAAGTAGCATATTGTGTAATACTTACTTTTTCATTTCGTGGAGAGGTCTTGGTTTGGACTGTGTGGCTGCTGACCCGTACTTGTCAGAAGAAGTAGGAATTAGTCACCACTAAAACAACTGTCAACTTATTGGATCTAACAGTGGGTGGTGCTCACTGAGTAAATATTGTACAATATTCTTCTTGTAATTAATTTCATAATCACTACTGAAAATTAGCACCACATTTGGGCAAGAATATCTCTATAATGAGCTGTCATAAAACTTCGCATTACGGTGCGAGAGTCTTGCTGGCAGTGAACTGAGGTGTCACTTTTTCCATAGTCAGTAATGAGTTGCAATTGAGCAGTATTGCATGATATTTGTATAATTGATATTCGTAAGTTTTTCGTGCCTCAAAAACGAATGTAAGTTAAAAAGAAAATGAAAGACTTAAGAATACATTACCTGCGATGAAAAAGCACGCAAAAAAGCGTTGGTCAAACTATATACATCTATTAAAGACCCCAGTAATTGTATTGGTGGAGAAAATATATACCTGGATAATATACTTCCGCTGGCTTCAAGAGCTCTGATGAAGAGGATAGTACCGTAGTCTCCTTGTAGCTATTTCCGATGCCGGAAATTGCATTGCGAAAAATAAGAACTGCCGTTTCCCTAAAGAATTAGCGTTAATGAAATCCTTAACAACCCGAAGGAAATTATAATTTGAATATTGACATAGACGACATAAAGACAACATATCGGTTGGACTGACTATCATTACGACCGGGATTAGTTTAGTCTAAAGCAATTAGAGGAGCACTTTCTAAGTTGTTTGTGCTTTACGTGCCACAAGTGACGCATGGCAGTCATAAAGGCGTGTTCATATGCCTTCCACTAAGCAATTTTATGAAGTTTGACGAACTTGAAAAAATACATATGAATTCCGGATGGCATAGAGCTGCATTTGAGAAATCAAGTAATTTTGTTGATGTTGTGATAAACAATTAGACAGAGATTTGAAGATCACATGGCGATCCTCGCAGAAAATCAAGAGACGCTAACTCAAATGCTAAATGACCTGAATGAAGCCTGCGCAGCATATGGTATGAAAATTAATAAAAAGAAAACCAAAGCATGGGCATAGGCCTACAGAAAAGAAAAGTGAAAATTAAGTTGGGGTCACAAATCACAGAACAGATAAGAGCATTTAAGTATTTGGGAAGTTGGATTAAAGAAGATATGGATTGCCGACAAGATACCAAAGTGAGAATGGCTCTGGAGAAAGAGGCATTTCAAAAGCAGAGGAGACACCTAACTAGTTATTTAAACAGGCACTTACGGAAGCGACTTGTTAAGTGCTTAATATGGAGCGTGGCCTTGTATGGAGCAGAAACGTGGACTTGGAGAAAGCACGATGAGAAAAGAATTGAAGCTTGTGAAACGCGGATATGGCGTAGACTGGAGAAGATCAGCTGGACTGATAAAGTCAGGAATGAAGAATTACTGAGGAGAGTTGGAGAAGAACGGAGAATGCTGCCGACGGTGAAGAACAGGAAACTGAACTGGATAGGCCTCAATCTAAGAAGAGATTGCCTTCTAGTAGAGGCAATTGAAGGTTTCGTTCCGGGAAAGAGAGAGAAGGGCATAAGAAGGTTCCAGATGCTGGATAATGTCAGCAGGCCAGTAGGAGGTTACCAAAGAATGAAGAAGAACACGGAATGACGGATAAGCATGGAGGGTTGTGCAGTCAAAATCTGCCGCAAGGCAGACAACCCAATGGTGATGTGATAAACAAAACTAAGAGTGTAGAAAAACTCATCAGTTTGTATCTTGCATTGTTAGTGCAAACTAATTGTGCTAAATTGAAATAAATTGTTTCTTGAGCGTTGTTTTGTGCATTAAATGAAAAACGAATTTAACGCTCTTTTTGATGATTCATTACAGTTGAGTACAGTGAGGTAGCGGAACATTTCGAAAACATTCTGAAACTTCCCCACCCCCGCCCCTCACTAAAAAAAAAAAAAATTAAATCACACAAATCAATATGAAAATCGATGTTGCAGCTTGTGGTACTGGTTCAAAAGCGCAAAATGTTATCCACACAACAATTTTAATAGCAGAAAAACAATTAATTGAGAGAATACGCCTTGGGACAGGGCCATCAGAAAATGACGTAAACACCGGAAAATGAGACATGTGGGAATTTAAAAACAGTTTTACTATAACTATACTGCCAGTTTGTTACAACATTTACAAAGTACTGTGCACTGTAGAAGATCAATGAGCAGATAACAGTGTCCTCAAACGATTTAAATCACATAGGCCTATAGGCTTATGGGGGTAATGTTTTTCTCCAACTGATAGGAAAAGCAGCCAGCGCCCGTGACTGGGCCTGGAATAATTGTAGGAAATAACAACGCAGCTAACTCGTATGGATCAGCGTTGTAGCGCTGCCAGCCTTAACGTACTCCAGCATCCAGTCGAATGATCCCAGTGTCACACACTCTTACTTCTCGATGCTGGTAGGTTAAGTAACTGAGCAGATGCACCAACGTGTACTAAGACTGGAACACTGTGTGTCCCTTAAACACAACACCTCAAACTGCCGAAGCCAACGAATTAATATTTATACCATGAGTAGGATTCGAACTGGCATCCTCATAGTAGAGCACTATCGCAGAGAAGTGAGTTTAGTCACTGCGTATTGGGATGGGCGGCAAAGTTAGCAATTACAATTAGTTTCATATTTATGTACCTCTTCGAAGTACTATCTTGCAAGTAGTACAACATGTTTCATAAGTCTTACGCAGGTTAACTGTAGAATATAGCACGTTGGTCTGAATTCGACCGCGACAGTGTGTATGAAATAAAAGGTACCAAGGCCGGCAAGACTAAACACCGTTAATCACTCAAAATTTATAACTCTTTTATCTCGTTAACCGTTCATGACATCGAAATTAGATGTTCGGAACATGATGGTACGCAGAGTTGAACCTAATTTTGGTGTATGTTTAATCCACTTCACTCCTATGTCAACGGATATAGTGGGGCAAGTGTTTTTCCTTTTTTTCAATATAATGGTATACTTTCTTTAAAGACAACAGAGAGTTCTTGAGAGGATGAGGGCAGTGATGTAATGTTTGTTACTGTTGACGTTGTAACTTTTCGCAAAAATATTCGAAAGGGAAGGTAGAGCTGAAAAGCAAGACGGCCACAGTCAGCTCCTGCTGTGTAAACACGTGTATTAATCGAACACAATATCACTGCACATGGGAGTAAAGGCGGTTCGTTCGGCTTATCGTGAGTTTTTATCGTGATATTTCACGGGAACATACTGAAACAGCTGACCATACATACACAACTTTCTTGATACTAATCACCGTGTGATGTGTTTTCCTTAGTCACCACGGCACTTGTTTACTTTAACGTCACCGTATGTTTCTGGTAACGGCCAAGCGAGGCCAAGTGTAGTAATGTCGTGGTCAGATAGTAAGTGTGGGTCCCGTGCCACGCTGCGTCACTGTGGGGAACCTTACGTTGTTTACTTGTTTCCATTTACGCTGCTCAGAACTTACAAAACATTTAAAACAGTTTCCTTACACAGCTAATTGTACGTCATCGGGTCTTCAGCAGTCTCCATATCCCATTTCGACAACTGACCAAGTCGTCTGTCACATATACTGCATGTGATGGTCTCGTGTGTACTTTCTATGTAGGCTCCAACCAGCCTGAGTCACAGTCAATGAGTACCATCAGAAAAGTACTTGGAGTTAAGACAGAGAGAGACATAACAACTCACAGAACCCGAAGAAATTACCTCGGTAAGGCGAAGAACTGTGTACAAAATTAATCGTATTATCTTCTGTAAATCAAAACTAACATAGTCAAACAAACGAAGAGTAGCTCATAAACTCTTCGGATCTCTGGATTTCACACATGGTTCGTCTAGAACTTTGGTCAGAAATAATGAATAACTTCTATTTTAATACACATAAGTAAATTTTTACTAGTGATATTTCACGACAATTAGTACTTATAATGCAGCTTGCAAGGAAAAGTATAGTTCTGTCAATAGCTGATGTTATAACTACAGAAGTTATAAATGTGGTCACATATGTGCAAAGAACCTAATTATGTACTGCGTGAATGTTCGCGGCATTTGGCTATAAAATGTAGCTAACGTGGTCACTTTCACCAAAAGGTTTGTGTCACTGTTACGCTACGTGGTACTGCCAAGAGGCAAACGATAACGAGTGGTCTCGTATCTTCCTGTAGCGTGCTAAGGCAATCACATTTACAGAACAGACAACTGAAATTAATCAAAACGTTCCGTTTTGTCAGTGACAACACATAGGAATGGATAACGTACACTATGTGCCCAAAAGTATCCGGACACCCCCAAAAACATACGTTTTTCATATTAGGTGCATTGTGCTGCCACCTATTGCCAGGTACTCCGTATCAACGACCTCAGTAGTCATTAGACATCGTAAGAGGGCAGAACGGGGTGCTCCGCGGAACTCACGGACTTCGAACGTGGTCAGGTGATTGGGTGTCACTTGTGTCATATGTCTGTAAGCAAGATTTCCACATTCCTAAACATCCCTAGCTCCACTGTTTCCAGTATGATGGTGAAGTGGAAATGTGAAGGGACACGTACAACCTCGTCTGGTGAATGGCAGAAAAAATGGCTCTGAGATTGGACTTAACTTCTGAGGTCATCAGTCCCCTAGAACTTAGAACTACTTAAACCTAACTAACCTAAGGACATCACACACATCCATGCCCGAGGCAGGATTCGAACCTGCGACCGTAGCGGTCGCGCGGTTCCAGACTGTAGCGCCTAGAACCTCTCGGTGAATGACAGAGCCCCCCTATAGTTCAAATGGTTCAAATGGCTCTGAGCACTATGGGACTCAACTGCTGTGGTCATAAGTCCCCTAGAACTTAGAACTACTTAAACCTAACTAACCTAAGGACAGCACACAACACCCAGCCATCACGAGGCAGAGAAAATCCCTGACCCCGCCGGGAATCGAACCCGGGAACCCGAGCGTGGGAAGCGAGAACGCTACCGCACGACCACGAGATGCGGGCCCCCGATAGTTGATGAGGGTCGTAATGTGTAATAGGCAGACATCTATCCAGACCATCACACAGGAATTCCAAACTGCATCAGGATCCACTGTAAGTACTATGACAGATTAGGCGGAAGGTGACAAGACTTGGATTTCATGGTCGAGCGGCTGCTCGTAAGCCACACATCACGCTGGTAAATACCAACCGACGCCTCGCTTGGTGTAAGGAGCGCAAAAATTGGGCGAGTGAACAATGGAAAAACGTTGTGTCGAATGACGAATCACGGTACACTATGTGGCAATCCGATGGCAGGGCTGGTGAATGCCCGGTGAACGTCATCTGCCAGCGTGTGCAGTGCCAACAGTAAAATTCGGAGGCGGTGGTGTTATGGTGTGGTCGTGTTTTTCATGGAAGGGGCTTGCACCCCTTGTTGTTTTGCGTGGCACTATCACAGCACAGGCCTACATTGATGTTTCAAGCACCTTCTTGCTTCCCACTGTTGAAGAGCAATTCGGGGATAGCGGTCACAGCTTTCAGCACGAACAACCACCTGTTCATAATGCACCGCCTGTGGCGGAGTGGTTACACGACAATAACATCTCTGTAATGGTCTAGCCTGCACAGAGTCCTGCCCTGAATCCTATAGAACACCGTTGGGATGGTTTGGAACGCCAACTTCGTGACAGGCCCCACCGACCGACATCGATACCTGGCCTCAGTGCAGTACTCCGTGAAGAATGGGCTGCCATTCCCCAAGAAACCTTCCTGCACCTGACTGTACGTATTCGTGCGAGAGTGGAAGCTGTCATCAGGGCTAACGATCGGCTAACACTATATCGAATTCCAGCATTAGTGATGTGGGGCATCATGAACTTGTAAGTTATTTTCAGCCAGGTGGCTGGATACTTTTGATCACATAGTGTATCTAGTGCGCCGGGTACACTTTTCATTCATTTGAAGCTGTTAGTAATAAACGATTCTTTTATCAGTATCGAAGAATGCAGAGGCAGATGCCTCTATGTAATGCGTTAAACAAAACAAAAAAAAAGAAAAAACTTACAGTAAATATCCAGTCGACGCGGTCTGGAATTCTGAGATGTAACTATAATCTTGATCGTAGAGACATAACTTAGCACCTACCACAAAGTTATTCAGATCAACTTTTAACTGCAGAAGATTTCGTAGCGCACATCATGTATCTTACGCCACGTGTTTGAAGAAACCAGAGCCCTTTCTCAGGCTGGCATAAGCGTTTGTAGCTATAGTCATCGTGAATAGTCATTTCATTCGTAATGTTCCTTTGTTATAGATTTGCTAGTTCCCACCTCAGATGAAATTTTGAAGGTTATACAGGGATTTTTTCTGAGTATTTTGGTATCAGTGACACAGGGTCACCGCTGTCTCGTTTCACTTTAATTCGTTTGATTTTACGCCACGTGTTTGAAGTAAACATCGGTCCTTCCTGACAGAGGTACAAGCGTTCGTAGCTACAGTCACCGTCAATATAGTTGTTTCACTTGTAATACTGTGTTGTTGTAGAAAGTAGTGAACTTTTATCACTCCGGTGATATACAGGGTGGACCTGAATACCGAAAAGACTTTCGTATTGTTCAAGGATATTTTCTGGCTATTTTGGTACCAGGGATCCAAGATCGCCAGCCGCTCGTTGCGGTATAATTATATTTCGTTTGATTTCTTACCTCAGTTTGTATCTGTAGTGCGATGAAAATATTTGCGAAATGCTGGAGGTGTCTATTGCAAGCTCTGTGCGTCTCGTTTGGAAACTAACTTGTTCCGTTCGTTCATTGCAGTGTTAGTTAGCTACACGTTAACAGTGATACACAACTTTATTAGCAGATTGCGTGATGAATGGTGTTCAGATATGCTCCTCATGCATCGTTCGCTGAATGCAGTGGAGTAGTGGGACAACGACGCGATTCTGAGTTGTTCCCCGCAGTCACAGGAACCGTATCACCGTATTTTGATTGTAGAATGACATTGCGTTTTGTTTTGTACGTTTTGGAGATTGCACGTTACAGACAGTTCACCGTTTATCAACAGGTTTTTCAGGGACAGCTAGCAATCAGAATTTTTTGTTAACTTGTTTAAATTATTCAGTCCTGAAATATGGTTGGAGATGTATCATCTTTCAAAAATGGCACTGGACAAGCATTTAACATAAATACAGGTAGATCTTTAAGTAGTTGTATTCTGTTTTGGCATGTTACGTAGCTTCTCTGTTCGTTTGAAATGGCTGTCCTTTTTTGTGGTCCATTCACTGTCACCCATTGCTGCGGCTAACTGGCTCCATTTATCCACTGTTTCTCAGATTTGTAAAGAACACATATATCACATTATTTATCTGAAATTAACGTCAGAAATGCATTGAAAATGAGCCGGAAGAACACAGTCGTTTCAGATGAGTATCACGTGCCAAGGCAGAATACAGATTCTTTAAGATATTTGTGTATTTATCTTAACCGTTTTTGTATTGCCATTTTTTCATGATGAGGTGGTCATACACTGCGACGTGTTGCAAGATAAAATAATTTGAAAGGTAAAGAAAAATAGAGTTATAGGGGTGGCTTCCAAAAAGCTGTTTATAAATTTTTAACAGTCACATATGGATTTAAATTGTCTTGCACTGTTGAGGAGGCATTTTATCAGAAACTAAGGAAATTAAGATAACAAACAGAACAAATCCCAGTTAAATGATTAATACGTATCGAATCACCGGGTACCACTAGTCACTTGTAGCGAAATGAGTTGTGAAATGATTTTGCCTAGGAGCAGATAATTACAACATCCGAAAATTTAACTTGTCGGAACATGGATCGGCAGCCAGTACGAACTGCTTAAATGATGCCACTTTCCGCTTATAGCACTGCAAATTGCGTGTTGCCAAAACTTTCTGGCGCACTACGTTTCTGGAGAGCTGAGTGGCGTTGGTGAATTTGTGTAATTTTTTTAGTTAATTTTAAACCGAGGGCAACCACAACTAAAATACTTATACATAGGTTACAAAAACTTCGAGCAGAAAAATATAGATGTTAAAATGAATAACACTGATGAACACATAGCTGATTAACGAGCTTTCACCAGTTTTACTGATTTTAAAATCTATATTTTGCTTCTTGAAGTAGCCGAAAATTTGGTTTTTCTTTTAAATGGCGTCTTTGAGTGTACGCTACGAATTAGTAAATTTAACAACACAATTGGCTGAATGTCATCGATCGAGAGTAGATATAGTTTGTAACGGGCCGGAAAGTGTCGGCCACGGAAAACCCCGTCAGCCGATGGCCGAACCACACGAGAAAATGCTACAGGACTCGGCTGCGTCGCTGATGCTTCATTAAAGTGCACTGGTAAAGAAAAATAAATGTTTGTTTTAAATACTTCATATGTTGTGAGATCGTAAAAGAGTCAATGTATGGTCATCTGCCCAGTTATTTACAGCTTTTAACGCTTTACTTTTAATTACAACAGAAATTTTAGTAATTTAATATGTGTGATTTACTGTCGCGAATACAAAAGAATTAAATGAGTCAAAAAACTTGAATGTCAATAGTTAATAATTACAGTATACAACAAGAGATAATCTGTGTTGGAAAACTTTAAACTTTTGTTAGAAAAAGGATTGTCAAATCATTAATGAATATCTCTGCACGTGTGATTTATCTAAACTCAGATGAGTAGTGAAATGAATTGCCCTAGATGCAAGTAATTTCAGCCAAACATCGGAAGTAAATAATTTAGTTTACACATACATATCTCTTGACTTGTACGAATATATTGGCGAAGTCTCCATTCAGTAATATACTCGTATTTCTAGCACGATGTCTGCATTTTTTGTTTGGTTTCTGTATCCGGTTTTTGTAGAACCACTATGGACCCCACCGCCACAGCAATATGCTGCATGCATCTAATTGTTGGCACTCGTAAATAATGCGCTAGTTGTAACCTGCTAAAGATGTGCACTAAGTGCCTGAAGTCGGTTAAGGAAGTAAAATGTCTTTTATGCAACTGGTTGCTGGTAATTTCGATATTCAGTGTTTTCGGAAATTTCCATTACAAACTTTCGGGACTTTAATAGGAACCCATATCCGGAAACGTACCGTTTGGGTTATACAACAGTTTCAGCTCAGATGTGTAACGCGTCCACGTTAACTTCTGAGGTCATCAGTCCCCTAGAACTTAGAACTACTTAAACCTAACTAACCTAAAGACATCACACACACCCATGCCCCAGGCAGGATTCGAACCTGCGACCGTAGCGTGCTGAGGGAAAGAAAGAAGTCTCGACGCTGCTTGTCGTGGTATGCAATGGGGGTACTACGTCAGACAATGACTTGATGACACCTATCGTCTGCGATGCTAAGAGACTCCTGTAGAGAAAGAGGAAGATCTGCTGGCAGTAGAAATTTAAGAGATGGATGGTGGGATGGAGTGTATGTACCAAAACATGCTCCGTCTATACAATGTCCACAACAACGTTGATGGGCGCCACGGCGAGCGTAATGCATCAGTACTGTTCAGCACGTAAAGTGTGCTGGGTTCTTTTTTGTTTTAGACTAATGTAAACATGTAATGTTTAAGTGTTAATACAAACAAATGTGCTTAACTGAGAAATGGATGTTTCGTCATGTTTCCTTTCGAATTGTTATCTAATAAATCTAATAACTGTACAGCGCCACAGTTCCTCAGACAGAAGTGGATAAATTAAACATCTGAACCGAAACCATCGTAGAACAGAAACGCTATGTTTTTGGAGATGGGTTTCCATCCAAAATATTATGTACTCACTCCCCTCGGCAAGTCCTAGAAGTCCGTAACGGAAGTTCCGAACCCCAGCAACCAGTTGCATAACAGAAATTTTATTTCCTCAACCTTCTTCAGAATGTTGTAACTAGCGCATTAGTTGCGAGTATTAACAATAACATCTATGCAGTACATTAATGTAGTCGTGTGGATCACAGTACCTGCACAAAAATGGTATAAAGAAGCCAAACAACAAGTGCAGCCATCATGCCAGAACTATATTATTGATTGTAGACTTCGTCAATATTTTCGTAAAAGTGCCGAGATACGAATGTAGAATCTGGATTATTTACTTCCCACCTCCGGTTGTAATTATCTGCGTCTAGGCAAAATCATTTCACAACTCATTTAAGTTTATTATAAATCACTCCGTCAGAGTTATTCATTAAGTTTCACAATCCTTCTCGTAACAAAATTTTCTGTGTCGTATATTGTAAATATTAAGTCTTCAGATTCAAGTTGTTTTTGTACCCTTTACAGCAAATCACACAGAGTAAATTGCGAAACCTTCCACCGCAATCAAAGGCAAAACATTAAAAATTGGGACTAGCTCGGCATATAGACATAGACTAACTCATTTATGATATCACGTCATACGACACAGTTAAAATAAACATGTATTTTTCTTTTTTCAGTGCTATGTAATGAAATATCAGTGACGCAGACGAATCCGGTGCCATTTTTACCTGTGATCCGGCCCTCGGCTGGCGGGTTTTCCGCGACCGGCGCCATTAGGCCCGTTACAAACGATGTCTCCTCTGCTCTCGATCGGTGATATCACACAGTAAATGCAGACGCAACTGTGTAAATAAATTTACTACTTTGAAGCTAACACAGCAAAACAATCACTTAAGGAAAATATGGATTACGAAACTTTCAAGTAAATTTACTACTTTGAAGCTAACACAGCAAAACAATCACTTAAGGAAAATATGGATTACGAAACTTTCAAGTAGTAAAATACAGATGTTAAGACGAATAAAAGTGATGAACATATATCTGAATGAAAGCTCCTTAACCACCTGCACGTAGATCAGTTTTATTCAGTTACTACCTGTATTTTACTGCTTGAAAGTTTTGTAGACTTTGTGTAAGTGTGGTTTCCCTTCCTTTAAAATTAACGTTAAAAAAATAACACAAATTCACCCAACGCCAGTCAGCTCTCCAGGAAAGTGGTGCGACAGAAAGCTCTGGCACAATCCAAGCTTCATAGCTGCTAGAGGGAAGTGACATCATTTAAACAGCTAATAACGGCAGCGAACCCCTATTACAGCAAGTTAACTTGTTGGATGGTGTTGAGTCATATTTTCTGACTGTTTTGCTACGAGTGACCAGTGGTATCCGGTGAGTCGGAACACTGCAATAATTTAACTGTGATTTATTCGGTTTGTTCCGCCAATTATCTATGTTTCTGCTAAAAATCTCTCTCAACAGTGAAAAACAATTTAAACCCGTACTGACAGTAATTCGACAGCAACTGTTTGTTAAAATTTATGAACAGGTATTTAGAAGCCGCCGCCAGAAATACTCTTTTTTCTTTACTTTGTTAAATTATTTAATGCGGCACGTCTCGCGGTATAACCACAATCTCCGAAGTCCCTGTACAAAATACTATAACTTGAGTAAGGTAAAATCCATTAATAATTAATTGAAATATCTTTGGAGCAACAAAGGCAGAGAATCTCTACATATTTCCACAGCTAAAATGAATTGAATACGGGGAAAAGATCAACAATAAGGAGTTTTCTCCTCCATTTACCTTAATACTGCGAGAGCCTATGAAGGCTCTTTAAGGGGGGAACATACTCGAAATTTCAACACTTTAAAAAATCTCATAAGTCCAAAGTTTCCACGAAGTGTAACTAAATTTCGCACAGTTGTTAAGAAATGTTATATACATAGACACTTATTTTGATGTTTGTTGACTTGATACGTTTCTATTTACAAAGAACTGAAATTTTTTCAACAGGGTGAGTTCATATGCTCCCTTTTTAAAACATCTATCAGTACGAAATTAATGCGTTTTTGTACAAAGTTGGATATGCCATTATCACAGATTATGGTGGAACAGAATTTTTATATCTTCTTTGTTGGATTTTTACAGCTCTCCAGATAGCTGTGAAATAAAAAATGCAGCCAATTCTAGGACTTTTCTCTTACATAAATGCCTCAGTACTGTATGAAATAAAAATTCCTTCCACAGAATATTTCACCATACTATAGACTAGTTGGTTGCCAAATTTAAGTACCCCAGAGTCAGTGATTTGTGAGGAAAAGGTACACGAAGTTTCCAACATGGAACTCACGTGAAACCTCAAAGATTTGACACCATGTGTATAAAATCTTGTTTCTGTGAGTGAGCTACTGCAAACCATACGCACACTCCTCTTCGTCCTCAAGCAGTCTTTCCTTTGCTTGTCTTATTTTGTTAATCTAATTTTCAACCTAAGCAGCAATACTGTTATCTGTCTCCTGTTGTCGATTTCTTTCGATACTGACAATGTGAAAGCGCTCGGATGAAATCCTAGCCTCTGTAGAGTTCGAAGTCTGGCAAAATTGTTAAGTGCAGTAATTACACTGTGCGTGCTGTAGATTCCACACACAGCTTTCGTAACCTTTGCAATCACTTGTAAACACCATAAACCAAGGGATACAAAATTAGTGGCAGTGATGTTGTTCCACGGTGTTCTTGATGTACTACACAAATATTCCCTGCGTGATGACGGCATAAATCTAGAAGAAAACTCGGCAGGAATAAATAACTTGAGAACGTATAGAACAAGAAAGGAGCATGGTCCCATGCAAGCTTTCGCTAGTTATTATTTTTATCACGCATAAGAGTCGAATTGGAACGTCATATTCAAGAATTGAAACTTCTCTACCGTGTAGAAAGTGAAGAGCCAATAAAATTTTTTTGACAAGTTTGGTCGCTTTCAAGTACGTTTCTCCACTTCACTACCATGTAGAGAGTAAAGAGCCAAAAAAATTTTTTTGAAAAGTTTGGTCGCTTTCAAGTACGTTCATCCTTAATAATGAGTGAAGGGAGTACGACACAGTTATTATTATTATCATTATTGTTATTATTGTGGACTTCGAAAAAAAGGATTAACTAGGGACCACTTAGAACCAACGTAGGGAATACGGGGCAAAGATTTGCAGTCAATTGTCACTACATTCCAGCAAATTAAAAGCGTATAACAATACAATTTCTTAAGCAATGAAATTTTGTCGGTGTAATTGGGTCACCCCGGTAATTTTCTTTTTTTATGGGCCTCGAGTCCTGCCAGCGGTCGGTGCGCGGCCGCTGTGGCGTCGGCGTCGGCGTCTTACCTGAGGGCGGCGCAGGCGACCATGGCAGCGCGTCGCGTGTCGGGCCGAGCTGCGTCGACGCTACTGGCTGGCGGCGCCCTGCGCCCTCACGCGCTGCCCTACGCCCCCTCCCCCCCCCCAACCCCTCGCCCCCCTCCCGTACCATTCGCACAGCGACGCCGACGCCGACGCCGAGCGCCGCTGCCACCCCACTGCGTCCCGCCGCTGCCAGGCAAACGCAGCGCGGCTGGCCATTGTTAAAGCCACGTTCCGGACGGCAACTCGGCGCCACGGCCGCCTGCCTGATTCTCTGCTCCTGCGCTTCTTGTGCGCCGTCCGTATTCTCCGCCGGCTACTTTGGAAGTCTCGCCAAGTCTTAACTGCCGCTTCCGACTGAACGCCGCTCGACACCCAACCATTACTATGTGGCGATTGTCCAGTGAGAATAGACACGCCTGTAACTTGCTGAGACTACAGGGTGTGTTAAGGAAATTACTTCCTGTTATTACGTCCGCCATCTTTCTCACCACAGCTGGTACTGATTCTATGTTATTAAAAACTCTACATCTACATACACCCATGCAAACCATTTTCAAGTGTATGACAGAGCGTACTTAACATTGTACCATATGATAACTACACCGTGCGGTTCTAGGCGCTACAGTCTGCAACCGAGCGACCGCTACGGTCGCGGATTCGAATCCTGCCTCGGGCATGGATGTGTGTGATGACCTTAGGTTAGTTAGGTTTAATTAGTTCTAAGTTCTAGGTGACTGATGACCTCAGAAGTCAAGTCGCATAGTGCTCAGAACCATTTGAACCATTGTTTTGTTAACTACACTACTGGCCATTAAAATTGCTACACCACGAATATGACGTGCTACAGACGCGAAATTCAACCGACAGGAAGAAGATGCTGCGATAAGCAAATGACTAGCTTTTCAGAGCATTCACACAAGGTTGGCGCCGGTGGCGACACCTACAACGATCTGACATGAGGAAAGTTTCCAACCGATTTCTCACACACAAACAGCAGTTGACCGGCGTTGCCTGGTGAAACGTTGTTGTGATGCCTCGTGTAATGAGGATAAATGCGTACCATCACGTTTCCGACTTTGATAAATGTCGGATCGTAGCCTATCGCGATTGCGGTTTATCGTATCGCGACATTGCTGCCCGCGTTGGTCGAGATCCAATGACTGTTAGCAGAATATGGAATCGGTGGGTTCAGGAGGGTAATACGGAACGCCGTGCTGGATCCCAACGGCCTCGTATCACTAGCAGTCGAGATGAAAGGCATCTCATCCGCATGGCTCTAGAGGATCGTGCAGCCACGTCTCGATCCCTGGGCCAACAGATGGGGACGTTTGCAAGACAATAACCACCTGCACGAACAGTTCGACGACGTTTGCAGCAGCATGGACTATCAGCTCGGGGACCACGGCTGCGGTTACCCTTGACGCTGTATCACAGACAGGAGAGCCTGCGAAGGTGTACTCAACGACGAACCTGGGTGGACGAATGGTGGCCGAGCGGTTCTAGGCGCTACAGTCTCGAGCTACGTGACCGCTACGGTCGCAGGTTCGAATCCTGCCTCGGGCATGGATGTGTGTGATGTCCTTAGGTTAGTTAGGTTTAAGTACTTCTAAGTTCTAGGGGCCGTTCCTCACAAGCGACTTCTAATCAAGCTGCGGGCCTATGGGGTATCGTCTCACTTGTGCGACTGGATACGTGATTTGCTGTCAGGAAGGTCGCTGTTCGTAGTAATAGACGGCAAATCATCTAGTAAAACTGAAGTGATATCAGGTGTTCCCCAGGGAAGCGTTCTGGGACCTCTGCTGTTCCTGATCTATATAAATGACTTGGGTGACAATCTGAGCAGTTCTCTTAGGTTGTTCGCAGATGATGCTGTAATTTACCGTCTAGTAATGTTATCCGAAGACCAGTATCAGTTGCAAAGCGATTTAGAAAAGATTGCTGTATGGTGTGGCAGGTGGCAGTTGACGCTAAATAACGTAAAGTGTGAGGTGATCCACATGAGTTCCAAAAGAAGTCCGTTGGAATTCGAGTAGTCGATAAATAGTACAATTCTCAAGGCTGTCAATTCAACTAAGTACCTGGGTGTTAAAATTACGAACAACTTCAGTTGCCGGCCGCGGTGGTCTCGCGGTTGTAGGCGCGCAGTCCGGAACCGTGCGACTGCTACGGTCGCAGGTTCGAATCCTGCCTCGGGCATGGATGTGTGTGATGTCCTTAGGTTAGTTAGGTTTAAGTAGTTCTAAGTTCTAGGGGACTGATAACCACAGCAGTTGAGTCCCATAGTGCTCAGAGCCATTTGAACCATTTGAACAACTTCAGTTGGAAAGACCACATAGATAATATTGTGGGGAAGGCGAGCCAAAGGTTGCGTTACATTGGCAGGACACTTATAACATGCAACAAGTCCACTAAAGAGACAGCTTACACTACACTCGTTCGTCCTCTGTTAGAATATTGCTGAGCGGTGTGGGATCCTTACCGGGTGGGATTGACGGAGGACATCGAAAGGGTTCAAAAAAGAGCAGCTCGTTTTGTATTATCACGTAATAGGGGAGAGAGTGTGGCAGACATGATACGCGAGTTGGGATAGAAGTCATTAAAGCAAAGACGTTTTTCGTCGCGGCGAGATCTATTTACGAAATTTCAGTCACCAACTTTCTCTTACGAATGCGAAAATATTTTGTTGAGCCCACCCTACATAGGTAGGAATGATCATCAAAATAAAATAAGAGAAATCAGAGCTCGAACAGAAAGGTTTAGGTGTTCATTTTTCCCGCGCGCTGTTCGGGATTGGAATGGTAGAGAGACAGTATGATTGTGGTTCGATGAACCCTCTGCCAAGCACTTAAATGTGAATTGCAGAGTAATCATGTAGATGTAGATGTAGACTGATGACCACAGCAGTTAAGTCCCATAGTGCTCAGAGCCATTTTTTTTTTTTTTTTTTTTTTGCAGGAATGGCAATACGTCATTTTTTCGGATGAATCCAGGTTCTGTTTACAGCTTCATGATGGTCGCATCCGTGTTTTGTGACATCGCGGTGAACGCACATTGGAGCGTGTATTCGTCATCGCCATACTGGCGTATCACCCGGCGTGATGGTATGGGGTGCCATTGGTTACACGTCTCGGTCACCTCTTGTTCGCATTGACGGCACTTCGAACAGTGGACGTTACATTTCAGATGTGTTACGACACGTGGTTCTACCCTTCATTCGATCCCTGCGAAACCCTACATTTGAGCAGGATAATGCACGACCGCATGTTACAGGTCCTGTACGGGCCTTTTGGATGCAGAAAATGTTCGACTGCTGCCCTGGACAGCACATTCTCCAGATCTATCACCAATTGAAAACGTCTGGTCAATGGTTGCCGAGCAACTGGTTCGTCACAATACGCCAGTCACTACTCTTGATGAACTGTGTTATCGTGTTGAAGCTGCATGGGCAGCTGTACCTTTACACGCCATCCAAGCTCTGTTTGACTCAATGCCCAGGCGTATCAAGACCGTTATTACGGCCAGAGGTAGTTGTTCTGGGTACTGATTTCTCAGGATCTATGCACCCAAATTGCGTGAAAATGTAATCACATGTCAGTTCTAGTATAATATATTTGTCCAATGAATACCCTTTTATCATCGGCATTTCTTCTTGGTGTAGCAATTTTAATGGCCAGTAGTGTAGTTAAATGTTCCGTACATCATTTGAACGACTCTTTGATTGAAATGATGTGGGGCGAGTCAGTTTATAGGAAATGTATAGGCTGTTGTTAACATTAATGAACACATTATTATGTTAGTCCTACTAATGCAACTACTGTTTTTGTGTACTGGCTACAAGTTTTTAATTAGAAATTTGTCAATGCAATACAATGATTTGTCCAGGAGAAATTATTTTAAGTTACAGCTAAAACCACCTTCGCTCCCTGTCAGACATGTATGTTGTTGGCCGGCCGCGGTGGTCTCGCGGTTCTAGGCGCGCAGTCCGGAACCGTGCGACTGCTACGGTCGCAGGTTCGAATCCTGCCTCGGGCATGGATGTGTGTGATGTCCTTAGGTTAGTTAGGTTTAAGTAGTTCGAAGTTCTAGGGGACTAATGACCACAGCAGTTGAGTCCCATAGTGCTCAGAGCCATTTTTTTGTATGTTATTGGACAAATGATCAGAAATTCTTGTTGGTGTACATTGAACATTTGTAACAATGTAATATATTGTAGTTTCATACCTATTGTGTATTTATACAGCTCTTTGTAATCATAGAACGTATTATTTATTTTCATTCCATTGTTTGTGCATAAGCTGATCATAATCTCACCGTTGCCATTTAGAAATTCTTCGTTAATGCCTTGTTTCATGAACACTTTGTAAATGATAATGGTGGGACTGTTATCAACTTATGCTCAGGCAATAAACTGAGAGTAAATAATATCTTCTATGACTACAAGCAGCGGTATAAATACACTTTTCAGAATACATGTGGTCATAAATATACAGTACATTGCATTGTTGCAAACAGGAGCGTCCATCCTCAATCACTGCTAGGTGTTAGGACTTTAAATTCTTCCGAAATAGGGAATGGCCACAGCCTACTCATGGCGAACATCAGATTAGATATAGGAATTAACAAGACTGCTAATGAAGCAATGTGAAAAAAAAGATAAATTTAGCATAGGGTCATCCGGGAATGAACCTACAAGACTTTTATATCAGAAACGATTAGCAGAGCGTAACGTACATCAGGCTTGCGAGGAAACCAAAGAAAGTATTGAAGTAGTAACTCAAGAAGCACTAGGTACACGCACTACAAGGGAGGACAGGAAAACAAATAGAGCACAATGATTCTGCAAAGAGACGTAAGAAATGTGTAAAAAAAAAGAGGTCTGCCTATCTGAAATAAAAAAACACTCAAAACACAAGAGTGTTATCAAGATTTCAAGAAATCGTAATGAGACAAAATCATTATTGAATCGTTTTAATCAAGAAACACTGGGAAAACTTTTTGTAAAATGTTGGAACATGAATTCTATCAGTTGCAGAAACAAATTTCAGGAATGATAAGACAGCAGAGGAAATAATTATATTGGAATTTTGAAAGTGAGCGACATAAATGAGGAATCATGGATCAAATATTGAAAAGGTAAAAATATCACCAGAAAAGGAAGAGAGAACAGAGATCAGTATACAAACAAATGTTGATGTAACTGTTTTACATGCAGAGGTGGAAGATGTAAGTCTTAAAAATGGAAGTCTCCTGGCAAAGGCAGGATTCCCAATGGTTTACTGATGTATGGAGGATATCAACTAACTGAGCAATTAACCAAGTTCGTTAACGATGTTATAACTGCTAATAAAAGTCCAAACGAGAGAACTAGCTATTACAACCCGCATGTACAAAAAAGGAGATAAGAAAAACTCATCGAACTACAAAGGGATAAATTTACTAAATTTGGTTCTTAAACTCATAACAAAAATAATAGGTGATATATTAAAAAGCATTAGACCATTGCAGAAAAGCAGTAGGGTTTCAGATACGGTATTTCATGTACAGTTGCAGTATTCATTCTCAGACAGGTTTTAGAAAAGTGCAGTGAATACAACAGACCAGCTTACGTTTGTTTTATTGAGTTACAGAAAGCTTTCGATTGGATTCAGTTAACAGAAGTTTTAAACATGTTCTACTATAGGAGGGTTCCTTCCAACTTAATACAAACAATTGAAGACATTTGTTCCAACAACTACATCCATGCAAAAATTACTTCCAGGTTAACTAGCTGCAAAGCAGTTAACAGTGGTATTAGGCGTGGTGATTCTTTCATCCCGCTACTTTTTAATATAGTCACGGACGAGGTGATTAAGAACATATTGACTGGTAGTAGTTATAGAATGGGGGACTAAGAAATAAAAATCGTTTCTTATCCTGACGATGCAGTTTTACTGTCAAACAGTGAAGATAACCGACAAAAACTTTTACCTGTATTTAACGTGGCAGCCAAAAACCTAAGTATGGTCATATCCACTCAAAAAGCCAAATGTATGACCACATCTGTGCAAACAATTAGATGCAAACTGGGAGTGGATTGAAAAATTATTCAACAACAACATTTAAATATCCTGCTAGTGAACTATCCAGCAGTGAAAATGTCCAAGAGTAAGTTAGAGAAATAGTAGCAAAAGCAAACAAATTGGCAGGATGTTTAAATGATAATGTTTGGAAAAAGAAGCGTTTAGGAAACGGTGCACAGGCAAGAATATACAAAACAGTAGTGAGATCACCTATGACATACGCCGCTGATACAAGACTAAAAATATAAAAAACAGAAAGGCTTTTGGAAACCACAGAAATGAAGATCGTGGAAGGATTACAGGGAATGCGTTGAGGGACAGGATATAAAATGGTCTCTATTAATGAGTTGATACGTAAAAGAAAACATAAATGCAACTAAAACGTAGACAAGATGAAATGAAGATAGTGAAAATGGTAACAAATTAAGTCACCAGCTGATAAAAGACATACTGGCCATCCAAGGAAAAGATGGAGCAATAACCTCAGGAGAGACTGAGGTGTGCTGAAGGAAGAAAGGAAGGAAGAAAGAAAGAAAGAAAAAAGAAAAAGAAGAGGACGAAACTGAAGTCCTTCCTGAGCCACTGACAGCTTTAACAATGGGTTATAAAGACCATTTTTCCACCTAGTGTTGTAGGTATGCCTATAATTGTTCTTCTCATATTGTGATGGATCATTAATGAGGATCCTACCCTTTCCAGTCCCTTATTGAGGGCGTGAAGAACGACTGGTCCATGGCTCCGTGTACACTGTAATAAGTCTGAGCTTACCATCGCTGTCTCTAGAGGAGCCGAAGTATTTCAAAAGTAGCGCGACACCCTTATGCAATGTGGAATCGACTCTAGACGTTACAAGAGGCAGACCCACCAGTTAAACGAGGCGGGGAATATTGCTTTAGCAGTAGAGATGCAGTAACAGCAAAGTGGATTGGTCGGGAAAGCTCAGTGACTTCAAACGTGGTCATTCGATGTCACCCCAGCAACAAATCGATCAGGCACAATTCAACCCTTCCCTAACTGACCAAGTCAATTGTTGGTGATGTGACTGTGAAGCTGAAACTCAAAGGAACAAAATCAAGCTAAACCAAGTCGAGGCAGATCTAAAGTGCCGACGATTAGGGACTTTCGTCATTGTGGAGGGTGGCTGCAAAATATCACATGAAATCAGCGACACGAATCATTCCTGAGTTCCGTAGTGCCACCAGCAGTCCAGATGGCTCAACGA
The DNA here is from genome assembly GCF_023898315.1 of Schistocerca nitens. Lineage (NCBI taxonomy): Eukaryota > Metazoa > Arthropoda > Insecta > Orthoptera > Acrididae > Schistocerca > Schistocerca nitens. The sequence goes on from NC_064618.1 coordinate 257,717,027, forward strand.
CTGATCATGGAGCGTTAGAAAGAGCAGCTCATCATAAGCCACACATTTCCGTAGTTAAATCTAAGTGAGGCTTGAGATTATGTTAAGAGCGACCGCAAAGAGGTGGAATGGTAGAGCAGTTCCAGCAGTGAAGTACGTAGGAGATACTGTTACAGCATGGGATAGTTCTGTTGTTAGGATTTGGTCCCCTTATTCAGCTGAAGGAGACGCTAATTCAGAGGTATGTTAACATATTTTACAGTATTTTGTTCTGCGTACAGTAGAGGAATAGTTCTGAGACTCACAAATCACCATCTGAGAGGCAATTGTTTGTAGGCAATAAAATTCCTGAAATGGACTGGCCAGCCTAGAGTCCCGACCTAAGGCGATTGGAAGACATCTGGGACGAATCAGAACATCGACTTCGCTTCAGACCCCAGGAAGGATTGGTTGCCATTCCCCCATAGATATTCTTAGACCTCATTCAAAATGTCCCCAGCAAAGCTGAAGTCACTGAAGACGAAAGGTTGTCACACACCCAACATTAACATTTATTAATAGGTGTCCAGACAGTTTTGATCAGATAGCGCATGTTCCTAGTTTCGTCATTTAATAACTATTCTTGAAACATTGCAGCAGGCTTTCATGGGATACTTTGCATCTTTCTTCAAACGTCTCGCACTTAAGATTTTCCAGTATTTTCGTGACACTCTCCCGTGACCTGTTCATTACGTCCATTTTCGATGACGAAGTACGGTTGTCATAAAAGACGTCGGTTTACGTAGGTATGACATGTACTCATATCATCACGTAAAAATTGTGGGTCATAGGGAAATAAGGGAGCTAAAATGCTCTAACAGAAATCCTAAATTTATGAGAATCGTATCCACCTGTGCTAACTGAATTTTACTCGCGAAACTAAATCGATGGTGAAGATTGCACCGGAAAGTTAGTTACAGAACGAGAACCTCAAGAGGTCACATTAAAGATGAATGATCAGTTAATATGAAGAAAGGCACCTATCATATTGGATAATTTTCGGACGCCACTTCACTGCGAAATTTGCACCACTTGTATGAGCCGAGGTGAGGTCGCCGGCAGTGATGGACTCTGTCATCGCGCTGCCCATCTGCTCTCCTGCGTCATTCACTCTTTATGATAAGGTCGCCTGAAGACTCTGAAGAGCATGACTCCTCAGAAGGACGTAACCGGAATGCCTAAGGCCAAATGCAAAGAAACATTTGCTCTCCACTCCTTCGTGCAGTGAACCCGCGTCAGAATTGTAGGTTAAGCCAATCTGAAGCCATGTCTCTTATTCTCCTAATCAGAATCTGCTATCAAATTTACAGTTCGGCTTTAAAGTGGTTTAACAACTGAAAATGTCATATTCTCTCAAGGTCTCGAACGCTAAGCATATATTTTGATTTAACTAAGGCGTTTGATTGTGTTGACCATAAAATACTGCTCCAGAAGTTGGACCATTATGGAATACGGGGAGTAGCTCACAATTGGTTCATCTCTTACTTCAACAACAGACAGCAAAAGGTCATTATTCACAGTGTTGAGAATGGCTGTGATGTGGGGGACTGACTGGCGCACGGTCAAATGGGGGCTGTAGCCCAGGGATCAGTGTTGGGCCACTCCTGTTCCTTCTTTATGTACATATTACAGGTGAAACGTCCCCTTTAAACAATTATACAAGACTGTGCTTATACTGACACACAAAATTTTTTAGCGCAACGCAATCTCACTTTCAAAAATCCCTACAAAAGAATGGCCCTGACTAACATTAACCTATACGTTTCACAAATCACTTACCTCACAAAAATCTTGGTTACTCGAACTACTGCAAAACAGCGAGCGCCACTACTGCCAGCTAAATAAAAGATTCAAACTACGGAAGGCACTAACTACTGATAGGCATAGTTAGGAAATGAAAGATTTTAGTAGAGAACAAACAATGTATTTACCTTAATAGTGTTGAAAAATCATTATATACATAACCGATCATGACATCCAGTCTTACAAATTTCCAAACTCCGCCATCTCTCTCACCACATCCACCACTGCTGGTGGCTCACCTCCAACTGCGCAACGCTACGCGCTGTTAACATCCAGCTGCCGCTGCCCAACACTACAATGGCAGACAACAATGCAAACTAGCCACAGACTGCACACAGCACAGCCAGTGATTTTCATACAGAGGTGGCGTTACCAATAAAAAAACCTAAACAGCCTACTTACATAGCCCCCATGTTCCCCACAAAAAATTTTACAAATTGTTTTGGACAGTGGCCAATAATGATTTGATAAAATTTTTTTATAATTACAATAACAAAGATATCAATTGCACACACTTATTGATACAATGTTGGTCAAAAGTTTCTCACAGTCCATAAAGACAGTCCTAATCGTTCATCACAGTAAAATAGCAGTGTTTTTCTCAAAGTCTGAGCAGTAAAAGAAAATGCACACAGAAGTAGTGGATTTCCATGCAGTCTTGAAGAAGTAGTGTTGTCCTTCCAACGAAAAGACAGTGCTGACTCTTGACATGCAGACAGGTAATGGGCCACAACAGAGCAAACCCACAGCAGAGTCAGTCGAAGTTTTGAAGAATATTGGTAGGTAGGTCATCACAGAGTAGACCCACTGTAGTCCTGGTAGATATTACAGTATTGGTGGGCCACCAGAGGCGCAGACCCACTGCAGTCCTTGTAGAAATAATGGTACTGGTGAGTCAGCAAAGACGCAGACCCACTGTAGTCCTTGTAGAAATAATGGTATTGGTGGGTCATCAAAGGTGCAGACCCACTGTAGTCCTTGTAGAGACGGCCAGCAGCCATCTGTTGCAAATGTGCAGGTGCACACTCACCATCGAAGAGTCTTGCGGACAATATAGCAAGTCCATAAACCACCACTTGTGCACTCACAAAGTTTTTTAATTGTCCTTATAACCAGCAATGCTGTTATCCAGTCCCTTGCTGAATTATTAACACACGTGCAAACACTAACAGTCCCTACTTCTCACATATTGTCCATATACTATGACCAACAGAAACGTGTGCAGTGAAATGGAACTTACAAGTTACTTAATTTGATGACCTGGTGTCAATTACAATTTTATAACATAAGAATACAATTACAAAGGTACAAAATACATCATTAAAGAATATAACAATACAGAGAACATTTGTAGTACAGGCTTTACAAAAGAATCGAAATAACATATACGTGAGTGTTACAGGAATTATGACATGAGTACATACATGAAAGATCAGAATAACTTTCGAAACATCAACTTCACACGTGTGCATTAAAACAAAACAGAATAAATAATGTCTAAGCATATTTACAAGGTAAATAACATATTATTAATGCCAATTATATTTGAGGATAACAGTATTCCTCATCATAGTGAATGTAGCTTAGTATTAGAAAAATTCTACAACATAAGTCTTATCAGATAAACATATAAATACAGGAAAAACATAAATACACAAGGGTACACAAACATATAGCGGAATAACATTAAAGGAAAGGACAGGATTCGTTTGACTGCAGTATTTTGCAAACAAAACTTTCTTTACATCTTGGAGATCTCCCTTCATTCATCATTATTCCCAAAAAGTCCTCTCTGTAACTGCTTTCTGTACTTTTTTCATATAACTTCTCAATGCATTTCTTCCAATTCATCGCAACTCATTCTCTTATATAGTCTACCCCCTCTTAAGCTAATTTAAATCTACTGATCTCAGATGCTAAACTAAGGGACGAAGCAATGCAGCAGCACATAACATATTAACACAAACAGCAATGACAAAAAATACAAATGGGCAAAGAAATTGCAATATTACAACTAATATAAGGCACTGTGCAGCAAACAAGAAAAATAAATCAGTAGTAAAACTAGCTTAAAAGAGTAATACAAAGTTAAATTCAGTAACACTATGCCTGGCAAGCAGCAGAAGCAAATGCAATGAATTATATCTAAACATGACAAAGCTCAAGAAGAAAAATATTACAGTAAAGACAACAATGCAGATAAGGGAAATGTCCATTCACATCTTAATATCTATGTCATTAAAGTGGTGCACCACAACTTACTCTACCATAAAAATTACAAGTACTTGAAAAAACCAAGTACTTGAAAAGTAAATTATATATGCAGTTACTGTTATTAGTCCCTTCTTATTGTTCTTTCCATTCCAAGAGCTCCTTTTTCGAAGAATGTGGATCATAAAATAATTATTTAATAGATCTGTTGACAGAAAGTGTTCACATTAGCAAATGCATTTAAGTTTATTTTATAAAACCAATGCTGCAACACAGATGGAAACTAGATATCAAATGAAATAAGCAACTATGAAAAGCAAAGCATAAAAATATCATTCAATAGTCATGTGACATTTCATAAGTTAGTAGAAATTCTCTCAACTCTCGTAGAAAGACGCTTGTCATAATCAGGTTTGCAGATGTAAGAATATTTCCCATCAATTCATAAGCATTTCAGTAAGTAGCACAAAGTACGATATGTTTCCAAGTAATGAGCGTGTCGTATTTGCGATGCTTTCTACAAAGGAATGTCAGAAGCGCGGTTAATGGCCTCTCTTTTTTCTCCACCTAATGGCTTTTCCTCCAGGCGGCTGGCCCAGCTGGGCGCCACAACGCATTACATCAAGGTCACTTAGCTTTCTTACCGAAATATTTATGACAGCAGTTTCTGCCACAGTGACAGTCTCATATAAAAAAAATTTACAGGTCGAAAATTTGCGTTACAAATGTGTAGAAACAAAATCCTATAAATATAACAGTGATCAAAAAATTTTCGCCGGCACTGTGATACATTCACGCATTTACACACATTTCATAACTCTTAAAGTACGATTCTTGGTTTCCAACATCCTTTTCCACAAATCAGAGTCCCTAACCACTACTTAATATTGCTTACCTTATTATACATATACATATTCGTCGACACTTCTTCAATATTTCATCATAACAAATACATAGCATAATCAAATTCCTCATATAGCATCAGCTTATTGATCATAAACATACCGCAACAGCATAATACACCTAGTCATCGTAATAATAACATCATAACACCTCAGTCAACTCTCAAAATCGTCGTAGCTTCCTCCAATAATTTCAAAACCTAAAAAAAATTCCCTGCTCATGTCAAAAGTGTCATCTGCCTCAAACGTACTTTAAAAATCGTGATCCCATACCAAATATATCATTCAAAGCTCTCATAATATCACAATGGGTCCGAAAAAATATGAACAGTTCACAAAGTACAGACAAAATACAATTTCGTAAGTGTGAAGTTACCCAACTGTGTAATTGCGTAAACATGTGTCACTGATGTAGTAAAAAAAGTTTATCTCTCAGTTAAATGATCAGATAGCTGTGTAATTTGTGTTGGAGAAATATGGTACCGATATGTAAAGTTGTATAAGCAAATACCATATTAGCTAGGGCTCCTTGTGCTTGCCAAACACACGGTACACAAAGTAAGCGTGTACCCCCCTGAGGATTAATGCAATTATACCCTCCGGTGTTACAGATTACAGCAATGGAATGAAATGTATCACGGAAAACCTTTGTATCATTGTACTTCAAATATCTTTAAAAATAAATGTTTTAAGTACAAAATTAATCACTCAAATACGTGTACTGTAGCGCTAAACTGTGCGTCTTGTTGTAAGATAATCTCTGTGGAAGTGTCGTAGTTATCGTCCTCCGAAAGCTAAGTTCTGCAGAAGTCAATGTATTTACCTCATGATACACAAAAGTGAAATGCTTTGCGCATAGATATCTTAGTTATTACGCTTATTGCCGTGATGAAGAAAGTACTGTGCTGTAACATATTGTTGTCCTACGGAAAAGGCTGTCTCCTTGTAGCTATACCACAAAAGTTACTACTAAAACATGTTTTACTTTACAGAAGAATTCAGAAAAACTGTGCAGATATAAAACAGATACACCGCAAAAGCAACATTGTAAATTGTCACTCATTAGTAGCGTCGTGATAAAATCGTGTAGCTGTCGCATAAACTAACCACTGTGTCATCTGGTATTTCACAGAAAGTACTTTAAATCCAGAATGTATTTTCAAGTAAACCAAAATGTTGCATTAAAATCTCATTAGCAGTACTGGTAAATGTTCTAAGTATGTGAGCCTTATAGTCGTTATGTAACCATGCAACCAACAAGCAAGAATGTCCACACACAATAACACTGTGTCGTCTGTTCACAATAACAATGCATTCGTAATTTCTGTTTAAATAAGTTCTCTTGGTTCTTGACTGGATATTTAACTTCAAACATTGTTGCATATTAACAGATTCTAAGTCTGACAAAGCATACTAGCAATGTAAAGTGAAAAGTTATATGGCAAAGACAAAGTTAAAAAGCAGATTATCTTTCAATAAACGGTTTTACATGTGAAATGTGGTGTAAACCTTTACTCTTCCTAGTACGCAGAGTTTCAACTTCAACGCAATTATCATGTGGTATACGTCGGATTCTGTAAGGTCCATTGTAAACTAGAAAGAATTTGTGACTCAAGTGTTTCTTCTTATGTGACAATGAATGAGCTTTAATGAGAACTTTCTGACCAATATATAATTTCTTTGCATTTGCTTTACCGTGTAGTTTTCTCCTTTTATCTGCTGCAGATTTTATATTTTTAATAGCCAAATCAATTATGTCTTTGTGTCGAAGTTCACGTGTATTCGGGAAAGGTACAAGCTCTCTGATTCTGTTCGGTGGTTCTTCATTCTTCAGTACAAGAGTAGGTGGTAAAGCAGTGGAGTCATGAGGCATTTCATTCAGCACGTTTTGAAATAAGTGTAAATATTTGTCCCAATGCTGATGCTTTCTGTGACAATAAAGTCTGCAAAGCTTATTGATTTCTTTCATAATCCGTTCGGAGGGATTACAATGTGGTGAGTACAATGAAATAAAAACAGGTTTGATTTTATGATTCCGAAGCATGCGTGACCAAACAGCAGATCTGAATTGCGGTGTGTTATCTGAAATGACTTTACTAACGTGTCCAACTTCACTTAAGAAATTTTTAACAAAAGCGTTGGATACAGACCGTCCAGTGGCTTTACGTAACGGAGTGAAAGAAACAAATTTTGAAGTAAGATCAACAGCGACTAGAACGTACGAAAATCCATTAGATGTTCTGACAAGCGGTCCCAAGAGATCAACAGCAGCAAATTCTTTTAATTTAGAAGGAATAATAGGAAACAACGGAGCACGATGTGAGACAGTAGATGGTTTCGCCTTTTGACAAAGTTCCAAATAGACAAGACTCTTCGAATTCTCTTTTCCATATTGTTAAAATAACAAGTCGTTCGAAGAATATAATAACATTTTCGTGGACCAAAATGTGCGTAGCTGAAATGAATGTACCAAATGAGCTTATTAACAAAATCGTCTGGAATGCAAAGTACCCATAGCTTGTCATCAACAGCGCAGCGTTTGAAGAGTATGTTGTTTCTAACCAGGTAATAATGCCGAACCTGTGTGTGTGTCTTTTCATGCCATTTGCTCTTGATGTCTTTCCAAATCGGATCTTTATCTTGTTCATGAGCAATGTCCTTTAAAGATGTGGTGATGAAGTTTTCAAAGGCGACTTTCTGAATGTAAAGAATACTGAAATTTTTCTCGAGGTTGCCTTCTGTGTTACTTTTCTCAAGCCCAGCCGGTGCGCGTGACAGTGCGTTCGCAACAATGTTCTCCTTGCCGGGAATGTAGACTATTGGGAAGCGGAATTCTTGCAGAAACAATGCCCAACGTTTTAACCTGTCATGATTTAATTTTGAAGACATAAGAAATTGTAATGCACGATGATCACTGTATACTTTTACGTGCTTACCAGAAAGAAAGAAACGGAATTTGTTAAATGCCCAAACGATAGCTAAAGCTTCTAATTCAGTAACGGAATAATTTTTTTCAGATTTTGTTAGCACTCGGCTAGTAAAAGCAATGGTTTTCTGAACAGTAGTGTCATTTTCTGTGGCTTCTTAAAATAAATGGGCACCAAGACCGACTTTAGAAGAATCCGTGCTAAGGTAGAAATCTTGTGACAGATCTGGATGAGCTAGTATTGGCGCGTTAAGTAGCGATTCTTTCAAAGAATTGAATTCCAACTGTGCTTGTTCGTCCCAGTTCCAAATAGTATTTTTTCTAGTGAGAGAACAAAGTTTTGGTGTAACAAGAATTTGCATATTCAGAAAACGACGGTAAAAATTTACGAGACCTAGAAAACTGCGGACTTGTTTTTTTGTGGATGGAACTGGAATGGCTCTGATTGCTTCTAACTTTTCAGGATCCGGCTGAATGCCTTCAGAAGAAATAATATGTCCCAAAAACCCTACCTTTGACCTACCGAATTCAGACTTTTCCAAGTAAACTGTAATTCCAGATTCTGCAAAAATACGTAACAAACTGTTGAGGATGCGATTATGTTGTTCCCATGAGGCTTCTGCTATCAGAATATCGTCCACATATAAGGTGATGTGACGTATTAAGAACTTAGGTAATATGGAATTTAGCCCGCGAATAAATGCTGCCGAAGAAATGTTCAAACCAAAAGGAAGTTTCCGAGACTGATAACAAACGCCGAAACAAAGGAAAGCTGTGTATTTTCTACATTCTGGATGAAGTTCGATCTGATAAAAGCTGGATCTGAGATCAATGGAAGACAACACTTTTACACCATTAAAATTTTGAAGAAGTTCTTCCAACGTTTGCGGCCTGTCTGTTTCAGGAATGATGATAGTATTGATTTGTCTCGAATCTAAGACAAGCCTGATCGATCCATTTTTCTTCTCAACAATATGTAATGGATTGTTGTATGAGCTTACTGCAGGCTCAATAATGTCCTCGTCAAGCATAGATTGTACTTCTGTTCTAACACGGTCCCTATAATGCGCCGGAATTACGTATGGTCTAACACAAAGTTTAGTATGCTCACGAACACGAAATTGGTATTGAAATCCCTTGATTGATCCTGTTTTGTGAGTAAAAACTGTGGAATGTGCTTGTAAAATCTCAAAAATGTCTTGCCTATCATTGTCATTACAATTCTCAATTGTTTGAATTTTATTCTGAATTAATTCATTAGTATCAAATGCGCCGTCGATATCACCCCTGTCAGTACTTGCAGAGTGATTGTTAGTGTCAAGTTCCGTCGAAAATTCCGAACTGTTGTCTAACAGGAGGTAAAGCCGATTAATTTCTTCGTCATGGTTTGAGAGCCAATCTCCAAATTTCAAAGCTACTGACTTACCTCCTTTTTCTAAACTTATTTCAGCATCGTGAAAGCTTAAGATTGCTTTGTATTCATTCAAAAAGTCTACTCCCAGTATAATTTCCGTCGACAATAATGGAACAATAAGAAAGTTCATAGAGAAGCTGTGGCTTTGACAAAAGAAGTCTAAGTTGGTTTGTTGGCGTACATCTACACTTTTTCCAAAAATTGCACCTTGTAATTTAATCTTACGTAACGGATGTGTGGGGCAATCGTTCGATTTGTTGCATTTGCTAAAGGCTGTTTCACTAATTACTGAAATGGGACTGCCAGAGTCAAGTACTGCCGTAAATTTTACGTTATTTACAGTAATGTGAATCACAGGATATGCAATGTTGTTATTTTTTACGTCATGTTCCTGGAGTAAGATGTCCCTAATGTCTTCCATTTTTACGTAATTACTAGCTATGGCAGCTGCGTCGTCAGTTTCATAAGTACGTTTTGTGGCTGCCAGCGGTATGAGTCATTGCCTATTGTGTCTTTGTTGGCGCGCGTCGTTATTGGGATTTGGAGACCTAACTTCTACAAATTCACCTTGTCTAGAGGGCTCTGCTCTGTTTGAATCCCGCCAGTTCTGATGCAATTCAGGTCTGTCGTTACGATCATATCGTCTGTCGTCATGTCGGTAGATTCCATAGTTTCTTTCTTGTCGGTCACGTGGTGGAGAATTTCTCCCTGAATCGTAACTGCGTGCTGGACCGTTGCATCTGAAGTTATTCTGTCTCCCTTGATAATAATTATTTTGGTTCCCATATTGTCTGTTTCTCTGATTGTCTCTGTGATAGTCATTACCGTGGAGAGGTGATCTTTCCCTGTAATTATTACTACTCTGCCAACGGTTGTCATACGGGTGGTGTCTGTTTCGGTCACGATTTACGTTGAACGAATAGCTTCGTCGTATATTATTTCTGTCATCGCGGAATTGTGACGGATGTGATCTGTAATTGTTGTGCTCCTGTTTTCGCGTTCCCCGATTGTTAGTGTCAATTTCCAGTTCTTGTGACAGTCCCTGAAAAGCTTCAATGTCTTCTTTGCAACGTCCTGCTAAAATAATATGTCGTAAATGTTTAGGCAATTTGATTAAGCAAATGCGGATGAGTTCTGAGGGGCTGTATGGGTTTGACAGGTACTGATTCTTGTGCAACATCTCTTCAAAATATTTCACAAGACTGGAAAATTCAGATTGTTCGAAATATTTCATCATTATGATGCTATGTTTTACTCGGTCTTGTGTAGCTTGAGACCAATATGCTGAGAGGAAGGCATGATAAAAATCTCCTTCACTGTGACAATCGTGAATGGCCGATCGCATTCTTACAGCTGGTTCATTCTCCAAGTAGCCACACATAAATTCTAACCTGTGCTCCAATGACCAGTTGGGAGGAAAACAATGAGAGAATTGATGGAGCCACGCATGTGGATGAATGTCGTTGGCAGAATTCTTAAACGTTTTGAATCTACGTGTAGTAATCAACAGCTTATAGTCAAAATCATCGTGTCGGCGAGTAGCATATCGGTCATTGTTATGTCGTGTCGGCGGTTCCATCTCAAAATTCGGTGCACTTTGCCAATTTCTTTCATAATTTCCGAAATGCCCTGTGTTATTATTTTGTGGCTTTTCCGTATTTCTAAGTTCCTCTTCCCGTGTTGGAGCGCGAGTGTCCTCTGAAATATGAAATTTTTGTATTACTTGTGCCAACTGATCTTGTACTTCCCGGATTTCTCTTTTGTATTGCGTATTAATTTGATTCTGATTTTGTTTGAATTTCTTAATTTGTTCATACTCTTCTGTGTCAGTGATGGCTACAGGTCTTGTGTCATTCAGATCAAAAAATGGTTCAAATGGCTCTGAGCACTATGGGACTTAACATCTATGGTCATCAGTCCCCTAGAACTTAGAACTACTTAAACCTAACTAACCTAAAGACATCACACAACACCCAGCCATCACGAGGCAGAGAAAATCCCTGACCCCGCCGGGAATCGAACCCGGGAACCCGGGCGTGGGAAGCGAGGTCATTCAGATCATCATGTACCTTTGCAGATAAGTTAGTGAACTGATCCGAAAGTTCGGCTACTTTCTCCGATAGTGTACTTATTTCCTCAGTGTGTTTTTCTGAACCAAGTTTCAGAGTGTCCATTTGAGTTGAAATCGTATCTACTGTGTCCTTTAAGTTTTCTTGAGTTTTTGCAAGTTGCGCAACCGAATCGGTAGATGCAACTGAGTCAATTTTAACTTGCAAGGTGTCGTGATTTTCATGAACAATAGTTTGCAGTTCTTTTATGGCTGCTTCGTGATTCTGTAATGCATTTTCATGACGCGAAAAAATAGGTTGGAAATGCTCACAAATTTATGTTTTTACGTCATTACAGACTTTTTGACATTTCGATTCGATGTTATGTAACTCAGTAGTTAAATCTTCACGTGTTTGTTCAAGCGTGGTGTCTAACTTACGAAGATTTTGTTCCACTGTGTCTAACTTTTGAAGATTTTGTTCCATTGTGTCTAACTGTTGCTGTGTTTGTCTCTGGTGTTGTTCCATTGTGTCTAACTTTTGAAGCCTTTGTTGTGTTTGTCTCTCAGTTTGTTCCATTGTGTCTAACTTTTGAAGATTTTGTTCCATTGTGTCTAACTGTTGCTGTGTTTGTCTCTGATTTTGTTTCATTTGCTGCATTAATTGCAATAATAATGTGTTAGTGTCTGGAATCGGTTCCTCTATGCTTTTCGGCACTGCATTTGCACCGGCAACATTTACATTTTGACGAGCAGAAAATGTGTCTTGACTTATTTGAGAGAACGGTGAGGACCCAAAACCTGAGTCTACAGTATTTGCAATATTGTGTTCTGTCATTTCGTATTCCTGAGGCGAGCTGTTGCCGACCGATCGATCGATAATGCTTCCCTGTTCACTACTTGTTTCACTGTCTACACCATTATTTGCAGCCCGCTCCATTTCCCTATGCACAATTACCAAATTACTACTTTGAACATTAGTTATTTCATTACACGGTGGCGCTAACACACTGCTTTCGTCTTCACTGTCATTTCTCAGTTTACTTTGGAGCCTAGTATTTCGTTTTTCACACGCCATTATTGTCACAATATTTCACACGACAACACAGAAAAACACAATTTGAAGAGCAAAAATAAGAGAACACATTAACATAGCACTGAAAATAATATCTAGTTAATTGCAAGTGCAGCTGCGAAATACTTGGTGCAAATCTACATGCATGCCACAACTGTGTACAACAATGAAAAACTACAACTACAAAGGAAATTCTCTCTATAATTACGCACTAGCAATAAACAAAAGCTACACTAATTACACAAACTACAAGAAAAAAATCAGAAGATTCCAGTGAGGTATCCTCGGCTAAGGGTCGACATATGAAACGTCCCCTTTAAACAATTATACAAGACTGTGCTTATTTTGACACACAAAATTTTTTAGCGCAACGCAATCTCACTTTCAAAAATCCCTACAAAAGAATGGCCCTGACTAACATTAACCTATACGTTTCACAAATCACTTACCTCACAAAAATCTTGGTTACTCGAACTACTGCAAAACAGCGAGCGCCACTACTGCCAGCTAAATAAAAGATTCAAACTACGGAAGGCACTAACTACTGATAGGCATAGTTAGGAAATGAAAGATTTTAGTAGAGAACAAACAATGTATTTACCTTAATAGTGTTGAAAAATCATAATATACATAACCGATCATGACATCCAGTCTTACAAATTTCCAAACTCCGCCATCTCTCTCACCACATCCACCACTGCTGGTGGCTCACCTCCAACTGCGCAACGCTACGCGCTGTTAACATCCGGCTGCCGCTGCCCAACACTACAATGGCAGACAACAATGCAAACTAGCCACAGACTGCACACAGCACAGCCAGTGATTTTCATACAGAGGTGGCGTTACCAATAAAAAAACCTAAACAGCCTACTTACACAGGCAGTTCTAAAATATTGCTGTTTGCTGCTGACACTAGCTTGGTAGGCTCAAGTGGCTCTGAGGACTATGGGACTTAACATCTGTGGTCTTCAGTCCCCTAGAACTTAAAACTACTTAAATCTAACTAACCTAAGGACATCACACACATCCATGCCCGAGGCAGGATTCGAACCTGCGACCGTAGCGGTCGCGTAGCTTTGTAGTAAAGGATGTTGTGTGCAACAATGGCTCTTTTTCAAATAGTGCAGTTCATGACGTAAGTTCATGGCTTGTAGAAAATAAACTGACGCTGAATCACACTAAGTTTTTACAGTTTGTAACAAACAATTCGACAAAAACCGACGTTTCAATTTCACAGAATATGCATACGATTAGTGAAACTGAACAGTTCAAATGTCTAGGTGATCAGATAGATAGTTAACTGTAATGGAAAGCCCTCGCTCATGTTCTTGTTCAAAGACTTAATGCTGCCATTTTTACTATTCGAACGGTATCTGACGTAACTGATCGTTCGACTGCTTTGCTTATTGTCATTCGCTTACGCCATATGGTATTATGCTTTGGGGTAACTCTACCCATTCTCAAAGTATATTTTTGGCTCAGAAACTGGCAGTTCGAGCATTAAGTTGTGGCCGGCCGAAGTGACTACGTGGTTCTAGGCGCTACAGTCTGAAACCGCGCGACCGCAATTTGTAGTTCTAAGTTCTAGGGGACTGATGACCTCAGAAGTTAAGTCCCATAGTGCTCAGAGCCATTTGAACCATTAAAATGTGTAAGTTCGCGAACCTCTTGTTGATCCCTGTTCGCTAGTCTTGGTATTTTGCCATGGGCCCCTCAATGTGTATATTCTTTACTGTCGTTTCTTGTTAACAGTATCAGCTTATCCCAAGAATTAGCAGCTTTTACTCAGTTAATACAAGGAGAAATCCAATCTGCATTTGCATTGCACTACCTTAACTCTTGTGCAGAATGTGTGCAGTATATTGTTGCATCCATTTTCAAAAAGCTACGACACGAATTCAAAAGTCTTTGCAATAATCCAAGCGTTTTCAAGTCGAAACTGAAGAGTCACTCCTTCTACTCTGTTGAGGAGTTACTGGGAAAATTAAGCTGATTCCTATGTTATATTGTTGACTGCGTTTACTTAAACATACGGTTTGACTTTTTTTGGATTAAATAAACATTTTCAGAATGAGATTTTCACTCTGCAGCGGAGTGTGCACTGATATGAAACTTCCTCGCAGATTAAAACTGTGTGCCGGACCGAGATCGAACTCGGGACCTTTGCCTTTCGCGGGCAAGTGCTCTACCATCTGAGCTACCCAAGCACAACTCACGCCTCCTCCTCACAGCTTTACTTCTGCCAGTACCTCGTCTCCTACATTCCAAACTTCACAGAAGCTCTCCTGCGAACCTTGCAGAACCAGCACTCCTGAAAGAAAGGATATTGCGGAGACATGGCTTAGCCACAGCCTGGGAGATGTTTCCAGAATGAGATTTCACTCTGTAGCGGAGTGTGCGCTGATATGAAACTTCCTGGCAGATTAAATCTGTGTGCTGGACCGAGACTCGAACTCGGGACCTTTGCCTTTCGCGGTCAAGTGCTCTATCATCTGAGCTACCCAAGCACGACTCACGCCCCGCCCTCACAGCTTTACTTCTGCCAGTAACTCGTCTCCTACCTTCCAAACTTTACAGAAGCTCTCCTGCTTGGGTAACTCAGAAGGTAGAGCACTTTCCCGCGAAAGGCAAAGGTCCTGAGTTCGAGTCTCGGTCCGGCACACAGTTTCGATCTGCCAAGAAGTTTCAATAAACATTTTATTTTATCTGTTATTACTTTTGTGTTGTAATTTCATGCACTGACACTTTCCACGACCTTGGAAATTTGCTCCTTAATTTGGTCCTACGAAACTAGACATGTAAATAAAAACACATAAATAAAAAGTTTTCTAACAACTTTATTCTAGAATGTTCGAAGCCTCTTTTTGGAAAATTGCGAGTGCCGACCTACGACAAATCGCTGCTCCAAAAAGTTGCGAGCGCTGACCTACGTTATTTCTCTGCTTCCAACGTTGCTAGTGCTGACTAACCAAAAGAGATCCTGCCAAAACTTTCTGAAAATTTGCTTTTGCAATAATTACGATCGTGACGCGCGCAGCCCGCCAGCACAGTACAAAGACTTGCCTGTGTCTCCCACGCTACAGCGAGATGTAATCCCTCATACGCTGGTAGCACTCTGCGGGTGGTCAAGAGCCTTCAGAGAAGCTCCATATTCATATCCGCCACTGCGGCGGGATCTGAGGGTGGTCACTGAACTTCTCAGCCTGCAGGCGCCATCCTCCTCAAGCATCGCTACTTTGGTCAAAGGCTTACGCCGCCTTCGGCCACACGGAATGGGCAGAGGGCTTTGCAACTAATGTGGCTCCCAGACTTCTGAAGATATTTCGACACCTAATTATTTCTTGAGAATACAGGTACATGAGACGCAACTGTGAAAGTAAAGGGTCATGCGCCCTAGATAACATAGTCTTAGTATTTGATGAAAATGTACCTGGGTTAACAAGAAGAGCATCGTAGATGAAATTACTCTTACGCCCCGTACAAAGTCAGCTGGTAGAAGCTGCAGAATAAAATTATAGTGAGTCGACTTTTAAACTCGCTTGTAGGTGTCGGATTACTTAGCAGCGGAAATTTAGCTGATAAATTCCTGAAACAGATCAGGTGCAAGCAGAATTCAAGAACTGTGAAAATGGATATGTCCTCTCACTTCTCTTTTCAGCGGTCACTGTAGATGGGGTCGTCTGTCAGGGGTATTTCCATCGCTTCCGTGACCACTTTTCCCCAAACGCAAGCAGTGGCCGCACTCAGTGTTGATCCACTGAGTAGCCCAAGCAGATAAAATGTTCATTTGCCATGGTTTTTCCGCCTGAAGGACAGTTGCCTGTCATTAATTTTCAAAGCAGCTTTTTTGTACCACGTTTTACTGTAGAACGTTTATACTGTCAGAAACATAATACAACCGCGCCTTTCATTATAGCAAGTCTCCAGCAGCTTATTATGGACTGGAACAATATCATTGCCACTTGACGTTCTTGAATGGGTTTGGGCATTTTTCCGTATATATTCCCCACGCAAGGAAAGAAGGAAGGCCGTAGATTTGCCGTGAGTAACGAAACAGAAACCTCCCTGATATTACTTCTGACCGTGTTCGTAGAAAAAAATTAAACAGTGAAATCATTTACCTCTAAGAATGAAGCTGAATGTCTCCGAAAAAACGTATTGAAATTGGAGAAAATCCGATACGATTCTAATAAAATGAGTATAAGATATCATGCTTGTATTTTTCGAGTGACAAGAAAAACAAAGTATTGACTATTTCCAGAATTTATTAAATATTACACTGACTCGAACTTAAACAATTGCTACTATTCACCAAACAAGAACGCAAGGTCCAAAATGGCTCTGGAATACTGTTCTATTACGAATCCTGATACGTAAAATGACGACAGCCAGGAAGCATATGTCAGATTTAAAGTTTTCAGGAGGTCTAAATGCTTCAGCAATGAAAATCAGTCTACTCCTTCGTGATTGGTCGCCACCAATGATTTAATGACGGGCACTATACGACGCACGTGTTTTTTTAGCACTTAGTATTAGACAATACGTAACTGGACGCTCGATACACATAAACACGCAAAACAAAGGACTAACTCTCACAGACATTGCAAATACACATTTTTTTGTAGCAATGAAGCAAATTTTGGAAGCGTGATTCAAAGTGCCTGTGATTTAAAATAAGTGACATAGACGAGAAGTCGTAAAAATAGGTTCTGAAAAAAGTGGCATGTTTATTAACGTAAGTCTTTATGACAGCAATTTATGAGAGAAGAGCCCCCAAACAGCCCTAACCTGCGATGAAAAATGCTGAACTGTGGAGAACGGCGTGTTGTCATCCCACGTTGGCGGCGCGTAAACCGTATTTGAGCGATCTTTATTAATTGCGTTGGAATTATACTCCTGAAACTATCCGCTTTTATGGCAATGAAATAGGAAGTGTGTTATTTAAAGTCAATTCGTTGGCCGAAGTATCTAGTTCATGAAGCAGACAAAATGTTTTCCGCGTGCCTATCTAGTTTACAGCATGTGATCAGTATCGAAAGCAGTTCACTTAGTAATTACTTACTCCATTGTCTGAAGGGAGTTGCTTTTCACTCATTTTGTAAAATATTAGCCCATGATAGGAAGTACAGGATGGTCATATTTACTGAACCTTCGCTAGTTGAGCCACTATGGACGAAAAACTATAAGGGACGATGAAATAGTTTCCGTTTGTGGGTGTAGCTGTAACGTATCATGACACCAGGTATATAAGCACCGACATCTAGGTAAGGGATTAAAGTAGCGTTCGTGTTTTTCCCAGGTGCGTCCGGCAAATGCGGAAACGTGAACTACGCAACGTTATTACCAAATCGGTTCCAACAGGTCCAATCTGTTGTTATTCTTTTCTTTGCTGCTTAAGGACAAACAGCAGTAGACATCCATCGGGGAAGGAAGAATGCCCGACTAAAACAACAGTTGTGGACAAAGGGTGCTGCTGTTTCATGATGACGTACGCCACCATATCATGAACGTAGTAACGCAGAAATTACGTCAACCCAAATGGGAGACACTCCAGCACCCGTCAAATTCTCCTCTCCCCGTGCGATTATCACATCTTAGGTCCCTTAAAGGAAGTCCTGAAGGGTCGACGGTTCCTGTCGGACGACGACATGTTACGAGCAGTTCATCATGCTGCAGAATACGGTGTTTCACCGAACGGGTTTCTTGAACCTTGTGTGTCGATGGGTTATTCTGCCTGATGGCATAGGGATTCTGAAATGTACGGCCTTCGAAAGCAACCTTTTTGTCACCCCTTGTATTTACAGTTGGGTACCCCATTTTACAGGAATGGTGTTCACACGACGCGCTGCTAGATTTGCGTGGTTTGTGGTAACAGTTTCATAACTTTGCACTCAGCGCAGATGCTGCTGCAGCGGCGTGGGGTTGAAGAATTGATATCAATTTAGTTATTAACTGTAGAGAGGCAAAAGATGTTTTAACAATGTAAGCAGAGCTTAGCTCGTGGAATAATGATTTATACATACAAGAGCAATAGTGGATTTTATTTCCTACAAGATGAATTTAACCTGATTAGGAAATTAGAATTAAATGGTGATCTTGGTATTTCTCCTGCGAGAGGCCAACGGCAAATTGCGCTGCAAATTCTTGAATAAGTTACTGTTGCCATGGCTAAGTCTGGCTGTGCGATCATCAAGCAGAGCACGAGCTGTCTCACGGTAGCTAAACGTTTATGACTTCGTGCATGCTGCATCATTGATAATTCCCTCGTGGTTTATATACTGATTTCGAAAATTCTGTTTTGTCTGACTGGATGATTTGAAATTGGGTTCAGGTAACCCGAAACTATTCGTATATGAAATAAAAAGTGAATCTTGCAAGTTTGGCTGTCTCTGTGTCTAGCTGAACATTCATTCCATGGTCCACTGTTCGACAAGTGTTCCGAACAACTGCGAAACGGTATCTATAGTGCTGTTCCAGGATGTAGTGGATACAGATAGTAACGTAGAACATAATAGGCTATGAACATATGTGGCAATGAAAATGTGTTTCTTTCAATGGTTTTTTCGTTATTTCTCCTCCACATGTCCTTACAAATGTTTTGTCAAAGTTTCAGTGTCGTACGATCACACGTTTTTCGTGGTGGCCGTTCTTCTTCTTTATTCGTGTCAGAGGTACACTGAATTGAACACATATACAATACATACAAAGAAAACTATACAGTATTCACCCAGAATTGGGCAGCTTTGATAGCATTGTGTGCTGCAGACGTTAAGTCCTTCATGCTACAGCTGGTTGGGCATGAGTTACATTTGAAGAGATGCCGTGTTGTCCGCAATTCACCGCATTCATACAGTGTTGTGTTGGCAGTTGGCAGTTGGAAGTTCCATTTAAGGAGACTGTCCCTCGACCTTGCGACTTCGGTCCGTAGTCTGTTCAAGGACTCCCAGATGACCCGCTTTTCCATGTGTCCAGAGAGCAGGGATTCTTGTTGTGTCATCCAGTTTGACAGGTGTTGGCATCTTTCTTTCCACTTGGTGAGTCGGGTGGCCGCAGCTGATCCTTTTAAGGGCTGTGAAGTTGTTAGGAAACTAATATGTCAAAAACCCGCATCAGTTGCGAAATGTTCTTGTTTTTACCCAGGATTCAGCTAGAGTAATCTAGCCTTCTTCAGAAGCATAAAATAAGCGAATACATGGCAGGATAAGGCACGGTCGAACATAAAAATCTGAAGTACTGTGGTATAACGTCAAGCTACGTCACTCCGTGGAAAACGGGTTAGCGGCAGACGCTGCGCTGAAGATTACTCTAGCTGAAATCTGGGTAAAGACCAGTAACATTTCGCGACTGAGGAGGATTTTTGATTAATTTATCACATTTTCTGACAGGGCTGCAACATGTTAAAAATTCTTTGTTAGGAAACTCTTCCTGGCTCGGCTTGGCAGGTTGATGTCCACAGAGTGGATGTGAAGTCACTGTATTTGATTTATGCCTCTCGATGTTAGCGGCGACCTCTCTTCTAATGTCACATGGAGCAATCCCAGAGAAAGATCAGCAGAGAAAGATAACAGGTGTAGCTTTTGTTGACCTTTTGGCGGCCTTTGACACCGTAAACCACAGAGTGTTACTGCACAAAATCGCTATGTGTAAGTTCGTAGGCTTCCACGACCAGTTCAATTTAAATGAAATAATTTTTGTTATTGGGCCGCGTCTTTAGGCTTAGCAGCAGTTAGTCGCCCTAAAGAGGACCACAGCGAAGTCGTTGGGAACGCCGGCACTCCTGTTTTATACGTACTGACGCGGCCTAATACCCAGAATGAGTGTATGAGGATCACTTTGAACCAGTGGCGGATACAGAAAAACCTCAAGGAAGGGGCGCTAAAGAGATCTTGAGCTACCTTCACTTTTACCGTAGTAAAGCAAAGTTTAAAAAGTTTTATTTATACTGATTATATACATATACAAGACAATACCATCTTATGATATAAAAAAGTTACAATTGTTGTTCTCTTCCTTATACGATGAATTCTATGCGCCTATTCTTCCTGGCAAATTGGTTAATTACATCGTCAATAGGACAATGTCAGGGTGAATGTTCAACAGAGCTGAACCATAAAGTCGATCCTCCTTCACTGTCGACCTCAGCCATGTCTTTGCACGTCGCAATGTTGGAAAACTTCTTTCTACTGTAGCTATAGATGCAGGGAGACAAGCAAATATTTTGTACAGCGTGTGTAAAGTAGGCTAGTCAGATCAAGGACAAACAGAAAACGCATGCATAACAGAATCACGATCATTAAGGGCGTTTATGCTCGTTTGCTTGTAGTGAGGAATCTCTCCCATTATCCGCCACTGCTAAGAAGGCGCATTAAGAACACAGTTCGCACCACACTTCGGAAACAGTGCCCTCAGCAAAAGAAATAACGTACTCCACTCTTCGAGCATCGTAGTTTTCAGAAAATAATTTTGTGAAGTAATAATGTGTAACAAAATCACATCTATCTGTGCTTCTATTGACTTCACAGCCCTAGTTACACGCCGAAAACCGTCCACTCAGCACTTTGCTTCCCTATCCGCACTTGGTAACTCTCAGGTTCACTAAATTACACACCACCAACACAGTGTAAAACTGCGTCTACAAAGAGGCCATTCCCTCACTCACGAAAGGCAATAATCTTTCGCTGTTATTCTTCCCAGACTCCTTTGTTACCGAATACGAAATAGCAGTACCTGTGTTATTAAGAAGTATGGTGCCTTCGTACACACATGCATGGCTGAACGAACTGGCACTGTAGCGACTAATTCTGTCAACAAAAAGAGGAAATATTTTCGAGGTGGGGAATATCAACCATTTCCGGCTGTATAGTGGAATGACGACACTGAAACTTTGTGACGGACCATAACAGAAACCCATGTTTCCCGGTTTACACGAGCGATCGTTTTAATTGTTTCGGCTATCTGTGCACGAATCACGACCAGAACAAAACTTCCATATGTTGTCGTCCATGTGTTACAGCTTGCACTCCTTCGTTACGTACGTTCCTAGCCAAGAAGGAAAAGAATAAATACAAAACAACATGGCCTATGTTACTAAGAAGTATGATTCGACGCTCCTTCGGATATGAAGCACATGTTCTACATCTACATCTACATTTATACTCCGCAAGCCACTCAACGGTGTGTGGCGGAGGGCACTTTACGTGCCACTGTCATTACCTCCCTTTCCTGTTCCAGTCGCGTATGGTTCGCGGGAAGAACGACTATCTGAAAGCCTCCGTGCGCGCTCAAATCTCTCTAATTTTACATTCGTGATCTCCTCGGGAGGTATAAGTAGTGGGAAGCAATATATTCGATACCTCATCCAGAAACGCACCCTCTCGAAACCTGGCGAGCAAGCTACACCGCGATGCAGAGCGCCTCTCTTGCAGAGTCTGCCACTTGAGTTTATTAAACTTCTCCGTAACGCTATCACGGTTACCAAATAACCCTGTGACGAAACGCGCCGCTCTTCTTTGGATCTTCTCTATCTCCTCCGTCAACCCGATCTGGTACGGATCCCACACTGATGAGCAATACTCAAGTATAGGTCGAACGAGTGTTTTGTAAGCCACCTTCTTTGTTGATGGACTACATTTTCTAAGCACTCTCCAAATGAATCTCAACCTGGTACCCGCCTTAACAACAATTAATTTTATATGATCATTCCACTTCAAATCGTTCCGCACGCATACTCCCAGATATTTTACAGAAGTAACTGCTACCAATGTTTGTTCCGCTATCAAATAATTATACAATAAAGGATCATTCTTTCTATGTATTCGCATTACATTACATTTGTCTATGTTACGGGACAGTTGCCACTCCCTGCACCAAGTGCCTATCCGCTGCAGATCTTCCTGCATTTCGCTACAATTTTCTAATGTTGCAACTTCTCTGTATACTACAGCATCATCCGCGAAAAGCCGCATGGAACTTCCGACACTATCTACTAGGTCATTTATATATATTGTGAAAAGCAATGGTCCCATAACACTCCCCTGTGGCACGCCAGAGGTTACTTTAACGTCTGTAGACGTCTCTCCATTGATAACAACATGCTGTGTTCTGTTTGCTAAAAACTCTTCAATCCAGCCACACAGCTGGTCTGATATTCCGTAGGCTCTTACTTTGTTCATCAGGCGGCAGTGCGGAACTGTATCGAACGCCTTCCGGAAGTCAAGAAAAATAGCATCTACCTGGGAGCCTGTATCTAATATTTTCTGGGTCTCATGAACAAATAAAGCGAGTTGGGTCTCACACGATCGCTGTTTCCGGAATCCATGTTGATTCCTACATAGTAGATTTCGGGTTTCCAAAAACGACATGATACTCGAGCAAAAAACATGTTCCAAAATTCTACAACAGATCGACGTCAGAGATATAGGTCTAGAGTTTTGCGCATCTGCTCGACGACCCTTCTTGAAGACTGGGACTACCTGTGCTCATTTCCAATCATTTGGAACCCTCCGTTCCTCTAGAGACTTGCGGTACACGGCTGTTACAAGGGGGGCAAGTTCTTTCGCGTACTCTGTGTAGAATCGAATTGGTATCCCGTCAGGTCCAGTGGACTTTCCTCTGTTGAGTGATTCCAGTTGCTTTTCTATTCCTTGGACACTTATTTCGATGTCAGCCATTTTTTCGTTTGTGCGAGGATTTAGAGAAGGAACTGCAGTGCGGTCTTCCTCTGTGAAACAGCTTTGGAAAAAGGTGTTTAGTATTTCAGCTTTACGCGTGTCATCCTCTGTTTCAATGCCACCATCATCCCGGAGTGTCTGGATATGCTGTTTCGAGCCACTTACTGATTTAACGTAAGACCAGAACTTCCTAGGGTTTTCTGTCAAGTCGGTACATAGAATTTTACTTTCGAATTCACTGAACGCTTCACGCATAGCCCTCCTTACGCTAACTTTGACATCGTTTAGCTTCTGTTTGTCTGAGAGGTTTTGGCTGCGTTTAAACTTGGAGTGAAGCTCTCTTTGCTTTCGCAGTAGTTTCCTAACTTTGTTGTTGTACTACGGTGGGTTTTTCCCGTCCCTCACAGTTTTACTCGGCACGTACCTGTCTAAAACGCATTTTACGATTGCCTTGAACTTTTTCCATAAACACTCAACATTGTCAGTGTCGAAACAGAAATTTTCGTTTTGATCTGTTAGGTAGTCTGCCGGCCGAAGTGGCCGTGCGGTTAAAGGCGCTGCAGTCTGGAACCGCAAGACCGCTACGGTCGCAGGTTCGAATCCTGCCTCGGGCATGGATGTTTGTGATGTCCTTAGGTTTGTTAGATTTAACTAGTTCTAAGTTCTAGGGGACTAATGACCTCAGCAGTTGAGTCCCATAGTGCTCAGAGCCATTTTTTTTTTGTTAGGTAGTCTGAAATCTGCCTTCTTGCTAAACAGATAAACCTCCCTCCCTTTTTTTGTATTCCTATTAACTTCCATATTCAGGGATGCTGCAACGGCCTTATGATCACTGATTCCCTGTTCTGCACATACAGAGTCGAAAAGTTCGGGTCTGTTTGTTATCAGTAGGTCCAAGATGTTATCTCCACGAGTCGGTTCTCTGTTTAATTGCTCCAGGTAATTTTCGGATAGTGCACTCAGTATAATGTCGCTCGATGCTCTGTCCCTACCACCCGTCCTAAACATCTGAGTGTCCCAGTCCATATCTGGTAAATTGAAATCTCCACCTAAGACTATAACATGCTGAGAAAATTTATGTGAAATGTATTCCAAATTTTCTCTCAGTTGTTCTGCCACTAATGCTGCTGAGTCGGGAGGTCGGTAAAAGGAGCCAATTATTAACCTAGCTCGGTTGTTGAGTGTAACCTCCACCCATAATAATTCACAGGAACTATCCACTTCTACTTCACTACAGGATAAACTACTACTAACAGCGACGAACACTCCACCACCGTTTGCATGCAATCTATCCTTTCTAAACACCGTCTGTACCTTTGTAAAAATTTCGGCAGAATTTATCTCTGGCTTCAGCCAGCTTTCTGTACCTATAACGATTTCAGCTTCGGTGCTTTCTATCAGCGCTTGAAGTTCCGGTACTTTACCAACACAGCTTCGACAGTTGACAATTACAATACCGATTGCTGCTTGGTCCCCGTATGTCCTGACTTTGCCCCGCACCTGTTGAGGCTGTTGCCCTTTCTGTATTTGCCCAAGGCCATCTAACCTAAAAAACCGCCCAGCCCACGCCACACAACCCCTGCTACCCGTGTAGCCGCTTGTTGCGTGTAGTGGACTCCTGACCTATCCAGCGGAACCCGAAACCCCACCACCCTATGGCGCAAGTCGAGGAATCTGCAACCCACATGGTCGCAGAACCGTCTCAGCCTCTGATTCAGACCCCCCACTCGGCTCTGTACCAAAGGTCCGCAGTCAGTCCTGTCGATGATGCTGCAGATGGTGAGCTCTGCTTTCGTCCCGCTAGCGAGACTGGCAGTCTTCACCAAATCAGATAGCCTCCGATCCATAGCGACACACATCATTGGTGCCGACATGAGCGACCACCTGCAGATGGGTGCACCCTGTGCCCTTCATGGCATCCGGAAGGACCCTTTCCACATCTGGAATGACTCCTCCCGGTATGCACACGGAGTGCACATTGGTTTTCTTCCCCTCTCTTGCTGCCATTTCCCTAAGGGGCCCCATTACGCGCCTGACGTTGGAGCTCCCAACTACCAGTAAGCCCACCCTCTGCGACGGCCAGGATCTTGCAGACTGAGGGGCAACCTCTGGAACAGGTCAGGCCGAAGATCAGTATCAGCCTGAGACAGAGCCTGAAACCGGTTCGTCAGACAAACTGGTGAGGCCTTCCGTTCAGCCCTCCGGAATGTCTTTCGCCCCCTGCCACACCTTGAGACGACCTCCCACTCTACCACAGGTTAGGGATCAGCCTCAATGCGGGCGTATCCCGGGCAACCACAGTCGAAGTCCGATCGGGGGATGCGTGGGACGAGCTGGCCGTCCCCGACAAAACCCCCACAGTGATGCCCATTGGCAACAGCCTCAAGCTGTGTGACCGAAGCCAACACTGCCTGAAGCTGGGAGCGAAGGGATGCCAACTCAGCCTGCATCCGAACACAGCAGTTGCAGTCGCTATCCATGCTAAAAACTGTTGTGCAAAGAACGTCTGAACTAATCTACAGAGAGCGCAAACAAATCGACAAAATTTAAACGGTTATTAAAATACAAGATTGCCTAGTAAATGCAGTAATGCTGCAACTTGCGCACTGCTGACACACCGCTCGGCGGCGGAAAGAGACTACGCGATTTTACACTATTCAGGTACTAAAACGCGATGCTACAACTCTCAAACACTATAATACGCCCGAAATTTATGAATTAAACAATGCAAGTACCAAAAACACGCAAAGAAATTAAGAATTAAACTATGTAACAAATGAGTGAGCTAGGAGTATACGACTTGCTGATGCAGCTGCTTATCCAACGGCGGCAGGGAGCACACTGACTGTGACCAACCGACACTGGCCGTTCAAAACAAAAACAGAAGACAAACGACTACGCGAATTTACACTATTCAGGTACTAAAACGCGATGCTACAACTCTCAAATACTATAATACGCCCGAAATTTTTGAATTAAACAATGCAAGTACCAGAAACACGCAAAGAAATTAAGAATTAAACTATGTAACAAATGAGTGAGCTAGGAGTATACGACTTGCTGCTGCAGCTGCTTATCCAACGGCGGCAGGGAGCACACTGTTGTCAACTATTTCACGTGTTACACAGTATGTTGTAGTATGTGCACATAAATAGGAGAAAATCTCCCATGATTGTGTGGTTACACACTTGCCGAATGGTCACAGGAAGCATTCATATCCACAAAATATCCAGGAGCATGCGATTTAAAGCAGAATGAGCCCATGAAGTAACTGTAGATGCAAGACTGAGATACATTGCAGGACCCATTAGGAAATGAAGTCAAGCTAATAAGGAGGTAGATTACAAAATTCTCGTTCAACCAATATCCGAGTACTGTTGATCAATCTGGCTCCCTTACCAGAAGACACTTATAGATAAAATACAAAAGTTCAAAGAATAGCAGCGCTTTTCGTCACAGGATCGTTTATTAGGCGGCAGACACTACAAGAGAGGCATTGTGCATCATGGCATAGTTAGCTGTTAAAATTCCAAGAGCATAACTGCAGCAATTCGTAGAGGACCAATGGGTATACTGCAACAAAGGGCCCATTGTTCTACTTATCTCCAAGGTTAATTGCTGATGTCCCCTGCCTTCCTCTCTGTTCTGGGGCAGTTGTGTGTCAATCTCTTCCCCCCACACTCATCTCCACTCCACCATAAGCCAGCAGCTTGTCCTACTCTCCTCGATCAACTAACTGTCACACCTCTTCTACAATTTATTATTCTGTTATCTAACGTAAAGAAACAACCACTCTTACAGTCTTGCTAACCATCAGGCTGACACCACAATCATGTTCTGTCCCTCAGGCTATACGCACTCCACGCATATGCCTCAGTCTTTTACACATTCATATACTGTACAGCTGTCTTTTACATTTATGCGTAGTTGCAGCTGTGAATGTGATAGGGTTTTGGTGTTGAATTTATAGTTTGTAAGTACGAGGGTCACTCCAAAAGAAATGCACACAATTTTTTTCTAAATCCATCTTTTATTCTACATGTTTGAAAGTTTTACATTGTGTAGATACATCCTTTAGGAACAATATTTTCATTTCTCCCCGTAATTTGCATCCCTCTCAACTGCCTTACGCCATCTTGGAACCAGCGCCTTTTTACCCACATGGTAAAATTCTGCACCAACCTCTTGGAGCCCCTTTTTGGCAGCGTGCACAAGGGAGTCATCATCTTGAAACCTTGTTCCACGAATAGAGTTTTTCAGTTTCCCAAAGAGGTGATAGTCAAATGGAGCCAGGTCAGGACGGTAACGCGGGTGTTTCAGTGTTGTCCATCCAAGTTTTGTGATCATTTCCATGGTTTATTGACTGACATGCGGCCGTGCAACAGCAAAACATCGTGCTTTTGCCGATGCGGTCTCCAACACTTTCAGTATTCTGCAAACACTTCCTTCCCCTATTCCAACGAAGCGTGGCAATTCGTTCACTGTGATGTGTCTGACAGCAGTCACCAATTCGTTGACTCTCTGCACATTGACTGGAGTGTGTGCAGTACGAGGCCTGCCGCTGCGAGGATAATCCTCAATATTGCCGTGCCCGCTTTCATCACGTAACCTGCTTGCCCACCGACTAACTGTACTGCGATCGACAGCAGTATCTCCATACACCTTTTTCAACCTCTTGTGAATGTTTCCCACTGTCTCGTTTTCACAGCATATCAATTCTATGACAGCACGTTGCTTCTGACGAACGTCAAGTGTAGCAGCCACCTTAAAGACGTGCTGTAACGGCGCCTCTCACGGGAACAGGTTGAACTAAGTTTGAAAACAAGCGGGAAGGATGTATCTACACTCTGTAAAACTTTCACACATGCAGAATGAAAACTGTATTTTTACAAAAATAGTCTGCGTTTCTTTTGGAGTGAACCTCGTAATAGCAAGGAAACAGAGTAATAAATTTTCGCCAGATAGGTGAGAAACAAGTGTTGCTATGCTTTTGGCTATATACACTCCTGGAAATTGAAATAAGAACACCGTGAATTCATTGTCCCAGGAAGGGGAAACTTTATTGACACATTCCTGGGGTCAGATACATCACATGATCACACTGACAGAACCACAGGCACATAGACACAGGCAACAGAGCATGCACAATGTCGGCACTAGTACAATGTATATCCACCTTTCGCAGCAATGCAGGCTGCTATTCTCCCATGGAGACGATCGTAGAGATGCTGGATGTAGTCCTGTGGAACGGCTTGCCATGCCATTTCCACCTGGCGCCTCAGTTGGACCAGCGTTCGTGCTGGACGTGCAGACCGCGTGAGACGACGCTTCATCCAGTCCCAAACATGCTCAATGGGGGACAGATCCGGAGATCTTGCTGGCCAGGGTAGTTGACTTACACCTTCTAGAGCACGTTGAGTGGCACGGGATACATGCGGACGTGCATTGTCCTGTTGGAACAGCAAGTTCCCTTGCCGGTCTAGGAATGGTAGAACGATGGGTTCGATGACGGTTTGGATGTACCGTGCACTATTCAGTGTCCCCTCGACGATCACCAGTGGTGTACGGCCAGTGTAGGAGATCGCTCCCCACACCATGATGCCGGGTGTTGGCCCTGTGTGCCTCGGTCGTATGCAGTCCTGATTGTGGCGCTCACCTGCACGGCGCCAAACACGCATACGACCATCATTGGCACCAAGGCAGAAGCGACTCTCATCGCTGAAGACGACACGTCTCCATTCGTCCCTCCATTCACGCCTGTCGCGACACCACTGGAGGCGGGCTGCACGATGTTGGGGCGTGAGCGGAAGACGGCCTAACGGTGTGCGGGACCGTAGCCCAGCTTCATGGAGACGGTTGCGAATGGTCCTCGCCGATACCCCAGGAGCAACAGTGTCCCTAATTTGCTGGGAAGTGGCGGTGCGGTCCCCTACGGCACTGCGTAGGAGCCTACGGTCTTGGCGTGCATCCGTGCGTCGCTGCGGTCCGGTCCCAGGTCGACGGGCACGTGCACCTTCCGCCGACCACTGGCGACAACATCGATGTACTGTGGAGACCTCACGCCCCACGTGTTGAGCAATTCGGCGGTACGTCCACCCGGCCTCCCGAATGCCCACTATACACCCTCGCTGAAAGTCCGTCAACTGCACATACGGTTCACGTCCACGCTGTCGCGGCATGCTACCAGTGTTAAAGACTGCGATGACAATGACGGCGGCGGTGCACAAATGCTGCGCAGCTAGCGCCATTCGACGACCAACACCGCGGTTCCTGGTGTGTCCGCTGTGCCGTGCGTGTGATCATTGCTTGTACAGCCCTCTCGCAGTGTCCGGAGCAAGTATGGTGGGTCTGACACACCGGTGTCAATGTGTTCTTTTTCCCATTTCCAGGAGTGTAGTTTTGACTGCTTTGCAAGGTCATCCAGTTACCTACTTTTAAGTGATGAAGCATGAACTTTTTCAAAAACATGAGGATATGCTGTTTGTATTACACAACATTATCTGCACTGGTGAAACCTATATTTAGCATTATGTAAATTGAAGGTGGAGGAAAGGGGGAGAAAGGAAAGGTAAGGGGCTATTGATATCAGCTGCATCCGGGATAAAGACTGTGGCTGGGTGGTGCAGTGGTTAATGCACCTGCCTAGTGAGCTGTAGGTCCCAGATTCTAGTCGCAGTCCGACACACATTTTCATTCGTCACTGCCGGTTCCACATAAGGTCTCGATGCAGCTGACGTGAATATCCCCTTTCCTTTCTCTCCTTCTATCACAGCTGCGGATTCCGTGTGGTGTACGTTCTTTCAGACCAGTCCTAAACAACAGACACCATGCATTCATATGACCTACACTACTGGCCATTAAAATTACTACATCACGAAGGTGATGTGCTAGAGACGTGAAATTTAACCGACAGGCAGACGATGCTGTGATGATTAGCTTTTCAGAGCATTCACACAAGATTGGCGCCGGTGGCGACCCCTACAACGTGCTGACAAGAGGAAAGTTTCCAACCGATTTCTCATACACAAACATCAGTTTGAAACGTTGATGTGATGCCTCGTGTAAGGAGGAGAAATGCGTACAATCACGTTTCCGACTTTGATTAACGTCGGATTGTAGCCTATCGCAATTGCGGTTTATCGTATCGCGACATTGCTGCTCGCGTTGGTCGAGATCCAATGAATATTAGCAGAAAATGGAATCGGTGGGTTCAGGAGGGTAATACGGAACGCCGTGCTGGATCCCAACGGTCTCGAATCACTAGCAGTCGAGATGACAGGCATCTTATACGCATGGCTGTAACGGATCGTGCAGCCACGTCTCGATCCCTGCGTCAACATATGGGGACGTTTGCAAGACAACAACCATCTGCACGAACAGTTCGACGACGTTTAAAGCATCATGGACTATCAGCTCGGAGACCATGGCTGCGGTTACCCTTGACGCTGCATCACAGACAGGAGCGCCTGCGATGGTGTACTCAACGACGAACCTGGGTGGACGAATGTGATAACGTCATTACTTCGGATGAATCCAGGTTCTGTTTACAGCTTCATGATGGTCGCATCCCTGTTTGGCGACATCGCGGTGAACGCACAATGGAAGCGTGTATTCGTCATCGCCATACTGGCGTATCACCCAGCGTGATGGTATTGGGTGCCATTGGTTACACGTCTCGGTCACCTCTTGTTCGCATTGACGGCACTTTGAACAGTGGACCTTACATTTCAGATGTGTTACGACCCGTGGCTCTACACTTTATTCGATCCCTGCGAAACCCTACATTTCAGCAGGATAATGCACGACCGCATGTTGCAGGCCCTGTACGGGCCTTTGTGGAATCAGTAAATTTTCGACTGCTGCCCTGGCCAGCACATTCTCCAGCTCTCTCACCAAGTGAAAACGTCTGGTCAATGGTGGCCGAGCAACTGGCTCGTCACAATACGCCAGTCACTAATCTTGATGAACTGTGGTATTGTGCTGAAGCTGCATGGGCAGCTGTACCTGTACACGCCATCCAAGCCCCGTTTGACTCAATGCCCAGGCATATCAAGGCCGTTATTACGGCCAGAGGTGGTTGTTCTGGGTACTGATTTCTCAGGATCTATGCACCCAAATTGCGTGAAAATTTAATCACATGTCACTTCTAGTATAATATATTTGACCAATGAATACCCGTTTATCATCTGCATTTCTTCTTGGTGTAGCAATTTTAATGGCCAGTAGGGTATATTTAATATTTAAACAACTTCCACCGCTGCTGTGATAGGATAGGAGTAATAGCAGTGTCTTTATATAAGGAAACTTCACACCATGGAGTGCTCTGGTGCTACCGAAGAGTGCTGCACCAGACCGCACCACCTCCCAATGCAGCACTGAGCTCAGGTCTTATTGGGGTAGCTCGACTTCACATATGCTCTAACGTCAGCTGTGTAGGCAACTCGCTTGTCACTGCTCGCTGCCATAGCATGTGGGTGCACACCTACAATAAGCCGTTATCACATGACTACACGATCCCTACATGAGATAGGACACCCATTCTGCTACATTCCGCTAGCCCATCCTCACTCCCACCAGCTGACAGCACCATCTAAAATTGACGCTGATACTCTCACAGCAGCATATATGATGCTTTATAAAACTACCTTTAAACACAAAACTTATTCGGCCAGAGCACCAGCGCGAATTTTCTATTCTTAGCGATGTGCTCTCTATATTCTGCGTATGGTATTTGATCAAAAGTCTCCGGACACCCGATGATAGCGCTACCACTATCTTAGCAACCAGATATACAACATAGCTCTCGTAACAGTCGTCGAGTGCATTTCTCACGCGTTTCGACAGACAGGTGCAATTTTATTTTCGAAATTTTTAACTGCAGTCATTACAAACAAATACTACTCATTGCGTCGCCAAGCCCACTGTCGACAGAAAGCGTCAGTTTATTTTCCTTCACAAACAAAATGGTGTTAAAGCAGGATTTTACGTGATCATCCGATACAGCGATCCCAAATTAGTACAATTCTATGTTCGTTTAATTGGTACGTATTAACAAGGCATTAAAAAATGAAGAATAATCAGTACTCCAGCGTAGCAAAGTGCAACAAGTCGCTAATATATCCGTGTTGAGTTTCCAGTTCGATCATCATCATACAGCGTCTGTCTACAACACTTACGTGTACTTGGTGATATAGTTACTGAGAAGTTTTGGCTGCCAGTATGTCGTGTAGAGTCCTTGCTTTACTGTATATCTGGAAGACAATAGTGTTAACGGTGGGATCATGAGGGAAGGCAGGTTAATGCTTATTCAGAGCAAAGACAAAATTAGTCTTGCTGTTGCACCTTTAATTATACATGGCTTAGTTTAATTTCCTCTTGCTGTCACACTTTGTGCTTCTCATTTAGGAGAGATTATATTCGTATTTTACATCGTGTTGCACACAGACGAGTCAAACAACCGCATTTGGCTGTATGAACTGGTGTTCCAATTATTCACACGCAGCTACTTTGCAACCTCAACATCCAGAAGAGAGACACGTAGATTATCTTGAGTAGGAGACTTTCTCTGGCTTTGTTTTTGGCAGGGTAAGGAATTTAGAAATCAAATATTCTGGTACAAAACTATACATACACAGTAACAATGAGGAAACAGCCCTTTCTTTATGATTTCTCGGTGTAGTTTTAACAACCAGCTTAATTTTTAACTTATAATTTAAATCTGCATCTGAGTCATATATTTCTCCTCCAATCAGTAAATTGGCAAGTATAATGAAGCTATGTTCTCAGATTCCACTACTTATCTAATATGCTCTTTTAAGGCTTTAAAAATCAGTTCTGTTCCATTGTGTAATTCTTCTAGCTCAGAACATTCGGTATTTTAATTTTGGCATTTATCTCCTGCATTACACGGTCGTTAAACATTCACATCCTGTTGGCAGCTCTTCTGATTCATATTCTTATAGAACTTTTGTATAAAACTTTAAGTTCACAATGTTTGGAAACAAGTGCCCTTCAAATTGTGTTATTCCATCAGTTTTAAATTCTACAGACGGCTGTTCTGTTGCGAGGTGTACAATGTTCAGACGAACACATTCAGGTACAATATAACAATCCCTTTTAAGCAGATCGAAATGGGGCTGGACCTTTATAAATAGGTTTTCCCCGCTTCCCTTGAATAATAAATGTGCTAAGAATCATAATTTTCGCCCAGTACTCCAATGCGTGACTACTTACCATTGATGGCTCTGAGCACTATGGGACTTAACATCTCAAGTCATCCATCCCCTAGACTTAGAACTACTTAAACCTAACGACATCACACACATCAGTGCCCAAGGCGGGA
Source organism: Schistocerca nitens (assembly GCF_023898315.1). NCBI lineage: Eukaryota > Metazoa > Arthropoda > Insecta > Orthoptera > Acrididae > Schistocerca > Schistocerca nitens. The sequence goes on from NC_064618.1 coordinate 257,750,435, forward strand.
TTCGAACCTGCGACCGTAGCAGCAGCGCGGTTCCCGACTGAAGTGCCTAGAACCGCTCGGCCACAACGGCCGGCACTTGCCATTGATATTAGCAATGACACCTGATATCTTATGTTCTCCTCTTGTATCCAGATTTCTCCACACAGTTTGGAATGAAGTTTAACAAGCGCAACAATAAAGAGATATGAAACAGAAGAAAATGTTAAAGTCCATGAACTTGTTAACGTTAAAATTTATTAATGTTAAAAATGTATTTAGTGTGAGGAAACTGTAAAATAAATTTGTAGCCGTAAAATAGTAGGCTTTTAATTTATATTCCACGTTGTTTAGCGCAAAAAGGGAACATCTCCACAATAAATTATGAACAATAGGTAGCAAAAAGCTGACGCGGATTATGTAATCTAAAGTAGCCTACAACAACATGCTTTAAGAAAAAATATAGAATAATTTCGCTTTACGGTTTTTGTATAAAGCCATTTTCTCTGTCCTGTAAAATATGTTAAAATGGACTTATTCCCTTTATGCAGTTAGCAGTTCAATTGTTACGTGACAGTCAACTTGATTTCAGGTTTTAACAACAATAATGTTGTCAGAAAATGGCTCAGAAACATGCGTCTGAACATTTAAATTCTTCTTCCCAAGGAGCGTACCATTTTCTCATTCAGTAACAAGATTATCCGGCTTCTCCAGTAACAACCACAACCCAAAGCGTTCACAGTTGGCCTCGTCTTCCTCCGTAATAACTGAGAGGTGTTTAGGGCATTGGAGGAACACCTGTTGGTACTTATGCTACGTCAGATCAGTTACAGCTATCAAGCCTCGTTGTACACTCTGCAGCTCATCGTCAAAGCGCAAAAGAAGGTCCCTGTGGAAAATAATACCCTGGACCGTTTAAACTCTTATGTGGCGTGATGGTAACAAAAACATGCCCCAGCCTGTCACAAGTGAGTAGTACCCACTACTTGGCAGAGAAGGCTGCTTTTATCAAGACTGACCCAGAGCGCATTTTGGACAATCCCTCCACTTCCCCAAACGTATTCTCTAAATGCTCTGCAAAAAATTGTTGCTTCATCGACACAAAGGATTTCCCATCAGCTCTCATACATACCAGATAGCAGGCGCGAGTAAGATTCACTGCCATACTTAGCCTGGCGTTCCTCCAATGGTGTGGCCAGGGAGGGGAACGAGCTGGGGTCATAGTTCCGTGCATTAAACTGAGCCCTTGAATGCTTAGAGACTGCTGGTGGTTGACCACCCGCAAGGGAAGATGTACTACGTTTCATAGCATGTCATATGCCCTGATGCCACCCACTCCAATCAGGGGCCCTTCTCACAGGCGCCACCCAGCCGCAGCAGAGGCCACCTGGCATGATGGCAATTGCTGGGAGTCCGATGCCCCAGGGCGATGGGCATCTACTCCTTGGCATGCGTGGGGAGTTAACGGTGCAGGCATCAGTAGAGCGATCCGTGTGTGGGCATGGGGCTACAGCCAACAGAGTACATGGCAGCCCCACCACAACGGACTGGCTACTGCGCTGAATATCGGGTGCAAACAAGCAAACAGGTACCTCATCATCATCAGTGCAGAAAACGATACTGCACAGTGGATGAGGGAAAAGGCACCCAGGAGAGTGACCTCGCCCAACAGCTGGAGAAGGAGCGGAAGTGGAGATCCACGTTGACAAAGGATGCGAGAGAGTCCCCACATGAGGGACACGATGCACCGTGTAAGGCGCCCTTCCACAATTGGCTCGCTCTTAGGAAAAAATTTTTGCAGCCCGGGGTAGCCATGCCGTCTGAGTCATCCTGTCACGGTGCGCGCGGCTCCCCCCGTCGGAGGTTCGTGTCCTCCCTCGGGCATTGGCGTGTGTGTGTGTGTGTGTGTGTGTGTTGTCCTTAGCATAAGCTAGTTTAAGTTTGATTAAGTAGTGCGTAAGCCTAGGGACCGATGACGTCAGCAATTTGGTCCCATAGTTCTTACCACAAATTTCCTTTTTTTTTTTCATTTCGGAACAATTTGGAAGAACGGATTTCAAACCCAACCGGCGACCATCACATAAAGGCTGAAACATGTGAGATTCCTTTTAGTCGCCTCTTACGACAGGCAGGAACACTTCAGACCTATTCTTACACCCGAAACCGCAAGGGGGGTTTTGCGGTACAGACAAGACAGAATGTCACCCATACGGAGGTAGGGTGAATATCGGCACTAACAATAAATTATATTGAGAAACTATCTGAATGCCAACAAGAAATTTATTGAATTGGTAAAATATGAGTCGACGAGGTTCCAGACCGAACCAGCTAGTAGAGAAATAAGGGCAGCCCTAATTGGAAAAAGCGATAAGGTGACAGGACATGTGCTTCGAACAATGGGGCAACTACCACTACAACAGAGAGAGCGCTAGAGGAAAAAAAGTGTAGGAATACATGGAATGCAATTGATGACTTTTGTGTAAATGATGCTATGATATAATGAATGTATACACGAGAGGAAGTCGTTGCGGATCGCTTCAGACCACTCTGATGACATGACCAAGACAAGAAAGGATGATTCAGATGGTTCAAATGGCTCTGATCATTATGGGACTCAACATCTGAAGTCATCAGTCCCCTAGACTTAGAACTACTTAAACCTAACTAACCTAAGGACATCACAGACATCCATATCCGAGGCAGGATTCGAACCTGCGACCGTAGCAACAGCGCGGTTCCGTACTGAAGTGCCTAGAACCGCTCGACCACAGCGGCCGGCAGAACAGATGACGTCTTCGGAAAATCTTGATCACTGTTAGCATAATGAAAACATACTGTCTGATTCACTCACTCATTTTTATTTACAAAAAAATAGTGTAGCACCTAATGGTGTTCATTTACTATGTTGACATTCCTAAGAGCCTGTGCTGCTGGATTCGGAACACAATTGTTTCTCTTACTTTGTGTGTGTTCTACATATTCTGTGGAGCATCACTGGTGGACATGCCACAATTTCTTGGTACGCAGCTGTTACAGTGCTGTTTCACGTTTATTTACTGGCAATTGTCAAACAATTCCGTAAACAGTCCTGCTCATTAGGAAAGTGTGCAAAGTTTTCCGGTAGCAACCCATATTCACTTCGTATGTGAATGTATTTTGTTTTTTTGTTGCTGTGTCTAACAGAGCTGCCCTCTCGCTTGAGTCGGGGACGCAGTAACATGTTGCGCTGGAATTAAATGGAGGGGCGTTTGTCCGGCGGTGGCAACAGTAAGAACGGGCTGCTACCGCCAGCGACTGAATTAATTAACCGAGTCCATAATACCGGGGGGAAAACCTCAGTGGTCGCCCGTGCCAAAACCGATATGCGTCGATGCCCGTATAAATTCCTACCCGATAAAAATAGTTAATTCCGCACAGCCCGACAAAGAGAAAGTTGAAGTAGTTTATTGAACATGTGAATTTCATGTAACGCCCGCATCTCGTGGTCGTGCGGTAGCGTTCTCGCTTCCCACGCCCGGGTTCCCGGGTTCGATTCCCGGCGGGGTCAGGGATTTTCTCTGCCTCGTGATGGCTGGGTGTTGTGTGATGTCCTTAGGTTAGTTAGGTTTAAGTAGTTCTAAGTTCTAGGGGACTGATGACCATAGATGTTAAGTCCCATAGTGCTCAGAGCCATTTTTTCATGTAACATATTTAGTAACGTCAGCACAGAAAATTAAAAACCGTGCGAGGTGGCGCAGTGGTTAGACACTGGACTCGCATTCGGGAGGACGACGGTTCAATCCCGCGTCCGGCCATCCTGATTTAGGTTTTCCGTGATTTCCCTAAATCGCTCCAGGCAAATGCCGGGATGGTTCCTTTCAAAGGGCACGGCCGACTTCCTTCCCAGTCCTTCCCTAATCCGATGAGACTGATGACCTCGCTGTCTGGTCTCCTTCCCTCAAACCAACCAACCAACCAACCAACAGAAAATTAAACAATGGTAGTGTAATCACAGAATTAGTCATCACAGCTTCTCGGAGATAAGTTCTTTGACTTATTTTCGATTTGATCTTGTTTTATGACAAATGCTAGTGCCTCAAGTCCTCTTTTACTCTCTCTCTCTCTCTCTCTTCTGCCGTAGCCTTCTTGGTGAACGGCAGTCTCGCAATTTTAATTTATATTAGCAGGATTAGTGCTTCGATTTGCTGAATTACAGTAACATGAAGACTTACTTCATTCTTTAGTATTATTCAATTTACTCCTTGTCCTCCTCTAATAATGTTTAAGGTTTTTCAGAAAATATCCGTTGTCGGTCGTCTTAATACGATGATGTAATGGATCGGCCGACACTGTCGCAGCCTTAAGTGCCCACAGCCAGTTCCAGAAAACGAACATATCTTCATTCCCGCAGATTTCCGTCATTCATCTCATAATTACAATCGTCATTTCTCTTTGCTGACGTTTATGTTCACTACAACCAAAGCTAAAAGCAGGAGTGACTATAGTAGTCACATATGATTAAGTAAATGTCTTATATTATCCGTACATAATTACATTGTTTGTGGATGATATTGTCATCAGAAAATCAAAATCAGTTGGGAAAAACTTGTGACTCTGTACATCTATGGCGCCAAAAGCGGCAATTAACTCTAAACAATAAAAATTGTGTCATCCTCAACATAACTTCTACGAAGAATCTATTAAATTTCGGTTACAGGGCAAATAACACAAATGCGAAGGTTTTCGATTCAGTTAAATACCTAGTGAATACCATTACGAACAGCTGAAACTGGAACCATCACGTAGAAATTATGAAGGCGAACTGAAGACTATGTTTTATTGGCACATCCTTTGAAGATGCAAGAAACCTTCTACAGAGACTGCCTACACTACGCTTGTTCATGCTCTTTAGTATTGTTGCGTGGTGTTGTATCCTTACCAGTCAGGGCTAAAGGAGAACATCGAAAAAGTTCAAAAAAAGGTAGCTCGTTTTGTATTATCGCGAGATAAGGGAGCACCGTGGGTATAATACGAGCGTTCCATGGCTATCATTAAAACAGGCAGCTTTCTGTTACGGCGAGATCTTTTTACAAAATTTCCATCAACAACTTTCTTCTCCGAATGCGAAAACTTATTGTTGACTTCCTCGTGTATATCGGGAAATGAGCAACAAAATGGGACATCAGAGCTCACTCTGAAAAATTCAGTTGTCTGCATTTCCCACCTGTTATTCGACAGTGGAACGGTAGGGAAATAGTCTGAAAGATATTCAAAGAACCTTCACTCAAGCACTTAAGCGTTAACTGCAGGGTAGTCATGTAGAAACAGATGTAAATAATAACAACCGGCTATCAACATGGGACGAGGTAGCTCAATACATTTTGCTTCCAATATAATTTGTTGCCTGACAGAATCACACTAATTTCAAATGAAATTTCGGCCCGCAGCGGCCATCTCAGATTATAAAATACATGCTGTGGCTTAACATCACGACTGCGAAAAGCACGTTTTCAATCAATGGTTTAGTCCCAAACTAGGAAACCACATTGTCAGCCATTGAAAATGTGGTTTCAGCAGTGATGGGGTTGAGTCACCACATGTATTGTATTACCTGAGGAAGACCCACGCCGGCCAAATGAGGTATTTCGTTTATAATTAGTATGACAGCGTCTGAGAATAAATTATTTTCTGTTCAATCAATAACTGTAATTTTAGAGCTTGACTGAAATGTCACTCTTTCCAAACTTGGGGGCGTGCCCTGAGAGAGATTCGGACAGTATTTACTCGGTATTCAGTTTATCTCCATGCAGGCTACAGGAACTCCATGGCGACATGTTCAGATGCATCCCGAATGAAGCGTCCTTACAAAGGCAGTTGATGTTCACGAGGGAGGACGTGTGACTGTCTCCTAGGACGACTGTGAGAGAGAGGCATCACTCCACTGGCAACGCCTCCCTAATGGAGCCAAGGAACAATAGTCACTAACGATTCTGAGTGACCTGTACCAAGAAAGCAAACTCTGAATTACCCAATAAAGGAGAAACGAAAATAATGAAAAATTAACAGTATTCTAGAAGCACGACGTGCAAAGTAACGGCCATATAGTTGTAGATTACTTGACCATACAGCAGAACGCTTAACGGATAAACTAGATGATCAGTTCGATATAGAAAAAGCCAAACTTGAAAGATTCACTTTTTATTCGATTGACAGGTTACCTGATCCTATTTTCAAATAATTCAGACGAAAGAGTAATTTCCGAAATAGCATATAAACCATCTGCATACGAATGAGAGCATTTCATTAAATAGGAAGCGTCTGCTGGAGAACGAAGGAAAAAAGGAGGAGGTTGGAGAAATCACTGGGAACTTAAAGAGAGACACGGACATACGCTGCAACCGTACACACTTTAAAGTTAAATGGACTGGAAGGTGAATGAAGCAAAAGAGCCCTGTTGACATAAGTAAGAGCTTCTTCCTACGCTTCTTAAATGTAGTATGAGGTAGATTATAGCGTAAGCTCGGAATGTGGCGGGTTAGGGAAGCTAGGTGCTTTGGAGGGCGGGAGTGGGATGGGGGGTTAGTGGATGGGGAGCGAGGATGGAGGATTTAGACTGTTGCCTCCTGATGCCGTATAGTAGCTGTGGAAAAAGCGTTATTCACTGTGCACATCCAGAATATGACAGCTAGCACGTATTGGAGGTTGCGTTAAAAACAAAGTAGTGAAAAGGTTCACTGTCAGTTGCGTATATAGAGGCAGCAACACAAACTCAAAAATGAGTAACGTATGAGTAGGAACAATGGTGAACAAAAAAGGCAGGAATGGGAGACTTGGACATAATTTATATTATGTGCAATCACGGAAGCTCTCGTTAAATGGAGATAAATGTGAGATAACCCCTTTAACAAGCAGAAAGAACGTGATAGCATCTGATTACAAATTCGGTGGTGACATCTTGTGGGTATCACATCATATGAGTATTTAGAGGCAATAAAAAAAGGTCGTATAAAATTAGAAATGAAGCGATCACGTAAAATCACAATTAGTGAAGGTTAAGGAAAATATAGATTTGTTGGAACGGTTCTGGTAAAATGCAAGGCATCTGTAAAGGAAATTGTGTAAAGACTGCAGGGACTCCAGTCCCAGAGTATTGTTACAGAGTTTGGAGTGCTTATCAAACATGCATGACTATAGACATTGAACGAATCTACAGGGTGAAAAGTATTTAAACCAACAAACTCTGCGAGGTTGTAGGGGACATCAAAACAAATATTTTTCCCTAATGTCTTTTTTTCCTATGAGGAGTATTTAAACCGGTAGAGGAAGATTTCTCTGGCGGCAAATTAATTAAACCAACAAACACTTTTCCATTTCTTTATGACCAAGGGACAACACATTGACACAACCCAATTTCAACTACAGTAGATCTTCAAAAATCCCTCCATTGACACGTAAACAAAGGTTATACCGTCGGATGATGTTCTGTCTGACAAGGGCAAAAACCCCACGAGTATCCTGAATTGTTCCTGCTGCTGCTACTATCTGGGCAACCAGATCCTCTTCTGATACAACAGGAGTTACGTAAACAAGGTTGCGCATCTGTCCCCACACAAAAAAGTCCAGAGAGGACATATCTGGGGATCGAGCAGGCCATGGTACAGGACCACCTCTGCCAATCCACGTTCCTGGCAACAGTCGGTCCAGGAATCGACGCACACGACGACTGAAATGTGCCGGCGCCCCGTCATGTTGGAACCACATGCGTTATCTTGTAGGGGGCGGGACGTCTTCCAGCAATTCTGGCAATGCTCTGGCGAGAAAATTATAATAGTGCCTGCCATTTAATGACCTAGGTAGCAGATACGGCCCAACAACACCGACCCACACATTAACGAAGAACCCCACTTGATGTGCGCTAGTATCTGTGGCATGTGGCTTATCCTCACTCCAAACATGCGAATTGTGCATGTTGAAGGCTCCATCACACCCGAACGTTGCTTCATCGGTAAAAAACACAGAGGATGGAAATGTAGGATGCATTTCACACTGTTCGAGGTACCACTGCGAAAACTGTGCTCTGGGTGGGTAATCAACTGGTTCCAGGTTGTGGACACGTTGTAAGTGAAATGGACGTAACAATTGCTCTCGAAGGACTGTTCTTACATTCATCTGATTCGTCCCCATGCTACGTGCAATTACACGAGTGCTGATTGAAGGATCCCGCTCCACATGCTGCAAGACAGCTTCCCCAAATTGCAGCCTTCTTACCGTGCGACGGCGTCTCTGTCCAGGTAATCTACTAAATGACCCGGTCTCACGCAGACGTTGGTACACAGCAGCAAAGTTCGTATGATGCGGGATACGGCGATTATGATATTGTTGTTGATAAACCCGCTGTGCAGCTTGTCCATTGTGGTGCGCTGCGTAGTACGCACCAACCGTATCAGTGTACTCACTCCAGGTGTATTGCTCCTTTAGTAAACAGAGACAATGCACTATTACACTGGTGGACAGCAGTTGCCTACAACTGAAGATCGTAATACGGCCTCTAACAACTGAAGAGCGTAATACGGCCTCCGCCGGTTTAAATAATCCTCATAGGAAAAAATGACATTAGGGAAAAATATTTGTTTTGATGTCCCCTACAACCTCCCACAGTTTGTTGGTTTAAGTAATTTTCACCCTGTAGAGACACGTTGCTAGATAGAACACATCAGTTAATATTCTTGCTTAACAAAACCGCAGCGCTGTTGAACGATCCTTTATTAGAACAGCCGGTCTGGCAACTTAAAGTTCCGTCTGAGATTGGCCAGAAAATTAAAAGACAAAAGGTTAGATACTGAGTGTATGAAATGGAGGAGACAGAAGAGTATCATTATGCGATAAGCAGAATACATTCATAACACTAACAGCGGAAAACAGAAATTATTGGACGCCCCATCACTCTCAGTATAGTTGTATCAAGACGTCCTTAAAAGGAACAGTAGTCAAAATAAGAGTGGTGGAATGAAGGAAACAGCCATAGTAAATTCCTCAAGTTCTAAAATCAGACACGGTTAATAACGTACTAAAAATATACCAACCGGACTAAGGAACGGATAAAAGTCATAGAAATCTGTTGTATCGTACTCACTCGAAGAAAAATAGAAACAGCCATGGCAAATTCCTCCAGTTTTAAATCCAAACATGGTGAATAATATAACAGAAATATATGAAAGGACTAAAGAATGGATAAAGGTCATAAAAATCTGTTGTAATAGGTCCACTCGGAGAAAAAATAACCGTCGCATTCACGCAAGCTTAATAGAAGTGCCCGCGAAACTGAAATGAGAATTCTTGGAAGAATCCCCCGTAGTTTCCGCGAAACTCTTGTGGGCATGCTTAGTTCACCTGCTTTCCACGAAAACCATTGCTCCACCATCACCGTCTGTCACGCGGGCGTCGTAAGATGTGAGATATTAAAACACATACACAGACATACAGTCAGTCATTTTTTTCTCTATCAATAAGCATATCGAATAGGAAAGAAAATTTGATAACATTGACGCGACGTGCCCTCTGTCCTGCTCTGTGCAGTGTCACGTGGTGTGTATATTTAGAACGTGTTATCGTAAGAAAGACAGGCGCAAAACCAAGACCTCCAACATTGGTGTAGGTGTACATATGTCTACTAGCTCTAAGGATAACGAAGAGAAGGAAATGGGAAGAAATGTAGGCTGAGATAAAAGAAACCTTTGTCTTCACTGAGAGGGAGGCATTTATAATGATGATGGTGGACTTCAAATAAATACTAGGGACAAAAAGGGAAAAATATTAGGAATGTAAGGGGAAGTCGACTGGTAGATCTTGGACAGAGTACCATCTAATCAGTGCAGGCATTTGGTTTAGAAATCGTAAAGGAGGGCTGTATACGTGGGAGAGATCTAGGAAAACCGGAAGGGTTCAGAACGATTGTATAACACCACGATACAGATTTCGAAATTGCTTTATAAACTACTGCATATTTCCTAGAAACATGAACTCTAAACATAATTTATTGCTTACTAATTGCAAATTAAAACTTGAGAAATATCAGAAAATAAGAAAACTAAAGAGATGAAACGTGAACGAGTTGAACGAACCAGAGGTTGTCAGAGTCTAAAAGGGAAAACCGCTGACTGAACTTAGGATAAGAATAGACTAGAAAATGGATGGATAGCTTTGAGAAAGCCAGCAGAGAACCAAACATGTATTAACACAAGGACCAGCAGAAACCTTTATATCATCATTATCATCATCATTTAAGACCGATTATGCCTTTCAGCGTTCAGTCTGGAGCATAGCCCCCTTATAAAATTCCTCCACTATCCCCTATTCAGTGCTAACATTGGTGCCTCTTCTGATGTTAAACCTATTACTTCAAAATCATTCTTAACCGAATCCAGGTACCTTCTCCTTGGTTTACCCTGACTCCTCCTACCCTCTACTGCTGAACCCATGAGTCTCTTGGGTAACCTTGCTTCTCCCATGCGTGTAACATGACCCCACCATCTAAGCCTGTTCGCCCTGACTGCTACATCTGTAGAGTTCATTCCCAGTTTTTCTTTGATTTCCTCATTGTGGACACCCTCCTGCCATTGTTCCCATCTACTAGTACCTGCAATCATCCTAGCTACTTTCATATCCGTAACCTCGACATTGTTGATAAGGTAACCTGAATCCACCCAGCTTTCGCTCTCATACAACAAAGTTGGTCGAAAGATTGAACGGTGCACAGATAACTTAGTCGTGGTACTGACTTCCTTCTTGCAGAAGAGAGTAGATCATAGCTGAGCGCTCACTGCATTAGCTTTGCTACATCTCGCTTCCAGTTCTTTCACTATGTTGCCATCCTGTGAGAATATGCATCCTAAGTACTTGAAACCGTCCACTGGTTCTAACTTTGTTCCTCCTATTTGGCACTCAATCCGTTTATATTTCTTTCCCACTGACATTACTTTCGTTTTGGAGATGCTAATCTTCATACCATAGTCCTTACATTTCTGATCTACCTCTGAAATATTACTTTGCAAACTTTCAATCGAATCTGCCATCACAACTAAGTCATCCGCATATGCAAGACTGCTTATTTTGTGCTCACATATCTTAATCTCAAAAAATGGTTCAAATGGCTCTGAGCACTATGGGACTTAACATCTGAGGTCATCAGTCCCCTAGAACTTAGAACTACTTAAACCTAACTAACCTAAGGACATCACACACATCCATGCCCGAGGCAGGATTCGAAACTGCGACCATAGCGGTGGCGCGGTTCCAGACTGTAGCGCCTAGAACCGCTCGGCCACACAGGCCGGCTTCTTAATCTCACCCAGCCAGTCTATTGTTTACAACATACGATCCATAAATAATATGAACAACAGTGGAGACAGGTTGCAACCTTGTCTTACCCCTGAAACTACTCTGAACCATGAACTCCGTTTACCGTCAACTCTAACTGCTGCCTGACTATCCATGTAAAGACCTTTAGTTTCTTGCAAAAGTTTGCCTCCTATTCCATAATCTCATAGAACAGACAATAACTTCCTCCTAGGAACCCGGTCATATGCCTTTTCTAGATCTATAAAGCATAGATACAATTCCTTGTTCCACTCATAACACTTCTCCATTATTTGCCGTAAGCTAAAGATCTGGTCCTGACAACCTCTAAGAGGCCTAAACCCACACTGATTTTCATCCAATTGGTCCTCAACTAATACTCGCACTTTCCTTTCAACAATACCTGAGAAGATTTTACCCACAACGCTGATTAAAGAGATACCTCTGTAGTTGTTACAATCTTTTCTGTTTCCATGTTTAAAGATTGGTGTGATTACTGCTTTTGTCCAGTCTGATGGAACCGGTCCCGACTCCCAGGCCATTTCAATTATCCTGTGTAGCCATTTAAGACCTGACATTCCACTGTATTTGATGAGTCCCGACTTAATTTCATCCACCCCAGCTGCTTTATTGCACTGCAATCTATTGACCATTTTCTCCACTTCCTCAAATGTGATCCTATTTCCATCATCATTCCTATCCCATTCTACCTCGAAATCTGAAACATTACTGATCGTATTTTCACCTACATTGAGAAACTCTCCAAAATATTCCCTCCATCTGCCCAAGGCATCAATAGGATTCACCAGCAGTTTTCCTGACCTGTCCAAAATACTTGTCATTTCCTTCTTACCTCATTTACGAAGACTGCTAATTACACTCCAGAATGGTTTTCCAGCAGCTTGACCCATAGTCTCCAACCTGTTTCCAAAGTCTTCCCAAGATTTCCTCTTGGATGCTGCAATTATCTGTTTGGCTTTGTTTCTTTCTTCAACATAACTTTCTCTGTCTACCTGAGTTCTAGTATGTAGCCATTTTTGATACGCCTTCTTTTTCCTTTTACAGGCTGCCTTGACTGTGTCATTCCACCATGCTGTTTGCTTCATCCTACCTTTACACACTACTGTTCCAAGACATTCTTTAGCCACTTCTAGTACTGTGTCCCTGTACCTTGTCCATTCCTTTTCCAATGACTGTAATTGCCTACATTCAACTAACTGGTACCTTTCTGAGATCGCTGTTATGTACTTGTGCCTGATTTCCTTATCCTGGAGTTTCTCCACTCTTATCCTCCTACATATGGACCAGACCTCCTGCACTTTCGGCCTCACAATCCCAATTTCACTGCAGATTAAATGATGATTGTGTGTCATCAAAGAATCCCCTGAATACAGGTGTGTCCCTCACAGCCTTCCTGAATTCCTGATCTGTTATTATATAGTCAATGACAGATCTGATTCCCATGCCTTCCCAAGTATACCGGTGAATGTTCTTATGTTTAAAAAAGGAGTTTGTGATTACCAAGCCCATACTGGCACAGAAATCCAAGAGTTGTTTCCCGTTCCTGTTGGCCTCCATATCCTCTCCAAATTTACCCATAACCTTTTCATACCCTTCTGTTCGATTTCCAATCCTGGCGTTAAAATCACCCATGAGCAAAACACTGTCCTTGTCCTTTACTCTAACAACTACATCACTGAGTGCCTCATAAAAACTATCCATCTTATCTTGATCTGTCCCTTCACAATGCGAATATACTGACACAATCCTAATTTTCTTGCTAGACACTGTCATATCTATCCACATCAGTCGTTCGTTTACATACCTTATTGCAACTACGCTGGGTTCCATTTCTTTCCTGATGTAAAGCCCTACACCCCATTGTGCTATTCCTGCTTTGACTCCTGATAGGTAGAACTTGTATTCTCCCACTTCCTCTTCTTTCTCACCCCTTACCCGAATGTCACTAACAGCTAAAACGTCCAGCCCCATCTTACTTGCAGCCTCTGCCAGCTCTACCTTCTTCCCAGAGTAGCCCCCATTGATCTTAATAGCTCCCCATCTCATTAACATTTGTTTGCCAAGTCGTGTCTTAGGAGTGCCTGGTTTGTTAGTTAGAGGTGGGACTCCGTCACCTCCAAAGGTCCGAGGCACTTTGTTCTGATTGTTGCCAGCATCATATTTAAAGTACCAGGGAAGCAGGTTGCTAGCCTTACTTGCTCCGAGTCCCATTGGGTTTTACCCCTAATGGTTGAGGGACTAACCGGTGGATTTGGTAGTCTTTGCCGTATGAGCAAAAAGGTGATCACGGCTCAGAATATGTCCGAGATGCCCAGCCTTATTCCAAAGTAACTGGTATCCCGACTGTCGGGACCACTTGCTTGGCCACTCATACGTTGCCCGTGGTTCATGAACTAGGACATGACTACAGGAACCCACACCATGAACCACAACCTTTATATATCACACAAAATAATTGCTTTAATTGAGGAAAGTACAATATGTAACAGAAGTGCAACAAATTAAGCTGGAAAAATTGAGTGAAGCCTAAAAACACAGGACAAGTGAACACAGAAAACGCGCTTGAGAGTACTGTAAAACCTAATTAAGTGTATAGATAATAACAGTGACTTCATTGGGCTCTATGGTGCTAGTCTTTCTACTGGGCGGCACTTCGACGACTTACGTTTACCTAACCTACACCAGTTATCCGAACGACGTGTTGCTTCAGTCGACTCCTCACATCGCTGAGAAGTGAAGGCTGGGTTGAAACACTGCCGATAATGGACCGTAGGTGGAACGTCTCGCACTTTTGTTTGTTATTCAGCGATCGCGAGTGATTGCCACGATCTCCAGTGAAGAAGATGGAGCCAGCTGCTGCGTAAACAGGACTTTTCTCCTACGAATGCGATGCTCTGTTGTCTTGGCGGATGGCCGTTTCAAACACGGGCTCCCTCTGCAGTTTATTTTTCTATCGCCAGTGGAGAAGATGGAGCTAACTGCATGAGTAGACAGGTCTCCTCTCCTACGAATGCGATACTTTATTGCTTTGGTGGATGACGATTTCGAAAACGGATTTCGACCTGTAGTTTATTTTTCTCTAGCATAGCGAAAAATATTTGCGATTTTTAAGGGTTTCAGGAGAAAAATAAACTCCAGATGCAAATCCATGCCCGAAACTGTCGTCCACGAAGGCACCAGACCATTGCTTTCGTAGGACACGAGCTCTTTCTATGTAGTACCTAGCACCATCTTCTCCTATGGTGATCCTGGCAGTCACTCGCGATCACTGAGTAACAAACAACTTTGCGAGACGTTCGCCTACGGTTCGTCGACGTGCAAAGTCACTTCGACGCTCGGTAGCGTTGTTGGATGACATTTCCGAACACGGGTTTCTATCTTCGATATTTTCCTCAAAAGATCCTTTACTACCCTCCGAAATTTGTCATAACATTGCTGAGACACCTTGCAAGTTTCGTGAGCACCTGCGCAACGAAGTCGGGGACAATTTATGTAAATGAAATTTTTCAGAACATCTTCAAAATTGTAAATCACACTCTTCTCCGACATCTTTGTTTAACATGGATATAAGGCTTAACGATGACGAGGGGTACAAAATGAATCACTTAGAAGTGCGTGAAATATATAAATATTTCCACCCTAATTCTAAGAACGTGCTGAATGATCAGCTCGCACTGAAGAATAGACAGCTATTTCATTGTGTTATGTATGATGAATACACTAAGCAGATTCAGAAAGATGTAGGTTGCAGTAGGTACTGGGAGATGAAGAAGCTTGCACAGGATAGAGTAACATGGAGAGCTGCGTCAAGCCAGTCTCAGGACTGAAGACCACAACAACAACACATGTATCTTTACCTATCTTATACTAGAATACAGCTGTGATTATTATTGCATTATTTCCATCAATTAGAATCATAATAATTCTACCATTTTACAAAGAAACACCAGCACATTAGGGACTGGATCCCCTCAGGGGCTCAGCATTTTTTTGTTGGGTACGGGCTTGGCGACCTCGGGGTTCCTGCGTTGGGGCAGGTAAGCGCCGCCAGTTCCCTTTTGGGGAACCTGACGCACCTCAATTTATGTAAGGCTTACTCATGCACGTGGGGCTCTGTCTGAGTGGACTAGCTCCTCGTGAGACCGAATGGGACCCTTAGAAATTCTCTCTTCCTCCACCCAGCGGCGCTGGAAGGTGCCAACACCCAGTCTAACAAGAGGGATCGGTTACCAGGCCTCATGATTCAGTCTACAGTAACAGAATATGTTTATTAGAGTTAAAAGAAAATAGGGTATTTACGATACGGTTTCTCTATTTTACGTACAGAATGGCTTAGAAGGCATCGCTGGAACCCTAAAATCTCTTAAGCGCTTGCGGAGTGGGACTCTGTTGGTTAAAATACCTAGCTCCCAAGAAGTAAATAATGTTCAGAAAGCTCTATGCCTCGGGGAGTATGTGAAAGAAACTGAACTGCACAACACCTGAACTACAGCAATGTTCTTGTGACTTGCAGGGATCCAGTTGACATTCCCGAGAAGAACTGAAAGCTGAGTCGTTTCAGGAAGGCACTGTCGACGTACAAGACCTGTGAAGTGGGTGGATGGCGATCTTGTCAAATCAGACTTGTAATAGCAGCATGTCAAGACAGGTCTTCAACGCCTTAGTGTACTGCCTTATTTCTCAAACCCAGTGAGTGTTTTCAATGACAGTCCTTTGTTCACACTACTCTTGCTTGTAAAGAAGCAACTTGTGGCTAATGTGGTAAAGCAGTCCACGAAGGAGTTGGTTTTTCCTCTCCTCCAAAGTGTGTCAACTGGTCTGGGGACCACCCTGTCTGGAGTAGGGACTATAAATTTTCCTTGAAGAACGGAACATCCAGGAGTTTGAAAGGATAAAGTGCATCCCATATGGTGAAGCCATGAATTTATGCAAGTCCATGCAGCAACTCACGTTCGCTGCCTCCCTTTCTTCCGTTCTCAACAGCCAGCCCAGAAAACCGATGCCACTACACAAACAGAGGCTGCTAGTGTCAGTACCAGTACCTGGCCTCCTGCAGTTCCTTTGAAAGCTGTCCCTTTCCCGGCAGAGCTTCAGAAAAGACAGTGGTTGCTGACACTGCGGAACTTCCAGCCACTCAAAAGTACAAGTTTTTTCCACCGCCCAGTGCTGCCACCATCACTATCACTTCCGACGTTGTAGCTCCAAAGGCTGCCTCAGACAAAAAATGGCAGTCGACGGCGAAGAATCGCCCACTGATGGAGACAGGGAGTACACAGTCCGACGGTGCCAACGTCGACCTATCTGACGCTTCTCTTAAACCTTCTTTCGAGGCATTGGGCCTTGGTGACGGATTGGGGCAATCATCTAGTCCCAGAACTGAGCCTCCACCCAGTGTGGGCTCCCCTCGCTGGCAGAAAGTCAGGATAAAAGTGCTACCCCCATGATAGGTGGCTCCCATCCTCCACCCAAGCGGTAATGGGTTCAGGACACATATGGAGGAACTTAAACTGCCGGTATAGGGATTCCCCCTTTGCCTGCGTTTACAAGAAACACATTTTAAAGCCACTGGCACTCCTGTGATACGGGGCTGTACCCTTCACCGAAAGGGTAGCCTGATGGGTACATAGCCAAGGTAAGGAGTTGCTGTGTTTGACAATAATGTGCATAGCTCCTCTGCACTCTCCCTGGCTACTGGCCTGCAAGCAGTTGCTGTCGAAGCTCATGGGCGTTGGAGGATTACTATTTGCTCTCTGTACCTATCTCTGCAAGATGCAATGGAACCTGAGGCCCTCATAGACCTTGTGGCACAACTTCTGTGACCATTTCTGATACTGGGGGACCACAATATCCATCACCTGTTATGGAGCTAACAATGGAGCTACTTGTCCTGGGGGTCGGGTTTTAGAGAGCCTCTTCACATGTCACGAGCTGTGCGTCCTCAAAATAGGTATTCACACTCATTTATGCATGGTTACAGCTTTATTATCAGCCATCGACCTCCTTCTGCTCCCCAACCCTTGCCCACTCTGTTCAATGGGAGGTCACTGACGACCTTCATTCCAGTGACCACTTTCCGCTCCACATTCACTTGCTGGATGGAGCTCTTCCTGAAGAGAAACAACCAATGTGCATGATGAGCAGGGCTGACTGGACACTGTTCGGCCTGCTGGCTGTGTTTGAACATTGCGATGGTGTTCAGGAATGGGTGGATCTCATCACACGAGTGATCCATCAAGCCACTGACTTATCCATCATAAAGTCTTCAGGTCATCTTAGAAGGCAACCTGTATCTCGGTTGACAGGTGAGTGCCGTTCATCAATCCAGAGCAGGCGTATTGCTCTTCGACAACCTCGTAACCTTTAGAGTCGCAAGAGCCGACGCTAGATGCATAGTTAAGGAGTGCAAGAGTTCCTGCACTATCAACCGTTCCACTTGTTCTACAAAAGTATGGGAAGCCATCCGTAGCATTTTCGGTAAACACAGTCGTTTACCAATAGCAGCAGTGCTAAAACACCCGGAGACAGTGCTCAGAGTTTAGAAGAGCAGTTTGCAAAAGCTACTACCAATGCAAGCCTGGATTCCGCTTTCGTCGCTACCGTGCGACTGTGGAGAGGGGCAAACTGGACTTCGGAGCCAACAGTTTGAGTTGTCCTACAACTCTCGTTTCTACATGTGGGAACTGCAATCGGCACTGTCTGAAACTCATGACACACCACCCAGTCACAACCAAATCTGGTACTGCACGCTTCGACAATTACCAGCGGCTTCAAAAGAAATCCTCCTCGAATGTTTTACTCTTGTGTGGCACCCGTGGTCTTTGATTAGTATTCAAAATGTCCTCGGTCCGGGTTCGAAAACCGTCACTGTTACATTTTGATTAAAAATCAGCACTGACGGCCGAAGATGTCCGGTACAAGAAGTCACTCTCATTATGCCAACTGCCTTGTCAAAGAGGGTTTAGGAGTGGACAGAAGGTTCAGGGCACTGTCTTGTCCTTGGGGTGGGTAGCTGCCCCTAAAGGCGGAAGGATCAGGAACGATCAACGACATGGGATGCAGAAGGCAATAAAACCACTGTATTAAAGACACGTAACGTATATCCACAGGACATGTGGCCTGTAATTGAAAAAGTGTCATGATGGTCTCTCCACTGCCAAAGGATTCCAGAATACTCCCCCATTGGATATCTGGGGGAAGACTGCCAAGGGCGAGGTGATCATGAGATAAAGATAGAATAATTAACGAAAGGATAACGTTATAAGAGACTGGGCGTGGATGTAAGAGTCTTGAATATTGTAGGTAAGCTAGAAAATCTGAAAAGAGAAATGAAAAAACTCAATCAAGATATAGTAGAAGTAAGTGAAGTGGAATGGAAGGAACACAAGGATTTCTGGTCAGGTGAGTATAATACCAACTGCAGCAGAAAATGGTACAACGGGAGTAGGATTCGTTATGAGTAGTGTGTGTTACACTGAGCAGTTCAGTGATAGTGTTGTTCTTGGTGGAATTTACACCAAACCAACACCGACAACGATAGTTCAGGTATACATGCCAACGTCGCAAGATGAAGATGAAGAGATAGGGAAAGTATAGGGGGATACTGAAAGGGTAATACAGTACCTGAAGGGAGAAGAAAGTCTGATAGTTATAGGGGACTGGAATGAAGTTGTAGGGAAAGCAGTAGAAGAAAAAGGTACAGGAGAATATGGGCTTGGGACAAGGAACGAGGTGAAGGGAGACTAATGGAGTCCTGTAATACATTTCAGCTAGTAATAGCGAATACTCTGTTCAAGAGTCACACGAGGAGGCTGTACATCAGGAAGAGGCCGGTTGATACGAGAAGATTTCAGTTAGATTACATCATGGTCAGACAGAGATTCCGAAATCAGATACTGGATTGTAAGGCGCACCCAGGAGCAGATATAAACTTAGATCACAATGTAAAAGTGATGAAGAGTAGGCTGACATTCAAGAGATTAGTCACGAAGAATCAATACACAAAGAAGTAGGATATAGAAGTACAAAGGGATGACAAAACACGCTTGGAGTTCACTAAGGCTATAGATACAACAATAAGGATAGCTCAGTAGGTAGTACAATTGAAGAGGGATGTAGATGTCTAAAAAGGCCAATCACAGAAGTTGGAAAATAAAACATTATTACAAGGAAGGCAACAGGGCAGAAATCATGGGTAACAGAAGAAATGCTCCAGTAGATCTATGAAAGAAGGATATACAAAAATGTTCAGGGAAACCCAGGAATGCAGAAATACAAGTCGCTGAGGAATGAAAAAAGTAGGAAGTGCAGGGAAGCCAAGATGAAATGGCTACACGAAAAATTTGAAGCAATCGAAAAAGGAATTATTATCGGAAGGACTGGCTTAGCATAGATTAAAGAAAAAACAACCATTGGTAACGTTAAGAGTGCAACTGGAATTCCAATGCTACATGCAGAGAAGAGAGCGGTTGGGTGGAAGGTGTAGTAGGTCTCAATGAGTGGGAATATTTGTCTGATGTGATAGAAGAAGAAACAGGAGTCGATTTAGAAGAGATAGGGAATCCAATATTAGAATCAGAATTTAAGACAGCTTTGGAGCACTTAAGACCAAATAAAGCAGAAGGGATAGATAACATTCCATCAGAATTTATAAAGTAATTGGGGTAAGTGTCAACAAAACGACTTTTCACGTTGGTGTGTAGAATGTATGAGTCTGGCGATAATCTATCTGACTTTCGGAAAAATATCATCCAGGAAATTTCGAAGATTGCAAGAGTTGACAAGTGCGACAATTATCGCACAATCAGCTTAACAGCTAATGTATCTTAGTTGCTGACAAGATTAATATACAAAAGAAGGGAAAAAATTTGAGGATATGTTAGATGACGATCAATTTGGCTTTAGAGAAGTTAAAGGCAGCGTAGAGACAATTCTGCCATTGCGATTGATAATGGAAGCAAGAGTAAAGAGAATTCAAGACACTTGCATACGATTTGACGACCTGGAAATAGTGCAAAATGTTCAAAATTCTTAGAAAAATGTGGGAAAGTTACAGGGAGAGACGGTTAGTACACAATATGTACAAGAACCAAGAGGGAATGATGAGTGGACGACCAAGACCGAATTGATCGGATTAAAAAGGGTGTAAGACAAACATGTAGCAGACCTCAGGATGTTTGATGGTTACTGAGGTATTTGGTACATGATGTGTGGGAAAACAATAACAGATAGAATGAAGATAATATCAGAAACGTTTCTTACGGAATAGAATGGGTCTCCGATGGGAAGATATTCCTTAGGCAGTTGTGTTTCAGTTCTTAGACTTATTTTTAAAAAAATACAATCATCTCACCGATATGAGAAAGCTTTTAATAAAGTGAACAGCATTAAAATAAGGGAAAATTGCAGAAAAGAATAGCGCACCGAAGCACCGCGTAAGTGCAGTTCAAAGCACATAAGGGAAGTCTGTTTGCGAGATCCATTTCTCAAGGAATGAGAGATGGTTTCGTTCATTATTCACGTTATTTAATATACACGTAGACGTAAAGACATAGAAGAATAAAGCAAAGTGCCATTATAAGCTTCATAATGCAAGTTATAAAAACAATCTTAGCGGACTTAGGAAAAAAATGACAGAGAGCAATTGGCCGCTGCAGTAAGCAGCAGATAATTGTAACACAATGTCTAAAGACAAAACTAAGATAAAGGCATTCAATGATAAGGAGAATTTAAGAGAAAAAATAATAGTTGACAATAAACGATTAGAACGAACTAATACTTTTAAATAACTGGGACATGAGATCTCATATACACTCCTGGAAATGGAAAAAAGAACACATTGACACCGGTGTGTCAGACCCACCATACTTGCTCCGGACACTGCGAGAGGGCTGTACAAGCAATGATCACACGCACGGCACAGCGGACACACCAGGAACCGCGGTGTTGGCCGTCGAATGGCGCTAGCTGCGCAGCATTTGTGCACCGCCGCCGTCAGTGTCAGCCAGTTTGCCGTGGCATACGGAGCTCCATCGCAGTCTTTAACACTGGTAACATGCCGCGACAGCGTGGACGTGAATCGTATGTGCAGTTGACGGACTTTGAGCGAGGGCGTATAGTGGGCATGCGGGAGGCCGGGTGGACGTACCGCCGAATTGCTCAACACGTGGGGCGTGAGGTCTCCACAGTACATCGATGTTGTCGCCAGTGGTCGGCGGAAGGTGCACGTGCCCGTCGACCTGGGACTGGACCGCAGCGACGCACGGATGCACGCCAAGACCGTAGGATACTACGCAGTGCCGTAGGGGACCGCACCGCCACTTCCCAGCAAATTAGGGACACTGTTGCTCCTGGGGTATCGGCGAGGACCATTCGCAACCGTCTCCATGAAGCTGGGCTACGGTCCCGCACACCGTTAGGCCGTCTTCCGCTCACGCCCCAACATCGTGCAGCCCGCCTCCAGTGGTGTCGCGACAGGCGTGAATGGAGGGACGAATGGAGACGTGTCGTCTTCAGCGATGAGAGTCGCTTCTGCCTTGGTGCCAATGATGGTCGTATGCGTGTTTGGCGCCGTGCAGGTGAGCGCCACAATCAGGACTGCATACGACCGAGGCACACAGGGCCAACACCCGGCATCATGGTGTGGGGAGCGATCTCCTACACTGGCCGTACACCACTGGTGATCGTCGAGGGGACACTGAATAGTGCACGGTACATCCAAACCGTCATCGAACCCATCGTTCTACCATTCCTAGACCGGCAAGGGAACTTGCTGTTCCAACAGGACAATGCACGTCCGCATGTATCCCGTGCCACCCAACGTGCTCTAGAAGGTGTAAGTCAACTACCCTGGCCAGCAAGATCTCCGGATCTGTCCCCCATTGAGCATGTTTGGGACTGGATGAAGCGTCGTCTCACGCGGTCTGCACGTCCAGCACGAACGCTGGTCCAACTGAGGCGCCAGGTGGAAATGGCATGGCAAGCCGTTCCACAGGACTACATCCAGCATCTCTACGATCGTCTCCATGGGAGAATAGCAGCCTGCATTGCTGCGAAAGGTGGATATACACTGTACTAGTGCCGACATTGTGCATGCTCTGTTGCCTGTGTCTATGTGCCTGTGGTTGTGTCAGTGTGATCATGTGATGTATCTGACCCCAGGAATGTGTCAATAAAGTTTCCCCTTCCTGGGACAATGAATTCACGGTGTTCTTATTTCAATTTCCAGGAGTGTATTACACGGAATGATTTAGAATGTGAACTGCAAAAATTTTAAGTGTCCTGAGAAAGATTAGGGAAGAGACAGTACTAAGATTTTATAACGTGATGGCAGTGCCATTTCAAACGCATGCATCGGAGACTTGGACTCTAACCGGTAGTCAACGAAAGAGGATTAAAGCAGCAGAGATGAGGCTCCCAAGACACCTGTTGCTTACAAACTAATACATCGGACAAAGAATAGCCAAATTAAGCTTAACTTTGCGTCGAAAATATACTTCAGAAAATAGAGGACTAAAGAAAGAAGTGGCAGGAACAGATTTAACAGATGTCAGATGAACGAATACCTAAATTAATACACAAACATGCACCTTAAGAGAAAAGAAATGTTGGAAGTCTTAAGAAGAGATGGAGAGATCAGCGGCACTCTACTTCTGTAGACAAGGAAGTCTACACCAAATCTGGATATGATGATGGTGATAAAACGATTTCTTCGTTCTTATAACTGGGTTTTACATAAAACTTTTGGTATGAATGCATCCTGTACATTAGTAAGACTAAGGTGCTATATACGCAGGAGATTCTATCCTACTTCGAATTATGCCCTTTTTGGCCATTTTTAGTCATCAATCTGATGACTGGCATGCTGCGGCCGCCACTAATTCCTCTCCTGTGCCAACTTTTTCATCTCGGAGTAGCAATTTGCATGCTACGTCCAGTTTCCTCCAGTAGCATGGAAGTTATTCCTGAAGTTTAATGCATGCCCTGTCATTCTCTCCCTTCTTCTTGTCAGAGTTTTCCATAGATTCCTTTCGCCGCTGATTCTGTCGAGAACCTCTTCACTCGTTACCTTATCTGTCCACTTAATTTTCAACATTCTTTTGTAGCACCATATCTCAAACGCTTCTATTCCCTTCTGTACCGGTTCTCCCATTGCCCATGTTTCACTACCATACAGTGATGTCCTCCAAACGAATATTCTCAAAAATTTCTTCCTCAAATTTAGGCCTGTGTCATTTACCAGTGCCATAATGATTTCTATATCCTCCTTGCTCCATCTCTCATGGGATATTTTGCTACCTAGATGGCAGATTTCCTTAATCTCATCCACGAGTACTTAGTGAACACCAATCCTCATTTTAAGTGTTGTCGCTGTCCTCTTTTCCGCTATTTTTTATTAATTTCGTCTTTCTTCGATTTGCTCTGAGTCCATACTCTGTATTGATTAGGCTGTTCGTTTCATTCAGAAGCTACAGCAACCCCTTATCACTTTCAATGCGAATAGTATTGACATCAGTGAATCTTTCATTTATATCCTTTCACCCTGAATTTTAATCCCACTCTGGACCGTTTCTTTTATTTCCATCATTGCTTCTTAGATGTATAGATTGGTAAGTAGGTGTGAGAGACTACGTTCCTGTCCTACACCTTTTTTTTTTTAATCTGCACTTCGTTCTTGATCTCCCAGAGTTTTTTTCCCTCTTGGTTCTTGTATATATTGTATATCAGGCGTTTTTCTCAGAATATCGAACATCTTGGTCCACGCTACAGTGTTGAACGATTTCTCCAGGTCGACAAACCCTATGAACGAGTCCGGATTTTTCTTTAGTCTTGCCTACATTATCAATCGCAACGACAGAACTGCCTCCCTGGTGCCTTTATCTTTCCTACGCCAAACTGATCGTCATCCAGATACTCAATTTTCTAGTCCGTTCTTCTACATATTTTTCTTGTCAGCAACTTGGATGCGTGAGCTCTTAAGCTATTTGTGTGGTAATTCTCGCACCTGTTGGCTCTTACAATCTTCGAAACTGTGTGGTTGTGCTTTCCGAAAGAGAGATGGTATCTCGCAAGACTCATCCATTCTACACAGCAATGTGCATAGTCATTCTGTTGCCACTTCCCCCAATGATTTTAGAAATTGTGATGAATTGTTGTCAGCCCCTTCTTCTTATTCTTCCCAAGCTCTTTTCAATTCTGATTCTGTATACATGCCTTACCATCGCGTGGTCTGTTTACGAAGTAAATGGGTGGATCATTTCATGTATATTTATTGTATCAGCTTGACACCTCAGTATCATGGCTCTCGAGTCCATTAACGGCTCTGAATTACACACAACATGCCTAGGTTCTATTAAGCAAATAGCTATACTGTAAATTGTACTGGCACTGACTTGTAAGATACGAATGTCACTGGAAACTTATTACTAGATTTCAGATTCCGACTTTCAAGCATGTGTGGAAGAAATAGTTTAGGCCCTTACCTCACGAATTTAATGATAGCTTAGTTGTGCGTATGGTTCTCTAATTTAATAACCCTGAAGTATAGAGGGTGGTCCACTGATATTGATCGGGCCAAATATCTCACGAAATAAGCATCAAACGAAAAAACTACTAAGAACAAAATTCGTCTAGCTTGAAGGGGGAAACCATATGGCGCTATGGTTGGCCCGCTAGATGGCGCTGCCATAGGTCAAACGGATATCAACTGCGTTTTTTTTTACGTAGGAACACCCACTTTTTATTACATATTCGTGTAGTACGTAAAGAAATATGAATCTTTTAGTTGGACCACTTTTTTCGCTTTGTGATAGATGGCGCTGTAATAGTCACAAACGTATAAGTACGTATCACGTATCATTCCGCCACTGCGGACCGTATTTGCTTCGTGATACATTACCAGTGTTAAATTGGACCGTTTACCAATTGCGGAAAAGATCGATATCGTGTTGATGTATGGCTATTGTATTCAAAATGCCCAACGGGCGAGTACTATGTATGCTGCTCGGTATCTTGGACGCCATCATCCAAGTGTCCGGACCGTTCGCCGGATAGTTAAAGTTATTTAAGGAAAAGGGAAGTGTTCAGCCACATGTGAAACGTCAACCACGACCTGCAACAAATGATGATGGCCACGTAGGTGTTTTAGACGCTGTCGCGGCTAATTCGCCCATCAGTAGCAGACAAATTGCGCGAGAATCGGGAATCTCAAAAATGTCGCTGTTGAGAATGCTACATCAACATCGATTGCAGCCGTACCATATTTCCATGCACCAGGAATTGCATGGCGACGACTTTGAACGTCGTGTACAGTTCTGCCTCTGGGCACAAGAGAAATTACGGGACGATGACAGATTTTTTGCACGCGTTCTGTTTAGCGAGGAAGCGTCATTCACCAACAGCAGTAACGTAAACCGGCGTAATGTGCACTATTGGGCAACGGAAAATCTACTATGGCTGCGACAAGTGGAACATCAGCGACCATGGCGGGTTAATGTATGGTGCGGCATTATGGGAGGAAGGATAATTGGCCCCGATTTTATCGATGGCAATCTAAATGGTGCAATGTAGCTTATTTCCTTCGTAATGCTCTACCGATGTTACTACAAGATGTTTCACTGCACGACAGAATGGCGATGTACTTCCAACATGATGGATGTCCGGCACATAGTTCGCGTGCGGTTGAAGCGGTATTGAATAGCATATTTCATGACAGGTGGATTGGTTGTCGAAGCACCATACCATGGCCCGCACGTTCACCGGATCTGATGTCCCCGGATTTCTTTCTGTGGGGAAAGTTGAAGGATATTTGCTATCGTAATCCACCATCAACGTCTGACAATATGCGTCAGCGCATTGTCAATGCAAGTGCGAACATTACGGAAGGCTAACTAGACGCTGTTGAGAGGAATGTCGTTACACGTTGTAAGACGTATGCGTTGCCGGCGATGGGCGAAGCATGGCAGAGTCTCTGACCAGAGTTGTTGCTTGTCGCGAGTCGGCGTCAGTCGGCTTTAGTCGTCAGTCGGCTTTAGTCTTCTGTCCGTGCTAGTAAGCAGTAGTCTTGAGTCGGCAGTAGTCGGTGCGTGCGTGCGCGTGTCGGCAGTGTACTCTGGTCAGGACTCTGGAGGATGAGTATTGTTGTAGAAGGTAAAGAAGCAGCCTTGCGCATATCTAGTAATGTATATTAACTGTCATTAATTTCTTTAAAAAAAATGTCCCAATAATAATTTTTATAATATAAAGTTAAAAAAAATTAGTAACCTGGTAAATTTTATGAGGACAGCAGCGCTGCCCTTCGGCCCTGTATTCTGAATAAAAAAGCAAAAAATTCTTACCTCAAGAAAAACTGCAAATATATCTGCTGTTACATAATAATTTTCGACACAGCTTCGTGCAATGCTGGTGTATATTTTTTTCTGATTCTTGGAAGGAATGATCATGCATTGGAAATATTCTTTAAATTGAAATGAATGCTTTTCTTTAAAAAAGCTACTTTATACTATAAAAATTATTATTGGGGCATTTTTTAAAAGAAATTAATGACAGTTAATATACATTACTAGATATGCGCTAGACGGCTTCTTTACCTTCTACAACAATACTCATCCTCCAGAGTCCTGACCAGAGTACACTGCCGACACGCGCACGCACGCGCCGACTACTGCCGACTCAAGACTACTGCTTACTAGCACGGACAGAAGACTAAAGCCGACTGACGACTAAAGCCGACTGACGCCGACTCGCGACAAGCAACAACTCTGGTCAGAGACTCTGCCATACCTCGCCCATCGCCGGCAACGCATACGTCTTACGACGTATTGCCAAACGCATTGAGGTTGACGGACATTATTTTGAGCATTTATTGCATTAATGTGGTATTTACAGGTAATCACGCTGTAACACCATGTGTTCTCAGACATTACAAGTTCACAGAGGTACATGTATCACATTGGAACAACCGAAATAAAATGTTCGAACGTACCTACGTTCTGTATTTTAATTTAAAAAACCTACCTGTTACCAACCGTTCGTCTAAAATTGTGAGCCATATGTTTGTGACTATTACAGCGCCATTTATCACAAAGCGAAAAAAGTGGTCCAGCTAAAACATTCATATTTCTTTACGTACTACACGAATATGTAATAAAAATGGGGGTTCCCATTTTAAAAAAACGCAGTTGATATCCGTTTGACCTATGGCAGCGCCGTCTAGCGGGCCATCTGGTTTCCCCCTTCAAGTTATACAAGTTTCGTTCTTTGTAGTTTTTTCGTTTGATGCTTAATTCGTGAAATATTTGGCCCGGTCACGATCAATGGACCACCCTGTATACAAGATGTGTCTAAGTTCCATAAGCATATAAACATGTCGTTAAATTAAATGTGCACTGATCTGTATGACAATTTTATCAGATGAGTTTTATTGCCGGATTATAAATCACGAGTTTTCATTATGACTCGCATAAATTGTATGTTACCTTTTATATATTTAGAAACTATCTGATTTTCAATTATAATCCGTGCAACGACATATATGTTACACATGAAACTATTTAAAAAAAACAGTCGCTCTACCGAAGAAGTAACTTGGACCATGCACTGAAATAAACTCTGATGTACCCTGGGTGGGGTATATGGAATAGAACGTGGACACAGAATCATTTCCGTGTCAACATAGTCTGCTGCCGATCGCTGACAGTATCTCTTATTGAATGGTGCCGATTCTACAGGTAGAGTGCGTGGGTCAAGCGGGAGCTACCAGAAATACTTGAAAGGCGTATATTGTTTAATCCATATGTTTCACAGTGCGAGTTATTTCTGCACAACTGACTACAGCAACACGCGATATCAGACAATCATAGCTCGCACGTCGTTTTACTGTTTTTATTTTTCTAATTCTTTAATTTTTCAGGACTTGCAATCTTTTGGGCAAACATACTCATACATCGTGGATATTCTTAACGATCAACGGTATTCAGGGGACGTCAGTTTTATTCAGGGATTAGCTAACAGACAGTGCTGAGTAAGGACAAGTTTATTTTATAAATTAATTCGGATATCAAGGTTTACGATAAGGATACAAACATAAACATATATATATATATATATATATATATATATATATATATATATATATATATATATATATGATTCGTCCTGCTCAACGAAGAATTACAATATGACCGTTTAAGCTGGTACCTGGCCGTTAGTTTGGCATATTCCTGTTTTGGATAATGCCATTGTCGTTAAATTTACCTCTTATTTGACGATGTATGTGTTGTACAGTTCATATTACGACAAGAGAGTAGATCTTATAAACCAGTGGACAGATGACCATAGATGTTAAGTCCCATAGTGCTCAGAGCCTTAAAAACCAGTGTAAAAGATAATTACGTAACCTTATATCACTGTTACGTTGTCTGCTATGTTTGCTTTGAGGTCAGGGGGTTTTATCAGATAACTTTAGGGCGGAGTATGACTTGTATAATGTACTAGGCCTTTGTGTACAGTGGTTATCAAATATCATGCGCCATTTATTGCGAATCCAGTGTCAGTCTTTGAGCAAATTGGAATACATCATTGATGACACTTTACCATTTGATGTGACAGTACGTTTTTATTTGTGTTTGTGTTTTATAGATGCATTGTTAATATATTGTGTATTAAAGATAATTGTGCCTTGTTGATATGAGTAATTATTATTCATCTTAATCTCTCCTAAAAGTTAAACAACACAATTTTAGCCTATAACTGTCTAGCCGATGTGGCACAGAATAGTACTTTATTATATATCTGTGCGTTTAAGAATAAAATCTTACATTGTTTAATCATAAGGTCTTGAGTTTGTCCCTGGCCCTAAAATCGCGCGACGACATTGAACTGTGAAGCACAAACACACACACACACACACACACACACACACACACACACACAATTCAAAGTATAAACTAATTGCCGATGAATTTCAACATCTATAAATACGTCAAGCCTAACGATAATTTACGGCATTAACTAATCTCACCACCTGAAAAGGTCAACGATTTGTAACCTACATCTACATCTACATTTATACTCCGCAAACCACCCAACGGTGTGTGGCGGAGGGCACTTTACGTGCCACTGTCATTACCTTCCTTTCCTGCTCCAGTCGCGTATGGTTCGCGGGTAGAACGACTACCGGAAAGACTCCGTGCGCGCTCGAATCTCTCTAATTTTACATTCGTGGTGTCCTCGGGAGGTATAAGTAGGGGGAAGCAATATATTCGATACCTCATCCAGAAACGCACCCTCTCGAAACCTGGACAGCAAGCTACACCGCGATGCAGAGCGCCTCTCTTGCTGAGTCTGCCACTTGAGTTTGCTAAACATCTCCGTAACGCTATCACGGTTACCAAATAACCCTGTGACGAAACGCGCCGCTCTTCTTTGGAACTTTTCCATCTCCTCCGTCAATCCGACCTGGTATGGATCCCACACTGATGAGCAATACTCAAATACAGGTCGAACGAGTGTTTTGTAAGCCACCTCCTTTGTTGATGGACTACATTTTCTAAGCAGTCTCCCAATGAATCTCAACCTGGTACCCGCCTTACCAACAATTAATTTTATATGATCATTCCACTTCAAATCGTTCCGCACGCATACTCCCAGATATTTTACAGAAGTAACTGCTACCAGTGGGTCCGCTATCATATAATCATACAATAAAGGATCCTTCTTTCTATGGATTCGCAATACATTACATTTGTCTATGTCAAGGGTCGGTTGCCACTCCCTGCACCAAGTGCCTATCCGCTGCAGATGTTCCTGCATTTCGCTGCAATTTTCTAATGCTGCAACTTCTCTGTATACTACAGCATCATCCGCGAAAAGCCACATGGAACTTCCGACACTATCTACTAGGTCATTTATATATATTGTGAAAAGCAATGGTACTGCCTAATTGTAATTTTCTAATGAGAAGTGTAAATTTAAACGTGTAATCAAGTTTTCTCACGCAGCTGGAACAGAGAGCATTTATCATCTACTGTGGATCAAAAACACTTTTGAGTCAAGTTTTAGTTTCATATACAGGTTGGTCCTTTGATCGTGACCGGGCCAAATATCTCACGAAATAAGCGTCAAACGAAAAAACTACAAAGAACAAAATTCGTCTAGCTTGAAGGGGCAAACCAGATGGCGCTATGGTTGGCCCGCTAAATGGGGTTGCCATAGGTCAAACGGATACCAACTGCGTTTTTTTTTTTTACATATGAACCCCCATTTTTATTACATATTCGTGTATTAAGTAAAGAAATATGAATATTTTAGATGGACCACTTTTTTTGCTTTGTGATAGATGGCGCTGTAATAGTCACAAACATATGGGTCACAGTTGGTAACAAGGAGGTTTTTTAAATTAAAATACAGAACGTAGGTACGTTTGAACATTTTATTTCGGTTGTTCCCATGTGATACATGTACCTTCGTGAACTTATCATTTCTGAGAGCGCATGCTGTTACAGCGTGATTACCTGTAAATACCACATTAATGCAATAAATGCTCAAAATGATATCCGTCAACCACAATGCATTTGGCAATACGTGTAACGACATTCCTCTCAACGGCGAGTAGTTCGCCTTCCGTAATGTTAGCACATGGATTGCCAATGCCCTGACGCATGTTGTCAGGCGTCAGACATCCATCATGTTGGAAGTACATTGCCATTCTGTCATGCAGTGAAACATCTTGTAGTAACATCGGTAGAACACTAGGTAGGAAATCAGCACACACTGCACCATTTAGATTGACATCGATAAAATCGGGGCCAATTATCCTTCCTCCCATAATGCCGCACCATACATTAACCCACCAAGGTCGCTGATGTTCCACTTGTCGCAGCCATCGTGGATTTTCCGTTGCCCAATAGTGCACATTACGCCGGTTTACGTTACCGTTGTTGGTGAATGACGCTTCGTCGCTAAATACAACGCGTGCAAAAAATTTGTCATCGTCTCGTAATTTCTCTTGTGCCCAGTGGCAGAACTGTACACGACGTTCAAAGTCGTCGCCATGCAAATCCTGGTCCATAGAAATGTGGTACGGATGCAATCGATGTTGATGTAGCACTCGCAACACCGAAGTTTTTGAGATTTACGACAGCAGCTAAAACATCTACTTGGGCATCATCATTTCTTGCAGGTCGTGGTTGACGTTTCACATGTGGCTGAACACTTCCCTTTTCCTTAAATAACGTAACTATCCGACGAACGGTCCGAACACTTAGATGATGTCCAGGATACCGAGCAGCATACATAGCACACGCCCGTTGGGCATTTTGATCACAATAGACATACATCAACACGATATCGACCTTTTCCGCTTTTGGTAAACGGTCCATTTTAACACGGGTAATGTATCACGAAGCAAATACCGTCCGCACTGGCGGAATGTTACGTGATACCATGTACTTATACGTTTGTGACTATTACGGCGCCATCTATCACAAAGCGAAAAAAATGATCCAACTAAAAGATTCATATATCTTTACGTACTACACGAATATATAATAAAAAATGGCGGTTCCTATTTAAAAAAACGCAGTTGATATCCGTTTGACCTATAGTAGCGCCATCTAGCGGGCCAACCATAGCGCCATCTGGTTTCCCCCTTCAAGCTAGACGAGTTTCGTTCTTTGTAGTTTTTTCGTTTGATGCTTATTTCGTGAGATATTTGGCCCGATCACTGTCAATGGATTACCCTGTATATCGAATTCCACTCCTGTAAACTGCTCTAGGAAATAGACATGGCACTATATTTTATTTCCCTATTTGAATCTACGTATTAAAATTAACCGGACTCACCGACCTTTATATCTCATATAGGATCCCTACAAAACAGGGGACTGTAGGGGGATTCCGGAGCTATCCCACTTATGGTTGAATTCTGTTAGGATTCTTCCATCGAGCATCAGTCCTACATCCACTACACATAGACCTATAT
This sequence comes from Schistocerca nitens, assembly GCF_023898315.1. NCBI lineage: Eukaryota > Metazoa > Arthropoda > Insecta > Orthoptera > Acrididae > Schistocerca > Schistocerca nitens. The sequence goes on from NC_064618.1 coordinate 257,782,743, forward strand.
TTAATGGGCGTTCCGTCTTAAATCACTACAGACGCATAATACTTTTTTACGGCAGTGACTGGTCCTAGGTTATGATTTTCAGCAGTCTAATCAAACAATAAGAGGTTTATTCGCGGAAGTTTAAATTCGTTTCCTAAATGATCTCCAGCTTCTACAAAGTCATGAAGACACACTTTGAACTCCACTGTGGCAATGTTTCTCAAACACAATATTTCATACGATCTATACCGCATGACAGGTACCGAAGAGCTAAATCGAAGACTCATTTACAAAACTACTGACCGATAGTTAAGCGTACGTGACGGCGTTAACGCGTTAATTCTGTGTATCATAAAAGATGTTTACTATATGGAAGTATCAGGTAAAAGTTTTATTAACACTCGATAATAGGTAACAATAGTTATACTGTCACTATTTACAGTTTCACGTACAAAAAGCTAGAGAATTATTGATCTTACGGTGCACTTGTCCACTGCAATGCGTAGCTGTTGCGGTCGCTTCTCTGCCATTTTCAGTTCGTCCCGAGGCTGCACTGCAGTTCGCACCCCTTTTTCGTACTGTGCCCGGCGTGGAATTGCAACGCCTCGGGACTAATTGGAAACGCCAGAGAAGCGACCACTAACAGCTTCCACGACAGTCGCGCGAGTTTAGTGAGCATGACAGTCTTCTGAGTGTTGTTTGTGCCATGAATTTGTTTCCTTGGAATGTGTATCTATCAACACTAAATATCTGTAGTTTTAGAAATATGGATTTGTTCACAACGCATTTGACTGCCCCAGGTACGTGAAATTGTTCTGTGCCGTGTTACGATCAAAACACAAACATTACAATACAGAAGTACAGTCGTAAGGAAGCAATTAATGCAATGCTGTGGCACTTGATACTATTAAACTTTATCTGTGGCACAGTGCCCTGAATCACATTTATGTATTGATGTCCAGTACATCTACAATATAACCGGACATTTCATTTATATCGCTAGCTATCTACTACGGAAAAAGAGTCCCTTGCATTGCTCGCTACTCGTTCCAACTGAAAAACCAAGGATTGCAATCAGATGAATGCCTTCTATTATTTTATGAGGGCAAAAAATTTCCGTTGATGTGGTACGGCACCACTTTGTTCACGCTTATACCACAATTTTTAGGACAAACACCGAATATTTTCAACTTTCCAAATCAGTGATCGAAGTGTTTTCTTTCTCCAGGTATCTTCATTGTCTTGCGCCCACAGAAAGTCACCGTGTTTAACAAGTTGATCTCCTTTCAGGATAGTTTTCAATTGTAGGAACAAAGCAAACGACAGTTGGGGCAACATCTTTTTACACTTTGCCTTGCTCCATTTTCTTGCCCTTCATCCCGGCTCTGAGCACTATGGGACTTAACATCTATGGTCATCAGTCCCCTAGAACTTAGAACTACTTAAACCTAACTAACCTAAGGACATTACACAACACCCAGCCATCACGAGGCAGAGAAAATCCCTGACCCCGCCGGGAATCGAACCCGGGAACCCGGGCGTGGGAAGCGAGAACGCTACCGCACGACCACGAGATGCGGGCGCCCTTCATCCCGTATCTGCGGGGGGGGGGGGGGGGGATGGAAGGGGGGGGCGCAATGTTATTCTCGATTTGTCAACGTTAGTGCTGGAGGTTTTGTCCGCCTGCGTGTAGCGTTAACCAGTGTGAAAGTATGAGAAAGGTTTCTCGAAATGTTTGCGAATCGCGCAGTTGACTTGGGTACTAGGCCAGCATTCACTTATTCGGATGCACGACAACACTTAAAAATCACTTCCGGGCTGGTAAGTTGATTAGATCATTTCCGTTATGATCTACCTAAATACTGTGTACACATTTTCGACTGTTTATAATTAGGCTGCTGAACCTACTCATCGAGGTATCCCAGCCATTCATTTCATACAACTTTACCTTTTGCTTAGTACGCGTTTTGGACTGATACACTGGAGAAACTACAGATTTAAATGATTGTGTACTATCTCAGACTGGCGTTTTAAACATCCTGAGGACTTCTGAAAGGTGCCTGTGTATGCCTGGATAAGCATTCATCGATTTCAGCTCTCAGCAGACCAAATATTTGTTGAAGAAAGATTTATCTGAAGCAGGAAAGTTTTTGGGGCCAAGACATAGCAGGCGTTCATTTGTTATCTTCGATGAAGTTGGTGAGGGAAGGTGACGTCAGTCTCCCTTTGGCGTAAATGGAAGGTACAGTCTGTGAACGTGCGGCACTTGGCTGAATATCTCTGGGCAGAAAGAGCCTACTTCGGACGAATTAGATTGGCCAAGCTGCGAGCTGTGCACGGTAACGGGAACGTTAATTACTCTTGCACATCTTATCATAAGGCCTTCAGCTTAACGATTATTTAATAGGAGTGAGTGAATGACGAGCCTTGTGGCGATACGAAATTGCTATCTCTGTGAAGATTCTAAACCACCTTGTGGTAAGCACTTAAGCCTACGTTGCGAAAATACTATGTTTTCGACTGCGCAATACCTCCCAGTAAAACGAAGTCCACCATTCGCCTTTGCAGCTACTAACCTGACGTGCTGGTTCCATCTCAAATCACTTTGCACTGTTACGCCTACATATTTAATCGATGTGACTGTCTAAAGCAGTGCACTATGGATGTTGTATTAGAACGTTGTAGGATTGGTTTTCCTACTCATCCGCATTACCTTCCACTTTTTTCTTACATTTAGAACAAGTTGCCATTCATTATAACCAGTAGAATTCTCTAAGTCGTCTTGAATCCTCCTCAACGACGACATTTTTCGTACGCCACAGCGTCATCAGCCACAACCGTAAATTGCCACTCACTCTGTTCGTCAGATTACGAGGTAACAAGAGGAGCAGGTAACAAGAGTAATCCTACGAAACTTCACTGGGGCGCTCCTGCTGTTACCCTAGTTTCTGACGAACACTCGCCGTCGAAGACAACGTACTGCATTCTATTAGTTAAGAAGTCTTGTAGCCACTTACATATCTAGAAGCAGAGATGCGAATCATCGTCAGTAGCTTATAGCGTGGCCCCGTTTCAAATGCTTTATGAAAATCTAGGCATATGGAATCTGCCTATTGCCCTTCACCCATACTTCGCAGGATATTACCTGAAAAAAGGATAAGCTGGGTTTCACACGAGCATGGGTTTCTAAATCCGGGGTGATCAGTGGAGAGAAACGTTTGTGTCTCAAGAACATTTATTACATTCGGACTCAGAATGTGTTGAAGCATTTTGCAGCAAATGGATATGCAGGATATTGGTCTGTAATTATGCGGTTACATTCTTTTACCTTTCTTACGTATAGGAGCCGCCTGCGCCTTTTTTCAATCTCTACGGACATTGCTCTGCGTGAGAGACTCGCGATAAACGCAAGCTTAGTAAGGGGCCATTGCCGCAGAGTACCCTCCGTAAAATCGAATTGGGATTCCATTTGGACTTGGCGACTTATTTGCATTAATTATCAGCGAAAACTAAAGCCAGAGTGTGGCGTATTACGGATACTTTATTTCGGTCAGTTGGGTTTTGCAATTTCCTCATTTGAAAGTTAACGTGTACAACGGCCAGTTAGCAATTCAACTCGTGTTCAAGTGGACGTCCTTGCTTAGCGTAGTCTTTCTTTGTATCCTCTTACACTATCTCTGATGGCGTTTTCCCAGTGACTTTCGTAAGTGACTAGCTCTTTCCTGCCTCGCGTTGCTGTGACGCAGTGTGGTTAAATGGAAAAGAAAGAAAGGAGGTAGCACACTTTTCTTATATGTACGGGTTCAAATGGTTCAAATGGCTCTGAGCACTATGGGACTCAACATCTTAGGTCATAAGTCCCCTAGAACTTAGAACTACTTAAACCTAACTAACCTAAGGACATCACACACACCCATGCCCGAGGCAGGATTCGAACCTGCGACCGTAGCAGGCCCGCGGTATATGTACGGGTATGGGTTATATGTCCAAATCTCCTTCCCACTCTCCTTCCTATCCATGTTCTCCTACCCCTTTCTTTGGCCATCTCCTCCTCCTTCCTCCTCTCTCTGTCCATCAACTTGTCTCTCCTCCTCCTCATGCACCCTCTCACCTCCCCTTTCTCTGCCCATCACCTCATCCCCCATTTCTCTGTCCATCTTCTCCTAACCCCTCTTTCTCCAACTCTTCTGCCCTCCCCCCCCCCCTCGCCCCTCTCTTTATTCATATCCTGGCCACTTTCTGTTCCCATCTTATCCTCCTTCATCTCCTTCTGCACCCTCTTTCTGTCCATCTATTCGTTTCCCCTTTCTATGTACATTTCCTCCCACCACTTTGTTCATCATCTGATATCGAGTATTGGAATCTGCAGCAATTTACGGAAGGGTTGCACTTTTCTCACGTAGAACGATTCTCTTCAGTAGACGTTGGTCTCGTTCTGGCGGGATCTGTTTCCGGCCTAAGCAATGTCGGAGATTTGATGTTTTAGCGGATTTCTGATATTCACGGTACACTCGTGAAATGGTCGTACGGTAAGACCCCACTTCATCGATACCTCGTGCCCCATCGACTATAGCACCAAGTTCAAACTCACTTAAATCTTGATAACCTGACATTGTAGTAGTAGTAACCGATCTAACAATTACACCATACACTTGTTGTCTTAAAATAGGCGTTACAGACCGCATCGCCGTCTTCTTCCTGTTTACGTATCTCTGTGTTTGAATAGTCAAGACTATAACAGTTTGGCCGGCCGTGGTGCCAGAGCGGTTCTAGGCGCTACAGTCTGGAACCGCGCAACCGCTATGGTCGCGGGTTCGAATCCTGCCTCGGCATGGATGTGTGTGATGTCCTTAGGTTAGTTAGGTTTAAGTAGTTCTAAGTTCTAGGGGACTGATGACCTCAGATGTTAAGTCCCAAAGTGCTCAGAACTATTTGAACCATTTAAACTATACCAGTTTCTTTGGCGCTTCAGAATATATATACGAACACCACTGTTTCAAAATTTCGAAGCAATCAGTGAACAACCCCCGGAGATTATGATTTTGAACGAACGAACATTTACAATTTTATATAGATTTCCGCTATGATTGTTACATATAAATTTACGTATTATATGTGAGCACTGCAGGATCTATCTGAAAACACGTGCGTGTTCGAATACAACCTTGTTCAAAATTTCGAACCAAACGATGAAGCATTGTCGGAGACGTACAATTGAGAACAGATGAACATTTACACTTTTATTTATATAGATCTGTGAGTTCATGGGTGTGGTCTTTCAATGACAGATGGTCAGGCAACGAGTGCTCGAGCATTTGGTCGTGTGTATTTCTGCACCGTCTGTAACTGGAACCAGTACGAGTTTCTATAATTTGACTTTCAATATAGCGATTTATATAGCGGTTTCTTTATCCCAAGCTAATAACGTCCCGTATTTTTCCTCCCAAAACATGTAATTACGCAGGTTTGTGACAGGTAACGCTGCGCCCGTTGCGAAATCTGAATTTACTCCTTTTCAGCGCACCAGCTAATTCGTTGTCATATGAGTCTACGAGGTGCAGGACAGACAACATCCGTTGCGCGTAATCATGGGTACCACAAAAAAGGCTTTTAGTTTCAGGGTATAATTCCATCGATAAATTCGTATGAAAACAAATATTTTCAAGGAATAAGTTCCGAGCATTCAGATAATGCCGAGTTCAAATCCAATTTGGGTCTATATTACAAATTTTGCTGACTGAGAGAGAGATTTAGTGTAATTCAAGGGAGTAACTTACAAGCATGATCCTAAATATAAGTTTTAGCAAGTTACTTTCAGCGAGGATTAGGCTATAAGCAATCTCTTAGCATAAGTAACAGCATAAATCCCACATTCACTTCAGTGTGATGCAATAGGTAATTTTAAATTTATTATTTTTATTATTATTATACATTTTAGTCCCTACCATTGGGTGTTTATTGTAACAGGTTAGTTCGCAAGTTCCTATCGTTTTTCCGTAAGTTTAATAAACACAACAGATAGGGATAAGAAAGAATTTAGTCATCAATAACGTATTCTGATTCACTATTTACAACAATCTGACAACGCTGGGTAGCTTTTGGATTCAGCGACTATAGAAATCATGTGGTTTTGAGTCGAAGAAGTCGTCGAGCCATGTTTGGAGCGCCTGTTCATCCGGAAAGGAAGTTCTTATTTGTTCCATAGACAGCTGAAAAGGTGAATATTAAGGGAATGAGATCAGGAGAATAACGTGGGTGCGAAATGACTTCCCATCGCAAGTCCTGTATAGAGTTTTTCGTCGAACTAGCAGAACGTGGGCGGGCGTTATTGTAGACTAGCATCACTTGACCATTCCTGGTCGTTGTTCTTGGACTGTGTCTGCGAGGCGTCTCAGTTATTGACAGTAAATGTCAGCAGCGATGGCTACACCTCGGAAAAGCGACTCGTATTCCACCATACCGTCCCCGTTCCACCAGATGCATAACATTTGTAGGCACGCGCAGGTCTTTGTACGGGTAGATGCTGCCTTGTTTGGGCTCAAATATTCCTTACTTTTCCCTGTGTTATTATAATGGCACCATTTCTCGTCTCCAGTAACGATATAGGATAGAGATTTTCGGTGTTGTTCACGAGCCAATTCATGACGAGCAAGCAGAGATGCTCATAAGGCCACCCGCAGATTTTTGTGATTTTGGCTCGTGTTGTTGTTGTTGTGGTCTTCAGTCCTGAGACTGGTTTGATGCAGCTCTCCATGCTACTCTATCCTGTGCAAGCTTCTTCATCTCCCAGTACCTACTGCAACCTATATCCTTCTGAATCTGCTTAGTGTATTCATCTCTTGGTCTCCCCCTACGATTTTTACCCTCCACGCTGCCCTCCAATACTAAATTGGTGATCCCTTGATGCCTCAGAACATGTCCTACCAACCGATCCCTTCTTCTGGTCAAGTTGTGCCACAAACTCCTCTTCTCCCCAATCCTATTCAGTACCTCCTCATTAGTTATGTGATCTACCCATCTAATCTTCAGCATTCTTCTGTAGCACCACATTTCGAAAGCTTCTATTCTCTTCTTGTCCAAACTATTTACCGTCCATGTTTCACTTCCATACATGGCTACACTCCATACAAATACTTTCAGAAATGACTTCCTGACACTTAAATCTATATTCGATGTTAACAAATTTCTCTTCTTCAGAAACGCTTTCCTTGCCATTGCCAGTCTACATTTTATATCCTCTCTACTTCGACCATCATCAGTTATTTTGCTCCCCAAATAGCAAAACTCCTTTACTACTTTAAGTGTCTCATTTCCTAATCTAATACCCTCAACATCACCCGACTTAATTCGACTACATACCATTATCCTCGTTTTGCTTTTGTTGATGTTCATCTTATATCCTCCCTTCAAGACACCATCCATTCCGTTCAACAGCTCTTCCAAGTCCTTTGCTGTCTCTGACAGAATTACAATGTCATCGGCGAACCTCAAGGTTTTTATTTCTTCTCCATGGATTTTAATACCTATTCCGAATTTTTCTTTTGTTTCCTTTACTGCTTGCTCAATATACAGATTGAATAACATCGGGGAGAGGCTACAACCCTGTCTTACACCCTTCCCAACCACTGCTTCCCTTTCATGTCCCTCGACTCTTATAACTGCCATCTGGTTTCTGTACAAATTGTAAATAGCCTTTCGATGCCTGTATTTTACCCCTGCCACCTTTAGAATTTGGAAGAGAGTATTCCAGTCCACATTGTCAAAAGCTTGGCTCGTAACATACCCGATTTCTGAATCTTCTCCACTGCATACAAATGTCTCCGATGGTGGAATGATCAAAGTTCATCATATTTGCCAGCTCCTATCCTTTCTGATATGGATTATTGCGGATTAATGCGTTTAAATGATAATCAAACCCTGAATGTCTTCTTGAACTTTTAGAGACTAATGTCCAAACGATCCTTCTCAAAACGGAAAAATCGTTTTCTTGCCTTCCTCTGTCCTGAAGCGTTATCCCCATTGAATTCGCAAATGTTTCTGGTTTCCTCCACTGCTGTCACTCATCTACTGAACTCAAACAGAAGAATATGTCGGAAACGTTCCTATTTTTCCACTTATTACTCCATTTTCTAGCGCCTACAGCTCCATTCACTACCTCGAAACGACAAAATGACACTCAAAAACTCTACGAACTTTTCGCACCAGCGTAACAGTTATCAGCTTTAATTTTTTAATAGCTTAAGAGCACCCCTTTCCTTCTTAAGAAAAGAGTATTCTCGAAACTTTTTCTATTATCGGTGATGAATAAGAACTCCCGTATCTTTGGACACTTTCTGATTTCTACTCAGAGTTTCCTCTCGATTCTTTCGCGTCGTTTTAGCAGCAGAAACTTCCAAGCGCGCGGAGGTGTTCGTACAAGATTTACATCTTTACATTTTTCCCCTCACCTCCGCTGACCTAAAAGCCGAGGCGCCGTTGGTAGATGGGAGCGAGCAGACTGGCGGCTTCGTTTCTGCGGCGACCGTTAAGCGGATTTCTTTATATCGATTTTGGGGCGAGGCGTATGGCAGGAATGAGGAGCAACGAGTCGCTTCTTCACAGCGGCAGGAAGGCAGTTTTTCGCGTTTGCATCACCTGCAGCGCACGCAAAGCGGCGCGCACAACTCGGTTTCTCCAAGCCTGCGTTGTGCTCCCCGGAAAGGCGGCGCTGGAGGTTCTGTACGCAGCACTGAAAAGAGTTGCTTGTAACAGTAGTTCGGTTCCCTTCGGTGGAAAATATTAATTATTTATTCACTTTCCTTACGGGTTCACACACACACACACACACACACATGTATACAGGCTGAATAACTACACTACTGGCCATTAAAATTGCTACACCACGAAGATGACGTGCTACAGACGCGAAATTTAACCGACAGGAAGAAGATGCTGTGTTATGCAAATGTTTAGCTTTCCAGAGCATTCACACAAGGTTGGCGCCGGTGGCGACACCTACAACGTGCTGACATGAGGAAAGTTTCCAACCGATTTCTCAAACAGCAGTTGACGGGCGTTGCCTGGTGAAACGTTGTTGTGATGCCTCGTGTAACGAGGAGAAATGCGTACCATCACGTTTTTTTTTGATAAAGGTCGGATTGTAGCCTATCGCGATTGCGGTTTATCGTATCGCGACATTGCTGCTCGCGTTGGTCGAGATCCAGTGACTATGATGGCGCTGTAATAGTCACAATGGCTCACAATTTTAGACGAACAGTTGGTAACAGGTGGGATTTTTGAATTAAAATACAGAACGTAGGTACGTTTGAACATTTTATTTAGATTGTTCCAATGCGATACATGTACCTATGTGAACTTATCATTTCTGAGAACGCATGCTGTTACAGCATGATTAGCCTACCTGTAAATACCACATTAATGCAATAAATGTTCGAATTGATGCTCGGCAACCTCAATGCATTTGGCAATACGTGTAACGACATTCCTCTCAACAAACCTTTAGTGTGTTGAAACCGATCATCTAGTAAACAGTATTGAAGCGATCTTGGCTTTTGAACTAGTTCTACAACAGAGTGATCGCCCCACAGCAAACTATGTGTTCACTGTTAAACCCACGGTGTTGCCAAGGATACATCAACCTTCATATAAGGTGGCGGTGTTTTCGTGTGTTATCACAATATCCTCTCCCCCCCCCCCCCCCCCCCGCCACCCCACAGATATCTTCGACCCAGGACAGTTATTCAGTAGGAAAAGCAGAGGCCGTACTCTAGTACAATTTGCATTTACTAGAAAGCCAATGAAATTAGATATGGCATGGATTAATTAGAAATAAAAATTAAACTGGCTGTATGTTTTCAACAGTACGACAATTTATTTCAGGGAAGGTGTAATAAATCACCAACTACAACATCTTAAGAAGAATGACCATACAGACAAATAGGCAATTTTTTTTACAAAGGTACTTACTGTTACCGCGAAATTCGTTGCAGGTACGAAGAAAGTGACAGAAAAGAATATCTCTCACAGAATAAAGTAACTATTAAAGAGAAGGCAAGTGTTTCAAATCAGTGAATAAGAACATGACAGATTTTATCAAGATATACAAATTTACCCTTGTGGGAGACGATGGGAGAAGGTAGAACAAAAACATGTTAAAAGGAAGTAATTGCAAACAAATTGTTTATCAAGGAAACAGTACACGCTGTTATGCTAGGTAAACATAACATTTAATCAGTTAAGGTGGCAGACGTAACAATAGCAAAGACAGTAGTACACACATTCGAACACTGCTTTAAACGTTTGAATAATAACGAGGTAAATTATAAACGCAGCCAGATAAATAATGGGATTCCAGAAGTAATACCGGGTGTGCTTAGAGTCGTTCGAAATACGCGAATGAAGAAAGCAAAAGTGTGAGAGGATGATGGAATTACAGTGGAAATTGTTAGACCTAGAGGGAAAATAATACTACCAGAGCTTGCAAAATTATTTGAATTTCTACTGTGGAAACCAATCCTCCATAAGTGAAATATTTTGTAATTATTCTAATTCATAACAAACAATGAGAAGTCACAAAAGCCTATAGACCCTAGCAACTTTAGTCAAAGAAAGAATATGGCTTAGAAGTGTCTTGCTCATATTACACTCCTGGAAATGGAAAAAAGAACACATTGACACCGGTGTGTCAGACCCACCATACTTGCTCCGGACACTGCGAGAGGGCTGTACAAGCAATGATCACACGCACGGCACAGCGGACACACCAGGAACCGCGGTGTTGGCCGTCGAATGGCGCTAGCTGCGCAGCATTTGTGCACCGCCGCCGTCAGTGTCAGCCAGTTTGCCGTGGCATACGGAGCTCCATCGCAGTCTTTAACACTGGTAGCATGCCGCGACAGCGTGGACGTGAACCGTATGTGCAGTTGACGGACTTTGAGCGAGGGCGTATGGTGGGCATGCGGGAGGCCGGGTGGACGTACCGCCGAATTGCTCAACACGTGGGGCGTGAGGTCTCCACAGTACATCGATGATGTCGCCAGTGGTCGGCGGAAGGTGCACGTGCCCGTCGACCTGGGACCGGACCGCAGCGACGCACGGATGCACGCCAAGACCGTAGGATCCTACGCAGTGCCGTAGGGGATCGCACCGCCACTCCCCAGCAAATTAGGGACACTGTTGCTCCTGGGGTATCGGCGAGGACCATTCGCAACCGTCTCCATGAAGCTGGGCTACGGTCCCGCACACCGTTAGGCCGTCATCCGCTCACGCCCCAACATCGTGCAGCCCGCCTCCAGTGGTGTCGCGACAGGCGTGAATGGCGGGACGAATGGAGACGTGTCGTCTTCAGCGATGAGAGTCGCTTCTGCCTTGGTGCCAATGATGGTCGTATGCGTGTTTGGCGCCGTGCAGGTGAGCGCCACAATCAGGACTGCATACGACCGAGGCACACAGGGCCAACACCCGGCATCATGGTGTGGGGAGCGATCTCCTACACTGGCCGTACACCACTGGTGATCGTCGAGGGGACACTGAATAGTGCACGGTACATCCAAACCGTCATCGAACCCATCGTTCTACCATTCCTAGACCGGCAAGGGAACTTGCTGTTCCAACAGGACAATGCACGTCCGCATGTATCCCGTGCCACCCAACGTGCTCTAGAAGGTGTAAGTCAACTACCCTGGCCAGCAAGATCTCCGGATCAGTCCCCCATTGAGCATGTTTGGGACTGGATGAAGCGTCGTCTCACGCGGTCTGCACGTCCAGCACGAACGCTGGTCCAACTGAGGCGCCAGGTGAAAATGGCATGGCAAGCCGTTCCACAGGACTACATCCAGCATCTCTACGATCGTCTCCATGGGAGAATAGCAGCCTGCATTGCTGCGAAAGGTGGATATACACTGTACTAGTGCCGACATTGTGCATGCTCTGTTGCCTGTGTCTATGTGCCTGTGGTTCTGTCAGTGTGATCATGTGATGTATCTGACCCCAGGTATGTGTCAATAAAGTTTCCCCTTCCTGGGACAATGAATTCACGGTGTTCTTATTTCAATTTCCAGGAGTGTATATTGTAATATTCTATTATGCGCTCAAATAAAATAAAATTTGAACTAAGCTTTGAATTCCACAATTTTTCCAGTGTTTATTTGTTACCACCATGTCAACCAGTCACAGATTGGAAAAAGCTTTTGTGTAGGTTTTAACAGAAGTCCCACAGCCCTTGACGAGCAAGGTTTTGGTTTAACTTAAGTTAATACACGGAAGGTTATGTACATCAATAGCACACCTTCCACTGTACTTCGTCAGGGTTGTGGGAAAAACAGAATTTAAATGGAATCCAGACAAGCAGATTTATTCCCATAAAAAGTTATTTTGGCAGTCTTCCCGGATGTGTATAAGTTTTCATATTCTCTAAGATAGAGTAAGAGAGTCGAATACATGCTAGTAGAACACACCAAAACCAAATTAACAGTGCTAAGACATAACCACATTACACGCGTTTTGTTATTTGAGGCAGTTGAAGATTACAGATGCATTAACAGCAAAAATTAGACAGTTGAGTAAAAAATGAGGGGCGTTCTCAAGTGAGAGATTAAAAACAAGCTTCCTTTTTTATGAAAGGACAAGTTTACTCTTAATATGTATTATATACTGTAATTTGTAGTTGCTCATCGATAATTGAAAACTAATTTACTAAGAGACAGGAAAACTGACAAATAAATCAGGGAACACTATGCGATTGAATTCATGACAATAATCGTAATGAAAGTGAAATGGATAGGACATACAGCCAGGCGAATCAATGCTCTGTGGGCCAAAGAGATAATTTGCTGAATTCCAAGAGAAAGCTAATTACCTCAAGGACGGCTCTATGGAAAGTGTGATCATGACATCATGACATAGAGAAACATGCAGGAAACGCGTGAATTAGTTCTGACATACTTTTTGCTTCTTACTTCCAAAACTTTATCTTTAATTTCAAAAGAAATTAAATTTTATCTTTAATGTCGAATATCATCAGCTGTAGAAAGGTGCCCCAGCAGGAATGGAGCATATTCAGGGATATGACAGGAAGTAGCTTTGGAAGCAAAAAACTTGTTATGAACATATTTTCTATTCCGAATGGTTTCCGAAATAGAACGCCGGCCGCGGTGGTCTCGCGGTTCTAGGCGCGCAGTCCGGAACCGTGCGACTGCTACGGTCGCAGGTTCGAATCCTGCCTCGGGCATGGATGTGTGTGATGTCCTTAGGTTAGTTAGGTTTAAGTAGTTCTAAGTTCTAGGGGACTGATGACCACAGCAGTTGAGTCCCATAGTGCTCAGAGCCATTTGAACCATTTGAACCGAAATAGAACACATTTAATGTACGTAGTAATTTATTTTCTGTGTTATTCAATACGTAGCCACGTTTACAGATGTACAACAGTTAGTAATCACCACAACACGCATTTTACAAAGTATCAGTTACATGACCTAACACATTCACCCCTTAGTATAATCGCATACGCAACATTGCAGCTGTTGAAAGTTCGCTGTAGTGCGTTCCTGCGAGAACATGTAGCGTCGCCTGCCTGAGTGCCTCTCAACGTTCCCTGATGAGGGCAGCGGTGTACATCGACCAGGCACTTCATCTCGCGTATTCACCTTTCGTTTGTACACCTCAGACTTCATCCAACCCCATAAAAAAATCTAATGGCGGAAGGTCTGGCTATGCTTGTAGCCAGTTAACTGCACTACCACGACCAATCCAGCGATTAGGGTAAGTGCAGCTGACAAGATCCCTCGCACGTTTCGTAAAATGTGGAGGAGCTACCTCATGCTGAAAGTATTTATACATCGCAGTCCGTGTGGACAAATAAACGTCGTCAAGGTGTTCAACAAACGAATTTTCTAAAAAACGAAAGTATTTCTGTCCCATCATTAGCTCTCCTGACAAAACTCCATCTGTCAATCATGCCGCACCAAACATGGATCGAAAATTGAAACTGGAAATGGGTTCCACTGTAGCATATGGATTTTCCTCCAACCATCTATGATAATTACATGCGTTGCTGACTCCATGTTATGAAAATGTGGCTTCATTAGTGAATAGTATTAATGGAAGCAAACGACGATTGCCATTTAGTCGATGAAAAAATGCAATCGCGTAGCGTTGTCGGCAATTTGAAGGTTGTAGATACACTATATGTAAAATGGGTACATATTTTCCGTGCGTAATTTTCACCATACATGATTTCGTGGTACACTGATAGGTGCAAGAAGTTTCCGTGTGCTGGCAGTAGGACTATGCTGCACCATTTCAACAACTTGTTGCTGATCCACCCAAGGATGTTGAACTATACGTTCAGGACAGAAAAGGGAACTTGGAAGAACACTTCACACACACAGTGTTCTGAAAACTCAGGTAGACAATCTGCGATCAACAGCAACGGAGCACTACCATCACAGAAGCCGTCCATACAGCATTTTACGAGGAACGATAGGTCGCGAAATGGAAACCACAGTGAAAATTGAAACTGTTTTATTTGCAACAGTTAGCTACAACTTCCAGCTACTTATCTCCATAGTCGCCGATCCAACTTAGACATTCGTCGTAGCGTTGTACCAACTTTCCAATACCCTCATTATGAAAGGCATCAGCCAGCGCTTTCCGCCAATTCTCTACGCTGGCCTACAGCTCGTTGTCTGTGTCAAAATGTTGTCTTCATAGCCAGCGGTTGATGTGAGCAGAGATGAAACTCAGAGGGAGACAATTATGGGCTGTATTGTGGGTAATCAAACATTTCTAATTGAAAACGACGCAGGAGCATCTTCATTTCCCCTGCAGAATGCCGCTGAGAATTGTCTTGAAGAAGACAACGCACGACAGTTATGTAATGTTGGCTGCATAGCTTCAGGCGATATTTCTCGCCAGACCCTCGTACTTGGCGGGAGACACTATTGTTCTAGCTATCTTTATGTGCTTCATGTGTGCTCAGAACAAAAAAGAACGACGTTACGCTAACGCGATCGATGGGCATACTAGAGACACTGACCAACACACCTGTGCAAAATTTCATCGGATTTTCACTGTGGTTTCCATTTGGCGACCGATCGTTCCTTACTTTCCGAATAACCCTCGAATTAGTGCAAATGTTTGGCATCTTATGCAGTGCGTGTACAAACGCAGTTAACCGATGATTCTTCTTGATACTCTCTCCAACCCTTCCTCTACTTCACTCACAATGCACCATGGAGAACAGCGCTTTCAACGGCCTAGTTGAGAATCAGAGAAACGCCTCGAGCAAAGAGGTTCAAAGAAACCAAGTAGAATGGTTTAGAATAAACCGTCAATGAGGTTGGGTGGGTACGACTTTCACGTGCGCTCCACTAACCCAAAAACAAACGTACATTAAATATGTTCCACATTGGAAACCATTCAGAGTACGGTACATCTCCATATGAAACTTGTTGCTTCAAACGAGCGCTCCTGTCATATCTCTGAGTACTGACCATTCCTCCTCTGGCGCGCTGTATACAGAATGAAGGTGGAGTCACACCTATATACTTCCTATGACTGCACATAGGTGCCAATTGAACATCTGATGCATGCCGTCCACATGGTACAGCATTATTACTTGCCAGAAGAGCACTATCTGCATGTGTACTACATATTCCGTTTCACTTCTTCGAATTTGCTCATGGATGAATTACTACCTTATTTCCTACGGTTACTGATTATTTTTTAAAATTTTTCAAGTAGTAACCTAATAAAATAGCATTTGATCATAATCTCTTCCCATTTCCATTGCACTTTTCCTGCTGATATCAGTAATCAAGTAACCTTAGCATTCTCTAAGAGTAAAAAAGTGAAATAAAATGAAATGAAATGAAAAAGACGGAGCACCACCAAGGAATTATCTGTACGGGACGGAAATCGATAGAAGTGATTCAGATGGTTCAAATGGCTCTGAGCACTATGGGACTTAACAGCTATGGCCATCAGTCCCCTAGAACTAACCTAAGGACATCACACAACACCCAGTCATCACGAGGCAGAGAAAATCCCTGACCCCGCCGGGAATCGAACCCGGGAACCCGGGCGCGGGAAGCGAGAACGCTACTACACGACCACGAGCTGCGGACGATAGAAGTGATTTACATGTACAGGCAAACAAATTATTAAAAAATTTCAGGAAAACTGGATGATTTATTCGAGAAAAAACTATAAAAGTTGAACAAGTGAGTAATACGTTGAGCACCTCTGGCCCTTTCCAAGCAGTTATTTGGCCGTGCGGTTCTAGGCGCTACAGTTTGGAGCCGAGCGACCGCTACGGTCGCAGGTTCGAATCCTGCCTCGGGCATGGATGTGTGTGATGTCCTTAGGCTAGTTAGGTTTAATTAGTTCTAGGCGACTGATGACCTCAGAAGTTAAGTCGCATAGTGCTCAGAGCCAAGCAGTTATTCCGCTTTGCGTTTATTGATGGAATTGTTGGTTATCCTCCTGAGGAATATCGCTGCAAAATCTGTGGGATGCCATGAGATTGTGGCCCATTATATGGCCCGACAACCACGAGTCATAGTCTGGAGTGCCATAAGTTTTCATAGGACGACCCCTTTGGTTGTCATTCGTGGTATCCTTACAACACAGTGTTCAATATTCTACGCCCAATTTTGTTGTTCTTTATGGCAAGCCATCCTTTCAGAAACATAATGGCCGCCTGCACACGGCGAGAGTTTCCAGTTATTGTCTTCGCGCTAGCCAAACCATCCCTCGGCCAGGAAGGTCCCCAGATACGTCCCTAGTTGAGAAGGATTGGAGCATTATGGGCTGCGTCCTCCAACCAACTCGGATCAGCAGCTCGTGGTCTAGTGGCTAGCTTTGCTACCTCTGGATCACGGATTACCAGGTTCGATTGCGGCCGGGTTGGGAATTTTCTCTGCCCGGGGACCGGATGTTTGTTCTGTCCTCATCGTTCCATCACCATTCATGAAAGTGGCTATATTGGACTGCGTATGGATTGGGAAGGTGTAGGGGTGCTGATGACCGCGCAGTTGAGCACCCAACAAGCCAATCATCATCATCATCATTATCATGACCCAACCAACTCAGAATTTTTACGACCTAGCTGGCCAGTTGGACCTAATTTTGGCATGTTATCCATAAGAAGGACATATCAGTGACAAGCCGAATAACTGCCTGGAAGAGGGCCAGAGGTTGCACAACGAGTTGTTGACTTACTCAATTTGTGAAGCTCTTTCTCTTGAATAAATCACCCAATTTTTCTGAAATCGTAATTTTTTGTTTGTTTGTACATCTACATCACACCTACTGACTTCCATCCCATTTGGATAGTTCGTTCGTGGTGCATTGTTTTTTTTGTGTGTGTATCTCTTAGTGTGTACTATATCTATAAAGGAGCTATAAAGGTTGCTTGGAAACAGTTGTGAGTGTCTAGTGTCACCAGTGTATATCAAACAAATACTTTTAAATCTGTTGAGGACATTTTCTTAGAAACCGGTGCAACTGTCAAAACTATGGTAGTATTACAAATAATTTAAGAAAATGATGTACTCTTTCCTCAGTTTTTTCATTCGGGTATTTCATTCATTTTCTTTCACCCGTTTCTCTTACTTTATGGAATCTTCCTGCTTATCAAATAGTCCTGTCGGGCAAATAACGAAATTTGTACCTTAAACATTAATTGCAGCCTTTGTGCTCACCTAAGGCAGCGGTACGCAAGAGGCAATAAACAAAGAGAGCAGAAGAGAAACGAAATTCCCAGGAAAAACAAGTCCGATTTATGTGTGTGCTCGCCCGCGGCAGTAATGGTGGAACTTGGGCCGCGAATGAAAAACAGTCCGAGTATAAACCGCAGCGCACCTTCTTTATCTGCTTGGAACACAACTGCATCCATACAGCAAACTTATTAGTCGTACAGAAAAGCACTCTCCCTGAGAGTATAGCACCTACAGGGTCTCTGCCTCTTCCTCCTCCTTACAGTTGTCGAAAGGACTTTACGAGCGTCAGACCAATTCCGCAAGCCGACAAATATAAGAAGCTCCTTCCATAATGACGACATGCGTATCCTAATAGAAATCACAACAAAATTATAGGCTACTACTGGTTAAACTTACTTTAATAACTACAGCACAAACGTCTAAAACCCACTTGGTTACCTGCGTATGTTAAAGCGCCACCCGGCGGATTAAAGACTGACGTCGGTGTGTCGGCCACCCTCGATGTGATTTTTAGGAGGTTCCCCACATCCCACTAGGTGAATAACG
Source organism: Schistocerca nitens (assembly GCF_023898315.1). Taxonomy (NCBI): domain Eukaryota; kingdom Metazoa; phylum Arthropoda; class Insecta; order Orthoptera; family Acrididae; genus Schistocerca; species Schistocerca nitens. Next base: position 257,800,988 of record NC_064618.1, read on the forward strand.
GCTGCTACCAAATACTCGCCTCTGTTACACGTTGCCGGCCGTGGTGGCCGAGCGGTTCTAGGCGCTACAAAATGGTTCAAATGGCTCTGAGCACTATGGGACTTAACTTCTGAGGTCATCAGTCCCCTAGAACTTAGAACTACTTAAACCTAACTACCTAAGGACATCACACACATCCATGACCGAGGCAGGATTCGAACCTGCGACCGTAGCGATCGCGCGGTTCCAGGCTGTAACTCCTAGAACCGCTCGGCCACCCCGGCCGGCTCTAAACGCTACAGTTTGGAACCGCGCGACCGCTACGGTCGCAGGTTCGAATCCTGTCTCGGGCATGGAAGTGTGTGATTTCCTTAGGTTAGTTAGGTTTAAATAGTTCTAAGTTCTAGGGGACTGATGAACACAGATGTTAAGTCCCTTAGTGCTCAGAGCCATTTGAACCACTTTTTGTTACACGTTTCGCAAACATTTGTGAAACCTCCCAGTCCCTTTCGCATGAATAACACTACACACATACACTGAGTTGACAAAAGTCATGGGATACCTTCTAATATCGTGTCGGACCTCCTTTTGCCAGGTGTAGTCCAGCAACTCGACGTGGCGTGCACAAGAAGTCGTTGGAAGTCCCCTGAAGAAATATTGAGCCAAGCTGTCTCTATAGCCGTCCACAATTACGGAATGGTCACCAATGCAGAGTCCTGTTCACGAACTGACCTCTCGATTATATTACATAAACGCTTGATGGGGCTTATATCAGGCGATTGTGTGGTCCAATCACTCGCTAGAACTGTCCAGAACGTTCTTCAAATCAGTAGTGAACAACCGTCGCTCGGTGACGCAATGTAACCCGAAAAAATTCGATCACTGTTTGGAAACTTGAAGTTCATGAATGCTTGAAAATAATCTTCATGTAGTAGAACATAACCATTTTCAGTCAGTGATCGATTCAGCTGGACCAAAGGACGCAGTCTGGTCAATGTAAACATAGACCACACCACTACAGAGCCACCACCAGCTTGCTCAGTGCCTAGTTGACAAACTGGGTCCATGGCTCAGTGGGGTCTGAACCACACTCTAATGCTACCGTCAGCCCTTACCAACTGACATCGGAACTCATGTGACCAGGCCACGGTTTTCCCGTCTTCTAGGGTCCACCCGGAATTGTCACGAGCCCAGGAGAGGCGCTGCAGGCGATGTCGTGGTGTTAGCACAGGCACAGGCGTCGTTCGTCTCCTGTCATAGCTCATTAACGCCAAACTTCACCGAAATGTTCTAACTGATACGTTCGCAGTACGGCTCATATTGATTTCTTACAGTTATTTCTCGTAATGCTGTTTGTCTGTTAGCACCAGCAATCCTATGCAAACTCCAGTGTTCTCGGTCGTTGAATGAAGGCCATCGGCGACTGTCTTGGTGGAGGTGAGAGGTAATGAAATTTGGTATACTTGGCACACTCTTGACACTGAATATCTCGGAAAACTGAATTCCCTAATGATTTACGAAATGGAACGTCCCATACGCATTCAAAGCCTGTTAATTCCTGTCGTGCGGCCGTAATTACGTCGGAAGCGTTTTTACATGAATGACCTGAGTACAAATGACAGCTCCACCAATGCACTGCCCATTTATATCTTGCGTATGCCATAGAAACCCCATCTGTATACGTGCATATCGTTATCCTAGTGTATTCTGTCCTGGTTGTGGGGGAGGACGAAAGGCTAACGCAGTGTCAACAGGAAGAGCATCTGGCCAACCCTTAAACTAACTGTGCCAAATCCGTTAATAACCACGCCGACCTTGACCCAATGCAGGACAAAAGCACAAGAAAATTCGTGATTTAAAATGGAATGATCATATAATCGGGCAGGTAGGTTAGAAAATTTAAAAAGGGAAATGGATAGGTTAAAGTTAGATATAGTGGGAATTAGTGAAGTTCGGTGGCAGGAGGAACAAGACTTTTGGTCAGGTGATTACAGGATTATAAATACAAAATCAAATAGGGGTAATGCAGGAGTAGGTTTAATAGTGAATAAAAAAATAGGAGTTCGGGTTAGCTACTACAAACAGCATAGTGAACGCATTATTGTGGCCAAGATAGACACAAAGCCCATGCCTACTACAGTAGTACAAGTTTATATGCCAACTAGCTCTGCAGATGATGAAGAAATTGATGAAACGTATGACGAGATAAAAGAAATTATTCAGGTAGTGAAGGGAGACGAAAATGTAATGGTCATGGGTGACTTGAATTCGTCACTAGGAAAAGGGAGAGAAGGAAACATAGTAGGTGAATATGGATTGGGGGGAAGAAATGAAAGAGGAAACCGCCTTGTAGAATTTTGCACAGAGCATAACTTAATCATAGCTAACACTTGGTTCAAGAATCATAAAAGAAGGTTGTATACCTGGAAGAATCCTGGAGATACTAAAAGGTATCAGATAGATTATATAATGGTAAGACAGAGATTTAGGAACCAGGTTTTAAATTGTAAGACATTTCCAGGGGCAGATGTGGATTCTGACCACAATCTATTGGTTATGAACTGCAGATTGAAACTGAAGAAACTGCAAAAAGGTGGGAATTTAAGGAGATGGGACCTGGATAAACTGAAAGAACCAGAGGTTGTAGTGAGTTTCAGGGAGAGCATAAGGGAACAGTTGACAGGAATGGGGGAAAGAAATTCAGTAGAAGAAGAATGGGTAGCTCTGAGGGATGAAGTAGTGAAGGCAGCAGAGGATCAAGTAGATAAAAAGACGAGGGCTAATAGAAATCCTTGGGTAACAGAAGAAATATTGAATTTAAGAGCTCAGATGGCAACCCAGTTCTAAGCAAAGAAGGGAAGGCAGAAAGGTGGAAGGAGTATATAGAGGGTTTATACAAGGGCGATGTACTTGAGGACAATATTATGGCAATGGAAGAGGATGTAGATGAAGATGAAATGGGAGATAAGATACTGCGTGAAGAATTGACAGAGCACTGAAAGACCTGAGTCGAAACAAGGCCCCGGGAGTAGACAACATTCCTTTAGAACTACTGATGGCCTTGGGAGAGCCAGTCATGACAAAACTCTACCATCTGGTGAGCAAGATGTATGAGACAGGCGAAATACCCACAGACTTCAAGAAGAATATAATAATTCCAATCCCAAAGAAAGCAGGTGTTGACAGATGTGAAAATTACCGAACTATCACTTTAATAAGTCACAGCTGCAAAATACTAACACGAATTCTTTACAGACGAATGGAAAAACTGGTAGAAGCGGACCTCGGGGAAGATCAGTTTGGATTCCGTAGAAATGTTGGAACACGTGAGGCAATACTAACCTTACGACTTATCTTAGAAGAAAGATTAAGAAAAGGCAAACCTACGTTTCTAGCATTTGTAGACTTAGAGAAAGCTTTTGACAACGTTAACTGGAATACTCTCTTTCAAATTCTGAAGGTGGTAGGGGTAAAATACAGGGAGCGAAAGGCTACTTACAATTTGTACAGAAACCAGATGGCAGTTATAAGAGTCGAGGGGCATGAAAGGGAAGTAGTGGTTGGGAAAGGAGTGAGACAGGGTTGTAGCCTCTCCCCGATGTTATTCAATCTGTATATTGAGCAAGCAGTAAAGCAAACAAAAGAAAAATTCGGAGTAGGTATTAAAATTCATGGAGAAGAAGTAAAAACTTTGAGGTTCGCCGATGACATTGTAATTCTGTCAGAGACAGCAAAGGACTTGGAAGAGCAGTTGAATGGAATGGACAGTGTCTTGAAAGGAGGATATAAGATGAACATCAACAAAAGCAAAACGAGGATAATGGAATGTAGTCAAATTAAATCGGGTGATGCTGAGGGGATTAGATTAGGAAGTGAGACACTTAAAGTAGTAAAGGAGTTTTGCTATTTAGGGAGCAAAATAACTGATGATGGTCGAAGTAGAGAGGATATAAAATGTAGACGGGCAATGGCAAGGAAAGCGTTTCTGAAGAAGAGAAATTTGTTAACATCGAGTATAGATTTAATTGTCAGGAAGTCATTTCTGAAAGTATTTGTATGGAGTGTAGCCATGTATGGAAGTGAAACATGGACGATAACCAGTTTGGACAAGAAGAGAATAGAAACTTTCGAAATGTGGTGCTACAGAAGAATGCTGAAGATAAGGTGGGTAGATCACGTAACTAATGAGGAGGTATTGAATAGGATTGGGGAGAAGAGAAGTTTGTGGCACAACTTGACTAGAAGAAGGGATCGGTTGGTAGAACATGTTTTGAGGCATCAAGGGATCACAAATTTATCATTGGAGGGCAGCGTGGAGGGTAAAAATCGTAGGGGGAGACCAAGAGATGAATACACTAAGCAGATTCAGAAGGATGTAGGTTGCAGTAGGTACTGGGAGATAAAGAAGCTTGCACAGGATAGAGTAGCATGGAGAGCTGCATCAAACCAGTCTCAGGACTGAAGACCACAACAACAACAACATATAAAGTTGATCGTCGGTAAAGCAGATGCCAGACTGAGATTAATTGAAAGAATCCTAAGGAAGTGCAATCCGAAAACAAAGGAAGTAGGTTACAGTACGCTTGTTCGACCACTGCTTGAATACTGCTCAGCAGTGTGGGATCCGTACCAGATAGGGTTGATAGAAGAGACAGAGAAGATCCAACGGAGAGCAGCGTGCTTTGTTACAGGATCATTTAGTAATCGCGAAAGCGTTACGGAGATGATAGATAAACTCCAGTGCAAGACTCTGCAGGAGAGACGCTCAGTAGCTCGGTACGGGCTTTTGTTAAAGTTTCGAGAACATACCTTCACTGAAGAGTCAAGCAGTATATTTCTCCCTCCTACGTATATCTCGCGAAGAGACCATGAGGATAAAATCAGAGAGATTAGAGCCCACACAGATGCATACCGACAATCCTTCTTTCCACGAACAATACGAGACTGGAATAGAGGGGAGAACCGATAGAGGTACTCAGGGTACCCTCCACCACACACCGTCAGGTGGCTTGCAGAGTATGGATGTAGATGTAGATGTAGATGTAGAAAAAGAAGAAGATTGCGAACGTCTAAACCTTGCTTACAAGTCATCTAGCAAAAAAATCAATAATGAACTGTGAAGAGGCCCTTCAGAATATCTCAGTGTGCTGAGCTGAGTTGTCAGAAATAGAAATTACAAGTGATGCATATCTTTCAGTATGCTTCGAAAATGAATTTACAATGAAAAACATGACGAATTAACATTGTTATGGCATTTGTTGATATTATAAAGACAAGTAACATAAACTGTTTGCAGCTAAGTGTTGAAAATGATATATATGAGTAGACTGATTAAAAAATCGCTTAGAAGCAATAAAGAATCTTAAAAATGATTTAGCGGTGTAGTACAGCAACCTTCATTTTGGTCATTTGCTAGTGTGGGTTGCCCACATAAAGAACAGGCATGCACTCAGGGGCAAACCTATTGTTCTCCTTTCATTGACAGGCCATTAACCTACTGTTCTACACAGATATATCCTTTTGATTGAAGGGTCCTAAACCTACTGTTTCCCCACCCCTCCCCAACCCCTCAGGAAACTTCCAAACAACCCCCTCCCGCTCGCTGACACAGGTACACTTTCAGGTCTCAGTTATTCGAATAGCCCTCTCTTACTCTTATCAATTTGATTATTTGCTTATATTGATCAATTCATTAACCCTTCCCCACCTGGTACACACCCACTCCTCTCCCCACCCCCTCTCCTCTCACGAACCCTCACCTACGTGAAAACTGGTGGCTCTGTGGTGAAGAGGAAGGATCTTACAAATGGAAATTCAAGGGTATATTGTTTATTTATAAAAAAATCAGTTTATGGGGGTTGATTTCTCTTGCTCAAAATTCTCTGCTTTTTGGGAAGATGCACATCTTGTAAGAAGTAATGCAATCGATTGCATATCTGTTTCTTCCGATCTTGCAGGAATACTGTCATGAAACACCTATCACACGTAATTACACAGTTAAAAAGTTTTCGGTCGCAAAGCATACACCGTCCACTGGAATGCACAGAACGCGACTGCACACAATGCCAGGAATCAGGGTGCACTGTGGCCCCTGCAAAGCGACAGCGCGGCCGTCAGCTCCCCAGCCATGCACAGGTGTCTGTCTGGGTCCCACAAGCACGAGGCAGCTCCGAGTGAGGGTGAGCTGCTATGCAAACATCTCACCTGGCACCTGACCCGCAGGTTTCATAGCTATGCATCAGACGTGGTAGCTAGGTAAACACGTGTTTCGACAGGAATTTCTCAGGTGTCAAGGATGAAAGGGCTGGCGGTTGTGGGACCCGAACGGAGTGTGGCTCAACAGCTGATGGTCATCTTGTTTCTTTGCTGGGGCTGCCAGTGCATCCCACCTGCTGTCTGCATTTGCGGCAGCGTTCTGTGCAGTCTAGTGGACGGTGCATGTTTCGCAATAGAAATATTTTTAACTGTGTAATTACGTGTGATAGGTGTTTCATGGCGGTATTCCTTGTGCAATCAGACTAAATCGAAAGGCGATCGATTTCATTACTTCTTACTACACCTGCATCTTCCCAAACAGCAGAAGTGAACAAGAACAATAAAACCCCTGCAAACTGATTTTTTTATAAATAAACAATATACCCTTGAATCTTCCTTTGTGAGATCCTTCCTCTCCACCTCAAAGCCACCAATATCCAGGTAGGGGGGAAGGGTTGGTGGGGGTTTATCAGGGGGGAGTGGATCATTGATTGATCAGTTTAATTAAGTAGTCAATCAAATTGATAACAGTGAGAGGGGCTATTCAAATAATTCAGACCTGAAATTGTACATATATCAGTAGGGGCGAGGGTGGGTTGGAAGTTTCCTGAAGGGAAGGGGGAGGGGGGAGGGGGGAGGTGTGGGGGAACAATAGGTTAAGGACCTGTCAATCAAAAGGTAATATCTTAGCAGAACAATGGGTTAACGACCTGTCAATCAAAGGAGAACAATAGGTTTGCCCCTGAGTGCATACCTGCCCCTGATGTACACAAATCACACTAACAAAACTCACCAAAACAAAGGTTGCCCTACTACTGCATTAATGTGAGTAATTTGACAATGTTGTTTTCCCTCTTACAGCCATAGTAAATGGTCTTTTGAAACATCCGAGTAAAGACCTGCACTTAATGCGTGTGACTCACATTTGGGAGAATGGAGTTCAAAATTCTTTCTGGTCTTTTTCTAGTTGAAGTTTCCCGTTGTTTCCCTAAATCTTAGGTCATATGCTGGACTACTTCCTTCCCAGCTTTATCCTATCCAGACCTCACTCCATGTTTGAAGAGCTCAACACTGCGGCGATTTTAAATCCTAAACATTCTTTTCTGTACTACTAAATCAATTCCAGACTACTCCTGAACATTAGTGTAACAGCATTGTAGTTAAATGCTGCGAAGACTTCTCTCCAGTCAGTCTCTCACTGTGCTTCAGAATGGACTGTGGTAACAAAAGGCATGCGGGAGATCAATATTAGACTGTCAGGGACAATTAATCAAGACTAGACTTTCAAAGACATTTGTCTTAGCAAAGTTCTACTCGTTAACTCGTTCAGGGTGTTTCAGTCTGCTACTAATACGTTTGTCCTATTTCCCAGTTTCCACATACAATTTTCTACCTACTTCACTGGTCTACCATCGCTGGAGAAGTACAGCGAATACTTAGGTGTAAATTAAAATAATTGTGGAAACTATTTTTATATTATTAGGTTGTTTGTGAGAGTACAGTAGAGTTGTTTAAAACATTTTTTTCTTCTCTGAATTTAGCCATCCAGTGTTGTAAAATTCCTCCATATAGCAACTAAATATGTGTTTATAATGAACCTACAAGTGCAGATGCGATAAAATGGCCACTCTAAGAGAATTTGAATTTTCACCAATTATTACTGACAGCAGGTTGCCGCCTGCACATTTTGAACCCGCTTGTAATAAGGCATCACCCAACAATTTTTTAGTTAGAAAATATGCGAGAGCTGTATGTCTTATTGTGAAGGCTTCCAAAGAGGCCTATTCGGGGATGTGGCCAGCGCCATCACGACAACATTCCATGTTTGTTGTTCTGATATCAGGACACATTTTCTAGGCTTCTTGATGCCCTCGTAGGCCTATATGAAACAATACTAAGCGGCTGGAGCAGACCGTTTCGAATCGGATTTTTCTGTTTGACCAGATATAAAAGAACAGAGGCGGTTTTTAAATAACGGTAATTAATTAGTTCAAAATCGTCATAAAGGGATAGAATTACGGAGGATATATTTGCACATATGTTTAGAAGTCACTCTGATGCGTTGTGCTATGCGTGGTATATAAAAGTTACTCGAGTAAACACGCTGTCCTCTCTTCCCGACGAGTATTGTGGCCGCTTTTCTCGATCGAACACGGTTTCCGAGTTACTGGTTCACAGAGGAAAATATCGAATCGAAAGAAATCAGGAGCTACATTTGTAGTCCTATAGTAGTGCAAAAGTTTTAACATATTTTCGTAAAAAATATTGGTCTATGGATATGTGAGATAACAAGATTAATATAGATATTTTAACTGCCATCAAACAACTGAAAATCAGAAAAAGTTTTGCGAAAAATGATGGCATAAGCTTCCTCTGTCGGGCTCGCTGATAACAACGACGGTTTGTGTTAGAAGCAGTCTGAGCATGTCTTCGCATGTACCGCCACTGTCCAGAACGAAATAAGTGCAATGGCTACTTTACCGTATCTTCCTGTGAAATAATAAATGTGTTTGTCTTACAGTTATCCAAAATTACCATTTTTTTTTCTCGGGCCTGAAGTGAAGAAGAACTGTTTGGTTTTAAATTACCTGACTAGACTTATTTTGATTACAGTTTCCTTCGAATCATCACAGAACTAGTATAGTCCAAACTTCTCCGTAGCCTCTACCTAACGAGGTGGCACAGTCTCGTATTTGGAATGGTCTGGTCTCAAATTTGCAATCACCCAACCTGATAATGATTTCTCTAAATCACTTGACCCAAACAGCCGGCCGAGTGCTACCGCTGAAAAGGCCACGACTAATTTCCCGACCAAGCGTTGCCCAGTACCCGTCGCAAACGACCTGTAAGTCGGTAGAGGATCTATATTACGAGGGTGAGTCAAATGAAAACTTTAAAATATTTTTTAAAGATTATTTATTGTGCAGAAATGGTACAAATCTGTATCAGTTTTCAACATAATCTCCCCCACGCTCAATGCAAGTCCTCCAGCGCTTACAAAGTGCATAAATTCCTTTAGAAAAAAATTCTTTTGGTAGTCCGTGCAATCACTCATGCACCGCGTGGCGTACCTCTTCATCAGAACGGAACTTATTTCCTCCCATTGCGTCTTTGAGTGGTCCAAACATGGAAATCACTTGGGGCAAGGTCTGGTAAGTATGGTGGATGAGGAAGACACTCAAAATGCAGATCTGTGATTGTTGCAACTGTTGTACGGGCAGTGTGGTGCATTGCATTGTCATGTTGCAAAAGGGACACCTGCTGACAGCAATCCAAGTCGCTTTGATTTGATTGCAGGCTGCAGATGATTTTTTAGGAGATCTGTGTATGATGCACTGGTGACAGTGGTCCTTCAAGGCATGTAATGCTCCAAAATAACGCCTTTTTCGTCCCCAAAGAGAGTCAGCATAACCTCCCTTGCTGATGGTTATGTTCGAAACTTCTTTGGTTTTGGTGATGAGGAATGCCTCCATTCCTTGCTCGCTCTTTTCGTTTCCGGTTGGTGGAAGTGAACCCAGGTTTCGTCCCCAGTAACGATTCTTGCAAGGAAGCCATCACCTTCTCGTTTAAAGCGCCGAAGAAGTTCTTCACAAGCATCAACACGTCGTTCTCTCATTTCAGGAGTCAGCTGCCGTAGCACCCATCTAGCAGACACTTTGTGAAACTGGAGCACATCATGCACAATGTGGTGTGCTGACCCATGACTAATCTGTAAACATAATGCAATGTCATTCAGTGTCACTCGGCGGTTTTCCTTCACTATGGCTTCAAGTGCTGCAATGTTCTGTGGGGTCACAACTCGTTGTGCCTGACCTGGGCGAGGAGCATCTTCTACTGAAGTCACACCATTTGCGAACTTCTTGCCCCATTCGTAGACTTGCTGCTGTGACAAACTTGCATCATCGTACTGAACCTTGATTCGTCGATGAATGTCAGTAGGTTTCACACCTTCACTACTCAAAAACCGAATAACAGAACGCTGTTCTTCTCTGGTGCAAGTCGTAAGTGGGGTGGCCATTTTTATAATAATACTGCGACGGTATGTGAGCATCTGCACTACGCTGCCACCTACAGGCCATTCTGCACGCTGTTTGTAGCACGCTTACCAACTTGCAGGATAACGGCGAGAAATTTCGATTTATTATTACAAATTTAAGGTTTTCATTTGACTCGCCCTCATACTAAGTGGTTAACCCGGGGTATAGTCATTACGTACCAGCTGCAGGGTGCCTATCTAATGGCTTACAGGTGCAACAAAAGTTTCATTTTCCATATTTACTGTCAGCCAGACGAAGCTGTCATGCGACGACACATCATTCCCTGTCCTTTCCTAATCGACAGGAGCCAGTGGGTGAACGAAGTGGAGCGTGCGTGTTTTTTTGGGGAGCGATTTGCCAGTACTGCTGGGGCACACACGTCTTCTGGTGCTAGCGCTGTAAACCGACATCCAATGTGCAGGACGGTGCGGTTGTTGATGTGACGTGCTCGGCGACGCCGCCCCTATCCCGGGTGTGCGGGTTTGCGTGGTTTCGGGGCTCCTCCTGGAGAAGTCAGCTCGATTCGTAGAAGCCCGCGGGTCATGCCCCAGGCTGCCCTGGTCACTCTGAACGCCTTCGTCGTGAGATTTTTGCCGGACACCGGGTCAACGCCTTCTTTGGTTTTCCGCTCGAGGCCAGAGCGACGTCCTGCCTGCTTCTGCTTATAGGTAAGCGTTCTTTGTAATGTTTGCCAGAAACTTGTCTCAGTTGGCCGGACATGGTGGTTGAACCCCTCCACTATCCTCTGCACCTACAAATCCTTCATCCGTCCCATCCTCTGTTACGCCAGTCCAGTCCCGCCTGGATATCCGCTCCCCCCCCCCCCCAAAGTTCTATAAATCCCTCCAGACCTTCGAGCACCATGCACTCCGCCTCGCCTTCTGTATACGCTTCCCATCCCCCACATGGATCCTCTACGACCTGATTCCTTTCCCCCATCCCCATGTGCTCCTATTCCTTGAACATATCTGCATACTCTACACCTCCTGCCGCCTTGATCCCCCTCATCCCCTAGTTGCTCCTCTCCTCTCCAACCCCTGCCCTCTGCTGCGCCTTCACTGTTGTGTCCCCCTTACCTTCCATCTCTATGCCCCTCATCTCCTTTCCCAAGGTGGCTTCTGTCAACTCCCCCTCCTGGATGATGCCCTCTCTCCCTCCAATTATCCCTCTTATCAGGTCTGATCCTTATCTCCCCCTCCTTCCCTCTGTCCTTTCCCTGGGCTTCTTTCCCCCCCATTCCATCATGTTTTTTCCCCACCTACCCTCTCTCTGCCTCCCTTCCCTCCCCCCCCCCGCCCCGCGTCCGTTTGCATTCCCCTCCTCTGCCTTTCTTCACTCCTTCTCGCGTCTGCCCAGCCTCCCCTCTTATGAGTCCTCATCCTCCGTTGGCTGCTTCCACCCTCCCCCCCCCACTTCGTTTTTCCTCCCCTTCCCCCCTTTTCTTTCCCATCATCTGTCCAGGTTCCCCCCCGTCTGCCCTCGGCTGTGCTGTGTCATATTTGTGCCAACTTTTTAGTGCAGTGTTCACGTGAGTGTTCAGTGTTGTGCGTCTTTCCAAAGTGCTGCGAACAGAAATCATGCTGTTGCTTGGTGCGATTTTTATAGCTTGTGCAAACAGAAACCAGACCGTCTCCGTGTTTTTTAATTGTCTGTCTATTATTTTACCTGTCTGCTTCCTGTGTACTTTATTAGCATCACCAATCCTTTGTCTTATGTTTTAAGTTCCACAATTTTCCGCCATTTTACCATTTAAGTCACCTATTTTATCGCCTGCTTTTATTATTTATTATCTTCATTTTTTTAAAACAAATTCCGTAGGCTGAAGAGCAGCGTACTGAGCTGCTCCCAGTCCGCCTCCCTTTGGGGATAATAAACATTCAATAAAGGAAAAACAAACTTGTCTCAGTTATGCTGTATTCTCTTATTTTGCATTTAATTGGTGGTTATTTGAAGGGGCCGCTGGCATGTGCTCAACTCCGTCCCCTATGGGAATTGGCTAAAGTACTTAGACTTTTTTTGTTTTTATTTTTTTAATTTTGAGCGCCAGATTTTAAGTGAAATTTTAAACTATTGTTTTTTGTGGATTTTATTTTAAGGCCTTGCGCCCAGTGTTTAATTTTAGATTTCACTTTGCCACTGTGTTGCACTTAAGAAAGTGGATCCACTTCAGTCTGTGGCAGTGACTTCGTTCTTGCAGCCAGTAGTGTATCTCCCTCCTCAGAGAGCACAACTACTCCTTAGCGCAGGGGTGGCCAAGAAATGGCGCGAGTGCCACAGCGGTCAGCTTAGCTAGCACACTCTTCCCCGACCGCCACGGCGCGTTCTCAGAGCGTGTGGAAGGGGAAACTGCAAACGCGCTAATCGCATTTACATGGTGATGCAGTCGCACTGCATACGACTTGGTTCTATATTTCACTTTTCTCAACTACGTCAAAAAAAGAAACAAATTTTGAGTGTTATTTAATTACTTATAGCTCGCTGGCGATGTAACATAATGTTTCATTTGTTGCAAACTGTTTGCATACGGACAGACGCAATGTTACAGGTTTTTGCGCTCAGACTGACGGTAGTCATGACTTATTTAGTTTCATAATTGAAAAAAAAAAACACTTTCACACTCACATCTTGGTCAAAATATTGAAGCTCCACCTCAGGAAAGCAATGGAGGCGTCCTAGATAGTTTTAGCATTAAAGGGATTTGTCTTTAAAACTGGAATTATCTTGCAGTTCAGTCAGTTACATCTGCACAGGCATAGGTCCGCTTTAGACTGAAACAGCAAACGGTCTCGAAAAGAGATGTAAGATTGATTGGCAGTGTCCTCAAAACGCATAGGAATCTATTCTTGTAATTCTTTCAACGCCACACTGTATTCTTCAAACTTCAGGTTTTCTGTAGCTGTTTCTAAGAGAACTGTGTTTGTCAGAATGTGTCCCTTCTACAGCGCGATTTTCTTTTTGAATGCATCTCCATTAAATCAGAAGTAAGATGTTTCTCACCTAGCAATGTTTTACTGTTGGCACTGTGCAGTCAAGTCCACTTAAAGAAAGGTCTGCAGTCCATTTCGGATGTTCTAATTTTCGCTCGTGCACCCCTTTTTCCTTCATAAAATGAACAATAGGGAGTTTGAAACTGAAAAATCGTACCAGGTATGTCTCTTGACTTAACAAACGTACTGTAACGGGAGACTCTCCTCTAGCATTACTTTTGCTCAAAAATAGTTGTCAATACCAGTATTATTTTTCGAATTTTTGACAGGCCAGTATTATCTCAGTTGCTTTTCTGAATAATTTCATATAATTTTATACACAGTTTGTTATATTTCAAGCTAAAATTTATGAAATTGAATTACTTAATAAAATATTTTAGTCTCGATGTTATAATTGATAAGTACTAGTTCTGAACATACAGTTAAAATTAATTTTTTCAAACATTTGAAATTACAAACTATTGGCACACTTAAAATTTATACTATTAATTACGCAATACTGTACCGGTTACTATGTTCATTTCTGATTTCAATTACGAAATAATAATAGAAAGCAATAATGTAACAGAAACCAGTAGAAATTAATTTGTTAAGAAAAATTGTAAACCCTTTGGAATATGTGAGACCTGAGTTTCTCCTGGCGTATATAACTTTCAAATAACTTCCGGGAATTCAGCCAGGTAACACTTTCAGCGACCGCCGATATTTCGGCGGGAGAACACCCCGCCATTTTCAAGGCAAACTGCAACGGACGGGCGGCGTACATGAAAATTTAAAACCTCGGTTCTCGGACTGAAGCAGGAAAGACAACACACACACTGAACACTACTGCCACCAAAGATGACCAAAGTCAGAGCTTTTGGAGGGACTGAGGATGAATGACTCTGATATATTAGTGAGTTTCGATGTGGTCTCTCTCTTCACTCGTGTTCCTCTGTCTGATTCGTTGCGGTTAATTGAGGCCAGGTTTGGTGCTGAATTAACTAATCTCTTTTGGCATGTGTTGACATCCACTTATTTTTTATTTAATGACCAGTATTACGAGCAGACAGATGGAGTTGCGATGGGTAGTCCGTTGTCTCCTGTGATCGCAAATTTGTTTATGGAAGACTTCGAGGAACGTGCATTGGAGTCGGCGCCTTTGAAACCCGCCTGTTTCTTTAGATACGTTGACGATACCTTCGTTGTTTGGCCTGATGGTAGGGAGAATTTGAATGTGTTTCTAGAACATCTGAACTCGATCCACCCGAACATTCGTTTTACGGTGGAGGTGGAAGAGGATGGTTGCCTTCCCTTTCTTGACGTGTTGGTTAGGAGGAAGGATGATGGATCATTGGGACATGCAGTCTACAGGAAACGTACTCACACCGATTTGTACTTACAGGCTAATAGTTGTCACCATCCGGCTCAGCCTGAAGGGGTACTTCGTACCTTGGTGCACAGGGCACATGTCGTTTCTGACGCTGAGATCTTGCCAGCTGAGCTGTCCCTTCTTGAAGTTACATTTCGTCAAAATGGTTATAGTGATAGACAGATTGAACGTAGGTTGCGCTATCGACCAACTGTACATCGGGTGATTGATGATAATTCTGAGTCAACACCTAAGTCTACTGCCTTTTTGCCTTACGTAGGAAACACGTCCAACAAGATCGGTCGTATTTTACGGAAATACGATGTGAAATGTGTTTTCCAACCTCCATCTAAAATTAGAGCACTTTTGAGTTCCGTTGAGGATGATATTGGACTGCTTAAGGCGGGTGTATATCGTATTCCTTGTAGCTGCGGCATGGCATATATTGGTCAAACTATCAGGACCGTGGAGGACCGATGTACTGAGCATAAACGGCACACACGATAACAGCAGCCAAATAGATCTGATATTGCCGAACATTGATTGGATACTGGTCACCCCATGTTATACAATAACACCGAGATATTGGTATGCACGTCCAGCTCAGATGATGTGTGTGAAGTCTTATGGGACTTAACTGCTAAGGTCATGAGTCCCTAAGCTTACACACTACTTAACCTAAATTATCCTAAGGACAAACACACACACCTATGCCCGAGGGAGGACTCGAACCTCCGCCGGGACCAGCTGCACAGTCCATGACTGCAGCGCCCGCACGTCCAGCTATTGGGACAGTGTTATTAGGGAGGCAGTTGAGATTAAATTAGCGAGCAACCTCGTTAACAGGGATGGAGGTTTCTGTTTAAACTCTGTTTGGAATCCAGCTCTCTCCCTTGTCAAAAAACAGAGGGACAGAGTCAATGCTACCTCATCTGCGAATTCATAGTCTCACTATCGATAGCTCTGACTTTG
Organism: Schistocerca nitens; assembly: GCF_023898315.1. Taxonomy (NCBI): domain Eukaryota; kingdom Metazoa; phylum Arthropoda; class Insecta; order Orthoptera; family Acrididae; genus Schistocerca; species Schistocerca nitens. The sequence continues at coordinate 257,816,569 of NC_064618.1, forward strand.
GTCATCTTTGGTGGCACTAGTGTTCAGTGTGTGTGTTATCTTTCCTGCTTTAGTCCGAGAACCGAGGTTTTAAATATGCATGTACGCCGCCTGTCAGTTGCAGTTTGCCTTGAAAATGGCGGGGTGTTCTCGCGCCGAAATATCGGCGGTCGCTGAAAGTGTTACCTGGCTGAATTCCCGGAAGTTATTTGAAAATTTGGAATATGCTTATTTCCGCAGTGTGTGTGATTCGTGAGCATGCCTCTGATGCGATCGGAAGTATTTTAGTATTTTGTGTGAAAAATGTAATTTCGGCTTTGTTAACGTGAAAAATCGAAAGACTCTATAATTAATGTTTTCCTGAGACATTATCTTCATTATCTACCATAATCAAAAGACTCTATGATATACTAAAATGTGCAAAATATATTTACGTAAAAACAAAAATTCTTCCACAATAATCTTCAAATTTATTTAGTTCAGTTCAACCGTGAGGGCCTAAAATGTGAGAATTTCAGCTTCTGGAATAAGACCCCTAGACAAGAATAACTGGAGCCAACCCAAGATGACAAGTAAGTAAACAAGAAAGTTAATAATTGTAATCTTCGCTCCTCCCAAATTTTTCATAAAAGACTTTATTGTGGACAATAACTGCAAGTAGGAAGGAGAGGGTAGTTTACAGTACTTTGCGGTACTACCGCTGTATAAAGTCTCTACACTCGTCGTTCAGTTCCATCGAAGAGTTTTGGAATTGACAGTGGAATAATGCGTGCGACATTATAAATTCACTATTCGGACCACAAATTTCTTCGATTATACCATGCCTGCATATTTAGCGCCAAGAGCTTCTTGATGTACGGAACAATGAATCCTGTCTAGCAATCGTACTTTTTCGCTCTTTCTCTGTCAAGTAAATATTTAAATTCTTTCTTCATGATGTTGTAATGTCGTTTCATAGCAAATCTGCAGTAGCCGTCGCTTATGCGAATGCAGAATGTACGAGTATACGGAGAATTCTCATCCCTGTCTTCTGTCATTCGCATTCATTTTTAAAGGTTTGTAACGATAGATCGCTAGAGTGCCTCTCTTTGAGCAAACAGCCACGGACCTGTGAACGTCCTTCATGCCACGAATGGTAACTAGTTCTGACACCAAGATTCTCCCGAACTGAAGAAACTTGTGCCGATTGAAAACTGCCGTACCGCAACACTACGTAAATGAACTATCGTGGTGTTCCGTGTACTGCCGTGAAGGAACGGACAAACCCGAGAGAGGCCGAGCAATGGGCCGCAAGCGGCCCGCACACCCTGCACGCACGAAGTTTGGCTCACTGCGGCCGGCATTGCTTCGGCGCAATAAGTGGAATATTTTATATAATACTTAAATGGTGCTTACATTTGTTATATGTGAAACTGTGCTAAGAGGAATTCGACAAGGTCAGCTGGGGAAATAACCACTGATTCTGGCTTACTCCCGTGTTTATACCCGCTCTGTGTTTGGCTCCGCCGGCCGGGGTGGCCGAGCGGTTCTAGGCGCTACAGTCTGGAACCGCGCGATCGCTACGATCGCAGGTTCGAATCCTGCCTTGGGCATGGATGTGTGTGATGTCCTTAGGTTAGTTAGGTTTAAGTAGTTCTAAGTCCTAGGGGACTGATGACCTCAGATGTTAAGTCCCATAGTGCTCAGAGCCATTTTTTGAACCTGGACGCAACTTGCCGTTGTCGACTGCCGTCGTCCGCTGTCGCTATCGTCCGAAGGTGGAAGGTAGATGACTGGTACGCATATTCTTCGGGGATGTAATCCAAATGTTAATCAGTTTCACGTCCTCCCTCTTCCTCTTGAAATTCCTAGAGTGTTTTCAGTCTCTATGGCCTCTCTGTAAAGCCTTCCATGGTAGCCGCTTGTGGCTGCCAGTATTTGAGACCTATCAAAATAAATGTGGAGGTCTCCTGGCCGTGAAGCATCTTCCACAACAACTGATCTGTCAATGTACCCTCTTCCGCAACTGCCCTTGTGCCTGCCAGTCGTTTTTTGGCAGTTCATTCTGTAGTACCCACATGCACCTCCCTAAAACTACACGGAATCTTTTAAATTCCTGCTTTTTCCAGCGGTTGGAAGGCGACTTTTGGTGATTTGTATCTTCCAGGCGGATCTGTAGACTGCGGCGCTGTTCCATTTTTTTTTTTTTTCAAGATTTTTTCCTATTCGGTCAGTACTGTCCTCAGTGAAAGGCGCTTATGTCTCGTTATGGTTTCTGCAAGGTTGTCTTTACACTCTTCTTACTTCAACGGACGAATAACCGTTCTTGAACAATCCACTGGTGAACATCGCCGTAATCTAGAAACCCACACGGAAGATACAAGATCGCCAAAGCTGGCAAAGGATGCTCCGCAATTGCTGGAAAAAATCAGGAATGTATAGGATTCCTTGCAGTTGTGAGGAGGTGCACATGGGTACTACTAAAACAACGATCAAAAACCACTAGAAGACGAGGAAAATTTGCAGAAGAGGGGAGATTAACAGATCAGTTGTTCCGGAACATGCTTTGTAGCCAGAAGACAACCACATTCGTTTTGGTAGGCCTCAAATACTGGCAGCCACAAGCGGACACCATGAAGCGGTTACAGAGAGCCCATAGAGACTGAAAACACCCCAGGAATTTCAGTAGGAAGGAGGAGGGCGTGAAATTGAATATCTGGATTCCGGTGCCGAAGGAGATGTGTATCAGTCTTCCAACCGCGGACGACTGTAATCGACGACGGCCAGTTGCGGTAGCGTAATTAAAAGATGTGACGTCCCGCCACTGCGCGGAAGCACGCGTAAGTGGAATTTTGCTACAGTCAGTAGCGAGCCAGGGTGTGAAGCTACGATCCCCCTTGAAATTGTCCTCCATAGATGGGAACTGAACGTTGGGTTTAAATGTGAAATCCATTCGACCACGACACAATAGCCGGGAACATTTTGTTAACAGTGTATTTGTTTTACATTGCACGTGGAAGAACGGAACACAAAATTCACAAATGAACCGGGTTGTATAGTGCAACTGCACACTCACGTAAAAACCACCTTCTAGAGCCGGGAAGGCGACTCTATTACACAGAGGATTGGTTTCCGTCCCCAGCCCTGCCGAAACCTCTCTCCCCACATTTTGCAGGCCCCCTCTTTCCATCGACTGCGGATAAGAGACCCCTGCCCCTTCTCTCGCCGATCTTCCGTCCTGTCAAGTTGCCGGAGACGGCTAAGAAGGCTGAAATTGATTTTCGTCAGAGACTTAAATTGTCCGCTCTGTCCTATCGAGCCAATCACATTATAGACGATATGCGACCGCTTGTGGGTGCATAAGGCGTGAGTCACGTTTCAAGAGGCACTGGCTGGTGAGACAGATTGTATAACAGACCACTCTGCTTCGAAGCCAAATTTCCAATTCCGTCTGAGTCTCACCATTTCAGTTTAAGCTAAGTACACACTAAGAAACACTGTAATTATGTGCAATAGGAACGTTGACACATCTTCTTCGGAAGATTACTCATTGGTGAACACACAAAAGGTAACACCACTTTACCAATATTTTTCACTCAAAAAGATGTCTCATTGTTCAGCGATTGATCACTTTAAGGCATAAGTAGATAACAATTTGGTTCTCTGGCAGGAACGGTAGTAATTTAGGTGATCTTCTTTCACTTAAGGGGTAGTTCGTAATGTAATGTTGCTAATTAGAGTGATATGGAATAACATGAAAATCATCGCTGGTTGAAAGTTGTGAATAGGCAGTTTATCCTAAATTACAGTGGTTGACAAAATCCTCACACAAGCAGTTTTCTGGGGAGATTCTGAGCTCAGATCTCGAGGGGGCATCAGTCGAATAAAAAATATATGTCTTAACTTTTTCGAAACCTGCATATCTTCTTATTATACCTCGGTAATAATAAGAAAGTGATTGCAGCAGTAACGTAATTATGATAGCTGTCCTGTGAACAAGTACCTAGTTGTTCACGGGTATGCGTTTTAGAGCGCACGTTTACTGGACATTGTTACCAGGCGCTTTTTGTTGTTTTGGTTCATACTACCTCCTCCCAAAATGTGGAAAGCAAAGAGCTTGCAGTAGAAGAGGTCCACTGTCGATGATACAACGATTTTCGCTTATCACTTTCGACTCTGTTGTTTCTGGACCAGAGACCTTACCTCAGACTGACACGTTTACCGTTCTCCATCATTCCTACGAGTTCGTAGCATCATCACGGAGTCACCCTGTATATGAGTTATCGTAATAAATACGCGATTATAGACGTAGGAACGTTCCAGTAAACATAGGTCCGCCAACGAACTTTGCTAGTTAACTGAGATTGTGTGGTTACAATCCGCCACTGACCTTAGTAACAGTTAAATTCCTAGTGGTAAAAATATATTTGATATGTACAATTTTCGATTACGTCCACATTTCACTGGCCACCTTTCGTCTTATTTCGCCATTTCCTTGTTTCCACTAAACCCAATTCCTTCTAGGCTCCTTCTAGAATCTCCAAATAACGTTTCCATCTTCTTCATTTATTTTCTGCTTTCATTACCTGATTACCTTTTTCATCGATAATCATTGTGCACGTTGTTCAGTGCTCCCTAAAGTGATCGTTTATTACTCAGTCTGAAGTGCTAACGTTATCCTGTTCCAGTTTTGTATCCTTTTCATTCCCCATCGATTTTTCGTAAGCTTTTCTACATTTGTGCCTAATTTCATTTCTGACTACTTTATGTTTTAGCTGTTAAATTTCAACATTTTTTTGCATTTCGTTGTATCTCCGTATGAATCCTAGTACCTCATCTGTTATACAGGGCTGCCCCTTTTTTTGCTTTTTCAATCCAGTGCATTGTATGTCATGCACTGAACATCACTTCAGACGCATTCGAAATTTTTTTTTTCTTTTTCATTCCTAGTTTCGAGACCTCATGCCATTTACACAATGGCCGGTGATGACGTATAGCGTGTGCGTTTTGTTCTGCCATTGTCATTGAAAAGAGCACTTGCCGGTTGTTATCGGAATCGGGAGCGTCACAGCCCGCCGGCCATTGTCCTCGCGCCGTCACGCGCCGACACCCTCGCCGACCACTCAGCCGATTCCTCGGCCATGTTGGGTAATGCCGCCTCGGGTACTTACCTTCCGTATGCGACTGCCTGTCGGGTACGTTGTCTGACGGTAGACCGCTCGTGGCTACGCGTTCTAAGCAGTTCAAATGGTTCAAATGGCTCTGAGCACTATGCGACTTAACTACTGAGGTCATCAGTCGCCTAGAATTTAGACTAATTAAACCTAACTAACCTAAGGACATCACACACATCCATGCCCGAGGCAGGATTGGAACCTGCAACCGTAGCGGTCGCTCGGTTCCAGACTGTAGCGCCTAGAACCGCACGGCCACTCCGGCCGGTTCTACGCAGTGGCTTCCGAGGACGACAGTGAACAACTGCTCGCGTCTAAGCTAGCAGAATGTTAATCACTTAAGATTTTCCATCTTTGTTTCGGAGGCGCTTTTTTAATCTGTAATACTTTTGCAGATCGCTATTTGAATGGGAGCAAAGACGCATTTGCTTACTTTACGTACTTCCTTATTTTTCATGCAAGCTGAGTAGCCGGTGTTGCCTGGCTCTATATTTGTTTCAATCCTATTAGCCCATGTCCTCCCTGCTCTCTCTCTCTCTCTCTCTCTCCATCTCTTCCCCCGCTCTTTCTGTCCCTCTCCTCCAACCTCCTCTCCGACCATCTTTTTCTCCCCTTTCTCTATCTCTGTACACCTCCTTTCCGCTCCCTCCCCCCCCCCCAATAATTTGTTCATCTCCTCCAGCCCATCTCTTTGTCCATCTGCTACTCGCCACTCTCTCCCTCTCCATCTGTTCCTCCTCACTCTCTAATCAAGTTAGATTAATGAAATAGATGGAAAATATTGAAAGAAGAGCTATACAAGTCGTCATGGGTCCATATGCCCCTACCTCCTCCGCCCATCTCCTCCTCCTCTGAGTCCATCTCCTCCTCAGCCTCTTTCTGTCCCTCTCAACTCCCCCCTCTCTCTCTGTTCATCTTCTTCTCCCACCTCTCACCTTCTCTTTCCTTACTCTGTCCGTTTCCTCTCCCCCACCTCCCCATCCCTCTCTCTGTCTCCCCATCATCTCTATCAACGTCATGCTTCTCCTTCTCTCTCCACGATATCACCCTCGCCTCAATGGGAGGTTCAAATGGTTCAAATGGCTCTGAGCACTATGGAACATAACTTCTGAGATCATCAGTCCCCTGGAACTTAGAACTACTTAAACCTAAATAACCTAAGGACAACACACACATCCATGCCCGAGGCAGGATTCGAACCTGCGACCGTAGTGGTCGCGCGGTTCCAGACTGTAGCGCCTAGAACCGCTCGTCCACCTCGGCCGTAGGAGGTTCGTGGTTCTTGCCCCAACAGTATTTCTTCCAAGATGTCAATTACAATGGGTAGGGGATGTAGTGCGCACGCCCAATAATTCTGTTCTCAAACAAGTGTTTTCCTCTGAGCTAACAGTGGACAGACACTGTGTGGCAGGTCGTAGGAAACGGGTAAACTATGTAGTTATGTTATCATCTGTGAGACTTCATCCATCGACCATTCATGCTGGTGATTACTAGTCCATTAGGTGTCACATCTTTCCAAAGAAGGCAGTAGATGAACAGCAATTGGTAAGAGGCAGCGCAGAAAAGAAAAGGAACTGATGAGATGAACCAGGGAGGGCAGAAACTGCTCTACCTTGAACCACCTGCCACCATGAGGTAAACAGTGGAACTCTCCTCCTGGTCTATAGTCTCTTGTGGACTCACAGATGAATGGAATACTCCACCATGAGTGTTTGCTATGATGATTTTCAATTTGTTCATTTGTCCTTTCATATGGGTTTGCAACCTACAGAATCAGAATTCGAGCACTAGAAGCGACATGAAGATCGTAAATAGGGAAATTTCTAAGTGCAAAATCTACCGTTTGACAGGAGAATTTAAAAACAATCTATCTCTGCTTGTACACGATTGATTTGCATCCAGAAACTTGAGAAGATACACTGATACCACAGAATTATGCTACTGATCGCATCACCGCAAAAAATAATGAGACAAATTGGAAAATACATACTTTACTAAAAGCGTTCTAAGTCCCATAACTGGAAATTCACTGGTTTCAGGAAAGTTACAAGCTGATTCTTGTGAAGAAGAAACAGCAACCACCCATTGCCACTAATGTTATTTATGACGGCATGCTGGTAGAGGGCTCGAAATAGTATCATGTAACACGGCGGTGTGTAGCGTAACTATGTTGGTGCATGAGAAATCGAATGCTGTAATCGAGTTGATAACTGTCCTCGCACGGAATGCCATACTACACATGAATGCTGTGGCATCTATAACAACCCGACGCTTTGGGTTCACTGTCATCAATCATCCTTCATACAGTTCCGAATGGGCACCATCCGATTTTCATGTTTCTAAAACCGGAAGAACGCCTTCGAGGACTTCACTTTGATAATGATGAAACGGTAAAGTGGTGGTGAGATTGTGGTTCCATCAACAAAGTCAAACATTCTCCAGTAACGTATCGAGAAACTGGTCTCTCGTTGGGAGAAATGTGTTCGCCGCTAATGTGATTATGTTGCGAAATAAATATGTAGACACGAAGACCAAAGATATAGGATGCTAATATGATCTGTTTGTTTTTCAACACGCCCTCATACTTACACAAATAGAGCCGTTACTGGCTTCGAAGCGACAGGTTCAACTTCAGACAGTTTTTCACGTTGATGTAATATTTGTTTCGTTTAAATTAGTTGTTAGCTGTTCTTTCCCAACAACTAATGTAAACAACAATTGTAATATTAACGTGAATAACTGTCTGAAGATGAACCTGTCTACATCTACAGTTATGACTGTACTCTGTAAACCACTGTGAAGTGCATGACAGATCATTGTGTAAACGCCTGTGTGCATGCTGTAACTATAGTAATTTTGTCCCCGTGACCCCTGTGTGAGCGATACATTAGGGGGCTATGTTATATTCCTACGGTCATCATTTGAAGCCGGTTCTTGAAACTTCCATCGGACAGTTTTCGCCTATCCTCAGGAGTCTGTCAGTTCAATTCCTTCAGGTTTCCTGTGACATTCTCCCACGAGCCAACAAACCTGTGATCATTTGTGGTGCCCTTCTCTGTATACGTTCAATATCACACGTTAGTCCTGTTTGGCGCGGGTCCCACACACTTTAGTGAGCAATATTCATCAATAGGATGCAAGAGTGTTTTTCAAGCAATCTCCTTTGCAGGCTGATTGCTCTTCCCCAGTACTCTACCAATAACCCAAAGTCTACCACTCCTACCTACGACTGAGCCTATTTGATCTTTCGATTTCGTTCCCTACAAAGTGTTACATGCAGATATTTGTTCTAGTTGGCCGAAGCCAACTGTGGTTCACTGATATTATAGTCAGAGGTTGCTCCGAATTATAGTCATAGGATACTACGTTTCTTTCATTCTGCGAAGTGCACTGTTTTACATTTCTGAACATTTAAAGCGAGTTGTCAGTCTCTGAATCACTTTGAAATCTTATCAAAATCTGACAGAATACTCAAGCGGCTTCTTTCAGAGAGTAGTTCATTATAGTAAACTGCATCATTAACTTAGAGTTGAGGTTACTATTGATATTGTCCGCTAGGTCACTAATATGCAATATGGACAGAAAGGGTTCCAACACACTTCCCTGTGGCACATTCGAAGTTATTTCCACATCTGACGGTGACTCCATCCAAGATAAAATGTTGAGTGGTCACTACCACAAAATCCTCAATCCAATCAGCAACTTTGCTTGATACTTCCTATGGTAGTACTTTTGGCAGTAAACCTAGATGTGTTACTGAGTCAAACTCTTTTCGGAAAAGACGTACTGCCCCTTCCTGACTGCTTTGATCCAAACATTTCAGTATGTCATGTGAGAAAAGTGTGAGCTATTTTCGAAATCCGTGCTAGTTGGCATGGAGGACCTGATTCTGTTCGAGATACCCTATTATGTCTGAGTTCAGAATATGTTCCAAGATTGTACAAAAAACGGATGTCAAGAATATTGGAAGGTAGTTTTGTCGATCATTTCTACTACCCTTCATATTAATGGGTGTGACCTTCGCTTTCTTCAAATTACTGGGCGATGTGTTTTTTTTTTTTTTTTTTTTTTTTTTTTTTTTTTTTTTTTTTTTTTTTTTGTTCGAGATATCTACAATAGGGCACAGATAGAAGAGAGGCCAACTCAGCCACAACTTCAGTATGGAATCTGATAAGGATTCCATCGGACCCTGGAGCTTTTATCAATGTTAACCATTTCAGCCATTTCTCAACACAAATGACTCTAAAACTTATTTCACTCATCTTTTAATTGCTATGAGGATTAAGTTGGTGAAGTTCTCCTGGGTTTTCATTTGTAACGTAAAATTTGAAAACGGAGTTCAGCATTTCAGCTTTTGCATTGCTACCCTCAGTTTCAATTCCTAACTCATTCGCGAGTAATTGGACACTCTCTTTGGTGCCACTGATAGCCTCTGAAAACGACCAGAATTTATTTGGCGTTTATGAATAATCGTTTGACAATATTGGTTCAAATGGCTCTGAGCACTATGGGACTTAACTTCTCAGGTCATCAGTCCCCTTGAACTTTAAACTGCTTAAACGTAACTAACCTAAGGACATCACACACATCCATGCCCGAGGCAGGATTCGAACCTGCGACCGTAGCGTTCGCGCAGCTCCACACTGTAGCGCCTAGAACCGCTCAGCCACAACGGCCGGCGTTTGACAATATTCCACTACGGCATTTACTGAAGACTTAACGCATTGCTCTCTTGACAGGAAAACGCGTTTCATTCGTTATCCCTTTCTATCTGCAGTCCTATGCTTTGTTTTAAACCAGTTAGGCAGGAGTCTCTGTTTCCTTAGAAGTTTCTTTGCAGTGACTGTACACTATCAAGGGTCCCTCACATAATGAAGTGTTCTAGTTAATACACGACTGGCCATTAAAACTGCTACACCAAGAAGAAATGCCGATGATAAAAGGGTATTCATTGGACAAATATATTATACTAGAACTGACATGTTATTACATTTTCACGCAATTTGGGTGCATAGATCCTGAGAAATCAGTACCCAGAACAACCACCTCTGGCCGTAGTAACGGCCTTGATACACCTGGGCATTGAGTGAAACAGAGCTTGGATGGTGTGTACAGGTACAGCTGCCCATGGAGCTTCAACACGATACCACAGTTCATCAAGAGTAGTGACTGGCGTGTTGTTACGAGCCAGTTGCTCGGCCACCATTGACCAGACGTTTTCAGTTTCTGAGAGATCAGGAGAATGTGCTGGCCAGGGCAGCAGTCGAACATTTTCTGTATCCAGAAAGGCCCGTACAGGACCTGCAACATGCGGTCGTGCATTATCCTGCTGAAATGTAGGGTTTCGCAGGGATCGAATGAAGGGTAGAGCCAGAGGTCGTAACACATCTGAAATGTAACGTCCACTGTTCAAAGTGCCGTCAATGCGAACAAGAGGTGACCGAGACGTGTAACCAATGGGACTCCATATCATCACGCCGGGTGATACGCCAGTATGGCGATGACGAATACACGCTTCCAATGTGCGTTCACCGCAATGTCGCCAAACACGGATGCGACCCTCATGATGCTGTAAACAGAACCTGGATTCATACGAAAAAATGACATTTTGCCATTCGTGCACCCAGGTTTATCCTTGAGTACACCATCGAAGGAGCTCCTGTCTGTGATGCAGTGTCAAGGGTAACCGCAGCCATGGTCTCCGACCTAATAGTGCATGCTGCTGCAACGTCATCGAACTGTTCGTGCAGATGGTTGTTGTCTTGCAAACGTCCCCATCTGTTGACTCAGGGATCGAGACGAGGCTGCACGATCCGTTACAGCTATGCGGATAAGATGCCTGTCATCTCGACTGCTAGTGATACGAGGCCGTTGCGATCCAGCACGGCGTTCCGTATTGCCCTCCTGAACCCACCGATTCCATATTCTGCTAACCGTCATTGGATCTCGACCAACGCGAGCAGAAATGTCGCGATACGATAAACCGCAATCGCGATAGGCTAAAATCCGACCTTTATCAAAGTCGTAGAGGTGATGGTACGCATTTCTCCTCCTTACACGAGGCATCACAACAACGTTCCACCAGACAACGCGGGTCAGCTGCTGTTTGTGTACGAGAAATCGGTTGGAAACTTTCCTCATGTCAGCACGTTATAGGTGTCGCCACCGTCGCCAACCTTGTGTGAATGCTCTGAGAAGCTAATCATTTGCATATCATAGCGTCTTCTTCCTATCGGTTAAATTTCGTGTCTGTAGCACGTCATCTTCGTGGTGTAGAAATTTTAATGGCCAGTAGTGTACATTTTGAAACACTCTGCGTTTCGACTGCGTCTCTTTCATGCAGAACAGAGCCGAAAAAGCACGCACTGCAGCTGTCGTCGTCCTGCAGTTATCGAGGACAGCTGCCTTGGCCAGCACGCCGCCTGTGCAGACGTGTAGTGGACAGTGCCTGGCCTGCGCACAAAGCTGCAGTAATCCCCTGCCGGGCGCCAGAGAACTGCCAGGCAGCCAGACCGCAGGCACGCCGGCTGCCGGCCGCTGTCCAGGCGACAGGTATACGTGGGGCCGAACTCGGCTGCCGGGATGCCAGTCGTGCCCTGCCACAGTGTGGGTGGAGGGAGAGGGCGTTCTCTGGCCTGTCGCAGGTCAGAGCTGTGCCGTCGCGACGCTGCGACGTGAGGCGGCCTTTAATGAGGCCGCCGTCACGGCGACAGCTGCGACTGCCGTCCGAGCAGCTAATTGGGACCTCAAGGACCGACCCCCCGCAAACACGTTCGGTCGGCCCGCTGCTAATCTGTCGTCGCTCGAAATAGGCTCCCTCTAGCAAGGTCTTATTGCCGGTGGCCGCTGGCCTTGCCCTTGGACGTTGCCGGGGGTGGCTTCGTAATAGCCTCGCACATACTTGGATATCTCACTCAATTTTTTTCAGTTCTGCTGGAAGCCTATTTGATGTTTTCAACCTCTTCATTTAAGAGTAGCTTAAATGCTTCAAATGGCTCTGAGCACTATGGGACTTAACGTCATCAACATCTACATCTACATACATACTCCAGAATCCACCATACGGTGCGTGGCGGAGGGTACCTCGTATCACAACTAGCATCTTCTCTCCCTGTTCCACTCCCAAACAGAACGAGGGAAAAATGACTGCCTATATGCCTCTGTACGAGCCCTAATCTCCCTTATCTTATCTTTGTGGTCTTTCCGCGAAATGTAAGTTGGCGGCAGCAAAATTGTACTGCAGTCAGGCTCAAATGCTGGTTCTCTAAATTTCCTCAGTAGCGATTCACGAAAAGAACGCCTCCAGTCCTCTAGAGACTCCCACCCGAGTTCCTGAAGCATTTCCGTAACACTCGCGTGATGATAAAACCTACCAGTAACAAATCTAGCAGCCCGCCTCTGAATTGCTTCTATGTCCTCCCTCGATCCGACCTGATAGGGATCCCAAACGCTCGAGCAGTACTCAAGAATAGGTCGTATTAGTGTTTTATAAGCGGTCTCCTTTACAGATGAACCACATCTTCCCAAAATTCTACCAGTGAACCGAAGACGACTATCCGCCTTCCCCACAACTGCCATTACATGCTTGTCCCACTTCATATCGCTTTGCATTGTTACGCCCAAATATTTAATCGACGTGACTGTGTCAAGCCCTACACTACTAATGGAGTATTCAAACATCACGGGATTCTTTTTCCTATTCATCTGCATTAATTTACATTTATCTATATTTAGAGTTAGCTGCCATTCTTTACACTAATCACGACTTCTGAGGTCATCAGTCCCCTAGAACTTAGAACTACTTGAACGTAACTAACCTAAGGACATCACACACATCCATGCCCGAGGTAGGATTCGAACCTGCGACCGTAGCGGTCGCGCGGTTCCAGACTGAAGCGCCTAGAACCGCTCGGCCACAGCGGCCGCCAAGAGGTTTTCGTTGAACTGTTTTCGTAAGGGTTTCATGTAAGAAAAGGCTTAAATATTTTCAAGAATTTTAGCTTATTCTTAAATTCATATTTCTTTGATCTATGAATTGATGTAAGTTGGTTTGAAATGGTGAAGAGGGTTAATGTTAAATTTAATACAAGTTTCAATAAATGTTTTATGTAAACTAGGTAGTCCAAGCTGAAGCAATCGCTCCACCCTATTAATCCAGTACTCTTCAACAGTGTTCATTGGATAAAACCTGCAGTATCTTCTAAATCTGTCAATATTGTATCCCGAGATGCAATATACGTTCAGGGACGGCAGAGCTACAATTTCGGCTCATCTGTACAACGGCCCACACTATGTTTCCGAAATAACACTACAGATCATTCTGACCGATCTTCTCTGTACTATGAAAATTTTTGGTGAGTGTAGAGAGTCGCCCCAAAATGTAACACTATAGCAGATAATTCATTGCAGGTAAGCAAACTAATCATGTCTTCGCGCGTAAGTCTCAGACGGTGGTCATTCTTATGCTGAAGCAACGCAGCACTCAGCTTCTGCAGATGATCTTGAACGTTATACTTCCAAGAAACACATATCTACCATCATTCCTAAGATTTTAAAGTTGTTGACTTCACTGACTGTTTGGCCACAGTGGCATAATGAAAACGACAACTTCTTTCACAGAACAGGTTTTTTATAAGGATTTTTAAAATGATTCTATTGTTTGAGTTTCGTTCTAATGAATAAATGGGAAAACGGCCACAGGAAGCATCGAAAGTTATTACAATGAACAGTGAAATGGTCAGGTTAATGTACCACTGTTGACAGACAATTTTCTTAATAATGTAATGGACTTTCGGATATTGTACTTGATGGTTAACGAAAAATTTAGAAGATAATAGACGTACGTCTATATGACTTATGCTCTAACTAGTAGCATTTATGCATTTAACGCCAAATAAAGTCTTTTGAACTCGATGGAGTTAATTACTCACGTTTAGACGGCTGCTTTACCGAAAATAATTCTCCGTGTAGAAGCACACTACCTGACCAAGAAAGGGATGAGGAAACGAAACGATACTTCACGATTTGAAAGGGTGCGTGTTCTCACTTCAGTGATTACCATATCGAGACATATTTACAAAAAACTTGGCAATATGAGCCCACTCATCAGTATGGAGTTGCCCTCCATCTGGCATGGCTACATGCACTGATTCATCTCCCAAGATTGTCATAAAATCGATCTAAGGTCTCGTGAGGCTATCTGGCCCACAGCTGTCGTAACTATTCCTTGATATCTTGGATATTGGCACTGGGACGGATTTGACATCCGAACTGGTCCCTCACATTTTCTATCGGTACAGATACGGCGAGCAGAGTACCTCAACATGACAAAGAGGTTTCACAGATGATGAGATTGATCATTCATACAAGATAATACAAGCGTTCACATACAGGAGTTAAAACTTTTAAAACAGAAAAATGAACGAAAAGTACAGTAGTCTGCGATAGCTGTATTAATCTAAATCGATTAGAGACTCACACAACCGGTTTGTCAACTTTTAAATTGCACTTTCTCATGTATACAGGGTGGTCCCGAATTCATGGTACAAACTTTAATGGTAGGTGCAGGACATTGTAACAAGGATATATTGTATAGGAATGTATAGTCCCAGGTGACGCGGTGAGGCGTAAACAGGGGAAATAACGGCCGAAAGGAAAACGAAAGATTTTATTGAAATCGTTGTTGACAAGTGTCATGTTTACAGTAAGTGTTCAAAATTGCGTCCACCATGAGCGATACATGCTTGACAGCGTCGGTGCAGCGATTGGCGTACACGTTCAAAGATGCCTGGTATTTCACGCACACCTGCAGCAGCTACAGATATGCGAGCAACGAGATCCTCATCTGAGTCAACTGGAGTCTCATAAACAAGGCTCTTAAGATGTCCCCATAAAAAGTAATCGAGGCAAGAGAAATCAGGAGATCGGGGTGGCCAAGGGACTGGTCCACCACGCCCAATCCATCTAGCACCAAACGTGGCATTCAGGTAATTCCGTACAGCAGTGCTGAAGTGTGCTGGCGCTCCATCGTGCTGAAACCACATGCGGTTACGAATGGCGAGCGGAACATCTTGCAGCAGTTCTGGTAACACTTCTTGCAGAAAAATAAGATAGCTTTCGCCACAGAGTCGCGTGGGTAGTAAGTATGGCCCAATCAAAAAGTCGTTCACAATACCAGCCCACACATTAATACCGAAACGTTGTTGATACGCATGTGGACGCGTTGCATGTGGATTATCTGTTGCCCACACATGGGAATTGTGCGCATTAAAGACACCCTCGCGTGAAAATGTCGCTTCATCTGTAAATAGCACATGACCTACGAAATCCGGCTGCAACGCACATTGCTGCAACAACCACTGGCAGAAGTTCACGCGAAGAGGATAATCTGCCGGATTCAATGCTTGTACTTTTTGAAAATGGAAGGGGTGTAAGCGATTTTCATTTAACACTCTGCATACAGTCTGATGACTCACATGTACGTCACGCGCAACAGTTCTTGTGCTTGACTCGGGTCTATCAGCCACTATGTTCAAGATGCGTTCTTCCAGTCGTGGAGTGCGTACAGCTCTTAATCGACCAGCGTCATGTCTGTTGACGTCGAACGTACCTGTTTCACAAAGTTGACGATGTAACCGTTGAAAAATTCTATGATCCGGCATTCGTCGATTAGGATACTCCGCGCGATACATTCGTAACGCAGCTCTGGCGTTACCATTTGCACGGCCGTACATGTAATGCATGTCTGCTTTTTCTGCATACGTAAAGTCACCCATCGTCTACGGCAGCACAATTGTGAATGGCGCTTGTCCCTACTGCGATACATCATGTTCATCTACTGCCCTCTACCGGCAGTGACACCAACCGATCACTCCATTTCTCTTTCCCCTGTTTACGCCTCACCGCGTCACCTGCGACTATACATTCCTATACAATAAATCCTTGTTACAATGTCCTGTACCTACCATTAAAGTTTGTACCATGAATTCGGGACCACCCTGTATAATGCTACGTCATACAGCGTAGGGAGTTAACTCTGTTGGTAGAGCACTCGCCCGTGGAAGGCAAAGGTCCCGAGTTCGAGTCTCGAACCGGCACACAGTTTTAATCTGCCAGGAAGTTTCATATCAGCGCACACTCCGCTGCAGAGCGAAAATCTCATTCTGGAAAGTTCTCAGCCTATGTCAATAGGTAAAACAATCATCAATGATGAATGCCCAACCTGTGTTAGAAGCATGGAAATGCCTTTATGTAAACACCTCTATTATAGTGTATGAATGGTCAGTCATTTATATATAATTACTGCAACTGTGCCTGCCGTACTTTTAAAGTTATCTAATCAGTTCACAGAGACTCGCCACATAAAGGCGAACTTGTCCTACTGAAAAATGGCACCACAGTGCTGTCACATGAGAGGTAACACACACTGACGCGGATACCCGTGACGTACCCTTGTCCCTCACAATTCCCTCAATCACTGCCATCTGTGCCCAAAAGCCATATTCGATAGCTTCCCACACCATGACGTCAGGTGACACCGCTTTGCGTCTCCAAAACATTGGAATAATGGGACTTGCCTCGGACCGCCGACGTAATCGCCGACGAGGGTTATCCAGGGCAGTACAAAACCGTGATTCATGGCTGAATACGACACTGTTCATCAGTATCCATGCTTCCCAGTCACGCCGCAACGCCAAACGCAGCGGTTTATCGCGGTGTTAAAGCAGCCTCGCATTGGACGGTAATTCCGTAGTCCCGCTGTTTCTAGTCTGTGACTAACAGCACGAGACGTCACAAAATGTTGCATGGAGACTGCTACTTGTTCTCGGCTGGCAGGCGCAGATGTGAAGGGGTCGCGATGCTCTCGGTGCACAAAACTGCGGTAGTCCTTTGTGGTGGTCAGACGTGATCAATAGAACCTTAACCACGAGTAAGTATGCTCTCACGTTCCCACGTAATCCAACATTGGGCCACTGTCAAATCTGAAAACCTCACAAATCTGATTATTGCACGATTCGACCAGCCAACAAAAGGGCCCCGACGATGACTCCATCTGGTGCTGATCACGCTGCCTCACACCAGTGCGCTGCATCCCTGTGACCTTCATAGTAGTCGCTCAGTCTGTTTATGTTCACGCCCCTCATATACCTTACAATGCTTTGTAACCACACTAATGCACTCTTGCACTCTAGCGGTTGTTCTACCTGTCACAGAGAATGTCTTCTGCATCATTCAATATTTTTTCTTGTCTGGCGGTGTATATACTAACGAGAAACAAAATGTACTGTTGTTCATGATGTATCTTAGTGACATGGAGACAACACTGGTAGTAACCTCAGATTTTTTTCAAATGATACAGTTATCAATAGTGATGCACTCTTTGCAAAAAAAAAAAAAAAAAATTCGCAAACACCCAGTCGCATCTTGATGATATTTTAAAGTTGTGCAAATACTGGCAACTGGTTTCAAATGTTCAGAAATGTAAAACTGTCCACTTCATAACGTTATATTAATGTTGTATCCTAACAACATCTGTGAGTCCCAAATGGAACCAGTCAACTCTTGTATATACTTGGGTGCAATAATTTGTATGTCCATGAAATGGAATGATCACATAAGCTCAGTCGTATGTGAGTCAGATGCCACAGTTTGTTTCTTTAGGAAAATGCGGTCAGTGTACAAATCAGACTGCTTGCAAAACGAGTGTGCAACCCACGTTAGAAAATTGCTCAGATGTGAGGGACCCATACTATAGAGGACTAATAGAAAACTGAAGATACACGGAAAGGGAGAGTGTCGCGGGAATGTTGAGACAACCCGAATTGGCAGACTATGAGAGAAAACAGTTATCCCGTGAAAGCCTAATTACATAGTTTCACGAACCAGAGTTAAGTGAAGGATCCAGAGATATTCAATGTATCGTTCCCATAGTGACCGTCAGGACAGGATTACACCAACGACACCGCGCTTAAATGCATTTATGCAGTCATTCTTCCCCATCCTCAAGGATTTCAGTACTTCCCCAAAGGTGTATCATCAAGTCCTACTTATAACTTTCAGTTCAGAACAAACTTTAACAACATTTCTATGTGACTTGTTCCTTGCACATCGAATTATTACCTTCTGAGGCAGTTCTTCTTTCGTAGAAAACTTTTTTTTCCTTTACATCTGCCATCTATCTTTTTTCTGTAGTTAACACAGTTTCTTATTTAAGAATAGCTACATCTTCATCCTTTACGTCTGCATACCTACATTTATTCTTCCCTACAGTGTATGTCGAGATTTCCTAGTATTAAATCTCAACTTCCTTACATTTATCACTCATCCATTTAGCACGTGTGCAGCTCCTCTCAATTTAAATCCTTAAAATGCTCAATTCCTATTTTATTGGTACCATTAATGAATTTTTCTTTCATCTTTTATGATTGTGCTTACCTTGTAATAACAGTTTCCAATATTGCTGTAATTTTCATCTTCATTATTTTGCTTTCGTTTTGTATTAAACACATAGATCTCTCTTCACTGCGTCGGCAAATATTCACTTTCCTTCATTTTATACAACCACTTCCTCAAATACCCTTTTTTCTTCATTATTTTGATTCACAACCCAACCTTATATCCTCTCCTTTCTATCCTTCACTAGCTTACATTCTCCACTAACTCTGTCTTCCAAACTTCAGTTTTGTATTAAACACATAGATCTCTCTTCACTGCGTCGGCAAATATTCACTTTCCTTCATTTTATACAACCACTTCCTCAAATACCCTTTTTTCTTCATTATTTTGATTCACAACCCAACCTTATATCCTCTCCTTTCTATCCTTCACTAGCTTACATTCTCCACTAACTCTGTCTTCCAAACTTCAGTTTTGTATTAAACACATAGATCTCTCTTCACTGCGTCGGCAAATATTCACTTTCCTTCATTTTATACAACCACTTCCTCAAATACCCTTTTTTCTTCATTATTTTGATTCACAACCCAACCTTATATCCTCTCCTTTATATCCTTCACTAGCTTACATTCTCCACTAACTCTGTCTTCCAAACTTCATTTCAGCCACTTAGAACAACAAAATTTTCGTCAGTCTCTCTATTTCCTCAGCTACTCTCTTAATTTTCTCAGTCAACACGTAATGTAATTCCGGAACTTAAACAGTGGTTTCTGGTGTTAGTTTTAATTTTAGGCATGAGAAAACAACCTCTTTTATTACGAAAACTAAGTTTGAGGTCCTGCGTGGAGACTATCAGCCCAAGGCTTTCAACTTGAACAGAATTCATAGGCCGTTTCCACAAGCGGCACATAGGAATTCAGCTGTCCTGAACGTACATAAGTGTCACAGTGTCATCTCATTTCCCGTATACAGTCAGTTAATCAAACGGACGCAAGTTTGCCCAAAGAAGTCTGTCTTCCTATCTTTCATTTGTCTTCTCATGAAGACTAACATAAAAAAATGAACATGGAGGAATTACGAAGACAAAGGGCGTATTATTGTTTTTCTTATAATCATATTCTGTGCGAGAAAGACGTTAACTGTTTCAAAAAAAATTGTAAAGGATAGCAGCAGTCAGCTTAACTGCGATCTATATGACTCATATTTCTGCACTTTATATTCCTAATCCTTTTATCGGTTGTCAATGGTTCATTCAACAGAAATTTTTATAGTTAATGACTTCAGCTAATATAACAAACATGACAAGGTAAATGTGTTGGCAACACTGTTATAATTCATATGAGACTTTATTGACAGACGATCATCGTATTACATGCCCTCAACATAATCGCGCCGCATCCTGTTCACCTTCCTCCACACAGATTGAAGGCATCTTACACCGTCAACGCATCCATCTCTGACGATGTCTCTCAAGAACAGCATTATCGCACGGATGACGCCTTCTCTTGTGCCGCAGCGAGCGCCAGAAAGAAGTTCCGTCATTTTGACGAAAAAATCGTAATCGCACGGTCTCATATCGGGTGAATATGGTTGATCTCCAACCCCACATATGCAGGAACTCCTGCACGAGGGTCGCTGTGTGGCATCTTGCATCGTTGTTGAGTCCATCGGCGACCACATCCAGCAAAGGAAAGGAGCTAAATTGTCATTTTGTCCGTTGGGGGCGTCGTCCCGAATGGGACCGATCGTGAATGACATCCCTGCCATACCGAAGCACTTGCACCCGTCTCGCTACGGTACACTGTCACAATGTTGCATCACCACATGCCTCAGGCAGTCCCTAGAAACAATGCAGTTCCCTCCAACCACGCACCACTTCGGTCTTGGTCCAAGCACGTTGTTCACGCTTCTTAACATATTGTTACGGTGCTTGAACTGGTCTCCCGCACTTTCAGTCCGAACACACTGCAGCTGACTCGCCGCTCACTGCACTACTACCACTGGCCTTCTGTTATGCGTTCAGACATCGGGCACATCATTAAACGGAAGTCCTTCACATTACGGCAACGTTACTACTACTTTTCACCCAGCCTTCGTAAATAGATGAAGAGTATCCTGTAATTAAGTATCGATTTTTTAAAAATAATTGTACTGCTTTTATTATTTATAGTAACATTTGTTTATCACATGTTAGGTTCAACACGAGCATCATTCACGTCCCGGCACAACTCCCACCTAATGACTGTGGCATGAAAGACATTCCGGAATATCTGTCGTGCTACAACTGCAGCATCTTGTCTAATGTCGTCTTGGAGCCCCACCATTGAATTATAAAGTGTATAAACTCATTCCTTGATAAATCCCCAGACGAAGAGGTCCTTGGGTGTGAGGTCGGGAGAACGCGCCGCCCAGATCATAGTTTCTGAGTTCCCATCCATCTTCCAGGAAAACAATACCATCATTCAAAAACTTATGCACATCTATGGCAAAATGGTGTGGTGCCCCGTCCTGTTGGAAGTAAATATCACGCACACGTTCATCCTGCACAAGCTGTAGTAAAAGAAGCTGTTCGAGCATATCGAGGTATATTGGCCCACTGTTGGGTTTTTGTCATAGAAGAACGGGTTGTAAATTTTGTCAATGGGTATCAGTGGGTACTGTCATCCACGCATTAACCTTTGAGGGAGTGTCGCTGGAATTCCGGGTGCTCCACTGACGGTTTACTAGCCCAGATGATGCAGCTATGTTGGTTAAACCTTCTGCAAGGAGAAGGTCGAAAATAATAAAAAAAAAGTGCCGAAACCAGTTAGCTGGCAAAACATTCTCGTTACATTCGGAAAAAATCTTATTTACTGTTAGATGCAGTGGACATTTCGCAATCTAATACAGAGTCGAAAACAATATTCGTCGTATTGGACGTAACTTCTACTAATGGCTATTGGACAATAAGCTTTCGGTATTCATATTTTAATTGTGTTGTATCACGTATTTTCTACGTAGTATCACAAAATATTAAGTTGCTCGGCGAATCAATGATTCTTTGCCCTACAGAGAGAGAAAATAATCAGATTATGTGGGAAAGCCATTAACAACCTCAGTTTGAGTTGACATCGAAACGGTCTCAAAGAATTTTTCCGTAATTTGCTTTCCAGTTTGAGCGTACCTTTCCTTTCACGACACAGAGGAAACATTCCTTTCATATCCATTCACTGACAAACGTCTTCTCCGAATTGATTTCTTGCACACACATAAAATTACACAATGGCGTATTCACGTTATACGTCCACAAGCACATGCATGTTAACATAAGCACTTAAGCTGGTAAAGACATGTATACTGGTGGCGTGGGTTTCAGTATACGCAACTGTTTTCAAAAGAGTGAAATAATGCAGTGATATCGGCTTGTCAACAGGAATGAAAGGTCACAGCTGAGCAAGGGTGAATATAGACGTTAAAAGAAACGAAGAATTAGGTAAAATGAAAATGGACGAGTGAGATAGTCGGCCCTGGCATTATTTATAGATAGACAGGAACACAGCAATTAGTCGCAAATTTACTGATTTTCATTATTATTAAATGTCTAGATTTCAGCTATAAATAGCCAACTTCAGTGCTAAAATACAGGTAAATTACAGAATCAGAACTGATTTACGTAAAACACCACGTTATACAATAGAAATAATTCATTTTAATCAACCTTCCAGTTGAGTGAGTAATAATCCAACATACTCCCAACAGTACATGTCACCATACTGCTTTACTGGTGAACAGGCAGAAGGAAACCGTAGTTGTTGTTTACAACAAGTACAGCAGCCTTAGTTTGCGCCACGTAGTGTAAGTAACCCATCTATATTCCAAAAACTAACTAACCCAGTTTCTTTCTGATATTGTAATTCAAAACTCATTTTTATTAAATAAAATCAGCAAGAGCATTTAGGTACCATCTTTAAAATACAATCAAGTAGCACACATTTATAATGTATTTATTCATATTTTAGTGATGAAGTGATCCACAAAACATTATGCAAAAGATCAATAACTGGTTCATACAACTGTCCCTTATAGATTTGTTACATGACATCAGAAACAAGAAATTAAAAAAAAAATTTAAGATCGTATTGACAAAATATAGTTACTTACGAATTGGGATTTGTCGAAACCCAAAATCTAGCTTAATCGCTTTAAGTAAGATACTGAAATTCAACATGACAAAGGATGTTTATTAATAAAACATACCAACGCCCTCTACTGAGATAAATTTCTTACGGAAATGTGTGGTGCATCTCCGATTGTGGTGCGCTGCTTGCAAAGAACGATACAACACATTGTCTTCTTCTTAGTCGCTAAGGCTAACAGTCGAATGATGTTTTACTTGGTTGATAGTAAAAACGACACAGCGTAGGATAGTATGAACAAAATGGAAGACAAATCGATCAACTGATAAGTTATGTTCTCACATACCACCATTCCTAGTGCTGTCATACTTAAGGCAGGCCAACATTAATTTTTTATTTCGAATATGATGTAACAATTCTATAGAGGACAGTTGTATGAACCAGTTAATGATCTTTCGCGTAAAATCTGATATATCACTTCACAACTAACATATGAATGAACACATTAAATACATAGTAAATCGGCGTTTCTTGAACTATTTTAAAGGTGATATGCAAATATACTTGCTGATTTTGTTTGATAAAAATAGGTTTCAAACTGCAATTTGGAAATTTGTGGTAAGTTCCTATGCGACCAAACTGCAGAGGTCATCGGTCCCTCGGGTTGCACACTGCTTAATCTAAGTATGAGGACTAAAACGGATTATTTCTATAGGATAATGTGACGTTTCACTTAATGTTTTATGTAAATCAGTTCTGTTTCTGTAACTGAAGATAACTATTTCAGGTTTAATCTAGATATGCAAGAATGGTAAAAAAACAATGGAAGTGCGACTAATTGCTGTGTTCCTATCTTCCCTTATAATAACATTCAGTCGCTGTGAATAAGGGTTATGTATGGAAGCAAAGTTGATGATTACTTATAGAACCATCCTGGCTGTAACCAAAAGTATTCAGGAATCGCAGTGATCAGTGAGGAATATGTGATTTTCTCTTCCTGATTACCGACCAGGGTTCTTAGCCTGTACGCGATAGTGTCCTTTTATACCATCCTTCAAAAAATGTCTACACAATATTTTCTCCGTTTTCAAGCCGCATCAGGTCGAATAAAATTCTCGAGCTTTCGATGGCCAGCTCCGTCATCGCCGTCAGGAGTAAAATCACAGACTGCTGGGCACGGTTTCTCCACTTATACGAGGGTCACACCAAAAGAAATGCACACTATTTTTTTAATCCCTCTTTTATTCTACATGTTTGAAAGTTTTACAGTGTGTAGATGCATCCTTTAGGAACAGTATTTTCATTTCTCCACATAATTTCCATCCCTCTCAGCTGCCTTACGCCATCTTGGAACCAGCGCCTGTATACCCGCACGGTAAAATTCTGGACCAACCTCTTGGAGCCACTGTTTGGCAGCGTGCACAAGGGAGTCATCATCTTCAAACCTTGTTCCACGAAGAGAGTCTTTCAGTTTCAAAAGAGATGATAGTCACATGGAACCAGGTCAGGACTGTAAGACGGGTGTTTCAGTCTTGTCCATCCGAATTCTGTGATCGCTTCCATGGTTTTTCGACTGATATGTGGCCGTGCATTGCCGTGCAACAGCAAAACATCCTTCTTTTGCCCATGCGGTCGAACACGACTCAGTCGAGCTTGAAGTTTCTTCAGTGTCGTCACATACGCATCGGAATTTTTGGTGGTTCCACTTGGCATGATGTCCACAAGCAACAGTCCTTCGGAATCGAAAAACACCATAGCCATAACTTTTCCAGCAGAAGGTGTGGTTTTGAATTTTTTTTCTTGGGTGAATTTGCTTTATGCCACTCCATTGATTGCCTCTTCGTCTCTGGTGAAAAATGATGGAGCCATGTTTCATCACCTGTCACAATTCTTCTAAGAAATTCATCTCCACCATTCTCTTACTGTTCCAAAAGTTCGCTGCATAGCGTTTTTCTTGTTTCTTTGTGAGCCACTGTCTACATCATGGGAACCCACCTGACACAAACCTTTTTTAACGCCAACACTTTCAGTATTCTGCAGACACTTCCTTCCTCTACCCCAACGTAGCGTGACAATTCGTTCACTGTGATGCGTCTGTCAGCAGTCACCAATTCGTTAACTCCCTCCACATTGTCTGGAGCGTGTGCAGTACGAGGCCTGCCACTGCGAGGACAATCCTCAATATTGCCGTGCCCGCTTTCATCACGTAACCTGCTTGCCTACCGACTAACTGTACTGCAATCGACAGCAGCATCTCCATACACCTTTTTCAACCTCTTGTGGATGTTTCCCAGTGTCTCGTTTCACAGCACAGGAATTCTATGACAGCACGTTGCTTCTGACGAACGTCAAGTGTAGCAGCCAACTTGAAGGCATGCTGTGACGGCGCCACTCGCGGGAACAGGTTGATCTAAGTTTGAAAACAAGCGGGATGGATCTATCTATACACTGTAAAACTTTCACACATGCAAAATGAAAACGGTATTTTTACAAAAGTAGTGTGCATTTCTTTTGGAGTGACCCTTGTATATGCACGAATGCAGACTCTGACCCAATCAGAGAGGCCCGAAACGACGCGTGCGTGAAAGCTGATTGGGCAGCTCATAGCAGGCCCACGAGAAAGACTGGCCGCGGCGCGTACGTCACGAAGATAGTCAAGCGCTCGCCCGCACGCTCGCTCAAATCAGCAGACAAACTACTTTTCTGCACCTGTTAACTCGTAACTAGTCGTGTCCGTTCAAACGATAACTGGATCTTCTACTGGAATCCGCTATTATGGAATCTTACTGTTATTAGTCCTATAATGATGGGAAGTCCATGGGCCTACTTATAATTTGTTACGGCTGTACTGGCGTACAACAAAATAAAATCATGCTCAAATGATTATCAGTTGCATAAGGCACCACTTCCAGTATATAATGTGTACTGTTAAGCAGTTTTTTTTCTTTATTGTCGTTTTGAAAACTCATACAAGGTAGGCCAGCAGCGGCAAAACTACGTCGCTCTTCAGCCACAGATAATACATTCAGTACAAGAGGAGACATCGGAAAAACGAAACAACACAGTGGGTAAACAACAGTAGACACACAAAATTAAAATACATGAAGTCGTTCACAGGTGCAGTGTCCAAGTAAAAAACGTTCAGCCTCGGGCACTAACAGAGATGACAGAAATGACACACGTGAACGAAGGAGCACAAACGATGAAACACTAAATCAGTAACACGATGGCACAAACAAACACTGGCGCCGATCTCCGGCGCGCGAATGTTCACTGTACGTGTACGAGTCCGGGGACCTGCCAAAAGTGGAAAAGGTGGGGGAGGAGTGAGAGGGGAGGGTATAGGTGCCAGTGGCAGAATTGATGGGAAGGGGAGGAAAGAAGGTAGGAGGGTAGCGGAAGCCCGGGGGAGGAGGGAGGGAGGAAGGGAGGAGGGAGAGAAGGGAGAGTGGGTGCCCTTGGGAAAAAACACAGGGTGTGGAAGGGGAGGATCAAAGTTGTTAGGAGGGGTAGATGGAGGGGATGATGGCATCCTCAGGGAGGGGGAGTTGGTGGAAGCCGCCTTGCGCGAGGGTATGGAGAGTGGAGAGATGGAGAGAAGGTGGGACGTGGGAATACAGGCGTGGCAGTGGGTGGGGGTGGGACAGGATGGGAGAGACAAACGGGTGAGGAGGATCAAGTTTACGGGAGGTGTAGAGGATCCATATCCGTTCGAGGAAAAGGAGGAGGTGCGGGAACGGAATGAGGTCATACAGGAGCCGAGTGGGGGAGGGGAGGTGGATGCGATAGGCGAGGCGGAGCGCATGGTATTCTAAGATTTGAAGGGATTTGTAAAAGGTAGGAGGGGCGGAGAACCAGGTGAGGTGGGCATAGCAGAGAATAGGGCAGATGAGGGATTTACTGTTAGGCAGAAGAGACTAAATGCTATAAACAAGCCGTTATACCATTTATATCGACTATTGATCTTAAGTTAAATTTTGCTGTAGTAAGACTTCATAATAGCGGATTTCAGTGGAAGATTCAATTCTCGTTAGTACTTACACGCCCAGCTGCGAGTTAACAGGTTTAGAAACACATTTCGTCTGCTGAGCTGAGCGAGCGAGGGAGTTCAGGACTACCTTCGTGACGTACGCGCCGCGACCTGTCTTCTCGTGGGCCTCGCCGCGGGACCGAGTGACGTCAGGTGGCGCGAGCGGCCGTCGCCACGTTTGCCGCTCGCGCCTCCCTACGAGCGTCACGCTTCCCTCGCTGCTTCCTGTCAACAGCGGGCTCTGAATACAGCGGCGTTGCGTCCGTCTTGCTTCCTGACGTACGTCAACGATACGTTCCTGATGTGGCCTCGTGGTGAAAATGCACTGCAGCAGTTCGTCGATCACACGAATGGCGTCCATCCCAACGAGTGATGCCAGCGCGGTGCACCGGAAAACGTGAGGCGACGCGTTGCGACGTATTGCAGGCAGCAGCAGCAGCTGTGGTTGCGAGAATGGTGGTGTGTATCGCGTACTGCAGTAGCGGCACGGGGAGTGCCCACTGGTGGGTGCGCGCTGCAGCTTTCAGCCAACTTGCAGTCAACGCAGCTTCGCGGCGATGCATCGTCTTCCTCTAACCTCAGCGTTGGTGGTAGCCAAGATGTAGTGTCGTCGTCTTACCCCCTCCCGTCACGTTCAAGGTCACTGTGGCTAAAATTCACGAGCAAATCTTAACACTGTTCTCGCACTGGTTTCAGCATATTTCACTTCGGTATCCCGACAGTGCCTATCACAACTCAGTTCAATGCACGATATATGGGGCAGCGGGTATTAATCAAACGGAATGTATTTTTCATAATGTCGTTATGGTTCAAATGGTTCAAATGGCTCTGAGCACTATGGGGCGTAACATCAGAGGTCATCAGTCCCCTAGAACTTAGAACTACTTAAACCTAACTAACCTAAGGACATCACACACATCCATGCCCGAGGCAGGATTCGAACCTGCGACCGTAGTGGTCACGCGGTTCCAGACTGTAGCGCCTAGAACCGCTCGGCCACACCGGCCAGCAAATTCGTTATAAAAAGACACTTAAATTTTACCTGCATGCTGTACACCTACCCCTGCCGTTTACAAGAACCAAAAAGCTATTTTTGCGGTCAGCCAGGAAGCAATGGAGAATATACTAACCACAATTTCCAGACTGCAAGTCCATATTACACTTCGTGTTCACTGAAACAAAATGTACCTGCTTGTTATTTACTCAGAAAGAAAGATTCTCAGTTTTAAGTGATTGATGTATTTTGTAAAAGTTCACATGTACAAAATTTTTAAGTATTCTAACTAACATCCCTATCAGAAACAGCACTAGTAACAGTTCAGAGGTGACTTCTATGGGAAGTTACAAATAAAATGGGTTATTTCACTGACCTACAATCACCAAAGTTAACTGCTCTCCTTAAAAGTGGGAAATAATCTCACAACTTGCCACGCCGTTTTGTCAATAATACGTGCAGCACACAAAACAGTTACTTCCATGAAATCTAAGCGATGCAGTGTCATCGTGAATCCTCTTCCTACTTTTATCGAAAACCCATTCACATTTCCCCAGCTTGACGTCACCCGATTGGAGTGGGCAGTTTGATATCTAGGTGAGAATTGTGTCTTCCTTTGTCTCTCTGGCTGCATTTATATACAGGAGCGCAGTAGAACACCAAATGGAACATCTGCTATCAACACCCCTCGGTACAGGCAGCAGTAGCTAAGTGGCCCCTTTCTGGGACACGTATTAATTAATAGCACTGTCCTTTAACAATTTACAACCTTCTTCGTTTTTATATAAATCCATTAAGTTTGCTTCAGTTACTGAAAAAGGTTTTAGGTCGACTGCAATTAAACTTTGCCGAATGGAATATTTAGAATGGAACCGACAGTACAACAGACCTCTGAATTGTCTCTTTAAGATACCTGGTTATCATTGTTATTTACAACACAGTTTGAAACTTGGCACAGCAGCGTTATTGCATGAAGGTTATCAAGGGCTCTAATTCGAACTTTCTATTACAAATACAAATGAATCTTACTCCACCATGAATAACGAGATTTTCGTTCCGTATTTTGTCCTGGCGACTCTCCTAACCATCACATCGATGGTGCCATGTGGGGGAGATTCGATGGTGACAGCAGAGGTGAAAGCTTTCCAGTCCGTCTTATTTATATTCCGTATGGGTAGGTGTCTGTGGACATGACGACGGAAGGGGGGGGGGGGAGGAGGGTTGACAGAAAGATGGGGAAGTTGGTTGGATGGTGTAAAAGAAGGGGGCAAGGGACCCCCCCCCCCCAACAGGGGGGGATAAATTGGGCTAAAGGTCTCAGTGCATGATGGAAACGAAGCATCATGTAAGGCGCCCTTCGCCAATTGGCTAGCTCTCAGGGGAAATTTGGAAACATGGAAATGAAACCATACGGAGGACTATCACATAAAGGTCGAAACGTTTGATATTCCTTTTAGTCGCCTCTTACGACAGGCAGGTATACCTCAGGCCTATTCTAAACCCTGGACGCGCAGGATGCCAGCAGGTGGCGGGGGGGGGGGGGGGTGGCGCAGGGGGGGGGGTTGAGGGTAAAGCACTTGTTTCGCCTCAGTTCTTAGCTTCAGTAAGCAGTTATACTGACAAGAAGTCACGAAAAACTGGTCCAATCGTAATATTACAGTTCTAAATCATTGCTTTCTGTGGAGCTGATCGAACAATAGAATTTCTGTTGTGGCTGCGTTGGTCAGAATTATGCAACTGTGGTGGCTCTGCATATAACGCGCTCTGCAAAACCTCTTCTTGGCGACGGAATTATAGATCAGAACATACCACTGTTTCCTATGTTGCCATGAATAAATGTCAGTTCAATCCGTTGCTCATATGAAACAGTTCCGCTACAATGCTGCGTCGCTCATCTCTGCAATTGTTTTAAAAAAAAATGGTTCAAATGGCTCTGAGCACTATGGGACTCAACTGCTGTGGTCATAAGTCCCCTAGAACTTAGAACTACTTAAACCTAACTAACCTAAGGACAGCACACAACAACCAGCCATCACGAGGCAGAGAAAATCCCTGACCCCGCCGGGAATCGAACCCGGGAACCCGGGCGTGGGAAGCGAGAACGCTACCGCACGACCACGAGATGCGGGCTGCAATTGTTTTCACACCAATGGCTGACCACAGCGTGAAACAGCAAAATATCAGAAGTGCATGGCCCATGTTACGATATATGAACAGAGACTGACGTAGCGCTCTTAGTGGCCTGGCAGTGAACATAGAATTAGGAAAATATGGTGCGATAATCTGTAATCTTGCACTGCGAAACACGAACACTAGACGATAATATTTTTCATTTATATTTTACGGGCGGTCTGGTAGTCTGGTGGAAAGTGTATTTATTTGTAAAACCCAATATTGCAATATCTGTCGTGTGGCTGTTATCAAGAATAAATTACGTTTCTCATTACAACCTGCTTCTGTGTATTTCACTCTCTGAATTGCATTTTAGATGTGTTGTTCGTATTCTGCTTTATTTTTGCTCTCATCCGTAATACTAGGTGGGGTAAATGTTTCCATATTTGGTTTTGTTTCAGAAGCTGGTTTCGAGGCATAGTATTCTCTGGATTCGTGCTTACGAACTGTGGTGTGAACTGACCTATTTAAATGCATTAAGTATGTTGCTTTTGTTCTACTCCGTTCCTATTTGCACTCGTTTGCTGTACATTCTCGCATTAAGTGGAGGTCCCATAAATTTTAATTGACGTCTCATAAAATGTACAGTTCGTAGTATCTGTTAAAAACGTGTGAAAACATATGCGTGACTATTGTCATTTGCAAGACAGTCAGCAAAGCAACAAAGTACACTCATCCACATCTAGATCCTTACTCTCCAAGCCACTGTGAGATGCATGAGACTTACTGGCAAGAAACAACACCATTCAAAACTGAACTACAAATTCATTCCGTGACAAGGTGCTCTTGTGTCGGGCCTGGAAGGTGGCGCGTGGGTTTGCTCCTGTAAACTGAAGGGTAGGCCGAATGAAGGAAGTGAGTAGGAGCAGGAAAAGGTAAAAATCTCTCGGTACTGCTCTTACAAATGGTTTTACTACTTCACAATATTAACTGAATACATAACGTGAATACCTAACTTTGCACTGAGGAGCACGTAGGTGCGAAGTCTTACACCCATCGTAAGTAGTGCAAGGTCTGTATATGAAGCGAAGTGTCCCGGCTGTCTGCTCTTGATCAAATGGGCTGAATCTGGAGCGGAGCTCGTAGATCTGGACAGCGCCGGCTAGAGGGCGCCGTCGTCGGTGTCGGTGTCGTAGTGCCAACCTAAGAACTTGCACCTACGCCGTGGCATCGTAGCTATCGATACCAGAGGTGTAATGAGGCTGAATAGCAGTACTGTCAAAGTATTGCGAGAAAGTATAGAAGTCGGGAGCACACAAACCTGAAGCAGAATTAAAGCAATACACCAAATATTTATTAATTCGAGCAATTCACATATGGATTCAAATGGTTCAAATAGCTCTGAGCACTATGGGACTTAACTTCTGAGGTCATCAGTCCCCTAGAACTTAGAACTACTTAAACCTAACTAACCTAAGGACATCGCACACACCCACGCCCGAGGCAGGATTCGAACCTGCGATCGTAGCGGCCGCGCGATTTCAGACTGTAGCGCCTAGAACCGCTCGGCCACTCCAGCCGGCACACATGGATTCGCAAGCAGTAAAAAATATAAATACAATTCCATAGAACATCATGAGACGAAAACCCAATATCACAAACGCGAGCAGAGCTCAATAACAATACAAGCCACATATTTACAATGCAGTCCAAAGAGTGCAGTACACACGAGAAGTCGTAAGCAGAAACACTGTGTTGGAACCAGCTTCTGTTGACTACGAAACAGCAATAAACATAGGAGACTAAACACCAGCCTGTAAGAAAGGGAAACGATGCACTGATAAACTTCTTGCGCTCCAAATGGTCTGACAGCGAACCAATGTCGTGTTACTGGAAGTCCCTCCATGAGTTTCACATTCGTGGCCTGCAGACTGACTCTTAGTTCTGGTATCAGCGAGCTCGCTCCCCGTTCTCCCTTCTTTTTAGTCGTCGGGTTCGCATCCCAAGCATGGGGGGAAATTGCCCCCCTTTCCCTGTCACAATCCTAATTCGCTAAGCATACGCCAACTATATTACAAAGTAGTTTCATTAAATTATTAAAAAAGAGCGTACACCTCATAACAAAAATCAGTAAAAATATTAAAAAAAACCATGAAAATATACAAAATTAAGAAAAGAATCAACTATACTTGTTGTGTGATATAAAGTGTTGGAAGTGTTACATTACAGTATGTAGCATAGATGTTACAAGTTACGCCAAATGTAACCACGGTTTGTTACCCTGAAAGCAAATGAAGAAGAGAGGTGCTACATTTGTGTTGTTGGAAGAGTATGAGTGCTGTGTTGGCAGAAGAGCCAACACTGTGTTGCTAGAGGAGGCCGAAATGCACGCGTTTAATTACACGCAGACTGGCGTGAGGTCTGGAACAGTTAAGGGAATTTTTAGTAGCAAATAAAGTACGTAGTTGATGTAATACTTAACTTTAATCCATAACTGTAGAACATCGGTCTGACGGTACAGTAATAAGAAGCTCAATATAAATTGGTAATGGCGCCTTGCTAGGTCGTAGCAAATGACGTAGCTGAAGGCTATGCTAACTATCGTCTCGGCAAATGAGAGCGTAATTTGTCAGTGAACCATTGCTATGAACGTCGGCTGTACAACTGGGGCGAGTGCCAGGACGTCTCTCTAGACCTGCCGTGTGGTGGCGCTCGGTCTGCAATCACTGACAGTGGCGACACGCGGGTCCGACGTATACTAGCGGACCGCGGCCGATTTAAAGGCTACCAACTTGCAAGTGTGGTGTCTGGCGGTGACACCACAATGAGAAAGCATACTTGTCTCAAATCGTCCCTGAATGGCAAAAAAATACAACGAGAGAGAGAGAGAGAGAGAACATGTCATTATACAGTGAGGTGACAAAATTCAAGGGACAGCGATAAGCACATAATTATACGGATGGCCTGAGTGCTGCGTACATTAGGTATAAAAGGGCAGTGCATTGGCGGAGCTGTCAGTTTTAATCATGTGATTCATGTGGAAAAGTTTCCGACGCGGTTATGGCCGCACGACGAAAATTAATAGATTTGTAGCGCGGAGCGGTAGATGGAACTAGACGCACGATAATTCAAAATACCGAGATCCACAGTCTCAAGAATATATCAAATTTCAGGGATTACCCTTCACCATGGACAATGCTGCGGCCGACGGCCTTCACTTAACGTTCGAGACCAGCGGCGTTTGTGCAAAGTTGTCAGTGCTAAGAGACAGGCAACTCTGCGTGAAATCCGTTAGCACAGTGCGGCGAAATTTGGCGTTTATGGACAATGACAGCAGACGGCCTACGATAATGCCTTTGCTAAGAGCACGACATCGCTTGAAACGCCTCTCCTGGGCTCGTGACTATATCGCTTGAATGCTAGATGACTTGAAAACCGTCGCCTGGTCAAATGAGTCCTGATTTCATTGTTGGTTAGAGCTGATGGTAGGGTTCGAGGGTAGCGTACACCCCGCGATGGCACTGTGCAAGGTGATAGTGGCTCCATAATGTGGGATGTGTTTACATGGAATGGACTGCGTCCTCTAGTCAAACTGAACTTATAACTTACTGGAAACGGTTACGTTCGGCTACTTGGCGACCATTAATATTCTACCTATATGTGAGCCATATTCTAATTAAATTTTGAGATAGTTCCTTTACCTGCTCAAATTGTTGGGTATGCACGTGGTGTGCTGAGGAAAATTTTAATCTAATTTCCTAATATCGTATCGGACCTCGTTTCGGCTGACGTAATCCAGCAACCCGACGTGGCATGTACTCAGCAAGTCGTTGGAAGTCTCCCTCAGAAATATTGAGCCATGTTGCATATATAGCCGTGGATGTCATTAGATTTCTATTTTTAATCATAGCTGACTATCCTTGATCGAGCTGAATTTGTCATTGTATCCGTTCTGTAGATGGAAGAAAATTTGTCAGATCTGCCATGCTAGGGTGTTTATCCTAAATTACCAGTTATTCACTTAATAACTGTCGCTATTTACGAGGATTGTGCGGGTGCTGTCTTACTTGCTTATTGTTTAATGTGGGATTTACTATGATTTACTTTTTTACTTGTTGCTGGTACTGATTGCATCGGGTAGTAAGAACTCAAAGGTTAGTCCTGTATGCTACGAATTCCCTTTCAAAAGTCATTAGCGTTTCCCGACTTTCCCATCAATCATTACAAATAGAGGCCATTTTTTTCCCTTCATCTCAGCTTACTTCTACCCAATATTTCTACATCGAACGATTGTGAGCTACTGAGCTTCTGACACTTTGAGAGCTCCCTTGTGAATTTTAATTAATTTTAGGCACCATCGATGGCGCTTCTAACGCTAACTATTTAGCCTGTCATGTAGTGACTTTCTCTGTGTAGTAACTGTTACATTTTTTATGAATCCAGATATTATATCTCTGTACACTTTTACTGTGTAGTCCGTCCATAGTGTATTACAATTTCGCTATTAATTAATTTTAGGCACATGTTGTGATGTCTGGCTACCCTTATTGAAACTTAGTCGCTGAATTAGATTACATTGGATTCTCTGCGATGGTGATTAACTGTCGTTGATCCATTGGAACTGGTAATCTACCACCACGGACTACAGAAGGATGATGGGGATTTGGTTCAGTGTTCGTAGTTGTAACTGGATCCAGCACTAATTTAACAACAGACGTGTATGTGGTACTTTCGAGAGTAATATTGCATCACACTATCAGTAGCTTTTTACTCACTGCAAATGAATACGAAATTGTTGGGTATGATATGGTGACGAATAACAATAGATTACGTCTTGTTTTTGACACTCCAGTCTTTTCGCTAGTGGACCTATCCACCACACACCCGTAAAGCCCATTTGTAATACAGTGAGGTGACAAAAGTCATGGGATAGTGTCATGCAAATATGCAAATAACGGTAATATTGTATACACAAGGTATAAAAGGGCGGTGGATTGGCGGAGCTGTCATTGTGCACAGGTGATTCATGTGAAAAGTTTTCCGACTTGATTATGGCCTCACAACGGGACTCAAGAGACTTTGATTGCAGAAAGGTAGCTGGAGCTACACCAGATTTTCCGAGATCCACAATGCAACGAGTGTTGCTACCATGTACAACACATTGGCCCACAGCCTTTACTTAACGATCGAGACCAGCGACGTTTAAGTAGAGTTGTAAGTGCTAACAGACAAGGAACACTACGTAAAATAACTACAGAAATCAATGTGAAACGTACAACGAACGTATCAGTCAGGACAGTGTGGTGAAATTTGGCGTTAATCGGCTACGGCAACAGACGATCGATGTGAATGCCTTTGCTAACATCACGACATCGCCTGCAGCGCCTCTCCTGGGCTGGTGATCACATCCCTTGGATCCTAGATGCCGGCCTGTGTGGCCGAGCGGTTCTAGGCGCTTCAGTCCGGAACCGCGCGACCGCTACGGTCGCAGGTTCGAATCCTGCCTCGGGCATGGATGTGTGTGATGTCCTTAGGTTAGTTAGGTTTAAGTAGTTCTAAGTTCTAGGCGACTGATGACCGCAGAAGTTAAGTCCCATAGTGCTCAGAGCCATTTGAACCATTGGTATCCTAGGTGGCTGGAAAACCGTCGCCTGGTCAGATGAGTCCTGAATTCAGTGTTGGTAAGAGTTGATGGTAGGGTTCGAGTGTAGCGTAGACCCCACGAAGCCGTGGACTCAAGTTGTTGACAAGGCACTGGGCAAGGTGATAGTGACTCCATAATGGTGTGGGATGTGTTTCCATGGAATAGACTGCGTCCTCTACTCAAACTGAACCAGTCATTGACAGGAAATGGTTACGTTCGGCTACTTGGGGACCATTTCCGGCCATCCAAGGACTTGATTTTCCCAAACAACGATGGAATATTTATGGGTAACAATGTGCCATGTCACCAGGCCATAGTTCTTCACGATTGGTTTGAAGGACATTCTGGACAATTTGAACGCCCGATGTGAATCCCATCGAATACTTATGGGATATAATCGAGAGGTTCGGTCGTGCACAAAACCCTCAAACGACAACACTTTTGTAATTATGGATGGCTAGAGAAGCTGCATGGCTCAATATTTCTGCAGGGGATTTCCAACGACCTGTTTAGTTCATGCCATGTCTAGGTCCTGCACTACGCTGGCTAAAAGGACGTCCGATGCGATTATAGGAGATATCTCATGTCTTTTGTCACTTCAATGTAAATTGCACAACAGGTTTGTAACTAGAAAATGGAGTGAGCCAAGAGCGGTCTTTTCAAATAATGGTAACTTATCTCTCCGTGTTCGGCTTTAAAATAGTTATTGATTCTGTAGAATGGGAAACTTCAGTTTCCATTTTCATGCAGAGACTAGGAAAATTCTGATGTCATCAGTAGCATATAACCATGATCGTAGTTTGTGACAGTCGTAACGACACGAGCCAGGAGAAGAGCTGTAATTGACAGTTGAGATGCCATGGACCACAGGGGTCGACGCCACCCACTAAGGGATGAAGTCCGAGGTCCTTAATTACACGACTCCGTAAACAGGCCGCTTTAATTAGGACCCCGAACGAGAATACGAGAACCAAAATAGCGGCTTCAAAGGGAACGCCCTGAGCCGCACGCAGCTGTCTCGTAAACAACGGCCCCATGCTAGACATCATGAAACTCGATGAACGGCAGGCAGCGTCCATTAGCCAAGCTTTATTGGGTTCGAAACGATGGGAGCTTTGTTCTTCCGGGCAAACGAGAAATTTTAAATTGAAATGCAGCTACAAATTTGACAGCTACGCATAAATTGAAATTTATGTGGCGATTTTATAAGAACTGTACTCATATCGACATTTGCTTTCTCGCAGCTGTTTTTGTTAATCCATTCAATAAAAAGCGTTGCGTTCTAGTACTAGTTCCAGCAATGTCTGCACGTATGTACAAAATGTCGCGCTGTTTCAGATGCCTTTTTGGTGTGCTGACCGACGCGCTGCAACTAATCAAAGCCCACTCATCTTTAATGACTAAACCTGAATGTGTGTGTGTGTGCTATCATTCGAGGAAATGAAAGTAGACAGCAATATTATTTATGATCCTGTTGAAGATCGTGTTGTAGGGTCACACAGTAACGTGTTATTTGTTATGGTACGTAGCTTGTTTTCTGGATGGAAGCAACCCATTTACTATGATTTTGACACACAAATAACAGCTGATCGGTTAAACAATATTGTCTACTCTGCACAAGATGTTGGTTACGATGTTGTTCCCACTCAAGAAGCACTTTATCTGTGTTTTTGAAAACAATTTGCTAACATTTGAGTCACTTTCTCCTGCAATTGCTTCTTTTGACACTTTTGTTGAAATTTTATTTTCTCACCACAAGCTTTCACTTTTGAGTTCCAAACGCTTCTCACTACACCTGAGATTTGCACACACAGCTGTCAGTCTGCGGTTCCTGTATTCTAATTCTTCTATATGTTTACAGAGTTCGCTGATCTGTTCAGTGTCACAGTCATCTGTCGCTGTTGACTGGTCTTTTTTTCGGAGACACACTAGCCAGGTGCTCAATTGCATTTTTCATTGTCTTTCTTGCCTGCAACCTGTCTGCCCTATTCGGAGAAACTGAGAACCTATTGCTGTTATAAGTAGTTGCTTGTCCTTAGTAAGAGTCGCTTGCTGCGCTAGCCGC
The DNA here is from genome assembly GCF_023898315.1 of Schistocerca nitens. Lineage (NCBI taxonomy): Eukaryota > Metazoa > Arthropoda > Insecta > Orthoptera > Acrididae > Schistocerca > Schistocerca nitens. The sequence continues at coordinate 257,854,056 of NC_064618.1, forward strand.
TGCCTCGCTTTGCTCCTACAGTGACGTCACTGCGCCAGCCAATCACAGCCGATTTAGCTTCGGGCCCAATCTCCCTTTTAAATAACCTAAGTGCTCAAAATTAGTACACTTAACTATTGTTTATTAAAGAATCACCTCAAAATACAGTGAAAATTGGTAGGCATATTTCTACATCTGAATTTATCACCTGTCGCACAAGAATGGAGATAGTAGTGCAACCATGAGGACGCAAAACAATACACGCGGTAAAGGTCGTGAGACTTACGTGCCCTTGAGATTGAAAGTGGTGAGTTGATGTTAGTGAAGAATGCCTTTAAGGCACTGAGTTTGAATGACGTCATGTAAAAGGGTTACGAGTAGCTAAATGTTCCTTCTGCGCTACTGCAGAAATACTTGGCGGGAATGTAGCCACTGTACATGATTGCTGGCAGCGGTGGTCACGAGAATGTACGGTCACTTTTGGCACCACCGAGACAGAAGACTATAGTGTATCTGGCGGGTCGTAGTACACCTGCAGCAGCAATCTGAGAAGCAGCTGGCACCACAGTGACACAACGAATTCTTACAAATCGATTACTTCAAGGACAACTCCGAGCTAGACGTCCTGCAGTGTACATTCCACTGACCCAAATCACCGCCATTTGTGACTACTTCAGTGGCATCAAGCGAGAGGGCTGGGTGGAGGTCTGTTGTGCTGTGCAAGATTGTACGTTAGTCTCCTGATTCGACCTGTTATGTTGCCATTCTTGAATGACTTTCCAGGGGATACTTTCCAACAGGACAACTCTCACCCAGATATTGATTTTTTATCCGGACATGCTGTACAGTCAGCCACAACCGGCGTTAACTGTCCTTGTATTGACCGAACAAGTTCAACAGTCATGGAACTCCATCCCCCAAACTGACATCCAGCGTATATACAACACAATGCATGCATGTTTGCATGCTTGCTTGCAACATTCTGGCAGTCACATCGATTATTGGAAATGGAAATGTCGTGTGGCAAGGACGTCCGGCCGGGTAGACCGGTCGCCTGGTGCAAGTCTTTCGAGTTGACGCCCCTTTGGCGACTTGCGTGTCGATGGTGATGAAATGATCATGATTAGGGCACTTTTTTTCCGGACATGCTGTACAGTCAGCCACAACCGGCGTTAACTGTCCTTGTATTGACCGAACAAGTTCAACAGTCATGGAACTCCATCCCCCAAACTGACATCCAGCGTATATACAACACAATGCATGCATGTTTGCATGCTTGCTTGCAACATTCTGGCAGTCACATCGATTATTGGAAATGGAAATGTCGTGTGGCAAGGACGTCCGGCCGGGTAGACCGGTCGCCTGGTGCAAGTCTTTCGAGTTGACGCCCCTTTGGCGACTTGCGTGTCGATGGTGATGAAATGATCATGATTAGGGCACTTTTTTTCACTAGCTGCTTACTTTTTATGACCCACCGTCTAATTTCTTATGGTGGGTCGTATGTTGCCACTTAGCCGCTGTGACTGAGTCCGGTGTTCGTTGTGACTGAAAGTAACACCACCCCGGCTCCCGTCCCCACTCACACTGTTGCTCGTGTCCCGCCACGAGGAGGCGGGCTCTATTTCTTTACATCCATTTTATATCTTTTTTTGTGCAGCATTAGAAAAACTTATAACTAATACAAAATCAAGGGAGATATTAACAAAACGAAATTAAATATTTAGAAAGAAGGAAGGAAGAGAATTGAATAGAGAGAGATCGACTGTGTAATATTGCCCGTCACCTGGTTGTGGGCGGCGGCCTGGGTCTTGGAATGACCCTCAAGACGCTGGCCATCGCTCACCATGCCTTTAAGATCTACCATCCTAAAAACTAACTTAACTAGAAGAGATTATGGTACGTTAAAGCTAGAAGCTAAGACTAAGACCTCTATGTCCAGCATGCTAAACTATTTACGATATACAATAGAGAGGTAACTGATTTTGTGCTTGGCTCAAAGTTGCTAGTAAAAGGGTACTTGTAGTAAAAGTAATGACGCTAACGGTTTGTGTTGAGCCTACAGGGCTCCTAGTAGAGTACATCAGGCGCAAGCGCCTCCCGGCCCCGCCGATAACACGATCTGAACGGTGGTTTTCCCCGATCTATCATAGGTATCCGTCGGGTTGGGCTCCAAAGAGATGGATCACAATTAAGATCCTTCCATACAGACTGTGCGCTGCCTCTTAACGGAAGGCGTAGGTCCCTTGAAGAGGTACCTAGCTTTAAGCTCTTATTAGACATGGAGGTACTGTTAACTATTTACATATAAGGTGCAATCTGTTTTTAGGATTGTGTGTGGCTTGTGCACCTCTTGTCGGTTGTTCCAGACTGTTCTTTGAAGTGGACTTGGTTGACACTATGGATCATCCGCGCTGGACCCTTCAATATCTGTGTTGGTGCCCTTGTCTGTATCTGTTTCTTCTTCATCACTCGTGGTGCTAATCATGTCTGCGTCCCCCTGGGCATCATGATGTCTGTTGGACCGACTTGCCTTCGGTAGGGTCTGTTGCGCAAGTATTCTATTTGTTGGATCTTCGAGATTTCGTCAGTTAGTTTGTTAAGTTCAGTCCATATTTCCGGGTCACGTGTTATGGTATGTAGTTCGTTCTGTGTGTTCAGGCGATTTATGTGTACTGTGTGTCTTGTGTTCGTGCGTTGTCCGCAGAAGAAGACAGTGTGTTCAGGGGAACCTTCTTCCCCGCATGTGCATCTATTAGTCTGCTGCAGACTCATGCGGTACAGGTGCGTGGGATAAGGGCCATGTCCTGTGATGAAATGTACCATACCGCGGCTGGGATCGACACGTTTTAGTTTTAGTCTTTCCCGAATGTCATGGAAGAAGTATACACGGCGGCTCTCATCGCTGTTGGCCCACTCGCTCTGCCAGGTATCCACTCGCCATGCTCTGAGTTGGCGTGTTGTCTCAATCGGTACGCCAATGATCTGCCGAACCTGGTCTATTGTCCCCATACTAAGCCAGTACATTGCTGCGCGGTACCTGATGGTGATATCTATGGGGAAGATTCCCATGACGACACATAGTGCGTCATTTGGCGTTGTGTCGAATGCCCGGTTAGTCGAAGTAGAACACTTCTTTGCCCTCGACGTACAATGGTTCTGTTGGCTGAGAGATTTAATCTGTGGGCCCACGTACTGGCAGCAAAGCAAAGTACTGACTCGAAGAGAGCGCAATGGTATGTTCTTGTGACTGACAGGGGTAGTCTGAACTGTTCCGAATTTAGCCTAGCCAGTTTGTGTAGTATCTTTTCTGCTTTGTGTGTTCATATTCGCATGTGTTCGTGGAAGTTCAATCGTTCGTCAATGTACACTCCTAGACAGCATGTGACTGCTAGTCTTTTTATGTTTGTGTTCCCGATTTTGACTATTGGGTTCCTGCGCAGGATACCCTTTAGCAATGTATAAGTTGTTTTGTTTCGTGCTATCTTTAATTTATTATCTGTGCATCATTGGGTTATTGTCCGAAGTGTTCCACTGGCTCTTTCTTCTAGCTGGGCACGGTTGTTTGCTGAAACCACGACGAGTAGATCATCAGCATAAGCGACAACTCCATCTGTCAAGATGTGCTCCTCTAGTAACTGTAGGAGCGGTTCTGTAACTATGTCCCAGAAGATGGGGCCACAAATCGACCCTTGTGGACAGCCTTTTGTAATTCGTTTAATCACTTTCTGGTTGTCCATTTGCCAAACGACGGTTCTGTCTCTGCAATAGTCCATGAAACTATTATACAGAGATTCCGGTACCTGCAGGTATCTGAGCCTCTTGAACAAGGCCGGCCACCAGAGGTTGTCGAAGGCACCTGAGATGTCTATCATAATTGCAAGTGTGTATTTGGCGGGTGTGTCGTGTACTATTTGGAGTGCTCTCTTAATTGCGTCGTCTATAGATTTCCCTTTCCTGAATCCGTATTGGTGTGGTGTCAGTCCCCGTAGTGTTCAATGTGCTTACAGTCTTTTGCAAAGTAGTTTTTCTTGTACTTTACCGAGTGTATTGATGAGGCAAATTGGTCTGTACGACTTGGGGTCTGATGGGTCGTTGCCTGGAACCTTTTTGATGATAACCGCCTTCGAGGTCTTCCACACTGCAGGCACACGGCCCAGCCTTAATGCATCGTATAACAACACAACACCCAGTCCCTGAGCGGAGGAAATCTCCGACCCAGCCGGGAATCGAACCCGAGCCGTTAGGTATGACATTCCGTCGCGCTGACCACTCATCTACCGGGGGCGGACACACCGTTTATTAATTACCAGCATTTCACATTCGCGCTTACATTAAACTGTGATCTTGCAATGTTAATCACTAAAATATGTTACTTAGACAAGTGTTTCAACGAAATTTCTTTACTCTACAATAATGATTTGTTTGGTGTTACAATTTTTTTCCGTCAGTGCATTATGTGTGAGTAGCATGTCCAATGAAACGAGAAATCCTACGCTAATGTGAATATTACTATGTATCACGGTATAACTATATATGTATGTGTTGTAACCTCCCCACAGAAAATATAATTAAAAGAATGAAAATGGAGCCAAGTGTAACCTCCCAAAGAATAATAATTAAATGAATTTTTCTAATATTGTAACCTCTGAACAAAATTGGCTCCCATTTATTGTCTGTGTGCAGAAATGCATTCACATTTAATGTTACCACAAAAATTCTATCCTCATTTAATGTCAAATTCGAAACAGAAAAATTCCTAAACACCAAAATAACAAAAATAGTTTTGTAACCTGTTAAATTTATAAGGACAGCAGCGCTGACCTTCGGCCCTGTATTCTGAATAAAACAAGCAAAAATTCTTACCTCAATAAAACTGCAATTATATCTGCTCTTAATTAGTCATTTTTTTTGACACTCCTTCGTGCAGTGCTGGCGTATATATATATATTTTTTTATTTTGGAAGCAATGATAATGCATTGGAAAAATTTTTTAAATTGAAATGAATGCTTTTCTTTAAAAGAGTTACTTTATATTATAAAAATTATTATTGGGGCATTTTTTGAACAAATTAAATTACAATTAACATACATTATTAAATATGCGCAAGGCTGTTTCTTTACCTTCTACAACAATACTCACCCTCCAGAGTCCTGACCAGAGTCGCGAGCAGAGCACACCGCCGACGCATGCCGACTCCCGCAGACTACTACTGACTACTCGCTACTAAAGCCGACCGACGACTACTGTTCACTCGCTACTAAAGCCGACCGACTACTACTGTCGACTCGCGCAGTCAAGCGCAGACTAGCGACAAGCAACAACTAACGATAAGCTACTCTCTGGTCAGAGATTCTGTCATGCCTCGCCCATCGCCGGCAAAGCATGCGTCTTACATAACCCTCCACTGGGGGGGGGGGGGGGGGGGGGGGGCAAAAATTTGGCAGCGATGGTGAGTCAATTGGACTTGCCATGAGCAACAAATTTTTCTTAATTAACTAACTTTACAATCACAGAATATGTACATATATAAAGATGCAGAACATGAAATAAAATATAGTGCACATGCACTGAGTACAGAACATATCAGGTAATGACAAAATGTATACACAATGAGTACAAAACATATTAACAAATGGCAAAAGTGCACACGCACTGTAAAACTCTTTAGCATTTTTTTACAACAAATAAACATAATGAGTACAAATCATATTGACAAATGACAAAAGTGCACACGCACTGTAGTTCAGAACATATCAGCAAATCACAAAAATGTATATGTAATGAATACAAATCATGTTAACAAAATGACGAAAGTGCACACGCACTGTAAAACAGAACATATCTGGGAATCACAAAATGTATACGTAATGAGTACAAATGGCATAAAGTGCACACGCACTGTAAAATTCTCTAACATTTTTTACAACAAATAAACATATCAAGGAGTGAAATAAAGTGCACACGCACTATAGTACAGAACATATCAGGAAATCACAAAATGTATACGTAATGAGTACAAATCATATTAACAAAAGGCATAAAGTGCACACGCACTGTAAAATTCTCTAGCACTTTTACATAACATATCATGGAGTGAAATAAAGTGCACACGCACTGTAGAAGTCTTTAGCATTTTTACAAGAACTAGGAAAGGAATGGGAAGGATTGCGTCATGGTTGTAGCACTTTAGGTTGCACACAGTTGCACTGAAAGTCCATATCTTTCTATAGAAGCACAACACCAAGTGAGACAATCTGAAGTTCTTTTCCTTGAAGTATTAATCAGTGTAGCCAAGACACTGAGCCCGCATCTCGTGGTCGTGCGGTAGCGTTCTCGCTTCCCACGCCCGGGGTCCCGGGTTCGATTCCCGGCGGGGTCAGGGATTTTCTCTGCCTCGTGATGGCTGGGTGTTGTGTGCTGTCCTTAGGTTAGTTAGGTTTAAGTAGTTCTAAGTTCTAGGGGACTGATGACCATAGATGTTAAGTCCCATAGTGCTCAGAGCCATTTGAACCAAGACACTGAAATATCGTAATAATATTCCATGTTATCAGTTAGGTAGTACATTAGGTACACCAAACAGTGGGACCATAATAACATTTCCATCGCTCAAGGTGGTGGACAGCATGTCGTGTCAACACCGCGTTCTTGTGAAGTACATCAACGTAGAATTAGTGCAAAAACCAAATATAGTGCTCCATGATCATGAGGATAGACAGGACAAATGGATATTGCAGTAATTTCTGGTAATTAGGTCAGAAGGTGAAGGACATTAAGTCACATAGTAGTCTTCATTGAGAATTACACTAGTCTAACAACTGATTTGAGTAATTGGTGGCACTCATCGCCCAGTTACTGAACATTTCTGTACCATGTATGTAGTATAACAGAATAATGTTCATAAAATTATCTGAATATAGTAATTATTGGCACTCATTGGCCAGATACAAAGCATTGTTTTATGCATTATTCAGAAGTCATAATTCAAAATGAGTTAATTATTGGCATAGCATTTATACATAATTAATCTAATTATAGTAATCATTGGCATCATAGGCCATCTTATTACAATAATCAGTGGCATTCATTGGCCAGTTACAAAGCTTTTTTTATGCATTATTCAGAAGTGATCATTCAAAATGAGTTAATTATTGGCATAGCATTTATAGAGTATAACAAAAATATTATTTACAGAAATTATGCACATAGTATTTATGCATTATTACAAAGCATCATTCAGTATTATTCAGAAGTCATTATTGAAGTGACATACTATTCAGAGCTGATCAGTATTACTCAGAACTCTCTTAAACTGGTAGCATTATTTGCGACTGATAATACTTTTTTTTTCTTTTTTTGCTAGCAGTGCATTGCGATGGGATCGATAATTGATTACTGGGGGATAACAATATTTGCTTTTGAGTTATTGCTGCAAATGAAGATGTGTAACATCATTCGTCATGAGTCAGCTGTAGCAAGGTTATGAAACAAGTAGAGTATATGTGATCACATTCATAAATGACATAGATTTAATGAACAATTGCTTATAGCACATTAATTTCATGAATAATTTCTCCTGCAAAATATATAAAATGGATTATTAAACTGAAAGAATAAACGCATATTATGCTGAAACGTAGTGAACTTCGAATTAACAGGTAGTGAAATGTGTATAAAAAAATATATATGTTCTCTAGCTGTCCTTTCCAAAACCTTCAGTCATCATACCATGCGATATAAGACATACTGTCAAAACGAACTGCAACAAATACTCAAATAACTACATAGCATCTCTTAACTAACAGTAAATATATAAACTTCATCATTATCCACATCTGTAAAGAAAAACTTCATTATTCATATTATCATAACTCCATTATTATCATCACCTGTAAAGAAAAACTTCATTATCCATAGTAGCATATTCTTTATCATTATTCATCACCATTCATTATCATCTGCAAAAAAGTCACTCCATTATTCATTATACAATTATTCCTTATTTCTAGTATATTTCATCACTAAAACTAAGATGTGAAGTTCTGTCTGACAGCCTGCATCAATCGCCTCGTATTCTGAAAGAAAAAATTAATTAAGACTACTATCATACGATGTGTATAGTATATTCTTGTTAATGCTTGTTAATTCTGACCATTTACTCTTCGTCACGAGGTATTGCATCTTCTATCGTTCATTCCGAAGGTGAAATTCCCATTTCTGTTTAATTTATTTCGTTTACACGTTATCTCTTTCTGAAACTGATGAACAAAGATTAATGTCTTGCATTTAATTCATATACCCATTAGATAAAAACTGGTTTATAGTAACATAATTGAGCACACAGCATAGCATGACAGAAAACGTAATATGCCAAAAACATCGACAGTGTTCAGAAGCAAAAATGTACACAGTGTATCACAATGTAGTAGCAAAAAAAAAAAAAAATAAATAAATAAATAAATAAATTAGTCACGATGTTGAGATATCATAAGGCAAAATGTTAAAGTCAACTGGTGTTTGTTATATCTCAACTATTTCATAGCGCATACAAACAAAACAGGAAAGCAATCATACATACATGAAAAATGGAAAATATGCACGGTCTGATATATGATGACAAGAAGAGCGACCTGCTAACCTTACCTTGCCGGGCACTTGCCAAGAAAAAAATACGACAATCATCAGTAAGTAGTCATGTGGATATAATTGCATAAGTGGTCATAAAAAATTAGGAAATGGCATTACAGTGTGATAAATCATAAACTATGTTCATTCAATAAAAGGTTTGATGTTGGATATGTGGTGTTTCCCTTTGGTTTTTCTGGTTCTCAAAGTTTCGACGTGTACTACATTGGGGTGAGGAATGCTGCGAATCCGATATGGACCTGCGTATAGAAGTTCAAATTTACTACACCTACCTTTTCCTCTATTGGATAAATAGTGTGTACGTACTAATATCTTCTGTCCAATGTGAAAGTCACGGCGTGTACAAACCTGTTTTTGCTGTCTTCTCCGGCGCTCTGCGGCACGTTTGATGTTGTTCAGCGCAATGTCAATTATTTCATGGTGTCGTAGTCGACGAGATGTAGGAAAGGTTACTAATTCTTTAATTTTGTTAGGTGGTTCAACATTTTTCAGTATAACAGACGGAGATAGCATAGTAGATTCATTTGGTATGGAATTAATTACGTCTTGGAATGAGAGTATGTGTGTGTCCCAATCAATATGTTTTTTATGGCAGTATATTCTACACAGTTCACCAATTTCTTTCATTAATCGTTCACAAGGGTTCGAAGAAGCATGGTACCTGGATATATATATCGGAGAAATGTTTCTAGCTCGTAACATACGTGTCCATATAGCAGATCGAAACTGTGATCCATTGTCGGAAATTACTTTCAACACATGCCCTACATGAAATAGAAAATGTTTTACAAATGCTTTCGAAACAGTTTTAGCAGTAGCTTTGCGTAACGGAGTGAAGGTAACAAATTTTGAAGTGAGTTCAACAGCGACAAAGATGTAGCAAAAACCTCTATTAGTTCTGGGAATCGGACCAAAAATGTCTACAGCGGCCATATGTCTCAGTTTAACAGGTACAATGGGATGTAATGGAGGAACATGTGAAGTCGTGTCTGATTTAGCTTTCTGGCGGATTTTACATGACGCTAAAACTCGTCGAATACGTTTCTCCATGTTGGTAAAATAACAGTTCTGTCTCAGTATAAGAAAACATTTTCTGGCTCCGTAATGTGCGTAACTTAAATGAGTATACCAGATTAATTTCTTAACAAGTTCGTCAGGAATGCATAATAACCAATTGTTGCCGTCAGGATGAGAGCGGCGAAACAGAATGTCATTGCGTATAGTGTAATGGTTTCTAATGGTAACATTATTCCTATCTTGCCAAAGGTGTTTAATTTCATTCCATACGTTGTCTTTACTCTGCTCTTGTGCTATGTCTTGTAATGACGACGAAATAAAATTTTCAAATGCAACTTGTTGAATGTACGTGACGCTGAAATTTGCTTTGCAGAAGTTGGTTGCGATGTCTTGCTGATTGTTGTTAAGAGAACGGGATAGTGCGTCTGCTACAATATTTTGTGTGCCGGGAATGTGGACAGTTGTAAAATTAAATTCTTGCAAATAAAGTTTCCATCTACTTAATCTGTCGTGTGTAAATTTAGCCGAAAGTAAAAATTGTATCGCTCTATGATCTGTGTAAACGGTAGTGTGTCTTCCATAAAGAAAATGCCTAAATCTGGTAAAAGCCCATACAACACATAATGTTTCAAGTTCTGTAACAGAATAATTTCGTTCAGCAGGTGACAGAATACGACTTGCAAAAGCGATGTTTTTAATTACTGTACAACCATCTTCTTCAATTTCCTGAAAAATATGTACGTCTAAAGCGGTGTTAGAACTGTCGGTGGCAATAGAAAAATTTCTGGTAAGATCTGGGTGCGATAAAAGTGGTGCATTCAACAAAGCATGTTTCAAATAACATTCTCGTGAACAAGATTCTGTGTGTCAAAAGTACTGCTTGCGTTACTGGAATATGCAACCTGTACTGTATCTAGTCAAATTCCATCTGACGTGTTATTATTTTCAGGAGGATGCTGTGGCATTTCGACTATTTGAACTGTTCTGTTATTTCTTCCTGACGTATTACGTTCTGGATGATACCTACTGTCTGGTTCATTCATGATAAAAATGTTGTTGCCGACGTTCTTGCTGCTGATAATACCGACTGTTGTTAAACGTACGCTGAAAATTGTGCTCATTATTTTTACGTCTGTCGTGATAGTCATTTCTATACGGTGCATTGCGATAGGAATTGAAATAGTGTGTTTTCTGTACGTACTGATTCCCTTGTTGCTGTGCATTACTATTTGTTGGAGCTGACGCTATACGCGTACGCGGCGAAACATTAAAGCTTGGTTGACCTTGTAGACTGCATTGTTGGTTAGGTATGCTAACCGGCTGCTTTTGTTGCTATTGCGGTGAAAAACCTCTATTATTACAAAAATGCGTTTGCTGTTGCTGATAATTTTACACATACTGATGATTACAATTTCATCTGTTATTAAAATTACGCTGGTAGTTGTCATTTCGGGAGTGTCTAAAGAGAACTGTCACTTTCGGTAAAATTTGTCATATCGGGTTTTCTTTACTCATTTCCTAATCCTAGGCAGAGCAATAGTTGAAGAGCTGTTTTAATAGATATAAAGGATAGTAGAAGAGAGGGCAACAGTGCAGAAAACTAAAGATGAACAGCACTACTACGGCTCAGGGCCCTGTGCACGCTACGGCACATATTCATTAAAGCGTAATGAATCACCTGAGGTCAATTACGCGCTGCAAATAAATTTTAGCTTTTGCGTTACAGGCAATGCCGGTGAAAATTCAAAAACAAGTTGCTGTATCCATGCTAATTCTAGTTTCTGCATTACAGGTAATGGCGGTGGAAGTACAAAAATAAATCGACGCATCCAGTTCAAAGCGTGTACCTGTGCTCTGTCATTTTCAAATACCTTAGATTTTTTTACACATACAAATTGCTTATAATCAACGTTATCGTCACTGTGAACAGGTTCAGAATTGCATAAGAATCTGTTTGTCTGTGTCTTTTCGGATTTTAAGTCACGTACTTTCTGTAAATTGCTTAAGTTACACTGGCTGTGTGAGTATGACAAATGATCGGAATGTGCCGTATGCTGTGACGTGTTAGTGACTAAAACATTTTTCATTTCTGTCACTTTAATACGTTCGTCAATTTGCTTGTTCTGTTGTTCACATGTCTTATCGACTTCCGCATCTAGAGTGTGTGAAAGTTCTGGTGACTTTAAATTAAACTCGTCGCGTATCTGTGTTGCATTTTCAGAACATTGTTCAGCGACCGCACTGATTTCGTCTCTAAGTGTTTCTGTTGTAGCTGTTTGCATATTCCTTAATTCACGTGCAACAGATCTAATTTCTTCACTACTGTTACTCGCACAAACCTTAATTTCGTCACGTAATTGTTCTTTAGTATCGTGACATTGCACGGTAACGACTGTAATCTGTTCGCTAAGTTGTTTGTTCTGTTCGTTAAGGTTGTCGTGTTTTCATTCGACAGTTTGAAACTTTCATTAAGTTGTTCATTAAGTTGTTTGAAATGGTCGTCGAAATTTTCATTCCGCTGTTTGAAACTTTCATTTAATTGTTTGCACGATTCATTAAGTTTGTCGTATTTTTCATTAAGTTGTTTGTTCTGTTCACTAAGTTGTTTGAAATTTTCATTCTTAAACTGTAGCAATACTGTCATAATTTGATCCAAGCCAAAATTAGCAACTCTATTTTCTATGCTGTGTGATGGTGTATCTGCAATTGTCACGTTTTGTGTAACCATTTGGTTATTCTGTGATTCTTGAAAATGTTTGCCAATCGGATGTGCACTGTTAGTCACTACACCGGAATTAAATAAATCTATCGTACTCTGATTACACTGTTCATTTTCGTTAGAAAAATTTGTCTGTTCGTTACGTAAATCTTGCAAACTGGGTGTGTCAAGCTGGGCAGCGTTCATTGTAACAGAACGTCCCGCGACATCAATTGTCGTCAAATTAACAGAGGACACAATTGAATTTATTTGTTCATCATTATGATCAAAATCATTATTAATAATCCGCACACACTGATTGTCTGTAAATAGAGGACTGTCATTAAGACACTGAGTGTCGCAAGTACTATCGGTCAAGTTATTTGAGTCGGCTATTTCACTCATTGTACATCGCGATGTACTGTTAACAGTTTTTCGCGGCATTTTTCACAAATCAAAATTATTCACAAATGTAACAAAGACAATGCAAAATGCAACAAACAAAAATACAACAAAGAGCAAAAAAATTGCCGATTATCTGTGAAAGAAAGAGTGACAAATTAGTAAATGCGTTGCGCCAGATGCAAATTACGTTTAAGTAGTTAAGAGCAGATATATGACTACTTATCAGAAGATTCACAAAGAAATACGATCCTGGCCGGATGTCGCCAAGTGTAATCTCCCCACAGAAAATATAATTTAAAAAATGAAAATGGAGCCAAGTGTAACCTCCCAAAGAATAATAATTAAATGAATTTTTCTAATATTGTAACCTCTGAACAAAATTGGCTCCCATTTATTGTCTGTGTGCAGAAATGCATTCACATTTAATGTTACCAAAAAAATTCTATCCTCATTTAATGTCAAATTCGAAACAGAAAAACTCCTAAACACCAAAATAATAGAAATGTTTTGTAAACTGTTAAATTTATAGGGACAGCAGCGCTGACCTTCGGCCCTGTATTCTGAATAAAACAAGCAGAAATTCTTACCTCAATAAAACTGCAATTATATCTGCTCTTAATTAGTCATTTTTTTTTTGACACACCTTCGTGCAATGCTGGCGTATATTTTTTATTCTTGGAAGCAATGATAATGCATTGGAAAAATTCTTTAAATTGAAATGAATGCTTTTCTTTAAAAGAGTTACTTTATATTATAAAAATTATTATTGGGGCATTTTTTTAGCAAATTAAATTACAATTAACATACATTATTAAATATGCGCAAGGCTGCTTCTTTACCTTCTACAACAATACTCACCCTCCAGAGTCCTGACCAGAGTCGCGAGCAGAGCACACCGCCGACGTATGCCGACTCCCGCAGACTACTACTGACTACTCGCTACTAAAGCCGACCGACGACTACTGTTCAGTCGCTACTAAAGCCGACCGACTACTACTGTCGAGTCGCGCAGTCAAGCGCAGACTAGCGACAAGCAACAACTAACGATAAACTACTCTCTGGTCAGAGATTCTGTCATGCCTCGCCCATCGCCGGCAAAACATACGTCTTACTGTGTGTGTGGCCACTTTTACCACGGGACAATATATATTTTTATTTTTATAATTATATTTTATAATTTTGGTTGGGGTGGCTTTAAATATTGTGGGCTAGCATGAGACTTTTAACTAACTTAAACCGTGATAACACTCGTACGGACATCGGCTGCCTCGAAGTACCTATGATATAATATTTTTTAAACACAACGCGCGACTCACCGTCTTCTAATAAATAGTTTGCGTGAGCGCTGCTATTTAGAAAAGAAAATATCCCTATTCTTAAGCAAACTGTAATTATTAATATGGGTCTCAGGGGCTATTGGTTATTTATGTACCAAACTACATACAGATGAACTGAGATATTGTGGAATGTAATGATTTTCAATATTTCTTGTTCATTATTTGCAAGGTAAAACTGGAGAGAATCTCATCTGCCGTTATGCGGCCAAAATGAAACATACTGAACTTATTCAGTGTTCTAAATATTAACTTTTTTAATTTTTCTTATACATCGCGCACACGTACACAGTCTTGAAATAATATATAATTCACAAGTCGCACAACAAAAACTTCCTTTTCCTTTCTCCAAATGTCCATTTATGTGACGTACCGTCATAGTGTCTTAAGTTCCTCCGTTCCTCATTACATCTCTATCGAATAAGGTGCTGCAGTACATTAGGCATAGGGGAAGCATTTTACTGGCGCGGTGGTTGAATCCCCGACTAACGATGCATATTTAGATATTTCCGTCGATTCCTTAAAATAGTTCGGGTGAATGACTCAATGATTCTTTTAAAAAATCTCCGGTTGAGATTCTGCCGCACTTTCGGAGTTCGAATTTTCGTTCCGTCTAATCCCGTCGTTGATGGGATGTTAAACCCTAACCTTCCTTCATTTTTTCCTCTCTCGTAACTAGATGATTCATTCATTCGTTTAAGGACCTAATTTCCATATTTTGGCATATGTTTATCAAACATTTCAGTAATTTTCTGGTCTCAGGTAAAGATTTCGTAGTTACTTCCATGATTGACCTCTTAGTTTCCTCGTTCTATTGAGATGTTGGGTTCCTCTGTTGGATGTGGATGTCTTCCATTTCTTTTCTCTTGCTCAGAATCGGCTTTACTAACCATTTATATGAAGATTTGATGGAATTGATGTTAATTATATTTGAAATATAGCCCTGATGCATTCTTCATGCACTTCTTTGATTTGCGTGTATGGAGACGATTAAAGTTGCACCGTTTCAACTTTTTCTCCAGGACGTCTGGTTCTCTAATTGTATCTTCTAGAGGCCTCATGCAATTTATGTTTGTTATGGTAGAGAGATGAAGCTTTGATGTGGCGTACCTTAAAAAAAAGTACAAATACAAGTTTGTCATTCGATCAAATTCAGTACGTTACTGAATTTGTCATTCATATATTAAATTGTCCTCCGCTTGTCTTAATAGTGACAACATCATGAGGCTTAGCGTCATGTTAAGAAGCTGCTATGGTGGCAGCACTGATGCCCTTCTGTAGGTGTGTCTGTGTTACTAATGGAAAACAGTTTCCCATAACGAAAAGTGATTTTTAAGCATGTTTTATATGTAAGTTCCTTCCTTTACGCCTCCTTCATCTTTTCATTTGAAGATTTCGTAATCTGAGATGTTATATTTATTTTGACCTGTAAAAATGCATCACGCGTGGTAGGCTCTAGTTAACATTGCAAAAACAGACGTAATGACTGAAGGGATACCGCAATCACTCGTTATACAATGTTACTTATAATCCGTCTTGATTGCAAAAATGTTTATTCACATGACCGGTTTCTGTTCCTCTAGAACCATCTTCAACACACAGCAACCTTCACATACTGCGTCACATTCAAATGTGACGCAGCATGTGAAGGTTGCTGTGTGTGGACGGGTTACTCGTGTAAAAGAAATTGCAGATCTGAAGATGCTTCTAGGAGGAACCGAAACCGGTCATGTGAATAAACATTTTTGCTGTCAAGACGGATTACAATAACTAGTTAACATTGTCTAATACTCGTGACATTTAGTGATTAAAAGCTACATTTTGCTGTTAATAATTTAATTAACATGTATTCCAGTTACATAAGTGCTCAGTTCATGGTTTAAGTGGAAATAATCAACTTCTTACGTCGTATCACACACCTTGAAGCTCTAACGTGTAGGTCTTATTTTTCAGGCTCACAAATAATGAGAACTCATGTACAGATATGAAGCGTGTTAAGTGATTTAGTTCTGTTTTTAAGTGTTTGTGTTTCTGTGCGTGGTAAGTCTAGATGATGCAATGAGGTAATCAGAGAGGGAGTAGTATATTTACGTTGTGAGTTAGAGTTACATTGGGGTGACGCTATGAGTCTCTTCCGTGGAACTCAGGTTCTACAAAAAGGAAAAGAGAATTTCTGAACACGAAGCAAAGATTTGTGACTTTCACGCTGAATACGATTATGCGGAACTTGAACTAGGTAGCTTGAAGAGGAAAAACGACAGTGGGAACTGCTTACTAGTGACAAATAATGAGCGAAAGGAAAATAGATTTCGACTTCTTCAACTGCATTTGAGATAATAGTATCAATAAGTTCGACTTGTTACGTAGAACAGGAGGAGAAAACTGTCATGCAGCCGTAGGGCACAGTAATGTGCAGCAGACATGTACAGAAGAAGCTAAGTGTAGACCGTTGCAGAAGAGATTAGAAGAAACGAGTGTTTCTGCTAGGTAGTAGCTGCGGCAGGGTTGCAGGTCAGATGAAATGGCTCATATTAGGAAGAGGGTACCAGGTGACAGAGGGCCCAGGAAATTAGTGTAAAGATTTTGACAAAGAGGATTACGTGATCATAGTAGGTGTAGCAAGGAACAGCCAGGCTAAAGACAGAAATTACGAGATTATGAGTGTCCTGGATGAAACTGGAGTACTTTTGAGGGGTCCTCCAGCGTCATAATCATCCCTGGGTGACGCTGCTGTGAGCCATATGAACGAAGAGTTGACCAGGCTCCTACTGACTGAAATGAAATCTTATGAGTGAAGTGCGTTTTACTACTGCTGGGAGATGGGGATGTACTAGACACAGCTTACATGTAGAACTAATATGGGTAAAGGAGTAGATATTACATTTATTTGCAGTGGACGCATAGGATAGGTTGTCTGAGGTTTTTGCAGAAAAATTGGGCCACTATCCCTGTGGTTACTGTGTCAGAGGGGTACCTTCTTTAGGTTACAGTCAGGATGCGGGTGCACAGTGGTGAAAGAAGTTAAATTATCAGAAGACCCCCGCAAAATGCCTAAGAATGAACAGAATAGTAAGGTTAGCCTATTTCGTCACAGTATAAGAAGAATGAGTAACAAGACGAAAGGGTTTCGCGCCTGGAAAACTTTGAGAGCTCTGAAATGATATAAAACCTGTGCCCATCTAAGCACCAGATCACCACGTGGTTAAGATGTTAAATATAAGAGATTACACCGGACCATGTTACTCATGTGCAACAAATGTGGGGAAAAAAGGAGATTTTAACATATATTTGGAATGGGCGCAAGCATTAGAACATTAAAAAAAGGAGATTTTGTAGTGATAAACACATACAAGTGTGTGCTAGTGAGTCAGCAGTGAAAAATAGTTTCATTTTAACTGTATTTGGTGAACAGGGGATTCGTTTGCTCCCTCCAATTTTTTTCATTTTTTGTATTATTTTAGTCTCAAGAATGTTGTTTTGCTGTCTATTCGAGCATGAGTCAGTACTTCTGTTTCATTTCCTTTAAGAGTAGTAACTTCTACCTTTCCATTTCCACGCCCTCAAAAATTTCTATATGGTGTAGATGTGTGGGTGAGTGTTTTCAAATATACCGCCTGAAGTCACAGAAGTTCCCATGCCTCCGAGGAAAGTGGTACCAACCTCCATCGATCTAGCCCATGGATATCCGGTAACATACCACACTGCAGACCCAACATTTTGGTCCGCTGAGTTAGCTAAGCCCAGATAACGGTGTACTGCCATTCCATGTAAACATAGACGCACCGTCTCCGCTGGCCGTCCGACTGCGGCTTTTAAGGCACCCTTGTTGCAGCTGTCTAGTCGAAGTACGTATGTTCTTCTTCTGTTGCAAGTTCATACTGCCTTGTGCAGGCTACAGTGTCTATAGAAATCAAAGATTTATTTGATTACATCAGGTTAGCAGTTACTAAGGTGTTTAGTGAAGATCCCATTTTGTACATGATTAAAGCTGCATGTAACGCATGTTCTTGCACTTATGCTTTGTTCTCAGTTCGAATCAGATCGAATGGCTTCGGAGTAGTCGTTTTTCTTTAAGTTCAATGTCCCCCCCCCCCCCCATGCCAAATTTCGATTAATCGCCTTCAGCGAACTGGCTACATTTATCCTAGTGCAGATTCAATTTGTTTACTGCGTCTTTATATTCAACGTCCGTTAGGCCAGACCAGTCATTTGTGTGGGACCAGTCCCGACGTAGCTTCGAACAGCGATCTTAACTTAGGAATTCCTCCCACCTGAGAGAGCTAAATTCACTGAGCGTAATGAAAGTCTGTATCTACGGTAATAATTTTATGCTTCAAATTTCATCGCAATTTTTTCTGCTTTTTTTTTTTGCGGTTTGGATCTGGTACTGTTACTCATCCCCAATTGCTCTCTGGGATCATAAGGTACTAAACTTACTTATCACAATGATATTGTTCGCCTGCGTCCATCAGAATAAGGCTTTTTTCATCAGATGTAATGGATATGAGTTCCTATGCCATCGGTAGTACAGAAACAGCTTGCAGTGACATCCGTTGTCTCCTACCCTGTGGGACATTAGTGGCAGTCCAGGATTATTCACATGTCAACAATTACAGATGTAATATCCTAATCACTCCTGAGAGGTTTTTGCTATTGATTAGGTTAATGAAGTGCGTTAATTTTTTCTGTATGTCAGGGGCCATGTAGAATCAATGCCTGTTTTGCAATGTATCCATTGTCTTTTGTGTGATACTAGAGTATCACTTAAATAAATCAGATATGATTTCCGCTTCATCTAATTCCCTCCCACTCTCCGCCACCCCTTGCAGTCCTTGGAAATTCAATAATCAGCGCATGCTACCACCTAAGATACTTACTTGTTGCATACATACCCAAAACTGGCACTGAATACGGATCTGAATTCTGTATACACAAGAAATCAATCGCCCTGTACAGCCGCACAGGGATCACAGTAATTTCCCGTTCCAAACCTTCATATTTGGTTATCATATTTTCCAGGGCTTGATCTGTAATTTCAACATGGTTTTATACGACAATGAACATAGGGTGAGAAACAATAATACAAAAGAAAGAGACACGCCAAAGTGACATAGAAAACCCACTTTATATGGCGAAGAGGTAAAGCTCAGCAGAGCCGCATTACACGTTACGACAGAGTAGAAGAACACTTCCATACTGGCGATCCCGTATGTACACATCGTAACGTTAATGAACGAAAGGACCACTTTTATTTTGTGAGACCAACTGATATCGAGGTCCTCAAAATAACCTAATTCTTTTAATTGGTTGCTCGTCTCCAAGATAAAATGTCGCGGTAATCTCCTGGGTAGTGATCAGACCACAGGGTGTGTAACAGAAAAATATGTTTTATATAATTTTATTTTTCTTTATCGGAGTCACGCAATTATCCTTATTTGAGTTATTGGTATACAGTGTCATACCACACTGTTGTTTTGTTTATTATTTTATGTATGTGATTTTTGTGTCTCTCTTTGTGGAATAGTTACTAATTGTATAGGTTTTTCATATCTCAATATCGAGTGTAATCGCACCAGGAAATACTGGAAAGAATTTGTTGTCTGACAGACGTATCGCGGAAATTTACGTAATGAAATAGTTGGAGATAGTTTTCTAGGCATTAACATGAAAACCAGCTTGAGAGCAAAAATCTTGATTAATATTAGTAGCACGTGAAAGGAATTATTGAACCTGGGCGTTTGTTGGGGTAGCTGAGATATTGTCCCATTGGCAGATATAATAGAGGCCAGAGCTGACTTTTGCAAAACCCCGACGGTGCGGGAACTGTTACCTGAGACACCTGTGCACCCATCCCCTCACGGAGTACCTGAATCAGGGGCAGCATTGGCACCACCTGCTCACACATGGTAGGTAGAGACAGAGTTGACAACTCCTCTGCGTTTGGACCACTGGCCTGTAGAGGTGGAGTTCCTGCAACCACTTTCGACATTAACAGTCACCACACACTCATAGAGCAAAAACTCCAAGCACATACAGTAAGTATTGAAACGAGATTAGAAGCACAGAATGCAAGCATTGAAAAGAAAGAAACGCAGATTTCAAGCACAGAAAAGAAAATAGATGTGCAGAAAGCTAGAGCTGATAAACAGAATGCTACACTGGATGCATTTATAGCGGTAAGCAGGAGTACCACAAAGGAAATAAGAAAAGATGTGAACAAGATCAAGCTAAAGTTGGTGTCAATCAGTTAATGGAAAGAGGAGATTAAGGAAAAGGTAACATAAATGACAAAATATCTGTTTGAATTAACCGAGTGGCTTAGAAATCGAGTGACAGCATTAGAAAACGACTTGGTATTGCGAGTTGAGGTAGTTTCATTTCAGTCCGCAAAAATACGCAAAGTCCTTCGAAATGTGAATAAAGAACAGATGAAAGGTTTGCTAAATGTTTTCCAGTGTCACATCAGGATGAGGTAGATGAGGAAGTGACTAACATTGCAGCTGAGCAGGTGTCACCTCAACATGAGGTGCAGTCAGATCGCACGTGTCTGTTTGCTGTGAGTGAAAATGAAAAAGTACTGTCGTTACTCTAGCAGAACCAGACTTAGATGCGAGAGGTATTGTACGAACTTCATGGACTAGCAGTCCATTATGAGGTAAAATCAAAAGATGAAGCAAATGTAGACAGTGATACTAATAATGCCAAAAAAAAAAAAAAGAAGGCGAGATGAATCTGAAGACTTGTGTGATTTAAGGAGAGGTTGTGTCGAGTATGTGATACACTAGTACGTGCAAAATTAAACAAGAATACGAGAATGAAATGGAAAATGAACTTGGCAAGAGAGAAAACAGAAATCAGTTCGTCACAATGGAAAATCATACTCTCCTTCCAGACCCCACAGCTGATCATCATCCATATACACGGACTGATCAATCTGAGGATTCATTTCCAATGTCACGGAGATCTACACTCACGATTAATTTTGTGTGTGGTCACCAGAGAGAGGAAGTGACAGCCAATATGCATATTATTAATGTAAGACTGTAAACCTTATCATGATTTTAGGAATGCGTTTTTGACTTAAGATGGTACAAAAGTACACAGGATCAAGTTAAGTTGATTTTTTAATGATAGAAACGTAAGTTGATTCTGAATATAGAAATTTAATTCTCTGCTTCAAGGAGCTGGTGAAGTGAAATCAACATCCGAACCCATCATATGAACCCTGATTCGGTCAGTATCTGGTTGAGACAGTTTCTGAGTCGTTTGCAAAGAGAAATAGTAATTGCAGACTGGAACGTGAATGATATAAGACAACTTCAATTCTTCCTGTAAGAACTGGCCTTTAATGAAAATCCCTAAGTATGCAAACGATCAACAGGTGAGCAGTAACCTTATACCCGACTGTCATTTACGGAATGGAGAAACTGACAGAATAATTCTTGGTGGAGCCACAATTTATAAAGAATTCGTTGGCCCCCCACAAAACCAACTAAGGTCATTACTTTGGCAGACGTGAGGTAGTGCAAAGTTACAAACAGTCAGTGAGAATTGTAGCGGCACCATCTGTGGATACTACGAATAATGCATAAAACGAAGGAGGTATTGATGATCCTGGAAACTGTCAAAATGTGGACTAGGGGACATCTTGCCTGGGTATAGGGAGATCACGTGAGATATGGTTCAAACGGCTCTGAGCACTATGGGACTTAACTTGTAAGGTCATCAGTCCCCTAGAACTTAGAACTACTTAAACCTAACTAACCTAAGGACATCACACACATCCATGCCCGAGGCAGGATTCGAACCTGCGACAGTAGCGGTCGCGCGGTTCCAGACTGTAGCGCCTAGAACCTCTCGGCCACCCCGGCCGGCAGGTGAGATATCTATATAGTGTGAGGAGATAAGAGAACTGCTGTTAGAGGAGGAGAAGTATCGTTGGCTGTCCAATTCTCATGTAAGTATTATCAGACAATTAGCACAGTATATTCCAGACATCGTCGGTCAGGTTTTGGTAGTTAGACATACTGTATTGGAAGCTTGTATGCAGCTGATAGCTTGGCATGTATTATTCATGCCGAAAACGAGAGTTATAGATGCTATGAGTGGAAAGGGCATAGAGGTTAGAAAGAAAACACAGTCTCTCAGGTGAGTGTTAATTTTTTGGGTATTCGCTCACTGTCAGATGTTGTGTTTCTGGGCTCACATCCTGCACGGCGTATCGGCGGTTTTTCTGACTCTCTTGCGCAACTGTAGTTTGTTTCTGACCGTGCTCAGGCTGTTACCATGCTTCCATCGTGGATAAGTCTCAAGCCATTTCTATGTATAACAGGCAATGTCCTGACTGACTGACTGACTGACTCATCATCGCCCAGCTCAAACCGCTAAGAATAGAAACTTGAAATTTGGAGAAGGTGTGGATCTTATACTGTAGGCATCGTTTACGAAGGGATTGTCCGAAATTCCGCTCCTGGCTGAATGAAACGCTTTCTAAAAGTATGTCGCTAATGATGGAATTTTAAAGCTAGTACTACGAAAACTGGTATTTGGTTTTTCAGTCACAAAGTAAACAATAAGTGTTCCAGCAGTTTTCGAAATTCAACCACTAAGGGGTAAAATAGTGGGTGAAAGTTTTTTTTTGTAAATCAATAATTACTAAAGATATACTTAGGATTTTTAAGGCTACATGTGTGGCAATTGGTATTTGACTTCTCGATTAGAAACTTAATATATATATATATATATATATATATATATATATATATATATATATATATATGTGTGTGTGTGTGTGTGTGTGTGTGTGTGTGTGTGTGTTTCTGGAAATTCAACTCCTAAGGGAGTGGAATTGGGAATGAAAATTTTTGAAAATATATTTCCTTACTTCAACAAAATTTTAAACCTAAATTTATTAAAATTGGTGTTTAACTTCTCGGTAGATATGAAGAAGTATTTGTTAGGTTATGAAAGTAGCTGTGGAAATATCTCCAGAAGAATGCAAAAGGCATGATTAACAAAAACTTTGGACTTCAGGTACCAGAATCCCGTTTAAGTCAGAAGAATGTACGGGAAACACCTTGCTTATATGGCGTTAATTAACGTGAAAAGCTTAGGTGTTGCAATAAAGTAAAAATTCGATTAAATAAAAACAAAAAACCTCTGCAGGCCATATAGTCTATGCGAGCGAAGCAGCGGGCGCTAATTTAGTCTACTATAAACATCATTTAGATGACATATTGGTGTTGTTACAAAATAGCACAGATGTTATCTATGTCTGTGCCCAACAATTTTGTTCTCTGCATCCCAAAATTAACTTCAGCACTGGAATAGAGAAAAATAGCTCTTATAACTATTTAGACATAAACTAAAACTGGTAAATAAATGTCGTGTGATTACAGCTTCCCGTCGGGTAGACCGTTCGTCGGGTGCAAGTCTTTCGATTTGACGCAACTTCGGCGACACTAAAACTGGCAATCAACATACGTTCGCCATTTATAGAAAACCTACGTGCACCTGTAACACTATTCATGCCACATTCTGTCATCCATTGCAGTATAAAAAACCTTTTTTACTTTCATATTCGCTTCCCACTGACAACCAGGAAACTCGAAAAGAACTTACCGTATTAAAACAAACGGCCGTGGCAAACTGGTACACAGAGACCTTTTTCATGCGACTATACAATAAGATACAGATAAAGCAAGAACATAAACACTCTCGAGCATAGGAAACAACGAAAAGTAATAAATTTTCAATTTTGGCTGTCTATGTAATACACTGAGATGATAGTGAGAAATTTTAGATTGGACAGATAGGCAGAAATTTTAACATTAGCTTTAGGGAACACATGGGCTACAATCAGCAGAACCAAACTGCATGTGCACACCTGACTGAATACAAACATACTGGAACCAACATAAATTAAAACATGCAAGTCGTACATAGTGTGACGCCTATTAAAGCTTTTGGAAGCGATAGATATCTATGGCAACAAGAAACGCCACTCCACAAAGCTTCTGCATGAACAAATCGAGTTTACGCCGAATATCTATTTTTTTGTTCCGTGACGTATTTCTCTAGTTCTTGCATCTCCTGACGTTCTGTTTCTGTACAACTGTTATCTGCCCTGGCTCTAACGCCTCCCATGTTTTCTTGGCTCTGCTATTCCTTAGCTTTTTTCGTGTCGCAAACACCTATTTGGCAGCTAGCATTTGTAATTTTCACTAACCTTTTACTGTGGTCCCATGTTTAAGGTCTATATCTATTTTTCAACTAAAATTTAACTCATCCCATTTCATTTCATACTGAGTGTTAAAAGTAATATATCTGGCTTTGTAACACGACGTTCTACACAGAACTCACAGTCAGTGACAGCTAGCGGCCGAGCCTCCTCAGCTGTTTGTACTGCAGCTGTAACTACAGTGTGCTAACTAATTACAACCATGCATCACAGCCCACGAACGTTAATCACGGTTTTATCAGGTTTTTACAATTTATGACGATGCCAATAACGGCTATAAATTTTATTGACCTCTTGTTAATTTCAACGAGGCAGGTAAGTTGTTTTTTATTGCTTCTCAAACAATGTCAATCAGCGCTGCTATTCAAAATGTTAACATATCATAATGCTCTTATTCATACATGTAGGAACTTTTTTTAGATCAATCTGGAGATGATCAATTTTTCTTGTTTAGGGCCAGCAGCATAATATATGTCAGCTAATGACGTTGTTATTAGAAAGATGCACCAGAACAGCCGCTTATAACAAGACATCTTCATTAAAGGCAGACTGTTTCGGAATTTTTCGCCATCGTCAGGTACCTTAGATTGCAATTTTGGTGCGGTCTTGTATAAATATGAATGCCATTTGTATCAGAATGACTAATATCATTATGCTTTTATTCATAAATGTAGGGATTATTATTTCTAGATAAATATGAAGATGATCAATTTTTCTTCTCTAGGGCCTGCAGCATTATATATGTCAGCTAATGACATTATTATTACATGTACAAGAATAGCTGCTTATAGGAATTCATCTTTATTAAAGACAGACTGTTCCGGTATTTATCGCCACAGTCAAGTACCTGCGAAAACAATTTTGGTGTTGTTGTGTGTAAATATGAATTTCATTCATAACTGAATGACTATATTGCACTAACGTCTAGAAGGATGTCGCGTCCATATTTTGTCGCTGGGCCAGCCGGGGTGGCCGAGCGGTTCTAGGCGCTACAGTCTGGAACCGCGCGACCGCTACGGTCGCAGGTTGGAATCCTGCCTCGAGCATGTATGTGTGTGATGTCCTTAGGTTAGTTAGGTTTAAGTAGTTCTAAGTTATAGGGGACTGATGACCTCAGATGTTAAGTCCCATAGTGCTCAGAGACTTTTTTTTTTTTTTCGCTGGTGAAGTGTCTTATAACTGTCAGTGTTTTGACGTAAATATATTGAAAATTAAACGTTCATTACGGGTTGACAATGGTTTGAAGTTCTACTCTTACGACGTTGTATGTTTACAAAGGTTATACCAGATGAACAGCAATATTAGTTTGTTGCATATGTTATTTCCAACTTATCCTGTTTCGTGTTCTACAAGTTCAGTAAAGTATTTGAGGTGGTGCTTGCGTCTAAATTATGAACATTCGTTTAATATTTCTTATGCGTATATTCTGATACGTGTATAGATATCTGAATGTTCATTACAAGACCGTTTGGCATTCTGTGTAGCATTTAGGTGTATTTTCCATTGTATCAGCAGTCTGGTTTTCATTTTTCAGATGTAGAAAGAAGCTCGACTGATTATTCTTCCAAACAGGAAGTGTGTCTTGGACGAATGCACTCTATGAGACTGAGTTACGAGAAGGCAGAACTGCTTTAATCGCTGAAGTCATGGAGCGCCATTCCCCGTCTTCCAAGTGATCCTCTGACGGCACCAGTCTAGCCGTGCACGTCGATGCTATGGCGTGAGTGGGTTGGGTTGGGTTGTTTGGGGAAGGAGACCAGTTAGCGAGGTCATCGGTCTCATCGGATTAGGGAAGGATGAGGAAAGAAGTCTGCTGTGACCTTTCAAAGGAACCATCGTGGCATTTGCCTGGAGCGATTTAGGGAAATCATGGAATGCCTATATCTGGATGGCGTGAGTGGAAGACGGCCTAGGGTTGTGCATACCCGTAGTCGAACTGCTAATAACCGGTTTGCAACAGTTGGTGTTGACACATCTGGGCTCACAAGCCCTCTTATCTTTGATGTGGTAGCTGTACGATCTGCACTGCTGCCCTTACAATACGACAATCCTGGCCAGCGTCTGTGCAGCGTGAATGTCCAGAACCTTGCCTAGTGTGTGAGAACGTTCGCGTGACCACTGAGACCACCATCGATGAAAACTGACACAGCACGTCCAACTTGTATGGCAATTCTCTGACAGGACCATACATTCGGAAGGTCCCACTCTGACCCCTTTCAGACTTGCTCAGTTGACTGTAGGAAGCACAAATGTATCTCCATGACACGGATATCTGCTTGCTTCACACGTTTGCACCTCAGGTGGCGGACGACGTTGAAAGGATTATCAGCACAACTTCCATCCCGTCACCGTATCAAAGTCGACGTCGTCTTCCCAGATGTGCTACTTTTTTTCGCCGCAGAGCATAACTCTGGCGGAACCGTCAAGGCGCTCCTATGAAAACGCTTCCCTGTCACGAGTTTCAAAACTTGGAGCTTCTGAAAGTGTTAATTTCATTCATGCCCACATGTAGCAAATTTCACTCTCTGGTATGATAGGAAAGGCTTTAGTATGTTTTGGCGAAGATCTTTTTTCCAGGGACGATCCTTAAGTTGTTACTACTTGGACAGTACCACAAGCAACCAACCAACTTCGATGTGTTTACTGCACTGTGTCCCAAAAAGAATGACTCGATTTTAAATTGTAATAATATTGAGGCAAATCTCACTAGGTAACTGAAACAGCGCTAGATGTAATCGGCATGGTCTACAGTTTCAGAAAAAATCCGCTAGACGTCGCTACGAACTCTGACCTGGAGCATGTAGCCAGTCTCGCGCAATATGGGGCGTCAGCGCAATAGCAGTCGTATTGTGTTATTGAATTGAGTCGTACTCAATCACTGATCGCAGTTCAGTGGGCGTTTCATATTCGATTTCATGCTAAACACCATCACCAAAGAACGTTCGACATTGGTAAAAACAGTTTGAAATAACAGGATGCCTCTGCAAAGGCAAAAGTCGCGGTCAGCCACGCGTTCCTGAACAAACAGTGGAACACATGCGACGAGCATTTGAGCAGATGTCGTCTGTGCAGCCAATGGAGGACATATTGAACATTTATGATGGATTTTTATAAACTTGTGTCTTTTCTGAGTAATTTAGTATGCAATTTGTTGATGTTAAACCCTTCTTCCTAATAAATAATTCTATTTAAAATCGAGTCATTCTTTTTGGGACACCCTGTATAACAAAGACTGCGCACACTCATAAGTAGGTTTTACAACGATGTGTTGTTTTTCTGAAAATGACGTTCTGTTGAGTAGTCGACTTATCTTCCAAAAAAGTCTTAATGTATCTGTGATTAATTGTACACAAATTAGTACATGAAGCATCAGAACATTATGTCATTACATGGATTTTCTTTAGTAGAAACGGTACTTTCGGCTTAATGTGTGATTCGGTATGTACATTGTTAACCTGATTGAAATGGCATTCTACGGAGTGGGCAGGGAGTGCTAAGATGCTGCACCGAAATTAAATGATTCATGTTGACAAATATGTAATTACTCACAGTTTCAAAACATAGTAAAGGAATTATGAAAACTGATAAGATGATTAAACATTTCCATAAATTGATCAAAGACTCCATTCACAACCACGGACTTGAACGTTCAAGTTATTTTCCGTAGAAGTAAAACCTTAACATTCTTTTCTGAAGTAAGATTTAAGAAAGTAAATTTAAAAAAGAAAAACAAAATTAATGCTGGCAACTACAGAGTGGACCTTGAGGCCACAGCATGGCAAACTTATGAACCATCAATACAATGTGAAATCCACTTGAAACTCAAATATGCTTCTATAAGGCCAATCACAGTTAACTGTGACTATAGTTACGTAAAATTTCTAGATTTTACAATTTTTGATAAAAACCCAAACTAGTAATAACACAAGAATGTGCTGTTCAACTGTACCAAATTTAAGTTCCTAAACTGACGTAAAACTCCGTAAAATGCTATCAGAGTACACAAAAAAACACAAAGTAGATCACTTAAAAATTTAAAACTGAATCTTAAGTATTTCTATATTCACAGCATTTCAGTGTAAGCTGTGAGGGGCGCTGAATAAGTAACGCTACACATTTTTATCTCGATAAATTCGGTTGATAAAAATATGGAATTTGTTCTGGAACACCGGTAAGTTCCGACAGATGGCGGCCCAATACGTACCCTTCAGAGTGGAGTATTCAATTTGGGTGCGTTACAAGGAGAGAGCTGTCATTGAGTTTGTTTTTGCGGACATCAGAGCGTCGTAGATACTCACAGGAACTTGCAGAATGTCTACGGATCCTGGCAGTGAATAAAAGCACGATGAGCCGTTGGGCGAGGCGGCGGTCGCCACCTCATCGAGGTCGTGGAAACCTTTCCGATCTGCTGTGTGCCGGCTGGCCACTCACAGCTGTAATGTTGGAATGTGCAGACAGTCACATTCGAGGTGATCGACGGACCGCAATCAACCACCTCCCCAATCAACTGAACGTTTCTGTTGATCGTGATGGCACGCACGTTAACCTGTTGGGGTATTCAAAGGTGTGTGCCCCCTGGGTTCCTCGCCGCCTAACAGTAGACCATTGAGAGTAATGGAGGACATTCTATACAGAATTAGTAGCTCGTTACAAGCCTGATTGTGATAACTTTTTCTCAAACATCTTCATCGCGATGAAACACGTGTTCATCACTTCGAGTCGGAGACTAAAGGACGAAATATTAAATGTCTTTTTCCAAAGCTGTTTCACAGAGGAAGACTGCACTGTAGTTCCTTCTCTAGATTGTCACACAGATGACAAAATGGTAGATATCGAAACAGATGACAGAGGGATAGAAAAACAATTAAAATCGCTCAAAAGAGGAAAGGCCGCTGGACCTGGAGGGATACCAGCTCGATTTTACACAGAGTACGCGAAGGAACTTGCCCCCCTTCTTGCAGCGGTGTACCGTAGATATCTAGAAGAGCGTAGCGTTCCAAAGGTTTGGAAAAGGGCACAGGTCATCCCCGTTTTCAAGAAGGGATGTCGAACAGATGTGCACAACTGTAGACCAATATCTCTAACGTCGATCAGCATTTTGGAACACGTATTATATTCGAGTATAATGACTTTTCTGAAAACTAGAAATCTACTCTGTAGGAATCAGCATGGGTTTCGAAAAAGACGATCGTGTGAAACCCAGCTCGCGCTATTCATCCACGAGACTCAGAGGGCCGTAGACACTGGTTCCCAGGTAGATGCCGTGTTTCTTGACTTCTGCAAGGCGTTGTATACAGTTCCCCACAGTCGTTTAATGAACAAAGTAAGAGCATATGGACTACCAGACCAATTGTGTGATTGGATTGAAGAGTTCCTAAATAACAGAACGCAGCATGTCATTCTCAATGGAGAAAAGTCTTCCGAAGTAAGAGTGACTTCAGGTATGCCGCAGGGGAGTGTTATAGGACCGTTGCTATTCACAATATACATAAATGATATTGTGGATAACATCGGAAGTTCACTGAGGCTTTTTGCGGATGATGCTGTAGTATATCTAGAGGTCGTAACAATGGAAAATTGTACTGACATGCAGGAGGATCTGCAACGAATTGACGCATAGTGCAGGCAATGGCAATTGAATCTCAATGTAGGCAAGTGTAATGTGCTGCGAATACATAGAAATAAAGATCCTTTATCATTTAGCTACAATATAGGAGGTCAGCAACTGGAAGCAGTTAATTTCGTACATTATCTGGGAGTAGGCATTAGGAGCGATTTAAAATGGAATGACCACATAAAATTAATCGTCGGTAAATTCAAATGGTTCAAATGGCTCTGAGCACTATGGGACTTAACTTCTAAGGTCATCAGTCCCCTAGAACTTAGAACTACTTAAACCTAACTAACCTAAGGACATCACACACATCCATGTCCGAGGCAGGATTCGAACCTGCGACCGTAGCAGCAGCGCGGTTCCAGACTGTAGCGCCTAGAACCGCTCGGACACCCCGGCCGGCAATCGTCGGTAAATCTTCTTCATTGGAAGAATCCTATGGAAATGCAATCCGAAAATAAAGGAAGTAGGTTACAGTACACTAGTTCGCCCACTGCTTGAATACTGCTTAACGGTGTGGGATCCGTACCAGATAAGGTTGACAGAAGAGATAGAGAAAATCCAACGGAGAGCAGCGCGCTTCGTTACAGGATCATTTAGTAATCGCGAAAGCGTTACGGAGATGATAGATACACTCCAGTGGAAGACTCTGCAAGACAGACACTCAGTAGCTCGGTACGCGCTGTTGTTGAAGTTTCGACAACATCCGACTTCCATCTGTTTGGCCCATTGAAGGATACACTCTGCGGGAAGCCACACGTGGATGATAGGTTACTGATGCGCAAGACGTTGGCTCCGATATCGAGCAGTAGAGTGGTACAGTGCAGGCATACATGCCCTCCCAGTAAGGTGGTGTAAGCCCGTCGTATTGAACGGAGATTATATTGAATAATGAGGTTTTGTAGCCAAAAGAGTGAGGAATAATATGGTGTATCGGAATCCTGAATAAACCAAACCTGTTTTAAGAAACAAAATGTATTTCATTAGTTATTGAACGCCCCCGTTGAACACGACCGGCAGCCAAGTCACTGCAAGTTTAAGCACTATTTATAACGATAGAAGGTACTTCAGAACTTAATGAACCTTTCTGAGGATTCACATAAATAAACCCTGTGTAACCAGAGCGTGCACAACAATGCTT
Source organism: Schistocerca nitens (assembly GCF_023898315.1). Lineage (NCBI taxonomy): Eukaryota > Metazoa > Arthropoda > Insecta > Orthoptera > Acrididae > Schistocerca > Schistocerca nitens. The sequence goes on from NC_064618.1 coordinate 257,885,128, forward strand.
GGTCAAACAATGCTTTATGTATTGTATTTGAAATTGTAGCTTTATTTGCAGTTCGGAACCAAATCTTCTAAAAGGAAACACGTTACTCTAGACCTCAAGCAGAAACTCGAAATTTTAGATAAGTTAAATTCAGGTTCTTCGCAGAAAGTCATTGCTGCTGAGTTAAATGTTGGACGAGCAACTGAGTTATGACATCAAAAAGAAAGAAGATATTATTCGCCAGAACTTAACACAAATGGATAGCGAGTTGGGAAAACGGAAGGTTATGAGAAAGTGTGAGAATCAATAACTGGACGTAGCTGTTTATAGATGGTTCATACAACAACACAGTAAAGGAATTCCAGTCAATGGGCTGATTATAAAAGAAAAAGCAGCTGCATTTAACAAACAACTTGTCGGTAGTAACTTGTTTGCGTCGAGCGAAGGTTGCTATCAAACTGGAAAAAAACGACATGGCATTCGACACCTGACAATCACCGGGAAAGTCGCTCAGCTAACAGTAAGGAAGCTGATGACTTTCTAAGCAAGATACGGAAGATAATAGAGGAAGAAGATTTAACTGCTGATGCCTTGTATAATGCTGATGAAACAGGACTCTTTTACAAGATGTTTCCTTCGAAAACATTAGCTGCCAAGAAAGAGAAGGAAGCTCGTGGTTACAAGCAACCGAAAAAGCGCGTAACATTATTGGAGTGTTGTAAAGCAAATGAGAGTCATAAACTACCGCTCATGGTGATTGGAAAATCCCAACATCTACGTTGTTTTCAACAGACTGAAATAAATACTCTACCAGTGCAGTATTGCGCTCAGAAGAAAGAATGGATGGACAGACAAATATTCTCTCGGTGGTTCCATGAAACTTATGTACCAGCAGTGAGAAAAGGGGTAAAGATGAAAAAGCTTCCACTGAAAGCTATCCTTATAATTGGCAATGCTCCCATTCATCCTTCAAATGTTTCTCTAAAGTCCCATGGTATACATGTACAAACACTCTTTCTCCCACCCAATGTGACAGCCGTAATTCAACCCATGGATCAGGGAATTTTGGAATCAATTAAACGTCATTATCGACATTCACTTCTCATCTCCTTCCCGAACGAAACTGAAAACGACTCTATCGAGACTACGCTGAAGGCGCGGAAAGCAATTAATATACGTGATGTGGTTTTCCAAGCAGCCGAAGCATGGGATAAAGTGGAGAGCGCTACCATAATGAAAGAGCTGGAGAATATTGTGGCCATCCTTTGATGCCAAGCTGGATCCAGTAGTGAGTGACAGCGATGAGCCAGTAAATTCGGGATTATCAATTACTTTGTACACTGACATGTTCCACAACCTTCCAAGAGGAGAAGAAATTGATGATGAAGATGTTACTAAGTGGCTTAATGAGAAAAGCTGCGATACAGACCAAACTATACCGTAACAGACGAAGAAATAATCAAAAGCCTGTAAGAAAGTAATGATGAAAGTGATGAAGAAGAGGACACAGGAGGAGAGAGCGTGAAGGTTTTTCACATCGCTGGTGATGAAGCTGCCGAGGTCTTCCTCGAGTACATTATGCAACAACCAGATACACGCCTGTAAAGTGGTTGCGCGATAAAGCATGCCTCCGTAGCGGATCATCATTGCGACAGTTAAAAATTAGGGACATGTTTCATGATGAGAGATGCTACTGTATAATTATGGATAGTATACACTCAAGGACTAAGTTCTCCTTGAAAATTAATGTATTTTTGGATTTAATAAAGTATATACTCTGTGTGTTAAAATTGTATCCTCGGGTTTAATAAACTACAGTACACTATATCGCCTATGTTTTCAAAATAAATAAAAAAAAAAATGAATGAAATAAATTTCAGACACTCAATAATCCGGCACCTCCGCTAATCCGGCACCCATATGTGCCAGGAATGGCCGGATTAGAGCGCCGGCCGGAGTGGCCGAGCGGTTCTAGGCGCTACAGTCTGGAACCGCGCGACCACTACGGTCGCAGGTTCGAATCCTGCCTCGGGCATGGATGTGTGTGATGTCTTTAGGTTAGTTAGGTTTAAGTAGTTCTGAGTTCTAGGGGACTGATGACCTCATAAGTTAAAAAGTCCCATAGTGCTCAGAGCCATTTGAACCCGGATTAGCGAGAGTCTAGTTACAGTGTCCTCTAACTGTAACTACAACAATATCGTGGCGACAGACTAAAGGAATTATGACCACGACTAACGTGATCAGCTTTTCACAATGCTGAGAATGTGCCGCAGTACTGGTGAGAATTCAGTTCTGATGCATATTTCAGAACGGCGGCTGATCCGCTCAAATACACCTCAGTGCGCTGCGAAGGTACCACCTAGATACGTCCACCACTCGCACGAATGAAGACTGCCCTCGCTGATATCTGCAGGCACCGCCCTTTACTTCGCGCACACACACACACACACACACACACACACACACACACACACACACACCAATACATAGCCGAATGTACCGGCACTTGTAACGTGCCACATGTCACCTGACTCTCTACAGCCCAACTAATCTCCGGCGTCTCCACGCGCGGACTGAAATAGCACACCTTTATCTGCCCGCAATACCCTCTGGAGGGAAAATAATATATTAAACCATAGAAGCAGCAAAGCGCGACAAGGTCGCCGCCCCAAGATCGAAGATGATGACTGAAGGCAAATATTGCTGGCGCACACCTCATCTACATTCACCTTTAGCTCACACCAAAAGCAACAGGCATTTACGCGACATTCGTTAATTCCAAAGGATATTACCGCGTCAACCTCTGTTAACAAGCTAAAGGGATTTTCAAAGACGAAAGCTTCCTAACAAGATTCCTTGAGAGCACGAGTAGGAGATCCCGTTTAACTCAAACGTAACTAACAAGATTTCGAGTACTGGCCTCTTAAGTTTCCAGCATTTTTCGAGCAACAGAGGAGGCAGTAAATCTGTTTTTCACTCTTCAGTTAATGGTTTAGAAGCTAAACTTGATTTGTTAAAAGAAGTCATAAGTTCTTTCTTTCCCCAACTTCTCTTCTGCTGCTAATTTAAGAGATCATGTGCTTCCTTAGTTTGTATATGTTCGTATCAGGTGCTGCAATATCTCTTTTTTTTCCTTCGGTTGACCCAATTTCGTTTTTGTGCTGCTCTCGTACATTCTTTATTATATAAAAGGACAGTCTCGATTGAAAAGTAATTCACTTGGTTAATGCTTCCTCAGATTTTCTAAAAGAAGGGGAAAAGCAAGGACGTAATTATAGAAAATTAAAAGTTCAGGGGAATGGTTCTAAGCTGCGCTTAACTTTAAAAAAAAAATTAAAAACTAAAACAGCGAATTAACACTCAAAGCATTGCGTATCACCTGCTGGTAAGGCGGTTACTCAGAACGATGATAACAAACTGTATAAAGGAAGAACCTACGAACAAGATACAGTTACAAAACCACGCGTACAAATTTAAAAGGATAAAAACCGGGGATAATTGTATAAAGGGTAGCATAAAAGGGAGGGAGTGGCGCAGACAAATATGTTAACGGAAAATACCGTAAAATAGTCAGAGCCCACAGATGAAGAGTAGCGTAGAGCCTCACGTACATCGAATGAATTTGAGTATCAGGTGACTAAGCGGTCGGATTTGACGGCCACATCGAAACCAGAGCGCGGAGGAAAACCATGTTGTCCGCACTAGTAGGGCTGTACATCAACAGAAGGCGCTAGTGTCTATAAAAATTAAAATCATCAAGGCATAAGACTATAAGAAGAAGCAGGAACAGGCAATGAGTAGAAGTCATTAGACAGCGCCTTGACCAATGATACCACGTAGGATAAAAATTCAAAATTCTTGAAAATTAAAAGAAACTAATATTAAGAAGTGTAATAAAACAAATGATGCAATAAAAATCAAGTGTCCCAGGAGGTTACATATGACTGTCCTTAAAATATGAAATATAAAATGCGACCAGAATAACTAAAAGTATGAAAGTAATCAGACTATTGAAATCGTAATAGTAAGCTGTAAAAACAAGGGAAAAACTGGGATATAATCTGAAAGATTTTATAACAGGTATCACAAGGTCTTAAAAAGGCTGGTTCTTACTGACCGGATGCTCATTCAGAAGACCCCCATTAGTACCAGTTAAATATAGAGAAATTTCCATCTCTTCGAGAAAGTTCAATATTTTCCCTTCTTTTCAGGATGGAGTACACTTAAATTATTTAAGGTGGCAGGAAGGTGACGACTAGCTTTCAAGTTCAAATGGTTCAAATGGCTCTGAGCACTATGGGACTCAACTGCTGCGGTCAGAAGTCCCCTAGAACTTAGAACTACTTAAACCTAACTAACCTAAGGACAGCACACAACACCCAGCCATCACGAGGCAGAGAAAATCCCTGACCCCGCCGGGAATCGAACCCGGGAACCCGGGCGTGGGAAGCGAGAACGCTACCGCACGACCACGAGATGCGGGCTAGCTTTCAAGTGCTCGGCAAATGCCGACTGGTGTGTGATCTGATCCGTTTTGTTCAATGAATGTTCGCTGAATCTCGTCTTGAAAATCCTACCTGTGGGTCCAATACATGATGCACCACACTCACTGCAATTCATCATGTACGTGTATACCCCAGAACCATCATATTTGCCTCTTATAACCTTTCGTGATCGTTAATTTGCCTTTTTAATTCTTTTAAAATGATTTTTGGAAGTTTTACGGAGCTTAGATCCATAACCCTTAACTTATAACTTTGTGTAATTACATTCTTGATTTTCTCTTCTTTTACAAAATCTGAGGAATCATTATCCAGGTGAAATACGTTATTTGTAATAATAGTAACTTAGTGTCCGAGACTGTCTCTTTACATTGTCGCAGAAGAAGCTCAGTAGCACTGTGGTGTAATGGTTATGGTACTGAACTGTCTCATTGTAGGTCGTTAAGTTCCAAACTCCCATGCACTGTACGATTTTATTTTCTATATTCGGTTCGAGTGTATTCTTTAGGCTCGATTCACACGGTGGGCAACGTCACGTCAACGTCAACGCGGGTCACGTGACGTCAAAATATTCGTCCAATGCTCTCAAATGGCGAGGTTCACACGGTGGGCAACGTCACGTCAACGTCAGTTTGCGTGCCGGCCGGTATACTTCGAAAGAATAGTTTGACGTTGACGGTGGGGGTCACGTGGTTGGCGAACTGCTTACGATTGGCTGTTACTTTTCTCTCTGTTCTGCGGCTGCTCACATGGCACGAGTTTGATTATGCTAGCAGTCTTCTCCACATCGAAATATCTACTGAGTTTTTAGTTATAAAATATTTTTATATAAACATCAACGACGAGGAGTTAATCGAACTTGTTCGCCAAAATGTGGAGTTGTATGACATGAGCTGCAAAAACTACAGCGACACTTTGTTTAAAGAAGAAATATGGAATAAAACTGGATTGGTTATCGCTCACCCAGGTAAATAACTGTATGAATATTGTAGGCCTACTGCAGATTATATCCATTTTGTATGTAATGTATTTTGATGTATAATATCGCACCTGCATGTATTTATGTATGTATGTACTCACGATTAGGAGGTGAAAACGCTTAGCAGAGGTTAAAGCCTTCCTGCTTTCCAATTTCACAATTATTCGCGAGTCGTGAAAGTTTATTTCGACCATGTTTATATGTAATACTTATCATTGCACTACACGCAAGAAGCGGCTGCAAGGGTAGCGGAGTACGTGTGGAGTGCACATGGGGGTTTTTTAGGTTAGAGAATTCCCTCCCTATGCCCGACAAGACGCCTCCCGAGACGCGGCAAGGTAGGAGTAGGCAAAATGCTACAGGGAATAACAATATTAATGTGCTAATAGTAAATTGCAGGAGCGTCTATAGAAAGGTCCCAGAACTGCTCTCATTAATAAACGGTCGCAATACCCACATAGTACTAGGGACAGAAAGTTGGCTGAAACCAGACGTAAACAGTAATGAAATCCTAAACTCAGACTGGAATGTATACCGCAGAGACAGGCTGGACAGTGAAGGGGGAGGAGTGTTTATAGCGATAAGAAGTGCAATAGTATCGAAGGAAATTGACGGAGATACGAAATGTGAAATAATTTGGGTGAAGGTCACGGTTAAAGCAGCCTCAGACATGGTAACTGGATGTCTCTATAGGCCCCCTGGCTCAGCAGCTGTTGTGGCTGAGCACCTGAAGGATAATTTGGAATATATTTGAGTAGATTTCCCCACCATGTTATAGTTCTGGGTGGAGATTTTAATTTGCCGGATATAGACTGGGAGACTCAAACGTCCATAACGGGTGTCAGAGACAAACAATCCAGTGAAATTTTTTTAAGTGCTTTATCTGAAAACTACCTTGAGCAGTTACAAACAGAGAACCGACTCGTGGCGATAACATATTAGACCTTCTGGTGACAAACAGACCCGAACTATTTGAAACAGTTAACGCAGAACAGGGAATAAGCGATCATAGAGCGGTTACTGCATCGATGATTTCAGCCGTAAATAGATATATTAAAAAAGGTAGGAAGATTTTTCTGTTTAGCAAAAGTGACAAACAGAAGATTTCAGAGTACCTGACGGCTCAACACAAAAGTTTTGTTTTAAGTACAGATAGTGTTGAGGATCAGTGGACAAAGTTCAAAACCATCGTACAATATGCGTTAGATGAGTATGTGCCAAGCAAGATCGTAAGAGATGGAAAAGAGCCACCGTGGTACAACAGCCGAGTTAGAAAACTGCTGCGGAAGCAAAGGGAACTTCACAGCAAACATAAACATAGCCAAAGCCTTGTAGACAAACAAAAATTACGCGAAGCGAAATGTAATGTGAGGAGGGCCTTGCGAGACGCGTTCAATGAATTCGAAAGTAAAGTTCTATGTACTGACTTGGCAGAAAATCCTAAGAAATTTTGGTCTTATGTCAAAGTGGTTGGTGGATGAAAACAAACTGTCCACACACTCCGTGACCAAGATGGTATGGAAACAGAGGATGACAGACTAAAGGCCGAAATACTAAACGTCTTTTTCCAAAGCTGTTTCACAGAGGAAGACTGCACTGTAGTTCCTTCTCTAGATTGTCGCACAGATGACAAAATGGTAGATATCGAAATAGACAACAGAGGGATAGAGAAACAATTAAAATCGCTAAAAAGATGAAAGGCTGCTGGACTTGATGGGACACTAGTTCGATTTTACACAGAGTACGCCAAGGAACGTGCCCCCCTTCTTGCAGCGGTGTACCGTAGGTCTCTAGAAGAGCGCAGCGTTCCAAAGGATTGGAAAAGGGCACAGGTCGTCCCCGTTTTCAAGAAGGGACGTCGAACAGATGTGCAGAACTATAGACCTATATCTCTAACGTCGATCAGTTATAGAATTTTGGAACACGTATTATGTTCGAGTATAATGACTTTTCTGGAAACTAGAAATCTACTTTGTAGGAATCAGCATGGGTTTCGAAAAAGACGATCGTGTGAAACCCAGCTCGCGCTATTCGTCCACGAGACTCAGAGGGCCATAGACACTGGTTCCCAGGTAGATGCCGTGTTTCTTGACTTCCACAAGGCGTTCTATACAGTTCCCCACAGTCATTTAATGAACAAAGTAAGAGCATATGGACTACCAGACCAATTGTGTGATTGGATTGAAGAGTTCCTAGATAACAGAACGCAGCATGTCATTCTCAATGGAGAGAAGTCTTCCGAAGTAAGAGTGATTTCAGGTGTGCCGCAGGGGAGTGTCGTAGGACCGTTGCTATTCACAATATACATAAATGACCTTGTGGTGACATCGGAAGTTCACTGAGGCTTTTTGCGGATGATGCTGTTGTATATCGAGAGGTTGTAACAATGGAAAATTGTACTGAACTGCAGGAGGATCTGTAGCGAATTGACGCATAGTGCAGGTAATGGCGATTGAATCTCAATGTAGACAAGGGTAATGTGCTGCGAATACACAGAAATAAAGATCCTTTATCATTTAGCTACAATGTAGCAGGTCAGCAACTGGAAGCAGTTAATTCCACAAATTATCTGGGAGTACGCATTAGGAGTGATTTAAAATGGAATTATAACATAAAGTTGATCGTCGGTAAAGCAGATGCCAGAGTGAGATTCATTGGAAGAATCCTAAGGAAATGCAATCCGAAAACAAAAGAAGTAGGCTACAGTACACTTGTTCGCCCACTGCTTGAATACTGCTCACCGGTGTGGGATCCATACCAGATAGGTTTGATAGAAGAGATAGAGAAGATCCAACGGAGAGCAGCACGCTTCGTTACAGGATCATTTAGTAATCACGAAAGCGTTACGGAGATGATAGATAAATTCCAGTGGAAGACTCTGCAGGAGAGACGCTCAGTAGCTCGGTACGGGCTTTTGTTGAAGTTTCGACAACATACCTTCACCGAGGAGTCAAGCATTATATTGCTCCCTCCTACGTATATCTCGCGAAGAGACCATGAGGATAAAATCAGAGAGATTAGAGCCCATACAGAGGCATACCAACAATCCTTCCTTCCACGAACAATACGAGACTGGAATAGAAGGGAGAAGCGATAGTGGTACTCAAGGTACCCTCCTCCACACACCGTCAGGTGGCTTGCGGAGTATGGATGTAGATGTAGATCTAGATTCCGAAGCAAATATGAGTATTCTGCGCCACATAGTCATTGTGGTTAGTAGTTTACTTATGTGTAGTGTTTATTTACATACTTTCTGGTACTGGGTCTCACTCAACATTTCGTATGGATACAGCTTATTTAAGTACAACTGCAGTAAAAAGTTCGATGTTCCACATTCATATACAGTGTGCAGTTGGTTCTCTGCGGTGCGAAAGTTACATTTGCTTTGCCGAAAGAGTTTGTAGTGCAAATGCTACCACCACAGCTAGTCTATTTCCTCTATAAGAAATTATATCTACTGTTTGTTTAATCACCAGTTTTCACCTCAGAGACTCAGCTACATTAAAGCAAAAATACCTTTCAATTGTAACACTATATGAAACACTGTCTGTCCAATTTAATAATTACTTGAACTGTTTATTATGTCCTAGTCTGAAACTAAATTCTTTCTTATGCAGAGGTATTGCAAGCAGTCAAAATAGATGAAAGGAGTATTACTAGAGAAAATAAAATTTTATTTTCTTGTGTGAAAACAAATGTAAAACTTGTGCATAGCAATATTATATGACATACATCTGTAGTATTTTATAACAGGCATGAGCTGTTCCTTTATTTTGCTATTAGTGATCGTAAATGAAAGTTCATGTATTCTGCTTCATTATATCAAAGTTAAATTTTATTTGTGGCTACAGGAAGCGACTGTAGACTTCGTTGGATGTCACTTCGTGACCAGTTCCGAAAAGTCAATCGGAATAAGACGAAGAGTGGGTAGGCTGCTACTTCAACAGATGAGCTTTCTGAAGCTACTTTTCAGACAGCGCGAGACACATTCAAATGTGCTATCTGTGGAAGAAACAGAGACTTTAGAAGATGACGCCTTCTGTATAATAGAAGAAAATAGCCCTACATGTAACACTGTGGAGACAGTTGTGAAGACTCCCATTCGTAGGAAAAAAGGGGGCAAATGTGACGAAAGTGCCTCAACCATGCTTATGCAGTATTTAATAAAACAAAAGGAGGGTAGTGATAACAGTGGACTGAAACAATTTTTTTTAGCATGGCAGAGATAGCTGCAAAATTTTCACCTTTGCGACAAATAGAAGCGAAAAATAAAGTGTTTCAAATAATAAGTGAACTGGAAACACAAGAAGTGAGGGAGAAGCTAAATGTTTCTAATAACTTCGATCACTGTTACACAGCTAATCTGTAAATATATTTGTAAATAAATTATAATTCTCTCAATGTGTGTTTCTTATGAAATATATTTCCACATTGTCACACTAAGGTTTCAGGAAATTATTTGTGCTACAGTGCTTTGAGGCATTTTCAAATTTAGTCATAGGCTTTTGGCCCCTTTAAGATTGTTACTGTTTTTACGTAGGCTATATCTGAATGTGTGCAAATGTGGTAAAAATTAGCTGTGAAGAATTAGTATTTTTTTTTGGGGGGGGGGTGATATTCTTAACATAGGTTATGCTGAGCAATGTGAAATTCATCTCTTGGGTCATTAAAGAAAAGTATGACGAAAAAAGGGAAAAACATTATAAAAAAGACTTTGAAATGTTAAGTATGTAGCTGTATTTAGAAACTACTTTTCATGTTAAATGATTTGTTTCACATCATTCGATTTATCGTGCAAAATGATCCATGAACCATGAAACTAACAGACCGCTAGTCTGCAAAATGATTGTGCACTGCAAACGTTGAAAGCTAAATAAACATTTCATTTCAAATTATTTGTCGGATTGTAAGTTGAAACAGCAGTAAATGCTTCTCCACTTTTCATGTATAACACAATCCGTTACGCCTTCATCAAATTTTTTGGCACAATAGCAGTATATAATGAAATGAGCAATTAAGCATAAATGCAATGATACAGACTGGAGAGAAATATGGAGGAAGGGTGGAAGTATGCTGTACTGGGTAGATAAAGCAATTTAAAAATGTGTTGAGTTATTTCATGCTCTATTGTCTTTGTTACTACAAAATAATTATTAATTACTTCCACGGAACTGAGTCATTTGGGGAAGTAAAGAAATCTGTGAATCTTTGACGTACCCCAAATGCTGCATCACAAGCATTTCCTCCCTGCCTTCCAAGTTGATGCAATATTAACTCTCCGTTTTGTGCATCTGTATGGCTATCTATTACATTATTGTCTTCAATATAGTTATGATGGATACATGTAGTTAAAATTATCTTATCTACATTTTCAGGAAGTTCATTTATTTTCCTGAAATATATCCGAAACTTTTGTGCTAACAGCCCATACGCACTCTCTGAAACTCTCCTTGCTCGGACAATCTATAATTAAAGTTTTCTTTATCTGGGCTGTCACTCAGCTGAACTCGAGGATACGGCATCATTAAATATGTCTTAAGCGGGAAAGCCTCATCTCCCACCATCACAAAGGGTGCTGGTGTACGTGTACCAGGCAGGTTCCGGTCAGAGGGCACACTTAAACTGTTGCTTTTCAAAGTTTTGGCGAGATTGGAGTGAGGATAATTCCCACCATCACTGTGTTTTCCATATGCTCCTACATCCACCGCTACAAATTTGTAATTTGCATCCACAAGTGCCTGCAGCACCACGGAGAATGTGTGCTTATAATTGTGAAACATGGAGCCACTGTTTGGAGGTGCAACTATGTGTACGTGTTTGCCATCAATTGCACCAATGCAATGGGGAAAATTCCACACTTGCCAAAATTCATCAGCAATTATGAGCCACTGCTCTGTTGTAGGTGGCGGCATTACAACACTGAGCATAAGATCAGTAATTGCCTGGCACACTTCATACACAATACTGTGCACTGTAGAATGTCCTAATCGAAAGCTGAATGCTATCGTCTGTAAGGAGTCCCCTGTAGCCAAGAACCTGGGAGGAAAAAAAGAGGGAATTAACAAAAAATAATAAATGACATATGACATTACTTACAGAAAAATAAGCTTAACTAAAATGACATCCGTGCTTTAATTTTAAGCCTGTAGGACAGAACTCTGCAACTTTATAAGTTGATACAGAAATATAGGTTGATGCAACGTGTGTACTGGCCCGTCTGTTTGAAAAGAAGGATTGATACAGTGTTTGATGCTGTTCTTATGTTGAATATATTACATGCCATGTAAAATACGTTGACACAACCAACAGCAATACATTAGTAAGATTCACTCACAGGTTCTGAATTATTTTGAAAATAAAATGCACAAAATTGCCAATTGTACACCAAAATTTCAGGTCAATAAATAAACTGTAGAGCTTGCTACTGCATAATTTGTCAATCTTGTTAGTTTTAGCATAAATAAGACTTTGTAATAGATTGGTCATGTGGAATAATATGTTAAATTGGCTAAACAGACTTTTTTCATTATAGTAATTGTCATTGAATTAGCTGTCAATTTTAGTGTTAGTGTAAGCAAATTTGAATGTAATCGGTAAGTTAATTACATATGAAACGAGTACTTCGAGTGTGAGACAAAGTACTACCAAGCATTCCCACTACAGAAAGAAGCATCTTAGTAACTCTGTAACTAAGAAGTGTCAATATTGTTCACGAGCCTTGTATATCCGCTAATAAAACATATTAAGCCAAGGGACACTACTTTTCCTGAAGTCTGCTTCCTGTGACTAGCATATGAACCACACTAAAGTCAAATGATGCAGTCAACCTGCTCATATAGGCCATCATATATTTCTTGAAAGTACTTCATTTCATACGTGCTCATATACTGCAAAAGTAAGTGATGCAACTCAAACTTCGAAAATTATTGGAAACTGTATCATTATAGTAGAAACGAGTTTATGCAGGACGAACTGTAGCAGATTTAGATCTACATAACAAGGCGCCATAAATTGTGAATGTTTAGCCTATAGATCAATTTGTTGATAGTGTGCAGTATTACAATAAATATTCTGTTTTATAAAATACGTAAAGGTACAGAACAGGACCCTCAAAGGAATTGGTAAAGCTGAAGCATCAGACCCACCTCAAACAAATCATTAATTTTTCTCGTGGAGAAATTGCACGGCGCATGTTTGTGTCTGCTTTCTTGATGCTGCTGCTTATCAAAGACAGCAAATTAAAAAATTGCTGTCTGGACATTCGTAAATATTTATAAAATGACGTCTCCTCTTCTTCCAGCTTTCTATACAACGTGTGATATTCGCCTTCACACATTCTCTTCAAAATCATTTTCTTCACCCACGTTCGTTTTGATTACCTTGCCAATTTCCGCTCTCTTTCCTCATCATCTAAAGCAATTGCAATCGCAGCAAGTGCATCAAGACTAAATTTAATGTCCGCCATCCTCTCTCGTGAACACTTCTGCGAGTTTCCAACAACGCGCCAAAACGTGGTTGAAGTTTTGCCGTCGCTTGACGTTACGTCCAGTGTGAATGCAAGTGGATTTTTGACGGTGTGTGACGTCACTGGCGTTGACGTGACGTTGCCCAACGTGTGAATCGAGCCTTAAGCAGCCACTAATGTCAAGAAGTAGTGTACTGGAATGTTCTGTAGCTGTATACATACTGTATGTCTTCTGGCCGGAGGCAGTTCCACCTGCGCTCTTGTATGTACAACTGCTGAATAAACCTTCTTTAAGTGTAGTTAGTGTTCGTCATTCATCTAATTACACCTTCTTATTCGTGACAATATAATTATGGAAACCGATTGCTGTACCAATCAGCCCATCATGAAATGGAGTAAGCTTTATACTTTCTTTATTCATTAATAGCCACGTAATCGTTAGCTCTTCCCAGAATTGTCATTCTAATTCTCTCTCTCGATCCTAACGTTACATTCACTGGCGTGTAACCTCCGCAATTCCGCTGGACCTTAGCTTTTTGTAGAACTTCTTTCTTGATTTATCTTATTGTTTATTGAATAAGGGACATTTACTTACAAAAAAGCTATTTCAGTTTTTAGTTCTTTATAACTATCACTTCTCATTTTGTTTCAGGTGAGGATGAACAAATCGACTTTCTCCAAGGCCCTAACGGTTTTAGCTACGACTGAATTTTTATCCCAGAAGATGGCCTCTCCTTTGTTTCTCTTTTAAATATGAACACCACACAAAAATTAGTTGCTGCAGCTGCCACTGTGAATTGTGGATAATTACTAGAGTAACTGTTCGTATAAAATAAAACGAATCATTTCATCTTGAAATAAATCATACTTGTACCTTTATCCACTCCCAACACCATCCAGTTTTTTGTTGTGTACAAACTAAGAAAAATTACAGCCTCTGCTCGACGCACGGGTCACAATGCTTATTGTATTACTGCTCCCATTTCATTTGACAGTTATTCATACGTTTACTGTGATCTTAATATCTTTTTCAGATATAAGGATCATCCAGAAAATGAAGATTGGTGGTAGTGCTGTAAATATATTAATTACATGAATACTACAGGTTACAATTTTGTGTAATCATTGTGTGAATTTAGAAATTTTTCAAAGTTTATTCTATTTGATTGACAACGCTCTCACATCCCGCGATATTATACTGGTAAGTAACAACGCAGGGCAATCAATCAAAAACGTCTCATTTTTGTAAGCATTCGTGCATTGAAACGTAAAGTTCTAGCTTAGATGGTGATGACGATGGTTGTTTTGAGAGTTCACTGCAGATAAAGTCACTAGTGCCCACTCAGTTATAGTTCATCTTGAACGTCACTGCTTTGACTAGCTGAAAACTTCACAACACGTTAGACACCACGTAACACATCAAAATCACCTCCATCTTCTCTAGTGGACTTCACTGAACGCAAGATAAATAATGAGAGTAAATTATATCAACAAATTAATACTTACAGCTGCAGAAAGACAAAAACACAAATAAAATGCGAAAAACTGTCGCTTGATGCTGGAAACTGCGTACACCCTATTCTGTATATTGTGGTTTTCAGTTTAGTCCGTTAGGAAGCAAAAATGTCTGAGAGTATAGACTTCTGCCAACCGCCCAATGTGGTAACCCGCCATAATCTTCCTGACTGGTGACATCTGTATTCCTAGATTACTTTCCCTGTGTACGTAGGTTCCTTAGGTTTATGACAAAATATATTTAACTGTTGATGTATTATTGCTCAATTGATACAATGTGGAAACATGTTGTGGTATCGATAGCTTCGATGCCACGGCGTAGGTGCAAGTTCATAGGTTGGCACTACGACACCGACACAGACGACAGCGCCCCCTAGCCGGCGCTGTGCAGCTCTACGCGCGCCGCTCCGGATTCAGCCCATTTGATTACGAGGAGACGACCTAGCAACGTTTTTTCTACTTCATAGGGGGCTAGCCATTACAGACTTTGTTACTTCAGTTACTTCAATGATAGTTTGTTCAACTTCTCGTAGCTGTTAGCGTTGATACCTCTACGGCTTCGCATCTACTTACTCATCTGTACGCGAAGTTAAGTAATATTGTCAGTTGTATATGTACATACCCTAGTAAAAGAGCTATAACCCATACGCAGTACAGAAGCATTTCACCTTTTCCTGCTCCTACTCACTTCCTACATTCGGCCTATCCTTCAGTTTACAGGAGGAGACACAAGTGTCGCCTTCCAAGCGGGATACAAAACGTGTTTAGCCTATACGGCAATTCAAAGCAAATATACATACATCAAAAAAAGTTTTGCATCACCTCGGTTTCGAGAGTTCCGGAACCTATACAGAAAATTGGAATAGAGATCAACGTAAACATCATTTCCGCTCTTTTTATTCATCACGAAAGCCACACATTGCACGTTGTACAACCATACAGCGAGACTTTCAGAGGTGTTGGTCCAGATTGCTGTACGCACCGTTACCTCTAATACCCAGTAGCATTGATGCATGCCTGAATTCGTCGTGGCATACTATCCCCAAGTTCATCGAGGCACTGTTGGTCCAGATTGTCCCACTCCTCAACGGCGATTCGGCGTAGATCCCTCAGAGTGGTTGGTGGGTCACGTCGTCCATAAAAAGCCCTTTTCAATCTATCCCAGGCATGTTCGATAGGATTCATATCTAGATAACATGCTGGCCACGCTAGTCGAGCGATGTCATTACCCCTTAAGTAAGTCATTCACGAGATGTACACAATGGGGGCGCGAATTGTCGTCTATGAAGACGAATACCTCGCCAATATGCTGCCAATATGGTTGCACTATCGGTCAGATTCACGTGTCATACAGCCACAGCGGCGCCTTTCATGACCACCAGGGGCATACGTCGGCCCCACATAATGCCAGCCCAAAACAGCAGGGAACCTCCACGTCGCTGCCCTCGCTGGACAGTGTGTCTAAGGCATTCAGCCTGACTGGGTTGCCTTCAAACACGTCTCCGACGATTGTCTGGTTGAAGGCATATGCGACACTCATCGATGAAGAGAACGAGATGACAATCCTGAGCGGTCCATTCGGCATGTTGTTGGGCCCATCTGTACCTCGCTGCATGGTGTCGTGGTTACAAAGATGGACCTCGTCATTGACGTCAGGAGAGAAGTTGCGCATCATGCATCCTATTGCGCACAGTTTGAGTCGTAACAGGACCTCCTGTGGCTGCACGAAAAGCGTTAATGAACACGATGGCGTTCCTGTCAGGGTTCCTCCGAGCCATAATCCGTAGGTAGCGGTCATCCACTGCAGTAGTAGAGGCGACCTGAGCGAGGCATGTCATCGACAGTTTCAAATGGTTCAAATGGCTCTGAGCACTACGGGACTTAACATCTGAGGCCATCAGTCCCCTAGACTTAGAACTACTTAAACGTGACTGACCGAAGGACATCACACACACCCATGCCCGAGGTAGGATTCGAACCTGCGACCGCAGCAGCAGCCCGGCTCCGGACTGAAGCGCCTAGAACCGCTGGGCCACAGCGGCCGGACATCGACAGTTTCTGTCTCTCTGTATCTCCTCCGTGTCCGAACAACGTCGCTTTGGTTCACACCGACGCGTCTGGACACTTCCCATGTTGAGAGCCTTTCCTGGCACAAAGTAACAATGCGGACGCAATGAACCCTAGTATTGACCATCTAGGCACGGTTGAACTACAGAAAATACGAGCTGTGAACCTCCTTCCTGGTGGAATGACTGGAATTGATAGGCTGTCGGACCCCCCCCCCCCCCTCTAATAGGCGCTGCTCATGCATGGTTGTTGGCATCTGTGGTCGGGTTTAACGAAATCTCTGAACAGTCAAAGGGACTGTGTCTGTGATACAATATCCACAGTCAACGTCTATCTTCAGGAGTTCTGGGAACCGGGGTGATGCAAAACTTTTTTTTTGGATGTGTGCAGGAATTAGAAAAGTCTGTACCTATTTAATGCTTAGCGATACATCGAGAAGAATTACAAAGAATATGAAAAGAGTTGAAATACTTTTTTGGCACGTTGTTTAGTCATTCTGTATGATTCCCCTTTGTCACACGGAAATCGAAATTACGATATAATTCATGCCTACGGTCTCTATCACAGACGTAGTCACTGACGCGATTGCGTTAGGAATGCACCTTTTGAATCCTAGAATTGCTTTCGGCGAAGGAGGCAAATGCACAAGGTCTTTCACATTGCCCAATGAAAAGAAATCCATGGGTGTTAGGGCGAAGATCTGGTTGACCAAGAGCAGAACAAAACGTCGCCGTGTCCAGTACGACGGACCCAGCTGTTTGGGAGACTCTGATTGAAAAATCTGCAAACATCCATACCGCAATCTGGTCGTGCTCCATATTGCTGAAAGGCGTAATGCGTGGAAACCGTGTCAAGCAGTGGTATCAGCCATTTCTCGGCCATGTCCGCGTGAAAATATGTTGAAACGCTTAGTTCAACCAAGAGAAATGGGCCCTACAACTATAGTGCTGACAATGTACAGGACATATTACACGCCGATGAGTCACATTGATATTCAGTTACACACGTAGCCGTTTCTGTACCACATACTGGAATGTTGGGCTACTAACCTTGCCACTTCCATCGAAGGCTGTCTTATCGCTAAAAAATGAAACATTCAGCAAATGTTCCTGTCTCCACGGCTTGCACCGTTGCTGTGGTATAATTGTACGTTTGAAGAAAGTGTTCCAGTCTCAGTTCCTGCAAAATGTGAATTACGTACGGTATTTGAAGATACCAGATTGTATCGCTGGCGAAACCTTCTCTGCGCTTTGGTGATAGATCGATATTCGTTAAATTCCAACATGTATAATGCGTTCCGTATAGGATCCGCCATATCCAATTTTGACACGGAACTTTTCATTTATGCATCAAAAACCGCATGCACCAGCTTAAAATTCACTGCGTTTGCGAGCAATTTCGAACTTTCTATCACATTCTCTATAATTATTTTGTATGTATAGCTATAGCGTTTGCAATCGCTACGTTCATTTTGAATTGCTCTGTATGCTGATTCGGTTCGTATAAACGGAAATGCATTACTCCTTGTGTGTGTGTGTGTGTGTGTGTGTGTGTGTGTGTGTGTGTGTGTATGTGTGTGTTTCCTCTGTTACCGTTAACAGATGCATAGCGAGAATATTTCTGCGAAATTTACTTAGATGCACCTGTGCAAAACGTTACAGAGAATGCGCAATGTGTCGAACCCTAAGTCAATGAATGAAGACTAGTCGCCAGTTTGAAATCTTTACCGCTTTAGGTCACATGTAATGCACATGTTTTCGAATTACTTTTCTGAAGACGGGAGAAGGCGGAGACTAACATTCGCTGTGTTACGCGCAGCCCCGTGTCCATCATCAAAAGAGCAACATGCAAGAGATAATACAACCGAACCTTGAACACATTCTGTATTAAGCTGGGCCCTAGCGCGCTTGAGATAACGGCCGCTGCACGCCACATCACATACATACATACACACACACACACACTCACACATACACACACAGAGAGAGAGAGAGAGGGAGGGAGAAATGCATCTGCACGCGTCTAATCTGTCTATTAATCTGCCACAGCCACAAAAAAAAAAAAAAAAACAAAAAAAACAAAAAAAAAAAAACTTCAAAGCAGCGAATTTATCCCATCAACAACTTCCGTGATTCTTTTATAGTGTAGGTCACAGAACTTGGCGCATACGTTGAATTCTTATTTGGAATGGAATGTATTCTCTCACTATGAGCACAAAACCTCCAAGGCGTCCTGTACAATATGTAAAATCCCCATCAATAATTTCGACCCCAGCTCTGCCTATTCTGTGTATCGCACTTTTTGTGCCTTTCTTTAAGATGGTGGAATGTACTCGCTTGCAACTGAATAGTTAAGGGGACTTTCTCTTGCACCTTAACTGGAGGTAATTCACTGTGGAATTATATAAATATATATTTATATAATTTGACCATCAAGTGGATTAATGTCACCCATTTTTTACAAGTGCAAGAAAATTAAAACTCTATCAGTTCGTTTGGGTTATTCGAGTGGACATTTTTAATATGTGCCATTCTTTAATGACAACTTCATTGTCGTTATCTCTATGTCAGTATATTGTATTGTCATCACGTATTTCTCTCTCAAACTCTGTCCCATCTTCAATTATAACTTTATAAACATTAATAATTATGACAGTAACAGAACCGGGAAAATTATTTGAGACAAGAAATGATACTGCTGGTGTACTTGTCTATTATTAGAATTTATTGGTCTGTAGGGAAGGTATAAGCGATGACTGCCTTCAGAATTTTAGCACACTTTTGTAAATCCCTTGTTCCATAACTCTTCTTATCATGTCTCATTTGAAATGACACGTTATATATTTCTCTCTTTATTGGGTATCTTAAATTGTGAATTATTAAATCATCATCACCGGCATACACAAATACACAGTGACTAGTTATTGGCTCGAACATTTCGTATAATAACACGTTTTGCCTATTGATTTGTTAAGATAATGATGTTAATAGTCTCCGTCGTGTTTCTCTCATAACTGTTTTCCATGATTCTTCTTCATCCTCTTCATCATCATCAGCATCAGAATCATCATCATCATTAAACTCTTCTCCTCTTTTCCCATTGTTTCCACCTATTTCAAAATCGTATTCTTTACTCTGATTATACACAATTTTCTTTGTCCTTGGACAGTTTCTTTCTCCCCCTCTTCTTTCTTTTTCCTAAAGAACTGGGTTTCTTGAATCAGTCTCTCCAGTGGTCGGGAAACCGGTTTACACGCTTTCTCCAGCACAGTCTTAGCCACTTTTTTGTTCCAGCAGTGGCACCTTTTTGCGAATGTTTCGCCGAGCTTTCTACTCATGTCTTAAGTTTAATCATCTTTACAATGAAGTTTAGAAGAATGTTGTGGTTGTTGAAAACCGCTGCCAGCTCAGTGTCTGAACCGATTATAAACTCAATCATCTCAGTTTATACCGTACACATGCACAATACTTAGATGAATTGGAAGATGTTTTCCGTTTGTTTATTATCTTGTTTCCTTAAGTTTAGAGTGCTAGATTTAACACAAATATCGTTATCAAAATTAATAGATTAACATCCGTTATTTAAACGGTCAGGTCTTAAACTAGAAAAGTGTATGCACTTGTCCTCAGTGCTTATTTAAACATTTCAAGAAATGCATTAGGTCAGCGTTAACAAACTTGCAGGATACTTGCCTCATATTACGTTCATTCCCTTTGAAAAGAATACTGCATTAGCATTCAGCTATCTCTAATCGGTTGTTTCGAATTTTACTGTTTATTGCATACAATTAAAAGCAAAGTATACTTTATTGAGAAACTTTGGAAATGTGTGGCTTCATATGATCTTCCTTATCTCAACATCATTAAAAATAAAAATCGAAAATGGTAGAGTTCCGCCCGCATCTCGTGGTCGTGCGGTAGCGTTCTCGCTTCCCACGCCCGGGTTCCCGGGTTCGATTCCCGGCGGGGTCAGGGATTTTCTCTGCCTCGTGATGGCTGGGTGTTGTGTGCTGTCCTTAGGTTAGTTAGGTTTAAGTAGTTCTAAGTTCTAGGGGACTTATGACCACAGCAGTTGAGTCCCATAGTGCTCAGAGCCATTTTTTTGGTAGAGTTCCAGCAGCTTTTTTACTTTGTGAAATGTCCTACTGTAATAATGAAGAAGAGAGCAGACAGTTATTCTTGTTTTTTCATGTTTAGATGGATGAGACATAATTCATATAATACTGGGAAGATATCTCCAAGTCATTCGAGTTTCAGAAACTTCTCACAGAAGCTCACAAATGTCGTGCTGAAGAAATGTGAAATATAAAGTTGACAATCACATTTGTTTTTCCAAACGTGGTATAACCAGATATAATGCATCCAATATACGAGGGCAGTTCAATAAGTAATGCAACACATTTTTTTTCTCGGCCAATTTTGGTTGAAAAAACCGGAAATTTCTTGTGGAATATTTTCAAACATTCCCGCTTCGTCTCGTATAGTTTCATTGACTTCCGAAAGGTGGCAGCGCTGTACGGAGCTGTTAAAATGGCGTCTGTAACGGATGTGCGTTGCAAACAACGGGCAGTGATCGAGTTTCTTTTGGCGGAAAACCAGGGCATCTCAGATATTCATAGGCGCTTGCAGAATGTCTACGGTGATCTGGCAGTGGACGAAAGCACGGTGAGTCGTTGGGCAAAGCGTGTGTCATCATCGCCGCAAGGTCAAGCAAGACTGTCTGATCTCCCGCCTGCGGTTCGGCCGTGCACAGCTGTGACTCCTGCAATGGCGGAGCGTGCGAACACACTCGTTCGAGATGATCGACGGATCACCATCAAACAACTCAGTGCTCAACTTGACATCTCTGTTGGTAGTGCTGTCACAATTGTTCACCAGTTGGGATATTCAAAGATTTGTTCCCGCTGGGTCCCTCGTTGTCTAACCGAACACCATAAAGAGCAAAGGAGAACCATCTGTGCGGAATTGCTTGCTCGTCATGTGGCTGAGGGTGACAATTTCTTGTCAAAGATTGTTACAGGCGATGAAACATGGGTTCGTCACTTCGAACCTCAAACAAAACGGCAATCAATGGAGTGGCGCCACACCCACTCCCCTACCAAGAAAAAGTTTAAAGCCATACCCTCAGCCGGTAAAGTCATGGTTACAGTCTTCTGGGACGCTGAAGGGGTTATTCTGTTCGATGTCCTTCCCCATGGTCAAACGATCAACTCTGAAGTGTATTGTGCTACTCTTCAGAAATTGAAGAAACGACTTCAGCGTGTTCGTAGGCACAAAAATCAGAACGAACTTCTCCTTCTTCATGACAACGCAAGACCTCACACAAGTCTTCGCACCCGAGAGGAGCTCACAAAACTTCAGTGGACTGTTTTTCCTCATGCACCCTACAGCCCCGATCTCGCACCGTCGGATTTCCATATGTTTGGCCCAATGAAGGACGCAATCCGTGGGACGCACTACGCAGATGATGAAGAAGTTATTGATGCAGTACGACGTTGGCTCCGACATCGACCAGTGGAATGGTACCGTGCAGGCATACAGGCCCTCATTTCAAGGTGGCGTAAGGCCGTAGCATTGAATGGAGATTACGTTGAAAAATAGTGTTGTGTAGCTAAAAGATTGGGGAATAACCTGGTGTATTTCAATGCTGAATAAAACAACCCCTGTTTCAGAAAAAAAATGTGTTGCATTACTTATTGAACTGCCCTCGTAGTATGGGAAGAGATTTCCATGCCATCGTTTACAGTCAATCAGATATTGTGTTCTTTCAATACACAATGGAACCATTCGTCTTAGTCATTTCGCCTCAGACCCATTATTAACACTCTACTTATTGAGATGTATCAGTATGGTTATTCGTACAGACATCCAGTAAGACAGTTGATGGAAGAACTGAGCTCAGAAAGATAAAAGTTACTCTGGCAGTGTCAAGTGACAAGAACAATTAATAAGGAAACTGGCGTGAAACAGAATCGTAACAATAAGAACAGCTAGTAAGAAGATAGACAATAGTTTCATGTACGCACTCGATATAGTAGTTAGGTCTGTAACAGTTTCAAGTTGTCTAAAGTAGATTGAGCGAGAATCACAAAACAGTACTGAACGTGGGATGCTTCACAGGTTGCTATGGAGAGGACAAAAGGTGAAAAAATTGTTGAACAGATAGAGCGTAATAGCCATCCCAAAACGGATTGCATTTACAATACATACATCGCTACCCCTTGACATTCCAACATGTGAGGGATTTTGCACGCATGCAAATATAGGAGCCACATGTTCGGTTAACACATTTCTTTCTAGATGTCAGCAACACCTGGAAGCAAGTTGTCTATGAGAGGTAAGTGAGATCTTGAGGTGGGTTTCCTTTACCACTGCAGCTGTATGGACGTCGGAGGAAGAGAGTATCTGAAGTTAGCAGGGAAGGTCGATTTCCTTTTTACAGGAATGCGTAGACAATTCTTTTCGATTAACGAAGATACCACATGCTAGAACATAAGTTAGTCCCGAAGGAACCTGCACTACATATGTTATATGATGTTCTTAATAGTATGGTTGCATTGGGTAATTTCAGTCTCCATTTCAGTCTCCATACGCACTGTACGAACTCTTTTGTGACTCGGTAAGATTGTCTGCCGCGAGTAATGAGTGTAATGGGCAGGGGCACTACGAATGTAGTGTGTGGAAATTATGTTGTGAATGTGTGTCTACAGGGAGCACGCAAGGGATAAATCCCTACAGTAGCAGTAGCCTCGGTGCCCTCTGTGGCTAACAAGGGGAAGTCCTCAGACATGGCCAATCGATTCGGCTCAAATTTGGTAGGTCACTTGTGTACAACCTAAAACGATGGAATCTAAGATATTTTGGGTCAACACCCCCGCATTTTTGAGAAAATCACCCCTAAAGTTTATGACGAGCAATCGACTCAGAATTGGCGGGATCGACAGATAATTGTAAATAGAGCATTTTTCATCATCAGGTATTGGGTCGGAAAACGCATACTTTTCCAGAAATCGAGGAAAGAAACTTTTACAACTCTCGCTTCTGTACCCACATGGTAAACGTATTTCGCCGACAGCACCGATAGCGCAATGGCCAAGGTAACTGGCTGGGAATCGGAGAAACCTAGTAGATGTTCTTCCTTTCGTTCGTATTTTTCCATATTTCAATTGATAGGAATAGGAGGGTTAATAAGGTAAGTAAATCAATAAGGCAAATAAATTTCTCAAACCTCTTGGGATAGTAAACAACTAAAATGGTACTCCAGGTTACTTTACAATGTCTCTTCGAGTCACTGTTACGTGTCCTCACTTTCTTCGAACAACTAGATGGATGGTAGTTGTCATATAAACATTCGAAAGAAATATACTCCTGGCACCAAGAACATCTAATGAATGCAATCTTTCGACTGCTACACTGTTCCTTCCTAAGAGTCGGCAGAAAACAAACTTGGTTTACATTTAAAAATATGTCTTTTTCGGGAATTAATTTTGATGAGTACCACGCATACGATATCATTGCCCGAAAAACAGGTGCTGAAAGTTGGTTATGAATTATGCTATGAATAGTTATTGAATCCATGCGGTTGTGCAATTCCCGCTGGGTTTCCAGAGGGACACTGCAATTCTGAAGCCTGGAAATAAAGCCTTTAACCTGGCGATAGAAAAAAATATAACACAGCTGGCACACAGGTGTGCAGTTTGACGGTATTATTTTTACTGTGCACGTCGGCTGACCGTCGCCATCTATAAACATTATGTCATATATTGTAGTATTAATTTGTCCACTGGCCATAAGCGACGCCGTTTGCGTGCTGAAAAGAGCCGCCACTTCCTGTATATCTTCTATATTTTGTACCTCCTTATGAGAGACGTATTTAGTGGCGTGCCGTTGACGAATTTTATACTCCGATTTGAAATTTCTTGCCCAAGATAATGATGAGCAAACGTAAAATTCTTGTTTGCCGTATATTGAAGCGCTGCACCTGCAGCCCACTCCTGAAGTATTCACGTTGTTACATTCTCGTTGCGACGAGATTCAACAAATCTGTCGTATGTCCACTTATTTATCGCCTGTTATTTGTCGTATCTTGTCCCTCCTTTAACGATATCACTTTCCAACAATTTCAAGTCCTTCTTCCTTGTCAAGGCTGTTGTTGCTCCATTCTTTTGCAGTGTTTGTAAGTTCCAATTTGGATGATTCCTGGCTACTGCTACCGCCATTACTTTTACTTTAAGGGGTATAGCGCCGTAGTTCAATCGTTTAGTAACCGGTTCGCAATACTCATCGGGAACTGATGAAGCACATATTCCCAGTGACGTGGAGATTTCCAAACTATTATGACCATTTTGCGATTCACTAGTCGGGATATCTTCCACTGAATCACCTTCTGCTTCGTCTTCATGCTACAGTACTTCAGTATCAACAAAAGTCATTTCGTTCGTCAGCTCCAAAAATCGCTAGGCGATAGCCGCTCCTATCAATCTGGAACGCCGAGAAACAGAACTACCTGCTTCAGGTAGTGCATTGATAATGCATCTGTCTTGTAACACTTTTACAAACCAAAACACAGCGTCAGTAACTTCCCGCTTGCCATCGTCTTTGACTGGCTCCCAACTATATATTACAGCGCTAGTCGAAGGGTGTACATCCTCTATTATTCAGATTATGCACCTGAAAGATATATCACAACAAACAATAACTAGTTACTACGGCATAAACAGACGAGCTAATTACTACAAACTGTATACAGTACTCGTCATATATTACTTACGGGAGAACACTGTATTCATTCACAAAACGTATTTCATTCGGCGCATTAACGATGGAAAAATCACTACATGTATGCGCGAGGTTCGCGGCAGCCTAATGACGGAAAACTACTCTTCCCGATTGACTTCTACAAGGCTCGTGCTGGACGCCTTCACTCTTCAAGGTTCACAATTATGAATATGATGAAGAGGCAACCGGAACAACATAACTCTCCCCGCCAGCATTCTGTCCCGTGCCTCGCTGTAAACAAGCGTCGCACGGTTGGCTATCTGTGATCCCTCGTGAGGAATACGCAGCACTCTTACTTGGAGTTGTTTTCATGTGACAAGGCTTAAAAGTTTAATACTGTACTAACTCACGGCGTTTGGGAAATTAGTTTGCCTACATTATTATTATCATTCCTTATTGATTTACTTACTTTATTAACCCTCCTATCCCTATCAATTGAGATATGGAAAAATACAAACGAAAATAAAACATCCACTACGTTTCTTCGAGATTCGAACCCGGGTTTTCAGATTCACAGACACTTAGCTTCGCCATTGCGCTATCGGCGCTGTCGGCGAAAAGCGTTTGCCATGTGGGTACAGAAGCGGCAGTTGTAAAAGTTTCTTTCCTCGATTTCTGGGAAAGTTTGCGTTTGCGGACCCCATACTTGAAGGCGAAAAATGCTCTATTTACAATTATCTATGGATCCTTCCAATTTTGAGTCGATTGCTCGTCATAACCTTAAGGGGTGATTTCCTGAAAATTGATGGGGTGTTCACCCAAAATATCTTAGAGCGTTTTAGGTTGTACACAAGCGACCTACCAAATTTGAACCGAATCCGTTGGCCGTGTCTGAGGCCTTCCCCTTGTAAGATGGATAGAGCGTCTGCCATGTTAGCAGGAGAACCTGGGTTCGAGTCCCGGTCGGGGCACACATTTTCAACTGTCCCCGTTGATGTATATCAACGCCTGTCGACAGCTTAGGGTCTTGATTTAATGATCATTTCAATGTAACAGAGCTGCATGGTCACCGATCGTATCTGTTCTTTCTGACATGTCCGAAAGAACAGATACCATCTTCATATACACTCCTGGAAATGGAAAAAAGAACACATTGACACCGGTGTGTCAGACCCACCATACTTGCTCCGGACACTGCGAGAGGGCTGTACAAGCAATGATCACATGCACGGCACAGCGGACACACCAGGAACCGCGGTGTTGGCCGTCGAATGGCGCTAGCTGCGCAGCATTTGTGCACCGCCGCCGTCAGTGTCAGCCAGTTTGCCGTGGCATACGGAGCTCCATCGCAGTCTTTAACACTGGTAGCATGCCGCGACAGCGTGGACGTGAACCGTATGTGCAGTTGACGGACTTTGAGCGAGGGCGTATAGTGGGCATGCGGGAGGCCGGGTGGACGTACCGCCGAATTGCTCAACACGTGGGGCGTGAGGTCTCCACAGTACATCGATGTTGTCGCCAGTGGTCGGCGGAAGGTGCACGTGCCCGTCGACCTGGGACCGGACCGCAGCGACGCACGGATGCACGCCAAGACCGTACGATCCTACGCAGTGCCGTAGGGGACCGCACCGCCACTTCCCAGCAAATTAGGGACACTGTTGCTCCTGGGGTATGAGCGAGGACCATTCGCAACCGTCTCCATGAAGCTGGGCTACGGTCCCGCACACCGTTAGGCCGTCTTCCGCTCACGCCCCAACATCGTGCAGCCCTCCTCCAGTGGTGTCGCGACAGGCGTGAATGGAGGGACGAATGGAGACGTGTCGTCTTCAGCGATGAGAGTCGCTTCTGCCTTGGTGCCAATGATGGTCGTATGCGTGTTTGGCGCCGTGCAGGTGAGCGCCACAATCAGGACTGCATACGACCGAGGCACACAGGGCCAACACCCGGCATCATGGTGTGGGGAGCGATCTCCTACACTGGCCGTACACCACTGGTGATCGTCGAGGGGACACTGAATAGTGCACGGTACATCCAAACCGTCATCGAACCCATCGTTCTACCATTCCTAGGCCGCAAGGGAACTTGCTGTTCCAACAGGACAATGCACGTCCGCATGTATCCCGTGCCACCCAACGTGCTCTAGAAGGTGTAAGTCAACTACCCTGGCCAGCAAGATCTCCGGATCTGTCCCCCATTGAGCATGTTTGGGACTGGATGAAACGTCGTCTCACGCGGTCTGCACGTCCAGCACGAACTCTGGTCCAACTGAGGCGCCAGGTGGAAATGGCATGGCAAGCCGTTCCACAGGACTACATTCAGCATCTCTACGATCGTCTCCATGGGAGAATAGCAGGCTGCATTGCTGCGAAAGATGGATATACACTGTACTAGTGCCGACATTGTGCATGCTCTGTTGCCTGTGTCTATGTGCCTGTGGTTCTGTCAGTGTGATCATGTGATGTATCTGACCCCAGGAATGTGTCAATAAAGTTTCCCCTTCCTGGGACAATGAATTCACGGTGTCCTTATTTCAATTTCCAGGAGTGTAGTTAAGGCTAACCGACCATTGAACTTCTTTTCTTCTGTGCTGGATGCACACGATTTGCCCAAACTCTTACGAGGCTCGGTAAGATTGTCTGTCGCGAGTAATGAGTGTAATGGGCAGGGGCACTACGAACCTAGTGTGTGGACGTTAAGTTGTTAATGTGTGTCTCACAGGGAGCGTCAAGGGATAAATCCGTGCAGTCGCACAATCCTCTGTGCCGTCGGTGGCTCAGATGTATAGAGCGTCTTCCATGTAAGCAGGAGATCCCGTGGTCGAGTCCTGGTCGGGGCAAACATTTTCAACTCTCCTCATTGATGTATAGCAGCGCCTGTCGACAGCTTAGGGTCTTAATTTAATTATCATTTCATTCTAACAGTCCTGCATGGACACCGATGGTATTTCTTCTTTCGGACATGTCCGAAAAACAGATACCATCTTCATATTGGTAGCAAACTGTTACTTCCACTGTAGTCGCTCTAGTAAACAGCATTCCACACGAGAAAGTCAGTTGCGTGTTTACCTGGAGCTACTCGTACTTTTGGTAGGTGGGCTATGCACGGCTCTATTTAAGAAAGAATAGCTCGACGTAGTCATATGGTCGTGCCGCAAACGTCTGCTTTCACACCCCGCAGCTAACTCGCTGCAAATAATGATCTGTAGCTGTGATCCTGCAGTCAAATAGTCTCTGTATTTGCTACAACTGTGAATTAATAATAAATGCAGAAATACAAAATAAAAGTTAAATGAATATCTTAATTACAAGGGTTCCATTTATCGTCTATAATTCATTTAGACAAGAGAGAAATACGTTTAATAATGTTTATTCAACAAAGGACACCTCAAATAAATTGAAAGGGGTCCTTCGATATTCAGCTGAAGTACAGACAGAAATGCGCTATCAAACGCAGTAAGTTGAGAGCGTTACAAGAATGGTAGCAAAATCCCCAAACGAGTTAGTCATCAAATATACGAGAAAACTAGGTCCATTTAGTGATCACAATGCATGAGAAAGGTACCAGCGCCGGCCGAAGTGGCCGTGCGGTTAAAGGCGCTGCAGTCTGGAACCGCAAGACCGCTACGGTCGCAGGTTCGAATCCTGCCTCGGGCATGGATGTTTGTGATGTCCTTAGGTTAGTTAGGTTTAACTAGTTCTAAGTTCTAGGGGACTAATGACCTCAGCAGTTGAGTCCCATAGTGCTCAGAGCCATTTGAACCATTTGAAGCCAAAGGTACCAGCTCGAAATAGTTCAGAGTTTAACGTGATCTTACACAAATTAACAAACGTGATACAAAGAATAACAACTCATACTCGGTCTATTCACAATTCCGTAAATCAAGCAGCAATAGTTAGAGACCTACACTGGAGTATATTCAGACATCTCGAAATATGAAGTCGCTTCAGATGTGGAAGTATGTACTTGCCGTTCGCCGCCAGAGTCAAACATCTCCACAATCGATTACAACTCGTTACCACAGACAGGTCTGCCTCCTTCCAGAATTCTTACGTAAGTCCAGAATCGCTCCCTTGAGTTCTTCCGTCGGTAAGCCCCAGTCTCCACTTGACTCCCTTAGTGTTCCGCTACTATCTGCTTTTCCATTGGCTGAAGGCCATCCCGACCAAAAATACATAGGTCTTAAACTCTACTGATAAGATCTCATAAAAGTTGACCACGTACAAGGCTAAACCATCATATTACGACAATATTTAAATAAAGGAATATCATAAACATTCGGTTACACTCAGATCGTTTACAATAAATAGAAGTATTAGTTCTTTCATAATTAAATTAGCCAGTATTCTTGCACGAGTGTGCAAGAAAATGACAACAGACGGTCCTAAAGTATTGTTTAAACAGGTATTTATGCCTTCTTGATGGAAGCGTCTTTTGGCTCTCTTTTCAATCATGGTTCGTCAACACATGCTATTTACCACTTATAAAGAACCACTTTTCTAATAGCACTTGCAATCAACATTTAAATAAAGTTACTGGCAAAGTAGTGAAATGTCAATTAAATAACTACAGAAGTATGATAAAATATGAGACACTGATGCTGTATTCATTTCCTATAGAATGTGGGAAATACGTTGTTCTGACGAACATTTGCGAAATAAAAATCAGTACATAAAATAGATACAGATAAGTGGCTTTAAGTTAAAAAAAAGTTCTGATGTGTGTGTAATCTTATGGGACCTAACTGCTAAGGTCATCAGTCCCTAAGCTTACACACTACTTAACCTAAATTATCCTAAGAACAAACACACACACTCATGCCTGAGGGAGGACTTGAACCTCCCCTGGGACCAGCCGCACAGTCCATGACTGCAGCGCCTGAGACCGTTCGGCTAACCCCGCGCGGCTGGCTTTAAGTGATGATAGCTATAGTGCAATGCTATCATCTGAAATACCGTTTGTTAAAATTACGTGAAGCGATTGAAGTTGTTAATTCAGAGGTTCAATGTGTAAATGTTTATTCATTGTGAAGTATTAGCTTTTACAGTTATATAGATACTGAAATGTTGTTGTGTCAGCCGGCCGCGGTGGTCTCGCGGTTCTAGGCGCGCAGTCCGGAACCGTGGGTCTGCTACGGTCGCAGGTTCGAATCCTGCCTCGGGCATGGATGTGTGTGATGTCCTTAGATTAGTTAGGCTTAAGTAGTTCTAAGTTCTAGGGGACTGATAACCACAGCAGTTGAGTCCCATAGTGCTCAGAGCCATTTGAACCATTTTTTGTTGTTGTGTCACTCGAAGCGCCTCATTTTTCTCAGATCGTAAATGTAGTCAGATTCACGTGACTATTTGATGTGAGTTATTATCGTACCTCAAAGAGCTATGACCTGGTCATTTTTAAGACTCTGCCATTTCCTGGATCACCGGCCGGGGGGGGGGGGGGGCGAGCGGTTCTAGGACATGGATGTGTGTGACGTCCTTAGGTTAGTTAGGTTTAAGTAGTTCTAAGATCTAGGGGACTGGTGACCTCAGAAGTTACGTACCATAGTGCTCAGAGCCATTTGAACCATTTCCTGGATCGTATTCTGCGCAAAAACAATGCATTAGCCTTCAAAATTCACAGCTCTGTGATTTACCTGTTCTGGGCTCACTGTGTCTGCTGCTGGAGTGTTCGCATCGGTCACGTATCCGGATGCCAGAACTGTCACGGCGCACCTTAAACCCTTGGCCCACTAGTGTTCAGCCGTACAACAAATCCATCTTACGTAGCAATTCTGGACAGCCGACTAGCTCACCTAAATATGTGCAAAGTTACACGTTGTAAGTTTTAGAGATGATTCAGTTGTTGAAGTAATATGCAAAGAAAGCTGCAGAAATACGCTGTCAGGTCTTGATAAAATTTTAAAGTGGTGCAAATATTGCCAATTTGTTTTGAATATTCAGAAGTGTAAAATTATGCAGTTCACATAATGCACAAAAGTAGTATTTGAAGTCTACGACATCAGTGCGTCACATCTTAGATCTGTCAACTCATACAAATCCAACGATTTGTTATGGATATAAGACTGAACGATTCAGAATGGAGCAAGCTGCAGGATAATGAGAAAATCGACTCACTCTGCAAATGAGTCTGCTTACAAAGCATTTATTTTTCGCGTCTGAGAATATTCCTCAAGCGTGTAGACCTCATTTCATACACACGGTCCAATCACATTAATGTGAACGCCGTCAATGATCGTTGTCAACGTCCAATGACCATTCAAAGATGGCAGGTGTGAGCACTGTCAGTGGAGGATATATAAAGCGTGTTTGGGGGAGGGGGTGGGGGTGGGGGGTGCATAAAACAGTGGAGCCATAGTCGCATTGTGGAAACGGAGCGATTTATCTTACGTCCAAAAGGGCATAATTACTGGCATCTGGGTCGAGGGTGAAAGCATTTCCGAAGTGGCTATGTTTGTAAACTGTTCGCGTGCTGAGTGGAGACAGGTGTCCTTTCACGTTTTATGCTCCATCGGAATAAAGGCAAATACCTGGCAACAACATTCGGCAGGATCCAGGTCGGAGGAGAGAACATTATGGTCTGGGGAATCTTTCCGCAGAATTTCTTGAATATTGTTAACCTGGAAGTATGCATTTATCGCTGGCGATCGTGTCCACCCTTACAAGTATCTAGTCTGTTTTCCCTCGGCGCGATAGCGTCTATCAGGAACACAGTGCAACGTGTCTCGCAGCTCGCATTGTATCAACGTGGTGCGAAGAGCGTCACGATGGGTTTACTGCACTCCCCTGGCCAACAAACTCCCCGGCTTTAAACCCAATCGAGTTTCTGTAGGAGCACCTCGCAAGGGCTGTTCATGCCTCAGCCGAGAAACCTAGCGCAGCTGGTGATGGCACTGTAGCCAGCATGGCTCCACATTCTTTTCGCTACCTTCCAGAATCATTGTGACTGACTTCCTGCACGTCTCGCACCTATACGCGGTGTGAAAGGTAGTCGTTCAGGCTTCCGATAGGTGGTCACATTAATGTACCCGGACAGCGTAAAATTAACTGGGGATACCGAACTAGACAAGGATGGACGGCACGGGAGAGCCTCACGGAAACGTTGAAAAACCATGAAACCCGCTTGATGACCAACGCTAGTTATCGCACAGAGACATGCTTAAAAAGTTCTCAGAGCCATTTCCATGTGAAGAGTCGAGAGGTGTTTCCCAGCTACCTACGTATAGCTACCGTAGGGATCGTGAAGTCAATAAAAGATCAAGGACAGGACGCGCAGTGGTATTTAATCATTCATTATTCCTGTGCCCCATGCGCGATTTGAACGGTAAGAAATATAATATTTGGTGACATGAGAAATTCTCTCTAAGATACGCTTCATAGTAGCTTGCAGAGGTGTGTGTGGATATTGATGTAGAACAATATTTTAGCAGCAATTGAAATAAAGCACTATTTTAACGAATTAGCCGGGTTTCGACACTGCTAGAAGTGTCTTCTTCAGAAATCAAAGAATGGTTTATAAAATAGTCACAGAATTATGACTAAAAACGTATGATACAGAGTATAAGTACAGAATCATCGTGAAAGACTGGCAGTGCTTATATGTCATCGATAAAATAATAAATGTGCCAGGAGGGCATTAGTCACAAAGATATTTAAGATAAAAAATTGTGAAGGCGAGCCAGTAAAGACTGCTCGTTATTTACGCGTTTACAGTCTGCAAACGGACTGAGGTGCCCGCGTTAACAAATGGGGCCAGGTGAACATGGCTATATAGTAGCCATAGATACAACCCTCCAAAATTCGTCTTTTGCCGACCATCTTCTAATTACAGGTCATTCACCTAAAGCCATCTGCGATAGCAACATTTTGCACACCGAAAAGAAAGGGTGTAGACTAGATTCTCTAGAAGAATTGGAGATTTTCAAATATCTTGCTCGAAAGCATAGCGTCATACTTAACGAACAGCTACAGCTACGTAACAAACATTTTTTCAACGGTATAAAGCCGTTACTCGATATCTGACTTCAGCTCTCCTTGTGCAGATCGCCGAAATGTTCTATTCCTTCTAAGGTAGTCCTATGTTTTCTATTTATCAAATGTTTCTTGGCTGTATTTCACGTCAATATTACTATCTACAAGTTGTCATTCAGTTCTATTTACATTTTCATAATGATGTTTTCATGTTTTATCTTACCGTTATAAGATTCGATGTAGACAAAATGTTACGTTGTACGCTACTATCAAACAAACATTGCTTTCCATTATGTACCAAATACTGTTCATTTATAATCATTTGTGCCTATATTCCAATGTGAAGTAGCCTAATTGTATCTATGGCTACTAGATGGCGCGCTCGTTGCAGTGCCATGTTCACTTGGCAGCATTTGTTAACGCTCGCACCTCAGTCCGTTTGCAACCTGTAACCGCGTAAATAACGAGCAGTCTTTAGTGGCTCGCCATCACAATTTTTTACCTTAAATATCTTTGTGAATAATGCCCTTTTGGCATATTTATTATTTTATAAATGACATATAAGCACTGTCAGTCTTTCACGATGATTCTGTACTTACACTCTGTGTCATACGTTTTTAGTCACAATTCTGTGACCATCTTATAGACCATTCTTTGATTTAAATTCTGTGGAAGACACTCCTAGCAGTGTTGAAACCCGGTTAATTCGTTAAAAATAGTGACCGAGGGCTGTTTTCTTTCTATTGTGACTATTCACGGTCTCTGAACGTGCAGCCATGTACAAAATTTTAGCAGCACATCTTCGTTGGAAAAAGCACTAGTTTGTAGCATCCGGAATGGGATGAAAATGAGACTTGGTCCTCTTTCAGCTGGAGGCCAAATTTTCTCCCGTCCACAATACGGCCGGGACCACGAGCCCATGACCACACGCAACGAGACGCGATGCGAGCCGGTTTAATATCACTGGCGAAGCTGCTAATGAGGCAACTTCGCTAATAGCCGACTGGCGCGCCTGGGTGGCTGGCAAACACGGCGCCGGGAGGGTAGTTTTACTGGCGGCGGCGGCGGCGGCGGTGGTGGTGGTGCGCTTAGCTCGGCAGATGTTTTGTTTACCGACGGTAACGAGGCCCTCCGTCAGCGCTGCTCCCCACCCCTTGTCATGGTGGGCTAGTCGATAATAGCGCCGTTCGCCACGCAGCACAGCCGTACACAAAGATGACGGAAAAATCGCGTTGTCTCGGTTCACCTGTTCCATTGGTTTCTGGGGTAAGGGGCCGCTGGAGATTTCCGCTTCTGCACATACAAAATCGCCATTGGTGTATGACCCCTGTGGTATGTAGTAGTTCATTACGCAGGGCGATTATGAACGGTGAGCAACATACTTCTGATGCTGCCGAGAAGCGTTAGTGCGGGCACATAAAATTCTCTTCATGGAGGAAATTATCATACCCCCAAGGGGAAGAGCGATCCCGATATAATGTTCCTTGCCTGCCGAGGTGGCCGAGCGGTTCTAGGCGCTACAGTCTGGAACCACGCGACCACTACGGTCGCAGGTTCGAATCCTGCCTCGGACATGGATGTGTGTGATGTCCTTGGGTTAGTTAGGTTTAAGTAGTTCTAAGTTCTAGGGAACTGATCACCTCAGAAGTTAAGTCCAATAGTGCTCAGAGCCATTTGAACCATTTGAGCCATAATGTTCTTTCCGACCATGTTATTCACTATCTTCCTGGATTACTCAATAGTCTCGCACAGTTAAGAGGACATATGGCACTGTTGACGTGATCCGCAACTAATCATCGATCTCCTGGAACAGAGTGGGTTAGCTTCCAGCACCTCCTTCTCTCTTTCTCTCTCTCTCTCTCTCTCTCTCTCTCTCTCTCACTCCCCTTTTGCCTTGAGCGATATAGCAAAGTGTTTACCAAACTGGAACCGTATTCGGGAGTAGACACCCAAGGCGGTTCAAATGCGCGTACGGCCACCTAGATTTAAGTTTTCTCTCAACTGTTTAAAGCATATCCCAAGATGGGTTCTTTGAGATGGCATGGATGAGTTAGACGTCATGAAAAATGTGTCCGCTATGCAACTTACAAGGGAACCTCCCCATCGCACCCCCCTCAGATTTAGTTATAAGTTGGCACAGTGGATAGGCCTTGAAAAACTGAACACAGATCAATCGAGAAAACAGGAAGAAGTTTTGTGGAACTATGAAAAAAATTAGTAAAACATACAAACTGAGTAGTCCATGCGAACATAGGCAACATCAAGGACACTGGGAGTCAACGAGCGCCGTGGTCCCATGGTTAGCTAGAGCAGCTACGGAACAAGAGGTCCTAGGTTCAAGTCTTCCCTCAAGTGAAAAGTTTAATTTTTTATTTTCCGTTTATGTGACAAACTCTTATGTTTTCATCACTTTTTTGGGAGCGATTATCACATCCACAAGAAAACCTAAATCGGGCAAGATAGAAGAATCTTACTAACCATTCACTAAGTGCAAGTTAGGTGGGTCGGCAACATATTCCTGTCACGTGACGCACATGCCGTCACCAGTGTCCTATAGAATATATCGGACGTGTTTTTCCGTGGAGGAATCGGTTGACCTATGACCTTGCGATCAAATGTTTTCGGTTCCCCTTTCGTCTACTTATCGCACGGTTTTGCGGTGCGGTCGCAAAACACAGTCACTAAACTTATTGCAGTGAACAGAGACGTCAATGAACGAACGGACAGATCATAACTTTGCGAAAATAAAGAAAGTAAAATTTTCAGTCAAGGGAAGACTTGAAACAAGGACTCACGCTAACCACGGGACCACGGCGCTTCTGAGCTCAAAGTCTACTTGATGTAACCTATCTTGCGCATGGACTACTCAGTTTGTATATTTTACTAATTTTTTTCACGGTTCCACACAACTTCTTCCTGTTTTCTCGATTGATCTATGTTCAGTTTTTCAAGGCCTATCCACTGTGCCAACTTATAACTAAATCCGAGGGGGGGTGCGATGGGGAGGTTCCCTTGTTAGTGCATAAGAGTGGATTTTGTTGACCATTATGCGGCTGGAAACTTGTGATGTAGTAGCGAGGCCAAGTAGGTAAACAAAAGCTGAGCAGCCTTCCCAGTAGACGTAGAGGAATTACGGGCAAAGTTTAAGCAGATTCTAAATAGTGGTCTGAAGAGTTACGTGCCTACTAAGTGGATTAAAGGTGGAAAAGACCCAGCATGGTCTAACAACGAAATCCGGAAAATGCTCAAGAAGCAGATGCTATTGCACTCTCGGTTCAAAGAGAACGACAAATGACGACAAGCAAAGGTTAGTAGAGATTCGTGAGATTCGTGCACCTGTGAAAAGATCTATGCGCAAAGCGTGTAACAACTACCACCATCATACCCTAGCAAAAGATCTGGCAGAGAACCCGAAAGAACTCTGGTCCTGTGTACAATCGCTAAGCTGGTCAAAGGCCATTGTTGACTAGTCTGATGGGGCAGTTGACGATAGCAACGCCAAAGCCGAAGTATTAAGTTACACGTTCAAGAAATCGTTCACGCAGGAGAATCGTAGAAACATACCGTTATTTGAACATCGAACAGACTCCCGTGTGGACGACGCCGTAATAGGCACCCCTGACGTAGATAAACAACTGAAAGATTTGAAAGCAC
The DNA here is from genome assembly GCF_023898315.1 of Schistocerca nitens. Taxonomy (NCBI): domain Eukaryota; kingdom Metazoa; phylum Arthropoda; class Insecta; order Orthoptera; family Acrididae; genus Schistocerca; species Schistocerca nitens. Next base: position 257,921,970 of record NC_064618.1, read on the forward strand.
ATCGCCATGTCCACATGGAATCCAAATTCGGTTTTACAAAGAGTACCCTGCGGCATTGGCCCCTGGCTCGCATTTATCGCGAATCTCTCGCCCAGAGAAAAGTCCCAAGCGACTGGAAAAAAGAGAATGTGACTCCAGTGTATAAGAGGATTAAAAGAAAAATTACACATCAATATTCCTAACTTCGGTTTGCTGCAGCATCAGTGAACATATTCTCTGTTTGAATATAATAAATTTTCTTGAGACAGAGCATGGTTTAAGAAAGCATCGCTCGTGCGAAACTCAGCTGGCGCTTTTCTCATATCATATACCGCGGACTTTGGATGAAGGGCAACAGGCAGATTCAATACTTCTAGATTTCCGGAAAGCATTTGACATGGTGCCCCACTGCAGGCTGTTAACGAAGTTACGAGTATACAGAATAGGTTCACAGGTATATGAGTGGCTCTAAGAATTTTTAAGTTGTATAACGCAGTATGTTGTCCTCGACGGTGAGTGTTCATCAGAGATGAGGGAGGTATGATAGGACCATTATCGTTGTCTATATGCCTGATTGATTTGGTAGATAGGGTGGGTAGCAACCTGCTGTTGTTTGCTGACGCTGTCGAAGTTGAGTGTATAGGAGGATACAAGATGATTTAGATATAATTTCTACTTGGTATGATGAATGGCAGCTAGTTCTATATATAGAAAAATTTAAGTCAATGCGGACGAGTAGGAAAAAGAAACCTGTAATGTTCGGATACATTATTACTAGTTCCTGCTTGACACAGTCAAATCGTTTAAATATCTGGGCGTAACGTTTCAAAGCGATATGAAATGGAACAAGCATGTGAGAAGTTTTGTAGGCAAGGCGAACGGTCGACTTCGGTTTACTGGCAGAATTTCAGGAAAGAGTGGTACACTTGCAAAGGAGACCGCACAGAGGACGCTGGTGCGACCCATTCTTCAACACTGCTCGAGTGTTTGGATCAGTAGCAGGTCGGATTGAAGGAGGATATCGAAACAATTCTGAGGCCGGCTGCTAGATTTGTTACCAGAATATTCGAACAATACGTGTTACGGAGATGCTTCGGGAGCTCAAATGGGAATCCCTGGAGGAAAGGCGACACTCTTTTCGAGGGACGCTATTGAAAATGGTTCAGATGGCTCTGAGCACTAAATAAGGTACGATAAATTAGGGCTCATACGCAGGAATGTAGACAGTCGTTTTTCCATCACTCTGTCTGCGAGAGACCTGAAAAGGAAATGACTAGTAGTGGTACAGGGTACTCTCCGCCGCGCGCCATACCATGGCTTGCAGAGTATCTATGTAGATGTAGATGTTGATCCGTGGAAGGTGGTAGGCAAGGTGTTGTGAATGCCACAATGCGCTCGCCGCTTGGAAGTCCCATGGCGGATGGGGTAAACTGTGCTGCAGCAGTCTTATGGATATTATGCAATAATAGATTCTGAATATACTGAAACTAAAGTTTCAAGTATTCACTAAAAATACTAAAACCATATGTAGAAATGCTACAGAAAATTTAATGACAGTGTTGAGACCGCAATGAAAGTAAAATATGAATGAAGTTACCAACAATTAAATCAATAACAAAAGCTACGTACACGTTACGTGTGTGAATGAGACATAGCTCGATATGTCGTAATCACATTTATCTTACTGTTGAACAAATACCTAAATTGTTATAATTATTGGATATAGGTTCCGCCTTTCATAGGAAACACTGTTTTTTCTTGTTATCCAAACATGTCGACACCTCTGTACCATCATCAGTGGGTTAGTTTTATTGAAAAACTATAAAAAGTTAACATATTTTTGGTTGTACCTGATATAACAAAATGAGGCCGAAAGACAGTTTTTATTTGTTTTTGTTCATAACTGGATTTTACATCATATGGATTTGCAGAACCATCTGTATGGTGTCTTTCACTGACAGCTACAAGCTAAACGACGTAAATGTGAATGTGAGGACAAGCTATTAGTGCAGGACAGGATACAGATGACTCTGCAATACCATATCATGTAAAACCAAGATAAGAACCAAAACGAACAAAACTATCTTTAGGTCTCATTTTGTTAGGTCGGTTACGACCTAAAATATGTTCAGGTTTTACAGTTTGTCAGTAAATAAAATCCACTCAGGATGGGACAGACAGGCCGAAACATGTTGTGCAACAATAATAAACGGTGTTTTGCATAAAAGATGGAAACTGTGTCCAATAATTTCAATTGCAAACACACAAAAAATACAAGTATGGCAAATAGAAAAGATGAATAGACTGCCATAAATAAAGTACTTAGTATCTCAGAAAATACTGCCAAAACAAAAAGTTCTCGAGAGTTACGCTAGATATCAGCGTGAACATGAATGATTTGTCCTGTTATTATGATTTTGTTTATTTTTAATTAATGATAAATTATTGTTTTTATGTTTGTAAGATAACTATTTGAGTAAATTAGTACTGTAGTGGCAAGTTCAATAACGACATCAACATGTCTAGTTAATGCCACACCGTTTATGATCTATAAAGTTTAAATAGCAGTCGATCATTGTTCAGTTTTTAGCATTTGACAATCTAATATAATACTGCATATTATCTAAAATTATTTGCAATACGTGTTTGAAATAAGCAAAGGGTGGAACACGTACAATCGTAAGAATGGTGGTCTAGTTGTTAAGTTGCTCAATTGAATCTAGTGGCTGATCAAATGACCAGATTTTCAGATAGGCAGGCAGAGCGTGGTTCATAGTCTTTTGATATTCACGTCTCGGTGGTAAGGTTGTTTCGAACAGTTTGCATGGCCGGTGAAGTGCATGAGCTTGAGTGTTTAGTTAATTCGACGTGCGTCTATTCTAGACTTCGAAATATTTCGAACAGCTCGGAACATAGAAATATTTTGATCTGTGAGTGCTACAATAGCTATCAGTGGCTTGGCTTTTGCCTTGGTAAATTCTTATTGAACGTGAGGAGTTTAATTCAGTTTGGGTGATTTGGTGTGCTGCACAACACATTGGTTTAATTCGTTATTCCCTATGTAAGCCCTGCATGCTTTTATAAGTCAATCATTTGATTCCCTACTCCTTTATTGTGTTTATCAGCCTGTTTGAGGCCGCCATTCGAAACAGCTTTCTGACTGATTTGAATAAATTTATAGTGAAGTTTAATCCTGAAGTTAGGTTACATCGTTAACCTGAGGGATGATTAGTGAATTAATTCATAAAACGAAGGAGATACTAAAGTATGTTGTTACATATAATTTTCGTGACTGTTTATGCAACGTTAATATGCTTCATCATAAACTGATGCTTAAAACAACAATGTATGACCGTATCCCTTTGTTCAGATGAGTCACATACAAATGAAGAATGGATATGGAAGACTTCTGTAATTTTTGCACAAAACGCGTTTTCAGTGCCATTGTGTTCTCGGTATTCTATCGCATGTCCCTAGACTTGATCCAGCTGTCAAACCATGGAGAAAATCTTTCACACATGTGTTAGAGGAGCGTATGGTATTTGTGCCACGTTGTGCTTCCCTCTGCAGTGCCAAAATTTAAAAGATTTGGGAGTTGGTTTTGTTGACTACACCGTTCTACTAGTTAAAAACCTAATGTTGTATTTCTGTACTTGTATTATCACAAATAACATGTAGTGACTCATTGCTAATGGCACCTCGAACAAAAACTTTCTTCTTGCCTTTTTGTCGAAAACACAATTTTCCGATACCGTGACTGTGTGCAAAATATACACTATTTCTTACAAAGGAGGAAACAGCAATCAGCCACTGTTAACATGGCAATTTAATTCCGCAAAGAGTTACGTACCCGATTTCCAACCAACATGTTAATCTTCAGACAGCTGTTAATGTTTGTATTACATTCGTTGTTGGCTATCGGTTGGTTTTTCCGACACTAATGGAACAGCGATCAACGTAATATAAACATGGACAAGCGTCTGAAGTTGATCCTATGTATTCGGAACCAGTAACGGCTCTGTTGTCTAAATAAACTGCATTATTAACAGTGGCTGGTTGCTGTTTTCTTTTCTTTTCTTTTTTTTTTTTTTTTTCAAGAAGCAGCTTGTAAAAACTTTCTTGCCAGCACTTCCAATCAGTCTCTTTCGTGGTATGACATTTAGAACGTTCGTAATCAAGTATTTATTTTATAATTTGTCTCATTATTTCTTGCGGTGATGCGGTGAGCAGCAACTCCTTCTCTCGGTTTTGGATACAAATCAATTACGTAAAAACGACAAATGTTAGATTTTGTACTTAGAACTTTTTGCATTTACACTCTTCACATCGCCTCTAGGGCTTGAGGTATGATTCTGTAGGTTGTAACGTCATGTGAAAGGATAAATGAACAAAGTGAGAATCATTTTAGCAAACATTTTTAGTCGAATACGTTTGTCTTCCACTCATCTGTGAGCGACTATATTCCAGTGTGAGAGGTACCATGTTTGCCGTAATGATGGCAGGTGGCTTACAGACAGAGTAGATTCTACCCCTCCTATTTCGTCTCACCAGTTCCTTTTCTTTTCTGCGCTGCCTCTTGTGAATACCTGTTTGCTTACAACTTTCTTGCAAAAGAAGTGCTACGCGTTGGACTATTAAGCTCCGGAATGCACTGTCGAAGACCGTGTGGTGTCACCGCCAGACACCACACTTGCTAGGTGGTAGCTTTAAATCGGCCGCGGTCCATTAGTACATGTCGGACTCGCGTGTCGCCACTGTCAGGATCGCAGATCGAGCGCCACCACACGGCAGGTCTCGAGAGACGTACTAGCACTCGCCCCAGTTGTACGACGACGTTGCTAGCGACTACACTGACGAAGCCTTTCTCTCATTTGCCGAGAGACAGTTAGAATAGCCTTCAGCTAAGTTAATGGCTACGACCTAGCAAGGCGCCATTTGTACCATTGCATGTATCTCAAGATAGTCTCACTTGTATCATCAAGAATGCTGTATACCAAAGGACGATATAAAAGTTAAGTGTTCTAGTAGCTACGTTCTTTTCTTTATCACATTCATCACGTATCCTGTTCCAGACTTCGCGCCAGTCGGCGTGTGTGTACGTGTGCCCTTTCGGCTACCCGTCTCTGTGGACTGGCTGCCTTATCAGTCCACTACAGACCGAGCTCTCACAGTTGTTAACATTAATGTGATATATATTCGTATTAGCCATACTTACATCCTTTATTCGTTTCCTCTGATCTGCCACAAGACGTTTGTTCGCTATTAAACCAGAGGAAAGCATTTGTGTGAGAAAGCGATTATTGGGCACGTACGAACAGAGATTCATTATTTCTTCATTCTCCAGACAAATGTAAGGTATGACACGCGAAATGTTTTCCACTTCGATGCTTCAATTTTGGGGGCGTGTACTTGCCCTCTGGTGGTTAGGCAGCAACAAATTGATCACAATTGACTATTTACTTCACTGAATTTCATTAGTTACCAGCCCCAGTGAAACTACTCGATTTCCTTCGCCATCCATCTCTTATCCGACCTCGTGCTACGTGCCTAATGTGTAGTCGAACATTCAGGATCAAAATTACACAATTCCTAAACTTATTATTTTTTGATAAGGAACTAATAAGCGTATATATTTGTGACTATTTAGACTTTCGCGGCGTATTATACAGGGTGATTCAAAAAGAATACCACAACTTTAAAAATGTGTATTTAATGAAAGAAACATAATATAACCTTCTGTTATACATCATTACAAAGAGTATTTAAAAAGGTTTTTTTTCACTCAAAAACAAGTTCAGAGATGTTCAATATGGCCCCCTCCAGACACACGAGCAATATCAACCCGATACTCCAACTCGTTCCACACTCTCTGTAGCATATCAGGCGTAACAGTTTGGATAGCTGCTGTTACTTCTCGTTTCAAATCATCAATGGTGGCTGGGAGAGGTGGCCGAAACACCATATCCTTAACATACCCCCATAAGAAAAAATCGCAGGGGGTAAGATCAGGGCTTCTTGGAGGCCAGTGATGAAGTGCTCTGTCACGGGCTGCCTGGCGGCCGATCCATCGCCTCGGGTAGTTGACGTTCAGGTTTCATAACTAACCTTTTTCGTAGGTTGATTGTGGAATTTGCAGCTCTCTGCTAGCTCTGCGAGTCGATTTTCCTGGGCTGCGAACAAATGCTTGCTGGATGCGTGCTACATTTTCATCACTCGTTCTCGGCCGTCCAGAAGAACTTTTCCCTTTGCACAAACACCCATTCTCTGTAAACTGTTTATACCAACGTTTAATACACCACCTATCAGGAGGTTTAACACCATACTTCGTTCGAAATGCACGCTGAACAACTGTCGTCGATTCACTTCTGCCGTACTCAATAACACAAAAAGCTTTCTGTTGAGCGGTCGCCATCTTAGCATCAACTGACGCTGACGCCTAGTCAACAGCGCCTCAAACGAACAAATGTACAACTAAATGAAACTTTATAGCTCCCTTAATTCGCCGACAGATAGTGCTTAGCTCTGCCTTTTGTCGTTGCAGAGTTTTAAATTCCTAAAGTTGTGGTATTCTTTTTGAATCACCCTGTATATCAAATTCGTGTCGGGTTTCCAGCCGGATCAAACTGTCATCTGAACACAATATTTAAGCGGTTCACGTGGCCGTCATCATCAAGTGAGAAAAGCTACGTTTTAAGGATATGGCCCTAAAAACATATTTTTTGAAGCTTCGTGTTTTCTGAGATATGTTGACGATATATTTCTTGTTTGGCCACATGGAATAGACTCTTTGCACCGGTTGTTGTACCATTTTAATTGTCTTTATCCGAACATAAAATTCACGATGGAAATTGAAAATGAGGGAAGGTTACCTTTCTTGGATGTACTAGTTTATAGAAAAGAAGACGGAATTCCTGGACACAGTGTTTACAGGAAACCGACTCATATCGACAGGTATTTACATGCTACCATTTGCCATCCACCTTTTCAACGTACAGGAGTCCTTCGGAGCTTGGTTAAACGAGCATATGCTGTCTCGGATGCTGAGAATTTACCACAGGAGCTGCAACATCTTAAGGACGTGTTCAATAATAACGGCTATACGGACCGACAAACTCGACGTGCTTTTGAGTTTTGACCTCTACCTGAACCTTCTGAAGAGACCTTTAGGTCTGGGGCTTTTCTTCCGTATGCTGGTAATATGTCCGCCAAGATAGGTAGACTTTTGAAGAAATATGAGATCAGATGTGTTTTTCGTCCGCCAGCTAAGATTCGAGCACTTCTTTGCTCTGTTAAAGATGGTTTAGGTTTGAGGAAGTCAGGCGTTTACAAAATACCGGGTGAGTGCGGGAAAATTACATTGGCCAAACTATTCGTACCGTGAAACTTCCTGGCAGATTAAAACTGTGTGCCGGACCGAGACTCGAACTCGGGACGTTTGCCTTTCGCGGGCAATTGCTCCACCAACTGAGCTACCCAAGCACGACTCACTCCCCGTCCTCACAGCTTTACTACTGCCAGTACCTCGTCTCCTACATTCCAAACTTTACAGAAGCTCTCCTGCGAACCTTGCAGAACTAGCACTCCAGAAAGAAAGGATATTCGCACCGTCAACGACAGGTGTATTGAACATCATCGCCATAAGCGATTATTACAACCAGATAAACCTGCAGGGGCTGAGCATTGTCTTACAGAGGGACACAGGATGCTATACAATGAGACGCAAATAGTTGCAAATGCTTCGCGGTACTGGGATTGTGCTTTAAAAGAATCTGTCGGAATCAGACTAGCAGATAATATCATTAATCGAGATAATGGATACCCGCTAAGTAAAACGTGGAATCCTGCTTTATTAGATATGAAGAAAAAACGTCATCTGAATCGGCCGGCTATGAATAATCATTTGTAACGATATATCGTTTTCAACAGTAGTCACCACCGGAGGCACTGCAACTCTGTTTGCACCAGGGGGCAGCAGGAACGATTGAGCGCGTGCGCACTGTATCTAGCAAATGCGCTGTTGTACTTCCGATGCATATAAAGGTGCAGTCATCTGCGATGTTTTCAGGGCAATATCCTCAAAGCGTAGGTTTTCTTACCTGACTATGGCGGCCAGGTGGACCGCTGAAATATTTTGTTCAGAAGACAGCTTGATCCAGTTGGAAACCCGACAAGGATTTGAAGCGTATATAGTTATTTAGTGTTTAGTAACGTAACAAACTTGCAACTTATATCAACAACTGAAGCTGTCAGTAAATATTCAAAGTAGTTGCCGGTCTTCATGTATTCATTCAGTTCACAAAACGTTTCCGATCTGTCTCTAACATAGCTGTCGCCTGTTGTACAAGGCAGCTACAACCATACGAAACAATTTCTTTCCAGTTTATAACGAGATTTCGTAAAGCAACTGCTTCACGTAACCACATAAGAATAAAATTCAGTTCAATGAGATTCGTCGATAGTGCTGGCCTTGGGACAGGATCACGGTCAGTTCGAAGACTTTTTCCGTACAAGCGATGTCATTTGCCGATTTAGCGCCCCCCTTCTCCGCTTCCCGCCGGCAAACAACAGTTAAATTTCATTCTTTTTCATTAATATTGCGAATGTGTCTACCGCTTCATCCCAGAGTACCACTTATAAGCGGCAGTATTTACTCTTTACAGCTCACTCAAGTGCCACGCAAGCCCGCCTGTGATGCTGCTTCTTCTTGTTAATGTTTTCACATTTTCTTACCTTCGCTGGTTATATGGAGGAACTTCTCATTTCTTATCAGTCCACCTAACTGTCAACTGCCTTCTATGGCGTCACATCTCAAATGCTGCGATTCTCTTCTTTTTAATTTCTCGCAGCCCATGATCCATTTCCTTACAGCACTGTGCTTCAGACGTATTCTCAGAAATTGCTTCCTCTAATTAATGCCGATGTTTGATACTGGTGACTTTATTAGCAAGAAATGCCCTCTTTGCATGCGCTAGTCGGCTTTTTATGTCATTCTTCCTCCGTTCGTCCATTTGTTACTTCGCTTGGAAGCTAGTAGAATTCCTTCACTTCATCTACAGGTGACTGTAATTAAACTTTAGGTACCTGAGCCGGTGCAGACGGAAAAAAATTTACCGTATAGGTACAAAACTTTATAGGAATGATGTTCAGACTTTGCACTGAAGGATTTGTTTTGTTAGTACTGTTGCTGTCACGACTTTCCCTTACGCGCCGCCACTGATACGACGACGTAGGGTAGAAACACAAGCATCGGTGCGCATTACAGTTGCAGATTGGCAACATGGATCCGGACAAGGTGAATAGGGCTTCACTTGTGAAGATGATTTATCAAACCAGCAGCTAGTTTTGCTACACGATGGAGCTCAACTTCACATTGCTCATGAGGTGACTCTTTTAAACGTGATACATTTCGACGAAACTGGATCGTTGGCCGATAGTTCCAGACTGTGTGGCCTTCAAGATCACCAGATTTTAACCCGTGTGATTTCTGGCTGGTGGGTACTTGAAGGACAGTAACACGCGTTGGAGGCTGAAGATGAGCATGGCGAGGGAGGTAGCCAACTTCCCACCTGAGATGTTCCGGGCAGCAGTAGAACAATATCTAGTGTGGTTCCTGGCTGTCTTGGATGTAGACGGTCGTCAGATTGAGCAGCGTTTATAACCTGGAACTTAACGTAGTATGCAATTAACAAATGTTACCCTTCCACGTGGAAATTAAAATGTGTTCCTTTCTGTGGTTTGAGTTATTTCTCTTCCGCATATCCAAACAAAGGTTCTACAAAGTGTCATTATCCTACGATCATTCTTTATTCAAGGGTATCCTCTCAAGCAACGAATGTGAAATACAGCCGCCCTGTACTTTCTGGTTGCCTACTTCGTCGTTACGTTTATCTCTAATCTCATGTCCACTACTGCACATTACTTTCGTCTTTCTCCGTTTTACTCTCTCTCTGGTGTGTGCTCATTACTCTGCCCATTCCATTCAACACGTCCTGTGGTTCTATTTCGCTTTCAGTGACAATAGCAGTGTTATTGCTGAACGTTATCGCTGATATCCTTGTACCCTCAATTTTAATCCCACTCCTGACCATTTATTTCCGTCATTGCTTCTTCAATGTATCGATTCGATTGAAAAATATTTGCGAGTGACTAAACCTCAATCTCACAGCCTTTCTGACCCAAGTTTTTCGTTCTTGGCCTTCCAAACATATTTTTCTGTTTTTTTTTTTTATCTTGTGCGTTTTTAATATTACCTGTCATTCCCCGTAACGTACACCAATTTTGTTGAGAATCCTCCTGTATTTTATTCTTGTCGGTAACTGTGATGCATGAGCTGTTAAGCTGACTGCGCAATAGTTCGTACACTTATCCCACCTTGTTATCTACGGGATTGTGTGGGTATTTTTCCGAAAGTCTGTTGGTACTTCTAACGACTCATAGATTCCAAAACCCAACCTGAATAGTCGCCGCGCGGGATTAGCCGAGCGGTATAAGGCGCTCCAGTCAAGGACTGTGCGGCTGATCCCGGTGGAGGTTCGAGTCCCCCCTCGGGCATCGGTGTGCGTGTTTGTCCTTAGGATAATTTAGGTTAAGTAGTGTGTAAGCTTAGGGACTGATGACCTTAGCAGTTAAGTCCCATAAAAAAAATAGTCGTTTTGTTGCCGCTATGATTCTAGAAAGTTCAAAGGAAGGTTATCTACTGACAATGTCATGTGGTGGTAAGACCTTTGGAGTTGCTTCTTGCGTCTCTGTCAGCTGGGGCCACAAGCGTCCGCTTATTTTGCTTGGGCGTTAAACCGTCCCCGGACAGGATCTGTCTTTTCGTTCCTAAGATGAGGATATCTGTTTCTCAGCTCTCACGAAAATTAGTATCGAAGTTAATGGTGCACTGCAGTGTAGAAATCGCATCCTCCCGTAAACTATAAGAGGTGCAGGCTCCATCAGTTCTTGCAGCGCATATCGAATGAACACCACGCAACGTACACAATGGCAAGGCAACAAATAAGATCCTAGTGATGGAATTGCTAAATGAGATTTATGGAAATTCAGTACGATTTATCACAGTGTATCGCACGACAATTTTGTACTCACGGAGAGTTACTAAAATTTGTAATTGTTGTAAAATCTTATACAGGTCCTGCCTACATATTGACACAGAATCGTTGTAGGTGATCTGAGGCAAGTGTGGCTTATAGATCTTCATCAGTCCAGGAAAAGTTATTGTGGCAATTATTACCACCATCGCGGTTGAAAGTTTACTCACCAGCGTACAACACGAAACGTACTAAGTGCAGCACTGCAGTACTGCACAGCATAATCCATTCATAGAACTGATGTCGAGGTTTTAAACAATGTGCTTGCACTCATTGTTTACGATGCTGATCCACCAGTACTCATCGCACTGCGTTCTTTGATGTGTGCGATTCACGGAGAAGTTAATGGGAGATTTTAGATGAAACTTCTCCGACAAGATCCAACACAATCTCCCGAAATTCTTCTATGCAACTAATTCTTTTTCAAGACCCCTGGCAAGCTCTGTCTTCACCTACCCAGTTCCTCGTAAGTTTGTATCAACGCCGACATATTTCTTCCATTTAGGATAGAGCAAGTTGTGAAAATTTTATCTGTACACTCTTTTAGCTTTCCCTGGTAGTATACTCTCATGTACATATATTAAGTGCATGTCCGCAAGTTCCTTCTCCATGTTTGCGAACCAGTCATCACTTGTAGACAGTGATAAATACCACCTTGGGCAAATTACCAAGAAGGATGAACTGGCTTTCAAGGTAGCTCCGATACGATTGATATGACAAGCGGTTATCTATTAAGAAAGATCAGCAGTTTTCCAGCACGGGTCTCATTCAAGATCTCGAACCTCCTGGAATAAATAAATAAGCACTCCGTCTTCAGACCACGAGTGGCCTACCGGGACCATCCGACCGCCGTGTCATCCTCAGTGGAGGATGCGGATAGGAGGCGCGTGGGGTCAGCACACCGCTCTCCCGGTCGTTATGATGGTATTCTTGACCGAAGCCGCTACTATTCGGTCGAGTAGCTCCTCAATTGGCATCACGAGGCTGAGTGCACCCCCTTGAAATATGTATCCCATACTAATTCTTCCTTACCGCAAAACAGTCAATTTAGAGTCCTCTAACGCTTGTATAGCGTAGACATAAAATATATGAGACATGCTGTTGATAATTCTCTCAGCCGTTTAACTATTTTTATGTCCCAACTATGCTCCGATCAGTGCTGGAACCTTATGTTTCTATCTTTTGGTAGCTGTGAAAGAGTCAACACTGTACAAAGATATAAGGAAGTATTTTACCATACACGATTTCAGCATGTACCAGCATCACAACAAGCTCTTTAACTGGTGTATTTTTTCATCCATCTTCAACCACAAATTTATCTTAAAATTACAGTCGTCTGCATGCCAAACTACATTTAAAATTAACAAGGATTAAAGCGATCCTAGCAAATAAACTTAGATGTACGGCCGTTAGCTCTCGCGGCGGAAGACTTAATTGCAACTGCTAGGGTGCTTGAAGTTCTCTGAGGCTATAGATATTGTGATAAGGAACAGCCAAGTAGGTAGTTCCGTTGAAGACGAAAAGACGTCTCTAAAAAGGGCACTCTCAGAAGTTGGAAAGAAAAGCATATGTACAAAAAAGGTAACTGCGAAGAAACCATGGGTAACAGAAGTTATACTTAAGGTGATCTATGGACGAGGAAGTATAAAAATGTTCAGAGGAATTGAAGGTTACAAATGCGAAGAAATTGAAAGAGAAACGGTTGTTGGAAGAAGTCTCAGCATATCGAAAAGTAAAAAAGACCTTTTGGTGAAATTAAAAGCAATTGGGGTAACATCAAGAGTGTAGCGGTAATTTCACTGTTTAATGCCGACGAGAGAGCAGATAGGTGAAAGAGTACATCGAAGGCCTCTGTGAGGAGAAACACTTGTCTGATGACGTGATAGAAGCAGAAACAAAAGTCGCTATAAATGAGACAGGGGTCCATAATTATAATGAGAATTTAAAAGAACGTTGAAATACTTAAGGTCGAATAAGGCAGAAGGGGTCGATAACATTCCACTAGAATTTCTAAAATCAGTGAGGGACATTGCAGCAAACCACTATTCACGTTGTTTGTAGAATGTATGAATCTCGCGATACACCGTCTAACATTCGGAAAAACATCATCCATATAGTTCTGCAGATTGCAAGAGCCGACAAGTCCGAGAATTATCGCACAATTAGCTTAACAGCCCATGCATCCAAGTTATTCTCAAGAATAATATACAGAAGAGTGGAAGAGAAAATTGAGGACGTGTTAGATGGCGATCAGTTTGGCTTTATGAAAGGCAGAGGCACCATGGAGGGAATTCTGACGTTGTGGGTGGTAACGGAAGCAAGACTAAAGAAAAATCAAGACATATTGATGGTTTTTGTCGACATGGAAAAAGCCTTCAGTGGCAAGATAATGGCAATCCTGAGAAAAATAGTGTTAAGCTGTACGAGAAGACGGCTAACATACAATATGTACAAGAGCCAAAAGGAAACAGTAAAAGTGAAAGACTAAGAACGAAATGCTCAGATTAAAAAGGGTGTAAGACCTACTGTTCAATCGATACATCGAAAGCGGTGACAGAAATAAAAGAAAAGTTCAAGAGTGCTATTAAAATTCAAGGTGAAAAAATATCAATGATAAAATTCACTGATGACATTGCTATCCTCAGTGAAGGAAAAGAAGTCATACAGGATCTATCGAATGGAACAAACAGTCTAATGAGTGCAGAACATGGATTGAGAGTAAACTGACGAAAGATGGAGATAATGAAAAGTAACAGATATAAGAACAGCGAGTAACTTAGTATTAGGATTGTTAATCACGAAGTAGATGAAATTAAGGAATTCTGCCGCTAGGCAGCAAAATTACCCATAACGAACAGAGCAAGGAGGACTTACGTGGCAAACTAGCAGAGGCAAATGGGTAATTTCGTGCCAAGATAAGTCTACTAATATCAAATAAAAGTCTGAATTTGAGGAAGAAATTCCTGAGAATGTACGTATGGAGAACAGCAATGCATGGTAGTGAAACACGGACTGTGGGAAAAGCAGAACAGAAGAAAATCGAAGCATTTGCGATGTGATGCTACAGAAGAAAATTAGTTGAACTGATAAGGTAAGGAATGAGGAGGTTTGTCGGAGAATCGTCAGGGAAAGGAATATATGGAAAACATTGTCAAGAAGAAGGGATAGGATGAGAGGACATCTTTTAAGACATCAAGTTATAACTTCCGTAGTACTAGAGGGAGCTGTAGAGGGTGAAAAGTGTAGGGGAAGACAGAAATACATTCGCCAAATAATTGAGGCTGTGTAGATTTCCAGTGCTGCTCTAAGATGAAGAGGTTGGCACACGAGAGAAATTCGTGGCGTACCACAAGAAAGGAGTCAGAAGACTTTCACTTATTGGTTCGGGAAATTTGTTTAAGTAGAATTCTGAACTGTATTCGGCCATTCGACAAGGGATTGGCAGTTTGGCTTATTTCCGTGACAAGTAAAAAGACTGAATTCATAAAACATTTTTCTAGATCGTACAACGAAATGAAAAAATCTTGAGGCAAACGACATACCTAGAAACTTTCCTTATGATTCCAACGATTTTACGAATTCTGCAATACGACTGGACGAGATCATTTCTTTACAGATGGGATAGTGGTTTATTATTATTCGTTTATAGAAAGATTCTGAAAGTGTAGACTGGAATACTCTTTGTGAAATTCTGTAGGTAGCAGGGATGAAATACAAGGAACGGAACGTTGCCTACAACAGGTCCGAAGGACACGAAAGAGAAACGGTAGATGTGAAGTGAGACGGCAGGACTGTAGCCTAATTGGGAATTTATTAGATCTGCGTATTGATCAAGCTGTGTGCTAAACAAAGAACATATTCGGAAAAGAAATTTTCAGTTAATTGAGGAGTAATATAACTTTGATGTTTGCCAATGACATTGTAATTTTATCAGAGATGGCAAAAGACTAGCAGAGCATTTTCGAACAGAATATGAAGAGTCTTGAAAAGAGATTCTGAGATCAACGTCAACACAAGTAAACGAAGACTACGGAATGTAGTTGAATTATATCGGGTAATGCAGGGAGATCAGATTAGGAAATGGGACACTAATAGAAGTAGATGAGTTCTGTTATTTTGGCAGCAAAATGTTACGATGGGTGGTTTACGGACAGTATAAAATGCGAACTAGCAGTTGCAAGAAAAGTATTACTGAGAAAGGGAGGCTTATTAACACTGGATATACATTTAAATATCACTAACTCTACTGCCGGCCGGAGTGGCCGAGCGGTTCTAGGCGCTACAGTCTGGAACGGACCCAGGTTCGAATCCTGCCTCGGGCGTGGGTGTGTGTGATGTCCTTAGGTTAGTTAGGTTTAAGTAGTTCTCAGTTCCAGGGGACTGATGACCTCAGAAGTTGTCCCATAGTGCTCAGAGCCATTTGAACCAATTGAACTAACTCTACTCTGAAGGTATGCGTCTGCAGCGCAGCCCTGTACACAAGCGAAACGAACACAGTAAACAGTTTAAACAAGAAGAGGATAGACGCTTTTGTAATATTGTGCTACAGAAGAAGGTTGAAGATTAGATGCATTGTACAAATAACTTAGGAGGAAATTTATGGTATGGCTAGACCGAAAAAAGCGAACAGTGGACAAGACACCTCCTGAGGCATGAAGGAAACATCAGTTTGGCAACGGAGGGAGGCGTGCGAGGTAAAAATGGTAGCGAGAGGCCGGGGCCTGACTGGAGAGGTGCATCAAACCAATCTTCGGACTGAAGCCACAAGGACAACATTCATCCTTATTGAATGCTTACACTTATTTCTAGGGAGAATGATGGCACAGTAGTCAAATGATACAAGGAAACAATTATTTTACTGAAACTTCCTGGCAGATTAAAAATGTGTGCCGGACCGAGACTCGAACTCGGGACCTTTGGCAAAGATCCCGAGTTCGAGTCTCGGTCCGGCACCCAGTTTTAAACTGCCAGGAAGTTTCATATCAGCGAACACTCCACTGTAGAGTGAAAATTTCATTCTAGAAATTACACTCCTGGAAATTGAAATAAGAACACCGTGAATTCATTGTCCCAGGAAGGGGAAACTTTATTGACACATTCCTGGGGTCAGATACATCACATGATCACACTGACAGAACCACAGGCACATAGACACAGGCAACAGAGCATGCACAATGTCGGCACTAGTACAGTGTATATCCACCTTTCGCAGCAATGCAGGCTGCTATTCTCCCATGGAGACGATCGTAGAGATGCTGGATGTAGTCCTGTGGAACGGCTTGCCATGCCATTTCCACCTGGCGCCTCAGTTGGACCAGCGTTCGTGCTGGACGTGCAGACCGCGTGAGACGACGCTTCATCCAGTCCCAAACATGCTCAATGGGGGACAGATTCGGAGATCTTGCTGGCCAGGGTAGTTGACTTACACCTTCTAGAGCACGTTGGGTGGCACGGGATACATGCGGACGTGCATTGTCCTGTTGGAACAGCAAGTTCCCTTGCCGGTCTAGGAATGGTAGAACGATGGGTTCGATGACGGTTTGGATGTACCGTGCACTATTCAGTGTCCCCTCGACTATCACCAGTGGTGTACGGCCAGTGTAGGAGATCGCTCCCCACACCATGATGCCGGGTGTTGGCCCTGTGTGCCTCGGTCGTATGCAGTCCTGATTGTGGCGCTCACCTGCACGGCGCCAAACACGCATACGACCATCATTGGCACCAAGGCAGAAGCGACTCTCATCGCTGAAGACGACACGTCTCCATTCGTCCCTCCATTCACACCTGTCGCGACACCACTGGAGGTGGGCTGCACGATGTTGGGGCGTGAGCGGAAGACGGCCTAACGGTGTGCGGGACCGTAGCCCAGCTTCATGGAGACGGTTGCGAATGGTCCTCGCCGATACCCCAGGAGCAACAGTGTCCCTAATTTGCTGGGAAGTGGCGGTGCGGTCCCCTACGGCACTGCGTAGGATCCTACGGTCTTGGCGTGCATCCGTGCGTCGCTGCGGTCCGGTCCCAGGTCGACGGGCACGTGCACCTTCCGCCGACCACTGGCGACAACATCGATGTACTGTGGAGACCTCACGCCCCACGTGTTGAGCACTTCGGCGGTACGTCCACCCGGCCTCCCGCATGCCCACTATACGCCCTCCCTCAAAGTCCGTCAACTGCACATACGGTTCACGTCCACGCTGTCGCGGCATGCTACCAGTGTTAAAGACTGCGATGGAGCTCCGTATGCCACGGCAAACTGGCTGACACTGACGGCGGCGGTGCACAAATGCTGCGCAGCTAGCGCCATTCGACGGCCAACACCGCGGTTCCTGGTGTGTCCGCTGTGCCGTGCGTGTGATCATTGTTTGTACAGCCCTCTCGCAGTGTCCGGAGCAAGTATGGTGGGTCTGACACACCGGTGTCAATGTGTTCTTTTTTCCATTTCCAGGAGTGTATTTTACTATCCCTATAGATACACTGAGGTGACAAAACTTTCGCAGAGCACCGTCTGACCTCTCAATTAAATCCCATATATGTTCGATGGGATTCATGTCACGCGATCTGGGTGATCAAATCATTCGCTTGGACTGTCCAGAAGGTTCTTCAACCAATCGTGAACAAATGTGACCCAGTGACGTGGCGCAGTCGCATACATAAAAATTCCATCGTTGTTCTGTAACACGAAGTCTGTAAATGGTGTCCAAGTAGCTGAACGTAACCATTTCCAGTCAATGATTGGTTCAGTTGGATCCGTGGACGCAGTCAAGTCTACGAAAACACAGCCCACAGTATTATGAAGCCACCACAGTTTGCACAGCGCCTTCATGACAACTTAGGTCCATGACTTCGTGGGGTTGGCGCCACACTCGAAACTTACCATCAACTCCAACTGAAATCGGGACTCATCTGTCCAGGAAATCGGGACTCTTACCGAGCGAGGTGGCGCAGTGGTTAGCACACTGGACTCGCATTCGGGAGGAGGACGGTTCAATCCCGCATCCGGCCATCCAGATTCAGGTTTTCCGCGATTTCCCTAAATCGCTCCAAGCAAATGCCACGATGGTTCCTTTGAAAGGGCACGGCCGACTTCCTTCCTCGTCCTTCCTTAATCCGATGAGACCGATGACCTCGCTGTTTGGTCTCGTCCCCCAAACAACCCAACCCAAATCGGGACCCATCTTTCCAGGCCACGGTTTTCCAGTCGTATAGGGTGCAATCGATTTGGTCACGAGCACCAGGAGAGGCACTGCAGGCGATATCCTGCTGCCAGCTAAGGCACTCAGACGGCTGTCTGCTGTCATAGCCCATTAATGCCAAATTTTGCCGCACTATCCTAACCGATACGTTCGTCGTATGTCCCACCTTTATTTCTGCAGTTATTTTATGCAGTGTTGGTCATGCGTCAGCACTGACAATTCCACGGAAACGCCGCTGCTCTCGGTCGTTATGTGATGTCGTCGGCCACTGCGTTGCCCGGGGTGAGAGTTAATGCCTGAAATTTGGTATTCTCGCCACACTCTTGACACTGTGCATCTCGGAATATTGAAGTCCCTAACGATTTTCGAAATTTAATGTCCCATCCGTCTAACTGCTACCATCATTCCTCTTTCAAAGTCCTTTAATTCCCGTCGTGCGGCCGTAATCACATCGGAAACCTTTTCACATGAATCATACGAATGTAAATGACGGCTCCGCCATTGCACCGCCCTTTTATACATTGTGTGCGAGATACTACCGCCTTCTGTGTACGAGCGTATAACTATCCAACTAATTTCATCACCTCTGTGTGTATTCCATTGATAAATATTTGTAACTATTGTCGTAAGCACACGTTAAACATCATATTTGTAGAGAATTTGATGTTGTGAACATAAGTAACCATTGAACTAAGGTACTGAATCTGCAGTGTCGTAACACCGTCTTTAACTTCTCGCAAATCTACATGATTTTTTCGATCTTTTTCCAGATACCTCAAACTGAATAGTAGTGGGCCATTGTCCAAGTTGGCGAAATATCTATCAGTTATTCAGTCACTCTGTGCACTGAAATGCCCAGACTGTTACGAAATGTAAACAAAGTTTGAAACTACTGTGCGTGCAACATGTACGCTCTAAACAGTTACTTGCCTGCCCTTTCTCCAGCTACCTTCAGCAGACCTTGGCAGCGGCCAGCGGACGGTACAGTGATGTATGCGTTGTTAACACAGTGATATATCGTCTTGCGGCGACTACGTGGTCACAATGCCAGCCACTGCGCGGTGACCTAGAGTCGTTAATACTGTGAGACCCAGTGATGGATACGAAACTGCAGCGCCAGCGCTAGTCCCTGAACACACGGCCGCCGGACCTGCTCGAGCTAGAGAGATGCACGTTGCCTTAACTCTGCTAGTGAGGCGTAATTACCATGACTCCAGCAAAAGTGTTAATATTAGTTTTTAGAGACAGTAGAGGGGTCACTAAATACTTGCACTGGCGTAAACGGATTCTTTTTTAGTGAAGAACTGTAGAACTTAACAGCATGCGATATTTTAATGATTTACAGATACATTAAAAAAGACTGTTGCTACGAGAACATATTGTTTGTTATTTTGTGCAAGCTAGGGGAGTCTTCTCTGTAGCAAGGTAGAGTAATTTCCATTTACAAACAGTGTATAAATTTTTGAGATATAAAAGGTAAATTCACCGAAAATAAATTATTTTTACCCACAGAAATACTGTTAAAAGCTGGTAAAATTTCTGAACAATGCTTGTTAAGATATGAACGGTTGTTACGTGACTGAAAAATTTTGTGTGACTTGCTAGAACAAGAAGCAAAGATAACATAGTCTTTTTTTCAGCCTGGTTGTACGTCCAGTGTTTATCATGAGGGGTAATCGAAACGTAGAGAAAAACATAATGTTAGCAACAATACCTGGGATTGGTCAATAGAGACAAGGCTACATTATATAAAAACCATGTCATCCTTATAAAAATGATTCTTAATTATATAAAACATAACAAAATGCCTCACGTGGTGATCATCACACACTAAAGACGATACTTTCTAGACGTTACCACCAGCAGACTCTGTCTTTCTCCATTTTCACCGTTCGGTAGTAGATGCTACGAGATGACCTTTTTCAGTGTATCATGTTAATTAATGTCTATATCTGTTTATAAACAGTGTAAAAATATGAGAGTAGAAAACGTAAATTCACAGAAAATAAATTATTTGTACCCATAGAAATACTGCCAAAAGCTGGTAAAATTTATGAACAGTGCCTGTTAAGATGCGAACGGTTGTTACGTGAGTGAAAATTTTTGTGTGTGGCTTGCTAGAACAAGAAGCGTAGATAACACTGTCTTTTTTCACCATGGTTGTGCGTTCAGTGTTCATCATGAGGAGTAATCGAAACGTACAGGAAAACATAATGTTAGCAACAATAGTTGGGACTGGTCAATAGAGACAAGGCTACATTATGTAAAAACCATGTCATCCTTATAAAAGTGCTGGTCAATCATATAAAACATAACGAAATGACTCATGTGGTGATCTTCACACTAAGGGCGATGCTTTCTAGACGTTACCAGCTGTAAACTCTTTCTTTCTCCACCTTTACCGTTCGGCAGTAGATGCTACAGTCCATCCCTCTGGTAACACTTTGTTACATTGATATTCTGGACCAACTTCGTGATCGTTTTCGCAGGATTTTTCCTTGAATGGTGGCTTATTTATGAAGCTGTTACGGTGGGTTAGATGACCGTCTTCAGTGTATCAAGTTAATCAATGTCTTTTTCTGTTTAATTTACTTTAGTACTTGTTATCTGGATTTTCTTTCGGTCCAGGATAGTTTTCTGACTCTTCTCCTTATCTACATATCTAGTGCTTTCAATTTCTTTTTCTTTTACTGTTCCCCTTACAATCATTGCCACAAATCTTCCAAATTAATGTTTTGACGGAGTCTTTTTTCTTTTTCGTGTGTTAAGGTGGTTGTCAACAAATTAATCTTGTTTCGAAAGGGTTATTTGACCATTGCAATTTTTCTTTTACAGTACATAAGACTTCCCTGGTTATCTGTTATTTTTCTTTCTAAGTAGTATTACACGTTTATTACCATTAGTACTCTGTTTCCTATCATAATGTTTGTCGTTACACACACATTCGATTTGAGGTTGTCCTGTGCATCAGACAACATTTTTAACCTATAGTTCTCATCCTTTCCAGAATATGCTTAGCCTATCATCTAACGAACAGACTGAAAATTTTGAATTTGGTTATCATGAATTTTAATATCTTTCATACCACTTTTATTTTTTTTTTGTATCGTACTTTCTGTAAATATTAATCAATCAAATAACTACAGAGGGAGAAGACACCTTTCCCCCCAATTCTTCTTAATACCATTGTATCTACTTCTGTATTCCGATTTTTGTGAAGAGTAACAATCAATCTTTAGGTCTCCAGTCTATAACAGTTTTATACAGTTTTCCAGTAGCAATATTATTGTTAAATAACTGTTAAAGTCAACATACATGGTCTGCGAACAATAGCAGTGGTCATTTTTTTACGACTTATTATATGTGACAATGTTTTGTGCTACCAGTGCCCCTTATCATTAACAAATACTCACAAAATCAGTTAGTTGATAGCACTTTGTGAAGAAGTCATGTGGCTGATTATTAACCTAAACAGAGAAATACAAAATGATCAATAATTATGCGAAGTATTTTACCAAAAAAATAGGTAAGCTAGAGTCCTTCAGGTACTAGTGGTATGTGAGAATGTTCTACGGTCTAGTGTTCCTCATAGGACGTCACAGTATATATTGTGAGCTATTTCGATGTAGCGAGCACGTTGTGCAATGACCACTAATGGGTTTTGAGAGCTATCTTAGTGTCTGCCAGGTGGTGATGGAGTTCCACATGGGGCGACCTGGTATCTTGGTTCTTATGATGGGAAGAGGAACTACAGAAGGCTGCACAATGTATCGGCATAGGACAGTGACTGAATCAGAAATAAGATTGTGAACAAAACACTTCTTTGTAATTTCATGTAATTTGGACCATTATATTAACGCATCTTCGTCTCTGATGTGGCTGTTGTCTTGTAACATTTCTTTTTGGTGTGGCAGGCGAGGTAGGAATAGGAAAACGGCCTGCAGCATACGTACATGGCTGGAAGGCAGACATCGTACATGGAGAATGCTGACACAGCAGATGCTGACTCAGTGGTTACAGGCAGAGCACTTGACATAGCTCTGGACCGTCAGTGGGACAGCAGTACCAGGCGAGTGGTGGTTGAAAGATACAATGGGGACAAGTCTTTATAGATATGGTGGCTATGTGTTGGCTGTTGATGACCCAGGCAGTCAGAACTCGGTTGCAGTTTGTGGCCTAGAGTTACAATTACAGCATAGCCTCCATGGTAACTTCAGCACATCTCATGGTGCCAAATGAAAAACAGAAGGCGCCATTCATGTCTCTGTCATATCGATGATGTATTCAGTTGGGCAGAGGGTTTAAATGCAGCTATCCAAAGCTGACTGTGCGGGAGGAGCCGCGATATACCTTATGTGATAACGTCTCAACAAAGGCCGTACTTACGACTGACTGTTGCTATATCCTAGTGCATTGAACCACAGAAGCTTCTTGAAACCTGGTCGCTGTCCGGCTGATAATTCAGAAATGTTCTGTATGAAAATGTCTCGCTGTAGCTGATCAGGCAGGTTGTTGTCACCAGCTCAACCCTGGTGACGACTGGACTGCGGCTGTGACATAGGCTCCTACATTTCGTCCCTCCTCAGGGAGAATTCAACCCTATAGATTTGCTGCTTCCGGAAAAAGACTCACTAATGTACTAAAGTTGTTCCTACACTTCACATTCTACATCTTGAGTCCATGGTAAACACTCCTAAACACACTCTCAGACGAAAAAAGCAACACACTAATGAAATTTTCACCCTGCGGCGGAGTGTGCGCTGATTTGAAACTTCCTGGCAGATTAAAACTGTGTGCCGGACCGAGACTCGAACTCGGTACCTTTGCCTTTGCAAAGTTTCAAATTATACCAATTTCAGAAAAAGTGTATGTTTTACTCAAGAGAAAGAGCTTGATAAACTGAGCAAGTGTATGTTTTACTCAAGAGAAAGAGCTTGATAAACTGAGCAACCACCTCCGACCCTTAAGGAAGCAGTTATTCAGGTTGACATTGTTTGACAGAAATATCTGATGTCCTCCTAAGGGATACTGTGCCATACTCTGTCCAATTGGCGCGTTACATCTTCGAAATTCCTAAATGGTTGGAGGGCCCTGCCCATAAAACTCCAAACGTTCTCGATGAGAGACAGGTATGGCTACCTTGCTGGCCAAGGTATGGTTTGGCAAGCACGAAGACAATCAATAGAAACCCTCGCTGTGTGTGGTCGGGCATCGTCTTGCTGAAATGTAAGCCCAGGTTGGCTTGCCATGAAGGGTCACAAAACGGGGAGCAAAATGTCGTCGGCGCACCACTGTGGTGTAAGGGCGCCACAGTTGATAACCAAATGGGTCCTGCTATGAAAAGAAAAGGTATCCCAGACCAGCATTCCTTGTTGTTGGACCGTTGGTATTCCACCGCTGTTTAACTCGTCTCTAGACACTCATTCGGGTGGTATCTCATTGACTGGAGTTCTGCTTCGAACTGAGCCCCAGTGAGTAGCGAATAAATGTCTGGAGGCGGCCCAGACAGCAATGAGGTACCAACCTCACTGTTGCCCACTTTACGGTCCGACAGCCAGGAGTGAGGCCCGGGGCGCCATTTTCTTTTTCATAGAAGGCTCCCTTTGGTAGTCATCCGCGGAAGCCTTACAGCTCAGAGATACGTCGACGATAGTAAGGCACCGTTTTGTTGCCTTTGATGACAACCATCCTGGGCTTACATTTCAGCACGACAATGCCAGTTAGCACACGGCGAGGGTTTCTACTGCTCGTCTTCGTGCATGTCAAACACTACGTAGGCTACCAAATTCAACGGATCTCTCCCCAATTGAGAACATTTGGAGCATTATGGGCAAGGCCCTCCAACCAGCTGGGCATTTTGACAATATAACACGACATTTGGACAGAATATGACACGTTATACCTCAGGAGGACATCCAAAAAATCTATCAGTCAATGCCAAGCCTAGTAACCGCTTGCATAAGGGCTAGAGGAGGACCAATGCGTTGTTGACTTGCTCAGTTTGTGAAGCTCTTTCCCATGAATAAATCACCCAAACTTTTTCTGAATTTGTTTTCTTTTTCTGTACATGTACATCATATCTACCGATTTCCGTCGCATTCGAATAATTCCTGAACGTTGAATCGTTTTTTGTCTTTGGGGAATACCTTTCATACTTTGTTATCCCTGTATCCTCTACATATACTTGTAGTTCACTGCCTCACAGACACAGTTTCTCTGTCCTTGTTTGCATTATTCTCACTTCAGATCTTTCTTTATAGTTTTGTTAGCAGCTTTATCCTTTCATATCATATGAACGAAATAGGGATCAGGAATGCATCACGTTAGCCTGGCCTCGCTAGTTCTTCCAATAAACCGCATCCCACACATTTTCATATCATCACATCACATACCTCTGAAAACTAATCACGAAAACGCGAAAAAATTTTCATGTACATCGTTAATACACGAGCAGCTTTAACCTACACAAGCACCGTCACGCTCTCTCCGGCACTAAAACTATTTACAAAAGAAAGAAGTCAATGTCAGCATTACTGTGGTTGTGTTCTCGTATGTATTGACTGGAAAAAACTCTACGCCTCAAAGACACAGTTACACCCTCACGAAATTCATCCATCAATAAATCAATAAACATGCATGATACATCATATAAATCACCATCTTCTTAATTAGTCCTCAATACTTCATATAAAACCTCAGTATCTCAACTCACAATTACCTCTCACACTGTGAGACCACAAGTAGCCATTGGCCCTACTTCATGAACTCTTCGATACTATGGACTTAATTCCTGGATCAGAGTCGCCTTTTAGCTACGCTCTTAATTTAGCTCTGAAACTGCATAAAACTCTCTCTAGTACTTAAGACGTTCTCGCATTATGTCAAATCTCTATCCTGGTCTGATATCTTTAACGAATTTTCAGCTATCGTATTCAGTACATCTCGCCAAACCTGCAGCACTTTAATTACATGTAGTCAGGGTCAATGACTTGTCTTGCATCCGATTAGTGCGACTTTGAGTCAGTGTCACGTGAAAGAAACACAATAAACCTTAACAATCCGATACTGTTGCGACACTTAGCCCATGTTCTACTTTGTCAGCGCTGTACCGCCACTATTTACATCTGTTTTAACATCTACTTTACATCTGGGTTCTGAACTGAATTTACTGGTTACTGACCTGAGAAGACACAGCTGTGTATTTCAGGGCGAAATATGATCAAAGATTCTAACATCATAGATATGGCGAACACTGGCATTCGTAACCAGTAAATTTCCCTTGGAAAGCCGTTGCAGTAGAACATCGTTGTAATCAGTAATTGGAAGTATAAGTATTTGTACAAGTTTCTTTTGAAGGTCAAGAGGGAATAGCCTTTGTATTTTTGTAGGGCATGGAGAGATGCTGATGTGGGCTTGCTCACTGTGGTTACGTGCTCACTGTAATTTAGATTTTCGTTTATTATTACTCCTAGACTCTTTCATGAAGGAAAAGGGTTGATATTTGTCCCTTTTAGAATTAAAGATGGTAGGGATTCCCGATATTAGGGGCCAGTGAGCCTAGAATGATCAACCAGTATCGCTTAGGTTTTGAACTGGTCGAGCTTTAACCTTATATCCTGTTCACATTTTGACAGTGCACACAGGTCGGTATTCAGATTCTCGATAGCTGTCCTCAGGTTTGTTGATGTTATACTTAGATTCAACTGGAGGTCATCAGTGTACATGTGGTATGATACATTTACACATGGTAATGGTTGGCTTACTGTAGCTATTGTACGTGGTGGTACAGGTGTACCTAGTGTTGGTGGACTTGAAAGTTTTGTTGATAGAGACATTATTGCCTATCGTACCTATCACGTGACTGAACTTGCAAATAAAGACTTTGGTAAATCAGAACTGATGACACATAATTTATGTAAAAAGAAAAAGTGTAGGACCCAATACCGAACCTAGGGGGACGCCTGATACTCTCTGCCTCCTCTGTGACTTTATGGTGCGAACATGACGCAATGCTGGCGGAACGTCAGGTATAAGCGAAACCACTGCACCTATCGAGAAATTTAAGCTGCTAAGTTTAAAATGTCGAAGTCGACAGAGTCAAAGGCTTAGCTGTAGTCTAAGGAGCACATGATAATTCCCTCTTGTGTATCCATGGCAAGCTTCAGGTCATCTGTTATCTTTATTAAGGCAGATGTTGTGCTGCGATGTTTACATAAATCAGACTGGTATCCGCCTTGTAGGTTGTTTCTAGTTGGTAGTCTGCTGGCTGGTCGTGGGCTATATACAGGTACTCTAAAGCTATGGACAGCACAGGGAGAATGCAACTAGGTCGGTAATCAGAGGGTGCTGTGGCATTGTCCTTTTTTGATAGTGGCTTGACTAGTCACTTTTCCAGGCCTTAGGGAGAAGTATTTGCGGTTAAGAAGTGGTTGAAGATATAATGTTCAGTAGGTGCTGAGCTGATATGCATGATGGCTTTTTTGACGGTAATGCAAGTAACATGTTTTAGACAGAATTTTTTGTGGCTACAGTAGTTCACCCACATGTAGTAATCAACCAGTCTCTGTTCCGTATGTGGTTGTAGGTAATGTGCTGCACCGGTTCAGTTCTTCATCTCGAACAATGGGAGCAGCTGCTGCTTTTACTTTGTCCATACCGAGACCACGCAGGGTTTTCCATAGGGACAAGTGGTCTATTTCTGTTGCCGGTTAATGCACAGGCATGCCCAAGTTTTGCATTTCCCACAGCTTCAACGATTCTCTTCCACTTCTGCTTGTAAGCAGGACGATTTTCAGGCATGGGGCGTAGTTTGTATGCCCGATGAGCATCGTCTTTGGGATCCATAAGCTGTTTTATGTCTTCAGTTAGCCAAGGTGCAGGTTTCTTTCTTGCTTTGTTGGTCTTAGGAGAGCATATTTATCATATAGTTTGTTAGCAAATCCATGAAGTTTTTCATTATCCGAGAAGAAAATAGAAGACTTCCCACAATCCCACAAACTATTTCTTGCACCTCTGTTGAAAGTTCAGATAAATTAATGCCTACAAAGTCTCGATATGTTGGTTGGTTGGTTTATGGGATTAAAGGGACCAGACTGCTACGGTCATCGGTCCTTTTTTCCAAAAAACTAAAACCACCCACTGAGAATAAAAAACGAACAACAGAAAAGACGGCAGACGACACAGGACAAGAAATACTTAGAGATCAGACAAAACAAATTAAAATCACACAGAGTGTGACGGTGGTTGGCCGACCATAGAGATAAAAAAGGAAAAGCCAACCACCGAGAACACATTAAAAAACACAGTTTCAAATCGGAGGCCAAGGCCAGAATCAACACAATAAAACAAAAACTCTCAGATTAAATGATAAAAAACCCTGCCCGAATAAAACGCAAAACTAAGTCCACCAAGGCAGAGTCATCTGTGAAAAGGGCAGGGAGCGTGTCAGGCAGTGCGAACGTCTGCCTGATCACAGCTAAAAGTGGACAGTCCAATAAAATGTGGGCCACCGTCAAAACGGAGCCGCAGCGACATAAAGGTGGGTCCTCACGTCGCAATAGGTGGCCGTGCGTCATCCATGTGTGTCTCGATATGTAACCAGTTGCAGTGTTTTTCCGGGGCAGTCTAACTAGTACGTCAAGAAAATGATATCAAGGGCGGACATGTCAGATGCGGATATTTGCGAGATAGAAATTACTGTTTGGGGATTTAGTTGCAAACGTATGTGCGAGAGTGTGACTACCATTCGTATGATGGGTAGGAGTAAGCTGAAGAAGTGACACGTTTGAAAACGAAAGCATCCGCTTAAATTTCACAGTGGAGGAATTATTGTAAATAAAATATATGGTCATGTCATCAGCTATAATCATATGCTCGTATGTCGATTCGAGACTTCAGAGAGCCGGCGAATCCACCAAATTTAGGAAATGTTTGGAGAACACATATAAATTCCTATTTACAAGATAAAATGATGGTTAGTCTGGCCTATTCCTAAATTGTCTTTATGTCCATGGATTCCACACCTAAGCCAAGCACACTACTAACATCAAATCGTGAAATGTCCTTTTTAGTGGCGTACTCAAGGAATTACATGACTTACTACATGGGGCTGTGTGACCTGGTAAATTGTACTCTGTGCATCTTACTGGAGTTAATGGTTCGGCTCTCGGGACTTTACCAAACAGCATCATGGTATCTAAACCTGACAAAGTGGAAAACATAACAAAGGACACAAAGATCACAAGAGTGAAAAATCCTAATTCTGAGCTGCTGCTTACACAGAAAAACTTCCAGCATATTTAAGAATTAATCCTTAACTCCTTTCTGCAGTGTTCTTCTTCAGTGAACAAACTTGTCTGATACTTTTAAGTAACAAAATTATGTAACTTTTGCACAGTAACTTGTTGTTCTGTTTGTAATATTTTGCTCTAAAATACTGGATTAAGAACTAGATATCATGAAGCAAAATATAATTTTCTTAAAAAGAAGAGCAAAAGAGAGAAATTTGCCTTCCAAGTAACTTGCCTACCACGTAAGATAAATCATTTCTGAAAGCCACATACTAAATTTTAATACAATTCCCATACATTGAGTCATGCTCATTACATTCATAATAGTCATATGCAGATATAGGTATTTGCGGGCGTGGTTTCAATGTTAGACTACGAACTATGGTGAGACTTGAATTTCTCACATATACAAAGCATTCTCGACGTTCAAAGTTATGAAACGATTTGGAAAACTCCTAGAACTGCTCTCTCTCTCTCGAATATACATTATGAGGCTAATCGTTATCAGTGGTTATTAATGGTAATTGTGTTCAATTTTAGTTAGTAATTAGATATATCGTATACGAGCAAGTTGAACTGATAGTCAGTGTGTATTTGTCTGATCATGACGTAATACAGATGGAATCTTCCGTGATCCAGGCCTTTTCAAAGTATACCTCCTGTTTCTATTAATTTTGAACAGTATATTCGCTGCTACTGCTTGAAATTGCAGATAATTAACCTTTCTCCTCTTTCATTCTTCCCACCGGTCGCGTAGTCCCCCATAACACTTTCTTCTATTCCTTCCCCTACTACGGCGATCCTATGTCCCATGACTATTAGGTCACATTTTCCCTTACATACAGAACTCTACATTCCTTCTCCTATCTCATCATCTGCTTGTGCTCGTCCATCTGGTAACTATGCCACTCCTCGAATAGCTAGCAAATCTTGTTTTGAGCGAAGTGACATCATTTACATGATAGTGTAATGACGCGGCATGGTGCATCCGCTAAGGTAACTTCCCAAGGTCTCACTGTAGATTCGTAGCAGCAGTTAGCAATAGATGACCGTGTTCCAGCCCCTCTCCACCCCCTTTGTATGAAGTGGTTGGTTGGTTTGTGGGATTGAAGGGACCAGACAGCTATAGTCATTGGTCCCTTCTTCCAAAATTTCAAACACCCACACAGAATAAAAAAGAACAATGGAAAAGACGGCAGATGACACAGGACAAGAAAGACTTAGACAGAGACCAGACAAAAGGAATTAAAATCACACAGAGTGTGACAGTGGTTGGCCGACCATAGAGACACAAAAGGAAAAGCCAACCACCGAGAAACACTTTAAAAACTCAGTCTAAAATCGGAGGCCAAGGGCAGACTCAACACAAAAAAGACAAACACTTAGATTAAGTGATAAAAGCCCCCTGCCCGAATAAAATGCAAAACTAAGCCTGTCATGGAAGTGTCATCTGTTAAAAGGGCAGGGAGCGTATCAGGCAGCGCAAATGTCTGCCTGAGCACAGCTAAAAGGGGACAGGACAATAAAATGTGAACCACCGTCAAAGCCACCCCGCAGCGACATAGAGGCGGGTCCTCACGATGCAGTAAATAACTGTGCCTCAGCTGGGTGTGGTCAATTTAATTGTCGAGTGATAGTAATAGTGTTCCATAGATTTCGTGTTTGTTTTGAATACAGTCAGAGAGAGTCCCTTTAGTCAACCATAGTGCCAGTAGTGCTAGTGTTGGTTTTCAATACAGTCCAGAGACAGGTAGTGCTATTTTCATTGTTTTCTACAAGAAGTGGCTAGCAACCACAGTTTAGTCAACTATCAGCAGCCTTTAGTGAATTAGCAATCTAGTTAAAAATTGATTAACTCTCTACAGTAAATTGACTTCTTAGGATGGATAGGATGTGTGACTGCTGTGTACGGACGCAAGAGGAGCTGGCCACTGTTCGTGAACAGCTGAACGTGTTGATAACCGCGGTCAGCCGTCTTCTGGCTGCTGCCTCGGAGTGTAGCGGCAGTGGGGAGTCTAGTGCGTCGCATGGTACACCCCAGGTGTTACATGCTTCACCCACTGTCCCTGCTGTCGAGACATCTTCGCGGGTACCGGGCGCGGTTGGGCCACCCTCTCCCCAAGGGGAGTGGCGGGTTCAGCGGCGTTCGCGGCGCACGAGGCGGAGGGTAAATGTGGAGGCTGGCCGTGTGGCATCGCCCGCTCTGCCTGTGAGTGGACATGTTGCCGCTCCTTCAGCAAGGTCCGAGCAGGCACACGGGGGGAGGGGTTTATTAGTTATTGGGAGCTCCAACGTTAGGCGGGTGATGGAGCCCCTTAGGGAAATAGCGGAAAGGTCGGGGAAGAAGGCCAGTGTTCACTCTGTCTGCTTGCCGGGGGGTCTCATCCGAGATGTGGAGGAGGCCCTGCCGGCGGCGATAGAGAGCAGTGGGTGCACCCGACAGCAAATTGTTGCTCGTGTCGGCACCAATGACTCCTACCGTCTGGGTTCAGAGGTCATCCTCGGTTCGTACAGGCGGTTGGCGGAATTGGTGAAGGCGGAAAGCCTCGCTCGCGGGGTGGAATCAGACCTAACTATTTGTAGTATCGTTCCCAGAACCGATCGCGGTTCTCTGGTTTGGAGCCGAGTGGAAGGCTTAAACCAGAGGCTCAGACGATTCTGCGGAGATCTGGGGTGCAAATTTCTCGACCTCCGCTATCGGGTGGAGAATTGTAGGGTCCCCCTGAATAGGTCAGGCGTGCACTACACGCCGGAAGCGGCTACAAGGGTAGCGGAGTACGTGTGGAGTGCACATGTGGGTTTTTTAGGTTAGAGAATTCCCTCGCTAGGTCCGACAAGACGCCTCCCGAGACGCGGCAAGGTAGGAGTAGGAAAAATGCTACAGGGAATAACAATATTAATGTGCTAATAGTAAACTGCAGGAGCGTCTATAGAAAGGTCCCAGAACTGCTCTCATTAATAAACGGTCACAACGCCCATATAGTACTAGGGACAGAAAGTTGGCTGAAACCAGACGTAAACAGTAATGAAATCCTAAACTCAGACTGGAATGTATACCGCAGAGACAGGCTGGACAGTGAAGGGGGAGGCGTGTTTATAGCGATAATCAGTGCAATAGTATCGAAGGAAATTGACGGAGATCCGAAATGTGAATTAATTTGGGTGAAGGTCACGGTTGAAGCAGGCTCCGACATGGTAATTGGATGTCTCTATAGGCCCCCTGGCTCAGCAGCTGTTGTGGCTGAGCACCTGAAGGATAATTTGGAATATATTTCGAGTAGATTTCCCCACCATGTTATAGTTCTGGGTGGAGATTTTAATTTGCGGGATATAGACTGGGAGACTCTAACGTTCATAACGGGTGGCGGGGACAAAGAATCCAGTGAAATTCTTTTAAGTGCTTTATCTGAAAATTACCTTGAGCAGTTAAACAGAGAACCGACTCGTGGCGATAACATATTAGACCTTCTGGTGACAAACAGACCCAAACTATTTGAAACAGTTAACGCAGAACAGGGAATCAGCGATCATAAAGCGGTTACTGCATTGATGGTTTCAGCCGTAAATAGAAATATTAAAAAAGGTAGGAAGATTTTTCTGTTTAGCAAAAGTGACAAAAAGCAGATTACAGAGTACCTGACGGCTCAACACAAAAGTTTTGTTTTAAGTACAGATAGTGTTGAGGATCAGTGGACAAAGTTCAAAACCATCGTACAATATGCGTTAGATGAGTATGTTTAGATGAGTATGTGCCAAGCAAGATCGTAAGAGATGGAAAAGAGCCACCGTGGTCCAACAACCGAGTTAGAAAACTGCTGGGGAAGCAAAGGGAACTTCACAGCAAACATAAACATAGCCAAAGCCTTGTAGACAAACAAAAATTACGCGAAGCGAAATGTAGTGTGAGGAGGGCTATGCGAGAGGCGTTCAATGAATTCGAAAGTAAAGATCTATGTACTGACTTGGCAGAAAATCCTAAGAAATTCTGGTATTATGTCAAAGCGGTAGGTGGATCAAAACAAAATGTCCAGACACTCTGTGACCAAAATGGTACTGAAACAGAGGATGACAGACTAAAGGCCGAAATACTAAATGTCTTTTTCCAAAGCTGTTTCACAGAGGAAGACTGCACTGTAGTTCCTTCTCTAGATTGTCGCACAGATGACAAAATGGTAGGTATCGAAATAGACGACAGAGGGATAGAGAAACAATTAAAATCGCTCAAAAGAGGAAAGGCCGCTGGACCTGATGGGATACCAGTTCGATTTTACACAGAGTACGCGAAGGAACTTGCCCCCCTTCTTGCAGCGGTGTACCGTAGGCCTCTAGAAGAGCGTAGCGTTCCAAAGGATTGGAAAACGGCACAGGTCATCCCCGTTTTCAAGAAGGGACGTCGAACAGATGTGCAGAACTATAGACCTATATCTCTAACGTCGATCAGTTGTAGAATTTTGGAACACGTATAATGTTCGAGTATAATGACTTTCCTGGAGACTAGAAATCTACTCTGTAGGAATCAGCATGGGTTTCGAAAAAGAAGGTCGTGTGAAACCCAGCTCGCGCTATTCGTCCACGAGACTCAAAGGGCCATAGACACGGGTTCACAGGTAGATGCCGTGTTTCTTGACTTCCGCAAGGCGTTGGTTACAGTTCCCCACAGTCGTTTAATGAACAAAGTAAGAGCATATAGACTATCAGACCAATTGTGCGATTGGATTGAAGAGTTCCTAGATAACAGAACGCAGCATGTCATTCTCAATGGAGAGAAGTCTTCCGAAGTAAGAGTGATTTCAGGTGTGCCGCAGGGGAGTGTCATAGGACCGTTGCTATTCACAATATACATAAATGACCTTGTGGATGACATCGGAAGTTCACTGAGGCTTTTTGCAGATGATGCTGTGGTGTATCGAGAGGTTGTAACAATGGAAAATTGTACTGAAATGCAGGAGTATCTCCAGCGAATTGACGCATGGTGCATGGAATGGCAATTGAATGTCAATGTGGACAAGTGCTGTGTGCTGTGAATACATAGAAAGAAAGATCCCTTATCATTTAGCTACAAAATAGCAGGTCAGCAACTGGAAGCAGTTAATTCCATAAATTATCTGGGATTACGCATTAGGAGTGATTTAAAATGGAATGATCATATAAAGTTGATCGTCGGTAAAGCAGATGCCAGACTGAGATTCATTTGAAGAATCCTAAGGAAATGAAATGAAATGTCGTGTGGCTAGGGCCTCCCGTCGGGTAGACCGTTCGCCTGGTGCAGGTCTTTCAAGTTGACGCCACTTCGGCGACCTGCGCGTCGATGGGGATGGAAATGCAATCCGAAAACAAAGGAAGTAGGTTACAGTACGCTTGTTCGCCCACTGCTTGAATACTGCTCAGCAGTGTGGGATCCATACCAGATAGGATTGATATAAGAGATAGAGTAGATCCAACGAAGAGCAGCGCGCTTCATTACATGATCATTTAGTAATCGCGACAGCGTTAGGCGGAGATGATAGATAAACTCCAGTGGAACACTCTGCAGGAGAGACGCTCAGTAGCTCGGTACGGGCTTTTGATAATGTTTCGAGAGCATACCTTCACCGAAGAGTCAAGCAGTATATTGCTCCCTCCTACGTATATCTCGCGAAGAGACCAAGAGGATAAAATCAGAGAGATTAGAGCCCACACAGAAGCATACCGACAATCCTTCTTTCCACGAACAATACGAGACTGGAATAGAAGGGAGAACCGATAGAGGTACTCAGGGTACCCTCCGCCACACACCGTCAGGTGGCTTGCGGAGTATGGATGTATATGTAGATGGATGTAGATGTAGAATGTGGAGTCGACAAAGGACAGCTGAGTCTCTGTGAGTGGCTCGCTTGGATGACCGCCACACAGTCGTCATTTCCTTGATAGCATGGAGTTTATTAGGTGTGGTCAGATCGCGCCATGTACCGTCCCAAAGCACGAAATTTTTGCGGAGTAAGAATGATCACAAATCAGTCTCCAGGAGGCCAAAGTCCAGAGATGGTTTACTGGTGGCCTGCTTGGCCAGGCGGTCTAGATGTTCATTGTCTAGTATCCCAACATGGCCCGGGGTCCACACAAAGACCACAGAGAAGCCGCAACGGGCAAGAGTATGGAGAGACTCCTCAATAGCTAGCACCAGACGAGAGCGAGGGAAACACTGGTTGATAGCTCGTAAACTGCTCAGGGAGTCGCTAGAGATAACGAAGGGCCCACCTGAGTAGGAGCAGATATACTCTAGGACATGAAAGATGGCGACCAGCTAAGCAGTGAAAACGCTGCAGCCAGCCGGCAATGAATGTTGTTTGTAGTGGTACCCTAGAGTGAGAGCATAACCGACACGACCAGCAACCATCGAACTGCCAGTGTAAACAACGCCAGAGCCCTGACACGTGGTAAGGATGGAAAGAAAGCGGCAGCGGAAGGCTTCCGGATGTACTGAGTCCTTCGGGCCCTGTGACAATTCGAGCCGAAGAGAAGGGCGGGGCACACACAACGGGGGTGTACGCAGAGGGGCCCAGAAAGGAGGTGGAAGAGGGACAACCCTAAGCCCGGAGAGAAGCTCTGTGGCAAGTCGGATCCCACTGTGAAGGATTGGGTCCAGCACCCGCAACCCAGGTTTGGATGCTGAACCATAAGCCAGGCTCCCATAATCCAGATGGGACTGAATTAACACCTGTTAGAGCCGTAAGAGGGTAGATCGGTCGGCGCCCCAGCTGGTGTGGCTCAAGCATCGCAGAGCATTAAGATGTCGCCAACACATCTGCTTAAGCTGCCGAATATGTGGGAGCCAAGTCAACTGGGCATCAAAAACCACATCCAGAAATCGTTGTGTCTCCACCACTGCAAGAAAGTTCGCCGGCAAGATAAAGCCGTGGCTCAGGGTGAACAGTGCATCTCCGACAGAAATGCATAACGCAGGTCTTGTCAGCCAAAACCTGTAAGCCCAAGACTGCGCCTTGCGGATAGTGCCCTGCAGCTGGCGTTCAGCAACTGCAATGTCAATGGATCTATAGTAGAGGCAGAAGGCGCCAGCATACAAGGAAGCTGAGACAGACGTTCCCACCAAAGCAGCGAGCCCGTTAATTGCAATTAAAAATAGGCAGACGCTTAGGACAGATCCCTGTGGTACCCCATTCTCCTGAACTCGGGAGGAACTGTGGGAGGCCGCGACTTGCGCGTGGAAGGTACGATGCGAAAGCAAATTCCGTAGGAAAATCGGCAGTGGACCCCGAAGACCCTATCCATGAAGCGTAGAGAGGATATGATGGCGCCATGTCGTATCGTACGCCTTCGCATGTCGAAAAAGACAGCAACGAGGTGCTGACGGTGGGAAAAGGCCATACGGATGGCTGACTCCAGGCTCACCAGATTGTCGGCGACAGAGCGGCCTTTACAGAACCGACCATGAGATGGTGCCAGAAGGCCCCGAGACTCGAGTACTCAACCCAACCACTGGCTCACCTTGCATTCGTGCAACTTGCAGAGGACGTTGGTGAGGCTAATGGGGCGGTAGCTGTACACCTCCAATGGGTTCTTGCCAGGTTTCAAAACGGGTATAACAATGCTTTCCCGCCATTGCGACGGAAACCTACCCTCGACCGAGACACGGTTGTAAAGGTCGAGGAGGCGTCGCTGGCAGTCTACTGAAAGGTGTTTGAGCATCTCACAGTGGATGCGATCTGGTCCAGGAGCTGTAACAGGGCAAGCGGCTAGGGCACTGTGGAATTCCCACTCACTGAATGGAACATTGTAGGATGGTGGGTGTGAAATGAGAGGCTCCAACGATCCACCCGCGGAATGCCATCGGTAATTCACAGAAGCGGAACTGAGAGCAAAATGCTCAAAAAATGGTTCTGAGCACTATGGGACTTAACATCTGTGGTCATCAGTCCCCTAGAACTTAGAACTACTTAAACCTAACTAACCTAAGGACAACACACACATCCATGCCCGAGGCAGGATTCGAACCTGCGACCGTAGCAGTCGCGCGGTTCCGGACTGCGCGCCTAGAACCGCTAGACCACCGCGGCCGGCTGCAAAATGCTCTGCCAAACGGTTTGCAATTACGTCGGAGTCAGTACAAACTGCTCCATTCAGTGAGAGCGCAGGGACACTGACAGGGTTCCGATAGCCATAGAGGCGCCTAATCTTGGCCCAAACCTGCGATGGAGAGATATGGAGCCCAATGGTGCAGACATACCGTTCCCACCACTCTTGCTTGCGTTGGCGAATAAGGCGGCGGGCACGCGCACACAGCCGTTTAAAGGCGATGAGGTGTTCTATTGAGGGATGTCGCTTGTGACGCTGGAGCGCAAGCCGGCGATCTTTAATTGCCTCATCGGTCTCAGGCGACCACCAAGGCACAGTCCACCGGCGAGGGGACCAAGAAGAACGGGGAATGGCTGATTCTGCGGCAGTAATGACGCCGGTGGTGACCGAGTGAACCACCGCATCAACGGCTTCATCAGAAAGAGGGGCAATAGCGGATATGGAGGAGAACAAGTCCCAGTCAGCCTTATTCATAGCCCATCTGCAAGGGCGCCCAGAAGAGTGACGTTGTGGCAGTGACAGAAAAATCGGGAAGTGGTCACTACTACACAGGTCGTCATGCACTCTCCATCGGACAGACGGTAAGAGGCTAGGGCTGCCGATCGAAAGGTCAACTGCTGAGTACGTGACATGCGCCACACTGAAATGTGTGAAGGCACCATCAACTAAAATGGAAAGGTCGAGCTGTGTCAATACATGCTCAATGATGGCACCTCGACCTGTTGCCACTAACCCACCCCACAGAGTTTTATGGGAGTTGAAGTCGCCCAGTAACAGGAAAGGTGGCGGCAATTGGGCTATCAGCGCAGCCTGGACATGCTGTGGGACATCAACATCCAGCGGAAGATACAGACTGCAAACAGTAACAGCCTGTGGCGTCCACACTCGAACAGCGACAGCCTCTAAAGGTGTTTGCAGAGGGACAGACTCGCTGTGAAGAGAGTGATGGGCATAGATGCAGACACCACCAGATACCCTTCCCTAAGCTGCCCGGTTCTTATAATACCCCCGATAGCCACAGAGGGCCTTGAAGAGCAATGCAGAAGAAAAGGTGAAGGCTGAGAAGTTGTCGGAGCTCAGCAATATGGTGGAAGAAACTGCCGCTTTTCCACTGGAGGATGACATTGTGCATGGCTGAGAAAGGCGTAAAGGGACTGGGGAGGCAGATTACGCCGCTGGGTCACTTGCTGCCACCAGTTCAGTACCTGAGTGAGTGACATCCATTGCGTCCGAGGGTCCGGTGAGATCCAGGTCTTCAGCAGACGCCAGAATCTCGACCTCATCCTCAGACGCTTTGCTTGTAGAAAGCGAAGGGATGGGTGCTACTGCAATGTCGGGATTCTTGGGAACCCTTTTCTTTTTCTGTTTCTTGCGCTTTGCCTTCGGTGGTTCTGGCTGGGAGGGCTTCCCTGGGTCAGTCTCAGGGACGGATGACGACCGTGAGGCATTATGACCAGCGACCGGTGGTTGTTTCAGCCACTTGCGTGTGTCCGCTTTTCCGCTGGTCTGAAGTTATGGACGTCCCCAAGGGACCCCTTCCTGGCGACAGGAGCCAAAATCGGAGGCCATAGGCCAGAATCAACACAGAAAGACAAGCACTTAGATTAGTTGATAAAAGCCCCCTGCTCGAATAAAACGCAAAACTAAGCCTGCCGTAGCAGGGTCAGCAGTTAAAAGGGCACGGAGCGTATCAGGCAGCGCAAATGTCTGCCTAAGCACAGCTAAAAACGGACAGAACAATAAAATGTCCACCACCGTCAAAGCCGCCCCACAGCGACAGAGAGGCGGGTCCCCACGGCTCAGTAAATATCCATGCGTCAGATGGGTGTGTCCAATGCGGAGCCGACAAAGGAGGACAGAGTCCCTGCGAATGGGTCACATGGACGATCGCCACACAGCTGTCGTCTCCTTTACAGCACGGAGTTTATTATGTGTGGTCAGATCGCGCCATTCAGCGTCCCAAAGCGTGAGAACTGCGCAGCATAAGACTGCTCCCAAAACAGTCTCCGGGAGGACAATGCCCAGAGATGGTTTACTGGTGGCCTGGAGAGAAGCTATCTGACGTGGACTGTGATCGTACAATCCGACCGGGGCCGTCGGTCTGGGAGGTGGACGAATGACTGAAGGAACAGGAGACTATAATAAGGATTCCTGAGCATGCTACAAACGTGTGTACCATAAGCGGCCAGTAAACGTTGGCACCGTAACTGCTGTGGAGGGACACCTGCCTCCACATGTATGCTGTTCACAGGGCTGGTCTGGAAAACTCCAGTGGCAAGTCGGTTCCTGCCGTGAAGGATAGGGTCTAACACCCGCAAAGGATGCTGAACCATAAGCCAGGCTCCCATAATCCAGACGGAACTGGATTAACGCCTGGTTGAGCTGTAAGAGGGTTGATCGTTCTGCTCCCCAGCTGGTGAGGCTTAAACATCGCAGAGCAGCAAGATGCCGCCAACACATCTGTTTAAGCTGCCGATATGAGGGAGCCAAGTCAACTGGGCATCAAAAACTACATCCAAAAACCGATGTGTCTCAACCACAGCAAGAGATACGCCATCAAGATAAGGCCGTGGCTCAGGGTGAACAGTGTGTTGCTGGCATAAATGCATAACGGATGTCTTGGCAGCCAAAAATCTTGAAGCCATGAACTACAGCCCACGACTGCGCCTTACAGATAGCGCCCTGCAGCTGACGTTCAGCAGCTGCAATGCCAATGGAGCTATAGTCGAGGCAGAAGTCGTCAGCATACAAGTACGCTGAGACAGATGTTCCCACCGCCGCAGTGAGAACATTAATTGCAATTAAAACAGGCAGACACTTAAGACAGATCCCTGTGGTACCCTGTTCTCCTGAACTGAGCGGGGCGGGGGGGAAGGGGGGGGGAACTATGGGGGGCCGCAACTTGCACGCGGAAGGTACGATGCGACAGAAAATTTCGTATGAAAATCGGCAGCGGATCCCAAAGACCCCAACCATGAAGCATAGAGAGGATGTGATGTCGCCATGTCGTATCGTATGCCTCCCCATGTCAAAAAAGACAGCGACGAGATGCTGGCAGCGGGCAAAGGCCGTACGGATGGCAGACTCTGGCTCACCATATCATCGGCGGCAGAGCGGCCCTTATGGAACCCACCCTGAGATAGAGCCAGAAGGCTCCGAGGCTCAAGTACGCAACTCAACCACCAACTCACCATGCGTTCGAGCAACTTGCAAAGAATGTTGGTGAGGCTAATGGGGCAGTATCTGTCCACC
This sequence comes from Schistocerca nitens, assembly GCF_023898315.1. NCBI lineage: Eukaryota > Metazoa > Arthropoda > Insecta > Orthoptera > Acrididae > Schistocerca > Schistocerca nitens. Next base: position 257,961,846 of record NC_064618.1, read on the forward strand.
TCCAGTGCGTTCTTGCCAGGTTTCAATACGGGGATTACAATGCTTTCCCGCCATTGCAACGGGAATTCACCCTCGACCCTGATAAGGTTGTAAAGGCCAAGGAGGCGTCGCTGGCAGGCCGCCGAGAGGTATTTGAGCATCTGACAGTGGATGCGATCTGCCCTGGGAGACATATCAGAGCAAGCGGCTAGGGCACAATGGAATTCCCACTCACTCAATGGAACATCGTAGGATTCAGGATGGCACGTGTGAAATGAAAGGCTCCGACGTTCCAACCGCTCTTTAATGGAGTGGAAGGCCAGTGGGTAATTCGCAGAAGTGGAACTCTGAGCAAAATGTTCTGCTAAGAAGTTGGAAATTGTATTGGGGTCAGTACAAACTGCTCCATTCACTGTAAACGCTGGGACACTGATGGGGGTCCGATAGCCATAGAATCGCCTAATCTTGGCCCATACCTGCAATGGAGAGGTACGGAGGCAAATGGTGGAGACATACCGTTCCCAGAACTCATGCTTGTGCTGGCGAATGATTCAGCGGGCCCGCGCACGGAGCCATTTAAAGGCAATGAGGTGTTCTAATGAGGGATGTCGCTTGTGACGCTGGAGCGCCCGCCTACGATATTTAATCACCTCGGCGATCGCACGCGACCACCAAGGAAATGGCAGATTCTGCGGCAGTAACGATGCTGGTGGTGACCGAGTGAACCACCGCAACAAGGGCATCATTGGAAAGATGCTCAATAGTGGCAATGGAGGAGAATAGGTCCCAGTGAGCCTTACTCATAGCCCATCTGCAAGGGCGCCCAGAAGAGTGACGCTGTGGCAGTGACAGAAAGATCGGAAAGTGGTCTCTACCAAACAAGTCGTCATGCTCACGCAATTGGACAGACGGTAAGAGGCTAGGGCTGCAGATCGAAAGGTCAATGGCTGAGTACATGCCATGCGCACAACTGAAATGTGTGAAGGCACCATCATTTAAAAGGGAAAGGTCGAGCTTTGCCAATACACGATCAATGGTGGCGCCTCAGCCTGTTGCCACTGATCCACCCCATAGAGGGTTATGGGCGTTGAAGTCGGCCAGTAACAGAAAAGGTGGTGGCAATTAGGCTGTCAGTGCAGCCAGGACATGCTGTGCGACATCACCATACGGTGGAAGATACAGACTGCAGACAGTAACAGCCTGATGCATCCACACACGAACAGCGACAGCCTGTAAAGGTGTTTGTAGAGGGACAGACACGCTGTGAAGGGAGTGAAGGACGTAGATGCAGATGCCACCAGATACCCTTTCATAAACTGCCCGGTTCCGATAACAACCCCTATAGCCACGGAGGGCAGGGATTCACATTGCCAGAAACCAAATTTCTTGAAGAGCAATGCAGAGGAAAGGGTTAAGGCTGAGAAGTTGTCGGAGCTCAGCAAGATGGTGGAAGAAACCACTGCAGTTCCACTGTAGGATGACATTGTCCATGGCTGAGAAAGGCGTGAAGGGACTGGGGAGGCAAATTACGCCGCTGGGTGTCCTGCTGCCACCGCTTGAGTACCCGTGTGAGTGACATCCATTGTGTCCGAGGGTCCGGCGAGATCTAGATCCTCAGCAGACGCTAGAATGTCGACCTCATCCTCAGACGCTGAGCTTGTAGGAAGTGGTGGGATGGGTGCCACCAATATGGCTGGAATCTTGGGAGCCTTTTTCTTTTTCTGCTTTTCGCGCTGCGCCTTCGGTGGTTCTGGCAAGGAGGGCTGCACTGGGTCAGTCTCAGGGACGGACAAGGACCGTGAAATCCTACAACCAGCGACCTGTGGTTGTTTCAGCCACTGGCGGGTGTCCGCTTTTCACCTGGTCTGAACTTGTGAAGGGAGGTCCCCATGGGACCCCTTCCTGGCGAGAGGAGCCAAAGAAGATTTACGCTCCCCCGGTTGTGAAGTGGGAACTGACGTACCCGATGGTTGTGGGGGTGTTGCTCCTGAAGTAGATGGAGCAGGAGCAACAGGGAGTGAAGTGCCCCCACCATCAAGGGGGCAGGTGGATTCTGACGGGTCAGAGAGCTAACTGTATGTTACGAAGCGGGAGACGATAGAACCATTGTCGCAGCGGCAGCGTAGGTGGATGTCATTGTCACAGGATGGAGTATCTCATATTTCCGCTTAGCCTCAGTGTAGGTCAGGCGGTCCAGGGTCCTATATTCCATTATCTTCCGTTCTCTCTGGAAAATCCTACAGTCTGCCGAGCAAGGTAAATGGTGTTCTCTGCAGTTAACACAGATGGCAAACAGGGCCCATGGAATATTGGGATGCGAAGGATGTCCACAATCTCGACATGTGACACCGGATGTACAGCGGGATGACATATGCCCAAACTTGCAGCATTTAAAACACCACTTTGAAAGAGTGGCTTCACAACACAGCGGTAAACCATCATATTGATCTTTTTGGGTAGCGCGTCACCCTCAAAGGCCAAGATGAAGGCACCAGTGTCTACCTGATTGTCCCTTGGACCCCGATGGACGTGCTGGACGAACTCAAAACCTCGTCGTTCTAGGTTGTCGCGCATTTCATCATCTGACTGCAGAAGAAGATCCCTGTGGAATATAATACCCTGGACCACGTTTACACTCTTTTGGGGTGTGATGGTAACCGAAACATCCTCCAACTTGTGGCAACCGAGCAATCTCTGTGACTGGGCAGAGGATTCTGTTTTGATTAGAACTGACCCAGAGCACATTTTGGACAAGCCCTTCACCTCCCCAGTCTTGTCCTCTAAATGCTCCACAAGAAACTGACGCTTCGTCGACATAAGTGATTCACCATCAACTCGCATACAGACGAGGTACCAGGATGAATAATCTTCACTGCCTTCTTTAGCCATATGTTCCTCCCATGGAATGGCCAGCGAGGGAAATGATATAGGATCGTATTTCTTGCCATTGAGGTTAGACCTTGTAACCTCCCCACAGAAATTTTAAAAAGACTATATTTATTAGTAATGGAGCCACAGCTAAGTGTAAACTCCCCACAAGAATATTAATGGCAAAGACAATTAAATGAAAGCTCGCTATCTGACTCAAGTACAAGTTCCCATTAAATAATGAACGCTAATCCCATGATAATGAAACTGTAATGATAACCTAAACTCAATTCAACCGAAAAGTCGGTGTTTGCCCTGTGCGAAACGAGAATAAATTTCTTACCTTAGTGAAACTGCATGTCAAAATTCTGCTCTTATTGTTCTCTGGAGCTTGCATGAAAAGCATTGGAAGTACCTTTTAAAAATCTTTGTTAAAAGGAAATGGAAGGAAATTTGAATGATTGTCTCTAAAATTGCTTTTAAATCAAAATTATTATTGGGGGCGATTTTTACAGAAAATTACACTTAATTAATATTGCTAGTTGAGCGGGAGGCTGATTAACAATATACCTTATCCTGTATCTCGACCATTGCGGTGCCGACGCCCGCCGACTGCTCTCCGCTACTGCTACTCACAGACTCCAAGCACTACTGCAGACTGACTACTGCAGACTGACTACTACAGACAGACTGACTGCTCGCTACTGCGAGTCGAGCGCAACTGCTCTGGTCAGAGATTCTACAATGTCTCAGCATCGCTGCCGCACAACATACGTGTTTCATTGGCAAAGACAATTAAATGAAAGCTCGCTATCTGACTCAAGTACAAGTTCCCATTAAATAATGAACGCTAATCCCATGATAATGAAACTGTAATGATAACCTAAACTCAATTCAACCGAAAAGTCGGTGTTTGCCCTGTGCGAAACGAGAATAAATTTCTTACCTTAGTGAAACTGCATGTCAAAATTCTGCTCTTATTGTTCTCTGGAGCTTGCATGAAAAGCATTGGAAGTACCTTTTAAAAATCTTTGTTAAAAGGAAATGGAAGGAAATTTGAATGATTGTCTCTAAAATTGCTTTTAAATCAAAATTATTATTGGGGGCGATTTTTACAGAAAATTACACTTAATTAATATTGCTAGTTGAGCGGGAGGCTGATTAACAATATACCTTATCCTGTATCTCGACCATTGCGGTGCCGACGCCCGCCGACTGCTCTCCGCTACTGCTACTCACAGACTCCAAGCACTACTGCAGACTGACTACTGCAGACTGACTACTACAGACAGACTGACTGCTCGCTACTGCGAGTCGAGCGCAACTGCTCTGGTCAGAGATTCTACAATGTCTCAGCATCGCTGCCGCACAACATACGTGTTTCAACCTCGATCACTTAGAGACTCCTGGTGGAGGCCCACCAGCGAGAGATGATGTACCACGCTTCATTGCGCGTCATCCGCCCTGATGTCACCCACTCTGACCAGGGGCCCTCCCCACGGGTGCCACCCAGCCACAGCAAAGACCACCTGGCAGGATAGCCTTTGCTGGGAGTCCTGATGCCCCAGAGAGATAGGCATCTACTCCTCGGCATACATGGGGAGGTAGCAACTTAGGCATCAGCAGTGCGATCCCTGTGTAGTCAAGGGTGTACCACTAAGAGTGTACATGACGACCTCACTACAATGGACTGGCTACCGTGCTGGATGTCGGGTGTCGAATATCTATGTATATAGGGAGTGAATATGGAAGTGCACAATGGAGGGAATGCATGCTACCTGGAACACATTGCAGCCGATGTGGCCAGAAGCTCAGTGTAAGTCCAACTCCATGACAATAACGAATGTGCCAGACCTTAGGGCAAGATGGATTTATGATGCACCGTGTTAGGCATCCTTCCCTAAATGGTACGCACTAACAGAAAATTTGAAATGTAGTGATCAAACCCCTCAGGGGACCATCACATTAAGGCCAAAATGTTGGAGACTCCTTTTAGTCGCCTCTTACGACAGGCAGGAATACTGCGGGCCTATTCTTACCCCCGGACCCGCAGGGGGGGGGGGGGGGAGCCATGTCAATGCACGCAGCTACGGCACTTTGGAATTCCCACTCACTGAATGGGGCACTGTACTATTAGGGTTGGCATATATGGAATGAAAGGCTCCGACATTCCAACCGCTCTTTCAGGGAGCGAAAGGCCAGCAGGTAATTTGTACAAGTGGAACTTTGAGTATAATGTTCTACAAAGAGTTCAGCAATCGTGTGTGTGTCAGTACAGATGGTTCCATTCAGGGAAAGCCCATGGACAGTGATGGGTGCCTGATATCCATAGAGTCGCCTAATCTGTGTCCAAATGTGCGATGCAGAAGTACGGGTACCAATAGTGGAGACATATCTTTCTCAGCACTCATGCTTCCATCGGCCAAGTGGACCCAGAAGAGCAGAGGATTGCAGATTTTGCAGCAGAAATGATGCCGGGGGTTCTCATGTGAACCACCACAACAATGGCGAAATAGCGGCAATGGAGGCGAATTAGTCCCAGTCAGCCTTATTCAAAGCTCACCTGGGGAGGCGCCCTGGAAAGTGACGCTGAAGCAGTGGCAGAAAAATCGGACTACCACACAAGTCGTCAAGCACACTCCGATGGACTGATGGTAGAAGACCAGGGCTACAGACTGATAGGTCGATGGCTGAGTACATGCCACGCACTACACTGAAATGTGTGGAGGCACCATCATTTGAGAGAGAAAGGTCAGTTGCACCAACACCTGCTCAATGACAGTGCCTCAGCCCATTGCCACCAATCCACCCCACAAAGGGTTATGGGCGTTGAAGTCTCCCAGAAACATAAATATAAAGGCTGCAGACAGTAACAGCCTGCAGAGTCCACATCGTAACAGCGACAGCCTCTAAAGGTATTTGAAGAGGGACACACTCACTGAAAAGAGAGTGAAGAACGTAAGTGTAGACTCCATAAGATAACCTCTCATAAGCTGTCCGTTTCTCATAATAACCCCAATAGCCACAGAGGGTGGGGGTTTGCAATGCTGGAAACCAAGTTTGCTGGAGAGCCATGCAGAGGAAATGGTGGAGGCTGAGAAGATGTAGGAGCTCAGAAAGGTGATGGAAAAAACAGCTGCTATTCCACTAGAGGATGACATTGTCCATGGCCGAAAAAGGCGTGAAGGGACCGAGGAGGCAGACTACGCCACTGGGTGGTCGACTACCACTGACGGAGAGCCTGAACCGAGAATCAGTTCGTCTGAGGTAGGGGCGAGATTGAGGTCGTCGGGGGACGCCAAAATCTGCAAATCGTCCTCAAACTCAGAGCTGGTAGGTACGGGGCACAGAGGCAACCTCAACCTCGTCCGTCTTACCCATCCTATACTTCTTCTTCTTCTTCTTCACCTGCTCCCCCGGCTCCTTAGGAGCAACCAGGGAGGGAGACTCAGAAGGAGCATCAGGGACAGACAAAGAACGGGAAGCTCTTCAATCCGCCACTCATGGCTCCTTGAGCCACTGACTGATGTCAGCTGTCGTCGTGGAGGAGGCCTTAGAAGGTAGACTTCCAAAGGACCCTTTCCACACGAGAAAAGCTGGAGGAGGCTGACGTACCTCCGGCGTGGGGGAGGGTCGGGGGGTGGTCGATATCCCCATCAGTTTGGGGGGTTGGTCTGGTACTTTGGGAGTACAGAAGAAATAGCATCCATCATCACAGACATGGGGGAAGAGCCAGGGTGGCCCTGAGGGCCCACTGGAAGCTTAACAACCGCAGGGACAGCCCTCGCCACCAGGGGCAACGAAGTCTGTCGTAGCATACGATATATTCATCTGCACAGGATGAAGCCGTTTGTATTTCCTCTTTGCATCCTGATAGGTAAGCCTTTCCAGGGTCTTAAGTTCCATGATTCGTCGCTGCTTATGGTGAACAGGACAGTAAGGTGAGCAGTGGGGTTGGTGCTTCCCATAGTTGACACAAGTGGGAGGAGTCACATATGGATCATCCAGGTGCAGAGGAAGACTGCAATCCCTGCATGTGGCGCTGGAAGTAAAACGGGTTAACTTGTGGCCAAACTTCCAACACTTGAAGCACTGCATAGGGGTGGGACATGTGGTTTCACGTCACAATGGTAAAGCATCATCTTGACCTTTTCAGGCAACGAGTCACCCTCAAAGGCCAAGACGAAGGCACCAGTAGCAACCCTGTTGTCTCTGGCTCCCCTAATCATGTACTAGACGAAGTGGACACCCCATCGATCTAAGTTGGCATGTAGCTCCTCATCCAATTGCAAAAGGAGGTCACGATGGACAATAAGACCCTGGATGAAGTTAAGGCTTTTATGAGGGGTAAACGAGACAGGGATATCACCCAACTGGTCACAGGTGAGCAACGCCCACGAATGGTCTAGGGAGGCCGCTTGGATCAAAATCGCCCCACTGCGCATTTTAGACAATGCGGCCACTTCCCCAAACCTGTCTTCAATGTGGTCTACGAAAAACTGGGGCTTCGTTGCCTGAAGGGTCTCTGCATCAGTCCTGCAGTAAACTAGGTCCTGAGGGGAATATGGCTCATGAGACCAAGTCACCCTATGGTCCTCCCAAGGCATGGCCAGGGAGGGGAACGAACGGGAATCATAGGTCGCAGCATCAAACTCATTTTGTACGCGCTTTGAGACTGCTGTGGCCGAGCAACCACCAACTTGACTCAATTTAACCCGTTTCATTACGCGTCATCCGCCCTGATGCCACACACCCAGCTGTAGCAAGGGCCACATGGTGGTATAGCCACTGCCGGGAGTCCTGGTGTCCCTGAAAGGATGGGCACCTACTCCTTGGCATATGCGGGGAGGTCGCAGCTTAGGCATCAGCAGTGCTATCCCTGTGTTTTCAGGGGGCTACCACCAAGAGGGTACTTGACAAGCCCACCACAACGGACTTGCTACCGTGCTGGATTTTAGGTGCCAAAATGGTCCAAAATTGGCGGAGGCGTAAAGGATGGTATGGTGTTGGAGATAAGAAGGCAACCTACAAGACTGAGGAGGCCAAGCCCGCCACACGACTATAAGCAGCATGCAAGATCTCAGTGCACAATGGACAAACAAAACCCCAAATGACACGCACTATGAACAGAAATTTAGAAAAGGTGGAGGTCAAACCCGAGAGGGGACCATCACAGAAAAGCTGTAACTATGGAGATTCCTTTTAGTTCCCTCTTACGACAGGCAGGAATACCGTGGGCCAATTCTAACCCAAGAACCCGCAGGGGGGGGGGGGGTGTACACAATTACCCGCTCCTTTTGGAGTACTGGTTAGTGTGGCGAGCAGGGGATGTGGTGCTCTCCACTATTCACACAGACGCTCATAGAGTATTTGTATTGCAGCGAACATCTGCGGACTCTACATGTGGCGCTGGAATTGCACCGGGAGGACATGTGCCAAAATTTCCAGCAGTTAAGGCACCGCATAGGGGGAGAGACGTAAGGTTTGACTTCACGATGGTACACCATCATCCTGACCTTCTCAGATAACGAATAACCCTCAAAGGACAAGATGACAGCACCGATAGCAAACCTGTTGTGTTTGGGTCCCCTGTAAACATCCCCTGTAAACACGCTGGACGAAATTAACACTCTGTCGTTCTAAATTGGATCGTAGCTCGTCGTCGTATTGCAACAAGAGGTCACGATGAAAAATAATTCCGTGGACCATGTTGAGGCTTTCATGGGGAGTGACCGAAAGAGGAATATCACCCTGGCACGCCCGCGACTGGGTTGGGGATGCCGTCTGAATCAAAACCGACCCAATGCGCATTTTGGACAGCGATGTCACTTTCCGAAACTTATCCACTAGGTACTCTACAAAAAACGGAGGCTTTGTATCCAGAAAGGAGTTCCCATCAGTTCTGCTGCACACCAACAGTAAGATAAAACAGAACATAAAACAAAGGTAAGAAGCTTTGAAAAATATGTGCCTACCCACACCGAAGCGTGGGACGAAGCATGGTGTCAGCAGTAAAACATGGACAACACAGGAAGAAAGTGGTAGAGGGAGCTAAAACAATGTAGCAGATGGAAGTGGCTGGTTGACTCCAAGGAAAACAGGGAGGAGTCAGCCACTCTGCAATACACTAAAACCTCCAGCCTAAAAGTTTAGGCCAGAGTCCAGACACATCACAAAACTTTAAAACTCTAGATACACACGTCTCATCGTTAGCTAAAACACAAGGCAGATCCCCATCAACTTGTGCTTCTGCCCTTGCATCACGGTATAAAATGCAGTCTGTTAAAATGTGCCAGACAGAGATGTGCACACCACAAGCATCACAAAAAGGAGGATCCTCCCGCCGTAATAAAAAGCTATGCGTGAGAGGACAGTGCGCGATCCGAAGACGTGTGAGGGCCACCTCTTCCCACCTGAGCAACCGGCAGGAGGAACGCCACGGCTGAGTTGTTGACTTCACCAACCGCAGTTTATTGGCCGTCACCGCCAGCCATTCTTCCTCCCACAATTCCATGCACTTCCTGCGGAGGGCAGAGATGACAGACTGCAAGGGAATAGGACACTGGACCACATCCTGCTCTCTGCAGGCCTCCTTGGCAGCCCGATCGGCCTGTTCATTGCCCCATATTCCTACATGACCAGGCACCCAGCAGAAGGATACCTCCTTACCCCGCCGTTGGAGCAAGTACAGTCGGTCATATATCAGCTGGACCATCTCCTCAGTTGGGTACAGATTCTGCAGTGACTGTAAGGCACTAAGAGAATCGGAGCAGAGAAGAAATCGATCGCCCCGAACACGGTTCATCTGCTCCAATGCCTTCAGGATCGCATGGAGCTCCACTGCGAAAACGGTATATTCATCAGGGAGGCGAAGCCAGGTAACATGATCAGGGAACACCACAGAACAGCCAAGGAAATTCTCCTGTTTAGAGCCATCAGTGTAAACGACGGTAAAACCGTGATGCACACCTAAAATGTTAAAAAACAGAGATTGGAATATAAAATCGGGTGTGCTATCTTTCTTAAAATTAGTCAAATCTGAAATAAGTTTGTGTCTCCGGAGGAGCCAAGTTGGAAATCTGCTCCAACCGCGACGTAAAATATGAAGACCAGCCATAGACATAGCAGTGAGGGAATCCTGTGTGCGAATCCCAGAGGTCTGCGTCGCACATTGCCGGTTATGAAATAGCCATGCCAGAGGAGGCTGAGCCACGGTATGGTATGCGGGTGTGTATGGTGTGGACAAAGTTTTATACGCCTGTCGCACTGTAAGTAGCCGTTGCCGCATATGAAGTGGCGGTTGACCAGCCTCGGCACAGAGGCTTGGTATGGGGCTAGTTTGGAATGCCCCAGTGGCCAACCGAAGCCCTTCATGGTGCACAACGTCCAACATCTTTAAGTAAGAAGGCCTCGCAGACCCATACACCGTGCACCCATAATCGAGCCGAGATCGCACGAACACCCTGTAAAACTGCAGCAGACAAGTCCTGTCAGCTCCCAGTGTACTGTGGCTAAGACACTTTAAAATACTTATAGCCTTAAGTGACCGTCGTTTCAGGTCTTTAAGATGAGGTAACCACGTAAGCTTCGAGTCAAAAATGAGCCCCAGAAATCTCACCGTGTCTCTAAAAGTAAGAATAGTGTCCCTCAACTCAGGAAAGGTTAAAATCGAACGAGGATGGTAAAAAAGAACATTTATGGACTTCTCGGTGGAAAACTAGAAACCACTCTTCTGCGCCCAGTCATTCAGACGTCTAAGAGTAAGTTGCAACTGACGCGTTGTCGTTCCAAGGCTTGAAGAAGAGCAAAACAAAGAGAAATCATCCACAAACAAGGAACCCTGGACAGGACTTTTCACACTTAAAACGCAACCCTGAGGGACACCGTTCTCCTGCTCAAAGCGATCAAACAGGACGTCACCAATTCGGTATCTAAAATATCGTGGCGAGAGGAAAGACTGGATAAAAAGAGGAAGACAACCACGAAACCCCCATTCGTGAAGCTGCTCCAGGATGAGACGCCTCCAAGTGGTATCGTAGGCCTTCTCGATGTCAAAAAATACACCTAGAAGGTGATGACGGCGTAGGAAAGCTTGTTGTATAGCCGCTTCCAGGAGGACAAGGTTATCGAAGGTGGAACGAAACCTCCTGAACCCACACTGAAAGCGACTAAAGAGTTGCTGGGATTCTAACATCCAGACAAGGCGGTGGTTGACCATCCGCTCCAAGGTCTTTCCCATGCAACTAGTGAGGGCAACACTACGGTAGCTACTCGGGCTCGTGTGTTCTTTCCCAGGTTTTAAAAAAGGAATTAAAACTGCCTCACGCCACGAGTCAGGAAAGTGACCTGACGCCCATATGGCATTAAAAAGTGCGACGAGGATTTCTTTGTTGCGCCTTGTGAGGTGCCGTAGCATACTGTAATGGATCCTGTCGTGACCAGGGGATGTGTCACGAGCTGCTAACAATGCAGAAGCCAGCTCCCACATAGAAAATGGGTCGTTGTAATCTTCATGAGAGGTGCAGTGGAAGTCCAGACTGCACCTCTCAGCAACCGCTCGATGGCATTGGAAACCTGGATCCTGACTGGTTGTTGCAGTAACTGTGGCAAAATACACTGACATAGTCTGGGCAATGTCTCGCAGATCCATGTGGAGAGTACCGTTACTCATTACAGAAGCCATGGGGCACCTCCCTCCTCTACCAGAAATTCTCCTGATGGTCTCCCACACAATGAAACTTTTGGTGGAACGATTAATTGTGTTTAGGAACTTTTGTCACGACCTCTTCTTGCTCTCACGAATAATGCGGCGACATCTTGCCCTCGCCACCCGAAAGGCTGCAAGATTCTCAGCAGTCGCCCGACACTGGAACCGACGCAGAGCCGCACGCCTGGTCCTGATTGCAGAGCGGCATTCGTCACTCCACCAAGGGACAGGTTGCCTCGTCCCATGGCCTGTGGACTGTGGAATGGATGCTGCCGCGGCGTGGTGGACCGTTTTGGTAACATGATCCACCCACACCTCAACATTCGCACAGTGTTCGAACTGGGCCAACTGGCTATAAAGTGCCCAGTCAGCTCCACTGAGTACCCATCTCGGTGGTCTCCTTTCGGGGCCCACGCCATCTGGCAGGTGAATCCAGACTGGGAAATGATCACTGCCGTGCAAGTCAGCAACCACTTCCCAGTGAGCACTGGCGGCAAGAGCTGGAGACCAAAGCGAGAGATCAATGGCAGAGAAGTACCCAGTCGCTGTGCAGAAATGAGTGCTATGTCCTCCATTGAGCAAGTAGGCACAGGATGACAGGAGAAGCCCCTCAATTGCTCGACCCCTCGGGCAGGTAATTGAACCATGGATGCAAAAGATGTAGCAAATGTGGGAGATGCAGTGACTTATAGATCTTTTTGGCTTCAACTTAGGGGATACGCTTGGTTGTTTTTATTTCCTGGACTTTGCGTTCCTCTAAAAAATTCAGCAGTCCCTACTCCAAACAGGGTGGTTTCCAGAGCAATTGATACATTTGGCTGGAGACGAGCAAACCAACTCCTTCATGAGCAGCCTGACAACAGTTGCCACAAGTCGCTTCGCCTTTGCACCCTAAGGTGGTATGCCCAAAACGCTGGCATTTAAAACAGCGCATTGGAGACGGGAAATAAGGCCGCACACTAAGGCGAAGGAAGCCAGCTTCAATATGTTCTGGAAGTTTCGTGCTACTAAAGATCAGAATAAAAGAGTCGGATTTCACAAGATTGCCATCAACCCTCTTCATGATATGTTGGACATCGACGACACCTTCCGGAGCCCACTCACATTGCAGTTCTTCCTTGGGAATGTCAACTAGATCCTGGCATGTCACAACACCTTTGCTGTAATTCAAGGTGCTGTGCAGTTCAGTGTCTATGGCATACTGTCCAAGGCATTTAGCAGATTGGAGGTTAGTTGCTTGCTGGGAAGTGGAAGTTTCCATTAGCAAGGTCGCATTACTTAAGCGCTTCACTAATTTTAAGGAGGCACAGATTCCTTCCAAACCCTTTTGTATATAGAAGGGCGAAACCTTCTCGAAACTACCCTCCTTCCGTTTCACAATGAGAAACACATTCTGATTACCAGAATGCATTCTATTACCTACGACTGGACTTGTCAAATAAGTGCCGGAGTCAGTGGGACTGACAGCACGAGCCCTCTTAAGAGACTGGGTGTTAGAACCTTCCAGTGGCCCACACTTTCCGCTGGGAGGAGGAAAAGAGGATTTCGAAGGATCCATTTCGGTTCCACGAGCAGCTAGGGAACTAGAAGTCCACCTAGACAGAGCCCCGCATACCTAGGTAAGCCTTATACAACTGAGGTGCGGCAGTTTCCCCAGAGGTTGCCCGCTAATGACTGTTCCACCTCAACAGCCATGCATCTCATCAGCGCGCAGCACACCTTGAGATTGAGGGGTTGTTTATAGAGGTTTATGCCATCCTCGCGATCTGGGCGATCAAGCCAAGATCCCCATTCTCTGAGACACACAACGTTCCACCGCCGCGCCACACGATGGTCGCTGAAGTATGCCCAGAGCTTACAGTGACAGGAAACTGGCGGCGCTTACCAGTCCCCAGCTCAGGAACCCTGGGGTCGCCAAGCCCATACCCAGCGAATGAATGCTGAGCCTCTGGGGGCCCTGATGCCCCTAGAAGACAGGCATCAACTCCTTGGTCAACGTGGGGAGGTCGCAGCTCTGGCATCAGCAGTGTGATCCCTATGTTGTCATGGGATTGCCAACAAATGGGTACATGACGGCCCCATCACAATGGACTGACTACCATGCTGGATGTTGGGTGCCGAGAAATCCAATATTGCCTTAGGCGAAAGAGGCCAGCGGACTACGGAAGCAGATGCAGGTGGAGGTGCAGATCCAGGACAATATGAAGTCAAAAGGTCTAATCTCACACTGGATATACAGTGCACCACATAAGGCGTACATCCCCAAATGGCCTGTACTTCGAATAATTTGTAATGAGGCGTAGTTCGAACCCTGAAAGGGGACCATAACTGAGTCGGTCGAAAAGTGTGAGTCCTTTTAGTCGCCTCTTACGACAGGCAGGAGTACCCTGGGACTATTCTAACCCCCGAACCCACAGTGTGGAACTATGCAGGTTGAATGGAGCAAACAACTGTCGGTTTGGAAACTTTTCAAAATACGATATCTCGTAAAAGACTCGCACTGCTGCAAGAAACACCACCGACATTGTAATTTATCCTGCTTTTCGTTTGTTAATGTCAACAGGCGTTGCTGCATTCGCAAAAAATGTTTGTCTGCACAAAAAGCACTTTTAAATATTATTACAGTCGGTTTATTATTTAACAATACGAACCTTTAACAACCAAACCTTTCTGTGAAAATCGCATGTAAACAGCACTTTCCATTTCCGAAACATTTGCTGCGCAATTTTTGGGTGATTTACGCTTACAGTACCAAGATGTCTTGAAAAATATGTAAGAAATACTATGCCTACTATGCGTTTTTACCACTGTGATCACATTTACATGTAACCATACGGACATGGAAATGACTTGAGAGTTGTGCCGAAACTACTTGACTGAAATAACTTTCTTTCGTGATATGGCTGTAGTGGTTAACTTTCTTTATTTCTATTTAATTTGAGTAGGTTAGCGATTAATAATAATATCGGTCAGTTGTAGCTCTTCAGCGAAAAAGTTTGACTCTTACTGGCAAAGGAGAATGCCAGGACGTTTCCTTTGAAACGGCAGGGCCGATTTTCTCCCTTCCCCTTCTCTTACCTGAAGACGTGCTCCCGTGTTAATGATCCTTCGTCAACGGGTTGTTAAACCCTAATCTTTGATCTTTCCTCCACATATGTAGATGAGATACATTTACTGCTTGAGAAACATACGTAGAAATTTCCAAAATGTCGCAAATGAAACAAAGAATTAAAGAAATTTCACTTGTCTAACGTCTCTAACATTGCACCGCTTTCTTTGGCGTGCTTTAGCTTCAGTGTAGGACAAATATCTCATACTTAAACTACGTCTCTTCACAGGATAGTTTATGTGTATTAAGACTCCTGCGCATTGCAGTAGCCCATTCCGGGATGATTTGTGTCTAGGCGATTTCTGAGGCACCGTTACGATTTTATCTCCGAGGCGCCTTTAAGAGTTATGTTCTCACATAACAACAGAAAACTTAGCAGTGTTCAGTTGCCATAATAACGTAGGTCTGCGCAGGAGTAGAAATGCACTAAAATTCCTGGTCTTATGCGGTCACTGGTTACTACATTCGTTGGAGGCAACAGTGATGATTCATCGTAAAATTACCGGGGTCATTGCAATGGTACTTTACTTACAAGTCCACACTGAAGCAAAACTGCTGCGTGAAACGCAGATAGCACACTACTATTTACTGTGTCGATATACAGAATGTTTCATCACGCCACCAATATTCCATAAATTTTTGAAAGCATTGTTTCAAATAAGAGGCACCTCTTTAAGGATTACAATTTCTAAACGCTTAGTTCGAATAATTTCTAGAATACTTATTTTTTGGTTCATTGATTATTGCAACACATTCTAAACGAACACTCCTAAACCTCTACCTTCTACCAGAGAAATTTTTCGCAAATTTTCTACGCCACATGCATAGTTCCTATCTATTTTTTGTCCTTTAACCGTCATCTCAATCAGTAATGTTCTCCCTTACTGTCAAATATTACATGTTAATATCTCCAGGTCTTTTTTATGTTCCTTAAGCAGCTCCTCAATTTTTATTGTGATTCAGAGTAGATAGATTTTCCTCATTTTTAGACAAATGTTTAGCAATTTCTTTTTCCCTGTATTGAAGAAATTTTCTTTATTATTACATCTTCATACGTACTATCTTCCTTGCTCCTCCAGCTATTTGGAACTTCCTACATCTAAATCTAAATCCTTACTCCGCCAGCCAACGTACGGCGTGTAGCGCACGACACTTCTGGTACAACTACGGTTTCCCCCTTGTTCCATTTGCGAATGGTGCGTGGGAAGAACGACTGACGGTAAACTTCCGTATGAATTCTAATTTCTCTGATTTTATCGTCGTGGGTATTTCGTTGAATGTGTGTGGAATGTGGTAATAAGATCCTCCTCTCTTACGGAACGTACTCCCTCTGAATGTTGACAACAAATCTTTCCATGAAGGACAACGGTTCTGTTAAGGAGGTTGTCCCTGCTGTTTGTTAAGCATTTTTGTGCTATCTTTTGTCACGGCCGAGTAGCAGCATTATTGCCACAGCTGTCGCAAATAGGCTGGAGACACCACACCAGGCACAAAGCGGATACAAAACACCATTGCACCAGGCATGACAATGCCACCAGCCGGTTTCTGCACTGCCGACGTGGGAGAAAGCAGCGGTGGGCTACTTGCCACAGCTTCTGGCCACCACCTTGTTTGGGTGTACGTGGCTAAAAGTGGTACTAGGACACAACTGAAGATCAGCTAACCCATCATTTCTAGCCAAAGTATTCGCAGTCCGGCAGCACGTATTACGATGAGAGGTCCACGCCAGACGATGGGGCGACAAGGTTTTGAAACCCACCACTACGAGACTTGGGTTCCACCGTCAACGAGCCAAATTCTGCGGCCAAGTCCGCTCCCAGTGGCTTGGTGCCTTCTGCCTGCGGATCACCTCGGGCTCGCTTCAGCTGTAGTTGGACTCCAGTCTTGGAGGGCAAGTGTTAGTGTCCAGAACGGTGCTGCCACCGTACCATTAGTACTTGTGCGGCCAAACTCGTGTACGCCACGTATTTCCCATATCGGCAGTCCTACTTCTAGGGATCACGAGAAACGTGGGGCCCGCCAGGAACTTATGTCACACCAGTCGCCTTGCCCGCCATATCTCGCGAACGTTTGGTCCCGCGCAGGGCCCACTGGGAAACAATATGTCGTTTAAAAGTTACTCACTAAAGGTCTTAACGTTATCGTGTGCTATCAAAAGCTTAAAGTAGTAAAGGAGTTTTGCTATTTGGGGAGTAAAATAACTGATGATTGTCGAAGTAGAGAGGATATAAAATGTAGACTGGCAATGGCAAGGAAAGCGTTTCTGAAGAAGAGAAATTTGTTAACATCGAGTATAGATTTAAGTGTCAGGAAGTCGTTTCTCAAAGTAATTGTATGGAGTGTAGCCATGTATGGAAGCGAAACATGGACGATAAATATTTTAGACAAGAAGAGAATAGAAGCTTTTGAAATATGGTGCTACAGAAGAATGCTGAAGATTAGATGAGTAGATCACATAACTAATGAGGAGGTATTGAACAGAATTGGGGAGGAGTTTGTGGCACAACTTGACTAGAAGAAGGGATCGGTTGGTAGCACACATTTTGAGGCATCAAGGGCTCATCAATTTAGTACTGGAGGACAGCGTGGAGGGTAAAAGTCGTAAAGGGAGACCAAGAGATGAATACACTAAACAGATTCAGAAGGATGTAGGTAGCAGTAGGTACTGGGAGATGAAGAAGCTTGCACAGGATAGAGTAGCATGGAGAGCTGCATCAAACCAGTCTCAGGACTGAAGACCACGACCACAACAACAACAACATCAAAAGCTTGCGTGCATTTGACCCCTCACTTAAGAATTATTATACTCATCTGAAAAAGTTACTCGCTGCCCGTTGGAGATGGCTGCTGGCACTTGAAAGACCGGTAGTGTCATGTGCTGTGACGTACGTGCCGTGGCCTGTATTTCTCCCGGGCCTCGTCCTATTTCACACTGGCTTCAAGTCGGCCAATGACCAGTTGCTGCCTCAGTTACCACCGGCCCAGCTGCCGTCAATACGCACCATGGACGCCTAAGTGCTAAGGGTCGATGCTGCAAGTGTTGTAACTTGAAACTGAATAACATGTTTAATACTGATGCTGTTCACATACGCTATAGGTGGCAAACATAATGACAACCAGCCACACCCACAGCCCAACGCTACCGAGGCACTGGCCACCACCCCAGCCCACTATAGTTGGTGACAGGAGAGGAATCCGCAGGCACCGTCCGTGGATGAAAACGTTGAGTCCGACACACTACAGTGCGAGTCAGGCTAGAGATCAATGACGGCACTGGACCTGGAACCTTGTCTCCAGCCGCAACTCAGAGTGTTGACATGCCCTGGGGTGGGGTTTTTGTTTGACATTAAGTGTTATGGCAAGTCAGTGGGTCTTTTGCTCGAAGTTTATCTGTAGATTCAGTATGCGGCAAGTAAACGCGGACCTCGACCTTTGACTGTGTGAGTAGAAATTTTAGTTTTTGGCTGACTTACACGGGCGAAGGTGTAGGGACTCTGACTGGCAATAAAACGTCCTCAATCCCGGGTTCGAAGCACGCCACTGCTTAAATTTAGAATAAATATAAGTAATGGCGACATAAGACTTCCGGCATAAGAAGTCACCCTCGTCCTGCCATTGCCATTGTCAAAGAGGGCGGAAGAGTGGACATACTTTCAGGGCACGTTCTTTCCCTTTGGATGAGAAACTATCCCTAAAAGGCGGAAGAATCAGCGTGAGGATGCTGAAGCCGATGCATACCACTGCATAAAACACACACAACGTATAGCCATAGGACATGTAGCCCGTAACTGGAAAAGTGTCACCATGATACCTCCACTGGCAAAAGATCTCAGATTAGTCCTCCATTCGGCTACCCAGCAGTGGGCTGCCAAGGGAGGGATGACCTTGATAATAGGATTGCATAGTCAATGACTGGATAACATGCACGCATTGTCAGAAGTTTGAACTTAGTAGGAAAATTTGAAAATTTGAAAAAGAAAATGCGAAGACTCAGTCCAGGTGTAGTAGGGGTCAATAAAATGAAATGGAAATAAGATAAGTATTTCTGAACAGACGAATGAAGGGCAATATCAACACCACCAGAACATGGTATAACGGGAGTAGGATTCGTTATGAATAAGAAAGTAGAGCAGAGAGGGAGCTTCTGTGAGCAGTTCAGTGTAGGGAAGTTCTCATTAGCTTTGGCAGCAAACCAAAGCCGACAACAACACTTCGGGTGTACATGTATGAAGAGACAAAGTGTGTGAGGATACTGAACGGGTGATTCAGTACGTAAAAGAAGATGAAAATCTAATAGTGATGGGGGATATGAACGTGGTTGTAAGCAAAGAAATAGAAGAAAAAGTTATGAGCGAATACGGGCTTGGCAGTAGGAATGGGAGAGGAGAAAAACTAACTGAATTCTGCAGTAAATTTCAGATGGTATCAGCGAATACTCTCTCAAAGAATCACAAGATGAGGAACTGGGAAAACATCCGGAGACACAGCAAGATTTCTGTTGGATTATATCATAGTCAGGCATATATTCCGAAACTGGATATTGGATTTTAAGGCGTATCACGGAGTAGATACAGACTTAGATCACAGTTTAATAATTATGAAGAGTGAAGTTTGAGACAACCGCCTGGAAGAAATACTGTGCAAAAAAGTAGGATACTGAAGCAATGATGGATGACAAGACACGTTTGAAGTTCGCTAAGGGTGTCGATATGGCGAGAAGGAACACAGAGTAGGCAGCTTAGTTGAAGAGAAGTGGACGTCTCTAAAAAGGGCATTGACAAATGTTGGGCAGACGAACATAGGTACAAGAAAGGTAATTGCGAAGAAACCTTGGGTAACAGATGAAATACTTGAATTGATCGAGAGAAGAAGGAAGTACAAAAACGTTCAATGAGGACAGGACTACAGCAATCACTTAGGAATGAAATAAGTAGCAAGTACTGGGCAGAAAAGGTGAAATGGCTGCATGAAAAAGAAATGACTATCGTAAGGACTGACTCAGCATATAGAAAAGTCAAAACAACCTAATGTGAAATTAAAAGCAAGACTGGAAACATTAACTGCAATGGGAATTCCAATGTTAAACCCAGAGGAGAGAGAAGATGGGTGGAAAAGTACACTGAAGGCGTCTATGACGTGGGGAACTTGTCTGATGAAGTGATAGGAGAAGAAATTAGAGACGATACAAAAGAGAAAAGTGATGCAGTATTAGCCAGAATTTAAAAGAGCTCTGAAAGTCTTGAGATCAAATAAGGTCGAAGGATAGATACAATTCTGTCGGAATTTCTAAAATCATTCAAGGGAGAAGCAAAAAAGGGACTATTCTCGTTGGTTTTGGTGCGGAGACTGTATGAGACACGCGACGTGCCATAATACTTCTACAAAAATATCATCCACACAATTCCGAAGTGAACAAGGGAGGATAAGTGCGAGAACTATCGCACAATTAGCTTAACAGCTCATACATCCAAGGTGTAGACGAGAAAAATATACAGAGGAACGGAAAAAATTGAGGATCTGTTAGACGACGGTCAGTTTGGCTTTAGGAAAATCAAAGGCACCAGAGAGGCAGTTCTGACTTTACGCTTGAAACTGGAAGCAAGGCTGGAGGAAAACCAAGTCACGCTCATAGTATCCGTCTGCCTAGAGAAAGCGTTCGACAATGGAAGGTGGTGCAATATGTTCGAAATTCTGAGACGAATAAGCTATAGGAAACGATGGGTAATGTGCAACGAGTACAAAGGCGAAGAGGGAACATTACGATTGAAAGACCAAGAACGAAGTGTTCGGATTAAAAAGAGTGTAACGCCGAGAAGCAGTTTTCGTTAAATATCTATACATCGAAGAAGCAACGATAGAATTAAAATAAAGGTTCAAGAGTGAGTTTAAAATTCATGGTGAAAGTACATAAATGATAAGATATGCTGATCACTTTGCTATCCGCAGCGAAATAAGGAAGAATTGTAGGATCTATTGAATGGAATAAACTATCTAACGAGTGCAGAATATGGACTGCGAGTAACCGGAAAAAGACAAGGATAATGAAAACAGCGAGAAATTGAACATCAGAATTCGTGATCACGAAGTAGACGAAATTAAGGAATTCTGCTACCTTGGAAGCAAAATTACCTATGACAGACAAAGGAAGGAGGCCATAAAAACCAAAGAGGACAGGCTAAGAGGGCATTTCTGGCCAAGAGAAGTCTACAGGTATCATACTATGCCTTTAGGTTGGGGAAGAAATTTCTGAGGATGTGCGTTTGGCGCACAGTATTGTATGGTAGTGAGTGGTGGACGGTGGGGTTATTGGAACGGAAGATAATCGAAGCGTTTGAGAATTGGTGCTACAGAAGGGTGTTCAGATGTGGGTGGTCTGATAAGATAAGGAGTGAGTACGCTACCCGCAGAACAGAGAGAGTAAAATCTGTATGGGAAGACGGAGTTTGGAATACATCCAACAAATAATTGAGAACATAGGGCTCAAGACTACTCTGAGTTCAATAGGCTAGCGCAGGATATGAAATCGTAGTGGGCCACATCAAACCTGTCAGAAAACTGGTAACTTAAACAACGGCCTGAGTTTTCTCGGGAAGTACTCATTGTTTCATCGAGTAGAGTAACAGTTATGATGGTTGGTTGGTTGGTTTGTGGAATTGAAGGTAACAAACTACAAGGGCCATCGGTCCCTTTTTCCAAGAACGTTAAACACCCACAAAGAATACTGGAGATGACAAGGGACAACACAAGACAAGAAAGACAGAGACAAAGACGAGACAAAAGGAATTAAAATCACACAGAGTGTGACAGTGGTTGGCCGACCATGAAAACAAAAAGGAAAAGCCAACCACCAAGTGACAAACTAAAAACCACAATCTAAAACCGTAGGCCAAAGGCCAGACTCAACACAAAAAAGGACAAACACTTAGATCAAGCGATAAAAACTCCCTGCAGGAACAAAACTCAAAACTAAGTCTGCCATTGCAACGTCATCCGATAAAAGTGCAGGAAGCGTATCAGGGAGTGCAATCGTCTGCCTGACCTGTGTTGAAAATGTGGACCACTGTCAAAGCCTCGTGGCGCAATAAAAACCAGTGCGTCATCCAGGTGTGGCCAATGCGCAGCTGGCAGAGTACAACAGAGTTCTTGCGAGAGACCCGCAAGGAGGAGCGCCACACTCTGGTAGTCTCCTTGACGGCCTTAAGTTTGTTGGATGAAGGCAGAGTGCGCCGTTCATCACCCCAAGTACCAATGACATTCTGCCACAAAACTAACTGAAGATCGCACTCCAAAAGGTCGATCTCCAGGGCTGGTGCACTGACAGCCTGTTTGGCCAGCGTGTCAACATGTTCATTTCCCGGGATGCCGACATGACCCGGTGTCCACACAAAGACCACGGAGCAGTGGCAACGGCAATAGTGTGGAGGGTCTCCCTGGGTAGCCATCACCAGACAAGCGCAAGGGAAACACTGGTCGATAGCACATAAACCGCTCAGGGAGTCGCTACAGATAACAAAGGACTCACCTGGGCAGGAGCAGATATACTCTAGGGTGGGAGAAATGGGGACCAGCTCGGCGGTGAAAACACTGGAGCCTGCTGGCTATGAGCGTTGTTCATAATTATCTCCTAGAGTAAGAGCAAAGAGCATAACCAACACGAGCAGCAACCATCGAACCGTCAGTATAGGCCATGTCAGAGTCTTGAAATGTGGCAAGGAGTGAAAGAAAGCGGTGGCGGAGAGCCTCAGGACGGACTGAGTCATTCGGGCACTGTGCCAAATCGAGCCGAGGGTAATGGACGGAGCACACGTCACGGGGGTAGACGTATACGGGCCTGGAAAAAAGGGGGCAAAGGGAAAATATCAAGCCCAGAGAGAAGAGCCCGGATGCGAACCACAATCGTAGACCCTGTGCTGGGCCGCCGATCTGGAAGATGGACGACCGAGTTGAGGAACAGCAGACTGTAACTGGGATGCCTGGGCAAGCTACAAACGCATGTAGTATAAGCAGCCAGTAATCGTTAGCGTTGGAACCGCAATGGAGGGACACCAGATTCCACAAGTATGCTGGTGGCAGGGCTTGTGCAGAAAGCTGCAAAGACGAGTCCGATCCCACTGTGAAGAATGGGGTCAAACAACCTCAACGTGGAAGGGGATGCCGAACCGTAAGCCAGGTTCCCATAATCTAAACGGGGCTGAATTAACGCCTGGTACAGCCATAGAAGGGTAGACCGATCGGCACACCAGCTGGTGTGCCTCAAGCAACGAAGAGCATTAAGAGGCCACCAGCTTGTTTGTTCAAGCTGCTGAATATGAGGGAATCAAGTCAACTGGGTATCAAAAACCAATCCCAAAAACCGATACATCTCCACCACAGCAAGAGATTCGCTGTGATTATCGGGTGAACAGTGCGATGCAGCCAGAAATGCATAACAAAGGTCTTGGAAGTCGAAAACTGGAAGCCATGCACTACATCCCAAGACTGCACCTAGCGGATAGCGCTCTGCAGCTGCCGTTCAGCAGCTGCAATGCCAGTGGAGCTATAGTATAGGCAGTAGTCATCAGCACACAAGGAAGCTGAGACAGACGTTCCCAGCGCTGCAGCGAGCCCATTAACTGCAACTAAAAAGAGGCAGAAGCTCGAGACAGATCCCTGCAGGACCACATTCTCATGAACTCGGGAGGAACTATGGGAGGCCGCGGAATGAACGAAGAGACAGATTATTTTTTTATGAAAATCGGGAGCGGACCCCAAAGACCCCACCCATGAAGCGTGGTGAGTATGTGATGTCGCCATGTTGTATCATATGCCTTCCGCATGTAAAAAAATACGGCGACCAGATGCTGACAGCGTGCAAAGGCCATATGGATGGCAGACTCCAGGCTCACCAGATTATCGGTGGCAAAGTGGCCCTTATGGAACCAAACCTGAGATGGAGCCAGAAGGCCTCGAGACTCAAATATCCAACTCAACCTCCAGCTCAACATGCATTCAAGCAACTTGCAAACAATGTTGGTGAGGCCAATGGGGCGGTAGCTGTCCACCTCCAGTGAGTTATTGCGAGGTTTCAACACGGAGATTACGATGCTTTCCCGCCATTGCAACAGGAACCCACCCTCAACCCAGATAAACTAGGAGCGTCGCTTCCAGTCCACCAAGAGGCGTTTGAGCATCTGACAGTGGATGCAATCTGGCTTGGGAGCCAGCAACCGGCTAGGGCACTTTAGAATTCCCACTCATTAAACAGAGCATTGTACGATTCAGGGTAACATGTGGAATGAAAGACTCCAACGTTCCAACTGCTCTTTCGCTGAGCAGAAGGCCAGCGGGTAATTCACCAAAGTGGAACTCTGAGCAATATTCTCTGCTAAGCGGTTTGCAATTGTGTCGGAGTCAGTACAGACTGCTCCATTCAGTGAAAGTTGAGGTACGTTGACGGGGGTCTGATAGCCATAGACGTGCCGTATCTTGGCCCAGACCTGTGATGGAGAGGTACGTTGGCCAATGGTGGAGACATACCTTTCGCAGCCCTCCTGCTTGCATCAGCGAATGAGGTGGCAGACTCGAACATGGAGCCATTTAAAGACGATGAAGTGTTCCAATGATGGATGCTGCTCATGACGCTGGAGGGCCCACCTGTGATCTCTAATCGCCTCAGTGATCTTGGGTGACCACCAAGACATAGTCCTCCACTGAGGGGACCCAAAATAACAGGGAATGGCAGATTCTGCGGCAGTAACGATGCTGGTGGTGACTGAGTGAACCACCGCATCAATGGTGTCATGGGAAAGAGGCTCAATAGTGGTAGTGGAAGCGATGAGTCCAAGTCAGCCGTATTCAAAGCCCATCTGCGGAGGCAGGAGGCGCCCTGAAGAGTGACACTGTGGCAGTGACAGAAAGTGGTCACTATCGCACAAATCGTCATGCACACTTCATTTGACAGATGGTAAAAGGCTAGGCTGCATATCAAAAGTTCAATGGCTGAGTATGTGCCACACGCCACACTGAAGTGTGTGAAGGCACCATTATTAACAGGGAAAGGTCGAGCTGCACCAACACTTGCTCAACGACAATGACTCGGCCTGTTGCCACTGATCCACCCCAAAGAGGGTTATGGGCATTTAAGTCGCACAGTAACAGATAAGGTGGTGACAGTTGGGCTATCAGCGCAAACCAAGATATGCTGCCCCATATCACCATCCGGTGGAAGATACAGACTGCATACAGTAACAGCCTGATGCATCCACACCCGAACAGCGCCAGCCTCTAAAGGTGTGTGAAGATGGACACACTCGCTGTAGACAAAGTTAAGGATGTAGGTCCCCCTGTGGGTTTCGGGGGTAAGAATAGGCCCGTGGTATTCCTGCCTGTCGTAAGAGGCGACTAAATGGAGTCTCAACTGTTTTGGCCTTTAATGTGATGGTCCCCATTAGCGTTTGACCTCCATTCTTCCAAATTCAACAGTACAAGCCTTTTGGTGAAGGACTCCTTACGTGGTGCACCATCAGTTCTCTGTGCCCCAAGATCTTGGCACTCTTCATCGTCTTGGCGTCGTAATTGCACCCACCATCCCTCGTTTTGGGCATACACACCTGATGGATTGTGTAAGTTCCACCCTTAGTGCGTCACCATCTGCACCCACGATAATTATGGACGTCCCATGGAACACAAAATCCAGCATGGTAGCCAACCCTTTGTGGTGGGGTCGTCATGTACCCTCTAGGTTGTAGCCCCCTGACAACACAGGGATTGTACTGCTCATGCCTGAGCTGACACCTCCCCACGTAAGCCAAGGAGTAGATGCCCATCTATCTGGGGCATCAGGACTCCCGGCAAAGGCCATCCTGCCAGGTGGCCTTTGCTGTGGCTGGGTGGCGCCATGGGGAGAGCCCCTGGTTGGAGTGGGTGGCATCAGGGCGGATGGCAAGCAATGAAGTGGATGAAGTCTCAGTCCAGTGGTCGAACGAACGCTAATGTCTCTAATCGCGGTAAGGTAGTATTTAACGCTGTGACATATGACCACAAATCGTTCCCTTCCCTAGCCACGCCATGGGAGGGACGTAGGACTGTGGACAAACAGGAGCCGTATTCCTTGTGATACCTTGTGTGCATCAGAACCGATGGGGATTCGTTTTTGGGGACATAGCCTCTCTTCTTTGTGAACAACCTTCAAGATAAGTTTGGGGAAGTGGCTTCTTTCCAAAATGAGGAGTGGGGCCATCTTGATTCAAGCAGCTTCATCTGCACAGTCGGTTGGTTGGTTGATTTGTGGGATTAAAGGGACCAGACTGCTATGGCCATCGGTCCCTTTTTCCAAAATTTAAAAACAGCCACATAGAATAAAAACGAACAACGAAAAAGACGACACAGGACAAGAAAGATAGACAGAGACCAGGCAAAAGGAATTAAAATCACACAGAGCGTGACAGTGGTTGGCCGACCATAGAGAAAAAAAGGAAAAGCCAAGCACCGAGAAACATATTAAAAACTCAGTCTAAAACCGTAGGCTCAAAGCCAGACTCAAAACTAAATAAAAAGAAACACTTAGAGCAAATGATAAAAGCCCCTGCCCAAATAAAACGCAAAACTAAGCCTGCTATGGCGGAGTCATCTGTTAAAAGGGCAGGGAGCGTATCAGGCAGTGTAAATGTCTGCCTGAGCATAGTTAAAAGGGGGCAGGCCAACAAAATATAGGGCCATCGTCAAGGTCGCCCCGCAGCGACATAGAGGCGGGTCCTCGCGACGCAGTAAGTAGCTGTGTGTTAGCTGAGTGTGGCCAATACAGAGCCGGCAAAGGACAACGGAGTTACTGCGAGTGGCTCGCATGGAGGAACGCCACACAGTCGTCGTCTCCTTTATAGCACAGAGTTTATTTGGCGTGGGCCGATCGCGCCATTCAGCGTCCCAAAGCGCAAAAACTTTTCGGCGGAGGACTGTTCGCAAATCCGTCTCCGGAAAGCCAATGTCCAGAGATGGTTTACTGGTGCTCTCTTTCGCCAGGCGGTCGACATGTTCATTGCCAGGTATCCCAACATGGCCTGGGGTCCAAACAAAGACCACAGAGCGGCCGCAACGGGCAAGAGCATGGAGGGACTCTTGGATAGCCAGCACCAGACGAGAGCGAGGGAAACACTGGTCGATAGCTCATAAACTGCTCAGAGAGTCACTACAGATAACGAACAACTCACCTGAGCAGGAGCGGATATACTCTAGGGCACGAAAGATGGCGACCAGCTCAGCAGTGAGAACGCTGCAGCCAGCCGGCAAGGATCGTTGTTCATAATGGTCCCCTAGAGTTAGAGCATAACCGACACGATCAGCAACCATCGAACCGTCAGTGTAAACAACGCCAGAGCCCTGATGCGTGGCTAGGATGGAATAAAATCGGCGGCGGAAGGCCTCCAGAGGAACTGAGTCTTTCAGGCCCAGTGCCAAATCGAGCAGAAGGCAAGGGCGAGGCACACACCACGGGGGTGTACGCATAGGGGCCCGGAAAGGAGGTGGAAGAGTGTATACTTCAAGCCCCGAGAGAAGCTCTCTGACGCGGACGGCGATCGTACAACCCGAGTGAGGCGGACATTCTGGGAGACGGACGACCGACTGCAGGAACAGGAGACGATAATTTGGATGCCCAGGCATCCATCCGCTCTTTAATGGAGCGGAAGGCCAGTGGGTAATTCACAGAAGCGGAACTCAGAGCAAAATGCTCTGCCAAGCGATTTGCAATTTCGTCGGAGTCAGTACAAACTGCTCCATTCAGTGAGAGCGCAGGGACGCTGACAGGGGTCCGATAGCCATAAAGGCGTCTAATCTTGACCCAGACCTGGGATAGAGAGACATGGAGGCCAATGGTGGACACATACCGCTCCCATAACTCCTGCTTGCGTTGGCGGATAAGGCGGCGGGCTCGCACACGCAGCCTTTTAAAGGCGGTGAGGTGTTCTATGGAGGGATGTCGCTTGTGAAACTGGAACGCCCGCCGGCGATCTTTAATCGCTTCAGCGATGTCAGGCGACCACCAGGGCACTGTCCTCCGCCGAGAGGACCCAGAAGAACGGGGAATGGTAGATTCTGTGGCAGTAACGATGCTGGTGGTGACTGAGTGAACTGCCGTATCAATGGCTTCATGAGAAACAGGGTCAATAGCGGCAGTGGAGGAAAAAAAGTCCCAGTCAGCCTTATTCATAGCCCATCTGCAAGGACACCCAGAAGAGTGACGCTGTGGCAGTGTCAGAAAGATCGGAAAGTAGTCACTACTACACAGGTCGCCATGCACACTCCATTGGACAGAAGGTAAGAGGCAAGGGCTGCAGATCGAAAGGTCAATGGTGGAGTATGTGTCATGCGCCACACTGAAATGTGTGAAGGTACCATCGTTTAAGAGTGAAAGGTCGAGCTGTGCCAATACATGCTCAATGATGCTGCCTCTGCCCGTTGCCACTGATCCACCCCACAGAGGGTTATGGGCATTGGAGTCGCCCAATAACAGGAAAGGTGGCGGCAACTGGGCTATCAACGCAGCCAGGATATGGTGCAGGACATCACCATCCGGTGGGAGATAAAGGCTGCAGACAGTAACAGCCTGTGGCGTCCACACCCAAACTGTGACAGCCTCTAAAGGTGTTTGTAGAGGGACAGACTCGCTGTGAAGAGAGTGAAGGACATATAGATCAGACGCCACCAGACACCTTTTCATAAGCTGCCCGGTTCGTATAATAACCCCAATAGCCATGGAGGGTGGGGGTTCGCATCGCTGGAAACCAAGTTTCCTGAAGAGCAATGCAGAAGAAAGGGCGAAGGCTGATAGTTGTCGGAGCTCAGCTAGATGATGGAAGAAACCACTGCAGTTCCACTGGAGGATGATATTGTCCATGACTCAGAAAAGCGTGAAATGACTGGGAAGGCAGATTACGCCGCTGGGTCACCTGCTGCCTCCGAGTGAGCACCTGTGAGCTTCTTCAGCCACTGTCAGGTGGCTGGTGTGCCACAGGTAGGAACCTGGGAAGGGAGAGACCCAAGGGCCCCCTTCCTAGCGAGAGAAGCCAAAGAAGACTTACGCTTTTCCTTCTTAGAAGTGAGGATGGATGTCCCCAATTGTAGGGGGGGGGGGGGGGGTGCTGCTGCTAAGGTAGGTGGTGTGGGAGCAGCAGGTAGGGAAGTGCCCCCACCATCAAGGTGACAGGTGTGGTATTTCGTCTCCGAGAGCTGGCTGCATTTGGTGCAACGGATGGAACTGTAACAGGAGTGACGGTGGCGGCGTAAAATGTTGTCATGTGCATGGGATGGAGCCGTTCAAACTTCTGTTTAGCCTCTGTGTAGGTAAGTCTGTCCAGGGTCTTGTATTTCATCATTTTCCGTACCTTCTGTAGAATCCTACAGTCTGGCGAGCAAGGGGGATGGTGCTCTCCGCAGTTAACACAGATGGGAGGCGGAGCGCATGGAGTATTGGGATGGTATGGACGACCACAATCTCGACATATGAGGCTGGAATCACAGCCTGAAGACATATGGCCGAACTTCCAACACTTAAGGCCCTGCATTGGGGGAGGGATATATGGCTCGACATCACAGTGGTAGACCATCACCTTCACATTCTCGGGTAATGTGTCACCCCCCCCCCCCCCAAGGCCAAAATGAAGGCACCAGTGGCAACCTGGTTATCCCTCGGACCCTGGTGGACGCGCCTCGTCACTTGTTGCTTGCAGCTCATCATGGGACTGTAAAAGAAGGTCCCTGTGGAAGATAATGCCCTGGACCATATTTAAGCTTTTATGGGGCGTGATAGTAACTGAAACATCCTCCAGCTTCTTACAAGCGAGTAATGCCCGTGACTGGGCAGAGGAAGCTGCTTTTATCGAGACTGACCTGGACCACATTTTTGACAAGCCCTCCACCTCCCCAAACTTGTCCTATAAATGCTCTCCAAAGAACTGAGGCTTCATGGACACAAAGGATTCCCCATCAGCACTCTTACACACTAGATACTGGGGCGAATACGTCTCGCTGTCATTCATAGCCTTTCGTTCCTCCCATGGTGTGGCTAGGGAGGGCAACGATTTGGCGTCATAAATGTTTGCAATGAAGTGAGCCCTCGAACGCTTAGAGACTGCTAGTGGTTAGCCACCAGCAAGAGAAGATGTGCCACACTTCATTGCGTGCTATCCACCATGATGCCATCCACTCCGACCAAGGGCTCTCCCCACAGGCACCATCCAGCCACAGAAAGGGCACCTGGCAGGATGGCCATTGCCAGGAGTCCCAATGCCCAAGGAGATAGGCATCTACTCCTTGGCATACATTGGTTGTTAACGACGCAGGCATCAACAGAGCGATCCCTGTGTTGTCAGGGGGCTACAAGCAACAGGGTGCATGGCGGCCCCACCACAACGAACAGGCTACCATGCTAGATATCAGGTGACAACTAGTCCACAGTCGTCATCGGCCGGGATTAGCCGAGCGGTCTGAGGCGTTGCAGTCATGGACTGTCCGGTGATCCTGCTGGAGGTTTGAGTCCTCCCTCGGGCATGGGTGTGTGTGTTTGTGTGTGTGTGTGTGTGTGTGTGTGTGTGTTTGTCCTTAGGATAATCTAGATTAAGTACTGTATAAACTTAGGGACTGATGACCCATAAGATTTCACACATATTTGAACATTTTTTTCGTCGTCGGCGCAGAAAGTGACACTGCATAGAGGATGGCGGAAACTGTGCCCGGGAATGTATCCACGCCCAAGAGCTGGAGAGTGAGCGGGACGGCAATGTGACGACAAGAAAGTGGGCTAAAGATCAAATGCACATTGGACACAATGCACCCTGTAAGGCGCCATTCCCCAGTTGGCTCTTTCTTCGGAAGAATTTTGAAATGTGGTGGTCAAACCCGAGAGGGGGCCATTACATTAAGGCCGAAACGTTTGAGACTCTTTTTAGTCACCTCTTACGACAGGAAGGAATACTGCGAGCATATTCTTATCCTCGAACCTGCAGGGGGAGTTATGAGAAAACGCTTCTTTCTTTGTTGTGTAATTAACGTCGTTGCCAACATTACAGGGGGAGAACCTCAAGGAATCGTCGCAAGTTTTGGCATTTGTGTTAGAGTGGATGTAAGTGAACAGGGAACTCTTTGTTTGTTGAATGGAGTTGATGACTGGGTGTTGTATGATGTCCTTAGGTTAGTTAGGTTTAAGTAGTTCTAAGTTCTAGGGGACTGATGACCATAGATGTTAAGTCCCATAGTGCTCAGAGCCATTTGAACCATTTTTTTGGAGTTGATGGATCGGAGCATAGCTTTGCGTAATTGAGGCACTCCGGAGTATGCGGAGGAGAGGTGGAGGAGTTTTGAAGAAGCACGGAATGAAATAATGAGGGAAAGAACGAAAAGAGTGGAAGCAAATAGGAGGGAGAAGTTGAAAGGGAGGGAAACATGCCTGCGTCCACTTTACCTGCTTCGGGCAATGCATTCGCCTACCGCTGACCTCGTTAAACCTATCCATTGTGAGCAACTGAGAGAAACGTGATGACTGCCGAGACAATTTCATGACTCATAGGAATATTAATACTAGAATATTAGAAGAGGGTATTGGCACTGTAGAAGTTCCCAGTGAGTTCACTTGGTGTGCAGAATACTGGTAAGACTTCGGGAGCGTAGGGTCGATGTATCAGCTCCAACATCATGTGAAATTTCGGAGTCTGATTTGTTTGTAGTGCCAGGCGAACTAAGTGTGTTCTGTACGGAAGTAAACAAGTGTATGGATAGCAACATGTGTGATTCTTGTGTTACAGTATCTACGCCACTGGATGACAATGTGTGTTGTCTACAGGCCGGGAAATTTGTGCCAGATATATAGGGAAGTATACGTGTCACCGATACCTGTATCATGTCGAATGGAACTGCAGACGGTGAATTTATTGCAGATAGTATGGACATCGCACAGAACGCTGCTGATGATGGTAAGTGTGTTGCAAATCTTATGGGTAATGAAATGATACAGACGCATTTATTTCTGAAGGACAAGCATTTATCAGCATCTTATGTGCTACTTCCTCCACAGAAGCAACGACGGGGTAGAAAAAAAAAGAGGAAACAATTTTGTAAAGTTTATGATTAGGCCGACAGGGCATAATTTGTTGTGGAATGTTTGGCTAAGTATCGGAATGTTACAGTAGTGCGAGCACTGGACCACAGTTTCCCGGAGTTGCAAACAGCGCAGGCTATTGACACAGACGGTAAGCTGTTTACAAGACAGCCACTGTTCATTGTGCACGACGGATGTAATGCAGCTGAAGGGTAAGAGGCAAATCTGCGGTAAACTTTCTGTCCAGGCATCTTGTCTAATTTAACCTTGGGCGATATACTGTGAAGCTTAGCGTGACACTGTTCCGGCTAGAGAAATCTTCCCCAATGGAATAATGTCACAAGGTTTGTCTGTCTTACGGAACAAATCTGTTAGACTGCGTACAAACCCACTACGGCTTAAATCGTATCGCACAGTGTCACTAGGCACCAGGAAGGTATTCTGGAGGAGCATGGGTGCCAGAAATCCTAATATTACGAGGAATTCGCGCTGTGGTTAGAACTACGGAGGGAAAGACAAGTGGGACTACCTGTCGACGTATTTCACGGGCGTAACCAGCACTAAATTATTGACGGAGGGGAAGACTCAAGAGACAGAATACTAATCACAGATATAACATTAACATTTAAATTTATCTGCAGTGTGTGTATGATTATTATGTACAATGTCTAAACCAACCGTGAAAACTATTTCAAAGTGAATAGTTTTCCAAATTGCTTCTGCTTAATTTTGATTTGAAACGAAAATAAATATCCAATTACACACACGATGTTATTTAGTTTGTTTTTAAAACATTAAGAAAACGTTTAAAAACACAAACTGAAAACTATAAAAACTTGGAAAAAATGTAAGTAGTTCCAAAAATAAGAAATGAGAGTTAAATACGGTATCAAGAGCATAAAGAAAAGTAATCATACAAGGTTCATCCTATAGTGCTCCAAAGACATTTCTCCTGTTATCAAAATTGGATATAAAGATTCTAGCAACATTTATCAAGTATATATCATACAACAACAACTCGTAGACGCTGCAAACTGCTACGTGACTGACCCTCTGCTGTGTCACTGTCGAAAGCAGGCAGTTCTTCAGTCACCGCAAAGCAGTAAAATTGCATTCCGCTTTACGGCTAACAAAGCTTCAACATTAGCAAGTAATTCTCCAACTTATGTTTTCATAGAAACCAATGCATCTGTTATGTTTTTCAGGCACTTCAAGTTGTCTCTTAGATGAAAGAGTTCAAGGTAGGTTGGTTTAAAAAGGAGGGGAAGGGACCAAACTGCTAGGTCATCGGTCCCTTGTACCCATTAAAACAATTCCATAAGGGTGAGAGTAAAACAAACAAGAAATGCAACACAAAGATGGAAGAAAGGAAAAACCACAAGAACAACAGAAGAGCGACAAACACTAAAATAGAAAAAAATAACAAGGAAACTACAGAGAGGCGCAAGAACATGTAGAAGGAATTAAAACAAGAGAGCAGATGACCGTGGCTGGCTGATCACGAGAATAAAAACGATAACCCAGCCACTCTGTGACGCCGGCCGAAGTGGCCGAGCGGTTCTAGGCGCTACAGTCTGGAAACGCGCGACCGCTACGGTGGCAGGTTCGAATCCTGCCTCGGGCATGGATGTGTGTGATGTCCTTAGGTTAGGTTTAAGTAGTTCTAAGTTCTAGGGGACTGATGACCTCAGAAGTTAAGTCCCATAGTGCTCAGAGCCAGTTTTGAACCACTCTGTGACACATTAAAACCTCCCGCCTAAAAACACTAGGGTGAACACAGAGGGACAAGGGACATGCGCTAAAACTTAGATAGAATGATAAAACCCACCCTTATGTATAAAACGTAAAACTAAAGTAGCCGATGAGGAATTGTCAGATAAAATTAACGCTAACGAGTCCGGTAACTAACGATATCGTTGCAGGGCAGCCAAAGAAGGACAGCTCAACAATATATGGGCCACTGTCAACCGGGCGCCGCACCGACACTGAGGCGTCTCTTCACGGCGCAGGAGACAGCCGTGAATAACCCTTGTGTGGCCAATGCGAAGCCGACAGACGACCACTGAGTCCCTGCGAGAGGCACGCATGGAAGACTTCCACACATTCATGGTCTCCTTAACGATACGCAGATTGTTGTGCATACTGTTATGTCATTTTGTCTCCCAAAGCCGAAAAACCGTGGGGCGTAGTACTGAACGCAGTTCAGTTTCGGAGATACCGATCTCCAAAAGTGGTTTCCATGTCGCCTGTTTCGCCAGCATGGCAGCTAGATCATTTCCCGGTATTCCGACGTGTCCTCGAGTTCAAACGAACACCACTGAACGCTGGACCGTTCTAGGTCATAGATAGACTCGCTACCAAAGGATGACGAGGGTAGCACTGGTCGATAGCTTGTAAGCTGCTCAAGGAGTCAGTACAGAGAAGAGACGACACGCCTGAGCATGAACGGATGTGCTCAAGTGCACGGGATATGGCCACCACCTCTGCAGTGATTCCACTGCAACCATCGGGCAAGTAATGCTGTTCAGTATGGCCTCTGTGGACGTAGGGGAAGCCATCATAACCATCAGCCATCGAGCTGTCGGTGTAAACCACTTCATAGTCCCGGAACACGTCGAGAATCGACAGGAAGTAACAGCGGAGAGCCGCGAGGTTAACTGAGTCAGTAGGGCCTTGCGAAGGGACCAGGCGAAGCTTTGGCATTGGTTTACGACACGGAGGTGTACGTGAATGAACCTCGAGTAGAGGTGGTAAAGGGAAAGACTCCAGTTCAGACAGAAGCGATCACACGCGAAACGCAATCGTAAGCCCTGACCTGGGCGGCCGATGCCGGAGATGAACTGCAGTGGTTGGGAAAACGAGATGGTAATATGGATGCTCAGGAGAACTGCGAATGTGTGCACTGTAACTGGCGAGCAGTTGTGCACTCGTAACCTTCAGTGGAGGGACTCCAGCCTCCACCAGGACGCTGGTACCCGACTCGTCCTAAAAGGACCTGTCGCTACGCGAACGCCATAGTGGTGCACTGGGTCGAGTAAACGCAACGCTGAGGGGCCGCCGTAGCATAGACCAGACTCCCATAGTCAAGGTGGGATCGAACAAGGGCTCTGCAGATCTGCAGCAGAGTAGAGCGATCTGCACCACAGTTGGTGTTGCTCAGGCAGCAGAGGGCGTTGAAGTGCTGCCAGCACTTCCGCTTCCCATTCTCCCAGGTATGGGGGGCACTATGAGAATCACCAACTTGGACACAGAAAGTATGAAGCGACAGTATATTTTGGATAAAAATTGGGAATGGGCCCCGGAGACCCCAATCATATAATGTGGCAAAAATGTGATGTCACCAGGTCATGTCGTAAGCTTTTCATAAATAAAAAAAGACGGTAACCAGGTGTTGAGTAACCAGATGTTGGCGTCTGTAAAAGATTGTTCGGATGGCAAACTCGAGGGACACTAGATTATCAGTGGTAGAGCTACACTAGCATAAACCTCCCTGGCATGGAGCCAGTAGGCAATGTAACTCCAGGACCCAACACAACTGCCAGCTCCCCATATGTTCTAGCAAATTATAAAGAACGTTGGTGAGGCTGATGGGCCGATGGCTATCCACATCAAGTGGGTTTTTACCAGGTTTGTGAACAGGAATGATATGCTCTCCCACCCTTGCAATGGATGAACGCTGTCGCACCAGATCTGGTTGAAGATGATTAGGAGATGTCGCTTGCAGTCGGACGAGAGATGTTTAATCAGCTGACTGGATCCGATCTGGTCCAGGAGCTGTATCAGGGCAAAGTGTAAGGGCGCTGAGGAGGTCCCACTCTGTGAATGGGGCGTTATAAGGTTCACTGTGGCTTGTAGTATACGAGAGGACCCTCCCTTCCATCCACTGCTTGAGGGTGTGAAAGGCTGGGGGGTAATTCGCCGACACAGATGCTCGAGCATAGTGCTCAGCAAAATGCTCGACAATCACATTTGCCTCGGTAGATAACACGTCATTGATGTTAACGCGAGGACCCCTGTTGTTATAAGCTGCTGAACGCAGGCACAGAGACGTTTAAGATCCATTAGATGTTCCAGGGAAGAGTGCCACTCATGTCACTGTAGAGCACGCCTACACTCTTTAATTGCCTCAGCAATTTCAAGTGACCACAAAGGTACTGCCTTTCACCGGGAGCACCCTCGGAAACAAGGGATCACGTTTTCTGCCGCATAAACGATCGTTCTAGTGACCTCCTCGACCACCACATCGATGGTACCAAGTGGGGGAGATTCAACGGTGGCAGCAGAGGTGAAAGCTTCCCAGTCTGCCTTGTTTAAAGCCCATCTGGGTAGGCGTCAGTGGGCATGATGCTGGGGGAGTGACAGGAAGATGGGGAAGTGGTCACTACCACACAAGTCATCGTGGGCTCTCCAATGGACAGATTGGTCTGCAAAGTGATAAATCAATGGCCGAGTAACTACCATGAGCCACACAGAAACATGTGGGGACGCCACTATTTAAGAAGCAGAGGTCGAGCTGAGACAGTAAATTTTCGACATCTCTACCTCGGTCATTATGCACATTGCCACCCCACAAGGGGTTATGGGCATTAAAATCTCCCATAAGTTTATGGAGTTGGTGAATCAGTGCAACCAAAACGTTCAGGGGTACTGCACAATCTGGAGAAGGATATATGTTGCAGATAGTTATTTCCTGCATCGGCTGTATCCTGACAGCCACAGCTTCAAGAGGAATTTGAAGGGGAACATCTTCACTACATACCGAGTTCAGGACATAGACGCTAACTCCACCTAACACTCTATTATATTCGCTACAGTTCTTGTAATATCCCCTCTAACCCGCAGATGGCAGGGGTCCGCATTGCTGGAAACCAATTCTCCTTGAGAGCAATTGAGAGAGCAGATGTAAAGCTTGACAGTTGCTGTAACTCAGCCAGGTGGTGGAAAAAACCGAAGATATTCCACTGGAGGATGATGTTATCGTGAGGCTGGAAAGGCATGAAGCACTCGAGGAGGCAGTGTACACTTCAGAGTCACCTGCTGCCACCGATTGAGTACCTGTTCAATCAAGGGCCAGAGAGATCTAGGTCCTCATCCTCAGACGCAGAGCCTGTAGGTAGCGGTGGTATAGGTGCCACTGCAATGTCTGGGTTCTTGGAGGTCGTCCTCATTTTTGGATTTCTCTCACTGCTCCTTTGGTTTTTCTGGCTGGGAGGGCTTCACTGAGTCAGTTTCAGGGACTGAGGAGGACCATGAAGCCCTACAACCAGCTACCTGTGGTTGCTTCAGTCCCTGGCAGGTGTCTGCTTTGACACTAGTAGGATCCTGGGAAGGGAGTGACCTAAGGGACCCCTTCCTAGTGCGAGTAGCTGCCAGTAGACTTATGCTTCTCTGGCTGAGAAGTTGGGACTGATGTCCCTGATGGTTGGAGGGGCAGTGCTCCCAATGTAGGTGGTGTGGGAGCAACAGGTAGGGAAGTGCCCCCCGCCATCAAGGGGGCCGGTGTAGTCTTACTGCTCTGAGAGCTGACTGGAAGTGGAGAAACTGATGGGGCTAGAACTGTTGTAGTGGCAGTGTGGCTAAATGGTTCAAATGGCTCTGAGCACTATGGGACTCAACTGCTGAGGTCATTAGTCCCCTAGAACTTAGAACTAGTTAAACCTAACTAACCTAAGGACATCACAAACATCCATGCCCGAGGCAGGATTCGAACCTGCGACCGTAGCGGTCTTGCGGTTCCAGACTGCAGCGCCTTTAACCGCACGGCCACTTCGGCCGGCCTGTAGTGGCAGTGTAAGAGGGTGACATACATACAGGATGTAGGTGTTAAATTTCCTGTTAGCCTCAGTGTAGGTCAGTCGATCCAGGTTCTTGTATTCCATGATTTTCCTTTCATTCTGTAAAATCCTGCAGTCTGGCTAACAAGGTGAATGACGCTCTCCGCAGTTGACACAGATGGGAGGCGGGACGAAAGTAGTACTGGAGTGTGAAGGAGGTCTGCAATCTCGACAGCCGAAAACTGGAAGCCATGCGCTACACCCCAAGACTGTGCCTTGTGGATAGCGCCCTGCAGCTGTTCAGCAGCTGCAATCCCAATGGATCTATAGTAGAGGTAGAAGTCGTCAGCATACAAGGAAGCTGAGACAGACGTTCCCACCACCGCAGCGAGCCCGTTAATTGCAATTAAAATCAGGCAAACACTTAGGAAATATCCCTGTGGTACCCCATTCTCCTGAACTCGGGAGGGACTATGGGAGGCCGCGGCCTGCACGCGGAAGGTCGATGCGACAGAAAATTTCGTAGGAAAATCGGCAGTGGACCCCAAAGACCCCAACCATGAAGCGTAGAGAGGTTGGTCAGTTGGTTTGGGGGATTAAAGGGACCAGACTGCTACAGTCGTCGGTCCCTTGTTCCAAGACTTGAAAACACCAACACAGAGTAAAAACGAGTAATGGAAAAGATGACAGACGACACAGGACAAGAAAGACTTAGACAGAGACAAGACAAAAGGAATTACAATCACACAGAGTGTGACAGTGGTTGGCCAACGATAGAGACAAAGAAGGAAAAGCCAACCACCGAGAACACATTAAAAACTCAGTCTAAAAGCGTAGGCCAAAGGCCAGACTCAACACAAAATAAAGACAAACACTTAGATCAAGTGATAAAAGCCCCCTGCCCGAATAAAACGCAAAACTAAGTCCGCCACGGCAGAGTCATCTTTTAAAAGGGCACGGAGCGCGTCAGGCAGCTCAAA
This sequence comes from Schistocerca nitens, assembly GCF_023898315.1. Lineage (NCBI taxonomy): Eukaryota > Metazoa > Arthropoda > Insecta > Orthoptera > Acrididae > Schistocerca > Schistocerca nitens. The sequence continues at coordinate 258,000,328 of NC_064618.1, forward strand.
CATCTGCCAGAGCATAGCTAAAAGTGGACAGGCCAACAAAATGTGCGCCACTGTCAAAACCGCCCCACAGCGACATAGAGGCGGGTCCCCATGGCTCAGTAAATATCTATGCCTCAGCCGGATGTGTCCAATGTGGAGCCGGCAAAGGACGACTGAGTCCCTGCGAATGGCTCGCATGGATGACCACCACACAGCTGTCGTCCCCTTGACAGCACGGAGTTTATTAGGTGTGGTCAGATCGCGCCATTCAGCGTCCCAAAGCATGAGAACTTTGCGGCATAAGACTGCCCGCAAATCAGTCTCTGGGAGGCCTATCTCCAGAGTTGGTTCACTGGTGGCCTGTTTGGCCAGGCAGTCAACATGTTCATTGCACGGGATGCCAACATGACCAGGAGTCTACACAAAGACCACAGAGCGGCCGCAACGGGCAAGAGTATGGAGGCACTCCTCGACAGCCGTCACCAGACGAGAGCGAGGGAAGCACTGGTCGATAGATTGTAAACTGCTCAGGGAGTCGCTACAGACAACGAACGACTCACCTGAGCAGGAGCGGATATACTCTAGGGCACGAAAGATGGCGACCAGCTCAGCAGTGAAAACGCTGCAGCCAGCCGGCAATGAACGTTGTTTGTAATGGTCCCCTAGAGTTAGACCATAACCGACACGACCAGCAACCATCGAACCGTCAGTGTAAACAACGCCAGAGCCCTGATATGTGGCTAGGATGGAATAAAAGCGGCGGCGGAAGGCCTCTGGAGGGACTGAGTCCTTTGGGCCCAGTGCCAATTCGAGGCGAAGGCAAGGACGGGGGCACACACCACTGTGGTGTAAGCAGAGTGGCCCAGAAAGTAGGTGGAAGAGGGAAAACCTCAAGCCCGGAGTGAAGCTCTCTGACGCGGACCGCGATCGTACAACCCAACCGGTGCCGATGTTCTGGGAGACAGACGACCGACTGCGGGAACAGGAGACTATAATTAGAATGCCCGGGAAAGCTACAAACATGCGTAGCATAAGCGGCCAGTAAGCGTTGGCGCCGTAACCGCAGTGGAGGGACACCTGCCTCGACAAGTATGCTGCCGAGAGGGCTGGTCCAGAAAGCACCAGTCGCAAGTCAAATCCCGCTGTGAAGGATTAGGTCCAGCACACGCAATGCAGATGGGGATGCTGAACCATAAGTCAGGCTCCCATAATCCAGACGGGACTGGATTAACGACTGGTAGAGCCGTAAGAGGGTAGAGCGGTCGGCTCAAGCATCGCACAGCATTAAGATGCCGCCAACACATCTGTTTAAGCTGCTGAATATGTGGGATCCAAGTCAATTTGGGATCAAAAACCACACCAAAAGACCGATGTGTCTCCACCACAGCAAGAAGATCGCCGGCAAGGTAAAGCCGCAGCTCAGGGTGAACTGTTCGTCGCCGGCAGAAATGCATAACGCAGGTCTTGGCAGCCAAAAACTGGAAGCTATGCGCTAAAGCCCAACACTGCGCCTTGCGGATAGTGCCCTGCAGCTGACGTTCAGCAGCTGCAATGCCAATGGAGCTGTAGTAAAGGCGGAAGTCGTCAGCATATAAAGAAACTGAGACAGACGTTCCCACCGCCGCAGAGAGTCTGTTAATTGCAATTAAAAACAGGCAGACACTTAAAACAGGCCCCTGCGGTACCCCGTTCTCCTGAACTTGGGAGGGACTATGGGAGGCCGCGACTTGCACGCAGAAGGTACGATGCGACAGAAAATTTCGTATGAAAATCGGCAGCGGACTCCGAGGACCCCAATCATGAAGTGTAGAGAGGATGTGATGGCGCCATGTAGTATCGTATGCCTTCCACATGTCAAAAGAGACAGTGAAGACGTGCTGACGGCGGCCAAAGGCCGTACGGATGGCTGACTCCAGGATCACCAGATTGTCGACGGCAGAGCGGCCTTTATAGAACCCACCCTCAGACAGAGCCAGGAGGCCCCGAGACTCGAGGACCCAACTCAATTGCTGGCTCACCCTCCGTTCGAGCAACTTGCAAAGAACGTTCGTGAGGCTAATGGCGCGAAAGCTGTCCACCTCCAAAGGATTCTTGACAGGTTTCAAAATGGGGATAACAATGCTTTCCCGCCATTGTGATGGAAACTCACCCTCGACCCAGAGACGGTTGTAAAGGTCGAGGAGGCGTCGCTGGCAGTCCACTGTAAGGTGTTCCAGCATCTGACAGTGGATGCGATCTGGCCCAGGAGCTGTATCAGGGCAAGCAACTAGGGCACTGTGAAATTCCCACTCACTGAATGGAACATTGTAGGATTCAGGATGGTGGGTGAGAAATGAAAGGATCCAATGTTCCAACTGCTTTTTAATGGAGTGGAAAGCCTGTGGGTAATTCACAGATGCGGAACTGAGAGCAAAATGGTCTGCTAAGCGGTTGGCAATTATGACGGTGTCAGTACAAATTGTCCCATTCAGTGAGAGCTCAGGGATGCTGACAGGGGTCCGATAGCCATAGAGGCGTCTAATCTTTGCCCAGACCTGCGATGGAGAGACATGGAGTCCAATGGTGGACACATACCGCTCCCAGCTCTCCTGCTTGCGTTGGCGGATAAGGCGGCGGGATCGCGCACGCAGCCATTTAAAGGCGATGAGGTGTTCTATGGAGGGATGTCGCTTGTGACGCTGGGGCGCCCGCCGGCGATCTTTAATCGCCTCAGCGATCTCAGGCGACCACCAAGGCACAGTCCTCCGCCGAGGGGACCCAGAAGGATGGGGAATGGCAAATTCTGCGGCAGTAACGAGGAACCACCGCAGCTATCGCTTTATTAGAAACAGGCTCAACAGCGGCAATGGAGGAGAACAAGTCCCAGTCAGCGTTATTCATAGCCCATCTGCAAGGGCGCCCAGAATAGTGACGCTGTGGCAGTGACAGAAAGATCGGAAAGTGTTCACTACCACACAGGTCGTCATGCACATTCCATTGGACAGATGGTAAGAGGCTGGGGCTGCAGATCGAAAGGTCGATGTCGGAGTACGTGCCATGCACCACACCGAAATGTGTGAAGGTACCATCATTTAAAATCGAAAGGTCGAGCTGTGTCAATACATTCTCAATGGCGGCACCTCGACCTGTTGCCACTGACCCACCCCACAGAGGGTTATGGGCGTTGAAGTCGCCCAGTCACAGGAAAGGTGGCGGCAATTGGGCTATCAGCGCAGCCAGGACATGCTGCAGGACATCACCATCCGGTGGGAGATAAAGGCTGCAGACAGTAACAGCCTGTGGCGTCCACACCCGAACAGCGACAGCCTCTAAAGGTGTTTGTAGAGGGACAGACTCGCTGTGAAGAAAGTGAAGGACATAGATGCAGGCCGGCCGAAGTGGCCGCGCGGTTCTGGCGCTGCAGTCTGGAACCGCGAGACCGCTACGGTCGCAGGTTCGAATCCTGCCTCGGGCATGGATGTGTGTGATGTCCTTAGGTTAGTTAGGTTTAACTAGTTCTAAGTTCTAGGGGACTAATGACCTCAGCAGTTGAGTCCCATAGTGCTCAGAGCCATTTGAACCATAGATGCAGACACCACCAATACCCTTCCCTTAGCTGCCCAGTTCCTATAATAACCTCGATAGCCACGGAGGGCGGGGGTTCGCATTGCCAGAAATCAAGTTTCTAGTACAGCAATACAGAGGAAAGGGTGAAGGCTTAGAAGTTGTCGGAGCTCAGCTAGATGGTAGAAGAAACCGCTGCATTTCCACTGGAGGATGGTATTGTTCATGGCTGAGAAAGGCGTGAAGGGACTGGGGAGGCAGTTTACATCGCTGGGTCACTTGCTGCCACCAATTCAGTACCCGCACAAGTGACATCCATTGCATCTGAGGGACCGGCGAGACCCAGGTCTTCAGCAGACGCCCGAATCTCGACCTCATCCTCAGACGCTGAGCTTGTAGGAAGCAGTGGGATGCCACTGCAATGTCGGGATTCTTGGGAACCTTTTTCTTCTTCTGATTCTCACGCTGTGCCTTCGGTGGTTCTGGCTGGGAGGGCTTCTCTGGGTCGGTCTCATGGACGGACGACGACCGTGAGGCCCTACGACCAGCGACCGGTGGTTGTTTCAGCCACTTGCGGGTATACGCGTTTCCGCCGGTCTGAACTTGCGAGGGGACCCCTTCCTGGCGAGAGGAGCCGAAGAAATGTTACGCTTCTCCGGCTGGGAAGTGGGAATTGATGTCCCCGATGGTTGGGGGGGGGGGGGAGGTGTTGCTACTGAAGTAGATGGAGCAGGAGCAACAGGGAGTGAAGTGCCCCCCACCATCAAGGGGGCAGGTGTGGTCCTTCGACTCTGAGAGCTGACTGGAAGTGATGCAGCTGATGGAACTGTAGCAGGAGAGACAGCGACAGTGGCGGCATAAGAAGACGTCATGCACACGGGATGAAGCCTTTCAAATTTCCGCTTAGCCTCAATGTAGGTCAGTCGGTCCAGGGTCTTGTATTCCATTATTTTCCTTTCCTTCTGCAGAATCGAACACTCCAGCGAGCAAGGAGGATGGCGCCCTCCGCAATTGACACAGATGGGAGGCGGGGCAGATGGAGTATCAGGATGGGATGGACGACCACAATCGCAACACATGAGGCTGAAAGCACAGCGGGAAGACATATGGCCGAACTTCGAACTTCCAACACTTGAAGCACCACATCGGGGGAGAGATATATGGCTTTACATCACAGTGGTAGACGATCACCTTGAACCTTCTCAGGTAATGTGTCACCCACGAAGGCCAAGATGAAGGCACCAGTGGCAACATGATGATCCCTCGGACCACGGTGAACGCGCTGGACGAAATGGACACCCCGTCGCTCTAAGTAGGCATGCAGCTCTTCATCGGACTGTAAAAGGAGATCCCTGTGGAAAATAATGCCCTGGACAATATTTAAGCTTTTATGAGGCGTGATAGTAACTGAAACATCCTCCAGCTCCTTACAAGCGAGCAAGGCCCGTGACTGGGCAGAGGATGCTGTTTTTATCAAGACTGAACCGGACCGCATTTTGGACACCTCCCCAAACGTGTCCTATAAATGCTCTACAAAGAACTGAGGCTTCACATATACAAAGGATTCCCCATCCACCCTGATGGCACTTACTCTGACCAAGGGCCGTCCCCATGCGCGCCATCCAGCCTCAGCAAGGGCCACCTGGCAGGATGGCCATTGCCAGGAGTCCCGATGCCCCAGGAGGATAGGCATCTACTCCGTGGCATACGTGGGTAGTTAACGGCGCAGGCATCTGCAGAGTGATCCCTGTGTTGTCAGGGGGCTACAAGCAACAGGGTACATGGTGGCCCCACCACAACGGTCTGGCTACCGTGCTGGATCTTAGGTGCACAAATGTCCAAGGTCGTCGTCTCAGCAAAAAGCATGAGATGGAAAACGAGCGGGAAGGCCATGCGACGATGTTAAAGCTGGCGAGAGGTCTCAATGCACGATGGACAAAATGCACCATGTAAGGCGCCCTTCCCCAATTAGATCGCTCTTCGGAAGAATTTAGAACGATGGAGGTCAAACCCGAGAGGGGACCATCACATATAGGCCGAAACGTTTGAGACTCCTTTTAATCACCTCTTACGACAGGCAGGAATACCGCGGGCCTATTCTAGCCCCCGAACCCGCAGTGGGGAGTTGTGTTGGGTCCTGGAGTCTCATGGCCTACTGGCTCCATGTCAGGGCAGTTTCTTGCGTCTTTCTGTGGTTTTCGTATCCTATTTTGTCTATTTTAGTGTTTGTAACGCTTGAGTCGTTCTTGTGGTTTTTCCTTTCTCCTTGTTTTGTGTTCTAATTCTAGTTTTTTTTATTCTAAGCCGGCCAGTGTGGCAGAGCGGTTCTAGGCGCTTGAGTCTGGACCGTTACGGTCGCAGGTTCGAATTCTGCCTCGGGCATGTATATGTGTGATGTGCTTAGGTTAGTTAGGTTTAAGTGGTTATAAGTTCTAGTGGACTGATGACCTTAGCTCAGATGTCAAGTCCCATAGTGCTCAGGGCCATTTTTTTATTCGCATCATTGTGGAACTGTTTTAGTTGAAACAAGGACGGATGACCCAGCAGTTTTTTCCCTTCCTCCCTCTTGAAACCAACGAACCAACCAATCGGTATTGTACAGTACGTCTCCTTCGTTTTATTATTTTCCTCGTGGAATGGTTTTACTCGGAACAAGGGACCAATGACCAAGCAGTTTGGTCCCTTTCCCGCAATTTTAAACCAACAAATCGCAATCAACTTCCATATCAGGGCATTTAAACCATTTGACAGATTATTTCTCCTATATGTATTCTTTCTCCTTGTATACAACTTTAAACGGAATTAATGTACACAACACTGTGATGTCTAGTTTTATTCCTAGCGGTCGGTTTTAACAGAAAACAGGGAAACTGTAATGATGGATTATCGTCTTACTATTATAATACTACGGAGCCTGAATCGTCTGAAACTTTGTAATCCTGTTTGTTTGCAGTGCAGAACCATACGAAATACTGTCATTGAAGCTACTATCCTAACAGATCCAACACCTGGAGAGGTCTCTCTCATACACCATACACCAACGATCTCAACTGATTTACCCATTCCTTTTGACACATCAGATCCCAGTCAAGTTTCCTTTGAAACACGAAGAAACAGATCTCAATGAGAAAAAAGGAGATGGACAGGGAGGTGGGAGGAAATGAACACAGAAAGGAGCGAGGAGGAGATGCACAAAGAAAGAGAGAGATGAAAAGTAGGTCGTACATCCAATTCTCATACATATTTAGTAATTACAAACCACTGCCGGTTCGCTAGTACAAACAGAAATAGAAATACATGCAGTGAACATAGGGATAACTTAACTCCATCTTAAATCTGTTAAACAGGCCTACAAGAAATGGATAAGGTAAGAGTAACAGTCATCTCAAGAAGTCCTCCACTCAAACGCATAATCACTGTTGAGTGTGTAAATGTTGCTCTGATCTACTACCATGGAAAGTAATGAGTTTAATACTTCATGTGTATGCTGTTCTGCAGCCTCAACAAAGTGTATGAAATGCGTATACTGTAATAGTAATCCACCAGAACTGTTTATGTATTTTATTTGTCGCTACTGGTTACGGTCGTGGCTCACTTTCAAGTGATAGATGTTATCATGGGTTATGGCTGCCATATTCACGAATCTACTACTAAAAATGACGTAATCACAAGCACGCCTATTTTCCGCTATCAATAAATCAAATCTTCAAACAAATGAGAAAAGTGTAAACGAACACATTAACCCAGCAGTTTGGCAGATATGAGTGTTTATGTAACTTTAGGTTGTATTAAAATTTTTGCTTACATAATTCACACACACACACACACACAGAGAGAGAGAGAGAGAGAGAGAGATGCAGTAACTTTCAATTCATCATAGAGCTGTAATCTTCCTGAGCATCTTGGAGAAAACAGAATTCTACACATATTTGGCGAAAAATCCGAGTAACATATTAAACTAACACGTAGAGCTTACAAATAAGAAATGTATTGATAACTTCAACAAAATTATTATCAGTGACACACAATTCAGAACAAAAACAATCCTAAATTTTACAGACGATATAGATCGACTTTTATCAAAGACATAAATCTACAAGCGAAACATACCTCTGACAGATGAATCGAGGAAGTAACAGCCATAGATGTCTGTCTGCTTCCTTAGGCGAGGGCTCATCGTCTCTGATTGTTATGCAAAGGTCTCAGATTTATTTTTCGGTTTTACCAGGAATTTCTCCATAGTGACATAGACTCTAGAGACCCTAGAGGACTCTAGAACAGAATTAGTGACTCCGAGAACTGGAGAAATGACAACGGCTGAGAGCCCAGGGCACTGATCACGGTAGATGATTGTTGAACAAAGACTAAGAAATACCCTGTTGCATCACGTGGTTTGAAGTGTACGAGCTACCCATTGAGTTCACCTCAGTAACTGCCAAGTGATACCGATACCACTGCAGCTCTTTGTATGCCCATGTTAAAGAGACGTAATCTCGTTGACCGCAATACGTGGCCACCATTTTTCTTTTGTCTTCTTAGTTGTTCTGTCCCAGGAGTACTGAGTCTCAGGATAAGGAAAATTGTGTACTGTTGACTTTGTTAAAGGTATTGTCCTCATTCCAATTTTCATCTGTTATCATAAAAAATGTTGCTGTTTGATACCATGTGAATAATTTTGATAAGTTTAGTTAACAGATTCAGTCAGGTATATTTGTCCGATATGATGTAGTTGCATTAAATACTATACTCAGAGGCCGAAGTGGCCGTGCCGTTAAAGGCGCTGCAGTCTGGAACCGCAAGACCGCTACGGTCGCAGGTTCGAATCCTGCCTCGGGCATGGATGTTTGTGATGTCCTTAGGTTAGTTAGGTTTAACTAGTTCTAAGTTCTAGGGGACTAATGACCTCCGCAGTTGAGTCCCATAGTGCTCAGAGCCATTTGAGCCAGCCACTATACTCAGAAGCTATCGATAAACACGTTATCTGAAATCCACTACTAATAACTTCATGACATCATTCTTATAAAACTCTATACTGTTATACGTTAGAGTGACAGAATATGCGCCGTAATTGGAATTCGGATTGGTGACACCACGGAAATTGCCTTTATAAGTAAGCCGCAGAACGCTTATCTGAAAATCCACCATCAGTTTTATAGATTTCAAAATGAAAATGGAATTAGCTGAAAATGATTTTTGTCCTCTCTTACGATTCTGGATATAAAAATTTCTTCAGAATATCAAAGATCCTCGTATACTTCTGAAATATGTCCCATAACGCGCAGAGAAAGTCTCTATAAACGTTAACGGGTTTAATAAAAGTATCAGTTCCCTTATGTCATGACTTTTATGAAAGCTGTCAAATTAACAGATAGCAAACCTGCATTTTTTATTGCGTCAGTTTAATGTCCCCGCTGGGCCTGTTTCTGAACGATTATATGTTTGATTCTCATCAGTGATATCAGAGAAAGAAAGCAAAAATTTCTGGTAACTGTCGCACAATAACATTTCACAGTCTTTGTCTTGAACATGTCATGGGAGCAATGCCACCTCTCATTACCACTGAAAGTGGTCAAATCTTTTCGTAGTCATCAGGTACGAAATAAAAGTGAAACAATCATTTTAATTTCCTTCGTCCCTTGTAGAAGTCTTTAAATACTTTTATGTCGTAAGAACATTAAACAATAAGCTTACTACATTCTACCTTCCATTTAGCATATCCTTTATAAAGACATCAGTCAGAGTATACTGTAAGTTAATAGACCTAACATCATTAAAAAATCAAGTCAGTTGCTCCCTACAGAGGAACAGAGCAAGAACGCAACTCTGATGTAAGCCAGGAAATTAAAACGCTTATGGAATCTGAGAGAGAATAGTAACATTGGTTTTACAAACACAGATATACCATCTAAATCATGCACTAGCGTGCACAGTGTCTGATGATCTCTCTGAAGAGGTACTGAAGCTGATAAATGAAAGCAAATCACACAGAACAGTTATTTAATGGGAACCCTGCGATAGGCCTATGATACCAGAAATGGCACAAACAATACGTTAGCAGTTTTTTTTTTTTTTCAGTCTTCTGACTGGTCTGATGCGGCCCCCCACGAATTCCTCTCCTGTGACATTCCCTTTATCTCAGAGTAGCACCTGCAACCTACGTCCTCAACTATTTCTTGGATCTATTTCAATCTCTGTCTTCCTCTAAAGTTTTTGCCCTCTACAGCTCACTCTAGTACCATAGAAGTCATTCTCTTACGTCTTAACAGATATCCTATCATCCTGTACCTTCTCCTTATCAGTGTTGTCCGCATATTCCTTTCCTCTCTGATTCTGCACAGAACCTCCTCATTACTTATCGTATTGGTCCACCTAATTTTCAAAATTCGTCAGTAGCACCACATCTCAAATGCTTCGCCTCTCTTCTGTTCAGGTTTTCCCAAAGTCAATGTCTCACTACCAAACAATGCTGTGCTCCAGACGTACATTCTCAGAAATTTCTTCCTCAAATTAAGGTCTGTGTTTGATACTAGTAGACCTCTCTTGGCCAGGAATGCCCTTCTTGCCATTGCTAGCCTGCTTTTGATGTCCTCCTTAATCCGTCCGTTATTGGTTATTTTACTGCCTAGGTGAAAGAATCCCTTAACTTCCTCTACTTCGTAACCATCAATCCTGTTCTCATTTTTGCTGCTTCTCATTACTTTCGTCTTCTTCGAATTCCTCTCAATCCATATTCTTTATTCATTAGAGTGTTCATTCCATTGAGAAGATTATCTAATTCCTCTGTACTTTCTCTAAGGATAGCAATGTCACCAGCGAATCGTATCATTGATATCCTTTCATCTTGTACTTTAATTCCACTCCTGAACCTTTCTTTTATATCCATTATTGCTTGTTCGATGTACAGATTGAACAGTAGGGACGAAAGACTACATGCCTGTCTTGCACCCTTATTAATCCGAGAACTTACTTCTTGGTCTTACACTGTTATTATTCCCTCTTGGCTCTTGTACATATTCTCGTATATTACCCGTCCCTCCCTATAGCTTACCACTATTTTTCTCACAATTTCGGACGTCTTGTAACATTTTACATCGTCGAACAACTTTCCAGGTCGACAATTCCAACGAACGTGTCTTGTTTTCTCTTTAGTCTTGCTTCCCTTATCAGTCATAACGTCAGAAATGCCTCACTCGTACCTTTTCTAAAGCCAGACTGACCGTCATCTAGCACATCCTCAAATTTCTTTTCCGTTCTACTGTATATTATTCTTGTCAGCAACTTCGATGCATTAGTTGTTATCTGATAGCGCGATAATTGTCGCACTTGTCAGCTCTTGCAGTCATCGGAACTGTGTGGATAATATTTTTCCAAAAGGCAGATGGTATGTCATCAGACTCATACATTCTACACACCAACGTGAATAGTCGTTTTGTTGTCACTTCTCCTAATGATTTTATTAATTCTGATGGAATGTTATCTATTCCTTCTGCCTTATTTGATCTTAAATCCCCAAAGATCTTTTAAATACTGATTCTAATACTGGAACCCTTATATCTTCTAGATATACTCATGTTTCTTCTTCTATCACATGTTTCTTCTTCTACCAAAATTTTCCCCCTCATAGAGACAATCAATGTATTCTTTCCATCCATCCGCTCCCCCTGCGGGTCTGGGGATTAGATTAGGCCTGAGGTATTCCTGCCAGTCGTAAGAAGTGACTAAAAGTAATCTCACACGTTTCGGCCTTTATGTGATGTTCCCCTGTAGGGGTTGAACGCAGTTTTTTTTAAATTTTCCCGAAGAGCGAGCCAATTGGGGAAGGGCAACTTACATGGTACATAGTTTCCATTATGCGCTGAGACTTCTCGCCTTCTTCGTTGACATGGATCTGCACTTCCGCTCATTCTCCAGCTGTTGGGCAAGGTCACTCTCCTGGGTGCGTTTTCCTCCATCCTCTGTGCAGTATCGCTTTCTGCGCTGTCGAGTTGATGGGGAACCTTTCTTGTCAATGAAACCTCAGTTTTATGTGGAGTATTCAGAGGACAAGTTTGGGGAGGTGGAGGGCTTGTCCAAATTGCGGTCACTGTCGGTCTTCATCAAAATGCCCAGTCACGGGCACAACTCGGCTTTCACAAGCTGGGGGATGTTTCTCTCACGCCCTGTAAAAGCTTAAATATGGTCGAGGGTATCTTATTTCACAGGGAGTATGAGCTGCACTCCAATTTAGAGAGGCCTGGTGTCCATTTCGTCCAGCGCGTCCACCAGAGTCCGAGGGATAATCAAGTTGCCACTGGTGCCTTCATCTTGACCTTCGAGGGTGACACATTACCAGCGAAGGTCATGGTGATGGTCTACCACTGTAATGTAAAACCATATATTCCTCCCTCGATGCGGTGCCTTAAGTGCTGGAAGTTCGGCCATCAGTCTTCCTGCTGTATGTCCAGCACCATCTGTCGGAATTGTGGACATCCTTCATGTCCCAATACTCCCTGTGCCTCGCCTTCCATCTGTGTCATATGCGGAGAGCACCATACGCCTTGCTTGCCACACTGCAAGGTTCTCCAGAAAGAATGAAAAATAATGGAATACAAGACCCTAGACCGACTGACCTACACTGAGGCTAAGAGAAAATATGAGAGGCTACATCCTGTGCGTGTGACGTCAACCTACACCATTGCTGCGACAACTGTTTACCATCTTCCATTCCACAGCATACAGTTGGCTCTCAGAGCTGTCAGACTCCACCTGCCCCCTTGATGGTGGCGGGCACTTAACTCCCTGTTCCTCCTGCACAACCTACTTTAGGAGCAAACCGCCCCCCCCCCAACCATATGTGATGTCAATCCCCACTTCTTAGCCAGAGAAGCATAAGGCTTCTTCGGCTCCTCTCGCCAGGAAGGAATCCCTTGGGTCACTCCCTTCCCAGGTTCCTACCAGTGGCAAAGCTGGCACCCGCCAGTGGCTAAAGCAAACACAGGTAGCTGATTGTAGGGCTTCACGGTCGTCCTCAGCCCCTGAGACTGAATCAGTGAACCCCCCCCCCCCCAATCCGGACAAACATAACGAGTAGTGAGAGAAACATAAAAAGATAAAGACCCCCAAGAACCGTGGCATTAGGGTAGCACCCACACCACCACTACCTACAAGCACTGTGTCTGAGGATGAGGCGGTGATTCTAGCGTCCGCTGAGGACCTAGATCTCGCTGGGCCCTCAGACACAATGAATGTCGATCGCACACATACTCATCTGGAGGCAGCAGGTGACCCTGAGGCGTAGACCACCTCATTGAGTGTTTCATGCCTTCCCATTTTCACGATCACGTCATCTTCCAGTGGAATTGCGGCGGTTTTTTCCACCACCTGGCTGAACTATGGCAACAAGCTTTACACCTGCTATCTGCATTGCCCTCCAGGAATCCTGGTTCCTGGCAATGCGGACCTATGCCCTCCGTTGTTATAACGGATATTACAGGGTCCGTAGCGACTATAATAGATTATCAGGTGGAGTTTGCGTCTATGTCCTGAAATCAGTATGTAACGAACCTGTGCCCCTTCAAACCCCTCTTGAAGCTGTGGCTGTCAGGGTAAGGCCGACGCAGGAAATAACTGTCTGAAACGTATATTTTCCTCCAGACGTTGCAGTACCCCTGAACCTGTTGGCTCCACTGATTGATCAACTCCCTAAACCTTTTCCTACTTTTGGTAGATTTTAACGCCCATAACCCCTTGTGGGCTGCCGCCATGGATATTGTCGAAGGTAGGGAGGTCGAAAATTTAATGTCACAACTAGACCACTGCCTCTTAAATACAGGTGCTCCCACAAATTTCAGTGTGGCACATGGCACATATTCGACCATTGATCTCTCGGTTTGCTGTCCTGGCCTTCTCCCATCTATCCACTGGAGAGCACATGACGACCTGTGTGGTAGTCACCACTTCCCCAACTTCCTGTCACTCCCTCAGCGTCATGCCCACGGACGCCTACCCAGATGGGTAGACTGCCGCCGTTGCTACCACCGTTGAATCTCCCCCACGTGGTGCCATCGATGTTGTAACTGAGCAGTTAACTACAACGATAATTTCTACGGAGGAAACCGCGATCCCTCGTTCTCTAGGGTGTCCCCGGCAAAGGACAGTCCCTTGATGGTCGCCGGAAGTCACTGGGGGAATTAAAGAGCGTCGGTGAGCTCTACAGTGACATAAGCGGCACCCTTCCTTAGGGCACCTAATAGCATTTAAGCAGGCCCGTGCCCGCGTTCGCCAGCTTATAAAACGACGGGAAGAGGAGCGTTGGGAGAAGTACGTGTCGACCATTGGGTGCCACACGTCGCCTTCTCAAGTCTGGACGAAGGTCAGACGTCTTTTTGGGTACCAGACCCCAACAAGTGTCCCTGGCAGTAACATCACTTGCGTGTTATCTACCGACGCAAACGCGGTTGCGATCACTTTGAGGAGCACTATGGTCGAGCCTGGACCTCCACAGCCGACAAACCATGTATGTGCCAATATTAACATCACGACGTCGGCAACTACGACTGAAATTGGCACGTGAGCATCGGCACTAGACGTTGGCGCAGAAGCAGAGCGTTGCATGATCTGATAAATCCCGATACTTTCTTCATCATGTCGATTGGCCGATACGATGGCGTGAATCTGTTGTCTTCCAGGGGAACAGCTCCTTGACACCTACACTGCATACACTGCAGGACAGAGACAAGTTGGCGGCGGCTCCATTATGCTCTGGGGAACAATCACGTGGGCATCCATTGGTCCAGTGGAACTCGTGTAAGGCACCATGACGGCCAAGCAGCATCACACACTGGTTGCAGACCAGATACACCCCTTCATGGCGATCATGTCTTGCAATGGCAGTGGAATTTTTCAACAAGATAATGCGCCGTGTCACCAGGTACGGAATTTTATGGACTGTTTCGAGGAACAGAGGAACACAGATTTGAACTCGATCGAACACATCTGGGATGTGACTAAACGTAGCGTCAGAACTCATTGCCCCCCCCCTTCCCAGAATTTACCGGAATTATGCTACTTGTGTGTCAAAGTATGGTGGCAACTCCCTCCAGCGACCTACCAAGGTCTCATTGCTTCCATGTCACGACGCGTGGCGGCTATTATCCGTGCCAAACGTGGACATAAAGGCTATTAGGTAAATGGTCATAATGTTCTGGCTGATCAAAGTACTCGTCTCTGGGCTGCTCCGGTGGTTGAATTTCTCGCTGGAGATGATGTCGACTTCCTCGATGAGAGAGTGAGGTTCTCGAATCCCAATCTTATACAGACTGAACCCGGACTCCACTCACAAAAATTGAAATATTGTACAGAGACATTTTATAAGTATTTTGGTACGTGTTGTCGTCAGTGACTAGTATCAGAGTACATTACGTTTGATTATCCAAATTTATCTTTGTATCTCTGTCGTACTGATAATAGCCGCGCGGGATTAGCCGAGTGGCCTAGGGAACGTCAGTCATGGACTTTGCGGCTGGTCCCGGCGGACGTTCGAGTCCTCCCTCGGTCATGGGTGTGTGTGTTTGTCCTCAGGATAATTTCGGTTAAGTAATGTGTCAGCTTAGGGACTGATGACCTTAGCAGTTAAGTCCCATAGGATTTCACACATTTTTCGTACTGATAACATCTGCACAATAGTGTAGACATCAACAGAATGTGCTGTTTATATTTTTTGGTAACAAACTTGCTCATCACGTTCCTGTCACTTGCGGCTGACAGCAGTTGTGCTTAGTTTACTCTTCGCCATCAAACTTACGTTCAGTACTGTTCAGTTATGTCTGACATTGTTTGTCCGGCTGTTGAGTTGTTCGTCGACAGTGACATGGAACAGCATGGGTAAGTTCACTGACGAAGATTTGGTCGACACCCACCTCGCCTATGGGTTCACTCTTTCCAATGGCCGAGTGGCTCGACGAAGCTACAGTGATATATTCCCACAGCGACGGCACCCACATATTAGTACTTTCGCATTTGAGAGTTACTGCATTACTCTGTGCTTTGTGTCGTTCGTTTTTGTGATTGCGTTACACAGACTTTTCCACTGTTGTAAAGATATTTTTTTCAGAAACGATGATAATTGAAGTAACAAATCGAAAAATTCAAAATTGCATTGTTTCTCTCTAATGAGCCACCGGAGCGCGTGGGACCCTTGAAAATACGCAGAAAGTATCCCTGAACCATCTCTGAAATTTTGTCACCGGAGCTCCGCTTCAGCTATTATAGCACTTTGAAATGGGTTGCTGAGAGAAACAGCAGAATGTCAACGTGCACGTTTAGATATTCAGTTAGGAGTAACCGTAACAGTGTTGTCACGTGTTCGTAGGTTTTCCCGGGGAATATCTGTCTTGAAAGTCTCGCAGAATTGCTACCGGATTGATTGGTCGCGTAACTTTTGATGTCCATTTCTGTTTTCAGCGTTCTTCGGCTATTCTTTCTGGTGTCATCTCAAACAGACGGGGAAAGTTACGTCAGTTGTTATATGAAAATGTTATTCCACCAGTAAGGGTGGCCACATGGTGGCCTCTTGGCGCTGCAGCCTCGTGCCTAG
This sequence comes from Schistocerca nitens, assembly GCF_023898315.1. NCBI lineage: Eukaryota > Metazoa > Arthropoda > Insecta > Orthoptera > Acrididae > Schistocerca > Schistocerca nitens. Next base: position 258,016,424 of record NC_064618.1, read on the forward strand.
GTTGAGGACGTGTCTTGTCATGTTTCCTAGAAGTCACTGACCGATCGCGTGAACCTCTCCCGTGAGTAACGTGTTCCTGGTGTATGACAATTCCACGAAACGAAAATCCTGAGTTTAGTAGAAAGCGAGTTTGAGAGCTCGATTTTGTACCTTCTATAGGTAGTCGTTGTGAGTACTGACCGCGATTTTCCAGACGATAGCTTTGTTTCTAAAAAGTGGACACAGTAAAATTTTGTATAGAACTACTCCAAGGTCCTGTGGGTTTGTGGACTTCAGGTTTAGCAGCCGGAGCAGAGATATGCCTGTGAAGAACCACAGCCAGGTACAGTCATGCTCAAAAGTATACGAACGACCTGAATTGCATTTCGCCTGATTCGCAAGCAACACACATAACTCAGCTGTCTAGCAGGTCCTCTAATCGCTCCTTGGTACAGTCGTTTGACTATTGAAAATGGTTCCAACAAGTCACCACTAGAAAACACTCCTCTGTATCGCAATAACTCAACTTTTCGACTCCGTAAGTGCAGAACAGGGAATCAGTGATCATAAGGCCGTTGTAGCATCCCTGAATATGGAAGTTAACAGGAATATAAAAAAAGGGAGGAAGGTTTATCTGTTTAGCAAGAGTAATAGAAGGCAGATTTCAGACTACCTAACAGATCAAAACGAAAATTTCTGTTCCGACACTGACAATGTTGAGTGTTTATGGAAAAAGTTCAAGGCAATCGTAAAATGCGTTTTAGACAGGTACGTGCCGAGTAAAACTGTGAGGGACGGGAAAAACCCACCGTGGTACAACAACAAAGTTAGGAAACTACTGCGAAAGCAAAGAGAGCTTCACTCCAAGTTTAAACGCAGCCAAAACCTCTCAGACAAACAGAAGCTAAGCGATGTCAAAGTTAGCGTAAGGAGGGCTATGCGAGAAGCGTTCAGTGAATTCGAAAGTAAAATTCTATGTACAGACTTGACAGAAAATCCTAGGAAGTTCTGGTCTTACGTTAAATCAGTAAGTGGCTCGAAACAGCATATCCAGACACTCCGGGATGATGATGGCATTGAAACAGAGGACGACACGCGTAAAGCTGAAATACTAAACACCTTTTTCCAAAGCTGTTTCACAGAGGAAGACCGCACTGCAGTTCCTTCTCTAAATCCTCGCACAAACGAAAAAATGGCTGACATCGAAATAAGTGTCCAAGGAATAGAAAAGCAACTGGAATCACTCAACAGAGGAAAATCCACTGGACCTGACGGCATACCAATTCGATTCTACACAGAGTACGCGAAAGAACTTGCCCCCCTTCTAACAGCCGTGTACCGAAAGTCTCTAGAGGAACGGAGGGTTCCAAATGATTGGAAAAGAGCACAGGTAGTCCCAGTCTTCAAGAAGGGTCGTCGAGCAGATGCGCAAAACTATAGACCTATATCTCTGACGTCGATCTGTTGTAGAATTTTAGAACATCAAATGGTTCAAATGGCTCTGAGCACTATGGGACTTAACTTCTGAGGTCATCAGTCCCCTAGAACTTAGAACTACTTAAACCTAACTAACCTAAGGACATCACACACATCCATGCCCGAGGCAGGATTCGAACCTGCGACCGTAGCGGTCGCGCGGTTCCAGACTGTAGCGCCTAGAACCGCTCGGCCACCCCGGCCGGCTTTTAGAACATGTTTTCTGCTCGAGTATCATGTCGTTTTTGAAAACCCAGAATCTACTATGTAGGAATCAACATGGATTCCGGAAACAGCGATCGTGTGAGACCCAACTCGCGTTATTTGTTCATGAGACCCAGAAAATATTAGATACAGGCTCCCAGGTAGATGCTATTTTTCTTGACTTCCGGAAGGCGTTCGATACAGTTCCGCACTGTCGCCTGATAAACAAAGTAAGAGCCTACGGAATATCAGACCAGCTGTGTGGCTGGATTGAAGAGTTTTTAGCAAACAGAACACAGCATGTTGTTATCAATGGAGAGACATCTACAGACGTTAAAGTAACCTCTGACGTGCCACAGGGGAGTGTTATGGGACCATTGCTTTTCACAATATATATAAATGACCTAGTAGATAGTGTCGGAAGTTCCATGCGGCTTTTCGCGGATGATGCTGTAGTATACAGAGAAGTTGCAGCATTAGAAAATTGTAGCGAAATGCAGGAAGATCTGCAGCGGATAGGCACTTGATGCAGGGAGTGGCAACTGTCCCTTAACATAGACAAATGTAATGTATTGCGAATACATAGAAAGAAGGATCCTTTATTGTATGATTATATGATAGCGGAACAAACACTGGTAGCAGTTACTTCTGTAAAATATCTGGGAGTATGCGTGCGGAACGATTTGAAGTGGAATGATCATATAAAATTAATTGTTGGTAAGGCGGGTACCAGGTTGAGATTCATTGGGAGAGTGCTTAGAAAATGTAGTCCAGCAACAAAGGAGGTGGCTTACAAAACACTCGTTCGACCAATACTTGAGTATTGCTCATCAGTGTGGGATCCGTACCAGATCGGGTTGACGGAGGAGATAGAGAAGATCCAAAGAAGAGCGGCGCGTTTAGTCACAGGGTTATTTGGTAACCGTGATAGCGTTACGGAGATATTTAATAAACTCAAGCGGCAGACTCTGCAAGAGAGGCGCTCTGCATCGCTGTGTAGCTTGCTCGCCAGGTTTCGAGAGGGTGCGTTTCTGGATGAGGTATCGAGTACATTGCTTCCCCCTACTTATACCTCCCGAGGAGATCACGAATGTAAAATTAGAGAGATTAGAGCGCGCACGGAGGCTTTCAGACAGTCGTTCTTCCCGCGAACCATACGCGACTGGAACAGGAAAGGGAGGTAATGACAGTGGCACGTAAAGTGCCCTCCGCCACACACCGTTGGGTGGCTTGCGGAGTATGAATGTAGATGTAGATGTAGATGTGAAGTAATACTACGATACTACAAATATCAGGGAACACCTTATCACCGACAAGACTGTCCTTAAACTTGTAACCTCATATTTAATACAATAAATCACATACATGAGATGTTACCACTCTCATTATTACGTCAGATAGGTAATGCACGTAGTAAGTTCGTCGTATTCATGATTTCCTCTTCAAAGTAACATACCGTACTTATTCTTTAACAGCAAATCACATTAAAAATTTAAGTTATTCACGAGCATCTAGTTGAGAATATGTATGAACTTCAAATGACACAACGAACCGTCTCGTTTTGCATATGGATTCAAACCAAGGTCATGCAAACTGAGCAAAGATTTCGTGACTGACGGAAACTAACAACCATTCCTGATTAGGCATACAGAGAGTGATGTACCTCGATTTTAGACAGTATCAATTAGCAAATACCAACTTTAAATAACATAACGCAGGGCCGGCCGAAGTGGCCGTGCGGTTAAAGGCGCTGCAGTCTGGAACCGCAAGACCGCTACGGTCGCAGGTTCGAATCCTGCCTCGGGCATGGATGTTTGTGATGTCCTTAGGTTAGTTAGGTTTAACTAGTTCTAAGTTCTAGGGGACTAATGACCTCAGCAGTTGAGTCCCATAGTGCTCAGAGCCATTTGAACCATTAACATAACGCAAACACTTTTAACAGACGCGAATTCCTACCAAGCACCTATAGTCCCTGTTAACGAACTACGAGAGATGTTAAATATTGCTTCTTGACAAGTGACTTATTTGAAATGCCGGGAGGTAAAGCTTTGTGTTGGACAGGGATTCGAACCCAGAACCTAATAAGATAGATATCGAAGTACAGAACCAATTTTATCGACATACGGAAGCACAGATAAAAGATGGAATAAGTGTCCTGTGTGTCTACATAACGTTTGTTTCGTCACTAGAAATAAATCACTAGTATAAGATAGGTTACTGGTGATGGAGTTTCTAGATGTCGCCACTCCAGACTTTATTGTGGCTCAACCTAACGTCTACTTGGTAGAGAAGGAATATGATTCTTAAGGTGAATTTCAGACCACAATGTCAATATATCTTCTTCACTTGGTGTAGCCAGAAGGGAATGGAATCTGTCTCCCCCTATATAAAATCATTGAGGGAAGTTGTAATCGTACCCAGACTATAGATATATGAACCTATCAGCAGCCCAACAGACCACCAAACTCTCTCATGAGTGGCTCATTTTTCTATCATAACGCCGTTGTACCACACTGGCTGAGAATTCTGACACTCAGGCTCCCTGTATCAATTTGCAGCATGTTCAGTAAATTCATTTACTTGGTTGACCGAATCACCATGAACTAGCTGCCTCGGCTACCCAGTGCCTGCATTCACCTTTATTTTGTAATCACCAAAATAAAATCACGTAACTGCCACCAACACAGAACTGCCAAAAGTGTAGGATGCAGAAATTTAAATAGGAAGTGTTCCTTTCCACTTGAGCTACTCTATTGCACTATCTGTTTGTTGAAAATGTCGTGCAGTGCAAAAGGAAAGGTATAACTGTTTGTCTCTCATAAATATTGACCTGGCGATATGCATTATCCCACAGTGCTGTGGAATGCAGAAGTTCTGGATGAATTGTTATTGACTTCTTGAGCTGTTACAGCGACGTATTAGCTAGTGGCGTAATGGTACTTATTGCGTGCGGTATATGAGATGTCGCGTGTTCAAGTACATTCACAGCTATAGTTTCTAAAACGCAGTTCTGCTGTCTGCTAACATTATCAATCTACTGGAAATTGTAACATAATTTCCTTCACTTCTCAACCCAAAATAGTCATATGTGGAAAAAGGGCTAACTTCTGCGACATTTTGTTCATTTCAGGTATAATAGACAACCAGACAGTAGATGCATCTCGAAATTTTTGTATTATATATGAGGAGAGCGCATCGTGCCAAAATACGTCGGAAAAGTTCAAATGGTTCAAATGGCTCTGAGCACTATGGGACTCAACTGCTGAGGTCACGCATCTCGTGGTCGTGCGGTAGCGTTCTCGCTTCCCACGCCCGGGTTCCCGGGTTCGATTCCCGGCGGGGTCAGGGATTTTCTCTGCCTCGTGATGGCTGGGTGTTGTGTGCTGTCCTTAGGTTAGTTAGGTTTAAGTAGTTCTAAGTTCTAGGGGACTGATGACCATAGATGTTAAGTCCCATAGTGCTCAGAGCCATTTGAACCATTGCTGAGGTCATTAGTCCCCTAGAACTTAGAACTAGTTAAACCTAACTAACCTAAGGACATCACAAACATCCATGCCCGAGGCAGGATTCGAACCTGCGACCGTAGCGGCCTTGCGGTTCCAGACTGCAGCGCCTTTAACCGCACGGCCACTTCGGCCGGCAGGTCGGAAAAGTATTTTCCAAATTAGCTGTCATCTGGTTGTGGCATTTTATTCTTTTTCAAATCTTGTTTGACAGCTTTAACTCAGAACAAGTTTTCTACATGCATGTAATCAATAAAGTGCATGTGGATTTTCAGACTGTTATAGATAACATCAGAGAATTCGCATATATCGTTGATGATTAATTTCTCTCTCATGTTTACTATTGTTTTAACAACATTAAAGGAAACCTTACGAAAATTGTGAACTGTATTATAAAAAATGAAATACAACTACCCACAATAACCTTACGACGAAAGTCTGTTTTAATAAAACTGAGTATCTGTACACAAGCGTGCCTCTATAGTCGCAAATTGGTAAAATACTACTCTCTTAGATTTTGATTGGGTGTGTGTTTAATTGGTATGCAAATGTGGCATTTCATAAATAAAGTAATGTATTCCTAGAAACCCAAAATTTGCTTGTCAGCAGCGGAAAGAGGCGTTACCTGTTGTGCAGCATTGTAAGTTTTTCACCATTACACTATGAGCCGAAAGTATTTTCTTGCGATTTCCTTATCGATGTTTGATCCGACTGCTTGCAGCTCTTTCACAGAAGGGATAAAAACGCTACTCTCAGTGAGACTGGAACTGCGAATCATATCAGACGCCTTTTCACAGGTCAGCACGTTACCACAGAGCTGGCGAAGAAGTATATGCCTCAGCTTCCTCTTACGAGACCAATGGTGGCTAGACCTCGGAAACCGCTATTTGAAGGACGAAATTAGTTGCGATTTCCACGTTCAACGACTTTCCTGGGCTGAAAACCGTAAATTTACAATCTTTTGTTACAGCTCAAGCAATAATATCTCAGATTATTCAAAGGAAATGACAGGTAAAATCAAGTGAACTTTGAGGCTTAATTCCGTGCACACCAGGAAGTAACTCATCGATCACAGAATTGCCAAACATACATTGCCTTGTTGCCAAATCTCAGTTACAATACCAGCAGGAAGAAGACGAACCAATGTGATCTTACAGCGGGCTGGGAAGTGACCATAGCTGGTGTCTCCAAGTCGCGGCTGCTACGGCCTGGAATACGTGATGCGTCTGATTCACACTTCTGTAATTAGGTTTAGGAACTGGAGCGTAGTTACTAATAATACTCAGAACTGACTGCAAACTAAGTGTCATAAATCAGTAACTCTCATAGTTGTTTTTATATTTCTTTCGTAAGTGTACTCAAAACTAAGAAACTCATTCACAGAAGTTTTCGTGCCTCGCCGATAGTCGAGCACAACAAACAAATAAAAATAAAAAATGAATGATGTGTGTGTGTGTGTGTGTGTGTGTGTGTGTGTGTGTGACAGAGACAGAGAGAGAGAGAGAGAGAGTGAGAGGCAGAGATAAAAATCAAAAAGAATGAGAATGAGAGAGAAAGTAAAAAATTGTAAAGAAATTGACTCATGGTATGTAAAGAAATCTTTCATTAAAATGGCACGTTCCACATCATTACCAAATATTGTATTCATGATCTATGAAACAAGAATTAATCTAATGTAATCTAATCTAGTCATATCGTATTGACGACTAACCATGAAGAGTCATGAATTACCGAAGTTTCTTCCAAATACCAGTAACCAAATCTAAACTTGTAAATAAAAGACGACAGTTTTTGTAATAAACCGGGACTTCTATCAAGACCCTTTCGTCCCTGTTAACTAACCACGAAAGATGTCTGATATACCTCTATTCTGAAGTAACAAAGTGTGCATGCATTTAAAGATGAAGTGCATGACGTGAAGTTCTGTGACGGAGATACGAACCCAACACGTAATCGTAATGTTAACTAAGTAAAATCAAATGTTACGTATCGGTTTTTCTTACCAGCTGCTCGGTGTTTGACTCTAAAATATGGATACAAACTTTTGTGCCTAAGCGACAATCGAACTGCACACATACCGTGAATCCACGAATATAGCTTAAGTATCAGTTGCTTACTCACCAATAGCAAGATGTGTGCGTGTTTGACCAGAAATAACGACACCTATTGGGATTGTTGGCAACACATGAACAGACATTAAAAATGTAGGTCAATTTTCACTAACAGGCCGGTGTGCACATGATAGGGCTTGAAATGAAATTATGAATATTTTTGTACTGGATCAGGATTCGGACCCATATACTTACCTTTGGAGGAAACCTAGAGAAAACTGCAGTCTTGAGAAAAGGAACGAAATGATTGAACTATACTGTTCCGAAAGATTCAGATCCTCGAAAGAGGAGATACGAATTCGAATCACAATCCAGCACCAAATTTTTCAACGTCTCTAGTTCAATGGTTCAAATGGCTCTGAGCACTATGGGACTAACATATAGTTCAATCAAGTTCAAGTAAAGTAAGAGCCCTGTTCCTTTAAATGGCTATCGGTTCATCAAATAAAATAAAATTTTCTAATGTAAGTAACTTTACTGGCGACTTTATTTCTGTTTACCATGATTTCCGCTGTGTCATTTCCCAACGTAAACCGGCTCTGCCCAGTTGGTAATGAAGGAATGGGATGTTTAATGCGGATTTTGGATTATAACGTCTTTCTCTTGATGTTACCAGGGGTAAAGTAAATCTGTTTGTGCCTCTTAAAAGTAGATACCTGAACCCACGCATTGCACCTATGATAGTTCGTTCCGCCAGACCATTGTGGCCACATTTCCCAGCTCCAGGAGTGCGCTGTAACAGATGATGTGCTTAGCTTACAAGATTAGTCACGGTGGAAAAAACGCGAGACTATTAAATGATTAAGTAGAAGCAAGCTTCTGAAGCGGAGATTATGCTCTTCTCATATCAGCAGGATGTAAAGACTCTTCTAGGCATCAAAGGCTCGATGTGAAGCCATTTTAAAATTTTCACAAATTCATCAAATTTCTTAGTTCGAGAAAATCCACTGGGAAGTGTGAAGTAACCGGATAATTCGATTATTACCGTCATTATTACTGTCATTTTCTTCATACCACTGCTGGAACACTGTACTTCAAGATCATTTGATGCCTTTTGGTCACTATAGAAGTAGATTCCAAAGAACAGGTTCTTTCCCTGTCTACGGAATCCTTTTCATGTTAATATCAAACATCAGTAATAACTCGTAGATTACATTAAAACTAAAGTAATTGATGAAGACGTTACTTGATAACAAAAACGCGCTGCCTTTCTTCATTTACTTGGGCCTAGAAATGGCTATCGAGTACTGCCAAACCAAAAAGCAAGAGATCTTACTGCCTTCCGATATACGTCGCTATCAGTTCTTCCATATGATTTGGTCGACATGACCTGTTTCAAGTAGAGTATGAGAGACAATGTTTTAGAAAATCATTTTTTTTCCTTTGCAATAAACAGAAAGATTTTCATTCTAAGCTATCCAAGTACAGAATTGGCGCAATATTAGTTCAAATTTAGTATTCGCTTCTATAATGTAGGAAAGTATTTCACAGTTGCAAAACTCGCATCCGACTCATTGACCTTACACTTAGTCGCTGACCATAAATTCTAGCTCAGAGTGACACCAGATTAAGTAACCTAATGTATCGAAGACTGTTTGTCAGTGCTCTTTCTCACCGGAAAATACGCAATTCACTCATTGGGCTCCATAAATACACTGTAACATTAATTTCTGTGTGTATGCAATGCAAACGGATTAGAATTTAGTGGTGCTCTCTCTTCCACTTTTGTATACAATATGCCTGACCTAAACGGGCCCTTTATCATTAAAGGACCTGGGCAGTGCAAAATCATACTGACAACAGTAAGGTGCTTATACTGACAACCTGACTGCTCGTTTTACCTGATTTTGTAGTCATTTAAATAAAACAACATGACCTTCCAGTGGGAGACATTTCGTCCCCTTTTTCCTTCTGTGAAATTTGTCAGTTTTTGCCTTCCAACCAGTGAAATGCGTTAGAGTACGGTCGGTAAATGATTCACAAACCACGATTTAGTTCCGTTAAGACGATTTATTTAAACGTCACAAGACTGCACATAGGTGCAATCGATTTCGAGGTGCAAAGTGTTTGATATCTTACTTTTGTGACAGGTGGGCATAAGTGATTTCCAAAGACTTTTTATTGTACTGAAATAATCTTTTGTCGCAAAGTAACAAGGTAAGTGTTTTATTCGTATATATTTTGTAGGAAACTGTAATCGTGATGGAAGATTATACACCTGAATGTTTGACACAACTGGTAGGAGAAAACGCTGCATATTAACCAATCCCTGCGCCTCCTCTCCATATCCTCCTATGACACGAGCACGGGATTCTCCTCGCATACCGCTACAGAGCTGTTCCTACCACAAATGAGAATTGACAACATCGTCACAAACATTAGGCAACACCATGACAGGGCAATCACTTCCGCGTATGGTACTGAATTGACTCGCTAAATTCACTTGATATTCCCTTTCCATTTGAATGACTCGTGCTATATAATCCTCATGTAAACTTCAGTTTTTTGTCTAAAGAAATGCTATTCTTCACATAAGTGACAACTTTTATTATCTTTCACGATGAGTTATGAGGCTGAACGACAAATACCATGATGAGAGCGGCGTATAGTCAGCAGTGTGTCCGCAGCCCGGTGGTACCGGTCTCGGGGCAGAACGGCTCAACCAGTCGTCAGTTGTAACCGTGGTATGAGCCAGCGTATGCGAGCTTTTTTTCTGATATATTTTGTGGAGCTGAGAATTTCCAGAAAAAATTCTGTATCGCAATCGGAAGAAAACCTTTAAACATCAAATCCTCTTGGTATCTCGACTCAGTAAGTTGTGTTAATGGTCATATATCTTGGCTTTCTGACTGCCAAGCTGCTTCGCAATACCAGCGTCTCTGAAGAAATTCGAATCGACCATCAGCGATACGAATTTCAATATCGTTCTTCACTTAAGACTCACATGCCAGGTTGATAGGTATGAAGGAAATGAACCTCTTGATTACTATAGGGCCTCTATGATAAATTTCCACAGTAGCAGTTGGGAACTCCCTGCAGACATTTGCTAACAGCAGCTCTAGCAACTTACTTTTTCTCTGGGTAGCTTCAAATATGGGCAATTTTGTCGCCTTAAATCCAATTGAATATTTCAAATATCACTTGTTAACAGCGTTCACTTCTCCATTAATTAAGGTATAGACCTCAAAACAAGCAATTTGCTTGAGTAGCTATAGAGCAGGTTCTGATAGGTATTGACACAATCTTTTGCATCCATTTACCATAGAGAATCAAAGAAAGAAACCAAACTCATTACATTGCATTTGCTCTCTGCTCCTTGACTAACACATATGAATCCATGACAATGATAAATTATTTGAGGAATCTCCCGTGAAAGGAAAAAGAACAGAATGTGACGCTTTAATTGTAGTGCAATGGATCAGAAACAATGAAATTAATTCTGTGCCACATAGATGTATTGCATTCTTGTGTAAGAAAATAATCATCAAATGAAAACGGTTTTGTGCCTCCTTTGCTATCAAGAGTGAAACACAACTTGTAGACAGATTTTATGGGTCACCACTCAACAACATTAAAGCATTTTACATGGTCGAGAGTGCGGAGTGGAGCAGACGTTGTCGGCACAAGGCGAGACAATGCAGTGCCTCAGCCCCCGCCAGTAGGCAGTAAACGGGTCCCAGAGAACTCAGACGCATGCGGTGTTCAGAGGCAGATGGTCGGCAAAGAAATCTTTCGCTAAAACACTATTGGACCAAACTATTATTACTAGTGTGCAGAAAGCGAAATCTATTGTAGATTCGCTTGAATTACACTCATAGCTTCAGCACCGAGAGGAAAGGGGCGATAAAAACTTTGTCGACGTGTGCTTTTAGTTACCAGACATCGTATTAGCTAGTCTCGCGTTTTACCTCAAGACTACGGTCGTAGTAAAGAATAAAGTACTAAGTCTGAAGTAAACACTTCCTCTGGGAAGTGCCGCAGTCTACAATGTTGCCAGATCGAGCATATTGCCGGACATAGGATTCTGAGAGGAGCACGACTGTATTGCCCACCTTACGTGAACGACTCGGCGGTCAATTTTTTGCTCTAAGACTGTATCTACAACACATATTGCACGCTGAAGACCCAGAAGAATTAAAAAACAAAAGTAGTTTATGAGAGCAACGTTAAGTATTGCGTTCGAAGTATTCATAGTATTGTATACGTGTGTGTAAATGCATTCCAATGCCCACTCAATGAAGACAAGGATACACAGTCTAGCTTCAATATTATAAATTCGCCTCAGTTTGCGGATGAACTCAGAGTTAGCTTGATAATCATTTTGAATATTTAGCAGTACTGTACCCATTGGTGTTAAACTCGTTTTCAACCAATGATTCCCACAGCTACAGGAACACTACTTGCGACACCTCATAGACAAAATACTTACGCAGTGCTATCAGACGAAAAGATCAACCTGACACAAACTGTGGGAAGTTTGTTTTACAACCTTCGTACCTGGATAATGAGCTTTTTCCTATTTGAGATGTCTGTGAACGTTGCTGTTTGAGACAATTTAAGACGAAACTAAATTCCTTCAGCTACGACAATGTTTAAAGAATTCGTCTTAACGGAACTAAATCGTGGTTTGTGAATCGTTTACCGCCCGTACTCTGCAGCATTTCGCTGGCTGGAAGACAGAAAGCTTACTGACAAATTTCGCAGAAGGAAAAGAGGGACGAAATGTCTCCCACTGGAAGGTCTTGTTGTTTTATTTAAATGATTACAAAATCAGGTAAAACAGACAGTCAGGTTGTCAGTATAAGCACATACTGTTGTCAGTATGATGTTGCACTGCCCAGGGTCTGTAATGATAAAGGGCCCGTTTAGGTCAGGCATATTGTATACAGAAGTGGAAGAGAGAGCTCCACTAAATTCTAATCCGTATGCACTGCATACACACAGAAATTACTGTTCCAGTGTACTTACGGAGCCCAATAAGTGAATTGCGTATTTTCCGGTGAGAAAGAGCACTGGCAAACAGTCATCGCTACATTAGGTTACTTAAACTGGTGTCACTCTGAGCTAGAATTTATGGTCAGCGACTAAGTGTAAGGTCAATGAGTCAGATGCGAGTTCTGCAACTGTGAAATACTTTCCTACATTATAGAAGCGAATATTAAATTTGAACTAATATTGCGAAAATTTTGTACTTGGAACAACTGACAGTGACGTAAATCGGAAGGCAGTAAGATCTCTTGCCTTTTGGCAACACACACACACACACACACACACACACACACACACACACACATTCACTTTTTATTTTTATTTGTTTGTTGTGCTCGACTATCGGCGAGGCACGAAAACTTCTGTGAATGAGTTTCTTAGTTTTGAGTACACTTACGAAAGAAATATAAAAACAGCTATGAGAGTTACTGATTTATGATGCTTGGTTTGCAGTCGGTTCTGGGTATTGTTAGCAACTACGCTTCAGTCCCTAAACCTAGTTACAGAAATGCGAATCAGACGCATCACGTATTCCAGGCCGTAGCAGCCGTGACTTGGAGACACCAGCTATGGTCACTTCCCAGCCCGCTGTAAGATCACATTGGTTCGTCTTCTTCCTGCTGGTATTGTAACTGAGATTTGGCAACAAGGCAATGTATGTTTGGCAACTCTGTGATCGACGAGTTACTTCCTGGTGTGCACGGAATTAAGCCTCAAAGTTCACTTGTTTTTACCTGTCATTTCCATTGAATAATCTGAGATATTATTGCTTGAGGTGTAAGAAAAGATTGTAAATTTACGGTTTTCAGCCCAGGAAAGTCGTTGCACGTGGAAATCGCAACCAATCTCGTCCTTAAAATAGCGGTTTCCGAGGTCTAGCCACCATTGGTCTCGTAAGAGAAAACTTGGGCAGGTACTTCTCGCCAGCTCTGTGGTAACGTGCCGACCTGTAAAAAAACGTATGATATGTTTCGCAGTTCCAGTCTCAATGAGTGCAGCGTTTTTGTCCCTTCTGTGAAAGAGCTACAAGCAGTCAGATCAAACATCGATAAGGAAATCGCAAGAAAATACTTTCGGCTCATAGTGTAATGGTGAAAAACTTACAATGCTGCACAACAGGTAACGCCTCTTTCCGCTGCTGACAAGCAAATTTTGGGTTTCTAGGAATACATAACTTTATTTATGACATGCCACATTTGCATACCTCTTGAGTATGCCACAGCATACCAATTAAACACAGACCCAATCAAAATCTAAGTGAGTAGTATTTTATCAATTTGTGACTATAGAGGCACGCTTGTGTAAGATACTAAGTATTATTAATACAGACTTTAGTCATAAGGTTATTGTGGGTAGTTTTATTTCATTTTTTATAATACAGTTCACAATTTTCGTAAGGTTTCCTTTAATGTTGTTAAAACAATAGTAAACATGAGGGAGAAATTAATCATCAACGATATATGCGAATTCTCTGATGTTATCTATAACAGTCTGAAAATCCACATGCACTTTATTGATTACATGCATGTAGAAAACTTGATCTGAGTTAAAGCTGTCAAACAAGGTTTGAAAAAGAATAAAATGCCACAACCAGACGACAGCTAATGTGGAAAATACTTTTCCGACGTATTTTGGCACGATGCGCTCTCCTCATATATAATACAAAAGTTTCGAGATGCATCTACTGTCCGGCTGTCTATTAAACCTGAAATGAACAAAATGTTGCAGAAGTTAGCCCTCTTTCCACATACGACAATTTTGGGTTGAGAAGTGAAGGAAATTATGTTATAAGTTCCAGTAGATTGATGATTTTAGCAGACAGCAGAATTGAGTTTTAAAAAATATAGCAGTGAATATACTCGAACTCGCAACATTTTATCTATCGTGCGCGTTACTTACCATTGCGCCACTAGCTTACACGTAGTTATAACAGCTCCAGAAGTCACAACGATTTCTCCACAACTTCTGCATTCCACAGCGCTGTGGGATAATGCATATCGCCAGGTCAATACTTATGAGAGACAAACAGTTATACCTTTCCTTTTGCACTGCACGACGTTTTCAACAAACAGATAGTGCAATAGTATAGCTCAAGTGGAAAGGAACACTTCCTATTTACATTTCTGCATCCTACACTGTTGGCAGTTCTGTGTTGGTGGCAGTTACGTGATTTTATTTTGGTGATTACAAAATAAAGTTGAATGCATGCACTGGGTAGCCGAGGCAGCTGGTTCATGGTGATTCGGTCAACCAACATGCAGCAATTTGATAGAGGGAGACTGTGTGTCAGAATTCTCAGCCAGTGTGGTACAACGGCGTTATGATAGAAAAATGAGCCACTCAGCAGAGGGTTTGGTGGTCTGTTGGGCTGCTGATAGGTTCATAAATCTATGGTCTGGGTTCGATTCCAACTTCCCTCAATGATTTTAGATAGGGAGAGACAGATTCCATTCTCTTCTGGCTACATCAAGTGAAGAAGATATAATGGCATTGTGGTCTGAAATTCACCTTAAGAATGATATTCCTTCTCTACCAAGTAGACGTTAGGTTTAGCCACAATAAAGTCTGGAGAGGCGACATGTAGAAACTCCATCACCAGTAACCTATCTTATACTAGTGATTTATTTGTAGTGACTAAACAAACGTTGTGTAGGCTCACAGGACACTTATTCCATCTATTATCTGAGCTTCTGTGTGTCGATAAAATTGGTTCTGAACTGGGAATGCAACTCAGACCGCCCTTAACTCGGAATTTGATCCCTTCGTGACAATACAGCTCGGCTACAATTTGTTGTTTGTTCAAAACAGCAGATTCCTCAACATCTCCACATATTGCGCGTGAATGGTTTAGAATCCTGGCCCTGCACTAATGATTTCATTATGTATTATCAAGCTCTAGCATGAGAACACCTATCTGCTGGTGGATAATAATTCCGATTTTTTATGTATTTTCATTCGTTGTCAACACTAACGACATTTGACGTTTTTGACTCCCAGTGAGAAACAGAACTATTTGCGAGATCACTGTAAGTTCAAGGTGTTATTCCGAGCTGCTGGTGGAGAAAAATTCGGTAGCTGACGTCTCTTTGTGTGTAGTCAACAACGATATGTGTGGAGCTCTATTCCCAGTCAGCAGTGAACTCTTCGTCATATTATTTCTTGTTCAAACACGCTCACATGTCGTTGCTGGTGTAACAAACCCATATTTAACGTTCGTTTTCTCTAGAATATAACAGCGATAGGTGCCGGGTTGGAGTCCTGGGAAGGAAAAAACTAATGTTTCGTCTCGTCATTTCAGTTAAAACATCTAGCTACTGCCGAGAAAATCCGATATGTCACTGTTGATTGTGCTTCGATATCTATCTTATTAGGTTCTGGTTTCGAATCCCTGTCCAACACAAAGCTTTACCTCCCGGCATTTCAAATAAGTTACTTGTCAAGAAGCAATATTTAACATCTCTCGTAGTTCGTTAACAGGGACTATAGGTGCTGGGTAGGAATTCACGTCCGTTAAAAAATGTTTGCGTTATGTAATTTAAATTTGGTATTTGCTAATTGATACTGTCTAAAATCGAGGTATATCACTCTCTGTATGCCTAATCAGGAATGACTGTTAGTTTCCGTCAGTCACGAAATCTTTGCTTAGTCTGCATGACCTGGGTTTGAATCCATATGCAGAACGAGACGGTTCGTCGTGTCATTTGAAGTTCATACATATTCTCAACTAGATGCTCGTGAATAACTTAAATTTTTAATGTGATTTTGTGTTAAATAATAAGTTCGGTATGTTACTTTGAAGAGGACATCATGAATACGACGAACTTACTCCGTGCATTACCTATCTGACGTAGAAATGAGAGTGGTAACATTTCAGGTATGTCATTTATTTTAATAAATGTGAGCTTACAAGCCGTAAGGACAGTCTTACCTGTGATAAGGTGTTCCCTGATATTTGTAGTATCGTAGTATTACTTTACATCTTGAGTTATTGCGATACAGAGCAGTGTTTTCTAGTGGTGACTTGTTGGAACCATTTTCAATAGTCAAACGACTGTACCAAGGAGCGATTAGAGGACCTGCTAGACAGCTGCGTTACGTGGGTTGCATGCGAACCAGGCGAAATGCAATTCAGGTCGTTCGGATACTTTTGAGCATGACTGTATTTGGCCGTGCTTCCCAGCTGCACAGTATCCTATCTGCCTCAACTCCACAGGGAATGGGGTTTTGGCTAAGACGAGTATTTGGCTGTTCCATGCATTGAAGGCCAACCGTTTCACTGCCAGTGACACAACGTCGTCGCAGGCGGTCTGCAGTTTGAGCCACATAAAACTGACCACCACTGCTGCACGTAAATAGCACGAGCCGTATCCCTGGACACGCCGTCAAATTCATTATGTACAGAGCATACAGCAGGGCACCGAGTGCCAAACGTTGCGGGACCCCCGCTAGGATTTGGCGCTCTGAGCACAGGCCATCCTGTGCGGTGAAATGGGAGATTCCGCTTTCTAAGTAACATCTTAGGAGACGCACGCGCGACGCTGAAATCTCAAGGAGTTTGTGCGTGAGGATTGACATCCTAGATCGGAGGGTGCCGTCTCCCATGTGCAGACTTCGGGACGCACCGACAGCGGTTGTGAAGCATTCTAAGGTGTCCAGGGGTCTGGAACCGCGCGCCGCGGAATCCGCGCCAGACGTTACGGACGTCGAAGACCCATAGAGGTCTCTGCACCATCGCACCGTAAGCTGTGGCGGCGCGCGCATCCTGGCCCGCTTTTAGTGTGAGGGCGCCACAGTGGAACACGTTGTTCCAGCGGCCAATAGCGGCGCCCCCGATAGAGTACTTAAGCGCCTGCCTCTAGCTCAGCCAGCTAAACCTATCAAACCCCCCCTCTGATACCTCTTCCTATCGTCCCATCTGCCTCACTTCCGTGTTCAGTAAGGTCTTCGAGGCCATCCTCTCTTTCCGTATTCACCACCACCTTAACCAGCACCACTTCCTTCCCCTTAGCCGGCCGAAGTGGCCGTGCGGTTAAAGGCGCTGCAGTCTGGAACCGCAAGACCGCTACGGTCGCAAGTTCGAATCCTGCCTCGGGCATGGATGTTTGTGATGTTCTTAGGTTAGTTAGGTTTAACTAGTTCTAAGTTCTAGGGGACTAATGACCTCAGCCGTTGAGTCCCATAGTGCTCAGAGCCATTTGAACCATTTTTTCCTTCCCCTTACCCAAAGTGGCTTCCGGCCTTCCTTCTCCGCCGACGACCAGCTCCTTAACCTTACCAATCTTCTTTCCCTCCAACTTAACTCCCGTCGCTCCACTATCTTTGTTTCCCTTGATCTACAGAACGCCTATGACCATGTCTGGCATCCTGGGCTCCTCTTCAAACTCCAGACCTATGCTCTCCCCATCAACTTCGTCCGTCTCGTTGCTTCCTTTCTCTCCCGTCGTCCCTCCTATGTGACTATCCACAATTCCAACTCCCGTACCTTCTATCCGTCTGCCAGCGTGCCCCAAGGTTCTGTCCTTTCCCCTCTCCTCTATCTGCTGTACACTGCTGATATGCTCAAATCTCCCCCACCTATTCATCTTCTCCAGTTTATTGATGATACCGCCTTCCTAGCCCTTTATCCTACCCTTCAACGGTCCCAAGGTACCCTCAAAACCCACCTTGACCAATTCACCACTTGGTGCAACCAGTGGTTACTCCGTATCAACCCCTCCAAGACCCAGGCGATCATCATAGGCCGCACCGCCCACTCCTTCCGCCTCGATGATTTCTACCTCACCATTTATAGCTGTCCTATCCGCTTCACTCCTACCCTCAAATACCTTGGCCTCACCCTCGACCGCCACCTCACCTGGACTCCCCATCTCCTTACCATCCAAAACAAACCTCACAACTGACTCCGCCTCCTGAAACTCCTGTCTGGCCAGACGTGGGGTCTGCATCCTTCCACCATCCTTCACACCTACAAATCCTTGATCCACCCCATCCTCTGTTATGCCAGCATAGTTAGGATTGCCGCCCCTTCCCAGTTCTATAAAGACCTCCCAATCCTCGAACGTCATGCACTCTGCCTCGCCTTCCACATCTGCCTTCTGTCCCCCATGTGCATCCTCTACGAACTCATCCCCTTCCCCCACCTTCTCCTTTTCCTTGAACACATCCGCACACTATATATTGTTCGCCGCCTTGATCCCCCTCACCCCCTGGTGTCTCCCTTCCTCTCCAACCCCAACCCATTGCTGCGCCTTTACTGTTCTGTCCCACCCTCTCTCCATCTCCACACCCTCTATCTCCTTTCCACCATCTGCCCCTCCCGGATGATCAGCTTCGTCCTGACATCTACCCTTCCTACCAACTCTAACCCCATCTTCCTGCATCCTCCTCAGGGCTCCCTCTCCTCCCCACCTTTCTCCTGAGTGGCTTCCCCCTCCTACTCCCCCCTCCCTCTCTTGTGCTCCCTTCCAGTGTCTCTGCACTCCCTCCTGCCTTGTCTCCCTCTTCATCTCCTGCCCCACGTGTCTCCTGCCTCTTAGTGTACCCGCTGATGCCCCTACTCTCTTCATCCCGCCGCCTCCCCTGCTGCCCCTTGCTCTCCCCTCCTTTTCCATCCTCTCTGACCTTTCCCTCGGCAGGTCCCACCTGGCAGTTTTATTCTTCATTGCGTGTGCTCCAAGTGGGTTTTAAGTGTGTTCTTCTGGAGTGTTTTTAATACTGTGGCCGACTTTTAACCTGTGCGTGTGCATTCAGTGTCTTCTTTGTGTTTTAGGAATCGCCAACTGTGTTTTTTAACTTTCTGGTGACTTTTTTAATTGTCCCCCATGAACGTCTCCCCTTACTCTGTTTTATGTTCCCCTTTTTTATCGCCTGGGATTTAAGTCTCCAGTGGATCATTTCCGCCTTTAACACCACGCGTCATGAAGCTATGAAGACAACCCCGGCTTCTCTGGTGTTAATTTCCCTGTTAATTCTCCTCTTACCAATCTGTGGGGAATTCAAGATTTAATTCCGGCAGTGATTACTCCTCAGTTGATTAAAGAGAATTGGAGTAGAGCTAGGTGTAACATTATGGCCGCTCATAACAGACAAGCTGTTCGTTATAATCGGAATCGGCGGGAGTTTCAGGGGAAGCCCAGTGATCAAGTTTATGTTCGTAATTTCCCGGGGAGGGAACAACGTGTGGGCCGATTTGGAAAATTTACTCCCCGCTTTTTGGGTCCGTATACTGTTGAAAGGAAATTAGGCCTAGTGAATCTCCTAGTTCGTGACAATAAATCGGGGAAAAGATACCGGGTTCACTTGAGTTATGTTAAGCTCGGTAAGCGTCTTCCATAGTAGGGCTTGCGGAGGCATGCTTGCAGTTTAAGAGGGGAAGGTTGAGCTGTGTGTTGGCTCTCAACATATATCGCGCTGTTACGATTGTTCTGAGTCCTTCCATTCCATCGTTAATTGATACTTTCATATTTACCGTTATGCTGCGTACGATTCTGTTGAGATTCCCCTCTGGCGGCGTGTCTGGTCTTATCGATCTTCGAGTCGTTGCTTCCTATTAGCCTTGTGTAAGGGAATAAGATCTTTGGGGGGATGGCCGGTTGGTTGCCTAGCGGTGACGAGTCGGTCGGTCGGGTTTTAAAATCGGGAATTAGAGAATGTCGGACGATGAGACCGCGGCGTGGCGTGGCGGTGGAGAGTTGGCTGTTGTTCCGAGAAGCCGCGTGGTCTATCCTGGCGGTGCGAGACGTGTGGGACGAGTTGACGGGACAAGGCTATAAGTTCTTGCTGTGAGCACCCGGGGGCCACGGCTCTGGTTCCGAGTCATAACTTGGTGGGAGCGGATGTCTTTACATCTTCCGTCTGGAGGCGGGAATGATGGACTAGTAACTCGCCTAACCTAAGGAGTGGTATTTCGCCGCCGTGCGTGCAGAGAAGACGAGGGCTCCGGCGACAGAGCGCGTGGCTGCGTGACTGTGCCCAGTTGGGTACGCTGGCGATGTGGACACGGTCGAGTGTGAGGAACCTTTGCATCGGAGTTCACCTGCTGTTTCTCTGATAAACTGCAAGTTAAGTTGGTTAAAGGTTTAGATGTTAATTGAAGGATTTTTGTTTGTGCAACCAGCGTCTTTTCTGCCTTGTGGCCTCCTGCGTTCGGGTTCCCTCTCCCTGTCGCCGGTGTAATTATAGACAGTGATCTTTTGACTTCTTATTGGTATTGCCTGGGAGGAAGTGTATTTTTGGGCAGGGATTATGGTTCCTGATTTGATTCCTCCTCCTCCCCTGGCCTCACGTGAGGTCGATGTGATTGCTGAATGTGAGGCGTTGTGGGTCTGTTAGTCCGCTTCTAGCCTGAGCATCCTTCGGGAGACAATTGTGGCCGCCTTTACACCCGCTCGGTTAATTATTTCTATCCTAGGACATTTTGGTGGCAGGACATGGTATTAAACTTGTTAGTTATTTTAAAATGTTAAATGGTTGTATTTTACTCTGATTGTTTTTTTCCACTGTTTAAAAAGGTTAAATTTGCTTTTCATTGGTGGTTTTTTTAAAAAATTACGTGGCTTTAAAATTGTAAGTTATTGTAAAAGGTGAATGACTGTATCTTTACTTTGATTGTTTTAATCTACTTGGCATCCTTTGAAAATGCTAGTTCTGCCTCCCTGTTAGCGAGTCGTTGTAATTTAATATCTTGTTGTGCCAAAATTTAAAAGGAGTGGCTCCCTACATGTTCGGTTGCAAAACTGTATGCAAATTGGTGTTTTTGTTTCATTACTTGGAAAGTTTTAATTCTGTTATTAAATACTTTGTCAAAGTCTGTTTTAAGTAAAATGGCTTGGCTATTAACGGTAAAGTTTTTAATTTTATTACTTGGAAAATTTTGATTTGTTATCAAATGTTTTATCAAAGCCGGTTTTAAGTAAAATGGCTTGGCCGTTAACTGTAAAGAAAACTGTTTTGAAGAGGCACTCATGCCTGCTAGCTTTTTTGGATCTGTTCCTGGTCAAGTGGTAAAGAAATGACTTTTAATAGTTGAAGTAATCAATAAAGAAATTGTAAATTGCAACTCAACAGTAACCAACTAATTCTGGCCCCGTTTCCCAACTGGGGGTTTTCCTTGATTAATCGTAACACACGTCTCAATGTAACATTTATGCTTCTTGTTTTAGTTGTCATGTCACTCGGCTGCAGAGCGGCGGATTGTGTCGCTGACAGCCCTTCCCTACCCATATGGGGCAGGGGAATGAAATCACAATAAAGAAAAAAAAAGCTCATCCAGCCAGTCTAATCTCGCGTACGTCGGTTTACACCTCCCTTCGCGCTAGACAGCTTACTTCCTTGTTCTGTGTACTTTTGGACGTGTTTGTTAGGTTTCCTTGTGACTCCGTTGTTCGATCTTGTTGTTTTTGTTCGTTCTGTCCTTCGTTGGTCGTGTCCGTCCTCTCCCGTTGTGTTGTTGTTCACGGGCCTCTCCGCGGGTCCCGCCGCGCTTTCCGTCATTTCTACCCCGCGACCGTCCCGGTCGCAGTTACAACAAGGGGCACCAGCGGCAACACACGACGGCTATAACGCGCGAGTCACAGAAAACAAAGATCACGCGGTCCGTATCAGCTACGTTGGATTTTCAAGTTAGGCCCCTAACCGTACGGAGGTGCACTGGGAGCAACAGACCACCATGTACCCCTCGAGGCAACAGTAAGAGGTCGACGGCCGGACTGCAAGACCACGCCTACATCCGTCACGAGTTACTAGGGGGGCAGCACATCTTTACCTTGAAAACAGCTATTTAAAGAAAACCAGGTATCACTACGGACAGTTCTCGTCGACGTTCCATCGGTGACGACAGCGGAACGCCAACAAGTAGGTTTCTGTGTTGGGAAACAGCTTTCTTCGAGTGTAGGTCATTTCAGTGTTTTGTTCCTGCTCCAGGGAGTTAAGTGGAGCCAAATCCACAGAACTGTGTTTGGAAACGCAGAAATGGAGGGTAAATTTGTAATTAAAAACTGTGACGAACAAAAATTTAGTGTTCGGGAGGACAATAAAGAAGCTATTATACTCCTACTGGGACTCTTTTTCAATTAGGAAAAGTAAACATTTTTCAGGGAGAGTGTCTCCCCCTCGGAAGACAAGAGGCGGACGTCAGTCTGCTCTCCGCCTACGTGCTTTTAAGCTGCTCCAAACGCAGCGGGTTTCACGCATCATGTAGATGAAATGAGGCTAAGTTGAAATCCATTGTCCTTGTTGATACTGAGGAGGGACGACAGCTACATACAGCTCACCCGCCGCCTCAGTACGTAAGTCAGTACCTTGATGATAACAGCACGTTACTTCGTGGAAAACGCTATCTATAAGACTGAGGGGCCTGCAAGTAATAGTATTGATGATGCGGAAGAGACTTCGGATTCTGGACCCATTTTTTTAAAGTATATATCACAGACACGAAGCTTTCCCAATTATGAGCTGTCCGACATTAAAATTTTATTACTTGTCCGCCTCCGGTAGCTGAGTGGTCGGTACGACAGAATGTCAATCCTAAGGGCCCGGGTTTGATTTCCGGCTACATCGGAGATTTTCTCCGCTCAGGGACTGGGTGTTGTGTTGTCCTAATCATCATCACTTCATCCCCATCGACGCGCAAGTCGCCGAAGTGGCGTCAAATCGAAAGACTTGCACACGACGAACGGTCTACCCGACGGGAGGCCCTAGTCACACGACATTTACATTTATTTATTTTATTAGTTGATGTCTTGTGCTGAATATTTAGCTGCTCTGTACCCTTTGAGTAACCTTAATCGGAAGAGTATGACAAACCTCAGTAGATGTGCGTCTTTCATATGCACTACTTTGGCCACTGGATACGATATACACCATGTAATAAAAAGTATCCGAACACCTGGCTGAAAATGACTTACAAGTTCGTGGCGCCCTCCATCGGTGATGCTGCAATTCAGCGTGGTGCTGGCCCACCATTAGCGTTGGTGACAGCTTCCACTCTCGCAGGCGTACGTTCAATCAGGTACTGGAAGGTTTGCCGGCCGGGGTGGCCGAGCGGTTCTAGGCGCTACAGTCTGGAACCGCGCGACCGCTACGATCGCAGGTTCGAATCCTGCCTCGGGCATGGATGTGTGTGATCTCCTTAGATTAGTTAGGTTTAAGTAGTTCTAAGTTCTAGGGGACTGATGACCACAGCAGTCAAGTCCCATAGTGCTCAGAGCCATTTCCTGTACTGGAAGGTTTCATAGGGAATGGCAGCCCATTCTTCATGGAGTGCTGCACTGAGGAGAGGTATCGATGTCGGTCGGAGAGGCTTGGCTCGAAGTCGGCGCTCCAAAACGTTTAATAGGTGTTCTATAGGATTCAGGTCAGGACTCTGGGCAGGCCAGTCCGTTACAGGGATGTTATTGTCGTCTAAGCACTCCGCCATTGGCCATACATTATGAACAGGTGCTCGATCGTGTTGAAAGGTACAATCGCCATCCCCGAATTGCTCTTCAACAATGGGAGGCAGGAAGATGCTTAATTCTTTTAATGTAGGCTTGTGCTGTGATAGTGCCACGCAAAACAACAAGGGGTGCAAGCCCCCTCCATGAAAAACACGACCACACCATAACACCACCGCCTCCGAATTATACTGTTGGCACTACACACGCTGGCAGATGACGTTCACCGGGCATTCGCCATACCCACACCCTGCCATCGAATCCCCACATTGTGTACCGTGATTCGTCACTACACACAACGTTTTTCCATCGTTCAGTCGCCCAATGTTTACGCTGCTTACACCGAGCGAGGTGTCATTAGGCATTTACCGGTGTGATGTGTGGATTATGAGCAGCCGCTCCACCATGAAATCCAAGTTTTCTCACCTCCCGCCTAACTGTCATAGTACTTTCAGTGGATTCTGATGCATTTTGGAATTTCTATGTGAGGGTCTCGATAGATGTCTGCCTATTACACATTACGACCCTCTTCAACTGCCGGCGGTCTCTGTCAGTCAACAGACGAGGTCGGCCTGTATGATTTTGTGCTATACGTGTCCATTCACGTTTTCACTTCACTATCACATCGGAAACAGTCGACGTAGGGATGTTTAGGAGTGTGGAAATCTCGCGTACAGACGTATGACACAAGTGACAGCCAATCACCTGACCACATTCAAAGTCCGTGAGTTCCGCGAAGCGCCCCATTCTGCTCTCTCACGATGTCTGATGACTACTGAGATCGCTGATACGAAGCACCTAGCAGTAGGTGGCAGCACTATGCACCTAATACGAAAAACGTATGTTTTTGGGGGTGTCCGGATACTTTTGATCACATAAACTGGCCAGTCATCAAAGCGGTTGCGTTTTTTGTTTCCTTCCCAGGTTTTCCCTAGTTGAATGTAATTATCTCCATTTTTACTGGGGTAGCAGGACATGTAAGGGCAGAAGTGGCGTCTTGTCATATCAAAGTGAAACAAGGAATTTCTTAAATGTCCACCAACTTGGCGCCTTCAAATGATATTGTCTTTTCAACACAGAAGTAGCATGTAAATCGTGGGTCCGCTGCTCTTGCTGCGAGGGTGTAGCGAAACTGCTAACAAATTGACTAAGGATCACTATAAGTTGTGAAATTTATTGGAATGCTATCTGCTTTTTATTTTGCACCTTGCTTCAGATAAAATGGCTCTGAGCACTATGGGACTTAACATCTGAGGTCGTCAGTCCCCTAGAGCTTAGAACTACTTAAACCTAACTAACCTAAAGACATCACACACATCCATGCCCGAGGCAGGATTCGAACCTGCGACCGTAGCGGTCACGCGGTTCCAAACTGAAGCGCCTAGAACCGCACGGCCACTCCGGCCGGCTGCTTCAGATAAAACAGGAAAATTATTACAGAAATCGTGTGGTAAGAAACCTACCCTACAAGAGTCACACGTTGAGGTACTTATCAACCTTATTATTCATGAATATTATTAAACTTTGCACCCTGTTAAACGATGGTAAAAAATGTGGTAAATGATTAATAAATTAGATTACATTTTGCAAGCTCAATTTTACTCTGTCTTGCTCAAAGATCTGCGAACTCTCCCTTCGCGTGCTACAAGCCATAGTGTACGTGCCTATTACTTAACTGATCAGTATTGTTTGGCGAGAAACTAGCAGCTGTACCGTTTGACCTCTCAAATGAACTCCGCAGCGCGTACCGCTTCGCTGGTTGGTCATTCGACGGGAACCCTCGGACTGTTTACTGGAGTAATCTTCGAAAATTGATACTAGCATGAAGTTTTGACAACGTGGCGATAGCTTACTATTAAGTGGGTCTTCTCTATCATTAGAAACAAAATCTAAATTATACTTAATAATGATTAGAGAATGAAATTATGAATTTTAGCTTGCTCCATCTTCTATCGCAACAGGCAGTCAAATTACAAGACTTCCGAGTTCGCAGCACTTCGTCACGATAAATGTAGTACCATCCACTTTACGTCGTCATGCGTTAGCTTCTGCATATGTGATCAGTTTGTATGTGAAGCGTGGGAATAAAGCTTTCGGCTCCATCAATCATATATTCAACAAAATACACTCCATAGTTTTCTGACACAAATGGACTACGCCATACCCTTCGTATCGTCTGCTAGCAGAACAGCAGTGCCATCTACGAGTACACCTTACTCAGGTACCGGGCTGCTTGCAGCGCGTGTCGGCGCCGCTCGGTAGGCCCTCTGGAGGCCGGAGCCAGGCCGTCTCATTAGCACCGGCCCACCCACCGCCCCCGTGCTAAACCTCATTTCGGCTGCGTGACCCGCCCTCCGCCCCCGCCGGCATTGAGGACGCACCTCTCTCGTTAAGCAACCCTGCTGCGAGGTCGCGGCCGAGGCATCTGGCCGAGCGCTTCAACACGCGATCCCTGCACCCTGCCGCATCTTCTCGATACAAAGTGGCAATTACCTGCCACCTAACGAGACCCGAGCAGCTGGTGAAAGGGCTACCTCTGATGTCGCAGGGCTCCGTGTACCGTCGATGTAATCACTTGTCTGCGGTAGCGCTTTCTATACAAAATAGCACACTTCACGCCATAGCGATTGGTGTTCTCTAAACCGTCGAAGGCAGCCGTGATACAAGGTCCTTGAAAGGGCTCGCCGTTGCCATCTTCCGAGGAAAGGAAGAAGGAAAGAAGATCAGGCTTTAAGTCACTGTCGACGGTGAAGTAATTAGAGAAGGATCACACAATCGGAGCACACAAGGAAGGGGAAGGAAATCGATCATATCTCTTTCAGTACAAGTCAACAAGTAGCTGGAAGTTCCATGCAGAAATATTTAGCCATGCTGTCTCTATAACAGTCCATAGTTCAGAAAGTGTTGCCAATGCAGGATGTTGTGCGCGAAGTGATCTATCGATTATGTCTCATGAATGTTCGATGGGATTCATGTCGAGTGACCTGGGTGCCCAAATCATTCGCTCGGGTTGTCCAGAATGTTCTTCAAATGGATCGCGAAGAATTGTGGCACAGTGACATGGCATACTGGCATCCATTAATATTCCATCCTTGTTTGGGTACATGAAGTCCATAAATGACTGCAAATGGCCTCCATGCAGCCGAACATAACCATTTTCAGTTAATTATCGGTTCAGTTGGACCAGAGGACAGCCCACAGCATAATGGAGTCACCACCAGCTTGCACAGTGCCTTCTTGACAACTTGGCTCCATGGCTTCTTGGGATCTGCACCAAACTCGAATCCTATCATCTGCCCTTACCAACTGAAATCGAGACTCCTCTGGCTAGGTCACAGTTTTCCAGTCGTCTAGGGCCCAACCGAAATGATCATGAGCCCAGCACAGGCGCTGCAGGAGATGTTGTACTGTTAGCGAAGGCACACGCGTCGGTCGTCTGCTGCCATAGCCCAAACCGATACGTCTGTCCTGCGTCCCACACTGATTTTTGGGGTTACTTCACTCAGCACTGCCTGTCTGTTATCACTGACCACTCAATGCAAACGCCACTGCTCTCGGTCGTTAAATGAAGGCCGTCGGCCACCGTCGTGTTCGTCTTGTGAGGTAATGCCTCAAATTTGGTATTTTCGGCAAACTGTGGGTCTTAGAATACTGAACTACCTAACGATTTCCGAAACGGAATGTTCCATGCATCTAGCTCCAACTACCATTCCGAATTCAAAGTCTGTTAATTCCTGTGTTGCGACCATGATCATGTCGACAACTTTTCACATAAACCCGCCGGCCAGCGTGGCCGACTGGTTCTAGGCGCTTCAGTCTGGAACCGCGCGACCGCTACGGTCGCAGGTTCGAATCCTGCCTCAGGCATGAATGTGTGTGATGTCCTTAGTTTAGTTAGGTTTAAATAGATCTAAGTTCTAGGGGACTGATGACCTCAGATGTTAAGTCCCATAGTGCTCAGAACCATTTGAACCATTTTCACATAAATCACCTGAGTAGAAATGACAGCTCCAGAATGCATTGCTCTTTTATACCGTGTGTAAGTGACACTACCGCCATCTCTATATGTGCATATAGCTATCCCACGACACAACACAATAATGTAACATGGTAGTTTTGATACTAGGTTCTATATGGTACATGGAATTTTGTATTTTATGTAATTAATGAAATGAATTGTACTCTTCCTCACCCTCCCCTCAATATCTTCATTTTTTCCCCTTAGATAAAACAATTGCAACATAGGGCTGTTGAACCAGCCATCATGGAACAATGAAAGTGTTTACACAGCGTACATGTTCTTCATTCAATTCCATAGTCACTGCGAGGACCAGGTAAGACTATATACCAAACTCACAGTGCCTTTTAGGAAAATATTCTTACTGTGCTCCCCAAGTAAACGCAACAGGAAGAGACCCCAATACTTAGCAAAATCGTGAAGGCTCGTCTGTTACGCACTTCAAAATAAATTGAAGAGTCTGGATGTCGATGTAAAACCTATTTATGTAAATAACGAAAAAATTGTGGGTGGCCAAACGAGAATGTCAACCATACTCCTTCTTATGTTGCGAGTCATAAGCCGCTATGTTCCAAGGACGCAAATGTTATGTCCTCCTTTTTTGGTTGGTTGGTGTGTAGATTAAAAGGACTAAACTACAAGGTTATCAGTCCCTTGTTCCTAAGTCACACAGAGCTCGGATTAAAACCACATCCCAAAAGAATCCTATCCTCTGAAATTCGGGGAACAAACAAAATGCGTAAAATTATATGCGTAACCACACGGAAGTAGAAAATGAAACTATCTAGCCAAATTTGAAAGCATTAACTACAAGCAAGAAAATGGTAGAAGGTGTTAAAACAATACAGCAGATG
Source organism: Schistocerca nitens (assembly GCF_023898315.1). Lineage (NCBI taxonomy): Eukaryota > Metazoa > Arthropoda > Insecta > Orthoptera > Acrididae > Schistocerca > Schistocerca nitens. The sequence goes on from NC_064618.1 coordinate 258,044,990, forward strand.
GCCTTGGCTGGCTAATCAAAAGAATAAAAAAGGCTGAGCCAGCCACTCTGAAACTCACTAAAATCTTCAGCCTTAAAACACAAGGCAAGAGAAACACAGATGGTGAAAAGACGAACACCAAGTCTAATAAACAGCACCAGAGGAAGAGTTAACATACAGGTAGGATGACGGCTTGAAGGCTGAGGCTAAGGCACTCACCATTAAACAGAATGATAAGAAGCCCCTTCACGGAGAAAACTTAAAATTAGATTAGCTGCTGAGGCATTGTCACCTTACACTAATAGTACGCCGTCAAGAAGTGTAAAATTCAGCGTTAGGGCGGCTAAATTGTGACAGTCCAGCTTGAAGTGAACTACTGTCAATCGATAAGCGTAGCGACACTGGGATGGGTCCTTGCAACAGAGGAGACGGCTATGAGTCATCGAAGTACGGCCGATGCGGAGCCTGCAGAGTACAATGGAGTCCCTGTGAGTGACTCGCGTTGATGATCTCCACACATTTTTTGTCTTCTTTATAGCACGTAATTTATTGGGCATAGTTAATGTGTACGATTTGGTGTTTCAGAAACTTTAGACGTAAGACCGACCGATATCAGTTCCCGTGCGTCGGTTTCCAGAGTCGGTTTACTGGTAGCCTATTTGGCCAACATGTCGGCAAGTTAATTTTCTGAGATCCTGGCATGTGCTGGGGTCCAAATGAAGGGCACTGAAAGTCCACTGTTTCTGAGGGCATAAAGAGACTTCTGGATAGTCATTACCAGAGGATGGCTAGGGAAGCACTGGTCGAGAGCTTGTAGGCTGCTTAAGGAGTCACCGCAGATGACAGGGGAATCATCTGTGCAGGAGCGGATATGCTCAAGAGCACGAGAGATGGCTACTAACTTTGCAGTGAAAATACTCCACCCATCTGGCAATGACAACTGTTCAGTATGTCGAGCGTGAGTATAAGCAAAGCCAGTATGACTTACTACCATCGAGCCTTCAGTGTAGGCTATCTTTGAGCCCTGGAACGCGTCAACAATAGAGAAAAATTGGTGGAGGACGGCCTTAGGATGAACTCAGTCTTTGTGGTTCTTGGTAGGTCCAGACGAGGCTGTGGCTGAGGTGTGGACCATGGAGGTGTACGTGAGTGGACCTGGACAAAATGTGGTAGAGGAAAGAAGTCGAGATCAGAAGTAAGGGTCCCAACGTGGACAGCTATCGCAATCCCTGACCTGGGCTGATTATGGATTACCCTGTTTGAGAACAGGGGGCGGTAATTAAGATGCTCAGATGAACTACGAAATTGAGCAGCATAATTAACAAGCAGTTGTTGGCTCCTGATCTGCAATGAAGGGCTTCATGAGAAAGCTGTTCACAGGGCTAGTTCGGAAAGGTCCTGTTACAAGCTGAACCCTGCAGAGGTGTACTGGATCCAGTATCTCCAATGCTCAGAGAAATGCCGAACCGTATGACAGACTACGACAATAAAGGTGCGACTGTATCAGAGCTTTACAGAGTTGCAGAAGTGTAGAGCGACTTGCACCCCAGCTAGTGTTACTGAGGCAGTGAAGAGTGTTAAGATGCTGCCACCAGTTTTGCTTAAGCTGACGAATATGGCAAAGCTAAGTTAGCCAGGCAACGAAGACCAGTCCTAAAAAGCAATAAGTCTCCACTATATTATGTAATTGGTCACTGAGGTAAAGTTCTGGATGTGGGTGGACAGTACGACGACGCCAGAACTGCATGAAACTAGTCTTGGCGGCTGAAAACTGAAAGCCATGGGTGAGGGCCCATGACTACACCTCTCGTATTGCCCCCTGCAGTCGATGTTCAGCACCACCAATACAGTTTTTATTGTTTTGTTCTTCAGTCCAGAGACTGGTTTGATGAAGCTCTCCATGCTACTCTATCCTGTGCAAGCTTCTTCATCTCCAAGTACCTACTGCAACCTACATCCTTCTGAATCTGTTTAGTGTACTCATCTATTGGTCTCCCTCTACGATTTTTACCCTCCACGCTGCCCTCCAATACTAAATTGGTGATCCCTTGATGCCTCAGAATATGTCCTACCAAGCGATCCCTTCTTCTAGTCAAGTTGTGCCACAAATTTCTCTTCTCCCCAACTCTATTCAATACCTCCGCATTAGTTATGTGATCTACCCATCTAATCTTCAGCATTCTTCTCTAGCATCACATTTCGAAGGCTTCTATTCTCTTCTTGTCTAAACTATTTATTGTCCATGGCTACACTCCATACAAATACTTTCAGAAACGACTTCCTGACACTTAAACCTATCCTCGATGTTAACAAATTTCTCTTCTTCAGAAACGCTTTCCTTGCAATTGCCAGTCTACATTTTATATCCTCTCTACTTCGACCATCATCAGTTATTTTGCTCCCCAAACAGCAAAACTCTTTTATTACTTTAAGCGTGTCATTTCCTAATCGAATTCCCTCAGCATCAACCAATTTAATTTGACTACATTCCATTATCCTCGTTTTGCTTTTGTTAATGTTCATCTTATATTCTCCTTTCAAGACACTGTCCATTCCGTTCAGCTGCTCTTCCAGATCCTTTGCTGTCTCTGACAGAATTACAATGTCATCAGCGAACCAACAAGTTTTTATTTCTTCTCCATAGATTTTAATTCCTACTCCGAATTTTTCTTTTGTTTCCTTCACTGCTTGTTCAATATACAGATTGAATAACATCTGGGATAGGCTACAACCCTGTCTCACTCCCTTCCCAACCACTGCTTCCATTTCATGCCCCTCGACTCTTATAACTGCCACCTGGTTTCTGTACAAATTGTAAATAGCCTTTCGCTCCCTGTATTTTACCCCAGCCACCTTCAGAATTTGAAAGATAGTATTCCAGTCAAAATTGTCAAAAGCTTAATCTAAGTCTACAAATGCTAGAAACGTAGGTTTGCCTTTCCTTAATCTATTGCCTCACGTGTTCCAACATTTCTACGGAATCCAAACTGATCTTCCCCGAGGTCGGCTTCTACCAGTTTTTCCATTCGTCTGTAAAGAATTCGTGTTAGTATTTTGTAGCCGTGACTTATTAAACTGATAGCTCAGTAATTTTCACATCTGTCAACACCTGCTTTCTTTAGGATTGGAATTATTATGCTCTTCTTGAAGCCTGAGGGTATTTCGCCTGTCTCATACCTCTTACACACCAGATGGTAGAGTTCTGTCAGGACTGGCTCTCCCAAGGCTATTTGTAGTTCTAATGGAATGTTGTCTACTCCTGGCGCCTTTTTTCGACTCTGTCAAACACTTCACGCAGTATCATTTCTCCCATTTCATCTTCATCTACATTCTCTTCCATTTCCATAATATTGTCCTCAAGAACATCGCCCTTGTATAGACCCTGCTTTCCATTCTTTGCTTAGAACTGTGTTTCCATCTGAGCTCTTGTTACTCATGCAAGTGCTCCTCTTTTCTCCAAAGGTCTCTTTAATTTTCCTGTAGGCAGCTTCTATCTTACCCCTAGTGATATAAGCCTCTTCATCCTTACATTTGTCCTCTAGCCATTTTTCACTTCCTGTCGATCTCATTTCTGAGATGTTTGTATTCCTTTATGCCTGCTTCATTTACTGCATTTTTATATTTTTTCCTTTCATAAATTAAATTCGTTGTCTCTTCTGTTACCCAAGGATTTCTATTAGCCCTCGTCTTTTTCCCTACTTGATCCTCTGCTGCCTTCACTATTTCATCTCTCAAAACTACCCATTCTTCTTCTACTGTATTTCTTTCCCCCATTCTTGTCAATCGTTCCCTAATGCTCTCCCTGAAACTTTCTACAACCTCTGGTTCTTTTTGTTTATCCAGGCCCCACCTCCTGAAATTCCCATTTCTTCAGTTTTAACCTACAGTTCATAACCAATAGATTGTGGTCAGAATCCACATCCGCCCCTGGAAATGTCTTACAATTTAAAACCTGGTTCCTAAATCTCTATCTGAAACCTTCCAGTATCTAGAGGCTTCTTCCATGTATACAACCTTGTTTCATGATTCTTGAACCAAGTGTTAGCTCTGATTAAGTTATGCTCTGTGCAAAATTCTACCAGGCGGCTCCCTCTTTCATTTCTTACCACCAATCCATATTCACCTACTACGTTTCCTTCTCTCCCTTTTCCTACTATCGAATTCCAGTCACCCATGACTATTAAATTTTCGTCTCCCTTCACTATCTGAATAATTTCTTTTATCTCATTATACATTTCATCATTTTCTTCTTCATCTGCAGAGCTAGTTGGAATATAAACTTGTACTACTGTAGTAGGCGTGGGCTTCGTGTCTATCTTGGCCACAATAACGCGTTCACTATGCTGTCTGTAGTATCTTACCCGCTCTCCTATTTTTTTTATTCATTATTAAACCTACTCCTGCATTACCCCTATTTGATTTTGTATTTATAACCCTGTATTCACCTGACCAAAAGTCTTGTTCCTCCTGCCACCGAACTTCACTAATTCCCACTATATCTAACTTCAACCTATCCATTTCCCTTTTAAAATTTTCTAACCTACCTGCCCAATTAAGGGATCTAACATTGCACACTCCGATCCGTAGAACGCCAGTTTTCTTTCTCCTGATAACAACGTCCTCCTGAGTAGGTCCCGCCCAGTGATCCGAATGGGGGACTATGTTCCCTCCAGAATATTTTACTCAAGAGGACGCCATCATCATTTAACCATACAGTAAAGTTGCATGCCCCCAGGAAAAATTACGGCTGTAGTTTCCCCTTGCTTTCAGCCGTTCGCAGTACCAGCATAGCAAGGCCGTTTTGGTTAGTGTTACAAGGCCAGATCAGTCAATCATCCAGACTGTTGCTCCTGCAACTACTCAAAAGGCTGCTGCCCCTCCTCAGGAACCACATGTTTGTCTGGCCTCTTAACTGATACCCCTCTGTTGTGGTTGCACCTACGGTACAGCTATCTGCATCGCTGAGGCATGCAAGCCTCCTCACCAACAGCAGGGTCCATGGTTCATGGGGAGGGGGGGGGCATCAATACTAGACGAGCAAAAGTGAATGCAAAAATCATCAGAATATAGGAAGGGGGTGATACTTAGGACCTCACAGCTGCTGCTAGGCTAAAAAGAGAGGAACACTCAATACAGAGCACTGCATGACCCTATTCTCTTGGATATGGGCTGAAATGCGGAGATCACTGACCCCAGAAAACAATTCTGTATGATTGGCTGGTGGCCGAGTTGGGGAATAAAGGGACCAAACAGCGAGATCTTCAGGGTGCTGCTGAACCATAAACGACTCTCCTATAATCAATAAAAGTCTGTACAAGGGCTTGGTACAGCTACAGCAGGGTACGGTGATCAGCACCCCAGTTGGTGCGGGTCAGGCATCAAATCAGATTAAGGTGCCGCCAGCACTTGTCCTTAAGCTGACAAGGATGGGAAAGCAAACTTAAGTGGTCGTCGAAGACCAGACCCAGAAAGCGGTAAGTCTCCTCTACGTCTAGTAGTTGGTCATTGTGGTAAAGTTATCGATGGGGGTGGACGACGACAGAAGTGCATGACACACATTTTGGCAGCCGAAAGCTGGAAGCTGTGAGTGAGGGCTCATGCCTGCACATTCTGTGTAGCTCCCTGCAGACAGCGTTCAGCTGCAGCAGTAGAAGAGGGGCAGGACGATATATACAAATCGGCAGCATATAGGAGGGTAGAGACTGACGATCCTACTGCTAATGAACACTCAGGACAGAGCCCTGTAGGACCCCATTCTCTTGTACCTGGGGTGAACTATGGGAAGCACCAACGCGAACTCTGAAAGTGCAGTGTGACAAACAGTTCTGTATACAAATCGGGAGTGGGCCCTGGAGACCCCGGTGATGCAGAGTAGCGAGGTTGTGGTGTCGCCAAGAGGTATCATAGGCCTTCATGAGATCGAAAGAGGTGATGTCAACGGGAAAATGCTGGCCAAATGGTAGACTCCTGGACCACCAAGTTGTCGATGGAGGAGTGTCCTTGGCAAAAACCACCCCGTGACGTAGCTAGAAGGTCCCGAGACTGAAGGAGCCAGCACAACCCCTGGTTCACCATATGCTCAAGCAGCTTGCACAGAACGTTGGTGTAGCTGATCGGACGATTGCTGTCAACATCCAATGGATTCTTCCCGTGCTTCAGCACTGGAATGAAGACACTTTCCCGCCATTGCGAAGGGAATTCACCATCGCTCCAAATACAGATAGCAAGAAGGTGGCGTTGGGAATCCGCTGACAGATGTTTCAGCATTTGCAGATGGATGCAGTCTGGGCCAGAGGATGTGTCATGACCGTCATCAAGGGCACTGAGAAATTCTCACTCACTCAAGGGAGTACTGTAAGGCTCAGGGTGCCGTGGAGTAAAAGTGAAGCATTGTTGCTCCAACCTCTGTTTGAGGAGATGGAAGGTGGGGTGGTAATTCTCCAATGCAGAGATGGGAGCATAATGCTTACCAAGACGCTCCGAAATTCCGTCTGGATACAGCTCCATTTTTGGATATTCCAGGTACACCTGCTGGATTCTGATAGCCGTTAAGTCGGTGGAGCTTGGTCCAAACCTGGGAGGAGGAGGTTCGTGTTTCAATGGTGGAGACATAGCGTTCCCAACACTCCTGCTTCCTTCGTTTGATTAGGAGCTGAAAATGGGCATGTATCTATTTGAAGGCAATAAGTTTCTCCAGATAGGGGTGGCGCTTATGACGTTGGAGGCCCTGCCTACAGTCTCTAATGGCTGCAGTGATTTCCGGTGCCTACCAAGGCACTGACTTCCACTGGGGGCAACCGGAGCAACGAGAGATTGCTGATTCAGCTGCGGCAGCAATAGTATTAGTGAAGTCATGGACCACTTTATTGATGATAGCATGCATCAGATACTCAGTGTTGGTAGTGGATGTGGAAGTGTTCCAGTCAGCCTTGGGAAGAACCCACCTGGGCAAGTATCGAGATGAGGGACGCTGGTGTACAGACAGGAAGAGTGGATAGTGGTCACGTAAGGCCAATGTGGAGCTGGCAAAGAACAATTGATTCCCTGTGAGTGGCTCGCATGGATGACTGCCACACATTCGTTGTCTCCTTGATAGCATGGAGTTTATTGGGTGTGCTCAGATTGCGCCACTCAGTGTCCGAAATCGCGAAAACTTTGCGGCGGAAGACTGCTCACAAATCGCTCTGTGGGAGGCCAATCTCCAAAGATGGTTTACTGGTGGCCTGTTTGCCCAGGCGCTCAACATGTTCATTGCCCGGTATTCTGACATGGCCTGGGTCCAAATAAAGGTCACTAAGCGGCGACTAGTGCAGAGGGCATAAAGAGACTCCTGAATTAACAGTACCAAAGGATACCTATGGAAGCACTGGTCGAGAACTTGTAGGCTGCTTAAGGAGTCACTACAAATGATGATGGACTCACCAGAGCAGCAGCGGATATTTTCAACAGATAGATGGCAACCAGCTCTGCAGTGAATACGCTGCAGCCATCCAGCAAGGAGCGTTATTCCATATGGCCAACGTGAGCGTAAGCGAAGCCAACAAGACGGTCGACCAGTGATCCATCTTTGTAGATTATTTCTGAGTCCCCAAACTCGCCAAGAACAGAGAGAAAATGCCGGTAGAGGACCTCAGGTGAGACTGAGCCTTTGCGATCAAGCAATATGTCTAGGTGTACGGAAGCGAGCCTGTGGGAAAGGTGGTAGGGGGGAAGCATCAAGGTCATGAAGAAATGACCAGACACAGTGAAGAGATTCTCAGTTCTGGGCCACTGTTGAGGGAGATGGACCACAGTGTTTGGAAAAAGAAGACGCTAATTTGGGTGGCGAGGTGCACTATGTATGTGGGCAGTATAATTTGCGACTAATATTTGCCGCCAGAGCTGCAATGGAGGTACGCCAGTTTCTACAAGGAGGCTGTTCATGGGGCTAGATCGAAAGGCACCTGAAGCGAGACGAACTCCACAGTGGTGGACAGGGTCTAGTAGACTCAGTGTAGAAGGGGCGGCTGAACCATGCACCACTCCTCAGCAATCAAAATGGTACTGTACAACAGCTTGTTTCAGCCGCAGTAGTGTACGAAGATCAGCAACCCAGTCAGTGTGGCGCAGGCATCAAATAAGATTAAGGTGCCGCCAGCACTTGTGCTTAAGTTGACAAATATGGGGAAGCCAACTTAAGTGGACATCAAAGACCAGTTCCATAAATTGGTAAGTCTCCACTATGTCTAGTAATTGGTCATCGAGGTGAAGTTCTGGATGGGGGTGAATGGTACGACGACGACAAAAGTGCATCACACAAGTTTTGGCCGCCGAAAACTGAAAACCGTGAGCGAGGGCCCACGACTGCAGCTTCCATATAGCTCCCTGCAGACGGCGTTCATCTGTAACAGTAGAAGAGGGGCAGAACAAAATCCAAAAATTGTCAGCGTATAGGAGGGTTGAGACTGACGATCCTACTGCTAGTGCAAGAACATTGACGGCAATTAAAAAGAGCGGGACACTCAGGACAGCCCTGCGGGATCCCATTCTCTTGTGTATGGAGTGCACGGTGCACCATGGTAAGCACCAACGAGAACTCTGAAAGTGCAGTATGATAAAAAGTTCTGCTTAAATATCGGAAGTGGGCCCCGAAGACCCCACTCATGCAGAGTAGCGAGAATGTGGTGTCGCCGAGGGGTATCATAGACCATCGGGAGATCGAAAAAGATAGTGATGAGGTGTTGTCACTGGGAAAAGGCTGATCGAATGGCAGACTCCAGTTACACCAAGCTGTCGATGGTGGAGCGTCCATGGCAAAAATCGTCCTGGGATGGAGCCAGAAGGTCCCAAGACTCAAGGAGCCAGTACAACTGCTGACTCACCATAGTTCAAGCAGCTTCCACTTGACATTGGTGAGGTTAATGGGGAGGTAGCTGTCAACATCTAATGGGTTCTTCCTGGGCTTTAGCACTGGAATGATGAAATTTTCCCGCCATTGCGACGGGAATTCACCATCGCTCCAAACGCGGTTGAAGACAGCAAGGAGGTGGTGTTGGGAATCCACTGACAGATGTCTCAGCATTTGCAGATGGATGCAGTCTGGGCCAGAGGATGTGTCATGACAGCAAGGGCACTGAGAAATTCCCACTCACTCAAAGGATATTATAAGGCTCAGGGTGGCGTGGTAATTCCCCAATGCAGAAATGGGAGCATAATGCTCACCAAGATGCTCCGAAATTACGTCTGGATACAACTCCATTTTGGGAAATTCCAGGTACACCTGCTGGATTCTGATAGCCGTTAAGTCGGTGGAGCTTGGTCCAAACCTGGGAGGGGGAGGTTCGTGTTCCATTGGTGGAGACATAGCGTTCCCAACACTCCTGCTTCCTTCGTTTGATAAGGAGGTGAACATGTTTAAAGGCAATAAGGTTCTCCAGGGAGGGGTGGCGCTTATGTCGTTGGAGGGACTGCCTATACAGTCTTTAATGGTTGGTTTGTGGGATTAAAGGGACCAGACTGCTACGGTCATCGGTCCCTTTTTCCAAAAACGAAAAACACCCACAGAGAGTCCGCAGCTCGTGGGCGTGCGGAAGCGTTCTCGCTTCCCACGCCCGGGTTCCCGGTTTCGATTCCCGGCGGGATCAGGGATTTTCTCTGCTCGTGATGACTGGGTGTTGTGAGCTGTCCTTAGGTTAGTTAGGTTTAAGTAGTTCTAAGTTCTAGGGGACTGATGACCATAGATGTTAAGTCCCATAGTGCGCAGAGCCATTTGAACCATTTGAATACCCACAGAGAATAAAAAACGAACAACAGAAAAGACGGCAGACGACATAAAACAAGAAATACACAGACACAGATACAGATCAGACAAAACAAATTAAAATCAGACAATGTGACGGTGGTTGGCCGACCATAGAGAAAAAAAGGAAAAGCCAGCCGCCGAGAAATATATTAAAAACTCAGTCTAAAACCGTAGGCCATAGGCCAGAATCAACAATAAATAAAGAGAAACACTTAGAGCAAATGATAAAAGCCCCCAGCTCGAATAAAGCGCAAAACTAAACATGCTATAGCAGAGTCATTAGTTAAAAGAGCAGGGAGCGTATCAGGCAACGCAAACGTCTGCCTGAGCACAGCTAAAAGTGGACAGTCCAACAAAATGTAGACCACTGTCAATGCCGCGCCGCAGCGACATAGAGGGGGGTCCTCACGGCGCAATAAGTGGCCGTGGATCATCCAAGTGTGCCCAATGCACAGTCGGCAGAGGACGACAGACTCCTTGTGAGAGACTCGCAAGGAGGAGTGCCACACAGTCGTCGCCTCCTTGACGGCACGGAGTTTGTTAGGGGTGGTCAGACCGCGCCATTCAGTGTCCCAAAGCGAGATAACTTTGCGGCGTAAGACTGCCCTGAAATCAGTCTCCGCGAGGCCAATGTCCAGACTTGGTGTACTGGTGTCCTCTTTCGTCAGGTGGTCAACATTTTCATTGACGGGTATCCCAACATGGCCTGCGGTCCAAACAAAGACCACAGAGCGGCCGCAACGGGCAAGAGTATGCAGGGACTCCTGGATAGCCATCACCAGACGAGAACGAGGGAAACACTGGTCGAGAGCTCGTAAACCGCTCAGGGAATCGCTACAGATCACGAAGGACTCACCTCAGCAGGAGCGGATATACTCTAGGGTACGAAAAATGGCAACCAGCTCAGCAGTGTAAACGATGCAGCCAGCCGGCAATGAACGTTGATCGGAATGGTCCACTAGAGTTAGCACATAACCGAAACGACCAGCAACCATCGAGCCGTAAGTGTAAACAATGCCAGAGCCCTGATACATTGCGAGGATGGAAAGAAAGCGGCGGCGGAAGGCCTCCGGAGGGACTGAGTCCTTCAGGCCCTGTGCCAATTCCAGCTGAAAGCGAGGGCGAGGCACACACCATGGGGGTGTAAGCAGAGGTGCCCGGAAAGGAGGTGGAAGAGGTAAAGCCCCAAGCCCGGAGAGAAGCTCTCGGACGCGGACCGCGAACGTACATCCAGCCCTGGGCCGACGTTCTGGAAGATGGACGTGCGACTGTGGGAATAGTAGACGATAGTTAGGATGCCCGGGCAAGCTCAAATTTGGGTAGCATAAGCGGCCAGCAAACGTTGGCGCCGTAACTGCAGTGGAAGGACACCCGCCTCCACAAGTATGCTGTCCACAGGGCTGGTCCAGAAAGCACCAGTGGCAAGGCGTATCCCGCTGTGGAGGATTGGGTCCAGCACCCGCAACGTGGATGGGGATGCTGAGCCATAAGCCAGGCTCCCATAATCCAGACAGGACTGGATTAACGCCTGGTAGAGCCGTAAGAGGGTAGATCGGTCGGCGCCCTAGCGGGTGTGGCTCAACCATCGCAGAGCATTAAGATGCCGCCAACACATCTGTTTAAGCTGCCGAAAATGAGGCAGCCAAGTCAACCGGGCATCAAAAACCACACCCAAAAACCTATGTGACTCTACCACAGCAAGAAGCTCGCCGTCAAGATAAGGCCGCGGCTCCGGGTGAACAGTGCGTCGCCGGCAGAAATGCATAACGTAGGTCTTGGCTGCCGAAAAGTGGAACCCATGAACTACAGACCAAGACTGCGCCTTACGGATATCACCCTGTAGCTGACGCTCAGCAGCTGCAATGCCAATAGAGCTGTAAAGCAGAAGTTGTCAGCATACAGGGAAGCGGAGACAGAATTTCCCACCACTGCAGCGAGCACGTTTATTGCAATTAAAAACAGGCAGACACTGAGGACAGATCCCTGTGGTACCCTATTCTCCTGGACTCGGGAGGAACTATGGGAGGCCGTGACTTGCACGCGGAAGGTACGATACGACAGAAAATTTCGGATAAAGATCGGCAGAGGGCCCCGAAGACCCCATCCATGAAGCGTAGAAAGGATGTGATGACGCCATGTCGTATCGTACGCCTTCCGCATGTCAAAAAAGACAGCGACCGGGTGCTGACGGCGGGCAAAGGCAGTACGGATGGCCGGCTCCAGGCTCACCGGATTGTCTGCGGCGGAGCGGCCTTTACAGAACCCACCCTGAGACGGAGCCAGAAGGCCCCGAGACTCCAGTACACAATTCAAGCGCTGGTTCACCATCCATTCAAGCAACTTGCAAAGAACGTTGGTGAGGCTAATGGGACGGTGGCTGTCCACCTCCAAAGGGTTCTTGCCAGGTTTCATAATGTGGATAACAATACTTTCCCGCCACTGCAACGGAAACTCAACCTCGACCCAGAGATGGTTGTAAAGGTGAGGAGCCGTCGCTGGCAGTCCACTGAAAGGCGTTTCAGCATCTGACAGTGGATGCGATCTGGCCCAGGAGCGGTATCAGGGCAAGTGGCTAGGGCACTGCAAAATTCCCACTCGCTGAATGGAACATTGTACGAGTCTGGATGGTGGGTGCGAAACGAAAGGCTCCAAGGTTCCATCCGCTCTTTAATGGAGCGGAAGGCCAGGGGGTAATTCGCAGAAGCGGAATTCAGAGCCATATGCTCTGCCAAGCGGTTTGCAATGACGTCAGAGTCAGTACAAACTGCTCCATTCAGTGAGAGCGCCGGGACGCTGACAGGGGTTCGATAGCCATAGAGGCGTCGAATCTTAGCCCAGACCTGCGATGGAGTGACATGGAGGCCAATGGTGGAAACATACCGCTCCCAGCACTCCTGCTTGCGTTGGCGGATAAGGTGGTGGGCCTGCGCACACAGCCATTTGAAGGCGATGAGGTGTTCTATTAAGGGATGTCACTTGTGACGCTGGAGCGCCCGCCGGCGATCTTTAATCACTTCAGCGATCTCAGGCGACCACCAAGGCACAGGCCTTAGCCGAGGGAACCCAGAAGAACGAGGAATGGCAGATTCTGCGGCAGTAACGATGCCGGTGGTGACCGAGTGAATCACCGCATCAGTGTCGTCATTTGAGAGAGGCTCAATAGCGGCAGTGGAGGAAAACAAGTCCCAGTCAGCCTTATTCATAGCCCACCTCCAAGGGCGCCCAGAAGACTGACGCTGTGGCAGTGACAGAAAGATCGGAAAATGGTCACTACCATACAGGTCGTCATGCACACTCCATTGGACAGAAGGTAAGATGCTAGGGCTGCAGATCGAAAGGTCAATGGCGGAGTATGTGCCATGCGCCAAACTGAAATGTGTGAGGGCACCATCGTTTAAAAGGGAGAGGTCGAGCTGTGCCAATACATTATCAACGATGGCACCTCAACCTGTTGCCACTGACCCACCCCACAGAGGGTTATGGGCGTTGAAGTCGCCCAGTAACAAGAAAGAAGGCGGCAATTGGGCTATCAGCGCAGCCAGGAAATGCTGCGCAACATCACCATCCAGTGGAAGGTAAAGACTGCAGACGGTAACAGCCTGTGGCGTCCACACCCGAACAGCGACAGCCTCTAAAGGTGTTTGTAGAGTGACAGACTCGCTGTGAAGAGCGTGAAGGACATAGATGCAGACGCCACCAGACACCCTTTTATAAGCTGCCTGGTTCTTATAATAACCCCAATAGCCACGGAGGGCGGGGGTTCGCATCGCTGGAAACCAAGTTTCCTGAAGAGCAATGCAGAAGAAAGGGTGAATGCTGATAAGTTGGCGGAGCTCAGCTAGATGGTGGAAGAAACCGCTGCAGTTCCACTGGAGGATGGTATTGTCCATAGCTGAGAAAGGCGTGAAGGGACTGGGAAGGCAAATTACGCCGCTGGGTCACCTGCTGCCTCCGATTGAGCACATGTGCGAGTGCTATCCATGGCGTCTGAGGGACCAGTGAGATCAAGGTCCACAGCAGACGCCAGAATCTCGACCTCGCCCTCAGACGCAGAGCTGGAAGGTTGCAGTTGGGTGGGTGCCACCGCGAGCTCCTTGGGCTTAGAGCTCTTCTTATTGGATTTCTCGCGCTGCTCCTTGGGTTTCACTGGCTGGGAGAGCTTCACCGATACAGTCTCCTGGACAGAGGAGGATCGCGAAGCCCTACGACCAGCTGAGTGTTGGCACTTACGCTACTGTCGGTCATAAGCCTTCCCGCTTGTGGAAACCTGGGAAGGGAGGGATCCAAGGGACCCCTTGCTAGCTTGAGAAGCCGAAGAAGTTGGACACTTCTCCGGCTGAGAAGCGGGAACGGATGTCCCCGATGTCTGAGGAGGTGTTGCTCCCGAGGTAGGTGGCGTAGGAGCAACAGGGGGGATAGTGCCCCCCACGGGCAAGGGGGCATGTGGAGTTGTACAGCTCTGTGATGTGACTGGAATATACTGAACTGATGGGGCTAACATGGTTGTCATTGCAGCAGCATAGGAGGAAGTCATTCGTACCGGGTGTCGTCGTTCATATTTCCACTTGGCCTCAGTATAGGTCAGCCGGTCCAGGGTCTTATATTCCATGATTTTGCGTTCTTTCTGTAAGATCCTGCAGTCTGGCGAGCAAGGTGAATGGTGCTCATCGCAGTTGACACAGATGGGAGGCGGGGCACATGGAGTATCGGGATGTGATGGGCGTCCACAATCTCGACATGTGAGGCTGGAACTGAAGCGGGAAGACATGTGGCCGAACTTCCAGCACTTAAAGCACCGCATCGGTGGAGGGATATAGGGTTTGATGTCACATCGGTAGATCATCACCTTGACCTTCTCTGGTAATGTATCACCTTCGAAGGCCAAGATGAAGGCACCGATAGCCACCTGATTGTCCCTCGGACCCCGATGAACACGCCGGACGAAATGTACACCTCGGCGCTCTAAATTGGAGCGCAGCTCGTCATCAGACTGCAAAAGAAAGTCCCTATGTAAAATAATACCCTGGACCATATTTAAACTCTTATGTGGGGTGATGGTAACGTTAACAACCCCCAACTTGTCACAAGCAAGTAATCTGCGTGACTGGGCAGAGGATGCTGTTTTTATCAAGACTGACCCAGAGCGCATTTTGGACAAGCCGTCCACCTCCCCAAATTTGTCCTCTAAATGCTCGACGAAGAACTGAGGCTTTGTGGACAGAAAAGACTCTCCATCAGCTCTCGTACAAACTAAGAATCGGGGCGAATAACTGTGACTGCCATCCTGAGACTTACGCTCCTCCCACAGTGTGGCCAGGGAGGGGAACGTTTTCGGATCGTACTTCTGAGCATTAAATTGAGCCCGAGAACGCTTAGACTCTGCTGGCGATTGGCCACCAGCGAGAGATGATGTACCACGCTTCATTGCGGGTCATCCGCCCTGATGCCACCTACTCCGACCATGGGCCCTCCCCACGGGCGCCACCCAGCCTCAGCAAGGGCCACCTGGCAGGATGGCCATTGCCGGGAGTCCCGATACCCCAGGAGGATAGACATCTACTCCTTGGCCTACGTGGGGAGTTAACGGCGCAGGCATCAGTAGAGCGATCCCTGTGTTGTCAGGGGGCTACTACCAAAAGGGTACATGGCAGCTCCACCACAACAGACTGGCTACCGTGCTGGATTTTAGGTGACATGTCGTCCATGGTTTTCGTCTGTGCAGAAAGTGGCACTGCACATCACATGGTGGAAAGTGCACACAGGAACGGATCCATGCCCAAGAGATAGAGAGCGGGCAGGACTGCAATGCAACGACAAATAAGCTAGCGAAAGATCTCAACGCAAGATGGACACAATGCACCATGTAAGGCCCCCTTCCCCAATCAGCTCACTCTTCGGAAAAATTTTGAGATCTGGGGGTCAAACCCGGCAGGGGACCAACACATAAGGCCGAAACGTTTGAGACTGCTTTTACTCGCCTCTTACGACAGGCAGGAATACCGCGGGCCTATTCTTACCCCCAAACCCGCAGGGGGGACAGTCTTTAATGGCTGCAGCGATTTACGGTGACCACCAACGCACTGACTTCCGCTGGGGACAACTGGAGGAACGAGGGATTGCTGATTCACCTGCAGCAGCAATGGTATTAGTGACGACATGAATCACTTCATTGATGGTGGCAACCATGGGGTACCCAGTGTTGGTAGCGGATTTGGAAGTGTTCCAATCAGCCTTGGGAAGAGCCCACCTGGGCAAGTATCGAGATGAGGGACGCTGGTGTAGAGACAGAAAGTTTGGAAAGTGGCCAAATATGTGCCATATGCCACACTGAAATCTGTTGGGGCATATACACTCCTGGAAATTGAAATAAGAACACCGTGAATTCATTGTCCCAGGAAGGGGAAACTTTATTGACACATTCCTGGGGTCAGATACATCACATGATCACAATGACAGAACCACAGGCACATAGACACAGGCAACAGAGCATGCACAATGTCGGCACTAGTACAGTGTATATCCACCTTACGCAGCAATGCAGGCTGCTATTCTCCCATGGAGACGATCGTAGAGATGCTGGATGTAGTCCTGTGGAACGGCTTGCCATGCCATTTCCACCTGGGGCCTCAGTTGGACCAGCGTTCGTGCTGGACGTGCAGACCGCGTGAGACGACGCTTCATCCAGTCCCAAACATGCTCAATGGGGGACAGATCCGGAGATCTTGCTGGCCAGGGTAGTTGACTTACACCTTCTAGAGCACGTTGGGTGGCACGGGATACATGCGGACGTGCATTGTTCTGTTGGAACAGCAAGTTACCTTGCCGGTCTAGGAATGGTAGAACGATGGGTTCGATGACGGTTTGGATGTACCGTGCACTATTCAGTGTCCCCTCGACGATCACCAGTGGTGTACGGCCAGTGTAGGAGATCGCTCCCCACACCATGATGCCGGGTGTTGGCCCTGTGTGCCTCGGTCGTATGCAGTCCTGATTGTGGCGCTCACCTGCACGGCGCCAAACACGCATACGACCATCATTGGCACCAAGGCAGAAGCGACTCTCATCGCTGAAGACGACACGTCTCCATTCGTCCCTCCATTCACGCCTGTCGCGACACCACTGGAGGCGGGCTGCACGATGTTGGGGCGTGAGCGGAAGACGGCCTAACGGTGTGCGGGACCGTAGCCCAGCTTCATGGAGACGGTTGCGAATGGTCCTCGCCGATACCCCAGGAGCAACAGTGTCCCTAATTTGCTGGGAAGTGGCGGTGCGGTCCCCTACGGCACTGCGTAGGATCCTACGGTCTTGGCGTGCATCCGTGCGTCGCTGCGGTCCGGTCCCAGGTCGACGGGCACGTGCACCTTCCGCCGACCACTGGCGACAACATCGATGTACTGTGGAGACCTCACGCCCCACGTGTTGAGCAATTCGGCGGTACGTCCACCCGGCCTCCCGCATGCCCACTATACGCCCTCGCTCAAAGTCCGTCAACTGCACATACGGTTCACGTCCACGCTGTCGCGGCATGCTACCAGTGTTAAAGACTGCGATGGAGCTCCGTATGCCACGGCAAACTGGCTGACACTGACGGCGGCGGTGCACAAATGCTGCGCAGCTAGCGCCATTCGACGGCCAACACCGCGGTTCCTGGTGTGTCCGCTGTGCCGTGCGTGTGATCATTGTTTGTGCAGCCCTCTCGCAGTGTCCGGAGCAAGTATGGTGGGTCTGACACACCGGTGTCAATGTGTTCTTTTTTCCATTTCCAGGAGTGTATATTTAGGACGGAAAGTTCGGGGTGAGTTAGTAGGTCCTCAACATCTTTGCAATGGCCATTAACTTTGGCTCCACCCCACAAAGGGTTATGGACATTCAAATCACCCAGAAGGAGAAGGTGTGGGGGGAGCTGTGAAGTGAGTGCAGCCAAAACATGGGGTGGTGTTTCACCATCCTGAGGAAGATAGATATTGCAGATGGTAATTTCCTGCGGTGTCCTCGCCCTGACAGTCACAGCTTCTAAAGGTGTTTGAAGGGGCACAGGTTGGCAACAGACAGAGGTAAGGACGAAAATACATACTCCACCTGACAGTCTGTCACAGGGAAGACGGTACCCCCGATAACCACGAAAGGCGGGGGTCTGCATTGTGGGAAATCGGGTCTCTAGAAGGACAAAGCAAATGGCAGGTGTAGTGCTTAAAAGTTGACGTAACTCAGCTAGACAGGAGAAAAAGCTGACGCAGTGTACTGGAGAATGACGCTTTCTGTCGTCTGGGGTTGCATGGAGAGACCAAGGAGGCAAATTAGGCCTCTACATCACCTGTCGCCACTGGTTAAGTGTTGGTATCCAGTATCATTGCATCCAAGGCTTCAGTGAGATCTAGGTCCTTAGGGGACGCCAGGATCTCCACCTCGTCCTTGGACGCAGAGTCATGGCAGACTGCTGGTGTAGGGGGCACTGGAGGCTCCCATTTCTTATTGGACTTCTTCTTCGAAGTTTTGCCCTCTCGCTGCACTTTAGGGGCTTGCTGGAAGGGCTTCTCAGAGGTAGCTTCAGAGACAGAGGAAGTCCTTGAAGTCCTTCAACCAGCATTCATAGGCTGTTTCAACCACTGGACCACTAGGTGGCAGTGTTGAGGACAGAGTCCCAAGAGACCTCTTCCATGTCAGAGGAGGCAAAGGATGCCAATGCTTCTCCAGCTCGGGGGAGGGGACCGATTTCCCCAGCGTTTTGGGGGGCGACATTACAAAGTAGAAGCTTTGGGAGAAGATGTGGCCCCAACCAACTGGAGTTGGGAAGTAGATGGCTGGCTCTAAGGGCAAACTGGAGTAACCTTAGATGATGAGCATAATGGCGTCTTCAATGGCGACGCCATCGTGGCGGCAGCTTAAGAAGATAGCATGGTAACAGGTTTAATCTTTCATATTTGAGTTTAGCCTCATGGCAAGACATCCTGTCCAGGGTCTTGTACTCCATAATTTTGCGCTCCATTTGGAGTACTGGGCAGTCTGGCGAGCAGGGGGAGTGTTGCTGTCCACAGTTCACACAGGAGGGAGGAGGCACACATG
Source organism: Schistocerca nitens (assembly GCF_023898315.1). NCBI lineage: Eukaryota > Metazoa > Arthropoda > Insecta > Orthoptera > Acrididae > Schistocerca > Schistocerca nitens. Next base: position 258,063,813 of record NC_064618.1, read on the forward strand.
GAGTATTTGGATGGAGCGAACGTCCGCAGTCTCTACATGTGGAGCTGGAAGAGCACCAGGGCGACATGTGCCCGAATTTCCAACACTTAAAGCACTGCATAGCGGGAGGGACATAGTGTTTGATGTCACATCGGTAAACCATCACCTTGACCTTTTCAGGTAATGAATCACCCTCAAAGGACAAGATGAAGGCACTAGTGGTAACCCTATTGTCTTTGGGTCCCCTATAAACGCGCCGGACGAAATGAACACCCCGCCATTCTAATTTCACACTTAGCTCGTCATCGGACTGTAACAGGAGGTCGCGATGAAAAATAATTCCCTGGACCATATTGAGGCTTTTGTGGGGAGTGACTGAAACAGGAATATCACCCAGCCAGGAGATGAAGGGCGGAGTGGAAATTCTCAGGTGCAGAGGTGCGAGCATATTGCTGAACTGGACGCTCTGCTATTACGTTTGCATCGACGGATATAGCTCCATGTGTGGTTGATTGGTTGGGCTAAGGAGTAAAGTGACCAAACTATAGGGTAGTTAGTTCCTTTTCCTCATTCTAACAGGTCGTGAGATAAGAACAATCCCAAAAGGAGTCAGGGAAAGTAAAAGGCGTAAACCAACTTCGAACCACACTCAAAGACAAAACGAATGAAGCTAACAGAAAGGGCAAAACGCATACTAAGAGGAAAAAAAGTCGTGTGAGGTAGTAAAAGAACTTTGCAGATGGTCTGGGCTGGCTGAGAGCAAAATTAAAAAAGGATGAGCCAGCCACCCTGCAAGACACTAAGATCTCAGACCTGAAAGACAAGGCTATGAGAACACATATAGGAAAAAGACGAACTCCAAGGCGAACAAACAGCAAAGAAAGAGTGAGAGTTGAGGGGGGGGGGGGGGTACAGGCCTGGGAGAGAAGGCCAAACGCCAATCCTTAGATTGTGAGATAAAAACGCCTCTAACAAATAAAACGTAAAACAACAACAGCCACTGAGGCATTCTCTCACAACACCATTGGCAGTGTGGATGGGAGGTTAAAAGTCCGCTGCAGAGTGGCTAACATTGGTCAGTCAAATAATATGTGGGTCACAATCATGTGGGAGGCACAGCAATATCGAGGAGGGTCCTTGTGATGGAGGAGGTGACCATGTGTTAGCCAAATATGGCCGATGCAGAGCTGGCAAAGGACAATGGAGACCCTCTGAGCTGCTCACATTGTGGCTCACATGGATGACCACCGCACATTCGTTGTCTCCTTGATAAAATATAGGTTATTTGGCGTACTGAGGGTGCCCACTCAGTATCCCAGATTCCAAAAACTTGACAACGGAAGAACGATCAGAGATCAGTCACCGACAGGCTGAACTCCAGAGCTGGTTTACCAGTAGCCTGTTTCGTCACCTGATCAGCAAGTTCATTGCCCAGGATCCCGATAAGTCCTGGGGTCCAAATGAATGACACGGAACATCCACTGTTTCTGAGGGCGTAAAGAGACTCCTGGACATTCATTACGAAAGAATAGTGAGGGAAGGACTGGTCGAGAACTTGTAGGTTACTTAAGTAGTCACTACAGATGACAACAGACTCACCTATGCAGGAGTGGATATACTCATAGGTGGCTACCAACTCAGCAGCGAAAGCACTGCAGCCATCCAGCAGGGAGCACTATTCAGTCAGCGTGAACGTAAGCGTAACCGACGTGACCATTGATTTTCGTGTATACCATTGGTGTGCACTATTTCTGAGCCCCAGAACTCGCCGAGAATAGACAAAAAGCGACGGCGGAGGGCCTGAAGTGAAACTCAGCTTTTTGGGCCTTGTGATAGGTCCAGATAAAGCTGTGGCCGAGGCATGGACCAAGGAGACATACCTAAGTGGATCCGGAGGAAAGGTGGTAGAGGGAAAGGGTCGGTTTTAGTAAGAAGCGACCGGACACGGACTGCAATTGTAATTCCCGTTATGGGCAGCTGTGGCAGGAGAGGGATCATCATATTAGGAAAAAGGAGACAGCAATATGGATGGTAAACTGATCTATAAATGTGGACAGAATAATTCGCAAACAGTAGTTGCCACCTGAGGCGCAATGGATGAACGCCAGCTTCGACCAGGACGCTGTTCAATGTGTTGGTTCAGAAAGCTCCCATCGCAAGCTGAACTCCACAGTGGTGTATAGGGTCTAGCTGCCGCTACATGGAGCGACGTTGAATCAGACACCAGGATACAATAGTCCAATGGGATGGCACGAAGGTTTTGTACCGCTGCAGCAGTGCAGGGCGATCAGCGCCCCAATCAGTGTGTCTCAGGCATCGACTAATATTAAGATGCCGCCAGCACTTTTCCTTAAGCTGACGAAGATGGGGAAGCAAAGTTAAGCAGGCGTTGAAGACCAGTACCAAAAAGTGGTAATTCTCCACGACATTAAGTAACTGGTAATTGAGGTAAAGTACCAGTGCACAGTGTGATGACGACAGAAGTGCATGATGCAAGTCTTGGCGGCGGAAAACTGAAAACCGTGGATGAGGGGCCACGGCTGCACCTTTTGTATGTCTTCCTGCAGTCGACGTTCTGCCACACTAATATAAGAGGAGCAGAAGGAAATACAAAAATTCTGTGAAAATACGGGATTTGCATCATCTAAAGCAGCGCATTGTTGATGCGTGTGGTCAAATTCAGACAGATGTGTTGGTCAAAGTTCATCAGGACTGGGTTCGGAGGGTAGCATTAACAATCCAACATAACGGACAACATACCGAGCCATTCCTATTACTGTTGGTGGTCTCTCGGGACTGTGTAACATCGGCGTAATGTCTCTTCGGTAAATAACACACATGGTGCCGAGCGTCCCACCGCTGCCACATGTAACTGGCTATAACCAGAGAATGAATAAAGCTATGTTTAAAATAACAACGGCATTGTTTTTCTCGTTGAATTCTCTATCTGTTTGATATGCCACATGACCACATTCCCATTAGAAATTTTGGAGTTGAATCCAAGATGGCGGCTTTCAAGATGCCTTCCATGTTGGTGGCATAGCCTATAAAGTTTCCCCCTTTCCGTTCCTCGTGTGTAGGGACTCTGTTTCCTTGTTTGCTACTCCATTTTAATTTTATGAAGGTGTTTCCGGACCTTTGGACCACTCTGTACTGGTTTACCAATTCTGTAACCCTGATGTTGTCTCTCCAACCATCAACCAGCAACTCAAAAAGATAGCCAAATTATTCATTTCCTTACAATAGTGAAAAGTCGTAGTCCTCCTGACCTCCAGTCACAAGGATGGACATACAAAAGCTTGATGTATCTTACCACACAATGAGACAGTCCCAAAGATTTATTAGTAACAGGATCAAGCTAACGAAAATAGCAGCATCCATAAACTTCAACAAGAGATGTGTCTGTGAAGGCGTCGCTCCCAACTATGGTCAAGTGAGAATAAGAAGAGATAACAACATCAGAAAGAAAGTAAAGCAGAATAGTGAGAGATTATGGATAAAACTCGAGCTTAAGAACTTGTATAGAAATATGATTGCCTTTCAAAACAGGTTTACTTAGTAAGACGTTTACTTGGTTCAAATGGTTCAAATGGCTCTGAGCACTATGGGACTTAAAATCTATGGTCATCAGTTCCCTAGAACTTAGAACTACTTAAACCTAACTAACCTAAGGATATCACACAACACCCAGCCATCACGAGGCAGAGAAAATCCCTGACCCCACCGGGAATTGAACCCGGGAACCCGGGCGTGGGAAGCGAGAACGCTACCGCACGACCACGAGATGCGGGCTGACGTTTACTTAGTAAGACGTTAAATCCCCAGTAGCTTGGTAGGACAATGCCTTACATGAATAATGTAGTAGATAATAAGTTGCAGACTGTTTTTAGCAGTCATGAAAAGAAGACCTAAAAAATTTAAACGTAGACAACATACGGTACATAGGATAGAGTATAAATACAGAGGTCATGTGTTCTATAACATGGTAGTGAACAGGGCTGACACTGTTTTTAGTAACGATGAATTAAGATTACTACAGAACTGTAATAAATATGCTGTGAATAGAGAGGTGCGGAATAAAGATATTAAATTGATATTAATGGAGATCAAAGGTACATTCAATTTTGTAAGGTCGATAAGGTGCAGCATGGCTTCATAACCAGCAAAGTTGCAGAGTCAATTAATCGTCGTGTTACTATGAATAAGAGGACGAATAAGGGTCAGACAAATACTGATGTAAATTTAATTTGTAGTATTAACTCTAAGCCAAATGAGCACAAGCATTAATTGTGAAAGCTGATAAGGGGAATGCCCCGATAATATTAAGTATCGCTGAATATAGTGATAAAGTTAAAGAGATTTTTGAAAATAATAGGATTTCATTAAGTAGACCATGACCACACTAAACAGTTTATTAAGCAAGTCAAAAACGCAGTTAGAGACATCTTTCTTATTTTATGACAAAAATTACAGGTCTTTCGAAGTAGTGAATACACATGCCCCCTGTTTATGGGCACAACCAAAGCTGCACAGACCAGATGCCCCAATGAGGTCCGTTGTTAATTATGTAGGCAGTCCTGCTTATAGATTGTGCAGTATGTTACATGAGATTTTGGTCACTTACTATATGTCTGAGCGACAATTCTCAGTGAAGAATGCTTATGATTCGGTTGAGAAAATTAAGGATATTCAGATACTTGATAATTATCTGTGGATGTCGGTATACATTGTAAATTTATACACAAATGTTTCTGTAAATGAAGTCATTTCTCTCGTAAGACTATTTTATTGCTTGGAGACTTACATCAACGGGTTTCTTTTATATCTGTTACAACTAGTTCTGTCACTTCTCCTGTAAAGGAGAGTTTATGAAGCATCATGATGGGTTAGCAATGAGGTGTTGTCAGTCTGGAACACAAGCTAATATTTTCATCAATCTTTTGGAAGAAAAAAATTTTACGCGACAGCAGGAGTTCAGTGGTTTAATTATGTACTATTATCGATTTGTTGATTATACGCTGTTATTATTTAATGAAGAGGATAAGGTGTTAAAGAGAATTTTTTAGGCGTTCAGCACACTATATTCCAATGACAGTCTACATGTGAAGGTGAAATAAACAAGAAAATTAATTTCCTGGTTAATAGGTTGATTAATAGTAATGTAAGTCACAAATTTGCAATTTATAGGAAGCCAACTGCTACAGGTGCGATCAGCCCACGTCATTCTGATCATCGTGACAGATATAAAACTTATTCCCTTTACAGTTCAGTCAGCACACTGTTGAAAATTCCATTAGAAGTTGATAAAAGATAACGGAAAAAACATGTTTTAAAGGATACAGCGTTCGATAATAAGTTTCAGCCTGGCGTAACTGACCAAATTTATTCAAAATCACCTGGAAGAGTTCTGATTTACTACAAAAGATTTCTTCAAAGTGATATAGAAAGATACAAAATAATTTTACCGGTGTGAGTTACGTTGGCCCACTGCCAAATGTTAATGTAGGATTCAGAAATAGCAAAACATTATCAAAGTTGCCGACACTTTCAGTGGAACAGTTCGATCCGTTAAAGAAACCAGGCATGTACAGAATAAACTATGCCAATTGTGATTCCATAGGCCAAATTGGTAGAAGTTTCAGAGAAAGATAGAGGGTACATACTTCATTAAGTACTATTAAACATTCGACGTTCAAAGAAATTTAAAGACAACGAAACATACTGTCGTAGGTATAGATGAGAATCTAAAAATTTTGCTGGCCGGTGTGGCCGAGCGGTTCTAGGCGCTTCAGCCTGGAACCGCGCGACCGCTACGGTCGCAGGTTCGAATCCTGCCTCCGGCATGGATGTGTGTGATGTCCTTAGGTTAGTTAGGTTTAAATAGTTCTAAGTTCTAGGGGACTGATGACCTCAGATGTTAAGTCCCATAGTGCTCAGAGCCATTTGAACCATCTAAAAATTTTGCTCTTCGTATATAAAGGAGTTACGAAACATCATAGAAGATCTGGAAACTTACATCCATTCCCACAAAGAACCTAATTGTTTGCTGAACGAATAAACTAAGTCGAAGAACAAACTATTGTTTGATTGTTTTCGTGATTTCTTGTGCACATTCACCATTGTTTGTGCCCTGAATGTTAGAATTACCCTGACATTGCAGTCACTACATATCGTTATTACTATTGTACTGACAGACTGCAATCTCAATGCATTCACCCACATGTTTTTCATGTGAACCATTACGAGTTTCCACTTACTAATTTCTGTAATTTGTTTGACTGTACCCCTTTACTGGATTTCATCCTCTTATCTAAATACTTCAATTACGATGTTCCCATGTACATGGTTTTGTTTTTGATTACTGATATCGATTGTGAGATACTCGTACGCTGTCAGTTTTGATGCCGACCGACTTCTCTGAGTATTCGCTGACACATATCTTTGTATGTTCTATTCCTAATATTTCTCCAGTCAGTTGACAGTTGATGGTTGGAGGGACGTCATCAAAGTTAATAGTATTTCTGGCATTCATTTAATGGTGGTTATTTGAGTTATACCTTCTGGTATTCATTGTTTTTATGTAGTTCTGAAGGTAGTGTGTAAACCAGTTATGTTGCCCACTGGTGAATCGTAAATATGGATGGCAATAACCCCTCTATCGTCAACTAAGGTGAGTTCCTCAGTGTTCTCGGTGTTTTTGTGTGCATTTTGGATATGAGTGGGCAGGTTTTTTTTATCGGAAATAAGGCAAGAGTAGACTGGCAGGGTAGCCGAGAGCGCTGATGCGCAGCTTCCTGGACTCGGGTAGGCGCGCCGGCCCCGGATCGGATCCGCCAATCCTACTGACGACGAGGGCCGGTCTGCTGGCCAGCCTGGATGTGGATTTTAGACGGTTTTCCACATCCCGCTAGGTGAATACCGGACTGGTCTCCACGTTCCGCCTCAGTTACACGACTCGCAGACATTTGAAGACGTTCGCAGTATTCCATGGCTCGGACTAGATGTAGACAGCTGGGGTACACTACTTCCGTCGCTGGGGGGGTTCGGGGTGGTGGCAGGAAAGGCATCCGGTCACCCCCTGCAACGAACACTGCCTATTCAATATTAACACTGCCGACCCCCAAGCGACGTGGGATAAAGGCCCCAAGAAAGAAAGAAAAGAAAAAAAATGAGGCAAGAGTCATACAGAGTTGGTCATTCCACTTTCATTACACATGCAGAGGTACGATTACTCTGGATTACAAATATGTATCCCTTTAAGCCACCCGACCCTTTTTCCATTTGAAAATTACGAATTGTACACAAGATGCCGGTCTCCAATCTGACTGCCATATTAGTAGTATAGCCTCACAGATTTTCCCCCTCGCCCATCTCATATTACTTGACTTTAAATTACTGATTATTCGCCTGGTTTTATTTTAAAAGGATGATGCCATATCTGTTGACGACCTTGTATATAAACACTATCATTAGCTCCACCTTTAGCAACGAATCAGTGAATCAGTATTTGACATAAATACAGAACGTTTCTCTCACCGCTGACAATGACTTGCTTATGTCATATATACCAAGCTACACCTTGGTTCGGAGTACAATTTAAGCTGCAGCTTTTACCATTGGAGTAATTGGCTTCGTGAGTAAGTTTCAAGGTCGAAGGAGGGCAATGGCATACACACTTTACGCAGCACCATCCCTAGTAAAGCACTATAGTGTTCAAACCATGATGGCGTTAATAACTAAAACTTGCACTAGTTTTATTTCGTCAAAGGTTCAAGATATCGAAGTGATATTTCCGGCAAATGATGCTATGCAGAGGGGCACCTAATTTTGTATCGTGAGTGATGCCCTTAACCCTTGAGTTGTCTGAGATACTGAAGGAACTACTTTTTTTAGTTGAACGATGTACTTCTTTAATGGCGTTCAAAGTTCTTTTGCAAAAAGTTTCAACTCCATTATTACAAGCTGGAAAGGAAAGGATCTGTTGGACGACGATCAGTTTAGAAAAGGCAAAGTCACCAGAGGGGCAGTTCAGACGTTGCGGTTGATGATGGAAGCAAAACTGAAGAAAAAACAGACATATCCATAGTATTTGTCGACCTGGACAAAGCATTCGACAGTGTAATATCATGCAAAATGTTCGAAATTCTGGGGAAAATAGGGTAAATTATAGGGGAAGGCGAGTAATATACAATATGTGCAACAACCAAGAGGGATCAAGACTAGAAGACAAAGAACTAAGTGTTCGGATTAAAAAGGGTGTAAGGTAGGAATGTAGTCTTTCACCCCTACTGCTCAATCTGTAAATCGAGGAATCATTGATGGAAATAAAATATAAAGTGAAGAGTGAGATTAAAACTCGGGATGAAAGGATATCAATGACCGAATTCGCTGATACATTGCTATCTTCGGTGAAAGTCAAGAAAAATTGCAGAATGTGTTGAATGAAATGAACAATGTAATGAGTACAAAATATGGACTGAGGTCAAATCGAAGATAATCCAAAGTAAAGGTGTTAGGGCTTACGGGGGGTCAACACTGAGGTTATCAGCGCCCTGGCACACATTAAAAGAAACGAATGTGGACAAAATTAGCAAAATGGGAGCATACGCGGAAAGATAGCGGGAAAAAACGGAAAATGCTGTGCAAGAGAATAAAGCGTACGTAAAACGAGAAAGGAGCTTCAAGGACGCCACAGGAAATTGTCACTGGTTGGCCACTTCCGTAAAATATGGGTGAGCCAATCACCCTGTGAACAAATTAAAATCTGCTCCCTAAAATCTTGGTAAAAACATTGGACAAGCCACAGAACTTTGAAACTCTAACCACATTCGTTTGATTATTACCTAAAAGAGATGGCAGATCCGCCGGCAAGTCAGCCGCGACCAGCTAGTCAGAAAATAAATCGCAAAATAGCAATAAAACTTAAGTAAAGTAGCAGAAATGAGAACAACGGGGAACGTAAAATTACAAGTGATGATCACAAAGTAGACGAAGTTAACGAATTCTGCCACCTAGGCAGCAAACTAAACCTGGCAGAAGCAAAGCTGTGAGGACAGGAGGTGAGTCGTGCTTGGGTAGCTCAGCTAGTAGAGCACTTGCCCGCGAAAGGCAAAGGTCCCAAGTTCGAGTCTCGGCCTGGCACACAGTTTTAATCTGCCAGGAAGTTTCATATCGGCGCACACTCCGCTGCAGAGTAAAAATGTTATTCTGGTAACCCATGACGGACGGAGCAAGGAGGACATAGAAAGCAGACTAGCAATGGTGAAAATGGCGTACCTGGCCGTGAGAAGTCTGCTAGAATCAAACATAGGTCTTAACTTGAAGAAATTTCTGACAATGTACGTTTAGAGGACAGTATTAGATGGTAGTGAGACATGGACTGTGTACAAAACAGAACTGCAGAGAATCGAGGCATTTGAGATGTGTTGCTTGAGATGAATATCGGAAGTTAGGTGGACGTATAAGGTAAGGAATGAGGTGATCCTCCACAGAATTGGCGAGGAAAGGAACATGGGAAAACACTGACAGGTACGAGGGACAGAATGATAGGATATACGTTGAGGCATCAGGGGATAACATCGAAGGTACTAGAGGGTACTGCAGAGGATAAAAATTGTAGAGAAAGACAGAGACTGGAGTACATCCTGCTAGTAACTAGGACCTAAGGTGCAATTGCAGCTCAGAGATAAAAAAAGTTAGCACAGGACAGGAATTCGTGGCGGGCAGCATTAAACCAGTCAGAAGACTGACGAGAAAAAAAGAAACACTGTACTCGTGTTTACTAGACTTTTCGAATGCCATTAAAAAATTCCATTAGAAAAAACACAAGTTTCAATACATACAACAAAATTGTGGGCTATCTGCCAGCTATGCTTTCAGTATTTCGAACTGTTCACGAAATAAAAGGAATGAATGTTGTAAACTGCTTACAAACTACTGCTACATTTTTTTGGTGTCAAGGTGTTATCCCGATAACAGTTGCAGGTCAATTCATACGATGTTTACTCTCACTACACGAGAAAACAGAACGACATGGATATATATGAAGAACATTGTTCCAGAATTTCTACTTCGTTATCGGTGACATGCATTAATTCAATTCTTTTACTTCCTTAGTCTTTTGTGATTAAAGCTCTTAGAATAAGTGACCACCATCACTTTCCCATCAGGCATTCCATAAACCACTGTTACAAACGAACAGAATATGAGACCTGAATTTCGCCCAGCGAGTACAATGTTAAAATCAGTTACGGGAATTCAGCCGCGTGATGTCATTGACAACCGCCGATATTTCGGCACTTGTCAGCGACGTCACCCTACTGAATTCCCAGATGTTATTTGAAGGTGGGTAGACTGAATAATTTGCTTCTGAGAGTCAGTGACTATGGAGACACTGATATAAGTAAGTTTGAGATATATTTGTCGCGACTGTTGTACAGATACACATGAACAAAGAACGCTCTCAAAGCGAACTGCGTCCTTCACGTGCAGAAGGCATTACTTAAATGCTGTAGGGCCGCTTATAGATGGTACCAGCACCATTTCCTTTTCATCCCATCCAAGAACGCCGCCTGGGAAATCACGTCATCAATATGTCGCTCTACGTGTTCCAATTCCTCTTACCTATTAGATATGACTCTTGCACGTACCTAAGACAGCGATCGAAATACGATTGGAGAATCTACAATGAGTACAGGTTCATCAAATGGAATGAGCTTCTTCTTGCGTTCCTGTTAACGACAAAACGCATCCTGCATGTTTATATTTCTATTACACATGCAGAGCATTCATTCCTCTCTCAGTTTTGTCCAATTTTAAAGACAATGTTCCCTAAAAAATTTCTATCTTGCAGTCGCCTTCATGGTAATGTTTTCAAGTCGTCACCATCTGTAATTGGTAGATATCTTGTAGTAAGAAAACATCAGCTTCAAAGTAGAAATGAAAAGGAAAGTAGGGTTTAAGGCTTAAGATCATTCGACAATGTGCTCATTATAGACAGAGTACAAAATGAGATTGGTGGAGAACACGAAAGGAATTCGGCTACGATTTTCAAAGGAACCCTGCTACGAATTTTCTTATGCGATTTAGGTAGATCCACATGGTAGGATAGTGGTTTTAACCACAGTTCTTCCGAAAACGATCCCACTTTTTTAACAACTGAGCCACGTCACTCGATGAAATTTGAAATGATTTCATTTACTTATTGGTGGCATAGAAACGTCTACATCGCGACATGGGCATCCGTAAAGTTGATAAAGTTCTGAAACTTCCAATTTTCATACAACTGATCCTGCGAGTTTAAAAATCTTTTGTGCCCATGAATTAAATTTTGCGTGGCCTAGAAATACTTATTGTATCACAAACTACTGATAGTTATGCACTTATTATTTCTATAGCAGATTATTATCATAGCTGAATGGTAAGCATATTTCGATAAGTGTACGCAGATTGCATCTGTTTACATTATTGATGTGAAGCTAGATGCAATCCTTTTGAATCAACAACATTAAATTACATTTTCATATAATTAAACCTAGTGTGTTTGATGAATTATGAAATAAAGCTTTAAAATATTTTAAAGAGATTCACATACTCACAATTTCAGTCTAAAAGAGAAAATTAAAAATCCTACAAAGAAACAAAAATTCAGAATCACTGAAACGATCCTCCTGAAAATTAAATTCAATAACGGATGACAATATCGAATTAATATTCATCGAAGTGGCGAAACAAGGATAAAAATTTAAAACATGCTTATTCTACTTTGATTCCATTTACGACATTTCGTTTGCTTACAAAACTTCACTTCTCATCGCGTTAATGGTTTTATTGTAATTATTTAATGCTTTATATTCTGTCAATATTAACTGATGCAATTTAAGCTAAATAAATGTATTTAGAAGTTACGCGTTTACGATTGGATACAAACCCTTTGCCTGTACCCCTCTGCGGGTCCAAGGCTTAGAATAGGCCCGAGTTATTCCTGCCAGTCATAAGAGTCTCACACATTTGGGCCTTTATGTAGTGGTCCCCTGTAGTATTAGACCTCCATTTTTCACAATTTTCCCGAAGAGCGAGCCAGTTGGGGAAGGGCTCCTTACATGGTGCATCGTGTCCATTGTCCATTAAGAACTTTAGCCCACTTCTCGTCGTGGCACTGCAGTCCCGCTCATCGTCCATCTCTTGAGCGAGGACACTTTCCTGGGTGCGTTTCCCTCCACCCATTATGCAGTGTCGTTTTCTGCGCCAACGATGACCTAGCCAGTCCGTTGTGGTGGGACTGCCATGTACCCTGTCTGTTGTAGCCCTCTGACTACATAGGGATCGCTCTGCTGATGCCTGCGCCATTAACTCCCCACGAATGACAAGGAGTAGATGCCCATCACCCTGGGGTATCGGGATTCCTGGTAATGGCCATCCTGCCAGGTGGTGTTTGCTGCAGCTGGATGGCGCCTGTGGTGAAGGCCCTGGTCGGAGTGGGTGGCATCAGGGCAGATGACATGCGATGAAGTATGAACCAAAATCGTTCCCCTCCCTGGCCACACCATGGGAGGAACGCCAGTATTGGAACAGAGGGGGGGGTACTGGAACAAAGTACTGTTATCCAAGATGGCGGCGATGACGTCATACAAGAAGGCGGATTTTGGCGGGAAAGTGCCACGCCCCACTCTCACCGAAAAATGGCGCGAAATTCAAATTCCATCATGATAATGCATCACACCTAGGAAAATGGCAGGAAAAATGAACTTGTCTTTATTATTTAACCAATTTCAAGCAGGTGTGTTCTCCACTGGGTCTGGACTCCAACTGACTTAGTTTACATCGTCGCCACCAGAGAGCGCCACTGTGACATCATCCAAGATGGTGGATTTTGCCGGGAAGATACGGCACTTGGGCTACCTCCACTAACCTAACCCCCCCTCCCCCCAGAATATTGGGGGAAGTTCGAATTCCAGTACGATAATGGCGAGAAAAACGGACATGTCTTTATTGTTTAACCAATTTCAAGCAGATGTGTTCGCCACAGAGTCTCGACTGCAACTGGCAGCGCCACTGTGACGTCAGCTGATGACAAGTACCATCATTCAAGATGGCTGCACCCAGTGTGTTCTCCACTGGGTCTGGACTCCAACCGGCTTAGTTCATAGCGGTGTCACCAGAGGGCGCTCTCCTGACGTCAGATCATTGCGCAAGTACAGGTATTCTAGATGACGGCAGCCATTGTGTTCACCACGAGCTCCATAGCCCAAATGACTTAGTTTGTATTGCACCCACCAGAGAGTGTTAACGTGAAGTCGCATGATGACACAAGATAGTCTGCTCCCTCTCGCGTGCGCGCTTTGTAACCAGACACACGCCACACCACCGGCCTGCGGGCATCCGACTGCTTACATCACACACCCTCGGCCGCCACCTACATACACACGTCATACATAGTCCTCTGTAAATATTCTAACACTCACATCATGCATCTAACCTATCAATCAACTAAGTACTTAATTTCAATTATAATCATATTCAATAATTCAAATTACAATTTCAATATTGAATGACCTACCACCCCCAACTCACCCCTCCCCTCAACCCCTAGAATGATACACTCCTATTGGTTACGTGATTCGACTTCATATAGGTATGAAAAGATGTTCACCATACTTTCAACTACCTAGTTTCAACTACTTTTCAAGGTCCAGACCACCACCTCTTCCTAGGAACCGCCGCCGACTTTGAATTATTACAGTAAAGAAAGTCACTTGCGCTTTCACCACCAACCAAACCACATGGCCATCGGTCCCTTGTTTCATCGAACTAAGTCCATGGAATAAAACGGAAAACATACAGGACACACCACATGAGTTCGAGATGGACAAAAAAACACAAACCTGTACACACTAGAGACAACACACGACAAGAAAAGCACAGACAGACAAGAAACAGGCAGAAGAGCTTAAAACAGTAGATCAGATGTCCTGGGCTGGCTGATCACGAGGATGAAAAAGGATGAGCCAGCCACTCTGCAACACATTAAAATCTCTAACCTGAAAGTACTAGGGTAGAAAGTACAAGGAGACAAAGGACTGGAACTAAAACTTAAATTGAAGAATAAAAACCAGCGTCATGTAGAAAATTTAAAACCAAGTTAGCCATGGAGGCATCGTCTCCTAAAATCGAATCAAGGGAGTCAGGGAGATTAAAAGTCACTGTTAGATCGGCGAGATGTGGACAGTCCACCAAAAGGTGGGCCACTGTCAAACGTGAACCACAGCGACAACATGGTGGAGCCTCACGCCGGAGGTCAATGTTAAGCCGGCAGAGGACCACAGAGTCCCTGCGAGAAGCCCGCAGAGAAGACTTCCAATTATTTTGTGCTGTCCTTGGTGGCGCCATTCAGCTTCGCAAATCCGAAGAACTTTGTGGCGTAACACCGATCGGAGGTCAGGTTCGGGTATTCCAATCTCCACAAGCGGCTTACGAGTGGCCTGTTTGGCCAGTCTGTCTACGAGCTCATTTCCCGGGATTCCGACAATTCCTGGGGTCCATACAAAGACTACTGATCGACTAGATCGTTCGAGGGCATAAACTGAAAAATAAACTGGATAAAAGCTACCAGAGGATGGCATGGGTAGCACTGATCAATGGCCTGTAAACCACTCAGCCAATCACTGCACAATATGTAGGACACACCAGGGCAGGAAAGAATGTGATCAAGGGCACGAGAGATGGCCACCAGCTCGGCAGTGAAGACACTGCAGCCATCCGGCAAGGAGCGGTGTTTGATATGTGCCAAGTGAGCATAGGCAAAGCCTAAGCGACCATCAACCAGCGAGCCGTCAGTATAGACGACTTTAGAACCCTGGGATTCGTCAAGGATCGAGAAGAAGTGACTGTGGAGTGCCTCAGGAGGAACAGAGTCCTTATGAAAAAGCGATACGTCCAACTGTAGTTTCGGCCGAGGCATACACCATGGAGACTGGAAAGAAGAGGACTCGAGTTCCAACAGTAGGAAACGGACACATACAGCGATCGTTATCCCTGACTGAGGCCGCTATTCCGGGAGATGTACCACAGTACTTGGGAACAAAAGACGGTAATTCGGATGCTGAGGAGAGCTATGGACGTGCCCTGCGTAGTGGGCGAGCAGCTGGCGGCGCCTGATGTGCAATGGAGGGACTCCAGCCTCCACTAGTAGACTGGCCAATGGACTCGTTCGAAAAGCGCCCGTCGCCTGACAGACCCCACAATGGTGCACAGGATCAAGCAGCTTCAATGCTGAGGGCGCTGCCGAACTATACACTACACTCCCATAGTCAAGTCGTGACTAAATTAGGGCTCTGCAGAGCTGCAACAGTGTAGAGCGATCTGGCCCCCAAGTGGTGTTGCTTAGGCAGCGGAGAGCGTTAAGACGCCGCCAGCACTTCCGCTTAAGCTGACGAATGTTGGGGAGCCATGTTAGTCGGGCGTCGGAAACCAGTCCTAAAAAGCGATACGTTTCGACTACCCGTAGTAGATGGCTGTCAAGAAAAAGGGCAGGGTCAGGGTGGACTGTCCGTCGCCGACAGAAGTGCAAAACGCAGGTCTTGTCGGCAGAGAAGTGAAACCTATGGTCGAGAGCCCATGACTGAGCTTTCTGAATGGCTCCCTGTAGTGGCGTTCAGCAACACCAATGGTTGAGGAACTGAAATAAAGGCAGAAATCGTCAGCGTATAAGGAGGGTGACACTGACGGCCCTACAGCTGCTGCTAGGCCGTTAACGGCCACTAAAAATAGAGATAAACTCAATACAGAGCCCTGCAGAACCCCATTTTCCTAAATATGGGGGAAACTATGGGAGTCATCAACTTGTACATGGAAAGTACAGAGCGACAGGAAATTTTGGATAAAAATCGGGAACCGGTCCCGGCGACGCCACTCATACAGTGCGACAAGGATATAATGTCGTCAGGTCGGGTCTTAAGCTTTTCGTAAATCAACCAGGTGTTCATGCCCGGAAAAGGCTGTTCAGATGGCAGACTAGAGGGACACAAGATTATCAGTGATAGAACGACCCTGGCGGAAACAACCCTACCGTGGAGCCAGCAGGCCACGTGACTCCAGGACCGAAACCAACCGCTGGCTCACCATACATTCTATCAGCTTACAAAGAAAGTTGTTGATGGGCCGATAGCTATCCTTATCAAATGGGTTTTTGCCTAGTGTGAGCACGGGAAGGATAGTACTCTTCGCCATTGCGATGGAAAGACGCCATCGCACCAGATCTGGTTGAAGATGATGAGGAGATGTCACTTGTAGTCAAACAAGAGATGTTTAATCATCTGACCGTGGATCCGATCTGGTCCAGGAGCTGTGTGGGGCCACTGTGCAAGGACGCTGAGGAGCTCCTTCTCTGTAAATGGGGCGTTATAGGGTTCACTGTGGCATGTAGTGAACGAGAGGACTTTTCTTTCCATCAGCCGTTTGAGGGTGCGAAAGTCTAGCTGCTAATTCTCCGACGCAGAAGCTCGAGCATAGTGTTCAGTAAAGTGCTCGGCAATCGCGTTTGCATCGGTATATAACACCCCATCGATGTTAACGCCAGGGACACCTATTTGGGGTCTGGCACCCAAAAACTCGTCTGATCTTCGTCCAGACTTGGGAAGGTGACGTATGGCACCCAATGGTCGAGACGTACCTCTCCCAACACTCCTGTTTCCATCTTTTTATAAGCTGACGTACAAGGGCACGGAGCTGTTTAAAAGCTATTAGCCGCTCCAGAGATGGGTGTTGCTTATGCCGCTGTAGAGGCCGCTTACTGATCTTTAAGGACCTCAGCAGTTTCTGGCGATCACCAAGGTACTGACTTTCGCTGGGGGGTGGGGGCACATTAAGGACCAAGGGATCTCGTTTTCCGCCGCAGATACAATCGTTCTAGTAACCCACTAAACCACCGCATTGATGGTGCCATGTGGGGGAGATTCACTGGTGACAACAGAGGTCAAAGCTCCCAGTCTGCCTTGTTTAGAGCCCATCTACGAGGTGCGACAATAAAGTAATGAGACTGATTTTCCTTGCAAGATGTGGCAAATCCTGCAGGCTTGTGTAGGCACAGTATCTTTGACTTGGTCTATAAGCTGCTTCTAGTCCAAGCAGCACATCGATGCAACTGCTCAGTCGTGAGTTGTGCTGTAATAAGTTAACACTCGTTTGTGTCTCTCGTCCCGGAAATGGAACAGCATAATATTGCGCAACGGCATGCTATTTCTTTTTGCATTAAATTGGGTGAAAACGCGACGACAACTTACAGTAAGCTTCATAAGGCTTTTGGAGAGGAGCTTATGTCAGGAGCTCTAGTTTCTCGTTGGCATAAAATGTTTAGTGAAGGCAGAACGAATGTTGAAGATGAAGACTGCAGTGGACGAGCATCAACCTCAAGGACGGATGTCAACTTGGCCAGGATGCGTGAACTCGTCCGATCTGATGAAAGATTATCCATGAGCATGATTGCAGAAGAACTGAACTTCAATCGAGAAATGGTTCGTCTAATAATAATTGAAGATCTTGGTATGAGAAAGATTTGTGCAAAAATGGGCCACAAAAATCTCACACCATAACAGCGAGAAACACGGACAAATGTGGCAGCCAATCTGTTAGAGCAAACGGAAATCAATCCAGAATTGTTGAACTGCGTCATCGTACTGAAAAAGCCTTTTCAGTACGATCCAGAGACAAAACGCCAAAGTTCGTAATGGTGCTCAAAGGGATCACCCAGATCAAAACAAGTGGTTGAATAAATGCCATGAACCACACTGAAATGTGTGGGAGCCCCAGTATTTAAGTCGAGCTGAGACAGTAAATTTTCCACCTCCTTACCTCGGCCAGTAAGCGTGGTGCCACCCAACAAGGGGTTATGGGCATTAAAATCTGCCAGATTTAGGAAAGGTTTAGGGAGTTGATGAATTAGTGCAGCCAATACGTTCAGGAGTACTAACCATTTCGGGGAAGATATACATTGCATATGGTTATATAGTGTGTCATTCTTATACTGACAGCCACAGCTTCAAGAGGAGTGAGAAGGGCCATAGGTTCACTACATACAGAGTTCATAACATAGACGCAATCTCCACCTGACACCTTATTATATTTGCTACAGATTTTGTGGTACCCCCTAGAGCTGAAGAGGGCAGGGGTCCGCACTGCCAGGCACCAGATTTCCTGGAGGACAATGCAGAAAGCAGGTGTAAGGCTTAACACTTGCCATAGCTTAGCCAGGTCGTGGAAGGAGGCAGTTTACACCTCAGGATCTCCTGCTGCCACCGACTCTGTCGCTGAGCAGTCTATATCCATTGTGTCTGAGGGTCCAGCGAGATCTAGGTCCTCAGCAGATGCCAGAATCTCCATCTCATCCTCACACAGAGTTTGTGGGTGGCGGTGATGTGAGTGCCACTACAGTTCCCTTGGCTTTGGGGGTCTTCTTTTTGGATTTATCTCACTGCTCCTTGGATTTCTCTGGCTGGGATGGCTTCACTGGTCCTGATGGTGTACTACCCCGAATGTATTAGCTGCACTGATTCATCAACTCCCTAACTTTTCCTACTTCTGGGAGACTTTAATGCACATAACCCCCTGTGGTGTGGCACCATGATTACTGGCTGAGGTTCAGATTTCGAAAATTTGTCTCAACTCGACCTCTGCCTCCTAAATAATGGCCATTGATGTATCACTTTGCAGCCCAGGACGTCTCCCATCTGTCCACTGGAGGACCCACGTCCCCCGACGTCATGCCCACGGACGCCTAACCAGATGGGCTTTAAACAAGGCAGACTGAGAAACTTTCACCTCTACTGTCGCCATTGAACCTCCCTCACACGGTAACATCGATGTGGTGGTTGAGTGAGTCACCAGGGTGATCGTTTCTGTGGTGTACCAGCGGTGGACTGCTGTGTGTCATGGGAAATGGGGATCTTGTCTTGACCGCCGAGATCATGGGGATGGAATAAACTTCTATAAAAAGAAACCCTCAATGTCAAGATATGGTGCGCGATGATGAGATGCATGGCTGTTGAGGCAGAACATTCGTTAGCAGGCAACCTCTGGGAACCCGTCACACCACTGTTGCATGAGGGTTACTCAGGCATGCAGGGCTCGGTCTGAGTGAACCCTTCTTTTCCTAGCTGCTCGTGGCTCTGAGACAGAACCCTCGAAATCCTTTTCTTCTCCTCCCAGGGGGAAGGATGTACTGCCCAGGAGAACTCACACCCATTCATAAAATAGAAGGAGGAAGGCTATTCCTCTTGATAATCAACTTGTTATTTGAATTGAAGCTCAAGGAGTTATGAATCAGAATGAATGTCTTTGCAGTGGTCAAGCGGAAGGAGGGGACGTTTGACAAAGTGTCCACCTTCGACTTCCATAAAGGCTTAGATGGGCTTACTGGTACCTGAAAGAGCATTAATCAGTTGCGAAATGGTTCCTTGCTGGTCGAGACTAACCAGGCAAAGCAGGTGGAACTACTTAGGAAGTCACAAAAATTGGGAGAGTATGGCATCATTGTTGAGCTGCATAACTCCCTTAACTCCGACAAATGTGTGGTAACTTGCCATAATATTATGGGCATAGACGTTGCCAAACTCAAACAGGAATGGACACCACAGGGGATAATACAAGTGGAGCAAAGGACACATAAGAACAATGGAGAAATTGAGAAGACGGCCATCTTCATTGTGACCTTTAACTCTCTGAAAGCACCTAAACACATCATGGAATGTTTCACTGATTTAGAGTTACGCTCTATGTGCCTAACCATATGCGCTGCTTCAAATGCCATTGTTTTGGCCATACAGGGCTGAGTTGCAGAGGCGAAGTGACCTGTGGCCAGTGTGGAAAGGTAGCCCATGAAGCTGGGACTGCCTGTCCATCTCCAGCAGTCTGCATTAACTGCACTGGGAGCTACCAAGTCTATAGCCGAGACTGTCCTGTTTTTTCAGAAGAACGCAAAATTCAGGATATTAAAGTGACCAAGTGAGTCCCCTGTGCAGAAGCCAAAAAGGACTACCAGGCGATGAAACCCCCTGTCTTTGCCACTTCTTATGCTTCCTTGGTGCAGACCTGTTCCTAAGGCCAACGCTTTGAACCAGACGACATACATTGTACCATTATCCACCGCCAGCACCTGTACATGCAACTCCATGTGCCAAAGCAAAGCTAAAAACATCGCGATCCAGGTAGCTACGAAAGAAGGGACCAGTAAAGTGTGCAGCCTGAAGGCATCCCAAAAACAGGGTGCGTCTCAATGCCCACTTTCTTCAAAGACAAGTAACTCTCACCGCCCCCTTGCCCTCTCATCCTTGCTGGAAAACGGAGCAGGGAAAGAATCTCTGGATTTGGGATGAAATCTAACCTAGGCACTATCAGTTGTCATTCTGGCATGTCTGACTGTTATGAGGACATCATGGATTTTGATGTCTCATCACCAGACCCAGGCAGCTCCTCCACCTCTGCTCACTCTACGAGCACCTCACCACCCTGTCGCAAGGACAGGGGTAAATCAAGATCACGCTGATGATATGGCTCCCTTACTCCAATGGAGTATAAATGGATACAGGACTGATGTGGAGGAACTGAGACTCTTTCTACAGGACAGACTCTTTTGCCTCTGCCTTCAAGAGACTCATTTTAAAGAGACTGACACCCCTGTACTTTGAGGCTATCTCCTTTACAAAAAAGATTATCTAACTGGTGTCAGGGCAAAAGGTCAGGCTGCAGTGTTCATCAAAGAGACTTTTCACTCCTCACCTATTCCCTTAACAACAACACTACAAGGTGTTGCTGTTTGGATAGTGCACCATGTTGTCATCAGGTTGTGCTCTGTGTAATTACCATCCCATTGGCTTTTTGACTGTAGGGTCCTCACTCATCTTCTTGATGAACTACCCCATCGTTTTCTCCTTTTGGGGGCTCCAGTACACACAGTGCACTATAGGGTTCTAACGTCACTTGCCCCTGTGGTAGGATGCTTGAGGATCTGCTATGCAAAACAAATCTCATTTTGCTGAACATGGGTCAATCCAATCCAATCCATGATCGGAGTGGGTGGCGTCAGGACGGATTACCTGCAATGAAGCAGATGAGATCTTCTCTTGTTGGTGACCAGACGTCGCCAGCAGTCTCTAGGAAGGGAAAGATTGAATACAAAGCTGGCACGTATAACCCTCCCTCGCTACACCATGAGAGGGATGTAAGGCAACAGAAAGAAGAGAGCCATATTCGCCTTGGTATTTAGTCTGCAGCAAAATGGGTAGGGGCTCCTTTCTACCTATGAAGCCTCAGTTTTTTTGTTGAACATCTCGAGGATAAGTTTGGGTATGTGACAGCGCTGTCCAATATGAGAAATGGTGCATTCTTGATGACAGAATCCCTAGACCAGTTCCATGCCTTACTCTCCTGTGACTGTCTGGTTGATATTACTGTTTCAGTCACTCCCCATAAATGCCTTAATATGGTCCAGGGGATTATCTTCCATCGCGAACTCTTCTTGCCTGAAAAGGTCAAGGTAATGGTTTACCACTGCGACGTTAAACCATACATCCCTCTTCCTATGCGATGCTTTAAGTGCTGTAAATTCAGGCACATGCCTTCCAGCTGCACTTCAAGGGCCACATGTCGAGACTGTGGACGTCCACTCTATACAAACACTCCATCTGCGCCTCGTCCCACTTGTATCACCTGTGGGGAGAACCACTCCACCTGCTCACCAGACTGCACAGTAATCCAAAAGGAGCAGATAATCATGAAGTACAAGACCCTGGACCGGCTGACTTTCCAAGAGGTTAAACGTAAATTTTATCGATTGCACGCGATTCGATTGACATCCACATTTGCTGCAGCTACTTCAACATCGCTGCCACTAGTGAAGTAGTTCCACACTCTGTGCCCCGAACAGTGGCCCTCTGGGCCGCCAGAATACATCTGTCCCCTTGGTGGTAGGGGGCAAATCTTTATCCATTGATCCCAAAGCAACTACTTTGGGAGCAGTACCCCTAAACGCAGAGTACATCGATCCCCTCCCCACAGCCAGAGAAGCAACAGTCCCCTCCAGCTCCCCTCGTGTGGAAGAGGTCTCTTGGGTCCCTACCTTCCCAGGTTTCTAATAGTGGGAACGATGACACCCCAGTGGCTGAAGAGCTCAAAAGAATCTGGTTGTAGGGCTTCATGATCCTCCTCAGATTGGAGATGGTTATTTCGTGTGTTGTTCTTATCCTGACAGCCACAGATTCAAGAGGTGTTTGAACGGGCACAGGGTCACTACGTACCAAATTCAGGACATAGGCGCAATCGCTGACCTGACAGTCTATTATATTCGTCATGGTTCTCGTAATAACCCCTATAGCCATGAATGGCAGTGATCCACATTGAAGGAAACCAGGTTTCCTGGAGGGCAATGCTCAATGTAAGTTTAAAGCTTAACAGTTGTTGTAGTTCAGCCAGGTGGTGGATAAAACCGCCGCAGTTGCACTGGAAAATATTGTCGTCGAAGGTCTGGCAGGGCATGAAACGGTGAAAGAGGCAGTTTACGCCTCAGGCTCTCTTGCTGCCACTGACTCAGTACCTAAGCTTTTATATCAGTTGTGTCTGTGGGTCCAGCGAGATCTAGGTCGTCAGTTGACACCACAATCTCCACCTCATTCTTAGACGCATAGCTTATAGGTAGCGATGGTGTGGGTGCCACCGCAATTCCCTTGTCCTAGGGGGACTTCCTTTTAGATTACAGTAGCTACTCCTTTGGTTCTCAGGGTGGAGGGCTTCACTGAGTCTGTCTATGGGACTGAGGAGTATCTTGAAGCCCTACGACCAGCCACTGTTGGGCGCTTCAGCCACTGTCGGGTGTCATCTTTCCCACAAGGAGAAACCTGGGAAGGGAGGGACCCAAGAGACCCCTTCCTTACGAAAGGTGCCAAAGAAAACTGACGCTTCTCATGCTGAGAAGTGGGGACTGATCTCTCCAATGGTTGAGAGGCTATTACTCCCTAAGTAAGTGGTGCAGGACCAACAGGGATAGGAGTGCCCCCACCATCAAGAGGGCAGGTGTAGCCTTGCGGCCCTGAGGGGCAACTGTCAAAGGCGGAACGGATGTGCCTGAAATAGTAGTTGTAGCGGCGGTGTAATATGATGTCAATTGCACAGAATGGAGCTTTACAAATTTCCTCTTAGCCCCAGTGTAGGTCAGTCGGCCCAGGGTCTTGTACTCCACCATTTTCCATTCTTTTAGTAGAATCCTGCAGTCTGGTGAGCAAGGGGATTGTTTGTCGCAGCAGTTGACACAGATGGGAGATGGACAGATGTGATGGTTCAAAATGGTTCAAATGGCTCTGAGCACTATGGGACTCAACATCTTAGGTCATAAGTCCCCTGGAACTTAGAACTACTTAAACCTAACTAACCTAAGGACATCACACACAACCATGCCCGAGGCAGGATTCGAACCTGCGACCGTAGCAGTCCCGCGGTTCCGGACTGCAGCGCCAGAACCGCTAGACCAGATGTGACGGACGTCCACAATCGCGACATGCGATGCTGGAAGTAAAACGGGAAGACATATGCCAAAACTTCCATCACTTAAAGCACTGCATGGGGGGAGGGATATATGGCTTGACATCACACCAGTACGCCATCACCTTGACCTTCTCGTGTAACCGCGGGACTGCTACGGTCGCAGGTTCGAATCCTGCCTCGGGCATGGGTGTGTGTGATGTCCTTAGGTTAGTTAGGTTTAAGTAGTTCTAAGTTCTAGGGGACTTATGACCTAAGATGTTGAGTCCCATAGTGCTCAGAGCCATTTTTTTAACCTTCTCGTGTAATGTATCACCCTCGAAGCCAAGATGAAGGCACCAGTGGCCACTTCATTATCCTTTGGAGCCCTATGTACGCGCCAGACAACCTCGTGTCTCTAAGATGGCGCGCAGCCCATTATCAAACTGCAAGAGAAGATCGCTGTAAAATATAATACCCTGGACCACATTGCAGCTCTTATGGGGAGTGACGGAAACAGAAACATCCCCAAGATTGTCACAGGCTAGTAGTGCCCATGACTGGGCAGATGATGCTGTTTTTATCAAGACTGACCCAGATCGCATTTAAGACAATCCCTCCACCTGCCCAAACTTGTCCTCTAAATGCTCCACAAAAAATTGAGGTTTCATCGACATGAAGGTTCCCAATCAGCTCTTATAGATATGAGGTACCATCCTTAGCCTGGCGTTCCTCCCGTGATGTGGCCAGGGAGGGGATCGATTCGGGGTCATACTTCCATGCATTAAATTGAACCCTTGAACGCTTAGAGACCGCCAGTGTTTGACCAGCAACAAGTGATGATGTATTACACTTCACGGTGTGTCATCCGCCCTGATGCCATCCTCTCCGACCAGATGCCATCCTCTCCCATACAGCCTCAGCAAAGGCCACCTGGCAGGACAGCATTTGCAGGGAGTCCCGATACCCCAGGGTGACGGGCATCTACACCATGGCATACATTGGGCACGCATCAGCAGAGCGATCCCTGTGTAATCAAGGGGCTACAACCAATAGGGTACGTGGCGGCCCCACCACAACGGACCGACTATCATACTGGGTATTAGGTGCAAAGAAGTCCACGGTTATCACTGGCCCAGAAAACGACGCTGCATAGTGGATGGAGGAAAACGCACCCGGGTATGTGTCCGCGCCCAAGAGATGAAGGATGAGCAGATCTGCAAAGCCACGACGATAAAGTGGGCTAAAGATGTCAGTACACTTTGGACACGATGCACCATGTAAGGCGCCCTTCCCGAATTGGCTCGCTCTTCGGGAACATTTTAAAAATGGAGGTCAAACCCTACAGGGAACCATCAAATAAAGGCTGAAATAAGTGAAACTCCTTTTAGTCGCCTCTTACGACAGGCAGGAATACCTCGGGCCTATTCTAACCCCCAAGCTGCAGGGGGCAGTGCTTGGGATCCGTACCTGATCAGATAGGAGGAGGACATCGAAGTAATTAGAAGTGGGCAGCTACATTTGTTACCAGTGGGGTTGAACATCACGTAAGTGTTATGAAGACGCTTCTGGAACTCGAGTGGGAATCCGTGCAGGGAAGGCGACGTTCTTTTCAGGGAACACTATTGAGAAAATTTAGAGAACCGGTATTTGAAGCTGACTGCCGAACGATTCTTCTGCCGCTAACATACATTGCGATTAAGGACCACGAAGGTAAGATACAAGAAATTAGGGTTCCTATGGAGGCATACAGACATTCGTTTTTCCCTCTCTCTATTTGCGAGTGGAACACGAAAGGAAACAACTAGTGGTACACATACCCTCCGCCACGCACCGTACGGTGGCTTTCAGATTATCTATGTAGATGCAGATGTAGATGTTGACAGTTCTTTTCGTAGTAGATTGCTGTTGAGCAGAAAGAGTTGTTATCAAGCTGTCAATGGGACACCTGCTGCACTTCATTTGTTAATGGCTTACCCGGGCTTTTCTTTGGCTAAATAAAAGTAAACAAATTATAACAGCTACAACAATGAAAGCTACTGACAATTTGTTAGTAATGATTACGGTGTATTTAGCAAGAGAAAGCAGATTTTTCTGCTCTTCATTTTCATTTAAACCAGTGAAAATGCTACACTGTAACATAAATATCCTTTAATAGTAATTTAAAGTATAATAAAACAATAAATCACTGCTATTTGTGATGCTCACCAGACTATGATTTTTTTATTGTTCTTAATCTTCGTACACAAAATGGAGACTTCATTGAGCGTAACAAATATTGACATCCTGTCAGGATAATAGTTCAAAATACAGTGGTGTTAATTTTCGTCTAGAAGTCAACGACCAAAAACATATGCGATGGCAGACATTTAAAATACCCTCGTTGTGTCTCTGATGCAGCTGGCATGCACTGTTAGGGCACAGACATAATTTACTTTCTCATATGTTAAATATTGTTCGACTGTTACGTCAAAGAAGAGTTCGATTCCCAACAAACTTCACTTATCCAGCTACTTGTGGGAAGTCTCTGAATCTCACTAGTGTAATTAAAACACTCCTAGCAGTTGCAGACCATATAAACATATTGCCAGCACTGAAAATCACTGTCACCAGGATATACTTACGTAAATTTAACGAAGGCTTTTGACTGTGTTGACCACAAAAAATTACTGCAGAAGTTGGACCATTATGAATGGGAGTAGCTTACAATTGGTTCGCCTCTTACTTTAAGAGCAGAAAGCAGAAGGTAATTCTCCGCAATATTGAGAGTGGAAGTGATTTTCAGTCCCAATGGGGCACAGTTAAGTGGGGCGTTCCCCAAGTGTCAGTGCTAGGGCCACTGCTGTTTCTTATTTATAGAAATGATATGCCTTCTAGTATTACAGGTGATTCAAAAATATTTCTGTTTGCTGATGACACCAGCTTGGTAGTGAAGAATCTTGTGTGTAATATTGAAACAGTACCAAATAATGTAGTTCATGAAATAAGTTCGTGGCTTGTGGAAAATAATTTGATGCTAAATCACACTAAGACTCAGTTTTTGCTGTTTCTAACTCACAATTCAACAAGAACCGATATTTTGATCAGACAGAATGGGCATATTATAAGCGAGACGGAACAGTTCAAGTTCCTAGGCGTTCGGATAGATAGTAAGCTGTTGTGGAAAGCCCATGTTCAGGATCTTATTCAGAAACTAAATGCTGCTTTATTTACCATTAGAACAGTTTCTGAAATAAGTGACAGTTCAACACGAAAAGTTGTCTACTTCGCATATTTTCATAAACTTATGTCATATGGTATTATTTTTTGGGGTAATTCTTCTGATTCAAAAAGAGTATTTTTGGCTCAAAAACGGGCTGTTCGAGCTATGTGTGGTGTAAGTTCGAGAACCTCTTGTCGACCCCTATTCAATAGTCTGGGAATTCTGACATTGCCCTCACAGTATATATTTTCTTTAATGTCGTTTGTTGTTAGCAATATTAGCTTATTCCCAAGAGTTAGCAGCTTTCACTCAGTTAATACTAGGCAGAAATCAAATTTGCATGTGGAATGCACTTCCTTGACTCTTGTGCAGAAAGGAGTGCAGTATTCTGCTGCATCCATTTTCAGTAAGCTACCGCAAGAACTCAAAAATCTTAGCAGTAACCCAAACACTTTTAAGTCTAAACTGAAGAGTTTCCTCATGGCTCACTCCTTCTATTCTGTCGAGGATCTCCTGGAAGAGCTGAAAAATTAAGCTAATTCCAGTGTTACATGGTTGATTTTCTTTATTTAAACTTACGAATTGTCGCCTGAATATGTTACTTATATTTCATTTTATCTGTTTCTACTATCGTGTTATAATTTCATGTATTGACTCGTTCCATGACCATGGAGACTTCTCCTTAATTTGGCCCACGAAACAATAAATAAATAAATAATAAACAACAGGATATTTCTCGTAACTATGTAAATCCTCTTCCTCTGTTCAACAGATCAATGGCGGCCTTGTCTTCTCTGCTCTAGATGATTGTTCTGTTACTAAGCACTAGACAAGGTGATAATGAGGAAGATCAAAAGCACGTAAGAAACTGGATGCTGCAGATGAATAGTAAAATCAAAAGGAAAGAACGGTCCTGCGGACTGCAAGGCTGTTATCCCGGAATGCAAGCAGTGTAGCCGCTACACTGAATGCGATATCGTGAATATTCATGGAATCGTCCTCAGCTGCTACGCTGTAATTCTGCCCTACTAGTTAACTAGGTTAGGGCATGACCTCGTGCATGGTCTGCGTGCAAACACCTATCTAACATCGTGTTGTACATCAACATCTGACAGCTGGCAACCACCCAAACCAGCACAGGTTATCTCTGTTCATTCTCAGCAACGTCGTTGATTATGCGCTAATGGCTACCAAATAGTCTTTGCTACTGTGAACCCTGACTCCATTATTCTCCTCAATAGATCTAAAGGTTGGCGTCAAACCTCCACGATTAAGTTCTGAACATACATTTTGTGCATGTAGTGCTCCGTAGCTCAAGAGTATTTGTAAAAAGTCATCCTTCACAATCACCAAGACGTACAAAAAAAAGTAACTATTTGGTACCACTTTCGATCATCTGATCAACTTCAAATGCCTCAAAATTATTTACAATAGCCTACATCGCAATGTTCTTAGTGTAGCGTCAGATAATATCAGTCCTGTTTCACTGCTGTAAATATTAAAGTTCGTTAGGTAAAATGTATTGCCACAGGTAATCAGCCTTCGCATACCTGGAAACGGATCCAAGAGGGTGGAGGGCAATAAGGGTCATGACCAAACCCTCCAAATTTTTTTAGTAGAAGCATTTATATTTCTGCATATATCAAAAATGTCCAAATTTCTCACGTACATTCTGGAGAGCAAAGTAACATGAAAACTAAGACTCTCGAAAGTAGCAACGATTTCTGGAACTCTGATCATAGTTAAACGGTCAAGAAGGTAATATCTAAGATAATATTATTTGTTAGTTGTTACTTTCTTTTTGACTGTCTTTTCACTGTCCGCTTAAATAACACGGGAACGAAATAACATGGAAAATCCAATCTAGATGGCACTGAAATGCCACTGAATCTTGCTGACGTGACCAGTCTCTGTCAGAGTCAATTGCAAATAAGAAGATTAAAATATGATGTGCTGTTATTAACTGTTTGCCTGAGAGCCCTGTAGTATTGATTTCACAAGATCGGATCCATCTGACATGTGCTGGAATGACGTCCGGCGGTCACTGTCAGAAAATACCTTTGCTTGTTGCAGTTTCACGCAAATAATTCTGTGCTAGAATGTACTTTAGTTGAACCTGTACGTCACTACCGTCACTCATGCCTTTGTCTATGACATACAGATAACCAGTGAGTAATATGTACATTTTAATGAAAATTCAAATGAGAGAAATTTTTTTTTTACAAGGAATACAACATTATCCTCTGCAGAGGAAGCTAAAATAAGTATTTACAATGTAGCATGTATGCCTTCACGATTAACATAGGTAGCATGACAAAGACATTTAACTGCGAGAGAATTTAAGTCAGAATAAAATTTTTAAAAATTAAATGTTACTGGGGTTCTTTAGGATAACTGGCTTTGATCTTGATTGGAGCTCTATTTCATATGGCTTAGGTTAATGTTCACACAGACAGTTCACTACGAGAAAAATGTTGACTGGGATGTAAAACGAAGTGCGGTGTCAAGGATGAATAGCTACAATTCTTGCTTGGCTAGCCTAGGATGCTGCTTTAACGCCAATACATTCCTTTTTAAGGTGAAGCGGTATTATGATCACCTGTCACTTCCTTTAAACTTGATTTGTACACCATTATATTACTACCTGGGTACTCTTTTCACATGCAGGGGCCTCAAGATGGCAACATGAACTGCCGAAACTGGTTGCTTTCAGAATAAAATAAAATATCTTAAAGTGTACGGCTGTTGGTAAAGTTTATTAGCATTGAAAAGGTTGGTTGGTTGGTTTGTGGGGGTTAAAGGGACCAGACTGCTACGGTCATCGGTTCCTTTTTCCAAAAAACTAAAACCACCCAAAGAGAATAAAAAACGAACAACAGGAAAGACGGCAGACGACACAGGACAAGAAATACTCCGACAGAGATCAGACAAAACAAATTAAAATCACACAGAGTGTGACGGTGGTTGGCGGACCGCAGAGAAAAAAAAAGGAAAAGCCAACCACCGAGAACACATTAAAAACTCAGTTTAAAATCGGAGGCCAAAAGCTAGAAACAACACTAAAAAACATAAACACTCAGATTAAATGATAAAAAACCCTGCCCGAATAAAACGCAAAACTAAGTCCACCATGGCAGAGTCATCTATTAAAAGGGCAGGGAGCGTGTCAGGCAGCGCAAATGTCTGCCTGAGCACAGCTAAAAGTGGACAGTCCTACAAAATGTGGAGCACTGTCAATGCCGAGCCGCAGCGACAGAGAGGGGGATCCTCACGGCGCAATAGGTGGCCGTGCGTCAGCCGAGTGTGCCCAATGCACAGTCGGCAGAGGACGACAGACTCCTGGCGAGAGACTCGCAAGGAGGAGCGCCACACAGTCGTCGTCTCCTTGACGGCACAGAGTTTGTTAGGGGTGGACAGAGCGCGCCATTCATCGTCCCATAGTGCGAAAACTTTGCGGCGTAAGACTGCTCGCAAATCAGTCTCCCGAAGACCAACGTCCAGATATGGGTTACTGGTGGCCTCCTTCGCCAGTCGATCAACATTTTCATTGCCTGGGGTCCACATAAACACCAAAGATCGGCCGCAACGGGCAAGAGTATGGAGGGACTCCTGGATAGCCATCACCAGACGAGAACGAGGGAAACACTGGTCAATAGCTCATAAACCGCTCAGGGAGTCGCTACAGATAACGAAGGACTCACCTGAGCAGGAGCGGATATACTCTAGGGCACGAAAGATGGCGACCAGCTCAGCAGTAAAAACGCTGCAGCCAGCCGGCAAGGATTGTTGTTCGTAATGGTCACCTAGAGTTAGAGCATAACCGACCCGACCAGCAACCATCGAACCATGTATACAGCGCCAGAGCCCTGATACGTGGCCAGGATGGAATAAAAGCGGCGGCGGAAGGCCTCCGGAGGGACTGAGTCCTTCGGGCCCTGTGTCAATTCGAGCCGAAGGCAAGGACGAGGCACACACCACGGGAATGTACGCAGAGGGGCCCAGAAAGGAGGTGGAACAGGGAAAACTCCAAGCCCGGAGAGAAGATCTCGGACGCGGACGGCGATCGGACAACCCGACCGGGGCCGACGTTCTGGGAGATGGACTACTGACTGCGGGAACAGGAGACGATAATTTGGATGCCCGGGCAAGCTAAAAACATGAGCAGCATAAGCGGCCAGTAATTGTTGGCGTCTTAACCGCAGTGGAGGGACACAGAGCCGTAACAGGGTAGATCGGTCGGCGCCCCAGCGGGTGTGGCTCAAGCATCGCAGAGCATTTAGATGCCGCCAACACATCTGTTTAAGATACCGAATATGAGTCAGACAAGTCAACCAGGCATCAAATACCACCCCCAAAAACCTATGTGACTCCACCACAGCTTATTAGCATCGAAAAATTTTCATATTTTGTAAATTATGGCGCAATGGAAGTTGTGAGGGTTTGTTTGTGTTCTGGTTCTTAAATTAACTGCAATACACATATAGGTTACTTCTGAAGTTTTTAAATCATCTCAACGTTGTGTGTTGCTATTGTATTTCTGTAACTCACTGTATGATGCGTGTTGGCTGCATCTCAAATTTTCGTATGTATGCTTTCATAGTTTATATTTTTCTGAATTAAAATCCCTTGCACATTATGCCTCAGTAACTCACTGATGGTACCAAACTATTACTGTTACATCAAAATGTTTTATATATATAATAGTAATTAAACAGTATAGTATTATTTTAAAGCATTATATGTATAATGGATCC
Organism: Schistocerca nitens; assembly: GCF_023898315.1. Lineage (NCBI taxonomy): Eukaryota > Metazoa > Arthropoda > Insecta > Orthoptera > Acrididae > Schistocerca > Schistocerca nitens. The sequence continues at coordinate 258,095,250 of NC_064618.1, forward strand.
AGACCTGTGTATACTGTCACAAATGTTCCATCTTTTCGTTTCGAGTATAATCTATCACATTCAGTATCTACACTACTCTTCAAATGAAGAGGTGGAACTCAATTATGACAGCATGCTCAGAGATGGTAAAACAATTCCTTTATGGTTAATTTCTGACACATGTATGCTAAATCACACAACAATACAGGGTGGTCCATTGATCGTGACCGGGTCAAATTTCTCACGAAATAAGCGTCAAACGAAAAAACTACAAAGAACGAAACTTGTCTAGCTTGAAGGGGGAAACCAGATGGCGCTATGGTTGGCCCCTAGATGGCGCTTCCATAGGTCAAACGGATATCAACTGTGTTTTCTAAACAGGAACTCCCAATTTTATTGCATATTCGTGTAGTACGTAAAGAAATATTAATGTTTTAGTTGGACCACTTTTTTCGCTTTGTGATAGATGGCGCTGTAATAGTCACAAACATATGGCTCACAATTTTAGACGAACAGTTGGTAACAGGTAGGTTTTTTAAATTAAAATACAGAACGTAGGTGCGTTTGAACATTTTATTTCGGTTGTTCCAATGTGATACATGTACCTTTGTGAACATATCATTTCTGGGAACGCTTTATTACCTGTAAATACCACATTAATGCAATAAATGCTCAAAATGATGTCATTCAACCTCAATGCATTTGACAATACGTGTAACGACATTCCTCTCAACAGCGAGTAGTGCGCCTTCCGTAATGTTCGCACATGCATTGACAATGCGCTAACGCATGTTGTCAGGCGTTGTCGGTGGATCACAACAGCAAATATCCTTCAACTTTCCCCACAGAGAGAAATCCGGGGACGTCAGATCCGGTGAACGTGCGGGCCATGGTATGGTGGTTCAACGACCAATCCAGCTGTCATGAAATATGCTATTCAATACCGCTTCAACTGCACGCGAGCTATGTACCGGACATCCATCATGTAGGAAGTACATCGCCATTCTGTCATGCAGTGAAACATCTTGTAGTAACATCGGTAGAACATTACGTAGGAAATCAGCATATATTGCACCATTTAGATTGCCATCGATAAGATGGGGGCCAATTATCCTTCCTCCCATTATGCCGCACCATACATTAAACCGCCAAGGTCGATGATGTTCCAATTGTCGCAGCCAGCGGTTTTTCCATTGCCTAATAGTGCATATTATGCCGGTTTACGTTACCGCTGTTGGTGAATGACGCTTTGTCGCTAAACAGAACCCGTGCAAAAAATCTGTCATCGTCCCGTAATTTCTCTTGTGCCTAGTGGCAGAACTGTACACGACGTTCAAAGTCGTCGCCATGCAGTTCCTGGTGCATAGAAGTATGGAACGTGTGCAATCGATGTTGATGTAGCATTCTCAACACCGACGTTTTTGAGATTCGCGATTCTCGCGCAATTTCTCTGCTGCTAACGTGCGGATTAGCCGCGACCACAGCTATAACACCTACTTGGGCATCATCATTTGTTGCAGGTGATTGCCGTTTCACACGTGGCTGAACACTTCCTGTTTCCTTAAATTACGTTACTATCCGGCGAACGGTCCGGACACTTGGATGATGTCGTCCAGGATACCGAGCAGCATACATAGCACACGCCTGTTGGGCATTTTGATCACACTAGCCATACATCAACGCGATATCGACCTTTTCCGCAATTGGTAAACGGTCCATTTTAACACAGGTAATGTATCTCGAAGCAAATACCGCCCGCACTGGCGGAATGTTGCGTGATACCACGTACTTATACGTTTGCGACTATTACAGCGCCATCTATCACAAAGCGAAAAAAGTGGTCCAACTAAAACATTCATATTTCTTTACGTACTACACGAATATGTAATAAAAAATGGGGGTTCCTATTTAAAAAAAAAAACGCAGTTGATATCCGTTTGACCTATGGCAGCGCCATCTAGGGGGCCAACCATAGCGCCATCTGGTTTCCCCCTTCAAGCTAGAAAAGTTTCGTTCTTTGTAGGTTTTTCGTTTGATGCTTATTTCGTGAGATATTTGGCGCGGTCACTATCAGTGGACCACCCTGTATATCTGAAGTCATCACAAACTTTTCCATGTGGTCCGAAGAGGGTAATCTGAACTTACAGGTACCATTTTATATGCCAATATAGTGTCATATTTTTTTTCTTAAACAGACACATGTAAGAGCGTTATCATTATCGTATCGTTGCTTGAAACCTCGCGCGAGCGCTCTCTCTCTCTCTGTCTCTGTCTGTCTCAGTATATATGCAATTATTTATTTACAGCTCGTACAAAATAGATACGTGTTTCAAAGTTTCAGTGACCTTCAAAGTAGAAAGTAGTAACCAACATTGTGTATTACCCGTTGCCAGCGATGTGGAAGTCGTAGGACACTCTTAGCAGTGCCAGTTGTGTTGACAGTTGGAGCGGCGCGGTCTATTGCCCGAAGAATTTGTAGCAGTTCTGAAGCGAAAGCTGTGAAATGTTTCCTTCGGTTTAGAAATCGAGTTCAACTCAAGAATGCTCAAGTCATGGGAGTCCAGTAGGTGGTACAGCACTTAGCAGCCCCATCAGTCAGACAAATCAGTAACAACTTGCACTGTACTTGCTTGAGCATTGTCCTGCAAAATTATGGTCAGGTCCTGCAGAAAGTGTCATCACTTCCGTCTCTATGCTGTTCATTTTTGGAACACAACCTACGACCAGCTTACAGACAGTAGCGATGACACTTTCTGCAGGAAGTGACCATCATTTTGCAGGATAATGCTCAAGCAAGTACAGTCCAAGCTGTTACTGATTTGTTTGACTGATGGGGCTGCTAAGTGCTATACCACCTACTGCACTCCCCTCACTTAAGTCCTCGTAAGTTCAAATCGATTTCTAAGCTGAAGGAAATACTTCATGGCATTCGCTTCAGAACTGCTACAAATTCGTCGAGCAATAGACCGCGCCGCTCCAACTGTCAACACAAGTGGCACTGCTAAGCGTATCCTACGACTTCCACATCGCTGGCAATGGGTTATACACAATGCTGGTTAATACTTTGAAGGTCAGTAAAACTTTGAAACAGGTATCTACTTTGTACGAGCTGTAAATAAATAGTTGCTACTATAGAAGTTCTGACCCTCCTATCAAGGAAACTGGTATAGGCGTGCATATTCAAATACAGAGATATGTGAACATGCAGAATACGGCGCTGCGGTCGGCAACGCCTATATAAGACAACAAGTGTCTGATCCAGTTGTTAGATCGGTTACTGCTGTTACGATGGCAGTTTATCAAGATTTAAGTGACTTTGAAGTTGGTGTTATAGTCGCCGCACGAGCGATGGGACACAGCATCTCCAAGGTGGGGATGAAGTGGGGATTTCCCCGTACGCCCATTTTACGAGTGTACCGTGAATATCAGGAATCCGGTAAAACATCTCCGACATTGCTGTGGCCGGAAAAAGATCCTGCAAGAACGGGGCCAACGACGACTGAAGAGAATCTTTCAACGTGACGGAAGTGTAACCCTTCCGAAATTTTCTTCAAATTTCAGTGCTACCCCATCAACAAGTGTCAGCGTGCGAACCATTTAAAGAAACATCATCGATATGGGCTTTCGTAGCCGAAGGCCCACTCGTTTACCGTTGACGACTGCACGACACAAAGCTTTACGCCTCGCCTCCGTCCGTCTCCACCGACGTTGGACCGTTGATCACTGGAAACATGATGTCTGGTCGTACGAGTCTAGTTTCAAATTGTATAGAGAGGATGGACGCGTACGGGTATGGAAACAGCCTCATGAATCCATGGGCCCTGCATGTCAGCAGGGGACTGTTCAAGCTGATGGAGGCTCTGAAATGGTGTGGGGCCCGTGCAGTTGGAGCGATAAGGAACCCTTGATACGTCTAGATATGACTCTGACAGGTGAAACGTAAGTGCGCATCCTATCTGATCACATACATCCATTCATGTGTTTTGTGCATTCCGCCAGACTTGGGCAATTCCAGCAGGACAATGCGACACCCCATACGCCCAGAATTGCAACAGAGTGCTTCCAGAAACACTCTTCTCAGTTTAAACACTTCCGCTGGCAATACAACTCCTCAGACATGAATATTATTGAGCATATGTGGGATGCCTTGCAACGTGCTGTTCATAGGAGATCCTCGCACTCTTACGGATTTATGGACAGCCCTGCGGGATTCATGGTGTAAGTTCCCTCCGGTACAACTTCAGATATTAGTCGAGTCCATGCCACGTCGTGCTGCGGCACTTTTGTGTACTCGCGGGGGCCCTACTCGACATTAGGTAGGGGTACCAGTTTCTTTGGCTCTTCAGTGTATACACTTTTGCTGATCATCTGCGAATTTCCGGACACAGGCCGAAATGCGTTGAAGAAATTTCCATATAAAGAAAAGAAAAGTCGCAGGCTCGATGTACTAGAAGAACTGGAGATTTTAAAGCATATTTCTAAGAACGATGGCCTCATCCTCAATGAACAATTACACTACGTAACAAAAAATTTTTTCAATGGTTTCAATCCACTGCTCGCGGAATTTTGATTCCTCAGTTTCTTGCTATATTTTTTTCCCTGCTTCTGGTTATTTTCTTCGATCTCACTCGTAGATATGTGCTTCTAAAGTTACCTTCATGGAAATATTTTCTATGTTGTATAGCTGTATATAAATTGTTTTCTGCATCATTCTGTCCTTTACGTAATAGAAATTTCAGTAAAGTCTACCAGATAGCTATGTTATATTTAATCTGATTAACTACTGTGTATTTTCAAAAATACTTTAAACTCTCCTTCTTTATTTTGGTTTTTAAAATTAACTGTCGTTTTTTACATTTATTTCTGTTATGACGTTTCAAATGGCACTTGCCACTGCCTGCGCCTGATAGGCGGCGCAACTTGTATTGTTTTCGTGGCATCAATGTAAGCCACTGGGCTGATGAATCTGATATTGTTCCCAACTAGGCACACGTGACAAAGGCTAGAATGTTTTATTTCACTGCTGACTTGAGCATAGCTGTTCTACATTCTGACCACTCGTTTTTAGTAATGTAATTTTACGTAAAATAACCTTTCTACGTCATGAAAATCGTTATCTTGGTTAATGTGTTTTTGTCATACCTAATTTTATGTTTTATGTTATAGGGTTTATCAAAATTTCATTCTGATGAAGAAACCGCTAGTACGTGTCGAAACCTAGGTCGACGTACCTACCAATTATGTGCATCCGGTTGGTTGTATAATCCGATTTTGAAACTAGTATACGGTTGCTGAGTAATAGCCATGTTTAAAACTGCATATATCAGACAGTGTCCTGACTGAGATAGTCATCATCGCCCAGCCCAAACTGCGAAGGATACAAACTTGAAATTCGGAGAAGGTGTGGATCTAATGGGGTGAAACACGTGACGACTTAAAAAAAAATGTCACTGTTAAGCTAATTTTGAAGGTAGACGTTTGAAAATTGTTATTTGGTTTTTCGGTCAGAAATAAAGAAATAAGGGTTTCAGCATTTTTGGAAATTTAACTTCATGGGGTAAAATAGTCGGTGAAAGCTTTTTTTAAAAAAAATGTATCATGATTTAAAGAACTTCTAAAATATTTTTAAGGCTTGATTTCTCAGTTACAAATAAAAAATGCGTGTTTCAGTGTTATGGGGAACTGAACCCTAAGACAGTGAAATAGGGATGAGAATTTTTATAAAAACAATTTTTATTATAAAAGCATTTTTAAATCTGAATTTCGGAAATTTAAATTTTGCATCCCAGTGAGAAATAAAGAAATACATAGTTCACTGTTTATCTAAATTCATTCCCTGGAGGGCGAAATAGTTGAAAATTTTTCAAATGGTTCAAATGGCTCTAAGCACTATTTGACTTAACATCTGAGGTCATCAGTCTCCTAGACTTAGAACTGCTTAAACCTAACTAAACTAAGGACATCACACACATCCATGCACGAGGCAGGATTCGAACCTGCGACCGTAGCAGCAGCGCGGTTCCGGATTGAAGCGCCTAGAACCGCTCGGTCACAACAGCCGGCCGAAAATTTTTAAGAAAATATATTGTTAGATTAAAAAATTTTAAAGCTAAGTTTTTCAAAATTGGTGTTGACTTCTCGGTTAGATATAAGGAAGTATTTGTTAGAGGATGGAAGTTGCTATGGAACTATCTCCACAAGAACGCAAAAAGTATGATTGACCAAAACTTTGGACTACAGCTACCAGAAATGCTTCTTGGTTAGAAGTACATTCGGAAAAGACCATGCACATGTGGCTTTAATTAGCGTGAAAAGCTTAGAAGCTGTTACAATTTGAGAAAAACATAAAAATTTAAATAAGACAAAGAAATCTCTTTAGACCATACAGTCTACGCGAGCGAATCAGCAGGCACTAAGCTAGTATTTCATATACATGGTGAGTCAGGAGAAAAGGTACTTGCTTTGACAGGTGATGCTACTGGTGATTTTGAACAAAAAACTTCTAATAAACATATTCCCTTTTCTTAACCATCTCCCGTTAAACCAACGAAAACAGCTAAGGACGGGAAAGGTGCAGGTGACGGTAAATTAAGATACTGTTCTGTTATGGTTTGTTTAATGGTGTACGTTTCCTCACAGATGTTCCATGGCCGGCCAATGTGGCCGTGCGGTTCTAGGCGCTTCAGTCTGGAACCGCGTGACCGCTACGGTCGCAGGTTCGAATCCTGCCTAGGGCATGGATGTGCGTGATGTCCTTAGGTTAGTTAGGTTTAAGTAGTTCTAAGTTCTAGGGGACTGATGACCACAAATGTTAAGTCCCATAGTGCTCAGAGCCATTTGAACCATTTGAGAAGAAGTTCAAACAGTCCACCGTCAATGTTGCTGCTCTTGTAGACAGGTGTTGTGTCGCCGATCGGAGCTCAGTTTTGCATTCCTTTGCCTGGGAACAAGCATGTAAAATAAGAGCGAGAAGTTCTTCTCTTGTGTCCGCTCTGTGCTTGTAGACGTCACTCTTCAGCCACCTCTACAAACAGTAATCCAAGGGGGTAAGATCGAGTGACCTCGGTGGCCAAGCAATGACTCGACGATGACCTAACCAACGACCAGGATACGTTTTGTTGACGTATTGTGTCACTCGCCGTACGGAATGTGTAGGAGCTCCGTCATGCTGAAAGTACATACGAGCTGGTGTTGCCAAAGGGATATCCTCCACGTATTAAGTAACACATTTTGAAGAAACTCAAGATACCGTGTCCCAGTAAGACGGTTATCTAAAACAGCTATACCGATGAGTTGGTCATCAATAATAACGCACCATACGTTGAGTGAGAAACGTCGTTGAAAATTCGTTTCCACAGTAGGGTGCACATTTTCATTTCTCCATACATGAGACTTGCGCGTGTTGTTGATTCCGTTGCGGGTAAATGTTGAGTCAGCATCTCCTTCATGCAGATGTACACTCTGCCGATGAAATGGATACAGACTGTGCTTGTGTACTGCGCGTATCACTCGCGTTTGTGGAATACCAAGTTGGGCAGCAATTCTTCTAGAGCTATTAGTAGGGTTGCATTCCACTACTTGAAGAATGTTTTCAACTTCATTAAGAGTTTGTTGTACGGGACGTTAAGAGATAACATTTACGCTGGGAGAGTACCACGCTCACGCAATCCGTGAAACACTCTCCTAAACACGACGCTATGTCATTCTGCGATTCGGAAATCCTTGTTGGTATTCTCGCACAGCAGCTGTAGAATTCCCATTGTGCAAAGCATAGACAAACACCATGTCAGCATACTCTGCATGTGTGAAGATCCGTGACATTTTCACTGCACAAAATTGTATTCGTTATTCACGTAACAACACTGTAGTACCGTGCACTACGACAAGCACTGTCATTCTGAGAAAACAACTGTACCATGCGCAAGGTAACTGCGTACTGACACAGTTAGTAAGGACGATGTTACACGTTTCCCGTTCCTAGTTGTTTTCACTGGTTTACCCGGAAACGGTTAAGAAAAGGGCATATGTTTATTAGGAGTTTTTTGTTCAGAATCACCACTAGTATCACCCCTCAAAGTCTGTACCTTTCCTCCTGACTCACCCTGTACATGGGACTTTGATCTGCCTAATGATTTAGACTAGCAACACGTGGTCGAATTCTCCAGGAGGTGACTCCCGGTGAAATATGCCACAGGCACGTTTCAGTTTTCAGTGCTTCTAGGAATATAACTTCATCGTAGGTATTTCAACACATTTTTCCTTACCCTGGTTTGTTTCTGTTCGTTCAATTTTGTCATTGTTCCCTACCCGCAATACTAGATAGTATTTTATCCGAATATCTTTGTCCATTACGTTTAACGGTGCACAAGCTTTATCCTGTTTCTTTTGTGTGAGTTTATGAGACATCTCTTGTCTGCCGTGTAGACGATTTTTTGTGTTTCATATAGTTCCACCCCAGGATTCTTGGTAGGCTTCTGTCACTATTTTCTTAGCATAGTTATGTTTTCCTTTACACTACGCTTTCGTTTCTTCTACTGTGCTGTAGATTTAGAATGTAAGCTCGTTGCTTCCTTTTAATTGCATTTGCTATATCTTCATTCCATATTTTGACACCTTTCCTTTCCCTAGACTTCCTACCTCGGACGCCGATTGAATCACACGTGCAATTGTGGTTGGCCATTCTGTATTTATATGATTTCCTTTATTTTACTTTTTTTTTTTTTTTTTTAAATAATGCATGAGTCGCTGTTCAAGTAGACTTCTTACACTGTCTTGTTGCAGAAGGTAGGCTTTGAAAGAATCGTCTTCACGTTTACTCCTATAATACTTTGTTTCTTACACCTAGTAATCTAGTTTCTCTTGTAAAACACCGGGAAATGATGTGACTCTGTGTTGCTTCATCTGTGTACTGTGTTTAAAGAAAACGAAAGTAGCATAATAATGAAAGGTAGAGCTTCATCTGTGTACTGTGTTTAAAGAAAACGAAAGTAGCATAATAATGAAAGGTAGGAAAAGCGTGTTTCGAGATGTTTTTCATCAGCCATACGACGATAAAACAAGAATAAAGTTATACAACAGCAGCAAAGGAAGCCTCGATTTAATACAGAGACTTCGCTTACTGAAGAGCCTGCCTGTGCATAATGGCTGTGTGAATTCAATTTGTTGGAATGAGACAGGGGAATACATCCTTTCAGTCTCAGATGATCAACATCTTGTTGTAACACATGGTTACAATTATAAGGTTCTTACTGATCTGAAAACTAGTCACCGTGCCAACATATTCAGTGCTAAGTTCCTACCAAGCAGTGGTGACACAAGTATCATCTCATGTTCTGGTGATGGCATAATACTCTACACTGATCTCACTAGGAAACAAGAGACATTTTACAACCAATTTAATTGCCATTCTGGTACAACATATGAAGTGGTCACTGTAATGATCCTCATTCATTTCTGAGTTGTGGAGAAGATGGCACTGTTCGGTGGTTCGATCTACGCTTGAAGGATTGATGCAATAAGCCTCAATGCAAGGAGGATGTTCTTGTATCATGCCAGCGTGCAGTTACAGCATTGTCTGTAAACCCAGTAGCACCATACCAGTTGGCAATTGGTTGCTCAGATAGCACAGTGCGAATGTTTAAACTTTGTACTAGTCCTCTGAGATGATTGATATTTTGAACTACTGGTCTTAACATTTCTTTGTAGCTTTGTTGCGGTATTCGTGTAAGTAGCCTATGCATAAGTGGGGTAACAAAGGTCATAAGGTAGCGATAAGCACATATGCAGAGGGCGGTGTATATCACCTACAAAAGCTATAAAAGGCATTACATTGGCGGAGCTGTCGTTTGTACTCAAGTGATTCATACGAGGAGGTTTCCACCTTGATTACGGCCGCACGACGGGAATTAACAGACTTTAAACGCGGGATAGTATTTCGAACTTGTGAGGTAACGGGCGAGTCGTCGCGCCCTGAAAATATTCTAAGTTCGGAGGAAGCAGTGGCCGCACGGGCCGCTTGAAGCGCGCGGGCCGCTCGGCAGGCCGACCACGTGGTGGCAGACGCTGGCCGAAGCAAGAGGGGTCCAGCCGCGTGGCTGGCAATTCCATGGTGACGCTATGTTGATGAAGGGGACACGCCCGGAGTGCCAAAGATGGCGGACTTTGTGAAGCCATAATGACAGACATTTCGCAGTTCATATAGAAATTAATAGTAGCCAGATGAACCATGATACCTCAAAACGAAACATGTACATTACTATTATTTGCATGACGATTCTGATGGTGTAATCAGATTTTCAATATCTTTATTAGTTTAAAGTTTAGTATCAGACGGTAAATTGTACAAGTAACACCCAGCAACGAATTTCCAAAACATAAACGCTTCATCCGATTTTGTCGATCGCCGTGTCTTTAGAAAGCTATTAGTGTAAACCTAAATTGGTATGAATTACAGGCATGTAACTTGAATAGTACATGAGTTATTGGAGGTCAAAGTGGCCGATTACTATCGATCGCGTCAGGCCATAAGTACTCCACAGTTACTTAAAAAAACGGTAGCAGCATGCTTATAAATATATTTCTTCGTCTATATCTTTGTTTATATCCGATATATACTATCAATGAAGAAATTGGTTAAATGTTTACTGTGTTTTAGAAAGCACAGAGATATTAGGCTACAGGCCCACCTTTTGTTCTATTCCTCTGATATGTGTTTACTTAATTTGTTTATGTATTTAATAATGTGTGTTAGAGAGTGTTTATGGTCAAGCCGTAGGAATATTTATTTAATTTCAAGTTATTTAAATGTAACTCCAGTATTTCGTATGGGTTTAAATGTTTGTGAGTGTATGTTGGGTTCGAGACATGAAGGGAGTGCTCTAGCCAGTCACAGCGCTCGTTACTAAGAGAGACGTATGGAGGATGGGGTGGAGCATCGTTTCTGGAGAGGACACGAGGTAGTCTGGCAGTGCGGGACAGGGCACTGACAGGACGGGAAGGCTGGAGGCGACGGCGCGGAGGACGCACGGTCGCGAGGGAGACTTGGAGTGTGGAGCGGTTTGCGCGTGGTCGCGAGAGATAGAAATACTTCGGAGTGCGGACTTGTGCTCTTGTGTGATTTCCATGGCTTCTGCAGTGAAGACGTAGTGTGCGTTTAGAAGTGAATATCTCGCGAACTATGTTGTTGTTCATAACTAATAACGCACAGTAGGAATCTATTGTATCCCTGTTCTTCAACTTATATTTTATTTAATTGCTGGACAATCGACACCAATAAGTCATTTGCAGATATATACCGCATTCTCAAAAGTACTTCTATTATCGTACTCATTATTTAAAGTCGTTAAGATAGTACCTGCAGATTTTATTCAATTGCAATCTTTCATTTATAAATTTATATGTTACATTCATAATTCGCAATTGCTGAGTGATAGAAACCTTCGACCATTCCATTCATGTGTGTATTCTTATCGTATACTGTAGACTCAGCAGTATTTTGCCTGTAATGTGGCAACTACGTATCCCAGCCCCTAGACAATGAAACCAGCCAAAACTTTAATATTGCAACTCTAAGTCCGAGGGTGCGTAGTTATTTGAAAGCCCGAAAGCCCGCAAACTAGACGCGTGGGATATTTATTTCGTAACTCGTTAGGGAATTCAATATTCCAAGGCACACAGTGTCGAGAATACCACATTTCAGGCATTATCTCTCTTCACGGACAGCGTAGTGGCCGACGGACTTCACTCAACGACCGTGAACAGCGACGTTTTCGTAGAGTTGTGAGTGCTAAAAGACAAGCAACGCTGTGTGAAAGACCCGCATAAATTAGTATGTGAAGTATGACGAGCGTGTCCGTTGAGACAGTGCGGCGAAATCAGGCGTTAATTGGATATGGCAGCAGACGACCGACGCAGGTGCCTTTGCTAACAGCACGAATAGTCTGTAGCACCTCTCTTGGTCTCGTTACAATATACACTCCTGGAAATTGAAATAAGAACACCGTCAATTCATTGTCCCAGGAAGGGGAAACTTTATTGACACATTCCTGGGGTCAGATACATCACATGATCACACTGACAGAACCACAGGCACATAGACACAGGCAACAGAGCATGCACAATGTCGGCACTAGTACAGTGTATATCCACCTTTCGCAGCAATGCAGGCTGCTATTCTCCCATGGAGACGATCGTAGAGATGCTGGATGTAGTCCTGTGGAACGGCTTGCCATGCCATTTCCACCTGGCGCCTCAGTTGGACCAGCGTTCGTGCTGGACGTGCAGACCGCGTGAGACGACGCTTCATCCAGTCCCAAACATGCTCAATGGGGGACAGATCCGGAGATCTTGCTGGCCAGGGTAGTTGACTTACACCTTCTAGAGCACGTTGGGTGGCACGGGATACATGCGGACGTGCATTGTCCTGTTGGAACAGCAAGTTCCCTTGCCGGTCTAGGAATGGTAGAACGATGGGTTCGATGACGGTTTGGATGTACCGTGCACTATTCAGTGTCCCCTCGACGATCACCAGTGGTGTACGGCCAGTGTAGGAGATCGCTCCCCACACCATGATGCCGGGTGTTGGCCCTGTGTGCCTCGGTCGTATGCAGTCCTGATTGTGGGCTCACCTGCACGGCGCCAAACACGCATACGACCATCATTGGCACCAAGGCAGAAGCGACTCTCATCGCTGAAGACGACACGTCTCCATTCGTCCCTCCATTCACGCCTGTCGCGACACCACTGGAGGCGGGCTGCACGATGTTGGGGCGTGAGCGGAAGACGGCCTAACGGTGTGCGGGACCGTAGCCCAGCTTCATGGAGACGGTTGCGAATGGTCCTCGCCGATACCCCAGGAGCAACAGTGTCCCTAATTTGCTGGGAAGTGGCGGTGCGGTCCCCTACGGCACTGCGTAGGATCCTACGGTCTTGGCGTGCATCTGTGCGTCGCTGCGGTCCGGTCCCAGGTCGACGGGCACGTGCACCTTCCGCCGACCACTGGCGACAACATCGATGTACTGTGGAGACCTCACGCCCCACGTGTTGAGCAATTCGGCGGTACGTCCACCCGGCCTCCCGCATGCCCACTATACGCCCTCGCTCAAAGTCCGTCAACTGCACATACGGTTCACGTCCACGCTGTCGCGGCATGCTACCAGTGTTAAAGACTGCGATGGAGCTCCGTATGCCACGGCAAACTGGCTGACACTGACGGCGGCGGTGCACAAATGCTGCGCAGCTAGCGCCATTCGACGGCCAACACCGCGGTTCCTGGTGTGTCCGCTGTGCCGTGCGTGTGATCATTGCTTGTACAGCCCTCTCGCAGTGTCCGGAGCAAGTATGGTGGGTCTGACACACCGGTGTCAATGTGTTCTTTTTTCCATTTCCAGGAGTGTAGTTTTGATGCTAGACGACTGGAAAACAGTGGCCTCGTCAGATAAGTCGAGATTTCAGTTCGTAAGAGCTGATGCTAGGGTTGGAGTGTGGCGCAAATCCCACGAAGCCATGGACCCAAGTTGTTAACGAGACACTGTGCTAGCTGGTGGTAGCTCCATAATGGTATGGACTAAATTTACATGCACTGGAATGGGTCCATGCGCCATGTCAACTGGCCACTATTGTTCGCGATTGGTTTGAAGAATATTTTGGGCAATTCCTGCGAATAGTTTGGCCATCCAGATCATTCGTCATGAAGCCAATCGAACATTTATGGGACATAAACGAGAGATCAGTTCGTGCGCAAGGTAAAGTTTCGTAGTTATTAACGGCTGAAGAGGCTGCATGGCTCAATATTTCTGCAGCGGAATTCCAACGATTTGTTGTGTCCATGCCATGTTTTGTTGCACAACGCAGGACAAAAGGAAGTCCAACATAATATTAGGAGGTATGCCATGACTTCTGTCACCTCACTGTACGTTGATGTTTATAGTGACACACATATAATAGCCATTTGAAACGTCCCCTTTGAACAATTATATATGACTGTGCTTAAACTGACACACAATATTTTTAGCGCAACGCAATCTGACTTCCAAAAATCCCTACAAAAGAATGGCCCCGACTAACATTAACCTATACGTTTCACAATTCACTTACCTCACAGAAATCTTCGTTACTCGAACTACTGCAATACAGCGAGCGCCACTACTGCCAGCTAAATAAAAGATTCAAACTACTGAAGGCACTAACTACTGATAGGCACAGTTAGCAAAAGAAAGATTTTGATAGAGAACAAACAATGTATTTACCTTAATATTGTTCAAAAGTCATATTATATATATCAGTTCATGACATCCAGTCTTACAAATTTACTCTTTCTTAATGAGACACGTCCAGATCGTCCGCTCTCAAAATTCCGCCATCTCTCTCCCCGCATCACCACTGCTGGCGGCTCACCTCCAACTGTGCAACGCTACGCGCTGTTAACATCCAGCTGCCCAACACCACAATGGCAGACAACAATGCAAACTAGCCACACACTGCACACAGCACAGCCAGTGATTTTCATACAGAGCGCTACGTGGCGTTACCAATAAGAAAACCTAAACAGCCTACTTACACATTTAGCACTGGATTGCCGCCCCGATTCCATTCCCAAGTTACCTATCTAAGCATCTTATGTTGTTTCCACCGCTGGTCAGCAGTTGTAGGAACGTTCTAGCGTCAGTTTCTCTAAGCCTCCGAAAATTTTGCAATAGCCTCCTACAGGATGAAAGTCTGTTCTGGTGCTGTGCTATTGAAGTAAGGACACGGGACTTTCCGCGACGTACTTACACATTACTAGCAACCCCGCAATGCTTCACTATAGCTAAATGTGTACAGGATGTAAGTTCTAAGCTCTGTCTCCTGCCCCCCCCCCTCTGTCTGTCTCTCTTTCGCTCTCTCTCTCTCTCTCTCTCTCTCTCTCTCTCTCTCTTTGTCCATCTCGTCCTTCTCCTTCCCCTTTCTCTGTCCATCGCCTCCTCCTCTCTCGCTCTGTCATTCTCCTCCTCCCCTTTCTATCTCTACATCTCCTCCTTCGCCTCTCTCTCTTCATCTCCTCAACTCATCTCCCTTCGTTTGTACATCCCTCCTCTCCCTTCTCTCTGACTTCATGCACTGTTTATCGCTTATGCAAAGGAAACCTTGATTGGGAACTAAAGTCGCTTAAAATGAAGAGGGAAATCATTTGGGATCACTGGTATATGAGATATGAGAGACACCTCTCCATATGCTGGATATGTGAGGATAGTACCTTCAGGGACAGTTTTCCACATTGTTTTAATCGGCGAATGTACAGAATTACGAAGTTATGGAGATTCAGATTGCGTAGTAGTATTATAATCAGCTGCTGATAAGCGATAGATACAACTTTTCTGTTTCCTGTTAACAGATTGCGATGGATAAAACGAAACAGCACACTGTTGTGCATACGCATTTTGTTTAACATTATATACAAGGAAGAAGAATGTATGTTGGAGAAGCACAGAACAGCGAGGTCGATTTTAACAGAAAACCAGTATGGTACATTTTTGTTGAAAAAAAATAAAAAGAAATTACACCCTATGTCCACCTGTGTATTTCTATGGAAAAATTGAAAGTAAATCGATCGACAACTTTTTTGGATTTCGTTAACAACGTTTGCCTATTATATCTTACATATAATAATATATCTATTTAAAAATATTTATAGTCTATGGTCATCCAAATTTCATTATCTCTTCATGTGAAAATTTGAAGTAAATCTATTAAAACTCTTTCTAGATGTTTCGTAAAAAACTTTCACCCTTATATATTAAATATATATTTATAAACAATATTTATATAAAATAATATATATTATATGTCCATCCCAATATTTATTATTGTGTAAAAAGCTGAAATAAGTTGACCAAACACTTTTCGAGAGTTTTGCTACAACGTTTCCCCTTTATATACAATAAATATGTTATATTTAACTATTATACACATTTAAAAAAGTTATGGCCTATGTCCGTCTGAAAGTTTATTATAGTGTAAAAATCTTAAGTAATTCGGGCAAGATCTTTACAAGGTTTTCGGTATAAACGTTAAACTATGACTTGTCCTTAAACAGTAGTAGAGATTTTATACATAGGGTTGTATAACACATAGATAAAAAATAACATGTAGGCTAAGTTTCTTCGAACGTTTATTAGAGCATCGTGTAAATATCTGAAGTAAATTGGTGAAGAATTTTCTGATAATTTTGGTAACAGCCTTATTTAGTAGCATAGATTGGAAAAAGTCTGTGCTCGAAAATACAGCAGTTCCTCTTTTAAACTGATCGAGCTGCTCCGTTCGATCTCCTAAGCCACACGAAAACGGGTGTCATATCGCATATTTGGCACGACTGCTATTTCTTCATCAAACAATTTTCGCCACTCACTCCAGTACAACTGAAAATGTGGAATTTTGACAGTTGGCAGTACCAACAAGTATGTTCTGAAATATTTAATCGACGTTACAGTGCAAATAACCCTACAACTTAGGTTATTTACAACTACTGCTGCCTTTCATTATACTAAAGCTAAAATCTTTGTCAGACACATTAGGATTTCTGTCCAAATTTCGGCTTCTTATTGTATAAAAAGGCCACACTTCCATCAATCGACCGTGCGATACCTACAAATTTTATGCAGAAGGTTGTTTCCTCATATCAGAAACTTTACCAATAACAGTATACATTTGCTCTTACGTTTTCATTTGACAATTACTTAGAAAAATAATGCTACTTTTTGTGAGGGACTGGAGGTAAAGTTTTCTACGTTGTTGCTAACTTTGTTGTTGACCTTTATGCAATAAAACCTGGCTCGTTCTCGTATTTCCAATAACTGGACAACTAGTAAAATGACGTGCACCGTACAGCAGGTTCGTGTTTCGACGAAACCCAAGCGCAGTAACCGCCCACTCTGTGCTCCCTAGCATTGGCCACCAACTCAGAAAATTAAGCGGTCCTCACGCTGGCTCGATTTCGCGAGAGGCGAAATTTTTCTGCAGTGAATTCGCAACGACGCCCTGGTTGCACCAGGACGGCAGAAGGGTGTTTTTCTAGGCTGTCCACACTACAGCGGAATCTGCCGCGGTGGGGTTACTTCATCCACTGCTACTAGTCAAACGAATTAAGTCGTCTCACAGAGGAGATGAACTTCTGTTATTATCTTTAGAAAAGGATGTATAAAAAGCGAGGTAACAGGTCGTTTCGAAACTATACACATTAGGACTGAAGTCCGAAACAGTAAGTATCGATAAGTAAGGTTGAAATTTCTTTAAAAAATGGAAATGGGTACATGATATGCCGCAGCTCCATGTAGACGACAAAAGGTTTTTGTTTATCTTAGAATGGCGATGAGATTTAGCTATAGATTTGTAGTGAATGTCTACACATACATTGCAGCAAACACTGTACTACTTGATTCTACGACTTCACGCTCTTCATGGATTAGGCTGACAATTATTCCCTTACATTTGTATTATTCTCTGAGGTTGACTGCATGGCATTTCTACAATCATGTGCTGTCGTAACATAGGTTTCCTCCCAATGTATGAACTTTTGTTCATCCACTAACTCTGTCATGGTTCGTTTTACCAAGACTTCTCTTCTGGATGTAAAACGTCTTCACTGTTTTGGCATATGTTGAGAAAATGCTGTCTATTTCATGTGTCGCTTCGGTGGCTCCTGTCTTTTATAGAGGAGCACCTTACTGTGGAGATCTCTGAAGTCCTTTTCAAAGCGGTATGTGGTCCTTTTCTTGGCGGTATGTGGCATACTACCTATACCTACGTCAGTTCCCTGCAAGGGGTCCGCAGCTCGTGGTCTCGCGGTAGCGTTCTCGCTTCCCGAGCACGGGGTCCCGGGTTCGATTCCCGGCGGGGTCACGGATTTTCTCTGCCTCGTGATGACTGGGTGTTGTGTGATGTCCTTAGGTTAGTTAGGTTTAAGTAGTTCTAAGTTCTAGGGGACTGCTGACCATAGCTGTTAAGTCCCATAGTGCTCAGAGCCATTTGAACCCTGCAAGGGTGATTCTCCTGGAGTTGCTTGTATTGGCAAAGCATGCTTTTCACTTCTACTGTCCTCCGCGTCATAGACGGTTAATTACATTATTTTCATCATGGTATCGACAACAGCAACCGTTACGAAATTGTCTCTAATGATAAACAACAGTTGCACTAAATTCTGTTTATTTTAAACCTTGACCGTGGTTTCTGCTATAGTAATATAGACTTCTGCAGAAGTCCTAAAAACGATCAAAATAACACCTAGACCAATGATACAAACTACACATAAACTTCAAAATTAGGTTAGTGATAACATATTACTTGCATACACAATAATAAATGAAAACTGTCTTAGCCGGGAGCTGCGTCAAGACCAATAAAATAACTTCAACAGACATAAGCACGTATCGAACATAAGTGAAATTACATACGGCAACGTATGTCCTCCGCCACTACCTCTGTTACATTGGGCGCACGGTCGTCAAATGTGCTGCACCCCGCGCACCATAGGTGGCGCTCACCACAGTGAGCTACGTCGCACCGTTTATCAGGCAACTAGCCAATGTATACGACAATAAATTAATAACAAGCCTACATGCGCAAATGACGGACCATATACTATTAATACGAATGTCCAACAGATGAAATACTGTTGCATACGATCATTAGAGTGGTAGAACATTAACAGTTTCATAAAACAAATTTTGTCGTATTACTATTTGATGCATGATTCAGAAACGAGACTATCATATTGAAATATAACTTTAGCTTACATTATACACTCTAATAGCATATAGGGCTAATTCTACCAGCTGACCGCAGTCGCTGTCCGTCACCACACTACCAATAATTGACATTATTTCCCACGACTAGTTGTCCGCAGCTCGTGGTCGTGCGGTAGCGTTCTCGCTTCCCACGCCCGGGTTCCCGGGTTCGATTCCCGGCGGGGTCAGGGATTTTCTCTGCCTCGTGATGACTGGGTGTTGTGTGCTGTCCTTAGGTTAGTTAGGTTTAAGTAGTTCTAAGTTCTAGGGGACTTATGACCATAGATATTAAGTCCCATAGTGCTCAGAGCCATTTTTTTCCCACGACTAGCACCCTAGTGCACGAGTGCGGTGCAAATGGTTCAAATGGCTCTGTGCACTATGGGACTTAACATCTGTGGTCATCAGTCCCCTAGAACTTAGAACTACTTAAACCTAACTAACCTAAGGACATCACACACATCCATGCCCGAGGCAGGATTCGAACCTGCGACCGTAGCGGTCACGCGGTTCCAGACTGAAGCGCCTAGAACCGTACGGCCACAACAGTCGGCACGAGTGCGGTAACATGGTACAAGATGACAAAGGTCACATTAACATATCTGTCTCAACACAAACAGCTCATGACTCTTTATGACAAATTTCTACTGGAGCATTGTCCTAAAACATTAGTTTATCTCAAAAGATGATCATACAATCATATGGCACAATCGAGTAACTACTAGTGCCAATCTGCTACGCCCAATACAGGCTGAAAACCTTCAAGGAAGCTGGAACTTCTCAAATAACATTGATCATTCAGTAAATTCCTACTGTCAGACTTTTTGTGCTTGTATATCTGCACCTCCTCCAATAAAACTAATTTCATACCCTCTGCTTCTTTACACAATAGTTCAGTGTCGTTAACAGGTTGGGGCGTATGTCCTTCTTCGATGATGTGTTCAGCAAACGTTGACCCATTCTTATTCATACCCATCCTCGACGGCATATGTTCTTTATGACTTATGAGATCTACCTGTTTGCCCTGTGTAACACGCCGGGCAATCATTACATTTCAATTTATAAACTCCTGATTGCAATAGCTTATTATAATTATTATTGCTGAAACAAACAAAATTCCGTTTAGAGGTATTGTTGGTGGAAAATGCTACATTACAGTCGTGTTCATGGAGCACACGTTGTATTTTATATGTTTCCTAGAAACAGAATAGCTATAAATCTCTTACTTTCATCCCTGTTGTTCACAGACCTCATCAACGTGGAAACTGTCTTTTTCGTTTTGCGCTCAATTATATTATCGACTCTGTTGAGGTTATAACAATTATTACCGGCAATCTCTTTTAGGGTACACACTTCTTTTTGAAATTTAGTCTGGTAAGAGGTAAATTTATTGCCCTGTGTACACCCGAATTGAAAAAAGCTATTTTCTGCGCCTACTTCTGCAGACTTCTGAAGAAGGCTATATTATTATAGGAGCAACCATGGTCAAGGTTTAAACTAAACAGAATTTAGTTCAACTGTGCACTGTTTTTCAATCGAGATGGTTAATTACCTTTGTGGGCAACAGGCACAGCTTACATATTCCTTTGTTTCTTCTTCAAATATATCCCTCTGACGCACATAGTAGTTCTTAATAATGCGGGCACCGCTATTTCGTATTTATTCGCCAATACAGGGCCCTCTTCCAGAATTATGTCCTTCCTGGAAGGAATATGTGCAGCGTATAAGTGCAGGTTGTGACACAAGGACGAGTAAATGTGAACCTTTGACTATGACTGGTGGACGGTTAGCCGCAGGGGCGCCGGCACGGTAGCTCAGCGTCTTCGGTCAGAGGGCTGCTCGCCCTCAGTAATAAAAAACTGAGTAAAGGAATCAACGATCAACGTGAATGAACGTCTTGTGACTTCCGCGCAGACCAAACGCAACGGACAATACCGAAAAAAATGCAAAGAAAAGAGGAAAAAGCAGTAAGTGGTTAAGGTGACCGCTTATATGAAGTGGGAAATCCGTGTTCGAGTCCCAGTGCAGCATAAATTTTTATTGTTGTCATTCTACTATACAACGGAGGAGCGTTCGTACAGGGTGTTCCAAAAATGACCGGTATATTTGAAACGGCAATACAAACTAAACGAGCAGCGATAGAAATACACCGTTTGTTGCAATATGCTTGGGACAACAGTACATTTTCAGGCAGACAAACTTTCGAAATTACAGTAGTTACAATTGTCAACAACAGATGGCGCTGCGGTCTGGGAAACTCTATAGTACGATATTTTCCACATATCCACCATGCGTAGCAATAAAATGGCGTAGTCTCTGAATGAAATTACCCGAAACCTTTGACAACGTGTCTGGCGGAATTCCTTCACATGCAGATGAGATGTACTGCTTCAGCTGTTCAATTGTTTCTGGATTCTGGCGGTACACCTGGTCTTTCACGTGTCCCCACAGAAAGAAGTCACAGGGGTTCATGTCTGGCGAATAGGGAGGCCAATCCACGCCGCCTCCTGTATGTTTCGGATAGCCCAAAGCAATCACACGATCATCGAAATATTCATTCAGGAAATTAAAGACGTCGGCCGTGCGATGTGGCCGGGCACCATCTTGCATAAACCACGAGGTGTTCGCAGTGTCGTCTAAGGCAGTTTGTACCGCCACAAATTCACGAAGAATGTCCAGATAGCGAGATGCAGTAATCGTTTCGGATCTGAAAAATGGGCCAATGATTCCTTTGGAAGAAATGGCGGCCCAGACCAGTACTTTTTGAGGATGCAGGGACGATGGGACTGCAACATGGGGCTTTTCGGTTCCCCATATGCGCCAGTTCTGTTTATTGACGAAGCCGTCCAGGTAAAAATAAGCTTCGTCAGTAAACCAAATGCTGCCCACATGCATATCGCCGTCATCAATCCTGTGCACTATATCGTTAGCGAATGTCTCTCGTGCAGCAATGGTAGCGGCGCTGAGGGGTTGCCGCATTTGAATTTTGTATGGATAGAGGTGTAAACTCTGGCGCATGAGACAATACGTGGACGTTGGCGTCATTTGGACCGCAGCTGCAACACGGCGAAAGGAAACCCGAGGCCACTGTTGGATCACCTACTGCACTAGCTGCGCGTTGCCCTCTGTGGTTGCCGTACGCGGTCGCCCGACCTTTCCAGCACGTTCATCCGTCACGTTCCCAGTCCGTTGAAATTTTTCAAACAGATCCTTTATTGTATCGCTTTTCGGTCCTTTGGTTACATTAAACCTCCGTTGAAAACTTCGTCTTGTTGCAACAACACTGTGTTCTAGGCGTTGGAATTCCAACACCAGAAAAATCCTCTGTTCTAAGGAATAAACCATGTTGTCTACAGCACACTTGCACGTTGTGAACAGCACACGCTTACAGCAGAAAGACGACGTACAGAATGGCGCACCCACAGACTGCGTTGTCTTCTATATCTTTCACATCACTTGCAGCGCCATCTGTTGTTGAAAATTGTAACTACTGTAATTTCGAAAGTTTGTCCGCCTACAAATGTACTGTTGTCCCAAGCATATTGCAACAAACGGTGTATTTCTATCGCTGCTCGTGTAGTTTTTATTGCCGTTTCAAATATACCGGTCATTTTTGAAACACCCTGTATTTGCAACAGTGAACACATTTTGTACATCAGTAGGGGTTAACCCAAATGACAAAAAGAGTCGGAATGCTTCTGTTTCTATAGACTACAACAGAAGATAAAATCAGTAGGTTCTAGCTCGTTTTTTTTTAAAGAAAACTCGTTCAGTCGTTTCATTCACTCACTCGTGTTCTTTAAATAAATTGCCTAGAACCTGCTGATTTTATCTAAAAAAATGGCTCTGAGCACTATCGGACTTAACATCTGAGGTCATCAGTCCCCTAGAACTTAGAACTACTTAAACCTAACTAACCTAAGGACATCACACACGTCCATGTCCGAGGCAGGATTCGAACCTGCGACCGTAGCGGTCTCGCGGTTCCAGACTGAAGCGTCTAGAACCGCTCGGCCACTGCGGCCGGCGATTTTATCTAATATTGTAGATTTTATTTATGTGTAACTCACTGTTTTCATACAAACATTATAAGAAAGCTGATTTTTTTCTGAAAAGGTGAACATAAGAAAAAAGTACTTAATATTTTCTGT
The DNA here is from genome assembly GCF_023898315.1 of Schistocerca nitens. Lineage (NCBI taxonomy): Eukaryota > Metazoa > Arthropoda > Insecta > Orthoptera > Acrididae > Schistocerca > Schistocerca nitens. The sequence goes on from NC_064618.1 coordinate 258,118,138, forward strand.
AAAAAGTGAATCTAAGAAAAAAATTAGGATTAAAGCAAATAACGGAAACGAATCCTTACTGCATTTCAATCTTATATACCTAAAATTTTATCAATTCTTTGTTCTTGATCCGTCATCAGATTGATATGAACTGTTGATTTTTCACAATAACCACACTGCTTTAGCTGTTTGGTATTGTTTTTTTTTACAGGTTGTAAAATTTAATAGGAAAAAATATCTCAATTTAATATTCTCTTCTTCAAAAAATTGAAGATCTCAATAACTAATTAATTTTAAATGTCTGTTAGGTCAGTAATTTTCAATTCATTAACAAGTTGAAACACGTTTTTTCTGCATCAGGTTGGTAAATATTCACAATCACTAATATTATATAAAGAATTTATTTTCAACTCACTAATCTTTTTACACGCAGTAGTATTGCTAACATTGTTGAGATTTTTCAGAAAAATATCCATTTATGTAGAAAAAGTTTTATTTGACTTTTTTACAACGTGTAAAGCGACTGCTAAAGCAGTCTCAGACTGCGCATTGTCCATATAGTAAAGTATCTATTTTAATTTCCAGTATATATGGTTTTTTACCATTAGGACTCAATCCTCTCTTGTTTACCTCCAATGTGTAGAGTGCATGTTTTACACTTCAAATCAAATTCATCGTTCTGTTCTGTTCTCTATCGTTAACCAAACAATATTTATAATCTTCTAAGCTTATCCTGTTTTTAACAACACATTTCTTGGTTGGTTGGTTGGTTTAAAAGGGGGAGGGATTGGATTGGATTGATTTGGGGAAAGAGACCAAACAACGAGGTCATTGGTCTCATCGGATTAGGGAAGGGTGGGGAAGGAAGTTGGCTGTGCTCTTTCAGAGGAACCATCCCGGCATTTGCCTGGAGCGATTTAGGGAAATCACGGTAAACCTGAAGCATGATGGTCGGAAAGGGGGGGGGGGGGAGAGGAGGGACTGAAATGCTTGTTCATCGGTCACTTGTTCGTTTTTAAAAAATTTTACAAGGGAAAAAATAAACAAATGAGATGTACAGCACAACACCGAAAGCAAGGATAAGCCACAAACACGAGAGAAGAGCAACAAACACTACAAGGAACAAAAGAGGACAAAAAACCACAGAGACAGGCAAGAAACAGGTAAAAGAGGTGAAAACAAGAGGGCATATTGCCATGGCTGGCTGACTACAACAATTAAAAGGAGAATGCAGCCACTCTGCAACACATTAAAACCTCAAGCCTAAAAGCTCTAGAGTGGAGAACACAGAGGAACAAAGGACAGGCAGTAAAGGTTGGTTGGTTGGTTGGTTTTGGTGGATTAAAGAGACCAGACTGCTACGGTCATCGGTCCCTTGTTCCAAAAGTTAAAACCACACACAAAGAATAAAAACGGACAATGGAAAAAAGACAGACGACACTGGACAAGAGCAACTTAGACAAAGACCAGACAAGACGAGCTAAAATCACACAGAGTGTGACGGTGGTTGGCCGACCATAGAAACAAAAAAGGAAAAGCCAACCACCGAGAAACACATTAAAAAATCAGACTAAAATCGGAGGCCATTGGCCAGAATCAACACAAAAAGATAAACATTTACAGTAAGCGATAAAAGCCCCCTGCCCAAATAAAACGCAAAACTAAGTCCGCCATGGCAGAGTCATCTGTTAAAAGGGCAAGGAGCGTATCAGGCAGCGCTAACGTCTGCCTGAGCACAGCTAAAAGGCAACACTCCAACAAAATGTGGGCCACAGACAACACGGAGCCGCAGCGACAGAGAGGGGGGTCCTCACGGCGCAATAAGTGGCCATGCGTCAGCCAAGTGTGCCCAATGCGCAGCCGACAGAGGACAACAGACTCCTGGCGAGAGACCCGCATGGATGACCGCCACACAGTCGTCGTCTCCTTGATAGGACGGAGATTGTTTGGCACGGGCAGGTTGCGCCATAAATCGAAAATTTTATGGCATAAGATTGCCCGCAAATCAGTCGCCGGGAGGCCAATCTACAGAGATCATGTACTGGTGGCCTCTTTCACCAGGCGGTCAACATTTTGATTGCCAGGTATCCCAACATGGCCAGGGGTCCACATAAAGACCACAGAGCGGCCGCAACGGGCAAGAGTATGCAGGGACTCATGGATAGCCATCACCAGATGGGAACGAGGGAAACACTGGTCGATAGCTCGTAAACTGCTCAAGGAGTCGCTAAAGATAACAAAGGACTCATCTGAGCAAGAGCGGATGTACTCTAGGGCACGAAAGATGGCGACCAGCTCAGCAGTGAAAACACTGCAACCAGCCGGCAATGAACGTTGATCGGAATGGTCTCCTAGAGTTAGAGCATAACCGACACGACCAGCAACCATCGAACCGTCAGTGTAAACAACGCCAGAGACCTGATATGAGGCGAGGATGGAATAAAAGCGGCGGCGGAAGGCCTCCGCAGAGACTAAGTCCTTCGGGCCTTGTGTCAACCATGGGGGTGTACGCAGAGAGGCCCTGAAAGGAGGTGGAACAGGGAAAACCTCAAGCCCAGAGAGAAGCTCTCGGACGCAGACGACGATCATACAACCCGACCGGGGCCGATGTTCTGGGAGATGGACGACTGACTGCAGGAACAGGAGATGATAATTTGGATGCCTGAGCAAGCTACAAACATGGGCAGCATAAGCGGCCAGTAAATGTTGGCGCTATAACCGCAGTGGAGGGACACCTCCCTCCACACGTATGCTGTCCACAGGGCTGGTCTGAAAGGCACCAGTGGCAAGTCGTATCCCGCTGTGTACGATTGGGTCCAGCACCTGCAACGCAGATGTGGATGCTGAGCCATAAGCCAGGCTCCCATAATCCAGACGGGACTGGATTAACGCCTGTAGAGCTGTAAGAGGGTAGATCGGTCGGTGCCCCAGTTGGTGTGGCTCAAGCATCACAGAGCATTTAGATGCCGCCAACACATCTGTTTAAGCTGCCGAATATGAGGCAGCCAAGTTAACCGGGCATCAAAACCCACACCCTAAAACCTATGTGACTCCGCCACACAAGGAGTTCGCCATCAAGGTAAAGCCGCGGCTCCGGATGAACAGAGCGTCGCAGGCAGTAATGCGTAATGCAGGTCTTGGCTGCCGAAAACTGAAAGCCATGCACTACAGCCCAAGACTGCGCCTTGCGGGCAGCGCCCTGCAGCTGACGTTCAACAGCTGCAATGCCATTAGAGCTATAGTAAAGGCAGAAGTCGTCAGCATACAAGGACACTGGGACAGACGTTCCCACCGCCGCCGAGAGCCCGTTAATTGCTATTAAAAACAGGCACGCACTTGAAACAGATCCCTGTGGCACCCCGTTCTCCTGAACTCGGGAGGAACTATGAGAGGCCGCAACTTGCACGCGTAAGGTACGATGCGCCAGAAAGTTGCGTATGAAAATCGGCAGCGGATCCCAAAGACCCCAATCATGGAGTGTAGAGAGGATGTGATGGCGCCATGTAGTATCGTACGCCTTCCGCACATCAAAAGAGACAGTGACCAGGTGCTGACGGCGGGCAAAGGCCGTACGGATGGCTGACTCCAGGCTTACCAGATTCTCAGCGGCAGAGCGGCCTTTACGGAACCCACCCTGAGACGGAGCCAGGAGGCCCCGTGACTTGAGTACCCAACTCAATCGCCGGCTAATGGGGCGGTAGCTGTCCACCTCCGAAGGGTTCTTGCCAGGTTTCAAAACGGGGATAACAATGCTTTCCCGCCATTGCGACGGAAACTCACCCTCGACCCAGAGACGGTTGTAAAGGAAACATATCGTTCACAGCACTCCTGCTTGTGTTGGGGAACGATGCGGCGGGCCCGCACATGGAGCCGTTTAAGGCGACGAGGTTTCTGAAAGATGGATGCCACTTGTGTCGCTAGAGCGCCTGCCTGCGATCTTTAATTGCCTCGGCGATCGCTGGCGACCACCAAGGTACAGTCCTCCGCCGAGGGGACCCAGAAGCACTGGGAATGGCAGATTCTGCGGCAGTAACGATGCCGGTGGTGACTGAGTGAACCACCGCATCAATGGCTTCATGAGAAACAGGTTCACTAGCGGCAGTGGAGGAGAACAAGTCCCAGTCAGCCTTATTCATAGCCCATCTGCAATTCTAAATTGGCGCAGAGCTCGTCGTCAGACTGCAAGAGGAGGTCGCGATGGAAAATAATCCCCTGGACCATGTTGAGGCTTCTTAGGAAGTGACCAAAACAGGAATATCACCCAGCTGGTCACAGGAGAATAACGTCCAGGGCTGGGTTGGGGATGCCGTCTGAATCAAGACTGAACCATATCTCATTTTGGATAGCGCTGTCACTTCCTCAAACTTATCGTCAAGATGTTTAGCAACAAATCGAGGCTTCTTAAGTAGAAAAGTCCTCATCCATTCTGCTACAGACTGAATACTGAGGCGAACATGGCTGTCTTCTTTCTGTAACCCTCGTTCCTCCCATGGTGTAGCAAGGGAGGGAAACGTTTTAGGGTCATACCTGTCAGCATTGTATTCGATCTTCCCTGTCTTAGAGACTGCTGGCGCCATTGAGTCAGCAGCAAGCAAGGACTTGGTACACTTGATTGTAGGGCATCTGGACCAATGCCACCCACTCCAATCAGGGGCTCTCCCCACTGGTGTCACCTGGCCACAGCAAAGACCACCTGGCACGATGGCCATTACTGGGAGTCCTGATCCTCCAAGAAGACAGGCTTCTACTCCCTGGAATACATTGGAAGTTTACAGCTCAGCATAAGAAGTTTGATTCCTGTGTTGTCAGGGGGCTACCACCTAGTGGGTACATGATAGCCCCACCACAACAGTCTGGTTACCAGACACGCAGAGAAATCCAATATTTCCATGGCGGCGAAAGAGGACAGTAGACAAATGAATTAGGTGACATACCCCGGAAAGTGTTCTCGCCCAAATCTTTGAATTGCAGGTGGAGATGCAAAGGCATGACAAGAAGAGGTGCAGGAGATTGAATTTAATGGGACTGTGGATAGCTGGTGCACCACATAAGCGTCCTTGACCAAATGGCCTGCACTTCTGTAAAATTTGGAAAGTGGGAGGGCAAACCATAAAACGAGACCTGACCCTGTAGGGCTGAAAAATGGGAGACTCCTTTTAATAGCCTCTTGCGACAGGCAGGAATACCACAGGCCTTTTCTAACCCCAGACCCACAGGGGGAAATCTCAAATGGACACCCCCATTTTTCACTGGAGATTCGGATCCAAGGGACAAAAATACGTTAGTTTTATGTGCAACATTTTTCCGTTTTGCAAGAGATTGCGCTGTAATAGCAAAAATCAGAATGAGTAGAAAATCGTATGTTTCAAAATGCTATTCAATGACAGTTGACCCCCTATATCCACGCTGCAGGGGTAGGAGAGGCAGTAATTTCGTAAGTTTTATCGGGAAACCCCGTTGTCAACGTTGTATTCTTCCAACAAAAGTAGAAGGAGACTGTTGGACGCGCCACTGTGGCCGTGTAGCGAACTATGACTTATCTACACATTGTAAAACCAACATCGCAAATACGTACCGAAACGTCAGATGATATGCGCCTGACGACTCTTAGGAGAGACATGCGGTATTATAATTAAGTAATACATACAAAGGGAAATATAATGCTGAAGCAAGCCTTCCCAGTAGCATATAGAACAAATAACACAGCAAAAAAGACAAAGAACAGACAATATAGCTCCAGACAAATTCAGCAGTTCAGGATTGAAGCAACTTAAATGGAACTCCTGTCAGTTCCAATGTACAGGATAACCAGAACTCTATCAACGAACTTCCAAGGATTGTTCATGGATATTTTCTGAGCATTTTGGTACGAGGATCCCACAGTATGCGACGGACTGTTATATACAGAGAGCGCGTTGTACCTAAAGGATAGCGTAACTAGAACTACGTGATGGTTTTCGGTCGGTGCTTCAGTCGAGTGACTAGTTTCTAATTCGTATGAAGGAATGCGCACTCGAGATCGCCGTAAGCAGTTTCCGCCATTTTCAACAGTTTTCTTTGTTTTGTTTTTTGGTATTGTTGTTGAGGTTGTGTTTTGTGCAGCACTTATAAATATTTCCAGATATACACATTTGAGTGCAATACAATGCACTTCTGGGAAAAAGTACACCCTTTTAGAGGTTTCCAATTCACTCAAGATTTATTGTTGCAAAAATGCATAAACTCTCTCCGTCCGAATGGTACCGACCAACCACCGTGCCATCCTCAGCCGATAGGCGTCACTGGATGCGAATACGAAGGGGCATGTGGTCAGCACACCTCTCTTCTGGCCGTTGTCAACTTTCGTAACCGGAGCCGCTACTTTACAAGCAAATAGCTTCTCAATTGGCGTCACAAGGGCCGAGTGCACCCACTTGCCACCAGCGCTCGGCAGGCCCCGACGGTCACCGATCCAAGTGCTAGCCAAACCCGACAGCGCTTAAATTCGGTGACCTGATAGGAACCTCACTGCGGCAGGGTCATTGGCTACAGTGCATACGGAGTATATGAACCATGTTGAAACACTAATATTAGTACGTAGTGTAGGCACTGACTTGCATCCAACAAATAGCGAATACTGTCCTGCGACAGGTTATTCGTTGTCTGCTTGACATGTTCACGGAGTTCTGTGAGAGATATTGGTGGACAAGTCGCGTGACTACATCTCCTCATATCCCACACGTGCTCGACTGGAGACAGGTTTAGAGATCATGACGGCCAGGAAATTTGCTGCACGATTTGCAAAGCACGTTGAGTTTCACGGCAGTGTATAGGCGAGCATTATTCTTTTGGAACAACACATTACCTCCCTGTGGTAAAAACGGCAAAAGAACGGGTCTAACAACATTCTGCACGTACCGAGCGCTGGTTAGCGTCCCCTCCAGAAACACCAAAGGTGAACGAAACTTCTATGTTATCGCACCACAGACAATAATTCCTATGGTGGGACCAGTGTGTCTTGGACGAATACACTCTGCCAGACAACGCTAACCAGGCCTATGGCGCACGGGCGAACGACCCTAACTTACGTGCATGCAGTATCTGCTTCCGTTGCTGAAGACGACGGCGCACCATTCCAACTTCCTAGTGATCCAGTCGAGCAGTGCACGTCGAAGCTGTGGCGTGAGTGGAAGACGGGCTAGAGGTGTGTGTGCCAGTAATCCTACTGCTAATAAACGGTTCACAACACTTCCTGTTGACGCGACTGGGCTCACAGGTCCTATTACTTGCACTGTGGTAGCTGTACAATCCGCCACTGTTGCCCTTACGATACGACGATCCTGGCAATCGTTTGTGCTGCATTGACCTCCAGAACCTTGTCTACTGGTGTGAAAATGTTAACGTGACCACTGATAGCAGCATCGTTGCGCAACTGACATAGCACGTACACTTTATGTGGCAGTTCCCCGAAAGGTAACCTCCCCACTCAGAAGAGCGTGATTTCCCTAAATCACTCCAGGCAAATGCCGGGATGGTTCCTCTGAAAGGGCACGGCCGACTTCCTTCCCCATCCTTCCCTAATCCGATGAGACCGATGACCACGCTGTCTGGTCTCCTTCCCCAAACCAACCAACCAACCAACCAACTCAGAAGAGCGCAGTTGACCCGTTCCAAACTCGCTCAGTCAGCTGTAAAGCATGAGTAACTCATAGTGTCATTGACTCACACGTTTTCACTGCACTGAGCCTTCTGGCTGTGAGCATTCCCTATTAGAGGACAGGCTCAGATGGCGCTCTGGTAGCTATGCCAGTACGTTATCGGAGTTTCAGTGAGTATATACCAGTCAACGCTGTGGATAGCTTTGTCTGAATATACACACGCTAGAAACGTAAGCTTACCTTTCTTTAACCTAACTCCTAAGAAAAACCGGAGGGTCAGTATAACTTCACGTGTTGCTTCATTTTTGCGGACCCAATCTGATGTTCCCCTACGTCGGCTTCTACCAGTTTTTCCATTCCTCCTTACTTAAAATTGTCAATGTTGGCTATTTACTCGCTGAGATAACAAAAACTTTGAAACTTTGAGTTAGGTCAGTCAAAGCAATGAGTCCCTTGGTCTCGTGGTTTCAACGATTAGAAACGCTAGCTTTCAAACTCATCTTGACAATGACAAAGGTTCTCAGTCGATATTTTGGAATCCAATGAAATATTCTACCCCTCCGAAAAAAATCATGAATCTTTGAACATATCGCCATCACCCCATCATCCCCCATCGTCACCCCTTTTTTATAATCAGTAGTGGATAAAGTCCTCCTCTAGGTATTTCCAAGCATTCTGTATTCAGCGTTATGCACTTGTGTTGCTTCACTATGTTCCTAACGTCATCTATGAAGCTTTTATGAAGTTGATGTCCCGGGCTTTTCTTATCGTTTGAGTCTAGCAGAAAACTTCCCTCCATCTAACATCCATTCACCTGTCTACATGTACCTCCTAGTTCCGTTTCACGTCCCTTACTGTGACAGTTATGTCTTCCACACGATTCTCCCCTTTAACCCGCTTATTTTGTTTTTCAGTCTCCCTATTTATCATATCCGCACTGTTCGTTGACGAATTGTCATGGATTTTTTTTTTTCAATTTAAAGTATCGCGCTTCACTGCCATTAATCAAAACTAGTAATGACATAATGCCTGTTGATTTCCGTCTCGGCGTCTTTGTTTAACGAACCTTCTGATGGTTCTCCATCACGGGTGGCTGGCACTATGAAGGACTCGTCCTCAATTTCTATTGGCGGAGGGTGAATCTCTCACTTAATCAACCATTCGTGATGGCGAAATGTCCGAAAAATGAAGACCGCGAAACGAAAGCCTACAGGCAGTACTTCAGGAAGTGGCCACAAAAGCCTCAAAAATTTTGCAAAAGTAATAACAACACCATCTAGCAGTGCTATTTCCGTCTCAGACGGATCGGATGTTTAGCTATGAAAACTGTAACTATTATGAACGCGTATCACAAACAATACCATATACCTTGGGTATTAACACCTATTCTAAACAGTTCTGCGGTTAATAGAACCACCAATAAACTTTCGATGAGCAGTAGCATCCTGTTGTGTCATTCAGTATTTCAGGACTAAGTATCATAACGTCCAGCAGACCGGATAGGGAAATGGCGCCCGCCTCCCTGTAGCAATCTCCCACAGCAAGAGTGTAAGCGCACGTTTCACTTTACGACCTATCGTAAAGAAAAATGTAATCTGGAATACGACGAAATGTAATTTTGTGAGTTATTTTCCTAGTTCTGGAGGAAGTAAAGGATATCGTGAATTAGCGTAGTAGAATATTCAATTACGCTAAACGACGTGGTTTATGACTCGCATAAAGATATCTCCCAACAAAATTCAAAGTTCATGCGTTTATATTATAAGATGCAGTAAGTTCACTACTACCAGTTCTAAATACATGTGTTGTCAATATTCCTTAAAGCCAAATTTGAGTACATGGTTCGTTATGCTGTTGTTATTTATTGCCCTCCCCTTCTTAATGATACTAACATTAATGACATAAGAAGCTTCCAACTAAGCACCGTAATGAAACTATATTTACATATGAAGGTTTCCTTTAAATGTAGTCGATATGTGACAGTAATTGATTCACTACTATGACTTAGATGCATAGAAACACTGAGTGACTTTACAACCCGTTTCTTGGTACCGTACTTTAGCTTGTTTTAATGTCGCAGATGCGATTTCCGTTACGTTTATGATATAAATGACATTTATTTATATACATTTCATCAGGCATATGCAATTAATATGATTCTGTGCAACATTAGAGTTTTATAACGTTTTCTATCTTGTATTGTAACTTCTATATTATCTTAAGCTTGAAGATAGCCAACTTCGTTTTCTGTTTTGATATGAAACTATAGCACAGATGTTCACCAAAGACAGACTAGTCCCCTACACTACCAAGTAACTTGTCAGAGAGATATTTTTATGCCATATGACAAAAATACTCTTTTAAATATCTTTGACCAACATCTCAATATTTTGTATAAAGTAATACTTACAGTCCTGGTCTTCTCTTCAGTACTGCTCTGTATACATTTAGCATTCGTATGTCTGCTTTTAGTTCTGTTTATATACACACATCATAAAAGTTTTGCATCACCCCAGTTCCCAGAACTCCTGAAGATAGACGTTGACTGTGGATATTGTATCAGAGACACAGTCCCTTTGACCAGAAATTTCACTAAACCCGCCCAAAGATGTAAACAACCATGCATGAGCAGTGCCTATTACATGGAGGGGGTCTCACAGCCGATCGGTTCCAGTCATTCCACCATAAGGATGTACACAGGTCGTGTTGTCTGTAGTTCAACCATGCCTAGACGATCAATACCGCGGTTTGATCGCATCCGCATTGTTACTTTGTGCCACGAATGGCTCTCAACAAGGGAAGTGTTCAGGCGTCTCGGAGTGAACAAAAGCGATGTTCTTCGGACATGGAGGAGATACAGAGACACAGGAACTTTCGATGACATGCCTCGCTGAGGCCGCCCAAGGGCTGCTACTGGATGATCGCTACCTACGGATTATGGCTCGGAGGAACCCTGACAGAAAAGCCACCATGTTGAATAAAGCTTTTCGTGCAGCCACTAGACGTGTGTTACGACTCAAACTGTGTGCAATAGGCTGCATGATGCGCAACTTCACTCCCGACGTCCATGGCGAGGTCCATCTTTGCAACCACCACACCATGCAGCGCGGTACAGGTGGGCCCAACAACATGTGGAATGAACCGCTCAGGATTGGCAACACGTTCTCTTAACCGATGAGTATCGCATATGCCTTCAACCAGACAATCGTCGGAGACGTGTTTGGAGGCAATCCCGTCAGGCTTAACGCCTTAGACACACTGTCCAGAGAGTGCAGCAAGCTAGAGGTTCCCTGCTGTTTTGGAGTGGCATTATGTGGGGCCGACGTACGCCGCTGGTGGTCATGGGTCATGGAAGGCGCCGTAATGGCTGTACGATACGTGAATGCCATCCTCAAACCGATAGTGCAACCATATTGGCAGCATACTGGCAAGGAATTCGTCTTCATGGACGAAAATTCGCCCCCCCCCCCCCCCCCCCCCCCCCGTTGTGCACATCTTGTGAATGACTTCCTTCATAATAACGACATCGCTCGACTAGAGTGACCAGTATGTTCTCCAGACATGAACCCTATCGAACATACCTAGGATAAATTGAAAATCGCTGTTTATGGACGACATGACACACCAACCACTCTGAGGGATCTACGCCGAGTCGCCGTTGAGGAGTGGGACAGTCTGGACCAACAGTACCTTGATGTGGATAGTATGCCACGACGAATACAGGCATACATCAATGCCAGAGAACGTGCTACTGTGTATTAGAGATACTGTCGTGTACAACAATCTGGACCACCGCCTCTGAAGGTCTCGCTGTATAGTGGTACAACATGCAATGTGTGGTTTTCATGGACAATAAAAAGGGCGGAAATGATTTTTATGTTGATCTCTATTCCAATTTTCTGTACAGGTTCCGGAACTCTCGGAACCGAGGTGATGCAAAGCTTTTTTGAAAAGTGTATTTACATTCATGATTTGCACTACACATTTCAGACAATGACTAATACAATATAGCGGCTCAAAACATTTTAAACAGGTAAGTATTCATGTTATTTTGCAATTCTATGTTACGAACTGTTAACGTTTCCTGTATATTACAAGCAGTTATTTGTATCTTTGGATAGCATCCGTGAAAATGGTCCAAGATCGAAACCAGTAGATATTTAGGTTTAAAATAAAAACATGTCATGGTTCAAATACGCATTTTATACACTAGTTAATTTCAGATGTACTGCAAAAATTCAGGAGAGGAGCGGAATTGGTTAGAGGCTGGGCATAGGGGATTATGAGCAGATAAGGAGACCAAGCGTGATTATTATTGAGGAATTTGGATGGTCTCCACTTAGTACGTGTACAGTATAAATTACGTGGTGTAAAACAACATCCCAAATGACAGTTTAAGAACGACATCCAGGGGTGGACAAAAATGGGAAATGCGACACACATAACACATTACCATGCCTAATACGGTGAAGGAACTCACATTCGAAACGGCTTCCAGTCGTCTTCGTCTCGGAATGGATAAATATATCTCCTTTACGCTTTGCAAGGGAATCGTATACTGTTCATCCTGAAAAATAGTGGCAAGATCGGATAACGACGATGGAGCTGCATAGAGATCACACACCCTTCCCCAAACAGTAGACCACGATGGCTTATTAATACTGAGACCTAGTGACTGTGGTGGTCGCCAATGGAGATAATACAAATCAACCTCGTGCTCACAAAACCAGTCCTGGACCATGTGAGCTGTGTCTACAGGGGCACTGGCGTCTTGGAACACAGCATCACCATTGGGGCACAAACATTGTACCATGAGACCGACCTGATCAGTGAAAATGGTCACATAACCCTTGGCAGTAATGCCACTTTGTAGGCTACCCATAGGGCCTCTGGAATACCACGATACGGCTACCCAAGTCAGGACCGAACCCCTGCCATGTTTCAGTCTCATCCAGAGGTTGGAAACAGTGTGAAGCTAGACTCAAATGACTTTCTTCCATTTCTCCATAGTCCATGTTTTATAGTTTCTGCGCCACGTTTTCCTGTTACGGGAATTTGCATGACTGATAAGTGGTTTTGTTTCTATCTCTGATGGTCCATTACAGCCAGGGGAAATCGGCTGGTACGCACTTATCAATTGAATAAACTTTACCAGCAGCTCTACGCCTTAAAATATTTTACTTTATTTTGAAAGCTTCAAGAAGAATATAATAATTCCAATCCCAAAGAAAGCAGGTGTTGACAGATGTGAAAATTACCGGACAATCAGTTTAATAAGCCACAGCTGCAAAATACTAACACGAATTCTTTACAGACGAATGGAAAAACTAGTAGAAGCCGACCTCGGGGAAGATCAGTTTGGATTCCGTAGAAATACTGGAACACGTGAGGCAATACTGACCTTACGACTTACCTTAGAAGAAAGATTAAGGAAAGGCAAACCTACGTTTCTAGCATTTGTAGACTTAGAGAAAGCTTTTGACAATGTTGACTAGAATACTCTCTTTCAAATTCTAAAGGTGGCAGGGGTAAAATACAGGGAGCGAAAGGCTATTTACAATTTGTACAGAAACCAGATGGCAGTTATAAGAGTCGAGGGACATGAAAGGGAAGCAGCGGTTGGGAAGGGAGTGAGACAGGGTTGTAGCCTCTCCCCGATGTTATTCAATCTGTATATTGAGCAAGCAGTAAAGGAAACAAAAGAAAAATTCGGAGTAGGTATTAAAATCCACGGAGAAGAAATAAAAACTTTGAGGTTCGCCGATGACATTGTAATTCTGTCAGAGACAGCAAAGGACTTGGAAGAGCAGTTGAACGGAATGGATGGTGTCTTGAAGGGAGGATATAAAATGAACATCAACAAAAGCAAAACGAGGATAATGAAATGTAGTCGAATTAAGTCGGGTGATGTTGAGGGTATTAGATTAGGAAATGAGTCACTTAAAGTAGTAAAGGAGTTTTGCTATTTGGGGAGCAAAATAACCGATGATGGTCGAAGTAGAGAGGATATAAAATGTAGACTGGCAATGGCAAGGAAAGCGTTTCTCAAGAAGAGAAATTTGTTAACATCGAGTATAGATTTAAGTGTCAGGAAGTCACTTCTGAAAGTATTTGTATGGAGTGTAGCCATGTATGGAAGTGAAACATGGACGGTAAATAGTTTGGACAAGAAGAGAATAGAAGCTTTCGAAATGTGGTGCTACAGAAGAATGCTGAAGATTAGATGGGTAGATCACATAACTAATGAGGAGGTAGTGAATAGGATTGGGGAGAAGAGGAGTTTGTGGCACAACTTGACCAGAAGAAGGGATCGTTTGGTAGGACATGTTCTGAGGCATCAAGGGATCACCAATTTAGTATTGGAGGGCATCGTGGAGGGTAAAAATCGTAGGTGGAGACCAAGAGATGTATACACTAAGCAGATTCAGAAGGATGTAGGTTGCAGTAGGTACTGGGAGATGAAGAAGCTTGCACAGGATAGAGTAGCATGGAGAGCTGCATCAAACCAGTCTCAGGACTGAAGACCACAACAACAACATTTTGAAAGCAACAAGTTTCGGATATTAATTTTGCTATCTTCAGCCTCCTGCATAACAAAAGAGCATACACGTAGTAAAACTGGATAAATGTGTACAAATTCAAGTTTAGAAGAAGTGACAGGTTGTCATAATACCGCTTTAGCTTAAAAATGATGAAAGTACTGGCTTTAAATCAAAATGGTTCAAATGGCTGTAAGCACTATGGAACTTAACATCTGAGGTCACCAGTCCCCTAGACTTAGAACTACGTAAACCTAATTAACCTAAGGACGTCACACACATCCATGCCCGAAGCAGGATTCGAACCTGCGACCGTAGCAGCCGCGTGGTTCCGGACTGAAGCGCCTAGAGGCGTTAAATCACATCTATGTGTACATCGACCACAATAGACAAAAACATGTGTATATATTTGTTAGTAGCGTTAAACCAAACCTCTGTGTATATCCAGCAGAATAGACTAATACATGTGTACATATTTGTAAGTTTGTTAAGAGAATCGTTCAGCGTGCAGAAGTGCAACCTTTCCACAAATAGCTGCAGATTTCAATGCTAGGCCATCAACAAGTGTCAGCGTGCGAACCATTCAACGAGACATCATCGATATGGGCTTTCGGAGCCGAACTCCCACTCGTGTACCCTTTGAAGACTACACGACACAAGGCTTTACGCCTCGTCTGGGCCACGCGGGGTAGCCGAGCGGTCTATGGCGCCTTGTCACGGTCCGCGCCGCTCCCCCCGTGGGAGGTTCGAGTCCTCCCCCAGGCCTGGGTGTGTTTGTGTGTTGTCCTCAGTGTAAACTTAGGGACCGATAATTTCAGCAGTTTGGTCCCATAAGAACTTACTACAAATTTCCAAATTTTGACTCACCTGGGCCCGTCAGCACCGACACTGGACTGTTGATGACTGGAAACATGGCTGATCGGACGAGCCTCGTTTCAAATTGTATCGAGCGGATGGACTGTACGGGTATGGAGACAACCTCATGAATCCATGGACCTTGCATGTCAGCAGGGGTCTGTTCAATCTGGTGGAGGCTCTGATGTTGTGTGGGGCGTGTGCAGTTGGAATGATATGGGACCTCTGACACATCGAGATATGACTCTGACAGGTGACACGTACGTGCGCATCATGTCTGAACACCTGCATCCACTGATGTCATCGTTTGTTTGTATATAAAAGAATTTTTATGTGATCTTGGCTGAAGAATGTTCTTACCAAGAAAAAAAAACAATCAACACACTGATACGTGTATATATTAAGGTCCCACATATAAAAATATATCCACACTTATATTCGTTATGCTCTGTATAAGTATCAGTATAAAAGTTTAGTACTGTAACTCCATCCTTCCATCACACTTCCAAATACTTTTAACCACCATATGTTGTAATAACGTGGCAAGATTTACTTCAAAAGTTACCCGTCGATTAGATGCAGAATGCTTTCATTCCTTGTTTGATCAGTCAGTCTGGACATAATCAGTCTCCCGTAACCCCAAATTCTAAATACGTCTAATTTTCTCATTTCCTCCTCTGTTGTTATCGCTTCGCATGCGTATTATGTTGTGTTTTAAACATACATTCAAGTGCACGACTCAATACTGTGAGCTGGTGTCACACTGTCATGTGCCGCGGTTAAGCGTAGTTTTTGAGAGAAGCAGAGAAGTACTGGGAATAATTTTAGCAACAATATGGGCCGTAAATGGGTAAATCAGTGACGCAAGTGATCATGATTAGGGAAAGGTTGGTTGCTTGGTTTGTGGGATTGAAGGGACCAGACTGCTAGGGCCATCGGTCCCTTTCTCCAAAACTTCAAACACCTACACAGAATAAAAACGAACAATGGATACGAAAACAGACGACAGAGGACAAGAAAGACGCAGACAGAGACCAGACAAAAGGAATTAAAATCACACAGAGTGTGACAATGGTTGGCCGACCATAGACACAAATAAGGAAAAGCCAACCACCAAGAAAAACACTAAAACTCAGTCTAAAATCGTAGGCCAAAGGACAGACTCAAACAAAAAAATTACAAACACTCAGATTAAGTGACAAAAAACCCCTGCCCAAATAAAACGCAAAACTAAGCCTGCCATAGCAGTGACATCTGTTAAAAGGGAAGGGAGCGAATCAGGCAGCGCAAACATGTGCCTGAGCACAGCTATAAGTGGGCACTACAACAAAATATGGACCACCGTCAAAACGAATCCGCAGCGACATAGAGGTGGGTCCTCACGGCGCAACAAGTGGCTGTGCTTCAGTCGGGTGTGCCCAATGCGCAGCTGGCAGAGGACAAAAGACTCCTTGCGAGAAACCTGCAAGGAGGAGCGCCACGCACTAGTAGCCTCCTTGATTACCCTAAGCTTGTTGGGTGAAGGTAGGGAGCACCATTTTTCACCCCAGATGCTAAGTAACTTCTGCCGCAAAACGGATCTGAGGTCATTCTCCAAAAGGCCAATCAATAAGGCTGGTGCACCGAGACAGCCTGTTTAGCCAGCATGTCCACACTTTCATTTCCTGGGATGCCGACATGACCCGGTGTCCACACAAAGACCACAGCGCGGCCGCAACGGGCAAGAGTATGGAGGGACTCCTGGATAGCCATCACCAGACGAGAGCGAGGGTAACACTGGTCGATAGCTCGTAAACCGCTCAGGGAGTCGCTACAGATAGCGAAGGACTCACCTGAGCAGGAGCGGATATACTCTAGGGCACGACAGATGCAGACCAGGTCAGCAGTAAAAACGCTGCTCCCAGCTGGCAATGAGTGTTGTTCGGAATGGTCCCCTAGAGTGAGAGCATAAAAGACACGACCAGCAACCAGCGAACCGTCAGTGTAAACAACGCCAGAGCCCTGATACGTGGCGACGATGGTAAGAAAGCGGAGGTGAAAGGCCTCAGGAGAGACTGAGTCCTTCGGGCCGGGTGCCACTTCTAGCCGAAGACAAGGGCGGGGCACACATGACGGGGGTGTACGCAGAGGAGCCCAGAAAGGAAGTGGAAGAGGGAAATACCCAAGCCGGGAGAGAAGTCCTCTGACGCGGACTGCGATCATACAACCCAAACGGGGCCGACATTCTGGCAGATGGACGACACACTGAGGGAACAGGAGACGATAATTAGGATGCTCGAGCAAGCTACCAACGCGTGTAGCATAAGCGGCCAGTAAACGTTGTCGCCGTAACCGCAGTGGAGGGACACCTGCCTCCACAAGTATGCTGTTCACAGGGCTGGTCCGGAAAGCTCCAGTGGCAAGTCGGATCCTGCTGTGAAGGATGGGGTCCAGCACCCGCAAACGCAGAAGGGGATTCTGACCCATAAGCGAGGCTCCCATAATCCAGATGGGACTGAATTAACGCCTGGTAGAGCCGTAAGAGGGTAGAGCGGTCGACACCCCAGCTGGTGTGGCCCAAGCATCGCAGAGCATTAAGATGCCGCCAACACATCTGTTTAAGCTGCCGAATATGAGGGAGCCAAGTCAACCGGGCAAAAAAACCACACCCAAAAACCGATAAGTGTCCACCACGGCTTACAAGGACGCTGAGACAGACGTTCCCACCGCCTCAGCGAGCCCATTAATTGCAATTAAAAACAGGCAGACGCTTTAAGACAGATTCCTGCGGTACTCTGTTCTCCTCAACTCGGGGGAAACTATGGGAGGCCGCAACTTGCAAGTGGAAGGTACGATGCGACAGAAAACTTCGTATGAAAATCGGCAGCGGACTCCGAAGACCCCACCCATGAAGTGTAAAGAGCATGTGATGTCGTCATGTCGTATCGTATGTCTTCTGCATGTCAAAAAAGACAGCGACGAGATGCTGACGGTGGGCAAATGCCGTACGGATGGCAGACTCCAGGCTCACCAGATTATCGGCGGCAGAGCGGCCCTTACGGAACCTACCCTGAGATGGAGCCAGAAGGCACGAGAATCGCGTACCCAACTCAACCGCCGGCTCACCATGCATTCGAGCAACTTGCAAAGAACGTTGGTGAAGCTAATGGGGCGGTATCTGTCTATCTCCAGTGGGTTCTTGCCAGGTTTCAAAAATGGGGTTAAGGTGCTTTCCTGCCATTGCGATAGGAACGCACCCCGACCCAGAAACGGTTGTAAAGGTCGAGGAGACGTTGCTGGCAGTCCACCGAGAGGTGTTTGAGCATCTGATAGTGGATGCAATCTGGCCCGGGAGCTGTATCAGGGCAAGCTGCTAGGGCACTTTGGAATTCCCACTCACTGAACGGAACATTGTAGGATTCAGGATGGCGCATGTGAAATAAAATGCTCCGACGTTCCAACCGCTCTTTCAGGTCAGTGGGTAATTCACTGAAGCGGAACTCTGAGCAAAATGCTCCGCTAAGCGGTGGGAAATTGTGAAGGAGTCAGTACAAACTGCTCCATTCACTGAAAGCGCGGGGACACTGACAGGGGTCCGACAGCCATAGAGTCGCCTAATCTTGGCCCATACCTGCGATGGAGAGGTACGGAGGCCAATGGCGGAGACATACCGTTCCCAGCACTCCTGCTTGTGTTGGCGAATGAGGCGGCGGGCCCACGCATGGAACTGTTTAAAAGTGATGAGGTGTTCTAATGAGGGATGTCGCTTGTGACGCTGGAGCGCTCGCCTGCGATCTTTAATCGCCTCAGCGATCTCAGGCGACCACCAAGGCACAGTCCTCCGCCGAGGGGATCCAGAAGAACAGGGAATGGCAGATTATGCGGCAGTAACGATGCAGGTGGTGACTGAGTGAACGACTGCATCAAGGGCCTCATTGGAAAGAGACTCGATAGTGGCAATGGAGGAGAACAGGTCCCATCTGCAGGGGTGCCCCGAAGAGTGCGCTGTGGCAGTGACAGAATGATCGGAAAGTGGTCACTACCACACAAGTCGTCATGCACACGCCATTGCACAGACAGTAAGGGGCTAGGGCTCCAGATGATGAAAAGGTTGCTGGCTAGGTACGTGCCTTGCACCACACTGAAATGTGTGAAGGCACCATCATTTAAAATGGAAAGGTCGAGCTGTGCCATACATGCTCAATGGTGCTGCCTCTGCCCATTGCCACTGATCCACCCCACAGCGGGTTATGGGAATTGAAGTCGCCCAATAACAGAAAAGGTGGCGGCTATTGGGCTATCAGCGCAGCCAGGACATGCTGCAGAACATCACCATCCGGTGGAAGATACAGACTGCAGACAGTAACAGCCTGAGGCTTCCACACCCGAACAGCGACAGCCTCTAAAGGTTTTTGCAGAGGGACAGACTCGCTGTGAAGGATGTAGATGCAGATGCAGATGCCACCAGATACCCTCTCATAAGCTGCCTGGTTCTTATAATAACTCCGATAGCCACGGAGGACGGGGTTCGCATCGCTGGAAACCAAGTTTCCTGAAGAGCAATGCAGAAGATAGGGTGAAGGCTGAGAAGTTGTCGGAGCTCATAAAGATGGTGGAAGAAACCGCTGCATTTCCACTAGAGGATGACATTGTCCATGGCTGAGAAAGGCGTGAAGGGACTGGTGAGCCAGATTACGCCACTGGGTCACTTGCTGCCACTGATTCAGTACCCGTATGAGTGACATCCAGTGCGTCTGAGGGTCCAGCGAGATCTAGGTCCTCAGCGGACACGAGAATCTCTACCTCAACCTCAGACGCAGAGCTTGTGGGTAGCGATGGAGTGGGTGCCACCGCAGGTTCTTTGGTCTTATGGGTCATCAATTTCGCTTTCTCGCGCTGTTCCCTTGGTTGCCCTTGATGGGAGGGCTTCTTGGAGTCAGTCTCCAGGACAGAAGACGATCGTGAAGCACTACGACCAGCGACCTGTGGCTTCTTCAGCCACTGGTGGGTGTCTGCTCTGCTGCTAGTAGGAACCTGCGAAGAGAGTGACCCAAGGGATCCCTTCCGAGCGAAAGAAGCCGAAGAAAACTTACGCTTTTCCGGCTTGGAAGTGGGGACTGATGGCCCCAGTGGTTGAGGTGGTCCTGCTCCCGAGGGAGGAGGTACGGGAGCAACAGGGAGGGAAGAGCCCCCCCCCCCCCCCCCACCATCAAGGGGACAGGTGTGGTCCTCCAATTCTGAGAGCTGACTCTAAGTGTTGCAGCTGATGAAATTGTAGCAGGAGTGACAGTGGCGGCATAAGGAGACGTCATGCACATGGGATGAAGCCGTTCAAATGTCCCGTACCAGGGCACGCGCCTAGGGCACTTTGGAATTCCTCTCACTGAATGGAGCATTGTACGATTCAGTGTGGCGTGTGTGAAATGAAAGGCTCCAACGTTCCAACCGCTCTTTCATGGAGCTGAACGCCAATGGGTAATTCGCAGAAGATGAACAAAATGCTCCGCTAAGTAGTTTGCAATTGTGTCAGAGTCATTACAGACTGCTCCATTCAGCGAAAGCGCAGGTACGCTGACAGGGGTCCGATAGCCATAGTCGTCTAATCTTGGCCCAAAGCTGCGAAGTAGAGGGACGGATACCAATGGTGGAGACATACCTTTCCCAGCACTCCTGCTTGTGTTGGCGAATGAGGCGGCAGGCTCACTCACGGAGCTGTTGATAGGCCATGAGGTGTTCCAACGAGAGATGCCGCTCTTGATTTGGAGTGCCTGCCTTCGATCTATAATCGCCACATCGATCTCGGGCGACCACCAAGGCACAGTCCTCCGCCAAGGGGACCCAGAAGAACAGGGAATGGCAGATTCTGCGGCAGTAACGATGCCGGTGGTCATCGAGTGAACTACCACATCAATGGCGTCATGGGAAAGAGGCTCAATATTGGCAGTGGAGGCGAAAGAATCCCAGGCAGCCTTATTCATAGCTCATCTGCAGGGGCGCGCAGAAGAGTGACGCTGTGGCAGTGACAGAAAGATCGGAAAGTGGTCACTACTGCACAAGTCGTCATGTACTCTCCATTGGACAGATGGTAATAGGCTAGGGCTGCAGACCGAAAGATTGATGGCTGAGTACGTGCCTTACACCGCACTGAAATGTGTGAAGGCACGACACAGAGGGTTATGGGCGTTGAAGTTACCCAGTAACAGAAAAGATGGCGGAAATTGGGCTATCAGCGCAGATAGGGCTTGCTGTGGGACATTACCTTCAGGTGGAAGACAGAGACTGTAGGCAGTAACAGCCTGAGGAATCCACAGCCGAACAGGGACAGCCTCTAAAGGTGTTTGTAGAGGGACAGATTCTCTGTAAAGAGAGTGAAGGACATAGATGCAGATGTCACCAGATACCCTGTTATAAGTTGCCCAGTTCTTATAATAACCCCGATAGCCACATAGGGCGATTGTTCGCACCACCTGAAACCAAGTTTCCTGAAGAGATATGCAGAGGAAAGGGTGAAGGCTGAGAAGTTGTCAGAGCTCAGCAAGATAGTGGAAAAAACCGCTGCTGTTCCACTGGAGGACGACATTAGCCATGGCCGAGAAAGCGTGAAGGGACCGAGGAGGCAGATTACGCCGCTGGTTCACCTGCTGCCACTGACTGAGTACCTATGGGAGCAACATCCATCGTGCCTGAGGGACCGGCGAGATCTAGGTCCTTAGCGGACGCCAGAATCTCCACCTCATCCTCAGATGCAGAGCTGGTAGGTAACGATGGTGGTGGGAGTGCCACCGCAATTTCCTTCATCTTAGAGGTCTTTTTCAATTTCTCGCGCTGTTCCTTGGATTGATCTAGCTGGAAGGACTTCTTTGATTCAGTCTCCAGGACTGAAGAGAACTGCGAAGCCCTACGACCAGCTACCTGGGGCTTCTTCTGCACTGGTGGGCATCTTCTTTGCCACTGGTAGAAACCTGGGAAGGGAGTGACGCAAGGGACCCCTTCCTAGCGAGAGAAGCCGAAGACCACTTACGCTTCTCCATCTTAGAAGTGGGGATGGATGTCCCGGATGGGTCGGGGGGTGCTGCTTTGGAGTTACGTGATGCAGGAACAACAGGAAGTGCCCCCCATCATCAAGGGGGCAGGTGTTGTTTTACAGCTCTGAGAGCTGACTGTAATTGGTGCAACGGATGGGGCAATCACTGTTGTCATAGCGGTGGCATGTGAGTAAATCATGTGCACAGGATGGAGTCGTTCATAATTCCTCTTAGCCTCAGTATAGGTCAGTCGATCCTGGGTCTTATCTTACATGATTTTCTGCTCTTTCTGTAAGGTCCTGCAGTCTGATGAGCAAGGGGATGACGCTCTCCTCTGTTGACACAGATCAGAGACGGGGCACATGAATTATTGGGATGTGATGGGCGTCCGCAGTCTCGACATGTGAGACTGGATGTATGGCGGGAAGACATATGGCCGAACTTGCTGCACTTAAAGCACCGCACCGAGGGAGGGATGTATAGCTTGACGTCACAGCAGTAGACCATCACCTTGACCTTCTCCGGTAGTGTATCACCGTCGAAGGTCAAGTAGAAGGCACCAGTGGCAACCTCATTATCCCTCGGACCCCGATGAACATGCCGGACGAAATGAACTCCTTGCCGCTCTAAATTGGGGCGCAGCTCGTCATCAGACTGCAAAAGAAGGTCCCTATGGAATATAATACCCTTGACCATTTTTAAACTCTTATGGGACGTGATGGTAACTGAAATATCCCCCAACTTGTCACAAGCGAGTAAGCTTTGAGACTGGGCAGTGGATCCTATTTTTATCAAAACTGACCAAGAGCGCATTTTGGACAAGCCCACCACCTCCCCAAACTTGTCCTCTAAATGCTCTACAAGGAACTGAATCTTTGTCGACATGAAAGACTCCCCATCAGCTCTAGTACAAACGAGGAACCGGGGTGAATAAGTCTCGCTTCCATCGTTAACCTTTCGGTCCTTCCATGGTGTGGCCAGAGAAGGAAACAATTTTGGATCATTATTTCTGAGCGTTGAATTGAGCCCTAGAACGCTTAGAGACTGCTAGCAGCTGGATACCAGCAAAAGATGATGTGCCACGCTTCACTGCGGGTCATCCACCCTGATGCCACCCACTCCAACCAAGGGCCCTCCCCACAGGCGCCACCCAGCCTCAGCAAGGGCCATCTGGCAGGATGGCCATTGATGGGAGTCCTGATGCCCCAGGGAGATAGGCGTCTACTCCTTGGCATACTTGGGGAGTTAATGGTGCAAGCATCAGCAGAGTGATCCCTGTGTTGTCAGGGGGCTACAACCGATAGGGTACATGGTGGCCCCACCACAACAGACTGGCTACCGTGCTGAATATTAAGTGCAAGGAAGTCCATGGTCGTCGTCTCTGCAGAAAGCGACACTGCTCAGTGCATGGCGGAAATCGCACCCAGGAATGTATCCTCGCCCAAAAGATGGAGAACGAGCGGAAATTCAATGCGACGACGAGAAAGCAGGCGAAAGATCTCTATGCACCTTTCCCCCTTCTCGCTTTTTTGAAAAATTTGGAAATATGGAAGTCAAACCCTAGAGGGTACCATCACATAAACGCCGAAACGCGTGAGACTCCTTTTAGTCGCCTCTTACGACAGGCAGGAGTAACATGGGCCTATTCTTACCCACAGACGTGAAGGGTGGTCCACATAAATGCCTCAACATGGTCCAGGGGATTATTTTCCATCGTGACCTCCTCCTGCAGTATGACGACGAGCTCCACTCCAATTTAAAATGGAATGGTGTTCATTTCATCCTGCGCATTTACAGTGAACATAAAGACAACAGGGTTTGAACCATCGCCTTCACCTT
This sequence comes from Schistocerca nitens, assembly GCF_023898315.1. Taxonomy (NCBI): domain Eukaryota; kingdom Metazoa; phylum Arthropoda; class Insecta; order Orthoptera; family Acrididae; genus Schistocerca; species Schistocerca nitens. Next base: position 258,141,991 of record NC_064618.1, read on the forward strand.
GGCCTTTGAGGTTAATTCATTGCCTTACAAGGTCAAGTTGATGGTTTACCGCTGTGACGTTAAACCATACGTTCCTCTCCCTGTGCAGTGCTTTAAGTGCTGGGAGTTCGGGCACATGTCTTCCCGCTGCACTTCCAGCGCCACATGTTGAGACTGCAGACGTCCACTGCGCCCAGATACTCCAAGTGCGCCACCTGCCACTGGCATCAGCTGCGGAGAGTACCAGCCTCCTGCTCCCCAGACTGCCCAGTACTCCAAAAGGAGTGGAAAATCATGGATTACAAGACCCTGGAGCAGTTGACTTACACAGAGGCTAAACGTAAATTCGAAAGATTACACCCCATTCGGTTGACATCGACATACGCTGCAGCTACATCATCATCGTTGTACCAATTGCCAGAAGTTCCTCACTCTGTGCCACGAACAGTGGGCCCTCAGGGCCACCAAAATACATCCGCCTCCTTGGTGGTAGGGGGCAAATTTTCCTCCATTGCTCACAAAGCACCCCCTTTGGGAGCAAGGCCCAGCAACACAGGGGACATCGGTCCCCTCCCACCTGCCAGATAAGCAACAGCTTCTTCCAGCTCCTCTCATGCGGAAGAGGTCCCATGGAGCCCTCTCTTTCATGGTCTCCACTAATGCCATGGCAGACAGTCGTCAGTGGCTCGAGGACCAAAAGCTGCTGGACAAAGAGCTTCATGGTCTCCCTCTGTGCCTGAAACTGCTTTGGAGAAATCTTCTGAGCAATCCCCTAATGAGAAGCAAGAGAGCAAGGAAACTAATAAGAAGTCTGCTAAGAAACAGGACCCCCAGGAGGCCCCAAATCCACCACTCCCTATCAATTCTCATCTGAGGATGCAGTGGATATCTTAGCATTCCCTCCAGACCTGGGTCACACTGATGCCTCATCTAACTTAGGAATGGACACAAATACTGAGTCTGAAGCAGCAGGTGGCCCTGAGGCATAACTTGCCTCCTTTGGAACTTCATGCCTTCCCAGCCTTAAGATAACGTTATCCTCCATTGGAATTGCGGTGGTTTTGTCCACCACCTGGCTGAGCTACAGCATCTGTTAAGCTTTACACCTGCTTTCTGCATTGCCCTCCAAGAAACGTGTTTCCTGACAATGTGGACCCTTGCCCTCTGTGGCTGTAAGGGATATTACAGGAACTGTAGCAACTATAATACTGTCAGGTGGAATTTGCGTCTATGTCCTGAACTCAGCATGCACTGACCCTTTGCCCCTTTAAACCCCTCTTGATGCTGTGGCTGTCTGGATAAGGACGATGCAGGAAATAACTGTCTACAACGTATATCTTCCTCCAGATGGTGCAGTACCCCTGAATGCAATGGATGCACTGATTGATCAGCTCCCTGAACCTTCCCTACTTTTGGGAGATTTTAACGCTCATAACCCCTTGTGGTGTGGCACAATTCTTACTGGCTGTGGCAGAGATGTCGAAAATTTACTGTCCCAACTTAGCCTCTGCCTCTTAAATAATGGGTCCACCACACATTACACTGTGGCATATGGCACATATTCAGCCATTGATCTCTCGGTATGCAGCCCTGGCCTTCTACCATCTATCATCCACTGGAGAGCACATGACGACCTGTGTGGTATTGACCACTTCCCCATCTTCCTGTCACTGCTCCAGCATCAGGACCACGGACGCCTGTCCAGATGGGCTCTAAACAAAGCGGACTGGGAAACTTTCACCTCTGCTGTCACTGTTGGATCTCCCCCACACAGTAACATCAATGTGGTGGTTGAGCAGATAACTACAACGATCGTTTCTGTGGAGGAAAACGCGATTCCTCGCTCTTTAGGGTGCCCCCCGCGAAAGAAAGTCCCTTGGTGGTCGCCGGAAGTTGCTGAGGCAATTAAGGAGCGTCGACGAGCTCTACAGTGGCATAAGTGGCACCTAACAGCATCCTTTAAACAGCTCCATACCCGCGTTCGCCAGTTTATCAAAAGGCCGAGACAGGAGTGTTGGGAGAGGTATGTGTTGTCCATTGGGTGCCATACTTGACCTTCCCAAGTATGGGCAAAGATCAAACGAGTTGTTTGGTACCAGACCTCAACAGGTGTTAACATAAACGGCGTGTTATCAACCAACGCAATTGCGATTGCCGAACACTTTGCTGATCACTATACTCGCACATCTGTGTCGGTGAACTACACCCCCCGCCCCCGCCCCCAGCCCTTCGCACTCTCAAATGGTGGATGGAAGAGAAAGTCCTCTCATTCACTACACGCCACAGTGAAACCAATAACGCCCTGACACAGCTCCTGGGCCCGATCGGATCCACAGTCAGATGATTAAACATGTCTCTTCTCACTACAAGTGACATCTCCTTGTGATCTTGAACCGGATCTGGTGCAATGGCGTCTTTCCATCGCGCTGGTGGGAGAGCACCATCACACCAGTTCTCAAACCCAGCCAAAACCCGCTTGATGTGAACAGCTATCGGCCCATGAGCCTCACCAATGTTCTTCGTAAGCTGCTGGAATGTATGGTGTGTCAGCAGGTGGTTTGGATACTGGAGTCACATGACATACTGGCTCTGTGCCACGGCGGTTTCCGCCAGGTACGCTCTACCACTGATAATCTTGTGTTCCTCGAGTCTGCCATATGAACAGCCTTTTCCAGACGCCAACGCCTTCTTGCCATCTTTTTTTATTTATGGAAAGCGTATGACACGACGTGGAGACATCATATGGTTCAAATGGGTATGATCACTATGGGACTTAACATCTGCGGTCATCAGTCCCCTAGAACTTAGAACTACTTAAACCTAACTAACCTAAGGACATCACACACATCCATGCTCGAGGCAGGATTCGAACCTGCGACCGTAGCAGTCGCGTGATTCCGGACTGAGCGCCTAGAACCGCTATACCACCGCGGCCGGTGGAGACATCATATCCTTGGCACATTATACGAGTGGGGTATCTGAGGCCCGCTCCAGATTTTTATCCAGAATTTCCTGTCGCTTCATACTTTCTGTGTCCAAGTTGGTGCCTCCCTTAGTGCCCCACATATCCAGGAGAATGGGGTCCCACAGGGCTCTGTATTGAGTGTGTCTCTATTTTTAGTGACCAACAACGGTCTAGCAGCAGCTATAGGGCCATAAGTCTCATCCTCTCGGTATGCAGCCGACTTCTGCATTTCATACTGCTCCACCAGTGCTGTTGTTGCTGTGCAGTGCCTACATGGAGCCATCCACAAGGCGCAGTCGTGGGCTCTAGCCCACGGCCTTCAGTTTTCGACCGCAAAATCGTGTGTTATGCACTTCTGTCGGCGTAGTACCGTTCATCGGGAACCAGAAGTTAACCTTACTGACGATCCCCTTACTGTAGTGGAGACGTATCGATTTTTAGGAGTGGTTTTCGACGCCCGATTTAATTGGCTTCCTCACCTTCGTCAATTTAAGCGGCAGTGCTGGCAGCACCTAAATGCCCTCCGCGGCCTGAGCAACACCAACTAGAAAGCAGATCGCTCTAACTGCTGCTGCTACACAGAGCCCTTGTTCAATCCCGCCTTGACTATGGGAGTCTGGTTTATGCTTCGGCGGCGCCCTCAGCGTTGTGGTTACTCGACCCAGTGATCCACTGTGGCGTTCGACTAGCGACGGGAGCTTTTAGGACGAGTCCGGTGACCAGCGTCCTTGCGAAGGCTGGAGTTCCTCTATTGCAGGTCAGGCGTGCACAACTGCTCGCCAGTAACGTTGCACACGTTCGTAGTTCTCCTGCGCATCCAAATTACCGTCTCCTTTTACTACCCACGGCGGTTCATCTCCCGCATCGGCGGCCAAGGACAGGGCTTAGGACTGCCGTTCGCGTCCGATCACTTCTGTTTGAACTGGAATCCATACCTTTACCACCTCTGTTCCAGGTCAATTCACATACACCTCCATGGTGTAAACCTAGGCCGAAGCTTCGCCCGGAACTTTCACATGGCCCAAAGGACTCATTTCACCCCGCAGCTCTCCGCCGTCACTTCATCTCGATTCTTGACATGTACCGAGGCCATGAAGTGATTTACACCGTCGTCTCGATGACAGAAAGGTCACGTCGGCTTCGCGTATGTCTATGGAGGACATGTTGAACAGCATTCCTTGTCCAATGGCTGCAGTGTTTTCACTGCAGAGCTGGTGGCTATATCTTGTGCTCTTGAGCACATCCGTTCATTCCCTGGGGAGTAATTTCTTCTGTGTACTGACTGTTTGTGCAGCCTACAAACTATCGACCAGTGCTACCCTCATCATCCTTTGGTAGCGATCCTCCAGGAGTCCATCTATGCCCTGGAACAGTCCAGTCGTTCAGTGGTGTTTGTGTGGACCCCAGGACACGTCGGAATCCCAGGCAACGAACTTGCTGACAGGCTGGCTAAACAGGCTACTCAGAAACCGCTTATGGAGATCGACAGTCCAATGACTGACCTGCGTTCGGTTTTACGTCGCTAGGTTTTTCGGCTTTCGAGGACGGAATGGCGTAGTCTGAGTATGCAAAACAAACTGTGAGCCATTAAGGAGACTACGAGTGTGTGAATGTCACCCATGCGGGCCTATTGCTGGAACTCCGTGGTTCTCTGCCAGCCGCGAATTGGTCACACTTGGGTTACACAAGCCTACCTCCTGCGCCGTGATGAGCCACCTCAGTGCCGGTGCAGTGCGCGGTTGACAGTGGCCCACATACTGTTAAGCTGTCCTACTTTGGCTGGGCTGCCCTGCGACGTCATCCTCAGTTGGTGGACTCGTTATCATTGATTTTAGCAGACGACGGCTCATCGGCTGATTTGTTATTACGTTTTGTACGTGAGGGTGGGTTTTCTCATTTTATCTAAGTTTTAGCGCATGTCCTTAGTCCCTCTGTGTCCTCCATCCTATTGGTTTTAGGGTGGAGGTTTTAATGTGTTGCAGAGTGGCTGGCTTCTCTTTTTATTCTCATGGTCATCCAGCCACGGTTTTAATATCTTCTACCTGTTTCTTTCGTTTCTGTAGTTTTTTCTCCCCTTTTCTCCATTTAAGTGTTTGTTGCCCCTGTGTCGTTCTTGTGGTTTTTCCTTTGTCTCCATTTTTGTTGTCAGTCTGGCTTGTTTAATCTCACCCTTTTTTTGTTGTTTTATTCAGAACAAGGGACCAATGACCTAGCTGTTTGATCTCTTCCCCCCTATTTAAACCAACCAACTAACCAACCAACGGATTCATAGAGTATGGACCATGCGCGTATCCATATATGCTGCTGTCCAGGCGAACGGCTTCTTGAAGCAAGGTCTGCACCAATGACGTTGGCCGGTGGGGCAGTTTTGTGCTATGCGTGCATTTACCTGTCCTTCCATGGGACCTCTGGCAGTGACCGAAGGCAAAATATCGTATGTGGACTGTGTGAACATCCCTACATCAAGTCTTCCCGAGGACAATGCCGTCTTCCAGCAGGATAACTGTTCATATTACAAGACTTGTGCTGCAGTGTTTCGATGATCCATGATAGTGAGCTTTAGTTGATGTCTCTGGCACAAAATTCGCCTGAACGTGAAACCGATGGAACGCGTCTAGAGCGCGCCCGCTAACCACCGACGCGTTATTTACGGAAGTGTTGTGACGTGTGCATAGACATCGTCAGAAATCAACCAAAGACTTTTCAAGTCCATGTCACCCAGAATCCTTTCCAGAGGTAGACCAAAGCATTGTTAAACAGATGGTAACAGTGCTTCGCATCATCGGTGAAACGTTCCGTTATTTTTGCTCAGGTCTTAAGGTTCACCATTTCAGGATGTTAGCAGTTATTTCTTTTTATTTTGTCCTGTGGTATTCTTCAGAGCGCGTCTTCCTATATTCGCTGGTCATAATACGAGTACAAAAAAGTGTGACGCATGATGCTACATGTAAGAGTATCTTCTTTGTTTCACCTGTATACAAGTTTCTTCCTTTCATTACTTTATAAAATGAACTATATTATATTATTATACATCTAGGCAAAAAGTTTAAGGATCTAGATTTTTCAACAACGACGAAGTCCAAAATTTAATACATCAGTTGTTATTGTGACTTGCACCACTGTTTTCAGTGTATCTGCTGTGACAGGTAGTCAAAACTGAACTGAGTCCTAAAGAGGCGATACATGATACGATTATTGCACACGTAAAATGTCAGAATTGAAATATATCTAGAGTCAAAATGAACACTTATCTTTTGTTATACAACGTCTTTCTGCTGTGACTGTGTGTCAGAGCTTAGGTGCCTTTAAATACACTGGTAGAACCAGTCTGACATTTGTGACTAAACAGACTGTCGTTGGTAATAAAACTCGTAGCACTGTTCGTTCAGCAGAAACTCTTTCTCGTAGAACTGTTCAAAGACGAAGTTCAAAAACCTATGCAAGGACTTGCAGATTAACCTGAAGAGCCTAACTGGTTGTCTCTAGCTCTGTTGTCGCTGGACACGGTGCTATTCTCGCTACTTGCTGTAGACTAGGATTTGACAGAACGTAACGCGGTGTAGAATTGATCTCGTGTCCGTGTGTTGGTCTATTTCAAGACAAGCCACCGACGGTGGTCCGGAAAGCTTCTGTTGGCGTGTTGTGCTACTTTCGTCTCACTGGTCTGGCCACCGATATTCCGATACCAAAGAGCATCTTTGTGGTGTCAGTACCAGGCGCCACCGCACGCCTGTCGACTACACCACAGTTTCTTTATAAAGTCCTTTCTTCAACAGACTCAATTGATCTTCATGCTGAAATCTGTCAGTTACATGAAGAGACTGAAAGTGGTTTTTTTCTTCTGTGCAGTGACGAGCTAAGACTATTTTTCCGTTTTGGCAAATACTCTCCAATCACTTCCCTTTCTGTTAGTGACATGAGTTGTAAATCGCAGTACGTCGTCGTAACACGGCTGTCCGTTCACAAAGGAAGCGTTGCAGGTGCACTGCAGCTTATTGTTTTTATTTTTAGGCTTCGGACGTTCGGTGATAAATCTGTTCGATGCATATGTGGCCGCGTAAATCAAGCTCCAAAGACCGACGTATTATTAACTGTAAACAAAGCCCGAGTCAATAAATCAACGCCCCCTCAGCAACCAATGGGTCCACTACCGATCCCGACAGCATACGGTTACCGCTCTGTAGCAGTCTATTTATTCATTGCGTTATAGCTCAGCTGAAAATGAGTCATTAAATTCGTTACATTTATCGTGTAGTCTGTTGCTCACTGGTATACAAAAATGTGTAGTTGAAACTGGAGGCGATCATAATGTGGTGGAGCATTTGTTCAAGTTGAAGTTTAAACAAACTAGACAAAAGTAGGATAGCCATAACAGAAAACTTTAAACAAATTTCGCAAATTGAGATACCACAGAAAACTAAGTGGAAAATTTGGCCAGATACTATCTTCGTTACAATAACGCCCGTCGTTGATTACAATAGATTTTTAATCACGCAAGAATGTTCGTGTTTTTCCCGGTGCTTTCCCTTGCCTAATTCCTAAGCGGCTTTGTCAGTCCACGCGATTGTAGTGTTGTTGAACGTGTAGGTAGCTTGCTCGAATCCCACTGATGTAATAAATTGCCAGCACAACATTTCGTCAACAATGTGCCCATATTTTTAGGTGGTCCATTCATGCTGTATTTCCTGAGTTAAGATCTACATCCAGTTGATGGTATCTGTCACCGCAATCGGTAAATCTATCAGCAAAGGAGGTATTAAGTTCTCAGAATTGTTAGTGGTACTCATAACAATAAAAACACTACTCTACAGTTTCCACTTACTTTTTGTACTCACATGTACTAAAACTTTACCTTTAAGGAATAACTCTCAACGTTTTGGAAACACGAGTTCAACAGTGATTACGAACAAAGATAACCTTTCGCTTTCAGCAGCTGTATCGTTACCTTTTGACCTAATCTCTCTCAGTGTACTTTCGTTTCATACTCAACCATGAGTCCAACTCAGCAAAAAGACCCACTGTAGTCGTTACCACCAAAATATGATCGCAACGTCTTCGCCCATCTCAGCAACACTGTTTAAGTGTGGAGGTGTTTACAATTATTTTAGGGCAAGCAGCAGTCGGAAGCGTTAAGTTTATTCATTTCCTCTAATTTCCTTTGTATCGATTTCTCAGAACAATCTTCACTGCTCATTAAGTTTCAGGACATGATAGTTGTTACATGACGCATGTTAAATACCGCAAATTTAGGTACGTGGTGCCTCAGAATGATATGTACCACAATTCTAAATAGCCCTTTCATTAGCTACGTGTATGTCAACATTCTACAGCTCGAGTATGTATTTATAATCCAGGGAAATGCTCTATAACTGAATACATAAGTGTGATTGCAGAATTTGTGAGTTGCTAACAGCTTAATACTTCACAGCCATAGCATTATGTGGGTTGTTTAAAAGGTAACATTGAATGCTATCAAGCTGCTTCTATGGCCGTCCACAATGGCGAAAGTGTTGGCAGTGCAGGATTTTTTTCACGAACTGACCCCTCGATTATGACCCATAAATGTTCGATGGGATTTATGTCGGGCAATCTGGGTGGCCAAATCATTCGCTCGAATTGTCCAGAATGTTCTTCAAACCACTCGCGAACAGTCATGGCCCCGCGACATGGCGAATTGTCATCCATAAAAATGTCATCGTTGTTTGGGAACATGAAGTCTATGGATGCCTGCAAATTATCTCCTTGGAGCCAAAATAACCATTTTCACTCAGTGATCACTTAGGTAGCGATTGGACCAGAGGAGCCAGCCCCCTTCATGTAAACACAGCCCACACCATTGTGGAACCACCATCAACTTGCACAGTGCTCTGTTGACAACCTGGGATCCGTGGTACACTTGAATCCTACCATCAGCTCTTACTAACTGCAATCGCGACTCATCTGACCAGGCGTCGGTTTTCCAGCCGTCTAAGATCCAACCGATACGGCCACGAGCCCAGGAGACGCGCTGCGGGCAATGTCGTGCTGTTCGCAAAGGAACTCGCGTCGGTCGTCTGCTGCCATAGCCTGTTAACGTCAAATTTCGCCGCACTATCCTAGTGGATAGGTCCGTAGTACGACCCACGCTGATTTTCGCGGATATTTCATGCGGTGTTGCTTGTCTGTCACCACTGCGAACTCTACGCAAACTCCGCTGCTCTTGGTGGTTAAGTGAAGGCCGTCGGCCTCTGCTTTGTCCTTAGTGAGGGTTAATGGCTGAAAGTGACTCTTGTCACTGTTGAATATTGAATCCCCTTACCGTTTACAAAATGGGAAGTGTCATGCGTCTAGCTCCAACTACCATTTCCCGTTCAGTGTCGTATTTCCCGTCGTGCGGCCATAGCCACTTCGGACTACTTTTAACATGGGCACCTGGGTTCAAATGACAGCTCCGGCAACGCACTATGTGTGTATCGCTGTCCCATGACTTTTAGCACCTCAGTGTAAATAACAGCAGCATGTGTGCCTTGATAAGGGCGAGATCACTTCTTGTACGTAAATTTCCTTTTGTCAGTATATTATCAATGAAGGTGTGTCTTGTCAATGGCTTTAACTGTATAGACTTGGCTCAGTCCTGAAAAGCAGGCTACTGGGGTCACTCAGGCACAGCAGAGGTTACACTGGAAGAATACTTGCAAAGATTTGACTGGGGCATTTGAAATAAAGCTTTTAAATCAATTCCCTAATATTTCGCAGACCGTGTAGTCACAGGCCGTGCAAGAGGAGCTTGCTCAGAGCGGTAGAGGGGTGCATCAGAAGACAGGTCACCCGAAATTCAAGGGTGAAATCATTGAACCTTTAGTGTACTCTGAAATTACGGTTTGCAGAAAGGCTCGCCTGCGGCGGGGGTAAGCACAACTGCCAGTCTTGTGTGGCATGAATAAAATATAAGGAATAGCGAGAGTGAAAGGAGGCGATTTAGTTCGACTGGCTGGTGGCTGGCACTGATGAACAGGGCCACAGGCAGAGGGCAGAGGCAGTCCACGCTGGCTGAAAGTTGAAGTACAAGAGAATCTGCTCTGTTAGACGGCTTGGGCTGAGAAGGGAGCAGCAAATGTGCTGTGCCTTCCCGAACCTTTCAACAGCAACACTCATGACCAGCCTCCCACCAGCGCTATTGGCTAAACCGATGGTCTGAATTTTCCAACACGGGGCTGAAGGTGTGTCTTGTCAATGGCTTTAACTGGGCCGACCTGCCTCAGTCCTAAAAAGCAGGCAACTGCGGTCACTCAGGCACAGCAAAGGTTACACTGGTAGAATACTTGCAAAGATTTGGCTGGGGCATTTGAAATAAAGCTCTTAAACCAATTCCCTAAAATTTCGCAGACCGTGTAGTCACACTCTGCACTACAGCTATGGTGCCACATCTTCAGCTTCATGTTTTCCTCCATTGTATCAACAATGGTCACAGTTTTCCCATGACATCTTGTCCTCAGTCTTACCAGGTGTCCTAAATAAATCTAATATCCTATGAGAAGTCCAAGATGGTGAATCATATCGTCTGGATTCTTTATATGTACAAACATTTGGTAGTGCTGCATTAGTTTTCAATTATTAGGTATCGAATCTTAACGATTCCACGATTTTACACGCTAGTGATTCATCGAGTTGAGAAAACAAGAATTTGAAATGCTAAAAGGTAAAATGAAAAATTTAGATGTTGTGTACTTCGAGTTTCGTAAGTTTTGGCCGGCTCCAAATCTCTAACCGCTAATGGGAACACCTTATCTTGGGTGATAACCCGCTTACACACGACAGAACGATAAGGAAGCGAAGAGGGCTCAACCCAGAGTAGTAATGTCATTTGTCGTTTGATTACATGCATTCAGATAACAACAAATAATATCAGACACAGTAATAGCCACACTCCCTCGTAACAAACAGCAATCAACAATGTACAACGAAGATGTATTCACAATAAAGAACAGTACCATTTCATATTAAGAAAATGGTAAAAATGAGGCCTCGGGGCCTATTCCCATATTCAGTCTGCACTCGACTAAGCTATGTTGCTAATCGCTGAAAAGGTAACAGTTTGTTTCATTGTAAAATTAACAGTTCCCTATAGCAAGAAAAAAATGATTCAAATGGCTCTGAGCACTATGGGACTTAACTGCTGAGGTCATCAGTCCCCTAGAACTTATAACTATTTGAACCTAACTAACCTAAGGACATCACATACATCCATGCCCGAGGCAGGATACGAACCTGCAACCGTAGCGGTCGCGCAGTTCCAGACTGTAGCGCCTAGAACTGCTCGGACACTCCGTCCGGCAGCAAGAAAAGAAGCGGATATATTGTTAAAGCACGATATTCCCCCCACCCCATTCTTTTATAAATTTGTTTTCGATTAAATAACACTAAAGTGCCTCTAAAAAATACAAGGTCAAAGCAGTACGTTGGTACCGTAGTCTAAAGCCAGTTAAAAGAAATACCTTCAAATAAACTATGAATCGCCAATGGTTGAAAGAAAACATGTACAGTACTTAAATCTAAATCTCTAATAAGCAAGATGTTGTGATGGAAGGGTACAATTTCATATAAGAAAACAGAGCATCACCTACACAAGAGAACTTAAGTTGCTCGTTCCAACAGACGACCTGAATTACTGTGCTTAGGCAAATCCCCCGCGCAACGAGACAAGTTAACGAACAATAAGTCGGCGCCTAACACCAACAGGTCCCCACGTCCGTGAGGCGAAGAGAAGTCGGCCGCAAGCTAAGTTAGTGCTCTTAACAAAAGGCACTGAGTAAATGAGGGCCAAAGAAGCGGTTTAACAATTATAAGTGAAGCCCTTACAGGAACACACCAAAGGGTAGCAACTTATCTTTAGGGAGGTTCAGCGACAAATACTGCAAGAAGGAATGAGCTCATCTCTACAGAACTGGAATCAAACAAGTTCTCACGCTCATTAGCTGCTTACGCAATACATTAAGCAAGAAATCTATAACGCTGTTTGCATACGTTTGGACATACGAGGTTTAAATCCACTTCCCCCCCCCCCCCAAACGAAAGCATGAGGAAACTGCTAAAATAGCCAGCAGAAGAAAATAAAACTAGTAAATTTATTGACTTTAGACTCAGGTATTCATATGGCTAATCAAACATTTCAGTTCAATCAGAATTTCACTTAACCATCCACAAGAAAACTCTGACCCAGTTACATCACAACATAGTTTAAAGAATACTAAAGGACTCAACTTCAACTGACAACACTCCTATTTAACTAATGATATTTATCCTTTTATTGTATTGGTGATTACTTTGAGGGTTGCCCTGTTTTATTTAAATTTTGGTTGCCACCCTTTTTCGATAACTGCCTTCGGTCACTGTAACTGTACTTAAGCGACCAAATGACTCATGCAATAAATAACGCAGAAAATCACCTTTACATAGGCACTGAAAGGCACAAATATACGATGAATAAAAAAATACCAAAAAATGAAAAAAGGGGGCTGAATCAGTAACCACATTAAATTAAATACCCTTCAGGAAGCCACCAAGACCGGGCAAAGCCAGGAGCTCTCGCAGTACGACCACTGTGCAAAAGGCGAAGGTAAGTTGAATATAGTCAGGCTCTGAGCACTATGGGACTTAACAGATATGGTCATCAGTCCCCTAGAACTTAGAACTAATTAAGCCTAACTAACCTAAGGACATCACACAACACCCAGTCATCACGAGGCAGAGAAAATCCCTGACCCCGCCGGGAATCGAACCCGGGAACCCGGGCTTGGGAAGAATATAGTCAGGGCAGCATTAAATATCTAGTCGCACGTAACATTGAACCTCCTGAACCACAAACCACGGACGTCAAGACGAATGGAATTCATACATCAGGACGCTGTCTCCCCAAAATTTGCAGCAGTCGAGAAACGCTAAGGCCATGACCAAACCAAGCACCCGATAAATACAGCTGTAGCTGTTATTCCGAGCCGCTGGTCGTTCTGGTCAACCGTACTCGGCTGTTCGCCTGCCGTCGTCGTACTGGATCCCTCCACGTTACGCCGTCTCCTCGATGCACCGCCCGAGGCGTTGCTTCACAAAGAGAATCGATACGCAGAGGGAAATACGGCGCCATAGACACACATGACTACGGAAGGCAGGAAGATCGATAACGAGCCGTCGTCACTGCTCACTGCCAAATTATACAATATGCTTTAAAGTGGACCAACGATGGCTGGAGATGCATAACTTTCGCAGTGGAGAACTGAACTTTTCGTTAAGTTAAGCACTTACAAAAGAACAAACTGTCAATTTTAAATCTGATATTATCTCATATAGTGCCGCTAGATCCTCGTCTCCATATTTGGCGATCACCATGTAAAATTCTGGATCAGGCCTGATACAAGGAATCCTTTTCAATCGACAGCAGAGCTAGGTTTGTAAACCGATCTTGAGTTTGTGAACTACTTTGTAATTTAAAGGCTGAATAGGTTCTCTCAAAGTAGGTGCTGGATGCATAAAGTGTCAAAATAAGTTCACAGACTTTTACAATTTCAAAGTACAGCATCTGGAGTCCATTGGACTTAACAAGCCTCAAGAAATCACCAATACTTTCATGGCGCAGTTCGCCTGAAATATACGTAACAAATAGCTGTAATTTTAAGCAGGAAAAATTAAAAAAATGTGCAGTAGCATTCTTTTAGTGACTGTAATTTATTTTCTGGGAAACACTCCTTACACTGATCAAAACTGTGTACATTTAAAAGTTCCTAAAATAAAAGGTAGGTCAAGAGACTGACTCAGTCTTGTAACTGGTCCATAACTCTGTCCAGAATGTCACAGCAGATGCTTCTAAGTTTGTTTCAATATTGACTACACCATCGTGGCTAGGATGTTGAGTTACCTGTTCATCCATATGCTGGCCGTGAATGACTTTCCCACGTTCTTTCAAATCTGTCACGTTGGTTTTCAATGCGTCTCTAAATAAATTAATTTTTCTTACACAGTAAAAATTGAGGTATGCCGTGGCTTCCAACATATCAAATACAAAGTGTCAGCGAGTGGAGAACATGAAACTCACATCGTTATGTCAAATCCTCGAGTAGGGGCACAGGTGTCTTCGTCCTACATATTATCTAGATCGATTATTTTCTGAACAAGTAAAACCATTTCACTGCTATATTCCTGTACGGTTTTCATAAAACGAGATGCTTAACTACTCCTCATGGCAGACACTTTAGGCAACTGTTTCTTTACTTCCTCAAACAAACAGAACCCTAGCTATTTTGGTCGACTTGATAAAAAATAGTCGAAAACCAGGTCAAATTGAGGAAAAACATTCTAAAGCCTTTAATCTCGGACACGGCTTGCGAGAGCAACAAATTCAGTCGATAATCGAAACTATGAACGAACGTTGTTGCAGGTAACGTGCATTCTGTCAAGACGGCAGTCCATTAAAATGGCCATCCATAATTGCAACTACATTGTAACTCTGAGCTATTGGTTTCTCGTGGCAACCATAGTCATGTACAAGTTGTACTACAGTATGGCACAGTGCCTCTGTTGTTCGTCTACTGATGTTAAATAATTTTTAAAATCTCGGCTATTCTCTCTTCAAAGACGTTAAGCAGCTTTTTTAAAAATATTACATGCACTTTTCTATCAACAGCGACGAAGCAGAACACTAAGGAGACCTGTGAGATATTATTCACACCATTTCCTTCAGTCTGATTGACTAACAAGGTGACCACATGGCGATCGGATTTTTGTATCCTTTGTATATATATGTATATATATCTATGGTACATGAAGCCCAGAACTGAAATACCAATAATGGAAAGCAGTTCTATTCAACTCTCAAAGATTTTCGAGAAAATTGACTTCCAAATTTTCTGACTGTCCTTAATATCCCAATATAAGAACATTACTTCTAGACAGGTCATGAGGCTGTGTGGTAGTATGCTTGCCTATCGCAAGTGTGGCTTGGGTTCGATTTCCAGAAGCACTTGTGCCACAAGCATTTCCATGAAGCATAAAATACATAATGGTGAAAAATAACTTAATTTGCAATGAATTTTTTTCTAAACATGAGAGGTGGCACGCCTCTTGGTGAGATTAATATTCGTACTTTACAACATGATCTGCGTGTTCCCCAGTTCTATATTTGGTATGTGTGGTTTAAGACATTTTTATGAGGAAATTGTGGGTAGAATGTTAATGTAACTACATGTTTAGCCTGTAGAGAACTTGTACTGGAGGGGCCGTCGCGGAGATGGTGGAGAACATGAAAAAAGATGGATTGCAGGCCATAAATGTTGTGTCCAGCACGCTGGCTGAGCAAGTGATTTGGGGAAGCAGCGTCCTGGTTGGTTGGTTTAAAAGAGGGGGGGGGGGGGGGACGAAACTGCTAGGTAATCGGTCACTTGCTCCGATTAAAATAAAGCCACAAGGATGAGAGTAAAACAAAAGATATTTACAACTCAAAACGGGGAGAAAGGAAAAACCACAAGAACGACAGAATGGCAACAAACACTCCAGTGGACAAAAGAGGACAAGAAAACCACATAGAGACGCAAGAAACAGGGCGAAGATTTTAAAACAAGAAAGCAGATTACCTTGGCTGGCTGACCACTGGAATAAAAAGAAGTCAGCCACTCTGCAACACATTAAAACCTCTAGCCTAAGAGCACTAGTGCTGTTACTGGTTACTGCTTCAGCCCCCTTTCTTTACTTTTTTGGTATTTTTTATTCATTGTGTATTTGTGCCTTTCAGTGCCTCTGTAAAGGTGATTTTCTGCGTTATTTATTGCATGAGTCATTTGGTCGCTTAAGTACAGTTATCAAAAGAGGGTGGCAACCAACATTTAAATAAAACTGGCGTGTAGTGAACAAGAGGACTTCCCCTTCCATGGGTTGTTTGAGAGGGTGAAAGGTGGGGGTGGGGAGGGGGTGGTAATTCTCCGATGCAGTGGCTCAA
Source organism: Schistocerca nitens (assembly GCF_023898315.1). NCBI lineage: Eukaryota > Metazoa > Arthropoda > Insecta > Orthoptera > Acrididae > Schistocerca > Schistocerca nitens. Next base: position 258,157,896 of record NC_064618.1, read on the forward strand.
ACATAGTGCTCCGCAAAGTGCTAGGCAATCGCGTTTGTGTCAGTAGATAACACGCAATCGAAGGTAACACCAGGGAGACCCGTCGGGGCCTGGTACCCAAAAACACTTCTGATCGTCCAGGCTTGGTAAGGTGACGTATGGTGCCCAATGGTCGAGACGTACCTCTCCCAAAACTCTTGTTTCCGTCTTTTTGAAATCTGGCGAACGCGGCCACGGAGCCGTTGAAAGGCTATTAGGTGCTGTAGGGAAGGGTGCTGCTTATGTCGCTGTAGATCTCACCGACGCCCTTTAATTGCCTCAGCGACTTCTGGCGACCGCCAAGGTACTGACTTTCACCGGGGGTAGCCTAAAGAACGCTTGATCGGGTTTTCCACGGCAGAAACTGTCGTTTTAGTGACTCGCTCAACCACCACATCGATGTTACCAGGGGGGGGGGGGGGGAGATTCAATGGTGACAGCTGAGGTGAAAGCTTCCCATTCTGCCATGTTTAAAGCCCATCTGGGTAGACATCCGTGGACATGACGTCAAGGGAATGACAGGAAGATGGGGTAATGATCACTACCACACAAGTCATCATGGTCTCTCCAGTTGACAGATGGGGGAAACCCTGAGCTGCAGAACGATAAATCAATGGCCGAGTAACTACCATGAGCCACACTGAAATGTGTGGTGTCCCCATTACTTAAGAGACAGAGGACAAGTTGGGACGGTAAATTCCGACATCTCTACCTCCGTCCGTAAGCAAGGTGCTACCCCACAAGGGGTTAAGGGCGTTAAAATCTCTCAGAAGTAGGAAAGGGTTAGGGAGTTGATGAATCAGAGTAGCCAATACGTTCAGGAAGATATACATTGCAAACAGTTATTTCCTACGTTGCCCTTATCCTGAGAGCCACAGCTACAAGAAGTGTTTGAAGGGGCACAGGTTCACTACATATCGAGTTCAGGACATAGACGCAAACTCCACCTGACACTCCATTATATTCGCTATGGTTCTTGTAATATCGCCTATAGCTGTGGACAGGAGAGCTTTGCATTGCCAGGAACCAGTCTTCATGGGGGACAGACAACGCAGAAAGTAGATGTATATGTTAACAGTTGCCTTAGCTCAGTCAGGTGGTGTAAAAACAGCAGAATTCCACTAGAGGATGATGTCAACGTGAGGCTTGGAAGGCATGAAGCGTGCAAAGAGGCAGGTAACACCTCATGATCACCTGCTGCCACCGATTGAGTATCTGTATCCATTACTATTGCGGATGAGGCATCATTTAGATCCAGGTCCTTAGGGGATGCTAAGATCTCCACCTCAGCCTCTGATGCAGAATTGGTAGGTAGTGGTGATGTTGGGGCCACCGGATGGTGCCATTTCTTAGCAGTCTTCTTCTTCGTTTGCTTATCCTCTCGCTTCTCTTTGGGGGCTTGCTGAGAGGACTTCTCCGAAGTAGCTTCAGGTGTGGAGGAAGACTGTGAAGCTCTTCGTCCAGCAGTTTTTGGCTCCTTTAGCCACTAGTGAATGTTCACTGTGGCATTAGTGGAGACCTTCTGCATGAAAGGAGCTGGAAGAGGTTTCTGCTTCTCTGGCTGGAGAGAGCAGACCGATGTCCCCTGCGTTTGGGCCGCCGGTCTCACATTCTCTGTACGCGAATGACTTCTCAATTTCGTACTGCTTCTCCAGGACTGATGTTGCTGAGCAGAGCCTACAGGGTGCCATTCACAAGGCGCAGTCATGGGCTCTAGCCCACGGCTTCCAGTCTTCAGCCACGGAGTCGTGTCTCATGCATTTCTGTCGGCGTCGCACCATTCATCCAGAATCAGAACTTCACCTAAATGACGATCCACTCACGGTAGTGGAGGTATATCTATTCTTAAGACTGGTTTTCGACACCCAGTTGACATGGCTACCTCACCTTCGTCAGCTTAAGAGGAAGTGCTGGCAGCATCTCATTGCCTTCTGCTACCTGAGTAACGCCAACTGTGATGCAGATTGCTCTACACTGCTGCGAGCTCTACAGAGCTATGTGCAATCCCGTCTTGACTATGGGAGTTTGGTTTGTGGTTCGCCGGCTCCCTCAGCGTTGCGTCTACTTCACCCAGTGCACCACTGTAGGATTCGCATTATGACGGGAGATTTTAGAACGAATCCGGTGACCAGTGTCCTGGCGGTGTCGGAGTCCTTCCATTGAAGGTTACTCGTGCACAACTGCTCGCCAGTTACGTTGGGCACTTTCGTAGTTCTCCTGCACATCCGAATTACCGTCTCCTTTTCCCAGCCACGGCGGTTTATCTTCCGCATCGGCGGCCCAGGTCTGGGCTTACAATCGCGGTTCACGTCTAGTCCCTTCTGTCTGAACTGGAGTCCTTCCCGTTACCACATCTCCTTGAGGTCCATTCGCGTACACCTCCATGGTATACACCTAGACCACAGATTCTTCTGGACCTTTCGCAAGGCCTAGGACTCCGTTAAATCTGCGGCTCTCTGCTATCAATTCCTCACGATTCTCGACATGTACCGACGGTTCGATGGCTGATTGTCACATACGCTTTGCTTATGTCCGTGCAGGCCTAATGAACAGCACTCCTTGTTTTCACTGCAGAGCTGATGGCCATATCTCGTGCTCTTGAGCACATCCACTCATGCCCTGGCGAGTCATTTCTCCTGTTTACTGACTCCTTGAGCAGCCAACAAGCTATCGACCAGTCCTACCCTAGCCATCCTTTGGTAAGCGACCATCCAGGAGTCCATCTTTGCGCTGGATCAGTCCGGTCATTCAGTTGTGTTTGTGTGGACCCCAGGACACGTCGGAATCCAAAGCAACGACCTTGCTGACAGGCAGGCCAAACAGGCCACTTGGAAACCGCTTCTTGAGATGAGCAACTCCGAAACTGACCTGCGATCTGTCTTACGCCGCATGGTTTTTCGGCTTTGGGACACGGAATGGCACAACAGTACTCACAACAAACTGCGTGTCATTATGGAGACTACAAATATGTGAAAGTCTTCCATGTGTTCCTCTGCCAGCTCTGCATTAGTCATATGTGGCTAACGCATGGTTACCTCCTCCGTTGTGCGGACTCACCTTGGTGTCTCTGTGGCTCACAAATGACAATCGTCCACCTCTTCCTGGACTGCCCACTTTTAGCCGCCCTGCAGCAGAGTTGTAACTTTCCCAGCACCCTACCTTCGGTGCTGGGCGACAGGTTTAGTTTTACGTTTCATTTGTGAGTGTGGGTTTTATCATTTCATCTAAGTTTTAGTGCAAGTTCTTTGTCCCTCTGTGTCCTCCACCCTAGTACTTTTAGGGTGGAGGTTTCAATGTGTTGCAGAGTGGCTGGCTTCTCCTTCTTATTCTCATTGTCAGCCATCCATGTAGTCTGCTATCTTGTTTTGATCTTTTCTACATGTTCCTTGCGTCTCTTTGTGGTTTTCTTGTCGGATTTTGCCCATTTTAGTGTTTGTTGCCCTTCTGTCATTCTTGTAGTTTTCTCCTTTCTTCCTGCTATGTTTCGTATGTCTCGATTATTTTACTTCCATCCCTTGTGGAATAATTTTAATGGGAACGAGAGACCAATGACCCATCAGTTTGGCCCCTCACGCCCCCCCCCCCCCATTTTAAACAAACCAACCAACCTGGGCCAGGCAGCAGTCATGAAAATGGCCAGTTAGCAGGGAGCAGGTGAAGGAAGCCCTTTAAGAGAGACCCTGTAATCTGAGCTTTTGTGCAAATGGTGGGACGGTCATAAAACTATAAGCATTCTCATGTCGGAAGCTGGGATGATCAAACAGAGCGGCTGGTGCACGTGTTTAGTGGACGCAAGGTGGTAACTTACCTGATGCTAGGAAGCCGCGAGGTTCTTTTAGCAAGCAGCACATACATATATTTCACAAGCACGACTTTCTGGAAAAATTAACGGCCTTTTTTTGAGAAATTGTAAATGGTCAGCCTGAAAAGATTAGATATCTTCATAAATGAGGGCTGTGGTTCCATCTAAGTAGACGCTTTTCGACGAAATATGGCCATGCTTACCATGAGAACGACGCCTCCCTTATGTAAATCTTCTTTTTTCAGGCAAGAGAGATTTTGAGTCGCTGATTGGCTCCTCTCGAGATATGCAAATCAGAGGCTTTCTCCCCAGCGTGTGAACCCCAGTGCTGTGTCTGGATTGGCTACCAGGCCGGTAGGACGGTCAAGAGGGGAGATTCAATGAGTAGGGGATAGTTCAATTGGTTTGTTCGACATGGAGCTGGTTTTCCCTGCTAATTTGGCTCCTGTATTGCGGCTTGGTGGAAAGTGATTGTGGTTCTTTGCCTTCTTGGTCCTTTGGTCCTCTCTGGAGGAGAATTTCAGGTCTTTCTCTAATTGGTGAGACTTGTGGTCCGCAACTTACGGTGGACTATGAGCCAGTGGCAATTTCCAACTGTACCGTCAGTGGAATTGCATATCATCTCGGACATTTTGTGGGTCACGGGGTCGAATTTATTCGTCGTGGGTCAGACATTTGACAATTTCTGCATGCACCATCATGCCTGTGAGTCAAACTGGTTTGGCCAGACCAGTGAACGGGTGCACCTCATTGAAATCTGCGGGGATTTCAAGGCTCTAATAGGGAAGTTTCCAACGTTCTAATAATCAGAACGCCAATCCTCGTATTTTTCAGGTTTTCGTGAAGCTGTCAGAACATTACAGCTCCCGCAGTCCATTGCTCACACGTGCTATTTTCTCCTGCCGCCTCTACCAAGGTGAAAGGGTGAAGAATTGTTGCACTGACATGGGGTTGTTGAATAATATTCACAGCTCCTCTTACTCTATGAACCATACTTCTGGCGTACTTGGTCGTAGTTAATACCATCTGAACGGAATGTGTCCTCACCGTGGATTCATGTAAAAAAAGTCAGATTGCGTTGTAAGAGGGATAAATTCAGTGGAGAATTCGTATAGGTTCCACCGTACTAAATGGTTTGCCGATCAAACACCATCGCTGTTTCTGATTGATGTTTGTCATTTTTTCTAAGATTTATCAGCTCTATTGTGGTTATACACTCCTGGAAATTGAAATAAGAACACCGTGAATTCATTGTCCCAGGAAGGGGAAACTTTATTGACACATTCCTGGGGTCAGATACATCACATGATCACACTGACAGAACCACAGGCACATAGACACAGGCAGCAGAGCATGCACAATGTCGGCACTAGTACAGTGTATATCCACCTTTCGCAGCAATGCAGGCTGCTATTCTCCCATGGAGACGATCGTAGAGATGCTGGATGTAGTCCTGTGGAACGGCTTGCCATGCCATTTCCACCTGGCGCCTCAGTTGGACCCGCGTTCGTGCTGGACGTGCAGACCGCGTGAGACGACGCTTCATCCAGTCCCAAACATGCTCATTGGGGGACAGATCCGGAGATCTTGCTGGCCAGGGTAGTTGACTTACACCTTCTAGAGCACGTTGGGTGGCACGGGATACATGCGGACGTGCATTGTCCTGTTGGAACAGCAAGGTCCCTTGCCGGTCTAGGAATGGTAGAACGATGGGTTCGATGACGGTTTGGATGTACCGTGCACTATTCAGTGTCCCCTCGACGATCACCAGTGGTGTACGGCCAGTGTAGGAGATCGCTCCCCACACCATGATGCCGGGTGTTGGCCCTGTGTGCCTCGGTCGTATGCAGTCCTGATTGTGGCGCTCACCTGCACGGCGCCAAACACGCATACGACCATCATTGGCACCAAGGCAGAAGCGACTCTCATCGCTGAAGACGACACGTCTCCATTCGTCCCTCCATTCACGCCTGTCGCGACACCACTGGAGGCGGGCTGCACGATGTTGGGGCGTGAGCGGAAGACGGCCTAACGGTGTGCGGGACCGTAGCCCAGCTTCATGGAGACGGTTGCGAATGGTCCTCGCCGATACCCCAGGAGCAACAGTGTCCCTTATTTGCTGGGAAGTGGCGGTGCGGTCCCCTACGGCACTGCGTAGGATCCTACGGTCTTGGCGTGCATCCGTGCGTCGCTGCGGTCCGGTCCCAGGTCGACGGGCACGTGCACCTTCCGCCGACCACTGGCGACAACATCGATGTACTGTGGAGACCTCACGCCCCACGTGTTGAGCAATTCGGCGGTACGTCCACCCGGCCTCCCGCATGCCCACTATACGCCCTCGCTCAAAGTCCGTCAACTGCACATACGGTTCACGTCCACGCTGTCGCGTCATGCTACCAGTGTTAAAGACTGCGATGGAGCTCCGTATGCCACGGCAAACTGGCTGACACTGACGGCGGCGGTTCACAAATGCTGCGCAGCTAGCGCCATTCGACGGCCAACACCGCGGTTCCCGGTGTGTCCGCTGTGCCGTGCGTGTGATCATTGCTTGTACAGCCCTCTCGCAGTGTCCGGAGCAAGTATGGTGGGTCTGACACACCGGTGTCAATGTGTTCTTTTTTCCATTTCCAGGAGTGTATAAAGGAATAAAAACTTGTCATTCTTTTTGTAAACTTAAATACGCCACTGTTCTCATTCATACGGTGGTACACGGATACACCAGCAATTCAAAATTCAGTCGTATTGAATTAGTTGATACAATTATTAATTTGAATTCTGAAAGTGACCGTAGACTTAGACAATAAAAGTGCCATGATTAAATTTCATAATTCCGTATACAAGAATACAGGGTGTAACAATTTGAAGATTGTTGAGAAGATAATACTTTTCTTTACTTGAAGATAATAACAATTAGCATCACTTGGAGATTATATATATATATATATATATATATATATATATATATATATATATATATATATATATATATATATGATTAAGGCAAACAATTTCTATAAAACATCAGTAATTAAGAAGTTATATTTGCAATGAAAACTTGATTTTTCTGTGCAATATGTAATTAGAAATAGGTAAATAAATATAGCAATTAGACATTTGTTATGTCCCAAATATTTTATCAAATTTATGTTTAAATGACGCAAGTATTCGAACTAAACGAAAAATAGGAAAAATATTGACCGAAATGAGTCTCGAATCAAGAATTATCAGTATCGAGCGCAACTGACTGTTTCTCTGCCTTCATACATTTTAAACTCCGTGGAATCGCTAGTAGAACAGGCAACTGTGTTCAAAAATTTTCTTCAGCCGGGTATCACACCTAAGACCACTGAATGACATGCGAGCATTGTAGCACACAGCCACGCGACCTGACGAGGAAAGCGACCTTGCTTTAGCGTATTAAGCACAGTCGTAAAACTTGAGTTGCACCAAACTATTTTGGGATAATTAGCATTTGAGTTTTGAACTTCGCGTACCACAAATATAAAAAACTTACAAAAATCCGATTGACGTGTGTCCCCTTGTAAGACAAACTTTGATTTACTTTTCTCCTTTCTTCCTTGAAGAAGAAAGGAGAGTGTTGGAAACATAAATTATCATCATTCTGTATTACACCTTATACTTCTGCAAACCTGGAAGAATGTTTTAATATGATGTTTCAACTGTGTGATTCGTAATTTCCTCTGAACGGCATCTTTCGCACTGACAAAGAAGCAGTCACATCAATTAATCGTTTCATAGCGTCCCTGTTCTTTCGTACGAGGTTGTTATGTTATAAATCACGAACTCTCTTCTGCTAGTCCAAAATGTAATCAATTCTCATCTTCGATAAGGTTTTGTCACTGATTATCGAGGGGCAAGTGATTCTGAGACTGTCTGCTTTTTAGTGGCTTTGTGACCGTTATAACAACAAACACTATTCCAAACGGATTTATCATTTGTATGCTCACGATATGACCAGTAATACAGCTTTTCTACGTCAGGATTCCCCCGTCGGAGGTTAGAGTCCTCCCTTGGGTGTATGTGTGTGTGTGTGTGTGTGTGTGTGTGTGTTTTGTCCTTAGCGTAAGTTAGTCTACGTTAGGTTAAGTAGTGTGTAAGCTTAGGGGCCGATGACATCAGCAGTTTGGTCCCATAGTACTTACCACAAATTTGCAATTTCCTACGTTAGGACATCCCGTCAGCCACTAGCTATTGTTGTAAAGTTGCGTATTGATATGCCACATGGAAGATTCCATCTTAGGTGTGATGCCTAATTCAGGTGTTCTCGTTCCTAGGTGAATTACTTTCCCCTTCTCTTGGAAATCCCACTGACCACATATTTATGTTTTCTCCACCCCGCATTACAACACGCAACGAGCTCTGTTGTCTACATTCCTACTGCACTACACGTACGCGAAATTTTTTACAAACTGCGAAGGCTGTGTATGGTGTTGATATAATGTAAAATTATGTGTAATATACATAATTAAACATTTAGCTTGACCTGGAGCACTTTTCCAATCGCACCTGAAAAGAAGATACAGCTTTGGACCCTATAACCTCAGACCAAGGCTCGCAGTTGCTTGACTGCAGGACCTAGTGTCAAGGGCAGCAGTTATCCACACTCCCAGGAGCTCATACAGACTTTTCAAAAAACGTCGGTCCTCAATTCAGTCGTAACGCATAGTGAGAGCGAAAATACCAAGTCTGAGAATCATGATAAGTCGGCAAATGCGATGAAAATAGCAAACAACCACATGTGTCTATACATGAAAGGAATGCTTTTAAAATTAGTTTCCATTAGTCTTACCGTTGTTTCCAGTTTATGCTGAGCAAGCAGTGACTACCTTGCGTCTACTCAATATACGCTGTAGCTTTGCCAGCTATACGTTTTTCCAACAGTATACGAGGGTTGGAACTTAAATAGTGGCAACTATTTATTTATAACCGATACAAAAGAGTTACATATTTGCACCTGTTACTGTCCTTCAAAGTAGTCACCAGCGTTGTGTAGAACCCGTTGCCAAAGATGTGGAAGGGTAGTATACTGTTAGGAGAGCCTGTTCTGTTTATGGTGCGAATGGAGCGGTGTACTGCCTGTAGAATCTCTGGAACCGTTCTGAAGCGAATTAAACGAGTCACAAGGACTTAAGTCCGTGGAGTATGGTGGATGGTACAGTACTTCCCAGTCTCATCGACTGAACAGAGCAGCCACAGCTTAGGCTGTATGTGCCCGCGCATCGTGGTGCAAAATGATGGGTGGATTGCGCAGAAAGTGACGCCGCTTCTTTCGCAAAGCTGGTCGCAGGTGATGCTCCAAACACTAACAGTAATACTGTGCATGACGGTCTGCCGTGGAGGAACGTAATGCGTTAGGATAACACCATCACTGAGTAACAAAGCCATCATACATCAAAGTTTTTATTCTTCTCTCTGGCCTCTAATTCCCTTTCCGAACTTCTCCTTCATTTTCTTTTACTGCTTGTACAATTCAGAGATTGAACCACAGGAAGGATAAGCTACAGCCGTGTCCCATTCCTTTCCCAACCACTGTCCCCCTTTCCCTTCGGCTCCTATAACCGCAGTCCGGTTTCTATACAAGTGGTATTATATTCCTGCTATCTTCCGAATTTCAGAGTGTGTATTCAACGCTATGAAATGCTTTCTCTAAATCTGGTAACACTGCAAATGTACCTTCGCCTTTTTAAAATCTATCTTGTAAGATAAACCTAAAGCTGTCGGCACATGGACCGTGCATCCGAACGTTGAGCGTGCCGAGTTTCTTACGTCATAGCGTGGAATAGCACCTTCGGGAGTCTTTCCGAACGTGCAGAGCAATATCTGGCATTACAGATATTCTGAGCGTGCGTCTGAGCGGTGACCAATGGGGTGGCACAACGCCACCTACGTCACACGCACGTCGTCTACCTTCAGTACAGAGTTGTGAGGCGCCATATTGGCATTCATTTCAAGCCTATGCGTATATATGCCGTTTCTAAGCAGCAGCAAATTGAGAATCACTGGAAAACCCGTTGTTAACTATGTGACTCGCTCCAATAAAATAATGAGAAACATCATACCCGTTGTAACCTCCCCACAAAAATGAAAAAGAAAATATTTAAATGTGAATTGACATCGTGCTAAGTGTAACCTCACCGTAATTATTTTTAAATGATATGAATTGAATAAAAAATTCAAATAGTGTCAAATGTTAGCTTCCCACAGTAATAAAACTCTATGATAATAAAAATGTGCAAAAATGTTAAGTCCCCACAAAATTAACGTTAAGATCAACCTGATAAATTCTATAAGGTCATCTGCGCTGACCTTCGGCCCTGTGCAATAATCAACCTGATAAAATTGATTCTGGGAGGAAAAGCAAAGGAAATATTGTTTCAATTGTAATGATTATTTTCTTAAAAATATTGCTTTGAGAACAAAATTATTATTGGAGCAATTCTTGAACAAATTAATTACAGTTAAGATACATTACATTATCAGATGTGCGCAATGCTGCTTCATTACCTTATTTAAAATATACCTCGTCCCAAACCTTGCCCAGAGACCCATGTCGACGCCCGCCGACTCCTCACACGCAACTCCGACTGTCTCTCGCGCGCTGTTAGCACGAACGAACTACATGCTCTTGCGACTCGCTACGTACAACAACTGTCTCGCAACTGAACTGAACTCTCGCGCGGTCAAGCGCAGACTAGCAACGATAAATAACTCTCTGGTCAGAGATTCTGTCATGCCTCGCCATCGCTGCTACTGAATACACGTGTTTCACCGTGACAAAAGATTCAAAAATGGTTCGAATGGCTCTGAGCACTATGGGACTTAACAGCTGTGGTCATCAGTCCCCTAGAACTTAGAACTACTTAAACCTAACTAACCTAAGGACATCACACACATCCATGCCCGAGGCAGGATTCGAACCTGCGACCGTAGCAGTCGCGCGGTTCCGGACTGCGCGCCTAGAACCGCGAGACCACCGCGGCCGGCGTGACAAAAGAATTATTGTAACTTGCGTATATGAGAGTATGCTATTTGAAGGCATCTACACTCTGAAGATCCAACCAAAACGCAGTGTTCTTGGTACAATTTGTTATAATTAAATTTCAATTAGTAACGTATCTACGATTAAGGGTTTCAGCACATTGTAACACGCTATAATCTGATGAAAGCAGTGTGTTGTTGGTGTAGCGTAATGAGTAGCGTTACCAATCACTATCGTGTTGCTATTTATGGCGATGGTTCGCATCTCGATATTTCCAATGTCTTTTTCTTAACATTCGCGTTTTTATTAGGTTCTGATACTTTATTATTAGTTTAATGTAAGTATATACTATAATATGTTATGTAAATATAAGTTCACCTTTTTTAGAGGGGTGACTTTGTTCGATTGGCTTAATCTGCACGACAGCTTGCTCCTATTTCTTTTACGCTCCGTAATTCACATGTTGCAAAGATTCTGCTACTGGGTAGGAACAGTGATCAAGTAAGACTGACCTTAGGGTTTTACTAAAATGTGAGAATGATGAAGTATGCGGAGAAGTATTCCAAATTTGTACCGCACTGTTTGTTCAAAAATGGTTCACATGGCTCTGAGCACTATGGGACTTAACATCTCAGGTCATCAGTCCCCTAGAACTTATAACTACTTAAACCTAACTAACCTAAGGACATCACTCACATCCATGCCCGAGGCAGAATTCGAACCTGCGAACGTAGCGGTCGCGCGGTTCCAGACTGAAGCGCCTAGAACCGCTCGGCCACCAGCGGCCGGCCGCACTGTTTGTAATGGAACTCTTATAAGCCTGTGTCCTTACTGATTGGACATGGTACTTTCCTTTGCATGGACGATGGGGGAAATGTGCTTTTTAATACAGCTAACGTGCGAATTCTACTGGCGCCCGTTTAGTAAACAGTGTGACTTACGAATTAGAAACATTCCGCAACTGCCGCTGGAGTGCGTTGTGATCGCATATACCACGTTGGGGCCCACGTACCGTATGAACAAGTCACATCATTTCTGAGCGTTCGTCAGCACGGTGAACTTGACACTCTCAACGTTCACGTTCCACAGCACGGTCCGTGTGCCGACGGCTTTAGAGTCAGTATTACCTCATGTGTTCATTACTGAGATCTGCTTTTATCAATCTTCCCACTCTTCTACAAATGATTCGTGTTAGCGTTTTGGAACCGTGGTGACTCATTAAACTGGTGGTTCTCTGTCACATTAGAAAAGGAAAGAAAAGGCCGCTTCAGATGTCTTGCTCCTGCCATCAGCATTGTTTTCTGGACAAAGGTCGTGCTTCATGCATTGTCGGTGGGAGGGCTCGCGCCGACCACTTGGAAGCAACTCACTCGCTTCTCCCGCCGCCGGAGTCATTCCGAGCGAGCGCCGGTCCCCGAGTGTCCCGTTGTCACACGCAGTGGCCGTCACTCTCAGCGCGCCGTGTGACGGCCGAGAGTGTTTGGGCTGTGTGATGGAGAGCTGTCGCCAACAGGCACCATTCTCGCGGCTTATTGCCCGCCCGATACGCTAATACATCTGCGAACCGGCCTATCGCTGCTCCTCCATCACGGTCCAAATAGACAGTGATTACTGGCAGCGATTTCGATTGAAGCCTGCAGGTATTCTGAGCTAACCACCTGTCGCCCAATAAAGATCACCGCGAACGTTTGTGTGTAATTGCTTCAGCAGTAAATTGTAGCCCCTCAACGAAAGGCAGTAGACGACCTGATATGCACGGACCTACAAATCACGTTAGTCTACGCTGCAGTGACATGCAGTATAGGTTCGGGAGCATGTTTCAACGCAAGTGCCTTCCCCTCTGCTTCCCTCTAAACTTTAACTGCCTTTTCTTAAGCTTTCGGTAACACCTTCGGTGATCGGTGATAGTGAAACTCGATTGTTTTTCTTTTAAAAGAGGTACTACATAGACCATACTTAAAATATAATTCACTTCTACATTACTGATTTGTTAAATATTACAGAACAAAGATTGTTTTTATTCAGTTAATTCACTCAGATCCTTAAAAGCTTTTAATGAAAACAGAGAGAACTCGAGTCATCCTATTGTTCTAGACTGAATAAAAAATGTGCTAGCGATTAAAATGAGTAGGAAAAAAAAGGAAAATGCAAAATTCGTTTTGTTCTTTTGGGTTCCATAACTCAGTCGGTAAAAATGAAACAATTACGGGATCACTTTATTGTCCGTCTGGCTGTTTCCTTCCCTGTTTCTCCGACTATGGAGACCCCTTTTCCACAGGAATTGGAACGCTGAAATTTATGTCGCGCGCTAGGATCCACAGTCTCCCTGGCGGAGTTAAAACTTTAAGCTTATAAGTAAATCTCATTTTTTTATACGCACAGACTCACTCATCTAAACCGACACGGTACTTGCCGTGACCTACATTAATGAAATTTGGGAAGAAGCTGGTTTTCACAGGACAAGTAAAGGAAAAGGTCCAGAAATTGTTAATTTTTAATCATATCGAAGAAAAAAAATTTTTTTCCCATTACTAACTTGCATTTCATTCGTAATGCACCAAAAATCTCAGGAACTACTGTAGAGATTTCGATCTGTTTTCAGAGACAGGTAGAATATGCCAGGAAGTTTCATATCAGCGCACACTCCGCTGCAGAGTGAAAATCTCATTCTGGAAACATCCCCCAGGCTATGGCTAAGCCATGTCTCCGCAGTATCCTTTCTTTCAGGAGTGCTAGTTCTGCAAGGTTCGCAGGAAAGCTTCTGTAATGTTTGGAAGGTAGGAGGCGAGATACTGGCAGAACTAAAGCTGTGAGTACCGGGCGTGAGTCGTGCTTCGGTAGCTCAGATGGTAGAGCACTTGCCCGCGAAAGGCAAAGGTCCCGAGTTCTAGTCTCGGTCGGGCACATAGTTTTAATCTGCCAGGAAGTTTCATATCAGTGCACACTCCGCTGCAGAGTGAAAATCTCATTCTGGAAACAGGTAGAATAGTTCACAAGGAAGGTTTGTGTATGTAATTTACAAAAATTTCGTGCTAATTGGCTGAAGGGTGATGAAGTTACATACCTCTTTGAAAACTGTACCTTAGCCATATATAGGTGACGGGTGCAACGCCGCTCGACTACCGCTTCGCGCCGGCGCTAACATCACAGGTCCTTTACAGACTGCTAATTCTACGTACAAACACTTCCTGACAGTCTATGCCTACGACGTGTACAGCATCTGTGTTTCAGAGCAGATTAATACTGCTAACTGATGCTGGATTCTAGTTCTTCGTATTGGATATGGTTCCGGTGTCCCATGCAATGTCCGTTGAAGCATTCCACAAAGCAATTGGACTTTTGCGTAATAACAACAGCCCCATGGCCAGCTGTATTGTTTTTTTTTTCTTCCGGGACATACCAGAAATAGTGAGACACATGTTAGCAGGCAAAGTCAACGCATCTTCTCTTCCCGATTAGAATGGCTTGTTAACATAGCTTCAAAATTAATAAAATAAAGAAAAATAACAACAAAAATGCCACATTGCACTACAACGTAAAATTAATTTTAGTTGTTAGGATTGGCATGATTTTAGGTTTGTTAGTACCTCCAAGTACATGTTGAAAGGGCAAGTCATTAACGCTTGTTTTCCTCGGGATAGCAGGTTATGTGTGGTAGTGTGGAAATACGGACACAAAACGGTTAGCCTATACTGACAGGCATAGTCGACTTAGTGGTAGTAAACTGTGTGACGTAGGAGTAGACTAAGTCACATGTTTGTGGAAAGAGTGTTTGAAGCACAGAAAAAAGAACTATTGACTGAATTTTCACATGTTAAAAATTAGAAGGAGCACTCTGTTTTATTTGGCAAAAATTTTCTGAAGCCGAGGTGGCACAAAAGTTTCTTTATTCACAACAACTGGATTCGGCAGATTTTTCTGCCATCTTCAGGCCTTCAAGAATTTTTGTAGTAAAATGTGTTCGTTTGGAGTTGGACCTCGTTGCAAGTTGTCATGTATAAGGAATTGTCATAAATAAAAAATTTAAAATCAAAATCACCTTGTGCACATGACCATATGTGTAACACTCAACAGATGATTGCTACGTCATAAAAATAAACAGTAAACAAAATGCACAGTAGCCCATGTGTTTACTTCAGCTGAACATGTTCTAATCTTCTAATGATGATGATGTCACAATTATCTGTTGAAGAACCAGAGATGCTGCTACAGGTATGCGTATTCAAATACAGCGATACGTAAACTGGCAGAGTACGGCGCTGTGGTCGGCAACGCCTATATAAGACAACAAGTGTCTGGCGCAATTGTTAAATAGGTTACTGCTACTACAACAGCGGGTTATCAACATTTAAGTGTGTTTAAAAGTGCTGCTATAGTCGGCGCACGAGCGATTTGACACAGCATCTCCGAGGTAGCGATGAAGTGGGGATTTTCACGTACAACAATGTCACGAGTGTAGCGTGAATATCAGGAATCCAGTAAAACATCAAATCTCCGACATCGCTGAAGCCGGAAAAAGATCCTGCAGGAATGGGACCAACGCCGACTGACGAGAATCGTTCAGTGTGACAGGAGTGCAACCCTTCCGCAAATTGCTGCAAATTTCAAAGCTGGGCCATCAACAAGTGTCAGCATGCGAACCATTCAATGGAACATCATCGATATAGGCTTTCGGAGCAGAAGGCCCACTCGTGTACCCTTGATGACTGCACGACACAAAGCTCTACGCATCGCCTGGGCCCGTCGGCACCGACATTGGACTGTTGCTGACTGGAAACATGTTGCCTTATCGGACGATTCTAGTTTCAAATTGTATGGAGCGGATGGACGATGGATGTGTACGGTTATGGAGACAACCTCATGAATCCATGGACCCTGCACGTCACCAGAGACTGAAAGTCCTGGAATTCCCGGGAACGATATGTTGCCAGTAACGATGTAGATAACAGACCACAATCTTCATGATCCTCGAGTCCCGTGATGGATGAATTATCTACACTCCTGGAAATGGAAAAAAGAACACATTGACACCAGTGTGTCAGACCCACCATACTTGCTCCGGACACTGCGAGAGGGCTGTACAAGCAATGATCACACGCACGGCACAGCGGACACACCAGGAACCGCGGTGTTGGCCGTCGAATGGCGCTAGCTGCGCAGCATTTGTGCACCGCCGCCGTCAGTGTCAGCCAGTTTGCCGTGGCATACGGAGCTCCATCGCAGTCTTTAACACTGGTAGCATGCCGCGACAGCTTGGACGTGAACCGTATGTGCAGTTGACGGACTTTGAGCGAGGGCGTATAGTGGGCATGCGGGAGGCCGGGTGGACGTACCGCCGAATTGCTCAACACGTGGGGCGTGAGGTCTCCACAGTACATCGATGTTGTCGCCAGTGGTCGGCGGAAGGTGCACGTGACCGTCGACCTGGGACCGGACCGCAGCGACGCACGGATGCACGCCAAGACCGTAGGATCCTACACAGTGCCGTAGGGGACCGCACCGCCACTTCCCAGCAAATTAGGGACACTGTTGCTCCTGAGGTATCGGCGAGGACCATTCGCAACCGTCTCCATGAAGCTGGGCTACGGTCCCGCACACCGTTAGGCCGTCTTCCGCTCACGCCCCAACATCGTGCAGCCCGCCTCCAGTGGTGTCGCGACAGGCGTGAATGGAGGGACGAATGGAGACGTGTCGTCTTCAGCGATGAGAGTCGCTTCTGCCTTGGTGCCAATGATGGTCGTATGCGTGTTTGGCGCCGTGCAGGTGAGCGCCACAATCAGGACTGCATACGACCGAGGCACACAGGGCCAACACCAGGCATCATGGTGTGGGGAGCGATCTCCTACACTGGCCGTACACCACTGGTGATCGTCGAGGGGACACTGAATAGTGCACGGTACATCCAAACCGTCATCGAACCCATCGTTCTACCATTCCTAGACCGGCAAGGGAACTTGCTGTTCCAACAGGACAATGCACGTCCGCATGTATCCCGTGCCACCCAACGTGCTCTAGAAGGTGTAAGTCAACTACCCTGGCCAGCAAGATCTCCGGATCTGTCCCCCATTGAGCATGTTTGGGAATGGGTGAAGCGTCGTCTCACGCGGTCTGCACGTCCAGCACGAACGCTGGTCCAACTGAGGCGCCAGGTGGAAATGGCATGGCAAGCCGTTCCACAGGACTACATCCAGCATCTCTACGATCGTCTCCATGGGAGAATAGCAGCCTGCATTGCTGCGAAAGGTGGATATACACTGTACTAGTGCCGACATTGTGCATGCTCTGTTGCCTGTGTCTATGTGCCTGTGGTTCTGTCAGTGTGATCATATGATGTATCTGACCCCAGGAATGTGTCAATAAAGTTTCCCCTTCCTGGGACAATGAATTCACGGTGTTCTTATTTCAATTTCCAGGAGTGTATACATACAACTAGCTTAGCGACCACTGCTTCACTCGCACAGACTGTATGGTCTCCACCACCCTTTTTTTAAATTTTTGTTTAATCGAATATTTACGTTGTTCACAAACTGCAGCACCTCCTAAGCATTTCTCGCTGATTATCCATTTCAGATCTGATTCTTTTCTGGAATAAGAAAAATTTTCCGTTGTACTCTAATTCTTTTAGGTGATTTTTTAATGATTTTAGGTGCTAGATTTATACACATGTATGTACCTGTTTCGAAAACATGCTTCGTACACTTGGCTTCTTTTTATGGACTAAAATAATTAATTTTGAAATATTAACCATTCTAATAAACAAACTGATTACCTAATAATCACCATGCAAAATAATAATAATAATATTCAGAAATACAGTGCAATATAACTAGGTAATCACTTCCGTGCAGTCTGGCGACAACAAAGCTGCGACTGCTGGATTCACTTTTTGATATTTTTATATTTATGCCACCAACAGGTGGCAGCACTAGCGCATAGTGAAAAGATTGATCATTCATAAACGCTTACATGAGGTTTCCATTGAGGCGAAACCTTTCTGTGACAGCTAACACAGAGCAAACATTAATGTACATAATTGTAGCCAGAGAGAATAAAAGGGCTAAGGCCATTGAACCACCGTCTTGTCCGAATGTACTTCTGACTAAAACGCAGTTCTGGTAGCTCGAGCCTGGGGCTTTGTTAGTAATACCGTTGGCGTCAACGTTCTAATAGTTCCAAGGGACCTTTCATCCCGTAACACATATTTCTTTATATCTAACCAAGAAGTGACGTAGCAGTTTTCATGGATTTAGCTTTAAGAATTTTCTTACAAATTGTCATCCCTTATTTCACCCGCCTTAGGGATATAATTTTCAAAACCAGAAGAACATGTGTTTTTTTTAATTTCTAACTGACAAGGCAAATTCAAATCATCATAGATTTCGCTTTGAAATTGCTTTCATAATGAAATAACTTCATAAAACTTCTCATACCATATTTCAATCCCTTAACAGGTTGAATTTCCAAAAACAGTGAAACACGTCTTCTTTATTTCCAGCTGAGAAATCAAGTGCCAGTTTTTGTAGATGAAACCTTAAAGCTGCTTTAGAAGTTCTTTAATAACATTTTTCAAAAAAACTTTCACCCACTCTTTTACCCTCTTAGTAGTTCAGTTTCCAAAAATGCTGACATATTTTCTTTCAATATTTTTTTTTTTTGGGTTTGTGACCATATTGTCATTATGTAAAACTACTGTAAAGGGTGAGCCAGTCAGTAGGAAAATTTTAATTTATTTTATTACCTCTCAGAAATAACTTCGTTGTTCCATTACGGTCAAGCCACAGCCGGCAGTATTGGCTGCCTGTAAATTCTTTCGTCCCACGGTCTAGTAAGAAGAAGTCAGCACCGACGAAGGGCACCTCGATCATGCGCTTCCCTCATTAGCTGACGAAGTAACGCCATCCCAGGCGTCGCTGATCAAGCCACACTCTGGAAAGTTCCATTGCCTCCCGTGCAGGTTTCTCAATCCTGACCAATCAGGGTGAAGGAAGCTGCGTGTCGCGTCGAATATGCCCGGCCGCCCATCGCCGGGCCCACTCTCTCTAGTTTTTTTGCTCCCCTGCGAGTCTGACACGCGCCCTCTAGCAGTGTAGATCTTCACATTTCTCCCGGTGCTGCGGCAGTGTGGACTTAGTTTTCCAAGACACCAACCTTCGCCATACTTTACCTTCTGGCTCACCCTCAGCTCCCTTGGCCCAACAATGTATTTCCTATAGCATAGCTTTTGCCAATAAATGGCCTTACATCCGCCCATCCTGCACCCTACCGACGTTTCGTTCCCTGCTGCAAGTGACCTCCCTCACGGTGTTTTTGTTTGCTGCAAACAAAACCCCGAAGGAGGTCACTTGCAGCAGGGACCAAAACGTTGGTACTTTTACATCTTGACGATGCGGTCACAAACTTTATTGAATGTGACCATGGCCTTGGAAGCCATCGTTTATATGTATTTCTTTATTTCTGTCTAAGAAACCAAATCCCAGTTTCCATAGTTATATCTTCAAAACTGCCTTAAATTTTTTGTAAATTCGTGGTAAGTTCCTATAGGACCAAACTGCTGAAGTCATTAGCCCCTAGGCTTACACACTACTTCATCTAACTTAAACTAACTTACGCTAAGGACAACACACATACCCATGCCCAAGGGAGGACATGAACCTCTGACGGGGGGAGCAGCGCAAACCATGGCAAGGCTTAACAACGACATATTTTCAACAAGCTTTTCGTTTTCGTCCATTATTTTACTCCTTTTATGGTGGAATTTCGAAAAATCTCTTTTGAAGTAACGTCTACAGTGTAAGATCAACACTCTCTCCAAATGTCGAGCCTCTATCCTTGACAGTTTGGACTTGACGATGGTGAGTCAGTCAGGACATTCCCTTTTATAAAAATGTAGATTATTTTTAGGTGGAACGCTCATAGCGCGAGTCTTACTCGAACTCGTCTTCTTTTTTAGTTTAATACATTTACATTTACTTGTACATCTATTCTCCGCAAGCTACCTTGCGCTGTGTGGCACAGGGTACTTTGTGTACTGCTGTTACTTCCGCCTTTTCCTGCTCCACTCACGAGTGATTCATGGTTGGTTGGTTGGTTGGTTTGTGGGATTGAAGGGACCAGAATCCTATGGTTATCGGTCCCTTTTTCCAAAACTTCAAACACCCACACAAAATAAAAAAGAGCAATGGATATGACAGCAGACAACACAGGACAAGAAAGGCGCAGACAGAGATCAGACAAATGGAAGTAAAATCACACAGAGAGGTTGGCCCGACCATAGAGACAAAAAGGGAAAAGCCTACCACCTAGAAATACACTAAAAAAAAGTAACCCAGTTTAAAATCGTAGGCCAAGGCCAGACTCAAAACAAAAAAATGACAAACACTCAGACAAAGTGATAAAAAACCCTGCCTGAATAAAACGCAAAACTAAGATTTCCATGGCAGTGTCATCTGTTAAAAGGGCAGGGAGCGTATAAGCAAGCGCAAACATCTGCCTGAGCACAGCTAAAATGGGACACTCCAACAAAATGTGGACCACCGTCAAAACGGATCCGCAGCAACATAGAGGTGGGTCCTCATGGCGCCATAAGTGGCCGTGCTTCATCCGGGTGTGCACAATGCGCAGCTGGCAGAGGACCCGCAAGGAGGAGCACCACGGCCCGGTGGCCCGAAGTATGTTTGGTGAAGGCAGGCCGCACCATTCTTCACCACAGGTGCGAATGACATTCCGCCGCAAAACTGCCTTGAGGTCACTCTCCGAAAGCCCAATCGATAAGGCTGGTGCACCGATAGCCTGTTTGGCCAGCATGTCAACACGTTCATTGCCGGGATGCCAACATAACCAGGGGTCCACACAAAGACCACAGAGCGGCCGCAACGGGTAAGAGTATGGAGGGACTCCTGGACCGCCATCACCAGACGAGAGCGAGGAATACACTGGTTGATAGCTCAAAAAATCGCTCAGGGAGTCGCTACAGATAACGAAGGACTCACCTGAGCAGGACCGGATATACACTAGGGCACGAGAGATGGCGACCAGCTCAGCAGTGAAAACACTGCAGCTAGCTGGAAATGAGTGTTGTTCGTAATGGTCCCCTAGAGTGAGAGCATAACCGACACGACCAGCA
Source organism: Schistocerca nitens (assembly GCF_023898315.1). Taxonomy (NCBI): domain Eukaryota; kingdom Metazoa; phylum Arthropoda; class Insecta; order Orthoptera; family Acrididae; genus Schistocerca; species Schistocerca nitens. The sequence continues at coordinate 258,178,839 of NC_064618.1, forward strand.
ACCATCGAACTGTCAGTGTAGACAACGCCAGAGCCCTGATACGTGGCGCAGGCCGGAGTGGCCGTGGGGTTCTGGGCACTACAGTCTGGAACCGAGTAATACGGTCGCAGGTTCGAATCCTGCCTCGGGCATGGATGTGTGTGATGTCCTTAGGTTAGTTAGGTTTAATTAGTTCTAAGTTCTAGGCGACTGATGACCTTAGAAGTGAAGTCGCATAGTGCTCAGAGCCATTTGAACCTGATACGTGGCGAGGATGGAAAGAAAGCGGCAGGCAAATTCGAGCTGAAGGCATGAGCGGGGGTGTCTGCAAAGTGGCCCAAAAAAGAGGTGGAAGAGGGAAAACCGCAAGCTTGGAGAGAAGCTCTCTTATGCGAAATGCGATCGTACAACCAGACCGGGGCCGACGTTCTAGGAGATGGACGACAGACTGAGGGAACGGGAGATGATAGTTGGGATGCCCAGACAAGCTACAAACGTGTGTAGCATAAGCGGCCAGTAAACTTTGGCGCCATAACCGCAGTGGAGGGACACCTGCCTCCACAAGTATGCTGTTCACAGGGCTGGTCTGGAAAGCTCCAGTGGCAAGTCGGATCCCGGTGTGAAGGATGGGGTAAAGCAGCTGCAACGCAGGTGGGGATGCTGAACCATAAGCCAGGCTCCCATAATCCAGACGGGACTGTATTAACGCCTGGTAGAGCCGTAAGAGGGTAGATCGGTCGGCTCCCCAGCTGGTGTGGCTCAAGCATAGCAGAGCATTAAGATGCCACCAACACATCTATTTAAGTTGCCGAATATGAGGGAGCCAAGTCAACTAGGCATCAAAAACCACACCCAAAAACCGATGTGTCTCCACCACAGCAAGAGGTTTACCGTAAAGATAAAGACGTGGCTCAGGGTGAACTGTGTGTCACCGGCAGAAATGCATAACGCAGGTCTTGGCAGCCGAAAACTGGAAGCCATGCGCTACAGCCCAAGACTGCGCCTTGCGGATAGCGATCTCCAGCTGACGTTCAGCAGCTGCGATGCCAATGGAGCTATAGTGAGGCAGAAGTCGTCAGCATACAAAGAAGCTGAGACAGACGTTCCCACCGCCGCAGCGAGCCCATTAATTGCAATTAAAAACAGGCAGACACTTAAGACAGATCCCTGTGGTATCCCGTTCTCCTGAGCTCGGGGGGAACTATGGGAGGCCGGAACTTGCACGCGGAAGGTACGATGCGACAGAAAATTTCGTATGAAAATCGGCAGTGGACCCCGAAGACCCCAACCATGAAGCGTAGAGATAATGTGATGTCGCCATGTCGTATCGTATGCCTTCCGCATGTCAAAAAAGACAGCGACGAGGTGCTGACGGTGGGCAAAGGCCATACGGATGGCAGACTCGAGGCTCACCAGATTATCGGCGGCAGAGCGGCCCTTTCGGAATCCACCCTCAAACGGAGCCAGAAGGCCCCGAGACTCGAGTACCCAACTCAACCACCGGCTCACCATGCGTTCGAGCAACTTGCAAAGAACGTTGGTGAGGCTAATGGGGCGGTAGTTGTCCACCTCCAGTGGGATCTTTCCAGGTTTCAACACGGGGATTACAATGCTTTCCCGCCATTGCGACCGGAACTCACACTCGACCCAGATACGGTTGTAAAGGTCGAGGAGGCGTTGCTGGCAGTCCACCGATAGGTGTTTCAGCATCTGACAGTGGATGCGATCTGGCCCGGGAGCTTTATCAGGGCAAGCGGCTAGGGCACTTTGGAATTCCCACTCACTGAACGGAACATTATAGGATTCAGGGTGTCGCGTGTAAAATGAAAGGCTCCGACATTCCAGCCGCTCTTTAATGGACTGGAGGGAAAGTGGGTAATTCGCAGAGCGGAACTCTGAGCAAACTGCTCTGCTAAGCGGTTGGCAAGTGGTCGGGGTCAGTACAAACTGCTCCATTCAGTGAAAGCGCAGTGACACTGCCGGGGGTCTGATAGCCAGAACTGCCTACTCTTGCCCCAAACCTGCGATGGACTGGGCAGGGTGAACGGCTGGTAGCTCTTTGGGACACAGGAGTGATTCCTGCTGCTGAGTTGATGCTTCTTTTTTATGGAGCATTTTCAAGAGTAGTTATTACTTACATCGGCCAAAGCAAAGATTTACGCCCATAAATGAATACTTGAGTGACTTTTACGGTCACAGTTATTTCTGGCGATTTCATAATCTGATTTGAAGACGGTGAACACGATCCATAGGTGAAGCACGCGCAATAAGCATGGTTGGCTCTGTCTCATAATCAAACACTTTTCTGCACAAAACCTGAAATAAAAAGATTCAAAGAAATAGCCTCCTAAATAATATGATACTGATTGCAATTGTACTTTGTACTAATTAGCACTCCTGCAGGAGGGAGAAGAAGTATTAGTGTTCATACGTGAAGCTGAGAGTAGAATGCAAAACACACAAATTGTCTCGTAACTAATCGTACCTTTAAACTTGAATTCATCACTGACACGGGAATGTATATAAACCATACTACCTTATTTCAGTGTATGATTATTACGAATTAAAGTACTACCGCTGTACATGCTCCACTTGTCACAGAAGGCCATCATACAAGAAGGAATTGAACGGAGAACAACTCTAGACATATTAGAAAATCCTGCAAGCATTTAAATCAACGAGATGGATTAATGAAAACTCGATTGTGTACCATATTCATCGAAAATCTCACTGAACAACCACCTTTAAGTTTGAAAACAAGTAAAAGATCATCAAATATCTGAAACTGCTTGAAGCAAATATTACACCAAGCAGCCAAAATGCTGGCCTGTATCAAGAGAAAGACCTTCCGAAAGGAGGTATTCGACCAGTCATCCAAAGATAATCGTTGAATCACCAGCCAGAGCTACTCTTATAACCCCCAGAAAAGTGAAGAGGAACGCACTAGCGTGCTTAGTGTGGTTGAAACGGAGCACAAACCTAGACACATCGCAGCTGCGCAGGCTTAGTATTAGCTGCACTTCTCGCCGAAGTACCTCTCGGCAGACGTTCCTTTACTCAATTAGTTAGCAGGCCGCTGTGGCCGAGCGGTTCTAGGCACTTCAGTCTGGAACCGCGCAACCGCTACGGTCGCAGGTTCGAATCCTGCCTCGGGCATGGGTGTGTGTGATGTCCTTAGGTTAGTTAGATTTAAGTAGTTCTAAGTTCTAGGGGAATGATGACCTCAGATAAGTCCCATAGTGCTCAGAGCTATTTGAACCATTTGAACTCAATTAGTTGAGGGCAACAGGTTAGATTAAAGGAATACACAGAAGGAATTCAGAGACGAGCTGCTAGATTTGTTACCAGTAGGTTCTAACAACATGCAAGTGTTAAGATGATGCTTCGAGAACTCAAATGAGAATGCCTGGAGGCAACGCGACGTTCTTTTCGAGTAGCAGTACTGAGAAAATTGAGACCCTGATTTTGAAGCTGACTGCTTAACTATTCTACTGTCGCCAGCAGACATTTCGTTTAAGGACCACGAAGATAAGATACGAGAAATAAGGTATCATAGGGAGGTATATATATAATCCTTTTTGCCTCGCTCTGTTTGCGAATGGAAAAGGAAAGGAAATGTCTAGTAGTGGTACAGAGTACCCTCCTGCACGCACCGTACTGTGGCTTGCGGAGAATGTGTGTAGATCTAGACAGACGATAACTCCTTCAGTAATCGGTTACTTGGTACAAAATATCTTTCCAATAACCTTGCGATTCGAATACGTGGAAAAAGGATAATTTTGAAAGTCGATACAGAGACAAGTCACCAGACAAGTGGTTGGACAAGTTCGTGAGAGGAGGTGTAACAGTGTAGCAGTTTCTGACAACAAATACAACCAATTTGGGCAGATGAGTAGATCTCCGTGCCTCGCCTCGACCGCAGTAATGGAGAACGGGTTCCTGTGTGCGCCGGACTCTGCGTAGGTTGGCCGCTCTTATCGGCCATGCCTCGGGGCGGTTTACAGCCGCCCTCCTGATGGACCATAAAGTCTGCACCGCGTGCCTCCAGACCTCGTCCGCACTGCCCGCCCACGCACGTTTTATGGGCGCGTAATTTCAACTGTAGGGTGTGTTGCCCGCTCTATCGCTGCTATATACTATTCACTATACAGATTTTTCTAGAGATAAAAAGACGAAATCATGTCAGTTTGGTGGCAGAGAAATCGAACATGACGTTCAAATCTAGATATTAGCTTCGTATTCTGATTTGCCGCCTTTACCTGTAGTTATGCTTCTTCGCTAAATATCTGGTCCCAAGTATAAGCAATTTCCAGCAGTCTCTTAAAATGCCAAGACACAATGGAATTACAGACATTAGTTGCTAGTGGGCACTGATTTGTGTCATTGTGGCAAGTTGGAAATTTGAGTGTTCTCCAGCTTACTAGGCAGATGTGCTGACCACAATGCAATTTGGCCAAAGTGGTCAACACAACTACACGAATTACCGTGGCTTGCCTCCTGCCTGACCAAAATTTTCAACTTTCTAACATGTCCGAAAGAACAGACACTATTTTGATCCCGTAGCCACTATGAATCAAGACACAAAGGAGTTACAAACACTATCTCTAGTGGCACTAATTTACATCAATATCTGCCGATCCAGGATTCGAACCCGGCTCTCCTGCACACACATACTGTGTATAGTTATGGCGGTGACGGTCAATTATCCGTTCACTGCAAATGCACACCAGTCTCGATCTCTTACGGGAATCGGCGAGGTGCCGCAAGCAATGAGGCTAATGAGGAGGGGCACCCCATCTGTGATGTGTTATGTAAGCTTAGGCTTTGGGTGTGATGGGAGGCATATTAGGGTAGTCCGTGCGGTTGTAGTGACAACTGTGTCCACATGGCTAAGCGGATCGCCTGCACGGTAGCTCAGCGTGTTCGGTCAGAGGGTTAGCAGCCTTCTGTAATAAAAAAACTGAGCTAATCGATCAACAACGAACTTCAACGGATGTCTTACGACGTCCGCCCCGAGCAGATGCAACGAACAAAAGCGAAAAAAAAGCGGTCGGCGCATCGGCCTAATAAGCAGGAGTCCTGGGTTCGAATCCCGGCCTGACAAAAATTTTCAACTTTTTCCATTGATACAAATCAATGTCCACCAGCATCTAATGTCATTAATTCCTTTGTGTCTTGATTCATGGAGCTTGCAGGGTCAGTGTGGTGTCTGTTCTTTCGGACATGCCTGAAGGAGCAGACACCGCATATATACTCACAAGATGGTATTGTTATATGGTCGAGGACATGCACTGCATTTGTTGACACCTATTACTGTGGTTGTCCATAAGAAAGTTACAATAATGTGGTCATATGACGCTTTTTGAGGTGTCTTCACGACAATTGTGAGTAAACACACTGGACAAAACCGTCCCTGAAATGCTGCGTCCAACACTGAGGTACGCCACAGCCAGCTAGAGCCATTCATTGACAATTAAATCAAATAGAGCTATCAAATTTTGGGGATCTAGATTACTACGTTCCACCCGCTTTTCTAAATACTAGCAAGACTGAGATCGGGTAGTCTAACGGGTCAATCAAGATGCGATGGGTTGCCTGGGTTTTCGTAAAACCAAGGACGAGTCCGTGCAGCTCTGTGGTCATGACCAACATTTGGTCACCGAAAATGGTGAAACAAACACCGTAGTCAATGTAAAAAGGAAAGGCCCCAAACATCGCAGAGCTCATTCGGCCTTCGGTGAACTCGAGGCCTTACATCAGTACAAATGAGGCAGAACCTTAGATAGACTTTAACCAGCTTCTGTCCCGTTCCTGTGTTGTTTGTAACAAGGAAGACGTGCAACTTTATATCCTGCTGCTGCTGTGAGCATTGGTCTAGTGCAAAGTACCTAACTCCAAATGGCCATTGTCTTCCTAAGGTCCGCTCAGAAACTATTTCGACGTTACGCATTTACTGATAACAGCAATTCCTGTTAGGTCTGAAACCAAACGTGATTTACAAGGCGTGACGGTTGTCTCCAGTCGCTATCGGTTAGATTCTTACCTAGACTATTGCTCTGATCCTATGTTACATAAACGGCGAGTGGTACACCACTCCTTGTAGACACGTTCGACAGACACACACAAAAAAATGGGGGACCATCATTCACTATGTTGTCACGCGTACGTCCAAACGCAATAGCTCCTTCCTGCCAGTCTGTCACGTATCCACGTCGAAGAACCGTACTGTACTGTACTGATCCCATACACACCACGTAACTACCGTTATGTACGTCAGCTGCGGAGGGTTGCGTAATAGCCTGGTATTAGTTCTTCATCGCCAAGAGAGCTCCGATACACGGTCCTTTTACAGGGAAAATCTGTAAGCGGCGATCAAAAAGTTTCCGTTCGAAGGCCGTGTAATCCAGAATCGATATCCCAATCAGGCAAAATCGCCGCGAGCGTTGAGGCAATCATACAACCGATGCAACAGGCTGCAGATTCTCAGTTGGTGAAAGACCGTGTCCTGCCGCATGAAGAGGTCCCTAGCTGACTGAGTGCTGCGCATCCTTGTCCGACAGAAATCGTGGCCCTTCATGCCATTTTTTAAGGGACCGAAGGCCTGGTAATCACATGACGAAAGATCAGGCCAATGAGGTGTGGCGCAAGAATAGCGTAACGAAATCTGCAATACGATGACGCAGCGCGGAACTTTGCTCACCATTCTATAACGGTGGTTTCCGACAGACACGCTGCCTCACACACATTCTCCATTCTCTGGTGCATGTCTACCGGTTTTTATCCGAGAAAAGAATAACAGCACGTTGGTCATGTATGGACGCATTCGGTAATGTCTGGTGAACTATCTGGAAAGATGGAGTTAAAAAAGGAACAAAGTATTTTAAACATAGCTGCACAACAGCAACGGTTCAACGTATTAAAATTATTAACAGCCGACCAGTTGCAATGGATAAAGAATTCTTTACCTAGGTTTCAACAAATTTAAATTTGTCTTCTTCAGAAGGTGGCAATTTTACATTAGTATGGACTGATGTATCATCGCCGTTATTTATCTTGTAAACTTGCAGCGAGTTAGTGCAGTTCCCTGCGTTCACACCCAGACTTAGAAATGATTCGTCTTTAGAAAGAGTTCTGAATGAAATGAGGTGAGTAGTGCCCATGACTGGGTAGAGGATGCTGTTTTTATCAAAACTGACCCCAACCGCGGTTTGGACAATCCCTCCACCTCCCCAAACTTGTCCTCTAAACGCTCCACAAAAAATTGAGGCTTCATCGACATGAAGGATGTCCCATCATCTTTCGTACATACGAGGTACTGGAGGAGTAAGATTCGCTGCCATTATTAGCCTGGCATTCCTCCCAAGGTATAGCCAGAGAAGGGATCGATTTGGGATCATACTTCTGCGCATTGCAGTTAGACCTCGACTGCTTAGAGACTGCTGGCATTGGGCCACCAGCAAGAGATGACGTAGTACTCTTCATTGCCTGTCATCCCCCCTGATACCACCCACTTCGACCAGGGGCCCACCCCATGGGCGCCACCCAGCTGCAGCAAAGGCCACCTGACATGATGGTAATTTCCGGGAATCTCAATGTCCCAGGGTGATGGGCATCTACTCCATGGAATATGTGGGGAGTTAATGGTGCAGGCATCAGCAGAGCAATCCCTGTCTAGTCAGGGAGCTACAACCAACAGGGTACATGGCGGCCCCACCAGAATGGGCTGTCTACCATGCTGGATATCAGGTAGAAACAAGCAAACAATTCTATTATCATCGCCAGCACAGAAAACAATACTGCACGGTGGATGGACAAAAACGCACCGAGGAGAATGACCTCGCCCAAAAGCTGGAGAATGAGTGGAAGTGCAGATCCACATCAACGAAAGTTGCAAGAGGTCTCAGTGCATGATGGACATGATGCTTCATGTAAGACACCCCTCCACAACTGGCTCACTCTTTGGGAAAATTTAGAAGAATGGAGGTCAAACCCGATGGGGGACTATCACATAAAGATCGAAATTTGTGAGACTCCTTTTAGTTGTCTCTTACGACAGGCGGGAATACCTCATGCCAATTCTAACCCCCAGACATGCAGGGTGGAAAGGACACTGGAGTCCATGCGACTGGCTCACATGGATGACTGCCACACATTCGTTGTCTCCCTGATAACATGTAGTTTATTTGGTGTATTGATGGTGCGCCATTTAGTATCCCAAATCGCGAAAACTTTACGGAGGAAAACAGATCAGAGAGCATTCTCCAGCAAGCTGATCTCCAGAGTTGATTTACCATTAGCCTGTTTGGTCAGGCTATCATCAAGTTCATTGCCCGAGATCCCAACATGTCCTGAGACCCAAATGAAGGTCACTAAACGTCCACTGTTGCCAATGGCATAAAGAGTCTCCTGGATGGTCATTACCAAAGTACAGCGACGGAAGCACTGGTCGAGAGCTTGTAGGCTGCTTAAGAAGACACTACAGATGACAAAGGACTCAACAGCGCAGAAGTGGATGTGCTCAAGAGCGCGACTAATGGCTACCAGTTCCACAGTGAAAAAACTGCAGCCATCAGGCAAGGAGCATTGTTTCAGTATGTCCAACGTGAGTGTAAGCAAAATCAACAAGACTTTAGACCATTGATCCATCGGTGTAGACTATTTCTGAGCCCTGGTACTAGCCGAGAATAGAGAAAAATTTGCTGGCGGAGGGTCTCAGGTCAGTAATCTGAGCAGCAGTTGGCACCAGAGTGACAGAACCAAGTTAAAAATCGGTTACTTCATGGACAGCTCCGAACCAGGTGCCCTATAGCGTACATTCCACCGACCTGACATTCCCCGACCTGACTTCAGCTGTGTCAAGCGGTATCTCATTTTAGAACAGGGAGGATGTCTGTTGTGTTTCCTGATGAAAACTGTTTCTGTCTTGGTATCAGTGATGGCCGTATTCTGGATGAAAGGAGGCCATTGAGGGCCTGAAACAACCTGTCTCGCTGCTAGACACACTGAACCTACACATGGGGGTAGGGTTCAGGGTGTGATTTCGTATGGCAGCTGGAGCACTCTCGTAATTATCCCACACACCCTGACTACAAAATTGTCCTTCAGTCTGGTGATTAGACTTGTTGTGCTGCTGTTGATGAACAGCATTCAAGGGGGTATTTTCTAACAGCATGCCGTTCGCCCAGGTACCTCTGCTGTAACGCAATATGCGCTACAGTGTGTCGACGTGTTGCCATGATCTGCTCGATCATCGGAACTGTCTCCAGTCGAGCACATATAGTATATCATCGGGCGAAAACTCCAGCGTCATCCACAAACAGCATTAACCGTCCCTATATCGACCGGTCAAGTACAACACGCAAGAAACTATGCCACAAAGTGACATCTGGCATCTGTACAACACACTGCGTGCACGTTTGCATGCTTGATTTCAACGTTCTGGGGGTTACAGCGGTTGTTAATGTACCAGCGTTTTACATTTGCAATGGCATATCTCGCGCTTACGTTTACCTGTGATGTTGGAATGTTAAACAATTAAACATATTACCTAGATAAATGTATTTCCGAAATTTCGTTACTCTACATTAATTATTTTTTCTCGTTGTCATTATTTTCCGTCAGTGTATATTGATTCACGGGGATTTGTGGGCACAGGAGATTAGGTTACCACTACTGAGAGGCCAGCGTGTGCTGCCGCCCACTTCCTGAACGACGTACAATGTAGGGCGTATCAAATATTTTGCTGATAAAAACAGAATTTTTGGGTATAGATTGTGATGGGAAATACGAGCAAAGGTCACACAGAAAATGTATCTCGCGCAGGACATGCGCTGGAGTAGAGTGGCCGGCAAATGACTATAGTACGTGACAAACTTCGTTGTCGTTGGGCGGACCGCCCCGCACTGATGCTGCAGTCAGGCAACTGACAAATGGCCGCAGCTGGCACCAAACTGGCGCTGCACTCAGGCGAATTAAGAGGCGTGGTAGCTCGCGGCTGCCATCATTGCCACGAGGCCCCTGTTGCATGTGGAACAGACAACATTCCTGGTGAGTGCAGCTTAAATCGCTTAAGTTATACAAAAGTGAGGATACTCAGTTACCTAACATTGTTCTCTGAATTTTAAACGTAACTTCACGTAGTGACCTGTAAACATAATTATCAAAACGTGGTCCAGCCATAGATGTTTAGTGCTACTCTTGAGAAGGTAGGGCTGGTTGCCAGTTACCCTTACAAGAGCGGGAAGAACATCTACATTTATACTCCGCAAGCCACCCAACGGTGTGTAGCGGAGGGCACTTTACGTGCCACTGTCATTACCTCCCTTTCCGGTTCCAGTCGCGTATGGTTCGCGGAAAGAACGACTGCCTGAAATCCTCCGTGCGCGCTCGAATCTCTCTAATTTTACATTCGTGATCTCCTCGGGAGCGTATAAGTAGGGGGAAGCAATATATTCGATACCTCATCCAGAAACGCACCCTCTCGAAACCTGGACAGCAAGCTACATCGCGATGCAGAGCGCCTCTCTTGCAGAGTCTGCCACGTGAGTTTGCTAAACATTTCCGTGACGCTATCACGCTTACCAAATAACCGTATGACGAAACGCGCCGCTCTTCTTTGGATCTTCTCTATCTCCTCCGTCAACCCGACCTGGTATGGATCCCACACTGATGAGCAATACTCAAGTATAGGTCGAACGAGTGTTTTGTAAGCCACCTCCTTTGTTGATGGACTACATTTTCCAAGGACTCTCCCAATGAATCTCAACCTGGTACCCGCCTTACCAAAAATTAATTTTATATGATCATTCCACTTCAAATCGTTCCGCACGCATACTCTCAGATATTTTACAGAAGTAACTGCTACCAGCGTTTGTTCCGCTATCATATAATCATACAATAAAGGATCCTTCTTTCTATGTATTCGCAATACGTTACATTTGTCTATGTTAAGGGTCAGTTGCCACTCCACGTCGCAATACAGAAAAACTCTGGCGAAATGCAGGAAGATATGCAGAGGATCGTCCGCAGATGCAAGGACTGCTCTTGACTGTAAGTTAGAACGGATGCTACGTATTGCAAACAAATCGCAGCTAAACTATTGTCAATCAACCGCTGCTGACAGTAAGAACTGTTCAATAATGTAGTATGTGTCCAGGGCTAATATGAAAATAATTTTAGTAACTCACATGACAGTCATTGCGAGAATCCTAAGAAACTATAGGATGAGGCAGCTAAAACAGGCCACTTCAAACACAGGGTGCCCCATAACAGATTTCTAGAACTTGTAAAGGAGAGTGAGTTCATAACATTTTGTGTAGGACCCCTTGCCCCGTGCTACAGCCGTTTGAAAACACATTTGCTAGGTAGGATTGCAACGGGTAGTCATAGCGAGAGGTGCTTACGTGGGACTGGACTGACTAATGTCATTTGACGTCTGTCGTATCTCTCTGATCTGGTTCGAGCCTCATTCACGTGTCTGTGAATCTTAGAGCAATAAAGGCTGAGTAGGCGTTCGCAGAATACACCGACACGATCCTTCTGAATGGTGAAGCTCACTGTAACAGAAGAGCTGCTCGCCGCCTTTATCAAGATGGTTCTCCACAACGTCCCACTCCATCGCATGCCCTTTTCGACACAATTACGTAACAGCTTCGAGAAAGGGGTGACTGTAGTGATCCGTGGAGAGGCCCGCTACCCGAACTGGAAGAGGCCGAACCGGTGGTGATTCATGGCGGAGGGCGCTAAACAGCTAGGTCATCAGCGCCCTGGCAGTAATGACATACCGAAGAAGATTGTGAAAATCTATGTCAGGAGATCAATAAACTGGAAAATTATGTTTGATCCCATCACAAATCACTAAGCAAACCCAAAAACATGGGCTTCAGAAAAGCCCGTAGTAAAATCTCAGAGACACACAGAGGGATAATTAAAGAAAATCACGGATAAAATACCTGTGAAGACGCTGTTATAAATGGACAAATTTCCGTGGCTGATGACGACTTGGAAATACACTCCTGGAAATTGAAATAAGAACACCGTGAATTCATTGTCCCAGGAAGGGAAACTTTATTGACACATTCCTGGGGTCAGATACATCACATGATCACACTGACAGAACCACAGGCACATAGACACAGGCAACAGAGCATGCACAATGTCGGCACTAGTACAGTGTATATCCACCTTTCGCAGCAATGCAGGCTGCTATTCTCCCATGGAGACGATCGTAGAGATGCTGGATGTAGTCCTGTGGAACGGCTTGCCATGCCATTTCCACCTGGCGCCTCAGTTGGACCAGCGTTCGTGCTGGACGTGAAGACCGCGTGAGACGACGCTTCATCCAGTCCCAAACATGCTCAATGGGGGACAGATCCGGAGATCTTGCTGGCCAGGGTAGTTGACTTACACCTTCTAGAGCACGTTGGGTGGCACGGGATACATGCGGACGTGCATTGTCCTGTTGGAACAGCAAGTTCCCTTGCCGGTCTAGGAATGGTAGAACGATGGGTTCGATGACGGTTTGGATGTACCGTGCACTATTCAGTGTCCCCTCGACGATCACCAGTGGTGTACGGCCAGTGTAGGAGATCGCTCCCCACACCATGATGCCGGGCGTTGGCCCTGTGTGCCTCGGTCGTACGCAGTCCTGATTGTGGCGCTCACCTGCACGGCGCCAAACACGCATACGACCATCATTGGCACCAAGGCAGAAGCGACTCTCATCGCTGAAGACGACACGTCTCCATTCGTCCCTCCATTCACGCCTGTCGCGATACCACTGGAGGCGGGCTGCACGATGTTGGGGCGTGAGCGGAAGACGGCCTAACGGTGTGCGGGACCGTAGCCCAGCTTCATGGAGACGGTTGCGAATGGTCCTCGCCGATACCCCAGGAGCAACAGTGTCCCTAATTTGCTGGGAAGTGGCGGTGCGGTCCCCTACGGCACTGCGTAGGATCCTACGGTCTTGGCGTGCATCCGTGCGTCGCTGCGGTCCGGTCCCAGGTCGACGGGCACGTGCACCTTCCGCCGACCACTGGCGACAACATCGATGTACTGTGGAGACCTCACGCCCCACGTGTTGAGCAATTCGGCGGTACGTCCACCCGGCCTCCCGCATGCCCACTATACGCCCTCGCTCAAAGTCCGTTAACTGCACATACGGTTCACGTCCACGCTGTCGCGGCATGCTACCAGTGTTAAAGACTGCGATGGAGCTCCGTATGCCACGGCAAACTGGCTGACACTGACGACGGCGGTGCACAAATGCTGCGCAGCTAGCGCCATTCGACGGCCAACACCGCGGTTCCTGGTGTGTCCGCTGTGCCGTGCGTGTGATCATTGCTTGTACAGCCCTCTCGCAGTGTCCGGAGCAAGTATGGTGGGTCTGACACACCGGTGTCAATGTGTTCTTTTTTCCATTTCCAGGAGTGTAATATGTGAGCCAGCAAGTCTGTGACACAAAGATCTCACCAGTATTTTGGGAAGAATTCCGGACACCACACAAAATCTTAAGACACGAAAAACATTCGTTTCGTTACCAGTTAAAATAGAGGGAAAATCCTATGAGAGATCCAGTTCAACCCTCAGGTCGTCATATAAAACACATTCAGATAAAATATGTCGTATTGATAGCTGTGACCCGCATCAGACATATTGGTGGCTCCTCCCGACGTAAGAGCAAGCCACGTGTCGATGGACTATGTCCCACTCGGAGCCGAGTAAGGGCTACTTGTTCACACCGTCGCGAGCAGAAGGAGGTAATCCCTGGTCGCACTGAAGTCTTCATGGAACGCAGTTTATTATTCCTCACTGCCACCACTGAGACTCCCACCAACATATGGCCTTTCTGGTCACAAATGAAGTGACAGCTCGCAGAGGGAGTTAACAGCGAGCAGGAGGAGGAAGGGAGCAAGCCTCCTTGGGACGAGCATCAGCGAGTTCATTTCCCTGGATGCCTATGTGCCCCGAAACCCAGCAACAACGGATTTCCTTGTTTTGCCTGTGCAAGAGAAGGACAGCGTCCTATACCTGTTGCACCATCCGATCTGCTGGGTACATTTGTCCAACTGCGGGAAGGGCACTTTGAGAATCGGAGCAGATGATAAATTTTTGTCACGACGCCGACATATCTGCTCCATTACTCTCTCGATAGCAAACAGTTACGCGTAATAAACTGAAAACTGCTCTAGGAGCCCTATCCTGTGGACAATGTCGGGGAACACGACAGAGCAACCGAAAAAATGTCCCTGCTTAGAACCATCCGTGTAGACAGTAATAAAACCTGGGTGGCTCCGTAAAACCACCTTAAATTTAAGTTTAAAATCAGTCTAGGGTACAATACTTCTAGTAAGCAGTTAGTTCTAAAAGCAATCTGGATCTTGGTAGTAGCCAGTGGGATGCCCTAATCTACCCCTAGCTTTGGATCTTAATCCACCGACCTGTGGCAGCTAAATAACTTAACTGCATGCTGCCGATGTAGAAACGGACAATGCCCTATATTCTTGGCGTACCACGGGAAGAAGACGTCGAATAGACTGAGGAGGCTGACCAGCCTCTGCACACTCACTAACAACAGGGCTCTTGCGACAGGCCCCTGTTGATAGCCTAATACCCTCGTGGTGAATTGCATCCAGCGTTTTAAGGTATGAAAGCCTTGCTGACCCATAAATCTGGCATCCGTATTCAAGCTGGGATCGCGCAAAGGCCTTATAAAGTTGGAGCAGACGTGCCCTGTCAGCTCCCTAAGATCTATGACACATTTCAGGTTGTTTAAGACTGTGACACACCTGAGCTGCAGTTCTCTAAGGTGTGGCAACCATGTTAACTTCTCATCAAAGATAAGACCCAGATACTTCACCTTTTCCTTAAGAGTGAGAATGATGTCCCCTTTTTCAAAACGGGTAAGTTAAACAGACAGCAGCAACGATTAAAATCAACACAAACTGTTATCTCTAATGAGAATTTAAAACCTGTGGTGCAAGACCATTCCTCCAACCGCCGGATCGTCAGCTTCAATTGCCGAGTAGCCGTGGCGAGGCTGGAGGATGCACAGAAGATAGAGAAGTCGTCCGCAAACAAGAAACATACTGCTCGACATCGCACTGTGAATGTAATACTGTTAAATGCAATGGCGAAAGACGTGACATTTAAAACACTCCCTTGTGGGACGATATTCTCCTGTTTAAAACGGTCAGACAGGATATTCCCAACTTTGTACCTAAAATAGCTGTCCGAAAGAAAACACCGTATGAAGGTCGGTACATGTCCACGAAATCCCCACTGATGAAGCTGCAACAAAATATTTTGCCTCCAGGTCGTATCGTAGGCCTTTTCCAAATCGAAGAAAACACCGATATGGTGTTGCTTACGAAGGAAAGCTTGAACTGCAGCTCGAGCAAGGTCAGGTTATCGAGCGTGGAGCGATACCTGTTGAACCAACACACGGACCGACTGAGAATGGACCTGGTTCCAGAACCCACACTAGGCGCCGATTGACCATACGCTCCAGTGTCTTTCCTACGCAACTTGTAGGCAAATACTATGTCAACTACCAGGCTCTGTCCGCTCCTTCCCTGGTTTTAAAATTGGGATTAAAATAGATTTTTTCACCAGCCGGGAAAGTTGCCTGTTATCCAAATTTCGTTGAAGAGCTGAAGGAGGATCTCCTTCGACCGTCGGTCCAAATGTTGCAACGTGCTGTAGATTATCAGGTCATTTTCAGGGGTCGTATCACAAGCAACTGACAATGCAGAATCCAGCTGCCACAGAGAGAAAGGCAGGTTGGTGGAACGGAAATCAACATCAGCCTTCTCCTGTGCTAGAATTGGCCGGAATGAATTTAGATGATTCAGCCATTGTCTGAGCTACATCCCTCATCGATGTCACAAGAGACCCCTGTATTCGTACAGCTGCTATTGGCGGTCGAGAGTTGTGGCTTGAGATCCTCCTGATGGCTTACCATACTTTACTAGCGGGTGTGGACCTATTGATGGAGTTCAGGAAGTCTTGCCAAGACCTCTGCTTGCACTCCCGAACTATTCTCCTCGCCTTTGCACGCACCATTAGAAAGTTTGCAAGATTAGTAGGGCATCGACTGAATCTGCACATAGCTGCCCTCCTGTGCCTGACTGCAAAACGACACTCATCGTTCCACCAAGGGACAGTTCGCTTCCTAGGCGTTTCCATAGACTTTCGGATGGATGCATCAGAGACATGGTAAATCACAGCTGTAATTTGATCCACCCAGTCCTGGACGCCGTCACATTACTCGAATACAACTAACTGCCTGCAAGGCATCGAGTTAGACTTTTTGAACAACTATCTCGGCGGCTTTCTTTCGGGATCTGCTCCATCTGGCAGATGGATCCACATAGGGAACTGGTCACTACTATGAAGGTCATCGTCCTCTGCCCACTGAGCAACATCTGCAAGAGCAGGCGAGCAGAAGGAGGGGTGAACAACTGTATACGAACCTGTAGCGGTGCTAAAATGTCTGGCTTGACCCATGTTTAGCAGTATAAGATCTGTTGTGTGTAACGTATCCTCTAGTACCCGACCCTTGGGGTATGTGGTGGTAAACACCATAATGCACTGTATGCACTGAAGTCCCCCAAAAGGAGAAAGGGGTGGGGTAGTACAAAGATGACGAGAGAGGACCCCACTGTCAAGAGACTCATGGGGTGGTATGCAGAGCACACTGAGATGTCAACATGGTTACTATCGAACAGCAACCTCTTGTAGTGTTGTTGTTAAGGGAATAGGTGAGGAGTGAAAAGCGTCCTTTAAGAACACTGCACCCCTGCTTTTGCCCTATCACTAGTAACCTTGTCTTTCCTATAAAGGTGATAGCCTGGAAGTACAGGTTTGTCAGTCTTTTTAAAATGAGTTTTTTGAAGGCAGAGGCAAAAGGGTCTCTCCTGTACAAGGAGTCTCAATTCCTCCAGATGAGTCCTGTATCCATTTATATTCCATTGAAGTGTGGGAGCCATTTCATCAATGTGGCCTTGATTTACCCCTGTCTTTGCGCTGGGGTGGTGAGGCCCTTGTAGAGAGAGGCGGTTTGGTGGGGCTGACTGGGTCTGGTGATGAGGTACCAAAATATATGATGTCCTCATCCTCAGTCAGAGGCGCCAGAATGACGTTAGCTGGTGCCTGGATCAGCTTTCAGCCCGAATGTTGGGGTCCTTTCCCAGCAAGGATGAGGGCAAAGGGGTGGTGAGAGCCACTTTTCTTTGAAGAAACTTGACATTGAGAGGCACTCTGCTTTTGGGGCTCCTTCAGGCTTCGCACTGTGGAAGCATTACTGGCCTCTTCCGTCGTAGCTGCCTGGATCACTGTGTCTTTCACTTTGCTTTGGATCATACAAGTTCAAGTACAGGTGCTAATGGAACACTGAACGTCGTCTGAGTCGAACTGTCGACCTTAGTAACGGGTTTCTGCACCAACGAAGCATAGTAAGTGTCACAGACAGGGGGTTTCATCGCCTCATAGTCTTTATGGCTTCTGCGTAGAGGATTCGCTCAGTCACTTTGATTTCCTGAATTTTGCGTTCCTCTGCAAAAACATGGCAGGCTCGGCTCCAGACTGAGTGGCTCCCAGATCAGTTAATGCAGACTAATGGAGATGGACAGTTAGTCCCAACTTCATGGGTTGTATTTCCACAACTCCCCCAAGTCACTTCGCCTCTGCAATTCAGCGTTGCATGGCCAATACGCTGGCTTTTGAAGCAACACATAGGGTTAGGTACATAGGGTTTAACCCTATTGTATGTATGTATTGTATGTTAACCGGGGACCTAGAAACGACGGAGAGGCTCCGCCCCACCGCAGCCGCAGTGGTCCACAACCCCATGACGACTACCGCAGTCCACTTCACCCCTCCGCTGCCCCACATCGAACCCAGGGTTATGGTGTGGTTCGCCCCTCTGTGGACCCCCCAGGCAACGTATCACACCAGACGAGTGGAACCCCTATGTTTGCGTGGTAGAGTAATGGTGGTCTACGCGTATGTGGAGAACTTGTTTGTGCAGCAATCACTAACATAGTGTAGTTGAGGCGGAATAAGGGGAACCAGCCAGCACTCGCCGTGGCAGATGGAAAACCGTCTAAAAACGATCCACAGACTGACCGGTTCACCGGACCTCGACACATATCAGCCGGGCGGATTCGTGCCGGGGACCAGGTGCTCCTTCCCGCCCGGAAAGCCGTGCGTTAGACCGCACGTCCAACCGGGTGGGCAACCGGAGAACAAGTGAACTCAACACTTTTTTTGTGATGTTTACCCAAAGCAAGGTAACAAGAATGAAACATACGAACATAGAAGGGACTACACATTTCATTGAGCTTCATGACGATTGAATACTAGATACAGCACATTCGCAAAAAGTTCGCGTTACCGTTGCATCCTTTGCTATGTTCAGTGAGCCGTAACCTTGTATTGGTGAAAGGCATAAGGGTCCCAGTCGTACCTGCTCTCCACCGCGTAACGAGCACAATGCCCGATGAGCCACTTGACCGTATTGTTCTTCGTTCTAGGAAAGAAGGTTGACTTGGGACGCAGGAGAATCTCACCGAGGTTGCCGCTTCAGTCGTCCTGGCAACAAAGGCCAACTGTCGGCGTAACCAACTCCAGTGTCTGTGTTCACAGACGACCAACCGATGACATAATGTATCCGTTTCACGGCAACGACTACATCTGTCTGTCTCACTAAGGCCAATGCGAGGAAGTCGAACGTTTGTGGGTACGTCTTGATGAATGACTTGGTACAACGAGGACGCCACTTCCGTCGGGAAAACGGGTAGATTGACGTTGGACCAAATAACCTTCCAGTCCGCCTCTAGCGATAGGGACTCCACAGAGGAAACGCGATTTGTAAACGTCCAGCGACATAGTAGCATTTTGACAGACACATGCGACTAGGAAAGAATATCAACCCCAAATAACGAATCAAGGAAAAAATCGCGAATATACCTTAATTTATCATTTATCCTACCAACAACTATTGGAGAGGTTAATCTTTCAGGTCGCAGACTCGCAAAACGGGGAGCTGTAACTGATTGAGGGACGAAGACATGTTAAAACACTGCGTCGAAGAAACAAAGCAGAAGCCTTGGCCCGAACATCATGGAAGCCCAAACCTCCGATCAGACGGGGTCTCACCATAACCTCATAGTGCACCCGAAAAATAGTTTCGCTAGATAAACTCGCCGGATAAGCATTTTAGCTTTCGGTACATCCTCGCAGTAAGAAGAAAAATTTGGGAAACATATTAGACTGTGCTGAACAAGTAAGTTTTCAAGGTCTCAACTTTATGAAGTAACAAGAGGGAACGACGCTCGTGTTCAAGGATCGCTCCTTGAATCCTGTCAGTGACGCACTTCCAATTTCACTCGGCCATCCAGATCGGACAATGATCAGTTACAACGCTCAGCGATCGATGGCGTGCGACCGTCACAGCCCATGGAATCTGAATTGCGTCAAATGCCCGCAAACTGAGTAACCGACACTTCCGGTCGTTAATCGCTGCTCCCGTAAATCGAAAGAATGCACCAAAAACATCCTTGAGGAAGTACCATGACTTCATCGGCATATGCGCGAACGATGAACCTTTCTCCCAATAATGACCAGCCATACAATCGAACAACTATGGACCATAGTACGGATTCCAGAAATAGCACGAATAACGACATAGAAATGGGACTCCCCTGCAGGACATCTCGTCGCACTTCCATGGGAAGTAAGACGACCATACATATCAACAGGCGCCTGAGTACCAGTAAGTAGAGAGGTGAAGACATGTCGTGCGGCATCAGCAAAACCAACAACTGCCAACACTCGAAACAAAAAATCACCACTAACTCTGTGATTAAAATCAATAAAAGGTAAAGTTCCCGACACAGGAGCAGTGGAAACAATCGAGATAAGACCACGACATTCAGCAGTGGGCGTCAGAAGAGTACGACACGGGAGACAACTTTGGTAACGCGCAACAATGTCAACAAGCAAAACCGAAAAGTGGCTTTTACTCGTCCGCGCTACGATTTTATCATTAAAATTCAGTAGCGTAATCCGTCGGACCTGACTGATGTCCCGTATTTTTGGGAATTAAAACAATTTTTTCAATCTTAAAGAAGGGAGATATGTGTACTCAGCTCCATAGATTTTAACGTATCTCCTATTAGAGGCGAAAAACGAAAATAAAATTCTCTGAGAAGCCCATACAGATCCGGCGATTTGCGGGAAGGAGAGCTAACTACAATGTCGGATACCATATCACGGTGAGAAAAAAATGGTTCAAATGGCTCTGAGCACTATGGGACTCAACTGCTGAGGTCATTAGGCCCCTAGAACTTAGAACTAGTTAAACCTAACTAACCTAAGGACATCACAAACATCCATGCCCGAGGCAGGATTCGAACCTGCGACCGTAGCGGTCTTGCGGTTCCAGACTGCAGCGCCTTTAACCGCACGGCCACTTCGGCCGGCTCACGGTGAGAAGCTGGCAAAAATTTCTGATAGACAGCTTGTGTAACAACACTATCAAGGAGGGAAGTAAGATCAGCACACGGTTTATAGAACGAATGGGAGTGAGGCACGTCCTTTGAGATCGCGCTCGAAGCCGAATTAGATGATATAGAGACGCCACCCCATTCTGGGAAATCAAACATGACTGGGATCGAAAACGAAGACCAATTGTAGTCTTAAGTTCAAGGAGCTTCGCCTTCACACGGGGAACCTCCATAATTGTTAGAGGGACGTCGCGAGCAGTATCATATAGATCACGAAGCACAACTTAATAAAATTCCCGAGTCCTCGTCATTTCAGCCGCTTTACAAGCGCTAAGACGCCTGAGTGTAGAGCGAAGCCGGGGTCTGGCAATAACACACCATTCCGTAACTGAGGGACAACGCACTTCCAAAAACGTATTGCAATGATATCATCCAGAGAAGGGTCCATCAGATGTAAAATATTTAGTTTAGAAATAGGGGAAAAACATGTACTCGCTATGAGTCGTGGTTAAGAATCACTGAAACATTTCAAATAACTTCCGGGAATTCAGCCAGGTAACACTTTCAGCGACCGACGATATTTCGGCGGGAGAACACCCCGCGATTTTCAAGGCAAACTGCAACGGACAGGCGGCGTACATGCAATTTTAAAACCTCGGTTCTCGGACTGAAGCAGGAAAGATAACACACACACTGAACACTAGTGCCACCTCAGATGACCAAAGTCAGAGCTACCGATAGTGAGACTATGAATTCGCAGGTGAGGTAGCATTGACTTCCCTTTCTTGACGTGTTGGTTAGGAGGAAGGATGATGGATCATTGGGACATACAGTCTACAGGACACGTACTCACACCGATTTGTACTTACAGGCTAATAGTTGTCACCATCCGGCTCAGCCTGAAGGGGTACTTCGTACCTTGGTACACAGGGCACATGTCGTTTCTGACGCTGAGACTTTGCCAGCTGAGCTGTCCCATCTTGAAATTACATTTCGTCATGGTTATAGCGATAGACAGATTGAACGTGCGTTGCCCTATCGACCAACTGTACATCGGGTGAGTGATGATAATTCTGAGTCAACACCTAAGTCTACTGCCTTTTTGCCTTACTTAGGAAACACGTCCAACAAGATCGGTCGTATTTTACGGAAATACGATGTGAAATGTGTTTTCCGACCTCCATCTAAAATTAGAGCACTTTTGAGTTCCGTTAAGGATGATCTTGGACTGCGTAAGGCGGGTGTACATCGTATTCCTTGTAGCTGCGGCATGGCATATATTGGTCAAACTATCAGGACCGTGGAGGACCGATATACTGAGCATAAACGGCACACGATTACAGCAGCCAAGTAGATCTGCTATTGCCGATCATTGCTTGGATACTGGTCACCCCATGTTATATAATAACACCGAGATATTGGCATGCACGTCCAGCTATTGGGACAGTGTTATTAGGGAGGCAGTTGAGATTAAATTATCGAGCAACCTCGTTAACAGGGATGGAGGTTTTGTTTCAACTCTGTTTGGAATCCGGCTCTCTCCCTTGTCAAAGAACAGAGGGACAGAGTCAACGCTACCTCACCTGCGAATTCATAGTCTCACTATCGATAGCTCTGACTTTGGTCATCTGAGGTGGCACTAGTGTTCAGTGTGTGTGTTATCTTTCCTGCTTCAGTCCGCGAACCCAGGTTTTAAATTTGCATGTACGCCGGCTGTCCGTTGCAGTTTGCCTTGAAAATGGCGGGGTGTTCTCCCGCCGAAATATCGGCGGTCGCTGAAAGTGTTACCTGGCTGAATTCCCGGAAGTTATTTGAAAGTTGTATATGCCAGGAGAAATTCAGGTTTCACATCACTGAAACAGTTGGTTACATAGGGAAGCAGGCAAAACGGTCCAGTTGACAACAAGAAATAGCTGTAAAATAGGTAAAACGCACTAATGTGGGACGTCTTCAGATCCAAGCATCCTGTAGAGTCGACGGCGCCATCATATCATTATGTTCACGACAATAGTTACAGTTGGGAGTCTGATCCACAGGATCTAAGACGCAGTTGAATTCTCCCATCATAATGTTACGCGGAGTCTGTCGAAGTAAATAAATGGCACCTTTCCTATAGATGCACGAGCGATCATATTTACGACCAGATCCAGATGGAGCATAAAAAAAAATTAAGGCGAGATCATAAAAACGACACCCTATACCCCAACGTCGTAAAGCGTTTCCAAGTCTGTCAACGGAATACCGTTCCTATAAAGCACAGCCACGCCAGTACAACTTTCTGGCGCCACATTAAAAAACATAAATACCCACGGCGGCAAAACACCAACTAACATTTCTTGCAGACACATGTCAGCTTTGGAATCAAACTGTCGTAAAGCAGCAAACCGTAACGGAGACCTAATCCTGTTAACATTTGGGGTAAGAAACGTTTACGTCTTCATTAGTTGACAAAGTAAGACACGAAACCAGAACTAGGGAAAAAAAAGTACGCATCGTGTCCCGCTCTGGTGGACCCTTCTGTGGATGATTTCATTGCAATACGTTCACAAGTACGGTATCCCTCAGTTACGGAATAGTGGGTTCTCATTGCCAAACCACGGCTTCGCTCTGCACTCAGGCACTCTAGCGCTAGTAAAGTGCCTGAAATGACGAGGACTCGGGAATTTTATTATGCTGTTCTCCGTGATCTTTATGACAGCACTCGCGACGTCCCTTTAAGAATTATGGGAGTTCACCGCTTGAAGGCGAAGCTCCTTAAACTTAAAAGACTACAGTTAGACAGTCTTCGTTCGCGATCCCACCGGCAGACTACGGAGACGAAGGTATAGGATTTGAATCCTCTCCACAGGAAGGTGCTGCTTCCATTCTATGCTTTTTTTTTTTTTTCGTAGTGATGCTTCACGCTCACGTTGAAAACATTGCTTAACACCACTCCGTGACAACATACAGGGTGGTCCATTGATCATGAACGCGCTAAATATATCACGAAATAAGAGTCAAACGAAAAAACTACGAAGAACGAAACTTGTCTACCTTGAAGGGGGAAACCAGATGGCGCTATGGTTGGCCCGCTATATGGCGCTGCCATAGGTCAAACGGATATCAACTGCGTTTTTTTAAATAGGAACCCTAATTTTTTATTGCATATTCCTGTAGTACGTAAAGAAATATGGATGTTTTAGTTGGACCACTTTTTCGCCTTGTGACAGATGGCTCTCTAATAGTCACAAATAAGTACATGGTATCACGTAACATTCCGCCAGTGCGGACAGTATTTCCTTCGTGATGCATGACCCGTGTTAAAATCGACCGTTTACCAATTGCGGAAAAGGTCGATATCGTGTTGAAGTCAAGCTATTGTAATCAAAATGCCCAACGGGCGTGTGTTATGTATGCTGCTCGGTATCCTGGACGACATCATCCAAGTGTCCAGACCGTTCGCCGGATAGTTACTTTATTTAAGGAGACGGGAAGTGTTCAGCCACACGTGAAACGTCAACCACGACCTACAACAAATGACGATGCCCAAGTAGGTGTTTTAGCTTCTGTCGCGGCTAATCCGCACGTCAGTAGCAGACTAATTGCGCGAGAATCAATTGCACCCGTACCATATTTCTATGCACCAGGAATTGCATGGCGACGACTTTGAACGTCTTGTACAGTTCTGCCACTGGGCACAAGAGAAATTACGGGACGATGACAGATTTTTTGTACGCGTTCTATTTGGCGACGAAGCGTCATTCACCAACATCGGTAACGTAAACCGGCATAATATGCACTATTGGGCAACAGAAAATCCACGATGGTTGCGACAAGTGGAACATCAGCGACCTTGGTGGGTTAATGTATGGTGCGGCATTATGGGAGGAAGGATAATTGGCCACCATTTTATCGATGGCAATCTAAATGGTGCAATGTATGCGGATTTCCTACGTAATGTTCTACCGATGTTACTACAAGATGTTTCACTGCATGACAGAATTGCGACGTACTTCCAACATGATGGATGTCGGTACATAACTCGCGTGCGGTTGAAGCGGTACTGAATAGCATATTTCAAGACAGGTGGATTGATCGTCGAAGCACCATACCATGGCCTGCACGTTCACCGGATCTGACGTCCCCAGATTTCTTTCTATGGGGAAAATTGAAGGATATTTGCTATCGTGATCCACCGACACCGCTTGACAACATGCGTGAGCCCATTGTAAATGCATGTGCGAAGATTACGGAGGAATGTCATTACATGTATTGCCAAATGCATTCAGGTTGACGGACATCATTTTGAGCATTTATTGCGTTAATGTGGTATTTACACGTAATTACGCTGTTACAGCATGCGTTCTCAGAAATGATAGGTTCACAAAGGTACATGTACCACATTGGAACAACCGAAATAAAATGTTCAAACGTACCTACGTTCTGTATTTTAATTTAAAAAACCTACCTGTTACCAACTGTTCGTCTAAAATTGTGAGCCATATGTTTGTGACTATTACAGCGCTATCTATCACAAAGCGAAAAAAGTGGTCCAACTAAAACGTTCATATTTCTTTACGTCCTACACGAATATGTAATAAAAAATGGGGGTTCCTAATTTAAAAAACGCAGTTGATATCCGTTTGACCTATGGCAGCGCCATCTAGCGGACCAGCCATAGCGCCATCTGGTTTCCTCCTTCGAGCTAGACAAGTTTCGTTCTTTGTAGGTTTTTCGTTTGACGCTTATTTCGTGAGATATTTGGCCCGGTCACGATCAATGGACCACCTGTATATTCTTGACGCGATAGTGGTAGGTGGGTCATGAAGGTCCACTGTGGGGAGGGAGGCGTCCACATTCCACTCAACGGAATGCGAAAAGCTCAACCGGGAGCTGTGATGATGTGATCATAATAATAATAATAATAATAATAATAATAATATAAAGAAGAGACAGACAATGCAGCGTTGAAGGTGGCTGCGTCATCTGACTACCCGGAAGAGAATCCGCATTAACCTGTTGCTCCATCGTGCCAGGATGAGAAAGGGATCGCATTTCATTGTAACACTGTAAAGGCAGAATAACAGACAATGTCTCTGTTAAATCATCGGAAGCTACCGAAACAAACGTTCCTGTGGGTGGAGAAGAGGACGGAGATACAACGTTAAACATAAAAAATGCGTACATCAACAACACAACCAGGCTCGACATCCCTGGAGAAACAAGAAATGGAATTAACGTCAGTATTCAGACCGTCACCACTGCAAGAAGCACTCTCCACAATCACCTTCTCAGAGCGAGGTGACTTAAACATCCTCACAATCCTGAGACCACCGGCGCCTTAATGGCAACAGAGGCCGCATTTGAACGTGCCGGGAACGGCGGAAACTTGCGCGAAATGGCGGGGGCGGTAGCGGGAGCAGCAGCGTCAGAGGCGGCGGCAGTCTCTCTCCAACGTCCTCTATGGCTGGAGAAGT
The DNA here is from genome assembly GCF_023898315.1 of Schistocerca nitens. Classification (NCBI taxonomy): domain Eukaryota; kingdom Metazoa; phylum Arthropoda; class Insecta; order Orthoptera; family Acrididae; genus Schistocerca; species Schistocerca nitens. The sequence continues at coordinate 258,204,781 of NC_064618.1, forward strand.
ACTGACAGCAGATTGCGAAGTAACTAATTCAGCTTATGTCAATGGACGACGTTTTTCATGGGACGCTACGTGTAACACGGCGAGTATAATTGGTTCTGAGATGGCCACTTTCATCTACATCTACATCCATACTCCGCAAGCCACCTGACGGCGTGTGCCGGAGGGTCCTTTTTAGTACCTCTATTGCTTCTCACTTCTATTCCGGTCTCGTATTCAAAAAATGGCTCTGAGCACTATGGGACTCAACTGCTGCGGTCATCAGTCCCCTAGAACTTAGAACTACTTAAACCTAACTAACCTAAGGACATCACACACATCCATGCCCGAGGCAGGATTCGAACCTGCGACTGCAGCAGTCGCACGGTTCCGGACTGCGCGCCTAGAACCGCGAGACCACCGCAGCCGGCCAGTCTCGTATTGTTCGTGGAAAAAAAAGTTTGTCGGTACGCCCCTGGGTGGGCTCTAATCTCTCTGATTTTATCCTCATGGTCTCTTCACGAGATATACGCAGGAGGGAGCAAGATACGGCTTGACTCCTCGGTGTAAGTATATTCTCGAAATTTCAAGAAAATCCCTTACCGAGCTACTCAGAGTCTCTCTTGCAGAGTCTTCCACTGGAGTTTATCTACCATCTCCGTAAAGGTTTCGCGATAGCTAAATGATCCTGTAACGAAGCACGCTGCTCTCCGTTGGATCTTCTCTCTCTCTCTTCTATTAACCCTATCTGACACGGATCCGACACCGGTGAGCAGTATTCAAGCAATGGACGAACAAGTGTACTGTAACGTACTTTCTTTGTTTTCGGACTGCATTGCCTTAGGATTCTTCCAATGAATCTCATTCTGGCATCTGCTTTACCGGCGATTAATTTTATATGATCTTTCCATTTTAAATCACTCCCAGTGCCTACTCCCAGATAATTTATGGAATTAACTGCTTCCAGTTGCTGACCTGTTATATTGTAGCTAAATGGTAAAGGATCTTTCTATGTATTCGTAGCGCATTACACTTGTCTACATTGAGATTCAATTGCCATTCCCTGCACCATGCGTCAATTCGTTGCAGATTCTCCTGCATTTCAGTACAATTTTCCATTGTTAAAACCTCTCGATATACTATAGCATCATCCGCAAAAAGCCTCAGTGAACTTCCGACGTTATCCACAAGGTCATTTATATATATATACATTGTGAACAGCAACGGTCCTATGACACTCCCCTGCGGCACACATGAAATCACTCTTACTTCGTAAGACTTCTCTCCATTGAGAATGACATGCTGCGTTCTGTTATCTATAAACTCTTCAATTCAATCACAGAATTGGTCTGATAGTCCATATCCTCTTACTTTGTTCATTAAACGACTGCGGAGAACTGTATCAAACGCCTTGTGGAAGTCAAGAAACACTGCATCTACCTGGGAACACGTGTCTATGGCCCTCTGAGTCTCGTGGACGAATAGCGCGAGCTGGGTTTCACACGATCGTCTTTTTCATTACAAAGCAGGTTCCTTCTTGCTCTACATACGTAACATGAATCCGGTAACCACAAACATGTAGGTGTGAAGGAATATCCTTTTGAACACACATTTCTACGGTTCGAATACCACTGTAACATCGCAAGCGGTATTTAACAGACCAGCGTTTAGCCAGACATGCCAAACGACTCCATAAGGAAACAACGCCGCCTTAAGAAACGACTCGTTTATTTCGGGTGGAAGACTGTAAACTCCCAGTCGAAATATACTCGACTGCCGCATTTGCAAGAAGGACTGGACCAACAGAACCATCACGACGTGTAAACATCACCTGAGAACCAACACGAGAGAGAAGCAGGTCTACTTGCAAGAGATCGTGAAACTTCAGCAAAACGCTCGCAAATCGGAATCAAAATAAGCAGTATCTACCCGATCAGGTGAAACTCGAATCTTATCAACCAACCAATCGTGAATTTCTAGAAAGACAGGTTGCACACGGCGCGTACTCCTGTCGAAATTGAAACGAACGGTACCCCGACGAGGAATATCCTTGGAAGAGTGGGCAGACGGCGCCGACAGAGACCTCCGCCAGGCAATAGCGATGTGACACTGGCCGATACACACAAAAGACTGAGTTCACGCAAGTGCGACAAGCGCGGCGCTGCTGTACAAGCGGAAGTAGGAACAACCTGCTCTCTCGACGCGACAGTCGGAACTAGCGCACTGCACCACATCGACACTACAACGTGCTTGTCTATAAAATGTATACGGTCAATGTTGGAATAGCTGAGACTGCTGTTGCGGTGGATATACAGGGTGGTCCATTGATAGTGAGCGGGCCAAATATCTCACGAAATAAGCATCAAACGAAAAAACTACAAAGAACGAAACTCGTCTAGCTTGAAGGGGGAAACCAGATGGCACTATGGTTGGCCCGCTAGATGGCGCTGCCATAGGTCAAAAGGATATCAACTGCGGTTTTAAAAATAGGAACCACCATTTTTATTACATATTCGTGTAGTACGTAAAGAAACATGAATGTTTTATTTGGACCACTTTTTTCCCTTTGTGATAGATGGCGCTGTAATAGTCACAAACATATGGCTCACAGTTTTAGACGAACAGTTGATAACAGGTAGGTTTTTTAAGTTAAAATACAGAAGGTAGGTACGTTTGAACATTTTATTTCGGTTGTTCCAATGTGATACATGTACCTTTGTGAACTTATCATTTCTGAGAACGCATGCTGTTACAGCTTGATTACCTGTAAATACCACATTAATGCAGTAAATGCTCTAAATGATGTCCGTCAACCTCAATGCATTTGGCAATACGTCTAACGGCATTCCTCTCAACAGCGAGTAGTTCCCATCCGTAACGTTCGCACATGCATTGACAATGCGCTGACGCATGTTGTCAGGCGTTGTCGGTGGATCACGATAGCAAATATCCTTCAACTTTCAGCACAGAAAGAAATCCGGGGACGTCAGATCCGGTGGACGTGGTGCTTCGACGGCCAATCCACCTGTCATGAAATATGCTATTCAATACCGCTTCAACCGCATGCGAGCTACGTGCCGGACATCCATCATGTTGGAAGTACATCGCCATTCTCTCATGCAGTGAAACATCTTGTAGTAACATCGGTAGAACATTACGTAGGAAATCAACATACATTGCACCATTTAGATTGCCATCGATAAAATGGGGGCCAATTATCCTTCCTCCCATAATGCCGCACCATACATTAACCTGCCAAGGTCGCTGATGTTCCACTTGTCGCAGCCATCGTGCATTTCCCGTTGCCCTATAGTGCATATTATGCCGGTTTACGTTACCGCTGTTGGTGAATGACGCTTCGTCGCTAAATATAAAGCGTGCAAAAAATCTGTCATCGTCCCGTTATTTCTCTTGTGCCCAATGGCGCAACTGTACACGACGTTCAAAGTCGTCGCCATGCAATTCCTGGTGCATAGAAATATGGTACGTGTGAAATCGATGTTGATGCAGCATTCTCAACACCGATGTTTTTGAGATTCCCGATTCTCGCGCAGTTTGTCTGCTACTGATGTGCGGATTAACCGCGATAGCAGCTAAAACACCTACTTGGGCATCATCATTTGTTGCAGGTCGTGGTTGACGTTTAACGTATGGCTGGACACTTCCTGTTTTCTTAAATAACGTAACTGTTCGGCGAACGGTCCGGACACTTGGATGATGTCGTCCAGGATACCGAGCAGCATATATAGCACACGCCCGTTGGGCATTTTGATCACAATAGCCATACATCAACACGATATCGACCTTTTCCACAATTGGTAAACGGTCCATTTTAACACGGGTAATGTATCACGAAGCGAATACCGCCCGCACTGGCGGAATGTTACGTGCTACCACTCACTTATACGTTTGTGACTATTACAGCGACATCTATCAGAAAGCGAAACAAGTGGTCCAACTAAAACACTCATATTTCTTTACATACTACACGAATATGTAATAAAAAATGGGGGTTCCTCTTTAAAAAAACGCAGTTGATATCCGTTTGACCTATGGCAGCGCCATCTAGCGCACCAACCATAGCGCCATCTGGTTTCCCCCTTCAAGGTAGACGAGTTTCGTTGTTAGTAGTTTTTTCGTTTGATGCTTACTTCGTGAGATATTTGGCCCAGTCCCTGTCAATGGACCACCCTGTATACTGTGAGCGAATTTCAGAAATGTACCGGCAAAAAAAAACTGTAATGAAGAAAGCTGACAGGAGGAGGACTCAGGACGAAGTTGGGCATTTAATTAGTTTGTGCGAAGAGAGACCAGCGATATTGAGCGTACAGTTACTGCACCACAGCAGCTGACGTAAGAATCAAAGTTTGTTGGTTGAAATAGCTACAGTTTCTAACACTTTCACAGAGTAAATTTACCAGAAAATTCACAATTCAAAGAATCAGGCAAAGTAGTTTTATAACATAGATTACTTAACTTAGAGAAACAAATGTAGTTATGTTTGAAAGTAATAGCTTTGGAACAGGGAAAACTGCCATTAAACTTCAAGTAATACAGCTGTATATATAATTTTATGACACAAGAACGAGTGGCTCACCGGGGCCATCCGACCGCCGTGTCATCCTCAGTTGAGGATGCGGATTGGAGGGGTGTGTGGTCAGCACACCGCTCTCCCGGTCGTTATGATGCTTTTCTGTGACCGGAGCCGCTGCTATTCGGTCGAGTAGCTCCTCAGTTGGCATCACGAGGCTGAGTGCACCCCGAAAAATGGCAACAGCGCATGGCGGCTGGATGGTCACCCATCCAAGTGCCGGCCACGCCCGACAGCGCTTAACTTCGGTGATCTCACGGGAACCGGTGTATCCACTGCGACAGGGCCGTTGCCAATTTTATGATATGGAACTTCGTCATTATATTACTTCACTCGTTGTTGAACAACGGACCAGCTTGGAGTGGTTTCGTAAGTCAGTACAAGTAGAAACGTTACAATAAATATATGCCCGAAAATAATTTAAGTAATAAAGTCGTATCAATAATTTTATATGGCGTGGCACTTATTGATTACGTTAATATATTTGCTGTTAAAGACCTGACCTCCAGAAGCTTTTCCAGTGGTTCATTATGACAATATAAGTAGAAACGTTCAAATAAATTACGTCCGGAAATGCTTCATTTATAATTTGGCTTTTGATCGTCTATGGGTACTAAGGTGAAATTGATGCAATATCGTTTCATCGTAACTGATACTTTAACAAATATTAAAAAAAAATAAACGTATCTGAAGCTGGAAATACTAGTGTCACAAGTCGTCTGTGTTTAACATCAATGGATTTACGCGTAACAGTATCTAGAATGGCAACTTTGGGTTCAGTTTTAAAAAGTATTTCTTCCATCGCCATTGCTGTCACTGTCGTAAAATTTAGATATTGTTGTGGACTTCTGATCATAAACTCTACAATGAGATTCTTGCATCCCCAAAATCATCCCATCGCCTAATCTGCTCTCTTATTCAAAACGAAAACGGTCTTTTGCGTTTTTTCTTGCCTCTGTTCTTGCAGTTTCAAAAGCGCAGCGGTACCCCAACGCTGTTCCTTTCAACACCTTCCTTCACGTAGAAAACTACGGCAGATAGAACTAGCGGAGAGTGATGTCTCAGCTCTCGTAGACACACTCACCCTTATGTGTGTAAAAGCAGCCGACATCTGCCCTTGCAACACTCTGACATTTACAGAAAGTACTACAGCGAAAATACACCCCTAGTGTAAAGAGTTATGCGAGTAATATCTGAGAGTACCCAACTGTCTGAGAGAGAAAAAAAAAAAAACTATCTCAGTCTGCACCTTCGAAGCCCTCATAATCCACGCGCTGGTTTCCAAGGATTTCAAAAGAATCAAGTTTTACACCAAAACATGTTTAATAAACTTTCTTAACAAAATCAGCAATGTTTCCTTCTTGTTTCTTGATTGCGGAAATCCTAATGACTCAACAAATGTTGTCTGGTGAGCTAAGATTTCTCTCGAAGACAGGCGTGTTCAGGCAAATAAATTTATCTCTCATAAGAATGTAAAAGTTACATGATAATATTAAGCATAAACTTTTCTATAAGTTATAAGTAAAAAACTCACTGAATTTATACATTCATCTCAGAGCAGCTAGAAATGAATCCAACTATGGGTCATAAAAAAGTGATTCATGTAATGCAATGTAATGTATCATACTGAATCAATGCCCATTGTACTACTCTGCCATTTTTTTGTGAGGAAACAAGAATAATTGCGTTTTATAGCTTCATGAATTTTGCCGCGACCTGTGGTGTGTGGAGCGTGACGTAGCGGTGAGCGCCTTTGCCTAGCGTGCCAACGGTTGCCGGAAGAAACCCAACCGCGTGCAATTATTTGTCATTTAGTGCTCATCAGTTCTGTAGGTTTGTCTATATTTATTATGTTTCTATATTCAGGAATATTCGATCTTTGTATGAACAGCTGCATTCGTCTTCCAGTTCAGTTTTTAATCTGACTCTACGTTCCTGTTCGTAATAAAAGTGCTTACAAATGGCTCTGAGCACTATGGGACTCAACTTCTGAGGTCATCAGTCCCCTAGAACTTAGAACTACTTAAAGCTAACTAACCTAAGGACTTCACCTACATCCAAGCCCGAGGCAGGATTCGAACCTGCGACCGTAGCGGTCTCGCGGCTCCAGACTGTAGCGCCTAGAACCGCACGGCCACTCCGGCCGGCTCGAACCTGTTCCAGACTGAAGCGCCTAGAACCGCTCGGCCACTCCGGCCGGCCAAAAGTTCTTACAGTTCTAAGTGATTTACATCATTGACGACCGTGCTTTCGGATTCGGCTTTATTCGTATTACGACATGACAGTACTACATAATTTTTCTGTTCACATTAAATGGAGGAGTGATTTTGTGGAGCAAATGACAGGTGACAGATTTTTTCCTATGGATTTTAACTGAAATCTGCATCTAAAAATCTGTAACAATAATGTATTACTTCACAAATAACTTTTACGTTGCAGGCCTTTGTAATTTCACTTCTGGATTGTTTTAAATCCTATGTAGCGGAATTCTGGCAGAGTGTAAGAAAGAAGTAATCAGCATACGATATGTTACCTACGTCGCAGTGGGATCTTTGTGAGGTAAAAAAAAAAGATACAATCATTTTACAGGTTGTTGGCCATTTTTCGATCAGTCATGTAGTATCTTTATTATATCACAAGTACCGCACACTCTGTCTCACTACTAATGGAAGCTCGTGGTCTAATGGCTAGCGTTGCTGCCTCGGGATCACAGGGTTCCGCGTTCGATTCCTGTCCAGGTTGGCGATTTTCTCTGCCAGGGGACTGTGTGTTTGTGTTGTCCTCATCATTTCGCCATCCTTATCATCATTCATAAAAGTCGCTAGATTGCACTGTGAAAAACAATGGACTGTGTAAAAGTTGAAACTTCGTATGGGTGCTGATGACCGCGCAGTTGGCGCCCCATAAACATAACATCATGATCACTAATGAATGAAACTTCGAGGTGCACATTACGATTAGAAAAATGGTACTCGCACTTTTGCCTCTGCCCCTGCAGGTCTGGGGGTTAGAATAGGACCGCAGTATTCCTGCGTGTCATGCACCAAGATCTTAGAACTGTAAGAACTTTGCACCCAACGTCTTCTAAGTTACCTCCTTCTTGTCTTCTGCACAGCCCCATCCTTAGTGTCCACGACAATTCTGGACCATTTCGAAACCAAAAATCCAATGCAGTAGCCAGTCCGTTGTGGTGGGGTCATCATGTACCCTCTTGGTGGTAGCCTCCTGACAACACAGGGATCGCACTGCTGATGCCTGAGCTGAGACCACCCCATGTATTCCAAGGAGTAGGTGGCCATCCTTCTGGGGCACCAGGCACCGCCAGGTGGCCATGGCTGAGGCTGGGTGGCAGCCGTGGGGAGAGCCCCTGATCTGAGTGGGTGGCATAAGGGTGGATGACCCGCAGGTTAAATCGAATCAAGCTGGTGGTCGCTCGGCCCCAGCAGTTTCCAAGTGTGTTAGAAATGATTTTGATGCCGCAACATACGATTCCCGATCGTTCCCCTCTCTGGCTGCACCTTGAAGGACCGTAGGGCGACCAGGTCTCAAGAGTCGTATTCGCCTCGGTACCTCGTTTTCAGCAGGACTGGTGGAGGTACCTTTCAGGCAATGAAGCCCCAGTTTTTCGTAGACCACGTTGAAGATAGGTTTGGGGAAGTGACAGCAATGTCTAAGATGGGTAGTGGGGTGCTTCTGATCCAGGTGGCCTCCCCAGCCCAGTCGCGGGAGTTGCTCATCTGTGACAAGCTGGGTGATATCCCCATAAAAGCCTTAACATAACCTCCTCTTGCAGTCGTATGAGGAGCTATGCGCCAACTTAGAGCGACAGTGTCCACTTCGAGCGGCGTGTGCATAGTGGACCCAAAGACAACAGGGTTGTTACCGGAGCCTTCATCTGGGCTTTTGAGGGTGACTTGTTACCTGAAAAGGTCAAGGTGATGGTATACCATTGCCACGCTTCTAGTGCTGGAGGTTTGGCCACATGTCATCTTGCTGTAACTCCAGCGCCACCTGCAGGGATTGTAGTTGTCCTCTGCACCCATCATCTCTGTGTGTGCCTCCTCCGACTTGTGTCAAATGTGGGATGTGCCACTCCCCCTGCTCGCCTGACTGCCCTGTTCTCCATAAGGAGCGGCGAATAATGGAAACCAAAATCCTGGACAGGCTCACCTATCAAGATGCAAAGAGGAAATATGAACGCCTTCATCCTGTGCCTACGGTTGTTACACATCCAGTGGGCCCTCAGGGCCGCCCTAACTCTTCCCCTGTGCCCATGATGGGGGTCACTAGTTCTACTGGTGCTCCCAAGGTACCTCCCTTGGGAGCCCAACCCCCCGAAATTGATAGGGATATTGGACCCCGTCGCCCTGCCGGAGGTACGTCAGCCTCCTCCAGCTACTCTCATGTGGAAAGGGTACCTAGGAAGTCTACCTTCTAAGGCATCCTCCAGCGCAACAGCTGACATCAGTCAGTGGCTCAAGGAACCATGGGCGCCAGATCGAAGAGTTTCCCACTCTTCGTCTGTCCCTGACCCTCCTTCTGAGACTCGTTCCCAGGTTGCTCCTAAGGAGCAGCGCGTGGAGGGGCAGAAGAAGAAGAAGAAGATGATGATGATGATGATGATGAAGAAGAAACTGCTGGGTAGCAAGGCAGAGGTTCAGGTTGCCTCTGTGCCATCTATAACTACCAGCTCTGCGTCTGAGGACGATTTGCAGATTTTGGTTTCTCCCGACGACCTCGATCTCACCTCTACCTCAGTCACAATAATTCTCAATTTTGGCTCTCCTTCGGTGGCAGTAGATGATCCAACAGCGTAATCTGCCTAATCAATCCCTTCACACCTTTTTCAGCCACAGGTAATGTCATCCTCCAGTGGAATTGCAGTGGTTTTTTCCACCACCTTGTTCATCTCCAACAACTTCTCAGCCTTCACCCTTTCTTCTGCGTTGCTCTCCAAGAAACTTGGTTTCAGGCGATGTGAACCCCTGCTGTCCGTGGCTATTGCGGTTATTATAAGAATCGGGCAGCTTATGAGTTATGAGAGGGTATCTGGTGGCGCCTGTATCTATGTCCTTAACTCTCTTTACAGCGAGTGTGTACCTCTTCAAACACCTTTGGAGGCTGTTGCTGTTCAGGTGTAGACGCCTCAGGCTGATACTGTCTGCAGTATCTATCTTCCACCAGATGGTGATGTCCCACAGCATGTCTTGGCTGCGCTGGTAGCCCAACTGCTGCCACCTTTTCTGTTATTGGGCGATTTTAATGCCTGCAACCCTTTGTGGGGTGACTTGGTGGCGACAGGCTGAGGCGCTGTCATTGAAAATGTGTTGGCACAGCTTGACCTTTCCCTCTTAAATGATGGTACCTCCAAACATTTCACTGTGGCACATGGCATGTAATGAGCCATCGACTTTTCAATATGCAGCCCTATCCTTCTACCATCTGACCAATGGAGGGTGCATGACGACTTGTGTGGTAGTGGCCACTTTCCGATCTTTCTGTCACTGCCGCAACGTCACTCTTCTGGGCACCCCTCCAGATGGGTTCTGAATAAGGCTGACTGGGACTTGTTCACCTCCATTGCCACTATTGAGCCTCCTTCACTGATGCCATTGATGTGGTGGTTCATACGATCACCACTGGCATCATTTCTGCTACAAAATCTGCTATTCCCTGTTCTTCCAAGTCCTCTTAGAGGAGAGGACCCAGAGATCGCTGAGGCGATTTTAGATCACAGACGGGCCCTCCAGCGTCATAAGCGGCACCTATCATTGGGACACCTCATAGCCCTTAAATGGCCCCGTGTGCGAGCAAGCCACCTCATTCGCTGACGCAAGCCTGAGGGCTGGGAAAGATATGTCTCCACTATGGTCTCCGTACCTCTCCATCACAGGTTTTGGGCCATGATTAGGCGACCCTATGGCTATCAGACCCTCGTCAGCGTACCTAGGCTTTCACTGAATAAGGCAGTCTGTACTGAATCCGACATGATTGCAAACCACTTAGTGGAGTATTTTGCTAGGAGTTCCGCTTCTGCGAATTACCCGCTGGCCTTCTGCTCCCTGAAAGAGAGGTTGGAATGTCGGAGTTCTTCGTTTCTCATGTGCCACCCTGAATCGTACAATGTTCCATTCAGTGAATGGGAATACCAAAGTGCCCTAACCTTTTGCCCTGATACAACTCTCGGGCTGGATCACACCCACTGTCAGATGCTCAAACACCTCTCGGTGGACTGCCGGCGACGCCTCCTAGACCTTTTCAACTGTATCTGGGTTGAGGGTGAGTTCCCATCACAATGGCAGGAAAGCACCGCAATACCCATGTTGAAACCTGGCAAGAACCCATTGGAGGTGGACAGCTACCCTGCCCCATTAGCCTCACCAACGTTCTTTGCAAGTTGCTCGAACACATGGTGAGCTGGAGGTTGAGTTGGGTACTTGAGACTTGGGGCCTTCTGGCTCCTTCTCAGGGTGAGTTCCGTAAGGGCTGCTCTCCGACCAATAATCTGTTCTGCCTGGAGTCTGCCATCTGTATGGCCCTTGCCTGCCGTCAGCATCTGGTTGCTGTCTTTTTTGACAGCATACAATACGATATGGCGATATCACATCCTTAGCATGCTTCAGGGGTGGGTTCTTAGGGGCCCGCTCCCGATTTTTATTAAAAATTTTCTGTTGCTTTGATCCTTCCGCATGCAAGTTGGGCCCTCCCATAGTACTTCCCGAGTCCAGGAGAATGGGGTCCTGCAAGGATATGTCTTGAGTGACTGCCTCTTTTTAGTTGCTATCAATGGGCTCGCTGCAGTGGTGGGAACGGCTGTATCAGCTTCCTTGTATGCTGATGACTTCTGCCTATACTATAACTCCACTGGCATTGCAGTCGCTGCACGGCAGCTGCTATCACCAAGATGCAGTCTTGGGCTATAGCGCATAGCTTCCAGTTTTTGGCCGCCAAGACCTGTGTTCAGCATTTCTGCCGGCGTTGCACTGTTCACCCTGAGCCACAGCTTTATCTTGATGGCGAACAGCTTGCTGTGATGGAGACGTATTGGTTTTTGGGATTGCTTTTTGATAATTTATTGACCTGGTTCCCTCATATTCGGCGGCTTAAACAGACGTGCTGGCGGCATCTTAAAGCTCTTTGTTGCTTGAGTCACACCAGCTGGGGTGCCGATCGGTCTACCGTTCTACAACTGTATCAGGCGTTGATTCAGTCCCATCTAGATTATGGGAGCCTTCCGTGTTGTGGTTGCTTGACCCCATCCTTCACTGCAGGATCTGACTCGCAACTAGAGCTTTCTGCACAAGCCCTGTCAACAGCATACTTGTGGAGGCTGGTGTCCCTCCATTGAGGATCCAGCACTTACGTCTACTAGACACTTATGCTGCACATGTTTGTAGCTTACCCGGGCATCTCAATTACCGTCTCCTGTTCCCCAACTCGGTCGTCCATCTTCCAGGACGGCAGGCCTGGTCAGGGTGTATGATCGCGGTTTGCGTCCTGACTCTTCTCTCTGGACTTGCATTTTTCCCTCTTCCACCATCTTTCCGGGCCACTCTTTGTATACCCGTGGTGTATGCCCCGCCCATGCCTTCGGCTTCATTTGGCACAGGGCCCAAAGGACTCCGTTCCTCCTGAGGCCCTCTGCCGCCACTCTCTTTCAATCCTTGCCGTGTTTCAAGGCTCTGACGTGGTCTATACCGACGGTTCGATGGCTGCTGGTCGAATCGGTTATGCTATTACTTTAGGGCATCATTCTGAACATCTCTCGCACCCTAGAGCATATCTGCTCCTGCTCAGGTGAGTCCTTCATTATCTGTAGTGACTCCTTGAGCGGTTTACAAGCAAACGACCAGTGTTTTCCTCTCTTTCATCTGGTGATGGCTATCTAGGAGTCCCTCCATACTCTTGCCCACTGCGGCTGCTCCGTGGTCTTTGTGTGGACTTGGGTCATGTCGACATCCCAGGTAATGAACGGGTTGACATGCTGGCCAAACAGGCTGTCAGTGCCCCGGACATGGAGATTGGCCTTTCGGAGTGTGATCTCAGGTCAGTTATGTGGCAGAAGGTACTTGGTGCCTGGGGTGATGAATGACACACCCTGCCTTCACCCAACAAACTTCGCATCGTCAAGGAGACTATAGGTGTGTGGCGCTCCTCCTTGCGAGCCTTCCACAAGGACTCATTTGTTGTCCGCTGGCTACACACTGGCCACACCTGGCTGATGCACGGTCATCCCTTGCGCCACGAGGACCAACTCTCTGTCGCTCTGGATCATTGTTGACAGTGGTCCCCATCTTGCTTGCCTGTCCGCTTTTAACTGCACTCAGGCAGACGTTTGTGCTGCCTGATACGCTCCCTGCACCTTTAGCGGATGACGCTGCAATGGCAGACTTAGTTTTGAGTTTTATTCGTGCAGGAGGCTTTTATGGCTCGATCTAAGGGTTTGTCCATTTTTTTTATGTTGAGTCTGGCCTTTGGCCTACGGTTTTAGATTGGGGTTTTTAGTGTGTCTCTTGGTGGTTAGCTTTTCCTTTTTTGTTTCCTTGGTCAGCCAACAACTTTCACACTCTGTGTGCTTTTAATTCCTTTTGGCTGGTCTTCGTCTGTGTCTTTCTTTTTCTGTGTCGTCCCTTGTAATCTCCATTGCTTGTTTTTTTTTCAGCCCTTGTGGGTGCTTCATGGTCTTGGAAAAAGGAACCGATGACCTTTGCAGTCTGGTCCCTTCAAACCCCACAAACCAACCAACCATCTTCTGGCTGTTGTTGATCATGGGCATGTTTTCACTTCATTAGAAATGTGTGTCGCGTCGTTCGTAGTTGACTGTACTGTCAATGATTTTTCGACGTTGTGATTTGCTTTTTTCTTATTTTCTTTTTGCAATAAGCACACTGTCGCTCTGCAGAAAACATTGTAATCTTCTTCATTGTAACAATAAATAGTTTTGTGTTACTGTTTTCAAACAATATAATACTGAATAGTAAAAGAAATAGTTAATGCCTAGCCTTCTTTTCTTTTCGCGCATTAACGTGAATTAACAAGCGTTCCTGTATTACTTCGTACGAATAAAGACCGCCTTCTCACATTCGCATGACCAACGCTTGATAAGACGTGTAGCAGAGACATTTAGCTAAGATCTTAATCTGCAAATGAGATTTAATATATCACTTTATGTTTACCGGATAAACTTTTTGGACGTGCACGACTTGAGGTGAGAGGCTGTCTTTTTAAAATTAGAGAATAGTGGTACCTATTCGGAAAGATTCGCACAGATTGTAACCGTGAAACTTGCGTTTCTCTTAGTGTATAAAACCTTCGAACAACTTACAGGAATGCAGCTAGGTGACGTCTTCGACTACTGCCAATATTTCGATAAGTGCACTGCCTGTCATTTTCGAGGCAGAAATGCAACGAGAAAACGCTATTCAAGACAGTTTAAAATCTCTGTATGCAGGGCACATGCTGAAAGACAATACGTACACATTGGTTCCGTTAAGGATTTTTGTTTGCGTAAAGCGGGTATCTACCGTATCCCTTGCACTTGTGGCATGTTGTACTTCGGTCAGTCCATGTGGACCGTGGAGGACCGGTGTATTGACATAAACGTCACATAGGTTTACAACGGCAGAGCGAATCTGTTATTGCAGAACATTCCCTTGGCATAGTCATCTTATAGAATGCAACAGCACAGGGATTGTAGCATGCACTTCCAGCCATTGGGACAGTTTTATTAAGCAAGCAGTTGAGATTAAATTAGCAAGTGGACTAATAGATAGAGATGGAGGTTTCTGGTTAAACTCTGCTTTGAATCCTGTTATCTCTCCCTGAATAAACAACAAAGAGAGAGAGTTAAAGCTATCTCATCCGTTGGTAATTGTATGTCTTTGTCCTGCTAATATATTGTTAATCCGCGCGTTTTATGGTCGTTTCTTGTTTCTGAAACTCAAGTCGGATAAATTGTTCTACGCTTAAAAATTCTATTCAGTTTTAATTGCGGTAGTTGGACGAAATGGATGTAGAGTGACTCGAGTAATCATTTGCCATAGCGGCAACACTTCGTATTTGCACCAAGATGAAGTCTTTCTTCGGAATAAGTAATGGAAACGCGCAGGCGAGCAGAATAACAAGTCGGTTGACGAGCCAGTAATTGGGAGCGGAAATCGCGGCGACAAGAGAGACTTAACAAGTCTCACCAGACACTCAGGGATATCGACAGCGGCTTCAATTACTGGTGACGCCCCGCCGGGAGGCTTACGAGTGGCAGTTTAAAGAAGCTGCAAATTGTCCACTTACACGGCGACTCACGCTGAGCTCTACTGAAGGAGAGACCGCAGCAGGACACTTTCTCTTGAGCGTGAGGGGTAGTGACAGAAGGAAGGGACCGTGCCGTCGATATTAAGATAAACTAATCGATTTTTGCAGACGCAGGAGACTTACTAAACGATTTTTAATGCCTCTCGATGCGATAAGGACCTGTCTCCATTTATTAACGACTTCTACATCTTCAGCTCCATCACTACTTTACAATTCATATTTAAGTGCCTGGCAAAGGTTTCCTCGAACCACCTTCGGGCTATATCGTTCCCTGTTCGAGCTCTGATTTCTCTTATTTTATTACGATAATCATTTCACTCTTTGTAGGTTGGGGCGACAGCAAAATATTTTCACTTTCAGAGGAGAACAGTCGTGATTGAAATTTCCTGAAAACATCCGGCCGCAACGAAAAATGCATTAATTTTAATTAGTGCTATTCCAACTCGCTTGTCATGTCCGTGACAATATCTCCCCTATTCCGCGATAATACTAAACGTGCTGCCCTTCTTTGGACTTTCTCGATGTGCTCCGTCAATCCTGTCTGGTAAGAATCCGGATCCGATACCGCACAGCAGTACTCCAACACAAGACGAACAAGCGCAGTGTAGCCAGTCTCTTTAGTAGACATGTTACATCTTCTAAATGTTTTGCCAACAAAACTCGTCTTTGGTTCGCCATCCCCACAACATTATCTATGTGATCGTTCCATTTCAAGTTGTTCATAACTGTAATTCCTAGGTATTTAGCAGAACTGATAGCGTTTAAACTTAGGCAACCGAAATTTAAGGGATTTCTTTTCGTACTCACACTTTTCGTTATTCAAAGGCAGTTTCCACTGTTCGCACATAGAGATATTTTGTCTATATCATTTTGCAATTGGTTTTGATCTCTGAAGACTTTACTACACGATAAAGTACAGCATCTTCTGCAGACAATCTGAGGTGGCCGCTCAGATAGTCTAAACCATTTACATGGATTATGAACGGCAGAGGGCCTGTAATACTTCTTTGGAGAACCCTAAATATCACTTCTGTTTTACTCGAAGATTTTCTGTACTACGTACTGTAATCTTTCTGAGAAAAAATCGTGAATCCAGCGGAACAACTGAAGTGATACTCCATAAGCACGCAATGGATTCTAGAAATTTAGAAATATGGAATCAATCTGAGATTCCCTGTCGACAGCATTCCATTTCAAGTGAGAAAAAAAACGAGATGTGAATCAGTGCTATGAGTTAATAGTTAATGAGTTAATAGTTAAACCAGACTATAGTTAGATAGTTACCTTTCGCCAGGTGCAAGTCTTTCGATTTGACGCCACTTCGGCAACTTGCGCGTCGAACCTTCGAGGTAATTCATAATGTTCAGGCAAAGTATATGTTCCTGAATCCTACTGAAGTCGACGTAATTCAAGGGATTACTCCTATTTCCTTTCTGGAATGCTGGTGTGATAACTGCTACCTTCCAATCTTTCGGTACTGATCTTTTGTTCAGCGAACGGTTGGGTATGATTGGGGCTATTCTATCAGCACACTCTGAAAGGAATCTAACTGGAATGCCCTCTGAACCGGAAGACTTGCCTTTATTGTTTTAAAGTTACTCATGTGGGGAGTTGTTCTTGATTCTGGAAACACCGTGTTTAATAACTCCACCTTAGTGAGGCTGTTATCGGCAATATTACCATTCGTATCGCCCAGTGAAGGTAATGATGGTGTCTTGCCGCAGGCGTACTTCATACATGACCAGAATCTCTTTCGATTATCTATCAGATTTCAACATTAGAAGATTTAACTCTAAAATTGACGGAGTACCTTATAAACATTGCTGTAATGGCGTTCATCAGAATGTGAATGAAGATAATTCCTAGCTGCTACTAAACAATATGGTTAATGCAGAATAGGTGTTATTTTTTTAATAATAGCAACAAGAGGAAAGAGAAAATATAGCAATGAAGTACCTCGTATATAGAGTGTTACTGGTGTTCACTTCCTAAGTTTCGCCATAATTACCAGCATTATAGTGTGTCATGGGCAACTCAATACTCATGACTGACGAACAAAGAGCCCAGCAGTTCAATCTGTCACCTGTGCTGTATGCCCAGGCACTTTTCTACTCACTTGTCCAGGTTACATCAGTCTTGCGGACTTAGCTGTATTAACCCTAGGACGCCCAAGCCTTTTTTTCCAGCTTGGATGCCTAAAGGGGGGGGGGGGAGGGTTCTGCGAGCCCCACAGGTATTAAATAAGTTTACTGACGAAAAATTACAACTTTCAAAATGGTTTATGTATTTTAACTAAGGCATCAGTTTATAAATGTTGTTAATTGTTATAAATATTGGATTGAGTGAATAAAAAATTGACGTATTACAATACAAAATACAGATGTGTTCATATATAATAGACGACTCTGAATCCTCAACTTCAAGGCAAGAGACACACTTCACAATTTTTTCTGAATGTCTGTTACACACATGTTTATGACACTGTCCACAATATTGTTTTGGTTTACTTAGATTGTTGTACTTCTGCTTCTTTGTTTTAGCTTCTCTTACACAAATATGGCACCGACCTTTCCCTGCAGGAGGCTGACGTGCTTCTGTTGTCACTTCTTTGATTTTCTTTTGTAGAATAGTATCCAGTGATTGAACAATTTGGTTAAATAACCCTCTTGCATTGGCACTTCTTTCTTCTACCTGCAATTTCACTAGTTCCATCCCAGCTTGCAGAAGATAAAGTTTCAGTTTGTTGTGTTTCTTTTCATTCCATCTTGCTGGATGAATATGGTGGTTGCATTGATAGCACAAATGTCGATGAGAGAGTAAAATACAGATAGAGGCCACCTCTTTGTTCCCCTCTTGCAGGTGTACATACTCGCCATTTGATCAATGGTATCAATTCCACCTTTAGTGGAATTATAATATGCATTTATCTCAGTTTTATTCTTCTCTTCTCCAACAGTGCCTTTATCTTGGTGCATTGTTGATAACACCAGTAAGTTTTTACTTGGTTTCGTTTTTGCTATGTAGGACACCAAAGTTACTGGAGGCCTACCTGTTGATAAGTCTGTGAACAAGAACATTGATGAATATAGCTCACGATTTGACGTGTTCTTCATTATGTCTGGAATATGCTTCCTGTTTGACTGGGGAGTTCCTACTGTAGTAACTTTGTAGTGTTGGTATAACTCTTCCGCCAAATCCACCGACGTGTAGCATCGGTCTTAGTAATATTTCGACCAGTATTTTTCACAGGTTTGACGACAACTGCTGAACCCCGTTCTTCTTTTGACAAATTCTGAACATTACCTGCATAGGGTTCCATATTCAAGACATACCTGTCAACTGCATCGGACATCGTGCGTATAAGGATGCCATACTTGTCAAGTTTATCCTTCATAAATACTTTGAAGGGGCAGCGCCCTCTAAACAAGCTGAGCATCTCATCAATGGTGAGGGGGACCCCTGGTTTATACAGTAGTGGAAACCTATCATTCACTTTGCTGAAAACATCACGGATTGCTGTGAACTTATCTGCTTCCCTTCTTAGCTGGCGGGTACTTTTGTCATCAAACCTTATGATTGCAATAAGTTCCTTGAAACGTTCTCTTGCCATAATACCCTTGTAAACTGGCCGACCCATTAGGTCTGACCAAAGATCGTGCACACTGACAGAATTGTCCTTATTTGCCCCCATAAGTATCAGGATTCCTATAAAGGCATACAATTCGTTCTCATTAGTCAAAGTAACATTTCGCCTAACTGCCTCTTCATTTGAATATTTTACTATAACATCCATGATGTCAGGCGTAAGAAGTAACTTCAAGGCTTCTCCAGGTGAATGGCAAACACCAGCTGGAGTTACTCCTGCCTGCTCTCTTACTATATTAGCAACAGACCTCCAAGGAATTCTAGGCTGTGTGGTTACGTACCTTCTTTCAGACTTGGCCACAATAACATCCTGATGGTCAATGCCTGAAGCTGCGCTATCTTCATCTTCTCTAACATCCACATCCAGCATACTCCATAACACCATCCTCATATTCACTTTCACTCACCGAGTCAGAATCTTCATCTAAAATTTCATTCAGAACTCTTTCTAGAGACGAGTCATTTCTAAGTCTGGGTGTGAACAGCAGGGAACTGCACTAACTCACTGCAAGTTTACAAAATAAATAACAGCTGACTGACATCGACAATCATTTCCTCTGAAAGTAAACCGATTGTTGTGAATATCAAGAATACCAAACAACAAGAAACTAACTTGCATTGTTGTAGAGATGAAAAATACGAAATCCTACTAAGGGATATTTTCTATAGCATGGAAGCCTAAAGGGGGGGGGGGGGGGTTGTTGGACCCATAATAAGTTTATTTTTTCTTTCAAAGCAGGAATTTTCTATAAAATATATTGACACTAACGTTTCATAAAATAGCCAACAAACAATAACTCAAAGGGAATATGTAGTATGAAAGTTACTTGGCAAAAGCAGGGAACATAAAAAAAATTGTGGGTTCAACAGCCCCCCCCTCCCCCTAGGCGTCCTAGGGTTAAGCCGATTTCACACTTGTCTGGCAGTCGTCTAAAAGACACAGTCCACATAACCAAGGCTTGGAAAGCCACTTGGTCGTTTTCACATCTACGTGGTATGAGCCGGTGTCATCCAAACGGCATGTGACAGCCATGATGTGAAAAGCCACAAGTATCAGCACCATAATACGTCAAGTTTACATGGTACAGGCTGATGCCATCTACAGGGAACATGACAGATATGGTATCGAAAGCCATATGGTGGTTTGGACATCTACATTGTACAAACCTGTTGCGCATAAAGGGCGAATAGCAGCCTTGGTGCGCAAAACGGTTTGACAGTTTTCACGCCTAAATGACACATTGTATGGTACGTAAAACCATATGTCAGTTTTTACATTTTCACGGTATGGTCTTGTGTCATCTACATGTCACATACCAGCCACGGTGTCAAAAGCTAGATGCTGTTTTTAAAATAAGCAAGATACAGATTGGTGCAGTATGCAAGCATGCAGCAGCCTTGGTATCAAAGTCATACAGTGGTTTTAGCATCTACATAGTACAAACGGGTTCCCTTCAAATGGGACGTGACAACTTTGGTATAGTAAGCCATACACCGGTTTTCGCATCTACATGGTAGATGCCAATGCTTTTTAAACAGGATATAGCAGCCGAGATGGAATGCCATATGATAATTCCAACATATATATGTAGAACTGTACATAGAAAACTTGGAATTGAGAAGCATAAGGTGTTTTTCACGTCTACATGGCACGCAGCTACGCTATGGACATTTATTTAGTAGAACGGCCAATTTTGCGTGACACACCTCTGCAAAATTACAAGCACAGGATTTATACGAAAAATGTCTCGATCGAAATATTCAATGAAATGAAAGGATTATTTTAAAGGGAAAAATTAATAAGGAAAGTAATTTGTTGTAGCAGATAAATATTTTTATTGACCTGTTTCTAAAATGGTGTTTGCATTAAAGGGAGCAAAAATAATATTTGCAGTATCTATAACTTACAGCATTTCAAATATATGGACTCAAAAAACATCAGATTAATCCATATGGTTTAGTTGAAGGAGGAGGGAGGAGAAAGGAACGGAAATGGAAGGGATAAGTGATATCAGCTGCATCAGGACTCTGTGCAGCATCAGCGGCGAGGAGTAAAAATGTGTGCTGGACCAGGATTCAAACCCAGGATCTCCTGCATACTAGGCAGTTCCATTAACCGCTGCGCCACCCGCGATACAGTGTTTACCACAATTGCGCGACCCATCTGAGTAGGCCCATAGAGTATACATATCTATGGAGTGAGCATAGCCTACTCCGCATGTTATCAACATCAAACCAGACTAGTCACGTGGTAATGGGACGTGGCTGCTTGGCTGCAATTTGTGTTAACAGCGAAACTTAAATATTAGACGTATTCTCCTGTTTTTACATGCGTTTCTACACGTTTTAGTTGCTACGGATGTAAAGAGAAGTACGTGAAAGGAGGACCAGTCACTTTTCATAGGTAAGTACAACAAATCTCTAATAATGAATATCATATTGATGTGAGGCGCTTTATATGTTTAAAACTATCGAGGCGCGGTATTATAATGTATTGTACAGCAAATTTCAGCGATTCTTTTTTTTTTCTTTTGGCCCATGTGTTTACGAGAGAAATGCTAGATAAATTTGTAAGAGCGTTTAAGCTGCTGTCAGTGTTTACGTATTCGTGCTATGTTCATCTGCAGACAAAATTTATACAAGACAGTGTGATTAATTTCCTCCAGTTTATTCAGGTCCTCGAACCCGTGTGTGTATCTGAGTACTTCTGCGTGAGACAATTTCCTACATTATACAGGGTGGTCCATTGATCGTGACCGGGCCAAATATCTCACGAAATAAGCGTCAAACGAAAAAACTACAAAGAACGAAACTCGTCTAGCTTCAACGGGGGAACCAGATGGCGCTATGGTTGGCCCGCTAGATGGCGCTGCCATAGGTCATTTTTTTCTTACATAGTCGTGTAGTACGTAAAGAAATATGAATGTTTTAGTTGGACCACTTTTTTCGCTTTGTGATAGATGACGCTGTAATAGTCACAAACGTGTAAATACGCGGTATCACGTAACATTCCGTCAGTGCGGACGGTATTTGCTCCGTGATACATTACCCGTGTTAAAATGGACCATTTACCAATTGCGGAAAAGGTCGATGTCGTGTTGACGTATGCCTATTGTGATCAAAATGCCCAACGGGCGTGTGCTATGTATGCTGCTCGGTATCCTGGACGACATCATCCAAGTGTTCGGACCGTTCACCGGATAATTACGTTATTTAAGGAAACAGGAAGTGTTAAGCCACATGTGAAACGTCAACCACGAACTGCAACAAATGATGATGCCCAAGTAGGTGTTTTAGCTGCTGTCGCGGCTAATCCGCACATCAGTAGCAGACAAACTGCGCGAGAATCGGGAATCTCAAAAACATCGGTGTTGAGAATGCTGCATCAACATCGATTTCACACGTACCATATTTCTATGCACCAGGAATTGCGTGGCGACGACTTTGAATGTCGTGTACAGTTGCGCCATTGGGCACAAGAGAAATAACGGGACGATGACAGATTTTTTGCACGCTTTATATTCAGCGACGAAGCGTCATTCACCAACAGCGGTAACGTAAACCCGCATAATATGCACTATTGGGCAACAGAAAATCCACGATGGCTGCGACAAGTGGAACGTCAGCGACCTTGGCAGGTTAATGTAGGGTACGGCATTATGGGAGGAAGGATAATTGGCCCCCATTTTATCGATGGCAATCTAAATGGTGCAATGTATGTTGATTTCCTACGTAATGTTCTACCGATGTTACTACAAGATGTTTCACTGCATGAGAGAATGGCGGTGTACTTCCAACATGATGGATGTCCGGCACATAGCTCGCGTGCGGTTGAAGCGGTATTGAATAGCATATTTCATGACAGGTGGATTGCTCGTCGAAGCACCATACCATGGCCCGCACGTTCACCGGATCTGACGTCATCAGATTTCTTTTTGTGGGGAAAGTTGAAGGCTATTTGCTATCGTGATCTACCGACAACGCTTGACAAAATACGCCAGCGAATTGTCAATGCATGTGCGGACATTACGGAAGGCGAACTACTTGCTGTTGAGAGGAATGTTACACGTATTGCCAAATGCATTGAGGTTGACGGACATCATTTTGAGCATTTATTGAATTAATATGGTATTTACAGGTAATCACGCTTTAACAGCATGCGTTCTCCAAAAAAAATGGTTCAAATGGCTCTGAGCACTATGGGACTTAACATCTATGGTCATCAGTCCCCTAGAACTTAGAACTACTTAAACCTAACTAACCTAAGGACAGCACACAACACCCAGCCATCACGAGGCAGAGAAAATCCCTGACCCCGCCGGGAATCGAACCCGGGAACCCGGGCGTGGGAAGCGAGAACGCTACCGCACGACCGCGAGATGCGGGCATGCGTTCTCAGAAATGATAAGTACGCAAGGGTACATGTATCACATTGGAACAACCGAAATAAAATGTTCAAACGTACCTACCTTCTGTATTTTAATTTAAAAGACGTACCTGTTACCAACTGCTCGTCTAAAACTGTGAGTCATATTTTTGTGACTAGTACAACGCCATCCATCACAAAGTGAAAAAAGTGGTCCAACTAAAACACTCATATTTCTTTACGTACTACACGAATATGTAAGAAAAAATGGGGGTTCCTATTTTTAAAAAAACGCTGTTGATATCCGTTTGACCTTTGGCAGCGGCATCTAGCAGTATTGTTGTTGCTACGGATGTAAAGAGAAGTACGTGAAAGGAGGACCAGTCACTTTTCATAGGTACGTACAACAAATCTCTAATAATGAATATCATATTGATGTGAGGCGCTTTATATGTTTAAAACTATCGAGGCGCGTTATTATAATGTCTTGTATTGTACAGCAAATTTCAGCGATTCTTTTTTTTTTTTTCTTTTGGCCCATTTGTTTACGAGAGAAATGCTAGATAAATTTGTAAGAGCGTTTAAGCTGCTGTCAGTGTTTACGTATTCGTGCTATGTTCATCTGCAAACAAAATTTATCTGCTACAACAAATTACTTTCCTTATTAATTTTTCCCTTTAAAATAATCCTTTCATTTCATTGAATATTTCGATCGAGACATTTTTTGTATAAATCCTGTGCTTGTAATTTTGCAGAGGTGTGTCACGCAAAATTGGCCGTTCTACTAAATAAATGTCTATAGCGTAGC
This sequence comes from Schistocerca nitens, assembly GCF_023898315.1. NCBI lineage: Eukaryota > Metazoa > Arthropoda > Insecta > Orthoptera > Acrididae > Schistocerca > Schistocerca nitens. Next base: position 258,228,478 of record NC_064618.1, read on the forward strand.
TGCGTGCCATGTAGACGTGAAAATCACCTTATGCTTCTCATCCTTCGAGCTAGACAAGTTTCGTTCTTTGTACGAGTAGTTTTTTCGTTTGACGCTTATTTCGTGAGATATTTGGCCCGGTCACGATCAATGGACCACCCTGTATAATTTTTGTATTCTAGTTTCCCGAAAGATGAACAGAGTCAAAATATGGCTCCACAAAATAAAGAGAAAGAAGTTTGTTCCTAAAAAAATATTCAAAAGTTTGCTCTAAACACTTCTCTGAAGAATAGAGCTGTTATACTGTGGCGAAAAAGCACAATATCCTTGCTCTTCACAGCTTTAAAGCTATTTCAGTTTCAACGATAAGCCGGCCCAATGGTGACGGTGGTCTTGGCTGTCGCCACACCACCAGCGAAGAAGCAGAAGCTACACAGCGCACGACCGCTAAGCAAGCTGCTGCATACTGACCTGGCGGCCATCACCACCATCGAGGCATCCACACAAACAAATCCAGACGATCACGAAGACCACTAACCTTCTGCCGCAGTTTTACGCTACGTATACAGCAGACTTCAGGGAGATCAGCTCGCGTGCACAATCTCTCTCTCTATCTCTCTCTCTCTCTCTCTCTCTCTCTCTGTCTCTCTCTCTATCTCTCTCTCTCTCTCTCTCTATCTCTCCCTTGAGGACTCGATACGCGAAGTTGAACATTTCCTATTCGATTTGAGATACTGCGCTCACTGTCCGAAACCTGTTTGGTAATATAATTCTGGACACAATGAAGGGAAGAAACATGATATACCTGTGGACGAGACCGTCCCCAAGCCAATACCATAATCAAGCCAGTTCGGACGTCAGAGCACTAATAGGAAGATGGAACTTCAAGTGAACTGGGTCTAAACCTAGCCAATGCGACTTGCGCGGTCGTTTCAGTCTTCGCACTTAATGCCGTCGGATCTATCTTCGCTGTACTAGGACTGCCACCTTGCCTGTCAGCTAGTTGCCCTCTACAGTCGCTCTCGGCACTGTTGCCAAGGTTGGGGCGAAGTCTTTCCATAGCACCTCGTCGTCGCCCAGGTCGTTTGTCCTTGTCCTGGTCTGTTGTCTTGTCGGCAGTCTGCCTGTCGCATTTTGTTCGCCTACCGCTATTTTGGGTTATTCTTCCATAGGCGACTCTCCCGCCTGGTGGCTTCCTCCGTCTCTCCATTTCTTCCGACTACCAGTGGGTATAGCACTTTTCAAGTAAACTTTTACGGGATAGTTTGTAACTTCCTTCAATCACCAGCCGCTTGAGTGTTTTTCAGCATCTCTGTGAAGCTCTTACATGAGTCAGATAAACCTGTGACCATTCATACTCCCTTCTTTGTATACATTCAGTATCCGCAGTTAGTCCTTTTTCATTCGGGTTCCACATAACTGAGCAACATTCTAGATTGGTCAGATACTTTCACAACTAGAGCAGCCACATCTAAAGTAATTGTACGTAATTAGTTGACTATTCATACTGTACAACACAAGCGTTTACATACTGGTGGCCCGCAGCTCGTGGTCGTACGGTAGCGTTCTCGCTTCCCACGCCCGGGTTCCCGGGTTCGATTCCCGGCGGGGTCAGGGATTTTCTCTGCCTCGTGATGGCTGGGTGTTGTGTGCTGTCCTTAGGTTAGTTAGGTTTAAGTAGTTCTAAGTTCTAGGAGACTGATGACCATAGATGTTAAGTTCCATAGTGCTCAGAGCCATTTGAACATACTGGTGTATGTAAAACGGGTGTACATAAAACTGAATGAAAAGTCCAATACCGCACAACAGCTGTGTTCATTGACGTCGATTACAGACTCACACAACCGCTTTCACATCTTTTAGGCCGTATCTTCAGGTGTATGTCTGTACAGAAATTCTTTGCTAATGGAGAAATAAAGTTATCTGAGCTATTTTAAAGCACTGAGTGCATAGATAGATTGAAACAAGGAAGAAAATATTATGCATCTAGTTAGGAAACTAAGTGTGGATCGCACGCAGCCCATAAAGAATGAGCCTATTCGTATATAATAAACAAGATTTGTAATTTAATGCGAAAAGGTGGTTGCTCACAGTATTATATCATATGGTATTGAGAGCTATTGCAGAAAACTGCCGAGTAACAGTTGGCAAGGCAAGCAAAAGTTCTCAGCTTTCTTTAATTCGTAAAACCATCATCGGTGATGGATATTCGGTCTACAGAAGTGAAGGAATGGCATTATATCTAATTATTTACTTTATTATTTTTTCCCTGTTTTCAATTTAATAATTTCTTTGGGTGTTTCGGTAATTTTTCCTTATTTGACTTTTCTTATGAGTTTTTATTTTCTTATGTTGTGCTGACTCTGGACTAAAACTGTTCGCAATGAGACGTTCTTTAAATCAAACGTCGAAACTTCTACCAGTTTGCCCAGTGTAACTCTGGGAACAGACATTACAGGAAACAGAATAAAGCCCTGTGTTCTTATGTGGTGCTGAGTAACTTGTCCCTGTGGCCCCTGCTGTGTCGGACAAGTCCAGCAGAACAGACACCACACAGATATATACACTTCTGTACGAGTGAGATTTATTTCAGTGTAGATACACCAATATCATCTGTATTCCTACGGGAATCAATAATTTGCGACTAGGGGTCAATGAACGAGGGACTCTGCATTGCAGTATGCGATAAGTTGGAAATTTGAGTCGGTCAGGGACCGTGTCTGGACGGCCGAAGCTGTTAAGACAACCACTCCTGAGAAGCGGTAAATCGGGGTTCGAGTCCTGATCCAGCACAAATTTTCAGTTTTCGCCATTGCGCTACCACATTGCCCTGTGTTGATGGAAGCGACGAAATCCTACCCATCCCTTCCCTTCCTTTCCCTATTCTCTCTGTCATATAAATGTATACACCATCCCCATCATCGTGAGTTTTGTCTGTTCAAGGACATGTCTGACAGGACAGACACCACTCACATCTATGCATACAAACAGCAATAGTTTTAAGACTCTGTGTATAACACAGTATTAATGTAAGACGGCCTCAACGAGTAATCCAGACCTTAGAGGTATCAGTGCAAGGGATGCTCTTGCGTTACTAAATAAGTCATTTAGTCAGGCTAAGTCCAAACTTAGGGAGCTCATTGAGAATGGGAACATGTCATTCGGAGTAGTGTGAATGGATGATAAACCATTGCTACTTCAATATATCGAATCTATCATTGTGGGAGAAGCTAGGGCGAAATTAACTGTCCAGAATAGAACTAATAATTTGGAAGAAATTTATTCAGTTCAGCACACCATAAACTATTAGGATGTTTCAGACCATACAATACCTAAAGAATCCTTGGCAAGTCGAATAGATAAGTTATCAAAACTATTCAGAGAGGCAATCATCAGGGGCGACACAACCACAGGGTGTATTAGAACATGTATGCAGTTTAGGACAGGCTTGCTTCACACCCCATTCCTCCCGCTTCTTCCCCTCCTCCATATCTCCTCTCCCTTCCCTCACTTCCCATCCACTCCACCACTTCTGAATTGGCGGGAAAAAGACGCAGTCTGTGGTGAGCTGCTCGAGAGGAAGGATGTAAAGTACTGTCTTAGGAACGTTATTTATGTACTGTCATAGGTACTATGTTCATTTATTTATATGTGTATTATCTTACATAAGACATTTTCTACATTTTGGCAGGCAGACCGAACTGACAATTTCAAATAAACACAACAACTTAAAACTGCTAGGGCGATAGAAAAACTCTTGTAAAGAAAGGGATCTGATGACACGAAATAGCTGGTAAATTCAAACAATGTACTGTTTATTTATTTAAACATAAATTAAAAATCAATTAAATTGTTGTGAAGGGTGTCTATTCGGCGAGAGGTTGGTGTTGAACAGAGAGAGGTTTAATAAGTGTATTACCTGCAAGCATACAGGTGAGGACTACGTCCATATATGTGGAATAGATAATGGATGAATGTAGGGGGCATACTTTTCAGAAAACAATGGTGTTGCAGCAGTATTGACTGACGATGCATTTCACAACACATAGAGACTACTTCCTTTGTTGGAACGGTTCGGGTTTTTTTTTTTTTAAAGTGGCCAGTCAATCCACAGTGGAGGCGACAGCTTCGTCCTCTTCCACTACCTCAAAATGAATGAACTAGAGGTGTTCGCCTTGGTGTATGGGGCTCGACTGAGGATGCTTGAAATAGGGTTTCTTCCCCTTTCCAAATACATGTATGTGTATATGTTCACCCTGCTGTGCATCCTAGTTCGCAGAGTCACTTGAAATTGGCGAGGAACCGTCCTACAGCCCTAGCCAGAAGATTGGCTCTAAGCATTATGGGACTTAACATCTGAGGTCATCAGTCCCCTAGACTTAGAACTACGTAAACCTAACTAACCTAAGGACATGACACAAATCCATACCCGAGGCAGGATTCGAACCTGCGACAGTAGCAGCAGCGTGGTTCCGGACTGAAGCGCCTAGTACCGCTCACTCACAGCGGCTGGCTGCCAGAAGATTCACCTCCTACCGGTCTACAAGTGAACAGCTGCTGAGGAAGCTGCACACAAGTAAATGGTAAGAAGGAATGTTGTTGTTGTTGTGGTCTTCAGTCCTGAGACTGGTTTGATGCAGCTCTCCATGCTACACTGTCCTGTGCAAGCTTCTTCATCTCCCAGTACTTACTGCAATCTACATCCTTCTGAATCTGCTTAGTGTATTCATCTCTTGGTCTCCCTCTACGATTCTTACCCTCCACGCTGCCCTCCAATGCTAAATTTGCGATCCCTTGATGCCTCAGAACATGTCCTACCGACTGGTCCGTTCTTCTTGTCAAGTTGTGCCACAAACTCCTCTCCACTTCTATTCAGTACCTCCTCATTAGTTATGTGATCTACCCATCTAATCTTCAGCATTCTTCTGTAGCACCACATTTCGAAAGCTTCTATTCTCTTCTTGTCCAAACTATTTATCGTCCATGTTTCACTTGCATACATGGCTACACTCCATACAAATATTTTCAGAAACGACTTCCTGACACTTAAATCTATACTCGATGTTAACAAATTTCTCTTCTTCAGAAACGCTTTCCTTGCCATTGCCAGTCCACATTTTATATCCTCTCTACTTCGACCATCATCAGTTATTTTGCTCCCCAAATAGCAGAACTCCTTTACTGCTTTAAGTGTCTCATTTCCTAATCTAATTTCCTCGGCATCACCCTACTTAATTCGACTACATTCCATTATCCTCGTTTTGCTTTTGTTGATTTTCATCTTATATCCCCCTTTCAAGACACTGTCCATTCCGTTCAGCTGCTCTTCCAAGTCCTTTGCTGTCTCTGACAGAATTACAATGTCATCGGCGAAATTAAAAGTTTTTATTTCTTGTCCATGGATTTTAATACATACTCCGAATTTTTCTTTTGTTTCCTTTACTGCTTGCTCAATATACAGTTTGAATAACATCGGGGAGAGGCAACAGCCCTGTCTCACTCCCTTCCCAACCACTGCTTCCCATTCATGTCCCTCGACTCTTATAACTGCCATCTGGTTTCTGTACAAATTGTAAATAGCCTTTCGCTCCCTGTGCTTTACCCCTGCCACCTTTAGAATTTGAAAGAGAGTATTCCAGTTAACATTGTCAAAAGCTTTCTCTAAGTCTACAAATGCTAGAAACGTAGGTTTTCCTTTCCTTAATCTTTCTTCTAATATAACTCGTAAGGTCAGTATTGCCTCACGTGTTCCAACATTTTTACGCAATCCAAACTGATCTTCCCCGAGGTCGACTTTTACCAGTTTTTCCATTCGTCTGTAAAGAATTCGCGTTAGTATTTTGCAGCTGTGACCTATTAAACTGATAATTCCGTAATTTTCACATCTGTCAACACCTGCTTTCTTTGGGATTGGAATTATTATATTCTTCTTGAAGTCTGAGGGTATTTCGCATGTCTGATACATCTTGCTCACCAGATGGTAGAGTTTGTCAGGACTGGCTCTCCCAAGGCCGTCATTAGTTCTAATGGAATGTTGTCTACTCCCGGGGCCTTGTTTCGACTCAGGTCTTTCAGTGCTCTGTCAGATCCTTCACGCAGTATCGTATCTCCCATTTCATCTTCATCTACATCCTCTTCCATTTCCATAATATTGTCCTCAAGTACATCGCCGTTATATAGACCCTCTATATACTTCTTCCACCTTTCTGATTTCCCTTCTTTTCTTATAACTGGGTTTCCACCTGAGCTCTTGATATTCATACAAGTGGCTCTCTTTTGTCCAAAGGTCTCTTTAATTTTGATGTAGGCAGTATATATCTTACCCCTAGTGAGATAAGCCTCTATATCCTTACATTTGTCCTCTAGCCACCCCCCCCCCCCCTTAGCCATTTTGCACTTCCTGTCGATCTCATTTTTGAGACGTTTGTATTCCTTTTTGCCTGCTTCATTTATTGCATTTTTATATTTTCTCCTTTCATCAATTAAATTCAATATTTTTTCTGTTACCCAAGGACTTCTACTAGCCTTCGTCTTTTTACTTACTTGATCCTCTGCTGCCTTCACTACTTCATCCCTCAGAGCTACCTATTCTTCTTCTACTGTATTTCTTTCCCCCATTCCTGTCAATAGTTCCCTTATGCTCTCCCTGAAACTCTGTACAACCTCTGATTTAGTCAGTTAATCCAGGTCCCATCTCCTTAAATTCCCAACATTTTGCAGTTTTTTCAGTTTTAATCTACAGTTCATAACTAATAGATTGCGGTCAGAGTCCAAATCTGCCCCTGGAAATGTCTTACAATTTAAAACCTGGTTCCTAAATCTCTGTCTTACCATTATATAATCTGTCTGATACCTTCTAGTATCTCCAGGATTCTTCATCATCTGAAGAGCTAGTTGGCATATAAACTAGTAGCACTGTAGTAGGCATGGGCTTCATGTCCATCTTGGCCACAATAATTCGTTCACTATGCTGTTTGTAGTAGCTTACCCGCACTCCTATTTTTTATTCATTATTAAACCTATTCCTGCATTACCCGTATTTGATTTTGTATTTATAACCCTGTATTCGCCTGACCAAAAGTCTTGTTCCTCCTGCCACCGAACTTCACTAATTCCCACTATATCTAGCTTTAACCTATCCATTTCCCTTTTTAAATTTTCTAACCTACCTCCCCGAATTAAGGAATCTGACATTCCACTCTCCGATCCGTTGAACGCACGTTTTCTTTCTCCTGATAACGAGGAATAGGACAGCAAACTATCACAGAAGTGCAGGAAGTGTAGCCTCCTACTGCCCTAAAAGTGAAACAGCTGCAGAGGAAATAGGACACACATGTACATATATCATTAGAGGGGACAGGACTGAAGTGTAGGAAGAGTTTCATCCTTTTTGTTTGAGTCATCAGTCTCCTGGTTGGTTCGATGCGCTCCGCCAAGAATTCCTCGCCTGTGCCAACCTCTGCATCTCAGAGTAGCACTTGCAACACTACATCCTCAATTATTTGCTGGATGTATTCCAATCCCTGTCTTCCTTTACAGTTTTTGCCCTCCACAGCACCCTCTAATTCCATGGAAGTCATTCCTTAATCTCTTAACAGGTGTTCTATCATCCTGTCCCTTCTACTTGTCAGTGTTTTCCACAAATCCCTTCCTCTGCGATTCTGTGCACGACCTCCTCAGTCCTTACCTTACCAGTCCAACTAATTTTCAACATTCGTCTGTAGCATCATATCTCAAACTCTTCGATTCTCTTCTGTTCTGGTTTCCCCAAACTCCATGTTTCACTACCATACAATTCTTTGACCCATACGTACATGCTCAGAAATTCCTTAATCAAACTAAGGATTTTGTTTGATACTAGTAGAATTCTCTTGGCCACGAATGCCCTTTTTACCAGTGCTAGTCTGCTTTTGATGTCCACCTTATACCGTTCGTCGTAGGTTACTTTGCTGCATAGGTAGTAGAGATCCTTAACTTCATGTACTTCGTAACCATCAATCCTGATGTTAAGTTTCTGGCTGTTCTCATTTCTGCTACTTCTCGTTATTTTCATCTTTCTTCGATTTACTTTCAGACCGTCTTCTGTGCTCATTAGACAGTCCATTCTATTCAGCAGATCATGTAATTCTTCTCCTCTTTCACCCAGGATAGCCATGTCATCAGCGAATCGAATTATTTATACATTTCACCCTGAATTTTAACTCCCCTCCTGAACCTTTCTTTTATTTCCATCATTACTTTTTAGATGTACAGATCGAACGGTAGGGACGAAAGATTACATCCCTGTCTTACACGCTTTTTAATCCGAGCACTTCGTTCTTGGTTGTCCACTCTTATTATTCCTTCGTGTCTCTTGAACATATTATACAGGATGGTCCATTGACCGTGATCGGGCCAAATATCTCACGAAATAAGCATCAAATGAAAAAACTACAAAGAACGAAACTAGTCTAGCTTGAATGGGGAAACCAGATGGCGCTATGGTTGTCCCGCTAGATGGCGCTGCCATAGGTCAAACGGATATCAACTGCGTTTTTTTTTTTTAAATAGGTACCCCCAATTTTATTACATATTCCCGTAGTACGTAAAGAAATATTAATGTTTTAGTTAGTCCACTTTTTTCGCTTTGTGATAGATGGCGCTGTAATAGTCACAACATATGGCTCACAGTTTTAGACGAACAATTGGTAACAGGTAGGTTTTTTAAATTAAAATACAGAACGTAGGTACGTTTGAACATTTTATTTCGGTTGTTCCAATGTGATACATGTACCTTTGTGAACATTTCTGAGAACGCATGCTGTTAAAGCGTGATTACCTGTAAATACCACATTAATGCAATAAATGCTCTAAATGATGTCCGTCAACCTCAATGCATTTGGCAATACGTGTAACGACATTTCTCTCAACAGCGAGTAGTTTGCCTTCCGTAATGTTCGCACATGCATTGACAACGCGCTGACTCATGTTGTCGGCGTTGCCGGTGGATTACGATAGCAAATAGCTTTCAACTTTCCTCACAGAAAGAAATCCGGTGACGTCAGATCCGGTGAACGTGCGGGCCATTCGCAGACCAATCTAGCTGTCATGAAATATGCTATTCAATACCGCTTCAACCGCACGCGAGCTATGTGCCGGACATCCATCATGTTGGAAGTACATCGCCATTCTCTCATGCAGTGAAACATAGTAGCATCGGTAGAACATTACGTAGGAAATCAGCATACACTGCACAATTTAGATTGCCATCGATAAAATGGGGCCAATTATCTTTCCTCCCATAATGCCGCACCATACATTAACCAGCCAAGGTCGCTGATGTTCCACTTGTCGCAGCCATCGTGGATTTTCCGTTGCCCAATAGTGCATATAATGCCGGTTTATGTTATCACTGTTGGTGAATGACGCTTCGTCGTTAAATATAACGCGTTCAAAAAATCTGTCATCGTCCCGTTATTTCTCTTGTGCCCAATGGCGCAACTGTACACAACGTTTAAAGTCGTCGCCATGCAATTCCTGGTGCATAGAAATATGGCACGGGAGCAATCGATGTTGATGTAGCATTCTCAACAACAACGTTTTTGAGATTCCCGATTATCGCGCAATTTGTCTGCTACTGATGTGCGGATTAGCCGCGACAGCAGCTAAAACACCTATTTGGGCATCACCATTTGTTGCAGTTCGTGGTTGACGTTTCACATGTCGCTGAACACTTCCTGTTTCCTTAAATAACGTAATTATCCGGCGAACGGTCCGGACAGTTGTATGATGTCGTCCAGGATACCGAGCAGCATACATAGCACACGTCCGTTGGGCATTTTGATCACAATAGCCATACATCAACAAGATATCGACCTTTTCCGCAATTGTTTCGTTCTTACACGTTTGTGACTATTACAGCGCCATCTATCACAAAGCGAAAAAAGTCGTCCAACTAAAACATTCGTATTTCTTTACGTACTACACGAATATGTAATAAAAAATGGGTGTTCCTATTTTAAAAAAACGCAGTTGATGTCCGTTAGACCTATGTCAGCGTCATCTAGCGGGCCACCCACAGCGCCATCTGGTTTCCCTCTTTAAGCTAGACGAGTTTCGTTCTTTGTAGTTTTTTCGTTTGATGCTTATTTCGTGAGATATTTGTCCCGGTCACTATCAATGGACAACCCTGTATATGACTAGTCTCTTTCTGTAGCTTATCCCTATATTTTCTTAGAATTTTGAACATCTTGCGCCATGTCGCATTGTCTAGTGTTTTTTCCTAATCCTATCAACGTGTATTGATTTTTCTTCGGTAGTGCTTCCATAGTCAACTGCAATGTGCCTTTATCTTTCCTAAGGCTAAACTTGGTTATTTGCTCGTTTGTGAAAACAGGCAGCTACCCTTTTTACAACTCTTTTCATTAATCGCCTTCAACAAGGAAGCCCTATCGCATATTGGTTCCTAACACAGGCTGCTTTTTTAGAGTGCAGTGGCCGGAAAAATAGCAGCAAATGTGGTGTGACAAAAGCAGTACCAGCAACGATTTCGTGTAATCAATATTTGCTGTATGGGATTGGGGACGCATTTCAACTAATTTTATATTTATGTTGCTTCCACTGTACCACGACTTTTTTTAAAAAAAAATTGGCTTTGTCAGTTGTTGCGGTATGTGGAACAGCATGTAAAATTTTATCACAGTTTCTAGGTAAGTCTACTTGCCTCTCTTTTGCCGTTCTTACGGAGACTGTCTTGCAGCGATTTCTTGTTCCTCCAGAATTTCTTTTGTAAAAGGTGGTGGACATTAATTTTGGCATCAGGGAATCCACATCTCAGCTACTACACTCGCTCCGCGCTTTAGAGGGTCCGGAAATTAATTTGGTTACGGCGGCTCCCGCAGGCAGTTATGGGAGTTTTATCCCTGTTCCCTGGACTGCCTGTGGACTAACTGTCTCTGAAGGCAGACGCTGTGGCACTTCCATGTGGTTAAACTGTTAATTCATGCTCACGATTAGACAAGTTACAGGACCCAGTTCGGAATCGCGCGTATTCGGTACAGCAAATTACGCTTCCCGCACGGGGCTTTCGGTCGAGCAGCCGGCAGAGCCACCTATGGAGCAGGATCCTCAATGAACTGGCGAAACGCAACGCTAAGACTATAGATGGCAGCCCTACGAACGTACGCGTTAAGCCCTGAATGAAGATTTGCCCTGACGGGGCAGAGCGGGCTGTTTGAGGGCTTGCTATTTGCCCTTCCCAGCCATAGGTTTTAACAATTTTTTATGCATTTATTACATTTTTCTTGCCATACAGTGCAAGTTTCCTTTGGTTCTTTCTCATTTAACAATGATATTTTTAACTAATTTTACAATGCAGTTTGTTCAATATTTATAATTCAAATTTTTAGCTAGTTTACTTACAAGTAATTTCTTGATATAACAATACATATATTTTACAGTTTTAATTTTTACAAAGGAAACTAGGTAGAAACATAACATAGGAAACTGAAATTAGAAAGAGCGATGGTAGGAACAACAATAGTAGTAAGAGGATGGCTGTCTTCATTTAGCCGCTGCAGCTACGTAAGGCGGGTGACCTTGAACGAGCTTCGCCTGGCTGCCGCCAGAGCTGGAGGATCACGCTGAGTTTTAACTAAGCGCGATCCGCTGTGAAAAATACTTCTGGTGCGGCCAACGCCCATCCGGCTGCGCTCTGATTGGCTGCCGCGCGTTCTTATCAGCAGCGGCGTCAGCCACTGCATCACAGTCGGCATGGAGGGGGCCCAGCAGGGGGGTGAAACTCATATAGGGATTTCCGGTAACATGCCGTTGGTTTGGTCCCAGGCCACTTGGAGCGCTGCAAGTTTAGCAATTTATAGTCTCGTGTTCCTATTGGATGACATAGTCTTCCATAATTGTTTTGGTATCGTAGCAACGTGATCATGATTTTTCGTTTAAATTGCAGTGTAAGTATGTTGCTATTATTCTGCTTAATTTTTGGATACATTCGTAATATTTGATGGTGTGATGATTCAGTATTTACGTTTTTTACTTTTGTTTCATATAAAACACGAGGTTGTATCATCACATTACGTTCTGTGGACTCTTATATATTTGTTCCTGCAAAGAAATACAATTTCTGTTGCTCAGTTAACTTAAAGGGTAAGTATATTTCTTATTTCTGTTAATATTTCCTTGTATTTCATAGAGAATCCCATGCTAGCAGCTTTTGACATAGTTTGTATTCAACTTTCCGAATCCTGTAATGGAATATAATTCTGGCTTTGATTCATCTTCCTTTTTGCCACGAAGTACTCTTAGTGACATAATAAGTATAATTTCTTGTGCCGTTTACTACATACCAAATATTGGACGTGTTACAATTGATTCGTAATGCCTTGAGTGTGTTCTATTTCCCGTTTTCGACAGTAAATAGAAGTACAGTACATAACTCTCTATCCAGGTAAAAAGTGTATGTTGCTGTTGTATCGACAAAGGTTGTGTTCTCACATAATAAGACATTTGTTTCGAAGTCACACAAAGCAGGTCCTTCAAGCAGTTGAACATTTACACGTATTATTGTGGCAATATCCAATGCAGTAGAAATCTTCTCGCACTTTAATGCTCAACACAATGTAATACAGATTTACAGCTGTAACTGTTACTGATAATGTACAGTTGAATTTGGTATCTACCATGGTATCTAGATGCTGAAATATACTGAAATGGTACAATAAGCAGTGTTTCTACCGCCTGATAGCACTGTTTAGCACTGTTTAACGAAGTAGTGTTGAATATAGAATATAGTGCAACTACGCTCACGCAGTTATATATAGAGTGATGTGCATATCCATAGTAGAAATGAGAATTTGTTTCGTTTTTTCACTATTTTGTAGTAATAACACATCAGATTACAAGCCATGATAGCAGTTATCAATACTTCAGTACAGGATAGCTGCATTTAGACATAAGCTAATATGATTTTTGATAGTGAAATTAATTTCACATTGAGTTTTCTTCAACATTAATCAATGTAAACCATACCTGATCTTTTTTATCGTTCCTAATTTTTGGTTTGAATAATATTTCAGACACATGAGGATGGATCATACAGGAAGAGAAGAATCCAGTTTGAGATTGAAATTGAAATACTCGTGCAAGTTTCCTGGATGCAGGAGTAGTTATTATGTAAAAATAAGTTCCAAACACAAGAATAAACATTTCTATAAATTTCCAGCTGCATCAAAAAGTGGGACTTTAAAGAAGTGGAAATTGATCTGTAATGTAGATGAAGGTGTCAACTGTAGTTATTATTATGTGTGTGAGGATCATTTTTATGAAGCAGATTTTGTGAACTTTACTAGACACAGGCTAAATCCTGGTGTTATACAAAAGTACATGGAATTGGTGTTGTATCATCCTCCCCCCACCCATCTGTGTTACACTGGTGGTGGTGGTGGCGGTTTCACCACATCGGGTGCAAATATAAGTCTGCACGAGACAGGTCACAATGCAAAATCTACAGTAATACAACGAAGCAGTCCCCCTTTACAGAGCACAAATGATGGTGAGTACAGCTTTTTATCCTCACCTGTTTATGATGTTGAAAGTAGTCCAGGTGTAATGGGATCTGGCGTTTCTAAACGTGATTAAACTCCAAGAAAACACAAAATGTATAAATTGCACAGAATTACAGTTTCCAGAGTGTGTAAATTGAAAAAACAGCTACAGAATGAGATGAATAAATTGAAAATTCTAAAAGAGTTGTATGATGACAGGAAATTTCAGTTAATTGAAGAAGAGTTGAATGATGTGACTAAAACTTTTATTAATAGTCAGTTAAGAAATGCCAATATGCAGCCCACAGCAGTACGGTGGTCTATACAAGATAAGGCATTTGCTTTATCTATTTATAAGCGTAGTCTCCTGTTGTACAGATATTTGGCCACATACTTCTCCCTTCCATCTGTCAGGCTGCTCAAGGGAGTGCTTTCCCACATACCATTTGATACAGGACTTAATCCAGCTTTATTAAACTTTTTAGCAAGGGAAGTAAGTAATATGCATGAAAATGACAATTATTGTGCTCTACTTTTTGATGAAATGTCTCTGGATGATGGTATGTACTATGATGCACACAAACAGCTAATCTATGGGTATCAGGACTTGGGTCATTTAGGACGTTCACCTGTAGCTGCTAGTCAAGCATTGGTTTTTATGCTGAAAGGCATTCACAGAACTTGGAAACAAGTTCTAGCATATTACTTTACCGCAACCAGTTTCCACTACACTCATTTGAAATCACTCATTGTTCACATCATAAGTGAACTACAGAATATTGGGTTCAAAGTGGTTTGTACTGTATGTGACCAGAATGCACCAAACCAAAAGGCCCTTAAGCAACTGTGTGAAGCAAATTTGTTGAAGCCCAGTATATTTCATTTTGTCGTCAATAATCAACCAATTGTTACCATTTATGATGTACCACATCTGCTCAAAAACACTAGAAATGCTTTGATAGATAATAAAATTCAATTTGAACCTCACAAAGCAGCAAAGTTTGAGTACATCAGTACAGTGTTCTTTTTGGATAAAAAAAAACGATTCGAAACTCTGCCCAAATCAAAAGCACAACACTTTAACTTTTCTGATTCCCATGTCAAAATGAAGGTAAAAGTTGCTGCTGCACAAATGAGCCATACTGTTGCAGCTGCAATTGAAACATATGTTTCTACTCACCCATTACCATCTGAAGCTATACACACAGCTGAGTTTGTGAAAAAGGTTGATAATCTATTTGATTCACTCAATAGTAATGAGCAATATCCCAGGGATGGAAAACAATTTAGGTGTGCTTTATCAGAAAATTCGCCGCATTTAGAAATGTGGTATAGCATATTGAGGGAAATAGGCAGCTGGCAAATAATAGATTTAAAAACGGGAAGAAACAAGACTAATACGTTTAGCTTCATAAAAGGTTGGCAGATTACATTACAGTCTATTATTTTCTTGTGGAAGACCTTGAAAGTGGTTGGCTTTAAGTACTTAAATTTAAAGGCGTTCAATCAAGATGCTTTAGAAAATTTCTTTTGTTGTATAAGACAACATGGTATTGCTAATACAAACCCAACTTGTTTTCAGTTTGTACAAGCTCTGAAGACTTGTGTTGTCAATCATATGACTTTGCCTTTCAAAGCCATGAGTGAAAGTAACTGTGAAAATGATGATTACACTCCCTTGAGCAGTTTGTGTCACTTTTTGGCAGCTAGTGGTAGGAGAGAACATTTAAGTGAATGTGAGATGAAAGACACTGATACACCTGAGCAAATTTATTCTTACTCAGATGGTATAATCTAGTCTGTAGAAGATCAACAATCCTTAGCCTATGTAGCAGGCTATGTACTAAAAGCCATAGATGTACCAGATGATTGTGAAACATGTAATACCAGTCTCTACTCCTCTGTTGTGACTGAAAATCATTTGTTTACCTCATTTAAAGAGAATAGTGAGGAGCATTCTCATTTGAAATATGCAAGTGAAAGAGTCATGATTTTCCTAAGGGCACTCCATGATCAGCTGTATGAGTATCTAAATAGTCATGGTCACACAACAAAACTACATGATAATTTAAAAAAAACATTTGTTCTGTCTCATACAACAATTTGTAATAAACATGACATTGAAGAGAGACTTCTGAAGACAAGTATTCCATTTATAATATACAAGTATGTGAAAGAAAAGAAATTTACAAACAAGAGGAAATTGTGTATGCTACAACTTAAAAAGAAGTTCAAATCATGTTAAAAGACTTTGTATTTTGTTTATTATGTGTACAATGAGAGTAAGCTCCCTATACATATACAAATGTTCTTGTATCAAAATCATGCCTTTGACTTGTTATGACAAAATCTGGTAATTCAGCAGGCACATAACTTAACACTTTCTAGATGTGATGATTTGATTCTAAAAGTATAATGAATAAAGTGCTGTCAAGGGGAATTTGTTTTAATTTTCAGTAGTGTACCAAACAGTGTTTTCAAAGAGGAAGTAAATAAATGAAAATGTTAAAAATAAATATTGTACCAGTGTCTTCTTTCATTATTTAAACATGATGGGTGTTGCCAAAATAACAGCCAAGTTGGGGAAAAAAGAAAAAAAAATGTTGTGTGTTGCAGTTCACTTTCTTTGTATGTCTCATTGGCAAAAACATTTTGGCTACATTCATGGAGTGTCTACCTGCTCTGCTCCCAATTTTTTTTTCAGTTTTGTAAAGTAGTATTTTGTGTGTTTCATAAATTTATTTGAACTGTGCAGAAGTTCAATTTCAGATGACTGAATATCCATAAATAACAATCAACAGAAAAAATAATAAATCGGATTTTATAGACTTTACAGTACATCCTTGGCTTGTAGCACAGATTTTTTTGTAAATGACCTCTTGGTTATCCATTAGCTGTGTATTTATTTATTTGTGTAATCTACTATTCCACTTTCGGTCATGCGAGTGGACATAATGTGCTTTAGGATATGTGGAAACGTAAAAATCATTTATATATGCATGCAATGTCAGATGATTTTTGTCTGCCATGTGCTAAAGCTCGCTTATTTCCACATGATAATGGCCACACGACCAAAATCGCAATATTGAGTTTCACAAAAAAATTTCACAGTCAAAAGGTGATGTCGTAATTTACGAAAATTTTCACAATGTAAACTGCAGCTACGAGTACTTAATGTTTGTTTTTGATTGAGATTTCTTTTATATATTACTTTGCAAGATCTCAAAAACCTTTATTACTGCACTATGCGGCCCACATTCAAAGATTAAATGAAAAATATTGTCCTCTAATTCGCATATTTAGAAATAAACATAAGAGATTTTCGCGCCATATTTTTTTCGTTTTGAAGTTCACAGCCAGGCCACAAGTAGCGCTAGTGTCGTTCTGTGTCTCCGTATAATAATGTGGTCCTTGCACTTCTACTATATTGGTGTTCTGTGGGTCCCAGACTTAGTGCACAGGCAGCTGCACGCTCATTCGACTCGAGGCAGCCGCACAGTACAGACAGTCATGCCATACCGAAGGAGAAGATATACAAGAAGATCGAGACTACCAATCTACAAGAATGTAGATACATTTGATCTTAAACCGAAGCAGACATTTAGTTGTACGTTATATTTTGTGTTTTCAATCAGTTTTTCTCCCCATTTTTGTTGATTAGAGTGCAGAGCGAGGGAGGGGAGAGTGGAAAGGAGTCGAGATTTTGTCTGCTATGTCGTTCGCGGTTCTTTTAATGGGCCATGTTCTTGTGTATATGGTAGTGGGTAGTTTTCTAAAATGGCTCTGAGCACTATGTGATTTAACATCTGAGGTCATCAATCCCCTAGACTCAGAACTACTTAAACCTAACTAACCTAAGGACATCACATACATCCATTCCCGAGGCAGGATTCGAACTTGCGACCGGGGTAGTTTTGTTCATGTGTTCTTTCGTCTAGGTGCAGGAGGATGGTGGTATTTGTTGTGAGTGATGACAGGATGGGAGCGAGATCGGGGTACATCTGTTGTGTTGTGTGCGATTGTGTTGAAGGGTGTCATGTATTTTAATTTAGGTTTCCTGTTTATTCTGTGATGAAGGAAGTAGCGTCAAGCTTTTATATGTGGATTGTCGACAACTGAGAGCTGTCATTGGGCAATTGAACGTCACGTGGTACAAGGTAGCCGTTTTGGACCCAAGCAGCACGTGGCATAAGTGGGAGAATCCATGTAATTTAGTAGTCATCTTAGTATGTAGGGGTGTGTGAAACACACAGGTTCATTTTGTATTGAATTAAGAGCGTAACAAAACGTATCAACGTGAAGAATGCCGCACTTTTGTGCAGTAAACTGCTGTTCGAGGGCAGAGGGAGTTCTTCGAATCCCACGGGGCGAAAAATTTGTGGAAAGTTGCAAAACATGGCTGTATCGAATTGGACGGGAAGACATAATTTTCATACGAGCCTGCTAGACTTTGTGAAATATATAAACATTTCTCTCATTGTAGATTATTTAACAACGAATTTATACATCCCATTATTTAGGCAGAACACTAGGTCATCACAGGTTATGGACGTCAGATGCAATAATCCCAACACAAATCTTCATTCAGAGCAAGATTTTTTGTTTTTTTCTCCTGTTCTCTCTGTTTAAAACTACTGTCTTTTTAAGTTTACTTTATTCGTAATACAATTATGTAAGAGCTTTAGATTCCATATCACATAACATTTTAATATATGTTTTCATTCTTTAGGTACTTTACACGTCTGAGTAACTTGAGATGAATCACAAGAGTGGTGTTAAGAAACTGTATTTCAAGCCTGATTAGTCCTTATTCTGAAGAATCTGGGAAACCATTTCACGATTGCAGACCATTATTCTTCCAAAACAAGCCTTCGAAGACAACAAGCTCCCACTTCTAATTCTCTTCATTCATGCTGCTGTAACATTGCATGATTTTGGCAAAGACAAAAAAGTTTGGACATTGCTTCGAACTTCAGAGAAAATAAGGCCAGAGCATTACGATAACAAACGTTCTGCTGCACCCGCTGGACATTTTTTACACATCATTTTTGGGTGGTTTAAATTAATGACCTGGGGAAACAGAAAAACTCCAATGTGTATGCTGTTGAAGGCAAACACAATGATACTCTGCGTGTACCCATGAGTGTTGTTATGCTGTATAAAAAATTCAAAAAGAGGTACCTGGAAAAGAGTAGTAGCAACAACCACTTAATTAATTATCGGAATTACCTTCTGAATTAAGAAGTTTTACACTATATTTTATTGTGCAAGCTATCACTTGACGCCCGGGAAAAACTTTTCAGCATGGTTGGAAACAATGCCAGTTCCACGTTCCATCAGTTTTAAGACCAATTTGAAACTTGCTGCTGTGTCACAGTATTTTCGTCCCAGTTGCTTTGGCAGTTATCAGACCGAAAATGCTGAGTTCCTCATCGACTACCTAAATGAGTCACACAAGCAACAATGATGCAGCCATGCGTCTAAGTGCAAATTTAGATATAACCGGCGTAGATGATAGTTCACACTAGAAACAACACTTTTTGAATTATCTAGCTGGAAGAATTGTAAAACCAGTTAAGCAGAAATACGTGTTATGTGCTGTGTATTGCGTACCACTTCTAGCAAGTAAACAGTCTGAATGAGAAAAAGCTCATACGTTAACTGAAGTCAAACTTACACAACTAACAACAGCTTCGAACGTGTATCGGAAGCAGGATTAAACATTATTCAAACGGTAGAAATTGTTTTCTGTGTCAATGAAAAATAAATTCTGGAATCGAAGTTGCCACTTCAAATACTGGAGGGAGATATATGTAAAGAAGCTAAGAAACTCCGTCGTAGTATTTTATCTTGTCTCAGTGTCATAGAGATGCTTGTACAGATATTTCTGACAAAAGAGTTTATATTCTTCTGAGGTAATACAACAGTCAGACAGGGACGTATGCCACTGCAAAATGTGGCAGTAAAAGTTTAGGCCTGAGATATGCGGTCTCGTTATTTTAGGAGGCAGGCACCAGGCAGATAATGTATTTCCTGTATGTTTTGGCTAGTTGTTTTTGTTGTTGTGGTCTTCAGTCCTGAGACTGGTTTGATGCAGCTCTCCATGCTACTCTATCCTGTGCAAGCTTCTTCATCTCCCAGTACCTACTGCACTCTACATCCTTCTGTATCGGTTTAGTGTATTCATCTCTTGGTCTCCCTCTACGATTTTTACCCTCCACGCTGCCCTCCGATATTAAATTGGTGATCCCTTGATGCCTCAGAACATGTCCTACCAACCGATCCCTTCTTCTAGTCAAGTTGTGCCACAAACTTCTCTTCTCCCCAATCCTATTCAATACCTTCTCATTAGTTATATGATCTACCCATCTAATCTTCAGCATTCTCCTGCAGCACCACATTTCGAAAGCTTCTATTCTCTTCTTGTCCAAACTAGTTATCGTGATGTTTCACTTCCATACATGGCTACACTCCATACAAATACTTTCAGAAACGACTTCCTGACACTTAAATCTATACTCGATGTTAACAAATTTCTCTTCTTCAGAGACGCTTTCCTTGCCAATGCCAGTCTATATTTTATATCCTCTCTACTTCGACCATCATCAGTTACTTTGATTCCCAAATAGCAAAACTCATTTACTACTTTAAGTGTCTTATTTCCTAATCTAATTCCCTCAGCATCACGCGGCTTAATTCGACTACATTCCATTATCCTCGTTTTCCTTTTGTTGATGTTCATCTTATATCCTCCTTTCAAGACACTGTCCATTCCGTTCAACTGCTCTTCTAAGTCCTTTGCTGTCTCTGACAGAATTACAATGTCATCGGCGAACTTCAAAGTTTTTATTTCTTCCCCATGGATTTTAATATCTACTCCGAATTTTTCTTTTGTTTCCTTCACTGCTTGCTTAATATACAGATTGAATAACATTGGGGAGAGGCTACAAGCCTGTCTCACTCCCTTCCCAACCACTGCTTCCCTTTCATGTCCCTTGACTCTTATAACTGCCATCTGGTTTCTGTACACGTTGTAAATAGCCCTTCGCATCCCTGTGTTTTACCCCTGCCACCAGTCAACATTATCAAAAGCTTTCTCTAAGTCTACATATGCTAGAAACGTAGGATTGCCTTTCCTTAATGTAGCTTCTAAGATAAGTCGTAGGGTCAGTATTGCCTCATGTGTTCCAATATTTCTATGGAATCCAAACTGATCTTCCCCGAGGTCGGCTTCTACCAGTATTTCCATTCGTCTGTAAAGAATTCGCGTTACTATTTTGCATCCGTGACTTATTAAACTGATACTTCGGTAATTTTCACATCCGTCAACACCTGCTTTCTTTGTGATTGGAATTATTATATTCTTCTTGAAGTCTGGGGGTATTTCGCATGTCCCATTCATCTTGCACACCAGATGGTAGAGTTTTGTCAGGACTGGCTCTCCCAAGGCCGTCAGTAGTTATAATGGAATGTTGTCTACTCCCGAGGCCTTGCTTCAGCTCAGGTCTTTCAGTGCTCTGTCAAACTCTTCACGCAGCATCGTATCTCCCATTTCATCTTCATCTACATCCTCTTCCATTTCCATAATATTGTCCTCAAGTACATCGCCCTTATATAGACCCTCTATATACTCCTTCGACCTTTCTGCTTTCCCTTCTTTGCTTAGAACTGCGTTTCCATCTGAGCTCTTGATATTCATACAAGTGGTTCTCTTTTCTCCAAAGGTCTCTATAATTTTCCTGTAGGCAGTATCTATCTTACCCCTAATGAGGTAAGCCTCTACATCCTTACATTTGTCCTCTAGTCATCCCTGCTTAGCAATTTTGCACTTCCTGTCGATCTCATTTTTGAGACATTTCTATTCCTTTTTGCCTGCTTCATTTATTGCATTTTTATATTTTCTCCTTTCATCAAGTAAATTCAATATTTCTTCTGTTACCCAAGGATTTCTACTAATCCTCGTCTTTTTACCTACTTGATCCTCTGCTGCCTTCACTCCCTCATCTCTCACAGCTACCCATTCTTCTTCTACTGTATTTCTTTCCCCCATTCCTGTCAATTGTTCCCTTATGCTCTCCCTGAAACTCTGTACAACCTCTGATTTAGTCAGTTTATCCAGGTCCCATCTCCTTAAATTCCCAACATTTTGCAGTTTTTTCAGTTTTAATCTACAGTTCATAACCAATAGATTGTGGTCAGAGTCCAAATCTGCCCCTGGAAATGTCTTACAATTTAAAACCTGGCTCCTAAATCTCTGTCTTACCATTATGTAATCTATCTGATACCTTCTAGTATCTCCAGGCTTCTTCCATGTATACAACCTTTCTTTATGATTCTTGAACCAAGTGTTAGCTATGATTAAGTTGTGCTCTGTGCAAAATTCTACCAGGCGGCTTCCTCTTTCATTTCTTAGCCCCAATCCATATTCACCTCTTACGTTTCCTTTTCTCCCTTTTCCTACTAACGAATTCCAGTCACCCATGACTATTAAATTTTCGCCTCCCTTCACTATCTGAATAATTTCTTTTATTTCCTCATACATTTCTTCAATTTCTTCGTCATCTGCAGAGCTAATTGGCATATAAACTTGTACTACTGTAGTAGGCGTGGGCTTCGTGTCTATCTTGGTCACAATAAGGCGTTCACTATGCTGTTTGTAGTAGCTTACCCGCACTCCTATTTTATTATTCATTATTAAACCGACTCCTGCATGATCCCTATTTAAATTTGTATTTATAACCGTGTATTCGCCTGACCAAAAGTCTTGTTCCTCCTGCCACCGAACTTCACTAATTCCTACTATATCTAACTTTAACCTTTTCTTTCTCCTAATAACGACGTCCTCCTGAGTAGTCCCCGCCCGGAGATCCGAATGGGGGACTATTTTACCTCCGGAATATTTTACCCAAGAGGACGCCATCATCATTTAACCATACAGTAAATCTGCATGCCCTCGGGAAAAATTACGGCTGTAGTTTCCCCTTGCTGTCGCCTAGTTATGGAGTGTAAATGTAAAAATACATGATCTGCATAACAAATACAAACACTAAACACGTTAATATGGAAAGAAAAGTATGTGTTTATGTTTCAATATGGTCTGTAGTTAACAAATATTTCCCTCAAACTGAAACGTCCCCTTTTTGAACAATTATACACGTGACTGGGCTTTAACTGACACACAATATTTTTAGCGCAACGCAATCTGACTTTCAAAAATCCCTACGAAAGAATGGCCCTGACTAACATTAACCTATGCGTTTCACAAATCGCTTACCTCACAAAAATCTTGGTTACTCGAACTACTGCAATACAGCAGGCGCCACTTCTGCCAGCTAAATAAAAGATTCAAACTATGGAAGGCACTAACTACTGACAGGGATAGTTAGCAAATGAAAGATATTAATAGAGAACAAACACTGTATTTACCTTAATAGTCATAATATATATAGCAGTTCATGACAAATTACAAAACTCCGCCATCTCTCTCCCCACATCCACCACTGCTGGCGGCTCACCTCCAACTGCGCAATGCTACACGCTGTTCACAGCCAGCTCCCTAACACTACAATGGCGAGTATTACAACAATGCAAAGCAGCCACAGACTGCACACAGCACAGCCAGTGATTTTCATACAGAGGTGGCGTTACCAATAAAAAAAACCTAAACAGCCTACTTACATAGCCCCCATGCTCCCCACAAAAAATTTTACAAATTGTTTTGGGCAGTGGCCAATAATGATTTGATAAAATTTTCCATAATTACAATAACAAAGAAATCAAATGCACACACTTATTGATACAATGTTGGTCAAAAGCTAAAATTTTCTCACAGTCCAAAAAGACAGTCCTGATCAATCATCACAGTAAAACTGCAGTGTTTTTTGTTTTTTTCAAAGTCTGAGCAGTAAAAGAAAATGCACACGGAAGTAGTGGATTTCCATGCAGTCTTGAAAAAGTAGTGTTGTCCTTCCAACGGAAAGACAAAGCTGACTCTTGACATGCAGACAGGTAATGGGCCACAACAGAGCAAACCCACAGCAGAGTCATTCGACGTTTTGAAGAATATTGGTAGGTAGGTCATCACAGAGTAGACCCACTGTAGTCCTGGTAGAGATTACGGTAGTGGTATTGGTGGGTCACCAGAGGTGCAGACCCACTGCAGTCCTTGTAGAAATAATGGCATTTGTGGGCCATCAAAGATGCAGACTCACTGTAGTCCTTGTAGAAATAATGGTATTGGTGGGTCATCAAAGATGCAGACCCACTGTAGTCCTCGTAGAGATAAAGGTATTGGTGGGTCATCAAAGATGCAGACCCACTGTAGTCCTTGTAGAGATAAAGGTATTGGTGGGTCATCAAAGATGCAAACCCACTGTAGTCCTTGTAGAGATGGCCAGCAGCCATCTGTTGCGATCTGTTGCGACTGTGCAGGTGCACAATCACCATCGAAGTGTCTTGCGGATAATATAGCAAGTCCATAACCACCACTTGTGCACTCACAAAGTTTTTGGAATTGTCTTTAGAACCAGCAATGCTGTTATCCAGTCCCTTGCTGAATTATTAACACACGTGCAAACACTAACAGTCCCTACTTCTCACATATTGCCCATATACTATGACCAACAGAAATGTGTGCAGTGAAATGGAACTTACAAGTTACTTAATTTGATGAATTGGTGTCAAGTACAATTTTATAACATAAGAACACAATAACAAAGGTACAAAATATATCATTAAAAACATAACAATACAGATAACATTTGTAGTACAGGCTTCTCAAAAGAATAGAAATAGACATGCATATCAGTGTTACAAGAATTATGACATAAGTACATACATAAAGATCAGAATAACTTTTGAAACATCAACTTCACATATGAGCATTAAAACAAAACAGAATAAATAATGTCTAAGCATCTTTACAAGATAAATAACATAGTATTTGAAAAATTCTACAACATAAATCTTATTAGCTAAACACTTAAAGACAGGAAAAAGACAAATACACAATTGTACATACACACATAGCAAAATAATACAAAAGGAAAGGACAGGGTTTGTTTTACTGCAGTATTTTGCAAACAAAACTTTCTTTGTTTCTTGGAGATCTCCCTTGGTTCATCATTATTCCCAAAAAGTCCTATCTATACCTCCTTCCTGTATTCTATTCATATTTCTTTCAAAATAATTATTTCTGATTGTACAATACTCATTTTGGGCCAAATCTTTTTTCATATAACTTCGCAATGCATTCTTTACCTATTCTCCATAGTCAGTTTCTTATATAGTCTACCCCTCTTAAGCTAACTTAAATCTACTGAGCTCAGATGCTAAACTAAGGGACGAGGCAATGCAGCAGCACAAAACAGTTAACACAAACATCAATGACAAAAAATTTAAATAGGCAAAGCAATTGCAATATTACAACTAATATAAGGCACTGTGCAGCAAACAAGAAAAATAAATCAGTAGTAAAACTAGCTTAACAGAGTAACACAAATTAAAATTCAGTAGCACTATGCCTGGCAAACAGCTGCAGTAAATGCTATAACGTATACCTAAGCATGACAAAGCTCAAGCAGAAAAAATAGTACACTAAAGACAACAATGCAGATAAAGGTAATGTATAATCGCAACTTAATGTCTATGTAATTAAAGTGGTGCACCATAAAAACTTATTCTATGAAATAAATTACCAAGTATTGTAAAGAAAATTATGTATGCAGTTCCTGTGAAGGGAAATGTCTTTTTGTGCTCCCTCATTTTTTTGGAAATATATCACAAAACTATTATTTACTGGATCTGTAGACAGAAAATATTTGTATTAGTACATCTATAAAATTTTATTTTAACCAATGCTGCAGTGCCACTAGAAACTAGATATTAAACAAAATGAGTAAATATGTACAAAGGACGGCATGAAACATCATTCATTAGCCATATGGCATTTCATAAGGCAGTAAAAATTCTCTCAATTCTCGAGAAGAACGCTTGTCATAATCAGGTGTGCAGATGTAAGTATCTTTCCAAGTAATGAGTGTGTCGTATTTGCGGTGCTTTCTACAAAGGAATGTCAATAGCGAGGATAATGACCTCTTCTTTTTTTTTGCACCTAATGGCTTTCTTTTGTCAGACATCTACCTCTCAGCTGGGCGCCCAAAACGCATTATGTGCAGGTGGTCACTTAACTTTCTTACGGAAATATTTACGACAGCAGAATTTTCGTTGCAAATGTGTAGATACAAAGTCCTATGAATATAACAGTGTTCAAAACGTTTTCGTCGGCATTGTGATACATTCATGCATTTACACACATTTCATAACTCTTAAAGTACGATTCTTGGTTACCAACAACCTTTTTCACAAATCAGCGTCCCTAACCACTACTCATTATTTCTTACCTTATTCGTTGACACTTCTTCAATATTTCATCATAACATACGTAGCATAATCAAATAACTCATATAGCATCAACTTATTGATCATAAACATACCGCAACAGCATAATACACATCATCATCGTAATAATAACATCATAACACCTCAGCCAAATCTCAAAATCGTCGTAGCTTCCTCCAATAGTTTCAAAACCTAAAAAAAATTCTCTGCTCATTTCAAAAGTGTCATCTACCTGAAACGTACTTTAAAGATCATGCTCCCTTACCAAATACATCATTCAAAGTTCTCATAGTATCACAATGGTTCTGAAAAAATATGAGCATTTCACAAAGTACAGACAAAATACAATTTCATAAGTGTGAAGTTATCCAACTGTGTAATTACGTAAACATCTGTCACTGATGTAGTAAAAAAAATTGTTTATCTCTCAGTTACATGATCAGATAGCTGTGTAATTTGTGTGTTAGAGAAATATGGTACCGATGTGTAAAGTTGTATAAGCAAATACCATATTAGCTTGGGCTCCTTGTGCTTGCCAAACACATGGTACACAAAGTAAGTGTGTACCCCCCTGAGGATTAATGTTATTATACCCTCAGGTGTTACAGATTACAGCAATGGAATGAAATGTATCACGGAAAACCTTTGCATCATTGTACTTCAAATATCATTAAAAATAAATGTTTTAAGTACAAAATTAATCACTCAAATACGTGTACTGTAGCGCTAAACTGTGCGTCTTGTAAGATAATCTCTGTGGAAGTCTCGTAGTTATCGTCCTCTGTAAGCAAAGTTCTGCTGAAGTCAATGTACTTACCTCATGATAAACAAAAGTGAAATGCTTTGTGTATAGATATCGTAGTTATTATGCTTATTGGCGTGATGAAGAAAGTACTGTACTGTAACGTATTGTTGTCCTACGGTAGCTATACCACAAAAGTAAAACATGTTTTACTTTACAGAAGAATTCAGAAAAACTGTGCACATATAAAACAGATACACCACAAAAGCAACATTGTAAATTGTCACTCATTAGTAGCTTCGCGATAAAATCGTGTAGCTGTCACATAAACTAACCACTGTGTCATCTGGTATCTCACAGAAAGTACTTTAAATCCAGCATGTATTTTCAAGTAAACCAAAATGTTGCATTAAAATTCATTAGCAGTACTGGTAAATGTTCTAAGAATGTGAGCCTTATAGTCGGTACGTAATCGTGCAACTAACAGGCAAGAATGTACACACACAATAGCACTGTGTCGTCTGTTCACAATAACAAAGCATTCGTAATTTCTGTTTAAATAAGTTCTCTTGGTTCTTGATTGGATATTTAACTTCAAACATTGTTGCATGGTAACAGTTTCTAAGTCTGACAATGTATACTAGAAATGTGAAGTGAAAAGTTTTATGGCAAAGACTAAGTTAAAAAGCAGATTATCTTTCAATAAACGGTTTTACATGTGAAATGTGGTGTAAACATTTACTCTTCCTAGTACGCAGACTTTCAACTGAAAAGCAATTTTCATGTTTTATACGGCGGTAAGGAATGCTAAATCTTTTCTCAAGGTTAGCATCTGTGTTATTTTCCTCTGAGCCAGCCGGCGCAGGTGGCTGCCTGCGGTGCGAGTCATTGTCTGTCCCTTTGTTGGCGCGCGTCGTTATTGGGATTAGGAGACCTAACTTCTACAAATTCACTTTGTCGAGAGGGCCCTGCTCTGTTTGAATCCCGCCAGTTCTAATGCAATTCAGGTCTGTCGTTACGATCATATCGTCTGTCGTCATGTCGGTAGATGCCATAGTTTCTTTCTTGTCAGTCACGTGGTGGAGAATTTCTCCCTGAATCATAACTGCACGCTGGACCGTTGCGTATAAAGTTATTCTGTCTCCCTTGATAATAATTATTTTGGTTCCCAAATTGTCTGTTTCTCTGATTGTCATGTGATAGTACCTACCGCGGAAATGCGATCTTTCTCTGTAACTATTATTACTCTGCCAGTGGTTGTCATACGGGTGGTGTCTGTTTTGGTCACGATTTGTGTTGTGAGAATAGCCTTGTCGTGTCCAGTTATTGTTTCTGTCGTCACGGAATTGTGACGGATGTGACCTGTAGTGATTGTTTTCCTCTTTTCGCATCCGGCGACTGTCTGTGTCAATTTCTAATTCTTGTAGGAGTCCCTGAAAAGCTTCAATGTCATCTTTGCAACGTCCTGCCAAAATAATATGTCGTAAATGTTCAGGTAATTTGATTAAGCAAATGCGGATGAGTTCTGAGGGGCTGTATGGGTTTGACAGGTACTGATTCTTGTGCAACATGTCTTCAAAATATTTCACAAGACTGGAGAATTCAGATTGTTCGAAACGTTTCATCATTATGATGCTATGTTTTACTCGGTCTTGTGTGGCTTGAGACCAATATGCTGAGAGGAAGGCATGGTAAAACTCTCCTTCACTGTGACAATCGTGAATGACTGATCGCATTCTTACAGCTGGTTCTTTCTCCAAGTAGCCACACATAAATTCTAATCTGTGCTCTAATGACCAGTTGGGAGGAAAACAATGAGAGAATTGATGGAGCCACGCTTGTGGATGAATGTCGTTGCCAGAATTCTTAAATGTTTTGAATTTACGTGTAGTAATGAACAGCTTATAGTCAAAATCATCATGTCGGCGAGTCACATATCGGTCATTGTTACGTCGTTTCGGTGGTTCCATTTCAAAATTCGGTGCACCTTGCCAATTTCTTTCATAATTTCCAAAGTGTCCTGTGTTATTATTTTGTGGCTGTTCCGTATTTCTATGTCCCTCTTCCCGTATTGGGGCGCGAGTGTCCTCTGAAATACGTAATTCTTGTATTACCTGTGTCAGCTGATCTTGTACTTCGCGGATTTCTCTTTGGTGTTGCGTATTAATTTGATTCTGATTTTGTTTGAATTTCCTAATTTGTTCGCACTCTTCTGTGTCATTAAAGACTACCGGTTTTGTGTCATTCAGATTATCATCTACCTTCATAGATAAATTAGTGAACTGATCCGAAAGTTCGGCTACTTTCTCCGATAGTGTACTTATTTCCTCAGTGTGTTTTTTTGAACCAAGTTTCAGAGTATCCACTGTGTCCTTTAAGTTTTCCTGAGTTTTTGCAAGTTGCGTAACCGGATCGGTAGATGCAACTGAGTCAAATTCGGCTTGCAAGGTCTTATGATTTTCATGAACAATAGTTTGCAGTTCTTTTATGGCTGCTTCGTGATTCTGTAATGCATTTTCATGACGCGAAAAAATAGGTTGGAAATGCTCACAAATTTGTGTTTTTACGTCATTACAGACTTTTTGACATTTCGATTCGATGTTATGTAACTCAGTAGTTAAATCTTCACGTGTTTGTTCAAGCGTCGTGTCTAACTTTTTAAGATTTTGTTCCACTGTGTCTAACTTTTGAAGCTTTTGCAGTGTTTGTCTCTGATTTTGTTCCATTGTGTCTAACTTTTGAAGCTTTTGCTGTGTTTGTCTCTGATTTTGTTCCATTGTGTCTAACTGTTGCTGTGTTTGTCTCTGATTTTGTTCCATTGTGTCTAACTTTTCAAGCTTTTGTCCCATTTGTTGCATTAATTGTAATAACAATGCACTGGTGTCTGAAACATGTTCCTCAGTGCTTTTCGGCAGTGAATTTGCACCGGCAACATTCACATTTTGACAAGCAGAAAATGTGTCTTGACTCATTTGAGAAAACGGTGAGGACGCAAAAGCTGAATCTACAGTGTTTGCAAAATTGTGTCCTGTCATTTCGGATTCCTGAGGCGAGCTGTTGCCGAGCGATCGATCGATAATGCTTCCCTGTTCACTACCTGTTTCACTGTCTACACCATTGTTTGTAGCCCACTCCATTTCCCTATGCACAGTTACCAAATTACTACTTTGAACGTCTGTTAATTCATTACACAGTGGTGCTGGCAAGCTACGCTCGTCGTCACTATTATTTCTCAGTTTACTTTGGAGCCTAGTGTTGCGTTTTTCACACGCCATTATTGTCACAATATTTCACACGATAACACAGAAAAGCACAATTTGAAGAGCAAAAATAAGAAAACACATTAACATAACACTGAAAATAATATCTAGTTAATTGCAAGCGCATCTGCGAAATACTTGGAGCAAATCTAAATGCATGCCACAACTGTGTACAACAATGAAAAACTACAACTACAAAGGAAATTCGCTCTACAATTACGCGCTAGCAATAAACAATAGCTACACTAATTACACAAACTACAAAAAAAATCAGAAGATTCCAGTGAGGTATCCTCGGCTAGGGGTCGACATATGAAACGTCCCCTTTTTGAACAATTATACACGTGACTGGGCTTTAACTGACACACAATATTTTCAGTGCAACGCAATCTGACTTTCAAAAATCCCTACGAAAGAATGGCCCTGACTAACATTAACCTATGAGTTAAACAAATCGCTTACCTCACAAAAATCTTGGTTACTCGAACTACTGCAATACAGCAGGCGTCACTTCTGCCAGCTAAATAAAAGATTCAAACTATGGAAGGCACTAACTACTGATAAGGATAGTTAGCAAATGAAAGATATTAATAGAGAACAAACACTGTATTTACCTTAATAGTCATAATATATATAGCAGTTCATGACAAATTACAAAACTCCGCCATCTCTCTCCCCACATCCACCACTGCTGGCGGCTCACCTCCAACTGCGCAACGCTACGCGCTGTTCACAGCCAGCTGCCTAACACTACAATGGCGAGTATTACAACAATGCAAAGCAGCCACAGACTGCACACAGCACAGCCAGTGATTTTCATACAGAGGTGGCGTTACCAATAAAAAAAACCTAAACAGCCTACTTACAAAATAAACTGACGCCGTTATTTCAGTGACGGACTTACTAAAATGGACATTTTATTCAGTTTATATTTCTGGTAGAAACCAAGAAATAATTAAAAACTGCAGTTCATTGATTACTTTACACACTATATCACATGCACATGTAGTCCTGTTCACTTCCTCATAAATGAGAATTTAACAGTTCTGTCCATAGCACTGTTTTAGGTGCTGGGGTCCAAAATAGCAGCCGCCGCCGAGTTTGCTGTGCTTCCTTTATTATTTGGATGTACATATGCCGACAATCGGCTTCCGTGCAGTTTCGAGTGGTGTTGGTATCGCAGACGCTTTGGGCGCAATGCTGGGCAACGTTCGCAACGTTGCAACTTTTCAAGCGACAGCAATGGATGCTACAGGCATACGAGTCCGTTCCAAAGTCATCAACCTCCTTACTGAAGTACATAATGCTGCAGTTTCTGCAGATGCGAATCATCTTAATTACTTGTCTTGAATAAAATATCAGAGGGAAACTTGCAGTGATGACCAAGACCTGCCTTTACAAGTCTTGGTCTAGGTCTATTACACTGCAACCATCACCATTAACTTCAGAGTCAGATGATTGTAACTCTGTGATGAAATCGAAAGTTAAAGATTGTGATTATCTGTCCTTATCTCATATAAACATACAGTCAGTGAGAAATAAACTTCATGAACTTGAACTGCTTTTAGAAGACTTGCATTGTGATATTCTTTTCGTAAATGAGCACTGGCTTAAAGAACATGAATCCAAGATGTATACTCCAGTTGGTTTTTAATTTTTAACTGGCTATTTTAGATCAGCTATGGAAAATGGAGGAGTTTCAGTACTAATGAAAAGTGAACTAAACCATACAGTTAAGATAATAGATCTCAAGCACTTAGTCCACGAAGGAGAAATTGAAATTGCTGCGATTCGCTTCCGTGAATGCAAGATTGTTGTAGTATCCATGTACTGTGCCTGCATGGCTGGTGCCAAAGTTTTTGTCCAGCATGTTGATAATCTCTTAATGTACTTACTTAGATATAAGAACCATAAAATTTTAATATTTGGTAACATTAATACTGATGTGTTGGTACAAAATCCTAAAAGTAGATTGCTGCTATACACCCTCAAGTCATACAGTTATGCTTTTCTTAACTATGAGCCTACCAGGCAGAATGTCTGCCTAGATAATGTCATATCAAACATTTGCAAAGATGACGTAATCTTAAATGTTGTTAAACCAGTGCTCTCTGACCATGATGAAATTTTCCTAAAATTAATGGCATTCAAAAAGGAACAGGGTCAACCAATAAAACCCAGGACAGTGAGGCAGTTAAGCCCATCAGATATAAAAAATCTCACACAAAGACTTACGATCATGGACTGGTGTAATGCTGTCATGGAAAATGAGTCATTAAGTGTTGCTTTTGATTATTTCTTACACACCATTACCGCTATCTTTAATGAATATTGCCCCCTCATCATTAAACACAATAGACTAAATGCAAGGAGAAAACAGAAAAGAAAAATAACTGACTGGTATACACATTACTTAAATAACTTAAGGAATCTGGTAAGAATTTACTATGATAAATCTTGCTTGAATAATGATTATAGACACTCATATGCCAATTTAAAAAAGCTGTACAGAAAAGAAATCATTTCTGCAAAGAAAAAAGCTAATGGTAAATATATTTATCAGTCCAGCAACAAATATAAAGCAGCATGGAAAATAGTTAAAGCAGAAACAGGGCTAATTGCAGAAAATTTACCTGTTCCTCTAAGTGCAGTTGAACTAAATAATAGTTTCATAAATTCTGGAGAATTAGCTATGACAGATGAAAGTAATTTAGATGACAGTGAGCACAGACTTCCCAAATTTCAGGAAACAGAGTTGACAGGAGACTTGCCAAAATTTGAATGGAGAACCATTTACCCTAAGGATATACTGGATGTAGTCAGATCTCTAAGCAACTCCAGAACTGAGGACATCCATGGTTTTTCTAATTTTACCATAAAGAAAATAATAGACACTATATGCATTCCACTGTCTTACTTAATCAATAGGATGTTTACAGAGAGAACATTTCCAGACTGCCTTAAACTGACAATTGTATTGCCCAAATGAAAAAAGGGAGACAGAAATTCACCCCAAAATTGCAGACCTATAGCAATAGTACCAATATTATCTAAAATTATTGAAAAATTAATGAAAGACCAACTAAACGATTTTTTTAGTGTCACAACCTTCTCGATAAGGCTCGGTATGAATTCTGAACTGGGTTATCAACAATAAAAGCAGTTCAGGAAGTTGTCTTATCAATATTACAAGGTTTTGAAAATAGGGAACATTCCTATACAACTTTAGTTGATTTAACCAAGGCATTTGACACTGTCTCACATAGCATTTTAATTAAGAAACTAGAAAAATATGGAATAACTGAAACAGAACTATTACTGCTGAAATCATATTTGACAAACAGAAACCAAATGGTCTATATAAATTCAAACAACAAATCTGTCCTTCTCAAGGTAAAATATGGAGTCCCACAAGGATCTGTACTGGGACTTTTCTTATTCATTGTGTATGTGCATGACCTGCCCAACACATTACCATATAAATCTGTAATGTATGCTGACGACACAACTTTTATCACGTCACATAAGATGTGAATGTTGTCAAACAAATGAACAAATCCATGATGGAAAAGGCAGCTCATTGTTTCCATGAAAATAGCCTGTCATTAAATAAAAATAAAACTGAACACATCCTCTTTTCCCTTGGAGATATTAATGATGGACCTAATGAACTCAGACATTCAGTAAAATTGCTGGGCATTTATCTTGATACCAAATTGTGCTGGAATACCCACACAGAAAAGCTGTGCAGTAAGTTGGCAAGAGTTCTATATCTCCTTAGGAAACTGAAGGATTGTGTCAGTATGGAGTCCATACTTATGGCAAACCATGCCTATTTTTATACTCACCTGCATTATGGAATACTTCTTTGGGGAAACTCTGCTGGGGCAAAAGATGTTTTCCTCTGGCAGAAGAAAGCCATTAGATGTATTTTTTGTGTGAGCAATTTAACTTGTTGCAGACAGTACTTCATTGAGCACAAAATTCTTAGTTCCCAGTCTATACATACTTAAAGCACTTATGCATGCCAAAGAGAATGCCCACATGTATGAAAGCAGATCAGATGTGCACTCATATGAAACCAGAAATGGGAACTTATTAGACTTTCCTTGGACATGTTTGAATAAAATCCAAAATAATTTTTGACATGCTGGCAAAACATTTTACGACAATACATCACATGGAACGAGGGAATTGCATGAGAATAGATTTAAAATGGTGGTAGAGACATGTTTGAAAGAGAAAGCATTCTATAGCATAAGTGAATTCCTACATAATGAAAAAATATGATTCTCTATTATTATAAATGTGATTGTGATCAAAGAAACTGTAATTTATGTCATAAAACCATACTGACCTTTGTATAATCATATACCATATGTTAACTTCTGTGTAATCATTTGTACCACAATCTGTATAACTATGAAACTACTGACCTTATGTATAATCATTTGTATAACCATCTGACGATGCCTATACAACACAACAGTTGTCTACAGGCAAATAAATAAAAGGAATGAAGTCTCTGATTGACACAGGGTCATAGATAAATGGCGTGCCATGGGATGTGAAGAATAAGCCTCAATCTTATGGTGTTCCTATACTGACATCTACAGTTAAGACATATGGATGGAGACATGTGATATTGGCTCAACAGATAGGTTTTCCCTCTCAAGGCATTTCTTAGTGGCCAACGTAACTGGCCTCATATTGGGCACCACAATTTTGTCTTTAATTTTTTTTCTTTAACTATGGACCTCCATAATAATGCATCACGCAAGGAGACTGCATTACATGATTCCCATGAGAACTGCAACAGTATTGCACTACATTACAGCAAGAGACTGAAAATTTCACTGCGATTTCCCACAAAGAAGAGGAGTCTGTAAGAATCTTGACTATAACCCGTTCATCATAAGAATAAACCTGATGTAAACAAACACAAACGCGATGATTGGTCAGAAGCCGTAGCACACGTATACACACTCTTCACCTCTAGTAACGCCGGCTGAACAAGTTAGAATTGCACTGAGGTTCCATGTCCACATTAAACTTGATGTCCATTCACGACGTATTGGAGCAGAGTGGGTGTTGGTTGCGCCGTAACAGAGGCGGAAGTCGCGCCATGTTGAGATTCTGTCACCAGCAAGCTTCCTAACACGAGGATTTTTTTTTAATTAACGAGCCAATTGTCATGTAAGATCACGGGGTACTTACTTCGTGTTGTATTTGAACCTGATATGATGAAAATATTGAAGCTAGACTTGAATTTGAACTCAGATTCTCCTTTCACCAGGTCTGATTTTTTTGAGATGACACAGTTACACCATTTCATTGTTTCCCCAAGATTCCAAAGTCCTGAAGGTCTCCACGAAAGGTGCATGTCTCGGTTCTGGCACAAAACTTTTCATCATGTCATTTCAAGCTGCGGCAAACGCACACCAAACTACAGGTGACAAATAATTGTAATTTTTAATGTCTCTCTGTGCTTTTCAACAGTGACGATTGGTGCTGGTTTCGATTCGTAGTCAGCCACTCTTAGTTACTGGTGGAAAATAAATCGATACTCAACGCCTATTCGTGTGTAGCCAGCAACGATGATGCGTGATGCTTCGACTTCCAGTCACCACGGAACTTTTCCTCGCGTTCTTTCCAGTTCACGTCATATGCACATCTTGCTACTTTTGAAATAAATGGATTTTTAACGTCTGTTCGTGGCTAGAAAACGACAGCAGGTGCCATATTCAAATTCCAGTAAGACAAATGTTTCCTCTCGTGGAATTTCAGTTTGTCATCTCAATACTGGATAATATTTTTGACAGCTAACATTTGATAGTGTAGGTGCTAGGTTCGAATCCCCGCCCAACGCAAAACTTTACATCGTGTCATTTCAAGTGAAAACCAGCACACACTTTGTTACTTGTGACTGACACTATATTTAAGATCTTTCGTGGTTAGTTAACAGGAACAGTAGTTTCTGGTTTGGAGTCACAGGTGCCAGTCCAATACAAAAAT
The DNA here is from genome assembly GCF_023898315.1 of Schistocerca nitens. NCBI lineage: Eukaryota > Metazoa > Arthropoda > Insecta > Orthoptera > Acrididae > Schistocerca > Schistocerca nitens. The sequence continues at coordinate 258,264,411 of NC_064618.1, forward strand.
GTTTATAATGTAATTTCAAGACAAAATTTGCTTTTTGAAATTTCATCTGTTGTAATAATTTTGAGTTTTAAGCGTACTGGCTGTGTCATCTCTAATGACGTATTTTCTGATACCTGCATTATCATGATATTAATTTGCGTCTGGATCGATAGCCATTTAAAGCAGTGATCTCTTGTGGCCTCCTGCAGCAAACATTTTGTGTAGTCAAAAGACTGTACCGAAAAGAGGGCAGATGACCTGTAAGAAAGTTACGTTTCAGGTCATTCGGATACTTTTGAGCACGATAGTACAGCAAACACCAATAACAGAAAGAGCCAATGACGTCTGGGTCCAAGTGGTGGATTTTACGTACAGGGAACTTTATGCATCTGAGAGTCCTCGCCACCTATAAGGAAAATACACTGCCGAAAAAAAGTATCACCAAGAAATAATTACTGCAGAGTGGTGAAATTTCAGAAATACATATGTCTTTGTAACCTATTTAAGCGATTAAAGCTGCAAGGTAACAGGTTAATGTAAGCCCAAGAAAAGCCATTGCAAATATGAAATGCTGGTACATTAATAACTGGTGTAACAGTCAAAATGCGGAATACAAGCTTGCAGACGTGCATGCACTGTGTCGCACAGATGCGAGATGTCAGTTTGTGGGATAGGGTTCCATGGCTGTCGCACTTAGTCAATACAGGGACGGTGAATGCTGGTTTTGGATGACACTTGAGTTGTCCTCCGATGGTGTCCCATACGCGCTCGGTTGGAGACAGATCTGGTAATCGAGCAGGCCAAGGCAACATGTCGACACTCTTTAGAGCATGTTGGGTTACAACAGCGGTATGTGGGCGAGCGATATCCTGTTGGAAAACAGCCCCTGGAATGCTGTTCCTGAATGGCATCATAACAGGCCAAATCACCAGACAGACGTACAATTTTGCAGTCAGGGTGCGTTGGACAACGAGAGGATGCTCTTGAAGCTTATGAAATCACACCACAAACCATAATTTAGGTGAAGGTCTTGTGTGTCTAGGCTGCTCACCTGGCCTCATCCTAACCAACACATGGCCATCAATGGAGCCGAGGCAGAAAAAGCTTTCATCCGAAAACACAACAGATATCCATCTCGCCCTCCAGTGAGCTCTAGTTTAAGACCACTGAAGTTGCAACCGGCGGAGGTTTGAGATTAGTGAAATGCATGCTACAGGGCATCTGACTCGGAACTGTCCTTGAAGTAACCGATTTGTAACAGTTCGTTGTGTCACTGTGTCCGCAGCTCGTGGTCTAGTGGCTAGCGTTGCTTCCTCTGGATCACAGTGTCCCCTGGTTCGATTCTCAGCCGGATTGGGGATTTTCTCCGCCCAGGGACTGGGTGTTTGCGTTGTCCTCATCATTTCATCATCATCTTCATTATTCGTGACAGTGGCTCGACTGGACTGTGTAAAAAATTGGACTATGTAATAATATCCTGTTGAGATTGGTCTTTCAGATCATGGTGCACAGCTAGTTACAGTACATGACATAGCTCCATGCAGTATATCAAATCAGAATTTCAAAGCAGTGCGTTCAATTAACAATGTAAATATTGCAAACTTTAGGGAAAGCCTAGAGCAGATAGACTGGGATGAAGTGTATAAGGAACCCGATGCAAACTTGAAATATAACTTATTTCACGATACATTTTTAAGGGTATTTGAAATTTGTTTTCCCAAGAAAATAGTTAAACATAATTCCAAGAAAACATATAAAAAACCTTGGCTAACTAAAGGAATAAGAATATCTTGCAACCGTAAAAGAGAACTGTATCTAACAGCAAGAGGGAGTACTGACCCCGAAATTGATCAATATTATAAAAACTATTGTGCGGTACTAAGAAAAGTTATTAAAAAGTCCAGAAGCATGTGTATCATGTCTGAGATCAGTAACTCTGATAATAAAATAAAAGCAATTTGGAATATTAATGAAAGGGAAACACGGCAACCAAGAGCACAGGAAGACTTTAGTGCCAAAAAACTGAATGACAACTGTACTAACAAACAATCAGAAATTGAAAATATTTTCAATAATCATTTTTTAAATGTTGTGGAGAAAATAGGATCTAGATCTTCACTAGAAGAGGCAAGGCTACTAATAGAAGAGGCCATACCTGTGCAGTTTGAAACAACTGTATTTCCACCAACCTCTCCCTCTGAAATCAGTAAAATAATAAACTCACTGAAAAGTAAAAGCTCTTACAGAATTGATGGCATTTCCAGCAAGGTACTTAAAGCTTGTTCCCCACAGATAAGTAGGATTCTCAGCCACGTATGTAATAGCTCTTTGGAGCAGGGTGTTTTCCCCAATAGACTGAAATATGCCATTGTAAAACCATTGCATACGTCGGATGTCAACATCTACCGCCCAACCTCTCTTCTGACAGCTCTATCAAAAATTTTTCAGGAAGTAATGTATTCAAGAGTAGCCTCCCATATTTGTAAAAATAAAGTACCAACAAAATGTCAGTTTGGTTTTCAGAAAGGCTTTTCAACAGAAAATGCTATATAAGTTTTCACTGATCAAATATTAAATGCTCTGAATAACCGGACATCACCCATTGGTATTTTTGTGCTCACTCAAAGGCGTTTGATTCTGTAAATCATGGAATTCTTTTAGATAAGCTAAATCGTTATGGTTTGAGGGGGGCAATGCACAAATGGTTTAATTCATACTCCTCTAGCCATCCCTGCTTAGCCATTTTGCACTTCCTGTAGATCTCATTTTTGAGACGTTTGTATTCCTTTTTGTCTGCTTCATTTACTGCATTTTTATATTTTCTCCTTTCATCAATTAAATTCAATATTTCTTCTGTTATCCAAGGATTTCTACTAGCCCTCGTCTTTTTACCTACTAGATCCTCTGCTGCCTTCACTACTTCATCTCTCAAAGCTACCCATTCTTCTTCTACTGTATTTCTTTCTGCCATTCTTGTCAATTGTTCCCTTATGCTCTCCCTGAAACTCTCTACAACCTCTGGTTCTTTCAGTTTATCCAGGTCCCATCTCCTTAAATTCCCACCTTTTTGCAGTTTCTTCAGTTTTAATCTACAGTTCATAACCAATAGATTGTGGTCAGAGTTCACATCTGGCCCTGGAAATGTCTTACAATTTAAAACCTGGTTCCTAAATCTCTGTCTTACCATTATATAATATATCTGAAACCTGTCAGTATCTCCAGGCTTCTTCTATGTAAACAACCTTCTTTTATGATTCTCGAACCAAGTGCTAGCTATAATTAAGTAGTGCTCTGTGCAAAATTCTATCAGGCGGCTTCCTCTTTCATTTGTTTGCCCCAATCCATATTCACCTCCTACATTTCCTTCTCTCCCTTTTCCTACTACCGGATTCCAGTCACCCATGGCTATTAAATTTTCGTCTCCCTTCACTATCTGAATAATTTCATTTATTTCATCATACATTTCTTCAATTTCTTCGTCATCTGCAGAGCTAGTTGGCATATAAACTTGTACTACTGTAGTAGGCGTGGGCCTCGTGTCTATCTTGGCCACAATAATGCGTTCACTATGCTGTTTGTAGTATCTTACCCGCACTCCTATTTTTTATTCATTATTAAACCGACTCCTGCATTACCCCTATTTGATTTTGTATTTATAACCCTGTATTCACATGACCAAAAGTCTTGTTCTTCCTGCCATCGAACTTCACTAATTCCCACTATATCTAACTTCAACCTTTCCGTTTCCCTTTTTAAATTTTCTAACCTACCTGCCCGATTAAGGGATCTGACATTCCACGCTCCGATCCGTAGAACGCCAGTTTTCTTTCGCCTGATAACGACGACCTCCTGAGTAGTCCCCACCTGGAGATCCGAATGGAGGACTATTATACCTCCGGAATATTTTACTCAAGAGGACGCCATCATCATTTTATCATACAGTAAAGCTGCATGCCCTCGGGAAAAATTACGGCTGTAGTTTCCCCTTGCTTTCAGCCGTTCGTAGTACCAGCACAGCAAGGCTGTTTTGGTTAGTGTTACAAGGCCAGATCAGTCAATCATCCAGACTGTTGCCCCTGCAACTACTGAAAAGGCTGCTGCCCCTCTTCAGGAACCACACGTTTGTCTGGCCTCTCAACAGATACCCCTCCGTTGTGGTTGCACCTACAGTACGGCTATATGTATCGCTGAGGCACGCAAGCTTCTCCACCAACGGCAAGGTCCATGGTTCTTTTGGGACGGAAAGGGGGGGTGGGAATAATACATACAGGTGATGCATCTGGTACCGTGATTAATAGGTGTTAAAATCAAGCAATAAATATTTGTGCGAAGAAGCAGCTGCGTTGTTTCAATTTCCTATCCAGTGAACTAGTCCTAAAATTTTATCTTTACTGAACTGTAAATACAACTTATATTTAACTCTCTTCAATATCTTTATCACAATTAAGAACCATTAGCAGAGACGTGGCAGTAGTTCTCTTATGAAAACACTTTGTCAAGTGCCTAAAGTAGTGTGCAAAGCAAACAATAGCTAAAAAAAATCGCTAGCTCTTGCTCACGTATGCATGTGTGTTCGTAAGTAAATAAACATAGGAAGAATGAACCGTCCAGGTTTACATTTTAAAAAATCTGGGGTAACAAAGTGTACGGGAGGAAAGAAATGGATATAAATCAACTTCAGGCAGCGATTTATCAGTTCAAAATGGGTCAAATGGCTCTGAGCACTATGGGACTTAACACCTTAGGTCATCAGTACCCTAGAACTTAGAACTGCTTAAACCTAACTAACCTAAGGACATCACACACATCCATGCCCGAGGCAGGATTCGAACCTGCGACCGTAGCAGTCCCACGGTCCCGGACTGCAGCGCCTAGAACCGCAAGACCACCGCGGCCGGCGATTTATCAGTAAGCCTATACCAAAACGAAAAATCTGCAGGCAGAAATAAAGAACAGTACAAATATGGACTGAAGAGCGTGTTCTTCGCGTCTCCTTGACAACAGAGCAGTAGAACAGAAGAAAAAACACATCACCACTCACAAATAAACTCTCTCTTTCTGCCGACTTAAAGTCGTTGGTAACCAGTTTTCTTTGCTTTTCTTAAGTTTTACAGCTGGGTCCGTTTTTCTGTCTGATTAAGGTGCTCCACCTAAACGCTGTATTTAATTCGTGAGACGAAATTAAAATTCAGATAACCTCATTCACAGCTGTCCACAAAACAAAAGAAGAGAAAGAAATAAGTGTTTCAAAAGAATTACGGTAACTTTGTGGCGGTCAGTTGTAACGAACTTGTGCAAGAAGTTTTGACAGGAGAAATAAAAAGAATTCCGAAGAAGAGAGAGGAAAGGGAAGGTACTGGTTGGACTTTGCCTCAGGCAATTCCCCCTCACCTTCTTTTCTTCGTACAGCGACATGAATATTTTAAATTGTTTGATAATACTCAGTCGTAATACACGTTCATCAGATTATTGCGACGGATATCCCGAGGGCTACTGTTAAATTGGCGAGGCTCTCCATTATATGTAAAAGCGTTCTAGAAAATAACAACGAAAAAGTCCATTCATAATGATGAGTGAGCACAAAGAATTCAATTTGAATGTCAAAGCCACCGTCGCTTTACATCGGCATTAGATACATATAATAAATTATGCTTTTCCGATCGCCTTAGGCCATATCACTTCAGCGTATAATTATCATTTTGTGTATTCACGTGATTTTACGATATCCTTAAAATATTCACATATTAGACCACCTAAGTCTATAAGGAGTATAACAATTTATAGAGCTTTGTTAACAGCACATGTGTTCTGCGCCTCTATAAAAGAAGAAAATCAATGTTAGTAAATTATTTTCTTCGTTCTAAATAACAGTGCCAACACTTGCTTCATACCAGCTGCTATAACCAAATACGAGGGCGTGCTGGGGTAATGCCTCCGAATTTTTCATGTGGAAACTCTTTTAGCTTTTTAAATAAAGGAAACTTTATTAACGTTAGGGTCAATCCATACCAAGCGGTCCAAGAAATAAATAATTGGTTGATTGACCATCTCGGAAAAATTTTATATTTGCTGGGTGAATTCCCCAATGTTTGGTGGTCACAAAAATATTTTTTTTTAATTTAGTGTTTATTATTTTGAAATGGCGGCCATATTTGTTCCAGGACGCATGCGGTTTTTCGTATTTGCAAGCATCTACATTTTTTAGAATTATTCAGTAGTGAATTGTCCTAAGACTTTCAGATAAAATGCATTTAGTTCAAAACACTCTGGACTACAAATTAACATCATTATCACTTAGCTGAATGTATTCTTTAATACATTTTTAATAGTTCAAAGTTATCATCCAAAAATTAAAAAAACTCAATTTTTGAAGAGTAGTTTTCCAAAGAAAGATTGATTTCTCAGATTTAATATTTTTTCTGCCGTTACACTGTCTAGTGGAGCTATTTTTTTTATAGAGCATCAATGGTGAGCAGCTTACACTTAAAAGAATACACTATTTTAAAAAATGGATTTTTTTAATTTTTCTATTTTGTGGCCTGCAATATCTTTGTTGGGGGACCACATAAAAAACTGAAAATTTCACAGTTAGCAGACCTTTCAGGATAAATTTCAACTTTGAGATTCAATTGGAAGTTACGGAAAAAAATTACAAACAAGAGTCAAAAATACGTTTTATAACATCTGCGATATCTAGGCTTATGGAATCAAATATATCAATTACAGTATATAATTTAATCATATATATGATTACTTACTTTTTTATTGAAAATAAGCCTACTAATTACATTATATTGTTCTCTTGTTATTTATTTTTAGTACATCGCTCATTGAACTTTTGATAAATTTGTTCACTCAGTTTGGGTGTTAGGTTATAAATTCGCCCAGGCACAGTTGTAAATTCCATGAGGGATAGCTTCCTTTGTATATTTTTAAGCGGCATCCAAACTTGATCCTTCTCAATTTTTTTAAAAGATGTCCTTGGTCCTGGAGGATGATGAAATACAACATGTACATCAACTTCGCCAATCCACCACTGTTAACCCTAGCATTACCAACGTATTTTTTGTTACATGTAATACCAACGGGGGGGCCTCAAAGGCCCATAAAGAATACCACAATTTATTTTATCATAAATCAAGTTTATTTACTTCTGATACCTCTAATAACAATTCAAAATGCTTAGACATTGTTTTTGTATACTGGATAATAAAAGATGTTATTATAATAGGAATAAAATGAACAAATCACGAGATTCAGTTTATATATTTTTTGGAATAATGTTTCAAAATAGTGTTTTCTTATAAAAACGACTTTTTTAATTCGATACACTACATGAAGCAAACAAAATTTACTGTCTCATTCTGCAACGCATTTTTCACACAACACTGTCTTCCTGCAGTGTTTCCCACAGACGTATTTGTGGCACTGAGAGCAGGTAACAGTTGACTTTCCCAGCTTGTTGTACTTGATCTTTTTAGATGCAGCTTCTTGGCAGCATAGGTGGCACCGTCCACGTGTTCCTGGTTCTGCTGTTGAGGATGATGGTTCTACAGAGCAGCTGAGCTTCCGTTGTGTGATGCTTTCCATTGCCATTATTACTGGCTTCTGAAGTCCATACAAATTTTGTGCCCGTTTATCTACTTGAGATCTTATTAGTTCGAGACCTAAGTTAGTGATAAAAACTCTTCTGCGGTTTAGCAAATTCTTTTTCCAATTCGGAAAGTTGAGGAGGAAGAGTGAATATGCATTTATTGCTGCTATGTCAATGAGTGTGTAGAAGAGGGACAAAGGCCATCTTCTTGTTCCTCTCTTTGTGCTGTAGTGTCTTGCCATCTGGTCTATGGTGTCCACGCCTCCCTTTGTAGAATTATAAAAAAGATTTATGTTAGTCTTTTTTGAGTCTTCATTCAACACCCCTTCTGAGTGATAAGTTGAAAGCATCAACAGCAGTCGTTTTGGCTTCTCGCGGACTAGCGTTGATGCAAGAGTAACTGGTGGCCTCTGTGTCTGAGGGTCAGTATAAGCAAAGATGGAAGAGTGTAAACTGCGGCCAGTTGTAGTCTTCAGCTCTTCAGGTATGTGTCGTCTGTTAGACTGTAGGGTGCCAACAAGTGTGAGGTGAAAATTATTCCATAGAGTCTCAGCAAGCTCCACTGAAGTATAGTACCGATCTGTGGTAACATTACGGCCTGATTTTTCAATAGGTTTTATTAGTCTCTTTACAATTTCCATCGGTCCATTTGAATGCTGTGTATTTCCTGACTTGCCTGTATAGATGTCCATGCTGATCACATATCTAGTCTCAGAATCAGACAGCATTCGAATTAGAATGCCGTATTTTCCAGGTTTTTCTTTTAGAAACACCTTGAATGGACAGCGACCATGGAACAAAGACAACATCTCATCCACTGTTGTATGTAGACCAGGAATGAAATACAATGGAAGTGAAGAATTGAAGCTTTCAAAAATTTCCCTCATTGGAGCAAACTTGTCAGTCTGGCGACGAATTTCTCTTGTGTTCTTATCATCAAACCTCAATATTTTAGTCAATTCGAAAAATCGGGTCCGACTCATTGATCCATAGTACACTTGTCGGCCCTGAAGCAAAGACCATAAATCTTGGACAGGTATCTTATTGTCATGATTTGAACCCATGATTAGCAAGAGTCCTACATAACAAAATAACTCATCTTCATCTGTGTGCTGAATACCTAGTCGAGAAGCCTCTTCATTTGAGTGTAGTTTTATTAGATTCATAATTTGAGGTGTAAAAAAGAGCTCTATAGCCTCTTTCGGAGACGCAATTCTTCCTTGTTGTCCTAGCTCCATTCTTTCTCGCACTATATTTTGTACAGAACGCCGATATTGTCGAGATGGCTTCGTAATATACTCTCGTCCACTTTTTGCAATGAATTTATCACATTCCGTATCATTATCATCTGGTGGATTGGCTTCAACCTCATCTTCATTCTCAGACGATGAATCAGTTCTAATTTCTTCCACATCACTTTCCTCTAAATCTGATTCGTTCAAAACTTCTTCTAGCACTCTTTCAATGGAACTATCACGTAAACGATGTCTACTCATGTTGCTGGTTCAACAGGAGCAGAAACACTGAAAATAACAATGGTCCGCTTCATAATAATATGTCTGAAGGCAACAATGCCAAAATTCGTTTCATGGTAAGAATTTGAAACGAGAGACTCAACCTCGTAAATCTTTCCTTGCTATTACCAACGGGTGGGCTTCTAAGGCCCACAGAGAATTAAATCAAGTAAATGAATTTTAATTACATTTTTATTCCGAAATTCTGTAATGACTCAATAGTACATTCAATAACGAACAATTACCTTTGCTTTCAAGTTCATATATCAAAGGGTGTGGATACAACATAGAAAAACTGAGTCAGTGGGCCTACGAGGCCCCCCCGTTGGTAATGCTAGGGTTAATTGTTTACACAAGCCACTATGTCTTTATTCTGAAGAACAAGTTGTACAAGTTTTCCACACTGATGAAGTTCACTATCAGGCAAAGTTGAAGTGATCTTACACTTCAGTAAGTTGTGTGAATGCGGTACAAAACAATGTAAAGATCGAGTGCCTTTAATCTTCTGACAAGTGTTGTACTTTTACTTCAAGACACTGTCATAGACTTCTTGTATTTCCTCAAATTGTACAAAATCATAGGTAATTCCTTTGATATGTTTTTTACAGAATTCAAACATTTCTTGAGGTGTTATGATATGAGTTTCATAGGTCTGCAGCAGACTTGCTTTTGTGACAGGTCGCTTTGTTGTACCCCCAACACCATCAAAAGCATTCTTCCCATGGTTTGAAGCGAAAAAGTGCCATTCTACATCAAACCTAAAATCTTACTTATGAAAGGAGATGTTAATAGTTTTTTTTATTTTTGTATTCACTTGCTGCCCCATCCGAAAAGTAAATCAGTTTTTTTATGGAAGGGTGGTGCTGTTTAATGTAGTTTGTTAATTTTAGTTGAAAAATGTGCACTGCTCTTGTGTTGTGTTCAAGGTAGTCACTTATGACACAAAAGCTGTGGCTCATTGGTTTAGCTTCATCTTTATAATAGAATACAAATAGATGAAGTGTGGCCTGTTTGCTTACCCAGTGGTGCCCTTTTACTTCATCTTGAACAACAAAGGAATAAGTTTCCGAAAAGTCAGAAAGAACTAATCATTCATCAGCTGCCAAGGTTTACTTTTTGTCTTTCAAAAATTTACTTTGAGCTTTTGCAATAAAATGAAGCATCTTCAGATTTTCAAGGTTCGCCACCAAAACTTCAAAAAACTCCTCTCATGATTTTATGACTGTCACCATTTCAGTTCTGTTTTGTGTTACCCATTCTTTTTATTTTATATTGTCAGGCATCAAATCGTCTTCTTTGGATTCTTCAAACATGTCAAGTAAGGCTTGTTTGCCTGGACTATCTTCACATTTTCCCTTGATCATACAATTGTGACTACAAATATTGCATACCACAACTTCCAAAAGGTCTTTATAGTCAACTCTAAGATTGGCCCCATCTATCATCATCTTTATGTTCTGATGACACAAACAAACACAAACATTATGGGTGCCAGATGCCCTGCAATAATACGCCATCTTGGGTCTCAACTCACAAAACTTTGATGTTCCAATTTTAATGACAGGATTTTCATTTTTAAATTCAGGGAATAGTTCATTTAAATTACACAATATTAACCTTTTTGTCTTTGAATCTTAGAACCATTTTCTTTCACAGAAACACAGTCTTTTTTGCCAGACATCATCATCATAATACTTAATAACTTTATTGACTGTGTTTTCATTTACCAAGTTAGATGCACTTTTGTAATGCTGGTAAAATTCCCTGTTCTTTTACTAATTCCTTTGTTAACTTAGCAAGATGTTCTGACACATTAAATTCATCACCAACTTTTGCTCAACTCCAAGAATTCGGCAGTAAACTGATAATCTTAATTTTATCCTATTTGTTTGAAGTACTACATTTAGTTTTTAGTTTTTGTATCAGATCATCATATTCGGTTGGTGAAGTTTTAGAACTTCCACCTGTTTTAATACAAATTGTATTTTGAAATAAAACTTCCAAATTCTTTTTGACTGTAGCTGCCACTTTCTCAGTATTTGTATTCAAGGCACTTGGTCTTTTATCTTGACTTAAGTTTTGTAATTTGACTAGCAGGGTGATATACCCAGGATTCCACAAGCAGTATCTACTTTTTTAATATGTATCTGAGGTTTCACTATCCTTTCTCTTGTGAATTACAAATATCTTACAATAACATGTTGGACACAATGATTTTCCTGGTATGAGATTGACAAAAGGGCTTTTATTTTTAGAATAATGATCAAATGTTATTTCTCACAGACCTTTTGTTATAGGTTTCTTATGTTTCTCAAAAGGGTCCATGCAAGACTGACCAAAAAGATCATGGCATTTTTTTAAGTATTTCATTTCATGGTACTTGCACGTTGATTTGACCTCTGGGCTGACTCGTAAGTAAAACAACACTTTTTATTCTTCACTATAATCTTTGATTAAAGTAATGTCTTTAGGATACACTCCATACACACTTTTATGACATGCTTCATCAATAATAACACCAAGAGAACACTGAGACACCATTTTTCAACAGCACACTTCAAGAACTTCTAGCTAAATAAGTGTGAGTAGACAGTTGTTGGTGTAAGGGGGAAGACAACAGTCAGACTTGTATAGGCTTGCCGATGCAATTGTTAGCCTGCTGAAACAATTACCACAGCGTTATATCGACAAATAATCATTAGCTAGTGTAATGTGCGTGTGTTACATTATGCAACTGGTATACTTCATTTGTTTAGCTTACCAGATATAGCAGATGTTAAAAAACGTATTTTTGACTCGTGTTTGTAATCCTTTTCCCGCAACTTCCAATTGAATCTGAAAGTTGAAATTTATACTTAAGTTTGATACCATAAAGGTCTATTAACTGTGAAATTTTCGGATTTTTATCTAGTCTCCCAACAAAGATATTGCAGGCCACAAAACAGAAAAATTTAAAAAAAATTAAATAGTGTATTTTTTAAGTGTAAGCTGCTCACCATGGACACTCTATAAAAAGTTACTATACTATACAGTGTAATAGCAGAACAAATATTAAAGGTAAGAAATTAATCTTTCTTTGGAAAACTACTGTTCAAAAATTGAGTTTTTTTTAATTTGTGGCTGATAACAATTAAAAATGTATTAAAGAATACATTAAGCTAAGTGATAATGATGTTAATTTGTAGCCCAGAGTATGCTGAACTAAATGCATTTTATCTGAAAGGCTTAGGACAATCCACTACTGAATAATTGTAAAAAATATAGATGCTTGCAAATACGAAAAAATATGGAACAAATATGGCCGCCATTTCAAAATAATAAACAATAAATCTTTTAAAAAATATTTTTGTGACTACCAAACATTGGGGAATTCACCCAGCAAATATAAAATTTTTCTGAGATGGTCAAGCAACCTGTGCTGGACCACTTGGTATGGATTGACCCATTATACTTTTTTATTCTTCATGTCTACATATTTATGTCTCAACATAGTCGTCCGATCGACGAACACATTTCTCCCAACGAGAGACCAATTTGTTTATACTGTCACTGTAGACTGCTTGATTTCGTTGACGGAGGAACAACCCCGTCTCTGCTTGCAACACTTCATTACTATCACAGTGGAGTCATTGGATGTGTTCTTTAAGATTTTGAAACAGATGTTGGATGGGGCCAAGTCGGGACTGTATGGAGGATGATCGATTACAGTGAACCCAAAGGTTCGGATTGTTGCAGACGTCGCAGCGCCAGTGTGTGGTCCGGCATTGTCATGCTGAAGGAGAGGATGCTCCTCTGCTTTCAGTTTTTGAGGGTTTCACAGTACCTTACTGAGTTAGGCGGTGCCTTCACGCATTAATTCCAAATGCACCACACCTTGAACATCCTACAACACTGTGAGCATGACTTTGCCTTCTGATGGCATGGTCTTGAGCTCCTTTGGCGTCGGAACTCCATCGATGCTGTCTTTCTTAAAAGTGTAAGTATAATGTATGCATTTCAACTAGTCTGATTTGAAATCGAGCTGCAGTGTGTGGGCGAAGCAAGTGTCACGAGCGAGAGGAGTGGTGCAGAAGCATGTTTTGTAACGAATATCTACCCTCTATCTGGATAGTTAGCTTTATTTTCTGAGAAGGAGTTGTATTTAGAACTAGCGATGTACTGAGAATTACCTCATTATTCTATTTTTAAAATAGTTTGATAGAAATAAACAGCACCAATTGTCTTACTAATTCATTTGTTTGTGATTTAGTAAAACACATACAAAAACTAAATAGAACTTATCTTTCATCATTTTAAAAATAAAAGTGTTCAGAGGAAGTTCTTTTTCATTCTAAGGTTTCGCTAGGCGCTGATGCTGAAGATATGTCGAAGGGGAAGGGGGCGGGGCTGTACTGGCTAATATCTGGTTCCTCTTAGGCCTAATGGTCTCAGAAAGGTTGGGAACCACTGTTACAAGGCTCTGTTGGCATGGAACCACAACGTGAAGTGATATTGATTCCAGACTCAGGTCAGGGTGGCTACTCAAACATGAAAAAAAAAAAAAATCCATGAGAATTCCAAGAGTGAGGAGGAAGAAGCTGCTGACAGATTAATGGTGAGCAAGGAAGGATGGGGGGGGGGGGAGCACCCCACAACAATAACGACTTTTATTTCCTCTCAGCTGAGGTATACACCAGCCATAAGCAACAGTTTAACCGCAGTTTTTAAACATCGATACTTTATACGGAATAAAACTCATATAATTAACACACTTTGATGTATTAAATATATCAAAATTTATGATTTATAAAACTCAATAAAATTCAATTTCAATGCTAAACTAAAAACGCAGAATTTCCTGAGATTTTACGAAATTACTGAAGTTCCCTGAGATTTCCCTAATTTCTCCAGGCAAAATGTAATTCCCTGAGAGTAACAGGTTTTCCAGAAGAATTGCCACCCTGCAGATTTAGACGAATTCGGGGCTGTGCTCAGACTGCTCTGAACAGAGCTTTGCTGAAGTATAGTGCTGTTCATGTGCCTCGACAAACTGTTTTGGCCCTGTCATGGTGCAGTACCACATGCACAGTTGTCGTGGGCCCTAGGGTGTCATATCCAGTTTCCTGGCAAATCAGTACTCTGGTTCAGGCAACAGATAAAATTGTTGGGTTTAGGTCCTCGGGTAGGAATGGACGATATACACCGATGTATTAAAAGTACTCGATGCATCGAACTTAACCGATACGTCACCTCACTGGACGGGACAAAGCGATCCGTTTGTTTCGTGAATCTAAACGTAATCATTACTTCAGCTGAACTACAGTCTACCATATACAGTCGTAACACTCACTGTTGTGAAAATTGTTATCATCTGACAGTTGCAAACCAGAGTTTCGCAGATGTTCATAGGCACTTGCAGAATGTTTACGGAGACCTTGCAGTGTACAGAAGCACAGTGAATAGTTGGGCGAGGCGTCTATCACAATCGCAACAAGGTCGCGCAAACCTGTCCGATCTCCCGCACGCCGACTGGCGGTACGTAGCTGTGGCTCCTGCAATATTGGAACATCAGGACACGTATCAATCAAGGTGATCGATAGGTCACAATCACACATCTCGCTGCTCAACTGGACATCTCTGTTTCGATTGACTGATATATTGATTGATTTATTGATCCATCTTTAAGTATTTTTCATGCAGTTGATGTCGTCATCTTACATACATTATATAATTACAAAATAAGTCATACATTTTTAACATTCTGAATGAGTAAATACGTTTTCTACTGCACATGTTTAGAAGTCATTAAACACAAATGTGTCGTGCAGAATGACAAAAGGAGATACTGTATGCGTAACACAATACACACGCTAAGAAAAACATTTTAACAAATATAAATGAGACAGGCTTAATACATGTTAACCATTGGGGAAAATGCATTATGTAAATAAAGCACAACAGCATGATACAATAACATTTTCAGAAGAACTTATGTAATAGGGTGGTCATGTCATAGAGCAGTTAACTATTGAGTAAAAATACATTAAGTAAATAAAGCACAACCACATGACACAATAACATTTTCAGAAGTGCTCATGTAATGTGGTGGTCATGTCATACAGCAGTTTTAATAGATTAGATCATTTTTATTACATACTTTAAATTCTTCTATTGTACAGAATGCTTTATGTCCAAGCCACCTTTTTGTAATATTTTTGAAGACATTCAGTGATACACAGTGTGCTGTAGGTGGTAGCATGTTAAATAATTGTATCCCTGTGTATGTGTAACTGTTTTGGGTTTTTTTAAGCTTAGTAACTGGGATGTCCATCATCTGCCTTTGGCGTGTGTCATGGTTAGAGGTCTGCGCGGATGCGGATATCCGCGGATATCCGAGGTATTTGTTACTTGGCGGATAAAATCGCGACCGGCGCGGATATCCGCGGGTCATCTGTGGATAATGAGCAAGGCATCTGCCCAGTACGTATGTTCCAATGTTGGTTAAATACTTCAAGTCTATTGATATTCTTGGAATCTTGCAGGGCCCGGGTAGAGCGGATGTCTGTTGTCCTCAGCCCCTGGCTGCGACCGACGTAGCTGTACCCAAGAGACCTGCGCCTAATCCGTTTCCGCGACCGTGTCATTGGGTGGCCTGTGAAGTGCTCTCTGGGTGGCAAACCTGCCCACGGTCTGCCAGACAGGTGCCCGTTGCAGTTTTCCGCTGCTTTCAGTTAGCGCTTTGTGGTGACCGAGTGACAACATGCATCGTAGCAAATATCAGTGAGAGTTCTTTCTTCAAATGAACACCATATCGATGGATACAATTTCGTGTGAGGTGAAAAAAGGTAATTTTACATTAGTGAAGGAAAACAAATTGAAATCGCCAATTTGGAAAAAATTCGGATACGTATTTGATGTCAACGAAAAGATAAAAGATAAAGTGGCTTGTTTTGCATGTAAAAAAAGTATATTCCTACACTGGACATAAAAGTGGAACCTCAAATTTGCTAAAACATTCGTGTGAGGCTGGACAAAGTAGCATAATTACTTATTTAAATACCAAGGCAGACGTTAAAGTTCCTGAAGTTCCGCCAAATTTGAAGACAGAGCGGTGGCACGGCGGACCTTGTAATTAATTATAAGTGGGACTTCAAACTACGGCTCACAACCACCAACAAGCTGTGACTGCGATAGCCCGTGAAAGATTATTCTGATCACATTGAAAACTTACAAAATATTCAAATCATCCAAAATAATAATGTGTCTTTAATGTACCAGCCAATTAGTAAAAATAAGGGCTGAAATTCGTAACAAAATTGAACATTTTAACTGTAACTCGGTATTGCTTAACAGGGAACAGTGCCTAACATTTGAAGTTATGGGACAGTGGTTTTTATATAGACATCTTGAAATCGTTTGCAGTTCCATTAAACTTTGAAAAAAATTATTTTTTTAACATTGAAAGTATTAACTGCAAAATCTACTGCAAATTTTATCTTAGTAATTTAGACCAATGTTGAGGATGTTTTAAAGTGTGAAAAGCTTTGTTTAGTTGAGAATGAAACAGACATTTCATTTATCGCTAGTCTTAATTCGATAAACCAGCCAAAAGATGAGGTTCGACATTTCAATCGTATTTTTAGCTAAAGCTAAATGGACTCCTAATTTCTATAACCAGTGATTTTGTTGTCACTCTTCGGAAGACGAGTTATTTCTTCCAGACAACGTCAATTATTGCTGGCAGTTTAATTTTTTCACAGGTGCGCCAGCGTTTTGCAGTGTAGGCATAATACTGTACATACTTTCACCTGGAAATGACGAGGACTGAACGTGTAAGCTATAATATAATCATCAGCTGACATGAATGGCTTCAAAATTTGAAGCATCCAAGCAGTGAGTACAAAAAGACTGTCGGTAAATGATGAAATGTGCTAGTAACAGCTTAAAACCATCTTCATTTTCAGATACCTCAGCACAAAAGCAGCGAAATATAATTGTTTGTATACACGTATTTTCATCATTTAATACTATTACATTGAATTTTATTTTTTTAAATAGCGTTTCCAATCTCACGAGATCCGAGCCGCTACTGTGTGTGCTCCGGAGCGCCAATGCTTTCCTGTTTGGAATGGTCTGCTTTAGAGTAGGTATACAGCATCTCCTGTGATTTAAGAAGTCAAAAGTAGTTAAGTTGTCGCTGAAATGGCACCCTAACAATAACTATGTCATTACATACCATAATTCTAAGTACTACTGTCCATTACTACGAGGGCAGTTCAATAAGTAATGCAACACATTTTTTTTCTCGGCCAATTTTGGTTGAAAAAACCGGAAATTTCTTGTGGAATATTTTCAAATATTTCCGCTTCGTCTCGTATCGACAGGTGGCAGCGCTGTACCGAGCTGTTAAAATGGCGTCTGTAACGGATGTGCGTTGCAAACAATGGGCAGTGATCGAGTTTCTTTTGGCGGAAAACCAGGGCATCTCAGATATTCATAAGCGCTTGCAGAATGTCTATGGTGATCTGGCAGTGGACAAAAGCACGGTGAGTCGTTGGGCAAAGCGTGTGTCCTCATCGCCGCAAGGTCAAGCAAGACTGTCTGATCTCCCGCGTGCGGGCCGGCCGTGCACAGCTGTGACTCCTGCAATGGCGGAGCGTGCGAACACACTCGTTCGAGATGATCGACGGATCACCATCAAACAACTCAGTGCTCAACTTGACATCTCTGTTGGTAGTGCTATCACAATTGTTCACCAGTTGGGATATTCAAAGGTTTGTTCCCGCTGGGTCCCTCGTTGTCTAACCGAACACCATAAAGAGCAAAGGAGAACCATCTGTGCGGAATTGCTTGCTCATCATGTGGCTGAGGGTGACAATTTCTTGTCAAAGATTGTTACAGGCGATGAAACATGGGTTCATCACTTCGAACCTGAAACAAAACGGCAATCAATGGAGTGGCGCCACACCCACTCCCCTACCAAGAAAAAGTTTAAAGCCATCCCTCAGCCGGTAAAGTCATGGTTACAGTCTTCTGGGACGCTGAAGGGGTTATTCTGTTCGATGTCCTTCCCCATGGTCAAACGATCAACTCTGAAGTGTATTGTGATACTCTTCAGAAATTGAAGAAACGACTTCAGCGTGTTCGTAGGCACAAAAATCAGAACGAACTTCTCCTTCTTCATGACAACGCAAGACCTCACACAAGTCTTCGCACCCGAGAGGAGCTTTCAAAACTTCAGTGGACTGTTCTTCCTCATGCACCCTACAGCCCCGATCTCGCACCGTCGGATTTCCATATGTTTGGCCCAATGAAGGACGCAATCCGTGGGACGCACTACGCGGATGATGAAGTTATTGATGCAGTACGACGTTGGCTCCGACATCGACCAGTGGAATGGTACCGTGCAGGCATACAGGCCCTCATTTCAAGGTGGCGTAAGGCCGTAGCATTGAATGGAGATTACGTTGAAAAATAGTGTTGTGTGGCTAAAGTATTGGGGAATAACCTGGTGTATTTCAATGCTGAATAAAACAACCCCTGTTTCAGAAAAAAAAATGTGTTGCATTACTTATTGAACTGCCCTCGTATTAATTACTCACTCAAAACTTAAATATATGCGGATGCGGATAAGAAACTTGCGGATGCGGATTAATTGCTGCGGATGCGGTTGCGGATTAGGACGTTGCAGATGCGGTGCGGATGCGGATTGCACTTTTCTTATCCGCGCAGACCTCTAGTCATGGTTATGTACAGACTCGCGCAGTTTATAGCTTTCTTGGTTTTCCTTTATGTGCACTAAGCAACTGAGAATAAACAGTGATGTAAGTGTCAGTATTTTAACTCCTGGAAATAGTCTTTACATGATACATGGTTTCTCACTCCAGCAATACACGTAATGGCCTCTTTCTGCCGACACATTCATCCACCAGTTGGGTTACTCAAAGGTGTGTGTCTACTGGATTCCTCGCCACTTAACGGAGGACTTCCAGCTGTTTGGGCAAATGAAGGATGCGCTCCGTGGGAATCGGTACGTGGATGATGATGAGATTATTGACGCAGCAACACGTTAGCATGCCGTCGACTAGTAGAGTGGTATTGTTGTGAATTGGCAGGAGCCAATTCACGGGGTTTGGAGGAAGCCGAAAGGCACGCGTTTAAGCTCACGCAGGCTGGTGTGAGGTCTGAAACAGGTAAAGTAATTATACTATCAAGAAAAGTACGTAGCTGCTGGAATACTTAACTTTAATCCATAATTGGTGAACATCGGTCTGACTGTACATGCATCCCAAGATAAATAACAAATGATAATGGCGCCTTGCTAGGTTGTAGCCTTGCTAGGTTGTAGCAAATGACGTAGCTGAAGGCTATGCTAACTATCGTCTCGGCAAATGAGAGCGTAATTTGTCAGTGAACCATCGCTAGCAAAGTCGGCTGTACAACTGGGCGAGTGCTAGGAAGTCTCTCTAGACCTGCCGTGTGGCGGCGCTCGGTCTGCAATCACTGACAGTGGCGACACGCGGGTCCGACGTATACTAACGGACCGCGGCCGATTTAAAGGCTACCACAGGTATAATGTGGTCATATATTCCCTCCCAGTAAGGTGGCTAAGGCCGTTGCATTGAATGGAGATTGCGTTAAAAAATGGTTTTTATAGCCAAAAGAGTGGGGAATAACATGGTGTATTGGAATCATGAATAAAACCAACCTGCTTGCAGAAAAACATATGTTGCATTACTTATTAAAAGCTCCTCATTCTAACAATGCTGATAGTTGTGGTGTGAGAGTAGGGGTGGGGGGATTGAAAAGTCACTCTTCCACGATTTTCTTGAATATCTCGAAAAACGCAGTTTTTTGGCGAAAATGATTCCCAGTACAAAATTAAACTACATTCAGATTCCCACAAAAAAGATTACATTAATCTTTTTTCTCCGGTTCTATTAGTCTCAGCACTGCAAGGATTGGAAAAGTCGCAGATTATTGAAAATAATGTTTGAATGATATAAAATTAATGTTTATTGTTAAATGACATTGGTTAAGAACAAATTTTTAATTTGTGACCCACATCTAAGGGCAGTAGAACCAGATTACGGGATAACTTGTGGTTTGTTGGTGTAACAGGGGGGGGGGGGGGGGGCTGAAGCTTAGAAGTGTGGTGGAAGGTATGTCGCTGGATTGTGGTCATGCACTTCCCCCCTTCATAGGTCTGCAAACTAAGAGCACGCAGTTGAAATCCTATTCTTTCTACCGCACTACGTCACAAAAAGCAACTACAGGTGTTTCACGAAGGTTTACGGATCCGTCCGCAACTCGGCTTATGAATTATTGACGACACAGTGTGCAAACGTACCTGGAGGTGTTTATTTTTGCATAGAGTGTGTTAACACTATTTGGAATACGGATGTGAGTCAATGCAAGGAACATATATGGACAGAATCTACATAAAACCACTGCACATTGCTCTACAGTCCTGGTGAGCAATTGATTCTTACAAGGGAACCTCCCCATCGCACCCCCCTCAGATTCAGTTATAAGTTGGCACAGTCGATAGGCCTTGAAAAACTGAACACAGATCAATCGAGAAAACAGGAAGAAATTGTGTGGAACTATGAAAAAATAAGCAAAATATACAAACTAAGCAGTCTATAGGCAACATCAAGGATGATCTGAGCGCAAGAGCGCCGTGGTCCCGTGGTTAGCGTCAGCAGCTGCGGAATGAGAGGTCCTTAGTTCAAGTCTTTCCTCGAGTGAAAATTTTTTATTTTCAGACAATTATCAGAGTGCAGGCACTCACGCATAATCAACTTCGTTGTGCAAAATTCCAGGACATGTTCAGATTTGCTTGGACATATGCAGGATTTGACGGTCTACACACGGAAAAATTTGAAAACCTTAAAAACATATGTTTTGACAGAGCACAGAGAAAACTGTGCGACTGTGAAACTGTTGCATTCATTTGTTGAAGTTTATGTGACACACTCTTATGTTTTCATCAATTTTTTGGAAGTGATTATCACATCCACAAGAAAACCTAAATCGGGCAAGGTAGAAGAATCTTTTTACCCATTCGCCAAGTGTGCAAGTTAGGTGGGTCGACAACATATTCCTGTCATGTGACGCACATGCCGCCACCAGTGTCGTGTAGAATATATCAGACGTGTTTTCCTGTGGAGGAATCGGTTGACCTATGACCTTGCGATCAAATGTTTTCGGTTCCCATTGGAGAGGCACGTCCTTTCGTCTACTAATCGCACGGTTCTGCGGTGCGGTCGCAAAACACAGAGACACTAAACTTATTAGAGTGAACAGAGACGTCAATGAACGAACGGACAGATCATAAATTTGCGAAAGTAAAATTTTCAGTCGAGGGAAGACTTGAACCAAGGACCTCTCACTCCGTAGCTGTTCACGCTAACCACGGGACCACGGCGCCCCTGTGCTCATATCGCCCTTGATGTTGCCTATATTGTCCATGGACTACTCAGTTAGTATATTTTACTAATTTTTTTCATAGTTCCACACAACTTCTTCCTGTTTTCTCGACTGATCTGTGTTCAGTTTTTCAAGGCATATCCACTGTGCCAAATTATAACTAAATCTGAGGGGGGTGCGATGGGGAGGTTCCCATGTTAGTGATCTTGGGCAGTAGCTGCAGTGTTCTTCCTCCACTACGAGCGTTGCTTGCTTTGTAGTTTACAAACAATTATCTCCCCAGCATTTCCTGTCAAGTTCTGAGTGAACAAAATAACTTCGCTGAGCTCATGTTTATAAAGTGGAGTTTTGTCAGTTTATTGAGAGAGTACTTATTTGCAGTTGTTAAGTGAGATATTGAATCGTGTATTTTAAAATGGGCATCAGTCTCAATTTGGTAACTTTTAGTTTACTATTGCTTCCGATACTTCGTGTATACACTGTGTGCTCAAAAGTATCCTGACATCCCAAAAAACATACGTTTTTCATATTAGGTGCATTGTGCGCCACCTACTGCCAGATACTCCATATCAGCGACCTCATAATCATTAGACATCGTGAGAGAGCAGAATGGGGCGCTCTGCGGAACTCACAGAATTCAAATGTGGTCAGGTGATTGGGTGTCACTTGTGTCATAAGTCTGCACGCGATATTTCCACACTCCTAAACATCCCTAGGTCCACTGTTCCCAATGTGATAGTGAAGTGAAAACGTGAAGGGACACATACAGCACAAAAGCATACAGGCTGACCTCGTCTGTTGACTGACAGAGACCACTGACAATTGAAAAGGGTCATAATGTGTAATGAGCAGACATCTATCCAGACCATCACACAGGAATTCCAAACTGCATCAGGATCCACAGCAAGTACTATGATAGTTAGGTGGGAGGTGAGAAAACTTGGATTTCATGCTCAAGCAGCTGCTCATAAATCACATATCAAGCCAGTAAACGCCAAACGATGCCTCCCTTGGTGTAAGAACATACATTGGATGACTCAACAGTGGATAAATGTTGTGTGGGGTGACGAATCATGGTACACAATGTGGCGATCCGATGGCAGGGTGTGGGTTTGTTGAATGCCCAGTGAACGTCATCTGCCAGCGTGTGTAATGCCAACAGTAAAATTCAGAGATGGTGGTATCATGGTGTGGCCGTGTTTTTCATGGAGGGGGATCCCACACCTTGTTGTTTTACGTGGCACTATCACAGCACAAGTCTACATTGATGTTTTAAGCACCTTCTTGCTTCCCGCTGTTGAAGAGCAATTCGGGGATGGCGACTGCATCTTTCAACACGATAGGGCACCTGTTCGTAATGCATGGCCTCTGGCGGAGTGGTTACACAACAATAACATCCCTGTAATGGACTGGCCTGCACAGAGTCCTGATCTGAATCATATAGAACCTTTGGGATCTTTTGGAATGCCGACTGCGTGCCAGGCCTCACCGACCGACATTGGTACCTCTCCTCAGTACAGCACTCTATGAAGAAAGGGCTGCCATTTCCCAAGAAACCTTCCAGCACCTGACTGAACGTATGCCTGTGATAGTGGAAGCTATCATCAAGGCTAAATGTAGGCCAAAGCCATATTGAATTCGAGGGTTACTGATAGAGGACGCCACAAACTTGTAAGTCATTTCCAGCTAGGTATCCGGATACTTTAGATCACATAGTTTAACTGCACCAACTAACATTAAAAGGGCTGCAGTCCATCAGTTAGTATGTATTTCATGACATTATGAAAAACAGTATTACTTTTATAGTGGCATCAGCCAATGACCCCTGCAATTTAAAAAAGAACAGCCATTAGTTTTTACTCATGTCCCTTTGAAAATGAAATTCGTTAGACGGCAACATAAAATGATATTGAACAGCTGTAATGCTTTCTAATCATACTACTAGATGGCGTTATTGGCAGTGTTGACAGTCAAACAATAAGCTGTAACTGTTTGTACTGCTGTTTATTGTTGTCCTTGTTCTCCACACAGTTATTTAGGTAGTTAGTTAGTTACTTTCATAGTCCATAGGTCATTTTGTACAATAAATTGTCATAATGTGAAACGAGTCTATCATATTGCAAATTAATTTGTGCATCTATTTATACTCTAAACATCGCCATATTATTATTATTATTCTTTCCTTCCTCAGACATTGTGTCTGGTTAAAAATGGAAAGTGATGCGGACCTTGATCAAGCGTGACTTCCTTTTAACTGTAACTGCATTTAGGAATTTTCAGGTAATTGAACATGTATCAATAATTACAGATTTCTGTAGTTGTATATATAAGTTTGGATGTAGCTGTATTGTGTTGATGTACTGGTGGATATTGTGTGGTATGACTGCTGTAGTTGATAGTATAATTGGTATAATGTCAACTTTATCCTGATGCCACATGTCCTTGACTTCCTCAGCCAGTTGGATGTATTTTTCAATTTTTTCACCTGCTTTCTTCTGTATATTTGTTGTATTAGGTATGGATATTTCAATTAGTTGTGTTAATTTCTTCTTTTTATTGGTGAGTATGATGTCAGGTTTGTTATGTGGTGTTGTTTTATCTGGTAAAATGGTTCTGTTCCAGTATAATTTGTACTCATCATTCTCCAGTACATTTTGTGGTGCATACTTGTATGTGGGAATGTGTTGTTTTATTAGTTTATGTTGTGTGGCAAGTTATTGATGTATTATTTTTGCTACATTGTCATGTCTTCTGGGGTATTCTGTATTTGCTAGTATTGTACGTCCCCTTGTGATGTGATCTACTATTTCTATTTGTTGTTTGCAAAGTCTGCATTTATCTGTTGTGGTACTGGCATCTTTAATAATATGCTTGCTGTAGTATCTGGTGTTTATTGTTTGATCCTGTATTGCAATCATGAATCCTTCCGTCGCACTGTATGTAGTGGACTGTTAAGGCAGCCAGTCCACAGTGAAGTAGCCGAAAGGGCACGCGTCAACTCACGCCATCTGGCGTTAAGTCTGGAACAGGATTCGTAATGAATGTGATAAAGAAAAGAACGTAGCTACTAGAACACTTAACTTTTATATTGTCCTTTGGTATACAGCATTCTGGATGATACAAGTGAGACTCTATCTTGAGGTACATGCAACTTTACAAATGGTTAATGGCGCCTTGCTAGGTCGTAGCCATTAACTTAGCTGAAGGCTATTCTAACTATCTCTCGGCAAATGAGAGAAAGGCTTCGTCAGTGTAGTCGCTAGCAACGTCGTCGTACAACTGGGGCGAGTGCTAGTCTGTCTCTCGAGACCTGCCATGTGGTGGCGCTCGGTCTGCGATCCTGACAGTGGCGACACGCGGGTCCGACATGTACTAATGGACCGCGGCCGATTTAAGCTACCACCTAGCAAGTGTGGTGTCTGGCGGTGACACCACATTCCTCCCCCGCAAATCGGCGAACGGTCGTGTGATAAGGCTTCCGCCCGCCGTGGGGAGGACCCCATGTTGACGTATGCGATGGGGTGGGGAGCCTAACAACAGGCGAGGCTGTGCCACCCGCACCCTGCCATTCGGTCCAAGGGGAGCTAGGAAACGCCTGAAAACCTAGTCCAGGGTGCACGTCAACATGCAGTGTATGCGCCCGTAATGAGACAGAAGGGGCCGAAGGGTCGACCTCCATTGCGTCGGGGCATCCGACGCGCGAAGACGCCATGTGGTCCGGAGCGGGCAAGAGTTCCATGGCGGAGGACAGCTGGTCACGGGAAGCGAGCGGCGGTGCGCGACCCAGGGAGGCGCTGGGCGGCTGCAGCGAAGCGTCCACTGCGGGCGGCGCCGGCGGGAGAACAGGCGGCGGCGTCGGCGGCATGTCGCCATGAGGCAATAGGGAAGGCAGCGTCGGTAACACCTGGGGATGAGGCGAGCCAGTAGATGGGTCCCCAGGGCGCCGACCAGACGGCATCGTCGCTGAAAGCAGACGGGGAGCGGCAGGACCCAGGCGACGACAGAGGCGCAGCTGATTGAGATGCCGACGCACCTCACCAGAGGCCCCCAAAACCAAATACATCGCGCGGCCGAGGCAGCGAAGAATGCGCCCTGCGAGCCAACGCCGTGAACCTCGATAGGTGCGATAGAAGACAACGTCGCCAGGAGCAAAAGCAGGAGTCTGCCGCTGCACAGGAACCTGATGCAGCGGATGCAGCAAAGACATCAAGGTTCGATGAGGACGACCATGGAACAACTCAGCCGGCGAGCGACCATCGCGGGGCTGAGAGCGATACGAGGACAAAAAGAGCAATAACGCGTCCTCCCGAGAAAGCGACTCTTTCAACTTCAACATCTGTGACTTGAATGTCTGGACCAACCATTCAGCGGCACCGTTTGACTGAGGCGAAAACGGCGCGGATGTCAGATGTTGAATACCATTGGCCTTGCAGAATGAAATTCTGCAGACATGAAGTGTGGGCCATTGTCGGAAACAACAGGCGGCACACGTTCAACCACACCTTGCGATTCTAAATCGTGTAAAGTTCTTGCGACCTCATCACGCAAGGCGTGGGGAACATTGCGCGCTCTGGAAAATTTCGGTTGCGCGTTCACTTTCAGTTCCAAATGTGCATAGTTCTTAGCGCAACCAAGGCCCGGTGCAAAAATGTCAGCAAATTCTGCACACAGACGAGAAACACTGTCTGAAAGCACAGTCTCGTTCACCGATAGGACCTGATGGACTATAGACATGTTAAACACTTGAAATAAATCTAAACCAAACAAGTTCACTGCCGAAGAAGAACGAAGAACGTAAAAAGACACAAGTTTTGTGTGTTCCTTGTATGTAGCAAGAAGAGTGCACTGTCCTAACACAGGGATAGCTTGTCCGGAATAACTCTTGAGCTGAACATTTGCGGCACGCAACGGAGGTGCGCCCAGTTGTTTGTATGTGGCGTGATTGAGCAATGAAACTGCAGCTCCGGTATCGAGCTGGAATGGTATCACTTGTCCGGCAAAGTCCAAATCTACAAAAAGTTTATTGTCCTGCCGGCGACAAGAGCGACTGTTATGTGCAACTTGAACAGACACTGGTACAGAATCACGTGCGACGGGACGGAACTTCCGTCGACGTCGACACACACTGTTTGTGGGACGAACACAGTCACTGTTAGCGAGAGGAACACTGGGCGGAGTGGAATTAACTACATGAATGTCCATGGGCGAAGGTCCACAAGCCTGAGTGTCCTTGGGTCGATTCCGGCGCGAAGCAAAGGGCCTGGAATGGTTGTGATTGTCTGATCTGAGCTTTTTCTGGCAAACACTTTGAACATGTCCTTTCTTATGACAGTAAAAGCAAATAGCTTGGCGTGACGGGCAATTCTCACGCGAATGTCTAGTTGCACACCGCGGGCATGATTTCACTGCATGGGCTTGCTTTCGCGGGACACGTGGCGGTGCGGACGTGCGCGAAGGCTGTTTACAGGTCCGCGCAGCGCGCCCGGCAGGCCGGTTAATGCGACACACTGCTGGCGAAGTTTCAAATGATTCTTGTGCAAAGTCAAGTGTGTCTTGCCTATCCAATATGTCTATCACTTGTTGAAGGGAGGGATTGACGAGTTTCAAAATCTGTTCCCGTATGCGAACATCAGAAACGTTCTGTGCTATTGCATCACGCACCATAGTATCGGAATAAGGGAGTCCACAGTCACATTCAAATGCACAGTCCCTAGTAAGTCCTTGCAAAGTTGCAACCCACTCCCGATTAGTTTGACCGGCCGTACGTTTTGTACGGAAGAACGTATACCGTTTTGCAACTACATTAACTGTTTCTTTGAAATAGGCATCTAAAGCAGACAAAATTTCTTCGTATGACAGAGTTGCTACGTCGCGTCAGGGAAACAATTTCACTATCACATGGTAGGTGGACACACCTACACATGAAAGCAAAAACGGCTGCTGCTCATTACCTTGAATTCTGTAGGCGGCGAGATGAAATCCAAATTGTCGAGACCATTCCGGCTATGTCTCGTTGGCCGCCTCGTAGGGCCTAAATTGAGGTGCAACAGCATGGTGTGGCTGCGGTAGCGATGAAGCGGCGGCGGCCGCATCGTTTTGCAGCGCACGTTGACCCTGGACGAGCTGTCCAAGGGCATCCAATAACGCCTGCGTCTGCTGATTCTGCAAGCGATAAAATTCGGACAGTACATCTGGAGAATGTGGCGAAGCCATGACACAAGTAAATGTAAGCAATGAGAAAGAACAAGATCCTGATTAATCCGCGTCGCGAATGTAGTGGACTGTTAAGGCAGCCAGTCCACAGTGAAGTAGCCGAAAGGGCACGCGTCAACTCACGCCGTCTGGCATTAAGTCTGGAACAGGATTCGTAATGAATGTGATAAAGAAAAGAACGTAGCTACTAGAACACTTAACTTTTATATTGTCCTTTGGTATACAGCATTCTGGATGATACAAGTGAGACTCTATCTTGAGGTACATGCAACGTTACAAATGGTTAATGGCGCCTTGCTAGGTCGTAGCCATTAACTTAGCTGAAGGCTATTCTGTCTCTCGGCAAATGAGAGAAAGGCTTCGTCAGTGTAGTCGCTAGCAACGTCGTCGTACAACTGGGGCGAGTGCTAGTCTGTCTCTCGAGACCTGCCATGTGGTGGCGCTCGGTCTGCGATCCTGACAGAGGCGACACGCGGGTCCAACATGTACTAATGGACCGTGGCTGATTTAAGCTACCACCTAGCAAGTGTGGTGTCTGGCGGTGACACCACACTGTATATATTGCCTTTTCTTAGGTATGTGTTGGGTGCGTCTTGATCGATATGTGTCTGTGTTAGATTATAAGGGTGATTGCCATGAAGTGTTTTCTTTTTCCAATTTACTTTCTTCGTATCTGTTGATGTTATGTGATCTAAATGGTTGAGGAAGTGGTTATGAAATTGCAGTGGTGTAGCAGATGTATTTACATGAGTGATGAGTGATAAAGAATTTTCTTAAATTGTGTACCTGTCCATAATGTAGGTTTTTTATGTCGATAAATCCCCTTCCTCCTTCCTTTCTGCTTAATGTGAATCTTTCTGTTGCTTAATGTATGTGATGTATTCTATATTTGTGGCATTGTGATCGTGTAAGTGTATTGAGTGCTTCCAGGTCTGTGTTACTCCATTTCACTACTCCAAATGAGTAGGTCAATATTGGTACAGCATAAGTATTTATAGCTTTTGTCTTGTTTCTTGCTGTCAATTCTGTTTTCAGTATTTTTGTTAGTCTTTGTCTATATTTTTCTTTTAGTTCTTCTTTAATATTTGTATTATCTATACCTATTTTTTGTCTGTATCCTAGATATTTATAGGCATCTGTTTTTTCCATCGCTTCTATGCAGTCGCTGTGGTTATCCAATATGTAAACTTCTTGTTTAGTGTGTTTTCCCTTGACTATGCTATTTTTCTTACACTTGTCTGTTCCAAAAGCCATATTTATATCATTGCTGAATACTTCTGTTATCTTTAGTAATTGATTGAGTTGTTGATTTGTTGCTGCCAGTAGTTTTAGATCATCCATGTATAGCAAATGTGTGATTTTGTGTTGGTATGTTCCAGTAATATTGTATCCATAATTTGTATTATTTAGCATGTTGGATAGTGGGTTCAGAGCAAGGCAGAACCAGAAAGGACTTAATGAGTCTCCTTGGTATATTCCACGCTTAATCTGTATTGGCTGTGATGTGATATTATTTGAATTTGTTTGGATATTAAGTGTGGTTTTCCAATTTTTCATTACTATGTTTAGGAACTGTATCAATTTAGGATCTACTTTGTATATTTCCAATATTTGTAGTAACCATGAGTGGGGTACACTATCAAAAGCTTTTTGGTAATCAATGTATGCGTAGTGTAGCGACCTTTGTTTAGTTTTAGCTTGATATGTCACCTCTGCATCTATTATCAGTTGCTCTTTACATCCTCGTGCTCCTTTGCAACAGCCTTTTTGTTCATTTATAATTTTGTTCTGTGTTGTATGTGTCATTAACTTCTGTGTAATGACTGAAGTTAATATTTTGTATATTGTTGGTAGGCATGTTATGAGGCGATATTTAGCTGGGCTTGCTGTGTCTGCTTGATCTTTAGGTTTCAGATAAGTTATTCCATGTGTAAGTGTATCAGGGAATGTGTATGGATCTGCAATGTAACTGTTAAATAATTTAGTTAGATGTGAATGTGTTGAGGTGAACTTCTTTAGCGAGAAATTTGCTATTTTATCTTTTCCAGGGGCTTTCCAATTGTGAGTAGAATTAATTGCTTGGGTAACTTTGTGTTGCAAACTTATCACTTCAGGCATTTGTGGTATCATCTTGTATGTGTCTGTTTCTGCTTGTATCCACCGTGCATGCCTGTTATGCTGTACCGGGTTTGACCATATGTTGCTCCAGAAGTGTTCCATATCTGTTGTGTTTGGTGGATTGTCTATTTTAATGTGTGTGTTATCCATTGTCTGGTAAAATTTCTTTTGGTTGTCTTGAATGTTTGGTTTTGTTTCCTTCTATTTTCACTTTTTTTATATCTTCTAAGTTGTTTGGCCAATGCTTGTAATTTCTGCTTCTTTTCATCTAATTGCTCTATCGCTTCTTGTTGTGAGATTTTACCTAACCTTTTTCGTTTTTTATCTGATATTTCATTTCTTATAAATTGTGTTAACTGTCCGATGTCTTTTTTCAGTTTTTCTATTCTGATCTGTAGCCTGTGTTGCCATGCTGGTTTTGTGGGTTTCTTCTGTGTGTTGGTTGGTTCTGATCTCTACCTAGTGTGTATATTTAGTGTAGTGAGTGCTCCTATATAAACCAGTAGTTGTAACTCTTCCATAGTTGTATTTTCATTTATTTTGTTGTGTATGATTGTGTTGATAGTTGTTATTGTTGTTTTTACTTGTGGGTTATTTGGTGGTCTATGCAAGAATGGTCTAATGTCTGTATTTGTGTCTTTGTATTCTATATATGTCAGCTGAAGTTTTTCTTCTGTATCTAACATGTGTGTCACTTCGTGTTCTATTTGTGCCTGTTCTGGTAGCTGTCTTAAGATTTCGTTTTCCTCTGATTGTTTAATTGATGCGTGTTGTTCTTTGTTTGTTTGCTCTGGGATGTTTGGGTCCATTACTGTATTTTCTTCTTCTTCTGATTGCACATTATTTTGTTCCAGTATTTGTTGTACTTGTTGTTTGATGTTTTATAATTCTGACAGGGGTATCCTGTTATTTTTTATTATTACACGGATCTGATCAGCTAGTTGTTGTTCTGTTAAAAATTTTAATCACAAGTATGCACAATACTTGTTATCTGTATTCAGTTGTGTTGGTTCCTAAGTTTGTTGCTTGGTAATAACAGAACATGAGGTGTCGGTTAACTTCATCTGACCATCTCATCCTATGTCTTTGTTTTCCTTTTAGAGTGGTTGCAGGAAGCATATCCTGCAAAACACCTCTATTTGGATTTAAATCATTTTCCATGTGGCTAGCAGTATCATTACCATTGTGGACGGGCATAGGGTTCAAGCGTCTTCCCCGACCATGACAGAGCTTGTCCGAGGCTTCATTAGTTCTGTCCTGAACCAACTAATCACACTAAAATGGGGGTTAGCCTTATTAGTGGTTTGTTCTTTTCATCACCTTCTACGACTGGCAGAACATACCGGAGTCCTATTCTTTTCCCGGGCCTCCACGGGTTTTATTATTATTATTATTATGATTATTATTATTATAAATACATTGCATTATACGCTGCTGTCAATGTCTAACAAGTATTTTATCATACAATGAGTGCTTCCAAAAGTGGAGAGCAAGGTGTTAATTCGTAAAAGTAAAAGAGAAATAATCAATCGGAATGTTATAAGGCCAGTAAAATAAAATCTGATAGTATACAAGGTGAGGCCTGTGTGAATCACTGAGGGAAAAGTATTCCAGCAAAAAAGTCTGCATTCACTTGCAAGTAAGTAGCAACTTTTTTATTGTCTTAATAAATGAATAATATATTATGTTACCTAAATCCTAGACATTCTTCATAATCTTCATAGTGTTAACTTACCAACAAGGGCACAATTTTATGTTTAAATACTTCTAGTTTTTCTATAAGACAAGATGGCGCCAATAGAAAATTGTAGTGATGCTTCTCTCTCGTTAAAAAGGCAAAAATATGAACAGTTCTTCATGTAGAGAATGTGAAAAGCGTGTGATGAAAGGTATTCTAGTTATCAAATGCAACTACTGGTTACACGAAAAGTGCATGAAAGTAAATCTAAAATTTGTCAGCGTTGATTTTTCTTGGACATGTCACAGTTGAAACTTCCTGGCTCACTGAAACTGTGTACCAGACCGAGACTCAAACTCGGGACCTTTGCCTTTCGCGGGCAAGTGCTCTACCAACTGAGCTACCCAAGCACGACTCATGCCCTGTCCCCACAGCTTTACTTCCGCCAGTACCTCATCCCCTACTTTCCACATTTTTCAGAAGCTCTCCTGCGAACCTTGCAGGACTAGCACTTCTGAAAGAAAGGATATTGCAGAGACATGGCTTAGCCATTCTAATAGATCCAACAAAATTAAACAATACTTTCGAATGAGGTGGCACAGTTTTCTACCCTGTAATAGATATTTTGGCATTGTAATAAAGAAACTAAGGAAACAGCACAACTACATGATGTTGCAGAGGTGATTAAGCTCGAAGGAAGCTAAATTTCTTGTTAAAGAAACTGGTGCTACTGAGATATTAGACTTCAAGTCATGGTTGCCACTATGTTACAGGAAGACCAGAATTTCTGAAGAAACTCAAAGAGTGGAAGACAAGGAAAGGTAACTTTCTTTACCAGCACTTTTTCAAATTTTATTTTTGATAGTATTGGAGTGGGTTGTTTTAGAACTTCTACATCAATCGATGGGCTTATAAGTCACACTTTTCTTCTGGGACACCACAATGGTCCACTGACTGTGCCAGCTTACTGATCAGGAAAGGTTCCAATTAAGTCCAAAACAGTAAAATACTTGGAAAACTGCAACATTATCTGCCTGATGAACACATATCTTTCTATGAAGAAGTTCTGAAGTAGCCAGTAATGAACAACAACCAAGACAATGAGTAAATGGACTGTGAAATATTGATTTTTGTTATAGAATTATGCATAACTATTGTAAAATGTGGAACTGGTCATGTTATATTGTTGTTGTTGTTGTTGTTGTGGTCTTCAGTCCTGAGACTGGTTTGATGCAGCTTTCCATGCTACTCTCTCCTGTGCAAGCTCCTTCATCTCCTAGTACCTACTGCAACCTACATCCTTCTGAATCTGCTTAGTGTATTCATCTCTTGGTCTCCCTCTACGATTTATACCCTCCACGCTGCCCTCCAATGCTAAATTTGTGATCCTTTGATGCCTCAGGACATGTCCTACCAACTGATCCCTTCTTCTAGTTAAGTTGTGCCACAAACTTCTCTTCTCCCCAATCCTACTCAATACCTCCTCATTAGTTACATGATCTACCCACATAATCTTCAACATTCTTCTGTAGCATCGCATTTTGAAAGCTTTTATTCTCTTCTTGTCCAAAATATTTATCATCCATGTTTCACATCCATACAAATACTTTCAGAAACGATTTCCTGACACTTAAATCTATACTCCATGTTAACAAATTTCTCTTCTTCAGAAACGCTTTCCTTGCCATTGCCAGTCTACATTTTATATCCTCTCTACTTTGACCATCATCAGTTACTTTGCTCCCCAAATAGCAAAACTACTTTAAGTGTCTCATTTCCTAATCTAACTCCCCCAGCATCACCCGACTTAATTCGACTACATTCCATTATCCTCATTTTGCTTTTGTTGGTGTTCATCTTCTACCCTCCTTTCAAGACACTGTCCATTCTGTTCAACTGCTCTTCCAAGTCCTTTGCTGTCTCTCACAGAATTACAGTGTCATCGGGGAACCTCAAAGTTTTTATTTCTTCTCCCTGGATTTTAATACCTACTCCAAATTTTTCTTTTATTTCCTTTACTGCTTGCTCAATATACAGATTGAATAACATCAGGGAGAGGCTACAACCCTGTCTCACTCCCTTCCCAACCACTGCTTCCCTTTCATGCCCCTCGACTCTTATAACTGCGATCTGGTTTCTGTACAAATTGTAAGTAGCCTTTCGCTCCCTGTATTTTGCCCCTGCCACCTTTAGAATTTGAAAGAGAGTATTCCAATCAACATTGTCAAAAGCTTTCTCTAAGTCTACAAATGCTAGAAACGTAGGTTTGCCTTTCCTTAATCTTTCTTCTAAGATAACTCGCAAGGTCAGTATTGCCTCACATGTTCCAACATTTCTATGGAATCCAAACTGGTCTTCCCCGAGGTCGGCTTCTACCACTTTTTCCAGTCGTCTGTAAATAATTCGCGTTAGTATTTTGCAGCTGTGACTTATTAAACTGATAATTCGGTAATTTTCACATCTGTCAACACCTGCTTTCATTGGAATTGGAATTATTACATTCCTCTTGAAGTCTGAGGGTATTTCGCCTGTCTTGTACATCTTGCTCACCAGATGGTAGAGTTTTGTCAGGACTGGCTCTCTCAAGGCTGTCAGTAGTTCTAATGGAATGTTGTCTACTCCCGGGGCCTTGTTTCAACTCAGGTCTTTCAGTACTCTGTCAGACCCTTCACACAGTATTGTATCTCCCATTTCATCTTCATCTACATCCTCTTCCATTTCCATAATATTGTCCTCAAGTACACTGCCCTTGTAATGACCCTCTATATACTCCTTCCATCTTTCTGCTTTCCCTTCTTTGCTTAGAACTGGGTTGCCATCTGAGCTCTTGATATTCATACAAGTGGCTCTCTTTTCTCCAAAGGTCTCTTTCATTTTCCTGTAAGCAGTATCTATCTTACCCCTAGTGAGATAAGCCTCTACATGCTTACATTTGTCCTCTAGCCATGCCTGTTCAGCCATTTTGCACTTCCCGCCGATCTCATTTTTGAGACGTTTTTATTCCTTTTTGTCTGCTTCATTTACTGCATTTATATATTTTTTCCTTTCATTGGTTAAATTCGATATTTCTTCTGTTACCAAAGGATTTCTACTAGCCCTCGTCTTTTTACCTACTTGATCCTCTGCTGCCTTCACTACTTCATCCCTCAGAGCTACCCATTCTTCTTCTACTGTATTTCTTTCCCCCATTCTTGTCAATTGTTCCCTTATGCTCTCCCTGAAACTCTCTACAACCTCTGGTTTAGTCAGTTTATCCAGGTCTCATCTCCTTAAATTCCCACCTTTTTGCAATTTCTTCGGTTTTAATCTACAATTCATAACCAATAGATTGTGGTCAGAGTCCACATCTGCCCTGGAAATGTCTTACAATTTAAAACCTGGTTCCTAAATCGCTGTCTTACCATTATATAATCTATCTGATACCTTTTAGTATCTCCAGGATTCTTCCATGTATACAACCTTCTTTTATGATTCTTGAACCAAGTGTTACCTATGATTAAGTTATGCTCTGTGCAAAATTATACCAGATGGCTTCCTCTTTCATTTCTTACCCCCAATCCATATTCACCTACTATGTTTCCTTCTCTCCCTTTTCCTACTCTCAAATTCCAGTCACTCATGACTATTAAATTTTCGTCTCGCTTCACTATCAGAATAATTTCTTTTATCTCATCAAACATTTCTTCAATTTCTTTGTCATCTGCAGAGCTAGTTGGGATATAAACTTGTACTACTGTAGTAGGCATGGGCTTCGTGTCTATCTTGGCCACTATAATATGTTCACTATGCTGTTTGTAGTAGCTTACCCGCACTTCTATTTTTTATTCATTATTAAACCTACTCCTGCATTACCCCTATTTGATTTTGTATTTATAACCCTGTATTCACCTGACCAGAAGTCTTGTTCCTCCTGCCACTGAACTTCACTAATTCCCCCTATATCTAACTTTAACCTATCCATTTCCCTTTTTAAATTTTCTAACCTACCTGCCCGATTAAGGGATCTGACATTCCATGCTCCGATCCATAGAATGCCAGTTTTCTTTCTCCTGATAACGACGTCCTCTTGAGTAGTCCCCGCCTGGAGATCTGAATGGGGGACTATTTTACCTCCGGAATATTTTACCCAAGAGGACGCCATCATCATTTAACCATACAGTAAAGCTGCATGCCCTCGGGAAAAATTACGGCTGTAGTTTCCCCTTGCTTTCAGCCGTTCGTTGTACAGCACAGCAAGGCCGTTTTGGTTAGTGTTACAAGGCCAGATCAGTCAATCATCCAGACTGTTGCCCCTGCCACTACTGAAAAGGCTGCTGCCCCTCTTCAGGAACCACATGTTTGTCTGGGCTCTCAACAGATACCCCTCCATTGTGGTTGCACCTACAGTATGGCTATCTGTATCGTTGAGGCATGCAAGCCTCCCCACCAACGGTAAGGTCCATGGTTCATGGGGCGTGTGTCTTAAAAAGTCATGAAAAAAAAATTCTGAAACCATATACTCCTTTTTATTCATATGTGGCATTTCAAGAAAACATGTTATATTGTTTGCTTGAAATGCCAGATATGAATAAAAAGGAGTATATGGTTTCAGAATTTTTTTCATGTCTTTTTAAGGCATCAGTTTTCAACTTTTAACAATTAATTACTTTACTTTAATATCATATTAAAAATTCAGTTTTTTGTCAAAGAATCACATTTGCATTGTATTACATAAAAGTGTGAAGAAATATGCAAATAAGTAGTTGTTTGAAGATTTAAGCAGTTTTTATCGATTTCCCACAAATGTGTGTCACATGACTTAAACCCATTTAAACAAAATTGATTCTATTACACTGTAAAGGTCAACAGCTGGAGCTGTCAACTGCCTACCACACTGAAGAACCTGTCTCAGGGGTAACATGCTGGCACAAAGATGATTTCATTGCCTCCCCTACCAATGGCTGGAATACTTTTTGCAGCATAAGGGGTATCAAATGCATGATGGCAGCCACAACAATTGAAGCATCTGAAGAGGCCCAGAGGCTTAAATTGGCTCCCTCCCTAAACGGAAGTAGCTGCCCGAGGAGACATGAAACATCAGATATTTCAGCTTAAATCAAGCAAAGCATTACAGCAGTCTGCTGGAACAAAAATCAGTCTTATTGCATCAGAAATATTGACACCCACCTTGTAAGCTACACTGTGGAAGTGTGCCAAGTGGCTCCACTCAGTGCATCCCACTTTACAATAGGGAACAGTTTTTCAATATAAGTGGTTTAAGCATTGTACCAACAACACAATGGTGAAAGAATGGCAATATCTTTCTAGTCATTCATTAATTTACTGCCAAATAACTGAAACATGATTATATGACTTTACAATATTCTGTCAATGATAGGCAAGAGCAAGATGCCACATTTTCCAATCCAATCCAATCCCTTTCTCACCAACACTTTATAAGCCAGTGACAACATCACACAAACTAAGTACTTCTCATCGATTGTTTATAGCAACGTATTTTACACAAAAGCTCACTTAACAACTGGAAATAAATAGTTACTTAATAAATTGAAAATGACAATGGCCTTGCCTGATCACCAAATTTAAATACTATTGTGCTTGGCTAGCACTTGGTTGGATGACTGTCTGGGTCTGCCGAGCACTGTTAGCTAGTGGGGTGCACTCAGCCCTTGTGAGATCAATTGAGGAGCTACTTGATTGAGAAATAGCGGCTCCAGTCACGAAAACTGACAACTGTTGGGAGAGCGATGTGCTGACCACATGCCCCTCCTTATCCATATACAGTTGGTACTTTTGGGCATTCTGAGGCCTGTGTGGACAGAGTGTATTGAATGTTTTAGCTTGTTTGTTAACCAGCAGGTTTACAGACACTGTTTTCAATTGGGTTTAACTATCTTTCAGATTCATGTTCAGATTCTTATGTCCATTAGGAGGGCATACTTTTATTATTCAGTTAAGTAGCTATGTGAATTGATAGAAACCATTAATTAAAATTTATATTATAGAGTTTGTAAACCATTTCACAGTCTTTCATAATCTGTTCAGTATGAATATGTTTATTGAATAAATTAATGTGTTAACTGAAAGAGTATTTCTGTTAGACCCCTTCTCTTCATATTAAAATGTTCTTTTTGTAAATCTGCACTGTAGGATACTTAAAAAGCACATTAGCCATGAAAGTTGTGTGTATTAACATTTGTAGCTTATACCTTAAAGATGTGGCCAGGATATAATTAGTTTATTGGCTATGGGTAACTTTATACATGCAAGGTGTTACACAAGATGTAGTCTGCCCAAAAACTAAAAGGTGAGTAGTGCCCATGGTGGTGGAAACCAGCTAACCCGGAAAACCACTACAGCTGCCACACAGGAGGACTAGAACAGTGTGCCAAGATTTACATAGAATCTGTTCACATGTTTTTCTTGCATTAGCATTTTTACTAATTTATATCTATACTCACTGTAATGTTAACACACTTTGTTGAAAATGAACAACCCAAGGCATGTCTGTGCACTGCATCAGCAGTGATTCATGAGGTGATTTGTGGTAGGGTTGTTATACCTTTGTGGAATACCTGTAGTTGCTTTTTGTGATGTAGTGTTGTAAAGAGAATGGGATATCACATGCTTACTCTTCAGTTTGTAGGTGTATGAAGGTGAGAAGTGCATGGCCACAATACCCTGACCCACCTTCCCTCACACTTATAACCTCCACCCTGTTACATCCCCAGACCACAGTTTATGCTTTAATAAGATTCTTCTGCACTTAGATGTGGCAAAAACACTTAATATTTCTTTTTAACCCCTATTATTTAACAATAAGCAGTAATTCTACAAAATTAAAACACTATTTTTAATAATATGCGGTTTTTCATCCCCTAAAACATGGGAACTATTAGTCCTAGAGAAAAATCGAACAGGAGCTTTTTGTAGGAAATTGAATATAGTTTGAGTTTGTACTGGGAAACATTATCACTAGAAGCCATGGTTTTGAGGATATTCGAGAAAAAACATAAGAAACTGACATTTAATTTGTTGATGCTCTTTGCAGAGAACAGTTTCTCTTGCTTTCTATTTCGGCAAATTTGGACTATGCATTTTCTGTAATTCTTTTAGATTCCTTTATACTTATATGCAATTTCAGCAGCAAAGTAACTGATGCTGGCTGAAGTAGAAAGGCTATTAAACACAAAATTGGTGTTTCTGAAATTGAGGAATTTCTTAATATATAACATCAATATAAGTGCCAGGAAGGGTTTTCTGTAGGTATTTGTATAGAATGTAACTATGCATGGAAGTGAAACATGGACAATAAGCCATTCAGACAAGAAGAGGATAGAACTTTTGAAATATGGTACTACAGAAAAATGTTGAATATTAAATGGCTAGGTCAAATAGCTGATAAGGAGGAGGTATTGAATCAAATAGGGGGGAAAGGAAATTTGTGGCATAACCTTATAAAAGAAGGATACATACTAAAACTGGAAAGAATCATCAATATGCTTTGTGGCATAACCTTATAAAAGAAGGATACATACTAAAACTGGAAAGAATCATCAATATGCTAAAGGAGGGAAGTGTGGAGGGTATAAATTGTAAAGGAAGGCCAAGGAATGAATACAGCTAGCAAGTTCAAATGGATATGGGTTGTGGTTGTTATTCTGAGATGAAGTGTCTTGCACAGGGCAGAATAGCATGCAGAACTGAATCAAATCAGCCTTCAGACTGAAGACCACAACAACAATGAATTTAAACAGGTACTTGTTTCATTTTTTTTCATTTTAATTAAGTTGTTAGTAATTTGATAATAGGGATTATGAGATAGGCCAGTGGGACTGACTGACTCTGCACCAATTATCCATCATTTTTGCAATTGAATAATAATTTCTATGAATCATGAATAATCTTAATTTCAAGGCTTTGGCAGTTTCTTGCTGTGGTTTTTTTTTTTTTTTTTTTTTTTTTTTTTGCCCCCTCCATAAATCATGTAATTAGAAACATATGCCAAGATTCCATCTTCGAACAACAGTTGCAAGAGATGTACATGTGGCCTCTAAATCACCAAGCACTAGCCACAAATTAGAACTGCAAGTCTCCTCCAATAAATTCCCATTGGGATTTCCCTTACCCCAGTCCCAATCTATTTGAGTTTTCAGCTCCTAGATTTTTATTATACTCATTAAGAATATTATTTATATCTGATTCTGAGAAATTGTGTGTGTGGGGGGGGGGGGGGGGGGGGGGCGCTGTGTAATTTATCATTTCCTAGCTGCCACTATGTGGTCCTTCTGCAGCTGTTGTCTATGATACAGTCAGGTTTCTGGAGAAAAGGGGCTTTCTTAAGGCTGGAAATGATGATCAAATTTTCTGATTATAAGGTCAAGCGATTCCTGTGATTGGCAGTGTATTTCTAACACTTGCATAGAGAGTTCTAAAAGTTGTGATATGAAGCAACAAGTAACAGAAATGCTATAACTGCTTACATTCTCTCCTGATACTTATTGGCTGAAAGATTCATTGGCTGAAAAATTCATAGGTAAAATAATTCCATGGAGCAGCCTGCAACAGCAAAATCGGTGAGTTGGCGGCATGCCTTTGTATGATGTAGAAGTTGTGTGCCCTCTTGAGCAGAGGTAGTGTTTCCATTGTTTATTTCTGAAGCTGGAGATAGGTGGTATTTAGTGATTAATTGATTAATTTGTGCAGCATGGAATACAGAGAGAATCTGAAGTGCTTTCCTGGGTATAGGCATGGATCAGATACTTTCCTGTTTTTCTCAGTGACTGTTGTAGATTAGGGAGCATAGACTTGCTCAACAAAAAGGGAGAGCAGAGTGTGATGTCATTAGCCATTAGCCAGCTGGAGGTTGTGCTGGATAAAAGTGATAGATTTGGCTGGATTAACTGATACCAAATAAAATTTGTTTGTTTCTGCAGATTTGAGAATGATGTTTTGTGTGGTTCCTCCCCTATTGATGCTGAGCTATGGCCCTTTTTGTTATTGTGGTGATTATTGGCTAGAATTGCTAGCAACCTGTTGGAGGCAGTGCATTAAGTGTTAGCAGTGTACATATATCAGTTCAGTGGTCAGGTCTCAGAATCTTTCTGAAAATAGTTGGATTGCTATAGGGCTTGGATTATTGACAATGAATCAGTAAGATCTTTAAGTCAGTCTCATGGGTCAACGCAAGGATGGGAACCCGTATTTAGACTCATTTGGTTGTAATAGCAGTGAATTAATCCAGGTCTGCCAGTAAATGTTTCCAGTTAAGTTTGTAGAGAAGTACAATGTATAATTTTTCCAGCACACTGCACATCACCAAGAGAGCGTGGATACTGGCCAAGCCACAAGTATGACTTCACATGATGTCATGGAATCACAGAGGTATGAATGAAAGAACTGTTTCACCACATGCATTGAAATTAATTTTCAGTTTACTATTGCATCAGAATACTGTGACAACAAAGAGTGAAGTTCAATAAATCTATAAAAAAACTTATTGCTACTTTTATTAGCCAAATTAGTGGAACAATTAGTTATTTTTATAACACTCTTACAAATCACACATCATAAACTAATTATTGTACGAACAATGGAAAAGCTGTGCTGGAATAACAACAATATTGCTACTCACCACCTACAGGAGGTGACAAATGGCAGACAGACACACTGAAAAATAGACAGCTACAAATTATCAGCTAATGGATTAAGACCTTCATCATATGTAGACAAAATATATATCCACGTGCGAAATTTATCCTATCATCCTTATTTACCCATGGCTATTTTCATCTGTTTTCCTGGTCCTACTTGCACCATACACATGTTCTCACATCTCATATCTAGTAGACCCCATCCCTATATTAACACTTACTCCATACTGACTTTGCAATCAATTTAGACTCTCGGTCCCCTCTCTCCATTCACTTCTACCCACTGTCATTTCCCCACCCAGTCCTCTTACGTTTATTTTTATTTTCTTTTGACATCACATCACATATTTTGTTTTCTCTTGTTTTTTGTTATACTTCCTCTGATTTCATCATTGTTTTCTCACTACATTTCCTTCTTGTTTCATCTTATCTGTGTTCTTTTGAGATTTCCACACATTTTATGAGTTCTTTACTCCAATATAAACCTTCCTCTTTCCATCTCCACTAATATAGGAAGTTTCCTTATTCCTAGCCAGAACCCAGTTCCACATACTATTCACTTGTTGTTGCCTAAATCATGGAAGCCCCTCAGATGACCTGGCATTGACCACCTCTGTTCAAATTCCATCAGTTCAGCGCTCTCAGTAATCTAGTTCTTCAAAACCAAATAAATGAAGACCAGGTCTCCTAGAACTACTTTTGTTTACCATCTATAAAATCCTCCTGCTCTCTAATCCCCGATTCCAGCAGCCTATCTCCCAGATCAAGACCCTTGCCCTCCAGGAACTAGAGGAGCATGCCCAATGCCACCTCAAAAAACCTGCCCAATCTGTTCACCTCATACTCCACCTTGGATTACCATGACTACAAAAACCACCATAAATGACCTACACATTTCTCACAGCCACCAAAATCTGCCATACAGAATTTTATTACTATATATGCCACACCCTTAGAAGCTCCCTCCCACCAACCTAAGGAACCCAGAACCTAAACAGATCCACAACACAACCACAAACTTGCACTCCAAAAGCCTTAGTCCTGCACAAGTATCAGACCTTTCCAAAGGCTTTATCTTTTGCCTCATTACCAAATTCAGTCATGTTGAGCTTGTTAAAGACCTACTCTCCTCCTCCTGGTCCCTACAGTGGAAACACATTTCCACCATCAACCCTACCAATCAGATTCAACCTAAAACCAATACTGAACCCTGCCATACTCAGTTTACTCCTCGATCTAACTGTGATCCACCCCCACTCCCCCAGAATCATCTGAAGATAATTTTCCAAAATTTCCTAACATCAACCTTTGTGTCACCATCATTCCCTCACAAATTCTTTAATATGGCAATCAGCCTCATATCCACAGAGAGATCTGCAGTCCACCACCTAAAACTAATATCATCCTTATAATCTTACCTTCTGACAAAGGTTCCATCACTGTCATTAATAACTGTAGGGATTACATGGCAGATGGGCTCCATTAGCTGTCAGACATGTACACTTTCAAGCCCTGACACAGTGATCTCATTCCAGAAATATAGCAAGATCACTATGCCCTCCTCAGATCCCTAGGTTTATCCCAACAATTGGTTCAAATGGCTCTGAGCACTATGGGACTTAACATCTGAGGTCATCAGTCCCATAGAACTAAGAACTACTTAAACCTAACTAACCTAAGGACATCACACACATCCATGCCCGAGGCAGGATTCGAACCTGCGACCGTAGCGGTCTTGCGGTTCTAGACTGTAGTGTCTAAAACCACACGGCCACTCTGTCCAGCTATCCCAACAACTCTCGTTGAGTCTATTTCCCTCATCTTTCCTTATTTTTCTACTTCCTACATACTTCCTAAAATAGACAGCCTCAGCCCCACAGGACTT
This sequence comes from Schistocerca nitens, assembly GCF_023898315.1. Taxonomy (NCBI): domain Eukaryota; kingdom Metazoa; phylum Arthropoda; class Insecta; order Orthoptera; family Acrididae; genus Schistocerca; species Schistocerca nitens. The sequence goes on from NC_064618.1 coordinate 258,307,456, forward strand.
CCTATTGTGGCTGAATACAGTACTCCTACAAAGAGAATCTTTCAGCCCATTACCCATAAACAACCAACATGTATAAAAGACACTGTGTAATCATTTCCTCTACTGTCACTCCACACTACCTGTTCCTTTACCATCCAGCACTCTGCTCATCACTGTTGATGTCACTTCCCTCAACACTAACGTCTCCAATCCCTACTGCCTTGCCACCATTGAACACTGCCTTTCCCAATGGCCAACTGACTCAAAATCTCCAAATCCTCCTTTTTTGTTCATCTTGACCAGCTGTATCCCCACATACAGTTACTTACCCTTAGAAGGCATCACCAACTAACAAATCCATCATAACACAATGGGCACATGCATGGAACTGTCCTATTCTGTTCTATTCATGGGCTATCTAGAGGAATCCTTACTATCTGGATGCCTCACATGGTTTAGATTCAGTGATGATGTCTTCATGATCTGGACTGATGGTGAGGACGCTCTATCCACATTTCTCGAGAACCTCAACACCTTCTTACTCACGCAAGTCACCTGTTTCTCCTCAGCAGAAAAAGCCACCTTACCTGAGGTCAAACTCCTCCTCACAGAAAGCTACATCAGTACCTCCATTCACATCAAATCTACCAACCACCAACAATACCCCCCCCCCCCCCCCACCTATAGTGATGAGCAGTACCTCTCCAAATATGTCAAGGGTCTCACTGAGGCTTTCACAGACAGAAATTATGCTCCACATGGTGTAACGCAGAATCTTGTATTCAAGATTACTAAGCTGCAGTGGACAAGACAGGACTCAGTAAGAACATGCATGCTATATCACATGAAATCTGCACTGAAATTCGGCATCACATTTTCAAGTTTTCTGTCAGAACTTCTCATTATGGGGTAAAGAAGTAAATTATGTGGATGCAAGGCTGAACCTTAAAAAATGCATAATTTATTTTGTGAGGAACAACCTAATCTTGAAGTGAAATATATTTTTATGCTAATTATTTCAATAAGAACTTTGCTACAGATCTGGTGGACACCAAACAGATGTGTGCAGTATCTGCAAGGAACTTCAAGTCGAAATGAAGTTTCTGCACTTATCACTAATGTTGAACTAACAGCAGCAAGTGAGCCAAGTATTCACAAGCACAGAAGTTACAAATTTTATTCCTCTATGAAATCATGCTCAGATCCGTGCCAGTATGATGATATAGTCTGTGTTGCCTTAGATCACATGTAAAATTTACGTCTACCTCATTAACAGTTCAGGAAATATTCTATGTAAGGCAGCTATGGGTACATGTATTTACTACACACAACCTCCAATACACATGTATTTTTAAGGGCAGGCATTCATATTGGACTATCTCACCAATGAAATTAAACCAGGCATGAACAAACTTCACTTGTACTCAGATGCGTATCCAGGTCAGTATAAGAATCACTCATTTATTTGTTTCTGCATGTGTTTGGTTGAAGATAAATGATTCGAGGAAATTATTCATTGCTTCCCTATTAGAGGTCATTCCTCCCTGTCTCACAATAGAGATTTTTGTATTTTCAAGACAAAATAAAGTGCTGCAGCAGAAACTACAGTCCAAAAGACTGCATTGTTAATGCAAAAAGGGATGTTACAATAAAAATGGTTGATGGAACTGACACCATTAATGTGGATGCATGGTGGCCTAAGCATTATAGGAAAACAACTCTAAGTGATGATTTAACAGAAAAGGACGTTCCTTGAGTTCCAGTATTCTACAGATCATCCTGGCAGAGCGGGTGCCCGTCCCTTCATTGGGAGCATAATCTGTCACACATTCCAATTGTCTCAGCCTGGACTGAAAAATGGTCCTCTTGTGAACCAGTTGAAGAAGGCCTATGAGGAAGGATAAGTAGCAGTCAAATCAACAAAACAGGATGATGTCATAAAGATTCATTGTTATGTCATGACTTCAGAGGAGAGTAAAACCTTCTTTGATGAAGTGCTAGAATGACTGTGTCAATGTAAATGCATTACCTGCCTTTTCTAAGAGTATGACTTTTAAAATCTGTTTTGTTGTTCAGTATCTGTGACTGTAGTGCAACTGTTTTATCAATAGTGGGGTTTTATGAAAATACTGTATAAGAAAATAATAAACTATTTCTGTGTTGTGTGAAGCAAATAATAGTTATTCCATTTGCAATGTCTGCTCAAAAAGTTCCAGAACTTTGTTCACAAAATTTTTCTATGCTTACCTTTTACTTATTGTGCATGGTCTCCTATAAAATACTCTCCTCCACAATTGGTACACCACTCCCAATTCTGTTTTCGCTTCAAGAAGCAGCCTTGATATGCCTCTTGCTGGATCGTGTGAAGCACTGTCTGCAAAGCTTCTTTTATCTCATCTATCATTGCAAATCTCTGTTCTTTCAATGGGGTTTACAGTTTTGGAAATAAAAAAAAAGCCTGCAGGGGCTAGGTTTGGGGAGTATGGAGGATGCAGCAGCACAGTGATTTCATTTCTTGTGCAATAGTCATGCACCAACAGGAATGAATGTGCGGGTGCATAATCATGAAACAAAAGCCATCAATTGTCTTGTCACATTTCAAGCCATTTCCTTCTCAAATTTTCTCACAGGCATTGCAACGCATTCCAATAGTAGCATCGATTAGTAGTTTGTCCCTGAGGCATGAATTCATGATGAACTAATCCTTCATAGTCAAAGAAAACTATCAACATGGCTTTGACATTTGACCTGACCTGATGAGCTTTGTTTGGTCCAGGAGAACCTTTCCCGACCCATTGTGAAGATTCAACCTTGGTCTCAGCATCATAACCATAGACCCATGTCTCATTACCAGTTACGATTTGCTTATGGAACATCTTAATCTCGTTTGCACAACCCAAAAGATCATCACAGATAGCAAGGTGAAGGTCTCTCTGATCTTGACTCATGAACTGTGGGGTGAACTTGGCAGCAACACAATCCATTCAAAGATGCTGTGCCAATATTTCATGGTGTGATCCAACCAAAATGTTACATTCTTCTGCAGTCTCTCAGACATTCAGTTGTCAGTTAGCATGCACTATTGACTTCCTGGCATGAGCATCATAGGTAGACATCAAAGGACATCCTGAATGACAGTCACCTTTAACTTCCGTCCAGCAATTTTTAGACCGTGTGAACCATTCATAACACTGAGAGTAGCTTAAGCAATCAGCACCATAGGCTTCCTGCATCTTTTGATGTGTCTCTGTAAAGGGTTTCTTGAGTTTCAAACAAAATTTAATGCATACTCTTTGCTCCTCTAACTCTGCCATCTCAAAATTCACAAACTGTGTGACACAATGTTCTACTCAATACAGCACTGAACAATAACTGACAGACACATAACAATGAAACTTCTTGCAGTTATGCATTAAACACAGGTATGTGCAGGGATGCCAAATGCATTTCACTCCAACACACCACTGGCACAAAATTATGAATGTTCCAGAATTTTTTGAGCAGACCTCATATGTTACCTTCTATTTTCATGCTTGCATATGCACATTTTCATTTAGAAATAAAGGAAATAAACCAAGAATGTGAATGTTATTGCTCACTTACAGGTTCTGTTCGTTTCATGTTGAAAGGAAGTAAGTCCAGCTATGTATTTTGTCAGTAAAAGCATTAGTAACTTATGGAACAATGCTATTCTGGCTTTATTATATTGGCGTGTGTGTGTGCACTTTACACGTACAAACAATTATGTCTCGTATTACATTAGAAGAGTGGAAAAACAGTTTTTGTGTTTATCTCAAAATTCTAAAAATGGGACATAGTGACTTTCAACAACAAGCAATTGAATTGGTGAAAGGATAAAATATAAAAATGCAGTAAATGGAGTGGACAAAAGGGAATACAAACATTTAAAAGATGAGATTGTCATGTAAAGCAAACTGGCAAAGTAGGAATGTCTTGAAGACCAATGTGAGACTGTAGAAGCACATGTAAATAGATGAATGATGGATGCTCCCTATTTGAAAATTAGAGGGACCTTTTGAGGAAAGCGAAGCAGTTGTATGGATATTAAGAGCTCAGATGGAAAGGTACTACTAAGCAAAAAAGGGAAAGCTAAAAGGTGGATGAAATTCACAATCTCCCCAAAAAATTCTGAGACTTATTTTATTCCTAATATTAAGTGACACCAGCCCAGTAACTACAGTGGCATCTTGAACTACCAACTGTGAAAAACCGATGAAGATTTGCCCAGTCAGTTGTTAGTAGAAAGGGTTATGTACTGGACATATGATTCTAGTGTGTCAACATTGTTGTGTCACATATTGAAAAGTAGCAATGACCTGAATATCTCTAAACAAAGTGTTCAGGATGTGTCCCTAGAATATTTTGAAGAAGAGAAAAGTTTGTGCAAAGTTTGCCCCCTTCACCTTGACTACCAAACAAAATTTTGTGTATACACTGGTGACAACTTGACTGAAATGATTAACATGGACAACTCTTTTCTGGAAAGATCATCACTGGTGATGAGATTTGATGTTATCAACATCAATCTACCATAAAACAAGAAGGTGCAGAATGGGTCTCTAATGGTTTGCCAGGAATGAAGAAACTGTGAATGACTTGTATTCAAGTAGGGGTATACTATGTACAACAGCTGAAACACAAAAACCACCACCTTGACTTTTTTCTATTTTTTATTAATCCAGTCTCAAAACTTTTGGGCTGATGTAATATGTAGGATGGCTGTACAGGGAAAATGAATTCTTAAGACAATATGTGATGAAGCAAGCTGGGATCTTTTTATTTCCTCTGTTGTTTTGCCATCTGACTGCTTAAATTCATTTGTTTCATTTTTTATTAATTATCATTAAGATACGTGAGTATAATCTTCATTTTCATAAAAGAGAAAGGTTAGCCCTCAGTTTTAAAGAACAGAACTCCAGATCTAATTTTGTGCTTAGTTTTATGCATGTAATTGATTTTCTAATATTTCAACTATTCCTAGTTAATTCTTTCATTATAGGGTGAAATCAGTAATTGTTCTGTGACTTAAATTCTATCGTTGACTTACAAACAAATATAAATTCTGTAATAATGATAAACATCTGGAAAAAGAATCACTAGGATTCTTAAAGTATTTATTTGGCTGTATTAGAAAATGTGTTAGCAAAGCCAGCTCTTTATTAATTCTAAAGTAATTTCCAGTTTCATCAAAAGTATTGTTTGTATAACTATATCTGTTAATTTCATCATTTAAACAAATAATTTGGCTTAACCCTCATGGTAGAAGGAACTGATAAAAAGACCCAACTTTTTTATGTATTCACTTCATTTAATGAGTTATGTTTTAACTGTAATTTCTGTAAATTAAACATCAAACAATGTATAGTTTGAGTACCTATTGTTGTGACGATATATAAAGACCTGATTTTTGGTCCTGAGACAGTCATTCCACAGCCGAGTTTGAGACAAGAAACCTGTATTGGTCAGAACAACAACAATGCATCAACCCAACTGTGAAATAAGTGTAACACAATTGGGCCGTGTGTTAAAACAATGACAGTGTTTGTTCAATACATAATATATTATTCTGCAAGAACAGTGAACTGTGTGGTTAGGTTTTCACTGATCATAGATATTCAACAGTAAACTATTGTAGAAGTATGCTGATGTTTGCCTGCAACCTATTAATGAGACATACAAAATTTGCCAATAGTTAACTGGCCATGTTATATAGTTCTGGGTGGAGATTTTAATTTGCCAGAAATAGACTGGGAGACTCAAACATTTATAACGGGTGGCAGGGACAAACAATCCAGTGAAATTTTTTTAAGTGCATTATCTGAAAACTACCTTCAGCAGTTAAACAGAGAACCGACTCGTGGTGATAACATATTAGACCTTCTGGTGACAAACAGACCCAAACTATTTGAAACAATTAACGCAGAACAGGAAATCAGCAATTATACAGCGGTTACTACATCGATGATTTCAGCCGTAAATAGAAATATTAAAAAAGATAGGAAGATTTTTCTGTTTAGCAAAAGTGACAAAAAGCAGATTTCAGAGTACTTGACAGCTCAACACACAAGTTTTGTCTCAAGTACAGATAGTGTTGAGGATCAGTGGACAAAGTTCAAGACCATCGTACAATATGCATTAGATGAGTATGTGCCAAGCAAGATCGTAAGAGATGGAAAAGAGCCACTGTGGTACAACAACTGAGTTATAAAACTGCTGCGGAAGCAAAGGGAACTTCACAGCAAACATAAACAAAGCCAAAGCCTTGCAGAGAAACAAAAATTACGTGAAGCAAAATGTAGTGTGAGGAGGGCTATGTGAGAGGCATTCAATGAATTTGAAAATAAAGTTCTATGTACTGACATGGCAGAAAATCCTAAGAAGTTTTGGTCTGATGTCAAAGCGGTAGGTGGATCAAAACAAAATGTCCAGACACTCTGTGACCAAAATGGTACTGAAACAGAGTATGACAGACTAAAGGCCAAAATACTAAACGCCTTTTTCCAAAGCCATTTCACAGAGGAAGACTGCACTGTAATTCCTTCTCTAGATTGTCGCACAGATGACAAAATGGTAGATTTCGAAATAGATGACAGAGGGACAGAAAAACAATTAAAATCGCTCAAAAGAGGAAAGGCCGCTGGACCTGATGGGATACCAGTTCGATTTTACATAGAGTACGCGAAGGAACTTGCCCCCCTTCTTGCAGCACTGTACCGTAGGTCTCTAGAAGAGTGTAGCGTTCCAAAGGATAGGAAAAGGGCACAGGTCATCCCCGTTTTCAAGAAGGGACATCAAACAGATGTGCAGAACTAAAGACTTAAATCTCTAATGTCGATCTTTTGTAGAATTTTGGAACACGTATTATGTCCAAGTATAATGACTTTTCTGGAGACTAGAAATCTACTCTGTAGGAATCAGCATGGGTTTCGAAAAATATGATTGTGTGAAACCCAGCTCACACTATTCGTCCACGAGACTCAGAGGGCCATAGACATGGGTTCCCAGGTAGATTGGTTCAAATGGCTCTGAGCACTACGGGACTTAACATCTGAGGTCATCAGTCCCCTAGAACTTGGAACTACTTAAACCTAACTAACCTAAGGACATCACACACATCCATGCCCGAGGCAGGATTCGGACCTGCGACCGGAGCGGTAGCACGGTTCCAGACTGAAGCGCCTAGAACCGCTCGGCCACACCGGCCAGCCCCAGGTAGATGCCGTGTTTCTTGACTTCAGCAGGGTGTTTGATACAGTTCCCCACAGTCGTTTAATGAACAAATTAAGAGCATATGGATTATCAGACCAATTGTGTGATTGGATTGAAGAGTTCCTAGATAACAGAATGCAGCATGTCATTTTCAGTGGAGAGAAGTCTTCCGAGGTGAGGGTGATTTCAGGTATGCTGCAGGGGAGTGTCGTAGTAACATTGCTATTCATAATATACATAAATGACCTTGTGGATAACATCGGAAGTTTACTGAGGCTTTTTGCCGATGATGCTGTAGTATATTGAGAGGTTGTAACAATGAAAAATTGTACTAAAATGCAGGAGGATCTGCAATGAATTGATGCATGGTGCAGGGAATGGCAATTGAATCTCAATGTAGACAACTGTAATGTGCTGTGAATACATAGAAAGAAAGATCCTTTATCATTTAGCTACAACATAGCAGGTCAGCAACTGGAAGCAGTTAATTCCATAAAGTACCTGTGGGTAGGTGTTAGGAGTGATTTAAAATGGAATGATCATATAAAGTTGATCGTTGGTAAAGCAGATGCCAGACTGAGATTCATTGGAAGAATCCTAAGGAAATGCAATCCGAAAAGAAAGGAAGTAGGTTACAGTACACTTGTTCACCCACTGCTTAAATATTGCTCACCAGTGTGGGATCCGTACCAGGTAGGGTTGATAGAAGAGAGAGAGAAGATCCAACGGAGAGCAGCACGCTTCATTACAGGATCATTTAGTAATCACGAAAGTCTTACTGAGATGATAGATAAACTCCAGTGGAAGACTCTGCAGGAGAGACGCTCAGTAGCTCGGTACGGGTTTTTGTTGAAGTTTCTGGAACGTATCTTCACTGAGGAGTCAAGCAGTATATTGCTCCCTCCTACGTACATCTCACGAAGAGATCATGAGGCTAAAATCAGCGAGATTAGAGCCCACACAGAGACATACCGACAATCTTTCTTTCCACGAACAATACGAGACTGGAATAGAATGAGAACTCATAGAGGTACTCAAAGTACCCTCCGCCACACACCGTCGGGTGGCTTGCGGAGTATGGATGTAGATGTAGATGTAGAAATTAACTGGGTATATTGGGGAGGGGGGTTGTGGATAGTGAAAGTAAAGAACAGTGAAATGCAACTGTGCACCTGTCGGCTACATCATTTATAGTAGTCAGTATTGAACTTCCCCCCCCCCCCCCATTTTTCATCTAATTTAACAATGCAGCATGTCAACACTGAGGACTATCAATGAAGAAATAAAGCAGGCAAATATCACAAATATTATAGAAGGAGAAGACGAAGTAAACTGAGATGAGATGGGAGACATAAGGTATCAAGCAAAATTTGTGACTGGATTTAGGATTTCTTGGTAGAGAGGATGAAGCATATTATCTTGCATGACCCAGAGAAGTGTGTTAAGGACTCTTGCTTTTCAAGACGTGGTAGGAAATACTGCCAGTAATCCCAGACTTTTTGCAGATGACACAATTATCTTTACAGAACAACAATGTGAAAAAAATAGTTGTTCAAATATAGTCACACCTTGATAAGATTTCACAGTAGTCAAAAGAATACCACTAGATAAGGGACATGAACAAAGATTCCAAAATACAATGGTTGAAGATAATAAGGTAAATAATAAAAGTTACTAAATTAATTTTTCTAACAATCTTTGTTTTAAATTCAACCTTTGCACAAAATCCATTCTCATTGGGAGAACTAATTATGCATGCACATGCAAAATATCTGTTTGGGAAGTTTGTAATAAAAAATTATGTATTGTAGATTCAAGTACACGTTTTTGAATATGGGTGGTCAGTCTTGATATAAATAAATATAAATGAGATGTATGTTGCATGAGAAAAATCAACAAAAGTACATATATTGCTGAAATTGGAAAACATGAAAACATTTAAATAAGCAACATGTATCGTGGTGAACAGTAAAGGGACTGTCACTGTTGATGGCAGCATATGAAGTTAACTACAATAAATAGTGGTTTTCTCTCAAAAAGACTATTTTCTTTATTTTGCTTCGCATATAGATTACAGAAATTAAAAATAACTATTCCTGAGATAACAATGGGTGAATAAATTCAGGAAAAGGGTTTTATTTTGAAGTTGAATGCAACCAGAAATTAAAATACTGGATAAATTGACACAGAACAAGTATTTAATACTTTGACTGCTACACAATGAGTGATGGATGTTTCTCTGCCAGGCACACCTGCAGGCGTGAGTGGGGTTCTGCTGTGGCATCAGTGGGAGACCTTGCTGTGGCCAGTGGTGGCCTTGTGGCAGTCAATGTGTTAATGGTTATAAGAGTAGTTACAGTAAGTGGAAGAATATTGTGAACAGATATTGTCAAAAGCACAAGAAAGCACTAATCAGATAAAATTGAGCAGAGCACAATTAAAATCAGAAATAAGATTTAACAATGAACAGTCTGGAGACACAAGTTATGCATCCCATAGTGAACAACTTGCCAAAATTCATGAAGAAAGTAATAAGCAACCCACAGAATACACATCAGAATCCAGTGAAACAGAAACTAGTGCTCAAAATGCTTCAGAAAATTTACAAACTTTGAAGGATAGTGTTGGTAGGAAAGTCAAAAACAAAAGTTCTGGAGCAGAAACATTGATAGAAGACTTAATGCAGTATAAGTTCATACAGATAATCTTCAATATGAAGACAAAAATGTAGACAAAAATTTAACTGAACAAAAATGTTTTAGTATTTGAACCTAACACTGCAGTTAGTGTTGAAAACAATTACGTGTTGGAATAGGTAGCAGAGAGGAACATTTATATAATTCAGTTAATGATGTAGAGACTGTTGTTGAGAGTGAAGTGGACAATTTGTATGAGGATACAGTAGACTATCTTAGTGTAGAGACAAATTGCTTTCCTGCTGTGAAACATGAATATTTACCAGAACTGTTAAAAGAAGATGAACATTCAATCTTAGTTATTGCAAACTGTTTGGAACCTGTCAATTGCAAACATTTTGGAACTGTCACTTGCAAACATTTTGTATGGAAAGAAGAATCTGAATTTTTCAGAACTACATCTGTTTCAGGAGGATTATTAAGATTCTGTAATTGATTCCAGCTCAGTTGGTCACTGAAGTATCTGAATGAATTTTTAAGTCGGTTAAAAATAGTAGCATATAAGTTTGTAGTAATGCTGTGAATAATGTGGCTTTATGCACAACATCCAATTTTGATACAAAATTTTGTAATTTTGACCCCCATTTTTCAATGACTCATCTGAAATTATGCATAATTACTTAGAAAAAATGCTGTGGCAGTGTTAATGAAGTAACCCATCTGCATGAAATTCAAGAGTCTGAGAACAGATATTGTAGTTCTGAGTTAAAATTTGTTTTTGAAGGAGAGAGAGAGAGAGAGAGAGAGAGAGAGAGAGAGAGTGAGAGAGTGTGTGTGTGTGTGTGTGTGTGTGTGTGTGTGAGAGAGAGAGAGAGAGAGAGAGAGAGAGAGAGAGCAATTATAATCTGTAAAAGCAGAGTTGCGTGAGTTTGTCTTCAAAGCTCATGTAGTCTCTGTGTCAGGACAAATTTAGAGGAAAGATTAACAGCAGAATAATAAAGTAAAGTACAGTAATTTGTAACAGTTAATAGATGAAAGAAACCACTTGATAAACTAATGTGTAACAATGAAGCAAAGTGACGCATGCAAATTTGTATTCATAAGTAAGAAAATTATTTTTTGCTTTAATTTGTTTGCTATACGGACTGTAATTTTTTACTATGATGTGGTAATGTTAGGGTTTATATTACTGGTATGTTTCAGTAAGAAAGCTAATGATTAATGGAAGAATAAAGAACTTATTAAATGTAGTATTGGAAGCAGAGATCTGAATGAAATTGTTTTCATGAATAACAGCTATTTTCACTCATTCCATATATAGTGTGAAGTTTTTGTCAACCGCTGCAGTAAAACACGTTTATGAAACATAATTTAATATAAATTAATCTAATATAAACCTAATTAAAAAGAAACTAGCATTATTTGCTCTTGTCCTGTTCTGTGTGAAATGGGTGATGGTGAAAATATACTAATGTTTTCCTGAAAATGTTACCTGTAGTAAGGTAACAAGAAAGTAAATGTTATTATATTACTGTCATTTGAATAGAAATCATCTTTCAGATGTAGAAATATGCCTACCAACTATTGTTTTTGTTGCACACCTCCTTCTTGATGTTGAGATTCCTCCTTCCCCCACCCCCCCACCCCCAATACCCCCACCCCCCCCCCCCTTTCCTTCAGTGTATGATACCACATGACATCACAGAAGAGAAGTAAGCAAGGTATGCCAGTTTTTTATTTCCACTTCCATTGTAATCCATTCCAAGAAAATATTGTATAGCTGTGCAATTGAAATTTATTTTGACTAAATCTCCCATAAACCTCCCTTAAACTCATAGTGAGGTATTTGCAATCTCCCGTAAAACCATAATCAAATGTTGGTCACCCTAGTCTAAGGTGAGAGTTTGCTGTTGTTGGTGATGTTATGAAGTGATTTGCAAGGTATTGAGAATATATTATGAGAGGATAGGATTAATAGCAATGTTTTAGGACTTTAGGATGATGACAATCGTGGTGGTGGTGGTGGTGATGGTGGTGATTTATGTGAGTAATAATGACTCTCTTGGTTTATTTGGGACAAATATGATATTGATTCAGGAAACAATTGGTTAGGGACTCTGTGTTGTATGGTAGTAGGCGTCACTATTGCTTGATATATGGGAAATATTATTCCAAAACAAAATATTACTTGTACTACAGAAAGAAAGCTGAATATTGATGAACTAAATGGTCGTGTGTGTGAGTTGTGCTTCTGTGAGTATGTGCCTTTTTTACACTGTCTGTAACTCAACGTTTCCTTTATATGGTGAGTAGCAATCTATCTTTCCCATAATACTGTGATTATTCCATGCTAGTCTTTCCATTGTTTAAGTATTGAAAAATACATTTAGACACTGTTAAATGTATGTAAATGTAATATGATTTTTATTGTTTTGTCTAGAACATGTGAATTTTGTTTGGAAATACACATGGGAACCTCATTTGCAGATATACACTTTGTATGTTATGTGCTTGGCATGCACAGGATCTCAAGCTGCAGTAGCACTGTTTCTGTTTTCATTTTCTGTCCATCAGCTTCCACTCTCTATGAATGTATCAGTGTTGTTGCTTTCTGATTGTACTCTCTCTCTCTCTCTCTCTCTCTCTCTCTCTCTCTCTCTCTCTCTCTCTCTCTCTCCCCCCCCCCTCTCCCTCCCTCTCTCTCTCTCTAGTATTCGAAGAATAGTAATATCAGTTTAACTTTCATGAATCTTTTGTTACTCACTGGCATCATCAATAGTTTAAATATGTTGGCAGTACCATGTATTGTGAATCAATCTTCAGTATAGCCATAGAATGATTTGGTGATCTTAATATTATTTGTACAGTTATGACAAGTCCTGATGTTCTTATAAAAAAAAATGGTTCAAATGGCTCTGAGTACTGTGGGACTTAACATCTGTGGTCATCAGTCCCCTAGAACTTAGAACTGCTTAAACCTAACTAACCTAAGGACATCACACACATCCATGCCCGAGGCAGGATTCGAACCTGCGACCGCAGCGGTCAGGTGGTTCCAGACTGAAGCGCCTAGAACTGCACGGCCACACCGGCCGGCTTTTCTTATCCTTTTCTGTGCATACATACACATCTACATGTTCAATTTTACATCTTCTCAGTACCTAAAGTATAGTTTTGTGAAGTTTTTTCAGCAATAGAGTTCCTTACAGTGCTGTGGGGCATGACCACAACTGTCCTTTGTGCCAATCTGCATTTTGAGTTTGTATTAGTGGCAGTTGACACTGGATGCTACTCAGCTATATTTTTTGAGTCCACCACTTTCATATTCTTACCTTCTTGCCATGTAACTGAGGCAATTCCATATTTGCTCTCCTTTTGAAGATGAATAGTTTAGACTGAACTCCTCCAACAGCACCAGACTCTCTATCTTCCCTTCCATCTACAAATTTTGTGTCACTGTGCTTCCCTTATTGCACTGTTTGATCAATACTCTTCTTCTGTGATTTTACTGTGGGGTGTCAATTTTGTTTTCTTCATGCATATTTAGTGTTATAATTTTAGGGTTACTCATACTTGATTGTAAGAAAAAACAGAAATTGACAAAAACTGTGAAACAATATGTACGTACCAAAGTAAAAAATACTTACGATGCTTGATGGAACCCACAGTTTTTACTATTCTAACTTTGTTTTAGCAAATTGAACTGTAACACTGAGTAATTTTTAATTTCTTGTTTATGTATAGATCATTGCTGAAACCTTCAATTTGAACTCTCTTACTTTATTTTTAAGTGTGTCGGAGATATTAGGACTTTTCTTATGTGTAGGATGACATGTTTATCTTTTTAATGATACTCAAAGAATATTTATTTGTAATTACTTATTTGTAATTATTATTTATGTGTAATTATTTCTTTAAATTTGTCATCTAATTCACAAAAAAAGTTTATTCAGAAATCTGTAAAGGCTATACTTCTTTCCACTGTTTGGATAAACCAAGCTGTTTTCTGTTGCTTACGTATGACCATCAGTGCCACAAGAAACTAATGTAATGACATTTTTGTAGCTAATGTTTCACTGATACAACAGATATTGAAAGTACCAACTAAAAGTATGAGAAAAATAAACCCACTGGAAGAAATGTTATGAACCACTATCCAGGACTTAGAAACGATGAAGTGAAACTGAGGAAGTCATGCTAGATTGTGATAATAGACATTAAACAAAAGAAAAAAATCATCATAATACTAAAACAAGGACAAGAAAGTATGTAACATTTACAGAAAGTAATGACATACTTTGTACTTTTGTAAAAGAGAAACCTTCTTTTATGTATGACCAAACACTTTTAAGAGACAGTGACGTGCAATGCATTGAAGGAGTTTATTAATTCAACTAACTTTGTTAAAGAGGTTGTGTTACATGATCATATATTTTGTCATGTTTGATTGCATTGAAATACACACTGAAAAGCCAAAGAACTGGCCTAATATCGTGTAGGGCCACAACACGATGTGGCATAGACTCGACTAACGTCTGAAGTAGGGCTGGAGGGAACTGACACCATGAATCCTGCAGGTCTGTCCATAAATCCCTAAAAGTATGAGGGAGTGGAGATCTCTTTTGAAAATCACATTGTGAGGCATCCCAGCTATGCTCAATAACGTTCAAGTCTGGAGAGCTTGGTTGCTGGCGGAAGTGTTTAAACTCAGAAGAGTGTTCCTGGTGCCACTCTGAAGCAATTCTGAACATGTGGGGTGTTGCATCATCCTGCTGGAATTGCCCAAGTACATAGGAATGCAAGATGGCCACGAATGAATGCAGGTCATCAAACAGGATGCTTACGTATGTGTCACCCATCGGAGTCATATCTAGACATATCAGGAGTCCCATATCACTCCAACTGCACACGCCCACACCATTACAGAGCCTCCACCAGCTTGAACAGTCCTCTGTTGATATGCAGGGTCCATGGATTCATGATCCATACCCATACCTGTCTATCCACGCAATACAATTTGAAATGAGACTTGTCTGACCAGGCAACATGTTTTCAGTCATCAACAGTCCAATGCCAGAGTTGACAGACCCAAGTGGGGCCTAAAGCTTTGTGTTGTGCAGTCATCAAGAGTACACAAGTGGGCCTTCAGCTCTGAAAGCCCATATCAATGATATTTCATTGAATGATTTGTACACCGACACTTATTGAGAGCCCAGCATTGAAATCTGCAACAATTTGAGGAAGGTTGCACTTCTGTCACACTGAGCGATTCCCCTCAGTCATCATTGGTCCCGTTCTTGCAGTATCTTTTTCCGGCTGCAGCGATATTGGAGATTTGATGTTTTACTAGATTCCTGATATTTATGGTACACTCATGAAATGATCATATGAGAAAATCCCCACTTCATTGCTACCTTGGAGAGGCTGTGTCCCATTGCTCCTGCACCAACTATAACACCACATTCAGACTCACTTAAATCTTGACATCCTGCCATTGTAGCAGTAGTAACCGATCTAACAACTGAGCCAGACACTTGTTGTCTAATACATGTCTTGCCAACAGTAGCGCCATATGCTGCCTGTTTACATATCTCTGTCTTTAAATATGCATAACTGTACCAGTTTCTTTGGTGCTTCAGCATATATGTATAATAGATATATTGTACTAATTGGATTACCATCATAGTTGCTAATCACAGTTTTGGTACAGAGAAAAATAAAATGCTATTTTGGAATTAAAGTTAAATACACTGAAGTGCTAAAGAAACTGGTATAGGTATGTGTATTCAAATATAGAGATATGTAAACAGGCTGAATATGGCACTGTAGTTGGCAATGCCTATATAAGACAACAAGTGTCTGGGTCAATAGTTAGATTAGTTACTGCTGCTACAATGGCAGGTTATCAAGATTTAAGTGAGCTTGAATGTGGTGTTATAGTTGGCGCAGGAGTGATGGGACACAGCATCTCCGAGGTAGTGATGAAATGGGGATTTTCCCATTTGACCATTTCATGAGTGTACCATGAATATCAGGAATCCAGTAAACCATCAAATCTTGATATATCAGCAGCTGCAAAAAGATCCTGCAAGAATGGGACCAACAATTACTGAAGAGAATCGTTCAATGTGACAGAAGTGCAACTCTTCAGCAAATAGCTGCAGTTTTCAATGCTGGGCCATCAAAAAGTGTCAATGTGCAAACCATTCAATGAAATATCATTGATATGCTCTTCCGGAGCTGAAGGCCCACTTGTGTACCCTTGACGACTGCATGGTACAAAGCTTTATGCCTCGCCTAGACCGTCAACACTGACATTGGACTGTGGATGACTGGAAACATGTTGCCTGGTAGGATGAGTCTCGTTTCAAATTGTATCATGTGAATGGATGTGTATGGGTATGGAGACAACCTCATGAATTCATGGTCCTTGCATGTCAGCAGGGGACTTATCAAGCTGGTGGAGGCTCTGTAATGGTGTGGGCGTGTGCATTTGGAGTGATATGGGACCCCTGATATTGTTTTGTTCGGTTTCAGGGCACAAAAAACAACTGGGGTCATACATGCCCAAGTCAAAACTAGAGAATACGCAGAAGAGGAAGCAACTATATGTCAGTTCCAATGGACAGAATAGGAGACAGCTAAACAAGGCACGTAGAAAAAGGGCTAAAAAAAAAAAAAAAAAAAAAAAGCGAAAATGGAGGTCCAAAACTAAAATTCTGTGGCCTTTGCCATATTGCTTCAATGGATAAAAAGTAAAACGTGGTCAACAGCCTGCACGTCATTCGCTAAAACAGCTGATAAATCAGATGGCAAACCCAAGCTGGAACGTAAAGTGGTAAGAAAAGGGCACTCCAGCAGGAAGTGGTGGACAGTTAAAATTTGGGCACAATGTGTACAAAGTGGTGGGGCAGCGCCACTGAGCAAATGATGATGGCTAAAAAGGCAGTGCCCAATATGCAGCCCAGCTAAAATAATCTCCTCCCGGTGGGAGGGCCGAGAGGAGGTTGCCCAAGGTACTGGGTGAGGCTTAATAAGCCAAAGCTTATTCCCATGGAGGGATGCCAAAGGGACACCAACTCCTGGCAGATGACAATGCAGAGATCATCAGAGGGAATAGAGGTACTCGCGGGCTGAGGTATGAGGACTGCAGCCTTGGCAGCAGCGCCAGCAGCCTCATTTCCTGGCAGACCGACATGACCAGGGACCCTCAGAAATATGACATTGGCTCCACCTAGAGTGAGCAAGTGACAGTTTTCCTGGACCCACTGCACTAAGCGGTGCACAGTGCACAGAGACTTTGGAGGGTGCTGAGTGAGTCTGTGGGATTTTTCTTACAATCAAGTATGAGTAACCCTAAAATTATAACACTAAATATGCATGAAGAAAACAAAATTGACATCCCACAGTCAGTCTGAGAGCCATCAGTGTTCACAAAGGTAATATCGCTAAGTTCCATGCGAAGGTCATGAAACTGAAGGCGATAGACCGAGGCCAGAGTAGTGTCCTTAGGAAGTGAATGAAGGAAAAGGTTAACATGGGCTGCTTCACGAAGCCAAGGTGGTGAAGGGTTCACACCCACTGGGAAAGATGCAGGTAACATGAAATTAAGCTGCCGTAGTAAATGGCAAAAGCAGATTCCAGGAGGTAACAGAGAAGAGGGAGGAGCTCCATACCAATGATTTAAGGAATCCAGAATGAGATTTTCACTCTGCAGCGGAGTGTGCGCTGATGTGAAACTTCCTGGCAGATTAAAACTGTGTGCCCGACCGAGACTCGAACTCGGGACCTTTGCCTTTCGTGGGCAAGTGCTCTACCATCTGAGCTACCGAAGCACGACTCACGCCCGGCACTCACAGTTTTACTTCTGCCAGTATCTCGTCTCCTACCTTCCAAACTTTACAGAAGCTCTCCTGCGAACCTTGCAGAACTAGCACTCCTGAAAGAAAGGATACTGCGGAGACATGGCTTAGCCACAGCCTGGGGGATGTTTCCAGAATGAGATTTTCACTCTGCAGCGGAGTGTGCGCTGATGTGAAACTTTCTGGCAGATTAAAACTGTGTGCCCGACCGAGACTTGAACTCGGGGCCTTTGCCTTTCGCGGGCAAGTGCTCTACCATCTGAGCAACCGAAGCACGAGATACTGGCAGAAGTAAAACTGTGAGTGCCGGGCGTGAGTCATGCTTCAGTAGCTCAGATGGTAGAGCACTTGCCCACGAAAGGCAAAGGTCCCGAGTTCGAGTCTCGGTCGGGCACACAGTTTTAATCTGCCAGGAAGTTTCGATCTAAGGAATCATCAAACAAGGAGGCATAGGAGAGGTGGCCATGCATGGCAGACAAATGGCATGCATACCTGCTCAGGAGAAAGTCATGGTGGTAGGACAGTGGTAGTTCAGCAGCCTCAGCATACAGACTCTCAACCAGGCTGGTGTAAAGGGCGCCTGTGGCCAAACGGATGCCATGATGATGGACAGTGTTGACGCAGCATAAAAGGGATGGACTTGCAGATACATAAACAAAGCACCCATAGTCGAGTTTTTAACAGACAAGGGACCAGTACAAATGGAGGAGGGTGGTTCGATCGGTACCCCAAGAAGTACCATTGAGGACACGTAGGACATTGAGAGACTGCGTACAGCGGGCTGCCAGGTAAGAGGCATGGGAGGACCAAGAGAGTTTTCTTTCAACATGAGCCCAAGGAATTTTGTAGTGTCAACGAACATAAGGGCAACAGGCCAAGATGTAGAGATGGTGGGAGAAACCATTTGTGCCACCAGAAAATCGTACAGGCGGTTTTGTCAGTGGAAGAGCGAAAGCCATTGGCAATGCTCCAGGAGTGAAGATGATCAAGACAGTACTGAAGACGCCGCTCAGTGAGACAGGTCTGTGGAGAACTGCAATAGCTGGCAAAATCATTGACAAAAAGGGAGCCCTGATGCCCAGTGGGAGACAGGCCATTATAGGCTTAATGGCAATAGCAAAGAGGATGATGCTCAGGACAGTATCCTGAGGCACACCATTTTCCTGAATAAAGGTGTCCGACAAGGCAGAATCCACATGCACCTTGGAAACTCGGTCTTGTAAAAATGCCCAAAGAAAACAGGGCAGGCACCCACAACAGCCCCACGTGTAATGAGTATGAAGGATACCAGTTCTCCAGCAGGTGTCGTAGGCTTTCTCCAAATCGAAAAACATGGCCTCTGGGATTTCCAAAGAAAACCATTCATGACATGAGTGGCAAAGTAAGGAGATGGTCAACTACAGAACGCCACACTTGAAATCCACACTGTGCATTCGCGAGTGAATGGCGTGACTCGAGCCACCACACCAGCCGGGCATGAATCATACGTTCCACCACCTTTAAAACGCAGTTTGTAAGAGGGATGGGACAGTAGTTATAAGCAAGGTTTTTTTCCTTTCTGGGCTTAGGTATGGGTATGATGGTGGCTTCAAGCCAAGGGCCAGGAAATGTGCCCTCAGCCCAGGTGTAGTTGTGTGTGTTAAGCAGAAAGTGCTTGCCCGCAAGAGAGAGGTGCTGCACCTTCTGAATGTGGATAGCGTCAGGCCCTGGGGCGGAGGTCGGGGATAAACTGAGAGCATGATCTAGCTGCCTCATAGCATTGTAGCACTCATAATTTGGTGAAGAGAAGGGTATCGCCTCAGCCTCCTCCACTCATTTCCAATGGATGAAGGCAGGATGATAGTGGAAAGAGCTTGAAACTTCCGCAAAATGGCGGCCCAGGGTGTTGGAGATAGCAACAGGATCTACAATGACATTGTCAGCGACTGTCAGGCCAGAAATGGGGGAATGGATCTTGGTTCCAGAGAGCCATCAGAGGTTGGCTCACATGACAGAGGAAGGTGTGGAACTGTTAAAAGAACTAGTGAATGAAATCCAACTAGCTCTTTTGCTATCTCGAAGAACTCAACAACACTTTGCACACATCTGTTCATAATGAATGCAGTTTTCCAGTGTAGGGTGTCAGTTAAAAATGTGGAGAGCACATCTCCATGCGTGAACTGCATTGCAGCATGCCTCAGTCCACCAAGGGACTGGGACACAACGTGGTAAAGAGGAAGTGCGAGGAATGGAAGGTTCTGCAGCAGTAATGATAACGTTGGTGAGGTAGTCCACCTTGTCATCACAACTGAGGAAATCCTGTTCTGCGAAGGTTGCCATGAAGGAGTAAAGCTGCCAGTCAGCCTTAGTAAGCTGCCATTTGGGCATGTGGGTGGGGTAGGAGTCAGCAGATGGAGAGCACATGGGAAATGGTTGCTTGAATAGGCATCAGAAAGAATGGACCACTCAAGACGATAGGCAAGCTGGGCAGTGTAAAAGGATAGGTCCAAGTGGGAATAGGTGTCAGAAAGGAAAATGGGTGCTCCAGAGCTAAGGCAGAAGAGGTTGATTTGGTTAACAAGGTCAGCAAAGAGGGCACCTCTCTGGCAGGTCATGGGAGTACCCCAAAGGGGATGATGTGCATTAGAGTAACTGAGTAGCAAAAATGGGGGAGGTAGTTGCCCAGTAAGCTGAAGGAAGTCTGCCCTGGTGACATCAAAGGACAGAGGTACATAAATGGTACAGAGGGAGAAAGTCAGGTGGGGAAGGAAAAGGCGAATGGCAACAGCCTGAAGACGGTTAGTCAGGGAGATGGGTTGACTATGAAGGTCATCCCATATGAGCAGCATAACGCCCCCATGAAATGGGATGCTGATCTCAGGGGGAAGGTCAAAACGAATTGGTAAGTAATGTAGAAGCTCAGAGTGGTCTTGAGGGCACAATTTCGTTTCCTGAAGGCGGAGTACCAGGGGATTCTGCGATGCTAGAAGCAGCCATCAATCCTCTTTATAGGACCAAAGGCCAGTCACGAGGAGGAAGAGATGTAGGGGTGTCAACTCGGTGGCCGCCAAGGGACAGCCAGTGAAGAGTCGCTACGGCACAGAAGCAGGAGGATCCTGCTCCTTGGGGTCCACGGAAGCATTGGCTTTCTTGTGCGGTCGGTCTGTGGAGTTCAATGCTAAAAAATAGTTGGTGGTGCTCACCGGCGAGACAGAGGCCAGCCGGGCTAAGTAACGATGTGGCAACACCATCAAGCAGGATCTTCGAGGTGGTGAAGGAGAAGACTGTTTGTCTTTAGTGGACTTCCTTGAACCCTTCTGGTTAGAGGAAGACTTGGGTGTTGTTTGGCTGGAGGGACGGAGGAAGTCTTCTAGGGAGTACTGCTTCTGTCCTTTTCTGCCTGCCAGTTGTGTAGTGGGTAGCTTCGCACATTTAGGCGAGAGTTTGACCATTTGTTGCACAGCAGGATGGGAGGATAGCGAAGTTACCTTGACACTGGGCGACTTCACAACCTCAAAGCCAAATTTTAAGATGCATGTCTGCGTGGCCATGTCCTTCATGGAGTGAAGGTTTAACAAGAACTGAACTATAGGTGCCAGACGGGTGAACACAGGGTTTGCGACTAGCCAGTAATTTGCAGGTTTGTGACTAGCCAGTAACTTGCGAGCTACTGGGTAAAGCACGTTTTCCTGTACCCGAATCTCTTGAACAGCCTGCTCATCTACACTCATGCTCATAAATCAGGGATAATTGCAGAATGTGGTGCCACACAATGTGGCACTACACAAAACTCACGCTAATAGCATAGGCACATAGGGAACACACATGACACAGATCTGTAAGTTGTAATGGTACTTGAATTATGTAACCATTACGGCACCTCAACTCAACCTCTTGATACCAGCAATATTCTACTGTGTTTCTGTAAAGTAGTTGACATATTCCTGAGACAACATTCAGATTTGATTTCATTAATGAAGAGGTACTTTGATACATCGATATGTTTGTATTGCAATGATATTATTCTTATGTATATTCTTTCTTTTGTCACTATGATCTTTGACGTACTTTTAACTCTTGATTTTTGGACGTGTAAGCGTTTTTTTTTAGTTAGAGAGTCAGACCTTGAGAAAGTCAAGTCTTGGACGTCATGTTGGAAACACGCATAACGTAGTCAGCTTATAAAATGTGAACTTTAAGAGTGAAGAAAATGTTTTCAAGTATGTTTTGTATTGCGAAGTGATGTTTTGTGTGTTACGCGATATTGCAACAAAAGCAATAAAAAGGAAGTGTAACTTAAATTTGGAGTGCTGATTACTTTTTTACATCGCCATTGTCCTGCACAAGTGTGACCTTCAAGAATGGTTTGTGAAACATATCTATAAAACTTTTGAATATAGCAGAATAAAACCTAGGCCTCTTTGCATCTGAGCTTGGAATCACCACCACCTAGATTTTCGATGATTGAGTTGTTTACGAGATCAGCGTGGGAAACACGAAAAGGAGTGCCTAGTTTATTCATTATTACATGAAATGACTTTATTAACTGTGCTCTAATGACACCTGCCACATAATAACTTTGTTGCCCTAAAATACAGTATTTAGCAGCGTGAGCAACACCACAATCATTATTAAATTTTGACCTTTGTTGTGGTAGGGTTGTTAGAAAGCCCACGGTATTGGTGATAAGATGAGAAAACTGTTCCGAAACACATGTGCTAAAAAACGCTACTGTTTCCTGTGCATGTACCCTGACATTAGTATGAGATATGATCACCATGCAAGCCGGCCGGAGTGGCCGTGCGGTTCTGGGCGCTACAGTCTGGAACCAGGCGACCGCTACGGTCACAGGTTCGAATCCTGCCTCAGGCATGGATGTGTGTGATGTCCTTAGGTTAGTTAGGTTTAAGTAGTTCTAAGTTCTAGGGGACTGATAACCACAGCAGTTGAGTCCCATAGTGCTCAGAGCCATTTGAACCTGCCTCGGGCATGGATGTGCGTGATGTCCTTAGGTTAGTTAGGTTTAATTAGTTCTAAGTTCTAGGCGACTGATGACCTTAGAAGTTAAGTCGCATAGTGCTCAGAGCCATTTGAACCATTTTCATCACCATGCACACGTACACAAGCCACACAATGGGTTGGCATACTCTGAATCAAGTGGTCGAGCAGCTGCTGGGGTCAGCTGCTGGGGTATAACCTCCCATTCTTCTAAGTTCTAGGGGACTTATGACCGCAGCAGTTGAGTCCCATAGTGCTCAGAGCCATTTGAGGAAGGTGGGACCCACTGCACCCCTGAAAAGGTGGACATACTGGTACAAAATGACATCCCAATACACCTGACCTGTTAACAGTTCCTATGTCAAAGACATGCAGGGGTGTACGTGCACCAATCATAATCCCACCCCACTACATCAAACTGCGACTTCCATAAAGGTCCCTTTCAAGGACGTTAAGGGGTTGGTATCTGGTTCCAGGATCACACCAGATGAAAACACAGTGAGAATCACTGTTCAGACTATACCTGGACTTGTCTGTGAAAATAATCTGGAACCACTGTTCCTATGACCATGTACTGTGTTCTTGACACCAGGCTTTACAGGCTCTCCTGTGACCAGGGGTCAGTGGAATGCACCTTGCAGGTCTCCAGGCGAATAAACCATGTCTGTTCAGTCGTCTGTAGACTGTGTGTCTGGAGACAACTGTTCCAGTGGCTGAGATAAGGTCCCAAGCAAGGCTACCTGCAGTACTCCATGGCCGTCTGTGGGCACTGATGGTGAGATATCAGTCTTCTTGTGGACATCTCGTACTGTAGTGCCTGGACACGTTTCCTGTCTGCTGGAATCATTGCTATAATCTTGAGATCACACCTTGTGGCACATGGAGGGCCCGTGCTACAACCTGCTGTGTTTGACCAGCCTCCAGTCGCCCTAGTATTCTACCCCTCATAACGTCATGAATATGTGTTCTTTGAGCCATTTTCAACACACAGTCACCATTAGCATGTCTGAAAACATCTGCACACTTACTCGCTGCACTGTATTCTGACACGCACCAACACACTTCTGTGTATGTGGACTGCTGCCAGCACCACTGTGTGATGACCACAGGTCAAATGCACTGCATTGTCATACCCCAAGGTGATTTAAACCTGCAAACCGCCATCAGAGTGTTGTTTCACCATGTATTAGCATTATCCTTAATTTATGGGCATGATTGTAGATACACGGGACAATCCCAGGAGGAGGCAGCATGGCCACCATTACAGTTGATACAGTGGGGAGAAGGAGGCAGACATTCACCCTCATGTGCATCCCTGCCACAGGTTACACATGTGTCTGGGTGTCAACAAGACCTTCTAGTGTGATTGAACTGATGACACTGGTAGCAGCACATCAGATTCAGAATGTACGGCTGGACTGTGATGATTTCATAGCCTGCTTTAATCTTGGACTGCAGCACCACCCTATCAAAGGTGAGGAACAGAGTGTGGGTGGGCACCAAGGAGGAACCAACCTTTTTCATTACATGATGGGCAGCAATGACACCCTGATCAGAGAGGTAGGATTGTATCTGGGCTTCAGTTAGACTATCAAGCAGCCTGGTGTAAATTACACCATGGGAATAATTCAAAGTTCTATGTGCCTCGACATGAACAGGGCAGCTGTGGAGAAGCAAGGCAGCAAGTAGTTGTTGTGCTTGAGAATCAGGTGCCGTCTCCAAAAGCAAAGTGCCATTCTGTAAACGAGAGCAGGATTTCACAGGGCCATCAACTGCATCAACACCTTTCTGAATAATAAACGGATTGACCGTGGCGAGTTCTAGGCTCTTCAGTCTGGAACCGCGCTGCTGCTACGGTCGCAGGTTCAAATCCTGCATTGGGCATGGATGTGTGTGATGTCCTGAGGTTAGTTAGGTTTAAGTAGTTGTAAGTCTAGGGGATTGATGGCCTCAGATGTTAAGTCGAATAGTGCTTAGAGCCATTTGAACCATTATTTTGACCATGGCGAAGGACTGACCATCTTCAGTATGTGATACCACAAGGAACCGTGGGGCAGTGGGAAGGATCTCCAAATCAGTAGCCTCATTATGTTTATGTTTCGTTGACATCAATGGAGAGGAAATCCCCCATGATTGCCAGCATCTCCGATGGAGTGCTCCTTCCAACTGGGGGGCCCCTTCACAAGGGGCCGCCTTAGGTGATTGTTCACACCTCAGGTCACACCTCCCAAACATCTGATGGAGAGACCAATGGGCAATCTGGGAAGGTCACAGCTCAGGCAATCACCCCTCCCTGGGTCTGGCCTGTACCAGGGGGTATGTGTGAACCCTACCTGTCAACCCGGACTGGGAATTATGCATTATCCAGTCACCTTTTACGCATCAGACGCGTGGGCCGGCCTTCAGGAGTGCACAGGGAGGAAGAAGAAAAAAGAGGATCCTCAAACACCAAAGCAGAGGGATGAGAGGAGAAGGGTAACAAAGAAAGGAAAAGGGAGCCAAAAAGAAAGTTGAGACTCTTCACAGGTCAGCAACAGAATGCAGAACATTCCCAATAATACCCCTGACATGTTCCCCCAGGGAGTGGAGAAAGAGTAGCAAGAGGATAGACATACAGCATGAAAGGGAAAAAGTGCTGCAAAGGCAGGGGCCCAGGGGCCCCGTGGCAGCCAGGCACGAACCCACCAAGGAGTGGCGAGCCCCCTAGGGGTTATGCAAGCATCCTGTCTGATCACCTGCATCCATTCATGTCCATTGCACATTCTGATGTACTTGGGCAATTCCAACAGGACAATGCAACACCCCACACATCCAGAATTGCTACAGAGTCGCTCCAGAAACAGTCTTCTGAGTTTAAACACTTCTGCTGCTCACCAAACTCCCAAGACATGAACATTATTGAGCATATCTGGGATGCCTTGCAATGTGCTATTCAGAAGAGATCTCCACCCCTTCATACTCTTACTGATTTATGGACACCACTGCAGGATTCATGGTGTCAATTCCCTCCAGCACTGCTTCAGACATTATTCGGGTCCATACTATGTTGTGTTGCAGCACTTCTGAGTTCTAAAGCAACCTGACACAGTATTAGGCAGGTGTACCAGTTTCTTTGGCTTTCCAGTGTAATACTGTAATAGACTTGATGTCATTCCATGTACTTAAGAGATTTATACTGTTTTGTTAAAGGGAGATGTTCTGCATATCGTGGTAACAATAATATCTAGTGCAAGACTATAAATTTTGACTGTGTTCTTACTTAGATGGAAAGATTGCACATTTAACATAACACAATCAATAAAAAACACACCTTTTGGGAATCAAAACATGTTTGTGTATTAATTTATCCACTTGCTGTTGTGCAGAATTATTAACTATTTTCAATGCACTTGTTAAGTATGCTAGTCTCTTAAAATAAATGATATATATTTAAAAAATGAGATCACTATGATTTTTACTTCTTAGCGCTACATTGTACAACACTCTGTAATATACCGTACAAAAATTTACCAATTTTGCTATTTTTTAATATATGTCATAACAACATGTAGGTAGCAATTATTTTTCTTGTGAAGAAGGGTTCTAATTTTATTAATATGATTTTTCAAACTTGTGTTATTTGGAGAGTAAATATGCACTTAACTAGGGTGAATGACTTAAGCTTACAAGTTTAAATCTTACATTGTTCTATGAAGATAACGATTTTTAAATAATTATGGCTTATGTTCTAAAACAATATTTTGCAAAATATCAACATAATATGTTAGTGCAGTTTATGAAATTTTTATTACTTAAATGTTTTTGAAGCTACAACATTTAAACATATTAAACACATTGTATTTTTACAGAAAATTAATTATTTGTGTGTTTGTCAACATTAAACATTGGGCAGTTCCATTATCGGTATCAGAATTTTGTTTCCATTTTCATGCCTGAAAAATTCTTGATGGGCTATTGCAATGGAACTGATCAGTGGCCCATTTTCTTTATATTTTGTACTTGACTATCCACACAATCAGAGTACACCATACATGCAAATACTTGGAGTACTCGATGTACCCTGACCACCAAGACACTCAATACACAGACAGGTTTTCCAAGACCATAAGAATATTTGCTTCTTATTTTTGAGTAAAAAATAGTGAAGTATTATCTTATCTGTATTCAATTACAAAAATGCAAAGACAGAAAATACCTTGAATTTATGGTAAGTGTGTTTTTCTAAATCATGGAAAGGCATATAAAATAATAAGTTGTTGTTGTCATTATTATCACAATAATTCCTTTTTTAAACCTTAAGAACATTTGTAGCATAAACTATTAATCACTTATAAATCTCTGTGGTTGTAAAAAATCAATATTTGAAAATAATTATCTTTGTAGTACCAAATTTGTATCTTTGCTGCGCATTTGATTTATGTATTGTCTGGCTTGTAAGTTGCTGTATATTGGCAGTAAGTGGCTGTACTGAACAGTGTGTGATATGTCATTTTGTGGAGGTCAGTCATGTATGAATATTAAGACTTCACAGTATAGAAAGTGTGGAAATTAAATATGTATGTGGAAGGTAATGTGCCTGAAACTAATTAGTTTGAAGTACCTATTTTTAAACCAAAACCTGACCTCTTGTAAACAGAAGACTACCACTAGAGACAAAGACATTGAAATATAATTGTTGGAGAAAACAAGTTGTGTAATAAACATTTCTAAGTTGATATTTCTGACAATACTCAATTTTAAATTCAAGCTGTACAAGAAATCTAAAATCAGTAGAAGTGACTTACATATACTGAGAAGTGAGTGATTACATTTTCAGAAAAATTTCATGATTTATTCAAGAGAAAGTGCTTAACAAACTGAGCAAGTCAATAATATATTGGTCCACCTCTGGCCCCTATGCAAGCTGTTATTCAGCTTGGCTTTGACTGATCAAGTTATTTTATGTCCTCCTGAGAGATATTGTTCCAAATTCTACCCAACTGGAGCATTAGACCACCAATATCCTGAAATTATTGGAGGGCCCTGTCCATAATGCCCAAAATGTTCTCAGTTGGGGAAAGACCTGGTGACCTTGCTGATCAAGACAGGGTTTGTCAAGCACAATGACAAGCAGTAGAAACTCGCAGCCTGTGCTGAAATGTAAGTCCAGCATGGCTTTCCATGGAAGGCAACGTAACAGCGCATAGAGTACCATCAATGTACAGCTTTGCTTTAAGGGTGCTGTGGATGGCAATGAAAGGGGTCCCACTCCAACTATGAAAAGAAATGGCACCCTAAATGATCCCAATGCGGTCCAGGGTATCTCTAGACATGTCTTCATCCTGCAATCTCATTGACTGAAGTACAATTGCCTTCAGTAATGAGCCCCTTTTTGAACTGATCCCTTATGACCTGTGGAGACATGGCTGGAGGCACCCAGCCACACACACACACACACACACACACACACACACACACACACACAGAGAGAGAGAGAGAGAGAGAGAGAGAGAGAGAGAGAGAGAAATATATAATTCTCTGTGACGTGTAGAATGGCTCCAAGAGTACATCAGTATTGCCTGTGTTTAGTGTTGTTACCACCCCTGGCATGGTATATAAGGGCTGTGAACACTGTCAGATTTTGAGTGATCACTGTGAAGAACATGTATTTACCACATACTCAATAGAGACAGCATTATTAACATCTGACAAACTGACAGTGTTTGAAATTGGTCTCATTTTGGGTCTCCATTTGGCTGACTGGTCAAACTGTGTGACATCCATATTTGTGGGGCATTTAAATATGACAGTGATCTGATGCTGGACTGCTTGAGAACGTGAGGGAGCAGTTAGACTACAGAATTACTGTTGTACGCGATAGACTGCTACACATACCACAACACTAATACCTGTATTTGGAGCAGTGTCATAACCAGGAAGCATGGACTGCTGATGAATGCCATCTCATTGTCTTCAGCAATGTGTCACATTTCTGCATTACCCCAGATGACCGTTGTCAGTGAATAGGGCACATACCTGAGGAGAGATCCCATTCTTCCAGTTTTTTGGAGGGGCACAGCATTGTTACTCCTGGAGCTATACTGTTTGGAGCCATTGAGTATGATTTCTGGTCATGGTTGATAGTGACTGAGGGAACTCAGGCAGCACAAAAATACATCCCGTGTCTTCATATCTTGCCAAACACTACCTTAGCCTGTGAGGTTACCAGATCTCTCTCTGACTGAGAATATTTAGAGCATTATGGGCAGAGCCCTCCAACCAGCTTGGGATTTTGATGAGCTAATAAGCCAGTTGGACAGAATTTGGCACAATATCCCTCAGGAGGACATCCGACAACTATCAACATGCAGCATTTCTGAACAGAACGATGCTCATCCACAAATGGCACATGTGTCTATAAAGTGTTTGTGTGATTTTGAAATACTCCTGTGGCCAGGAAGGTTCCCAGATTTGTCCCCAATAGAACATGGGTAAGGCCAGCTCTTACATCAATTGTGTCCCAGTGTTAGTATCCAGGATATCTGGAACCAACATTTGTGTGCCAGCTTGCCTCAGAAAAGGACACTATGGCTTTATGACACCCTTCCCTATCAGTGTGTGCATCCAGACCAGAAGGGGTACAGTGTCAAGTGATATTGTAAGTGGGCTCACAGTGCCAAGTTCTTTTTAAATTTTTCTCTGTTCTGTAATCACCGAAATAACTTCACATATCCTTGTATACTTTTGTAACTCCAAAAAACGCAGGTGCTGACAGGTTTGAAAATGACTGCACTATCAGTTTAATAACTCATGGATGCAAAATACTAACACTAATTCTTTACAGAAGAATGGAAAAACTCAGGGAAGATCAGACTGGATTTAGGACAAATGTAGAAACACAACATTAGAGGATAGCTTAAGGAAATACAAACCCACATTTATAGCATTTGTAGACTTAGAGCAAGCTTTTGACAATGTTGACTGGAATATTCTCTTTGAAATTCTGAAGGTAGTGGGGGTAAAATACAGGGAGCAAAAGGCTATCTACAACTTGTAAAGAAACCAGATGGCTGTTAGAAAAGTCAAGGGGCATGAGAGGGTAGCAGTGGTTCAGAAGGGAGTGAGACAGGGTTGTAGCCTATCCTGGATGTTATTCAATCTGTATGTTGAGCAAGCAGTAAAGGAAACCAAAGAAAAATTTACAGTATGAATTAAAGTTCAGGGAGAAAAAATAAAAACTTTGAGGTTTGCTGATGACATTGTAATTCTGTCAGAGACAGCAAAGGACTTGGAAAAGCAGTTAAACAGAATGGACATGGTCTTGAAAGGAGGATATAAGATGAAGATAAAACAAAACCAAGACAAGGATAACTGAATGTAGTTAAATTAAATCAGGCAATGCTGAGGGAATTAGATTGGGAAATGAGACACTTAAAGTAGTAGATGAGTTTTGCTTTTTGGGCAGGAAGATAGCTGATGATGGCCGAAATAGAAAGGTATAAAATGTAGACTCACAATGGCAAGGGAAGCATTTCTGAAGAAGATAAATTTGTTAACATCAGATATAGATTTAAATATTAGGAAGTCTCTTCTGAAGGTATTTGTCTGGAGTGTAGCCATATATGGCAGTGAAATATGGATGATAAACAGTTTAGACAAGAAGAGTTTAGAAGCTTTTGAAATGAGGTGTTACAGAAGAATGTTGAAGATTAGATATGTAGATTACATAAATCTGACTAGAATTGGTGAGAAAAGAAATTTGTGGCACAACCTGGCTAGAAGAAGGTATTGATTGATAGGGCACATTCTGAGACATCAAGGAATCACGAATTTAATATTGGAGGGAAGTATAGGGGATAAAAATCACAGAGGGAGACCAAGAGATGAATGCAGTAAACCTATTCACAAGGATGTAGGTTGCAATAGTTACTTGGAGATGAAGAGGCTTGCACAGGATACAGTAGCACTGAGAGCTGCATCAAACCAATTGTCAGACTGAAGACCACAACTGCCCTCTCAAGCCCTGAAGTTTCATTACCTATCATCTTCCCTTTCTGGATGCTTCACTTTCTTTGCAGACAGTGTATACCAATAGAAAAAAATAAAAAATTGTATCCTGTATTGAATCATATTTCTTTTATGCTTTCGATGTTGTCATTTTTAAAATTTCGACCAACTATCTTCCAAGATAATACTAAGAAAGTACTAAGGCTTATTATAGACATATTGCAGAAGCATTCTAGTGTCAAAATTACAAGATCTATGGTACACGCAGAACACAAATACAGTACTTGCTCCTACTGCCCACCCTCTTTTTCCCCCTATACAGCTAGTAAGGTGCTGTTTTCTAAAATATATATGGTGATCATAACGTTCTCTTTTCCCTGCAGCATTTGGTTCCTTTGGGAAGTGATAACCATCCTCAAAGTATCCTGAACACTACGTAATCCAAGAAACATCCACACAAAGTTAATGAGTAAGATATTAAAATAGCATAGGATTTATACCTAGTTTAACTGTGTTTACTTATATTTCATATCAAAAGATCATACAAGGCCATAAGAAAGAACCGCACTGTTTGGATATGCCTCCAAGGAGCTAATGTAGCCATCATTGGATGAATAAGGTTGTGTGTACCTATGATAGCTTGGAAGTGATGGAATTATCTAACAGGGCAACTCATTTTTCGTGCATTGACACTGGGAACAGGGGTGTTCTGCATAAGAGAATACTGCCAGTATACTTTCTGAGAAGCAATGAGAAACGGTAATAAAGTGTCTGCAGACAGTCTCTTTTAACACACAACTGCATTAATAATTATGTTTTGCTATTATAGTAAAAAAATAATTCATACAATTGCATATTCATAATTACTTTATACATACATTAAAATTAACACATTGACTGCTGCAAGACCGCCAGCAGACACAGTAGAAATTCAACCTGACACCATAAGCCCGATGGTGGCCATATGCTCACTCTGTGTAGTACAGTATATCTTCTGATGGTGAGTAAAGCTGTGAAAAATAAAAACCAAAATATTGAACAAGATATTATTCCTGCTATCCTGTACACCAACATCAACTCAATCAAGTAATAAAGATTAATGCACAGTACTAAAGTAAACATTGTAACATAGTACAGACATGGCCACTGGTAGGCACACGGTGTCAGGTATGAACCCGTGCTGTCTGCCAGCAGCCTTGTCGCAGTCAACGTGTTAACTGCCAGCCAATATAGACAAATGTTCCTCTGATAATCCAAAGGTTCCCACAAATGGAGAATAAAATATATTATACATTCAATTAACTATATATAGTTATGATGCTGATAAGTTCACTGGACAAAAAATTAGTCAGCCTAGTGCACATGCCCAGATGAATCATTAAGCCTTTTTAGATGCAACAGTAATTGAGTCACATGCTTAATCACATACAGGCACTGCCCCTGTGTGAGTATAATTAAATAGTGATCAGTGAGACATTTATGTTTAAAGTGGACACCATATGTAAATACAGGTACATGTAAGGACATGATGGAGTGGGCAATCATATATAGCCATGCCTATGGCCATGCAGTATGTGAAGTTGCCGGATTTTTTGGTGTTTTGTGGCAGACTGTTCAACATGTCTAAAAGCAGTTGTGTAACCTACACTGCCATGAAACATGCTGTCAGATTTCTGTCAGAAAAATACCCTGATAGAGGGACTGGAGACACATTTCACAGCTTGTGGATCAAAATTATTAACAAGAGAATGTTGAAGCAAGAACTTCATGCAATGAACATTTGGAGTTTGTCACCTCACAAGAGGCCATTGGCTACAGAGGTGAACAAAGCTGTGCATCTTCAAAGAAATCATTGAACATGGACAATACATGATTAGTGGAACATAATGTGGTCTGATGACTCACTTTTTAACCTATATTCAAGTGATGCACATTGTTGAGTGCAAAAAGGCCAAATGAGGCATTTCATCCTGAATGTTTACAAGGTCAGGTTCAAGTCTGAGGTCAGTCTGTGATGAGTATGCTATCGATACATATTTTTCAAGACAACAACAGCAAAGTCCATTGTGCAGGAGGAATATATGACTGGATTTCCAAATACTTCCCTGGCCTAATACATCTTGAATGACTCACAAAACCACCCGACTGTAACCCCATAGAAAATGTGTGGGACATGTTGGAACAGCGGGTAAAACACCAACATCAGCATCACTGCATTGCATGTAACAATTGCTCTAGGGGCTACTAATTTTTTGTCCAGTGATTTTAATTTAATTTAAGTACTAAAATCTTGTGCTGACTTGGTGGCACCAAATCCAAAAGTTATAAACCAACTCATGGTGTGTACATGGATTTCTTGAAAAACTGAAGTATGCAATGTTAAAATCCATTTATAATGGAGGAGATAAGCAAGTGACCACTAATTATACATCCCTCTCTCTCCTCCCTATCTTCTCAAAAATTTTGAGGAGGTACGTTACAACAGAATATTAAACTACATTACTGGGAATAACATCTTAACTTCAGTTCAGTTTGGCTTCATTTAAGGCCTCTCTACTGAGAAGCAGATATACAGAGTGGTCCATTGATCGTGACTGGGCCAAATATCTCACGAAATAAGAGTCAAACGAAAAAACTACAAAGAACAAAACTTGTCTAGCTTGAAGAGGGAAACCAGATGGTGTTATGGTTGGCCTGCTAGATGGCACTGCTGTAGGTCAAATGGATATCAACTGCGTTTTTTTAAATGGGAACCCTCATTTTTTATTACATATTTGTGTAGTATGAAAAGAAATATGAATTTTTTAGTTGGACCACTTTTTTCGTTTTGTGATAGATGGCTCTGTAATAGTCACAAACATAAGGCTCACAATTTTAGATACCGAGCAAGGTGGCGCAGTGGTTAGCACACTGGACTCGCATTCGGGAGGACGATGGTTCAATCCCATCTCCGGCCATGCTGATTTAGGTTTTCCATGATTTCCCTAAATCGCTTCAGGCAAATGCCGGGATGGTTCATTTGAAAGGGCACGGCCGATTTCCTTCCCTCACTCGAGCTTGCGCTCCGTCTCTAATGACCTCGTTGTCAACGGGACGTTAAACACTAACCTCCTCCTCCCTACAATTTTAGACAAACAGTTGGTAACAGGTAGACTTTTTAAATCAAAATACAGAATGTAGGTACGTTTGAACATTTTATTCTGGTGGTTCCAATGTGATACATGACCTTTGTAAACTTATCATTTCTGAGAACGCACACTGTTACAGCATGATTACCTGTAAATACCACATTAATGCAATAAATGCTCAAAATGTTGTCCGTCAACCTCAATGCATTTGGCAATACGTGTAACGACATTCCTCTCAACAACGAGTAGTTCGCCTTCTGTAATGTTCACAAATGCATTGACAATGTGCTGATGCATGTTGTCAGGCATTGTCGGTAGATCACGAAGCAAATACCCTTCAACTTTCCCCACAGAAAGAAATATGGGGACGTCAGATCCGTTGAAGGTGCGGGCCATGGTATGGTGCTTCGACAACCAATCCACCTGTCATGAAATATGCTATTCAATACCGCTTCAACCGCAAGCAAGCTATGTGCCAGACATCCAACATGTTAGAAGTACAACGCCATTCCGTCATGCAGTAAACATCCTGTAGTAACATCACTAGAACATTAATAGGAAATCAGCATACATTGCACCATTTAGATTACCATTGATAAAATTCCACCCATAATGCCGTACCATACATTGACCCACCAAGGTCGCTGATGTTCCACTTGTCGCAGCCTTCATGGATTTTCCATTGCCCAATAGTGCATATTATGCCAGTTTACATTACTGCTGTTGGTGAATGATGCTTCGTCACTAAATAGAATGCTTGCAAAAAATCTGTCATCATCCCGTAATTTCTCTTGTGCCCAGTGGCAGAACTGTACACAACATTTTAAGTTGTTGCCATGCTATTCCTGGTGCATAGAAATATGGTACGGGTGCAATCAGTGTTGATGTAGCATTCTCAGACCGACATTTTTGAGATTCCTGATTCTCGCACAATTTGTCTGCTACTGATGTGCGGATTAGCCGTGACAGCAGCTAAAACACCTACTTGGGGATCATCATTTGTTGCAGGTCGTGGTTGACATTTCACATGTGGCTGAACACTTCCTGTTTCCTTAAATAACGTAACTATCCGGCAAACGGTCCGGACACTTGGATGATGTTGGCCAGGATACCGAGCAGCAAACATAGCACATGCCTGTTGGGCATTTTGATCACAATAGCCATACATCAACATGATATCGACCTTTTCCACAATTGGTAAATGGTCCATTTTAACATGGGTAATGTATCACGAAGCAAATACTGTCCACACTGGAGGAATGTTACGTAATACAACGTACTTATACATTTGTGTCTATTACAGTGCCATCTATGACAAAGTGCAAAAAGTGGTCCAACTAAACCATTCATATTTCTTTACGTACTACACGAATATGTAATAAAAAATGGGGGTTCCTATTTTTTAAAAATGCAGTTGATATCCGTTTGACCTATGGCAGCACCATCTACCGGGGTAACCTTAGCACCATCTGGTTTCCCCCTTCAAGCTAGACGAGTTTTGTTCTTTGTAGTTTTTTCGTTTGATGCTTATTTCATGTGATATTTGGCCTGGTCACTATCAATGGACCACCCTGTATAATCTTACAAATTTCACTCTGGTAGAAAAATTAACCTGTTGGCATTTTCTGAGATCTTATTAAATACCACTAGGGATGCTAAAATGGTAAGGTTTACATGCATGCCCCTTACTTGGATGGAGTCATATCTTAACAACAAAAAGCAAAGGTTGTTATCAAAAACTGCCAGCAGCCTTGCCATGTAGAAACACCATTCCCATCAGATCATCATAGTTAAGTGCTCGTTTAGCACTTGGATGGGTAACCATCCAGTATGCCATGCACTGTTTGCAAGAGGGGTGCACTCAGCCCTTGAGAAGCAAATTTAGGAGCTACTTGACTGAGAAGTAAAAGCTCTGGTCACGAAAACTTACAACTGAGCAGAAGAGCAGTGTACTGACCTCATGCCCTTCCGTATCTGCATCCTGTGACTCCTATAGGCTGAGGATGACACAGCGGCCAGTCAGTACCATTGGGTCCTCTGAGCTCTGTTCAGATGGAGTTTAGAGTTTGGAGTTATCAACAAATTATGCAACAAGAAAAAGACTGAGTTTGGAGTGGTGAAGCACAAAATAAACTGTCTCTTGAGGTTCTGTTCTTAGTCTGCTCCTGTTCTTGATCTACATGAAAGATAAAGATTCACCAAGGACAGTGGAGTATCTATCAAAAGCTGTCATGTTTGTTAATAATAAGTACACTGATGACGTGTCCATACCAGATACCATACCAGATACAGCCAAAAGAATAATGGTAAATACTTGCAACTGGTTCATGGACAACAATTTTCCCTTAATCTTAAAAATAACTACATTATGTAATTAGAGACCAATGGGCTTACAGTGAATGGGGCTCCCTATTTGAATTGCATAGACATACAGATGGATAGTAAATTGAGATGGCATTATTACATGGATAAGTCAACCAAGAAACTCAGTTGTGTCTCTCATTGTATTGCTCTGGGACAGAGATGGTATTGCTATCATTATCAGTAAATACTGTCCTACAGTGTAATCTTCTGAGGATAAATTGTTCTACAGAAACATGCAGTAAGACCATTGTGTAAAACTGATAACCAAGCATCTTACAGAAGACTCATCAGAGATCTACGGATTCTTACACCAATTGCTAATGCATATAATTCCTAACAGTATTTCTGGCTAACAACAAGAGAGAATTCAGGATGAGCTGCTCGTGTGGCTTAGAGTGTTTTCTTAACTGACATATGGTAATTTTCAGTTACAGGAATGAGGGACAGCTATCACATTGAAAACTGTACTGGTTGTTTTGGGGAAGGAGACCAGACAGTGAGGTCATCGGTCTCATCAAATTAGGGAAGGACGGGGAAGGAAGTCGGCCGCGCCCTTTGAAAGGAACCATCCCGGCATTTGCCTGGAGCGATTTAGGGAAATCACGGAAAACCTAAATCAGGATGGCCGGACACAGGGTTGAACCGTCGTCCTCCAGAATGCGAGTCCAGTGACTAACCACTGCGCCACCTCGCTCGGTAAAACTGTACTGTTATCTGTAAGGGACATAATATTAATTTTGAATAAGGATTGTCTTCATTTTACTAAGTAAAGGTGATGTATGAATTTATTTCTAGAAGTATTATACATTAGTTCTTTCTATCCCCCTCCCTCCAGTAGTAATCAAAACAAAAAGTTTTGTACAAATATATGGTTTCAATGAGAAAACTTCATTATTCTAGGCTTTTTTAAGCATTTAGCTGTTCTGAACATAATTAAGAAGACTGTTGTCGTGTCAAGTTCCTGTGAAGTCGGTGTGTCAAGAGGCATGAAATAATATTGGGAGTAGTGAGTTGAAGAATTCAGATTTGTTGTATCAGAAATTAATCCTCAAAATTTTAGGAATTTTGGTTCAGTATTTGCCAAACAATAGGTGAAAGATTAACTCAATGACTGCCGCACACACAGGGGTGGATGTTTCACTGCACTGGTTCTTCTTTTCATCTCAATCATCTTATCAGTAATTCTCTTGTCACGCTCTCATGACATGGGTAACTGGTAAAAAAAGAGACAATTCAGAGTCAAAGACCACTTCATCTTCACCTCTCTAATATTGCCTGTCAACAGAACAAAACTGATCATTGCAATCATAAAAAAATATCAGAACCAAAAGAATAAAACTTACATCATGAGTCTGTATACTCCTGTGCTCTGCCTTACAATTTTACAAATATTATGTATAACATAACTCTGGATGGTTTCCCCATTCCTCCATCACATGTTACAGCTTTCTTTTTAGTTAGTTTATTAGTAGTATTCCCTTCTTTCCTTCTCATTTTGTTCACTCAGTTTGTCATACATAACTAGTGGATGTGATAGTTCCTTAAAAGAAAAGCTTACAGGGCGTGATCAGTTCAAGAAAAAGTTTTTAATACAACTGTTACCATTTACTTTAGCCAAAATCAGCTGCCAGAACAATGTTTTTTTCTACTGTCTTATTATTTGCATCCAGAGATATTTTTTGTACTGATCTCCCCTTCACTATCATGGCAAGGACTTGGTCTGCACAATTATCATTCACTCATTCCAAGCTATCTAGTCTAAACATGCAATGGACAAGGACATTAATCTCTACACAAAACATCTTCCTACAGTAATTATGGCAGCCAGCTGTAGCTCCGATGCTGGCTGAAAGCTTGTATCACTCAGCAGCACATTTCTCTTTACACAAAATGACACAGATACCTTCTCTTTACTTAGAACTTCATCACCTCCAGTCAAAGAGGAACGCCATAATGAAGAGATCTGACTACCCATTGTGTTGAAGATATTTTCATAATGGCTATTTAGACAACTTTGTACCCATAAAACTAATATACTTCACCTCAAAATATACATATATTGGACCTTCACTTGGTTCATGAAGCCCCTCAATACATCACATCTGGCACTGAAACTCTCATTACAACTCAACACTAACTCATACCTGTTGTGGATTACTTTCACAAGCTTTTACCAATCGCACCAAGACTTATAATTGTTAAATACTACTTGGCTGTACCATGAATCTTCTAATCAACCAAACTTTATCAATTGTTTTTAACGAGAAAAGATTTTCTTGGTATTTCAGCATGTTGATAGGAACCAAGAAAACATGAATAGGAATCAACCTGCGAAAAACATTCACACTGTGCATCACCAAACAACTTAAGAAAGAAAATGTCAGACTCTAAATGGATAAGAAGAGCACTGTAATGATACTTGTCATATCGTGAGAAAATTCCACATTTTATACACTGATATCGTGTGCCCAAGAACTGTGATCTTAGCTGCATATGACAAACAATCATGGAATGTATTTCTGTGAGCATGTATTAATGCTTTGTGCTTGATCAACTATCATAAGATATACAAAAAAAGTTTTGCATCACCTCAGTTCTGAGAGTTCCGGAACCTGTACAGAAAATTGGAATAGAGGTCAACATAAACATCATTTCTGCCCTTTTTATTACTCACGAAAACCACAAATTGCATGCTGTACCACCACACAGGAATACCTTCAGAGCTGGAGGTCCAGATTGCTGTATACACCGGTACCTCTAATACCCAGCAGCAAATCCTTTTGCATTGGTGCATGCCTGTATTCATTGTGGCATATTACCCACAAGTTCATCAAGGCACTGTTGGTCCAGATTGTCCCACTCCTCAATCGTGATTCGGCATAGATCCATCAGAGTGGTTGGTGGGTTAGGTCATCCATAAACAGCCTTTTCAATCTATCCCAGGCATGTTCAATAGTGTCCATGTCTGGAGAACATGCTGGCCACTCTAGTCGAGCGATGTCATTTTCCTGAAGGAAGTCATTCACAAGATGTGCATGATGGGGGTGGGAACTGTTGTCCATGAAGACGACTGTCTCGCCAATATGCTGCCAATATGGTTGCACTATCGGTCAGAGGATGGCATTCACTTATCATACAGCCACTATGGCACCTTTCATGACCACCAGCAGCATACGTCAGACCCACATAATGCCAT
The DNA here is from genome assembly GCF_023898315.1 of Schistocerca nitens. Taxonomy (NCBI): domain Eukaryota; kingdom Metazoa; phylum Arthropoda; class Insecta; order Orthoptera; family Acrididae; genus Schistocerca; species Schistocerca nitens. Next base: position 258,346,814 of record NC_064618.1, read on the forward strand.
CCCAAAACAGCAGGGAAGCTCCACTTTTCTGCATTCGCTTGACAGTGTGTCTAAGGGATTCAGCCTGACTGAGTTGCCTCCAAACATGTCTCCAACGATTGTCTGGCTGAAGGCACATGCGACACTCATTGGTGAAGAGAACATGATGCCAATCCTGAGCGGTCAATTTGGCATGTTGTTGGGCCCATCTGCACTGTGCTGCATGGTGTCATGGTTGCAAAGATGGACTTCAGGAGTGAAGTTGTGCATCATGCAGCCTATTGTGCACAGTTTGACTCATAACATGATGCCTGTGGATTCACAAAAAGCATTAGTCAACATGGTGGCATTGTTGTCAGGGTTCCTCCATAGGTAGCTGTCATCCACTGCTGTAGTAGCCCTTGGGTGGCCTGAGTGAGGCATGTTGTCGACAGTTCCTGTCTCTCTGTATCTCCTCCATGTCTGAACAAAATTGCTTTGGTTCACTCCAAGAAACCTAGACATTTCCCTTGTTGAGAGCCCTTCCTGACACAAAGTAACAATGCGGATGCATTCATACCGGGTACTGACCGTCTAGGCAACTGTTTAACTACAGACAACACAAGCCGTGTATCTCCTTCCTGGTGGAATGACTGGAACTGATTGGCTGTTGGACCCCCTCCATCTAATAAGTGCTTCTCATGCATAGTTGTTTACATTTCTGGACGGGTTTAGTGACATTTCTGAACAGCCAAAGGGACTGCGTTTGTTATACAATACCCACAGTCAACGTCTATCTTCAGGAGTTCTGAGGACAGGGGGGGATGCAAATCTTTTTTCAATGTGTATAATATAGCTATCTGCATGATAAAATACTTACTTGCTCTTGTTCTGATGCTCATTGTGAAAGGCATGATGCAATCAATGATGTAATCAGATCTGTACAATAAATCTAATATTACATAATTTCTGCTTTCATTTGAGTAGACCATAAACTTTCCTTGGCTCTGATGTGAATTAATGAATTATTTATGGCATGTACCAGTTTTCATTGCTGTATGAGTCAATTATTTTAAACTACATTTATCTCTGTGGTAGATAAATATTAAAGTAGGTACTGTTTATTATCTTGTCTAGTATGAATTCTAGTAATGAACTCTAGCGTTTGTAATAATTAGTGACATAGTTAGGAACTGCACTTCAGTTTTTCTGAATTTTAGTCCTATAGCCACAGTCATAGCACTGTTGAACTTAGAGATTCCAATGAATATTTACAGTCAACACCAGATGAGGTGGGCAGAATATTGCACTTATACATTCTATTTGCAAAATAAGGAGAAACTTACTTTAATTTGGCACTTGCTTGGGGATGGTTAAAACCCATGTACATTGCTTATTCTTGAATGTTAACAGAAATTCACTTTCTGTTTCATTCTACTGAATGTCGATAAAACCCAGTTTGGAGAAAATATCCATTAAAAGAGAATCCACAGAGAGCCACAGAGACTGGTATCTGTGGAGAAACAGAATCATGCAAGTACATTTGTATTCTTTCAGAGTGAATACATGTATCAAGCATTGGGATATCTCACAGATGCAGTGTGATTCAGCTTTTCAGAGCTCTATAAAGTTTTATTCCAGGAAATTGTAATTTTATGAGGGTGATTCAAATGAAAACCTTAAAAGTGCTCTAATATTTTTAATTGTAACAATAAGTAAAAAAATTAAGATTTCATTTTTTGACATAGTCTCCCTGACACTGAATGCATGTATTCCATCACTTCAGAAGTGCGTAGATACCACAATAGACGAATTCTTTTGGTTGTGCATGTGTGTAGCCAGTTGTGCACTGCAGTTCTCACCTTTTCATTTGCATCCGAGAAGAGAATGAGCTTAACTTTTCCAGCAGATATTCGAGTGTGGAATGAACTGGTGAATAAGAAAGATGTACCAGACATTCATATTTAATTTCCTGAATAGTCACAACTGTCTTGTGGGCTGTACATTGTCAGGTTTTGACATGCTATAGCAATACTCTTGAAATCAGAAGTTCTCGTTATTTACTTCTGATTGCAGGACGAAGCTGATTTTCAGCATGTTTGTATAAGAAGTACTGGTTACCATTACTCCCCTGTAAATGTAATGCTCCAAAATTACCCCATCTGCACCTAAGAAGAGAATGAGAGTAACTTTTCCAGCAGACAGTTGAGTGCGGAATGAACTGTGGCACCATTCCTTGCTTGACCTTCGTATTTCTGGTTTGTGGTAGTGGACACAAGTCTCATTGCCTGTAACAGTTTTTCCCAGAAACGAATTACCTTCAAAGTGGAAATGATGCAAAAGTTCTTCACATGCATCAACGTGACATCTTTCATTTTGGCAGTCGACTTACATGGCACCCACCTTGCACACACCTTATTGAAGTGCAGTACATTTTGAACAATATTCTGCACTAAGCCAACACTAATCTTTAAACTTATGGCTATTTTGTTCAGAGTTACTTACCTGTTTTCCTTTACAAGTTTCTCCTTTAATGCAATGTTCTTGTCCACCATTACATGGAAATTACACCACTTTTAAATTTCCTATACCACTCATACACTTTCTGGATCACAGGTCTCTACTCAATTGCAGTGCATGTTGACAGCGGGGTGGCTATCATGTTGTGAACACTGCTGCCTTCTCCTGCACTGTAGCATCACTCTGCCACTTTTCAGTCACTTTCTGAACTCATGTGCGGAGATGCGCCATCTTGGATGAAAATGATCCCATCCCCACAGCCATGCTATTGGAGAGCTGGCATGATGTGGTTGCACAAAAGACACTCATAGCACTTACCAGTGATGGTACAGGTAACAGGACCGGAAACACCTGTCTCTTCAAAAAAATATGGCCCTGTGGCAAATGGTACCATAAACTTGCACCACACAGTGACCTTTTCAGGATGAAGTGATACTGGTTGATTTGCATGTGGATTTTCTGTTCCCCATATTCGACAATTCTGCGTATTGATATATCCTGTCAGATGGATGAGGGCTTCGTCTGTCCACAAAATCTTCCACAGCCAATCATTGTCCACTTACATGCGAGCAAGAAATTCTAAAGCAAAGATCTCTCTTACTGGTAGGTCAACAGAAAGCAACTCATACACATGGGTAATTTTGAATGGATAGCAAAGAAGGATGTTTTGTAGGATTTTATGCACTGTGCTCACAGATATGTCCAATGTTAAGGCAATTCCCCATGCACTATATGTTTGCACACCACCACTCATCTCCTCCTGCATTGCTGTGGCCACTGCTTCTACTGACGTCGAAGCAATTTGTTTCCTCCCTCTAACAGGTTGCACACCAAAAGAATCCATCTTTTCAAACTTCCAAATCATTTTCTCCAGACCCACGGCAGTCATCAGATGAATGCCCTTTTTCAAACCCTTCAGTGTCCGGAACTTCTGCAGAGTCATCATTCCTGTAATACAGCTTTACAAGCAGACTGCGATTCTGCATTGAGACAGTCTTGGTGAACGTTGCAGATGAGAAAGGAGGAAAGGCCATGTGCCCAGTGTGTTTATATCAACTTCAATGGATCATGCACATGACAGGTGTTTTTATTTACATATTCTGACACATACAGCACCATCTATTGATCAATTATCACACTATTTTTTTCTTCTGCCATACATTTTTCCCATTCTCCGATAATATTCTGTTGCACTCTGACATCATTCTGACCAGTGGTGTTATTTCTATAGTGTTTTGAAGTTTAACTTTAATTATAATCACCCTGTATATCTGTTGGCCAGAATCAGAGAAGTAAATTTGTTTGGATAATAATAGCCTTTGGAGAAATCAAAATGGTTTATCCAGAATGGGTTAACATTTAACCTGGAATGTATAACAGCTAACTGTTGAGCAAAATAAAACTATCACTGAGCAAATAGAATTCCAATGTAAGATCTTATCTGATGAATTTAATACTTGGTCAGCTGCTAAAGAAGTGCATATTGTACACCTAGTCGATGCAAAGATTAAAGAAGTCATAGGGCAGATTTCTGCTGATGTGGCTGAATTAGAGCCAATATCAGATGCACCAGCAGAGTACAAAGCTCGCAGATTAAATAACAAACTGAGCCAAGACCTTTTGCTTTTGCAGAATGCTGTTGAGAAACACTTAGCGCAAATCAAAAGAGATTCAGCTGAAATTAAGAAAATCATCAGGAATGATATCTCAGGGACCAGTTCAGAAGTAAATACTGATTCTGAACTGCTGTGGATGAAATCACTGTGAATGGAAACTGACTGGGAAATGCCAGAATCACCTAATATGACATGTAACATGAGGATAGTGCCATATTTTGTGTGAATTTAATGATGGAGGAAAACCTAATTAGGCACTGGCAATTTCAAGTCTTTGTACATGATAAGAAAAGTGTGCATCCAATGGTATTCATTCAAGCTTTTAGAGGAACAATGACTAGTTCATGGACTGATGCACAAAAGATTTCGTTTTTGACTGGATATATCCAGGGAGATAGATCATTATTGGCAACAAGTTATTATGACTTTGAACATGCATTCCTTGCTAAGTATTGGTCAGATGCTGTCCAGGAAAGGTTAAAGAAGGAGGTTTCTAAGTTGAAACCTTTTCAAGCCAAATAGGGAAATTTTTGCAAATATGTTGAGAAATAACTGAACAAGATGAAATATTGGGACAATCCCATATCACAGTGAGATTGACCTGATAAATGAAGATACCAAGGTACATTACCAAAATGGTAAAAACAGTAACAATTCTAATGAAGGGCACAGGAAACATGCATATAGTAACTGCAATGGTGATGGAGAGTATAGAACAGGAATAATAAAAATGATAGCAGTAACCATGGTTACAATTATTTTGACAGACATAACCAGAAGCAACAAAACTACTGATTTAATCCTGGCCAAGCCAACAGGAAAAACAATTAGTAGTGGCAGACACAGTCCAGTAGTTGCCTGACAGAAGTGAACTGGCAGAACAATAGTTCAAATGAGAATGATTTGTCAAAAAGCAAGTCACAGCTGGTTACTCACTTTGTTTTATAACATGAAATCTCAACCAAATTTATTCATCAAGTTATCAGACAAGGAGATGACATGTGGCCATTTTCATCACATTTGTTGTGTGAATTCTGTGTTACGTCAAGTTTATCCAAAAGAAGAAGTTGGTCTTCATTAATACTTTAGCAAGAGGCCTTTTTGAGCCTCACATGAAGCTCAGACTTTCTACAGGATGTGTGCCACATGAGTTGAGTGACACCATCTTAAGAGTACTGCATATATAAGATGAGCCTGGAAAATGAAGAACATATGCCCTCCTCAAGGAAGCAAGATATCCATGTCAACAGTGTTGTGTTCCAATTTGTTTGGAACTCTCTAGAAAGTTCAGCATGAAAAGCATGTAGGCTGAAAGTGATAAAAATATGATCAGGTCTTCATTTCAATGAAATATGGAGTGCAATAGTCACTCTACATTGAAACAATAAGTAAGAACTGAAATTTGATTTCACACTTAATATTTCAAAATTGAAATATATTTTTCAAATGGTTCAAATGGCTCTGAGCACTATAGGACTTGACATCTGAGGTCATCAGTCCCCTAGAACGTAGAGCTTCTTAAACCTAACTAACCTAAGGACATCATGCACATATCCATGCCCAACACAGGATTCGAACCTGTCATCGTAGCGGTCGCACGGTTCCAGACTGAAGCACCTAGAACCACTCAGCCACACCGGCTGGCATATATTTTTCCATATAATTATGTTGCAAATCTGTAACATTATCTCTGTGATAATCTGTGAATGAGTAAAGGGTAATTATCTATTACCTCAACAATATTATGAAAAGGAAAGTTGCTACTCACCTTATAGTGGAGATGCAGAGTCACAGATAGGCACAACAAAGAGACTGTCACAATATAAGCTTTTGGCCAACAAGACCCTTGTCGAAAATAGATGACAGACATCCTTTCTCCCCCCCCCCCCCCCACACCCACACCCACACTCACAAATGTAATACACACACAGATGATTGCAGCCTCTGGCAGCTGAAGCTACACTGCGAGCAAACAGCAGGAGTGCATGATAGGAGTGGCAACTGGGTGCAGGTAAGGAGGAGGCTGAGGTGGGGAGGAGGAGGGATAACAGAGTAGGGGTGGGGGACAGTGAAGTGCTGCTGGGGAGCGCGCAAGGACAAGGTGGAGAGAGGGTAGCGCAGCTACCTGCAGTTGGAAGGTAAGATGTAAGAGCAGAGGAGAGGTGAGGGGAGGGGGGGGGGGGAGTAGCAGAAAGGGAGAGAAGAAAAAAGACTGAGTGCAATGGTGGAATGAGGGCAGTGTACTGCTGGAATGGGAACAGTGAAGGGGCTGCATGGGTGAGAAATATGACTAACAAAGGTTGATGCAGGAGGGTTACAGGAACATAGGATACGAGGGTAAGTCAGTTTTTACCCACAAAGTAGTTATAAAATTTTATTGTAATCAAATAGTAAACTTACAAAAACATCATTTTTCAACATGGTCTCCTTACATTTTAATGCACTTGGTCCATCATTGTACAAGCTTCCTGATGCCCTCATAAAAGAAGGTTCTCAGTTGAGCTGTGAGCCAAGAATGCACCGCTTGTTTCACTGCTTCATCCGAGGCAAATCGACAGCCCCTTAATGCCTGTTTGAGTGGACCAAATAAGTAAAAGTCAGAAGGGGCAAGATTGGGACTATATGGAGGATGATCCAGTACTTCAAATTTGAGTTTCTGGAGCGTTTCAGCTTTGTGGGCAGCAGTATGCTGACGGGCATTGTCGTGCAACAACACAACACCTTTTGACAGCAATCCTCAGCGTTTGTTTCGAATTGCAGGCTTTAGCTTGGCAGTAAGCATCTCACTGTAATGCACACTGTTTATTGTTCTCCCTCTTTCTCCATAATGTTCCAGTACTGGACCTTGTGAGTCCCAAAAAACCGTAAGCATCAGTTTTTCTGCAGACAGTTGGGTCTTGAACTTTTATTGCCATGGCAAATTTTGATGTTTCCATTCCATACTCTGCCATTTATTCTCAAGCTAGTACTGATGAAACCATGTTTCTTCACCAGTAATGATCCTGTCTAAGAAGTTGTCTCCTACATTACCATAGTGATCCAAATGTTTTTTGCAGATGTCCAAGCACGTTTGTTTATGCAACTGTGTGAGATGTTTTGGGACCCATCTTGCACAAACGCCGGCCACTGTGGCCAAGCAGTTCTAGGCGCTTCAGTCTGGAACCATGCTGCTGCTACGGTTGCAGGTTCGAATCCTGCCTCGGGCATGGATGTGTGTAATGTCCATAGGTTAGTTAGGTTTAGGTAGTTCTATGTCTAGGGGCTGATGACCTCAGATGTTAAGTCCCATAGTGCTTAGAGCCATGTGAACCATTTTTGCACAAACTTTATGAAACCCAAATCTGTTGTGGATAATTTCGTAGGCAGAACTGTGACTAATTTACAGACAATGTGCCACTTCGTCAATAGTTAATCATGTGTCTAAGAGAATCATTTCATGTGAACGCTCAATGTTTTCTTCATTTGTGGTGGTAAATGGTCGTCCAGCTCCTTCATTGTGCATAACACTTGTGTGACCATTTCGGAATTTTTAAATCCATTCGTAGCTACTCCACTGTGGCAAAATACTGTTCCCATACCCTACCGAAAGTCTTCAATGGATTTCGGCCCCCGATATGCCTTATGACCACAAACATGGATCACTGAACATTGCTCTTCTTTGGTGCAAATAGACAGCGGAGCAGCCATGATTAACAGCATGGCAGTAATAATGAAACTAACCTAGCAGCTTGAAAATTGCAAAGATATAACAACAAATAAACAAAGCATGTGTCATCAATGTAGAACAACAGTACTACCAAAATAAACAAAAATGTAACTAGATTGTGGATAATAATTGACTTGCCATTGTATATTGCAAGGAGAGTTCCCACCTGTGTAATTCAGAAAAGCTGGTGGTGTTGCTGGGAAGGATCCATATGCCACAGACTGTGAAGCAGTCATTGAAATAAAGGATGTTGTGTTGGGCAGCATTCTCAGCAACAGGGTAGTCCACTTGTTTCTTGGCCACAGTTTTTCAGTGGCCATACATGTGGACAGACAACTTGGTTGTCATGCCCACATAGAATGCAGCACAGTGGTTGCAGCTTAGCTTGTAGATTACAGGACTGGTTTCACAAGTAGCCCTGCCTGTGATGGGATAGGTGATGTTAGTGACCACACTGGAGGAGGTGTTGGTGGGAGGAGGATGTATGGGACAGGTCACAGTCCAGTCACAAACATCACTTATCCCATCAAAGGCACAGCTACTTGTGAAACCAGTCCTGTAATCTACAAGCTAAGCCGCAACCACTGTGCTGCATTCTATGTGGGCATGACAACCAAAATGCTGTCTGTCCGCTTGAATGGCCACCGACAAACTGTGGCCAAGAAACAAGAGGACCACCCTGTTGCTGAGCACTCTGCCCAACACAGCATCCTTATTTCAATGACTACTTCAGAGCCTGTACCATATGGATCCTTCCCACCAACGCCAGTTTCCTGAATTGCGCAGGTAGGAATTCTCCCTGCAATACATCCTACATTCCCCTAACTCTCCTGTGTCAACCTTCGTTCGTCATTTTTCTCACCCATGAAGCCCCTTTCCTGTTCCCATTCCAGCACTACACCGCCCTCATTCCCTCCTTTTCCGCTATCCCCTCCCCTCACCACCTCTCCTCTGCCTCCCGACTGGAGCTAGCTGCCCTACCCTCTCTCCAACTCGTCCTTGTGCACTCCCCAGCAGCACTTCACTGTCACCCATCCCTACCCAGTTATCCCTCCCCCTCACCACCCCAGCCTCCTCCTTACTGCCACCAATTGCCACTCCTATCATGCACTGCTGCTGTTGCTCGCTGTGTGGCTTCAGCTGCCAAAGGCTGCAGCCATGTGTATGTGAGTTGCATTTGTGTGTGTGAGTGTGTGTGTGTGTGTGTGTGTGAGAGAGAGAGAGAGAGAGAGAGAGAGAGAGAGAGAGAGAGAGAGAGAGAGAGATCTGTTTTCAACAAAGGCCTTGTTGGCCAAAAGCTTATATTGTGGCAGTCTTTTTGTTGTGCCTATCTGTGATTCAGCATCTCCACTACGTGGTGAGTAGCACCTAGAACTGCTTGGCCACAGTGGCCGGCGTCGATGTCTTTTCATAACACTGTTACATTCCAGCCTGGATTTTCCATTATCTGTTACTTCAGTAATACATAAAATAAAGATATACTACAAATTTTTCTATGTTTTAGTTCTTAGCTGATCAAGTGTTTTATATCCTGCATTGATTAAAAAAAGCAAATGTCCATAATGCCTTCTTCCAAGAAGTCTAATGAACAAAAGCAAGCTATGAAAACATGTATTCTCCAAAACAGTGGTTTTATGTATAATAAATAAAAGCTCAGTCTGAGATACTCCTCCATAGTAATTGTGTTTGTGATAATGTTCATATTATTTAAAGGGTTAATGTACATACTGAAAAACTATGAGGATAGGTCACAACACCATTTAACTCCTTTTTCAAACACTGCTCTACTTACCTGTCCTTCAACTCTTGTAACTGCAGTCTGGTTTCTGTACGAGAACCCTACTTTTTAGGGTCATTAACACCTTGTGTATTCCTACATTTCTACAAAACCCTATCTCCCAAGGATCTCAGTAATTCAAAGGGAATGTCGTCCAGTCCAAAAACCTTGTCTGAACCTAGGTCTTTCAGAGCTCTGACAAATGCTTCTCATAGTATCATATCTCCCATTCCATCTTTATTTACTTCCTCTTCTCTCTTTCTATAATCTTGTCCCCAAATTCATTTCCCTAGTATCTCCTTTCTACATATTCCTCCCACTATTCAGTTGCTCTTCTTTGTTTACTACTGGCTTGTGAGCTGGAGTCTATCTTTCTGTCAACAGTCATATGCTCTCTAAGTCAAATTTTCTTCTCTGTTTTCTCCAGGACTGGGTTGTGTAACAGAATTTCAGGCCCATATTACTATGAAACAGTCTGTCCGCCCCCATATTTTCTGTGCCCGCCCAGTACCAGTAACTTTACAGGATCAAATAAAATCAGAACTAGATCATCTTCAGTTCCTTGGCATTATTCAACTGATTTCTTCCAGTGAATGGTCAGAACCACTGATGACAGTTGAAACAATCTATTGGTAAATTACACCTCTGTGGTAATTTTAATAAATCTGTTAATGCACAGTCAATCTTTGGTACCTATCTTTTGCCGCAGCCTGATGAGCTGTTAGCAACATTATCAGGAGGCCATTATTTTTCAAATATTGATTTGGCAGGGGAATATTTACAGCTGTTCCTCAATGAGGTCTCTAAACGCCTTCTAGTCATCAATATCCATTTGGGCCTTTTCAGACTAGTGTTTGGCTTTTGGTTTGGCAACTGCACCAGCTATTTTTCAGTGCTTTTTAGAGCAACTTATTGCATCAGTTTCAGACTCCATCAGGTAATTAGATGATGTAGTAGGTCTGGTGCCTCTGCAGAGGAACATTTGCAGAATTTTTGTACTCTTGTTTTCTGGTTTACAGTCTGCAAGGTCAAAGTGCAATTTGGACAAGAAAGTTTTTTCAACCATCCATTATTTATTTGGGTTTTGAAGTGTCATTTGCTGGTATTAAACCTTTGTGCCAGGATATTGATGCTATTGCTGCTTTGCCACACCCTATATGACCATCAAGGAAGTTTTAGGCAAAATTATGTACTACTACAAATTCATACTGAATGCTGCTATAGTGGTACAACCACTCCATTTATTATTACATAAAGATGTTCCCTTCTACTGGTCCCCAGCTTGTGATTAGGTATTCAAGTTTTTAAAATCTAAGCTGCAGTCGACCCCTTGTTTGGTCACTTTTCAGCCAGGCCAACACCTTGTGTCACAGAGTGATGTACTTCGGGCAAGTGAGAGACTGTTTGTTTGCTCTTAGGACAATGTATCTTTGACTTGTTGTATTGTATGTTCTGTGACTATGTAATAAAGTGTTGTTAGACTGCTAATCACTGCTCTACTGTGATTCACGACATAAAAATTTGGTGCCGAAACCTGGGATGTCTTGCTTACATGGCACATGCTCTATCCATGTGAGCCACCGAGGGCACTGAAGAATTCTGCCAAAGCCCCTTCATATTAAACTGAACAAGCCTGCGGTGACGTGGGCATGTAGGGTTTGATTCAAAGGAACAAACGGTTAGTTCTTGTCGGTCTACCGTTTGCAGTTTCAGATCATCAATCAGTGATTTTGCTATGAAGCTGGACTGACTATCTGCGTCCAGTAGACATCGCGTTGTCCTGCTCAATCCTGTAGGTCCTGAGACGCATACTTGAGCTGTCTGAAGGTACGTATATCCGTGGGGAGCGACAGATACCTTTCCCACGGAAGTAACGTTTGTCTGACCCGCAGGACCCCTAATATCCTTTCGTTCCTCACAAATTGACTTATGATGCAGTCTTTTACAGTTAACACACCGAGCCTTTGTTGCTGTCTCAGTCAGAATTCCTTTGTTAAATTCGTTCTCGCTGAAGGCTCTGGTCCCGTCGGAATAGTCGTAAGTTTTCCTCCTGTCAGAAAATGGGAAGGTGTGAGTGCATCACAATCATCTCCTGATGTGAATGGCCTGGAGTTCACCGTGGCTTCAATACTGATCAAGGTGGTGTTCAGTTGTTCCTCAGTGAGCTTTGCAAGACCCAATACCTTCCGTAGGCAACGCTTTATAGTGCCCACCATTCTTTCCCACCATCCTCCCCACCAAGCCGCCCGGGAGACAATGAATTTCCAAGTAATACCGTGGTGGGCGAGGAACTGATAAGTTTTTGTGGTAGTTAATGCTTTCCAAAGTTGGGCTAGTTCCATATTCGTGGCGTGGAATGTTTTCGCGTTATCTGTATATATCATCTGGGGTAGTCCGCGTCTTCTGGCAAATCGCTGAAGTGCCATAAGAAACTTGTCTGTTGACAAGTCTGTACAGAGTTCAAGGTGTACAGCTCGTGTGGTAGCACATGTGAAAAGAGTGATATATGACTTGTGCATTTCCTTCCCCACTTTGATGAATAGTGGGCCAGCAAAGTCTATTCCGGTTACAGAAAATGGTTTGGCAGGTGAAAGTCGTTCAGGTGGCAGCGGAGCTTCGATCCGTTGCCCTCGTGGATTCTTCAAGATCTTGCATGTGAGGCATGAGTGTAGGATTCTTTTGATGGCCTGACAAGCTCTAAGGATCCAAAATTCGGTTCGCAGTTCGGATAGTACAGAACAAACACCAAAGTGATGGAGGTGGATATGTGTCTCTCGAATAACCAATTGTGTGAAGTGGTGGGAACCGTCAAGGAGTACAGGATGTTTTTGTTCCCTGTTTAGGCTAGTGCACTGCAGTGGACCTCCTAGACGTATCAGTCCATCTTCTAGGAAAGGATTGTATCGTGCGATTTTTGAATCCAATACATTCTGGCAGCTGATAATTCGGTGGCTGTAAGTTCTCCTGAAGATTTATTCTTCTGACGAATGTTGTGTAGGAAGCGGAGAGTCCATGCTGTGATACGAATGAGCTTCCAGTATGAGCTGAATTTAAGTAAGTTTAAAAGGCTGGTTGGTGTAGATATCGACAAAACTTGGCTCTGGGTTTTCTTCCTCTTTTCTTCAGGAGGAAGTCGTATACCATCGTTGGAGTATCGTTTGGCCAGCATTCAGGAGGGCGTGTAAGCCAAGGCGGCCCATGCCACCAAACCTTGTGTTTGGGACAGATGCATCTCAGTTTGACCTTGGCACGGTCCTTGCTCCTAAGTATGCAAAAGGTTCAGAATACCCTATTGCATATGCCTCAAAATCCTTAAATTCAGCACAAAAGTGTTATTCTCAGAGAGATAAAGAGGCTTTGTCAGTCATGTATGCTATAAAAAAAATTTCATGTTCTTCTATACAGATTTAAGGTTCACCTGATTACAAACCACAAACCACAGGTGTCTCTTTTTAACCCTTCAGCATCCTTGCCAGACAAAGCCAGACATAACTTATAGTGGTGGGCGCTTCTCCTGTCATGATATAATTATGAGATGCATTTTCGACCTAAGGTGCTGATGCCTTATTGCATTTGCTGACTGCTCCAGATCCAGTGTCTGATAAAGAGGAACTACTTTGTTTTCATTTAGATGTGGAAGCTCAAAATGTTGTTGATGGTTTTCGTATTACTAGTACAAAAATTGCAGTCACAGTAGCTGCATATACTGTTTTAAGTGAAGTTGTTTCTTTGTGCAACACAGCTGGCTGGACAAACCTCCAGGCCACACTTCTAATCCTTTGAGAAATTATTTTGCATTAGAGAAGTGTCTTTCTGTTTGGGATGGAGTGCTGCTGCTAACTACAGAGGACACTGCTCCTTGGATTGTAGACTCATCCACCCTTCAGTGTGATGTTATGCATTTATTACTTGGGTACCACTGGGGTTGTCACATGCAGCCATGATTTTTGGCCAGATATTGATGGAGAAATAACTTGAGTTGTTGCAGCCTGCCCACAGTGTGCCACCCACATGATGGCTCCCCATGCTTCTTTGTCATCATGGACAGATCCACAACAGCTGTGGGAACAAATTCATGTACATTTTGGGGGAGCTTTTCTGAATTTCTACCGGCTATTTGTAACGGATGCTTATTCTAAGTTTCCTTATGTGGTGCATTGTCCATCTACTTCTGCAGTGGCAACAATTTCTGCTTCATCAAAAATTTTTCAATGGAAAGTCTTCTGTATACGTTAGTTACTGACAACAGCCCCCAGTTCACGTCTCAGAAATTTGAAGATTTTTGTTTAAAAAAAAAAATTGTGTTCGCCATGTCATGGCTCCTCCCTTCCACCCTCAATTGAACAGGGATATGGAATGACTAGAATGAAAATTTGGGACTCAGATGAAATGATTCATTTGGATGTGTCACTGAAAGTAGTTCTTGAGCAGTTTCTCAGTTATTATAGGTTCATCCCCGCTGACAATAAGAAGCCAGTACAGTTGTTGCATGGTCATCAGCCCTGGACTCTGCTGCATCTGTTTCAGCAAATGCCAGGCCACCCACCGGCACTGGCACCACAACACTTCCAGCTTTGGTACAGCTGTCTGGGCTTGTGGGTTTGGCCACCAGCCAAAATGGGTGCCAGCAGTAAACAATAACCATGGTTGAAGCCTCTGTGTCATCTGCAGGGGAGGGCAAAATGACACATCAACCATACAAACTCCTGTGGTCAGCTGTGCACCCCGTACGCCTCTGGCACCGCCACATCCTCTGTCTATCCAGCCATCTCCTACATCATGGCAGGTGCCCTCACCTTCTCCACCACCACTGCCGACATTTTCACAACTTTCTCCTCTGTTGTGGGTTTCACCTTCAGCTTTGAGCTTTGAGATACTGCTCAATGCTGAAAGTATATCTCAACCAGCATGTAACACATCGTCTGTTGGGACTGCGGCCGATCTTACTGAAAGACGCGGATGAACACAGACAGCAGGACTGCTTGTCACTGTGAGTTCCAATTTTAGACACTGGGAAAATCCAGTTGCAAATTGTGGCTCAGGTCAGCACAAAGGGTGCCTGCCACCTGGCTTCAGAGGCCGTCCTGTGTTTGTAAAGGCAGGTGACTGCTTTGGTGAAGTCAGCTAGCCTCACATGAAGGCATAAGCATCTTTCCCAGAACTGATTGCAGTCTTCTGGTTTGGAGCTGAGTGGAAGGTTTAAACCAGAGGCTCAGATGAATCTATGATGTTTACTTGCATGTCAGGATGAAGACATTGATGACAATTGACAGAAGTCGAAAATTAATTTGAAATAAATTTTCTGAATGTGAATGACTTGGCAACAGGTTTGTTAGGTATAGATGTAGTAGCAATTGGAGACATATGAAAATTTGGCCCAGACCAGGACTTGAATCCAGATTTCCTGCTCACAACAAAATGGTTTCCTTAATCATTACACTATCTATACACATCTCCCACTCCAACATAAACTTTCATATGTCACACTGTTTACATCCCTATACCATATTCTACTACAATCATCACTAAATGCTCACAGCTTTAGCCAGTATTATCATACAAGTGAGAATGAGACTATGAGGGATTGAGAGCGATGGTATTATCCTCCTGCACCCACCTTGACATGTAATATTTAATTGCAATGTCTGGATGAAAATCCATTGATGGCAATTGACAGCCATCCAAATTAAATTCAAAATAAATTCACTGAATATGAATAACTTGGTAACAGTTGTGTTAGTTATAGATGTACTACCTATTGGTAACATATGAAAATCTATGTTGGACTGGGACTCAATCCCAAATTTCCCAATTATCATGATCAGTCACCTTAACCATTAGGCTAGCCGTGCACACCTCCTGGACTGACACAAACTTCCATGTCACCACTGTCTACATCCCTATATCATAGTTTTCTACAATCATCACTAAACACTCATTGTTTTACTCTCTATTCTCGCACCAGTGAGAATGAGACTATGAGGAATCGAGACCTTTGATATTATCATCTTGTGCCCATGGGCAGATATGCAAGTAAATATTGCTAATACAAGGCAACATCATCATAGATCTCAGTTCCTCATAGTGTCATTCTCACTGGTGTGAGAATACAGAGTAAGGCTGCAAGCATTTAGTGATGATTGTAGGAGATTATAGTACAGAGATGTAGACAGTGTGACATATGGAACTCTGGGTCCTCTGGTATGTGTGCACGGAGCTTAGTGGTTAAGGTGACCACATGCATAAGCAGGAAAGCTGTGTTCAAGTTCTGGTCTGGCACAGATTTCCATAAGTCACCAGTCTGTAGAGCATCAATATCAACTACAGCTGACATCAAGAATGTGAATTTAGCAAATTTATTTTCAATTAGATTCTACAATGATCATGGCTGTAGGTCTCTCTATTTATGTTATCTGGTGGAGAACTACTGGATCGTGCTATCTCCACTTCCACTTAATAGGTCATCCATTCTCTACACATAGGAAGCAGATACTAGAGTGGCGGAGTACATGTGGCATGCACATGTGGGTTTTTTAGCATAGAGAAATTGTCCAAAGGCCCAACACAGAAAGTTAGAATTTCAAAAAAGGAAAATTATATTTTCCATTAGTTAAAGCATTTGTCAAGGCAGACAGGAAAAATAAAATGTTAATATAGTACTAGTTAACTGCAGGAATGCCTATGGAAAGGTCACAGAAATAGTCTTGCTTATTAACGCCAACAATGCTCACACAAGACTAGGACAGAAAGTTGGCTGAAGCTAGATGTTAATGGCAATGAAATTCTAAATTCTGAATGGAAAGTAAACTGTGACAGTAGGGTAAACACTGGTGGTAGGGTCATGTTTCCAGGAGTAAAAAAATGTAATATCTAGTTATTTTAGAACATATTCCAAAAGCAAAATAATTCAAGGGAAAGTAAATGTCTAATGAGGCTTAAAGATAATCATTAGACGCTTTTACAGACCCTCTCTTATGAGCAATCGTGGCAGAGGCTCTGAGGGGAAACTTGGAGAAGATTTTCTGGTCATGTTGTAGTATGAGATGGAGATTTCAATTTAAACTATGTGTTTTATCTGATAATTTTCTTGAGCAGCTTATGAGAGAACCAACTCATGAAGACAACATATTAAATTTTCTGATCACCAACAGGCCCAGACTCTTTAGCACAGTTAGTGTAGAACAGGGAATCATTGGTCATAAGTACATTACAGCATCATTTAACACAAGTTTAAATAAGAATATAAAAAAGGTAGGAAGATATTTCTACTTAGCAAGAGTGATAAGAAACAGTTTTCACATTACTCAAGTGGTCAACACGAAAAATTCATCTCCACCACCAAAAATGTTGAGCACTAATGGACAAGTTCAAGAGTATTGTACCGTAGGCATGTATGTGCTGAGCAAGGTTATGGAAGGTAGGAAAGACCCACCATGGTTTGACAGCTATGTTAGAAAGTTGCTACAAAACCAAAGAGAGCTTCACTACAAATCTGAATGCACCTAAAAATTCACAGGCAAACAAGAACTCAGTGAAAGCAAAATTATCTGAGCAAGAGTCAGCAAGTTTGGAAGTAGAATTCTGCCTACCGACTTGACAGAAAATCCTAAGAAGTTTTGGTCTTAAGTAAAATCAGTAAATGAATTGAAGTCATCTGTCCCAACACTCTACGACCACAATGGCATCAAAACACAAGCTAACAAAGTGAAGGTTGAAATACTAAATGTGTGCTTCCAAAACTGATCTTTAATGTGTCCCCACAGAAAAAAGTCACATGAAGTGAGATCTGGTGATCGGAGGCCATTTCATGAAACAGCTGTCCCCTTCTATGGCCTGGCTGATCCATTGATGAGGCAGCTCGTGTTCAGGTATCCACGAACTACACAATGAAAATGGGGTGGAGCCCTATCCTGCTGAAAGAGGAGGCATTTGAGGCATCAGCCATTGGTGCAACATGTAAAACAAGGAATATCTAGTGACAGTGCTCTCAGCAAAGAAGAATGCCCCTTACAGTTTTCAACGTGACAAGGCACAAAAAATTTTACATTTTGGGAGTCAAGCTCAAATGCAATGCATTCATGTGGATGCTTCATACCCCAGATTTGACAATTATGCCTGTTCACTTTCCCATTAGTGTGAAAAATGGCTTTGTCGCTAAAAATTAAGTAATCAACAATGCCATCCCCATCTCCATTAAACTGTTGCAACTGCAAACAAAACTCAAAATGCTTGTCTTCGTCATCATCATTGAGCTTCTGCACTAGCTCCAATTTGAATGTTTTCATAGACAACTTCTGTCGCAGGACTTTCCACACTGTTACTGGAGCCATTTTGAGTTCATGGGATGCATGACACAGTGATTTCTTTGGACTCCTTATGAATGTCTCTCATAGGCACTCCACATTCACTTCACTCACACTGGGATGTCCACTACGCTTTGCCGGTCACAAGCAACCCGTCATAACAAATTTGTTGTGCCAGTGGTAAATGGCCTTCCTTGTTGGTGGCTTCTTACCATACTTGGTTCTAAACATCCGTTGAACAGCTGTAGCACACTTATTTTTGCCGAACTCCAACACACAGAAAGCTTGCTCCGCACCTGAACTCACCATGTTGTATGATATCTGTGCAATAAATAATTGAAAGTGTTCTCGGACTTTATGTATAGGCCTGGATATCTGACTTTTGTCTGTTGTAGAATTTTGGAACCTGTTTTATGTTCACACATAATGAAATTTCTGGAAACCAAAAATTACCTCTCTAGAAATCAACAAGGGCTCTGAAACCAATGATCGTGAGAACCTAGTTTGCATGTACAAGACCCAAAAATCAATAGACACTGTTGCACAGTTTGATGCCTTGTTCTTTGATTTCTGGAAGGTGTTGAATACAGTTCCATATAAAATAAGAGCACACAGAATGTGATGTGATTGGATTGAAGAGTTTCTAGCAAACATTAATAGCAAATCATTCTCGACAGAAAGAAATCTTCAGATGGAAAAGTAAATTCGGGCTTACACCAAGACAGTGATATAGGACTGTTACTTTTTACATTAAATATAAATGATTCAGTGGATAATGTCAAAAGTCCCATGATGCTTTTTCCAGATTATGTTATGATATACAGAGAAGTCTCAACACTGGAAATTTTTTTTTTAAATGCAGGAAGACTTGCAAAGGATCAGTGGTTGGTGGAGGGGTTGATAATTAACCTTCAACATAAATAACTGTACTTAATGCACACAAATAGGCAGAAAGGCATATTATTTTATGATTATATTGCAGGATAATCAATGGAAGCAGTCACATCCATATATCATCACAGGTAAGGCAGTTGCCAGACTAATGTTCATTCTAAGAATTCTCAGTAAGTGTAATCCATCCATATTAGAGGTAGCTTCCAAACCTTCATTTGATCAATATCTGAATATTGCGCACACATGGAGATGTTGATCCAGCTCCACTGGCAGACACTGCAAGGGCATTCTGCTTCAAGAAGCAGTTTATTATTAAAATTTTGAGACCATAATTTCCTAGAAGAATCAGTCAATCAAAAAGCTGCCTTGTATTCCTATTTTGAGACAACATGGAGATGTTGAGCCAGCTCCACTGGCAGACCATGCAAGGGCATTCTGCTTCAAAAAGCAGTTTATTATTAAAATTTTGAGACCATACTTTCCTAGAAGAGTCAGTCAATAAATATGCTGACTTGTATTCCTATTTTGAGAAAAGATCACCATAAAGGAAAAATTAGAGAGATTCAAGCTCACATGGAGGCTTATCAACAATCATTCTTCCCGCAAAACATTCACAGCTGGAATGGGAAGGGGAGAAAGTGACAGTGATATGCAAAGTACCCTCCAATCCATGTTGTGAGGTGGCTCATGGAATATAGATGTAGATACAGAACCCACAAGTGTGTTGACTTCTTTCACTCATTTTTTCCATTCCTAGTGGCATCTTGCAAACTGCACAGGACCTTCTGTCCAGTTTAATGTACTCCCCATCAGGAAATACTGCAGCTGCATTGAGTGCACCTACATGGTGCATCTGGCCCTTTCTCCAGGACCTCAGGTAGCCTCGAGATGCCACAGTGAGAGGACGCATGTCGCAGCCAAGAGCCACAGTAAGTGACCGTCTTGTGGATGTTATAATGTTAAAAAGGATGAACATATTTTTATATCAAATAATGTTGTCTTCTTTTTACAGTTTGAGTGGAAATAGGGGAGGGCAGTGAGTCCTCTCCCATTATCTTCAGAACATAAATGTACCAATGCAAGACCAGAGGCACACATCTGAATTGGATACATTTTTTGGTCTTCTTGCCAGCCATAAGAACACACAGAATAGTTACACTTGCATGCATGTTTGTTTATTCCAGTATATGAAAACCAGTATGAGCCACAAGAACCTAACCATGTGTTTTGTCATTAAATGCCACTGAGAGTTCAAAGGCCTGTTTAGGATTTCAGAAAAAACAGCATTATCATCAGTGTGTGGAGCTGATAATTAATGAGTCTTGCATCAGACACTAATTACAAAAAGTTCAGATATGGATGGTGCTCATTATCATCTTCCATGATGTCATGTATCCCCATGTAAAGCCTCACTGCAGGAAAGTGCATTGCCTGGTGCACCCGCTACCAGAGTCTGTGGCATCGCTGCTGCTCCACTCCATACTGCTATGCCACTACAATTGCAATTGGGAAGAACAACTGTCACTTATTTTCACCATTTGCTTATTCCTGATGCAGATTTTTTTGAGAGGACAAGATTGGTCCAACACAGAGGTGTTGCAAAGGACACTCTCACATGCATAGATACTTTTGTCCAAGCTGCAGACAGTCCTGGTGTTAAAATACTGGCAGCAAAATTAAATAGATTGGCACAAATTAAATTCTGTTTTGAGTCCACACAAAAGAAAATTAAGATCAGCCCAAGGATCATTATCAGGATAGGGCAGAATTCAGAGATTCCTGGTATTTTATTGAATCCATTATCAATGGTTACTGGAGAGGCCCACAAATCCACCACAACCCACAGAATCATCAAATTTGTCAGGTAATGTCAGTTCCTTAAAGTTATCCTCCATTAAATTACCAAATTTTGAAGGGGACTAACTCAAGACATTGTCCTAAGACCTAATCACACATGATTCAATTGATTATGTGCAGGAGTTCCATTACATCACTCTACTTTGCAATGAGAAGCAAAGAATTTTTTGAAACATACTCATGTCACATCAGCACTGCTTGAGGACTTAACATGCAGAGGTATGATAATCTCAAAAATTGCAGCCACATATGCAAAGTCTTTGTTGGTCTTACCTACAGTCTGACATGGCACAATGAGCAATCACAGACAGTTAATTAATTGTGGGTAGCCATTGGAAGGCCTTAGAGGCTCTTAAACATGATGTCCCTCCTCATGAAGTGATTCTTTCAGAAGGATTTTTGGTTATTTTATGGCCTACAGGTCATCACAAGTGGGATATAAAGATGTCAGAGTCCACATTCACCATATTCATTCAACTGATAGATATTTTGGAACAAAATATCAGGCTCTCAAGTTGATCAGATTCACGGACATCATCCCATAGAGCCTGAAAGGAAATACCAGTAACCTAAATCAATTGAGACACGTGAGGAGGGAGGCAACTTACCAATGCTGATGCTGAGGAGTTGCAAATTTCATAATAAGCCTCATGCTGTCACCAAATTCAAGGGGTTTCAAGCATTAAATATCAATGAGTGATGAGGTTACCATAGGTTAAGGCCAGGATAATTTTGGGAGCAGAGAACACAGTTTAAGGATAACTCACATCTGCACAGTTCAAAAAAGCTGGTGTCAGAGGGGAGGATCCAGATGGCACAAGTTGTGAAGCCGCTATTGAAATCAAGTATGTTACGTTCATCTGTGTGTTGTGGGACAGGGTGGTCCATTTTGCTCTTGGCCACACTTTGGCAGTGACCATTCATCCTGGTGGACAGCTGGTTGGTAGTCATGTCAATATAAAAAGCTGTGCTATGATTGCAGCAGTGCTGGTATGTGACATGACTTCTTTCACAGGTAGCTGTCTCTGATGTGAAAGGATAAGCCTGTAACAGGACTAGAATAGGAAGTGCTGGGTTGGTGGATTGATCAGGTCTTGCACCTGGGTCTTCCACAGGGATGTGATCCCTGTGGCAAGTGGTTAGTACTGGATGTGGCACAGGGATGGACTAGGATGTGTGGAGGTTCAGTGAGTGACACAATACAACTTTAGGAGGGGTGGGAAGGATCTTGGGTAAGTTGTCTCTTATTTCAGCATATGATGATAGATAATCAAAGCCCTGACAAAGGATGTGGTTCAGTTGTTCCCATCTGGAATGGTATTGGATGACAAAGGGGCCTCTCCTTTGTAGTTAGTTCTTGGATATGTTGGAGAAGTGGGGGCATTCGACGATATGGCATGGGAAATTTCTTTGCGAACTAGGTCTGGGGATACTTGAAAAAAGAGACAGCATTGGTCGTATATTTTTTACTATTACAAAATCGATTTTCTGTCACTGAGTGACCATCTTCAGTGCTATATTGTATAACTTAAATTGGGATGCAATGTTGTCACTAAGCTTACGGCGATCACATAGACTCTATGTCATAGAGTCTATGTGATCGCTGTAAGCTTAGTGACAACAGTGCATCCCAATTTAAGTTATACAATATAGCACTGAAGATGGTCACTCAGTGACAGAAAATCGATTTTGCAATAGTAAAAAATATACGACCAATGCTGTCTCTTTTTTCAAGTATACCTGTTATCTGGTCGTTGTGCACAAGACAACATGGAGTCGCCAATCAATAGGTCTGGAGAATAATGCCTGTCTGTGGAGGCCTTGTTGAGACTTTCAGCATAGTGGGCAAGGGTGTTCTTGTCACTGTTGAAATGCCATCTATGGGTGGCAAGGTTGTGTGGAGACATTTTTTGTGGTGGAAGGAATGGCAGCTGTAAAAATGCAGGTACTGTTGGTGGTTGGTGGATTTAATATGGACAGAGGTGTGAATGGATCCATCAATGAAGAGATGATGTTTGTGTAAATGGAAGTGGCATCAACACTAACGAATAGGGATCCAGAAGATACAGGGGTGGGCATGGTGAAGAGATGGTGAAGGAAGTGTTTGGTATCTTTGATATGGGAGGCTAGATTTTGGCCAATTGGTTGGAGGTGTTGGTCAATGAGGGAAAAATTTTCTTTCAGTGGAGTCACAAAAATGAGCTACAATGTGGCCCCAAGGATTGTTGGGTCTGTCGATTTTGGAGAGCATGTGGAAGGTGGGTGTGTGGTGTGTCATAGGGATGAGGGAAATGGATTTAGAGGAGAGGCTCTGGGAAGGGCCTAAGGCTTTAAGCAGATACTGAAGATTATGTTGGACAGAATTAATGGTGTCATTGATGATCAGCTGTGGCAGATCAACAGTTGACAACCACAGAAATGTTGCACACCCAAGCAGCTCCACTGAGGGCCAGTCAGGAAGAAGCAGTAAGCCATGCCTCTCACAGTTACAAATTGCCACCACTGGGTCACACTCTTCAAATACTGCTGCATAGGACAAGAGTGACCAGTTCTGTTCTGTTCTGTCTCCAAGATGTGTCTACAGTTATGTCACAAGTGCAGTCATGCATCAAAGTTCTACTTCCACCTCAAGAGGACCGAGTCACTGTATCATCACTGAGTCAAGCCTGGTTCAGTCTTAAATGTAAGCATATTGAGTGCCATCAAAGGACAAGTAGTCATCCTAGCTGCAGTAAACATTCTGAGTTCATTATCTGCAGAGTTGCACTTTACACAGCCCACAGTCTATGGCTGTCTCTTGTGTATATGAACAATAAGTCATTTAATTGCATAATTAATTCCATGTGCAATCACACAGCCACAACAGTGGAGAGCAACAGATAAGAGCATTTTTTGCATTAATAAAGCTTATTGTTATTTGACTATTCATTTGACTGAATGTTTCATTTGTTCACTTGTATGTGTGTTCAAAGCAGAACACAACAGACTTTATTGGTGGAGGAGTCAGACAATTGGCAGAAGCCTTCCTCCAGGTAGTCACTGTGATTCATAATTATAGTGGTGGAACCTTTGTCTGCACGCAGGATGATTAGTGCAGGATCTGTTTTGAGGTAATGTGTTTCTGTCCTTACTGCTGCAGAGAGGTTGGTGTTCAGTGATGGCCTGTGACCAAAAAAGTTGGTGGTGCATTTTGCACACCAAGAAATACATTGACAAAAGAGAGAGAATTAGTGCACTGCTCAATTTATGTAATACAGGATATAAATAGATCACTCACTCATGTCAATGCAGCATCTGCTTGTAATAACAACAAACCATATACA
Source organism: Schistocerca nitens (assembly GCF_023898315.1). NCBI lineage: Eukaryota > Metazoa > Arthropoda > Insecta > Orthoptera > Acrididae > Schistocerca > Schistocerca nitens. Next base: position 258,370,768 of record NC_064618.1, read on the forward strand.
CAGAATGATGTATTACTTTGCAGAATACAAGAAATTAAGATGAATTGCAGCACTAAGTACACAAAAAGTAGGAGGCCTGCCTGACTAATCTTTTTCAGCAGGATTAATATTAATTCCATTTGATTGTGTGTCTTCATATTGATGTAGTGGTTATCACTTGTACAGGAACTCCATTCATCTCTCCTTCACATTTGCAACTTTTTCAATCACTGTTTGACTGAAGTAAGAAATTCCTAAAATGAGATCTCATTCATTCGAGAACATTCCAAGTGCTGATAATCTTTCTTGGTCCATAACACTCCATAAGTAGGTTTTGATGCATTTAAGTGATGAAAAACAACATTATGATGTGCTCATTGGAATTGGAATTATCATTTTCAAGAGTTTCACAGTTCTACTGAATACCAGAAATGACTGCTTCTCAATGACTGCTTCACAGCCTGTGCCATATGGATCCTTCCCAACAACACCAGCTTTTCTAAATTGCGCACGTGGGAACTTTCTGTGCAATACATCCTATGTTCCCATAACCCTCCTGGCCTCAACCTTCATTAGTCACTGTCTTCACCCATCCAGCGCCCTCCCTGTTCCCATTCCAGCACTACACAGCCGTCATTTCACCGTCACACCCAGTCTTTTAATTTCTTTTTATTTCTCTCCTTTCCGCTACTTACCCCTTCACACCTTCTCTCCTGCCCTCCGTCTAAACTGCAACACTTCACTGTCTGCCAAACCCACCATATTATCCCTCCCCCTCCTCGACCCAGCCTCCTCCTTACCCCCCACCCAGTCGCCACTCCCATCATGCACTGGTGCTGCTGCTCGCAGTGTAGTTTCAGCTCTCTGAGACTGCACGTGTGTGCAAGTTGCATTTGTGTGTGTGTGTGTGTGTGTGTGTGTGTGTGTGTGTGTGTGTGTGTGTGTGTCTACTGCTGACAAATTCTCTGGTATTGTTTCATTCCATCCTGGATTTTCCATTGTTTGACAAATATTATTATCTATTATATAATCCATCAAACTCAGAGCTCCACACGTGCTTTTGAACACCTCTCTTCTATAAATAATAGAGTTCTGCTCAATGTTTCTTCACTTTCAAAAAAGAATAGCATTTAATTACAGCTCTGAAAGAAGTTTCTGGAAAACTGGAAGAATAAGTGGTGAATTTCTCTGGTAGAAAAAGTGAGGCTGCAAATAGATGCCCAGTGATTTTGAATCTTTCTTTTCCCTTGTAACTCATAACATCACATACTGTCCATCTCCATAGCTGTGTAGTCAACACAGCAGAATGCAATGTGTGGGGCTGGGTTTGATTCCCAGCTGGGTCAGAGATATTCTTGCTCAGGAGTTGGGTGTTGTGTTATCTTCATCATCATATCATTCTCATCAACACACAAGTTGCCAAAGTGGTGTCAACTAAAAAGACTTCCACCTGACAACCGGTCTACCTAATGGGAGGCCCTCACCACATGACAATTGATACATCACATTCTTCTTTTGCCTCTCACAGTAGACTGAATATTACTCCATCTTTAGTTCTCTCTCTTTTCAATACTCATTCAAATCTGTTGAATTCCCATTCACTGCTCCTCTAATTTTTGTAATTCCATGCTCAAAATCTGTCAGCTGGTCTTATGCATAAGTTGGCAGACATGCCAACTCTTCCAATTTAAGTGGGAGACTCCCGATTTTTCCATCTTCCTCCTGATCTCCCGACAGTGAAGACCGATCTCCCGATTTTCAGAGCAGTTTCAATACTTTCCTTACTATTTGAAAATCCTGCACCTTCAATATATTGGTGGATGACAAAGTATGGCTGCTACTTGTCTATGTTAACTTGGAAGATTGGTGTGGTGGCTGTTGGGAGCGGCAGTAGGTGTAGCTTGTGCTTCGTATCTACAAGGAAGTGAGGAACTTATCGTTGGCAGCGTTCGGAGACAAATGAATATCTTTCAACTAGTGCCAATTTCCTCTGCTTCTGGTGGCACCAGCTGGCTATTTTGTCAATTCCACACAGTAATGCAGAATGTGAGAGATTTTTTAGCACAGTTACAAAGACCAAAACTCAGTTCAGGTCCATGCTTTCAGAAACGTCTTTGGAGAAATTTTTGATTTTAAAATCAGTTCAAAAAGGCAAGTGCTTTGAGCAGAAATTTAGTTCAGAGTTTTGAAGAAAGCTAAGTCAGCTACAGGTGTGCTGAATAAGTAACTACCGTAATCAGACAAATTCACACTGATAAACTATTCAGATTACTTGCTAAGCCTAACATGTACATCCTGTATAAAATTGATTTAAATTTGGGAAAGATGTCTTACAGATATAAGATGCCATGCAAATATGGGTTGCATTATGAAATGAAAACATGTAATCATTTAACAGTGATTTATTAATGCAAAAACTGTGCTAATGTCAAAACAGAAATCTAATATACGTTAATTTGTTTCCTTGGATCGTAATTTCGAACTGTAGTTCTCTCGAGAGTGCTTCATTTGAATGTGTGTGAATCCAAAGAAACCTGCAGAGCTCATCATTCATATTGTTCAGCATGTTGAATGATAAATTATACAGTCTGAAGGCTCAGGTATGTCCATTATTTAGTATTTACATGTAAATAATAAAGCAAATGAAATTAAATTGTTACAGTTATTGAATTATTGCAACTTTAATCGTCAGGGATGTGTTGTAATTCACAATAGTACACCGCTAACATTCTCCTGATTTTTCACTTTTGAAAGTTGGCATATCTGAGTTGGTTCAATGTCCCTTTCCTGTATCTGGTTATACAAAATATCCACATGGATCATAATTTTACGGGAAAATGAGAGCCATAAAATTAACCTTTCATCCTTTAAAATCACCACTAAGCTTCAGCTGTGTAGGATGTTGTTTTCATTACACAGTTTTTATCCATTGCTCATATTATTCACACACTTGATAATATCTTCCCTATACTCAAAAACAGTGTTGACACTCCTTGACTGGAAATTCCATCAAGCAGACACCGGACGTGGCTATCATTTTCGTACTATTTCATCAAGAATTCCTATTCTTTGTGGAGATTCTAAAAAGTGGCTGCAAGCCCCTGAAGTTTAGTGAAAAATATGTGCACCTTTTTTTTAATTGAAGCAACTTTCCACAAATGAGATTCTGTTGGTGGTCATAGTAATGAATGTATGAAACACTGGAAAACTTTTCCTTGACAGCAGCCTGCACCCCATGTGATGAGCCACTCATGAATGCTGCACCACAACATTTTTGTTTTATTAGTTTGTGTGGAAAATCCTCAAAGTGGTGATTTATCTGTTCTGTGATGTACATTGGCAAAGACTGGGCATTGCTTTTATGGTGCTATGAAGTCCCAAAAACTTTCAACTGGTCTTCCATTAATGATGTATATACTAGAACCATCTGTAAAACACAGACTACATCACTGGTCTCATCTGCTATTACCCCCAAGAACTCTATATCTTTAATTTACTTTATATTTTTCTTTTGGCAGGATTGAAGCTTGCAATGGAGGAGTTAATTCTGGATCGTTTTAGAGGCACCTTTGAAAACTGTTGCTTTTTATTAATGGAACTGTAATATAGAGTCTACTTCTGGACTAAAATTAATCAAGACATGAAAAATGCCTGAGTTTTAAGATGATTCAGTCTCATCATGTCTTCCGAAGGCAAGTTCCAATACACCACAGAAAAGTATACAGTTAATAATTAGATTTAGTATATACCTGTTATCAGAAACTTTTTGGTTGGTTAATGCTACGATCTCCTGAACCATTGTCTGATTGGGAATCTATATTTACATTGCCTAAACTTGCTAGATTCAAAACATCATTCACATCAAAGAAAGTTCATGTTTCCTAATTTATGTCATGGAAGTGTTGAACAGACTCCACATTTAATCCACAAAAGTTCTCCTCCAAATAGTAAGCAAGGGAAACAAAATAAAGTGTTTTTCAAATCACAACCACACACTCATTCATGCTTGCTGTATAGTTGAGAGTGAAATTTTTTTTATTGAATTGATGACTTTTTGTTTCAGCTGCCTGCGAAATGATCAAAATGGGAGTTGGCCTCCTCACCCTCTTGATTACTATGTTTTCTTCAAATCTGCATAAATTGACAGTTTATAGAGCAAGGAAATTAGCTATAAATGATGTAGGATTCATTATTTTACATATTCACTTGTTACTTGAGCTTTAAAATTCACTAAAGCACACACTGAAATAATGAATGCAATACATGGTAAATAGTTATTTCATTCGTAGCCACATGTGAACTGGTCTGAGAATCCCACTTTTTTGAAGATCTGACAGTTCCAGTTCTCTTTAGAGGAGTTTGAACCCTGTTTCTGCAGCTGGAAATGTAGCTTGAGTGAGGTTTTTGTACACACACAAGGAGCATCAATGAGAACAGTGTTGTAGTGCTGTAAAGTATTGCCTCTGCACCCGCCATCCCCACCTCCTTGTGAAATCTTAATCTGCGCTTGCAGTTGCACTGCAACCCCAAGGCACTGTCAGCACATTTCCATTCCAATCAGCTGCATTTGACATTTAGAGCCGGAGCCCAGACAATTCAAAAGAAATAAATGGCATGCTACTACTGAATTTGTTTTGAAAGCTCAAAAAGCAAACAAATTATTTCGGGGGAGGGGGGGGGGGTAGTGTAAACCTGCAAACCTTTGCTGGAGTTGACCCTTTTAGGAAGGGACCTGGATGGTGGTGTGAACTGGGAGAGGCAGGGGTCAGTGTTGGGATTAAGTTGGTTTCAGTTTGAAGGATTGATCACAAAAAGAAGAGTTTCCATTGCAGGGATTGGGAGAAGGAGAGTAGATCTTTGACAAATTTGGGTGTAGAGCTGAAGGTGAGGCCTGCGAATAGGACTGAAGCTTCTGTGGGGATGAAGGGTTTTGTGAAAAGGTTAACAACATGTACAAATATTGTTTTGGCTATGGATTTAGTGGGGTGTTGACACAGAGTTTTAGGGGATGTGGTAAATTGAAAATGTGATCTAGACATGATCTAGTTGCTATCAGGGGTTGATGAGGAGGATTACTGTGGATAGGATAGGGACTGGATAGTGGTGCTCCAAGGTGGCAGTTGGATGTCAGTAGGTTGGATAACTTAGGGAGGTGGTGTCTAGAATGCTCTTCCCAGTGCTGGGGAGCAAGAGGTTCAATTTCAAAATGTGATGTATGTGGTAGGGATTGCACAGTAGCCTGCTTTGTGGAGGAAGCAGAGGTCTGGGGATGCCTTTGCCATGGGGATATGCTTCGCAGTACCAAGGTTTGTGAAGTACAGGGACTGATGGGCTCTGAAAAGGTGACTGTTTCTGTGAAAGGAAGGGTGGGATCCACAGAAAGGAATTTTTTAGGTTGGTCCCTTGAAATGGAGAGGGGGTGGGGAGGGTTGATTGGTGATTCCATGGTTCAGGCAGCATTTAAGGAACAAGATGCATGACTGGTTTTTAGTAGGGAAAGGAATAATTTTCTGAATTTATACAGAAAGATGGAGCAGGGGCCCATTGTGGCTGGGATGACAATGGGGAAACAGGAAATGATGTAGGAAATGGGCCAATGAATGCATTTTATGGAAGTGAGGGGAGCTGGATAATAGAAAAAGACATAAAAATTTGTACATGTGCAAAAATACACATAAATACATAACACTACACAACAAAATAAATCTTTTTCCCTGCTATTGTGTTGAAAATATTTTCCTTATAGTAATACAAATGCACTGAATACAGAACTGCAGTTTGATTTTCTCTGGCACATCAGGAAAAAAGTTATGTCTGTGTAAAGGTTATCAAGGACAATGCTATAAACTATGTTGAATTGTGAATGTGAGAAATTTTAGGGAAATTAATGTGCGTACTTTGGGATGAAAACACTAAATATTATAGTTAAGAAGCAAATTACAAATATTTATTTACCTCTGAAATGGTCAGAGACCCTTAGTTACACTAAGATTGACAATCACTTGGCTTAAAAGTGTGTAGAGCTTCTTGCTTTCTACCCGAGAAAATCTTCCGTTGCTCTTTGCAAAAACCAACAGTAATCCCCAATCATGTTCCAACTGAAGCCCTCTTGATACCTTGCTTCCATGGTGGACATCTCCTGGTGAAGCCTTTCACTGTGCTTGTCACTCAAATGGTTCCCATATTTGAGGGAAAGAAGGTGAGATGCAAATGCAAGAAATGCATCTTTAGTGACATTCAGCAACCGAGGTGCTGGGAGGCTGTTAGTAAGTTGTCCACAATTTCTGCATAGTTGCCTACTCTGTGGTTCCCAAGAAAGTTGTGCACAACAAGCACAAATGTGTCCCAAGCTGCTAGTTCTCATTCCGTGAGCTCCAATCTGAATTGCGGATCTTGAATCAACTTTCATATTTCTGATACAACAAAGACTCCTGCTTTCAATTTTGCATCAGTTTTCATCTTCCCAGACTTGCCTTTTAAGTACTGAAAATGATGATTTGTTTTATCCATCACTGCAAAAAACTTTTTCATAAAACCCAGTTTGATATGGAGTTGAGGTAGGTAAATCTTACGACAAACTAAAAGAGATACATTTTGAACGTTGTGCTGTCCAATTACAGGTAAATTTCTGGGTGATCAGTTTTTCAATACATAGTAATTCTTGTCATCGCAACTATTCCACAGGCAAATAAAGTACATGTGCTTTGTATACTCAGTCTGCATTCCTAACAGTTTGGCTAGAACCTTTAAATGGCTGCAAATATTCTAATTATGCCCAGAGTACTTAATCAACATCAAGAGAGTGTTCATTGCTTCATAGGTTTCCTTAATTTCCATGGCATGAGCAATACGAATTGACAGTTTCTGGTTAACATAGTGTAGCAGCGCTGTTTTGAGGCTGTTTGAGCTAGAGGCAATAAAAAGTCTCCACTCTTCTGCTATGTATTTGTTATTTAGTTTCATTATGAGTCCTGTCACATCATGACAGAAGCAAACACCACGTTCAACGGCATAGTATGCTGAAAATTTCACATGGCGATCTCAAAAATGAGTAACTGTAGCACTTCCCTCAAGCAAGTTCCACTCCTTCAGTCTGGAACCCAACAGTTCAGACTTTTCTTATGACAGGGACAAATCGCAAACCAGGTCATACAGGTTGGCTTGCTTTTTAATGTCATTTTCATGATCATTATGAATTCCATAGCTCCAGCATCACTGTCATTACCATCAATATCACTTTCTTTATTGTTCATTGCATTGGAGGAGGAGGAATTGGTACAGGGTAATCTGTACCATGCGCCACAGATTTTAGAACAGACTGACAACCCTGATACATGATTTTTAACTTGTTCTTCTTGCTGTACCCAGATATGTTGGTCAAGCAGAAATAGCACTCTGAGTGGTGAGCTTTCTGCTCCCACCAAATCATGGGAACAGGAAAAGGCATTTGATTTTGCTTACTGTTTAACCACTGGGTTAGGCCGGAGTAACAGATGGTGCAACAGAGATGAGGAGCCCATAATTTTGTTCGATCTCCAAATCCACATCCAGAGTAATGTTTGTACACTATACATAGCTTTCTCATCATGTTCTTTCACTCGTTGGGTGTTGTATACTGACCAAAAATATAGCAAGAGCAGTCCAGACAATTCACACAACTGTGCCTACTCATCTTCCGTTTACTGAATCACCATATACCAAATTACCAAACTGTCTTATACAAAATCACTTAATTGCATGTTATTGCGACTGTTGGTTAATAAAACACAGAGCCACACTAGCATGAATTATCCTCTAATCACCTATAAATCAGACTGATGGATGAACAGAAGAAATTGCATGGGAATTAATTTTATGAAACATGTTGAAACCTGTCTGCAAGCTGTAGCTCATGGACAAGTTAATACTTGTCACAGACTAGTTAGAACTTGTCCAAGTCTGCCTGTTTGTTTTTACTACTGCACACTTATCTTTCCACAGATGCATAAAGCAGAGTAACCTTGAGAATACACACACACACACACACACACACACACACAATTGTACATTAAATGTGGCTCATTGGTTCACTACACATTAACCCGTGTACAGGCTTTTAATATCAAATGACTTTCAGCTATAACTTTAAATCCGGACACCTTACATTTCTGATTACAAAATTGGGATCAGCCCACTCCATTACATGACACTCACATCCAGTAGGAAATACATTGTTGCATGGTTGCATGTGAACATTGTACTGTCCAACTACAGGTAAATTTCTGGGTGACCAGTTTCTCGCTATGTAGTGATTCTTGTCATCGCAACTATTCCAAAGGCAAATAAAGCCCGTGTGCTTTGTATACACAGTCCGCATTCCTAACAGAAGGACTACAATCTTCAAATCACTGCAAATATTCCAATTGTGCTCAGAGTACTTAATCAGTATCAAGAGAGTGTACATTGCTTCGTAGGTTTCCTTCACTCTCATGGCACAAATACATAAAAATCTGCAAAATATGCACAAATAACTGAAAATATGGAAAAATATGCACAAAGAAATGTGTAAAAATTGTACAACAATGTGGGACAAGAGTGGCTAGTTCTATTCTGTCTACAAATTGTGTTTACAGCTCCATCTCATGTGCAGTTATGCTTTGAAGTTCTACTTTCCCCTCCACAGGACAGACAAGGTACAAGAGTAGATGCACATCAGGATAAGGGAAGAAAGAAAGGGAGAGGGGGTGCTGGGAGGTGTTGATTGGATCGAGGTCGACAAGTTCAAGTAGACATGTAGGCATGGAAAATATCACACAAAAATTCCTGAGGATGAGGGAAGAAATGTGATCAATAGGAACAATTATAATTATTGGTGGAAAGAATTTAGGAAATGACAAGCTGCATCAACAATATGTGCAGTCACATACCCATGAATGTCAGAGCAAGTGTGGTTTGAAAGACAATAAAGAATACAGGAAAGAAGGGATAGAACAGACACTGATAGTGTTCCGGCATAACGTCAAGCGCCAGCATGGTGATCAGGAACATTAAAGCAGAGGAGGCTGTGACGACAAAATCAGCCAATAGTAAGCTGACTGACCCCTCTCCAGGATGACAACGAGACAGTAGCACTATCTACATGAAGAGGACACAAGCGCCGCGCCGCCTGGCTGTGGTCCAGTTGAAGTCTAGCATTTCTACAAATGCTACAGCAGTGACTTAGGGAATATATTGTTTCACTGTATTGCAAGTGTATATACTGAAGAGACTTCTTATTTGTCTGTCGCCATTTCTACATCTACATCTACATATATACTCCACTAGGCACCAAGTGGTGTGTGGCGTAGGGCACAATTCGAGCCAAAGTCATATTTCCCCCCCTCTGTTCCACTCACAGATCGCACGAGAGAAAAATGGCTGTCCGAACACCTCAGTATGAGCTATAATTTCCCTTACCTTTGAATGGTGATCATTGAGCAATTTGAAAGTTGGTGGTAGTAATATATGCTCTACATCCTTGGCAAAGATCGGATTTCGGAATTTAGTGAGTAGCCCCTTCCGTTTAGCACGTCATCTATCTGCAAGTGTGTCCCACTTCAAAATTTCTATGAGTTTGTAATGCTCTCATGGTGGCTAAATGTACCAGTCACAATCTTGCCACTCTTCTTTGGACCCTCACAATCTCTTGAATCGGACCCAACTGGCAAGGGTCCTGCACAGGCGAACAATACTCCAAGACTGGATGAACTAATGTATTGCAAGCAATTTCCTTTGTTGAAGGACTGCATCGCTTCAGGATTCTACCAATCTGGAGTTCATCTTTTCCATTACTTGTGTAATCTGATCATTCCATTTGAGAACATTTTGAATAGTCACACCCAGATACTTGATGGATGTAACCACTTCCAAAGACTGAGCATTTATTTTGTACTCGTACATTAATGGGGATTTTTGCCTTGTTATACGCAGTAGGTTACACTTACTAATTTTGAGAGATAACTGCCAGTCATTACACCATGCATTTATTTTCTGCAAATTCTCATTGATTTGTTCAAAACTTTTGTGTGATACTACTTTCCTGTAGACTACAGCATCATCGGCAAACAGTCTAATGCAGCTGTCAATACCATCAACCATATAATTTATGTAAATCGTAAAAAGCAGCATACCTATTACGCTGCCCTGGGGCACACCTGAAGTTAGGCTTATTTCTGTTGAAGTCCCCCCATTCAGGATGACATACTGCTCTCTGTCTGTTAGAAAACTTTCTATCCAAGTGCATATGTCATATTTCATCAGATAGACTGTAAGCGCACACTTTTTGGAACAAGCAACAGTGCGGAACTGAGTCAAATGCCTTTCGAAAGTCAAGAAATATTGCATCAACCTTGGAGCTGGTATCTAGAGCCCGTTGTATATCATGCACATAGAGGGCCAGCTGTGTCTCGAGTGACCGCTGCTTCCTAAAACCATGCTGGTTTCTGCAGATGAGCTTCTCAGAGTCTAGAAAGGTCATTATGTTTGAACACAAAATATGTTCCATCATTCTACAAGAAATTGATGTAAGTGAAATTGGCCGGTAATTATGTGCATCCAATTTTCTCCCCCTTTTTATAAATTGCTATGACCTGGGAGTTCTTACAGTCCCATGGAACTGTCCGCTGTTCCAATGATCTCTGATAAATGATGTATAAGAATGGTGCTATATTTGTAGCATAGTCAACATATAATCTTATGGGGATACCATCTGTCCCAGATGCCTTCCTGGTGTCTAACGGTCTTAACTGTTTTACAAGCCCAGATACACTAAACACTATGTCAGCCATTCTTGTGTTTGTTCGATAAATGAAAGGGGGAATGGTGCTACAGCCCTCTACCATAAATGAGTTTTTGAAAGCTAGGTTTAGAATTTCGGCCTTCTGTTTGTCACAATTCTGTTTATCACAATTTACAATGCACATTAGATATCCCGCTGGGATTTCTACAGCAGTACCAGTAGAGCTTGGCAAAACAAATGAGTTATGAAATGATGTGTAATTCACGATACTGCCATTAGGAGACTAGTAAGCAGCAATGGCTGACAATGGAAGACTGATGACACAGCAATGATCGGCAATTGTGTTACTTTTTCATGAAACGAAAAGCCTTGTTGTGACTCAGAGGTGTTTTTGACAACAGTTTAACACACAATTGGTCCCTTGCAAGAAGACCATCCACAAGCTGTACGATAAATTTGTACAGGAAGGAACAGTATTGGAAGCAAAGCGACCTCGGCCTAAGCCTGTTTGTTCACCGGAGAATATTGAAGCAGTACGAGTTGCTGTACAGAGAAGTCCCACCCGGGAAATCATGTAGAAAGTCAGCAGCACAACTGGGAATATCCAGATGCTCCGTTCAATGCATTCTTAAAAGTGACCTCCATATGTACCCATACAAGATGACCTGTGCACAGAAGCTCACTGAAGAACACAAGCAGCAGAGACTACTTTTTGCACAGTGGGCGGAGGATAGGGAAGAAACTCTCAACGACGTTTGGTTTTCAGATGAGGCGCATTTTCATTTAGACGGTGTGGTTAACAAACAAAATGTACGCTTTTGGTTCACTGAAAACCCACAAGTGCTTCATGAACAACAACATTATGCTCCGAGGATTACAGCGTGGGCAGCAATTTCCAGTCACGGACTTATTGGACCCTTTTTATTTGAAGAAACTGTGAACAGCAAGCATTATTTGAGCATGCTTTGCAATAGCTTCATTCCACAGCTTCTTGCTACTGCCTTGCCCTTCAGCATGCAGTGGTTCATTCAAGATGGAGCAAGGCCATATACTGCAAACACTGTGTTGGAGTTTTTACACGGGCATTTCGAAATGTGGGTCATTTCACTCAGGTTTTCAGGTCACTTCAATGATGGACAAAATTGGCCCCCCAATAGTCCAGACCTCAATCCATGTGACTTTTTTCTTTGGGGGTACCTAAAGGAAAATTTTTTCCTGAAACGTTCATGTGATTTAATGGAGCTCAGAAGACTTATTCTTCAAGCTTGCAGTGAAATTACGGAAGACATGTGCCGTAGGGTAATCACTAACTTCAGTGTTCGTTTGAAGGAAGTTAAGAAACGAAATAGTGGACATATTGAGCATGTGCTGAGTTAGAACAAATCTCCATGGACGGCTCTTCATTGTAGTATATGTTCCTTTCAGACTGTATTGACAATAAAGTTTATATTCAAAAACAAAATGGTAACACATTTCGTACGCCACCCTGTATGTTTGTTGTACGAAGGTGGATTCTTTCCCTTCCCTATATTTTTGCTAGGCACATATTTCTCTAGCACAATACCTTTAAATTCTGACCAAAGATGCTCAATATCTTTGTGTCTTGCAGTGAAAGCTTGGAGCTGACTATGAAGATATTCATTAATGACACTTTTATTTGCTTTCCCAAACAAGAAAACTCTATGCTGTTTCTTTGGTTTTTTTGCAACTTCCACTGGCATAGAGGCCACAATGACATTATGGTCACTAATACCATCTTCTAGATTAACTTCTTCAAAAAGATCAGGTCTGTTTGTTGCCAAGATACCTAATATGTTCCCATCTCGAGTTGGTTTTCTAACCAATTGCTCAACGTTGTATGTTGAGAGTGCTCCTAGAATAACTTCACATGAGTCTTTGCTCCTGCCCCCTGTGATAGACATGCAATTTTCCCAGTCAGTGGATGCCAGATTAAAGTCTCCACCCATAACTAAAGAACACCATTGTAAATTGTCAAAGTTATCTATTGTCATTGATCTTACTATAATAAAAATCATTTAATACAATTTTCTTGGATTGTTGTCTAGCGATCCAAGAAAGCAGGTTTCCTAGGCACCTTATATTAGATGAGTGGGCAGGACACAATAGATAGAGTAATGCTTTTGAGAATAGTACCATAGTAAAATGTTAGAGGATTGTGGAATGGAAGAAAAGCTATTAGGCAAAGTCAAACAATGGAAAATCAAGGTAGGAGTATCAGCAATATTGAAAAGGATAGACTGCTACTCACTATAAAGACAGCATGTTGAGATGAAAACAAACAAAATGAAGAGATTGCTACACACTGAGGCTTCAGCCAAAGCCTTCTTCAGAAACGAAAACAAAGACACATGAACATTCATGCAAGAGGGCACAACCCATGCACTCTGATTGCTGAAGCCAGAATGCCTGCCCAGTCCACCCACCCTGGGCTTTCTATTCCAGTCCTGTCTCAGGTTTGTCCTGCTCCATGAGAGGCCACGCCACCTATGAAAGCAGCCACATTATACAACAGCTCTGCTGCAATCATTGCACAACTTTTTATATTGGTATGACTACCAACCAGTACCCACTAGGATGAACCGCCACTGTCAAAGTGTGGCCAAGAGCAAAGTGGACCACCCTCTGGCACAACATGCAGATGAACATAACATGCTTGGTTTCAGTGGCTGTTTCACAATGCAGGCCATCTAGAGTCTCCCCTCCATTACCACCTTTTCTGAACTATCTATTCTTTTCAATAGTGTTGGTATTTCAACATGAAATTTCCATTGTTTGATTTTGGTTGGCTAGTTGATTTTGGAGAGGGCACCAAACAGTGATGTCATCAGTCCCATCAGATTAGGGAAGGTTGGGGAAGGAAGTCAGCCATGCCCTTTCAAAGGAATCACCTTGGAATTTGCCTGAAGTGATTTAGGGAAATCACAGAAAACCTTAATCAGGATGGCCGGACAGGGGTTCGAACCGTTGTCCTCCCAAATGCAAGTCCAATGTGCTAATAACTGTGCCACCTCACTCGGTGTTTGATTTTGCCTAATGCCTTGTCTTCCATCCCACAACCCTGCAATGTTTTCCTTTCTTACTATTCTCTACAGCATTGTTCCACTCAGTGTTCATTCTCTCTCTTCTTTCCTGTGTTTTTTGTCACCTTCCAAGTTACCTACACTCTGAGATCCAAGCCACACTGTATCAACAGTCTCATCCACACACACCACACAGCTACAAGACCACTTGAATTGTTGGTGCAGCTTTTCATGCCACAAATTCTTCCCACCAAATATTATAATTCTCTCTCTCTCTCTCTCTCTCTCTCTCGGGGTCTCGCAGCGGTCACGTTCTCGCTTCCCGAATGTGGGATCCCAGATTCGATTCCCGGCAGGTCAGGGATTTTCACCTGCCTCAGTATGACTGGGTGTTTGTGTTATCCTCTTCATTTGATCATCATTTCTGAAAGTGGTGAGACTGGACTGAGCGAAGGTTGGGAAATTGTACGGGCGCTGATAACCATGCAGTTGAGTGCCCCACAAACCAATCATCATCATCATCATCATCCCATAGCCTTTCTTCCCACCTTTTTGTGTGGGTACTACATATTTTGTGCATATTTCTAAGCATTTTGTGCATATTTATACATATTTGTGCATATTTTTTGTGTAATTGTGAATATTTTTATGTACTTTATATATTTGTACATTTTTGCATGCCTCTACATATTTTTAAGTGTCATTTCTTTTATCTTGCTCCCCTCAAAACCATCTAATGCCTTCATTTGCCCATTTGCTGCACCATTTCTCATTTCCCCAATGCCATCCTTGCCACAATGGACCCCTGACCCATCCTTCTGCACCAGTTTAGAAAAGTGAAAGAATTATTCATCTTGAAGGGAGTCAACACTGATAAACAATGTGGACCACAACTCTATATTACAAAGCTGAACTCAAATTTTAATTCATTTCCATTCGGCAATATGGATTCTATGGGGTTTTTGCAGGAGTGTCTATGATCTCATTTCCTACCATATCACATCAACTTTTGACCATACGTTTTCATCTTCTCAACATCCGACACCGATTGCTAAATTTTTATATCATGTCAGCCAAGATAAGCTCAAGAGAAAGACAATAGCTGACACTCAAATTTAAGCATCCCTTTCCCTGGCTAGAACCCAGTCACACACACTGTTCTTCAAATACTGTCTACACCATGGAGTCCCCCTCCCCCACCCATCTCCCAACAGGCTAACCATATTGTATTCTCTGGATCCCATCCCTCCTTTCACAGTGACCTTCACCTTTTGATTCCACCAGTGCCTGTCCCTCACGAACCTAGTACTGCAAAAACACATCTCCATGGCACAGGCATCCCAGAATTTCTTCTCCCTCTATATGATGCAGCAACTATGCAATCCCTACTGTTTACATCACATCTGTGAATTTGAATCCCTTGCCCTCCAGCAGCTGGAAGAGCATTCTAGACATCACCTCTGTAAGTTATCCAACATGCTGACATCCATGCTGTCACTTTGAGACACACTATCCATTCCCTATCCTTCCCTGAGTGTTCCTTCTAGTCAAACCCTCATAGCACAAGGACTCACCTAGCTGACTTTCTCACCTTGCCACATTCAGTAAAACTCTCTATCATCACCCAACTAAATCCAGGGCCAAAATAATCCCAGAACACTGACATTAACCTTTCCACCAAAATCCTCAGCCCCACAAAAGTTTCAGTCCTACCCAAAAGTCTAACTTTAAACCCTACACCCAAATTTAACCATGTTGAACCTGTCAGAGTCCTACTCTCCTTCTCCCGATCCCTGTATGAAAATACTTCTTTACTGCGTATCCCTCAAACCATAGCCAATCTTATTGACACTGAACTCTGCCTCTCCCAATTCATTTCACCATCCAACCGTGATCCCCCTCCCACATAACCACCCCTGGTAACCTCCTAGGAATTCCTTACTTCCAACTTGGCCTCACTATCCTTGCCCAGGTTCCTTCATACGAATAGCACCCTTTCAGCAGAAGAAAAGGCCAGCCATACTGTAAGCTGACTTCAGCATTCTCTCACTAAATAAGTGTTGAACCAGAGAAATAATGCATATCATAATTGTCACAGACTGATGTTGGGAGCCACACAGCTAAAGCTGTGCACTGATGGAATTTTTGAAAACATAAATTGCATATCACAATCTGACAATTGCTCTATGCACTGTAATTAGTTAATATACTTAGAATTCTTGTTCTTCCCAGTGACTGCAGGTTCAGGTAGTACAATAAGGGAAAAATATACTGAAAATTAGAAACAAAGTCATGACAATGGTTGATTGGTGTCACATCAAAATATTGGGTCCCTCCAACAAAATGTTGAAAAATGGAACTGGCAGTACAATGATTATTAACATAAATATCACACATCTCAATACTTCAGTGTTGGAAGATCAGCCAGTTGAGGGAAATTTCAACTGTTACCCAGGTGCACCCAAGTGTATGTAAAGCACGAAACCACACTTGGTGGCACTGAAGTGAGCTGATAGCAGAAGATTAACTCTCTTACATAACTGCAAGTTGCTACCTTCAATTAGCAGCAGACACTGGAAAAGGGGAGCACTGAACCCATTCCAGACTCAAACGATCATTTTGTAGATGCTGTGAAGAGATGCTCTCATGCTTCAGTCCCCAGAGGCTGCCACATGACATACACTCTGGGTACGAATGAAGAATTAACATTAAAACTGCTGGAATACCTTAGACTGTTTGATGAAGACCCATTCAATATGGATACAGTAAAATCAGAACAGACTGTCACACCATAATTGGCGAAAGACAAACAAAATTGATGGATTGAAATGGTACAGAGTATTGACATGTCTAAGAGTGGCAGAAAAGCTTGGTAGCTGCCCATATGACTCAGTAATGATCCTGCTATACTCAAAGTAAGAACCAACATTGCTCTAAATGAAGTCACCCACCAGGTGCTGCTGAATGGGAAAGCTCAAAGAGGAAAGAAAAAAAAGTAGGGCTACCCGGCATCATCCAGAAACAAAAGTACTTTCTGCTAATTTACTTTGGATGAACTGAAAGCTGCTATTAAAAAGTGTAGATCAGGCAATGCATCAGGAGTGGATGATTTATTGGTGGAGCAGATAAAGCATTTTGAGCCTGTGATTATGGGATGGCTACCGCAATTCTATAACAACTGCCTAA
The DNA here is from genome assembly GCF_023898315.1 of Schistocerca nitens. Classification (NCBI taxonomy): domain Eukaryota; kingdom Metazoa; phylum Arthropoda; class Insecta; order Orthoptera; family Acrididae; genus Schistocerca; species Schistocerca nitens. Next base: position 258,387,730 of record NC_064618.1, read on the forward strand.
CATGACAGCAGATTCCTTAAAATCTGGAGAACGACTAGGATCATCATCACACTGATGCTCAACAAGGTAGTTTGCAATGTCAAGAACTTTTGCCCCATATCTCTTTTGTGCCTTCTTCATATTATCCTCGAAAGATTGTTGCCTCATCATCTCAGTCCTGTCACCGAGCCACAACTGATCCCACAACAAGCTAGATTTAGACCAAATAAAAATTTTTACTGCACAAATACTCAATCCAACAGAATATCGAGAATGGTTTTGAGCAGGCTCTGGGGAGGATCAGTATTCATATATCTCTCCATAAGTTACATACCGTGCAATACAATATCATGCTGCACAACCTACATCAATTAACAAGAGATTATGACTTTACCAGCTTCATAGGCTCTCTCCTTCACAACGACAGATTCTATGTAAAATTAGACAGCAATAAAAGTAGATGTAAAATACAAAAAAGCAGTCTACCCCAACCTTGTTTTAACATCTATGGTAACAATCAGCCCCAACTCCTTAAAACAAAAAGCTTCATCTATGCTGATGATCTGGTGTAATATCACAAGCCAAAGGCTTTGAAACAGTAGAGGGGCAGTTAGCAAATGGATTTCATACTCTTGCAGCATACTTCCAAAATAACTAAAAACTGAATCTGGCTAAAACTCCAGTAAGCACTTGTCATCTGTGAAGCAAAGATACCAACAGAAAATCAAAAGTCATATGGGATGGCAAGGAGCTGGAGTACTGCCATAATAATAATAAAAAAAAGTATCTCCCCATAATAACATCAACAGAAAGCTAACACGTAGCAGATGGGATCCCAACCAACAGTACTCAGTACGTTGGCACTTGCATTATGTTACTCTGCTGCCAAATATGCCTACCCTGTTTGGTACAGTTCTGTTCATGCCAGGCATGTGGATGTTGCCCTCAACAATACATGTATCGAACATCAGTATGACTGAGGGCAACATCTACCTACCAACTCTACAGCCTGGCAGGGACAATCCCACCCGATATAAGACGGTAAGTCGTTGTGAACACAGGGAAGTGTAAAGTGGAACTAAATACTGCTCACCCATTGTGTGGATGCCAAACTCCCCTAAGCAGGCTGAAATCTAGGAAGAGCTTTCTAAAGACTTCTGTAAATGACAATATGTCTTCATCAATGGCACGACAAAACCTATGGACAGCCATAAATGCAGATATTGCTTCATAGATCCCACCTTTGGAGGCCCTATCCCCAGGCAAAAATCTGCATTAGAAAACATGGAAGCCTCTCAACTGACTAAGAAGTTGGTGCCCTCATCTATTTGTGCAGGTAGTATAAATGTTGGTATATGGACTCTTTGGTCCTAAATTGTTACACAAAATTTTACACAAAAAATAACTTTAGTTAAAGGTGGTCTTACAATGTGCCCTGAATGAGTACAAAACAATTCGTTACTTTATTGTGAATTATCATTCAACTCATGGAAAAGAAAAAAATTATAATTACTTTTTACACATTTGACAAATACAGGACCATAAATGAATGATTCATCAGTTATTGACTTCTTGGTATGTGTCTGACAATAGGTATGCATCAGTATAACATATGAGCGACACTGTTGTTCTGTGGGTGGGAGCAGAGGTGAAACACTTGTTGATTTGTGTAAGAGAGGCAGTGCAAATCGCAAGTCCAGGGGAGATGTGATGTTATATGCCAGATGCATGATGTCACTGGATGGTGAAGGGTTGGCCGGTACAATTCCCATCAGTATGTCACATGGTCTATGTACACAGCACTGTCTTATTGCTTCTCACCCCAGAGCCCACTCTCATATGTGCACCAGTGCCAAAGTTCAGGGATTCATGAACATCATGCTACCAGTCTCTTGAAAAGAATACACTACTATAGTGCATACACAGTCAAAACACACATAAATACATACATAATAGATAAAGTTTGGGTTTCTTTCTTTTGTAATGACAAACAATAACATGAGTTTAGAATTTTCATATTATATTCAACAGTAATTACACACCTGCATTTGATTTTAGTTAATTGTAGAGACTTGGACATTTCCCACTACATGCATACAGTTTGAATCCAGATGAAGCTGAAAGTTTGTTTTCCTTCTCCCTTTTTTATCATGCTAGTACACTGCTTATCTACTTATTCACAAGAATATTATCATGTCCATGTTTTGTTTGCTTATACATGTTTTAGCGTGTACATTGAATGTTCAATAACTTGCATCCCAAAACCGTTTGGTGTCAATCACAATTTAATGTAGACAATTCCCACAGATTAGTTCAGACATGACCATTGGACAGGGCACACCATGTTTATGTCAAGTGAAGTCTTCTTAGTGAGGGTTGGTGTTAGAGATGTGTTTTGAGTTCCTATGTAGTGGAATCCATCAACACATTTTGGTAGCACACCACCTTACGGAAAGCAGTTTCAGTTTTTCATGGGGTAAGTCCACACCTTTGTATCCAGCAGAAATGTTGCTTATTTGTCCTAATGTTCCTTTAGCACCCTGCCAGGGATCTGAATTATGCACATTGCAATAATTCTTTAGCAAAACCCAATTGGTCACTGTTTTATCACTTCCACACCATTAGTTTGGTTTCATCATAATAGAAGATGAGGTTCCTTTGTACGAGGTTTCTCATTTACTATCGGATTTTATATTTGCAGATCCTCTATCCATGTCATTTTACCTATTAAATTTTTCTTTTCATTAACCAGTTGCATATTTTTACAAACTTTACTTAGCCTATTATCAGCCTTCAAAATGTAGTTTTGGATCTGGGTGTAAGTTTCATATGTTATGAAGTTAATATTGCATTTGCTTATATACACTAAAAGCTAGGTCATAGTCACAACAACACAGCACTACCTAAAGTATGGAGGGCAAAATAATGAAGTATTTAATCCTAGAAATGATTCAGGTACAAAACAAACAGATGCCCACCCAAAAGTGGGTGGAACTAAAACCTTTAGTTATGAGTTTCTCAGCGGGACACTACTACTACCACTACCATTCATGTTGCTCAGTAGTATTTTGTGTGAGTGTACTACTGATGTTTACTTTGAGAACAGTCTATTATATCACGTGTGTGGGCCTGCCTCTCTCTCTCTCTCTCTCTCTCTCTCTCTCTCTCTCTCTCTCTCTCTCTCTCTCTCCCCCCCCCCCCCCTTTTTAATTCATGTGGCAGACAGCACACAATACAGTGTCTGTATAAACGTTTTCATTTACTGAGAGGGTCTCATTCTTTAGCATTTTATTATTCACTCAGTTCTATAGGTTCATGACCATCTGTTTACTCTTTTCACAAAATAAATGTCAGAGTATTAAAATGTGTTAAGCATAGTGTGTATTCAGCAATGTGCAAGCCTGAAATGCACCTCTGTACTTGTCAGAAAAAACATTATACCTGTACAGGTGAAAATACTTAGCATCATAACAAACTCAGGCAAACCATGGAAAAAAAAATTGAGTTGGTGCTACCCCACATCTTCACATTAATGCATGTGTACATATGCAAACAGATAAATACAATTCCAGCTGGTGTAGATCCTGTATTACTGACACATATGAATGTTGCAAATATAATGCTCACTCCAACAAAAGTTAGGATACTTTCTGTTCTATTTCTTTTAGTTCAGTTGGCAATCAGTATGACAAATATTCTCGTAGCTGGTACTTACCTTTCACAAAGTTCACTTACTGGTTTTGTGGGTAAATAACACAACCAGAAGGTGGATTTTCTATGACGCACTTGATGAGTGAGTGCAATCAACATGGATCTTTCCTTTTCTTCATAGGATTCTGCTTGTCGAGAAAATTTCAGAAGAGAACCTACCCACTCATTGCTTTCTTTGACATTCGTCATCAAGTCTGCAGGAGTGTATTGCCCTTCGGTGCTCTACATGGGGTCCATGAGTCACGCTTGAGGGAGCAGACAGCTAACTCATGGGGCAGCCACTTAGCCATCGGAGAGCAGTTAATTTTACCTGCTATCGAAGAGATTTTAAAAACTGTTCCGCACAAACCTCCATTTGACGTACTGTAAAGAATTTCTTTAAGTAACAGCACAGTACAAAGATGCATTGATGAAATGAGCTCTGATACTGAAAGCTTCTTGTGTAATTTTCTGCAAACCACTCATTTTTCTATTCAACTGGACGGGTCGACTTTACCTGATAATGAAGCATTATTATTGGCATATGTTCGAGTTGTTATGGACGAAGAAATCCATGAAGAGCTACTATTCGTGAAAACTTTGAAAATCGACAATAAAGGCGAATCAATATTTAATGTCCTGAGTGATTTTTTTAAGGAAAAATCAATTCCATTTACAAACATTATTTCAGTGGCAGCAGTTGGAGCTCCTGCCATGTTTGGGCGATATCGTGGGTTTATAAGCCATTTTAAAAGAATGATACCAGGACTAATGGCAATTCAGTGGGTCATCCTCCTCCTCCTCCTCCTCCACCACCACCACCACCACCACCATCATCATCATCATCATCATTTAAGACTGATTATGCCTTTCAGTGTTCAGTCTGGAGCATAGTCCCCTTTATAAAATTCCTCCATGATCCCCTATTCAGTGCTAACATTGGTGCCTCTTCTGATGTTAAGCCTATTACTTCAAAATCATTCTTAACCGAATCCAGGTACCTTCTCCTTGGTCTACCCCAACTCCTCCTACCCTCTACTGCTGAACCCATGAGTCTCTTGGGTAACCTTGCTTCTCCCATGCGTGTAACATGACCCCACCATCTAAGCCTGTTTGCCCTGACTGCTACATCTATAGAGTTCATTCCCAGTTTTTCTTTGATTTCCTCGTTGTGGACACCCTCCTGCCATTGTTCCCATCTACTAGTACCTGCAATCATCCTAGCTACTTTCATATCCGTAACCTCAACCTTATTGATAAGGTAACCTGCATCCACCCAGCTTTTGCTCCCATACAACAAAGTTGGTCGAAAGATTGAACGGTGCATAGATAGCTTAGTCTTGGTACTGACTTCCTTCTTGCAGAAGAGAGTAGATCGTAGCTGAGCGCTCACTGCATTAGCTTTGCTACACCTCACTTCCAGTTCTTTCACTATGTTGCCATCCTGTGAGAATATGCATCCTAAGTACTTGAAACCGTCCACCTGTTCTAACTTTGTTACTCCTATTTGGCACTCAATCCATTTAAATCTCTTTCCCACTGACATTACTTTCATTGTGGAGATGCTAATCTTAATATCATAGTCCTTACATTTCTGATTTAGCTCTGAAATATTACTTTGCAAACTTTCAATCGAATCTGCCATCACAACTAAGTCATCCGCATATACGAGACTGCTTATTTTGTGTTCACATATCTTAATCTCACCCAGCCAGTTTATTGTTTTCAACATACGATTGATAAATTATATGAACAACAGTGGAGACAGGTTGCAGCCTTGTCTTATCCCTGAAACTACTCCGTACCATGAACTCAATTTACCATCAACTCTAACTGCTGCCTGACTGTCTATGTAAAGACCTTTAATTGCTTGCAAAAGTTTGCCTCCTATTCCATAATCTCATAGAACAGACAATAACTTCCTCCTAGAAACCCGGTCATATGCCTTTTCTAGACCTATGAAGCATAGATACAATTCCCTACTCCACTCGTAACACTTCTCCATTATTTGCTGTAAGCTAAAGATCTAGTCCTGACAACCTCTAAGAGGCCTAAACCCACACTGACTTTCACCCAATTTGTCCTCAACTAATACTCGCACTTTACTTTCAACAATACCTGAGAAGATTTTACCCACAACGCTGATTAAAGAGATACCTCTGTAGTGGTTGCAATCTTTTCTGTTTCCATGTTTAAAGATTGGTGTGATTACTGCTTTCGTCCAGTCTGATGGAACCTGTCCCGACTCCCACGCCATTTCAATTATCCTGTGTAGCCATTTAAGATCTGACATTCCACTGTATTTGATGAGTTCCGACTTAATTTCATCCACCCCAGCCGCTTTACTGCACTGCAATCTATTGACCATTTTCTCCATTTCCTCAAATGTGATCCTATTTCCATCATCATTCCTATCCCATTCTACCTCGAAATCTGAAACATTACTGATCGTATTTTCACCTACATTGAGCAACTCTCCAAAATATTTCCTCCATCTGCCCAAGGCATCAACAGGATTCACCAGCAGTTTTCCTGACCTGCCCAAAATACTTGTCATTTCCTTCTTACCTCCCTTTCGAAGACTGCTAATTACACTCCAAAATGGTTTTCCAGCAGCTTGACCCATAGTCTCCAACCTGTTTCCAAAGTCTTCCCAAGATTTCTTCTTGGATGCTCCAATTATCTGTTTGGCTTTGTTTCTTTCTTCAACATAACTTTCTCTGTCTACCTGAGTTCTAGTATGTAGCCATTTTTGATACGCCTTCTTTTTCCTTTTACAGGCTGCCTTGACTGTGTCATTCCACCAAGCTGTTTGCTTCATCCTACCTTTACACACTACTGTTCCAAGACGTTCTTTAGCCACTTCTAGTACTGTGTCCCTGTACCTTGTCCATTCCTTTTCCAATGACTGTAATTGACTACATTCAACTAACTGGTACCTTTCTGACATCGCTGTTATGTACTTGTGCCTGATTTCCTTATCCCGAAGTTTCTCCACTCTTATCCTCCTACATATGGACCTGGCCTCCTGCACTTTCGGCCTCACAATACCTATTTCACTGCAGATTAAATAGTGATCAGTGTCATCAAAGAATCCCCTGAATACACATGTGTCCTTCACAGCCTTCCTGGATTCCTGATCTGTTATTATATAGTCAATGACAGATCTGGTTCTCCTGCCTTCCCAAGTATACCGGTGAATGTTCTTATGTTTAAAAAAGGAGTTTGTGATTACTAAGCCCATACTGGCACAGAAATCCAAGAGTTTCCCGTTCCTGTTGGCCTCCATATCCTCTCCAAATTTACCCATAACCTTTTCATACCCTTCTGTTCGATTTCCAATCCTGGCATTAAAATCACCCATGAGCAGAACACTGTCCTTGTCCTTTACTCTAACAACTACATCACTGAGTGCATCATAAAAACTATCCATCTTATCTTGATCTGTCCCTTCACAATGCAAATATACTGACACAATTCTAATTTTCTTGCTAGACACTGTCAAATCTATCCACATCAGTCATTTGTTTACATACCTTATTGCAACTACGCTGGGTTCCATTTCTTTCCTGATGTAAAGCCCTATACCCCATTATGCTATTCCTGCTTTGACTCCTGACAGGTAGACCTTGTATTCTCCCACTTCCTCTTCTTTCTCACCACTTACCTGAATGTCACTAACAGCTAAAATGTCCAACCCCATCTTACTTGCAGCCTCTGCCAGCTCTACCTTATTCCCAGAGTAGCCCCCATTGATATTAATAGCTCCCCATATCATTACCATTCATTTGCTGAGTCATTTCTTAGGAGTCCCTGGTTTGTCAATTAGAGGTGGGACTCCATCACCTCCAAAGGTCTGAGGCATTTTGCTCTGACTGTTGCCAGCATCATATTTAAAGTACCAGGGAAGCAGGTTGCTAGCCTTACATTCCCCGGGTCCCATTGAGTTTTACCCCTAACAGTTGAGGGACTAACCAGTGGATTTGGTAGTCTTTGCCATCTGAGCACAAAGGTGACCATGACTCAGAATATGACCGAGATGCCCAGCCTTATTCCAAAGTAATTGGTATCCCGACTGTCAGGACCACTTACTTGGCCACTCATACGTTGCCCGTGGTTCATGAACTAGGACATGACAACAGGAACCCACACCATGAACCACCACTGACAACACCTTGTAGTGAAAAATTTGAGTGATAAATTCACCAATCACTTCAATTTGTGAGTGACGTAGTTAACAAAATAAGAAGCAATGCCTTGAATACCCGTTTATTTGCACTATTGTGCAATGAAAATTATGATTTCCAATGATTGCTCTTACATACTGGTAAGCTGGTTGTCGAATGGTGCATGTTTATCAAGATTTTACTCACTTTTCGAATCAGTTATAGAATTTCTGGAAACTAAAAATCCAGATTTAAAAGAAAATCTGATCAAATCTAAAGCAGACATTGCTTACTTGACAGATTTGTTCAGCACATTTAATGATGTCAACTTGCAGTTACAACGAGACAGACTAAATTTAATGAAAACAAAGAGGGTAATTTCGATTTTTCTTGGTAAATTGAAATTTATGAAGCAAAATATTAGTCAGCATGAATTTTCCCAGTCTCCAAACATGTCACAGGCAGAATGTTTTGATTAGGATATTTAGACATATGCTCAGCATTTAATTACCCAGCATTATGACTTCAAAAATAGATTTGAAGATATTCTGACGATAGAAATACCGCCACGGACGATAAATCCATTTGATGAAACGGAAGTGGCGAATGTGGTATTACAAGAGGAGCTACTTGAGCTTAGCACCAATGAGGAGCTGAACGTGAAAATTAAAAAAGGCTATCAAACATTTTGGCTGCAGACATAAATACCCGAAAAATATCCTTGGCAGTGGGAAAATGCGAGAAAATTTTTGATAGCGTTCGCCTCATTATATCTTGTCAAAAAAAAGTTTTAGTGTCGTTACCAATCTAGTAACAAAAAAAAAAGAGCAGACTGAACATCACAGAATGGGGAGACTTCAGGTTATTTCTTACAAAACTGAAGCCAGATATTGATAATTTGCTGTCAATTCATCAAATACATCTGCTTCATTAAAATTGTGACTATTTGTTTATATTGTTTGTTTGCATTTCGGAGTTGATTGTTGATGTTTTGTTGATTGTTGATTAGTACATTATCAATGTTTATTTTTAATCATATTAAGTATGTAATCATAAGTATTATTTTAATAAACAGGACCCAAGAAAATGTGCAATTTTTCCTTTTCTTTTTACCAATCCGAATTTAGGGTTGGGACTCGACCGAGACTTTTTTTAGGAGAATATAGTAGAAATGTAGCAGCAGGGGGTCTACCAAAAACAGTAAAACTTTGAAAGTGGTCTACAAGGAAAAAGAGTTTGGGAACCTCTGATTTAGAGTCAGCTCTTAAGAACACAACACTTATAGAGGAGATGGATATGGTCACAAAAGAGAGACTGGACCGTTGTGGGTCACTTCTGAAGTGCTATAGAAGTGGTTGGGAGGGGCATGTAAGGAAACTGTATAAGGAACTAGAGTGCTAAATGTAAATGTCGTCTAGCTGTCGGGTAGATTGCTCGCCGGGTGCAAGTCTTTCGATTTGATGCCACTTCAGCGACTTGCGCGTCGATGGGGATGAAATGATGATGATTAGGACAACACAACACCCAGTCCCTGAGTGGAGAAAATCTCCAACTCAGCCGGGAATCGAACCCAGGTCCTTAGGATTGACATTCTGTCACGCTTACCACACAGCTACAAGGGGGCAGACAACTAGAGTGCTATGTTTGTGGTATAGTGGGCCACCGGGCATTTGAGTGTAGAGGTAGGGATGGTGGGAAGCACCAGCAAGGGAAGCAGCTGTTGAACACAGACAGGATTGCTTCAACCATTGGAAAGGCACAAGTTAGGGCACAGACAGAACGCAACTCGGTGGGCTTAGTGGGTGGCAAGAAACAGATTTTTTGTAGACAAGAGTGCGAATGTGCCTGTTGTCAGTCTGGACCTCATAGGAAAGAGGAGACTGGGTCCACCAATGTACACGTTATGTGGGGTTGGCGATAATCGGGTGAAATTGTTGGGTACGGCAGTACTGGAGTTTTCAGTCAGGAAAACTGAAAACTAAGTTTAGCGAACACACGGAGGTGTTGCCATGCATAGGCGAATATCATTCAGTGATTCTTGGGCTAGGATTTCTTGACAAACATCAGGGAAATACTGATCTTTTGTGACACACAGTGGAACTCAGTGGGACTTTATTTCTACTGGGGGAAACAGTTGCAACTGAGACACTGGCACAAGGTTCACCTATCATGGGGATGAGACCAACTAAACTGCGTACTTTTTCAGTAAATATTGATCAGCAGGATAAAAAAACCAGCAGGTACAGGAAAGATAGTATCAGGTTCAGTGGATACCAATTTGCTGAGGGAAACATTACATGCGGTTGAACCACTCTTAAGCAATGAAAAGCTGAGTAGTTCACATTGTTTTATATGCAGGAGTTTAGCACATATGAGTGACATTAATGGGGAACAGATGATTCTGATTAGTGTGGATAACTTTGGCAGAGGGGAGGTGGCTCTTCCAACGGGTGCAATAATAGCCACTTTGGAAGTATTGAAAGATGAGGAATTTGATAGGTCGAACCAACAGGAAAGCCACAAGCAAACTGTTGATAAGGAAGTGTTACGAGGGAAAGTAGATCATTTGAAGGGCAGCAAGCTAATCGCAATGGAGAACTTATTGAGGTTTAGTGATATATTTTGCATGAACGGAAGGGTATCAGCAACCCGCCAATGCAACAGAACTTATCGACAGTGACAGCACACCAATTTATGTGAGGCCATACCGTATAGCAAAGTAGCTGCAACCATTGGTAGAAAAATTTATTGAACAGCAACTACAAGATGGGATCATAGAACCGAGTGATAGACCCTGGAGTGCAAATATTGTTATCATGCAAAAAAGTCAGTGGATGGGACAGGGAAATACAGATTCTGCTGTGACTACAGATATCTAAAATCATTTCGGATACATACCCAATTCCAAACATCATGGAACTTTGGATAATCTGGGTCAGTGTTGGTTCTTCACAATTATGGACCTCAGGAGCGGATACCATCAGTTGGAGGTAGCAGCTGAAGACAGGCTGAAAACAGCTTTTACCATTCCAAAAGGACATTTTCATTACAAACAGATGTTATTTGGACTAAAGAACACACTGGCAACTTTTCAGTCATTGTTAGATGGAGTACTGACAGGATTAAAGCCAAAAACTTGTCTAGTCTATCTCAATGACATAATCATCTGTTCAAAGGATTTACCACAGCATGTGAGACATTTGGAGGATGTCTTTAGTAGACTATGATCGATACATGTAACGTTAAATGTGGACAAGTGTCATTTTGTGCATACTCAAGTAAGCTATCTGGGGCATGTGATCAGTGAGAGAGGAGTACAGACCAGTCCTCATCTTACGGACGCAGTTCAAAATTATCCAATGTCAAAAACAACTAAGCAGGTGCAGTTGTTCATTGGCCTCTATAATTATTATAGGCAGTTCATGAAAGACTTTGTGAAAATCTCTGGACCCTTGAACAAGCTACTGAAGAAGAGGATGAAATTCCACCGGTCACAGGAATGTCACGAAGCATTTCAATAATTGAAAGAAATGTTAGTTTTGGATACAGTATTGGTTTTTCTGGATTTTGAGAAAGAGTTTATCCTTTCATGTGATGCTTCAAATGAGAGTTGGTTGTGTTGTGGGACAGATGATAGATGGTCAGAAACATCCAGCAGCTTATGCTCCAAGGCAGTTAAACAAGGTGGACAACAATGTTCATATATGGTATTACATATTTTCAGTGTTATCTGTATGGTAGGAATTTTAAGGTCATGGCAGATCATGCCTCATTGAAATGGTTGCTTGGTTTGAAAGATCAATCTAGTAGATTAACTCGGTGGGCATTTACACTTAGTGAATTTGAGTACAAGGTAATCCATAAGCCAGGAAGATCACACACAAATGCAGATTAATTAAGCCACAGGGTAGCAATGTTACCGTATTTACTCGAATCTAAGCCGCACCTGAAAAATGAGACTCGAAATAAAGGAAAAAAAAATTCCCGAATCTAAGCCGCACCTGAAATTTGAGACTCGAAATTCAAGGGGAGAGAAAAGTTTTAGGCCGCACCTCCAAATCGAAACAAAGTTGGTCCATTGTAAAATGAGACACAATTTAGGTCGAATGAAAGACGATACAGCTACAGTAGTTTGGTTCGAGTCGTAAGCTTAGCAGTTAAGCTTTACCAGGTAGCCATTGCTATGCGTCAAGCGCTCCGTCCGTATTTATACGGGTATCCTTCCTTTTTCACGTGCTTCGTCTGGTTTTAATCGATTGCGTATTTTGCTTTGATCTGATAAGTGCCGTTTTCTTTGTTATAGGTGTTTACGTCACTCTAAACTGAAAATGCATTACTGTACTGTGTAATGCATTGTTTGTCGCAGTTTGATAGTGCGTGTTTACGGCCTGTCGCCGCTCGCGGCATGACTTCCTTTTGTGCGCGCTACCGCCGCTTAAAAAAAAAGAGGAATCGTCTCATTAGCGAAACAATGGCAAGAGACTGCTATTTGTTGTTACTTACACTGCTGCTTTCTTTGATAATGATCAACAAGAACCAAACGCGTATGATAAACATGCGTGTGGTAGAACATGTTCTGAACGAGAGTTTTGCGAAAATTTTCCTCCGTTTGAAAATCTTTGCGGCCGCTTCTTTAGTACATCAAATTCTGCACAGACATTAGTCATCTTACATTTAAAATCTAGTCAGTTGCCGTGCTTCATTTCTGACTGTATCACTATTAGGCATAAGAATAATACGAATATAAACATGACACGATACGTATATTCTTCCGTGTTTGCTGTTGTCTCACTCTAGTTTCGTAGTTTATTACGCAGACATGATTTAAATGAGATAGCAACAAACACGAAAGAATACATGGCAAAATGTTTATATTCGTATTATTCTTATGGTGAAGAGAATACTGCATGTGATTCACATTTCATCAGGTTCCTATTAGCAACCATCTCTTCTCACAGGTAGGAAAAAACTCGGAACGTAGAGTTGGCCATATTGACAAACATCCCTAACAGTCTTGCCAGTCGGATTTTCGTAGTACATTGAAATTCTGCTACATTCGAAGATGAACAATACGGAATTTGTATTTGCTTCGTTGGATAATGTATGAAAATGCAGTGGTCGAAACTCGGGGCGGAGAAAAAAAAAGCTCGTCTTCTACCTTTTTTTTTAAATTTATTTACTGATGCAGAGGTTTTGGCGCCAGTATTTATCTTTGTGCCCACAAAGCATGCTTGTGTAGCGCTACATATATTCGACGGCAGAAGTTAGTTGTGGCGGCATCTATCCACATTTTTCGTAACTTCCGCTTGCTTTGCACTCGATTCTAAGCCGCAGGCGGTTTTTTTGATTACAAAAACCGGAAAAAAAGTGCGGCTTAGATTCGAGTAAATACGGTAAGTATGCTCGGGAGGAGCATTGAAGAGTAGCAGCAGGCACAGGCAAAGAATAAGGAAGCCAGGTGTTTAAATCACAGCCACATTTCATTATGCACGAGAGTTTGTTGTGTTGAACAACAAGGTGTGGACTACATGTGGTACTTTCAGAGGGTTTATGGAACGAAGTTTTGCAGCAGGCTCATGACCATATGTTGTCAGGTCATGGTGGGCATCATGCGATAGACAGACATGTAGCAGAGCAATTTTGGTGGAGGATCAGGAAGCGTGACAAATATTACACATCATAAAATGCCATTGCAAAGGTTACCATAGGTATCCAATACATTTTCTATGTCGGAGTTGGATGCCCTTGGGGCATTTAATAAAACACCTGCATGAGAAAGGTATGTTCTCATGATCATTGATCATTTTTTCTTGCTTTTTGGGAATGATACCGATGGCAGATCAACGGGCTAGTACTGTAGTGCAGGCATTAGTAAGCAGCTGGATATTAAAATTTGGGGTGCCTGAGACCTTTATTATGGACCAAGGTAAGAATTTGGCTCAGATTTAATGAAGCAGCTACACTGTGTGTTCTGTATAACAAAGTTACAGACGAGTCCATTTCAACCACAGACTAACAGGAGAATGGAACGCATGCATAAGACAATTGAAAAGATATTGAGCTATTACGTAGGTTCCAGACACGACAATTGGGACACTTGTTTACCAAGTGTACAGAGTGCCTACAATTTGAAGGTTCATGCTGCCACGGGCTTGTTGCCATTTCAGGTGGTGTATGGCAGGAAAATGCATCTCCCTTTGACGCTTTTATTCCTAAATTAGGACCGGATGGTGTGTTAGTGGGGATGTCAACCAGAAGACTTAGGGACATTTGGAGGAATGTGCAAAAGGCAAACAAGGTGCTAGAACACCAGGACCTGTGGACGAATTGCCACAATACCACTTGCGGCAGTGGGTAATGGTCACCATTCCCTATACGTCAACAGGGAAACCAAAGAAATTTTTAACAAAATACCATGGACCATACCAGGTTGTGGAAATTACTAGGGACCATACCAGGTCATAGGAATGACCTCACCGGTCAACCTGAAGGAAGAATTCCCCACAAAAACGTCTGTTATACACTCAGTCGCATAAAACCATTTAAAGGAATGGTAGAGAGGATACCACAGTTATCAGCAGCCAGTCAGGAGGTGAAAGTTACAAAGGGTAAAAATAAGGAACCTGGAATTGGCGAGCAACGTAAGATACACAATGAGCTGTGTAGGTTAAGGTTGTGTAAGTAATTTTTATAACGGTAATTTGTAGGGTTTTTTTCTTTTGTTCTTTTTGGTTTAGTACATCAGGGAGTATGCATTTTGTGGCATAGGGATATTTGTTGTTTTTCTTTTGTTTTACAGAGCTGTTAGTTTGTTGTGTCATTATTACTGATAACGGTATTTTTTGTGCATTCTTGGAAGGAGAGAGGTGATAGAGGAATATGTGATCTGCCCAGGTGGCCAAGTATGGACTGATATGCAGACATCTGAAGTGAGGCTGTTTCTGGGGGAAGTAAATGGGATGAGTTTTGGGAAGAAGCTTCTGCCAGCCCAAACGTTTGAACTGCTATGAAGGAGGCAGACTGGTAGCTTTGGGAATGCGCATCAATCATTGGGAAGAACAGGACCACAAAGTGTTGGTGGTGAGCCAGTTGTGGCATGTTTATAGCAGGCTTTTGCATACTGTACTGGGTAAGAGGCAACATGGCACAGTCTGTGGGTGTGCCAACATATCAATTACCAGTAGAAGGATTGACTGGCATTTGTTCGGGGAAGTAATTATTTTTAAGGTCTTAATTAGTGTATAACAGTATTATAAGTGATACATGGTACTAGTAAAATGTGAACACAAATCCTGTATGGTGAATTCAGGAGATGTACTTGAGAAAAATAAAGGTATTAATCTGCTGACAAAAATTAACAGTATGCTCTGTGGAAGAAAGATGACAAACTTAACATCTAATACTCCTTCCAGAATTGTCCAAATTTAAGTTTGGTCCAGTTACATCCTGTGACATTGAAGACTTTCAGTCAATACAAAGTGCCGTTCTGTTCAAACAGAAATAGTTGTAATTTTGAAAACTAAAAAGAAGAAAACACATGTGACTGTGCCAGTTAGACTGAAGAAGCATAAAACTGTTTGCTTTTTGGTATAATTAAGTGTGAGTTATTTGAAAATAGTAGTTTTTGTCTCTATATTGTTTTTCCGTAGTTTATATTTTTAAGCCCAAATTGTATGTACATATTTTGTTGTTCTTAATACTTATTTATCCAAACCCTCGTGGTATGTTAAGTATATCGTTTCCACATAAGTGTGTGGCTACTCTTGAGTGCATCACTTCTTCGAATATTTTGGAAATGATGTCAGTAAGGAAATTGGACAATAATGGTTTAAGTCTGTCTTGTTGCCTTTTTTATGAAGTGTTTTAACAACTGTATATTTTAACTTGTCTGGAAAAATTCCCTATGCCAGTGATGCATTGCATGTATCACTAAGGATATTACTTATTAAGTTGGAATAGCTTTTCAAATTCTGTTTGAAATTCCACCAACCTCACATGAGGTTTTGTTTCTTATAATTTTTATAGTTATATTAATTTCACTGAAAAATGTTGGTGCTACTTTAGTTGCTTAAAGTTTTGTGAAGTGACATGTTTAGTATATTCTCTTGCTTCTTAAACTGAACCATTTAATACTTGTAAAGGCCTCATCGGTACTGCTAAGGAGGCTGAGTTGCCATTGTTGCAATGGTAGGCCAAGTTTGTGAGTTCGTGAAATGGCTTCTGGTGCAGTGCACCGCTAAGACAGTTTCTCCCTGCCACTATTACGCAGCTATGCCCCAAGGTCAGGTATGAGGATAGAACGAAGGTTCTACAACACTCCAACCAGGTCACATAAATGAGTTAAAAAGGTTTACTTATTTTGTGACTAGTTGAAATATGAAGTCTGCAACACCACTTGTAATAAAACACAAAAAATGCCCTCAATGTCTAAGTGCAAATAATTGTAAGTATACTTCACAGTACATAGCAAATGCAATTTAAACCAACTGTCTGTTCGCTTCTAAGAGTTTACTAAACGACATTCCCTGTCAAAGTCAGCCTTGGATGATGATCTATAACAGAGTGCTCCAAACTACGGCCCGCGGGCCGAAACCGGCCCGTGAGAGCCGGCAAACCGGCCCACGTTAGCTGGCCGGACATTCCCGGTATCCGGCCCGCCAAATATTTGAGGTGGTACCTACACTGCCAACAATTGAATTTCGAGGCCTATCGCGACCAATACACCGCGACACGGCCTCTGCTACTCCCTACATAACTAAACTTATTGTTGCGCTGCTTGAAATAACATTGCATTGACATACTCTACCTCTGTTACGTCTTGCAGTAATAGTGTTGCTAACAATGATTTTTAGATTTCGTTAACTTTGCAGGACACTTTCGTGAAGAATGTGCAGTGACATACTTTTTTGTCGGTGAAATTCGCCAGAATAGAATATGCCAGAATTTCGGTCAGGTATGTCCATGAGTCAAAATTATTTAATTAAATAAAAATCGTAGTACGTTTCAGTGCTAGCTATTCCCACAACCTTAAATTTTTGCGATTTCATCTTTCACACATTACAATGATCTAGGTGTCATTCAATTTCACGCTCTCCTCCTTGCTTTAATCCAGCTAGGTAGATCTTGGCCCTTATGACTTTGTGGGGGAGTCAATGTGGCCTGTGGACTAAAAAGTTTGGAGACCACTGATCTATAACCAAGTGGGCAAGAGCTGCTCTTCTATCTTCCGAATAGGCTTCTGGTCATTGTCGTCTGGTCATTGGCAGATTGTAATCAGCTGGTAATTGGCTAAGGTTAAGTCGATATCTTCATTCTCAACACTGCCCCTGGCACTGGTAGAACTCAGCCCAAGTGGCGAGTCTCTATGGCACTGGCACCAGCTCGCATCTTTGCACCTGTGGTGCTTTTTCCCTGGCTGTGTCTTGTTCAGACAACACAGCAACTTTATTTGCTACTATGTTTACAAAAATGATTGTTCAAATTACTTTCAACTTGTGAATTATTAGTTACAACATTCTCATTTAGTTTAATTGTTCAGGAATCTTGCACATTGAATGGCTGGCTGTCCTGTTTTCGATTGGACAATGTCCTATATAATTTTAATCTTATTTTCTGCATTATTTATTTCTGTCGGGAGATGTGTACTTCTGGACACTTTAACAACATCCCTTAAAATGCTACAGTATTTTCTGTGGTAGGCAAGTAATGTTGGATCTTGACTTACTCTGACCTTTACATAATTCCCCTCTTCCTCTTATATATTTTACTTGCCTTTTTTATGGATGTTCTGGAAAATTTTTTAGGTAAGCACCTTTCAAATATTGACACAAATTTATTATGGAATAAATTGAATCTGACATTAGCATCTCTTTCTAAGTCCCATCCCATAACACCTCCTTTAGCTTACCCATAAAACACTGTATCTTGTTCTTATTAAGCTCACTGCTTTATATGAACCAGCCTTTTGTATTTTGGGTGAACAAGGTAATTTCAGCTTTGTTAATGTGAAATTCAAAAGACTGTAGCCAACTCTACAAAAAAAGATAAATAAACTAAAAAGTTTATAGTAATTCTAGTCCTGTCAAATCTTCAGAAAAGGCTTTGTTCACTGGTGAATAGCAGCAACTAGGAAGGAAGGGGTAGATTACAAATGTGTGAGCATCGTCCATGATTAACTGACTAATAATGAAGTTTCGTCTGTTGCAGAAAGTGCTTGATTTTGTTAACTTCTAAAATTTATGTACAAATAAATTTTCGATTACATGGAGCAAAAAAACGAAGACTGCCCAATAAAGCAAATCATACCAACAGTGGACGTTGTACTACCAATAATGACGGACCAGACTGAATCAAAGGGAAGAGGACTTTACAACTACAACCAGGGACATCAAAAAGGAAAGATAAGTACACACTATTTGTGGAGCTCAATTTGTTTGTGGACTCGTGTGCTTGTTAACAAAATGAATAGGGACGAAAGCAAAAGTAAATTAGAAATGAAAGCTGTAGGATCCAGTCAGGACATATCTTGAGCCAAGTGAAATCGTAGTCCGTAAAGAAACAGTAAAAAATGATATTTTGCATTTAATTTTGGTAAAGGAAGAGAAAATGGAGACAGATAACAATAGAAAATTGGACAAAGTACAAGATCAGACAGATCAATTTAGTAATAAAGTTTCAGAGCTAATAAATGGGTTGTCAGAAGGGTTAAAAAGTGCGAATGAAAAAGTTGATTTTTTTTAGAAAATATAAGTGCTAATCACAAACCATAATGTGAGAGCAGTGAGAATTTTGATATAATATGTACCAATGATTTCTCCTCTTGGGCAGAAAACAGTGTCATTGATGAATGTGAATCAGCTGATGACTGTATTGGATCTGAACTAGTTTGTATTTTTTATGTAGATGTGAATGAAAGCTGTGAAATAACTGAAGTTGGTAAGTCTGAGACTGGAGGCTTATTACAAATGAATGTAAGTGAGGTGACTGACTTTAATGGAGATGAGACTTGTATTGTTTGTGATGTTGTTGATGAAGTAATTTTGGAGGAATATTATGATGATGATGATGAGGAGGAGGAGGAGGAGGAGGAGGAGGAGGATCAGTACCAGGTATCTGTGGAGTTTAAGAACAATGAAATTTCAGAGTTATTTGTAAATGACGTTGACAATACGGATAAGGTACGTGCTGTAGGTGATGATGTAAGCGAGGGTCATGGAATACAAGTCTAGTCAAAACAGTTTTTTTATTAATGTCATGCAGAGTGATGATCTAGACAGTAAATGTGAGCTATCTGTGAACCTGGAGAACAAAGGTGAAAACTTTTAGAAGTTTGCTTGGGACCAGACTCATGATAACATAGATAAAGGTGCATCTGGAATAAGTTAGCTGTGGTTTGTCAGAATTTGTATCCCAATTGGTGGAATGAAGTGAAAGAGGATCTAAGCAGGAATTGTAATTTTGACAGTAATTTTTTTTGTGAACCTTCGTAACAAGTGATGTTATTTGTGCCATGAAATCTATTCATTGTGTTCAATCTTAATCTGACAACATGAGTAACCAAAGTAATGTTATGATACCTGCAAAGTTGATAAAACCTTGTGAAGACAGTACGAATGTAGCATTTGATGAAATTGAAAGTGATCTTTTGCATGAAGTGTCTGACAATGGAGAGGATGAATAAGATTTTGGGTGCCCTTACATTAAAATGAAGATTGATCAGTGGAAAGGTAACAGTTTGATTGATACAGGCAGGCTGATTTGTGTCATATCTGAACAATTTAGAGACAAGATCAAGTATATTAAGAATTTTGTGAAAATGTCCATTGCAGGTGTAAAGATAAGAGCAGCTACTGGTAAGCAAAGCAAATTGGTAAAATCTCAGGTACTGTTAACTTCTAGTATGTTAGACACTACCTTTGAATATGGATGCATAGTGATCCCTAGTTTGGAAGAAATATACATTATATTTGCAGGTTAATACAACTATATAAATGTAGTATGTAAGATGATATGATTTCTAATGTTCTGTCTTATCTATTGACTGAGTTTAAATCTATGCCACATTATATTTGTAGGTTCATACAATAGATTTGTGCTTTAGAATTTGATACATATATGCCATGTGAGTAAATAAGTAGATCCTTTTAAAATTTTGATATGGGACAATGCCATTAAATATCCAGTAATACATTTCTTATCTTAAAATGCTATTAGTGTTAAATATTTTTATTATTCCTGTGTGCTCTGCAGAAAATAATTAAATTTCATTGTCATGGACTCTTTTGAGTGGTGGTGGTGGTAAATTGAGTGAAGACTTGTTTTATTCATATGTACTGTAAATATTAGGAATAGTATCCTTAAGTTTCATCCGTGAACACTTTTTAATCTATTCTGCTGTAACCCCTGTGTACTTATTTTTTCAATACAGATAGGCAAAACATATGCCGTGTGTTGTGATTGAGGTATTGAACCGCATACTTAGTATACAAAACAGTGTTTCAGGATTCGATGTGAAAGCTAGACAGGAAGTTACCTATTCATTGGAGTGTGTGATGAGAAATCTAGGGAGGAAACTGAAAGATGTGGGTGGATACTTTTCCACACTCCTGAATGGCTGCACCCTTGCTGCTCCAGTCGATTTGCAAGAGATCTTAGGTGCTGGGTGATGTACTCAAGCATCTGTCAACTGCATCAGTGTTGTGACTGAAATTTGTAAATTGTTAGCCAAGAAATTACGCTACATGAAGAGTTGAAGGAACTGTTTGTTTAGAAAGGTAACCACTGCTATGGACAGTGTTATTACACATAAATGTATGTTTTTTCAAGCAGAGGGTTAACTTCCCAACACATTATGTAACTTTAAATAATGCTATGGAAGGTTGATGTTCTATGACTGATTATTTGTTATGTAAAAACTTAAAAAGTTCAAGAGCACATTCTATGAACATTGTTGTAAATAATTATCAGAAGCGGATAAAATTAGGCACTGTTACATTAGTAGTCAAACATTTAAATGAAATTTCTTATCTCAACACTCAGTATGTATTTTTTTATCAATTGTGGATGAATCTTCTAGGTTTCTATGTATGTAGGTTAGTTGTTATGTACCAAATAGTGTGGCAGACATTTACGATTATGATCATAAATCAAGTACAGACTGTATAACAAGATGTATACATTTCTGATTTCACACACTGATTTTGGTCCTCAAGCTACTCGATTTGTATCTCATTGGAACTTGAGTTGTGTACAAACTCTTGCTTAACTCTGCTTTGGGTAGCCCTGGTCATTTTTGTGTGTGTGTGTGGGGGGGGGGGGGGGGGTTAGAGTATGATACGATTATGAACTTTATTCATTTTGTTGTCAGTGTGTACCCGGTGTGGTCTGGATTCATGGCTCGGTCCTCACATCGTACGCATAGGTCCTAATATTTTTTCATTATTTTCTGCTTTCATGAGTCAACATATCCTTACATACTCTTTTTTATGTGGCTGATTGATTTTGTGCTGTACTCCTATCATGATTGAGTATATACTTCTGGTCTGTACCCGTTGTCGTAAGTTTTTCGAGTCGCCTCACTCATCGTACAGTTAGGCTTTGAATATTTTTCTTCTCTTTTGATGATTTTGAAGGTGTGACATTATAGATGTATACTTGCAATTTGGAATTCTAATAATTTTATATTGTCTCTGCAGTTATTTCTATAGTTTAGTGTTGTAATGTTGTAGTTTTGACTTTGTATTGTTTGTCTTGTGACAGAATGTTCCACAGATCTGAATACCCTGTCCTCAAATGTGCACAGATTATGACTTGTATAGTACATATTTTTCTTACATTTTCTGTAACATGTTATGCATCAGATACTTCTATACATCTGTTTTCTATCTTTTGGCATCATTTTGTAGAACATTTGGTAAACCTTATAGTAGGTCACACTGTTTCCATATTATGTGAGGGGGATATTGTAAAGGGACACCTCCTCTAGCGTTACTTTTCCTCAGCAGTACTAGTCGATACTAGTAATATTTTCCGAATTTTGGACAGGTCAACATTATCTCAGCTGTTTTTCTGAAAATTTTCATATAATTCTACACACAATATGTTATATTTCAAGCTAAAATTTGGTGAAAAAGAATTACTTTATTTTCATTGTTACAATCAGTATGTACTAGCTCTGAATGTACAGTTAAAATTATTATTATTATTTTAGAAACATTTGAATTTACGAATTATTTTACACACAAAATTTCTATTATTAATTATGCACTATAGTACTGTTTATTATGTTTATTTCTGAATTCATTTACGAAATAATAATCAAAACTAATAGAAATTCATTTGTCAAGAAAAACTGTAAACCCTTTGGAATAATGTTATTATCACAGAGTAAAGTAGTTGTAAGCATTCCTCTGATGTGGTCAGATTTATTTTTGTATTTTGGGCGAACAATGTAATTTCGGCTTTGTTATTGCGAAAATTCAAACAACTGTTTGATATACAAAAATGTGACAAAATAAATTAACATAAAAACAAAAATTTTGCAACAACAATCTTCAAAATTATTTAGATCAACTGAACCATGAGAACCTATAATTTGAGAATTTCAGGTTCAAGAATCAGATCCCTAGACGAGAACAACTGGAGCCGACTCTACAAGAAAAGACAGGTAAACTAAAAAGTTCATTGTCATCTTACTCTTGTCAAATCTGCAGAAAAGACTTTGCACACTTGTGAACAATAACAGCAACTAGGAGGGAGGAGGTAGATTACACCCTTAGTAACAGAGACATGTCTACGTCCGGTCACACTGGCTTACGACTTGGTATTTTATTTAGAAAAGTACAGTAATGAAAGCTAATATTTCACATTTTAATTACCTAAACAATCTATTCCATTTGTTTATCAATCCTTTTATCTCATAACCTTTTGCTGTTTGAGTTTTTCTTGACTACTGATGTCACTTAATCAGTGTTGGCCAACATGAGGCAACGTAATTAGTAATTTGCATGTCATTTTATGCATAAGACCAAAGAACTCTAAATTCACTACATTTTTGGCATCCAACGTGAGGCGATCTCATTACTCATCTAGATGTCATTTTATGTCAGAGACGAAAATTTTTCTTGATTACTACATTTTGACACCCAATATGCGACGAACTCATTACTCATTTAAACTCATTTCATGTGAGAGAGGAGAATTTTTCTCAATCATTATATTTTTGGCTCCTAATATGGGGTTTGACTGGATTTCATTCTCGTTTTTGCTATGGCGAAAACTTCTAAATTTTCAGACACAACTCAGGAAGAATTCTCGTCCCATATGTTTACCAGAATACACTAACCTCTCTGTATGTGATATCCGGCACACAGATGAAGTGTTTGTGTGTGCTGCGTGAGTTCCAAGTGTGTAGTATTAACACTCTCTGTACCAGGCCTATTTTGTATACCTGTCCCTAAAAACCAGGCAATTTTGCCAATATTTAAAAAAGCACTGCATCAAATCTACTTTTTGGATTGTGGCAAATTTGGTACCATTTTGAAGCTGCACTTTTCTACTTTAATTCTGTGCAAAAGAAACTACTTTGGAATGCACAGCTGTAAGGTACAGTTATAGAAATCACATAGGTGTTTTTAAGAATTTAGAAAAGTCATAAAGATAAGAGAATGCAATTGTTATTTATTTTTAACTAATATTGTGGCACTACATAACATCTCTCTGGCAGTCTACAATAATTGCATACAAATTTCACACAGAATCATATTGTTTTTTAGTGTGGAAAATTTTGAAGCAAGGTTCCAGGCAAAGTGAAACACCGCACTGTTCACATTTGTACCGTGTTTCTTTCCCAGAAGCTTTGCCATTCCTCTTTCTTGCTCCTGGCACTGCACATGCGGCACACACAAGCAACATATTTCTTTGTAGTTGGAGGTATGTGTTGCAAAAAATGTCTCTTTGTTAGCCGACCTACAGTTTCTTCATTCCTTTGTATGACTTCCAAGTGTATCATCTTCTACAAGCTGAGCTTCAAGCACTGTTATGAAGTCTGTTATTGTGAGTTTCTTGTTGTGCACTGCATTGTATAGCCAAAAAGCATTTGATGCTCCCATCAGCAGCAGATGGAAATATAACTTTTGCCACCATTTCACAGTTCTGTGCTGGAATGGATTGTACTGCAGGTGCTGGTCTCCAATATTCACTCCAATTTTATTCAAACTGTAATCCAGTACCTGAAGTGGTTTCATTACTACAGACTCATTTTTCTTAGTATGCGTACCAAATGTGGCCTGATGCCTTGTAGACAACGTATACACATCCCTCTTATCCTTCCACTTCATTGCTAATACATTATCTTTACGCTGAAAAGACATTTCACCCTTTCTCAGCTTATTAGATACTAAATCTTTAGGTAATCCTTTCCTACATTTGTTCACAGTACCAACAGCTCCAGTTCCTTAGTCAGCCAGTTGTTGAAAAAGCTCTGGACAGGAATAAAATCGGTCTAAATACACAGTATGACCTTTATTCAGCAAACCACTGTCAGACAACAATCAGTGGATGAAGAATTGTCAACAATAAGCTTACCAGCATAAACTTCATAGTTTACAACATAGACTGGGTTCAGCAACAGCATAAACCTTCAGTCCATTCTTATGAGGCTTATTTTGCTTGTAAACACGGAAGCTCACACGACCACGAAATGGACATATTCCTTCATCAATTGTCAGTTTTTCTGAGGGACGATATGCCTGGCTACATTGCTCCTTCAAATTCCTATAATAAGGTAAAATTTTATAAAGTGGGTGAAATCCATCTTCACCTGGTTTTTTTCTGTTTAGAATTGTCAACAAGATGCAAGCACAACAGTATCTGATTAAAAAACAATTGACTCATAACTTGGAGACAGAAGTTCCAACTAAGAACAGGATTAGTGGTCCTGAATTTTTGGCTTTCTTGAAATACACATATGGAAAAGCATACCCAAGAAATGCCTCATCTCACTTGTAGTCACTGGCTTCCAGGAACTCAAAACTGAATTAGGCTTTATGTTATTTCCTCTTCTTTTTGGATTGTCTGTGATGCATACAAATTTGTCTGTATCTTGAGTTCTTGTATGTCACTGTCAGTAAGGAACATTTTACTGCAATCCAGTACAGAACTTGAGTCATCAATATTCACTAGCATCTGATTGGATGTAGTGTTGAAAGGCAGAGGTTGGTAGGTGTCAAATTCAGTCCAGTCAACATCTTTTGGATGTGGCACAGCTGCTGGATTTGAAGTAACACCTTCAACATCATTCTCGTCTGCATCTGAAGACAAGATGTCGTCGATTTTACTCTCTAAAAGGAATGTAACCTATATGTAACTACATATATCTCTTACACAAGACATGTTCAGCAGAAATGTGTGTACTGCACAATTACGAGCAGTGATATGCCATTGAAAATTCGGGAATACGTACTTTCAAACATGACATTGTATTCAGAATTGTCAGAATCACTCTCTGCATCCAGAGTGCTGCTATCATTAATCAAATCCGCGATATCTGCATCTGATAAACCCCACTGAGACATGATTACAAACATGAAACAACACAATGACGTGAGGAAGAGTGAGAATGCAAAGATAAGTTTTAACATGATTTATGGTGCTCAAAACAACACTGCTGTACCATCTACGGAGGCATTTTGTTACTAAACATCTTTAAAACATATAACGCTGGCCTACCCCGTAGAAATAATGTTGCAGTGTTTTGTATTAAATTAAATGTAGTGGCCCGTAAATTTTACGGGTCTGGTGATTTTTGCTGTAAATTTTACGGGTTTGGCGTTAAGAGTGTTAAGTAGACATAATGGTACCTAGTCTATTTAGTTTCAGATTCCGCAACCTCCCCAGTATTTTGTGAAGTAGTTTGAGAATGTGTAGTTTGTTTTTGTGAATATTCTGTTTATCACGTTCGATTGCTCTGTTTCCTGCTACTAGCGTTGCCACCAGTGTTGTTTTGTCAGTGTCAGTTTGTTCAGTGGACTAGTTTTGGTTTGCAGTTATGTTTTTCTATGCAACTGATGTATGTGATAGTGATAAATATGGAAATGTGAGTGAGTAAACACCAGACACTTCTGTGGGGAATACACAAAATCACTGTGCACTAGAAACAGGAAGACCATGTGAGACAAATTTGAGGAAACACAAGGCATGTCCGTGGGGGTATGCAAAGTCAGAGTCCACTGGGTTGGATTCTCATGATATTAGAAAACCAAACATCTCAGTTAATAGGCTGAGGAAGGAGAAGAAAACATCATTTAAAAGACTGGAAGCAGAGCTAAGATTTTGCAATCAGAAGATTGATGGGCAGATCACTGAAGATACGAATGAAGGTTGCCAACAGCCTTGACATGCTGAGACAAATGTGTGAAACAAAGGTTGACAACTTTGAAACGCAGATAAAAACAAGGATGAGCAACATCTCTCCACCCACAGATGCGGAAACTAAATCATCCAAGGAAACACAAAGAAGAGTGTCAGCTCTCCAAGTATGAAGTGGATGCAATATGACAAGTTAATGTCCTTGTAACACAGGTCACTCCAGTGAATTCACAGACCACATTCCCAATGCATAGGGTGGACATATCATTGCCTAAGTTTGGTCAAACATGCTGAACCCACTCAAAGGCACACCTAAATAATTTAGATCCATATCTGCATGCAAAAGGAGTGGCAGAATGTAATGCTTTACTTTTTGCATGGCAGACGCTTGACCACGAGAACGCTGCCTGGTTTGATGTAGCACTATGCGAGAACTGTAATCATAAGGATCCCTGCAGCAAATTTCTGGCAACATATTGGAATGTGGCTAAACAAGTAAGTGCAAAGATGAGCATATACTTGGGTAGTATGCACCATAGTCACAACAATCCATGGCAACATACACTGCTCACTTTGTATTTCTGCAGGTTACTTGGACAACAAAATGACAGATGATGAATGGCGTAGTGTGATGTGCTGGCATTTTCTTGCTCATTTACAATGAGCACTCATCGGGGATTTGTTGAGAGAACAGGTCCATGATATTTTAAGGTCTTTGGAGGACACTGAACGGCAGGAAAACCAAAGAATGGCACACACTAACAGAATATGGGCAAAAAAAAAGGGGGTGCCACAAGGGTTTGTGCGGTGCAATGACTGGCAGAACTGACAATAACAGATGAAGGAGAGAAGAAAGGAATAGACGAGAGCAAGACAGATGCTGTGGTCTATACCAGGGAGAGCAAGGCAGGAACAAAGTGCCAGGTCACATACACCACATGAATTACGTGCAAGTGTCGTATAGTGATAGGCAGTGAGGGAGTAATGGAAGTTCTCCTCAGGCAGAGGTGCATGAGAGGGAATAACAGAAGTTCACCAAAACTGGCCCCTCCTCAGTCAGAGGTACATGAGATCGCACACATGGCTGACCAAAGACAATGAGATATCAAAGGAGCTGCTCAGAAGACGAAAGGTGTCACATATGCAATGTGCGGTACTGGAAACCCAAGACGACAGTAGTGTGAGACCTGAAGTCACCTACGAAGGCAGACAATCAATGATCCTTCATCAAGTAGCCTTGTAAGAAATTAAGAAAAGAGCAAGTCTGGATTCTGTGTCGAATGTGACAGCACTTTTGACATCTTTCCACACAAAGCTGGTGGAAAGTGGTTGTAAATTAGCTGAGGTACCTGTAAAAGGAATCTCACTAATTACCACTTTTGGGGCTAACAGGAAGAAAGTAGAAAACCAGGTCTTGGCATCACCAAGCAACAAGAAAGCTGTCATTTGTGGGTTGTCGCTCGATTTTATAATTGGTAACAGCATACTTTCGGTTAGAGCAGTGACCATGGACTGGACCATTAAAACCATGGCCAAATTGTTCAAGGAATCAGTCACATGGAGTTCAGAGAGCACTACTGGCACAAATAATTTAAAACATGTAAGGAGGACAAGGAAATTTTCATGGATGGGCGATGGGAGCAAAAAGATGATTTATTAGAGAACAGGGGTTTCAGATCTGCAATTGTGATGATAATTCCATGCACACAGACGATGAAAGAGAATCTGATGTACATGATGCAATTGGTCATAGGCTAGAGACCCTTGCACATGTACTTCTAGGATTTAGAGAGCCGGAGGCCATTAATGGGTACACTGCTGTGACACCCCATGCCACCCATGTGAGTACAGAGGAAACACTTTAAAAGGAACATAATAATACACAGAGAGAGAGACCACAGTCAAATGCCATGACAATAAGTGTGCCGAGATAATGACAAAGGTCAAAGGTGAAGCCACAACAGCAAATGAGAAGCTCATGTGGAGCAGAGAATGTGGAAGAGATGCACTGTGACGTGTGCTACAAAAGTATAGTATACGTCCTCTTGCCAATAGTAAAATGTAATGCAGTTCCATTCACGGTCAAAAAATTTGCAAAAGTCAGACATTTTTCAGAGGACCGCAAGTCACTAAAGGGGTGAGAAAAACTGATCTCACTCAGAAGCAGGAGACACTGTACACAACACCAAATGCCTACACAATTTGTGACAACAAATGCAAGGATGGGATATTTAATGTCTGCAGCCTGAAGGGCATATGTGACTCAACAGAGTAGTGTACAGCAGTAGATAGCAGTCAACAATACTTAGTATATTGTGAATGTACTTTCTGCTGTGGTAATTAGTATGTTTTTTACTGTACTTGGTCATTGTTGTGTGTGCTTGGATTGTGCAATACTCAGTGTTAATGTTGAGAGGTGGTAAAACGGTCCCATGTGCGCAAGCATGGGTTCTCTGTGCCATCACAACATACAGTGCAAGGCTGAGAGGAGCCACCAAGTTTTTGATAACAAGATACTTCCCATTTCAAGGAATTATCATGCAGCTCGTGCAAGCACATTGCCATTTCCATCTACATTATTTTTTGTTTGTTT
Organism: Schistocerca nitens; assembly: GCF_023898315.1. Taxonomy (NCBI): domain Eukaryota; kingdom Metazoa; phylum Arthropoda; class Insecta; order Orthoptera; family Acrididae; genus Schistocerca; species Schistocerca nitens. The sequence continues at coordinate 258,416,524 of NC_064618.1, forward strand.
GTTTGTTTGTTTGTTGTGTATACTTAACTGTAATACAAAGTGATGTGTTCATGTTTTATAGTATTAATGTATGAGGTGTTCAATGGAATGATGTTAGCGTAAATGGTGAAAACCACACTGAACCAATATTGTGAGTGGTGAAGATCTTTTCCCTTTGAAAAGTAGTGGATGAACATGGCTTGAAGCGTGTTAGGATTATTTTGCATGTTAGAATTTAAGGGTAGGTTAAAATCACTAGAGTGTAAAAAGTTGGGTAAACGACTAAGATTATTTTGCACATTAAAAGTTAAGGACAGGCTAGATCGCTCAAGTATACAAAGTTAGGTACGCACCAGACTTTTTTTTGAGTCCACTCACGTGGCTCACACAGCTTACACTACGCAACCTGGTAAAAAGTGGGGAGGTCTCAACTATCAATGATGCATACATTATACATAATGATTGTAGGTTATTGGTAGAAGAGAAGATACCAAACTTATTTTTCAATGTGTTATAAGGTAAGAATTAGTGAATGAAGTGTCAGTGGAACTATTAGAGAGTGAAGATTTTTGTTTTTGCTTTTTGAGGTATGTGTACAACAAACCTTGAACATGGATGGGTCACTCTGCCATGACTCTAAAGCTTCTGTATCAAAAGCTTAAGACTCATGACAGCAAGGAACTGGGTGATGCCTCCACTGGTGGGTCACACACCAGACTCAAAGTACCTGTGGTCCAAGGCAAGGGAGAAAGTTGGTGCCCATTCGGCAGCAAGGAAAGATGCGAATGTCGAGGCTTTCTGTAGGCATGCAGGGGGTAGCCTGCTGGATGCCCTAGCCTCACTTAAGAATGGTCACCCGGTGAAGAGCCTGTTGGAAAATGAGAAGTGTGCCAGAAACTGATGGACCCCTTGCAGCCAGTGGGACAGAGCAGAGACACAAAAGCATAAAGAAACACGCATGGAAACACACATATCTTCTTGCTGGCAGCAGCCTTTTTTTTACTTGCCTTAAAAAATGAGCACTTGTCAGAACTCACAGAGAGCATGTGAAACTAAATAACTGCAAAAGAAGTCAGCCTGCTTAAAAAAAAAAATCTCTTCTGGACAGTAAGGAGCCGCTTACAAATCATGAACACCAGCAGATTCTTAGAGCACTTAAACATGGAACAGGCCAGGTCTCATGCAGAGAGAGTTGTCACAAAGCAATGTTATGTGGTTGATTTCACAGCACCTCAGGAATGTAGAAAAACATGTGACTACTGTGCAACCAAGCTGGTAACAGCCTTGACACTGTAACTGTGAGAAATATGTCGACTGCTGGGTCACCACCCTCAGTCTTGCACCTCAAAACTACAGGTTTCCTAAGCTTTCATTTTTAAGTAATGTGTCCTGTGCCAAGGCTAAACTCTTTCATGGTCAAAATGTAAGAATAGTGTAGATCACCTTAAATAAAATTTAATATCAATATATTCACAAAAAGATAAATATGCTGCCTCTGGTGTATATGTGCTCTAGTGCTGTGAATGTCAAGCAGATCAATTGGCCAGACGGGAAACGCTTTTAAAATTAGGTCTCAGAAGCATTTACTCACTAAGAAGGGACAGGTTAAGCATAATTCTGCTTTCACTGAGTATCTTAAATTCAGTGGCCACCAGCCACCAACACTCGTGAACTTGGGGGTTTACGCCATGCTCCCAAAAGTAAGAGCCTCAATCTGCTTGAAGAGATGGAAATTGTTACACATTCACACATTAAGAAGGATACATTACTCAACGATCAGTTATCAAGCAAGAATTAGGTTTTCTATGACTGCATGTTTCCCATTTTTAAACTATTTATTAGTTTTAGCTTTTTATTATCAGGGCCTTGATCGCTTGTCATGTGTTTGCAGTTGTATTTTATCTTTTTGGCATAGTTACTTTTTAGTCACAGATTTGTCTAATCTTTATTTTATTGCTCTATGTATTCTATTTCATCATTCTCTCACACCATTTTTGGGGCATAAGCTTTTTCTATGTCTCTGCGCTTATCTTTCGAACTGCCATGTCCTGCAGTGTTTATATTCCCATATGCTATATTATACACTCCTGGAAATGGAAAAAAGAACACATTGACACCGGTGTGTCAGACCCACCATACTTGCTCCGGACACTGCGAGAGGGCTGTACAAGCAATGATCACACGCACGGCACAGTGGACACACCAGAAACCGCGGTGTTGGCCGTCGAATGGCGCTAGCTGCGCAGCATTTGTGCACCGCCGCCGTCAGTGTCAGCCAGTTTGCCGTGGCATACGGAGCTCCATCGCAGTCTTTAACACTGGTAGCATGCCGCGACAGCGTGGACGTGAACCGTATGTGCAGTTGACGGACTTTGAGCGAGGGCGTATAGTGGGCATGCGGGAGGCCGGGTGGACGTACTGCCGAATTGCTCAACACGTGGGGCGTGAGGTCTCCACAGTACATCGATGTTGTCGCCAGTGGTCGGCGGAAGGTGCACGTGCCCGTCGACCTGGGACCGGACCGCAGCGACGCACGGATGCACGCCAAGACCGTAGGATCCTACGCAGTGCCGTAGGGGACCGCACCGCCGCTTCCCAGCAAATTAGGGACACTGTTGCTCCTGGGGTATCGGCGAGGACCATTCGCAACCGTCTCCATGAAGCTGGGCTACGGTCCCGCACACCGTTAGGCCGTCTTCCGCTCACGCCCCAACATCATGCAGCCCGCCTCCAGTGGTGTCGTGACAGGCGTGAATGGAGGGACGAATGGAGACGTGTCGTCTTCAGCGATGAGAGTCGCTTCTGCCTTGGTGCCAATGATGGTCGTATGCGTGTTTGGCGCCGTGCAGGTGAGCGCCACAATCAGGACTGCATACGACCGAGGCACACAGGGCCAACACCCGGCATCATGGTGTGGGGAGTGATCTCCTACACTGGCCGTACACCACTGGTGATCGTCGAGGGGACACTGAATAGTGCACGGTACATCCAAACCGTCATCGAACCCATCGTTCTACCATTCCTAGACCGGCAAGGGAACTTGCTGTTCCAACAGGACAATGCACGTCCGCATGTATCCCGTGCCACCCAACGTGCTCTAGAAGGTGTAAGTCAACTACCCTGGCCAGCAAGATCTCCGGATCTGTCCCCCATTGAGCATGTTTGGGACTGGATGAAGCGTCGTCTCACGCGGTCTGCACGTCCAGCACGAACGCTGGTCCAACTGAGGCGCCAGGTGGAAATGGCATGGCAAGCCGTTCCACAGGACTACATCCAGCATCTCTACGATCGTCTCCATGGGAGAATAGCAGCCTGCATTGCTGCGAAAGGTGGATATACACTGTACTAGTGCCGACATTGTGCATGCTCTGTTGCCTGTGTCTATGTGCCTGTGGTTCTGTCGGGTGTGATCATGTGATGTATCTGACCCCAGGAATGTGTCAATAAAGTTTCCCCTTCCTGGGACAATGAATTCATGGTGTTCTTATTTCAATTTCCAGGAGTGTATTTTATTTATTTCTTAATTTATCCATTATTATTTGAATTTTATGCTGTCATCACATTTAAACCCGATGGCAGTGCTGCATGGTGACTGGCATTACTATTAGCCCAATATTTTGCACGAGTTCCTATCATGCATACGTATACTCTATGTGAATATGGCCGGGCCTTTGCTTTTATAGCAGTCCAGAATAGGACCACGCTGGATTTATTGTAATATCATTGTCCCTTTACCTTTTCAGATAACCTGGTGATGCCCTATCTGGGCAAAACGTATTGTTCTTAAATTAATAAAGGACATTCTACCATCTACAACTGTTTTTTAAATATTTGCAATAGAAGGTTGCTGTACCACCACACCAAGATTTAATGGAATAATTTTTACAATAAAGTGAAGTCAACCATCTGCTTTACCAATTACTGACAGTGTGTGTTCATTCCAATTCATATCCATACAAAATGTTATACCCACACATTTGTATGAGTTGACTAATTTCTCAAAAGAGATGGGTAGTAGCTCTGAAAATGTAAAATAGAACATTTTAGAATTTGAAACTATATTGTAGTAAAAAGTAGATGTTATTCAGATATTATAATACAACCTTCCTGGTATGAGAAAACTCTGGTAAATCAAACTCTTCATCCATTGGATTCTTCAGCTGGATGAGCCGATTCCCAAGCAGCAACCTCCCTTGCTGCATTATAAGTCACCCTGAACCTGACAAGCCTTGTGTGAGCTTTGTCTATGAGGAGTTTCTCACTGTGTGTGTAGGTAAGGGACACTTCTGCTTGGAGAAGGGCTTCAGGAATGCTGTCTATTGGCAAAAAGGTTCAGACGTAGCTTCAACAACATTAAATGGTGGAGGCGTTGACCAATTTGGTATGAACACATCTGTCCAATATTTGCAGACTTCTGTGCGGGCCTTCTGGTTTATAAGCCCAATGTTTTTATCACATTCCAAATGTCCTCTTATTGGAAATGTAGCTTTTAAGTGTCAAATATTCTCTGTTCTGTAACCAAACAGTGCAAAAAATCAAGTAAGGTGTGGTTCCTATTTTGGCCAGAACATGAATCACAAAGTATATCCAGATTTTTCATGGTCATGCCAAGGTAATTGTAACAAAATGTGTGTCATCATTACCTTTTTTGGTGACAAATTAAGGTTAAACATGAAAAATATACTCTCCCTATTTAATAAACAGAGGATCTTGAAATACTGTGTTACTCATAATGTTAGGCAGAGACAAATTATTGCCAAAATCCATCCACATTATTCCTTTTACATGCTCTTTCAGCATTCCTCCTTAGCTTTTTCCTTCCTCTCATAAAACAAGTTGGCATGCAATTTGTGAAAATCTTTCATAAACCTTTCAAATCCTGTAACTGACACTGAATACTTCTTACTTCTGCTATTTCAGTGCACTTTTGTTTTGCATTTACAGGCAAATGTGTCACACTGCAGACTGTTGAAGGTTTGAGTATAAGAATTAGGCTCCCAGATAATGCGAGTGGCTTGAATACGTCTTAAGTAATATAACCCAGTATGTTGTCCTCAATGGGGAATGTTCCTCAGAAAAAGGTCTCATCAGTAGTGTCCAGGGAAGTGTCGTAACACTGCTCTTATTCTCTATATCCATATGTGATTTGACAGATAGGATGAGCAGCAATATGGCTATTTGCTAATGACATTGTGGTGTATAGGAAGCTGTCGTCACTGAGTGACTAGGATGAACAGACAGAATTTCTAGTAGGTGCAATGAAGTTACAGCTTGCTCTAAATGTAGAAAAATTAAGTTAATGTGATTGAGTAGAAAAAACAATCCCATAAAGTTCAAATAATGCATTAGTTGTGTGCTGCTTGACCCATCATATCAATTAAACATTTAGGCACAACGTTGCAAACCAATACAAAATGGAATGAGCACACCACAGATTGGAGGTAGGAAAGGTGAATGGCTGACTTAGTTTTATTAGGAGAATTTTGGGAAAGTGTAGCTCATCTATGAAGGAGATGGCATATGGAACATTAATGTGCCCCTTTGTTGAGTACTGATCAAGTGCTTAGGAGTCCCCACCAAGCCAGGGTAAAGGAAGACAACAAAGCAATTGAGAGGCATGCTGGTAGCCTTTTTACTGGCAGGTTCGATCAGCATGCAAGTATTATGGAGATGCTTAGTGAACTCAAATGGTAATCCTTGAAGGGAAGACGAAGTTCTAACTTGCACCATACATTGGCTTGTGGAGTATGTATGTAGATACAGACTTCACTCTGGCTGTAGATTCGTCACAGATACATGTGGATACCCAACAGAAATAATGAAAAAAACACACATTAAATTATGTCTCTAACGTTTCATAAGCTGCCTTAATTGTTTGGTAGACCTTTTTTGAACAAACTGAACATTTTACTCATACCTAGTTCCCCAGGGAGTTATATTTTAGTTGTATCTTTCAACCCATAACAACCATTTCTACACGGAAAGGAGACAATATGCTGCTTAATGGCATTAACTGTTTCATTACTTAATTTCCAAGGCTTGTGACCATGTTTCTGTCTCTTGTAAACAGCGACATCCCCAGCAGTTCGAAGACTAGACAATAAATACTGACTCTTACTTTTCCATACACAGTGCACTGCCATAAATGCTTTACGACAAACTACAACTTCTTTCATTCCATCCCCTACTTGTCCTCAAACTATGTACTTGTAGGATAAACTGCTACTCTTACTTCATATTCATATTTTCTAGGCCTTCTATGCTGTATTGAAAGTACAGAAACGAGGCCACATAAAGAAACAATCTGCAGTTCTACACTGAATTCTTTTGAAATAGTTTGTCTTGTATTTTCAGGAACATTATTAACACATTGTAATTTTCTCCCATCTCGTGAGATGTTAATCTTTTTGTTTACCTGTGATCAGTGGTCATGTTTTTCTTCTTTCTTCATTAGCTGATGACCTCCTTCCATACTTTCACTATAGGCATCATTCAATGCCCATCTTCCATATCAGTATTTTAAAATTGCAGAAACTTTAGTGCATTATATAGAGACCTGCACACAGATGTGTAACAACAATGCATAAAATTATAACAAAGTTTGACAAAAACTGTTTGCCAGAGCTGCAACATATATGATTATTTACTTTATCAAGACCAGTACTTAATGGTCTAAGCCTTTGTTTCTATTTCATAGGAAAGGGCTCTTTCTTTCCCTGTACAGCTTCTATTCAAAAATGAGCTCGCTCCCCCCCCCCCCCCCCTCCCGCCCCACTATAGCAGGAAATATTGAGTCTGTTCCATACTTTCATTTACTGGTGAACACTCAATAAATCAAAGAAAAAATGACTGCTTTTTCTTTTCCTTGACTCTTCAAAAACATTATGTCATAATCAAACAAATACGTAATAACAAAATAAAATCTAGAGGTTAGTCCATACCCTGATTTTAGCATTGATAGTGATCACATGATACTTACAGCAAGTGTAATAGCAGATTTAAAAAGCAACAATGTACAACTGGGGTTAAGTGATGTATTAATGGACTATACACTGAAGATACAGCTGAGAAAATCGGAGGGGAGACAGACCAAGTAACTCAAGAAACTGGAAGTGGGGAGGAAATAAAATGATGTATTACTGAAAGAGCACAGAACACACTATGTAAGAAGAAACTGAAACCAAGGGAACAACGGATGACACAAAATACATAGAATCTCACAAAAGAACCCCCCCCCCCCCCCCCCACACACACACACACAAATATACTAAAAAATTAGATCACTACTGTTTCAATGCAGAAGTCTTCATAACATAGTTATGTATAAATAATAGTTAAGCAGTCTACTTGAACCTGGAAAAATAGCTAACCATTGGAAGGAATACACTTAAAAACAATAAGATGGAGATACCAGAGGTGTTTCAGATCACATGAGCACAATGGGCAAGACGTCCTGTGAGACTTTACTAAATATGTCCTCTGGTAAATTCTTGGAACAGATTGTTCAGCATCCTACTCATGATGGAAATATATTGGGTCAAATAGAAACAAACACACCCTGACTTCTTTGTGTATTGTCAACATAGCACCTTGTTTCAGAAACGAGGAGGCAGTTGCAGCAATGATGATTACCAAAGGATACAGGGCAACTGAACGAAGTAGGATTTATACTTTTATCAAACCAGGTAAGGAGGTGGTAGTGTCACATCTCAACAAGGAACTCAAAATGCTGAGGCTCATGTTTAGAAGAATATTTGAGCATGCATGTACCTAGATGAACAGTTCATGATGGAAGGGATCCCCCATGGTATACAAGCACTGTAAGGAAACTCCTAAGAAACGGAGACCACTCTATAATAGGTGTAAAACAAATCCTAAAGCTATACAGCATGTCCCAGAAGAAATGGCCAATATTCAGGAATAGGCCAGAATGACCAATCAAAGCAAAAAGTCCAGTAAACATGGACTCTAAAATGCATACTTTAAGAACTATGAACACATGTCCAGCAGAAAAGATGGGTTTCTCAGTGGGATCATTCCATGTCAAGTCATTCATGCTACTTGTGAACTGAGATTTTTATACTGCTTTTGTATCTTATATCATGAGCTTTTGCCAATTTTTATTGCTTTGTATACGTTCTGTTGGTAGCAATTGCTGAAAGTTTGATGCAATGCGTTATTTCAAAGAAAACTGTAACAATTTGAAAATTTGCTGCAGTTTTTAAAGAAGAAATAGCATGCTGACAGTTTTTCCCTAAATATCCTTTCGGACATGTAGTTTCTGAAAACATGTTAGAATTGACCAATTAAATTTTTGTAAATTAATTTTATTGTTAAATTAGAAAAAATATTTCAGACAATTCCTCCCCTCTGGAAAACATTAAAAAGTGATCTATAAATAATAAAGTTTCATTACACAAAAAATCAGTTTTGAGAAATGAATGCCACTGGGAAAATTATATATTGCAATTTTTGTTCAATTATACATATATTCTGTCAAACGCCAATATTGTCAACACTGCACAAAATGCTGGTGCTGCAATCTGCAGGTTGATTTGGAACTACACATGTGATAAGACACTTTTGTGCTTAGATAATTTTTTTTTTTTTTTTTTTTTTTTTTTTTGTATGAGAACCACTTTTCTTCCACCAACTTTCAGGACTCTTTGCTCAGAGAATAAGTACGGCCTGTTGCTGTGGTGATATCAACTTCACACAGAATATGAGAGAAACAAACATCACAAACATCATTATCAGGCCAATAGAAGGATGGAGATGGTCCATGAGGGTGCATGAACCTTATTGTAACATCTCCTTTTTCACAGTTCACCTTCTCAACAATTCCCAAATACCAAGAAGTCATACGCACATGCAACATAGCAGTTGGGCTGCACAGTGCTTTCTGGCATTAGTGGTGGAAGTGCATCTGAGAAATTATGCATGATACTAAACTCCATAACTTGACTAGAAGAAGGGATCGGTTGGTAGGGCATATTCTGAGGTATCAAGGGATCACCAATTTAGTATTGGAGGGCAGCGTGGAGGGTAAAAACCGTAGAGGGAGACCAAGAGATGACTACACTAAACAGCTTCAGAAGGATGTAGGTTGCAGTAGGTACTGGGAGATGATGGGAGATGAAGACTGAAGACCACAACAACAACTAAAATCCATATCACAGCTCAGCCTGTTTGCTCCGATTTTGCTTGGTGATACTGGTACAATGTAATGCATAGATCATATTCCATTTCATCTTTTGAAACAAAGAGAACTGAAATGCCTTGCAGGTTCTCGCAATAGAATTCAGATACCTATGAAGCTGTAAGTATTTGATCTTTATAAACTTTTTGCGAACTTATTTTTGTGACAGTGCCACCAATACCATCACAGGGACATTTGCCATGGCTGGTAGCAAAAAAGGACCATCTGCACTTTATTTTGAAGTTGTATTCTGAAATTCTCACAATTTTTATATTGTGCAGCACAACCATCAGTGAAATATTCAACATATGCAAGATGAAGTTCACTTTAAAAAATTCAATACAGTCTCCTGTGTCTGCTACAGCAAGGCAACACCATGTTCTAGATTATCACAAACAATACAAATACTTTTTGCATGCAACTGCTTGTCCTTTTTGTAATACAGTGTGAAGAGTGCAGCTGTCATTGTTCCAATGGTATCCCGGTACTTCATCTTGAACAACAAAATTGAGATTTTCACTAAAATCCATTAAAATTAACACCGATCCTTCATCAAGTATTTCCTTCTTCATTTTCAGATTATCAGATTGCAATTCCGAAATAAAAGACTGTGGAGTAAGTTTTTCCATTTCCTTAATTAGTGTGTCACGGAATTCTGATAGAGAAGTGATCTGAACACTTGAAGTCATTCTATCAGATGATACCCACTGACTGTACTGAACCATCTCATCAAGATCATAGTCTTCTTTTTCCAAGTGGGTTTGAGGTAATGAACTAGTCGGGCATTTTTCACATAGTCGAAGCATACAGGCTCAGTTATTTATATCACACATTATTATTTTAGTTAGATCCTGGTATGTTTCTTCAACAGAAATGGTATTTAGAAGCAATTTAACATTTTGGTGGTAAATGCACAAACATACGGTATGTGTTCCTGATGATCCTACAAGTATACATTGTTTTTGTCAAAGAGAAGCAAATTTTAAGAATCCTACTTTGTCTTCAGCAATACTTTTTTTATAGAGAGAATACAGTTAAGTTAAATTACTTAAAACAAGATGCTTTTGTTCCTACATATTTTTGCTGGTGCTCACTTTGTCTTTTTTCCCAGGCATTATTCTTGTGTTTTCGACATCCGAACAAAAACTCTTCACTTTTTGCACTGTATCATGTGGCAATGACTTTCCTCTTTTCTGCTCAGCCATAGATAAAATACCCTTCTCCATTAAAAGAGCTCTTGCTTGTCGTACCAAATATTCAGAAACCTGGAATTTGGAACTGACTTTCTGTCGAGGCCAAGTTGACAGCACAAGAGTAAAAAACTCATTTTTTTCACGATTATCTGCATACTCAATTTTCTGTTTGATTTTGTCCACGAGTTGATTATGATGTTTTGCCAGTTCTTCCAGTTCTGTTAAATCACTGCCAGGGATAGTGCTTGCATCAGCAGCCAGCTCAACTTGATGTGTATGTGAAATTTTAGTTATCAGAGCCCCAGCTGCTGATGCCAATCTTCGTTTAGCTGCTGCTTACCGACTATGCCGAGAAACCGAATGCAGCTTTGCAGGAGATACTCCTAAGATAGTAATGAACACAGATTTTTCAAGACTCTGCACCTTCACATTACTGTCACTTACACTACTGGCCATTAAAATTGCTACACCAAGAAGATATGCAGATGATAAACGGGTATTCATTGGACAAATATATTATACTAGAACTGACATGTGATTACATTTTCACACAATTTGGGTGCATAGATCCTGAGAAATCAGTACCTGAACAACCACCTCTGGCCATATTAACGACCTTGATACGCCTGGGCATTGAGTCAAACAGAGCTTGGATGGCGTGCACAGGTACAGCTGCCCATGCAACTTCAACACGATACCACAGCTCATCAAGAGTAGTGACTGCTATATTGTGACGAGCCAGTTGCCGGGCCACCATTGATCAGATGTTTTCAATTGGTGACAGAACTGAAGAATGTGCTGGCCAGGGCAGCAGTCAAACATTTTCTGTATCCAGAAAGGCCCGTACAGGACCTGCAACATGCGGTCGTGCATTATCCTGCTGAAATGTAGGGTTCTGCAGAGATCGAATGAAGGATAAAGCCATGGATCGTAACATATCTGAATTGTAACGTCCACTGTCCAAAGTGCTGTCAATGCGATCAAGGGGGTGACCAAGACATGTAACCAACGGCACCCCATACCATCACGCCAGTGATACGCCAGTATGGCGATGAGGAGTACACGCTTCCAATGTGCGTTCACCGCGATGTCGCCAAACACAGATGTGACCATCATGATGCTGGATTCATCCAAAGAAATGACGATTTGCCATTTGTGCACCCAGGTTCGTCGCTGAGTGCACCATCGCAGGCGTTCCTGTCTGCGATGCAGCATCAAGGGTAACCGCAGCTATGTTCTCCGAGCTGATAGTCCATGCTGCTGCAAACGTTGTCGAACCATTCGTGCAGATGGTTGTTGTCTTGCAAACGTTCCCATCTGTTGACTCAGGGATCAAGACGTGGCTGCACAATCCGTTACAGCCATGCGGATAAGATGCCTGTCATCTCGACTGCTAGTGGTACGAGGCCGTTGGGAACCAGCACAGCGTTCCATATTACCCTCCTGAACCCACAGATTCCATATTCTGCTAACAGTCATTGGATCTCGACTAACGCAAGCAGCAATGTCGCGATACGATAAACTGCAATTGCGATAGGCTACAATCCGACCTTCATCAAAGTCAGAAATGTGATGGTACGCATTTCTCCTCCTTACATGAGGCATCACAACAACGTTTCTCCAGGCAACTCCGGTCAAATGCTGTTTATGTATGAGAAATCGGTTGGAAACTTTCCTCATGTCAGCGCGTTGTAGGTGTCGCCACCAGCACCAACTTTGTGTGAATGCTCTGAAAAGCTAATCATTTGCATATCACAGCATTTTCTTCCTGTCGGTTAAATTTCATGTCTGTAGCATGTCATCTTCATGATGTAGCAATTTTAATGGCCAGTAGTGTATATAGTCTGGTGGTGAGTTGTCACTTGTTTTTTCGTTTTCCATTAATAACTTTAATACAGGTTGGACACATTTTCTCCCCTGGAATAAAGTTAAAGCCTCTGATTTTGAACGTCTTTGCCTTTTCTAAACTAATTTCACACAATCCAGATGAAACATCGTTTATGGCGCTTGAAGGGATCACAGGAAATTTTCTTGCGTAGAGAGAATCATTATGCAGGTACCTGTCTTTTGTATTTAAAGCTGCGTACACACTGCCACTGGAAACATGTTTCTGTTGGTAACATTGTTTTCTGCGATGTTTCACAAATGTTTCTGACTTTGTTTCTGGTCTCTGTTTCCGTCCACACTGGCGGCAAACATTTCTCGTTGTGTGTTCACGCCGTCTGCAGTGCACCATGTGTTATTGTGTTCGTATCTGCCGCTGCGTTATGTCTGGTGTCGAAGAAACATTAATGATATGTGGTGCTGCATTATTAATACTAGAAGGTTTACACAAACAAAATTAAAGGCATCCTCGTCGTTGGTGGAGAAAAACATTCTATAGAATAACTGGTGGAAATAACCTGCTAGGTGAGCTGAGTATGGAAGACGGCTCTGGGTTCCGTAACTTCACTCGGATCTCACCTACCGATTTTGTGTATCTGGCAAATATGATATAAGTTTTGCAGTTACTCTTCGTCCCCTGGCAACAGGAGATTCATTTCAGAGCCTTGCGTATTTATTTCACATTTCGAAGCAAGTAATATCTCAAATAGTACCTGAAGTATGTGGAGCTCTGGTGGAAGTACTGAAGGATTATGTAAAGGTAAGTAAATGAAAAACATCGTTAAATAAGCATATTTTCAAAGTGTTATTATTTCTCAATTACATTACATATCTCATCAAACATAACTTCTTCAATTGCGTTGTCACTATCTTCATAACTCGTAAATGTAACAGGGGAATTGTTACTTTATGATGATGATGGCCCTGCCACATTCATACCCACTGTATACTGCTCACTTTCCAAATACGCTACATGCTGTTTCCTTAACACTTCATTAAGCAAAGCCATTGTTTTTGCTCCTTCTAACTCTGGAAATTTCTGTAAAACTGATGCCACTAACTGCCCATATGTACTACATTCATCATTCTTGTTCTCTTCTTGTTTTTGCAGCACTTTAGTTAACAATTGATACGCAATCTTGTAGGGTTGCTGCATACCTTTTCTCGCCCATCCTTCTAATTTTTTGTGGTGGAGGACTGAAAGGTCCAGCCACAACCTCTTCATCTTCATTTGTGACCTCTGGTGAATGTATGAAAACCTGAAATCAAATTTCTTTCTTTTAGATACCTGCGACTGAAAACGGCTGGAGTGAAACAGCATTTTTCTTCTCACAGATTCTTCAGTTCCCCTATTGTGTCAGAGCAATTGACAGGAAACATATCATGCTACAGTGCCCTGTTGGTATTGGAAGTGAATATTATAATTATAAAGGTTCATTCAGCATTGCGCTGCTTCGGGTCGTCAATGCCAGCTACAACTTTTTGTACGCAGATATCGGCTGCCCAAGGCAGAATATCAGATGGTGGTGTGTTCAAAAACGTGAGCATAAGTGAGTTAATTAACAAAAAGAAACTTAACTTGCCGCAAGCTGAATGCTTACCAGGTGGCACCAAGGCCCTACCATACGTTTTTGTAGCAGACGATGCTTTTCCCTTACAGGAAAACATTATGAAAACCTACCCGGGAAAACATGTTAAAGGTTCAAAAGAGAGAGTTTTTAATTACAGACTTTCTAGGGCCAGATTGATTGTTGAGAACACTTTCAGCATTATGGCTTCAGTTTTTCGTGTGTTTAGAAAACCTATGTTGCTACAACCGGAAAAGGCAAAACTGCCACACTTACAGCTGTATGTCTCCCCAACTTTTTAAGGCGAAATGCAAGGTTTGATTCCTATGATTTACAAACAGGTGAGATGATTCCAGGCACATGGAGACGAGATGACACTGCATCAGTTTTCATTTCAGCACAAAATATACCGAGGAAAGATGCTTCCACGAATAAACAAACTCGAGATGAATTTGCTACTTATTTTTTAAGCCCATCAAACTTGAGACGAATTTGCTACTTATTTTTTAAGCCCATAAGGAAGTGTACTGTGGCAAAATAACTATGGGTGAATGTGATTGTGTACTATAAAATACAAATAAAGACAAACAAGCATAATTTTCGTACCTCATTTTCCACAGTATCTGTTGTCTCCTTCGGCTCATGAACATCATCCAAGAATGCAGCAGCCGATAGAAGAAAACAGTTGGAACCAAATGCAGTGTCTGCACCACTACCAGATGGTCTGCTGGAAATAATTTTTCTTTTCTCGCGCCTGTAAGCAACCACAAGCGATCATATCTGTTTCTCTACACTTTCCTTGTCCATGCCAAAAGCTGTTGCAATTTTTGCAAGTGCATTGTGTTTTTAACAGTGTTTTTATATTCCTTGCTCCGGACGTTCTATAAGCAATCCTCCCCCTGGTACATGGCAATTAAATCAACAATTTGTTGACTTGACCACTCCATTATTTTAGAAAAATGAAGCGAAAACGACACTATAGTAAACACAACACCACTTAACAGTTGACGACACACACACACACACACACACACACACACACACACACACACACACACACACACACACACACACACACACTAGTGCCGAGCAGCGGTGACAAGTGGTAGCTAGCCTGAAACATTGTTTCCTTTGATCTGTACCGACACTGGTACGGATAGATGTTTCTATGTTTCGAAACATGTTTCCAAATGGTGTCCGCATCAAGCAGCCGGAAACATGTTTTGAAAACATGATGCAGGCTCAGTGTGTACGCAGCTTAACACACACACATGAAACACTTAAACCACAGATTGAATGACTTGCTTCGCTATAATAAAAGTTCTTGTTCTTCATTGGTCAGTTCATTCACACAAGTGCGGCATTATCTCATATATCTTGCAGATACTGTCCAAGAAAACACTGCCTACTTATACTTTCCACACTGCTTCAGTCATAAAACCAATACTTGTCATAAATAATTCAAAAGATGAGTGCTGTAACCTAAAATGTAATTAAATAACAAAAAATCATTATATCCTATTGTTTCATTCAAGACATGCTCAGTGAACACATGACTCAAAACAAAGGAACTGGATGATGCAATACATGCAGTGGCAATAAAACAGTGTTCTCAGATACGATTTGTTCCTAGGGAAATCCAGTGTAGCCAACTTCAGCAATTTAGTGGTGACATGAAAGTAATGAATTAGCAACTTCAATATTTCTTTTACAATAACTTTGTTTTCCATTATTTCTACAAACTGATTCTTTTTGTGTGACATAATGGAATACTTATAATAATATTGTAAATTTTTCAAAGGTATCTTGAGGGGGAAATACCTTAAAAAATTATAATGTCCACGCATGGATTTTGTTTAAAAGAAATTATTTACAATTTTTCTGAGATGTAGATGAAGGATATTCACTACAAGAAGCATAACGATAAAAATATAAACCTTCCTCTTTAACTAAAAAAAAATTTAAGCTTCCACTGCAAAAACTGTAGAAACTATTGCATTTTTAAATTATAAAGGAGCTCGTCTATGAAAGCCTGAATTCCTGAATCTATACAACTTCTTTTTATCATAAGTGAAAAAGTAATTGACCTGCAACATTAATATTTTGGACATGTGAATATATCTAAGTAAACTTCACCTAACCAAAATTTCAAGGATTTGCGTAATGATGGGTGTCATTTCCTAAAATTTCAAGACGATTTGATGTGGAATGACCCAATAGTAAAGATGACCACGTGCTCACAGCTGTCAAGGTATACATTTTCGAGCCCATGTTTAATAGACTTTATTTTTCTTCGAGCAATTGTTCTTGAAGTTTACCTGAAAACTGACCATTCCTCCTGGGTCACCCTCTGGATGGGGAGATGCTGAATCAAACAATTTGGGTGCCAAGAGAACAATGTATGAAGCTTTCAATGATTTCCATAGCAGAATATTATCGAAACATCTCTCACAAAATCCAAAGAAATTCTAGTCATATGTAAATATAATGTAATTAAAGGCTGTTAGTGGTACTAATGTAAGTGTCCACACTCATGGATAGACAAGGGCTGAAATTGAGTGGTATTAAAGCAAATTGCAGGAACACTGACATCCATTTTCAAATGTTCCTTTACAAACAATAATTCAAGAATATTGACCCTTTTTATTCTCGTGCCACTGGAGAGATGAGTGATATAGATATTAATGTCACTGGTGTAGTGGCGATTTCTGCCACCGAATGTATCGGGACGACACCAGATGTAGTGGGTGGGTGCCAGGACGTGCTGTATTAAAACTTGTCGGAGCTTTCCAAATGACTTATTGTTTCGAACTACAGCACCCCATTCACCTCGGTCCGCGTCACAGGGTCCCGCAATGCTGAGGCCACCCCCCAGTGCAACGTGCTGTGTGTTGGCCTTGTACGCCAGCGGAGTGCATCGTCGTTAGGATGCCAGGAGTTGGCTTAACGGTTTGCATCCCTGCCAACTCAGGGCTGCTCAGTGCGAGCCGCAGATGGCCAGCTCCTGCTTCTTCTCTCTGGTGTGACTAAGAACGCGGTGACAACGAGCGCCCGCAATCCAGCATCCGAAACTGCGGCCCTCGCCTCAGAATGTCTACGGCGGGTGTCGGGAGCCGAGACAACTGCCCACGGTAGCGAGCTGAAGAGTGGCCTGCCGCTGGCTGAATGAGGACCCCGCGACAGCCTCAGAGGGTCAAACCAATGACCTGCCGGGGACTGGAATGCTGGCCCCCCATTTGCTGTTGTGCCCAGTGGTTGGAAGACAGCACAGGTCACACCAGTCTACCAGCACAGCAGGAAGTGATACACGAAACTACCAATGAGGATCCCTGATATCCATTTATTGTAGAATCTTAGAACATGGTCTGGGCTCAAACATAAGGTATTTGGAACAGAATCACCTCCTCTATCCCACCCAGCATGGATTCTGAAAATACCGATCATTTGAAACCCAACTTGCAATCTTCTATATCATCCTGAAAGCCGTACATCAATGCAGTCATTTAGGGGCAATATTTCTTTATTTCCAAAAAGCATTTAACTCAGTACTAAACCTAAAAAGCAGAGCTCTGTGTTCTAGCCCTGATGGGCCAATCGGGACTGACCAATCAACAAGTTAGTCACTGCCAATGGCGTTACTGGATGCGGTTGGAGAGGCCTGGGTTCAATACACCACTCTCTAGGCCATTTGCCGCTTACTTGAGCTTGGAGCCACTACTTCTCACTCAAGTAGCTCCTCAAATGGCATCATTAGACTGAGTGCACTATGTTCCAGTCTTTCCACCATAAAAAAAGCCCCTGGAAATACTGGAATTGAAATCCAGGTTTTCCACACAGCAGCCAGACTAGGCAACCACAGAGCTATGGCAGCATACACCACACCTATACTTTACCAAAAGTACAACCATATGAGCTGTAAAGCAAAATTTGTTACTGTACTGAGGTATTTTGGTAAGGATGATGCAGAGCATTATCTTGGATGGAGAGTCATCCAAAGATTTAGAACTAACTTCAGATTTGCTCCAGGGAAGTACACTGGGACTCTTGCTGTTCACACTGTATACTAATGACCCTGCAGACAATATAAATGTTATCCCCGGAATTTTCAGAGATGATGCCGTAACCTACAATGAAGTACTTTCTAATCAACTTGCTTTAAATGTCCAGAAGTGTAAAACTGTGCCCTTCACAAAACGAAAAAACATAGTGGCTTATAACTACAGTACCAAAAGCCACAACTCCAACTGTTCAACTTGTGAGGTGACAGGCAAGTTGTAGTGCCCTGGAAATATTCTAAGTTCGGAGTTGGCGTGACGGGAGCGGGCTGCTCGGCAGGCCACCCACTAACAAAGGTTGAGACCAGGATGGTTACGGGAATGTAGGATATATTGCAGGGAAAGTTCCACCTGTGCAATTCCGAAAAGCTGGTGTTGGTGGGAAGGATCCATATGGCACAGGCTGTGAAGCAGTCATTGAGATGAGGGATATCATGTTTGGCAGCATTTTCAGCAACAAGGGTGGTCCACTTTTTTTTTTTTGGCCACCGACAAACTGTGGCCAAAAAACAAGTTGACCACCCTGTTGCTGAACACGCTGCCAAACATGATATCCCTTATCTCAATGACTGCTTCACAGCCTGTGCTGTATGGATCCTTCCCAGCAACACCAGCTTTTCTGAATTGTGCTAGTGGGAACTTTCCCTGCAATACATCCTACGTTCCCGTAATCCTCCTGGTCTCAACCTTCATTAGTCACTGTCCTCACTAATCCAGCCCCCTCCCTGTTCCCATTTCAGCACTACACAGCTGTCATTTCACTGCCACATCCAGTCTTTTAATTTCTTTCTATTTCTCTCCTTTCTGCTACTTACCCCCCCCCCCTCTTTCTCTCCTGCCCTCCGTCAAACTGCAGCACTTCACTATCCGTCACCCCCACCGTACTATCCCTCCCCCTCCCGACCCCAAGTCACCTCCTTACCCCCACCCACTCACCCCTCCCATCATGCACTGGTGCTGGTACTGCTGCTCGCAGTAAGGTTTCAGCTGACAGACTGCAGGTGTGTGTGTGTGTGTGTGTGTGTGCGCGCGCGCTCGCTTTTATTGCTGACAAAGGCCTTAATGGCCAAAAGCTATAATTGTGTGAATCTTTTTGTTGTGCCTCAGCATCTCTGCTATAAGGTGAATAGCAACTTTCCTTCTCTAACATTGTTATATTCATCCTAGATTTTCCATTGTTTGATGAAGAAACTTTTATTTATTTTTTTCAGTAACTAATAATGCAAAGTTCAAATGGGTTGGAGATGTGTAAAATATGATTGTAAACAAAAGAAGGTTACTTAGCCTCTCCTGCTCAAGCCTGTCTCTCAGCTACAAGTTGTCTGAACCCTGGGAACCTGAGCAACCCTGTGGATGACTGGGTACCCAACCCTCGTAGGAAATAGGGTCAGGGCAGACGAGAGTGGGAGAATTGGTCCTCCAAAGAATAATGGGTTCGGCTGTGGGATGATAACCCGGTACCAGGAAAAAAGTTTTATTATGAAAGTTTAAGGAAATATAACCACACGGAACCTAAGGCAATGACATGGCAAATTAATAGGGAATATGAGACGTGGATCATGGAACGTACAGACATTATAAAGAATTGGAGCCCTTGGAAACCTGGTTGAAATAGTGATAACAAACACGGTGGATATCATGGCCTTGCAAGAGATAAGATGGACTGGACAGAATACCCTCCAGATACAGCAGTGTACAATGTACCACAGCAGCCACAATGTTGAACAAATATTTGGTGTGGGATTTATAGTCAATCAAAGCACTGTACAACAATTGACAGGAGTCAAAGCAATAAGTCCGAGGACATGCCATATGCGAACGAAGGGGAATTTGTTTAACTACCGTCTCCTACATGCGCATGCCCCTACTGAGGAGAAGACAGCAAGCTTATTTATTGACAGTGTCCGACCGTTCCTAGCATATAGTTCCAGCATAGACTGCCGTAGTTTCCGAGGTGTTAATACTAACTCCGGTCATTACCTCCACATAACAAAAAGAAGGAGAATTTCAGATGCACAAAAAGAAGAAAGACAAAATAAATATAATACCTCAGAACTTAAGGACCCAAGGAAGGCTGAACACCTAGCTATTAATTTGAGAAATAGATTAACAAGAATCCTCTGAGCTACACTCATAACATAAAAGAGCAGTGGCATAAAATCAGACATGAAATAAATGCTGGTGCAGAGGATGTACACAATGTGACCAAAAGTATCAGGACACCTGGCTGAAAATGACTTACAAGTTCGTGGCACCCTCCATCGGTAATTCTGGACTTCAATATGGTGTTGGCCCACCCTTAGCCTTGATGACAGCTTCACTGAGGAGAGGTATCGATGTCGGTCAGAGGGGCCTGACACGAAATCAGTGTTCCAAACCATCCCAAAGGTGTTCTGTAGGATCCAGGTCAAGACTTCGTGTAGGCCAGTCCATTAGAGGGATGTTATTGTCGTGTACCCACTCTGTCACAGACCATGCATGCATTGTGAACAGGTGCTCCACCTTGTTGAAAGATGCAATCGTCACCCCCGAATTGCTCAACAGTGAGAAGCAAGAAGGTGCTTAAAACATTAATGTAGGCCTGTGCTGTGATAGTGGCATGCAAAAACAACAAGCCAAGGGGTGCAAGTCCCCTCCACGAAAAACATGACCACACCATAACACCACCGCTTCTGAAATTTACTGTTGACACTACACACACTGACAAATGACGTTCACCAGGCATTCGTCATACCCACACCCTAACATCGGAACGCCACATTTTGTACCACAATTCGTGACTCCACACAATGTTTTTCCACTGTTCAATCGTCCAATGCTTACGCTCCTTACACTACTCGAGGCGTCGTTTGGCATTTACCGGCATGATGTGTGGATTATGAGCAGCCGCACAACCATGAAATCCAAGTTTTCTCACCTCCCACCTAACTGTCATAGTACTTGCAGTGGTTCCTGATGCAGTTTTGAATTCCTGTGTGATGGTCTGGATAGATGTCTGCCTATTACACATTACAACCATCTTCAACTGTCTGCGGTCTCTGTCAATCAACAGGCGAGACCGGCGTGTACGCTTTTGTGCTGTACGTGTCCCTTCATGCTTCCACTTCACCATCACATCAGACACAGTGGACCTAAGGATGTTTCGGAGTGTGGAAATCTCATGTACAGATGTATGACACAAGTGACACCTAACCACCTGACCACGTTTGAAGTCCATGAGTTCCGCAGAGTGCCCCATTATGCTCTCACATGATGTCTAGTGACTACTGAGGCCACTGATATGGAGTATCTGGTAGTAGGTGGCAGCACTATGCACTAATATGAGAAAGGTATGTTTTGGGGGCTGTCCGGATACTTTTGATCACATAATGTAATTGGTATGGAACAACAGACCAGAAGGAATGAACAGTATGATAAAGAGGGTGAGGAGACAACAAGAAAAAAGAATGAAGCATACAAAAAGACACTGGCCGGAAAACCGAGCATGTTAGTGGGTAACTACCGAGAAAAAGAAGATCACAGAAAAGCGGATTCGGAAAGATGACAAGCTTTTTTGAAAGGCAGCTGCAGGATATAGAATCACTGAATAACACTAATGAAGGAAGGAAATTCTCCAGGAAAGTCAAAAACCTTCGAAAGGGATTTCAACCAAAAACAACACCATGTACAGGAAAAAATGGTGAACTAATTACATCACAGGAAGGAGTGTTACATTGTGGGCAGACTACTTTAACGAATTATTATACTCTGATAATGCTGAAGCATGGGAATTAACTGAAAGCCACAAGTGAAAGAAGAGGAAAATGGGATGCCCTCGATGCACGATATGGCTAGTAGCAAAGAAACAAGCCAACAATAAGTCACCTGGCAACGACCTGCCAGCTGAGCTTATTAGGTGTGGTGGAGAATATCTACATCCATGCACACCCTGATCTCAGATACGTGGATGCAAAAACGTTATCCCAGGTGACAAATGTAGGACTAATATGTGCTATATGAAAGTAAGGACACATTCTTGAAGAACATACTAACTATAGAAGACTTACTTTATTGAAAACCACATATAAAATATTTTTCTTTATGTTTGCACCAGAGTAAAACATTAGCCAAAAAAGGAATATATGGAGATGTAAGGTAGCCTTTAGATCTGGCATATCAATTATTCACCAAATATACAACCTGAGACATATATCGGAAAAAATTACGGAACACAATAAAGAAACACCCAATATATTTACTGATTTTAAAGCTGAATATGTCATCATAGAAAGAAACAAGCTTATTGAAGCCATGAATGAACTTGGCACACCAAAACAGTTAATATGGCCTGTAAGTTTGACTGTGGGAAAAGTGGCATGTAAAGTGTGTATACAAAGAATTTTAACACCAAGTTTTGAAACTAACTGTTGACTGAGGCAAGGGGATGTACTCTCATGTATGTTTTTTTAATACCAGAGAAGGTAATGAGGACAGCTCAAACGAACGCAAGAGACACAACATACAACAAAACAGTGCAGGTTCTGGCCGATGCAGATGATGTGGATGTTATTGCAAAAACAGAACTAGCTCCCTAAGGAACATATAAGGCACTGGCAGCAGCAGCAGCAATAGAAATGGGACTAGAAGTGAACATTAATAAAACAAAATATGTGCGAATAACACAAGCATAAAAAATACTGTGGTATACATTGACCAGAAACAAATAGAATCTGTTAATGAGTTTATCTACATGGGAACATTGCAGAATGACATTACTATGGAAATACATTGGTGCTTCCACCTAGCCAGTAAATGCTATCATGGGCTGTCCTCACAACTGAAGTCCTGAAATCTGTCCAGCAGAACAAAGTGTCGACTAGATAAAACTTTAATAAACCCAGTATTAAATACGATTCAGAAACCTGGATTCTGAGAACAGTGTGAAGAGCTAACAGAATGACTTTAACAACTGATGTTACGCAAAACCTGTAGGG
Source organism: Schistocerca nitens (assembly GCF_023898315.1). Taxonomy (NCBI): domain Eukaryota; kingdom Metazoa; phylum Arthropoda; class Insecta; order Orthoptera; family Acrididae; genus Schistocerca; species Schistocerca nitens. Next base: position 258,439,375 of record NC_064618.1, read on the forward strand.
GAACTAACGAAGGTGTAGCCGATATAATTTTGAACTTTACAGACTTTACAAATATTTTTAAATTATAAAGTTCATCACAATGAAACCTGAACTGGGTCAGCCATATTTTTCAGATGAAACATGAGAACCCAATAAAAACAGTGCTGCTACAAAACCCAGTGGGACAAATAAGCAAGAACAATACTTTGATAATTGGACGAAATACAAGAAGATCTAGAAATTATTGGTGTCGGAGGATGGAGACGCAAGTGTTGGACAGGGACAAACAGAATGATGTCCTAGAGCAGGCCACAACCCAAGACAAACTGTAGAGCCAGGGGGGGGGGGGGGGGGGAGAGAGAAAACCAATAATGCGTAGTTTCCTAATGCTGTGCACACACTTCACAGTAGTAACTTTGTCAGAAAAATTTTATCAATTCATTGCACTGTTAAAATAAGGTTGTACCTATATCAGTAAACACAAGAATACATACTTCCATCGTGCCAAATCGCTATTATCACCTACGAAATTTAATTCTTCAGCTTCAGGTCCTCTCATGTACAGAAAACAAGTAGGCCTAACACTGAAAATTACTGATTTGAGCACTTATCACATTTGGAATAGATTGGAAACAAAAGAGTTGTCCCCAATTTATGCAAAAGCCACAGTAAAGAAATAAGATGGGTATTATGAAGCTGGCTGGAATAAAATTTTATGTTTCTTAAGATTGCCCTATCCTACCTTATCTATTTAATGTTTGTAGAATATGTAACAGAAACTAAAGACAAATCACAATAAAGAAATTAAAATTAGAGGTAAAGAAATACAATGTAGTAGGTTTGCTGATGGCACAGTAATCTCAGAAGATTTAGGAATTGTATGTTATTTATCCCTGGCTAATGGTACGCAAAGTATAGACACCAATAAAATCCAAACAGTAGCGTCAGGTAAAACAGACATTTATGAACAAACATTAAGATAAGAAATACACCTCTAGAAAAAGTAAACAAATCCTGCAACTAGCATAGTGGGACAAGGCTTTGCAAACCCAATTTATTACCAGCATACCACTGTAATAAGGATGTACCATAAGGAAGACACATCAAGAAATTTATTAGGAGTTTAAGGTACAGGCTTAATATGTGACTTTTAAGAAACACAGGAAGAAACATAGAAATAACAGATGCGTAGGCTATATGGAGAACTCACAAAAAGTCTAGAATGAAAAGAAAATCCAATGAGCAAATACTAAAGGGAAAAAAAAACTAAAGAATTCCAGATTTATTGGCGGCAAACAACGAAAAAAACTAAACTGACTACAGTCCCAGGAAATCACCTTTCTAGTGTCACTAATGGAATGAATTGCAAATTAAAAATTGGGTACTACAGGTCATGAGCGACAGAGAAGGGTGGTTTCATGAAGAAAGCATTGCGAAAGATTATGGAATGGTCATAACAGCCATATACTTTATCACTAGTTTTGGAAATCTGCTTCGTAACTAAATACTATACAAGCAAGTCCTGATATGAATAACGCTTGCTGGCAATCAATGTAATATGTGAAATTATAGTACCGTGTATAGCTGCTGGCGTCACTAAAGACAAATCACAATAAAGAAATTAAAATTTGAGGTTAAGAAATACAATGTAGTAGGTTTGATGATGGCAAGTAATCTCAGAAGATTTAGGAACTGTATGTTAGTTATCCCTGGTTAATGGTACGCAAAGTAGGGCATCAAATGGTACTACGAGTGTTTTGGAAAGAGCTTTGAAGCGGTACACCAATTAAAAGTATATATTTTCGAAGTATGTGTTTTGGGAGATGTTTCGTTGGTGGCTGAACATGTTACACTCACGATGTTACTCTAAGCATTAATTTCACAAATAAACAAACATTTCACATGAACAAAATTCTCGACTTCTGCAAGAGTCCCGCACTCGACATTTCGTACTTAGTTGTCGCACTGAACTCGGAATTCACGATGTTTTATACATTTACTAACACGGCACACTTTTGCATCGGTCACAGTATTAAATCTGACAACTGACACTAATATTTCACAAAGTTCAATAGATTGAAAACCAAATTATTCTTTCAAAAGATCCTCCTTTCCTTCCTCAAAGATGCAACAGTGTCTTATAGTCACTGTTATTCTATATCTATGACTTGTAAACAAAGATATTCGTGACAGCTACTCATTCAAAGATAATCAGTGTGTGGAAGTTGTTGACAGTTCTGTATACAGTAGGTGACAATGTTTTGAAATGACGTATGAGTATGGATAAAGAAGAATTGTGAAGTATGCCACTTCTACACTCTTTGTAAGTAGAAACAATTGAATTGATGCGCCTTATTTTGGTTTCTGTTTCTATCGACTTGAGAAGGAAGGATATTCAAAATTGTACATGGGGTGGAGTATGTTTATATATTTGCAGCGCCTCACCTATGCTTTTAGCGCGAAACCGAAACGTTATTCGTAAGTGAATAGCAATAATATCATTTCTGTAATTCTTAAACATGTACTAGTGCTTGGTAAATGTTCACATAACCTTATGATTTTTCTGCGGTTTCCTGAAACGGAATGACAACTACTGGAATTCGAAGAGGCCGTTCAAGTTACCGGTGCTTACTTATAAATTAAAACCCTGTACAATCTTCCTTCATGCTTTGTTTGTTGTTCCGTTTATTTGGCTGTGGGTGGATTTACAGTTGAGTGAAACGTAACAGAGTTATTTAGATACCTATGGAAACCGCTGGTAACATTTGTAGCGTGAATGAGATGCTTATTTTGCTGAACTACTTTCTGCGTGCGGTCAAAATGTGGACGTGCCCATTTGAGAATTCATGCTTTTGCATAAAGATAACTAATCATTGTAGATAACGATAAAGCCTTGATTTCGTAATTGTTTGTAGCTAGCCAAACGAAGAAGTAGCTGATTTTTTAAAGCTATTCATTGAAAAGTGCTATTCGGTCATATGCAGTAAATCTGAGCGAAATTGTTTTTTTCAGTCATATCTATGGCTCAGTCTTAAAGTAGAGCTCCACCGAAGTATCTTAGAAGCCTTGACGGTGAAATAGATACATACGTTTTTAGTTATGTTGGTAATGACCATAATAATTTATATTTAGTTATGTTGGTAAGCATCATAAACGTATTTTCCAGATTTGCATTTTGAGCAATATTTTTCAAGCAGTAAACTTTCGAAATAACATTTGCTGGAGTAGGGGACAATCAGAAAGTTATCATTTGTCAGAATTCAAGTAAATTGTCTTTTTCGAGTGAGCAGTCGACGGTGTCATAATGTTGCTAGTGATTATTTCTTGTATAAATATCATTGCCTTCAAAGTACCGGTACCATACATACGAATCTTTTCGCTACATTTCTATACCGCGTAATAATATAGCATGTATTTGCTAGTTACAGCTCGCAGAAGGAAATCCTCTCACCAGTGAGTAAAAATCGAAATATGTCTGTCATTGTTCCCAGTAGATGCGTCACACTGCGCAAGCGCAATGCTGAGCGAAGCGTAGACTTCGATGGCCGGAGGGAATTTTTCTTTGCGGTTGCGTCCTTTCAGCAATGATATTGCGATGTTAGAGATGGAGTGATTTGCATTGTGTGCACAGACGGAATTCGTAACCCATTTTGCGTCTTATTACGCGTGACAATAGCCATACAAGTTTAAAATTCTCTTCGGTATTACAATAGAAAATGTGCAGTGGCACAATGCTGCGCTCCTGATTGAGAAGACAATGGTTTCAGTCGTACAGTTGCGAGCAGATGGTGTCGTTTGTAACAGAACCTGAATCTGCCGACAATGAGAGTCTACGTCGAAATTAAAATATATACCATTGTTATCTCTGCATGTGCTGAGTAAATGGAATAAGTCCAACAGTGGCCTAAATGACTTGGCTGTGCCAAGAGCGTATGCAGAAATTTATTGCGGGCGGGGATACTAAAATTGCCGCTTTTGATATAAATTATGTTAGCTTCGTGACGTGTCATGCCACAAGAACTAAATTTTATTGATGATACAAAAAACTTTTTATGCAGCTGAGAATTGATGGTTATCCACTCAAAGAATAAAAACTTTGTACTCCAGATTCCGGAGAAGGAGAGTCAGGCAAGTGCTCCTTCCCACATGACAGAGACATAGATGTAAGTGCAAACCCCAAAAATTTTTTCACAAAAAAAGAAAAAAAAATAGTTTGCGGCATGAAACTTCGTGATGGCGTTAGTCCTTCTCAGCACATTCATCTATCTGCACGGCTAATTTTCGTACGATGGATGAATTGGCTGACAGCTTTGTTGTAAAAGTCTGTATTTTGACTGCTGAGAAAACGCACCACCCAGAAAACTCCCTTGTCAAGATTCTGAAAATGTCTATCACATAGTTCTTTATCATCCAAGGAAAGAGGAAGAAGTCACTGGCTAGCATGAAAAGGTAATACTAGGGTGAGTCAACATTCGATAGAAAAAAAAAGTATTTGTGACTGTGGCCCTTTCAGAGTGAATGATCTGGAGCGTTGTTGTGGAGCATAAACGTCCCTCTTGGACAGCTTCCCGTGACGCTTGTGCTTGGCAGTCTGCTTAACCTCCTCATGAGATTTTGATAGTATGTTACCCTAGCAGTTTGTAACGAGTACTACACCGTATCATTCACAAAAAAACTCTTCAATATGATCTTGCCCAATGATGGTTAGATCGTTGCCTTCGCGATGATCGTAAGTCCAATGTTTCCACTGCTTCCTTTGTTTCTATTGTGGCAGCGGGCTGCTACCTTTGAGGTGTTCCAAATGTCGTGCAATGTGCTGGAAACAGATCAAAAACTGAATTTCACTTCTCCCACTATAGCCTCTATTGTAATACACCGGTCTTCGTGCGGTAAGGCCTGCAATTCTGTGCAATTCCGGATTCTTTACAGGGAGATGGAATACCACTTCGTTCTTTGTCATTCAGATTTGTTCGTACCATGTGATGGTGCTCTGACCGACCGACACGCTGTTGCGTAGATGCCCTGGGCGATCTGTGAACGAGCTTGTGAAAGAATTTTCAGTGTCAAATACTATAATTGTTTCAATGCGTGGTAAAAAATATGTATATAAAGAATTTTATCTATGTAGAAGACAAACGGAACACATTTATCAAGATTACCAATAACATCTTCATCTTGCGACGAGCAATAAGCGGTATAATTGTGGCAGGTTGCCCCGTATGCAAAGCGATGTGAATCCTTCAGAGAACACGTCTATGATAACACCTCTCCGTTTGGTGTAGCTATGGGCAGACTGTAAGAGAATTTCGAGTTGTACGAACCTTAGACGTTGAGATTTTTAGGGACGAAGCGCACTTTTGTTGAGTTGGAAATGCGTTCTCATTCCTCATTCATCATAGGCGCGTCATTGGTTGGACCTTCTGAATACCAAACCCGTGGTTAGAAATAGTTTCCACGATTCGTGAATAAGGCCGAACCGCACACGGAGCTATTCAGAAGAAACGGAATTGATAGATGATCTAAATCGCTGCCTGGTTACCGACGCGATGGCAATCCAGTTCCACTCACGGCGCAACTATGAAAGAACGGAAACCGCACTCAACGCCTTCGAACGTGGAGGACAGAGGGTTACTGCTCTGGAGCATCGTGTTGTTGCACTCGCTGCTTCGCTCGCGTAGACTGCATGGTTATGCACAGATTTTTTTTATTTTCCTTTAATCACATTTTTATGTTGTTCACAAATTGCAACACTTTCGAAACTTTGCACATTAGTTAAGGCCGTAGAAGCATGGTCTTTTCCGAATGTACTTCTGACCAAAAGCAATTCTGGAATCCAAGGTTTTTGTTAATCATGCTTTTTGACTTCTTGTGGTGATATTCCCATGGAAACTATCGTCCACTAACACATATTACTTTATGTATAACCGAGAAGTCAAAACCCATTTTTTATAAATTTGGCCATAAAAGTACTTTCACAATGAAATATTTTCGTAAAACTTTTCACCCCTATGTCACCCCGTTATGGATTGAATTTTCGAAAACACCAAAGCACTTTTTTTTTTTAATTTATAACCGAAAGGCCAGGTACAGATTTTCTTATGTTTAGCTGTAAAATTACTTTCATAATGATACATTTTCATAAAAATGTTCATCCCCTATTTCACCCCGTTAGGGAATCAGTTTCCAAAAACATTGAAACATGTATTTTTTATTTCTAACGGAGACTTCAAATCTCTGTTTTAATAGAAGTAGCTTTAAAAATGCTTTAATAGTACTTTAATAATGGTTTACTTTCAAAAAACTTTCACCCACTATTTTACCCCCTTTCCAAAAGTACAGAAACATGTATTTCTTTATTTCTCACCGAAAAACCAAATACCAAATTTCGCAGGTAGAACTTCAGAATTACCTTAATACCGACATCTTTTCAAAAAAAATCTCCTATTTAAGGCCACCCCTCACCCCTTAGGGATGGAATTTCGAAAAATCCCTTTTCAAACGACGCCTACACAATAAGGTCATTTTTTATTTAAAACCCTGTATTCATCTGAACAGAAGCCCGGTTCTTCACGCTGCCACAACGCTTCACTAAAACAGGAATTAGGGTATAAGCGAATATTATAAGTTAGACAAAGTCTTTCATTTACAGTTACTTGGTCTTGGGCTGCGCATTTGTTTCGCGTAATAGTACGAGGGCGTTTTGAAAATTAATGCCTTCGAATTTTTTATGTGGAAGCTCCTGAAGCTTTTTAAATGAAACAAACGTTATTAATATTCTACATCTTTATTCTTCATGTGTACATATTTATTTTTAGCATAGTCACCATGACCACGAAAAAATTTCGCCCCTACGAGAGACCAGTTTGTTGATACCGTCACTGTATAATCTTAGCGAACGAAGCCATAACCTCCCCTCTGCCCCGCTTCATTACTTTAAAATTGAGTCCCCGAAGGTGTTGTTTATATTCTGGCTAGTCGGGGATGTTCAAATGTATGTGAAATCTTATGGGACTTAACTGCTAAGGTCATCAGTCCCTACGCTTACACGCTACTTAACCTAAATTATCCTAAGGACAAACACACACACCCATGCCCGAGGGAGGACTCGAACCTCCGCCGGGACCAGCCGCACAGTCCATGACTGCAGCGCCTGAGACCGCTCGGCTAATCCCGCGCGGCGGTCGGGGATGTGTGGAGGGTGATCAGTGACATTGAACCAAGGCTTCGATTGTTGCAGACTTCGCAGCGCTCGTGTGTGGTCTGGCATTGTTATGTTGACGGAAAGGGGACTCCATGTGTGGACGAACTCTCCGAATTAGAAACTCGAGTGCAGCACTGTTTCTCACGCACAGACATAGTTAACATTACTCGCCTCCATGTTACACTCTAAGATTCGGAGCCCTGTAGCAGCAGAGTGTTGCAAATATTTATACATGAAGAATAAAAATGTAGATTGTTAATAACGACCGAGCGAGATAGCGCTGTGGTTAGCACACTGGACTCGCATTTGGGAGGACGACGGATCAAACCTGCGTCCGGCCATCCTGATTTAAGTTTTCCGTGATTTCCCTGCACGGCCGACTTCCTTCCCCATTCTTCCCTAATCTGATGAGGCCAATGACCTCGCTATTTGGTCCTCCCCCCAAATTAAACTGACTTGACCTGTTAATAACGTTTTTTAATGCAAAAAGTGGTAATTCGGAACATAGCTTTTCAGCACACCTTCGTGCTAGCTTTTCAGCACACCTTCGTGCTTTTCACGCAACGAAATCATTATTAGATGCACTGTTACGGAGACCACAAAAATATTTTGAGATATAAACGCCCTTCAACGTACGGGGGGACCCAAAAGAAACAGGATTGTTATCATAAAAAATTTATTGATGAACCTTTTTACAAAATTACTTCAGTCAGCTTCAAAATACTCTCCATTACATGCGATGCACTTGTCAAGTCTCTTTTCCCACTGTTGGAAGCATGTTTGGAACTTTTCAAGTTTGATATTGTCCAGTGCCGTTTGCGAAGCTTTTTTTACCGCCTCCACATCGTCATAACGCTCCCCTTTTAGCGTTTTTTTCATTCGTGGAAATAGGAAAAAGTCGCACGGGGCTAGGTCCGGCGAATACGGAGCGTGGGGAACGACAGACCACCTCTGAGATGCCAAATAGTGGGTCACTCGTAAGGCCGTGTGTGCTGGAGCGTTGTCGTGATACAGAAACAAGTCACCTGATCGCCAAAGTTCCGGTCGTTTCCTCCTCACATCCTCTCGCAGACGCCTTAAAACATCCAAATGATCATCGTCTTCACATTTGACCTCACGTGCCTTGCTTTTTTTGGTCTGGGAGAGTTGGGAGTCCTCCACTGGCTTGACGCTTGCTTGGTTTATGGGTCATACCTGAACACCAACTCTCATCCCTGTAATGACTTTGTTCAAGAAGTTTGGATCACGTGCAATCTCTGTTTTCAAGTGCTGACACACATACATACGGATGGTTTTTTGCTCCTGTGTGAGGAGGCGCGGAACAAATTTAGCAGCAACACGTCTCATGTGCAAATCCTCACTCAAAATCCGCTGGCATGAGCTCCAACTGATTCCTGTCTCTGCTGAAATTTGGTCGATCGTTTGGCGACGATCCTCGTTGATCTTTTGGCGGACCTTTTCAATGTTCTCCTCATTTCGCGATGTTGAAGGACGTCCAGAACGAGCTTGGTCTTCAACACACATCTCACCACGTTTAAAGCGCCCAAACCACTCAAAAACTTGTGTGCGGCTCATAGCGTCCTCCTGGAAAGCTTCCTGAAGCGTTGGGCGTCTCCGTTGCAGTTTTTTTTTAAAAGCAGGAAACAAAATTTCACACACACTCTTTGTTCTTTTTAAGTTGTCATAACGACTTCGCAGAGGTAACCCGCCCACAGTTAGAGAAACACAATACCACACTTGCACGTTCAGCTCTACGCTGACGACGTCTGCACAGCTGTTTGATGAAGGTCTTTATTAACACCATCTAGCGTGAGAACCCTGCACTTCGTCTACGAGTGTCAGCACCTTCGGAGTCCGGTTTCTTTTGGGTCCCCCCTCGTATTGGGTGCACTGTAGCGGAGGCCACAAACATATTTTGAGATATAAACGACCTTCAACGAATACATGAAGTGATGAAAGCAGAAGGAGGAAAAACTGGACTCACTGGAAAAGAAAATAAGACAAAATATATGATAAAGTCCAATTATAAGGCCAGAAGAATTGCGCTTGACCTGAAGGCCTACATATATAAGTTGTCACCTGCTTCAGTTATTTAGAGATCCTCGTGGTTCAAAACTTCAAATACAAATCATTGCGATTGTATTATATTAATGAGATTTTGCGATTCGACGGTCAAAACCTGTTTTGTTGTAAGGGACAAGGTCGGAGGAATATTTCGTGCTTTAGCAGTCAAACACTAATAATGGAACCCCATCGAGATTAATGAACAATGAAAATTATAACCCTCTTTGCCATTTCTTTATAGATGGTGTAACGTTTCCTTTATCACGTTACTTAGTGAAACCATTCTCAAAAAATATGTGAACGATGTGCAAAGAGTTTCTAACAATAAGTAAATCAGAGGAAGAAAAGCATTTCGGGAATGTATTATGATGATTCGGTAATGGAATAACGCAGCTGTGAGAAACTGCTGTCACTGGCGACTGGTACGGTGAGTCACGTCAAATGGTTACAAACCGTTTACTTGGCGGTTTCCAACTACTAGTGCCGTGTGCAGCTTTCCATTGAATCAAGCAGGTGCTAATTGTCAAGTTACCTCTCATAAGCAGTTCCCTTTTGAGCAGTTCCCTGTGCGGACGGCTTTTGGAAGGACAAAAATTGTATCATCTTGCCATCTATATTTGAGTTTGTCAACATTGGCCAGTATCCCTCCACTGCTGTTCGTCCGACAAAATAACGCCAATTTAACTGTCTCAATTTCAGCTTCTCTGACACGCAGCGCCTTTGCCGCCGTACCCTCGGATGTGTAGCGCCCCTCCCCGCACAGATGCAGACGGATTGCAATGTCGCTGATTTGTGCAAAAAAAAAAAAATGCAAATGGCTCTGAGCGCTATGGGACTCAACTGCTGTGGTCATAAGTCCCCTAGAACTTAGAACTACTTAAACCTAACTAACCTAAGGACAGCACACAACACCCAGCCATCACGAGGCAGAGAAAATCCCTGACCCCGCCGGGAATCGAACCCGGGAACCCGGGCGTGGGAAGCGAGAACGCTACCGCACGACCACGAGATGCGGGTCGCTGATTTGTATGTGGTAGTTTTGTGTTTACTGATTTTATCATTTTTGTTGATTACATTCCTTGCTGGTATTCCACGCAGTCTCCGAACAGTCCACCATAACACTGCCGATGTTTGGTGTATTTAAGTGTTGAAACCGTGAAATAGGATGGCCACAAACCATGGTCGAAGGATAAAGTGACTGCCATAAGACGTAGCACTGAAACGACACAGATAAACCCATTGTTTATGTCAGAAAATCGCCACTTACATTTGGCCCAAGCTATTTTTTTGTGGATACTGCCGCGTCTGCAGAACTTATGGGTCGAATACCTGTGTGCATTTAGCCTGATTCATGCTGGGAGATACGCGCCTTACTTTCGGGGTGGCCTAATGACGTACCAGTCTTTTGTTAAACAGGTTAATCAGTGGCTTTATATCTTTTCGCAAAGTTAACTTGTTTTAGAGGAAATCCGAAGCTGTGGAAGTACAATGCCACTACACTGCAGAGAGGAGGAGGGCCTTTTGCTGCAGATAGATAAGTTTGTCATACGCCTACAGCATACACGAAAATAACGCAAAAAGGGACCGAAATGATCCTCCAATCTCGCTTCATCATTTACTCGTATTCTTCAGGCTTTCATATCAACACCTCATATCTACTAAGCGAGGATTTGGACAACGTTAAGATTATTTCTCAGGTGAGGCGCCGCACATGCGGTCGTAAACTACTTCCTCGAAATAACATTCGTGTGTGGGATGCATTTCCCTTGTGAAGTGAAGTGTGCGGAAATAGCAGCCAGTAGTATGAGGCTGAAAAGAGCAGTGTGTTCGTTTCTGGTATCTCCCAAGAAAAGGCATTTCTTTAGGCGGAGAAAAATTTTAAAAACCTGCGCAGAATCATCTTAAGAGAAGACTATAAATAGATCATATGCGGTCACGATATGCATCTCGGTTGGCAGTTTCGCCTTCCATAAAAGTCATGTCAGCAGGAGCTTCTCTGGAGTTCCAGGCTCTTCTGGCAAAGAAGCAACAGTGTCTGTCCTGTCACCTAATGACGCATCAGTTTTTCCTAATATTGTTTACTTGCAAAACAAAATAAGTTATGATATTGTCCCATACAAGCTTCACAATGGGTAAATTTCGTATATTCATTGCGATTTCAAGAGAAACTTAAGTGTTTCTCTTTCTCTGTTAATCGAACATCCGGCTGACAAATTTGCTCACCGAATTAAGTGGAGATAGCGAACACAGGCGTCGGTTTTCGGCTCAATTAAAATCCGACTCCATTGACTTATCGTCGACGGGATGTTAAATCCCAATCTTCCTTACCTGAATTGTGGCTATAAAGAGCACAGCAAAAATTTTGGTGGGAAAAGTCTTGTGTATCTGATAACAATTCCAAAAACTTACATAATCGACAGTGTATGTATACAATACTAAAAAGTAAAGAACGTGTGTTCCTGAAAGTAGGCAGACATGGATTAAGTGTCACAGGATTAAGGACTGATGGCCTGCGATATAGTCAGCCTGAATGTGACATTCAAGTACTTTTCCTTGCCTCAAAGCGTTCCTTTCGACCGTGCTTCGGAGCTTCTACTGCGTCGCGCGGATTCCCACTTATGCGGCCTTGCACAGAATCACGCACCCTCTGCTATGCATGGTGCGCGAGACCAATTACGCGACGTACAACGCCGTTTATGAAATCACTGTAAAAAGGGGTCAGCAGTGTCTCTTTCAGTGGCGAGTCAGGGTTAAAAACTTACACAACGCCAAAGCCAAATAGAAATGCCCTGTAGTAGTGCAGCTACTTTCTGAAATATTCCGAGGCTGGACCGGAATACGGACGCCGCTAACAGAGCTCATACATCGCCTTCTGCTGATTCCTGACAGCTTCCGCTGATAATCTCCGCAGAATGAAACAGGGATACAGTTCAGTCGATAAAAAGACACGCATACATACAACACTCAGATTTCCCAGGAAGCGAATGGAATTTAGCTTGTTTGAATAAATTAAACTTCGCCAAGTCCTCTTCGTTCGGTGAACACTAGCTAGCTAATGCCTCCACGCTCTGATATACACTCCATGCCTCCACGCTCTGATATACACTCTAAGACAAAAAGAACGACGGGCCACGAAGGAGTTATCCAAATGTGATGTACATGTACGGCCAAACAAATGATTACAATTTCAGAAAGAATATGGTGATTTATTCAAGAGAAAGAGCTTCACAAATTGAGAGAGCCAATAGCGCGTTGCTTCACCTCTGGCTCTTAGGCAGGCAGTTATTCGGCTTGGCATTGGTCAATAGAATTGTTGGATGCCCTCCTGAGGGATATCGTGTCAAATTCTGTCCAACTAGCCCGCTAGATTGTCGAAATCGCGAGATGGTTGGAGGGTCCTGCTCATAATGCTCGCAACTGTGGAGATATCCGGCGACCTTGCTGGCCAAGGTAGGCTTCAACAAGCACGAAGACAAGCAGTAGAAACTCTCGCCGTGTGCGAGCGGCCATTATCTTGCTGAAATGTGAGCCCAGGATGGCTTTCCCCGAAGGACAACAAAACGGGGCGTTGAATATCGTCGACGTACCGCTGTGCTGTAGGATGACGCGGATGACAACCAAAAGGATCCTGCTATCAAAAGAAATGGCATCCCAGACCATCATTTGTTTGTCTGTACGTGTACGAGGGGCGTTTGAAAAGTCCATGCAAAAATAAAAACTACTTACGTGTTTGGGGTAAACCTTTTTTATTTTTCGACATTGTCTCCTTTTAGACTTATACACTTCGTCCAACGCTGTTCTAATTTCCGAATAATAGGAATTGTCCAAGTCTGCAAAATAGCTATTAATTGCTGCAATCACCTCCTCGTTTGAATAAAATATTTGTCCCGCCAGCCATTTCTTCAAATTGGGGAACAAATAGTAGTCAGAGGGAGCCAAGTCTGGGGAATAAGGGGGCACGTGAAACGAGTTGGAATCCTATTTCCATTAATTTTGCGACCGCAACTGCTGATGTATGCTGGTGCATTGTCGTGATGGAAAAGGACTTTTTTTGCGGTCCAATCGACGGCGTTTTATTGCAGCTCGGTTTTCAAGCGGCCCAATAACGATGAATAATATGCACATGTAATAGTTTTACTCATTTGCAGAAAGTCGATGAGGATTATCCTTTGCGAATCCCAAAAGACAGTCGCCATGACCTTTCGGGCTGAAGAAAAGGTCTTCACCTTTTTTGGTGCAGATTCTCCCTTGGTAACCAATTGTTTAGATTGTTCTTTGGCCTCAGGAGTATAGTAACGTATCCATGTTTTATCCACAGTGACGAAACGAGGCTTAAAGTCCTGCGGATTCTTCTTAAACAGCTGCAAACCATCCTTGCAACACTTCACATGATTCTGTTTTTGGTCAAGCGTGAGCAATCGCGGAACCCATTTTGCGGGTAGCTTTCTCATGTCCAAATGTTTATGGAAAATATTATATAACCGTTCATTCGAGATGCCCACAGCACTAGCAATGTCATGCACCTTAACTCTCCTGTCATCCATCTCCATATTATGGATTTTATCAAAGATTTCTGGAGTGGTGACCTCCACAGGGCGTCCAGAACGTTCAGCATCTCTTTTGCCCATATGACCACTCCAAAAATTTTGAAACCACCTATAAACTGTTCTAATCGAAGGTGCAGTGTCACCGTAATGTTTATCAAGCTTCTCTTTCGTCTCCTGAGGCGTTTTGCCTTTCCTAAAGTAATGTTTGATCACCACACGAAATTCTTTTTCGTCCATTTTTTGACACTCACTCGACTTCCTTGATTCACACGAATGCCAAACACTAAGAAATATACCAATATGGCTGAAACTTGGTGTGAGTTCTTTCCAAAGATGCTACTAACTAAACATGACCTCGATACGCGCCGTTGGGTGTCATCTCTCGGACTTTGCACGGGCTTTTCAAACGCCCCTATTAAATCACATCTACCGATTTCCATGGCGAGAACGCCCCTTCCTTCCTTCCTTTATATACAGGGTGAGTCAGGAGGAAAGGTACATGCTTTGAGACGCTATAATATTAGTGATTCTGAGCAAATAACTTCATATGGACATATGCGCTATTGCGAATGGTTTCTGAGATAGAACACGTTTAATATCACTTTTGTAGGTTTTTCTTTAATAACTGGAAAACCGCACACTTCAACGAAAACGTGTCTCAGTACACAATTAAAGTAAATTATATTTGCAACAAAAAAGGTCCTATTTATTTTTTGTCTAGGACTGACAGTTTGTGCGAAGAGATCGTGAGAATATTGGAAACCTGCGACGCGCATGCGCTATAGCGTAAGTACTTTTTGTAGGCCAGTTTGAGGTAGTTTTCCGACTTGATAGACCACAAGCGTCCTGTATCAAAATGTTCGTCTCAACTTCCTTTATACTACTGTGTTACGTTGTAAACAATGAGTGAATACAGAAAAAAATGAAAATGTACATTAAAAGTGTTCTGTCTCGGAAACCATTCGGAATAGGGCGTATGTCCACATCACGCTTTTTGTTCAAAATCGCTAATGCTATCACCTGTCAAAACACGTACGTTTCCTTCTGATTCACCCTGTATATGTTTATTAAGTATTCAAGCGACACACATATAAGAGGTCTGCCGGCCGTTGTGGCCGAGCGGTTCTAGGCGCTTCCGTCCGGAACCGCGCTGCTGCTACGGTCGTAGGTTCGAATTCTGCCTCGGGCATGGAAGTGTGTGATGTCCTTAGGTTAGTTAGGTTTAAGTAGTTCTACGTCTAGGGGACTGATGACCTCAAATGTTAAGTCCCAGCCGGCCGGAGTGGCCGAGCGGCTCTAGGCGCTACAGTCTGGAACCGCGCGACCGCTATGGTCGCAGCTTCGAATCCAGCCTCGGGCATGGATGTGTGTGATGGCTTTAGGTTAGTTAGGTCTAAGTAGTTCTAAGGGACTGATGACCTCAGATGTTAAGTCCCATGGTGCTCAGAGCCATTTGAACCATTTTGTTAAGTCCCATAGTGCTTAGAGCCATTTGAACCATTTGTACGTGGTCTGTTCTGCGTGAATTTTCTTTTGTCTCGTCTATCGTTGCAAATCATCGATCTTTCAATGGGGGTTTCAGCTTTAGAAAAAAAAAAAAAAAAGTCCGCAGGGGCTGGAGAGTACGGAGGTTGAGGCAGCACAGTGTTGTGGTGGTGGTTTTTTTTGTGGAAGAAAGCTATCAGCATGCCTTTGACATTTGTCCCGACATGATGACGAGCTTTTTTCGGTCTAGGAGAAGATTGAACCTTGGTCTCAACATCATAACCGTAGATTAATGTCTCATCACCAGTTATGATTCTCTTAAGGAACATCTCATTCACATTTGCATGATCCATAAGGTCTTCACAGATTGCGAGGCGACGGTCCTTCTGGTCTTAACTCAAAAAGTGGGACGAACTTGGCGACAACACTAAGCATTTCACAAGATCCTGTGTCAGGATTTCGTGACATGATCCAACTGAAATGTTACGACCAATGTCTGCAACTTCTCGGACAGTCAGTCTTCGATTGGCACGCACAATTTCGTTGACGTTCCTGACACGTGCGTCGTCGTTAGACTTTGAAGAGCGTCCTGAACGAGTGTCATCTTTAACAGCCGCCCGATTATTTTTAAACTGTGCACATCATTCGTAACACTGAGTACGGCGTAAGCATTCATCACCGTAGGCTTCCTGCATCATTTGGTGTGTCTCTGTAAAGGTTTTCTTGAGTTTCACACAAAACTTAATGCAGACGCGTTGCTTCTTTAACTCTGCCATCTCGAAATTCGCAAACTGTACGACGACACACCATTGGCGCGAAATTACGAATATTCCGGAATGTTTGGAACAGTTGTGTTATAGTTCCATAAACTGTGTATGGATTCTTGCAGCGTTGCGCCCCTTCAAATTTAGAAACAAGATTTTCCGCGCGGTACTCCACTTTATCAATCGGTTGTACTATTTTGTTTTGGCTCCTGCAGCGGCGTGCCACTGTACAGTAGTGCGAAGATTCCAGTGCGTGGTAGGACTGCGGATATGTACACTCTTTGACATAAAACTCGACCGGCGGTCGGCCGCTTCAGAGGCTAAGTCCGCGCCGATCGCGACATGGGACAAAAAAACTGGCCAGCTCGCTAATTCTCTAAGTCCGGTTATCTGCACAATCTGGCAACACTGTAGACTGCGGCACTTCCTGGAGGAAAACTTGTCCCATGATAGAGAAACTCTAGGCTGATTACGCCTGTGGTCTAGCGGTAGCGTGCGTTGTTTCTGTTCATAATGTCAGTGGATCGAGAGCAGCTGGCATAAAATATTTTTATAGCCTCTTCTGTCTGAATGCTGAAGACGTGAATGTAATGGTAGCGCAGATTCAATCTATTTCGCTTTGTGACACACCGATATCAAAATTTTATCCAGTAACGATTTTGCGGCAGATTTCCTGCAGACTGTCCTCCTCTGGACGCCGTATGCGGCAAAGCTCCGGGATCCATTTGCTGGCTACTGGCAGCGGCCGTGGCGACAGCAGCGGCGCTGCACTCCCCCGTTCTTTATCGAAAGCGCCTGCTACCGCTCATCGCTTTTGATGATTTAAAACGCTTTATTATTAAATGTTGCTCCACAGAAAATTTCTACAATTTCCATTCACGCTCAAAAGCAACGGAGACGCCCTGATTAGTAGGCGGGTATTATATTACATTAATCGGCAAGAGCTGAGTATGGCCCGAAATTAATTTTATAGACTGGGACGAAATTAAACCACCTCACTACATTCGATGAATTTATAAATGCTTCATACCTCGTTTCTTTTCCTTTCAAACTCAATTATTTGTGCAACTTTTGGTCAATGTTTGGATGTTTTCGTCAAGCCAGAGTGAGCGTCTGTGGTGTAAAGTGTATTACAGTTCTTGTTTCATTCCTTATGGTAAGTCTATGCGATAAACTGTGTGAATACCTTGCAATGCATGCTCTGTAGCAGTGCAGGAACACTGCACATTTGGAGTTCCATGTATGGGTTCATGAAGTATTTATTGTTGATCGGAAGTGATAGTTAAGGTCATCAGATTTAAACCAGAAAAATTTGTCGTTTTGAAGGTTTCAGAGAACGGAAAGGAATTGCTAACGCCGGTGTTAGAAAACGTCTACAGTTAAATGCTATTGCAAAAATTTAGAAGAAGGGAACTACATTAATGAACATGTGCACTTCATAAACAACCTTCTGACATGTTAGACCTATATGACGAACAAAGCTCAAATTTATATCGTACGAGTCTTCGATGTGGAAAACGAATGTCAAGTGAATTTAGCGAGGTAACGCCGACCTACACCCGGAAGTAAATGCACTATCAGAGTGTTGACAAATACTTGCTACGACGCTGCCATTTCTAGGCTCTCTGACGAGGCAGCTCTTCAGCGAAATGCTTGCCGTGATTCTCCGATACGGTTCTTCAGAGTGGAGACGCGCGCGCACGTTTGGTTTTTATGCGGCGTTCTCCCCTGATGGTTTCTGACGTCGCCTTGTGGGCTATGTATACATATGAGACATTCAATTATCATTAATCCAGAATGATACAAGTTGCAGCATCCGGCGTGGAAAAAGGCTGTTGACGCCGACATTATATCATTTCAACGTAGGGAAAGCAAAACGGATCATTCAATGTTTCTCATTCAACATAAAGCATGTGAGATAATTTTCCGTAACGTTCATAATCATCTAAAAATACAAACGAAGTAAAAATACACCGGAAGCTTATTCGAATTGAATATAACGCTTTGCACCTCGATGTCGAATTTGTCCACTTGCAATCTTTTGCAGCATACACATAGAATGTCATGATTACCACGAGAATGAAGAAATATGTTGGTAAGGATGGAAGCAAGAAGAGACGCAGTCAACAAATATTCTATTCCTCATGGCATTCATTTCATTTGACACGTAAGAAGAGGTAAAGCGGGAATTTACTTTCCTTAACACGAAAGATATGCCGCACATATTGATAACGAGGAAGTCTGCGTCTTCATACGTTTCCTCCTTGAAATCTGTATGCTCTATTATATACTAAGTAGCCCGATCATTCTTTCAGTAATGTTACCCTCTTGTTTGACCCCGTAACGATGAACAGATTCCAAATGCATGTCTCCCTTCCTGGGTTGTTTTTTGTGTTTTATTGCTTGGAATTCCTGAAGCAGACCACTGTGCCTTCTCCCCTCGTGGGTTAGGTCTCAAAACTAAACCGCTTTGTATCCAATGGCATAATTTATTCAGACAGCATCAGCATAAGACTATCAAACAAAGCCTTCCATTTACAGTTGCAGCACTCTAACCAGCACTGACCAAAGTGTAATCCACGGTCATGGTCCTAAATTACCAGCTGTCTGCTACTGTGGCAAAGTCCGTACTACACTGTCGATTCCGCAGCACCATTTTATCTGGTAACACTGTGTAGTTGCACAGTTGTGCTACCAGGTCTGTCCTCACACTGTCAACTTTATGTATCTCACTTCTCCTGTAGCGTAGATCACGAGGAGCCGAAGTAAATGAGTGTATTCTGCATGACGTAACATTCAGTATTCCCTTCTTTCATAGCCACTCTTCATGTGCATCGATACCAAATAGGAATGCGAAAACTCTTGCGAGTGAGAGAATGACAATAACAATCGTAACAAGAACAAGCAAATAATGAATGATGTTTATTCCAACGCAGAACGAGAATGGCTTTAAATATAAAAATCTGTATCTATATCTATATCCATATATATTGATCTGTGAGTTGGCACAATGCAAATATATTCTTAGCATTTAGTTACTGAATTTAGTTCTGGATGTTTGCAGAGAAAAGGAAAAGTCGGTACTTCTCGCTAGTGTAATATAATGTGAACCAGCAACTACCCTTTCCTTAGAACACGACTCAAGCAGGTCCTCAAGTAGGTAGCAAGGCACTGCTGCATTCTGTTCCCTGACATTGCTCTGATGACGGTTAATGCAGATAGTTCCGATTATGAAATACAAAACGTATTGCAGGTTAGTTCCTAGGATAGTAACATTAAATTTGCGTTGTAGACGGCACATGAACGTGACGACTATCCATA
Source organism: Schistocerca nitens (assembly GCF_023898315.1). Taxonomy (NCBI): domain Eukaryota; kingdom Metazoa; phylum Arthropoda; class Insecta; order Orthoptera; family Acrididae; genus Schistocerca; species Schistocerca nitens. The sequence goes on from NC_064618.1 coordinate 258,458,736, forward strand.
TTACTCATCAATATAAAAAGACAATATTTTGGGAATTTAGCAGGATTACTCAAAATGAATTCTGAAATTGGGTGACTGACTGCACAGGTGCTAAACGTCGTCAAGAGTATACGATGTCCTAATCGCATTAGGAATATGAAGATCGTCTTCGACAGCTCGCAACTTTCACATTGCTATCTCCACCCTACTCCAGACAGCCCTCGGTAGAGTTGCACTACGTTGCCGATGTTATGGAAGGCCTTCAAACCGACAACAGACCACATATTGAAAAATACAAGCGAATTCTCTTGCAGCGTAAGCTTATTGTAACTAATCTAAAAATTATTGGAGAGGAACATTGTCCTATTCAAAAAAAGTAAAATGTTACACACTGTTGACGTCAAACGGACATTATCTATGTCCTGTCTTGTGTCCTACTCATCTATAATATCAAGTGTACTATGAAAATGATTATATGTAATGGATGATAGGGTAATGCATTGATACCAGATGGTGGGGGCCGGCCCGTGTGGGCGTGCGGTTCTAGGCGCTTCAGTCTGGAACCGCGTGACCGCTACGGTCGCAGGTTCGAATCCTGCCTCGGGCATGGATGTGAGTGATGTCCTTAGGTTAGTTAGGTTTAAGTAGTTCTAAGTTCTAGGGGACTGATGACCTTAGAAGTCAAGTCCCATAGTGCTCAGAGCCATTTGAACTATTTAACACAAAATGACATTAAAAATTAAAGTTATTCACGAGCAGCTAGTTGAGAATATGTATGAACATTAAATGACACGACGAACTGAAATAATATGACGAAGAGTTCAGCGCTCACTTGGAATAGAGCCCCACACATATCGTTGTTGACTACACACAAAGGGACGTCAGCTACCGAATTTTTCTCCACCAGCTGCTCAGAATAGCATCTTGAACTTACAGTCATCTCGCAAATAGTTCTGTGTCTCACTGGGAGTTAAAAACGTCAGATATCGTTAGTGTTGACAACGAATGAAAATACATTAAAAATCAAAATTATTATCCACCAGCAGATAGGTGTTCTCATGATAGAGCTTGATAATACATAATTAAATCTTTAGTGCCGGGCCAGGATTCGATCCCATTCACGCGTAATATGTGAAGGTGTTGAGGAATCTGCAGTTTTGAACAAACAACAAATTGTAGCCGAGTTGTATTGCCACGAAGGGATCAAATTCTGCGTTAAGGGCGGTCTGAGTTGCATTCCCAGTTTAGAACCAATTTTATCGACATACAGAAGCTCAAATAAAAGATGGAATAAGTGTCCTGTGACCATACATAGCGTTAGTGTCGTCACTTGAAATAAATAACTAGTATAAGAAAGGTTACTGGTGATAGAGTTTCTACATGTCGCCACTCCAGACTTTATTGTGGTTCAACCTACCGTCTACTTGGTAAAGAAGGAATATCATCTTTAATGTGAATTTTCAGACCACGCAGCCATTATATCTCCTTCACTTGGTGTAGCCAGGAGAGAATGGAATCTGTCTCTCCCTATCTAAAATCATTGACGGAAGTGGGAATCTAACCCAGACCGTAGGTATAACAACCTACCATCCGTCCAACAGACCACGAAATCCTCTTCTCTGCGAGTCATTTTTCTATCGTAACGCAGTTGCGCCACACTGGATGAGAATTCTGACACACAGGCTCCCTGTAGTAATTTGCAGCATGTTCAGTAAATTCGTTTACTTGGTTGACCTAATCACCATGAACTAGCTGCCTCGGCTACCCAGTGCATACATTCGACTATTTTGTAATCACAGAAATAAAATCACGTAACTGCCACCTACACACAACTGCCAACAGTGTAGGATGCAGAAGTTTAAATAGGAAGTGTTCCTTTCCACTTGAGCTATTATATTGCGCTATCTGTTACTAGAAAACGTCGTTCAGTCCAAAAGAAAAGCTGTAACTGTTTGTCTCTCAGAAGTCAAGACCTGGCCATATGCATAATCTCACAGTGCTGTGGAATCCAAAAGTTCTGGAGGAATAGTTGCCGAGCTCTGGATCTGCTGTAGCTACGTGTCAGCTTGTAGCATAGATAAGATGTCGCGAGTTCGAATACATTCAGTGCTACATTTTTTAAAACGCAATTCTGCTCTCTGCTGAAGGTATCAATCTAATGGAACTTTGAACATAATTCCCTTCACTTCTCAACCCAAAGTAGTCGCTTGTGGAAAAAGGGCTAACTACTGTGACATTTTGTTCTATTCAGGTTTAATAGACAGCAGGCACCAGATGCATCTCGAAGATGTGCAGGGAGAGCGCATCGTGCCATAATATGTCAGAAAAGTATTTTCTACATTAGCCGTCGTGTGGTAGTGATATTTTATTCTTCTTCAAACTTTGTTTGACAGCTTTAACTCAGAACAAGTTTTCTACATGCATGTAATCAATAAACTGCATGTGCATTGTCACACTGTCATAGGTAACATCAGAGAATTCGCATACATCGTTGATGATTAATTTCTCTCTCATGTTTACTATTTTTTTAACAACACTAAAGGAAACCTTACGAAAATTGTGCACTGTATTATAAGAAATGAAATAAAACTAACCATGATAACCTTACGACGAAAGTATCTGTACACAAGCATGCCTCTATCGACACGAATTAGTAAAATACTACTCACTTAGATTTTGATTGGGTCTGTGTTTAATTGGTATGCTGTGTCATACTCAAGAGGTATGCAAATGTGGCATTTCATAAATATAGTTACGTATTCGTAGAAACCCAAAATTCGCTTGTCAGCAGCGGAAAGAGGCCTTACCTGTTGTGCAGCATTGTAAGTTTTTCAACATTGCACTATGAGCTGAAAGCATTTTCTTGCGATTTCCTTATTGATGTTTGATCTGACTGCTTGTAGCTCTTTCACAGAAGGGATAAAAACGTTACAGTCAGTGAGACTGGAACTGCGAACCGTAACAGACTCTTTTTCACAGGTCAGCACGTTACCACAGAGCTGGCGAGGAGGTATGGGTCTTAGCTTCCTATTACGAGGGCAATAGTAACTAGAACTCGTAAACCGCTATATGAAGGTCGAGATTAGTTGCGGTTTCCACCTGCAACGACTTTCCTGGGCTGAAAACCGTAAATTTTCAATCTTTTGTTACCCTTCAAGCGATAATAACTCAGATTATTCAATGGAAATGACAGGTAAAATCAAGTGAACTTTGAGGCTTAATTCCGTGCACACCAGGAAGTAGCTCGTCGATCACAGAGTTGCCAAACATACGTTGCCTTGTTGCCAAATCTCAGTTACAGTACCAGCAGGAAGAAGACGAACCGATGTGATCCTACAGCGGTCTGGGAAGTGACCATAGCTGGTGTCTCCAAGTCGCGGCTGCTACGGCCTGGAATACGTAATGCGTCTGATTCGCTTTCTGTAACTAGGTTTAGGGACTGGAGCGTAGTTACTAATAATACTCAGAACTGACTGCAAACTGAGCATCATAAATCAGTAACTCTCATTGTTGTTTTTATATTTCTTTCGTAAGTGTACTCAAAACTAAGAAAGTCATTCACAGGCGTTTTCGTGCCTCGCCGATAGTCGAGCACAACATACAAATAAAAATAAAAAAAGAATGTGTGTGTGTGTGTGTGTGTGTTTGTGTGTGTGTGTGTGTGAGAGAGAGAGAGAGATAAATAAAAAGCAATGAGAGAGAGTGTAAAAAATTGTTGTAAAGAAATTGAATCATGGTACTTAAAGAAATCTTTCATTAAAATGACACGTTCCACATCATTACGAAATGTCGTATTCATGATCTATGGAACAAGAGTTAATCTAATGTAATCTAATCTAACCTAATCACATCATATTGATGATTAGCCATGAAGAGTCATGAATTACCGAAATTTTGGCCAATACCAGTAACCATATCTAAACTTGAAAATAAAAGACGACAATTTTTGTAATAAACCGTGACTCCTATCAAGACCCTTTCGTCCCTGTTATCTAACCACGAAAGATGTCTGATATACCTCCATTCTGTAGTAACAAAGTGTGCATGCATTTAAAGATGAAGTGCATGATGTGAAGTTCTGTGACGGAGATACGAACCCAACACGTAATCCGATTGTTAACTAAGAAAAATCAAATGTTACGTATCGGTTTTTCTTACAAGCCGCTAGGTGTCTGAATCTAAAATAAGGATACAAACTTTTGTGCCTAAGCGACAATCGAACTGCACACCTACCGTGCATCCACGAATATAGCTTAAGTATCAGTTGCTTACTCATGAACAGTAAGATGTGTGCGTGTTTGACCAGAAATAACGACACCTGTTGCGATTGTTGGAAACACATGAACAGACATTGAAATTGCGCGTTAATTTTCACTAGCGGGTGGATGTGCACTTGATAAAGCTAGAAATGAAATTATGAATATTTTTGTACTGGATCAGGTTTCAGACCCACATACTTACCTTTGGTGGAGACCTAGAGAAGATTGCAGTCTTGGGAAAAGGAACGAAATGACTGAACTATACTGTTCCGAGAGATTCAGATCCTCGAAAGAGGAAATACGAATTCGAATCACAGTCCAACACCAAATTTTTCAACGTCTCTAGTTCAATCAAGTACAAGTAAAATAAGAGCCCTGTCCCATTAAATGGCTATCGGTTCATCAAATAAAATAAAATTTTCTAATGTAAGTAAGCTTACTGGCGACTGTATTTCTGTTTACCATGACTTCCGCTGTGTCATTTCCCAACGTAAACCGGCTCTGCCCAGTTGGTAATGAAGGAACGTGATGTTTAATGCGGATTCTGGATTATAACGTCTTTCTCTTGAGGTTACCAGAGGTAAAATAAATCTGTTTGTGCCTCTTAAAAGTAAATGCCTGAACCCACGCATTGCACCTGTGATAGCTCGTTCCACCATACCATTGTGGCCACATTACCCAGCCCCAAGAGTGTGCTGTAACGGATGATGTGCTTAGCTTACAAAATTAGTCACGGTGGAAAAAATGCGAGTCTATTAAATGGTCAAGTAGAAGCAAGCTTCTGACGCACAGATTATGCTGTTCTCATGTCAGCAGGATGTAAAGACTCTTCTAGGCATCATAGGCTGGATGTGAAGCCATTTTGATTTTTCACAAATTCAGCAAATTTCTTAGTTCGAGAAAATCCACTGTGAAGTGTGAAGTTGCCGGATAATTCGATTATTACTGTTATTATTACTATCATTTTATTCATACCGCTGCTGGAACACGACCGTAGTCTTCTGGTAAAACGCGAGACCAGCTAATATGACGTCTGGCGACCGAAAGCACATATCGACAAAATTTTTATCGCCCCTTTCCTCTCGGTGCTGAAGCTATGAGTGTAATTCAAGCGAATCTACAATATCATATTAGCTGGTCTCGCGTTTTACCTCAAGACTACGGTCGTAGTCAAGAGTAATGTACTAAGACTGGAGTCAAGACTTCCTCTGGGAAGTGCCGCAGTCTACATGTTGCTAGATCGAGCATATTGCCCGACATAGAATTCTGAGAGGAGCACGACTGTATTGTCCACCTTACGTGAACGACTCGGCGGTCAATTTTTTGGTCTGAGACTGTATCTACAACACATATTGCACGCTGAAGACCCAGAAGAATTTAAAAAAAAAAGTAGTTTATGAGAGCAACATTAACCATAGCGTTCGAAGTATTCATAGTATTGTATACGTGTGTGTAAACGCCTTCCAATGACCACTCAAGAAAGACAAGGATACACAGTCTAGCTCCAATATTATAAATACGCCTCAGTTTGTGGATGAACTCAGACTTAGGTTGATAATAATTGTGAAAATTTAGCAGCACTGTACCCATTGGTGTTAAACTCGTTTTCAACCAATGATTCCCACAGCTACAGGGATACTACTTGTGATACCTCTTAGACAAAATACTTCAGCAGTGTTATCAGACGAAAAGATCAACCTGACACAAACTGTGGGAAGTTTGTTTTACAACCTTCGTACCTGGATATTCAGCTTTTTCCTATTTGAGATATCTGTGAACGTTGCTGCTTAAGACGATTTAAGCAGAAACTAAATTCCCTCAGCTTCGACAATGTTTAAAGAAATCGTCTTATTGGCACTAAATCGTGGTTTGTGAATTGTTTACCGGCCGTACTCTGCCGTATTTTGCCGGTTGGAAGGCAAAAGCTTACTGACAAATTTCACACAGAAATTACTGTTACAGTGTACTTATGGAGCCAAATGAGTGAATTGCGTATTTTCCGGTGAGAAAGAGCACTGGCAAACAGTCTTCGCTACATTAGGTTATTTAAACTGGTGTCACTCTGAGCTAGAATTTATGGTCAGCGACTAAGTGTAAGGTCAACGTTTCGGATGCGAGTTTTGCGACTGTGAAATACTTTCCTACATTATAGAAGCGAATATTAAATTTGAACTAATATTGCGAAAATTTTGTACTTGGACAGCTTAGAATGAAAATACTTCTGTTTATTTCAAAGGGAAACAATAGATTTTCTAAAACACTGTCTGTCATACACAACTTGAAACAGGTCATGTCGACCAAATCATGTGGAAGAACTAACAGCAACGTATATCGGAAGGCAGTAAGATCTCTTGCCTTTTGGTTTGTCAGTACTCGATAGCCATTTCTAGGCGAAAGTAAATGAAGAAAGGCAGTGCTTTTTTGTTACCAAGTAACGTCTTCGTCAATTACTTTAGTTTTAAAGTAATCTACGAGTAATTGCTGGTGTTTGATATTAACATGAAAAGGATTCCGTAGACAGGGAAAGAACCTATTCTTGGGAAACTACATCTATAGTGACCAAAAGGCATTAAATGATGTTCAAGCACTTGTGTTACAGCAGCGGTATGAATAAAATGATAGTAATAATAACAGTAATAATCGAATTATCCGGCAACTTCACACTTCACAGTGGATTTTCTCGAACTAAGAAATTTGCTGAATTTGTGAAAAATCAAAATGGCTTCACATCCAGCCTATGATGCCTAGAAGTGTCTTTACATCCTGCTGACATGAGAATAGCATAATCTCTGCGTCAGAAGCTTGCTTCTACTTGACCATTTAATAGACTCGCATTTTTTCCACCGCGACTAATTTTGTAAGCTAAGCACATCATCCGTTACAGCACACTCTTGGGGCTGGGTAATGTGGCCACAATGGTATGGTGGAACGAGCTATCACAGGTGCAATGCGTGGGTTCAGGCATTTACTTTTAAGAGGCACAAACAGATTTATTTTACCTCTGGTAACCTCAAGAGAAAGACGTTATAATCCAGAATCCGCATTAAACATCACGTTCCTTCATTACCAACTGGGCAGAGCCGGTTTACGTTGGGAAATGACACAGCGGAAGTCATGGTAAACAGAAATACAGTCGCCAGTAAGCTTACTTACATTAGAAAATTTTATTTTATTTGATGAACCGATAGCCATTTAATGGGACAGGGCTCTTATTTTACTTGTACTTGATTGAACTAGAGACGTTGAAAAATTTGGTGTTGGACTGTGATTCGAATTCGTATTTCCTCTTTCGAGGATCTGAATCTCTCGGAACAGTATAGTTCAGTCATTTCGTTCCTTTTCCCAAGACTGCAATCTTCTCTAGGTCTCCACCAAAGGTAAGTATGTGGGTCTGAAACCTGATCCAGTACAAAAATATTCATAATTTCATTTCTAGCTTTATCAAGTGCACACCCACCTGCTAGTGAAAATTAACGCGCAATTTCAATGTCTGTTCATGTGTTTCCAACAATCGCAACAGGTGTCGTTATTTCTGGTCAAACACGCACACATCTTACTGTTCATGAGTAAGCAACTGATACTTAAGCTATATTCGTGGATGCACGGTAGGTGTGCAGTTCGATTGTCGCTTAGGCACAAAAGTTTGTATCCTTATTTTAGATTCAGACACCTAGCGGCTCGTAAGAAAAACCGATACGTAACATTTGATTTTTCTTAGTTAACAATCGGATTACGTGTTGGGTTCGTATCTCCGTCACAGAACTTCACATCATGCACTTCATCTTTAAATGCATGCACACTTTGTTACTACAGAATGGAGGTATATCAGACATCTTTCGTGGTTAGATAACAGGGACGAAAGGGTCTTGATAGGAGTCACGGTTTATTACAAAAATTGTCGTCTTTTATTTTCAAGTTTAGATATGGTTACTGGTATTGGCCAAAATTTCGGTAATTCATGACTCTTCATGGCTAATCATCAATATGATGTGATTAGATTAGATAAGATTACATTAGATTAACTCTTGTTCCATAGATCATGAATACGACATTTCGTAATGATGTGGAACGTGTCATTTTAATGAAAGATTTCTTTAAATACCATGATTCAATTTCTTTACAACAATTTTTTACACTCTCTCTCATTGCTTTTTATTTATCTCTCTCTCTCTCACACACACACACACACAAACACACACACACACACACACACATTCTTTTTTTATTTTTATTTGTATGTTGTGCTCGACTATCGGCGAGGCACGAAAACGCCTGTGAATGACTTTCTTAGTTTTGAGTACACTTACGAAAGAAATATAAAAACAACAATGAGAGTTACTGATTTATGATGCTCAGTTTGCAGTCAGTTCTGAGTATTATTAGTAACTACGCTCCAGTCCCTAAACCTAGTTACAGAAAGCGAATCAGACGCATTACGTATTCCAGGCCGTAGCAGCCGCGACTTGGAGACACCAGCTATGGTCACTTCCCAGACCGCTGTAGGATCACATCGGTTCGTCTTCTTCCTGCTGGTACTGTAACTGAGATTTGGCAACAAGGCAACGTATGTTTGGCAACTCTGTGATCGACGAGCTACTTCCTGGTGTGCACGGAATTAAGCCTCAAAGTTCACTTGATTTTACCTGTCATTTCCATTGAATAATCTGAGTTATTATCGCTTGAAGGGTAACAAAAGATTGAAAATTTACGGTTTTCAGCCCAGGAAAGTCGTTGCAGGTGGAAACCGCAACTAATCTCGACCTTCATATAGCGGTTTACGAGTTCTAGTTACTATTGCCCTCGTAATAGGAAGCTAAGACCCATACCTCCTCGCCAGCTCTGTGGTAACGTGCTGACCTGTGAAAAAGAGTCTGTTACGGTTCGCAGTTCCAGTCTCACTGACTGTAACGTTTTTATCCCTTCTGTGAAAGAGCTACAAGCAGTCAGATCAAACATCAATAAGGAAATCGCAAGAAAATGCTTTCAGCTCATAGTGCAATGTTGAAAAACTTACAATGCTGCACAACAGGTAACGCCTCTTTCCGCTGCTGACAAACGAATTTTGGGTTTCTACGAATACGTAACTATATTTATGAAATGCCACATTTGCATACCTCTTGAGTATGACACAGCATACCAATTAAACACAGACCCAATCAAAATCTAAGTGAGTAGTATTTTACTAATTTGTGTCGATAGAGGCATGCTTGTGTACAGATACTTTCGTCGTAAGGTTATCATGGTTAGTTTTATTTCATTTCTTATAATACAGTGCACAATTTTCGTAAGGTTTCCTTTAGTGTTGTTAAAAAAATAGTAAACATGAGAGAGAAATTAATCATCAACGATGTATGCGAATTCTCTGATGTTACCTATGACAGTGTGACAATGCACATGCAGTTTATTGATTACATGCATGTAGAAAACTTGTTCTGAGTTAAAGCTGTCAAACAAAGTTTGAAGAAGAATAAAATATCACTACCACACGACGGCTAATGTAGAAAATACTTTTCTGACATATTATGGCACGATGCGCTCTCCCTGCACATCTTCGAGATGCATCTGGTGCCTGCTGTCTATTAAACCTGAATAGAACAAAATGTCACAGTAGTTAGCCCTTTTTCCACAAGCGACTACTTTGGGTTGAGAAGTGAAGGGAATTATGTTCAAAGTTCCATTAGATTGATACCTTCAGCAGAGAGCAGAATTGCGTTTTAAAAAATGTAGCACTGAATGTATTCGAACTTGCGACATCTTATCTATGCTACAAGCTGACACGTAGCTACAGCAGATCCAGAGCTCGGCAACTATTCCTCCAGAACTTTTGGATTCCACAGCACTGTGAGATTATGCATATGGCCAGGTCTTGACTTCTGAGAGACAAACAGTTACAGCTTTTCTTTTGGACTGAACGACGTTTTCTAGTAGAAGATAGTGCAATATAATAGCTCAAGTGGAAAGGAACACTTCCTATTTAAACTTCTGCATCCTTCACTGTTGGCAGTTGTGTGTAGGTGGCAGTTACGTGATTTTATTTCTGTGATTACAAAATAGTCGAATGTATGCACTGGGTAGCCGAGGCAGCTAGTTCATGGTGATTAGGTCAACCAAGTAAATGAATTTACTGAACATGCTGCAAATTACTACAGGGAGCCTGTGTGTCAGAATTCTCATCCAGTGTGGCGCAACTGCGATACGATAGAAAAATGACTCGCAGAGAAGAGGATTTCGTGGTCTGTTGGACGGATGGTAGGTTGTTATACCTATGGTCTGGGTTCGATTCCCACATCCGTCAATGATTTTAGATAGGGAGAGACAGATTCCATTCTCTCCTGGCTACACCAAGTGAAGGAGATATAATGGCTGCGTGGTCTGAAAATTCACATTAAAGATGATATTCCTTCTTTACCAAGTAGACGGTAGGTTGAACCACAATAAAGTCTGGAGTGGCGACATGTAGAAACTCTATCACCAGTAACCTTTCTTATACTAGTTATTTATTTCAAGTGACGACACTAACGCTATGTATGGTCACAGGACACTTATTCCATCTTTTATTTGAGCTTCTGTATGTCGATAAAATTGGTTCTAAACTGGGAATGCAACTCAGACCGCCCTTAACGCGGAATTTGATCCCTTCGTGGCAATACAGCTCGGCTACAATTTGTTGTTTGTTCAAAACTGCAGATTCCTCAACACCTTCACATATTACGCGTGAATGGGATCGAATCCTGGCCCGGCACTAAAGATTTAATTATGTATTATCAAGCTCTATCATGAGAACACCTATCTGCTGGTGGATAATAATTTTGATTTTTAATGTATTTTCATTCGTTGTCAACACTAACGATATCTGACGTTTTTAACTCCCAGTGAGACACAGAACTATTTGCGAGATGACTGTAAGTTCAAGATGCTATTCTGAGCAGCTGGTGGAGAAAAATTCGGTAGCTGACGTCTCTTTGTGTGTAGTCAACAACGATATGTGTGGGGCTCTATTCCCAGTGAGCGCTGAACTCTTCGTCATATTATTTCAGTTCGTCGTGTCATTTAATGTTCATACATATTCTCAACTAGCTGCTCGTGAATAACTTTAATTTTTAATGTCATTTTGTGTTAAATAGTTCAAATGGCTCTGAGCACTATGGGACTTGACTTCTAAGGTCATCAGTCCCCTAGAACTTAGAACTACTTAAACCTAACTAACCTAAGGACATCACTCACATCCATGCCCGAGGCAGGATTCGAACCTGCGACCGTAACTGTCACGCGGTTCCAGACTGAAGCGCCTAGAACCGCACGGCCACACCGGCCGGCCCCCACCATCTGGTATCAATGCATTACCCTATCATCCATTATATATAATCATTTTCATAGTACACTTGATATTATAGATGAGTAGGACACAAGACAGGACATAGATAATGTCCGTTTGACGTCAACAGTGTGTAACATTTTACTTTTTTTGAATAGGACAATGTTCCTCTCCAATAATTTTTAGATTAGTTACAATAAGCTTACGCTGCAAGAGAATTCGCTTGTATTTTCAATATGTGGTCTGTTGTCGGTTTGAAGGCCTTCCATAACATCGGCAACGTAGTGCAACTCTACCGAGGGCTGTCTGGAGTAGGGTGGAGATAGCAATGTGAAAGTTGTGAGCTGTCGAAGACGATCTTCATATTCCTAATGCGATTAGGACATCGTATACTCTTGACGACGTTTAGCACCTGTGCAGTCAGTCACCCAATTTCAGAATTCATTTTGAGTAATCCTGCTAAATTCCCAAAATATTGTCTTTTTATATTGATGAGTAATATGGATAGTCGTCACGTTCATGTGCCGTCTACAACGCAAATTTAATGTTACTATCCTAGGAACTAACCTGCAATACGTTTTGTATTTCATAATCGGAACTATCTGCATTAACCGTCATCAGAGCAATGTCAGGGAACAGAATGCAGCAGTGCCTTGCTACCTACTTGAGGACCTGCTTGAGTCGTGTTCTAAGGAAAGGGTAGTTGCTGGTTCACATTATATTACACTAGCGAGAAGTACCGACTTTTCCTTTTCTCTGCAAACATCCAGAACTAAATTCAGTAACTAAATGCTAAGAATATATTTGCATTGTGCCAACTCACAGATCAATATATATGGATATAGATATAGATACAGATTTTTATATTTAAAGCCATTCTCGTTCTGCGTTGGAATAAACATCATTCATTATTTGCTTGTTCTTGTTACGATTGTTATTGTCATTCTCTCACTCGCAAGAGTTTTCGCATTCCTATTTGGTATCGATGCACATGAAGAGTGGCTATGAAAGAAGGGAATACTGATTGTTACGTCATGCAGAATACACTCATTTACTTCGGCTCCTCGTGATCTACGCTACAGGAGAAGTGAGATACATAAAGTTGACAGTGTGAGGACAGACCTGGTAGCACAACTGTGCAACTACACAGTGTTACCAGATAAAATGGTGCTGCGGAATCGACAGTGTAGTACGGACTTTGCCACAGTAGCAGACAGCTGGTAATTTAGGACCATGACCGTGGATTACACTTTGGTCAGTGCTGGTTAGAGTGCTGCAACTGTAAATGGAAGGCTTTGTTTGATAGTCTTATGCTGATGCTGTCTGAATAAATTATGCCATTGGATACAAAGCGGTTTAGTTTTGAGACCTAACCCACGAGGGGAGAAGGCACAGTGGTCTGCTTCAGGAATTCCAAGCAATAAAACACAAAAAACAACCCAGGAAGGGAGACATGCATTTGGAATCTGTTCATCGTTACGGGGTCAAACAAGAGGGTAACATTACTGAAAGAATGATCGGGCTACTTAGTATATAATAGAGCATACAGATTTCAAGGAGGAAACGTATGAAGACGCAGACTTCCTCGTTATCAATATGTGCGGCATATCTTTCGTGTTAAGGAAAGTAAATTCCCGCTTTACCTCTTCTTACGTGTCAAATGAAATGAATACCATGAGGAATAGAATATTTGTTGACTGCGTCTCTTCTTGCTTCCATCCTTACCAACATATTTCTTCATTCTCGTGGTAATCATGACATTCTATGTGTATGCTGCAAAAGATTGCAAGTGGACAAATTCGACATCGAGGTGCAAAGCGTTATATTCAATTCGAATAAGCTTCCGGTGTATTTTTACTTCGTTTGTATTTTTAGATGATTATGAACGTTACGGAAAATTATCTCACATGCTTTATGTTGAATGAGAAACATTGAATGATCCGTTTTGCTTTCCCTACGTTGAAATGATATGATGTCGGCGTCAACAGCCTTTTTCCACGCCGGATGCTGCAACTTGTATCATTCTGGATTAATGATAATTGAATGTCTCATATGTATACATAGCCCACAAGGCGACGTCAGAAACCATCAGGGGAGAACGCCGCATAAAAACCAAACGTGCGCGCGCGTCTCCACTCTGAAGAACCGTATCGGAGAATCACGGCAAGCATTTCGCTGAAGAGCTGCCTCGTCAGAGAGCCTAGAAATGGCAGCGTCGTAGCAAGTATTTGTCAACACTCTGATAGTGCATTTACTTCCGGGTGTAGGTCGGCGTTACCTCGCTAAATTCACTTGACATTCGTTTTCCACATCGAAGACTCGTACGATATAATCCACTGCAAGATGACACAATTAGAAAGTATATTTAATTTCTGGACTCCAAGAACGGCGTTCTTCACATAAGTAACACCTGTTTGTGTGTGCATTCGGGAGAACGACGGTGCAATCCCGCGCCCGGCCATCCTGATTTAGGTTTTCAATGTTTTTCCCTAAATCGCTTCAGGCAAATGCCGGGATGGTTCCTTAGGAAGGGCACGGCTGATTTCCTTCCCCATCCTTCCCTAATCCGAGCTTGTGCTCCGTCTCTAATGACATCGTTGTCGACGGGATGTTAAAACAGTAATCTCCACCTCCTCTGTTCGTGTGTTTAAGGTTGCGTTTTGAGGCTCAGGCAACATCGCAGTGACTATATTCCGCCTCTGGCCGCCAGTGTGTCGTTAGCTCAGAGGTTCCCTTGGGCGTTGCAGTGCTTGTATTATAAGACATAGCAGTTCGAATCACGGTAGAGGCCGCTGACTACAACCTTTTATTTTCCATTTTAATTAATGGAGTTGCAAACTGCTAGTAAAAATTTCTTATGCGAAATCTGAAGAATGCCTTTAAACATCAATCTTCGTCAGATTTCGACTTAGTAAATTAAGTTAATATCATGGATTTCTGCTTTGCAAATTCCAAGGTGCTTCACTGTAAAATAGACCCTGAAAAGATTCAAACCGACTGCCAACGATATAAATTTGAGCTTTGTTCCTCATATAGGTCTAACATGTCAGAAGGTTGTTTATGAAGTGCACATGTTCATTAATGTAGTTCCCTTCTTCTACATTTTTGCAATAGCATTTAACTGTAGACGTTTTCTAACACCGGCGTTAGCAATTCCTTTCCGTTCTCTGAAACCTTCAAAACGACAAATTTTTCTGGTTTAAATCTGATGACCTTAACTATCACTTCCGATCAACAATAAATACTTCATGAACCCATACATGGAACTCCAAATGTGCAGTGTTCCTGCACTGCTACAGAGCATGCATTGCAAGGTATTCACACAGTTTATCGCATAGACTTACCATAAGGAATGAAACAAGAACTGTAATACACTTTACACCACAGACGCTCACTCTGGCTTGACGAAAACATCCAAACATTGACCAAAAGTTGCACAAATAATTGAGTTTGAAAGGAAAAGAAACGAAGTATGAAGCATTTATAAATTCATCGAATGTAGTGAGGTGGTTTAATTTCGTCCCAGTCTATAAAATTAATTTCGGGCCATACTCAGCTCTTGCCGATTAATGTAATATAATACCCGCCTACTAATCAGGGCGTCTCCGTTGCTTTTGAGCGTGAATGGAAATTGTAGAAATTTTCTGTGGAGCAACATTTAATAATAAAGCGTTTTAAATCATCAAAAGCGATGAGCGGTAGCAGGCGCTTTCGATAAAGAACGGGGGAGTGCAGCGCCGCTGCTGTCGCCACGGCCGCTGCCAGTAGCCAGCAAATGGATCCCGGAGCTTTGCCGCATACGGCGTCCAGAGGAGGACAGTCTGCAGGAAATCTGCCGCAAAATCGTTACTGGATAAAATTTTGATATCGGTGTGTCACAAAGCGAAATAGATTGAATCTGCGCTACCATTACATTCACGTCTTCAGCATTCAGACAGAAGAGGCTATAAAAATATTTTATGCCAGCTGCTCTCGATCCACTGACATTATGAACAGAAACAACGCACGCTACCGCTAGACCACAGGCGTAATCAGCCTAGAGTTTCTCTATCATGGGACAAGTTTTCCTCCAGGAAGTGCCGCAGTCTACAGTGTTGCCAGATTGTGCAGATAACCGGACTTAGAGAATTAGCGAGCTGGCCAGTTTTTTTGTCCCATGTCGCGATCGGCGCGGACTTAGCCTCTGAAGCGGCCGGCCGCCGGTCAAGTTTTATGTCAAAGAGTGTACGTACAACAAACAAGAAATTACTTACATTTCGTTATTTTTGCCAGGTAATAATTAAAACTTCATTATTAATGTAATTGTATTTTCAGTGCCAATATGAGAGCAGTTAATACATAGCTACATATATATTACAGAAAGTGATCCTGACAATTATGGGAATATAAGCACTGTTCGTAGACATCCAACAAAGTGGTTCTTGTACCTGGCGAATTTAGGTTGTGTTCTCAACGACTTCTGCAATACGTCCCCAGTCCTCAGCTGAGCGATTTTCACTCTTTCATTATGCTCGTATAATACCGGAAACTCAAAACAAATCCACCAATCGGCAGAAAGTCCTCCGTTTTGATTATAATAAGTACTCCAGTTTCTGGTATAAGGTCGCCCGGGAGGCTGTATGATGGTGTCCATCGGAGATTTTTCAGTATGATTTTGTCAAGTTTGTACAAAATAGTCTCGATATGCTTGCCACTTCAGATGTGGATAAAACCTCAAGCTTTCGACGATCACCTGTCATCTTCATAAGGAGCAATGTGACTGTCGCGGCTACTCTTGTGGTGGCTGCTTATCACCCATATGCGACTTGGAGTTGGTCGATGTACGTCAGCAATGCGTCATGCTGCCATACATTGTGTCAACGTCTGCGCTGATACTGCCATCGCTCCTGTAGGAACGTACAATGGTGCGAATTTCTCTGTATGTTCTCAGCATCGAGAGCTCCTTCCACGCACTAGTCAGATTATAGCTGCTGTCCCGGTCGTATTTGTTCTCAAGTATTCTAGTTTCTACTGCCCGTTAATAACACAGTCCCAGAATGTAGAAGCGTGGGACACGATTCTAATTTCGTCAACTGTTGTTCGGTATTTATTTATGAAGCTGTGCTCAGCCCCTGCTTATTTCTCAAGTTTACCACTCTTGATGTGCTGTTGGCTTTCTGCACAGAGGTCGGAAAAAGTAAAGTAGACTGAAGTAGGTGGTTCGCCATTCTCAAGGAATCTTATACGATGACGTGCTGAAAGTAATGGCATCGAATTTGTTATGTGAATACTCTTAAAACTTTTAAATAAAAAACGTTATAGTTATTGTACATCTTTATGATTCATGTATCTCCATTTATTTTTCAACATAGCCAACCCTGGCGAAGAACACATTTCATCCCAACAAGAGGTCGTTTGTTGATAATGTCATTGTAGAATGTTTGACTTTGTTGACAGAATATCAACCTCGCATCCCCATGCTCTGCTCCATCGGAGTGAAAGTGGAGGCTTCGAAGATGTGTTTCTTTTCTTTTTTTTTAAGTTTTGGAAACAGATGAAAATCCGATGGAGTCAAGTTTGGACTGCGTGGAGTATGACCGATAGCAGTGAACGCATGCAAAAGTCGCAGTGCTGGTGTGTGGTCTGGGATTTTCATGCTGAAGGAGAGGGTGCTCCAGGTGTAGACGAACTCTTCGAATTCGAAGCTCGATTACAGAATGCTGTTTCTTTTGCAGTGGCGTAGTTGACGCCGCCACGTTGCATGCTACAATTAGGAGTCCTCTAGCGGCAGAGGACTGCAAATATGTACACATGAAGAATAAAGATTTAGACTGTTAATAACGCGTGTTTCATTTAAAAATCTTCAAGAATTGTCACATAAAAATTCGGAGACATTACTTTTCAGCACTCTCTCGTAGAATCCAAGGAACCAGAATGTGTGTGAATTAAAAAAAAAAAAATGGTTCAAATGGCTCTGAGCACTATGGGACTTAACATCTAGGGCCATCAGTCCCCGAACTTAGAACTACTTAAACCTAACTAACCTAAGAACATCACACAAATCCATGCCCGAGGCAGGATTCGAACCGCTCGGCCACAGCGGCCGGCGTGTGTGAATTCCTAAGGGACCAAACTGCTGAGGGCATCGGTCCCAAGGACAACTGGGGCAACTTCTTTATTTTCTTTGGTGGTTGGAAATTAGGTCTTATCCTTCGTCTCCCCAGTAAGCTACCTATTTTGCTAGATGTAGCACCACAAAGAGGAATGACCACAATAGGTTGATCACGCTATTGTTCAACATTTTCGATTATTGGAGAGCACCTACTTTATATTTTGTGCCCCTAAGTTGCAGTAAATATAAAAATGCAGTAAATGAAGCAGGCAAAAAGGAATACAAACGTCTCAAAAATGAGATCGACAGGAAGTGCAAAATGGCTAAGCAGGGATGGCTAGAGGACAAATGTAAGGATGTAGAGGCTTGTCTCACTAGGGGTAAGATAGATACTGCCTACAGGAAAATTAAAGAGACCTTTGGAGAGAAGAGAACCACTTGTATGAATATCAAGAGCTCAGATGGAAACCCAGTTCTAAGCAAAGAAGGGAAGGTAGAAAGGTGGAAGGAGTATATAGAGGGTTTATACAAGGGAGATGTACTTGAGGACAATATTATGGAAATGGAAGAGGATGTAGATGAAGACGAAATGGGAGATAAGATACTGCGTGAAGAGTTTGACAGAGCACTGAAAGACCTGAGTCGAAACAAGGCCCCGGGAGTAGACAACATTCCACTAGAACTACTGATGGCCTCGGGAGAGCCAGTCATGACAAAACTCTACCATCTGGTGAGCACGATGTATGAGACAGGCGAAATACCCTCAGACTTCAAGAAGAATATAATAATTCCAATCCCAAAGAAAGCAGGTGTTGACAGATGTGAAAATTACCGAACTATCAGTTTAATAAGTCACAGCTGCAAAATACTAACGCGAATTCTTTACAGACGAATGGAAAAACTGGTAGAAGCTGACCTCGGGGAAGATCAGTTTGGATTCCGTAGGAATGTTGGAACACGTGAGGCAATACTGACCTTACGACTTATCTTGGAAGAAAGATTAAGAAAAGGCAAACCTACGTTTCTAGCATTTGTAGACTTAGAGAAAGCTTTTGACAATGTTGACTGGAATACTCTCTTTCAAATTCTGAAGGTGGCAGGGGTAAAATACAGGGAGCGAAAGGCTATTTACAATTTGTACAGAAACCAGATGGCAGTTATAAGAGTCGAGGGGCATGAAAGGGAAGCAGTGGTTGGGAAAGGAGTGAGACAGGGTTGTAGCCTCTCCCCGATGTTATTCAATCTGTATATTGAGCAAGCAGTAAAGGAAACAAAAGAAAAATTCGGAGTAGGTATTAAAATTCATGGAGAAGAAGTAAAAACTTTGAGGTTCGCCGATGACATTGTAATTCTGTCAGAGGCAGCAAAGGACTTGGAAGAGCAGTTGAACGGAATGGACAGTGTCTTGAAAGGAGGATATAAGATGAACATCAACAAAAGCAAAACGAGGATAATGGAATGTAGTCAAATTAAGTCGGGTGATGCTGAGGGAATTAGATTAGGAAATGAGACACTTAAAGTAGTAAAGGAGTTTTGCTATTTAGGGAGTAAAATAACCGATGATGGTCGAAGTAGAGAGGATATAAAATGTAGACTGGCAATGGCAAGGAAAGCGTTTCTCAAGAAGAGAAATTTGTTAACTTCGAGTATAGATTTAGGTGTCAGGAAGTCGTTTCTGAAAGTATTTGTATGGAGTGTAGCCGTGTATGGAAGTGAGACATGGACGATAACTAGTTTGGACAAGAAGAGAATAGAAGCTTTCGAAATGTGGTGCTACAGAAGAATGCTGAAGATAAGGTGGGTAGATCACGTAACTAATGAGGAGGTATTGAATAGGATTGGAGAGAAGAGAAGTTTGTGGCACAACTTGACTAGAAGAAGGGATCGGTTGGTAGGACATGTTTTGAGGCATCAAGGGATCACAAATTTAGCATTGGAGGGCAGTGTGGAGGGTAAAAATCGTAGAGGGAGACCAAGAGATCAATACACTAAGCAGATTCAGAAGGATGTAGGTTGCAGTAGGTACTGGGAGATGAAGAAGCTTGCACAGGATAGAGTAGCATGGAGAGCTGCATCAAACCAGTCTCAGGACTGAAGACCACAACAACAACAACAACAACAAGTTGTTCTTTCAGAAAACGTACTTCCGATGCTTAATCTCGTAATGAAATTGGTCCTTATTAAAAATAGCCGGTGCTCCAGGTATCATTGTCTTTAAAATAGCTTCTAGATTGGTTGGTGAAAACTACACGCCGAGATAAAGCACGCTCTTTTATATCTTGCAATATACAGTCTGACTGAGCCCCGTATCCGATATTCGTGCTACCAAAACATCAGAAGTTGCTACTTTCCTTCCCTTTTTGTGTCGATAGTTAACCAGATATTTGGATGTATGCTGTTCCTTTGATCGATAAATTGCGCAAGGTCTTTGGCACAATGGGGCCAGATCATAAACGTGTCTCCGGCACACCGTTAAAATGGAGGTGGGTTACGTTGAACTATATTTAATGGCTATTTGGCATTCC
Source organism: Schistocerca nitens (assembly GCF_023898315.1). Taxonomy (NCBI): domain Eukaryota; kingdom Metazoa; phylum Arthropoda; class Insecta; order Orthoptera; family Acrididae; genus Schistocerca; species Schistocerca nitens. Next base: position 258,478,905 of record NC_064618.1, read on the forward strand.
TCAAAAAGCTTCATAATGAAATTGGCCACTGCTGGAAACGACGGAGAACCAATGGCCATTCTGTCGCTCATTTCATAAAATTCACTGCTATTAAAGAAATGGATGTTTGTCAAGGCATGACGGAACAGCTTTAAAGGTTCAAGAAGAAAATAGTCGGCCAGACGTTTTGACGTGCCCCCGACGTAAACAGAGAGACCACATCAACGTTGACTAAAATATTGTTTGGCCAACTGTGATTTGCTTGCTCTTGATAGTGAACAACTGAGATTTTGTAATGTGATGTTCACAGCCATCAACTGTGGGAGTGTTTAATTCAGTTAGATATTTGGCTAATTCTAGGTGGGAGAGCCACTAGCAATCACAGTAGGTCTCATTGGAATTTCTTCGTTGTCTAGATTTTAGGTAAGCTGTGCAGCCTAGGAGGTGAAGGATCTCGAGCTGTGGGATTTTTAATGAGATCGCCAAGTAGACCACCATTTTTCTGCTGTGTGACACAGTGTCATGTTTTAAGCATTGGTGAGTATTATCCTCCAACAGCAACGAAACTGTGCTATGGTACTTTGTAGCATGAAGAACTACCGTGGAATTTCCCTTGTCAGCTGGAAGCACAGCTAGGTATTCATATGTCTGCAAAGCACAGAATCCCCCGCTCTCTGCTGATTGACTCTTCTGAACAGAGCGCGCTTATATTTGTAAGTAACATAGAATATTCCAGAACAAACTTATATTAAATTAATAAGGAAGTACCAGAAGTTTTAATAAAACAATAGACAGAATAAAGATAAAATATTTTCAGAATGCTGTCATCTTCCAGTTCATGTCTCTATCCATTACACTACAGTTATTTGAGTCGTTGTGTTGGGCCATACGATGTCCTAAAGGCTTTAACTGATATGTGTACCAAATCGTGCGGTCAAAAATGAAGTGTCGTTTGTAGACTTTCAAAGCGCCGGTCATAACAAGCAAGTAATAATACAAACAGTCTTTAACTGTTGATATGCCGTTTCCGGTCATTTTATTATAGCAAATCGCACCAAAACGACGCATTTTCGAGAGATCGTCTTTGTGTCAGTGATTTTAAAAAAGATATGTTCATAGAATTTAAGTTGTAATGTAAAAACCACCAATAATATGTTTCAGCTACAAACTACACATTCCGGTATAGGGTCTCCAAGTTCTGCTTGTGGCGTAGAAAGCATATTGCATTTCATTGGTCAAATTTCTCTCCGCGTCTCAAAAATTTAACCCGTCTGATTCTGCCCATCGTGCTCCGCAAGGTGAAATTGCACGACGCGACGTCAAAAACTTCGTTCAGCTCCACGTTCGCTTTCACGTCTCGTGTGATCATAGCCCATCATGCGTGAACTTGATTCAAGGTACAACGAGAAGTTCTTTGTCCAGTCTGTAAGGACATCAGCTTTTTTTCAAACTTCCATTACAAATTGTGTGATAGAAATTTACAATAGTCGTCCACATAGCATAAATATTCTCACTTTTTAGTTGAATCCTGAAGGCATCCTCTCAATGGACGTGAAAGCTTTCGCAGATGAGGAGCTGGTGACGTCACCGCTTGGGATTCCACGTTCCTCATTGCGAAGCATAAAAGGGAGACAGTGCCATGCCAGATTTTTGGCTTGTGGAGAGGAACCCTGGCCAATGAGATGTAGCATCGGTTTTACGTGACAACCAGAACTCAAAAGAGTCGCCGTACTGGATTAAGTCATATGGATTTGAACTCCGTACTTGTTGGTTTTGTATTATAAACGTTCTGCGACGATCGCTAAGTAGTGAAAGCTTTCTTGTAGATGCTGTAATATTATGGTTAAATTTTGTGTAAGAGCAAGTGTGTGTGTGTGGGGGGGGGGGGGGGGAGGTGGGGAGCGCGTGCGTGTGTGCATATATGCAATCATAGTCGTTTATGCACACGTCGTACACAATGTTTATGAAGGGATGATGTATCCAACAATGTGGATAGATTGGTGCATGAATAAATACGTGATTGGCAAGCGAAACAAGCAGTGATGTAGCCAACACTATTGCAATAATGTGCCACATTCCCAAAATCGAAAAAACTCTCTTTTTATTTTGTTTTTCAAAAATTTTACTTAACGTTTAACACTTTAGCATAATCACATCATATAAGGGAAAACAATACGTATTTTATAAATTACAACACATTCAAATTTCAGTCTTCCTTACGGAAATGTGTAGGAAAGTTTCCATTGAGTGATTTCTTAGGTAGATTTCACATTTAGAGTTCTTTTGAAAAAGAATGTGTGTTTCTCATTATAATGTTAATTTGTTATAGCTGACGGTATTGCATAGTCATCTACAACCAGAAATCTTGCTCACTCCTGTTCCTTTTTTGAGAATATGTAGAATATTGTATGACACTTTAACCAGTTGACCGCATTTTTCTTCATTTTCGGGTAAGGTTCTTCATCTGGATGTAAAAGGCTCGTCGATGGTATAGTATTGGGCGATATCCTTCGGATACTTGCTGGGTTTTTTTCTGATGGACAGCCATACATTGTTTGCCTTACCACAAACAAGATTATGTTATTCGGTCTCAATGAGATTGCAGGTGGCACACAGTGGAGAACATGCCAGATGAATGGAGTGTGGTCTTGAATTTGTTGAGAATTTTCTGTTGATAACGTAGTACCACTTTGCCCGTACATTGATGGGTAATAGCGGGTCGTCCATATTCTTCCAGCATTTTTGTTAGTTAAAGTTCTGATCTTACAATGTTCTGAAGGCCTTAACTTCTGATTTGTCATTAACTGACATTTCATTATAACGAATCGTTCCAGAAACAACGCGTTTTTGATAAATCTTCAATGCGCCGGTGCCATAAAACGTGTGACATACACACATCCCACATCAGCGATAGTATTCTTTCCATTTATTTTCGTTGGTGATTATGTTGTTTCATGATAATATTTTTCGTCTAGGATACTGTTTTATAGTATTATTGCTGCTGCAGGTTTTTTCTTTTGTCTGGCGCAGACGAAGTTGTCTTTCGTTCCCAAGACGCCATAAGAAAGACGCATCATTGTATGCACAGGGTGAAAAAACTACGTATAAAAATATTTAGAGTCTTTCGAGGAGGTATAAATTAACACTTTTTTTTTTAGGTGCACCGTTTCCCCATGAAGGTTCGAACCAACGCGTGATGAATATTGTTTTAGAAATGCCGCTGAAGATGTCGTCCGTTTACATTAACGCTCCGTTAGCAGTGATTGTCTAACACGCTGAAAACAACCAGATGTTTCACGAATAATAGCTGCAACTTCAGCCAAATTAACAGCCAGCTCTTCTATCTATAGGTCAGCAACATCTTTAAAACAGTATTCGTCACCGGCAAGTTTGAACTCCGTCTCTGAACATCACTGGCGTTAAACCCTTCATGAACCCCTTGCGGGGAAATGTCATACTTGTCACATAAAATACATGTTTCTTTATATCTCCACATGTTTCTTTATAGCTCCTCCAAACACTTTAAAGTTTGTACACGTAGGTTTTTCTACATCCTGTGTTTCGAGGCGTTACTATGGCATCTCCTTGGTGCAATTGGAGAGGAGTAAACCATGTGTAGGCACCAGGTTTCACTATATCCCATCGCTTCATCCATAACAACACTAACCCAATACCACACTGTACAAGCACTCATCCACACGACACGGACACGCGCTTGACATTTCATACCGGATCGGAGGAAGGCAGTGGCAAACCACCTTCGCTAGGACCATGCCTAGAACAGCAATGGAAGATTCCTGTACCTGCTCCCATACGCTCATTCCCTGACAAGGGAAATACCCCCCACCCTCCCCCACACACAAACACATTTAGTGCAAAGATGGCTCAATTGATAGCTCGTCAGAAACTAAACGCGGATCAAGCATGACATGAAAACAGGAAGAAGTTGTACTGAACTGTGAAAAAAGAAGCAAAATAGAAACAGTGAACGGTCTTCGCTCAAGATGTGCCATCATTGAGCGTATTTGACTAGCCACGGCGTCGTGGTTATGTGGTCACAGTGTTAGACTGCGAAGGGGAAGGTCCGTTCAGAATTGGTTCAAATGGCTCTAAGCACTGGGACTTAAAATCTGAGGTCATCAGTCCCCTAGACTTAGAACTACTTAAACCTAACCAACCTAAGGACATCACACACATCCATGCCCGAGGCAGGATTCGAAACTTCGACTGTAGCAGCAGCGCGGTTCCGGACTGAAGAAGGTCCGTGTTCAAATCTTCCTCAGGCCCCCTTTTTTTCCACAAAATTACGAACTGTCCGTCCAGTTATTGACGTGTCTGTTCACTGTATTCAAATTGATGTGTGTCGTGGTGTAACGTTCCGTTTGCAACAACGAAGTGTAAGGAAGGGAGTTCCAGAAGAACGTATCTCCTATTTGTTCTACACGAGTATCAAATGTTATGACACTTGCGTTCAGTTTAGGAAGTTTTGATTCTTGAATTCCTTTGTTGTAACGTAATTCATAACCGTTTATTTATTGTTTTCATGTCTGTGAGACGTCTATGCAGCATCTCGCTTGCTCTAGCAACTAGCGACGGTAATATGTTCTCACCATATGACTCACACCCTATAACCAGTATCTAGAATAACAACTGCCAAGACTACAGAAGGAGAACAGACACGTTAATGAGCGGACGGACAGATCATAATTTTGTCCAAAAAAAAAAAATGGAGGACGAGAGAGATTCGAACAGGCATTCCCGTGTTGCAGTCCAACACCGTGACCACACAACCACAACACCGTAGTTCCTCTAATTCGCTCGATGTTGCATATTTTGATCTTGGACCGTCCACTGTTTCTGTTTTGCTTCTTTTTTCACAGTTCAGTACATCTTCTTCCTGTTTTCACACGTGGAGTGTGTTCAGCTTTTGACAGGCTGTCCTCTGGGCCACTTTACCACTAAATCTGAGGGGTGTGCGATGGGGAGTTTGCCTTGTGAGTATGGGACTATGACATGACTATGCCCTATTCTGAATTGTGGCTTTACATTTGATAAGTAACTGAGTTCTGTACAGAAATACCACCTAACGCCTACTTCATTTTTATTAATCAAATCCCGCATATTTCATTATTGTATAAACAATGTACAAATGGATCTCTAGCATTTGCATCACGATGTCGCTATTTTCAGGGGACAATGTAGACATAATCTAATGACGGCATTTCATTGTAAAGAGAAGGGTTACAGTCTGAAAGTCAAAGAAGGAAGGTACAGCTGTAACCAGATGCTGTTGTTGTCGTCTTCAGTCCGAAGACTGCTTTGATGCAGCTCTCCATTTGTCTCTAGCCTGTGCGAACCTCTTCGTCTCCGCATAACTACTGAAATTTACATCCGTCTGAATCTGATTGCTGTATTGATCTCTTAGTCTCCCTCTACAATTTTTAACTCCAGCACCTCCCTCCTGTACTAAATTGGTTATCCCCTGATGTCTCAGAATTTTTGCTATCAACCGATCCCTTCGTCTAGTCATGTTGTGCCACATATTTCTTTTCATTCCAATTTTGTTCAGTGCCTTTTCTTTAGTTGCACGATCTATCCATCTAATCTCAGAGGTAATGTAAACGGCGTACTTTAATAGCACGCAAGTTCTAATATGAAAATCGTTTTACAACCAGTACATCGTTTGCAATCCTGTAATTATAACAAACCGAACCAAGAATGAAGCGTTTCTGAGAGATCCTCAATGTGCCGCTGCGTTTGAAACAGCGTATGATTATAGCAGAGCATTCACACAAGGTTGGCGCCGGTGGCGACACCTACAACGTGCTGACATGAGGAAAGTTTCCAACCGTTTTCTCATACATAAACAGCAGTTGACCGGCGTTGCCTGGTGAAACGTCGTTGTGATGCCTCGTGTAAGGAGGAGAAATGCGTACCATCACGTTTCCGACTTTGATTAAGGTCGGATTGTAGCCTATCACGATTGCTGTTTATCGTATCGCGACATTGCTGCTTGCGTTGGTCGAGATTCAGTGACTGTTGGCAGAATATGGATTCGGTGGGTTCAGGAGGGTAATGCGCAACGCCGTGCTGGATCCCAACGCCTCGTATCACTAGCAGTCGAGATGACAGGCATCTTATCCGCATGGCTGTAACGGATCGTGCAGCAACGTCTCAATCCCTGAGTCAACAGATGGGGTCGTTTGCAAGACAACAACCATCTGCACGAACAGTTCGACGACGTTTGCAGCAGCATGGACTATCAGCTCGGAGACCATGGCTGCGGTTACCCTTGCCGCTGCATCACAGACAGGAGAGCCTGCGATGGTGTACCCAACGACGAACCTGGGTGCACGAATGACAAAACGTCATTTTTTCGGATGAATCCAGGTTCTGTTTACAGCATCATGATGGTCGCATCCGTGATTGGTGACATCGCGGTGAACGCACATTGGAAGCGTATATTCGTCATCGCCATACTGGCGTATCACCCGGCGTGATGGTATGGGGTGCATTGGTTACACGTCTCGGTCACCTCTTGTTCGCATTGACGGCACTTTGAACAGTGGACGTTACATTTCAGATGTGTTACGACCCGTGGCTCTACCCTTCATTCGATCCTTGCGAAACCTTTCATTTCAGCAGGATAATGCACGACCGCATGTTGCAGGTCCCGTGCGGGCCTTTCTGGATACAGAAAATGTTTGACTGCTGTCCTGGCCAGCAAATTCTCCAGATCTGTCACCAATTGAAAATGTCTGGTCAATGGTAGCCGAGCAACTGGTTCGTCACAATACGCCAGTCACTACTCTTGATGAACTGTGGTATCGTGTTGAAGCTGGATGGGCAGCTGTACCTGTGCACGCCATCCAAGCTCTGACTCAATGCCCAGGCATATCAAGGCCGTTATTACGGCCAGATGTGGTTGTTCTGGGTACTGATTTTTTAGGATCCATGCACCCAAATTGCGTGAAAATGTAATCACATGTCAGTTTTAGTATAATATATTTGTCCAATGAATACCCGTTCATCATCTGCATTTCTTCTTGGTGCAGCAATTTTAATGGCCAGTAGTGTAAAAACCACAGTCCTCAGCTGCAGGCGATGTATTGTGTTAGGGGTTTTTAGTGACCAAATTATTTCCGGAAGTTGTAGACTTTTTATGAACACTTTATTGGGCTAAGAAACCGTTCATAAAATCATAGTTTAAATCTTGAAAGTGAGAGTTTAGCCTACGAGTATAAAAAAATTAGTGGGAACTATTGTTCCCACCGAACTCTGGAGTAACTTCACTTGCTAATTAAAAAAAAAAATGTATTTCTTTTATTTTTTAGTACAAAAACGTGTTAAACATTACATTTATATTTGTATTAGTTCATACTGTCCTTTGAGTTGTCTAAGGTGATGTACTATGGAACATAGAGAAGCATGGTGCTACACACAAAGGTACACGACAGTTGCTACACGTAATTTTTGTTCTCTTTTCTTTGTTCTTGGTGCTACATTGGCGGCATCTTCTGTTTGTTGTACCTTTTGTAGCGAAATGAGTTCCAACTTTCTCCAGACAAACTTCGTCTGGTACTCCAGACACATCTCTTTTTAGTGTTTGAAAATGAACAGAGCTTCCTCTTCTCTTACGACTTGAGAAGCCAGAGATAAGCTGCCTTGCCAAGTGCAATCTAAACGTTAGCTGGTCTGCTTCTGTAGCTTCCACATAACGTAGGAATTGACAACTGCCAAATCCACAAGAAAGAAAGCAGTTTGTGCCACCACTTCCATGAACGACGGCCTAGAGCATACCGTTCACGCAGCTGATCAAATCTGTCCACTCCTCCCATTATTTTATTATAGTCTGCCACAGCCAATGGGCAGAATACTTCGCTTGTGCTTCCACTAACTTACCTTGTAATATTTATGTAATTTTCAGTCAAATCCAGCAAATATACAGAATAATGTCTCCCTCATAAATATAAAAGTAGATAAATACAAGTCACTTCACACGCAAAGGGAAAACACACTATCCAAAAACCGCAGTAGCGGTGGAAATAGTGGCTCGTTTTCACGCGGGAACTGCGCTTCTGCATTGATTGACTCACAAGGTAGAAATACAACAGCTTTCGCCTATCCGTTGCCAATCTACACATAGTTAGCACACTCTAACAGAGATGGTAGCACAAGTTAGAAGTGGGAACACGGATTACCACTGAATTTACAGCGAAAACAAGTAAGTGGAAACTATAGTTCCCACTGGTCACTAAAGGGTTAAGCTTTGCTTGTGCAATAGAAAGCGATTTTTCAGTTCCTTAGCTACGTTCTGCCCTGCGCCTCAAAAATCTTATTCGTGTGGTTCTTCTTTTCACGGTTGGGAATGCTTCGCAACGTGAAAACTTCACATTGCGACGTCACAAAGCCGTCCACGTTCGCTCTCACGTGCCGTGTGAGCACGGCTTGAGAGAAAGCAAGTCCGTGGAGTGTGGGCGGAGCGGAGGGGGGGGGGGGTAGAGGGACGGGCGTGGTGGGCTCTCGCGCGCCGTGGCCAGTGTGGCGGCTGGGTAGTGCGGCCCTGTGATAGCGCGTGTCGTTGAGAGTGTCAGGAGGGGGAGGGGGCTGGCTGGAGTGGCTCGCGGCTAATTGCAAAGGGGGGTCGCAGCGCGCCCAGCTGAGGTGAGGCGATGCCGCCTTTGTGCGCGGCCGAGTGCGGCCGGCGCCAAGTCACCAGGAGCACCGGCTGTAGCCCGCTGCCACTGCCGTGCAGCGAGGATAAAAGCAATCCACTGGACTGTAACCCGTTTTGCATTAGGATTTTGGAGCATAATACATTGTGTTCGAACATTATCTAATGCCTCGAAGAAAACGATATATCGGCACGTAACATGCACGGATTCCAAAAATACCGCCCTTGTGAAACACAACTAGCTCTTTTTTCACAAAAGTAATGAGCTCTTTGACAGGGGATCGCCAGTTGATTCCATATTTCTAGATTTCCAGGAAGCTTTTGACATCATTCCTCACATGCAGCTTCTAATCAAATTGCGTACTTGTTCAGTGCCGTTTCAGGTGTGCGACTGGATTCGTCATTTCCTGTCAGAAAGGTCACAGATCGTAGTAACTGGCGAGAAGCCATGTTGTGAAGCAGGAGTAATGCCTGAGGTTCCCCAAGTAAGTGTTTACAGGCCCTCTACTGTTGTTACCCTTTCGTGGGCAAAATTATTGAGCAGTTTTTTTTTTAATAATTGGAGAGCAGATAGTAGTTAACAGATAGGTGTATTTATCAGAATATCAAATTTACTCCAACTGTGAAAGTGAACCTTACAACAAGGTGGGAAGTATTCTTCCCACTGCCCTTCCTTGGGGTTAAATGACAAAAACAACTTTTTCAATATATGTCATATTTATTTGGTAAATTTACTTCTCTTGTTGCAATGATTGTTCACAATTACTTGCCATGAAATTTTCTGAAACATGGGTCTATGCAAAGTGGTATTTAACAATATGTACAAACACAGCGAGTGCTCTTTTCCGCAGCTTTGGTACTATAATGACAGCACGTCCGGTAGGTTTCTCCTAAAATGGGTTGATGCTCCCCTACAGTCACATGACGAAAATCTTCAGGTACTTTACCACTTTTTGCCAGAAAGACAGGTTTTTGTCCACGCCTTTTTTGGGATGAGAAGCCAGCGATCAATTTTACAGAACGCCTGCCAATAGCATACCTTTCTTGTAATTGATCAAACTTACCGACACCACCCATAATTTAGTTGTATTCTGCCACAACTTCAGGACAAGAAATCTCTGTACTAATACCATCCTTGTTTTTTCTTTTCACTGTGGCAGTTTCTCATGGGTCATGAATTGAGGACAGGAAAGTGACTGGACGGTTATCCATACATTTTACTGCAGAAATGACTCCTTTTGTTTCAGACTGAAATTCTCCTCGTTCCAATTTTACGTTTTCCTTCATAAATTTGGCTAAATCAAAAGTATTTACCTTATACTATAGCTTTGAGGAAAAAATCACAAAATGTCACGCAAACAGCACTGAAAGGCTCCTCTGTAGAGCAACACTCAGCTATACAATGCCTCTGCGCGAAAGTACAGCAAAAACGGCGGGAACTTCCGATTGGAAGTAGTACCCTATACTGTTCACTAGTTAGTAGCACCGTACAGAGGTGGGAAATGTGAATCCCACGGGACTAGGAGCGAGTTCATTGTAGTGGGAAGCATGTTTCCCACGGCTCACGAAAGGGTTAATCTGTATGAGCTGGATAAAAATTAGTGGCAACACGGTTGTAATTCATAGCAGACAATATTGACAGACGTTCACCATATTACATGCCCTCAATGTAATAGAATTCCATCACGATGATCATCTTCTCCCACAGAGATGGAAGGCATCGTGAACTGCCATTGCGTCCACCTCAGTCGACGTTCGCAAGGACCGCCCTGTGGCACAGATGATGTGTCTGTTGTGTTCTAGAGTGTGCCACGAACAGGTCGTAAGCGCACGGATTCGTATCGGCTGGATACGGTGGATGTTCCAGTGTCTTCCACCCACACATATGCGGGAGCTCCTGCATCTGGTACGCCATGTCGCCCCGTGCTTTTTCATGAAGAATGATGCCAGATGTCACTTCAGTCTTGATCCAAACACGTTGCTCGTGTTTCCTAAACATACAGTTAAGGCGATTGAACTGGATTCCCACACTTTCATCCAGTACACACAGCAACTGACTCGGCGCTCGCTGCACTAATTTAACTGACCTTCTGCTATCAGCTGCAGACAGTGGGCATGCCTTACTGCGCACATCCTTCACCTTGCGGCAGAGTTGTCACTACTTTTTATCCAATCCATGTATGTAAACGATTTAGGAGACAATCTGAGCGCCGGCCGTGTAGCTGAGCTTCAGGTTAGTTAGGTTTAAGTAGTTCTAAGTTCTAGGGGACGGATGACCTCAGATGTTAAGTCCCATTGTGCTCAGAGCCACAATCTGAACAGCCCCCTTAGATTCTTTCAGAAGTTGCTACCGTTTACTGTCTAGTAAAGTAAAGAGAAGATCAAAAGAAGATCAAGAAGAAGAAGAGGAAGATACACTACTGGCCATTAAAATTGCTACACCAAGAAGAAATGCAAATGATAAACGGGTATTCATTGGACAAATATATTATACTAGAACTGACATGTGATAACATTTTCACGCAATTTGGGTGCATAGATCATGAGGAATCAGTACCCAGAATAACCACCTCTGGCCGTAATAACGGCCTTGATACGCCTGGGCTTTGAGTCAGACAGAGCTTGGATGGCGTGTACAGGTACAGCTGCCCATCCAGCTTCAACACGGTACCACAGTTCATCAAGAATAGTGACTGGCGTATTGTGACGAGCCAGTTGCTGGGCCACCATTGACCAGACGTTTTCAATTGGTGAGAGATCTGGAGAATGTGCTGTCCAGGGCAGCAGTCAAACATTTTCTGTATCCAGAAAGGCCGGTACAGGACCTGCAACATGCCGTCGTGCATTATCCTGCTGAAATGTGGGGTTTCGCAGGGATCGAATGAAGGGTAGAGCCCCGGGTCGTAACACATCTGAAATGTAACGTCCACTGTTCAAAGTGCCGTCATTGCGAACAAGAGGTGACCGAGACGTGTAACCAATGGCACCCCATACCATCACGCCGGGTGATACGCCAGTATGGCGATGACGAATACACGCTTCCAATGTGCGTTCACCGCGATGTCACCAATCACGGATGCGACCATCATGATGCTGTAAACAGAACCTGGATTCATCCGAAAAAATGACGTTTTGCCATTCGTGCACCCAGGTTCGTCGTTGAGTACACCATCGCAGGCGCTCCTGTCTGTGATGCAGCGTCAAGGGTAACCGCAGCCATGGTCTCCGAGCTGATAGTCCATGCTGCTGCAAACATCGTCGAACTGTTCGTGCAGATGGTTGTTGTCTTGCAAAGGTTCCAATCTGTTGACTCAGGGATCGAGACGTGGCTGCACGATCCTTTACAGCAATGCGGATAAGATGCCTGTCATCTCGACTGCTAGTGATACGAGGCCGTTGGGATCCAGCACCGCGTTCCATATTACCCTCCTGAACCCACCTATTCCATATTCTACCAACAGTCATTGGATCTCGACCAACGCGAGCAGCAATGTCGCGATACGATAAACTGCAATCGCGATAGGCTACAATCCGACCTTTATCAAAGTCGGAAACGTGGTGGTACGCACCTCTCCTCCTTGCACGAGGCATCACAACAACGTGTCACCAGGGAACGCCGGTGAACTGCTGTTTATGTATGAGAAATCGGTTGGAAACTTTCCTCGTGTCAGGACGTTGTAGGTGTCGCCACCGGCGTCAACCTTGTGTGAATGGTCTGAAAAGCTAATCATTTGCAATTCACAGCCTCTTCTTCCTGTCCGTTAAATTTCGCTTCTGTTGCACGTCACCTTCGTGGTGTAGCAATTTTGATGGCCAGTAGTGTATTTAGAAAACGTACACACACTAGTGCAAGGGTAACACTAGACACAGGCAGTTGGGGTACACAAATTGAGTACCGGAGTGGAAAGATGTGGAGACAGGAGGGGTATCCGGCGACGCTCTGCCACTAACATTGCGATGTCCAGATTAATTTGACAACTCCGTGAAGCCATGGGTTAAGGTCAGGAAAAAGAATAGTAGTAATACAATGAACAGCCAAAGAAAGAGATACACCTGCCTAATACCGTGAAGGGCCCCGCGAGCACGCAGAAGCGCCGCAACATGACGTGGCATGGACTCAACTAATGTCTGAAGTAGTGCTGGAGGGAACTGACATCACTAATCCTGCACGGCTGTCTATAAATCCATAAGAGTACGAGGGGCTTGAGATGTTTGCTGAACGACACGTTGTAAGGCATCCCAGGTATGCTCAGTAATGTTCATGTCTGGGGAGTTTGGTGGCCAACGGAAGAGTTTAAACTCAGAGGAGTGTTCCTGGAGTCATTCTGTAGCAAATCTGGACGTGTGAGGTGTCATTGTCCTGCTCGAATTTTCCAAGTCCATCGGGATGCACAATGGACGTGAATGGATGCAGGTGATCAGACAGGATGCTTACATACGTTTCACCTATCAGAGTCGTGTCTAGACGTATCAGGGGTCCCATATCACTCCAACTGCACATGCCACACACCGTTACAGAGCCTACACCAGCTTGAACAGTCCCCTGCTAACATGCAGGGTCCATGGATACATGAGGTTGTCTGCATACCCGTACACTTCCATTCTCTCGATACAATTTGAAGCGAGACTCATCCGACCAGTGAACATGTTTCCAGTCATCAACAGTCCAGTGTCAGAGTGGACGAACCCAGGCGAGACGTAAAGCTTTGTGTCGTGCAGTCATTAATGTTGCACGAGTGGGCCTTCGGCTCCGAAAGCCCATATCGATGATGTTTCGCACGCTGACGCTTGTTGATGGCCCAGCATTGATATCTGCAGCAATTTGCGAAAGGGTTGCACTTCTGTCGCGTTCAACAATTCTATGCAATCGTCGTTGGTCCCTGCAGAAGCAGGATCTTTTTCCGGCCGTAGCGATGTCGGAGATTTGATGCTTTACCGGATTCCTGATATTCACGGCACACTCGTGAAATGGTCGTACGGGAAAATGCCTTCTTCATCGCTACATCGGAGATGCTGTGTCCCATCTCTCGTGCGCCGACTATAAAACCTCGTTCAAACTCACTTAAATTATGATAATTTGCCATTGTAGCAGCAGTAACCGACCCAACAAATGCGCCAGACACTTGTCTTATATAGGTGTAGCCGACTGCAGCGCCATATTCTGCCTGTTTACACATCTCCGTATTTGAATGCGCATGCCTATACCAGTGTAGTAACAGTCTATGCCCACATGAGCGAACGGGTATTTGAAACTTTTAACCGGGCCGGGGCTTGAACGCGGAACCTTGCCTTTCGCAGGCATTGCTCTTTCCGACTGAGGTATGCGGGCACGACTCACAACACGCCCTCAACAGCTTTACTTCTGGCAGCCTCTCTACCCTACATTCGTAAATTCACAGAAGCTCTCCCGCATACCTTCCTTCTTGGCGTTCAAAAGTTTAAGAACTTCCCATGTATACCTTACTTCTGTGATTTTCCGAGTGTAGGAGAGAGATGCTGGTAGAAGTAAAGCTGTTGAGGGCGGGTTGTATTGCGATCTGCTACACAGTTTTAATCCAACAGGAAGATTTGAAACAGGCCAAACTCCACTATAGAGTGGAAGATCAATCCTAGATACGGACATTTGTTCTTAACAGTACAAAACCTCAATATCGAACTCTGGAGGACAGGCCCTCGTAGTCATCGTTCTACCGGCAGGAGTGTTCTGTGCATGTCTGTCCCAAGTTGAACGGCATGCCGGAAGACAATCGTTATGAATGTTAGCCTGTTGTCTTCGTGGATTGTACAATGGTGAATTTGTTGTTCGACCATTTGTGGGGACATGTTTTGGATTCTGATATTATGTCTTCTTATCAAGACCCGAATTTGATGCCTTCTATTTATCAGCATCCACATTTGCTGCCCGTTTTGCAGGCTTGATTATTGTTCCAAAATGAAAATTTATTGAAGTAATTATTTATTGTCACGAATGATTAATCAAACTTAGGAAACTTTACTAAAATGGGAGTTTCAAGGGCCCTATATACGCACTGACCGACCGACCGACAAACTGAACTTGTGTAGGCGCTATGTGTGACCGTCCACGTAGGCGCTATGTGTGACCGATGTGACCGATCAACCAACATTCCTTGTCGGGCGGGTAGGACCAACCGACAGCCGATCCGCACACCGCTACCCAACACATTATGTCGTGTGACCGCCGTTGTGTCAACCTACCGACAAAAGTTTGTCTTTCGTCACTGCTCTCGATTTTTAATAGTGTTCTAATGTACATGACAAGGTGTGAAACGGATGGAACCTTAAGGACAGTGTTTCGGGAGAAATTTAAGAATTGCAGATGTTAGTGGGATACGTCGTGCGAGAAATATAGCAATATGGATTCAAAAAGTGAAGCACTCCTTTAATTTTTTTAACGGTTCCATAATGGTTTCGTGTGGCACATAGAATAAAAAATCTTACGTAATTCTGTTTTTAAGTTTTATTTCCGATACGTATGGTAAATTGAATCAAAAAACTGAAATATTGACATTTAATGGACTTTAATTCGTAAAATAAACTTGCTTCATTGTTATAAAAGTTTTTAAAAAGTCCATCCTACTTCGCAGCCCTCTAGTATGAAGAGCAAGTGTGGGATTTTTTGCGTGTCTAATAGTTGCTAAGTGCTTCATGTGATATGTACCTGTTGTTGATTTATTAGATAATATGCGCCTCCACCATGTGTAGTCTTTCATGTTCGAATTTAAAATCTTAAACTTACAGGTCGTCTTCTACGCTACATACATAAATAAAGTAATAACGTTTATTTGATGCATGATGCATTTCCTCAGTCAACTATAAATCACGTTGCAGGTGTCAGGAATCATTTTAGTTAATAGTTACGGGGATACAACAGTGAATTTGAGGTCCTGCTAACGTCTGCCAGTCGGTAGAAATCACAAAGTACTTTACAGCCTCTCTCATGACTTTTTTTTTCGTCCGCAGTGGTTTGACGATTTTCAGTAACTCGAAAATCCATGATTCATTCATTCTTAAATGCCTTGCAACCTCCAAAACGGCCGAGGCCATCCCCCGTTTTTGTTTCTGTGTAAAGGCAAGCGGGATCTCGTAGAACATAAACACAGTGAACTTAAGATAAACAAACCACAACGCGACGGCGCTGTAATCGCCGAGTACAGGCGAAATTGGTAGGTCGGTCGGCCGGCTGATAAATTGGTACGTGTATAGGGACCTTTACATATACAAGAAGCGATTTTACAGTTCTTGACTTTCGGTTGGTTACAGTAGTGGTACAGCCAGTACTAAGGCCTCTGGACGTGACAAACACACACACACTGAGTGCTAATGAGGAAATAGTATTTGATGTTGTCTGCCGTTCAGCGCACATCAGTATAACTTCACCGCTGTCCTGGTTTCCCAGATTTAGATGGCGGGAAGATCCGCTACGACACGGAAAAACACAACGAAATGTAGCAGGTACGTCACTGTTGTCAGTGTTCGTTATCAGGTTTCAAACAACAAGAAAATAGTGACATTTTCCATTGTATCAGTTAGCTATTTTCGTGTGTTGCTTTATCTAAGACGGCAAAGAGAAATTTAATGTGCTAAACATTGTACAAATTCTGTTCACATAATCTAAATATTCCGGCGATGTCATAAGGCGGATTTTATCAATGTGGTGACTGCATACGTTTTTCTTAGCATCTTTTTATTTACAATGTAAATCGACGGTCATAATATGAGTTACTATCTGCTGTGTTAATTAATCGTGCAGGGTCCGGCGGGCTCTGTTTTCCATGCTGTTTAATAATATCAGTTATAATCGGTGAATAACGTTTGTTATTGTCGCTTTAGTCAAGATCCTAGATAACTTAGAAGTTAGTTGAGTACTCACATTTAAAGGTAGCATCAGGACATGGCTATGTTGGAATATGTCAACGCAATTTATTTTGTTACAGTCGCCTCTAGATCTGCAAATAACTTTTAATTTGGGTACTGCATTGAGTTTGTTGATACTTGTAGTTCCTGTACAGATTCCGCGACTCGTCAGCTATAAATTAATCTCCAGAGTGGAAAAAACACGTTTTATTAATGGTTTGTTGCTTAGCTATACACACAGTCCCAACTTACGAAATGAGCTTGATTTTTTTATGCCGTTAATATATTCAGTCTGCTGGACAGTCATGAATTTTCGTATATTACCAGCATAAATAAATGGAGAGTACACCATCTGTTGTGAATATTTTCTAGTGGAGAGTTTGCCCTTCGATGATTCTAATGTTCGTTCGAAAGACGTCGCAGACGTCGTAGTTGCAGCTTACACTTTCTTTAGGAATGCTTTGTTGCAGCGTGTCGCATTAAAGTAGTAAAGTTTGCAGGGAGGTGTCCATCTTATTTTAGGAGATTCAGAAGCAATAGCAGTTCGTGTGAATAGTAACTGGATTGTGAAAACAGCATTGAATGCATTCGTCAGGAGACAGGGAACTGCCATTGTATTCTATTTGGTAATGGATGCTCATTTGTATGGGCGTCGTTCCAAATGCTGGTACACTCAAAGCAACTGCATTGTACTGTCGGTTCGTTAAATCAGTTAAATATCGAAGTTACTCCTCCAGAAGATATCTTGTTTTGTGTGCAGTTCATCTTACAACATGATCCTGTACTGTTCATTAAGTAAGAGGAGCCTGTAATGGTAGGGGAAAAATTTTTATTGGTTTGTTAGTTCCATTTGTTACTCCATACCATTTAACTGAAGTTAAGAGTACATTGACCACCCGTGGTAGGGGCAAATTACCGTTCCCATCGCCACAAACGGTACGGAGTGCTGTACGGCGCAAAGTGTAGCAATTAATTAATTTGGATACATTCAGTAGTGGCAAGAATCCGATATTCTAGGAATAGCAGCCATACGATTGGGCAAAATATGTTAGAGGTGCAAAGCATGAAAAGTCACAGATGTTAGAGGTCATGCCAATATTTGTTAGTGTTAACATTGTTTTGATATTTCTTTATACAGGGTGTTTCAAAAATGACCGGTATATTTGAAACGGCAATAAAAACTAAACGAGCAGCGATAGAAATACACCGTTTGTTGCAATATGCTTGGGACAACAGTACATTTTTAGGCAGACAAACTTTCGAAATTACAGTAGTTACATTTTTCAACAACAGATGGCGCTGCGGTCTGGGACACTCTATAGTACGATATTTTCCACATATCCACCATGCGTAGCAATAATATGGCGTAGTCTCTGAATGAAATTACCCGAAACCTTTGACAACGTGTCTGGCGGAATGGCTTCACATGCAGATGAGATGTACTGCTTCAGCTGTTCAATTGTTTCTGGATTCTGGCGGTACACCTGGTCTTTCAAGTGTCCCCACAGAAAGAAGTCACAGGGGTTCATGTCTGGCGAATAGGGAGGCCAATCCACGCCGCCTCCTGCATGTTTCGGATAGCCCAAAGCAATCACACGATCATCGAAATATTCGTTCAGGAAATTAAAGACGGCGGCCGTGCGATGTGGCCGGGCACCATCTTGCATAAACCACGAGGTGTTCGCAGTGTCGTCTAAGGCAGTTTGTACTGCCACAAATTCACGAAGAATGTCCAGATAGCGTGATGCAGTTATCGTTTCGGATCTGAAAAATGGGCCAATGATTCCTTTGGAAGAAATGGCGGCCCAGACCAGTACTTTTTGAGGATGCAGGGACGATGGGACTGCAACATGGGGCTTTTCGGTTCCCCATATGCGCCAGTTCTGTTTATTGACGAAGCCGTCCAGGTAAAAATAAGCTTCGTCAGTAAACCAAATGCTGCCCACATGCATATCGCCGTCATCAATCCTGTGCACTATATCGTTAGCGAATGTCTCTCGTGCAGCAATGGTAGCGGCGCTGAGGGGTTGCCGCGTTTGAATTTTGTATGGATAGAGGTGTAAACTCTGGCGCATGACACGATACGTGGACGTTGGCGTCATTTGGACCGCAGCTGCAACACGGCGAACGGAAACCCGAGGCCGCTGTTGGATCACCTGCTGCACTAGCTGCGCGTTGCTCTCTGTGGTTGCCGTACGCGGTCGTCCTACCTTTCCAGCACGTTCATCCGTCACGTTCCCAGTCCGTTGAAATTTTTCAAACAGATCCTTTATTGTATCGCTTTTCGGTCCTTTGGTTACATTAAACCTCCGTTGAAAACTTCGTCTTGTTGCAACAACACTGTGTTCTAGGCGGTGGAATTCCAACACCAGAAAAATCCTCTGTTCTAAGGAATAAACCATGTTGTCTACAGCACACTTGCACGTTGTGAACAGCACACGCTTACAGCAGAAAGACGACGTACAGAATGGCGCACACACAGACTGCGTTGTCTTCTATATCTTTCACATCACTTGCAGTGCCATCTGTTGTTGAAAATTGTAACTACTGTAATTTCGAAAGTTTGTCCGCGTGAAAATGTACTGTTGTCCCAAGCATATTGCAACAAACGGTGTATTTCTATCGCTGCTCGTTTAGTTTTTATTGCCGTTTCAAATATACCGGTCATTTTTTAAACACCCTGTATAAGGTTGTTTTCTTTGAAATGCATTACAATGCTTTTAGACTGTTTCGTCTGCATTCACAGTATTGTTACTTCGAATATATAACTGGAAAATCATGCAGTAATAATAGTTATAAATTGGGTGATTCAAATAAAGAGGGACAAATCTCTGCTGTTATAGAGACGTAGTTTCCACAAAAATTAATGGCGTGGTAGTTCGTTTAAAAGCAAGTGTCTCCGTAGCAGTCTGTAGTTATTGAAACAGATTTTCTGGGTATGGTAAGTGGTTGGCCTCTGTCAGCAGAGGTGATACTTTCGGTTGATGGACCCGTAACTGCGCACAGCTATGGATTGTACTACGTCAAAGGACTAGGGGTGGAGCACTGAAGCTCCACTTCTCCGTGAGGAATACGAATATTGTGGGAATAATTTCTTGGTCTTTAAATTACTTTTTTTTACGTAGTGCTGCTGGTCAGGAAAGTCTAGAGTTTCTCTTCTGTTTTATTTTGAATCCCCTATAGCCTACATATAAACTTTAGAAAGCAAAATTAGACGACTGTCTTGTCTTTCATTGCGATTCCACTCAAGATTTTATTTGGGAGCAAAACTGTTTCCAAAAGAATGGTCAAGTAGCATATACAAGGTGGAGGAATAGTCAACCTGATGACTCAGAGCAGCATAGGGGCGCCAGATCGAGCAAAATTTTAAAGATAACCTTAGGTCGGAAGCGGATCGTTGTCACAAAACGGCAGCAAATCAGCGGCGATCTCGCGGAAATCAACCCCAATGAAGAGCTGGGCGCAAGAATTTTTGAGGCCGCGATAATTCGCAACATGCTAGGAATTTCGAGTGGGTGCGCCAATCATGGAATTGAAAGCGCCTGCCGTGGGAGGACAAGGTGTATGAAAAAGTGTTTAACCTTTTTCTTTTTCACCATTGCCTTCGTTCACACTAATTGATGTACTGTACTTATTGAAAGAAAAAAAAAATTCACGCTCTGTACATTTGTAAAAATTATATAGCTTCCACGAGTAGATTGCATTATTAACAACGTTGTACCTTACAGTACCAATGATAGACTATATTAATACAGTGCTGTTTCAGCAATATAGTTTGTCATCTTAACAAATTGACATTATCGTACTTTACCGTAGTTCATTTAATAGTCAAGCTTCAGCCAGTGAAGGAAATCTGAAGTTTGACTATTCAGCTGAAATCTTTCTCTTCAGCTAATTTCATTAGTAACTGCACTCTTGAGCATAGCAAGTATTAGCTGAGGCAAGTTAGTTGAAATGCGCGTGCACACTTCTGCGCACTTTCGCTGATTGGTTCTGTTTTCATAGCCGTAGCTGGAAAACGGTGCATTTTCTACCTATGTTTATTTGTAAAATGTCGCTCGGTTTGACATCCCCTACATTTCTCTGCCAATATGTGAGATTTTTTTCCACCCATTGTAAGGAACTTGCCTTGGGACTCCATCATCCAAAAACGCAACGTAGTGATAGGTATAGGTGACGAAACCTGTTCCCACTCTCCTCCCTATTGCATCATTCCTTTAAAGGAAAGGGTAGTGTTAACTGGGGGGGGGGGGAGCAGTGGCGGCAGCAATAAATATGTAAGAAAAAAATACAGATTTACACTTACCCCTTTTGTCAAGATACGGTGTGCGGCTGTTGTTACGTAGTGTATCAGAATGTTAAATCCTTGATGTGTCCCTCGCGGATGGTGGCGCAATAAAAAAATCTCATACACTGAAGCGCCAAAGAAACTGGTATAGGTATGCGTATTCAAATACAGAGATATGTAAACAGGCAGAATATGGCGCTGCCATCGGCATCGCCTATGTAAGACAAAAGGTGTGTGGTGCAGTTGTTAGATTTGTTATTGCTGCTATAATGGCATGTTATCAAGATGCGAGTTTGAACGTGATGTTACAGTCGGCGCACGAGCGATGGCACAGAGGTAGCGATGAAGCGGGGATTTTCCCGTAAGACCATTTGACGAGTGTACCGTGAATATCAGGAATCCGGTAAAACATCAAATCTTCGACATCGTTGTTGTGGCCGGAAAAAGATCCTGCAAAAACGGGACCAACGACAACTGAAGAGAATCGTTCAACGTGACAGAAGTGCCAGCCTTCCGCAAACTGCTGCGATTTCAATGTTGGGATATCAAAAAGTGTCAGCGTGCGAACCATTCAGCGAACCGTCATCGATATGGGTTTTCGAAGCTGAAGGCCCACTCGTGTACCCGTGATGACTGCACGACACAAAGCTTTATGCCTCGCCAGGGCCCGTCAGCACCGACATCGGAGTGTTGATGACTGGAAACATGTTGACTGGTTAGACGAATCTCGTTTCAAATTGTATCGAGTGGATGGACTTCTACGGGTATGGAGACAACCTCATGGACCCTGCATTTCAGCAGGGGACTCTTCAAGCTGGTGGAGGCTCTGTAATGGTGTGGGGCGTGTTCAGTTGGAGTGATATGGAACTCCTGATACTTCTAGACACGACTCTGATAGGTAACACGTACCTAAGCATAATGTCTGATCACCTGCATGCATTCGTATCCGTTGTGTACTCCGACGGACTTGTGCAATTCCAGCGAGACAATGCGGGACCCCAAACGTCCAGAATTGCTACAGAATGTCTTCAGGAACACACTATTGAATTTAAACACTTCCACTGCCCACCAAACTCCCCAGACATGAACATTACTGAGCATATCTGGGATGCCTTGCAACGTGCTGTTCAGAAGAGATCTCCACCCCCTCGTATTCTCAGGCATTTATGGACGGCACTGCAGGGTTCATGGTGTCATTCCCTGCAGCACCAGACATTAGTTGAGTCCATGCCACGTCGTGTTGCAGCAATTCTGCGTGCTCGCGGGGGCCTACACGATATTAGACAGGTGTACCAGTTTCTTTGGCTCTTCAGTTTATGTGCATACGCCCGAACTACTATCGTATCCATTACGTGAGAAGTCTGAGGAAATCTCCTTATTTGTACTGGAAAGAGTACTCCTGCAATTTGACCATAAGACTCACCACAGTATTAAACATCTTTGTGTCGTCTCCCATTGAAGGTAGTAAGCGTTTCTGCGACTGTAGGGCTGGTCAGTTGTCAACACCCAGGCGTTCGGACGATCGTTTATAGACGTTATTCTTTATGTGTGAATAGACTGATTCGGTGACTGACGTATGATGATAATGAGTCCTTGTTAGGCAGGTCCGTCATTGCATGTTCAGCGTCCTCAAATTACAGTTCCAATGCGTATTTATCTTGGTACCAACAATTAGCTAGTATATTCTCCTTCCTCTGACCGTCTTCGCAGTCAGCACCCTCCTGTAATCTTCTCATAGTGTATATTAGAAAATTTTTCTCCTCTTGTTTCCGGTATCATTCCTTATCCGCCCTTCATAATATAACTTCACCCTTTTTATTCTTTTTCCACTCTCATCCTTCTCTAAATACGTATCCCATATCTTTTAAAATTCCTGAAGTCAGTCTCGTCGTGTACTCCTTTATACTTGCCAGTTGTAAATGAGTAGTGACTGACAGATGGGAGCTGTGCGGGTGCGAATATTCGCAGTAATACTGACTTTGTGAATAAAAGCCTGTCGGGGGTGCATCTGCAGATATCGACAGTAATTATTTTGTGGTTGTAAGTTAAAGAACAGTTCCAGTATTTCGCTTTTTGGACTACATACGATAAGCAATGATTGTGGTTTAAGTAACTATTATTCATGAGGGCCTGAATGCCACTATTATAATGGGCGCAAAATGCCGTGGCCTCTAGATGCTCAGTTGGCTGCGGAGGAGGTGGGGGGGGGGGGGGGGGGGGTCGCTCAGAGCGCTTTAGGGGAAACGCCTTGCGCTGGAGTTGAATTGCCGTTCTAAACTGAAGTCTAAGCTCACTTTTTTGTAAATATTAAGTGGTGCCTATCCACGCACACACTTGCACCGTGACCATTCAGAAAGATCTACTGTCACCTCTGCTTTCGTTAGTAATCGTGTCCATTACGTGAGATATCTAAGGAAATGTCCTGATTTATACTGGAACGAGTACTCTTGCAAAGAATTCCGCCAAAAGTGCAGCGATTTATTTTCGACTGGTTTGTTAACCATTTGTAATTTTCAGAGAAGCGCTGTGAGTGGCGCATGTTGTGCAGACACAATTGCGAGAGAATTCTGAAACAGTGGTTTATTAAATTTATTAAGTGAAGAATTGAGGAAAGGTAAAGTCAATAGCTTTTGACAAAGCATATCCTCAGTACCAAAAAAAGTGTAATGACTTGACGTATGTTGTTCCAAAACCCATAGCATTTTTCTCTTCATCAGCTATCAATGGCCTGTGAAAATTAGTCTTTCACCGAAAAAAAGTGCAGCTGTTGAAATAACATGGTAGATAGTGAAGTTTTAGAAAATAACGATATGGTAAAATACTCTCCTCTTTGCGTGGTATCATTTGCCAAAGTCTCACTTCGATATCTGAAACCGTTTATGAAATACGAGGAATGTTGTGGTCATTACACTTTGGCTTTATCGCTGGCGCGGCGCCATCGCAAATGAGTGCGCTATATCAGATCAGTTTTCTCGAGATTGCTAACCTTTACCCTAGTCTAAAGAAAAATTCTGTGTTAACTAAATTTCATACGCAACAAAATAATATGTAATATGCAGCAAATGCAAAATTATAGCTACCTCTGTTTTTCGTTGCACACTTTTCGGAATCGCGCGCAGTGTCATACTTTCACATGAAATCACAAAAACTATGACCCTTTGCTAAATGATAGTCACATCGTCATGAACCTGACATATAAAGCTATAAGTAAACCATGAAGTGAAGTGGTGATTTTTTAACCTAATAGTTCCTGTAAAATGTTTTGATAAAGATTGCAGGGTGTCATCGCTGACCGGAAACGCTTATCGGCCTCGCCCAGTGCTTCAGACGTAAACTAGTCACTGCGTATAGCACACCGCATCCTGCGCGAACTGTACAGTGAATGAGCACACGCCTGAAGATAGGAGATGCACTCCTGATATGTGCAAGAGCCAAAGATGACAAGACGGGGATCTACCTTGCTTTCAGTGCGATTACACGTACAATCTGCTTGCATCGTGCAAACAGCTGTTTTTTTGCGTTTGAGTCATTCCTTTTTAATTCGCAGTAACAGAGGTCATAACTTCATCATAGCTAACACTTGGTTCAAGAATCATAAAAGAAGGTTGTATACGTGGAAGAAGCCTGGAGATACTAGTAAGTATCAGATAGATTATATAATGGTAAGACACAGATTTAGGAACCAGGTTTTAAATTGTAAGACATTTCCAGGGGCAGATGTGGACTCTGACCACAATCTGTTGGTTATGAACTGTCGATTAAAACTGAAGAAACTGCAAAAAGGTGGGAATTTAAGGAGATGGGACCTGGATAACCTGACTAAACCAGAGGTTGTACAGAGTTTCAGGGAGAGCATAAGGGAACAATTGACAGGAATGGGGGAAAGAAATATAGCAGAAGAAGAATGGGTAGCTTTGAGGGATGAAGTAGTGAAGGCAGCAGAGGATCAAGTAGGTAAAAAGACGAGGGCTAGTAGAAATCCTTGGGTAACAGAAGAAATATTGAATTTAATTGATGAAAGGAGAAAATATAAAAATGCAGTAAATGAAGCAGGCAAAAGGGAATACAAACGTCTCAAAAATGAGATGAACAGGAAGTGCAAAATGGCAAAGCAGGGATGGCTAGAGGACAAATGTGAGGATGTAGAGGCGTATATCACTAGGGGTAAGATAGATACTGCCTACAGGAAAATTAAAGAGACCTTTGGAGAAAAGAGAACCACTTGTATGAACATCAAGATCTCAGATGGAAACCCAGTTCTAAGCAAAGAAGGGAAAGCAGAAAGGTGGAAGGAGTATATAGAGGGTCTATACAAGGGCGATGTACTTGAGGACAATATTATGGAAATGGAAGAGGATGTAGATGAAGATGAAATTGGAGATACGATACTGCGTGAAGAGTTTAACAGAACACTGAAAGACCTGAGTCGAAACAAGGCCCCGGGAGTAGACAACATTCCATTAGAACTACTGACGGCCTTGGGAGAGCCAGTACTGACAAAACTATAAAATATGGCGAGCAAGATATGAGACCGGCGAAATACCCTCAGACTTCAAGAAGAATATGATTCCAATCCCAAAGAAAGCAGGTGTTGACAGATGTGAAAATTACCGAACTATCAGTTTAATAAGTCACAGCTGCAAAATATTAACGCGAATTCTTTACAGACGAATGGAAAAACTGGTAGAAGCCGACCTCGTGGAAGATCAGTTTGGATTCCGTAGAAATATTGGAACATGTGAGGCAATACTGACCCCTACGACTTGTCTTAGAAGAAAGATTAAGGAAAGGCAAACATACGTTTCTAGCGTTTGTAGACTTAGAGAAAGCTTTTGACAATGTTGACTGGAATACTCTTTCAAATTCTATAGGTGACGGGGATCTATGTGCCGTTGCATGGATAAGGATTTAAATATGGAGAAGGTCTTGGAAATATTATTGGGCTGCAGAATGGAGTCTTGATGTAGGAACCCCTTAAAGAGGTATAAGATATTATTGATAACTTTGAATTTATTCTTCCCTTTATGGTCTCGCAAAAGATTACAGCGTCTGCGGTATGTGAAACTATTCATTTCTTTATATGGTATATTCATTCGAATAAAATAAATTATGCATACTGGAACAGCCGGTGAAGCTGATTACTACAATACCGACTTCCGTTCATTAACGTCTGCTTGTACTAACAAGGGGGCAGTGCGAACTTCAGCTCACCGATTATTCATATTGACAGGGTGTGCGGGACACGACTAGGACTTCAACATATGCAAAAAGAATGACGCAACTCTCAAACCTTTTAGAGAAAATCTAGTCTGAAAATTGTGGGTATGCTTATATTCTTCGTATGGTTGCTAGTATTAGATGATCGCGCAGCCCGAACAAGTAAGCTACGCGAGGTCTATGGATCGAATCTCGTGGCCCGTACGTTTTGTAATTCCACCGTGATTCTAACAGAAATGCGCGGCTACGGAATTGTGTGCGACTGAGAAACATTTATGAATCTAAACCAATTTTGATTTGCAGTAGACCCATTGAAAAAAAAAATATGCACATGCGAAAATTCGGCGTTCATTACATGTGCTGTATGTCGCAATAATTGTTTTCATATTTTTATGATCAGCATCATCCTGATTCGTGCTCTGTCCATAGGTTACACACTATACTTCTCAGAAAAGTAGATACAAGAACATACGAGGGTAATCCCAAAAGTAAGGTCTCTACTTTTTTTGTAAGTACAGAACTCTGTGTGGCAGTTGGTCACACTGTTATGAAGAGTGCGTCACGCGCTGTGTGTAAACATGCACACGCCGCGCTGAGGCGCTGTCTTGGCTTGGCAGCCGTTGAGAATGGAGCGCCCGTTAGATGTTACCGCCAAGTGCGAATTGCGCGCAGTCATTCGGTTTTTGACCGCAAAGGACACTGCGCCGATTGAAATCCATCGCCAATTGACGGAAGTGTATGGTGAGTCGTGCATGGATGTCAAAAATGTTCATAAGTGGTGTAGAGAGTTTGCAGCTGGTCGGACCGAAATTCACGACGGACAAACGAGCGGGAGACAGTCAATTTCTGAGGAGTGTTGAAGGTTGAGCAAAGCATGCGTGAAGGTCGGCGACACCGTGGATGATCTCTGGTTCCTGATGCTTCCCGAAACACCGCTCATAGAATTTTAACGGAAACATTCAACTGCCGGAAGGTGTGCGCAAGATGGGTGCCACGCATGCTGACTGAGGACCACATGCGGCATCGAGTTGATGCTTCCCGCGCATTTCTTCACCGCCTTGCAGCCGAACTGGACAACTTTTTGGACTCAGTTGTCACGGGTGACGAAACGTGGGCATACCACTTTACACGTGAGACCAAGCAACAATCACGCCAGTGGCGGCATTCTTCTTCGCTAAAGCCGCGGAAATTCAAACACAGTCTGCCGGTAAAGTCATGACAACCGTTTTTTGGGATCGGAAAGTGATATTGTTGGTCGACTTTATGCCCACTGGGACCACAATTAACGCTGACAGGTACTATGAGACTCTGAAAAAACTCAAACGGGCAATTCAGAATCGGAGAAGAGGAATGTTGAGCGAGGGCGTACACATTCTCTATGACAACGCTCGCCCACACATCGCTCGGCAAACCGTTGCTCTCCTGCAACAGTTTCAGTGGAACATAATCACCCACCCACCCTATAGTCCTGACTTGGCCGCCAGTGACTATCACCTGTTCCCTAGGTTAAAAGAACATTTGGCCGGAAAGCGATTCAGCTCCGACGACCAGATGAAAGAAGAGGTTCATAACTTTCTGAACAGCATGGCGGCGAGCTGGTATGACATAGGCGTACAAAAACTGCCATAGCGATTACAAAAATGTATCGACAGAATAGGTGATTACGTCGAAAAGTATCTAAATGTTCAAGCTGTAAACTGATGTAAACCATTGTAGAAATAAACAGTTCTATGTACTTACAAAAAAATAGGAGACCTTACTTTTGGGATTACCCTCGTATATAAAAGAACTACACTGATTTGATTGAAAATTCTTGCGTATCATTTATTTACTTGCAATCTCCTTAAGAAAATTTTGTTTCTCCATTCCTCAGGATGATCATGAGAGTAATAAATTAATAATTGATAATTTGGAGTCATGACAAATCTGTTGCGAGAATTACGTGGGAATGAAGAAAAAGAAGTGCCTTAAGCGTTATTCGACGCAGACCTCACGCTTAAGAAACTAAGCGGTTACTCACTCGGCTGCGGAATCGTTGAGTACTAGCCACAAATGGTTCAAATGGCTCTGAGCACTATGGGACTTAACATCTATGGTCATCAGTCCCCTAGAACTTAGAACTACTTAAACCTAACTAACCTGAGGACATAACACAACACCCAGTCATCACGAGGCAGAGATAATCCCTGACCCCGCCAGGAATCGAACCCGGGCGTGGGAAGCGAGAACGCTACCGCACGACCATACTAGCCACCTAAAAAAGTTTATAATCACGCCTAATATTTTCAAACTCGATTCTCTTGAAAAGGGTTGAGAGTTGCGTCTTCTTTTCATACGTTGAAGTCCTAGTTGTGCCCTACGCACTCTGTCAACATGAATCAAACCGGTGAGCGGGATGCTAGTACGGTTCCCTTGTTAAGACCAGAACTTTTCATCCACACTCGTGCTCTACAGACAATTACTCAAGATGGACAATGTTAAGTCTGTGATGTATTTACTGACTATTTTCTTTTAGTCTGTAATCTAGAGACAAGGACAGAATGTTGTACTCGAATTGGTGTGGGTATAGCGCACATTTTAACTTAATTTCAAATGTGTTAGTATAACTAAGCATTTCGGTGTTTAAGGGAAAGAAATCTTGGTAAAATATGTACAAAAATAAAAAAAATACATACTCCATTTGGCCATCTGGCACACAGATACATGTTCATCTGGAATCCACGAGGCACGTGCGTTTGGTCTGCTGGGTCAGTTTGATAATCCTAATCTTCCTCTACGGAAAGGAGAAACATAAGAAACTAGGCAGGGATGTGCACTCTCATCTGTCTCTAACATAATCTCAAGTCGAGGTTAATCACTAAACTATAACTTGACATTTCATTTTATAAGTTTAGGAACTTAATGTATTATCCACGATGGAAGGCGGAAAGCATATGAGATGCTACTACGCCACTTCACGTCCAAATGTTGAGGAAATATGCTGCAGAATTTCACAAATTTCATTTCAGTAATTAAGACAGGAGTTGTAACGTAAGGAGCATATAAGCAGTGATATACTGCATTGTATAAAAATGTGGTCATGATCGGAATCTTCGTTCTTAGTCTACGGAATGTAAATTAAGAGGTCTGATTTCCGCAGACGAAACCTGAGACCAGGTGGAAGCCTACAGTCAGAGGCAAAGCGGTTTGCAGTGTTCTAATAACGGTGAAAGCGGTTGATGAACTTGCGGATGCAGGGGGATTGCACTTTTCTTATCTGCGCAGATCTCAACTGACAGCCTACCGTGTTATTAAAGATAGGCGATCTTTGTGTTTATTTCCATTTCGCTTACTTACGTTGACACACACAAGCCAGACTCTTCACCAAAATCGAATCAGCGACAAATACTTCAGCTTTTCGTGACGGCGTCACCACACAGTGGCCAACGTGTTACCTGCGGACAAGCTTGGAAACTAACAAATCTCGGGCAGGCCATTTGTCTACAGGGTAAACAACAACTCGCGCACTCGTCGCCACAACGTGATTCCATTCATACTAAGAGTATAAAAATCCAAAAATTTCGTAAAGGCAATTCGGTAACGCTGTAATCAAATGGTCAGTATCTTAATTCGATACTCTGTAGAGTGCTGTCACGATAGTGCAGTGGGTTGAGTTTTGCGTTAGAATAGTGTAGTTAGTGCGTTCAGTCCCGGACTTGTGTGTAATTTTTGTCTAATTTTAGACTGCTTTATATACCGCAGGTCTTACACAAAACGGGTTGGATTATTTAATACTAACACATAAATGATAGTACTATGATTTTTTATCTTTCGACTTTTAAAGATGTATGTGGCCTTTAAACATTTACTCTTTGCTCTTCCACGCACTACACCCCTCTGTGCTCTCTGGACCATTCTCAACATTGCTTCTATTTTCTTCAGTTCCACCAAAATAAAAACAAAACACTGGACGCTTCTACTAAAAATACATTGATAAGGTTTGTAGTTATTTCTGCCTTATGAAAGGTAATAGTTGGCAGATGAAAATTATAAAATAAAAGTTACGTGTAAACCTGGAATAGAACTCTAGTATTCTAACGCGAAATTCTACCTTCTACATTAACTGGACAGAACTCCTATAGAGTTAACGAAGATACTTACATGTGCAGACAAGAGACGAATGAAAATGTGTACTAAGTCCGGGATTCGAACCCGGGTTTCCGGCTCACAAGGCAGATGCGCTAACCATGGCGCCACCCTGGCACACTGGCTTTGCTCTGCACGGACTACGCTAGCAGGCCTCCCTCCCCAATCCAAATCCCATTCACGTCTGAGCCCATTTGTTATTCCTCCTACTAACAGAACTGCAGGGGTTCTCCAACTGTATTGGAATAGGACCACAGCATCGTACGGCTCCTCGAATCATATAGATTCATTTGATTGAGGAACCTATGCCTGGGTTTCAGACATGATCACCGTTTCCTTCCATGTTGAGGTGCTATTCCAATACAGTTGGAGTGTCTCTGAAATACTGTCAGAGTTTCGGTGAATATTAATCTACATCTACATCCATACTCTGCAAGCCTCCTGACGGTGTGTGGCGGAGGGTACTTTGAGTACCTCTATCGGTTCTCCCTTCTATTCCAGTCTCGTGTTGTTCGTGGAAAGAAAGATTGTCGGTATGCCTCTGTGTGGGCTCTAATCTCTCTGCTTTTACCCTCATTGTCTCCTCGCGAGATATACGTAGGAGGGAGCAATATACTGCTTGACTCCTCGGTGAAGGTATGTTCTCGAAACTTCAACAAAAGCTCATTCCGAGCTACTGAGCGTCTCTCCCGCAGAGTCTTCCACTGGAGTTTATCATCTGCGTAACGCTTTCGCGGTAACTAAATGATCCTGTAACGAAGCGTGCTGCTCTCCGTTGGATCTTCTCTCTCTCTCTCTCTCTCTCTCTCTCTCTCTCTCTCTCTCTCTCTCTCTCTCTCTCTCTCTCTCCCCTATCAACCCTATCTGGTACGGATCCCAAACTGGTGAGCAGTATTCAAGCAGTGTACTGTAACCTACTTCCTTTGTTTTCGGATTGCATTTCCTTAGGATTCTTCCAATGAATCTGTCTGGCATCTGCTTTACCGACGATTAATTTTATATGGTCATTCCATTTTAAATCACTCCTAATGCGTACTCCCAGATAATTCATGGAATTAACTGCTTCCAGTTGCTGACCTACTATATTGTAGCTAAATGATACAGGATCTTTATTTCTTTGTATTCGTAGCACATTACACTTGTCTACATTGAGATTCAATTTCCATTCCGTGCACCATGCTTCAATTCGTTGCTAATCATCCTGCATTTCAGTACAATTTTCCATTGTTACATCCTCTCGATATACAACAGCACCATCTGCAAAAAGCCTCAGTGAACTTCCGATGTTACCCACGAGGTAATTTATATACATTCCTGAAAATGGAAAAAAGAACACATTGACACCGGTGTGACAGACCCACCATACTTGCTCCGGACACTGCGAGAGGGCTGTACAAGCAATGATCACACGCACGGCACAGCGGACACACCAGGAACCGCGGTGTTGGCCGTCGAATGGCGCTAGCTGCGCAGCATTTGTGCACCGCCGCCGTCAGTGTCAGCCAGTTTGCCGTGGCATACGGAGCTCCATCGCAGTCTTTAACACTGGTAGCATGCCGCGACAGCGTGGACGTGAACCGTATGTGCAGTTGACGGACTTTGAGCGAGGGCGTATAGTGGGCATGCGGGAGGCCGGGTGGACGTACCGCCGAATTGCTCAACACGTGGGGCGTGAGGTCTCCACAGTACATCGATGTTGTCGCCAGTGGTCGGCGGAAGGTGCACGTGCCCGTCGACCTGGGACCGGACCGCAGCGACGCACGGATGCACGCCAAGACCGTAGGATCCTACGCAGTGCCGTATGGGACCGCACCGCCACTTCCCAGCAAATTAGGGACACTGTTGCTCCTGGGGTATCGGCGAGGACCATTCGCAACCGTCTCCATGAAGCTGGGCTACGGTCCCGCACACCGTTAGGCCGTCTTCCGCTCACGCCCCAACATCGTGCAGCCCGCCTCCAGTGGTGTCGCGACAGGCGTGAATGGAGGGACGAATGGAGACGTGTCGTCTTCAGCGATGAGAGTCGCTTCTGCCTTGGTGCCAATGATGGTCGTATGCGTGTTTGGCGCCGTGCAGGTGAGCGCCACAATCAGGACTGCATACGACCGAGGCACACAGGGCCAACACCCGGCATCATAGTGTGGGGAGCGATCTCCTACACTGGTCGTACACCACTGGTGATCGTCGAGGGGACACTGAATAGTGCACGGTACATCCAAACCGTCATCGAACCCATCGTTCTACCATTCCTAGACCGGCAAGGGACCTTGCTGTTCCAACAGGACAATGCACGTCCGCATGTATCCCGTGCCACCCAACGTGCTCTAGAAGGTGTAAGTCAACTACCCTGGCCAGCAAGATCTCCGGATCTGTCCCCCATTGAGCATGTTTGGGACTGGATGAAGCGTCGTCTCACGCGGTCTGCACGTCCAGCACGAACGCTGGTCCAACTGAGGCGCCAGGTGGAAATGGCATGGCAAGCCGTTCCACAGGACTACATCCAGCATCTCTACGATCGTCTCCATGGGAGAATAGCAGCCTGCATTGCTGCGAAAGGTGGATATACACTGTACTAGTGCCGACATTGTGCATGCTGTTGCCTGTGTCTATGTGCCTGTGGTTCTGTCAGTGTGATCATGTGATGTATCTGACCCCAGGAATGTGTCAATAAAGTTTCCCCTTCCTGGGACAATGAATTCACGGTGTTCTTATTTCAATTTCCAGGAGTGTATATTGTGAACAACAACGGTCCTACGACACTCCCCTGCGGCACACCTGAAGTAACTCTTACTTCGTAAGACTTCTCTCCATTGGGAATGACATGCTGCGTTCTGTTACCTAGGAACTCTTCAATCCAATCACACAATTGGTCTGGTAGTCCACATGCTCTTACTTTGTTCATTAAGTGGGCTGAGGCGTAAAAAGGAATTTGGATTGAGGAGGGTGGTGCTGAAAGGCGGTCCCTGCAGTTGTGCAAGGCCACTGTGCCAAGGTGGCGTCGTGATTAGCGCATCTGCCTAGTGAGGTCTTCTACAAATTCTCATTCATCGCTTCAGTCTGCATACATACATCATAGATGTTTGAGACTTGAGAAGGTCTCTGGAACCATATAGTTTCATTTGAAAATACTTACCGTACTTGACATTACAACGTTGCCTAATTGCCTTTCTTTGACGTTCCAATTTTCTACCGAAAATGCACTTAGAAAGAAATTGTGTTTGGCACTTCACGCAAGGAATCGTGCCGTGGTGCCATTGTGTGCGAATTTTGGTCCTCTCATCTATAGCGTAAGCAGTAAAGGTCCCATCACAATTCAGTGGGACATGTCGCACCTTGTAATGTCTACTGTAAAGTAAGACTCACAGAGTAATTACGATGTTATGCGCTGCAGGCAGTCCTTCTAATCAATGAATGATTGAGACTGCAATCAGTATACGTTTCTATGAACTTCCTAGACGTTTCGAGAAAACAAGACCTCGTTAGCTTCACCGATAAACAAGGCTTGTAGCTGACATTCTTGTTAAGTGAAAAAGCAATACATATAGAACAGTCTGCCATGGCTGTACTGCAAAGAGAGAAAGAGATTAAGACTGAACGTCCCATCTACGACGACGGAGCACAAGCTCTGGCATGTCGGGATGACCTCTTTGGAAAAAACACTGGACTCGCGTTCCGGAAGACGTCGGTCCCCAGAAGGTTGGTGATGGAAGTAGACAAGTCCTTTCCAAATAGACCTTCCCGGCATATGCCTTAAGCGATTTAGGAAAAAAAAGCAAACCTAAAAATTCCTGGAGGAAGATTTTTCACCGCCGTTGTCCCGAATGCGAGTCCAGTGTTTACTTACAGTTGATGGTGTATCACAGAAAGGAAGGTACTTTACGTATTGTAGTGACAGTAAGCGCAGAAGTACAGAACGGCGAAACCACATTACAAAGCACTTCGTGTGCATTACGGACTAATTATCTATAAACGCTGCAACCTAGGATTATTTACAACTTATTAAACAAATCTATTAACTAAGTTAATATTCAGCAGGCGTAAGAATTGAAGTCACGCACATTGGTAGCAGGTATTGGTGGTAACAACAGGACAAAGGTGAAAGAAGGAATTTAATGTCCAGTCAGAGTCGTGATCATTTAACAGAACATTAGCCTTGATTTCATGCAAGGGGAGAGGTTATTTGCTTGTGGATTCATTTAAGAATTAATCCCTCAACTAAACGAAAATATTTTGGGTAAACAGAAAACCTAAATCTAGTCCGCCGGATAGAAGTGTTATTCGCCGTTCATCAGGATAAATATTCGGCGACTTAATTACTCATCTGTCAACGAAGCAGTGACAAATCAGTTTCTGCAAGAGCGCGCAGACCAGTGGCCTTGGCGGAAAGCCTAAGCGCCGGCACGGTAGCTCAGCGTGTTGGGTCAGAGGGTTAGCAGCCCTCTGTAATAAAAAAACAGAGTTAATCGATCAACAACGAACTTAAACGGATGTCTTACGACGTTCGCCCTGAACAAATGCAACGAACGAAAGCGAACAAAATGAGATTTTTTAAAAAAAGTGAAAATATGAGCATAAAACAAAATTCTTTATGCAAAATATAACTATTGGATAACAGCTCCTTCTCCAACATCCTAGATAATACACCACTGTCCAACGAGCTAAGGGGAATGACAATAATGGGAGTTTTGAAACAAGGTAAACCAGCTGACCACCCTCAAATTTTCAGATCAATTTCCCTTTTGAGCTGTACTAATAAACTCTTGAAGAGGCTCATTTATAATAGAATTAGCGGTTTCGCTGTGGAACATATCCCAACTGAGCAAGCAAGTTTCAGGCGATATAGAAGCTGCTGCGACCAGCTATTGGCCCTAACAACTGTCATAGACGCTAGTTTCCAAGAAAACATGAAGACATGTGTCGCGTTCGTAGACCTAACTGCGGCATATGGTACAGTCTGGAGGGAAGGCATGATATACAAATTACTAAAAACAATCCAATGCAGAGAAGCTGTAACTCTCATCAATGCCATGATAAACAATAGGTACTTCTGTGTTTACTTGGTAGAAAATGTGAGCAAGGAGAGGAAATTAAATAATGCTCTCCCACAGAGCCCCTATTATTCAACCTATATTACTCTTAATCTCCCAAGTACCAGGTCACCAAAATTCTGCTACGCGGGCGACATTACTTTTGCTTGCAAACCAAAGATTACAGACAAGCGGAGACAGTTCTCATAGAAGATCTAGCCATTATACTTTAGAAAGTGGAACTTAAACCCGGTACAAGTAAAACTAGAGTATGTAAGTTCCATCTGAACAACAAACAAGCTAAGACGGAGCTCTGAATGAAACTTAACGGAAACGCTGTTTGCCATAACAAGTACCCTAACTACCGTGGTGTCACCCAAAAATTCACCCTTTCATATAAAAATTCTCTTGAAAATACCGTTGCCAAGATAAAAACTCGGAGCAGTTTTTAGCTTCCTCTGCTGAACATCATCTATCCACCCGCAATCCATAGAAGTGGAGCCTTGCTTAGTGAACACCGCAAGCTACAGGAGAACCTGGAATTACTCATACGAGAGACATACCAAGTCTACGACGAAATAGACTCCGTTCAAGAAACCCACCAATACGGCAAGCAGAACAACTACATTATAGTAATATCGAGGAGTGAGACCTTTGGAATCAGAACTGTCAGCTTATTGAAAATCCTGAGGAGCGTTAGTGGTTCCGAAAGCCTGTGATACTGCCGGCACAGAGCTCGACAGGAAACTAGCTCAAATTGAACAGAGCTCGCGCTGGACATGGTCGGCCCCTTGCATTCCTTTTAGAGGAGCTGGAGCGACCTCATGAAAGCTGATGATACAGCTCTTATATAGATTAAGAATTTAGGTATTGGCAGTTTTATACATAGTTTTGTCTTTCTGTATTTTTGTTACGTGCGTATACTAATGTTATATACCTTTATTTTTACGCTGCATGGGAGCCATATGGCCGGCCGCGGTGGTCTAGCGGTTCTAGGCGGTCTAGCGGTTCTAGGCGCGCAGTCCGGAACCGCGCGACTGCTACGGTCGCAGGTTCGAATCCTGCCTCGGGCATGGATGTGTGTGCTGTCCTTAGGTTAGTTAGGTTTAAGTAGTTCTAAGTTCTAGGGGACTGATGACCACAGTAGTTAAGTCCCATAGTGCTCAGAGCCATTTGAACCATTTGGGAGCCATATGAATAAATAAATAAACTTTGGAGAGACAGGGAAAGAGATTATATATAGATGGTAAATTGTGCCTTTAAAACAATAGCCACTAAGCCTGTAAAATAATAACCTGTGCTAGAAATGTGTGTAGGTTTTTCATAAGATTCTGAATAATTTCAAGCACAGCTTATTACTAGGATCCACCTCCACAATGAGCCCAAGTGCCACTTTGACTGTAATGGTCACTTTATCTCCTCTGCTCCTGTACATTGTAAAGATCGAGAACATTACTTACATGCCGCAAAACTGAACAACTCTGTTGTGCTTTCTTTGAAAAGGGAGTTCGTAGGAGTAAAC
Organism: Schistocerca nitens; assembly: GCF_023898315.1. Classification (NCBI taxonomy): domain Eukaryota; kingdom Metazoa; phylum Arthropoda; class Insecta; order Orthoptera; family Acrididae; genus Schistocerca; species Schistocerca nitens. The sequence continues at coordinate 258,515,612 of NC_064618.1, forward strand.
ATCTTTCACCAGTTTGTTTGTATTCCACTGATTGAACAATGACGATAGTTGACACTGGTGGTAGTCTTCTGGAAGCAAGGAGATCAGAGTCTGTGAGGGACGTTAGAGACAGAAATGGAGATAGGTTGGCTGATTGGGGATGAAAATACTAAACAGTGACATCAGTCTAGGTCGAGAGATAGTTCACCTAGAGTTAGAGACATCCGCTAGAAATTTGTACAGATTATGAAATTATATAGTAGTGATAAAACAGAAACAATGAAAACAATGTTGTTGCCAGAGCTGGGGAATAATTTAAAGGTCGGGCTATATGTGAGCAGCAGAGGGATCTCCTAGGGCTCACTTGTGAAGAAACTCCTCCCCTTGCTGACCCCATCAAGAGAAAAGACTATTCCTGGGTGCAGGATGTCTTCTAGTTAGTAGGCTCGTAAAATTAAGAAGGCTAAAAAAGTAACAGACACCAGTTGGACTGTCAGTAACCACACTAGGTGAGTGAAATGAGGTGGTCAGCAGCGCCCATTTACAGACCGACTAGTCGGCCAGTCTCCCTGCCGTGCGGGTCTCCCCGACCAGTTCTTCTTGTGGGCGATTTTATAGCTGTCTGGTCTGTGGTTCAGGTGCGACAGCTCCACCGACGGACCGATATCTGCTACTCCCGAATGCTACCTGCAAGTGATTTGTAGTGAAGTGTACACAGAAGAAGAGAAATGAAGTTTTGAAATTTGCTGTTACAGAAAAAACACAAAAGATTGCGTGGGTCGATCAGGTAACTAATAAAGAGGTATTGAACCGAATTGAGGGGAAAAATATGTGACTAAACATGACTAAAAGAAGGAATGGGTTGATGGTAAACATGTTGACGAGGCAGAAAGGAATCGTCAGTTCGGCAGTGAAGGTAAGTACGGGGGTGGGGTAAAAGTAACAGTGATAGCCTAAGGCTTATCTGTTGTCAGCAGGTAGAAATGGTTTCAGCGGTTATGCAGGGATGAAGAAATTGCACAGGAAGGACTAGTGTACACAGCTGGTATATCAGTCTAACAAGAACGACGTTATGGTGCATTTCACATACTACAAATAATTGCAGAAATGCTGTCTGTAATGATGCTTAGCGCGAGAAGGGTGCACTGTCGCTCAGATAAAGTTTTACTTTCAATCCCAGCTGTCTTGCCTTTGCACCGAATGTAACAATTCGTCTGGACTGCGGAAAAAAATCTGTAGCGGAAAGTTACCGCATGTTTTGCCTGTATCTACAAACATTTCTGTGAAGTGCCAGCACGGCAGTTCCTCGCCACTCGAGGAGTGGAACATTTCCCGTCGTCTTGCATCTCACCACCATTTCTTGAAAGCCTGGGAGACAGCGTGCCAGAGACAAAGGTAGGAAATATGAATATACGACCTCGTGGTCTATACAGAAGCACTGAGCACATGCCAGCCGCCGTTAAAACGCCTCGAGAGCTACCGACGAGCCAGGAAGGTAGTCCTGCAGCCCTGGCTAGCGATAACGTCGCACTTAAGCAGCCACGCCGCAGTAACGAAGCCGTAACGGGTGCTAGAGCGAGGCTGCGTGTCGTGTCCTTGCACAGCCATGTCCAAGTGGGCTTTCTAGCTTTGTAACATGTTTTGTGTGCGACATCTATGTTACTTTCAGCAGCAGATTCTCTGTGATCCACCAAAAAAAAGTACCGCCAGTAGCATCGCCTTTACGAAATAAAAATCTGTGAGTCGTACTTCACAGCTGATTTTGTGGACGGTGTGTCTTAACTGATATTCGGCATTTCATTAAACACATTCACCTCTTCGTAAAGTCAACCACTGAATCAAGATACAGTTTCTCGCAAATAGGATGATGGAAATAACCCTGGCTAGTCTCGGAATAGGTATCATTTTATGATGCGCAGGTGTCGCCTGAGGTACGAGGACCTTCAGTTATACCAGCGTAGTGTGCGTTGCTTGCTGACAAGGTGGCAAACATTTATTCTGGGAGGATTTTTAATCAGTTTTATATGATACCACGTTTGGAAGTTTCAAAATTTTATTTAAAATCTCACTAATCTTTTAAGAGATTTTAATTTTTAGCAGAGACTTGCTCGTACGTAATTCATCTACGATCAAGCCTCTAAATTTGTGTGTGTTATGATTTCATCTCGCCTCTGTTAAAGATTTCTTTCAATGTGTCATAGATTTTGACAAGCGCTTTTCTTGGAAGATAGAAGAGTGCATGCGCCCCTCATTTGCATCTTGACTGTAACCCACTTAGCAGTTCCGTCTCCACTGTTTCGTGTGGGAAAGCACTGCTCAGCACTCTCCGACTTTCGCAAGGTAACGACTGCGTGAACCTCTGCGGTCTCTTGTTCAGTAGGTGGAGTAAACGGTGAACTGACAAAAAAAAAAGACCCACTTTGTTGTTGTTGATGAATTCTTCCACCCGAAAACTAGGATGCGACTCATTTCACTTTGTAGTCCTACTATCCAAACCTTCATGACCGTCCATAGCTATTGTAGCTTACATCAGTTTCAACCTTCTTGCGTGGTTTCCTTGAAACCCCATCCCCTTAGCACCAAAACAAAATTGACGACTCATTATTGCTTTTGAATGTACTCAGGCAATTGGTTTCTTCCACCGTCTTTACATTTTGGGCCTGTTGCTCTTACGTTCGTTCAAACTGTGAAATTCCTGGGCTCATGTTTGATAAGAAACTTTCTTGGTTCTTCCACGTGTCTTACCTGGCCGCCCGCTGTACGAGGTCCCTCAGTTTCCTACGTGTCCTCGGTGATAACTTCCTGGGGAGCAGATCGGACCACCCTCCTCAGTTCGTACCGGAACCTTGTCCGTTCGAAACCAGACTATGGATGTTTCATTTAAGCATCTGCACATCCGTTCCTCTTACGCCGACTCAATATTATCCACCATCGTGACATCCGTTTGGCCACTGGCGCTTTTTGCACTAGCTCGGTTGAGAGAGTGTATGAAGAATCTGCCGCTGCCATACCTCCGCGATTTTCTCCTCAGCAGATACGCATGCCGTTTGTGTGCCATGTCTGGCCACTGATCCTATGCCACCTTCTTTGCTGACTTGTTTGACCGCGAGTATGGGCCGCGTCTCTCTTCTCTGTTACCTCCTGGAATTCGCTTTCGGCTATTGCTCCGGCAGCTGAACTTCACGTTACCTGCCACTTTCCCAATGGGTGTGAATCCTTCACCATATTGGCTTCGTGCGGTGGTCTGTGTTGACCTTGGACTTCATTCGCTTTCTAAGGACACTACTCCAGTCTATCGCCGTAAGTTTCTCAACCTTCGCACGGAATTTGGCGATAGTTCCTTTGTGTACACGGATGGCTCTCGGACTGACCATAGTGTCGCGTGTCTCTTCGTCATTGGCACCGACGATTTTCGGTATCGTCTTCCAGAACACTGCTCAGTATTTACAGCGGAGCTGCTCGCCCTTTATCAGGCCACGCAATACATCCGGCAACACAGGCTTTTCATTTGTGTCATCTGCTCCGACATTCTGTGCCCTTCGGAATCTGTGTGCAGTGCACCGTCCATCCCTTAGTGCAACGGGTCCAGGAAAGCTGTCACTTGCTGACTCTTGATGGAGCCACTGTAATGTTTGTGGGTCCCTGGTCACGTCGGTCTGACAGGAAAAAGAGGCCACTGACATTGCTTCAAAGGCTGCAGTCCTCGTACCTCGGCCCGCTGGTTCTTCCAATCCCTCAGATGATCTGTGTTGCCGTCTGTCAGCAGATGGTATCACTTTGGCATCACCACTGGTCCTTTCTTCATGGGAACAAGCTCCGGTTTATGAATCCTCTCCCAGTGGCGTGGACGACCACCTCCCTGCCCACTCGCCATGAGGAGACCATTTTAGCTATGTTACGTATCGGGCACTGTCTCTTTTTGCCGTCGCCATTTGTCAAGTGGTGCTCCCCAACCAATTTGTGCTCATTGCCCTCAAGCTATGACTATTCGCCATTTCCTGATGGAATGCCCTTTTTTTAATCGCTTATATTCTCGTTTGCGTTTGCCATCTTAATTGTCGGCGTTTTAGCCAACGATGTGCGGGCTGACGACCGCATTTTACTTTTTCTCCGTCGTAGCAATATGACGAAGGACATTTAATCTTTAGTTCATGACCTCCATTCTCTCTATGGCGTATTTTACGGACCTTTCTCAAAGTCCCTGTTTTTAGTTGTCTTTCCTGCCTTAACGCGTAGTCGTTTTTAACTCCGTTTTCGTCTTCGTGTTCTACGGTTCTGACATGGGCGCATATGATCCTAGTTGTTTTTGCGTCCTAAAACAAAACAAAAACCACGTGCTTAATAGCTTGTTTGCCCATCTTTGGAACGAAATACATCACTGATTCTGCGTATCAGGGATCAGACTGTTGGTAGCTTTGTGGAGGTATGTAGCATTACGTGTCTACGCACATGTCATACAATTCGCGTACGCAGTGATAACGACCCAGATGGGTTCTATAGGATTTACATCAAAATAATTTGATCGCCGTGGCATCAACGTGAGATCACTAATAATACTTCTCAAACCACTGTAGCACAGTTGGGGCTCCGAGACACGGACAACAATTATACTGCTGAAACATGGCATCGCCATTTGTGAAGACATCAAGCATGAAGGGATGCAGGTGATTCGCAGCTGTCAGCGTCCCATGCAAGTGCAGAAGAATGTCTTCTGTAGCATAACACTGCCCCCACCAGCCTGCGTCTTTGGCGTGGTGCACCTTTGCAGCCGCCGTTCACCTCGATGACGGCGTTTGTGGAGACGGTCAGAGACTTAAGTATAACAAAAATATGATTCACCCTAAGAGCCGACACGTTTCCATTGATCCATGTCGAATCCCTATGGCCCCGTGCCCACTGCAATCATAATTGACGATATCATTGGGTCAATATGTAGGGGTGGTCTGTTGCGGAGCTCCACGTTGAGCAATGTACGATAAACGGTGTGCTCCGAAACAGTTCTGCGTTCACCAGAATTGTGCTCTTCCGGCAAAGATGCCAAAGTTTACCATGTATCCCACTTTACAGAGCAGACGAGTCTCCGAGCCCCACGTTTTGTGAAGAGTCGTTGGCGTTCAACCATTTATGCTCACGTCAGTAGCACGTGAACATTCGACCAGGTTCGTCTTTTCGAAGTATTCGTTCACAGGCTCTGTGTAATAATAATGTGCCCTTTGTCAGAGTCGCGTATCTCAGGGGATTTCCCTATTTGCAGCCCATATATTCGCTAGAGTGATCCCCTTCCGTGTCTGCTCCCTTCACATACTTTCGTTACCGCGTCACGTGCCAGCAACGCCTCAGACGGCATCCAACGTCGCCGTGGGCAGTGATCATAATAATTTTGCTTATCAGTGTATATATGCTCCCTTTTTTGACATTTTTAAGCTTTCGTTAAAAAATAGGTCATCGTTGGGAAAGAAACTAAATAATATATAGTTTTTTCTCCGATGGAGAAATGTCTCACAATTTCAAGAGGATTGCAGGTAGGACACCCATCATTTTATGTTTTGCTGTGCAATGCTGTATGTCCGTCTTGAAGACTATTATTTGGAGGTAAGGGATAAAGGATCGTGTGATGGTTTAATGTGGTCAGAATATAGTTCTTGACGCCAATATCATGCTTATGACCATTCAGTCTGTAAGGATCAGCTATTCAAAAGCTCATCCTTTAGGTAAATGTACTACCGGTAGCATCGACGTTTTCTGTGATATTAAAACGTTTAATCACACTGAGAACTTCACTTGTCTAACAATAGTAGCTTCAGCGGCGCAAAATGTGTATTTTAAAAATTGGGAGCGTCGTGTTCCGCGTAATAATGTCACCCTTGTCATTTGCAAAATGTAAAGTATAATCAGGCACCTTATGCCTTATGCTAAAACAATAAGATTTTTCACATAGTGTGTAAGTACCATACGAAGCAGAATCTTAAAGCTAATATTAATTAATAGGCAGATTTATACTTTGCTTCAGTAGGTAAGGTTAGGAAATGCTAAGGATACATAAAACTAACTTGGATATAACAGCAGATAGTGGACACACACGTTTATCGGTTTTGTGTATAATCATTTCCTAAGCTTATCTACTGAAGCAAGGTATAAATCTGCCAATTAATTAATATTTCTGCTTCGTATGGCACTCACAAATCTTACTGTTTCAGCGTAAGGTGCCTGATTATACTTTCCATTTTAATATCCTTCGGAAAATACCGATGAAACACACGCAAAAATTACTTAATACACACATACTGACCGCGGGCCACAGGTAGATAATTTCCAGTACTAAAAGAAGCAACTCTGAAACGAAGCAGAGCATTGAAAGGCTGATTTCAGCAGGCCTAACATCGTTGGAAAGCGGCAGCATTGACTGATATACTATTCTACAAACTGACTGTTACTGTTAATGAGTGGCATATCATTTCTAGATAATTATTAGCTGTAAGAACCTTACATATGACGTTGCTCATAAAATATTGTCACACGGAAAGAGTGTAAGACAGATATGCTTCACAATCTGTCCAAATGAACAGAATGAAAACATGGAGTATAGCTGACAAGTTATCTGCAGATAAGATAACTTGTAGCTGCTGTTATGACTATAAGTTGACCCATGAAATATCTTCTACAGTTAATTCAGAGAACCGAAGTTAATTTTGGATATAGATAAATAGGCGACACTTCACATTATCCGTAAAATCTTTAGTACTGCAGCAAGTCACTACCATCAAGAACCCACTAGGCCTCGGGAGAAGTCATACGGTGACTGACTGTACTTTGTCAGCAAAATGGAATCCCCTCTCGCTTTGTTAGTACTGTATTTTTGGTGATCCACCTTTACCTTTTTGCGCGAGATGTGTAAGTGTCGTTGCGATTGGTGGGTTTACTGACAAAGTAGCGTTTATTTTTGTTACAGATTTGTATAAAATAAAAATTGTGCCAAGGCGTTATTAGAGTCTATGAAATAGCTCCAAAGAGGCTGCGTGTCGCTAGTACATCACGAACTAGTGAACGATCCTATAGAACGCACATGGATACCCTATGTATGGGCGTACAAACTGATAAGTGGGTAGAGGTGTGCACGGACAGGAAAAATGCAGTCCGCATCCGTCAAAGTCCTTATCTGCATCACTAGATACTAAAGTTTTGTAATCAGTTTAACCCGCCATTGCTCTGACCAGACTTGTGCCTGGCCTGAATGTTTGTCCGCTGAAGGGCGCACTTGGCTGCGATGTTACGGCAGACGTATTTCAGTGACAATCATATCAAATTGAAACTCATTTTTTCATTTGAGTGTGGCACAGCGTATTTGTTTCTTATTTATGTTCAAAACAATTTAATGAAGAAATTACGTAAGCAATTTTTAACATTTTACTGGTCTCGTAATTTAGATAACATTATTGTAATAGTACATGGCTTGCGATCGTTCCTGCTGCAATAGGAAGTCAAATGAAGTCGTGGCGCAAGCTGTCGCATATTGCGTAGTGTTAGATGTGAATCTCATAGTTTGTTTATCAGATGTACATCAATTACCACAATGTCATATTATGTCAGCGTGTTACTATTTTCCTTTAACAAGCATTGCTTCGTATACTTCGAAATATATTTTAACACAAACGGTAATAGATTCACTGATTTTATACCGAACATTTTGTTTGGCGTATGGGATTGACAGGAGTGAGATTATGAAGCGAAAATTCCAAAGAACGGTGTGTCCTAAAAGAGCCTACTTAAGACATTTTGATTGCTTTGAGAAATTGCTTAATTAAGCTCTGTTACTGCGGAAGAGAGCGATTACTCAGAGGCAAGGCTGCTGCTTATAGTATGGAAATAGAATGCACGTTTAAATGTGGACAACGAGGAAGAGCAATCTTCACCGTCTCTAATCGTTGCAGATGTTGAAGATTATATCCTTTTCGAGGGCACTGTACAGACATGTATGGCGGTACTCTTTACGGATGTATGTCAACAATAGTGTTTAAAATCATAATAATTAAGATGTCATTCCTGCGGCAATTTATGGCATTTCGTTTATTAAATACCGCAGACAGTTATCTGTCCTACCAAACGGATAACCCGAATCATGGCACCTAGGCCCAGTTCCAGGTTGCCTATTTAACGGCTTCTATGGGCAACTAAAACTTGATTTTCAGTATTTCATATAATTATTGATCGAATTTAAAAAAAAAATTAAATACTGTTATACTCTACTGATTACGAGGAATATTCTTATCTCTACAGGTACACGGTGACAATTATTGAACTGTATGAAATAAAATCGTTATAACTTCTGAACGGTTTGCATTAGGACGTTCAAATTGCACGGTTGGCCGCGGTGATGGAATTAGTATGCGCATGCATGGGTTGGTTTAGCGACGAAGCCCACTTTCATTTCGATTGGTTCATCAATAAGCAAAACTGGTCCATTTTGGGGACTGGGAATCCGCATTTCGCGATCAAGATCCCTCTTCACCCTCAACGAAGGGTCACGGAATAATCGGTGCTATTTTCCTTGACGGCACAGTGAGCACCGAACCCCATCCCCATTATTCAGAGACTGATTTCTACAAGATGTAGTTCACGCAAGACGGAGCTCGACCGCATTGAAGTAGGAGAGTGTTTTATGTGCTGGAGGAGCACTTTGGGACAGCATTCTGGCTCTGGGGTATCCAGAAACCGTTGGCATGGGCCTCAGTTGGTCGCCATATTCTCCGGATATGAACACATGCGACTCTCTTTTTGTGGGGGCTATATTAAAGGCAAGGTGTACAGCAATAACTTCAAAACCATTACTGAGCTGAAAACAGCCATTCAAGAGGTATCAACGGCATCGATGTTCTGACACTTCAGCGAGTCATGCAGAATTTCGCAATTCGTCTGTGGCACATCATCACCAATGATGGCAGGCGTATCGAACATGTCATCAACTAAATGTGAATATCTTTAGTGACTTTTACATGTTGAATAATGTGTGTGCACGCTATAGTTTGTAACTAATGTACGTTTTTTAAATATAGTTCAATAATTGCCACCCCGTACGTGTTTAGTTGGTGATAATATTCAGTAACTTAATATAGTCAATCGTGTTTGGTTTCGAAGATGTGATAAAGTCCTGTAGTATTCATCCGGCAGTAGGGAATCTCATCTGGGACGGCACACTGGATCTTGGAATGCCGTATGTAAGCGTACGTCAATTTGGAAAAAATTGGAAACATTCTTTCACGTCCGCGCCACCAGGCTATCAGGTCGCTGCTTTCTTCGCATTAAAGTTTATCGTTGATATATTTCGAAATTTGAATAGCGGTAACGCCAACGTCTCTTAGAGTGTCACCTTCCGACAGATCTTCAGATTCGTCGTAAAATCGGTCAGGTTTTTTTTTTCAGGAATCTCAGATGAGAACTTCTCATTTTTGAATAGTGAAGACTTTCTGAGACAGAGTTCCAAGCTTCCTTTATATCTCCATTTTTTCGGCACTGCCATGAAATTTTTATGCTTTTGTATTTAGCATTTCAGAATGTTAAAGCTGATGCGTCGTCGTTCTTCACCACTTAGCAATTAAAAGTGACTTTAAGTAGCCTTTAAATCCAGTAAAAACGGGGTTTCACCATTGTGATTTTTTTTTCTTAGAAAGGGGAGCAGTTTAAACATCCACAATAAATGTAGATAGAACCGTGTTGTTTTGGAGGTTTCAAGATCAGAGGAGGTATTTTTAAATGGTGTCAAAAAACTTATTACATCTTCCAGCATGTTTCTCGCACAAAACTGCAAGAATTAGGAACGACTGCAAGTTGACAGACTCAAACATGTTAGTTTGCTGATGCATCATACACCCACATATTCTTTCAACGAGTTCGGCAGGGGACCAGATCTCTTAAAAAGAATTTATTAATCACTATACATGTGTCATCGCGTTCATTAATATCTCCTCTAGTAGTGCGCTCAAACACAGTATGGAGGATGTGCGGTGACACGAGTGTGTCTTATATTGACGAAGTGCTCCTACAGTCTTCGGACCTTTGTCGGTAACAAATAAGACGTCGTGCACAGTAGCGAATAAATCATACGAGCGTAGTAGCTATCAGTTCTTGTTCTATATTTTCTTTAGGTTTTTAATGTCTCTTTAGAAATCTCTAGTGCACAACACACTCTCCTCCTCCTCCTCCTCCTCCTCCTCCTCCTCCTCCTCCAGTGTCAGTATAATGTGCAGTCACGTCCATGTAGTCCATTCGACGATATGAATCACTTCATAAGTCGACTATTTGTTACTACTCCTCGTACATCTCGGAAAACATTCTTTACCTATCTAAAAATAGCTTCGCGCAGAAGATAGGTTTCCTTTAAATTTCTCGAATTTAGGGTTAAATGAGGTAGCAGTCCTTTGGCACTCGCTACACCGTACTTGGCTCCCGCATCAATAAAAGACTGTATCGTTTCTAGAAATTCATTTCTACGCATAGCTTCGAAAAGGAAATGTCTTTCCTGAGATTGATGAGTTTTCGTCACGGCTTCCTTCAATTTCATATAGTATTTAAAACCGTTATTACACTACTTTCTCCTGCCTGGCATACTTGCACACATACATAAACAAATTTGAAGTATCAGCTTTGTGTCTGGTGTACACTACTTTTGCATGCAAAACAAGCTACTATATCTTTTATCTCGATGTCATCAAATGTTGTTGTTGTGGTCTTCAGTCCTGAGTCTGGTTTGATGCAGCTCTCCATGCTACTCTATCCTGTGCAAGCTTCATCTCACAGTACCTACTGCAATTTACATCTTTTTGAATCTGTTTAGTGTATTCATCTCTGGGTCTCCCTCCACGCTGCCCTCCAATACTAAATTTGGTGATCCCTCGATGTCTCAGACATGTCCTACCAACCGATCCCTTCTTCTAGTCAAGTTGTGGCTCAAACTCCTCCCCAATTCTATTCAATACCTCCTCATCAGTTATGTGATCTACCCACCTAATCTTCAGCATTCTTCTGTAGCACCACATTTCGAAATCTTCTATTCTCTTCTTGTCTAAGCTATTGATCGTCCACGTTTCAGTTCCGTACATGGCTACACTCCTTACAAATACTTTCAGAAATGACTTCCTGACACTTAAATCTATACTCGATGTTAACAAATTTCTCTTCTTAAGAAACGCTTTCCTTGCCATTGCCAGTCTACATTTTATATCCTCTCTACTGCGACCATCATCAGTTACTTCGCTCCCCAAATAGCAAAATTCCTTTACTACTTTAAGTGTCTCATTTCCTAATTTATTCCCTCCGCATCACCCGACTTAATTCGACTACATTCCATTATCCTCGTTTTGCTTTTGTTTCCGTTACTGTTTTGCTCAATATACAGATTGAATAACATCAGGGACAAGCTACAACCCTGTCTCACTCACTTCCCAACCACTGCTTCCCTTTCATGTCCCTCGATTCTTATGAGTGCCATCTGGTTTCTGTACAAATTGTAAATAGCCTTTCGCTCCCTGTGTTTTACCCCTGCCAGCTTCAGAATTTGAAAGAAAGTATTCCAGTCAACATTGTCAAATACATATCCGAATTTCATCCAGATTGATTTCAGTGTGGTTTTCTCGCAATAATGTGAAATCAGCTTGTTTCACGTTACATGAAATTATGTCCATGATCATTTTATTGAATCACTTTTACTAATATTTACTCCGAAGCACTCGTACAGAGGTCACTCAGTCACTACAAAGCTTTAACTGAAGGTAGCAGAAAATTGGCAACTCTCACCTCTCAGGTAGCCTGTGAACAGTCTTGTCATACAGGACGTGCTCCATAGAGGATACGGGGGTTTCCATTCGTGGTGTTTCCGACCCTTTCGTAGGTGCCGCAGGTACCGGCGGACTGCCGATCTAGGCCTTCCCTCCTGCTGTTTTACGCCAGTTGTTCATCAGCAGCGGATGTGTTGTCACTGTCAGGCAGTGTCCTCAAGACAGCCTTCATTTCCGTATAGTTTCGCAGGCTTATGCTACTTCAGTCCTACACACTATAATGGAAATAATTAAAGCAAGGAAAGGGGAAGCCGCGTTTTCGCAACTGTGGTCACCGCAACTGGGTGCACAGAAAATCTTGACGAGTATGCGAACTGATTGTGCATAAATTGCAAACAGAGTAAGAGCCGAGGCCGTTCAAAAAGTGCAAGTGGCAGAACAGCAACATCGTTGCCCACCCGATGAAGCAAATGTGCAGATTAAGAAACTTGCGCACAACTGCAAGAAGTGTGTCCACGAAGAAAAGACAGTGCCTATTCTTAGAAATTTTTAAGGGGTATTTAAAAATTTGAAAGAGAGGTTTCGATTTCGTCGCAAATATGCATTGTGTAGTGCAAGAAAGGTTTTGGGATGACACTGAACGTTATAGCACTTGTTCAGAGATTCAGCTCAGCGAAGACGTTTTGAAATTAGCTGAAGGTAATAGTTTCTTTTATTTCATTGGCGATCGATCTACATTTGACAGTTCCCGGAAAAAGTCAAGATACACTATTTGATCAAAAGTATTCGGACACCTGGCGAAAATAGACTTAAAAGTTCGTTTCGCCCTCCATTGGCAAGGCTGGAATTCAATATGGTGTTGCCCCCCTTTAGCCTTGATGACAGCTTCCACTCTCGCAGGCATACGTTCAACCACGTGGTGGAAGGTTCCTTGGGGACTTCAGAGAGCTGCACTGAGGAGAGGTATCGATGTTGGTCGGTGAGGCCTGGCACCAAGTCGGCGTTCCAAAACATTCCAAAGGTTGTCTGTAGGATTCAGGTCAGCCATTACAGGGATTTTACTGTCCTGTAACCACTACGCCACGGGCTGTGCATTATGAACAGGTGCTCGATCGTGTTGAAAGATGCAATCGACAGTGCCACGCAAAACAACAAGGGGTGCAAGCCTGCCTCCCCCCCCCCCCTTCCATGAAAAACACGACCATACCATAACACCACCGCCTCCGAATTTTCCTGTTGGCACTACACACGCTGACAATGACATTCACCGGGGAATTCGCCATATCCTTACCCTGCCATCGGATCACCACATTGTGTACCGTGATTCGTGACTCCACACAACGTTTTTCCACTGTTCAATCGTCCAACGTTTACGCTCCTTGCACCAGGCGAGGCGTCGTTTGGCATTTACCGGCGTGATGTGTGGCTTATGAGCAGCCACTTGACCATGAAATCAAAGTTTTCTCACCTCTCGCCTAACTGTCATAGTACTTGCAGTGGATCCTGATGCAGTTTGGAATTCCTGTGTCATGGTCTGGACAGAGGTCTGCCTATTACACATTACGACCCTCTTCAACTGTCGGCGGCCTGTCAGTCATCAGACGAGATCGACCTGTACGCTTTTGTGCTGTACGTGTCCCTTCACGTTTCCACTTCACTATCACACCGGAAACAGTGGACCTAGGGATGTTTAGGAGTGTGGAAATCTCGCGTACAGACTTAAGACACAAGTGACACCCAATCACCTGACCACTTTGGAAGTCCGCGAGTTCCGCGGAGCGCCCCATTCAGCTCTCTCACGATGTCCAATGACTACTGAGGTCGCTGATACGGAGTACCTGGCAGTAGGTGGCAGCACAATGCACCTAATATGAAAAGCGCAATTTTTGGGGGTGTCCGGATACTTTGATCACATAGTGTACATATGAAACACTTTTTCGGTAAGATGCCGGATGTAGTCACCTGTAACTGCAGTGCTGGACTTCCAAGTGGCTACAATAGAGCTATGAAAACAGTGTTGTCCGATGCGTCCATTTCCGGGTTGCAGTTTTCACTTAGATCAGTGTCTGTGGAAGAATATATGAGAAATAGGGTTAACAGGAGAATACTGGGGTGGATAAGAAGTCAGATGGTTTTGCCGCATTTGTGATGGAGTCCGAAGTGGCTCATCTTCTACCAAACCGTGTTGTTGAAGCATAAATGGTAATAATGGAGGAAATTCCCAGTGGAGAAAAGGTCAATCAGTGGATGGAAAATCGTAGTATGCCACTTTAAATGTGGAATGTTTTCAATCAGCAGCACGGGACCGCGGATGCAGTCGACGCTTGGCATAGGAAACTAAGCTCCCCAATAAACCAAAAAAGTATGCTTTCTGACAAATAAGCCGTTGGTGGAAGCAATAAATGCTCTATTTTAAACATTTGGAAGCAGCGGCTTCCGTTTGCTTGCCTCATCAAAAAGAATCAAAAGATATATCGATATTCATAAAAGGTTAAGACATAAGAAAATATAACGACTCGAAGGGTTTTAGATGTTTAAAATCTTCGGATTTCTTATAAAAAATCTGAGTGAGAGATTAAACTTTTTGTTATGAATTTTAATTCTTTGCTTCAGTAAGGTTGTAGAATGCAGAAAAGTGGACATAAAAAGTTAAAATAAAAATAAATAAAATAGGCATGTTTAAATGCTATGTACCATATGCGAAGTCCGTCCTAAGCCTGGATGAAATGTGAAGGGATGTACTTATCACTTAATGATCGACAAAGTCTCTCCCATTGTTGGGGCTTATTTTGACGATTGGAAAACCCACGACTAAAAATGTTTTCTGGTCGGAAATGCCACACTGTTAGGGGTTGCAAAACCTAGGGTAGGAAAGCGCATGACACCCTTCAGACTGAACGCATGATATCGTCAGGGAAACACATAGTTAATAGGTGCAGGTCCGTGACTTGCAGCTAAAGCGGTCGAAGCAAGGAGGTACGGATGGAAACAACTTCCGATTTACATGGGCCTTGCATCAATTCTCTGGGATGTAATAGCTTTTTTGTATCACCTATAAAATGTAGTTCTTATGGCATGAAATATCTCTAAACTGACTGAGCAATTCATTTGTATCAAAAATCTATTTTAGAGCCACCCTACCTCCTGCGCACCTGCAGTAAAAATATCTGCGTGCTCAATGGTTATTTTCCTTCATTTTTTGACAAAAAGCAATTATTATTGTTGATATCCGCAACTACGCAGACTTCTCGCTGTAGGCAAAACTTCGTCTGTCGGGAATACATTTAACCTCCAGCTGTGATTCATATATTCGTTCGTCGTTTTAAAACTGCTTAGATGGAAGGTACCTGAAGGCCAGTAAAAAACTAAAATACGGGCTTATTTTTTACAGACCGAACATTGTCCATGTTACCTTTTGATGAAAAGCTCTGGTTTCCTGCGGGGGGGGGGGGGGGGGGGTAGCGCAAAAATACGGTATTTTAACACTGCCATTCAGTTTGAAACCTGGGAGCTTTTCATAAATAGCGTATTCTGTGAATGTCCACATTCAGATCATTGCTTTACACTGAGACAGGAGCGAGATTCAGAGCATGGCCCAGGACGTAGTAAGCAGTCCAGTGATCGCTGATCATGATCTGTAGAATGCCGCATGTTCAGCCCTTAATAGTTAAATTCTGACACGACGAATTCTTCCACTACCAGAATTCGAATAGAAATCGCCGCTACAAACACCCACATAGATGTCACGACTAAGTCCTCATGTCCACAGGCCTTAATCACTGTGCAGCATACAGAGGTAAAGCGCATAGCGCTTCTGCGAAAATCATCAAAAAACGGTCCAACGCCTAAATATAGAAGTATGAATGTTGCTAGTCCATGATATTTCTCATCTGTTCTTGTTTTTTTTCTGCAATGTCAGGGTCGGTCCTTATTTGTTCGTACAGATATGTCTGAAACCGTCGAATGAAAACGAGACACCATCAAGAACTATACCTGAAAATCAGATATGGGATGGTAAATACTGTCTAGTTGTACCATTGGGAGGGAAACCAATGCATATTCCATGTAGCAAAACTATAGATAATATCTGAAGAAAGGTACCGCTAGCAGTCAGGGTCTATTCCCTCCTGTAGCTCCTCGTTAGTGATAGTGATGTTAAAAAATTTGACTGTACAGCTGTACAGCGGAACTCTGAATGTCCTAGAAATATTTCGAATGCCATTTACAGTAACGCCTCTTTCCCGCACGTATAAGACTACTGAGAGAAATATTTATAAGGTTTCAGAGAGAAACACAAACATTCGTTATATACTTCAAACCTGTGGCTTTTTTACTTACGAGGAGAGGTCCCCAGGGGTGGGATAGTTTTTGAAACCATATGTACAGTGACGTACGTTAGCTTCCCAGGTGTCTCACCTGCATCCATTCACCCTGGTTGGGCCCCGGTTTGCGAGTAATAGACCAAAAAAATTTCGTAATTTTCGTTATATTCTGTAGCTTTAAAACTGGCAGTTTCAAATACGCCTATAAATGGGGTTGTAGCGTAGTTGTTAGCGTGTCAGATTGGTTAATGGAAGATAGGGGGTTCGAATCTCTGTAGATATATTCAGTTCTGTTCTTAATTACTTTCATCTTTTTTTATTCAGTTAACTGGTTTAAATGTATTTTTAATTTCTAACCCGTTATCACGTAATTTCAATTATCATATAAACATTTGCTCTTATTTTTTCTTCTTACCATTTTTATCAAATTTGGAGTCGTTGTGCGTGTGATTTTAATAATTTTTTGAATTACTTCCGCCATAATTTTTCCGCTTAATCATATATTTCCGTTCATGTTATTGGATTCATTATTTGTATTCCTCATGTTGCGAATTTATTTGTAATTCGTTCTTTCGTTAAAATTTCATCCGCGTTATTTTCTCCTTAGTGCAACAGGAATTTCTGTTTTAAATGTATTTATGGCGATTATATTTTTAAAAAATTACATCTTGTGCGTAATAAAAATATATTTTTGACTCCATTAGATAGTCGGTACAGATTATTTCATCTTTTAACAGATAGATCGGTATTTTCAAACGTTTAAATATAAAAGCGTTTGAAATTTTTAAAACATTCATTTAAACCAATTACGTGCAAAAGAATAGTGATCAAAGACATTTCGATAAGAATTTAAAAATAAAAAATTTGAAGGAACTGAGAAGATTAGAACAAACAAAGTGTTGCACGCTATGTTCATATGCTAACCACTTCGCTACAATGCCACTCAATGAGATTGTCAAAGGGCTCTAGAATATCACGCAAAATTAGGAAATTTTGTTTCGTCGATTAGTCGCTATCGTGAGCCCATCAGTGTGAGTGGCTACTTAGTGAGATACCTGGTATTCTAACCAGCATCACCGTACAGATGATTTCAGAAAGTCGATTCCACCCACTGGAGATCCCTCCTTGTTAAGACTTCGTTTGAACAATCCTATGAAGAGGACTTCTCGCACTGCATTATGCTGACCGAAGGAAATTGTAATAGGCGTTCCTTGCCTACACAACTTGATACAGCTGTACATATTGTTTCGGAAACTGTTGACTTCTAAGACATGTAACCCTTCGGCGACATCAAATTTTTCACGTTGCTAGACTCAATTACGGTATATTACATTTAACTAGGGATCTGTTTACGTATTTCAAACTTCAATTACATTTGGATTCTATACTAAGGTTGTTTTTTTTTTTTTCGAACGTCTTGTTAGTCAAATCTTGATTATACCTTTCCTCTGTAAATACTGCCATTTATTCCGCCGCAGCTTGTTTACGCGCCGCTGGTTCGCGGGCGTGACGCTAGATGTCGGGCCGCCCTACCTCCTGCTGCTCTTCCCCTCCCCCGCCACTCGCCCGCGGTGTCTACCGACCACTCCACTCCGCCGCTGTGCTTCGCCAGGTTTCTCGACTGTTTGGTGCGTTTGATTACTTGATGTTCCACGGCTAAAGCGTGAGCAACTGTGTACTGTGTGGATTATGAACCGCCGCCCGAGTCCCCGTCTGCTCAGCTGTCGTGGTATGGTGTTTTTCGCGCTGCTGCTTCTGTAGTGCTATCGGCTTTTTCCACGGCGGGGGTAGTGAAGCATTTCGTGAGAAAGATGGTGAAGAGGTGAGTGCTCCCAGCCGTCATGTTTTGTTTTTCGCGCTTGGCTGTTTTTAATGACTGCCAAGAGACGGCCTACGTGCAGCTGACAGTGGCATAATATGGCACAGTTATTGTTTTTTCCCCTCTATGTATTGTACAAAACTAGTTGAATTTTTGAGTGTTTTTACAAATAATAATACAGTAATATAGTCGTCACCCGACAGTGTATTTTTGTTTTTGTTTATTACAATTATCGGTATATATACTTCGATTCTAATTGAACATTAGATTTCGTCAGGCTGCTGCATGTCTTGCTGTTGCACAAAATTTCTTGTGCGTTTTGTGACAACGGTACAATGCGCCAGAGAAAATCTGAAGTAAATGGAATGTTTTATTTCGAAATAGTTTTATTGGTTGCGCCTATTGACAGCGAACATTGTATTGTTGACATTTTTAAACAGTAATTTACCACAGTCCCTAAAATGATACCTTAACGTAATTTTAAATGTCGCTCTTCAAATCTTAAAATTTGGTGCAAGTGTACTTCAGGTGGAGCAACTTTCATTGTTGCTCATTGCACGAAATCTGGTTCTAGTACAAATTAAGCTTCCGCGGATGAAAAAGAAGCGGTTAGTGGGGATGCTAATTTGTAGTACTTAATATCTCTAGTATCATAAGGGTCTGCTTCATTCTTCTAGCGTCTGTTCTGCACTTCTGTTTCAGCAGATACGTAACTATGGAATCAAGTGTGAATACAAAATGTAAAACATGTTAATGTGCCGCATATTGTCAGTAGCGAACAGATGTTTGTGTTCTTCATTATCGGTAAAAGTACCTTTAGCTTCATATGTGGATAGTTACCCTTTATTGGTAACATCTGTTTAGTAAAATTTAGTGCTTAATGTAACATAATTGTTAATTATTCGTACGTCATGGTTTCTCGCATAAATTTATGTACCTTACTGGCCCGTAATCTTAGTTCTGTAATGATAGTCTGCTTCTGTAGCTATAGCATTTCACTGGATGACTTCACCAAGCGCGTTCTGCAGGCAATAGCTTCGTCGTAAAGAACGTTTCGAAAGCGGAATTCCCTAAGTCCGCCACGCCCACGTATAAGCTACAAACGAGTCATTCGGAGCACTTCTTGGACTGGTTTGTAGTTTAGTATTAACATACAACATGTAAAACAACGTCGTCGTGTGATGCGTGCTCGGTAAGCGCAGCAGCGTCCTCGGAGCGCAAGCTTTTGGCTAGCGGTTGTGGGATCAGCTGTTGACTCCCACGCGCGGTTTCAACGGCCGCCGCCGACCCCGTTATCCCAGACAGCGGCTCTGAATCTGCCGCTGCTTCCGGTAGCTGTCCTGCCTGCCAAGTCATGCCTCGGAAGTCGCGCGCGGCACGTCATTTAAAGCGCTTCAGTCAGCTGGGTGACTCATGAGACTGCTTCGCTACACAAGCCGACTGAAGGATCTCTTGTACTGCGCGTTTAAGATTTTCGTTACAGATTTCTTCCAGTAGTACTTCATGACGGCATCAAATTATCCTATCAAAACAGTAAAAGGTTTCGCATATTGATACGTTGCGCATTTTCCAAATTATTTAGCATTGATGTTTGCTAGTCAGGTCGTTGCTCGCGCAAAAACAACCACTTGCACGCGTTAAAATGCGGTAACGCCTAGACACCTGTGGGACCATGAGTCAACACTTGTTCAAATACTCATTGCCGGTTAAACGTGCTTTTGTCGAAAGTTATAAATTTAAGCTAGGTGAGCAAAAGCTGTTGAGGAAACTAAATGAATAAACGTTTGGTGACATTGTCTTGAGCAGACTGCTTGAATTTGCGCACACGTCGACCTGATTGGCTAACTTTAATGCTAAATAACTCGGAAACTGCACAATGTATCATTTTTTTCTTAACAATTGTTTCTCAGCACAACCACCATTGCAATGCTTTATAGTATTTACTGACTGTCTGTGATTATCCTGTATGTAACGTAAGTGGCTTTACGCTCTGATTACATTGACTTGGTAGCTTAACGTTTCTACAGCACTAAGATCATAGACCTAATATGAGACATAAATTTCCACTTAATACGGCTACTCATTCCTGAGAAAAATAGTTTTCAACACACAACTAAATGATCCCATAAGGGTTACGTTTTTACCGATTGAAGTACGGAACCCCACTCTTGAGTCCTGCCAAGTGTCTTAATTGTGATGTAGTTCAACACAGCACAATTAGTGGAATCTCATAACGGCTCGAGCTAGCTATGAATGCTTGCGTAAGATACTAACGTGTAACGTCGGGTGTTCGATCACGTCAGTCCTTCCTGTGCTCACCGGCCGGAAGCGACCAGCTGTGTTCGCTTAATCGATTTCTTAGCAGCTAGTGACATCAGTACCTGATTCCATAGCAATTACCAGATCGAATACGTGCAACGTCTTGGCCGTACTTTCGCATAACACTAAAACATTTTCTATTTCAGCCCTACCACTGTGGAACAAACTACCTGCAAATCTGTGTCTTACTCCAGACAACTCTTCATTCAAGAGGAGATAAATGCTTTCTGTTACCACCGACGTAGCTTCCCTCTTGGCGTATTCCTGCCGTTTTTCTTCTTTCCAACAGCTAGTATCTGTCACGATATCAACACTGTCCATGCATTTCTCATTCCTATTTGTTTTCTTCCATTTCATTTTCTTATCTTGCCATATCGCTTCTCGCTCTTCGTCTGACAAACTACTACTCCTTTTACTTCCATACATTACATCATGGAAGCTATTCCCCTTTCTTAACTCGTGTCCTATCAGTCTGACACTACTTATAGTTACCATAAATTCCTTCTTCGCCGATGCATTTTATAACACCTCTTACGCACACGATTTTGAAGGATTAAAAAAATCTGAAAATCGCGGCGTAATGGCTAGAGCACCATCCTTGATGAAAAATTTAGACAGGATTGACGCAGGTAAGTTGCACCATCATATTTCCTTCCTGAAGACCGTAGGTTATTTTTCATTGTGATGCCGGTTGATTAATGATGCAGTATTAGAGTTATTTAACAGGTTTCTTTGGGGAGAGAGTTGACTGGCTGTCTGGATATTCGCAACAGCTTTCGGTTGTTGAGCGGCGTCGGGCGGTAACGATGGTTCCAGACAGTGGCAGTCCACATAGCGTGGGCTGTAGGTCCAGTGTCATATACGCGACAGCTCTATCTGAAGCTCGAGAACGAAATTCACAAGTTAACCTCTTGACAGTTACACCACTTAACCTCGTCACTTACACGCAGGACGTCTGTTAGTACTTCGCCAGCTCGGAATCGTCGTTTGTGATTTTTCTCTCGCCCAAGGCTCACGTGTAACTTGGTGATTACGACCTTGTTTGATCTACTCTTCCCCAGTTACGTAGCAACCGCGTTGCCCGATAATACTGATTCAGTTTTTCAGTAATATTATGTGTTTCCAATACCCATTCAGATAAGTTTTTTACAGTGGTGCTGCTTGCTCACTTTCTTCCCGACTGAGATTTGCCTTACGTGGTCTGTTGAACGAACATGGATTTCTCCTTTGTAATAAAAAAAAAACTGCGGAATTGTACAGATCATAACCTGAAATATTCTCTACACTACACACCACTACAGTACAACATAGAAACAATATATTTGTACACATTTCGGCCCTCGTTGAACCTAGGAATGAAAACCAGTTGGGAAAAATTCACTGTTTCGCTTCTTGCCCAATGATTTTAAAGCTGTTTTGATCACATCCACGAAGAAACGGTATGGGAATGCTGTAGTTAGCAACGTGCGCCGTTCCGTGAAGATTGGATAACGGAGAAAAGAACATGCAGATAAACCGCGAAGCGGCCGGCCGACATCACCTGTCACGTACGCCGACCTAAGAGGTACTGATAAAGTGACTGTGGAGACAAACAGGTTAAAAGTTCACAATCAACAGCGAAACGAACACACTTAAGAAAAGTCAGGAGGAAATAAGAAAGAAGAGACCACTTAAAGGTCGTACTCTCAAGCTTCATCACAGTAATAAGTGTCCCCACACCTCATTCTTTCACAACCCAAGAGATTGTAATAATGAGCTGCTCAGTGATGCCTCATGCACCCTACAACGCTGATTTGGTCCCTTTTCACTTCTACCTGTTTGGACCTATGCGAGACAACCCACATGGTTACAGATTCGGTGACTTGTATGAGGCTAAAATAGCCTTAAAATAGTGAGCAAGAGGTGAAACCCAGAATTTTTACAAACCAGTTTCGAAGCCTGTGTTCAATGATGGTGCAAATGTTTACAAGTGCATGGTGACTATGTTGAGCAGTAGGATTGTGTAGAGGACAAATGGCTCTGAGCTCTATGGGACTTAACTGCTGAGGTCATCAGTCCCATAGAACTTAGAACTACTTAAACCTAAATAACCTAAGGATATCACACACTATTATGCCCGAGGCATCTCCCTCCGCACCCATCTGTGTCCTCATACCCCTCTGACTTCGAGCTTTGTTTATTCTTATTGCAAACGAAACTTTGATTGGGAGCTGAATTCGCTTAAAATGAATGGTAAGTCAGTTGGGGTCGTATGTGTAGGAGGTATGAGACGCATCTCTCCAGCTGCTGCAGCTGTGAGGATCGTAGCCTCAATGACATTATTTCGCATAGTTTTAACCTGAGATTCGGTAAGATTACAAAGTTACTGAAGATTTATTCCATAGTAGTATTTTGATCAAGAACCAATAAACCATAAATACAGCTTTCCTGTTTTTCTGTAAAAATGACTGCGAAGAAGAAAACAAGACAGAACGCTGCTGTGTATACAGTTTCTGTACGAATATGTAGAAGAATATATGTGGGAGAAACAATTTGTCTAATGGTTTACATTCTCCCCCCCCCCCCCCCCCCATCGTATTTGAAACGTTTTGCGCGAGGTAATCGAAACCGCACATTTTCACGGCACAGCACAGCATTTTCTTTCTTACAGTCAGTAAAAAATTGAAGTAAATCGATCAAAAACTTTCCGAGATCGTTTCAAAAAATTTTTCGCCTTTATCTGTAACACACCTATTTATATATTTCAAAAACACACAGGATATGTCCGTCCTTAAATTCATTACAGTATCGTATAAAGTTTGAAGTAAATCAATCAAGTACTTTTCTCAAGTACTTTTTTGGTAACAACGTTGAACAACTTGGCTTTATACAGTAGTAAAGATTATTATTGACACAGGAGGCATTACTTTGTGATCCACTGTTGTTGTTTGTAAAGAAGTTCGTAACAAATCGGACTTTTTTTTCTGCGTTATCATTGTGGTTGGCTCGCATTTTAGCTTTCATGTTTCTTGCGAAACGTAGTGTGATTATTATTCTCTCGTAAACTATACAATCGCCATTTTTCTCTCGCCTGAGCTTTCTGACACACCGCCCCCCCCCCCCCCCCCCCTCCTCTGTCGACGCTTCCAGTGCAGAACACATTCGAATGTTAGAAGTACTCGTTTGAGACACCGGTGGAGGTGTGAAACATTGAACTGACACCTTACAACTGCTTGCATCAGATTGTAGCACAAGGGCGTTCTTTACGGAGCACGGTTAGACCTATCGTACCGTAACGCGTCACACCTAATTTAGAGTGAATAAGTTTCACAACTTAGCCGTGTAAGGTTCTAAACTGAATTACGCTTTCGGTGATGTAGGGTATGTGCAAGAAGTAGCTTTCAGTTTTAATAATTTGTAGAATACACTTCAGTGTCTTCAAATGGAAACGATAACTAATTTTAGGCATACGAAATGGGATAAGCAACACTACGTGAAATTACCGCAGAAATTAATGTGAGACGTACGACGAACTTATCCGTTAGAACAATGAGGCAAAATTTGTCTTTAATGGGCTATCACGGCAGCAGATGACCGAAACGACTGCCTTTGCTAACAGCCCCACATCGCTTGCGGCTGCTTTCCTGGGTTCGTGACCACGTCCTGGTCAGATTAGTCCCGATTTCAGGTGGTTAAAGCTGATGGTAGGGTTTGGGTGAGGCGCAGACCCCACGAAGCCGTTAAGACAAGTAGTGAAGGAGGCACTGTGCATCTGGTGGTGACTCCGTAATGGTTTGCGCTGTTTACGTGGAGGATCCTCTGGTCCAGTGAACCAGTCATTGACTGGAAATGGTTATTTTCGGCTACTTGGAGACCATTTGCAGCCATTCCACGATGGTATTTGTATGGATGCCAGTGCTCTGTGTCACCGGCTTGAAGGACACTCTGGACAATTCGAACGAATGATTTGACCACCCAGATCGCCCGACATGAATCACATCGAACATTTGCGGGGCATAATCGAGAGGTCAGTTTGTTCACAAAATCCTGCACCGACAACACTTCCGCAATTATGGGCGGCTGGAGAGGCAGCACGGCTCAGTATTTCTGCAGGGAACTTCCAGCGATTTGGCGAGTCCATGCCACATAGTTGCTGCACAGTGCCGGGTGAAAATGTCACCTCAGTGTAAAATCGGATATTTAATTATTTAAAATTATGTTGTTAGGAAAGTATTTGTTTTCGTCAGCGTAGTCTCTCAAAGGTTTTTGCACAAGAATAGGTCGTTTATAGATATGCGTTTTGAACTGTCTCCTTCACTTACTATACTTCTAAAGCGACATAGATCAATAGAAGACATCAAAACCCCGCACGGCCAACGTCTATCTCGATTTAGGTTTCCGTGATGTTCCTAAATCGTTTAAGGCGATTTACGGCGAATGTTTCCTTTGAAAGGAAACTGTAGATTTCCTTCCTCTGCCCGAGCTTGTGGTTCGTCTCTAATGACTTCGTCGTCGGTCGGACGTTAAATCCTATTTTTCCTTACTTTTTTTTGTAACACTAATCTTCGAACTTCATCTTTGTATTGTTCACTAGTAAAAACGAAAAGCGTTTTTCACATGCTTCAGCTTGACTGGCGAAGACAAATGACCGTGATGGCTCGGCGATTAAGACAGTAGCAAGAGCATCTTGTTCCTGTGGTGCGTCGTTAAATGCCCTCACCACGACAAGAGACAATACGTTTTAAGTAACTCATTGTTATCAACGTGGAGTTACAAAATATAACACAGTTTCAAACTCTCTTTCATTTATTTCATTTTTTGACGCTGTATTTTGAGGGAAGTAATACATAAAGACAACTCCACTGAAGTCACAAATTACGGTCATGTACGTTGTTTGTTCTTACTGTTCTAGATTTGATAATGAAAAGAAATGAATAAAGATTAAGACAGCTACTCGTCACATCAGGAAAAGCATTTCTTTATTAATACGCACAACTGGATGTTACTTTTCAGAACGGAGATGTAGTACGTACTCGCAGTTGATACTGAAATTAATTCTGATTTCGTATTAAGAGTAATAACATACAATAATATTGAAGTTAAAACAAAAGCCAACAAATCTGCCTACATCTAACTTAGCCCTTGACGGTACAAAGCCCGGATCCAAAAGGTGAATGAAAACTAGGTACTTCATTTGATCTCGACTAGTCTTCTGCCGTACGTCCGTTCGCGCGGATGATTCCGTTCCACGTGAGACGACACCGTGCTGATATGGCCGGCGTCAAAGGTTTAACTTCGTGTAATATAAAGATTAAAATTTGAATCGCTATTTTAGCAGGATAGCAGGTGACCCGAACGGTGCATCTATGATGTGCTCTGCAGTTAGGGAATGGATGTATACAGGAGCGTACCCAGGGTTGTACCTCGAAAATGGGGGAGGGGGGGGGGGGAAATGCGAAATAATATTGACAGTTCAATAGAAATTTTTATTCGGTACGTTACAAGTTTCGCTTTTCTTCAAACTGGCACGGAAATGGTATTGCCTGTGTCGCGGGACGGGTGAGGACATAAGGTTACAGCGGTCAAAAGCACGCAGCAGACATTACTTTGTACACGTGCGGCTATGTAAATGATTAGAGAACACTTCTGTAATTAGTTCAGCGTTATTAATGGGCCTAGTAGGGTATATGAGGAACATGAACAGCGTCAGATACAGAGTGATCACTGTGGAGGACACGGGGTATTCCTGTGAGACAAAACCTGACGTCGTTGGAAAAGGGGCCTCATTATGGATCTCCATTTGGGGGGCTGGCCGAACACAAGGAGTATCCATACCTGTGGAGCATTCAGTTTTTGCACTGCATGGGGACGAGAGGACAGGCGTATCTTTCAACAAGATACCAGTTACTTGCCTGACTACCACAGGGAGGATTGCACCAAACACATCGTAGCGCCGGCCATCCGAGCACAAGTAATAGACTCCATGCAACATTGTGTTATTCCGCACCATTGCTCGAAAACTGGTAGCAGCTGGACTAGGGAATTACCGTCCCATGCGTAGGTGGCCATTAACACAACACACACGGCTATATTTGGAGTGGTGCCATGATAGGGAAGCATGGACTGCTGATGAATGGTGTCACATTGTGTTCAGCAGTGGTTTGTTGATTTGGGGAAGGGGACCAAATAGCGAGGTCATCGGTCCCATCGGATTAGGGAAGGATGGAGAAGGAAGTCGGCCGTGCCGTTTCAAAGGAACCATCCCGGCTTTTGCCTGAAGCGAATTATGGTAATCACGGAAAACCTAAATCGGGAGGACTGGACGCGGTTTCAAAAGTCGCCCTCCCGAATGTGAGTCCAGTGTGCTAACCACTGCCCCGCCTCGCTCGGTTTTCAGCGATTAAATGCGGTTTTGCACTACCCAGATGACTATCGTCGGCGAGTATGGCGGTGACCTTTGGAGAGATCCCAATCTTCCACTCGTTTTGGAGACACACGCCAGTGGTGTGGGAAGCCACTGGTTATGACTTCAGATCGCAGCTGGTAGTTACGAAGAGAACTCTGATGACAGAACTGGATACTGCGTTCTCTTGTGTTGTTTCAAGTGACAGTATTGTGATGCAATTTTTCAGCAGGGCAGTGCTCCTTCACACATGGCACGTGTGTCTACGAACAATCTGCGTGACATTCAGTTACTTCCGTGGCCAATAAGATCCCCAGATATGTCCCCGATAGATGATGCGTGGGACAGACTAGGACGCTAATTCCATCCCAGGGTATCATGGACCAATTAAAACAGTTGTGGGCCAGCCTGCCTGAGAAGTTGAAACGGCTTTGACAGCTTTCCCAACCGTTTCTGTGCATGTATCCAGGCTAGAGGGGGTGCAACGTCGTACTGATATGTGGGCTCAAACTGTCAAGATATTTGTAAATTTTACTTAATGTTTGTAGTCGCCGAAATTACATCACATACCCTCTCAGCCCGAGAATTTTCATTTCGGTTCTTCCGGGAAGTCGGTGATTCACTTTTTTGCCTGCGTGAGCCCCCTAAGTTGGACCATGTGCATGATTTTCTGTGTGTGCATTACTAGAGGAGCATAGTGGATGCAGTCTTAAGACAAAACCAGTCATCTGGTGACTGCACGTGATGACTGGGTGTTGTGTGCTGTCCTTAGGTTAGTTAGGTTTAAGTAGTTCTAAGTTCTAGGGGACTGATGACCATGGATGTTAAGTCCCATAGTGCTCAGAGCCATTTGAACCATTTTTTTTTGGTGACTGCAAGTACTTGGACAATGGACTTTATTTCCGGTCATTACTTAAGCAGTTGTGATTTAACATTCTGCCGTTTACCGAGGGGTAACAAACTGATTCTGTGAAGTTGCGACTGATCATTCTAGATTCTTTTGTTTTTATTCCTCTCATAGTCCCGCAGGAAGTAGGTCAGTTGAGCTTGGCTCCTGATTTGTGCCGTTATGTCTGTGCCATATGCAGCGGCCGGCCACTGACTAATGGGGGTGCGCCGCCCTGCTGGAACTAGGCCAGTAGTCGTCTCGAAATGAATGGCTCTCCCGCGTAATCTGGAGGAAGCTCGGATCTCGTCTTCGTATGCTAAGCAGTTGTCAGCCTCTTCTGCCACAAGGCTAGACACGACCTCAAACCAAGGTGAATTTTGTAAAAGTGTGTGTTTGCACACATTTTGTGTCGTCGAGTATACACGAAGGAAAAACTTAACAAATAATTGAAGCACTTAGGGGTTTAGGGGCTGCTTATCCCTGTACATATAAAAGGAAATGTACTGACTGACTGATAAACGCCCAGGACAGACCACTAAGGATAGAAATTCGAAGATTGGAGAGGGTCTGGGTCTTGTACTGGAGGCAACGTTTAAGAAGGGATTGTTCGAAATTTCACTCCTAAGAGGATGAAATAGGGGATGAAATGCCTTGTAGGATATTTGTCGCTGGCAATTTTGAAGCTAGAACTGAGAAAGTTGGTGTTCGGTTACTCGGTCAGAAATAAAAAAAATTCTTGTTTCAGAATTTTTGGGAAGTCAAGCACTACTGGGCTAAAATAGTGAAAGATTTTTAAAAATAAATCTTTATTAAAATACTATTGAAGCAGTTTTAGGGCTACATTTATGAAAACTGATAATTGACTTCTCCGTTAGCAATAAAAAGTGTTTCGGTAGTTTTGAAAACAGTTCCTTCTATTAAAACATTTTTAAAGCTAAATCTGTAAAAACTGGTATTTGCCCTCTAAAGAACTATGTCGGGGGATGTAAGTTTCTGAGGAAATATTACCACATGAACTCAAAAGGCAGTATTAACAATAACCACAGACTCCAGCGGTCAGAATTGCTCTTTGGTCGGAAGTACACTCGGAAAAGACAGTACTTCCACGACCGTAAGTAGTGTGAAAAGTTCATATGATGTTACAATTTGTGAATATAAAAATTCGGTCAAAGAAAAACAAAAAATAATAAACTGTGCAGATCATACAGTCTACACGAACTAAACGACGGGCGCTAAGCTACTACATTATGTTCTTGGTTTGAGGACCATAAAAATCTAGGTCACCTTGGCGATTTTGGTCTATTTCACGATATGTCTGATTTTGTTAAAATGATGATTTCTTTGCCATAATTACTAAACCAAAATCATTGAAACAAATGCTCTTTGCTGGTCATATGATTTGGTTGACATCTGCACTAACTGATCAGTAATTTGTTGCTATGGCCCACCGCTAAATTTTAAACGACTATTAACTTTATTGTAAAAAATCTTTTGCAACAGAAAAAATAGGACATCAGAAAAAGTGAAATACTTCTTCGGCATATACATATGAAGTAACAAATACATCGGTAAGTCGCTCTATTTTCGCTAGAGAAATTCTGATCTTTCATATTTTCAGAAATATCTTATTGTTGGCAAACCTTCGCCGATACAACTATTGGTACGTCGAGCGCCTTGCACTGAGGAGAATTTACAGTTCACTTAAACTTTAAAACGGTTTTCTGTCACTTTTTTAAGAAACTTGAAAGGGAATCTACTTATGGCGCATTGAAGAAAAGCAAAATGCATTTGCTGGCAGTACAATCGCTAAAGACTTATTTGGCAATTTAGTATTTATTCTAAAATTGCATTTGAACTATGCATTGTCGGACCACTACCTTCAGGGGTGTAAATATGTGTCTTATGTAAATTATACTGGAGCTGCTAACAGTGGATGGAAAAATTTCTGGCTAGGCCGTGCTTTTTTTTTTAAAAAAAAAAGAAAAAGCATTGCCGCTGTTGGAATAGAAGTAACGCACTGCTGTTGAAGCGGCGAGCGCGGCGCGCTCGGCTTGCTCTTTGTGCCCTTTTAACGCGACGTGCTGATACGAGGCTGGCGACGCGTTTTTCGCCTGACGACCGCATCGATCTCTCCGGCATGACGCCCACAGCGCCGACTGCGTCATCGCTCCATGCCGTCGCTGCCGCGTATATCCTATAGCTGTCGTGCGCATGCGCGCCACGCTTCACTAATAGCGTCGTCTGGCGGTTGCCGACTGTCGGTCAGCTGCACAGGCTTTTTCTCTCCAATACACTCCCAGTACTACAGACATGATTCGCACAACCCGCCGAGAGTAGTGTACCTGGTTTTAACGGGTAGAATTGCAGATATTTTTATTGGTGACAGGATATGTACTCAACATCATCATATCATTTGCACAGTAATAATTACAGCTATTAGGAGTAGAATGTTTTTAGGTTGGCTACTACCTCCAAGTAAATGTGGCAAAAGCAAACCATAATGCTTATTTTCCCCTGGGCAGCACATTAGGTGCTGAGGCGTGGACGCGTGGATGCGAAGTGGTTGGTCTATACTGACAGGGGTAATCCACTTTAGTGGTGCAGTTACGACGAAGCAGAAGACATCTGGTGATGTGTTTGCAGGAATATTTGACACAGAGAAAAAAGACGAACACACTGATGTATGTACATATTACGTACCACATATAAAAATATCTGCACTTACATCTGTCACACCCTGTACTCCCGTGAATTCTTGCTTCAAGAAGCTTTTATATCTAACCCTGGCGAGATCAATATAATGAAATGTAATATTCGGCTGAGTGTTTACTGTTTCGTCCATTCATGGCAAAATTAAAGCAGTGTCCTTCTCCGGGTTTTGCGAGAAGTGCCTCTATTCTTATTTAAATGCGACCTGTGGTTGTGAATTGTTGGCAGCGGTAAAATTTTGGAATCGGAAGGACGTTCGCGAAAGATAAGTCCCACAGAATAAAATAAAACAGCATCAGGTAGTAAGATCGTTACACTTTTACTACGGTTTTATGCTATACCGAGTTTGGCGTGTGCCAAGTTATTGTGAATTCATTTGACCTTGTATCTTTTCGATATTTTTATTTAATTGCTTATAGTCTGTACTTCTATTGCAGGGTATAGAACTTACAGAAAGCAATGAGGCCTGGTGGCATGTTTTCACTGCGACCCCTTGTATTAATTATTGTCACAGTGTTTCCAGTTCTGGGTGCATTATGAAAATAATGCACTGTTCAAAAGAATTTGGGGAACACGTGTATCAATATCCGGCATGTTAACCACTTAACGCCGAATATCCGAATTTGGATCATAACTGTTTTTCAACGCCAGTGCCGGTAGGTGCTGGTGCTGCATGATGGTACCAACGCTTCTGACAGGTGCTGCATTCTCCTGAGTGTTTTGCGCACCTCTAAAGCACCATCATTTTTTATTTTTAACTTTCATCAAAAAAATTATTCATGTGTTAAGGGGTTAAGACTAGCTGGATACAGGGAGGGGGTACCTGCGGTCTTACTACATGGCTTGAGACCTTCGATTTCAGTGTAAGCTACAATTAAAATGTATTGGCTGTGTTATGTATTACAACGTCAGGTGACCCCTCATAAGGAAGTGAGTACGAGTGTCTTCTAACTAGGTACACAGTTTGCAGTTGTCATTTGTGGACCTTGCATTCAGCCAAGCACATGCAGTGCGGCATCGTAACGCAGTGCAAGTTGCAAGGGCGGTCTGTAAGAGCCAAAAAGGTTGGACATTTGGTCGTGTGTTGTTGCAGATGTCAGTTCCTCTCCATGTGTCATCCACAGGTAGTGGACACGTTACAGGGAGGCAGGTTAGTAAACAAAGCGAGTTGGATAAGATCGCGGACGCTTCAAAACACCACGTGAAGACCGATAGCTGGCCATCTCTGCGGTGCAGCGTCGTAGGGATACCGCCAGAGCACTGCAAGACGATCTCAGAAGGGGTACTGGAGCCGCTGTGTCCGATAAGAACAGATTACGAGACAGGACCCTACCACCCAGACGTCTTGTCTGAGTACTTCGCTTGACACATCAACTTAGAGCTCGCCTGGCTTCCCACGTCAATTGGAAACTTCGTCACTGGCGAAACGTGTTATTCACAGACGAGTCCAGATATCCACTGACGCAAGGTGATGGCTGTGTTCGTGTGTGGGGACCCATGGTGAGCAGACCTGCCAAATGCTGTCAAGGAAATCGAAAATTTCCGTGGTTCTGTGATGACGTGGGGAGGCTTCAGTGTTGACAGCAATACGGATCCTCTCGTTGTCCCATGGTCGCCTTACGACCAGGTCCATCCAACAGATACTGCTGTACCATATGGTGGCTGCTGGATACTGTGGTTGCCCTGAGTTCCATCTGTACGGAGGGCGTCAGTAGGGATGTCTTCAGAAGCCTGGACATGAAAGTAATGGAACGGCCGCGGTGATTCCCTACCTAAACCCCATCGTGCATGTGTGACACATGCTTGACAGACTTGGTCGTGGTTGTCATGTTACACCACTGACTGTCAAAGAATTCTCTTGGGCTCTCATTGGAGTATGGGACCCCAGGGCGACCTCCGTAGACTTATGCAGAGCATGCCATGTAGGTGTTGGGTGGTGATAAACGCTCGCGGAGGGCATACACGTTATTGACGCTCTCGTTGTCCAGTGAAAAGTATACAAGATGACGTGATGAATGATTGTTTCCACTTTGTTTTCGGTACCTGTCGGACATTTCAGTTTTTGTTACGCAAACAGTCGAGGATGTAATTGTATTTTGTTGTGTACTTAATTTGTGATAGATAGAGGTATAATTAGGTAACATACCCAGTCCTCAGTTGTTGCTATGTAGAGTACGGCAGACCTCCCAGGTCATGTTTCCCTAATTCTTTTGAGCAATATGGTGAGAATACTATGGAAATCACTCTCGGCAGCGTAATGCATAAGTGCCGAAAATACGAGGGTCATTCAATACTTAGAGAGACAAATTGGTCTGGAGAAAAGAGTTTATTTTTACAAAATACTTTTTCTACTTTTCAACATAATCCCCGTGAGCATTTTTGCACTTGTTCCAACGGGCTACAAGCTTTTTTATTCCGGCTGCAAAGAATTCTTTTATATTGTTGTTTGAACCAATTTCCCCACAAACTTTTTCACGTCCTCGTTGTCCTGAAACCTCTTCCCACGTAATGCCTCCTTCAGTGCACCAAACAAATGGAAATCGCTAGGTGCTAAATCAGGTCTGTAAGGGGGATGAGGCAGTACTTCCCAGCCCATTTTGTCGATGGTTTCACGGGTTAGTTGAGCAATATGACGACGTGCGTTGTCTTGCTGGAGAATCACACCTCTCCTCTGAGATCCATGACGTCTCTCTCTCATGGCTGACTTCACCTTGTTTAAAAGCAAATCCGAGTAGTATTGGCTGTTCATTGTACGCTGCTCTTGGAGATAATCACAAAAAACTGGACCTTCAGCATCCCAAAACACTGTCAATGTGACTTTTCCTGCTGATGCTTGGGTTTTGAATTTTTTCTTGACTGGTGAGTTGGTGTACTTCCACTCCATGCTTTGTCTTTTTGGTTCTGGCTCATACTAGTGAACCCAAGTTTCATTACAAGTTAAAATTTTGTTGAGGAAAAGCTCACCTTCTCTTTCATAACGTCTTTAGCTCTGTGCACACTCTCAACCTTGTTTCTTGTATAGCCGCGTCAACTCCTTTGGGACCCATCTTGCACATGTTTTGCGACACTTCAGCTTGTTACAGATCGTTATGAACTGTACCAGTACCAATTTGAACCTTATTAACTATCATTTCCACAGTCACACGGCGGTCAGCACGAACAATGTCATCAATTCGACTTTCAAGTGAGGGAGTTGAAACTGCAACTGGTCGGCCAGAACGGTGTTCATCAGTCACTGAGTCGCGACCATTTTTGAGTCTATCCACTTGTAAAAACTTGCAAGACTCATAAAACCTTCATCATAAACTTTACACACTCTACAGGTATATTCATTGGTTCCTAGCCTTAAGCAAGTAGAAAACGAAGAACAAAATGTTGTTAAACTAATGTGGACGTTTCAAGCGAACTCACCATCTTGAAATGTATTTCTGAAGTTATAAACAAAACAATGTTGATATATCAGCTGATCTGGACGCATCCCAGTGATGCCATAAAAGTACCAAACTTGCCCTACTAACAGTTTTTTTTCCCCAGACCAATTCGTCTAATTATTGAATGACCCTCGTACAAAGGCCTAGGTTTCAATCACCTGTTGGTCGTATGATTTTTTTGTCAAGTGCATTTTGTCACTCCATTTGTGCCAACGATTTGTTTATGTGAAAAATGCTGGGTTGCACTTTCTTTCAGTATCTACCCCGTTGAAATTTTAAGTCCCCCTACAACTGAGTGGGTGTCTGTTCGAAAGTCGGAGGAACGCAAGGACATAAAGCTTCCAGCAGGACCATGACTAAATAAGCACTGTGGTGTTGAAACCACCCTTCAGATGGAGGACAACTTTACCTGTAAGAGAAACAGTGCTCTTCGTATTTGAAACTCTAAAAGTAAGCTATGTAGACTACAACATACGGCGCATTTGACATAGATCAAAAGCATGTTAAGGATTAAAAATTCTTTTACATGTTTAATTCAAAATGAAGATAAATTCTTCCGTTAGAGTAGCGAAGGCGAAACTAAAAATTTTTAGAACGTGGAGACAAACACGTGATGTAGAATGTGTGATTTTGACGAATCTGAACGACCATATTGATGGATTCGTCTTAATCACAGCGTTACGCCACATGGTTATTTGATTCATTCTCTGGATCGTCGAATACTTCTACGCTAATCTTGTCACTGTTTTCATTTACATGTCACTTTGCAACTAGTCAGAAGCACACCATTGAGAGAGTAACTGCATACGAAAAGTTTCAATGCTCTTTGTGTTGAAAACGAGTAATTACTCTCGAAGACGAGCGTGCCAGTCAGAATGTTTCTTAGTTGATCTGTCAAGATAATGTTAAAGCTGTGGTCTAATTCAGATGACGAAACAGGTTCTTGCGTTTGGTGGGCACTTGCCCTGTAAGTGCTCTTAAAGAGCACTACGTTACTGATATACCACTGGACTCATTGGACTCATTCGCATTGGTTAACTTCTTCGTCTCTCGATGCAAAGTAATTTGCGGTCCAAGGATCATAAACAAAAGTAATGGACAGGGCAACTGGAACATTTTAGGATAGAAGTCTGAGAGATCCGATTATCTGCAAAGGGATCGCATAAACACGCTAGAGAGATGATTTCTAGCATAACTCAATAGCATATACCACCGACACCATGCGGATCACAGAAAGAGGGGCGAAGACCTAGATTTTTCGGATGCGAAATAGTACTCTTTTGCTCAATGTTTTCGCTACCACTCTCTCATTGTATGCTTCTTTTGCTGCTACGAGCGATGACGTTATGCGTACTCGCTATGTTGTTTCCAAACGGACTGAGGCATTATTGGCAGTTGGTTTTAATTCTATGTCATGGCGCAACCGCGCTCACAGATGAATTTTACAAAGTCGAACTCTAAGCTCTTGGTTTACTTTAGAAAGTGTTAGAGATAGGGTGTAAATCGATTGTACTGTTTCCATTGCTAGTTTCGCGTGTAACCGAGAGAAATGTGATTAGGACGTGTACGAAAGCATCCAGTCGTTCTTGGTGATAGGTGGCGAAACAGCTGAGACAGTGCACAGCGTCGGTATGACTGTTGAGAATGCACTATCTGGTACCCGACATGATATGTAGTTAGCGTAGACTGGAGAGCCACGACTGCGCCATGACGTAAATTATACTTCATGGTCGAATATAAAATTTATCTTGTAATGCCACAGCGTGTTACGCAACTCTTCGGGACTGATCGAAGTGCAGCGCCTGCTGGTCTTCAGGTTGCCCCCACGTTGCATTTAAAGATATCAAAATTTCTTCCACTACTGGTTATAAGTAAACAAAAGAAGGGTTTGCTTCGCGCTTTCAACACTATTTTTTCTACAATAATATTGAAGTTATTTTCTTATCTGTAACGGAGCGATCTCGTTGCACAACCTAAATTACAGACACCCAAAAAGACTGCACCAATGAAAAACATTACTCTCATTGACTGTTTCCACAAAGATAAAAGCGCCAAAAAAGTACAACCGGAATGCGATTTAAATGTGAGACAAAGACGTCGGACCCGAGCGCTGTTGCACGTGGCTCTCGTTACGGTAATGCCATGAGCCTTAAATTCGGCTCAGTCGCGGCTTTGTTAGAAAAGATTGCTTGCACATTTAACTACGTTAAATGTCATTATCGAGGGACACGATTCCATTAAAAATACTGTTTCAGTGCCTCGGTAGGTGGAAGAGAGTACACAAATCACAATGCAAAATATCAAACCATTCACTGATCTTCAGAACTACAAAACACGTTACATGGGATACGCTTTATATTTTTTGCACTGGAATCACGTATTAGCCTAATATATAATCGCCACACAAGTCAAAAAGAAATGGCTTGGTATTTAATTTTAGAGTGTTTCCCTATTTGGAGTGTTGATCTTGATCAGCTTGAGTGTTAATCTTGATCAGCTTACAAACGGTGTATTGCAGTTGCATCACTGGCTGGTTTTTCAGTACAATTATGTTACGCGACTGTTTACCCAGTCTACCCCTGTAAGATTTGTTGCCTTACGGTAGCCCCAAATCAGATTTTGGTAGCCACCATGTGATAACAGATGAAATATAGTGAAGTATACGATAAAATCGATTTGTTTATTTGCCCAACATTTTTAGTTTGACGCACAGTAGCCGCTAATGTCGGTAATATATTTATACTGAATCGTAGCACTAGTTACACAGAAATTTCCCCACCACCAGTTTCGGCCCTTGGCTATTTTCCAACTTTTCATATCTTGTTGTAAAAAGGCGACAACCACCATCTTAAAACAAAAATATATGCTGACAATCTCATAAAACTTTCACGGCCCTTAGTGCACCAGACAGCTTGCACCACTGCGTCTAGCGCATTCCAACTGACAGAAGGGCTCCTGCTGTGAAAGTTTTACAATTTCGTTATCAGATATTCACCTATCAAATTCGCGATTATACTATGTATAACTGATAGTGGCTTATTTAAAGATGTTTGTTGTCTGTCTTCTGTAGTCAGTTACGTACGTTTGAAAACTATCGAAGAGCCGGAACCGTTCGTGGAGAAATTGTGGTGCAACTGGTGCCGAGATTTAATAGAAATCGATGTGTTTAACCACAGTTCGTAACATGGCGATGCGCACACGGGCCACTGTCTAGATGAGTCAAGTAAAGGAAATACAACAGGCAGTGTTGTTGTACCACAATATACGTACAAGCATTGTTTACCAGTGGGCTAAGGAGCGCCGTAAGTAACGCACGCAAATATTCACGGTTTTTGCCATGTGTGTCACTTCTATTCCGCAAGGAAGGCTGTGGTGATCACGGATTTTCCTCGCTTTAAAAAACCGCTACTTGGGAATATGCGGCAGCAGCGTAACGTGGAGCGGGCGTCGCCTGAGCGCGGCTGTCGGGGTTGCCGCCCTCTTTCCGCCCCCGAGGCCCTTAGAAATGACGCCACATCTCGCGCAGTAATTACGGGCGGACATCCTTGCACCCTCGCCGTTTTGTTCGGCGGCGCCCCAGCGCGACGATCGTGGCACGTCGCGTGGCATTCCCTCAGCCGGGCCCTCTCAGAATGCGTGCGAGTATTTGCTGCGTAGAGCGCAATAAGTGCGTGTAGCCCGCAACGCGCACCCCATCCCATTACTGCACACTGGCGTCCCCACGTTGCCAGCTCGCAAAGTCCTCCCAAGAGTTCCGCTCCAACAGTTACACGCGCGCTTGTACTGATTCGTCGTTTCAGTTTCAGGAAGCCTTATTTGGATAACTTGCAGTGGATCGTATTTAAATTGTTACATTTGCGTGTCCGTCGTATTCGAAACAGATTCTGAACATAAAGGGTGGCGCACGAAATGTGTTACCAGTTGTTTCTTTCACAATTTACGGCGCACATTATATATCCCGCTGGGATCTCGACAGCAGTACCAGCAGAGCTTGGAAAAACAAATGAGTTATGAAATGACGTGTAATTCACGATACTGCCGCTAGGAGACTAGTAAGCAGCAATGGCTGACAATGGAAGACTGACGACACAGCAACGATCGGCAATTGTATTACTTTTTCATGAAACGAAAAGCCTTGTTGTGACTCAAAGGCGTTTCCGACAACAGTTTAACACACGATGGGTCCCTTGCAAGAACACCATCCACAGGTTGTACGATAAATTTGTACGGGAATGAACAGTATTGGACGCGAAGCGACCTCGGCCTAAGCCTGTTTCGTCGCCGGAGAACATTGAAGCGGTACGAGTTGCTGTACAGAGACGTCCCGGGAAATCGTGTAGAAAGGCAGCAGTGTAACTGGGAATGTCCAGACGCTCCGTTCAACGCATTCTTAAGTGACCTCCATATGTACCCATACAAAATGACCTGTGCACAGAAGCCCACTCAAGAACACAAGCAGCAGAGACTACTGTTTGCTCAGTGGGCGGAGGATAGGGAAGAAACTCTCAACAGCATTTGGTTTTCAGACGAGACGCATTTTCATTTAGACGGTGTGGTTAACAAATAAAATGTACGCTTTTGGGCCACTGAAAACCCACAAGTGCTTCATGAACAACATTATGCATCGAGGATTACAGCGTGCGCAGCAATTTCCAGTCGCGGACTTATTGGACCCTTTTTCTTTGAAGGAACTGTGAACAGCGAGCGTTATTTGAGCATGCTTCGCAACAGCTTCATTCCACAGCTTCATGCTACTGCCTTGCCCTTCAACACGCAGTGGTTCATGCAAGATGGAGCAAGGCCACATACTGCAAACACTGTGTTGGGGTTTTTACACGAGCATTTCGACATGCGGATCATTTCACTCAGGTTTTCAGGTCGCTTCAATGACGGACAAAATTGGCCCCCCAATAGTCCAGACCTCAATCCATGTGACTGTCTCTTTGGGGGTACCTAAAGGGAAAAAATTTTCCCGAAACGTCCACGTGATTTAATGGAGTTCAGAAGACTTATTCTTCAAGCTTGCAGTGAAATTACGGAAGACATGTGCCGTAGAGTAATCACTAACTTCAGTGTTCGTTTGAAGGAAGTTAAGAAACGAAATAGTGGACATATTGAGCATGTGCTGAGTTAGAACAAATCTCCATGGACGGCTCTTCATTGTAGTATATGTTCCTTTCAGATTGTATTGACAATAAAGTTTATATTCAAAAACAAAATGGTAACACATTTCGTGCGCCACCCTGTAGTTTCAGGTGAAGTAGTTAAATCACTATGAAACGAGCACCTTTGATATAATAACCATAATGTTGCAGCACTCACTTTAATGTGTGTATACAAAATATAGGATGTATCAAAAATAATCATCCATTTTTAAAAAAATCATAACAATTTGAGATGTGCGCGAACAGCGTATTGTTGGAAAGAGCACTCCTTCCTGTTCTACATGGTTCTCGCTAGGAATTAGCAGTGTGCCCCCTCTCTTTGTAAAAATGAAAAATGGTGTCGGGACAACGGAAAGAGTTTCGTGTTTTACGTTTTGCATGGTGCAGGTTAGTAAGAACAGTTCAGCGTGACTTTCGTACTACGTATGGTGTGGATGCTCCTACAGCACAGAGCATTAGACGATGGCATGAACAATTCCGAGAAACAGCTTCCTTGTGTAAAGTCCGGGCCGTCCTCAAATGTCATGGCACAGACGTCGAACGCATCCGCCATAGCTCCACAAGGAGTCCGCAGAAATCAGTTGGCCGTGCAGCTCGACAGCTCAACATGTTCCCGATGTCCGTCTGGCGTGTGTAGCGCCGAGGTTTACACATGAAACCATACAAAATTCAGCTATTGCAAGCTCTTCGTGAATATGACAATCAACAACGTGTGAAGTTCTGTAATTTCGCTCTCGGCAAGATGGAGGATGACGGTTTTCGTCCACGCTTAGTGTTTAGTGACGAGGCAACATTAAATTTAAATGAAAAAGTGAATTTAAGAATATGCTGTACGGAACATTCACATGAAGTTGTACAACATGATAGGGACTCTCCAAAATTTGATGAGTTTTGTGTAGTTGTACAGGGAAAGGTATGTGGTCCATTTTTTCTTTGCCGAGAACACTGTTACAGGCAGCACATATATCGATATCTTGAGAACTTTCTGTTCCCACAGTTGGAGACTG
The DNA here is from genome assembly GCF_023898315.1 of Schistocerca nitens. Classification (NCBI taxonomy): domain Eukaryota; kingdom Metazoa; phylum Arthropoda; class Insecta; order Orthoptera; family Acrididae; genus Schistocerca; species Schistocerca nitens. The sequence goes on from NC_064618.1 coordinate 258,555,402, forward strand.
ATTCGACCGACTTCATTTACCAACAAGATGGGGCACCATCCACTGGCATCTGAAAGTGCGGGAATTTTTAAATCAAAGGCTTACTGATCGATGGATCTTTCGCACTCGACCAAATAATTCAGCCTTACATTAATGGCCTCCAGGGTCGCCGGCCCCGACTGTAGGTGATTATCTCTTTTGGGGGTTTAAAAAAACTCTTCTTAGGTGCCTCCATTACCAACAACAGTGAATGAACTGAGTCATCGCATAACAGCAGCTGTGGAAGTTGTAACTCAAGACATGCACGCTGCACAGTGCGAACAGTTTGGGTAACTCATTGACATATGACATGCATCTTAAGGGAGGCATATTAAACACCTACGAAAAGGTATGAAAAAACTTTTTTAGTTTCCCGTTCATCAAAAAACAAAATTCAATGTATATGTTTATAGTCCCAGAAATATAGACGTGCCAAATCGGATGATTCTTTTTGATACATTCTCGCTTTCCGCGCCCGGGTTCCCGGGTTCGATTCCCGGCGGGGTCAGGGATTTTCTCTGCCTCGTGATGACTAGGTGTTGTGTGATGTCCTTAGGTTAGTTAGGTTTAAGTAGTTCTAAGTTCTAGGGGACTGATGACCATAGACGTTAAGTCCCATAGTGCTCAGAGCCATTTGAACCTTTTTGATACACCCTGTACACTTGCCGCGAAACCCGCGTCTGTTGCCGAGGTCGCTAACGCACGCGTTGCGGTGGCTCTCTTCTCAGAGGCAGCCGTTCGAATCATAGCGATGAAAGCAATTTTCATCACTTGCATTTGACCAACAATGTGAGTTAGAGGTGGCGGAGAAAAGTTCCATATCGTCAAACTTTGCAGCAGTGTCCTTGATTATATTCCAAACCTCTCCGCCGAGTCTCGTGGAGTGATATGACACTTTAGATGGTGATACGTCCATGGGATATCGATGTTCAACTCGGCGATCCCCTCGGTGCTACTCGAGAAGCGTCAGCTACGTGCCGGCACCAATTTTCATCACCCCTCTTCGTTCCATCAGATTTCTGCATCTCCCCCACCGCTGTTTGCTGAGTACGGGTATGACTTACTCCGATCTACTGTAAAATGCAATATACTAGAATTTTTGTCTTTTCTATAAGAATGTTTAACTCCTGCACCTCCCTGTCAAATTTGAGATGGAAATGAGGGGCATTGAAGTAGACAATAACCACGAACCAAAACCCATTTTAGTTTTGGTTCAGCGCTGGTCACATCAGTTCAGTCAGGTATCAGTTGAAACCTTGCGCAGAATGCGGCGGTGTGTTCTTCACAGGCTTGCTGGAGCCTACAGAGCTACGCCAAGTGGAAGCGCCTCTCTTAACTCTTGAATGGTGACCAGTTGATGTACAAATCTAGGCACTTGAAACAGTGTATTGGGTGGCTAAGGGAAACAGTGTGAAACCTATCGCTGAGGAAGAAGTAGTCATTAAACAATAGTTGCACAGATGAATCGGCAGTTAGTCGTGAAATGCGGAACAAGGTCAAAAACAAGTCACCTCATATCAGATGTTAAGGACCGGCGCTAGGTGAATAAACTATAACCATCAAAGGGTATAAAACAAATCATCGCTGGTGTACTGTTACGAACTACATAGGTTTGAAACTTCCTGGCAGATTAAAACTGTGTGCCGGAGCGAGACTCGTACTCGGGACCTTTGCCTTTCGCGGGCAAGTGCTCTACCAACTGAGCTACCCAAGCACGACTCACGCCCCGTCCTCACAGCTTTACTTCTGCCAGTACCTCGTCTCCTACCTTCCAAACTTAATTGGCAGAAGTAAAGCTGTGAGGACGGGGCGTGAGCCGTGCTTGGGTAGCTCAGTTATTAGAGCACTTGCCCGCGAAAGGCAAAGGTCCCGAGTTCGAGTCTCGGTCCGGCACACAGTTTTAATCTGCCAGGAAGTTTCATATCAGCGCACACTCCACTGCAGAGTGAAAATCTGAGTCTGGCTACATAGGTTTCTCACAAGTACTCATGGTATGATGATGAGACACCAAAGTACCTAGTTTTCAGTGTAGTGGTCATGACGTAAGTTCGAAGACAGAAAACGACCTCGTCAGACATAACATCTCTAGGGAGGTTCTAAGCAAATTGAGCTGTATGAAGTGCTACATACGTTAACAAAGGAGCCTACCTACGTTGCGGTTCACGTAGTGGTGAACAGGCAGATGCAGCCTCATTTCCCACAATAATACAGCAGAAGACAGTAATGCTGATGATCACCTTTCATCAAGCTCCAGAACCGCAAGAAACCCCTATTTCACTTGGTTTTTCATTGGACCAGATGAGAATGTGACGACGTAGTTTTACTCCAGGTTTCGTATTTGAGGAGAAAATTAGTGATAGGTCAGTGCTGCCCGAAGACAGTACCTAGAATATGAATATATATAAGATTCAGTTTAATATCGGTTAACAAGCTGTAAAATATTACAAACATGTATAATTTTATCAACAATTGAGGAAGAGAATAAGTCAGTGGTTCTGTTTTGCTGCACATCAAATCATTTGTGTGTGTTATTTCAAGATATATTCAGAAACGTCATAAAATAGACGCAGCAATGAAATAATAATAATAAATATGTTTCGTTGCGAATGGATTTCTGGAATCATGTGCTGAGGCGTCTAGTATAGTGTATTTGTCAACAGCAAACAGAAGAGAACTGTATTGTGAGGAGGCAGTGGACGCGGCGGTTTTCTTCGACGCAGTAGGCGCCTTCTAGTGAGACTGAGCTCCCACATTGGGCAATGGCAGCTTTTACGGAAACCTCGTTCCCAAGGCTTTTGGGGACGTCCGTCAAGGCCTCATGTCGTACCCTGCGCTCCTGTGTACCTGTTGCGACGTTCATAACTTAGGGTAACCTAGTGACCTGCCATGTACTCCCTGGACGACTTCTCCCAGGTTACGATTACAGTCTCGGGGATCCGCCGCTTACCCACTTCCACATCGTCACAGGGAATTTTGCATTTGCAAATAGTAATACATGGAAGCCTGTGGTTCTGTAAATACAAATGTCGCTCAGTTTTTCGAACCTCGTGTAGCACGTATATAATTCTTTATTGTTTACGTAAATTTTCGAATTGAGATGGATTAATAGTAAGACGATAACTGCTTTGTTCTTGGTTATCACTTCCCCAACCTTGTTTCCAAGATAAATATGTGGTTTATCACACCTGAAATGTTAGTTTTCCAATGCTACGAGCATCTCAAAGTTTTCCTTAAGCAGAATTTATCCATTAAAAAATAGTTTAGATGCTCCACAAAGCTTTATACTTGCATACAAAGTTAGTATCGAAGTTCTGTTTGCACATTATATCCAAATACGTGCGTGTTGTTATAAAAAACTTGTACAGTCGTCCAAAATAACATGTACTTGATTACTGCATAGTTATCGGAACCAGTCTTGTCAGTAAACCATCGTGCAACAGGAGCTACAATTTCTGTGGTTGCAGAGCACTCTTACGCCTCAGGGTCATCTTAGACAAAACAATTGTTCATGTAGATAAAGCTGGCCTGGATGGCCGAGCGGTTCTAGGCGCTACAGTCTGGAACCGCGAGAACGCAACGGTCGCAGGTTCGAATCCTGCCGCGGGCATGGATGTGTGTGATGTCCTTAGGTTAGTTAGGTTTAAGTAGTTCTAAGTCTAGGGGACTGGTGACCTCGGAAGTTAAGTCCCATAGTGGTCAGAGCCATTTGAACCATTTGATGTACATAATTTTTACTGACGCTTCAGGTATCGGTATTTTAATGGTGAGAGATTACGTGGAGACTAGTACATAAACTAGGCATCTTTCATAAATTTTACCTGCAGTAAAGAGTAATTCTTAGATTTGGAACATAGTTATCTGGTTTTTCTCTTTCGTAAAGGTAGGACTGCCGAACCCGCATCGCAGATTGGTCACAATTCGTGTTTTTCTGTTGTGGTTGTGACTGCATAAGCAGTTATTCATTCGCCGCCCTCGCATTTCTTCAACTTTTGAACGCTCGGTTCCATTCACTGAACTCATTTCGTAATTACATGTGAATTTAGAGCGTAACTAGAAACCAGATAGGTCTGCGAACTCCAGAAGCACTTTTGGGTTTGTTTTGTGATTACGTGCTTTGACCTGTCTGGCAAGGAGCATAGTGGATGCCAATTTACTCGATGTTCAGGAAAATCAGCATCGCGATCATTAACTTCAACTCGAGGTCCTTGCTACGAGTCACGATCTATAAGATAGACATGGTTCGGACATATTAGTTACTCCCTTTAAAAGAGCGCACTGGTCACTTCTGAGGACTGTAAATACCGTTGAAGTGGTACCGATGATCCTCCACCGCCGAAATAAGTCACGTGCAAGTTGCCTGATTTGTTGTATCACACGGGCTGGGGCAAAAGGCAGCACATCAGGTGTGTTTCTGGAGGCGTGCTGTGTGTCTCTGAGGAGTCTTTCGTAATTATGAAAGGTGTCTTTTGCACGGAAGGCACAATGAGGCAATTAAGCGGCAGTGTAAAGTTTAGGCGTGAGGTGGTGCTGTGATATTTTAGGGGTATTTTTGGTACCATTGCGTGGGCTAACTCATTCCGGTTACCGTGAACATGAGCAATGTTTATTTCAGTATTCTCAGCCGCCAAGTGATGTCCTTTCTTCACGAGTATTCTGAGCGCACTGCCACCCTCCAAAGTGAGAACATCTGCGTTCACAGCGCTGCATGCATACGTTCCTGGTTTGGCGAACGCTCAGGGACACTGGGACATCGACTGGCCTACTAAACCACCCGGTCTTAATCCCAGAGGAAATGTCTGAGATTTCAAACACAGCAGTTTGCATCCTCGCAATTTGGTTGTTCTGCAGGATCTAATCATCATTGACTGCCTTCAGCTGGACGTGGCATACCTGTGGACACTTTGTTCGACAAATTATCAACGCTGCAGGCAGTGTTAGACGGAATCTGGGTGACGCCTGTCTGGGGAACCTTGTCCGGTGTACTTTTATGAGCATCAGTCTGCCGAGGTCCCAAGCATCGTGACGAAGGGCGCTTTCTGAAGACTGCGGAAAAGCGAACCCTGGTTGTCGGCGAGCTTCCTGCCGTTGCCTCACGGTAGCTGCAAGCGGTAGTTAGTGTCAGCAGGGGAAGCCGGCGTTGTGCGGCACTGGTTCCAGCGTCGGCGCCTTTCACCGCTCGTCCGGCTCTGGAACAGGGCCCGGTCGTTGCGTCACGGCGCGTGTACCAGAGCGTGCCCGACACAGGCTCGGCCACCAGCTGCTGTTGCCGCCCGCATGGCTTCCGCTGCCCCCGCCGATGCTTCCGGCGCCGGCGGCGCTAGACAGCTAACCGCCGGCACTGAGTCTGCAGCTCGTACGTCCCCGTTCGTCCGCTGTAGCACGAATACTGTCTCCATGCGTGCTCTGCAAACCACAGTTCCGTGCTTGATAGGTGCTTCACATCGTACCACATTGTAGGTATTTTGCATTTCACTTCGCTTATGGAGTGCGAGAAGAATGACAGCTTATAATTACTTTTGTGTGCGAAGTAATTAGTCTAATTTTACCTTCACGGCGTTCACAGGAACAATATGTAGGCGATAAAGGAGATGGTATTACAGAAAGATTGTGTCGATTTAACAAGAATGACTTAAGATAGAAAATTGAGATAAATTATAACTCAAAAATATCTCTATCTGTGCTTCTCTTGTCCTGTCCGTGTTTCTAGTCTTTCCTAGGCAATTTGTGAGTGGGTACCTCTGGTAAGTGGCAGGGGTAGGGCATGTATGCCCTCATGGCACTCTGCTTTCAGGGGCTTCTAGCAACCCCCTACATGGGGCACCTCACCTGCCCTTCTTCGCATGTGTGCCCTTCTTCGCATGTGTGCCCTTCTTCGCATGTGTGCCCTTCTTCGCATGTGTGCCCTTCTTCGCATGTGTGCCCTTCTTCGCATGTGTGCCCTTCTTCGCATGTGTGCTCTTCTTCGCACCAACCAAATGTATCTACACTGTCTGATAAAGTGAAGCACCCAGTAGACACGGTCCGATTGTCAATGAAACTTCGTACATGAACACACCATCGGCGGGAATGTGAAAAGATTAGAGACGCTGTTCTGTGTTAAGTTGACCCTGCCGTCAAGAGCATTAGTGTTGTTCGTGTTCAGTATTTTCTCGAGGCCTGGTGTTTATATAAGGGTACGGGAACAGCATCAGTAGTTCAGTGATCACCGTGAAGAACACTGAGATCCCACGTACGCCTATGAGAGAGCCTCATCTGCACCTGACACCGTATCCAAGAGGCCTCATTATGGGTCTCCATTTGGCCGGTTGGTCGAATCATGCCATATTCAGAATTCTGGGGCATTCGCATGTAGCGGTGGCTCGTTGTTGGATTGCAGGGGAGCATGAGGGCAGGCATACTGACAATCAAGGTTTTGGTATATCACATCAGACAACCACTTGGGAGGATCGCAGTATTGCGCAAAGGGATGACGGTTGAAACAAACAGTTTGCGGCTACACCGATTCTTTTTGTCCCCAGTTTAACCTGTCTCTTAAAAGCGCTCAGACATAATCTGTTTCTTAAATAAAAGTTTGGATTTTTATTATTATTAATAACAGTAACAAACGTACACACCGAACAACTACCGAAAAACTGCAATGAAGGTGGACTACTAAGAAAATGCGATCGGCGCAGGGTTGTATGTATAGCAGAAATAGTTCGCACTATATCCAGCAAGGAATGCGAAGGTGAAGGAGGTGGCGCGACGGCAGCGAGAGCGAAAGTTCACAAAAAATGGTTCAAATGGCTCTGAGCACTATGGGACTTAACATCTGTGGTCATCAGTCCCCTAGAAATTAGAACTACTTAAACCTAACTAATTTGACATCACACACATCCATGCCCGAGGCAGGATTCGAACCTGCGACCGTAGCGGTCACGCGGTTCCAGACAAACGCCTAGAACCGCACGGCCACACCAGCCGGCCGAAAGGTCACAAGTTGATGGATTCCTTGCATCGTCACTTTTGGATGTTATCAAGCAACCACAAAATTAAGGGTTCAGTTTTTATGCCACGATAATAGCACGTCAATAAAATTATTAGATCTATCAATTAAATTCATCTTTACTTCCAAGTAACATTGAAGATGTTTGCTTCTTATATGGTGCCGCAAGTTTGTTGTGCCTCCTCCCATTTTTAATATTTTAAAGAAAATGTGGCATTGTAGTTCACTGCTACCGCACTTCGTAAAATACTCCCAAACTAATAATACTGCCATTCTGCAACACAACTTATGTGTAAGGACAACGAGAAATTACCGTGCAGAACAGGTGGTGGCAAGTCTTCCAGAACGTACTTACACGCGTACCGTCTAATATGCCACCCGGCAACTGGGCGTTACTTTGTACCGATCCTTGTCACGTTTTTGTTGCTAATTCCTAACAGTAGGCGTTTTTATAAAAAATAGTGTCGATCGTTTCTCCCAATTTCTAAAATAATCCAATATTTCAAAGTAATGGATAATTGACCTATAAACATTACTCGTTTTTTAAAAAATGGTTTACCTAAAACCAATATTTTCAGCACTGCTGATACGGCAAGTTGATAGGTCAGTTTTTTAGGCGGTTATTAGTGAAAAATGAAAAAAAGCCTGTTGCAACAGAGACGAGACAAATACCGAAAAATACCTGTTATTCAGAACTAAAATAGCGGTATCGGTTTTAACAGGGCGGTTTTTCCTTTCCGTAAGTTTATGCACCAAGGACACTCCCTGCAGCAAAACAAAACAAAATCAAACTCCCTCCAGCATTGTATCACCCAGCACCATTGGCTGGAGACTAGCATCAGCCGGTATGGGAAATTACCGCCCCCATGGATAGGCTGCCGTTAACACAACACAAACGGCTGAATATGGAAGTGTTGCCGTGAAAGGGAGACAGGTGATGGATGGCGTCGCATTGTGTTCAGCGGCGAGTATGGCGATTTCTGGGAAGAGCTTTCATTCTTACATTGTTTTGGAAAAACACAGTGGTGTTACTCGTGGTTTCATGGTGCGGGGAGCCATCGGGTAAGATTTCCAATCACTGCCGGCAGTAATTGAGAGAACTCTGACGATACAATCGTACGTCACGCACATCCCGCGTCCTCGTGCGCTAGCTCTCTTGTGACAGTATCGTGGTGCCATTTTTTCAAGAGGACAATGCTCGTACACATGTCACGTCTTTACGGACTGTCTGCATGATGTTGAGGATTTCCCGTACCCGGCATCTCGGACATCAACTCCATCCCAGGACATCAAGGAGTAATTACAACAGTTGTGGGCGCCTGAGGAGAGAATACAACGCCTTGACGCCCTTCCCAAACGGATCGCGATTGCGTCCATGCCAGAGAGGATGCAACTTCATACTGATAAATTGGTTAATACTTCAACGTTCTTTGTAAATTTACTCGATTTGGAAGTCGCTAAAAGAACGTTACATACCCTCTCAGTCCGTGAAGTTTCATTTTACTTATTCCTGTTATTCATGCTTTTGTCAGGCAGTGTTTTTCTAAACACTAAATAGTTACCTTGTAGAAGTCTGTCTTTCACGCGGCAGTGCACTTTTTGAATAAGCTAACGGGCACTCACGTTAGACCTCTTTGTGTAAGTCAGTTGTAATCTTCTTTGGCGAGTCATATCTCGCTGCAGTTCCGTGTTAATTTGCATAAAAGGAAGTGACGCACCAGCAGGGTAAAAGCTTTCCATCTATGTTATCGACTATTTCCAGTTATGTCCTGAAACAAATGCCAAGGTAAAGCTTAACTGCTACCACGACATACCTTTTTTTTCTGATTACAAACGATCTTTTGCTCCCCGAGTCCAATTTTAGGACTGACGCTATCCTGATTAACATCCTGGTAAATCACATGTTCGTTTTGCACCAAGAATCTCGATATTTTTAATTATGTCTGTTGGCAGTATAGATAATAGGTTTGCTACGAAAACGTTGTAACACTTCATAACAAGCTTCATGCTTGACTCTAAAAGTTAACAGTGGTTAGGATATATGTTACATTTATAAATGTTTGTGTTATAAAAATCTTTCCTGTACATCCGCTGTAGATGAGGTACGTTGGAAGCTTTTGTAAGAGATTTAAACAGTACGTAGTTTTTGAATTCCATCAGGATTTTTTTAGTTAAATTGTTAGCTTAGTTCTCACTGTCGATGTTAGTATGTTCGCTTCTTCTTATATTGATTAAGGCGTTGAAGATAATCCTATTCGTATTAGCGAAATTATTAATTAAAGATCGCTATCAGATCTGTATCACCACTTCCGAAGTTGATTATAAACACTACTATTTTGATAAAGTCAGAGAGAGAGAACACAGTGAAATTTATTCCACTGATTAGGGTTATGCCGGCCGAAGTGGCCGTGCGGTTAAAGGCGCTGCAGTCTGGAACCGCAAGACCGCTACGGTCGCAGGTTCGAATCCTGCCTCGGGCATGGATGTTTGTGATGTCCTTAGGTTAGTTAGGTTTAACTAGTTCTAAGTTCTAGGGGACTAATGACCTCAGCAGTTGAGTCCCATAGTGCTCAGAGCCATTTGAACCAGCCATTAGGGTTATGACACTACACAAGCGATTGTATTTACAGACCTGTACATGCACTGTAGCTGTGGAAATTCAGTAATGAGTAGCGCCACCACTTTCTACAGTCAGAGCCGCGTGACGTGGTGGCGTGGAATCAAAGAGCGCCCTAAAAGTGATGCTGGGGACTACTCTGGCACGCGGTTTGTAGGCGCTTCCATAAGCGTCAACTATGGCTGCAGGAGGACCTGAAAGAACAAGTTGCCGTCCAACCAGACACGTTCGATGGGCGACATGTCAGGCGAACGGGCACGCCAGGGAAGCAGTGGTAGCCTACGTTCTTCGAAGTAGGCTTGACATTTCCTCGCCACATGGAGCTTGGCGTTGTATTGCTGAAATATGACATTTGAAGCGGCCTGCAGAAGGGCCAGTGCTTCGGGCTGTACAATCTCCGAGGTAGTGGTAGCTGTTCAGGTTGCCCTCAGGACGTAGGAGGCGAGATGGTGTGTTACAGGCAATGACTCTCCAAACCATCACATTTGGCGTTTGTCCGCTATGCCGCTCAACAATACAATCTGGCAGATTGCGTTCACCACGGCGGCTTCGAACACATACTCGGCCATTACTGAAGGTCAAGTTGAAGCGGGACCCGTCTAAAATCACTCATTTTGCAACTCAGCACACCAGTGCTTCGTTCACGTGCTCATTGCAGTCTGCGGCGTTGGTGGATTTTGGTCAATGGAAGTCGTCGCAACGGCGTGGTTGACAGCAGTCCAGCCCGCTGCAGATGGCGTCGAACAGCCGACGCAGACATGTCCACACCCGTTACAGTGCTCCAGCGTCGCGCCGCTGTGGACGAAGCTTGCTGTCCGTTACGGCCAAGCAGGCAAGATGGCGGTCATCTCGCGCTGTGGGACATAGTGTCGTCCAGTACGCCTTCGGCGCAATGTGTCGGGAACGACAGGCCCGCCTCCCGGAGACCAGTCATTCTGCCCCGTTCGAATGCACTCACATGCCGCCATTCCATCCCCAGATGTCGGCGAGGAATAGTGTCACTTGGTTACACATTTTCCCTTTTATGACGGCTCCGCACCCACTGGGCATTGCGTAACACTGACCTGTGCGATCACACTAAAGAGGGCACTCTTTGGCCTACGTGCACGCCACCTCTCTGCCATTTAAGATGACATACACTACTGGCCATTAAAATTGCTACACCAAGAAGAAATGCAGATGATAAACGGGTATTCATTGGACAAATATATTATACTAGAACTGACATGTGATAACATTTTCACGCAATTTCGGTGCATAAATCATGAGGAATCAGTACCCAGAACAACCACCTCTGGCCGTAATAACGGCCTTGATACGCCTGGGCACTGAGTCAAACAGAGCTTGGATGGCGTGTACAGGTACAGCTGCTCATGCAGCTTCAACACGATACCACAGTTAATGAAGAGAAATGACTGGTATATTGTGACGAGCCAGTTGCACGGCCACCATTGACCAGACGTTGTAGGGTTTCGCAGGGATCGAATGAAGGGTAGAGCCTCGGGTCGTAACACATCTGAAACGTAACGTCCACTGTTCAAAGTGCCGTCTCAGTGCGAACAAGAGGTGACCGAGACGTGTAACCAGTGGCACCCCATACCATCACGCCAGTGATACGACAGTATGGCGATGACGAATACACGCTTCCAATGTGCGTCACCGCGATGTCGCCAAACATGGATGCGACCATCATGATGCTGTAAACACAATCTGGATTCATCCGAAAAAATGACGTTTTGCCAATCGTGCACCGAGGTTCGTCGTTGAGTACACCATCGCAGGCGCTCCTGTCTGTGATGCAGCATCAAGGGTAACCGTAGCCATGGTCTCCGAACTGATAGTCCATGCTGCTGCAAACATCGTCGAACTGTTCGTGCAGATGGTTGTTGTCTTGCAAACGTCCCCATCTGTTGACTCAGGGTGCACGATCCGTTACAGCCATGCGGATAAGATGCCTGTCATCTCGACTGCTAGTGATACGAGGCCGTTGGGATCCAGCACGGCGTTCCGTATTTACTTCCTGAACCCACCGATTCAATATTCTGCTAACAGTCATTGGACTACCAACACGAACAGCAAAGTCGCGATACGATACACTGCAATCGCGATAGGCTACAATCCGACCTTTATGAAAGTTGGAAACGTGATGGTATGCATTTCTCCTCCTTACACGAGGCATCATAACAACGTTTCACCAGGCAACGCCGGTTAACTGCTGTTGGTGTATGAGAAATCGGTTGGAAACTTTCCTCATGTCAGCACATTATAGGTGTCGCCACCGGCGCCAACCTTGTGTGAATGCTCTGAAAAGCTAATCATTTGCATATCACAGCATCTTCTTCCTGTCGGTTAAATTTCGCGTCTGTAGCACGTCAACTTCGTGGTGTAGCAATTTTAATGGCCAGTAGTGTATTATCGTGATTCCGCGTTTCTACTCTTACTCTTATAGTGGCGTGTTGCAGACCTTTACTTCCGCGTGTTTCGCTTTTTAGAAACAGTAGCGTATATATGCAGTCTCAAACTGTGTGTGTGTGTGGGGGGGGGGGGGGGGGGGGGGCTTTGAACGTCGTAAAATTTTTCCTCTGCTGGAGTTCGTGTGACAATCTGTAGTTCTTTACCACTCATTCAGTATTTTTTCTTAAATTATGTGACCATGCAGTTGCAACGTTGTCTCAGAACTTACTGAATTTATAATGTGTGCGAAAACCTTTCTGAAGTATTCATTTCGCTCGGGACAAGATTCTGGCTACTGTTTGTTGCGTTGGTTACTGTCATTTTATTCGTCAAAACATTTTCTGGCGCCCATTCTCTGTATAAACTAGACACAGTTAGACTTCTTAGAATATCTCTGTAACTGATAATAGCGTTACTTCGCGTTTTTGTTATTTGACGTTGTTCTCGTCATTCCTCCTCATTTCTTTTGGATTTCTCGAAAAACTTCAGCTACATATATTTTTCTTTTAGGTTAGCGAAATGGTTCACGATGTCCAACGATATACTCTGCAACAAAATTCAGATTACTGCGAGCGGGACAGTACAGAATCTTAGTTTTCAAAATATTTTTCAAGATGACTGGTAGATAGCTGTGCTTTCAGTATGTGCTAGAGTAAATTCGCAGTTGGGAGAAAGATATGTATATGTACCATCTTGAACACTGTTCTTGTCGTTTGAAATGCGCATCTTTACAGACATAGATCATTCCACAATATTTTTTTAATTTTTTTTACGCAAGGTGGCCAATAAGTTATAAAACTTGCTGTACGAACCATAAGTGTTTTTCGTCACAACTGATACGACACTCCAGCACAATTCTGTACCAGCCCTTGTGGTAACTTGGTATCGTCAAGTCACACACTTTAATCTAAACTAAGAGTAACACAGTTATATTTCCCACGACCTAGTAGCTGCGTGATGTGTCGGATTGGTGCTTTACTTGACAGTTAAAAGACTAAACTCTGCATCTTTCTATTAAGCTCCGTGAAGAATGCTCGACTCTGAAGCGGCTCGTCACGGCCAGTGGCGTTGCCCTTCAATCGCAGAGCAAGAAGCGCGACGCACCGCCGCCGCCGACCTTGTTCAAGGTCATCCAGCGTCAGCGCCCTGCAGCCGCTGTCCAAGACGGCTTGTAGGTAGGGTCTGCCCAGAAGAGACTTGCTTGTTTGGTGGGCTCTCAGAAACTGTGGTGGCCTAACACTTCGTTTTTCCAACATATACTGTGCGCTTCTGGAACTCATATTTCATTACGTAGTCTGTAAGTCACGCATTAAGAACAGTTAAATCGCATTTCCAACGATGCAAGTATTAGTTATTATTCTGATTAGTGAAATTGTTGAAAGAAAATAGGTGCAAGAAGACAAAGGTACGTTATTATATCCTCAGAATGTGGTGTTTTAAGCAGCAGTCGTTAGTAATGGACGGGAGCAGGAGACAGAAGGAAATAGAACCTTCAGTTCTGTTTCAGACTCTCTCTCACTTTATTAATAGTGGTTCTATCTGTACAGCTGCCAAATGCGTTATATTTAATTAACACATCAGTGGTCCCAAATTTAAAAATAGTTTACAGTTTGGTTTTGTTGGAAATTTGAATGGTTTTGTTGGAAATTTGAATGGTTTTGTTGGAAATTTGAATGGTTTTGTTGGAAATTTGAATGGTTTTGTTGGAAATTTGAATGGTTTTGTTGGAAATTTGAATGGTTTTGTTGGAAATTTGAATGGTTTTGTTGGAAATTTGAATGGTTTTGTTGGAAATTTGAATGGTTTTGTTGGAAATTTGAATGGTTTTGTTGGAAATTTGAATGGTTTTGTTGGAAATTTGAATGGTTTTGTTGGAAATTCGAACGGTTTTTCAAACCACTCATTCACTAAAGGCCGTTTCCTCGCCCTTCTGTTTACACGGGAATGTTTCCTTTTCTGCGTGCATAGTTCACAGGTTTCCTCGTTTTTGACACCGACTTTCGTGCCCATTTTTTAGCACTACATAACCACATAATGCAATCATTTAAATGCTGTATTACGTTCCCACTGATGCATTCGTTTGTGTGATTTCAGTTTATTCTTTTTGTTTGTTGTGAGATTCAAAGTGCTACCAACTTACTATCTAATTTTAGAGTTCTTATTATTTGTATAATGTTCCTAAACTTTATCTTTGTTTCTATCGTAACCACAATCAAGTCTAAATCCGAAAACAGGGTCGTCAGTGAAGTACAACACTAAGCACTGGAAGAACATTTACCACAGACACCAATGCACAAACTGAACGAAACTGTGCCATTGGGGCAGAGTGCCAATATTTATACAGAAACTGAATGTTCCAGAAATTGAATGTTGCAAACATTACAAACACAAGTAGTTTTGGTAACGTTCTAGAAATAATAAATGCTAACATGTTAAACAGACTGACGAGGATTCCAGCGAAACGTGCATGCGGTCAACACATCCTCACGAAAACAGAAACAGACGAGAATACTCAGCAGATAAATGAATTGCGCGTCATTAGCTAGAAATTTGTGTTTGAACTTTCAACAGAAATTTCAAAAGTAATTATAATTCTCAGGTTACTGACGATTGTATAGCACAGAAAAACGAAAGACAAATGGCGGTAGAAGATAGCATTCATTATTTACTTAGGCATTATTTTCATTAATAAATCATTTATACCACGAATATCGTAAACCCAAAAATGACAAACTATATCTTTATTCTCAAATGTGTGAGCGAGCATTTCCGAAGGGGAGATACATTCTTAGTTATGGCCCCATCATCTACACACGCTATAGCCACCGCTTAAAAACGATAGAATGGTTTGTGAATACTTAGACACAAAAGTAATCTTCAGATTTAGTATTTTAACAGAGATAAAGAACTCATGTAGACTCAAATAACTAGACGTGAATAGAGCACACTGAACGTAAGCACTTCAACATTTCATCCCTTCTTTCAACGTCCTATTCCAGTTGGTGTGTTGTTTCTTTCGGAAAGATAGCGCTGAATGTTCAGTTAGTGTGTGACACAGCCCTTACAAATTTTATAGCATATACATTTTCTTCTCGAATACTAAAACAGGTGACTATTCACAACATGAGAACATCACGGTTTTTCTTGTGCATTTGCAAATGGGTGTCTGAATGGAAATGACGGAACTCGGAGCTGTCATTTGGCTTACGATGTGCGGAGGTCTTTAGTTATGTGAGGTGATGGAACACACACACACACACACACACACACACACACACACACACACACACACACACACACACCTGACTAGATTTGCGCCTGGATTCAGGAATACCTTGCAGATAGAACTCAACATGTCGCTCTTGACGGAATGAAATCTACTGATATAAATATAATTCTAAGTACCAAAGAAGTGTGATAGTACAGTTATTGTTTACACTGTACATACATATACAAATCAGCTGGTAGGAAGCGTCTGAATGTCTTTGGCTGTTGTCAGTTGATGCGTCTGTCTGTAAGAAAGTAACAACGCCAGAAGACAGTCACAATTTGTAAAATGACTTACAACTCTGTCAGTTATCAAAAATGTGTATGAAATCTTATGGGACTTAACTGCTAAGGTCATCAGTCCCTAAGCTTACACACTACTTAACCTAAATTATCCTCCCGCGCGGCTGTCAGTTATCCCTGAACTTAAATACATATAACACATTGTGCGTGTATACATAGGAAAAAAATTCCATTACTGTACAACTACATTATTGATGACAAACTGCTCGAACATATGTGTACCGTAAAATATCTAGGAATAACTATCCAGAGGGATAAAGTAAGTAGTATGAAAAGCAGGCGTCATACTAAGATTTATAGGAACAATCTTATGATGTAATTCATGCATGAAAGAAGTGGCTTGCAAGGCACTTCATCGGCTGATTCTTCAGTATTGTTAATAAGTATGTAGGGCTGATACAAGAGATACAGAAGACCCAACGAAGAGCGGCGTGTTTTGTCAAGGGATCGTTAAGTCGGCACGAGAGCATCACACAGACGCTTAACGAATTCCAGTGGCAGACGCTACAAGAGAGGCGTTGTGCATCATGGAAGGTTTACTATTAAAATTTTGAGAGAGTACTTTCCGAGAAGAGCCGGGCAACATAATTCTTCCTCGCACATACATGTCGCGAAATGACCAAGATGAAAAAATTCCAGAAATTAGAGCTAATACAGATGCCTACCAGCAGTCATTCTTTCCACGTGCCATTCGTGAGTGGAACAGAGAAAGGGGGGGGGGGGCAGTTAGTGGGACCGGAAGCACCTTCCTCCACGCACCGTCTGGTACCTTCCGAGTATTTATGTAGACGTAGATGCAAAGCGCATGTCTTGTAGGGTCTGCCACTACAGTTTGTTGAGAATCTTCGTAACGATTAAATGATCACGTCACGAAACGTGGCACTCAGAGTTATATCGTCTCTCTTCTATTACTCCAGCCTGGCAAGGGTTCGAGACTGATGAACAGTATCCATGAATACGCCGAACACGTTTTTAGTACGCCACTTCCTTCCTGGATGAACTCTATTTCCGTATTATTATTACAGTGAATGTCAGCCCAGCAACTGGTATTTTATGATAGTTCCTGTCTCCAGTGGTTTATCGTCAATAGTGTAATCAAACTGTAGTAGATATCTTCGCTTGTTTATGCGCAGTATATGATACTTGCTTACTTTCAGGGTGAACTGCCCGTCCCAGCACCAATCGTCAATTCACGGCAGGTCTTCCTGAATTTACCTACATTCTTCTGCTGTTGGAACCTTCATATTGTAAACAGTATCGTCTGCGAACAGCGTCATGTAGCTTCCGATTTTGTCCACTAGATAACTTACGTACAAGGTGGTCTGAAACAGTCTGAAAAGCTTGTAAGGGTGTTGTAGTGCAGGTTGTGCTGAGAAATAATTGTTAAGAAAAAGTTAGAAACGTGTCTGAGTTACTTAGCATTCAAGTTAGCCATTCAGGCCGTTGCGCGCGCCAGTTCAAACGGCCCGCCAAATACAATTACTATCAGTTCTCATGCGCAGATCGGGCGTTTCCAGATTTTTGGTTTTGTACCACTTGACATTTTGTTTCAAAGTTGGGCGTACTGCTATAGCTTGTTCACCTCTAACGGGCCCTGAGGTTGGAAGGATGGTGCGGGAGTGCGGAAGATTGACCGAAGATTGCTGCCTGGCGCACGGGTGAGACACGGTGCGGAGAGAATTTTCGGCGTCTTGCTCAGTACTGGCAACACACATCCGGTCTTTGCGTCGTGCCGCTAAACTACTATGTATGGTAGAAATGACGCGCACGCGCACAAGCATATGAGAGAGAGAGAGAGAGAGAGAGAGAGAGAGAGAGAGAGGGAGAGGGAGAGGTAGGTAGGTAGGTAAGTAGGTTTCGTGGAAGCACTTTTTTATAGCCGCAGTCAGTAAGAGACTCACCAATTGGGAGCTTTTCCCTTCGTAGCCAGTTGTGATGCTTTTGTCAAGTTAGTATCAGTATTCTGAAAATTTGCCATGAATTTGGATTGTTTACAAAATGCTATGTCCGAAGAGTGTCGCTATAGTTTACCAATATACGTATATCAGTACATGTTTTGTTTATTTGTACGCCTACCACCCGAAATAAAGTTGCGTACCACCAGTGGCATGCCGAACCAGCGTCTAGGAAGCCATGGCGTAGATGATAGCGCACAAGACCTCTCGCTCTTTGGCTCCGGTTCGATCCTCACTACCGTTCCATGACCAGTTTTTGTGTCACTCTCTTGTTTGGTTTTAGGAAACCAAACGAAGAACGCCTTTGGCGACACCGTCTCTAACGGTCCGCTTGAATTTGCGCGTTCAGCGGCTAGGTGGGCTAACTTCAGTGGTAATTAACTCGGAAACTGTGCACCATAGCGAATTTCTTCCTTGACATTATTTCTCAGCGCAACCTACCTTGCAAAACGCTTACAAACTTTTAAGACTTTTTCTGACTACTCTGTATATTGTAATCAGTAATGGCGCCATCTCAATAATTCAAAGCGTGACTGATGCAGAAATTGCCGAAATTAATCAAATCTAAAAAAAAAGTGGTAAGCTTCTAGATGCTTGCTGTCTCCTCCCCCTGCCCTCTCTGGAAAATAAACATTGGTGATCGGTTCCTTGACCTGCTTGAGGACATAGTCTTTTCTTGGATTGTTATTAGAATCGAAAGCTGCAATGATAATTTTCTAGAGAAGTTATTAGTGTAATTGGTCAGTCTATGCTATCTGACTGAAAAGGAACCCTGGGTGTCTCACCTACAGATGATACGCTGAGGCACTGTCGTTAACGTTATCCTTCGTTGTGTGTTGATGTCAATAACCACTGCGTCTGATGTTTTGTGTAGCAATGCAAGGGCGGCATTCAGACGGCCGTTGCTCATGTGGATGAGGGAAGCGTTAGTTATACAGATGCTGGTAAGGGGACACCTCCATTGGCGTGCACCGCGGCATGACGAAGATAGGGGTGGGCGAAAGCGACCCGGGAGCGTGACATTAACGGCGTCTGCCGTTCGCCGCCTTGCTTAATGAGCCCTCTGCCAAGTCAGGCTGCGCCTTCACGGTTGCTTGCGCAGCGACGTCAACAAGCCCTTCGTCACCGTATGCGAGTGCTTCTGTACTTAATTAAAAAAAAAAGTAGTGCTTCACGAAAGAAAAACAGTGTAAAAGCGGTAATGCTGTTTCCATTTTCGTAAGCAACTTGAATTTTGATGCATCATGTATTCTGAACAAAGGAATTCGGCATTTGATACTAATACCTGCAAACTCGCAGCGTTCGTAAACTTAAAATTGTTGGTTCCAAAGGGGTCTCTTCGCGTCCTCTACGTCGAGGTCGTACTGCAGCTTGAGCGCTGCGAAGAGGGCGTTGCAAATTATTGGAGCTGTGGATTGCTCTATGGAGCGAGCGTTCATAATGCAGGGCGGTCCGCATTACCATCGATCCGCGCACAGCGCTGCGACCAGTGCCTTTAAAGCTCGGAGCACTGCCTGCCACCTGTGGCACCGCTGGCTGCGCCTTAGCTGCCCATTCGGTGGCCGAAGCCTTCCTCCCACAACAGGCCGCTGTACTCGGGCAAACTTTTTCGCGTTACAACCAACGTTGCTCTGTAATGTGTCTGGTCACTGCGGGGTTATACAGAATGTCGGAGAAATATCCGTACCGCTCTTGACTTTCAACAATCAACTAACGTAGATTTGCAGTAGGGTTTTGGAACATATACTGTATTCGAACATTATGAAGCACCTCGATGAAAAATATTTATTGACACATAGCACGGATTCAGAAAATATCGATCTTATGAAACGCAACTAGCTCTTTATACTCATGAAGTAATACGTGCTATCGACAGAGGATGTCAAATTGATTCCATATTTTTAGATTTCTAGAAGGCTTTCGAAACTCCCTCACAAGCGTCTCCCAACCAAGCTGCGTGCCTACGGAGTATCGCGACAGTTGCGCGACTGGATTCGTGATTTCCTGTCAGAAAGGTCACAGTTCGTAGTAATAGACGGAAACTCATCGAGTAAAACAGAAGTAATATCCGGCGTCCCCCAAGGAAGTGTTACAGGCCCTCTATTGTTCCTGATCTATATTAACGACATAGGAGACAATCTGAGTAGCTGTCTTAGATTTTTTGCAGATGATGCTCTCATTTACCGCCTTGTAAAGTCATCAGATGACCTAAACGAATTTCAAAATGATTTAGATAAGATATCTGTAAAGTACGGAAAGTGGCAATTGACCCTGAATAAAGAAAAGTGTGAAGTTATTCACACGAATACTAAAAGAAGTCAGCTAAATTTCGATTACGCGATAAGTCACACAAATCTGAAGGCTGTAAATTCAACTAAATACTTACGGATTACAACTACAAATAATCTAAATTGGAACGATCACATAGATAATATTGTGGATAGAGCAAACCAAAGACTGCGATTCATTGGCAGTACACTTAGAAGGCGCAACAGGTCTACCAAAGAGACTGCTTACACCATGCTTGTCCGCCCTATTCTGGAGTATTGCTGTGCGGTGTGGGATCCGCATCAGGTGGGACTGACGGATGACATCGAAAAAGTACAAAGAAGGGCAGCTCGTTTTGTATTATCGCGAAATAGGAGAGATAGTGTCACAGACATGATACGTGAATTGGAGTGGGAATCATTAAAACAAAGGCGTTTTTCGTTGCGACGGTAACTTCTCATGAAATTTCAATCACCAGCTTTCTCCTCCGATTGCGAAAACATTCTGTTGGCATCTACCTACATAGGGAGAAATGGTAATCACGATAAAATTAGAGAAATAATGTCTCGCACAGAAAAATTTAAGTACTCGTTTTTCCCGCGTGCTGTTAGAGAGTGGAATGGTAGAGAGACAGCTTGAAGGTGGTTCATGGAACCCTCTGCCAGGCACTTTATTGTGAATAGCACAGTAATCACATAGTTGTAGATAGGGAAAATAAAGTTTTTATTTTTATTTTTTTGTAATACAGTGTACGAGTAGACAACGGCCTTGCCGCAGTGGATACACTGGTTCCCGTCAGATCACCGAAGTTACGCGCTGTCGGGCGTGGCCGGCACTTGGATGGGTGACCATGCGGGCCGTCATGCGCTGTTGTCATTTTTCAGGTGCACTCAGTCTCGTGAGGCCAATTGAGGAGCTACTCGACCGAATAGTAGCGGCTCCGGTCAAAGAAAACCACCATAAAGACCGGGAGAGCAGTGTGCTGACCACACGCCCCTCCTATCCGCATCCTCATCTGAGGATGACACGGCGGTCGGATGGTGCTGCTGGGCCACTTGTGGCCTGAAGACGGAGTGTACGAGTAGGCCTTCTCGGCGGATATTTGCTTCAGATCTTCTGGACTGAGAGCCCTTGGTTGATGGAAGTCTTTAAGAGGCAGTTAAACCAAAACAAGACAGATGTAAAAAAAGTAAGGAAACTGTTTATCGTTTCAAAAGTAAGTCATAACTGTTAATACATTTATCCTACTGAGAGACAAGGCGGTCAGTGCCTTCATGGAAAAATCTTTGCTGTTGCCTACCGTACCTTGATTGTATCCAGGTGTGCATCTCTGCATCCGAACCAAATCGACGCCCACTAATGTCTTTCTTCAGGGCTGCAAAAACGTGGAAGTCGAATGGGGAGAGATCGGGAATATATGGAGGATATATAAGGCCTTCCTAGCGAAGCTTCTGCGTGGTACTCGAAACTGGAAACTTGCTGTCGGATAGTTTGTTGGAAGGTTGTTCAGACTACGCTGTAGAAGTTTCGCTGGGAAGCCCTTACACATGATCCATACAGTCCCCTTATCATCCTAAGTGAATTCCATATTTTAGGAGACCTGAAGGAAGGCATTAATCACCGTTGATTTGTTCCGAAGAGGTGCACGCATGAGTACTGCTGTGGTTCCGTAGGAAACAGCAAAATTTTTCCCATACATGCATTGACTGTCTTGGATGACAGTGGGCTAAATGTATTAAGTTACGGCCATTACTTTAGAAATAATAAACATTTCACTTTACTTACTTTTTCCCATATGCCTCGTTTTTATTTGACTGCCTCTTTTTATAAAACTTTTTCTGATGGTTAGTTTTAAACTGTGAGATATGTACAGGGGATAACAAAATATGGAAACACCAAAGACACAATACATCACCATGCGTTATACGTTGTAGGAGAACCGTTGGCATTCAAAACAGCTTCCACTCGCCTCTGAATGGTTTTCAAGAGAATCTTTTACCATTCTTCCCCCAAAATAGAGGCTAGTTCAGGTAATGATGATGGAGGTAGATAGCAATCAAGCATCCTTCTCTCTCCCAAGAAGACCGCAAAGGCACGATATTATTGAGATCAGGTAACTGTAGTGCCAGGAGAGATGAAGAATTCATGACCGTGCTCACAAAGCTCTGGGATGATGTGGGATGTGTGAACAGGGGCCCAGCGTGTCTTGGAACACAGCGTCACCATTGGGAAACGATGGACCTGATCAGCGAAAGGGTCACCTGATCCTTGACTGTAATGCGACCTTGCATAGTACTCATGGGGCCCACAGTATACTATGATGTGGTTGCCAAAATCGTCACCGAATCCCCGCCGTATTTCACTCTTGAGATGTTAACTGGGCCAGACGTTGGAAACCATATGGAACAAGACTCATCCCACCTAATGACTTTCTTCCATTGCTCCATAGTCCCGAATTTTTGACTTCGCCATCACGTTTTCCTGTTACGGGCATTTGTATAACTGGGAGTTTTTGGAATTCCACCTGGCATTATAGTCCCCTGCCTCTGGACCTCCCTTCGTGTTGTTTTGGTGCTGACACGGTTCACGAGTGCGACACTGTTCTGCAGTGACTTAAGCAGCTGTCGTTCTGTTTTCCTCACAATTCTCTTCAACGACCGTCCGTCGCGACCAGTAAGAACCCACTTTCGTCGGCTTTGTGACTTAGCAAACAAAGTTCTTAGACTTCCTCTGTAAGCGGTATCTATCTTTGGAAGGTGCCTTTTGAGAAACTTCTGCCGCCTTGGTTCTGAAAGCACGCAACGTACGAGCACTAACAATTTACCCACGTTCGAATTCACGTAGCTCCGAGATAATGCACTAGCAACTACACAGAACACTGTTCTTACCGCGACTGACACTTACAACGTACAAAGGCCATTGCACAGATGCCGTATGTGGACATCTACAGAAGCGCTACTTGTTGGCGTGGGTGGCATCTCCATTTTCGTTCAAGCATGCATTTCTCGTTGTGCTTCGACATTTATGACCAGTATTCGAAGATGAACCGGTGTTGCCGATTCATCTCGATAGAGGTCTCTCTCAGATGGGGACGAAACATCAGTCAGCGGATTTCTACAGTGACAAGCTATAACATTTTGACCACTACCAGCAGCGAGACTGAATGCCGATAGGTGGCATTACGGTCAGATGCCGTGGTGGGGAAATAATGTAAGCTGATCAACGATTGACAAAGATGAGGCTACGCACCGACGCCTGGGAATGAGCATGTCGGAAACTACGAAGCAGATGGGCTGTTCACATGTTTCACATGGAGCCTGGAAGGCGGAATAGGCGCACGTGTATGGCTGATCTCATGGCAGGGTGCAGGCACTAGTGTTTCGGGGCACACGTTGTTGAATGTGGGTACCGCGGCAGGCGAATCCTACGTATAATCTCGCTGACGCAACGTCATCGCGAATTAAGAGTGCAACTGGGACGGGACCATCGAGATTGGACCGTTGATATTTGGAAACATGTCGTTCGGTCGAATAAATCACTGGTCTTATTACATTAGGTGGTTTGCCGCGTCTGGATTCGCCGCCATAGAGGCAAATAGCTGCTCGAATCGTGCATCGCGTCACGATCGTGCGCCTGTGGGAACAGTCATATGGTATGGCGGAGTTCAGTGTGGACTGCCATGGGACCTGGTATGGTAATAAAAGGTAACATGATTGCGGACCACCTTCATCCCTCCATTTATTAGGCCTTCCCAAAAAGGCGATGCCACTTCCAGCAGGGTAATTGTCAGTGTCACAAGGCCAGAATCGTGCTACAGGGATTTGAGGACCTTGACTCACGTTCGTGTTTTCGCCGTCAAATTCACCTGGTCTGAACCAGATGGAACACATCTATGATACTATCGGATGACCGCTTCGCGCCCACAAATCGCCGGTCCGTAATTACGGGAACGGCATTACCTTCGCTTAGACATCTGGTGTCACATACCCCCGGACACCAATCAAGATCTTGTTCACGCCAATAGAATCACTGCTATATTGCGCTAGAAACTGGACCAACGAAACACGCTGTTAAGCGGGTGGTCACAATCTATTAGCTCATCAGTAAATATCGACGATGGCCTCAAAGCCCAGAAGTTTTGACTAAAAATAGTTGTTCTATATTATCTCCTTGGAAGCTGACAAAAAAGCAGTTTTCTCGTTATTTTAATATTGAAGTGTTCTGAAAATGTTGTGAGTGGCCACTGTTGGAATGGATTGTTGTGTGTGTGTGTGGGGGGGGGGGGGCGGGGGGGGGGAGAATCGTTTTGGTAAGGCAGCAACTCGTGAAGCAACAGTGCTTGCTTTGCAGAAACATGTTTTTCTCAAGCAGTGATAGACAGGTCTCGTATTGGATGTAAGAAAAGACGAGAGGAAACCTGTCGCCATCGCTGAATTAGTTGAGCAACGTACCCGTCCACGAGGGACCTGGTCACGATGGGCATGTTGTGGACATCTTTCGTGGCCGCCTGAATTAAAGGGCGTAAATTCTCAAGAACGAAAAGGAAGTTTATTTTTCGGAATACAAATGAATTCACCAAGATTGGTTTGTGAAGTCTTACCCAATCATGGCGAAAAGAATGTAGTAGGAAAGGAATCGTCATTGCTAGCTGAAAGAGGGGGGCCTGAGCGAATGCCCAGCCTGGAACCGACGCTCCAGGTTGCGGCCAGCAGTTAACACGCGATTTATCTTCCACGCTTCCGATTGGCTACTGAGAATGGGTGCATAGTGAACATGTCAGCTGATTGCGTTCCACAGGAGCAACCTACTTTTGATGAAGCAACCGTCAGGCGGCACTATGGCCGCAATGAATTGTACTTCAACACGTGAGACTATTAATATGGAAAAAATTAATTTGTTTAAATACCAATCAGACTGGCTAGACGACCTGCTCAACAGTCTCCAAAGAAGACCATACACAAGCGTACAGCTTAACTTAGTGTCGTCAACAGTCTGACATTAAAAGATGTTTGAAATCGAAATGATTAATACTGATGCTTGTAAACGAATTATGCGGCAACAGGGAGATAGTTGCAACCTGCCGCGGTTCGGTGCCACAGTTTCTAAGTGCCATTCTTCAATACGGTTAATTGCTAATGAATGTGCGATATACCGCAGTTCAGCCAGGAGGAAT
The DNA here is from genome assembly GCF_023898315.1 of Schistocerca nitens. Classification (NCBI taxonomy): domain Eukaryota; kingdom Metazoa; phylum Arthropoda; class Insecta; order Orthoptera; family Acrididae; genus Schistocerca; species Schistocerca nitens. Next base: position 258,580,442 of record NC_064618.1, read on the forward strand.
GTGGTTTGTTTGTGTAACAAAGCTTCCCGTTTCGTGTAACAGTCAGGAAGGAACCAGCCTCATGTGATACGGGCCGGAATGTCGTCACTCTACCGTCTCGGACCATTTTCGTAAAGCAAACGTGAATGGAAATTATTAAATAGAAAATGCCGCAGCAAAGCTGAGATGACACAGTATCATCATACAGGAGTTGAGTGGTTCCTCATGGGGAGCAAGATCTAAAACACTATGCTCTTCCTTAGGACTCGTCTACTCATCTCTCGAATGCTGTGTTCCAATGTGACTTAATTACCAACTCTAAGCCACATTGCCCCAACAGATCTTCTCAAAGAACACAAAAAATTAATTTAAACTACTAAGCTCCCAGTCCATTCTGACGAGCCTGCACATAAAACGACCCGATTAAAATCTAGACAGTCACCTGATAATATTGGCAGAATCGCTAAAAGCGGTGGATTTTAGCATGAACGGGTAGTGGTCAGAAACATGGAATAATGTTGCTCATGAGGAATATCAGACTTTCGTAAGACATGGCAGAAAACAAGCTGGTATGGAATTGCCATGATGTGCTTGGAAAAAAAATCATTGGGATTCATAGGACCCAGAAAGCCTCCATCTACGGGGAAAAGCTTCATCTTCCCAATGCGACTGTGGCAGTTATCATCAGACCATCAAACAAGTTGTAACAAGCTGTAGCAGACAAATTTACCCAGGAAGTCTAGCCTATTTCTTTGACGGACAGAGGCAGGCCTTGAAAGGATTGAAAAATTAGACATTAATTTGTAGATATAGTTGTTCAGTTCTATTTATTTTGAAAAATTATGCAATTCATGTATGTAAGCTGCAGTTCAGCTTTCATTGCCATACGCTTTATAAATACTACTGTATTAGGACACTGTGCATAGGCGGTTATTAAGTCAACTCGAAGAGAATCGTGGCTCATGTGTGGTTGAAGCAGGATGCTCAGTCTCGTTAAGACTAATGAAGCATTGCACGTAAGTGTTGAAGTTTACCAAAGTTTATTGCGTGAGATGCTCTGAAAGATGCTGAGGACGACATGGAGGCGCATAGATACTTGGGTAAGGCACGATTGTGAACATACACATCTGATTGATTAGTAGCTTTTGTAATTACCGCAGTATACAACTCACAATATGTTCTGACTTAGAGTACGGGAATATCTCGCGCACAATGTACGTTTGTCAGTTTTGTTCCGTGACTAACGACGTGTTGAGGTATGTGGGGGAGTCCTAAATTCAGTCGCAAATCAGGTCACGTACGACAGAGCGGAACTGCTTCGAAAGCCTTTCGGGATTCAAGGAATACAACAACGTGTGTGACTTTGTTACGCCGCTCTGGATTTCATGGACGAAGAGAGCGAGCTAACAGAGGCGGCTTTCGTTCTGCGAAAAAGTCCCAATGCGTGAGCACACTGCCAGTTAAATTTTCGTAATGACTAGGGTGGTCTCTGAGCTTCTCCATTTATTAGACAGCTCTTTTGTTTGTTCAGCCTAGTGTGTTGTAACATGCACTAGCATGCCGTGTTCATACTGTATTGATGACGGATGGTTACATGTTTTAATAATTAATCGTTACGTAATCGATTTTGTGATCTAAATAATGAAACAATTCACCAGTTACGTATTTTTTCCTGCTTAGCACGACGCGTTTAGAGAATTTCTCATTGGTAAGTGCACTATTTTTTTGTAATTGCATCCGTCTTTTCTGCTTCTCTTACACTTGACAATGAGAGACACGTAACTGTTGCAGTTGTTTATTGTTTAAGTCATAAATGACACAGGTGTAGGCTTTCCAGAAACATCGATTTTGATGAACGAAATTATTACTTTTGTTTGTGTGGAGGTACAAATCAGCAATGCTAGTACACACAGAAATTCCCGCGACACAGTATCGTATCGCGGAGCTAGAGTAGCCAAAACAAAATTGCGCTGCCCGTTCAAAAAGTTGAGCGTCGTGCGATAAGTCTTTTTCGGCAGCAGCTGAAATGCTCCACTTGCATGAAGATAATCCAACTGGCTAAAGATGCCGTATGAGTTAGCCTGGCATAGCTGTAACATTTCCTCCGCCGCCGAAAACGAATTACGTCACTGTCCTCCAACTTTATCAGTAGGCTGCTATCGCATCTCCACTGAGACGCGATAAATTCCTGACTGTTACCTATATAGTGCGTGCGACCTGAGGGCGGCCGCTGCTCCTTTTGATGTCGCGGCGCGGCCTGCGGTCTGTCTGCCGGTGACTGGTCGATACAGTCGGCGAGCCGCCCACACGTGGCACCAACCTCCCACGCTGTCTCGCCGTCGCGAATGCTGTCGGCCGAGACGGCACCGGGCTGCGACACGTGTGGCCGCCGGGCCGCACCTTGGCACTCGATCACGTATCCCTCCACAAGAGCACAATGGCACTGCTAAAAGGCATTGAAGCCATGTCGTTCTGTGGTTTAAGAACTGCACGTTCTTCACAGCTCTACTCGAAAAGTGTCGGGCGAACAGATTAAAGGAGTCGGGTGCCGTCAGTTGTGACTGTAACGTTCAGAACACGGGCATAGGGTCCAAAAACATTTATCCACTGTTTAAAAGTCCATAACTGGCGAACTAATTGACGGAGTTATCTCATCTTTGGTAGTGTAATGGTTTGTAGTTCCGGCAATCGCCACACAAGTGTTGTATTGCGTTGTTTTGTTTTGTCAGATAAGTCGCCAGATAGAGTGTTTTGTTCTTAGTTGCACCTAGTTACTCGAGTAAACATGGGTGGCGCAAGGCTTACATTCGATGAAAGGAAATCAGTTGTGTAGTGGTATTTTAAGTACGAAAACATTAATGAGGTTGAACAGCAATGGCGAAATCAGTATCAAACAGAGCCACCGACACGTTTAACGATTCGTCGCATTCGAGACAAATTTGAAGCCTAAGGCTGTGTTAAAGATGTACTCAACCAACGATCTGGACGACCTGTAACAGTAACAAGTCCAGCTAACTCCCGTCTTGTATTACAACAATTCACTCGCTCACCACAGAAGTCTGTGAGACTGTGTGCCCGTGAAACTGGAGTGAGTCGCTCCAGTGTTGGCGAATTTTGAAGACAGCAAAGTGGAAGTGCTACATCCCACGATTGCTACACGCAATGAACGAGGACGACCCAGATCGTACAATGGAGTGCTGAGAGTGGTTTACTAACATGGTGCGCAACCATGAAGAGTTTGCAGAGATGATTGTGTGGTCTGATGAGGCACAGTTCAAACTCAGTGGTACAGTAAATCGCCACAATCGCATCTACTGGGCCGCCGAAAATCCGAACGTCCATGTAGACAAAGCCTTGAATTTGCCAGGAGTAAATGTGTGGTGTAGGTTGTCTTAACGGGGCTTGATTGGGCCATTCTTCTTTGACAGCACAGTTACCGGTGAGGTGTACCTTCAGAAGCTTCAGACATCAATTTCACCTGCCGTCCGAGACTTGTATGGAGACGGAAGAGTTTACTTTCAACAAGATGGTGTCCCAGCCCACTACCAAAATCGTGTTAAGCGTATCTCGACGAAAATCTACCAGGAAGTGGGATAGACCGTAGAGGTGCTGTGTAGTATCCACTTCGTTTCCCAGACCTAATTCCTCTGGACTTTTACCTGTGGGGAACACTAAAGGACGTCGTTTATCGACAAAAGGCGCGCACATTGGATGAACTTCGAGAATCCATCGTACATTCATGTGCAAATATCTAACTGAACACGATGCAGTCAGTAGTTCGTGCTGCAGTTCGGCGGCATCGTTTGTGTGTGGATGTTAATGGTGACCATTTCGGACACCTACAGTGGTACCTTTAAGTTGGACTTCAAGCTGCACTTTCACCAAAAATGAGACAATTCCGTCAGTTAGATTGCAAGTTATGGACTTTTAAACAGTGGATACATTTTTTTGGACCCCTCTGTATTTGATAGTGTAGCGAATAGGCTGAACCATCAACACAGTGTTGAGAGTGAATATGTAACGTTTGTTGTAAGCTTACTGGCCAGATCTATGATGCCAGAGCGCATATGGGAAAGCCATTATTTTTGTCATCAGACTTCAGACTGTTTCGATGCAGCCCGTCTTTTCACGTCCACCCAGTGTGCTCGCAAGGGAAACGGCATACCTGTTAATCACGGATTTTGATGAGCCTCAAATGTGTTGTAGAGGGACCTGCCCTGAGTAGACCAGCGAAAAAGATGTCGAAGTAATATGCGTACTTCCTATGCCCGTAACGTTAAATATTTTCCAACCGCGCGAACGTAAGGCAAGGGCTCAGACCCACGGCTACCACACTGGCTGTACGAGTTCGAACCCTATACTCGTATAGTACTTTATCGGTCAAAAATTTTCTGTCACCCATCAAAACTCTTGATTTGCATATAAAACACAAATTTCGTTTCGAATTTTCTATCTTACCCACGGTCTGATGAGAAAATACGTGCAAACAAGTAAAGACAAAGCCGCACTGTTGGGAATTTGGTTGTTTGCGTAGAGAGGTATTGCTGAATACCCACAACGACACTGACATTCCTTTACCGAAGAGGGTTCCATTCGAATACTCATTTCTTCGGCTGGCCGTGTAACAATTCGCATTAGTTCACAGTGCATCGTGTTCATCTAGCACTGTGTACACCTGATCAGGTTCGTACCATATTATCTCTCAACGGGACGGAAACAGGAGACAAGAACTCAAAAAGTATTGTAACTTTGCACAAGGAAGTTTATTGCTGTAGGGCAAAAGCAATAAACGTTGGCGTAGCCCAATCTACAGTAGAGTATACATTGCAGCGGTTCAACGAAGCTAGTACCAATGGAAGTGTTTCGCGATCTGGAAGATGCTGAATAACATCTTACAGGGAAGATCAGTTCAGAGTGAACGTAAGAGAACTCGTACAACACCTGCAAATCGCGATGAAGTAGTAACAGTACAAGATTTAAAGAATTAAATCACGATCGAAAAAAATTTTTTATTACTAAAAAAAAATAAGGTGAAAAGATAGTAATGGGCACAGCAGCATAAAAACTGAAGCGTGCAGTCTTTGTCAACGGTGTTATTCCTGGGCGAATGTAAGTGTGAAGTATTTTGAAGCTATGGTCGAATGTTTATTCGTCGACTCGGTGGAGAACGAATGAAGAGTCAATGACTAAGGCAAACGGTGAAACATGTTGTAGGGGATCGGTTATAATGTGGGGTTGTTCTGCGAGTGAAAAAGTCGATGATATAGTTAGAATTAAAGGGGCTGTAAAGAAGGAAGGATGTCACAGGGTACAGGTAGTAGAGTCTCATCTGGCAAGAGGGTCTTGAAAAGAGAAACGTGGGAACTGAAGAACATGATTTCGCAGAGACAGTTACCTGACTTTAATCCCATTGGGCTGTTATGGGATGAATGGGATGAACTTCACAGAGAGGTGAAGAAAGAGGTCATCTAATGTTGAAGATGTATTGAATAATTTATAAACGTGATGGACTGCAATATTTGCAAAAACACTACAAAATTTTTTTCTCCAGAATGCCAAGAGTTTGTGCGGCTGATCTTAGGGGAAAGAGTGATTACTTTGAAGCGGCTAAAATGTAAACTATATTGTATTGTGCTAGAGGGAGAGGGGGGGATATTTATATTTCTTTGGTCTGTTTCTTTTGTGAATGTGTTTCTACTTGTACAGAGTTACGGTTCGCAGTTACAATTCAGTATTTGGACAGCTGCAAAGAGTTATCAACGATAGACCTATTAGCAGCTGCGGAATTACTCATCCCTACTTTTAATCTCGATTATGTAATTAATACCGAAAAACTGGCTGCCAGTGCACCCAAAATAGATACCTTGCGGAGCAAGGCTCGAAAACAGATTTGAACAAGATTAGTCTTCCCTTCACACCATAATATCCTCGTACTACAACTGCGCCAGGAAAGAAATTTTCTTACTTTTTCTTACGTATCCAAGAACCATCCGGTAAGTTTCGTCGGAATTTTCAAGAAAGAGTTGACTACTTGACTCATTAATTGAAAAACGTAATTGCGACCTGTACGAAATCGGAGTAGTTAACCGAAGTGCTGCACGAAGAGTTTTTAAAATGTCATTCTTGCGTGCGTGAGAACAAAAAAGTTTGTTTACATTATTGTTTTGTGGCGAGGGCAGCTTGATCACATGTTGATGAAATCTTTATAGATGAAAGAAAAGCATGCTCCTGCACCGCAAAGATTATCCCAGCCAAATGTACTCTACTTTGCAAATTCTGTCATTTTTACAGCCAGGTGAAAGTTTTCAGGAAGAAAATTCAAAATGCTCCCGACTTGCTAAAGACTAATAGAGAAATCAGTTCAAGGGAAGATTCCGTAACAATAAATTTCTTAGTTCCGCATCAGTTTAGTTCGCCTTCTTTCACGGAAATTACCAAATACGCGGTGTTCGCATCGGATTTGATCTAAAAAAAGAATCTCTTTTAAATTGAAACGAACTGTGTTTTCCAGTATGTCTTCTGAAAAATCTGTGTGCCTACAAGGCAGTAGCTTTAATTAAATCTGCTTAGTGTTCTAAGAATTTGTTTCGGTTACTTCTGCGACAAATACCATCCGCAATACTTTTCTAGTACAGCAAGCGATGCTAGCCATAGTAACACGATTCTGTAATATGTTACGTAACAAACTGAATACACACTTGAAAAGAGTTTACTGAAAAGATTGAGTATTTTTAATAAATTTATTATGGGAAAACGATTACTTTTGAATAATTTTGCATGACATACTGTTGAGTGATATTCTGTACGATGACAGTGGAAGAAAAATCGCCAACCCGGCCGGGAATCGAACCAGGGATCCCGTGATCCAGAGGCAGGAACGCTAGCCACTAGACCACGAGCTACGGACGTCTACTGGGTGTGATTTTTATCAGAAATCTTCATTGTAAAATAACTCTTACTATCTGCACTATGGATGGAGTGACTTATGGATGCCTACCTAGGGAAACATCAGCTTGGTTCTTGAGAGTTACAGGAATACGCGAAGTCATATCGACCTTACTATTGTTTAGAAGCTAGATATGGGAGAGCTAAATGTAAACCCTGATTTATATTGCTTTTAGATTTAGGAAAAGCTTTTTACGATGTTGAGTGGAAGGCATTCTTTGGACTTATTTAGTTACCAGGGATAAAACAATGGCAGCGGAAGGTCGTTTGCAGCTTGTACAGAAATCGGACAGCATTTATGACTCGAAGGACAAGAGATGTATTGGCTGAGAAGGGAGTGAAACAGTATTGTTGTCTATCTCCTAAGTTATAAGGAAACAAGGAGAAATTTGGAAACTGAATCCAGGTTCGGTGATAATAAATAAAAACTTTGAGGTATGCAGGTGAGATAGTTCTGTCAGAGACAGCAGAAGACTTCGGGTGAACGGAATGGGTGGCGCTTTGAAAAGAGGCTAAGTTGGACATCAGAAAAAATAAGTGTCAGGACAACGTAATAGTCAAATAGAGCGATGCTGAGGGAAATAGATTAGGAAATGAGACATTGAAAGTAGCAGATGGGTTTTGCTACTTGGGCAGCAAAATAAGATGACTAAAGTGAAGAGGGCATAAAATTCAGACTGGCTGCAGCAAGAAAAGTATTTCTGAAACAGAGGAATTCGTTGATATTTAATCCAAAATTAATTTTTAGTAAGTCTACTGAAGTGTAACGTTGTACGGAAGTCAAAAGTAGACAATAAACAGTTCAGGCACGAAGATAGTTCAAGCTTTTGAAATGTGGTGCTATGGAGTAATGAGCATTGGATGGATACAGAGATTCTGAATCGACTTTAGGAGAAAAATTTATGGCACAATTTCACGGAAAGAAGGAAAGGGTTAATTTGAGACATGCTGAGATATCAAGAATAGTTAATTTGGTGATGGAAGAAAACGTAAGAAAGTTAAAAGAAGTTGAGGAAAGCCTAGTTTCCAATATAATAATACAGTTTCAGTAGATGCAGAGTGCAGATACGAAAAGATTTGGACAAGATAAAGTAGTACGGAGAGCATCATAAAACCAATCATCGAACTGAGCAATATAACGACAAACAGATGAACTTTGAACGAAATCTGCTAAGTGGGGCCTGTGGCCCACATTTTTTAGAAAACATAGTTCATAGCGAACATAATGTAGCTTTAGGGAATTAAGTGAATAGACAAGTCGGAGGTATGGCGGAAGGATGGCGAGAGAACAGCAGTTGGAATAGTTAAAGAACGAAGGAGGGTAAATAGGTCACGATGTATCTTGGAGAGACCGTTCAGATTGGAGAGATCTAAGCGGTTCCCACTTCACCAAGTTGCCAGCTTTACAGCCTATTGCATGGCTGTCGAAATCTAAATTACGTTGAGAGTTCGTCGGAAGGATACAAAGTTTGAGCACGGGTTCCATCACTGGACAAAGAACTAGAAGACACGACCGGTTTCTCTTTTTGCTATACTCGCTAACGCCCAATAAATGTCGCGTACTTATACATGAATGGTCATCCCGCCATTTCAATCCAATAACAAATTAGTTTGATAAACAACACTAGTTAATCCAGCATTTCAGCTACCTTGAAGCAGAGAGGACTCCGCTGGCTGGGACACGTCCACCGTATGGATCCTGACAGATTACCACGTGAGGTGATGCTTGGAGAGATCTCTATAGCCAAACGACCTGTAGGACGTCCTGTATTGAGGTTCAAGGACTCCTGTAAACGAGATATGGAGAGCTTTGGAATCGACACATAGAGATGGGAAGCACGGATTAGCATGAGACCAGAGTGGCGTAATGATATATCATCTGGAATGTCGAAGCATGTTGAAGGCTTGTTAGACAGATTAAGGCAGAAAAAGCTTCGCAATGCTACCACTGCTCCTGCCTCAGCAGCTAGATACACTTGTAACAATTGCGTCAAGAGATGCCGTGCTGCCATTGGCTTGACAAGTCATATGAAAAAATGCAACCCATAAACACACACACTGCAACAATCATCTACCAAGATGTCGTGGCCAATATATATATAATCCAGCGTAGGGACCGCATGTGAACGTAATTACTATTAGGAATGGTGTAAGATGTGAAGGACTTTGAATCAGTGTTGAAAGCAATATGGACGCTAATTCGAACCACACCACGCAGGTTGTAGAGGTTGTTGTACAGAATCTTTCACACGACTTGCGATTGTTAACTACGAGTAATATTCATTCTTGAACCGAAGTCATAAGGTCCATAAACTCTTTGTAAGCTACTTCTTAATTTATTTGGTATCAGAGCTAACTGCGTAAGTAGCTTTTGTATTCTTCTAAGATAACTTGCAGTCGAACTACATCATTTCCTCATTCGCTAACGAAAGCGAGAAAATACTGCGGTTTGGCAGAACACTAGTGAAAAAGATCCGGAGAGCGCTCGGCGGTTTTCGGTTGACGTACACTCCTGGAAATTGAAATAAGAACACCGTGAATTCATTGTCCCAGGAAGGGGAAACTTTATTGACACATTCCTGGGGTCAGATACATCACATGATCACACTGACAGAACCACAGGCACATAGACACAGGCAACAGAGCATGCACAATGTCGGCACTAGTACAGTGTATATCCACCTTTCGCAGCAATGCAGGCTGCTATTCTCCCATGGAGACGATCGTAGAGATGCTGGATGTAGTCCTGTGGAACGGCTTGCCATGCCATTTCCACCTGGCGCCTCAGTTGGACCAGCGTTCGTGCTGGACGTGCAAACCGCGTGAGACGACGCTTCATCCAGTCCCAAACATGCTCAATGGGGGACAGATCCGGAGATCTTGCTGGCCAGGGTAGTTGACTTACACCTTCTAGAGCACGTTGGGTGGCACGGGATACATGCGGACGTGCATTGTCCTGTTGGAACAGCAAGGTCCCTTGCCGGTCTAGGAATGGTAGAACGATGGGTTCGATGACGGTTTGGATGTACCGTGCACTATTCAGTGTCCCCTCGACGATCAACAGTGGTGTACGGCCAGTGTAGGAGATCGCTCCCCACACCATGATGCCGGGTGTTGGCCCTGTGTGCCTCGGTCGTATGCAGTCCTGATTGTGGCGCTCACCTGCACGGCGCCAAACACGCATACGACCATCATTGGCACCAAGGCAGAAGCGACTCTCATCGCTGAAGACGACACGTCTCCATTCGTCCCTCCATTCACGCCTGTCGCGACACCACTGAAGGCGGGCTGCACGATGTTGGGGCGTGAGCGGAAGACGGCCTAACGGTGTGCGGGACCGTAGCCTAGCTTCATGGAGACGGTTGCGAATGGTCCTCGCCGATACCCCAGGAGCAACAGTGTCCCTAATTTGCTGGGAAGTGGCGGTGCGGTCCCCTACGGCACTGCGTAGGATCCTACGGTCTTGGCGTGCATCCGTGCGTCGCTGCGGTCCGGTCCCAGGTCGACGGGCACGTGCACCTTCCGCCGACCACTGGCGACATCGATGTACTGTGGAGACCTCACGCCGCACGTGTTGAGCAATTCGGCGGTACGTCCACCCGGCCTCCCGTATGCCCACTATACGCCCTCGCTCAAAGTCCGTCAACTGCACATACGGTTCACGTCCACGCTGTCGCGGCATGCTACCAGTGTTAAAGACTGCGATGGAGCTCCGTATGCCACGGCAAACTGGCTGACACTGACGGCGGCGGTGCACAAATGCTGCGCAGCTAGCGCCATTCGACGGCCAACACCGCGGTTCCTGGTGTGTCCGCTGTGCCGTGCGTGTGATCATTGCTTGTACAGCCCTCTCGCAGTGTCCGGAGCAAGTATGGTGGGTCTGACACACCGGTGTCAATGTGTTCTTTTTTCCATTTCCAGGAGTGTATTTCACCTTACCCTATAGTACTTCAGTTTTGTAACAGGTTTTATCATTCCCTCCAGCTACTCACTTCATACCATACGAACGCTGTAAGAGTCGATTTATTTACCCATCTCATTCCTTGAAGAAGAATATTGAAATGGATTGATATTCCTAGGATGGAGGAGGCCGATGACGCTGTAGTTTGAATTCTATTGTATTGAATGACTATTGGGGCCAGATTTGAGTCTACACTGGAACACACGAAGTGGTTTAAATCATGACGTGTACCCTTTCCCTGGGGCCTTCTTTGACAGCAACAGGTGTCTTCACGCGACACATCACAACTAGTTTCTGTTTTTAAGAAGTTGTTATAAATCGGAAAGTTACAGTATTGCAAACTTGACAACAGTGCCTCTTATCTAAATGCCTTTTTATGTGGTTTAAGCGATTTATAATATATAAAATATAAAACTACTTCGCTGAAAATTCCTCTTATATTCAAGGGCAAAAAGTTTAAGAAGTTGGTGGTTCATTTTAGGGGAAAAAATACATTAATCCATCATCTAACAATATATAGGGTATAAGATCTTAGACACACACACACACACACACACACACACACACACACACACACCAGTTACAGTAAACAGACATACAGTCGTTACCATGAGGAGGAGTCTAGCGACAATCTGGGTCCAAATTATTTTTGTAACTTTTTTAGGCAGTAAGTAACCACCTTACGGTATAATTGAGTTGTTTCGCTGTCACTGTTCGTGCGTCATACGTCTGCTCGTTTCCATTAGCGCTCTCGGAAGACTAACATTGTTCTTGCAGATCACGTCCGTATTACGTGACGCTGACTACTTAAAGCGTGCAGTGTATCTGCTGACCTCCACAGAATCGTGACAGGAATGAAACATAAGACACAATTAAATCACTGCGCAGTCACAGACTTTTCCATCCTGCGAATTTTATTGCTATTTTGTTACAGTGACGAAGAAATTTGGTGTTACAGAAAATAATTTCAATGCTTTTCCAAGACACCCAAAATTTTTTTTTTAAATTACAGGGAAGTTGCGGGTTAGAGTACGCAGTTGAGGAAAACAATCTGGATATCTTCTTAACCTCATATCGCAGTATAACTATTTACACAACAATCTGTTGCTGAAGCTCCCACATATAAGTAACGGTAAACAGTAATGTACGTTTACTCTTTCGAGCAGAAAAGCGTTAACTACATTCTCTTACCCGCACAGGCGGATTAGAGTGGAATTCATTCTGGCAAGAGTTTACACATGAAATCAGGTAGTGGTCACAAAAATGTTATACACCTTCACAATCCGTACAGTGGTCCTGCCATATCTGGTTACATTTTTCACACTGTATCCAGCGATTATCAATACCACATCTCCTTAACCTTTTGCTTCTGCGCAAAGGCATTCTTCAACGGTGGTGAAAAAAGCATTTCAGATGTTTTTGGCCATCCGCGTCATTCTGTCAACTGACAATTTATGGTGGGCTTCTTGTCAGAAATGGGCTAGTGTGCTTGCATACTTAAAGTGGCGAATATAGTACTCCCGTAGAAGTTTGTCTTAGGGTTTCCTTCGCTGGACCACTTTCCATATGTTATTGTTGCTGATGTGAACTGCAGTTTCGCCTCTTCTGCGTTACTCGAGAAGGAGCAAAATCTCTCGCTGAATAAACATTACTGTTGTTTAGGTTTATTTCCGTTCCCCAGAACGCCTGCCTTGTCTACTTTTCGTGCCTAGTGCTGCCCACATGGGTTTGTTTGTTTTCAAGCAACCGGCTTTAATTCAGGATTCCAGTGAACTATGTTATTCCCCACTGTTTGAGCTACTTTCGAACATCATCTCCGTTGAACGTGCGACGGCCTTACGCCACCTTACTGGGAGGGCCTGTATGCCCTCATGGTACCACTCCTCTGGTCGACGTCTGAGGCAGCGTGTTGCTTCATCAGTAACCTCCACATCATCCATGTACTCCTTCCCGCGGAGTGCGTCCTTCATTGGACCAAGCAGATGGAAGTCGGAAGATAGGAAATCCGGGCTGTAGGGCGGTTGAGGAAGAACTGTCCAGTGACATTTTGTGAGCTGCTCTCGGGTGCGCCGACTTGTGAGAGGACTTGCATTGTCATGGAGATGAGACAAACACGCCAAAGTGGTTTCTTCAAATTCCTGAGGGTAGCACAATACACTTAAGAGTTGATCGTTGTACCATGACGGGAGGACCTCAAACAGAATAACCCCTTCAGTGTCCCAGAAGAACGTCGGTATGAATTTACCGGCAAAGGGTGCGGCTTCGAACATAACTGAGGAGAGATGGTGTGGCGTTACTTCATGGATTGCAGTTTTGTTTCCGGTTCGAAGTGATGAACCCATGTTTCGTCACCTGTGACGATGTTAGACAGTAAATTGTCACTATCAATCTCGTAACGGGCAAGCAACTCAGCACAGATGATCCTTCATTGCTTGTTATGCTAGGCGGTGAAGAACATAGTGGGTACCCACCTCTGAGTATCACAATTAGTAGACGAGTGTGCGTGCCCTACCAAGAGACGCTCAGTTGAGCAGTGAGGTGTTTGATTGTGGTGCGTCAATCACCTCGATTGAGAGTGTCCGCACGTTCAAACATTGCACGAGTCACAGCCGTGTGCGGCCGGTCGGCACGCAGGACGTCGGATTTGCGCAACCTTGTTGCAACAATGACAGACGCTTCGCCCAACGACTCACCGTGTTTTTATTTAGTGCCTGGTCTCCGTAGACATTCTGCAAGCGCCTGTGAATAACTGCGATGCTCTCAGTTTCCACCAAAAGAAACTGGTGATACCTATCTGCGTGGAACGCACCTCCGTGTCAGACGCCATTTTCCAGGCTACCTATCGGAACTTCATAGAACTATAGGGGCTAAATCAGGAATATCCACGAGTCCTACAACAAATTTCGCATTTTTTCAGTCGAAATTCGACGCAAAAATGTGTTGCACTGCTTACTGTGCGCCCCTCTTACATGCATGCACATAAAATGTAGCGGCACCCGTACTATTACGTGTAGGACCTTACTTATCTTTCACAAACGTACAATGTGCCGGCACCGGATGCACGACAAATATCGAGACGATAATCAGGCTCGTCCCATACTTTCGCGAGCATACCTAGAGATACAGCATTCCCTGCTGGTGCTATACGGCGTCGCAGTTCATCTGAAGTCTAAGAGAAGGCACACAGACCGGGGTCTTTCACGAACGCTCACAAAATATAACATAGTGTGATATCAGGCGTCCTAGGAGGGCACTGGTACAATGGGATATCAGTGAGCCCAACGACAGCCGATCCCTCGTTGAGGCACCTACGTGTTAACAAATGCTGCTTCGTGCAGGTTGGCACCTGGTGAACCATCATGTTGAAACGGAGAACCCAAACCACTTCCGTGGCAGTGTGGCCACCACCTCGTCTCGTCGCATATTGGGTAATGAAGGGGCAAGCAAACTGGATCCAGGTAGACCCTTCCTGCAACGGTATGCACCGGCAGGTTACAACTGGTGCGGAGATAAATTGACAGTTTAGATGTATGGGCTAAAATGTATCGCAAGTTTCTGTCTTTGTTCATATGGAAGGGGAATATGTAAACTTCGCATGATAAAATTTGCGCCCGTTCAAAAATTTTGAAATTTGCGCCCGGTATTCCTGGAAACTACGTGCTCACAACGCTGCCGCCTTCCTGTAACTTGAGTTGTCCGCAGGATACTCTCCTGACACCCATAGTGGTGGTGTTGTCGGGCTGTGCAAGCCGTCGCCATACTGATGACCTATCCTGCTGCCGGAAAAAGAGCGGTACTAATGGTCGACATAATGTTACTTGATTTACCCTCTTGTATCCACCTGTTGCTCTGGTTGTAGCTGTTTCAACATTTAAATCCTGAATTTGATTCTTCTCCTATGTGCTTTATTCTAGGTTGAGAAATCGTTTTCATTTTCGTCCGCAGCTCGTGGTCGTGCGGTAGCGTTCTCGCTTCCCACGCCCGGGTTCCCGGGTTCGATTCCCGGCGGGGTCAGTGATTTTCTATGCCTCGTGATGACTGGGTGTTGTGTGTTGTTCTTAGGTTAGTTAGGTTTAAGTAGTTCTAAGTTATAGGGGACTGACGACCATAGATGTTAAGTCCCATAGTGCTCGGAGCCATTCGAACCATTTTTCGTTTTCATTTTCACCTTGAATTTATTATTATTTATGATGCGCAGTATATCCTTTTAAAGTACATCCGACTTACTCTGCTGTTTAAAATGGCCATATATCTTCCACTTCGCAGTAATGGAAATAATATAGAGAATTATAAAGAGAAATGCTTTCGTGGTTTTTTTTTTAAGTCACACGTACAGGACACGCCCATGTAGCGTTAGGGGTGGTAAGACAGCTTGTTGTTGTTGTTGTTGTCTTCAGTCCTGAGACTGGTTTGATGCAGCTCTCCATGCTACTCTATCCTGTGCAAGCTTCATCATCTCCCAGTACTTACTGCAACCTACATCCTTCTGAATCTTAGTGTATTCATCTCTTGGTCTCACTCTACGATTTTTACCCTCCACGCTGCCCTCCAATACTAAATAGGTGATCCCTTGATGCCTCAGAACATATCCTACCAACCGATCCCTTCTCCTGGTCAAGTTGTGCCACAAACTTCTCCCCAATCCTATTCAATACTTCCTCATTAGTTATGTGATCTACCCATCTAATCTTCAGCATTCTTCTGTAGCACCACATTTCGAAAGCTTCTATTCTCTTCTTGTCCAAACTATTTATCGTCCATGTTTCACTTCCATACATGGCCTGACACTTAAATCTATACTCGATGTTAACAAATTTCTCTTCTTCAGAAACGCTTTCCTTGTCATTGCCAGTCTACATTTTATATCCTCTCTACTTCGACCATCATCAGTTATTTTGCTCCCCAAATAGCAAAACTCCTTTACTGCTTTAAGTGTCTCATTTCCTAATATAATTCTCTCAGCATCACCCGACTTAATTCGACTACAGTCCATTATCTTCGTTTTGTTTTTGTTGATGTTCATCTTACATCCTCCTTTCAAGACGCTATCCATTCCATTCAACTGCTCTTCCTAGTCCTTTGCTGTCTCTGACAGAATTACAATGTCATCGGCGAACCTCAAAGTTTTTATTTCTTCTCCATGGATTTTAATACCTACTCCGAATTTTTCTTTTGTTTCCTTTACTGCTTGCTCAATATACAGATTGAATAACATCGGGGAGAGGCTACAACCCTGTCTTACTCCCTTCCCAACAACTGCTTCCCTTTCATGTCCCTCGAGTCTTATAACTGCCATCTGGTTTCTGTACAAATTGTAAATAGCCTTTCGCTCTCTAAATTTTCCCCCTGCCACCTTTAGAATTTGAAAGAGTATTCCAGTCAACCTTGTCAAAAGCTTTCTGTAAGTCTACAAATGCTAGCAACGTAGGTTTGCCTTTCCTTAATCTTTCTTCTAAGATAAGTCGTAAGGTCAGTATTGCCTCACGTGTTCCAGTATTTCTACGGAATCTAAACTGATCTTCCCCGAGGTCGGCTTCTACTAGTTTTTCCATTCGTCTGTAAAGAATTCGTGTTAGTATTTTGCTGCTGTGGCTTATTAAACTGATTGTTCGGTAATTTTCACATCTGTCAACACCTGCTTTCTTTGGGATTGGAATTATTATATTCTTCTTGAAGTCTGAGGGTATTTCGCCTGTCTCATACATCTTGCTCACCAGATGGTAGAGTTTTGTCATGACTGGCTCTCCCAAGGCCATCAGTTGTTCTAATGGAATGTTGTCTACTCCCGGGGCCTTGTTTCGACTCAGGTCTTTCAGTGCTCTGTCAAACTCTTCACGCAGTATCTTATCTCCCATTTCGTCTTCATCTACATCCTCTTCCATTTCCGTAATATTGTCCTCAAGTACTTCGCCCTTGTATAAACCATCTATATACTCCTTCCACCTTTCTGCCTTCCCTTCTTTGCTTAGAACTGGGTTGCCATCTGAGCTCTTGATATTCATACAAGTGGTTCTCTTCTCTCTAAAGGTCTCTTTAATTTTCCTGTAGGCAGTATCTATCTTACCCCTAATGAGATAAGTTATGTTACCTATATACGACCTTTTAGTTCATTAGATGTTCATCCACGGGTGTCGAACATATTTTACTTGCTATTTATTTTGAAGTATGATCTGTCAAGTACAAGAGAGAAGATTTTTCATTTCCGTGTTTGTAAATCGGTTTTGTTTTTCATTCTAGTTTCTGACGATCCAGTCAAATTTTTAAAAAATGTGGTTGCGTCGGACTGAAAATAAATTAGGATCAGCTCTGATTCCAAAACAAAATTGTCGTAACTGCCCCTTGTCGATCACCTCCAATCCATTTCATCAGTACACCACTTAAGGGCCCTCGGTTGCTCTAACTGGCGGGCAAGTTGCGCAATTGGAACAGGCAAATTAGCGGACCTTTCCTCGATTTTTTCTTGGCGCAGATACCACTGAGCACATTGTACAGGAGACCGTGTAAAAGATGCACTTCCAATCACATGAAATCTGAGAAATATTTTTGAAACATCCTGTATTTATACGCGTTTCAGTAAAAGAGACTGGTACACTATTTCCTGTACCAGTAGTTTCGTACAGATACATCGCAGCAACGCAGTGATGTAAGTGAAAATCTCTTTGCAATTGTCGACAGATGGGAGCTCCTGTGCTACAAAATGGTTAATTTTCGCCAGCGACGGCGGTTCCTTTCTCCTTGGAAACTCGGGTCCTTGCCGGCAGCGCCGGCCAGGCGGGCAGCGTCCGCCTAGCGAGATAAAGCGCCACTTAGTCATAGCGGGCGTTCACGGGACGGAAGTGGCGGCCCGGCGGGTCGCCTTACGGCTTACGCCCTGCCCGCAGGAACAGCTGAACTGGCGGGAACCGCTGCACGTCCTGCGTTCTCACACGGCTGCGGTAGCAGACTAGCGACAGAATCCCGCATAAACCTGCCGCTAATGCTGCCGGTGGTTTTTCTCATTAGGTTCAAAGCTCTTTTTCATGGACTGCAGAAATTCTAACAGATTTTAGTAAATGCCATTTCCACTTGAGTAAAACCATTTATTTAACATTAATCATTTTTCGGATGTGAGGTAACGGTTGTTACACTTAAACAGTAACAATTATTTGCATCAGGCAACTTTAATAGCCAACGGCGTTTCCAGAATGGTAACATCGGTTCCCGTCAGGTCATCGGAGTTCAGCGCTGTCGGGCTTGGGTAGCACTTGGATGGGTGACTATCGGGGTCTGCCGAGCGTTGTTGGCAAGCGTGTTACACTCGGCCCCTCTGAAACCAATTGAGGAGCTACTTCACTAAGAATTGGCGCCTGTGGTCACGAATACTGACAGCGACCGGGAGTGCGGTGTGCTGACCACATGCCTCTCCATATTCGCATCCAGTCTGCCTGTTAGCGGAAGATGACATGGCGGTCGGTCGGTAACGTTGGACCTTCCGAGGCCTGTTAGGACGGAGAGACCACTTTAATACGATGCATGATACAGTTCAATACTCTCATCAATCTCTGTTGATCCATTGTGCGTAAGGGACAGCAGCCGTCAAATATCTACCAATTAAAATCGCCGAACAGCCGTGTGTTTTGAGTAGTTCGTTTATTTACACAAACAGTTTCGGCATCTCAGTAAAGTCATTTTCAGGCCCCTACTTACGGCAACTGTAGACAATTAGATATATCGATACTTGCGTAAATGGAGCCATCAGTATCTTAGTTCCATGAATTCGTTTTAGAAGTGTTTACTTCGATGACTTCACCATAACTTGTTCAGATACTGATGGCTCCATTTACGCAAGTATCGATATATCTGACTGTCTATACATGCCTTGCATAGAGGCCTGAAGATGGCATTGAAATGCCCAAACTGTTTGTCTAAATAAAATAACTTCTCAAAACCATGCCTGTTTGGCGATTTTCCTTGGTAGAGTGCTCTCAACAGGTTGCTGACACTCTCTGTGGCGTTCATTAAATAAAACGCCATATGGATTAAGGATCCTCATCTTACATAAAACGTCCACTTCAGTTACCGCGCAGTAGGCCGCGTCGTCTTCCTCTTCTGCCATGGATATAAAAAGTATCAAGGAGAAGAGACAAGTTAACAATCTTGGTACCCATATCCACAGACGAAGAAGG
The DNA here is from genome assembly GCF_023898315.1 of Schistocerca nitens. NCBI lineage: Eukaryota > Metazoa > Arthropoda > Insecta > Orthoptera > Acrididae > Schistocerca > Schistocerca nitens. The sequence continues at coordinate 258,599,492 of NC_064618.1, forward strand.
GGACATGGTCTGCTGCGCGGTTGCGGCTTGTAAAGTGGAAGATTTTTAAGTAAGACGAAGACCTTCAGTAGAATGTTTACATTATTTTATTTAATGATGGCCGTAAACTGAGTATAAACAGCCTGATGACAGAGCTTTGTCTATTGAAAAGCGTAGTTGAATTATGTCAAGTTCTATTAAAATGGTTGAAAAACAGCAGTTATTACCGATTCCCGTTGTGATAAACAACTGAGCATATGTTAACGACATACAGGGGCGAAACTGGTCGTCTAAACTAATTTTTGAGCGGCTGGAGCTGTCATTTAATAAAATCGATAACGACTGTAGGCGATGCCAAATGTCAGAGATGAGAAGCACGTTAATAGAATAACAGTTGTTGAAGAATGAGCATCCAATCACGTTTCGTGTTTATTTCCTTCTTTCTTATTAAAGTAAGTTTGTTCACAAGGATGCTTTAAATGGCGTCATTAGATAACAATTACAAAAGATCAAAATGGTTCACATGGGTCTGAGCTCTATGGGACTTAACATCTGAGGTCATCAGTCCCCAAGAACTTAGAACTACGTAAACCTAACTAACCTAAGGACATCACACACATCCATGCCTGAGGCAGGGGTCGCGCGGTTCCAGACTGAAGCGCCTAGAACCGCTCGACCACAGCGGCCGTACAAAAGATCATTGCGTAACAATCTTCCAGGGCATGTAGTGTCGTAGAAACGAAGAGGACAGTGTACTTGTAGTGAACTGTTTTTCACTAGAACAAGAATAAATATTTCTATACGCGGTATTTTAAAACTTCTCTAAATGTTGAACTGAAAACACACGTGATAAATTTTTTTCCTGCGAATTAGTTACAACCCAAGCAGGTGTCAGTTGCACTCGAGTGCAGTCCCTTTAATCACGGAGTCTCGGGGAATGCCCTGTTACGTGTTTTAAATAAAATGCGTGCAGAATCAGCGACATCCGGCATTACAGTGATCCACGGTATGAAATATTCTTAATCAGTTTGTGGTCCGGTACCGTAAGCATACAGCATCACAGGCAAAACTCTGTTAATGACGTCGATTGCAATTTTACGATTCGCAGATACAGTACAATATCAAAAATTCTTCTTCTGGGAAAAATAAAGATCAAATAGTGGTTCATTTACGGTTGTCTTCGAAAGAAGTCGCCTATTAGACAACTGAGAGACCACGCCTCGTTCTCTATCCTAGTATCTTCAAAAGATCGGATTGAGTGATAAAATGGTCTAGGAGAAATGCGGACTCCGCGAAGATTTTAAGTGTATATATGAATGGGGTAGCAATAATCCTCCGCCGTTGCGGTGTCAGTCCTTTTGAGTCCATTCAAGAAACGTTCCTCTTGATCATGCATCACTTTTCGTATTCAAAAGCAGAGGAGTTAGTTTTCGTTCTCATTTTCTTAATGCATAAAAGTCTTGACATACGAGTTCTGTACTATCTTCGGACGTCTTCATTAGACAAAAGAAATGTAATGGTCCTTGATATTTTTCGTAAAATTTCGTTCGACGTTGCTTTAACACTCGTATTTTTCGTAGAAACTAATGGGATCAGTATAGAGGCTTTTGCAGGTACAGTATTGCCTCGTACTTTACATGTAGTAGTAGGAGGACAAAAGTAGCTCGCGTTTTTTACCTTATTGAGATTACGCGAAGTTGTTTGCAAAGGCTACATCAAAATTCCAGTAGGCGTGTGTCTTAGAAGTAGATAAAGAATCCAGTGTCAGTGGAGAGTGAAAAGTTACATTTAGAAAGCTTGCTGAGACAGCATGGGAAAGACACTACTGTGAACTTTCCACTATTGACGACTGAAGTTAGTGAAAGTTGTCATATGGCTTGATGGCCAATGGAGTGTCAGACTAAAATGCAAACAGATAAAAAATTTTCGGAAATCACTCCTTAGTTGGTCAGAAGCTTATTTTATCACTTACTGCTTCTTCATCTCTAACAACGATTTGTAAGGAAAACGAGAAAAAGACAGAGTTGCACCATGATTCAGAGTATACTTTAAACTGCCGGTCCCGTTATAAGTTACAGTCAGTGACTGGGGGAAGACAGGGTTATTACTCCAATAGGAATTCATCTTAGTAAAGCACTGCTGTGAACAAACCTTACAGATTTTGGATAGATATACTTTATCTTTTGATTTCAGTTTAAAGCAGTTTCTGTGTAAGTCATGTCTGAATTTTTGGAAAAGGAAGCGTAATCATATTGTACGGTCTCAGCATAACAAAGATACCACAAATGCAAATGATTATCACCAGAAATAAGAAGCACTGTGTAACAGATTTGCCTGTTTCAGTATTGCGTATTTAAGCATTACACAGATTTCCATTATACTCTCTTATTTGGTTTCCCCATGAGTAATAACTGATTTAAGGTATCGAATGAGATGGCGAACTATTGCGTTTGATTGCGTAATGGCAACAAACTGTACAAATTGGACAGTAAGCTTCCCCAAGATTCACTGTCGTCCGTAAATGGTAGCAGTCTTCCGCAGCATTGCGCCATCTAGGTTGTGCTGATATATTTGCTCATTTTTATATGAAAGATAGCAACAGATTTCATCAGCTGCTGATACAGCAGTGAATAGCTTGTTGTGATAAAAATTTTCTTTCATGTAACTGCGGAAAACGAATAATCAGAGAGACGTTGTCGAGAATTTATAGTGATTTTTCTGCAGAAAGAGTAAGATCAATGTGGCAAGAAAAGGAACAAATAAGGGATGGAGGAAGAGCTAGATTGTCTTAAGACATTGGACTCGTATTCGCAGGAACGGATTCAGATCGCCGTCTGACCGGCGGTACTTCTGTTGGTCTATTATTTGCCTATAAATGTTGTGGTGACGGCGTGAGTGGTTCCCCTGAAAGGCCATGGATGATTTCCCACACCATCCTTGTCCAACAGCTTGTTCTCCGAGCTACTGCTGTCCCAAATGAACACGGTGTCGTCAGAGCGCTAAAGCCTCCCTTTCGTTCTGCTGCGACGTAATTTCAGTAGTTCGATTGACAGTAGTTTGTTACTTCAATGCACGGAGATCCACATCGGTCAGCCACCTAAACTTACTATGTAATTCAACAGTTCGTAGGAACCAAACTGCATAGACACGCTGAGGAAATGTAGCAATAGAGTGAATGTGTCTACGTTTAGAAGTTTTAACGATAGTTTAATGTTGGTGGTGGTGTGCATGGAAGATATGTCACAGTTCAGATAAATCTATGTTTAATTGACCTCAGAATATTTCCTGATGACGCATGCAGCTCTGTGTATAATTGGGCTGCGTGTGTCATATCACGTGAGCACAAGCCTGAGTCTTAACTGCGTCTTACCTCTGCTCCGCTGTACTTTGCATTGGCTTCCGCGGAAGAATTCATTCCTGCAACGTCTTCGCTGTGTACACTCTGTAAACTTACTCGGAGCGTGACGGTGCGGGAAACACTGCGTATCTTATTTCACAGGCTTGCTTACTCGTAAAGATAAGTTAATTTGCTGAAGATAAATCATAAAGGTGTAAGGGAAATGCGCCGCATTCCTTCAATGGACGACGTACTTTTACTGTCCCAAGCATGAGCTCAAAGTGCGCACGAATGGTGTGTCGTGTTACGTGCATCATAGCACCTTCAATGACTGGAGGGGGTGCAGAACAGTGTAAAGCAAACCAACGATGATACGTGATTTTTCCGTGTGGAAAACTGATTGTCCTGTCGAGGGAGCAGAAATATAAGCACAAAATACTTGAAGATAAACCGCTACGGTATTTACAGAGCTGGGTGGCTCACCGTCTGACATGCAACCACATAAAGCAATGTGGTATTCAAAACAACCATCAGGTTGTTGACGCTTTATATCATTGCCAATCAAAGGAAAACTCAGAGCAGATATGAACGGGAGAGCGAAGAATCTTACAGTTGAAAGTACGTATGTATGTCTGGGGAAGTAGGGTAAGACAAGATAGCATGAACTCAAAAGCCCTTTGGAGCTAAGCTATTTAACTTACAAATTATCAGATTTAATAAAATATAACTGTTTAATTGGATACAATATATTAATCCTGGAAACTCATAGCTTCAGTACTTCTTTTAATGAGAATTTCTCGTGTAGGAAAAAAGCCAAATCGTCCGGTCTTGCCCCACTAGTGAAGTAGAGCGGGTACACACATTAACTTAGTGGGAATGCAGCAAAACAAGATTTGCAATGGAAAGAAGCAGACCTGTTTATTGAAGTGTTATTTAATTTGCAGTATTATTTACAAAATTCACACGTAAAGTAACAGTGCCCATCATCTGCGCCACAGCAAATTTTATGGCCCCAGCGAGGATATTTTCCGCATTGAATTGTACCTTCTCCTTCAGAGTTTATATATATGTCGTCATAAGACAAGCAATTGACGTTCGAATTGTTTTTATGTTCTTCATCTGTAGAAACATTGCCGCAGGACTGACCGGGCACTAGCCGATCTTGACCCCATGAAACGTATCGTGTGTTGTCCCGAGAGCAGAGCTTATAAAAACGAAACAAAAGCACCCTCTTGTTGAAGCAAATCCCTATTATTTGCTAGTTTTCAAATACTACTAAACATTTACTATTCCGGACCAAATGGCGTTATTATGTGTAATGATGATGAAACAATAGCAGTTTAGGAACAAAATAATAGTTGATATTCGGAATTGGTTAGAGCACTTGCCCGCGAAAGGCAAAGGTCCCGAGTTCGAGTCTCGGTCCGGCACACAGTTTTAATCTGCCAGGAAGTTTCAATAGTTGATATTGTTAAACATACTTGACACGCGGTGAGATGAACAGCAAAAATACGCCAACATGGACGCTCTTTATTCTTGATTAGTGGAGTGTAATTTTGTATGTCTGCACCAGGTTGCATAATGGCCGGCCGTGGTGGCCGAGTGGTTCTAGGCGCTACAGTCTGGAACCGCGCAACCGCTACGGTCGCAGGTTCGAATCCTGCCTCGGTCATGGGTGCGTGTGATGTCCTTAGGTTAGTTAGGTTTAAGTAGTTCTAAGTTCTAAGGGCCCGATGACCTCAGATGTTAAGTCCCATAGTGCTCAGAGCCATTTGAACCAGGTTACATAATAGTGAGGTCAGAAACAAGGTACCCGGTTTTATTCCACGGCCCGGTGTTACTCCGCTTCCCCCACTCGCCAGGTATAACACCTATATTCTTTCTTTTTTCTAAAATTAAAGGTAGTTAATTACTACGTATCCGATTGTTGTACATCAACAAGGGATTGCCTGTTTTAATGAAATCATCGAAAAAAATTGCTACGTAAATAAGTTTTTGCAGGTGCATGTCTACAATCCTGATACACACTGAAATCCCTACGCTACGGTACCCTAGCACACCATTAGAGTAGCGAAAAGCAAGTGCTGCAGGTCATCTCCACCACTGGGCGTACCATTTTGTTAAGGCTTCTCCATCGCCGTGCTACGGTACTATTGCACGGGCATTTCAAAGTGCACCAGAACTGCAGACATCTACAAAAAAAAATTAATTTCATAACTTTACTTTCTTTACTGTTAGTATCTGTATTGTACAAATTTCGCAAAGTGTTCCCCTACGTTCCTTCCTGTCAAAGTACTGGCTCAAAATCAGGGTGGCGATTCTTCTGGAAAACCTGGAATTCTCAGGGAATTACATTTTACCTGGAAAAGTAAGGGAAACCGTAAGGGATGTCAGGAATTTCATAAAATCTCAGGGAATTCTGCCTCTTTACCTAGCATTGGAATTGAATTTTATTGAGTTTTATAAATCACAAATTTTAAAATTCTTTATATCTCAAAGTGTATTCATTATATGAATAGTATTCCACGTAAATTATCTATTTTTTTAAAAAAAAACTGAGGTCAAACTACTGCTTATGACGGTTACATAACGCCACCTCACACCTGAAATTCTCAGGGAATTTGTTTCGGAGTGTGAGAAGCCACCCTGAAAATGCGTAACTTGTGTTTTCTTTTGGAAGTGTGCCCACTTTCTTGATACCATCTCTTGTTCAGCCTCGGACTACGTAAGGTAGATTAAATTACCTTACCCTCACTAGAAACACCGATGCGACTATGATACAGCACACACAGAGTAGTTGGTCAGCTGTGGCCGTATCTCGGTCTACTGTACGCGCAAACGAACGGAGCAGTGCGTCACTAGCTGCCTGCCACTGGCACGGCGTTATGCAAATGGACCGGCCGCAGGCGGCCAGTCGGCCGACCGTTCACCCCCAGCGGACACTGCGATGAACGCCCGGGGCAGCAGCCATCTAGCGTGTACTGACTGCCCTGCGTCAGCACACCGCACCACACCGGAGCAACAGTACCATGTTTGCCGGAACAAGTTGATTGCCAGGGGTCCTCCGCCGGCCACAGCAGAAAGCGCTGCTGTGGCGACGACGGCCTAGGGATGGCGGTTATCGCTGACACAACCGATTTTCGATTACACCAGTTCCGTTCATTAGTTTAACCTGACTGTTCAAAGCGCCCCGAAATAACACGTTCCTGAAGTAACCCATTTTACTATTCCTTCAAGTAATAAACATACTGTCAACAGTTATTGAAAACTTCTAATGAAGGTGAAGAAGTAAGATCGCGATCGATATGGGGTTGACTATGCGCCAGAAATCGGTCTGTCTCCAGCAGAGATTGCGAAGGTGAGTGAGACGGGCGCGACGACAGCGAGAGTAAACTTCTCAAGCTGATGACTTCCGTGCATCGTCGCTTTGGCATGGTGTCAGGCAACCACAAGATTAGGGGTTCATTTATCCCAAATTTATTGCACGTCGTAAAATTTATAGGCATATCTTACGTAACTTGATTGTTGCTTGTTTCTAACTGTGGGCGTTGTTATAAAAATAGTGTTGCTCGCTTTTCCCTTTTTCTATAATAATCCAATATTTTAAAGCAGTGGATAATTTATAATGAACGTTGCTTATTTTTAGAAAAAGTTTTACTTAAAAACCAATAACTTAAGCACTGCTGCCGTTTTTTTACTCGGTTATTAGTAAAGAATGAAAAACCCTTTAATAACGAACAAAAACCGAAAAATACCGGTCATTCCGAACTAAAATACTCGTGTAAGTAACTTTTTCCAATTCCTGCAGCGACCTCGTGGCAGTCAACGTGGTAATCGCGCTACCACTTCGTGACCCGAGCGGTACTGAACTTAAAAATTAGAAATTCTCTAAATCTTCCCAGTCCGCGTTTCCCGTCCGGTATTCTTCGTTCTTTATAGCTACTACTGATCTTGTTGTCGTTGGAAATTCGGAGATACGTACAAATATTGCAAACTGCAGCCTTGTTGGCGTTCAAATTAAAACTATATTTTTATAAATCATTACTAACGTCTATGTTTGTCACAAATTTAAGTTCTCCTGGAATGCTACCTGGACGAAAAATTCAGAGACAACATACGTGTGGCTATCATAGTGATGGTGTAGCCTGATCTCTACGCATTATGTGAACTGTTATCTCTTCCCTTCCACACAAGATGGAGTGAAATCCCGTCGTCAAGCAAATGTAACTTGACTAGCTCTTTCCGGGTGCTGGTCAACATGTTCTTTCGTGGAGCTGGTAAAAAATCAGCTTCCCACAAGAGCAAGTCAGAACGCATTATTTGTAGCTATCAGAGCCATTGTCGTCCCCTCCCTCCCTCCCCTACCCAACTTTCTTCTTCTACCCCGGTTTTAGTTTTTCATTCCTGTTCGGTTATTATCGTTTGTAATTTTCCTTCAGAGTCCCCACCATAGTGTTGGAAACCACATCCCCGGAGTCTGAATGCATCTCTTGTCTGTCTATACGTTAATATCTCACTACCATATAATAATAATAATAATAATAATAATAATAATGGCGTGTGACGAGGGCCTCCCGTCGGGTAGACCGCTCGCCTGGTGCAAGTCTTTCGATTTGGCGCCACTTCGGCGACTTGCGCGTCGATGGGGATGAAATGATGATGATTAGGACAACATAACACCCAGTCCCTGAGCGGAGAAAATCTCCAACCCAGCCGGGAATCGAACCCGGGCCCTTAGGATTGACAGTCTGTCGCCTTGACCACTTTTTTTTATTCACCAAAAACAGTAACAAAAATGGCTACAATGAAATGACATAAATAAGGTGACAGATAATTGCAGTCATAAATTACAGCATTCAAAAAATGATCTTTAGCAGTAGCACAATTTAGCACCTTCACTGTCACCTTCAACTGGTGGCAGATCAGCAAGCACATTTTCTTCTTCTGCAGCCGGTTCCTCATCATCATTTCCCAGACCAAAATTAATCATTCAGTAAATCCTTGATGTGTGTTCCTTCCAGGGTAAATTACATGGACAGAAGAGCAGTACCGAACAGCGACGTCGCAAAATATTTCACTGCCTTGTTATTTTTGTCAGTTCCAGCCTTCTAGACGCATCTATAGGTATTTAAAGATCTTCCTTTATATCACACCAGATGTTTCTCGCCATATTCTTGTATCTGCTGTACTGCTGATTTATTTTTCATGTGTGACTTGCAGGTGAGGTTAGGGTCGGGAACGTGACCCAATCCATTCCCTCTCTACTAGGAATCCAGTTCCTAACCTATACCCATTCGGTTGAAGACAATTCGGAGCATGTTACCATATTTCTTATTGTGATTCTGATATTTGAGTATTTTCTCGAATTCATTTTCCATATACAGCTTGTATTCAATATGTTCATCGCTCCAAATATTGTTAAAAACATAACTTGTATATTTGCCCATTAACCAAATCACTGCGTTATTTTTTGCCTGAGGGTAGTAACTTTCCTCTGGTCTGAAGAAAATGTTAGTCGGTACATTGTTTGCTGAAGTTCTTGTTATTTGAGCAATTTTCTCCCTGGTCCACCTCCAGTTGATAATCCGATCTCCACAAGTGTAACGATGAGGCACACTATCAACGAGGTTGCATTTGCTGCAGAGGTTTGTGTCACTTAAACCGATGGCAAAGAGACGCACATTAGTGCTGATGATGATATTGACTACCTTGTACCACGCTGTTCTCACGTCAGCGGGGGCGGACCTCACTACCATAAAAAACGCATGTCTCAAGATGGTATAAATTTTAATTTTTGACATCTTAACTCGAATGTTTCATAGAAATTGTATTATTGCGGCTGTTGAATTTTCCTAATGTTTTTCGTACTTCAGCGCCTTAAAACTGACCTCATTCGGCTAAGGGAGTAAACCCTGACTGAAAGTCAGGCAATTGCTGTAATGCGGAAACTCTACCGCTCGTGAAAGACATGGATTGCCGTTTGGAGGAAATATCATGTATCTTACGAAAAGAGTGAGAAAATCGCTGCATATGTCCATAGCACCTTCACACGAAATAGACTTAACATCAGTTAATTTTTTGATGGGCAATAAATCACACAGAGAGGAAAAAGACCTCGTCGTGATGACTTCTTACTGTTGTTCGGCGATAAATAGTGGGAAACTCACAAGAGATAGTACTATCAGATTGTAAGGTTGAACGACTACTCGGACAGAACCTGTGGGGAATTGTTCCCTCCCTCCCCTCCCTTTTTTTTTTTATTGCTGGTGCATTTTTATCATCTTACCCAGTTGTCATGTGGCTAAGTGTGGGTCAAGCTAAACATTCGAATGTAGAGTTCAATCCTTGGTCAGCCCTAGAATTATTTCTGTTAAGTTTCTCACCTTTTGTAATGCCTTTTAGGTGTGGGGAAAAAAAATTACATTCGGATTTGGTGCCCACGACGAACTATAGGTGTGATGAAGGATGTAGGCCTACAATCTGCAGTAAGAGATAAGCGATTTTATGGGCAAACGAACCTTGGCATTGAGGACAAATTTATATTTTGCAGCAAAGTTATTATTTTTACTTGTTAATGATTGTTAGTGTGGATTAACACATTGGTCTACATAGCTTTCTTCACATAAGTTTATATTTTTCAAGTCTTGGACGCGGATGATCGCTGTGAGCCTACCCCAATTCACACTTCAAATTATCTTTGAAAGTCCATACTTCGCCGTGCTCGGAGACAGTCAAGATCATGGCTCCTATTGCCGTGTGTCGAGAGGCATAACGTGTAGTGGAATCATTTGGATGCCTGTAGCTACTTGTTAACTTCGAGGCAACTATTTTTCTCTGTGTTAATTGACGGTTCGGATAATGGGTTTTCAATGGCGCTGTTTTCCAGACGAGGCCTTACAGCATCTTTCCAATCAGTTGCTATTTATCTCCTTCGGTGGCGGACGTTAGTAGTGCCTCTTCGAATATGTGTGTCAGGTGTGCAGCAGAGAAACTGAAGAACACAACCAATGAAACGAAGAGATGTTGGTCGTATTCAGGCTCAACAAGACAAGGTAACCATGCTAATATGGGTTAAAGGCCGCACAAATGCTTCCACGTAAGCAGGCTCTTCTGTGTCAAATTAAATGTTAGGAAGTGTCTCGTTGCTGCTTTCTAGGTGAGCCAGTTGATTTAGTTAATAATTTTTACTATTATGTCCGTCGACCTTGTTAACTGTGACGCCGTAAAGAGATGTTCTCGGGTGTTTCTTTATACGTTTCACTGGTGCTTCTGTCCGAAACGTGTAGTTGAGGCAATGTCTTGTTCTTGATCAAACATTAGCTGACAGAAATGCGTTGAATCATGAATGGTTTTGTCAGCTTCATATTAACAGCTGCTTTTATTAGTGCAGTACAGATCGTCGAACTACTTCTCATCGTTAAGTGGGAAAATGCAAGCAATTTGTTTCAAAATATATTTGATAGAAGTTAACGATTCAGCAATCACCAGGTTTCCTGTACATCCCATAATAGTCGTTCTAGTTAAGTTTTCACGGCAGACGTGTTATCACATAGAATTGGCAGATATTTCCAGCAAAGAAAGCCACCTCGACTGCTGAAGCCATTATTCTCTACTCTTTGTAAGAATAACCAAGCAGATCCAGCCTAAAGGAGAATTTTAAAGCATTCTTCGGCAGAATGAGAGCAAATAAAATCGATCCTACTTTTGCAATGTGTAAGTCGCTCAAGTGTTATGGCTTCAATCAAGTCATCCACGTTTAGAGGAGCGTACGCCAGCAAACGAATCCGATCATGTGTGCATAGCGTAAAATGTGTGGACGAAACTGTACACCGGCCGGAAAGCAAAACTGCCGTCGCATACCTAGAAGCAGCCGACGATTGTTTATCCCAACGGTTAGCTAATATGAAATGTAGTATGTGGATTACGATTACACATGGACTCACATTTTAGACAAAGCTTACACCAAATCATTGGACGTTAACTGTATCATCCTCCTCTCGCTTGACTACGATCTGTCGCGAAAAACGTGTGCCTATTGCCAGCAGTTCTCAGTCTCAAGCTCTTGTTTCTTCTGTAGTACTCTGTGAACAAATGAAGGCCTTATTTAATATAACAGTGCTCATAAAATGAGATCCACAGTACATGAAATAATCAACTGTAATAAATTTGTGTGAATTTGTTCCAAAAAGATGTTTTTAAACCACAGGAATTTAGTGGTGCTCATTATCCGTAAAATTTAAAATGTTTCGTGTTAGGTAAGTACTTTGTTTTAAATTGTTTCAGAGTAGCTGAAGCGTACGAATTTGGTTGTGGTTATATATTGACGGAAGGTTAAAAAATTAAACTTTACATTGGCAAGGAATGCTAAATAGGTACTTGTTGTATCCCCCTGTATTACACATGTTCATTGTATTTCGTTACCGTGTTATCAAGAACGAGTTTTCAGATGGCTTGGTGAATGGGACACTACTGGCGATATGAGTTCGTTCGGGAACTACTTTATTACTTCAGAGACGATGTAACTAAGAAAAAATTCAGTAACAATTCCTGTGGCAAATTCATTGACGTATGCACCGTTTCCGAAAAATGTAGTTCAGTAAATATATTGGTAGAGATATTTCAATGAATAAATAATGGTAATGTAAAAGCTAATCTCTAACCATGTATTCGGAGGATCTTTAATTACCAACAATCAAAGTATTCTGAGTGAAGCGCAGTAACTTACGTCGCTAAAATTTTTTTTCCAGTTTCTATCACAGTTGCATTCAAAAATGTTTGTGGTGAATAATTTCGGACTACATTGTCTGTTCTGAAAGTGTAGCCTTCGTTGTAAACGATAACTTACATTTCCACTAGTGCACACACATGGAAAGCCACAGCTTGTTTTCTCATATATGTACAGAAAATTAATGCTTGTACAAGATCAGATAGGAAAAATGACGGCTCCCTCCAACTGTCCGTAGTAGCAGAGCTGTCACTTGTCTTTGTGAAGTTATTAGATACAATCGTTACTCTTCTATACATAGAAAATCCAGGTATGGCTATTGCATGTGTGTACACTGGGGGACATGTATATTAACGTTTGCAACGAAGGCTGTGGTTTGAGAGTGGAAGTGTAGTCCAAAACCAGTAACCAGAAATAAATATTTTTGAATGAAACTGCAACAAGCTAGGAAAAGAATAAAAATAAAAAAATAATTAGTCTCGCGGTAGCTCAACATTGTGCTTTAGGGGTACGTCACATTGTAGAAACATCTTTTGTGTACAACAGATGAACGTATAAAAATTGTTAACAACAGTAAGGGAATATATGTATTCTACTGTTAATGAATGCTCGACGCATTCAAATTTACATGTTTAATCAATCTTCTCAAGAGTCACTATGATAGATGAAAGATTTGTTTCTGGGTCAATACCGTAGCGCGAAATATTTCTATTTGCAACTTAAAATGTGCTGCTACGGGAGCAGTAGAATTTTACGTCCTTCTGCTACTAAGAATCGCTCCAGAAAAGTAAATACTGAATGCGAAATAGTCACACATCGATAAAAGGACGATTCGCTCTCATTGGCGTTAGACTCGCATCAGTGATATAATACTTACAGTATTTGCTTTGGATCGTCAGCGATTAATTACGGATCAAAAATTGCTTACAATGTCATTAAAAATTGTAATAGATACTGCACGTGGTGTTAATCATCTGATCTAGATGTCAATAGGACGTCAAATTCTAACGTGTCTTCCTTTCGGAACAATGACCATTCTTAGAAACTCGAAACATTTGGTTCTTGACCATTCACGTTGCGTCGGTTTGTTGCAAAAAAGATAAGGTTCTGTGAGCAAAATGCACGTTGTGCGTTAGATTAATCATTCTAGAGATTAACCGACATAAGTGTCTGTGAAGTCTCTCAACTTGTTTGTACCCTACCGTACAGGCTAGCAGATAGCCAAGTAATGAAGCAGCACTTGTCGAAAACAGAAAATATGCCAGCAACATGAACCACAGATAAGAACAGACAGCTGTTCATCAAATGCCCTCAGATAAATAGTGCACTATCAGATACTGAGATTTTATGACACGTGCTCCGATAGTGTGACGCAATTACATCAGCGATGCTATTTATCGGCAGTCGCTGGGATCAATTTTGTCTCGGCCGTGAGAGCGAGATACTTTCTGTAGCATACTAGGCATCACCGTGGGTAAAAGCTACGTTGATTGCTGATCCCATAAGTCCAGTGGCACATAAAATTAAAAAGAAAGACTGTTGCGAGGCTTGAGCGTAAAGAAGGCTTTGAAATAACTGTTCGTAAAGATAAAAATTTTTCATAAATATTTTCCGCAGCTTATGCTTTAAGCCTAACGTAGAAAGCAGATAACAGCACACCCAGATGTACGAAGACAGTTGATGCGTGAGCACTTGTAAGGTAAAAGGAAGCTGTATATCGTATATTTGCAACACAACTGACAGACTTTGGTTTCAATCCTCTCTTACATTATGTAATAGTCTCACAAGGGTGTATAAAGAGTAAATTGTAAGCAAGAATATCTCTGCCTCCCTTTCATTCCAGTTGTATTGAAGATTCCTAAAGTGGTGCCAACTTGATTTATCCTATCTATTTTAGGGCTGTCCTGGTTTTCTCCGAAAAAGTTACGGTGCCGTCAGCGGAAAGGTAAAGTCAAAGCTCAGTAAAGCAGTTTAACTCACAAAACGCATTCTTCATAGATAAAAAAAAATGCATTTCACTCAGAAAAAGATGGGTGATGGTCATACGCTATAAAAATAAGTCGTAAAAAAGGATAGATATAAATTAAAAATTTGTCTTTAAAGAATCCCAATCAGATAACTTCTTGCCATGAAGGAAGTAACCCCCCAACCACCGTGCGCGTGTTACTCAACATACATCGGGAAGCGACAATACTTTGGTAACTTCTCTCCGTCCTTCACTACCTATTATATGACGATGCCAACGAATAGTACCTGAAGACGTTATTCAATATGTCGGTTCTTCGGAACAAGCACGACTAAAGAATCCTTTCATAAATAACTCCGGCGCAGATTTTACAAACTTTTCGACCAGTCGAGAGCACTAGCAGACCTCTGATCCCAGCAGAGGGGTCGAAATGTAGTGTTTTGAGGTGTAATGGGATTTGACCTTTAGTTTCTCACTGTCTACCAGTTGCGTGTTGTGTACAACCACTGCTATAGGTCACTCTGAAAGATAGACTTCATCTTCGTCATCCCTCTAATGATAAATTATAGGCCTATTGCACACCAACCTTGTGGAGGATCTTTCGATCCACAGTCAAAAGGATGATTTGAAGATAACACTCAGCGATGCATGCCGTTTAGATTTCTTGTTGTGGCTTGTACCGTTGTTGGTGACAGAGATATTAGTGTCAGTTGCGCTGAGAAAAAACTGAAATCGTTAAAATTAAAGGCAGCTCCAGGACCAAATGGAATCCCCATCAAATCTCATATATAACATGCAAGTGAGTTAGGTTCCACTTCGTCCGTGTGAACAAGTGTGGTCAGTGATTTGAAGGAAGCATAGGCGACACACCTTTCCAAGAAGAAAGGCAGAAATGCTCCACAGTACCACTGTTCTGTGTCATTGACATCCACCTGTTGTAGAATCCTAGAAGATCCACCGAGCTCAAACATAGTGAGGTATCTCGAATCAAAACATGCCAACATACATACATTTTTAAAAAATTCATCATGCGGAACTCAATTTTTTTTCTAACAGCACATCCTGAAAACAATGGATCAGTGCAGTCAGGTAAATGCAGTATTTAATGATTTCCGAAAATCATTTGACCCGCTACCACACCGATTATATGGATTATCGAACAGAATTGTGACTGAACTGTTTCTTGGTAGGGAGCACGCAACATGTTATCTTGGACTGAGAGTCATCGACAGAAGCAAAAGTAACTTCCGGCGTATCCTAGGGAAGTGCTTTGCGACCCTTGATGATCATGTTCCATATCAATGATCTGGCAGGTAATTTTAATAGTACCCAGTGTTCTTGCAGATCTGTAGTCATCTATAATGAAATACTTCCAGGGGGCGGGGGGGGGGGGGGGACGACTGCTGAGATACCCAAGTAGATCCTGATGACATTTTAAGGTGGTGTAACGATTGGGAACTTCCTTCAAATGTTCATGTATGTAGAATGTACAACTAGCAAAACGCGGAAAACTGGTAACTCATTATATCAGTGAGTCACCGTTGAAACCAGTCGACTCTTACAAATAACTGGGTGTCACAATTCTCAGGAATATGAATGGAATGATAAGACAGGTTCAGTCGTACGTCGGATATTCTGAAAATGCAATCAGTCTACAAAGAAAATTGCGTACATATTACTTGCGCGTCCTATATTAAAATATTGTCAAGTATGTGGAGCACATACCAAATTGGAGTAATGGGGGACACTAAACATAGGACATTAAACATTAGGCTTCGGGGTAACTATTGTATCTTCAAGAGTATGCCACCACAGGTTCTTCGGAATTTTTTTGACGCTCTCGCGTTACTGAAACAAACTTGTAACTATTCTTACCGCCCTTCTTATTGTAAACGGTGGTCAGAAATAGCATGAAAAGTTTTAAAGGGTGTTGCAGGGTAGGTTGTGCTGAGAAATAATTAGGAAAATTCAATACGTTGCGCCGTTTCCTACAAAATTACCTTGAAGTTTCCGCGCGCCAATGGCATGGTTGGCTAATTTAAGCGGCCCGCCAGAAACGGTGTCGCCAAACATGTCCTTTGTTTGGTTTCCTAAAACCGGACAAGAGAACGATACAAAAATTGGACATGAGATGGTAGTAAGGATCGGACCAGAGCCACGGTCTGATCAGTTTCGTGTGATGTTATCTGTGGTATGAGAACTGACACTAATTGTATCTGATGGACCAGTTGCATTTTCGCGCTTAAGATGCCTTGGAATGCATTGATTCGCCTCGATGTGCTATGAATCCACAACCAGCATTGCTGATGCACATTTATGTTCGACCTCCAGCGGAAATCTAAAATTAGCTAGCAGGGAGGAAATGGACGGGGACTGCGGAAAGGTTGTGGCGCGGCGTGGGAGTGAGAATCGGCCGAGGGGCGTGCCGGTGTAGTCGGCGCATTTGCAGTTAACACTGTCCCGATGGAGCAGTGATTAACGGAACTGCCTAGTAAGCAGAGAGCCTGGGTTCGATGCCCGATACAGCACACATTTTCACTCATCGCCGCCGCTTATTTCGCATGAAGTCCGGATGCAGCTGATACCATAATTTTTTCCCTTTCTTCTTATCCTCCCCTCCCTCGCCCCTCCCCCCTCCCCCCACCCCTTGCATCGTCACATTCAGTTTACAGGATACGTATCACAGCTGTGGATTCCGCAAGGTGTCTGTGTTTTCGGGCTTGTTCGAGAGAACACAGACTGCTCATTCATATAGGTACAGGTTTGTCTGACTGACGCGCAAACGTCACAAAAATTTTGAAAACTCTGTATTGCCATACTCTGAAAATACACTAGTTATCCCGAAACCTGTTTGCTAAGTTTAAAGAGCCAGTATTAAGTGCAAAAAACTACAGACAGTGTTACTTCCTCTCGTATCGCTCCCTTTGTGACCGTGAGGACAGGATTAGACTAATTGCAACGTGCACAGAGGCATTTAAGCATTCGCTCTTCCCGCGCTCTACATACAACTGGAATAGGAAGAAATCAAAACCTGTTGTATCATACTAACCAGGAGAGGTCTCCAGCGGTGCGATAGACTTTCTGAAACCATGTAAACGGTAATGTAGGTTAAGATCCCAGGCACCACACTGCAGCCATTCATCCCGGTGGGCCCTTGTTTGCGATTAATTTACGAGAAAAGAATTAGGAATTTTGTTTCATGCTCAGCAGCGTTAAAAAACTTGTGTTATATAGCCTGGTTGCGTGGTATAATGGATAGGATAAGTCTCGCATGTTGTTGGTTCGAAGCTTGTCAGGTGCAGTAATTTTTATTATTTTGAATTCCTTATCTACATAACTTCGATCATCATTTTTATTCAGTTAATTGATTTTTAATTCTATTCCCTTGGCAGATAATTTTAATCATATCAATTTCTTCACTTGCTCACATTTTTTTCGCATCATTCTTTCTCCACTTCAAATCTTCATTCATGTGTTTTTAATTAATTTTATGTTTTAATTTCGATTTATTTTTTATCGTCCTGTTTTTTCGTCCACGTTATTCCGTTCATAATATGTTTCTCATTTTGTCTGAATTTCGTCTTTCATGTAAATTTTCAACTGCGGTATTTTTCCCATAGTGCAATAGGTGTATGTGATGTTTTCAAGTTTGTTTGACGAACTTTGTGGAAAAAAATTTTGCACATTTGGTAACAAAAACATTTTCACACTATTGGACAAATATAGATTATTTCCTCCTTTGTTTTTTCACTGCTAGATCGGATTTGTCAAATAATTAACTAAGTATAATTATATTCATATTTACAAAAATTGCGATCGGAAACAGAATGATACAAAGAAAAAATGAAACAAATCAATAAATTCATGCGGTGGTTAAAAGGAATGGAATTAAAAAATTACGTTTAAGTTAGTTAATTGAATAAAAATAAGTAATTCCGATAAAGATTTAAAAACAAAAAACTTATTGCACGTGATGAGATTTGACCCTCCTGCATGTAAAGCTGTTATCCTATCCATTACACCACGCAACCAGACTATATAACGCAACTTTTTAAGCTTATTGAGTATCACACAAAATTCCGAATTTTTTTCGTCAGTTACTTTCAAAAGAGGACCCATCAGGGTGAATGGCTGCAGCATTTGATACGTAGGATCTTAACCTAATCACCATGTAGATAGTCTCAAAAAGTCGATCTCAGTGCTAGGTACCTCTTCTTGTAAGTACCGTCTGCCATGCACTTCAGTGGTTTGCAGAGTATGTATATATGTAGGTAAGTTAAAACCGCCAAAGAGACTGGCGTATAAAAGCGAACACTACATCAGGGCGGAGCTGTTGCTGTGCTGGTTACGTGAGGTTTCTTCAGTTTCTTACACTTCTTGTATAGTGCAAAGATAGGTGATGGTCACTGCCTCATGCACGTCGCGTGACTGCTCTTCACATTAGGTGGACGCGATGCGGACAATGTGGTGGTGTGGCGTGCAGTGTCCTCTCTGTTGCTCTTTGTCCGTCCGAGGTCGTGCCGCCGCTGGTCCGCGACACGCTGTCGCTGTGACAGCGGCTGGACGCCCTCATTCACAGGCCGCTGGCAGGCCCTGACCAGAACAAAGGAGAGCGCCTGGGATCTGCTGAGGCTGGCGCAAGCGTTTCAGCAGTGTCCCCATACGATAACCGTTTGACCAGTATCATCCACCAAACTGTTTTACTTTGTGAGAACGAAGTCTTCCGCGACGGCATTGTTGTATAAAACATTCTCGGACTTCTTGCCGTGTCAGTCCAGGATAAAACCTCCAGCTTTCGACGATTACCTCCATCCTCTTCGTCAGGAGCAACTAACTGTTAAAACTGCTGTGATGGCCTTATATGGCCCATAGACGGCTTCTGATTTCTCGATAATTACGCAATACCGTCGCAGATCGTGTAAACGTCTGTGCGCTGGTGGCGTCATCGCTCCAGCCACAGCGTAAACATTGCGACGAATGTCAGTGGCTCTTCTGTGCATTGAGGGCTCACTTCCGTGCACAATTAAGGTTAGATCCTGTCACACATTCTTATTTAGAAGCCTGGGACAATAATATTTTATGTTTGTTATGAGGATGTTCTCAGCAAATGCAGATTTCTCAAGTCTTCGATTTTTAATATGCCATTGCTGTTCTGCACAGCGCTCGGAAACGGTGCAGATGGACTGACCAATGTAATTGCTTCCACACTCACAAGGAATGTTGTTAATCTCAGGGATCCTGAAGCTGAGACTGCTCTTAACTGGGCAGGCATCTCCTTTATCTTCTTAAGAGGTCGAAAAATAGATCTTACACTTCGTCTTCCTAGCACTCTACCTGTTTTGATGGATGTAGCGCCCTAGAAAGGAAGGAAACAAACGGTGGCCCATCACGTGAATTTTCAACATTTTCAGCATTTTCACGTTTCCTTTTCTGGGAGAACAAACTTCATATCACGTGACCTATAGCCGTTCTTTCGGGACATATACTTCAAATGATTAATTTCGGAATCCAAGTGGTTCTCATCAGAAACTGTTTCTGCGCTGTGCACCGGTGTATTTAAAACTTCTCTCTTCGAGACTACAAGCGAGCTCTCCATGCAGAGAAGAGTCGGAGATATTCATAGCAATATTTCTGCTCGGCTGAAGCGGTGGCGCCACCAGCGCAGACGTAGACACAATTTGTGACGGCATTACGTAATTATAGACCAATCTGAAGGCGTCTATGAGCTATACAGGGTGAGTCACCTAACGTTACCGCTGGATGTATTTCGTAAACCACATCAAATACTGACGAACGGATTCCACAGACCGAACGTGAGAAGAGGGGCTAGTGTAATTGTTTAATACAAACCATACAAAAATGCACGGAAGTATGTTTTTAACACAAACCTAAGTTTTTTAAATGGAACCACGTTAGTTTTGTTAGCACATCTGAACATATAAACAAATAGGTAATCAGTGCCGTTTGTTGCATTGTAAAATGTTAATTACATCCCGAGATATTGTAACCTAGAGTTGACGCTTGAGTACCACTCCTCCGCTGTTCGATCGTGTGTATCGGAGAGCACTGCAACATACATAGCGTTTCTACAGAATGATCTGCCAACGTTGCTCGAAAATGTCCCACTGGAAACGCGTCGACCTATGTGGTATCAGCATGATAGTGCACCTGCACATTCCGCAATTAACACTAGGCTGACCCTTGACAGGATGTTCGACGGGAGTTTCATAGGACGTGGAGGACGCATAAATTGGCCAGCCCGTTCTCCTGATCTTACACCTCTGGACTTCTTTCTATGGGGCACGTTAAAGGAGAATGTGTACCGTGATGTGCCTACAACCCCAGAGGATATGAAACAACGTATTGTGGCAGCCTGCGGCGACATTACACCAGATGTACTACGGTGTGTACGACATTCATTACGCCAGAGATTGCAATTGTGTGCAGCAAATGATGGCCACCACATTGAACATCTATTGGCCTGACATGTCGGGACACACTCTATTCCACTCCGTAATTGAAAACGGAAACCACGTGTGTACGTGTACCTCACTCCTTATGGTAATGTACATGTGCGTCAGTGAAAAAGACCAATAAAAAGGTGTTAGCATGTGGACGTAATGTGCTGTTCCAGTCTCTTCTGTACCTAAGGTCCATCACCGTTCCCTTTGGATCCCTACGTAATTCGGTGCTCTCCGATACACACGATCGAACAGCGGAGGAGTGGTACTCAAGCGTCAGCTTCAGGTTACAATATCTCCGGATGTAATTAACATTTTACAATGCAACAAACGGTACTGATTACGTATTTGTTTATATGTTCAGATGTGCTAACAAAACTAACGGGGTTCCATTTAAAAAAACGTAGGTTTGTGTTAAAAAAAACATACTTACGTGCATTTTTTTATGGTTTGTATTAACCAATTACACTAGCCCCTCTCCACACGTTCCGTCTGTGGAATCGGTTCGTATTTGATGTGGTTTACGAAATATATCCAGCGGTTACGTTAGGTGACTCACCCTGTATAAGGCCACCATAGCAGCAGTTTTGACAGTCATTTGCTCCTGACGAAGACGATAGAGGTAATCATCGAAACCTCGAGGTTTTGGGCTGAACTGACGCGGCGAGGAATGTTTTACTGTCTGTCTTCCTCTTCAAGCTTTTTCTTCATTCAGTACAGTTTCGTAGTGAATCCATTCATTGAGAGAGGAGGGGGGGGGGGGGGGGGCTTGATGTCACTGACCGACGGGACCTCCTTTCCGTTGTTCTTCGAAGCTCAAGAAGCAGATCTGTTACAGTTTTCTGTAGCTACAACCCCTAACCGGTTCGGAATTTGTGGAAACTTTCCCATACTCCTGAAATAGCTTCCCAAAGCTTACATCCGCAACGTTACATATTGTTAGTTGTCATTAGCACATCTGATATCCCTGTACCAATCTGACTGCATTGAAATAACTAAACATCAACAAAAATTTTGCGTCACCCCAGTTCCCACAACTCCTGAAGATAGGCGTTGACTGTGGATATTTTATCACAGACACAGACCCATTGACTCTTCAGAGATGTCTCTGAACCACCCAAAGATGTAAACAACCATGCATGGGCAGCACCTATCAGACGGAGGGGGTTCGACAGCCGATCAGTTCGTCATTCCACCAGGAAGGAGGTACACGACTTGTGTTTGTAGTTCAACCGTGCCTATACGGTCAATACCGCTGTTCGATCGCGTCCGCATTGTTACTTTGTGCCAGGAAGGTCTCTCAACAAGGGAAGTGTCCAGGCGTCTGGGAGTGAACCAAAGCGATGTTCGGACATGGAGGAGATACAGAAAGACAGGAACTGTCGATGACATGCCTCGCTCAGGCCGCCCAAGGGTTACTACTGCAGTGGATGACCGCTTCCTACGGGTTATGGCTCGGAGGAACCCTGACAACAACGCCATCATGTTGAATAATGTTTTTCATGCAGCGACAGGACGACTCAAACTGTGCGCAATAGGCTGCATGATGCGCAACTTCACTTCCGACGTCCATGTCGGGGTCCATCTTTCAACCACGACCCCATGCAGCGCGGTACAGATGGGCCCAACAACACGCCGATTGGATCGCTCAGGATTGGCATCATGTTCTTTTCACCGATGAGTGGCGCATGTGCCTTCAACCATACAATCGTCGGAGACGTGTTTGGAGGCAACCCGGTCAGGCTGAACGCCATACACACACTGTCCAGCGAGTGCAGCAAGGTGGACGTACGCTGCTGTTTTAGGGTGGCGTTATGTGGGGCCGACGTACGCCGCTGGTGGTCAGGGAAATCGCTGTAACGGCTGTACGATACGTGAATGACATCCTCCGACCGATAGTGCAACCACATCGGCAGCATATTGGCGAGGCATTCGTCTTCTAGGAAGACAATTCGCGCCCCCGTCGTGCACATCTTGCGAATGACTTCCTTCAGGGTTACATCGCTCGACTAAAGTGGCCAGCATGTTCTCCAGACATGAACCCTATCGTACAAGCCTGGGCAGACTGAAGATCGCTGTTTATAGACGACGTGACCCACCAACCACTCTGAGGGATCTACGCCGAATCGCCGTTGAGGAGTGGGACAGTCTGGACCAACAGTGCCTTGACGAACTGCTGGATAGTATGCCACGACGAATACAGGCGAGCATCAATACAAGAGAACATGCTACTGGGTATTAGAGGTACCGGTGTGTATAGCAATCTGGACCACCACCTCTGAAGGTCCCGCTGTGTGGTGGTACAACATACAATGTGGGGTTTTCATGAGCAATAAGAAGGGCAGAAATGATGTTTATGTTGATTTCTCTTCCAATTTTCTGCACAGGTTCCGGAACTCTCGGAACCTATGTGATGCAAAACTTTCTTTGATATGTGTAGTTCTGAAATCACACACCAGTAATAGTCCCCACTTAACTTCCAAATGGTTCCCTTCAGTTACATAGAAATCTCAGAGAACGAAAATCAACATATACATACGAAATGAAAGATATTTACTAGAGGGCTCGGAATGAAAAAGTTCCATCTTCTAGTACACGCTGTAACGATGCAAACAATGTTAATAGCAAGCTGTAATTCCAAAAAGAAAGTGTGACATGAAACTGATGACCGGGCATTATTCACATAAAGGGAAAGCGTACTAAGGTTGGCTTCCATCCGACATTGTGTGTGGAACAAAATCGGCATGTTTCAGTTCATAAAATAGGGAACCCTAGAAGTTCACAAAACGAGTAATCCGTTAGAAAATCGCTTTC
The DNA here is from genome assembly GCF_023898315.1 of Schistocerca nitens. NCBI lineage: Eukaryota > Metazoa > Arthropoda > Insecta > Orthoptera > Acrididae > Schistocerca > Schistocerca nitens. The sequence goes on from NC_064618.1 coordinate 258,622,774, forward strand.
CATAAAAACACGAAACTTGCAAGAAATATTAAAAACGGGAAACGAAACGCTGAAATGTGAAAGACGCTTAACATAGGAGAGCGGTAGCAGCCCCACTACCTTGCTCGTCTGTCCGTACTAACAGGAAAACAATTAACAGCTGAGAGAAGAGATCAGCGGCAGCGCGCTGCACTCGTGATGCAAACACAGTTGCTGCAAGCAGCTGTGACAGGCGGAAGGTTCGTCCCGCGAGCGGGAAAATCAAGTAAGAGTATCGACACTCTAATCGCTATGGGGGAAGATAACCTGCTCATCTGTGTATAAAACACAAAGTTGTGTAACCACTACATTGTGCAATTTAGAAGAAAGGTCAGACCAGTAAACAGAATTATAGCTAAAAGAGGAGATGCTCCAGACAGACAAAACATTGAAAAAACTGAAGCGGTAATTGAAGTATGTCGTTAGCTAAAATATTTCTATGGTACAAACCTGTACGTTCATTGCGTAACGTAACCGAGCAACTGCTCGACGATTCCACGTTTTGGGAACGCGCTCCAGATTCAGATTTCGACCATAGTCACACTGAGAAGCTTTCACTTCCGACATGGTCACTGAAGTAGTTTCTCTCCCTTGTACGTTGTAAAGTTGCTACTCTCACATTTGGTATGAATATAGATGTGTGCAAACGATCCTAGTGAACGATATCGTGTGCAAACTCGTTTTATTTTACTTAATTTTTAGCTTTTGGTTTTATATCCATACAGCCAACTGTAATTTATACAAAGCAGTAACAACCTTTAGTTTTGACTATTGTGTACGACATTTAAATCCATTTATGGCAAAAGATGTGTAATTTTTATAAAATCTGCGTGAAGACACTATGCTTATCTACACTGAGGTGACACGTGGGCAAGTGACGAGTTAGCGATATGCAAACATACAAACGGTGGTGGTATCGCGTACACAACATATAAAAGTGCAGTATATTGTCGGAGCTGCTATTTCTACTCAGGTAATTCGTATGAAAAGGCTTCCAACGTGATTACGATCACACGATGTGAATTAAGACTTTGAACGCAGAATCGTAGTTATAGCGAGATGCATGGGACATTACATTTCGGAAATCGTTAGGGAATTCAGTATTCTGAGATCCAGTGTCAAGAGTGTGCTGAGAGTACCAAATTTTAGGCATCACCTCCCACAACAGATAATGATGTGGCCGACGGCCTTCACTTAACGACCGAGAGCAGACAAGCAACACTGCGTGAAAGACGACTGACGCGAGTGCCGCTACATCCCCCCGCCCCCGCCCCCGTCTAGCTATTAGTTGGTAAGAGCTGGTGGTAGGGTTCGAAAGACCCAGTGAAGTTGTCAACGAGGCACTGTGCAAGATGGCGGTGGCTCCATGATCTGTCGTGTGGCGTGAACCCAAACCCAATATTGACTGGAAATTATGGTTATGGACTTCATGTTCCCAAACGAAGATGGAAGTCTTACGGTTGACAGTGCGCTGTTCCAGTGGGCCACAGTTGGTTTGAAGAATATTCTGGATAATTTGAGCGAATAGCTTGGCCACCCAGATGCCCGACATGAATCCCATCGAACATTTATGGGACGTGATCTACGGGTCAGTTCTTGCACAAAATCCAGCACCGGCAACACTTTCGCGATCAGGGACAGCTGCAGAGGCAGCATGGCTCGCTATTTCTGCAGGGGTTTCCAACAGCTTGCTGAGTACATGGCATGTAGAGTTGCTGCACTATGCCGGGCAGGAGGTGGTCCGACACGATATCACGTTGTGCCCCAAGGCTTTAATCGTCTCATAGTATGTGCAAAATTTAAATTAAATTCAAAAACAGCTGGCCGCGGTGGCCGAGCGGTTCTAGGCGCTTCAGTCCGGAACCGCGCGACCGCTGCGGTCGCAGGTTCGAATCCTGCCTCGGGCATGGATGTTTGATAACCTTAGGTTACTTAGGTTTAAGTAGTTGTAAGTCTAGGGGACTGATGACCTCAGCTGTTAAGTACCATAGTGCTCAGCCATTTTTTTCAGAAACAGAAGGTATATGACTTTGAACTAAAGAAGTCTTGTACAATTACACGTCCCTTCGTGTCCAGTTTGTCTTCTGATGTAATAGATAATTAGGGCCCGTCCTCCAAGCAATGCGGTTCTTCGTTTCTCTTCTGCTCCCTCGGATTGCGCCCCCCTCTCCCCCATATGGTCTCGTGCTGCCGCTATCCTGTGACCCCCGCTCCCAAGTTGTAACCGAATCAACAGTTGTCGTATTCGCAGGTCGTAGATTTTACTGTTGCTGGTTATGTGGATGCTCCTATATCTTCAGAACTGTCTATATGAGTTGATACACCATAACTTCTGTTGTTCCCAAGAGTTGTAACACAGGTAAGAAGTAGTAAAACTGCTTCTCTGAGGTCAGCAGTGGGTTGGTCTTGCTCTGTTTTCAGCACCACGGCAAGTCTTCGTCATTTGACACTCGTTGACGAGTTGTCATGGAAAACAGTTGTATGGATCGATCGCGAGGTCTTGACTTACCCGCAGACGAATCATTTCAAAGCCAATTTTCTGAAATAGAAGTTAGTCGCGCGAAATGCTCAGAGCTTTAATTAAGTCGCTGATCAGATAATTTAGTTACAGGCTTGGCATATAATAATCTGTGAAAATTGATATTGGAGGAAAATACTATGGTGAGAATAAATCTGAACTATCGTCTAAGACAGTTAAATTCAATTTGCCAGTCGGTACCGTATCCCACTTCAGGAAGAGACAGCGATATCTAAGAGACAGCGAACAACGACGTCTAACGGCAGGGAGATAATAACCTCTTACTGGATACATTGCGCACGTGCTAGGACGTCTCATCGCGTATTTCACCATTTCATGTCATAAGATACCTCGAATAGCGTAAGAAAACCCAAAAGTTCCTACTTGACCGCCATGTGGGCACTAGAAATCTATCTGTGCCATTTCCCATCAGGTTTAGTTTACCTTTCGCTACTAACTGTATACAACAAACGTTCATGTCGCCGACTGCACCTTGCTTGGAACTCCAGCAGTATGCCCACTGCCTAAAAGGTTTAATTACGTTCCAACTGCAGTAGCCTGACGCTCTGCGCTATTTATGCGTGAGACAGAGGCCATGTTTAAAATCCTTTCCGCTTAATTACTTGATGTTGTCGTTGTTGTGGTCTTCAGTTCAGAGACTGGTTTCATACAGCTCTCCATGCTAATCTATCCTGTGCAAAATTCTTCATCTCCGAGTACCTACTGCAACCTACGTCCTTCCTAATCTGCTTAGTGTATTCATCTCTTGGTCTCCCTGTACGATTTTTACCCTCCACGCTGCCCTCCGATACTAAATTAGTGATCCCTTGATACCTCAGAACATGTCCTGCCAACCGATCCCTTCTTCTAGTCAAGTTGTGCCACAAACTTCTCTTCTCCCCAATTCTATTCAATACCTCCTCATTAGTTATGTGATCTACCCATCTAATCTTCAGCATTCTTCTGTAGCACGACATTTCGAAAGCTTCTCTTCTCTTCTTGTCAAAACTATTCGTCCACGTTTCATTTCCATACATGGCTACACTCCATACAAATACTTTCAGAAACGACTTCCTGACACTTAAATCTATACTTGATGTTAATAAATGTCTCTTCTTCAGAAACGCTTTCCTTGTCATTGGCAGTCTACATTTTATATCCTCTCTACTTAGACCATCATCAGTTATTTTGTCCCCGAATATCAAAACCCATCTACTGCTTTAAGTGTCTCATTTCCTAATCTAATTCCCTCAGCATCACCCGATTTAATTCGACTACATTCCATTATCCTCGTTTTGCTTTTGTTGATGTTCATCTTATATCCTCCTTTCAAGACACTGTCCATTCCGTTCAACTGCTCTTCCAAGTTCTTCGCTGTCTCTGACAGAATTACAATGTCATCGGCAAACCTCAAAGTTTTTATTTCTTCTCAATGGATTTTAATATTTACTCCGAATTTTTCTTTTGTTTCGTTTACTGCTTGCTCCATATACAGATTGATTAGCATCGGAGATAGGCTACAACCCTGTCTCACTCCCTTCCCAACCACTGCTTCCCTTTCATGCCCCTCGACTCTTACAACTGCCTTCTGGTTTCTATACAAATTGTGAATAGCCTTTCGCTCCCTGTATTTTAGCCCTGCCACCTTCATAATTTGAAAGAGAGTATTCCAGTCAACGTTGTCAAAAGCTTTCTCTAAGTCTACAAATGCTAGAAACGTAGGTTTGCCTTTCCTTAATCTTTCTTCTAAGACAAGTCGTAGGGTCAGTATTGCCTTACGTGTTCCAACATTTCTACGGAATCCAAACTGATCTTCCCCGAGGTCGGCTTGTACCAGTTTTTCCAGTCGTCTGTAAATAATTCGCGTTAATATTTTGCAGCTCTGACTTATTAAACTGATAATTCGGTAATTTTCACATCTGTCAACACCTGCTTTCATTGGAATTGGAATTATTATATTCTTCTTGAAGTCTGAGGGTATTTCGCCTGTCTAATACATCTTGCTCACGACATGGTAAAGTTTTGTCAGGGCTGGCTCTCCCAAGGCCAACAGTATTTCTAACGGAATGGTGTCTACGCCCGGGGCCTTGTTTCGACTCAGGTCTTTCGGTGCTCTGTCAAACTCTTCACGCAGTATCGTATCTCCCATTTCATCTTCATCTACATCCTCTTCCATTTCCATAATATTGTCCTCAAGTACATCGCCCTTGTATAGACCCTCAATATACTCCTCCCACCTTACTGCTTTCCCTTCTTTGCTTAGAACAGGGATTCCATCTGAACTCTTGATATTCATACAAGTAGCTCTCTTTTCTTCAAAGGTCTCTTTAATTTTCGTGTAGGCAGTATGTCTTATCCCTAGTGATACATGCCTTTGCATACTTACATTTGTCCTCTAGCCATCCTTGTTCAGCCATTTTGCACTTCCTGTCGATCTCATTTTTGAGACGTTTTTATTCCTTTTTACCTCCTTCGTATGCTGCAGTTTTGTAGTTTCTCCTTCCATCAGTTAAATTCAGTATTTCTTCTGTTACCCATGGATTTCTACTAGCCCTCGTCTTTTTACTTACTTGATCCTCTGCTGCCTTCACTATTTCATCTCTCAAAGCTACTCATTCTGTATTTCTTTCCCCCATTCTTGTCAATCGTTCCCTAATGCTCTCCCTGAAACACTCTACAACCTCTGGTTCTGTCAGTTTATCTAGGTCCCATCTCCTTAAATTCCCATATTCTACTTAGTAAGTACAGGAATCCATTCCTACAGGATCTAAAATGATTTTCTGTGATGTATAGCATCCTGTCTGGTTATAATTTGGACTGAACGGTGCGCTGTGTTATAGACTGGAAGACTACAGTGACTGGGTCGTACGCATGTAGGGAAACGTAATAATGTTGAGCATCGAAACGATTGGTGGGGCATCAACGAAAACATATGCAAAAGCGGCTTGGTGTAACACGACACAGGCAATTTATTTATATACTAAACTGGTTGCCTCGCATAATGATCGAACATGGTAGAACTTCGCTTTTGCGTTACACCGCGTGCAGTATTTTCTGCTGTTTTATGTAATATTGTCACTGCAATTCTAAATTATCGGTAAAACTATTACATCTCATTAGTCAGTGAGAGGAATGACCCAATAAACAGACACCGAAAGTTCGATCTGAGAGTGCGAAGATACAAGAAATAACCCAATTCATGATATTTGAATACTTCTTGATTTGCAATCTCGTAACGTCCGCATCACAGCCGCACTTGCAACGCTTCTGAATGAATTTAAATTAATATCCTAGCATTAGCATCCACACAGTTCGACGTATAGAGTGTGTGGGAATTGTGAAGTGAAGTAAATTGATTGTTGCAGCTACTGTCGAAGTGAGCAGTTCTATTTCCGTAGAATTGACAAGTAATAAAGAGGACAGCTAATTTCGACTAAAACGCTTGTGCGGCTTCATCTAATGGCGTGTACGGGTGCGAAACCTCTCAAACAGAAATTAATTACCTAGCAGGGTTCCGCTGTTAAAGGTTATCGCTGGAGCATCGGAGAAGTCTATAAATGGAAGGGATCTGAGAGTTTGGAAATGGTCTTTCGTGTAAATAGCATTCATGATTGCATAACCATGACTTATTTTGTGGTTAATAGGTACTGAAGACATGTTGTAGGAGGTAATTGCTGTGTTGTATCGGAGTAAGATGTTGCGTAAGTGTCGCAATATCGATGTGCTGTTCTGCAATAGCCGGGAAACTGTCGTCATGTTTGCAGTTAAAGTGACTTACTCGCTGAGGTTACTCATAAGTATCCCTGGGATTTCAAAAGACCAGCGCGAGAAAACTAACATATACAGGAAATACACTCATCGTTATATAAAACATATCTCGAAGTTGTTAACTCACATTACAGATGCTCAGTATGGGCGCAGTTCGTGAAGTTGCAAACGTCAGTCTGTGTTCGCAAGCCACAGAAGTCGCTGACAAGAATTTCCCACGAGGAGTGAAAGCAGATTGCTTTGGAAATCAGTTCATTGAGTTGTTTACATCCAGTCGGGACCTAATTTGATGAGCCAATATGGAGCGGATGATCTGTGTAAATGTTCTGACTTACATGTTTCCCAGTGTAACTATTCCGTGGCGCGTATTACGAATCGAAACTTAGAGGTAATCTATCCAGATACATCATTCTTCTTTATTCTTGTAGTCTTCACGTAGTTTTCTTTTGGAATACCTGAGGTACGTATAAATAACCGTAAAATTTTGCTAGATAATTATTTTTTTTTTTAGAAATTACAGAAGGAGCGAATATTTTTGGCATAGTACTGAGCGGATACTCAGCGTGTACGTGTAGACATCAGGCAGATGCACTACTGTTAAAGAGAATGGGCGGCATTGACTAGTTACACCATAATTGTGGTGACTGCCTTGCCGCGTCAGGAAGTCTTAGGAAGGCTATGCCTGTAGCTCCAGAGAACTATCTACGATGTGCAGAAAGGAAGGGCTAAAGAGGAAGATTGCTTCGTGTTAGTGAGTAAGTAGAGGCACATAGTTTTTTATTCCATTGATGTAGGAGAAGTGTACTTAGCACCTAAGCTTCTGACAAACTCTCGCACATAAATTTGGTGCCAAAAAATAAAAGCGCTGTATCTTCTTCTGTTGGTGAACTAAAATATTCCAATCTGGCGATCCTGTTTTACATCTTCCGTAGTTTCGCCAAATCATTCGTAGTGGTTGCCAGGATGATGCATTCAACAGCTCGTTACTCCGTTGGGGGATAAAGTATAAGGAATAAAAAAATTACACTCCAACATTGAGTACATTGATGTTGCGTCTACTTTTTTAAAGAACGTCCGCTCACAGCACGAAATGGAGAAACAAGCGTGGTAGAAATGGCTTGATAATTTATTAAATGCAAATTTCGGACTGCATATAGTGTCAGCTCTTTGTATGACTCAAACTTTAAATCCGTTATTGGACATGGTGGTTAATTTTGTTGATAGCGATGCGGATATGAACTCCAATCCGGCACACTGTTACGCTCTTATGACTCAAAATCATGATTCTAGCTTGTTGCCAATTACATGTCCAATCCATCTGTTCGTCAGGGACCTGTAGCTCTAACTAAATGAAGTCGTGTTACCGTGCACGTTTGTGTGGTCATCTTTAAGAGCTGTACAGCATTTTCCAAACATTCACTTCACCAATTTGCCGATGATTTTTTCGCAGCTTTCAGGTCACTTGCATTTAAGAAACGAATAACAGCGCATGTATTTCACAACCGGAGGCATTTTCAATCGGTCATGCCATTTGCGGAAAAACCAAATGAGGTAGCACTGTTTGCAACCGACTGCCCTTGAACTCCGGAAGGTGGAGGCTCAGCTCTTCATCCGGCCAGTCTGATGTAGGTTGTCCTTAGTTTCCCTAATTACTTCAGGCAAGTGCCGGAATGGTTCCTACTACATGGCAACGGCCGACTACCTGTCCCATTCTGGTCAAAGTAGACCTATAAGTATACAAATGGCTCTATATATGAATTACATTGTTTTTGTTGTTCTGAAATTGTACGGTCCCTGCTAACAGAGGACCATACTCGTTGCGCAAGAGGGGAAGTACAGGGTGGAGCAAATAAAAGTGGTCCGGACGAGTGGATACGATTGGACGTGCGTCTATGCATGTTACCACACCCCATGGCGCGTACATCACGTGTAAGCCCGTCACTTGATGTAAATCAGTTCAGAGCGTGCTGTGTCAGTGAGAGTGGAGTAGTGCAAAGGCGACGATGGTAGTCACTGTGGACTAGTTGGTGTTCGTTGTGGAAAGTTACGTGACAACAAAGTCGTGGAAACGGTGTGGCCAGTTGTTTGCTGAGACGTTTAATGGGGTCAAAGTGCCAGCAAAGAGTGCCGTATAACGCTTTATCCGAAAATTGCGCCAGGTAGGATCTGTTTTGAACAAGTCAGAAAACATTCCGAAACGTGCCCGCACTCCAGAAAATGTTGCTACAGTTCACCATAAAATGCTTCAGAACCCTACCCATGCCTGTCGCAAGAGACCAGCATATCACGTCGATCTTGCGGACGAATACACCTGGACCTGCATATGCATCCCTACCGAGTGTGTGTCCATGCTTTAAAATCAGCAGATGCTCCTCCAGTTTTGTGAGTGGCTGTTCACTGAGATAACAGTAAATGGCTTAAATATGGATCTGTTTTTATGTCGTATGAAGCCTGGTTCCACCCGAGTGGTTATGTCAACTCACAGAATCACAGGTTGTGGGCAGCGGAGAATCCTCGTAACTTTCACGAAACACCATTGCATGATCAGAAGTTTGGTATTTGGTGTGCAGTGTCTGCACACCGCATTACATAGCCAACATTTTGAAACCATTTGTGGCAGCATTAACGGAGAAGAAGAACTACAGTTACTTCAAACAGGATGGAGCAACTGCCCATATATCCGGCAGAACCTTGGAACACATGTACACAATATTCACACCACGTCTGACAGTTATTAGCAGAAGTCAGTCCGGTCGCGGCTCAAGCTGGCCCCCCGAGGTCACCTGATCTGTCAATGTGCGAAGGCTTTCTGTGGGGAGCCCTCAAGTCTAAGGTGTATCTCACTTCCCTCATAGTCTTTTAAGAACTGCAGCAGAACATTACGGATGAGACTGCAGAAATTCTAGCCGTTCATCTTCGATGATTCTCTTTCAGCAACTTGCTGACCAGAGCCCAGAAGTGTCAAGAGATGAATAGTGGTCACTTTCGGCATCTGCTGTTGTCAGGTTAGGACTGTATTTCCTTTCCTCTGCGGTGTATCTTTGTACACTGGAACTCAGTTCTCCGGGTCACTTTCATTTGCTCCACCTTGTACAAGGGCGGGGAGGAGGTTTGCAGTGCAGCGGACGAGCAAAGTGGTTAGAGGCGGCACGAGAATACATAAGAAAATGTAAGCGGGTTTATTTTTTACAAGCATAGCCAGGTGAAAGGTAAAATTTGTCCGTTAACAGACGTTCAGAGATCTTTAAAGTAATTGTAGACAAAATTGCACACTACAAATAATACAGTTCATCGTTTGACATAATAGTATGGAGCTTTTATTATTATTTGCACTCACAAAACACATTTAAAAATGCTCCACGCTATGTTTCTTCATTTTAATTAACCATGTCTGTTTCACTTCCACTGGCAGTGTCTGCTGATTCTCTTTCGTTTTCACTTGCGGAGTCAGTATTGTTCACTTGCGGAGTCAGTATTGCTTCCATCACTATGACTATCGCTATTAGTCTTTACTTCCCACATTTACGATATCTCTAGCGCTGGTACAATAAACCTTTACTTGAAATTTACTGCTTTTCAATTCTATTTATATGCTCACAGCATTTCTTCTGGTCTTCTTCGGTTACAGAAGCAGTTTGTTCATCTTAGAAGTTTATGTTACATCCAAAAATGCTGTCGTTGACTACTGCCCTTATCAGCGCTGTAAGATTGAATTCCGGGCGGTACGAAGGAAGTCGTAACACAGTACGACCATGTTCGGTGATAATAATATAATGATATAATAATGATATAATAATAATAGTAATAATAAAAATGTGCGGTAGTAATAATAGCATCTATTTTGTAAGTGATGTGCCCTGATTTGCTCATTTTGAACCCTGGATACAGCTGGGTCTCAGCATGGTCTTTGTGGAAAGGAACTCACTTTTCTATTAACCAGGACATCATTTTCGTTCTCGTGGACTTTGAGGTGGAGCACGAGTCAGTTACGTATTGTAGTAAAGGGACAGTAGGCGGAAGTAGATTTGGTATTCATTTCTCCCTGAACCACTCTTCATAATTTGAGAAGTCCATGTCGTTGTGATAATGCACTGCTGTCTGCCCGAATTTAAACCTTACACAGGCATTCGGTACAAAACAGTCCTCCCAGCCAGCATGGATGATGATGATGATCCGCTTCGTTTCGAAACAGGTTTCAACACTCTGCAGTGGATTGCCACTCCATTCGTACGATGTTGTTTGACAAGTGTGGACAGATGTCTCTTCCATGTAAATAATTGACGACGCTCAGGTCTCGGATACTTCTTAAGTAAGCAATTCGTTTCGTCCTGATATTGCTTCGTTGTTGGAAGACTTCTCGATTGTTCAGTCTTCTTGCACCTAAATCCTAGAGCGCGAAAAATTTTAAGTAATGTATTTATACATTTTTCAAAATTTATTAAACCCCGTAACTTTTTATAAATTCCCTTTAAAGTATGTCTTCTTTTGTCTGTAGCGTAGAAGTTATTCATCAGGTGGCGAACGACTTGCTCATTAAATTTGTCCAAACTGGCCTACCAAGGTCTCCTGGGCGTTTCCTTGTGAGGTGTTGCAAATGGCGCCGATTCACCTGCCCGGACTCTTTCCAGTTCTCTCCTGATTCTCCAATCACAAGTAAACGATATATCAGCTGCTTCGACCATTCGTTTCAATGTAGATTTTAATTTCATTGGAGAACCTAGCATAGCTTCTTTCTTCATACTCTGGTAGACAATTTGAAATCACTTCGCATGTTCGACTATTTTTTTCCTCAATTTATTGGCTTTCACACCGTGCTCATTCACCTATCTCCATAGTAATGTCAATCATGACGATACGCAAGTAAGGAAAAGACCCAGTCTCCGAGCGGAGAGAATCTCCGACCCCGCTGGGAGTCGAACTCGGGCTTCTTCGCTTACTAATCCACCGCGCTGACCGCGCAGTTACCGAGGCGGACAATGGTGCCATCTTCAACTTCGAATGTGTTGTCCCAGAGTATTTATTAGTGGAACGTGTCGCCTGACTCGATGGCAACACTTCCAACACTGGTGATAGACTGAGCAGGGTGTACTGCACATCTTGTTTATTGTGTTCACTTCTGTTGGCGTGAAATGTAACACCGCGACATGTTCCGTATCCTTGTAAAACTGATATATGAATGAATAAAGCTGCTGCTACTATTACTACTACTATTATTAAAACACAAACATTGTAGCCAGCGAAAGCTGCATTTGGCATTTGTGGGGAGCCAATAGTTGAGGGCACTTTACGAGCAAACTCAGTACGGCGACAACGCTCTAACGGCCGTATTTCAGGACGGTGCTTTAAAAACACTCCTCGTACAACTAGAGTGGGTTATCTGTTTTGCTTTCTGTATGATGGCGGACGGTGGTAGTAAACGGACGGACGCTTGGCAATCCGTGCAGCTACGGCAGTTGTTGTCGTCTCCGCTCACGTCGGGCGGCGTCCTTGGTGACTCGACTGTGGGGGTCGGCACATTTGGCGGGCGCTAGCCGGCAGGTAGGGCTCGGAGGACCTTTTGTGTGGCCGCAGGCCTCACCGCGATAAGGAGCGCCGCCGGGCGGAGGCGGCCCCTGCAGGGGGAACCAACTGGCGTGTCGGTGGCGCCTCCAGCGCGTCGCCTGCTACGTGCAGAGCTGCACGCCATTGCAAGGCTTCAAAGTGCAAAGTAAAGACACGGATCACATCCATAATGATGAAAGGTGTTTCTTGCCTGGCAAAGTGAACTGAAACTCATGCTAGGGTGGCAGCACAGTCGGGTCTCAATCCCTCTTTACGCAGTAAAAACCTCTGGCCCCTTTCTGGTGCTTTTGCTCGGCACTGTGCAGCAGCTCGATGTGACTTGGAGTCAACAAGTCGTTTGAAGTCTCCTGCTGAAATTTTGAGCTATGCTGACTCTATAGCCGTCCACAATTGCGGAAGTGTCTGCGCAGGATGTTGTACGCGAACTGACCTCTCGGTTACGTCCCATAAATTTCCCATGGGATTCATATCGGGAAATATGGGCGGCCAAATCATTCGCTCGAACTGTTCAGAACAATTGTGATCCGGTGACATGACATCATTGTTTGGGAACCTGAAGTTCACGAACGGCGGCAAATGTGTCCAAGTAGTCGAACATAACCATGCCCAGTCAGTGATAGGTTGAGTTGGACCAAAAGACCCAGTCCATTCCATGTAAACACAGCTCCTACCATTATGGAGCCACCCCCAGCTTGCGCGTTGCCTTGTTGACAACTTGGCTCCGTCCCTACCATCAGTTCTTACCAGCAGAAATTGTGACTCATCTGACCAGGCCTCGGTTTTCCAGTCGTCTAGGATCCAACGGATATGGCCACGACCTAGGAGAGTTGCAGCAGGAAATGTGGTTCTGTTAACAAAGGCACTCGGGTCCGTCGTCTGCTGCCGTATCTCATTAACACCAAATTTCGCTGCACCGTCCTAGCGGATACGTTGTTCGTACGCCCCAAAATGGTTCAAACGGCTCTGAGCACTTAACATCTGTGGTCATCAGTCCCCTAGAACTTAGAACTACTTAAACCTAACTAACCTAAGGACATCACACACATCCGTGCCTGAGTCAGGATTCGAACCTGCGACCTTAGCAGTCACACGGTTCCAGACTGAGCGCCTAGAACCGCTAGACCACCGCGGCCGGCTTCGTACGCCCCACATTGATTTCTGCGGTTATCTCACGCCATGGTACCTGTCTGTTAGCACTGACACCTCTACGCAAATGCAGCTGCTCTCGGTCGTTAAGTGAAAGCCGTCGGCCACTGTCTTGTCTGTGGTGATAGGCACTGTCAGAAATGTGGTATTCTCGGCACATTGTCGACACTGTGGATCTCGGAATGTTGAATTCACTAACGATTTCCGAAATGAAGTGCTGCATGCCCTAGCGCCAACTACCATTTCGCGTTCAAAGTTTAATTCCCGTCGTGCGACCATAGTCACGTCGGAAATCTCTTCACTACTATCATCTGAGTAAAAATGACAGCTCCGCCGATGCATTGTCCTTTTATACCTTGTGTATGCGATACTACCGTCAACTGTACATGTGCATATTGCTAACGCATGACTTTTGTCACCTCATAGTCATTGTTTAAAAAAAATATTTCCTTGCTAGCCTTGAACTTTATTAATGAAACACAAAAGCTGTCGAATTCTCCTAATTTTGGTATTTCGTTCAATTGTTGTTAATATGACACATGTCCTCATCTACTCAATGGTGTATTTGTTCACACTTTACTGCTTCTGCTTCGGGGCAGATAAGTGAACCTACTCCACTCAGCATCGTATCCTCCGTCCTTTAATTTATGCACCATCAGCTATGACAATTTGGTTGCAGATTCCGTCACTTCCCCCTAAGCTGTACCATTCCTGTCTTCCAATAGTCAGAAAAATTCAAAAGCTGTAATAACAAATCGTCACGGCTGCCCACGAAGGCACAATCACTTCCAGTGCTCGCACTGCGAAGTAACAACACGTACTACACTGAATCGAAACGTGGTTGTACCTAGTCACTTGACCAAGCGGGTCCGCGATTCGCTGTGCCGAGTGATAGAAGCTTCCGACTACGGGGAAGGTACGTTTGGGTTTCCGAGAAATTTAGGAATAGTAGATGCAGTACTGACCCTCCGATTTATCTTAGATAAATTAAAGATAGACGTTTGTCGACAGATGTTTTCACGATGTTGACTTGAATACCTCTTTTGAAAATCCCAAAGTAGCTGGGATTACATGCAGGATACGAAAGATTATTCGCAGCTTCTGCAGAAAATTATGTCATACAAAAGTACATGCTTTTGTTGTTTTGCTGTAGAACAAGGAGCCACACCAACAATTACCGATAGTAGCGTTCGCTAGATGCTATGCAGTTGTGTCGATACCGCACGCAGATCTGTGGTTGTCGATCGAGCAAGCCGACGCTATTAGAGTATAGCAACAGCGATAATTTATACTTAACATGTATGCAGCACGAGAGACATTGCTCATTACCCCGCAGTTAGAAATGAAGTATGGTGGAGGAAGGAGGGGGGGGGGGAGTTTTTATCCACACTTCATTTTGTGCATCTTCATGTTAGGTTTGTTTACTCTCCCGTGTTAACAGAAATGTACACAGTAAATTAATTTATTACACTGAAAGAAAAACGAATCGTAGGTTCTCCTGTTCACTGGCAGTCATCACATGACGTTTGCCTTCGTAACTTTGGATTCACTCGGTTCCAGACCAGTCTTCCTTGTCTCTTGTTGATGTAAATACTATTCCTCATTATCCTTGAAAGCTACTATCATTGCGGAAACACCTATTAAATGTACACTGCTAGCTATCATTTGTCGTTGTCTGAAACTTCTATCAGACTTCGCAAGTATGTGCACTCAGGTGACGTTTTTGGAGGATGTTACGAGCTGCAAGAAATCTTAAAATTGTCATATGTTTGGCACACAAGTCCAACGTTGACATCCAATGTAAATAAATGTAATAAAACATGGGTAAATATACGAAAAAATACTCGCCGATTGCTGATGTCAACATTGTCACTGGAGTCACTCAGAGACTTGAAGAATTTTCCATGGACTGCCGGTTAGGGATTATTTAAACTGAAATGGCTGCATAAATCTTGTTGCGGGGGAAAAGCAGATACCAGACAGAAAAAGATAACCAAATAGTCCCAAAAGTGTCGTAACATTACTCCAGTGGCAGACGCTACGAGATAGGCGTGCGTTGTACGTTGCAGAGAACCTTACCCACGATATTTTGGGACCTCGATTCAATAAGACTCTAATTTCTCTTAAGAGCAACTCGCATAATGCCCTGAACTGAGAATTAGAAAGGTGTGGGGTTCAGATCCTCTTTTGACCAACCACATTTTGAGTTTCCCTTGACTTTCCTCTGGTGAGTGCTGGGATGGTTGCTTTTCATGATGTCACGGCGGATTTCCTTCGAAATTCCGTGGTGTGGGAAAACCGATAGCGTTTAATTTGAGGAATAAATTTGTGAGAACGTGCGTCTGGAGCACAGTATTGTATAGAAGTGACATAAGGACTCTAGGAAACCGAAAAAGAGGGTACTCAAATAATTTTGGATGTGGTGGTTCTGCATTTCGCTACAGTTTTCTGTCTTCGCGACTTGTATGTAGCCGGCCGGTGTGGAAAAGCGGTTCTAGGCGCTTCAGTCTGGAACCGCGCGACCGCTACGGTCGCAGGTTCGAATTCTGCCTGGGGCATGGATGTGTGTGATGTCCTTAGGTTAGTTAGGTTTAAGTAGTTCTAAGTCTAGGGGACTGATGACCTCAGATGTTAAGTCCTATAGTGCTCAGAGCCATTTGAACCATTTGAACTTGTCTGTATACAACAGCGTCATCCACGAAATGCCTAATGGAATTTCCGACATTGTCTGCTGGGTAATATTTATGTATTGTGAAAAGTAATGGTGCTATAATACTTCCCGGAGCACACCCAAATTTACTTCCACGTTTGAAGAATTTTCTCCGTTCAGAATGACATGCTGTGTTCTGTTTGCCAGAAACTCCTCAGTCTAGTCAGACGGATGGTCTGATATTCCATGCACTTGTATTCTGTTCGTTAGGCAGCCACGAGGAACCGTATCGAATACTTTTCGGAAGTCAAGGAATGATGTAAAATTCTGGCACACTCAATACTGATTCCGAACAAACGGCGCCCTTTGTTAGGTAAATAGTATATTGTAGTCTTCGTAGTAAACTGAGTTGTTAAATATCCATTTAAACATTTACTGTGGGTGCCGTGCGATGTGTTTACGAAAAAGTACCAGGAGAAAGACAATGAAGCTCAATTGGTAAGAACAGCAACATATCGGTAAAGTTTACGTAACAGGGAGCCCTGACCTACCAATGTCCTATGCTGTAATATGTTTAGAATAAACAGAAGATTTCTAGACTGACCGTGCAAAGTATGCCTATATCTATTAGGCATAGCTGCATCAGATGGAAACAGATGCAGCTGTTCGTGTTATCAAGATAAATGAAGAATGAAACAGTCTAAGTTCTGCATTGCCCTTCTGGAGAGGGAATACAAAAGAATCAGGAACGAAGGTGCACTCTTTCCTTCAGGAGGCCGCTCATTTATTATAAACTAGAAACGTTTTTTAGAATCCCTAACTTCTCATTATTGACATGCATTTTTGTCAGTAGTGAATTAACTTGCGTTTCGCGCAGATATTCCCAACTTACTGTACCGGGTAAAATATGGTGCTTATACAAGTATGTAGGGGACTACTAAGAGGAGATTATTTCTCTGTCATAGGAGATACACCTTTAGCCCCAGCGTCGCAGTAGTTTACGGATTAATAAATATTTGACATAAATATACACCATTTTAGTCAACAGAGTTCTGTCTGATACGTTCTTCCTTTAAGCTTACCTGTAACATTTAGCTCATAGCGCTGAAACCATGTGTCTGGGATTGAGTTTTTTCATGTATTCAAATAATAAAAAAAGCTATTTGCTAACTGAACATCATTTGGAACTGACGACGTTAATGGTTTGTTTGGTTGCTTATTAAGAATCTAAAATACGTTAGTCCAATCGCAGTTAAGTGCTGTTCCTAAATGACTTGCAGCTGTAGCCTTTCCGGCGGAAGTTCCTTAGTCAGCAGCGACATTAGGATGCTATTAATTAGCTGCGCAGTTTGATGTTTCGTTCTGAGTTCACGAACGACTCCGCTAAACATAAACAATGTTTTAGAGCTATGGACGCGGTAAATCTGTCGGACACTCGCTTGCATAAGGTTTATTGTTCGTTTTGCAATTTTAACTATTTGTTTCGGAAAACGTGAATTTCCCCAGGTCGCTGTTTACATATGAAATAACGCGTGCAGCAATATGCCAAGACGAATGGAAACTCGCAATTTTCTCCGTCGACTAGTTCTTCACTGTCATGTGACTTCGACTGACCTTTTCTTAAATTTGAGCTTCTTGTGTCCAGAAGGCTTACTTTCATTATTCCTTAAGTGATCTTTGCAAACAAAAAGGAGTGGTAGAAGACAGGTGTCACGTTTCGCTGACTTTCCCGAACACGTTCCATGTATTTTGTCACCATGAAGCTAATTGATTTTGAGATCGTCTGCGCAAGGTCGCCTTGTTTACATACGAGACGCAGCGGTTATCTAACAGTCACTTATTAAAACACGACGGAATGTTTTTCTTTCTGGCTCGCCTGTTGAATGCAGTAGCTTTCCATTCATTTGGAAAAATACTCTCGCTTTGTGTGTGTGCTTTTTTCCGAATGAGATTACCTTATACATGTCTAGGGAAACCTAATGAAGACTTAATCTGCTTACATACTAGATAAATTCCTGTAAACCCTACAAATATTACTTCAATGGGTTTTATCTTTTTAACTTATTATAACGCTTTGGAATCTTTTGTTCACGTATTTTATCCACAAATGCTACTAGTCTATTGCTAAACAGAGTTAATTCTTCTGGATTAATTACCATTACGAAATGTTCAGTGGTGACTCATAATATCTGCTACCGAGTAAATATCACATTTTTACCTGGTATTCCGTTTCAGCTTTACAAATTGAAGACTTTCTTAATTTACTGGCCAAATTTCATGATATTTAACTGCTGGAAATTCCACCAGCTTTCAAGTGCGTCCAGCTAAGGAACTGCTTTGGTGAAGGTAAAATTGGAGATGGTAACTTTCAACGGTACTTCTGTATAACCTTACCAACTAACATTGCTCTTGCCTCAGAACTGACACCTTTATTTTAATTTTTTGCTGGGTATAGGGAAACGAAGGTATCCTACTTGCGACGAATGAGTCCTACGCTGTAATATAGGTCATGAATTAAATTCTTAATTGTTTTTTTTTCGCTTTCAGTAAAAATTAGTTGAAGCCGAACTATAATCCACAAAATCATGATATAAAGTCAAAGTAGACTTAATCTGGAAATGAACGTAGAGGAGCAGATGCAAGAATTCAGCATCACCCTTGCAGGCAAGAAGCTACTGGAGATGGTTTACCATTACATTCCTGCGACCCGTCATGAGGTGTCAGATGTATATCTGTGTGGTATGGATGACGGTGACGGCGATGAGTGCTTGCTCAGTATAGTCTTAGGTTTGTGTTGTTCGGGGTGAGGGTGAAACCCGGTGCCGGCCAAACTTAAGTCACAATCGGACGGACGGAATACTATAAAGTGTGCCCTATGCCTCACTTCATGAGACAATGCAGATTGGATTGGAATTTAATTCAGGGCATTGATGAAAAAACTTGTGATCAGGAACTTCACACCATCACGTCCTCCGCTTTCCGACTAAATACTGCTAGTGAAAATGTCCCATCACCAGGAATCGAACCCGCTTGCCACAGAGTCGAGCGCCATCGTACAGGTATGCGTTAGCGACCTCGAGTTCGGGGGCAGGTAAAATCTTAACTAAGACACAAGACTAATTTTCATATAGAACTTCACTCCTTGTCTGCAGTTCAGAAGGGAGTTACGTGCTCTCACTTAAAGGTATTCAGCAAAATTCCCTGTAACATAAAGCAAGAAACTGGGAATCGAGCTAGTTCCAGGGAAAACCCTCGTTGACTACTGTACATTCAAATTATCGGAATGTTGAATTATAACATTGAAAATTCCTTTAGTCACTTCACAAGTTATAGTGTTCGTTGCAAAACTGCATGACAGGTAAAAATGTATTTTAAGCAGTTAATAATTAATTAATATAATACACAGACTTGGGTATTATCTTGTCGTTCCTGGTAAGACATACTACACTATTCCGCTAGAACTTTCAGCCACCATCCACTGTTCCGTAGTTCCCGGAATCTCACAACCAGCAATACGTGCAGTCGGTTTTGAGAGTGGTGTTAATACGTTACTTGGTAAGCTCTCATCAGAGTTCAGAATATCTTCGGTTTGTTAATATCACCCATATTTGCTTTCTTGTAAGTATTAACATTCGACATCATGTAGTAGTTTCGTCGGTTACGGACTTTGTTTATAGGGACTACGATTGGTAAACAGAAGAAAATTTAATTTTACGTCAGACAAGGGTTTTCATTGATCCAATGTGCTTTTCAAATCTGGTCATATTTGTCAAAAAGCGGGAACAAAATTCCTTAAAGAAAAGACTCGTATTGCATCTTGAACTACGAGCGTTTGTTAACTATGTTCCGCGAATAGTTTTCGTCGTTCTTAGAAATTGTGTTTAATGGGAATAATTACAGCATAGATACCGGTAACAATGCATATTATACATGAATAGTAAAAATAAGGCTGCATTATCATTAGTTTACATCCAAAATGTTTTCATGCCGTACATGAAGCACGTCAGTACGATGCTGCGGTTACGTGTAATGTCAAAGTGCATTCGACGACAGAGATTAGCGAGCTGGTTTGCGGTGTAACGAAGTTCCTGCAAAGCCCGGTAACGGTTTCGTATAGCCTGTTAGAGCAGGAGCTGATAACTGTCCTCCTTTCAACATGGTGTTCCGCATCGGCAAGCACTTGACCTCTAACTGGGACACTGTGATAAGCATCTTGTTTTGACAGCGGTAGGCTTACTTTACCTACTGTTGTGATGGCACTGTTACTGCACCCATTCCGCGTGTTGCACTGGACTCGTATTCGTGATAAGTATCAGATGCACAAGCGACAACAATGCACCTGAGGAACCTTATCATGGTCCGTGCAGCTTACCCCGTCGGAGATCAGAATCCTCCCTCGGGCATGGGTGTGTGTTGTCCTTAGCGTAAGTTAATTTAAGTTAGATTAAGTAGTGTATAAGCTTAGGGACCGATGATCTCAGCAGTTTGGTCGCATAAGATCTGCCACAAATTCCCAAATTTCAAATGGTTCCAATGACTCTGAGCACTATGGGACTTAACATCTGAGGTCATCAGTCCCCTAGAACTTAGAACTACATATCCTAACTAACCTAAGGACATCACACACATCCATGCCCGAGGCAGGATGCGAACCTGCGACCGTAGCGGTCGCGCGGTTCCAGACTGAAGCGCCTAGAACCACTCGGCCACAACGGCCAGCCCCAAATTTCCACAAGAGACAATCGTCATTTAGATTCACGTGGTTTCTATTCGGAGTTTCTCACTCTCATGACATTGTTGTCGACGAGACTATAACCTCTTATCTTTCTCTACTATTCCTCATGTTACACTGATATATCTTTGCAGACCGGAGAGCTACACAGTAGACCCTCTTAGAAGATGTGAGGCTAGTATCATGTAACACCGCCTCTAGCTTTAATAATAGCGTAAATTTTACGAGGAGACTCCACAAGTTCGTTAAAGTATGCCACACCCAACTGAAGTCTCTCGTCGTTGATAACGTCCTGTGGAGCTACCACGTTTCAGGAATGTGGAGTGTTAAGTTTCACCCTGTATTATAAGTAGTCCCAGACATTTCATATAGGGTCAAAATTGGGTGATTAAGACGGCCAGCCGATGTGCAAGAAAATGACTGAGAATTCGTTCAATCAGGAACGTCTGCGCGAAACCTAGTGATCACGGATACTGGTTGATGGGAGTGTCCACAGTATACTCCTCATGAAGCTGTAGAAAAATGGGAAATATTTGGTCACAGAGTGCTAAACAAACATTCTTGTTCAATGCTTGCGCTGACCTGAATGTGTGCGCCCTATCATGGTACGAAATTAACCTGCAAAACATCACACAGCCACCTACGGCACGAAATACATCCTCCTCACAGGCTTTACTGGGCCTTCGGTGCATTGCGATGCCTTGCATCATATGAAAAGAGGCAAAATCGCTACTTGTCGAGTTTGTGTTTGGTCCCCTGAAGACGCACAGCTTCGTGCTGCAGTGAGAAAATCTTTTGCGAGGTACCCTGTTCCAAATGTCTGTTGCATGCAGTTCCCTTAGCACTGTTCGCGTAAAACTGAATGAGACTGGCCTGAATTAACTGACAGTTGCAATGCCTATCGGGGGTTGGAAACAGGTTGTCATTGACAAGTCGTAGCATGCAATTGCTATTCCTGTTGTTTGATACTTTCGCAGATTAATGCCTTAGACTGTGTCCCATGACTGCGAACGGTATACCATGGAACAATCCACATTAGTAAACCAAAAATGTAGCAACCTCATTCAAGGGATACTCATGGGCACGTCCACACACGATAGCTCCCTTCTATCATTCTGAAATGTTTCCGCATCGCCCTATATTGGTGTGCATGCACCAGCATGTGGGACCTAATAGGTTCAAAAATGCCACGCATAAAAACTGGATTCTTCCATGGCTCATACCTCGGGTTCTAGGGGCGACAGAAAGTTCGGGTCAAGTGTTCTGGATAGCCCTTGGACTAGGGACCATTTGTATACCCAACAGAAGGAGCGTCTTAGTGTCACTATCCTATTGTACTGGGTCTAACTATGAATATTATACAGTTCCTCGTATTTAGACAATTCGACAGTTCTACCTATTTAGACAATTATAGCAAATCGGTTGGCGCTTTTTGCATTTGATGTGGTCGACAGTGACCATGGGGGCACCATTGGTTCTTGGGCGATTCCTTAGAAAACCCCCAAATGTTTTACGTTTTTTTTTACAATTTTTTCTTACCGAAACCGCGCCGCAATTTTCAAGACGCCTATCAACAGCAGAAGGCTGATATTTTTACGATATATTCCTAAGATTCCTATCTCGAACAGCCTTGAAAATTTTAATGCATTCATCCATTTCCAAGATACAGATGTTCAAAGCTACACTACTTGTACCCATAAAACACGGGTGTACAATCCAGCGTCAGGCGACGTAGCATGGAGAAATATGCCGCAAAATATCGTCCGAAGGATTGTGGGAATCCCATGTTGTGATGAAACAGTGATAGGAGAAGAGTGAAGGACAGTGGCAGTGCGAGAGAAATGAAGAGGGGGAGAAAGTGGAAGTGCGTAAGAGGCAGCGATGGTGAGGGGCAGAGTATATGACAGTGACAACGAGAGAGAGAGAGAGAGAGAGAGAGAGAGAGAGAGAGAGAGCAGTGGGAGGAGGAGGAGATCAGTGTTTAACGTCCCGTCGACAACGAGGTCATTAGAGACGGAGCGCAAGCTCGGGTGAGGGAAGGATGGGGAAGGAAATCGGCCGCGCCCTTTCAAAGGAACCATCCCGGCATTTGCCTGAAGCGATTTAGGGAAATCACGGAAAACCTAAATCAGGATGGCCGGAGACGGGATTGAACCGTCGTCCTCCCGAATGCGAGTCCAGTGTGCTAACCACTGCGCCACCTCGCTCGGTGAACAGTGGGAAGGGATGAAAAAGGCAATAGCAGTAAGAGAGAACAAAAGGGAGACAGTGAAAGGATACATTAATCGTAGGAGAGAATGAAGGAGACTTGGACTTCGAGACACGAGATAGTGACAGTTGGAGAGACACAGAGATAATGACCATGAACGACGCTGAATGAGTGAGAATCAGCAGGTGGGAGTAGATTGGTGTGAGCAAAGCGACTTCTTTACAGTGATGGACTAGTGAGTATGGGCGAGTTACAGTTAGAGAAGTTTATGAGAGTTTGAAGTGAGTTGCATGTTAAATATGTTCGCATGCCAAAATTTTTGGGCAACTTTTCAAAGGTGCTGAGTACGGCAGAATGAGGCAGTTGGTTCTCCATTTCTCATTTGGTCTTTTGAACAGGAACTTGCTCCGATAGGAGCATTTTTTCGCAGGTTGCCGCACTGATTGTATACAACCGACTGGCACGCGCGCACACCCATCACTGATGTCATAGGTCATCGTCGGAGGCCACAACACCGCGTGCTATCAGTTGCAAACTATGTATAGTGTTCCGAAGCGGCCCGTGCGCTTGTTAAGCAAATTACTAACGTTGTCCGGTGAGCTTATCAGAATAGGTAGTACAATGGGCAATCGGCTGTCGACAGCTGTAGGCGACATGTATGCGAGCTGGGTGCGTACGAATCTTCAACTGAGGTTCACTTCAAATCTACTCGTGGTAAGAAAGCAACGCAACGTGACCAAGTGTAGACTGAGGCGAAAGAGTCTGGCTACCACGGCAGCGTGGTGCTGTGGCTGGTTACTGCCGGGGCGGGTCGGGCGGCTAATCTTATCTGCACAGGCGGCGACCACCCACCGTTGCGCACTCTCCTACCAACGCCCGCACACAGTGCTGGCGTTATACAAGCCTTTCTCCCGATATGGCTTGCAGTGTAGACGTCGAGCATGTCACGTATGCAGAGTGAGTAGTCACCATATATACAGGATTATTCAAAAGGTTTCGCACCAACTGAAGGAACTGATAGATGAGTCGAAATACAACTAATTTAGAATAGGAATTTATGGTTTGGGAAGTAATTCTCAAAAGTTTGGAATGTCAGTAAGAACAACGCACACGTGCCTTGGTTTATAGATTTATCATTCACTCAACGTTTTACATGACAGGCAGTCAAAATGAGACCACCACGTTCAGTACAGACCTACCATTTTTGTAGAAAAATCTGGCGCGCTCTACTAGATACATTAGACATCGCACGAACTTCACCTGGCGCTACCAGTACCCGACGAAGAAACACTTCTCGCCAGGCTACATGCATCAGTTGCACGAGGCTTTTGATATGCTCCTACAAAAAAGTAATAGAGGTGTTAAACCGGGGGAGCGAGGAGACCATGCAGTTGAACCTTTCCTTCCAATCCAGCTGCTGCTATATGTGGGATTGAGAGTACGTCACATAGTTCCACTGATCCAATGAGAAGTACTTCTTCCAGTGGCATCAGCATCCGACGACGCGTGTTTAGTAGCACGTTCTCTAACAGTTCTGGAAGGCCTCCATTCAAACTGGGTGACAGAAGATATGGTCCGGTCAGTGGTTCAGGATTACTTCCAAGATCACAAATTCCTGTTCCAGAGTAGTTGTATTTCGATTAGTTTGTCAGGTCCTTCAGTTTGTGCACAGCTTTTGAATCATCCAGTAAACAACCACAATAACGAATTTATTTTGACTGTTATTACCGATTAATAGTTTATTTCCCACTCCACTCATAGCGCCAAATATTATGCCTGTCATATTGGCAACTATTCTGATTAAATAAAATGCACATGAAGGTTCGATTGTGTAGAATGATTAATTCGTACGAGGTTAGTTCATTTGAAAGGGAATTAATTCATTGTTCTGAGTCCTCAGGCTGGATACTACGATCCATTTAAAACGTACGACCGTGTGCGCGCAATCGCGGAACAGAAATGATAGCGATATTCCATACTTCCGCATGTTTTCTCTATCTCTGTTCTCCGAAGTCCACCCAACTGAGATTGCAGACCTCAACCATGTGATACCAGGGTGTTCACGCTATGACAGATGACGCCTCAAGTTTCTCAAAGACTTGATCATTGCGTGAATTCCTGAATCTACACCTGTGGCGGACGTGTTTCGGCAGCTATGTACAGCGAAATATGTCAGTAGTGCCCGGTATCTGCGAGAAGCGGATATCCATTTACAAGTCAAATACAAAGGACCCAGCGTCAAAAGTTATGTATGGACTGTGCTGAGTTTTTGAATGTACAAAGTGTACCAAGAAGTTTAACTGGAATTAATGTAATTCCTAATGCCTATGCTTTATATAGTATATCATATTGTATACCAAATCTGTAGTTACTCATTTTTCTGGCTAAATGGTTAATGCCAAAGGCAAGTAAATTAAAAAAAAGGGGGATATCAAACAGTGTTCCATGAACGCTGGTAAGTGCACGTGTTGAATCATTTAAAATGTGTTATAACCTATCAAAACCTTTGCAGTGGAATGACTGAGAAAAACAAATATTTACTGGCTGCTCAGCGAGCGAATTTTTTTCTAGGTAGTCTTGCCAGCGTAACACTAAAGCACATCATATACGAAGTTCTGGCTCGCAGTGGGACAAGGGTATGAGAAGGCAGAGGAGTATACGGCCTTCCGGGACTGTGCATGAGGTTCCACCTACAGCTGGAGAACTCTATTACAGCCCATGTGGCCCACATCATCAGCCATGTGCGGCGAACGTTAGGCTACAAAGCGGAATACCCACAACGCTGTCAGCAGCAAACTGTTGACGAGGCAGCAGCGGCAGACATTGATTTGCAACTCAATGCAGCAGTTGATAGTGAGGCATCTTGACCCTTCCAAACTATAGTAGATTCAGCAGTGAGGCTTCACAATTACGGCGTTAAAGCGTGCAGCCTGCCAGCCACGAATAAAATTGGCCTCAACCTCCAGTAACGAATACCACCTCGCCCGTCATTTACAGAATGGAGAGACCATGGAGACTGAACAGATAACAGAACTAGTCTCAACAACACGCAGGAGGATGTAGTAGTAACATTCTGTACATTCAGCTGACAAGAGTCCAGAGACACCACCTAATGTCGTGTCGGACCTCATTTTGCTGGCGCAGCGCAGCAACTTGACTTAGCATGGACTCAAAAATTCATTGGAAATCACCCGCAGAAATATTCTGCCTCTATAATCCACACCATTAAGGAGCCACCACCAGCTTTCACAGTGCCGTCTTGACAACTTGTGTCCATGGTTTCGTGGGGTATGCCCCCTACCATAACCACCTTTCAACTGAAACCGGGACACATCTTACCAGGCGCAGTTTTCCAGTCTAGAGTCCAACCAATATGGTCCCGAACTGAGAAGAGGCGCTGCAGGCAATGTCGTGCTGCTAGCAAACGCTTGCGGATCGGTCGTCTACAGCCATAGCGCATTAACGCCACATTTCACCGCACTGTCCTAACGGATACACATTGATTTCTGCAGTTATCTGACGCAGGGTTGCTTGTCTGTAAGCACTGTAACTCTAAATGAATGCTGAAATTTGGTATTCTCGGCACAATCTTGATACTGTGGATCTCGGAATATTGAATTCCCTAACGATTTCTGAAATATGTCCCATTCGTGTAACTCCAACTACCATTTTGTGTTTAAAGTCTGTTAATACCCGTTGTGCAGCCATAATCACGTCGGATACCTTTTCACATGAATCACCTCAGTACAAGTGACTATTTCGCCAATGCACTGCTCTTTTATACCTCGTATATCCGTTATTACCGCCATCTGTTTGTGTCACCTCAATGTACACCGTGCTAAATGAGGTATAGTGCGCCTTGTATGCAGCAAATATCATGCGTCTTTGACACCGGAATGAACTCGTTATTAATTTATTTTCTGGTTTTAAATGTAGTTACCAATTATTTTACTACAAACGTGTGGCATTTTAACGCAGGAAAAGCTCTGCTTTTTGCTTACGAAGTCATATTTTTCGTGCTACTTTTTCGAAACTTAAATCTCTTAACACAACACAGAAACTAAAAATTGACGTAAACAAGTATATTACAATCATCACTGCAGGACAGTGGTCTGAGAGTTGCAGAAACTATTTTGCTAATTGTCTGTGAGCATCATGACTGGTGGTGGTGGTGGTGGTGGTGGTGGTGGTGGTGGTGGTGGTGGTAGTAGTAGTTGCGGGGAATTGGTAAGTAGGATGTTCCACGTAAGTGTGTCGCACCTTAACTGGCTGATAAAACGGTAACACTAATCATTGAGGAAGGCTTTGATGAATGCAGAGAAGGAACATTCATAAGTTCCTAAATTTATCAGTCACTATATTGCTGGCCGGGGTGGCCGAGCTGTTCTAGGCGCTACAGTCTGGAACCGCGCGACCGCAGGTTCGAATCCTGCCTCGGGCATGGATGTGTGTGTGATGTCCTTAGGTTAGTTAGGTTTAAGTAGTACTAAGTTCTAGGGGACTGATGACTTCAGAAGTTAAGTCCCATAGTGCTCATCAGAGCCATTTGAACCATTTTGAACTCACTATATTGTTTTCACATAGCCTGTACGCGATCTAACGAGGATCCGTTGTATTCGACAAAATAACTCAAGACTGCTCAAGAATTGCTTCCAGAAACAGCAGTGGAGCTGATTTCTTTGCCTCATGCTATAGACCTGCAGAGTTAAAAGTGAGAATATTAATCCTCTGTGTAACCAAAGCTGAAACGCTGATTTCATGGAGAAGGGTCCTGGTTGGCGCCTTTGTTGTCATAAAAAGGAGACCTTATGGAAATGGCGTCCTCAGTTTTCTTCATACTTAACAGGATGTGATTACTGACCTTAACGATACAAATCTCTCAAAAATTCGACAACGTCGCCTACGAGATAAGAAAATTTGCGGGCGCCCATCTACAAAAAAAAAAAAAAAAAAAAAATGCAAGCAAATTAACATCGACTCCAGCAGCAGAGTGCATAGTAAGCAAGTCTTGTAATTGTAAAATCATTGGTTCGAATCTCGTTAGTTGCAGTTTTTGTTACTTTTATTCACATGCTATTTTATCAAATGGAATTAATCGTTAACAAATATGGATCATGTTTTACATAAAATGTACAACAAATTAAAATTGGGTACAAAAATGCAGAATGTCAAATAGAAAATACTTCATTTCAGGAGTTTGAAGAATATTGTTGAGGTACAACATTTTTTTTTCCTTGTACCGTATCGATAAAGTATTTCGTAAGTCTGTACCAAATTTTATTTTCGTACAGCCAGTAATTAAAGATATTAATTTTTACTAAAATATTCAGTATTTGTTAATTAACATTTTCATTTGTTAATAAACTATGGTTTCTAATAAAAGTTGAGAAACCAGTGACACTCTCAGCTGCTGGCTGATATGTTAATAGCAGTAAACTCGCCATTGTTTCAAGAATTGAACACCCTTGTACAAAACAGCTCCAAACGTCTGGTTACTTTGCAAATGAGTTAATGTGTTAAATAGTTGACGTTAATCATTTAACGGACAGAAAGTTTAGAATATCTTTGAAATCTGCTTAAAGTCGCTAAGTGCAGACATTATGAAAAGCCAGATGAATATGGTCTGGGGAATTGGCGTTTTTAACAAAAGTTGGTTTTTAACGTATTTAAATGTTCATGACATCGTATCCCCTTAACTATGATATAATTTATCAGGTTCATTCAGTGGTATATGTGTTGCGAGTATGGCCATTAGTAAAGAAGTAACGAATTAAAAAGTCATGCGTGGTGCTGAAGTTCAGCGAAAATATAGCGGGATAAACTTTATTCCTTTCTTGATTTTGTAGGATGTGGCAGCAAGAAAAAGTTCCGTAAAGATTTGAAATTAGACTGTGTAAATGTCGTCGGAAGTCGCTAATTGCTCTCATTCTGAGATACTGGATGATTAAAGTTCGGGTATCTGGACGCCGTCAGTTACGCTGCCTCAACACACACAGTTTCCAACTGTGATACTTGTCTTAGTGTGTTAACTTTTTAAATTCATTCCGTAACTAGACGAAATATTGAAAATCAAGTATTTGTTGGCCTCGGAAACAGTTCAGGTAGGCAGCCTGCAACTGGTACCGTTTTCTAAGATAGCTGCTTAGTAATATAAATGTTAGAATGATTTGTGGTTAAGGGCATTCTGAAATCTTCTAATTTTCAAATGCCGTTTTCAGAGTTAAGTTTTGAAAATTCCGACTTATTATTTTAGGAAACTGATGCCCAGTCGCAGTATCAGATCCTGTAAGTATGAAGAAAAACGGAGGCCAGTGCACTAGACTATTGCATTAAATAGTCTAAATACAACTAGAAACGAAGAGGGCAATCAGTGACAGTATTTCATCGCAGTTGGAAAATTGGCAGTTGGTCAGAAATCGTCAAATAGCTGTAGAAAGAGGACTGCTTTAACAAGTGTTCAGCTCCAAAATATCAGTTTTTGCCAAAGTCTGTTAGTTGCAGAAATACGTATTACACCGACAGAGTATGTTGGTTAACGTACTCGCGTGTACATTATCAGCTATATTTAAATTGCAGTAAATGTGGGAATCGTTGCCAGGTAAATGTTCAAAGCTCGGTAAAATCTGTAGGGACTTGGCATTCGGCAACTTCCTTTGCATCATGCCGTCGCATACCTACTGATAGGCGGTCCTTTGTTCGAAGCAAGAGAGATTTCATTCGCCGCGCGCAGTGTGTTTCGCCTATTCTCTGCAGCACAGAATGATTCTTTTTGTCCCATTTTCAACAAAGAAGCCAGGTGGATATTCATATGAACAGTTTCGTGCTGTTGAGAGGTTGTTCTGGCGCTCGGAGCAGCTGCCGCTGTAGCGGTTGGAAACTGTCTGGACTTTTCCACACAGCTATGCGTTCACTTGGCTTTTTCCCCTTCGATGTCTTAATGTTTTCCGCTAACGTCTTTCAAATGTAAGTCTTGCCTGCAACAGCATGTCGCTGGTTTTACCGCATCTGTCGTTGTCCGTCAAAGCACAGTCACTGGGAACAACAATGACAGATCCATTAGTTAATATGTTACATTTTTGGCCGCCATTCTTATTCACTTACTTCTTCAGTGCTGCTTGGCCTTTAAGTAACTTACTCGTCTTCTGCAGTAATAAAAATTCAGTTGCAAATGGCTAGTGATAGTTTTCTTATCTAAAAGATAAACAGCACCTTCAGTTAATGTAATCGGCAAAACAGTTTATTATGCGTTCTTCCTTCTCATCAGTATACTTAAAATAATAGTGAAATTAGAGGGACGCCTAAAAACTCGTCATGACTTAGGAAAAACTTCGAAAATAGCGCACGTTATTTTGTATAGGTAATTTATAATACATATACAACGCGTGAACAGAAGCGGTATAAATCAAAGCTGTTCTCAAGGGAAAGGCTTATTTTTAACACACATTTCATTATGAAGGACTGTATCTGTTGTATGTTGTACCCCTTGCATCTCTCCGATATTTGACGTGACATAAACAGACGGTTACAGGTTATCTCTAGTTCGAAGTGGACTCTGAATGAATCACGGTTCAACTTAGCTTACCGGAAGGGGGGGGGGGGGGGGGGAAAGAGAGAGAGAGAGAGAGAGAGAGAGAGAGAGAGAGACGACACGAGAAGTGACAAAATATTGGAACCAACCGTCGATTGAAATTAGAACATTCTTATTTGTAGACTGACATAGAGCCTCATCAACGGTATATGCATATAATGTTAAAGGCTTTCATCGGTAAAGTATTGGAAAGGCTTTTTCGTCAGGATGGCTGAAACTGTTAATTGAGAATGTGTCACGGAAAAGAGGGGGAGGGGTGGGGAGGGATGTAGTCAGCAGCCAGCATAGATTGAACGAGTTAGTGTATACTGCGATACGCGTGTAAATTAAAACTGTTAAGGTTCCGTGCCTCAGTCTCTAAAAAAAAAACAGAACCCTTACAGGATCAAAAATGGTTCAAATGGCTCTGAGCACTATGGGACTCAACTGCTGAGGTCATTAGTCCCCTAGAACTTAGAACTAGTTAAACCGAACTAACCTAAGGACATCACACACATCCATGCCCGAGGCAGGATTCGAACCTGCGACCGGAGCGGTCTCGCGGTTCCAGACTGCAGCGCCAGAACCGCGCGGCCACTTCGGCCGGCCTTACAGGATCACTTTGTCTCTCCGTTCGTTCAACGCCCCCCCCCCCTTTTTTTCTCTCTCTCTCTCTCTCTCTCTCTCTCTCTCTCTCTCTCTCGAAATGACCCGACGTATGAAGTTGAAATGTTACATATTAAGGCCTACGTTCTCTTCGCGATGAAAATATTTAAGCTTCTAAGCCAGTGCAATCAAAGTATACGGCCTATTATGTCACACATCTTGATACTCGCTCATCAATACCCATAGGGTACTTCCTTTTGGTCTAGAATCATGAAATTTGGCAGGAAAAAAGGTTTCGTAGTACAAGTAAAGGAAAAACTCCGAAATTAATTTGTAATTATAGCACACGAAAAAAATTTCTCTTTGTCGTTTATAAGACTTCAAGCTTGAAATCAAAACATTCCCGAAAGTTTTGGAATACGGACGACTGATATCTTGCCAGGATCAATGGCTATCACAGGTAAAAATCGTCAATAACCTCGATTCCCGGATTGCATGTAATGTCTATATACCGGGTGATAAAAAAGTCAGTATAAATTTAAAAACTCAATAAACCACGGAGTAATGTAGATAGAGAGGTAAAAATTGACACACATGCTTGGAATGACATAGGGTTTTAGTAGAACAAAAAAAAGTTCACAAAATGTCCGACAGATTGCGCTGGACAGCAAAACGTCAGTGACTGCGCATGACAATCGTGTATAAAAGGAGCTGTAATGAGAGAGAGAATCAGATGCGCCAGCAGTCGCAGTATGTTGACGTTACCTGAAAAGGCGCTTTTAGTGAAGCTGTATTATCAGAATGGGGAATGTGGTAGTTCAGCGTTACAATCCTATCGCCATAGGAAGGTGACAAATGCAGCTGTGGCGAGAATGATTTCGAAGTTCGAAGCCATGGGTTGTTTAGACGATAGACCCCGTAGTGGCCGACCGAGCACAAGGCGTAATGCTGTTGAGACAGTTCGGGAAGAAATGGAGACTGTAGCGGGTTCGTCTATGCACGGGGAAGTCAGCGCTCGTGCAGTCGCACGTCGCACCGGCATTCCATACACTACTGTTTGGTTGGCACTTAGGCGTACCCTCCGATGCTATCCGTACAAAATACATCGGCATCATGAACTGTTACCTGTCGATTTAGTGAAGCGGAGGGCATTTACGGTGTGGGCGTTTCAAAAGGTGGCGGAAGATGACGATTGGTTGAGTAACGTGTTGTGGATCGACGAAGCTCATTTCTGTCAATGCCCACAACGGCAGAATTTGGAACTGTCGTGGAAACTCCATTGCACGACGAGAAAGTCACAGTATGGGTTGGAATTAGCACATCTACCGTTATCGGGCTTTTTTTCTTCGAGGAAATCCGTGATTCTGGTTTTGTAACTGCTACCGTGACGGGGGAGAGGTAGGCCGATATGTTACAGAATCGCATCATCCCCAGAGTGGCTGATAAACACCTGCTAGAACGTACGATGTTCATGCAGGATGGCGCTCCACCCCATATTGCTAGACACGTGAAAGATCTCGTGCGCGCGTCGTTTGGTGACGATCGTGTGCTCAGCCGCCACTTTCGTCATGCTTGGCCTCCCAGGTCCCCAGACCACAGTCCGTGCGATTATTGGCTTTGAGGTTACCTGAAGTCGCAAGTGTATCGTGATCGACAGACATCTCTAGGCATGCTGAAAGACAACATCCGACGCCAATGCCTCACCATAACTCCGGACATGCTTTACAGTGCTGTTCACAACATTATTCCTCGACTACAGCTATTGTTGAGGAATGATGGACATATTGAGCATTCCTATAAAGAACAACATCTTTGCTTTGTCTTACTTTGTTATGCTAATTATTTGCTATTCTGATCAGATAAAGCGCCATCTGTCGGACATTTTTTGAACTTTCGTATTTTTTGTTGTTGTAATAAAACCCCATGTCTTTCCAAGCATGTTTGTCAATTTGTACCTCTCTATCTACATTATTCCGTGATTTATTCAGTTTTCAAATTTATACTAACTTTTTGATCACCCGGTACATAATTAAATCCTGCTTGCACCTAGCCAGTTTTTCTGTCTTATATTCTCCAGCTTCTGTTAATCAATACAGGTAGCAGACTGAGCTGACGCATTTCTTCGATCTAATTTATCAATTTTTGTGATCCATATCTGCAGAGCGGGAGCAGCAGGCGGGTTGTTCAACTGCCCCTGCGCCGTTCACTGCTGACCATTGCATCATTGGCGTAAGATGTTAAGCCTCAGAAAATGAAGGTAGAATGATATTTACTCGTAACGGCTCGTCGACGACGAACTGACTCCATATGGAATTGGACAAGGACGGGGGGAGGACGATTAACAATGGAATCCTCCAAAATTCGTTGCTAGTTAAAGCAACGTCGGAAACTCTAAATCTGATGACCGGATGGACTCCCTAGCCCGCTCTTCCCACCCACCTACAGGGTGATACAGTGCAGTGGTAATGCACTGGACCCGCATTCGGGAGGGCGGCGTTTCTAACAGCACTCGGGTCATCCAGATTCCAGTTTTTCCATGACTGCACTAAATCGTCAGAGGCAAGTGCCGGGACGATTCGTTGTAAAGGCCACTACTCATTGCTTCTCAAGCCTTGTCCTTCCCAATTCTTGGTTCTGCTCAGCCCACAACGACCACGTTGTTTACGCGACGTGAAACCATAATCTGTCTCCCTTTTTTTCGTGCAATAACCGCTACGCGGTCTCGCACGGCCCTTATGTCTTCATCGCATTTATTGCCAAGCAAAGGAAGAAAACTAGGGAGCTGTGTTTCATCGTAATGTTAGCAGCGTGTGGGCGCAAAGGGAAAAAAATTTACGCGCAGCCATAATAAAAATCTACTTTGTAACTTGCACCGTAATATTATTTGTTGGTCCAGTTCTTCAACCTACCATGTTCAGATAAGTGGAAGCTAAGGCGGCAAAATATTGAAAGTTTCCGGATGGGGCAACTAAGGACAAACATTCCAGTTTATTTATTGTTCTGTTGCCTTCTTCCCCTTCTCTTTCATCTGTCCAATATTTAGTATTTTCTCCTAAGCATTTGTCAGACGTTACTTAATCTTTTATGTATTTCTAAATCCTTTGTCACTTCGTGGATCCAACTTATTGACTTCTTACCCCACAGATATTTGAAAATAATCTTGTTTAATGTACTATCCTGCATTCGATGTATCAGAAAAATGTCTTTTTCTTCTTACTCTTGATAGGTTTTCTGTTTTCATAAGTATCTTTACATTGTAATTTACAGCCTTCCATAGTTTTTTTACCTGTCTAATATTTTCCTAGCGATTGGCCGTTCTAGTATTTTTTTGTCTAAATTATAGTTTAATGCCAGACATTCTGGATTCACTATTGTAGTGTAATGCCTTATTTTTTGCATTTTAGGCACTTTTTATGTAAAGGTTTTCAGTTATACCATACTGCTTTCCAATTGTACATATTTATTCTTCTATTGCAGCTTTTTGCAATCTATTTTCTTGACTTACCTCCCGAAGATGCTTAAATTTTTTAATCTCGTTTTTGTGGCCATTATCCGTTTTCAGAAATACTTGCTCGTTCTCGCCAGTCTTCTTCGTCGAGACAATTCTGTCAAGGTTGGAATTTGGTTTTTGTTACACCCAGTGAGATGGGCCTTCCATTCGGAAGGACTGCTGTGGGAATCCCAGTCCAGTTACCTAGGTTCAGGTCTTCCGTAGTTTACCTGAATTACCTGATGCGAAAGCCAGAATGAAAATTTTCATAGATTTCTCGTAACATCTCATCTAGTCCGAGTTGGTGCTCTATCTCTAATGACGTCGTCATTGATGGAGTATTAAAATCCTAATCTTGCTCGTTTGTAGTAGTAGGTCATCGAAAAGTTTGCTGAGAACAATCAGCAAATGGTCTTGTCAGATTACTATTAAAGCATCAAAACAATTCTAAAAGTTAAAATCAATGTATGCCTGTACCGAGACCTCATGAACGAGTGAGGACGACCGGCTTTCTGTTTTCTTTCATTGATTTTGTATGGCATCCTTCGTGAAAGAATATAATTTACGACTGAGTTGCATTTTGTCGCTTTCTGTCTCTCATACACCCTTTATCAACGATGTCTTACCATAGAGAACGAGCGTGATATGAAAAGTTATGAAAATGATTGCAGTGCTCAACACTTAACAATTTATTTGGATAAAAGTGGAGTAGATCATGAAATGCGGCCCAGTACGTAATGCGGCTGCAGTAGTGGTTTGCTAAGCAGAGCTTGCTACTGCTCTACAAAAAGTGTACAGCTTCTCTCTGCGCCGCTTGCTCGCTGTACTGAATCAGTGCCACGACCGCTCCCGATTCGCGACGTTGTACTAAAAGACTGACTGCTCCACTAATCCGCCGCGTTCTTTTAACCGGCGACGGCACGATCTTACAGTGCGGACGAATAGTGGTGAAAATTTGATTATGTTGCTGTGTGGTCACACAGCTGACGTCGAACCAAACGTGCCTTGTCCTTTTGAGTGGAACATATGGCTTCCAGGTAATGTGTTAACACCGTTAATATAATGCGCTGTGTAACAATAGCCGTCTTCAGCAATTCCGAACAGTCGGGAAAGCTTGTCCCTGACCCGCTCCACGTCTTGAATTCAGTGTTTTTCGGCGACGGTGGTATTAATCGTCTGACCCGAATAAACTCTGCTCTCTTATATTAATGAAACACGTTTCATCAGAGTCGCTAGCCAGACTTAAACTCGCGAGAAAAACTCAGAAGGGCAGAGCTGTGATCATTGCACTGGAACAGTCCGATTACACTGAGATAAATTAAAACATTCGAGCACTGGCCTGGAAACACAAAGCCCTAACAGTATCTATTTAACCTTCGACTGGAACGTTAAAACTTCGTGGGCAAACTCCGCCAGAAAAGTCTCGGAATGAGAATCGGAGGATGTTTAGGTCACACCAAACTCAAGCACTTCAGCGTCCACGGGAACAGTCTTCATAAACACACAATTTTGTATGAATGTCGCCCACTTGGCTTTTTAACGAACATCGTATACCCGACTTCGAAAGAAGCTAGTTCAAACTGTCTGTCACCATAACGAAGCTGCTGCCATAAAATCTCTTACGAAGATCGAAACTGCCGATACAGTGTGTCCTGGTGCCGCAGGCTTGCTTTAATTGCACCACAAGGGTTCACGATTAACGTTCCGGTGTTTGGAGTACCCAACAACTTTACCAATTCGTCAAACATTTGAGCCTGTTAGCCAATCCGCTCGGTGGTTACACGATAAGAATCACTCATAACCAAATTTCACAACTCTAATGAACAGAAATTGTTCCGTTTCGAACGTCTTCCGAAGATCTCTTGCAGATACATTCTCTTGCCACACACACAACGACATTTCGCTCCGCATGTAAAGCGCATAAAATTTCGCCTCGAACTAAAATGTGGATCAATTACTCCTCCGACAAGCCATCCTTAAGAGTGTAGGTACTATCGATTTGTGCACTACACTGCAGCGGTACCAATATGTTACAAAAAACTGCCCGGGCAAATGGGCTTTTTCAGGGGTCCTATCTCGGGTTCTTTTAATGATAGATAATGGGTCAAATGTTTCGGAATACCGACCATTTGTACACCTATGGGAAGAACGGGTATGCTATAGCTGTCATAAAGTAGAGAGCCAAAATTTGAACATTACACTTCTTCCAGCCAAGGCAAATTTAGCAAATCGGTTGGGTCATTTGTATTAGGTGAGGTCTAGGGCGAAGCTTAGGTGGCTTGTATAAGCACCATTTGTTCGTGGGCGCTCGTGAGGAAACCCCGAAAAACCATGATTTTTGGCACGAAAAGTACCGATTGTAGGATGGCAGTTTGTATAAATTCTATTCATGGCAGGTCGTCGAAATGTTGGCCATAAATTCTTAACGTGATATTTTTGGGAACTTCGAAAGCTTTTTTTCGGTATCATTGTCCGTCACCCAGATCCAGAGTTCAAAGTTACCGTACTTATTCACGTAAAATATGACCGTAATATCCGATCTGAGGTGTACATGTAGTTTCAACTGACGTAGTGAACACATGGCAACGGTTCTGTGTCGTCACCAAACTATGTTTTTAGTCGGCATTTTTCGCCAATGAACTTTACGATGCGCTGTCTCCGTATAACGAACACTTCGCACCTATACAAATATGCCCAGTGTGGTAATCCAGTTACAGTGACAAAAAAGGGCTGAATTGTTCTTGTATGGAAAGAACACAAAAGACTGCCAAAAATTATGTAAAGCTGGAAAGACTGCGAGTGTGTGGCTTATGATTTGTATCTTAAAATAAATATATATATATATATATATATATATATATATATATATATATAAGCCGGGCATTTTCGATGAGCAAAGTATGTAGAAAAAATGTAAAACGGACGAAAAGCAAACAATTTTGTGTTTAGCCTTATGTTATGCGTACTTATTTGTTGTTTATAGGTGTCAATAAAAATGTGTCGAAGTATATAAATAGACTATCAAAACTTTAATGACTTAGAGCATTAGTTTTATACAAGCAGCACATGCTGTTACAGCAGGGAAAAGAAGTGAACATGTCAGAGCACAGAATGGCTAATGTATATCTTCTTTAAAAGACTGACTGAAACGTGGGGAACCAAGTGCCTCATTCCGCCTTCCTCGCCAAAAATTTTGGCGTGCGAACATATTCGTGCTTTCTTGTGTCGAAAGAGAGTGAAGGTGGAGGAGAGAGAAGACAGTGCTAATGGGGATGGAGATTTAGAGAGAGAGAGAGAGAGAGAGAGAGAGAGAGAGAGAGAGAGAGATAAATAATAGCAATGGGAAACCGAGGAGTTAATGGTGTTCAGTGAGAGACAGTGGCATTAAAGGGGAAAGAGAGGTGGATGGAGATAGTAGTGGGAGCAAAATGGAGAGGCGACAGTGTAAATGAAAAATACAGATGAATGGAGACTATACTTCGGATTAGGGAGGGGGGGGATCTGCACCCTCACAACCTCGTCCTCCCAAATGGGAGTCCAGTGTTAACTTATACAGCGTGCGCTGCAGCAAATACATAAGATGCCATTTGCATAGGTATATAGTAAGGAAAAACGCAAGCAAATG
Source organism: Schistocerca nitens (assembly GCF_023898315.1). Classification (NCBI taxonomy): domain Eukaryota; kingdom Metazoa; phylum Arthropoda; class Insecta; order Orthoptera; family Acrididae; genus Schistocerca; species Schistocerca nitens. Next base: position 258,660,665 of record NC_064618.1, read on the forward strand.
TTAACCGGTGCCAAAGGGCTCGTGTGAATATGTACTCACTTCCTGCTCCATGTTAATTTTGTTTTATAGAAGGCACATAAATGTAACGTGTCGTATGTCCAAACTCAACAACACGGCGTACTCGTAGCTTACGTATGGTAAATGTACGTAACAGATAAACTGACGTCTGTGAAACAGGTAAAAGTGCAACTTCGTTAGAAAATTACATATAAAATAAAAATCAGCAGCGCTGCTGTGAGTAACTCTGGAAACGTTTGTGTTGACTGATCCGAACTTCATTCGTGAAAAATAGTTTTGGATGAACGATAGAATTTTGGAACATGTGATTTCAATGTTTACATTCTTTTTTTCTGTAGGTTCCGTGAGTAGACGTGACTACCTTCGTCCTGGTAGAAGACTGGACTAGAATCCCTTTGATTTGACCGTTTCAAGTTTCCGAACAGAGGTAACTCTTGTCGCGTCTAACTCGTCTTTGATTCTGTTTCCTGTATTGGCGTCATGCTCTGGGCAGAAGCAACGGAAACGTTGCCAGTACCAAGGGAAAAATCCTGCGTACTACATACGCTGCGCTAAGAGTAAACACGCCGCATACAATGTCGCGACTAATTCATCTTGTGCGCTAGTTACTTGATGTCTGAAAACGAAAAACATCAAACGACATCCCAACTGTTCAAAGGGCCGGTGGCAGAATTAGTTTGTGAAAAGCCGCTCAAAGGCCTTTCTTTCTGAGTGCACTTCGTTCTAATTAAACGAGCTGGAGGTGTGGAACAATTTGTCCCTAAAAGGCCTGAAACCGTTGGGATCGAGCAAGAACCTAGTCTCATTGGCGTGCGGCGTTGGGAACTTGATTTCGCTGATTTCTGTATCGTAAAAGCCGTCTTTCTTGTAGATGAGGTGTGAGTGGAAAAAGTGTTTTAAACTTCGATCTTTTGTTGAGAATGGGCTAGAAAAGAGGTATTTGTAGCGCTTTGCACGACATTTGGCCGTCCTCTCTGATCAAGGGAAAGCGTAGGGATGAATTTAACATACTGTGTTTGGCAGACCTCTTTTGTTTGTCGTAAGCCTGAGCGATTATGTCGAAAAGGTACCACAAAGATAATTTTCGAAAAATTAAAACTATATGTCGCGGCACAGTTCGATCTCTATCCTTCTCTCTTCGCGGACAGTGCGCTTCTGATTGAGGCAGCCAATCTCTCTTTCACGGATAGACTCAAAGCGGTAGATGATACATTACGATGGACGGAGTGAAGATATGGTCAGCTTCGTTTAACCAGCGTTACTTACTTTCTTGTAAGGGGGAAATGTTACTTTGAAAGTTTTTTCACTCACTTCTGAAAAGATAAGTTGTTTTGTTTTATGTTGTAAACTTATATCTCTGTATTCAGCATGTTTGTGTGTACGTCGATGAACCCTGTATCCGGAAAGAGTGATAAAGAACGTTTCCGACTGTCCATCTAATATCCTTTTCTTGTCGTATTTCACATTGACACAATGGAGACAGCATTTTACCTGTAGTCTGACATACATTAAGTTGCCATTTCACGTTTAAGATCCAGAGTGGGACGCACACCGATTACCCCAAAAAATTATGACAGCTGTCAACCGCGCTTCGTGGCGTTGCGTGCACGTGACGCAGTAAAGAAAGTATACAAGCAGAGCAAAGACGAATGGGGGAACATTTTATAAAGAATTAATGGTGGTGGTGGTGGTGGTAGGCTTGTGGACCCCTGTGGCTCAAAGAACCCTTCTCCAAAGTCAAATTTCGTGAAAGTCGCGTGGACGTGGTAGGTCTTCAGATTGACTCTGGAGAGGAGGAAGAGGTGGAGAAGAAGAATGGCGGGAAATTATTCTAGTGACAATAGACGGGTCGCACATGGTTGATATAGTGCCTGAACATGTTTGTGCCTTAACGTGCCGGCCGAAGTAGCCGTGCGGTTAAAGGCGCTGCAGTCTGGAACCGCGAGACCGCTACGGTCGCAGGTTCGAATCCTGCCTCGGGCATGGATGTTTGTGATGTCCTTAGGTTAGTTAGGTGTAACTAGTTCTCAGTTCTAGGGGACTACTGACCTCAGCAGCTGAGTCCCATAGTGCTCAGAGCCATTTGAACCATTTGCCTTAACGTATTTTCCAAGCTCATCGGCCACACCCCTAAATATGCGTCGTGAAACTCATACACATACCACTCCTCTTGGCTTGCCTGAAAGCAATTTCCTTCATGGAAAATGTGAATGTCCGTATGACTCCCTCTACATCTACATGACTACTCTGCAATTCACATTTAAGTGCTTGGCAGAGGGTTCGTCGAACCACAATCATACTATCTCTCTACCATTCCACTCCCGAACAGCGCGCGGGAAAAACGAACACCTAAACCTTTCTGTCCGAGCTCGGATTTCTCTTATGTTATTTTGATGATCGTTCCTACCTATGTAGGTTGGGCTCAACAAAATATTTTCGCATTCGGAAGAGAAAGTTGGTGACTGAAATTTCGTAAATAGATCTCGCCGCGACGAAAAACGTCTTTGCTGTAATGACTTCCATCCCAATTCGCGTATCATATCTGCCACAGTGCTCATTTTTCACTTACCAATATGCGGTTTCAGGCGTTCGTCAGCCGAACAATTCACATGGCTATCCCAACATATTTTGATTGTGATATGCTTAGACGCGTATCGCGTACACTGTAACAGTGAAACATGCTTGATTCTTAGTATAAAAGTTGACAATTCTTACAGTTACAGTTTCTTTATCTTTAGCTTGCCGAACATGTTTCGTATACTGAATCTTTCTTTTTCAATTTCCCAAGTGCAGGAATTTCATTCGACTGACGGAAAGAAAAATATGCTGTTCAATATTGCACTGTAATAATCAGAGAATAAATATTTCTCACTCTTATTCATGCCAAATCCTACTTCATTCTATTAGCAGATCATCTCACCCCCATCCCATCCGACCCAACCCCATTCCACTACCTAGCTGTCGCGGCGTTCCCACATTATCTGTGACCCTGGGTCCAGCAGAGATGGTTAAGGCTAGGAGTTTCAAATATGTGTTTATTTAAAAAGATACAAAAATTCAGTGGAACAATGCCTATTGACAGTACCACAAGCAAAACAGACTAAATTAGAACGTTAGTAGTGTTTGCTGTAGGAGTCTAGTGAAAGTAGTTTACGAGATATCGTAGTTTGACGAGCGGCACACTTCTCACAATTCGCCATAAACAACGAGCATGTGCGCTTTTTTTCGCTTTGGGCAATACCATCATCCAAGCACGTCCTACGTCCACAGCCACACAGTAACAAGATCGTTGCAATGCAATCGCAGTGTACAAACACAACACAATGTAAACAAGAGTAACGTCGTCGTCTAGCAACTAAGCAGTAGAATGGAACAAACAGATGTTGTTTACAATGTTCACAGTACGCAGTACGATAACTCGTAAACTACTTGCACTAGCTTCCTGCAGCAAACATAATTGACATTCTCATTTAAGTTACTTTCAGGATTTTGCTGTCAATGGGCGTTGTCTCATTTAAGAATTTGTGACCGCAGTAAAAAAATAAAAAATAAAAAAAAATTCACTTCCATCAACGTCTCCCATCCCCCAGTCTCTGGTATTGGCTGTAAATCTGTAAATACGCGTGTTTACCTACAATTCACTTCTGTGAAAACCGCGTGTCGATAGTTCCTTCCACGTCCGAAACATTTGAGGTGCAAGTGTTTGGTACTTGACCCTGTGTACTGAATTTTGTGTGTGTGTGTGTGTGTGTGTGTGTGTGTGTGTGTGTGTGTGTGTGTGTGTGTGTGTGTGTGTGTGATCTGCACTAATACAGAAGTTTTCTGTTTACCGTTGTTCATGTAGGTCTTATATTCGTTTAATACAGTATTTGTCTCAGTACTTATTTCCTTTGATGCCTTGCCTTACAAGTAATCAGGGGGCAAGCTCATTTGCCAGACTTCTGTCCAGCTTCTCTCTCTCTTTTATTGACTGTTGTTCAATTAACTGGATCATATTCAGACGAGCAGTTAGTCGAGTGACTAAATTTTGGCCGATCGGACAAAAATTCTCGTATGAGAGTACCCGGGTTTAGATGTTCCACAACTTCCCTAACCAATCAGGCAAAAGGAGAGCTGATTGCTTCTAACAGTAGCACTGTTGATGCCTCATTCGCCGCGCGGGATTAGCCGAGCGGTCTATGCGCTGCAGTCATGGACTGTGCGGCTGGTCCCGGCGGAGGTTCGTGTCCTCCCTCGGGCGCGCGCGCGTGTGTGTGTGTGTGTGTGTGTGTGTGTGTGTGTGTGTGTGTGTGTGTGTGTGTGTGTGTGTTTGTCCTTAGGATAATTTAGGTTAAGTAGTGTGTAAGCTTAGGGACGGATGACCTTAGCAGTTAAGTCCCATATGATTTCACACACATTTGAACATTTTTGATGCCTCATTCCCACCTATAATTCACCTGTAGATTTACTGCTCTGTCTATAATCACCTTAACGTCGACTGGCCGTTCAGCTTCTCCGCATGTTAAGTCGCAGTGTCCTGCATTTCTTGTTGTAAAGAGCACATTGGGGGGGGGGGAGGAGGGGGGAGGGAGTTAGCGAGCGAGACGCCGCTGTGAGTGACGTGCACCTGACAAGGCCCGTGAACCACTTTACGTGATGCGGCCACGCGACGTTTGGACGGCTTGCCTCGGCTGGCCGCGCTTTTGCCGTTAGCTGTGACCCCGAAGCGCCGTCCAGTCACGATCGGCCTCCATTCTGGCGGCACGCCTGCCCGTTGCTACAGGCCTGCGCCTGTCTGTGCAAGCGACTGTGGTCTGGTGCAGGCGGACTGGAAACGTGTATACACTCGCACAAGCTCTACTTGTATCGGCGATGCGGACAACCCGAAACCCACCAACAAAATTTCTTACGTCGCTCAGGGACATTTAGTGTGACCCGTGGTCTCAGGTGGATCGCTACACAGTACTTGCATCCCACAATTGTTGATGCTTTCGTGGTCACTTCTTGACTTATTGCCTGTTGGCTTTATCGCTAGATCTTCCGCTGATATTCAGTGATCCTTCCTACGGTCCGCCAGCACGGGTGGCCGGCATTGTGAAGGATGATCTGGTGTAGTCCGCCACGAGTAATGGACGGCGAATGTTCGATGACGGCATTTCGTTTGGTTACTTACGCCCATTTATTTTTGAATCTGTGTTGCACTGAAAATGTCTCCACAACAGTGCACATGTCGCCAGTAAGTGCTGTTGTATCTTTTTTTCGGAAACAAACTTCTTCCATTCACACGTGGTTATTAGTGTTAACAGTAATGCCCTCTTTACTCTTCGCCCTCAATCTTGCATCCACTACTGCCCGGCTCTGCCTCCGGTTTCTTTTTCTGGTAGTGTTAGTTGTACGTCAACAATAACACACAGCCGTATATTTAGGTTTTCTGGTGGACCTCATGTACTGTTTACGGATTCTGAGTGAAATGAAAGAGCGGCACAAGGACGCTAAACTGATCTGTTCCCACAGCGAAGAGTACATAGGTGCCTTGAAAATAAAAGGGTTTTTTCACTGTCGTGAAGGTATTTTCACATAAACAGAGGTATTTATGGTACTGAACCTAAAAAATGTTTTTATTGCCAATCTGAAAGGACCTACGCGCGGCCGCGGCTTCGTTAAAGGGGGGAATGGTTAAAAGAACTCCGAACAACCTCCGAAATTTTTTTGTGGAGTTGCACTTCCGGTTCACATGTCGCAAGTGCGCAGTAGCTACTGCACGCAGAGGCATTTGTTGTGAAATCTGAGTATTCTGCCGTTCATCGCTATTCTTCTTGTAACTGGAACTGCAGATGGCTCACGTTGTCATGAGTCACTATCGTTGCACCTTCCGGTTTCAAGAGCCCATTCCAAAGCGATGTCAACAAATAAAAATTCTCAGGAAACCAAAAATTTTAAATCTACTCAATTTTTGTCTCTAAAGCATAGTTTTCGGTACACAGGTTCACTTTTATATTCTAAATATTGATATAATGGTGAGAAGAAATCTCGCGCTTAGGAGGTGGTGGACAATGCACTTAGTTTTGGAGTTACGTCACATTGCACCAAAATCACTGTATTTGATTTTTACAGTTAAAACGGTAATTTTGTCTGTTTTAAATAATATCCAGAAACATTCAATTTATATCAAATGTATTTGCAATTGCGGATATGGATTATCATCAACTGTGTAATGGAGGAGTAGAAGATTAGTGTTTAACGCCCCGTCGATAGAGAGGTCATTTTAGACGGAGCACAAGGTCGGATTGGGAAAGGTCGGAGAAGGAAGGCGGCCGTGCCTTTTAAAAGGAATCATCCCAGCATTTGCCTTAGCGATTTAAGGAAAAAAAAACGGAAAACCTAAGTCAGGACGGCCGCACGCGGGTCTGAACCGTCCTTCCGAATGTGAGTCCAGTGTGCTAATCACTGCGCTATCCCGCTAGGTAACTGTATAATGGAATGAGACAATGGAAATTTGTGCCTGAACGGGACTCGAACCCTGATGTCTCACTTATCGCGAGCGATCGCGTTATCGTTTAGCTATCCGAGCACGATTCACGTCCAGGCCTAAACTTCCACATACATACATGCATGCATGTCCGAAGAAACTTTGCATCGCAATTCGGAATAAGACAGGCACTGCAGTTTCGCGTTTGTACGCAGACACCGGACAAGCGACTTGAAGTCTGCTTTACAGGGATATGCATTATGTACGTAAGAGTACAGGTTGACGACACATGGTTGACGACATATGGAAGTTTGGGTCTGGCCTTGGGCCGTGCTCGGATAGCCAGATGGTAAGCGATCGCTCGCAATAAGTGGGAAATCAAAGTTCGAGTTCCGGTCCGCCAGAAATTTCTGTTGTCATTCCGTTATACACTTGATGCTAGTCCTTATTTGCAACTGCGAATGCATTTAATGTATTTCATAACGACTCTAGTTGCCGCAGTGCCCGTTCCATTGGATAACACAGGCACTTCAGTATCACAATGTCCGTCGTATCAAGTACTATGTAAATTACAGAATTTAAAATATTTTAAAAAATGAATTTATGCATATAAGCAAAACAGTGTTAAAGATGACAGATGAGATAATGATTGTTTGCAGAGCACAGCAGTTACTTACGCTGAAAGAGAAAACGCCTTGTTACAGGACGGCTTAGCTTAATGCCTGTCAGTTCTCTCTCGTTAACTCGTAAGTTGATTCACATCATCCAACTTTCCCTGCTTAAGGCTTTCGCAGCGTGGCTCCATATCAGCTGTTGGAGACAACCATTATTTGCCTCTTTATTAACACGGTGTGCTTACGCGTTGCAAGTAAATCAGACTAATAATTTTTGCAAAACACGGACTTTCAGCTTACAGGCTCTCTCTCACGCTAGATATTTTAAAATCTACCTTTGGCCTTATGGCTTAACTGCAAGTTCCATTTACCAAGCGGATAACCTGGGCCCATCTGCTGTAAAACTTCGTCGTCCTGTTTTTTGCAAGAACGAGTTCCGATGACGTAATAATTTTTCCCCAATTTCCAAAAGCCTTATCTATTAGGAAATAAGTATGACCACTCACAAGAAATGTAACCTAAAAAAAATGGATGTGTGTGAAAGTTTGATTAGCATTCATAACACACAATTTTTGTTCTGTCACGCACCAGTCAGAGAATATTTCAGTTTTCTTACTACGATTTGCCTTTACAGAAATTTAAGTGACGGAACAGTGCAACTTCTGAAGTCCTCCACTGAGTCTCTCGTTCAGTCCAAGTGTATAAGTGAACCTCAGAATCACTCTGTTTGGAATGAGAGCCGTTCTGTTCAACATTTCACAAATAAAAATGCCAGATTTGACGATAATAGAACATGTCACCCACTGCACCATGTTAAAGACAAAACATGCATATCTGTATGTAGTCCTGACCCCATAAAACGATAAAAGTAATCGACTCTTCGTTTATGTTGTTGTTCTCTCCAGTCAGTTTTAAGGTGCAGTTGCCGGTCTTGAGTAGCTGCAGATGTCCGTACGACGGGTTCCAAAACTTTGGTTGAACTGTATTAAAAAAATCGTTGTAGAGGTGATTAGTGCTTGTCATAGCCTCATCATCCTTGTAATATTCCAGAGATAATTTTCATGCATTGTTTTAAAATTGTGTGAGTGAATAATTTGTGTGCTGCCTGAAAACAAAGTGAAAATAATGTTCACAAATCGTTTTATTCGTTCTCTTCTTTGTTTTATACATGCGCCGCGTATCCTCTCCCCCCTCCCCCTCCCCCCTCCCGTCTGTGACCATTTGAAAATGCAAATGCAGTCAAAACTTTCACACATTTTCGGTCGATTCTAAGTATGCAGCAGAAGATAGCACAACATATTCCTGCATTATTCCCTCGCCATGTCCGCATAAAGAATAGCATTTTAAATTTTCGCCGCTCATTACCGTTGCCTTTCTTCCAGTTTTCTGCGCCAGAATAGCAGTTTTTAGTAAATCAGCCGTGTTGAGGTTTATGGTTTTAAAACAGTGCATGAAAGCTTTTGTCTCCTTCTTGCAGTTTCACTGCTTGACAGCGCAGGCTGACGAACATCACTTAACATACTGCTGCCATACTGACTGATAACATGTCTTTGTTTTGGCATGTCGCTTCCATACACTGTCCAGTCACGTTGTGTTCACCGGTCGAAATCCTGAATAACCACCTTACGCAGCGCGGATCGCTGCTGGACATGTGGTGCCATACAGACTGCAGTGCTGTGGCGCGCTCAACTCGATCGAGGTGGTCCCACAATGTCTCGATTCCGTGTAAATCAAGGGAGTTTGGTCTCCAGGGGAGTATTGTAAGTTCATTCTGGCGCTCTTCGAACCACGCACGTAAATTGAAAGCTGCAGATTGCCTGCAGGGGTGAACATGGTGCATATTTGTGTTGATCCAGTGTGCCTTCCAGAATGTCACACAGGGAGTGTCGTGAAAACATTCCCCAGGCCGTAACACTCCCTCCTCCGGCCTGCGCCCTTCCGATGCTAGTTGCACGGTCTTTGCTGTACGCACCAACGACTATTTGTCCAATGGAGTGAAAAACTTTGAAAAGGCCACCTGTTCCCACTCGGTGGACGTCTAGTTGTCGTACTGGTGTGCAAATACCAGCCTTCATTGCTACCGAACAGCAGTCAGCATAGATGCATGAACCAGGAGCTTGCTGCAGAGGCCCACACGCATGCACCAACATTTGCTGAACGGTCGTTGACGAGACACTATTGGTAGCCCCCTTGGTTCATTGGGCGGACAGGTGCTTAGCAGCTGCACGTCTGTTGCTCTTGGACATCTCCGCAGCCGTTGTTCATCCCCGTCATTGTGGCCCATGGTGCACGGCAGTTGCTTCGGCGCCGGATTTGGATAGCGCCATTTTGCCCAAACACGGCACGCGAACGGCTTACAAACTTAGCTGTTTTGGAAATGCTTTCCACATATGGTCTGAAAGCCGATGATCACCCCCCTATTGGACTTCAACCCCCCTCTCCCCCCACCCCCACGCCCTCGCCGACACGCTTTATATACCCTCCACTGCTAGTCCTGCCACCTGTTGGCTGTGACTGGTTATTGCACCTTGCACCTTGATGGCTGACGTCGAACGTAGGCGGTGGTCACATTAACATGACTGGACTGTGTATTTTTAGTATTTCTTATTCACATGTGGTCGTATTAAACAATCCAGAAAATCAGCACAAAACAAACAATAAACTCACCTTGGTCTTCAGTTAAATTCTGGCGAACAGGCAGTGGTGCGAGGCAACACCCAGTACCCAGTTGCCAGTATTTTGGAGGACGTTTCCAGTCTTAACAATGTATTTTCTGTAGAAAGTACTGCAGAGTTTCATTGTATTAAAAAACAGGCATCAGAGACCAACCGAAAGCTATTGTAAGGAATGTGTATTCACATGAGACTAGTTTCGCTCAAGCGACCATTGACACGGCAAGTTTCAGGAAGGTTCCTTGGTCTAGTGTCAAAGCGTTTGTTTCGCGATCCGGTAGCGAGAAGAAGAAAGGAGTACCGAAGATTAAACTAAACTAGATGACTTTTAAAACCCTAAGCCATTGAATACTCCTGGGGTTACTGTAGCCATTCTTAACAACCGCGCTTCCGGAGGAATATTGTAGAGAAATCTTGTTTTATGCAAGACAACAAATTATATATTCTTTAACTTGTAGATGTTTCAGCATTTTATATGCTATCTTGAGTGAGATTTTAATTATTATGCCCCCATGTAACACTTATTTCCTGTTAGTAATTAACAAAATTAATTTTGCCACATCTAATGCAATAGCAAGTTAGGTGACAGTAACACATTATGAAAAGCTGTTTGAAATACGTTGCGTATGACACTAGCAGCTCACAAATGCTGATAACTTTTTGTATACTAACCCACTGAAGATGGCGCGCAAAATGCTGAGATGTATGGATAAATGAAAAATAATTTCAAACGGTGGAAATTCTATCATTTTGAAAATTCGTGAAGAAACTCAAAGCCTGATATTTCAGTACTGTTTTACTAGTTATTTAGTGTTACTTAGTTTCAGGTTTAGGTACCCAATATGCAACGCAATGATATTGATATATTTTTTGTCCACATGTTTACAGAAATGCTCTGGTAATTTCATTGTGCAATGAATAAGGATGAGACAGTTCGTAAACTCGTAACATTTCGAAACTTAGCAGTGTAGGTAGATCATTTCAAAACATCACTGTCACTCTCTGAAAGTTATGCCTAGTAATTTATCTCGTTTTATTTTTCTAAATAAGCTTCTGTATAACACAAACTTACACCTCAGGCGTAATGTTCATAATACTCTTCGAGAAGCTGATGGTACCTGATAGTCGTTGGGGAGTGGCTCGGAGCGCTTGGCTTTCATTGTTGTTTGTGAGGGTGAACTGCAAATACCAACGGTTTGAATTCGAATCGGTGCTATCCTTCAACGTGATTCCTTTTGTATTCCGAGGGATGTGACAGTGTGCACATGTCGCGCACATAGTACTCGCGGCACGTGGCCTGGTGTTTCTTTGCGGCCGACAATAATTGTTTCACCATGGCGCTCGCTGTTCTGCCGTTGTAGCACAGAGCGACGTCTCTTTATGAAGGAAAGAAGGGAGAGGGACTGAAAGCCTAGCGGGACGGTTGCAGCACGTCAGCGGAGGCGAGCCTACCGCACGTTCCGTGAGCGGTACTGTCTAGCACCTCCTTTCTCTTTTAGCCCGTACAGTAATGCGGGACAGACACAGCTTAGACTGTTACTACTGTTTAATATGATCGCAGACAAAGTGCGTTAGGCCGATATTGCACTATCATGTTTCTTTGTGAAAGATGATTTGTTAAATATTTATGTCAAAGAAATTTGATGGTATAGTAGGGAACTTCGTCAAATCTCGCCTGTCGTCAAATAAATATGATCAAATCTACGGCGAGGCCCTAGATTTGATCATAAGTCGTTCGTCATGACTGGTTCTTTTGCAAAAACTTACGTCGAAGAGTGGGGGAGGGGGGGGGGGAGGGAATTGAGCAAGGGGCACAGTGCATGCTGTTAATTGTGTGTTGATGGACAGGTAGAATATGCTGCAGGCGACATATGTCCACAATCACAGCTACAGCCATTCACCTCTACATCTGGAAACATCCAGGTAGCTTTTCAGCAAGCAGAAATAAAGGATGTGGTCACACTCTAAAATAAATTCTTTCTTAGCTTTCCATTCTACTTTGTCTATTTTTGAACTCTGGATGCCACAAGTTAAAAAGTTCTTCGTCTGTTGCGTACTTTTTATTAATTTTATAGTTGTTGGAATACTAATTCCATTAAATTATTAAAAAAATAGTTCTTATTGGCCATATGGTGTACTAAACATTTATTAACCTGTGCATAGTCCCCCTTCAGTGCTTTATAAATCGCTTTGCACGTTTCTGGAATTATTTTGGCTAATGTGCAATTAGAGTGCTGTGTTGTAATTAGAGTAGCTCTCTAGTATATCAAGAAATCGCAGTGTCACAGTTTGCCTATCTTCTGCAGATATAGTATTTCTCAAGAGACTGTTCTGTTTAGTAATACGAGAAGCCACTTTACTGAGCAAATACTGACATACACCCTCATCGATTCCTACGTAATTTATATATAAGAATTGACGTCCTCCACGTGCAGCTCTTGTAACAAATTTTGCTGAATGCTTTTATCACCTCGACGTACGAGGTGCATTCAAGTTCTAAGGCCTCAGACTTTTTTTCTCCAGACTGGAAAGAGATAGAAACGTGTGCATTGTTTTAAAATGAGGCCGCGTTCATTGTCAATACGTCCCAGAGATGGCAGCACCGTACGGCAGATGGAATTTTACCGCCAGCGGCTAGAGTGAGAACTGTTTTAAATACTTAAAATGGCGACGTTTTCCTTACTTGAACAGCGTGCAATCATTCGTTTTCTGAATTTGCGTGGTGTGAAACCAATTGATATTCATCGACAGTTGAAGGAGACATGTGGTGATGGAGTTATGGATGTGTCGAAAGTGCGCTCGTGGGTGCGACAGTTTAATGAAGGCAGAACATCGTGTGACAACAAACTGAAACAACCTCGGGCTCGCACAAGCCGGTCTGACGACATGATCGAGAAAGTGGAGAGAATTGTTTTGGGGGATCGCCGAATGACTGTTGAACAGATCACCTCCAGAACTGGCATTGCTGTGGGTTCTGTGCACACAATCCTGCATGACGACCTGAAAATGCGAAAAGTGTCATCCAGGTGGGTGCCTCGAATGCTGACGGACGACCACATGGCTGCCCGTGTGGCATGTTGCCAAGCAATGTTGATGCACAACGACAGCATGAATGGGACTTTCTTCTCGTCGGTTGTGACAATGGATGAGACGTGGATGCCATTTTTCAATCCAGAAACAAAGCGCCAGTCAGCTCAATGGAAACACACACATTCACCGCCACCAAAAAAAATTTCGGGCAACCGCCAGTGCTGAAAAAATGATGGTGTCCATGTTTTGGGACAGCGAGGGCGTAATCCTTACCCATTGCGTTCCAAAGGGCACTACGGTAACAGGTGCATCCTACGAAAATGTTTTGAAGAACAAATTCCTTCCTGCACTGCAACAAAAACGTCCGGGAAGGGCTGCGCGTGTGCTGTTTCACCAAGACAACGCACCCGCACATCGAGCTAACGTTACGCAACAGTTTCTTCGTGATAACAACTTTGAAGTGATTCCTCATGCTCCCTACTCACCTGACCTGGCTCCTAGTGACTTTTGGCTTTTTCCAACAATGAAAGACACCCTCCGTGGCCGCACATTCACCAGCCGTGCTGCTATTGCCTCAGCGATTTTCCAGTGGTCAAAACAGACTCCTAAAGAAGCCTTCGCCGCTGCCATGGAATCATGGCGTCAGCGTTGTGAAAAATGTGTACGTCTGCAGGGCGATTACATCGAGAAGTAACGCCAGTTTCATCGATTTCGGGTGAGTAGTTAATTAGAAAAAAAATCGGAGGCCTTAGAACTTGAATGCACCTCGTAATACCTGTGGCTTCATTCAAGTATGTTTCCTTTTTCTTTTCGCCGCTTTTCTTCCATATATATAATGCAATTTTTTAAATGTTTTGGAGAGACAGTGGTATTATTCCAAACGGCGTTGAGGGATTGAGGGCAACTATGACGACACAGCGGTACGTTTGTCATCCTGTGCTCTCATGTGTTACTTCCCATCTGACATGGTGCCACATTTTGACATGACGATGCTCATCCACACATGACAGTTGTATCTGTGAACGTCCCTGTGATGTTGAGATACTTGCGTGGCCAGCAAGACTCCAGATACGCCCCCAATAGAACATGTGGAACAGATCGGGCACCAACTCCGTTCCAGCGACAGTATCCAGGATGTCAAGGACCAGTTCCAATAGCTTTGGACCATGAGGGTAGGACGGCTTTGACACTATTACCAACAGAACTAGTACACTCATGTACACCAGAGGACGTGCAGCGTCATAGTGATAAATGGGTTCATACTGTTAAATTCTTTCTAAATTTGACTCGAGTTTGTAGTCACCGAAATACGATCTCATAACCTCTCAACCTGTGAAGTTTAATTTCTTTTTTTCCCTCCCTTTCAGGGTGCTTCACTTTTCTTAAGCGGTGTAGTACATCAACTAACAATAGTTTGCACTAATTTGGATAGTCTGTACAATGCTACACCGACGATTAATAAGGCTGCAGTTATCAGAGACCGGAAGACAAACTCAACTACGAGGGAACGATTACACAAGGTGTGATTGCAGCAGGCAATTCAAACTGCCACCTTCGTCCGTCTCTTGTATTCCCGCATGCAGAAGAGCCCTCGTGTGATCACCGAACTCGAGGGTTCCGCGGAACACAGTTTAAGAAACGCTTTACTAAAGTATCATTCGACTTAATTTTCGTCATCCTCGTCTCCCGTTTGCTCCCATTCTAGCTTCCACGTCAAATGGTGACCGGAGACAAATTCTGCCACTGGGTACAATCAGATGAAGTTGTGACTATAATGATGTTCGTGGTGAAATTCTTGAAAGTTCTACAACGAAGTTAATGCGCAAATTTAATATACGTCCGTATACTGCAAGGCAGGATGTCTGACAGTCGTAAAGTACGAAAGAATTCATTACAGCGTTACAAAGCCCATGACTGTCAGGTGTAGTGAAATATATAAAAGAAACTCTGACCACACCTTCGTTGACCATGTGCTACGAAACCACCAATGTTTCACTGCCTATGGCGCCATTGGACTTCAGTGTGGAGGTACATACAGTTTACACACAGCTCCGCCGACAGTTCATCTTAGCTTTAACAAACCGGACCACCCACTTGCCCTGAAAACATCTCCCCAGTTGCCCAGTTGACTTCATCTCGTTCCAGTCCTCCAAGAAAGGAAAAAAAAAGCAGTTCTGGGAATCGAACCCGGCTCCAGTCTTGACGTGGCAGTCACTCCACGACCACTGACTTAACAAGCTTGTAAACCTCAGAGACAGTCAGTTGGGATCTTTCAGTGAGAATGGGGGAAGCATCTTTAGCTCAAATACGGCCTCCTTTCATTGGAACCTGGTAGCACGTTAAATACGAAAGTTTCTGTCACAGATAGTTATTTTGCAAGCATTATTGTGACTCTGGATGTACTACGAGGAGATATTAGTCGTATTACGTGGCTCGTCAGGAGGAGGATTGACATTATGACTACTTGTTCATGTTGCGTGTTCGTGATTCGACGCTAAACAGAGCAGTGAATAGTGCCATAGTTTTCAGTGTAATAGGGTACACTTTTAGTCGAAAGTTAACGGTATGATTGTTTGATTAGAAGTCGGCGATGATGAAAGAACAGTGTGCAGTCGGCACAGAAGTATAAAATGGAAAGATAATTCCGTGACTGCAGGAAACGTGAAGTGTCGGACGTTACTATGAAACTCCCCCACATGAAAACCTGTAGTGGAAAGGGTCAGAGATATTATTTCAACTACAACTGGTATCCGTTGACATCACTTTTGTGAAATCGGTGGCTTAGTGGAAAACATTCTTGCTGTCGTTTTGGTCTTCATCCGAAGACTGGTTTGCTAGTCTATCTTGTGCAAGCAGCAGCAGCATCATCTTAGAATAATTACCGCAACCTACATACATTTGAAAATTTACTGTATTGAATCCTTAGTCTCCCTGTATGCTGGCGCGACCGCCCTCCCCCACCCCGGTCCCTTACATTACCAAACTGACAATCTTTAGTGCCTCAGGATGTGTCCTAAGAACTGTTGCTTTCTTTGAGCCGAGTAATGCCGTAAATTTCTTTTTTTTTTTTATTTTTTCCCCGAGTCGATACAGTACCTCATCACTAGTTAGTTGATCTATCCGCCTAATTTTCAGCATTCTTCTGTAGCACCATATTTCAAAAGCTTCCATTCTCTTCTTGTCTGAACTGTTTATTATTCACGTTTCACTTACATGCAAGTCCACACTCAAGACAAATACCTTCAGAATAGACGTCCTGACATTTATATTTATATTCGTTGTTAAAAAATTCCTGTTTTACGGAAATGCTTTTCGTGCTACAGCCAGTCTGCATTTTATTTTCTTTCTACCTCGACCATCATCAGTTATTTTACTGCTCAAATACCAAAACTAATTTACTACTTTTAGTGTCTCATTTCCTAATCTAATTCCTTCAACATCACCTGTTTTAATACAACTACAGGCTATTGCCCTCGTTTTATCTTCCACGACTATAATTTTATAATCTCATTCCAAGACCTATTTTTAGTTTTTTCCCTGAACGTTAATTCTCTCTAGTAATTTTTTCTTGGATTTCCTTACAGCTGGCTCAGTACACAGACTGAAGAACAATGGGGAGAGGCTACAAACCTGCCGCACTGCCTTCTCAACCTTTCTGTTTCACGTTCATCGGGTGGGTAAATGCCACACTACAAAGGTTCATTGTTAAAGTCCCAATCGGTGCTAGGATTTTTATGGGAGATGCACTTTTTCTACCACAAATGGCAACTATTTTTAATGTGGAAAACGCCGAGTTTCTCCGTGGTTTAGAGCCAGCATTAAATTGTTGGTTTCCCTATAACAGTCTGCATGAGTCAGTTGAGAAGTTGGAGGAAAGGCGACCTTACCACCCCCAATAAGACGATACCGGGTAAACCACTATGGTGCAAAAAGTAACAGTCGGGTTGATAACAGCTCTGTTACACTGTAAAATGTCACCTCGTCATTTTGACATGTAAATTAGCACACATCTTGTAAACACGTTAATTTTGCGTAAACCTTTTTTACATATTGGATGAATCTAGTTCAGATAATTTGCGTCGCATGGCGTAAGTAATAATAGCATACTAATGAAATAAATAGAAAGATAGGAAGGGGTGGAGAGAAAGAGGAACGGGGGGAAGGCGGGAAGAGATCGAGGAAAGTCAGGAAGGAAGATTACTTTAACGTACCTTTGACAGCGCGGTCATTAGAGACACAGTACAAGTTCGGATTGCGAAAGAATCGGGAATGAAATAGGTTGTGTCGTTTTTAAAGGAACCATCTCGGCATTTGCCTGGAACGATTTAGGGAATTCACGGAAAACGTAAATTCGGATGGCCGTACCAGGATTTAAACCCTCTTTCTCCAGAATGCGGATCCAGTGTCCTAACCACAGCTCCATCTCGCTCTGTGGGAGCTAAAGATTACGGACAATAGGGAGGTACGTTGTTGGCACATATTTGCCTTAATAAAGGAAATGTCTTTCTGCAACTGAGGCGTGAAATTCCTTATCCCCTTTAGGAAACTGAAGAGAGGAATGATCCCAGAGATTTGCTGCATAAAGTGGCAACAGAAGCTTGGAAATTACAGCACTCCAATACAGCTGTTATTAACTTAGCAAACGGTTCAGAGAGAGAGAGAGAGAGAGAGAGATTTCTACGGCGTAGCACCTGCTTTCATCTCTATAGAACACACATGGCACGTACTGGCAGCAGATGGAAGCGTCGAAGCGACCTCCCGTGCTCACTGCAAGTGGGGCGGAAGTAAAAATAGAGCGCGCTTCCGCCACTCGACCCGGCCAGCTACCTGTGGAATGGACATAACCTGTCAGCTGCTGTGTGCCATACTTGGCTGGCCAAACGTGGAGCTGAATTTACTAGATCAGGAAAAAACATTAAAAACAGACGAAACACAAATACTTCAATAACTGCTAAATTTCAAGCATTAATAACCTGTACAGTACAGTTTATGACTGAAAATAGTCTAATATCGAACCAAAAAAAACCGCTAAACGCAAATTGTTATCGACTAGGTGCAGTTGATGACGTGAATGAATGTTCAGTTACTTAATGCTGACGACAGATGTCAGATAAGTACATGTTCCTTGAATTAAACGTGAAAAGGAAAGTATTTTTAAGATCCGGCTACCGTTTTATCAACGAAATAATCCGTCCTATAGAAAGCTGAAGATCATTCAAATATATCGGTAAAATTGAAGTTTAATGTAGGGTATTACTGAATTTCGAACAGCTTGGAAAGAGACAAAGGAACCAACAGCTATCAAAAACTTGACGTCACAGCAAATAAAGCATAATGGGTAATAAAGTTAAGCTCGCGTTGTAAAAGGGTGAAGACAATTTACCTGAATAATTCTCAAAATCGAAAACCGCCATGATTGGAATTTAATATTTGAAAACACTGAAAACTAGGGCTTTAGTGCTTAATACGAGGTAAATACAGATATCATTCGCCAGCATTCTCCGTAGCGACTATCCGAACTGGGTCGTAAAACATCGACGTGTCTGGCTCTAGATCGCATTGAACGCAATGACATCCACGTTCTCAGTGAGTCATATTAATGGCCTGCCTAACTCGGGCCAGAATTACAACCTCACTCTACCATGGAATCAGATTCGCGAGGAGGACGTGATTTGATCCTCGACACGGTCTGCCGCGATTTGTGGCTATTATCAGGATGATGCGTGGAGTCTCTGTTAGTCTCATCTAAGATTTCATTTCAGTGGTTATTCTTCATTTCAAGATAAACTAAATCTCTCAACGTGTAAATCAAACTAGCTGTAATTTAGAGCAAATATTACTTGTTCAGTCTTCGCCAGAAATGGCGCCTGGAAACTCCCAGAATATGTCCATTCTTCTGCTGGCGATTGTTTTCCATCGGAATACGCAGTAGCTGTAAAACAAATTATAAATACACAAGGTTTTTTTTCCTTTGCGGAATGTGATAAACGTCCTTTTGCAGTAATTTACATGTGCGAAATAAGCTAATGAGATGAAATATCACCTCGCTGACAAGAGCACACATTACTAAGTGGTGTTCATGTGTCACTCGGTTGTATGGAATCAGCACAATAAGAGGGCTATACGGAGAAGCGACAGGATGGCGGAAATGAGACATAGTTTTCGGACGTGTCAAGAAACACATAGTGAAAGAAGTTGGTTTAGCAACCATAGAGTAAAATTATCGCTGGCGTGAGCACTAAGGTGCGCGGACTTGTTATTCTGCTGTCAACGTACATTGGCACCGTGGTCACGTGATCTCTGGATGACGTACGGTTGTCCGTAATGCACCCTATAAATTATGAATCTGACCACATCTCTAGTTCAGATACATCCCCTTCGTAGGCGCTGTGGATTTTGTTAGAGCGTTTAGTAGACGCCATAACAATTTGTATTTGATGCCTGGAATAAACTGGGCTGGTAGCTTTGATGACCAAAATGAACGGGCAACACTCCACGGCACCGTCTCGCCAGCGTGTATTCTCATTTACCGTCACGTCAATTCGCTTAGCCCAGCACTGAAAGGCGAAAGTGGTGATATGATCCACCATCTGTGGTACAGTATGTCATAGTATAGTGTCGAAATTGAGGAACCAACAAGACTCTGCAAACGTAAGTTCTTGGTCAGTTTTGTTTTGTAAAGTACTGAAAAGTGAAAAAACAATTTAAAACATCGATATGTATTTGATAGGGGAAGTGTACACACGCAAACACGTGAAAAAAATCGCTATAAAGGAACGAATGGAGCCTGTTTACCGTATCCATTATGTCTTACGTAACTAATAACGCTATGAACTAGTGTTTTTTTTCCCGTCACTGAAGCTGAGGATTTCACTTGAAATGTTATTTTTATACATTCTGGTGGTCAGCGCTGTTAAGTTGCTGTAAAACCTAAATAACTTCCCTCAATCAGATATCCGACCTCGCTTGCATAAGAAAACTCATATGATTTGCATATTTTTTCCCCATAAACATAAACATTTGCAGTTTGCAACGAAAGCAAAGATGAAGAATTAAATAAAGATTACGAGGACATAAAAGCACAAATCAACTACTATAGTACGAGTGAGCGCGGCGAAAATAGGTTAACTCAAGATGTTAGCAGTGGCTGTGCTCACTCCACAGATATTTGTGCACTATTGCATAAACATGGTGTCTGCGAGGAACCGTGTACTACCCGGAACCATGTAACTAGGCGTAACAGCAGCATTCGTAATAAGATCGTAACCGACAGGTATGGAAGGCGAGTGTCACGTCTTGGCAATGACAATCGGTTCCAACACCGACAGGAGTTGCAACTGTCATTGGACGCAGGTCAGTCTTTCTCAGCGAACATTGCAAACTGGGCTGCTTAGGGTACCGCTCGGTACCTTGCAAAAGGCCATTGCTGACAGTCGACATAAAACTGCATGTCCTTGGCGGGCTAAACAACACAGAAACAGGACGGCAGCGGACTTGGAGTGTAGTGTGCTCCGACGAGTCGCGGCTGTATGCTTTTCAAATGATGCAAGGCGCAATGAGTGCAAAATGGCGCAATGATTCGTTTTAACCCGCAGTGTGTGGAGGCTACACTCCAGTCCGGAGATTGTTGTGTGATGTTTGACGATGGTTTCGGCAGTATGTCTCGGATCCACTTATGGAGGCTACTGAAAGTTAACCAGGATGCTTGTTTAACCAAGTGTTGCTCTTTCTTCTAAATATTCATGAGTACGTGCACAGACACTCACCTTCCAAAATAAAAGCTGTGTTCGCAAGGGCTCCAGTTTCATGCACACTTGCTGAATGGAGGTCATTATCAAGGCGAGAAGCCGTATTAGACGATATAAGTGATGTCTCCTGGGGCTACTTTTTCTACTGTGGTTATTAATCGCTTGGAATCGTAATTCGCTTGTTCTATCGCAGATTTCTCCTTGTTTTTCAGCGTCGGCATTATCTTGTGTTAAATTTGCGATTAAAGCGGGAGGAGCTGTCACAAAAATGCAGCATGCTGTTGTGCTCGGATACTATGTTGGAAAGATGAAATTAAGATGACATATTTGTCATTCGGAAAATCGGCTTACATGTCGCTATTCCTGCATGTCTTGAGCAGTTGTATAAGCTTAATATTGAATGTGAATTACAACAACTTCAGTTGGAAACAAGGTTTACTAGATTTGGCAACTTTATTTGGTATATATCGTGCGTTACTGTAAAGTCGAGAACCCTGAAATTCCATAGCCGGTTCAGAATAGCGAAGCAACGTTCACAGTACTCAGCAGTAAGCAAAGAAACAAGTCTTGTACTGCACAGTTAACATTCGTAACTCCCGCTACCGATACATTGAAGAAACTGTATTATTGTACATGAATCGTCATATGTACCAGGTGATCAAAAAGTCAGTATAAATTTGAAAACTTAATAAACCACAGAATAATGTAGATAGAGAGGTAAAAAAGGACACACATGCTTGGAATGACATGGGGCTTTATTAGAACCACCCCATATTGCTAGACGCGTGAAAGATCTCTTGCGCGCGTCGTTTGGTGATGATCGTGTGCTCAGCCGCCACTTTCGTCATGCTTGGCCTCCCAGGTCCCCAGACCACAGTCCGTGCGATTATTGGCTTTGAGGTTACCTGAAGTCGCAAGTGTATCGTGATCGACCGACATCTCTAGGCATGCTGAAAGACAACATCCGACGCCAATGCCTCACCATAACTCCGGACATGCTTTTCAGTGCTGTTCACAACATTATTCCTCGACTACAGCTATTGTTGAGGAATGATGGTGGACATATTGAGCATTTTCTGTAAAGAACATAATCTTTGCTTTGTCTTAAGTTTTTATGCTAATTATTGCTATTCTGGTCAGATGAAGCGCCATCTGTCGGACAGTTTTTGAACTTTTTTTTTTCAACTACTAAAACCCCATGTCATTTCAAGCATGTATGTCAATTTGTCCTCTCTATCTTCATTATTCCGTGATTTAGTCAGTTTTCAAATTTATACTGACTTTTTGATCACCCGGTGTATAAAACTATGATAGTTCACATACAGTAAAGTAATACGTGGCACTGTTGGGTAAAATATTTCGCAGAAACAGTAATAAACTCGTAATAGCCCGGCGTCAACTGCGCTGCATGAGTCGCCTTATTACCTCCGATGCTTTGCACATTTCCGCCTTTTTATATGGAAAGTTCGCAGTTCAGTTGTAGTAAGCGCCATATCACTAAAGTAAAAAAAACCACTAACCTCTGAAAACACATTATTCCCTAGTGATTTCCGGTAAATTGCTACGTGGGGACTCCAGAAAGTAAGTTACTGGCTATTACGGCAGGCTAAGTATGTTTCATTTAATGCTGCATTAAACTTCAAAGTGGCACAGATGCATGACACCAGTTTTTTCAACATAGTAATCAACTCTCTGTAAATAACGGATGGAACGTTCTACCAGTCGTTCAGATCCTCGATGACAGAAATCCGCTTCTTGGTCATGGAGGTATTCAAGAACCGCCGTCTGAACGTCCTCGTAGTTAGAAAATGTCTCCTTCCAGGGGAGGGGCGCCCCACCCCCGATGTATTTCTGCCTTTCCAAAAGATGGAAAACGCATGGTGCAAGATCTGGGCTTACCGATCGATATCACTACGTCTGTGTGGCCTTGGTCAAATTGTTGGCACCATTTTATTATGTCTGGACGAGACGTTGCATTTAGTCCATATGCCGCCAGAATTTCGCTCGAAATCCGTGTGCAGTTTAGACATCGTATTGCCCCGCGTACCTCAGCGTTGTAGTAAGTTTCCAGTTATCGCGCCGTTTCACTCAACACTGTGATTGATCTGTTATCCGTACCGCAACAGAATTGCGTTTGCTGGATAGCTGGATCATTTTATCTCTTTGTACAATGTGCAAATCTTGTTCCGCAATGGTCCCAGCGTGGGCAGACGTGTATAAGTTACTTCCTGAAGCCCCCTACGTAGATAGAACCAGTGAACACACACTCGCCCATTTCTTGGTGTTGTGTAACGTCTCCAAACCATTGGGCGAGATCTCGCAAAGTTCGTGAAAATGTGTTAGGTGTGCCTGCGTTTCACGGATTACCTTAAGGTCTCCGATCAAGACAGCTGGTGGGAACTGGTGATAGTCTGGCGGTAACAACACGGCTATAATGAGTGGCGAGGTGCAATAAACTGGCGCGAACAACGTGCTAATGGTTCCGCCGGGAGCGCGTAAGGTGATCGCCGTGTGCCGGCACTAAACAAGTGCGCCGCGGACACCTGGCGGCGCCTGGCGCGGCCTGTGACATCAGCGTTGCCGCCGTCATCGTCCGGCCAGCGAGAGGTCAGCGCGTCCCGGCCGCTGCACCGGATCTCGCAGGCGCTGCGCGACTGCGCACTGCCCGACATGCAGGATGGACGTGTGGTTCCTTCTTACCGCCGCGATTATTGGTACTGGTTATGGTGATGGAAATGATCTTGTGATCTTATTGACCGTGACAAACAATCTTGGGTAGTTCGGCCGCCTGTTGCAAGTCTATTTGATGCCACTTCGGCGACTTGCGTGACTTTCTTTTATTTTATTTTTTATTTACATGTCAAGTTCCGTAGGAACAAATTGAGGAGCAAATCTCCAAGGTCGTGGAACGTGTCAGTACATGAAGTTAAAATATAAAAGTAATAACATAAAAATAAATGTTCATGAACCTGAAAGAAAATCAGTCCATAAGTTTAAGCAAACGCTATCAGCAATACAATGAGAATCAGCTTAATTTTTCAAGGAACTCCTCGACAGAATAGAAGGAGTGACCAATGAGGAAACTCTTCAGTTTCGATTTGAAAGCGCGTGGATTACTGCTAAGATTTTTGAATTCGAGTGGCAGCTTATTGAAAATGGATGCAGCAGTATACTGCACACCTTTTTGCACAAGAGTTAAGGAAGTCCGATCCAAATGGAGGTTTGATTTCTGCCGAGTATTAACCGAGTGAAAGCTGCTTGTTGTTGGAAGTAAACTAATATTGGTAACAAGAAACGACAATAACGAATATACATATTGAGAGGCCAATGTCAAAATACCCAGACTCGTGAACAGAGGTCGACAAGAGGTTCGTGAACTCATACCACTTATTGCCAGAACCGCCCGTTTCTGAGCCAAAAGTATCCTTCTAGAATGGGAAGTGTTACCCCAAAACATAATACCATACGACATAAGTGAATGAAAGTAAGCAAAGTAGACTAATTTACGTGTCTAAGTATCACTCACTTTAGATACCGTTCGAGTAGTGAAAATGGCAGTATAAAGTCTTTGAACAAGATCCTGAACGTGGGCTTTTCACGACAGCTTATCATCTATCTGAACACCTAGGAATTTGAACTGTTCAGTTTCACTAATCATATGCCCGTTCCGTGAGATTAAAACGTCTATGGACTCAAATGAAATAGTGTTTTTTACGTACAGAGCCACTCCACCACCCCGCAAGGAACTCCTTGAGAAACTGTGTTACAAACTGTAAAAACTGAGTCTTACTGTGATTTAACGTTAGTTTATTTTCTACAAGCCATGAACTGAGGTCATGTACTCCACTACTTGAAACCGAGTCAATGTTGCACACAACATCCTTTACTACCAAGCTAGTGTCATCAGCAAACAGAAATATTTTAGAGTTACCCATAATACTACAGGGACATATCATTTATATAAATAAGGAACAGGAACGGCCCCAACACTGATCCCTGGGGCACCCCTCACTTGACAGTACCCCACTCAGATCCCACATCACAGCCGTTATCAACATTGTGAATAATGACCTTTTGCTGCCTGTTGCTAAAGTAAGAGGTGAACCAATTGTGAGCTACTCCCCTTATTCCATAATGGTCCAACTTCAGGAGCAATATTGTGAGATCAACACAGTCAAATGCCTTTGTTAAATCAAAAAATACGCCAAGCGTTCGAAACTTTTTGTTTAGCCCATCCAGTACCTCACAGAGAAAAGAGAATATAGCATTTTCAGTTGTCAAACTACTTCTAAAGCCGAACTGTACATTTGATAGCAAATCGTGTGATATAAAATGATCAATTAACCTTACATACACAGCCTTTTCGGTAACTTTTGCAAACACTGATGGCATAGCAATAGGTCTAAAATTATCTACATTATCCCTTTCTCCCTTTTTATGAAGCGGCTTTACTACTGAGTACTTTAATCGCTCAGGAAACTGACCATTCCTAAAGGAAAAATTACAAATATGGCTAAATACAGGGCTAACATGTGCAGCACAGTACTTAAATATTCTACTAGACACTCCCATCATAACCATGAGAGTCCTTAGTCTTCAGTGATTTAATTATTGACTCAATCTCCCTCTTGTCAGTATCACAGAGGAGTATTTCAGACGTCAATCTCGGAAAGGCATTTGCTAAGAAATTTATATGATTTCCTGTTGAAACTAAATTTTTATTTAATTCACCAGCAATGCTCAGAAAATGGTTGTTAAATACTGTACATATATCTGATGTATCAGTAACAGAAATATTATTACTGCGAACTGACTTTGTATCATCAACCTTGTGCTGCTGACCCGACACTTCCTTCACAACTGACCATATGGCTTTAATTTTATCCTGTGAATTAGCTATTCTATTTGCATACCACATACTTTTTGCCTTACTAATAACATTTTTAAGCACCTTACAATACTGTTTGTAATGGGCTACTGTAGCTTGATTCTGACTACTTCTAACATTTTGATATAATTCCCACTTTGTTCTACATGATATCATTATCCCACTAGTCAACCAACCGGGCTGTCCATTACTGCTAGTACCCCGTTTAAAATGTTCTAATGGAAAGCAACTCTCAAAGAGCATGAGAAATGTGTTATGGAAAGCATTGTACTTATTATCTATATTATCGGCGCTATAAACATCTTGCCACTTTTGTTCCTTGACAAGTTTTGAAAAACTCTTCATTGCTGTTGGATTAACTTTCCTACGTCGTTTGTAATTAAATACGACATTGGTTTGAGTACAAAAACCTTTCAGTGTTAAAATTTGTGCTTCATGGTCTGAAAGGCCATTCACCCTTTTACTAATAGAATGCCCATCTAGTAATGAAGAACGAATAAAAATATTGTCTATGACTGTGCTACTGTTGCCCTGCACCCTAGTTGGAAAAAACACAGTTTGCGTCAGATCATATGAATTTAGGAGATCTACCAACATCCTTTTTCTTGCACAATCATGTACAAAATTAATATTGAAGTCACCACATATAACTACTTTCTGGTACTTCCTACAAAGTGAATCAAGAACCCTCTCTAGCTTAAGCAAAAATGCTCTGAAGTCGGAGTTAGGGGACCTATAAACAACAGCAATTAGAAGTTTAGTTTCACTAAATTCAACTAATGCTGCACAACTTTCAAATATCTGTTCAGCGCAGTGTCGTGATACGTCTGTGGACTCAAATGAAATAGTGTTTTTTACGTACAGAGCCACTCCCCCACCCCGCAAGGAACTCCTTGAGAAACAGCCAGCTAATCTGTAGCCTGGTAAAGGAAGCCTCTGAATTATCAAATTATTTAAGTGGTGCTCTGATATACCAATAATTTCAGAGTTAACATCTATTAGCAGTTCACTAACTTTATCTCTAATACCTCTTATATTTTGATGAAATATGCTAATTCCTTCTCTACTTGGAAACATTACATCCTCTGGAGGTGAGCCCTTAGTTAGAGGGACTTCCTTTAAGCAGGTATACGTATCAGCTGACTTCAGTCTAAAAAAAGGTACAGCTCTAACACCAACTACTACAGGAATTTTTCCATGAGTGATACCACTACCACCACCACCACCCACTACACTGTCACCTATAAGCTTAGCCAGCCTCCCCTTCCC
Source organism: Schistocerca nitens (assembly GCF_023898315.1). Taxonomy (NCBI): domain Eukaryota; kingdom Metazoa; phylum Arthropoda; class Insecta; order Orthoptera; family Acrididae; genus Schistocerca; species Schistocerca nitens. The sequence goes on from NC_064618.1 coordinate 258,687,352, forward strand.
ATACCTATTGAGGTGCAGGCCATGCCTAGTGAAACCCCATCTACTGATAGACCCAACTGGCACCACTGAGATGTGATCCACGCCGTCCGCCATCAGTGCCTTCCCCAGCCCCACATTAACGCGCCTAACAGCCGCATTAAGGTGAGGCCGACCATGACGCTGAAACAGTTGCACGAAATGCACATTAGTGCCACCAGTTTGAGTAGCTATCTTAACCAAGTCACCACTGACATCATATTCCCCGTCCCTATCGAGACTGTTCCCTGCTCCACCCACTATCACTACCTGATCTTCTTTCGTAAAAGTCTTAAATAACTCCCCTATGCTTTCAATCACCTGATCCAACCCTGCACTAGGCTTTACAATGCTGGTGACCTGGTACTCACTCCCCAACACTTCCTGCAATTGCTGGCCCACACCTCTACCGTGGGAACTACCTAGCAGCAGAACCTTCTTTCTGCTAGACTTTGCAACTAACCTAGGCCTCCTAATTGCTGAGGACTGCTGCAAGTTACCTACATCTACGGCTACACGATGGAGATGGAGATGAGATAAAATTGGCACCAATAACGCCCAGTGCGAGCGAAGAAAATCTCGAGTCGTCCGGGAATTGAACCCAAGACCCTACGATCTAGAGATAGCACCGCCAACTTTTTTTGTCGCTGTTCTTGTTACTTTTTTAAATCTCATTTTGTTCGCTATTGTTCGTTGCATCTGCACGGGGCGGACGTTGTGACATCTGTTTCAAGTTCGTTGTTGATCGATTAACTCAGTTTTTTTTATTGCAGTAGGCAACTAACCCTCTGACCGAACATGCTGAGCTACTGTGCCGGCTATTACTTGGTCTTGGAGGACGTCACATGACACCCCTTGAACTTCATCGTTGAATACTTCAGTTTTTTTAATTACAGCGAGCGGTCAGCTCACTGACACAACGCGACTTGCTACTGCGCTGGCTAACCATAAGACCATCAGCTGCGGTTGTTAATGGTGTTAAAATGATCCAGTGGAGGAAATGAGATATCTCCACTCGTGCGCACAGGATTAGGCTTGTCAGATAATAGTTTTTATTGGCATGTTTTAACAGTGACAGTAAAACTGGAAGAATAACCCACACTCCAGAGCGATTGCTGCATGGCAGTAGTAGACAGCAGGGGGAGGGTTTCACGCAAGTCGCTGCTGGAGTAATGTTTATTCTTCATGTTTCACTGTCACTGGTAATAAATCTCGATAAAACTGTCGCACTACACGGTATACATATGCTACTGGCCATTAAAATTGCTACACCACGAAGATGACGTGCTACAGACGCGAAATTTAACCGACAGGAAGAAGATGCCGTGATATGCAAATGATTAGCTTTTCAGAGCATTCACACAAGGTTGGCGCCGGTGGCGACACCTACAACGTGCTGACATTAGGAAAGTTTCCAACCGATTTCTCATACACCAACAGCAGTTAACCGGCGTTGCCTGGTGAAATGTTATGATGCCTCGTGTAAGGAGGAGAAATGCATACCATCACGTTTCCAACTTTCATAAAGGTCGGATTGTAGCCAATCGCGATTGCGGTTTATCGTATCGCGACACTGTTGCTCGCGTTGTTCGAGATCCAATGACTGTTAGCAGAATATGGAATCGGTTGGTTTAGGAGGGTAATACGGAACGCCGCGCTGGACCCCAATGGCCTCGTATCACTAGCAGTCTAGATGCCAGGCATCGTATCCGCATGGCTGTAACGGATCGTGCAGCCACATCTCGATCCCTGAGTCAACAGATGGGGACGTTTGCAAGACAAGAACCATCTGCACGAACAGTTCGACGACGTTTGCAGCAGCAGGGACTATCAGCTCGGAGACCATGGCTGCGGTTACCCTTGACGCTGCATCACACAGAAGAGCGCCTGCGATGGTGTACTCAACGACGAACCTTGGTGCACGAATGGCAAAACGTCATTTTTTTTTTTTTTCGGACGAATCCAGGTTCTGTTTACAGCATCATGATGGTCGCATCCGTGTTCGGCAACATCGCGGTGAACACACATTGGAAGCGTGTATTCGTCATCGCCATACTGGCGTATCACCCGGCGTGATGGTATGGGGTGCCATTGGTTACACGTCTCGGTCACCTCTTGTTCGCATTGACGGTACTTTGAACAGTGGACGTTACATTTCAGATGTGTTACGACCCGTGGCTTCATTCGATACCTGCGAAACCCTACATTTCAGCAGGATAACGTACGACCGTTTGTTGCAGGTCCTGTACGGGCCTTTCTGGATACAGAAAATGTTGGACTGCTGCCCTGGCCAGCACATTCTCCAGATCTCTCACCAATTGAAAACGTCTGGTCAATGGTGCCTGAGCAACTGGCTCGTCACAATACGCCAGTCACTACTCTTGTTGAACTGTGGTATCGTGTTGAAGCTGCATGGGCAGCTGTACCTGTACACGCCATCCAAGCTCTGTTTGACTCAATGCCCAAGCGTATCATGGCCGTTATTACGGCCAGAGGTGGTTGTTCTGGGTACTGATTTCTCAGGATCTATGCACTCAAATTGCGTGAAAATGTAATCACATGTCAATTCTAGTATATTTGTCCAATGAATACCCGTTTATCATCTGCATTTCTTCTTGGTGTAGCAATTTTAATGGCCAGTAGTGTGTATATAGTGCTTGTGAGAGGGAGAGAGAGAGAGAGATTTTGCAGTGTTAATCAATTAAATGTGTTACCTGGACAAAAGAATTCCCGAAATTTCATTACTCTACATCATTTTTTGGTGTTGCGATTTTTTTTCCATCGTTGTATATCGTATCTTTCCTCCAGTGGTCAATGCGATAGGTAATTTCACTGTTGTTTAATTAACTTTATTTTTAATCGTATCTCTATGTAATACGTTCGCGTCCTGTTGTCAAGAAATTGGATAGTAATATAAGATTTATTTCTTTGTATGTGTGCCAAAAGCAACACGAGGGTAATGTAATTTAGTCGAATTAAATCAGGTGATGCTGAGGAAATTACATTAGGAAACGACACACTTAAGGTAGTAGATGAGTTTTGCTGTTTGGGACGCAAAATAACTGAAGGTCGAAGTAGGGATATAGTTGGACAACAAATCTATTTGTGAACTAATCTTTAGTTGTCCAACGGTTACATTAGCAGTAGCATGAAAATCCACCCCACGCCACGGTATATTCGAATGGGAAGCGACAGTCTAATGACCGGAAATGAATATCCATCACAACATTTTTACTTTGGCTTATTCTTTCCCCGAAACACCAGTTTCATGTTTTCTTTAAAAAATTATCATCGGCATTTTGAAGGGTTTCATGGTATTCTCAGCATATTTCGCCATTGTGCCAGTACTATTATCTTTAATGAACAGGTTTTCCATCTGTTCTCATTTTTAGCTCTTCAGAAACGGAAATTTGTTGCAAAATGAACAGCTTGTGAGAGACTAGCTTTGCATAACTCTTCGGCAACAATTTATTCTTACCTTGTCGTGGCCGGAGGCAAACTAACAAAAGTGTGTCAGTTTTGGACTACAAAGTAGGAAAGGATCTATTTTTTTAAAACGTCGTCTTCGTCTTCTTCTTCCATCGTAGCGCGCGCAGCCAGATACCTCACCAAATTGTGTCACAGATACACGGTGAGAAAAAAAATGCCGCTTACAAAACTCACTTCAGCAGAGCACTCTCACACTCAACAACCCGCTGTCTTAACTATGGTTTTGTCTCCAGGGTGCAGTGACACGCGTTCGGCGTAAAATCTAAATACGAGTACTTCCCGCTTCGAGCGTTTTTATGTGCGGAGGCAACAAAACGTCGCACCAAGCGAGCTCAAAATTTCTTCGTATACAAAGCTTAATTTAGATTACTATATTTCCCTTCATACTAATGGTTACCTTCCTTGTAGTCTCTCGAATTGTAACGCGCAGATTCTCGTGATAATACCTTAATAAGGCGCTCGGTAAAGGAAAATTCTGGAGCCCTCCTAAGATTTTTTCATTTGTCCAAAAATAAAAGATTTCGAGTGCTGGTGATGTATCCGCATGAATTTTCTTCCGCTGTTCTTATTTGTAGCGAGGTCCAGGTTTTAAATGTTTCATCACTGCACGATACACAATCAGTTCTAGGAATGTCTGACACCGATTACTTACGAGAAATGCCAACAGACAGATAAATGCGTGCTTTGCACGTACTGGCAAATTCCTATAAAAATGCCACAACAACAACATTTATCATGTACTGTACCACTTAAAATGTCATACTATTTCGTGGACATTTGCCGTCTTACATTAACGGCGACTAGGGAAATGTTACCTACTTCAGCCGGGAAAACTTACTGTCTTTTGTCCTCCACCTTTTACCAGCGGTGCACACGCAGTGACACCTGAGAGGCAGCGGGAGTGCTGCCGTTATCATTAACGGGAGTGAGTCAACACATGTCGGTCATAATTACAGTTCGCGGTTCGGTACCAACGCAAATAGGACAGCACCTGATAGATGGCCAACAACGTGCACATTCCATTAGCGCTCCAGCAACCAGCAACACGAAGGGAGAAATATCGGTCACTACACCTCTTTGGCTACGTCACCGCAGTCCACTAAATAGACAAGAGCTAATCACCCGAAGCCTGCCCCACCCCCCCCCCCCCCCCTCTCTCTCTCTCTCTCTCTCTCTCTCTCTCTCTCTCTCTCTCTCTCTCTCTCTCTCTCTCTCTCTGAGCAGTTGCTCAATGAGTACTACATCAGTTACATGAAAAACTTATTGAAACAGTTTTCCGCTGAGTATCATCGGAAATAAAACACCATAACGTAGAATGAACTTCGATATTAATTTTCCTTGCACAATGATTCGTATCCCTAGCATCAGACTTGCAGAACTCGTCTATGCGCATTTCTTCAATGCATAAATGTTAACAGGATAGAAAACTTTCCTACTATGCGTAGATGAAAAAAAAGAGGACTTCTGAGAATTTAGCTCAGACTAATCCCAGCGGAAACTGTAATGGCACAGAAGATACAAAGAAGACCAGAGTGTTTCGTCAGAGATTCATTTAGTAAGACATCGCCACGGAGATGTTCATGTAACAACAGTGGCAAGTACTAAAAGTGTCGTATTGTGTGTCCGCGTGTGTTTAATGGTGAAATACTGAGAGCGTACGTTCGTAGAACAGTCAACCAATATATCGCTTCCCCCTACGTATATCTCGCGAAAAGATCATGAAGGTAAAAATGACAGCGATACGAGCTCAGGCTTACCAACAAACTCACTTCTCCGCACCATACGCAGCTGGAACATGGAAGAGGCAAAGCGACAGTTGTACTCAAATTTCACTCTGCCACCATAGGACTTATACAGAGTGTAGATGTATGCAGTACACGTAGAGAGACGGCAGTGGCTAATATCTGGCTCAGCACACGTTACAACACCCAGTGCTGACCATTCGCTCTTCATGTTTAGAATGGCGCTGTGCCATATCACAGTTAGGATCATAATTCAGAGTTTCCGCTGTATCATACACATAAGTCGTGAGAGATATCAACAACTGTGTAGCTATTTAAAATGTATATAAATTTTTCCGTATTAGTTGCACCTTTCTACGATGACGTCCGGCCATCCTCGAATCTATATAGTTATCTAAGCGACCACTCATATCTGTACAGGAACAAATAGAAGTGCATAGTAAAAAAAAATGTGCAACTGAGGCCTAAAAGTAAACGATACAGCTATTCTAAAATTCGGCGTTTCATCTGCTGGCTGGAAATAAACGATAATTCTATGAATGCCTGGGTGTGTTCTTTCGGACGACGTGGACTCCGCAGCTGTGTTTCATTATAGGAGAATTGGAGGTCTACATCTACATGATTACTCTGCAATTCACATTTAAGTGCCTGGCAGAGGGTTCATCGAACCACAGTCATACTATCTCTCTACCATTCCACTCCCGAACAGCGCGCAGGAAAAACGAACACCTAAACCTTTCTGTTCGAGCTCTGATTTCTATTATTTTATTTTGATGATCATTCTTACCTATGTAGGTTGGGCTCAACAAAATATTTTCGCATTCGGAAGAGAAAGTTGGTGACTGACATTTCGTAAATAGATCTCGCCGTGACGAAAAAAGTCTTTGCTTTAATGACTTCCATCCCAACACGCGTATCGTATCTGCCACACTCTCTCCCCTATTACGTGATTATGCAAAACGAGCTGCCCTTTTTTTGCACCCTTTCGATGTCCTCCGTCAATCCCACCTGGTAAGGATCCCACACCGCGCAGCAATATTCTAACAGAGGACGAACGAGTGTAGTGTAAGCTGTCTCTTTAGTGGACCTGTTGCATCTTCTAAGTGTCCTGCCAATGAAACGCAACCTTTGGCTCGCCTTCCCCACAATATTATCTATGTGGTCTTTCCAACTGAAGTTGTTCTTAATTTTAACACCCAGGTACTTAGTTGAATTGACAGCCTTGAGAATTTTACTATTTGTCGAGTAATCGAATTCCAACGGATTTCTTTTGGAACTCGTGTGGATCACCTCACACTTTTCGTTATTTAGTGTCAACTTCCACCTGCCACACCATACAGCACTCTTTTCTAAATCGCTTTGCAACTGATACTGGTCTTCGGATGACCTTACTAGACGGTAAATTACAGTATCATCTGCGAACAACCTAAGAGAACTGCTCAGATTGTCACCCAGGTCATTTATATAGATCAGGAACAGCAGAGGTCCCAGAACGCTTCCCTGGGAAACACCTGATATCACTTCAGTTTTACTCGATGATTTTTGCCGTCTATTACTACGAACTGCGACCTTCCTGACAGGAAATCACGAATCCAGTCGCACAACTGAGACTATACCCCATAGGCCCGCAACTTGATTAGAAGTCGCTTGTGAGGAATGGTGTCAAAAGCTTTCCCGAAATCCAGAAATACGGAGTCAACTTGAGATCCCCTGTCGATAGCGGCCATTACTTCCTGCGAATAAAGAGCTAGCTGCGTTGCACAAGAACGATGTTTTCTGAAACCATGCTGATTACATATCAATAGATGGTTCACTTCGAGGTGATTCATAATGTTTGAATACAATGTATGCTCCAAAACCCTACTGCAAACCGACGTCAATGATATAGGTCTGTAGTTCGATGGATTGCTCCTACTACCCTTCTTAAACATTGGTGCGACCTGCGCAATTTTCCAATCTGTAGGTACAGATCTGTCAGTGAGCGAGAGGTTGTATATGATTGCGAAGTAGGGAGCTATTGTATCAGCGCAATCTGAAACGAACCTAATCAGTATACAATCTGGACCTGAAGACTTGCCCGTATCAAGCGATTTGAGTTGCTTCGCAACCCCTAATGTATCTACTTCTAAGAAACTCATGCTAGCAGCTGTTCGTGTTTCAAATTCTGGAATATTCCATTCGTCTTCCATGGTGAAGGAATTTCGGAAAACTGCGTTCAATAACTCCGCTTTAGCGGCACTGCGCAGCGAAGGTATTTACTGAGTCTTGCCGCTGAGGTGAAGGGGGAGAGAAAAGAAAGGGAAAAGATTACTGATATCAGCTGACATTACGCGGAATCAGCGGTGGCGAGTGAAAATTTGTGCCAGACCGGGATTCGAAAACGAGCTCTCCTACTTACTAGGCAGGTGCGTTAACCACTGTGCCTTCCGGAACACAATGTTATCGCAACTGTGCTATCTCGGCACACCTCACGGCCGATCCACATTCCCACCGAGCGCTACCTATCCGCAGTCCCTGTCCACTTTCTCCATGGTCGCTACTCAGATTCCCGCAGAAAGTCGGAAGTATTTGTGCATCCGCACTAACGAAGGTGGAGCCATTGCCCATCAAGGCGAATCAATAATGTGCATGTGTGTGGTTGTTCTTTCGCCTACATGGGCAGTGGCTCCACCTTCGTCAGTGCGGATGCACAAATACGTCCGACTTCCTGCGGGAATCTTAGTAGCGACCATGGAGGAAGTGGACAGGGACTGCGGATAGGTAGCGCTCGGTGGGAATGTGGATCGGCCGTGAGGTGTGCCGAGATAGCACAGTTGCGATAACATTGTGTTCCGGAAGGAACGCTGATTCCGCGTAATGTCTCGATACAGCTGACATCAGTAATCCCTTCCACTTTCATTCCTTTCTCCGCCTCCCCCCCCCCCTCCCTCCACCTTCAATTTACCTACAAGTAAACGAGGAAATACTCTTTTATTGGCAGGACACAGTACACATCCATTCGTGCGTCGATGCAGTCTTAACAGAAGGAAGGAAGATTTAACTTCAACGTCCCGTCGACTACCAGGTTATGACAGACTAAGCACAAACTTGACTTGGGAAAGGATGGGTAAGGAAATAGACCATGTCTTTCTCAGAGAAACCATCCTGGTATTTGGTTAAAGCCATCTAGGGAAACCAAAGAAAAGCTAAATCTGGATGACCGGACTGGAGGATTGAACCACCGCTCTCAAAATTTCTTACCATTGCACCAAGAAAGAATGATCCTTTATTGTATGATTATATGATAGCAGAACAAACACTGGTAGCAGTTACTTCTGCAAAATATCTGGGAGTATGTGTACGGGACGATTTGAAGTGGAATGATCATATAAAATTAATTGTTGGTAAGGCGGGTGCCAGGTTGAGATTCATTGGAAGAGTCCTTAGAAAATGTAGTCCATCAACAAAAGAGGTGGCTTACAAAACACTCGTTCGACCTATACTTCAGTATTGCTCATCATTGTGGGATCCGTACTAGGTCGGGTTGACAGAGGAGATAGAGAAGATCCAAAGAAGAGCGGCGCGTTTTGTCACAGGGTTATTTGGTAAGCGTGATAGCGTTACGGAGATGTTTAGCAAACTCAAGTGGCAGACTCTGCAGGAGAGGCGCTCTGCATCGCGGTGTAGCTTGCTCGCCAGGTTTCGAGATGGTGCGTTTCTGGATGAGGTATCGAATATATTGCATCCCCCTACTTATACCTCCAGAGGAGATCACGAATGTAAAATTAGAGAGATTGGAGCACGCACGGAGGCTTTCCGGCAGTCGTTCTTCCCGCGAACCATACGCGACTGGAACAGGAAAGGGAGGTAATGACAGTGGCACGTAAAGTGCCCTCCGCCACACACCGTTGGGTGCTTGCGGAGTATAAATGTAGATGTAGACCCACTCGGACCGTGATCGTGCAGGAAGGTCAGCTATGACGCCGATGCAACGACCTCTGCCTGCCTTCCGGTATAGAAGTAACCGATTCTTGTTCGCAAGTGACGTTCGTGTCCAAGTTGTTGTCGTCGTCATGTTAATTCTTCCCAAATGGTACATAGTATTACTATAGATACGGCTTTAAATTTGTTGGTGGAAGATTCCTTGTTTCCAAGGACGATCGGGATATCTGCTGCAAATACGTACGGAGTTGTGCAATCGTAAAGTGACGACTGACGATAATAAGACGTCGCACCTGACCGCAGTCCTCGACCTGGCCCACAAAGCAGCCTTCGACGAAGAGCAGCCTTCTGTTGCCTTATTTACAGTTTTGACAACCCTACTGGAAAGGGGGCCGCTGGGGCTTGAAAATCAAGGAGTGCAGAGTGTTAATAGATTGAGCTTGTATCAGTCCGAGGGTTAATTTGAACACCACAGTGCTTTACTACGCATGGTCCTATTGGAAATGGTATGCCATTGCGTTCCTCTGACCTTTGAACTGACTAACCCAGCCAGTTTTAGGGAAACCACCTCTTCGACGTGGATGCCGAACTCGGCATTTTCCTCGTTGCCTAACATTGTCATAGATAAAAGAAGTGATAAGTGAGAGATAAAGATCTTAGCTATAACCGGGCATCGTCACACATACCTTTAGGATTTGTAGTCCAGCACTTACCCACTGAGCCACCAATCGCAGTGAAGATCAATAAGATGTTAATTACTATTTTTTCCGTCTTGGGCGGATATTGTATTACATCAGATGCGTATCAATTTTCTGTACAAAGAAGCATCACTACTGCTCGGTGCTTATTACTCCTCTTCGCAGGCTTTGAAGTTGACAGGTTTTTTCCCGTATTAGTTAGCACAGGTTGATCAACATTTCATCTTCGTTGTACTTCATTTGTCTCCATTCCAGATCTCAATGTCATCGTTCTTTTAAGAACATACACAGCCTACAATGGGACACCCGACGAAATCAGTTGCGTTACGTGCTGGTAGGACAACCCATGCAAGAAATTGCACTGCACACAGTAATATTGCCGTGACTCAAGAGCAAGTTTAATGTTAGCGATTCTCAAGTGAACATGGAGATAAGTGACCCCGCCTCTCATCGGAAAGGAGAATTTTTGAATTATTATTTAGTAACCAGTCTCAAGCCTCTCGCCCACTAATATTGTTGACGGAAATGCATAAGCTCTCTCTCTCTCATATATATATATATATATATATATATATATATATATATATATATATATATTCCTGGAAATTGAAATAAGAACACCGTGAATTCATTGTCCCAGGAAGGGGAAACTTTATTGACACATTCCTGGGGTCAGATACATCACATGATCACACTGACAGAACCACAGGCACATAGACACAGGCAACACAGCATGCACAATGTCGGCACTAGTACAGTGTATATCCACCTTTCGCAGCAATGCAGGCTGCTATTCTCCCATGGAGACGATCGTAGAGATGCTGGATGTAGTCCTGTGGAACGGCTTGCCATGCCATTTCCACCTGGCGCCTCAGTTGGACCAGCGTTCGTGCTGGACGTGCAGACCGCGTGAGACGACGCTTCATCCAGTCATAAACATGCTCAATGGGGGACAGATCCGGAGATCTTGCTGGCCAGGGTAGTTGACTTACACCTTCTAGAGCACGTTGGGTGGCACGGGATACATGCGGACGTGCATTGTCCTGTTGGAACAGCAAGTTCCCTTGCCGGTCTAGGAACGGTAGAACGATGGGTTCGATGACTGTTTGGATGTACCGTGCACTATTCAGTGTCCCCTCGACGATCACCAGTGGTGTACGGCCAGTGTAGGAGATCGCTCCCCACACCATGATGCCGGGTGTTGGCCCTGTGTGCCTCGGTCGTATGCAGTCTTGATTGTGGCGCTCACCTGCACGGCGCCAAACACGCATACGACCATCATTGGCACCAAGGCAGAAGCGACTCTCATCGCTGCAGACGACACGTCTCCATTCGTCCCTCCATTCACGCCTGTCGCGACACCACTGGAGGCGGGCTGCACGATGTTGGGGCGTGAGCGGAAGACGGCCTAACGGTGTGCGGGACCGTAGCCCAGCTTCATGGAGACGGTTGCGAATGGTCCTCGCCGATACCCCAGGAGCAACAGTGTCCCTAATTTGCTGGGAAGTGGCGGTGCGGTCCCCTACGGCACTGCGTAGGATCCTACGGTCTTGGCGTGCATCCGTGCGTCGCTGCGGTCCGGTCACAGGTCGACGGGCACGTGCACCTTCCGCCGACCACTGGCGACAACATCGATGTACTGTGGAGACCTCACGCCCCACGTGTTGAGCAATTCGGCGGTACGTCCACCCGGCCTCCCGCATGCCCACTATACGCCCTCGCTCAAAGTCCGTCAACTGCACATACGGTTCACGTCCACGCTGTCGCGGCATGCTACCAGTGTTTAAAGACTGCGATGGAGCTCCGTATGCCACGGCAAACTGGCTGACACTGACGGCGGCGGTGCACAAATGCTGCGCAGCTAGCGCCATTCGACGGCCAACACCGCGGTTCCTGGTGTGTCCGCTGTGCCGTGCGTGTGATCATTGCTTGTACAGCCCTCTCGCAGTGTCCGGAGCAAGTATGGTGGGTCTGACACACCGGTGTCAATGTGTTTTTTTCCATTTCCAGGAAATATATATATATATATATATATATATATATATATATATATATATTAGTCGACCGTAATGTTGTACTTGTGAGTGAGCGTGCTTCGGTTGGCTTATTGTGAATTTATGTAGTTATGTTACACGAGGACAGGCTGAATCCCTTGTTAGTATATGCACAACTCTCCTGCAATCACTCACAATGCGATGCGTTTTCCTTAGTCACCACCCTGTTTCCTGTAACACCGCGTGTTCCCAATAACGCCCATTGGAGGCAGAGTGCAATAATATTGTGGTTGATTAGTAAAACAACTATAGTGAGATCATCTTAAACGTGGCAGTCAGTCTCGAGAGTGAACAATGTTGATAGCTTAAATCGACACAGTCCCGCGGCCCCGTCCCAGGGCTGGTAGCATACATCTACCTTGGCAATGGCTATGACCGTGTGTCAGGTCTAGTTTCACAGAAGCATAATCTCCACTACCGTTGTCGTGAGAGTCATGCTCGAAGTCCATGATGGGTCAGTTTCTTCACTCTCTTCAGAATAAGAAAACGAGAAGCAGCTTCAAACGGTGTACACAAAGTAGTTTGTAACGGATGCTGCGCAATTGCTTCGAAGTGTCGGAAACTGGGTAATTGAGGCGTGACATCTACCGGCGTCTCATGCAGCCATAGTTCTCTCTACCTAAAAGTGCCACGTTGAAGCGGCCGCCCTGCACTGCATACGATGGCAGTCGAAACAAACACAACATTCGTCGAATTATTTTACACTCTGCAGCGGGAAGTATACGCTAATTCGAAACTTGATAGCAGATTAAAACTGGGTGCTGCCTCCTAACTTGAGACTTCTGCCCGTCGTAGGTAAATGCTCTACCGAATGAGCTATCTAAGAGCGACTCACGACCCTCGTTCACAGCTTTACTGCCGCCAGAGCTACATCTCTTACCCCCCCCCCCCCCTCCCAAACTCAACAGAAGTACTCCAGTTTACTTCGAGGGACTAGCACTCTCGGAAGAAAGTAACTTAAAATCGGGAAAGGAATTTCAGACCGGGAAGGAACTTCTTTTCTTCCAGGAGTGCTATGCCCGTAAGACATCCACGAGAACGTACATGAAATTTGTAAGGTAAAAGAGAGGTAGTGGCGGAAGTAGACCGGTACGTCGTGCATGGATAGCTCAATCGGTAGAGCAGTTTCTCGCGAAAGGCAAAGGTCCCAGGTCAGAGTTCCGGTCCAGAATACAGTTGAGTCTGCCAGGAAGTTTCAAATCAGCGCGCACTCGGCTGCAGAGCGGAAGTTCATTCTGGATCCAACTCTCTGAGCTGCGGCTGAACCATTTCTCCGCAATTTCCTCATATCGGTAATAGATTGTAGTGCCTTCAGTGCAGTTAGAAATAAAAGTTCATACACTGGTGGTATGAGTGTGAATTTTAACGGAGCGAATTCGTCAGAGCTGTTACAGGAAAGACATGTCTTGCGAGGAATTGGTTAGTTGAGCCTTGGAACACTCATTTGTAAGAACAGAAATTAAAATTTCTTGTAACCTTGCAGAGCGGGCGGTAAATACGCAGCACTCTGCCGAGGGTTGAGGACACCGGCTGACTCAGCAGCGCGGCTGAGCGGCGTTGAGTCACGTCCCGAGCAGCCGCCTTTGTTTTCCCGGAAGCGGCAACAACACGGACGCCCGCCTTCCTCACGCTTGCTTTTCAGTTCCGCGGAGCCCGCGCTGGTATAATGCGGCGGCGCACAGTAAACAACGCCGCGAGCTGGTAGCACGCACGGCCACTTTTCCAGGGAGTTCGCTTTTGGGTTCATATCGAAAGACTTGGAAATAAAGTATTCATAGACCGTTGTTCATGTGGAATAACTTTCCTTATTAGAACTACAGATCACAAACAGAAATGTTATTTGGTAAACTAACAGTATGAGGTTTCCTTCCTAAACAGTACATAGAGAAGAGTTAACTAACTTCGCCTTCTGCAACAAGTAAATAAAAATTCTGTACCACCTAGCTTCACACAGTGGGAGTAAAAGTACTCTTGAAGTACTAGAAGTGTAAACATGGAAATAATTAGCGAACCCCTTGCAGCAAGGAAGGCCTTCAGCGGCAAGCTGCACCACGTGCATGTTGATTCTGATATGCAGTGAATGCCATGCGACGCAAATAGCAGCAAACAATTGTACAGGAAAGGCAAATAGTTATCTCTCAATATTAAAAGGGAAAAATTATTTTCAGAAATAGCTGATATTATTCGAAAAAGCCAGGCAGTTGTGCAGTCCGTAATATTGCGATTTAGGGAAAGAACTACTCTCATTAATATCGAAAGAAAAGGTTGACCGCAGAAGCTAACGCAAAGACAACGAAATATGTTCATAAGGGTTGTCAAAAATGATCCTAGCTCGACAGCTTCTGCACTGTTCACACATGTAAATGATCAGTTCAGGAAGGTAATCACACCAAGGGCTGTTCGTTCTGTATTAGGTAGTGCAGATTATGGAGCTAGGGTACGTCAGCAAGAACGAGAAATCGAGACCTGAATCTGTTCAAGAGCATATAAGGAAGAACACAAGTTTCTGAGTCAAGGTACTATTCATATATGAAAGTAAATATAATTTTGTAAATAATGGCAGAATTTTTGTGTAAAGACGACCGAGTACTCAGCTGGATCCCAGACATATTCAACCCACATTAAAGCACGGCCGTAGAGGAAATATGTTACGAGGATGTAGCGTCAAAACATGAGTGAGCAGATTGTTTTTGTTGAAGATAACGGGGATAGATTTCAATATTCAAATATCCTGAGGGAAAAATCTGAAAATCTTTGAAGTACGCTTGCAAGAATGGTTAGAAAACCTGAAATCCGAAGTAAGGTTGCCCTGAAACAGTGTCCACAACAAGAATCGAAAAATATTTCCTCTGAGACTACTAAAAAAACTGTTTCATCCATGCCAAAGATGTTAACGGAAGTGATACATACAAGAGGAGTCGCTACAAAGAATTAAGATCGTCATTGTATTAGTATAGCCTGCATTGTAATTTTCTTTGTATGTATTCACTGTGTGAAGCTAGCTGCTAAAGAATATTTACGTAGTTTCTGCGGAAGGTTAATTTAGTTAACCCTTTTACGTTTAACAGATTAGGAAGGAAACCCCTATACTGTTAGTTTTCGAAGTAACATATCTGGTTATGTCTAGTTCTAATTAAAAAAAATGTTGTTCTATACGAGCGACAATGTATGAACACTTTTTTCCTTGACTGTAATCTATTATTACTTCAAAATTGAGATGACTGATTGTTGCTTCTGTTACGCATGACTGGAAAGCACAGCCTCAAGCCCGGTGCCGGCGCATAGCGTATTTCTCTCGGATAGCGCGAAAGGGCCAGTCTGACGAACTGTCACGCATTCACTGATTGACGCACTGCGGGGAGTTTCCGGAATTTTGCCCAGGACTCCAGCGATGAAAATTACTTCGCACTGGCTACTCCTAGTCGAGCGCCTGTGTGCACGCGTGCGTTAGCGACGTCGGCTAACGAGAACACGGCAAGTGCCATAACTAGATTTCCCAGAACCTCTCCTCAGTGGAAGAGGAGCCAAAATAAGCGAACACGTGCCTCGACTTATCCATATATACTCCACTGTTTCTGAGAAAAAGATGGTCCCAGTTTTCCACATAATTTAGATCCTTTTAGCGTGCAACAAACTAAGCCAAGCTGGTGGCATAGTGGCTAGCGTGGCGGCCTTTCACTTCTGCGTTCCGTGTTTGAGACCCACTGTTTTCGTTGTTTTTCTCGTTTATCTACCCATATCCGTAGAAGGTTACTACACGAATGTTTCTTATTAAGTTAGGGGATACATGAACGTTGTAGTAATTTGTTTGTGTCTGGTATTTTCAGCGGTAGTAATCTTTTTAAATGTTCGTATACTTATATTTCGTTCTTACAGGTATAACAGTTCGTAATTCTTATATTTTATTCTTGTATTGATTCTCCTGGAAGACTTGGTGCACTCCCAGGGGTGATACCGATCGTAGAAACATTAACACACAAATTCCGAAAACCACAAGCATCGCGTGGAGGCAGGTTTGCCATAAAGACATTTCTTCGTATGAATCTCACTTGCGAAAGAAACTTCAACACTGCTGAGGATTATACATGTGTTAGCAATAATTTTGCGGCAAGCCACGCGCAACATACCACTTTTTCGAAAACTGGAGCTTGGAGCTTGCAATTGATTATGTATCAAGATACACTACAGGAATTTCACCGAAAAAGATTTCAAGTAATTTATCCATTTGTTTATTCCTTTTTTGTAATTCGTTTACCAGACATACAAGTAGTAGACAAACAAGGACAAAGTTATTTCAACATACACTAGAAAAGATTAGTGTAGGAATCTTCTGCGCACCGGGTAGATAAAGGAAAAATAATAATAATCGTATTTCGAAAACGGCACGCTAAGTGTGAATCTGCTAGCTAGCCACTGCATTGGTTTGCTTGTTTTCTCGCTAAAAGGCACGCATACTGAGGTAACAAGTCATGGGATAGCGATGTGCACATATACAGATGGCGGCAGTATCGCGTACACAAGGTAGAAAAGTGCAGTGTACTGGGAGAGCTATCATTTGCACTTCAAACGCGGAATAGTATTCGGAGCTAGACGCATGGGACATGCTATTTCAGAAATCGTTAGGGAATTAAATATTCAGAGATACACAGTGTAAAGAGTGTGCCCCGAATACCAAATTTCAAGGCACTATCACCACGGACAACGCAGTGGCTGACGGCCTTTACTTAACGACTGAGTTGTCATTCTAACACACAAGTAACACAGCATGAAATACCCTTAGAAATCGATGTGGGACGTTCAACGAACGTATCCGCTAGGACAGTGCGGCGAAATTTGGCGTTAATGGGCTGTGGCAGCAGATGACCGACACGAGTGCCTTTAGCATAACATCGCCCTCAGCGCCTCTTCAGGCTTCGTGACCATATCGCTTGGACCCTAGACGACTGGAAAACAGTGCCCTGGTCTGATGAGTCCCGATTTCAGTTGGAAAGAGCTAATCCTAGGGTTCGGGTGTGGCGCGGACCCCACGAAACCATGGAGCCATGTTATCAACAAGGGACTATGCAAGTTGGTGGTGGCTCCATGATTGTGTGGCTGTGTTTACATGGAATTGACTGGGTCCACTGGTCCAACTGAACTGATGATTGGCTGCAAATGGTTACGTTCGGCATCTTGGATACCATTTGCAGGCATCCATGGACTCCTGTTTCCGAACAGCGATGTCATGTCACCACTTGATAATTGTTCGCTCTTGGATTGAAGAATGTTCTATACAGTTCGAGCGAATGATTTGCCTACCCAAATCACTCGACATGAATCCCATTGGACAGTAACGGGACGTAACCGCGAGGTCAGCTCGTGCACAAAATCCTGCACCGGCAACACTTTCGCAATTATGGACGGCTGTAGAGGCAGCATTGCTCTCAATATTTTTGCAGAGAACTTCAAACGACTTGTTGAGTCCATGCCACATTGAGTTCCTGCACTACGCCGGGCAAAGACGGTCCGACACGATATTAGGAGTACCCATGACTCTTATGACCACAGTGTAAATTACGTCGAAAACTCTGACCGTCGTTTTCTGAGAAACGGTCCAATATCTACGGATAAGCCCAGACACGTGTTCGCTTATTTTGACTCCTCTTCCAAGGTGTGAAGTTTCTGGGAAATCAGGCTGTGGCACTTTCTGTGTTCTCGTAAGCAGGCGGATCTTGAGAAGAGGAAGTGGATTAACGAATAAAAAATATAGGTTGACAAAAAGCGTGCTGCCGTTCATACCTTTGTAAAGACGAAAGTTCAAAGAAAGGCAACAATACCGATTCATGTCACGCTGGTAGCAAAAAAACATATGCCTTATATCATTTTTTTTCTTAATTTTGCATGTGCACTGAAAGTTACTCAGGGTGCTAAGATAAAAGGGTTTTACTGTATACTCGTGATTTGTTTTCCAGGATAATGTTCCCAAAGTAAAAAGCGATAAATGTTACAAGGATATCAAAGAAGGAATGGTCGGTATCCAGGGGTACGACAGGACCGTTCATTTGAAGTGAAAAACTTCATCTAGACATATGATCTGTCCGAATGTTTTCCGAGGTAAATCACGTTTAATGTGAATTTGCTTTTGAGTTAGTGGTGCCTGCGTGACTGCCTGCCTGTGTGTGTGTGTGTGTGTGTGTGTGTGTGTGTGTGTGTGTGTGTGTGTGTCTGTGTTAGCCCATCCAACCTCTTTGACACTTTTTCTAGCCCAACCTACCTCTTCGTTCGGGATGCCTCCCTGCTATAGCAATAGGTATGGTCGGTCCCGAAATTGAACCCTGTGGGTTACCCATTTTGATTTCTCCCCAATCACTAAAACTGTCCACTCTATCAACATTGTATGAACTATTGAACACAACATCTTGCGTTCTGTGTCTTATATATAATTTAGACCAGTTATTTTTAAAGTCACAGGTTCCATAAATATCATTGTGTTCTACCTTCAAAAACATTCGGAGTAGGGCATATATCCATATAAAGTTTCTTTGCTTCAAATGAGCATTATTGACATATTCCTGAATACTGACTATTCCTCGTGGGACACCCTATATGCACGCTCTTGATTGAATCACTGTGTTTTAAGGAAGTAATACCTGTAACGTATATTTACACTGTCACGTTTCTTCCAGTAATTGCACACTTCAGCTAAATAGGCAGGAAGAAAACGCTTCCACTCATTTTACTCTCGAAGAAATAACTTCAGACTCGTTCCTGTATGCTGCACTTTACTAAAAAGTCGAATAAAGGAAGAACAAGTATTATAGCGAACATTTGCTTTAGTTACGATCGCATTCAGATATTTCTTCAATCTGTTGTTTATTTTTCGCCCTTACATTGTCGTCGCAGATGACACCAACACGTTATTTGTAAATAATATATTAAACAGTAATTAATCTCTTGAAGCAGGCCCTCTTGCTTCAACTGATTAATCTCAGTAAGTAGTGAACTGTTCACATGTGGGAATATATCTGCCATTGTGTCAGTACAACGTGGCAGCAACTCATGATTTTTGTGATAATTTAAGATGCGTACCAATCAATCAATACATTATTACCGTTAATTTCATTTTCATTCATTCTCAGGTCCGATGGTACAGATCCACCTATATTAGAAGAACAAGAGCCGACTCCGTCAGACAAGCCGAAGACACTAGTGAAATATGGCGAGCTTGTCATCCTCGGGTGAGTAAACATTATCAGTGCCGCCGGCTGACTGTATGCCGCACACAACTTTCCAACGGCTGATGCCTGTATCCCTTGCCCCTTTATATCTACAGGTATATCATCTTTCCTGCCTTAAGGCCTTCTAAAGATCACATTTAAACTTCATTTCAGTTTTCGTTGTTCCTTTCTTTTCGTCTTGTATTCCTTGACTTTTACTTCTTCCTTCCTCAAGACCAGTTTGTGCCAGTCTTGTTTTCCTTCCCGTCCTAGAAATTTTAAATTTTAAAAACTTACTCTTACAAATGGTTCAAATGGCTCTGAGCACTATGGGACTCAACTGCTGAGGTCATTAGTCCCCTAGAACTTAGAACTAGTTAAACCTAACTAACCTAAGGACAGCACAAACATCCATGCCCCAGGCAGGATTCGAACCTGCGATCGTAGCGGTCTTGCGGTTCCAGACTGCAGCGCCTTTAACCGCACGGCCACTTCGGCCGGCTTACTCTTACAAATTTCGCGTAGTACCACTTATTTTGTTTCTTTTCAAGTCTTTCCTGACCTATAGAATCCGGGTGCACTTCAACTGTTTTTACCCCAAAGATGTTTCAAGATAGTTTTCGTTACTTCATTTTCGACCGTTCTATAAATTTCTTGAAAGTATAGCACTCACCGCTTCGATTTTTCTGATAAGTTTTCTTTGTTGTAATAACGCAAGCATCAAGGGGAGAAGCACTGCAGGTAAAGTACAGGAACATTAGGAGACAAGGGCACTGATGACCTCGATGTTGAGCGCCCATAAACCCCAACACACACACACACACACACATTAGGAGACAGATAAATTCAAATACTTGAGACTGGATCTAGCACAATCGACTGGAAAAGGAAGCAATCAAAGGAAGAGTCAAACAAGTAGATTTTATTTAGAAACTAACAGGGACCGGCACAGGGTGACTACAATGTAAGTGCAGCTTCTCACAGAGGTCCAGTGTAATTATCGTATGGCAGCGATACTTGGTAGATATTCTAATGGGTTAATGCGGAACCGATTTATGCTGGGAAAAAATAATACCAATTTTGGCAAACAGGTACAAATCTGATGCTGTGTATGCAAGAAAGACGCGTAGAAATGTTTTCATATGTAGTGGATTAGGAACGGGACGTGAGCAGAAAAGGTGAAACGAGCGAGAAATGAATAATGTTGATTTTATTATTAATCGCTGCTAACACTCCGAATTTATTGGCGTGATGCTGTGTAGCGGCAGATTAGCACCTAATGATCAAAATGGGACTTCTTTCCGAGCGTAAATATGTTCAGCATTAATGTATTAGAATATCTACAAAGTTTACCTGTCGTACGATTATTTCAATCCACACTGGAGCTCTGTGAGTTACTGCAGTTTAATTATAAACACCCGGTGAAATAAACGAGCGATATCATAAAAGCCAAAATCAGGGACTATAATTCAGCTATAATAGCAGGACGACTCCGAAGCATGGAGTGTCTTATTTTAAATAAAAATTGCTATTTGGAAGAAAAGGTGAACTCTAAATGTACATAGAAAAGATCATGGTTACTACTGGGAAGCAGTGGTTCAAATTGGATTTCCAGTTACATCATTAAAAAGCGCAGTCAGTACACTGAAAACAATCAGAACTTGAGAATAATTCAGAAGCAAAGTAAAAAATAAAAAAAAAACATAAATTGACTTCGAGAGAAACCACAGAAATGGTCCATTCATCACACTTCATGGGAGAAGAGGAAGAAAAGAAGTGAAAGTATAAAGAGGTTCTGGACACAGAGCAAAAGAATGGCCAAGAATGCTTAAGTTGTACACGGTCCATAGTTGGTCAAATTCTGAAGAAAAATTCGTTGTTACTTTTTTTCCAAAACTTCGAAATTTTTTTAGAGGGCCTAGTATCTTTTTACCCTAATATTTTCTTCATGATTCGTCAAATATTTCTATATTTTGGTAATTCATTGTTGTGTGAGCAGTACTTTCTTAAAACTCTTGACTCAATTACTCTGAACAATGACGAACAAAGAGACCGTGAGACGGAGTTATCGATTTGCGCTCTACCCGCTTTGGCAATCTTCCATGATGTTGACACTTATTTTTCTTCACAACTGCGCCTTTTCACCCACTGACGCAGATATGTCAGTGTCAGGCACGAGAAACTGTATTAAGATACGGGCCGAAATGGACGAGATTGCTCTGTTGTTGAAGCTGCAAATAATTCACGAGTCCGCGTGGTGTTTACAGACGTTGTAATGTGCCTCGTCAGGTGACGTACACGGTAACGGTACGTCCTTGTCGACTGTGGTGTCCCTTATCTGTCCTTAGTGCTTCCATTAACTATTGTCTCGACAAAAGCGCTTTGTGCGTTGCGTGAGTTGCTGCAGACACCCAGAACACGAAGCTGCTGGGTTCGATGACCCGTTAACAGCCGTGGCCCAGATCTTTTATAGGAGCTTAGGCATACCGGGCTGCTGAGATAGTCCAGCGCGGATCATAAGTACCCAACAGCATTGCTTTTGTAGAACAGTCAAATATTAGGGAACAGGGAAAAAATTTGTAAACAGTATGAGTAAATAACCAGACAGTTAATCGTCTGATTAAATAACGTCATTTTGCAGAATTCTAATCTTCCTAAGCGCTGTTGCCTAATACCAGAATTGCCATCGATGAGACCCAAGCTGCCGGACTGCTGAGAGACAGATCAGTTGTTCTGAGACTCGTATGCACAGTACGTCACTCAAGAAGATACTCCAGACGCAGAAGTACGCTCTCATGACAGTGTCATTGCAGTCATCGCTGGATTTCACCTAATAGTTAAGGCAAGATATTTTCCTGCCATGCAATGTTACTTTTGGGGACTACGTACTGGCCTACGCCAAACATTCTTAATACTGCAACTCAATTCACTATAGCCCACGAATTACATAATAAATCTTAAACGCTGCTTTATAGGCTTTTAATTCGAAAATTGTTGGAAAATGCAATTTTTTCTGAGCAATATCATGAAATTTGCCCAAATATGGCCCGGATCACAGGTTCAGCTTAGGGTTCTATGGATTCCAGATACGACCCTGATTGTACACTGCATAGTTTGCTGTCATGTTGCTGTAGAAACGGCTCTGATTTAAATGTTGGTTTTGATCTTAGCATATCGGTTGACCTTTGAGCGCTACTGCAGTCGCCGGCCGTGGTGGCCGTGCGGTTCTAGGCGCTCCAGTCCGGAGCCGCGCTGCTGCTACGGTCGCAGGTTCGAATCCTGCCTCGGGCATGGGTGTGTGTGATGTCCTTAGGTTAGTTAGGTTTAAGTCGTTCTAAGTTCTAGGGGACTGATGACCACAGCAGTTGAGTCCCATAGTGCTCAGAGCCATTTGAGCTACTGCAGTCGCTCTGTTCCTCTAATATTAAAAGGAAGTGCAACCCACACATTTGTACGACGGTCATTGGCAGTGCTAATAGTCCCGCTATAGTATAAGTTTTCATCAGATGCACGGATATAGTTCATAGGCGTCGTCGAAACAGAAATATTGTAGCCCTTGGACAAAAAGAAAATCATATCGTTATGAAGCAACAAAAGGTTTACGTGTGACAGTTGTGAACAAAATATGGCAACCGTTTCAAATTGTACATAAGCAATTTTCCGTATTCGTTTTTTTACATTTTCTTGTTAAAGATTTCATTAGCGAATATCACGTAAAATTAAGATGAGATATTGAAAGCATCTTTCTCATGGGTAGAGGTATTCGAAAGAAAGTTACTCGATGGTGTCAGCAATAGCTTCTTAATGTTTCGTATGATGACTTTAGGATTTTGACCTACTCTAGTCTACAATCGTTGGTAATAAAGGCAAAAAGGAAACTGGAAATGAAAAGCGAGAGATCACTTTAAACAGATGTTTAGGCCTCTCTACAAAAACGACTTAGGTTTCGGGAATGGGGGAGTACTGGACGGGTTTTCAAGTAATGCTTGATACCCGCTGTGTCAGTAGTGTGTTGTTGTTTGTTGTGAGGACTGTACTGTATGGAGACGACCTAGTACCACTATGACACCACTTTGACCCAGATTTGCATGCAACATTGCTAGGAATTCTCGTAGCAGGTAAGACATTGACCATATTGTTATTAGCGTTGAATGAGGAAGAAAGTCACATTTTGAGACTACGGTGGTATTTCAGAAGTATCAGGAATGTTTGTGGTAGGCCAACACGTGGTCCCCAAAGAATAATACAATAGCAAAATATCTTGCCTCAACTATAAGGTGAAATCCAACGATGTCTGGAATTACGAGGCTCAGAACAGTTGATCTGCGTGTCAGCAGTCCGGCAGAATGTCTCACTGACGGCAATGCATAAATGGGTTGATTTTTCGTGGAATCCGGGAAGTAAAGGTCGGACTATCTGAACTTCTGCCTCGCAAGACACCTCAAGGTGTGTGGCTGAGAGTACTTCTGATTACCCCCACCCCGTTGCCTGTTCTAGCCGGGAATAACGCGCGGAGTATCGGTTAAACTCTATATGATCTCTAGTTTCTCTGATTTTTATCGTTGTAGTCAGTCCACGAGACGTATGCGAGAGGTAAATGTTGCCCGACTCTTCGTGGAAAGTATCCTCCCGGAATTTAAATTGTAAACATCTCGGTGACGTGCAACTCTTTTCTGTCGTCTGCCACTGGACTTTTATGGTCATTTCCGTAACTCTATTGCGTCAGTTAAAATACCCGCGACGAAACGCGCTGTTCTTCGATGGATCTTTTATTTCCCGTACATATTATTCCAGCTTGATAAGACTGATCAGCAACACCCGAGAATCTCTCAAACAAGTATGTTGCAACCCACTTCGCTATGAATAACTAGAGGAATGTGTTCTTTACTGATGAATCCCATTTCAGATTACAAGTATTTCCTCATCGCAATACCGCTGAATGACAAATTATATTCGGTACAGTCATAGGAACATGTTAGAGAGTTGTTTATTGTTCGTGGGGTTTCATCGGCGGCCGTTAAATATTTGAGGAGTATTTGGTGTGTCATCTCTTGTGACTGGACGAACGCGTCCAAAACATCCAGAGGCTTTTAGGTGAGACAATACATATGGGACTTTTCTCCTTTGTCGGTAGAATTTCTTGCAGACTATGTCCACTGCAAAAAATAGCCATCGAGATTCTGGGATGCATCCGCCACCTAAAAATATGGCAGACCTCTAGACAGCTGTCTCACCGAGTGAGGTGGTGCAGTGGTTAGATACTGGACTCGCATTAGGAAGGGCAGCGGTTAAAATCGCTAGCCGGCCACCGGCATTTGGGTTTCCCATGGTTTCCCTGAATCGCTTCAAGCAAATGCCCAGGCGAGGCAGGTTCCCTTCCCCATCTAGAGCTTTTGCTCCGTCTTTTATGGCCATGTCGTTAAATCCTATTCTTCGTTCTTTAGCACTTCCTTACAAGGTTGTCTGACGTGTGGGTCACCGATTAAGATAAAGTTTGCCAAGGACGGTCTATATTGAAACTAGGACGTGTTTCGGCTTATTTCTAGACACGCCCTAGTTTTTGAAAAATTGAGGTGAAAGTTGATGACTGAAAGTGGTATTTTCAGTGCTGTACACCGAAATATCGTCTAAAAACAAACTTTCTATTAACAATGTTCCAGTTATTAGCGTTTCTGTGTGTTCGTGCTGTACTTGCAGTAGTCCTCTTTCTAAGCAACAAGCAGAGCGAGGTCGGCGGTCGAGCGGACAAGGCATTAGACTGCCAAACTCTTCGTCCGTGTTCTGTTCTTGGTCGTGGATTTTGACATTCTGTACTTTTTTTCAGTGTATCCGACAATATCCTGATAATCAGAATACTTTTATTTGCCCTTTTTAAAGTAGAACATCGGGAGATCTGATTAATAATCAGATACGTTTATATAATGAATTGTTAGTTACTTTGATCGTGATACGTAGCACAAAAATACACCTTAAGTATATTATTGCATAATCCTAACTAATCGTTTATTCGTGAGTGTTCTCACAATCAGTGGGGTGAAACTTATCATAGAAATAGGCGAAACATCGTCAGTGGAAAGTATCCGGTTCACGTAGTTAAAAACAAATGTTAGTTATCAATTTGGGTGCGTACGAAGCACATAAAATCGTATCATGAAAGACAGACGCGTCCAAGTTTTTATGGACCGAGGCATGAATTCCGATAGCACCCATTCTACCTTGTAATTATGAAGCTGGTATCTGTACAGATGCCATTGTTGATCTTACGGCTTTCGAAGAATGAAAGTGAATTGAAATCCAGACCTTTAGCTGCTTACAGGCGTTGATAAATATCAACGGGGATAGCTGAAAAATGTGTGCCCCGACCGGAGACCCCGGGTTTGAGTCTCGGTCGTGGCAAACATTTTTCAACTGTCCCCGTTGATATTCATCAACGCCTGTAAGCAGCTAAAGGTCTGGATTTTATTATAATTTCATACCTTGTAATTATCTGCTCTCCTGTGAAGTCGCATGATTTTTGAAATACTGCGATGAAATTCTTTAACTGTAGGAAAAAGTCATACGATTGGCAAAGAGAGGTACATTTCGATGATACCGCTTTAACGGTGCAGGTTCCTTGAGCATCATCATCTGCGACAATTCTATCGTAGCGCGTCCTGTATCACGACGTTCATGTCACATATAATTCTTTGGTTAATGATCAAACCTCCCAATGTTTTACTTAAAAAAAAGGGGAAAAAAGAAATGTATTTCCATTAACAGAATATTATCATACAGTGGAAAAAAATAGTGAAAATAAGACCACGACCAAAGCTTTGGTAGTCTAATGCCTCCATTGCTCGACTGCCGACCTCGCTCTTCTGCACGCATAGAATGATAGGTACCCTTCTTACAGCATGAAAACAGAAAATAACGTCAATAACTCGAACATTATTAACTTTAGACCCCATATTAATAAAAATGTTTCTTTTTAGACAATATTTCGATGTGTAGCATTCAAAATACGAATTTTCTTCATCAACTTTGACTGCGATTTTTTCAGAAACTAAGAAGCGTCTAGCAAAAAGCCAAAACACGTGCCCCTTTATTTTAAAACTAGATGAAAATCGGTGACCCACGCGTCAGCCCCTCCCCTTGTTAATAATGTGATCGCCTGCCAATTATCCACATAGTTTCACCAACTGTTCTGCTGTTGGAAATTAATTTACTCGATTTTGACTATTACGAAATGTATATTTTGATTTTCAGAATTATTGTAATCCCACAGTTTTTTAAGCGTAATGTTCGTTAAATTGGTTGTTTTAACTTCATCTTGTTCCGTAACCCGACAACTTCTTCTTTGATCGTGATTAGCGTATGGACGCAAGTCCATATGGACAAAGCATATGAATTGCTATGGGTGTTAGTCTACGTGAAATTGTACATTTGTACCTGTTTCACACCACGGGGATTATCAGTAGCGTCCTAATGCTCCTAATAATGAATTGGAAATATCGAACTACGTATCGGCTTAGAAATGTTGCAAGACAAAGAAATGAGACTGAGACAGTCCTTCGTTCATGGTGTGAGGAAAGCTGTTCCTTTGACAGATGCGACGTTAGCTGTTGTAAGCAGTGTCTCCTGTTATCCCAACGACAGTGTGGGGTAGCCCTCTGATGTGGATCGAGTACCGTGTTAACCGGCGCTGACGCAGCAGGCCGGCACGAGCACTTGGCTGTAAAGCCGCGAGCCACACAGAGCGGCACTGTTTACGTGGGCTGCGGCCCCGGCGCGCGCTGGACTCTTTTGCTTTAAAGAGCGTTCCGGGCGTCGCCTCCGTCTCCGCCGCGGTATCAGCTGGCGACACGCCCCGCGCAATCGATACGCGGGGTTTGCGGGGGTGCGGGTAGGGGCGGGCGCTGCGCTGAGTCCGGGCCGTCTCCAGGGCAACGGCGGGTCGCGCGCGTGCCGGCCAGCCACCGGTTCTACGTTCACTGCTCCGCCCCAGCACAGTCCGACTTGATTGAAGATGCTACTCAGTGGGCGAGCTGGCGTCTTACTTCGGAAGAGTGGGCGTCGCCGTACGTTACTGTAGGCAACAGCCTCCCCCTCCCCCCCTTTCCTCTTTTATTTCTTGCCGTCGCTCTTATTTATTTCTTAAAATTGCTTTTTTTTTTCATCATGAACAAATTAGCGTCTTACCATTTAGTTCTTCGTCTTCATAACACAACCAGCTGGCTACTACAGCTAGCTAGAGAAGAGAGAAAAGAGTACACGCATATGGTATTTAGTACAATGTTAAGCATAATGACACCTAGTGTACCAAATCATTTCCAAGACTTGTTGGATCGTAATACAGTGCCGGAGCAAAATAGTGCACGTGAAAAGACGTCGATTTTGATCCGATGGGAGGATATTCCACCTGGGGAATAGTAGGTGTATTGATAAGTTCCAACGTCGTCCGCCAACAGATAGCGCAGTCGCATAGCTACTAGAGCACAGTCTGTGTCTACCATTTAATAGGGAATGCTCACATCCAGAAGGCTCACTGTGGCGCAAAAGTGTGGATAAATTAGGCAATCAGGCAGTAGTACGCACTCGTGCTTCCTACTGAGCTCAATAATAATTACACTATCTTAGTGGTTCGGGTGGTATTAAGACGCGCTGAACGAGAAGTAAATCAGTGAAGATAGCCCTCGTGACCAAGTGTGTTCCAAGCATAGAATGAAAACAGGCAACACGACACATTAATTCTGCTATTACATGTGTGGTGTCTGTTCTACGAAGCGAGTTTTAAAAGGGTCAGATTGCGGCCTTTGGAGTGGCGGGATCAGGGTGTATGCGACCCGGGACAACAGGGAGATCCGGGAATTTTTTCATCCGGGAGAAAACCGGGAAAAACCCGGGAATATTTTAGAATTCCGGGAATTTTTCATTGCTTTCAGTTAAATTTTTGTAATTTTGACTGGTAAGAACCGATACTCTGTCCGCGTATACACCCTGCGGGATGGTCCTTCTGGAGAATGCCGCACAAGTTGGGCGTGCTGCGTCAGTTGCGCATTGATGCTGATATCAGTGGTGAACATTCACGCACCCGTAAACGATATTCTGGATGTCCACGCAGCACAGATGGCTCCAGCATCGTCGTATTGAGTGGTCAATAGTAGCAGGCGTACAGCTACCACAGCGCGGATAAGAACGCTCGTGAGCCCAGGCGTGTCGTCACGAAATGATGCGAACCGATTTTTAGCAGTGGGGCTACAGGCACGCAAACTTCTAGCCCTTCTTCCACTCTTGCCACAGCATCGGCGTGCGTGGCTCCACTGGTGCCGGCAAAGGATCACTTGAAAAATAGAATGGCGCGCCCTAGTCTTCTGTAATGAACGCAGATTTTGCCTGCACGCATGTTGATAGCCGTTTGTGCGTACGACGTAGACCTGGTGAGCTCTGTCTCGTAGAGTGCATTCGCCCAAGACACACTGAACCCGTCTCGGACCTTATGGTCTGTGGCGCAATAAGCAAAAATTCTGGTTCACCTTTGTTGTTTTTGGAGAGGACACTAAGCAGCGCTCGGTACGTGCAGAATGTTGTTAGAGCCGTTCTTTTGTCGGATGACAAAATGGTAGATATCGAAATAGACGACAGAGGGATAGAGAAACAATTAAAATCGATCAAAAGAAGAAAGGCCGCTGGACCTGATAGGATACCAGTTCGATTTTACACAGAGTACGCGAAGGAACTTTCCCCCCTTCTTGAAGCGGTGTACCGTAGGTCTCTAGAAGAGCGTAGCGTTCCAAAGGATTGGAAAAGGCACAGGTCATCCCCGTTTTCAAGAAGGGACGTCGAACAGAACTATAGACATGTATCTCTAACGTCGATCAGTTGTAGAATTTTTGAACACGTATTATGTTCGAGTATAATGACTTTTCTGGAGACTAGAAATCTACTCTGCAGGAATCAGCATGGGTTTCGAAAAAGACGATCGTCTGAAACCCAGCTCGCGCTATTCGTCCACGAGACTCAGAGGGCCATAGAAACGGGTTCCCAGGTAGATGCTGTGTTTCTTGGCTTCCGTAAGGCGTTCGATACAGTTCCCCACATTCGTTTAATGAACAAAGTAAGAGCACACGGACTATCAGACCAATTGTGTGATTGGATTGAAGAGTTCCTAGGTAACAGAACGCAGCATGTCATTCTCAATGGAGAGAAGTCTTCCAAAGTAAGAGTGATTTCAGGTGTGCCGCAGGGGAGTGTCGTAGGACCGTTGCTATTCACAATATACATAAATGACCTTGTGGATGACATCGGAAGTTCACTGAGGCTTTTTGCGGATGATGCTGTGGTATATCGAGAGGTTGTAACAATGGAAAATTGTACTGAAATGCAGGAGGATCTGCAACGAATTGACGCATGGTGCAGGAAATGGCAATTGAATCTCAATGTAGACAAGTGTAATGTGCTGCGAATACATAGAAAGATAAATCCCTTATCATTTAGCTACAAAATAGCAGGTCAGCTACTGGAAGCAGTTAATTCCATAAATTATCTGGGAGTAGGTATTAGGAGTGATTTAAAATGGAATGATCATATAAAGTTGATCGTCGGTAAAGCGGATGCCAGACTGAGATTCATTGGAAGAATCCTAAGGAAATGCAATCCGAAAACAAAGGAAGTAGGTTACAGTACGCTTGTTGTGAGTCTTCAGATTTTCGCGGCGCAATGACTGCTCCATTCCCGAAACTTAATGGTACAGTACGCTTGTTCGACCACTGCTTGAATACTGCTCAGCAGTGTGGGATCCGTACCAGATAAGGTTGATAGAAGAGATAGAGATGATCCAAATGATCCAACGGAGAGCAGCGCGCTTCGTTACAGGATCATTTAGTAATCACGAAAGCATTACAGAGATGATAGATAAACTCCAGTGGAAGACTCTGCAGGAGAGACGCTCAGTAGCTCTGTACAGGCTTTTGTTGAAGTTACGAGAACATACCTTCACCGAGGAGTCAAGCAGTATTTTGCCCCCCCCCCCCCCCCCTTACGTAATCTCGTGAAGAGACCATGAGGATAAAATCACAGAGATTAAAGGCATACCGACAATCTTTTTTTCCACGAACAATAAGAGACTGGAATAGAAGGGAGAACCGATAGAGGTAGTCAAGGTACCCTCCGCCACACACAGTCAGTTGGCTTGCGGAGTATGGATGTAGATGTAGATGTTCTTGTAACAGGATGGTGATGTGTTGTTCCATCAGAATAATGCTTGTCCATACACCGCCAGTGAAACTCGACGTGCTCTGCAAGATGTGCAGGAAATTCCCTTGCCAGCACGATCTCCACACTTGCCTCCAATGGAGCACGCGTGGAATACGAGGTGCATTCAAGTTCTAAGGCCTCCGGTTTTTTTTCTCCGGACTGGAAAGAGATAGAAACATGCGCATTGTTTTAAAATGAGGCCGCGTTCATTGTCAATACATCCCAGAGATGGCAGCACCGTACGGCAGATGGAATTTTACCGCCAGCGTCGAGAATGAGAACTGTTTTAAATACTTAAAATGGCGACGTTTTCCTTACTTGAACAGCGTGCAATCATTCGTTTTCCGTATTTGCGTGGTGTGAAACCAATTTAAATTCATCGACAGTTGAAGGAGACATGTGGTGGTGGAGTTATGGATGTGTCGAAAGTGCGTTCGTGGGTGCGACAGTTTAATGAAGGCAGAACATCGTGTGACAACAAACCGAAACAACCTCGGGCTCGCACAAGCCGGTCTGACGACATGATCGAGAAAGTGGAGAGAATTGTTTTGGGGGATCGCCGAATGACTGTTGAACAGATCGCCTCCAGAGTTGGCATTTCTGTGGGTTCTGTGCACACAATCCTGCATGACGACCTGAAAATGCGAAAAGTGTCATCCAGGTGGGTGCCACGAATGCTGACGGACGACCACATGGCTGCCCGTGTGGCATGTTGCCAAGCAATGTTCACGCGCAACAACAGCATGAATGGGACTTTCTTTTCGTCGGTTGTGACAATGGATGAGACGTGGATGCCATTTTTCAATCCAGAAACAAAGCGCCAGTCAGCTCAATGGAAGCACACAGATTCACCGCCACCAAAAAAATTTCGGGTAACTGCCAGTGCTGAAAAAACGATGGTGTCCATGTTCTGGGACAGCGAGGGCGTAATCCTTACCCATTGCGTTCCAAAGGGCACTACGGTAACAGGTGCATCCCACGAAAATGTTTTGAAGAACAAATTCCTTCCTGCACTGCAACAAAAACGTCCGGGAAGGGCTGCGCGTGTGCTGTTTCACCAAGACAACGCACCCGCACATCGAGCTAACGTTACGCAACAGTTTCTTCGTGATAACAACTTTGAAGTGATTCCTCATGCTCCCTACTCACCTGACCTGGCTCCTAGTGACTTTTGGCTTTTTCCAACAATGAAAGACACTCTCCGTGGCCGCACATTCATCAGCCGTGCTGCTATTGCCTCAGCGATTTTCCAGTGGTCAAAACAGACTCCTAAAGAAGCCTTCGCCGCTGCCATGGAATCATGGCGTCAGCGTTGTGAAAAATGTGTACGTCTGCAGGGCGATTACGCCGAGAGGTAACGCCAGTTTCATCGATTTCGGGTGAGTAGTTAATTAGAAAAAAAATCGGAGGCCTTAGAACTTAAATGCACCTCGTATGATGGGACGAGAAGTGACGCGCGCGATCCGTCAACAAACTACTGTTACAGAACTACGTGAACAGGTCGAGCAGGTTTGGCATAGCGTATCCCAGGACAGTATTCGTCATCTGCACGATCGACTGGATACCAGATTCAGAGTATGCACTGCCGCCTATGGAGGCTACACCAAGTGCTAATATGGGTGTTTAAAAATGGTTCGATACCTGGTACCTCAGAACCGTTTGTGTTATTGATCTGTAAATGTAATCATTTTATGTACTCCACATGCACTGTTGCAACAATAAATCTTGAGTGATTTGGGAACCTCTAAAATGTTGTACTAATTTTTTCCGGTTGTTACTTAAATTCTGTGAGAAAACGTGTTGTTTGGTATGGCGCGCTACACAGCTCCAGCATAATATGTAATGTCGAGTAACTGGTCACGGTCACGGTAGGTATTTGGTGGCTCGTCCGTACAGCGTGCAACTAGTCCTCCCATGGATGTTTCCTTCATCGGATTTAGTTAAGCGATGGTTGTTTATCCCCTAATTAAAGTGTAGTTGGAACCTCTGAAAACTGAATGTTGAATTCTTCCGTAGGAATCTCTACGCTGGCGCGTTAGAGTATTCCTTACGGTGGTACTGGTAAAGCGTCTGCGAGATACAAACGACGTAGACGCTACGGCACAAACCCGCATCCGAGACGAACAAAGTTCGATGCTCATACTCTATGACGTCGTCTCTGTCGATGAGGCAATGAATTATAGTCTTCCTGTCTCAACAGTCATGTAATTACTATTATCTGGCAGAATAGAGCACTAACAGACACGTAGAGTGCTTCATATGGCTTGTCTGTGTGGCCACTGTTGACTGATTGCGACACTGTTTGTGGCACGGGATAGACACATACTTGTCAACTCATTTAGGTACTGTTGTTTATTGATAAAGAAATGCAGAAACTGTAACTCGCAAACTGCTACTGCACCCGTGCTGAAAGTAGCAGCAGCTAGTAGCCATAATCCTTGGCGCCGATGCTTTATCATGAACTACCAACTTTGGCGCACTTAATCACACTTAACAACGGGAAGGCAGATGTTCGCCGAAACGATTTTGCTACTCTAGTTATGCTTGCGCACATCGCACATCTTAGCGTGCTGCACCTTCACCGGACTGACAGCGGTCGTATCGTGGCACGACCGCAGTTGCTACAACTGTGGCCCCATGTTGATACACTGTATTAATCGACCACAGTATAATAGCACCTGGAAGTGAGGGCGCTTCGGTCGGCTTATCGTGAGTTTTTATCGTAATATTTCACGAGGACACACTGAAACACTTGATAGTATATGCCCGACTGTCTCGAAATCTTTCACAATGCGATGCGTTTTCGTTTGTTACCACTGTACTAGTTTTACTGCAAGGTCACCCCGTGTTTTCCATAGTGGCCACGCGAGACCAAGTGCAATAATATCGCGGCGGGGTAGTACCGCTGTCGCAGTTATCGCTTGTCTCTGTGTTTGCAGAGCTCCACACTTCCGCAAGGTCCCCCTTAGTACAGAGTGCTCGGAAATTCCCTTTCAGCCTTCTAGGACTTGTAGAGGATAGTCAGTACGTAATATTTTGAATAGGAACCCATGCCCGTAAACGTACTGTTTCCGTTCTACGACTGTTTCAGTTCAGATGTTTCACTCAACCACTTCTGCTTGAGGAATTGAATTAGGCGTGACACAGTACAGTTACTAGGTAACAGTTCGAAAGGAAGCATTACGAAAAATGCATTTGTTTGTATTAACACTTTATCATTACGTACTGTACGTACAATAGACTAGGTTCTTCTTTGTTTTGGAATAATGTAAACACATAATATTTAAGTGTTAATACAAACAAATCTTCTTCGGTGATATGTGGATATTTCGTTATGTTTCCTTGCGAATTGTTAGCAAATAATTGTTCTACGCCACGCCTAATTCAGTTCCTCAAGCAGAAATGGATGAAGCAAATATCTGAACTGAAATCGTCGTAGAACGGAAACGGCAAGTTTCAGAACATGTATTCGCTCGCCTCTACATTCCTAAAAGTTTGTAACGGTAATTTCCGAACACACTGTATAATGACTGAATACGAAGCGGTTATTGCAGTACAACAGTACAGTGGTAAATGAGAACAGTAATATGTCAGTTAAACTCCCTTACTTTCGCTTTACTGGGCTTCGTATATTGAATAGCATCAGATCATCTATTAATTTAATAAACTATGTTTGCCTAAACACATACGAAGCTGCAGTTGTATACATTGTCTTATTGTTCCTACATTTCCACAGATTAAAACATACTGTAGTGGGAAATATGACTTTCTTTCCCAGGTACCTCGTATAATTTCTGTTATTCTTTGCCGTACGTGGTAGAAGAAAAGGCTGTGGTCGACTACTGAAAAAGACCCCTCACTGCAGTAAGGACGCTCCTTTACTTACAGTATAGTTTGGTGGCTCGGAGAGCACGCCTATTCTATGCGCTTCCGAATGATGGATGTAGTGTGCCGTTTGCTGAGTTTCAAATTATTAACGTGGCTTCTGATGAGACGTTCAACTAATATATAAAAACTTTCTCTATGCCTCAGTGGTATGTAAGATTCCTCTTAAACATTGTATTAATTAAATGAATGAAATCCACAGTTTTCTTGTAATGTGTCGTAACATGAGCATTAATTCACATTATATTAACTTGGCAGTTCTTACTCCATAAAAATGTTACATTTTTATTAATTTGCTGACAGGTTAGGTGATACAATGTTTGAAAGTACTTGTACAATCTTTTGGTATCAAACTCTATGAAAGTTGTGATATCCCTCATTTTTTAGCTGGCTATGCTGCTAACTCCCCCTCCATATATGGAGTACTAATAAGGTCACACATTTCGTATGTCCCTAATGTATGTGCACTTCAAGACATATCCTACACCATTGTTTGGAAACCAATAGGTATGTATATCGATAGTATCGGACATGGAGATTATACGAAACACGTACTTGTGCTAGGAAGGTATTGCTGAACTCGATGCCTTGATAATATAACTTCATAGCTGCTCTGAGAAGCTGGATTACGTTATATAGTTTTACATAGCTATAACTTAACCAAAGCTATAAACACGTTATGAACAACTTAAATTGGAACCATCAAAACCAAAAGGGTTAGAGTGTGACTCAGTTATGAAACTCAATTACTTTTAAAAGATCATTAACTATTAACACAATTTTGTAAGATACTAATATTGATTATGTAAGTTATCACACTCTACTTTTCCAAATTACTAGCATCACTGAGTGAGATAACGCAGTGGAGGTTACAGGTTCCTCACCTGGTTCACCCACCATAATCAAATCTTGTGTTTTGTAGCATAGATCTACGACAATAAAAGTGAGACACACGTGTAACGAATGCTATATACACCTCCGAAAAAAATTAGTACACCCATTTCGAGATCTTCAGTAAATTCAAGATTTATTGTTGCAACGATGTGTATCGAGTACGTGAAACGATTACATTCACAGATCAATAGCTCAAGCAGTTCTGAGGTACAAGGCATTGACCCATGCTGAAACATCCATATTAGTACGTGATGTAGCCTCCACGGGCGGCAGTGCAGGCACTGACTCTGGCATACAGTCGGTCGTACAGATAGCGAATACTATCCTGGGATACGTTAGGCCACGCTTAGATGCTCAACCTGTTCGCGTAGATATGTAAGAGTTGTTGATTGACGAGTCACACGAGTCATTTCTCGTCCCCTCATATTCCACACGTGTTCGATTAGAGACAAGTCTGGAGGTCGTGTTGGCCAGGGAAGTTGCCGCACGTCTTGCAGACCACGTTGATTTTCTCATGCCGTGTGTGAGCGAGCATTATACTGTCAGCACAAAACATCATTTCCTGTTGCAAGAACAGCGAAAGAAAGGGTGCTAGCTAGCGTCCCATCCAGAAACGCCAAAAGCGAACGAGAGTTGTAGCTTACCTCACCCCAAACTATAAGGTCCACGAGACAGCGCTCTCCAGGTCTACGTCATACGCGCACAGGACCGTCACTTGCATGCAGGCAGTATCAGCTATCATCACTGAAGACCACAGCGCGCCGTTACATCTTTTAGTGATCCTCAGACGACTCCAGTCGAGCTGCGCGCGTTGATGCTGTGGCGTGAGTGGAAGACAGGCTCCACGCGGAATCAAATAACCATTACTAGTTATCCGTAATATCTTTCTGTTTCCACTGCCTATCGTCAAATAAAATGCGTTTATTTTCGTTTGGGACCGTCTTAACATCTTAATGTACAAATTTTAAATCGCACATAGCTCCCGGATACACTGCGACAGTTTTTTTTATCATATTTGAATGATATTTGGTCATGGCTTACTGCTTAACTATGTTTTCATATTTTTGACTATACAATCAATAGCAAATGCTTGAAGAGGACAGTAATATCACTGATAAATAGTTTGAAGATGAAGAACCATCTGTCAGATTGTCTGAGACTTTGTGTACCTAATAGTCAGCCAAGGATGCAGTAGAACGTCAGATAACGGATTTGCCATAGCAGGATAGGTAAGAATTAAATCCTGTTGTTGATGAAAAACAGCATAACGAGATTGCTATTACGTTCAGTACTATGAAGTTCCCTTTCAGCAGTAGCCTGTCGGCTTTAAAATAGTCTGCCGCGCCAGACGTCTGCACTACGCCAATTCTGTGTGAATAGGACCTTTAGCTGTGTGATTTAAAGTATCCTATACAGTATTGTGCAGTGGTACGACTTTGCGTATTTGTTGAAGTCTTCGGACGTAACGCGGTGACAGTTCAGTCGCATTATTAACAGCCAGATCGGACGACCTCGAAATTATTTAAGGCCATTTGCAACACACTCCGCTTTTATTTGCGGGCGGAACATTGGGGTAGCACCTTTTCTCATGATGCTACAGCTTTTATGTGCATTTTTTTCACTTTCTTGCAGTCTTGTTTATCCTGGTTGCTATGCAGACTGTAGATAAACTTTGTATGTGCGTAGCTCTGGGATGCACAGTTAACTCATTCAGAATTCTTATCCAGAATCACTGTTCTCATACTTTACATGCGCTTCTTAGAATGACTGGACGAATTGTATTCAAATATATAGTCAGTGCAGACGCTTTATGATACTCACCCCTCAATATCGATCTGGCAAATAGCTGTGTGTTTTTTCACAACTGCAGATTATCAGTAATCCCTAGCGCTTGGCTTTACTCTCTTCGAATAAGAATTTTCTTCTCACATTAGCCATGGACGTATCATAGCTCCTTGGCTTTAAGTGTCCAACTCTTGAACGTTAGAGAAAAGTAACTGCAGTAACACTTTACCTGACAGAGTAGACTCACGCTGTACTTTATATCATATCCGTTTTGCATCTATTTTCTGGCAATAGTTTAGTTTGGTTTCTCTTATCTCGCACGCAGTTTCAATCAATCATCACTCCAGTCGCTGAAACCCACAGTAGGAAAAGGTTGCGTTCTTCTGATTATTATAAAAAAGCGGCATATAGCGACCAATATGTTAATAGCTATAAATAG
This sequence comes from Schistocerca nitens, assembly GCF_023898315.1. Lineage (NCBI taxonomy): Eukaryota > Metazoa > Arthropoda > Insecta > Orthoptera > Acrididae > Schistocerca > Schistocerca nitens. The sequence goes on from NC_064618.1 coordinate 258,724,702, forward strand.
CAGCAGTTCTTACTTTTCATACACAGTGTATCTTCCAGCACTTCATAAAATAGCTGCAGAATTCTGATCACATGTAAATTTCATCGACAGTGACTGGAACAATACAATACATCGATCTTTAAATAGCCAGATCATAACATGAGCTCCCATTTTCGAATAAAAACAACGTATTTTCGGTGTTGTCTCACTTCATCAACCTTCGACAGGTGGGAGAATGCTGGCGTCGACGCCTAGTACTTGCGCTACTGCCCTGATGGGCGAAGACTGCCGTCCACTGTGCTTACCTTACCAAGCCATACGTGAAACAATAAAAAGCAAAACAAACTTTATCAGTCTTATAAAAACTCTGCATGAACTCTGCTGGGAGCACTTTCAATCATGTGTCGGAGTGTGTGTGGAGGAATGGCAGACCGTTCTTCCTCAACGGCTGAAACCAGAGAACTGCTCCTCTGCTGCAGGCTGTACACGGCACTGGAAATCTTTTGATATCCATACGGAGAATAAGGGGACGACACCCAAACCACGAAAAACACGCCCTTAAGGTAGCACCACCTCCTCCGTGCTTCACAGTTAGCACTACCCTTTCTCCAGGCGTTAAGCACAGGGTATAGCGTGATACATCACTCCTAATCATTCTTTTCCAGTCATCCACTGTCCAGTGGCGTCGCTCTTTACACCAGCTCAGGCGTTGCTTAGCACTGACAATAGAAATGGGTTGCTTAGCACAGTCATTGTGCTAGCTGGACTCCTGCTAGCAATTTCGAACTCACTAGTGATCCCTTTTGCTGATTTCATGCGATTTTTTTTTACAACGACCCGCCGGAGCGCTGGACGGTCCCTGTCCGTCAGTACATGAGGTCTGCCTAACCTGGTTTAACTGTGATTATTCCTCTGCGTTTCCACTCCGCAATCACATCGTCAACAGTTAACATGGCCAGCTTCAGTATGATTGAAATGTCCCCAGCGGAGTTATTATTCAGGTGACACCCAGTGACCAGTCCACGTTTGACGTCATTAAACTGTCTTGATCGACCCCATTACGTTGTTACTGCTTTTCTACTGACGACACAATTCTCCCCAACGTATAAAGGCAGGTACGATTCTCGGACTCCTGGTGGTCAGTTACGCATTACTCACAGGCGTTCCGATAATGTTGATCAGATACTGTACATCTTGAGGGGTAACAGCCCTATTTCTTTCACGTATTCCCTAACTACCATTTTGCTCAAGAGTGAGGAAGGGGTACTGCGGTTTTTTAATTTTTTTAACAGACCCACACATTAGTCGACCACAGTATTATTGCACTTGGAAGTGAGAGCACTTCGGTTGACTTACCGTGAGTCGTAGTTGATACTACATGCACAACAGTCTAAGCGTGAAAATATTGACTGCGCGATGCGAATTTTTCGTTACCGCTGCACTGTTTTCTGTAACGTCAGTGCGCGTTTCCGATACAGCCACGGGAGACCAGTTGCAGTAGTATCGTCGTCGGGTAGTACCTGCTATGCCGGCCGAAGTGGCCGTGCGGTTAAAGGCGCTGCAGTCTGGAACCGCAAGACCGCTACGGTCGCAGGTTCGAATCCTGCCTAGGGCATGGATGTTTGTGATGTCCTTAGGTTAGTTAGGTTTAACTAGTTCTAAGTTCTAGGGGACTAATGACCTCAGCAGTTGAGTCCCATAGTGCTCAGAGCCATTTGAACCAAGTACCTGCTATGGTATTCCTCAAGGATATGCTTTGCTCTAAGAGTGTTAGTGCGGAGCTCTATCGAAGGCTTCCCCCTCTATCAGACCACCTACTTCCGTCCTTGGAGTCATCTGGATTTCGTCGTAGAACAAAGTTCCAAACGCTCCTTGCTTGCTTAATCGGTGTAGTTTCTTATATAACTTTTGAGTCACTTAAACAGCCACTTTCTACATTTACATCCATAATATATGCAACCCACCATGTCATGAATGGCAGAGGATACTTCAATTTCTACCAGTTATTAGGGCTTTTCCCCTCGTTCCATTCACGTTTGGTATATGATTATTTACTTAAAAAATGGTTCAAATGGCTCTGAGCACTATGGGACTTAACATCTATGGTCATCAGTCCCCTAGAACTTAGACCTACTTAAACCTAACTAACTAAGGACAGCACACAACACCCAGTCATCACGAGCCAGAGAAAATCCCTGACCCCGCCGGGAATCGAACCTGGGAACCCGGGCGCGGGAAGCGAGAACGCTACCGCACGACCACGAGCTGCGGACGGAAGTTATATGTAGGGTTTTACTGTATATTTCTAGGTTCGTAACTGTAAGTTGATTCTTCAGACTTAATAAACCGGCTTTGTCTTATTAGTTCGAGTCTATCTTATAATGTTTCCCCTTTGTGTCGTCAGCATATCCGTGACTCTTCCCCGTGGGTCAAACAAATCTGTGAATATTCCTCCTTTGTAGATTGACTACATTTTTGTTGCTCTAACAGTGAACCGAAGTCTGCTGTCTGCTTTATCCACGACTGTGTCTATGTGACCGTTCCACTTCATACCCCTGCAAATTATTGCACCGTACGTATCTTTATGCGTTGACCGATTTCAGTTGTCTCACTGATATTAAAATCTTGGGATTTTTCTTTTTACGAAGTGCGCATTTAAAGCAAGATGGTAATCTTTGCACCACATTGAAATCGTATCAGCATCTGGTTCAATAATTTCAGACAGTACTTAATTGTAGATCTGCATTATCTCGGAAAAGACAGCGGGTACTCTTTAATTGTACCTGCAAGGTCACTAAAATAAAACATCAACAGGAAGGGTCTCGACACACAACCGTGGAGCATACCCAAAGGTACCACTAAAACTATCGACTACTCTCCTGTCTAAAATTTCGCTTGTACCCACTCTATCGTTCTATCGACAATAACTGTCATTCGATAATTACAAGGGTTTCCAGCACAGCGAATCTCTCATACTACTACAGATAAGGAACGACCTAAATCTCTCTCTTATGACAACGTACACTATTACACCATAAATCCACTAAAAGAGGGCAGCTACTTTTTTCACATAAAATGTAATCTAAAAGATACAGCATTGCGTCAGGGGGTCCATGCTCAGGAACGTGTGATTGCTGTATGGTTCCGTAATCACTTACCAGTGTCAAATCCGCGTCGGTGCGACTACAACAGTTACGGTGCTAAAATTTTTGCTGAGTTTCGGAAGGTAAATTTGTGAATTTTTGCCTTCTGTATCATCTACCAATTTAGTGCCAGTACAGTGTATGAAAGTGTAGAAACTGAGATCATTATTGTTCAAAAAATGGCTCTGAGCACTATGGGACTCAACTGCTGAGGTCATAAGTCCCCTAGAACTTAGAACTACTTAAACCTAACTAACCTAAGGACAACACACACATCCATGCCCGAGGCAGGATTCGAACCTGCGACCGTAGCGGTCGCGCGGTTCCAGACTGTAGCGCCAGAACCGCTCGGCCACCAGCGGCCGGCGATCATTATTGTTGTTTATCATTAAATGATGATAATTTGACTGTATGCAAAATAAGAATTTGCTTTAAAATTAATAGAACGCGTCTCCTACATCCGTTCTTCCGCCGCCTTCTAAACAGCATTGGTATACACCAGACAATAATGAAAGCAGCAGTTGTGCTTCCACCTGCTCCGCGGCCGCCGGTTGCAAAAGTTGCAGCGGCAGCAGGATGGCCTCGCGGCGGCCTCTGGCCCTCTCCTTGGCTTGTAGCACTGCTCCGCAGGCACCTGCCACGCCCACAAGCGATTAACATATTCCTGTAACAACCCGAATGTTGCAGAGTTCTTTTGCATCGCAGTCTCCTTTTTTCGACGTTACCAGCATGGTATCCAACTGGCACACCATCAAGTTGTGATAAATTTTAATTCATCAGGAATCGACAATATATTTTGTATCGATTCGTATAGACAGAAGACACTGGTACTATCGAGACAAAAATATCGATATTTTGATATATCGGGTGATATTTTCAATATTTGCAGGAATTTTAAAAAAATGATCTGTCACGGAAATTATTAACAAATATTTAAAAATTGACATACTTTATTGTACCCAACGTTAACAAAGAAGACATCCAACATACTATGAAATATCTTATTTACAAAAAAAAGTAGTTAATGGAATCAACGATCACCACCGATAAACATTAACAGAACTCTCTTTCTAATACGTTCCCCTGTCGGTCTGCTTTTGCTGTCTGGCACGATCAAGTCTGCTAAGGAAACCACTCTTCCGGACGAAAGAGAAGAGGTTTGGCAAATTAAGTATTTTTCAGAAATTTCGGAAGAAACACGTGTGAAGTGATGAACTTGCCTAAAAAGTCGTTTATCAGGCATTGTTTTCGCTTGTTTGGAAGAGAATCAGAGCTTGCTATTTCTTGTGTTACTGAGCTTTCGGACAAAGTTTTTCATGCTGTGATAAAATTGAAGGCTTATTAGAGTGTTCTTATGTTGGAAGCGGAGAGCGATAATTTCCACCGTTCTCACACAGTGCTGTCACTAAACGTGTGCATTTTACACCTTGTACCTATCATTTGCAATGGTAGAAATGACACGTCGAGGTAACAAGCTTTCATGAATATGAAGTATACACAGTCATGTTGCCCCCCAGGGGGTCCACAACTCTCTTGTGGATACGTGCGTAGCGAGCACGGGACCCCGAGCTAATGTGGCACTCCTTCCTTTCCGGGCTGCATACCTTCCTTTTCTGCATCCTTCCCCATCCCCCATCTTCGCCCCCCCCCCCTCACCTCCGCATCTTTCCTTCCCTTTCTCCCCCTCTGGGCGTACGTTTTGTGCCTACGTCCGGAGACGGACGCTCGAAACTGTACAACAGTCTCTCTTCTTCGCTTTCTCCGCTGGCAACTCTTTGTCCTTCCTTTGTCCTCCTTTCCTTACCTCTTCTCTTAACCCTTTTCTCCGCTGCGGCGTTTGAGACCTCTCTTTTCTTTTCTTTCCCTTCCCTTCCCTTCCCTTTCTTTGTTCCTCCTTTTCTCTTTTTTTCCTCCCTGTGCGTGTATGAAGGCCGACCCACGCATTCCCATGCGTAGCTGGTGACGGGGTAATGCGTAATTCCTCGCCCCGGGTAGACAGGTTGGACACATACGTACCCCCTGGTAACGGCCAGGCCCAGGGAGGGGTGATTACCCGAGCTGATAACTTCCGAAAGTGCCGATTGGTCCCTCCGTCCGTTTCTCGGGAGGTGTGACCTGAGGTGTGAACGATCACCTAAGGCGGGAGTGCCCTCAGAGAGGGGCCTCCACAAGGAAGGAGCGCGCCATCGGAGACGCCGGTAATCATGGGGGATACTTCTGCAATGGTTTCCTCATCATCTACTGTCTGCTCACAAGCGTAAGTTCAATGAGTCTCAGCCACGGACAGTTCTTCCATCGTTGCCACAGTTCCTTGTTGTTTCTCGGTCTGACGAAGGTCAAGACTTCGCCACAGTCAACCCTTTCATTATTCAGAAAGGTGTCGACGCAATTGCAGGTCCTGTAAAGTCTTGTTCCAGATTACGAAATGGCACCTTGTTGTTAGAAACAGTCAGTGCGCTCCAGGCACAAAAATTGCTGCGTACTTCAGTGCTACACAACTTCCCTGTCAGGGTGGAAGCGCACCGCACTTTAAATTCATCACATGGGGTCGTTTATACACGCTCCCTCCACGGATTGTCCGACGAGGAATTTCAAAACTACATGTCTGACCAGGGCATAACGGCTGTTCATAGTCATGAAAAGGGTTGACACGAACATCGTTCCAACCCATACTGTCTTCTTGACATTTAACAGAGTTCAACTCCCATCAAACATAAAAGCGGGCTATGAGAATTTCTGTTCGCCCTTACATCCCAAACCCTACGCGTTGCTATCGGTGTCAGCGGTTCAATCATACCAGCCAGTCCTGTTCCAAACTGGTCAAATGCGTTACGTGTGGCAAGGATGCCCATGATGGTGTTTGTCCACCTCCATCCCCTTGTTGAATTAACTGTATGGGTGACCACGCTGCTTCCTCTAGAGATTGCCCCATTTTAAAGACGAACGGCTCATCCAGGAAATCAGACTGAAGGAAAAGGTGTCGACCTTTGCTGCTCGAAAGTTATTCGCCAGTCGAAAACCCACTGTGCCTCAGACAGGTAAATACAGCACTGTCCTTGCCTCTCCCCGGCCAACAAAGGAGGCAGCCACGCAGACTTGTGATCTCACCTTTAGTGCCACGGTTGTCAGCTCGGCCAGCGCAATGATCGCCTGTTCAACCTCACCACTCTCGCCTGCTCACTCTATGGCTCATCCTTCATTGGGTTCTGCTAAATCTCGAGCCCCAAAGTCAGACACCCGGACTTCCAAAAAAGAGCCTACTCGTGAAGATTTTTTACGTACCCCAACTTCACAACAATTGGTTCCTCCTCCATGTCAATGTCCTGTTTCCAAGAAGGCTAATAAGAAACTCAGTTCCTCTCCTCCGCCACGGCGTGTCTCATCTACAGCACCACCTGGCGGTAACCGCCCTCGGCAGTCTTCTGTGTCGCCAGGGCGCACTGCTGGCGGCCGATCAACCAGCCGATCGCTGGTGGCAGGAGCTGCTCCCGAACAACCTATGGATCAGGATCTTCGGCTGAATGCCGTTCTACGCTGTTGGTCGCAAGCTCTGAGCAGTCGTTGAGTTGAGGGCAACCTTGGTCACATTCTTCCATTTTCTGTCCACCCTATGTACATTATCCATTGGAATATCCGCGGCATTCGGGCCAATCGGGATGAATTGTCGATCCTCTTACGATCCTACTCGCCAGTCGTCTTCTGTCTTCAGGAAACAAAGCTGGGTCCCCACGATCGCTTTGTTTTCCCCCATTTTCAGTCAGTTCGATTTGATCTCCCCTCTGTTGAAGGCACTCCATCACATGGAGGACTCATGATTCTTGTCCATGATACTTTCCATTATCACCCAATCCCCTTAAGGGGGGGTATGACGTCAAACGGGCCGACTTGGAGCAGGAGAGGCACCACAGGACATTTTATTTTCTACTGTCTATACTTTTACAAATAAATTCATAAAACTTTGTCAGCATGACCAGGAAGGATTCAGGATTCACACTCATAGCAGTGGAAGTGCAGAAACACAACAAAATAAATTTTTTTTAGATATGAAATTTCATCATTTTTGCACTTACTGTTGGCTGCATTTGTTCCTATAGGTACATTTTTCTTCACAAGTAAGATGGATTCTTTGATGAATTTTGCACAGCATACAAACCATACTTACAGGTGTATGAAACTCTAGAATTTTCCAAATCTATTAAAAACTGTGGTAAAAATTGAGATAATTATCTACAAAATTAGATTTTTTCTAAACATAAAGTTTAAAACATAACAGCTCATTCATTTTTTCATAAATTAAATAGATTATAGAGTTTCAGATACCTGTAAGTATGGTTTGTATGCTGTGCAAAATTCATTGAACTGTCTCTCTTACTTATGAAGAAAAGTGTACCTATAGCAACAAATGCAGCCAATAGTAAGTGAAAAAATGGTGAAATTTCACATGTAAAAAAAAATTATTTTGTTATGTTTTTGAACTTCCGCTGCTACGAGTGTGAATCCTGAATCCTTCCTGGTCATGCTGACAAAGTTTTATGAATTTACTTGTAAAAGTATATACAGTGGAAATTAAAATGTCCTGTGGTGCCTCTCCTGCTCCAAGTCGGCCCGTTTGACGTCCTACCCCCTTAAACACTTCGTTCCAAGCTGTCGCTCTCCGTCTTTCCCTTTCTGGATACACCTTCTCTCTTTGTACTGTATACATTCCATCGTCCACACCAATGGCACGAGCTGATCTACTTCATCTTCTTGGTCAGCTTCCGCCCCCTTATTTGCTGGTTGGGGACTTTAATGCCCACCACCCGCTTTGGAGATCTCCGCATCCTTGTCCGCGCGGTTCACTTTTGTTAGACGTCTTCCACAAAGCGGATCTTGTTTGCCTCAACACTGGGGACCTACATTTTTGTCTGCCTCCACGACGAATTTATCTCATTTGGACCTTCCGGCCTGTACTGCTCCGCTAGCTCGGCGCTTCGAATGGTTCGCTCTTGCTGACACACACTCTAGTGACCACTTTCCATGTGTCCTTCGATTGCAGTCTCAACTGCCATATATGCACCCGAGACGCTGGAAGTTTGCCCAAGCCGATTGGACACTTTTTTCGTCTCTAGCGACATTCGATGACCGTGACTTTCCTAGCGTCGACGATGAGGTCACACATCTTACCGACGTTATTCTTACAGCTGCGGAACGTTCAATACCTCGAACCTCCGAATTGCCCCGGCGCCCCCCAGTTCCTTGGTGGAACGAGGCATGCCGTGACGCAATACGTGAGCGGCTACGTGCTCTTCGCGTTTTCAGACACCATCCTACTTTGGCCAACTGTATCCGCTATAAGCAGTTCCGTGCGCGATACCGTCGCATCATCCGCGATAGCAAGAAGTCAAGCTGGGACTTCTTTACTAGCCCATTTAACACCTTCACTCCCTCCTCGGAAGTTTGGAGTCGGATTCGACGGTTAGCTGGCGCGCCTAGTTTCTCCCCGGTCTCTGGGCCCACAGTCGCGCATGATACATTAGTGGACCCCGTCGCAATTTCTAACTCATTGGGTCAACACTTTGCTGAGATTTCGAGCTCTTCAAATTACCCGCCAGCGTTTCTCCCGAAGAAACGTGCAGCGGAAGTGCAACCTCTTGCTTTCTCCTCTCAAAATCGCGAAAGCTATAATACTGTTTTCTCTATGCGGGAACTCCAACATGCACTCTCTTCTTCTCGCTCTTCCGCCTCAGGACCGGATGGTATCCACATCCAAATGTTGCTGCAATTATCATACCATAGTCTGCGTTACCACCTTCGCCTTTATAATCGAATTAGCACCGACAGTACTTTTCCCAGACGATGGCGGGAAGCTATCGTCGTTCCTGTTCCGAAACCTGGAAAGGACAAACATCTCCCCTCTAGCTATCGTCCCATTTCTCTCACGAGTAGTGTGTGTAAGGTTTTGGAGCGTATGGTGAACTGCTATTTAGCCTGGTGGCTGGAGTTCCGCAGTCTTTTTACACCTGCCCAATGCGGTTTCCGAAAGCATCGTTCTGCAGTTGACCATCTTGTTGCTCTCTCCACTTATATCATGAACAATTTCCTCCGGAAACGCCAAACAGTGGCAATATATTTTGATCTGGAGAGAGCATACGATACCTGTTTGAGGACAGGCATCCTCCGCACACTGTTCTCTTGGGGCTTTCGAGGTCGGCTGCCCCTTTTTCTTCGTGAATTTATGGCAGAGCGCACATTTAAAGTGCGGGTGAACACTACTCTCTCCCGTACGTTCTCCCAAGAAAACGGGGTACCCCATGGCTCCGTGCTAAGTGTTGTACTGTTTGCCATTGCCATAAATCCAATTATGGATTGTCTCCTTCCTGATGTCTCGGGCTCCCTCTTTGTGGACGATTTTGCGATCTACTACAGCTCTCAACGGACCAGCCTTCTTGAACGACGTCTTCAAGGATGTCTCGATCGCCTCCACTCTTGGAGCATCGAAACCGGGTTCCGCTTTTCTCCCAGTAAGACCGTTCGTGTTAATTTTTGGCGTCGTACTGAGTTTCTTCCGCCTTCCTTACATCTAGGCCCTGTCAACCTTCCGTTCGCGGACGTCGCTAAATTCTTGGGTCTTATGTTTGACAGAAAACTGTGCTGGTCCTCCCACGATTCCTATCTTTCGGCTCGCTGTCTGCGATCCCTCAACACCCTCCGTGTCCTGAATGGCACCTCCTGGGGAGCGGACCGAATGGTCCTTCTCCGCCTCTATCGCGCCTTAGTGCGCTCGAAATTGGACTATGGAAGCATAGTTTACTCCTCTGCTCGGCCGTCTATTCTTCGGCGTCTCGACTCTGTCCACCACCGTGGATTACGTTTAGTGTCTGGAGCTTTTCACACCAGCCCTGTGGAAAGCCTTTATGCTGAGACTGCTGAACCTCCGCTGTCCAATCGGCGCGCTGTCCTCCTGAGTCGTTATGCTAGCCATCTGTCTTCCATGCCTGCTAATCCGGCACATGACATTTTTTTCGACGCCTCCTTGGATTTAGGGTATGCAGGCCGCCCTTCCTCCCTACTACCACTGGGAGTCCGCTTCCGTCAACTGCTCCATTCTCTTTCCTTCCGCTTTCCTAAAACCTTCTTGACAACTTGGGGCATAGCACCGCCTTGGATCCGTCCCCGGATCCGCCTGCTCCGTGACCTTTGTCAATTTCCCAAGGATGGTACCCCTTCACTTGTTTATCGTCGGGCATTTGCTGCTCTATGTGCACAAATGAAGGAAGCCACATTTATTTAAACTGATGGCTCGAAAACATCGTTAAATGTAGGGAGTGCCTATATTGTTGCTGCTCTATGTGCACAAATGAAGGAAGCCACATTTATTTAAACTGATGGCTCGAAAACATCGTTAAATGTAGGGAGTGCCTATATTGTTGGCGACACCCCAAATCGATTTCGGCTTCCCGACCAGTGTTCGGTTTACACTGCGGAACTTTAGGCTGTTCTCCTGGCTGTCCAGCACACCCGTCGCCATCAGCGGATACAGTATGTTATCTGTTCTAATTCTGTCAGCTCTCTCCTCAGTCTCCAAGCTCTGTACCCTGTCCACCCTCTGGTCCACCGGATTCAGGACTGCCTCCACTTGCTCCACTTGGTGGGCGTCTCTGTGGCGTTCCTCTGGATCCCAGGACACGTTGGTTTCTGTGGAAATGAGGCGGCCGATATAGCGGCCAAGGCTGCAGTCTCTCTTCTTCAGCCAGCTATTCGCACGATTCCCTTCGCTGATCTACGGAGTGTTTTATGTCGTCGTGTTACTCTTTTATGGCACGCACATTGGTCGACACTTCCCAATAATAAATTGCGGGAAGTGAAAGCTCTTCCCTGTGCTTGGACCTCTTCCTCCCGAACGCGTCGTCGGGAGGAGGTAATTTTAACTAGACTCCGGATAGGGCACTGTCTTTTTAGCCATCGACATCTTTTAAGTGGTGATCCTCCCCCACTCTGTCCCCACTGCTCTCAGCTGTGGACGGTAAGACTTGAGTGCCCCTATTTTACTCCGTTACGCGCCCGTCTACAGCTGTCGCTCGATATATCTTCCATTTTAGCAGATGACACGCGCTCAGCCGATCGCGTTCTCGAGTTCATTAGTGCCAGTGAGATGACGTCAATCATTTGAAGCTCTTTTTGGGGACAATAACCCCCTTTCTATAGTGGTTTTTTAAGCTTTGCTTCTGTTTTTTGTTTCCCCACTCTGAGTTTCGCTCCCGTTGCTGCTGGTTTCCAGTTTCGTTTTTAAACCTTTTTCTAAGTCACAGAACGGGCGCTAATGACCGTAGCAGTTTTGCGCCCTAAAACCATAACAAAAAAGTCATGTTTAAATCTGGTGCTCATTGGTAGTACTGAATATGAAATACATTAAGCCCATTGTGAGAGCCCCCTGCATGTCCGGGCGTTATAATAGGTCCGAGGTATTCCTGCCTGTCGTAAGAGGCGACTAAAAGGAGTCTCACATGTTCTGGCCTTTATGTGATGGTCTCCTGTAGGGTTTGACCTCCATTTTCCAAAATTTTCCCGAAGAGCGAGCCAATTGGGAAAGGGCGCCTTACACGGTGCGTCGTGTCTGTCATGTGCTGAGACCTATCGCATCCTTCATTGACATGGATCAGCTCATTCTCCAATTGTGGGACGAAGTCACCCTCCTGGGTGCGTATTTTTCCATCAACTGTGCAATATCGTTTTCTACGCTGACGATAATGATGGACTTGTTTGCTTGGTTGCATCTGATATCCAGCATGGTAGCCAGTCCATTGTGGTGGGGCCGCCATGTACCCTGTTGGTTGTAGCCCCCTGACCACATACGGATCGCTCTGCTGATGCCTGTGCCGTTAACTCCCCACATACACGAAGGGGTAGATGCCCATCCGCCCCGGGGCATCAGGATTCCCGGCAATGGCTATCCTGCCAGGTGACCTTTGCTGTGGCCGGGTGGCTCCCATGGGGAGGGCTCCTGGTCGGAGTGTGTGGCATCAGGGTGGATGACACGAGATGAAGCGTAGTACATAATCTCTTGCTGGTGGTCAAACACCAGGATTCTCTAAGCGTTCACGGGCTCAATTCAATGCACAGAAGTATGACCCCAAATCATTCCCTTCCCTGCCCTCACCGTGGGAGGAACGTCAGGCTAAGGATGGCAGCGGCTCTTATTCACCCCGCTACTTTATATGTTCAAGAGATGATGGGGAATCTTTCAGGACGATGAAACCTCAGCTTTTTGTGAGCATTTAGAGAACAAGTTTGGGGACGTGGAGGGCTTGTCGAAAATAAGATCTGAGTCAGTCTTGATCAAAACAGCATCTTCTGCCCAGTCACGGGCGTTACTTGATTGTAAAAATCTGGGGGATGTTTCTGTAACTGTCACGCCCCATGAGAGCTTAAATATGGTCAAAGATATCATATTTCGCATTGACCTTTTGCTGCAGTCCAATGATGAGCAGCACGCCAACTTAGAGCGGCGAGGTGTACATCTCGTTCTGCGTGCCCACTGGAGTCAGAGGGATAATCAGGTTGCCACCAGTGCCTAAATCTTGGCTTTCGAGGGTGATACATTACCTGAGAAGGTCAAGGTGATGGTCTACCGCTGTGATCAATCACCCTATATCCTTCCCCCAATGTGGTGCTTTAAATGTTGGAAGTTCGGTTATATGTCTTCCTGCTGTACTTCCCAGTGTCACATGTCGAGATTGCGGACGCACATCACATGCTAATACTCCATGTGCTCCACCTCCCATCTGTGTCAACTCCGGAGAATACCATTCGCCTTGCTCACCGGACTGAAGGATTCTCCAGAAAGAAAGGAAAATCATGGAGTAAAAGACCATGGACCGACTGATCTACACTGAAGCTAAGAGGAAATTTGTAGACCTACATCCTGTATGCATGACATTGTCTTATGATGCCGCTACAACAGTCCTAGCCCCATTAGCTCCACCAACCCGAGTCACCTCTCAGAGCCAGAAGACTACACAAGCCCCCTTGATGGTGGGGGGCATTTCCCTCCCTGTTGCACCACCTACTTCAGGAGCAGCACCCCCCAACCATCAGGTACGTCCATCCCCTCTTCTAAGCCAGAGAAGTATACAACTTCTTCGGCTGTTCTCGCTAGGAAGGGTTCTCTTGGGTCACTCTCTTCCCAAGTTTCTGCTATTGGGAAAGATGACACCCAATAGTGGTTGAAGAGTCCCAAAGCAGCTGGTTGCAGGGCTTCACGCTCATCCTCATTCCTGGAGACTGACTCAGTGAAGTCCTCCCAGCCAGTGTCCAAGTTAGTGCCTCCTATAGTTCAAATGGCTCTGAGCACTATGGGACTCAACTGCTGAGGTCATAAGTCCCCTAGAACTTAGAACTACTTCAACCTAACTAACCTAAGGACAACACACACATCCATGCCCGAGGCAGGATTCGAACCTGCGACCGTAGCGGTCGCGCGGTTCCAGACTAGCGCCAGAACCGCTCGGCCACCAGCGGCCGGCTCCTATAGTTCCTCCCATAGCCAAGAGAATGGGGTCCTGCAGGGTTTTGCCTTGAGTCTCTATTTTTAGTGGCCATTAATGGCCTAGCAGCAACTGTAGGGCCTTACATCTCATGCAGACGACTTCTGCATTTCGTACTGCTCCACCAGTAATGGTGTTGCTGAACGGTGCCTACAGGGAGCCATCCACAAGGCCCAGTCATGGGGTCTAGCCCACGGTTTGCAGTTTTCGACTGCAAAGTCGTGTGTTATGCACTTCTGTCGTCGGCATCGTACCGTTCATCCAGAACCAGAACGTTATCTTAATGACGATCCACTCACCGTAGTGGAAACATACCGATTCTTAGGACTGGTTTTCGACCCTCGATTGACTTGGCTTCCTCACCTTCGTCAGCTTAAGCTGACCTTGACTATGGGAATATTGGTTTCTGGTTCGGCGGCGCCTTCAGCGTTGCGTTTACTGGACCTAGTGCACCACCTTGGCGTTTGCCTAGCGACAGGAGCTTTTAGGACGAGTCCGTTGAGCAGCGCCACTACCCAACCGGCAGGCAGCAAAGGATAGGAGTAGTACTCCCGAGAAGACTTTCTCTATCCCTCCAGCCAAACTATACCTAAGTCTTCCTCTAACCAGAAGAGCTCAAAGATCCTGCTCGATAGTGTGGTCACGTAGCCCAGCCGTCCTCTCTCTCTCTCTCTCTCTCTCTCTCTCTCTCTCTCTCTCTCCGGTACGACCGCCAAACGTTTTTCAGCGTTGGACTCCACAGACCGACTGCACAAGCACGCCGATGCTTTTGTGGACCCCCATGGAGTAGAATCATCCTGCATTTGTGCGCTGTAGCAGCAGCAGTAGTAGTAGTAGTAGTAGTAGTAGTAGTGACTCTCCACCTGCTGTCCCACGGCGACCACCGAGTTGTTGCCCTACATCTCTTCCTCCCCATGACTATCCTGCAATGGAACGTTCGTGGCCTTCGGTCCCTCAAAGAGGATTTATGGCTGCTTCTAGCATTGCAGCATCCCCTTGTACTCTGCCTTCAGGAAACGAAATTGCGCTCTCAAGACCGCTTTGCGCTTTAATATTACTTACCAATTCGTTTTGACCTTACCTCTGAGTTAGGCATCCCATCTCATGGGGGCGTTACGCTGCTCATACGGGATGATCTTCATAGTCAACCCCTCTCCCTGATTACCCATCTTCAAGCTGTTGCCGTTCGCCTTTCGGTCTGCCAGGAAACGAGGCTGCTGACGCTGCTGCCAAGGCTGCAGTCCTCGTACCTCAGCCCGTGAGTACCTCTATTCCCTCCGATGATCTCTGCGTTGCCGTCTGTCAGGAGGTGGTGTCTCTTTATCATCGCCAATGGCTCTCCCTTCACGGTAGTAAGCTTCGACTTATTAAGCCTCACCCAGCGCCTTGGACGACATCCTCTCGGCGCTCCCGCCGGGAGATTATTTTAACTCGGCTGCTTATTGGGCACTGCCTTTTTAGCCATCATCATTTGCTCAGTGGCGCTGCCCCACCACTTTGTACGCACTGCGCCCAAATTTTAACAGTCCGCTACTTCCTGCTGGAATGCCCTTTTTTAACCAATTTACGTTCCAGCTTGGGTTTCGCTTTAGCGAATGACGCGCGGGATGTCGACCACGTTTTACTTTTTATCCACCGAAGCAATATGGAGAAGGCCATGTAGATTTTAGTTTTGGGTCTCCATTATTGTATGGTGATTTTAGCCCTTTTTCCACGTGCCTTGTTTCGCTGTCTCATATTCTGTCCATTAGGACTGACATATAGTCCTTTCCCTCCTCTCTGTGTTTGTGTTCTATAGTTTTGACTTGGGCGCGTATGAAATAGTTCAAATGGCTCTGAGCACTATGGGACTTAACTTCTGTGGTCATCAGTCCCCTAGAACTTAGAACTACTTAAACCTAACTAACCTAATGACATCACACACATCCATGCCCGAGGCAGGATTCGAATCTGCGACCGTAACGGTCGCGCGGTTCCAGACTGTAGCGCCTAGAACCGCTCGACCACTTCGGCCGGCGGTGCGTATGACCCCAGTTTTTTTTTTGCACCCCCAAAAAAAAGAAAAAAATATACTCCGCAAGCCATCATATGGTGGCTGGCGGAGGGGACTTCTGGTACCACTGTATGTTCCAACTTTCCCTGCTCAACTCGCGAAAGACGCATGGGAAGAAAAATTGTCGTTAAACCCCTAAATTAGCTTTAATTTCTCGGATTTTCCCGTTGCGGGAAGTACCAGTATTAAGTTCCCTCATCTTCCCGAAACGCGCGCTCTCAGAATCTGTTTTACCTGTGGGCGATGCACACCACCTGTCTCGTAGTGTCCGCCATTGGAGTCGTTTGAGCGTTTCCGTAATACTCTAGCACAGACCAAACGATCCTACAATGAAATGCGCTGCTCTTCGTCGAATCTTTGCTGCTGCTAGTATGGGTCCCAGATTGCCGAAGAATTGGTCGAACAAGTATTTTGTAAACCATGTCTTTCGTGGGTGAATTACATTTTCTTAAGATTATTCCAGTGAATCTCAGCCTGACATCGCCTTTCCCTGCCATTTGTTTTACATAGTCTTCTAACTTTGTCGCTTCGGACGGTTACTCGTATTGTGATTTTTTACACCAATAGCATAATCGTTTAGTAACGATTCTGTTCGCCTGTTTACGCCCAGCAGGCTACATATTTTACGTTTAGGGTCAACTGCCAGTCCCAGTATTAATCGCATATGCTGTACAGGTTGTTTTGACTTTCGCTAGTCTTCTAGCGTTGCAGCCTTATCTTAGACAACAGTAGCATCTTCAAAGAGCTTCAAAGAGCTGCCGACGGTATCCACTAGATCCGTTTATATACTTAGTAACCAGTAATGACTCTGTTGGACAGGTTGACAGAAATAGAAGAGGAATTAGGGAAAAATAACTGGTGCATTGTTGGTTTAAGTGAAGTATGTCGGCCGCGTGGGATTAGCCGAGCGGTCTAGGGCGCTGCAGTCGTGGACTGTGCGGCTGGTCCCGGCGGAGGTTCGAGTCCTACCTCGGGCGTGTGTGTGTGTGTGTGTGTGTGTGTGTGTGTGTGTGTGTGTGTGTGTGTGTGTGTGTCTCCTTAGGATAATTTAGGTTAAGTAGTGTGTAAGCTTAGGGACTGATGACCTTAGCAGTTGAGTCCCACAAGATTTCACACACACTTGAACATTTTTTGAAGTATGTCGTAAGGGTGAAATCTGTTTTTGACAGACTCCAGAAAATGTCTTCTGTTAACTGGGAAATCTCCTTTGTCGCTTTGGTGAAACAAGTGCAAAAATGAACGAGTCGGATTTTTGTCGAACGAAACCATATTGGATAAGGTAGTAGCATTAGAAGGAACTGCAAACAGAATTGCACGTTTGGTCCTCGAGTTACGAAAGGTATGAAATCTAAATAGTTCGAGCATATGAACCTACTTGTAGTCGCTAGGATGAAGATACAGAATACTTCTATGACTACCTGAAAGAAACATTTTATAAATTGATAATTGGTGACTTTAATGCCAAAGTTCTAACGTACAAGGAAGATGATTCAGTTATTGACAGATAAGGAATAGACGAAAGAAATTACAAGTGACAGATTGGTTCAGTTTGCAGAATACATGAGAACACCAATTATGAATACGTTTTTCAAGAACCATCCTTGTCGCAAATTAACTTGAAGGGATTGTAACTTTAAAGTGAAAAATGAAATAGACTTCATTCTTACTAACAGACCTCAAAACGTTAAATATGTCTGTGGAGAACAGATTCAATGAACAGTGATAATCGATTGATAAAAGCAAGATTTGAAACTAATTAAAGAGAAAGGGACAATTTTAAAAATATCGAAGACCGGAAACAGGAATTTTAATACAGAATTGAGAGAAAATTAAAAATATGATGCAGAAGTAACAATAGTATCAATCAGATCAGGTGAAGAAGTGGGTGGCATGTACTACTACTACTACTACTACTACTACTACTACTACTACGTGATCAGGCCCAGTGGACCGCACGCGTCTACAAGTTTCCTCTTCCACTGTATTCTGTCCATTGCTGCTATTCGCCATTCGTCCATATCTATTGACACTTGGTTTAAATCTTCATGTGCAAATCTCAAAACCAACCAAATAAGGTAATGAGTAAAATGGTAGGTTTGATAGACAATAGACGCAAAATGATAGTAGAAATACACAAAGATGAGACAGAATATACGGAACTGAGTAAGGCTCTGAGAAAGAATACTTGATGATTCTCTAAAAGCCGGTGTTCAAAATAAATCCATTGCAAAGAATAAGATAGTAGCGTTAGACACGCACAACGGCCGAATTACAAACAAGAAAGAAGTACTCGAATATATTGGTAATTTTTTAATAACCTGTAAAGTGGACGATGACACCTTAATCTTGCACTTTCTTTCGGGAGTGCTAGTTCTGCAAGGTTCTCAGGAGAGCTTCTGTAAAGTTTGGAAGGTAGGAGACGAGGTACTGGCAGAAATAAAGCTGTGAGGACGGGGTAGCTCAGTTGGTAGAGCACTTGCCCGCGAAAGGCAAAGGTCCCGAGTTCGAGTCTCGGTCCGGCACACAGTTTTAATCTGCCAGGAAGTTTCATATCAGCGCAGACTCTGCTGCAGAGTGAAAATTTCATTCTGGATGCTGCTGTCTCCCGAACCATGGAAAAACGCCCCTCAAAAGTCGCGTGCTGTAGACAGGAAGAAAAAAAGTTCTGAAGATCTCGCAGTTGATAGTTTAAAACTGACGGATATGGCTGTAGCTAAAATAGTTTAAAGTTGCTTGCACAGCGGAGAATTACCAAGAGATTGTAATAAAGCCAAAATAATCCAGATGCATATTGTAGTACTAACAATATAAAAAACCGTCGTCCTATCAGCTATTGTCCACGCTGTCATAGTTTTTACTAGAATTTTGACTTCCAGATCGAGCACTGCATTTGATCTGGCTGAACCTATTCAACAAGCGGGCTTTCGCACATAATTTAGTACAGTTGGCCACATCCTCATCCTATGGTCACCCAGCTGTGCTTGAGGCTCTAACAAAACAAGGAATAAAATAGGCCATATTAAAGTCTGAATACAACATTCTCGCATAAACTCGTCCACAGCGTTTATGTGTGTTGTCGTAGAAACCAATGTGACTTCGTATCTCCAAAACTATTTTCAGTAGTCTTAGAAAAGGATAGTCTTAATAGAATTGGAAAATAAAGGCATTCCATGTTGTGGGAAATAGATTAAATAACCAACGTTTGCTGCTGATATTGTTCTATTTGTAAAGAAAATAGAAAGACTTCAAATGCTGGTTAGAGAATTGCATTAGTCTGTTCTGAAGTTAGTCTAAAAGTGAACTATGCTAAAACCAAGTAATGAATGAATGAATGGATACTGCAGGAAATATGTTGTAAGTCGCAGCTGCAAATGGTCACAGAATATGTCTACCTGGGCTAAATATTAAATTTGAAACGACAGCTAAAACCAGAAATATTTCCACGTAATAATCTGATGTGGCAAGTTTATGGAAGATACTCTTCAGTTTTTAAGTCTGAGATGTCGGCTAAGCCGAAGAAAAGTTGTTGACCTTTGTGTACCGCCAGTAATTATTTATTTATGGCTGTTAGACAAGGACATTTAATGAGTTCATTGTTACGAAACTAAGAGTAACCCAAAGAGGAATTTTAAGATCAGTGTTAAGTTACACTAAGAAAGACAGAAAGAAAGAAAGAAAGAAAGAAAGAAAGCAGTTGATACCAGACGGACACTAAAGATCACTGACATAATGGAAAGAGTGAATATCTTCAAATGGAAGTGCGCCTGTCATGCCGCTCGAAGAGAGGTTTGCAAATGGTAAGAAGTAGTACTGGATTGGAGCCCAACTGACCAAACAAGTTCAGGGATAAGACTACTGGACCGGTGGGGCAGAGACATAAGAAAGACAGCCGGATTGAGTTGACAGAGGGAAGCTCTATTCGCCGACTCAAGAGGCTACATCACCGAGTGATAGTATTGGATGATGATGATGATGATGATGATGATGATGATGATGATGATGATGATGAATTCCCCTCTGACAGTCCGTTGGAGTACCCCAGAAATTGCATATGCATCTGTCTATTTAAACCCGTTAAGAATAACGTAAATAACATATTGAGTTCTGGCTAATAGCAAGTCGAAACAGATCGCTATTGTTTTGTACCTAACAACAGCAGTTGTGTGCGAATGGCCCCACTGTGGTCTACGCAAATTATGCTGGGAACTTTTCGTGCTGAGTACCCTTCTTGCCGTACAGTGACAATGCACATACGCCCTAAGCTTAAAAATCATTAGAGGAATGTTGGCAGACTGAACGGCGAACACAAGCTGCATTCTCCCGTTGACGATTGGAGACGCAGTGCACTATGCTGAACCGCCGTGAGACTGCAGGTTTACGTATGTCTCCATGACGGAGGCGACTGTACGTGGAAATTTCCTGTGGTCTAAGGCGTCTTGAGAAAGATTGTGCCGATCAGGAAACCACAAACTACTGAAGTCAAGAAGATGGTGCAAGACCGCCAATAAATCGCATCCATTGCAGTTTTCTTTTCCTTTTACTAACAGGTGGACGTTGTGGAGTGGTCCTATTTTCTTCATGCTTACAGGATATAAAGGTACCATACATGTTTCCTACAGCAGTACAAAACATTTCCATAAAGAAATGAGCGCTGTTAAAGTACAGACTATTTCGAGCAATGTAATACCGTCGTCGGTAGCTGAATGCTTAGTGTGTAGGTAATGTATTCATCAAGTCACTGGTTGGATTTTCGCAACGAGGAACGATCTTTTGCTTACATCGGTTTTATATTTATCATCCAATGGAAGCGACAAGTAACAAATGTGAGACGGCCGCGGTGGTCTAGCGGTTCTGGCGCTGCAGTCCGGAACCGCGGGACTGCTACGGTCGCAGGTTCGAATCCTGCCTCGGGCATGGGTGTTTGTGATGTCCTTAGGTTAGTTAGGTTTAAGTAGTTCTAAGTTCTAGGGGACTTATGACCTAAGATGTTGAGTCCTATAGTGCTCAGAGCCATTTGAACCATTTGAACAAATGTGAATCATAATATTTGTTCTGCGAAACGTAATAGAACAACGCATATAATTAAACTGTCCACTTGTAATGGCAGTTGTCAATAGCTCATCTTTGGCTACATAGAGAACATGTTGCTACAATAAAAGACATTGATTATTCTATACACACCTTAAATTTATTATTCGATACAGACAAGCTCGAAACTGTAATTTCCCATTCTGTATAGTTCTAACGACACCAATAAAGTAATTATGTACACATGTGTTTTCAAAAATATACATATGTGATATTAGTTCCATCATTTTTCAAGAAACTTAAATCTGTCTCATATATTGGATTTATTTCAAATACACTTATTTCCATTGAAGTCATCGCCATTAAAATTGGTAGTTATAAACTCTCAAAAAAATTACTTCAAAGAAAATATATCTATAAGTAATTATGTAAAAGAACTTCTTTGATACATAATAATCTTCTTTCTTTTTGACTAGTAGTTCAAAGCTGCTATCTTATGAAGTAGGCGGGAAATCGTTGTATGCTGTGTTTCATGTCGAATTCTGAGTTCGACACATTAGAATGTTGAAATTGCGATGTGTCGTAATGGAGAGAATCATATGCTCTATGTGAAAGATTAAAGTGCCCGCAAAAAGTTATTTCAAGGTAAATATTTTAAACAAAAAATCTAAATGTTCTTCTGCAAGTAGAAATATACCTTTAGTACTTTGTCCCAACAAAGAGGTCTAAATACATCGAATGAAGACAATAAATAATGAAAATTACTAAATTATCACAGTCTTTATTTTATGAAAAATTTACCTATACTCGTATTTGTTCTCAGTGGCAGAAAATATCAAGCAAACAGATGCAAAGAAATAATGCCTAGGTTTGTTATAAAATTAAGTATTAGATAAAGAGAGGTTTGACACTGGGCCAAAACTTCATTGATTTTTAAAAAGCTTTTGACGGTATATACACAAAATCATTGTTGAATATTGTAAGCCTGTATGGAATTTCGGACTATCTCACGAATATTTTCGGAAACATGAATCTAGACTGAAGTTACTGCATAAGAACCGATGGGAAACACCTTTCTTCAGCATTCTGACTGACTTCAGTGATACATTTTGTCATCATTACTTTTCATATTAGTCGTACATTTCATAATAAGTAAAACTATGGACAACTTCAACATCGGCATACTTGGAATGATCACTCTAGTCTTAGGGATCTGGGTTTTGCTGATACAGCTTTTCTGGCAGAAAGCCATCAAAGTTCATACCTAATGAGTACCATGTTGTATGGAATGGCTAGTTCTGTAGGGCTAAAAATAAATGGTAATAAGACAAAACATTGTGCGTAAGAATTGGAAATTTGTCTACTTATTTTTTGATACAACAAAAAATACTTAAAGATGATGGTCGAATTCCATATCTCGGCAGCCTTAACTGTAGTAATTGGGACATAGGTGCAGACATCAGCAGAATTCGAGAACTTCCACAGTGTTCCAACGAATGCGATCCATATGGCAGTTAGATTCTAAAACTACGTCCACCTAGCGTCATCGGAATTCCTCTGTATGTTACCAATGATCACATACGCAT
This sequence comes from Schistocerca nitens, assembly GCF_023898315.1. Taxonomy (NCBI): domain Eukaryota; kingdom Metazoa; phylum Arthropoda; class Insecta; order Orthoptera; family Acrididae; genus Schistocerca; species Schistocerca nitens. The sequence goes on from NC_064618.1 coordinate 258,747,014, forward strand.
GAGAGATCTGTAAAAAAAAAAAAAATTACAGAAACTCGCTGTTTTTTATACAGACGATGTTTGAGACTAATTTTGATTATTTTTGGCAGCCAAGTTTCAGGAGAAGTGCTGACTAGTAGTAGGCTAAGCAGCTCGCACAAAAACATCGATAAAAGAAAACTTAAGCTTGGAACATATACAGAAGTAGAGAAAGACCTCGCGATACCTGAAAATGAACTGAAAGATATGTGCAATGCATGGACGTGATGTGGGAGGAAGCTGAAAACGTGTAAGCTGATGGCGGTGGCTGGAGGAAACTTCTTGCTACATCTAAAGTCTAATTTTTTGATAGAAATAACTTTTGTAATTGCTAATTGCATGAAAATAAGATTTAATGGGAAATGCCGCACTGTTAATTATAATAATATTGTCAAATCTCTGGAAATAAAAAAAATTGTAGTTGCTTTTTATTTCGTGTTTTCGTACCGAAAATTTTCATGCCATTAGTAATAAATTGATTCATTTTTTATTAATAAAAATTTCTATTTGGTAATAAGGACGGAGTTTAAATAAAAGGAAATTGGTACTAGCGAGAATCGAACAGGCGACTTCGTAATATGAAAACACACTGAACTACCGGCGCTCTATTAAAATACTCGAAATGTTTTAACAAACCGTGCTGAATATCTTCAGACGCGATTGTTTGGAGATTTTTCAGAGGTCTGTCGCACTGCTGTAGGTTATTGATGTCTGGCCACTGACCTACAAGTACGGAAACAATTGAAGTGAGCCAGTTCCTAAGGTCCCCTTAGACTGCAGCAGCGCTATAAACGGCTGTCCTTCCCTTTCCTTCTGTTCCCTTCGATACCATAAGCAGACACGAAGAGCGATCGTCCCTCAAGTCTGGCCTGCTCCCCGTCCTCTCCTGTCCTTCCCGCGCCGCCCGTAAGGCTTCAGGCGGTCGCTGGAGGCGCGCAGCTGCCCGTGTCGGGTTTCATTGAGTGCATCCTTATCCGTAGCAGCGCGTACTGCCCGGACACACGGCTTCCGTCTGTTAGGCGCGGGCGGTAAAAACGACGGTAATGGTAGCAGCAGTAGCAGCTGCCGAGCCGAGGAGCTCCGCGGGGATATGACGCTCCGTTCCGTGAGTGACCGTGGCCGTAGCAGATTAAACGCTGGGTAGTCGACACCAATGGATTCCGTTCTTCGGTCCGAAGACTGCTTTAACGCAGCTCACCATGCTGTTCTATCTGTGGAAGCGTCTTTCTTTCTACACAGCTATCGCAAACTACATCTACTTGATGAACCTGCTTACTGAATTCATGCCTAGATATCCCTCTAAAACTTTTACCCCCAGCCCCCCCCCCCCTTACACACACACACACACACACACACACACACACACACACACACAATTTACTCCATTTCCAAACTGGCAGTTTCTCGATGCCTCAGGATGTTTCTTACAAGGGGACCTCCCCATCGCACCCCCCTCAGATTTAGTTATAAGTTGACACAGTGGATAGATCTTAAAAAACTGAACACAGATCAATCGAGAAAACAGGAAGAAGTTGTGTGGAACTATGAAAAAAATAAGCAATATATACAAACTGAGTAGTCCATGCGCAAGATAGGCAACATCGAGGCTAATGTGAGCTCAGGAGTGCCGTGGTCTCGTGGTTAGCGTGAGCAGCTGCGGAACGAGAGGTACTTGGTTAAAGTCTTCCCTCGAGTATAAGTTTACTTTTTTTATTTTCGCAAAGTTATGATCTGTCCGTTCGTTCATTGACGTCTCTGTTCACTGTAATAAGTTTAGTGTCTGGTTTTTGCGACCGCACCGCAAAACCGTGCGATTAGTAGACGAAAGGACGTGCCTCTCCAATGGGAACCGAAAACATTTGATCGCAAGGTCATAGGTCAACCGATTCCTCCACAGGAAAACACGTCTGATATATTCTATACACTGGTCACGGCATGTGTGTCACATGACAGGAATATGTTGTCGACCCACCTAACTTGCACACTTGGCGAATGGGTAAAAAGATTCTTCTACCTTGCCCGATTTAGGTTTTCTTGTGGACGTGATAATCAATCCCAAAAAAAGTGATCGCATCGGACGGACGGATAATGATTGTCTGAAAATAAAAAAATTAAATTTTTCACTCGAGGTAAGACTTGAACAAAGGACCTCTCGTCCCGCAGCTGCTCACGCTAACCACGGGACCACCGCGCTCATAAGCTCAGGCTGGCCTTGGTATTGCCTGTCCAGTGCATGGACTACTCAGTTTCTATATTTTGCTTATTTTTTTCATAGTTCCACACAACTTCTTCCTGTTTTCTCGATTGATATGTATTTAGTTTTTCAAGGCCTGTCCATTGTGCCAACTTATAACTAAATCTGAGGGGGGTGCGATGGGGAGGTTCCCTTGTTAGTAACCGGTCCCTTCTTTTAGTCTAGTCGCGTCATAAATTCTTTTTTCCCCAAATTAGATTCAATACCACTTCATCAGTTGCTCTATCTACCCATCTAATATTAAACATTCTTCTGTAGTACCACATTTCGAAAGCTGCTATGTCTCTCTTTCAGAAATACTTTCCTTGCTATAGCCAGTTTGCATTTTATAGCCTGTTCACTTCGACCTTCAGGTGTTCTGCTGCCCAAATAGCAAAACTCATATACTTTTAGTCTCTTGTTTTCTAATCTAATTCGTTCGGCACTACCTATCTGTTTCTACCTACCTCTTTGCTACTTGCATTACCTCCTCTCTCTCTCTCTCTCTCTCTCTCTCTCTCTCTCTCTCTCTCTCTCCAGTTTTTTATTTTATATATATATTTTTTACTGGCGTCATATTTGCTTTTAACTGTTAATGTTTTTGTTTTACTACTGTAATTTTGGCATTTGTGCCATTTTCAAGCATAATATTTTTGGCATGCAGATTGCCGATGGGCAGAGACAACGTAATATTTCTTTGGATAAGGTAATATTACGTTGGATAATGGTATTATGCTGTTATCTCCTCCCAGCGTCAACATGCATGCATTCTGTTCAGTTTATCTTTTAAGTAACAAAATTAACTTGGTTCTTTCCTATTAGGAATTTTATTCCGTGTTTATTAAAATTTATTAGATAGAACCAGTGAACTACTCTTAATCATACGTTACAAAACAGTTAAACAAATCTCAGTTAGAGAAAATATTTACTTCATGTTCAAACAAATGCTGTGACTTAGAGTATTTAATATTATCAATTATCATTTTGTGGTTTTCTTCCTTTTGTAATATATACTACTTTACATGTTTTCGTATGTTATGCAGGTGGAAGTTAAAACCGAATTAGATCTAAATTATAATTTTAGTAATACACTTTCTATTACAAACAATCGTTCCACAGCTCAAATTTACACAGTTATTTACACACAAGCCGCCGTTAAAATATTAAATTGTCGTTGGAAATGAAAAGTAATTCCTCAGAAAAGAAATTCATCTCCAAAGTCTTAATTCATCGCTGCTATTCTTGTAGCCGTGGCAGTAATTAAGTTCACTTCAGTGGTGTTTTTTTTTTTTTTTTTTTTTACAAAGTTAGTTAACATACCACGTTTCCGCCGACTAGCAACACGTTTCAGTGGCTTTGTGTTACGAATATAAACAAAAAGAAATGTTAGTGGTTTTTCTGAAATATTATCGCGTTCATTATTTTCAGTATGCACATTGGTAACTCATTCCCATAATGCCATCGAAAATTAAAGTATAATGTAAAAAAAATAAACTGTAGCATGTCAGAGCAAAGATTCCCCGACAAAATTGTAATGCTAGTTCGTAGTGATAGCTGCGGGAGTCGTCATAAATTTTGCGTCAGCATGTCTTCATTACAGTGTCCATGTGTGATAACAATGAAGCTGTTGGAAAAAAAATAAATAAATAAATAAAAATTGAACTACTACGTCGTGCTCCAGTTCATTGAAAAATTGCAGAGCTACTTACAGACGCTAAGACAATGCCCGCATTACTACGTATTTAATTGTCGCGCGACTATTTTTCGACCTTAAACTATTTATTTCGTCGCAGGCTTCAGCTTACTATATTAAATGAGTGGTAGCGTGTGATAGTTTACTGCAGACGTTCGCGTTCTAGCGCTCCGTCAAAGACTGTTTAAGGGAACTCTCATAAAAGGAAGGTGATCGTTTTTGGAAAAGTCGGACCCATATGATTTCACACACGCCTTTTCCGATTCATGCCTTTGCTAAAAAAGTTGCGTCTTTTTCATTACGGTACGTAGTAGTTACACGTTATTGTCAACAAGCAGATCTCAACAAGAAATCAAACTGCTCATCCTGTACTACTGGCATGATAAAGTAAGATGAAACTTCTTGCTCCGTAGTGACTAATTCAAATGTCGAAAACCAGTAGGGTATAACCCCCCTCCCCCTCTCGTCTTGCAAATGGTGCGCGGGAACGATTGTCGCTAAACCTCCGTATTAACTATTAATTTCTCAGATTTTCTCGTTGTGGTCATTTTGCGAGACACATGTAAGAGGGAGCAATATGTTGCCAGATTTTCCGCGGAATCTATTCGAGTTTTTAGTGGTACAAGCTCTACGTGATGCGCAACGCCTCTCTTGTTGCGTCTGTCGCTGGAGTTCCTGAGCATCGCCGTAATGCTCTCTCGCCGACTAAACGACCCCATGAGGAAACGGGCCTCTCTTCGTTACATCTAGCTCTTCGATTAACCTTACTTGTCACAGATCCCAGACTGATAGACAGTACTCCAGAATCGGCCGAACAAGTGTTATCTAAGCTACTTCTTTCGTGGATGAATTACATTTCCATAAGGTTCTTCCAGTGAATTTCAGTCTGGCGTCTGCTTACCGCATCATCTGTTTTATGTGATCATTTCACTTTAATTCGCTGCGGACGGTTACTCCTACATATTGTACGGTACTTACCGTTTCCAGTTATTCTCTACAGTAGTGTAATCGAACACTAATGGATCTCTTTACCTGGTTATGCGCAATACGTTACATTTATTAACGTCCAGGTTCAAATGCCAGTCCATACACCATTTGTCAATCCTCTGCATGTCCTTTTACAAATTGTTACAGTCTTCTGACGTTGCGACCTCCTACTAGACAACCGCATTGTCTGCGACTAGACAACCGCATCATCTGCGAACCAGATCGTTCATATATTATGGTGGTGCGGTAGTTCGTAGCGTTTTTCCTTCAGTTTAATAAATTCAACAGATACACACAACAGAGACTTTAGTCATCAATAATATGAAGTTAAAATCTTCTGGACCGGCCGCGGTGGCCGTGCGGTTCTAGGCGCTCCAGTCCGGAGCCGCGCTGCTGCTACGGTCGCAGGTTCGATTAAGTAGTTCTAAGTTCTAGGGGACTGATGACCACAGCAGTTGAGTCCCATAATGCTCAGAGCCATTTGAACCCTTTTTTTTTTTTTTACTGAGTCTCCAAGCCGGCTCGGTTGATGACAGAAAACGTCAGCAGTGATTGTCACACATCAGGGGACCAATTCGTAGCACATCACACCATCGCTTTTCCACCAAATACGGAACATATTTTGTGGATGCGCGCAGGTTTTCGTTAGAGTAGTTATTTTTCCCCCTCGAATATTCTTTTCCTTAGGTTAGCATAGAGACACCATTTCTCGTCACCAGCAGCGATTCAGATCAGGAATGGTAGGTGTTGTTCGAGCAAGTTGTCGACGGGCAAGCAGAGATGCACATATGGCCACCCGCTGATTTTTGTGATTTTGGCTTTGAGCATGCGGTACCCATTCACCCCATTCTTGCATACAAATGTCACAGTTGATCACATTTGCCTGTTCTCGAGAACACTGACGTTGATCTTTATGGATTAATGCGTTTAAACGATCTTCATGAAACCCCGAAGATCTTCCTGAAAGTGAGGAGTAACTAATATCAAAACAATCCTCCTTAAAAACAGAAAAACAAGAGAAACATTTTCTTGCCGCGCTCTGTGCAGTGGCATTACCCCCATATACAGTGCAAATGTTTCAGGCTGCCTTCGCTGCTGCCACCCCTCTACTGAACTCGGACAGAAGAATATGTTGGAAATGTTCAGTTTCTCCACATGGCACTCCGTTTTCTATCGTCCACAGCTCCACTATCTATCTCCAGATGACAAAATGACAATATATAAACTCAAACAGCTACAGTGAACTACAAATAAATTTACAGCAAATGTACTACTAACATGAAAAACAAAAACACTACGGACTTATGCACCAATCTAAAACTCCTCCCTGTTTGTTGTCATTACGCCGTTCGAGACACACTTTGGCCCGCAAACACAATCTACTCGACTTCTCTACTGTCTCAGTCAGCATGGTTGCTTCAGTTAGACAGTCGAGTATTCACATGTGAAACGCAGTCGGCGCTAAATCATCACCAGCTGCTGCGTCTTCAGCAACCGTTTCCGTTGTTTTCTACCTGCGGATTCCATTCAGAATGGTATGCGTGTGATACTTGCTGTTCGTAGTTCATAGACCACATTCCCTACCAGTATCCGACGACCCAGTATGGCCCCTTTGTTCGCACATTTAGCCGAGTGTGATAAGTCGACAGAAAAAAATTGGATGCGAACGGGCCCTAGTTCAAGCGGTACACGGGTCACTCCGTAAAAGTTTTCATAAGAGTTAAATTTGCACTAATCCACTGGTGTTGTCGGTTGAAAAGGTCAGGGATGCGTTAAGTTCGGCTGTCGGTATGGTAAGCGTTGAAGGTGTTCACAGGGCATGCCGAAGTTCGTAGCATAATGAATAAACAAATCACCAGATTTTCTTATCTACAGCAGAGGACTTCCGTCGAAGGTGTCCTTTCGGACTGGCTTTCTTCTATTTTCTTCATGCTTACAGAATCTGAAACGCATTGACAGGACATGTTTTGTAAAGCAGTATGACGGAGTTCTTAAAAAAAAGATTAAAAAAAAAGGTCGGATAATCGGCTTCGGAGATACGAAGACATCAGAGAGCTGTTCCGTACAAAACATTTCCACCATTTTAAACATAGTAATCGCGAATTCTCTCTTGAGAATCTCGCTATATCTATTTTCAAATGAAAATGTTAATTTGCAAATATTGAATCATATTTTTTGAATAAAATGTCAGTTTTAATTACTAATCACATGAAAAAGTGTTCAGAATAGATCATATTTATTACGAAACTGCGAAAAATAAAATTGAGAATAATACCTTATTTCTGGAGGCTGAACAGTCTTATTGCTGTATATGTTTTCTCATTTAACAATAAGGCATTTCCCTATCTGTATCAAATTTTCATTTGATAAGTAATTAACAACAATATTTAACATTTCCACACGATAGTAAATACAGAATTTAAATGAAGGTGAAAGAAACATTGCCACTAGCGAGAATAGAACCACGGACGACATAATTATAAAACCAACTACGCGCTCGGCTACCAGTGAAACCTCACACCGCTTGGAAATGTTTTGAGCTTTAAAGATTTTTTTATTTTTAAGTTGCTTCGTACTGTTTTAGGAAACTGACGTTAGGGCACTGACCTTCAAATTGTATAAGTATGTAGGAAATGGAAGAGGGCCAGTGCGTAACGCGTAGGACTAGGTTTACATGGAGTGCTGCTGATGTTTCAAAGTCATTGCCACATGAAAGAATTCGCAATGGCGTTTCGCTGTGGTGGAAAAGCCACCATTAGTCAGTGGAGCAGTGGAAGGTTGTTTTATGGAGGAATGAATCTTGTTACACGTTGTGGTACTCTCACAAGTTTCTGTGCTCCTGTTGAACTATAGTTAATGGAGCGCGTCGTGAGTCAGTGAAATTGGATAGTATGATTTTCAGGATCTGATTCGATTTCCAAAACTGAAGGAAGACATTTTCAAAACAGAACAGACAATAGACAGCTGCCAACACAGTGGAGCATGTTTGGGGGGGAAGTAAAGGACCACGATGTAGCGTCACTTCGATGATATTATGGGAATAGTAGCATCGTCTCCATTAGAAATGAACACGTCCGTGTTAGAGGAGGAAAAGAAATCGGCCATGTCTTTTCCCAAGGAGCCATTCTATCATTCAGCTTAAGCAAGTTACGGAAACCGCGGAAAACCTGACACACAATTGTTAGATCGAGATTTGCTTTTGTTTGCAATCCCAGTGACGTAACCACTGCTTCACCTTGCTTGGTGGTTCATAATGTCGATTATACACGGTCAAGACACATTGTGACCATCGGGTATGTTATACATCAACGTGCAATAACCACTCACCGATGGCAGCACTAGCAATGGAGGGTGGGGAGAGGGGACGGGGAAGCGGAAACAATGCAGTCATTGTTGTAATGCAGAAACGTCCAAAAGGGCAAGATCATCCGCCGGGGTTAAAGTATACAGTGCTTGGCAAAATGGCACTATCCAAAACTGGCTTCAAGACATCTTGTAGTGCACCACGGACCGTAGATGACGGATGTGAACGACGGATGTGGAGATCTCTACGGAATAATAGATGTTAAGTAGCTGAGCATGCAGATGAACCAAGGGGCTTCCAAGTGTGTCCTGAACGAGCGTTCAGCGAACGTTGCTGCCTGTTGGCTTCCACAGTAGGCACCTGGCTCATGAAACCATGCTGGCTCCTGTTCGCCGATGAAGGCTGGAATTAGCAGTACTGCAACTAGATGTCAAAGAGTGCAAGGTTTTTGTGGCATTCACTGGGTGATCTCGTCATTTTCGAAGGCACCTCTACATGCAGTTTTATTGGCACGATGGCATCCACCAGCAGGGCAGTGAAACGTGTCGCACAGCTAGCTGTGTTCGTGCACGGTTCGGAAAGCATCAGGGTGAGTCTATCGTAATCCCCTGACATCCAAACTACCCCTATGAAGACCCAATCGGGCTGTACGCAGTAGGCGCCATGGATCCTCAACCGAGAACCTAGCGCAGCTGGGCACGGGACTGGAATTGACATAGCTTCTAATCCCTGTCGATACCGTCCAGAACTTCACTCAGTGACTCTTCCTGCACGTTTCGCAGCGGTCCTCTCTGCAAAAAGTGGTTATTCAGGTTTCTGTATTCAGGTTTCTGACATGTGGTCATTTTAATAAGACTGGACAGTGTATATTGAATGCCTTCATGACCGGTTATCTTAGCTGCTGGTGAGTCTTCTGGCTTGTATTGTGGCGAAATAAATAAAAAACATTTGAATTTATTGGTTTTTTGAAAAGATGAAAAATTATGGATATGGAACTGTAACTTTAGAATTTTTGAAAGGCTTTTTTACGGATTGTATTGACCGGCATGAATGCGGACAAATACAGTGCTGCGTGAAATATGCCTGTAATATAATTTACCATTCCGATTAATTGCATTTTGAATTCTACGTCATTGTTGATTTAATCAGAGTTCTCACCTTAGACGTAGAATTAGTCCTTCTGCCACAATATTAATTCATCAGTCGCCATCGATGTTCTTCTCTTTGTTGACCGTGTGTACCATCATGAGTCGGCATCGGTTCACTTCACGAAGACGGTGGAAACCAAGGAATACAATGCTACGTCACTTTAAATAATTTTCGTAACACTTCGATACTTTTCACTATTTTTTATTCACAACACAACAAGACTTGCTGTGCTCGTCGCACAAACCATAATTACTAACTATATGGCTGCCTTTCCGCACAGTCCAAAAAATCACGTCCATCCTCCACAAGGCAACAATCGAAAGTGTCCCTTAGCTCCTTGGAGTATGAAACAAAAGAGAATCCAATGTGAACATTACAAAGATTATAATCTACATTCCTCTCAATTTAATCTTTGGCGCAGCTTTTAAGGTATTGTATGTCTCTGCGTCGGAATGTGTCATTACAGTATGATCGTGGTCCAAGAAACTTCCCCGTTTCTAACGTATAGACCAGAGCTGCGCTGGACATCTTCAGAGGTGCTCCTGGTTGTGCTGAGTCTTACCGTGAGCGGAAGCAGGAGCATCACTGAAGATATTCAGCGTAGGTCCGGACGAAACGTTAGAAACGAAAAAGCTCTTCTTAGACCTCGATTACACAACCCGGAAGACTCACCAGCAGCTACACCACTCCTGTATGGGCAAAATTCTGGCGGTAAGTGTCGAACAAGGTTCTGGAAAACTAAGTTTCCGTGATTCTATTACAACGTGGGGTGAAAGCTTTCCCCAAAGATTAAAAATGTGTCCATAGAAAAAGTAGATTATATACAATACTGATGATGAAATTTTTCTCGGTTAATGAACCGAATGGTGAAGCGATGACGATGGGTACGAAACTCGTCGAAACGCCGCGACTAGACGACGCCACCACTCGGCTAATCATCCGAGATTATTTCATTACTGGAATACGCCGAAGAAGCCTGCAATCACGTATATGCAATAATAATTACTGGAATTCTGATAGGAATCCATGACTGCCTGATAATGTCATCTCTTATTGGTATAATTATACAATTTGTAATTCTGCGTATCATTCTCTGAAACCACTGAAGTAAGTGACAACGAATAGTTTCTATTGAATTCGCGTATTACGGCTTCTCCTCGTTTCATTCGCGTGTGGTCAGCCCCTGGTAGCTGAGTGGTCAGCGCGACGGAATGTCATGCCTAACGGCTGGATCGGAGATTTTCTCTGCTCAGGTACTGGGTGTTGTCCTTACCATTTCATCCCCATCGACACGCAAGTCGCCGAAGTGGCGTCAACTCGAAAGACTTGCACCAGGCGAACGGTCTACCCGATGGGAGGCCCTAGCCACACGGCATTTCCATTCGCGTGTGGATTGTAGCAGGAATGACTGCTTAAAAGCCTCTGAGCACTCTGTAATTACTCCGGTCTCGTATTTCCGGTCCCTACAGGAATTACAAATAGGGGGTGTTTTAGGGGACGGTTCTGGTATTATTGGACGTAAATTTTTTTGAAAGTATAATATTTTCTGAAAGTTGTGTTGGACATTTTTCACAATAAATAATACTATGATACGTTCCTTAACAGAATTACAAGAATCGACGCCATAAGAAGATAGCTACTTCCTAATACTTTTTCCGCCGTTGAATATTGCTCGTTTAAATTTTTGGGGTGGCATCAGATATGTTCTAATGCGTTAAGTCATTTTTGTTGCAAAAAAGTTTTAATTGGATAGTAAATGATTTTAAGCTTGAACTTGTTCATCAGCTCATCTAGTTCGTCAAAGAATGTCACCTTGTTCTTGCTGAAGCCTGCTGCTCACTGCAAACTCGAGGGTTCAGCAGTCCTGTGCCTAAAATCTTCGTATTGTGATAAAATCATAGTAAGTCTTTACCCCGCTTTCATTTTTGTCTTTTTAAAACGGTTTTATTTACAGTCTGCGTATTTGTTCACTAGAGGTAACGGCTTCATTAGCGTTATTTACATCCCAGTTATGTTCTGACATCTCTATATTTGTCTATTAAAGAAAAACCGTAAAAATTTAAGTTTTATGCTACCTGTTCTGTCGGGCTCTGATGTAGTATTTTAACATTTCTATAGTTATTACTTCGGCTACACCTTCCCACAGTCTACAGTGTAGAGATTAATATCAATTATGCCTCAAGGTACAACAGTAATGTAATATTCCTTACTTGAAAATAAAACGCAACACTTCGAAGTAAAGTTCGTGCACCGAAAAACTCACTAGGAACATAACTTCTTGTTTAGATTCAAAATCGCGTGGGGGGTGTTGTTCATCCACCAAGCGGCACGCCAAGTGCTGCCACTAACGCTAGAGTTCAGGAACTATACTTGCCCGACACAATCAACTATTCAATACTACCCGATCTTCCCTCCCGCTATATTCCTTGATTCTCACTTACCAGACTATTCAGACATTTTAAATGGGCTTTCCCCAGAGATGGGTATCGCCTGTCCTCAAGCGTCTGCCAATTCATTTTTCTCTGCATTTCTATGATCGTCGCCGCCCCCAACCTCCCCCAGTAAAAAAAAAATGAAAATAAAAAAGTTTTGACTATTCATGATCCCATTCTTAGTATATGTTCGATGTCTTTTGTTAGTCCTATTTAAAATGGGTCCGTGGCTTGAGCAATATTCTAAATGGTATGCACAAGGGATACGTAGCCTGTCTCTTCCGTTAAGGGGCTCCGGAAAGGCTCAAAATCATGAAAAGTTCAATTTTTACTTTTTTGCGTTTTCTGAATCTGCAAACTATTACCTTTTAATAGATATGTAATTTATTCAATTCCGAAGACTACAACTATTTTTAATTTTTTTTTGAAATGTGTTCTACATGGGCGTGACCCACTGTGGCGCTGTTAAACTGCTGTCAAATGGTGTTATTATTAACGTCCGTGTTCATCAGGTACATTTTAGTGATGTGAGATAAAGTATGTGTTGTGGCTAACCTGTGATGGTTCAATATATATCGCTGGTGTGATTGTCGATTGTTTCATATTTATTTACTCTGTCGTTATCTCGAAAATATTCGTAATTAATTCTGTTTCTTGAGTCTCTGTTTTGTTGAAGTATAATAATGAGTAAAAGTAAAGTTATTAGAAATCCTCTGAAGGCTTTTAAGAAAAGGAGAAATGTTGGAAAGCCAAAGATATGTGTTATTACTGTAAACAATAAAGACGATGAAAATCCCCAACATAGTTTGTGTCCCAAAGAGGAAGACAGGTGGTGTAAATATAACAAAGGATTGCTAACTGGTGAAGTGTACACTCATAAGCATAGTCTGCCTCATGCAATGATTGAGGTGATAAAACCTATTTTCAGAGACTTAGCAGCACCTGAACTGTTGAAAAAGTGTATTCACGGAATAACTCAAAACCCCAATGAAAGTGTAAATAGTGTTATATGGTCGAGAATCCCCAAGACTGTATTTGTTGGAATAGAAACACTTCACTTTGGTGTGTATGATGCTGTTGCGACTTTCAATGATGGCAACATTGTAAGGTGCAAGGTATTTAGAAATATGGGAATGAAGATAGGTTCTAACATGGTACGAGCGATGCTTGCTTTAGACAAGGAACGCCTTCGGGCTGCAGACAGGGCTGTAAAGAGTCTAGAAATACAAGCAAGAGTAAACAGGAGGAGGAACAAGAGGAAGCTGGAGGAGGAGTTTGCAGAGGATGAAGATAATCCATGCTATGGACCTGGAATGCACTAAAAAGTTAATCCAATCTTTGTCGCTCGATTCCCAAAACTTTTATTTTCTCATACTAATTACATGTTTTCTAAGGATCTTCCAAACATATTTGTTTCAAACTTTCAGTAAATGTTACACAGTACCTTCTGCATAATTTAACACAGCCTTTTTCCAAAAAACTGTATATTTTTGAATATATAAATAAAAAATTGCAAAAAAATGTGAATTTTCATTACAACTGAAAAAAAATCATCTTTAATAACTGAATTAAAATTTTGTAAAATCCCTGTGTTAAGTTGTAGCCCATATTCCAATAAATAATCTGTAAAAAGTTCAACTTCCTACCTCAAATACTTTGTGAGGAAAGATGTAATTTATAAGCGTTATTTTAACATTGCAAGTATAGGGCGTTCCGGAGCTCCGGAACGCCCTATACTTGCAATGTTAAAATAACGCTTATAAATTACATCTTTCCTCACAAAGTATTTGAGGTAGGAAGTTGAACTTTTTACAGATTATTTATTGGAATATGGGCTACAACTTAACACAGGGATTTTACAAAATTTTAGTTCAGTTATTAAAGATGATTTTTTTTCAGTTGTAATGAAAATTCACATTTTTTTGCAATTTTTTATTTATATATTCAAAAATATACAGTTTTTTGGAAAAAGGCTGTGTTAAATTATGCAGAAGGTACTGTGTAACATTTACTGAAAGTTTGAAACAAATATGTTTGGAAGATCCTTAGAAAACATGTAATTAGTATGAGAAAATAAAAGTTTTGGGAATCGAGCGACAAAGATTGGATTAACTTTTTAGTGCATTCCAGGTCCATAGCATGGATTATCTTCATCCTCTGCAAACTCCTCCTCCAGCTTCCTCTTGTTCCTCCTCCTGTTTACTCTTGCTTGTATTTCTAGACTCTTTACAGCCCTGTCTGCAGCCCGAAGGCGTTCCTTGTCTAAAGCAAGCATCGCTCGTACCATGTTAGAACCTATCTTCATTCCCATATTTTTAAATACCTTTGGCTTTCCAACATTTCTCCTTTTCTTAAAAGCCTTCAGAGGATTTCTAATAACTTTACTTTTACTCATTATTATACTTCAACAAAACAGAGACTCAAGAAACAGAATTAATTACGAATATTTTCGAGATAACGACAGAGTAAGTAAACATGAAACAATCGACAATCACACCAGCGATATATATTGAACCATCACAGGTTAGCCACAACACATACTTTATCTCACATCACTAAAATGTACCTGATGAACACGGACGTTAATAATAACACCATTTGACAGCAGTTTAACAGCGCCACAGTGGGTCACGCCCATGTAGAACACATTTCAAAAAAAATTTAAAAATAGTTCTAGTCTTCGGAATTGAATAAATTATATATATTAAAAGGTAGTAGTCTGCAGATTCAGAAAACGCAAAAAAGTAAAAATTGAACTTTCATGATTTTGAGCCTTTCCGGAGCCCCTTAACTGACTGTGTATTCCTAATATCCTCTATTCGAAGGCTGCTACGTGCTTTACCTGAGGTTAAGCATATGCGATAATTTCATTTCACATCACCACGATTGTTACAGTCAGGTATTCGTGTGAGTTGCTTCCAGGCCAACGAATCTGAATTCCCACAATTTACACGACAAATATTACGTAATTCATATGGAAATAGTACAAAAATTATATACATACACACCACAGCAGCTGGCGTCGATAATACTGTATGTGGTCCATCACTGTATTATGTTCATTGAGATGTTTCTTTTATTAAGAAAGACCGCTGTATGATATTGGGATGCAGTCTGTCGGCTCTTCTAACGCTTGTTTCTTCTGTGCTACTCCACACGTACCGGAACGCTACAGGATAAACTGATAGTATCATTTCTTATACAGGTTGTTCCTCTTTCAAATTATGCAACAGGTTGAGAGCATCAGAACAAATATATTTAGTTATGGTGCATGTTGTTCCTGGCGGCAATTTCTGATGCTAGGGATGATTTACACAGAAGGCAGTTAAGCATGCTAATTACAGAAATTGCATTTACAGGAACTGCTCGAATATGCGACCATAGACCTTACGCACGCAGTACACCGTCGAACCGTTGATTGTCGTGACCTTTCGAAGATTCCTAGCATGCACACAGTGGTACCAGCAGCGACGGCACTTCTACCGACGAGGTCCTTCTTCCGTTTCCACAGCGGTTTCATACACCAGCTGCTTCATATGCCGCCCAGAGGTGAGGGGACCTGAGTGGCCAGGCCACAAGGCCACCTCGGCCGATCCATCTATTCCCGAAGACGGATCTCAAATGTTTCCTCACAGTAATGCTCGAATTGGCTGACGCCCCATCGTGCTGGAAGTACATACTTGGTCTGATATTAAGAGGTACATCCAACCAGTACAGCCAACCGTCCGTACACATTCCCAGTCAGCGACACCGACACAGTGCAGGTCAGCACCACTAACAGTATGTTCCCTGAAGTTATAAATTGACTGAGAGACCATCTGTTTGGCTCTGATCTGTAGTTCATATGTTAAAATGAAGGAATTGTTTAGGAACACCGTGTGTAGTGAAACATACACAAGCTTGCACAGTATGGGTTTGCGTGGCAAACAAAATTGACACAAGAACAAGTAAGATTCATTGAAGGAGAAAAACCTTGATCTGAACAGTATTTCAGGTTAAAGAATTTACAGCTGAGAGTTCACTGGACGCATGGTCGACTTCCTTCTGGAGTTCTTTTAGTATTGTGATTTGGTTTCTTAAGAGTGTTTGACACACTAATACCCAACATCATAACGTGATTCCTCTTTCCAGTTACGGCACGAATGCCGAAATGGCAGGTATTGAGAGAAGCGATTGCTGTGTAACGAATCAATGAGATCTGCTACATAGCGAAAATGTTTCTGGACTGTGCTGTATGGGATAACTGTGAGGTATCGAGACGGGATAAAGCGATGAAACTTGCTCCTCCTCTAGCTTTCGTTTATCGTGGATTGCTGGAGCCTAGTGTCTGGAAGAAGGCGTAGATCATTCCCGTTTTAGATACATATAACTACAGGCATAAATTGCTGCCGTCTTTCTGTTGAATTATGGTGCATGTTCTATGATAAGGCATTAAGAAGTGTTTGAACAGTTAGTATCCTCTATGAAAATCAGTTCTGATTCCGCACACTGAGATCTTGCAACACCCAGCATTCGATATAGTTCCACACTGTCGTTTAGTGAGCAAAATACGAGCTAAGCGAGTGTTTGTCCATATTTTTGATTGGATTCTGGACTTTCTTGCAGGCAGAACTCAACACGTCTTTGTCAACGAAACAAGACCGATCGGTGTAAAAGTACGAGGGTCATTCAATAATTTGAGAGACAAATTGATCTGGGGGGAAAGCTGTTAGTAGGGCAAGTTTGGTACTTTTATGGCTTTAGGTCGGCATCACTGGGATGAGCCCTGATCAGCTAATGTGTCAACATTGTTTTGCTTACAACTTCAAAAATAAATTTCTAGATGGCGAGTCCACTGGAAACGTCCAGATTAGTTGAACAACGTTCTGGTGTTCATTTTTTACTTGCTGAAGGCGAGAAACCAGTAGAATGTCTACAGTTTATGGTGAAGGTTGTGTGAACTGTGCAAATATTTACAAGTGGGTAGAGCAGTTCAAAAATGGTCGCTACTCAGTGACTGACGCACACCGTTCTGGCCGATCAGTTGTAGTTTCAACTCCATCACTTGAAAGTCGAATTGGTGACATTATTCGTGCCGACCACCGTGTGATGTGGAAATGATAGTTGATGAGGTTCAAGTTGGTACTTCTGCTACAGTTCATAACATGATCTGAAACAAGCTGAAGTACCGCAAACATGCGCAAGGCGGGTCCCAAAGGAGTTGACGCGGCTACACAAGGAAACAACTTTGAGAGTGTGCACAGTGCTAAAGGAACATTATGAAAGAGAAGGTGAGCACTTCCTCAACAAAATTTTAACTTTATGATGAAACTAGGGTTCACTATTATAAGCTACACTCCTGGAAATTGAAATAAGAACACCGTGAATTCATTGTCCCAGGAAGGGGAAACTTTATTGACACATTCCTGGGGTCAGATACATCACATGATCACACTGACAGAACCACAGGCACATAGACACAGGCAACAGAGCATGCACAATGTCGGCACTAGTTCAGTGTATATCCGCCTTTCGCAGCAATGCAAGCTGCTATTCTCCCATGGAGACGATCGTAGAGATGCTGGATGTAGTCCTGTGGAACGGCTTGCCATGCCATTTCCACCTGGCGCCTCAGTTGGACCAGCGTTCGTGCTGGACGTGCAGACCGCGTGAGACGACGCTTCATCCAGTCCCAAACATGCTCAATGGGGGACAGATCCGGAGATCTTGCTGGCCAGGGTAGTTGACTTACACCTTCTAGAGCACGTTGGGTGGCACGGGATACATGCGGACGTGCATTGTCCTGTTGGAACAGCAAGTTCCCTTGCCGGTCTAGGAATGGTAGAACGATGGGTTCGATGACGGTTTGGATGTACCGTGCACTATTCAGTGTCCCCTCGACGATCACCAGTGGTATACGGCCAGTGTAGGAGATCGCTCCCCACACCATGATGCCGGGTGTTGGCCCTGTGTGCCTCGGTCGTATGCAGTCCTGATTGTGGCGCTCACCTGCACGGCGCCAAACACGCATACGACCATCATCGGCACCAAGGCAGAAGCGACTCTCATCGCTGAAGACGACACGTCTCCATTCGTCCCTCCATTCACGCCTGTCGCGACACCACTGGAGGCGGGCTGCACGATGTTGGGGCGTGAGCGGAAGACGGCCTAACGGTGTGCGGGACCGTAGCCCAGCTTCATGGAGACGGTTGCGAATGGTCCTCGCCGATACCCCAGGAGCAACAGTGTCCCTAATTTGTTGGGAAGTGGCAGTGCGGTCCCCTACGGCACTGCGTAGGATCCTTTGGTCTTGGCGTGCATCCGTGCGTCGCTGCGGTCCGGTCCCGGGTCGACGGGCACGTGCACCTTCCGCCGACCACTGGCGACAACATCGATGTACTGTGGAGACCTCACGCCCCACGTGTTGAGCAATTCGGCGGTACGTCCACCCGGCCTCCCGCATGCCCACTATACGCCCTCGCTCAAAGTCCGTCAACTGCACATACGGTTCACGTCCACGCTGTCGCGGCATGCTACCAGTGTTAAAGACTGCGATGGAGCTCCGTATGCCACGGCAAACTGGCTGACACTGACGGCGGCGGTGCACAAATGCTGCGCAGCTAGCGCCATTCGACGGCCAACACCGCGGTTCCTGGTGTGTCCGCTGTGCCGTGCGTGTGATCATTGCTTGTACAGCCCTCTCGCAGTGTCCGGAGCAAGTATGGTCGGTCTGACACACCGGTGTCAATGTGTTCTTTTTTCCATTTCCAGGAGTGTAGAATCAAAAAGGCAAAGCATGGAGTGTAAGCACACCAACCCACCTATCAAGAAAAAATTCAAAACCCAAGCATCAGCAGGAAAAATCATGTTGACTGTGTTTTGGGATGCTGAAGGTCCAGTTTTTTGTGATTATCTCGAAGAGCAGCATACAATGAACAGCCAGTACTACATATAGTAAATAGATTTGCTTTTAAACAAGATGAAGCCAGCCATGAGACAAAGATGTCGTGGATCTCAGAGGAGAGAGGTGTGATTCTCCAGCAAGACAACGCACGTCGTCATATTGCTCAAGTAACCCGTGAAACCATCGACAAAATGGGCTGGGAAGTACTGCATCATCCCCCTTACAGTCCTGATTTAGCACCTAGCGATTTCCATTTATTTGGTGCACTGAAGGAGGCATTATGTGGTAAAAGGTTCCAGGACAACGAGGACGTGAAAATTTTTTGGGGAAATTGGTTCAAACATCAGGATAAAGAGTTCTATTCAGTCGGAATAAAAAAATCTTGTAGCCCGTTGGAGCAAGTGCATAAATGTTCAAAGGGATTATGTTGAAATCTAGAAAAAGTATTGTTTTGTGAAAACAAACACTTTTTTCTCCAGACAGATTTCTCTCTTTAATTATTGAGTGGCCCTCGTACATTATCCACTGTGGAACTCCGCGGCCGTTAAGGACATTTGATGAAAAACAAAACCACCCATAAATACTTTCAGAAAGCTTTATTTAATTCCATTACCGGTTTCAGGCGATCATAACGGTCTTCAGTTAGCTAACCTTTTAATTACAGTACTACATTACTGTAGTCGGTTTCTAGGACACATCCTGAGACATCAAGGATTCGTCAGTTTGGTAGAGGAGAGAAGAGCGAAGGGCATATATTATAACTCTGCATTAATGCACAATTGCCGTCAGCGTAGTGATAGTTTAACGTGTACCAAACAACAAGGTTTTTCACGAATAATGGCTGCAGCTTCAGCTGAACGAGCAACCAGCCCTTCTGTGGTGTCTTAACGGTGTCTCGTACATCAAATGCTTAATGTCCTCCCACAAAAAGAAGTGTAAGTGGTCTGCAGTATCTCTAAAATAATAATCCATCTCGGTGAACATAAAGAGTGTTAAAACTTTTATGGACCCCTAGCGGCGAAACGGTGCACCAATGACATTTTCATCGCATAAAATAAGTTTCTTTTTATCGCCTCCAAACACTTGAAAATTCTATATACGGAGTTTTTACGCTCTATATGTATATAAAACCTCACTTGTGTGTAATTGGTTAGAATTAAACCTTAACGTGGAAACGAGTAGTTGGAGGCGTGGTGTGCGAGAAACATTTGGATGAAGCACATCGGCCTTCGCGTGGCAAGCTACACTGCTTTAGCAAAGTAGGATCCTAAAAATGTTGGCTGTCGATAAAGTGAACAGTGGAGCGTTTCAGCGATTATTGATGCCTCTAAGGTAGATGGCACATGCTGTAGTACTGAAGTATTCGTTCCCTAGAGAATTGTTATAAGACTGAGGTATTACGCAAGCTAACATATTTGACCTACACGAAAACGAACATGATAATCAGACTTTATAACCGAATAATACTGTTTCTTGTGCGTTTCATGTTCTTATGTTTCCCAGTTACCCGTATTTCAGATGAAAATTCAACTACGTATAATAATTTACCTAGTTAACTACGTAGCCTGTATAAAACCAACTGCACGAAAAGCGGCTTTCTACTGAATTATGTGCCTGCGTAGTTGGGTGCCTCATTGCTACATATCACTACTTAAATTGCAGTCCTTTTTCCAATTCGCTTCTCGTGTCTAGTGATCCCTTCGCTTCTTCAGACAGCAGAAAAACCACTTTCTCAGCCTGGATGACATCAGCGATAAACTCTCTTACTCAGATTGTGCCTTTCTATAATGAACTTCCACTCGGCAGCGAATGTGCGCTGGTTGGAAACGTTCTGGGAGATTAAAACTCTCTGCCACACCGGGACTCGAACCCGTAATTAAGATGTTCGGTGGAGGGACGTGAGCCGTGCATGGTTAACTCAATCGGCACAGCGCTTAGCTGCAAAAGCCAAAGGTTTCTGGTTCGAGTCACGGTCCGGAACATAGTTTTAATCTGTCTGGAAGTTTCAAACCTTGCCTTGTTTACTTACCCTGCATGGCACATGCTTCTGAGTCCTTAATAAGTTGACTTACTATATGGTTGTTCTTTCAAGAAATTTTGTGCTCCAAGTATTAAGGAACAGATTTCAGATTAGCGATATTCCAAAGCTTTTAGCCACTTGTACCACAGCACCGAGTGCTCAGCAACTACACTGTTCTCTTGTAATAAGTTGACAATACGGTCGTTTGCCTATCTCTTTTCTTCTTTCCCTGTCATTCCTCGTCCTCCCCTCTTAGGAAAAAATCTACTACGCTTTATGTGAAAATCCATGCGTTTCATTGCCTCGTTACTTCTTAAAAAATGCTGGCCACATTGCTTTCACTGCGTAAGTAAACCATCCAAATATTGCTGTGTAAACATACACAAGGTAACTTTTAGAAAGGTACGGAAAATAAATTAACGTACAGGTGATGTTCAAAGGAATCGAAAAGTTCTGTAACACTTCCCGCTCAAACTAACATTGAAGAAACTATTACAACTTTCCTGTAGCTCGCGAACAAGACGTTAGAATAACATAAAACTAAAACGTATTTTTAATTTTTTCGTAGAGTTAATTTGTCTAAACGAGGCAAAATATTGCAGCATGCTACGGAAGTTTATAGTTGTGAACCAAGTAAAGAGAGAATATGGCATACTTCTCGTTTTACATATCCGTTAGCTAGGCACGACTCACTTCCCTCCAACAAACATCTTAATTCCGGGATCGAGTGCCGGTCTGGCAAAGAGTTTTAATCTCCCAGAACGTTTCAAACCAGCGCACATGGTCAGCTCACACCGTTGCTGGCTGTCCGGACATGCACTTCAGATAGGAGATATACGGTCACCATTTCTCCTTATAAGCTGAATAAAATTCAAGGTGTTATCTTCCAACAGGACTTAACGGTAGAAACTGATGATCAGCGTACTAATATGGCGCAGCGTGGAGTCATTTTGTTTTTCGCTTCCAGAAGGGATCCAAAGATAATATAGTGGACAGTGGAGCTTTTATTCCGGCCTTAGGTGGCAAAATTTTGCCGGAGGTTAACCTCATGGTTTATAGGTATGATGTCGGCCCTTATTTTCCTCCTCTGATGAGATGTTTTAGGTGCCATAGGTTCGAACATGTGCTCCCACTGTTCTAATGAAGCTGTCAGTTGGGCAAGTGGACGGGTGTCCCATGAGCGCAGCCAGTGTGACCAATCCCCTCAATGTGTCACCTGCCCAGAACCGCACCCTCCTCGTTCACCGCAATGCTCGATATTTAAGAGGGAGAAGAAAACGTAAAAGTATAAAACAGTTGACTATCTGTCTTACTAAGATGCAAAGAAAAGTTTGAAAGACTTCTCCTGACTGATATGGTCTCCAATTTTACGACTGTTGTCAAATTTCATACCTCACGCGATGACAAGGTCTCGCCCGACACCACCTGGCCCTGGTCAAATTCCAGGGCCTGCGCCACACTTGTGGGAAGGAATGTCGGCCCACACGCCCCCTACCCCTGTAACACCGTGGTTCCCACACCATCGGTGCGGCCAGTGATGCTTAGTGATCCTCTGGTGTCGTCAGGAACGAGAACATCTGTTCAGGTGCCAAGAAAAGTACAGCCATCTTCGCTCCCGGAAGATGGAATGGGAAATCTTCACAGAAATTGAAGTCTCACATGGATAAGAAGGATAAGCAGAAAGATATACTACTTTCTGAAGCTTCGGATGTTCCGCTTCCCACCCCTGCAAAGGTCGCGCCTATGCACTTTGACGACGTATTACACAATCAGGCGGACTCCTACCTGGCAGCGAAATAATCACACCCATCTTTTCCATTCGCCAATTTCTCAGATGTGATCCCAACGCTCCTTCAGTGGAACTGTAATGGCTACTATCGCCATGTGACGGAACTCCGTCGTTTAAAGGCTACTTATTCCGTAATTTGCATAGCACTTCCAGAAACGTAGTTTACAGCAACACGTCTCCCTGGTCTGAAAAAACAATAAAGCTTACTGTACTAATTGCGTTGATGTCGAGAGCATTCGTCGGGCTTTTACCGTTACACGCTCGTGATATTTTCAGTAAGCAGGTGCCCTTTACCACTGAAGTAGAGGCCGTGGCCGTTAGTGTTTACCTGTCAATTCGGATGACAATATGTAATGTTTACATACCCCCTGATAGAACTAGAACTTTCTACTGTCACGAGCTGTTAAGAGTTAGACGAAAAGCTACCTCTCCCCTTACTATTTATGGGGGACTTTAGTGCCAATAATCGTCTGTGGGGCTGCGACACTGTCGCGCAGAGGCTGGGTACTAGAACACCTTCTTTCTGAATTGGACATTTGGGTACTCAACACTGGAGCTTATCAGCGTGTGGGTTGCTATTCTGTTGTTCTGTGCAACGGATTAATCTGAGATGTACCATTTACCCTATGGCTCCTGCAAGATGCAATTTCCACCCCCACACTACTACAGAAGTCAGACATACGCTCCTAACGTTCTAAAGAGAAATGCCTGAAAAACTTTCAACAATAAATATCTTCTGGAGTCGTCCGCTGTAAGGAAATGACACAAAAATTCACAAAATTTCTTACGTACCTTGTGGGATACTTGGGTACTGGAGTAGTGCTAGTTAGTGTAAGAAAAACATGAAACTAACGAAAACTATTATTTATTTTGCAAAAATTCTGAGAAATCACAATGGCACGTTTAGTTACGAATTGAACAAGTTATATTGTGTTTTTTTTTTTTCGGAATGTGAAGTTACCTCTCAAGGACAGGATTCGCTAATGAAATTTCTGTACAAAGTTTAAGATTGTTATTGACTTGGCAGAATGGCTGAGAGCCGCGCCTACTCAACTTGAATAATTATCCGTTTGAATGTTGCTAGGTATGGTCGAGGCTTTGAGACTGTCACATGTGAAATGCAGTGAAGTGTACTGTTGTGAAGGAAATATGGGGCTCGCAAGAGCTGTAGCGCACAATACCGTAAGCTGCGATGACTGCTGTCTGCGCCGCTCGCTGCTGACAAATAAGATAACTCTCGTTCTATCTGGATTGACCTTCGCCAATCGAACTCTCCCTATGTCTTGATGAAGTCAAGGCCTCCTATTCGCCCCTAGTCTAACTATTTGCGTGGTACACCGGTCAGATAACCAGTCCACCGCGATGCCGTCAAAAATTCGCTCGCAGGTGTTTAACTATAACTCTGTCCGTTCACACCGCACAATAAGTGTGGCGGCCAACACAGTGAACAACGCTTAATCGCAAGGACTCAATATAGAGTCGCACTTCGATTCGCTCATGACAGAGGTGCTCTCCCAGTGAAGTACTGAGGAGAGACTTGTTCCTCGCTCTTTGAGTACACGTACGAGCACGCGCTCTAGTTACGTGTTCTCGCTCCAAGAGCGACAATGGAACGGCCCCTCTCCACGCCAGACGTGAAGGGGTATATCTTTCGGTCTCTTCCATTACTCCTTCAGCTCAAGGCATCAGAAATATCGTCTGCCAATCAGCATTGCTTTTCTAAAACGGGAGAATGACCTTTCATTTAAGGCAACCAATCCGGAAACCTGTAGTATCGGCGTTTGGCGTTTGCTGTCTCCCTGTGAAAATCTCTGAAACTGCATGCTATGTGTAAAGAATGCGTAGGCTAGCCACTGTCACACAATGTAGCGGAATTTGCTTTTAAGCCGAACACGGGTTCGTTCCTCCTTTCACTCAGGCAACCGCTGTCTGCTCTATGGGCGGTCACCGGCCGACACAGATAGGCTGGGTCGTCCTCTGAAGGGACCGGCCCCCTGGCGTGTGGTCTGCCTCTCTCGAATAAAGGCTCCTGTGACGGTCGTGTCTGGAATGTGTGTGTGTGTGTGTGTGTGTGTGTGTGTGTGTGTGTGTGTGTGTGTACGCCAACCTAGAGTATTTCAAACACAGTGCACTTACTTGTTATTTGCATATCGTTTACATGAATTCATACAACATTGACTTTATCTTATCGTGTTTGGGTTCGAATTACGCGTCTTGATGTGCGGAATATGATCGTGAGGGCGGAATATGTAAGCAATGAAGGTCAGGAGACCACGACGTCTTACAAGCTGCAACAAATTTCTTTGTGGCCCACGGAACATACTCAACTATTGATCTCACAGTTTGCAGCCCGCATGTCATATTCCTGTTTCTGTGCGCGTCCATGGCCATCTTGTGACCATATTTCCTATCGTTCTCTCCCTCTCTACTCGCAGACATCTGGATCGTGCCCCACGTTGGTCGCTTCAGAAAGCAAATCTGACTGGCAGGCTTTCTCCTCTACAGCCACTTTCGCAACCAGTCATGCTACAGATATTGACAAAGTTGTACAGGATACTATTGATACTATCATAACTGCCATAGCAACGGTACCCTACTCTTCAGATTCATTCCAATAACCGCTGGTGTCCGAGGGCTATCAGGGAACACTGCAGGGCGGTTCAACGGCACAAGGGCCATCCTTATATGGTTAATTTAATACCATTCAAGAGACTCTGGGTGAAAGCAAGGTTTTTAATAAAGGAAAGGAAGCAGGAATGTTACGAGCGATATGTATCATCTATACGATCCCACACCCCATTGTTCGAACTGTGGACTAAACTCCACCGCATTTGTGGCCATCCACCACCAAGGTGGTGCCTGGCATCCTTGGCAGCGGTAACATCTGTACTGATCTAATAGTACTTGCAAAATGTTTTGTGACACACTTCGCCATCCAGAAAGCTTGCAGTAATTACCATTCTCATTTCCTGACTGTGAGACACACTGCCGTGATGCTATCCTTTCGTGCACATGGTTCTCTGTCATACAATGTCCCTTTTAGCGAATGGGAGTTTCACAGCACTTTGGCAGTGTGTGGAGATACGGCCCCCGGACCGACAAAATCAATGACCAAATGCTGAAACATCTTAGTGCCGGCAGCATGAAGCATACCTTGGGCTTTTGTGATAGTATTTCACGGGAAGGAGAATTTTCCTCTCAGTGGCAGGAAGGTGTTATTCTTCCTGTCCTGATAGTGGAAAGGACACACACATTTTAGCTGATTACCGGCCATTTCTCTGACAAATGTTGTGCACGTTATTCAAACATACGTTCAATTGCCGTCTTTGCTGGTGCCTTGAAGCTGGAGGGCAGATATCACGATTCCAAAGGGACATTTAGGTTTTCTAGTCCACCACAGATAATCTTGTACGCCTGGAATCTGCAGTGCGCAATGCTTTAACCCGTCGCCAACGTCTGATTGCTGTGCTCTTTTTGACCTACAGAAGGCATATACCACCAACTGGCGACATCACCTACTATCTACTCTACATGAGTGGTATTTCTGGGGCAGTTCATTCATTTTTATATAGAATTTCCTATCTGTCCGACTGTTTCCGGCCCATATAGGTTCGACTCTCGGCAACCAATACATAGAGGAAACTGGAGTTCCTAAGGGATGGGTTCTGAGCATAACGCTGATCGCTATCGCCATCATTCGTATCGGAAATGCAGTGGGCCCCACAGTCTCTGGGTCGCTGTATGTGGATGATCTTTGCCTGTACCATGCCTCCGCATCACTGCACAGTGCTCAGCACCAGCTTCAGGGGGTCGTCTGGAGAGTACATGATTGGGCCCTGGGCCACAGCTGTCAATTTTCTCTTGCAAAATTACGAGTTGTGCATTTTTGCCGACTCCTGACTGTGCACCCGCACCCAGAAATTTATCTTCGTGACCAGTTACTTGAATTCGTTGAAACTTTTCAGTTCTTAGGTGTGTTATTTGACAACAAGTTAACTTGGCTGCCATGTGTCCGCCGGCTCAAGGCAGCTTGCATGAAGATGGTAAATGCTCTCCATCTTCTTAGTAACTTCTCTTGGGGCGCGTACCGCATAGTTCTTCTGAAAACAAAGCGCTGATTTTTATCCCGCTTGGACTATGGATGTGTTGCCTATGGGTACGGAGTTGTTGGATTCTGTTTACCACACTGGCGTGTGGTTGGCAACAGGGGCCTTCTGTAAGAGCCATGTTGTGACAGCCTCCTGGCGGAAGCTAGTGTCTCACAGCTGCGGGTTAGACGACAGGTCCTTCTCGCTTGTTATGCAGTCACAATTTGTCTCGTGCCCACTCACGCATGTCGGTCAACTCTGTTTCACAACCAGCAGTTTAGACTGTTCGAGCATCCCCCAGAGCTGGGTACACCAGCTGTGATCTCTACTGAAGGACCTCAAAGAGTCTCCTTTAGTCTGTGCTTCTAGGGCTCCCTCTCGACACCCCGTTGGTCTATACCTTATCCTACGAAACCGTTGGTCCTCTTTTGGGACCCCAAGGACGTCGCTAAACCTACCTTTCTTAGACACCTGTTTCGTTTGGTCCTCCACGATCATTCCGATTCGGTGTGCATCTACACGGATGGAGCGAAAGTCAACGAAAGGGTTGATTACTCATTTGCACATACAAGGGAACATGAGGAGCACGCTGCCGAGTGCCAGCAGTGTATACGCTGCTGAGCTCGTTGCCTAGCTCAGGATTTGCGGTACAGCAAATCCCTGGCCGCGACGAACTTTCTGATCTATAGCGATTCTCTGAGTTGCTTAAAAGGCATATTCCTGTGTTATCCTAAAAATCTTTTGGTCGCCAACATCCACGACCTACTGGTTGACAGCTGGAGCTCTGGAGAGTTACTGACCTCCCCCTTGCATCTGCAGGTTCCTTTCGTCCCCCCCTAACCTTATTGTGCATTTAGACACTCTTATGCACGATGGTGCCTGGGTTATTTCAGTTTTCTTTTGTCTATTGTGTTGCAACTACTGTTACGTCCTTTTTTAAACTCCTTGACTTACTTATATAGTTGGAGCAGCCAAGTCCCCACTTTTTTGCTTTTCGCGTTTTTACGTGATTCATGGAATGGAGGGGCTGATGTCACAATAGTTTAGTCCCTTTAAAAACATAATCATCAAAAACAAGTAGTTGATTCCCTGCAGTATTTTGTCTCAAGCTCCACAATTAGTAGGACACTAGCAGCAGCCAGAGTAATGAATTACCATCATATGAGTAGGTTGCTGTTACCACACCGCCACACACCGCAGAGTTTGGGGTGGTGTCGTGACTGGGGTACATGCGCTGTTGATGAATGGCAAAGTATTGTTTGCAGCAGTGAATCGCGATTCTGTATTACCCCAGATTTCCGTCGTCGGCGAGTATGATGGCGGCCTGTGTAGAGGTCCCAATCTTCCAGTCATTTTGGAAACGCACAGCGGCGTTACTCATACATGCAACAGTATCGTGGTGCCACTTCTCGACAGGACAGTGCTCGTCCACACATGACACGTCTCTTTACAAACTATCAGATGAGGTACTCCTGTGGTCATAAAGATTCCCAGATGCGTCCACGATAGAACATGTTCGCCTACTGAGTGCTTCACTTTTTTATCAAGCAGTGCATAAAAAATCGTTCATGTTAATTATTGATTAAACCGTTGGCATAGCAAAAAAGATAATCTTTTTGTGTTAATTATGAATAGGTGATGCACCGTACACATCGAAAAGTCTCCCTGTATAAACATCTCTGAAATAATACGTACAGTGGTATTCAATTTGATTTATCCTCTTGCTTTTGTATTTTTAACTCTGCCTTAATTTTGTCAGACTATTTTTCGCCGTTTCTGTCTGGCGACGGTAAAATGTCGAATCTCGATAACTTGAAATTCGCAAGACATCTGAAAGAGTTCGAATTAACGAAGTATTGACCTATCATGCTGAAATCAAGAAAGAAACTAATAAGGCTAGCCCGTTTAAAACAGAGTTGAAACTAGTAAGCCTGCTGTAATTCAGTAACATTCGTATTTTATTACAAATGTAATCATAAATCAACAACTAGAACTCATATTAAAGGTTGATTTTTACCCACACATTGATTTATATTTTAATATTTCAAATCCAAGACACAAATTTCCGGGCGTACGTAAGGGAACCGTATTATTATTTTTCTACGAAATTGAGACCTTTTGAGTAAACAAGGGAGTGCTGCGATGAGTTTAATGGCGAAACAGCTGCCAACACAGTTGACGAATAAAAATCGAATCGCCACCGTTGATTTCGAATTACATTGTCGAAATATCGTGTGCTTGTGATTGGTTGCTCGTGAAATTGGCTTAGATGTATCGAACTTACCAATACACAGAGTATTCTTAGATTCCTTGAGGTTTTTACAAGCGACCGGACAACTCGTTCATTTTGTCGAAAAATTAGATTTATCGAGGTTCGAATTAGCAAGAGTCGGCGGCATGTGTTTGTTGAAAACAAACGATCCAGTTGCCAGTTACGTTGAACATTTATTCGCATGACCATTGTCGACTCATTTAAGTCATTTTCATCTGTCTTGGAAAACACGCCTGCGTTTGTCAGTAACAGTTTAACATGAACATTACCACATTGTTGCACGATGAATCCAAAAACAACGTAAACACACGTTATAACCATATACAGCATGTAGTCCCACAGAAAGTGCTTCCAAATTGTAATGTGTTCCAAAAGCTTAAAAGTCGATGTATATGCGCATACTCCAATGATCTTCATCCTTTCTCGATTTTAGATAGTTCCGAGCTCTGTCTTGGTCGGGTGTTACTTTCTGAAGAACTAAATGCCCGATGAACTTGTTCCATGCAGGTTCATTGTTTCCTGTTATTTATTCACTTGTGTGAGGGAGGGGGAGAGGATGGTAGGAGTCCTTAAACTGACACTGATGGACAAGTTGCTGATGCTACTAGAGTAGTCAAGCTTATCAGGCAGAAAATTGATCATCTACGTTGCACTAGCAAGTAACGTTGCTACATACTTTGAGAACACCGGGAATTTGTGGTTATATAACATGAAAATGGCCTGGAATTAGAAGTCCTGCGTGCATGCCGAACCCGATCTATGGAGCGCTTTAGTTTCTTTTTTTTATGTTCATCGAGCTTCTAATCGGGTGATTTCACAAAGTTGTTAGCCGCGACCGTTCTCCGTGTAGGTAGTCTTGTTCTCGTCAGAAAGCATTACAGTTGAATATCAGGTGGATGACCTTTGGTACGCACGAAAGATAGTACACCATTTTACCGCTCTTACATCAGTTTCACGCCTAATCGTACACGTGGCAATCGAAAAACGTTATTATGTATCATCTCCTTAGAACTGACGACGAAGTCCGACTCTCCAACTTCCACGAGTGATGCATACTTTTAAATACGCTAATATTAGCGTACAACTTCGTTTTCGTTTGAGGAGGAAACTAGTGGTTACCCGGACTCGTATAAACCGTTAGGTAATTGCGAAAAAAGTTAACAACAATCATGGTAATAACTAATTCATACATGTACTCGTATCGAATTATTGATGTCCTTTTGACTTTCTGAAAAACCTGACTCTGCACCTGGCCACATGAATGAGATGTTGGGGGTCAGAAAAATAGAAAGGGGTTAGAACCTTCCGTCACAGATATTGGGCATATATCTTACAGTAAGAATCACTGAACTAAGACAGTTTACTTCAGAATAGCAGTTGTTGATTATTAAGTAATGTTAGCTTTTTTTTACTATTCCCTACTCTTTATCCAAACAGTCATTGGAAAGCAAGCGGATATTGTCTAAAACCGGTTTTACTTCCGAACTGCTATTGGATTGTTTTGTAGATGAATCAAAATAAAGGAAAGATAAAGTTGATAAAAGTACGATGGTAGTTTACTACAGCAAGGTCTAGTTGATGTACAGTATAACTAGTAACATTTCTCGATCCAATGCCCCATGAAATCAGAATAGCTGCCCCGACGTTATCTGCAGTACTGCGTGTGGTTCCAAACGTACTTAATTTACAACGCATAGGTAAAAATTACTTCAGAACCCAGAACAAAACTTCGCGACACCCTTCTGTTTATAGCACCCTAGTCGAATTCAGATTTATTCCGTATTAGTTTATTACAATAACGGTAACATCGACCCATAGATCATAGCCGCAATATTTTGTGATTGATACCGTCTCTTGGTTTTCAGGTACAACGGTTTCCTTCCGCCTGGCGACCGCGGGCGCCGACGCAGTAAGTTCGTGTTGTACAAGAGACCCACCCCGAGCGGCGTCAAGCGCTCCAAACATTACGTCGTCACGACGCCTCATTCATCAAAGGTATGTGCACGCTTCCACTCAGTTGTCCAAGTCACGTCATCGTCGCTTTAGAGGTGCATTACATAGAATCACTCTTGACATTTGTGCATCGGATTCACTCTACGTAGCACTACCCACTCCAGCCGCATTTCTGTATTAGTGTGTGTGTGTGTGTGTGTGTGTGTGTGTGTGTGTGTGTGTTCTAGAGAAAACAAAGGTAATGGCATTTATTCATTTATTTAAGGCGATGAAATGTCAAAATTAAAATTGCAGCATCACGAAGACTGCAGACAACAAACGTCAACTGGGCATGAAGTTTACTACAGGCGTGGATATGCTAATGATAGCATTTCAGTGCAACCGCACAATGCAGTTAGCAATAAAGTCATCTACGTTCTATACATATGGATAATTGGGCTGAAAGTAACGTAAAGGAAACGGGGTGGGGGAAGGAGATAGGAAGGAAACACCAGCCGCACATGGGAGTGGGACAATGCAACGGCGGGAGCTGAAAATTTATGCCAGACCAGGCCTTTGAACCCCGATGCTCCGCTTCTCTAGAAAAGTTGTCTTAACCCCGTCGGTCCTCTGGGGGCTCACCACTTTTTGGTGAATTCGTGCTTGGCTACCATGAGACACCGTTTTCAACACCTCTTCCTTCTCCGTGCTGGATGTCTATCATCCTGCCATTTTTCTCCCCTCCATTGGGGAACGTGTCTTGCGTATTTTCTGGAATGCATTTTGAGGTTTCGGTAGGTCGGCATTGGAGCAGTCCCTCGTCTGATTTTTCCTTCTTTTTTCGTTCTATATTTCCTCCCCTTCCTCCGCTTCGGCGTTTGAGGTCTCTCTTTGTTTCTTCTTCTTCTTCCCCGTGCGCTTGTAAAGACCGGTCCACGCGTTTGACGCGTAACAGGTGGACTGGGCAACGTGTAATTCACAGCCGCAGGTCATCAGGTAAGTTCGCACGTACCCCCCGGGTACAGGCCAGACCCAGGGAGGGGTGATTGCCTGAGGTGTTAACTTCCCAGTTGCTAATTGGTCCCTCTGTCTGTTGTTCTGAACGTATGACCTGAGGTGTGAACAATCACCTAAGGCAGGTGATGAAGCCACTAGTCGGAAAGAGCGCGCCATCGAAGATGCTGGCAATCATGAAGGATTTTCTTCCAATGAGCCAATCATCATCATCTCAGACTACATCTACTAAGGGATTTATTATTCATAAAAGAATTGCTGCAAGTGCAGGGCCAGTAAAATCCTGCTCTCACTTATGTAATGGAACTTTGTTTCTGGAGACCAATTGCGATTGTCAGGTCCAACAACTGCTTACAGCTTCTCTCCTCCACCGCTGTCCTGTTCGTGTCGAGACCTAACGTACGATGAATTCTTCATCTGGTGTTATTTACACTCATATGCCTGATGGTTTAACCGAGAGGGAAATATTGCAAACTTAATGCATATACGCACTCTTTTTTTTTTTTTTTTTTTCTCACATTTGATAGAGCAGTGTATCCATCGAAGATTAAGGGAGACTAAGAAGTCATCACAGTCCGATTATACATTCCAAACCCGATGTGTTGATACCAGTGCCAGTGTTATAACCACACTCGCTTGTCCTGTCAAAACACAGCCAAATGTGTTACTTGTGATTATAGATGCTCACAAGGCCGAGTGCCGCCCTCCTCCTCCTCCTCCTCCTCCTCCTCCTCCCCTCACTATATCAGTGTAATAGTAGTCATGCTGCCGCTACCCATGAGTGTCCCATGTACGTATCTTGATGAGTGGGCCATCCAGGAGATCCAGGGAGGAAAAAGTACACTACCCTGTTGCGCGAAAGTTGTTGGCTGGTCGAGAACTCTACATTTTACTAACCAGCACTTACAGTACCACTCTTGCTAAGCCTCATTCCACGAAGGACGTGGTCACACAGACTTCAGACGCCCAATTCAGTAGCGCATATGTGAAATCGCCCAGTATCACGTTAGCATCCCTGTCCCCTCCTCCTACAACTACACAACGCGCCTCCAGACCGTCGCCCCAGGCGGCGAAATCACCTTTTACACAATGGGCACACAAGTAAGAACAAAAGGAACACTCCCACGAAGACCTTTTTATGTCCTTTCAGCCAACAAAAGACTGAGTCTTCGTCTGCCAACCATAAAGGCTCTAAGAAATCGAACAAAGGCAGTCGGTCTTCTCCTAATTCAGAGATCCTCTTTAAAGGTGTCGCTACATGATACCCTCACCCGGCCGACCTCCATTTCACCGGTGCTCACTGCCTACCATTTTTCTGCCCTGGAGTCTGCAGGCTGACCGAGGGAGAATGCCGACGCCTCTGTATATTTCATAGGAATAGGATTCTTCTGTCTCTGCGACCTGTATCAGTGCGTCTTTGAAGGCTGGCACTCGGCAGCCACCGAGGTTGCTACCCTTCGTTTGTACCCTCCTCCCCATTCGCCATTACGACTCTCATCCAATGGAACGTTTGCGCCATTATATGTAACTAGGAGGAATTACGGCTGCTCTTGGACTAGCAGCTCCCAGTTTATTCGGCCTCCAGGAAACGAAATTGACCACTCGCGTTTCCTTCAAGTCCGCTTTGACCTTTCCCACAATGACAGCATTCTACCTCATGGAGGAGTCAAGCTACTCATTCAGGATGAAATCCATAACCAAACTATCTCGTTGAACAACCGGCTGCAAGCTGTTGCAGTCTGCATTTTCCTTCCTCGTTTCACCTTTTTTCTTTGTAATGTCTACATCCCTCTGTCATTCACTGTTACTGGGACGAACTTACTCCAGCTTATTGGTCTGCTACCTCGCCCATATTTGCTGCTCGGCGGCTGAACACCCACCGTCCCCATTTGGTGCTCTTAGAGAACCTGTCCGAGAGATTCCCTCTTCGCTGACCTTCACAGTTAATACAACTTCATCTATCTTAACACAGAAGCATCCATGTTTCTTTTATATTGCGCACACACACCTACTCGTATCCCCATTTCGACTTCTCGTTCTGCACTGTCCAGCTTTCCCCTGATCTCGAGTGGTCTGTTCCCTCTGTCATGTACTCGAGCGAGATTTCCTTTGTGTTATCCATTTGCTGACTGCTGTCCCACCTGCGTGTAAACCATATTGGCAGCTTTCTAAGGCTTTACTCCTCCCTGGTGACGTTCGACGAACAGCATTTCCCCAGTTGTGATGACCAGGTAGAGTACCTTACGAACTTTACCCTTATCGCCACAGAATGATCCATATCTTGCACTAATACTTTACTGCGCCATGTCCCAGTCCCCTTGTGGACTGGGGCGTGCAATGATGTTATTCATGTTTGGAGAGCTCCACGTTTTTAACCATCAGCCTACAATGGCAAACTGTCTTTGTTATAAACAGTTGGGTGCGCAGTGTCGTCGCATTCTTCGGGATAGCAAAAAAGCTAGCTGGATTTCCTTTACTATTTCTTTTAACAATTTCATTCCACCTTCCATTGTGTGGAGCAACCTCCATCGACTCTTTGGGACTGAAGTTCATTCCCCGATTTCTGGCGTGACCGTAGCAGATGATACCATTGTGGAAGCTATTGCTATCTTCAACACCTCGGGCCGCTACTTTGCGGAGATTTCGAGCTCCACCCACTATCACCCGATCTTCCTCCTCGGAAACGAATGGAGACGAGTTGGATGATATCTTTCTTTCGGAATTGTGAATGCTTCAGTGCTATCTTTACTATGAAAGAGCTTGACCATACTCTCACCTCATCCTGACCTTTCGCTCTGGGGCCGGATGATGTTCACATTCAGATGTTGCAGTACCTTGCGGGCAGGCACTTTCTCCTTTGTACGTACAATCGCATTTGGGAAGGGAGCACGTTACGCAGATGATGGCTTGAAGGCACTGTCGTACCCGTACCTAAGCCCGCTAAGGATGAACACCTTCCTTCTAGCTACCGCCCCATTTCTCTCACCAGCTGTGTTTACAAGGTGATGGAACGTATGATTCGCTTCAGGCTAGTATGACGGCTTGAGTCTCTCAGCCTACTAACCATTGTACAGCGAGAGTTTCGTGCACGCCGTCCTGCAGTTAACCATTTCGTCTTCTCTTCAAACCCAGCAATGAACGCTTTTCTGCATAAATATCAGTTGTGGCCGTATTTTTTGATTTGGAGAAAGCCTATGACATCTGCTGAAGGAATGGTATCCTCCGTACTCCCTACACGGGAGACTTCAAAGATTGCCTGCCCCGTTTCCTTCAGGAATATTTAAGAGACAGAATTTTCAAGGTAAATGTTGGTTCAGCCTTGTCAGACACCTTTATCCAGGAGAATGGCGTGTCTCAAGGCTTCGTCCTGAGTGTCGTCCTCTTGCTATAGCCGTTAACTCTATTATGGACTGTCTCCTGCGAGGCATCTCTGGCTCCCTTTTCGTTGTCGACTTCGTGAACTGTTGTTCTCCACGGACTCCATTAGCAGTTCAGTGGGATCTCGATCATCTTCACTCGTGGAGCATAGACAATGGCTTTGGCTCTTCCACTGACAGAACCGTTTCGATGAATTTCTGGCGGCAAAGTGGTTTCTTCCACCGTCTTTACATCTTGGGCGTGTTGCTCTTTCGTTCGCTGAAATTACAAAGTTCCTGAGACTCATACTTCATAGGAAACTCGTCCTCCCATGTGTCTTTCCTGGCCGCACGCTGTACCCAGTCTGTCAGTGTCCTACGTGTCCTAAGCAGTACTTCCTGGGGAGCGTGTCTGACCACCCTCTTCAGTTTGTACCAATCCCCTGGCCGTTCGAAACTACACTTGGCGTGTTTCGTTTATTCATCTGCATGTACGTCCATCTCCTCCTGCCTTCACACAATCCACCATCGTGGAATATGATTGGCCATTGGCGCGTTTTACACCAGCCTGGTTGAGAGTCTCTAAGCAGAAGAAACTGCCGAACTACCACTGTCATACCGGCGTGATATCTTACTCAGGTGATACGCGTGCATTTTGTCTTCCACACCATGCACCAAGCCTATGCCTCCTTTTTCGATGACTCCCTTGACCTCGTGAATGGGGCGCGCCCTTCTTCTCTGTTACTTCCCGGAATTGGCTTTCGACTATTGCTTCTGCAGCTTAACTTCACGCTACCTGCCACGTTCCTGGTGGGTGTGAACCCTTCACCACCTTGGCTTTGTGCGGCAGCCCATCTTCATCTTGGACCTCATTTGCTTACCAAGGACACTACTCCAGATTCGATCTATCACTGTAAGTTTCTCGGCCTTCGCACGCAACTTCTCGATAGCGCCTTCGTGGACGCTGATGGCTTTAAGACTGACCTTGGTATCTGGTGTGCCTTCGTCATTGGCACCGACCATTTTTAGTATCAGCTTCCAGAGCACTGCTTGATTTTTACAGTAAGGGTCATTGCCCTCTATCAGGTCACCCAGTACATCCGGCGACACAGGCCTTTTGTGTCATATGCTCCGAATATCATAGTGCCCTTCAGAGCCTGTGTGTGCTGTACACAGTCCATCCCTTAGTGCAACGGGCCCAGGAAAGCATCCTCTCGCTTGCTGTTGATGGAGCCACTGTGGTATTCATGTGGATTAGTGGTCACGTCGGTCTGATGGGAAATGAGGCTTTTGACTCTGTTGCCAAGGCTGCAGTCCTACCTCGGCCTACTATCTTTTTGATTCCTTTCAGATGATCTCCGTGTTGCCGTCTGTCGGCAGATGATGTGACTTTGGCATCTCCATTGGTCTTCCCTCCACGGGAACAAGCTCCGGGGGATTAAACCTCTCGCAATGGCTTAGCCAGTCTACTCTTGGCCCTATCGTGACAAGGAGATCATTTTAGCTAAGTCGTGCATTGGGCACTGTCATTTTAGCTTTCGCTATTTGTAAGTGTTCGGACGTTGATTGTGCATCCACACTGAAACTTTTGCATCAAACAGCCGTAGCGCCCATAAAATTATGGATATGAGTGGTGTCTGTTCTGTAGGACATTTGTTTGACGAAAACGCACAACAAACGCCAGAACTCTTACGGTAATCAGAAATCTGCGAGTAGGGGTTAATGGGCGGGGGTCGTTTAGGTGATCGAGCGGTAAGTTGGGAATTTGGGTCTGACGGAAAGTGTGTCCAGGTGGCAGAGGCCGCTAGGGCAACCGTTCCAGAGAAGCGGAACATCCTGGTTGGAGTCCTGGTCCGGCAAAGTTTTCAACTCAAGCTGTCGCAATGCCGCAGGGCCCTGTGCGGCTGAAAGTCATTTTATCGTTCCTTTCCATTCCTGTTACCCCAGTTACTGCTTTATAACTTCTGCTGCTTCATCGCAAATGGTGTCTGCACGAAAGAACAGACACCACTAATATCTATAATACATTCTATATACAAGGAAAGATTACAGAGCGGGTCCTCATTCAGAAATTGCGATTAAACGATTGCGGTTAAACGATTGATGTTGGCGAGAAGATTGTGTTAGACTTACAAAGAGTGTAGAAGATGCTGCGGGATCGTGGCCAGTCGAGACTGTGGTTTATCGTTCCACGATTCTGATGCGTCGATTGGAATCTCACGACTGTCAAGCGAATATACAATCGATAGGTTCATGTGGGCCTTAATCAACGCTATGCAGGATCATAACGGACCCATGCGACTAGTGCCCGGGAGGACAGCCTAATGATTAGCCCACCCTTGCAGGATCGTACAGCTATGTTACATACTGTGCTTGAGATGCTGTGCTTGATTGTAGCGTAGCAAATATACGTACGGACAGTGCGGCGACATCTGTAGTACCACGGACTGTCAGCACGGCGACCATTGGTGGGGCTTTCCCTGATGCGGCACCAGAGGAGCTCGCCGACTGATGTGCCCGAGAACATTAGATATAAGAGCGGACGCACGACGTCTTCTCAGACAAGTCCCAATTCTGCGTACACCATAACATTGGACGTATCGGTGTGTGGAGGCTCAGAGGCGAACGAAAGTTGCCAGATTGCATTCGTCATCGTCATTTGGGTCCAGCACCTGGTATCATACAGTACGGGCCATTAAAATTGCTACACCACGAAGATGACGTGCTACAGACTCAAAATTTAACCGACAGGAAGATGATGCTGTGCAAGGTTGGTGCTGGTGGCGACACCTACAACGTGCTGGCATTAGGAAAGTTT
This sequence comes from Schistocerca nitens, assembly GCF_023898315.1. Taxonomy (NCBI): domain Eukaryota; kingdom Metazoa; phylum Arthropoda; class Insecta; order Orthoptera; family Acrididae; genus Schistocerca; species Schistocerca nitens. The sequence continues at coordinate 258,785,002 of NC_064618.1, forward strand.
CCAACCGATTTCTCATACACAAACAGCAGTTGACCGGCGTTGCCTGGTGAAACGTTGTTGTGATGCCTCGTGTAAGGAGGAGAAATGCGTACCATCACGTTTCCGACTTTGATAAAGGTCGGATTGTAGCCTATCGCGATTGCGGTTTGTCGTATCGCGACATTGCTGCTCGCGTTGGTCGAGATCCAATGATTGTTAGCAAAAGATGAAATCGGTGGGTTCAGGAGGGTAATACGGAATGCCGTGCTGGATCCCAATGGCCTCGTATCACTAGCTGTCGAGATGACAGGCATCTTATCCGCATGGCTGTAACTGATCGAGCAGCCACGTTTCGATCCCAGAGTCAACAGATGCGGACGTTTGCAAGACAACAACCATCTGCACGAACAGTTCGACGACGTTTGCAGCAGCATGGACTATCAGCTCGGAGACCATGGCTGCGGTTACCCTTGACGCTGCATCACAGACAGGAGGGCCTGCGATGGTGTACTCAACGACGAACCTGGGTGCACGAATGTGAAAACGTCATTTTTTTCGGATGAATCCAGGTTCTGTTTACAGCATCATGATGGTCGCATCCGTGTTTGGCGACATCGCGGTGAACGCACATTGGAAGCGTATATTCGTCATCGCCATTCTGGCGTATCACCCGGCGTGATGGTATTGGGTGCCATTGATTACACGTCTCTGTCACCTCTTGTTCGCATTGACGGCACTTTGAACTGTGGACGTTACCTTTCAGATGTGTTACGACCCGTGGCACTACCCTTCATTCGATCGCTGCGAAACCCTTCATTTCAGCAAGATAATGCACGACCGCATGTTGCAGATCATGTACGGGCCTTTCTGGATACAGAAAATGTTAGACTGCTGCCCTGGCCAGCACATTCTCCAGATCTCTCACCAATTGAAAACGTCTGGTCAATGGTGGCCGAGCAACTGGCTCGTCACAATACGCCAGTCACTACTCTTGATGAACTGTGGTATCGTGTTGAAGCTGCATGGGCAGCTGTACCTGTATACACCATCCAAGCTCTGTTTGACTCAATGCCCAGGCGTATCAAGGCCGTTATTACGGCCTGAGGTGGATGTTCTGGGTAGTGATTTCTCAGGATCTATGCACCCATATTGCGTGAAAATGTAATCAGATGTCAGTTCTAGTATAATATATTTGTCCAATGAATACCCGTTTATCATCTGCATTTCTTCTTGATGTAGGAATTTTAATGGCCGGTAGTGTACTATAGGATGCCATTGCATATACAACACGAGCACCTGGTGGTGATGTAGACAGCTTCTACGTTTGTGACATGCTAAGGCTGTAGTTGCGCCCTGCCTTAGATCTGTGTGAAGCTGCCTTGGAACCATATAAAGAGGACAACATGTTGCCCATGTTGTCGTGGTCTACCACCAAACATAGGGCGTTAGTGTTGTCCTAGCCCGATCTCGTACCTGCTGAAAACTGGTCACGGGTTACCTGGCAACCGCCTCTTCAATTGATGAACTACGGCCTGGGGTTGAAGGAGCATGGAATGACGTTTTCGTATCTTTTATCTAATCTGAGTTCGACTCGGATGTCCAGCCGGCTTAGTACAATTGTTACTACTCGAAGTGGCAGATCTGAGTACTAAACTTTTCATCCTGTATACTCTCAAAAACCTCACAAACTTATTCATGCACTTCATATTTTGACAAACCTAAACCCATCGAAATATTCTTCGAAATATATTGGCTGGATTGCGATTTCTTTTGGTATCAGCTCAGATTTTCACGTTTCACCGATACCTAGTATAGCTATAACCAATACAGCTGATTCTAAAAGCATTCGCAACTCAGCCAATTTACTTCGAAACATATTTCGGCGGCTATAGTATCGTCGAGTAAAATATGTATTACAAGGCATAGCCAGTTCATACGACGATAATAACAATAGTTTCGTTTCCGCATAATTTCATTCTTCCACGTGTGAGAACACAAAGTTGTGAGCACAAAGGGATGAACAGACTAGACGGAGATAAAAGGATATAGACAGCTGACATGAGAATTTTTGGGTCGTCCGGAGAGCGTGCTCGGATAGCCGAAGCGGTAAGGCGACTTCTCGCGCTAAGCGGTAGGGCGACCGCTCCCGAGAAGTGGGAAATCCGGAGGAGGAGGAGGAGGAGATGATTGGTGTTTAACGTCCCGTCGACAACGAGGTCATTAGAGACGGAGCACTAGCTCGGATTAGGGAACGATGGGGAATGAAACCGGCCGTGCCCTTTCAAAGGAACCATCGTGGCATTTGCCTGAAACGGTTTAGGGAAATCACGAAAAACCTAAATCAGGATGGCCGGAGACGGGTTTGAACCATCGTCCTCCCGAGTGCGAGTCCAGCATGCTAACCACTGTGCCACCTCCCTCGGTATGGGAAATCCGGGTTAGTCCCCGCCGACACAATTTTCACACACAACCGATGAATAGTACAGCTATACCTAATACAGCTGATGCTAAAATAACTCACGATTCGGCGAAGGTATTCCGAAAAATTTTTCTTCCTAATATAATGTATACGCGCAATAGGTAAAATTTCGTTATTTGCTGAGCTGCTTTGTGTTGTAGTTTTAGTGGCCAGCTGTGTACCTAATACCAGAGGTTTCTGATATCGAGCGTGGATAAAAGGATCCAGTGGTATTACTACCTGTTTTACAGATAAGACTCAGACAGATGCCCTCTAACTTCGGGGTGATCCAGAATAACATTTGGAAAAGTCTTCACATTTCACAGAATTAATTGGTCTCTCTTGTGCACGGATCATGATGTTTAAAGAGGTGAATGTGTAGCGTTATAAGGAATTACATCGCACGGAGTAGGCACTGGTGGCCGCTGTTATCCACTGACCGCGGAGCAGAATCGCCGGATCTGACCCCGTAGTGTCATACTTAGACAATGCGGTGATGTGGACTTCTGGACTGCTCAAAAGCATCACTTCAAGTTCCATCTCTCGCCGACTAAGCGCCGTCGGTAGAAGCGCTTGTGTGTGTGTGTGTGTGTGTGTGTGTTGTGTGTGTTGTGTGTGTTGTGTGTGTGTGTGTGTGTGTATATGTGTACAGGGTCATTTTTTTCCACCGTGTACAAACTCTAGGGATTGCTCGATGAGAGGATAAGGAACAGAAAATGTCTAATGAACTTCGTCCGGAAATTCCATGCTACAGACCATTTATTCAATCATACGTTGCTGCAGAAACTGCGGTCCAATTCGCGCTGCACCCTGCAGCCACAGTTACTGTATGTGTTGAAAATAGTTTCCATGTGCCTCAACGCACGCGTGTACGCGCCGTAGTATGTTCTGTCTCACACGTTCACATCGGCCAGGTTGCATCCGAACAGTGTCAAAGGCAGCACGAATACGCTGCTCTAGTGTCCCCACATCTGGAATGGGCTCTGCATACACGATATTTTTAAGATCGCCCCATAACCAGAAACCGCACGGGTTGAGATCCGGTGAACGTCCAGGCTACGCAGCTGGACCCCCTCGTCCGATCCATCGACCGGGGAAGACACGATTGACATGCGTCCGGACGTTAGCGGCGAAGCGAGCTGTAGCACAATCATGTAGCAGCCACATATCCCTCCGAATCAATGGCACTTCTTCGAACAGGGGAGGCCACGACACCCGCAAGAAACGCCGATAATTCCGGCCTGTTAGGAATCGTGGAAGGAAGACTGGTCCCAAAATACGGTCGCCAATTATCACGGCTCACTCATTCCGGCTGCACCGATGCAGATGATTCGCTGTCACCGTACCACGGGTTTTCTGCATACTATCCCACAGATGACTTCTGAAAGTTGAAGATACTACTCCGCGTAAAGCTGACTTCATCTGTGACTGGGATGGGTGGCACAAATCCCGGAATCGCGGTTGCCTGGTGAAGAAACCAGTGCCAAAACTGCTCCCGATGTGGTGTCTGTCGCTAGTAAGCCCTGCACAGCTATAAGTAGTAACAATTGTCATGGGGAACGTTCCTCATGGTCGTCTGTCTTACCCTGTACTGCCGGACCAATTGCCTGGTACTAACACGGTGGTTGCCTTCCACAGTGTTAATCACCAGGGTGTATACGACCCGGGACAACCGGGAGATCCAGGAAAAACACGGGAGTTTTTTCATCCGGGAGAAAACCGTGAAAAACCCGGGAATTTTTTGGAATTACGGGATACTTTTTTGTTTTAGTTTTCAGTTAAATTTTTGTAACTTTGACTGGGAAGAAATAATACTTTAACAAAGGACTGTAGCAATAAAACATAAACCAGAGAGAAAAACTAAAATAAAACTTAAGTTGCAAAGGAAATGCGCCATGTATACAACAAAACACAGTGCTCATACAAGCGTCTGCCAGTAGCAAAATCTGTCAAAGGCTTTAAGAAGAATCGCCGGCCGCGGTGGTCTCGCGGTTAAGGCGCTCAGTCCGGAACCGCGCGACTGCTACGGTCGCAGTTTCGAATCCTGCCTCGGGCATGGATGTGTGTGATGTCCTTACGTTAGTTAGGTTTAAGTAGTTCTAAGTTCTAAGGGACTGATGACCACAGAAGTTAAGTCCCATAGTGCTCAGAGCCATTTTTAAGAAGAATATGCAATGATTCGTAACAACAAATTGCCTCCGATGAGCGTGACGTCACAACTTTTTACATTAAATTCGTTTTAGCAGTTACGAGCGGAATCATGCGCATGCGCAGTTGAGTCGCTCATGTACCTTCTTCCACTTCTGGCTACAAAAGTGTGGCTGTTAGCTGTATAAGCAAGCAGCAAGGTGCTCCCCGGAAAAATTTTACTGGGGCGCGCAAGCTGCCATATTCACTGGGAGCAAACCGGGGTATCTGCCCCGGCCGGCAATTTCAGTCAAGCATTAATCGCGTTGCGGAACAATGAAGATATTTTTGTCGGTTTGCTAAAGAAATATGGCTTTATTAATCTTTTCCGCTGAGGTAGTCATTTATTTGAAACGAAGTGTTTAATTCCACACTATTGGATAGTTTCAAGTGTTTGCTGCATTTCATCTTCTAGCACGTATGGCATTATGCCATAATAAAGAACCAAACATGAGATAATACAGTGCACTTTAAGCCGAATTATGCATTTTAGTTTGGTTCACGAAATTTCTCTGATGTCTTGTTTCTTTTATGGCATAATGTATGATATTTCAATGTTTTACGCGTACGTACATACGGAATTCCTGCGTCATCGTAGCTGCGCAAGCGCGGTGACGCCTGTTATCTGGCGCTCTCTGCCAACTGTGGAAACGAATCTCTTTCTGACAGGTCGCGGGAAAATATTGCGAATGATTGATTGAAAAGCGTTACTTTCAAAGTAAATTTCTTTTTACGCAAGATGAACTAAGTGCGAGAATGTGCGATGAATTTCTTAAATCACAGAGCGTTAGACTCTCATTCAAAAATCAACTGTTTGAGGAAGACCTTTTAGAAAAAATTTAGAGCCCGGGAGATCAGACATTTATGTCGGTGTTAAAAATTTTACTGGCACATTTGTGTGATATAACTTAAAGTGTAACACGCGCAAAAAATAACATTATACGTGAAAGTTTAGCTTCTCCTGCAGTTTATTAATCGTCGAGACCAATATTATATGTGAAAGCTGTGCTTTTCTTGCAGCAACACTTTGTATATTAATTTACACCATTAACTTTTCCTATTTGTGTGTATGCGCTAACAGTAATAATGCTATTGGCCGACTACATCACGTGTCCTAAGCCCTGAATATCAGCTGTATCGGCTCGCGAGATCACGTGACATGACCTATGAGTGGCTTACAAAAGTGCATCGCAATCTCGATTTCAGTGTTTCGGAAAGTAACATGCGGTGTTCGGTGGAATTCGAATTTATACTTTCGTAATACGAAAATAATCAGCCTACATGGTCTTTTTTTCTTAGTTTCATTTTCCAAAGAGCTGAGAAGTTCTACGCCGGTGTATAAAACCATAAGTTTTACAGTTCCGGGAGAAGTGTATTTTCATCGGGGGAAAAAGTGTGTTTTTTAACCGGGAAATCCGGGAAAATAAGGAAATTTTTTTTCCTTGTCCGCATATACACCCCGATCACATTTTCCTCAAAGTCTGGTGTCCGAACATTTCGAGTACCTCTTGTCTCACACTCGGCTCGCATTTGGGAGGACGACGGTTCAATCCCGCGTCCGGCCATCCTGCTTTAGGTTTTCCGTGATTTCCCTAAATCGCTCCAGGCAAATGCCGGGATGGTTCCTTTGAAAGGGCACGGCCGTCTTCCTTCCCTGTCCTCCCTAAGTCAGATGAGACCGATGACCTCACTGTCTGGTCTCCTCCCCCAAAACAACCCAACCCCAACCTCTTGTCTTAGACAAACGACGAAACAGTGCTACAAACATTGAATGCTGTGGTTGTTGTCGGCGGGGGTAGGTCTCCAGATGAAACCTTGTCGTTCCGAAGTAAAGAACATGTCGGCAAGATCTCGATTCGAATACGGAATCATTGCGTACAACGTTGTATCACTTCCAAGGTGAGTCAGCAAGAGAAGTGAATCGGACACATCACCAATTACTATGGCAGGAAAGAGCGCCCGGCCTTGACGTATGAGAAACGGTACCACCCTATAGGAGGAAACCATGCATACTCTAACCGTGGCTCTATGGTGCAGAGCGTGTTAGTTCAGTCTCTGTAACAAAGTATAATTGAATAAATGGTCTCTAGCATGGAAACTGTGCATTTACGAATATAAGTTTATTAGGCGTTGTTTGCTTCGTATTCTCTCGTCGATCAATCCCTAGAGTTTGTACACGGTGGAAAAAATCACCAGGTATATATATGTAAGGTGGAACGTAGCCGCATCGCAGTAATTACAGATGGAGATAAAATAAATTTATCTAACGACAAACTACAGTGGCGAGGGATGTGCTGCCGGCGCGCAATCGATCACTCGCGTAACAAGGCTCTGCAGGAACCTGCAAAAGACGCAATACAGCGAGCACATGGCGCTCGAGAGAGAACTAAAGATTGGCAGACGGCTAACCACTTAAAGTCCGCTCGCAGAAGCGTCAACCACACAATTGTTTCAATCTAAGTATGATTCTGTTTCGCCTCCAGCGCAGATAGCAGAGGTGTGCAAAGCGTAGTCATTATACATTGTTCAGAGACGTAGGGGCACTGCACGTGGCCTAGTGGTTTTGGAAACCGTGTCCATGTCACAGCTTTTCGCTGATGGTACTTAAGAGGACTAATAACTGCATATTCACGAAGTGCGGCAGCCTTCGTCTGACACCGTAATCGTGTTTGTGCAAGTTAATGCCAAATTCGTAATACGAGGTTGTTGGTTGTTTCTTGGGAAACGAGACCAGACAGCGAGGTCATCGGTCTCATCGGATTGGGGGAGGACGGGGAAGGAAGTCGGCCGTGCCCTTTGAAAGGAACCATCCCGGCATTTGCCTGGAACGATTTAGGGAAATCACGGAAAACCCAAATCAGTATGGCCGGACGCGGGATTGAACCGTCGTCCTCCCGAATGAGAGTCCAGTGTCTAACCACTGCGCCACCTCGCTCGGTCGTAATACGAGGCATGTTAAATAAGTAAGGCAACAATTCTCGACCAATTTCGATTCAAAAAATGCAGAATTTGTTGTGGGACATCGTGGAATATTCCTACTTCAGCCCCTATAGTTTTATGAAGTTCCCATAAGTGGCGGCGATATACGTAGCCTTCAGAATGGAGTCTGTAACAGAGGCGCATTCCAAGCTGCCATTGAGTTTCTTTGGGGGGAAAACCAGAGCATCGCAAATATTCATAGGCGCTTGCAGCATGTCTACGGAGGCCTGGCAATGAACAAAAGCACGATGAATCGTTGGCGAGGCGTCTGTCATTGCAACAAGGTTGTGGAAACCTATCTTCCCTCTCGCGTGCCGGACGCCGCACAAAGCCGTGACTCCTGCAACGAATTCATCGTGCTCGTCGGCATAAAAATGCAAACGAACTACTACTTCTGCTTGACAACGCAAGGCCTCACACAAGTCTGCGCTGCTGAGAGGAGCTTACAAAACTTCATTGAACTGTTCGTCATCCACCCTACAGTCCGAATCTCGCAACTTCGACTGCGTCTCTTTGGTCCAATCGAGGATGCTCTCCGCAGGAAGCACACCGTAGATTCTGGGGAGGTTACTGATGCAGCAAGACGTTGCCTCCTACGTTGACCGGTAGAGTGGTGCCATGCGGGCATGCAGGCCCTCTCAGTAAGGTGGCGTAAGGCCGCCTCATCGAATGGACATTATGTTGAAAAATGGGGTTTTGTAGCCAAAAACGTAGAGAATAATATGATGTATTGAAATCCTGGATAAGACTACCTGCTTTCAGAAAAAAATTAAATTACTTACTGAACGCCCCCTGTACCATCGCCAGTGAGGTGATTTGGGACCCATTAAAATGATTTCGAAGGCACTATATATGAGCTATGGTAAGCTTGCCATAATATCCGGTGTGATTGGTTCTCATACGTCATCTGCGCTACCAGCTTGTCCGCTGACATAGTTGTTAACAGAAAAGTCTGTAGACATCGTAAGGAAATAGGGAAAGACTTGGAAAAAAATTTCACTTGGCGTTATGAATGGCAGTTGTCTGTAAACGCGATGAATGGAAAACCGTGTATATAACGAAGGGGGAAAACGGTAGTATCCGATGAAAAGATTACTGACGAACACCTGGAGCGCGTTACCTCTTTTCAGTTTTTATCAGTAATAGCAAGAAGCCTTATAAAACAGAAATGCGACTTGAAATCCGTTGTGAATAAGGTTGATGAGGGAGTTGGTATTACTCATCGCGTAAGCGTCACAGCAGACATCCAAAAGTTCAGAAGCGATGTGTAGCCCATACGAAAGTTCAGTAAAGATGCTTGGGGAAACTTGCATGAAGTCGTAGGAATAAGGCGACGCTATTATTGCGAAAGCATGTTGCCTAATTGTAGAGAATCTGTAATCGATGAAGATGATGCCGAGACTCCGATGCTACCGTCGTATATCTCGTGTAGAAATCATGAGAATACGGTAAGAGGGATTCTATGCGTGCAGGAGTACGTAATATCATATTAAAACAAAAGAAATAACAAATAAGGAATCGCTTCATTGGGGTATACGTTGTTCTGGCAGAAGAGCACAATGTGGTCTTTAAATAGATATTTGTTATCTTTATGGTAATTTGCCGAGAGAGTGACTGTCCGTTAATTGACACTGTTTCTGGCCTTATGCTTCTAATTAAATCCATCGTAGCTAATGTTCTCCTTTTTTTATTCACCATCTAAATCTAAATCTTTGATTACCTGGTAGCCGAGTGAACAAGAGATCGATCGTCATTGAACATAGTAGCAACACACAGCTCGTATCATGGCTGGATACTTCTGTTAGCAACACATAGCGACAAAGTGTTTAAAATATTCTTTATAAAGTAATTTTCTCCGTACAGTAGTACCATCAACTGTTTAGGAAGTGTCAGAAATGTCAAGGAATTTGAGAATGATGGCTGCAAGAAACATTTCGACATGTGGTCCTTTTCGTGTATTTGGCCGTTGGATCGCTTGCAACAATGTCACTATTGATTTAGTGACAAAATTAACATCGCACATAATTATTGTTTCAGATGAATTTGCTCTATGGAAGTTCTTAAAACAATCTTGCATGTGGAGGATTTCTATTAGTAATTTAGTTACAAAGTTGTTGATAGAAAATAAGGTGGGTGAATGCTTTGAAGCCCTTTTGAGCTATACGGACTCCGGTTCAAATTCTAGAACTAATTGCCCACTTTTCGAGTAACAACTTCAGGAAAACTTATGATCCAGTGCTTTTATTGTCTCGCGGGATCAACAAGTAGCGGACGGAACGGATACACACATCACAAGACACAATGATGGATATATGCTCTAAGTTGTAAATGGGCCAGTCTTACTATACACATGTCAGGTAGGCATTGGGGCTCTATGTAGATGCAGGTAGGCATTGCAATAGCTAAAAGAATAACTGGTTGACAGACTGAAAAGTAATTCGCAGTGAACGTGATCATAAATATACTGATCCCCTGTTTGCAGTCTTTCTGATGATTCTCACATGTGAAGTAGTTGGTGTTGGCCCACCCTTAGCCTTGATGACAGCTTCCACTCTCTCAGACATACGTTCAATCAGGTGCTGGAAGGTTTCTTGGGGAAAGGCAGGCCATTCTTCACGGAGTGCTGTACTGAGGAGAGGTATAGATGTCGGTCGGTGAGGCTCGGCACGAAGTCGGCGTTCCAAAACATCCCAGAGGTGTTCTGTAGGACTCAGGCCAGGACTCTATGCAGGCCAGTACATTACAGGGATTTTATTGTCGTGTAACCACTCCCCCACAGGCAGAACAGGTGCTCTATCGTATTGAAACATGCAATCGCCATCCCCGAATTGCTCTTCAACAGTGGGAAACAACAAGGTCCTTAAAACATCAATGTAGGCCTGTGCTGTGACAGTATTACGCAAAACAAAAAGGGGCGCAAGCCCCCTCAATGAAAAACACGACCTCACCATAACACCACCGCCTCCGAATTTTATTGTTGGCACTACACACTCTGGCACATGAAGTTCACCTGGCATTCGCCATACCCACACCCTGCCATCGGATCGCCACTTTGTGTACCGTGATATGTGACTCCACAAACGTTTTTCCACTGTTCAATCGTCCAACGTTTACGCTCCTTACACCGAGCGAGGCGTCGTTTGGCATTTACCGGCGTGATGTGTGGTTTATGAGCAGCCACTTGACCATGAAATCAGTTTTCTTACCTCTCGCCTGTCATAGTACTTGCAGTGGATCCTGATGCAGTTTGGAAGTCCTATGTGATGGTCTGGACAGAGGTCTGCCTATTACACATTACGACCCTCTTCAACTGTCGGCGGTCTGTCAGTCAACAGACGAGATCGGCCTGTACGCTTTTGTGCTGTACGTGTCCCTTCACGTTTCCACTTCACTATCACACCGGAAACAGTGGACCTAGGGATGTTCAGGAGTGTGGAAATCTCGCGTACAGACTTATGACACAAGTGACACCCAATCTCCTGACCACATTTGAAGTCCGTGAGTTCCGCGGAGCGCCCCGTTTTGCCCTCTCACGATGTCTAATGACTACTGAGGTCGCTGATACGGAGTACCTGGCAGTAGGTGGAAGTACAATGCACCTAATATGAAAAACATATGTTTTTGGGAGTGTCCTGATATTTTTGATCACATAATGTGTCTTTTCTCCTTGTTGTCGACAACTTTCACTACAAATCAATCCCACCACCTGGAGTCTTGTCAGCTAAGAGTACCTCTAAGTGGAGCGCGACTCAGTTGTTGGTGAATGTAAAGCTAGGTGTACACTTCAGCGTTTTTCACTCTGAGAGGTTGTACAAGTAATAACGTGTCGCTTAGAGCCGAGATTCACCTCGCCGGTACTGTCCGAGAGTGGAGCGAGATCACAGGTACTATAGTCCCGCTTGATGAGGGCGTGTATCTTGCAAATTCTCCCTCTCACTTGTTGTGTAGAATTTCTCTCTTACCACCACCATCAACCACGACGACTCACAACAAATGGAATAATTATTCACTAAATAATTCGCTAATATCTCGTTTAATGCTCGTGTTGGGTGCGATATCCACAGCAGAGCACTCGGAACAATGCTGAACATTCATTGATTGTCAGAGAATGCGTGACGTAAATGCGCAGAACAAATCGAAACTCAACCGCCGCCGTTCGTGAGTGCAATTGTAGTGCTGTCAGAGCTTAGACCTCTCGTGCAGACGTAAACTTCTGTCTGTCGAGAGCTGCTAGTCAAGAAAGACTCTATCGGTATTGTTGGGAGACCTGAGAGGAAGTGCGTCCCAGATGTGTCCCGTATTTCAGTTTGTACACTACCACATCTTGGTAATATAAATATTGACACGCAGACAACACGACATTAGAATACATCGTTCTTGCGGAACACAACCAGCTCTTTACTCGCATGAAGTGTTGAGTGCTATTGACAAGGGATTTCAAATTGATTCTGTAAGGGATTTCAAATTGATTCTGTATTTCTGGAAGGCTTCTGACACTGTACTACACAGGCCGCTTGTAGTGAAATTACGTGCTCATAGAATATCGTCTCGTTTATATGACTGGATTCGTTATTGCTTTCAGAGACGTCACAGATCGTTGAAATTGACGGAAAGTTATGAGTAAAACAGAAGTGATTTCTGGCGTTCCCCAAGGAAGTTTTATAGGTCCTTTGCTGTTCCTTATCTATATAAACGATTTGGGAAACAATCTGAGCAGCCGTCTTAGGTTGTTTGCAGTTGATGCTGCCGTTTATCGACTAGTAAAGTCATCAGAAAACCAAAACAAATTGCAAAACGATTTAGGAAAGATATCTTTATGGTACGAAAATTGTCAATTGATCCTAAATAACGAAAAATGTGAGGTCATCCACAATAGTGCTAAAAGGAATTCGTTAAACTTCGGTTACACGATAAATGTCAAATCAAAAGGCCGCAAATTCAACTAAATACCTAGGAATTTTCCCCCCCATGAACCATGAACCATGGGAGAGGCTTGCGTGCCTCAGCGATACAGATGGCCGTACCGTAGATGCAACCACAACGGAGGGGTATCTGTTGAGAGGCCAGACAAACATGTGATTCCTGAAGAGGGGCAGCAGCCTTTTCAGTAGTTGCAGGGGCAACAGTCTGCATGATTGACTGATCTGGCCTTGTAACATTAACCAAAACGGCCTTGCTGTGCTGGTACCGCGAACGGCTGAAAGCAAGGGGAAACTACAGCCGTAATTTTTCCCGAGGAAATGCAGCTTTACTGTATGATTAAATGATGATGGCGTCCTCTTGGGTAAAATATTCCGGAGGTAAAATAGTCCCCCATTCGGATCTCCGGGCGGGGACTACTCAAGAGGACGTCGTTATCAGGAGAAAGAAAACTGGCGTTCTACGGATCGGAGCGTGGAAGGAATGTCAGATCCCTTAATCGGGCAGGTAGGTTAGAAAATTTAAAAAGGGAAATGGATAGGTTAAAGTTAGATATAGTGGGAATTAGTGAAGTTCGGTGGCAGGAGGAACAAGACTTTTGGTCAGGTGATTACAGGGTTATAAATACAAAATCAAATAGGGGTAATGCAGGAGTAGGTTTAATAATGAATAAAAAAATAGGAGTGCGGGGAAGCTACTACAAACAGCATAGTGAACGCATTATTGTGACCAAGATAGACACGAAGCCCACGCCTACTACAGTAGTACAAGTTTATATGCCAACTAGCTCTGCAGATGATGAAGAAATAGATGAAATGTATGACGAGATCAAAGAAATTATTCAGATAGTGAAGGGAGACGAAAATTTAATAGTCATGGGTGACTGGAATTCGTCAGTAGGAAAAGGGAGAGAAGGAAACATAGTAGAAGAATATGGATTGGGGGGAAGAAATGAAAGAGGAAGCCGCCTTGTAGAATTTTGCACAGAGCATGACTTAATCATAGCTAACACTTGGTTCAAGAATCACAAAAGAAAGTTGTATACCTGGAAGAATCCTGGAGATACTAAAAGGTATCAGATAGATTATATAATGGTAAGAAAGAGATGTAGGAACCAGGTTTTAAATTTTAAGACATTTCCAGGGGCCAGATGTGGTCTCTGACCACAATCGATTGGTTATGACCTGTAGATTAAAACTGAAGAAACTGCAAGAACGTGGGAATTTAAGGAGATGGGACCTGGATAAACTGAAAGAACCAAAGGTTGTACAGAGTTTCAGGGAGAGCATAAGGGAACAATTGACAGGAATGGGGGAAAGAAATACAGTAGAAGAAGAATGGGTAGCTTTGAGGGATGAAGTAGTGAAGGCAGCAGACGATCAAGTTGGTAAAAAGACGAGGGCTAGTAGAAATCCATGGGTAACAGAAGAAATATTGAATTTAATTGATGAAAGCAGAAAATATAAAAATGCAGTAAATGAAGCAGGCAAAAAGGAATACAAACGTCTCAAAAATGAGATCGACAGGAAGTGCAAAATGGCTAAGCAGGGATGGCTAGAGGACAAATGTAAGGATGTAGAGGCTTGTCTCACTAGGGGTAAGATAGATACTGCCTACAGGAAAATTAAAGAGACCTTTGGAGAGAAGAGAACCACTTGTATGAATATCAAGAGCTCAGATGGCAACCCAGTTCTAAGCAAAGAAGGGAAGGCAGAAAGTTGGAAGGAGAATATAGAGGGTCTATACAAGGGCGATGTACTTGAGGACAATATTATGGAAATGGAAGAGGATGTAGATGAAGATGAAATGGGAGATATGATATTGCGCGAAGAGTTTGACAGAGCACTAAAAGACCTGAGTCGAAACAAGGCCCACGGAGTAGACAACATTCCATTGGAACTACTGACGGCCTTGGGAGAGCCAGTCCTGACAAAACTCTACCATCTGGTGAGCAAGATGTATGAAACAGGCGAAATACCCTCAGACTTCAAGAAGAATATAATAATTCCAATACCAAAGAAAGCAGGTGTTGACAGATGTGAGAATTACCGAACAATCAGTTTAATAAGCCACAGCTGCAAAATACTAACACGAATTCTTTACATACGAATGGAAAAACTGGTAGAAGCGGAGCTCGGGGAAGATCAGTTTGGATTCCGTAGAAATGTTGGAACACGTGAGGCAATACTGACCTTACGACTTATCTTAGAAGAAAGATTAAGGAAAGGCAAACCTACGTTTCTAGCATTTGTAGACTTAGAGAAAGCTTTTGACAATGTTGACTGGAATACTCTCTTTCAAATTCTAAAGGTAGCAGGGGTAAAATACAGGGAGCGAAAGACTATTTACAATTTGTACAGAAACCAGATGGCAGTTATAAGAGTCGAGGGGCATGAAAGGGAAGCAGTGGTTGGGAAGGGAGTAAGACAGGGTTGTAGCCTCTCCCCGATGTTATTTAATCTGTATATTGAGCAAGCAGTAAAGGAAACAAAAGAAAAATTCGGAGTAGGTATTAAAATCCATGGAGAAGTAATAAAAACTTTGAGGTTCGCCGATGACATTGTAATTCTGTCAGAGACAGCAAAGGACTTGGAAGAGCAGTTGAACGGAATGGATGGTGTCTTGAAGGGAGGATATAAGATGAACATCAACAAAAGCAAAACGAGGATAATGGAATGTAGTCGAATTAAGTCGGGTGATGTTGATGGTATTAGATTAGGAAATGAGACACTTAAAGTAGTAAAGGAGTTTTGCTATTTGGGGAGCAAAATAGCTGATGATGGTCGAAGTAGAGAGGATATAAAATGTAGACTGGCAATGGCAAGGAAATCGTTTCTGAAGAAGAGAAATTTGTTAACATCGAGTATAGATTTAAGTGTCAGGAAATCATTTCTGAAACTATTTGTATGGAGTGTAGCCATGTATGGAAGTGAAACATAAACGGTAAATAGTTTGGACAAGAAGAGAACAGAAGCTTTCGAAATGTGGTGCTACAGAAGAATCCTGAAGATTAGATGGGTAGATCACATAACTAATGTGGAGGTATTGAATGGAATTGGGGAGAAGAGGAGTTTGTGGCACAACTTGACCAGAAGAAGGGATCGGTTGGTAGGACATGTTCTGAGGCATCAAGGGATCACCAATTTAGTATTGGAGGGCAGCGTGGAGGGTAAAAATCGTAGGGGGAGACCAAGAGATGAATACACTAAGCAGATTCAGAAGGTTGTAGGTTGCAGTAGGTACTGGGAGATGAAGAAGCTTGCACAGGATAGAGTAGCATGGAGAGCTGCATCAAACCAGTCTCAGGACTGAAGACAACAATAACAACACGCAACCAGTAACATTTAACATCGTAGATATATAGCATTAACAAAAAGGAAAGAAAATAAAAATTACCACTGTAGAGACCGTATTCAAAGTCGATATGAAAGAAAATGTGAATGAAAGACTAGCGCACTACCAACTGCAGCACAGCAACGCTAGAACGATCTCCTTCGTAAGCGTGTAACGGCATTGTCGATACAGTTGTGTCCATTGTCGCGATGGATACGCACTTCAAGTGAATGTCGAACGATGTGTCGACGAAAAAAAGAATGAAGAAAGCTGCCAGGAAGTGCAGCCGGGACGAATTTGTGCGTGTAATTATTTTGTCCG
Source organism: Schistocerca nitens (assembly GCF_023898315.1). NCBI lineage: Eukaryota > Metazoa > Arthropoda > Insecta > Orthoptera > Acrididae > Schistocerca > Schistocerca nitens. The sequence goes on from NC_064618.1 coordinate 258,801,179, forward strand.
CGCGACTGCTACGGTCGCAGGTTCGAATCTTGCCTCGGGCATGGATGTGTGTGATGTCCTTAGGTTAGTTAGGTGTAAGTAGTTCTAAGTTCTAGGGGACTGATGACCACAGATGTTAAGTCCTATAGTGCTCAGAGCCATTTGAACCTTTTAATTATTTTGTACGAGGGAAGACTATATATACAGTTACTGACGTACAGAAAATGAGATAAGAAGCAAATTTTAACACCTCCACAGAAGAAATATACCAGAATATTCACAATTCTAGGAATCTGCCAAAATAGTTTTACAGCACACAGGAAAAAAATGAAGTTATGGTTGAAAGTAATAGTTTTGGAACTCGGAAAATCGCCGTTTAACTTAAAGCAATACAGCTGTGTTTATAATTTTGTATGACTGGTATTTATTGATCATATTACTCTTGAGTGGTGAGGAACTGACCAGGAATTTACTAGTGGTTCCATAAGTCAATACAAGTAAAAATTCACGTAAGTACATGTCTGGAAATGCTTCATTTATCAGATACCCTATTTGGATTTTGAACGTCCATGAGTATCCAGATGAAAATGATGCAATGATATTTCGTCGTAGATGTTACTTTACCAAATATTAAAGGAAACAAACGTAGCAATCGCTTGAAATTTGTGTGTGACACGACAGGATTAACGCGTAATACTATTCAGATTGGCAATTTTTTCCGGGTATTCCATATCTAGCCGAAGCGACTCATTGATTATTAGATTCTGTAAAGTTAGCAACTGGGAGATGTTCCAAATAGGTGCAGGAAGTTTCTGTAAGGGAGTAAGAACGGCCGATTTAGTGGACCAGTTGAGGTGTGACAGCGTGCCCGAATACTCGTCAAACCAGGACCCGGAAGACGGCTGTTGTCATCTTCGAAGACAGCATGCTCGCCATAGGGTAGCTCAGCCCGTTATCCGTTATCCATTAGTCTTGGACGCGCACGACCACAGAAACTATTTACTTACAGCCAAGATGAATTCAGAAAATATCGTTCTTGTGAAACACAAGTAACTCTTTATTCTCACGAAGTAATGAGTGCTATCGACAAGTGATGTCAAATTAATTCCATGTTTTTAGATTTGCAGAATGGTTTTAACACCGTTCCCCACAAGCGACTTCTAATCAAATTGCTTGCCTATGGAGTATGGTCTCGGTTGTGCGACTGGATTCGTGATTTTCTGTCACAAAGCTCTCACTTTATAGTAGTTGACGCAAAGTCGTCGTCTGAAACAGAAGTAATATCTGGCGCTCTCCAAGGAAGTGTTACAGGCCCTCTGATGTTTCTGATCTACAGAAAAGATTTAGGAGACAATCTTAGCATCCCTGTTAGTTTGCAGATGATGCTGTCATTTACAATCTTTTAGAGTCATCAGATGGTCAAAACAAATTACAAAACCGAAGATATCTTTATGGTGCGGAAAGTGATAATTGACTTTTAGTAATGAAAAGTGTGAAGTCGTCCGTATGGGTCCTAAAAGGAATACTTTAAATTCCGGTTACAGGATAAAACATACGAACCTAAAAGCTGTGAATTCAGCTAATTACGAATAACTTAACATGGTCCAATCAGATAGATAATGTTGTGAGGGGAAAACAAACCAAATACTGCGATTTATTGGTTGAACACTTAGAAAATTTAACGAGAATACTAGAGAGATTGCTTACAGCACGCTTGTACCACCTCGTCTGGAGTATTGCTATGCGCTGTGGGATCCGCATGAGGTGGGATTGACAGAAGATATTGAAAAAGTTCCAAGAAGGGGAGCTCGTTTTCTATTATCGCGAAACAGGGGGGAGAGTACCACGGATATGATAGGCGAATTGGGGTGGCAATAATTAAAACAAATTCGTTTTTCGCTGCGGCAGGATCTTCTCATGAAATCTCAATCACCAACTTTCTCCTCATTGTGAAAGTATTTTGTTGGCGTCTACTTACATTGGGAGGAATGATCATAATAATAAAACAAATCAGAGCTCACGCGGAAGGATGTGTGTTCGTTTTTCCCGCATGCCCCAAATTTCTTCGTGTTGCTAGTAACTATTTGGACAATCGAAATTCAATCTATCAAATAGTCGAACGTAAGTTATTTCCGTAGAACTATACAGTGAGGTGACAAAAGTCACGGGATACTTCTTAATATCATGTCGTATCACCTTTCGCCCGGCATTATGGAGTAACTCGACGTGCCATGGACTCAACAAATCGTTGGAAGTCCCCTGTAGAAATATTGAGCGATATTGCCTCTATAGCAGTCAATAATTGCGAAACTGTTGCAGGATTATGTGCCCGAATTGACCTCTCGATTATGTCCCATAAATGTTCGCCGAGAATCATGTCGGGCGATCTGGGTGGCCAAATCATTCGTTCAAACTGTCCAGAAATCTTGTTCAAACCAGTCGCGAGTAATTGTGGCTCAGTGACAAGCGCATTGTTATCCACAAAAATTCCATCATTGTTTCGGAACATGAACGGCTGCAAATGGTCCCAGTCCATTCCATGTAGACACAGCCCACACCATTATGGAGCCACCATCGGTTTGTACATTGCGTCTTTGACAACTTGGAACCATGCTTCGTGGGGATCTGCGCCCACTCGAACCCTGCCATCAGCTCTTACCGAATGGGGGCTCATCTGACCAAGCCACGGTTCTCTAGTCGTCCAGGGTACAATCGATACGATCACGAGCCCCTTAGAGGCGCTGCAGGCGATGTCGTGCTGTTAACAAAGGCACTAGCCTTGGTCGTATGCCGCTATAGCTCAGTAACGCCAAATTTCGCCACACTGTCCTAAGAGATATGCTCGTTGTACGTCCCCCATTGATTTCTGCGGTTATTTCAGGCGGTTTTGGGTGTTTGTTGTCTGTTGGCACTGAAAACTCCACGCAAACGCCGCTGCTCTTGATCGTTAAATGAAGGGCGTCAGCAACTGCGTTCTCCATGGTGAGAGGTAATGTTTGAAATTTGGTAGTCTCAGCACATTTTTGTCACTGTGGATTTCGCAATAATGAGTTCTCTAACAATTTCCAAAATGGACTGTCTCATGTGTCTAACTCCAACTTTTCAAAGTTTGTTAATTTCGGTCGTGCGACCATAGTCACGTCGGAAACATTTTCACATGAATCACCCGAGTACGAACTATAGCGCTGCCAATGTAGCGCCCTTTTATACCTTTTGTACGCAATACTACCGTCATCTGCGTATGTCCATATCGCTATCCCATGACTTTTATCACCTCAGTGTATATTTTGAGAAAGGAAGTAAGATGGCCACCCACAATATGTCGAGAATGAGTAAACTTATCAAGGAGCGGTTTTCTGTTCTCTATAGCAGCAATGCGGCGAATATTCTGACATACACAACGTTTATAGCCGCCAAATTATGATAACGATTTTAAGGAACTCTTTATTTTATGTTTGGCATTGGAAAGAGCCTTCAAAAAGGATGTAAACTCATAATACAGGTGGAACTTGATAAGATACTAACAAGATTATCGTGTCGCAAACCACTGTGCCGCCGTCAGGAAAGGAGATGCCACAGGCGGTTGCCCTACTGTTCCAAACGTGTGCAAAGACGTAACTCAAAGTTCGTGTTATGTATAACTGTCATATTACCATCATCTAAGTCAATCACTTGATGTGAGCTCTTCGAGTTGGCTTGCAACCTGGAATTGCAGCAGATTTTTCGATTTCTGCCGATCTTGAGCCTCAGTTGCCAGTTCACTCCGGCTGTCTTTCTTACGTCCCTGTCCCATCTGTCCGGTGGTCTTACTCTCGGTGTGTTTTGGCCACGTGGGCTCAAGTCTCGTACTTGTTTGGACTGTCTGTCATCCTTTCTTCGAGCGGCATGACAGGCGCACTGCCATTTCAAGGTATTCATTCTTTCCATTATTCGCTGACCTTTGTTGTACGTCTGATATTATTTGCTTTCTTTCCTTTTGTCTTTCTTTGTGAAGCCTAACACTGATTTTTCCATTCGTCATTGGGTTACCAGTCATGTAAAATGTCAAAGCCGTGCTGATAGTTTTCTTTGATTTTGAAGAATTAGTTCATCATGAATTCGTGCTACGGAGATAAACTGTTAATCGATGGCACTATCGGGACTCGGTGCGACACCTGCGAGAAAATGTTAAAGTAAACGACCTGAAATGTAGCAAGACAATTCATGGCTCTTGCATCAAGATAACGCACCCTCACATTCATCGCTGCTGGTACGTGACTACTGCACAAAAAGCGGAATCACTGTGCTGCCCCACCCTCCGTACTCATCAGATCTGAGTTGAAAACCCGCATCTCGTGGTCGTGCGGTAGCGTTCTCGCTTCCCACGCCCGGGTTCCCGGGTTCGATTCCCGGCGGGGTCAGGGATTTTCTCTGCCTCGTGATGGCTGGGTGTTGTGTGCTGTCCTTAGGTTAGTTAGGTTTAAGTAGTTCTAAGTTCTAGGGGACTTATGACCACAGCAGTTGAGTCCCATAGTGCTCAGAGCCATTTGAACCATTTTTGAGTTGAAATATCTCTGTTGAAAAGACGAAGATTTGCAACGATAGACGAGATAAAAGAAAATTCGCAGACTTTGCGCGACCCAGCAAGAGGCGTAACAAGACTGCTTCCGGAAGTGGAAACGGCGTTGGGAGCTGTGTATAAATTGTGAAGGAGAGAGTTCCGAAGGAGACCATGCACAATAAGTAAAACGTAGAAAACATTTTAGGACAAAGTTTCTGAATTTTTTAAGACGCCTGGTATATATAATAAAGATGACTGGAGATCAAATTTGATGGAGATTTTAACAGAAGTATCGCCTTGAAGGTGCATTTACACCTGTACATTAGGTACATGCGGCCGTTGCGCGAAGCAGCTCCATGTGATCAAAAGTATCCGGACACTCCCAAAAACATACGTTTTTCATATTAGGTGCATTGTGCTGCCACCTGCTGCCAGGTACTACATATCAGCGACCACAGAAGTCATTAGACATGATGAGAGATCAAAATGGGGCGCTCTGCGGAACTCACGGACTTCAAATGTGGTCAGATGATTGGGCGTCACTTGTGTCATAAGTCTGCACGCGAGATTTCCACACTCATAAACATCCCTAGGACCATTGTTTCCCATGTGATAGTGAAGTGGAAAAGTGAATGGAAAGGTTCAGCACAAAAGCGTACTGGCCGACCTCGTCTGTTGAGCGACAGAGACCACCGACAGTTGAAGAGGGTTGTAATGTGTAATAGGCAAACACTATCCAGCCCATCACACAGGAATTCCAAACTGCATCAGGACCCACTGCATGTACTGTGACAGTTAGACGAGACGTGAGAAAACTAAGATTTCATGGTCGAGCGGCTGCTCGTAAACCACGCGTCACGCCGGTAAATGCCAAACGACGCCTCGCTTGGTGTAAGGAGCGTAAACCTTGGACGATTGAATAGTGGAAAAACGTTGTGTGGAGTGACGAATCACGGTACACAATGTGGCGATCCGATGACAGGGTGTGGGTATGGCGAATGTCCGGTGGACGTCATCTTACAGCCTGTGTAGTGCCAACAGCATAATTCGGAGGCGGTGGTGTTATGGTGAGGTCGTGTTTTTCATGGAGGGGGCTTGCACCCTTTGTTCTTTACCGTGGCACAATCACAGCACAGGCCTACATTAATGTTTTAAGCACCTTCTTGCTTCCCGCTGTTGTAGAGCAAGTCGAGGATGGCGATTTCATCTTTCAACACGATGGAGCACTTGTTCATATTGCGCGGCCTGTGGCGGTGTAGTTACACGACAATAACATCGCTATAATGAACTGGCCTGCACAGAGTCCTGACCTGAATCCTATAGAACGCCTTTGGGATGTTTGGAACGCCGACTTAAAGCCAGGGCTCACCGACCGATATCGATATCTCTCCTCAGTGCAGCACTCCGTGAAGAATGGGCTGCCATTCCCCAAGAAACCTTCCAGTACCTGACTGAACGTATGCCTGCGAGAGTGGAAGCCGTCATCAAGGCTAAGGGTGGGCCAACACCATATTGAATTCTAGCATTACCGATACAAGGCGCCAAGTCATTTTCAGCCTGGTGTCCGGATACTTTTTATCACTTAGTGTATGTTAATAGTTTGCGCGAGGTTGTTGGGTAAACCTTTAACACCCCAAACATTTAATAGATCACTAAAACATCAACACATCAGATGAAAACAAGACAGGTAGAAAATTGTAAGCAAACCGTTCATTACATCAGAGGTAATGGCATAACTGTTCATACATTTATCCCGCTGAGAGACCTGATAGTCAATACCTTCATGGAAAAATGTTTACTGTTGCCTTCGGAACCTGATTGTACCCAGGCGTACACCTATTCATCCGAAGAAAATCGTCGGCGACGAATGTCTTCCTTTAGGGCTCCAAAAATATGGAAATCACATGGGGAGAGATGACTGTACGGAGCATGTATAAGGGCTTCCCACCGTAACTTTCTGCAGCGTAGTCGGAACAGGCACGCCACCTCCGGGGAAGTCAGGGGAAGTCACGATTTTATTTAAATGCAAGGACTAGTTGCTTATTAACTTTCAGGAATACGGCGCCACAATTAAAGCGCTGTGATACGAGGACACTGCAAAAATTGAAGCGTGCTGTCAAGTGTAAACGTCCAGCAGTGTTGACGGAAGTCGTCATTCTGTTGTAGGACAACGCCCGCCCAACCAAGGGTGTTTAGACTACGCTGGGAAGCCCTTACACGTCCTGCATACAAGCCCCAACCTCTCCCCATGCAATTTCCATTTCTCTGGAGCCCTGAAGAATGACGTTGGTGGCCGTCGATTTGCTTCGGACACGCCTGGGTACAATCATGGTTCTGTGGACAGCTGCAAACATTTTTCCGTGAAGACATTTGCCGTGTTGTCACACAGTGGGATAAATATTGTATTAACTGCTACAGTGACAATTTTTTTAAAGTTACAGACAGTTTACATGCTTTTTCCGTCTGTCTAATTACTTCCTCTTTTCTTTACAATATGTACGGCATAGTAAAGATATACATATCCGCAGTGTCACTTATAGTCTGTTCCAGACATTCAGAAATAATTCTGTATGCTCGTAAAATGTGCAAGGGCTTCTTGGCGTAGTCGAAACGTCCTTGTTCACAAGTGGGCGGGCGTTATCTTAGAACAGAATGATGTCTGTCAACAATGCTGGGCGTTTACACTTGAGGGCACGCTTCAATTTTTGCAGAACGCTCGTACCATTGTGCGTTAATTGTGGTGCCGTATTCCAGAAAGCAGCACAACGTACATAGTTGTATTCTCACTGCGAGTCTTCCAAGACTTGGCGGAGTTCGATGTGCGGCATCTTGATACATTGGCTTGCACCGAGTAGAAGCGCAGACGGCGTACTGTCATGGTGTCCATAGCACCATCCGTAGGAACACGGCGAGCATCTCGCGGAGACAGCCGTTGGTGGCGTACTTAAATAACGCGTGTTCTGCTAAGATGTTGGCGGCATCCCATCTACGGGTGACATAGAAATATTTTAATGCTTCTCCGTATTTGTGGTTTGTTAATTCCGCCGACCACAAAGGCAGAGTGAAACGGAGTTACAGCATACAGTTCGCACAAAAAGAATAAACTGAAAACACCCCCCTGTGGGTCCGGGGGTTCGAATAGGCCTTAGAGATTTCTGCCTGTCGTCAGAGGCGACTAAAAGTCGACGTGGATCTCCACTTCCACTCATTCTCCAGCTGTTGGGCGAGGTCACCCTCCAGGGTGCATTTTGGCTCTGAGCACTATGGGACTCAACTGCTGAGGTCATTAGTCCCCTAGAACTGAGAACTAGTTAAACCTAACTAACCTAAGGACATCACACACATCCATGCCCGAGGAAGGATTCGAACCTGCGACCGTAGCGGGTGCATTTTCCTCTATCCTCTGTGCAGTATCGCTTTCTGCGCCTCGACGATAATGGGCTTCTTAGCTCGTTTGCGCCTGATATCCAGAACGGTAGCCAGTTCGTTGGGGTGGGGCCGCCATGTACCCTGTTGGTTGTAGCCCCCTGACCACATAAGGATCGCTATGCTGATGACTGCACTGTTAACTCCCCACATATGCCATGGAGTAGATGCCCATCTCCCTGGGGCATCGGGACTCCTGGCAATGGCCATCCTGCCAGGTAGCCTTTGCTGCGGCTGGATGGCGCCCTTGGGGAGGGCCCCTGGATGGAGTGGGTGGCATCAGGGCGGATGACGCGCCATGAAGCGTAGTAAGTCATCTCTTGCTGGTGGTCAAACACCAGCAGTCTCTAAGCGGTCAGGGTCTAACTTCAATGCTAAGAAATACGATCGCAAACCGTCCTGTCCCGCCCCTTCCCCACCTCCCCGGCAACACCATGGGAGGAACGCCAGGCTAAGGATGGCAGCAAAGCTTATTCACCCCAGTGCCTCAAGTTTGGGGAGGTGGAGGGCTTATCCAAAATGCAGTCAGGATTGGTCTGGATCAGAACAGCATCCTCTGCCCAGTCACAGGCACTTCTCGCCTGTGACAAGCTGGGGGATGTTTCTTTTTCCATCACGCCCCATAAGAGCTTAAATGTGGTCCAGCGTATCATATTTCACAGGGACCTTCTTTTGCAGTCTGACGATGAGCTGCGGGCCAATTTAGAGCGGTGAGGTGTCGATTTCGTCCGGCGCGTCCAACTGGGTCAGAGGGATATATATCCCTCCCACAATGCGGTGCTTTAAGTGCTGTAAGTTCGGCCATATATCTACCCGCTGTACTTCCAGTGTCACCTGTTGGGATTGTGGACGTCCTTCACATCCCAATACTCCCTGTGCCCCGCCTCCCAGCTGTGACAACTGCGGAGAGCACCATTCGCCTGGCTCGCCATACTGCAGGATTCTCCAGAAAGAAAGAAAAATAATGGAGTAAAAGACCTGGATGTCGATCGCACAGGTACTCATCTGGTCGCAGCAGGTGACCCTGAGGCGTACTGCCTCATTGAGTGTTTACTGCCTTTCCAGTCTCACGATCACGTAATCCTCCAGTGGAATTGCGGCGGTTTTTCCACCACCTAGCTGAGTTACGGCAACTGTTAAGCTTTACACCTGTTTTCTGCATTGCCCTCCAGCAAACAAAGTTCCCGGCAGTGTGGATCCCTGCCCTCTGCGGCTATAAGGGATATTACAGGAACTGTAGCGACTATGATAGTGTGTCAGATGGAATTTGCGTCTATGTTCTGAACTCAATATGTAGTGAACCTGTGCCCCTTCAAACGCCTCTTGAAGCTGTGACTGTCAGGATACGCACGAAGCAGGAAATAACTGTCTGCAATGTATATCTTCTCCAGATGGTGCAGTACACCTGAATGTATTGGCTGCACTCATTGATCAACTCCCTAAATTTTTGATACTTTTGGGAGATTTTAACACGCATAACACCTTGTGGGATGGCGCCATGCTTACTGGCCGAGGTAGGAAGGTCGAAAATTTACTGTCACAACTCGTCCTCTGCCTCTCAAATACAGGTGCCCCCACACACATCAGTGAGGCACATGGCACATATTCTGCCATTAATATCTCGGTTTGCAGTCCTGGCCTTCTCCCATCTATCCACTGGAGAATACATGACGATCTGTGTGGTAGTGACAACTTCCACATCTTCCTGTCTCTCCCCCGGCGTCATGCTCACGGACGCCTACCCAGATGGGCTTTCAACAAGGCAGACTGGGAAGCCTTCACCTCTGCTGCCATCGCTTAATCTCCCCCACATGGTGCCATCGGTGTTGTCGTAGAGCAGGTCACTACAATGATTGTTTCTGCGGTGGAAAACGCGATCCCTCGTTCTTTATTGTCCCCCGGCGAAAGACAGTCCCTTTGTGGTCGCCGGATATCGCTGAGGCAATTAAAGTGTGTCGGCAAACTCTACAGCGACGTAAGTGGCACCCTTCCCTGGAGCACCTAATAGCCTTTAAGCGGCTCGGTGCCCGCGTTCAACAGCTAATAAAACGACGGAAACAGAAGTGTTGGGGTAGGTATGTGTCGACCATTGGGTGCCATACGACACCTTCCCAAGTATGGACGTAGATCAGACGTCTTTTTGGGTACCAGACCAGAACAGGTGTCCCTGGCATTAACATCAATGGCGTGTTATCTACCGACGCAAACGCGATTGCCGAGCACTAAGCTCGAGTCTCTGCATCGGAGAATTACCCCCCAACCTTTCGCACCCTCAAACGGTGGACGGAAAGGAAAGTTTTCTCGTTCATTACGCGCCACATTGAACCCTGTAACGCCCCATTTACATAGTGGGAGCTCCTCAGCGCCTTTGCACTTTGCCCTGACACAGCTCCTGGGCTGGATCGGATCCACAGTCAGATGATTAAACATCTCTCGTCTGACTACAAGCGACATATCCTCGCCATCTTCAACCGCATCTGGTGCGATGACTTCTTTCCATTGCAATGGCGGGAGAGCACCACCATTATGGTGCTCAAACCTGGTCAAAACCCGCTTGATGTGGGTAGCTATCGGCCCATCAGCCTCACCAACTTCCTTTGTAAGCTGCTGGAACATATGATGTGTCGGCGGTTGGTTTGGGTCCTCGAGTCATGTGGCCTACTGGCTCCATGTCAGGGCGGCTTCCGCCAGGGTTGCCCTGCCACTGATAATCTTGTGTCCCTCGAGTCTACCATCCGAACAGCCTTTTCCAGTCGCCAACACCTGGTTGCCATCTTTTTTGATTTACGAAAAGCGTATGGCACGACCTGGCGACGTCATATCCTTGCCACCTTGCCATATAATACTAGTGGGGTCTCCGAGGCCCGCTCCCGATTTTTTATCCAAAATTCCTTGTCGCTTCGTACTTTCCATGTCAAAGTTGGTGCCTCCCGTAGTTCCCCGCAATATCGAGGAGAATGGGGTCCCGCAGGGCTCCGTATTGAGTGCGTCTCTAGTTTTAGTGGCTATTAACGGTCTAGCAGCAGCTGTAGGGCTGTCTGGAGTCCTTCCCGTTATCACCTCTCCTCGAGGTCTATTTACGTACATCTCCATGGTGTACACCTAGGCCGCAGATTCTTCTGGACGTTTCCCGTGGCCCTAAGGACTCCGTTAATCCTGCGGCTCTCCACTATCACTTCCTCTCGATTCTCGATATGTACCGGGGCCAAGAAGTGGTTTACACCGACGGCTCGATGGCTGATCGTCACGTAGGTTTTGCGTATGTTCATGGAACTTATATTGAACAGCACTCCTTGCCAGATGGCTGCAGTGTTTTCACTGCAGAGCTGGCGGCCGTATCTAGTGCTCTTGAGCACATCCGCTCATGGCCTGGCGAGTCATTTCTCCTGTGTTCTGACTCCTTGAGGAGCCTACTAGCTATCGACCAGCGCTACCCTCGCCATCCTTTGGTAGCGTCCATTCAGGAGACCATCTATGCCCTGGAACGGTCCCATTGTTCAGTGGTGTTTGTGTGGACCCCAGGACACGTCGGAATCCCAGGCAACGAACTTGCCGACAGGCTGGCCAAACAGGCTACGTGGAAACAGCTTATGGAGATAGGCATATCCGAAACTGACCTGTGTTCTGTCTTACGCCGCAGGGTCTTTCGGCTTTGGGAGACGGAATGGCAAAACAGTACGCACAACAAATTGCGTGTCATTAAGAAGACTAAGAAAGTGTGGAAGTCTTCCATGCGGTCCTCTCGCAGGGAATCAGTTGTCCTCTGCCGGCTCCGCATACATGTCTAACGCATGGTTACCTCCTCTGTCGCGATGACTCTCAAATGACGGTCGTCCACCTCTTGCTGGACTGCCCACTTTTAGCCGCTCTGTGGCGGATTTTTAACTTTCCCAGCACCCTACCTTCGATGTTGGGCGACAATGCCTCAACAGCAGCTTTAGTTTTAAGTTTTATTCGTGAGGGTGGGTTTTATCATTTGATCCAAGTTTTAGCGCATGTCCTTTTGTCCCTCTGTGTGCTTCACCCAAGTGCTTTTAGGATGGAGGTTTTAATGTGTTGCAGAGTGGCTGGCTTCCCCCTTTTTTTTTCTCATGGTCAGCCAGCCATGGTAATCTGCTCTCTTGTTTTGATCTCTTCTACATGTTTCGTGCTTCCCTCTGTGGTTTTCTTGTCCGATATTGTCCATTTTAGTGTTTGTTGCCCTTCCATCATTCTTGTGGTCTTCTCTTTTCTTCCATCTGCGTTTTGTGTGTCTCGATCATTTTACTCCCACCGTTGTGGAGTTATTTTAATCAGAAGGAGGAACCGATGACCTAGCAGTTTGGTCCCACCCTCTCTTTCAAACCAACCAAGTTGGAAACAACAAAGGCAAGCCTGAACAAAATAAGAAGCCTTCGATCGTGCTTCATGCGAATAGATGCTGAAAAGGAATAATTCTATGGCCCTTGATGTGCCGAAGCAGTCTTGGTTGCTTTGAGCCGCTTTCATTCAGAAATAATTTCTGTCGTCGAGTACAAATAATATATATATATATAAAAAATCTCTTTTTTATCTTTTTCTCCCGTCCCCCCCCTTCCTCCCCCCCCCCCCCCCAGCAACGCTGATTTGTTTTGACTATATGAAAACGGAAGTGTTACCCTTTCAGCTCTTCATTTTCATGTATAGATTCGTATTGTATTCAGAAGTACACACACATTTGCCTATTCTTGTACTATTTACTGCAAACCTTTAGAATCAGACAAGTGTTTTTAAGTAACCAGCTTAGCTTAGTGTAGATTTCCAGGGATTTCGCCAGAGCGTGAAATACTTCTGGAATTGCATGATTTCGAAGCAATAGACGCACTGCCTGAACAGTATCATCCGTACGCCCCAATTTAATGCGGAACTGAACAAGAGGTGTCACGGGAGACGGACCAGCTAGCATAAAAGGTGGCGGGAAGTGTAGTAGTGTCAGTGGAGAAGCGGTAGCAGCGTAATCGGTTAGTCAGGAGAACTCAAAAATTTCGAACGCGGATTAGGCATAGGATGTCAACCGAGTCCATTAGGGACATTTCATCTCGTGTGAAGCTGCGGAAGACGGCTGTTCGTGGTGTGATTTTGAAGTGGAAACGCGTATGAACAATAACAGCTAAATCAACGCCTTGCAGATATCATTGGTTGACGGGCAGGGACCGTTGAGCATTATAGTAGCCGAAGGAACTACTAATGAATTCGAGAGTTCCACCAGCAATCCAGCTAGGAGCGTGGGGAATTTAAAAGAATGGGCTACAATGGTCGAGTACCTCGTCGTAAGCGATCCATTTCTGTAGTCTGTGCTAAGCTACGCTTGAGATGGTTTAAAGTGTGACGACTGTGGATGACTGGAAGCGAAGTGATTTGGAGTGATAGATCACGCTGTAGCCTGTGGCAATCCGATGGAAGGATTTGGGGAACGTTACCTGCCTCCATGTGTAGTGCCAGCACTGAAGTACGAAGGAGATGGTGTTTCGGTGTGGGGGCGTTCTTCGTGTTTAGGTTGTAGCCCCCTTATTGCTATTACGAAAATATTAAATTAGGAAGGCTACGAAGACATTTTATAACATTGCGTACTGTGTACAATGGAGGAACTGTTCGGAGGTTATGACTGTCAGTATGACAAGACACCCTATCACGAAGTAACGTCTGTAAGGTAATATTGGGAAGTAACGTTGCTACAATGGACTGGCCCGCTCCGAGCCCAGACCTCAGCCCCGTGAAACACCTTTGGAAGGAATTATAAAGTAGACTTCGCTTCAACACCCAGCGTGGAACATCACTACCTTCTCTGGTTTCTGTCATCGAGGAAGAATGGGCTGTACTCCTCTGCATACATCCCGACACCTCATTGCAAGTGTTCCAGCATAGTTCCGCCCATCACAAAGGCGAAGAATGGAGACGCCGCATATTCATGTTTACTAGCTGGTGTCCGAATAATTTTCGTAAGATACAGGGTGTCCACAATGAGACTCCAACATTTGAACTCATAAAATCTGAGAGGAAACACAATTTATTGACTAACAAATACAGGGAAATCATACAGCAGCTCATAAAGTCTTCATAGACAGGTGGACGGTTCAGTACACTTGAACATGGGCGCCACGGGTAGCGCGAAGGATATAAAGTCTATAATCGATTTCGTACCATGTGTTGCGGAGCATCTGTTCTGTGACTGAGTTGATGACAATTCTTATGCGCTGTTTGAAGTCTTGCAGGTCCTTTACTGGTATAGCGTACATCCGGTCTTTCACATAACCCCACAATAAAAAATTGAGGGGGATTATGTCGGGCGAACGTGGCGGCCAAGTAATTGGACCTCCACGGCTAATCCATCGTTGCGGGAATATGTCATTTAAAAATTTTCGGATATCAAAGCTGCAGTGGGGTGGTGCACCGTCCTGTTGAAACATCACATTTGGCTTCAGGTCTGTTATCTGTGGCACGGCAAATTGTTCCAACCTGTCCAGGTAGATCGCTCCATCTACAGTCGACTCCTGAAAGAAAAACGGCCCAACAATGCGATTTATCATCAAATCACACCACACATTAACTTTCGGACTGTCGCGCATGTATTCCCTTGATGCATGTGGATTTTCGGACCCCCAGATGCGCACATTGTGACGAGTGACAGCCCCTGACACGTGAAAGGTTGCCTCGTCAGTAAACATCACACCTGATAAAAATGTCTCGTCCGCGGCAATGCGATCTAACGTGACACATGCAAATTCTTCTCGCTTTGGTCGATCATCAGGCTTGATTTCTTGCACTACCTGCACTTTATATGCGTACAAACATAATGGCTGATGAAGCACTTTGTGCTCTGTTGAACGTTTCATACGAAGTTCTCGTGCTGCCTGTCGCACTGACTTCTGTGGACTTTGTTCGAATGACCGCCGCACTTGGTCCACATGATGTTCGCTGATCCCAGGCTCACCACCACCATGCCCTTTCGTAACACTCCCAGTAGCCAAAAACTGATCACACCACTTCTTTATAGTCTTGAACGACAGGGGCGCTTTGTTGTAAACTCGACGAAAGTTTCTTTGCACTTGGGTCGCCGATTTTGTCTCTACATACCACCAGACCACTTGTGCACGCTCCTTCATATCCTCCATTTTGCTAAAATAATTGATTGCAGCTCCACTACGGCCACTTGGCGTATCAAATTTGCACACCACAAACTTGTTGAGTTGCAATGTCTGCCCCTTCAGGATTCACAGGTCCACCACCTGAAATGAGAAAGATATAGGATATTAAAATGTTGGAGTCTCATTGTGGACACCCTGTATTGTACCCTGAGCTGGAACTTTAGACTGGTATAATGGTGTCGCGTGGAAAAAATTCAAAGTGTCGGAGCTAAGCTTATCGTCACTGGTATATCGTCTCAATATTCTGTATTTTCCTTCACCAGCAGTGGTCCAACACGATGAAATATTACTTCTAAATCACTAACGCAGTTAATAAATAGAATGTTCCTTGTCATCTTTGTCTCATCCACGTCGCTCTCGCATTCGTTACGCATAATGTATTAATTATTTCAGTACTTGGGCTTATTTCTACGATTTCGACTTTATCTCCAAATATACCAGCTGTTGCAACAATGGCTGCTTGCAAATTGACATTATGATCACTAGAATAATGTGCCTGCTAGTATCAAGGCGTGAATGAAATCACGCATGCACACACGTCAAGAAAGATGCATGCGCAAGCATCCATGCCTCTTCCGGTGCGTGTGGCAAACAGGCGCAAGGCGCAAATGTGTGTAAACGAACCTTCAAGCACAACAAGGGACGGGACGCTTATGTTGGGGGTAGCGCTAGGACGAAACGTAAACAGAAGTTAATATGCTGGAGGCATCCTATTCCCCACCTCGCCATTGCGAACGGACAAGGCCGCTGCCGGCCACAAGCCGATTGCCAATAGTTGAACGTACGTAGTTGGCTACAGGGTAACACGGGGCAGCGGCAGAAACAACCCATGTGAATGTAGGGATGTCAAAGCTCATGATTGTTTTCGCCAACAATTTTCCAGTCTGCAGTTCCATCTAGTACCAAGGAGGTTATTCCCTGATGTCTTACGACATGTCCTACCATTCTGCCTCTTTTTCTTGAGTTTCCCACGTGCTCCTTTATTCGCATATTATGCGAAGAATCGCCTCACTCCTTATAAGTTCACCCAATTCTCATCATTATCCTGTAGCACCGCATCATAAACGCTTCTGTTGTATTCTGTCCCAGTTTTCACACTGTCCACGATTCACTACCACACAGTGCTGTGATTAAAATATACATTCTCGGAAATTACTTGCTCACGTTAAGGCCTATGTTTGATACCAGTAAACTTCTGTTGTTGCTTCCTCCGTCATGGGCTATTTTGCTTCCAATGTAGCAGAATTCCTTAATTTCCTCTACTTCGTGATCGCCAACGTTGATGTTAAATTTCTCGCAATTTTTCATTTCTTCTACTTCTAAGCAATTGTTTTTTTTTCCGATTTCCTCTGCTCATACTCGCCATTAAATTCTGACCTGACTATGACGACGCAAAATATCGATTCAACGCGATTTGTATATCGTGAACTATACTGCGTGAGTCGCGTAAGGCATAACATATTTATTTCGTGAACGGTTCAAGATATCGAAGGAAGGTTGTCGGCGAATGATAGTATGCGTAGGGCACGTGATTTTTTGCGTGGCTACGAATATTAACTTTTTCGATCGAGATATTGAAGCAAGTATGTTTCTTTACGGAACTGCTTTGTTTAACATCATTCGAAATCACTTATTACTGGCGTTGAAAGTTTTTTTCATAAATATTCTAGAAGTGCGCTAAAATCGAAAAGCTTGACGGTCGGAATCGGCGACTGGGCTGTAAAGCTCTTATGTCAGACTTCGACCTCATATGCAGCAAGAGTGTAGGCTTATGCTACTAAGGTAAAACATGTTTCCTCTTGGCCATAGATACGGGGTCAGCAACGACTTCTGTAAATTGAAATGTGTGTTTACTTACAGGATATGAAAGGGGGCTTAGGAAAACTAATTGGAATGTGTGTACGTACTCCTGTAGTTCAAACACATTCGAAAGTCTTGATACAGCGACATTCTAGCACTAGAGTCCCAGTTGACGATGTTTACCGTATATTAACCAGTTCTGAGTGCCCTGCTTTCCAATTTATACACATTTTCATTATATTTTTACGAAGTGTTAAAACACGAACATTAATAAGTGTCATAACATTGTACTCCTGTTTTCAAGTGCTTTCAATTGCCAATAAAGTACGTTGTTCCATTTAAGAAAAAAACATACGTAGGCCCTACTTCAATATCTTGATTGAGAGGAAGCAAGGTAAGTAGACTTTCAACAGGCAGTTCACTCACTGCTAGTATGCGACCAGTGGCTAACACTCGCTTATATCATCGGGTAGACAGCAGTGCTGCGGAATTCATTCAGTTCTCTGTTGCGCTAACCCGGTGGTCCCTGTCTAGGGGTAAACACCCACCACCCCGAGGGTTAAAATAAAATTTTCTGCGCAGTACAAACTAAAAGCGTTTGGCTGTGTTTGCCACACTTATTTTTAAAAGATCATTACTGTTATCACAATTTTGTTAAGCTCTAATATTCATTATATAATGTTACCAGTAATTACTTTTTCCTCGATTACTAACTTCGTGCAAGACACTGTGCGGTGGAGGTTACAGGCTCTTCACTTGGTCCACCCCCTACACACATACTTTGTGCTTTGTACCATTCATTGATAATGGTAAAAGTGAGACACATAAGTAACAATCGTTAAGTCACTCATGGAAATGTGTACTCCAAGTTTTAGTTAGTTATTGCAGTAGACCAAAAATTTCATCACCACCCACTTAAACAGATAAATGAACTAATCAGCAGCATAGCACGAAAGTAACTACGTAAGGGCTTTTGTAGTGCTGTACATATTATTATTAATATTATTATTATTATGTGTTCAGACACAGAGCATTGATAGCCTTAAGTCCTCCAATTTGTGCTAGTCCAGAAGTAAGGAGTCAATCAATCAAGTGATTAACAAACAGAAAGTATGGTGCACACATTTTAACTTTGTTGATTTGAAATAGTGGTGCAGGGTGCAGGCGAAGTAAGTTCCGCTAGAGAGAGTAGCTTTGCAGAGGAAGCAAGTTTTGTTAAAAGTGTCTACCATCACTATGAGTAGTTGGCTTTTTTTTATGTGCGGAGGAGTTGTACCTTGCTCTCTCAGTGCACCGGGAATTGCTGTGGAATGTGAAAGTAAATTTTTGGCTGTGGTAGCAGTGAAAATAAAAACAAAAAACTGAATAGATTTGGGGCACCATTTATTAGGTGCACTGACGGACAACTCAAATATAAAAAAGGTTGTTAGACATAGACAGTACTAACTGTCTCGTTGACTCGTTAGTTCCTGGCTTAATAAAACATAAACAAACAAACAAAAAAATAAATATCATTCGTCTCTCAACACTCATATTTCATCATTTCAAAAATAAGTGTTCAAACAAATTGTTTTAATGGTGGCGGAGGTTGGATGGGGAGAGGACTAGCTAATATCTGATGGTGCTCATGGACAATGGTCTAAGTTCGGGGAACACGGCACTAAGCGGTAACTCTGATGCTGTTCCTCTGTATGTTTCTCATACTAATCACAGACGACTGTACCTTTCAGATCTGGTGCATTTCGAAACAACTATTGTTCTAATTAGTCAAGCTGGAAGCTCTGTACAGTAGTTTTAAAGTCTCTCGCAGCTGCATATGTCTACCGTTTATTATAATCATCAAATCAGCATGAGTAACATTGAAGAAATCTTGTGAGTGTGGAGTTAAAAACTTGGTGTATTGTTTGGCATCAGATATGTTGTGCTTATTATTAAATAAAGGCGATGTTGTTTTAAATGATGTTTGCGCAAATATACTACCTCTCTATCACTGTACTGAAACATTCAGGAGATGGAGGTGTGAACCTGGTTTGGGAATCATAGTACGAGGTGCATTCAAGTTCTAAGGCCTCCGATTTTTCTTTTCTAATTAACTACTCCCTCGAAATCGATGAAACTGGCGTTACTTCTCGACGTAATCGCCCTGCAGACGTGCACATTTTTCACAACGCTGACGCCATAATTCCATGGCAGCGGCAAAGGCTTCTTTAGGAGTCTGTTTTGACCACTGGAAAATCGCTGAGGCAATAGCAGCACGGCTGGTGAATGTGCGGCCACAGAGAGTGTCTTTCATTGTTGGAAAAAGCCAAAAGTCACTAGGAGCCAGGTCAGGTGAGTAGGGAGCATGAGGAATCACTTCAAAGTTGTTATCACAAAGAAACTGTTGCGTAATGTTAGCTCGATGTGCGGGTGCGTTGTCTTGGTGAAACAGCACACGCGCAGCCCTTCCCGGACGTTTTTGTTGCAGTGCAGGAAGGAATTTGTTCTTCAAAACATTTTCGTAGGATGCACATGTTACCGTAGTGCCCTTTGGAACGCAATGGGTAAGGATTACGCCCTCGCTGTCCCAGAACATGGACACCATCATTTTTTCAGCACTGGCGGTTACCCGAAATTTTTTTGGTGGCGGTGAATGTGTGTGCTTCCATTGAGCTGACTGGCGCTTTGTTTCTGGATTGAAAAATGGCATCCACGTCTCATCCATTGTCACAACCGACGAAAAGAAAGTCCCATTCATGCTGTCGTTACGCGTCAACATTGCTTGGCAACATGCCACACGGGCAGCCATGTGGTTGTCCGTCAGCATTCGTGGCACCCACCTGGATGACACTTTTCGCATTTTCAGGTCGTCATGCAGGATTGTGTGCACAGAACCCACAGAAATGCCAACTCTGGAGGCGATCTGTTTATCAGTCATTCGGCGATCCTCCTAAAACAATTCTCTCCACTTTCTCGATCATGTCGTCAGACCGGCTTGCGCAAGCCCGAGGTTGTTTCGGTTTGTTGTCCCATGATGATCTGCCTTCATTAAACTGTCGCACCCACGAACGCAGTTTCTACACATCCATAACTCCATCACCACATGTCTCCTTCAACTGTCGATGAATATCAATTGGTTTCACACCACACAAATTCAGAAAACGAATGATTGCACGCTGTTCAAGTAAGGAAAACGTCGCCATTTTAAGTATTTAAAACAGTTCTCATTCTCGCCGCTGGCGGTAAAATTCCATCTTCCGTACGGTGCTGCCATTGACAATGAACGCGGCCTCATTTTAAAACAATGTTTCTATCTCTTTCCAGACCGGAGAAAAAAAATCGGAGGCCTTAGAACTTGAATGCACCTCGTAATTCCATCATGATGCGCGACTTCTTTTGCAGCAGGCTGACAATTTTTTGTTGATAACGTAGCGAACTTCAAATGTTGTTGCATTTGAAGACATTCCGGCACTCTTCGCAAACAGTGATGTATGTGCTAAAGAAGAAATGGAACCTATGAACGATACGTGTTAAAGTAGAGATTCCCGGAGAATGAGACACTTTTGAATTGCGGATACGGCCTCAACGTTAAAAACCGGGAGAATATTTGAAGATTTTGGAACTTTGTTCGGTTATGACTGCAGGAAGAAGGTTAAGTCCTCAAGCAGTTTAGAAAGGAGTTTTGTGACAACCGTGAACAGTCATTGGTCTCGAGCGATATCAGAAATACGAGGATGCCTTACACATTGACTACTGGTTGAACCAAAACGGAATAAGGAATTATTTTTCCAGAGTTAGCGGTCTTGCTGCATACCACAACGTGCAAAGTGAGAAACGTGATGCTGCTTAAACGCTCACAGGAAATGCGAACGCTTTTCCTTTTTCTGATGGCGCTACCGTTGCTGATGATAGAAGACAACTCACCTATCTCTACTTCCGCTGTAGTTTTAACGTAGGTTTGAAAGCAGAACTTCAAATAACATACTTTCCTATTTTAAGTGAACATATAACCTACCTTAGTGTGAAACGCTATGATAAAATAACCTACACGTCGTTAGGAGCAGTCTTGTTTCATTTCATACTCGTCCAAAACGTGACGCTGCTGTTAGCCATAACTTTGTTACTAGTTGTTTCCTGACACCATTATTTTTATTTATTTGTGAGTAATGAGTGTGAATCCGGAATACATTCGGTATTTTCGCAAAACTGCGAAACATAACATCACGTGGTTGCAATGACTGACTGCACAGTTACACCTGCCCTTTTTCATATTACCGGTAATTCAATGTTCGCTGTAAAAGTGTACAATAGGAATCACAACAACAATAATTGCACACGAAAGCAATGTTCAATACGCAGCCCTGTCTCCACCGTGAAGTCACAGTAGACACGATTGACAGTCTTGCGCGAGAAATCGGAATATATCCCGATCTCTACCTTCCACCCCGAGAAACAGTAAGACGAGTGAACATGCAACAAATTTTCGTGCATCTCAGCATACTATCTATTTGTGGAAGATTTCATTTCGGTATTTTAAACCTTCGCGAAATAAGAGGTACTACGCCTTATGCGACTCACCATGTGTATTAAGAAGTGGGAATGACTTTACGTAAGTTTCATTTGCGTCATCAAGATAGGGCATTTTGTGCAATGGCTTAAACCCACCGTGTTTAAACTAGATTTTACACATCCTTCAGAACTGTGTTCCTTCGGGATCAGTATTACATCTTCGTGAACAAAAATTTTTTTAGGTATTTTGGAAATTTTTGTTTGTAGAGATACTATAATCAGGATACTAAATAACAGAAAAAGGATAAAAAATCAATACCAAAAGCACATTTATTCTCATGAAAATGAAAAACCTAAACTAATGCATACAGATTTTCAATTTTAAGTATAAAGACAGCTTTGATGTATCACAGATCAATGTTTTCTTTATTTTTTTTTTTTTTTTGTATTCTGTGCAGTTGTCTGGGACTTAATGGTTCCGCTAACTATAAATTACGTATAAATCATCAGTTTTACTAAGGAGTTCAGTAATTATTGAGAACAGTATAAAATGTATAAAGGAACAAAATTACCAACTTCAGACGTTATCGGAACGGAGAAGATCGTAATTTCATTCTGCTTTTGTAGAAAGAGGACACACCGCACCAGCTGTAAACTTACGGCGCGCCATTTGATGGATCACAGCTTTGTATATATCCACCCTATGGTTCCTGATATTTCTAAGTTGCGACGAAAACGTTTCGCTAGATGGTAGCACGAGACATACAGGACAGTCGTCCCAATGCTCGAAACTGATTATTATTTTAGTGGAACAAGTGTGTTCCATCAGCCACGAAAAGGCTGCAAAGCTGCTTTTGGCGCACGAAAGGCAGTTTTGTTTTGCGTAGTATGTGGGTCACTGGCGCAGGGGCTCGCGGGCCGATCAATGCGCGCGCCACATTTCGCACTCCCGCACGGCTTGGCGCGTGTGCTCCCCGCCGTCGTGGGAACCAACTCGCACCACACACCATCGATTCTTCAGCGTCAGATTACGGCGTGCCGGGCTTTATCAAGGCCGTGAGAAGTATTCCTACATTTCCAGGAACCGGTTCTTCACTAAGGGGCAGAAAGGCAGACGCCTTGTCGCCTTCCGTGGAAAGCATTCATCGTTCCGTGGGAGCAATACACTACGCTGGTTGTTGTTTTGTAACTGATAGTATTGACAAAACTGCAAGCAATGTGCCCGAGGCTGGAGAGCTTTAAACCTGCACCATATGAAAGAAGAGTGTTAGAGTGTTGACAAATCCTATGACTTCAAAGGCAAACGTTTGGGGGCTGAGGCGTAGTATCAGACGTGTTTGATTTTCCTTCGTGACTTTGCCTCCGCTGTGTCAACAACAGGATATATGATAAAGTAAGAAGAGACTGAAACTGTCATTTTCGATATTGTATGCAGATGAACCAGATTTGTAATTTTTTTTTATTTATTTATTTTTTTTTTTTTTGGAAAACTGAACAAAAATTAGAAACATTTCATATAGTCTCTCGAGGCTGAATAGTGTAAAATGACGTGAAGTTTTATGTCGTTATTATCTGCCTCATATCAGTGCGTTATGTGGAAATCAATGGTGAAATACTTCCCATAAATTATCAAATTGTCGTATATACACCCACGCAAGCGTGCACTTGGTAAGTTCTTGAAATCAACTGGGTGCTTTTCACAGAGTTCCATGTCAATCAACTTTTCTTCCGTTTTTGTTTCGGTTTCACCGCCAATTCCATTCTCTGCACTAAATTAGCTGACCTTAATAAAGTAATAGAATCTGCGAGAGCTCTTTCACGAGCAGTTTACCAGGATCAAGTGAGTCACATCTTCGTAGATAGTTTAGTTTGGAGCGAACTACCGACGACTGGTAGCAGTGAAGCTCGCAAATGCACGAAAGCTAGCACGGCAGCGCAGTCGTTTCCACGCCCCGTGGGAACGGACTTAAAATTATAGGCGACACGTACTTCGTAAGCGTACGCACCTCGATTTTCCAGTAAAACAATGGATAAGTGCACAGTGTCTCCACTACTGCAAAGCTGAATCATAAACACCATGGGAAATTATATGAATGAGTGCTGTCTGTTCTTTCGGACATTTCGGAAAAAGCAGACACCACGTGGAAGTCCGGTTTGTGATACATATTACGTAAATTGAAGGGTGGAAGGGGGAGAAAGAAAAGGGAAGGAACTAATGACAGCAGCTGCATCGGGACTTTGAGGAATCAGCGGCGACGAGTGAAAATGTGTACCAGACCGCGACTCGAACCCGGGATCTCCAGCGTAGTGGGCACTTGCGTTAACCACTTCGCCATCCGGACATTGTTTATCGCAAATGAGCGGACTATCTGTGCACGCTCCCGGGCCGACCCACACTCCTATCTAGCGCACACATCTGCAGTCTCCGTCCATGTCTTCATGCTCGCTAATTTTAGATTCCCACTGGAGGTAGAACGTAAACGTGCATCCGCACTGAAGGTTGTGGAAAATGTTTGCTTCGCGTGGTATTTGGTCTGAGAAATCGTATTAGAGCTCTATATGTTGTAGCTCTGACAGGAACAGGAGAATGTTTTCGACGGAGTACACGTTAAACTTAAAGGCCACCGACAAAATTTCGGAAGTTGTTCGGAGATATTTCCTGAGTGTTTTGGTACGAGGGACGGTTGATTTCCGGTGGTTCAAATGGCTCTGAGCACTATGGGACTTAAAATCTATGGTCATCAGTCCCCTAGAACTTAGAACTACTTAGACCTAACTAACCTAAGGACATCACACAACACCCAGCCATCACGAGGCAGAGAAAATCCCTGACCCCGCCGGGAATCGAACCCGGGAACCCGGGCGTGGGAAGCGAGAACGCTACCGCACGACCACGAGATGCGGGCTTTCCGGTGGTTCGTTGTATAGTAGTAACGCAGTTATACTGGGTGGTTATAAAGTGCAGATCTAGCGTGGGCTGGAATAACCATGTGGCAGCGAAACATGGTAGTTGTGCTAATGTGTTAATGAAGAAACGATTCACGCTGGAAAAAAAAAAAAAAATCAAAGTTTGGCTGCGAGGTACAGTCGTGGACAAAACGAGCGAGACCCCTCGCCTTTTCGTTATGCTGATCCGCACGGCTTTAAAGTCTGCTACACAGCATAACAGGCAAGGCGACGAAGTGCTACCAACATACTATGCGCAGGCGTGAAATTGACAAACTATCTGAACTTTTTTAGACTGTATTCCATAATTTCTAAGACTATATTAATGCTGATTAGTGTGTTTAATACAACACGTAAACATAGGACAGAACTGAAAGAAGAAACGCTAATTTGTATGAAACGGACGATTAAAAATGAATTTCAGCTTATCCAGATAACAGACAAAGAACCCCAGACCGTTACGAATTAGCAAAATATTATCCGCATTCGCCCGCGAAACGGTCTGTGTCAACGTTCAGACCAGTCATACTGGATTACCATTGCTGACCTACCATGAAAGTGTGCAAATTTAGCAATGCGTGAAGATTCATAACGAAATTCACTTAAACATCATTCAGTGCCACACTTAAGTCAATTCCATTATTGACAGAAGCGGAAAAAGGAGGCAGTATCATGTATGAAATTCTACAAGAGTGTCATATTGACATCCACAGAGCGCCAGTACAGAATAAAGGTAGCGATAAAACGTATTGGGTGCGCGAGAATTTCTTAAAATTGCTTTTCTGATATTCTACCTGCCTCCATAGAGATTAGAACCGAAAACAAACCAGACCTTCCTTTCACTATGCTAGCAGACAACCTAGGCAAACAGCCCTCTATTATTACCCCAGACATGAACAAGCCGGCAATTTCGCAATAAAAATCTGCAGTTTCTGTTGCATAGAGCTTTCTGGACTCAAAAACATGAATTTTCTTCCTTTATGTCACCACTTATGCGACAATCATTCGGGATGATTATCGAAATAACAAATTACTGTTATTAGAGAGTAAATTTTGTAGGATAATTCTGCACCACCCCAGGAAATAAACGGCTACATAGCTGCCAAACGTATTCTGCATTGTTTCGAATTCTCCACTAGACTCGCCACAGCCAGAAAACGTTCATTAGCAGACGTGTTTCTTAAGCTAGCTAGCAATGAGAATGTTCGTACTTCTAAAACGCGGTGGCATTAATACTGGGATGTGAATTACCACGTGTATAGGCAAATACATTCTATTTGCATTCCTGTAAACGTGATTTGGATCGAAAACGTAGCTACGACTAATATGCTTATGTATCGACAGCAACTAGAACATTTCGAATAAAGAGTAGCGGGTGTTATTTATGCGGCCCTCATCTTCAGTGTTTTCGTTGTTAGGATTTCGTCACCTAAACCGGTAAAAACGGAACCCTACTAGTCTCACTTTCTTGACCGTCTATCGGTCTACCCAACCCTTAAAACCCGTTTACCTCCAGAACGGGTGGACATAATAAGCGGAAATGTATCGCACTTCTTGCTGTAACCGGTCCCTTGCTGGTGTAAAAAAGTGAGCTTCTATGTCAACGCAATCAAAAGATACGACGGTTTATGTAAAGAAAATTTACGCGAAAGGTCAAAAAATGGCTTCAAGAACTATGCGACCTAACTGCTTAGGTCATCAGCCCCTAGACCTAGAACTACTTAAACCTAGCTAGCCTAAGGGCATCACAGACATCTATGCCCGAGGTAGAATTCCAACCTGCGACTGAAGCAGCCGTGCGGTTCGTCACTGAAGCGCCTGGAACCGCTTGGCCACCGCAACGCGGCGAAACCCTACTCACCTCATTTATAATGATAATATATACTGTCTAGTGAGGATAAACTGTATTCTCCAGCAACTCAGATCGTTTGATCACGGAACTTTTACGAAGCTACATTCAAACTTTGTCGAAGTCGTCTGCAATATCCATTACAAACACCCTAGGAACTTCGTATGCGATATCCACTTCTGAATACGCTGGCAGATAATGCAGTACTATAACAAGTAGGTGGGAACTTATTGTTATTGGTCCATGCATGACACTTTATTTCAATATCACTTTAACGCGCCTAGGTGTTCGTATATGGCTGAAATTAATGAACAAAAAGTAAATAAACAGTAAACAACTTCGATGTTCAGATCAAGTGAAAGTCACATGTCGTAATTACAACATAATTTCGTTGTTACATCTACATGACTACATCAACAGGATTTCTTTGCAATCCGGACTTACGTGCCTGGCAGAAGGTTCGGATTATTTCTCTACCGTCCCACTCATTAACAGTGTGCGGGAAAAGGGACTACTTAAATCTTTTCTTGCGAGCCTTGAATTACATTATTACTATGGTTTCTTCTTGTGTAAGTACCCTAGGAAATAATGTTTTGGCATTCAGAACATATGGTGGTGATTGAAATTTCGTGAAAAGATCTCGTGGCAACGAAAAACGCATATGTTTTCATGAATGTTACCCCAACTCGATTATCAAATCTGGGATCCTCTCTCCCCTATTTCGTGACATTACAAAGCGTGCTACCGTTCCTTGGACGTTTTTGCGTGCACAGTCAATCACGTCTGTCAAGGATATTATAGCAGTGGACGGACAAACGTAGTGTAGGCAGGGTTTTCAGTTGGCCTGTTGCGTATTCTTAGTGTGCGGCCAATAAAACGCAGTCATTCGTTTGCCTTCCCCACAAAAGTATGTTTTCGATCTTTCCAGTTTAAGTTTTACTGGGTACTGAGATGAACTGACAGTGCTTCGACTTGTGTTTTGTCATGTAACCGAAAGTTAATTATTGTTATTGGACGCAGCTTTCGTGTTTAATGTATTCCTCAGTCAACAACAGTAGACTCCTCGTACACCACACATAACTGTTTCAAAGTATTAAATTGTTACTGATCTTACCATGTTGCAGTGGTCATCTTAACTTGCCGTTTTGAAAAAAAGGAAAATATTTTAGCGAAATGTAGCAACTAAGAAGCGGAGTATCCAAACAAACAAACGTTTCCGGTTTAAGTAGTTGCAGTAGGTCTACTACACAGTAACGTAAATTAGGAGCAAAGTCCATAAGTAGATCCTCATCAGGAAAACCAGCCCTCATAATGCAAAGTGCAACTACAACAAAGAAAGTTTCCAAACATGTCAATGAGTAGTCGAGGAAAGTGGACGCATTCTGTCTACTGAATCCCAACGCACGCAATTTACGAGGGGGCACGCCAAGTGTCAGACCCCGATCTTGCTTTTAACTACGCTCATTGAAAGAGGGGACAAAATAAGCTTAAACTCTACCGCTTCTGAGAAAACGACGGTCAAAGTGATGAATGCGTTGTTGCTATAGTGTAGATACCGCTTAGCGGTTAAGGATTCAACTGAAGCGGTGGCTCTGCGGCTACCATAGCGACTTCGGAACTTTGCGCTGCGAGTTCGAAATCCGGTTTTTCCTTTTTTCCCCCCTCACTCTCTGAATTATCTACGAATGTTTATTCCAATTTATGATGAAACACTGTTGTCGTTATTCGTCAGTTAATTTACTGTGTAAAGAAATAAGTTAAAAAGGGAACACACAGTGCGTAGTGGGGCGATCACTCTGTTGTAGAAATAATTCAGAAGCCAAGATCGCTTAAATACTGTCTACTGGATAACCGGTTTCAACACACTAAAGGTGCCATTATCGGATCTAAATGTAGATTAACATTGATAAACCATTTGGATATAACGATACATGAGGCAGACGAGATGATTTTATATCAGCTTGTCTCATTCGTTTATTATTTTTTTAATTCATTAATTACACATAAAGTTAATTGTCGAGTAATGACAACATTATTTCAACATAAATTAGAAAAAAAACATTCGAAGATAATTCTGATAGAGAGGCAGGAAAATAAAATAATTAAAAACCCAATATGGTCTCGAACACGGGAATCAATGCTAAGAAGGAACGACGGTAGCCACTGAGCCACCGCTTCAATTGCGTTCTCGGCTGCAGAAGGTATCTACACTAGAGCAACAGCGCGTTGACAACTTTGGCCGTCGTTTTCTCGGAAACGGTCGAGTGTCTGCAGATAAGCCGAAACACAAGTTCGCTTATTTTGTCCTCTCCTTCACTGACAAGGGGAGGCCGCCAATTGTGAAATTCAGATTCGATTCATACTGCGCATAATAAAAGCTCATGGCCAGAGGTATAATGTGGCAAAGCACCAAGATGCACTTCTCAGCCGTTGTCGAGAAAATCGACAGTTAGAAGAAACCGCTGCGGTGAAATACTCTCTACGATTCATAATTTTCTACAGCGTCGTGGCGCAGCGGTAAGCGCTCGAGTTCGTAATCCGAAGGTCGGCGGATCGAATCTCGCTCCATGCAACTTTTTTTTTTTTAGTATTTGTTTTTTGTAATTCAAATGTGTGTATAAACACACACACACACACACACATATATATATATATATATATATATATATATATATATATATATATATATATATAATTCCCGGCAACAGGTTGCAACAATTATGCATATAATAAGTTGTTGAAAGTCGTTTGTCGTGGAAAAACTGGCGACTTCGAACATCATTATGTTTTCCGCAAACAAATTTGTATTTCACAAATGTTATTAATTGTCTTCATAATGTTAACCACGTATAGTTAGCGGAAGACGTAGAAACGATATTCCGAAACGAATACGTATAGCGTAAGTCAAACGTTCGAATTAGAATAGAAACCCCACGAACACAAATTTGCTGTGGCAGGTATGAAATATAAACTCCGTTAATCGCTCGTTGCACTTGAAGCACAGATGTTGAATGGGCCGAAACGAGCCGCCGCATAACAGCGTAGTTGCCTGCTAACTTCGAAAGAAGGTAGATGCGGTCCCTAGCACAACTTATAACACCGTCGAAAATCAGTGCGGACGTGAGAGCTTTGGTACACCCTGTTAAACAAACGGTAAAATGGAGGCGGTACAATTGGAGAGCGATCCGCCTTCACCAACATGCATAAGCAATTCATTAATAGTTTATATATATATATATCTATATATATATATATAGATATATATATATATATATATATATATATATATATATATATATATATATTTGAATTACAAAAAAATAATAATAATAAAAAAATGTTGCATGGCGTGACATTCGATCCGGCGACCTTCGGATTACGAACTCGAGCGCTTACCGCTGCGCCACGACGCTGTAGAAAATTATTAATCGTAGAGAGTATTTCACCGCAACGGTTTCTTCTAACTGTCGATTTTCTCGACAACAGCTGAGAAGTGCATCTTGGTGCTTTGCCACATTACACCTCTGGCCATGAGCTTTTATTATGTGCAGTATGAATCGAATCTGAATTTCACATTTGGCGGCCTCCCCTTGTGAGCAAAGTTTCGGGACAATCAGCCTATGACACTTGGCGAGTTCCCCTCGCTCGTCGAGTCGCTTCTTACGCCCGGCGAGAATTATGTATGCCTCCGAGTAAACTGCGCCACCTGGAAACACGGCGAGCGGGGATAAACACGTTTTCCTTCTTATAAGGCAACCCTCTACAGATAAAATTCATGAAGTGTTCTTCAGGTTGCCTCAGATATTTCAGAAATGTTTCTTGCGTCAGGCCTGCCGCATATGCAAAACGTAAACATTTCATTTCATGTAATATTTATCAGGATAAGACATGACAAGAGTGGACCAGTCCCTTCTGAGAAAAATTAGAGATTTTAAGTTGCTCCACTATGTAATGACACGGGTATGGGCTTGCGATCTCTCTTTTATGCCATCGATTTCCGTGTTACACATACTTGGCCACTGCGTTGTGGCTGCCATCGTGGAGGAGGCAGTCTGTTTCCTGCCAGCGCTGTTTCCGCAGCCAATATTAACCGCGACGAATCATTCAGTCAACGCTAAATGGCCCATCTGGCTGAGGCAGACAAGGGCGCTATAATAGAACTCCATGCAGAGGGATCTTCAAATGCCGACATAGCAAGAACTATGGGTCTTCACAAGTCGACGGTAGCCAGGTGGATCAGACGAAAGGAAGAGAGTGGTAACTTGAATGGGAGGCCTCATGGCCGTCGCCGCAAAACAACAGCAGCTCAGGATCAGCAGATACGCCGTTTCAGTGAGAACCACCCATTTGTCAACGCACGACAAATTCAGCAAACTTTGGGTCTCAATGTTAGCAGTAAGACCGTCACTCCTCGTGTAAGGGAAGGTGGACTGAGAGCAAGAAGCGCTGCTGTGAAAGAGACATTGACTGTTTCCCAAAGAGAAGCTTGCCTTGCTTTTGCTACTGAAAATGGCGACAAACCTCTCCAGTTTTGGAGGCGAGTGATTTTCACGCACCAAAAAGTTTCCTCTACGGCATCATCCGGAAAAGTACTAGTTTACCGGCCTAAATGTGCTAGGTATAATCGAAAATATATTTACAGTTGCCGAAGGAGTGGCAGGTTGTCGGTGCCGGCCGGTGTGGCCGTGCGGTTCGAGGCGCTTCAGTCTGGAACCGCGTGACCGCTACGGTCGCAGGTTCGAATCCTGCCTCGCGCATGGATGTGTGTGATGTCCTTAGGTTAGTTAGGTTTAAGTAGTTCTACGTTCTAGGGGACTGATGACCACAGATGTTAAGTCCCACAGTGCTCAGAGCCATTTGTAGTCGGTAACGGTATGGGCGTGGATATCGGCCGAAGGGTGTAGGCTCCTGTGGGAAGTGGAAGGAAGATTCGATGCGCGCAATTACATATCAATTCTGGAGAACGTGATGTTGCCTGCTGTGGCAGCAAGATTTGGCGATGATCAGATCATGTTCCAACAAGATCGCTCGTCTATTCATATGGCACGTGTGGTTAAGAGGCGGGTCGACGACCATAGTAATATTACTGGAACGGAATGGCCACCTAAAGAAGCTGACACGAATCCCATTGAGAATATCTGGGCAGAAATGGTCAGAGTAATACGAGAAAAGGGCAGTCACCGTCGACTCGCCGACAGCTTTCTGATGTGATTCATGACGCTTGGAATGAGTTACTTGAATCTCCTAGTTATGTGGCTCGAGTTGTGGGCTCAATGCCCAACAGACTTCGAGCTGTTGTGGAAGCCAAAGGAGGCTTCACCAATCAGCTGTTTCAAGCTTTGTTTCTTTCTTCTTCGTCTTTTTTTTTTACTTACAGACGTATATTTTATATAATTTCAAGGAAACGCAGTAAATGGAATGTGGACTGATTTTTGAGGCTTCATTTTGTGACGGCTAAACAGTGCTGCATCATGGGACCCGCTATTTGTCCACATGTGGCTGAACATCAGAGGTGTAAAAAATTTTGAGGTGCCGAAGTTCTCTGGAAGAATAACGTCTTTTAGACAAGGAGATGATTTTTAGTTCATTTCATTTTAACCATTCACACTATGATTTGACATTCTAATCTTTGATTTCATTTTATTATTACGTATCTTTTCTCCAGTGAAAGTCAACGGTAGTAAGTTTCAAGATATGAAGAATAACTGGAAGTTTCTAATTTGTGGAAAGCGTATTTAACAGTTAATATTTTCGACAAATCTGTAGTTATAGGACATATTAAGAAGCGAGTCAAAAATGGCATTGTGGAATGATCAGGTTGGTCTCTAAAGGGTAACGACGATAAAATAGCAAATATGAAACTATGGGTAACAACTATTGTTGATGGTGAGGAGCCATAATCGATATGTCACTTTTCCGTAATTGTATTTCTGAAGTTTATCGTCAATCCTAGGACTGACA
The DNA here is from genome assembly GCF_023898315.1 of Schistocerca nitens. Classification (NCBI taxonomy): domain Eukaryota; kingdom Metazoa; phylum Arthropoda; class Insecta; order Orthoptera; family Acrididae; genus Schistocerca; species Schistocerca nitens. The sequence goes on from NC_064618.1 coordinate 258,833,331, forward strand.
CCGATACTCTGTTTTACGTAAAGAATACAACCTTCAAAATTTATTTAGCAGCGCAGAATATTAAATCACAGTTTATAGATCAGGAACCTAATCCAACTGCCTTTAATTTTATTTTCACGGATGACATTGAGACAGTAAATAACAAGAGAAATAAGAAAACTCTCAGAATCAATATAGAGAATTCAAGTATCATGTGAATTCAAAAGTTTGCTATAATAGCGATTAATTGCTTTTTACAGACCCCTTCATGCCTACGTTTTCCGTCAGACAGACAATGTTTGAAACTAGGACTAACGAGGTAAACAATTTTTCCACAAATTGTCAAATTGGAAGTCGGAGAGCCAGTTACATAAATTACGATGACAACAAACGTTTTTCAAGTAAACTGGTCACAGGAGGCATCCAACGCATTTATTGTGAGTTACATGCACAGTATGTAAACTGGCAACGCCACCAACACACAATACCACTAACAAGGGAACATCCCCATCGCACCGCCCTCAGATTTAGTTATAAGTTGATACAGGGGATAGGCCTTGAAAAACTGAACACAGATCAATCGAGAAAACAGGAAGAAGTTGTGTGGAAGTATGAAAAAAATAAGCAAAATATACAAACTGAGTAGTCCATGCGCAAGATAGGCAACATCAAGGATAGGGTGAGCTCAGGAGCGCCGTGATCCCGTGGTTAGCGCACGCAGCTGCGGAACGAGAGGTCCTTCCGTCAAATTTTCCCAGGAGTGAAAAGTTTAATTTTTATTTTCAGACAATTATTATCTGTCCGTCCGTCCGTCCGATGCGAGGTAACCGCGCCGTAGTATGATGACGCTACACCTAAAAAACATCGAAAGACATGACGTCAGTCGACTATAGCGCACGGAAGAGAGAGTATTCCTGCTAATGAGGCTCCCTGGCTGGCAGTTAACTGTTCGCTACTTTGGACGAGAGTGCATTAAATACGTGCGATGCATTGCGTGGGCAATATGAATCCAGCAAATATAGCTCGTGACTCCAATAACAATGTCAATGAATATTTTCCGAACTGTAAGGCATCGGAAAGTTCCTTAAGGGATCGAACGATTGTCGAACATTTGTATGATTATTTCCTACATTTGTTGAATAACAGTACGTGTGGTTATGATTGTCTGAAAATAAAAAAAATCAAACAACTAACCCGAGGGAAGACTTAAACCAACGACCTCTCGTTCTACAGCTCCTCACGCTAACCACGCGACCACTGCGCTCCCGTGCTCAAGCTATCCTTGATGTTGCTTATCATGCACACGGACTACTCAGTTTGTTTGGTTTGAATATTTTTTTCATAGGTCCACACAACTTCTTCCTGTTTTTCGAATGATCTGTGTTCAGTTTTCAAGGCCTATCCACTGTGTCAACTTATAACTAAATCTGAGGAGGGTGCGATGGGGAGGTTCCCTTGTTAGCTATGAAACAACTGTAGCAAAACGGAGCATCCTCGTTATCCATGTGATGGATAAGACGACTAATTCGCAACATAAATGTCAATGTAAGCATCAGTTTCTGTTGGAACGTGCTTCCCGGACCAAATAACATACATTTCCTACGTCTTCAATGCGAATCATGTAGCAAATGTAATTTAAAGGACATAAAAATATCGAGTGAATTTACTAAAATAATTATGAACCACTTGAATTTGCATTCAACAGGCAATGTTCAGAAGTCTGGTGTAGGAGTACTGCATGCTCTAATTCGAAACAACAAAAATCAACAGAGTAACTATTATTGAACGTCATCAGGTCACTCATCGAGCATTCCTATGCAGTACTGTTACTGGTGACGTGTTATGATGCCTTTATCGTTAACTTCCTAAGAAGAAATGAAAGGCTGAGCCCCACCAAAAGACGTAAACTCGAGGAGAGAGTTGCGTGAACATATTATTTTACATCTGATAAATCCAAAAGTGTGTTTTGGGCTACGAATTCTGCCCCCAGGGTGTGTGCAACACAGCTGGAATTTGTTGCCAACAACTGAGTCACCTTTCGGTCACAGTGTAAGAAAATCGAGCAACAAAACTACATCACCTGTGCTACTGCATGATAACGCACTATGTTGATTTGAGAAACAAAACTATCCAGGAGATTGATAGGAAAGTCGTCTCTCAGGCACATTTGTATTGATAGGGAAGTCCTCTCTCAAGCACTTGTCCCTCTCGTCATATATTTGTAAAATTTTACCTTTCCCACTCTAGATCGATCAACCGTCAAGGCAATTCATTTCTAGACGAAAATACTTTTAAAACTACTCTGGTTTATTGACATCGTTAGAACAAGTAGGTTTCTACAGGCGTAGAATTTGTAAACAACTTTAGCATTGTCATATCGTTTTAGATATCGTGAAAGAAAATTCTGCTGCTAATTAATTTCTCTTTGATAATTACTGTTGCGTTTAGTAAACTAATGGAAAATGCAATTAAAATATTCACTGTACTAATACAAACTAAAGTCAGCTTAATACAGAAACATCACGACGGCAGTCTATCTTAATAAAGCATTAAGTTTCTGTGAGACAATTGGGCTTATTTTAACACGAATTAGTAGGATATTACAGACTTTACACTTAGAAAAGATCTGTATTTATTTCATTTCCTGTACCATTCGTAAGTGTTATGAAAATGGGGCTTTTCATAGATAAAATTATGTATTCACAACAACAAAAAAATGTCGGCAGAAAACAAAAGTGGCATTATGAATCTGGCAGTACCGTAAGGTTTTCACTCTGACACTAAGAGTTACTGAAAGTAGCAAGAAGAATTTTGCTCGAGCGTTGTCTTACGATTCCCTTATTAAGTTTTTATCTGCCTGCTTGTAGCTGTGCTACAAAAGCAGCTTGCACCTGGTTACTAAGCATGTTACCTGGGGATTAGTTTTTTCTTAAAGCGGGAAGACATCCTTTTGTGGTTCAATTGGCAAATGTCAGTCAGACGTGTGACGTTAGTCTAAGCGTTTCGGTGTGTTGAATTTGTACCAATGATTTTTCTACACGTTTTTTCTGTCCCAAATAGAGTTGAAGTCTCCCATTAGTATTTTCACGTCATCTTGGTGAATTTTGCTCATGGTAATTTCGAGTGTGTTCCAGAATTTTTCAACATGGTCGATGTTTTTCTTATTTTCGATGTTGGTGGGTTCAAATGGTTCAAATGGCTCTGAGCACTATGGGACTTAACTGCTGTGGTCATCAGTCCCCTAGAACTTAGAACTAGTTACACCTAACTGACCTAAGGACATCGCACACATCCATGCCCGAGGCAGGATGCGAACCTGCGACCGTAGCGGTCGCGCGGTTCCAGACTGTAGCGCCTAGAACCTCTCGAACACTCCGGCCGTCGATGTTGGTGGGGACACGTGCATTGATGAGTGTATATGTTTTACTGGGGCTCTGAATGACCATAGTCATAAGTCGCTTGTTGACGGGCCAGCCGCGGTGGCCGAGCGGTTCTTGGCTCTTCAGTCTGGAACCGCGCGACTGCTACGGTCGCAGGTTCGAATCCAGCCTTGGGCATGAATTTGTGTGATGTCCTTAGATTAGCTAAGTATAAGTAGTTCTAAGTTCTAGGAGACTGATGACCTCCACTGTTAAGTTCCATAGTGCTCAGAGCCATTGGAACCTTTTGATTGTCGATCGGTGTGATTTCTTTGACAGAGTTGATAGATCGGTGTTCGAGAAATGCAATGCCGAAGATTGGTACGCCTTTCGTTACCTTTTGTTGTATTCTGCTCTTGAAGATGCAATGGTTTCCCTAATGCACGGTTTCATTGTCAGTTAGTCGTGGTTCTTGAAGTGCAAGGATGACAATTTTTTGTCGGTCCATTTCTTTTGTGAAATTATTTAGTTTTCGTGTTTGGATCAAGGTATCGATGTTTACTTTTAAATGCATGTTTTTTGCTTGTAGGGAAATTTACCAGAGATCTTCGATATTCTCTGTCGTGCTAACCTGGACTCCCCAGAATCCGAAAATCCAACTGCCGCCTGTCGACAGCCGGGTTGTGTACCACCTGGGATAAAGTTGACTTTGCTTGCATAGTTTACGTTTGCTTGTGTTTCATTGGTTGTGCTTGGGTGATACCAGGACCGGACAGGACCAGAGGGTGTTGAAGCCTTTGAAAGCAAATATTTTCAGCCAAGCTCATTGAGCTAACACGGTGACCAGAGTAACGGTGATTTTCACTCAGACGTGTCTGGATTTTGCGTTCAACGGATTGAGTAGCCGTTCAGGATTGTGTTAGTATTTGGTTCACCCCTAGTATTTGATTTCCTCGGTACCACCCATATGGGGGAGGGTTTCCACTATCCGCCACACGCGATTATTATTATTATTATTATTATTATTATTATTATTATTGTCATTATGTCTCAGCAAATCCCATATGGTGTATCTTCCCACCACTGAAATAGATGTGTATTGTTCGATTCAGTATTTCCATCACATAAATGTGGTTTATAATTACGTTACATTGCTACTAGTAGACATATTTCTCACTTTTTCTTAGACAGTTGCTACCTGTTACTCCATCATAGGAATTTATGTGCGAAGCATTGTTGAAATACAGACGTTCAAATTATCCGATTTCTGTAATTTCATTTCGATACCAGATCGTTCTAATCGGATTCAGCCAGGTAGTCTTAATGTGGATATCCGACCACAACTGTCATCATATGATAGACTGTGTAAACCACATTCTTTATCGGACTGTTGAATATAGATCACTTATCTATGACAGGACCTGAATTCTTAAACACTGTGGAAAATAATAATCCGATGTGCTTATTACAAATACGTTATTCCAATATAAATATGTGAACTAACGAGATAACAGTTTATTTACAGGAGCAGAACTAATGTTCAAATGTGTGTGAAATCGTATGGGACTTAACTGCTAAGGTCATCAGTACCTAAGCTTACACACTACTTAACCTAAATCATCCTAAGGACAAACACACACACCCATGCCCGAGGGAGGACTCGAACCTCCGCCGGGATCAGCCACGCAGCTCATGACTGCAGCGCCCCTGACCGCTCGGCTAATCCCGCGCGGCTACTAAAAGTATACTCGTCCACAAAACCCATGTGGACAATTATCTGATAATCGGTCAAGCTTTGCTTTGTCGCAGCTCTTTAGGACAAAAGAATGGACAGCTCCCTGCTTTTTGCGTTTCCGATAGCGCCTACGATAAGAATCTGGTGTCATATTATGTTTCAGAGCCGTAAACTGTTTATTTTTTCACCTCATACTAAAACAAAAGCTATGATATGAGACGAGGAAATGACTTATATGCTTCTCAGGAACTTAAGTTTTTCGCGTTAATTTTCTCACTTCATTCTAAAACAAGGACGTTAATATGAGAAGAGGAAATGAAATATACGCTTCCAAGACATATTATTTCCTTGTGTGCTACTACTGCATACATGAAAGCCCTGCAGTTAATTTTTGTATGTTGGATAAATTTTGATATCACCTCACATTCCTTTGTGAGAAGGTTCCTATTTTCTTAGGATTCAAATAGAGTGGACATTTCATCACTGGTTAATATTCTCATGACTAATGACATGATACCCGTTGCAATTGCTCCATGGCACCTGTGAGTAGAGTCTCACGTTGGTTACTATAAGAACACGCAGGCAGTGATATCCGCTCACTGCAGTCAGAGCCAAGGTGATTTCTTTCTGTTTATGGCGAAGCGTCTGCTGCAGTGTCCACGCTCAGCCAACATAAACAAATCGCAGCGGCATTGGGCAGTGCTGATCGCTGCGCTTGTCGCAGGCCTCGACAACAAGAGCGCACTCTCTGCTAACGATACTATGGAGTTAATACATCTTACTTAACGTAATATGCAGGACGTGGGTTAGGTGAAAATTCAGTTTGTAACTTCCCATCGCATTAACATACTTTACAGTCATATTTGATGCCCGGTTGTCTGTCTGATGTTAATAGTATTGATTCAGATTGTGCATTAACACGAAAACTCACACACACACACACACACACACACACACACACACACACGCACACACGCACACACTCATTGATTCCAGTGAGGGTGACAACTACTGTGTGTTGAACAACACATGCACCAGTCAGTTCCTCAGTTGGCGTCGAGTGGATGAGTTTTTTCAATTACCTTGCATTGCAAGAATTGTATGTAAGAGCCTGAAAGTAAATGGACTTGTATCCTAAAGAGCTGCGACAAAGCAAAGCTTGACCGATTATCAGATAATTGTCCACATGGGTTTTGTGGACGAGTATACTTTTAGTAGCCGCGCGGGATTAGCCGAGCGGTCAGGGGCGCTGCAGTCATGAGCTGCGTGGCTGATCCCGGCGGAGGTTCGAGTCCTCCCTCGGGCATGGGTGTGTGTGTTTGTCCTTAGGATGATTTAGGTTAAGTAGTGTGTAAGCTTAGGTACTGATGACCTTAGCAGTTAAGTCCCATACGATTTCACACACATTTGAACATTAGTTCTGCTCCTGTAAATAAACTGTTATCTCGTTAGTTCACATATTTATATTGGAATAACGTATTTGTAATAAGCACATCGGATTATTATTTTCCACAGTGTTTAAGAATTCAGGTCCTGTCATAGATAAGTGATCTATATTCAACAGTCCGATAAAGAATGTGGTTTACACAGTCTATCATATGATGACAGTCGTGGTCGGATATCCACATTAAGACTACCTGGCTGAATCCGATTAGAACGATCTGGTATCGAAATGAAATTACAGAAATCGGATAATTTGAACGTCTGTATTTCAACAATGCTTCGCACATAAATTCCTATGATGGAGTAACAGGTAGCAACTGTCTAAGAAAAAGTGAGAAATATGTCTACTAGTAGCAATGTAACGTAATTATAAACCACATTTATGTGATGGAAATACTGAATCGAACAATACACATCTATTTCAGTGGTGGGAAGATACACCATATGGGATTTGCTGAGACATAATGACAATAATAATAATAATAATCGCGTGTGGCGGATAGTGGAAACCCTCCCCCATATGGGTGGTACCGAGGAAATCAAATACTAGGGGTGAACCAAATACTAACACAATCCTGAACGGCTACTCAATCCGTTGAACGCAAAATCCAGACACGTCTGAGTGAAAATCACCGTTACTCTGGTCACCGTGTTAGCTCAATGAGCTTGGCTGAAAATATTTGCTTTCAAAGGCTTCAACACCCTCTGGTCCTGTCCGGTCCTGGTATCACCCAAGCACAACCAATGAAACACAAGCAAACGTAAACTATGCAAGCAAAGTCAACTTTATCCCAGGTGGTACACAACCCGGCTGTCGACAGGCGGCAGTTGGATTTTCGGATTCTGGGGAGTCCAGGTTAGCACGACAGAGAATATCGAAGATCTCTGGTAAATTTCCCTACAAGCAAAAAACATGCATTTAAAAGTAAACATCGATACCTTGATCCAAACACGAAAACTAAATAATTTCACAAAAGAAATGGACCGACAAAAAATTCTCATCCTTGCACTTCAAGAACCACGACTAACTGACAATGAAACCGTGTATTAGGGAAACCATTGCATCTTCAAGAGCAGAATACAACAAAAGGTAACGAAAGGCGTACCAATCTTCGGCATTGCATTTCTCGAACACCGATTTATCAACTCTGCCAAAGAATTCACACCGATCGACAATCAAAAGGTTCCAATGGCTCTGAGCACTATGGAACTTAACAGTGGAGGTCATCAGTCTCCTAGAACTTAGAACTACTTATACCTAGCTAATCTAAGGACATCACACAAATTCATGCCCAAGGCTGGATTCGAACCTGCGACCGTAGCAGTCGCGCGGTTCCAGACTGAAGAGCCAAGAACCGCTCGGCCACCGCGGCTGGCCCGTCAACAAGCGACTTATGACTATGGTCATTCAGAGCCCCAGTAAAACATATACACTCATCAATGCACGTGTCCCCACCAACATCGACGGCCGGAGTGTTCGAGAGGTTCTAGGCGCTACAGTCTGGAACCGCGCGACCGCTACGGTCGCAGGTTCGCATCCTGCCTCGGGCATGGATGTGTGCGATGTCCTTAGGTTAGTTAGGTGTAACTAGTTCTAAGTTCTAGGGGACTGATGACCACAGCAGTTAAGTCCCATAGTGCTCAGAGCCATTTGAACCATTTGAACCCACCAACATCGAAAATAAGAAAAACACCGACAATGTTGAAAAATTCTGGAACACACTCGAAATTACCATGAGCAAAATTCACCAAGATGACGTGAAAATACTAATGGGAGACTTCAACTCTATTTGGGACAGAAAAAACGTGTAGAAAAATCATTGGTACAAATTCAACACACCGAAACGCTTAGACTAACGTCACACGTCTGACTGACATTTGCCAATTGAACCACAAAAGGATGTCTTCCCGCTTTAAGAAAAAACCAGTCCCCAGGTAACATGCTTAGTAACCAGGTGCAAGCTGCTTTTGTTCGCCTTTCGAGACTTGCTGAAAGCCAGATTTTTAATTCTTTTGTAGCACAGCTACAAGCAGGCAGATAAAAACTTAATAAGGGAATCGTAAGACAACGCTCGAGCGAAATTCTTCTTGCTACTTTCAGTAACTCTTAGTGTCAGAGTGAAAACCTTACGGTACTGCCAGATTCATAATGCCACTTTTGTTTTCTGCCGACATTTTTTTGTTGTTGTGAGTACATAATTTTATCTATGAAAAGCCCCATTTTCATAACACTTACGAATGGTACAGGAAATGAAATAAATACAGATCTTTTCTAAGTGTAAAGTCTGTAATATCCTACTAATTCGTGTTAAAATAAGCCCAATTGTCTCACAGAAACTTAATGCTTTATTAAGATAGACTGCCGTCGTGATGTTTCTGTATTAAGCTGACTTTAGTTTGTATTAGTACAGTGAATATTTTAATTGCATTTTCCATTAGTTTACTAAACGCAACAGTAATTATCAAAGAGAAATTAATTAGCAGCAGAATTTTCTTTCACGATATCTAAAACGATATGACAATGCTAAAGTTGTTTACAAATTCTACGCCTGTAGAAACCTACTTGTTCTAACGATGTCAATAAACCAGAGTAGTTTTAAAAGTATTTTCGTCTAGAAATGAATTGCCTTGACGGTTGATCGATCTAGAGTGGGAAAGGTAAAATTTTACAAATATATGACGAGAGGGACAAGTGCTTGAGAGAGGACTTCCCTATCAATACAAATGTGCCTGAGAGACGACTTTCCTATCAATCTCCTGGATAGTTTTGTTTCTCAAATCAACATAGTGCGTTATCATGCAGTAGCACAGGTGATGTAGTTTTGTTGCTCGATTTTCTTACACTGTGACCGAAAGGTGACTCAGTTGTTGGCAACAAATTCCAGCTGTGTTGCACACACCCTGGGGGCAGAATTCGTAGCCCAAAACACACTTTTGGATTTATCAGATGTAAAATAATATGTTCACGCAACTCTCTCCTCGAGTTTACGTCTTTTGGTGGGGCTCAGCCTTTCATTTCTTCTTAGGAAGTTAACGATAAAGGCATCATAACACGTCACCAGTAACAGTACTGCATAGGAATGCTCGATGAGTGACCTGATGACGTTCAATAATAGTTACTCTGTTGATTTTTGTTGTTTCGAATTAGAGCATGCAGTACTCCTACACCAGACTTCTGAACATTGCCTGTTGAATGCAAATTCAAGTGGTTCATAATTATTTTAGTAAATTCACTCGATATTTTTATGTCCTTTAAATTACATTTGCTACATGATTCGCATTGAAGACGTAGGAAATGTATGTTATTTGGTCCGGGAAGCACGTTCCAACAGAAACTGATGCTTACATTGACATTTATGTTGCGAATTAGTCGTCTTATCCATCACATGGATAACGAGGATGCTCCGTTTTGCTACAGTTGTTTCATAGCTAACAAGGGAACCTTCCCATCGCACCCTCCTCAGATTTAGTTATAAGTTGACACAGTGGATAGGCCTTGAAAACTGAACACAGATCATTCGAAAAACAGGAAGAAGTTGTGTGGACCTATGAAAAAAATATTCAAACCAAACAAACTGAGTAGTCCGTGTGCATGATAAGCAACATCAAGGATAGCTTGAGCACGGGAGCGCAGTGGTCGCGTGGTTAGCGTGAGGAGCTGTAGAACGAGAGGTCGTTGGTTTAAGTCTTCCCTCGGGTTAGTTGTTTGATTTTTTTTATTTTCAGACAATCATAACCACACGTACTGTTATTCAACAAATGTAGGAAATAATCATACAAATGTTCGACAATCGTTCGATCCCTTAAGGAACTTTCCGATGCCTTACAGTTCGGAAAATATTCATTGACATTGTTATTGGAGTCACGAGCTATATTTGCTGGATTCATATTGCCCACGCAATGCATCGCACGTATTTAATGCACTCTCGTCCAAAGTAGCGAACAGTTAACTGCCAGCCAGGGAGCCTCATTAGCAGGAATACTCTCTCTTCCGTGCGCTATAGTCGACTGACGTCATGTCTTTCGATGTTTTTTAGGTGTAGCGTCATCATACTACGGCGCGGTTACCTCGCATCGGACGGACGGACGGACAGATAATAATTGTCTGAAAATAAAAATTAAACTTTTCACTCCTGGGAAAATTTGACGGAAGGACCTCTCGTTCCGCAGCTGCGTGCGCTAACCACGGGATCACGGCGCTCCTGAGCTCACCCTATCCTTGATGTTGCCTATCTTGCGCATGGACTACTCAGTTTGTATATTTTGCTTATTTTTTTCATACTTCCACACAACTTCTTCCTGTTTTCTCGATTGATCTGTGTTCAGTTTTTCAAGGCCTATCCCCTGTATCAACTTATAACTAAATCTGAGGGCGGTGCGATGGGGATGTTCCCTTGTTAGTGGTATTGTGTGTTGGTGGCGTTGCCAGTTTACATACTGTGCATGTAACTCACAATAAATGCGTTGGATTCCTCCTGTGATCAGTTTACTTGAAAAACGTTTGTTGTCATCGTAATTTGTGTAACTGTCTCTCCGACTTCCAATTTGACAATTTGTGGAAAAATTGTTTACCTTCTTAGTCCTAGTTTCAAACATTGTCTGATAGAAAATGTAGGCATGAAGGAGTCTGTAAAAGCAATTAATCGCTATTATAGCAAACTTTTGAATCCACTGGACACTTGAATTCTATATATTGATTCTGAGAGTTTTGTTATTTCTCTTGTTATTTACTGTCCCAAAGTCATCCGTGAGAATAAAATTAAAGGCAGTTGGATTAGGTTCCTGATCTATAAACTGTGATTTAATATTCTGCGCTGCTAAATAAATTTTGAAGGTTGTATTCTTTACGTAAAACAGAGTATCGATGTCAGTCCTAGGATTGACGATAAACTTCAGAAATACAATTACGGAAAAGTGACATATCGATTACGGCTACTCACCATCAACAATAGTTGTTACCCATTGTTTAGTATTTGCTATTTTACCGTCGTTACCCTTTAGAGGCCAACCTGATCTTTCCACAGTGCCATTTTTACTTGCTTCTTAATATGTCCTATAACTACAGATTTGTTGAAAATATGAACTGTTAAATACGCTATTCCACAAATTAAAAACTTCCAGTTATTCTTCATATCTTGAAACTTACTACCGTTGACTTTCACTGAAGGAAAGATACGTAATAATAAAATGAAATCAAAGATTAGAATGTCGAAGCATAGTGTGAATGGTTAAAATGAAATGATCTAAAAATCATCTTCTTGTCTAAAACACTTTACTCTTCCAGAGAACTTCGGTACCTCTCAAAATTATTTCAGCTCTGATGTTTAGCCACATGTGGAAAAATAGCGGGTCTCATGATGCAGCACTGTTTAGCCGTCACAAAATAAAGCCTCAAAAATCAGTAAATAAAACTATTCTTGTACAGTTGCTCCGAATCGCATATACCAACCGCCCTTTGCTGCGACAACTACTCAAAGTCTATTGGGTATTTGATTTTGTTCTGCTTTTTCGGGCCTCCTTACCTCTCCTTCTAGCCCAACCTTTGTTCTGCAATTACGTCTTCATCGGGGAGCTTCTCCTCAACATTTTTATTTTGTGCTGAACTGTTTTGTACCCTTCTTGCATACACACGTGTGTCACGTATTTTATAGAGACTGAATGAATATATAAGGTGAGTATTTCTTCTCTTATCAAATTAAATATTACATATCTTGCTGTGAATTAATTTGTTTGTCCCCATTCCACTTATTGCGTTTCCTTGAAATTATATAAAACATAAGTCTGTAAAAAAAATCGCGTATAGCCTCCTTTGGCTTCCACAACAGCTGGAAGTCTGTTGGGCATTGAGCCCACAACTCGAGCCACAGAACTAGGAGATTCAGGTAACTCATTCCAAGCTTCATGAATTTGCTGATTTGTCGTGCGTTGACAAATGGGTGGTTCCCACTGAAACGGCGTATCTGCTGATCCTGAGCTTGCGTTGTTTTGCGGCGACGGCCATGAGGCCTCCCATTCAAGTTACCACTCTCTTCCTTTCGTCTGATCCACCTGGCTACCGTCGACTTGTGAAGACCCATAGTTCTCGCTATGTCTGCATTTGAAGATCCCTCTGCATGGAGTATTATAGCGCCCTTGTCTGCCTCAGCCAGATGGGCCATTTAGCGTTGACTGAATGATTCGTCGCGGTTAATATTGGCTGCGGAAACAGCGCTGGCAGGAAACAGACTGCCTCCTCCAAGATGGCAGCCGCAACGCAGTGGCCAAGTATGTGTAACACGGAAATCGATGGCATAAAAGACAGATCGCAAGCCCGTGCCCGTGTCATTACATAGTGGAGCAACTTAGAATCTCTAATTTTTCTCAGAAGTGACTGGTCCACTCTTGTCATGTCTTATCCTGATAAATATTACATGAAATGAAATGTTTACGTTTTGCATATGCGGCAGGCCTGACGCAAGAAACATTTCTGAAATATCTGAGGCAACCTGAAGAACACTTCGTGAATATTATCTGTAGAAGGTTGCCTTATAAGAAGGAAAACGTGTTTATCCCCGCTCGCCGTGTTTCCAGGTGGCGCAGTTTACTCGGAGGCATACATAATTCTCGCCGGGCGTAAGAAGCGACTCGACGAGCGAGGGGAACTCGCCAAATGTCATAGGCTGATTGTCCCGAAACTTTGCTCAGTGAAGGAGAGGACAAAATAAGCGAACATGTGTTTCGGCTTATCTGCAGACACTCGACCGTTTCCGAGAAAACGACGGTCAAAGTTATCAGCGCGTTGTTGCTCTAGTGTAGATACCTTCTGCAGCCGAGAAAGCAATTGAAGCGGTGGCTACCGTCGTTCCTTCTTAACACTGATTCCCGTGTTCGATACCATATTGGGTTTTTTAATTATTTTATTTTCCTGCCTCTCTATCAGAATTATCTACGAATGTTTTTTTCTAAGTTATGTTGAAATAATGTTGTCATTATTCGCCAATTAACTTTATGTGTAATTAATGAATTAAAAAGTAATAAACGAATGAGACAAGCTGATCTAACATCATCTGGGCTGCCTCATGTATCGTTATAACCAAATATTTTATAAATGTTAATCTACATTCAGATCCGATGATGGCACCTTTAGTGTGTTGAAACCGGTTATCCAGTAAACAATATTTAAGCGATCTTGGCTTCTGAATTATTTCTACAACAGAGTGATCGCCCCACTACGCACTGTGTGTTCCCTTTTTAACTTATTTCTTTACACAGTAAATTAACTGACGAATAACGACAACAGTGTTTCAACATAAATTGGAATAAACATTCGTAGATAATTCAGAGAGTGAGGGGAAAACAAAGGAAAAACCGGGTTTCGAACTCGCAGCGCAAAGTTCAGAAATCGCTATGGTAGCCGCAGAGCCACCGCTCCAGTTGAATGCTTACCCGCTAAGAGGTGTCTACACTATAGTAACAGCGCATTGAAAACTTTGACCGTCGTTTTCTCAGAAGCGGTAGAGTGTAAGCAGATAAGCCGAGACACGTGTTCGCTTATTTTGTCCCCGCTTTCACTGAGCGAAGTTTCAGCAAGATCGGGGTATTTCCTCGGGAACACAGGAAGAAACCATAGTAATAATGTAATTCAAGGCTCGCAAGAAAAGATTTAAGTGGTCCTTTTTCCCGCACACTGTTAATGAGTGGGACGGTAGAGAAATAACCCTAACCTTCTGCCAGGCCCGTAAGTCCGGATTGCCAAGAAATCCTGTTGATGTAGTCATGTAGATGTAACGACGAAATTATGTTTTAATTACGACATGTGACTTTCATTTGATTTAAACATCGAAGTTGTTTGCTGTTTCAAAATGGTTCAAATGCCTCTGAGCACTATGGGACTCAACTGCTGTGGTCATAAGTCCCCTAGAACTTAGAACTACTTAAACCTAACTAACCTAAGGACATCACACACATCCATGCCCCAGGCAGGATTCGAACCAGCGACCGTAGCAGTCGCACGGTTCCGGACTGCGCGCCTAGAACCGCGAGACCACCGCGGCCGGCTCGTTTGTTGTTTATTTACTTTTTGTTCAATAGTTTCAGGCATATACAAACACCTAGGCGCGTTAAATTGATATTGAAATAAAGTGTCATGCGTGGACCAATAACAATAAATTCCCACCTACTTGTTATAGTACCGCAGTATCTGCCAGCGTCTTCAGAAGTGGATATCGCATACGAAGTTCCTAGGGTGTTTGTAATGGATATTGCAGACGACTTCGACAAAGTTTGAATGTAGCTTCGTAAAAGTTCCGTGAGCAAACGATCTGAGTTGCTGGCGAATACAGTTTATCCTCACTAGACAGTATATATTATCATTATACATGAGGTGAGTAGGGTTTCGCCGCGTTGCGGTGGCCGAGCGGTTCCCAGTGACGAACCGCACGGCTGCTTCAGTCGCAGGTTGGAATTCTACCTCGGGCATAGATGTCTGTGATGCCCTTAGGCTAGCTAGGTTTAAGTAGTTCTAGGTCTAGGGGCTGATGACCTAAGCAGTTAGGTCGCATAGTTCTTGAAGCCATTTTTTGACCTTTCGCGTAAATTTTCTTTACATAAACCGTCGTATCTTTTGATTGCGTTGACATAGAAGCTCACTTTTTTACACCAGCATGGGACCGGTTACAGCAAGAAGTGCGATACATTTCCGCTTATGATGTCCACCCGTTCTGGAGGTAAACGGGTTTTAAGGGTTGGGTAGACCGATAGACGGTCAAGAAAGTGAGACTAGTAGGGTTCCGTTTTTACCGGTTTAGGTGACGAAATCCTAACAACGAAAACACTGAAGATGAGGGCCGCATAAATAACACCCGCTACTCTTTATTCGAAATGTTCTAGTTGCTGTCGATACATAAGCATATTAGTCGTAGCTACGTTTTCGATCCAAATCACGTTTACAGGAATGCAAATAGAATGTATTTGCCTATACACGTGGTAATTCACATCCCAGTATTAATGCCACCGCGTTTTAGAAGTACGAACATTCTCATTGCTAGCTAGCTTAAGAAACACTTCTGCTAATGAACGTTTTCTGGCTGTGGCGAGTCTAGTGGAGAATTCGAAACAATGCAGAATACGTTTGGCAGCTATGTAGCCGTTTATTTCCTGGGGTGGTGCAGAATTATCCTACAAAATTTACTCTCTAATAACAGTAATTTGTTATTTCGATAAACATCCCGAATGATTGTCACATAAGCGGTGACATAAAGGAAGAAAATTCATGTTTTTGAGTCCAGAAAGCTCTATGCAACAGAAACTGCAGAGTTTCATTTCGAAATTGCCTGCTTGTTCATGTCTGGGGTAATAATAGAGGGCTGTTTGCCTAGGTTGTCTGCTAGCATAGTGAAAGGAAGGTCTGGTTTGTTTTCGGTTCTAATCTCTATGGAGGCAGGTAGAATATCAGTAAAGCAATTTTAAGAAATTCTCGCGCACCCAATACGTTTTATCGCTACCTTTATTCTGTACTGGCGCCCTGTGCATGTCAATATGACACTCTTGTAGAATTTCATACATGTTACTGCCTACTTTTTCCGCTTCTGTCAATAATGGAATTGACTTAAGCGTGGCACAATGATTTTTAACTGAATTTCGTTATGAATCTTCACGCATTGCTAAATTTGCACACTTTCATGGTAGGTCAGCAACGGTAATCCAGTATGACTGGTCTGAACGTTGACACAGACCGTTTCGCGGCCGAATGCGGATAATATTTTGCTACTTCGTAACGATCTGGGGTTCTTTGTCTTACTGAAACAGTTAAGTCATCTCGATAAGTTGAAATTCATTTTTATTTGTCCAGTTCATACCAATTAGCGTTTGTTCTTTCAGTTCTGTCTTATATTTACGTGTTGTATTTAACACACTAATCAGCATTAATATAGTCTTACAAATTATGGAATACAGTCTAAAAAAGTTCAGATAGTTTGTCAATTTCACGCCTGCGCATAGTATGTTGGTAGCACTTCGTCGCCTTGCCTGTTATGCTGTGTAGCAGACTTTAAAGCCGTGCGGATCAGCATAACGAAAAGGCGAGGGGTCTCGCTCGTTTTGTCCACGACTGTACAAACCTAACTCTGTACAGCATCTCGTCGACGTGTCCTGTGCTGATATTGAACAAATTGTGTAACCGGTGGTTTATAATAAAATCAACATTATGCCTCACTCACTTGTTTGGCCTCTTATGCCCACTTTCCGTTTCTAATCAATTGCATACGGAAACATTTCTGTACGTCTTTCTTGTATTCAAAACGACTGAATTGCAACTGGTGGCCAAATTGGAACTAATTTTTTTTTTCCGGCGTAAATCGGTTCCGCATTAAAGCTTTAGAATATCTAAGAAGTTTCACTGCCATACAATAGCAGCCTCGTTGGACCACTGTGAATGACTATACTTAAACGATAACCACCCGGTAGTTTACAAGGGACGTTCAATAAGTAATGCAACATTTTTTTCCCACAGCCAATTTCGGTTGAAAAACTGTGGAATTAGTTGTAGGACACCGTGGAATATTCTCACTTCAGACCCTATAGTTTTATGAAGTTCCAGTCGGTGGCGGCTTTATATGTAGCCTTCAAAAGGGCATCTCTAACAGAAATGTGTTTCAAGCAGAGAGCTGTCACTGCGTTTATTTGACGGACAAGCAGAGCATCGCAGATATTCATAGGCGCGGTGAACAAAAGTACCGTGAGTCGTTAGGCGAGGCGTTTGTCATCATCGCAACAATGTCGCGAAAACCTGTCCGCTCTCTCTCTCTCTCTCTCTCTCTCTCTCTCTCTCTCTCTAGTGCCGGCCGGCCGCAAACAGCTGTGACTCCTGCAATGTTGGAACGTGCGGACACTCTGTCAAGGTGATCGGAAACACCCCGCTGCTCAACTGGGCGTCTCTGTTGGTAGTGATGACACAGTCGTCGACCAGTTGTGGACACTCAAAGCTGTGTGCTAGCTGGGTTCCTCGCCGCCTAACAGAAAACCATAAAGAGCAACGAAGGACCATCTATTTGCAGTTGCTCGCGCGCAATGAGGCTGATCGTGACAACTTCTTGTCGAACGTAGACACAGACAATGAAACATGGAGTCACCACGTCGAACCGAAAACAAAACGGCAGTCCTTGGAGTGGCGTTACACCACCTCTCCTCCGAACAAAAAGTTCAAAGCCACACCCTCAGCTCGTAAAGTCGTGGCGATGATCTTCTGGGACGCTGAAGAGGTTGTTCTGTTTGAGGTCCTCCCTCATGGTGCGACGATCAACTCTGAAGTGTATTGCGCTACCTTTAGAAAACCGGAAAACTAATTACACTCGACTTAGTCGCCACCAAAATGCAAACAAACTTCTGCTTCTCCATGACAGCGAAAGGCCGCTCATGCCTGCGTACCCGAGAGGAGCTAAGAAAATTCCGTTGGACTGTTCTTCCTAATCCATCCTACAGCCCGGCTTAAGCACTTCCCGACTTCCATCTCTTTGGTCCAATGAAGGATGCGCTCCGCGAAAAAAGTACACGGATGATGGGGAGGTTATTGATGCTGCGCAATGTTGGTGCCAACCTCGACCAGTAGGGTGGTACCATACGGCATACAGGCGCTCCCAGTAAGGTGGCATAAGGCCGTCGCATTGAAGAGAGATTATATTGAAAAATGTGGTAGCCAATAGAGCGAAGAATAATGTGGTCAACTGGAATCCTGAATAAAACCCAACATGTATTTGAGAAAAAAATAGTGTTGCATTACTTATTGAGCGCCCTTCGTATTTGGTTTGTTACCCAAATTACCTTAGTTTCTGTGAAAATACTGTCACATTAGTGAAAAAAAAAACAATAATATTCTGTCACTGAAACGTAGAACACAAAACAGAGTAATGCGACAACCTTAAAGCCCATTTTACACGAATAGCTTTCTGACCAAAATCGACTACACGTTGTGGATGCGCTTCACGTGCTTGGTACGTGGCTGGCCGCTGATTTACACACAAGCGTATCGATGCCGTCAATGACCAGTTGACTGTGTCGAATTTGTGGTTCTAAGATCTTGGGCCTGCTGCAGACAGCGCATGCGCAGAAACGGGCGAATGTGGCTTCGTCTGCTAACATATGGAAGTGAAGCCGAAGTCACACAATCATAGTAATAGACTTCGTATCTACTTAATCTGTATTTATTGTTTGCTTTATTTTTAACACACATTGGGAAGGCTGGTAGTTAGCCTGGTATTTTCACTACTAGTGTTCCTCCACAACAAGAGACAAAATATTTAAAAACAAGGAGGTATTTGCTGTTTCACAACACTTGGACAAAGAAAATGCCTAAACTGTGCATAAATAACAAAGTAAATGGATTAATATTTTCATGATTGTTTCAATAGTGAAAAATCAGAGCCATTCAACAAGGAAAATAATTTTCGATGTTTCCCATTTCCACGATCGATTTAAGCTACCATGTAAACGCGCAACCGTTTTCGAAACGCGCTTGTACTGTCTGGTTATGTAGATAGTGAGACTTGTTACACTGTGATAGAGAAGTAGAAATATTGTACTGAGCATGAAGCTATCTACTTATAATATTTAACTGAAGAGAAATAGCGATTGTGCCGACTATATCAGAAACTGGAACATTCGATTTCCAGACACCATACTTGACTGGTCTAGCAAATCCTCTTCGCTCTCGTGTTTACACGACAGCGAAAAACTTGAGGACGAAAAATAAACTGGGCAATTATTGTTATCAATAGTAAAGATCGTGAATGAAAGCAACATGTTTGTTTCGAAATAAGGGACACGGCGCATACTGCCAGTGTTTCCACTGTTACGCAGATATTTTCAGTGCAATGCGAATCAGAGGTAAATATGGGTAATAAATAAAACGAAATGCAATTACCCCGACGAGGCACCAGAAATCCCGGGTCGCTTATGCTAGGTTACTCATAAAATATCCGTGAAGAACCTCCGAAATTCAGTCGGCAGAGTTCGCATTCACTCTGCATATTTCGTTGAACTTAAATCACCACTGGTTTCGGGTTCTTTGACTTCTTTGTGGATAGGTTCCGCCTTGAGCAAACAGATTTTATTCTTCTTGACCCATACATGTTTCACCGAACTTCGGTGGGTATGCGTACTTGTTTTCTTAGTAATACATGCTGCTTTCCATATTTTGCGTTATTGGTTTTTTAGTTTCTTTTTTACAAGTTCCCCGTAGTCTTCACTGTGAAAATGGGCTTTAAACTTGCACTGCCTCACTGTTTTACAAGATACATGTTATGTAAGTTCCAAGTGCGTATAACTCTCTGCCATCTGGAGAGCGAATCGACAAACAGTGGGTGGCGGGTGAAACTCAAAACAGATACTTCGGTAACACGACTTCGTTTCACTTCCGGGCCACGTGGCACGTTGTACAGTGATCAGTCCATCACCTCTGTATCTAATTGCGCTGTTTAAATTCTTCCATATTTGTTTTAGTTTCGTAGTAAAGAGCACAAAAAATGGTTCAAATGGCTCTGAGCACTATGGGACTTAACATCTATGGTCATAAGTCCCCTAGAACTTAGAACTACTTAAACCTAACTAACCTAAGGACAGCACACAACACCCAGTCATCACGAGGCAGAGAAAATCCCTGACCCCGCCGGGAATCGAACCAGTAAAGAGCACAGACACCGAAATGTCATAACTGCAAGGTCCTTGTTACGATACGGGAACAAACAATAGCGTTCATCGTGATATGGCAGCAACTTCGAATACGAGAAAATATGGCACGGGAATCCGTATTCTTGCTTTGCGAAATGAGAATCTAGATGACCTTTTTCATTTATGCCTTATGAGTGAACCTGGTAGTCTGATAAAGTGTGCCCTGGAAACGTTTTTGTTACCTTCCAGAGTAATCAGAGAGTAAGATAAACTTCTCGTATCTGGAGTTCACAGTAATTTAGAATTTTGTAAGAGATATCGTGGTCGCCTTTTGACTGTAAAATTATTCATTTGTAAAACCACTCGGGTGGTGAAGTACACACTTCAAAATCTATTCTTTAAATAGGCTTCTGGTTGCTGGTTTTCCAATTCCGCAATCGATTTTGGCCCTATTGTAAACGCAACCGATTTTGAAGCGTGCTTGGGCTATCAGGTTTCATCTAGTTAAAAAATAAGGCTAATGTTTACGGAGTGGCCATTTGTACAGTGATGGGTAAGTAGAAATATTGGACTGAAGCTGTTTACACCTGCGAGTGTGCTGACTAAATCATAAACCGTATCAGCTGTTTTCCAGGCGTCGTATTTAACTGGGCTAGCAAATCCGCTTCAGACCTTAACATCTTAAACATAAAAGCAAAAAACGATCTCCCAAATTTGGTTTTCGTCTTCGGAAGACGTGTCTCGTGTAAGCGTAGTGATTCTGTGGACTCCTGTCTTTTTTGTTACTGCTCACGAATCCATGTGTGAACTTCTCGATTTAAATGTATTGTTAAGTATATTGCTCGTATTCTACGTTATTTTAGTTCGCATCCGGTTTTCACGCTTTTTCTGACATTTAAGAGAGAAAAATATCGACACGAAAAGAAAACACGCAAAAACACACATTCTCACTCTGCAATATCGCTCCGTCCCCAATGTCGACCGTTCCAACTGAAAAATAGCCGTTTTTGTGTGTGATACTTGCTTCTTGAGGTAGTTTAACGTTTCTCATCGTAGTAAAACTAGTAACGGGGTTAAAATATTTCTAAAACGGTCCTCGGAACATAAAAGATTTTCATTTTGCTTAAAGCCTTACTGATTTAAAGTGTTCCACCGGTTCTATTTCCTTCTTCCTCCTCCTTCTCCTCCTCCTGTCGCCGCTACATTTATTACCGTTCTGCTAGACTAGTACAATAGTTACATATTCTAAAACATTTAATGATTTTCGAAACGACGAGGTCATTCGTATAGCAATTAAACATGCGCGTAAAAGGTTGTCGGTTACATTACATGTTGTTTGGTTTATGCAAATGCTCTGAGTGCCAATATATGGGCAAGCAAGTATTTGCATCATAAAATATATGCAGTGAAAAAATAAAAAAATATGCTAGTAAGAAGTATGTGTGGTAATAAAATATTGTCAAACCAATATGACGGTCCTCCTTCGATGTTTTGAGTGTTGGTGAAGTATCAAATTTCTACGTAAGGCTCCCACCTCGCGAGATTTGTAGACGAGTTACTAAAGGAAACTCTTTTAAGTTTTGCCGGGTACCGAAAGCGTACACTAGGTCTTACTGCTGCAAGTTGATCATTCACGGCATATTCAGAATCTGCACATTACCTTGACATTTCGCACTTCTACCAATCAAAATTAGTGACGCTATTTCGAGAAAGAAAAGTGCTACATGCTTTTCAGGACAAATGGTTTCGAAAAAGTGACCGATTCGACGCAGGCAATGTACAATTGCATGTACTATCTGTGTTATGTTAACAGCCTAAGTATTTTTAATATTTCGCTTTCAGATGGTGGGGAGTCGATCATGCCGCCATCCAGTTGCCTTCTACCGCGCAAATGTGAGCTCAGTATCTTTTTCTTTACGCTTGCAGTGCCCGCATTTTTGTCTTGCAGACCCTCACCTTCTTAGCTAGTTATCACTGTTCGATCATTTCTTCAGATCGCTGTCTTGTTTCATCAAGATTGTCTCATCAAATGCATTGGAAAATAGGAGCCACTCTAAGAACTCAATGCGTAGAATGTGTACGAAAATACTGTCATGAAGTGAAGAAGAGTACCACTATTACATGTGCTACAAATTGAGACGGTAACGCTCATTACTATCTTCCGATGCAGGCCACTTGAGTAGTTTGGGTGGTAATCTTTCACTACCATAGTTGCTTGTGCAATGTTGGTGTCTTCGTAGCTGATACAAAGGCAGTAAACTGGAAATCGTCGAATCTTGGCAGCTGTCTGCTCGCCATTGCCTCTGTGGTTTTTTTTTTTTAACCATTAGGAATTGAATGAAAGAAAAAAATTAAAATTTGGTTTAGTGTTACGGTCTAGGTTCTCTTAATTTCTACAATATGCTCCACAAAAAGTTGAATTGGTTTCGAACCAATGAAATGTTTCATCGATGTTTAAGTTTCAAAGAAATTTACAGTCTTGAATCACACCGTTGTTGGCACAATAAGAAGTGTTGCGACATCATCTGGCAGAATGTCAGAAATTTATTTCTGCTCCCCATTGATACATTGATTGGCTATGAGGTAGTAAATGATTTCATAGAGGACTTCTACAGATACTATGTATGACATGAGCAGAGTGGAAATAATTTCACGTGATGTCTGTGGGACAAGTTCTGTGCAATGATATGCAAGTTTGCATGCTCACTTAGGAAGCCTTCCTCAGAGAAGCAGTACGACAGCACGTTTATCTTAATGCACACAACACCTAGATGGTGTACATAAATATTTGGCACTGGGTGCCCCGTAAATCTAACCTTCCACAAAACCTTTTGACCTGAGCTTGAGAAATTTTATGGTTTCCCTTACAATTTTTTTTCCTTTTATCTTAATTGTATTATGAATATGGATAGTAATGAACTCAAACTAAAATTTTGTGTGTGTTACAGGCTATACTCGATACAAAGCAGCATTCAATCTCATACACCTTGTCGAGAAACCAAGCAGTCATAGTAGAATACATGCCTGATGAAGAAACAGACATGTTCCAGGTGAGTTTTCATCACAATAAGTAAATCTGTGGTATTTGAGCTCTGCCTTGTAAGTAAGAGGGGTAAGTGGTGAGTTGCAACAGTGAGACCATATGAGTTATAACAGAAGTTGTTAGAGAATAGGGGGGGACGGTTAATGCTTGCAAGGAAATAATACCCACCATTTGTACCAAGAAGTTTTTGTATTGTGAAACATGATTTTGAAATATGCTGCATAAAATTCTGCTGCCCCAGACTTGAGCTAGTTTTGTACAATTAAAAACTAGAAGAGTGCATGCCAGAAATGTAATCACTGGATATGAAGTCACATGTGAAATTTGAATACTAAATACTGTACTATTTAGTAATTATACTAAAGTCCTACTCTTCCTTCCCATTTTCTTTTGTTAATTATATGGTTTTTAAGTAGGCATGTACAAAAATCTAAATCTGTAAAAGCGAGCTTTGTAATGTGTGCTTAAAATATTATGAATGTTGTTTACATGTGTTAAGTAACTGCTGGACGCTGTCTTTAGTGAATAGTGTAGCTGAAGAAAGTACAAATGAAATATTCTTTATGTGGAGAGTTTTCCCATACAGAAAACTGCCAAATAATCCACAAGCAGTTGAAAGTGTTAGTACAAATGAACTATACTCCCTCCTCCCCCCCTTTCCCTCCCCTGCTCCCTTCCCCTTCCCCCCCCCTGCCCCATTCTGCCCCCCCTACCCCCGTACCCTTCCCTCCCCCATCCATCCCTAGTTAGTTTGCATGAATAGCCCAAAGAAAATCTGCAGAAATTGTTTGCTCATTGAAAATGTATTGTGGTGTGTGCCACAAGATGTTTATGTAGAGTGTGTGTGTGGTGAAATTTTGTATTGATTGCAGACTGAATGAATGTGTGAAACCTCGTAATAACATTGTCCTTCACAAAATTATTGCATTTGCCCATTAAATTCTGATAGACTGTATTATGCCTTGCAGATTGGGCGATCATCCGAGTCACCAATCGACTTCGTTGTAATGGATACTGTGGCAGGTGAGAAGACACGTGACAGCAAGATGGAGCAGAGCACCATCTCTCGGTTTGCTTGTCGCATACTTGCCGACCGAGCAAACCCACGCATTGCACGTATTTATGCTGCTGGCTTTGATGGTTCCTGTAACATCTTCCTTGGTGTGAGTATAGCTGCTTGCAGACAATGTGCACAAGTAGTCTCTCCACAAACCCTAATGAATATCAAAAGTTTTATGTTGCCAGTTGCATGTGAGCAGTGGGTGCAGAATTTTACAATGTAGTCGGCGTATATTTCACACCTTTGTCAACGTAAATAAGTACTAGTTTCTGTAGTTGCAGCAGTTGCTTATGCGTGTTTTCAACTATGAGAGCATTATATTTTGGAATCAGGAGTTACACCTGCATTCTCATTTGATAAGAGTGTTACCTGTGAAATGCAAGGATTCAGGCCCCACCCTAGCACATAGTTTTAATGAGTTCTTAGCTGGGATAATAGCACAAATGAAGTGCAAGGCATGCACCTAATGTCATTACATTTGCATCTACAGCTAAAAGATTTTGTTAGAATAGATTTCACGAATCGTAAGATACCACTGTGTAAGACCACGTCAAAGTGATACATCGCAATGGAATGCAGATGGCACATGTTGTTTCACAGCAGAAAGAAAATTATTTAAAAAACTGAGTGTAATGTACTTACCATGTGTGTTTTACATTATTACTGATCCAAGATCTGGCTTCATTACTGTTACGAATCAGTCAAATTAAGAGTTGAGTTTTAAAGATGACAGTCCGCCATAGCTGTAAGACCTTCTGTGCAGAGGTGCGTAGTCAGTTTTACCTCCACTGTAAGGTGGTGTGATAACACATTGTGCTTGACTGGCGATAAGTGGTCACTGTTGGGTTGTACAAAACCTTAAAATTGTGCATTCAGGATGCAGATTTTCTGCAGAGATGTTTCAGTGTACTTTCTAAACATATATCCTGAAAACCCTCACCATTTTATGTTATGGAGACATGTCTTTGCAATGCAATTCAGGGAATTTGTGAGTATCGACATTGTCATCATTATTGTTGTTTAGACTTTGTTAATGATGGCAATACTACATGGATCATGTGCATGATAATCACTTTGATGTGGAAAACTTAACAACTGAGATGGAACAAATGTTGCTTTGTCTCTGTATGAAGCTACATGGTGCCCTTGGACACTGATCACCTGTGTTTGTATGACTTTACTGCCATCATAATGTGCATTTCATTGAGGGAGTAGAGGAAGCGATGAAATTTTTCTGTGCCTTTTGTAATACACTCATCTATGTGACAGAGTAAGATAAGTAATGAATAGTGAAAGTCTCAACCACTATGTTATTTATTTATTTATTTATTTTTGATGTATGTACCTAACAGACAGCACAGTATTGCTTAACTGGTACAGCTGATGACTAAAACAAGTTTCTATAAATAGTTAAAAAACAAGTCATAACAGATCATTGTAACACGCAGTAATTTGCTCTGGTGAGATACTGTAACATTATCTCGAGGTTACGCAATGGCTTCCATAAGGTAAAGCTAAGCAATGCATAGAAATGGCACTACGATCGTGCATAGTCTGTGTGATGGTACAGAAGCCTCCATGTGAATGTACACGCATTTTTCTGATACAGTGATTACAGTGGTGTTCTAATGATTTCAGTGTACTTAGTCTTGCTTGCTGATCACTACAA
The DNA here is from genome assembly GCF_023898315.1 of Schistocerca nitens. Classification (NCBI taxonomy): domain Eukaryota; kingdom Metazoa; phylum Arthropoda; class Insecta; order Orthoptera; family Acrididae; genus Schistocerca; species Schistocerca nitens. The sequence continues at coordinate 258,859,260 of NC_064618.1, forward strand.
TATACAAACGAAGAGAATATATTATTTAAATTACCACCTGATGTCTCACAAACAAATAAAAGGATCTCCAATGCCTATCTTGTATAGGTCACTGGGGAAGTTTGTGAAGAGAGACATCCTTATATAGTGATGAATGATTGGCATTATCTAACACATGACGAGTGTGTAAACCATGATCTTCTCGTGGGAGCAGATCGCAGATTATTCTACTGGTAGCCTCTCTGCTGTCTACTTTCTTTCCACTTATCATCTTTCCACTTGTTGTAATATGAGTTTTTGTGAGATTAAGGCTTAAGCTGTTGGCTGTCAATCAGTTGTTAGCCTGTTCCGTTATTCTCCTGCCCCTGTGTAGTACAGTCGTGTTTTCTCTGTTTATCAATAAGTATGCCATCAACAAAAATTACAGTTACTGAAGAGTTAACCAGTGACTCAAGTTAGTAGTTCATGTAGACAAAGAACAAGAGTGGACCAAGCACCTAACCTTGCAAATCTCTCTCTCTCTCTCTCTCTCTCTCTCTCTCTCTCTCTCACACACACACACAGTGAGTGAGTGTGTACTTTCAGACACAAAGGAATTGCAGATGTTGGCCACTTGCGGATTTCAATCAATGGGAAAAGTTGAAAATTTTGTGCCGAAGCAGGATTCAATCCCAGGTCTCCTGTTTATTAGCCAAATGCTCTGATCACTAAGCCATAGTGGTCATCACAAGTGCATAGACTGTCATAGCACACCTCCTGTCAGGTGCGAATTCTCAACTTATCCACACACTACTAATGTTGTGCCCCTTCCCCATTATCCTCGTTACTTGCGGGATTTTGCCGATTCCCATAAGGATTCGAGTCTGGTATGCTTCCAAACTGAAGAGATAATTGGATATCATCTTAATTATATATACATGTGATGTGCTGTTGCAGTGACCACTATGTCTGAGGAAGTAGGAGACAGTCTGGCATGAATTTTCAACTTTTTGGAGTGTGGGGAAAGATGGCTATTTCCATGCCTCAGTCAAGACATTAACTTCTCTTAACATACTCAGTTAACTGTTTATCTGTTTCTGTGTTTTCCTCGTAGTATATTAAATTTTGTGCATCTTTTTCTGTGTAACGGGGTTAGTCTCGTGTTTTTGGAAGTGTACATTCATTCAGTCTGCAGTGCAGTAGTTGCTCACTGAACATTACATAGCTCATTAATGCATCAGCGTCCATTGGTGACACTTCAGGAGGGTAGCAAGTTGTATATTTAGAATTCTGTTTGCTTTTATAATTTACTTCAGTCATGCAATTATTATTATTATTATTATTATTATTATTATTTCTTTCTTGTCTCAGACATTATTATTATTATTAGTATTAGTATTAGTATTAGCATTAATATTATTTGGTTTGTGGACTGCTCAACTGCGTGGTTATCAGCTCCCATACAAATTACCAATTTTTACACCGTCCAGTCCCGCCACTTTCACAAATGATAATGAAATGATGAGGGCAACACAAACACCCATTCCTCGGACAGAGAAATTCCCCAACCTTGCCGGGAATTGAACCCAGGACTCCTTGCTTCTGCGGATGATGCAGGAGGAGCTGGCTGCAGTTAGCAAACAGCTGAATGCGCTTTTGGCTACGCCGCCTCGGGGTGTAGCGGTGGCGGAGAATCTGGCATGTTTGTTTTGCCCATGGGCTCTTCCTTCCGAGGTACCTCCAAGTGCACCTGACACGGTGAATCTGCCCTCACAGCAGGGCAAGTGGTGGGTGGTAAAGCACTCGCATAGCTCGAGGTGCAGGGCCCTTGTGGAGACTTGTCACCCAGCGTTGATCATTCACCTGTGAGTGGACAGGTGGCTCCTTCACCAGGGTCCAAGCAAGCATGCAGGGGAGGGGTTCACTAGTTAGCAGGAGCTTCAGTGTTAGATGGGTTACAGAGCCACGTAGGCAGATAGCGTTCCGGGCTGTAAGGAAAGCCAATGTGCAGTCAGTATGTCTGCCAGGGGACCTCATCTGAGATTTGGAGGTGGCCGTGCCGGCAGCTATCGAGTGTGCAGGGTGCAGTCGTCTGCAAGTTGTGGCTCAAGTCAGCACCAACGATACCTGTCACATGGGTTCGGAGGTGATCCTCAGTTCGTAAGGGTGGCTGGCGGAGGTGGTCAAGACTGCTGGCCTCGCGCACAGTATGCAAGCAGAGCTCCCAATCTGCAGCATTTTTCCCCAGAGTTGCTCAGAGTCCTGTGGTTTGGAGTTGAATGGGGGTCTCAACCACAGGCTTCCAAGACTCTGCGACGGTCTTGGCTGCAGATTTCTAGACCTGCATTATCGTGTGAAGATTTGTAGGACTCCCCATGATAGATCAGGGATGCACTACACAAAGGAAGCAGCCACTTGGGTAGCAGAGTACTTGCAGAGTGCACATGAGGGCTTTTTAGGCCAGGCAGTAATTAGACATACTCTGATGAACTCTCATCAGTTGATATGCAGCAAGGGACGTTAAATGGCATTCAGTATAAAGACACTTTGACTTTCATAATATTATCAGTAAATTGTCAAAGTACTGGTAATAAAGTTCCCGAATTCACTGCCCTCCAGGGAAGTTCTCGTGCTAAAATTATTCTTGGGACTGAGAGCGGGCTGAAACCTGAAGTGGAAAGCTCAGAGATATTTAGTGATATGTGCAATGTATTTTGGAAAACAGATTGGATGCCATAAGGGGGGGGGGGGTTAGAGAGTGTTCGTTTCAGTTGATTCAAATATTCTCTCTGTTGAGGTCGAAGTTGAGGATGACAGTGAACTGATCTGCTCACATATAAGAGGTATAGATGAAACTAGGTTAATTGTTGGATGTTTCTACTGGCCACCCGATTCTGCTGTAACAGTTTTAGAGTCATTCAAAGAACATCTACAGTCAACAGCGCGTAAACACCCAGATCATGCAGTACTAGCTGGAGGTGTCTTTAACCTACCGATTATAGTCTGGGATGTCTATGGATTCATTGTAGGAGGTACAAACAGACAATACTTTTGAATACAGTTTTCTGGAAACTGCCCTGAGCAACTAGCTCATCAGACCACACACAGTGGAAATATATTAGACCTTGTAGCTACAAATAGGTCAGATGTTATCGACAATGTCAGAATAGAAATGGGGATTAGTGATTATGATGTCATTATAGCAACTGTGATTAAAAAAGTTAATAAATCAGTCAAGAATGCTAGGAGAGTGTTTCTGCGAGGTAGAGCAGATAATCAATTATTAACATCTCACTTCGACAGTGAAGTGACATCACATAGTTCTAGTAAGATGGATGTAGAGGAATTCGTGGGCAAAGTTTAAGCAGATTGTAAATTGTGGTCTGGAAAATTGTATTTAGTAAGTAGATAAAGGATGGAAAAGACCCACATTGGTTTAATAACAAAATAGGAGGATACTGAGGAAGCAGCGGTTCGAAAGGGAAATGCACAAGGGATGACAAGCGGAGGTTGTTAGAGATTCGTGCATCTGTGAAAAGACCTATGCACGAAGCTTAAGACTACCACCATTGTCACACACCTTAGCAAAAGATGTGGCAGAGAAACTGAGAAAATTTTGGTCTTAGTGAAATCACTAAGCGGCTCTAAGGCTTTCATTCAGTCCCTAGTTAACCAGTCTGGTGTGGCAGTTGAAAGTAGCAAAACGAAAGCTGAAGTTCTAAATTTCCCATTCAAGAAATCGTTCACACAGGGAAAAGTACAAACATACCATCATTTGACCATCGGACATACTCCTGTATGGACGACATTGTAATAAGTATCCCTGGTGTAGAGAAAGAACTGAAAGATTTGAAAGCAAATAAATCCTCATGTATACTGCAGTATATAAGAAGGGTAAAAGAACAGACCCGCAAAATTACACACCAGTACCCTTATATTCTGTTTGCTGCAGAACCATAATGAACTCTCTTGAGACCGAGATGCTGAAGTCCACGAATCAGCATGGTTTTAGAAAGCATCCCTCATATGAAACTTGGCTTGCCCTTTGCTCACTTGATATGCTGAGAACCATGGATGAAGGGCAACGGGCAGTTTCCATATTTCTAGATTCCCAGAAAACATTTGACACAGTGCCCCATTGTAGGCTGCTAATGAAGGTGTGAGCATATGGAATAAATTCGGACATGTGAGTGGCTTGAAATCTCCTCAAATAATAGAACCCAGACTGTTCATTAGAGAAAAGGGTAACATCAAGGACGCCCCAGGGAAGTGTGATACGAACGCTGTTGTTCTCTGTATGCACAAATGATTTGGCGGAGAGGGTGGGCAGCAATCTCAGATTGTTTGCTGATGATGCCGTGGTGTATGGTAGGGAGTCGAAGTTGAGTGACTGTAGGAAGATACGTGACAACTTAGACAAAATTTCCAGTTGGTGTAATGAATGGCAGCTAGCCCTAAATGTGGAAAAATATGAGTTAATGCAGGTGAATAGGAAGGACAAACCCGTAATGTTAGGATACAGCATTACCAGTGTCCTGCTTGACACTGTCAAGTTGTTTAAATATGTGCGTGTAACCTCACAAAGTGAGATGGAATGAGAATTTGAGGACTGTGGCAGGGAGGGTGAATGGTAGACTCTGGTTTATTGGAAGAATTTTTGGGAAAGAGTGATTGACCTTTAAACGAGACTGCATATAGGATGCTGGTGTGACCTATTCTTGTGTACTGCTAGTGTCTTTGGGATCCATACCAGCTTGGATTGAAGGAAGACATCAAAGCAATTCAGAGGCGGTATGCTAGATTTGTTACTGGTAAATTCCAACAACACACAATTGTTTGGAGATGCTTTGGGAACTCATATGGGAATCACTAGAGGGAAGGCGGCTTTTCTTTCAAGAAATACTATTGATAAAATTTAGATAAACAGCATTTGAAGCTGACTGCCAAACAATTCTACTCTCCCAACATACATTGTGCGTAAGGACCATGAAGATAAGATATGAGAAATTAGGGCTCATATGAAGGCATATAGAGCGTTGTTTTTCCCTTGCTCTATCTGCGAGTGGAACAGGAAAGGAAATGACTAGTAGTGGTACAGGGTACCATCCGCCACACACCTTAGGGTGGCTTGCGGAGTATCTATGTAGGTGTAGATGAGCTTTGGATGATTGCAGCAACAGAATTTTCACACAGTTTGCCTCAAATACTTGTTCTCTAAATTGAATCAAAAAGTTCATGTGAGAAGAATGACACCTTCCTTGCAAAAGTTCAGATTTATCTTCCCTTGCCATATTTGGTACATCTTCTGATGGACCATACTGAGTTTTGCAAACCTGTCCATTTGTCTTTGAAAGTAATGAGTACATTGTTGTTGTCTTCAGTCCAAAGACTACTTTTATCCATCTGTCCAAGGTTGTCTATCCCATGCAAGTCTTTACCCCTACATAACATCAACAACTTGCATCCATTTGAAGCTGCTTACTGTATTCAAGCCATCATCTCCTCAACTTGATGATTACTTGGTGTCTAAGGTTATTTCCAAATGACTGAATTCTTCCTTTCAGCAAGTTGTGCCATAAATTTCTTTTTTTATCCTTGTTGATCAATACGGCCTCATTAGTTATTCAATTTATTCATATAATCTTCACCATTATTGTGCTGTACCACATTTCAAAAGCTTTTATATTCTCTTGTCTAAGCTGTTCATCATTCACGTATCATGTCCACACAAGGCTACACATAAATAAAAATCACCTCTAAAAAAAACTTCGTAACATCTAAAATATATGTTGGATGTTAGCAAATATCTCTTTCAGAAATAATGTTCTTCCCATTGCCAGTCTGCATTTTATATAAATTTCTACTCGGCCCTCTCCTCAGTTCATTTACTGCCTCAATAACAAAACACATCTGCTTCTTTTAGGATCTCATTTCATAGTCTAATTACTGTATTAATCTAATTAATGGGACTTTTCCTTGTCAGTACATGCAGAATGTTGTTGGATTCATTCTTTTGCCATTCTTGCAACAGGATGGTGTAGTGTTGTTCCAAGAGCATAATGCTTTCCCACACACTGTCCATGAAACTCGGCTTGCTCTGCAAGGTGTGCAGCAACTTCCGTGCCCAGCGCAATTCAGACTTGTCTCTGATCGAGCATGTGTGAGCTATGATGGGACAAGAAGTGACATGTGTGACTTTTCAACCAAAAACTCTTACAGAACTATATGAAACGGTCTAGCAGATGTGGCAAAATATGGCCTAAGACAGTATTTGCCATCTGTACAATCAACTGGATGTCAGAGTCGGTGCCTCCATTGCTGACCGTGGAGGCCACCCATAGTACTAATACGGGTATTTCAGCATTGATCAATACTTGGTACCTCAGAGCCGCTTGTGCTATTGATCTGTAAATTCGTTAATTTCATGTACTCCTTGTGCACTTTCTTTTTTTTCCTGGCAATGTGATGTGGACAAAAGGAAAGCAGCTGTTCACGGAATTCAGTATTTCAGGGGACGTAACCAAAGACATCTGTCTACTGCATTTATCCGATTATAAGATGAGGGGTTTTTTCCCAAATTCGTCATTCAAAAAATGTGGGGTTGTCCTATATTTGCAGATTAAACTACTGCTGCTGAGGTCAACATTTTTACATTGTTTAATAGAAAAATATGGCAATGGCTTTGTCGCAGTGGTTACACCGGTTCCCGTAAGATCACCGAAGTTAAACGCTGTCAGTCGTGGTCGGCACTTGGATGGGTGACCATCCAGGCCTCCATGCACTGTTGCCATTTTTCGGGGTGTACTCAGCCTCGTGATATTTCGGTCAAGAATACCATCATAACAACTGGGAGAGCGGTATGCTGACCCCACGCCCCTCCTATCCGCATCCTCCACGGAGGATGACACTGCGGTCGGATGGTCCCGGTAGGCCACTCGTGGCCTGAAGATGGAGTGATTTTTTTTTTTTTAATTGATGAATACAGGACCCATCTTACATTTATAGATGAAACTTTGGCTATTGAGGTTTCATAAACATTTATTTTTAACAATCCCAAAGGGTAGGGCATATCAAACAATACTTGCGTTTGAATGGGCTCAACATTTGCCTATACACCGAAGCACTTGAAACAATTTTAACCTTGCTTGAACAATCCCATGACATTTGACTTGCTGTGCAAGTTCAAGGGATACACAAGAAACTATGAAGTAACCACTGCAACAGTCTAGAACTCTGCTTAAAAATTGACAATGTTGTGAAATACAGAGGGAAATAACATTAGATTCCATCAACTTAAAAACTTCAGTTGTATATGAACAGGTCTGTAATAAAAGTTCTAATAGATGTATGGGTACCGTATACACACATTTGTGCTGCTTTTTAAGTAAAGATAACATTCAAAGGCGAAAATCTTGTGCTTCAAAAACCATTACTTGATTCGAATCAGTCAATATTTTATTTGGTTATGAGAAAGTAATGATTTACCAAAGAGTTGAAAAGAGAGATTCAGTCTCTATACACATATTAAAATACCGGATAAAATCATTGCCAGCTTTTTAATCAGGTTTAGAACAAGAAGATGAAAAATTAACCCAGAATAAAATGTTTAACAAATCATATTAAACAGGCTGTAATTGTTGTAGTGAGAATAAATTGGAGCATAAAGACCCCTTGTGAAGATAGTATGAACAGACTATACAAGATTGTGGGACGAGCGAAATTTCGACAATTGTACTTAATAGTGAGTGTATTCTTTTATTTATGTATTAGCCACTGTTGTTCATATGACCTGTACCCTAGAAGACATTGCCATCTATGTTCCACTGTTGTTCAAGTACAACTACACTCCTGGAAATTGAAATAAGAACACCGTGAATTCATTGTCCCAGGAAGGGGAAACTTTATTGACACATTCCTGGGGTCAGATACATCACATGATCACACTGACAGAACCACAGGCACATAGACACAGGCAACAGAGCATGCACAATGTCGGCACTAGTACAGTGTATATCCACCTTTCGCAGCAATGCAGGCTGCTATTCTCCCATGGAGACGATCGTAGAGATGCTGGATGTAGTCCTGTGGAACGGCTTGCCATGCCATTTCCACCTGGCGCCTCAGTTGGACCAGCGTTCGTGCTGGACGTGCAGACCGCGTGAGACGACGCTTCATCCAGTCCCAAACATGCTCAATGGGGGACAGATCCGGAGATCTTGCTGGCCAGGGTAGTTGACTTACACCTTCTAGAGCACGTTGGGTGGCACGGGATACATGCGGACGTGCATTGTCCTGTTGGAACAGCAAGTTCCCTTGCCGGTCTAGGAATGGTAGAACGATGGGTTCGATGACGGTTTGGATGTACCGTGCACTATTCAGTGTCCCCTCGACGATCACCAGTGGTGTACGGCCAGTGTAGGAGATCGCTCCCCACACCATGATGCCGGGTGTTGGCCCTGTGTGCCTCGGTCGTATGCAGTCCTGATTGTGGCGCTCACCTGCACGGCGCCAAACACGCATACGACCATCATTGGCACCAAGGCAGAAGCGACTCTCATCGCTGAAGACGACACGTCTCCATTCGTCCCTCCATTCACGCCTGTCGCGACACCACTGGAGGCGGGCTGCACGATGTTGGGGCGTGAGCGGAAGACGGCCTAACGGTGTGCGGAACCGTAGCCCAGCTTCATGGAGACGGTTGCGAATGGTCCTCGCCGATACCCCAGGAGCAACAGTGTCCCTAATTTGCTGGGAAGTGGCGGTGCGGTCCCCTACGGCACTGCGTAGGATCCTACGGTCTTGGCGTGCATCCGTGCGTCGCTGCGGTCCGGTCCCAGGTCGACGGACACGTGCACCTTCCGCCGACCACTGGCGACAACATCGATGTACTGTGGAGACCTCACGCCCCACGTGTTGAGCAATTCGGCGGTACGTCCACCCGGCCTCCCGCATGCCCACTATATGCCCTCGCTCAAAGTCCGTCAACTGCACATACGGTTCCCGTCCACGCTGTCGCGGCATGCTACCAGTGTTAAAGACTGCGATGGAGCTCCGTATGCCACGGCAAACTGGCTGACACTGACGGCGGCGGTGCACAAATGCTGCGCAGCTAGCGCCATTCGACGGCCAACACCGCGGTTCCTGGTGTGTCCGCTGTGCCGTGCGTGTGATCATTGCTTGTACAGCCCTCTCGCAGTGTCCGGAGCAAGTATGGTGGGTCTGACACACCGGTGTCAATGTGTTCTTTTTTCCATTTCCAGGAGTGTATATGGAAAGTTGGAGGAGGAATGGTACCCAGCGTGGCTGAGAACTGCAATGAGTGTGGGGAGGGGAGTGTTTGGCAGGCAGAAATTTCATAGTGCAGCCAACTACGGGTACATATTCTGTGTACTTTAACATTTCATGAACATCTACCATGTTTAAGGTGCAGTCTGCCCAAATCAATTTGCATTAGGAATCAAATTGACTTTAAAATTGAACAAATACTGGAAAATAACGTGCATTTTTCGAGGAGACTCTAACATGGACCAGTTTACATGTTTCATGCAGTAATGTTGTCGACGCTCACCGTGATCTATGATGGAAACAATTGGGAGTTTGTCAGCTGCTGGTCCTCCTATGCAGCCAATGAGAAAGCAGAAGGCAGATGATATGTTTGGAAGCAAGTGTCATTGTAACATTCTCACTTCCGGATAGGAGCAAAATCTGCCTTGTGTTCAGAAAAAAAAGCAGCTGTGTTCTTGGATCCCACAGTAACTCAAACCTCAGAAATCATGACATATTTGGAAGAAACAGCCAAATATTTGTGACAATGGAGATAAAAGATACACAGCTGTCTGATGAGGGTGGTGGTGGTGGTGGTGGTGGTGGTGGTGGTGGTGGTGGTGGTGGTGGTGGTTGACGATTGAAAATAGTGATACCATAGATAACAGGCTAAGGAAACAGAAAAGCAGCATAGTTAAAAAAAGATGTAAACAATTTATTTTTATTTGTTGTATTTGTCCTTCTATTATAAAAATGTAGACAATAAGTAAATAGCATTGTTGTTGTTGTTGTTGTTGTTGTGGTCTTCAGTCCTGAGACTGGTTTGATGCAGCTCTCCATGCTACTCTATCCTGTGCAAGCTTCTTCATCTCCCAGTACCTACTGCAACCTACATCCTTCTGAATCTGCTTAGTGTATTGATCTCTTGGTCTCCCTCTACGATTTTTACCCTCCACGCTGCCCTCCAATGCTAAATTGGTGATCCCTTGATGCCTCAAAACATGTCCTACCAACTGATCCCTTCTTCTAGTCAAGTTGTGCCACAAACGTCTCTTCTCCCCAATCCTATTCAATACCTCCTCATTAGTTACGTAATCTACAAACCTTATCTTCAGCATTCTTCTGTAGCACCACATTTCAAAAGCTTCTATTCTCTTCTTGTCCAAACTAGTTATTGTCCATGTTTCACTTCCATACATGGCTACACTCCATACAAATACTTTCAAAAATGACTTCCTGACTCTTAAATCTATACTTGATGTTAACAAATTTCTCTTTTTCAGAAATGCTTTCCTTGCCATTGCCAGTCTACATTTTATATCCTCTCTACTTCGACCATCATCAGTTATTTTACTCCCTAAATAGCAAAACTCCTTTACTACTTTAAGTGTCTCATTTCCTAATCTAATCCCCTCAGCATCACCCGATTTAATTTGACTACATTCCATTATCCTTGTTTTGCTTTTGTTGATGTTCATCTTATATCCTCCTTTCAAGACACTGTCCATTCCGTTCAACTGCTCTTCCAAGTCCTTTGCTGTCTCTGACAGAATTACAATGTCATCGGCAAACCTCAAAGTTTTTATTTCTTCTCCATGGATTTTAATACCTACTCCGAATTTTTCTTTTGTTTCCTTTACTGCTTGCTCAATATACAGATTGAATAACATCGGGGAGAGGCTACAACCCTGTCTCACTCCTTTCCCAACCACTGCTTCCCTTTCATGCCCCTCGACTCTTATAACTGCCATCTGGTTTCTGTACAAATTGTAAATAGCCTTTCGCTCCCTGTATTTTACCCCTGCCACCTTCAGAATTTGAAAGAGAGTATTCCAGTTAACGTTGTCAAAAGCTTTCTCTAAGTCTACAAATGCTAGAAACGTAGGTTTGCCTTTTCTTAATCTTTCTTCTAAGATAAGTCGTAAGGTTAGTATTGCCTCACGTGTTCCAACATTTCTACGGAATCCAAACTGATCTTCCGCAAGGTCCGCTTCTACCAGTTTTTCCATTCGTCTGTAAAGAATTCGCTTTAGTATTTTGCAGCTGTGACTTATTAAACTAATAGTTCGTAATTTTCACATCTGTCAACACCTGCTTTCTTTGGTATTGGAATTATTATATTCTTCTTGAAGTCAGTGGGTATTTCGCCTGTCTCACACATCTTGCTCACCAGATGGTAGAGTTTTGTCATGACTGGCTCTCCCAAGTCCATCAGTAGTTCTAATGGAATGTTGTCTACTCCCGGGGCCTTGTTTCGACTCAGGTCTTTCAGTGCTCTGTCAAACTCTCCACGCAGTATCTTATCTCCCATTTCATCTTCATCTACATCCTCTTCCATTTCCATAATATTGTCCTCAAGTACATCGCCCTTGTATAAACCCTCTATATACTCCTTCCACCTTTCTGCCTTCCCTTCTTTGCTTAGAACTGGGTTGCCATCTGAGCTCTTGATATTAATACAAGTGGTTCTCTTCTCTCCAAAGGTCTCTTTAATTTTCCTGTAGGCAGTATCTGTCTTACCCCTAGTGAGATAAGCCTCTACATCCTTACATTTGTCTTCTAGCCATCCCTGCTTAGCCATTTTGCACTTCCTGTCGATCTCATTTTTGAGACGATTGTATTCCTTTTTGCCTGCTTCATTTACTGCATTTTTATATTTTCTCCTTTCATCAATTAAATTCAATATTTCTTCTGTTACCCAAAGATTTCTATTAGCCCTCGTCTTTTTACCTACTTGATCGTCTGCTGCCTTCACTACTTCATCCCTCAGAGCTACCCATACTCCTTCTACTGTATTTCTTTCCCCCATTCCTGTCAATTGTTCCCTTATGCTCTCCCTGAAACTCTCTACAACCTCTGGTTTAGTCAGTTTATCGAGGTCCCATCTCCTTAAATTCCCACCTTTTTGCAGTTTCTTCAGTTTCAATCTGCAGTTCATAACCAATAGATTGTGGTCAGAATCCACATCTGCCCCTGGAAATGTCTTAAAATTTAAAACCTGGTTCCTACATCTCTGTCTTACCATTATATAATCTATCTGATACCTTTTAGTATCTCCAGGATTCTTCCAGGTATACAACCTTCTTTTATGATTCTTGAACCAAGTGTTAGCTATGATTAAGTCATGCTCTGTGCAAAATTCTACAAGGCGGCTTCCTCTTTCATTTCTTCCCCCCAATCCATATTCTCCTACTATGTTTCCTTCTCTCCCTTTTCCTACTGACGAATTCCAGTCACCCATGACTATTAAATTTTCGTCACCCTTCACTACCTGAATAATTTCTTTTATCTCGTCATACATTTCATCTATTTCATCATCATCTGCAGAGCTAGTTGGCATATAAACTTGTACTACTGTAGTAGGCATGGACTTTGTGTCTATCTTGGCCACAATAATGCATTCACTATGCTGTTTGTAGTAGCTAACCCGCACTCCTTTTTTTTTATTCATTATTAAACCTACTCCTGCATTACCCCTATTTGATTTTGTATTTATAACCCTGTAATCACCTGACCAAAAGTCTTGTTCCTCCTGCCACCGAACTTCACTAATTCCCACTATATCTAACTTTAACCTATCCATTTCCCTTTTTAAATTTTCTAACCTACTTGCCCAATTAAGGGATCTGACATTCCACGCTCCGATCCGTAGAATGCCAGTTTTCTTTCTCCCGATAAAGACGTCCTCTTGAGTAGTCCCCGCCCGGAGATCTGAATGGGGGGTCTATTTTACCTCCGGAATATTTTACCCAAGAGGACGCCATCATCATCTAATCATACAGTAAAGCTGCATGTCCTCGGGAAAAATTACGGCTGTAGTTTCCCGTTGCTTTCAGCTGTTCGCAGTACCAGCACAGCAAGGCCGTTTTGGTTAATGTTACAAGGCCAGATCAGTCAATCATCCAGACTGTTGCCCCTGCAACTACTGAAAAGACTGCTGCCCCTCTTCAGGAACCACATGTTTGTCTGGCCTCTCAACAGATAACCCTCCGTTGTGGTTGCACCTATGGTACGGCCATCTGTATCGCTGAGGCACGCAAGCCTCCCCACCAACGGCAAGGTCCATGGTTCATGGAGAATACATGTTGTATTAACTTTTAGACAGATCCCTTACATGAATAAAAGTTTGTAATTTTGATCAGTCAAAATTTGTTAAAAATGAATTTTTCTCAAGAAGCCTCCCTTTTCCCTTCCTTTTTTTTAGAGGATGGGGTCATCTCCTTATATTCTGGGTTATCTTGTAATTGGGTAAATACAGTAAGACTGCAAGTGAATCCCTTCTGCCAGTAACTGGTGATAACTGGGAATGTCCAACAGCTGGAGCCCCAATGGTGTCATTGAACTGACAAAAGACAAAATCATTGCTAATACTAGTGATTCGGACTACAATGACATACACACAGATGAGGAATATAGTGGTCTGATTCAGAGTGATTTATGTGTCCATAAGTCAGTGACACATATGTGAATAAATGTTCAAAATTTTACTCACTCTCTTTTTTATTGACACAATGTAAGTTTTACTAAAAGTTCTTTTTAATTTTGTATTGTCGATGAGGACTGATATAGAACTAGCAGCAAAGAGCACCATCATTCAGCATGAAACTATCAATTTCAGTTTCACAAATTTTGTAAGCTTTTATTACATTCCTGTTTCAGTTTCTACTTTCATAGGTGCGTGCAGTATGTAGCAGTTGACAGCTGTTATGGCAGCACATAATAGATGGCACTGTCACTGCCGCTTGCAGCACTCACTGTATGAGCACGCAAGTGTGACTGCACGACTGTACTGCAGCTTGTTGCCCCCCCCCCCCCTCCATCCCCCCCCCACCCCCAATTGCCTCCCATCCCTCGACACCGTATGTGTTGGCATTCAGTGGGCTGAGCTTCCTTCCTCCACTTCCATCACTCCCCCCTCCCATCTCCCTCAGAATTTTCTTATTCTGGTGAACTGACTGTAGTCATATTGTGTAATGTGATGATATGCCGTAGTTTCTGTAGACCAATAAAATTTCATAGAACATCAATTTGCTCTTTACAGGAAAAGGCCACCAAATGGCAGGATGGACGGGAGATTGATGGTCTTACAACAAACGGTATTCTCATCTGGCACCCACGTGGTGCCTTCTGTGGTGGTGAGGCAAAGATGGGCATATGGCGAGAAGTGTCTGTTGGGGGTGGCATCTACTCTCTAAGGCACTCACGGTCTGCACAGCAAAAAGGAGAGCCAGTAAGTAATGCTATGTTTATTTGATGCTGAATATGCTACAAATATGTATATGTCATAAATATGTAAAATAAAAAGGAAAGGCAATCATTCACCTGTACTGGACTGATGCATGGTACATGGAAACACATAACGAAACAGTAATCTCATTAGTTTTCAAACTCTTGCTCACTTTCTAATAGAAGTATACACATTCACAAACACAATTGCAAAAACACCCAGATGTACACTCCAACAATCGTAGTGAGTCTTATTATTAATTTTTGACTGTTGAGAGCAATTGTCTGGACAAATCATGGTCGGGTGGGGGAGGGGATGGTTGAACGAGACCAGGAGGGGAGGGGCACAGCTGCACAACAAGATAATGAGTTTGGGGGAGGGGGAGTTGCAAGGGAAGAGGGAGATAGGGAGGGGAGATATGTGCATAGTCTTGAGAAACTTGTACTGGAGGAGAGTATCCAAATGGCTCATTTGGTGAAGCAGCTGTTAGTCATTTGTGTTGTGGTGTGCAGCATGTTCAACAACTGGATGAGATGTTGTATGCCAGTAAATACTGTAGTAAGGTTATTGGTTCATTGCCATGGCATCGGAAAGCTCAACCAATTCCTTCACAAAAGCTTTGACTACCTCTCGTCATGCCCTGAGTTGGGGCATGTTACCCGCATCACTAAAGTAGTGCTCTGATGCCTACCCAACCTACAGAATATCCTTGTCCATCACTACTCCAGTCCTGCTCCCAATCGCTGCACCCTGTGGGTCACTCCCTTGTGGTTTGTCCAGGTGCAAGACGGGTTCCATGCATCCACCCACTATCACCTAATGCAGTTCATTTACTGGCATCTTCTACCCTATAAAAGGCAAGGCCATGTGTGAAAGCAAACATGTTATATATCAGATATGCTGCAGTTAAGGACAGGATTCTTTTTGGGCATGACAAGTAGCCGACTGACCTCCCTGTGGCAAACTGCAAACTTTACCGTCTAGTTGCCAAACTCGCAACACTCAACTGTACCTTGCCTTCTCCCACAACTCTTTCTCTTCCCCTGTGTGGGTGCTCTAATCTCTTACATATGGTCTATCCTCTGAACTTGTTTAATCTTGTTTTACATAGCAGTCATCTGTCAAAAGACGTGCCTCACACTGTCCACCTACCCCCTCCTTGCCTTGTGGATCCTCCCCTACCCCAACCTTTACCTCACTACCCTCTGCCCAGGCAACTGCTCTCTGTAATCAACAAGAAACATGCGGTCTCACTGCAGGTGCAGCAGTGAGTGAGTGAGTGAGTGAGTGTGTCATGTTTCTTTGTATAAGAATTACCATTAAGGATAAAATAAATTGTTAATTCTCCAAATTTGTGTCAGTCCCTGACTATAGAAGTTTTATTGTTACTAGTGTCTGTTTTAGACTTTAAATTTAATCATGTAGTTCATAATATACACTTCATGTTCATATGCTTCTGCATATTATCTGTACTCACATGGCTATTAGCAGTGGTTAGAGACCAATGTGTAACTTTGTGTCAGTATCAGAGTTTCTATTTTTTTGTATTTTCATTTGTCAATGTACACATGTTGTTTCCTGCATTTACCTTCACCTGAATACTTAGTGGATTAGAGTTGCCAGTTTGCAGCATATTGTGCAAGAATCTGTCAAGCATGACAGAATCAATTATTGTCTTATGAAATAGATGCAGCAGTTTACATAGAAGTATTCGTGTACAAATACCTCTTAAGAGGGTGTGCTGAAAACTAATGCCTCCAATTTATTTATTCTATTCTCAATATCATTTGAGGTATTTCACATCATACATATTACTTGGTTGACTTACTTGCTTTGGTAGTGCTAACCTCAACAAGTGTGACAGAGCTCAGAGTGGATGACTGAATATGGCAACAGACGACTCGGAATCAGGTTGATGAGCACATCAGAAAAAATCATCGGATGATACAGACATAGTTCTCACACAAGTATGGCATATCATATGATAGTGCGTACAGGCTGTCATTGCAGAACTGTCGTATAGAAAACTGTGTGCACAGTGGGGGCCTCAAATGTTTACTCCCGATGTGAAACAGAGGAGATTGGACATCTGTCGGCACTTATTTTGCATTTTGAGTGCCAGGGTTATTGGTTCCTTAACAAAATTGTAACGGATGATGAAAGCTCGGTTCACCATTTTGACCATGGAAACAAGAGATCATCACTAGAGTTTCACCACGCTGGGTCACCAAGGCCAAAAAAATTAAAGACCATGCTGCCAGCAGGCAAAGCCATGCTCAGAGTTCTTGGGTGTTCAGGTTGTGATGCATTTTGAATTCATGCCTAAAAGCACCACCATAAACTCTGCAATGTACTGCAAGGCCCCCAGGAAACTGAAAGCAAGAGCTTGAGGAGTCCATCCCCATATATACCACCCTCTCGTTCAGTATGACAATGCCTGATTTTATATATATATATATATATATATATATATATATATATATATATATATATATATATATATATATAGGGAAACATTCCACGTGGGAAAAATATATCTAAAAACAAAGATGATGTGGCTTACCGAACGAAAGCGCTGGCAGGTCGATACACACACACACACACACACACACACACACACACACACACACACACAAAATTCAAGGTTTCGCAACAAACTGTTGCCTCATCAGGAAAGAGGGAGGAGAGGGAAAGACGAAAGTATGTGGGTTTTAAGGGAGAGGGTAAGGAGTCATTCCAATCCCGGGAGCGGAAAGACTTACCTTAGGGGGAAAAAAGGACGGGTACACACTCGCGCACACACACACATATCCATCCACACATATACAGACACAAGCAGACATTATATATATATATATATATATATATATATATATATATATATATATATATATATATATATATATATATATATATACAAAGATGATGTGACTTACCAAATGAAAGTGCTGGCAGGTCGACAGACACACAAACATACACACAAAATTCAAGCTTTCGCAACAAACTGTTGCCTCATCAGGAAAGAGGGAAGGAGAAGCCAAGCTTGTGTCTGTATATGTGTGGATGGATATGTGTGTGTGCGAGTGTATACCCGTCCTTTTTTTCCCCCCTAAGGTAAGTCTTTCCGCTCCCGGGATTGGAATGACTCCTTACCCTCTCCCTTAAAACCCACATCCTTTCGTCTTTCCCTCTCCTTCCGTCTTTCCTGACGAGGCAACAGTTTGTTGCGAAAGCTTGAATTTTGTGTGTATGTTTGTGTTTGTTTGTGTGTCTGTTGACCTGCCAGCACTTTCATTTGGTAAGTCACATCATCTTTGTTTTTAGATACATTTTTCCTACGTGGAATGTTTCCCTCTATTATAACTATATATATATATATATATATATATATATATATATATATATATATATATATATATATAATCTCTCTCACACACACACACACACACACACACACACACACACACACACAAAGCACTGTGACATCTGCAAAAATTGGATACCACGGTTCACTGTCATTCATCTTCCTGCTTATAGTTCAGATGTGGCCCCATATGATTCTCATCTTGTTGCAAAACTTAAGAACGCTTTTGATAATAGTGAAGCAGTGTAAGCAGAGGTGAGATTGTGGCTCCATGAACAAAATCAAACTCTCTACAATGACAGTATCAACAAACTGATCTCTTGTTTGGAGAAATTACCAGGGTGACTGTTTCGAAACAAATATGTAGCCGTGAGGTAACAAGATGCAGAATGTTAATAGTTTGTTTTATTTAAAAAGTTTTAAGAGCTTTTGTTTGAATTTGGAGGCATTATTTTTCAGCATGCCCTTATGCATAGAAGTTGCATCTTAATTAATTTCATATTGTGTGAACATTTTAATTTCCTGGTTTCTCTAGAATTATTTCTTTAATGCTGGTGAGAATACTTCAGTTATTCATTGTGGTATATGCACTTGTATCATGTTTTAGATTTAAAGTGTCCAACAGTTAAGTTACTTGAACTGTAAGAAACCACTTTTGACTAATAATAATGTTAGAATATCACGAAAGGGTGCAAAAAATGGCAGCTCGTTTTGTATTATCACATAGTAGGGGAGAGAGTGTGGCAGATATGATACGCGAATTGGGATGGAAGTCATTACAGCAAAGACGTTTTTGTCGCGGCGAGATCTATTTACGAAATTTCAGTCACCAACTTTCTCTTCCGAATGCGAAAATATTTTGTTGAGCCCAACCTACATAGATAGGAATGGTCATCAAAATAAAATAATAGAAATCAGAGCTCGAACAGAAAGGTTTAGGTGTTTGTTTTTCCCGCGCGCTGTTTGGGAGTGGAATGGTAAAGAGATAGTATGATTGTGGTTTGACGAACTCTCTGCCAAGCACTTAAATGTGAATTGCAGAGTAGTCATGTAGATGGAGATGTAGATCACGTAGGAGGAATTAGAGATGTATTATAGAACGAAGCACAGTGATAACCTATTGACAGAATTTCACTTCTTACCATATTACAATGAGCTGAAGAATGCCATCTGGTTGTGTAAAATGAGCATTAAACTAAGAGCAGTAAGCAGCTCTCATGAAAAAAATTGGTTACAGGAAAAAATAAAGACTATATTGTTGTTAAAAATCAGGACAAAAGATCGGTGCTCAATATATTACATCTCTTCTTCATGAAAATGGTACTGTTGGTCATCCACCAGAGTTGTGCATTATGTCAGTCGTTGGCAAATTAAATTAAAATTTTAGTGGTAGAGGCAAGTACGCACAGATGTTAAAAGCTGGTTTTCAGTGGCAATGATGTCAAATGAAACTATAGAAAATACGAAAGGAGGAAATTAAATCAGTTATTAAATCACTGAAGAGTAAAGACTCATTTTCAAATAATGAAATATCAAGTAGACTTGTGTAGATTGTTGCACCATTGATTATACTAGGTTACTTTTGCAGTGTCTCCTTTGGGTGTGAGCAGTTGACTCCAATTTCCCACTGCACACCTTGGAACTTAGTAATCAGTGAAACAATGCCACATCAC
The DNA here is from genome assembly GCF_023898315.1 of Schistocerca nitens. Lineage (NCBI taxonomy): Eukaryota > Metazoa > Arthropoda > Insecta > Orthoptera > Acrididae > Schistocerca > Schistocerca nitens. The sequence continues at coordinate 258,878,746 of NC_064618.1, forward strand.
ACGTCCCACCCTCCCTCATCCCAATAAATAAAAACAAACTATACACATTTAAAATTTAAATGTAAGTGTGATGTTAAAGTCTATTTCTTCTTTTTATGTAGAATCTTGGCAGTGGTTTTTCATTGAGTGTATACCTTGAGAGATCCTGTTGTTGCCAGTTTGTACTGTGAATCTGCTGCAGTAAGTTTAAAAAAACTGAAAAATGCTGTTTTGAAAATATAAAAACCTAGGACACACAGAAATTGTTACAATCCTTTGGGTGGGAAGTTTAGGCAGATTTATCAGTTTTTGTTGTGACTTGAATATTTCTACAATTAAAGTTGTTTTGGAGTAGGAAAACATTCACATAAAGAAAGTGCTAACAAAAAAGGTCATGAACCACAATAAAATGGCCAGGCAAATGGATGGAACAACTACAGGACACAGAAATAAAACAGCTCACAAAATGTGGCGATTGTGTTAAAAATAATAACTTTATGCAAAATGTAATTCTTAAAGAATATTTTTGTCTTCCAGTTGAAATTGTATATCATAGTGTGTGTTGCATGCTTGCTGTAGAAAGATTTTGTATTGAATTCCATGGATTGACTGTGTGCCAGTTCCACTAAAGGATGTCTCCTGTAATAATAATTTGTTATAAAACAGTGACTCTCCTTACACAAGCTGATCCTGCGCTGTTGCAGGTTGAAGATGAAAGTAATGTGCTACAAGATGGTACATTAATTGATCTTTGTGGTGCCACATTGCTGTGGCGTTCAGCAGAAGGTCTTTCTAAATCGCCTGTAAGTATTGCATAACCAGAAACTGATAGTTGTAATATTTCTATTTTTACAAAAATGTTGGCAGCTGTAGCATATTGCAGTCATAACTTAGTTACATTGTTGGCAATGCAATAAGCAACTGCCTGGTGACAAGATTTGCTGTGTATCTGACTTAGTGCAGTCTGTTTTATGTTACTCCATTAATTCATATAATCTGCAGAAATCACAAAATTAATTCAACAAGTAGTTCACTGGTGTTAAGATATTTTCAGCTCTCAGAAGGGCACATCATGTGACTTGAAAAGGGCACAGCATGTGGCTACTTTAACAATTAATATCCTGTCCAGAGGTCTTAAACCTCAGTGACTGTTGGTGGTCTGCAAGGAATGGAATCAATGATGTGGGTAATAAATCTCTCATTTTCAGCCAACCCCTCCTACACAGATCCAACAGGTTGATGTGTTCTTGGTGCAGACTCGTGCCAGTTTTCCCCTCATTGTCTACTTTCTCTCTGCCCATACATTTTCCATAGGATTTAGGCCTGATGCAGGAAAAGGCCAATTAAGAAATCTTATTCTGTTCTGCAGACCACTGCTGCACAAACACAGACATGTGTATAGAAGACTGGCTCTACTGGAAGCACTATACTTCCTCAGAATGCAGCTGTCACACTGATGGGACTATAATATTACTTGTGGTGATGGTGTACTGGGCAGCATCAAATTGACCGTCCATCATGTAAGGCAATCAGCCCCAGAGTGCCACAGTCACATGGCTACTGGAAGATGGCTCGTGGAGATATTTCGGCTCAAAACTGATGCCTTATGGTCTTGATGCTCTTACTGGTTTTATCCATCATCATGCATTGCACTCAGGATTGTAATAGTGTGCCTGAACCTCAGAAGACTTCTAGTTAGTTACCATGTAACTGTGTGGATAATTCTCACGTATTATGTCAGACAGGGGTAGTAAATTTAAGTTTTCAACTTCAGAGGTGTTGTTCTCCACCAGAATTGGATCTCATTGATTTATAGTGAAAATTCTGTTGCTTCTTTTGTGGGCAGTCTGGCACATCATCAAAATGTTTTTCTATTTTTGAACCAAGAGACTGTATGTGTTATGGGGGGGGGATTCATATGGATTTGAGCATCGGACACTTCACATGATGTGAAGTCTGCATGTTGTTTATTCAACTGCAGTGATTATTTTCAAACTTTTATTTATTTAGTTTAAATGCGCTATACTTTCAGATATTACCTGCATATTTTATTTGCAGAAAAGATTTTGTGTCTGTATTCCAGATCTTTTCCAAGCTCAGTTTCCTGTAATTTTTGAAGTAATATTTCCTTGTCTGCATATTCCCAAAGTAAATATAAAAATGTGGCTTGGTGCATTTCATTCACATCAGTGCTGTACCGAACTTATAAGTCTGGCCTCAATTTCTGCTGGCCAATTTTTATGCTGTCAAGTGTCGATGGTAGGGACTTTGAAATTGGCCCGAGGGAACCAAGAAATAGTGCAAACTCTACCACCCACCTCCCCTCCCCCCGTTATCACAGTATCCTTAACCAAATGGGAAAAAAAGGTTAAAAAACCACAAAACCTCAACAATTAGATGGCTTGCGTATTGGAGTGGTTTGTAAATTGGTTCAGGACACGTGTGGAAGAAGTTGAACTTCTTGCACAAAGCAGACTTTTGTGTATGTAAAGCACTTCTTAAATTGACTAGGGCACTGCTGTACTAATGAGTTTAGCCTCCTCTGGAAGAACATGAAGTGGATGAGAGCTAAATGAGTACTTGCGCTCTTCAGAAAAGTAAGGTCCTCCTCACCTATATCTCTCAACACTACCTTGAAAGTACTTGTTGCAGGGTAAGTAACAAAGTAGTTGCTTTGGAATGTATAGACTATGTCCAGGAATGAGCAGATCGTGTCACCAGCATGATTCACCACAGTACTGATGCATCTGTGCTGAGATGTTAAGGAGAAGACAGCTTGTTTCATGGTAGTGCAGGAAATTGCTGTAAAGTGGGGGAGAGCTGTACAGTACTAATGTGATTTAAGTGCCAGGCTTCTCGTGACAGATTGGGTGGCAATGGCAAATAAGACATCATTTATATAAGGAGAGTGACAGTTCATGAACTCAATTGATCTTTGAAGGTTTCAGGAATTACTGCAACCAGTCACTATTTTTTCTTCAATTTTTATTTATTCATGACCGGTTTCAAATTGCCTGGCGATTCATCATCAGATGGTACAGTTTAACAAGACAATCGCAGTGTGCCAAATCCAGAATGGATAAAAGTTCAATTGATCTTTTCTCTAAACTCGTATATGGAGACAATTACAAGGTTTTCGCAGAATGGTGACAATTGCTCTGTTGCTGTTGTAATAAGGAATGGGAGCTTCCTGACCAGCAATAGAGACATTGTGCAGATCCTGGGGGAGCACTTTTCTGAAATCACTACTATAGCCATCCGAAATCTGGTTTTCTTTCACTAGCGAGTGGTGAAGTAGTTCATAAACGTCTCCTTTACACAAACAGTGGTAGCAAAAGACAGCAATAAATTAAAAAAAAATTATACTCACATAAACTTGCAAAACAGAATAACAAAACCATATTAACTAACTAGTACATGAATTCATAACTATGAGAGACGTGTTGAAACATCATTCAACATTTTTGTCTGGAACTTAAGAGTTCACTTGCAGGTTGTGAGAATTGCAGGACAAACTCCATTTCAGAAAGAACAACAGAATTGTTAAGAATAAATTATTGTACTTATCTTAGTCTCCTCCAAGTTGAAACTGCCTTGTGTGTTTCCCAGGTCCTCTAAAATGTTGTGTAGAGTATATTTAGTATCCTCGGTTGTCTTTCAAATAAAAGTGCTAGCTGTAAAATTTATTGTATGTGCACATTTATTCACTGGTAGACTAATTGATACCCAGTGTAATACATTGCACAATACCAAATAGTGTTGGACAATAATTATAGATACAGAGTCTTTGGCAAATAGGTTCATCTAAGATGTCTTTTTATAAGTCAGTATTGAACTCAACTCCTGATCTAACATACAATCCAAGGCTCAAATAATCTTGGCTAATGAAACAGGTACCTCAAATGGAACCAACTTTGTATTGGTAATATTTTACACTGTGTAAAAAAGTTGTGTACTTCCTTATCCCAAGAGCTAAAGGTATTTGGTGGGATCCTGCAGTTAAATCCAAACTAATCATAACTTTATACATTGAAATTTATGTAGTAACTCGTAGATGTTTTTCGGCTGTGAGATACACTAATTAAAATGTGCAGAGTCCCAACACCAGTCTGACTCCACCATCATGCTTACCAACTACAACTAATAGGTTGTTGAATTCTCTGATACTTCTTTCAGTGATGACAAAGTTCTCAAATTTCTGTAATTTTTTTTTTAATTATTTATTTATTTATTTATTTATTTTTTCATTAGCAGGTAATTTTTTGTGGCCTAAGGTAGAAGGGTTAATGAGGTTTTAATCTCAGTGCGCACTCAGAATTTTTCACACTATCACTAACATCATTAAACTCATTACCTTAATTCTGTAGTAATGACTGTAAAGTTTTTGCTTGTACTTCATCTAACCCTTTAGCCAGGGACACCTTTTCCTCAACTAATGTGTTAGACTCCTCACATTCACTTCTTCTCTTTTACTATTCTCAATTATGTAAGCTTTTTAATCTCAACAAAACAGGTTATTAATTTTGTTTTATAAATATACTTTATTGTCTTGCAGGAGTTTCTCTTGTGTTGAACTATCACTTCAGCTTTTAGTGTACAGGGATTCCTCTTTCCAATGCACTGCTGTGTTTGCTTTACGTGACCAATGAGTTCCTTGAATGACATGTTTGTCGTGTTTATGTATCACAAGAAAACCATGGTTACACACTGCCCCACTGACTTCAGATGTAATTTGTTTTTTGTGCTTACCTGTAGCTCCCCTGACCTTCAAACCAACCACTGGTGTATCATTGTAATTTGGTTCCTTCTTAAGTTATTACTGAGTACTTTTGATATGCCAGATACTTGACTCCCTGTGTCTATCGTGCACCTCTCTTCCCATACTATAACTTTCATACTGATGAGCGAAAACATTATGACCACCTGCTTATTTGTTCATCTCTGGAACAAAATACACCACTAATTCTGCATATCAAGGGTCCGACAGTTTGTTAGTAGGTTTGTGGAGTTATGTGGCAAGAGAAGTCTCAGCACAGGTCATGTAATTTGCGTAAATAACGGGCTGCTAATTTGCATACACAGTGATGGCACCTGATAGTGCCCCAGGTGGGTTACATAGGATTTAAATCAGACGAACTTGGTCACCAAAACATCAATGTGAGTTCACTACAAAACTCCTCAAACTGCTGTACTACAGTTCTGGTTTCGAGACATGGACAATTATATTGCTGAAAGATGACATCACCATCGGGGATGACATCAAGCATGAAGGGATGCAGCTTGTCTTCGATCGATAATACAGGTCCCATGAAAGCAGAAGAGAATCTCTCCTGTAGCCTACTACTACTCCCACCAGCCTGCATCCATGGCGCACCCCAAATTTCAAGCTGACATTCAACTCGACAATGGCATTTGTGGAGACGACCAATAACCTAGGGTAGCAGAAATGTGATTCACCCGAAGAGGCAACACACTTCCATTGATCAGAGGTTGTATCCCGATGGTCATGGTCAACATGTGAACATATAGGGGCTCCCATGTTCAACAATGTACAATAAACAGTGTATTCTGAAGCACTTGTGTGTATACGAGCATTGTGCTCTTTTGGAAGAACATGCCACAGATCACCATCTGTCCTACTTTTCAGAAAAGACAAGCCTCCAAACGCCACATTCCTTGAAGAGTCGTGGATGTCCTACCACTTTGTGCTTAATGGTAGCTTCACTGTTCTTCTACCTCTTTCCGTAGATGCTCATCACAGTAGCACATGATAAAAATCTACCCTTTGTCAGAGTTGCTTATCTCAGTGGATTTCCCCATTTGCAGACCCTCTCTTTGCCAGGGCGATCCCCGTCTGTGTCTGCTCCGCTTACATACTTCTGTTACTGCGCCACATGCTTTCAATGCCACCAGGCAGCATCCAACATTGCAGTGGGCAGCGGTCATAATGTTTTGGCTTATTGGTGTGTATTGACAAATTCAATACCTTTACTTTTATTGACATCAGTCACACTTTCAATTAGTTTAATGCTCACTTCAGAATTGTGATATCTTTCCATTTTCAGAATGTCTACATTAATTGAATTTTCGTTAAGATTACTCAGTGTTTCTTTAAAGTATTTCTAAAATACAGTTTAATATTTCTTCCATCACTCTGGATTCAGTTGTTTACCTATTGCTGCCAGTTTTTCCCAGAATGAAGTGGTACATAATACTTTTTCCAAAAGAATCCAAATTTTGTAAGGAACACTCTCATTCCTTCCCACAGCAATATTTTGTTTCACATGTTGTGAATTTTATTCAGTATTTAAATGATCTTCAACCTAATTCCTATATGTTGTGAGCAGAATTAGGTGTTTCTAAAGCAATAGAATTAAGATAATCCACATCTTTTGATGACCCCTATAGCATTCAATAGCTTTTCACAGAATCTGGAACTTTTTTTCCTTCTTCCCTTAAACTACCATGATAACCTACTTCATTTTCAAGTCTCAACCTCTCATCTTTATTTAACCTGTTACTCCTCAGAAAAATATCAGTTATCACATGGTGTACTATGGCCTAATCCTTCTGCTCAAGTGATTCTAATTCTCGGCTTTCCTCATCTCGTAGTAAACCCCAAATTCTTAACTGAACAGCACGTGTAAATCCCCTTTTTCTAAACAAAACTCAGTACATACTATTTCTTTTCTGCTTTTGTTGTCTAAGTGTTACAAAAACCACCCCAAAATCCTTGGTTATTGGGGCCGGATGTATTCTGGCCACAGTCTGTTGGCAGAATGAGGGTAACTTCTCACTGGAAGTATTCAGCCACCATTGCTGATGATTTTTATTTGAAAGTTGAGCAGTGGCTTGGTTTGAACCTGGGACCAAGGACATTTTCATTACTAGTAAGAGACACTACCCTCATATCACTATTGTGCTGTAAATTTCCCCCACCATTTAGTCAGTTCATTACATATTTTAAAACACAGCTATAATTTTGGTTTGTAAACAAAAAATTGCTTTTCATCTTCACCTGCCATAGCTGAATGTGAGAAACACCAATGTAGGGAGCGAACCAGAAAAAACACACTAAACTTGAAAAAAAAAGACCATTTATAAATTTAAATTTAATTTTAATTAACAATCCCAATAAAATAAAATTGGCACCTGACAAGACTTCTAAAGAATACCTTTCAGAGGTATAACATATGAAAAGTGATAAACAATCTAAAGATACAACTGACAATTGTTGCAAGAGTATATGTGGGGCACATAAATGATCACAATAAATTAAACAGATACATGAAAGTGGAGGTATAGATTGAAACAGACAGCATAAGAAACAGTGGAAAACTGTGAAGATTAAGTGAACTTTAGAAGAGGGGCAGTATTGAACTGTATTTGGTCATTTCGTATTGCATCAAGACAGTGGGACAGATGTTTGTTGTTTTCCATCAGATTAATCTTTTGCTCTTTGTTTGCTAAGTGAAGGACATGCAATGGCTGGTAGCTGTCACCCTCACTCAGCAATAATTTGCAACCTCCACCTGTGTTTTATATTTAGCTAAGTTAGTCGCTCTGTGTCTGCTGGATTGTCCAATAAACAAAGTACCACAATCAGGATAAGTAGTTTCGTAAACTCTACTATTGGGCAGTAATTGGATTTATCTTTGCTGCTGAAAATGCACTGGGCTGTGGTGTTCCTCACATAAAAGGAAATCCTATAGTTCCAGGATTTCAGTGCTTTACTACACCCTCTGAATCCATTGGATAGGTATGGGATTGTACACCACTTCATGCAAACATTGAAAGAAACAGTAGAGCTAGCATAAAGAAGGGGTGTAAGTTTGTATTTTTGTTCCCTATGAAAGATGTAGTCAGCTAGGACAAGATTTTTTAGCCATTGCTCGAAGCAATAAATTTTGTCTAACTCTCTTTTGCAGTCTCTTTTTTTGACATGTAAACAGACATGAGATGGTGAGCCATTGGTTGTAAAGGTGTGTGTGTGTGTGTGTGTGTGTGTGTGTGTGTGTGTGTGTGTGTGTGTGTGTGTGTGTTGCGAGTAGGAAGTTATTACTGTGTCTGTCTCTAGTTGTAGTTTGTCTATAAATTTTCGAAACAGTGTGTTTCTGTACTCATGTCAGCAGTTACATCTAGTAAGTTTATGAATTCTTAATATTTTCATGTTGACTATTGTAAGTTAAATGTTGAGCTGTCTTGTAGTGCCTATCCACATACTTTTCATTTAAAGGTATTTTAGGTCATAAAAATCCAGGCCATCTGCTCACAGGTCCTTTTCCATATTCCTAAACTAAATGAATTGTCATTAGGGGCAGGCACTCCCACTGTCCTCAAACCCATCTCCCCCCTCCCCCCCTCCGCACACGCCTCCCGGCCTCTCCCCTTCCTCCTTGTAGCTGTGTATTTCAGAGAAACTTGAACAACATTCAATTCTGCTCAACGTATTCAGTTTCATTGTATTATAAATTTAGTCTCACAGACAAAATATAAATATTAGTTAGTTGGAGTTTGTTTATTGCTGACAACAGTACCCTCATTGTGTCACAGAACTAAAGATATCATACAGTACTTCTCTTCTACAGCTAAAGTGACCACACCAAGGCACATTTCACTGTAATCTACAGCTACTTCTATATCTACATATGTATGCTGCAGTGCGTGGCAGAGGGTATGCTTTATCACTGCTAGTCATTTCCTTTCCTGTTCCACTTGCAAATACAGCAAGTGAAAAGCATCTGTCTGTATTCTCTGTATGAGCCCTAATTTCTCTTATTTTAACTGCTTGGAACTTGCACAAGATGTACATTGGTGGCAGTAGAATTGTTCTGCATTCAGCTTCAAATGCAAGTTCTCTAAATTTCATCAGTAATGTTCCTCAAAAAGAATGTCACCTGCCTTCCTTCCAGGTATTCCCATTTGAGTTCCTGAAGCATGTCCATAATACTTGTGTGTTGTTCGAATGTACCAGTAACAAATTTAGCAGCCTGCCTCTGAACTGCTCTGATGTGTGTTTATTTTTTTTATTTTTTTTATTTTTTAATCGAACCTGGTGTTAATCCCAAACACTTCATTAGTACTCAAGAATGGGTCATACTACTGCCATGTACGCAGTTTCCTTTACAGATGAACCACACTTTCCTGCAATCTTCCAAATAAACAGGAGTTTACCTTTGCCTTCCTTACTACAGTTCATTCATGCTTGTTTTACTTCGTATTGCTTTGCTCTCAAGATATTACATGATTGTGTAAAGTGGCACAAACTAATACTGCATTTGAACATTAGGTTTATGGAATAATTAATTTTATTCTATAAACATGTTCCTTGATTGTGGATGTTCACCTGATCAAATATTTTGAACATTATGGTTTTGTTTTTCATACTCGTGTGCATTTTTCTACATTTAGAGCTAGATACCATTCATCACACCAACTAGAAATTTTGTCAAAGTCATCTTGTATTCTCCTGCAGTCAATCAGTGATGAACCTTCCTGTACACTACAGAATAATTAGCAAACAGCCACAGATTGCTGCTCACCATGTCCATTAAACCTTTTTTGTATATAGAAAATAACAACAGTCCTATCACACTTCCCTGGAGCACTCCTGATAACACCCGTGTCTTTGACGAACACTTGCTCTGTAAACAGTGTGCTTGTTTCTGTTATTTAAGAATTCTTTGAGCCACTAACATACCTGGGAACCTACTCCCTATTCTTGCACCCTCGTTAACAGTTTGCAGTGGGGCACAGTGCTGAAAGCTTTTTGGCAATCTAGGCCTGTTGCCCTTTATCCAGAGTTCACAGGATATTGTGTGAAAGAAAAAAAAGAAAGAAAACAAAGGGGGGGGGGGGCAAGCTGAGTTTCACATGAGCAATGCTTTCTGAAATTGTGCTGATTTGTGGGCAGAAGCTGTTCTGTCTCAAAAAAATTTATTATATTCAAACTGAGAATATGTGCGAGAATTCTGCAGCAAACTAACGTTAAGAATATTGATCTGTAATTTTGCAGGTCCTTTCTTTGACCTTTCTTACATACAGGAATCACCTGTGCTTCGTTTCAGTCACTTTGGACTTCACGCTGGTTGAGAGAGTTGCGAAAAATGCAAACTAAATAAGGGGGGCAATACCATAGAATACTCTTTTGTAAAACGTGATTGGGATTGTATTTGGACGTGGAGACGTATTTGTTTTCAACTCTTTCAGTTGCTTCTCTGTGCCAGGGATGCCTATTAATACATTCTCCATATGGGAGGCTGTTCAGTGGTCAAAAGATGGTATGTTTGTACAATTCTTGTGATGAATTATTTCTTAAATGCAGAAATTTAAAACTTCTGCTGCTACACCATACAGGTCAATGAGTGACTGGATATACACCTTAGACCTACTTAGCAATTTTATATAGGATCAGAATTTTCTTGGGCAAGATATTTTGCTAAGGTATGAAGGTGATAGTTGTATGCTTCATGCATTGATCTTTTTTTAGATGTACGAATCTCTACTAACTTCAGCATGTCGTCATTTGCACATTCTGTTTTGAACCAAGAGCGCAACAGCCTTTGCTTCCATAGCATTTTCTGAATCCTGTTATTAAATCACGGTGGGTTTTTTCCGTCCTTAATCCACTTACTTGACAGATACTTTTCCAGAGAATGATTTACAGTGTGTTTAAACTTGGCCCACAATTCCTTTATATCCATCATATTGGAACTAAGTAATGTCCATTCACTGTCTAAAGTGTGATGCTAATGACTACTTATATGTTCTGTCTAGCAGTAATACTCTACTAGCCTTGTTAACAGTTTTATTAACTTTATATATCTCTTAAAACAAAGATGAATATAACAGAGGGAAACATTCCACGTGGAAAAAATATATCTAAAAAGAAAGAAAGTGATGAGACTTACCAAACAAAAGCGCTGGCAGGTCGATAGACACACAAACAAACACAAACATACACACAAAATTCTAGCTTTCGCAACAAACGGTTGCTTCGTCAGGAAAGAGGGAAGGAGAGGGAAAGATGAAAGGAAGTGGGTTTTAAGGGAGAGGGTAAGGAGTCATTCCAGTCCCGGGAGCGGAAAGACTTACCTTAGGGGGAAAAAAGGACGGGTATACACTCGCGCACACACACACATATCCATCCGCATATACACAGACACAAGCAGACATTGAAATGTCTGCTTGTGTCTGTGTATATGCGGATGGATATGTGTGTGTGTGCGAGTGTATACCCGTCCTTTTTTCCCCCTAAGGTAAGTCTTTCCGCTCCCGGGATTGGAATGACTCCTTATCCTCTCCCTTAAAACCCACTTCCTTTCATCTTTCCCTCTCCTTCCCTCTTTCCTGACGAAGCAACCGTTTGTTGCGAAAGCTAGAATTTTGTGTGTATGTTTGTGTTTGTTTGTGTGTCTATCGACCTGCCAGCGCTTTTGTTTGGTAAGTCTCATCACTTTCTTTCTTTTTAGATATATTAAAACAAAGATGATGTGACTTACCAAACGAAAGTGCTGGCAGGTCGATAGACACACAAACTAACACAAACATACACACAAAATTCTAGCTTTAGCAACTCACGGTTGCTTCATCAGGAAAGAGGGAAGGAGAGGGAAAGATGAAAGGATGTGGGTTTTAAGGGAGAGGGTAAGGAGTCATTCCAATCCCAGGAGCGGAAAGACTTACCTTGGGGGGAAAAAAGGATGGGTATACGCACACGCACACGCACACACACACACACAGACATATTCAAAGACAAAGAGTTTGGGCAGAGATGTCAGTCGAGGCGGAAGTGCAGAGGCAAAGATGTTGTTGAATGACAGGTGAGGTATGAGTGGCGGCAACTTGAAATTAGCGGAGATTGAGGCCTGGTGGGTAATGGGAAGAGAGGATATATTGAAGAGCAAGTTCCCATCTCCGGAGTTCGGATAGGTTGGTGTTAGTGGGCTAATGTTTACGGAGTTGAGCAAGTTCCCATCTCCGGAGTTCGGATAGGTTGGTGTTAGTGGGAAGTATCCAGATAACCCGGACGGTGTAACACTGTGCCAAGATGTGCTGGCCGTGCACCAAGGCATGTTTAGCCACAGGGTGTGTGACTAAACATGCCTTGGTGCACGGCCAGCACATCTTGGCACAGTGTTACACCATCCGGGTTATCTGGATACTTCCCACTAACACCAACCTATCCGAACTCCGGAGATGGGAACTTGCTCTTCAATATATCCTCTCTTCCGTTACCCACCAGGCCTCAATCTCCGCTAATTTCATGTTGCCACCACTCATACCTCACCTGTCATTCAACAATATCTTTGCCTCTGCACTTCTGCCTCGACTGACATCTCTGCCCAAACTCTTTGTCTTTGAATATGCCTGCTTGTGTCTGTGTATATATATGTGTGTGCGTGCGTGCGTGCGTGCGTGCGAGTGTATACCCGTCCTTTTTTCCCCCAAGGTAAGTCTTTCCACTCCCGGGATTGGAATGACTCCTTACCCTCTCCCTGAAAACCCACATCCTTTCGTCTTTCCCTCTCCTCCCCTCTTCCCTGACGAAGCAATCGTGGGTTGCGAAAGCTAGAATTTTGTGTGTATGTTTGTGTTAGTTTGTGTGTCTATCGACCTGCTAGCACTTTCGTTTCGTAAGTCACATCATCTTTGTTTTAAGAGATATATATTTTTCCCACGTGGAATGTTTCCCTCTATTATATTCATATCATTAGTTTAGTAACTTTTGTACACTTAGTTGCTACAATGACATGGTCACTAATCTCTGTCTCAATAATGACATTGTCAAGAAAGTCAGGCCTGCTTGCAGCTACAAGTTTTAAAATTTTGCCGCTGAGTGTGGACTGTTGAGCTAACTGCTAAAGAGGTTTTTTGGAGGATGTGTTCAAAAGTTCTTTACAAGACTGTCTATATCCTCTGCAATGAATTCATAGACGTCCCAGTTTACAAAAGTTGCCTACAACTAATGGCCCGACAGTGCTTATCTTCGGTGATCTGAAGGGAACCGGTGTATCCACTGCAGCAAGGCCGTTGCAGTGGAATCGAGTAGATGGTAAAAAATTCTTGCAATTGAGTTGTTTTCACCTAGACCTGTTACGCTTGACCAGATTACTTCATTGCCACACTCAAATTCGACCCCAATAGAGACAATAATTTTGTCAGCTGCAAAGAACACTCCCCCTCCAATGGCATTTAATCTGTTTTTTTTATATGTTTCATAAATGGCTAATTATCTTAGAGCTTTCTACTGTGAACTTCAGCCAGCTCATGGTCCCAAGGATAATTGGAGTGTGAGAAATTTCTTGGAGGGCAGTAAATTCAGGAACTTTGTTACCAATACTTGGATAAACTGCTGTTAAAATTTTGACAGTTGAAGCGTCTTTACTCTGAAAGTGGTTTGATTTTGCTATCTGTGTGTTGACTGGCAAGTGTTCATCAGAGTACCTCAAATTACTGTCTAGCCTAGAAAGCCCCATGTGCATCCCACAAGAACTCTGCTACCTGTGTAGCTTATTCCTTTGTTAGTGCACCCCCTAACACACAAAGGGGCACCCTTCGATTCCTTCTTGATAATGTAGGTCCAAAAATCTGTAGCCAAGACCATCACAGAGCCAATGAAGCCTTTGGTTGAAACCTTCCACTGAGCTTTAAGCCGAAAGACCCTGACGAACTGTGAGAATGATGCTACAGATTGTTAGCTTAGCTTGCACCCTGCGTGCGAGGCTGACAGCCTTCACTGTTTCCGCCAGTTGCCTGTAATGGCCTCAGAACCCAAATGGCAAGGCATCTTTAGTGCCAGTGTAAGTCACAACTTGCAGATGACTGCACCCTTCATGTTAGATAGCTGCAGGCAAGGCTGCCTCTACATCTTGGATGAGGCTTCTCCCTCGTGGCAGACATACTGAGTGGTCGTCGGCTTTCTTTCCTGTCTTAAACTGTACTTCCCGAAGGGGCTCCGTAACATGCCTAATGTTGGAGCTGCTGACAGCTAGCAAACAAAACTACGTGTTCCAAAGCAATTCCCAAACAACTAGTAAGGTCACTCCTATGTGGCTCTTTGGTATACTCTAAATGGATTTAACTTGGAAAAAATTATTTTGCAGTACATAGGAAAATTCATTTGAGAAAAGTAATAAATTACATGACACAAGGGCTGGTCAGTACTGCTTCAGGAAGCAGGTGCACGCATAAAAAGTGACAAAATATTTAGATTTCAAAACTAATAGTTCCCTCCTATCGTAATTGACCTCACTAGTTGTGTGGGAATGGCATTGGAGCACATAGTTTACTGCTGCCTTATTTGCCTCGTATAATCTCCTTTGTCGCTGTTAATATGGGTTCATTAACTGACTGTGTTGGAGACAGTTGTACTTACTATTCTAGAAGAATGTAATGCATTCAGTCAGTGCAACATGCTTTTGTGTGTGTGTGTGTGTGTGTGTGTGTGTGTGTGTGTGTGTGTGTGTGTGTGACATGATTTTTTTTTTCTTCATTTCTTCTGCTTCTTTTACACAGCTCTTCCTGTTTCTGTGAGAATGCCATCACTTCTCTCCTTTACACCTTCTCAGTGTTTTGAGTTTCTTTGTTGAGCTTAGGACTGAGGTACCCGCTTAGCTACCTTTAATTAATTCAGAGTCCTAAACAAGTTCAATTTTTTTTCCTCTGGATTCTTGTTCACTGCTTATGACGGCTTTCTCAGTCTGCCAGCTCCACAAACCATGACACTGATGGTAATAAAAGATTCATTGGCAATCGCCAGTCTTCGGTAATTTGTCTTCTGTCTCCAATCGGCATTCTTCGCTGACTCGTTCTCCAAGGAAATAGGGGAAATGTGGGAAGAGAACAGAAACTGAACTCCAAATACTTTCCTTTTCTGACAGTTCATCACCTGTTGACTTTCACTAATCATTTTGCTTAATTGGCTTTTTCTGAAAAGTGTTTCATTAAATACTCAGCTGCTACTTAGGATTATACAAGGCTTTCCAAATTCAAAAGCTATAAGAAAGAATTCTCCATATCAGATGTTCAAATAATTTATGTGAGTGCATCCGGATAATGATCTTGACAGCTGGTGATATTTTAAAATATTAGCAGCTGTCGAGGACATTATCGGGATGCATTGTTTAAAACTATTTGAACACGCAGTAAACTTTGTTATAGAGGAGTTATAGTGCACCTGAATGAAAATGTTTCATTTGAATCTCAAAAAAATTTATGTTGTTGATACATAAATGGAATGATATTTCCATTAGCTGTATCCTTGATGTACTTCGGCATTGAGATTGTTAGTGATTTAATTTAACAACGTGATGTTTTTAATTTTTTACTTAAAACATATGGAATTTGGACAACAAGGCTGTTATCTCATCTCGTAGGAATCTATAAAGATTACAGTGGGAGCAGTATAGCTGGTCAGTATTTACCTTCAAGATGCAAGATTATATTTACTGCATAACTACCTCAACAACCCCCCTTCCCCCACCCCACCCCCTCTTCAGGAGAAATTTCTTTTTGTTGTAAGTAATGCAACGACTATGGCATGTAAAATTGTATAAATGAATTGTGTGAAGATTTTATTTGTATGCTATAGATTTTTCCTCTTTCTTTTATCATCATCTCAAATCCTTTGTACATATGATGATTTTATATTTTTTTCATGTTCCTATGTAATGTTGAACTGATGTTTATAAATCTTTAACTTTTCAGACAAAATCACACTTGGAGAAAATGGTTGATGACTTGAATGCAGGGCGACCCCAATGTCCAGTTGGACTAAATACACTTGTCATACCACGAAGAGTGACTGTGACAATGAATGAATCTGGAGCTGTAAATGAAAACCAGCAACCATATGTGTACCTGAACTGTGGCCATGTCCAGGGTCATCATGATTGGGGACAAGAGGACGATTCTGAAGCTCGTCGCTGTCCAATATGTCTTGAGGTAGATGAAAGCAGCTATGATATATAACAAAATGTACACAGAACTTTAGAAAGAATAGAAACATTGTCTAACAATGAAAGCTTTCATAGAATTTATTATTCGTGTGAAAATTTTGTAGTTAATTGCAGCATGTCATGTCTCGGAATCATCTTAATGTTAAATTTATGTTGAACTTGATACAGAGGCCTTCATTGTTGTATGGTATTAGCTGCACCCTGATGTGTGGTGTTACAATTATTCTGAGAAATATTATTTCTTATGTCTGATTGATTAAACTCTGAAACACTGACTGTCGCTTAAATAACTAAAATATGGAGGTTCTGCATTGACAGGTTCAATGTTTGGAGTTACTGTTTTCCATGAGTTTTAGTTTAACATTGTTCTTTTCTCGTAAATGTGTATACTATGCATAGTCAAAGATGCTGAGCCATTGCAGTATTTTCTCCCTTCTTGTGCTGCACTCTTACTGTTTGGTTATTTCTTTCCACTTACTTGATCTATAGGGCAGATTCAGTTTTGGAAACCTGGCTTGTCTATAGCACATAAGTCACGGCTGTTCCCACTTCCTTCCTCCTCGTCTGCCTCCTCACTTTACCAACATTATTTTACAATACTTGTTTCATTTAACTCAAATGTGGGCCCCACATCTGGATTTTACGCCCACTTTTGCAATTTTTTTGATAGAAATGCGGACTGTACAAGGAGAGCTGCCCAATACCTAAGATGGTAGCTAGTTCAAATAGAGGTCGACAGGTACCTGAATGCATGTAACCCACTGACTACGCAGGAAACACATGATTGATCCCCAAGCTTTTACCTCCAAGAGCATACCAAGGAGTAGGTGTCTGTTATTTTCGGACACTGGCACTCCAGCCAATGGCCATGGAGCCAGGTGGTCATTGCTGTGGCTGGGTGGTGCCTGTGGGGAGAGCCCTTGACCAGAGTAGGCAGCATGATGGTAGATGTCTTGCACAGTGAGAAAACCCAAGTTATCAGCTAACAGCCATGAGGTGTTAGCAGTCTCTCCAGACAAAAGTGAATGTTTCAACATGTATAGTTATTGATCCAAAAACTTACCCTCTTGGCCCAAGCCATGAGAGAGAGGCCAAAAGAAAGTGGACTGCAAAAACTTCCTCCCCTCAGTTGCTGTTTAGCACCCACACTGACAGAGAGTCCTGTGTAACCACCAAGCTTATGTTCTTTGTAGGTAATACTAAAAATGTGTTTGGATAAATCGCTTCCTCAGTAAACTATGAAGTGGCTCTGTCTTAATTAAAGCAGCAACTCCTACTCACCTTGAGCATCATTGTCATGCAGGAAACTTGATGATACATCTCTAGTCATAAAATCCCATAAGAGCCTTAAAATGGTACAGAGAGATACTTTTTACCAGGACTTCATGTTGTAGATGGATGGAAACTATGGGAAAACTTGAAGTGAAGGATCCACTTCATGTATATCGAGGCCTCCAACAACAAGGCTGACACTGGAGCTTTCAGCATTGTCAGTCATTGTGATGTGAAGCCATTTTTTCCCACTCCAATGGGGTATTTTAAGCGCCAACACTTTGGGCGTACATTATTACCACTTTATGAGCAACAACACTTTGGGCATACATTTTCCCCATGTACGAGCAACTCGCTTTGTGAAAACTATGCTTGGTTGCTTCATGAAAACTCTGTCATTCTGTTTATTTTGTGAAAAACATTGCTGCCACTGCAACCCCCCCCCCCCCCCCGCGCTAAAAAAAAAAAAAAACAAAAAAAAAACCTTGATTCTTGAAGTGTGCTACTGTAACTACGGAACATAAAATCCAGGGGCATCAGGTCTCTGATCACCTCTGATATTTTGAAGCTCAAAAGAAATTAAAATTTCTCAGATATCCTATCCCACTGAAATCAAATTTTACAGCTACTTTCACTACCTAACCTAACCTAACCCAATCCCATTCCCTCGACATCGACTTCTAGTGGTCGTGTATGTAAATTAGCCAATGGGGCTCCAGTGGTTCCTCGACTCCCTGCACCCAGCTAGAGGAGCAGTGTCATCCTCACTATCTACCTGTCACAGAGCTCCCTATAATTGAAAAATTAGCACCCACACACTTGCCAGTGGCCTACGGAGTCACAGACTGTGGATCACAGAACTACTTGCTCCTCTTCAGTTCCTACTGTCACAGCAGACAAGCCTTCGCTAGAGTCCTGATCCTCTAAACTAGTTATGGAGAAGGTAATTCAGGTGACCCTGGAAGCACTAGATTGCCCCCGCGTCATTGGTCTGGAAACCTTTGTTCATTGATTTGGTTCCATCCCCAACTGGTGATACAGGGATTCTGGGATGCGACCTGTCCTCTTGGCCCCTTCATGACTAAGAGGATGAGCTTAATGTGATAATTCAATGTAATTGCAGTGGATATTATTGTCACCTGTCACAGAACTGCAAAAACTAATGCCGCCCTCTTCTGCGATCTTTGTTAATGTGTTTCACTGCAACCATTTTCTAATCCTTCAACATTACTGTGCCTTCTATCAGGGCAGACCTGAGAGTCTGTGCATTGGTTTGCAAAGATGTCATCAGTGAGTGGACTCCCCTCTGTACCACCTCCAGCAATAACCCTCTGTGAACCCTGTTTACCTCCAGATAGTGCGATCTTCAGAATGACTGTACCCCTAACCCGCTTCATTGCTATCCATGACAACTTTCTGAATGTATAGTTCATGATCTCTTCCAAAATCTTGTGGATTCACTATAGTAGTTGCTGCTCGACAATCTGTATTATAGTGATAGCTTTACATCCTGTCACTTCATTGTGATTGCCCTATAGACCAATTGTAACTTTGCCTCTCTAAAGGGCCAGCCAATTGTTGTATACCTCTGTCATCACTTTTATCCAGTTTCCATCAGACTTTGTCGATAAGAATGTTGTAGACATTTCCACCTTACTCATCCGTACTGCTATTCTTGCAATAGCCATTTCATCATCAGTCAGTGGTACTATGGTGGAATAAAAATAAAAAAGATAATGCAACAGCAATTAAAGACCATTAAATGATACTGTAATGTCTCAAGCGACATCCTTTGCAGGCTGCCCTCATCATTTTTAAGCAGCCCCATGCAATTTTTTGCTACATAATTAAAAACAGTAAGAAGACATGCTGGGAGTGTTGTCTCCTCTTTGGGAAGTAAGTGTCTTCAGCCCAGGTTTGGACCAAGTTTAAAAGGGTGTTGGGCTGCCAAAGGCCAACAGCTGTTTTGGGTCTCCTCCTTCATAGTGGAATTTATACTGATATATTGATCCTTGCTGAACACCTGGTGGTCCACTTTATGATGGTGTCGGTTTTCTCTTCTTACCTGACTACCTTCCAAACACACACAACTCCTTTCAAATTATAAAGGTAAGTATAGACCAGATGTGGATTGAATTCAAAGAAAAAATTGTATCGATAGCAATTGCCAAATAAATTAACAAGCAATGGAGTTGATCCCTCTTGGTACATAAAATGGGGTCAGAATGTTGCAGAAACAGTGAAAAAGCATGCCAAATTTAAATTAACACGAAAACCTTCAAGATTGGTGATCTTTTGCAGAAGCTCAAAATTTACCATGGACTTTAATGTGAGATGTTACAATAGTTTCCACAACAAAACTTTCTCTCTAAACCTGGCAGAAAATCCAAGGAGATTCTGGTCTATGTAAAGTATGCTAGCAGCAAAATATAATCAGTACCTCCTCTGTGCGATAGCAATGGAAATGCTATTGATGACAGTGCTGCCAAAGCAGAACTACTAAACACAGCCTTCCAAAATTCCTTCGCTAAACAAGATGAAGTAAATATTCCAGAATTCGAAACAAGAACAGCTGGCAACATGAGTAACTTGGAAGTAGATATCCTCAGAGTATTGAAGCAACTTAAATCACTTATAAAAGTAAGTCTTTCACTTCAGACTGTATACCAGTTAGGTTCCTTTCAGAGTATGCTGATGCAATAGCTCCAAACTTAACAATCATATACAACTGCTCACTGGACGAAAGATCTGTAGCCAAAGACTGGAAAGTTGCACAGGTCATGCCAATATTTATGGAAGGTAATAAGAGCAATGCACTGAATTGCAGGCCCATATCATTAACATTGATATGCAGCAGATTTTGGAACATATATTGTGTTTGAACATTATGAATTATCTCAAAGATAAAGGCCTATTGACACACAGTCAACACAGATTTAGAAAACATTGTTCTTGCGAAACACAAGTAGCTCGTAACTCACATGAACTGTTGAGCACATTTGACAAGAGATTTCAAGTTGATTCCGTATTTCTGGATTTCCAGAAGACTTTTGACACTGTACCACACAAGTGGCTTGTAGTGAAATTGTGTGCTTATGGAATATCATCTCAGTTACGTGACTGGACTCGTGATTTCCTGTCAGAGAGGTCACAGTTCGTAGTAATTGACAGAAAGTTACCAAGTAAAACAGAAGTGATGTCTGGCATTCCCCAAGGTAGTGTTATAGGCCCTCTGTGTTCCTTGTCTACATAAAAGATTTAGGAGACAATCTGAGCAGCTGTCTTAGGTTGTTTGCAGATGATGCTATCATTTATCATCTAGTAAAGTCACCAGAGGGTCAAAGCATATTGTAGAACGATAGACCCCCCTGTGGGTTTGGGGGTAAGAATAGGCCCGCGGTCTTCCTGCCTGTCGTAAGAGGCGACTAAAAGGAGTTTCAAACGTTTTGGCCTTAATGTGATGGTCCCCTAAGGGGTTTGACCACTACCTTTCAAAATTTTCTGTTAGTGTGTACCATTTGGGGAAGGATGCCTTACGTGGTGTATTATATATCCCTCTTGCCCTAAGATCTGGCACACCCAATATTGTCATGGAGTTGGCCTTACACCGTTCTTCCAGCCCCATCAGCTGCTGTGTGTTCCGGGCAGCATACATGCCCTCCATTAGGAACTTCCATCTTTGCCCTCCTGACACATATGGATATTCGACACCCGACATCCGGCACGGTAGCCAGTCCGTTGTGGTGGGGCCGTCATGTACCCTCTTGGTGGTAGCCCCCTGACTACACAGGGATCGCACTGCTGATGCCTGAGCTGCTACCTCCCCATGTATGCCGAGGAGTAGATGTCTATCCCTCTGGGGCATCGGGACTCCCAGCAAAGGCCATCCTGCCAGGTGGTCTTTGCTGTGGCTGGGTGGCGCCCATGGGGAGAGCCCCTGGTCGGAGTGGGTGGCATCAGGGCGGATGACCCGCAATGAAGCCTGGGCCTCCACCAGCAGTCTCTAAGCGATTGAGGTCTAACCTCAACGGCAAGCAATTCACTCCAAGATCGTTTCCCTCCCTGGCCACTCCATGGGAGGAACGCATGGCTAAAGACAGCAGTGGAGATTATTCACCCCGGTACCTTGTCTGTACGCGGGTCGATGGTGAATCTTTTATGCAAACTAAGCCTCAGTTTTTTGTGGAGCATTTAGAGGACAAGTTCGGGGCGGTGGAGGGCTTGTCCAAAATGCACTCTGGGTCGGTTCTCATCAAAACATCATCCTCTCCCCAGTCACGGAGGTTGCTCACTTGTGACAAGTTGGGGGATGTTTCCGTCACCATCACTCCCCATAAAAGTTTAAACATGGTCCAGGGTATTATATTCCACAGGGATCTTCTTCTGTAGTCCGGCGATGAACTACGCGCCAACCTAGAATGACGAGGTGTTCACTTCGTGCGGCGCGTCCATCGGGGTCCGAGGGATAATCAGGTAGCCATCGGTGCCTTCATCTTGGCCTTTGAGGGTGATGTCTTACCCGAAAAGGTTAAGGTGATGGTTTACCGTTGTGATGTGAAGCCATATATCCCTCCTCCGATGCGGTGTTTTAAATGCTGGAAGTTTGGGCACATGTCATCTCGCTGTACTTCCAACATCACGTGTCGGGATTGTGGACGTCCTTCGCATCCTGATACTCCATGTGCCCCGCCTCCTATCTGTGTTAACTGCGGAGAACACCATTCCCCCTGCTCACCGGACTGTAGGATCTTCCAGAAAGAACGGAAGATAATGGAATATAAAACTCTGGACCGCCTGACCTACTCTGAGGCTAGGCGGAAATATGAGAGACTCCATCCTGTGCCAATGACGTCAACGTACGCCGCTGCTGCAACGACGGTTCTTCCATCTCCTGTGTCGTCCCATACGGTTGGTTCTATGATTGGTCAGCATCCACAAGCCCCCTTGATTGTGGGGGGCACTTCACACCCTGTTGCTCCTGCTCCATCTTCTCCAGGAGCAACACCCTCCCAACCATCGGGGACACAGCTCCCCCTTCCCAGCCGGAGAAGCGTAAGACTTCTTTGGCTACTCTAGCCAGGAAGGGATCCCTTGGGGACCTCCCTTCGCAATTTCCTACCAGTGGAAAAGCGGACGCCCGCAAGTGGTTGAAACAACCACCAGTCCCTGGTCGTAGGGCCTCACTGTCGTCGTCTGTCCCTGAGACTGACCCAGTGAAGCCCATGAAGCCTGAACCACCGAAGGCACAGTGCGACAAGCAGAAAAAGAAGAAAGTCTCCAAGACCAACGATATTGCGGTGGCACCCATCCCACCGCTTCCTACAAGCTCTGCCTCTGAGGACGAGGTGGAGATTCTGGCGTCCGCTGAGGACCTCGATCTCGCCGGTCCCTCAGACGCAATGGATGGCATTTGTGCGGGTGCTCAATCGGAGGCAGCAGGTGACCCAGCGGCGTAATCTGCCTTCCCAGTCCCGTCACGCCTTTCCCAGCCATGGACAACACCATCCTCCAGTGGAACTGCAGCAGTTTCTTCCACCATCTAGCTGAGCTCCGCCAACTTATCAGCCTTCACCCTTTCTTCTGCATTGCTCTTCAGAAAACTTGGTTTCCAGCAATGCCAACCTCCACCCTCCGTGGCTGTCGGGGTTATTATAAGAACCGAGCAGCTTATGAAAGGGTGTCTGGTGGCATCTGCATATATGTCCTTCACACTCTGCACAGCGAGTCTGTCCCTCCCAAACACCTTTAGAGGCTGTTGCTGTTCGGGTGTGGACGCCACAGGCTATTACCGTCTGCAGTCTTTACCTTCCACCGGATGGTGATGTCTCGCAGCATGTCCTGGCTGCACTGGTAGATCAATTGCCGCCACCTTTCTTGTTATTGGGCGACTTCAACGCCCATAACCCTCTGTGGGGTGGGTCAGTGGCAACAGGTCGAGGCGCCATCGTTGAGCATTTATTGTCGCAGCTCGATCTCTCGCTGTTAAATGATGGTGCCTTCACACACTTCAGTGTGGCGCATGGCACATACTCTGCCATTGACCTTTCAATCTGTAGCCCTAGCCTCTTACCGTCTGTCCAATGGAGTGTGCATGACGACCTGTGTGGTAGTGACCACTTTCCGATCTTTCTGCCACTACCACAGCGTCACTCTTCTGGGCGCCCTAGCAGATGGGCTATGACTAAGGCTGACTGGGACTTGTTCTCCTCCACTGCCGCTATTGAGCCTCTCTCTACTGATGACATTGATGCGGTGGTTCAATCGGTCACCACCGGCATTGTTACTGCTGCCGAATCTGCCATTCCCCGTTCTTCTGGGTCCCCTCGGCGGAGGGCTGTGCCTTGGTGGTCACCTGAGATCACTGAAGCGATTAAAGATCGCCGGCGGGCGCTCCAGCGTCATAAGCGACATCCCTCCATAGACCACCTTGTTGTTGTTGTTGTTGTTGTTGTTGTGGTCTTCAGTCCTGAGACTGGTTTGATGCAGCTCTCCATGCTACTCTATCCTGTGCAAGCTTCTTCATCTCCCAGTACCTACTGCAACCTACATCCTTCTGAATCTGCTTAGTGTATTGATCTCTTGGTCTCACTCTACGATTTTTACCCTCCACGCTGCCCTCCAATGCTAAATTTGTGATCCCTTGATGCCTCAAAACATGTCCTACCAACCGATCCCTTCTTCTAGTCAAGTTGTGCCACAAACTTCTCTTCTCCCCAATCCTATTCAATACCTCCTCATTAGTTACGTGATCTACCCACCTTATCTTCAGCATTCTTCTGTAGCACCACATTTCAAAAGCTTCTATTCTCTTCTTGTCCAAACTGGTTATTGTCCATGTTTCACTTCCATACATGGCTACACTCCATACAAATACTTTCAGAAACGACTTCCTGACACTTAAATCTATACTCGATGTTAACAAATTTCTCTTCTTCAGAAACGATTTCCTTGCCATTGCCAGTCTACATTTTATATCCTCTCTACTTTGACCATCATCAGTTATTTTGCTCCCTAAATAGCAAAACTCCTTTACTACTTTAAGTGTCTCATTTCCTAATCTAATCCCCTCAGCATCACCCGATTTAATTTGACTACATTCCATTATCCTCGTTTTGCTTTTGTTGATGTTCATCTTATATCCTCCTTTCAAGACACTGTCCATTCCGTTCAACTGCTCTTCCAAGTCCTTTGCTGTCTCTGACAGAATTACAATGTCATCGGCAAACCTCAAAGTTTTTATTTCTTCTCCATGGATTTTAATACCTACTCCGAATTTTTCTTTTGTTTCCTTTACTGCTTGCTCAATATACAGATTGAATAACATCGGGGAGAGGCTACAACCCTGTCTCACTCCTTTCGCAACCACTGCTTCCCTTTCATGTCCCTCGACGCTTATAACTGCCATCTGGTTTCTGTACAAATTGTAAATAGCCTTTCGCTCCCTGTATTGTACCCCTGCCACCTTCAGAACTTGAAAGAGAGTATTCGAGTTAACGTTGTCAAAAGCTTTCTCTAAGTCTACAAATGCTAGAAACGTAGGTTTGTCTTTTCTTAATCTTTCTTCTAAGATAAGTCGTAAGGTTAGTATTGCCTCACGTGTTCCAACATTTCTACGGAATCCAAACTGATCTTCCCCGAGGTCCGCTTCTACCAGTTTTTCCATTCGTCTGTAAGGAATTCGCGTTAGTATTTTTGCAGCTGTGACTTATTAAACTGATAGTTCGGTAATTTTCACATCTGTCAACACCTGCTTTCTTTGGGATTGGAATTATTATATTCTTCTTGAAGTCTGAGGGTATTTCGCCTGTCTCATACATCTTGCTCACCAGATGGTAGAGTTTTGTCATGACTGGCTCTCCCAAGGCCATCAGTAGTTCTAATGGAATATTGTCTACTCCCGGGGCCTTGTTTCGACTCAGGTCTTTCAGTGCTCTGTCACACTCTTCACGCAGTATCTTATCTCCCATTTCATCTTCATCTACATCCTCTTCCATTTCCATAATATTGTCCTCAAGTACATCGCCCTTGTATAAACCCTCTATATACTCCTTCCACCTTTCTGCCTTCCCTTCTTTGCTTAGAACTGGGTTGCCATCTGAGCTCTTGATATTAATACAAGTGGTTCTCTTCTCTCCAAAGGTCTCTTTAATTTTCCTGTAGGCAGTATCTATCTTACCCCTAGTGAGACAAGCCTATACATCCTTATATTTGTCCTCTAGCCGTCCCTGCTTAGCCATTTTGCACTTCCTGTCGATCTCATTTTTGAGACGATTGTATTCCTTTTTGCCTGCTTCATTTACTGCATTTTTATATTTTCTCTTTTCATCAATTAAATTCAATATTTCTTCTGTTACCCAAAGATTTCTATTAGCCCTCGTCTTTTTACCTACTTGATCGTCTGCTGCCTTCACTACTTCATCCCTCAGAGCTACCCATACTCCTTCTACTGTATTTCTTTCCCCCATTCCTGTCAATTGTTCCCTTATGCTCTCCCTGAAACTCTCTACAACCTCTGGTTTAGTCAGTTTATCGAGGTCCCATCTCCTTAAATTCCCACCTTTTTGCAGTTTCTTCAGTTTCAATCTGCAGTTCATAACCAATAGATTGTGTTCAGAATCCACATCTGCCCCTGGAAATGTCTTAAAATTTAAAACCTGGTTCCTACATCTCTGTCTTACCATTATATAATCTATCTGATACCTTTTAGTATCTCCAGGATTCTTCCAGGTATACAACCTTCTTTTATGATTCTTGAACCAAGTGTTAGCTATGATTAAGTCATGCTCTGTGCAAAATTCTACAAGGCGGCTTCCTCTTTCATTTCTTCCCCCCAATCCATATTCTCTTACTATGTTTTCTTCTCTCCCTTTTCCTACTGACTAATTCCAGTCACCCATGACTATTAAATTTTCGTCTCCCTTCACTACCTGAATAATTTCTTTTATTTCGTCATACATTTCTTCAATTTCTTCGTCATCTGCAGAGCTAGTTGGCATATAAACTTGTACTACTGTAGTAGGCATGGGCTTTGTGTCTATCTTGGCCACAATAATGCATTCACTATGCTGTTTGTAGTAGCTAACCCGCACTCCTATTTTTTTATTCATTATTAAACCTACTCCTGCATTACCCCTATTTGATTTTGTATTTATAACCCTGTAATCACCTGACCAAAAGTCTTGTTCCTCCTGCCACCCAACTTCACTAATTCCCCCTATATCTTACTTTAACCTATCCATTTCCCTTTTTAAATTTTCTAACCTACCTGCCCGATTAAGGGATCTGACATTCCTTCCACGCTCCGATCCGTAGAACGCCAGTTTTCTTTCTCCTGATAACGACGTCCTCTTGAGTAGTCCCCACCCGGAGATCCGAATGGGGGACTATTTTACCTCCGGAATATTTTACCCAAGAGGACGCCATCATCATTTAATCATACAGTAAAGCTGCATGACCACCTTATCGCTTTCAAACGGCTGCGTGCACGGGCCCGCCTCCTTATCCACCAAGGCAAGAAGGAGTGCTGGGAGCGGTATGTGTCCACCATTGGCCTCCATGTCACTCCATCGCAGGTCTGGGCCAAGATTCGACGCGTCTACGGCTATCGGACTCCTGTCAGCGTCCCTGCACTCTCACTGAATGGCGTAGTTTGTACTGACTCCGACATCATTTCAAACCGCTTGGCATAGCATTTTGCTATGAGTTCCGCTTCTGCGAATTACCCCCAGGCCTTCCGCTCCATTAAAGAGTGGATGGAACGTTGGAGCCTTTCGTTTCGCACCCACCACCCAGATGCTTACAATGCTCCATTCAGTGAGTGGGAATTTTGCAGTGCCCTAGCCGCTTGCCCTGATACCGCTCCTGGGCCAGATGGCATCCACTGTCAGATGCTGAAACACCTTTCAGTGGACCACCAGCGACGCCTCCTCGACCTTTATAACCGTCTTTGGGTCGAGGGGGAGTTTCTGTCGTAATGGCGGGACAGCATTGTCATCCCCGTTTTGAAACCTGGAAAGAACCCTCTGGAGGTGGGCAGCTACCGTCCCATTAGCCTCACCAACGTTCTTTGCAAGTTGCTTGAACGGATGGTGAGCCAGCGCTTAAATTGAGTATTGGAGTCTCGGGGCCTTCTGGCTCCGTCTCAGGGTGGGTTCCGTAAAGGCTGCTCCGCCACTGACAATCTGGTGAGCCTTGAGTCGGCCATCCGTACTGCCTTTGCCCGCCGTCAGCACCTGGTCGCTGTCTTTTTCGACATGCGGAAGGCGTACGATATGACACGGCGTCATCACATCCTTTCTACGCTTCATGGATGGGGTCTTCGGGGTTCTCTGCCGATTTTTATCCGCAATTTTCTGTCGTATCGTACCTTCCGCGTGCAAGTCGCGGCCTCATATAGTTCCTCCCACGTCCAGGAGACCAGTGTGCCACAGGGTTCTGTTTTAAGTGTCTGCCTGTTTTTAATAGCCATTAACGGGCTCGCTGCGGCCGTGGGGAAATTCTGTCTCTGATTCCCTGTATGCTGACGACTTCTGCCTTTACTACAGCTCTACTGGCATTGCAGCTGTTGAACGTCAGCTACAGGGCGCTATCCGCAAGGCGCAGTCTTGGGCTGTAGCTCATGGGTTCCAGTTTTCGGCAGCCAAGACCTGCGTTATGCATTTCTGCCGGCGACTTACTGTCCACCCGGAGCCGCAGCTTTCTCTTAACGGCGAACTTCTTTCAGTGGTGGAATCACACAGGTTTTTGGGGGTGGTTTTCGATGCCCGGTTGACTTGGCTGCCTCATATCCGGCAGCTCAAACAGGCGTGTTGGCGGCATCTCGATGCTCTGCGATGTTTGAGCCACACCCGCTGGGGCGCCGACCGATCTACCCTGTTCCGGCTCTACCAGGCGTTAATCCAGTCTCGTCTGGATTATGGGAGCCTGGCTTATGGCTCAGCTTCCCCATCTGCGTTGCGGGTGCTGGACCCAATCCTCCATAGCAGGATACGCCTTGCCACTGGTGCTTTCCGCACCAGCCCTGTGGACGGCATACTAGTGGAGGCAGGTGTCCCTCCACTGCGGTTCCGACGCCAACAATTACTGGCTGCTTATGCTGCCCATGTTTTTAGCTTGCCCGGGCATCCAAATTACCGTGTCCTGTTCCCGCAGTCCGTCGTCCATCTGCCAGACCGTTGGTCCAGGTCGGGTTGTCAGATTGCCGTACGTGTCAAGGAGCTTCTCTCTGGGCTTGGGTTTTTCCCTGTTCCACCTCCTTTCCAGGCACCTCTGCGTACACCCCCGTGGTGTGTTCCTCGCCCTTGCCTTCGGTTTGACTTGGCACGGGGCTCGAAGGACTCAGTCCCTCCAGAGGCCTTCCGCCGCCGCTTTTATTCCATCCTGGCCACGTATCAGGGCTCTGGAATTGTTTACACTGACGGTTCGATGGTTGCTGGTCGTGTCGGGTATGCGCTATCTCTAGGGGACCATTCCGAACAACGTTCCTTGCCGGATGGCTGCAGCGTTTACACTGCTGAGCTGGTCGCCATCTTTCGTGCCCTAGAGTATATTCACTCCTGCTCAGGTGAGTCCTTCGTGATCTGTAGCGATTCCCTGAGCGGTTTACGAGCTCTCGACCAGTGTTTTCCTCGTTCTCGTCTGGTGATGCCTATCCATGAGTCCCTGCATACTCTTGCGCGTTGCGGCCGCTCTGTGGTCTTCGTGTGGACCCCAGGCCATGTTGGGATACCTGGCAATGAGAATGTTGACCGCCTGGCGAAAGAGGCCACTAGTAAATCGTCTCTGGGGATTGGACTCCCGGAGACTGATTTGCGGGCAGTCTTGCGCCGCGAAGTTCTTTCGGTTTGGGACGCTGAATGGCGCAATCTGCCCACGCCCAACAAAATCCGTCCAATCAAGGCGACGACGACTGTGTGGCGGTCGTCCATGCGGGTCTCCCGCCAGGAGTCTGTTGTCCTCTGCCGGCTGCGCATTGGGCATACTCGGTTTACGCACGGCCACTTATTGCGCCGTGGGGATGCACCTCTATGTCGCTGCGGCTCCGTTTTATCTGTGGTCCATATTTTATTGGAGTGTCCGCTTTTAGCTGTGCTCAGGCAGTCGTTCGCACTGCCTGACACGCTCCCTGCGCTTTTAATAGACGACTCTGCTACGGCTGACTTAGTTTTACATTTTATTCGGGCAGGGGGTTTTTATCATTTAATCTAAGTGTTTCTGTTTTATCTTATTGTTTTGTGTGGATTCTGGCCTTTGGCCTCCGGTTTTAAACTGATTTTTTAATGTGTTTTAAGTGGTTGGCTTTTCCTTTTTTATTTCTATAGTCGGCCAACCACCGTCATACTCTGTGTGATTTTAGTTCGTTTTGTCTGGTCTTTGTCTCAGTTCCTCTTGTTCTGTGTCGTCGGTGCTCTATTCTGTTGATCGTTTTTATTCTCTGTGGGTGTTTTTAGTGCTTGGAATAAGGGACCGATGACCGTAGCAGTCTGGTCCCTTTAATCCCACAAACCAACCAACTAGAACGATAGAAAAAAATATCTGTATGGTGCAAAAATTGGTAATTGTCCCCAAATAATGAAGTGTGCGAGGTCATCCACATGAGTGGTAAAAGGAATCCGTTAAACTTCAGTTACATGATAAATTGGTCAGATGTAAAGGCCGTAAATTCAATTGAACACCTAGGAATTGCAAACAACTGAAATTGGAAAGAACACATAGAAAACATTGTGGTGAAGGCAAACCAAAGATTGTGTTTTATTGGGCAGAACAGTTAGAAAATGTAAAAGGTCTACTAAAGAGACTGCCTGCACTATGCTTGTCTGTCCTCTTTTGGAGTACTGCTGCACAGTATGGGATCCTTACCAAATAGGTTTAATGGAATACATCAAGAAACTTCAAAGAACAGCAACAACATGTTTTGTATTATCACAAAATAGGGGAGATATAGTATCTCTGACATGATACAGGATTTGAGATGGACATCATTAAAACAAAGACATCTCTTGTTGTGGCAGAATCTTCTTACAAAATTTCAGTCACCAATTTTCTTTTCTGAATGCAAAAAAAAATTGTTGATGCCGACCCACATAGGGAGAACCGATCATCATAATAAAATAAGGAAAATCAGAGCTGTTCGAGACTGGAATAATAGAGAATTATTGTGAAGGTGGTTCGTGAACCATCTGCCGGGCACCTAAGTGTGATTTGCAGAGTATCGATTTAGATGTAGATTTAAAACAAGTTGTAGACATCCCTCTGTCATTTACTTCCTCTAACCCTCACTTATATAATGGACCTATCAGTGACTGGGAAACCCTTCCGA
Organism: Schistocerca nitens; assembly: GCF_023898315.1. Taxonomy (NCBI): domain Eukaryota; kingdom Metazoa; phylum Arthropoda; class Insecta; order Orthoptera; family Acrididae; genus Schistocerca; species Schistocerca nitens. The sequence goes on from NC_064618.1 coordinate 258,909,274, forward strand.
CTTTTGACTTACCTCATTATAGGGCCCTAAGCCTTGGTTAGATTCATAATCAGGTAATTCAGCTTCTGAATATGACTGAAAGGTGTTTTGCTTTTCCAGTGGAGAAATAGTGTTATCTCAGTCTTTAAGTTGGGCATAAACCCAACATCATTCTGCAGCTACTGACCCATTAGCATCAACGAGCCCTGCAGACTCGTTGGAAGAATGGTAGCTTGACGATTCTGCCTGGTTCTCAAATCAAAGGGCCTATTGTCCTCCTGTCAGAGTAGTTTCTGGGAGGGATGACCCACAAATGATGGTCTAGTTAGGTTGGAAATGGCACTCTAAATGCCAATATCTTACTACAGTCTGTTTTGACCTACATAAAGCGTGTGGCATCATCCTATTTCACTTACCTTGCATGACCGGGGCTTTTGATGGTGCCTACCGCCTTTTATTCATCGGTGTTTATCCCTCCAGTAGTTTTGTATTATAGTTAGTACATTGCTCAGCTCCCCTAATCATCCAGTTTACTGAGTTTTCTTTCCCCCTTCATGCAGGGATGTTGAACCCCTGTGCGCATTTTCCAGTTGGAATGCACCTTGAGAGACCCTGCTGGGACCTACACCCATCCTGTTCAGCATGCTGGCCATGTATTCCCTTGCATTCCTGCTTGCTCAATACCCAGATCATTAACTACTACGTATTTATTTCAAGTACCTAAAGTTTGTTGCCTCAGTGGCCTTTCAGCATTCAGTTTTTTGCAGTTCTTCAGAAATACGAGAATGTTGCCTTCCTTCACACTGATAGCTCTGAAATCATGGACAGGACAGGATATGCTTATATTTCTCTCAGTAGTAATAAACAACATTCATTGCTAGGGACATTTTGCATCTTTATGGCAAAGCTGATAGTCTTTAATAGAGCCCTGTGCTTTAAACAGACCTCCCTCAGCTGCATTTTTAATTGTATTTACTTGATTGGTACTCTTCAGGCTGTTGGTTGATGTTTCACTTCTAGCTGTATGTTATGTGCTATTCACAATCTTCTCTATGACCTATATTGCACTACATGCTTAGTTGTCTTTCTGGGGAGAGGAGGGGAGGGGGGGATGATGAACTGTCAGAAAAAACACAGTATTGGGAGTTCAGTTGCTGGGATCTACAAAATTCCTTGCCAGTGTTGCATGGCTTACATCATTCAGAATACACGCACAGTACATGAAAGGTGCATTGAACATGAGCGCCACACTCACCTTTCACAGCCCAATATGTCAGCCATAGCTGAGCATTATATTACCACAGGAAATGCTATGGATTTTTCTGCCATGAAAATCTTGGCCCCCAGCAAGAACTTTTTGTGATTCAGTAATTAAAGAAACTGTGGAAATACATCTAGCACAACATATTATAAATTGCGACAGCAGTTTTCAACAGGACAAGGCTTGGGACCCAGCAATCTCTCTAATTTCTTCAGAGAGAAGACAGTTTATTCATAGTGACACATCTGGTGACATCTGATGTCTGGTTTTCAGCGACGCGAACGCACATTCCGACAGAGAGCAGACGTGTAGTTTTCACCTTTACGCATGCACCTGTGCACCACAGATAGAACAGTATTTCCAGAGGACATGGAGTTTGATAGAGGACGCTACTGTGGCAGGTGCCAATGCATTTGCGCACCAATTTTTGCTACAAAGCCGACGCCGGGAACTTGCAGTCTCCAGTGATGGACACTCACCTGAAGATGGCTGGATGATCGCTAGCCAAAACATCGTGGCAAGAAGTCAACATGATCTGGCTGCAAAACCGAAACCTCATCGAACATTCAGTACACTGGGAAAACTTCAAGTATCACAATTACTTTCTTCATTGAGCTGCATATAAGTAAACTTCATTTTAAATGAAAACACGCCACTTCCAACTTTACCCTTTTTAGTAAATCTGCTTTCATTAAATTCTCTGATACAGGTGACTGACTAATCTCTGTTTGTTCGTATTAATACAATGTACAATGAACTGCTTGCTGCGACAGTCAGGCAAGCACTAAACTTTCTCCTACGATTTTACGTTTTCCTGGTGTAGGAAAGTCTTGACTATTTCTTGAGTATTCAGCAGGAAGACATCATCCAAAAGCCGTGATCTCACCAGCAACACCTGAAGGTGGCAAGAAGTGTACGATGACACCTGGTTAAATATCCAAGAAATATTAAAGATTTTCTAAATTGAGAAAACCGAAAATCACACACAAAGTAGCTTGGTGCTGAGGAGATACAAAGCAAAATTAAGAATGTGGACACTCTTCAGAACAAAATATAGTTTATCACATCAGAACTCCAGCATCCAACCATATCACCAGAAGAGCCAGGATGGCCGTGTTCAGGGAGAGGATCCAGTACACTCGATCCAGACTCGATGAGATTTTGACAGAATTCGTCTCACTCCACCTCAACTCCCTACTGACCGACTGGTGGGAGTTGATGGATGCAGTTACCTGGCCTCAAGTCAACAGAACATGGCAGTCAGCCACCTGCTGACAAACTGCAAGATTCTGAGGCACACCAACAGATGAATTAGCAAAACATCCAACAGCAATGTTCAGCTTATTTGTGGGCAAATGGCAGCATCACATATGAAATTTGGTGCATTTTGTCCACCAGCTGTAAAACTTCACATCGGGCCAAGATGATGTCATGGTGAACCTTGACATGGTATCTCTCTTTACAGGGTACCTCTAAGAAACTCCCTGAGCCTCAGAGGGGGAAAGTTTGGACTAGCACTAACGAAACTGTTTGAATTCGTGCTTACGTCAAACTACCTTCTGTCGTACAGAAATTTCTATGAACAAACAGTGTTGCAATAGGATAGCCATTATCATGAGTGGTGGCCAATAGGTTTATGGAGGCATCTGAAGAAGCAGCTCTGGAGTCTGCAGTCTACAAGCTGTCATGAATTTTTCACCACATAGACAGTACATTCGAAATATGATCATATGGACTTCATCACCTACAAGTCTACCTGCAACATCTGAATTCACTGCACCACACATAAAATTCATGATGGAGATAGAAGAAAAGATAAACTTCCGTTTCAGGATGTGCTCATCTAGCGAAGACCAGATAGGATGCTAGGACACAGTGTCATACCGTAAACTGACATATGCGATTTATACTTGGTTGCCTCCTGCTGTCTTTCTATTTCACAACATGGTTTCCCAAGCACAGTAGTGCACAGAGCACATGAAATCTTGGACTGTGACAGTCCAGCAGCTGGATTACAGCACTTAGAAGCCGTGTTCCATACAAATGGTTAAAACTACTACCAGATATAAGCCTTAAGGCTCGAGAAGCTGAGATGACAGTCCTTCTGAGGATGAGGATAAATTGTTTGCGATGATGATTATTCCATACATCAGGAGCACATCAACAGAAATCGGAAGAATGCTCGGAAGTACAATGTCAAGTTCATCAGCCAAGACAAAAGCCTTATTGGGATCAGTAAAGGATAATACAGACTCCAGAAACAGTGTGTCTACTGCAACCATTGCCAGTATGGAAAAATACATACAGGCCAGACTATCTGGTCTATATAGGAAAGATGCACAGAGCATAAATTTCACACCGGCTGGAGTGGCTGTGCGGTTCTAGGCGCTACAGCCTGGAGCTGAGCGACCACTATGGTCGCAGGTTCGAATCCTGCCTCGGGCATGGATGTGTGTGATGTCCTTAGGTTAGTTAGTTTTAATTAGTTCTAAGTCCTAGGCGACTGATGAACTCAGAAGTTAAGTCGCATAGTGCTCAGAGCCATTTGAACCATAAATGCCACACAGACAACATACAGCCAACAAAGTCCACTGTGGCAGAGCACTGCATCTATTATAGATGTATTGTGAATTATGGTAACACCAAATTGTTGCAAACAATTGAACATTTTCTGGGATTGTATTCTCAAAGAAACTGTAGAGATCAAACAAGTGACAGACTAATAAATAAAGACAGCAGCTTTCAGTTTAGCAAGGCATGGCCCCAGGCTTTGAGCTTGATAAAAGCACAGTGGCCGTCTATGTGAAAATCCTCTCTCATTGTGACAATTGAAAAAGATTAGGATGCATTTTTGCCACAGCAGCATAGATCCATGTGTCCAATGTTGGCTGCTGCTCTGAGTGAAGACCGTGGATCAACTCCTGACATGCTTCCACCCACCACCCCACCAGGTCTACGCCTGGAGGCAACCGGCTGGAGGCTGTAGGAGGGGAGGGGAGGAGAGGATATAAAGACAGCACCCAGCAGTAGATATCAGTCAGTACTCAGGTATGCCTGAAGATGGCAAGAAATCACCTTGCCGAAATATCGCGTCTTTTGGGCAATGCCACATGGCTAAGTACCTGAGAAATGGTTAAGACTAAACTTTCTTTTTACATCTGTGGCAGAGTTTGACTACAATGGTTAATACTTCAAATGTTTTTTATTATAATAACTAACAGGGCTATCTTCATAATGCAGCTACAATCTTCTCATGGTTGTTGGCCATCTGTTAATAGGTGAGGATGACTAGTCTGTCTCCTTGAAGATACACATCACGTTGAAAAGATAGTACCCTGATGTCGTGATTCCAGTTAGCTCAACATGAAAGAATGAAATAAATGCATATCTGTGATTATAGTGAAACAGTAATTGCAAACACTTCGTAATATTAAAAAGTAAATATTTGTCATTGCTCAGGTGGAAGTAGCAGCAGTAGTACTTGCAGCATAGGTAACCCTACATTAGCTGGTGGTAATTATGAACACACCACTGATTAATTTGAATCATCTTGGCAGTTTTCGAAGTTGTATTCAAGAATCTCAGGCAGAAATGCTGAAACCCTTTATTTAACAAAGAAACCTTCGACATGCATTTCTGGAGCAATCAACACAATCCAAAGATGATGGCTTTCTCTTTGAGATGCTGATGGATGTAAGAGTTATTTGAAACTGGTGCTGTGTAATGGCCAGGAGCAGTTTTCATCAGCTTATACAGGGTTAGCCTAAATGAATCATCAGGTTTGAGAGCACTGCTTATTTACAAGTATAAGGTTTACCAAGATGGGTGATACACAAAAGAATATACTCAAAAGATTTCTGATACATTTTATTTATGTTCAGTGTGTGCACCCTTGGTCACTTCGCATTCATCCAGACTGCAAATCACTTTCATCCATGTGTTCATAGCACGTTTCCATCAATGTCTGTCACAGAAGCAGTGATGCGTTCCTGCAGCATTGTTGGCATTGGGGGGTACATTAACCATGTCCTTAACATAACTCTACAGGAAGAAATTACATGGTGTGTGGGATTTGACAACCTGGGTGCCAACAGAGAAACATAATCAGGATCAGCACGCCCTCTCCAGTGATGTGGCAGTTCTCTGTTTAGAAAGGAGTGGACGGTTGTGCGCAAGTGAAGTGGAGCCCAGCTGTATTGAAATAGGAAAGTCAAACAGTCAGCAGTCAGTTGTGGGAAGAAACACAACATACCCAGGTACACAGAATCTGTCACCATTTGCTTGCTAAAGAAAAAGGGGCCATGCATCTTTGTTTTGGATATGGCACAAATGACATTTATTTTTGGTAAATCCCTTTCCAATTCCACATGAAAATGCGGCAGTTCTGTATCCCACAATCACTTATTATGATTATCATGTTTCCTGACAGATGGAAAGTCACCTCATTGTCGAATATCAGTGGCCCCATAACGTCATCATCATCTTCCATAGCTTACTGCATTCTGGTACAAAATTCCAATCAGTTGGTATAATCATCTGCAATCTGGTGTTGTAACAGTTGTAAACAGTAGGGTTTGAAATACAAATGCCCCCGCAAAATATTCCAGGCTGTTTTCTGCAGAATGCGCTATCAATGGCTTGCGCAGATGATTGATTTCTGTGCGCTGAGTGCAAAGCTGTCTCTCTCATGCTTCCCAGTTTATCTTGAGAGAAGCGATCACCCTACGCGTTTGCCTTTGCACAAACAAGCATCACGAAATTGGTGAAAGCGATGCAAAATCCCCCAATGAGCAGGTGCAGCTTTTCGTTATTTGTATATGAATGACTGCTGAATGCTCATAACCACCAAATACTTCACATATTCTGACACCCAAAGTCTTCTTTTGCGATGCCACCATCTTGTAGAGTACTGTCGCATGCCTGCCATCTGCTCTGCACGTGATCTACAAGGTGAGCTTTTTAAACTTAGTGAGTGTATCTTTTCATGCATCGTCCTTTTCTGTATATCATATACTTCTCAATAAATCTTGCTTTGAAACCCTATGAATCATTTAGTCTAACCCTGTATTTGGTGCCATAATATGACTCGTAGTTAGTTAAATACTCTCTTTCCCAAGTACAGGGAAGTTAACTTTTCCACATTTCTTATGATCTATTGTATGCGTATGCACCTGCGCTCTCTCTCTCTCTCTCTCTCTCTCTCTCTCTCTCTCTCTCTCTCTCTCTCTCTCATATATATATCATTCCACGTGGGAAAAATATATCTAAAAACACAGATGAGGTTACTTACCGAACGAAAGTGCCGGCATGCCATGCCATGCAGGTCGATAGACACACAAACATACACACGAAATTCAAGCTTTCGCAACAAACTGTTGCCTCATCAGGAAAGAGGGAAGGAGAGGGAAAGACGAAAGGATGTGGGTTTTAAGGGAGAGGGTAAGGAGTCATTCCAATCCCGGGAGCGGAAAGACTTACCTTACGGGGGAAAAAAGGACAGGTATACACTCGCGCACGCGCACACACACCCATATCCAACCCCACATACACAGACACAAGCAGACATTTGTAAAGGCAAAGAGATTCGGCAGAGATGTCAGTCGAGGCAGAAGTACAGACGCAAAGATGTTGAAAGACAGGTGAGGTATGAGCGGCGGCAACTTGAAATTAGCGGATGTTGAGGCCTGGCGGATAATGAGAAGAGAGAATATACTGAAGGCCAAGTTCCCATCTCCGGAGTTCTGACAGGTTGGTGTTAGTGGGAAGTATCCAGATAACCCAGATGGTGTAACACTGTGCCAAGATGTGCTGGCCGTGCACCAAGGCATGTTTAGCCGCAGGGTGATCCTCATTACCAACAAACACTGTCTGCCTGTGTCCATTCATGCGAATGGACAGTTTGTTGCTGGTCATTCCCACATAGAAAGCTTCACAGTGTAGGCAGGTCAGTTGGTAAATCACGTGGGTACTTTCACACGTGGCTCTGCCTTTGATCGTGTACACCTTCCGGGTTACAGGACTGGAGTAGGTGGTGGTGGGAGGGTGCATGGGACAGGTTTTACACCGGGGGCAGTTACAAGGATAGGAGCCAGAGGGTAGGGAAGGTGGTTTGGGGATTTCATAGGGATGAACTAAGAGGTTACGAAGGTTAGGTGGACGCCGGAAAGACACTCTTGGTGGAGTGGGGAGGATTTCATGAAGGATGGATCTCATTTCAGGGCAGGATTTGAGGAAGTCGTATCCCTGCTGCAGAGCCACATTCAGAGTCTGATCCAGTCCCGGAAAGTATCCTGTCACAAGTGGGGCACTTTTATGGTTCTTCTGTGGGAGGTTTTGGGTTTGAGGGGACGAGGAAGTGGCTCTGGTTATTTGCTTCTGTACCAGGTTGGGAGGGTAGTTGCGGGATGCGAAAGCTGTTATCAGGTTCTTGGTGTAATGGTTCAGGGATTCCGGACTGGAGCAGATTCGTTTGCCATGAAGACCTAGGCTGTAGGGAAGGGACCGTTTGATGTGGAATGGGTGGCAGCTGTCATAATGGAGGTACTGTTGCTTGTTGGTGGGTTTGATGTGGATGGACGTGTGAAGCTGGCCATTGGACAGATGGAGGTCAACGTCAAAGAAAGTGGCGTGGGATTTGGAGTAGGACCAGGTGAATATGATGGACCCAAAGGAGTTCAGGTTGGAGAGGAAATTCTGGAATTCTTCTTCACTGTGAGTCCAGATCATGAAGATGTCATCAGTAAATCTGTACCAAACTTTGGGTTGGCAGGCCTGGGTAACTAAGAAGGCTTCCGCTAAGCGACCCATGAATAGGTTGGCGTACGAGGGGGCCATCCTGGTACCCATGGCTGTTCCCTTTAATTGTTGGAGTGGAGCTGGAAGTGGGAGATTGAGTAGATGGGACCAGGAGATTGGGTAGTTTTTTGAGGTGGAGGGTGGCATGCTGTTCTAATTTGCAGTTGGCCTTTAGGAGGATGCTCTGAACAGCCGGTGTGGATGTGGGAGAGGAAAGATTGAGAACTTTTATTAAGGATTGGAGTTGACGGGTGTGTTCAATGGCTGAGTTGATGTGTAGGTGAAGTATGGGGGCAATGGATTGTTCAGTTTGGAACTGGTATAGGGACTGATGGAAAGAAGGGTTGCAGCCAGAGATGGGAACTTTAAGTGTGAGGCCTTTGGGGGTTATGCCAACTGTCAGACAAGCCTGAGAAAATAGAATATGGGAGCGTAATCTGGCTAGGGCGAAGACATGTTTGCGGGGGGAATGTAAATAAAACTTAATGGGGTCATTGTGGGGGTGTTGTGAGGGTGACATGGTATTAGAAGGTGGAAAGTGTAACATGAGGCTGAAATGAAAATGAAAATAAAAATATATGGGGAGAGATAAAGGTGAACTGGAAAGTAACTGGAGATCTGGTGTGAATAAAGGCGAAAAGGTGTTGGTTCCAATCAACACAATCTGGAACCACAACACCCTAATTCAGTAGTTAACCTTTCCTCCAAACCTCTCTCCCAATCCGAAACCTCTGTCCTATCCAAAGGCGTCACCTTCAGCCCCACTCCCAGATTCAACCAAACAGCCCTCATCAAAGATTTACTGTCCTACACTCGTACTCTCTGCTGGAAACATCACTTTGCCATGAAGAAAAATGATCCTAATCCTACTCCTAATGATCCAACTCCCCAAGACACTATCCAAATTGAACCCTGCCTGCAACAGTTCTGTCCTCGGTCACAGCGGGACCCACCTCCTCTTCCCCAAAATCACCCTCTCCAAACCTTCCAGGAATTTCTGACTTCCAGTTTTGCATCTCAATCCTTCTTGAAAAACCTTAATCCTACTCCCAACATCATCACTGCTGAAGCCCAGGCTATCCGTGATCTGAAAGCTGACCGATCCATCGTCATTCTTCCGGCGGAAAAGGGTTCCACGACCATGGTACTTGATCGTCGGGAATATGTGGCTGAGGGACTGTGTCAGCTTTCAGACAACACCACATACAAAGTTTGCCAAGTTAATCCCATTCCCGATGTCCAGGCGGAGCTTCAAGGAATCCTCAGAACCTTAGGCCCCCTGCAAAACCTTTCACCTGACTCCATCAACCTCCTGACCCCACCGACACCGCGCACCTCTACCTTCTACCTTCTTCCTAAAATTCACAAACCCAATCATCCCGGCCGCCCCATTGTAGCTGGTTACCAAGCCCCCCACAGAACGTATCTCTGCCTACGTAGATCAACACCTTCAACCCATTACATGCAGTCTCCCATCCTTCATCAAAGACACCAACCACTTTCTCGAACGCCTGGAATCCTTACCCAATCTGTTACCCCCGGAAACCATCCTTGTAACCATTGATGCCACTTCCTTATACACACTCGCGGTTCTAGGCGCGCAGTCTGGAACCGTGCGACTGCTACGGTCGCAGGTTCGAATCCTGCCTCGGGCATGGATGTGTGTGATGTCCTTAGGTTAGTTAGGTTTAAGTAGTTCTAAGTTCTAGGGGACTGATGACCACAGCAGTTGAGTCCCATAGTGCTCAGAGCCATTTGAACCATTTTTTGAACCTTATACACAAATATTCCGCACGTCCAGGGCCTCACTGCGATGGAGCACTTCCTTTCATGCCGATCACCTGCCACCCTACCTAAAACCTCTTTCCTCATTACCTTAGCCAGCTTCATCCTGACCCACAACTTCTTCACTTTTGAAGGCCAGACATACCAACAATTACAGGGAACAGCCATGGGTACCAGGATGCACACCTCGTACGCCAACCTATTCATGGGTCGCTTAGAGGAAGCCTTCTTGGTTACCCAGGCCTGCCAACCCAAAGTTTGGTACAGATTTATTGATGACATCTTCATGATCTGGACTCACAGTGAAGAACAACATCAGAATTTCCTCTCCAACCTCAACTCCTTTAGGTCCATCAGATTCACCTGGTCCTACTCCAAATCCCACGCCACTTTCCGTGACGTTGACCTCCATCTGTCCAATGGCCAGCTTCACACGTCCGTCCACATCAAACCCACCAACAAGCAACAGTACCTCCATTATGACAGCTGCCACCCATTCCACATCAAACGGTCCCTTCCCTACAGCCTATGTCTTCGTGGCAAACGAATCTGCTCCAGTCCGGAATCCCTGAACCATTACACCAACAACCTGACGACAGCTTTCGCATCCCGCAACTACCCTCCCAACCTGGTACAGAAGCAAATAACCAGAGCCACTTCCTCATCCCCTCAAACCCAGAACCTCCCACAGAAGAACCACAAAAGTGCCCCACTTGTGACAGGATACTTTCCAGGACTGGACCAAACTCTGAATATGGCTCTCCAGCAGGGATACGACTTCCTCAAATCCTGCCCTGAAATGAGATCCATCCTTCATGAAATCCTCCCCACTCCACCAAGAGCGTCTTTCCGCCATCCACCTAACCTTCGTAACCCGTTAGTTCATCCTTATGAAATCCCCAAACCACCGTCCCTACCCTCTGGCTCCTATCCTTGTAACCGCCCCCGGTGTAAAACCTGTCGCATGCACCCTCCCACCACCACCTACTCCAGTCCTGTAACCCGGAAGGTGTACACGATCAAAGGCAGAGCGACGTGTGAAAGCACCCACGTGATCTACCAACTGACCTGCCTACACTGTGATGCATTCTATGTGGGAATGACCAGCAACAAACTGTCCATTCGCACGAATGGACACAGGCAGACAGTGTTTGTTGGTAATGAGGATCACCCTGTGGCTAAACATGCCTTGGTGCACAGCCAGCACATCTTGGCACAGTGTTACACCGTCCGGGTTATCTGGATACTTCCCACTAACACCAACCTATCCGAACTCCGGAGATGGGAACTTGCTCTTCAATATATCCTCTCTTCCCGTTATCCACCAGGCCACAATCTCCGCTAATTTCAAGTTGCCGCCACTCACACCTCACCTGTCATTCAACAACATCTTTGCCTCTGCACTTCTGCCTCGACTGACATCTCTGCCCAAACTCTTTGTCTTTAAATATGTCTGCTTGTCTGTATATGTGTGTGTGTGTTCGCGCGAGTGTATACCCGTCCTTTTTTCCCCCTAAGGTAAGTCTTTCCGCTCCCGGGATTGGAATGACTCCTTACCCTCTCCCTTAAAACCCACATCCTTTCGTCTTTCCCTCTCCTTCCCTCTTTCCTGATGAGGCAACAGTTTGTTGCGAAAGCTTGAATTTTGTGTGTATGTTTGTGTTTGTTTGTGTGTCTGTCGACCTGCCAGCACTTTCATTTGGTGAGTCACATCATCTTTGTTTTTAGATATATTTTTCCTACGTGGAATGTTTCCCCCCCCCCCTCTCTCTCTCTCTCTCTCTCTCTCTCTCTCTCTCTCTCTCTATCTATATATATATATATATATATATATATATATATATATATATATATATATATATATATATATATATATATAAAAAGAAAGATGATGAGACTTACCAAACAAAAGCGCTGGCAGGTCGATAGACACACAAACAAACACAAATATACACACAAAATTCAAGCTTTCGCAACAAACTGTTGCCTCATCAGGAAAGAGGGAAGGAGAGGGAAAGACGAAAGGATGTGGGTTTTAAGGGAGAGGGTAAGGAGTCATTCCTATCCCGGGAGCGGAAAGACTTACCTTAGGGGGAAAAAAGGACAGGTATACACTCGCACACACACACATATCCATCCACACATACAGACACAAGCAGACATATTTAAAGACAAAGAGTTTGGGCAGAGATGTCAGTCGAGGTGGAAGAGTAGAGGCAAAGAAGTTGTTGAGAGACAGGTGAGGTATGAGTGGCGGCAACTTGAAATTAGCGGAGATTGAGGCCTGGCGGATAACGAGAAGAGAGGATATACTGAAGGGCAAGTTCCCATCTCCGGAGTTCAGATAGGTTGGTGTTGGTGGGAAGTATCCAGATAACCCGGACGGTGTAACACTGTGCCAAGATGTGCTGGCTGTGCACCAAGGCATGTTTAGCCACAGGGTGATCCTCATTACCAACAAACACTGTCTGCCTGTGTCCATTCATGCGAATGGACAGTTTGTTGCTGGTCATTCCCACATAGAATGCATCACAGTGTAGGCAGGTCAGTTGGTAAATCACGTGGGTGCTTTCACACGTGGCTCTGCCTTTGATCGTGTACACCTTCCGGGTTACAGGACTGGAGTAGGTGGTGGTGGGAGGGTGCATGGGACAGGTTTTGCACCGGGGGCGGTTACAAGGATAGGAGCCAGAGGGTAGGGAAGGTGGTTTGGGGATTTCATAGGGATGAACTAACAGGTTACGAAGGTTAGGTGGACGGCGGAAAGACACTCTTGGCGGAGTGGGGAGGATTTCATGAAGGATGGATCTCATTTCAGGGCAGGATTTGAGGAAGTCGTATCCCTGCTGGAGAGCCACATTCAGAGTCTGGTCCAGTCCCGGAAAGTATCCTGTCACAAGTGGGGCACTTTTGTGGTTCTTCTGTGGGGGATTCTGGGTTTGAGGGGATGAGGAAGTGGCTCTGGTTATTTGCTTCTGTACCAGGCCGGGAGGGTAGTTGCGGCATGCGAAAGCTGTTGTCAGGTTGTTGGTGTAATGTTTCAGGGATTCCGGACTGGAGCAGATTCGTTTGCCACGAAGACCTAGGCTGTAGGGAAGGGACCGTTTGATGTGGAATGGGTGGCAGCTGTCATAATGGAGGTACTGTTGCTTGTTGGTGGGTTTGATGTGGACGGACGTGTGAAGTTGGCCATTGGACAGGTGGAGGTCAACGTCAAGGAAAGTGGCATGGGATTTGGAGTAGGACCAGGTGAATCTGATGGAACCAAAGGAGTTGAGGTTGGAGAGGAAATTCTGGAGTTCTTCTTCACTGTAAGTCCAGATCATGAAGATGTCATCAATAAATCTGTACCAAACTTTGGGTTGGCAGACCTGGGTAACCAAGAAGGCTTCCTCTAAGCGACCCATGAATAGGTTGGCGTACGAGGGGGCCATCCTGGTACCCATGGCTGTTCCCTTTAATTGTTGGTATGTCTGGCCTTCAAAAGTGAAGAAGTTGTGGGTCAGGATGAAGCTGGCTAAGGTAATGAGGAAAGAGGTTTTAGGTAGGGTGGCAGGTGATCGGCGTGAAAGGAAATGCTCCATCGCAGCGAGGCCCTGGACGTGCGGAATATTTGTGTATAAGGAAGTGGCATCAATGGTTACAAGGACGGTTTCCGGGGGTAACCGATTGGGTAAGGATTCCAGGCGTTCAAGGAAGTGGTTGGTGTCTTTGATGAAGGATGGGAGACTGCATGTAATGGGTTGAAGGTGTTGATCTACGTAGGCAGAGATACGTTCTGTGGGGGCTTGGTAACCAGCTACAATGGGGCGGCCGGGATGATTGGGTTTGTGGATTTTAGGAAGAAGGTAGAAGGTTGGGGTGCGGGGTGTCGGTGGGGTCAGAAGGTTGATGGAGTCAGGTGAAAGGTTTTGCAGGGGGCCTAAGGTTCTGAGGATTCCTTGAAGCTCCGCCTGGACATCGGGAATGGGGTTACCTTGGCAAACTTTGTATGTGGCGTTGTCTGAAAGCTGACGCAGTCCCTCAGCCACATACTCCCGACGATCAAGTACCACGGTCGTGGAACCCTTGTCCGCCGGAAGAATGACGATGGATCGGTCAGCCTTCAGATCACGGATAGCCTGGGCTTCAGCAGTGGTGATGTTGGGTGTAGGATTAAGGTTTTTTAAGAAGGATTGAGATGCAAGGCTGGAAGTCAGAAATTCCTGGAAGGTTTGGAGAGGGTGATTTTGAGGAAGAGGAGGTGGGTCCCGCTGTGACGGAGGACGGAACTGTTCCAGGCAGGGTTCAATTCGGATGGTGTCTTGGGGAGTTGGATCATTAGGAGTAGGATTAGGATCATTTTTCTTCGTGGCAAAGTGATATTTCCAGCAGAGAGTACGGGTGTAGGACAGTAAATCTTTGACGAGGGCTGTTTGGTTGAATCTGGGAGTGGGGCTGAAGGTGAGGCCTTTGGATAGGACAGAGGTTTCGGATTGAGAGAGAGGTTTGGAGGAAAGGTTAACTACTGAATTAGGGTGTTGTGGTTCCAGATTGTGTTGAAAGGAATTTTGAGGTTTTGGAGGGAGTGGAGCTGGAAGTGGGAGATTGAGTAGATGGGAGAGACTGGGTTTGTGTGCAATGAGAGGTGGTTGAGGTTTGCTGGAAAGGTTGTGAAGGGTGAGTGAGTTGCCTTTCCGGAGGTGGGAAACCAGGAGATTGGATAGTTTTTTGAGGTGGAGGGTGGCATGCTGTTCTAATTTACGGTTGGCCTGTAGGAGGATGCTCTGAACAGCCGGTGTGGATGTGGGAGAGGAAAGATTAAGGACTTTTATTAAGGATAGGAGTTGACGGGTGTGTTCATTGGCTGAGTTGATGTGTAGGTGAAGGATTAGGTGGGTGAGGGCAATGGATTGTTCAGTTTGGAACTGGTATAGGGACTGATGGAAGGAAGGGTTGCAGCCAGAGATGGGAACTTTAAGTGTGAGGCCTTTGGGGGTAATGCCAAATGTCAGACAAGCCTGAGAAAATAGAATATGGGAGCGTAATCTGGCTAGGGCGAAGGCATGTCTGCGGAGGGAATGTAAATAAAACTTAATGGGGTCGTTGTGGGGGTGTTGTGCGGGTGACATGGTACTAAAAGGTCGAAAGTGTAACGTGAGGCTGAAATGAAAATGAATATAAAAATATGTGGGGGAGAGATAAAGGTGAAGCAGAAAGCAAATGGAGATCTGGTGTGAAAAGAGGCGAAAAGGGGTTGGTTGGAGCTGGGTTATGTTGATCCTGTGGTGAAATAGTGTAGGTAGAAAACGATGTGCATAAAGGTTAGGTGGTTGTGTTGCCGCCAAAAAACGTTAAAGGGTGGAGAAATTTGGGAAAATTTCGAAAAAACTACGTGAGGATGTATTAAAAGTAGTGGTATGGTGGTGGCAGATTATGGAAATGAGGCTAACAATTGTCTGGTGGAGAAATAATAACGTTAAAACCTGTGGGAAGCGGCTAAAAATGATCGGTGATGTGAAAAAACGGAAATCGAAATAAAGCAAAAGTTATTAAAACTAGCCGAAAAGGTTGTTTAATAGCTGAAAGGAACTGTTTGTGAACTAGAAACGGTGGATTTTATAGCAGTAGTGGAAGAAAAAATTTTTTGGTTATGGTTTGGAAGTGGGTTACGTATTATTACGTATTGTTGAGTATATATCGGCGGGATAAAATTGTATAGTGGATTACGGTAAAAAGGAGAAGGTGAATACAAAGGGAAACTACTGGCAAAAACAGAAGGAGGAAATAAGACGACAGAAAAGACTTCGAAATGTAACAGTGACAATAACAAACGTCATTGTTGGGTTCAAATTAATGATATGAATATAACAGAGGGAAACATTCCACATGGAAAAAATATATCTAAAAAGAAAGATGATGAGACTTACCAAACAAAAGCGCTGGCAGGTCGATAGACACACAAACAAACACAAATATACACACAAAATTCAAGCTTTCGCAACAAACTGTTGCCTCCCTCCAAAACCTCAAAATTCCTTTCAACACAATCTGGAACCACAACACCCTAATTCAGTAGTTAACCTTTCCTCCAAACCTCTCTCCCAATCCAAAACCTCTGTCCTATCCAAAGGCCTCACCTTCAGCCCCACTCCCAGATTCAACCAAACAGCCCTCGTCAAAGATTTACTGTCCTACACCCGTACTCTCTGCTGGAAATATCACTTTGCCACGAAGAAAAATGATCCTAATCTTACTCCTAATGATCCAACTGCCCAAGACACCATCCGAATTGAACCCTGCCTGGAACAGTTCCGTCCTCCGTCACAGCGGGACCCACCTCCTCTTCCTCAAAATCACCCTCTCCAAACCTTCCAGGAATTTCTGACTTCCAGCCTTGCATCTCAATCCTTCTTAAAAAACCTTAATCCTACACCCAACATCACCACTGCTGAAGCCCAGGCTATCCGTGATCTGAAGGCTGACCGATCCATCGTCATTCTTCCGGCGGACAAGGGTTCCACGACCGTGGTACTTGATCGTCGGGAGTATGTGGCTGAGGGACTGCGTCAGCTTTCAGACAACACCACATACAAAGTTTGCCAAGGTAACCCCATTCCCGATGTCCAGGCGGAGCTTCAAGGAATCCTCAGAACCTTAGGCCCCCTGCAAAACCTTTCACCTGACTCCATCAACCTCCTGACCCCACCGACACCCCGCACCCCAACCTTCTACCTTCTTCCTAAAATCCACAAACCCAATCATCCCGGCCGCCCCATTGTAGCTGGTTACCAAGCCCCCACAGAACGTATCTCTGCCTACGTAGATCAACACCTTCAACCCATTACATGCAGTCTCCCATCCTTCATCAAAGACACCAACCACTTCCTTGAACGCCTGGAATCCTTACCCAATCGGTTACCCCCGGAAACCATCCTTGTAACCATTGATGCCACTTCCTTATACACAAATATTCCGCACGTCCAGGGCCTCGCTGCGATGGAGCATTTCCTTTCACGCCGATCACCTGCCACCCTACCTAAAACCTCTTTCCTCATTACCTTAGCCAGCTTCATCCTGACCCACAACTTCTTCACTTTTGAAGGCCAGACATACCAACAATTAAAGGGAACAGCCATGGGTACCAGGATGGCCCCCTCGTACGCCAACCTATTCATGGGTCGCTTAGAGGAAGCCTTCTTGGTTACCCAGGTCTGCCAACCCAAAGTTTGGTACAGATTTATTGATGACATCTTCATGATCTGGACTTACAGTGAAGAAGAACTCCAGAATTTCCTCTCCAACCTCAACTCCTTTGGTTCCATCAGATTCACCTGGTCCTACTCCAAATCCCATGCCACTTTCCTTGACGTTGACCTCCACCTGTCCAATGGCCAACTTCACACGTCCGTCCACATCAAACCCACCAACAAGCAACAGTACCTCCATTATGACAGCTGCCACCCATTCCACATCAAACGGTCCCTTCCCTACAGCCTAGGTCTTCGTGGCAAACGAATCTGCTCCAGTCCGGAATCCCTGAAACATTACACCAACAACCTGACAACAGCTTTCGCATGCCGCAACTACCCTCCCGGCCTGGTACAGAAGCAAATAACCAGAGCCACTTCCTCATCCCCTCAAACCCAGAATCCCCCACAGAAGAACCACAAAAGTGCCCCACTTGTGACAGGATACTTTCCGGGACTGGACCAGACTCTGAATGTGGCTCTCCAGCAGGGATACGACTTCCTCAAATCCTGCCCTGAAATGAGATCCATCCTTCATGAAATCCTCCCCACTCCGCCAAGAGTGTCTTTCCGCCGTCCACCTAACCTTCGTAACCTGTTAGTTCATCCCTATGAAATCCCCAAACCACCTTCCCTACCCTCTGGCTCCTATCCTTGTAACCGCCCCCGGTGCAAAACCTGTCCCATGCACCCTCCCACCACCACCTACTCCAGTCCTGTAACCCGGAAGGTGTACACGATCAAAGGCAGAGCCACGTGTGAAAGCACCCACGTGATTTACCAACTGACCTGCCTACACTGTGATGCATTCTATGTGGGAATGACCAGCAACAAACTGTCCATTCGCATGAATGGACACAGGCAGACAGTGTTTGTTGGTAATGAGGATCACCCTGTGGCTAAACATGCCTTGGTGCACAGCCAGCACATCTTGGCACAGTGTTACACCGTCCAGGTTATCTGGATACTTCCCACCAACACCAACCTATCCGAACTCCGGAGATGGGAACTTGCCCTTCAGTATATCCTCTCTTCTCGTTATCCGCCAGGCCTCAATCTCCGCTAATTTCAAGTTGCCGCCACTCATACCTCACCTGTCTCTCAACAACTTCTTTGCCTCTACTCTTCCACCTCGACTGACATCTCTGCCCAAACTCTTTGTCTTTAAATATGTCTGCTTGTGTCTGTATGTGTGGATGGATATGTGTGTGTGTGCGCGAGTGTATACCTGTCCTTTTTTCCCCCTAAGGTAAGTCTTTCCGCTCCCGGGATTGGAATGACTCCTTACCCTCTCCCTTAAAACCCACATCCTTTCGTCTTTCCCTCTCCTTCCCTCTTTCCTGATAAGGCAACAGTTTGTTGCGAAAGCTTGAATTTTGTGTGTATATTTGTGTTTGTTTGTGTGTCTATCGACCTGCCAGCGCTTTTGTTTGGTAAGTCTCATCATCTTTCTTTTTAGATATATTTTTTCCACGTGGAATGTTTCCCTCTGTTTTATATATATATATATATATATATATATATATATTTTCAGAATGTGTGTATGAGTGAACTAAATTTAATCATTCTAGAGGACTACATTACAATTGGCATAAAATTTTGTCATGTCACACCTGGGTGGTTATAGCGCAAATGACCAGATGATGCATGCCTTTCTCCCCGATTCTAATATTAAGATTCTAGTGAAAGAAATTCAAGGGCTTAGCTTCTTTACTTTATCTTCTACTTCATGGTCCTGTCTTTCACAACTGTTTCGAGGATATGTTCAACTGTCAGTCATGTTTGATAAGGGTTTACATGTGCACCAACAGAAGTAAAGTCATTATGAGAATTAATTTTTCTAATTGAACCCACCATTAAAAAAAAGGTGAAATGACAGCTTAGTGGGGTCATTGATTATCAGCAGTTGATCTACTCCTATCATCAGCTGCTTGTGTCCAATAACATGACAAAAGACTTGGATTTCAAGTGATTACTCAATTGTTTGTATCTATATAGCTACCAGTGGAGTAGCTGATGGGTCATTCCACATCAAATCATCCGGACATTTTAGGAAATGACACCCATCATCACACAAATTCTTGAAATTTTGAGTAGTGGAAGTTTGCCTAGATGTATTCACATTTTCTATATGTAAATGTTGCAGGTCAATTACTTTCTCACTTATGATAAAAAGAAGTTGTACTGATTCAGGAATTCTATTTCCTACAGTTTTTGCAGTGGAAGTTCGAACTTTTTAGTTAAAGAGGGGGGTTTATATTTTTATAGTTGTGCTTCTTGTAATGAGTACCCAGCATCTACATCTCAGAAAAAATTGTAAATAATTTCTTGTAAACAAAATTCATGCATGGACATTATGATTCTCTTAAGGTATTGCCCCCTCATAAATACCTTTGAAAAATTTACATAATTATTATAAGTATTCCATTGTATATCGCACAAAAAGAAGCACTTCGTAGAAATAATGGGAAGTGTGAAAAACAACATTATTGTAAAAGAAATATTGAAGTTACTAATTCATGACTACCATGTCACCACTGAATTGCTGAAGTTGGCTACACTGGATTTCCCTAGGAACAAGTCATATCTAAGATCACTGTTTTATTGCCGCTACATGCATTGCATCATCCAGTTCCTTTGTTTTGAGTCATGTGTTCACTGAGCATGCAGTTCTGAGCTCTTCTACTGAGATGTACCCAGAGTCAATTACTGGTTAAAAATTCAAATTTTGCAGCTTTAACTATTCTTTCTTAAAGAAGTAAGTCCCCTAATGTTACAATAGTAATGTAAAATACTTTTGTAATGAATCAATGGGATAGAACAATTTTTCATAATTTAATTACTTTTTAGGTTACAGCAGTCATCTTCAGAATTATTTATGACAAATATTGGTTTTATGACTGAAGCAGTATCGAAAGTACAAGCAGGCAGTGTTTTCTTGGACAGTATCTGCAAGATAATGCCCTGACTTGTGCGAACGAATTGACCAGTGAAGAACAAGAACTTTTATTATGGCGAAGGACAGCCATTCATACTGTGATTTAAGTGTTTCATGTGTGTGTGTGTGTGTGTGTGTGTGTGTGTGTGTGTGTGTGTTACACACACACACACACACACACACACACACACACACACACACACACACACACAAAAAGTACCTGTGCTGATTCTCTCTACATAACTTGCTGTGAACCCTTCAAGTGCCATAAACAATCGTTAATCTGAATTGCATAGATTAGTTTAGAAAAGGCAAAGACCTTCAAAATGAGAGGCTTTAGCATTATTCCTGGGGAGAAAATGTGTCCAACCTGTATCCAACTAATTAATGAAAAATGAGCAAGTGATGACTCATCACCAGTCTATATAAATGACAGTAATGTGAAGGTGCAGACTCCTGAAAAATCTGTGCTAAATACTAGCTTAACTAGCTTAGGAGTATCTCCTGCTAAGCTCCATTCAGTTACTCGGCATAGTCGGTATGCAGCACCAAACGAAAATTGGTATGACAAGCAAGAGCTCTTTTAATGGAGGGTACTTTGTCGATGGCTGAGCAGAAAAGAGGAAAGACATTGCCACATCATACAGTGCAAAAAGTAAAGAGGTTTTTATTTGGATGATGAAAACAAAAGAATAATGACTGGGGAAAAAAGGCAAAGTGAGCACCAGCAAAAACCCCTATGAACAAAAGCTCTTGTTTTAAGTAATTTAACTGAACTGTATTCTCTCTATAAAAAAAGTATTCCTGAAGACAAAGTAGGATTCTCAAAATTTGCTTCTCTTTGACCAAAACAGTGTATACTTGCAAGATCATCAGGAACACATACAGTATGTGTGTGCATTTACCACCAAAGTGTTAAATTGCTTCTAAATTCCATTTCTATTGAAGAAACATGCCAAGATCTAATTAAAATAATAACATGTGATATAAATAACTGAGCCTGTATGCTTAGTCTGTGTGATAAATGCCCCACCAGTTCATTGCTTCAATCCCACTTAGAAAATGAAATAGAAGACTATGATCCTGATGAGATGGTTCAGTACAGTCAATGGGTATCATCTGAGAGAATTACTTAAAGTGTTCAAATCACTTCTCTATCAGAATTTTGTGACACACTAATTAAGAAAATGGAAAAACTTGCTCCACAGTCTTTTATTTCGGAATTGCAATCTGATAATCTGAAAATGAAGAAGGAAACACTTGATGAAGGATCAGTGTTAATTTTAATGGATTTCAGTGCAAATCTCAATTTTGTTGTTAAAGATGAAGTATAAGGATACCACTGGAACAATGGCAGCTGCACTCTTCACACTGTCCATATGTATTACAAAAAGGACAAGCAGTTGAATGCAAAGAGTATTGGTATTGTTTCTGATAATTTAGAACATGATGTTGCCTTGGTGTACCAGACTCCGAAGACTGTATTGAATTTTTTAAAGCAAAATTCATCTTGCATATGTTGAATATTTCACTGATGGTTGTGCTGCACAATATAAAAATTGTAAGAATTTCAGAAATATCTGCTGCCTTGAACAAGACTTAAACATAAATTGCACCTAGTCCTTTTTTGCTACCAGCCACGGCAAATCTCCCTGTGATGGTATTGGTGGCACTGTTAAGACTTGTCACAAAAACAAGTTTGCAAAGAGTTTATAAAGATCAAATACTTACAGCTTCACAGTATTTGATTTCTGCCGCGAGAACCTCCAAGGCATTTCAGTTCTTTGTTTCAAAAGATGACATGATACAAGTCAGACATTATCTTTCTCAGCACTTCACTGCAAAAACAATTCCTGGAACACGCTCTATGCATCACATTGTACCAGTATTACCAACCAAGATTGGAGCAAAAAGGCTGAGCTGTGGTAAGGATTTTAGTATTGTGGATGATTTCTCAGATGCACTTCCACCACTAATGCCAGAATGCACTGTGCAGCCCAACTGCTATGTTGCATGTGCATATGTCTCTTCTTTGTATTTGGAAATTGTTGAGAAGGTGAATTGTGAAGGAGATGTTACGGTAAGGTTCATGCATCCTCATGGGCCATCCCCATCCTTCTATTGGCCTGATAATGAAGTTTGTGATGTTTCGTTCTCTCATATTGTGTGTGAAGTTGATATCACCACAGCAACAGGCCATACTTATTCTCTGAACAAAGAGTCCTCAAAGTTGGTGGAAGAAAAGTGGTTCTCATACAAAAAAAATATTATCTAAGCATGAAAGTGTATCGTCACATGTGTAGTTCTGAATCAACTTGCAGATTGCAGCACCAGCATTTTGTGCAGTGTAAACAATATTGGCTTTTGACAAAATATATGTATAATTGAACAAAAATTGCAATATATAATTTTCCCAGTGCCATTCATTTCTCAAAACTGATTTTTTGTATGATGTAACTTTGTTATTTGTAGATCACTTTCTAGTTTTTCATTGTTTTCCAGAGGGGGGCAACTGTCAAAAATATTTTTTTTTCTAGTTTAACAATAAAATTAATTTACAAAAATTTAATTGGACAGTTCCGACATGCTTTTAGAAACTACATGTCAAAAAGGATATTCAGGGAAAAAACTGTCAGCATACCATTTTTTGTTTAAAAACTGCAGCAAATTTTCAAATTTTTGCTGTTTGCTTTGAAGTAATGCATTGCATCAGTCTTTCAGCGAATGCTACCAACAGAATGTATATAAAGCATTGAAAATTGGCAAAAGTTCATGATATTAGATACAAAAGCAGTACACAAAATCTCAGTTGACAACTAGATAATGGTTGTCATGGCCTGGATGGCTTGACATGGAATGACCCTGACAGCAGAGTGCGAAAACAGTAGCTCAACAGTCTGATTTGTGCACTGTGCAGCTAGCTTAGTATGTTCAGACACCAATATATAACATAGATACTGCAATGTGTGAGCCACAATGCTACTACTTAATAATTTTTTCCTCCAGACTCGAGAATGAACTTTCCCCATGGAGTCGTGTGCTGTTAAGCCATCAAGTAGTAGTATGTGGCTCTGTGAAGGTTCAAATCAATTGAGGACTTGAAAGTATTTTAGTTATCAAAGAGTTCCTGAGGTGTGCTTGACAAAATAACTTAAAATACAGTGATAAGTCTATATAATCAACAAAGTTTTATGGAGATTCGGTGGAAAGTACATAACATAGAATGAAACAATTGGCTAGTGGTATTCATATACAAGATCTGTTCAACAAATTCCAGAACACTCATAATTACATGTCAGTCATGTGTTGGAGCAAAATGTGATTGGCATCCCTGCGCAGGCCTGTGTTTAACGTTTAACTGCTGGAGTTTCATTTTTGTATGTCTATTAGTTATTGTTCAGTGCTATTTTGAGTAGATTGTTGCATTGCACAGTTTGCAAATTTTGAGACGGCAGAGTTAGAGGAGCAATGCGGCTGCGTTAAATTTTGTGGGAAACCCAAGAAACCTTTACAGAGGCATACCAAATGATGCAGGAAGCCTACAGTGATGAGTGCTTAAGCTGTACTCTGTTACAAATGGTTCACATGGTTTAAAAATGGCTGGACGGAAGTAAAAGGTGACGCTCATTCAGGACGCCCTTTGACATCTATCGACAACACTCACATCAGGAACACAATGAAATTGTGCATGCCAATTGAAGACTGATTGACTGAGAGGTTGCAGAAGAATGTAACATCTCAGTTGTATCAGGTCATGAAAAACTGACACAGCATCTTGAAATGCATTGTGTTACCACCAAGTTTGTCCTATGGCTCATGAGTTGAGACCAGAAAGACCTTCACCTCGCAATCTGTGAAGAGCTTTTTTTGCGCAAATGAGAACAAGATGTTCGTGAAGGGGGGGTAGAATGTTAAATGGGCCGACCTGGAGTAGGAGAGGCACCACAGATACTTTAATTTCCACTGTCTATACTTTCACAAATAAATTCGTAAAACTGTCAGCATGACCAGGAGGGATTCAGGATTCACACTCATAGCAATGGAAGTTCAAAAATGTAACAAAATAAATTTGTTTTACATATGTAATTTTGTCTTTTTTTCACTTACTGTTGGCTGCATTTGTTGCTATAGCTACACTTTTCTTCATAAGTAAGAGAGATTCTTCGATGAATTTTGCACAGCATACAAACCATACTTACAGGTGTATGAAACTCTAGAATTTATTTAATTTATGAGGAAATGAATGAGCTGTTACATTTTAAACTTCATGTTTAGAAAAAAACTTAAATTTTATAGTTAATTATCTCAATTTTTACCACAGTTTTTAATAGATTTTTACCACAGTTTTTAATAGATTTGGAAAATTCTAGAGTTTAGCATTGAGGAGATAGTGCTCAATAAGCATACCAAGTTTGAAAGTAATAGGATATTTATTTTTGATGTTACATGTACCTAAGCGCATAAATTTGTGTTTTGCAGAAAGTGGCCGAAGTATCTGCTTGTATTTGGCATTCTTTTAGAACTGTCCAGCACCATAAGCAGGTTCTTTTTCATTTTCTAAATCAGTTTTCTTCCTTTTCATGTTTGTATGATGCACCCTTCTTGATTTTTATCATCTCCAAAAATGATATATTTGCTTCACTACCTGCTCTCTGCCTATTGCGTACAAAGCTTTGATGCAGTTCACTACGGGCTTAATTCTCATTTTCTCTAAAACATATTTCCTGCTTTGCACACCATCATTAAAACATGAAACTGCATCATAAACCCTAATAGCAAGTCCATTTCTTCCCACAAAAAATGATTTTTGGTGATCTTTCCCTTATACATTGGTTAAAACTTTCATTTGGGTTTTGGGTACTGCCATGAAGACATTTCTTCTACAAGTTTTCATTTGCGAGGTCCCTGAATATAGGTTTGATGGCTTCCATTGTAGCAGATGGTAGAGAATTCCTGTGATGATATTCTTCACCACCAGCAATTGACCTTTGGTAGCCACACCATGATTCACTTCCTTTTGGGCACAAGTTGTGTATAGGGCTGTTTCCGTGGATATTTTGTGGAAGCTTAAGGCCCGAACTGCTTGCTTCATATTTTTCAAGTCCACTCTCTTCCTTCTTATTGCCAAGCCAAATGAAAATTGTTTAGAAAGTCACAACACGATACTGCAGGCCTTTCAAAAGAGAGACCAAACAAAACCAGCGATCAAAACAATGCATGTCGATAGCAGCAGAGAAAGTACCGATATCAGTAGTCCTTTGTTTTACGTTTGACAATCTCTGTTGCAAATATAAACATTGGAATTCTAGAGAGCGAAATACTTACGCATGACAAAATAACGCTGTGCAGAGGCATGTGGCACTGCATCTTCGGACACTTAAGACCAAATAACATGCCTTATAATCTCAAATATATGTTTTATACATAAAACTATTCAGGAAGATGTGCGCTACACAATAGGCATATTTTGGAAAAAATGAGATTTTTTTTACGTCCTATCCCCCTTTAGAGAATCATAAATGGTGATGAGATGTGAGTCTACGGTTATAATGTTGAGACCAAGGTTCAGTCTTTACAATGGGTCATGAAAGTTTCTCCAAGACAAAAAAAAGTTCGTCGGGTCGGGTCAGGTCATATGTCAAAGTCACACTGATGGTTTTCTTTGAGTTTGAAGGATTAGTTCATCATGAATCCATGCCACAGGGACAAATTGTTAATTGATGGTACTATTGGGACGTGTTCAAATGTCTGTGAGAAAATGTGTGAATGAAATGGCCGTAAATGTGGCAAGGAAATTCATGGCTCTTGTATCACGAGAATGCACCCGCACATTCGTCTCTGTTGGTGCGTGACGATTGCATAAAACACAAAATCACTGTGCTGCCTCATCATCTGTACTCTCCAGACGTGGCCCTTGGGGACTTCTTTTGTCTCCAAAGTTGAAATTCCTGTTGAAAGAATGAAGATTTGCAATGCTAGGTGAGATAAAAGAAAAATTCACAGATGGGGCCTCATGTGATCCTGCAAGAGGCACCCCAAGACTGCCTCTGGAAGTGGAAATGGCATTGGGAGTGATGTATCAATTGTGGAGGAGAGTATTTCTAAGGAGACCATGCACAATAAGTAAAAGGTAAGCGTAGAAAATTTCTTTGGACAAAGCTATGGAATTTTTTTGGACAGATTCCATAATTACACAGGAACGTAATCCAGAGCTGGTAGATTACTTCAGTGCATTAATATTTAGCAGTAGTATTGACTCTATATACTGCAGGGGGGTAGAAACTGTTTGAATTTGATAAATATTTACTTTTCCCCCAAAATCATTGGATTTTTTGAAGTGCTCTGAACTGAAACTACATTCCATTAATCATAATCATCAAAAAATAGATAGTAGAATTCAAGATGTTTACGTCTGATGAAGTAATATCTGTAGCGAATACAGCACTTTTAACTACTGTGATAAGTTCTAGTGATTGATAAATGGGTTTCAGTTGAGAGGGAGAGTTAGGTTAAAATTGAAAGTTACTATTTATTATTAATCATGTACAGGGGCTGGTGACTTCTTTAAGATACCTTGGAATGATAGAGACAGTGTGAAATAACATTGTGATGCTTGTTAGCATATTTTGTAAGTTCCCATTCTTTCAGATTTTATCATCAAGCCATATTACCTGCAGAGTATCCGGATATCCACCTGTTGATGGGTTATGAGAGTGCACTGTTCCTTTATTGAACTGAAATAATTGTCACTTAGTTGATGATTTTTTTTCCCCAATCTTAAATGTTGATGCAGAATGAAAGCAAGCTACTAGTCATTGTATCTGCTATTCAAATGGTTCAAATGGCTCTGAGCACTATGGGACTCAACTGCTGAGGTCATTAGTCCCCTAGAACTTAGAACTAGTTAAACCTAACTAACCTAAGGACATCACAAACATCCATGCCCGAGGCAGGATTCGAACCTGCGACCGTAGCGGTCTCGCGGTTCCAGACTGCAGCGCCTTTAACCGCATGGCCACTTCGGCCGGCATCTGCTATTCTGTGAAATCCATTTTAATCTTTTTTCAGTGAGGAAGTCTCCAGTAACCACTGTGTAGTGCCTGTAGATAGAAAATTAAACGAAGTCCATTGGGAATTGTAATGTGCTTCCCTCCCCCATTCTTTGTTTGAATGGAATAGTAATAACCTCAGAGCTCCTCACATTATAATTACTGTATCTTCCTTAATATGATATTTATGTTATGTGAGATGACATGCTAGTGCATGTGAGATGACATGCTAGTGCAGTGTACCCAACAGTTTTGCCTCAATCCTAAAAGTAATGAGTGGTGTTGTTTTTCAGACTGGTCCTATTGTGAAGCTGTGCATGGGAATTGAACCTGCATTTTATGTGGACTCGGGCCCACCAACTTTTGCATTCAATCCTTGTGGGCATATGGCCACTGAGAAAACAGTCAAGTATGTATTTTAGTCTTACATTAGATTCCATTGAATTATATTGCTTCACATTGTAGCAACAGTATTATTGAGTTGTAACCTCGTGTGCACATATGCTCTTAACATCTATGGAGTTGTGAATGTAAATTTCCAAAGAACAGAAGATACTTCTAAAGCTCTTTTGCTATCAGTTTTGATGTATTTATTCTCCTTAAACCTACACATACATTTGATAACCATGTATTACAAATCTGGTTATGCACCTTTACCAGTGACATAAAAATATTAAATGTGGTCACTCAGCCACTTTCTTTTCATGGACATGTTGTCTGTATGTCTTAATTGATAGGTACTAACTTCCTATTACGTATGAAAAGGAAAATGCACTTGAGTGAACCATAGGATTGAAGTGAGATAGAATGGATGGCCAGTACTTATCTTTAGGAGATGAAATTCCAGTACTACTTATAAATACATGTAAAGCAGAAAAAGATGTTACCTAGCTTTCAGAACTGTTAGTGCTTTCTTTAGAAAGGAAAGCAGAAGGGAATGTAGGGAAGGAGCCAAGGTCAGTCAGCTCATGTTACGGCAGTTTGACATTCCTGAATTGGAGCAGGTGAAACTCACCCACCACCAAGGCTTAGACTACCTTAATCTCAAACTGAATTGATGAACATCTTTCTCAGAATGTTTCCTACCTCTTCCCGGTATTGTTCTGATGCCCACTTAACCACTGCATATTTGGGTCTTTCTTTATGCCATGGAAAGATCAGTGCACCATAAATAACAGTGAATATATCAAAAAAATCTGCTCACCAAGAGGCAGCAGGAGAAAATGCATATAATAAAATGGCTTGAAATAATAAAAATATTCAAAACATTTCATCAATTTAATGGTTGGTATGTTTTACAGCTTACTGTTTGTGGAAATTTCACTTTTATGGTGTGAATAAACAGGTTGCTACTGTCTTCACTAGATGTGATTCTTGAAGTCTACAAGGCATACTGAATATTCTATGAGGTTTCGGTGCTGGAGCCAGATCATGTTGACTTCTTACCACAATATTTTGGCTGGCAAACATTCAGCCATCTTCAAGTGTCCATTGCTCATGATGGACACATGAAGATGGCTGAATAGTTGCCAGCAGGAATATTCTGGCAAGTCAACATGATCTGGCTGCAGTCCCAAAACCTTGTAGAGTATAACAAGATCCGTATTACTGACACTGAAACACACAAGTGTGTTTATATTGCTCATTTTCACTCTGTTATATTCTGTACTATCATATCTGTAGCAACCCTGTGATTTTATACAGCATTTTTAGCCCAGGAGAGAGTAGTCTAAATGATATGTAGTGGTAGTTTGCAGACAGTGTGCAGACCATTGTCAAAGCATCTCAGAATTCTAACACTGCCAAATCATTACATATACTCCTCCTAATGCATTTAGTAATTCAAAAGGAACTTCATCTGTCACTCACTAAACTACCAGTTTTTTAAACAGTGGATAGAAAAATGTGAACCATTCTGTATGTACCATTGTTACTATATTTCCAGTACAATTGGGAAAAATGTCTGATTTTTATTTGCTCCCATTTGATAACCCATAGATTTTCAAATACACACACACACACACACACACACACACACACACACATATTTATTGATAGCTCATTGTGGTAATTATTTAAACTGAAAATTAGTTTGTATTTCTTTGTGCAGGTACTGGGCATCGGTTCTCATACCACATGGGACAAACAGTTTTGAAGCTGTATGTCCTTTCTGTGCAACACTTCTGGCTGGACAACCAGGATATGTACGCCTTATTTTTCAGGACAATGTTGATTGAAAAGTGCAGCTTAGAAATATTTCAGTTGCCAAAATGAACAAAGTGGCCTTCTGGATCCAAGAGGCTTGTCTGTATTGTTAAAAAAAGTGTATGTGAAGACACTGTGGTTTTCAAAGAATTTTTATTTATATTTTATTTGTTTTAGCCCCAAATGAGTGATTTTTAAACTTTTGAGTTTTCTGCTGGAAAGTGACTGGATTAAAAACTGTCACACCATTGTAACTGAAAAACAGTTGTCAGGTGTCTTGTGCATAGTCAAATTGACAGTAATTATTATTAGGTGAAAATAAAGATTATTTATAATTACTGCATTACTTGTAAGTTATCAACTGCTCACTGCATTAACTTGCAAACTGTGCATATATTACTCCATTAATACTCAATCTGGAGCAGCCTTGGCTCTGATGGGACTGAAAGTAATATGTACAGTATCAGTATATGGTGAGCAGTTAAAAACTAAATCAGTGAGTCTCAAAATAGTGTGTGAAACTGAAATGCTCCCCAAGAGATAACTGGATTGTGTATAGATATTTTGTGTCACAACACAAACTATGCAGTGTGTGTCCAAATATCCTGAAATGTGCTGTTAAGTTTGATAACTGCCATTTGAAACGAATGGTGGTGTTCCAGCTGATATGTTCAATGATGTCACTAAAATTGTACACACATTTGAGTTGCTGTTCAGACCAACATGGCCTGTTTGGTGAAACTAGTTTGTCTTAATCTCATTTTTTAAAATTGTATGTGTGTGAACAATTATATCTTGTAAATTTTTATTGTATCTGTGTTACATTATTGTGTTGAGCATTATTTTAAAACGCTGCTTTGAAAGAATTGATCTATTGATATTCAGTTATAATTACCAGCTTTGCGTCGTTCATGAATCAAAATGATGTAGACTGTTATCACTTCTGTGATATTTTGTACAAAAAAAAAAAAAAAAAAACTGGAATGTCTCAGGCAGGCTGACCATATACAAATAATTAATGGCTGTAATTAGAAAAGTGTGTGTGTGGGTCTATGAATATTTTTAGTTGAAGTATGGTAAGTTTGAACAAGCAAGGTGTTAACTATTTATTGATTTCCACAGTGTGTTGGAGCCACTGTCACAAGTTCTCTACAGTCCTTCCTTAATATTTTTTTATAAGTGCCTCCCCCCACTCCATAATCAATATTCACTTAGTCTTAGTTGACCCTGCAGTTTTACAAGCAAATTGTTACAGTATTTTTTGTATACAACTGGTGCATAAACAGTGTAAGAGTTCAAGGCATGTAGTTGGACACTCATTTATTTTAAAAAGTTTGAGAACGTTCAGCGTGGTAAAAGCAATTCTTTATTTAGTGTAGTAGAAGCAGTATGAGAGAGTATTGTCTGGGTCCATTATAATATTCCTCCTTGTAGAGATTCGGTATTATTGGATGAATTACACTGTAAAATTGTTTGGTTGTTTAAATTCTGTCAGTAATATAGGTACAACCTTCCAGAACTAACAGTATTTTTTCTAATAATCCCAAAATAAGACACCACAGTCAATTTAGGGACACTATTTAAAATATAATACATACAATAACACAAGTTTTAAATAAACATCTGTGTAAAATATAAAACTATCTTTTTTAAATTTTGGGAGGAAGCTGGAAAATAACTGGTAACAAATTACATTCCTGCAATTTGATTGTTTAGGTGAGTGTTAATGGAACTGACATTGTTAAGTTGCAGAAAAAATACTGGGTAGGCAGATTACAGAATTCAGCTCTTGTGCTTTGATTCTCAATAAAATTGTACAGGTCACCCAAGTCACATTTAAACAAGTCGATAAAGTCTTAATGACTCATGCTGGAAAGATGTCAATTAAATTTTCAGAACAATCATTCCCATTTCTAAGTTAGTTCAATAAACTTATATCATCTGCTGGAAAGGTGGATGAATCTAAATGATTTGCTGCTTTTGGAGTATCATTGGAAATCTGTATACTTCAAAATGTGAGGACTTGTCAACATAAATTCGATTAAGATGTTACTGTTGCTTCAGTTATATAGTTCACTGCATATGGTTATTTCATAGTTACCTCCAACAGTTTTATTGGATCTGTAGCTTCAAATATTTAGGTGCTATGTAAAAAACAAAAAAAAGCCTGAGAAGCAGAAAACTTTTGTAATGTTATACAGTTTTTTAGTAACTTGCCGTTGTAGTCTTGGGGTCATCATAGCTGAAGGGTCCCAGGTTTGATTCCCAGCAGGATCAGAGATTTTGTCTGCTCAGGGACTGGATGTTGTGTTGTCCTCATCATTATTTTATCATCACCAATGTGCAAGTTGCCTAAATCGCATCCCATAAAAGACTTTTACCTAGTGGCGAGCCACCACACAACAGAGAGTGAGTGTCTTTTAGTAGGTACACAACCATTATTAAGAACTTGACGAAATTTTCTTTCTGGGTTGCATTTTGTTGTATAGAAAGGTTGTGTCCTCTTTCCATAAAATTATTCTGTGTTGTAGCTTTTGTCATATTGCAAAACACGTTTCCTACTAATAGTGCATTTCAGTGTGTGTGATTGTCAGACCAGTGGCACATATCAATACAAAATATCTTGTATACATGCAGTCGGTACTAATACAAATGATTTGTACTTAAGTTTAAACAATGAAAACTCCAGGTTGTCATATTAGGAAAAGGATAGATTCCTACTCACTGTAAAGATGACCCATGGAATTGCAGACAGACACAACAAAAAGAATGATTCTGGAGGTAGCAGTCTCTCTCTCTCTCTCTCTCTCTCTCTCTCTCTCTCTCTCTCTCTCTCTCTCTCTCTCTCTCTCTGTGTCTGTGTCTGTGTCTGTGTCTGTCTGTCTGTCTGTCTGTGTGTCTGTGTGTGTGTGTGTGTGTGTGTGTGTGTGTGTGTGTGTGTGTGTGTGTGTGTGTGTGTGTGTGCGTGCGCGCGCGTGCGCGCGCGCGTGCGCGCGCGTAAGAGAGAGAGAGAGAGAGAGAAATTACTTCAAGCATTTAAAATAAAACAAACATTATTAATATTCAACATCTTTATTTCTCTGCCACTAGAGGGCTCCAAATGGTATCGAGAAATGTAACTATGTCTCAGTGCTTGAGAAACGGCGTGACGTAATTGATTTTACAATTTGAAGAGTTCGTCCACATATAGAGCACCCACTCCTTCAGCAGTGCCAACCCACATGAGTGCTGTGATCTACAACAATCGGACATCTTGGGTTCACAGTCAGGATCATCCCATGTTGACCCAATCCGATTTTCATCTGTTTCCAAAAGTTAAAGAACACATTTGAAGACTTCATTATGATAGTGAAGATGCGGTGCAAGCAGAGGTGACGTTGTGGCTCCATCAACATAGTGAAACATTCTACTTTGACTCTATCAACAAGTCTCTCTCTCTTTTGGGGAGAAATGTGTTCATCGCCGGGGTGGCTGTCTTGAGAAATATTATTTGAAAAGCTTAGAGTTTCTACGTAAAAATAATTGGAAGCATTACTTTTGAGCATTCCCTTGTATTATTGCAGAGGATTTTTCCCCCAGACAATGTTAATTTCGTTCTTTGACATATGCAGTGAACCAGTGTAGTGTGTAAGGTAACATATTTATATGAATCTAATGCACCTTCAAATGATCAAATGTAATGCGCACGCCAATTTTAAAAATTAAAATCATGAAAGAGAGTTTATTGGCACATCCCTGGTAAACTGAATTTATTTTACACAAAAGTGGATGTATACACAAACTATAAAACAACAGTAATTTTTAACTGACAGTCATTATTGAAAAAAAAAGACAGCATTACTTGATTACCTATGTGACATCCAGACAAACATAGTGTAAATTGCAGGTATTACTCATCATTATTCACTAAAGTCATCATTACTGGTATCCTCGGAGGAGTCTACATTCAAAACAGATTTCATTTCCTTCTTTCTCCATCATCCTCAGTGTCGTTCCAGAACACATTATCTTTTCTGCTGTCCCGAGTACTTGAAGTACAACATTTCTTGAATGACTTTATGATCATTGGTGCTTTGATCCTTCTCAAGGCAGCCGAAATGCAGTGTGCAATATTGTTGGATGCAGTGCAGTTAGTTTTTTCTGTTGGAGTCAGCTCGTGGTTTGGTTCACAAAACCATTTTTGTCTGTTCCTGAACATAACTTTTGAAAGGTTTATGTATACTAATGTCCTTAGTTTATAACACAGAAGTCATTCGTCCAGGAATGACAACAAGATCACTGGCTAGGCTGTGGATCTTCAGTTTTATGTCATCATTGAGATGACCATGAAATGCATCAAGACAAAGTGCTGATTGTAGTTTGGACAGTCTAGCAGGATGGAGTTCCCATTTTGGAGCCGGTCAAGCATTACAATTTGTCATCATTTTGAACAATGGCATTCTCAGGAACATCTTTTCATTTTTAGGGGTCTTGGGGGCTTGTTTTCTGTTTAAAGATTCAGAAAAGGGGAAGTTTGCACCCGTCCGCTGTGATTGCCAACATTGCAAGAATGTAATGTTTTTCGCACCTTGATGTTTAGAAGGTAACTTCTTTTGTTCCCTTCTTATCAATTGTGTGATTACATGGTGTATCAAACCAAAGTGGTGTGTCGTCAGTGTTGTCCATTTGGCCCATTGGAAAATTCTTCTCTTTCCAAAGTGTGATGACATATTGCTGAAATTGCTGAAGTTTATTCTCAAAATTATGTGGAAGCTTTTGGCTTATTTTAGTATGACATCGTAGAGATATGTATTCAGATTTCACAAAATGATCAACCAATCCACAGCTAACCTTAAACTCTTCTCTTGGCAAATTAAATATCAGCCACCTCTTTTGCTTTGTTTCTTATGTCGTCGCTAGTCACAGGTTGCCTATTCTTCCTCCTTTCACTGATGAACTCCAAAACTTTTACTTGGTCAGGAGTCTTCATTTGTTAGTGCCAGTGAATTTCTTTTTAGTTGTGTTAATTGCAAATTATGCCAATTTCTGTATCTACCATAAGCAAATGTTACTCTCAGCCACATTGAACTCATGTCCCATCCTCCTGTCACCATATATATCAGCATAATGAATTACTTTGTGCTTGAAAGTAGCATCGTACGTCATTCTGCTCTGCTTGCCTTGCATTGTTAGACTATGTAATGCAAACACTCCACGTAGTAATAGGCCAGCAATAATGTAACAAAGTTGAGAATTCAATAATGTAACAAAGTTGAGAATTAAAAGAATGCATTGTGACGTAAGGAACAATACCTAAATTTCAGTGATGATACTTTTGAATGGTGGATTCAGGTTTGTACTCAATTGGAACGCTCTACTGAATCTTATGCGCACCCCAATTTTGAATTCCCTATATGGTAAAAGTAAGTGCACGTTAGATTCACATAAATATGGTAAATAAAATCATATTTCAGCATGGATGATACACTTCTCCAAACAATGATTAGTGGTGCGTATATCAGATAAAGTTAATTTTGGCTTAACGTAGACTCAGTGGGGTAGTTCCTAGTGACTCACCATGGACGAGAGGGGAAGGACAGGTCAGTTCTTGTAGTGTACAACACACACACACACACACACAAACCAATCAACCCAAATGTTCCATACTAGCATCTCTGTAGCATACAGGTAAGTAATCAGCTGCTGGCTCCCTTCTCATATCGGCCAACTGCTTCAGCTAAAGCAGTGATGCCATAGCAATACGGTTTATGGACTTGGCTGTCCGTTACGAAAAGGATTGTAATGGAAACTTTACCTCGGTGAAAACCACACACATTCATTAAAACTAATAGCAACAAATGCCTTTCCTTAAAAAGATTTCCTTCATCACTTATCACGTAACCAAAATAAGTTACCTACAAAACCTTTCCTGCTTTGTGTAAACAAACTGTATGCGATTTATAGTGCACCATTTGCTTAGAAGCAGGGCAGTTTCTTGACACATCAGATCTTCAAACTGTTCATTTACCACATATGCTTCAGTCCCAGTCCCAGTTCAGTGAGTCATGTGTTGATGTAGAAAACAAAGTTCTGTGTGTTCTTCTTGTGTAGTAGTTGTGACCAAATTATTGATTACCTGTACATAGCAAGGGGACATAATAATGTTACGGAGTAATAGTAAAATAAAATTTTTACAAGCTAAAGTATTAATAAAGGATGGTTTCTGGTTATATTATATTGAATAGGTAATATGTGAGTTGACACATGGCAGTGTAAAACCCAGTCACTTACTGTTATGTTGCATGAAGCCATACTTCAATGCTAGTCACAGGTCTCTCATCCAGAACACAAGATTTCAAGTATTAGTTGAGAAGATTGTTTGTACATCATTATTAATGGATGACAACTGCTTCCATGTAAAACAAAGTACTTCACCCTGGCTGAATGTGTTTCAGGCAACGCACATTTTTTCGAGTACATTCACCAAAAACAGTCAAAAGTGAATTTACAATAGAGATGACATAACTAGGTAATAAAATACGGATAACAAGAATCCTAGTATTCTCATTAAAATGTTCATCCATTATGGAATTTCTTCAAATACAGTAATAGATAAAAATCATCAAAATACAAAGCTTAAGCTATGATGTGAATGAATGGGATTTTGATACGATGTGTTCACTCCACGCTCGACCTATCACCTGCCTGATACACTATGTGATCAAAAGTATCCAGACAACCCCAAAAAAACATGCATTTTTCGTATTAAGTGCATTGTGCTGCCACCTACTGTCTGGTACTCCATATCGGCTTCCTCAGTAGTCGTTAGACGTCGTGAGAGAGCAGAATGGGGCACTCCGTGGAACTCTCGGACTTCTAATGTGGTCAGGTGATTGGGTGTCAGTTGTGTCATATGTCTGTACATGAGGTTTCAACACTTCTAAACATCCCTAGGTCCACTGTTTCCAATGTGATAATGAAGTGTAAACGTGAAGGGACATGTACAGCACAAAGGCGTACAGGCCGACCTTTTCTGCTGACTGGCTGAGACCGCCGACTGTTGAAGAGGGTTGTAATGTGTAATAGGCAGACATCTATCCAGACCATCACACAGGAATTCTAAACGGCATCAGGATCCACTGCAAGTACTATGACAGTTAGGTGGGAGGTGAGAAAACTTGGATTTCGTGGTAGAGTGGTTGCTCATAAGCCACACATCACGCCGGCAAATGCCAAACGATGCCTCGCTTGATGTCAGGGGCGTAAACATGGGACAATTGAACAGTGGAAAAATGTTGTGTGGAGTGATGAATGACCGTACACAATGTGGCAATCCGATGGCAGGTGGGTATGGCAAAAGCCTGGTGAACGTCATTTGCCAGTGTGTATAGTGCCAACAGTAAAATTTGGAGGTGGTGGTGTTATGGTGTGGTTGTGTTTTTCATAGAGGGGGCTTGTACCCCTTGTTTTGCATGGTACTATCACAGCGTAGGCCTACACTGATGTTTTAAGCACCTTCTTGCTTCTCACTGTTGGAGAGCAATTCTGGGATGGCAATTTCATCTTTCAACATGATTGAGCACCTGTTCATAATGCATGGCCTGTGGCAGAGTGGTTACTCAACAATAACATCCCTGTAATGGACTGGCCTACAGAGAGTCTTGACCTGAATCCTGTAGAACACCTTTGGAATGTTTTGAGACACTGACTTCTTGACAGGCCTCACCGACTGACATTGATACCTCTCCTCAATGCAGCACTCTGTAAGAATGGGCTGCCATTCCCCAAGAAACCTTCCAGCACCTGATTGAACATATGCCTGAGAGAGTGGAAGCTGTCATCAAGGCTAAGGGTGGGCTAACATCATACTGAATTCCGGCATTACCGATGGAGGGCGCCACAAACTTGTAAGTCATTTTCAGCCAGGTGTCTTGATACTTTTGATCACGTAGTGTGTGTGTGTGTGTGTGTGTGTGTGTGTGTGTGTGTGTGTGTGTGTGTGTGTGTGTGTGTGTATATACCAACTTCTAGCTAACAAATATCTTGTGGTCATTGACTTTAGTCATTTGCTGTAGTGGACCTGCTATGCAGTGCTACTAGACTGTGATGCGACTGCTTCACCTTTTGCACCATCCCACTGCAGAAAGAGACCTCCAATCTATTCAAGCTCCTAAAATGGTGTAAATCAGTTTTGTGATAATTCTTCTGAATTTTAATCAGTTTTTCCACTGTATGGGTGAAACAGATCTCTCTTTAATCGGTAGCTCAAAGTAGATCGTACCATGTATTGCTGCACTGATTTGACATTACAGAATGACGGTTCTCATGTATTCTTCAATTGTTTTTGCACTGGCATTATCATCAGTGTCGTTTGCTCCATGATGTCCAGTGTGCTGCCAAGCTGTGACGCACAAGCATAAGCAGCACTACACAGCTGGTGGATATGCTCAATCGCCATCACGCCTTGTCAATGTTCTGAGCTGATGTCTGTTGCATTCCATCTGGCACATATGGCAAACCAGAGCACTCTCAACAGAATGTTCCATACGTAATTATGTAAACAACAGTTCCACTTCTCACAGAGAAATTTCGTCAGCCGGAGTGAATAGAAATGGAACGTGTTATTCAACAGAATCGTGTTACAGCATAGATTCCTGTCTTTAGAGACGAGAGATGTCATGTAACCTGACTAGTCTGACTAATTATGAACTTCGAACAACATTGAGAAATATCAACAAAATAACAATAATTTTAATTTGCCTTCAATTATTATTATTATTATTTATTATTTATTACACTACTGGCCATTAAAATTGCTACACCACGAAGATCACGTGCTACAGACGCGAAATTTAACAGACAGGAAGAAGATGCTGTGATATGCAAATGATTAGCTTTTCAGAGCATTCACACAAGGTTGGCGCCAGTGGCGACACCACCGTGCTGACATAAGGAAAGTTTCCAACCGATTTCTCATACACAAACAGCAGTTGACCAGCGTTGCCTGGTGAAATGTTGCGATGCCTCGTGTAAGGAGGAGAAATGCGTGTCATCATGTTTCCGACTTTGATAAGGGTCGGATTGTAGCCTATCGCAATTGTGGTTTATTGTATCGCGACATTGCTGCTCGTATTGCTCGAGATCCAATGGCTGTTAGCAGAATATGGAATCGGTGGGTTCAGGAGGGTAATACGGAACGCCGTGCTGGATCCCAATGGCCTCGTATCACTAGCAGTTGAGATGACAGGCATCTTATCCGCATGACTGTAATGGATCGTGCAGTCATGTCTCGATCCCTGAGTCAACAGATGCGGACGTTTGCAAGACGACAACCATCTGCACGAGCAGTTCGACGACGTTTGCAGCAGCATGGACTATCAGCTCGTAGACCATGGCTGCAATTACCCTTGACGCTGCATCACAGAAAGGAGTGCCGGCGATGGTGTACTGAATGATGAACCTGGGTGCATGAATGGCAAAAACGTCATTTTTTCGGATGAATCCAGGTTCTGTTTACAGCATCATGATGGTCGCATCAGTGTTTGGCGACATCGCGGTGAACACTCATTGGAAGCGTGTATTCGTCATCGCCATACTGTCGTATCACTGGCTTGATGGTATGGGGTGCCATTGGTTACACGTCTCGGTCACCTCTTGTTCTCTTTGACCGCACTTTGAACTGTGGACGTTACATTTCAGATGGGTTACGACCCGTGACTCTGCCCTTAAATTGATCCCTGCGAAACCCTACATTTCAGCAGCATAATGCACGACCGCATGTTGCAGGTCCTGTACAGGCCTTCCTGGATACGGAAAATGTTCGACTGCTGCCCTGGCCAGCACATTCTCCAGATCTCTCACCAATTGAAACGTCTGGTCAATGGTGACCAAGCAACTGGCTCGTCACAATACACCAGTCACTACTCTTGATGAACTGTGGTATCGTGTTGAAGCTGCATGGGCAGCTGTACCTGTACACGCCATCCAAGCTCTGTTTGACTCAATGCCCGGGTGTATCAAGGCCATTATTATGGCCAGAGGTGGTTGTTCTGGGTACTGATTTCTCAGGATCTATGCATCCAAATTGCGTGAAAATGTAATCACATGTCAGTTCTAGCATAATATATTTGTCCAGTGAATACCCGTTTATCATCAGCATTTCTTCTTGGTGTAGCAATTTTAATGGCCAGTAGTGTATTATTATTGGAAAATAGTAATCATTTAATTCAGGTTGCTGAAATGAAAGGTAGTC
This sequence comes from Schistocerca nitens, assembly GCF_023898315.1. NCBI lineage: Eukaryota > Metazoa > Arthropoda > Insecta > Orthoptera > Acrididae > Schistocerca > Schistocerca nitens. The sequence continues at coordinate 258,948,746 of NC_064618.1, forward strand.
TCTGTTCACTACCCTCATTTTACACTTGACATAATCAGTTTAAGGTACCGATGTATGTCTGTTCAACCATACAGTTGTTCAGTGCATGCTATATTCTAGTAAATGACTTCCCCATTATGCATTTTATTATGCTGTTTGTATTGGGTTTCCCTTGTACTTTCATACAAGAACTTTACGCACACACATTGTTTCATTTTCGTAGATGCAGATGTAAAATATATTTGCCCCATTTGATCAGGCTATATCATTATTACAGTACTTTTTACTCAAAGGTAATTGAATTTACTTTGCTTTCAACCCAATGATTACAACAGCAGAAGTTTCTCAAATTTATCAAGATAGAAAATGTACAACTTTTCTTTACCATAAGATACTACATGCTGACATTTTAATCTACACCACTTTCCACAATTTCAAATCTCAGATCTGTGGTAAGTCAAAAGTAAATTCGAAAAATCATCGCTACGCAGGTAAGTCTGTTAGCTTGTACCTATCTTTTGGAAAACAGTTTTGCAACGTTACTAACACTCACTGTACAGCTTCCTACCTTTGTAAGAGCTTCACTTACACTTCCTCTTGTGGGCGGATACTGTCTAAATACTTTTCCATCTTCTTTGATGAAAGTGTTCCTTTATTAATCCCTCTATACAAAAAATGCATCAGGTCATTGTGTATACAAAAAACACTTTAGGTCATTGTGTCTATGGATTCCATTTACCTAGGATTAGACCATTCTTTCCTTGATTCACCTAGCCTTCTCTTCTCCAATATCTACATAAATAATTTAGGTATGACCCATCTTCAATTCTTAACATCATTTACTGCCTCCAACCCTTATGTTTATGTGTCACAATGATGCAGTTTCTCCATAGCGTGTCGACTCTACCTGGTTGTTCCTTCTTTTGTATGTTTACTTCTCCTAATGCCATGACTTCTCAAGGAAGTCTTCACCTTCCAATACATATTTGTCAGTGATTGTCTGCCAGGGATCTGTTCATTGCTACTAAAGTATAAAGTTTATCTTTATTCTTTATTATTAAGGTGGTCACATTCAGCTTGGTTCAAAAATAATTACGAAAATGCAGTTTTCAGTGCCTGAAACATACATTTTTCCCCTTCATTTCTTTAGGCAAATGCTTGCTATATATATTAAAATGTAGCTTTTCTATTTCTGTTGAGAATAATTCTAATTTTTCTCTAAATCACTGTTTAATCTTTCCAGTTATAAAATAAGACACATTTACTTAATAACTCGTTAGCTCTTCAGTTTTGTGTCTCTTAAAGTAATACGAGGACTGTTCAGAAAGTAGGGAATGTTTCCATCTGACGCCTGTAGGCGCATGCCGATTACGTATATTTTGGTATATGCCTGCTCGGCAGATCCATCCGTGACAGCGGGAGCATATCTGTGCATCTGATTTTTTCGGTATTCGAATTTGAAATGTGCACTGCAATTGAAAATCCCACCAGTTGTGAGGTGTGGTGTGGTCTGTGATAACGTTTTTCTTGGCGAAAATCCTAAAACCTATAGAAATTTATCGTGAACTTTGTGAAGTGTACGGAAACAACGTAATGAGTGAATTTTCCATCCGGAAATGGTGCATTCGGTTTAAAAATGGCCGAACCAACGTTCATGATGAAGAGAAGAGTGGACACCCGAGCATTGTGACTGACGATCTTGTCATTAAAGTTGATGAAACGATTCATGAAAACCATCGCTTCACAATAACGGAGCTTTCGCTTTCTTTTCCACAAGTTTCACGGACTTTTTTGTTTGAAATTGTCACTCAAAAGCTAGGCTACCACAAGTGTCAGGCGGCAGAATTTTATGACCAAGGTCTTTCAAAGCTTGTCTGCTGCTATGATAAGTGCTTCAATGTGTTTGGTGACTATGCGGAAAAGTAGTATGTCAATCGCTCTTTCAGATCTATATAATAAAATGTATATCTTGTACTGTTCCCTACTTTTTGAATAGCCCTTGTGCATTAAGAAATATGGCCGTTTTATTCCATTTACTTAAGTCATTATTTACTAGACACTCTCAACAGAGATAATTCAACTCTTTTTATTATTATTATTGTGTATCAGCTGCTAAGCCATTATTCATCAGCACCCTCTGATGAGAAAGAACAGTGGTCTTAGCAATATCTTACGACTATGACGGCAAAAAAACTGAAACTCAAAACCATTGCTTTTTTTACTTACACACTGGCACGTCACACACCTTCATTCCTCTTACCCCTTTTTGTAACATTGCTAACATGTAGTAAACCTAAAGATTTATAATTCTAGTTCTTTCATTTAATAATAAATGAATGACTGTGTAAATAAGGGCATTGTGCCACTACTTAATGAAATAAAATTAGCATCAGTATCATAAACTTGATTAATAGTCCTTAGCTTCATATAAAATCTCTTGCTATTTCTGTTACTAGTAATGCTGTAAGCTCATGTAGAGGGTGTCTTATATGTCACTGAAATAAATATTGTGCAGTTATGACTTTCATTTAATATTCAATTCTAATAAAGTGAGTACAATATTTAGCTTGCAGCGATGCTTTCGCACCTCTAAGGAATTTAGTGTTAATCTTACATTCTGTTGCACCAATTAAAAATGACTGCAAGACTAAGAACATTTGTCATAATGCAATTAACAAAACTTTTACAGTTTCATTTCCTTCATTTAATACTAAATAAATGCATAATAAAATAATGCATTTTAATAAATATTAATAAACAACTTGTGATGTACTGTTAAATAATGTTCCCCCCCCCCCCCCCCCCCCCTTGGATGTGCCACCTGCTCCGTTGTCTTTCTCTGGGCCCAAGTCATGTGGGCATCCCAGGGAATGAACTTTCTGACCATTTGGCTAGAGAAGCAGATACTTAACCCCCCCCCCCCCCCCCCCCCCATTTCCTTTCGTGATTCCAGATGCAGATCTACGTCAAATCTCTCTTTACCCAAAAATGGAATGACATCTGGTGCGCCACTCCTCACAGTAATCACAATCAAGGAGTCTACTGCAGTTTTGCGCTCTTCCTTTGGCTCCTTTTGGAAGGAGTCCACTGTTTTATGCCATCTACACATTGGTCATTCCAGGCTCACCCACTGTTTCCTCCTATGTAACGACCCACCCCCACAATGTGGTTGTGGAGCCAGACTGACGGTATCGCATATATTGGTGGAATGACCCTTTCTTTCAGCCCTTCGTGCTATGTATAGTCTTCCCGATTCCTTAAATTTAATATTAGCAGATGATTCATGGATGGTTGAACTCCTCCGTGAAAGTGGTTTTTATTCGCAGGTATAAAGTTCTACTTTAGTCTTGGAACAGGGGCAGGTTGGTTGTAATTGGAATCTCTTTTCCAGTCTTCTCAGTCTGTGACTCTATAACCACCCCTTTCATCCAGTTTTTTTTTAAATTTAGTTTCACCTTTTAAGTCATTCACTGTTTAATGTTTGTTTTATAATTTGACTTCCCTGACTGGATCTGTTCACTTTTAGCGGACCCTCTTTCTTCTGTGACTAACTTCAGTATCACAGAACTGATGAACTCACCATTTAATCCATAACCCCTCTCAGTCAATCACTACCCTTCTTGTAAATGGGTGTAACCTGTTCCTTTTTCAAAAAACTTGGCATGGGTTTTTGTTACAGGGATCTACAATGGATTATAGTTAGAATGGGCTAACTCAGACGCAAATTCAATATAGAATCTGACAGGGATTCCATCAAGCCCTGGAGCTCTGTTCAGTTTTAATCATTTCAGCTGGGCAGTTCTCCTGGGTTTTCCTTTGTAAAGGAACATTTGGAAATATCAAGCATTTCAGCTTTTTCTTTGTATACCCAATTTCAATTCCCATCTCATTTACTAGGTACAGGACATTAACATTGGTGCCACTAATAGCCTTTACAGATGACCAGAATTTCTTTGGGTTCTGTGAAAGGGTCACTTGAAAATATTCTGCTACGGTAGTTATTGAAGGTGTCAGGCATTGCTCTCTTGACAGCCAAACGTGTTTCATTCTCCATCTCTCTGTCTATAGCCCTATGCTTTGTTTTACACCTATTTTGCAGTAATCTCTGCTTCTTTAGAAATTTCTTTATAGTGACTGTAAATGATGGAGGTTCCCTCCCATTATTAACTGTTATACTCAGTACATATCTACCCATTGTATGGTCAACTATTTTTTTAAACTTGAGCCAGTGCTCCTCTATGTGCTCCTACCCTGTGCTGAAAGTTTCAAATTCCTGACTGATACGACACTACTGATTTTTTTTATCTACTTACTGATCACAGATATCTTTCTGCTTGTTTTAGTTGCCCTTTGTACTTTGGTAAATCATTGTTATCACAACCACATCATGGTCACTGGTACCAGTTTCAATGTGGACATCCTCAAATGTGTCAGGTCTATTGGTTACCATTAGATCCAATATATTTACATCATGAGTGGGGTTACTAACTATCTGTTAGAGGTAGTTTTTAAGAATGCATTTAGTAATGTTTTCAGGGTGTCTTATTATGGCCATCACTCACAAACCTGTAATATTCCCACTTAGTTGTTTGATGATTAAAGTCTCCACGAATTATTACAGTATGATTGTGGAACTTACTTGCTAGTGAACTGAGGTTTTCTCTAAATTTTTCAGATGCATTATGAGGCGAGTCTAGTGGGTGATAGAAGCTTCTAATTATCATTTTATGCCTACCCCTGATACTCAGTCTTGCCCAAACAATCTCACATGCAGCTTAAATTTCTATCTCGTTGGATTCGAGTTTCTTGTCTGCTATGACAAATACACTACCGGTACCTCCATTTCCCATTTGTCTACCCTTTCATTATATACTGAAATTTTCCCCAAAAATCTCACTACTGTCAATTTAAGATTTCAACTATCTTTCTGTTACTAGTATTATGAGATTCACGGCTTTTTATGAGCACTTCAAACACTGCCACTTTTTTGCAAATGCATCGGCACTTTACCATTAAATTTTATCTAAAAACCCAAGACTGCACCCCATATACAGTAAGTCACCTGAGTAGCAGCCTCTGATGTGTAGTGTAAACCTAACGCATTTAGGGAGACCCTACAGTTCTTTACCCTATGGCACAAGTCCAGGAAGTCGCAGCCTAGCTTGTCAGAGAACCATCAAAGTCTCTGGTTCAGTCCTCGACTCAAATCAAAGAGCCACTATAAGTTCTGGGAACAATGCTGAAAATTGTGAACTTCGTTGAACTTCAGCACACAAGGCGGGTCTTCTCTGCCAGTCACTGGAATGACCCAAGAATGACCTCAGAGCCCAGACGACCGGCATCATTTGTTCCAACATGCACCACAATCTTCAGTTGGTTGCACCTTGTTCCCTCAATGGTTGCCAGAATAGCCTCTTCAACATGTTGAATGATGCCCCCAGGCATACATACCGAGTGCACCTGGAGTCCTTTCCTGTCCCTTGCTGCCATTTCCGTAATGGGTACCATCATTTGCCATACATTTGAATTGCTAACGGTTAATAGACCCTGCCCTTTTGCATTTTGGGGCTAACAATGCTGAATGGCTGCCACGTTCGTGACATAGCCTGAGAGTTGGGGCTGGCCAAATGCTGCACACTGTGCAAAAGTGCAGTGCTGGTGTGCTCGTTTCAGCCAGCAGAAAGTCAAAGAGTGACATCTGTGACTAGACAAGTTCACCAAATGAGCGGCGATAGTTCTGCTTCCTTGTTTACTTGGTATCAGGAGGACTGAAGTACACCCAGTTTTGCTTCCCTCTGGTGACAGTAGCCTTACGTGAGATGTACTGAGAAATGGTGAGTATTGGAAAAAAGCAAAGAACAGGGGATCTGTATTCTCTGTCATTTAAACATGACTGGGAATTGCAATTCTTCTTTATGGCAGCAGGTGAAAACTCAGTGTTTGTTGTGCTGCCAAATAATAGGTGGCCAGCCAAAGTTCATAATTGAAAGACACTACTATTCATTTCATAAAGACAAGTGTAGTGTACTGAACAGTGAAGAACAGTAAGCCAAATTAAGTGCACTTAAAAAGTGGTTGAGGCACATCAACAGGTTTTTAATGTAAGACATAATAACTGATACCTCTTGAACTCAGAATGAGATTTTCACTCTGCAGCGGAGGGTGCGCTGATATGAAACTTCCTGGCAGATTAAAACTGTGTGCCGGACAGAGTTCGAGTTTCTGGAAACATCTCCCAAGCTGTTGCTAAGCCATGTCTCCGCAATATCCTTTCTTTCAGGAGTGCTGGTTCTGCATGGTTCGCAGGAGAGCTTCTATAAAGTTTGGAAGGTAGGAGGCAAGGTACTGGCAGAAGTAAAGCTGTGAGGACAGGGCGTGAGTTGTGCTTGGGTAGCTCAGTTGGTAGTGCACTTGCCCGCGAAAGGCAAAGGTCGTGAGTTCGAGTCTCGGTCCAGCACACAGTAATAATCTGCCAGGAAGTTTCTTCTCTTGAACTCTTTGTTTCTTGTGTTACATTCATATCTATTTTCCTGTATGTACTGTTTTCAATTTTCCAGAATGGCAATCAAGTTTCAAAACTGAGTAAAGAATAATAAGATCTGGAAAAACATTTTTCAAAAGAGAGTTGGTAAAAGACTGTTTCATTGATACTGCAGAACTTTGTGTCCAACTAAAGTTAGCAGGTTTCAAAAAATTGGCCTTTCCAAACAAATAATGACATGACATGACATGATATGTGAGCATTATTGTAAGAAAATGACTGGAGGTCTTGGGGACCATGGCCATTCAGCATTGTAAGAAAATTAAACATGTACAGCCATCCTTATGATCTTCTTTATTGTGTAGCTATCCATTTCAGCACTTCAGTTCAACATCATCCAGCCATAGTTGATGCTAAAGGGTTTATCACAATCCATATAAATACTGCATCAGTGGCCAGCTTAACTGGATTATGCAGGCTATCTGTAACAGTGATGTCACTACTCCAACCATCAACTCCCCTTTAACATCAACTATGGCCTGAAAATGGCGCATTGAAGTGCTGAAACTAGTAGGTACACATTAAAGGAGGTCATAAGGACAGCTGTACATGTTTCATTTTCTTATAATAGTGAATGTCCATGGTCCCCAAGACCTCCAGTGTAAATGTTATGGCCAACAATGTGCACAGGCAGTTAATAAACAAATCTAAGGACTTCATTGCTTTCTCTGTTGCACTGGATGAAGCAACAGGTCTTAGGCTGCTGTGTTCACAGTGGCACTGGCAACAGTTGTAAGACACCGTCAACCGATAACATTAGCCGATAACATGGTCATTATGCATCCGATTTCCATCAATTTTTGGCAGAGTCAAAGGAGGTTAGTTTCAGTTAGAATCTATTATATGTATGCAGTAGATTAGATGTTAACCTCTTAGGATGGGGTGGATACCACAACACGTCTGTGCTTGGATACGAGTGCTGCATAGCAGCTTCTGCTATTAAAGAGATGCTGAATGCATGTGAATGAGCTTTCCCCTCTTGTAAAGAATGTGGCAAGTGCTATACACTCTCTCCTCAGTTACTGAAATAACCAGACATGTTTTGAATATATGAGATGATAAAAGAAATTTTCTATTGAATACTCAAGATAATTCATAGAGACTTTCAAAAGCAAGTTATAAACACAGTGTTTCACTGTATGTTTTGAAAAGTTGTGTTGACATAGGTCATTTAGCACATGAGTTAAAGGCAAATGTGGAGTGTAGTATAAGATATTCTGATAACCTACAGCACTTAAAAGTGGAAATACATACAGTTCACCACATTTGCATACCACTTCATATTAACAGAATCACTACCCTACTGGCATAAAATGCCAGTAAGCAGTAATAAAGTTTATAGACAACTAATGATAATCTACCACAAAAAAGGTCCAGTACAGTAGCTATATTCATATATGATACACCTTCCTTTCCACTTGAAAAAATTGTTTCTTGAGGTTATAATCTACGCCTAAAATTTCCAATAAAAATTTGGTCTGTTTAAGGTTTTGAATAAACGTGCAATTTCTGTCCCTAGATTCCGAACTATATCCTGATTATGATATTTTCAGCCTCAGGATGCCACAAACTTAACTCTTTCCTGAAGTAAGCTTATCAGTTTCTTACCCTTCACATTTTGTGTGTGAGAACTTTGGCCGATTTAACCGAAGAAAACAAACTGATTTGTATCTCACCAATTGTGATCCAAAGTCTGTACGTTTGGGAGATAAGATCGGCTATAGTGTGACTGGGCACACACTGGCGTACTGATTTGAAAAGATCGGCCGATATTGATGTGGGCAGAATCAAGTGATATCAGAGCCACTGTGACTGTAGCCTTACAGATACAGATCAGGTAGTGATGTACATACAAGGTGTCAATAATGCTCTGCGTGTAATGGAGGACATTTTGGACTTAGTGCCTTTGAAAGGGATTACGACAGGTGTAGACTTACTCCATGCTGTAGAGTAAGCAACTTATGGTCTCGGTATGGACTGGGATTGGTTAGTCTCAGTTCCCACAGATGGAGCACCAGCAATGCGAGGTCATCTGAGATAACTCATAGCATTGATACAAAAAAAGCTAGGATGCACAGAATAGATGTTGTATGGAAGTCACTGCATTCTACATCAAGGGTTGCTTTGTGCAAAATCAGTAACGTTAGAAAATGTCATGCAAATTGTTGTTCATACTATGAACTATCTGGAAACAAATGGGCTTATGCATTGCCAGTTCCAGCATTTCCTGGAGGAATTGGGAGAGGAGTATGATAACGTACCTTACTATAATGAAGCATACTGGCTCAGTCAAGGTAAATGCTGAAAAGATTTTTTGATTTACGTTTGGCTGTAGTACATTTCTTACATGAGGGAAAAGAGTGAACCAAAATTAGAAGATCCTTGCTGGATATCAGACCTGGCATTTCTCATGAACATTACGTCCCACATAAACAGTCTGAACATCATTTTGCAAGGTAAAAATAGTTTAATTTCTGTCATGTTTGCAAAATTAAATGCTTTTGAAAGTAAGCTTGCTCTTTGGGAGAGCCAACTGTTGTCTGAAAACACTGCACATTTCCCTACTCTTGATTTGGTCCACAAAAGTGCTAGATTTAATGAATATGTGTCAGTAATTGTAAAAATTAAGGAGCAATTTCAAGCACAATTTGTAGATGTTTCGAGTGTGTGTCTTATCATTTATTGCTTTGCACAGCCATTTTCAGCATCAGTCAAAGATGCTCTAAATCATCTACAGATAGAATCGATTGACTTGCAATGCAATACATGGATGAAGGACAAATTCTTAGCAGTACAAAGTACAAAAGAATCCTATGAAAACTTTCCACAGCAAGAATTTTCCATACCTGCATCACAAAGCTTCAGTTATTTCCATGTTCAGATCTACTTATGAGTGTGAAAAATTTTTCTCTGTACTGAAAATGAATAAATCAAGGTTTTGATTAAATATTAGTGACAAAAATCTTCACAACTGCATACTTCTGCCAATGTGCCATGTGCCTGACATTAACATAACCAGTGATAAGCAGGTATTGAATTTCTTTCTCCTTCTAATTTAAAATTGTTATTTACTAGCTGTGCCTCATCCAACTCCATGTTACATAGGAGAAGATTGTTATATGAAAAGTTTTGTATTAAACTGGTTGTTCAAGGTATACTTACACAATTAAAAAAATTATTCTTTAATTATTGAGGTACATGTTTAATACCCTTGCCATGAAGAGTGTTTAGTTACCTAATGTGGGCATAAAACCAATCTGCCATATTAAGCATCATTTATTTTTATTTTTTGTTTTAGAACCATGATATCTGTTGATAGGGTGATGGAATAACATGATACCTTTCCATAACTGCAATCTACATTGTGAAAAGAGCAGGTACGGTATACCCCAGGTACTGGGTAAAAAGAAAAGAAGCGACATATGTGCTTAGAGACATATACTAAATGAGCATGACAGTTCAATTTCTCTGTTTACAAGCCTGATAAGTGTGTATACTGTGACCAGAAAGTTGCACATGTGAAGCAGCTCTGCATTTGTGCAGAATTTTTGGCTGGCCCTACTGTAAGTCCCCCCCCCCCCCCCCCCTTCTCCTCCCATGTGTAGGGACTTTGTTTTACTGTTTGGTGCTGTGTTTGGGTTTTATGAAAGTGTTTCCAGACTTTTGGACCACCCTGTTCGTCTCAGATCTTCACCTCCCGTTGACCTGTTAAACAATACACTTCTTAATAGACAATACTGTCCATCTACAGACTGCAGCAATACCTATATTTGAATACTTCTCTTCCAATAGACAGTAGTTCACACTTTTATTTTTTATTTTTTATTTTTTTTTACCATGAAACTTAAACCCATTACACACATGACTATCTACTAGTAAGCCTACTTCCTTGATGTGTGCTGAAATCAAAACTAAATTCTTCATTCACGTATTCATAGCAGCTTCAATATGTTTCAGACTTAGGTTTTTGACCATCATACATTTTAGTATATTCACAAGGAGCTATAAATTCTCTCCTAAAGGTCCATTGAATGGACACAATGTCTTAAAATTGTTCTGGTATTTGGATTTCCATTCTAATTGTTCCCACAAGTTTTTAAACTCCCTCTGGTGCTCTATAGTATTACCTGAATAACTGGTGGTAGCACTTTTGTTCAGCTATCTCCAAACAAGTCAAAGTGTTTGAGGAACTCATTACTTCGCCTTGCACGTCTTGGGATTTGATTATGAATTCACGGGTTGACAATTCATCTACTTTTTTCATATTATTGTTTACCTCTAACCTGTTCGTGAACATAATTTCTGACTACATCTCCATTTGTTACTTCTTAGGTAAATTTAATAAAGTCCCTTCTATGATAGAAATTTTATCTACTTAATAGCTACCTCCTCCTCATGACTTTTTAATTCCTCTCCTTGTGTGTTTAAATTTGAGAAATTTGTATTTAAGTTGCTTTTTAACTCCTCCCCATGAACGTTAATAAGACCCACTAAATCGTCCATCTTCTTAGTCCAAACTGGTATATGACTAACTTCATACCATAGGTATACCCTCGTTTGTATCTAAGCAGTGTCGCTCGATTCTGACCTAACTACCCAAAGCCAGTGAAATGTGTCTTTACAGAATGAACCTCTAATAAAGAAAATCTCAGATCGGTGGTGTTTACAGCTCACCTAATCAGGCATACATAGCTGCATGGCGCTCTTATGCATTATGCATGGGCCAGGCAATGCAGTGATGAGCTGGTCGATTGTTGCACCATGCAGAAGTAATCCATTTCGTTGATGAAATTCTTACGTGCTGAAGGTTCCTTAAGTATGCGAATATCTTTCACTGTTGACCTTGCTGCTATGCTTGCTCAGCTAACATCTTTAACCAACCCTTTATAATAATTAACACTTCTTTGGTCTTAATGAAATTAAAATTATTTCTTCTGACTGCATGTGCCTGCTTATACTTTTTCAGTTATAGACCTGCATTTCTCTGGACAAAGTCGTATCTTCTTCCATAATTTTCTTCAAAATTTTTTCTATTATTATGAAGGCTCTCTTATTTTAGCATCTCTAATTTGTTTCTTGCACTAGGGTGCCAAATGAAGTGTAATGGTTTGGGTTGTAATACTGTTAGACAACTCTACTAATCTTTTTCATGTTTTTTGCTTTCAATGCTGTGGGTAGTAACAGGCATGCAATATAACGAACAATATACACATTTAATAGCACTTAACTAATGTTACTTCTTTTTTAAATGCCCAGGAGGCACAATCACATGTAGAGTTATGAGATCAAACTACATTAGGGAATGAGAGATGTAAACACCATGTGATCACAATAAAAGTTTACGTATCACTGTGTAATGGTAGCTGTTGCTAAGACATTAAAGTACATTCCGTAAGCTGCATCAAGTTATAATTGCCTGGTCATGTGTGAAAGCAGCCTTTTTTATACTAATTATGCTGCAAGTACTATACAGCATTTTGTTTAGAAAAGAGATCACCAGCTGTCCACATGCACGAATGGTGATTACTAAATACTACTTACTGTCCCTTCAGCATCTACTCCATTCTCACAATCTTTCTGTTCTGCAAATGTCACATTTTTAGTGGGTATTGTGTCACTTCCACTAAGACACACCTGCCTACCCCATCTATCAATGCTCATTACCTACCCATCCTGTCCATGCCTTACACGTACTTTTCCTCTCAACATCAGCCCACTCCTACATAGTTGTCACTTCATGTGTGTGTTTTTTTCTAATTATTTTCTTGCCGAAAACTTGGCAAATTTTTTAACATGGCAACAAGTAACTTGGCACATCCTGACTGTTATTAAAATTAATGTCTCTTAACGCACAGTTGCAAATCAAAGATTTTTGTACTGGAAACATCAAATTACTTTAAAAAATAGGGTTATAGTAATTATCATGTTTAAGCAGGAATTTCTGAATTTTTAGACATGAACAATTTAACAAGAACATATATAACACTTATGGTCATTTTGCAGCTTGCAATACAATTTATACAATATATTAACAATTTATTGTACAATACATAATCTTTATTGTTTCTTTTCTTTTCAAGTTGCCAAACTGTCCTGCATGAATTCTTCAATTGAATAACATTTTTCCACTAGTGTATTAAATAACAATCTTTTTAGTGGGTCAAACTCCACATTTAACAGATTTGTGTTATTTAATTTATTGTAAATTCTTAATCCCATGTAAAGTTTTAAATTATGAGAGGGAAGTCTGAAACTGTCTCTGTGATGAGTACTGTAATTGTGGTTGAAATGAAAATTTTTTATTTTTATATATGAAAATAAAAATTTTGTAGGTATACAGAGAAGTAATGGTTAGTATTTAGGGATCAGTTAGCATACTGAGTCATGTAGATAATTTTGCCCTTCAATACCCAAATGGAAGAGGACAGAAAATTACTATTCACCATGCACTGGCAGTAGCTTCAAGTGTGTTGGTTAATGCAGCTAAGTTGTTCAGTTCAAGTAGTTTTGGAACCATGTAAAATATTGTAATTCTTTCATCCAGGTGAACTGTAAGACAGTCCTCTCAAAATAATATATAGTTTCTTGTCATACATACTGTCCTTATTGATATAAACTTTGCTTTTTCAAATGTGTCTCTAGCAGTTTTTGGTGCTAGTATTGTATGTCTCAAAGAGAAGAATTCAACCATGTTTCACTCTTCAAAATGTAATAAGTGATTTAACAAAGATGATATTTATATCATTGGTTTATGTTTTTTTAAGCATCAAACCAACTGCTGTCTTATGAAGAATTTCATGATCTCATACTCAAATAAAAAAAATACATCACTTTGGTTAAAGTATATACACAGTACATAGAATGTGTAACTTCTTGTCCTCTAGGTACAGTTATTGTAAAGTGGGAAGGGGTAAATGGAGAGAGTTGGAGGGGACATCTCTTAAAAACCTAAAAACATTAAATAATCCACATCTTTGTGGAGAACAGAAGGAACACTAAAAAAAAAAAAAGTGAGTTATGTTGTACAACATAGCACCTTGGTAAGTATTGTTAACACTGAAAGTAATAGGGTATCTGAACCTAGTTTATTATTTCACAGTTTCATAAAAAGAACTCTAGACGTACAATAAGGCCAGTGTGTGTGTGTGTGTGTGGGTGCGCACGCGCGCAAAACACACACACACACACACACACACACAAGTGCCACTCATTTCTGACACAGTACTGGAATAATAGATTCTTTCTTGAACGAATTGTCTTTACCAATGAAGTAAACTATACAGATCATGCAAAACTGAATGTAAGAAGCATATATGCAGTTATTAGTCCATTGGAAGTTCACTCTTGACTGACAGATTGAGCAGCAGATGCAGGGGAGTGTGAACATTTGTTGGTGGATTATTGGAGACTATGTAATTGGTTTTTACTTCATAGAAGGAAAACATGCTACTTAATGGATAATAGATAATCTCATTTTCTTACTGAACATCTCTGCTATATGAAGCACTACTTGAAATATGTAGATGTACATGGTACAAGCATGATGAGTGCCTGGCTCACTATTCACTAGTGGCTAGGAATGGACTCGCCCAGTTCTTTCTTGGTTACTGGATATGACTTGAAGATGTTACCTGTCAGTAGGCTTGTAAATTTATTCAATGTGATGCCATGGGAATATTTGCTTTAGGATAAGCTCAGAAATGAAGTCCATGCATAAATTGTGATGAGCTAAGAGGATTTAAAACATCGTGTTATTGCAGAGTGTGTAAATTATTAAATGCATCTTCAGTCTGTCTAGAAGTCCTCTCAACAATGACTGAAAATGTGTATCGCAGTAGACTGTGTGCATTTCGAAAACTTGATGACATAAATAGCATTGTATGGGAGTGTTTAAAGCTTCTTTTTTGTCATATCTCCCCTTTCCCACTCCCCCATATCCTTTTTTTTATTTTTTAAAGTTAGTCAGTCACAGTGTTATCTCCTGCCAATGGCATCATTGTAAGTGGTGTGGTGGGGCATGTGGTCGGCACTCTGCTCTACCAGTCATTTGCGGATTTCTTGATATTGGAACCACTACTAAACAGTCAAGCTCTTCAGATTGCCTCACAAGGCCAAGTGCACCCCATGCCAGTCTTCTCACTGAGGAAAGATCTCTGGACATACCAGAAATTGAACCTAGATCCCCCGTATGGCAGTCAGCTGCGCTGACCACTCGGCTACAAAAGCAGACAATTTCACAATATAAGTAAGAGTTCATATCTAAATAAAACTAATTAATTTTTCACTTTGTTGTTATTTAGTCATCTTCATACCTAAATTTCCTGTTTGTACAAATTCATTCAATTTGTGACAATTACCTTTATTTTGTGGCTTTAGCAGAAACAAGAGCAGAACTGTTGCCATAGCGAACTGTTGAATCATCCAGTTGGTGTGCCAGTTCAACCACCTATAGACAAGTGTAATAAGTATCTATTTTAACCCAAATTGTCAAAACCGTCTTGAATGTGTCATTCAGATTCCTCAGTTATGTCAACATGGAGTGCTCTTTCAGCTGGACAAAACAGTTCACAACAATGCGAACTTTCTCAAATGACAGAAAATGGTTTGATTGTGAAAATGGATTGAGTCATAAGTTCTAAATATTGTATTTTCTCCAGAATGACATGTTGGATTTTGTAGGGTGAAACATGGTTGAATTAATTTCTCTGCAACATATGATACAAATAGCAGAAATTACTAAGTTCCATTTGAGAAAGTAAAGTTGATACTGATATCAGTAACATGTTGAGTGCCAAGAGGCTGCTGGCGGACGCAGCAGAGGTTCACACCTGCTGCTGTGTGCTTGCCAGTGGCCACACATTCCATTTTTAGTACAGTGTATCTTTGGAGGGTTATAAGCTTGCAAAAAAAACGAAGTTCAAACCACTGAACTACAAACTGTACATCATTTCCTATCCACTGACATCAATTCGGTGAAGTGCAAATCAATGCACAGCACTGCACTATATAGTAGAGTGAGTAGCATTCATCTACATCACTTGTTATGCACTTGCATGTGGAAGCATGCGGCTGGCAGTTCACTCACTCACTATTATGTGGCACTCACTCACAGAGTGATTTGCAACAACCCCATGCCCTTCCGATGAGGATAAAGAATCATAAACTCTATGCAGCTATGATGCATTGTAGAGCACTAATGGACCTGGAAAGTGTTCTCAATGCATTTAAATTAAAATTTCTTTTTAGTTGCCAATTTTCCATGTATACCAGAAGTTCACAAAGTGTTGTTACAATACTACAAAAATTAAAGTTATAACTGAGTGTTGACTATTGTTGAAGGTCATTGTTTCAGTTATGAAGCTGTATATTTCTGAGAAATAATAGCTGCTGAATTACTGCTCACTTTGTTGACTCCTAAAGTTGCCCTTAAAAAAAAGGATATGGGGGAGTGGGAAAAGGGGAGAGATCACAAAGAAAGAAGCCTTAAATACTTCCATACAATGCTATTTGAACAGAACAAATTAAAAAGATTTACATTGAGGAATGTGACAACAAGCTATAATTTTCAACTTTGTTTGCAATTAACAAAAAAAAAAAAAAAAAAAAAACTTCCAAGCCAGCTACACTGTAGACTTTTGTGAATAAATCGAACAAATGAAACAGTAAGACTCATTACATTTGATAATATGAACATAAAAAGAAGCATAAGGTGTAGTGGTGAAAAGAGATAGGTATTATTCAAATAGATTTCCATCTGGATAATTATTTGGATAAGTAGATCATTTAAACAAATTTATTAACCAGTAAATTATCTGTTAATCAAATAATGGGTAACATATAATGCTGTGTTTTCTTTGTTTAGTTCTTGTACAAAATTAATATCTGTTCCCTTTGCTCTGTGTAGTTTCTGTTTGATAAATAACTAATTACTAGTTTGTCCAGAAATGTGCCTTTGTGTCTCAGTGACTTAAGTTCTGGACTACAAAACTTAGACTTAAAGTTCGATCCCCATTTCATCCTACAATTTTCTCTGTTACTTATCACTTCTTTCTCCTATAACAATGACAATAATGCCAAGTCAAGTTGCATCACATAATGGAACATGTGTTGAAATGCAGAGTTCCCTCTGACTGTCTGTGTGTCTGTTGAGGGGTGGAAGAAAGTCAAGGGCACACCACCATGCCTAGTACAGCACAGCAGTGCTGAAACCACCCTTTAAGTCAAGCACAGCTTTTCTTTATTTACAGCATAACGAATGAATCATAAAAATGGGTATAGGCAAATAGCCTCAGCAGCTTGGGCTATAATGCACTAAGTGGCTGCAATGTCAAAAGTACAGTCCTATGGGGTATCAAGTGAAATTTTGACTGGATTGAGGACTTTTTGGTGGGGATGAAACAACATTTTATCTAGGATGGAGAGTCGTCATCAGATACAGAAGTAACTTCAGGTGTGCCCCAGGGAAGTGTTTTTGGACCCTTGATGTTTATGTTGTATATTAATGACCTTGCAGACAATATTAATAGTAACTTCAGACTTTTTGCAGGTGATACAGTTATCTGTAATGAAGTACTGTCTGAAAGAAGCTGCATAGATATTCAGTCAGATCTTAATAAGATTTCAAAATGGTGCAAAGACTGGCAACTTGTTTCAAATGTTCAGAAATGTAAAATTGCACACTTCACAAAAAGAAAAAATGTAGTATGCTATGACTATACTTGAAATGGTAGGAGTGGTGGAATGGTAGGGGAGGCGTAGGGTGCCAAGCCACTTTACAATCATACATACAAACAGATTTATTGTTAGTCCCTTCAAAACTTTTAAACACTTCAATACAGATGGTCAGTTCGGAAAACTATAAACAAACTCTGATAACCTGCATTAAAAAACATTGTAAACTTTACAACTCCGATTGCTGACAAAAAATAGTATTGACAATAAACAATATATACAAAGAATTTCACAAATATTCAAGTATGGCTTTTTCTCCTTAAAACAAATAATTACAGCTCACAATTTAACAAACAGCTGACTCGAGAAATCACTCAAGACAGTCAATTAAACAAGAGATACAGTCCTTGCGAATCCATTGACAACTGAGGGATAAACAACATTATTTAACTTGTGTGTGTGGAGGGAGGGGGGGGGGGGGGAGGAGCGCGAGGGATTATGCATTACAATATTGGTATTAGTTTTGCAAATGACAGGTCCTTTGGCACACTTGCTGGCCTTTCTCTTTACGATAATCTGCCTCTTGGCGCTGCTGCTTGGAATAACTTATGATACCTGTAACATAATCCTATTAGCACCAGGCATAGACAAGAGTCAATAGGTTTAAACCCATTTAATTTTAACCTTTTATTTAGCCATCTGTGAATTAAGCCATTAGATTATTGCTCCCTGTCATACCAGTTTAACAAACTAACAATTAGAATGGCTTCTAGACACCTCAAGTAAGAAATAATTATTTGATCAATTCAAGCAAGAGCACTTGACTTTATGAAACAATTCTGGATCAACAACAGTGCAGATTAAACCACTTACACGTATTCCACACACACCTATAAAGTCAACAGCAAGTTCTCATACATTTCCTCAGTTTTCGAGAAGCAACAGGCTCAGCCCACTTAACCACACTAGAATTATAAACAACTGAGTGATCATCCACACAGTTAATCTTTACACAATGGTTGAGTAAAAGCAGAAAATATCTAAATTACAGTAAAACAACAGCAGCAGCACATGATAGTTCTTTAAATATGAACACTAAGTTACAGCCAATTGAAGTATAAGACATTTCTTAAAGGATGAAATAAACTTGGACAGTAAAATATGGGCAAATTACTAGTATCAAATCACTTAGACCAGCCAACTGTTTCATACCATATATGCTCGGTAGTGCAGTCCGGTCACAGAATAATACTTAAGTGCATTTCTGTACTTGTACTTCTACTGTAACCAGGCTGTGGGACACAACAGGGCTTTAAACAGCCTTTTAGCCACCAAATTAACAAATGGTCACTGCCGTTTGTAGACACTAGTGCAAATTGGCCCCTCAGACTTGAGTACAGCACTCTCATCAGATTTGGAATCAGCAACCAAATCGGACCCACACAATCACAGTGAGCAACACGCTGCCCATTCGCTTTCTCTCTCTGCCAGCAAATGCGTGACCCGCCACCTCGCAGAGTATCCTTGCACCACCATGGAACCAAACTTGAAGGACTCAAGAGCAACCGACACAGCATGCACACTACAATAGCCAACTCCAAATCTACGACATTTCCGAATCGGACAAAAACTTGATAGTGACGCACTCCCTCCCCGTTATCCCTTGAGTGTTTGAGATAGAAGTCAAAAAGGAGAAAAAAACGAGGTTTCAAAAATATGTTCATTTTGTAGTGCATATATTTCTGAAGAGTTTGATATGTAAAACATATATGTTTGAGGAAATATATGACATGGTATTCGGTCTTAAGAGTATTGAAGTGCAGTGCTACGCCTCTTCACACAGAATTATTCTATCGTATGTCACTGTATTTCACTCTGTGGAATTCAAACTTCTATATTTTGTAATGAAGCCATCAAACCCATATTCAGTGCAGTGGAAATTAAAATGTCCTGTGGTGCCTCTACTGTTCCCAGTCAGCCAGTTTGACATCCTACCCCCCTTCAGAAAAAGACTCACAATTAATACTGGGTGGTATTATTTGTGACAGAGAGATTAAGAACTCTTAAGAAAATTTGCACTCTTATGGACCATTTGTTAATAACTTTCTCTTTTATGTCAGTCTGGAACTGCGCGACCACTACGGTCACAGGTTCGAATCCTGCCTCGGACATGGATGTGTGAGATGTTCTTAGGTTAGTTAGGTTTAAGTAGTTCTCAGTTCTAGGGGACTGATGACCTCAGATGTTAAGTCCCATAGTGCTCAGAGCCATTTGAACCATTTTCTCTTTTATGTGACACAAAATCAAATATAGGAAACATAAAACCAGTAAAGACAAGAGACAAGCAAGACAGTACACATTTCTACAATCCTTAGGCCCCAGCATTTTTTTTTTCTCTTTAATGTTGCTATAGCTTTACACAGCATGCTTTTCCTTCTGCGAAAGAATCTATTAGCCTACCTCAAAGGTCATCAAACATTTTGCTACACAAAAAATCAAAATGTCGTCGTCTAACACTGAAAAAGCTGTTAATACGATTAGTACCCAAGACTGTTGTGATTTCTTGATTTAATTACGTCTACTTTCTCAATGTCCGCTAGATAAGATGAAATAGGCCTTTCTAATATTGCAGCAATTCTAACACACACAAAATATGAGAATTGCTTTGGCACATATGGTCACTTTTATGTACGTCATTTACATAAATAACACGACAGAACATAATTCACAAAATATCAATATAAAATGCCAATTAGACCTACCATACTACAAACAAAAAGTTTTATGTTAGGAAATAGTTTCACATTTTATTCATATGCTCCAGTGTCTCAAGCATGACATCAAAAAGTAGTAACATTAAATTTTTATATAAATTTGGAATATTCATATATTATTCTTTCATATAATTTGTGTGACGTCCCCATTTCTTTTCCTTCCTCGCTCTAACAAACAATCTTGCCATAACTATTTCTGTAACTATTCCTGCCATTGTCAAAACTTATTCTCTGCTAACTTCATTAACCCTTCCAGAATCAATGGTACAGTTATCTCACATTTATTACGTGTTCGTACAACACGTTTTCCACACTGTTCTTAGAATGGAACTTTAAGCGGCTGCAAATCGGCGACTGTACAATACCAGTGCAGTGATCTGGCAAAAATTCTCTGTCAAAATTTCATTTTCTTGGATACACCGAGAAGATAACACGTAATCTTGCTTACCTGTTATTCCTGTTAGTCATTTATTTCCATTCTTTTAATCTAAGTCTATGGTTTCCGCTAATAATTGTGACAATGCTGATCATTCACTCACCTAATTAAACACAGAAACAAAAGGCAATTAGCATTCATCCATTGGAGTTTATTTGGCTCAGCTCTTATATCTCCATCCCATTCTGTCTGTGGGAAAGTTTTTTATTTGTATATGCGACAGGGATTCCCCTGGCAGACATTGTGTATGCTGTGCTCGCATTCAAAAATCAACTTATGATTCATTCAGAAATCAACTTAAAATGTATTCAAAAACCAACTGGGATGTGTGCCAAAATCATATGAATAATAGATAGAGCAATGTGCGCTGGATGATAGGCGCTTTGTGAAAGTAGTTTTTTTTTTCTTCAAGAATATGAATTTGGGGCCCCTGAAATTGCCACCCAGGGCAGACACCCTGGTTTGCCACCTGTAGATCAGGGCCTGTCAATTGCCTTCCAGTCAAAGACACACAGACCAACATATTTGGTTGGAAAATTAAACCATGGACGACCATTGATAACCAGAGAGGCATTACTCTGGCCACGAAGCCAGTGCGCAGAGCTCAATAATATCACTGTTGGAAACGGCTAACTTGTATAAATACCTGGGTGTAACACTTTGTAGAGATACCGGTATGGAATGGAATGATCGCATAGGCCCAGTCATGGGTAAAGCATGTGGTAGACTTTGGTGTATTGGTAGAAACCGGGGAAGTGCAGTCAGTCTACAAAGGAGACGGCTTACAAATCATTCATGCAACCAGTTCTAGAATATTGCTCTAGTGTATGGGATCCATACCAAACAGGACACACATGGGCTGTTGGCCATAGAGAATGGCAGTATGAATAGCCAAAAGTTGGTTTGATCTAAGGGAGAGTGTTACAGATATACTGAAGGAACTCAACTGGAAGATTCTTGAAGATAGACGTAAACTGTCCCATAAAAATCTATTAATGAAGTTCCAAGAACCAGCTTTAAATGATGACCTTAGGAATATGCAACAATCCCCTACATATCACTCTCATAGGGATCATGAGGATAACATTAGAATAGTTATTGCATGCATAGAGGCTTTCAAACAATCATTTTATCTACACTTCATACGTGAATGGAATGGGAAGAAATCTTAACAACTAGCACAAAAGGATGTACCCTCTGCCATGCACCTCACTGTGGTTTGCAGGGTGTACATGTGAATGTAGAATGTTGAGCAGCCAATTTGGATGGCCAGTTGACTGTCAGTCATGACCAATCAGCAGAATAAGATGAACGTGGTATATGTTATGCCTTTTTTCTCGTAACAAATAATTACAAAAATTGGTCAAATAGCTCTGAGCACTATGGGACTTAACTTCTGTGGTCATCAGTCTCCTGGAACTTAGAACTACTTAAACCTAACTAACCTAAGGACATCACACAAATCCATGCCCGAGGCAGGATTTGAACCTGCAACCGTAGCGGTTGCGCAGTTCCGGACTGTAGCGAATAGAACTGCTCGGCCACTCTGGCTGGCTCAAATAATTACAAAAATTATCTTCCCATTGTTTTACTTGCTTTATGCGTAGCAAAGTACCGAAGGCGTGCATCATTGTTGAAGACGAAGCATTTGGTATGCATGAAAATTTAATGTGTCCTTATGGAGGAAGGCCCCCCCATGAACCATAGACCTTGCGGTTGGTCGGGAGGCTTGCATGCTTCAGCGATACAGATATCCGTACCGTAGGTGCAACCACAACTGAGAGGTATCTGTTGAGAGGCCAGCAAATGTGTGGTTCCTGAAGAGGGGCACACAGCCTTTTTAGTAGTTGCAGGGGCAACAGTCTTGATGATTGACTGATCTGGCCTTGTAACACTAACCAAAACGGCCTTGCTGTGCTGGTACTGTGAACGGCTGAAAGCAAGGGGAAACTACAGCCATAATTTTTCCCGAGGGCATGCAGCTTTACTGTATGGTTAAATGATGATGGCGTCCTCTTGGGTACAATATTCCGGAGGTAAAATAGTCCCCCATTCGGATCTCCGGGCAGGGACTACTCAAGAGGACATCATTATCAGGAGAAAGAAAACTGGCATTCTACGGATCGGAGCGTGGAATGTCAGATCCCTTAATCGGTCAGGTAGGTTAGAAAATTTAAAAAGGGAAATGGATAGGTTAAAGTTAGATGTAGTGGGAATTAGTGAAGTTCGGTGGCAGGAGGAACAAGACTTCCGGTCAGGTGACTACAGGGTTATAAATACAAAATCAGATAGGGGTAATGCAGGAGTAGGTTTAATAATGAATAAAAAAATAGGAATGCGGATAAGCTACTACAAACATCATAGTGAACGCATTATTGTGGCCAAGATAGACACAAAGCCCATGCTAGTACAAGTTTATATGTCAACTAGCTCTGCAGATGACAAAGAAATTTAAGAAATGTATGATGACATAAAAGAAATTATTCAGATAGTGAAGGGAGATGAAAATTTAATAGTCATGGGTGACTGGAATTCGACAGTAGGAGAAGGAAGAGAAGGAAATGTAGTTGGTGAATATGGATTGGGGGTAAGAAATGAAAGAGGAAGCCGCCTTGTAGAATTTTGCACAGAGCATAACTTAATCATAGCTAACACTTGGTTCAAGAATCATGAAAGAAGGTTGTATACACGGAAGAAGCCTGGAGATACTGACAGGTTTCAGATAGATTATATAATGGTAAGACAGAGATTTAGGAACCAGGTTTTAAATTGCAAGACATTTCCAGGGGCAGATGTGGACTCTAACCACAATCTATTGGTTATGAACTGTAGATTAAAACTGAAGAAACTGCAAAAAGGTGGGAATTTAAGGAGATGGGACCTTGATAAACTGACTAAACCAGAGGTTGTACAGAGTTTCAGGGAGAGCATAAGGGAACAATTGACAAGAATGGGGGAAAGAAATACAGTAGAAGAAGAATGGATAGCTTTGAGGGATGAAGTAGTGAAGGCAGCAGAGGATAAAGTAGGTAAAACGACAAGGGCTAGTAGAAATCCTTGGGTGACAGAAGAAATATTGAATTTAATTGATGAAAGGAGAAAGTATAAAAATGCAGTAAATGAAGCAGGCAAAAAGGAATACAAATGTCTCAAAAATGAGATTGACAGGAAGTGCAAAATGGCTAAGCAGGCGTGGCTAGAGGACAAATGTAAGGATGTAGAGGCTTGTCTCACTAGGGGTAAGATAGATACTGCCTACAGGAAAATTAAAGAGACCTTTGGAGAGAAGAGAACCACTTGTATGAATATCAAGAGCTCAGATGGAAACCCAGTTCTAAGCAAAGAAGGGAAGGCAGAAAGGTGGAAGGAGTATATAGAGGGTTTATACAAGGGAGATGTACTTGAGGAAAATATTATGGAAATGGAAGAGGATGTAGATGAAGATGAAATGGGAGATAAGATACTGCGTGAAGAGTTTGACAGAGCACTGAAAGACCTGAGTCGAAAAAGGGCCCCGGGAGTAGACAACATTCCATTAGAACTACTGACAGCCTTGGGAGAGTCAGTCCTGACAAAACTCTACCATCTGGTGAGCAAGATGTATGAGACAGGTGAAATACCCTCGGACTTCAAGAAGAATATAATAATTCCAATCCCAAAGAAAGCAGGTGTTGACAGATGTGAAAATTACTGAACTATCAGTTTAATAAGTCACGGATGCAAAATACTAACGCGAATTCTTTACAGATGAATGGAAAAATTGGTAGAAGCCGACCTCGGGGAAGATCAGCTTGGATTCCGTAGAAAAATTGGAACACGTGAGGCCATACTGACCCTACGACTTACCTTAGAAGCTAGATTAAGAAAAGGCAAACCTACGTTTCTAGCATTTGTAGACTTAGAGAAAGCTTTTGACAATGTTGACTGGAATACTCTCTTTCAAATTCTGAAGATGGCTGGGGTAAAATACAGGGAGCGAAAGGCTATTAACAATTTGTACAGAAACCAGATGGCAATTATAAGAGTCGAGGGGCATGAAAGGGAAGCAGTGGTTGGGAAGGGAGTGAGACAGGGTTGTAGCCTCTCCCCAATGTTATTCAATCTGTATATTGAGCAAGCAATAAAGGAAACAAAAGAAAAATTCGGAGCAGGAATTAAAATCCATGGAAAAGAAATAAAAACTTTGAGGTTCGCCGATGACACTGTAATTCTATCATAGACAGCAAAGGATTTGGAAGAGCAGCTGAACGGAATGGAAAGTGTCTTGAAAGGAAGATGAACATCAACAAAAGCAAAACGAGGATAATGGAATGTAGTCAAGTTAACTCGGGTGATGCTGAGGGAATTAGATTAGGGAATGAGACACTTAAAATAGTAAATGAGTTTTGATATTTGGGGAGCAAAGTAACTGATGATGGTCGCAGTAGAGAGGATATAAAATGTAGACTGGCAATGGCAAGGAAATCGTTTCTGAAGAAGAGAAATTTGTTAACATCGAGTATAGATTTAAGTATCAGGAAGTCATTTCTGAAAGTATTTGTATGGAGTGTAGCCATGTATGGAAGTGAAACGTGGACGACAAGTAGTTTGGACAAGAAGAGAATAGAAGCTTTCGAAATGTGGTGCTACAGAAGAATGCTGAAGATTAGATGGGTAGATCACATAACTAATGAGGATGTATTGAATAGAATTGGGGAAAAGAGGAGTTTGTGGCACAACTTGACTAGAAGAAGGGATTGGTCGGTAGGACATGTTCTGAGGCATCAAGGGATCACCAATTTAGTATTGGAGGACAGCGAGGAGGGTAAAAATCGTAGAGGGAGATCGAGAGATGAATACACTAAACAGATTCAGAAGGATGTAGGTTGCAGTAGGTACTGGGAGATGAAGAAGCTTGCTCAGGATAGAGTAGCATAGAGAGCTGCATCAAACCAGTCTCAGGACTGAAGACAACAACAACAACAACAACAACAACATCAACAATAGGAGGAAGGAGTTCAACAAACATTAAAGAAACCTTTAAAAACTGACTGTCGTGAATTAGGCAGTTTACAGAATGTACTTTTGTTGGCACTTGAGCAGATAAAAGGAGAATGGAGCATTTGTCATTGTCCAGTGGATGTTCAAGAAGAATTTGCAATTGTCATAATAAATGCATGCTGTGTTGTGTATAATAATGTGCCAGAGAGAGATGGCTGTAAATTTGAAGACATATTGTATGCCCCTCCAGAACTGTAAATCTCCCCGGGTCTTACAAGCTATCTAAAGTCATCATGAAATTTGTTTCAGGATGCAAGCGAGATCTGACTGCTTCGACAAGTGCACGGAGATGTTAAGCGCTAATTTCCTCCTCCTCCAAGTGCACGGAGACTGAAGGCAACCACATACGATCTCCATGAGAAACAATCCGACATCCGTTATTGCACACACGTAGAGCTTTGAGATTCAAACATTTCGGAAGAGACACAGGGTTCAAGTATATAAAAGAGTTTGTAATATTGGTGTTTTGTGAAAGTGTCAAGAGATGAGTGGAAGACATTTTTCACCTTTGTTTGCCAACTGCAGTGCACCCCTATTGCTGTCCAGGATCAAGGGAGGCTTACATCAAACTTCGGATACGTAAAAGCCAAAGAAACATCAAAGAAATCGGGTCAGGAGACTCGAATGACATTATGATGCAAATGGAAGATTTTACTCGGAATATGATTTGAGAAGTGAAGATAAAGTGGAATCGCAAAAAATTATTTGCCAAATACGACAGCGGAACTGATGATTTCACAATTTTTGCTGAAGAGGATTGTGAGCTGGAAGTCATAAATTGAAGTCATGATTAAAGACGAATTTAGGAGTGCATTGATTATGTTGAACTTATTTTCTTTTGTGTCATAACAGTAAACCTCCATAAATTATTTTGATGAAACATTTCAGAAAAAGAATAGTTCTGAGAACTAATTTAAAACAAACAAAAAATATACTCATTTAATATATGACAAACAATTGGAGCAATAAGTGCAGTTGGATTTCAAATTTATCTATTTTTTAACACTTTTTATTCACAAATGGATAAGTGTTTATATTCATGTAAGTGAATAATGTTTCGAATAATATTTCTTATTCATAAATAACAAATAGTATTTTATAACTGTATTCATTGTTCGTCATTCGCATAAATTTCACCCAAGTTTGGCGCTAAGCAAAGCACATCACGCGTGCGCAGTCTGCAGATTCAGAACCTATGTGCACTGAGAGTAGGTGTGTGAAACTTGCGTGGCTGCAGACAAGCCTTCATCCGGCTGTGCCGGCAACATTGCCGGTGCCATGCGCTCACGCGACTGTCATTAGCATAGGTACTATTCGACAGTTTCCGCCAACGTTTGCAAAGCGTATTCGAGCTTTCACTCGCACACTGTAGATGTAAGCGGTCCACATGATTGCAGGGCTCTATTACATATTGCACTTAATGTAGTAGAGAGAGTGACTGCGGGCAAGCACACAGCATCAAGAGTGAACTTCTGCTGAGTCCGCTGGCAGCTTGGCAGTCATCATATTAATTAACATAGCAATTACAAGAGACTATGTTGTTTAGTGATTACCTCCCTATTGTTCATCTGGATGATACAGAATTACATTAGCCAACTGTCTCTGGGTATTTAGATGTAGGTAGTTCTCAAGGCATCAGCCACTGCAAGTATGGACTGTTATTGGTTCTTCTATTATGTGATTAAAAAATAACAAAACAATGGATCAAATGGCTCTGAGCACTATGGACTTAACTTCTTGAGGTCATCAGTCCCCTAGAACTTAGAACTACATAAACCTAACTAACCTAAGGACATCACAGACATCCATGCCCGAGGCAGGATTCGAACCTGCGACTTTAGCAGTCGCGCGGTTCCAGACTGTAGTGCCTAGAACTGCTCTGCCACTCCGGCCGGCTAAAAAGTAACACATTTTATCTATCAGCCACCTTCTGTCATCTTCAATAAATATTTAGAATCTGGAGTTTCCCCTGATTCACTAAAAAGTGCTAAACTGACACCAATCTTTAGGGAGATAAGCATCTGCCTCAAAACCACCACTCAATTTCTATTGTCCCAATTTTCTCCAAAGTTTTTGAGAATCTAATGTACAACCAGCTAAGCAACTGTTTCGGAAAGCATGATGTACTCTCCAACAGACAGTTTGGGTTCCACATGGCAAAAATACCACTGCTGCTGTCTCTGAAGGTGTTAACTGTATTTGAACATAAGGATCTAGTATCCGCTGTACTTTGTGATCTCAGCAAAGCCTTTGATTGTATAGTATTTAACACCCTACTTGAAAAACTGACATATTGCATACACAATCCATATTTAGATGTATCTAAGCAACAGATGATCTTCTTTGAAGGAAGTTTGGACTGGAGTGCCACAAGGCTCAATCTAGATCCCTTTCTGTTCATTGATGCAGTTAATGATCTGCCTTACCATGTTACAGCTGATCCATAGTGTGTTATGCAGATGAGACAGCACTGCTTAGTATCCACCATGACATGACAGAACCGCATCTGGCAACAGAAGACATATTCAGTGAATATGTCTGCTTGTGTCTGTATATGTGTGGATGGATATGTGTGTGTGTGTGCGAGTGTATACCCGTCCTTTTTTCCCCCTAAGGTAAGTCTTTCCGCTCCCGGGATTGGAATGATTCCTTACCCTCTCCCTTAAAACCCACATCCTTTCGTCTTTGCCTCTCCTCCCCCCTTTCCTGACGAAGCAACCGTTTGTTGCGAAAGCTAGAATTTTGTATGTATGTTTGTGTTTGTTTGTGTGTCTATCGACCTACCAGCGCTTTTGTTTGGTAAGTCACGTTATCTGTGTGTGTGTGTGTGTGTGTGTGTATATATATATATATATATATATATATAAAAAGAAAGATGATGAGACTTACCAAACAAAAGCGCTGGCAGGTCGATAGACACACAAACAAACACAAATATACACACAAAATTCAAGCTTTCGCAACAAACTGTTGCCTCATCAGGAAAGAGGGAAGGAGAGGGAAAGACGAAAGGATGTGGGTTTTAAGGGAGAGGGTAAGGAGTCATTCCAATCCCGGGAGCGGAAAGACTTACCTTAGGGGGAAAAAAGGACAGGTATACACTCGCACACACACACATATCCATCCACACATACAGACACAAGCAGAAAAGCAAAAAGGACACAAGCAGAAATATGTCTGCTTGTGTCTGTATGTGTGGATGGATATGTGTGTGTGTGCGAGTGTATACCTGTCCTTTTTTCCCCCTAAGGTAAGTCTTTCCGCTCCCGGGATTGGAATGACTCCTTACCCTCTCCCTTAAAACCCACATCCTTTCGTCTTTCCCTCTCCTTCCCTCTTTCCTGATGAGGCAACAGTTTGTTGCGAAAGCTTGAATTTTGTGTGTATATTTGTGTTTGTTTGTGTGTCTATCGACCTGCCAGCGCTTTTGTTTGGTAAGTCTCATCATCTTTCTTTTTAGATATATTTTTTCCACGTGGAATGTTTCCCTCTGTTATATATATATATATATATATATATATATATATATATATATATATATATATATATATATATATAATAGAGGGAAACATTCCACGTAGGAAAAATATATCTAAAAACAAAGATGATGTGACTTACCAAATGAAAGTGCTGGCAGGTCGACAGACACACAAACAAACACAAACATACACGCAAAATTCAAGCTTTCGCAACAAACTGTTGCCTCATCAGGAAAGAGGGAAGGAGAGGGAAAGACGAAAGGATGTGGGTTTTAAGGGAGAGGGTAAGGAGTCATTCCAATCCCGGGAGCGGAAAGACTTACCTTAGGGGGAAAAAAGGACGGGTATACACTCGCGCACACACACACACACATATCCATCCACACATATACAGACACAAGCAGACATATTTAAAGACAAAGAGTTTGATATATATATATATATATATATATATATATATATATAATTTATTTTAGTTTAATATTAAAATTCACTTAAAGAATATAAACACTTGTCAATCAAGAAATATTTCAGTTTCATTTTGAATAAGTTCCCTTTGTGGCACCTTATAGAGCTCGGTAATCTGTTGTACCATATTTGACCACTAATGCATAGACTATGGTGTGTTGTTTTTAATTTTGTTCTTTGTCTGTAGTAGCAGTCTTTATTTCTTGTATTATAGGCATGCATATCAGAGCACTTTGTTGCTTTGTTTTGATGTGTCACAAAAAATATAATTAATTTGTAAAGATACAGTGAGTAGACTGTGAGGTATTTATGATGAACAAAGATTTCCCTGCATGAATCTCTATACCCTAATCCATGGATAATTCTGATTGCTCTTTTCTGTAGGGTTAATATTCTGTTCATATGTATGTCAGCAGCACAACCCCATATCTCTATCCTGTAATTAATCTGTGCAAAAATGGTTCCATAATAAATTGTTTTTAATGTCTGATGTGGGACTACTTTTGATAACTGGCTGATTAGATGTAATGAACTGCTGATTTTATTGCATAAAAAATTGATATGGTTTACCCATCTTAGATTTTCATCTAGGTGAATGCCTAGAAATCTGCAGCCTTCTGTGTCCACTACTTCAATTCCACCTATGTTACTGATAGAGGTTTGGTGTGAGTTTGTAAGTTTAAACGGCAATAACTGAGATTTACCGATATTAACTTTCAAACCTTGATCTTGGAAATAAGTAGTTATTTGACGTAGGCCCTCAGTTGCTACCAACGTTAACTCATCATTTTGTTTACCAAGAAATAGCAGTGAGGTATCGTCTGCATAGGTTACCAATTGGGAGTTGAAAGGTTGCTCTATATCATTTATGTACACTAGGAAAAGGAAAGGGCCCAAAATTGAGCCCTGGGGTACACCTTGCGTGACTGTCTCATATTTGGACTGGAAATTAATGATCTGATTATTGATTTTGTAAGTCAGTTTTGTACACTGCTTGCGGTAGAGTTATAAGTTCAAAATTATATCGATTAAGACCATGTGTCCCATCAACACAAACGCAGTCATTCCCATATTTCTTTAATATCTCGCCTGGAGCATTGTTCATAATTATCAGTACAAAATCAGAGCGCTTTAATTGAGGGTACGAATCAAGGACTACATCCTGTGGTTTATAAAAAAGCACACAAGGACTGTCTCCACCATTTACTTCATTTACCCATGCTTCTACACTTATTGCATCATTATGGTGTCTTATTGACTTGAAGGACAAATTATAAGATTGATCTATATTATGTAGATCCTGTCTCGTAATCAAATGTACCCTTTCCAAGTTCGAATCTACAACTGTATCTCGAATTTTGTCTAATATGACAGAGAATGGTATGCCACTTGCTATATCTGCAGCAATACTTTCCCTTTCTCTTTTTGTTAGTTGCAGATAACATAACTCTGATTTGTGGAAATACGGAAGCGTCCGATCCCGCCCGTTTGCTTTGACCCATGACGTCACAAATATGGCGGATACGACCATAAACCACGATTCCAATATGGCGCATATAAAGTCTGTACGTACACATTATGAGGACGAAAATACATCGAAAAACAAACACACCCACTTTCCTCATAAAGCCTAATGACACTAACGGGACAAGCGCGGGAAATGGGATGTTTTTAGGTGGGTGCAAACTAAATACAAACAAATTTAGACACCCACCCCCATACAAAACAACACAAAACGACGACAAAACCGACATCACAAAGCTCCCCAAATACCACTAAACACAATACCATCTGGAATCGGACACTTCCCTTGACCTATATAGCTCAACTGCATCTCCCGATCCCATAAATTAGGATCAAACACTTCCCTTGGCCTATATAGCTCAAAAACATCTCCTGATACCAATATCAACATACACAGCCACACGTTGGGATCGAACACTTCCATTGACCTGCACACTTAATTTTATCCGATTAATTTTACTAAAATTACCACACGATGTACAGCGAACAACACTAAATTAACCTTGACACAAAATCGTTAACTCACTGAAACGAATTCCACTACAAACACAGCCGACACTCGAGCAATTCTGGATAATGAGCAAAAGCAAACTGAGCCCATTACACCACACAAACGAAAATACCACCAGAGAGCGCAACAAACCACAACATGACGACATCTACAAACACGCCACACTCACAAACCAGACTCCGCGTCATCATGACGTCACACTTGACAACACCCTTACGTCACGGGTCAAAGCCGACGCGTGGGATCGGACGCTTCTGTCGACCCGGATTTGTGGCCAACATGGGTTGAAACATATTTCACACAGCAGGTTCCATTCTTTTTCATATCTACTCTCATCTTAGCAGGGCACAATGCATCAATATTACTACTACCTTGCAATTTAAGACATCGCACGTTTTTTCCTCTAGACACAAAATTACCAGACCGGTGACAAATATAAGAAACAACTTCTGAATCAACCTTAGCATGGGAACCACGACGTTTGACGAACTTTGAGAGCGTTGTCTGCTCAGTTTCCTCCTTCCACTTCTGAAATTCATGAACGGTGCTAAAACGTAATATTTCACATTTCACATCTACTTCATGTGCCGCCTGTAAATGTTCAAACAGGCACTTTTCAGAAGTACTTCTTTCATTACGCAGGGCACACACAAACAATTTTTTCTGCTCTATTTGCAGTCCATGAACCTCTAACAGGTGTCTATTCAAATTTCCTTTTTTAGGATAGACTTTATCGCACACATGACACTGAAAAATCAGCACAGCACAAAGTAACAGTAAGGGCAAAATACACTCATTCCATACGTATTTGCTGACAAAACCGCCCGTGTGTGTGTAACTTTCGAAAGCTAAAAATGTCTACGCCACGTCTCCTTCGAAACGAAGCAATCCTATTGGATATCGCTACCCTGAAATGCTATTGGTTATTTTCGTTTCGAGCCGAGCTCTCCCTAAAGGTTTCTTAAATTAGCAGTAAAGACACACATACCGCAGGTGTAAACTTTGCCGACAGTTTAATAGATACTGTAAGTTCTTTAGTTAGTAAAAATAGCTTCATAATCCACTTAAATATAGGTGGTGTGTCAGGAGAAATGACGAACAAACTATATGACTTAGAAATACTCTTAGGGCAAATAAACTCTGTAAAAGTCATATGTTTGAATGAACATTGACTTACATGGGACAATGTCAAGCTACCAAATTCACTCTCAGGATACATGTTAGCATCGAGATTTTGCAGATAAAAGGAGTATGGGGGATCATGTATATTAGTTAAACAAACAGACACAAAATTTCGAATCCAAAACGACATTCGTTTGTTTAAATGAGGAACAGATATTCAAAAGCTGTTGCATTGAGCTGTCTGAATATATCATGTCTCGGAATATTGGGCTACTAGGGCATTTCTAGAGAAATTTGAAACTCTGTTAAGTAGGTTGCAGGTAGGAAAACCACATAAAAAGATTGTAATTTGTTCTGATTTTAATATATATATAAGAGACGAAAACAGATTTTTTACCACCCTGAAGGATTTGTTGGCTACAAATGGCTTAACACTAAATTTTACTGAGTACACCAGGGTAACAGCCACTTCTGCCACAAGCGTTGATAATATAGTGAGCAGCAAAAATTATGGGAATACAGAAAAAAATGTATTAGAATTAGGAATATCTGATCACTTAGCACTTTTTATGTCATTGCCATACATAGACAAAACACATAGGCCCACTGTAAAATTGGTCCGAAATTTCAGCCAGCCAAATATAAACACATTTATCTTGAAATTAAAGGAAACCCACTGAAACTTCACCAACCAGTGTTCAGTAAACAATAATTACAACACTTTCATATCCGAATTAAAGAACATTTTCAACGAATGATTTCCCCTTGTATCAACACTTGATAAATACAATAAAAGTATGACATGGATTACGGAAGGTATCATGATCTCTAGTATTAGAAAGAGGGAAATGCATAAGGGAGCGAAAACCAACCGTGATGCCGAATTTATTAGGTAAAAAATAAAATACAAAAAAATATTTGATCGGGTTCTTATATTAAACTAAATGACATGCGTAGCAAAGTAAACACAGATACAATACTTTATGCACAGGGCTCGAGCTCTGTCAGATACGGAAAGTCTGGCCACAGAGATAGAACATCTACAGCTGGTGTTCAGCAGAAATGGATACTCATCCACAGACATCCAAAGGGCACTTCGTACTACCAGTCAACCTCAGGGTACACAAGAGGAGCCAGAGGAGGTGAAGAAGGTGGCATATCTGCCATATGCTGGACCTATTTCTGCAAAGATCAGCAGATTTCTTTCAAAATATGATATAAAGAGTATCTTCTATCCACCCTCCAAAATTGGGACCATGCTATGGAGTGTGAAGGACGACCTGGGGCTACGTAAACCAGGCATTTACAACATCCCATGCCTGTGTGGAAAGTCATACATTGGCCAGACAACTAGGACGGTGGACGTCAGGTGCAAAGACCACCAGAGGCACACCAGACTCAGACAGGCAACAAAATCTTCCATAGCAGAGCACTGTCTGGAGCTCGGTCACTCAATGGACTATAACAACACCAAAATTGTAACACAGACGCCAAGATTTTGGGACAGTGTCATAAAGGAGGCCATCGAGATCAAGGTCACAGACAACCTAATAAACCGAGACAGCGGTTACCAGCTCAGCTCGGCGTCGAGTCCAGCTCTGGCGCTTATCAGGGCTCAATGAAATGAACCAACAAACTCCTCAAGAAGTAGTAACACTGCAGGAGTAGCGCCAGGCGGGTGCGGACCGCGAACGTGAACCGCGAACACAACTCCCGACGCAGGACGGGCCTCTGACAGCCGCCACGACCGCAGATGATGGACGAGCCGAGCACGGACGACCATCGGAGCACCAGGGAAGTGCCAACACCGCAGGATCAGCGCCAGGCGGGCGCGGCCCGGGAATGGAGTGCCCAACAAAGGACAGGCCTCAGAGAGCTGCCACAGATGGAGACCAAGTCAGGCGCGGACGTCCGAGGGAGCACCGGGAAAGAAACAACACCTTACAAGCAGCGCCAGGCGGGCACAGACCGCGAACAGAGCCCCCGACGTGAGACGGGCCTCAGACAGCTGCCACAACTGCAGATGGTGGACTAGGCGGGTGCGGACGTCCGTCGGAGCACCAGGGAAGTGCCAACACCTCGGGAGCAGCGCCAAGCTGGCGCGGACCACGAACGGAACACCACATGCGGGTCTGGCCCCAGACAGCTGACACGACCATAGATGGTGGACGAGCCGGGCGCAGACATTCGTGGGAGCACCAGGGAGGGGTAAAAACCTCAGCAGCAGCACCTGGCGGGCGCAGACCGCGAATGGAACTCCTGACACAGGACGGGCCTCAGAGAGCTGCCACAGATGGCGCCCAAGTCGGGCGTGGACGTCTGAGGGAACACCGGGGAAGAGACAACACATTACAAGCAGTGCCAGGCGGGTGCGGACGGCAAAGAGAGCACCCAGCGCCCTCTGGGCATAAATACTGGACAAGATCCTCCAACACGGCAGTTTCAGGTAGCACCTGCAGAAGACAACGAGTTACGTGGTCGAAATATTGTGCCAGAGCAACACAAACATCTGGCAGTAGACCCGATTATTCCACATGTCAAGATCTCGCTGGGAAAGCCTGAAGAGTTACAGTAAATATATAGCTAATGCCTCAAATAAATCAAAAGCAATATGGCAGGTTGTCAAGAAAGAAACAGGTACTGAAGAAACAAAACATTTTAATTACAAACTAGAAACTGGTGGGAATACTGTTACTAACACTCGGCACGGCTGTGAAGAATTTAATAAGTACTTCATAACCACAAACGAAATTCATAACTTCTTGCTTCCACAAATTAGACCTGATGCAGTACTGCAGGAATCAAGAGAGTTTAAATTTACTGCAGTATCATGTCAGGTAGTAGGTAACATCATACAATCCCTAAAAAATCTTAAATCTGTGGGCTGGGATGAAATTCCAACAAATATCATAAAGGCAGGAAGTGACAGCATTGCACCTTAACTCTGTAAAATAATAAACCAATCATTTGATGAGGGCTGCTTTCCAGACAGACTAAAATATGCTGAAGTTTCTCCAATCTTCAAAAAGGGAAAACAAGATGATTTAGTAAATTTCCGTCCAGTGTCTATAAGCCCAGTTTTCTCTAAAGTAGTTGAACGAATAGTATGTAATCAATTAGAACAGTACAATACAGAAGGTAATATTATTCTCAATAACCAATACGGGTTTAGGAAGCGACGAAACACTTTACAAGCTGTAAATGAACTAATCTCTAAAGTAAGTAAATGCCTCGACAACAAACAAAGTGTATCTGGTATTTTTTGTGACCTCTCAAAGGCGTTTGACACAGTAAATCATAAGCTACTGCTCCAAAAATTGGGTACATATGGCATCCACGGAATATCTATAACATGGTTTTCATCTTATCTCAAGAACAGACACCAAAGGGTGGTGATACATCAAAAGGGAGAGAAAACTTGCTCTAGCTGGAAAGAAATACAAGCAGGCGTGCCCCAGGGCTCGATATTAGGACCACTTCTGTTCTTCTATTACACTAAATGACATGCCTAGCAAAGTAAATACAGATACAATACTTTACGCAGATGACTCAACTGCTGTAGTCTGCTGCAAAAACACTGAAGTATTAGTATGGACCACGAAACAAACTCTACAAGAACTTGAACAATGGATAAAAAATAATGCTATGAAATTAAATCTTGAAAAAACCAAAATCATACACTTCAGGACCAAACAAACTACTGAATGTATATCGCAAATAGAATATGCAGGTAAAAAACTGACCACAATTGATTCTGTAAAATTTCTTGGGATAACTTTAAATAAAAACTTGAAATGGACCGGCCATGTGGATAGTTTACTGAAGAGATTAAATAGTTGAGTTTATGCAATGAGGGTACTACACAAAGTAACGGATTGAACGGTGAAGAAAATTGTATACCACGCGTATTTCATAACAGTTATAAGATATGGAACAATTTTTTGGTGTGCTGAAAACACAAACCTATTTCGAAACCAAAAAAAATCAGAACAATGACAGGAACTAATAGTAGACATTCATGAAAACCACTATTCGAAAGCCTGGACTTCATGACAATCCCTTCCATCTTCATATATGAAATACTTCTCTTTGAACAGAAAACTCACATCTGTTTGAAGGAAATACATTCACACATGCCTATGAAACTAGACATAAATTGAAATCCATGCTACGGTACCTTGTCACAGACTCACATTATATGAAAATGCTCCATATTACTTGGCTCTGAAGATCAAAAATAAGATAAGGTCAGTATTTGGGTTCCTGAAGAGGGGCAGCAGCCTTTTCAGTAGTTGCAGGGGCAACAGTCTGGATGATTGACTGATCTGGCCTTGTAACATTAACCAAAACGGCCTTGCTGTGCTGGTACTGCGAACGGCTGAAAGCAAGGGGAAACTACAGCCGTAATTTTTCCCGAGGACATGCAGCTCTACTGTATGATTAAATGATGATGGCGTCCTCTTGGGTAAAATATTCCGGAGGTAAAATAGTCCCCCATTCGGATCTCCGGGCGGGGACTACTCAAGAGGACGTCGTTATCAGGAGAAAGAAAACTGGCGTTCTACGGATCGGAGCGTGGAATGTCAGATCACTTAATCGGGCAGGTAGGTTAGAAAATTTAAAAAGGGAAATGGATAGGTTAAAGTTAGATATAGTGGGAATTAGTGAAGTTCGGTGGCAGGAGGAACAAGACTTTTGGTCAGGTGATTACAGGGTTATAAATACAAAATCAAATAGGGGTAATGCAGGAGTAGGTTTAATAATGAATAAAAGAATAGGAATGCGGGTTAGCTACTACAAACAGCATAGTGAACGCATTATTGTGGCCAAGATAGACACAAAGCCCATGCCTACTACAGTAGTACAAGTTTATATGCCAACTAGCTCTGCAGATGATGAAGAAATAGATGAAATGTATGACGAGATAAAAGAAATTATTCAGGTAGTGAAGGGAGGCGAAAATTTAATAGTCATGGGTGACTGGAATTCGAGTGTAGGAAAAGGGAGAGAAGGAAACATAGTAGGTGAATATGGATTGGGGGGAAGGAATGAAAGAGGAAGCCGCCTTGTAGAATTTTGCACAGAGCATAACTTAATCATAGCTAACACTTGGTTCAAGAATCATGAAAGGAGGCTGTATACATGGAAGAAGCCTGGAGATACTGACAGGTTTCAGATAGATTATATAATGGTAAGACAGAGATTTAGGAACCAGGTTTTAAATTGTAAGACATTTCCAGGGGCAGATGTGGATTCTGACCACAATCTATTGGTTATGAACTGCAGATTGAAACTGAAGAAACTGCAAAAAGGTGGGAATTTAAGGAGATGGGATCTGGATAAACTGAAAGAACCAGAGGTTGTAGAGAGTTTCAGGGAGAGCATAAGGGAACAATTGACAGGAATGGGGGAAAGAAATACAGTAGAAGAAGAATGGGTAGCTCTGAGGGATGAAGTGGTGAAGGCAGCAGACGATCAAGTAGGTAAAAAGACGAGGGCTAATAGAAATCCTTGGGTAACAGAAGAAATATTGGATTTAATTGATGAAAGGAGAAAATATAAAAATGCAGTAAATGAAGCAGGCAAAAAGGAATACAAACGTCTCAAAAATGAAATCGACAGGAAGTGCAAAATGGCTAAGCAGGGATGGCTAGAGGACAAATGTAAGGATGTAGAGGCTTGTCTCACTAGGGGTAAGATAGATACTGCCTACAGGAAAATTAAAGAGACCTTTGGAGAGAAGAGAACCACTTGTATGAATATCAAGAGCTCAGATGGAAACCCAGTTCTAAGCAAAGAAGGGAAGGCAGAAAGGTGGAAGGAGTATATAGAGGGTTTATACAAGGGAGATGTACTTGAGGAAAATATTATGGAAATGGAAGAGGATGTAGATGAAGATGAAATGGGAGATAAGATACTGCGTGAAGAGTTTGACAGAGCACTGAAAGACCTGAGTCGAAACAAGGCCCCGGGAGTAGACAACATTCCATTAGAACTACTGATGGCCTCGGGAGAGCCAGTCCTGACAAAACTCTACCATCTGGTGAGCAAGATGTATGAGACAGGCGAAATACCCTCAGACTTCAAGAAGAATATAATAATTCCAATCCCAAAGAAAGCAGGTGTTGACAGATGTGAAAATTACCGAACTATCAGTTTAATAAGTCACAGCTGCAAAATACTAACGCGAATTCTTTACAGACGAATGGAAAAACTGGTAGAAGCCGACCTCGGGGATGATCAGTTTGGATTCCGTAGAAATGTTGGAACACGCGAGGCAATACTGACCTTACGACTTATCTTGGAAAAAAGATTAAGAAAAGGCAAACCTACGTTTCTAGCATTTGTAGACTTAGAGAAAGCTTTTGACAATGTTGACTGGAATACTCTCTTTCAAATTCTGAAGGTGGCAGGGGTAAAATACAGGGAGCGAAAGGCTATTTACAATTTGTACAGAAACCAGATGGCAGTTATAAGAGTCGAGGGGCATGAAAGGGAAGCAGTGGTTGGGAAGGGAGTGAGACAGGGTTGTAGCCTCTCCCCGATGTTATTCAATCTGTATATTGAGCAAGCAGTAAAGGAAACAAAAGAAAAATTCGGAGTAGGTATTAAAATTCATGGAGAAGAAGTAAAAACTTTGAGGTTCGCCGATGACATTGTAATTCTGTCAGAGACAGCAAAGGACTTGGAAGAGCAGTTGAACGGAATGGACAGTGTCTTGAAAGGAGGATATAAGATGAACATCAACAAAAGCAAAACGAGGATAATGGAATGTAGTCAAATTAAGTCGGGTGATGCTGAGGGAATTGGATTAGGAAATGAGACACTTAAAGTAGTAAAGGAGTTTTGCTATTTAGGTAGTAAAATAACCGATGATGGTCGAAGTAGAGAGGATATAAAATGTAGACTGGCAATGGCAAGGAAATCGTTCTGAAGAAGAGAACTTTGTTAACATCGAGTATAGATTTAGGTGTCAGGAAGTCGTTTCTGAAAGTATTTGTATGGAGTGTAGCCATGTATGGAAGTGAAACATGGACGATAACCAGTTTGGACAAGAATCGAAT
This sequence comes from Schistocerca nitens, assembly GCF_023898315.1. NCBI lineage: Eukaryota > Metazoa > Arthropoda > Insecta > Orthoptera > Acrididae > Schistocerca > Schistocerca nitens. Next base: position 258,988,355 of record NC_064618.1, read on the forward strand.
AGAAGCTTTCGAAATGTGGTGCTACAGAAGAATGCTGAAGATAAGGTGGGTAGATCACGTAACTAATGAGGAGGTATTGAATAGGATTGGGGAGAAGAGAAGCTTGTGGCACAACTTGACTAGAAGAAGGGATCGGTTGGTAGGACATGTTTTGAGGCATCAAGGGATCACAAATTTAGCATTGGAGGGCAGCGTGGAGGGTAAAAATCGTAGAGGGAGACCAAGAGATCAATACACTAAGCAGATTCAGAAGGATGTAGGTTGCAGTAGGTACTGGGAGATGAAGAAGCTTGCACAGGATAGAGTAGCATGGAGAGCTGCATCAAACCAGTCTCAGGACTGAAGACCACAACAACAACATTGGGTAATCCATATTGGAGACCATTGCCACATACCTAAAAAACAAATGTTATTATAGTCTAGAAGAATTTCTAAATGAATAAAAAGCAAATGTTATAGTTTAGAAGAATTTATAAATACGAATAGGGAGTAAGGATACAAGTACAAATGGTATACTTTCGAAGCTATATAGATACAAAGTATACACATTCACAGTATATTCATGTTTATGTATAGAATTATAGTTTGAATGGCGGTTTGTATTCCATTCAGTACATCGATACTTCATATAGGTTTGTGAAGTCTATGGTAATGATTCGAAGAGTTACGAAAAGATTTAAAATATAATGCTGTATTTATATTATAATAAGCAATGTATGTATTATGTATTCCCTGTAGTATATAAAATACTGTAACAACTTAGGTTAAAGACTGACGAGTCACCAATGTTCTCAATCGAATGATTGTATAAAAACATGTTATGTGACAATAAAGTATATTATCTTAAGTCAGTATCCTCTAACACAACCAAAGGCTAGAAAGAGAGTAACACCTGTTCTGGAACTACAAGAATCGCAGAGAAATGAGAGAACAGAATCCCGTTATTTGTCATACCCTCTCCCCAATGGCCCAGTGGCTATTTCCGTAGCAGTACGAAAATATTTGTTCGCTCCAGTATCTATCCTCTCTGAAAGTATCACTGGGATCAACGACTTTTAACTGGAGTCACCAAGTCAGGAACATCTAGACACACAGTTATTCTGTTACCAAGTTCCATGTTACCTGTAGTGGTAGCCTGTTAACTGCCAGAGAACTAGAACTGCGAGCCAATAGCGATAACTGCCAGAGAAAAATACCGATCTCTGACAGTTATTTCCATAGTCGCTCAAATTCCTTATGGTAACTCTCCTTGTACTATCCGTCCAAGCTAAATTGACATATAAGGCAGTTACTCAAGGGAACGACCATACTCGTTAATGCCAGTACTGCAGCTCCTATCAGCCACCACTCAGACATTAACTTTATTTAATTGTTTGTGCTAAAAGTAACTAAGGCGCATGAAATAGATGGCGCAGAGTCTCGCAGCTATTCCCATGGTCTATAGAACGCCTTCCAAATGGTCTATCCCTCGTAGCCCGATCTCCAATGAGTTAACGCAAAAGCGTAGTATGATCTTCAGTCAACAGATGGCGCGAGGCACTGTTGACAGTTATTGAAATAACTGGCAGTATCAGATGAGCGATTATCACAGTAACCATTACTTCTCAGAAACTCGTTATTTCTATCAGTTACGTTATTTTTTGCCATCTCTACTGTCCTTGTTTCCTCGCGCCATTTTCGACAACCATTCCTGTATTCCCTCTGTTCAGTGGCGAAAAATGTTAATTATTACTCTAAAAGTGTGTTGTTATAGTTGTTCACCACATATAACCCACAGTGGTGAACCCGACTTCAACGTTGTGCGTTCAGGAATTATATTGAGCTTGTTTTCATTGTTAACGAACTTTGTGTGCTGGTCCACATTGTCTTCAGAACAATTGATCTACCAGTGTCGTTTTGTGCTAGTGCCACACATCCTTTTAACTGTGCTTGTGTATATACAAGTTTTCCTAATGTACAGTTAGTTAAAGTGAACAATTTACTGGCCCCTGCCATGCCAGCAGCCACTTAACCATTGCTGGCCCAATATGGCCACCGTCAAATGGTACTACACAGCAAGGGCCACCACCGGGATAGTGCACATTGCTCACCGACATCGTGAATGATAATCATGTGTTTCACCCTCTGGTCAAGCAGTCGCCTTCCGGTTGGTTTGATGTGCAGATGCAGTTCAAGAACTATACTTCCAACAATCCGCACGCTGTCTCAGCGACACCAGTCACCTCAGGCATGCCACTCTCCACGACCATGGTCACACCACGATCGCCTTCAGCCCGCCCATATAATGGCACTGGCCGTTTCTTCTGCATCAGCCCCCCCCCCCCCCCCGCCCCCTGGCTGCTTCACGATCGCCTTCCACCCACTGTTGCAATGGCACCGGCAGTTACACCAACGCCGTGCCTGCCTCCGGGCCTCCAGTTGGAACAAGTTGTGCCGTCGGTTACGCTGGCTCACCCCACATTGTGTACTGCTTGCGGCTGCCCCCCCACGCAGACCTCGGGCAAGCACCATTCACTGCTACTGCAGTTCCGGTGTCGGGAGCTCCCTCCATCACCAACACAGATCTTTGCCTACCAGTGCTATGTCAACATGTGTTACCCGGCAGATATCCTAAGCTGTGTGTGTTGTAAAAGGTCAACCCTAGGACTTGGTTCACACTGGTGGACCATCTACTGGATATCCACGGAATTTCCCACAGTGATGCATGTTTTATCTGCTTGGTGAGCCACCTCCACACCCATCCAGACTTTATCAGTCATCTGCTACTCTTGCTTGCCGCCTCCCCCAAGTATTTAATGGCAAAAACATCAGTTTTTGAATGCCTTTCTCGCTCTCCAGCAGAGGCTATCCACCACATCATCCATGACAAGCACCCTGACAACTGCACACCTTTGCAGCTTTGGCGGCACATTTGTTCATTAATTGATGATCAAACACTACCAGACATGGCACTTTGGTCTTTGTGGTTGGTCAAACTGCCGTCAGACCTGCAACTTCACCTGTTAACTCATGTAACCAACCATCTCGAGGTTTGCCTACGCATGGCTGATCGAGCATATGCAGTCATTCATCACCGACACTGACTGCCACAAACAACATCCCCGTTTCCACCAGTTGGCATGCCTGCGCCTCCGGTTCCACACTCTGCTGACAGAGACCAGCATGCTCGCCTCAGCACCTTAGCTGCCTGTCAGGAGCTGCCTGTCAGGAGCTGCCACCTAGCCGCCTACAGGAGGTACTGCCTGCGGCCGTCCGACAGCCACCCATCTCACCCAAGCAACAACCCGATTGGCTTCCTGCCCTGACGCAGTCAGCTGCGCTGTGCTGGTTTCACCCTACTTACCGGGACGCTGCCCACAACTGTTGTGCACCTTTCCCAACTGAGGCTGGCGGGCATGCTTAGGCACCATGACCTCCCACGATTCTTCTAGACACCAACCATCCAATGCCGAGTCACTTGCTCTGGTGGCGCAACGTCTCCAAGTCACTGCCTTGTCATCTGGCACTTGCTTTCTTGTTGGCACTGCCACCAACATCAGCATTATCCCAGCCAAGCTTACGGGCAACATGCTTTCTTCTGCTAACCTCAATTTGATCGCTGCAAATCACTCCCCTATTGCGGTCCTCAGCTCCATCAAGATGTTGCTTCGTCTGTCACTGAGTGCAATGTTTCCTTGGACCTTCCACATCGCCGACGTAGACAAATGTGTGCTTGGGTTAGACTTTCTACACCATGATGAATTTTTGCCAGACCTGCAGGCTGCTACACTCTGCCACTCGTCTGGTTCTACCGTTCCATGCTCAAATAAACTCAGCAAGTCTCCACTCTCTGTCTCCTTGACTATGCTTTCCACTTGTGAATCTCTGCTCGAAGGTATTACGGCACGTCTCTCCAATTTACCAGACATCCACATACAGATCGTAGGGCTCTGCACACAGAACACAGAGTTACACTCCCGCATTGCTACCACCTGCACTGAATTGGCTAACGCACAGAGTACCTTATGCAGCCTCCCTGCAGAGGCGCTTCTTTCGATGCCGCCTCCCTCTCCTGCTGTATCTTCACTCTGCTTCACTCCTGTGTCAAGCTGCACTTTCCCTGCTACCAGTTCCGCGCTGATGCAATTGGACTGGCAGGCCGCTTCTGTTTTCACTCAGTGGGACCCTTCGCATCACGCAGCTGCCACACCACGCACTCTGTCATCGTCTGCCACCGACACCTCGTCCACTTCACTCTGGCTTGGCGTGGATGCTCATGTTCTCGCTTTGCGGGATCCCTCGCATTTCATGGCCACCGCTCCACTTCCTCAGTTGTTGCCTGCTGTTGACACTCCGCACACTCATCCCAGCATGCCAAGGTCAGTCAACTGCCACCGCTCATGGCCCCCCTCTCGCCCCTCCACGCATGCCTCCCTTCGCGGGTCTCGGCAATCAGCAATGGCACTGGCCACCAAATCCACACCGTGGATGGCCCCACTCTTATGTTACAAAGCTTGGCGTTTTAACACTTTGAAATTGCTACAACTGAGTATGGTTTCTGTTCAATGAGTAAAGCCTGTGTGGTTCCTCCTGGAGCCATTCCCCACCACTCCCTGCTGGCTTGCCACCACTGATGCCTCGCCCGCTGCCACTGCGCCCCCCTCCAACTTGCCACCACCTGTGTAGCTATCTGCCGTGCGTGACCATGACGACGACATGCTTGAGCTGCACACTTTGCGCGCTGGACGCTGCCTGCGCCCACCGTGCTGGCATGAAGATTTTTTTGTGGACGTGTGTTAGCTCCACCCCACCACGCTCTGCACTGTGCACTGCTGGGTGGGGGGGGGGGGGGGGGGAGGGGGCGGCTCAGTGGCATCTATGATGCAAAGTGACACTTCTTTGCTTATGTCTTTAGCTTTGCATTCTGTCCTTGTTCGCTTGCGCCATGTTCGACATCCATTTCTGTATTTTCTCTGTTCAGTGCGGAAATAAATGTAATTTTTACTCTAAAAGTGTGTTATTACAGTTCTACGCCACATATAACACACAAGTGACATATATATCATTTTATTCGGAAAATTGGAAATTTTATAATGAGATAAAAATCCGAAATTTTTTTTTTCCGTTCTGACTCCCTTTTAGCCCCAGTTTTTACTACAAGCTCTCCTGGTACTCATTAGAGAGCCTTTTGTGCTGGAACAGGTGCTCCTTAAGTGAGGGGTCCACGATAGTTTCTCATCCAGGTTTACCCGTATATATTTCACTATCCCCTTCAATTGTAGAGTTTCAACGAGAAGCTTGAGATTCCAATATGTGTGTTGGATCTGCTACCTTGTAAATGGTACTACTACAGTCTTCTTAGGGCTGATCCTTATCTCCTGTTTCCTACACCAATTTTGCACAATGTTCAATGCTCCTTTTGCCATAGCTCTGTCTGTACTTGAAAATTTGCCAAGTATTTCTATGGTAAGAATGTCTGCATATACCTGGCAAAAGTACTGTCTAAAGTTTATTTCTACAATGAGTTCATTCACCACAGGGTTCCACAGTAGAAGGGACAGGACCCCTCCTTGTGGACAGCATCTGGTGGTGTTGATTACCATTTTTTGTTACACCATGGTGGATTCTTCCTTTCTACCACTAAGCATGGTTCTAATCCACCTGCAAATGATGGTCTTCAAGCCATGCACCTCTGCTGCCTTAACCATGGATTCGAAGGTCGTGTTGCTAAAAGCCCCTTCGGTGTCCAAGAAGATGGAGATGGCCATTTCCTGAAAGTGTAGTGCTTCTTCCACCTTCTCAACAACTTGGTGGAGTGCAGTTTGACGCGATTTTCCTGGTTTGTATGCATGTTGGTTTATGTGTATTGGGACCCTAGTTAGCCTCCTCCTCCCTAACATGCACGTTCACGTTTTTCTGATGTTTTAAGAAGAAAGGAGGGCAGACTTATTGGCATTGGTATGATCAATTCTCCCTGGCTTTGAAATGAAGACAACTTTCACTGCCCTCCAGACATTAGGAATGATTCCTGCTGTTAGGCTAATCCTAAATAACCTACGTAGGAATCTTATTAAGTTCACTTCTGCTTGTTGCAGGAATGCCAGAAAAATTCCATCTGGGCCAGGTGACTTAAATGGTTGGAATGTTCCACTGCCCATCGGATTTTACTATGGTCGACACATTCTCTGGCAGATTCCAGTTCTTCCTTCGAATACCTGAAAACGAAATCTCTCACGGATCTCGTCCTGGTGTATGTTGTCTGTCAGAGTGCACTGAGGAAAATGGGTCTTGAGGAGTAGTTTCATCGTTTCATGTGCTGTCCTTGTATACTCCCCATCCTCTTTCCTTAAAGTTCCTCTGGGATTAGTTAGTATCCTAGTGAGGATTTTGTGAAATCTGGCCTGAACAGCTGTACCCTCTACCTCCTCACAGAATATCTTCCAGGACTCCTGCTGTGCTTGCTTAGTTGCAAGATTGTATTTGACAAGGGTCTTCTAATATTCTGCCCATTGCCCTTTCATTCTCACAAGGTTAAACAGTCTTCCTACCTGTTCGTCTGTGATTCCAGGTTGTTGTTCCACCAAGATACATTCTTATTCGTGCATTTCTTGGTGACTGAACAGTTGTCATGGTATGAGGTCCTGATGGCAGAAGTCACTGCCTCTGCTACCTCCTCAAACTCTAATGGATTCCTTATCGAAGTATTGACTTCCGATAGGCTTGAGTTGAGGTCCCTCCTATACGCCTCCCAAGTTTGTTTTCCTGGTATTCCTGTAGGACATGGTCTGTCTAATGCCCATTTCAAGCTCGAACTTAATATACAAATTGTCTGATGAGGATGGCTCTAAAGCCACATGCCATTGTTTGACATAACTACTCGTCAAAGTGAAACCGAAAGTTATATCGACTACCTCTTCCCTTCTTATATTCCTAAATGTAGGTTCCTTGCCACTGTTGAGAATCTCTAAGTTATTATCTAGAAGAAATTCTAGAAGGTTGTCACCTCCACTGTTGGTGTCGTGCTTCCCCACACTAAGTTGTGGGCATTAGCATCGCATCCAACCAATAGTTGGTTGCCCTGTTGTGACAGGATTCTGTCAGTCTCCTCACCTCCTGAGAAGGAGGAGCACTGTCCTCATAAGGAAGATATGCCAAGGCCATTACAAACTCCCTCATGATACCTTCCTCACGTTGCCGCATCCTGGTGGTCACTAAGCCCCTAGAACAAAAGTCCGCCATCGGCATGAAGGGGATTCCATTTTTACATAAATGCATGTTCTGGAGTTTCTTATCTTTCTAGCATAAACCAGCTTACCTCCAGTTGCCGCCGAGGCCCGATTCACCCCCTTTATACAAGGTGGTCCATTGATCGTGACCGGGCCAAATATCTCACGAAATAAGTGTCAAACGAAAAAACTACAAAGAACTAAACTTGTCTAACTTGAAGGGGGAAACCAGATGGCGCTGTGGTTGGCCCGCTAGATGCCGCTGCCATAGGTCAAATTGGTATCAACTGCGTTTTTTAAAATAGGAACCCCCATTTTTTATTACATATTTGTGTAGTCGTAAAGAAATATGTATGTTTTAGTTGGACCACTTTTTTCGCTTTGTGATAGATGGCGCTGTAATAGTCACAAACATATGGCTCACAATTTTGCGCAAACAGTTGGTAACAGGTAGGTTTTTTTAATTAAAGTACAGAACGTAGTTACATTTGAATATTTTATTTTGATTGTTCCAATGTGATACATGTACCTTTGTGAACTTATCATTTTTGTAAAATTACCTGTAAAACATTCTACTGTGACAGCGTCACAGTAGGCTAATCCTAAATAACCTACGTAGGAATCTTATTAAGTTCACTTCTGCTTGTTGCAGGAACGCCAGAAAAATTCCATCTGGGCCAGGTGACTTAAATGGTTGGAATGTTGCACTGCCCATTGGATTTTACCTGCAAATACCACATTAATGCAATAAATGCTCAAAATGATGTCCGTCAACCTCAATGCATTTGGCAATACGTGTAACGACATTCCTCTCAGTTCGCCTTCTGTAATGTTCGCACATGCTTGCCCCTCGGTATTGCTATTTTCTTTTGTGTCCATTTTGGTTCCACAATAGTTGGTGATCTCATCTGTCGACACCACAGAAACCACACATGGTGCAAGGCTAATTACTCAGGGAGGTCGTCCGGTATCCCTGAGGCTCCTTTCACCACACATTTTCCCGTGTGCCACACACCCCTCAGCACAGATCGCATCACACCTTGGGCTGGATTTTGAGGAGTTGAGAAAAGACATGGAATGGATGTGGGATGACGGGTTGTTGTGGGACACACTTAGGCAGGACATTACCGACTGTAGGTTCCCACAGCCGGCATAGCCCTCAGCTTCACACGTACACACCAGCCTCCCCACATGCACAGACAGTGCTACTTCAAGAAGGTGTACACCAGAGAGGTTGCTTTAGCTACCTTTTTCACATGTCTGCATGACATATAAAATGTAACACTAAGTCCGAAAATCTCTCTTACACACACACACACACACACACACACACACACACACACACACAGACACACACATCTCGCAGCAGATGGTGCCAATCTGCAGTTAGCTCCAAGCTTCAGATAACTACCATGCGAGCACGTGTGGCAAAACGTGCGTCTTTGAATCAGAAAATACATACTCTGAAACAGTGTTTTATGTGCAATTCACATAGATTTCTCTCCCTTTATTTTTGATACAAGTGGTGCCACAGCACAGCAGCAGTACCTCAGAAGCCACCCAGTGGGTGGCCCATTTGTGCTTGAATATTGTCACTTAATGCAGTAGCATCAATGATGTGTCCTCTATTATCTCTGAGCAGTAACAGTTGGGAAGACAAAGGTCTGTGCTTTATGGCAATTCAAGAGATATCTAGTGTCACTATGCTCACTAAACTTGGACATACCATGAAGAGAATGATCCTATGCTGATCTGCATTATAGTGAACATGTTGACATGCCCACAGCAAACACTTCATCCTCTAAGGAGTGTGAAATGTACACACAGCTGTTGATCACAGATACAAATTGCAGTAATGTGCTTTAGTTTTCTGCCCACAGTAATGAATGATACAAACCACATGATGACTGCAGCGTGAGTAAACCATAGTTCACTGTAACTGGTCTCCAAACAATGGTGCAGGATTACATAGTTCAGATGAGATCATGGTCCTGTTCCTTAGAATGCAGAGCAACAAACTTTGGTGACTAGCATATTCCATTATCATGCTCAGTTGCTGCATAGTGTATCTAAGGCGTTCAGCCTGACCGGGTTGCCTCCAAACACGTCTTCGACGGTTGCCTGACTGAAGGCATGCGACACTCATCGATGAAGAGAATGTGATGCCAATCCTGACCAGTCCATATGTTGTTTGGCCCATCTGCACCACATATGTCGTGGTTGCAAAGATGGACCTTGCCATGGCTGTCGAGAGTGAAGCTCCGCATCATGCAGCCTGTTGCACAGAATTTGAGTTGTAACACGACATCCTGTGGCTGCACCAAAAGCATTATTCAACATGGTGGCATTGCTGTCAGAGTTCCTCCAAGCCAGAATCCATAGATAGCGGTCATCCACTGCAGTAGTAGCCCTGTGGTAGTCTGAGCGGGACATGTCATCGACAGTTCCTGTCTCTCTGTATCTCCATGTCCGAACAACATTGCTTTGGTTCACTCTGAGGCACCTGGACACTTCCCTTGTTGAGAGCCCTTCCTGGCACAAAGGAACAATGCAGACACTTTCGAACCACGGTATTGACTGTCTAGGCATGGTTCAACTACAGACAACATGAGCCATGTATCTCCTTCCTAGTGAAATGATTGGAACTGATCAGTTGTCAGACCCCCTCCATCTAATAGGCGCTGCCCATGCATGGTTGTTTACATCTTTGGGCGGATTTAGTCACTTCTCTGAACAGTCAAGGCGACTGTTTCTGTGATACATGCCCTGTATATTTATTCCTGAATGTAGTCAGAAATACATTTCTCCCACTGAGAGACAGTTTGTTGACGCTGTCACAGTATAATGTTTTACTTTGCTGATGGAGCTACATCCTCACCTTTGGTTGCATTGCTTCATCACTACTGAAGTGAAGTCCTTGGTGGTATTCTTTAAGGTTTGTAAACAGATGAAAATCAGATGAGGCCAAGTTGGGATTGTATGGAAGATGATCAATGACCCAAGGCTTCAGATTGTTTCAGCACTCATGTGGCTAGCATTGTCTTGCTGAAGGAGAGGGTGCTCCATGTGGTGTCAAACTCTTGGATTTTGAAACTCGATTACACCATGATTGCACCAAGGGAATTGAAGGTGGTGTATTTGTCACAGTAGACAAGAAACTCAGATCCATATGATACAAATTGAAGCTGCATGTGAGATTGCTTGGGCAAGTCTCAGGATTAAGGGTGTACATAAAATAACTGGATTATTCTACTGCCCATGGGAGTCAACTCCTGATGTAACTGAAAACTTTAGAGGAAACTACAATTCACTTAGTTAGTTACTTTCATGTTCCATGGATTATTTTGCATGATAAGTCATCATGATGTGGAACGAGTCATTTTACATTAACATTGCAAATTAATTTGTACATCTTATTTCTACTCTAAACATCACCATATTATTCCCCCCCCCCCCCCCTCCCTCCCCTCTGAAATGAAAACAAGATACACAGATTGAGTTAGCAATTCCTACCCACTACTTTTTACACATCACAAACACAGAAATTCTTCTACAGAATAGAAGGAGTTATCAAGGAGAAACTTTTTCAGTTTATTTTCAGATTTTGCCTTGCTGCCTGTTAGACATTTTATATAAAAAATTTTTGCTGCATCGTTGTGCATCCCTTTCAGTGCTAAAGGAAACCTTTATGTTGAGTAATGAATGTCCTTTTTTCTTCTGTTATTGTAATTATGTACCTTATTGTTCCTTTTGAACTGTAATTGATTATTTATAACAAACTTCATGAGGGAATAATTGTACTGTGAAGCAGTAGTCAGAATGCATAACTCCTTGAACAGGTGTCTTCAAGATGATCATGGGTGAGCACCACATATTATTCTCACAGCACATTTTTGGGCAGTGAAGACCTTCTTTCTTAAAGATGAGTTACCCCAGAACATTATTCCATATAACATTACTGAAAGAAAATTCGTAGAATATGTCAACTTACTGATTTCTCTCTCCCCAAAATTTGCTATGATTATAAGTGCAAATATGGCTGAACTAAGTTGTTTTAACAGTTCCAAAAACCGAGCGAGGTGGTGCAGTGGTGGACACTGGACTCGTATTCGGGAGGACGACGTTTCAATCCCGTGTCCGGCCATCCTGATTTAGGTTTTCCGTGATTTCCCTAAATCAGTCCAGGCAAATGCCGGGATGGTTCCTCTGAAAGGGCATGGCCGACTTCCTTCCCCATCCCTCCCTAATCCGATGAGACCGATGACCTCGCTGTCTGGTCTCCTTCCCCCAAAACAACAACAGTTCCAAAATGTGTTCTTACAACTTAAAGTCTCATCAATATGGACACCTAAGAATTTTGAAGTTTCCACCCTATGTATTATTAAATCACCATGTGTTACACTTATCACTGGTGCAGTACCCATGGAGGTGCAAAACTGAATATAGTGTGTCTTTGTGAAATTCAGGGTGACACCGTTCACAGAAAACCATTCAATGATACTTTTGAGAACTTTGTTCACCATTTCTTCCATTTCTGTATGTATACTGGGAATGATTAGAATACTGGAGTCATCTGAAAAAAAGAACTAATTCTGCTTGTTGTACATTAGACAGTAGATCATTTACATAGATGAGAAACAGTAATGGACCTAACTAAGATTGAGCCTTGGGGAACACCATGCGTGATTTCTCCACAGTCAGAATTATGTCCCTGGATTCTGTTGATTGAATTACTACTAAGTACAACATTCTGCATTCTTTTGTTATGTATGAGATGATCCATTGGTTGGCAATACCATCAATCCCATAAAACTTCAATTTATCTAGGAGTATACAGGGTGTCACACTCAAACACCCCTGATTTCAAAGATCCAGGAAAAAAACCACAATAGATACTACAATGAAAAATGCATCACATTGTAGTGCATCTCAAAGAATTTATTTATTTATCATAAATACACCTCTACATGTGAAGCACTGTAGCATGAAGAATATCGAGTCTATATTCAATCTCTTACCAAGTTCTTTGTAACATTTCCTCTGCTATTGTGCAATCACTTGAGTGATATGATGTTGCAATGTAGGAATATCATCCACTTTGGTTGCATACACGCACTCCTTCACAAATCCCCACATGAAGAAATCACACAGCGTAATGTCGGGTGAACGTGGTGGCCAGGCAATGGGTCCTCCACGTCCAATCCAACAACTGGGAAATTTGCCATCCAGGAACTTGTGAACAGCCATTGACCAATGTGGTGGAGCTCCATTTTGTTGAAAAATCTTGTTGGGTTGCAAATCTTGTTTCTGAGGGTACACAAACTGCTCCAACATGTCCAGATATATTGACACATTCACTGTTTTTCTGCAAAGAAAAATGGTCCAACAGTCCTGTTGTGCATTAGCCCACACCATATGTTTAGCTTAGGGCATGTTCAATGAAAATGTGTGGATTTTGTGAACCCAAAATCAGAACATTATGCCTATTAACCCTTCCAGATACTTGAAAGGTTGCCTCATGTGAGAATAAACAATTTTTCCAGAAAGCTAGCATCCACATCAATAACCTGCAGCATATCTGCAGCAAATCATTGTCAGCATGGTTTGTCGTTCGGTGTCAGATGCTGCAGAATTTGCGGTTTGTAAGCTCACACATGAAGATGCTGGTGAACTACTTGATGCAATGTTGATCGAGGTACATCAAGTTGCCTAGGTGCTTGACGAATTGACTTACGTGAGCTTCTGAGAAACGTTTGTCTCATGTCCTCCACTGTCTCTTCTGAAACTCCGTAACATGCACTGCAAGAATGTTTCAGATGACTTCCTATTGCCAGAAACTTCCTATACCATTTCTTAATTGTTTTCAAATCAGGTAGGTGACATTCATACACACGACAATAATTTATTTCCACAGTAATCGGCGATTTTGTTTCTGGAAACCACACTACTGCTGTGGAGTTGCCATTTTCACCTCATGCAACCATGCTGTGCTCTGGCGACGATACTTGGCACTTCTGATGCAGGAATATAGATTCTTTGAGATGCTCTACAATGTGGTGCATTTTTTATTGTCCTATCTACTGTGGTTTTTTTCTCCTGGGTCCTTGAAATCAGGGAGGTTTGAGTGGGAAACCCTGTACTATAATTCACACAATTAAATTCCTTGTATAGGTCACAGAAAATTTCTATTGGTGCTATTTTGTTATTTAATGCTTTTAATATCTGGTGTGTGAACATATAAATGGCATTTTCAGTAGAGCAACTCTTCTGAAACCCAAACTGTGATTTGCTGAGAACATTGTTGCTGCCAAGGTGAGATACTATTCTAGAATACATCACCTTCTCAAAAATTTTGGAAAATGATGTTGCATTGAAACAGGTCAGTAGTTACTGACGTCTCTCTTATCACCTTTCTTAAAGAGGGGTTTAACAATGGCATATTTTAGTCTCTCTGGAAAAATGCGTTGAGTTAGTGATGCATTACATATTTCAGACAATACCGGACTTATTATATGGGAACAAATCTTTAGTACTCTATTGGAAACACCATTAAAACCAGAAGAGCTTTTATTCTTGAGAGAATGTATGACCCTCTTAATTTCAAAAGTAGATGTTGGTGGTAGATTCATATGATGTAATTTTATGAGAGTTACTTCTTCAACATATTGCCGTGATCTTTCTCCTGAACTGTTGGTCCCTATGCTTTCTACTATGTTTAAGAGATAATTGGTTGGTTTGTGGGATTTAAGGGACCAGACTGTTACGATCATCAGTCCCTTTTTTCAAAACTACAAACACCCACACAGAATAAAAACGAACAATGGGCATGACAACAAATGACACAGGACAAGAAAGACGCAGACAGAGACCAGACAAAAGGAATTAAAATCACACAGAGTGTGACAGTGGTTTGCTGACCATAGAGACAAAGAAGAAAAGCAACCACCTAGAAACACACCAAACAAATAACCCAGTCTAAAATCGTAGGCCAAAGGCCAGACTCATAACAAAAAAATGACAAACACTCAAATTAAGTGAGAAAAACCCCCTGCACGTATAAAACGCAAAACTAAGCCTGCCATGGCAGTGTCATCTGTTAAAAGGGCAGGGAGCATATCAGGCAGTGCAAATGTCTGCCTGAGCACAGCTAAAAGCGGACGGGCCAACAAAATGTGGACCACCGTCAAAGCCGCCCCACAGCAACAGAGAGGCGGGTCCTCACGGCGCAGTAAATATCTGTGCATCAACCGGGTGTGGCCAGTGCAGAGCCGACAAAGGACAACTGAGTCCCTGTGAATGGCTCACATGGATGACTGCAACACAGTCGTCGTCTCCTTGACAGCAGAGTGTTTATTAGGTGTGGTCAGATCCCGCAATTCAGCGTCCCAAAGCACGAAAACTTTACGGCGTAAGACTGCTCGCAAATCAGTCTCTGGGAGGCCAATGTCCAGAGTTGGTTCACCACTGGTGGCCTGTTTGGCCAGGCAGTCAACACGTTCATTGCCCGGGATGCCGACATGACCAGGGGTCCACACAAAGACCACAAAGACCAAAGACCACGGGCAAAAGTAAGGAGGGACTCCTTGATAGCCATCACCAGACGAGAGCGAGGGAAATACTGATTGATAGCTCATAAACTGCTCAGGGAGTCGCTACAGATAACGAAGGAATCACCTGAGCAGGAGTGGATATACTCTAGGTCACGAAAGATGGCAACAAGCTCAGCAGTGAAAATGCTGCAGCCAGCCGGCAATGAGTGTTGTTCGTAATGGTCCCCTAGAGTAAGAGCATAACCAACACGACCAGCAACCATCGAACCATCAGTGTAAACAACACCAGAGCCCTGATACGTGGCAAAGATGGAAAGAAAGCAGTGGCGGAAGGCCTCCCGAGGATCTGAGTCCTTCGGGCCCTGTGCCAATACGAGCTGAAGGCAAGGGCGAGGCACGCACCACGGGGGTGTACGCAGAGGGGCATGGAAAGGAGGTGGAAGAGGGAAAACCCCAAGCCCAGAGAGATGCTCTCTGATGCAGACCGCGATCGTACAACCCGACCGGGGCCGACATTCTGGGAGATGGATGACTGACTGAGGGAACAGGAGACAATAATTAGGATGCCCGGGAAAGCTACAAACGTGTATAACATAAGCAGCCAGTAAACGTTGGCGCCCTAACCGCAGTGGAGGGAAACCAGTATGCTGTTCACAGGGCTGGTCTGGAAAGCTCCAGTGGCAAGTCGGATCCCACTGTGAAAGACAGGATCCAGCCGCAATGCAGAAGGGGATGCTGAACCATAAGCCAGGCTCCCATAATCCAGACGGGACTGTATTAATGCCTGGTAGAGCCGTAAGAGGGTAGATCGGTCGATGCCCCAGCTGGTGTGGCTCAAGCATCACAGAGCATTAAGATGCCGCCAACACATCTGTTTAAGCTGCCGAATATGAGGGAGCCAAGTCAACTGGGCATCAAAAACCGCACCCAAAAACTGATGTGTCTCCACCACAGTAAGAGGTTCACCGTCAAGATAAAGCCGTGGCTCAGGGTGAACAGTGCGTCGCTGGCAGAAATGCATAACGCAGGTCTTGGCAGCCAAAAACTGGAATCCATGCACTACTGCCCAAGCCTGCTCCTTGCGGATAGTGCCCTGCAGATGACGTTCAGCAGCTGCAATGCCAATGGAGCTATAGTAGAGGCAGAAGTCGTCAGCATACAAGGACGCTGAGACAGACGTTCCCACCGCCGCAGCGAGCCCATTAATGGCAATTAAAAACAGGCGGGCACTTAAGACAGATCCCTGTGGCACCCTGTTCTCCCGAACTCTGGGGCAACTATGGAAGGCCGCAACTTCCACACAGAACATACAGTGCGACAGAAAATTTCGTACGAAAATCGGCAGCGGACCCCGAAGACACCAACCATGAAGCATAGAGAGGATGTGATGTCGCCATGTCGTATCGTATACCTTCCACATGTCAAAAAAGACAGCAACGAGGTGCTGATGGCGGGCAAAGTCTGTACAGATGGCTGACTCCAGGCTCACCAGATTGTCGGCGGCAGAGCGGCCCTTATGGAACCCACCCTGAGACGGAGCCAGAAGGCCCCAAGACTCGAGTACCCAACTCAACCACCGGCTCACCATGCGTTAGAGCAACTTGCAAAGAACGTTGGTGAGGCTAATGGGGCGGTAGCTATTCACCTCCAATGGGTTCTTGCCAGGTTTCAAAACGAGGATAACAAGGCTTTCCCGCCATTGTGACGGAAACTCACCCTCTACCCAGATACGGTTGTAAAGGCCGAGGAGGCGTCGCTGGCAGTCCACTGAGAGGAGTTTGAGCATCTGACAGTTGATGCGATTTGGCCCGGGAGCTGTATCACGGCAAGCGGCTAGGGCACTTTGGAATTCCCACTCACTAAATGGAACTTTGTAGAATTCAGGATGGTGCATGTGAAATGAAAGGCTCCGATGCTCCAACCGCTCTTTAGTGGAGTGGAAGGCCAGTGGATAATTCGCAAAAGTGGAACTCTGAGCAAAATGCTCTGCTAAGCTGTTGGAAATTGTGTCGGGGTCAGTACAAACTGCTCCATTCAGTGAAAGCGCAGGGACACTGACAGGGGTCCGATAGCCATAGAGTCACCGAATCTTGGTCCATACCTGCAAGGGAGAGGTACGGAGGCCAATGGTGGAGACATACCGTTCCCAGCACTCCTGCTTGTGTTGGCAAATGAGGCGGCGGGCCCGTGCACGGAGATGTTTAAAGGCGACGAGATGTGCTAATGAGGGATGTTGCTTGTGACGCTGGAGCGCCCGCCTTCGATCTCTAATCACCTCAGCGATCTCAGGCGACCACCAAGGCACAGTCCTCCGCTGAGGGGACCAAGAAGAACAGGGAATAGCAGATTCTGCAGCAGTAATGATGCCGGTGGTGACGGAGTCAACCACCGCATCAATGGCGTCATTGGAAAGAAGCTCAATAGTGACAACGGAGGAGATCAAGTCCCAGTCAGCCTTATTCATAGCCCATCTGCAGGTGCGCCCAGAAGAGTGATGCTGCGGCAGTGACAGAAATATCGGAAAGTGGTCACTACCGCACAAGTCGTCGTGCACACTCCATTGGACAGACGGTAAGAGGCTAGGGCTGCAGATGGAAAGGTCAATGGCGGAGTACTTGCCATGCGCCACACTGAAATGTGTGAAGGCACCATCATTTAAAAGGGAGAGGCCGAGCTGTGCCAATACATTCTCAACAGTGGCGCCTCGACCTGTTGCCACTGAGCCACCCCACAGAGGGTTATGGGCGTTGAAGTCGCCCAGTAACAGAAAAGGTGGTGGCAATTGGGCTATCAGCGCAGCCAAGACATGCTGTGGAACATCACCATCTGGTGGAAGATAGAGACTGCAGACAGTAACAGCCTGTGGCATCCACACCCGAACAGCGACAGCCTCTAAAGATGTTTGTAGAGGGACAGACTCGCTGTGAAGGGAGTGGTGGATGTAGATGCAGACGCCACCAGATACCCTTTCGTAAGTTGCCCGGTTCCTATAATAGCCCCGATAGCCACAGAAGGCAGGGGTTCGCATCGCTGGAAACCAAGTTTCTTGAAGAGCAATGCAGAGGAAAGGGTGAAGGCTGAGAAGTTGTCGGAGATCAGTAAGATGGTGGAAGAAACCACTGCAGTTCCACTGGAGGATGATATTGTCCATGGTTGAGAAAGGCGTGAAGGGACTGGGGAGGCAGATTACGCCACTGGGTGACCTGCTGCCACCGATTGAGCACCTGTGCAAGTGATATTCATTGTATCTGAGGGACCAGCGAGATCGAGGTCCTTAGCGGACGCCAGGATCTCCACCTCATCCTCAGACACTGAACTTCTAGGAAACGGTGGGACAGGTGCCACCACAATGTCAGGATTCTTGGGAGCCTTTTTCTTTGTCTGCTTTGCGCACTGTGCCTTCTGTGGTTCTGGCTGGGAGGGCCTCACTGGGTCAGTCTCAGGGACGGACAAGGACTGTGAGGCCCTACGACCAGCGACCGGTGGTTGTTTCAGCCACTTGCAGGTGTCCGCTTTGCCACTGGGCAAAACCTGGGAAGGGAGGGCTCCAAGGGACCCTTTCCTGTCGAGAGTAGCCAAAGATGTCTTATGCTTCTCCGGCTAGGAAGTGGGAACTGAAGTCCCCGATGGTTGGAGGGGTGTTGCTCCTGAAGTAGATGGAGCAGGAACAACAGGGAGTGAAGTGCCCCCCACAACCAAGGGGGCAGGTGGATTCTGAAGGATCAGAGAGCCAACTGTACGTGACGACATGGGAGATGGGAGAACCATTGTTGCAGTAGTGGCATAAGTTGATGTCATTGGCACAGGATGTAGTCTCTCATATTTCCGCTTAGCCTCGGTGTAGGTCAGGCGGTCCAGGGTCTTATATTCCATTATCATCCGTTCTTTCTGGAATACCCTACAGTCCGGCGAGCAGGGGGAATGGTGTTCTCCACAGATAACACAGATGGGAGGCGGGGCACATGGAGTATTGGGATGCGAAGGACGTCCACAATCTTGACACGTGATGCTGGAAGTACTTCAGGATGACGTATGCCCAAACTTCCAGCGTTTAAAACACCGCATCGGAGGAGGGATATATGGTTTCACAACACAGCGGTAAACCATCACCTTGACCTTTTCAGGTAAGATGTCACCCCTGAAGGCCAAGATGAAGGCACCAGTGGCTCTACCTGATTATCCCTTGGACCCCGATGGATGCGCTGGACAAAGTGAACACCTCGTCGTTCTAGGTTGGCGCGTAGTTCATCATCCAACTGCAGAAGAAGATCCCTGTCGAATATAATACCCTGGACCATGTTTAAATGCTTATGGGTCGTGATGAGAACTGAAACATCCTCCAACTTGTCGCAAACAAGCAACCTCCGTGACTGGGCAGAGGATGCTGTTTTGATTAGAAATGACCCAGAGCGCATTTTGGACAGCCCTCCACCTCCATGAACGTGTCCTCTAAATGCTCCACAAAAAACCGAGGCTTCATCGACATAAATGATTCACCATCAACTCGCGTACAGATGAGGTTCCGGGGCGAATAATCTCCACTGCCTTCTTTAGCCATACGTTCCTCCCATGGAGTGGCCAGGGAGGGAAATGATCTCGGATCGTATTTCTTGCCATTGAGATTAGACCTCGATCGCTTAGAGACTACTGGTGGAGGCCCACCAGCGAGAGATGATGTACCACGCTTCATTGCGGGTCATCCGCCCTGATGCCACCCACTCCGACCAGGGGCTCTCCCCACAGGCGCCACCCAGCCACAGCAAAGGCCACCTGGAAGGATGTCCTTTGCCGGGAGTCCTGATGCCCCATAGAGATAGGCATCTACTCCTTGGCATACGTGGGGAGGTAGCAGCTTAGGCATCAGCAGTGCGGTCCCTGTGTAGGCAGGGGGCTACCACCAAGGGGGTACATGACAACCCCACCAGAATGGATTGGCTACCGTGCTGGTTGTTGGGTGTCAAATATCCATCTATATAGGGAGCAAAGATGGAAGTGCACAATGGAGGGAATGTATGCTACCCGGAACACACTGCAGCCGATGTGGACGGAAGCTTGGTGTAAGTCCAACTCCATGACAATAACAAATGTGCCAGATCTTAGAGCAAGATGGATATATAGTGCACCACATAAGTTGTCCTTCCCCAAATGGTATGCCCTAACAGAAAATTCTGAAATGTACTGGTCAAACCCCTTAGGGGACCATCACATTAAGGCCGAAACATTGGAGACTCCTTTTAGTCGCCTCTTACGACAGGCAGGAATACCGCACGGGGGTAAGAGATAATTATTAATACTTATGCTACCTCCGACTTGTCATTTATAATCCTTCCATTCAATTCAATAGTAATGTTATCCTCTTCTGTGGTTGGTTGTCCTGTCTCTTGCTTCACTATATTCCATATTGCCTTAACTCTGTTGCCGGATGTACTGATTTCTGACATTATGTGCATGTTTCTCAATTTTTTAATAACCTTTCTTAGCAATTTTGAGTAGGTTTTGTTGCGCAGGATCTCTACTTGTTCTTGACAAAAGATACATTTCCCTTTTTCTTTCACAAGATACTGTATAGCATGTGGAAAAATTTCTGCTACCAGTCACAATAAAAGGTTATTTATTTGTCACATGACCGGTTTTGGGCTTGCACCCATCTTCACGTGATTGTGCATTCATGTACATGTTTATATGCTGGAGATCAATAATGCTGAAATCCACTTAGTGATCCATGGTTTTGTACATGGCTGCAGTCTCAGGCAACTGAAGCCACACTAAATGAAACGTGTTTGGCTGACAGGAGAACAATGCCTGAAGCCTTCAACAACTACCATAACAGAATACTGTTGAATGATCTTGCTCAAAACCCAAAGAAATTCAGGTCATATGTAAAGGTTGTTAGCAGCACCAAGGTTAGTGTCCATTCCATTGTGAATGAGACAGGAACTGAACCTGAGGGCAGCAAAGCAAAAGTTGAACTGTTTAATCCTATTTTCAGATGTTTCTTTACAATGGAAATGTTGTATCCGTAATTAGAGAAACAACAAATAACGATTGGCGTGAGTTCCAAATTCTGTTTATTGCCAACAGTTCCACAATACTAACACAACTTTGTGCTTAATCAAGAGCAGCGACTGGGCTGCAGAGTCCAAGTCCGGTATGGTAAATAGTCATAGCACAGTGTAGCATCGTTCCTGGGTGCGGTGTCGACGTAGCAAGTAGGTAGCCCAACACGAGACTGCCAGGCGTGGTGGAATATGCAGCTATATAGGGTGAGTGGCGGAGGAATATGCCCACCGTAACCGAGTCCGCTTGTCGTATCCTGTTATGATCGGCGGCACGGCCTCCTGTAACTATCTCTTGGGAGGACGCCGGCCGAGGTTGCCATGACAGTGCAGAGGCACTCAGTGTGTGAGGCCCGTGCCTGCATTGGACAGCTGTGCAGAGCTGCTCATAAGCAGGACGTGCCGGCCGTTGGCTGTATGACGTAAAGACTGCGGCCACGCAGCTGCAGGTGCCATGGTGTGGGCATTGACTATACCACAGGAAAACCCAGGAGAATTGCCCCAATTTAATCTCTGTATCACTGAAAAAATGTATGAAATAAGTATTAGTGTCAGAGGCGTTAAGAAACAGCTGAAATCATTAAAATTGAACAAAGCTGCAGGTCCCAACAGAACGTTATATTGACTTGTGGCTGAGTTAGCCCCTCTTCTAACTACAGCCCATTACAGATCTCTCAAACAAAAAACGTTGCCCAGTTCTTTAAAAAAAAAAAAAAAAAAAACAGATCACACCCATCTACAATAAGGCTAGGAGAAATGATCCACAAAACTAGTATCCAGTGTCCTTGATATCAGTTTGTTGTAGAATCTTGGAACATATCCTGAGCTCAATTACAATGAGGTATCTCAAACAGAATGACCAATGACCTCCTCCATGCCGACCAGCATGGATTCCGAAAACATCTCGCACTTTTCTTTCATGACATACTGAAAGCCTTAGATCAAGGCAGTCAGGTAGAAGCAGTATTTCTTGATTTCTAAAAAGTATTTGACTCAGTACCACACCTATGCTTAATGCCAAAAGTACTGTCACATAGGGTTGCTGTCCCCCCTGCGGGTTCGGGGGTTAGAATAGGCCTGCGGTATTCCTGCCTGTCGTAAGAGGCAACTAAAAGGAGTTTCAACTGTTTCGGCCTTCCATGTGATGGTCCCCCTTGGGGTTTGACCTCCATTTTTCAAAATTCTACAGAAGTACGAGCCTTTTGGGGAAGGACGCCTTACGTGGTGTACCACTGGTCCTCAGTGCACTAAGACCTTGGCACTCAGCATTGTACCGGTGTTGTAACCATACCCATTATTCCTCAAATTGGGCCTAAACGCCTGATGGGTTGTACAAGTTACGCCCATAGTGCATCCCCATCTGCACCTACGATCATGATGGACTTTCCATGGCACCAGAAATCCAGCATAATAGCCAGCCCGTTGTGGTGGGGTCGTCGTGTACCCTCTAGGTTGTAGCCCCCTGACAACACAGGGATCGTACTGCCGATACCTGAGCTGCACCCTCCCCACGTCAGCCAAGGAGTAGATGCCCGTCTCCTTGGGGCATCAGGACTCCCGGCAACGGTCATCCTGCCAGGTGGCCCTTGCTGAGGCTGGGTGGCGCCCGTGGGGAGAGCCCCTGGTCGGAGTGGGTGGTATCGGGGCGGACGTTTTGCAGATGAAACGTCAACACGTATCAGGTCGCTCTGCGGCCGAGTCTTTCAAAAGGAAAGGTACTGTTTCTAGTTCTGGTTCTCCTGCCCTTTCCCCCTTGGCCACTCCCTGGGAGGAGGGACAGGCCCGCCGGCTTGGGGCGAAGTACTTCCCCCGCTATTTGGTCTGTTCTCGAACCGATGGGGGGACGTTCGCCACCTCCAAGCCCATGTTCTTTGTTCAGCACATTGAGGACATCTTCGGGGAAATCGAGGCTCTCAGTAAGATGCGTTCGGGGTCCGTTCTTATAAAGACCACCTCCGCCACACAGTCGGCGGTGCTCCAGGTGTGCGACCGCCTAGGGGACATCCCAGTGTCCATTGTCCTGCATCTGGCACTAAATAGGACGCAGGGGGTTATTTTTCATCGGGACCTCCTGCTGCAATCTGATGAGGAGCTCACGGCCAACCTGGAGCGCCGAGGCGTGCATTTCGTTAGGCGAGTCCAGCGCGGCCCCAAAGACCGTCGCATCGACACTGGGGCCTTTATCCTCGCCTTCGAGGGGGACGTTCTCCCAGAGAAGGTAAAGGTGATGTGCTACCGGTGCGACGTGCGACCTTACGTTCCGCCTCCTATGCGCTGTTTTCGGTGTTTGCGCTTTGGGCACATGTCGTCACGGTGTGAGGCTGAGCCCCTTTGTGGCGATTGTGGACGTCCTCTTCGTGAGGAACATACATGCACCCCACCACCTCGGTGTGTTAATTGTCCTGGCATCCACTCACCTAGATCCTCAGACTGCCCCGCATATCAGAAGAAGAAGAAGATACAAGAACTCAAAACTTTGGATCGTCTCTCTTATTCTGAGGCCAGGAAGAAGTATGACCGCCTCCATCCCGTGCCGTTGACCACTTCGTTTGCCTCAGTTGTGTCCACTCCTTCCGCGGTATCCTCACCCCTATCCTGTCCCCCCTCTGCCTCCTCCCCCCATCCGGGGTCTCTGCGTCCGCCTCCCAAATCCCTCCCTTCCAAATCCTCCTCCCCCGTGGCCCCCGCCCCCTCTGCCCCAGGGGCCACCCTTCCTCCTCCTCCCCCCCCCCCCCGCCGCCTGAGAAGCGATCCTCTTCTCAGGCGTCCATCGGGGAAACGTTCCGGACCCCAGCTTCCGAGGTCCGGGCGTTCCAAAACGGACCCCACACGTGAGGACCTTCTTTGGGTCCAGCCCACCATCCCTGCGCCTTCTCGGACTTCCAAGAAGGCCTCCAAGAAGAAGTCTCTATCCCCCTCTCCACCCCGGCGCGTTTCGTCTGACGCTCCATCCATGAGTCGCTGCTCCCGGCCGTCCTCAGTTTCTCCGGGACGCTCTGCTGCCAGGCGCTCAGCTGGCCTCTCGTCGGCAAATGATGCTGCCCCTCCTACACCACCAGGGACAGTGGCCGCAGCTGGCGATGACTCGATGGAACAGGATCCGCCTCCCGCCGGTTGTAGCATTGTTCCCTCGAAACCTGGCCCTCCGCGGCCATCGAGGTGACCAGCTCTTCCCCCGTCTCGTTCCCCCTCTTTTTTGACTAGCGATGGCCTTGTTACATTGGAACATAAGAGGTATTCGATCTAATCGGGAGGAATTACAACTGCTCCTCCACCTGCACTGTCCGCTCGTCCTTGGTCTCCAGGAAACCAAGTTGCGCCCGACTGACCGTATTGCCTTTACCCACTATACCTCGGAGTGGTATGACCTCACCCCTGTGGACAGTATCCCAGCTCATGGTGGGGTCATGTTGCTCGTTCGGGACGATGTCTATTACCATCCCATCCCATTGACCACCCCACTCCAAGCAATAGCTGTCCGTATTAGTCTTTCTGCTTTTACTTTTTCAGTTTGTACCATCTACACTCCATCGTCATCTGCTGTTAGTCGGGCTGACATGATGCACCTGATCGTTCAGCTTCCCCCGCCGTTTTTATTGTTTGGCGACTTCAATGCCCATCATCCCCTTTGGGGCTCTCCTGCATCCTGTCAAAGAGGCTCACTCTTGGCGGATGTCTTCAACCATCTCAATCTTGTCTGCCTCAATACTGGCGCCCCGACTTTCCTCTCAGACTCTACTCATACCTACTCTCACTTGGACCTCTCGATCTGTTCTACCACTCTTGCCCGTCGGTTCGAGTGGTATGTCCTTTCTGACACCTATTTGAGCAACCACTTCCCCTGTGTCGTTCGTCTCCTGCACCACACCCCAACCCCACGTCCTTCGAGCTGGAACATACCGAAAGCTGACTGGGGACTTTACTCCTCCCTGGCGACCTTTCCGGACCACGATTTTCTCAGTTGTGACAGTCAGGTCGAATACCTCACGGCTGTTATCATCAATGCTGCTGAATGTTCCATTCCTCGTACTACCTCTTCTTCACGTCGCATTTCCGTCCCCTGGTGGAATGAGGATTGTAGAGACGCTATCCGTGCTCGACGACGTGCTTTACACACCTTTCACCGCCATCCTACGTTGGAGAATTGTATTGGATACAAACGACTCCGAGCGCAATGCCGTAGAGTCATCAAAGACAGCAAAAAAGCTTGTTGGGCCTCTTTCACCAGCTCCTTTAACAGTTTTACTCCCTCTTCTGTCGTATGGGGTGGCCTGCGCCGGCTGTCGGGCATTAAGGCCCACTCCTCGGTACCTGGCCTGACCTCAGGTAATGAGGTCCTTGTTGATCCTGTGGCTGTCTCCAACGCCTTCGGCCGGTTTTTCGCGGAGTTTTCAAGCTCCGCCCATTACCACCCTGCCTTCCTTCCCAGGAAAGAGGCAGAAGTGGCTCAGCGACCTTTCTTCCACTCGCTGAATCTGGAAACTTATAATGCCCCCTTTACTATGCGGGAACTCGAACGTGCGCTTGCACTGTCCCGGTCCTCTGCTCCGGGGCCAGATGCCATTCACGTTCAGATGCTGGCACACCTTTCTCTGGCGGGCAAAAGCTTCCTTCTTCGTACCTACAATCACATCTGGACTGAAGGTCAGGTCCCCATGCGTTGGCGTGACGCCGTCATTGTTCCTATACCCAAACCCGGGAAGGATAGACACCTTCCTTCTAGTTACCGCCCCATTTCTCTTACAAGCTGTGTCTGTAAGGTGATGGAGCGCATGGTTAATGCTCGGTTAGTTTGGATTCTTGAATCTCGACGGCTACTTACCAATGTCCAATGCGGTTTTCGTCGCCGCTGCTCCGTTGTTAACCACCTTGTGACCTTGTCGACATTCATCATGAACAACTTTTTGCGAAGGCGCCAAACGGTAGCCGTGTTCTTCGATTTGGAGAAGGCTTATGATACCTGTTGGAGAGGAGGTATCCTCCGCACTATGCACAGGTGGGGCCTACGTGGTCACCTGCCCCTTTCTATTGATTCCTTTTTAACGGATCGAAAGTTAAGGGTACGTGTGGGTTCCGTATTGTCCGACGTCTTCCTCCAGGAGAACGGAGTGCCTCAGGCCTCCGTCTTGAGCGTAGCCCTTTTTGCCATCGCAATCAATCCAATTATGGATTGCATTCCACCTAATATCTCAGGCTCTCTCTTTGTCAATGACTTCGCGATCTACTGCAGTGCCCAGAGAACATGCCTCCTGGAGCGCTGCCTTCAGCATTGTCTAGACAGCCTATACTCATGGAGCGTGGCAAATGGCTTTTGGTTCTCTGAAGAGAAGACGGTTTGTATCAACTTTTGGCGATATAAAGCGTTCCTTCCGCCATCCTTACATCTCGGTCCCGTTGTTCTCCCATTCGTGGAAACAACTAAGTTTCTAGGGCTCACGTTGGACAGGAAACTGTGTTGGTCTCCGCATGTCTCTTATTTGGCAGCCCGTTGTACACGTTCCCTTAATGTCCTCAGAGTTCTTAGTGGTTCATCTTGGGGAGCGGATCGCAGTGTCCTGCTTCGTTTGTATCGGTCCATAGTCCGATCGAAGCTGGATTATGGGAGTTTCGTCTACTCGTCTGCTCGGCCATCCCTCTTACGCCGTCTCAACTCCATCCACCATCGGGGGTTACGTCTTGCGACCGGAGCCTTCTACACTAGTCCTGTCGAGAGTCTTTATGCTGAAGCTGCCGAATTACCATTGACCTACCGGCGCGATGTACTGCTGTGTCGGTATGCCTGCCGGCTGTTGTCTAAGCCCGACCACCCCTCTTACGAGTCCTTCTTCGCCGATTCTCTCGACCATCAGTACGGGTTGTATGTGTCTGCCCTGCTGCCCCCTGGAGTCCGCTTCCGTTGCCTGCTTC
Source organism: Schistocerca nitens (assembly GCF_023898315.1). Taxonomy (NCBI): domain Eukaryota; kingdom Metazoa; phylum Arthropoda; class Insecta; order Orthoptera; family Acrididae; genus Schistocerca; species Schistocerca nitens. The sequence goes on from NC_064618.1 coordinate 259,015,073, forward strand.
GACAATTGGATTTTGCCCTCCCTACCACCTTCAGAGAGGGTGAGAGCCCGACACCACCTTGGCTCCAGGCTCCGGTTCATATTTATCTCGAACTCAGCTCACTCCCGAAGGAGGGTACTCTGGCTGCAGTGTATTGCTCATGGTTTGTCGAACTTCGTGCTCGACTTGCCGGTCACACCTTTATTTATACCGATGGCTCCAAAACTGTCGATGGTGTCAGCTGTGCCTTTGTCGTCGGGGCCGCCAACTTTAAATACCGGCTCCTCGACCAATGTTCCAGCTTTACGGCCAAGCTTTTTGCTCTCCATCAGGCCATTCAGTATGCCTGCCGCCACCGGCATTCATCGTATGTACTCTGCTCTGACTCACTCAGTGCTCTTCAGAGCCTTGTAGCTCCCTATCTGGTCCATCCCTTGGCTCAAAGGATACAGCAGTCCCTCCATTCTTTCGCTGATAATGGTTCTCCTGTCAGCTTTCTGTGGGTTCCCGGACATGTAGGAGTGCCTGGGAATGAGGCTGCGGATGCTGCAGCCAAGGCTGCAGTCCTCCTGCCTTGGCCAGCCTCCCATTGTGTCCCGTCATCTGACGTTCGTGGGGATGTTTGTAAGAGGCTTGTGTCGTTGTGGTGGGATGCTTGGTCATCCCTCCAAGGAAACAAGCTCCGGGCAGTAAAACCACTCCCAACTGCTTGGACAACCTCCTCCTGACCATCTCGGCAAGAGGAGGTCCTTCTGACCAGGTTGCGGATTGGGCATTGCCGGTTTAGCCACCGCTACCTGCTCTCCGGTGACCCAGCCCCGCAGTGCCCTTGTGGTCAGGCATTAACAGTGCGCCATGTTTTATTGTCGTGTCCCCGCTTTAGTCAATCTCGTGTTGTCCTGTCCCTGCCATCAACTTTACCGGATATTTTAGCTGATGATGCTCGAGCAGCTGCTCGTGTTCTGCGTTTTATAACTTTGACTGGCTTGTCCAAAGACATATAACCTTTTTACTTATTTTATCTACATCTTTGTTAAGTCTTTCTGGTGTCCCCCCCTCCCCTTGAGTTTTACTAGATTCCCTCTGCTCTAACGACAGTGTGTGGGCGCTAATGACCTCAGTAGTTGAGGGCCCTTAAACCCCACAAAAAAAAAAAAAAAAAAAAAAAAAAAAAAAAAAAAAAAAAAAAAAAAAGTGTTCCTGTTGTGGTCTTCAGTCCTGAGACTGGTTTGATGCAGCTCTCCATGCTACTCTATCCTGTGCAAGCTTCTTCATCTCACAGTACCTACTGCAACCTACATCCTTCTGAATGTGCTTGGTGTATTCATCTCTTAGTCTCCCTCTACGATTCTTACCCTCTACGTTGCCCTCCAATACTAAATTGGCGATCCCTTGATGCCTCAGAACATGTCCTACCAACCAATCCCTTCTTCTAGTCAAGTTGTGCCACAAACTTCTCTTCTCCCCAATCCTATTCAACACCTCCTCATTATTTATGTGATCTACCCATCTAATCTTCAGCATTCTTCTGTAGCACCACATTTCGAAAGCTTCTATTCTCTTCTTGTCTAAACTATTTATCGTGCATGTTTCACTTCCATACATGGCTACACTCCATACAAATACTTTCAGAAACGACTTCCTGACACTTAAATCTATACTCGATGTTAACAAATTTCTCTTCTTCAGAAATGCTTTCCTTCCCATTGCCTGTCTACATTTTATATCCTCTCTACTTCGACCATCATCAGTTATTTTGCTCCCCAAATAGCAAAACTCCTTTACTACTTTAAGTGTCTCATTTCCTAATCTAATTACCTCAGCATCACCTGATTTAATTCGACTACATTCCATTATCCTCATTTTGCTTTTGTTGATGTTCATCTTATATCCTCCTTTCAAGACACTGTCCATTCCGTTCAACTGCTCTTCCAAGTCCTTTGCTGTCTCTGACAGAATTACAATGTCATCGGCAAACCTCAAAGTTTTTATTTCTTCTCCATGGATTTTAATACCTACTCTGAATTTTTCTTTTGTTTCCTTTACTGCTTGCTCAATATACAGATTGAATAACATCGGGGAGAGGCTACAACCCTGTCTTACTCCCTTCCCAACCACTGCTTCCCTTTCATGTCCCTCGACTCTTATAACTGCCATCTGGTTTCTGTACAAATTGTAAATAGCCTTTCGCTCCCTGTATTTTACCCCAGCCACCTTCAGAATTTGAAAGAGAGTATTCCAGTTAACATTGTCAAAAGCTTTCTCTAAGTCTACAAATGCTAGAAACGTAGGTTTGCCTTTCCTTAATCTTTCTTCTAAGATAAGTCGTAAGGTCAGTATTGCCTCACGTTTTCCAGTATTTCTACGGAATCCAAACTGATCTTCCCCGAGGTCGGCTTCTACTAGTTTTTCCATTCGTCTGTAAAGAATTCGCGTTAGTATTTTGCAGCCGTGGCTTATTAAACTGATAGTTCGGTAATTTTCACATCTGTCAACACCTGCTTTCTTTGGGATTGGAATTATTATATTCTTCTTGAAGTCTGAGGGTATTTCACCTGTCTCATACATCTTGCTCACCAGATGGTAGAGTTTTGTCAGGACTGGCTCTCCCAAGGCCATCAGTAGTTCTAATGGAATGTTGTCTACCCCCGGGGCCTTGTTTCGACTCAGGTCTTTTAGTGCTCTGTCAAACTCTTCATGCAATATCATATCTCCCATTTCATCTTCGTCTACGTCCTCTACCATTTCCATAATATTGCCCTCAAGTACATCGCCCTACTATAGACCATCTGTATACTCCTTCCACCTTTCTGCTTTCCCTTCTTTGCTTAGAAATGGGTTTCCATCTGAGCTCTTAATATTCATACAAGTGGTTCTCTTTTCTCCAAAGGTCTCTTTAATTTTCCTGTAGGCAGTATCTATCTTACCCCTAGTGAGATAAGCCTCTACATCCTTACATTTGTCCTCTAGCCACGCCTGCTTAGCCATTTTGCACTTCCTGTCGATCTCATTTTTGAGACGTTTGTATTCGTGTTTTGCCTGCTTCATTTACTGCATTTTTATATTTTCTCCTTTCATCAATTAAATTCAATACTTCTTCTGTTACCCAAGGATTTCTACTAGCCCTCGTCATTTTACCTACTTGATCCTCTGCTGCCTTCACTACTTCATCCCTCAAAGCTACCCATTCTTCTTCTACTGTATTTCTTTCCCCCATTCCTGCCATTTGTTCCCTTATGCTCTCCCTGAAACTCTGTACAACCTCTGATTTAGTCAGTTTATCCAGGTCCCATCTCATTAAATTCCCACCTTTTTGCAGTTTCTTCAGTTTTAATCTACAGTTCATAACCAATAGATTGTGGTCAGAGTCCACATCTGCCCCTGGAAATGTCTTACAATTTAAAACCTGGTTCCTGAATCTCTGTCTTACCATTATATAATCTATCTGAAATCTGTCAGTATCTCCAGGCTTCTTCCATGTATACAACCTTCTATTATGATTCTTGAACCAAGTGTTAGCTATGATTAAGTTGTGCTCTGTGCAAAATTCTACCAGGCGGCTTCCTCTTTCATTTCTTAGCCCCAGTCCATATTCACCTACTATGTTTCCTTCTCTCCCTTTTCCTACTACCGAATTCCAGTCACCCATGACTATTAAATTTTCGTCTCCCTTCACTATCTGAATAATTTCTTTTATTTCGTCATACATTTCTTCAATTTCTTCGTCATCTGCAGAGCTAGTTGGCATATAAACTTGTACTACTGTAGTAGGTGTGGGCTTCGTATCTATCTTGGCCACAATAATGCGTTCACTATGATGTTTGTAGTAGCTTATCCGCATTCCTATTTTTTATTCATTATTAAACGGACTCCTGCATTACCCCTATTTGACTTTGTATTTATAATCCTGTATTTGCCTGACCAAAAGTCTTGTTCCTCCTGCCACCGAACTTCACTAATTCCCACTATATGTAACTTTAACCTGTCCATTTCCGTTTTTAAATTTTCTAACCTACCTGCCCAATTAAGGATTCTGACATTCCACGCTCCGATCCATAGAACGCCAGTTTTATTTCTCCTGATAACGATGTCCTCCTGAGTAGTCCCCGCCCGGAGATCTGAATGGGGGACTATTTTACCTCCGGAATATTTTACCCAAGAGGACGCCATCATCATTAACCATACAGTAGAGCTGCATGCCCTTGGGAAAAATTACGGCTGTAGTTTCCCCTTGCTTTCAACATAGGGTATCAAGCAAAATTTGTGAAGAAGGTTCAAATGGCTCTGAGGTCATCAGTCCCCTAGAACTTAGAACTACTTAAACCTAACTAACCGAAGGACATCACATACATCCATACCCGAGGCAGGATTCGAACCTGCGACTGTAGTGGTCACGCAGTTCCAGACTGAAGTGCCTAGAACTGCTCGGCCACACTGGCCAGCATGCAGAGTCATCATCAGATGTATAAGTAACTTTGGGTGAACCACAGGGAAGTGTGTTGGGACCCTTGCTGTTCATGTTGTATATTAATGACCTTGCAGACAATATTAATAATAACATCAGGCTTTTTGTAGATGATGCAGTTATCAATAATGAAGTACTGTCTGAAAGAAGCTGCATAAATATTGAGCCACAGTTTGATAAGATTTCAAAGTGGTGCAAAGATTGGAAACTTGCTTTAAATATTCAGAAACATAATCTTGTGCACCTATAAAGCAAAAAATGTAATTTTATATGACTACAATATCAATGAGTCACTGTTGGAATCAGCCAATTCATAAAAATGCCTGGATGTAGCACTTTATAGGGATATGAAATGGAATAATCACATAGGCTCAGTTGTGAGTAAAGTAAGTGGTAGATTGTGGTTTATTGGTAGAATACTGTGGAAGTGCAACCATTCTACAAGAAAGTTTGCTTACAAATAACTTGTGCGACAGGTTCTAGAATACTGCTGAAGTGTGTGAGACCCATCCCAGATAGTGCTGACAGTGGATATGAACACATACAGAGAAGTGCAGCATGAATAGTCACAGGTTTGTTTGACCTATGGGAGAGTATCATTGAGATGTTGAAAAATCTAACTGGCAGGCTATTGAAGATAGATGTAAATTACCCCAAGAAAGTCTACTAACAAAGTTTAAGGATGGCTCTAGAAATATACTACAATTCCGACACAGGGATCATGAAGAAAAGATTAGAATAATTACAGAACATGCAGAGGAATTTAAGCAATCATTCTTCCTTCACTCCATACATGAATGGAACAGGAAGAAACCCTAATAACTGGTACAGTGTGATGTACCTTCTAAAAAGGTTTAAGAGTTTTCACATACAAAATTCAGGGGAAGCACTTTTCAGCACAGTGCTGTATGTTTCAAACAGCCAGGAAGTGGAGACCCAAAATTAGACCATTTCAAACACTGTCAAGTCTTGATAACACTGTCTCTTATGAGTACACAGCATCTCCATGTCCTTCACAGTGGTGAAGACATGGTAACAAATTAAACATAAACAACACTAATGAACTCTCGTAGTTGTTCTTCTAGTTGCTTCACTTTTCTTGTCAGGCAGTGTAATTCACCTCACACCCACTGAAGAGGACAACTAGGTTGGTTATTGAAATATCATGCAGGGAACTGAAACAAATTTGCTGAACACTTGGAACTACACCATACATTAACACCTGATTTAAAGCATGTTCTATGATCTTATCCTTTCTTATATTTAGTGTTTTCACATATTTTTTTCCATACTTACTCTGCAGAGAGCCCCTCAATTTCAATCAGTACACTTAATTTTCAACATCCTTCTGTAATACCCTATATCAAGTAATTCAGTTCTCTTGTTGTCCAGTTTTCCCACAGTCTAAGTTTCACTTGCCTATAATGCTGTTCTCTAAACATACATTCCCAGAAATATCTTCCTCAGTTTAAGGCTTGTGATTAGGAATTCTTTCTTTGCTAGTCTGCTCCTTGTTCAAGGCTCTTCCAAGAAAGAATACTAGTAATGTTTTAATGAGGATTGATGTATGCTATTAAATCTATCTGAACCCTCAAACACTACATGGTGGGTTCCTGAATACAATACTTCATACAAAAAAGATGTGCCAGGATCAACAAATACAGTGGATTTTGGTAAATAATGTCTGTGCTCCCTTCCATAGCACAACTTTAGGCATCTTGCTTATCTATCATCTTGTAAAGGTGTCTCATAGCTGTCATCTCTATTGATTTCTTCTCTGCTGGCCACACGTTCTGTTGTACCTGCAGTACACAATGCCAAACGAAGTGGCAAATGGGAAAGAATTCAGCACTCTTAAAAAAATGTAATTATGAAATATTGTGATGCCACTTGGTTTTTATTTTTACATGGTCCAGTCACAGTAATGTGACCATTACTTATGTTCAACATCAATGTGCAACGACCACACATGGACAGCAGGTGGCTGCATTAGCAGTGCAAGGTTTATAAAGCATGTTGGACTGACATGGTAAACAGTGCAGTCATTGTTATAACTCAGAAATGGAGCGATTTATCTGACATCTGAAAGGGCATGATAATTGGCTTTCTGGCTAAGGCTGGGAGCATTTCCAAAACTACTGATTTTATAAACTGTTCATGTGCTGCTGTGCTTAAAATAAACCGTGCATGGCAGAATGGCACAATCCAAAACTGGTTCCGGGCCAACTGGTCCACCAAGGGCCATAGATGACAGGGGTGAATAATGATGTCGAGATGTGTATGGCATAACAGACATGCAACTGTTGAGCAACAGACCACACAGATGAACCAAGAGGCTACCAAAGGTGTCTCCTCAATGAAAAACTCAGCAAACGTTGCTGTGAACCAGTCTCCACAGCAGGTGCCAGATTCATGCACTCATGCTGATTGCTGTTCATCAGCACTGAAGGCTGGAATTTGCATCCCAGTACCACAACTGGATGGCCACTGAGTGGTGACAGGTGGCTTTTTCAGATAAATCATGTTTTATGCTCTGAAGCACCCACAAGCAAATACACTGCAACAGTCGGAGGTAGGGTCCAGGCTGAAGGAAGGATCGTTATCGTCTGGCGAATGCTTTTGTGGCATTCCCTAGGATCATGTCATTCTGGAAGAGACATTGGATCAATACATTGGATCACCCTTACAAGGAGTTGGTTTTTCCTCTATACAATGGCATCTACCAGCAGGACAGTGCACTATGTCACACATCTCACAATGTATGTGCCTGGTTTAGAGAGCACCAGGATGAGTTTACCATACTCCCCTGGCCATCAAACGTCTTGGATTTAATCCACTCACAAATCTGTGGGACCACCTCTATCACTCTGTTTGTGCTGTGGATCCTCAACCGAGAAACATAACACAGCTGGCCATGGCACTACAGTTAGCATGGCACCACACTCCGGCTGGCACCTTCCAGTACCTCATTGACTCTTTCTTCATGTCTCACAGTGGTCTGCACAGTGAAAGGTGGTTATTCAGGCTTTTGGCAAGTGGTCACATTGTTGTTGTTGTTGTTGTGGTCTTCAGTCCTGAGACTAGTTTGATGCAGCTCTCCACGCTACTCTATCCTGTGCGAGCTTCTTCATCTCACAGTACCTACTGCAACCTACATCCTTCTGAATCTGCTTAGTGTATTCATCTCTTGGTCTCCCTCTACGATTTTTACCCTCCACGCTGCCCTCCAATACTAAATTGGTGATCCCTTGATGCCTCAGAACATGTCCTACCAACTGATCCCTTCTTCTTGTCAAGTTGTGCCACAAACTCCTCTTCTCCCCAATCCTATTCAATACTTCCTCATTAGCTATGTGATGTACCCATCTAATCTTCAGCATTTTTCTGTAGCGCCACGTTTCAAAGGCTTCTATTATCTTCTTGTCCAAACTATTTATCGTCCATGTTTCACTTCCATACATGGCTACACTCCATACAAATACTTTCAGAAATGACTTCTTGACATTTAAATCTATACTCGATGTTAACAAATTTCTCTTCTTCAGAAATGCTATCCTTGCCATTGCCAGTCTACATTTTATATCCTCTCTACTTCGACCATCATCAGTTACTTTGCTCCCCAAATAGCAAAACTCATTTACTACTTTAAGTGTCTCATTTCCTAATCTAATTCCCTCAGCGTCGCCCGACTTAATTTGACTACATTCCATTATTCTCGTTTTGCTTTTGTTGATGTTCATCTTATATCCTACCTTCAAGACACTGTCCATTCCGTTCAACTGCTCTTCCAAGTCCTTTGCTGTCTCTGACAGAATTACAATGTCATCGGCGAACCTTAAAGTTTTTATTTCTTCTCCATGGATTTTAATGTGGTTACATTAACATGACGGAACAGTGTAGTTACAGAGGCAAAAAATCAAGAAAAATGTTCTGAGAGTCAGTCTACTGTCATTATTTATGGCAAAGTTTCTCAATGTTAATTATTTATAGACTACTGCAAAATTCACAATAAAAAGCTACAAAAGCTCTCACAAGAATGTCGTCTGAGACAATTTTAATAAATTATTCTGTCTTAATGTGAGATTACATTTTATACACAGATTCACCTATTGCCTTATCCAAACCTGATCACAGACTAGTAGTTAGCTATCTTAACAATTTGGTGTCTGCCCACACTGGACATGCTCCACTCGTCTTGAACATTTTGATACATGCAACATACATTAAATAATACAAACATCAAACATGTGCAATACCACAATCTTCCTCAAAGGAAGATTAAATACAATAATATTAATTACATAAATGGTTAATAATTTCAACAAAAACCATTCTACAGGCTAGTAGATGTATGGTTTCTTAATAAATATTAAATGACCTGTTACAACTCATTGTGCACCACACAGTGATGCATCATCTATATTCTGCTCTGGCAAGCTTCATGGCAATGACCTCGCTGCAACAATTGGTGGCTGGCAGGTCATTGCGCCACACATTGTTAGCCATGTCTCTAGAACTGCTGTGATGGACTTATCTGATTTTGATAGGCCATGCTCTGTGCACTCATTCTATAATATCTCTCTTTTACTTTAAACACACAATACATATATAATATTCATGGTTAGTGCTGTACCATATTAGCAAAACCTCAAAATGACCTGATAATAAACACTGGATTAATATGTGAACTTCTAACAATGGAAACGGCTACATTAGATTAGATTAGATTAGATTAGTTTACGTTCCATAGATCCTTGCTGAGGAGATCCTCGTGGATGTGGAACATGTCATTTTTTTTAATTTTTTTTTAAAAAGCTGAAATAACAATACTAATAGTATGAATATATACAATACATCATTTGTTTCTATTAAAAAATTCGTCAATGGAGTAGAAGGAGTTGGCCACTAGTAAGTCTTTCAGGCTCCTTTTAAACTGATCTTTATTTGTAACTAAATTTTTTTATGTTTACTGGCAAATTATTGAAGATGAGTGTTCCTGAGTAGTGGACCCCTTTTTGAACTAAAGTAAGTGCTTTTAAGTCCTTGTGCAGATCATTTTTGTTCCTGGTATTGTATGTATGAACTGAGCTGTTGGTTGGAAAAAGAGATATATTATTTAGGACAAGTTTCATTAATGAGTAAATATACTGAGAGGCAGTAGTTAGTATACCCAGTTCTTTGAAGAGGTTTCTACAGGACGTCCGTGAATTTACTCCACAAATAATACGTATTAACGCTTTTGGACTCTGAAAACTTTTGTTTGACTTGAAGAGTTACCCCAAAATATTATACCATATGACATTATGGAATGAAAGTAGGCAAAGTATGCAAGCTTTTTCATTTTTATGTCGCCTATGTCTGCTAACACTCGAATTGCAAATACAGATTTGTTAAGGCGTTTCTGCAGTTCTGTGGTGTGCTCTTCCCAACTGAATTTATTATCAAGTTGTAATCCCAGGAATTTAAGACCGTCAACCTCTTCTATCTGCTCTTCTTCGTATTTTATGCATATGCTGGGTGGAAACCTTTTACAGGTTCTAAATTGCATATAGTGAGTCTTTTCGAAGTTTAATGTCAGTGAGTTGGCTTTAAACCATTTATTAATATCCATGAAAATATCGTTAGCAGATCTTTCTAGAACTACACTTGACATACTATTTATTGCAATACTTGTGTCATCTGCAAACAAAACGAACTCTGCTTCTGGCAGTGTAACTGATGAGAGATCATTAATGTACACAAGAAAAAGCAATGGCCCTAAGATGGATCCTTGTGGGACACCACATGTAATTTCTTCCCATTCTGATGATGACTGATGACTTAATTCACTAGTCCCTTGCACTGACACCCTTTGTTTCCTGTTAGTGAGGTATGACTTGAACCATTTTGCAGCACTGCCCGTGACACCATAGAATTCTAATTTACTTAAAAGGATGTTGTGGTTCACACAATCAAATGCCTTTGACAAATCACAGAAAATACCTGCTGCTTGTAATTTGTTATTTAATGAATTAAGTACATTTTCACTGTAGGTGTAAATAGCCTTCTCGATATCAGAACCCTTCAGAAATCCAAACTGTGTTCTTGATAATATGTTATTTGTGGTCAGATGGTTGAACAGCTGCCTGTACATTACTTTTTCTAAAATTTTTGAGAATGCTGGCAAAAGTGAAATCGGTCTGTAGTTTGATGGTATCTCTTTATCCCCTTTCTTGAATAGAGGCTTAACATCTGCATATTTTAGCCAGTCAGGAAATGTCCCAGTTATAATTGACTGGTTACACAAGTAACTTAGAATAGTACTAAACTCACAAGAACATGCCGTAATTAACTTTGTTGATATTTCACCGTACCCACTAGAATGCTTTGTTTTTAAAGATTTTATTATGGACGTTATTTCTTTTGGTGAAGTGAGTGATATATTCATGTACTTGAAGCTATTTTTGAAGGCTAGTTTCAGATATTCAAGGGCATTATTTACTGATCCTGAAAGTCCCATTCTATCAGTAACGGATATAAAGTACTTGTTAAATAGATTTGCCACACTATGCCCATCAGTTACTAATGTGTCATCTACCCTTAGTGCTATTTGCTCCTGTTCCTTTCTGGTCCTACCAGTCTGTTCTTTCACTATATCCCATATTGTTTTTATTTTGTTCCCTGACATTGCTATCTTCTTCTCGTAGTGCATTTGTTTAGACATCTGAATTACTTTTTTTAATGTTTTACAGTATTCCTTGTATTTAGCTAAATCATCAGCAATGGAGCTATTCTTGGTTGACAGATAGATTTTCCTTTTTGTCTTACAGGAAATCTTTATTCCTTGTGTAATCCATGGTTTTATTATAGACTTCTGTTTAATTTGAGTTACTTTTAGAAGAAAAAAGTTTTCAAACATGGTACTGACATTGTTCATGAATGTGTTATATTTTTCATTCATGTCATGAGCACTATAAACATCTTTCCAGTTCATATCTTTGAGCAGTTTTCTAAAACACTCAATTTTTGGTTGATTGACTACTCTCCTGTACTCAGATTTAGCAGTCTTGATAATCTGCTTAGAATTTACATCTAAAACAAGGAGCTGCATGTCATGATCTGATAGTCCATTTATAACAGGTTTTATGATATGATTTTGTTCCTTTGATTTGTCTATAAAAATGTTATTAATGGCTGTCCTTGAGGATTTAGTGATCCTAGTTGGAAAGCTTACAGTGTGAGTTAGATTGAAAGACAACATTACTAACTGCAGTGAATGTTTACTGGAAGATTGCATCAGAAAATCTGTATTAAAGTCACCAACAATCAAAATTTCTTTGTTTCTTCCTGTTAAATAACCTAAAAGAGCTTCTAGATGATCTAAGAATAGATTATAATTTCCTGCAGGTGCTCGGTAAATAGTTATTATTATATAGGATCTGTTATGGAACTCTACTTCTGTTGCACATGCTTCTAGATGCTGCTCTAAACAGAATTTATTAATGTCAATGTTCTTGAATTTATGGCAGTTTTTGATAAATGTGGCAACTCCTCCTCCATCCATATCTACTCTGCAGAAGTAGGAAGCTAGCTTAAATCCTGAAATGTCTAACATATCTATATCAGTGGTCACTTGATGTTCAGAGAGGCAGATTATGTCAATTTGGTTAGATGAATTCATTTCATCGATACAAATGAGTAGTTCATCAACTTTATTTCTAAGTTCCGGAATGTTCTGGTGTAATAAAGATAACTGATACTGCATACTAATGGGATTGTAACTGCTTTGGTGAAGATGAACTGGCAGTTTCTGATTACTTTCTGTTAAACACTGTTTAAATGGAGGCTGTATGATAAAATCTGACTCCTGTTCATCTGTTTTCTCAAACTGAGTGTGTCTGCCAATCTCTCTTAAAACTCGTTTTCTTTCCCCCTTCCCTATCCTAAAAAAGGCATCCCTCTGACACCTGTGACCACTGGTATTTTACCACTTGTGCCAGTGTCCCCCCTTAAGTTTTCTGCAATCAACCCTGACAGTTTTCCCTTCCCTTTCCTATTGAGGTGAAGGCCATTCCTGGTGTAGTCCCACCTATCAGTAGCATCCACAGGAATCAAACCAATATGGGACCCTATATCCGTCCTAAGCAGCCACTCCAACTCCAAGTTCACCCTCCCTACGGAAGAGTTCAAATGAGGCCGATCATTGCGTCTCAACACAGACACAAATCCCACACTCGTATGCTTTGTTGCTGACACTATCTTCACCAGGTCACTCTCTATGGAATATTCAGAGTCTCTGCCAATGCTATTTCCCGGACCACCCACTATAACCATGGTATCCTCCTTTGTGAAATCCTTGCATAAAGCACCTACATCCTCTGTTACCTGACCCAGATCTGCACTAGGCTTGTCGTCATCTATGGCTTCTCATACTACTATGACATGATCGGGAGCTGTCATTTGAAATGTCTGTGCCCTTGCATCTTAAACCACTAAGCATAGTCTCCAAATAATACAGATTTCAAAAAAAAATTTCTGATTCTTCCTTAATAGTTTTAGCAATATTTTGTCTTCATCATAACCTATAATCTGACATACTTTATTATTAATCAGATCACCAATATTTTTCTCCAACAAATATAACACTGATGTGAAAGTCATTTTTTACAGTTTATGCAATCAAAAACAGTATTATCTTTTTCACAAATTAGTTTATTTGTGTACTTTTCGTCCATGTTATCTGAACTGCCATTGTTCTGTTATTACCACTCTCTGTACCACAATTAAATTCGCTTTGCTTTACTTTAACATTAACATTACTCTGTTTACCTTTTTCAGCACATATCTCCACATATTTAACCTCTGCTTCTCTCTTAAACAACTCCATTCTCATTTTTTGATTTATGATATCTATGTCTGACATTAACTCATAATTCTGTAACTCAGTCTTTAATACTTTATTATTATTTTCCAGTGTTTTAGTTCCATTAAAACAACCTGTCCTAACACTTCCTGTTCAGTATTTAATTCATCAGTTTTAGTACTTACATTTCTAACGGGCAATATATTTTTACAGTCTGCTAATTCAGCCACTCCATTTTTAAATTCTTTCTTAATCCATCAAAAGATCTACCATCATACTGTTAGCTACCTCAGGTTTCCTACAGAAATCATCATTAGAGGATCAATATCATTTAACACATCTTTACCTTTTTGTTCAGTTTTAGTAGTTAAATCCTCATAATCCTGTTTCATCTGTCTGCCTCAAAAACTCAGTTCACTTAATAAGAATTTACATATAGCCTTCATCACACCACCGTAATTTACAAACAGCCTTCGTCGAACAACTATTATTTTTATAGTGTATTACTCCCACTGTTTTACTTAAGCCTTTATTTACATTTTGTTTCCCAGTCATCTTAACTCCAATGTTGTACTTTATATTCTGAGATCCATTAACTTCAAGCATCTTGTTCCATTTACTATTAATTATGACATTGACATTACCATCCATATTGACATTTACCTTCATGGGCATTTCATCACCAATATTCTTATTAACATTACTCATTTTGTACGACTTACTCTATATCAACATTTCATAAATCCTAAAATGACAGTCTCATTAAAAGCCCTTGTCTCAAACAAAATGCCATTTATTTGCCAGAAAACTGTCATCATTTTCTAAACTCTGTAATTAACTAAAAAAAAAAAAAAAAATAAGTTGTCATTTTCACTACCAATGAACTAATTAATATCATTTCCATTTATATCACCATTCCCCCCCCCCCAATACTTTCACCAGAAAACACATCTTCTTTAATTCAAAATATAATTAATAAACTCATTCATTAATTAGTATTATCATTATTAATGTCTACTTGATTGGTGGTCTCATCAATCATATTTTATTTGCCCTTTGTTATAGCAATAATTCACTACACATGAAATTATAAGTCCTAAAATGGTAAGATCACATTTTCTAATAGTATGATAAAAGTTCCTTTCTTTAACAAAAGTATAAGCACATTAACCATTGCGGAGACAGGCACTGCCCCCACATTTTCACAGAGTTGAAGCCAGGCGCATCAAACTGTCAACCAAGCCAGACTCCTATTGGTTACAAGTAGCATGACCCTGTTGACCCATGCATGCTAGGTCTGTCTTGCGGCCTATCACATGCTGGCAGTGCCACAAAGTCAAAGCCGCTCATGCTGATTTGCTATGTCACCAGTGCCGTGCCTGTGCCATTTCCACATTTGACGTCATACACACCATCCAATGATCAAGTTGCCTTCATTCTCTCAGTTTCTCTTGGAATTTTTACACTGTCATTAGATTAATATTGTGGCAATAAACTTCCACACACAGTACCCTATAACTCTAGTGTTCTACAACAACAGTCCTAATACATTGTTTTATCAGATATTTACTACAGTCACTTCAGTTCTTTCAAAAGTTTGTTAACTAATCGATCCTTCATTTGTCAAAAATTTATCCACCATTTGAAATGATTTCTTGTAATTACTGCATGCATAATCTGTTTATAATACCGTAGTTCAACAATAATGTCCTCTGTAATGTTCATTGTTCATAACAGATAATATCATCCCTCATCACTTGTCACACAGGAATCTTTGCCATCACTGTCTATAATGTATTGTCATCCACAGCAAGATGAAAAATTCACATTTCTTTTATGCAAAGTTAAAAACTCATGCCACTTCAATTAATCACTGTCTGACCATTTTTTTCCAAAGTTCATACATGATTTCTACTCTGCAATGTTTATTATCCAAGAACATATCCTGTCACATCAATCACACACTGTTTACTGGTCATTCTGCAGTTAGGGATGCCAAGTGTAAAATTGATGAGAGCATTTGTACTTGTTCAAAATGTAGTCTGCCAATTTAGTAACACATCCATGTGCACTTACACCAAGTGTAATGTATTGAAGGGTAGTTGGGGAAATGCTAAATGCAATAATTAGTGCCTTGAATGTTTTTATTATTAGCAGACTCAAAGAAAACTCAAATTTATACCCTCACAAGCTACACCGTGGGTCCTGAACATAACAATTCCCACCAAGAAGATGTGCCAAGATCAACAAACATTGTGGGTTTCAGTAAATAATGTCCATGCTCACTTTTCATAGTTCAACTGGAGGCAACTTGCTTACCTCTCGTCTTGTAGCCATCATTTTGATTGATTTCTTCTCTGATAGATGCAGGCTCTAAAGTGCATGCAGTAAACAGTGCATAACAAAGTGGTATATGGGAAGGATTCAGTGCTATTAAAAATGAAATTACAAAATATTGGGATGCAACTTGATCTATATTGTTTTCAATTTATAGAGGAAAAAAATTGAGAAAAAGTTCTAAGAGCCAGTCTACTATCATGTTTCACGACAAAGTTTCTGGGTGTTAATTATTTCTAGAGCATTACCAAAGTCACAATAAAAAGCTCCACGTGATCTTAGATTTACACATTCTTGAGCACATACATAGAAGGGCAGCACCAATGTTCAAGGTTTATTCAATCTGTGGAAGAGTGTTACAGAGATGATGAAGAAACTGAATTGGCAGACTTTTGAAGTTAGATGTAAACAACCCAAAAAGCATACTTACAAAGTTTCAAGAACTGTCTCTAAATGATGATTCTAGGATTATACTACAACCCCCAACTTATCGTTCACATAGGGATTGTAAGGTCAAGATTATATTAATTGTGGCATTCATAAAGGCATTTAAATAATTGTTCTTCCTGCACTCAATAAGTAAATGAAGTGGGAGAGACACTAACAACTGTTATAATTGAATGTACTCTGTACCAATTTCTTTCATAGATTGATTATTATGTTGTATTTTGAATTCCACTCATTATGAATGTTCTATTTTGAATATTACCATATGCGTTTTTGCAATTTTCAGTTTCAACAGATTTAACTGGAACCAGTTTTCTAAGGTATCCAGTGTGTTAACTATGGAGCTCAGAATTTTTTCTGTATTATCATCTTCAATTAAAACAGAAGCATCATCTGCAAACAGAACTGATGGGGAATTTATATCATGAGTGAGTTGTTTATGTAGAACTGAAACAGTATTGGCCCCAAAACGAAGCCTTGAGGCGCGCCCTGTAATATTGTACTCCATTCAGAATAATAATTCACTGCATCTGAAGTGATAGTTACCCTTCATTTTCTGTTGTGCAATTATGGTGTGAGCCAATTTAGAGCATTGCCCTTAATCCCATATTTGTCTAATTTGAAGAGAAGGAAGTCATGGTTCATGGAGTCAACTGTTTTTATAAGGTCACAGAAGATACCTGCAACTTTATTCCTCTTATCCAATGATTTGCATATCTTTTCAAAAAAGTTATTCACTACATCCAAAGTATATTTTTCTGGTTGAAATCCAAATTGGTTATTATAATAATATCTCGTAAAAGAAAATTTTTGATCTGGTTTGCATCTACTTTCTCCAACACTTTTGACAGAACTAGAAAAATAGAGATAAGTTGATAGTTTCTCATGTCTTCCCTTAACCCTTCCTTGAACAGAGGTCTGACTTCGGCATATTTCAATGCACCAGGAAAATATGCTTGTTTAAAATACTGGTTGACTATTTTAGTTAGGGGAGGTCCTATTATATCATACAGTGTTTTAATCACTTTAGTAGTAGTAGTAGTAGTAGTAGTAGTAGTAGTAGAGTGGTGCTAGTAGCTTTATTCATCTGTAGATCTCTTTTTACAGGGATATAAGACATGTCAAAATGTTTACAAGTTAAGATCAATTTAAAATATGCTAATTCATGTACACATATATTTACAGACTTCTAGCTAGAGACAATCATTAGATTTACTCCTGGTATACAATACTTTTTTTACAAATAACTTATTAAATAATGTAATGCCACATTGTTCACTCATATCGCACTATCAGTCACTGCACACACTATATACACATTGTTTCATAAAATGTCACTATAACTTTGGGGTAAGTATTTCTAGAAAGGAAAAAAGAAGGGAAAAAAACATAAAGTGTAGGTGTTATGTGGAATGTTGGATGTTTTATAATCATTATTATTTTTATTTATTTATATAACATTTTTTTTCAAACCTGTACTCTATTTTATCTAAGTAATCCTCAGTGTATAAAATGTATTTCATAACTGGTACTTTTTAGCTGATTTTTTAAATAAGTGTATTTTTTGCAATTCCTTTGCTTTCTTTTGGTAATTTATTGTACAGTTTTATTCCGTGGTAGAAAATGCTGTTTCGAGCGTAACCTTTATTTTTTCTTGGTAAATGTAAGTTGATTCTATCTCTTGTTGCATTGTCATGGAAAGATCTGTTTGTGCAGTAATTACCAATGTTATTTTTGATGTGTAAAACTGACTGGTAAATGTATTCACATGGAGCAATTAAAATACCCAGTGTTTTGAACCGACCTTTACAATAAGCTCAACTAGTATTTTTGGTTATTATTCCTATGGCTCTTTTCTGGAGTTTGAAAACTGTGTTCATATTTTGTGCATTTGTTCACCAAAAAAGAGTGCTGTAGCTAAGAATTGAGTGTACATATGAGTAATATGTAACTAAAAGGCACTGCATGTTACACACTGATGATAGGGTTCTAAGGGCATAACATGCTGATGACATTCTGTGTGCAAGTACCTTTGTGTGTTCACACCACTTCAACTGAGAATCAATATTCATTCCTAGAAATTTTGCATTTGTTACACAGTCTATAGAGGTGCCATCTACATTTAATTTAACATTGTCATTTTTTCTCTTCAAACTTAAAATCATGGCACTAGTTTTCTTTACGTTCAATGTTCTTATTGACCAGTCATAAACTTCCTTGAGAGTTTCATTTGTTTTCTCAGCCAGGAGTTCTCTTGTTTTCTCAGTGACTATAATATTGCTGTCATTAGCGAAGAGAATTTTTTCACCATGAGTAACACTACTGGGAAAGTCATTGATGTATATCAGGAACAGTATTGGTCCTAATATGCTACCTTGCGGAACCCCTATATTAATGTATTTTGATTCTGATAAGTGTTTTACTAAATGTTTAGATCTATTTGAAGTATGTGTTATCTCTACTCTTTGTACCCTGTCTGTGAGGTATGATCGTAACAAGTCATTAGCTACCCCTCTTATTCCTAATGCTTCTAATTTATTTAATAGAATCTTATGGTTGACAGTATCAAACACCTTAGAAATATCAAAAAATGTGCCTGTGATACATTCATCTTTATCAAGTGCATCAAGTACAACTTTTGTGAATTCTACTATGGCTGACTCCGTATTTTTGCCACTTCGGAAACCAAACTGTGATTCGCTTAAAATATTGTATTTATTCAGGTAATTCATTAATCTGTCTTTCATAATTGCTTCTATTATTTTTGAGAATGCTGACAGCAGGGAAATGGGCTGGAAATTTTCTACATCTTCTGAATTACCTTTCTTAAGCAAAGGTACAACTCTTGCCTCTTTTAAATGCTCTGGAAATGTCCCTGATGTGAAGGATTCATTTATTATATTTGTTAAGGGGCCTTGTATAATGTCTATGCATTGTTTCAGTACATACATTGGTACTTCATCTAAGCATACTGACTTTTTATTTTTTAGTTTTTGAACTGTTTTATTGACTTCATTCTCTGTGGTTGGAAGTAACATCATTGTATTTAGTGCAACACTAATATCATAGAACAGGTGGGCAATAAACCATTCATGCAGTCTTTCTTTGAATGTATATTCAGGAAGATCCTGTATAGGATGTGGCAGCTTATTAAATAGTTTGTGCCCTGTGTCTTCATAGCTATTTTGATAATTTGTGGTAAGGCGTGTATATGTGTTTGATGCTTCTCGTGTTGTAACAATGTACATTTTCTCTACATTTCACATCTTGTAGGTTCTTCTTCGTAAAGATTAACACATTGTATATGTAGAGGTTTATTACTGTCATAATTTTTTGTTTAGTAAATAAGGGTTTGCAGTGAGCCTTCTGCAATAATAGGATGTCATGTATATGACTACATTTACCCCACAAGATAATGCCTTAGGATACACTTTGGAAAAATGCAAAATAAGATGATGTGATGTATGTTTCAGGTACACAATTTCTGAGTTGTCTCAATAAATAAATTACTCTAGATAGCTTACTACTAATATAGTTAACATGTTGGCCCCAGGATAACTTTTCGTCTAAATAAACTCCCAGGAATTTAACAGAACTAGGGTCATCAGATAGTGGCTTGTCTCTTAGAGTGAAGATTACCTGCTGAGTTTTATTTTCATTTAGCAGGAAACCATCTGCTCTGAACCAGTATGCTGCGTGAGTGAGTGTATTTTCAGCAAAGGTTTTAAGATCATTAAGATTGTTACTGCTATGAAGAAAAGTCGTATCATCTGCATACAATACAGTGGTGGATCTAATAAACTAGGGGAGGTCATTGATCATTATCATAAATAGGAAGGGGCCAGTACAGATCCCTGAGGCACACCTACTTTAACATTTTCTATGTTTGACATTTCCTGACCAACACAAACTACCTGGTTACGGCTGTTGAGATAAGCTTTTAATAGTCTGGGACTGTTTCCTTTGATGCTGTAGAATTCTAGTTTCTCTAGTAGTGGCATGTGCTCAACACAGTCAAAGGCCTTGCTTAGGTCACAGAATGAGACCTGAGCAAAGCCTTTTTTCTCAAAAACTTTGAGGATGTAACTGACTACCATGTTGATTGCATCAATGGTCGACAGATTCTTCCTAAACCCCTATTGTGTAGCATTAATTATTCCTAAATTCTCAAAGTGAGATGATAATTGTTGATACATGATGCATTCTATTACCTTGGAGAATGTGGGTACTATTGAAATAGGCCTGTAACTAGATCCTTTTTTGTATACTGGGACGATCCTAGACAGTTTTAACTCATCAGGAAAATATCCCTCAAGTAAGCATTTGTTTATGCTATGGGTTAAAGGGTACAGAATGCAATCTCACACTTTTTTTAGCAGGTTGCATGATATACCATATATATCTAAGCTATCAGAGGTTTCAGTTGTTTTATGACCCCTTGTACAAATCTAGGCAATACTTCGGAGAAGGTTAGCATGCTTGTATTAGGTGACTGTCTACCACAATTTTGGAAGAGTAATTTGGATGGACTAATGTCTGGTTTGATAATTGCGTCTCCTATTTCTTCCACTCAATTAATAAAAAACTCATTGAGTGTTTGAGGTGGGATATTAATTTTGTCTTTTTTAGTATCTGTGGTAGCACTGTTAGTTTCTTTCCAAGTGGTTTTGCATTTATTGGTGGAATTATGTATGCTGTTGGCATTGTAGGTTTTTTTGGCTTGCAGGATGGCTTTTTTGTATTCATTCCTGTATTCCACATAGGCTGATTTGGCATAGTCAGACTTCATACTATTGTATATGTTGTACAGTAACAAAACTTGTTTCTTTAAATCTGTCAGCTGTTTAGTGTACCATATATTTTGTCTGCTTTGAGATCTGGATTTGTGGCTGCTGTCCATTATTTTGATTTTCTTCATGGGAATACTATGGTTAAATAGGGTCAAGAATGAATTAAAAAAATCTGTCAAATATTATTTTGGTTGGCAGGTCATTACTTGATGTGTAATGTCCGACACTACAATGGCCAAACCAGTCTCTGTCAGCAAGGGAATTACGAAATGTGTTAATTTTATCCTCAGTTACGGGTCTGGTAATCACAACTGTTGGGACAGGTCTGTTTGCATTGCTCCTATTGAGGGGAATTTTACTTGCATAATTTAGAGATACGGAGTCATGGTCAGAGAATGGGAGCACTACAACTTCACATGTGTTTTCAGTGGTCTTGAAGTTTACAAAGATGTTATCCAAACAGGCTTTGTTTCTTGTGGGCCTGTTATTGACATGATGTAAACTGTATTGTCTTAGTAAGTTTTCCAGATCTGCAACACTACCCTTACATTTAGTAACATCAGAATCAGCATTCAAATCACCTCCTATCGCCATATTATAGTGTAACCATTTAATATTACTTAATTCACTCAGAAGCGTGCCCATTTTTTCTAAAAATATGTTAATGCTTCCCTTTGGTGATCTGTACATGGATACTACTATTAGCTTATGACTATTAATGATTATACCCGTAACTTCAAAGTGCTGTTCATCACACAAGGAATTTAGGTCTAGTTTGGTTATTGTACAATTGAGTGACTGGTTGGAATAAATTGCCACACCACCTCTAATGTGCTCTTTCCTACAGTAGCTATTTACTATACTAAAATTGTCAAATTTGGTAACTGCAAATTCATTCTCATTAGCCCAGTGTTCACTTAGACAAGAAATATCAAACTGGTTATCAAGACCAAATTCATGTATGATAAGTTCTTTATCTTTCAGTCCTTGACTGTTAAGGTAACATATATTAAGATCCACACTCTTATTCCTTACACATTGAACACTATGGCGATTGGTTTTCAAACCTTTTACAAGGTTTATCTTTTGGATTGCTGCCTCTTGTTGCCTTTTACTAAAAAAATGTTCACTTGGAGTGGTAGCACATCTACTGTTGTATGCCTACTCTTCCCTCCTTGTGATGATATTGTAGACAAGGCTGCTACTACAGGAATTGATGGAATTCCTGTTATGGTGTGTGGAGGCACTGTTGTGGCATCTGGTGACTGAGGAGATAAGGTTGTTGCTTCTTCTTCTTCTGCAGTTGAAGGCATTGTTGTGGCAACTGGTGACAGTGGAGATTTGGATGTTGCTTCATCTTCTGCTGCTGTTGAATCCTGTAGATGAAGTGTGGTAGGTACTGCTGCTGCAGGTTTGTTATGTGTGTAGGTACAATTGCTGCTTCCACCTCTACTGCTGCTATAGAAGTAACCATTTCTTCAGGCTCTGCTTGTGTCAAACAAGGAACTGGAAGAGCAGCAATTACTTCTTTGTTGTCAGATGCTTTCAGTATCATGCTGATGTTTTGGCACAGAATCTTCTTGCCTCTGTTATTAAGGTGCATGCCATGTCTCGTGTAACAGTCTCTTTGCAAGGAGTCCATACTTATAAAATATGCATTTTGGTAGGCCCTGCAAATCTTTGAGTATTTCCTGTTTGCTTTTATGATTTCCACGTTTGCACATGACCATTCCGAAAGCTCATGCCTATGTGGAATTCCGACTACAAAAACTGATTTCTCTTCTGTTGAATTTATTATTGCCTTAAGGTTTTGTGTTATACTGTGGGGATCGTTTTTATATACATTATTGGCTCCAGCTATGACGACAATATGACAATCATTTTCAGTTTCTATGTTTCTAATGAGTTCTTGGATGGGTGCACCTGGTTTGACAATACTAGTTGCTTGTATACAATGACTGTAATATAGTATTTTTGCAATTTCATGTCCATGGCTATCAGAGAATATTTTCACTTAGAGTTTGTCTTCACGTTTATTGCAGAAGTTTCTGCTCATTATTTACAGGTGTTATATTTGTTTTGGGGAATTTTTGCTGTAACTTCTCTGCAATACTTGAAAAATGCTCATTTACATAGATTGCTAAGTGTTGTGGATCATTTATTACCTTATCCCCCTCCCTTAGCAGTATGTTATTCTGCATTTGTTTGCCTCTCCCCGTTTCCTTTTTTTATACCATCCCAGACTGCTTTGCTTTTATTCTCTGCAATATATATTTTTTGTCATTAAATGACTTTTTTGCAGCAATCAGCACCTTCCTATAGATCTTTTTGTATCTATGATAGAAATTTAAGAATTCTGGATCATTGCACATCATTTTCATGGAACTGAGGTGTTTAATTGTTTACAAAGACTTCTTAATACTTGCTGTTATCCATCTGTTTTTGTGAGATGTTGATACAGACATGCATACTTTTGGAAATGCTGTTTCAAAGTTCAATTTAAACAATGTGGAGGATTTAGAGAATTTCACATTTAGGGCCTACATTGGTTTCCTTATACACTTCATCCCAGCTTTGTTTTTCTAGTTCGTTTGAAAAATCTTTTATTTTGATTTCTGATAGATATTGTTTGTAGTTTAGGAAATGATTCGATGCCTGATTTTACTGTTCTCGATTCATTTATGATATTAGTGCTGATGTTAATGTCTCCACACAGAATTATGTTGACCTTTGTACTTGAGACTTTATCTAGAACTTCTGTTAATTTACTGAATAAAGTGTTCACACTACCACTAGGATATCTATACACACACAAAATGATTAATTTCTTGGTGATACCAAGCGCTGTTAATTCAATAGCTGTTTGTCTTCACTTACCGTACTGAGGTAATGTCTTGATTTTTCTTATATAAACGCATGATCCTCCACCCCTTGAGATAGTTCTGCAGTAAGATTTTGCCTTTTTATACAGTGATAATACTACTGTGCAGTTCAAAGATTGGAGCTCAACTTCTAATAGTTGTGCTATTTTGTATAAAACTGACATGGTGAGACCGTGGCTGTGTACAATTAATGCAGGTTAATTCTTACAAAGAAGAAGACAGCAATCAGCCACTATTAATACTGCTATTTATTTAGGTAAATAGCGCCGTTACCGGTTTCGAACTGGCAAGTTCATCATCAGACGGCTGTTCACATGATTTGCTAGATACACTTTACATTATCGTCCGTTTTCCATTTTTATTCTTCCACTGTGGGGAAATATTTATGGTGTGTTGTTGCTGTCGAAAATTCCACGCGATTTTGTTGCGAAGTTGCAGGATTGTGTTTTTCGAATATTCCAAAATATATCCAGCACTTATGTAATTTGTACATCACCATATTGTGCAAAGCGCACCCCCCCCCCCCCCCCCCACACACACACACACACAAAAGAATTTACCACATGTGAAGTTCAGCTTAAACAAAAACCGAAAATGGATGATAATGTGAAGGGTATCTTGCAAATCATGTGAACAGCCGTCTGATGATGAACTTGCCAGTTCAAAATCGGTAACGGCGCTATTTATCTAAATAAATAGCAGTATTAATAGTGGCTAGTTGCTGTCTTCTTCTTTGTAAGAATTAACCTACATTTCTAATAGTTGTATTTTATTTTTATTGATTGCATGTTGTGATGGAGGATTGTTAAGTCTGTGAAGTGCCTCATGTTACTTTTTCCAATAGTTTGCTTTTCTTTGTGACATCTGGTATATGAGATATTTGAAGTGTTAAAATCTGTTTTGTGAGTGACTGTTTCAGTATTTTTTAAACTGTTGGAGATACTCATTAGACAGGGGAACATGTTGTCTGGATTTATCCTAAAAAAGACAGGTATTTGACCATGTGTGGCCCGAGATCCACACCCTATACTTTCATGAATCAGCTGTACCAATCTTCCTTTCCCAGTCCTGTTGAGGTGTAGGCCATGCCTAGTGAAACCGCATCTGTTGATAGTCCCAACGGGCACCAAAGAAACATGAGCAAAGTTGGCTGTCGTCAGAGCCATCCCTAACCCCACAATGATTCGCCTCGCAGCTGCATCAAGGTGTGATCGGTCATGACGCCGGAACAGCTCAACAAAGTGTACGTTGGTGCCATGAGTCAGGGAAGCTATGTTGTTGTCCAGGTCACCACCTATGTCATATGCACCATCCCTGTCCAAACTGTTTCCCGCCCCACCCACTATGGTCCTCTTTTGTAAAGTCCTTACATAAAGACATAGGTCCTCTATCACATGACTTAGCCCTGTATTTGGCTTGAAGATACTGGTGGCCTGGTACGCTGACCCTAAACTTTCCTGTAACTGAGGGCCTACACCTCACCCATGGCTATTACCTAGCAGCAGCACTTTCTTCTCCTAAGACTTTGTACATTCCTAGGCTTCTTGGCCTCGGTTGAAGTGTGCTGCACGTTTCCTGCCCCTCTTTCTACCTGAGGCTCTTCTCCATTTAACTCTGGCAGTGGCAGATACCTGTTTTTGGTGTTGATGTTAAACAGTCAGATCATGTTCTCTTTCTTCCTATCCTCCTAGCAGCTGCCAGTTCCCAACCACACTCCTCCCTCCTATCTCCCTGCTGGATCCTTGAGTTCCTTCCTTGCTTCCTCCAACTGTGCAAGGGCACAGATTTTCGATTTTCCTTTCCTGTTCCCCAATCAAAATGTTCCTACTGCATACTCTGGAGTTCTCACTGCACCCCCCCCCCCCGCCCCCCGCACAGTGAAAATATTTTCTTTTCTCACTACCTTATAACAGCTCCCACATTTCTCACTCATGGCGAGTTTCTAAAGAATAATTAAGTTTAAATGATGTTTTAATTTGTCAAGGATGTGAGATTGGCAGTGTGTAAACAAAAAACGACACAAAGGTCTTATGTGCGGTGGTGGTTGTTTTTGTACTGATTTAGTGATAGAATGACAGAAGAATGATTTTGTAATTACTTTGCTTTTAGAGAATTTAAGTTATCAGGCGTGTTTGGTCAGGTTTTTAAACGTTTGTACCTCGGAAAATTTAGAACTAGATCGCATCTATCTAACTAGTAAACAATACGAAATGTGTTAGTTAAATACGATTTAGAAACATTTAATTACACTTTTATTGCGACAATAGACACTGCTGAAACTAGTAGCTCTCTTTTTTAAACGAATTTTGCACTATCAAGAAAACTTGAATACAATTTCTTGTGTTTATATCACGCAAAATTTCGGATCATATCGCGATTATCGGGACTTCAGCTAAAGAACAAGTTTTTTCAAGAAAAAGTTCTGCTAACACGCTAATATTCAGTTGTGTGACAAGAACGGACTATATACAAAACAGAGAAAATTTAAATTTGACACTATTTCCTCTTAAATAAGTTCTTTTACCGGACGAAGAAAATACCTATGATCTCACTCGGTGGCCATCTTGGTGGCCACTGGCCACTGGCCATTATAGTGGGTGTCCTGTCTCACCCATGAGTTTTTAATTATTTTAGTGATAACATAACATTTTCCATATTCTCTATTCCTCTGATTTGACAACGGACCACACTGCCTTTGTGTTACTTTTATGTTGTACAATGAGCTTACTGTTTGTCATTTGTTTGCCTGCCTACACCACTTTTTAAAATATGGCTTTATAGTGATGAACATACTCTGTAAAAAGCATTAGTTACATTTTAGTACACAGTGGAGTTTCCTCTTCCTGGCGTTAGTAGTTTTTATTCCCTGAGTTATCCATGTAAGTTTATTAGTTGTTTTGTTATATATGGTTCAAAGTGGTAAAGTTTCGTTAAACATTTCAAGAACGATGCTTAAAAATTTGTTAAATTTACTACTACTCAAAATACAGCTTTTGGCCACTCAACCTCTCTTAACTTACATATAAATACAACTGAATTTTTTTCATTGAAGTTCTTGTCATGTGGCTTTTATTGTATGAAATTTCTTTGTTTATTTTTGGTAGTTCAACAAATAACGCAGTGTGGTCAGAGATTCCTAAATCTATGCAAAATTTATAAACATCTTCAAATTCATAATTTGTTAGAATGTTATAGATACAGTTCATTGACTGTGCTTTTACTCTAGTGGGTTGTATGAAGTTTATAAGTAGCCAATATTTTTTATAAAGTCAGTGGATTAGGACACATAATTGCTTTCAACTATGATGTCAATCCCAAAGTCAACAGCTATTACTATCTTCTTCCCTTTTTCCTTTCTGACTTTTCAAGCAGGCAATGAAATTTCACCAGAAAAGCTTCAATTGCAGCTTTCTCTGGTGGTCTGTAAATAGAAACTACTATACATTTAGGTTCCTCAACTCAATACAGCAGTTTACAAATATACACTCTTCATTCAAATGATTAAAATCATTTCTTATTTCATATTGGGATGAGTAAGTATGCAAGAGTCCCCACATGATTTCTCGTCTAAAACAGCTGTCGGCTAATTCGAAATTTTCAATTTTCTTAAGACGTGTTATCAAATATAAGCCAATGTTTATTGGGACATATAACTTTGATATTTCTACATTCAGATCGAAAAATTTGTAATTCGTCTACTGTACGACTTTTGTTTTAAAAGTCAGCACTGACCTTTTGTATTCAAGTGCATTCTGTAGCGACATTCTTTCCTGTTTATTGTCTCAAGCATAGTCTTTCTTTCCTACCTTTTTGGTCTTGCCGTTTGTATTATCAAACACTGTTTCTCATCCCCATAGTTTCTTACAAGTTAACAGAAACAACAGTGGATAGTGAAGTGAACAACAAGAAAGCTATAGCTTCTCACCATCCAAATGATGTTTTAGATGAAAATGATGAAAGCAAGAAGACTCCAAGATAATAAGTGCTAAATGTTTTTCAGTTCTCCACAAAAATATCCAGTCAATAAGAAATATCGTGCAACAGATGGAAGTGCAACTGCTGGCTACTGATATCTCACTTGCTGGCATAACAGAACATTGGTGTAGGGGATCTGAAATTACACATGTAGCTCTAAGCTCATAATAATCTAGCATGCCATTGTAATAGAACCACTATGAGAGGTGGTGGATCACGTATATATGTAAACGAAGGGATTACACACAAAGTTACAAATGACGTTATTTCATTAAGAAAGAAAAGTGTGTAGAAATATCAGGTACAGAGATACGAAACACACATATATTCCAAAGACTGACTATGCTATGTATTTACCATTCTTCCAGTGATGAACTAGATATATTTGTATGAAAACTAATTCAAGTATTGAACATGATTAATAAACCTAAGGACAAAATTCTCATTTGTGGAGATTTAAACATCAACACAATGAACCCAGATGGGTCCTGCAACACATTTTTGAACATTATATACGGCTATATAATATCACCATTGATTAGTGCAGCCACAAGGCTAATGAATCATTCAGCATCAATTATTGACCATGTACTAACCGAATTGGAGAAAGAAAATTGTGATGTTGCTGTAGGTAACCTCGGCCATTCAGATAAATTCCCATCAGCTCTTAAAATTAAACATAGATGTAGAAAACAAAACTAAAATAGTCACATATAGAAGGGTTTTGTCTAAGGAAAATATACTGAATTTACCATGTAAATGAACAATGAAACATGGTAAGAAATGTTCACAAAGCCTAGTACAGATAGAAAGTTTTCAAAGTTTCTGTTGAAATTTAAATTCAGGTTTGAAGGAGTGTTCCCAAAAATACCAAGAGTCACTAAAACACAAAACAAAAGTAACTGGATGACTAAAGGGATAAGAAATCCTCTGTAATTCTCAAACAACTCAGCAGCACAAAAACAACCAAAATGTCCCTGCATTCCAAAAATACTACCAAATATACAAAAACATATATAAAAAAGTTTTAGTAACAGCAAAAAGCTATCAAAGTGATGAAATTATAGAAAAAGCAGGAAATAAAATAAAAGTAGGTTGGAATGTCACCAAACAGGAGACAAATAGAAAAAAAGACAAAACAGGGAAACACACAACTTCACACAATACATGATCCCGAAAAAATGGGAAACTATACAAATCAATACTTCAGCAACACAGCTACCAAGCTACAACACGAATTTGGCAAAATACAGCCTGTACAAACACTGAACTATGTTCCAAACACAATGATGCTGCGACCCACCTCTTCAGAAGAAATAAGCAATATTGTTTGGAACTGTAAAAGTAAAATAGGTATAGATGAAGTGCCTGTGTGCTTGCTGAAGGACTATATAGACAATATCAAAGACCCTTAGTGTACGTCATAAACGAACCATTCATCATAGGTTGCTTCCCAAAGGTCCTGCCCGTAAGAAAGGGGACACTGAAGAGATAGAAAATTATAGCCTCATCTCTTTACTGTCATCATTTTCCAGAGTAATGGAAACCATAATGAAAATTAGGCTCATGGGGTACCTAACAAAGTACAATCTTTTGTGTAAAGAACAGTTTGGGTTCAGGCCTGGTAAAAGCACACAATCAGTTATAGCTCATTTTACAAATGTTGTTCTGGAAGCACCAGTTAAAGAAGATCATATAACAGACAACTTCCTAGGCTTCAGCAAAGCCTTTGATACAGAAGACCACACAGTACTGTTAAATAAACTGGAAGCTCTAGGTATAAGAGGGGTAGAAAACAAATGATTTTGTTCATTCATAAATAACAGAGTGCAACAGGCAGAGATCTCTCAAACAAACTCCAGTCATTTCATATACACCTTTCTTTGCTACCTCTGGACCTTGGGATCCTGGGTTCGATTCCTGGCCGGGTTGGGGATTTTCTCTGTTTGGGGACTGGGTGTTTGTGTTGTCCTCCTCCTCCTCCTCCTCCTCATCATCATCATTTCCTGACAGTGGATAAATTGGATTGTGAAAAAAATGGACGGTGTAACAACTGGGACTTTGTACGGGCGCTGATGACCACGCAGTTGTGCGCTGATGACCACGCAGTTGTGCGTCTCACAAACCAAACATCATTATCATATACACCATTCTGACCCAGAATACATTACTACTGGAGCGCCCAAAGGAAGTGTGCATGACCCAATACTCTCCTCGATGTATATAAATGATTTTTACTGGTGTCAAACATCATGAAACAGTATTGTTTGCTGATGACATTAACATTCTAACCACCGAAACATCGCCAAGTGTACTAAAGGACAAAGCTGAAGAAACACTCATATTACCACAGTTGTGTACAGCAGCACAGCAATTGCAGATGACACAGCCAACAGGCTGACATCTCTGACATCTGCCCATGCATGCTGCGATGCAGAAGTACTGTTAGGCCCATGCTGCGATGTAGAAGTACTGTTAGGCCCAAACAATGATGTGGTGCCCACAAGTGCACAGGCCACAAAGAGAGATGGCAGTGCAAGCTAGCTGTTGATACTGCATGGATGTCTATGCCATTCTTCGACCTAACGAGCCACTGTCCATGTGGGGGTTAAGCACATTGTGTGCTCTCCAGTGTCGTGTACTCGAACCGGGAAGTTGCCACTCATGCGCTATGTTTCTCATGCCTACATGAGATGGGAGACAATTTGCATGCTCAGCTGGTCACGCATCCATTGGCCTTTCACAGCCATGTGATTGTACTTTGCTCTCAATTACTGAGGGGTGCATACCCTTCAGGATCGGTGGTTGAGCTGTGCACCACAGTCACATTATTGCCCTCGTGAATGTGAATATTATCAGTTTTTCAGTGTGTATATATTGTTATTAATAAATGAGTTCTTGCATTACCACATGTATTCAGTTACCGTCACCTGTGCCTACAGCTTGAACTTGGTATGTGGGTGCAGCAGTAATCAGTCTCAGAGTAGGACAGTTTTGAAAGCAGTAGAAACCACTCATTACACGCTTCGAGTGCATGCACCAGAACAGCATATTTTGTTTTGCATATGTTCATTCTTTGATAAGTTATGGGAGAATATTCTGGTGAAAAAATGAGCAGAAGAGACAAACAATCTTTAAGCTACAAATAAGGGCTGTACGAATTATGACACAAAGAGTCATAAGAGAACACACTGCACTGTGTTGTTTAAATCTATGGGAATTCCATGTGAGTTCATTTTGCAAACAGTGATCCACATTAAAACAGATATTAATCAGTATCCAAAAGCAGGTCTCTACACAAACGTGGAACCAGGTCCAGCCACTGCTTACATCTCATTAGGCGGGAAAAAAAATCCCAAAATAGTGTGCTATATAAGGGAATTAAACTATATAACAAATTACCATAAGAGATCAAGGACAAAAGTGAAATACATGCCTTCAGGAATACCCTGAAAAATTATTTGTTTCATACTGTAAAGGATTACACAAAATGACTTGTAAATGCTATTGACACTTATGTTAATGATTAATTACTGCAGTTAAGAGGAATTTTACAATATGTTGACTAGAACAGTGAAATACAATGTCCGAATGGATAACTCAGTAAGGCAAGAAATATATGTATCTATTTATATGTGTAATTGTGTATCTCTGTGTCTGTATTTTATGTATT
Source organism: Schistocerca nitens (assembly GCF_023898315.1). Classification (NCBI taxonomy): domain Eukaryota; kingdom Metazoa; phylum Arthropoda; class Insecta; order Orthoptera; family Acrididae; genus Schistocerca; species Schistocerca nitens. The sequence goes on from NC_064618.1 coordinate 259,046,463, forward strand.
TTTGTGTTGACAACATCCATACAGTTTACATTGTCTGTAGATGGATAAATAAATAAATTCACTTTCAATTTCCCCTTCTGTGTTGTTTATAAGAGAATTTGTACCTACGAGGATGAAGATTCCTGTTTAATTCTTCCGAGATGCCCCTGCATAACCATAATGCAAGTTACATATGTTGCTGCAGTGCTTATTCAACTGGTGGGTCTTGATTCCTGATGCACATCTATTGTGGAATTTGGCACTATTCCGTTTTTCATCACTAAGATGTTTCAGGTTCTTTCTCCCATATTTTACACTTGTCCACTTGTATTTATTCTCAGTTATTGAGTCTTCTGCATGAATTTTTCCCATAGGTGCACCAGATGCATTGTTTGAGCTAATAAATGTATCACTCCACCCGCTTTGAATGTTATTTTTGTCTATCACCTCAGCTGTTTTGCAAAAACATTTCTTAACATGTTTCAGGTCACAATTTTCTTGCTTCTGCATAGATAATTCTGTTTTTAAACTGTCATTGTCACTACGATACACTTTAATAATTTCTTCCTGTGAACTCACTGTGGAAGCTACTGGTGCTCAAGGTGTTTGACTAAGTTTTGCTGCACCTATAATTAAAATTTGTTGTTTATTTTGGAATCAGTTGCTTAATATGCAATGTTCATCTTTTTCAAGTGCATTTACAGTGTTTGTTTGTGTTGTAAATTGTTCATTAGTGGTTCATATGTTACATGACAGCTTGATGTAAGTGTTTTTACACTGTGGGTCCAACTTGAGATGTCTGGATGCGATAAATGCCTTTGCTGAGAGTGTTTGTTTCTCTAAGGCTTTACCAGATATATCAACCCTTAGACAATGTGTCTCACAGTGTATTTTAAATACGACAGTATGCCATCTTAGGCACTGTACAACATTTAAAACACTTGTTAAAAATGTAACACTGCAAATAAAAAACAGTCTAATGACAGTACCGACTTTAAAGAAATATTTTATGACTGTGGCCCCACATTATGAAAAAATCATTAGGTAGCCCTCAGTTATTGGGTTTGTGTATAAATAGGAGTGGGGGCGAGGAGAGCAACAGACTCAGGGGAGAGGTTCTGGGATAGGTGTAAGGATTTGAGGAGAGACTGGAGATCCTGCTGGATTTCTGGAATGTGGTCACAGTGGCAGGGTTTGAAAGTGGGAGCATCTGACAGCTTTTAGAGTTCCTCCACCAGGTAATTCCTGCAGTTCATAACCACAATGATGGAGTCTCCATTAGAAGGTAGGATTATAAGGTCAAGATCAGTTTTTAGATGGTCAATTGAGGTTTTATCTGTGTATGTAACGCTGGTTTCCATGTTGAAGGATTTGGGGAATTTTGGTGTTGTAAAGTTTGAGGCCAGGAAATTCTGGAAAGTTAAATTTGGAGGCAGTGGGGATGGATCATGGTTGGATGGAGGAGTAAACTGTCAGCAAGGGCTCAGGGACTGGATTGAATCCGGTAGGGTTGATGGCAAAAAAGTGTTTCCACTGTATGGACTGGGGTAGGAAGTTCAACAAGCCCAGCATAATTAAATTTGGGAGTGGGACAAAAGGTAAGGCCTTTCGAAAGGACTGTTACTTCTGAGGGAGTGAGGCTTTTCGAGGATAGATTTGTGACTGGTTTCGGGCCTGTTTAGGCTCAATGCTCTGTAGGGTGGTGGGGGTGAGTTTCTGAGGGTGTGGTAAATGTAGTACTGGTATGTCTGCAACACAGGGTTTGGAGGCTATGAGGGATCATGGGAGAGTTTTGCTGGAGGCCCCAGTGGTGGGGTGGTGGTGGATAGTGCTAGTCCAAAGCATAAGTGTGATATAAATAGACTGGACAGTTTTTTGAGGTTGTGTTGTGCTCATTACTCTAGTTCCTGATGGCAGTGGGGATGTTTGTGCTAGTTGTCCTTGTGTGTGCGATTCATACTTCTGATGAAGGACATAGTCTGAAAGCTGAACATTTCTAGCACTCTTTTTTGTTGTGCCTGTCTGTGACTCAACACATCCTCTATGTAGTGAGTAGCAGTCTATCCTTTCCAGTTAAAGTTAACAATGTTCCACATTATACCTTAGGCCTTAAAGGCAATGTTCAAACCCATTGGTCCTAGCTACTAAAATTGAGGCTCTCTTCTTCGGTCCTATGACATAATCTTCCAGGGCATTGTAACTAAGGTGAGAAATGTATGTTTTCATCAGAGTTGTGCAGTAAGATTGTTGTGTACAGTTGATAACTAAACATCTTGCAGAGGCCTCTTCAAGGGTGGGGATTCTCACACTTACATGTCAATTCATATAATCTTTAATGTTATTTGTGGTTAATAACAACCGTGAATTTCGGGTGAACTCACCAATTCACAACCACAATGCCAGAGGTAGAAAATTTTTTTATATAGACTATATGCATCCCTCTTGCTTTCAGAATGGAGTTTTATGTTCTGGAACAAAAGTATACCACAGTTTGCCAGTGGACATCAGACAGAAACTTGAACAATCGTAAATATTTAAAAACAAATTAAATTATACCTCATTAGACACTCCTACACTATATCGTAACACTGGGGATCAATAACATAAATTCCACATAATTATAATACTTCTATTAGATAGATCCTGCCTTTGCCAGTACATAGACATTGATAGCAATCTGTGTAAAGTTACACAAACACTTTTATTGGAAGTATTAGATAATGGCAGCAGCCGAATAGTATATCAGGACGAGAAGTGGCTTTTTCAGAGCATCTGTTTCTTACTAAAACATGCACGAGAATTTGCGGGAATAAAGGCCACACTTTTTTTTTTTCTTGAATTTTGGCTTGAAAACTCATGGTGTGCCCTGTAATCGATATTTTCCCCTCCAGATCATAAACTGTCAGTTTCAAAATGACATGTGCACTTACCTAGTGGGCTGAAATTGACACCATTACAAGTTACTGCAGTTACTTTTGTATTGTAAACCATGAAAGACGTAAGAAGAAAATAGCAGAAAAACTTATTACCTGGTTTGTAAATACAGCCTGTTCTTGAAAAAATGAAAAGTGACTTTGTTTCCCAAAAATGCATCAGTTAGTTTAAATCTACTCAGCTCAAGCACAATCACTCCCACCATCACAGTGTCACCAGTGTCTGATTCTTCAGCCTCACCAGATGATCCAAAATGCTGCTCATAGTCACTGCCACAAGGGTGGTCATCTTCAGCCCCATCAAGATTATTGGAAATTTCAGTTTTTTTGGAACTTTTTGTGACATATTTCTTACAATATAGATCACAAGCAGTCAAATTTGAATGGCACACTTTTGACACACACATATATGTATGTTAGAGAAAAAATTAACAATTCCGGCAATAAAATCAAATCAATATGGAATGTTGTTAGAAGGGAGACAGGAAAAGTGACCACTGGGGTAGGTAGTATTTACTATTAAAGAGAACGAGACCATCCTAACTAACAGTACATAAGTAGCTTCTGTAAAGTTTGGAAGGTAGGAGACAAGGTACTGGCAGAAGTAAAGCTGTGAGGACCGGGCGTGAGTCGTGCTTCGGTAGCTCAGATGGTAGAGCACTTGCCCGCGAAAGGCAAAGGCCCCGAGTTCGAGTCTCAGTTGGGCACAGTTTTAATCAGCCAGGAAGTTTCATATCAGCGCACACTTCGCTGCAGAGTGAAAATCTCATTCTGTTGGAATTCATTCTGAGAAGATGACCATAAAAATTTATTTTCCTTTTTCGCATGGAATCTGAAAGTTTTTCAATTTTCTTGTGGAGTGTTTCATTTTTGATGTATATAATCTTATTATCCTGAAATTTTGGCCCAATGAGTTTTCTTAAAAGTTTTCTTTCCTTTAGCTCAAGTTTCTCCATTTGGCCTTTGAAAAACATGTTAAGTGTTTCTGCTGCATACAGTGCTTCTGGCTTAATCACTGTCTTGTAATGTGTAATTTTGGACCCCCATGAAAGGGATTTTTTGTTGTATGTATTTTTTGTTAGTGGAAGGCCAATTCACATTTATTTTTTCTGGATTCCATTGCCTTGTTTTCCTCAGCATTCCAACTAATCCATTCTCCAAGATATTTGAATTCTTTTACTATTTCAATCTTCTGTTCTTGAACTTTGAGGTATTTACATGAGTGCTTGATGTTTGTCAATATCTTAGTTTTTTCAAAGGAGATGTGAAGAACTATTTTAGCTGATAGTTTCTTTAGTTCAACGATTTGCTCCCGTGCTTCTTCCATTGTTTCAGAAACAGGGCCATATCATCTGCAAAAGCAATGCAATTTACTTTAAGGTTCTTCTTTTTACAACCCAGTCTTATACCACTCTTAATATTCGTGTTCCATTCTCTGACTACTTTCTCCAGTGCACAATTGAACAGCAACAGTGAGAGCCCATCCCCCCGTCGCACTCTCGTTTTTACTTCAAAGGGTTCTGATAATTTGCCCATAAATTTAAGTTTCGAAAATGTATTTGTAAGGATCCTTTTATAATATTAGTTGTTTTCTTATCCAAACCCATTTCTTCCAGGACTGATAATAGAGATTCTCTATCAGTCAAATCATATGCTTTTTTGAAATCAATGAAGGAGATTACATATGTCTTTGCACTTGATTTTTGGTATGCCATAATGTTTTTGAGGTTTAGTATTTTTTCCGAACATGATCTACCCTTTCTAAAACCTCACTGGTATTCGCCGATTTGCGGGTCCAATTGTGGCTCTGCCCTGTTCAAAAGGACTTTAGAAAGAATCTTGTATGTTACATCCAGCAGTGATATTCCTCTGTAATTGTGTCGGTCTGTCTTCAAACCTTTCTTGTGGATAGGGTAGATGAGAGCTGTTCTCCATTCTGCGGGGATCTCTTCTTCTTTCCAGATTTTATCGAAAACACACTTAAGGGATGTAACTGCATTTTTGTCAGCCTTTTTCCATAGTTCAGCCACTATTTTGGTTTTCTCTGGATGTCTTGTTGTTTTTAAGTTCTGAAATGACCTTCTGTAGTTCTTCAATTGTCGGTGGTTCTGAATCTGGCTTCTCATGGTTATTTGGGATGGATTCAAATTTTTCAAGGATGGGTTCACAATTCAAGAGTTTCTCAAAGTAGCCTGCTAGTGTTTTGCAATTTTCCATATTATTGTGAGCGATGGTCCATTTACACCTCGAAACTGGAGGGTGGGCGCTTTGAATCTTGATAACCTTTGTTTGAAAGTTCTGTAAAAGCTTCTTGTGTTGTTTTTAGCAAATTCTTCATCAATTTGGAGCGGAGTTTTGTTTTCATGGGTCTTCTTAATCATTTTTATATTTTTATCTACCAGTTTTCTAACCGTAATGAAATTCAATCTGCTTTCTTCTGTTTTCTGTGATTGCCAGTTTTGCCATGCCTGTTTTCTTGTTTCAATGAGGGCATCACATTCCAGCGACCACCAGGCATGTTTTTTACTTTTTATGTTAGATGCTATCTGTTCGGCTGTAGTAATGAGGTTTTCCTTGATATCCCCCCAGCTTTGTGTCTGAATGGTTTCTGTTGCTTTTATGAATTCATCTGATTTTAACATCTCTTCTGTGCTATACTTCCGACCCTTAATTTGTTTCATGCTGCGTTTCCCGTTTGGGATGACTTTGAACTTAATTTTAGAAAGGTAGTGGTCTGAATCCAAGTTTTCACCTCTGAGTATCCTAACATTCATGATTTCTTTGCTAGAAATCTTCTTGATTGCCACATGATCAGGTTGAAATTCCCCAAGGCTAGGATTTGGGGATATCCATGTCTTTTGTCTTCATGGTAGTTTCTTGAAAGCTGTGGATTTAAGAATTGTTCTCATGTGTGCAGGATAATCTCCAACTACTTTCTTATATCTTTTTTCTTTACCAATCTGTGCATTAAAATCTCCAAGAAGAATGATGATGTTTTTATCTGGAATTTTCTGAATAATGTCATCTAGATGATGCCAAAAGGCCTCAACTTTTTCTTTGTTTTTCCTGTTATCCTCATTTATAGAGGCATGTGCATTGATAATTGTGTAGATTTTGTTTGTGCTTGTGAATGTAAGACTTGAGATTCTTTCTGATTGGGAATCGAAGTCAACTATCGAGTTCAAGATTTGTTTATTGATTATAAAGTCTGTTCCAAGATGTGGTACATTTTTCATTATTCTCGGTCCCACTTTACCTTTGTATATCCTAAAACCTTCAGAATCGAAGGTACCTGTATCCAAGTATCGTATTTCTTGAATGGCTGTTATGAGTACATTGGGGTTCTTTAGCGTATCTCTTAGATGTTTTAGTTTTCCGGTTTTCAACAATGTGTTTGCATTGAAAGTTGCTAGGTACGTTGATTGCCTATGTTGAAATTTGGATGAGATTGCAAGACACTCCAACTTGTCTTTGTACAATGTTGCAGACCCCCCAGAATCCGAATGTCTGCTGACGTACAGTGGATCGTTCACCTGGGGTAAAATAGTTTACATCACACACTTCCATGATTGATGAAATTTATTTTGGGTGTGGCCCAAAGGCCACAAAAAATAAAACCAAGATTGTGAGTCCTGGAGGTAGTTCTTCCGCTCTCCCCGCCGTTGGGAATCTGAACTTCCTCTTCCGCCTTTGAGACTGTTGACCAGGTTTCACCTAGTATACCTAGGCAGGGGCCCTTACAGGGTACTACCATCCGGAGCCAGATGGACCCAGGTTTTTTAATGAGGTATTACTCTTCCTCATGACTTGCGAAATGAGGCCCCAGACTTGGGACCGGCAATGGTGGACATTCATTAAAGCACGCCAATAAAGTCCATCTGACAATGTTCCACCTGTCTCAAAGTAATAGCTAATATTATGGAAAGCGATTCTGACAATCTCATTAACATAATTGTATATTATTGATTTTAGTGTGTGATGGATATAAGTTCATTGTTCCAGGATATGTTTTGTAAATGATGACTGCAGTCAACCTAGCTGTGGTCTGAAACAGATATTTTTATGAAAATAAAAACAATTTTAATGTACATTAATTACAATCCTGCATGTGGGCACCTAATCTTGTTGTTATATGTTAAATGACACATTCAGGTTCCCAAAATAAACAAAAAAAATGTAAACTACACAAATGGCATCCAATACATGTTGTTTACTACTTAAAAAGGAGTTTCCACTGTAGGGTTCAATGTTTTATTATATGCCTAAAATTTGTTGTTTTTTCCTGAATTGTCCATAATTTTGTTTCAATTTAACATATTGCTCAGAAAACTAATAAATTACAAGAGAGAACTGCTGAGTTATGCTTACCTCCCAGAAGCAAAATGTTTAGTACTGAAGATATACATATACAATAGTGAAAGTGATACACTTTCTAGCTTTTGGAGCAAATAGTTCCTTCTTTGAGGTCCAGAGAAGGATAGTTTGGGGAAGATTAAAAGGAATGCCTCGTCACTCAGACTCCAGGATGAGAAGGATTCACATGTAAACAAAGGTAAAGGGTAAACAAAGAAGGATGGCGAGGCCCCAAAGAGAGTAGGTGAGGGTTGGTATAATGGTAAACACTGTGCCAGTTTCAGTCAAGAGGTGGTAAGGACAAAATGATAAGCAAAGATACTGTTTATTAGCAGTATTACACATTTTGCCATATAGTGAGTGGGATAACACAGTGGTTAGCACACTGGACTCGCATTCAAGAGGATGAAGATTCAAACCCGCATCTGCCCATCCTGATTCTTTCGAAAGGACATGACTGCTTCCCTTCCTCATCCTGTCCTAATTCAAGCTTGTGCTCCATCTCTAACAACCTTACTGTCGACGGGACTTTTAACATTAATTCTCCCTCCTTCTCCATTTTGTGTTCTGAATGTAGGTACTGGAGAGGAACTGTGTCTCAAAATTTGTTTTCCTTTGATAAAATCATTCATTGGAGATTGTAAGATAAACTAAGGGAAAACCAAGTCTGACACATAGTTAGCCCTAAACTGAAACTAAGGGAAAACCAATTCTAACTAGTAGTTACCCCTAAACATAAACAAAGAGAACACCAAGTCTGGATAGCAGTTAGCCCTAAACTTATGTGCCTATGTTGCATGTTCTACATCTACATCCATACTCCGAAAGCCACTTGACGGTGTGTGGCGGAGGGTACTTTGAGTACCTTGATCAGTTCTCCCTTCTATTCCAGTCTCGTATTGTTCGTGGAAAGAAAGATTGTCGATATGCCTCTGTGTGGGCTCTAATCTCTCTCATTTTATTCTCATGATCTCTTCGTGAGATATACATAGGAGGGAGCGATATACTGTTTGACTCCTTGAGGAAGATATATTCTCTAAACTTTAACAGAAGCCCGTACCGAGCTACTGAGCATCTCTCCTGCAGAGTCTTCCACTGGAGTTTATCTATCATCTCTGTAACACTTTCACGATTACTAAATGATCCAGTAATGAAGCGCGCTGTTCTCCGTTGGATCTTCTCTATCTCTTCTATCAACCCTATCTGGTACGGATCCCACACTGGTGAGCAATATTCAAGAAGTGAGCGAACAAGTGTACTGTAACCTACTTCCATTGTATTCGGATTGCATTTCCTTAGGATTCTTCCAATGAATCTCAGTCTGGCATCTGCTTTACAGACGATCAACTTTATATGATCATTCCATTTTAAATCACTCCTAATGCATACTCCCAGATAATTTATGGAATTAACTGCTTCCAGTTGCTGACCTGCTATATTGTAGCTAAATGATAAAGGATCTTTCTTTCTATGTATTCGCAGCACATTACACTTGTCTACATTGAGATTCAATTCCCATTCCCTGCACCATGCATCAATTCATTGCAGATCCTCCTGCATTTCAGTACAATTTTCCATTGTTAAAACCTCTCGATATACTACAGCATCATCCGCAAAAAGCCTCAGTGAACTTCCAATGTCATCTACAAGGTCATTTATGTATATTGTGAATAGCAATGGTCCTACGACACTCCCCTGTGGCACACCTGAAATCACTCTTACTTTGGAAGACTTCTCTCCATTGAGAATGACGTGCTGCATTCTGTTATCTAGGAACTCTTCAATCCAATCACACAATTGGTCTGATAGTCCATATGCTCTTACTTTGTTCATTAAATGACTGTGGGGAACTGTATCGAACACCTTGCAGAAGTCAAGAAACATGGCATCTACCTGGGAATCCGTGTCTATGGCCCTCTGAGTCTCATGGACAAATAGCGCGAGCTGGGTTTCATACGATCGTCTTTTTCGAAACCCATGCTGATTCCTACAGAGTAGATTTCTAGTCTCCATAAAAGTCATTATACTCAAACATAATACGTGTTCCAAAATTCTACAACTGATCGACATTAGAGATATAGGTATATAGTTCTGCACATCTGTTCGACGTCCCTTCTTGAAAACTGGGATGACTTGTGCCCTTTTCCAGTCCTTTGGAATGCTACGCTCTTCTAGAGACCTACGGTACACCACTGCAAGAAGCGGGGCAAGTTCCTTCACGTACTCTGTGTAAAATCGAACTGGTATCCCATAAGGTCCAGCGGCCTTTCCTCTTTTGAGCGATTTTAATTGTTTTTCTATCCCTCTGTCATCTATTTTGATATCTACCATTTTGTCATCTGTGCGACAATCTAGAGAAGGAACTACAGTGCAGTATTCCTCTGTGCAACAGCTTTGGAAAAAGACATTTAGTATTTCGGCCTTTAGCCTGTCATCCTCTGTTTCAGTACCATTTTGGTAACAGAGTGTCTGGACATTTTGTTTTGATCCACCTACCGCTTTGACATATGACCAAAATTTCTTAGAATTTTCTGCCAAGTCAGTACACAGAACTTTATTTTCAAATTCATTGAACACCTCTCACATAGCCCTCCCCACACTACATTTCGCTTCGTGTAATTTTTGTTTGTCTGCAAGACTTTGGCTATGTTTATGTTTGCTGTGAAGTTCTCGTTGCTTCCGCAGCAGTTTTCTAACTCAGTTGTTGTACCACAGTGGCTCTTTTCCATCTCTTACGATCTTGCTTGGCATATACTCATCTAATGCATATTGTACGATTGTTTTGAACTTTGTCCACTGATCCTCAACACTATCTGTACTTGAGACAAAACTTTTGTGTTGAGCCGTCAAGTACTCTGAAATCTGCTTTTTGTCACTTTTGGTAAAAAGAAAAATCTTCCTACCTTTTTCAATATTTCTATTAACAGCTGAAATCATCGATGCAGTAACTGCTTTATGATCGCTGATTCCCTGTTCTGCATTAACTGTTTCAAATAGTTCGGGTCTGTTTGTCACCAGAAGTCTAATGTGTTAACTCCACGAGTCGGTTCTCTGTTTAACTGCTCAAGGTAGTTTACAGATAATGCGCTTAAAAAAATTTCACTGGATTATTTGTCACTGCCACCCATTATAAATGTTTGAGTCTCCCAGTCTATATCTGGCAAATTAAAACCTCCACCCAGAACTATAACATGGTCGGGAAATCTACTTGAAATATTTTCCAAATTTTCTTTGAGGTGCTCTGCCACAACAGCTGCTGAGCCAGGGGGCCTATAGAGACATCCAATTACCGTGTTTGAGCCTGCTTTACCCGTGACCTTCACCCAAATTGTTTCAAATTTCAGATCTCCGTCAATTTCCTTCGATACTATTGCACTTTTTATCGCTATAAACATGCCTCCCCCTTCACTGTCCAGCCTGTCTCTGTGGTATACATTCCAATTTGAGTTTAGAATTTCATGTTGTTGGGTTGCGCATCAAATTTCAAGCAGTTTCATTTGTATTTTCTTGTGTTATGGACAATCTGTGTTATTTGTCTTGTCCCAGCACTGGATACCAGCACTGTGTTAATAATGACCTGTTAGCACCAGAATAGGACATTACTGATTATATACTGAAATACATTGTGTAAAATTCATTGGGACCTAGTTGAATAACAAATTAAAATAGAGTCATTCCTCACTGTGTCAACATAAAAACAGAAGTGTTGACCTACATAGTACATTTTCACTCCCTGTTGTCTTAAGGAATTATCTTCTCCATCAGTGCATGTAAGGTAAATAAGTGTTGATTCAGCAGCACTGAGCAGTTAGAATACTGTGTAAAGCATATAACAATACATCTTGCGGAAGCAATTTTAAGGATCTTGGAATTCTTAAATGCACTTCCCAATGCATTTACTCCTTAATGCTTCTGTTTGCTGATAATAAAAATCAGGTTAAACTGAACTTTGATTAACACAGACACAATACAAGACACAAAAATAATTTTCATGTAGACTTTGTCTCCACGTCTAGGGCTCAAAATGGAGTCATGTACTCTGGTGTGAAAATATTCAACAAGATCTCACCCAGCAGCAAGGAAGAACTGAGAATTGCTACCAATTCTAGCTCTCTTCCTACAAATTATTTGAATTTCTAATTTTAGAAAATGAGAAGTTCTGTTAACTACATGGCAAGTAACACTAAACATTGAAGGATACATATAAAGTAGTAATGTGTTGCAGGTAGGAGTCAATATTGACAGATGTAGGCACATAGTTTCTTTTAAAAATACAGCTGTAAGTAATACTAACTAACTAAATACAGATAAACAGCAGCTCTATCGTATAAATGAGAAAGCATCAGCTTTTTCAGAGTAGCAGCTTCCTTTCTAATTTATTCAGTTAAATTTAGGTGGCAGAATTGTGAATACCATTATGCAGGGATCTGGCAGTTTAGTGTTGATAGAGAATACAGATTGTCTCTCTGATCTGTTTCTTGTCAATGTATACCTTGGCTCATTCCACATCCCAGAGGTCTCTCTTTCTTGATGGGATCCACGGCACATGATGAATGAATGAATGGATTCTCTTCTTTATCAATTTTACTTTTCTCAGTAGTTGCTTAACTGAGGAAAAATCTTTAAAGTGTGAGTTAGCACCTTGATAAATGTTAATATTACAAAGTTGGATAACACGAGACTGTCATTTCTTAATAAGTATTTGCTTGACATAGTTATTCCTACTACTCGACTACTCTCCATATGTCCATACAGAATATTTTTCAAATCCAAATAATCTAAATTGCTATGATGTTACATTACAGTGCTAAATGTAATTTGCATTGCTATGTCTTGTTGAACACAGCATCCTCTTTGAGCAACGTAGTCTCACTGCATATTTTAGACCACGTCAAGCTGTGGAATTGTACGCAAGTGTCCAGCATAACATAAATAAGTACTTTAATTGATAAAATATCAAAAATTAATGGCTCTAAAGCATGCCCTACAATTCAATTTTTATTTACAGAGTACAATTATAAACTTCACAGAGTCTGCTAAAGATTGATGTGAAGCAAATTTCAAATATGATGTGTCCTTGCAACCTACAAATTGTCAGTATGCAGCAGCTATGTTTACTACAGTGTTTGCTAAATATTTGCAGTTAAACTTTTCCTTGTTATCATGACACCATAAAAAATTATCTGTGGGATGTGCAACTAACTGAAAGTAACTATAATGGTTAGTTAAAAATCATGAATGAAACCAAAAGCTTAATGAAGATTGGATGTTATTTCTAACATTAGATGCAGCTGGAACAAATTGTATAAATGTAGTGTATATTCTTCACTGTACTGGATTACTGTTGTATCCATTCTCATAACACTAATGGAAATGAAATTTCTGTCACTATAGTTCCACAAGCTCTTTGTTGCAATGAAGCTATTTACATTTATAGATACCACTTTGCCGGTGTGCATTTGTTTGTATACATGATGATAATCATCATCATTAACAAACATCATGTTTATGTTGGTTGTTGTACAACACAGCCACACATTAACTCCACTCATGAACCAGAAAGTTGTTGCTACATAATAGTTGTTATGTCCATAAACAAACATACTGATTCAACAAGTGTGTCATCTGAATGAGATTACTGACTATAAAACACAAATTATCAGCACATTTTCCATATAAATTAAATGAAAGTAAACTGATTCACAATAAAATTTCAGCAAATATGTCATTAATACAGAGGACAACATGGAATAAAATAGAAAACAAACATTTATTAATATGCCAACATTATTTACAATTACAGTCAAACAATATTACATCTTTGGTAACATCCATTTATATGAAAGTAATAGTATCGTATCAGTCTGAAATTGGGAGAGAATAGTAACCACTCTCAGATCCAATATGACTAGCTACAGACTGTAAACCAGATGAACTCACTGACTAACATATAACAGCCATCATAAACTAGACAGTCAGCAAGAAAATTAATTAAGCAGCAGTTGTGATTCCTTACCAACCACTTTTCTGCCTTGCAATGATACTGTATAATTATATGCCATTTTTAAAACTATTGTCACTAAATGTGGTTTGAGGAAGTACGCAGACAGCATTTGGGAAAAGGAAATACATCAGTCACAGTCAGGTATAAATATACAGATCTCCTGGAATGATGCATGTGGATCTATAAATGATTTAACCCTCTTGGCAGATGATATTAAATAATTGTTTATAGTTTTAGTATCGAAATACATCTTTCTTCTGATTATGCTACTTATGACCAAGTAGACCAAGTATGTGCTTCCTGCCCATCAGGAATGCATTTTCATCTAGAAAATGGCTGAGCAATGATGATAAGACTCACTTTTGCTTCACCTACTTAAATTAATAATTCAAATAATTTACATTCCTCTCATTAGCTTGAATGATTATTTCTTCACGCACCAAACTAAAAAACTGTACTTTTGTTTAGTCCATACGTATACTGTAGAGAAGCTTTTACAGAGGCACCACCCACTGGTTTGTTAACTGGAATATTAGGATCTAACTTGTCACAGCACTGCCTCTGTCACTTTCATCGTGATTACTTATTTCCTGGTATCCTCTCAGCAGTTTCTCATTTATGATATCTGGATCATGCTGGAAAATAGACAAAACAAAGCATAAAATACAAATCAGTTCTCTACTTTATCCTTGAAGTGAATTTAAATAAAACAGAACTGTTCAACTGACATGGCAGGAATATATGCTGCACTGTCGGAATCAATAACATATTAATTAAAGGATAGAGTGTTTCTTTTTTTTCACAACTCAGGTTAGAAATATGTGTTTGAGGAAAAGTTTTATCTAGCAACACAAGAGAAAGTTAGTTACAAAGTATGAGACACTACTTCATTATGCTCTCTGCTAGTTCTAGTGTAATAATAATAATAACAATAACAATAATAATACATTGCTTATGGGATTATTAAACAATTTTAGCCATATTTGTTAATGAGGTGGCATAAGACAAACCAATATCACGAGAACTTTGGTTTGTTTCTTTTGATTTTAGCCAAATTAAAAATATTTTACAGTACCAGAGAAGGGAAGTTGCTACTCACCATATAGTGGAGATGCTGAGTCGCGATAGGCACAATAAAAAGATTCACACAATTAAAGCTTTCGGTCATTAAGGCCTTTGTCAGCAGTAGACACACACACACAGCTCTCTCTCTGAGACTGCAGATGTGAGTGCAAGTTACGTTTGTGTGTGTGTGTACTGCTGACAAAGGCCTTAATGGCCGAAAGCTTTAATTGTGTGAATCTTTTTATTGTGCCTATCGCGACTCAGCATCTCCACTATATGGTGAGTAGCAACTTTCCTTCTCTGGTATTGTTACATTCCATCCTGGATTTTCCATTGTTTAAAAATATTTTACATCAACCACAGGCCAGAGAAAATAAATCTGCAACCTGAAACTTCATGTACAGATACTTTTTTAATAAACAAACAGTCATGAGGCTGGTCAAAATTTGTACACTCATATACTTCTTAGTATTTGGTGATACCATAATGTTTGTATTCTCCTCTAAAAGAAAGTAATCTATATTCTTTCATTACGTTCAAAATCTAGCAAGTACATCTGCATTTCTGTTGTCTATTAAAGTTTATGCTTTCCATTTACAGGAATAGTACTCTATTTTTAATGGCTTTCATTATAGACTGATAACGTTAACTGCCTCTCTGCTATACAAAATACATTGTACAAAACCTCTCTGATGGTTTTTGATGATTCTACATTTTGTATCTGTACAGGTGTGACAATTCTGCAAAAATTCTGCCGGCACAAAAGTCAGTATTCCAGGTGATGGCAGGTGCTCAACCCGGAAAAAGGGGAGCTGGACCCTGGAAAAGGAAAAACTTGACGTGTCATTCAGCCTACAGGGGAGCAGAGAGTCCAAACACCATATGAGAGCTAGCAATGAGAAAAGCACACAGCACAAGCAGCATGAATGACCAAAACAACTAGCATGTAGAACAAAGAACATGGTTTGTGCGAGCCAAACTCAGCATAAGAAATTACTGGCCTAGCCTATCATCCCCAGCAAGTTAACCTTTGTGTCAGCAATTCTAACCATATGATGTTCTGTGTGCATTTTCTGTGATAGCTTTCTGCAGTACTCTGCCTTGAGACCCTGACAGCCCATCTGCATCCACGTGTATGCATATCTGTTGATAGGGCTACTAAATACCTCCCCCTGAAAAGGCTACATAGGACCATAAGTTGGCCTGGTTTCTGCTGCAATCTCCACTGCAAAAACCAAAGGTGCAAGATTCTCCAGCAGTGAGTCTACCATAAAAGTAGGCAAAGACAACCCAGCTGATTCTGCCAGAATGGCAGAAGCTTGTGGAGGCTGTAATAATGGCTGGTCTTCATGCATTGGTGAGGGTGAGGACTTATCCATGGGTGAGTGGGGAAAGGACGGTGCCAGCCCCTAGTTCATGGGCTCAGCACTGGAAATCATGAGAGTAGTCGCCAGCCAGTGCGCTTCTTCTCTGATGAAAGTAATATGGCAGAGCGCATGGTGTAGGTGTGCAGCACAGTGCTGCAATTGGGAGCCTCCTACCAGGTAAACAGACTGACCCTTCATCTGGATTATGCAGAGATGGTGACGATCTGGGTCCAACAGGTCATGGACACAATGGTTTGAATAATGGGTCATCTGCTTCCGGCTGACATCCACCACAAGCAAGTGCAGACCTTTTCAGTCCCCCCCCCCCCCCCCCCCCACTACACCAGAAGCCACCTCAGCTTATTGCCAAAAGACCAGGAGCAAACAACATCCCTGACAGGAAAATGCGGTAGGTGTGACATTCCAGGGCATGTGACTAAGGGTGTAACAAATCTAAGAGGCCCCATAGCTCGCGCACATGCAAATGTTCCATCATACTGCACACTTTAACTGGCATTGCATGGTATGTGGCTAGAAAACTAGACAGTGCATTGACACGGGATGAGGACGACATGGTGTTCTTCATTTGGGTCTTCAAAGGTGACACAAATAACTCCACTTCTGAGTTGAAGCAAGGTGAAATGGGGCAGTGGTTAGATCCTGGATACCAATGCACTTGATAGCAAAACTATCTAACAACATGTGAATAGTTGCTGTTGAGACCGTCGATGATAGTCTAGTTACATATGAGAAATCGGACAATGCATCCACTGATGACAACCACATGCTTCGGGGGGGGGGACAAAAAAAAAAACAAAAAGCCTATGAAGTTGGCACACTCTCTGTCCCAAGGGAGCTTCGGGTTTGGCCAAAGGCATAACTGACACAGTGACACAACCTGCTTTTGTGCAGAGGCCTTGCAAGGCAGCACCAGATGTTCAATGTCATGATCAATCACCAGCCAGTAGCCATGTCGCTGTGCCAAAGCATTCATACGAAACATACCCCAGCGTGATGATGCTTGCAACAGCTGTAATAAGCAAGGATACAGTGCTGGAGGGACAACTAGTCAACAGCTTTGCTCCTTCGTGGCAAGCATGAATACCATCTGGATAATACTGAGTTGATCCCATAGTAAGAAAAATGTACAACCCAGTCCACTCTCAAAGGAGCAAGCTGGCCATTCCATATGGGCTGTGGACATGATTTACTGGAAAAGCAGGTCTGTGGCCATGATGGCTGCGGTGTCATCATATGAATATTCAGTAATATCTGCTGCAATGTATCATCCACCACAAAAAGGGTGCATCCTGTTGATAAAATTCCAGATTGGGTCCGACTGGCAACCACAATAGAACCTCTGCACTAGCGTGCTTGGCAGCAGACCAGTAATGAATGCCATAGGTTGGTTGGTTGGTTGTTGGGATGTTTAAGGGGGACTAAACAGCTAAGGTCATCAGTCCCCCATTCCAAAAACAGGCGAGACAGGGTCACGAAGCAGGTAAAACCCTAGAGGGAAGGAGACTCCCCACAGGCACTACAAGAACACAAATGCAACAACGAACACTACAGACAAGAAGAGGACAGACAAACACCAGACACTAACATACAGAAGAAAAGAAGATGGCTGGAAACTGGTTGACTGACCGCGAGACAAAAAAAGGGAAAGAGTCAACCAGCAGACTATACACCAAAACAGCAACAAATGTAAAGAGACGCGAGGACAAAAGACACAGAATGGGAAGGTGCAGGACCTCCCTAAATCGAACCATAAAAAGGACTACCACGGATAAAATGTAAAACATTGTCAGCCATGGAGGCATCGTCAGATAAAACCAAAGCCAAAGTGCCCGGGAGATTAAAAGATTGCCAGAGTGTGCGCAGTCGAGGACACTCCAGCAAAATGTGGCCGACCGTCAGCCGGGACCCACACCAACACAGAGGGGGATCCTCCTGACGCAACAGATGGCCGTGCGTCAGGTATGTATGGCCGATGCGCAGCCGACACAGGACCACCGAGTCCCTGCGAGAAGCCCGCAGGGAGGAACGCCACACATCGGTCGTCTCCTTGACAGCCCGCAGTTTATTCGGGGCTGTCATGCCACGCCACTCAGAAGCCCACATCCCAAGCACCTTACGGCGCAAGACCAGCTGCTGGTCGCGAGCCGTAAGGCCGATCTCCAAAACTGGGGCGTCGATCGCCCCTTTGGCCAACCTGTCGACACGTTCATTCCCTGGGATGCCAACGTGACCCGGCGTCCAAACAAAGACCACCGAACGTCCAGAGTGGGTAATGGTGGAAACAGACTCCCGAATAGAGGACACCAGAGGACATGAGGGATAGCAGCGGTCGATGGCCTGGAGGCTGCTCAGGGAGTCACTGCAGATGACAAGGGACGTACCTGAGCAGGAACGCATATGCTCAAGAGCGCGTAATATGGCCACCAGCTCTGCAGTAAAAATACTGCAGCCAGCCGGCAAGGAGCGCTGTTCAACGTGGGCAGCATGAGCAAAAGCGTAGGCAGTGCGACCATCAACCAGGGAACCATCGGTGTAGACAGGCTCACAGTCCGAAAATGAGGCGAGGAGCGCAAGAAAACGGCGACGGAGGGCCACAGGCGGAACCGAGTCCTTGGGTCCCTGTGCCAAGTCCAGACGGACGGACGGACGGGACAAGCACCAGGGAGGCGTAGGTGCACGGACCCGGAAGGGAGGCAGAAGAGGGAATGATCCCAGTTCGGACAGCAGGGACTGGACACGGACAGCTATGGAAAGCCCAGACCGAGGTCGCCGTTCGGGCAGGTGGAGGACCGAGACAGGGAAAAGCAGGCGACGATGGGGATGGCCCGGCGAGCAATGAACGTGGACAGCATAGTCGGCGAGCAGTCGATGGCGGCGAATCCGCAGCGGGGGAACCCCGGCCTCCACCAGTAGACTATCCACGGGGCTCGTACGAAATGCGCCAGTTGCAAGCCGAACCCCACAGTGATGTATGGGGTCTAACAACTTCAACACTGAGGGTGATGCAGACCCATAGGCCAGGCTCCCATAATCAAGCCTGGACTGCACAAGGGCTTTGTACAGTCGCAACAGCGTGCAGCGATCCGCACCCCAAGATGTGTGGCTGAGGCAGCGGAGGGCGTTGAGATGCCGCCAGCACTTTTGCTTCAGCTGAGTAATATGAGGAACCCATGTGAGCCGGGCATCAAACACGAGTCCTAAGAAGCGGCAAGTGTCCACCACTTCAAGCAGGTGGCCGTCAAGGTAAAGTTCAGGATGAGGGTGGACCGTCCGACGCCTGCAGAAGTGCATAACTCGAGTCTTGGCTGCAGAGAACTGAAAACCGTGAGTCAGAGCCCACGATTCTGCCTTGCGTACGGCTACTTGCAGCCTGCGTTCGGCGACCCCCGTAGTCGTGGAGCTAAATGACATGCAGAAGTCGTCGGCATACAAAGAAGGAGACACCGACGACCCCACGGCTGCAGCCAGACCATTAATGGCCACTAGAAATAACGAGACGCTCAACACCGAGCCCTGCGGGACCCCATTCTCCTGTGTATAGGATGAACTAGAGGCGGCACCGACTTGTACCCGGAAAGAGCGGTGCAATAGAAAGGTCTGAAGAAAAGCCGGGAGTCGACCACGAAGACCCCACTCATGCAACGTAGCAAGGATGTGATGCCTCCATGTGGTGTCATACGCCTTCCGCAGATCGAAGAATACGGCAACGAGATGCTGACGTCGGGCAAAGGCCGTACGGATAGCAGATTCCAGCCGCACCAAATTGTCCGCTGCAGACCGGCCCCGACGGAAGCCACCCTGGGATGGAGCGAGGAGACCGCGCGATTCAAGGACCCAACACAAACGCCGCCCCACCATACGTTCGAGCAATTTGCACAAAACGTTGGTGAGGGTAATGGGACGATAGCTGTCCACCGCCAGTGGGTCCGCACCGGGCTTCAAGATGGGGACAATAAGACCCTCTCGCCATTGCGACGGGAACACGCCTTCGCTCCAAATGCGGTTAAATACCGCGAGAATGTGTCTCTGGCAGTCCCTGGAGAGATGCTTCAGCATCTGCGCGTGGATGCAGTCCGGTCCTGGTGCTGTATCAGGGCAATCGGCGAGGGCAGCGAGGAATTCCCTCTCGCTGAAGGGAGCATTGTATGTTTCAGAACGACGCGTGCGGAATGATAACGGCGTCCTCTCGGCACGCTCCTTGAGAGAGCGAAAGGCGGGGGGATAAGTTGCAGTCGCAGAGCTCTGAGCGAAGTGCGCAGCAAGCTGTTCAGCAATGGCGGCAGCGTCCGTGCAGACAGCGCCGTCCAAGGAGATCCCAGCGACACCCATAGGGGTCTGGTGTCCATAAATCCGCCGTATCCGGGACCACACGAGCGAGGGGGAGACACGAGAGCCCAAGGATGAAACATACCGCTCCCAGCACTCCTGCTTACGCTGTGTAATAAGACGACGGGCGAAGGCACGGAGCCTCTTAAAGGCGATGAGGGTCTCGAGAGACGGGTGCCGCCGATGACGCTGGAGGGCCCGCCGACGGTCGCGAATAGCTTCAGCAATCTCCGGCGACCACCAGGGTACAGCCTTCCTCCGAGGGAGTCCAGAAGAGCGGGGGATGGCAGCCTCGGCCGCCGAAATGATGGACGTGGTTAAGTCACGGACCACATCGTCAATGTCACCCTGCGGGGGAGACTCAACGGTTGCCGCGGAAGTGAAACTCGGCCAGTCAGCCCTGTGGAGAGCCCAGCGGGGCAGGCGCCCAGATGAATGACACTGGGGCAGTGACAAATAGATGGGAAAATGGTCACTACCACACAGGTCAGGATGCACTCTCCAGTGGAGAGATGGGACAAGGCCGGGGCTGCAAAGAGAGAGATCGATGGCCGAGAACGAGCCGTGGGCCACACTGAAATGTGTGGGAGCACCGGTGTTCAGGAGGCTAAGGTCGAGCTGAGCCAACAAATGCTCCACGGCACGACCGCGGTCATCGGAGACAGTCCCACCCCATAGAGGGTTGTGGGCATTGAAATCGCCCAGCAACAAGAAAGGTGGCGGCAGTTGTGCTATCAGAGCAGCCAGGACATGCTGTGCGACAGCACCATCCGGTGGAAGGTAAATACTGCAGACGGTAACAGCCTGTGGCGTCCACACCCGAACAGCGACAGCCTCTAAAGCTGTTTGTAGAGGTACAAACTCGCTGTGTAGAGAGTTAAGGACATATATGCAGACGCCACCAGACACCCTTTCATAAGCTGCCCGGTTCTTAAAATAACCCCGATAGCCACGGAGGGCGGGGGTTCGCAGTGCTGGAAACCAAGTTTCCTGGAGAGCAATACAGAGGAAAGGGTGAAGGCTGATAAGTTGGCGGAGCTCAGCTAGATGGTGGAAGAAACCGCTGCAGTTCCACTGGAGGATGGTGGTGTCCATGGCTGGGAAAGGCGTGACGGGACTGGGAAGGCAGATTACGCCGACGGGTCACCTGCTGCCTCCGATTGAGCACCCGCGCTAGTGTTATTCATGGCGTCTGAGGGACCGCCGAGATCGAGGTCCTCAGCAGACGCCAGAATCTCCACCTCGTCCTCCGAGGCGGAGCTTGTAGTAAGCGGTGGGACAGGTGCCACCGCAATGTTGGTATTCTTGGGGACTTTCTTCTGGTTCTGTTTCTGTTTCGCCCGTTGTGCCTTCGGTGGTTCAGGCTTGGAGGGCTTAGAGGGCTTCACAGGGTCAGTCTCAGGGACAGAGGACGACCGGGAGGCCCGACGACCAGGGGCTGGTGGTTGTTTGAGCCACTTGCCGGTGTCTGCTGTCCCGCTGGTCGGAACTTGTGAAGGTAGGTCCCCAAGGGACCCCTTCCGTACGAGAGTAGCCGAAGAAGTCTTACGCTTCTCCGGCTGGGAAGGGGGGACTGATGTCCCCGATGGTTGGGAGGTTGTTGCTCCTGGAGAGGATGGAGCAGGAGCAACAGGGTGTGAAGTGCCCCCCACGAGCAAGGGGGCTGGTGGATGCTGACCGATCTTAGAGCCGAATCGTGATGATGGCAGAACCGACGTTGCAGCAGCGGCGTAGGTTGACGTCATTGCCACAGGATGGTGCCTCTCATATTTCCGTCTAGCCTCGGGGTAGGTCAGCCGGTCCAGGGTCTTATATTCCATTATCTTTCTTTCTTTCTGCAATATCCTACAGTCCGGCGAGCAGGGGGAATGGTGTTCTCCGCAGTTAACACAGATAGGAGGCGGGGCACATGGAGTATCGGGATGCGAAGGACGTCCACAATCCCGACACATGAGGCTGGAAGTACAACGAGAGGACATGTGCCCGAACTTCCAGCATTTAAAACACCGCATCGGAGGAGGGATATATGGCTTCACATCACAACGGTAAACCATCACCTTGACCTTTTCGGGTAATACATCACCTTCGAAGGCCAAGATGAAGGCACCGGTGGCTACCTGATTATCCCTCGGACCCCGATGGACGCGCCGGACGAAGTGAACACCTCGTCGTTCGAGGTTGGCGGGTAATTCATCGTCGGACTGCAGAAGAAGATCCCTGTGGAATATAATACCCTGGACCATGTTGAGACTCTTATGCGGCGTGATGCTAACGGAAACATCCCCCAACTTGTCACAATTGAGCAACCTCCGTGACTGGGCAGAGGATGCCGTTTTGATGAGCACAGAACCAGAGCGCATCTTTGACAAGCCCTCCACCTCCCCGAACTTGTCCTCTAAATGCTCCACAAAAAACTGGGGCTTAGTTGACATAAACGATTCTCCATCGACTCGCGTGCACACAAGGAACCGGGGTGAATATTCTCCACCGACTTCTTTTGCCATACGTTCCTCCCATGGAGTGGCCAGGGAGGGAAATGATCGCGGTTCGTATTTCCTGCCGTTGAGGTTAGACCTCGATCGCTTAGAGACTGCTGGTGGAGGCCCACCAGCGAGAGATGATGTACCACGCTTCATTGCGGGTCATCCACCCTGATGCCACCTACTCCGACCAAGGGCCCTCCCCACGGGCGCCACCCAGCCGCAGCAATAGCCACCTGGCAGGATGGCCATTGCCGGGAGTCCCGATGCCCCAGGGAGATGGGCATCTACTCCTTGGCATACGTGGGGAGTTAACGGCGCAGGCATCAGTAGAGCGATCCCTGTGTTGTCAGGGGGCTACAACCAAGAGGGTACATGGCGGCCCCACCACAACGGACTGGCTACCGTGCTGGATCTTAGGTGCAAAATGTCCAACGTCGTTGTCGCAGTTAAAAGAAACACTGCAGAGCGCAGTGTGGTAATCGCCCAAGAGATCGAAAACGAGCGGGACATCATTGCAACGACGAGAAATCCGGCTAAAGGTCTAATTGCACGATGGATACAGTGCACCATGTAAGGCGCCCTTCCCCAATTGGCTCGCTCTTCGGAATAATTTAGAAATATGGAGGTCAAACCCGAGAGGGGACCATCACGTAAGGCCGAAACATGTGAGACTCCTTTTAGTCGCCTCTTACGACAGGCAGGAATACCGCGGGCCTATTCTAACCCCCGAACCCGCAGGGGGATGAATGCCATAACAATAATTACTGAGAAAAAGTGTCCACCTCTGCAATTGGTGGGAGTTCTATTCAGTAGCATAAAATGAGGGCCAATTAACAAAATCAATGGTTTGTGGTTGGCAACGGACATGAACTTTGCTAAAAAAAACTATTCCATTCCATGGTAGCAGACTGATACAAAAACCATATTATAATTTTATAGTAAAAACAGTCAAAGGCTGCAGATTTGTAATTTGTTTGTTACATGTTCCAGCTGGGTAGGGCTTCCTCAGATAATTTGAAAGTACACAGTAAGAACAAAGTTATAAATAGCTGGCATGATCAGAAAAAATGGCTCTGAGCACTGGGACTCAACTGCTGAGGTCATTAGTCCCCTAGAACTTAGAACTAGTTAAACCTAACTAACCTAAGGACATCACAAACATCCATGCCCGAGGCAGGATTCGAACCTGCGACTGTAGCGGTCTTGCGGTTCCAGACTGCAGCGCCTTTAACCGCACGGCCACTTCGGCTGGCGGCATGATCAGATTCCATACTACCAAGATGATACAAAAGCATACATTTGGATAAGAGATAAAGTATAAATACTGGGGACTCACGTTAAAATTAATGCCAGCACCATATGTAACATTAACATTAATGCCAACAGCATACTCACATCGATAGGAACACCAGAATGGAAGATGCTAGAAGTAAATGTGATTTGGGTGACAAAAAGACAGAATGAGAAACGTGTGTATGGAATATAAGAAAGAGTGAATTATCATTGATATGACAATAAAAGCAGGAATAGGAGTTGAGAATGTGACCATATGCACACAAATATTCTCATTGCAACCCTTGTTCACAGTACGAGCAGCCCTTAGCGGCTCACTATCTCACAACTGTTCATGGTGTCGCCTTTCCGGCTTAGATCTTTTTTAATATGTGACTTGTAAGTACTGTATCTTTTCCAGTCAGTACAAACTTTAATTTTAGTAATGTACTATATACCTAATATTTTTTATAACAGTTAGTCTAATTCTGAAGACGACGCTTATCGTAGCATCGAAACCAGGTCAATTTTGACTTAATATTTGTGACCGAGGGCTTATCTGTTCCAATATAATTCTGACACGGTCACCGAACCTTAGCAGCTACGTTCAAAGTTTTTTTTTTTTTTGTCACATATGTTTTTTGTAATGTCTCACATTTAATGGAGAGCTACACGTTAGCAGTTTTTAACAGAATTAGTATTCAACTTTATTACAGCTTGTCATAAATGAGTGCGTAATTCTGCTTTGAATTGTCTTGTGTCGAGTCACTGAGTATTTTTTGTAGTCTTAATGGCTTTATAAGTACTTATTCTGCCAGATACTGTTACAAAGCAGGAATATTCTTCAGGGAAATGCACATTTGTACATAAGATTGTATATTATAATGTGAACGTACTTCCACTGTATTACATGCTACTGTTTCATAATATCTAATTATACAGAATTCACTAGTATATCCAATGATGAAAGCAAGACAGTGGTGTATTATTTGCTTTGAAATTTTCATTGGAAAGGGAGGACGATTCCAGTGCACTGATTTCTGCTAAAATTTGTTTGTAGTACCTGTTAATAACATGTTGACACATTTTCATATCATTGTTATATTTCTAGCATTTGTAAGGAAAAATGCTCTAGGCTTTTACTTTTCTAATTAACATTACACAGTACTGTAAAGTTAGAACTGAGCTGGACTCCACTTAATGTTGTTAGACGTTGCCCCTGAATTGATCTATAACTCAGTGTTTTTGTTCTCTTTCTTTTTTTTCTGGACTGTATAATGTTCACCATACAGGACTGTCTTTCAAGTCCTAAGATAGCATATTCATAAACTTTATATTCTGTTGTAACAAATCAGCAACATTTTAAATATAAAAAAGGGACATGTATGAAGTTTGCAACCAAAATGATACTTATAAAAATTATAACCAATGCTGACAGGTTGCTAATAACAGTCACAAGATGTTGGCAGAACTGCTTTATGGCATTATGCATTCTGGGTGCAGCTCATCATCAGATGATCAAAATACGAAGTTCAAGAAAAAATCTTTAGATGCAAACAATGTCACATTTAAAAATCCACAATGATAACATAATAGTGACAAGTGATTAATATTACTGTCAAAGCACAAAATTCGTGATGTTTATCACTTGGCACTACTATCTTAACATTGTGGATTTTTAGGTGTTTGTGTCTACACTGCAAATGCACAATGCAATAAAGAAGTTCAACTAATGTCTTATGACCCTTCTATTAGAATGACATTCAACCAGGTTCTTGTGGTAATATTTAGTGCATTAAAAATCCTCCTCCCCTCTCCCCCCCCCCTTTCCCAGTTAATGCTCAGCATAAGTTGTAGATGGGCTCAATATAGATTTACAGCATTAGGCGTAATTATTTATTATAATATGTAGCTGGACTTTTTCTTTATTATGATATTTAGTGGTATTTGCGTAAGGGAGTAGACCAAGCTAGAAATTTTTTTATAATAATTTTATTGACTTAAAATGTTCCTTAGAGAGCCTATTTTTAAGATTCATTCGTATAAAGCATTCCATAAATGTCAAAACATTTTAAAACCATGATTTACTGATGGGGGTCTGGCACACCCGAGTGCTCAAATGCTATCAAAGTGATACTATAACCATTAAAAATGGAAAATGGTCCTATTAGTGTCTAATAGTATCACAAAGGGCATTGGTATCAACTAAAATGCTACTGTCAACAAGATTTCTCTTTGTAACATGAATCATTTATGGTAAACAATCTGAAAGCACATGGTTGTCTCTTGTCTGCGTGATTTATCATTTCACTTGTTTTTCTTCTTTTTTTTAATATGAAGTAAAATGTGGGTGCCTGAAAATGACAAACAAATTTTTATGGATAAAAAAGGTTCAAAAAGTAATCCCAATTGTGCAAAAATGCTTTGATTGGCGAGTGCCAGTTAATCAATGTAATTCTGTCAAAATAAGAGTGTTCTGACAGCAGGAAAGAAAGAAAGAAAGAAAGAAAGGTCAACTGTATGGTGCTGGCATTGTCAATTGGTGGCCTGTTTAGTTTCAATATTAAAAAAATGCATTCTGAAACTTTAAATGCTTGCTTTTTCAAATCAACGTTTTTTTCCAGCTGAAAGGAGCTATAACACCTGGAATATACATGCAATTACATCATACATTTTTGTAACTTGTTAATCGGTGTTTTCTCTGCTGTAGTATGTAGGATTTTTGTGATATATTTTAATTTTGACTTTTAGCACACATTCTATTTTTTGGCAAAAACATTGACATTTATTTGAGCGTGCCGCTATTTCATTAAAAACCATTTTTAAGATATACCTTTGCACTATGTTAGACTATATTATAAGTATCAAAACAGTTTTTGAAATTCTGTTCTAGGTTGAAAATTCTGGCATTCAGAGCTCCCACCAACCACCCTTGCATTTCGTGAAGGCCTTTTGTCAATATCATGTGTAGCATGTAGTGTCCTCTGAGTGCAAATCTTTTTACTAAAAAAGATACCATAACACTACCTTAATGGTGCACAATAAAGGTCTAAAGTCAGTTTTGTAATTTGTTTCTTATTTTATTGAAAAAAAATCATGAATATCAGTTCCAAAATCGATCATCATCCTAGTCAATGCTAGGTACATTCATCAGTGTTACAAATTCCACTGTACTGATAGACTTCTCCAATGCAGTTGCATTACAGATCTGTTCTGGAACAATTTACAGTCATAATAAATGCAATGAAAGTACGCTCACATTGTGCTGAGAGGCATAATTTAGAGATACATAGTAAAAATGATAAATATTTTTCTCACCCTACTACACACATCAAAAAAAGTTTTGCATCAACTCAGTTCCAAGAGTTCCAGAACCTGTACAGAAAATTGGAATAGAGATCAACATAAACATCATTTCCGCCCTTTTTATTGCTGATGAAAACCTCACATTGCATGTTGAACCACCATACAGCGAGACCTTCTGGGGTGGTGGTCCAGATTGCTGTACAAACTGGTACCACTGGTACCTCTGGTACCCAGTAGCATGTCCTCTTGCACTGCTGCATGCCTGTATTCGTCATGGCATACCATCCACAAGTTAATCAAGGCATTGTTGGTCCAGATTGTCCCACTCCTCAATGGCAATTCGGCTTAGATCCCTCTGAGTGGTTGGTGGGTCACGTTGTCCATAAAAAGCCCTTTTCAATCTATTCCAGGCATGTTTCATAGGGTTCATGCCTGGAGGGGCAGGCTGGCCACTCTAGTCGAGCGATGTAGTTATCCTGAAGGAAGTCATTCACATGATGTGGATGAAAGGGGTGCAAATCGTCACCCATGAAGACATATGCCTCACCAATATGCTGGCGATATGGTTGCGCTATTGGTCGGAGGATGTAATTCACGTATCATACAGCCATTATGGCACCTTCCATGACCACCAGCGGCAAACATTGGCCCCACATAATGCCACCCTGAAACAGCAGGGAGCCTCCACCCGGCGACACGCGCTGGGCAGTATGACTAATGCGTTCAGCCTGACTGGATTGCCTCCAAACGTGTCTCCCATGATCGTCTGGTTGAAGGCATATGCGACACTCGTCGGTGAAGAGAATGTGATGCTAATCCTGACCAGTACATTTGGCATGTTGTTGGGCCCATCTGCACCGCGCTGCATTGTGTCGTGGTTGCAAAGAAGGACCTCGCCATGGACGTTGGGAGTGAAGTTGCACATCATGCAGCCTACTGCACACAGTTTGAGTCATAACACGGCGTCCTGTGGCTCCATGGAAAGCATTATTCAACTTGGTGGCATTGCTGTCGGGGTTCCTCTGAGCCATAATCTGTAGGTAGCAGTCATCCACTGCAGTAGTAGCCCTTGTGCGGCCTGAGCGAGGCATGCCATCGACAGTTCCTGTCTCTCTGTAGCTCCTCCATGTCCAAACATCACTTTGGTTCACTCAGAGATGCCCGGACACTTCCCTTGTTGAAGCCCTTACTGACAGAAAGTAACAATGAGGATGCGATCAAACTGTGGTACAGTAGCACTAAATAAATAAATAACCACTTTTTAACTTGTCTACCACCCCAGTCCCTACTAACCACTTTAAAACAAATCAATATGTTACTTATTCTCCATAAACAAGCCGTCCCCCCCTCCTTCCCACATACACACTCTGGAAAGCTGCCTGATGCTCTGAAGCTGCCTGACACTCTGGTCCTCTATCCTACATATATTATTATTATTTTTATTATTAGGGTTTCTCCCTGTTCCATTCACATATTGAGCACATGAAGAATAATTGTTTGAATGCCTCTGTGTGTGCAACAATTATTCTAATCTTGTCCTCACGAGGTTGTATTATATTCCTAGAGTCATCATTTAAAGCGGGTTCTTGAAACTTAGTTAACAGACTTTCTCGGGATAGTTTATGTCAATCTTCAAGAGTTTTACAGTTTGGTTCCTTCAGTATCTCTGTGAAACTCTCACATGGATTAAACAAACCTGTGACCATTCATGCTGCCCTTTTCTGTACGCTGCCATGCTGCCCTTCTGTGCCCTTGTTAGACCTACCTGGTATAGGTCCCGCAGACTTGAGAAATATTCTACAGCCGGTCGCATGAGTGTTTTTTAAGCAATCTCCTTTGTAGACTGATTACACTTACCCAATATTCTACCAATAAACCGAAGTCTAGCACCCGCTTTAACCACGACTGTATCTATCTGATCATTCCATTTCATATCTCTATGAAGTATTACACCTAGGTATTTGTATGAATTGCCGATTCCAACAGTGACTCATTGATATTATAGTCAAAGGATAATACGTTTTTCCATTTTCTGAAGTGCAAAATTTTACATTTCTGAACATTTAGGGCAAGTTGCCTCTTCCTCTTCCTTGTTCCGTCGTTTGTAGGTCTTCATCACTCTGTTCACTTGCCTAGGTGAAAAGCCATTCTTCAAAAATACTTTTTGCAGGTGTTCCAGTTCCGCTTGAAGACTGTCGGCGTCAGAGATAGTATGGGCACGGTGGACCAAGGTTTTGAGAACGCCCATTGTTTGTGCTGGATGGTGGCAACTAGTAGCTTGTAGATACAGGTCTGTATGAGTGGGCTTTCTGTACACCGAGTGACCAAGTGTGCCATCACTCTTCCGTCGCATTTGGATTTTGAGGAGAGAGCACTCGACTCTGCCACTTTTAAACCGACAGTATTTTGGCGGTACGTTGACGACACTTTTATATTGTGGCCTCATGGTCTGGACCGTCTCCAAGAATTTTTACGTCACATGAACTCCATACATGAAAACATAAAGTTTACCATGGAGATAGAGAGAGATGGTTGTCTGCCATTTTTAGACGTCTTGGTGCGACGGAAGAGTGATGGCACACTTGGTCACTCGGTGTACAGAAAGCCCACTCATACAGACCTGTATCTAGAAGCTACTAGTTGCCACCATCCAGCACAAACAATGGGCGTTCTCAAAACCTTGGTCCACCGTGCCCATACTATCTCTGACGCCGACAGTCTTCAAGCGGAACTGGAACACCTGCAAAAAGTATTTTTGAAGAATGGCTTTTCACCTAGGCAAGTGAACAGAGTGATGAAGACCTACAAACGACGGAACAAGGAAGAGGAAGAGGCCTTCAGGTCGACTGTTTATCTACCATTTATTGGGAATATTTCTTCACAGATAGGGAGAATATTGAGAAAGTATCAAGTGAGAGTCATCTTTCGCCCTCCTTCCAAAATTTCATCACTGGTGGGATCCGTTAAAGACGACCTGGGCCTGCGTAAACCAGGTGTTTACAAAATTCCGTGTGAATGCGGCAAATCATATATAGGGCAAACAACACGAACTGTGCAAGAACGCATTGTGGAACACCAACGGCATACTCGCCTTCTCCAACCCACCAAGTCCGCAATCGCCGAACATTGTATTTCCACAGACCATTCCATGAATTACAACGACACAAAAATTTTAGCCCATACATCCAACTTTTGGAGCTCGATTATCAATGAAGCTGTGGAAATAAGATTGTCTGACAACGAGACTCTCATCAATCGAGATAGCGGTTATCAGCTGAACTCTGCTTGGAATCCTGTTATAGAGAAACTTCGTAGTCGACGTAGTTATCTGCATAAAGATGGAAATCGACCTGACACCGATACGCCAGGCTTTCACAGTGGAGGGCGCGAGGCGCAGCGCACGGAGCCGTTATGAACGCGCGCACTGAGCGGCGCATGCGCAATGTCACCTCAGAAGGCTTTAAATAGCGGAGCTCAGCGCGTACTCGCCAGTACTACTACAGTGGCATTCACCTGAAGATGGCCAGAAGACTCTGCGCCGAAATATCGTGGCAGGAAGTTACTGATATCCGGCAGTTCTCCCGTGGTTTTATGGAACACTGCATCTACTTGACTGACTTGATCCAAAGCTTTCTGCATGTCATGTTATAAAAATGCGAGTTGGGTTTCACATGATCGATGTTTATGAAATCCATTCTCGTTGGCATTGAGGAGGTCATTCTGTTCAAGATACGTCATTATACACTCCTGGCAATTGAAATAAGAACACCGTGAATTCATTGTCCCAGGAAGGGGAAACTTTATTGACACATTCCTGGGGTCAGATGCATCACATGATCACACTGACAGAACCACAGGCACATAGACACAGGCAACAGAGCATGCACAATGTCGGCACTAGTACAGTGTATATCCACCTTTCGCAGCAATGCAGGCTGCTATTCTCCCATGGAGACGATCGTAGAGATGCTGGATGTAGTCCTGTGGAACGGCTTGCCATGCCATTTCCACCTGGCGCCTCAGTTGGACCAGCGTTCGTGCTGGACGTGCAGACCGCGTGAGACGACGCTTCATCCAGTCCCAAACATGCTCAATGGGGGACAGATCCGGAGATCTTGCTGGCCAGGGTAGTTGACTTACACCTTCTAGAGCACGTTGGGTGGCACGGGATACATGCGGACGTGCATTGTCCTGTTGGAACAGCAAGTTCCCTTGCCGGTCTAGGAATGGTAGAACGATGGGTTCGATGACGGTTTGGATGTACCGTGCACTATTCAGTGTCCCCTCGACGATCACCAGTGGTATACGGCCAGTGTAGGAGATCGCTCCCCACACCATGATGCCGGGTGTTGGCCCTGTGTGCCTCGGTCGTATGCAGTCCTGATTGTGGCGCTCACCTGCACGGCGCCAAACACGCATACGACCATCATTGGCACCAAGGCAGAAGCGACTCTCATCGCTGAAGACGACACGTCTCCATTCGTCCCTCCATTCACGCCTGTCGCGACACCACTGGAGGCGGGCTGCACGATGTTGGGGCGTGAGCGGAAGACGGCCTAACGGTGTGCGGGACCGTAGCCCAGCTTCATGGAGACGGTTGCGAATGGTCCTCGCCGATACCCCAGGAGCAACAGTGTCCCTAATTTGCTGGGAAGTGGCGGTGCGGTCCCCTACGGCACTGCGTAGGATCCTACGGTCTTGGCGTGCATCCGTGCGTCGCTGCGGTCCGGTCCCAGGTCGACGGGCACATGCACCTTCCGCCGACCACTGGCGACAACATCGATGTACTGTGGAGACCTCACGCCCCACGCGTTGAGCAATTCGGCGGTACGTCCACCCAGCCTCCCGCATGCCCACTATACGCCCTGGCTCAAAGTCCGTCAACTGCACATACGGTTCACGTCCACGCTGTCACGGCATGCTACCAGTGTTAAAGACTGCGATGGAGCTCCATATGCCACGGCAAACTGGCCGACACTGACGGCGGCGGTGCACAAATGTTGCGCAGCTAGCGCCATTCGACGGGCAACACCGCGGTTCCTGGTGTGTCCGCTGTGCCGTGCGTGTGATCATTGCTTGTACAGCCCTCTCGCAGTGTCCGGAGCAAGTATGGTGGGTCTGACACACCGATGTCAATGTGTTCTTTTTTCCATTTCCAGGAGTGTATTTGAGCTCAGAACATGTTCTAAGATTCTGCAACAAACTGATGTCAAGGATATTGGACGGTAGTTTTATGGCTTACTTCTACCACCATTTTTGTAGATAGGTGTGAACTAAGCCTTTTTCCAAAAACTGGGCACGGTTTTTTATTCAAGGGATCTACAACAGACCATAGTTAGAAAAAAGGCTAACTCAGCTGTAAATTCAGTATAGAATCTGACAGGGATTCCATTAGGGCCTGAAGCTTTGCTCAATTTTAATGATTTAAGCTGTTTCTCAACACAAATGGCATTAATATTTATTTCATTCATCTTTTCAGTGCTACAACAATTAAATTGGTTCAATTCTCTTGGGCATTCCTCTGTAAAGGAACATTTGAAAACAGAGTTAAGCATTTGTGTAGGTTTTGTGAAAGATCACCTGACAATATTCTGGTATGGTACTCACTGAAAGTATCACGCATTGTTCTCTCGACAGCCAAACGTGTTTCATTCAGCTTCTCTCTATCTATAGCCCCACACTTTGTTTTACACATATTATACAATAATCTCTGTTTCTTTAGAAGATGCGACTGTATACCATGGAGGTTCCTTCCCATTATGTACTGTTCTACTGGGTACATATCTGTCCAGCGCGTGCTCAACTTTTCTTTTAAACTTGAGCCAGAGTTCCTGTCCTGTGCTGAAAGTTTCAAGTTCCTCATTGGGATATGACACTACTGATTTTTTTATCTGCTTTACTGAACATATTTAGCTTTCTGCTTGTTTTAGTTGTCCTTCATACTTTGATAATCATTGCTGTCACAACTGCCTCAGGGTCACTGATACCAGTTCCAATGTGGATACCCTCAAAGAGGTCAGGTTTATTTGTTGCCATTAGATCCAATATATTTCCATCATGATTGGGGTTCCTCAATGTCTGTTCTAGGTAGTTTTCAGAGAAGGCATTTGGTAAAGTTTCACAGGATTTATTATCAGGCACGCCGCTAACAAATCTATAATTTTCCCAATTAATTGTTGGATGATTAAAGTTCCATCAATGACTGCAGAATGATTGGGGAACTTACATATAAGTGAGCTGAGGGTTTCGCTTAAAGTTTTCAGATACATTAAGAGATGAGTCAGGTGGGTGATAAGCTTATTTATGTACACTGTTGATGCTGAGTCTTGCCCAAACAGTCTTGTAGGAGTGTTCATTATTTAAAAGGCATGTGTGTAGTCAAAAGATTGCATGGGCAATGGCTCCCACACACCCAACTGGGGAAAACTGATAAATATTATCAAAAATATGTTTTCATTTTGTGTGTGTGTGTGTGTGTGTGTGTGTGTGAGAGAGAGAGAGAGAGAGAGAGAGAGAGAGAGAGAGAGAGAGAGAGATCAACAATATTTTTGGGCTATACTCTGCTCCCAATTTACTCCCACTGATGTAAAGAAAATTTAACTTCTTTGAAAATGACCATGCAAAAGGACAGTTTCAGGTGGGTTAATATGCATAACATGTTGTTATTTTACAGTATAAAATATTTCTCTTAGATTTGTGGCACATACTGCAAATTTACAAAAACTTTTCGGTTTACAAGATGAACTTTACCACTATACTACGAAGCCCAACTGGGGCACTGTCACCCAGGGCCAGTTGCAAGTTGCCTATCTATTGGTTTCCAGGGGCAACAAAAATTTGATTTTCAATATTTCATACAATTACCGAATGAATTTAAAAAATAATAAAATGCTGTCATAATCTATTCACTGAGAGGTATAATCTTATGTAAAGGTTTGTCACAATAAGGCAAGTACTATTTAGAAACTGTATGTGTCTTCAGGCAGTGTAACTTACTGCATGCAGTTACCTGCGTGTAACGTCTCTTAGCAAAAGACATATTATGTAATAAAGAGAAAACATTGTATGTCATGTTTTGTTCTTGTATAAAATTATGTACTTTTTTTTTTTATTTATTTTAGATAATATCTGTGTCGGCGAGTACTGAAACCGCCACAGACGATAAGTATCAAACAAAGATGAGAATATGTGACTAGTATAAATAATAAAGAATGAACATTAATGTTTCTGTCGTCTTCTTGGAGTTACGTGAGTAGGATAGCCTGTGACGTTATATTGTACGCTAGCGTAGCATTCTTTTGTCAAGTTTGTAAGAGGGACGCCATTAAGTAGTTTTGGAAAGGTGTGTAATTAATTGAATTGATTAAATGTTTTGAATAGAGTTACTTAGTGAAACCTTGCATTATGATTTGTATTAAGCTTGCCTGGTATTTTATCCCATCCCTTTAAGACATTTTCAGTTATTTAAATATTATTCGTGGTGCAGAGCTGTGCTACGAACGAACGAGCCGTTGCCGCGGCGCATTCAAATTGCATTAAATGAAATCTATCATACCGCAAAGAAGCGGGCAGGTAATAGTGAAGTAAAATTATTTCTTCCAGCTTTCGGAATTGCAGAGCAGAGCAGCAGATTTTATGATGTGTTTTACAGGTTGATGCGGGCTGCTGATAATATATTACTAACAGTGCAAAAAGATAATTTACTTTCATAACATAAAAGAAATCTTGCTGTGCGTAGTTCTGGTCTGGCAACCTTATAGTAAAAAACATCTTTTTTCTCCGATAATAGTCTCATGTTCTCGTGTTAGTCGTGGTACTTATTGTTGTTTTACTGTTAACAAAAATCCACTGCAAAATTATGATGTTGAACAATCATTGCGTACTGTAACATCAGTATTGATAACGAAGTAATTTTCATTAACCTTTTCAATAACTATAAAGTAAGGAAGATATGTTGAACTTTATGGCGAGTTACAGTAACAAAAAAATGTTCCTTTAATAGAAAGCCAGATCCAGAACAATAAGAACGTAATATATTTTGTTTTGTTGAAAATTAATGATCCAAAGAAAGACATAGCACAGCATCACTAAAAGGTATTTCGGGTCTCTTTTCGTAGTAACATATTTTATCTCATACATTAGTTGTTACACGAGTAAAAAAAAAACAGAAAAGAGACGGAAGCGAAACTGGCGCCCAAAAACGCGGGGCCCGAATTTGCAGTGGCCACGAAAATAATAACTGTTTTATGTGTTTTCTTTCAGTGTCTATTGTTATATACATGTATGTATTTAGTGATAAATGTATGTATGTGTCTCATGATTAATGCCATGTATTAATGAATGTACAAACACTCTTTCATGAAAAAACGCACCACTGCAAGCGAGTCAGAGGAAACGATCCTGATAGTACTGAGAAACTGTAACGACTACATAATCCGGGGGCAGCCGAACCCCGAAATCAGATAAACTAAAGGTAAGATTACAGTGTAGTTGTCCTGTTTGTAGAAGCTTAACTCCAGTGAAGTGATCTCATATCGCTAGTGGTGTGCATAGTTTGACGTTAGTGTTTATGACAGGGCGAAGTTGAGTGTAGATAGTAATTTTTAGTGTGCAGTGTATTGTAGATAAATTAACATATTTTGTGTGCAAGTGGAAAAACTGTCAGATCTTGTGTTCGAGTAGGTAATTTATGAATATGGTTAAATTGCGTAGTCAACGTCCGAGCAATATGGATACTGAGGAACAGCCATTAGTTAGTGCAGGAAATGTAGAAACGGGTGCATTAAGCAGTACAAGTACTCTCTTCGAGGATATACCATGCGAAAATTTGGGGGCAGGGGCACAGGAAGTCATGCCACCGCCCACCAGTGCTCAAGGAGATGTAGATAAAGAAATTGCACCACCCCCAGAAAAGCAGGAACCAGAGAGTGGTAATCTGCTTGGTGGGTATTCACTTCAGGCGATATTAGAGCGCGTGCTGGATTACCAGTCAAAATTTGTGCAACAACAAGCTGAAGAGGACGAAAAAATTGAGATCTTTCTCGCACAGCAAGCTGAGTGGGATCGCCAGCTAACGGAAAATTTCCTTGCACAACAAGCTGAGCGAGATCGCCAGCTAGAGGAAAAGTTTCTTGCCCAGCAGGCTGAGCGGGATCGCCAGCAAGCTGAGCGGGACCAGCAACCTGTGCAATCGTTAGAAATTATGAAAGAGATTGCCTGTATGGAACAGAATTATGAGTCCATACCTAAGGCCGTGCAGGAATTGACTGTACAGGTCAACAACCTGCAAGTAGCAAACACTAACATTGTAGACGAGATAGGTGTCTTAGCCAACCGATTAGAAAAGCTAGAAATAGATTCCACACAGCTTGTAGAGCAGAAGTGGAACGAACAAGCGACTAAACTTGAAACCAAATTCAACACTTGGCTAGAAGCAAAGGAGAGCGAGATCGACAAAAATATTAATTCTAAGGTACAAGCAGCCATGGCAGATAGAGATTCAGAATCGTTCAGTACCGCAGTAAATAGTCAAGTACAGAACGACGTGCAAACCATCAAACAAATACTCAGTGAGGATATTCCGCAGTGGCAAGTGAATATTAGCAAATGGATATCCGACTTGGAAAAGGGTTTAGCACAGAGCAGCAAACATCTTGAACATGAAACTATGTCGCCAACAGCCAATGTTTTTGCCAACGCACAAACTTATACGCGACGCAACAATGTTGAATCTTTAGGCGATAATGCGAAGAGCTGTAGCTTCAGTTCGGAGCACACAGCCTATGTCCCAGGAGCAAACCAGTATAGTCCAAGAATATTGGTTGAAGAAAGTTTGATCAAAAATAGGCACTTCCAAACGTTTACTACTGAACGGAAGTCAGTACACCCAGTAGTATTCATAAAAAGCTTTAAAAATATCTTGCCTAGTGTGTGGAACGAAGCACAGAAAATTCAATACGTAATGTCATACATTCAGGGTGATGCCGCGTTGTGGGCTACGAAAGTAGCAGACAGCTGCATGACGTATGAACAGTTCGAAAGGGCATTTTTGTCGAAATACTGGTCGCCTTGTATACAAGATCGGCTAAGAAAAGAAGTATACAATCCCGAACTGTACTCACCCCGTCTTGGGAATCTGAGACGGTATTTCGAGAAGTATATAAACAAAACGCGCTACTGGGATGAGCCTATCTCACCAAGAGACATAATAAGACTCCTAAAATCACATTTACCCATTCATATCAAAGAGAAATTAATACAAGTACCAGAGAGCGACATGGAACACTTCCTGTCTGTTCTAGATTCAATAGACTTAATCCAGGAAGACGCAAAAGCAGCGTGTGATCAGTCACGGAATAATGGATCAGGGTGTAAACATGACAGAAATAATAGTGCACAAAACCACAACCATGGAAATGGTGGGGGCAGTAACAAGCGGCAAGAGCACTCACAAAATGGTAATAATAGTAGAAATCAGAACGGGTATGGGCAACCGTCCCATAATAAAAAGCGTCGATTTGACGACCGGTACGATTCCGGACTGCCAGGGACCAACCGCTGCAAAAATGAGCGAGGTCAGTGGCATAGCAAATACAGTGACAATAATCGAAATTGGAATCAGAATCAGCGAACAAGCCCAGAACGGCAAGGTAATGACCAGTACGATAACAACAGACCACCACTGCAAAACGCGCCTATTGCGCAGTCGTGGCGGCCTACAAATCAAAACGTACACATAGTAGAGGTCGCGGACAATAGCCGTCCAAGTACCTCGCAAGCAAGCCATCCAACAAACTAGAATCGGCCACGACATGCTCTCCATCGCTGGCCGAGGGGTGGAGTGAGAGCAACACGAATGACAATAATATGCCTGGAATACATACGCTGCGATACAACGACGGTATCAGTATAGATAAAGATCTACTGACCGAACCGCATGAAGGTAAGAAAGATAGCAACGAAAGTGTGCAAGCCATAATAGAAGCGAAAATCAATGATGTTGCCGTGAATATAATCATAGACACAGGTGCCTCAGTGAGTGTAATGAGTACAGAATTGTTAAAGCACTGGGGAAGGGATGTAGCATACCGACTTTCCCGGTTAATAATTGCAAGGTGTCTGGAGCTATAAGTGCACAGAGCCAATTAGTTAAGTACCAGGTGCAGGTGGAGATTTGTAAGGAGGGCGAAGCCATAGTGAGCTCGTTCCTCATTGTTAAAGGGTTAAAGGTGGCCTGCATTCTGGGAGTAGATTTTCTCCGTGAGAGGGACGCAGTGATCGACCTCTCCTCGGGAAAATTAAGCATAGTTAATAAAGGTAGGTGGATTGAGTTGTCTATGATGAAATTGAGGGAGGTACTTGTGCCATGTTGCAACTGAATAGATATCAAAGGTAGGAACCCCTGGGTACTACACCTCGATGATTATTCACATGTGGCAGATCTCTATTATCCTAGTATTGAAGATAGAAATTCTGAAACAAATGTTGATGCATTTCAAACCAAAGTACAGGAATCTGAAAGTTTAAGCACATACAAAAGCAACGGTTGACGCAGCTGCTATCGGAATATACCGTGGCATTTACCGACCGACAAGGAATAATCAAGGGGTACCACTATCACGTAGAGGTCATGCCCCACAAAACATACTGTCACGCATCTTACTCCATCCCTTGGTCGAGGAGGGAAGTAGTGCCTAAGAGATTTGAAAGATGTTAGAGTGTGATAGTAAAATTATTTATTCAATGACGTATCAGATGTAAATAGTAGTAGTTATGAGAAGATTTCAATTGTGTTTTAGAGTATAAGTATGTTAGCTTTAAGAAAGAATTTGTGTGTATTTAAAATTTTGAGGAAGCAAAACATAAATAAGTAAGCATAGCATGAAAGTAGAATCAGTAAACTGAGCAATAGCATGCAAATTGAAGACTCTGTTTACAGACAATTAGTGTCATTAAAATACTATATGCTCATCAAGCAATGAATAATCTTTTTGTTGATAAAATAATGATTAATTTCTTGAGTCATTTTTCATTTGTAGTAAGTAAGTACAATTAATGATGAGATCTCATATAGTAATGTAACAGGTGTAATTGTGTTAGAATTAAGGAACCCTGAGAGAGAGTCTCTAATGGACAAAAATTGACTTTGTAGTACGAAACGATTATGTGATGTAACGTTTACTGCCAATAGTGATCTGAGAACAACACGAGCAGAATTCAATCAAAGACAAACTCGTTCCGTGTAACCTACGCTTTGTATGTATCGATGCTTCAATTGAAGCCCGTGTACTGGGTACACGTCCTTGAATATTAATTACACGGTACGCGAATCACGTCAATCAACGTGGAAACTACACTGTAGTCCTGTAGGACAGATCATTAAAAAAATGAAGTATTTATTGAGCAATATGCCCAAGTCCAGCTGTCATGCACATGGTAAAATCTGTTTGCTAGATGGGTGGTAACCTGGCAAGCTACACCGAAAAAAGAAAAGAAAGCTATGTACCAAAAATCACACACCTTTAAATAATTACAAAAAAGCCATATATGCCTAGAAATAGTACTAAAAGTGTATAATGACCTGGTAAACACAATGGACTCAATGTAGATGAGAGTGATTATGCTAAGAACAGTTGATATGCATTAAAAATAAACTGTGTGCATAAACAATCTAGGAAAGGACAGAATATTGTGTGTAGTAGGGACAGAAAATGACTGTTGTATCTGCACCAATATATACGTCGGTATAAGTCAAGTGTTGAGTGACTACCTGTCGTAGTGCAGTGCTCAACGAACAATAAATTTACTGTGTGTAAAAACGGTAATTAGTGATCCGTTCGGAGTTGATTCAAACAAACATCGCTCGACGGAAACATTTAGTGTGTGTGTGAACCGAAACATTTTCGCGTGTTGAGAGACGCTATGGCAGCGTATCGACCGTGAGAACAAGTGAAAGTGTGTAGTACAACGTGCGCGTGACGAACCCTGAATACCAGTGTCACAATGCGATTCACTTGTGAAGCCACAAGAAACCCTTTATCATGCCAAAACATCCTGTGCATACCAGCGAAACGACGGCTTACTGAACAATAAACGCTTTTAACCAAGTTGCATTTTCTTCCACAGCTAATAATCTGTATCCATAAAGACAGTAAACCGTTGTGGAATATTTCTTTCATGCGTTATGACGGGGAGCCACGCGGAGAAGCAGAGACGGGTGCCATGCCGCCAGCCAGCCGGTCGCGGGAAACAACTGCAACACGCCGACATTGGTGAATGGTTCGGCACTGTTCGCGACTGCACGGGCGCCACCCCAGCACGCCGTCGCTGTTACGGCGAGCAGATCGTCGACCCAGCAGTCGTTGGCACGCCGCGTTCCAGACGACGCTACGCAACAATTGCTTCGCACCGCCCGCTCCGTACGACATTGTCGACATTCAACCGAAAATTACGAACTACGCTGTTAATGTACTAACATGAAAATGATTTATAGGACACGAAATTTCGTGAAAAACAGTTTTTCTTTAGTTTACTGTGTATAAACTCAAAACATTCACTTGTTCGATGATATATGTTATATGTTTTCGTCATATTAGTGAAGCAAACTGACACGAATGCCATACCATGGTAGAACATTTGTCGTGAGTAAGTGTAGAGACAATCCATTACACTACTGTAAAACTATTTAATGATTGACTTTTAGTGTGACACAGAACACAAATATTACCACGAATGTGAAAGAGAGTAAAAGGTACATTTTCAACAAGGGGACTAAAAGTTTAATATTTTATCATAAATAACCTTCGTTATCTGTGAACATTTGATAAATGCCAACCGTTTTTGATGAACAATCAGACTGCGTATTACGACAAACCAGGCGAGATGACCATGGCTCCGGCGCAGTTTTCCCAGGTTTTCTGACCGCACATAGCCCGAATGGGGGAGCCAGAAAACTGTAATGACCCTGGGACTAGGTTTACGGTCACCTCGCAAAGTGTGAGAAAACCATAAAGAGTGTGATTAAAACTATAGTGCAAAATAGCAAACAAGTGAATAGTGAATATTCCAAATAAGGTGACAAACAATGACAAAACGGACGTTAGTGGCAGCATATTGCCGAAAATTCTTAACGTTAGTCAATTGCTGCCAGGGGGCATTGTAACGTCTCTTAGCAAAAAGACATATTATGTAATAAAGAGAAAACATTGTGTGTCATGTTTTGTTCTTGTATAAAATTATGTACTGTTTTTTTTTTTTTTATTTATTTTAGATAATATCTGTGTCGGCGAGTACTGAAACCGCCACAGACGATAAGTATCAAACAAAGATGAGAATATGTGACTAGTATAAATAATAAAGAATGAACATTAATGTTTCTGTCGTCTTCTTGGAGTTACGTGAGTAGGATAGCCTGTGACGTTATATTGTACGCTAGCGTAGCATTCTTTTGTCAAGTTTGTAAGAGGGACGCCATTAAGTAGTTTTGGAAAGGTGTGTAATTAATTGAATATAACAGAGGGAAACATTCCACGTGGAAAAAATATATCTAAAAAGAAAGATGATGAGACTTACCAAACAAAAGCGCTGGCAGGTCGATAGACACACAAACAAACACAAATATACACACAAAATTCAAGCTTTCGCAACAAACTGTTGCCTCATCAGGAAAGAGGGAAGGAGAGGGAAAGACGAAAGGATGTGGGTTTTAAGGGAGAGGGTAAGGAGTCATTCCAATCCCGGGAGCGGAAAGACTTACCTTAGGGGGAAAAAAGGACAGGTATAAACTCGCACACACACACATATCCATCCACACATACAGACACAATTGATTAAATGTTTTGAATAGAGTTACTTAGTGAAACCTTGCATTATGATTTGTATTAAGCTTGCCTGGTATTTTATCCCATCCCTTTAAGACATTTTCAGTTATTTAAATATTATTCGTGGTGCAGAGCTGTGCTACGAACGAACGAGCCGTTGCCGCGGCGCATTCAAATTGCATTAAATGAAATCTATCATACCGCAAAGAAGCAGGCAGGTAATAGTGAAGTAAAATTATTTCTTCCAGCTTTCGGAATTGCAGAGCAGAGCAGCAGATTTTATGATGTGTTTTACAGGTTGATGCGGGCTGCTGATAATATATTACTAACAGTGCAAAAAGATAATTTACTTTCATAACATAAAAGAAATCTTGCTGTGCGTAGTTCTGGTCTGGCAACCTTATAGTAAAAAACATCTTTTTTCTCCGATAATAGTCTCATGTTCTCGTGTTAGTCGTGGTACTTATTGTTGTTTTACTGTTAACAAAAATCCACTGCAAAATTATGATGTTGAACAATCATTGCGTACTGTAACATCAGTATTGATAACGAAGTAATTTTCATTAACCTTTTCAATAACTATAAAGTAAGGAAGATATGTTGAACTTTATGGCGAGTTACAGTAACAAAAAAATGTTCCTTTAATAGAAAGCCAGATCCAGAACAATAAGAACGTAATATATTTTGTTTTGTTGAAAATTAATGATCCAAAGAAAGACATAGCACAGCATCACTAAAAGGTATTTCGGGTCTCTTTTCGTAGTAACATATTTTATCTCATACATTAGTTGTTACGCGAGTAATAGTAAAACAAAAACAAACAGAAAAGAGACGGAAGCGAAATGCACTATTTCATCCAGCATTTGAGAATGTGAGCACTTGGTGCCTTGCAACAAACTTTAAACATAATTTCAAACCTTTTCTAAACTTTTTCTCTGCAATGTTAAATATGTAACATGTTAATTGATTTGTAAAGTAATCGGATGTTTAATAATTTTGTACACAGGAGGTTCGATCTTTATGATTTGTGGGTTCACTGGTTGTCATCTAAAGTGCGTATTTTGCAAAGCAAGAAGAAGGGTTTTCAAGCCATATATTCTTGTGTTTGAAGTTCTTTGCACGCCACTCAAAGTCTGCTTCTGTATTGTAACATGCATGTTGCATTTCTTAATCAAGTCATTCTTTCTGATTGATTGATTGGCTAATTGAGGGGTGTTATGTGGCTAAACAGTGAGGTCATCTGTCCTGTGATTCCAAAGTTACACACGGAAGAGAGAGGGCCCACTAAAAGTAGACAGATCCAGTCAGAGGAGTCAAACTATAAAATGAGGAAGTTAAAATACACACTGTAGAAGATACAAAAGGATTGCCCAAATCTAAAAACTATGAAAACAGAAGGATAAAAGAGTGGTCTTCACAAAGGGTAGCAGGCATGGGTTGCAGACAGAGAAAACATGAAGAGAGGTCCTTGCTCCAGGAGTAAAGCAAAACCTTATATCTGAAAACAAAAACCACTTCCACGGAGGAAACTGAGGACCAGTTCAACCACCCATGAATTGTCTGTAATATTAAGATTAAGGAATCTGGAAGACTATACTTAGTTCAAAGGGCCAGTAGCAGGGGACATTCCACCAATATATGGGACACCATTAGTCTGGCTCCACAACTACATTATGGGAGTGGTTCACAACACAAGAGGAAACAACGAGTGGGCCTGGTATGGTCAATACATAGACAGCTTAAGACAGTGGACGCCCTGCGAGAGGAGCAGAAGGAAGAGCGCCAAGCAGCAGTAGACTTCTTGATTGTGCAGAGTTTGTTACTGAGAGCAGTAGCGCTCCTGATGTCATTCCACTTTTGGACAAAGAGATATTTGAT
The DNA here is from genome assembly GCF_023898315.1 of Schistocerca nitens. Classification (NCBI taxonomy): domain Eukaryota; kingdom Metazoa; phylum Arthropoda; class Insecta; order Orthoptera; family Acrididae; genus Schistocerca; species Schistocerca nitens. The sequence goes on from NC_064618.1 coordinate 259,090,269, forward strand.
GTAGATCCGGACCTGGAATCATGAAAGGGAATTGGGAGGGAGAGGGGGCTAAGTATCTGCTTCTCTAGCCAGATGGTCAGCCAGTTCATTTCGTGGTATGCCCACATGACTTGGGATGCAAAGAAAGACAACTGAGCAGGCGGCATGGCCAGGGGCAGAGAGAATGTCATCTGCATGCTGCTCATTGAGTCGGTACATATTAAAACACTGTGGAGGGAAGCCTGAGCAACAAAAAGGAGAGCTCTGTGAATGGTTAGCAGTTCTGCTGTGAACACACTACATGATCCTGGCAATAAATGCTGTTCTAAGTCAGTAGGAGACGTGAAAGTGTGTCCCACTGCATCTATCATCTTAGAACCATCAATGTAGAAGATGGTGACATCCTGGAACTATGCAATGATGGAACGTACAAGACGCCAGAAGACCATAGGCGTGACAGAGACCTTAGGGTCCTGGAATGTCTACGCGCCATCCAATGGCAGGTGTGGGACGAAATACACGGGGCGATTTCAGTGAGTGGAGATGGAGATCCCCACAAAGGGAGGTGAGACGCATTCCAACAGGCAATCCCATCCGTGCCCGGTTATCAGGAGGGAGACATCCCTCGTTTGCAAAGAGGACAGGGTACAGGGGATGGTCAGGGAATCGGCAAATGGTGATTGCATAAGAAACTAGGCATTGGCTCCATAGTATTTGTAGAGGGGGAATAACTGCTTCTGCAAGGAGACTGTCAAGGGGACGAGTGCGAAAGGCACTAGCTGCATCCCACAGTGGTGAACAGGGTCAAGTATTTTCAGAGTGAAAGGAGCCAATGAGCCACAAACCTGACTACCATAATCTAGTCTGGACAAGATCAGAGCATGGTAAAGATGGAGAAGAGTAGCACAGTCTGCACCCCAAGATGTGTGGGGCAGGACGCAGAGAGCATTAAGGTTCTACATGCATGTAGTCTTCAGGTGGCAAATAGGAGGCAGCCATGTCAGCTTTTTATCAAAAATAAGGCCCAAGAAATCGGACTGTGCTACATCATCTAGGAGATGGTCACCTAAATAAAGTTCTGGATCGGGATGTACTGTGGGTCGATGACAAAAATGCATAACCCGCATTTTGGAGGGAGAAAACTGGAAGCCATGGGAGACGTCTCACGTAGAGGCCCATTGGATGGCGCCTTGGAGCCTGTGATCAGCAGATGCTACCGAACAGGAGTTGCACCAGATGCAAAAATTGTTGACATACAATTCTGTGGTAACCACAGGCCCAACAGAGGTTACAAAGGCATTGATGGCTATGAGGAAGAGAGTGACACTAAACACAGACAAATGGCTCTGAGGACTATGGGACTTAACATTGGAGGTCATCAGTCCCCACTAAACACAGAGCCCTGTGGGATACCATTCTCCCGAATCCGAGGGGTGCTGAGTGAAGTGCCAACTCTAACACAGAAGAGCTGGTGGGATAAAAACTAGCAGATAAAAATCAGAAAGGGGCCGCAAAAGCCCCAGTCATGGCGAGTAACTAAAGTGTGATGGTGCCAACGTGTGTCGTATGCCTTATGTAGGTCAAAGAAGGCTGCGACAAGGTGCCGGCAGTTAGTAAAAGCCTGTCGGACTGCTGTTTCCAATTAGAGTAAATGATCAGTTGGAGATCGTCCTTCCTAGAAGCCACACTGATACAGGGATAAAAGGCCCTGAGATTCAAGTACCCAACATAATCGGAAGCTAACCTCTCCAGCAGTTTACAAAGTACATTTGTTAGGCTACTTGGGTGGTAGGTGTCGAGAGATGTTGGGTTCTTCCTGAGCTTGAGGATGGGGATAACTATACTGTCTCACCATTACGACAGGTAAGCAGCTGGGAGCCAAATGCAGTTGAAGACCCTGAGTAAATGTTGCCTCTTGTTAACGTCCAAGTGTTCGACCATATGGTTGTGGCTGGAATCCAGGTGTGGGGTCGTGTCATGTGAAGAGGTAAGACCTGCAACCATTCCCATTCAGAGCAGGGTTCATTATAACGTTCAGGTTAGTGGGATTGAAACAGAGGGTGGTCTGTTCAACTCGGTATTTCTGTTGGAGAAAAATAGCAGGATAGGAAGAGGATGCCAATGTCATCACAAAGTGTGTCGCGAGTTGTTCTGCAAGAACCAATGAATCAGTACAGAGCAGCTTAAAGGATAAGACCCTGGACAGTTGAATGCTGCTGGCAGCACAGAAGGCTATGGAGCTTGGACCAGATCTGCAATGAAGAGGCACACGTCCTCAGGGAGGAAACCTAGCACTCCCAATATTCCTTTTTACTCTGCTTAAAAAGGTAATGAGACTTAGCACAGAGACGCTTACAAGCAAGGAGGTTGGTATGTGAAGGGTGTTGTTTAAACTGCTGCAGTGCCTGTCGGCAGTCCTGGACAGTGACTGCTATGTCCTTGTTCCACCACAGTACCAGTCGATGACGAAGGGTCCTTGGATAGGGGGTCAGCAGTGCCAGCAGCATGAAGAATAGTGGCAGAAATGCTCTGCATGACCACATCAATGCAGTTTAAGAGAGAGCTGTCAAAGTGCACAGCAAATGTATATAAAGGCCAATTGGCCCTGTGGAAGCCCAAAGTGAGAGCCTGCCTGCCTGGCGGTGGCAGGGGCATGATAGAATCACTGGAAGGCGATCACTGTCACAAAGATCATCATGGGGAGACCAATGTAGGGAAGCCACAAGAGCATGGGAGGAGATGGTGAGATCGGTAGCAGTAAAGGGCCATGAGTGACACTGAATTGGGTAGGGGAAACGTCACTGAGGAGACACAAATCAAAGTCTGTCATAAGTTGGTCAATTAGGAGATACCTACCCATTGAAGTGGCACTACCCTGAAGGGGGTGGTGTGCATTGAAGTCCCCGAGGAGGAGAAACGGGGGCGAGAGTTGCTGTTGTGAGGTAGGCAGTTCAACATAAGAAAATGGCCTACCTGGAGGGAGGTAGACATTGCAAATGGAGATTGCTGGAGTCATTTGCATTCTAACTACTATTGCTTCCAGGCTGGTATGAACGGGGATCCAGTCACTAATGACATTGGAGTGAACCAAAGTGCAGACCCCTCCAGATGCTATACCAGGGCCAGTATGGTTCTGACAGAATGCCCGATAACCATGAAACATTGGATAGTGGTCATCACAGAAATGAGTTTCTTGAAGAGAAGACAGAATGCAGAATAGGAGGAAACAAGACATTGTATTTCTGACATGTGACGATAATATCTGTTGCAATTCCACTGGATTATTGTGTGGTGAGAGTCCAGGTTGGACATAAAGAAGCCGAGGGGAGGCCATGTCACTCAGTCAGTGGTCATCACCAGCAAGGATGGGGTGACATCCTTAAATAAGATGTCATACTCAGGTTGTGAGGGGGAGCAGATGGCACCTCCGGGGGCACTGGAGGGGGGGGGGGGGGGCGTTTGTCCTGGCTCGTGCAAGATCCGGAACCGAAAGAGAGCAGGCGACCTTGAGGTACACAGATGGTGCACAGATGGTGTGGTAGTAGGTTTCCGGGAGGGGGATGGGGCTGGGGTAAGGAAGAGATAGGAGGGAGAGGCAAAAGTTGAAGTTAGTGCCACCGGATGGAGTCTCTCATATTTCTGGCGAGGCTCAGGTGATCCAGGGACTTATACTCTTGAATTTTCTATTCTCGTTTGTAAAATGGGCAATCTGGCAAGCAAAGAGAGTGGCAGTCATGACAATTGACGAACACAGGTTGCAGAAGACAGTGGGTTCCTTCATGGAGTGGGTGTCCACAGTCACCACACGAAGTGTCTGCTGTATAGTGGGAAGACGCTAGCACCAAAAGCACGTGATGGGTGATGGGACATATGGATTCATGTCACATCTTAAGCACATAACCTTGACCTTTTTTGGGAGGGTACCCCCTCGAAAGCCAGAATGAAGGCACCTGTATTGGTGTGGTTGTCTTTACGACCATTTTGCACACACCAAACAAAATGAACGCTGTGTCGCTCCAGATTAGTCCAGAGTTCCTCACCAGTTTGCAGGATGAAGTCACTATCAAAAATCACTCCCTGCACCATATTGAGAGATTACTGAGGAGTAATAGACACTGGGACATTGCCAAGATGATCACAAGCACAAAGAGCTACAGACTGGGCAGCAGAAGAAGCTTTGATCAACAGGGAGCCCGACCACATCTTACTGAGAGACTCCATGTCACCAAACTTGTCCTCAATATTCTCCACAAAAAAAGCAATGGCTTTGTGGTGGTGAATGTGTCCCAGTCATTCCTGGTACAGATGAGATAGTGGGGAAAGTTTTTCATCCCAAGATGGCAAGCCTGGCCCTCCTCCCATGGTGCAGCTAGGGAAGGGAAGGCTGCTGTGTCATACGAAGTAGTATTCAATGATCCTTCACCATTTGAAGAGACAATCATTTGAGAACAGCCAGATTTTTGCAGCTTCAGACACTTCACATGCCAAGCATCCGCCCTGATACCAACCTCTCTGATCAGGAACTCTCCCCCTGGGTACCACCCAGCCAATTGCTGGGAGTTCTGATGCTCCAGGAAGAAAAGCAACCACTCCTTGGCATACATGGGAAGGGAACAGATCAGGTATCAGTATGTGATCCCTGTGTTGTCAGGGGGCTCAGCCAGATGGGTACGTAACAGTCCCATCACACGTACTGGCTATACATACTGTTGACCTAGCAGGATGGAGGGTGGCTATGACAGGAAAGGAAGAGGGAAAGGAAAGGGGGGAGAGAAATTCACGGCATAGAAGCTAGGGAGGAAGTTCTTCCCCAAATGGCTCACACTAAAAACAGAAAATTTAGAAGTGGAGTCAAACCTCAAGCGGAGACCTACATGCCAAAAAGGATGACAGACAACAGGCAGAACGAAACAAAATTGCAAACAATACAGGGAACCTGGTGGTTAGCCAGGTTGGCATAAATCAGAACACAGAGAGGGGAAAGAGGGGGCAGTGGGGAAGGAGCAAGGATAGGGAGAGAGGGACAGGGTAAAGGAAATGTAGGCACGGAAAGAAGAATGGGCTGTGCAATAGCTCATGGCCCCATGTCTGCCATGCACGACCTCACGAAAGAACTGTGAGCCCCCTGGGGGGACTCTTTCTGATATATCCAGTACATATGTGTATTACCTGTACATGAAATATTTATGATACTCAAAATTTATAAATTTCTAATGCTGTTGCAGGCTGGAAAATAAATATAATAAAACTGTGTGATGTATCAATCTCAAACAACGATCTGTGCATGTTTCAGTTAGTGAACTGTTCTCTTAATTTTCTTTACAACCCACCTCACACAAACTGGAGCTATGTAGGAGATGGCAGCACTGCAATAATAACTCCTTCTGCTAAACTTACAAGAATAGCCCCATTTGGATAAATATGGGAGAATTTGTTAGTCGCTATCAAAGAATTAGACCCGCAATAAGGTTTCACACAGCTGCGGAACGTATCCTGAAACTGAGTTTTCTTCATCATATCACTACTTCCTGTAGTGGAATACAAAGAAGGGCATGTCTAAAGAGAGCTAAAGGCATATTAAAGCCTTGAGGTGGGCAACATCATGGTCTGCATTGATGGCTCAGAGGTGGAATCATTGCTCTTGAATTGTGAAGAAGACCTGTATTCAAGCACAAGTCTGATGTACTATGTCAGTCTATAATACTACATTATAATTGCATTAGGATTTGACATGAGCACTTTCAATAGTTACTGCAGTTACAATATTAGTGCTACAAATAATGTCCAAAAGGTCTCAGTTTACTTGACCTAGATGGCAGAAAGCATGAACACAGTATTAATAATGAAAATACGATTTCCTTGGTTTTGTTCCACATTATCATTAAATCACTTTTTATTCTTACCTGTAATATGTGTACACCCCTCAGAGAGAGAACAACTAGTTCTTTAACACCATCACCTGTCACATCAATATACAGCACTGAATGAATAGGATTTGCAAATGTGCGTTTGCCAGATAATACCCAAGTATCAGATTTGTACTTGTACATAAGCATTTCCTGGAAAAAATAAATAAAAATAAAACTCATTTTTATTCATTATTTATTCCACAATTTTCTATAGTGCAATAAAGCTTCGCTTACCTGTCCGTATGTCCCAAGTAATATTTCCTGCTCTCCATCCATGTCAATGTCAGCAATGCATGAACAGAGGACAGCATCAAACTCTTCACTTGATGGTAATGAATGGCTACAGTTCAAACCATTCTGAGCTACATTCCTGTTAGCAAAAGAACTGGATATTAACTCTTAATCACAAAAATATATATAAAAAAGAAAAAAACATCATGTGGAAAAGACAGACAATGCAACATACATAGGAGCATATTGTTTTCAATTATTTAAATGACAAATTTTTACAACTGTACTTAAATTTGTTGTCCTTAGAAGTTCTTGCTTTTTAATTAATTTGGAACTACACTTCTTGACATATTTTTTAACATTTCAAGAATGCTGTTGTAAATTTCAAGAATTACCAAAAACTACTTTTGGCCTTGTTGGATGATATGAATGAATAAATAAGATTTTCTATGTTGCATACTTTCTTGCCGGCCGGGGTGGCCGAGCGGTTCTAGGCGCTACAGTCTGGACTGCGCGACCGCTACAGTCGCAGGTTCGAATGCTGCCTCGGGCATGGATGTATGTGGTGTCCTTAGGTCAGTTAGGTTTAAGTAGTTCTAAGTTCTAGGGGACTGATGACCTTAGAAGTTAAGTCCCATAGTGCTGAGAGCCATTTGAACCATACTTCTTTGTCTTGTGTGATGGGCTTGACAAGAGCATAATTGCAAAGCATGGTTTTGCACTTATTCCTATAAAAGTTGATAGTGCTGCCAGCATGAAAAGTGTAGTAGCTGAATTTATGTGATGTAAGTACAAAGGACACAGGAGAAGACGGTAATTGATAGGCTCTGAATGTGCTTTTGAGTTCATAGTAAGAAACTCAATTGGAATTTTAAACTCTTGTATCTTTTTCTTCGCTATAAAAGATGAATAGATTCCACACATGAAAGTACCTGAAAAAAGAAAAACAACAACAATGTGATATGCATCCCTACATATTTTTACCAACAAATGAAAACCCTAAAACAAGTTATCTGAGAGGAGAGCACAACTATTGTGTGGATTTGTTATTTTATTTGCATGTGGAGAAATATGGCAATGGATGAGGCGATGACCACAATAACTTTGTAAGAGAAAGTAAATATAGGTGCAGAGGTGAATATATAAGCTTTGAACATCGCTGACCTACACTGGAGAAGTGTGAAGTACTGTTATATATGTTTTTTGGACAATATGTGGGTTATACAGGGTGTTAACAGTATAAGTTCAGATATTGTGATCACTGTTACATTAATAAGCACACAGTTCAGTGCGTTTGTTGTTTTCTCTCTGTGTCTAACAGTCTTTCTACAAACATGCTGCATAATTTACTACCTGATATCTTCTGCACAGTTGTAATTGCACCACTAAGTTGTCTGTCAGTACAGACTAACCATTTTGCATCTGTGTGTCCACACTTTAACATCTGACCTGCTGCCCAGGGGAAAATAAGCATTAATGGCAAGCTCTTGCCACATGAGCTTGGACGTACTAATCAACCTAAAACATACTACTCGTAACAGTTAGTCTACAAATTAAGTATGTACTGATGTAACACTGTTCAGTACACAGTACACTATACTCGGTCGCTATTTAAAAATCTGTGCTCATACTCCTGTATATACAAAAGATGTCTACATAACTATTCAAGAAAAGCAGAAGTTGCAGTAGTAGATTTCCTTCTAGCAAGAAGCTGATGAGGAGGAGACAAAGTCTTTTATCGCTGCAACCGAAGCAATTATTGAACAAGTAAGAGGTTAAGAAAACCCATACCAAGTCTTTATTGGTAAATTTATGTCTGAAGCAACAGGAACACTATGTCAGCTGTGACTGTGCCAAAGAACATTGAAGCTGACATTGAACCTTCAAGGAGTTAATACAGGGCTCCTATAAATGATTTATTCATTTTCAGAGCTCTATATTTTCCAACGTGTTACATGTACAATTGTCTGAGCTGTTCCAGTTTTCTTGGCAGAGAGGGGACTGTAAACACAATCCTTAATGTACTCCCAAAGGAAAAATTCTAAGAAGGCTTTGTGGTCAGGTGACCTGGAGGTCCAATGGAAAAGAGCCACATCATCTTCACCACTACATCCAATCCAGCAATGTGGAAGTTTGTTGTTTAAGTAGTGACAGACATCAATGCTCCAATGAGTATGTGCCCCATCTTGTTGGAAGATGAAATCTTCGGAATCAGCAGTCATTGTGGAAACAACCACAACTGCAGCATATCAAGGTAAGAGGTACCTGTCACTGTCTTCTCAAAAAAAGGAAAATTGCCCTAATGACTTCATCTGTGAGATGGCAGAGAAAACATTATCCTTCAGTAAATCTCGTTCCTATACAACAATTTCATGAGGATTTTCAATGGACCATGCTCTTAAATTATACTAATTAACCTTTCCAGATAAAAGGAAGTTTTTTTTCGTTGCTGAGTCTCACTTTGGAGGTTAAAAGTTCATCCTCAAGTGCTTCCTGGATTGTGATGAAAAATTGAAGGTACTAGCTATAATCTCTCAGTTTTAATTGTTGCATTAGCTGCAGATGGTACAGTTTGAAATTAAACTGCCATCATAAAATCTTTCACGCAGTTTGCTGCAGTATTCCAAGTTCAAGGCTTGCACAGATTGTGGAAGGAGTATATTACTGAGGAAATACTGTTAAAACTCATGATATTATATATAATATGGAAGATTACAAAACAGTTGGAAGAATGGTTGGTGGCATCTTTTAGAGGTGGTAACTATTTTCGATGGGCAATCACTAATTTCACAGCAGCTGGCAGGGCAAGCATCAGATGCTCTACAACACCATGATGTCATCAAGTTGTGCTGGCAAAATGCAGTCTACCTTATGACACTACATGCTGCATGACAGAGTATGGTGCATTGTATTTAAGCCAAAACTTGTTTTTAAAAATTTGTTATATGTGTTTGTGTGTTAAGTGAAGGAGACGAGGTACTGGCAGAAGTAAAGCTGTGAGGACGGGGCGTGAGTCGTGCTTGGGTAGCTCAGTTGGTAGAGCACTTGCCCGTGAAAGGCAAAGGTCCCGAGTTCGAGTCTTGGTCTGGCACACAGTTTTAATCTGCCAGGAAGTTTCATATCAGCGCACACTCCGCTGCGGAGTGAAAATCTCATTCTGGAAACATCCCCCAGGCTGTGGCTAAGCCATGTCTCCGCAATATCCTTTCTTTCAGGAGTGCTAGTTCTGCAGGGTTCGCAGGAGAGCTTCTGTAAAGTTTGGAAGGTAGGAGACGAGGTACTGGCAGAAGTAAAGCTGTGAGGACGGGGCGTGAGTCGTGCTTGGGTAGCTCAGTTGGTAGAGCACTTGCCCGCGAAAGACAAAGGTCCCGAGTTCGAGTCTCGGTCCGGCACACAGTTTTAATCTGCCAGGAAGTTTCATTTCTGATTTTGTATGGTTGCAATAATGGAGTTTTAAGAGACACAATAATTATGATGTACAAGCTGTACAAAAATTTAAGAGTTATAAGTACTCATAATGTGATTTCATGTATACTGTTACTGTGACAGCAGCAAAACTATTATGTAAGAATAAGGCTGCCAGAATCTCTTGAGTTCTTGCAAAAATTGCATGTTTTAAACATTTTTTCTTGTAATTATGCATTCAAAGGACATTATTACAACTCTACCACAGCGTCATTATGTGGAAAATATTGTGAAGATCAGGCAGTATTGGGTGAAAAAGTACAGGCATATTAAAATAAATATGCTAGGGTAGATGCAGCACTAAGGTTTGAATATTTACCACATTATGTGCAAAGATAAAGGCACATTCCTTCAATTTTAAGTGGGACACGATTATTACTGTATTGTTAATCATGGTAAAACATCCATTAGTGAACAATGAAAAGCATATTGCTATACTCAGATAATAAATGTTATTAATTTGTAAAGCAATAGTAAGTAGACAGCTTTACTAGGAATTTGTTGGTATTATAAAGACCATTGCCAACTGGCAGATGTCTGGCATATGAATTAAGAAAAGTATCTGTATTTATCATGAGATCACTCATCTAAGTGTGGGGTACATGGTGTTACATTCCACTTTAGATGAGTGATGTGCATACCTACATATTCTCATCAACAAATGATACTCGCAAATGAATGCTGTCATAGAGGAGAGCACAACTATTCTGAGGATTTGTTATTTTATTTGCATGTGGAGAACTATGCCGGGGACAGTGCTGGTATCTAAGACAGGATGGTGTCACAGTAACTCTATAAGAGGAAGTACGTGCAAGGATGCGAATATACGAGCTCCCAGCAGTGCTGGCCTACACTGGAGAAGCATGACATCCTTGGAGAAAATATATAATGCACTCAACGGTTGTGATTCAACTCAGGCAAATGAACTGTTAATGATATGTCACTGAAATGTCATTCTGATTCCATTGAGCCTTGTGTAAACTTATATGTAGGGTTTTCACAGTGAGCTTTCTGATTTTATGTTATCTAAAGGATAATGTACATATCTGCGGACAATATGCAGATGACAGGGTGTATCAAAAAGAATCGTCCAATTAAAAAAAAAAAATATCATAAGCATTATGTTATTTGAGATATGTGCGTGAGAGACGTACTGTTGGAAAGAGCAAACTCCCATGTTTTACATGGTTCCCACAAGATAGCCACAGTGTGCATCCACTTCAATTCTAGTAAAACTGGTGTCGGGACAACAGAAAGCGTTTTGTGTTCTACCTTTTGCACAGTGGGGGTCAGTAATAACTGCTTGTACTAGGTATGGCATGGATCCTCCAACAGCAAAGAGCATTAGATGACGGCATGAACAGTTCCGAGAAACAGGTTGTTTGTGTAAAGGCACATCACCGGTAATCCCCGAGAGTCTGACTCAGAACTCATTTACCATAGTTTCACAAGGAATCCACAGAAATCCATTTGCCGTGCAACTTGACAGCTCAACGTGCCCCGATGTGAATTTGGTGTGTGTTGCATCGATGTTTACACATGAAACCATATGAAATTTCAGCTACTGCAAGCTCTTCGTGAAGGTGACAAACAACAACATGTTGAGTTCTGTAATTTTGTTCTTGGCAAGATGGAGGATGACAGTTTTATTCCACGCTTAGTGTTTAATGACGAGACAATATTCCATTTAAATGGAAAGGTGAACTGTCATAATGCGAGAATATGGGGTACGGAACAATCATATGAAGTTGAACAATATGAAAGGGACTCTCAAAAATGTAATGAGTTTTGCACAGATTCAAGGGAAAAGGTGTATGGTCCATTTTTCTTTGCCGAGAACACTGTTACAGGAAGCACATATCTCAATATGCTTGAGAACTTTCTTTTCCCAGAGTTGGAGACTGATTCAAACAACTTCATTTACCAACAGGATGGAGCACCACCACACTGGCATCTGGAAGTGCAAGTATTTTTAATCAAAGAATACTGAATGATGGATGGGTCGCACTGGACCAAACAATTCAGTCTTACATCACTGGCCTCCATGGTCACTGGACCTGACTGTATGTGGTTATTTGTTGTTGGGGCCTACAAAAGACTATGTTTATGCACCTCTTTTACCAACAACAATGAATGAACTAAGACATCGCATAACAGCAGCTGTGGAAGCTGTGTACCAAAATCCTCTATGGGGACAATTTGAATACCGCATTAACATATACTGTGCGTCTAAAGGGGGCATAATGAACACCTAAGAAATGGTGGGGGGCGATATATATACACACACACACACACACACACACACACACACACACACACACATATTTTTTTTTCTCGTTCATCAAAAAACAAAATTCATTGTATATGTTTATTAGTTTCAGAAATATAGACATGCCAAATCGGATGATTCTTTTTGATACACCCTGTATAAAAAGTATCTGGATAATTATTCAATAAAAGTAGAACTTGTCATGTTGCATTTCCTTCCAGCCAGAAGCTAACAATGAAGTGACTAATTCTTTTATCACCACATCATAGGCAATAGTCTAAGAAATTAAGATGTTAAGAAAAACCATATCGAATCATCATTAATCAAGTCATCTAACCCAGTCAGAACACAATAACAATTCTTAAAGCCATAAGTTTGTGATTTGTGGGCTGCTTTGTTACAGCTTGTTTATTTCAAATAGGACATTTATAATACATTGGGATTTAGTGTGTATGGCTCAAGCAATGTGTTTATCCAAAGTTAAATTGTTAAGTTATCTATATAAAGTTCTTCCACTTCAACACAACAGTACATACACTCCTGGAAATTGAAATAAGAACACCGTGAATTCATTGTCCCAGGAAGGGGAAACTTTATTGACACATTCCTGGGGTCAGATACATCACATGATCACACTGACAGAACCACAGGCACATAGACACAGGCAACAGAGCATGCACAATGTCAGCACTAGTACAGTGTATATCCACCTTTCGCAGCAATGCAGGCTGCTATTCTCCCATGGAGACAATCGTAGAGATGCTGGATGTAGTCCTGTGGAACGGCTTGCCATGCCATTTCCACCTGGCGCCTCAGTTGGACCAGCGTTCGTGCTGGACGTGCAGACCGCGTGAGACGACGCTTCATCCAGTCCCAAACATGCTCAATGGGGGACAGATCCGGAGATCTTGCTGGCCAGGGTAGTTGACTTACACCTTCTAGAGCACGTTGGGTGGCACGGGATACATGCGGACGTGCATTGTCCTGTTGGAACAGCAAGTTCCCTTGCCGGTCTAGGAATGGTAGAACGATGGGTTCGATGACGGTTTGGATGTACCGTGCACTATTCAGTGTCCCCTCGACGATCACCAGTGGTGTACGGCCAGTGTAGGAGATCGCTCCCCACACCATGATGCCGGGTGTTGGCCCTGTGTGCCTCGGTCGTATGCAGTCCTGATTGTGGCGTTCACCTGCACGGCGCCAAACACGCATACGATTATCATTGGCACCAAGGCAGAAGCGACTCTCATCGCTGAAGACGACACGTCTCCATTCGTCCATCCATTCACGCCTGTCGCGACACCACTGGAGGCGGGCTGCACGATGTTGGGGCGTGAGCGGAAGACGGCCTAACGGTGTGCGGGACCGTAGCCCAGCTTCATGGAGGCGGTTGCGAATGGTCCTCGCCGATACCCCAGGAGCAACAGTGTCCCTAATTTGCTGGGAAGTGGCGGTGCGGTCCCCTACGGCACTGAGTAGGATCCTACGGTCTTGGCGTGCATCCGTGCGTCGCTGCGGTCCGGTCCCAGGTCGACGGGCACGTGCACCTTCCGCCGACCACTGGCGACAACATCGATGTACTGTGGAGTCCTCACGCCCCACGTGTTGAGCAATTCGGCGGTACGTCCACCCGGCCTCCCGCATGCCCACTATACGCCCTCGCTCAAAGTCCGTCAACTGCACATACGGTTCACGTCCACGCTGTCGCGGCATGCTACCAGTGTTAAAGACTGCGATGGAGCTCCGTATGCCACGGCAAACTGGCTGACACTGACGGCGGCGGTGCACAAATGCTGCGCAGCTAGCACCATTCGGGGGCCAACACCGCGGTTCCTGGTGTGTCCGCTGTGCCGTGCGTGTGATCATTGCTTGTACAGCCCTCTCGCAGTTTCCGGAGCAAGTATGGTGGGTCTGACACACCGGTGTCAATGTGTTCTTTTTTCCATTTCCAGGAGTGTATTTGTTCAACAACAAGGAAAATAAATTGATACGAGTGAAATACTCTTTTGGTGTGTTACTTACACCTACATCTACACCTACACCTGCACCAACACCTACATCTATACTCTACAAATCAGCATGAGGTGCCCGGTAGAGGGTACATCTCACTTTACCAGTTATTAGGGTTTCATTTATTGAGCATGGAAAGAATGATTGAATGCATCTGTGCACACAGCAATTATTCTAATCTTATCCTCAAGATCCCTTTGTAAGCGATGTGTAGGGGATTGTAGTATATTCCTAGAGACATCATTTAAAGCTGGTTCTTGAAACTTTATTAATGGACTTTCTGGGGATAGTTTACATCTATATTCAAGTCTCTTCCAGTTCAGTTCCTTCAGTATCTCTAAGACACTCTCCCACAGATTAAACAAACCTGTGACCATCCATGCTGTCCTCCTTTGTATACATTCAATATCCACTGCTGGTCCTATTTGGTATGGATCCCACACACTTGAGTAATATTCTGGAATTGGTCACACAAGTGATTTGTAAGCAGTCTCCTTAGTACAAAGATTGCACTTCCCCAGCATTATACCAATAAACCAAGGTCTACCTCCTGCTTTTCCAACGACTGAGCCTCATTGATCATTCCATTTTATATCCTACATGGTGTTACACCCAGTTATGAGTTGGCCAATTCGAACAGTGACTCATTGACTTTATAGTCATGGAATGATATTTTTGTTTTGTTTTGTGAAGTGCACAATTTTACATTTCTGAACATTTAAAGCAAGTTGCCAGTCTTTGCACCACTTTGAAATCTTATCAAGATCTAAATGATTTATGCACCTTCTTTCAGATAGCACTTCATTATTGACAACTGCATTATCTGCAAGAAGCCTGATGTTACTTTTAATATTGTCTGCAAGTCATTAATATACAACTTGAACAATAAGGGGCTTAACACACTTCCCTGGTGTACAGTCAAAATTACTTCTACATCTGACAGTGACTCTCCATCCAAGTAACATGCTGCGTCCTCCCAACCAAAAAGTTCTCAATTCAGTCACAAATTTCACTTGATACCCCATGTGTCAGTACTTTTTACAATAAGTGTAGACATGGTACTGAATCAAATGCTTTTTGGAAATCAAGACACAAAAAAATAATTAATGCAGAGTAAAGAAATTTTGGGAATACATTCATCCAGGTAACATATTTAAGTGATAAACATAGCAAGATCTTAAGTTAATGTAAGCGTGAGATAAGCCATTGCAAATGTGAAACGCTGGTACATTAATAACAGGTTTAACCCACAGAATGTTGAATGCAAGCATGCAAATATGTATGAATGGTCTTGTACAAGTCCGTAGGATGGAGTTCTATATCTGTTGTACGTCCTTAGCCAATAGAAGGACGGTTAATGCTGATTGTGGACAACACTGTAATTGTCATCTGATGATGTCCAATATGTACTCGACTGGAGACAGATCTGGTGACTGAGTGGTACAAGGCAACACGTTGACACTCCGTAGAGCATGTTGGGTTATAATAGGAGTATATGGGTGAAAGCTGGAAAACACCCCTTGGAATGCTGGTCACGAATTGCAGCACAACAGGTCGAGTCACCAGATTGATATACAAGTTTGCAGTCGAGTGCGTGGGATAACCACGAGACAGCTCCCGCTGTCGTGTGAAATTGCACAAGAGACCATAACTCCAGGTCTAGCTCCAGTGTGTCTAGCAAGCAGACAGGCTGGTTGCAGGCCCTCAACTGTCCTGCTCCTAACCATTATATGGCCATCACTAGCAGATCCACCTTTCATAAGAAAATACAACAGACCTCTGCCCTGCCTTCCAATGAGTTCTCACTTGGCCCTACAGAAGTTGCAAATTGGTGTGGTTTAGGGTCAGTGGAATGCATGCTACAGGTTGTCTGGCTTGCAGTTGTCCTTGAAATAATCAATTTGTATCAGTTTGCTGTGTCACTCTTGTGCCAACTGCTCCTCAAACTGCTATGCAGATGCAGCACAATGAGCCAAGGCATACACTGAACGTGATAGTCTTCCACCCTGGTTGTGCCACATGGCTGTCCAGAACCTGGTCTTCTTGTGACTGTACATTCTCGTGACCACCACTGCCAGCAATCACGTACAGTGGCTACATTCCTGCCACGTCTCTCTGCAGTATCACAGGAGGAGCATCCAGCTTCTCATAGCACTATTACACGAACTTGTCCAAACTCAAGTGAGGTGTTTATAATGGTGTCTCCGTCGCCCTAAAGCCATTCATGACTAACATCGTATCACCACGTCCAATCCAATCTCAAAGGTAACTAATGCTCACGACTGTTACAACACGTATTTAAGATAAACCTGATCTGTATCCTCATAGTGGCACTACTAGTGCCACTCTTATGCAACTGGTGCAAACTTGCATAAACATCATGTTTCAGATGTAGGAACATACCTACCAACTTTTCTTTATGTCGCACAGCTCCCTGTTGGTGTTGAGATTTTTTTTTCCATCAGTTTATTAGCGGGCTTGTTACACATCCCTGAGGCATGTTAACTTTTAGTTTTGAGTCTTCAACATTTACATGTAGTATAATGAAATAGTTCTATCAGCAAAAAAATATTTGAATTTGTCACATATATGTGAGAATATACAAATTGTATCTCGATTTCTAGGTCATGATATCATCGGTAAGAAGAATGAGTGTACCTCTTCACCTGCTTCTTCATTCACAAAGACCGACGTGTGAATAAAGCAAGCTATGTTTCATAGGAGTGATTTTTTCACTGTCATAATGTTTGACCTTAAAATATGTTCTAGGATTCTGCAACTGATGGCCGTTATCAATATTGGTCTGTGACTCTTTTACAACTTCTGTAAATTGAAGTGACCTCCACTTTCTTCCAGTTATGTGGGACTGATCACTACAAAACAGCCACTCATTTAAATAAGAGGGAAGACGTCACAGCATGTCCAACCTAAAATTTATAAGGAATTTCATTATGGTTTTGTCTCTTGTTTGCTTTATGTAAGCTAATTGTTTTTCAACATTAAGGAAGCATATTTCAAAATCTCTCATTAGTTAGTGTATGTACAGCAAGAAAAGATAAGTACAATAGTGTCCTTGTCTGAGAACCAGATGCCTCTAGTTTCAACATCAGACTTATGCAGGAGAGATCGGATGGAAGGCTTGAATAACTTCATTCACTTTAAATATGGTCAGAACTTTCTTGGGTTTTCTGACAGATTTTTGGCCAGTGTCTGACTATGTAAATCATTGTAGGCTTCATGATAGTCCTTCTTAGGCATGCACAAATTGCCATTACGTTTTCATTAGTTTTGTTGCATTTCTTTTGTTATGAGACTGCAGCTGTCTCCAAATGGTATAATCAAATCTAGGTGGTTCTCTGCATCTTTATCTAGATAGTGGTTGTTGATGTGTTTGAGTTGCAACCATAGCTGTTCTGTGTTTGGTGGATTTGAACTAAATGCTCTAATTTCAACTTTTAAGTAGGTTGTTAGCAACTGCCCTTCGGTTCAACCACACACAAATACTTCCCTAGATTTTTTTATTATCTTTTAGCCTTTGGTGATCACCATTTATGTCATAGCATCAGGATCACTAATATCTCTCTCATTGGTGACAATCTCAAAAAGACCAGTCTGTATATGTCCATGAGGTATAAAATATTTCTTCAGCATGCAACCTGTTGGAATAGTTGTTTCAGGCAGTTGTCTGACGAAATATTCAGTATTACTTCACAAGGTTATTTGTCCTTACTGGCAATATTATGTGCACAGTTTCCACAGTCAATAAAGACAAATCAGTCACCACCTACTACTATTATTATAGTCAAATAGTTTTAGATTCCAGGCAACAGACAATTTTGGTCCCAGCATTTGTTAAGAACTGCAGCTGACTGCAACTGCTCTATCAATTGCCCCCAGGATGGCAACTTCCACCTGGAAAACAGCTCCTCCTGGGATACACAATGAGGGCACAGATAACTTGTTCTCATCATGTGATGCTGTTTTACTAAGTGGGACCATCATATGTCAAATATTCAGTCTGCTTACACCTAAAAGCTGCTGTCTTATCTTTTGTTTCATTTTTAATGACCACATTGTCAATGAGGAATTAAAACCTAATATTCACTCATTTTCCCTTTTGTAGCTGCCTGAATCTTGATAAGAGGAGAGAATGCTGCTCACACACGAGAGTTAAGTTTCACTGGCTCTATCTCACCAGTATGAAAAAATGCCTCAAACCTATTCATTACAAGTATGAGTCCAGGCTTTTGACCACTTGCCACACACTACCTTCCCCATAAAACAGCTCCACGTCTGGGTACAATCTGCTAGCCACTGTCATGTGTTCTTTGTAGATGGCATCAGCAACATGATTTACTGATAAGTTTTCGGCACAATTGTGACAACAAGGGACAACCCTACCTCTCCACGACCCATACAGTTCACAGTGGCCACATAAAGCCAAATGCCAATGCAGTTCCCAGCAGTTCACAGAGAGTAGTCTACTCCCCATTAAGATCCTGGAACAGCCATAGCTCCCAGCTGTCTCTATTCATGATCCTAGCTCTTGCAAAGATAAAAAGAAGTAAAAAAAAAATGAAATCAAACACTAGTCTCTACTTACTTCCAAATAAAAAAACTGCAGAAAAAACTTTAACCGATGGCTGCTACCAGAGATGTTAGTGCTGATGCCTATGGATCTGCTGCATTGCTGTTAGTTAGTGGTCATTGGTTCAAACTGCCTCAGTCAACAGTGATACATATGGTAATGTTAAAATATGCTACTAAGTCAACTGTGTGTGACCTTAGCTCTTGTGAGCAGAAAAACAAGTAAAGAAATGAAAAAATAAACATGGGCCTAAAGCAGTCGTTGCTCACTTCCTAACAGAAGTATGTAAAATGGTAAACTATGTGTAATGCATAAAATTTAAATATGAGTGCTGCAAGAGACACTATGGGTAACTACTGCTGATGGCTTGAAATCTTGCACACTTTTTAGAGGTAGAGCACCAGCTTGGATTGGACAACAGTGGAGAAGAAAATTAGTCATGCTTTCAATGCGATGGTGATGGTGACTACGGCAGTGACACCTCATGCCATTGCATTACGGAGAAAGCTATAGCTGAACAATGACCCTCAAGATATCTGGCTATATTTTATTCAAATAATGCCTGGTTGTCTGTAAGTTACTTCACTGCAGAAACTATGAACTAGTTCAATGGGAAGTGCAGTGTTAAGTATGACTTTTTCTCTGTTTAATTATTACAAGGCACTTCACAGAAACTACTAAAAACTGTCTTTTGTTCTTATTACCTGTGATTATATTTAGAGGTTACACTATTGACTAATTTTCTTTATTTTAAATGTAGACAGAGTTCTTAACATGCCAAACAATTTAACAACACTGAAAATAATATTTTTTGTGATTATGATTTAATGTCCCTTTAACAACACTGAAAACAGTATTTTTTGTGATTATGATTTAATGTCCCTTTTGCCTAACTTTCACCACAGATGGAGAACTGACTGAGCTGTAAATGTTGGTGGAGCAAATCAAATTAATAATAATAATAATAATAATAATAATAATAATAAAGAGGCAGTCAAATGAAAATGAGATGGAAAAAAGTAGTAAAACCACTAATTATTTCATAAGTAACGATCATAACTGTTAATAAATTAATCCCACTGTGAGACAAGATAGAAAATGCCTTCATGGAAAAATGTCTGTGAGCCCACATGTTGCCAAGGTTGTTTCAACTAAGCTGCAGGCATTTTCTGGGAAGCCATTACACATTCCCCATACATTGCCCTGATCTCTCCCCAAGTGATTTCCATATTTTTGGAGCCCTGAAGAAAGACATTCACAGCCGTTGATTTGCTTTGGATGAAGAGGTTCGTGCCTGTGTACAATCATGGTTTCACAGCCAACCACAAACATTTTTCCATGAAGGCAATGACCATCTTGTCTCACAGTTGGATAAATGCATTAACAGTTACGGTGATTACTTTTGAAACAATAAACAGTTTACTTACTTTTTATCCATCATCTTATTCTCATTTGAAAGTTTCTAATAATAATAATTATTAGTATCACCATCATCATCCAGTGTGAGTTGTCAAACCCATCTGGTGTGTCCCCAGGTGGCAGATAGGGGAATGCCCGGCAGGTATGCAAGGTAGGTGGGAAATAAAATACCACCTGCAGACCAAAATGACAATCTAAATCAATGCTGCGTCTGACCCGGAGCAAGCGGCAGTATGGTCAGCGTCTGTTCACCAAGAGGTGCAGCTGCAACATGTGCTCTAGGAACTGACAATCCCTGGTGCTAACAAACCTAGTGGGCAACCAATGGACACCATTGCTTACAAGCAACTATGGCTCATGCAAATAATAACACCACCCCAGGTGGTAACCAATTCATCTGTCAACAGATGGCAACAGGGCATTCAGATTCTGGTGGACCCGGGCTTTCACAAATACAGAGAAAATCGGAGTTCTCTGGCAAACTCCCACTCAAGACAACAACATACTTAGGGACTCTCAACATTAACACACTCATGCAGCCTGGAAAGCTGCACAACCTAGTGACAGAACTCGATAGACAGAAGATTCTAATCCTTGTGCTCCAGGAGAGACATATCACAGACAAAGACACCATGGACTACGGCAAATACTGCATCTTCAAAAGCAAAACTGACAGATGTGTTGCCAAAGGCACTCTGCTACTGGGGATGGCTTTCATGGTTCACCAGACCATAGTCAAATCCATAAAAGAAGTTACACCAGTAAACAACCGACTGATGACTATGCAGGTTCACTGCGCCAACAAAAAGTACACACTGATCAATGCACATGCCCCCACTAACCAAAGTAACAAGACAGACCCAAAGAAAAATTCTGGTTGACACTCAAGAAAGTGATGTCCAGAATCCCCAGAGATGACTTCAAACTACTCCTGGGAGACTTAAATGCACAGATCGGCAAAAAAAACTGTTGTGACTGACAATTCACAAGGTTGATGACTGAACAACAAACAAAAGGTAACAATAACAAAGCCAGTAACAGTTTCCTAATTGAGGCAAACAAAAGTTCACTTCTAATTTTCCACAAAGGTTTGTGGTAACACACACACACACACACACACACACACACACACACACACTAGTAACAGTCCAATTCAGAGACGAAGGCGTAATCTTCTACGGTCGCAGTACACAAGGTTAGCATCAGGTGTGAACTGAACTTTGGGGCTGGTTCTAGCCACTAAATAGCTGTCTCCAGCCAATCAGGATTTGGCGTTGTGATACTTACTGCAGGCGGTGGCTCGAGCTCCCCCTGCAGGAAGCAGTGCTCAGAATGTCTGTTTCCATTATTTTGTATGTAAATAGCCGGTGTTTACCATGGTGCTTTTGGTATGCCTTGGGCATAGACAACCTCATCCTCTGTGGTGTAATATGGTTTGCCAGCCCTCAGGGGCTACCTTGGCTTCGGTATAACAAAAATGACACAAGAAAACAGTTGGAAATTATCCAGCACATAAATTTACTAACAAAAATGGCACACAGCTCATAGAGCTCTGTCAACAGAACAACCTCAAGCTCATGTTGACATTCCTCAGAAAGGACCCCAAAGAACAGAAAACCTGGCACTCACAAGTCCAGCAGTTAGGTGAGTTCCAAATTGACCATGTGGCAATCTCGTACCCAGTAAAGAAAGAGATCCACAATGTCCAGGTACACAGATGAGCCAATATTGGCTCGGATCATTACCTCACACGTGTCAAAGTCAAATTCACCCCAAAAAGAACTTTCAATAAGAAAACCCCTTTACCAAAATTTGACATAAAGAAGATTGCAGAGTCTGGAGTGAAAGAAGCCTGGGAAAAAGAACATTTAAATGAGGCAAAATCTCCACCAAAAAAACCACAGAAAAAGCACAAGCCCTCATTCCTCTGAAGAAGAACGCCACACACCCTTGGTGAGACACTGACAGTGAGAATGCACTCGTCACTAGGAAAGTTGAATACCAGAAATACAATAGCAAAAAATTCCCAGGAAATTTACAGGCCTTCAATGAAACCTCAGAAACAACCACAAAAAATGATCAGAAAAGCCAAGAGAAAATTCATGAAAGAACAGTTGAATTACATAGAGGACAACTTCCGTAACTGCAAGACAAGAGATTTCTACAGCACGTCTGCAGGCAAATCTGAGGATACACACCACTGAACCTCTGCTTCAGGAAAAGTGATGGAAAATCAGCACTGACAAATAATGATAATTGCAAGGTGCTGGCATAGTATTTTTCACTACTTCTGAATTGCCCAGAACCCACAGAGAGATTCCTAGAGGAAGAACTGACAGAGAAGCACCCCCGATACAAGAGGAGGTCCACAGACACATCCTCAAACTCAAAACCAACAGAACATTTGATGAAGACGGTATAGTGGCTGAACTACTGACAAACCTTGGACCAAACTCACTTGGAGAACTCACACAGATTATCACAGACATCTAGACATCAGAAAAGCTGCCAGATGCCTGGAAATGTGCACTGTTTCATCTATTACATAAAAAAGGCGACCATGCAGATGTAAACAATTAAAGGGGCATTTTCCTACTACATGTCACATATAAGAACCTTTCAGCTTGGCTATTCAAAAGGACACAGGACCAGATGAAACACAAGATTGGTGAGTACCAGGCAAGCTTCCGACCTGGTCACTCCTGCGCAGAACAAATCTTCAATTTGAAGACTATGCTGAAAATCAAAGCCCTCAGAAATATGCCAGTCATATGCACTTTTGTTGACTTTAAGAAAGCGTATGACTCCGTTGACTGCTAGTCACTGTTCAACATCCTATACAAACAAGGTCTGGACACTGTGGCTGATCAGACAGGCACTGACAAACACAATGTCAAAAGTGAAATTTAGGGGGGAAATCACTGAACCCTTTGGGACCAGGACAGGCACGCATCAAGGTGATTGTCTCTTATTACTCCTCTTCAACCTAGTGTTGGACAAAGTCATTAGGGCTACAGATTTCCATCCAAAAAACAGAGTTCTTCTGCACAAAATGCAACGTACTGAACTTAAACACACAATATGTCATGATCAACAGAGTAACAAATTTTAAACAGCTATGGGAAGTGCTCGAACTGACAGGAAAGGAGAAAATCATGTAGAACACCATGTTACTGAAGATGAAGAGAGCATTATACAAAACACAGGGTATCTAAAACAAAAAATGTCTGTCAAACTCCATCAAAATTCGTCATTGCAATACTGTAATCAAACCTGAGGTGCTATACGCCTGCGAAACACTGACACTACACACCAACGGCGACCTAGACAAGATCCTCACACAGGAAAGAAAAATTATCAAGAAAATTATTGGACCAAAACTTACAGACGAAGGATACTGGCCTCACTCAAGAGACACCACAGAAAAGTTGTCCAACATCGCAGCGGGAATCAGAAAAAGGCGACTAAAATTTTGTGGCCATATCAGCAGACTCCCACAGACCAGACTCACCAACCGAATACTCGGATACATACAGAGGCTCAAAACCAATACCCCTTCAACAGCACAAGTCAAAATTGATTTGGAAAAAGCACAAGTAGATTCAGCGGACATCACAGACAAAAGTATCTATAGACACAAGTGGGAAGTAATGTCAGAGAAGACAGCACCTAAAGCCCAAAGACCAAAGTGGACCGAAGAAAGGAAGAGGGCCTTTAATGAATGAGAACAGGAAGAATTGGTAGTCATAAATGCTTTGCTTGGTCTGATAGAGGCCTGTAACATGTGAATTAATAATAATAATAATAATAATAATAACAGTAATAATAATAACAATTTTAAAAACATCAAAAACATCTTTAAACAGGATGGCTAGATAGTCCAATATCTAATCTAATGTGCCATTTTATGAGTACTGTTTTAGTAAAGTCATCTTTCTGTTTAATCCTGTTCACATCTTGTTGCCAATTACTTATTCATAGCTTTAACACGGGTTATTTATACATTACAGTAATTGGATCACTCTTTTCTCTCTGTCACAGTTCTGCAGCGACCTGTGTGTCTGCCATGGCAATTTCACATCTACTTCTGTCCTACCTTGTTATCAACAATGGTGTTGTCAGTAACATCAATCAGTAACATTACACTTTTTTATCATAATTACCCTGGTAAGTACAACAGCATTTGTACTTCTTTCCAGCATTATATTATACTGATCTATCATATCAATGGAGGGAGCTTCCTTTTGGAACAAACACCTCATTACAAGACACATGCAAATGAACAAATGTAAGGATAAGTTAGTCCCAAGAAGACATAAGAATGTAAGCACTCACTTCTGACATCTTCCCTGTTGCTAATGTTACTGACAATACCATACACAGAACATGTATCTACTGGAAATGTCACTTAACATGCTACAGGGACTGCATCTGAAGCCCATTTCTTTACATCTTCAATGTACACATTTTATAAGATGAAGAGGAGAAATATGTATAATTTAGCAAATACTTACATATATACAACCGAAGGCTGCAAAGTGCTAGTTACAAGCAGATTAACTTGTGAATCTTCTGCAAGCTTTTCCTCTTCTTTTCCAAGAAATGATGGACACTGAACACTTGAATATCTATCAAACATACGGACAGAAGACACTGATCCTGCAAAACGAGCACTCCAACTAGTTATAACTTCTCTCTTTTGTGGATCAACAACTGATAACTTCATGTAACCACATTCACAACCATATGCTGTTAATCGTCTGGAACAACAAGCAGAAACAATTATTACTACAAGCAGTAAACAAAACTCTTAGTGAATGGCTTCATCTTCTTCATTTGCATATGATAGCCAGAAAATGTCTTAGAAGTAGTGAGAATTTAGTGTTAACACTGTATGGTAAAAATGAGTGTAATTTAGTGGGTACGTTTCAAACTACAAATTTAAATGACAGGGGACAGAAGTCTTCAGATGCAGAAGTAACTTTGGGTGTGCCCCAGGGGAGTGTTAAATATATATGATGTCATGATGCTAGAAAATTGTAGTCAAATACAGGAAGATCTGCACAGGATTGACACCTGATGCAAGGAACGGCAGCTAACTCTCGAGATAAACAAATGTAATGTGTAGCGAATACTTATCCAGAAAAACAGTTTAACGTATAATAACAAAATTGTAGAACAATCACTGGAAGCAGTTACTCTCATAAAATATCGAGGAGTATGCATATGGAGTGATTTGAAGTGGAACAGACTGAGTTTCATTGGAAGAATCCTCAGGAAATGTTATCCATCAACAAAGTCAGTAACTTACAACACACTCATTCAACCAATATTTGAAGATTAGTCATCAGTATGGAATCCGTATCAGATACAACTGATAGAAGAAATAGAGAAGATCCAAAGAACAGCAGTATGTTTCACTAAACGGTCATTTAGTGTGTGTGAAAGAGTAACGGAAATGCCCAGCCAATTCCAGTGGCAGATGATGCAAGAGAGGTGGCTGCATCACGGTACGGTCTGTTAAAGTTGTGCGAAGGTACATTCCTAGAAGAGTCAACCAATGTATTGCTTTGTTTTATATATATTTTGTGAAAAGTCCATTAGTGTAAAATTAGAAGAGATTTGAGCCCACAAGGAGGCTTTTTTCTCTTGTTTATCACTTCTTTCGCTTCCAACAAAGATTTGTTAATCTGAACAAATGCTAAGCTGCACTGTGGTTCGAAGTACACATTAAACTGTAAGTTATTTATTAAGTATGAGATAGATAGTGTATCTGATGAATTAGTGGGAAAAAATAAAAAAAGTTGAAAGCCGCAGCTGGCCACTAACAGCACCGAAAGCAATGCTACTGAGCAGCACAGGAATTCATGCAACACGATATTAAGCTGGTAGTTGTCTGCTGAGGATATTCATTAGTAATGTTCTTGGATGGAAATGTTACTAGATGCAAAAGCATTATGAAAAGTTATTACTTTATTTCTCACAGAATGAGAAAGCTCATTATAATCTGAACTTTTGGAAAGATATGCTGATCTATGTTAATGCTCAAAGGTAATGTATTTGACAAAGTGGAAATATTAGTCTAATACATTCAAAACTGCTCTAGCTGTTTTTTCCTACAGTACGTCATGGCGGCACACAATGGGTCTCATCATTCTTCATACAATAACATCACTAATACTTGTATGTGTTTGTATAAGTTATATGATGGAGAGTTCAACATGAGCAAGTGACGTCTCACACTTCATAAGCATATAAACTGAATATTCTTTACAAACAAAATCATTCTGAAATTATATTGTTGTTCCTGTGTCTTCGTGATTAAATGAAGGCAAGGACAACTTGAATGCAAGCATCAACAAAGTTACTGAGACAGAGAAACCAACATAATCGTACATCTATTCCAAAATATGGCACGTTAGGTTCAACAATATCTAGCTCTGAACAATGGCTAGTGTAGACATTCTCCTATGTCATTACAATACCATACTGGTGTCAAACTTATTAATGTTGAAATACTAGCTTACTCCTTTCTACGCATTTCGCACTGTTACTGGCTTCGCTATTACTAAAAACTTCACTGGATGTTGTATGTAGCTCATACGATACGCTGTAACCACATCTGTCAACATCACATACATACCCACAGTTCAGTTACACATGAAAATTTTTTGCTGCATATTAATTAAGCTGCATAGTAAAATACAACATAAAAGTAGAACACACAAATTATAGTTCACATTTAAAATTAGATATAGCAACACTAAACAAAACACTTTATATATAATTAAGCTGTGAAAACTAGTTGGCTGCACTGCCAGTATGTAACAGTAAGTACAACGAAGCAGTACCTCAGCCATTTTTTGCTAAAGTATAATTGTATTGTGTGACTGAAATAATTAAAAATCACACACTTGTTTGCTGCTGTCACTCAATTGAATGTCAGTATCCTTACCCCCATTGCAGAAGAAAACTTCCAACACACCTTGTTATCGGACCAGTTCGTATGTATGTAATATTTCACAAAGATATCTTACTATTCTGCCACCATGATGTTGCAGTCCCAGTTGTTAACAAGTATATTATGATAGAATTTTCACTTACTGTGTGTGTTCTTCATTATACCGAATATCCATCCACATTACAACACTTGGAATGTCTGAAAATTCAGGAAAATAGGTATCTACTTCAACTTGACTGTAGCAGTGGTTTACTCTGTCCTCTCGAAACACATGAATCTTGTTATCACTTCCAGATAATAACCATACAACCTTTAATAGAAAATATTTGGTGTTAAAGCTAACACTGAAATTGAAAACACTACACATTGATGACATATATATTCAAATGAAAGAAACTGATTTTGTTCATTAATTGTTTGTGTCACTGAGTCATTCATTCACATTCATTCATTCATTCATTCATTCACATTCCTCATCTAGGAAGAATATATGATTAAATTTGTATGTGATTTGAGGTCACAAAGTGAAAATTTTGGTGCACAGAGCTGTCACCTCTGGCAGCAACAATGGTTCACTCAAAAAGGCCTTGAGTCGAACAGAACTTGGATAGTAGATACAAGTAAGATTACGCCATGCTGCTTCAACTATGTTCCACAGTTAGCAGTTATAGCTACTGGCAAATGATTAGGCGCCAGTCTCTCAACAAACTGTGACCAGATGTTTTCAATGGGAGAGAGATCTGGAGAATATGCTGACCAGGGCAACAGTCATACACCCTCTATGTTGAGATAGGTCAAGGTAACATGCAGCCTTGCATTACCTTGTTGAAAGATAATGTTGTGGACACCTCGAATATGGTACGCTGCTACCAGCTTTAACATGTCAGAACTGTAACACCTGCTGTCCAAATTACGAACTATGTGAACCGTAAGCAATCATGTTGTGTACCCAATTGCACCCCATACCATCATGCCAGGTGCAAGGCCTATCTGATAATGTAAAATGCAATCTGGAAATGTTTGCTGTCCTCAGAGGCTCCACATGCAGTCACGTTTATCAAGACACTACGCAAAACTGAGACCTGGTCTGAAAAGACAGAGTGGTGCTTGTCTGTGTCCAGGGTGGTTGTTGTGTGCACCACTGTCACTGTGCCTCTGCTGGCGTGTCATGGGAAGCTGCTACAATGGTCATCACATGGTACTCCAGACACTGGATTCTTATCTTATTGCAAACTATTCCACTGACTGGCTTAAAATACATGAAGTGACAGTATGTTGGTGCATGACCAAGCAACAGTATGACTGTCCTCCTCGGTGGTGGTTGCATGGGCCGTAGAGATCTTGTGTTTTGTTGAGTATGAGCCTCCTGAACCTATCGATTTTATAGTCATGTGACAGTCACGGGGTCCGAGTTCGAATCCTGCTGCACAAATATCGTCAATTGTATCTCGCAGCAGTAACTACCATAACAACATGAAATGCTGAATCAAGTGGCAGTAGGAAAACACACACACACACACACACACACACACACACACACACACACACACAAAAAAAAAGCTTTCACTTGTGCAAGCTTTTGGAGCCAGTGGCTCCTCCTTCCAGCAGAAGGGTTGAAGTGGAAGGAAGAGGGGTGAAGGAAAAGGACTGGAGAGGTTTAGGAAAAGGGGTAGAGTTTTGAAAAGTCACCCAGAACCCCCAGGTCAGGGTGACTTACCAGACAGGATGAGAAGAAAAGACTTAGTACTCTGGAAGAGGGCACACACTGCCGCAGTAGAGAGAAGATGGATTCTGGGAACAATGCCTAGGCTGTAGCTATGCCACTTCTTCACAATATCCGTTCTTCTGTGAGAGCTAGTACTGAAGTGTGTGTAGGAGAACTTCTGGAATGTTTGAAGTAGGAGAAATGTACTGGTATAAATGAAGCTGTGGGTGCAGATCATTAGTTGTGCCTAGATAGTTTAGTCGATAATGGCATTGTCCATGTAAGACAAGGTTCTGTGTTGAAGTTATGGTCCAGTAAATGGTTTTGATCTGCCAGGAAGTTTTAAAACATTACACACTTTGCTGCAGAGTGAAAGATTCAGTCTGGGTTTTCATATTGTTTTGTATATATTCAAACAAAAGTGTCCCCCTGTCAAAACTTAAGTATAAATGCACTGATGCTGAATTAGCACAGACAACTGAACAGAGGTCATGCCATATTGCAAATCACAATCACAATATATTATAAAACATGTTTGTTATGGTATTAGTTAACTCTGTCAAAGTTTCAGTGAAACTTTAATGGGAGAAAGGTTGTTCAGTATTGTGCTGTAAGAATGTGAATAAACTTAATAAAAAGTAATTTTCTTTGCAATAAAGGAAAACATGTGTGTGGATTAATAAGGCTATTTACAAAAATGTAGTTGTTATACATACTTATGAATTCTACCTTAGTGGAAACTTAAATTCAGTGCAGATCCATCTATTTCCACGAGTTGAAGCGATCTTGCTGCTTAGCGACAAAGGGTCTAACGCAGGAGCGAGTACCACCCCTGGACTCTGCTGTAGATTTCCCCCCGGCTCTGTATGCGACTGTGGTCAGCGTGCAGTAAATACTTGTTGAAACAAAAAATTGACTATAACCAAGAAAAGGACTTCAAGATAAACCTAGCTTTGGCAAAGCTGTTAGAGCAACAATAGCTTCAAATGATGTTACAACAATAATTAGCAGCACGACAGGAGTGGCACTACCAGCAGACATAGCCTCAAGAGGAATGGCACTACCAGTAAATGGCAGTAAATGGCAACTTGAGTAGCCACCTCACGTTAGAAAACAGCAGCTAATGGTGCCATCCTAATCATTACTATCTCCACTTTGTCCACCCTGCATGGAATCGAAAGAGGACTGGGACATATATATATCTTCACTGCCTTCACTACTTCACAGCATTTAAAATAGTAGAAAGTGAGTTCCAGTGGACTTTTTTCTTACTGTAGCCTGAATTGCTCATGTTACTGCAAACCTTGCAACCATTAACGGATCCAATAATTCTGCCTTTTGAAGAGTTGTGTATCTTACTGGTAATTTATTACAGTCAACAGTGCCACGCGGTGTTCATCTGCCTACAGTTCAATCAACACTAAAAAGGTGTAGACCACTCATATGCAGTGTGGGTGGCCGATCTTCAGGGACTCAGTCAAAAATGTCAATTTGTCCATGACAACCTAGTATATATAACCTAGTATGCCAATCCATTTATTTGGGACTCAGAAATTTGATTCTCATAAGATGAACAGCCCCCCCATGAACCATGGACCTTGCCGTTGGTGGGGAGGCTTGCATGCCTCAGTGATACAGATAGCCGTACCATAGGTACAACCACAACGGAGGGGTATCTGTTGAGAGGCCAGACAAACGTGTGGTTCCTGAAGAGGAGCAGCAGCCTTTTCAGTAGTTGCAAGGGCAACAGTCCGGATGATTGACTGATCTGGCCTTGTAACAATAACCAAAACGGCCTTGCTGTGCTGGTACTGCGAACGGCTGAAAGCAAGGGGAAACTATGGCCGTAATTTTTCCCGAGGGCATGCAGCTTTACTGTATGATTAAATGATGATGGCGTCCTCTTGGGTAAAATATTCCGGAGGTAAAATAGTCCCCCATTCGGATCTCCGGGCGGGGACTACTCAACAGGATGTCGTTATCAGGAGAAAGAAAACTGGCGTTCTACGGATTGGAGCGTGGAATGTCAGGTTTCTTAATCGGGCAGGTAGGTTAGAAAATTTGAAAAGGGAAATGGATAGGTTAATGTTAGATATAGTGGGAATTAGTGAAGTTCGGTGGCAGGAGGAACAAGACTTCTGGTCAGGTGACTACAGGGTTATAAACACAAAGTCAAATAGGGGTAATGCAGGAGTAGGTTTAATAATGAATAGGAAAATAGGAACGCGGGTAAGCTACTACAAACAGCTTAGT
This sequence comes from Schistocerca nitens, assembly GCF_023898315.1. NCBI lineage: Eukaryota > Metazoa > Arthropoda > Insecta > Orthoptera > Acrididae > Schistocerca > Schistocerca nitens. The sequence continues at coordinate 259,121,058 of NC_064618.1, forward strand.
GAACGCATTATTGTGGCCAAGATAGATACGAAGCCCACACCTACTACAGTAGTACAAGTTTATATGCCAACTAGCTCTGCGGAAGACGAAGAAATTGAAGAAATGTATGATGAAATAAAAGAAATTATTCAGATAGTGAAGGGAGACAAAAATTTAATAGCCATGGGTGACTGGAATTCGAGTGTAGGAAAAGGGAGAGAAGGAAACGTAGTAGGTGAATATGGATTGGGGCTAAGAAATGAAAGAGGAAGCCACCTGGTAGAATTTTGCACAGAGCACAACTTAATCATAGCTAACACTTGGTTTAAGAATCATGAAAGAAGGTTGTATACATGGAAGAATCCTGGAGATACTAAAAGGTATCAGATAGATTATATAATGGTAAGACAGAGAGTTAGGAACCAGGTTTTAAACTGTAAGACATTTCCAGGGGCAGATGTGGACTCTGACCACAATCTATTGGTTATGACCTGCAGATTAAAATGGAAGAAACTGCAGAAAGGTGGGAATTTAAGGAGATGGGACCTGGATAAACTGAAAGAACCAGAGGTTGTACAGAATTTCAGGGAGAGCATAAGGGAACAATTGACAGGAATGGGGGAAAGAAATACAGTAGAAGAAGAATGGGTAGCTTTGAGGGATGAAGTAGTGAAGGCAGCAGAGGATCAAATAGGTAAAAAGACGAGGGCTAGTAGAAATCCTTGGGTAACAGAAGAAATATTGAATTTAATTGATGAAAGGAGAAAATATAAAAATGCAGTAAATGAAGCAGGCAAAAAGGAATACAAACGTCTCAAAAATGAGATCGACAGGAAGTGCAAAATGGCTAAGCAGGGATGGCTAGAGGACAAATGTAAGGATGTAGAGGCTTATCTTACTAGGGGTAAGATAGATACTGCCTACAGGAAAATTAAAGAGACCTTTGGAGATAAGAGAACCACTTGTATGAATATCAAGAGCTCAGATGGAAACCCAGTTCTAAGCAAAGAAGGGAAAGCAGAAAGGTGGAAGGAGTATATAGAGAGTCTATACAAGGGCGATGTACTTGAGGACAATATTATGGAAATGGAAGAGGATGTAGATGAAGATGAAATGGGAGATACGATACTGCGTGAAGAGTTTGATAGAGCACTGAAAGACCTGAATCGAAACAAGGCCCCCGGAGTAGACAACATTCCATTGGAATTACTGGCGGCCTTGGGAGAGCCAGTCCTGACAAAACTCTACCATCTGGTGAGCAAGATGTATGAAACAGGCGAAATACCCTCAGACTTCAAGAAGAATATAATAATTCCAATCCCAAAGAAAGCAGGTGTTGACAGATGTGAAAATTACCGAACTATCGGTTTAATAAGCCACGGCTGCAAAATACTAACACGAATTCTTTACAGACGAATGGAAAAACTAGTAGAAGCCGACCTCGGGGAAGATCAGTTTGGATTCCGCAGAAATACTGGAACACGTGAGGCAATACTGACCTTACGACTCATCTTAGAAGAAAGATTAAGGAAAGGCAAACCTACGTTTCTAGCATTTGTAGACTTAGAGAAAGCTTTTGACAATGTTAACTGGAATACTCTCTTTCAAATTCTAAAGGTGGCAGGGGTAAAATACAGGGAGCAAAAGGCTATTTACAATTTGTACAGAAACCAGATGGCAGTTATAAGAGTCGAGGGACATGAAAGGGAAGCAGTTGTTGGGAAGGGAGTAAGACAGGGTTGTAGCCTCTCCCCGATGTTATTCAATCTGTATATTGAGCAAGCAGTAAAGGAAACAAAAGAAAAATTTGGAGTAGGTATTAAAATCCATGGAGAAGAAATAAAAACTTTGAGGTTTGCCGATGACATTGTAATTCTGTCAGAGACAGCAAAGGACTTGGAAGAGCAGTTGAACGGAATGGATGGTGTCTTGAAGGGAGGATATAAGATGAACATCAACAAAAGCAAAACGAGGATAATGGAATGTAGTCGAATTAAGTCGGGTGATGTTGAGGGTATTAGATTAGGAAATGAGACACTTAAAGTAGTAAAGGGGTTTTGCTATTTGGGGAGCAAAATAACTGATGATGGTCGAAGTAGAGAGGATATAAAATGTAGACTGGCAATGGCAAGGAAAGTGTTTCTGAAGAAGAGAAATTTGTTAACATCGAGTATAGATTTAAGTGTCAGGAAGTCATTTCTGAAAGTATTTGTATGGAGTGTAGCCATGTATGGAAGTGAAACATGGACGGTAAATAGTTTGGACAAGAAGAGAATAGAAGCTTTCGAAATGTGGTGTTACAGAAGAATGCTGAAGATTAGATGGGTAGATCACATAACTAATGAGGAGGTACTGAATAGGATTGGGGAGAAGAGGAGTTTGTGGCACAACTTGACCAGAAGAAGGGATTGGTAGGTAGGACATGTTCTGAGGCATCAAGGGATCACCAATTTAGTATTGGAGGGCAGCGTGGAGGGTAAAAATCGTAGGGGGAGACCAAGAGATGAATACACTAAGCAAATTCAGAAGGATGTAGGTTGCAGTAGGTACTGGGAGATGAAGAAGCTTGCACAGGATAGAGTAGCATGGAGAGCTGCATCAAACCAGTCTCAGGACTGAAGACCACAACAACAACAACAACAACAACAACAACAAGATGAACAGGTTTGCAATGAGGAATCAGAACTCCCGTACTTCACTTGGAAGGAATCCTATGCATTGCTCAACTATTCAAAGTTTTGCAAGCAGTTATGTTACCCATGGTGGTCTCCTTTGAACTAGCCCTGGTCAACCCCTGGAAACAGTATCAATCCCATCCCTCCTCAGAATCTTTCTGATCACCACATGGTGTGGCGTTAGACACTGGCACTAATCCCTCCCATCATGTGAAGACTGCTTCAAAATGAACCAATGATTCAAATGCCCTGTTGCCAGGAAATCTGTGCAAAATGTGGACACGAAGGGTATCTTGCTGTGGTGTGCCAGAGCAGTTACAGCTGTTTAGGTCTGTTAGGCCTCCCATCTGGGAAGCATGGATATAAACAACATAGGGTTGTGAATAGTGGACTCACTGAGACTGCCAATATCAAATCCTGGTCAAAAGAGTGATTTCAGCAGATATCAGTTACAAGAATGTCACTCAAAACCTAAACATCCTGGTAGTAAATTGCCTAGCAGTAGAGAATATTTTTGGGCTACATGTCTTTTCAGCTTTTGGGATTACTGTCACTGTAAACCTAGCATTGGACACGATTCAATTTCAGGTGCTAGAGGCAACCTGCAAAGAATTTTCTGTGATATTTTTATAGGGACTGGGGCTATTAATGCCTGCACTATCAGAGTGGTGCCATCCTGGATTGCCTTACACTTTCTGCTTATGGAGAAACTTACGAGTGAGTGCTATTCCTTGACTCTGTTCTGGATCACTGCTGGAGTCTGCATATAGCTATGGTGCATACTGTGGTGAGCATGCCATAAATGCTTGTTGAAACAGAAAAGCTACTGTCTTTAAAACTCCCCTTTTTTATCAATGACATTAATTTTGGGAGGGTGTTTTAACTACTCATAGCTGAATACAGTTGTCATTGCACCACAAAATTAATCTACATCTTTATTCCTCATTGCATAGGCTGAGTTCAGTATTTTGACTCCTTTCTGAATTTTCTTTCAGAAGGAATTACACAATGGCAAGCAACAAGCAGATCGAATATCTTCTGGATCTCGCCAAACACAGTGCTGTGAGGGCATTGTACAGTAAGTGACTTTCCATACCATCACAGAACTATGACCAGCAAAGTGCACCAGAATTGAATTGCTTCATTACTTTTAACCGCCTCTTCATGTTGAGATATAGGGGGTGGACAAAAACATGGAAACATCATAAACGCAATGCAGTATCACACATAATACAGTGTAGGAAAACCACACATTCAAAACAGCTTCCAGTCATCTTGGAGGGGAGAGATACAGGTCCTGCATTGTTTACGAGGGATCTTAAATCAATCTTCCTGCAGTGTATTTGGCAAGTTCAGGTAGTTATGCTGGAAGGGGATAGCAATCACACACCCTTTTCTCCAAAGTAGACCACAAAGGCTCAATAATATTGAGATCTGGTACCTGTGGTGGCCAGGGGAGATGTGACAATTCACTCCTGTGCTCACAAAACCAGTCCTGGATGATGCAAGCTGTGTGCACAGGGGCCCTGTCACCAAACAGCAAAGTCACTGATCCACCCTCCAATTCCCTGCCTCTGGAGCTCCCTTCGTGTTGTTTTGGTGCTGACAGAGTTAACAAATGTGACATTCAGTTCCGCAGCGACTTTTTCAGCATTTCAGCAGTCACCCTCTTATTTTTTGTCACAATCCTCTTCAATCACTGTGTGGCACAATCCCTTAACACACACTTTCATCTGTGTTGTGACTTAGAAGATGCTAGTTTTTCACTTTCCCTGTACGCGGTATAAATCTTCAATACAATGCCTGTTAAGACACCCAACACTTTATCTACCTTGCTTGTGGAACCACTCATCATATTAGCACTAAAAATTTGCCTGTGTTTGAATTCATGTAGTTCCAACATGTGCACTCACACATACACAGAACACTGTTCTGACCACGACTGACACTAACAACATACTGAAGACATTGCAGGGCTGACATTTGTGGTCAAATACAACAATGCAATCTGCAGGCTTGGCTAACATCTGCATTTATGTTCAAGCATGCATTTCTCATGGTGTTTCTGTATTTTTGTCCAATCCATGTAATTCTGTGACACTAATTGTAAACTAATTTTCTTGAGTAGAATAGTGAACACTTTCTTTCTCTTGTTTTAATGCTAAGTGGGCACAAACTCTGCTGAGAAGCTGAGAATTGTTTACCAGCACTATTGTCTGATGTGTCGTATTCAGTGCTCGAGATGATCTGGAATAGTGCAGGGGCTTGATATGGCTGATGTGAAAAAACTCACCCCCATCCTCACACAGATGGGGACATAGGAAGTGCTTTCAAGATCATTCCATATGCCTGATACCAATGGCAGGCAGTTTTTCATGCCATGGTTTTATAACCAAGTGACAGCAGCCTAGCAATAGATGAAAAACAATTACACGATATAGTGATCCCACTGAAGCTAAGGGAAAGACTTATGAAATGGAAATCAATACAATGAAAACAAAAGTAATGGCACTAGGAAGAAATAAAAAGGTAAAGATAATACTGAATGGAGAAGTATTAGAACATATGCAAAGTTTTAAGTACTGCAGAAGCATGATAGATAGAAATAGACTGGAAGAGCACCAAAGGAATTAAAATCCGAATAGCAATGCCAAAAGAGGCATTTTATAAGAAAAGGAGAATTTTCTGCACCAATATGTCAAAGAATTGGGGAGAAGGTATGGAAATGACATTTAAAGAAAAAGGAAAAAAAAGGGAACATTTATTAAGAAATAAAATCTTACTGAATGAGTATATAAAAAACTGTAGGGTACATTAGAACCAAAAAATGAAAGAAAGTATAAAAAGAGAGAGTGACGCAAGAAAGGTTTAAAGAAGAAGAAGAAGAAGAAGAAGAAGAAGAAGAAATAGAGTATATAAAGAGGAATGGAGAAATTAGAAAATAAACTGTTCAATAATATGTGGTACAATACTTTGTTTTATTATCTGAACCCAACTGATGAGAATATTTTATTGTCAACATTTGACTATCATGGCCAGACAAAACATAGATCATTGGTTTTAGATCTGAATTAATAAACCTTTAATCATTCATAAGGCAGATTTCACTTCACTGACATGACATTGGGGAAAAAAACAGTGCTGCTTCACTTATGTGTCCCACCTCGGAATGTCGCTCAAGTGTGTGTGACCCCAAACAGGACCAACAGGGATATTGAAAGTATACAAAGAATGGCAGCACAAATGGTGACAGGTTTGTTCGATCCACAGGGGAGTGTCAGGGAAAACTGAGACAACTGAACTGGTAAACTCTTGTAGGTGGATTCAAATTATCCCACAAAAGGCCTAGTTATAAAATTTCAAGAATCAGTATCATGTGAAGAATCAAGAGAGAATCTGTTTAGAGCCATACACATCATTTACAAAGGAACCATCAACACAAAATTACATAAACTACAGTACTCATAGAGACGTTTCAGCAGTCATCTTTCTGCACTTCATATGCGGTTGGAACAGTTATGAGGTGGCATCTAATTGGGCCATGGTTATGTGGGGTGAGGTGGGGTCGGGTGGAGTGGGGGAGGGTCTCAGGGGTTAGTGTTAGGACAACTCTCTCTCTCTCTCTCTCTCTCTCTCTCTCTCTCTCTCTCTCTCTCCCTCCCTCCCTCCCCTATCCTTTTCTGCTATTTGCTTATAATATAGCCATGCTGGGAGAAGGATTGCACAGGGAAACAACTTTATTGATTTGAATTGCTTTTATTTCATATCAGCATCCTATGTTATCCTTCAGTCATAACCTAATCGTGGTTAGGTCTGTGACGAATAAATGGTGTTTGTTTGAAACTGAATGTGTCATTATAGAGGCAGAGTAGCTTTCTTGGTTCTCATAGAAGCGGGAGAAGGTCTGCTGAATTGTAGCTTTCAAAGGTGGCTTGTGGTGTGATTGGTAAAGACATCATTTTGTTTCACTCTTTTTTCAATGTTCATTTCACATGCCACAGTTTACATGCTGGTTTACACAACCAGCGTGTGAACTGTGGCATTTTCCACCTAACTTTTGCTCAAAATTCTTACAGTGAACTGATAGCACCTGGCATTTTTTTAGCACCCATCCAACTGGGTGAAGTGTTTGGCGCAGCAGTGTCATTTTTCATGATAGCTGGTCACCTGCTATCTTTTGTGATCTCTTAGTTGTGCTCTGACAGTGTGGTGAATAGCACATGCTGTTTCCAAGCAAACATAGGACAAAACATTTTGGTTGGGATTCTGGTTAGACAATTCAGTTTATAATGTAGGTAATCTGTGCAGTAATTAACTTCAGTTATTGAGAGAATTATGTACCTAAATTTTGTGTGTCAGATTTTATTGGTTTTCAACATAGTTTTTGAAAGAGTGACTCACTTTTACTATCAACCCATGTTGGGATTTCTCCATTGTGTTCTGCAGATTTTTCTCAAGCAGAATGAGCAGCCACAAGCCAGGTTTGATGGCAGCAGCATGCAATTTGTAGGAATTCATAGGATTTTCTTTGATTGGTAAATTTATCTTCTACTGACTCCCTTTCCTATCTGTAGTGAGTACTTGATTTTTAATGCACTCATAAGAGCAAGCATGTCCTACCCTTCTGATCACACGATCCTTAGTTGACAGAATAATGTTCAGAGAGCTGCTAAGAAATCAATCCCCATAAGCAACCATAGGATAAAATGAAATGTGCAGGTGGCTAGAGCTGCCCGTCAGGTAGACTGGTCTCCTGATGCAAGCCTTTGTAGTTGACGACATTTCAGGGACTTGTGTGTCGAAGAGGATGAAATGATGATGAAGACAACACAACACACAGTCCCCAAGTGGAGAACATCTCTAACCCAGCCATCAATCAAACCTGAGCCCCTCACATGGTATTCTGCAGCACTGAAAACTCAGCTATGGAGGCAGAAGATACTAAGATGATTTTTGTTTCATTAACAGACTACTAAAATTTGGGGAGAGAATTCCTCATGTTAATAAATGTCCTTTTTCATGGAGTACAATTTGCTAGCTCTTCTGTGCGTACATGCAGTCCACCACTCCCTTATATCTCCTCTGATAGTGTCCTTTTAAATTACCAATGAAATTCATTCCATTATCAGTTGTGCTGAAGGCGGTTACTCAGATTCTGTAGTGTGTTACAGATAAATCACTGGACCATATCTCATTATATTTTCTTACAGACTTGAAATGACACTGCATTTAGTGGAACGTACCACAAAAAACTGGCATTTCCTGCTCTCGATAAAAAGCACAGTAGCTTCATACAGTACATGATGGCAATTATTGAACTATATGGAATAAAATCACCATAACTTCTGAACGGTTTGTGGTAGGATATTCAAACTGTACAGTTGGTCACGGGGCATAATGGGAATTAGCATGTGCATGCATGGTTTAGTTTAGCAATGAAGCCCACTTTCATATGGACAGGTTCATCAATAAGCAAAATTAGCACATTTGGGGGACAGAGAATCTGCATTTTGTGATCGAGAAGTCTCTTCACCCTCAACGGGTGACTGTGTGGGGTGCAATGTCCAGTCACAGAATAATTGGTGTGATATTCCTTGTTGGCATGGTGAATACCAAATGTATGTTGGAAGATGATTTCATCCCCATTATCCAAAGTGACCCTGATTTTGACAAGATCTGGTTCATGCAAGACATAGTTTGATCCCACTGAAGCAGGAGATTGATGTCCTGGAGGAGCACTTTGGGGATTGCATTCTGGCACTGGGTACCCAGAGGCCACTGGCATGGGCTTTGATTGGCTGCCATATTCTCCAGATATGAACACATGCTACACCTTTTTGTGGGGCTATATTAAACACAAGGTGTACAGCAATAACCCCAAAACCACTGCTGAGCTGAAAACAGCCATTCAAGAGGCCATCAACAGCACTGTTGTTCCGACACTTCAGCGGGTCATGCATAATTTCGGTATTTGTCTGCACCACATCATCGCCAATAATGGCAGGCATATTGAACATGTCATAACCTAAATCCGAATATCTGTAGTAATGTTTACATGTTGAATAAAGTGTGTGCACACTGTAGTTTGTTACTAATTTACATCTTTTTTCAATATAGTTCAATAATTGTCACCCTCTACATTACATTTGGTGAAAGATGTATCCTATATTTTCAACAAACTAAAGTTCAGAACCAAACAGAATCAGACGATAAATAGCATTGATGTGTAAAATTAAATCTAATTGAAAGAACTACAGGCCTCCCTTGTCTAGTGATACCTTTCCAGCACTGTTTCTTTACGTTGCAGATCTTCTGATTAGCTGTTAAATTTAGTGAAGTGTCTAATCTGTAAAATTTATCTTGCAGGAGTCATGCAATTCTGTCTAACGCCTGTTAGAGCATAGGGCAGATGTTTTTGCAGGATGAGATTGTTTTGTCACTGGACAAAATGCAGTTAATTGATGCTGGGTTGGAAGACATAAGCCTAAAGACTGAGCAAGGAACAAGGCTCTTGGGGACCAGTATAAACAGAGATCACCCTCCTGAATGGCCTGACTGGTCAGGCGCAGGGTAAGGTCCATGAATATGCATGGTGAGGAACAGTGTTCAGAGCAGACTCATCTATTATGGTCATGTTTGACTTCAGCGTATTCCAGAATCTAATTATGCTGCAATTCCAACCATGGAGTACCAGATTAAAGAACATAGGAAAGAGAATAGAAGAGCAGAGTACTGGATTAGAGAAGGTACAAAAGAGAATGGGAGGGCAGAGTAATGATTTAGAGGAGAAGAGGGGGAAAGGACTGAGGCACAAAACACAAAATTAAAAGTGTATACTGCCAAAAACACAGGCACTACCAAAGGAATTAATCGGAAGATAAGTAAAGTCAGATCAGATTTAGGACAATGAATCAGTGGCATGAAGAAATTGGCAAAAGGGTTGTAGATGTGAGGAAGCCAAGCCAAACCAGCTGAAGGTAGAGAGAATGAGAGTTGGTCTTGTGAAACAAACAGCTGGGCAGCTTGACTAAACCCAACTATGCGAAGTTGTAAGTGAAATTACTAGAAAGCAGACTGAATTGCTATGGAATTTGTTTCAACAAGTTTAACAGCATGAAGAGGGCATTAAAGCAAGGAGGAGGGGAGGCAGTAAAAGTTTGGGATAAGCTGGAGTTGCCAGGCACTGCCACTGAGTGACTTTCTCTTTGTACAGATGAGGACTCTGATTGTCCTTATCCCATCACTGTAGGCGGCAATGCAGAAGTCCAGATACTGTTGCAATTCAAACAGAATGAGACAGATAAATCTACACTGAGACCTGATGTTACTTTGTCTTGGTTCACAAGTACTCCTTATTCCCTGATCCCACAACTGACCCACATCTACGAATGTAGCAAGATCAAACTGAAAAAGCATTGTCCATGGACCATTCTTTTGATGATGAAATTCGCCTGTGGACATTTACACATGAGGCGGTCTCTGAATGTACTTAATAATATGAGACTGTAAGATGTACCAAGATTTCAGAAGTGCATTTCTATCTGAGTTCTAGTCTCAAAGTACCCAGAACCAGGTAAAAATGAGTATTCTCATGATGGAGGTTTATAGTGAGTCACATTCTAGTAGTTCAATCCAAATGATATAGCAAAAACCAATACCTTGATTCGCTGTATTATCCAGCACAGCTAGTGAGGATATGCTTGATCAAGCTGTCTGATCATCTCCAACATGAAACAGTCATAGCTGGGACATGCATGAATGATGTAATGGCATTCCAACATCTCATGCAAAAAGTGGCCTATGACCAAGTCAACAAGGTGGGAGTGCTGGTATAGCAAGCACGAAATATTTTGACTTCAGACTATCCTTCAGTGGGACTGAGAGATTGTCCTTGGCATCAGTCGAATATTACTGATAACACACTGAACCATGTTTTCAGGAGAGACTGAGGGTCTCTTAGAGAACACTACAACAATACACGTCACTTTGGGATCTATGAGAGAGAAGAGAAGTGTGGCATGCCACTGGAAATTGTAGAATTGCAGGCAGCTGGTCCCAGAAATAATGGCCAAGTGCCAATGAAACCAGTAACGAAAGGAACTGATGGGAGGAATGTGGACCTGGTAATGGTGTACATAAGCAGCAGCTACCTGTGTCATTGTATATTAGTTTCAAAGATTTACGGGAAGTACTAATAAGAGAGGAAGATGACTTGAAGATTCAGGTTATCCTGCACTTGAGAGTATGAGTAGTAAGGAAATCTGATGTGTTCTTGGCAACAGTAGTCATGTGTTCATGATGAGTAAGTGTTTGTGAGGACTTTCTGCAGGAGAAAGCATGGACTGAATTGCCGATGCAATAGATGAGCATTAGAGTAGCATAACGGGAAAAGCAGTGAAAGTCAAGACAGAAGCAAGGACTGTGTGCCAATCACTAACAATGTGGGTGAATTTCTGGATTACGATCCTGAGGCTGGATTTTATAAATCATTAAAAATGATAATAAATGCTGATATGAAACTGGCTGGGCCACAACCTCAGAGAAAGGCATTCAAATTGTATTTCGAGAATTGTGTAGAAAAGAGTGTTATAGAAAACGACTGTTTGTTTAGTTATTTATTTTGGCTTTTAGTTTCATGAAAATAACTATTCAGTGGGTTTTGTTGATGTGTCACAAACAGAACATGTCCGAGGCAATACAAATAATGGTAAATCAGACTTGAACAGAGTAGGAGATGAAAAAACAGGACAGCTTGAGATAACTGAAGAAAGAGAGCAGCTTGAGATATTTTGGTATCACAATGTAAAGTGTTTTCAGACATGCCTGGACCACACTAAAAGTTCTTTATGTAACATTGCTCAATTCCCTTGAAGTATAAGGAGCACAGTGAAGAAGAAATTTGGGTTATTGTTGAAACTTCCAGATCCTACAACAATCTGTTAGTATGTGTACCACAGAAAGCTGGGTCAATACGCTTGGTACTTGACTCATATAATATTAATACGATTATAGAGCCAGAAACAGATCATCCATAAACTTTTGAAGAACTGTTACATTTTCATGATATGAAGACACACACCTCGGTAGATTTGTGCACAAGTTAATGGCAAGTGGAGATGAAACCAGAGTGCCACCAATACACCACATTTCTATGTTTTGAGTGTTGCTACCAGTTTAAAAATCTACCTTTTCGACTGAAAGTGTCATCAACTGCCTTCGTTAAGAGATTTAAACACAGTGATTCCTGTAGAACTAAGTAAGAAGGTCACCTCGTATGTGGATGTAAAGAGCATGGCAAAGAGCACAATAAGATCCTAAACTGTTTGCTGCAAGCATTCAAATATCGTGGGATAACTGTGAACCTTGTAAACTCAGAATCTGGGTGTAAGGGAAGCAAATGCATTGAGGAAGTGCTTTCACCAGAAGGGATTCATCCAGACCTGGAGAAGCTCTAAGGCACAAGAAATTATGCAGTACCAAAAAACTAAGCAACAGGTTTGTGCCTTTTTAGGACTAGTAAATTATTACAAAAGATTCATCAAGGTGACTGTATCTACCCTGTGGCTCTGTCACCTAATAAGAAAGAACACAGATTGGGACTGGAACTAAGAAGCATAGAGTGAGTTTGTAGCACTGAAGGAAGCTTAATTAATGCCCCCATACTGGGACATCCTGATTTTGAGAGAGATAGAGTTCTCCATTGCTCCGGATACCTTCTGTGCTTGGATTGGCGTTCATCTGTTCCTAAACATACTGTGTGATAGTGACTTGGTGACCTCATTCACAAATCAAATCTTGTCCAAGTCTGAACAAAGCTACTCCATTACAGTAGTCTAAGCCCTCACAATTGTGTAGGGATTTACGAGGTTTTTATTCTTCTTGTTTGGTAGGGGACACAAAGGTGTACTGTGACCATAAACTGTTGCAGTGTTTGATGACTTCCAAACTGACACATGACCACTTAGTGCACTGGTCACTGTATCTCCAAGAGCTTCGATTAACAATTGTGTACACATCAGGGAAAGGCTATGTACATTCTGGTGCAAAGGAATGCTCTGGCAGGTTAAGAGAGTCTATTTTTTCGACAACATGGAGAGAAGAATCAGGAAAGTTATGGCAAACTGAAAGTCCTGTCAACATGCAAAATTAGCCACTGTAATGCACAGAAGACCGGTATTTCTTATTATTCTGGTGAAGCTGTCAGAACTTGCTGCTACTGGGCTGTTCAGCCCTTCCTGAAGGAAAGACAAAGTTATTAGTATGTTTCCAGAATGAGATTTTCACTCTGCAGCGGAGTGTGCGCTGATATGAAACTTCCTGGCAGATTAAAACTGTGTGCCCGACCGAGACTCGAACTCGGGACCTTTGCCTTTCGCGGGCAAGTGCTCTACCAACTGAGCTACCGAAGCACGACTCACGCCCGGTACTCACAGCTTTACTTCTGCCAGTACCTCGTCTCCTACCTTCCAAACTTTACAGAAGCTCTCCTGCGAAACTTGCAGAACTAGCACTCCTGAAAGAAAGGATATTGCGGAGACATGGCTTAGCCACAGCCTGGGGGATGTTTCCAGAATGAGATTTTCACTCTGCAGCGGAGTGTGCGCTGATATGAAACTTCCTGGCAGATTATTAGTATGTGTTAGTTATTGTTGAACTGACTACAAAATATGTAACCTTTGCACCTTTCAGACTGCTAGTGCAAAGACGGTGTGTAAGGGGTTTGCAGAGTGCTTTCTGAGAGGTGTAAGGGACGTAGACAAGGTTGAATTAGACAATGGTCCTCTGTTCAAATCACTCAGATGGCAAGCTTTTTTTATGACAGAGGAAGAGTTTCACAGTATATGTTTCTCATTACCATGCTGTATCAAATCCTCCAGCAAGGATAATGAAGGCACTTGTGAGGATAATTCATTTGTAATGACACACACAACACAGGGACTGGGATATCTTCTCGGAAGATTTCCAAGAAGATATCCCAGACACCCATCTCAGTTTTGAAGAACAAGTGGTCAGCTGATAAGAATAGGGAAGAGGTTCATTTTCCATCCACAGAGACAGACAGACATGCTGTAATAGTACAGATGGCAATGTAACAAATATGAAGAGCTGCTGAGAGATGTAAAGCTAATCAGAAGGGAGCACTTCATCATATACATTTGACAGTAGGGAATAGGGTTTTGATTAAAGCTAATTTTAAATTCTTCACAAAATCAACATTATTATTTTATTAGGCAATGGATATAAAAAGAAATTAGCAAAAAGTAAAGACTCAGTTGTATGAAGGTGGTTTCACTTTGCAACATAATTTTAAAATTTTTCATACAGTTAACATTTATTATCACAGTAACCAAGGAATATAAAAAGAAATCTACAAAAAATAAACAATCAAATGGGATTAAATAACAAAGAAAATTGTGAAATTTTAGCAAAATTTTTTGAAAAGCTGTTAAACTGTCCAGTTACAACAGATAAATTAGAATTTCCAGTGACACCTCAAAATCTAGAGGAATATTTCCCACCAACAGAGTTAAAAATTCATGAAGTCATCAAAACACTCAAAAACAATAAAGCAAGTGGTGAAGACTCCATTACAGCAGAATTATTGAAGTGGTCAGAAACAAAAATCATAAAGGATCTACAACTGCTTATTGAGAACATTTGGAAAACTGAAAAGATTCCAAATGAATGAAAAACAGCATTAATCCACCAACTACATAAAAAGGGAGACAAACAAAATGTCAAAAATTACAGAGGAATGTCACTTCTGTCAGTGGCATACAAAATATCAAAAATTCTCCTGAACAGAGTGGTAGATACTTTAGATAAACAACTGTGAGAATATAAGGGTGGTTTTCGAAAGGGACGATCCTGCGCAGAACAAATTTTTAACTTAAAGTCAATAATTCACCATAGAATGTTAACCAGCAAAGCAATAATAGTGTCATTTATTGATTTCAAGAAATCATTTGATTATACAGACAGAGAAACAATAGATAAGGTGATTCGAGAATTTGGTGTTAAATCAAAATTAACAAATATCATTTGTGAAACACTAACAGGTACAATATCTACAGTCAAATTTATGGGAGAAGTATCTCAGCCATTTGAAATAAAAACTGGTGTTAGATTAGGTGATGGTTTATCACCTTTACTGTTTAATTGTGTTATAGAAAAAATTGTAAGCATCTGGAATTCGGAGCTAAAAAATCACAAAATTGAACCAATAACTCTGGAAGGAAAACAAATGGGATCAAGGTAAACTGCTTGGCTTTTGCGGATGATTTTGCAATACTTTCAGAAAACCTGACACAAGCAGTAATTAAATAAACCTTCTGGAAAAAACAGCAAACAGAACTGGTCTCAAAATTTCAGCCGAAGAAACAAAATTCATGACAAATATAAAAAATGCACGAAAATGCATAGAAACACAAATAGGTAAAATAGAGCACGTAAATAAAATTAAATATCTTTGAGAGACTATACAACAGAATGGACTAGAAAAATCTGCAATATATGTAAGAATTAACAAATGGAAATAGCATATAGTTTGGCCAAAAATATTTACAAGAAGTGCATATCTAGCAAAACAAAACTAAAACACTACACCACAGCGGTACAATCAGAATGTTTATATGGATCTGAATGGGTAACGATGAACTATAAGATGGGCAGACTAGAGATACTGGAAAGCAGGATTATTAGAAAAATAATGGGTGCAATAAAAACTGCAGATGGTTGGAAAATAAGAAGTAATAAGGAGATCTACAAAAATATAGAGAAAATATCTGAAGTAATGGCCAAATGAAGATTAACCTTTTTCGGACACCTCTACCGGATGGATGGAAATAGACTAGCAAAACAAATACTCCTATATTTCTGGAAGAAGAAATCAACAATAGCATGGATTACAGAAGTAAGGAAAGATACAGAAAGAAACAACATCAAAGAATCAGAAATAGTGGAAAGAAACCATTTTAAAAATAAAATACTAAATTTGGAATGCTTTCAAAGCAGAAGAAATAAAAAACCAGGAACAACATGGACAGAAGAAAGAAAGAAACTTCATTGGGAGAATATGAGGGAATACTGGAAAAATAGGAAACAACAACAAAAGAAGAAGAGGAACTGAAGTTGTTAACATGATCCTAGTTGGTCAATACGATTGTAAAAAATCAAATGTTTTAAGGAGACAGTTTCACTTTGAACCCACTAGAAAACATAGGCTTCAACCACCCATCATTTCATGTCATATATTTAAAAGCAGATTCACATTTTTCCTAAACATAATCCCACCTCTCGAAACTTTCATGAATTCAGTGTCTAAAACAAGCTATATTCCTAAATAATAAGCAAAAATAGGCCTAAAATTTAATAAATTTGGCACTATATACAGTCACAGAAGTTTCATTTCAAAACACTATAAAAAAAAGGGAAGTTATAATCTCCTCCAATCCTGTAGCACAGTCTCCGTGTCGACTGTTGCTTTGAACATTATAAGTGACGACCACAATGCAGTACATTCATAGAAATGCCTCAGTGCATTGCTAGGTGACAGTTTTAAACAGCGTTAGTGGTTTCACGCTACGAGCACTGGTACTTCAAGGAAAAAATTTGTGAAACTGTGGTCTCAGGCAGAAACTCTTGTTACTCATAGGCTTAATATATATAGCGGGCAATTTCTGATCTGCTGAGAATGGCTGATGAGGAGGCACTTCGCATATCAGATCTCATGGTATACATCATATATGAAACATCAAGAAATTTTGGGAAAAGCCTGATGAGACAGAATCTGATAGGTACATCATCTACAACCAATTGATGCCTCGACCACTGTCGTATAATGACATGCTGGAAAGTTATGCTGAATACTAGTTTGTCTTGATGTCTGAGACATGTTGTGAATAATGGAATGTTCTTATTGTGTGTTTTTTTTTTTTTTTTTTTTTGTGATTGATTGATTGAGTTGTGAAGAAGAAGACTTTGCTGAAGTACGAGGTGCATTCAAGTTCTAAGGCCTCCGATTTTTTTTCTCCGGACTGGAAAGAGATAGAAACATGCGCATTGTTTTAAAATGAGGCCGCGTTCATTGTCAATACATCCCAGAGATGGCAGCACCGTACGGCAGATGGAATTTTACCGCCAGCGGTGAGAATGAGAACTGTTTTAAATACTTAAAATGGCGAGACGTTTTCCTTACTTGAACAGGGTGCAGTCATTCGTTTTCTGAATTTGCGTGGTGTGAAACCAATTGCAATTCATCGACAGTTGACGGAGACATGTGGTGATGGAGTTATGGATGTGTCGAAAGCGCGTTCGTGGGTGCGACAGTTTAATGAAGGCAGAACATCATGGGACAACAAACTGAAACAACCTCGGGCTCGCACAAGCCGGTCTGACGACATGATCGAGAAAGTGGAGAGAATTGTTTTGGGGGATCGCCGAATGACTGTTGAACAGATCGCCTCCAGAGTTGGCATTTCTGTGGGTTCTGTGCACACAAACCTGCATGACAACCTGAAAATGCGAAAAGTGTCATCCAGGTGGGTGCCACGAATGCTGACGGACGACCACATGGCTGCCCGTGTGGCATGTTGCCAAGCAATGTTGACGCGCAACAACAGCATGAATGGGACTTTCTTTTCGTCGGTTGTGACAATGGATGAGACGTGGATGCCATTTTTCAATCCAGAAACAAAGCACCAGTCAGCTCAATGGAAGCACACAGATTCACCGCCACCAAAAAAATTTCGGGTAACCGCCAGTGCTGAAAAAATGATGGTGTCCATGCTCTGGGACAGCGAGGGCGTAATCTTTACCCATTGCATTCCAAAGGGCACTATGGTAACAGGTGCATCCTACGAAAATGTTTTGAAGAACAAATTCCTTCCTGCACTGCAACAAAAACGTCCGGGAAGGGCTGCGCGTGTGCTGTTTCACCAAGACAACGCACCCGCACATCGAGCTAACATTACGCAACAGTTTCTTTGTGATAACAACTTTGAAGTGATTCCTCATGCTCCCTACTCACCTGACCTGGCTCCTAGTGAATTTTGGCTTCTTCCAACAATGAAAGACACTCTCCATGGCCACACATTCACCAGCCGTGCTGCTATTGCCTCAGCGATTTTCCAGTGGTCAAAACAGGCTCCTAAAGAAGCCTTCAGCGCTGCCATGGAATCATGGCGTCAGTGTTGTGAAAAATGTGTACGTCTGCAGGGCGATTACGTCGAGAAGTAACGCCAGTTTCATCGATTTTGGGTGAGTAGTTAATTAGAAAAAAAATCGGAGGCCTTAGAACTTGAATGCACCTCGTAACAAGAAGGATACCTGAAGTGAGATTATGACTTACAGATGTGAAGAAGGGGTTTTATTGATTTTAAGTTCCAGCAGAACAAGGAACACTGTGGTGACTATTTAGATGAGTTCCCATAAATGTATGCAGAGGTGAGCAGAGTAGGTACATGGAGCAATGAATTTCCTGCCAGTGCAGAGGTGGATCAGAGGATAAGAAGACTGAAAATTTGTAACTACTAATTGTTTTTTCTCTGTAGCACTTTAGTTGGAGAGTGTTCATTTGTGATGGGACCCTGGGAAGAGCACAGTGACTGCAGCAGCCAAAGATATGTGGCTAAGTAGGAATCAAGAAATGGAATTAACCCATGGAGCAATGAGGAGAGACTGGAGGGATATTAGCTGACCCACATGTATTGAGAAAGTATCAAAAAGGGAAAAGAACATACATCAAGGAAAGAAAGGTACTTTGACAACCTACAGCCAGGTGCATGTTACTATGCTTATGTTAGTTGCAGACTTTTTATTATGCAGTTTATTATTTTATATGGTGTTTAACTATATATGGAGTTTGTTCTGAGTGTTCACAGATCCGAGAGTAAAAGATGTGTCATGCCAAGAGCACAAGAGTCACAACAACTGAAACGAAGTTTTCCCTTACACTTTTTCTGTGCCACTTTTAGTGTTTTTCAGTAGTAACAGCTTCATGGACAGACCCAAACTTCCAAATGATATCATCCAAGTTTTTACAGCTGGACTTCTACATTCATTATGTATACTCCTGTACAGGGGAGACATTTTAACTGAAAGTTGTTTGCCTGGTATCAGTGGATAAGTACGAAGTTGCAGTGCATGTATATCCGAAGAACCATGTGCTTCACTGACTACAGCTGTTAGGAAAAACATGAAATGTATTTGCAGTTACAATATGGATAACTTCAGCTGTATAATGGAATGATGACACTGAAAATTTGTGCAGGACAGGGACTCAAACCCAGATTTCCCGCTGTACGGGAATACACACAATGAATGTACAAGTGCAGGCAGTAGATACATGGGCAATGCCGTTTGGAAGTTTGGGTCTGGACGTGAAGCATGCTCATATAACGAAAGTGGTTAAGGCGACCACTCGCGACAAGCAAGAAATTCAAATTCAAGTCTGGCTCCACCACAAATTTTCGATGTCATCATTCCATTACAGAGCTAACAGCTGTCCATATTTGCAACTGCGAATACATTTCATGTGTTTCATAACAGCTAGTCGCTGCAGGGCCCATTCCTTCAGACATGCACAAACTGCAATACTTAATTTATCTGTCAATACCAGGCAAGAAACTTTGAATTAAACTGTCTCCCTGGTACAGAAATATACACAAAGAATGTATGAGTGCAGATTGTAGGTGCATGAATGGTGACATATTGAAGTTTGAGTCTTGCGATGAAGCGTGGTTGATTAGCCAAAGCAGTTTAGATGACTGCTCTAGACAAGCGGGAAATCCGAGTTAAAGTGCTGGTCTGGCACAAATTTTCAGTGTCTTTGTTCAATTATACAACTGAAGGTTGTCCACATTTACAACTGAAAATACATTTCATGAATGAGAATTAACTTCAAAAAATGCTGTTTGGCACATGAAGTCATCCCAATGTATGCCAGGCCAAAAACGTTCAGTGCATCCACGATGGTCATTAGAATCAAGACAGCAAGCTTATTTGATTCGAAGCATTTTTTAACAATCACTATTTTGGATGTTATCACATGTTTCCCACTGATATAAATTTTTTGTAGACCCTTTGGAAATGGTGCAACGCCGAAACATGTAAGGTGTAATAAAGTCAATAAAATATTGTGGTCGAGACAAAAATTGTTATTATAGTGACAATCTTATTGGTGAAAATAGAGGGTGGTCCACAATAAATTGCAAGACTGAGCACTTTTTTTGATCAGTAATTAATGAAACAACATCAAGAAAAGACAGTGCGGTGTGGTTGATAAAAGAATGCTTTCAGTCTCATGTGGCCTGGGAGTGACTTTTTATGAGGCTAATGAGACATACTGCATGAAACTCATTTTTTAATGTTGTTTTCATTCTCTGCATGATCGTGTTCTCAGTTTCCATGATTAGATAAAACCAGATGAGCCTGGTCAATAACCCTCGCTACCACAATTCTGTTACACACCTGTGAAATATGTTGTGATGTTAAGAGACTACAACATAAAGTGTGTTATGTCTCAGAATGGCTGTAGAAATTGTAACATTTTTATTTTCAGATGAAACTTTTATCATTTGTGTGATTATCGGTTTTAATGTAATTTTTTTTCTGTAATTTCATACAAACGAGGGCTATATTTCTGTGCACACACGTTTAATGGTAATTTTATGTTAAGTTCTGTAAATAGAGTTTTGTCACCATTCATTCTTAGAGGAGCATGTTAATTGTGTCAACAGGTTTCTGTACAGTGACACAAGACAATGTTTATAGACAAAAACACGTTGATATTTAGTGTGCTTTTGAACACAACCATAACATAATTAGTACCATGTTGAACTTTACAGGATGGTCAGATTCAGTCTGAAAAGATTATAAGGATGATGCAACATAGGTTGTGCTGAGAAATAATTGCTAGGAAAAAAACTGCTATGTTGTGCTACTCCCAGTTTACTTAGCATGGAAGTTAGCCAATCACGACATTGCGTACCTAAATTCAAGCAACCTGGCACACGCAGTGATGTCTAAAGTGTTCTTCATTTGGTTTCCTCAAACTGAACAAGAGAGTGATACATAAATTGGACATTGGATGGCAGCAAGGATCTCTTCTTCAGTTTAGAAAACCAAACAAAGAACACTTTTGCAAACACCATCTCTGGTAGGCTGCTGTGATTTGCACGCACAAAGTCCTGATAGGCTAATTTCAATGCTAATTAAATCAGAAATGATGCAATGTATCGAATTTTTTCGCAGCACCACATACCCTTGCAAGCTTTTCAGACTGTTTCTGACCATCCTGCATATTAGTGTAAAATATATCAAATCCTTTGTACCTAAGAAAATGCACTTTAACAATAAGCTGTCTTATTTAACCTATATGTCATCTATTGGTTTTGTTTATAAACCTTCAACACGAGATGACAGTTGTTTGAGTGTTTTCACTGTGAACCTTGTTGTATCAACTTAAAAGAAAAATGGAATAAGTTTTTAACTGATCTGTTTTACCTTGCATCCAGTGATGATATGTAATTGAAACCACTAGATGGTGTATAGGTTAAATGAAACAGCTGGTGGATAAAATGCATTTTCTAAAGTACTTAACAGTTGTTGGTTCTCCTATGATGAAAACATTATCTTTTGTAATGATTGATTTTTGTTTGTTTGTCTTCTATGTTACAATGAGACTTCAGCATGATTTACCATGCCTATTAATATGTCTTTTACAGTGACAAATTCTAGTGTATGTAGACATGCAGCTCTGATGCAACATCTAGTTTCTACCCTCTTATACCCAGTTCAAATATTAGCTTTTGATCTTACAAAGGAAATTATATTTTGTTAGTAGGACCCATGACTCTCGGTTTTGAACTGGAATATCTAGTATATTCCTTTTTGTGAGAATGAGGATTGAATTGTTTTGAAAAATTATGAAATTAGTAATGTTATTAACTGTTTGTAGATCATGTATGGCCCAAGTGAGGGCAAGAAAAAATTTTCTTTGGGGAATATTTCCTGTATACATTTTATAATCATTCTGGTTCCAACAATTTTTTGTGTTTGATAGTATTTGTACAGTTAAAGCAATAATTAAAAGTTTTGTGGTGGACCACTTGGGTTGAGGTTCTGACTTGGGTCCTCATCAGTGGATCAGGGTGGCTACACTCTGAAATCCTATGATAACAACAGATCTGGCACAGGTTTTCTTCCTGGCATTGGAGTAATGAATGGCATCTGCCTCAGCCACCTTTCATGAACCTATAATTTATAATAATTAACATGGCTTCACCTAGTTCAGCAGATTGCTTTTATGCTATCTGCTTATGATATAGCCATGTCTGGAAGAACAGTTGTGTGCGGAACCAACTTTACTGATTTTATTTCCTTTTATTTCATATCAGCACCCTATGTTACCCTTCATCCATAACTTAATTGTGGTTAACTCTGTGACGAATGAATGTGTGGTTGACTGAAAGTGAATGTGTGACTGTAGAGTCAGAATAGCTTTCTTGGTTCTCACATAAGTGGGGGAAGGTTCACACTGAATTTCAGCTCTCAAAGCTGGCGCCTGGTGTGACCAGTGGTGGATACTTATGGGGGGCACGCAGTCGCGTGCCCCCCCTTGCGGGGCCGCCCACACTGCATCAGACCGCACACTATTCATTCGTTTCTTTCATCAGTCGACTCAACTGAATCGAGTTATCGAGTATTTGTACTTCCTATGTAGCATCACCATTTAAAATTCAGCATACTTTTGCCCTCACAACTACTGAAACATGACAATAATGATCTGGCACATAAATTGAATCAGTGCTTGACTGAACTATTGTTTTCAAAGAAGAATCACTCTGTGATTAAAAAGAGACTAATGGGAGAGATTCTTCAATACAAGCAAACGAGTATATATGCCCTTAATGATTGTGATTCTGTTACGCATACATTGTCTGTTTGTCCTAGAGCTGACTATCCTACTTTTCGCATGCTGTACAAAATATTTGCTTGTCTATCTGCATCTGCTGCTACTGCAGAAAGAATTTTTCTCAACATTGCGGAGTACAAAAACATGGCTGAGGTCGACACTGAAGGAGAATCGACTTAATGGCTTAGCTCCGTTGAACACTCACCCTATAACATCTGCACCGAGTGGCAAGAGGTGCAATCTTAAGATGTTTTTTGGATGGATCAGCAGTACCAGGATTGGATGTAATGATTCAAGAAATCTGCTTTTGAACTAGGCTGGTGGGGTAGTCATGTTCGTGGTAGCCTGAGGTAAGAATGGTGGTGTATTGCCATAAAGAATCTCCATCAGAACAAACACATTTGCCTTGAAAGCGAAGGCTGTACAGGAGGGAACAACTGATGTGGAAAGGATGGTGGCTATCAAAATGTAAGTTCTGTTGTTTTAGTAGATTTATCTGAACAGAACTGTGTGTAGTTGGCCCACGGTGAGGATGAGGCCAAGATCAGGGAATGTGGCATGGGATTTGGAATAGGAGGAATGTACTAAGAGATTCCAAAACTTTTAGCAGGTTAGCCTCACCATCAGTCCACATGACACAGTTGTCATTAATGTAAAATAAACCAAAGCAGGGGCTGAAGGCTTATGGATCCCAGAAAAGCCCCCTCCAAGCAACCCATAAAATGTTTGGTATAGGAAGCAGCCACTGTGGCTCCCATTGTCATGTCATGCCACTGGTCTTTGTGAAAATAAAGTTAATTAAAGTGAGCAGGAAGGATGACAAAGGTGGGCACCAGTTGAGATTATGTTCAGCAGCAGACAGACCATGCACATGGGGAATGTTGTTATAGAGGGAGGTGGCAGCAATGGTGACAAGGAAGGTATGCAGTGGGAGTGGGATGTGCACAGATTTCAGATGATCTATGAAATGGTTGGTGTCTTTAATATAGGAGGGGAGTTCATGTACTATATGGGCAGGTGTTGCTGACTTAAGGCAGACATATGTTTGGTGGATGTAATTAACCCATCAAACTAGTTGAAAGTAGATTTCCCAGGCCATCACATCCAACCCTTGTCCGCTGATGCCTTAAAAACACACACACACACACACACACACACACACACACACACACACACACACACACACACACACACCTTAGGAGTGCACTTCTTTTCACTCAGTACTATCCTAGTCTTGAATGTATTAATCAGCCGCTTCCTAAAATCATGCCCTGAAATGAGGTCCATTCTGAACAAGAAGCATATCTTTTCACCCCCCCCCCCCCCCCAAATCGTGGCAATATCTTAACATCTTGCTCAGATCTTATGCCCACTCTGCACCCATTTCCTTCCCCAATGGCTCGTAACTCTGTTACCATCTCTGCTGTAAGATTTGTCCCATCCACTCACCCAACACTACCTATACCAGCCCTACAACTGGCAATACATATACCATTAAAGGGAAAGCCATCTCTGAAACGACAAATGTTATCTGCTGGCTGTTATGTAAACACTGTCTGGCAGTCTACATTGGTATGACTAGCACCAAGTTATCAGTAAGGATCAACGAGTATAGACAGAGGGTTTACACTAGCAACATACAATATCCTGTTGCAGAGTATGCTCTAAAACATGAAAGTTGTGACCTCAGTGCCTGTTCCACCACACGTGCCATAGGATTCTTTTCCCTGGCATCAGTTTCTCAAGCTCCATAGGTGTGAACCAGTGTTACAACACGTCCTTGGTTCAACCCTTCTGCCAGAAGGAGCCACTGTGTCTGACAGCTTACACATGTCTGCAACTTTTGTGTGTGTTCTCTCCTTTTGCTGTTTGGTGCCATCTATCCAATTATATTGCATTTTCAAAAACTGATTATTTGTGTTTGTACTTTAGTTGTTGCGGCCATCATACCTTCTGAAGTAACCCTCTTGTCAGTCTTTGCTGCCATGTTATCTTGTCCAAACTATCATCTGTTTACATCCTTATGTGCTAGCTCACTCTTTTATTTATCAGTACCACCTATTATTAACCAATATCTCACTCCTGTATCTTTTATAGTACTAGCACTGATTTCTGTTTGATTATATGTGGCCACTGTTATTTACAAATTTGGATATTGTTCATCATACGAGGGTAATCCCAAAAAAAGGGTCTCCTATTTTTTTTATAAGTACATAGACCTGTTTATTTCTAGAATGGTTTACATCAGTTTACAGCTTGAACATTTAGCTATTTTTCGACATAATCACAATTTCTCTCAATGCATTTTTGTAGATGCTGTGGCAGTTTTTGTATGCCCATGTCATACCAGCTCGCCACCATGCTGTTCATAAAGTTATGAACCTCTTCTTTCACCTCGTCGGAGCTGAATCGCTGGGACCACAATCAACGCTGACAGGTACTGTGAGACTCTGAAATCTCAAACGGGCAATTCACAACTGGAGAAGAGGAATGTTGAGCAAGGGCGTACACATTCTCCATGACAACGCTCGTCCACACATCACTCGGCAAACCGTTGCTCTCCTGCAACAGTTTCAGTGCAACATAATCACCCACCCACTCTATATCCTGACTTGGCACCCAGTGACTATCACCTGTTCCCTAGGTTAAAAGAACATTTGGCTGGAAAGTAATTCAGCTCCGACGACAAGGTGAAAGAAGAGGTTCGTAACTTTCTGAACAGCATGCCCTTCTACTTTGGTGTGACTACCACCAAGTTACTAGTTAGGATGAAAATTGCCCTATGCACCCCTGTATCACCACCTGTACCAGCCCTGCAATTGGTGAAAGAGCTACCTGTGAAATGACACACGTCATGTCCCAGTTGTTATGCAAACCCTTTTTGGCCTTCTACATCGTTGTGACTACCACCAAGTTATCATTTAGGATGAAAGTGCATAGACAGATGGTGTATACTGACAACATATAATATTCTGTTGCAGAACATGTTCTACCACATGACACTCATGAGCTTTATGCCTGTTTCATCACATTTGCCATAGGATTCTCCCCCCCAACACCAATTTCTCAGAACTCCACATATGGGAACTGGCATTACAACATGTCCTTGGGTCTCGCCACCCACCTGGTCTAAATTTACAATGGTTTTTTCAGCCTCGGCATTTATCTTAGTAACTAGAACCACAAAGACAAAATTTCCGTAATCAAATACTAAAAAACATCTTCTGCTGACTAAAATTTTGGCTTATGATTTTTTAGTGCTGGAAAGGGGTTTCTTGCCTTATTTTTTGCTTCTACAGCTCATGACTGTTCCTGAAAGCGTTTCCTATAATACATATACACGCTGTATAATTCAATTTCATGTACTAAACTTGCAGAAATATTATTGAAAATGTATGCTTGTCTTGCGCATGAAATTAAGCTTTGCAGAGGTGAAACTTGAAGTGGCATAAATTTTCATCAACTGGAATGACTGCTGCATACATACAAGAAGACTAGTGAAGTAACTCTACTGTGTGTGTGTGGGGGGGGGGGGGGGGAGGGGAGTGGAGGGGAGGGGAGGGGAGGGGAGGGGGGAGGGGGAAGGGGGAGGGGGGAAGGGGGAGGGGGGAGGAGGTGGCGCATGCTCTTGCCACTTGCACCCATGCTTTTTTGTACTGTGTTTGGTTTAAACATCATTTCCTAATTAAGCTACAATCTAACAAAAATATTTAAGTACCTCTTTAGTGTTCTCATCATTTTCATTTACCAGGATATACGAATGATACAGTTGGTATGGTATAAAATCCAGCTCCAACATTAAACAGTTTTGAGCAACACTCTCTAGGTTGAATTCTGAGTTTGGCTCCCATTCAGAATAAATATTTAGATATGTTTCAGTATTGCTTTCACTGCTTGCCTATAATGCAGAAACAACAAACATATTACACAAAATGTAACAATTAACCATGAAACTATCCTATGACAATGTGTTGATGGCTTCATGTCAACTGAGAAATATACGATATCATACCTTTATAATTGTTATTCCTATAACAAAATCATCACCTGATGTGCTCTTGTTGAATGAATCTATAGATATGATTTCTGCTCCACCTGAAACAGAGAATGAATTACTTATAATTCATACCAATTTAATTACAGGAGGAGGAGATTAGTGTTGAACAACCTGTCGACAATGAGGTCATTAGAGACAGAGCACAAGCTCAGATTAGGGAAAGATGAGGAAGGAAATTGGCCATGTCATTTTAAAGGAACTATCCCAGCATTTTCCTGAAGCAGTTTAGGGAAATCATGGAAAACCTAAATCAGGATGGCCGGACGTGAGTTTGAACCATCATCCTCCCGAATGCGAGTCCAGTATGCTAACCACTGTACCACCTTGCTCATAATTTAATTATATAGCTTGATTTCAGTTACTGATAAGCTGAAGATTCACAAGCATGTATAAAAACACAAGTTATGAAAATTATAAGTACACAAAGATGGGCACATGAAATAAATTGATTCTCTAAAAATGTACTGTAGGCAGTTCTATATGACAAAATGGAACATAACAGTAATTACTTGGAACGTTTTTAACTCCTCTTCCACTGCTTGCTCCCACCAGAAATCATAACTGAAAAATTTTAATTAATTGTTACTGGAATGCAGCCCATCGTATAACATTACGATAAATCTCTATCTCTCTCTTTCTATGTATGTGTTTATTACAGTCAACTAAGTTACAGAGAATGATCTGTTAAAATACAATAGGTCAGAAAACAGTATCACTGGATGCAAATTAACTGAATTTTTCTCTCTCAGTTACTATGGGTGTTCTTTGTAGCTTAGCACCATAAATATAAAATTAACTAGAATTTTAATTGTGAATGGTTTCAAAGCCACCAATGGTTTGTTAATAACAGTTAAAGATTACTGTACCAACTGTTGAAGCAGTGCACAAAGATAAATAATCTAATGGAAAAAGTGAGACAATTAATTCACTTAGCATTTAGATAAAGCCTACAATGAAAAAATATGTAACATTATACTTTAATGCAGTTGTAAGTAGCAACTAAGAAAACCCTTAATAATAATAATAAAATAATAAGACAAATTCATAATGTCACATAATTAGTGAGTACACTACAGTACATGAAAATGCCTGGCAGACAGACACTTCAAGTTCCAGACATAGAAAAAGGCAGCTGACAGCAGCAGCAGTACCTGGTTTGTGCACAGTGTTTTTTTCTCCCCTTACATGTTTACATGGAGAAATTAATTGTATCACTGTATTTATTTCTGTTGGGTTTATTAAGAAAGATAAATATAGTGTGTGTGTGTTTCATGAGATTTATCGTAAAGTGTTCTGACTTTGCAGTGTTGCTCCAAGCTGCCATTAGCAGGCTGCAACCTGATTCACTTTGAAAATCATGATCATCGCAAATAGTATGATAAATAATCAGTAGTATTACAGCTCCAGAGGCAAGAACATCAGCAGTTTGTTCATTCATTCATTGGTTCACACATCTTGTTCTGTCAGTCTTACCATGAAGCAAAGCTGGCGTGTGTGAATTCCTAAGGGGCCAAACTGCTGACGTCACTGGTCTCTAGACTTACACACTACTTAAAGTAACTTACGCTAAGAACAACACACACACACCCATGCCCGAGGGAGGACTCGAACCTCCGGCAGGAGGGGCCACACATTGTGACATGGCCGACTCGTGGAGATACCATCTTGGACCTATTGATAACAAACAGACCCGAACTTTTCGACTCTGTAAGCGCAGAGCAGGGAATCAGTGATCATAAGGCCGTTGCAGCATCCCTGAATATGGAAGTAAATAGGAATATAAAAAAAGGGAGGAAGGTTTATCTGTTTAGCAAGAGTAATAGAAGGTAGATTTCAGACTACCTAACGGATCAAAATGAAAATTTCTGTTCCGACACTGACAATGTTGAATGTTTATGGAAAAAGTTAAAGGCAATTGTAAAATGCGTTTTAGACAGGTACGTGCTGGTAAAACTGTGAGGGACGGGAAAAACTCACCGTGGTTCAACAGCAAAGTTAGGAAACACTGCGAAAGCAAAGAGAGCTTCACTCCAAGTTTAAACACAGCCAAAGCCTCTCAGACAAACAGAAGCTAAAGGATGTCAAAGTTAGCGTAAGGAGGGCTAGGCATGAAGTGTTCAGTGAATTCAAAAGTAAAATTCTATGTACCAACTTCACAGAAAATCCTAGGAAGTTCTGGTCTTACGTTAAATCAGTAAGTGGCTCGAAACAGCATATCCAGACACTCCGGGATGATGCTGGCATTGAAATAGAGGATGACACACCTAAAGCTGAAATACTTAACACCTTTTTCCAAAGCTATTTCACAGAGGAAGACCGCACTGCAGTTCCTTCTCTAAATCCTCGCACAAACGAAAAAATGGCCGACATAGAAATAAGTGTCCAAGGAATAGAAAAGCAACTGAAACCACTAAACAGAGGAAAGTCCACTGGAACTGATGGGGTACCAATTCGATTCTACACAGAGTATGTGAAAGAACTTGTCCCCATTTTAACAGCCGTGTACCGCAAGTCTCTAGAGAAACGGAAGGTTCCAAATGATTGGAAAAGAGCACAGGTAGTCCCAATCTTCAAGAAGGGTCGGAGCAGATACGCAAAACTATAGACCTATATCTCTGACATCGATCTGTTGCAGAATTTTAGAACATGTTTTTTGCTCGCGTATAATGTCATTTCTGGAAACCCAGAATCTACTCTGTAGGAATCAACATGGATTCTGGAAACAGCGATTGTGTGAGACCCAACTCGCTTTATTTGTTCATGAGACCCAGAAAATATTAGATACAGGCTCCCAGGTAGATGTCATATTCCTTGACTTCCGGAAGGCATTCGATACAGTTCCACACTGTCGCCTGATAAACAAAGTAAGAGACTATGGAATATCAGACCGAAGAGCTTCTAGGAAACAGAACACACCATGTTGTTCTCAATGGAGAGACGTCTACAGACATTAAAGTAACCTCTGGCGTGCCACAGGGGAGTGTTTTGGGACCATTGCTTTTCACTACATATATAAATGACCTAGTAGATAGTGTCGGAAGTTCCATGCGGCTTTTCGCGGATGATGCTGTAGTATACAGAGAAGTTGCAGCATTAGAACATTGCAGCGAAACGCAGGAAGATCTGCAGTGGATAGGCACTTGGTGCAGGGAGTGGCAACTGACCCTTAACATAGACAAATGTAATGTATTGCGGATACATAGAAAGAAGGATCCTTTATTGTATGATTATATGATAGCGGAACAAACAATGGTAGTAGTTACTTCTGTAAAATATCTGGGAGTATGCGTGCGGAACGATCTGAAGTGGAATGATCATATAAAATTAATTGTTGGTAAGGCGGGTGCCAGGTTGAGATTCATTGGGAGAGTCCTTAGAAAATGTAGTCCATCAACAAAGGAGGTGGCTTGCAAAACACTCGTTCGACCTATACTTGAATATTGCTCACCAGTGTCGGGTTGACAGAGGAGATAGAGAAGATCCAAAGAAGAGCAGCGCGTTTCGTCACAGGGTTATTTGGTAACAGTGATAGCATTTCGGAGCTGTTTAGCAAACTCAAGTGGCAGACTCTGCAAGAGAGGTGCTCTGCATCGCAGTGTGGCTTGCTGTCTAGGTTTCAAGAGGGTGCATTTCTGGATGAGGTATCGAATATATTGCTTCCCCCTACTTATACCTCCCGAGGAGATGACGAATGTAAAATTAGAGAGATTCGAGAGCGCACATAGGCTTTTCGGCAGTCATTCTACCCG
Organism: Schistocerca nitens; assembly: GCF_023898315.1. Lineage (NCBI taxonomy): Eukaryota > Metazoa > Arthropoda > Insecta > Orthoptera > Acrididae > Schistocerca > Schistocerca nitens. The sequence goes on from NC_064618.1 coordinate 259,151,433, forward strand.
CGAACCATACGCGACTGGAAGAGGAAAGGGAGGTAATGACAGTGGCACGTAAAGTGCCCTCCGCCACACACCATTGGGTGGCTTGCGGAGTATAAATGTAGATGTAGATGGCGCGTCAAACTGCGTGTCCACTCTGTGCAACCATGAAGCAAAGCCTCCAGGAACATGAGAAGAAGCAAATTATACATTAACATGCAGAAGCAGCCACTTTTGGCTCCTTTTTTTAATTTTGAAGATGAATCCACTTTAGCTGTAAGTAGTTTATTTACAAACACAACCAATTTTGCAGCATTATAGGTACATCACAGGTGCAATCTGTACAAAGTTACACACAAGAACCCATGTAAGGCAATAAAACATAAAAAATGAAGAGAGACAGCAGATGAACATACTCACAAGCTCAACTCATGTTCTGATCAGGAAAGAGAATGGGATGACTCAGTGTTCATAGTCAGCAATTTTTCACTGTTTAGTGGACGTCATAAAACAACAACACAACATAAAATAACATAGTGTGTTCCTGTAATGCCTAGAAAGGACAACAGTTAAAATAAGAACTTCTCAATAACAAACTATCTGGTAGGTAAAATACTACTAAATTCTGACCACCAGGAGTACCAGTTCCTGATGAGCTAAAGGTCCCCATGCACTGAAAAAGTGGTCACAAACCGACCGTATCATCAATAGGATTATTTAAATTTAATCAGCATCATTCCCTCATTTACCTACAAAAGTTTGAAAAACACACTGGTAAAGACCCACATTATTCAGTCTTAAATTGTGGGGAAATTTCTAATGGAGATACTGGCAAGTAACAGTTCCAGGGATTCCAAGATTTTCGAGAATGTTTTAATTTCAATAATATAAAAAATAACATAAAGCCATGCAGGGGCCAGGTGGCCACTACTGCACTAATCAATAGTTCTCCATTCAGGTTGAGTGGGTTGCAATGGAAAAAGTCAAACATCAGGCAAGGAATGACTTTGTTGCTCATATGATGCATTTCAGAATTTATCCATCATCAGATATCCAGGAGCGATTACTGCATGCAGATATGGCATTTCACATACAGCTGAAATGCCATGTCTGTGTGTAGTAGGCCCAATCGCACCTGGACATCTGATGATGGATAAATTCTGGAATGCATCATATGAGAATAAAGTCATTCCTTGCCTGATGTTTTACTTTTACATTGCAACCCATTCGACCTGAATGCAGAAGTACTGATTCTTTTAATTTCAAGTTTGAAGTTGGATAACAAATGAAATATTTTTTCGTGTGATATACAAGGGGGGGGGGGGGTTCTAGCCTAACAAATAAAAATGACAGAAATTTCATAATACCTATTTATTTTTCAATATAATACCCATGTACAATAATACACTTGTGGGTATGGTCAAATAACATCTGCAAACCATTGAAATAAAAGGTCTTCGATTTTGAGCATCAATCACTGCATCATCATTGTCAAATCGTCCTCTGAGCTCTTTTTTTTTAGGTTTGGGAAAAGAAAAAAGTCTGATGGAGCCAAATCTGGAGAATATGGCGAATGACATAACAATCTGAACCCACAGTCAGGCAGATTTTCCAGTGCTGTGAGGGCTTTGTGCACTGGTGCATTGTCCTGATGCAAAAGAACTCCGAATGCCAATTTTCCATGCCTTTTTTTCTTTATCTCTTCTCTCAAACAGTGCACGATGGTGAAATAGTATGATGCATTGATAGTCACATCCTTTTGCAAGTAATCCACCATAATTACCCCTTCTGCATCCCTGAAGACCGATGCCATCACCTTATTGGCTGATTTTTGCACCCGGAATTTTTTTGGGTAGGGGATGATGTTTCAATTGTTGTGACTGTTGTTTTGTCTCAGCATCAAAGTGGTGAAACCATGTTTCATCCACTGTCACATACCTTGCAAGAAAGCAGTCATCATCCGCTTCAAATTGGCGAACGATTTCTTCACAACTCTGCACACGCACCCATCTCTGATCTGCTTTCAAGTCTTTCAGGACCCACCAAGATGAAACTTTCCGGATTTCCAAAATATCCTAAACAATGTCATCAGCACACTCTTAGGAGATTTCAAATGTGTTTTCACTTTGCTGCAATGTTGTTCAATGATCCTGCTAAACTGTATCGTGAATTGCAGTCACTGTTCCATCAGTGGCAATGGTGACAGGCCTTTCACTAATTGGCGCACCTTTCACACTCGTTCTCCCATATTTGAAGTAGAATGTACAGTTTTTCATTGTCCTCAAGTGTATTCCGCATGCCCTCCGTAACTTCCTTGGGTGTCATTCCCTTCAAATGAAGATATTCAATCACAGCACGGTTCTTTATTGTCTCGATATTCACCATTTTGTTTATGTCACCATGTACAACGCATCCTAGCGGCAAAACTAACGAAGCTGGAGCCACGAAATCTGACTTGCATACCCACAAAAGGTCACCATAAAAGTAGGTGGTGGTGTTTGTGAAAGACATTATGGTAACTATCTTGGGTTAGAAGCTTTTCAACCACCCCTCTTAACTACAAATTAACAATTTTTGGAGCTTTTCCTTTACTTGTACTGTGAAACCTTACTTCTTGCCACATTTCATCATTGTAGATTCATGGGAAGTACCCTATATGTTCTGACAAGGGAGTTTGCAAATATGAAAATGTGACAAAAATGGCAGTACATTTGACTGCATGGACTTCGAAGCCAACCTTTACTCTACCACCAAAGGACCATAGATCTTAGAATGTAACATGAATTTTAACTTTATATGTCCACACAACCCTGAAAAAAGAGTTTTTAACAGACAGGAAGACAGAGAGACAGATGGACAACAAAGCAATACTATAAGGGTTCTGTTTTTACTGACTGAGGCACAGAATCCTAAAAATTTACTAATCACACCATGTTCATGAAATCCCAGCAATATGTTAACTTTTGTTGTGTCCCTTTCCTGCTCAGTCACTGCTGCTGGAGTTTCACTTACCCACATTCGACAGTAATGTTGGTTAACTTTGCCACAGTGCTGAAGGGTAAAGTCATCATTGAACAGCACTGCATTGACATAGCCATTGTTTTCGGAGTTTGTAAGCATGCAATCGGCATTGTTTGTGCACAATGTCACACACTGTCAAATAAGGAACAGTTAGTTCCCTACTAGGTCATCTAATGGATTTATGTGGGCTTATAACAAATACTTTGCATACTTGTTACACAGTCCCTTCATTTACATGCGTTTTATGATGTCTTCCAGTATCTGAACTCAAAAATACCCATTTCTCGAAGAGTTCTGTCCCACTGATAAGCAGATTTACGTGTGGGAGGATCCATGTTCCATTCTCTTCTTGCACACTGCTGAAGACATGTTGCAGATTTTAACACTTGTAACGATGTCACATATTGCAGCTTTTCTAGTGGTATCCAAACGTTGATTGTCAGGAGTATGTCTTCTACTGTACAGTAAACATTTGTGCGCATGAGCCATGACTTAGTGCTGTTCATGAAATGGTGAAGATCACATTTTGAGTGTCTCTATTGATTGTGTATTTATCTAACAACATAAAATATGATCAGGTTCTTCCATTAAAAGCATTTGTTTGTGTATACCTCTAGCCCAGACATCCTGTGTCAGAGTAAGGCTGCATAAGATGCTGTCAATTTCTTTCATTACAAGCATTTGTTTGTGTATACCTCTGGCCTGGATACCCTTATCAGAGTTAAGCAGAATTTAAATTCTTGAGTTGAAATAGTCAGAGATATTGTAGTACTGCCTAATGAGGTATATGCTTTTGCGAAATGTTTAAATATTTGGGAATTCCAATTTCTTGTCTGATGTCCACTGTCAAACTTTTCGAGACCTTTTATTGGAGTATAAAACTCCATTCAGAATCCTACAGGGGACACATAGTCTACATGGAAATTATTTCTATTTTTAGTATTGTGGTTGAGAATTGGAAAGTTCACCATTAGGTCAGTCATATTATTAAGTGTAAGAATTCCTAGGTCCCTGAAGAGTCTTCTGTAGGATATTCAGTTACCAACTTTACAAAATATTCTTATTGTGTGCTTCTGTAGAACAAACATTTTTTTCACCTTAGTCGCATATTCCAAGATTATGCCATACGGCAGACACAGGTGCCACCTCGGTTTATTAACCATCTAGATTCCCAGGAAATTCACACATCCAGTGTACGCTCATTGATCTCTGCTTTTGGTACCTGTAAGTCATTTTCACTGATCTGAAATTGCATAATATGAGGATTTGCAAGATGAAGCCTGTTCTATTATTCTCCTGACCATATCTGGTACGGATTGTTGAGATCTTTTATCAGTATACTTGTGTCACAAGTACACATCAGCTTTTGAAGAGAACTAGTTGTTTTATGCACACGCAGATAACTTTTATGGTAACATTGGACATATCATTGTATTACAGTAAAAAAAAATCATATATATAGGTGTTTACAAACATACATATCTCATACGAATAGGATGGGACAGGTCATTTGCCATAGTTTATAGTAGGAACCATTGACCGAAGTAATTTAGTGGAACTATGAGCAACCTACATTAAAATGGCCAAATGGAGATTGCTTCCTGCATCATCATGAATAGAATGCCAGTCTGTTAAAAGCAACACAATCCCATTCAATGTATCGCTAGTGTAAAATATAGTTATGCAAAGTAGTTATTTAATAATGTAAAAAGCTTGTGCTACAATTAATTCATTTCAGGCATTTGAAATCCTGGCAGAGAGTGAGAGCCCATTTCTCCTGTCCTAGGTGGTACTGAGTCATGAGAAGAGTGCTCTGGACAGTGGGGTAGGCGACAGGAGAGACAAGACACAGGAGACCTGTTTCTGGACAAGGATAGGAGGGTAATTTTAGTCTTTGAAGGCCTCAGTGAGAGCCTTTGCATATTTGGAGAGGGACTGCTCATCACTAAAGATGTGATGACAATGACTGGCTAGGCTGTGTGGAAGGGATTTTTTGGTATAGAATGGGTGGTAGCTGTTGAAGTGGAGGTATTGTTGGTGGTGATCTACAAACAAAGCTGTAATCACTTGTGACGAAGCAAGCTGGGATATTTTTACTTCCCCCTCTTGTTTTGCCATTTGCCACTTTAAAACTTATTTTTTTTTTCAGTTTTGACCAGTTACTATTAACATACATGAGTATAAATTGCATCTTAATAAAAGAGAAAGGCTGGCCCCCTGTTTTAAAGAATGTAGCACCAGATCTAATTTTGTGCTTAGTTTTTTTGTATGTAATCAATTTTCTAATTTGTTTTGACTCTTCCTAGATAATGTCTTTCATTATAGGGTGAAATCAGTAACTGTTCCATAACTTAAATTCTATTGTTAACTTGTAAAGAAATATACACTCCTGGAAATGGAAAAAAGAACACATTGACACCGGTGTGTCAGACCCACCATACTTGCTCCGGACACTGCGAGAGGGCTGTACAAGCAATGATCACACGCACGGCACAGCGGACACACCAGGAACCGCGGTGTTGGCCGTCAAATGGCGCTAGCTGCGCAGCATTTGTGCACCGCCGCCGTCAGTGTCAGCCAGTTTGCCGTGGCATACGGAGCTCCATCGCAGTCTTTAACACTGGTAGCATGCCGCGACAGCGTGGACGTGAACCGTATGTGCAGTTGACGGACTTTGAGTGAGGGCGTATAGTGGGCATGCGGGAGGCCGGGTGGACGTACCGCCGAATTGCTCAACACGTGGGGCGTGAGGTCTCCACAGTACATCGATGTTGTCGCCAGTGGTCGGCGGAAGGTGCACGTGCCCGTCGACCTGGGACCGGACCGCAGCGACGCACGGATGCACGCCAAGACCGTAGGATCCTACGCAGTGCCGTAGGGGACCGCACCGCCACTTCCCAGCAAATTAGGGACACTGTTGCTCCTGGGGTATCGGCGAGGACCATTCGCAACCGTCTCCATGAAGCTGGGCTACGGTCCCGCACACCGTTAGGCCGTCTTCCGCTCACGCCCCAACATCGTGCAGCCCGCCTCCAGTGGTGTCGCGACAGGCGTGAATGGAGGGACGAATGGAGACGTGTCGTCTTCAGCGATGAGAGTCGCTTCTGCCTTGGTGCCAATGATGGTCGTATGCGTGTTTGGCGCCGTGCAGGTGAGCGCCACAATCAGGACTGCATACGACCGAGGCACACAGGGCCAACACCCGGCATCATGGTGTGGGGAGCGATCTCCTACACTGGCCGTACACCACTGGTGATCGTCGAGGGGACACTGAATAGTGCACGGTACATCCAAACCGTCATCGAACCCATCGTTCTACCATTCCTAGACCGGCAAGGGAACTTGCTGTTCCAACAGGACAATGCACGTCCACATGTATCCCGTGCCACCCAACGTGCTCTAGAAGGTGTAAGTCAACTACCCTGGCCAGCAAGATCTCCGGATCTGTCCCCCATTGAGCATGTTTGGGACTGGATGAAGCGTCGTCTCACGCGGTCTGCACGTCCGGCACGAACACTGGTCCAACTGAGGCGCCAGGTGGAAATGGCATGGCAAGCCGTTCCACAGGACTACATCCAGCATCTCTACGATCGTCTCCATGGGAGAATAGCAGCCTGCATTGCTGCGAAAGGTGGATATACACTGTACTAGTGCCGACATTGTGCATGCTCTGTTGCCTGTGTCTATGTGCCTGTGGTTCTGTCAGTGTGATCATGTGATGTATCTGACCCCAGGAATGTGTCAATAAAGTTTCCCCTTCCTGGGACAATGAATTCACGGTGTTCTTATTTCAATTTCCAGGAGTGTAAATTCTACAATAATTATAAACATTTGGGGGAACAACTAATAGCATTGTTTAAGTATTTATTTGGCTCTATTTGAAAACATGTTAGCAAAGCCAGCCCTTAATTAATTCCAAAGTAATTATCAGTTTTGTCAAAAGTTTTGTTTGTGTAACTATATCTGTTAATTACATCATTTAAACAAATAATTCAGCCTAAACTTTATAGTAGAAGAAACTGTTAAAAAGAACGAATTTTTTGATATATTCAGTTAACTTAATGAGTCATATTTTAATTGCAATTTCTGTAACTTAAACATCAAACAATGTATAGTTTCAGTGCCTATTATTGTGATGATATATTGAGGCCCAGTTTTTGGTCATGAGACAGTCAGTCCATGGTCGAGTTTCAGACAAGGAACCTGTATTGGTTAGATCAACAACAATGCATCCAATTAACTGTGAAATAAGTTGAATACAATTAGACCATGTGATAAAACAATGACAGTGTGTGTTCAATGCGTACCATTTTATTCTACAAGAACTGTGAAATCTGAGTTAGGTTTTTACTGCTCGTAGATGTTTAACAGTAAACTATTGTAGCAGTGTGTTGATGTTTGCTTGCAACCTATTAATGAGACTTATCAAAAGTTAAACAAGAGCGCACTGGTCATATAACTGTGTATTATTGGGAGGTTCTGAACAGTGAAAGTAAAGAATTGTGAAACACAAATGTGCACCTGACAGCTACATCATCTAAAGTAGTCAGTGTTGAACTTCCACCCTCCATTTTTCAGCCTGTACAGCAACACAGTATTTTGACACTGAGGACCAGCAACGAGGAAATGAATCAAGCGAATGTCACAAACTGTTCTGCTTTCCACATGGCCATGACAACTAACAAACTGCCTGTCCAAACGAATGGTCATCGCCTAACTGTGGCCAAGAGACAGCTGGAGCACCCAGTCGCTGAACACGCTGACACTTTAATGTCTGCTTCACAGCCTCTGCCATCTACAGCCTTCCTACCAACATTAGCTTTTCTGAATGGCACAGATGGGAACACTCTGTACCAAGTAGTCTTCATTCCCATAACTGCCCTGCCTCTTACCTTCACTAGTCCCTCCATGCCTTTAACCTTCACTAGTCCCTATCATCCACTTACCTATCCTTTCCGTGCTGCCACTCCGGCACTATACACACCATCATAACACTGTAGTGTATCGACGGTATTCAGTCAAAAAGAATGTCAGAGTGGAAGTGAGATGCAACAGAGGCAGCCACAGGCCGGCAAAAGTGTTATGCATTGCAAAGCAAAACACGGCCGACAGGTGTTGTGAAACAGAGGCAGCTGGTCACATTTTAAGAACAGCTGACACTGCAACATGCTAATGGAAGAATGGAAGCCTTTCCTCATTTGCCACCATGAAAGAGTTTAGAATACCTGCCTTAAGCCCTAAATGAACACAATCTGTAGCGTATAAGTACTCAGCCATTTGTGTACTAAAATATTCTTGTCTCAGTATCACAGCCAACACCATGAGCCTGTAACATCCAGAGTGACACCCTGGAATACAACACAGTGGCATTCAAGTGATGCCCCATTCGACCACACTAATTGTATTGTCAGCAATGTCAGACATCTATTGTTTCGCATGAAAGGCAACTGGATGCCTCCACCCAGCTATTCTTCACTCTCCATGGGTGACAATCCACGAGTAATCTAACACTGACGTAAGATGTTGCCTTCTTAGAACAATGTCTGAACCTAAGCCTATGAAATAGTGAGTCCAAAAAGGTAGATTTATTTTGGTCATGGAGAGAAGGTTTGATGGTCATGTATTTCGTAAAGTAGATTTAACTGCGCATAGAGAATCAGTGAATTTGTCTAGTTTTAGAGATACTGGAAGTCATGATTGGTTAGTCCTTGTTAGATGTGCACGGTGTAACCCTGAGGGCCACTCAACACCATGTACAGAATCAGTTCCAGTAAAATATTATACATGTAATTGTTGGGGGCATATGGCTAGTAAATGCCAGGAGTCAAGATGACTCATGATTAGAGGTAAGAATTAAGTTAATGTATTTTGTTTTCTTGTCTTGTGAGTGTTAGTTCTAAAAACAAGTGTTGTCAAGGACAAAGCTTTGACAGAAGCAGAAATACAGCTCGTACAAAATACATATATGTTTCAAATTTTTACAGATGTAGAGACCAGCATTGTAGATAACCCTTTGCCAGTGATGTGGAAGTCGTAGGATATCCTTAGCAGTGCCAATTGTGTTGACAGTTCGAGCGGTGCAGTCTATTGCCCAACGAATTTGTAGCAGTTCTGAAGCGAATGCCGTGAAGTGTTTACTTCAGTTTAGAAATCGAGTTGAACTTATGAGGGCTTAAGTCAGGGGAGTGCAGTAGGTGGTAAGCACTTAGCAGCCCTATCAGTCAAACAAATCTGTAACAGCTTGCACTGTTCGTGCTTGAGCACTGTACTGCAAAATTGTCAGGTCCTGCAGAAAGTGTCATCACTTCTGTCTCTATGCTGTCCATTTTTGGAACACAACCTACAACCGGCTTAGAGACAGAAGTGATGCCACTTTCTGCAGGACCTGACCATCATTTTACAGGATAATGCTCAAGCACGTTCAGTGAAAGCTGTTACTGATTCGTTTGACTGATGGGGCTGCTAAGTCCTATACCACCTACTGCACTCCCCTGACTTAAGCCCTCGTGAGTTCAACTCAATTTCTGAACACATCAAAGCATTCGCTTCAGAACTGCAACAAATTTGTCCGGCAATAGACCGCACCGCTCGAACTGTCAACACAACTGGCACTGCTGAGAGTATCCAACAACTTCCACATCGCTGGCACTGGGTTATACACAATGCTGGTGACTACTTTGAAGGTCAGTAAAACTTTGAAACATGTATATATTTTGTACAGGTTGTAAATAAATAGTTGCCACTATTAAAGTTCCAACCCTCATATGTATCATTAAGACCAATGATGTTATTTTATTTCAATAAAACAAAACACATCTGGTGATAAAAATACGCATTTCATTGGAGTCGCAAGACAGATTTAAAAAACTTTCACTGATTTCAGAAATAACTTCAGTAAAAAGTAGGCCTCTTGAAAGAACTGTATAAGGTGGTGAAAGGTTGGGTAAACCAACACTGTAGGTGACCGTCAATAAAATGTTGGTTCTACTATGTTCATTTCTGTCATTTATTACCCACTGTGTTGTATTTATTGTTTTACAGGTATTGAGTGGAGTGCTTTTTCTTTCAAGAAATACATGAGTACATAGCATACAAACTGCCAGCGACTGCCACAATTTTCTTCTTCTTGTCATCCATACTTTCTCATACATAAACTACTTTCAATGTGCCAAAATGTACTAGAACAAACAAAACGTTGCACTGTAGATATACATGTGGTGAGACAATCGCAATTCCTTAAATCCATTACCCGTGGCTCCTGGCCTGCTGAGGAGCACCACAGTCCTTGGTGCATGGATAAACCACGAAAATCTGCCACATTATGTCACACACAAACAGACCTGGCCTGCAGGCAGATCAGTGAGACTAGGTCCGACAAGCAGGGCCTGCACATTAGTGGGAAACTATGGGCTTCATATTGGCAGCTCTGATCTGTTAGATACCCAGAGAAATGGTGAGTGGTTTTGGGCCATCATGGAAGTCCATAGGTGTGGCCAGCTATTCACAGACACCACATTGATGAAATAAGACTGCGGTGATCAATCCATGCAACAGATAACTTGCACAAATACTCTTAGAACCAATAATAATGAGGATAGGCAGCAACCACCATAAAGATGATTGCTAAGCTGCAGACAGGCACACAGAGAAGACAAATCACACTGCCACATCTCAATTTTTGTCCATAGCCTTTGTCAGAAAACTAGGGCACACATACATTCACACAATCACTCAGGGACAACTCATGACACATGATGGCCAAACCTGGCCACTGCATTTACAGTCTCTGCTCGGCTGCTGGCAAGAAGTGGTGACAGTACTGACTGCAAGCTGAGGGGAGTGGTAGGAAGGCAAGAAGCAGTAAGTATGAGGGAGCAGGGAAGTGGCACATCTGTTGTTGTTGTTGTTGTGGTCTTCAGTCCTGAGACTGGTTTGATGCAGCTCTCCATGCTCCTCTATCCTGTGCAAGCTTCTTCATCTCCCAGTACCTACTGCAACCTACATCCTTCTGAATCTGCTTAGTGTATTCATCTCTTGGTCTCCCCCTACGATTTTTACCCTCCACGCTGCCCTCCAATACTAAATTGGTGATCCCTTGATGCCTCAGAACATGTCCTACCAACCAATCCCTTCTTCTGGTCAAGTTGTGCCACAAACTCCTCTTCTCCCCAATCCTATTCAGTACCTCCTCATTAGTTATGTGATCTACCCATCTAATCTCAGCATTCTTCTGTAGCACCACATTTCGAAAGCTTCTATTCTCTTCTTGTCCAAACTATTTACCGTCCATATTTCACTTCCATACATGGCTACACTCCATACAAATACTTTCAGAAATGACTTCCTGACACTTAAATCTATACTCGATGTTAACAAATTTCTCTTCTTCAGAAACGCTTTCCTTGCCATTGCCAGTCTACATTTTATATCCTCTCTACTTCGACCATCATCAGTTATTTTGCTCCCCAAATAGCAAAACTCCTTTACTACTTTAAGTGTCTCATTTCCTAATCTAATACCCTCAACATCACCCGACTTAATTCGACTACATTCCATTATCCTCGTTTTGCTTTTGTTGATGTTCATCTTATATCCTCCCTTCAAGACACCATCCATTCCGTTCAACTGCTCTTCCAAGTCCTTTGCTGTCTCTGACAGAATTACAATGTCATCGGCGAACCTCAAAGTTTTTATTTCTTCTCCATGGATTTTAATACCTACTCCGAATTTTTCTTTTGTTTCCTTTACTGCTTGCTCAATATACAGATTGAATAACATCGGGGAGAGGCTACAACCCTGTCTTACTCCCTTCCCAACCACTGCTTCCCTTTCATGTCCCTCGACTCTTATAACTGCCATCTGGTTTCTGTACAAATTGTAAATAGCCTTTTGCTCCCTGTATTTTACCCCTGCCACCTTTAGAATTTGAAAGAGAGTATTCCAGTCAACATTGTCAAAAGCTTTCTCTAAGTCTACAAATGCTAGAAATGTAGGTTTGCCTTTCCTTAATCTTTCTTCTAAGATAAGTCGTAAGGTCAGTATTGCCTCACGTGTTCCAACATTTCTACGGAATCCAAACTGATCTTCCCCGAGGTCGGCTTCTACTAGTTTTTCCATTCGTCTGTAAAGAATTCGTGTTAGTATTTTGCAGCTGTGGCTTATTAAACTGATTGTTCGGTAATTCTCACATCTGTCAACACCTGCTTTCTTTGGGATTGGAATTATTATATTCTTCTTGAAGTCTGAGGGTATTTCGCCTGTTTCATACATCTTCCTCACCAGATGGTAGAGTTTTGTCAGGACTGGCTCTCCCAAGGCCGTCAGTAGTTCCAATGGAATGTTGTCTACTCCCGGGGCCTTGTTTCGACTCAGGTCTTTCAGTGCTCTGTCAAATTCTTCACGCAGTATCGTATCTCCCATTTCATCTTCATCTACATCCTCTTCCATTTCCATAATATTGTCCTCAAGTACATCGCCCTTGTATAGACCCTCTATATATTCCTTCCACCTTTCTGCCTTCCCTTCTTTGCTTAGAACTGGGTTGCCATCTGAGCTCTTGATATTCATACAAGTGGTTCTCTTCTCTCCAAAGGTCTCTTTAATTTTCCTGTAGGCAGTATCTATCTTACCCCTAGTGAGACAAGCCTCTACATCCTTACATTTGTCCTCTAGCCATCCCTGCTTAGCCATTTTGCACTTCCTGTCGATCTCATTTTTGAGACGTTTGTATTCCTTTTTGCCTGCTTCATTTACTGCATTTTTATATTTTCTCCTTTCATGAATTAAATTCAATATTTCTTCTGTTACCCAAGGATTTCTACTAGCCCTCGTCTTTTTACCTACTTGATCCTCTGCTGCCTTCACTAGTTCATCCCTCAAAGCTACCCATTCTTCTTCTACTGTATTTCTTTCCCCCATTCCTGTCAATTGTTCCCTTATGCTCTCCCTGAAACTCTGTACAACCTTTGGTTCTTTCAGTTTATCCAGGTCCCATCTCCTGAAATTCCCACCTTTTTGCAGTTTCTTCAGTTTTAATCTACAGGTCATAACCAATAGATTGTGGTCAGAGTCCACATCTACCCCTGGAAATGTCTTACAATTTGAAACCTGGTTCCTAAATCTCTGTCTTACCATTATATAATCTATCTGATACCTTTTAGTATCTCCAGGGTTCTTCCATGTATACAACCTTCTATCATGATTCTTAAACCAAGTGTTAGCTATGATTAAGTTGTGCTCTGTGCAAAATTCTACCAGGCGGCTTCCTCTTTCATTTCTTACCCCCAATCCATATTCACCTACTACGTTTCCTTCTCTCCCTTTTCCTACACTCGAATTCCAGTCACCCATGACTATTAAATTTTCGTCTCCCTTCACTATCTGAATAATTTCTTTTATTTCATCATACATTTCTTTAATTTCTTCGTCATCTGCAGAGCTAGTTGGCATATAAACTTGTACTACTGTAGTAGGTGTGGGCTTCGTATCTATCTTGGCCACAATAATGCATTCACTATGCTGTTTGTAGTAGCTTATCCGCACTCCTATTTTCCTATTCATTATTAAACCTACTCCTGCATTACCCCTATTTGACTTTGTGTTTATAGCCCTGTGGTCACCTGACCAGAAGTCTTGTTCCTCCTGCCACCGAACTTCATTAATTCCCACTATATCTAACTTTAACCTATCCATTTCCCTTTTCAAATTTTCTAACCTACCTGCCCGATTTAGGGATCTGACATTCCACGCTCCGATCCATAGAACACACATCTATTGAGACAAAAAAAGAGATTTTTCCAGTATATTTGTCAAATTTTTCAAATTGTTCCCACACTGCAGCAAGCACATCTTGAGTAACAGCTTCCACAGCAGCTGTTATGTTATGTCTCAGCTCATTCATTGTTGCTGGTAATGGAGGCACCTAAACAGTATTTTATAAACCCCCACAAGGAATAATCACATACAGTCAGGTCCGGTGACCTTGGAGGCCAGTAATCTAAGGCTGAATCATCTGGTCCAGTGTGACTAGTCCATCATTCAGCAATCCTTTGATTTAAAAATTCCTGCACTTCCAGATGCCAGTGTGGTGGTGCCCCATCCTGTTGGTAAATGAAGTCGTTTGAATCAGTCTCCAACTCTGGGAAAAGAACGTTCTCATGCACATCAAGATATGTGCTTCCTGTAACAGTGTTCTCGACAAAGAAAAATGCACCATACACTTTTTCCCATGAAACTGTACAAAACACATTAAATTTTGGAAAGTTCATGTGGTAGTTCCATACCCCATAGACTCACATTATAGCAGTTCACCCCTTTCCATTTAAATGGAATCTTGCCCCGTCACTAAACACTAAGTGTGGAAGAAAACTGACATCCTTCATCTTGCCAAGAATGGAATTACAGAACTCCACATGTTGTTTGTCACCTTCATGAAGAACTTGCAGTAGCTGAATTTTGTATGCTTTCACGTATAAACACTGACGCAACATACGCCAAACGGACATCGGGGCATGTTGAGTTGTCGAGCTGCATAGCAAATGGATTTCTGCGGACTCCTTGTGAAACTATGGCGGACGAGTTTGACGTCTGTGTCAGACACTCGGGGACAACCCGGTGATTTGCCTTTACATAAACCTGGTGTCAGTGAATAGCTGGCCACACCTGTGGACTTCCATGATCGGCCAAAACCACTGGCCATTTCTGTAGGTATCTAACGGATCAGGCCTGCTGATCTGAAACCCACAATTTCCCGCTAACATGCTGGTCCTGCCTGTGGGTAATAACCGACAGTAATGAACATAGTAGAACCAACATTTTATTGGTGGCCACCTATAGTGTTGGTTTCCACACCCTTTCCCCACCTTATACAATTCTTTCAAGAGACCTGCTTTTACTGAGGTTATTTCTGAAATCGTGAAGGTATTGTAAATCTGTCTTGCGGCTCCAACGAAATGCATATTTTTGGCACCGGATGTGTTTCGTTTTATTGAAATAAAATAGCATCAGTGGTCTTAATGAAACATATATACCATTTGGCTCACTTTCTTTATCTAAAAACAGTTCATTACAAAAGATATTGATTTAGTAATTAAGATTTTTGCTCACACATTTAGAAATACTTATATTTTTTTTGTCAACTTATGTCTTTACTTACCCTTGAGATCTCAAAATTTGTCATGGAAAAATGCTAAAACTTGTCTGGAAATCAGGGAAATTGACTTGGAGGAAGTTGTGACAACTGTGGTACTGCTTCCTGCCCTGACACACCTTGCCTCTAAGCTTCTGTCAAAGCTTTGTCCTTGACAACACTCATTCTGAGAACTGACTCTTACAAGACAAGAAAACAAAATACATTAACTTAATTCTTACCTCTAATCATGAGCCATCTTGTCTCCTGGCATTGCCTAACCATATGTCCCCAACCTCACTTGTATATGTTTGACTAGCACAACCTGCAAGCGTTAACAGTTAAGCAAACGTAAAATCTGTGATAAATTAGTGTTACCCTACAATATCTGAGTAAATCAGTATTAAATACAACTTTTGAGCCCTTCTTACATACGGTCTAGTTAGCCGAAAGCTAAAACTCACCTAACTGTCTGCTTGAATTCCTAAGCTTGTTGTGGGTTTCAGTGATCATGTACTGCAAGCCCATCAGTTCCTATAAAGCAGAGTTTGTATTTGTGCTTTACATTCTGAACTCTTATTGTTAGTTAAAGGCTTTGTTTTGTATCTGCACCTGTCAATGTACAATACTCAGTATTTACATTTATTAGTGCCATTTAGACTCGATGCACTGAAGGTAGCAGTTTCTATAGTTTCATTTGGTCATTTCGCGTGTACGTAAACGTTTGTTCACATTATAAATACGAGGGATAATCAGTAGGTGTAGCTTACCTTAGGTTACTGTTTAATTCTTTAATAATATTTACTAGATAGCCCCTAGCAATTCACTGTAGGTCACTGTTTTTTCTTTAGTATTCACTAGATAGCCCCTAGTAGGAAAATAAGCACGACATCTAGCTTCTACCATACATTTTTATTGTTTTTCATTGTTGAGTGTCCTTTCTGCCAACTAGAGTGTAGCTGTTAACCTTGTGTGGCAGTAGGTTTCCTTAAGTTTCTTATAGTAAACCACATATTAGCTAGATGGATAGGGACTGTGTCTGTTGTGTGCGGATGCAGGAGCTTTGTCGGCCACAGTCAACAGGCTCCAGAGTGCCACCTCGAGGTGCAGTGGGGATGGGGTGCCTGGAGCAGCCTCTGCTGTACTAGATGCGCAGGGGGGAATGTCACACCTCTCTGTCACTGAGCCAATCTCAGGTGTGACTGAGCTGGCCGGCCCACTCTCACCTGAATGTGGGTGGCGGATCGTATCGAGGTCTCAAGCCTCAAGGCAAAGGCTGCGTGGGGGATGCAGGCTCCTGCTAAATCCCATGCACTTTGCTAATAGATTCAGTGTGCTATCTGATGCTGGGGGGGGGGGGGGGGGGCTTAGCCGGATCAGAATGCACCTTCTGCCAGGATAGTTGCCGCTGCTTCAGCAAGGTCTGGACAGGCACATAGGGATAGGGGTTTGTTAGTTATTGGGTGCTCCAATGTTAGACAGGTCATGGAGCTCCTCAGCAACATAGTGGCTAGGGTGGGGAAGAAGTCCAAAGTTCACTTGGTGTGCTTGCCAGGGGGCCATGTCTGGAATGTGGAAGAGGCTCTTCCGGCAGCTATCAAGTGTGCAGCCAGCTGCAGATTGTTGCACATGTTGGCTCAAACAATGCCAGTCGCTGGGGTTCCGAGGAAATCCTTGGGTCCTTTTGACAGCTGGCCAAATTGGCGAAGGCGGTCTCCATCTCTTGAGGAGTGGAAGTCAAGCTGACGATTTGCAGCATTGTACCCAGAGTGGATCCTCTGGTTTGGAGTCGATTGGAGAATCTAAACCAGAGGCTACGTCGACTCTGTGACAAAAATGGTTGTAGATTCGTCGACCTATGCTATTGGGTGGAAGGTTGTAGGACGCCCCTTGATAGATCAGGCATGCACTACACACAAGAGGCAGCTACATGGGTAGCACAGTACTTGTGGCGTGCACATGGTCTTTTTTTAGATTAGGTTCCCCCCATGGGAAACAAACCATTGGCCTGAAAAATTACCAGTTCATGACACTCATGTGGGTATGCCAACTGTAAAAAGCATTAGTTCGACTAAACAGGTCATTCCAAAGGATTTAAATATGCCAAATCTCATATTAGTAAACTGTCGAAGTGTCTGTAGCAAGATCCCCAAGTTATTCTCCGAAATAAACAGTAGTAATGCCAATATTGTATTAGGTACTGAAATCTGGTTGAAACCAGACATAAATAGCAGTGAAATTTTGAACTTGGATTGGACAATGTTTAGGAAGGATAGGACTGATGCTATGGGAGGTGGTGTGTTCATTGCAGTTAAAAACTGTTTAAATGCAGTTGGGATCGATACTGGGTCACACTGTGAAATAGGCTGGATAAAGCTGTCAATCAGACAAGGAGTGACCATTGTATTAGGATGTTTTTATAGACCACCAGTATCCACAACAAATGTCACAGAACATTTCAGGGAAAGACTTGAGCACATAGGAAATAAATATCCAAATTATCTATTAGTTATAGGTGGAGACTTTAATCTGGCGTCCATTGACTGGTAAAATTACATGTTTATCACAGGGGGCAGAAGCAAAGCCTTGTGTGAAGTTATTCTAGGAGCGCTCTCAACATACAACCTTGAGCAATTGGTTAGAAAACCAACTTGTGATGGTAACGTATTAGATATCTTGGTAACAAACAGACCTGGTCTTTTTGAAGAAGTTAATCTAGAAGAAGGTATTAGTGACCGTAATGTCGTTGTGTCTTCTATGTCAGTGGAAGTTGCAAAAAAAAAAAAAAAAAAAAAAAAAAAAAAAAAAAAAAAAAAAAAAAAAAAAAAAAAAAAAACCAAAGAAACAGCATAGAATTTCCTTGTTTGGGAAAGCAAATAAAAGTGTCATTAATGAATATGTTCATAGTTAGCTCCAAGCACTCACTGCGGAACATGAAGATAATGAGCCTCTTTGGTCGGAATTTAAAGGTATTGTGTTAGAGAAATATGTGCCTAGCAAAAATATAGGGGCGGGAAAGGATCCACCTTGGTTCAACAAACATATTAGGAAATTGCTGAGAAAGCAGAGAATTTTGCACACTTGTTTTAAATGTAGTCACTGCCCCGCTGACAAACAGAAATTGAATGAAAGCAGTTGTCAAAAGGTCAATGACAGATTCTTTTAACAAATTTGAAAGCAATATTTTATCTGCAGATTCTAAAAATAACCCCCAAAACCTTTGGCCGTATATAAATTCGTGCTGTTCACCCTTCGGTATTTGTTCGTATATGAAGGATATTCACAGGTTCAAAGGGTGTTTGCAAAAAAAGATGCAGTCTAGCAATCTACCATCACAGTCCTTTAAGATGACTGGGAATGACAGAAGAAAGGGCACTATATTGATATGACATTATATTTGATATGACATTACAAAACCATGCAAAAAGAATTTGGTAATTTAGTTGACAATGGAAGGCCAACAAATTGCAACAATCAACAGACGGGATTTATTGTTCTGCAAATCAAGAAGCACTTTGTGCAAAATTTTTGGGCATGTCGCACATGAAGAAACTGGTGACACAACTAGTAGAATTTCTAATGTAGCATGCATTAGTACACTGTCAGGTGCAACAGTTTCCAATGGAACTGAACGAAGAGTATGGAAACCTCATATACTACTGCAAAGTATGTTAGTTAATACAAGAGGCACCCAAGGCACTTTTGTTGAATTTACGAAGGTAAAAGGAATGTAGGAACAAAAATTAGTACATCTGGGATAGACCACAGACTTCACATTTTAAGTGGATTTGGCTGAACACTACCCAGAGTAAGACCAGCAAGGTAACTAATTTCTAATTTAATGGAGATGCATTCATTGTGCATGCATAGAAGACTAATGGAAATAGTTAAAGGGAATAAGAAAGAGTTTCATTGGTGTGGTGGGAGCAAATGAACCACTGTGACCACTGTTACTTTTTTTGCACTGATGTTAATGGTTATAATTCCAAAAACAAAACAAACAAAAAACCACACTGTACACACAAACCTTCCATCTGGCATCCACCCGATTCCTCTTGGTCCAGGCATTACAATACCTCAACCTCCAGAGTCACTACAAGAAATTATGCTGCCTACAAACATGTCAAGTGATGATAACCTATTGGATTCAAGCGAAGAACCAGATCCTGCTTTCGAATGTGCTAGACATCTAAATTGTGAGGTGTTTACTCAATCTGAACTCAGCGACCTTATGAGAGATCTAGGTCTAACCAAAGAAAAGGCTGAACTACTTGCATCTAGACTGAAAGAAAATAATTTTCTGGCTTAAGGTATGTCTGCTCATTTTTATAGGAAGAGAGAAATGCAGTTTACACCTTACTTTGAACAAGAAGGTGACTCGGTATTTTGTTCCTACATAACTGGATTAATGCATGAATTTGGAACAGAGCACGAAAACGAAGCTCGGAGGCTATTTAGTGATCCCTCTAAAAGAAGCTTAAAAGCTGTTCTTTTACATTATGGTGACAAATTTGAATCAGTGTAAATTGGTGATTAAGTGTGCTTAAAAGAAACTTGTGAAAACATGCATCTGATCCTTACGAAAGTAAAATACTCAGATCATAAGTGGATTATCTGTGGGAAATTGACAGTTATATGCATGGTACTTGGCCAGCAGGCAGGTTTTACAAAGTACTCACATTTCTGTGTGAGTGAAACAGCAGAGCCAGGTATCAAAAATGGATCAGAGACAAATGGCAAGTTTGCCAAAATCTCATTCCTGGAAATAAAAATGTGCAATTGAATATTGCTGGTCACGACATCAAGGAAACCCACAGTCATCTCACAAAAGGAAGAACAAAATATCAGATTTTACAGATAAAAGAAGGAGAACATATTAATGGGCAATTTCATCTCAAATCCTACAGGACATGTCAAATTCATGATCATGATTTTTCTCTGGAAAAAATAATGTTAGACCTCTATATTGTTGTAATTAGGTACAAGTAAAACGCAACAAGTAGGTTGACAAAATCGTTATTCCATGGAAGCATTAACAACTTGAACACAGTATTCACAGATTCTTGAGACATCCATGCTGTCCTCCTCGTCTGTTGGGTTCTAGCTAAGGCGGGGTGCTGGAGCAGGTGCGTAAGGCCTGAAGTGTTTTCGGTGCAGACACATTCTGTGCCCACCTTCCCGTGGCAGCACCGGTAATACTAGGGCTGTTTCTGTGTTGACCTTGGGAGTCAGCTTTGGTGATGGTGATGGTGAAGCTGATGATATTGGTGTCAGCGGTGGCTCAGGATTGGGTGATGGAATCCCTAATGATCATATAAAAGCAATAGAGGAACTGCTGGTTCAGCCACTGAGGATGGATGCCCTCGCCCACACATAAGGGGGGAACTGGCAGCAGCATGTGATGTGACGCCTGATGTGGATGGCTTGGAGGCGATGGTGTGAAATCAGGGGGTGCCTGACCATCCACAGAAAGGCGAATCTGATCATGGTGTCTCGAGCAGAGGATGTCCTCCATGTGGATCTCACAGAGCCACTGCCCCCAGCATCTGTTGACGACAGCTGGAATTTATTTAGGGTGATGTTCGAAACCGCCCGCCCAGACTGTGACAGCCGCACCCGGCCGGAAGAGGCATGGCAGCTGATCGGGTTGATGTTCAGTTGGATGACATAGGAGGTGTAACAGTGTCCTTGGTGGCACCCGTGGAGGAGCTCTGCTGTGCTCTTCTCACCGAACGGTGTGAAACAGTATGAGGAGGGAAACCAGTCTAAGGCAATGTTGGACGAAGAGTTGGTAACGTGCTTTTTCATCTGAGTTTAGAATGTTCACACTAGGTGTTCTGCCTCACCGTTAGATTGTGGATGGAATACCAGCTTCAGGACGTGACAGATACCATGGAAATCAAAAAATGCCAAAAACTCTTGTGATGAAAATTGTGGACCATTATGGAACAATAACATCGTGGGCGAGCCTTTGAATGAGAAAATTTTGAACAAGGCTGCAACGGTGGGAGTTGTGCATGAGCAAACATAGTGAAAGAAAATGAGAATATGCATCAATGACCAACAGATAATAAGCATTGAGAAAGGAGCCAGTGAAGTCCACATGTATATGGTCCCATGCACATGACAGCATCGGCCAAGGAGACAATGACACCCGGGGGGCTGCTTGGTGCATCACACACTGTGAACAGGAGGCAACCAGGTGGGTAACATCATTGTCCAACCCTGGCCAAAACACATGTTGATGGGCCAATGCTTTTGAGTACCCCAATGATCTGCAAGTAATAAATAGAGAATCTCTGAA
Organism: Schistocerca nitens; assembly: GCF_023898315.1. Lineage (NCBI taxonomy): Eukaryota > Metazoa > Arthropoda > Insecta > Orthoptera > Acrididae > Schistocerca > Schistocerca nitens. Next base: position 259,172,861 of record NC_064618.1, read on the forward strand.
CGAAGCACCATGGGAATCACTATCCAAGTGAGAAGGTGGTGAATCCAGCCAACCATGTTGTACAATTGTTATGACTTTCTGCATAATGGGATAAGAAGCTAAAGCCTTCATGTTCTGTGTGCTAATTATAGGAAAACCTTCAACCATCCGCTGCATGATGAAATCAATGTGGAAACAAAGCAACTCCTCCTGATGAAATCCTGGGTCCAGACGGGAGAGCAGGCAGGACAAAGCATCGGCATTTGTGGGTTGATTTGCAAGGCAGAAATGAATCTCATAGTTGTAATGCAAAAGGAAAAGAGCCCAATGTTGAACGCGATATGCCACTTTATCTGGTAACGGCACAGAAGGACTTTTATATAAGGAAATCAATGGTTTGTGATTGGTGACCAGGTGGAATTTGGTACCATAGGGAAAAATATGGAATTTCTCCATACTATATACAGTGGCCAAAGCTTCCTTTTCTATCTGAGAGTACTTAGTTTGTGCAGAAGTCAGAATTTTTGGGGCATAAGCAATAGGCCACTTGGAGCCACTGGGATATCTACGGGCCAGTGCCGCCCGCAACTCGTACTGTGAAGTGTCCTTGCAAGGACCAAGAGGAGGTCCGGGGAGTATGTCACTAAACATGGCGCAGACTGCAACATGGTCTTAAGGATGGAAAACGTGGTTTCACATGCCTGCAACCATCATCAACACATGTAACGGTTATATGACTGCCACTGCCCCAGACAAAAATTTATGGTAGTAGGCGACTTTGCCTACAAAAACATGAAGTTCTTTGACTGATGCAGAGCACGGAATTGACACAATAGCAGAAACATCTTTATGCACGGGTTTGAGACCCTTGCAAAAAACTTCAAACCTAAGATAAATGACAGAAAGTTGAAAAAATTGACATTTTTCTAAATTATACTTGAACCCAGCCGCTCGGCGGACAGAAAAAAAAAAAGAGTACAGAGATTTTTGTAAATGTTCCTCAGTGGAGGCACCGGAAACTACAGTGTCATCCAAATAGTTTGCAAAACCCAATACAGATGCTGTAAGTTGTTCCAAAAAATGTTGAAAAATAGCGGGAGCACTGGTGACTCCAAAAGCCAACTGCAAGAATTGGTGTGGGCCAAAGGGGTATCGACAACTAACATACAGGGAGTTGTAAATAAGCAATTTTTGAGAAATACTGACCACCTGATAACTTCATAAAGAGTTCATCTGGGTGTGGTATCGGGTACTATCCACTACAGATGGTGTACTCACAGAAACTTTGAAATTGCCACAGAGCCGTAACTGGCCCAACAGTTTCTTTACTAAACTAAGCGTGTGGACCAATCACTTGATGCAACTGGCTGACCAAGGCCAGATTCCATGAGGTGATCTAATTCATCTTTGACTTGTTCTCTGAGTTGCACTGGAACCAAACAGGTCTGGAAAAAGCGACGCCGAGCAAAATGTTTCATGTGTGTGCTTGAAAATTGTTGGCACATTCCAATCCAGGAGAGAACAAAGAGGAAAACTCAAAACACAATGCCTCTAACTTTGTATACAGCACTTGTTCAGACACTAAATTCACTTCATCTGAAATGGTAAAACCAAACAACTTAAAAGCACCTGACCCAAAAAGATTCTCCGCACGTGCTACCTACAGCAAGAAATGTAACTGACCGGACTATTGAACTGTAGGTCACTGGGGCAGAGAATTGGCTCAGAATAGGAATACTCTATTTACTGTAATTTAATAACTTCCATGACACAGGGAGAAGCGGAGGGGAGCCCAAGTCCATATAAGTTTGAGAGTTTAACAAGGTTACCCCAATTCCTATATCCGCTTGCATGTTCAGAACTTTATGAAAAACCATAACATCAGTAAAAAGCTCATTTGGTGCAACAGAAATAGCCGATATAATGTTCATGTCCAGACCCTCATCAGGATTGTTGTGCTGAATTTTTGAATTACAAACAGAGGCAATGTGACCTTTTTTGTTGCAATTCTGACAGGTAGCCCAGAGTTTCGGGCAGTCTGGCCACTCATGGCTAACTAAACAATAAGGGCAGGATGGGAGTGTGAAATGCGTACATTGCTGTTTACTGACCTGTTTGCTGTGATGGTGCAGCTGCTGCTGAGAGCAAGGCCACCCCCTTGATGTTGTGATTGTGTGTGGACCACCGTGACAAAGTCTTCCCACTGCAAACTACCTGAAGCTTGGTGTGGAGGAGAGAGTTGCATAGCTGATACCTCACACCATGACTGAATTTCGTGATCCGCAACTTGTGACTCCTCAAACAACTGTGCAATAGCTAAAACCTCGGACAGGGATGGATTTTCACATGGGAGCGCACACACTCCAACTCACGATCCAGAGTTAAATGAATGATAGCATCTCTCACCATCCAATCTGCATGTGAATCTTTATGGACACAAAATGACAACGACGACTTAATCCATGGAGTTCAGCTGCCCATGCTCAATAGGACTGATGTGGTAGCTTCCTACAGCAGTAAGAATCAAACTAAGATGCAGTAATATGGGTGCACTTACAATAGTATTTTGAAAGAACTTCACACTTTTTTTCAAATGTTAAAAAGACGGATCCTGCAAAGTGGTGAGCTGACATAGGACTTGATGCATTCTTGGCAATATCCATGAAAAGAACAAGGCATGACATAAAATAGCACCAGTAATCGCAAAAGCTTGATAGTATGATTGCAGATGTTGCTCGTATGTGTCCCATTTCTCAATTGTCTAATCATGTGTAGAAAAGGGAGGTGGATAAACCATGGGGACTTAGCAAGGGCAAAACAGCAAGTGACACAACTGAGGAAAATGCCAACTAGAGGAAACAGAAGCCAATGATTGAAGTAACTGAGTTTGACTGTCCAGTGCCTGGGATTGGTGGTGCAACGCTGTGGCGAATGATTCTCGCTGTTCGACCAACCAATGTAAAATGTCCTCCGCAAACACCATCAGCCATCATGAAAACAAACAGAGGACCAACCAGAGAAGAAAGACGCATGGAGAAAAGGACCACACTCATCACCAATCATGTTATAATTAGATGTAAGTACAGCATGAACATTAAGACTGAACACAACTTTATTCCATGGAAGCATTTAGAACTTGAACACTGTTTAAGTACCATTCAGCAAGAACCAAATACATACACAAAGAGCTGTAGCAATATACATAGAAAACTGAGGCTGAGCATAGTTCAGCTAGCCTTAAATAGACTGGGGTCAGTGGCAGACTCTGGTGGTGACACACACACACAAAGACAAGTCTGAGGCACCCTCTATGGACTATATAGCACTGCCGCAGCCTTTTGAAAGTATGCACACATGTGACTGCATATATAGTACACTGATTAGCCAAAATATTATGACCACCTGCTTAATAGCTTGTTTGTCCATCTTTAGAACAAAATACATCACCGGTTTTGTGATTAGGGATCCAAAAGTTTGTTGGTAGGTTTGTGGAGGTATGTGGCATTGGATGTCTTTGCATAGATCATATAATTCACGTAAATAACGGGCCGCTGATTTGCATATGTGGTGACGGCGCCCGATAGTGATCCATATAATTTCCATAGGATTTATATCAGGTGAATCTGGTCACCAAAACCTCAACATGAGTTCATTACAATGCTCCTCAACCCAATGTAGCATGGTTCTAGTTCCACGACATGGACAATTACATGGCTGAAAGACGACATCGCCATAGGGGAAGACATCATGCATGAAGGGATGCACATGGTTCGCAGCTGTCACCATGTCTTCAATTACTACCACAGGATCCATGCAAGCACAGGAGAATGTCTCCCATTGCATAATACTGCTCCCATGAGCCTGCATCTGCGAGGCGTTGCACCTTTCTAGCCGCCGTTCATCTCAATGACAGTGCTTATGGAGAGGAACATCACCTAGTGTAGTAAAAATGTCACTCACTCGAAGTGCCAACAAGTTTCCATTGATCGAAAGTTGAATCCCGATGGTCCCATGCCTATTGCAATCCTAACTGATGGTGTCATTGGGTCAACATGTGAACACGTAGGGGTGGTCTACTCCAGAGTTCTATGTTCAACAGTGAACGATAAAGATGTGCTCCAAAACACTTTTGCGTGCTCCAGCATTTTGCTCTATCAGCAGAGATGTCACAGATCCTCATCTATCGTACTTCACAGAGCAGACAAGCCTCTGAACCCCAAGTTCTATGAAGAGTTGTGAACGTCCAGCCATTTAGTGCCTAGTGGTAGTTTCACAGTCCTCCTACCTCTTTCAGTAGATGCTGATTACAGTAGTAAATGAACATTTGACCAGGTTCGCCGTTTTTGAGATGCTCGTCCACAGGCTCTGTGTAATAATAATCTGCCCTTTGTCAAAGTCCCTCATCTCAAAGGATGTCCCCATTTGCAGCCTGTATCTTCACTATGGTGATCCCCATCCATCTCTGCTCTGTTTACATACTTTTGCTACCACGTCACCAGGCGGCATCCAGTTTCGTGGTGGGCAGTGGTTATAATGTTTTGGATTATCAGTACATGTGTTATGAAATAAAATAGTTTCATTTTGTCTTGGCTTTTTTACATGGTACAGTCCTTTGAAAAATGTATGTTTTGTAAATAAGCCTTCAAACAGTAGAGAACTAAACAAATATAACTAATAAACCAAAAGTTCTGGAGACCTGGCAAATGTTTTGCTTTAAAGCTGCCTCTTTATATGTTCAAATTTAGTTCGTTCACACACACACACACACACACACACACACACACACACACACACACCTACCTCTATAGGCTTCCTTTTAACTTACAAACTTAAGAAGAAAATACAAAAATTTTAATTTTTATCTACTTAATTGTTTTGCTAATTTGGAAAGTCACAGAATGGCAATTTCCTTGTTGTATTACCAGATACAACTGCTCCAGCCATTTGTATTACGTCAATATTTATTACTAAACATTTTTTTTTTTTAAATTGCATTTCTACAAATTATTTTCTAGGAAAGCTCTCTCACAAAATTTTTTATTAGATTCAGCGTCAGTGAGGAAATACAGTAGTGAAAGGGTGAGGTGTGTGGACTATGAAAAATGACACAAAAATGTGGTGTTTAAGAAAACTGAAACACTTCATAATTGCTGGAAATTTGTCAGCGGTATTGCAGAAATATCTTGGTCCTAAAGTAACTGTGTTACCATCAAACCCATTGTGCAGGAATTGCTATACTCACTATGACAAGAAATTTAATGATAGCCCACAGCAACAATCACCATCAAGAGAATGTGAAACTGAAGAAGACAATGTAGATGTTTATATTCCTGGGTGTGAAGTTGTTGATGTACTGAAAGTTAGCATTTACATCTACATCTACATTTATACTCCGCAAGCCACCCAACGGTGTGAGGCGGAGGGCACTTTACGTGTCACTGTCATTACCTCCCTTTTCTGTTCCAGTCGCATATGGTTCGCAGGAAGAACGACTGTCGGAAAGCCTCTGTGCGCGCTCGAATCTCTCTAATTTTACATTCGTGATCTCCTCGGGAGGTATAAGTAGGGGGAAGCAATATATTCGATACCTCATCCAGAAATGCACCCTCTCGAAACCTGGCGAGCAAGCTACACCGCGATGCAGAGCGCCTCTCCTGCAGAGTCTGCCACTTGAGTTTGCTCAACATCTCTGTAACGCTATCATGGTTACCAAATAACCCTGTGACGAAACGCGCCACTCTTCTTTGGATCTTCTCTATCTCCTCCGTCAACCCGATCTGGTACGGATCCCACACTGATGAGCAATACTCAAGTATAGGTCGAATGAGTGTTTTGTAAGCCACCTGCTTTGCTGATGGACTACATTTTCTAAGGACTCTCCCAATGAATCTCAACCTGGTACCCGCCTTACCAACAATTAATTTTATGTGATCATTCCACTTCAAATTGTTCCGTACGCATACTCCCAGATATTTTACAGAAGTAACTGCTACCAGTGTTTGTTCCGCTATCATATAATCATACAATAAAGGATCCTTCTTTCTATGTATTCGCAATACATTACATTTGTCTGTGTTAAGAGTCAGTTGCCACTCCCTGCACCAAGTGCCTATCTGCTGCAGATCTTCCTGCATTTCGCTAGAATTTTCTAACTCTGCAACTTCTCTGTATACTACAGCATCATCCGTGAAAAGCCGCATGCAACTTCCGACACTATCTACTAGGTCATTTGTATATATTGAGAAAAGCAATGGTCCCATAACACTCCCCTGTGGCACACCAGAGGTTACTTTAACGTCTGTAGATGTCTCTCCATTCACAACAACATGCTGTGTTCTGTTTTCTAAAAAATCTTCAATCCAGCCACACAGCTGGTCTGATATTCCGTAGTCTCTTACTTTGTTTATCAGGCAACAGTGCGGAACTGAATCGAATGCCTTCCGGAAGCCAAGGAAAATAGCATCTACATGGGAGCCTGTATCTAATATTTTCTGGGTCTCATGAACAAATAAAGCGAGTTGGGTCTCACATGATCGCTGTTTCCGGAATCCATGTTGACTCCTACAGAGTAGATTCTGGGTTTCCAAAAACGACATGATACGCGAGCAAAAAACTTGTTCTAAAATTCTACAACAGATTGACGTCAGAGATATAGGTCTATAGTTTTGCGCATCTGCTCGACGACCCTTCTTGAAGACTGGGACTACCTGTGCTTTTTTCCAATCATTTGGAACCTTCCGTTTCTCTAGAGACTTGCGGTACACGGCTGTTAGAAGGGGGGCAAGTTCTTTCGCGTATTCTGTGTAGAATCGAATTGGTATCCCGCCAGGTCCAGTGGACTTTCCTCTGTTGAGTGATCCCAGTTGCTTTTCTGTTGCTTGGACACTTATTTCAATGTCCGCCATTTTTTCGTCTGTACGAGGATTTAGAGAAGGAACTGCAGCGCGGTCTTCCTCTGTGAAATAGCTTTGGAAAAAGGTGTTTAGTATTTCAGCTTTACGCGGGTCATCCTCTGTTTCAATGCCATCATCATCCCGGAGTGTCTGGATATGCTGTTTCGAGCCACTTACTGATTTAACGTAAGACCAGAACTTCATAGGATTTCCTGTCAAGTTGGTACATATAATTTTACTTTCGAATTCACTGAACGCTTCACGTATAGCCCTCCTTACGCTAACTTTGACATCCTTTAGCTTCTGTTTGTCTGAGAGGTTTTGGCTGCGTTTAAACTTGGAGTGAAGCTCTCTTTGCTTTCGCAGTAGTTTCCTAACTTTGTTGTTGAACCACGGTGGGTTTGTCCCGTCCCTCACAGTTTTACTCGGCACGTACCTGTCTAAAACGCATTTTACGATTGCCTTGAACTTTTTCCATAAACACTCAATATTGTCAGTGTCGGAACAGAAATTTTCATTTTGATCTGTTAGGTAGTCTGAAATCTGCCTTCTATTACTCTTGCTAAACAGATAAACCTTCCTCCCTTTTTTTATATTCCTATTAACTTCCATATTCAGGGATGCTGCAACGGCCTTATGATCACTGATTCCCTGTTCTGCACTTACAGAGTCGATAAGTTCGGGTCTGTTTGTTATCAGTAGGTCCAAGATGTTATCTCCACGAGTCGGTTCTCTGTTTAATTGCTCCAGGTAATTTTCGGATAGTGCACTCAGTATAATGTCACTCAATGCTCTGTCCCTACCACCCGTCCTAAACATCTGAGTGTCCCAGTCTATATCTGGTACATTGATATCTCCACCTAAGACTATAACACGCTGAGAAAATTTATGTGAAATGTATTCCAAATTTTCTCTCAGTTGTTCTGCCACTAATGCTGCTGAGACGGGAGGTCGGTAAAAGGAGCCAATTATTAACCTAGCTCGGTTGTTGAATGTAACCTCCACCCATAATAATTCACAGGAACTATCCACTTCTACTTTACTACAGGATAAACTACTACTAACAGCAACAAACATGCCACCACCAGTTGCATGCAATCTATCCTTTCTAAACACCGTTGGTGCCTTTGTAAAAATTTCGGCAGAATTTATCTCTGGCTTCAGCCACCTTTCTGTACCTATAACGATTTCAGCTTCGGTGCTTTCTATCAGCGCTTGAAGTTCCGGTAGTTAACCAATGGAGCTTCGACAGTTTACAATTACAATACCGATTGCTGCTTTGGTCTCCGCATGTCCTGACTTTGCCCCACACCCTTTGAGGCTGTTGCCCTTTCTGTACTCGCCAGAGGCCATCTAACCTAAAAAACCGCCCAGTCCACGCCACACAACCCCTGCTACCCGTGTACCGCTTGCTGCGTGTAGTGGACTCCTGACCTATCCAGCGGAACCTGAAACCCCACCACCCTATGGTGCAAGTTGAGGAATCTGCAGCCCACACGGTCGCAGAACCGTCTCAGCCTCTGTTTCAGACCCTCCACTCGGCTCTGTACCAAAGGTGCGCAGTCAGTCCTGTCGACGATGCTGCAGATGGTGAGCTCTGCTTTCATCCCGCTAGAGAGACTGGCAGTCTTCACCAAATCAGATAGCTGCCGGAAGCCAGAGAGGATTTCCTCCGATCCATAGCGACACACATCATTGGTGCCGACATGAGCGACCACCTGCAGATGGGTGCACCCAGTACCCTTCATGGCATCCGGAAGGACCCTTTCCACATCTGGAATGACTCCCCCCCCCCCCCCCCCCCCCGTATGCACATGGAGTGCACATTGGTTTTCTTCCCCTCTTTTGCTGCCATATCCATAAGGGGCCCCATTACGCGCCTGACGTTGGAGCTCCCAACTACCAGTAAGCTCACCCTTTGCGACCGCCCGGATCTTGCAGACTGAGGGGCAACCTCTGGAACAGGACAAGCAGCAATGTCCGGCTGAAGATCTGTTGTAGCCCCTAATACATACCCCCATAAATGCCTAGGCATGATAAGAAGCACATGAAGGAAACAGTGTGTACAAAGAAAACACTCAATAGGAGTGCTAAGGCTCCAACAGATGTCCAGAGCCAAGATGGGCTATAGTGACGATCTGGCCGCTGGACCTGGCTCCAGCCACTGGACCCTCCTCCGGCAGGTTTCTCATCAGCAACCCAGTGCTCTACAGGTCTCAACCCTCCGCTTGTATGTCCTACACTCATAGGAGGGCTCATCTAGCAGCTCCTACAGCAGGTTAAATAGCTGGGTAACTACATCTATATGACTATCTTGCAATTCACACTCAAGTAAGTGCTTGCAGAGGTTTATGAAACACATTCAGATTATTTATCAACTGTTCCAGTCTCAGTTTGCACATGAACACTTACACATTTCTATGCAAACTCTAATTTTGCTTATTTTATCAATATGATCATTCCTCTCTGCCAGATCTGGAGGTGTAGTGACAAAGTGCGTGCCTGGAAACCAAGAGGTTGGGGGATCGAATCCCAGCTGGACAATGGAAATTTCCAATCTCTTTCATCTGGCTTTCACTTCTCAGCAACATGCGGAATAGTCAGGAATGATACTTGGTCTGGATGCCATGTTAAACTGAAGGTTCCCTTTCCTTGTGTGGATAACTAGGACAGATTAGACACATGCAAGTGAATGAAGTGGTGTCCAATTGAAAGATTGGCACCTAACTCTTGAGCCACATGAAATTCTTATTACAATTATTTTTTTTTCCCTGTGTAGGTGTGAGTCAACAATATATTTTGGCATTTAGAGGAGGAAAATGGTGATTGCAATGAAGAGTCTAGGTATCACTACAGCAAAAACACCTTTGTTTTAATGGTTCCCCTCCTGCTCCCTATCTTATATTATCTGAGATATTCTCTACACTATTTTGTGTCAATACAAAATTAGCTGCCCTTCTTTGAGCTTTTTCAATGTTCTTCATCAGTCCTATATGGTAAGGTTCCGATACCATGCAGCAGTACTCCAGAAGATGAGCCGGCCGGGTGGCCGAGCGGTTCTAGGCGCTACAGTCTGGAACCACACGACTGCTACGGTCGCAGGTTCGAATCCTGCCTCGGGCATGGATGTGTGTGATGTCCTTAGGTTAGTTAGGTTTAAGTAGTTCTAAGTTCTGGGGGACTGATGACCTCAGCAGTTAAGTCCCAGAAGCATAATGCAGGCAATCTCTTTAGTAGATTTATTGTATCTTCTAAGTGTTCTGTCAATAAAATACAGTCTTTGATCCACCTTCCTCACAACAGTTTAAATGTGATTGTTCCAGTTTAAGTTTTTCGTAAATGTAATCACTACATATTCAGCTGACTTGGAAATCTTTATTTCTGCGAGTCTTTTCAGGCAACCAAAATTTACCAAATCTTTTTTGTACTCGTATAGACCTCACACTATTTATTGTTTAGGCTCAATTGCCACTTTTTGCACCATACAGATATCCTGTATAAATCATTTTATGGTATCTTTTCATCTGAAGATTTTACTAGATTGTAAATTTCACATATAACTTTGGTTTCTGCAGATGATGTCCTGTTAATTACAACAAACTGACAATTCTGACACGAAACCACCCAGTAGCACAATTTCGATGATACTCCATGGACAAGCAATTTGGTCAGGAGCCATTTAAGAGGAAATCTGTCAAAAAGCCTATTAAAGATCTAGATATATGGAATCAACTGGAGAGCCCATGTAATTAATACTCATTACTTTGTATAAATAAAGAGCCAATTATGTTTCACTAGTACATCATTTTCTGAACCTGTACTGGTTGTGTGTCAATAGATCATTTACTCTTAGATATTTAATAATGTTGGAACACAGTATGTGTTCCATAATCCAACTGCTAATTGATGTCAGTGATATAAGTTTACAATGTAGAGGATTATATTTCCTTTCTTATGTCTGGTCTGAGAAGAGCAACTTTCCAGTCTTTAGGTAAAGATGTTTTTTAAGCACAATGAGTGGGATCTAAAAGGTTTACAATCTGGGCTGGACGACATACTTTTATCAAGTGACTTACACTGCTTTACTACACTGAGGGTATCTACTTCTAAATTACTCTTGTTGGCAGCTATTCTTGATTTGAATTATGGAATATTTGTTATCTTCTTTGGTGAAGGAACACTGCAAAACTGTGTTTAGTAACTCTGTTTTATTGGTAACATTACTGTTGCTCAGTTAACATACTGATTGTCTCACTACTGGTATGCTTTTCATATGACCACAATCTCTTAAATGGATTTTTTTGTCACATTTTCAGACAGAGTTTCATGATGGAAACAATTAAAAGCAACCACACTGGAGTCTGCAGTAAGTACCAAACATCTGTAGAACTCTCATATCCTGGAGATTTAACCTTCTTTCAAATCTGGCATGCTTTACTCATCACTTCTGCAGCAGTGTCCTGACCTGTTCTGTTCTGTTTACTGTTCCATCTCTTATTAATTTACTTTGCATAAAATCAACTGCCATCATGCCTATTTATCTGATTTTAAACCACATCTAACAAAGGAAAATCCAGGATGGAATGTAGCAATATTATGAGGAGGAAAGTTGCTACTAACCATATAGCGGAATGCTGAGTCACAGATAGGCACAACAAAAAGTGTTTCACACTTAAACCTTTCGGCCAATGGCCTTTGTCAACAATAGACACACATACACGCACACACAAACTCACGCAAACACACACAACTGTAGTCTCAGGCAACTGAAACCACATTGCGAGCAGCAGCACCAGTGCATGATGGGAGTGGCAACTGGGTGGGGGTAAGGAGGAGGCTGTAGCAGGGAGGGGGACAGATAGTACGGAGGGGATGGAGGACAGTGAAATGCTGCAGGTTAGGTGGGGGGGGGGGTAGTGGAGAGGTGGGGAAGAGGGGGGGGGAGGGGGGAGGTAGCGGAAATAAATAAATAAATAAATAAATAAAAAGACTGGGTGTGGTGGTGGAATGACGACTGCATAGTGCTGGAATGGGAGCAGGGAAAGGGGCCGGATTGGTGAGGGCAGCAATTAACGAAGGTTGAGGCCAGGAGGGTTACAGGAATGTAGGATGTATTGCAGGGAAAGTTCCCACCTGTGCAATTCAGAAGAGCTGGTGTTGGTAGGAAGGATCCATATGGCACAGACTGTGAATCAGCCATTGAAATGAAGAATATTGTGTTTGGCAGCGTGGTCAGCAACAGGGTGGGCCACTTGTTTCTTGGTCACAGTTTGTCAGTGGCCATTCATGCGGACAGACAGCTTGCTGGTTGTCATGTCTACATGGAATGCAGCACAGTGGTTGCAGCTTAGCTAGGAGACAACATGACTGGTTTCATAGGTAGCCCTGCATTTGATGGGATAGGTGGTGTTAGTGACTGCATTGGAGTAGGTGGTGGTGGGAGGATGTATGGGACAGGTGGTTTCAGTTGCATGAGACTGCAGTTGTGTGTGAGGTGCTTTAAGTGTGAAACACTTTTTATTGTAACAAAACTTCCTGGCAGATTAAAACTGTGTGCCCGACCGAGACTCGAACTCGGGACCTTTGCCTTTCGCGGGCAAGTGCTCTACCAACTGAGCTACCGAAGCACGACTCATGCCCGGTACTCACAGCTTTACTTCTGCCAGTACCTCGTCTCCTACCTTCCAAACTTTACAGAAGCTCGCAGGAGAGCTTCTGTAAAGTTTGGAAGGTAGGAGACGAGGTACTGGCAGAAGTAAAGCTGTGAGTACCGGGCGTGAGTCGTGCTTCGGTAGCTCAGTTGGTAGAGCACTTGCCCGCGAAAGGCAAAGGTCCCGAGTTCGAGTCTCGGTCGGGCACACAGTTTTAATCTGCCAGGAAGTTTCATATCAGTGCACACTCCGCTGCAGAGTGAAAATCTCATTCTGGAAACTTTTTATTGTGCCTATTTGTGACCCAGCATCTCTGTTATATGGTGAGTAGCAACTTTCCCTCTCATAATATTTGTTTAAACCACATCTACATTATGTGTCCTCAGAGTCTTTTGCTGACATGTCTACCTTAATTTGGAAGAACTGGAGCTCTCTCTTAGGAAGGTATCAAGCCAATTTTTATTTGCTTTTTTAAATTGACGTATTTTTGCATTTATTTTTGTTGTATTTTGTGTGTGGTATTCAGTCTCGGTATACTGACCTTGTGGTCAGACAATGATGGAAGGATGGTTGGGGCTTCAGTTCCACCAATAACGAAGCACACAACTGTTCCTTTTCCATGTGAGAGCAGTATTTTCCATTGCCTGCAGCATGTAAGACATCACACATTCATGTATTACAGCCTGTTGTGGCACCTCACAGAAAGAAGTAAAGCCTTGACCTTTCAACTTTACTTAGTTGACAAGACAACTTCCCGATTCATGAAACAAAACTATTTTCATCCTCTTCTTCAAACTTCGGAAGTATCATATGTGCCCAAATAGTTATACTAGTGTTGGCCTCAAAAGCTGTGTTGGATAGATCATGGAGCAGATAGTCAACAGCCATCTCGTATAGATCATAGACTACAGATAACTCCTTAGTAACTCTTATATCACCGTCTTTAATAATGTGGACATCCAGGAAGCACATATATGACAGGATTCCTCCTGCAGTAATCAACTGATAAGAACTTTTTTGACATTGTGAAGACCTTTGATGGTACATCAAGATATAATATTCTTAGTCACTTATGCAAAACAGATTGGAGTCCTTCAGATTAGTGTTTTGAGGGTCCTGTCATGTCATTTGTGGACAACTTCTCTGTCTTTGGTGACTCTTCTATCCTTGTTACAATGAACCCATCAGTTGCAGCTTCTAATTAGGAAGCTGGAGGAATGAGTGGGGTGTAAAAAAGATTTTAATTTTTTGACTTATGTGTGCTCTTTTTAATATTCATGCTTAATTTTTAACTTCACTGAACTAAGGATGAGAGGTGCTGTTCATAATATAAGGGAAATGGTGAGATATCTGGATCTCATAGTTGATTTTACATTTATCTAATTGTCACATACTAAAAACTTGAAAGCATGGCCCTTAAAAGCAGTAAATACTTTTAAAATGCATAGGTTATAGTTCACAGGGGCAGACCAAACCTATGTGCTCCAGTTTTACAAAGCCTTCATGCAGTCTCAGTTTGGTAATGGGTGCATGGTGTATGCATCTACATGGCCTTCTATTTTAGAATAGTGGACTTATTTCTAGATTTTCAGGCTTTTGACATCACTCCTCACAAGCAACTCTGATCAATTTGCGTGCCTATAGATATCATCTCAGTTGTGCAATTGATTTGTGATTTCTTGTCAAAAAGATCACAGTCTGTAGTAACTAAGAGAAAGTCATAGAGTCAAGCACAAGTGATACCTGGCATTCCCATAGGAAGATTTATGGGTTCTCTGCTGTTCCTAATTGATATGAACTGTTTAGGAGACAATCTAGCAATCCTCTTAGATTTTTTGCAGATGATATAGTCATTTACGTCTTATAAAGTCATCAGACAATCAAAACCAATTGCAAAATGATTTAGACATAATATCTGTATGGTGCAAAAAGTGATAATTGACTCTAAATAACAAAAAAAAGTGAAGTTATTCACAAGAGTACTACAGGAATCTACTAGATTTCGATGATATGATGAAATACACAAATTTAAAGGATGTGAATTCAACTAAATACTTAGGGATTAAAATTATGAATAACTTAAATTGGAGGGATACATACATAATGCTGTGGAGAGAGTAACCAAAGACTGTGATTTAATGGCAGAATACTTAAATGATACAATAGGTATAATAATGACACTGCCTACACTATGTTTACCCGTCCTTTTCTGGAATACTGCTGCACAATGTGAGATCTGCATTAGAGTGAGAGTGTCATTGCTATGATGCATGAGTTAGGGTGGCAATAATTAAAACAAATAATTTTTTGTTGCAGATGGAACTTCTCATGGAATTTCAATCACTAACTTTCTCCTCCGAATACAAAAATATTTTGTTGGTGTCCATTTACGAAGGAAGAAATAATCATCATAATAAATAAGAGGAATCAGAGCTTGCACAGAAAGATTTAAGTGAACGTTTTTCCCCATGCACTGTTTGAGAGTGGAACAGTAAGCCGCATCCATTCTGGCCACACTGTGCAAAATCCAGACAAGAGGTTCAGTGCAGTACGGAGTGGCCAGTATGGACCTTGTAGAATAATCTTGGGTATGGCTGATAAAACTGCTTTGTACAACAATGAACCAGTTCCATGCAGTGTCAGTACATCCAAGGAAATGATTCATTCAAGCAAGGCTGTTTATGGACAGCATCTCTAATTTTTCATTGTTACTGAAGCACATACATGCACACTGGAGTGCAGTTACAACACTCTGCTCCATTCTCTGTGATTGTGCACTACTCAGCACTGTTCTGCGCTGCTCTGCGCCATGAGTTTCTGCATGGCATGTCTGGTGTGGATGCGGGTGTAGAGAAATAGCTTGAAGGTGGTTCAATGAACCTTCTGCCAGAAACTTGACTGTGAATCTTAGACGTAGATGCAGTGCAACACCATGGAACAGTCTAGTTACTAAAAAATTTAGGACAAGCTCTATGTCAAGCATCTGTGCTGATGCTGGTGAGCCACCACTTAACAGGAGGTGACTCCTCTTGGTGAGAGAAGCCTATAAAACAACATCCACGCCTGAGACGTTTGCAAATCATGCAACTGCCTCACCACCAATGGAATGACATTTCAGAAATTGAATGTGAGCTATAACGCCCAAGGGCTCATTTCAAAGTTTTATACCAAGAGTGGAGCAGTTGTCCATCTTGGATTCTGAGGAGGTCCAGAATTATGTTGGATTTAAACTTCAAGAATGAATGTGCCTCTGATTTAACTTTGTAAGTCCTTGCTTTATAAAACTTTCAACCAACATCACAATTTTAACACAGTATACACAGATGGTTCAAAACAAGGGACCTTCCTTGACTGATCACTCGGTTTTCCTGACCGTGTCCTCAAGATTTGGCTTTCCAATCAGTAGTCTGTATTTAGTGCAAAACTTTGTACAATCCTAAAGGCACAGGAGTAGATGAAGCATTATCAAAGAAAACAGGTTCTCAGCTGCTCTGATTCTTTGCTGCCTTACAAGCGCTGCAGCAAATATACTCAGAAGAAAAAATACAGGAGAAACTGGTTCCATTTTACAACAGCAGGGGAATGATGTCATGAGGTGCAAAGGCCTGTGGCAGTCAGGGGAAATGAGTAAACGAATCAAGCAAGCAAGAAGGCCAACAGAAAACCAACTGACACAAAGTCCCATTCCCTTGCATGCTGTCGCCACACAGTAGTCAGAAAAATATGCAACTGAGGGGGGAGGGAAAGCTGCCACTGAGGAGCAATAAATGTGATCAGTGAAGCCAAACATAGGGCTGTAGCATACCTCATGCTAGTCACTCCAATGGAATGGTCACCCTTACTTGCCTCTCAACATACAGTCCATTAACTCATTAATTAATTCTCCCATGGAAGAACACCCACACCTTAAATTTGTTATTGTTGTTGCAATAGGTGTAAATGACTTATTGTGCAAAGAATCCATTAGATAAACTCTCCTAACTATAATTTTGCTGCGTCTTTTTTTCAGTGTCAGCAACATTTGTAGCTATTTTTTGGATGTTGAATAACTCATGGAAGATATATATTCAAAAGTTTGCCCAGAACTTCAGTTTTTGGAGAGAGGGAAAAAAAAAAAATAGGCTGGTTAGGGAGACAGACATGTTCCACTGCACCTCAAGTAGTCTCTTAATCATTGTTACTGAACTGAAAACATCAACAATATTTAAGTGACAGACTTTTCTGCTTCATTCACACATTTCTTGCTTGAATGCTGTAAGGCACCCTCTTATCTGTTGAGTGAATTTCCAAATGAGTAACTTTCTTCATCATTAGCCTACATCCTCAAAATCCCAAAATAAAATACATGCTGACTGTAGGCATTTTGAATCATTCCTCACATCATTGAGTTTAGAGATATTTTTAAGATTCTTCATCTGAAATGTTCATAACGCCCTGACAGGGATTTTCAGACTTACCAGATGTCGTTGGCACTTGCAAGTCTAAAAGCTTGTCTGATACCTCCATGTTCATTGCCGGATAGAGGGGAATGATGTTGAGGGATACCCTGATCTTTCCAGCAAATTATTTCTGTACAAAACTTTTACTGCTTACACATGTTATTGATCTACCATAAGTAGAATAATGTTTCGTCATGAAATTATAGTGAAGAAAGAAACAAATTGGTAATGCAAGGCACTAATGCCACATCATTATGAATGCATGTGTGTGTGATAAATCAGAAGAGTAGTAACTGAGGATCCAGTGTATTTTATTCTAGATGAAATCACTGACAGACAGAACTGGTATGTATTAAATATTTTAGTAGAACCTCTGAATGGAGAACAAGTGAAACCTATGTGTTTGTTAACTTTCATTTTTAAGAAAACAGACAATGATACCATGTTGCGAAGTTTCAACAATGTATTTTTTTTGTTGTGGCCTGATTGAATAAAATGTGATCGTGTGTGGTTAGTGCATACAGATTAAGACTGTTAAATCTTACCTGCACTTTTCAGTCTCAAGTCTATGTTCTTTAAATTAAAACACACAATCTACATCCTGCACACTATTCATCCCATTTGTGAATCATTAAAATACATTACTCATGTGTCAAGCATTAAAACAGGTTTCTCATATGTCAATTAATTTGTATCTTGCAGTGAGAAATTACAGATATAAGCTCCTACCACAATATAAGAGTGCACACAAAGCACAGTTTTTTCTTTCAGTTGACAAAGCTAAAAGGGGTCAAGTGCAAACTGGGCACTGATGAAATAAAACAAAATGTTTAGCAATCTCTACCTTATTTAAAAATCATCGGGATATACTATTACACATACTACGGTAAACACATTATGAAGAAAACATCTGTAGAATGGGGCTGCAGAACATGATGACAGAACAACAGTGTTACGTTTCCAAAACGACACACTCACAAACTAAACTCCGCGCCCTCGTGAAGTCACACACTACAACGGCCTTACGTCACGGGTCAAAGCTGACAGGTGGAATCAGATGCTTCCGTTGACCCGGCAATAACAATTCTAAGAATTAAAAGGCTTTACAAGTTCCAAGGCAAAATAAAACAGTATATCCCTTAAATGGTTACAGCATGATGATTCAGAACTTTGTTAGCAATGCTGAAAATTTTATTCCAAAGATACATAAAAACAGGAGAGCGTATACTGTTAAGACGAACGCAGAGTTAGATGCAAAATGTTATAAATGAGATCCTCTGTGGAACTGAAGTATGGAAGACGTTATACTTGTGAATAAAAAGGCGGCATTTGGAGAAGTGTGAAACTAAAAACACAAATACACTTACTTGGTATGTAAGTGAATACAACTTCTCTTACAGCAGGTATTAGAGCACCGTCAGAGCACATGTACTCAAACGAAAATATTTTTCTTCGGAGTGAAGCTGCCAATATTTTGTTATTGCCATTGCACATACACAATTTAGAAAGAGAATATATGTTTCCCTGCGAAGGGAGTAGAAAGTAATGAGCATCGATAATATTATCCATTACGGTGTCATCGAAGCACAGTTTCCCCACTCGATTTATTCAACGCGTAAACAACTGGGGTTCCACCGCGCATATGTAAACAAACAAGACACTGTACACTGTACAGGTAAACAAAATAATGAAACTCGTGAAGTAGTGAAGTACTCATTGGACACGGGGTCAGAGATGAATGGTTTGTCGCCTAGCTGTTAGACGGGCGGTTATCAGCTATTTTCATTTTCTTCAGATATACGTTGACTGTAATTTAAAGTAAAAACTGTATACGTTAAGTTCTAAAACCCATAGATTATTTGAGTCATATAAACCAATCTCACTTCATCTATTTTTCCGTTGACAAGGAACTATGGTAGCCACCACGTAATTGTTTTTCATCCAAGGGAACGTAAGGAGTGCGTTGAAGTTTGGTTAAAACTGTGTTTTAATTGAAAGTGAACTGTACGTTATTACAACATTGCTTTGCTAAAGTTGTGATACAAGTGAAAGACAAATGATGCCATACTAAGTGGTGTGAGTTGTCACGGCTATTTTATTAGTTGGTAAGTTCAGGAATCGGTACTGACAAACAAATCCCATGCAGTAGGCCTATTGAAAGACCACTATGGAAATTAGTGTAACTAGAACGTATCGGCAATAAAACTAATTTGCCTAATATTGTAAACCACGTGTAAATGCTGATAACTGTTTAACACTGAGAGTTTACTGAGTAATATTCACTTTTTTTTTTTTAATTTACGACATGTAAGGAGAGCCGTGTAAAAATACCGCTTGGAACAATACTGACGTTCGAATCTAGGTAGAATCTAAAATGTCGTTTTACCATAGAATTCAGTTTGAGTCGGTGCTTATTAAAATGGTGTCACCTTTGCGATCTGAACTGACCAGTGACGTGTATGTTTATAGTTTACTTTTGTAACTGAATTGACGTCACGAAAAATTATATATACGTAGGCTTCTTTGCAAAACTGTTGCAATTTTTATAGAACCCTGTACTTTTTCTTGTCGTAGTTAACACCTACTTCGTGGACATTTATTCTTCTGCTGCTGTGTCCGTTCCACATTATCGCCTCACAAGTTATAGTAATGAAATGCGTTTCCAACACAGTGGTTGGCAGAAAATCACGAATTTTGGGGCAAATTGAGGATGAGATTATTTAATCAAATTGTGGTGCTCGATATGAAATCAGGGCGACCTGACAGGCAACAAACAAGCTCTGTGCTAGGATATAGATAGTGATTTCCTTTTGTGTTGTGCCACAGAACAGCAAACAATTACTTTATGATGTGGAAAAGACATTAGTGAACTATGTAGTCCTTTTTTTATACGTTGATGTAACCGTGCAGGTCAATTAAGGGCAGTTACATGTACTAGTAAATACCTGTAGTATCATTTAGTGTTTTCACAATGGCAACATAGAAACTGCTAGGTAGGCTAATGAGATGATTGTACACATCCGTCTGTTTACACTTTGCGAAGAGGGCAAGTAATGTGGAAACACATCTGTTTTGAGGTGCAATGTTAAGTAATATATTAAAATAGTAAATAATGCTTATACTCAACTTGCAAGATTTTTGGTCACAGTAAAGTTGTTGTCATCGTTTCACACCAAATTACGTTGAGTAGGATCTACCTGTGAAACTAACAAAGGAAAAAAAATCTCAGTTGCTCTATTGTAAATGTTTAGTTCTCAGTGACTTACATGAAACTCAATTCTATTCATCAAAATGACTTGTGGGAATGGTAAAGTTAAGTTTCTGATTTCTTGAATGCAATAAGTAAGTTATTTCTCTGCAGGTACTACAAAACTTCTCTAGATCCAAAAGATTGTCTGATAGCTATAGTATTTGTGATGATGTTAAAAAAAATTGTGAGCATATTTATAATCCTTATATCAGTATATTCCCTGTATCACTTCCCAGAAAATAAAATGGAATATGTTAATCCTATTGATTGGCGTAAATGGGATCAGAAGAAATGTGACATTTGTGGCATATCCCGATAACATATTTATTATTAAAGTGCTTCACTTAAGTTGTCACAGCATACATTATAGATTGGTGTTGTCTGTGATCTCTCTTAAATTTCTTGGTTCTACTTTCAATTTGGTTCTCGATGGCTAGTGAAATGGGCCTTGGATGTAACCTGTGGAAGAATATTCGTTATACGCCCCTAATGGAATTCTTCTGCTTAGCCTTAGTGTAAGTACACATTGTAATCGAGCTATTAATTGTACTGAAATGCATTTTCTACCTCCCTGATGTGAGCATGCTTAATGGGTATCTTTTGTAGCCCAATTTAATGATTTACTTGTAATGTGATACATTCACTTTTTATTACTCCCAACACTAGTTTGAAACCCTGTAGTGCTTATTTATTATTTTTATCCCGTAGGGTAGTGTAATTTTTTCATACAATTATGGAATAAGATATTACGTTAAGTAAATAATTATTATATTTAAATTAAATAGTGACTACATAGTTTATTTCAAATGACCAATAATGGACTGAGAAGGAGAAAGATGATTAGGAAGTGTACCAATCTTTGCATGGTTTGAGTTGAGAAAACAATTGAAGACGGTCGCTGGATAAGTAACAGTCCTGTATCCTAATTACATTATCTGTAGCTTTTTTTTAATAATAATTATGCTTACAAAAATGTTAGATATTCCTGTAAGGGAAAGTAATAGGCATAGTTGATCAAAAGAAAAGCCTTCAGCTTGGACATAATAGTAAGTGGGTTTTCACCCAGTGCCATCAGTTTTTACAGACAACTGCTGAAAATCGACACTGTGGAATATCACACTTTCTTGTGTGCAATAGACAAGACTATACATGATAAACAGCCAAAAGTCCATGATGAAATAACAACTACAAGGAAAGAATAGATTGCTACTCACCATGTTGAGGAGGCATTGAGTCGCTTAGAGCTAGAATTCTGTTTTATTGTAAGTACAAACAATTTCCAACACACCTACAGACACGATGACACTGTTTTGATGTGTCACTGCCAACTGCCATGACAAGATTTTGATTAGGGGGAAAGGGGAAGACAGACAGAGAGAGAGAGAGAGAGAGAGAGAGAGAGAGAGAGAGAGAGAGAGAGAGTATATCAGTATAAGCTTATGAACTAGCAGCTTATTTGATTTTCATGAATTAATTGTGCCATCCATGCACTTTTTCTGTGTGATAAGGATATTGGCAACATGTATGTTTAATGCAGACAATGGAATGCTGTTTGTAAACAGTGAGATGCAGGAAAAGCAGCATTGTGTTTTTGATGTTGAATATCAAAACCATTTAATGTTTTTTGAATTATTTGTGCCTTCCTGTGTTTGCTCATGAAGCTGCTTTTAATTTCTGCCCCTGTAGCTTTCATTTTTCCCCTTTTTTAAAAAATTATATTGTGGTGATAGATTGATCTGTAGTATACTTTGTAGTTTTGTTTAAAATGGATGAGGATAATTTGGATTTGAGTTGAGGGAGTTGTTGAATTTGTCATACTAATAAGCTATTTTTGGTATGAAGGTGGTGGTGACAGACTGATCCTTAGCATAGTCAGAGATAAGTTGAGAAGTGGCCATTTAGTTGTAGTAGGCAAACCCAAACAATGCGTTGTCTTCAGGAAATGCTTGGCTACATAGTCTGATGTCTTGAGAAAATACTTGGTTACAGTTTCTGATGTCAGAAAATGCTTGGTTACAGTTATTGAACAAACATTTTAGTTGTAATTTTTACAAACATAGACAAAGGTAGGTGATTTCATATCTTTTTCTGTGTACATCGTGCATAACATAGTTAGATTCACATCCAGTTTTGAAGTAATTACTTCCTCATTGTTATGAAATGTCATCCATCTGTTGGTTCCTCACTGGGTATTCAGAAACAGCTGTCTCCTGTTTGAGTTCCCATTGCACTTCACAATTCGTATCTACAACATCACTTTATAAAACGCATAAGAAATGGCACTGCCTTTGTTCAAGAGTATAATAGAATTTATTCACCTTTGAGCATTAGTATGTGTAATCTGTGTTAAGCAGTATTTCACTGTAGATAACTGTGTCAAGGGCCTATATAGTATATTAGACATTATGTCCATTGCTCTTGTCATAGTGGTATGTTTTCTTAGTTTTTGCTTGATGGGGAAAAGGCTGTACTAAACATGTAAACTAAAAGTAGTAGAGGTATTTGTTATTTTGGCAGCAAAATAAGTAGCGGTGGTCGATGTTTAGATAATGATAAATGTAAACTGGCAGTAACAAGTAGAGTGTTTCTGAAAACAAACAATTTGTTAACATCAGATCTAAATTTAAGTGTTAGGAAGTCTTTTTCTGCAGATATTTGTTTGGAGTATAGCTTGTACAGAAGTGAAATGTTGACAGTAAGTAAGAGGATGCTTGAATGCTGAAGATTAGATGGGTATATAAGAAAAAAATTAGGAGGTATTGAATTGATTTGGGGAGAAAAGAAATTTATGGCAAAAATTGACTAACAGGAGGGATTGGTTGATAGGACAATTCTTGAGGCATCAGGGAATCATCAGATCAACTCTTGACTACAGTTAGCAAGTTCAAATGGATTTAGGCTGTAGCACTTACGCAGAGATGAAGACGCTTACACACAATAGACTAGCATGGTGAGATGCATTTAACCAGTCTTCTGACGGGAGACCGCAAAACAAACATGTAACCTAGGGACAGTCATAACATTAAGCTCTTTCAAATACTGTCTTCACTTGTGAAACCCCAGAAATTCATGTAGTAGCCTTTTTATGCCTTGAAAACTATGTTGCTATTTTGGTCATAAACAGGAAGATGCAGCTTTCCATTCTTCTCATTGGCCAGCAATCCTCTTCAATTCAGCATAACTGTTGCACTCCTCATCATTGACTGATTGCCGTACATACTAGGCCTGCACCTATGACCTTTTTGCTCTTTATTATTGCTTCCAGCAGCTACTAATGTTTTAATTATATTTTTCAATTCATTATGTTATTTTAGTAGTATTTTTTTCTCATTCACTTTTTCCAGGATGTCTTCGTTCTTTACTCAGTCAACCCACCTGATCTTCAGCAGTCTTTTGCAACACCGTATTATAAAGGCTTCTGCTTATTCCATCTCTGTCTTCCCCATTGCCCATGTTTTGCAATCATAAAGATATGTTTTTTTGACGCATCAGTCTTGTGACTGGTTTGATGTGGCCTGCCACGAATTCCTCTCCTGTGCCAACTTCTTCATCTCAGAGTAGCACTTGTAAACTACATCCTCAATTATTTGCTGGATGTATTCCAATCTATGTTTTCCTCTACAGTTTCTGCCCTCAACAGCCCCCACTAGTACCGTGGAAGTCATCCCCTGACATCTTAACAGATGTCTTATCATCCTCTCTCTTCTCCTTGTCTGTTTTTTCCACACGTTCCTTTCCTCTCCAATTCTGCACAGAACCTCCTCATTCCTTACCTTATCAGTCCACCTAATTTTCGACATTTGTCAGTAGCACCACATCTCAACTGCTTTGATTTTCTTGTGTTCCGACTTTCCCACAGTCCATGTTTCACTACCATACAATGTTGTGCTCCAAACATACATTCTCAGAAATTTTTTGCTCAAATTAAAGCCTGTGTTTGATACTAGTAGATTTCTCTTGGCCAGGAATGCCCTTTTTGCCAGTGATAGTCTGCTTTTGGTGTCCTTGCTTCATCCGTCATTGGTTATTTTGCTGCCTAGGTAGTCCACTCCCTTATCTTCATCTACTTCGTGACCATCAATCCTGATGTTAAGTTTCTCGCTATTCTCATTTCTGCTACTTCTCATTACTTTTGTCTTCCTTCAGTTTACTCTGTCCATATTCTATACTCATTAGACTCTTCATTCAGTTCAGCAGATCATGTAATTCTTCTTCATTTTCCACCTATCTGCTCTCTCCTCTGCGTTCAATAGTGGAATTGCCATTGCACTCTTAATGTTACCATCCTTGCTGTTAATTTCACTGAAGGCAGTTTTAACGTTCCTATATGCTGAGTGAGTCGTTCCAACAATCATTTCTTTTTTCAATTTCTTCACTTTTTTCACACAGCCATTTCATCTTAGCTTTCTTGCACTTCCTATTTATTTCATTCCTCAGCAACTTGTATTTCTGTATTTCCCTGAATGTTTTTGTTCTTCCTTCTTTCATCGATCAACTGAAGTATTTCTTCTGTTACCCATGGTTTCTTCACAGTTAAGTCATTCCATATCAAGGGGACCACACTCGACCTTCGCCAAACTTCGGTTCAGTATCTTCAGTGGTTGAATTTTTAGAGCCCTTTGAGGCGAAGGTGCAAATGTGTTAAGTTTGCTAGACATTTTTAAAAGTTCTAGCAAACATTTCATCTTTTGCTTTAATGTACATAAACAACTCTTTATGTTCAATGTTCAATCACACCATGGCAAAAATTAGGGATTGAGCCACACCTAAATATAGATACAAGCCTCTAAAGCGGTTAAAAAATTCGTCACACTATTCTGAGAGCCAAGGTTTGACCTCCCACTGCTAATTCTCATTTGAACCAATACCACAAAAGATTATTCATACCAATGATGTCTACAAATGGATCATATTTAATTAACATTGGATGCCTAGATAAAAAGATGCGCATCTGCAAAGTTGCCCAAAATTTTCTGCTTGCAAATTTGAACTTGACAGCAATTGCTTGAAAGCTGAAGCTTAACCTAAAGTTCTTCAATTAAGATGTCCATATCTGTATCTGTTTTGCCACTTTTCCATTTGTATGTTACAATATCTACTTTACTCACACCAGCAGATGTGGTGGTTACCTCAGTAATGCTGTCTTGGGCTTTCAGAACTTTGCACTTTATTTATCCAGTTGAATCCCTTTTGTCGATCCATTGAAGCTTTAATGGCGACTCTCCAAGTGGTGATAATGAAGTATTAGCAGTAAAGCAAGTATCAACAACATCCATGTCGGCAGTGGGTGGTGGTTCGTTCTTATCCTGGTGGTGTGATCGTTTTTGAGCCAGTTCATGTGTACATTGGTACAGATTTTCTGACCAGTTTTAAAAACTTCATTAGCCAGTACATTCAACCTATCAGACATTGCAATGGTTACCGCTGAAAAAGCCTTCTTGGTTATGTGTTTTTTCTTTACCAAATGGTTTGTAGAAAGTATTCTGCTGGAATTGAAATTTTCTCATCACCATGACATTATGGTATGAACAAATTTGAGCATCTTCAGTAAAATCAAGTCCAGATGTACATCATAGAAGCTCCTTGTCCATTGGTGACATTTCTTCAACTGATTGTAGTTGACTTTTGCCATAATAGAAGGGTGATTACTTACGGCAGTCAGCTCCATCTGATCCACCAGAGTAGCAGTGAGCAAGTGTCTCTTGGTTCATTTAATACAATAGTTTGTTAACTTATAACAAGCAAATTTGAAAGCTCGTCAATAACCTGGTTTGAAGCATAATGTAAGATGAAATTACACACAGTGATGTATATGCATCACTCACTTAAAATCTCACAGTTTTTGTAATTTACTTGTAATAGATCGTCCTGTTTGTATATAAAATATACAGATTTGGCTATCAAAAAATACTGTTTTATTGATTTTGCTCAGCCACAACAATGATCATTGATTATTCAAACACTCGGTATTCAACACTAAGATTGTGCAATGTCAACACCAAAGATACCACACACAGAAGACTGCCAGGAAGCAACATTGCAAGTGTGACTCAGCAATATATCACTGTTATGAGGATAGAGTCTTAAAAACTATTGCTGCCTTATAATGACGATGGAAACTAAATGACAGGGCATATATGCACCACCAGGCTGTGTACGGTTAAAATGTTCTAAAACAGCATAGCACTCCGTTATGATCTAGGTTTTATAATCTTAAGAGGATTTTCTGAGGTTTTGTTATATTTATATTCTATGCTGTAAAATAATATAAAAACACTTCTTATTAGCATATTTGCCTTATCCAAACCACAGGCGAATGTTATAGCATTGAAAGACACTACAATTGCACGTATTTTGATTTGAAACTTCAAATTGCATTACTTTTTTGTGTTTATATATAATCCATTTCCCTTTCTTTCGATAGGTATTCTTACTACACAAAATGCAAGATCCAGAGATTAAATAATATAGCTCTGAAGGCTTACAGTATGCTCTTTCCAGCTGTGGCAAGAAAAAAAAGAATTGAATTAGACTTGTTTGAGATATTGCCCCAAAAATACCCTAAAATTTGAACAAAAAAAAATTTGGCCAACTTTCCAGATGTATTTATTTTCATGTAGGCACCCAATGTTGATTAAATTTGATTCATATGTCGACATCACAGGTAAGAATGAACCCCTGAAGTTTCAGTGTCATTGGTTCTCTCCGAATAGTGCGATGAATTTTTTTAGCCACTTTAGAGGGTTGTATCTATATTTAGGTGTGGCTAAATCCCTAATTTTTGCCATGGTGTGATTTAGCATAAAAAGTTGTCTAGATACATTAAAACAAATGACAAAATGTTTGCTAGAACTTTTAAAAAAGCCTAGCAAACTTGGCACATTTGCACCTTCATATGTGATGCAAAGGTGAGTAGCCTCTCTTTGAAAGGCTCTAAAAATGCAACCACTGGAGATACTGGACTGAAATTTGGTATGTAACCATCAAAGTCCATATAGAACCTTCACATCAAATTTCATCAGATTTGGAGATGGTTGAGTGGGGACACTGTTTAATATTGGTCCCTTTGACATGGAATGACCCAGTTACCTTCTTTACACCTATGTTTTTCTTTCCAACTTCTATGATTACCCTTTTTAGAGATATCCATTCATCTTCAACTGTACTGCCTACTGTGCTATTCCTTATTGCTGTATCTATATCCTGAGAGAACTTTAAGTGTATCTCGTCATTCCTTAGTACTTCCATAACCCGTTTTTGCGTATTGATTCTTCCTGACTAATCTCTTGAACTTCAGCCTACTCTTCTTCACTACTATATTGTCATCTGAGTCTTTATCTGCTTCTGAGTATGCCTCACAATCCAGCATCTGATTTTGGAATCTCCGTCTGACCATGATGTAATCTAACAGAAATCATCCCATATCACCCGGCCTTTTCCAACTATACCTCCTCCTCTTGTGGTTCTTGAACAGAGTATTCGATATTACTAGCTGAAATTTACTACAGAACTCACTTAGTCTTTCTCCTCTCTCATTCCTTGTCCCAAGCCCATATTCTCCTATAACTTTTTCTTGTACTCCTTCTCCTACAGCTGCATTCCATTCCCCCATGACTATTAGATTTTTATCTCCCTTTATGTACTGTATTACCCTTTCAATATCCTCATATACTTCCTCTATTTTTTCAGCTTGCGATGTCAGCATGTATACCTGAACTATCGTTATGGGTGCTAGTTTTCTTTCGATTCTGATAAGAACAACAGTATCACTGAACTGTTCACAGCAACACACTCTCTACCATACCTTCCCATTCATAACGAATCGCACGATCGTTACACCATTTGCTGCTGCTGTTGATGTTACCCTATGCTCATCTGAACAGAAATCCTTGACTTCTTTCCGCTCCACTTCACTGATCCTTACTGTATCTAGATTGAGCCTTTGCATTTCCCTTTTCAGATTTTCTAGCTTCCCTACCATGTTGAAGCTTCTGACATTCCATGCTTTGACTCATAGAATGTTATCCTTTTGTTGGTTATTCAGTCTTTCTCTCATGGTCACCACCTCTGTGGCACTCCCCGCCTGAAAATCTGAATGGAGGACTACTGGAATCTTTTGCCAATGGAGAGATTATCATGTCACTTTTTGAGTAACAGGCCATATGTCCTGTGGATACACATTATATGTGTTTAATACAGTGGTTTCCACTGCCTTCTGCATCCTCATTTTGTTGATCATTGCTGATTCTTCCACCTTCAGGAGCAGTTTCCCACCCCAAGGACAAGAGAGTGCCCTGAATCTCTGTCCACTCCTCAGCTCTCTTTGAAAAGGCTGTTGGCAGAATGAGGGTGGCGTCTTATGCCAGAAGTCTTCAGCCACCAGTGCTGATTAATAATCAAAATTTAAGCAGTGGCCAATTTCGAACCCGTGGCTGAGGACATTTTGATTACTGATCAAAAACATTAATCTCATTTTGTTCATTGCATTTGTTTCGATCCTTTCACTCAGTTTTTTAATTAATTAATTAATTTTTTTAATTACAGAGGACAGCAACCCCTCTGACCAAGCACGCTGAGCTACCCCCTAGACAATGGGTGCATTCATGCATATGTGCTAAAAACATAGTACAGTAAAACCTCGTTTATAAATTTTTGAAGGGGGGTGATAAAATAAATATACAAGTGAGATTAACATTAAAATGAAACTTCTTAATATATTTCTATTAAACTCAAGTGTGTGCAACAGAAGATATGTATATTGTACAGTAATGGGTACAGTAGTTCAAATAGGCTTATGCCTAAGTTATGGACAATTAAAATTATTTAGGCCTAAAGAATGAATCAGATGTGGTTTGTTTTTTGGAACCAATACTGCCTTCATAAAGTTTTCATATGCAGTCACTGTTCACATCTTGTCATCACTACCATTTCTTGATCTTATGTAGCATTGTGTTACATCCATGCAGTAAGTGATTCTGACAGACTGTGTGAGTCCACAGATTGACCATCTGATTCTTCGAATTCCTCAGAAGTGTTTATTTCAGCTGATACGGACACTACTTATTTAATTATTTCATCCTTATTTTGTACGCAACACATGACAGCATCAGCATCAAATCATCAAAATCAATTCCATTTGACATACGAGCCTATTCATTGTCTTCTGGTACCGGTACATCAAAATCTACATCAAAATGTTCAGCGTTTTCCGGGTAAGCTTGAGTTTCATCTTTTGTGATGTCTGCTTTTTGAAAGCACTTGCATATTGTGTTTGGCTCTAATTGATGCCCTGCAGTCCTTATGTACCGCATTGCCTAGATAAGAAAACCAAATTTAAAAGATATGTATACATATTTGCACTAAATTTAATTTAATTTAGAGATCTGTTCCAAAAAGTTAGTAACATTCAGAAGGAACTGACAGGGAATGTACATACGAAGTGTGCGTGTAAAGAGTGTCCTAACCTTCAGTAGGACTTCTTTGCACTTCTTCAGTTATGTTTGCTTTCTCCTGATGGAAAAACATTTTCTTTTATTTTGTGGTGAACTCATCATTTTCACATGCACAAAAATTAGAAATTACAGTAAAAAGATTTAATTCTCGCCTTGCAAAAAACGCTCCATATTTCATTCACTGTGCTCCACCTGTTTGCACTGCCGTCAAGTGCCACTGGTGTGTATTGTGTGATAGTTGGACCACGGCAGCATTCCCCCTCCTTAGGGCCCCATTTCACAACGCCATTAAGAAACGCTACTCTGCAGCGCTCTTGCATTCACACAGTGTGGCATGTCATGCTGCCACTGAAAACAGGTGCAGCTGTTGCTGTGAACAACTTTGATGCTGCCGATACTGCTGCTGATTTCACTGATGTCTCGTGCTGGCTGTTCATAATCGGCAACCTACTGCTTGGCCAGTCAACAGCACCCCAAAGTGGCATTGTGTGAAGGCCGTATTGGGAGCAGTGTTCGCCAAGTTATTCGATCTGAAACGGACTGCCACAAGGTCAACAACAACAGTGCCGCCATGTGTACTGTTGCTAAGGCCCGCAATAATAACTGTGACTTTGCATGCAGTTAGCAAACCAATAATCACTGGCCACACCACATACAAAACATTTCAAGACGAGTTCTTGTATTTTATAATGTATAAGTGTGACAAAAATGGCTGTGGAGTAGTAAAAATAATAGCATAAAAGCGCGAAAACGTATAAATGGAAAACATGGATGTGGGGTAAATTTGCATGCAAAATTGAAAAAGTGCACAGTATACAATTTAAAAAGTGTGTAAAATGTAAGAGCTGAGAAACGTATAAATGTGGTTTCATTGTATTTCATGAATCTTTTTTCTGATCTCGAGGTTTATATTTTTGGATATTAATAGCTGATTCTTTTTATGGAAAGTCCTTTTGCCTTGTGCAGTTCTTATTATGTCTTTCTTGCATCTACCTTCTTTTTCTGTACTAGTTCAGAGAGTGCAGAAAGTTGTACATCCCTTCAAGAGTCTCTTGCCCAAGTTTAACATTCAGGTGTCGAACATGTCCTGTTGTTCACACTGTTGCATTTGTTTTCTTGTTTCTTTCTGTGCGCATTGTAACTGTCAGCTAACACACTTTCAATTTCATTGAGCACCTGGTTAGTTCCTGTTCAGTTGCAGCATTGCAGCTCCATCAGAAAACTCTTCTGCAGATTTATCTGCTTGTGCCAAAGAATTCTCACATTTCTTTAGTTCACTCACAGCCTCCTCTCAGTGGTGAGTGGTGACAATGCAATGAGCAGCAACGCCTTGCACCTTTCCCGATTTTGCCATTTTGTATCATTTTGTCAGTTCTGACTGTCAGTCTGTTTTAAATTAAGTGTGTTGATTACCCTTCCATCCCTGTAATTGATGCCACACCAACGAAGAATGGAAAACATTTTATTCCATTTCACATAAGCAAAGGTCTTCTCCAAATTTCTGAATACAATACATGTTTAATTTTTTTGTCCTGAAACTCGTGTCTGTCACTAATTTCATTGCTAAACTTGCTTCTCTGGTTTCTGCTTCTTGTAAAATGAAACTGGTACTCTCCTAATCTACTTTCTATTTTCCCTTCCATTCTTTGATCTAGGTATTGTTTATCTTTTATGCACACAATACTATGCTGTAATTTTCACTTCTAACCACTCTGGCTTTCTTGTGTAGCGTAGTTATTACATTCCTTTCAAAATCAGATAGAACTTGCCTAGTAACACAAGTTTCGTTAATGAGTTTGTATAATCCTTGCAGCCATTTTACGTGATTTGTACAAGAGTTTTGCTGAAATTTCATCAGTACCTAGGCATTTGTTCCCTACCAATTTGTGCAAAGATTTCTGAAATTAAGAATAATTTTGTATGCCCCTTTAACCTTCTTTCAATGTGTCGTCATTTTCAATAGATTATTTCCTCCTGGGAAATTATAAAGTTTCTGCCAGTTTCGTGCCCATATTCTCCCCTTATTTTCTGCTTCCATTAGTATGTTATCTTCTGAACTGCAAACATTGGTATTCCTGACTGTGTATCCTTATGATAATTATATATTCATCTGCGTGTAACATATTCACTATACTGTTTCAATTTTGTAACAATTTTGCTGTATCTTCCTTTCATGCTTCTATAACTTTCCTGTTTTCACACAACTTCATTTCAAAGTTAGTATGTTGCTGCTGTTCACTTAAAACATTTTTAAATTTTTTTTCTTCCTTTATTAATTTCAGTATTTCATTTGTTATCCATGGCTGCCTCTTTTTCAGTCCTAGTATATTTCCCACTGTTTTTACAAAATATATTTTAAGGCCATTCCATCAGTTTCCTTCTTCGGAAAAGAAAGGAAAACCACACACAACCACACACACACACACACACACACATATATATATATATATATATATATATATATATATATATATATAATGAGGGAAAAACAAAGATGATGTGACTTACCGAACGAAAGCGCTGTTTGTGTGTCTATCGACCTGCCAGCGCTTTCGTTCGGTAAGTCACATCATCTTTGTTTTTAGATGATGTGACTTACCGAATGAAAGCGCTGGCAGGTCGATAGACACACAAACACACACACACAAAATTCAAGCTTTCGCAACAAACTGTTGCCTCATCAGGAAAGAGGGAAGGAGAGGGAAAGACGAAAGGATGTGGGTTTTAGGGGAGAGGGTAAGGAGTCATTCCAATCCTGGGAGCGGAAAGACTTACCTTAGGGGGAAAAAAGGACAGGTATACACTCGCACGCACACACATATCCATCCACACATATACAGAGACAAGCAGACATATAGTCTTTAAATATGTCTGCTTGTGTCTGTATATGTGTGGATGGATATGTGTGTGTGGGCGAGTGTATACCCGTCCTTTTTTCCCCCTAAGGTAAGTCTTTCCGCTCCCTATATATATATATATATATATATATATATATATATATCTCTGTGTGTGGAAACATTCCATGTGGGAAAAATATATCTAAAAACAAAGATGATGCAACTTACCAAACGAAAGTGCTGGCAGGTCGAGAGACACACAAACATACACACAAAATTCAAGCTTTCGCAACCAACGGTTGCTTCGTCAGGAAAGAGGGAAGGAGAGGGGAAAATGAAAGGATGTGGGTTTTAAGGGAGAGGGTAAGGAGTCATTCCAATCCCGGGAGCGGAAAGACTTACCTTAGGGGGAAAAAAGGACAGGTATACACTCTCACGCGCACACACACACACACACACACACACATACACAAGCAGACATTTGTAAAAGCAAAGAGTTTGGGCAGAGATGTCAGTCGAGGTGGAAGTACAGAGGCAAAGATGTTGTTGAAAGACAGGTGAGGTATGAGCGGCGGCAACTTGAAATTAGCGGAGATTGAGGCCTGGCGGATAACGAGAAGAGAGGATATACTGAAGGGCAAGTTCCCATCTCCGGAGTTCTGACAGGTTGGTGTTAGTGGGAAGTATCCAGATAACCCGGACGATGTAACACTGTGCCAAGATGTGCTGGCCGTGCACCAAGGCATGTTTAGCCACAGGGTGATCCTCATTACCAACAAACACTGTCTGCCTGTGTCCATTCATGCGAATGGACAGTTTGTTGCTGGTCATTCCCATGTAGAAAGCTTCACAGTGTAGGCAGGTCAGTTGGTAAATCACGTGGGTGCTTTCACAAGTGGCTCTGCCTTTGATCGTGTACACCTTCCGGGTTACAGGACTGGAGTAGGTGGTGGTGGGAGGGTGCATGGGACAGGTTTTACACTGGGGGCAGTTACAAAGGTAGGAGCCAAAGGGTAGGGAAGGTGGTTAGGGGATTTCATAGGGATGAACTAAGAGGTTACGAAGGTTAGGTGGACGGCGGAAAGACACTCTTGGTGGAGTGGGGAGGATTTCATGAAGGATGGATCTCATTTCAGGGCAGGATTTGAGGAAGTCGTATCCCTGCTGGAGAGCCACATTCAGAGTCTGATCCAGTCCCGGAAAGTATCCTGTCACAAGTGGAGCACTTTAGGGGTTCTTCTGTGGGATGTTCTGGGTTTGAGGAGATGAGGAAGTGGCTCTGGTTATTTGCTTCTGTACCAGGTCGGAAGGGTAGTTGCGGGATGCGAAAGCTGTTTTCAGGTTGTTGGTGTAATGGTTCTGGGATTCTGGACTGGAGCAGATTCGTTTGCCACGAAGACCTAGGCTGTAGGGAAGGGACCGTTTGATGTGGAATGGGTGGCAGCTGTCATAATGGAGGTACTGTTGCTTGTTGGTGGGTTTGATGTGGACGGACGTGTGAAGCTGGCCATTGGACAGGTGGAGGTCAACGTCAAGGAAAGTGGCATGGGATTTGGAGTAGGACCAGGTGAATCTGCCACCCAAACTCTTTGCCTTTACAAATATCTGCTTGTGTCTGCGTATGTGCGAATGGATACGTGTGTGTGTGTGTGTGTGTGTGTGTGTGTGTGTGTGTTCGTGTTCGTGCGTGCGTGCGTGCGTGCGTGCGTGCGTGCGTGCGCAAGTGTATACCTGTCCTTTTTTCCCCCTAAGGTAAGTCTTTCCGCTCCCGGGATTGGAATGACTCCTTACCTTCTCCCTTAAAACCCACATCCTTTCATTTTCCTCTCTCCTTCCCTCTTTCCTGACGAAGCAACCATTGGTTACGAAAGCTTGAATTCACTCAAGCAAGCACACAACTGCTACCTCCGGCCACTAATGCCAGAATGTGACTGTTTTGTTGAACAAAAGCAGCAGTTTGGAGAGGGGCAAGGAAGTGGGGAAGTGGGAGGGATAATAGGGGGGAGGGAAGAGCACTGTCTGGCAGATCATGTAGGGATTGGAAGGCAGCAGGACAGGGCTGCCTAGCGCAGCATTGAGAGGCTGTGGGTGGGAGGTGGAAAAACGGAGAGGAACAGAGAGGGGGAAAAGACTGATGGGTGCTTTGTCAGAGAATGGTGCACAGTAGGGTGAAAGGACGTGAATTGGGAGGAAGTGATAGGACAGAGGGAATGTAAACTGTAGTGTAGGGTGTGGGACAGTAGATAATCATAGGTTGAGCCCTCTGCGAGTCCGGGTGTTTAAGAATAGGCCCGAGATATTCCTGTCTGTCGTAAGAGGTGACTAAAAGGAGTCTCACATGTTTTGGCCTTTACGTGATTGTCCCCTTTAGGGTTTGACCACTGTTTTTTTAAAATTTTCTCAAAGAGCGAGCCAATTGGGGAAGGGTGCCTTACATGGTGTATAGTGTCCATCGTGCGCTGAGACCTCTCGCATTCTTCGTGGACGTGGATCTGCACTTCCTCTCATTCTCCAGCTGTTGGGCGAGGTCACCCTCCTGGGTGCATTTGCTTCCATCCTCTGTGCAGTATCGCTTTCAGCACTGTCGACCATAGTGGACTTCTTAGCTCGTTTGTACCTGATATCCAGCAAGGTAGCCAGTCCATTGCGGTGGGGCCGCCATATACCCTGTTGGCTGTAGCCCCCTGACCACACAGGGATCACTCTCCTGATCGCTGCACAATTAACTCCCCACATATGCCAAAGAGTAGATGCCCGTCACCCTGGGGCATTGGGACTCCCGGCAATGGCCATCCTGCCAGGTGGTCTTTGCTGTGGCTGGGCAGAGCCTGTAGGAAGCGTTCCTGGTCGGAGTGGGTGGCATCAGGGCAGATGACATGCCATGAAGTGTACGTCATCTCTTGCTGGTGGTCAAACATCAGCAGTCTCTAAGTAGTCAAGGTCTAAATTCAATGCTAAGAAATACGACCCCAAATCATCCCCCCCCCCTCTCCCCCGCCCAGCTTCCTAACCACACCATGGGAGGAATGCCAGGCTAAGGATGGCAGCAAAGCTTATTCACCCCGGTACTAAACTTGATGGGGAATCTTTCTTGTCAATGAAACCTCAGTTTTTTGTGGAGCATTTAGAGGACAAGTTTTGGGAGGTGGAGAGCTTGTCCAAAATGCGGTCAGGGTTGGTCTTGATGCAAACAATATCCTCTGCCCAATCACAGGTACTACTCGCCTGTGACAAGCTGGGGGATGTTTCTGTTACCATCACACCCCACAAGAGCTTAAATATGGTCCAGGGTATCATATTTCACTGGGACCTTCTTTTGCAGTCTGGCGATGAGCTGCGCACCAATTTAGAACGGTGAGGTGTCAATTTCATCTGGCGTGTCCACCGGGGTCCAAGGGATAATCAGGTTGCCACCGGTGCCTTCATCTTGGCCTTCAAGGGTGACACATTACCCGAGAAGGTCAAGGTGATGGTCTACCGCTGTGACGTAAAGCCATCACCTCTGCTGTCAATGGTGAATCTCCCCCAATAGGTACCATCGATGTTGTCGTTGAGCAGGCCACTACAACGGTCATTTCTGCAGCGGAAAACGGACCCTTCATCCTTTAGGGTGCCCCCGGCGAAAGACAGTCCCTTTGTGGTCGCCGGAAGTCGCTGAGGCAATTGAAGAGTGTTGGCGAACTCTACAGGGACGTAAGTGCACCCTTCCCTAGAGCACCTAATAGCCTTTAAGCGGCACTGTGCCCGCGTTCACCAGCTTATAAAACGCCGGAAACAGGAGTGTTGGGAGATATATGTGTCGACCATTGAGTCACCTTCCCAAGTCTGGACGAAGATCTTATGTCTTTTTGGGTACCAGACCCCAACAGGTATCCCTGTTTTTAACATCAATGGCGTGTTATCTACTGACACAAACGCGATTGCCGAGCACTTTGCTCGAGGCTGTGTGTTGGAGAACTACCCGCCACCCTTTCGCACTCTCAAACGATGGATTGAAAGGAAATCCTCTCGTTCACTACACACCACAGTGAACCCTATAACGCCCCATTTACAGAGTGGCAGCTCCTTGGCGCCCTTGCACATCGCCCCGACAGAGATCCTGGGCCAGATTGGATCCACAGTCAGATGATTAAACATCTCTCGTCTGACTACAAGTGACATATCCTTGTCATCTTCAACTGAATTTGGTGCGATGGCGTCTTTCCATCACAATGGCAGGAGAGCACCATCATTCTGGTGCTCAAACCCAGTCAAAACCCACTTGATGTAGATAGCTACTGGCCCATCAGCCTCACCAACTTTCTTTGTAAGCTGCTGGAACGTATATTGTGTTGGTGGTTGGGTTGGGTCCTGGAGTCATGTGGCCTACTGGCTCCATGTCAGGGCAGCTTCCGCCAGGTTCGCTGTACTACTGATAATCTTGTGCCCCTCGAGTCTGCCATCTGAAGAGCCTTTATCAGGTGCCAACATCTGGTTACCATCTTTTTTGACTTATGTGAAGCATACGACACGACCTGGCGACATCATATCCATACCACATTGTATGAATGAGGTCTCTGGGGCCCACTCCCGATTTTTATCCAGAACTTCCTGTCTCTCCGTACTTTCTGTGTCCAAGTTGGTGCCTTCCATAGTTCCCCCATATATTCAGGAGAATGGCATTCTGCAGGGCTCTGTATTCAGTGTGACTGGATTTTTAGTGGCTATTCACGTCTCCTTTTCCCAACCACGGCGCTTCATCTCCTACATCAGCGGCCCAGGTCAGGGCTTAAGATTGCGGTTCGTGTCCAGTCCCTTCTATCTGAACTGGAGTCCTTTTCGTTACCACTTCTCCTCGAGGTCCATTCACGTACACCTCACCTCCATGGTGTACACCTAGGCTGCAGATTCTTGTGGACATTTCGCTTGGCCCTAAGCACTCCATTATCCCTGTGGCTCTTCTCTATCACTTCCTCTCGACATGTCCCGGAACCATGAACTGGTTTACACCGACGGCTCGATGGCTGATGGTCACGTAGGCTTTGTATATGTTCATGGAGGACATATTGAACAGCACTCCTTTCCAGATGGCTGCAGTGTTTCCACTGCAGAGCTGGCGGCCATATCTAGTGATCTTGAGCACATCTGCTCATGCCCTGGTGAGTCATTTCTCCTGTGTACTGACTCCTTGAGCAGCCTACAAGCTATCGAACAGTGCTACCCTCGCCATCCTATTCACGGTCTAGCAGCAGCTGTAGGGCCGTCGGTCTCACCTTCTCTGTATGCGGGTGACTTCAACATTTCGTACTACTCCTCCAGCACTTCAGGGAGCCATTCACAAGATGCAGTTATGGGCTCTAGCCCATGGCTTCCAGTTTTCAGCTGCGAAGTCATGTTTCATGCATTTCTGTCAGCATCGAATTCGTCCAGATCCAGAACATTTCCTTAATGACGATCCACTTACTGTATTGGAGACATATCTATTCTTAGGACTGGTTTTCGATGCCCAATTGACTTGGCTACTTCACCTTTGTCAGCTTAAGCGGAAGTGCTGGCAGCACCTCAGTGCCTTCTGCAGCCTGAGCAACACCAACTGGGTCGCAGATCACTCTACGCTGCTGCAGCTCTACAGAGTCCTTGTTCAATCCCGCCTTAACTATGAGAGTCTGGTTTATGGTTCGGTGGCGCCCTCAGCATTGCGTTTACTCGACCCAGTGCACCACTGTGGCGTTTGCCTAGCGACAGGAGCTTTTAGAACGAGTCTGGTGACCAGTGTCCTGGTGGAGGCCAGAGTCCCTCCATTGAAGGTTAGATGTGCACAGCTGCTCGCCAGTTACATTGCACATGTTCGTAGTTCTCCTGCACATCCAAATTACCGTCTCCTTTTCCCAACCACGGCACTTCATCTCCCACATCAGTGGCCCAGGTCAGGGCTTAAGATTGCGGTTCGCGTCCAGTCCCTTCTATCTGAACTGGAGTCCTTCCCGTTACCACCTCTCCTTGAGGTCCATTCATTTTCGCGTGGCCCTAAGCACTCCATTATCCCTGTGGCTCTCCACTATCACTTCTTCTTGATTCTCGACATGTCCCGGGACCATGAAGTGGTTTACACCGATGGCTCGATGGCTGATGGTCACGTAGGCTTTGTATATGTTCATGGAGGACATATTGAATAGCACTCCTTTCCAGATGGCTGCAGTGTTTTCACTGCAGAGCTGGCGGCCATATCTAGTGCTCTTGAGCATATCTGCTCATGCCCTGGTGAGTCATTTCTCCTGTGTACTGACTCCTTGAACAACCTACAAGCTATCAAACAATGCTACCCTCGCCATCCTTTGGTAGCGTCCATTCGGGAGTCCATCTATGCCCTGGACGGTCCCGCTGTTCAGTGGTGTTTGTGTGGACCCCAGGACACGTCGGAATCCCACGCAATGAAATTGACGACAGGCTGCCCAAACGAGGTATGCGGAAACTGCTTCTGGAGATGGTCATCTCCAAAACTGACCTGTGTTCTGTCTTACGCCGCAGGGTCTTTCGGCTTTGGGAGACGGAATAGCATAACAGTACGCACAACAAACTGTGTGTCATTAAGAAGACTGCAAATGTGTGGAAGTCTTCCATGCAGTCCTCTCACAGGTAATCAGTTGTCCTCTGCCGGCTCCGCAT
Organism: Schistocerca nitens; assembly: GCF_023898315.1. Lineage (NCBI taxonomy): Eukaryota > Metazoa > Arthropoda > Insecta > Orthoptera > Acrididae > Schistocerca > Schistocerca nitens. Next base: position 259,212,007 of record NC_064618.1, read on the forward strand.
TGGCCATACGTGGCTACCGCATGGTTACCTCCTTCGTCGCAAGGACCTATTTTAGCCGTTCTGTGGCGAACTTTTAGCTTTCCCAGCACTCTACCTTCGGTGTTAGGCAACGATGCCTCAGCAGCAGCTTTAGTTTTCAGTTTTATTCGTTAGGGTGGGTTTTATCATTTGATCTAAGTTTTAGCGCTGTCCCTCTGTGTCCTACACCCTAATGCTTTTAGGGTGGAGGTTTTAATGTGTTGCAGAGTTGCTGGCTTCTCCTTTGTATTCTCATGGTCAGCCAGCCATGGTAATGTGCTCTCTTGTTTTGATCTCTTCTACATGTTTCTTGCGTCTCTCTATGGTTTTCTTGTCCAGTTTGGTCCATTTTAGTGTTTGTTGCCCCTCTGTCATTCTCGTGGTTTTCTCCTTTTTCCAGCTGTTTTTTGTATGTCTCAATTATTTTACTCCCACCCTTGTGGAATTATTTTAATCAGAACGAGGGACTGATGATGTAGCAGTTTGGTCCCCCCCCCCCCCCCCCTCTCTTTTAAACTAACTAGCCGACCAACCATAGGTTGAGGCAGGGATAATTTCAGGAAAGGAGAATGCGTTGCAAGGATAACTCCCATCTGCACATATCATAAAAACAGGTGTTTGAGGAGAGGATCCAAGTTGCCTGTATCCTGTATTGTGAAGCAGCCATTGAAATCAAACATGTAGTGTTCAGTTACATTTGTTCTTGGTCATAGTTTAGCTGTGGCTGTTCTTTCTGGTGGATAGCTAGTTGGTAGTCATACCAATATAAAAAGCTGTGCAGTAATTGCAGCAGAGCTTGTGTATGACCCAACTGCTTTCACAGGTGGCCTGTTCTCTGATGGATTATGGTAAGCCTGTGACACTTCATTATTTTTGATTTAGGAGACCAGAGTTTGATCCTTTGATTGGAAGTGTTGATCAATGAGGAACGGAAGTTCATTGAGCGCACAATAACCGGCTGCTATGAGGCCTCCATGATTATTGCATTTGTGGATCTTTGGGAGCATTTAGAATGTGGGTGGGTGGGGTTTCTTGGGGGTGAGATAGGAAATGGAGTCATGGGAAGGGCCTAAGACTTTAAGTAGGGATTGGAGATTATGTTGGACTTCTGGAATGGCGTCACTCTGGCAGAGTTTATAAATGGAATTGACACAGCTTCTTACATAATGAGATTTTCACTCTGCAGCGGAGTGTGCGCTGATATGAAACTTCCTGGCAGATTAAAACTGTGTGACCGACCGAGACTCGAACTCGGGACCTTTGCCTTTCGCGGGCAAGTGCTCTACCATCTGAGCTACCGAAGCATGACTCACGCCCAGTCCTCACAGCTTTACTTCTGCCAGTATCTCGTCTCCTACCTTCCAAACTTCCTGCCAGGAAGTTTCATATCAGCGCACACTCCGCTGCAGAGTGAAAATCTCATTCTGGAAACATCCCCCAGGCTGTGGCTAAGCCATGTCTCCACAATATCCTTTCTTTCAGGAGTGCTAGTTCTGCAAGGTTCGCAGGAGAGCTTCTGTAAAGTTTGGAAGGTAGGAGACGAGATACTGGCAGAAGTAAAACTGTGAGGACCGGGCATGCGTCGTGCTTCGGTAGCTCAGATGGTAGAGCACTTGCCCGCGAAAGGCAAAGGTCCCGAGTTCGAGTCTCGGTCGGGCACACAGTTTTAATCTGCCAGGAAGTTTCAGCTTCTTACAAGTTTATTTTAATCAAATTATATGCCTATTGATTGTGAGTTGTGTGACTGGATTTGTGATTCCCTGTCAGGAAAAGGATTTGTGATTCCCTCTCAAGAAAAGGATTTGTGATTCCCTGTCAGGAAAATTACAGTGCATAGTAACTGAGGGGATGTCATCTAGTGAAAAAGTGATATCTGGGGTTCCCCAAGGAAGTGTTACAGGCCCTCTGCTCTTCATAAGCTATATGAACAATTTAAAGACCATCTGAGTGTCCCTCAAAGATGGTTTGCAAATGATGCTGTCATTTACTGTCTTAAAGTCATCAGAAAATCAAAACTAATTGTAAAATGGTTTGGACAAAATATCTGAATTGTGGGAAAAGTGGAAATGTCCTCGTGAATGCCAAGAGGAACATTCTAAATTTTGGTTACATGATAAATCACACAAACCTAAAGGCAGTCAATTCAACTAAATACTTAGGGATTACAATTTACGATTAACTTAAATTGGAATAATCACATAGATAATGCTGCGGAAAAAGCAAACCAAAGACTGTGATTTATTTGCAGAACACTTACAAAATATAACAGGTATAAAAAAGTGACTGCTTACACTATGCTTGTCCACCCTCTTTCTGTGGGTATGAGATCTGCACCAGATAGGATTAACGCAGGACATCAAAAAAGTTCAAAGGAGGACAGCTTATGAAATTCCAATAACAAACTTTCTCCTCGGAGTGTGAAACTATTTTGTTGGCACCAATCTGCTACGGGAGAAATTTCCACCATAATAAAATAAGAGAAATCAGAGCTCGCACTGAAAGATGTAGGTGCTCCTTTTTCTCACATGCTGTTTGAGTGTGGAAGGGTCGAGAATTGCTTGAAAATGGTTCTGTGGACACTTTGCCAAACAGTTAAATGTGAACATCATGGCAGGCATGTAGGTGTAGATAGCTGTTTTCAAGTATTCCCAGCCCAGAGATCTGAATTGGAGGGGGGGTCTACTTAATTGCTGGAACATTTTACCAGGAGGAAGCTGTCACTTTCATTGTAGAAGAGAGCTGCTTGTGTTAAGGAAATATTATGTGAATTGTTTCCCATTGTCTTCCAAATCACAGAACAGCATCTCTTGAGGTTGTCGTCTCTGTACAGGAACCCCTGCAAAAAGTGTAGCTGCTTCTCTGCTGTAATGATATTTGTGAGTGCCTGGTCTTATCTTCCTCACAAACTATTTCATTCTTCACTGTTACACTGTCTGGAGCCTCTCGCATGGTGCCACTAACCAGTTGGACCTAGATTTGTAATGTATTGTTATGCCTCTGTCACCACCCCTTTAAATTGTCTTGTGACAGGCAGATCCTGACCTCCAAAGAGAGACGTCAGTGTGCCAGATTTTTGTAGACAATTGTATAAGAAAATTAACTCCATTTGAACATGCCTCAGAAGGCCCAATAGTACCAGTTGACCACAATATCATCCTCAGCTGACTTGCATCATCGAATGCGGACATGGATGGGTGTGGAATCAGCATACCATTCTCCTTGCCATTGTCAGTTTTTTTTTTTCATGTGGAGCGACTACTACTCAGTTAAATAGCTCCTCAATTGACATCATGTGGCTAAGTGCACCCCAGGCCGGCCTAGCATGGTGGCCCAGATTGTCATTCATCCCAAGTGCCAACCACACTTGATGGTGCTTAACTTTGGTGATCTTATGGGAACTGGTGTATCTACTGCAGCACATCCATTGACAGACCACTGCATGCTTTTAATTAAATTACAAAATTGATGTCACACTTATTTATGAAGTAAAAAAATGTTACTCTGTTGTTGGGCTTTGCAGTCTAGTGGTAAAGCATATGCCTGGAAACAAAAAGGTCACAGAATTGCATTCTGGTCAGACCGCAGATAACTCAGTCTAACATTCACCTCTCAGTGTGATGGAGATACTACAAAAATGGCTCGTTTGGATTCCATGTTAAACTGTTGGTCCCTTTTCCCCCGTTGGATAACTAGGGTAGGTTAGGGACATATTAGTCACTGACATGGTGTCAGATTAAAAGACTTGAACCAGGCCATTGAGCCACAGGAAATTATTAATTATTAGTATTAGGCTTTAGAAGTCAACTAATTGTAGTTTTCCCTTTCCTGTGAAGAGGTATCACCACTGAGCAAAACTGTTTGGATCAGATATGATTGAAAATATGTATTACAGAAATAAGTATATTTCCAGGATATGGTTATCATATGATCTAGCTATATGTGTCCTCTGCTACAGTGACTTGCATCTATTCATGCATTATTTGTCTACAAAACATCATCTTTCATGAGTGTGTTACAAATCTGTTATATTGGAAATGGTAAACCAGTTGAGAGAAAGGTTCATTTTGAGTTGACTTACAGTTGAAAAGAAATTGTCATTGAACATTTTGCATATTTCTGTAATTTCATTGAATCTCTATTTTCTCTTTTCATCTGTGTGATATATGACTTACATCTGTTCTGTGGCATGGATGTTAGTGTTTTCCACACTGCTGAATTTGTTTTCAGACATGAATTTCATGTTGTAAGTCAAATGCTGTGACTGTTTCTTAAAATATTTCATAATACCTTGCAGTGTTTTCTGTAACGAGATGCTGCTGTGTATCATAATTTTCTCTGTCCTTTATCTCCCCATAATCTTTTTTACAGTTCCCGCTTCTTTCCAGACAATACTCCAAAGATGATTATAAGCAAAATTGCCTCAACTATGATTTGATTTTCTTAATAGGAAGAACCTGTCAAAAATGTGGCAGATATCTATGGGAATGTCAATTGGGAATACAAATTACTGTAACCAGTCACGTTTATTATACTGTACTTTCCACTGCATGTTTTGGAGACTTATTCATTCAGCATCAGGGAACTTGTCATTTAATAAGGTGTGGATATATTGTATCTTACACCCAAACCTCCAGATGTCAGACACTTGGATTGGTACCAAAGTTTGTGTGTCGATACAGTATCGACCAAAACACTAATTTAGTTTGTGCTGTGTGCTGTTGTCCAGTAGAACATATGTAAATGGTAATTGAAAGTAACACCAGAACTACAAAGTGTAGGAAAAGCCTATATGTGAGTTGCTATCCTGGGGGATCTCTGCTAGTTCAGTTGGTAGAGCTAAAGATCCCGAGTTCGAAACCCACTAGTGGCGAATTTTTGTTAACAGTTTATGCAAGAAATTGTTATATGGGAGGATATTATTCTGACGTTTTGGAGTTTTTAGTACTGTTTTTTTTTTGGCAGTCTGCTTTTGCTTCATTAGTTGAAAGTAGCAGACGTATAGTGTACATTTGTATAGATAGGTGTGGTGTTATGTATATAGATGTACGCTATAGGTTTGCCACTTTCAACTAATGAAACAAAAGCAGATTGCTAAAAGAACAGTGCTCCAAACTCTGAAATGTCCTTTTAGATGTCAGAAAAATGTCTCCGACTTAGCAATTTCATCCTTACAATATTAAAAAAAATTCGCCATTTGTGGGTTTCGAACTCAAGACCTTTTGTATGATGATCTGATGCTCTACCAATTCACCTACCAATGATCTACACTTTCTTGCCTCACAGACACACTTTTCCTATACTCCGTAGTTCTGGTATTACTTTTAATTACCATTTATGCATCTTCTACTGGATGACAGCACACAGCACGAACTAAATCAGTGTTTTGGTTGATACTCTATTGACATACAATGTTTAGTACTGATCTGGAGATTTGGGTATTAAAGTAATTTATGTTGCTGTTTGGCAGCAGAAAACAAAATCTATTTTAATGCAAAGCTCAAAGACATTACATACATAAATATTAACATAAATGTAAGTAACTTTCAGTGGTCACAGCTTCCTTTCTCTGTCATATTTACATCACAGAGTACACACTGAACTAAGCAAAGGGGGAATTTTATACACTAATAAGTACAAAGAACACACAGGTTCTAAAAAGTAATAGTACTCCCAACAGTGACAAAAAGGCTAATTTTACTTATTATATTAAATGGATGCTGTGTGTGCAGTTTTTTTTAAATACGCTGCACAACAAAGTTAAAATACCTCTTTTGAAACCCTGTTATTGTCTCCCATTGCAATATATGAGTTTGAAATGTGGCTCAAAGCTGCCAACAACCTTCATCTGTAATGACCCAAAAGCATGGGCCCCTGTGATATCGTCCTTGGGCTTGGCGATGCTTCAGAAAGCAAGGTGTCCACACATGTGAAAAAAGGCCAGAGCTCCGACATCCAGGTGAGGTGTTAAGTGGTGTAATGGTTTCTCATTTGCACAAAATTTCATGGACAGGGTAGTATCAAATGTTTTATGTTTTTTGTTTTATACTTTCTGATGTGTTCCACACCCACGAGATTCATCTCATTTGTGGGTCTATGAAACGAAAACTGAATCTAATCCAATCTGATCATAGTCTGCCAACCACCATGTGGATGTTTCATGCAATGGGAAGCTCATCACAGCCCCTGTTACCCTTATTTCACCCTTCTTTTGGCACCTCTGTGATGGAGGTCAGAACTGTGATGCCTTGAGTTGAATCATGCTGTTTTGTTTCGGGTGGCTGGGGAAAACATTTCAGACACACTGCCACTCAATTGACATGAAAATACCACAGCGGGTGGCATAAAATGTATCACTCAAACCACTCCTTTCTTTGGCGTGTTGATTTCAGCTTGTTGTAGAGAGCTGCTTGTTTTAAGGAAATATTATGTTAATGTAAAAAACATCAGTTCACAGTGTGATTAGCAACACAATGACATTCTTGACAAACTTGAAATTTGAATGTGATCCGAAGCAGCAAAAGGTGCCAAGTTTTATTTTCCCAACCGTACTGTTTCACACCACCCTCTTGTGTTGTGATCTCAGGGGGATGAACATTGACACATGTGTGAATAAAACGGTCAAGGGCCCCTCTAAGACCTCCCAGTTTGGCAACACCCTCAGTGTCACCCACCTGCCCTCCTTTGTTGAGCACTTTAAAATGTACCTCTACAGAGTGACCTTGTGATTGATGCATGGGTCCATGCAGGCAGGTTATGCTGCTGCTCTAGCTCCTGCTACAGAGCATATGTATTGGAGGGATACTAGGGGTGTAACAACCTGCCCATTATGTGATGTCCTTGGTGGCATTGGGCAGATTTATGGTGAAGTTTGGTGTCAATATGTCACCATTAAACCACTTTACAACTTACCTGTACTTCTGAGCTCTGGCCTTTTTTGGCAAGTATCAACAAAGTGCTGTTTGAAGCATCACGAAACCCGAGGGTGACGTCGCAGGTCCCCACATTTTTGTACCATTACAGAGGAAGGTTATGGGCACCTTTGAACCAAATCTCAAACTTCTATATGACAATGAGAGACAATTACTGGGTTTTAAAAAAACTGACCTTTAACTCTTTGAGTCCCAACAATATGAAAACTAATAGAATTTCAAATTTTTTCATACAGTTAACCTTTATCATCATAGCAAGTAATGAATAAAGAAGAAAATGGCAAAAAGTAAACAAACTTGTTTCAGGAAAGTGGTTTTACTGTGGAACCACTGTGACACGCAATTTTCAACTGCCCATCGTTCATATGTGATATATTTGAAACCAGATTTGCATTTTTCCTAGATAAAATCCCACATCTCGATATTTTGATGATCTAATAATGCCCAAAACAAATTATAGTAAAATAACGAGCAAATTGGGTGTAAAATGTAATAAATTTTGTATCAGAATAACAGTCTGTGCCAATGGTTTTATTCCAGTAAAACTCACAAAAGCAGTAGTACAAACTCAGGTTTGTTGCAATATCTTATATACATGTACTTTCACTGTCTGTGATCTCCTGAGTATGCGCGCTATACAAAAAGCCCATGTCAAAATCTTCTACAATCAGGTAGCATGATCTCTACATCAACTGTTGCTTTGAACACTATTAGTGACTGCTGCAATGCATTACATCGACATCTACACCCACACTCACACCCACACCCATACTCTGCAAACCACCATGAAATGCAAGGCAGAGGCTATGTCCCATTATACCAGTCAGTAGGGTTTCTTCCTGTTTAATTCACATATGGAGTGTGAGAAGAATGATTATTTGGAAGCCTCTGTGCATGCTGTAATTACTCTAATCTGGCCTTCACGATCCGATGTTAACGATATATAGGTGGCTGTAGTCTGTTTCTAGAGTCATCACTTAGTCGGTTCTTGAAACTTTGTTATCAGACTTTCCCGGAACAATTTACATCTATCTTCAACAGTCTGCCAGTTCAGTTTCTCCAGCAACTTGGTAACACTTTCCCATGTATCAAACATACATGTGATCGTTCTTTCTGTCCTTCTCTGTATACATTCAGTATCCCCCATTAGTCCTATTTGGTACAAGTTCCAGTATTCTGGAATGGGTCACACAAGTGATTTGTAAGCAATCTCCATTGCAGACTGACTGCATTTCTCCAGTATTCTACCAATAAACAGAACCTGCTTTACCCACAGCTGTGCCTGTGAGTTCATTCCATTTTATATCCTCACAAATTGTTATACTCATATATTTGTATGAGTTGGCTGATTTGAGCTGTAATTCATTGATATTATAGTCCTGGGATACTATGTCTTTTCATTTTATTAAGTGCACAGTTTTAAATTTCTGCTTTAACACGTTGCCAATCTTTGCACCACTTTGAAATCTTACCAAGGTCTGACTGATACAAAGATGCTAATTCTTTTAGACAGTGCTTCATTATAGGTAACTGCATCATCTGCAAAAAGTCTGAGGTTACTGTTAATATTGTCCACAAGGTCATTAATATACAACATGAACAGCAAGGACTCCCTGGGTCACATCTGAATATACTTCTACATCTGACGATGACTCTCCATCCCAGATAACATGCTGTGTCCTCTCAGCCCAAAAGTCCTCAATCTAATCACAGATTTCACTTGATACCCCATAGAATAAAACTTTTGACAATAAAGGTAGGTGTGGTACTGAGTGAAACACTATTCAGAAATCAAGAAATACTGCATCTATATGACTGCTGTAATCCAAAGTTTTCAGTATGTTGTGTGAGAAAAGTGTGAGTTGGGTTTCATATGATCAGTGTTTTTGGAACCCATGCTGTTGGCATGGAACAGGTCATTCTGTTCAAGATACGTCATTATATTTGAGCTCAGAATAAGTTCTAAGATTCTACAACAATTTGATGTCAAAGATGTTGGACGGTATTTATGTGAAATACTTCTACTACTCTTCCTGTCGAGTGGTGTTACCTGTTCTTTCTTCCAACTACTGAGCACGGCTTTTTGTTTGAGAGATCTACAATAGAAGAGTTAGAAGAGGGGCTAACCCAGGCACAAATTCAATATAGAATCTGGTAGGTATTCCATCAGACCCTGTTGCTTTGTTCAGTTTCAACAATTTCAACTGTTAACAGAGTTAAGGATTTCAGCTTTTGCTTTGCTACCTTCAATTTGAATTCCTGTCTCATTTGCTAGGGACAGGACGTTAACTGTGGTGCCAGTAACAGCGTATGTATATGACCAGATTTTCTTTGGGTTTTTTGAAAGTTCATTTGACAGTATTCTGCTACAGTAGTCACTGAAGGCTTCATGCATTGCTCTCTTGACTGCGAAACACTTCTCATTCAACATCTCCTTCTCTGCAGTCCTGTGCTTTGGTTTACACCTGTTATGCAGTATCCTCAGTTTCTTTAGAAGTTTATTTACAGTGACTGTATACCGAGGAGGGTCACTCGATTTATAAACTAAACTATTCTTCTGGGTATGATATCTGTCCGGTGCATGGTCAACTACTCTTCTAAACTTGAGCTGTAGTTTCTGTACATGCTTCTGTTCTGTGTGGAAAGTTTCATGTTCCTCATTGAGATATGATAGTACTGGTTTTTTTGCTTGTTGTAGCTGCCTTATGCACTTTGGTCATTGTTGTTGCCACAACTGCATCATGATTGCTGATACAAATGGACAGGCTCAAAGAAGATTCTTGGGGATTTTCTCTGCCCGGGGACTGCATGTTTGTGTTGTCCTCATCATTTCATCATCAGTCATGGAAGTGGCTAGACTGGACTGTGTACTGATTAGGAATGTGTACGGATGCTGATGACCGCGCAGTTGAGTGCCCCACATACCAATCATAATCATCATCATCATCATCATCATCATCATCAAAGAGGATTTGTCTCATTGTACCAGAACTCTCTCTCTCTCTCTCTCTCTCTCTCTCTCTCTCTCTCTCTCTCTCTTGCAGTAGCATTGGTGGTTTCATGTGAAAGGTACTGATTCTTAAAAAATGTGTGAATTCATGCAGAAATCAGTGGTAATTAAAGGGTTAATTGTGTTGTGCAGGCTGTAGTGATGATACTTTTGTAAATGGTACCATTTAGGATGGACTTGAATTGGGGAACAAGACTGTTAAGGCACAACTTGACAGAAAGAAAGAATTGGTGGATGGAATGCATCCTGAGGCATCATGGAATTGTCAGTTTGTTATATTTGGTTACAGAGGGAAGTGTGGTGAATAAAAATTGGAGAGGGAGATGTAGGCGTGAGTGCAGTAAGCAAGTTTAAATGGATGTAGGTTGCAGTAGTCGTATAAAAGTGAAGAGAGTAGTATAGGATAGTAGTCTTACGCATAATAGTTCTTGACTGGGAATGTTCAGTTTAGTTCGCGGTTCCGTCGCGAACTAGGTCGCTCTTTTAGTTCGCTAGCTCCCATCCCAATTTCCAGAATGACAGTTAGCTCGTTTTGCTACCGCTACTGCACACACTCTATTATTCGTTATGCTAGTCTTTTAAATAATGAGCAGTGTTGCCAATGCCTGTATTATTACAGTTTTATGTCGAGTAATTAGACTTTGAAAGGGCAAATAAACCAGTTATTAACACAAATGGGGTAGTTAACTACTTTACTTTACATACAGTGCAGTCGTAGTATTCTAATTTTAAAATATATGTATTTATTTATTTATTTATTTATTTATTAGTTCATTGTAGGAATATTACTTACAGAATATGCTAAACGCGTTTTTTTTTTTTTTTTTTTTTTTGTCAATAAAAATACACTTTAATAAATAATCGACTTTTTTAAAGTTTTGGAAATAACCAACAAAAAATATTTCTGCTTTAGGTAAAGGTTAAGTACTATATGGTACAAACAATAATACCTTTATCATTAACAGAAGAAACACTAACACTTATAATTTGTTACCAAACAATTGTTGTTGTTGTTGTTGTTGTTGTTGTTGTGGCCTTCAGTCCTGAGACTGGTTTGATGCAGCTCTCCATGCTACTCTATCCTGTGCAAGCTTCTTCATCTCCCAGTACCTACTGCAACCTACATCCTTCTGAATCTGCTTAGCGTTTTCATCTCTTGGTCTCCCTCTACGATTTTTACCCTCCTCGGTGCCCTCCAATGCTAAATTTGTGATCTCTTGATGCCTCAAAACATGTCCTACCAACCGATCCCTTCTTCTAGTCAAGTTGTGCCACAAACTTCTCTTCTCCCCAATCCTATTCAATACCTCCTCATTAGTTACGTGGTCTACCCACCTTATCTGCAGCATTCTTCTGTAGCACATTTCGAAAGCTTCTATTCTCTTCTTGTCCAAACTAGCTATCGTCCATGTTTCACTTCCATACATGGCTACACTCCATACAAATACTTTCAGAAACGACTTCCTGACACTTAAATCTATACTCGATGTTAACAAATTTCTCTTCTTCAGAAACGATTTCCTTGCCATTGCCAGTCTACATTTTATATCCTCTCTACTTCGACCATCATCAGTTATTTTGCTCCCTAAGTAGCAAAACTCCTTTACTACTTTAAGTATCTTATTTCCTAATCTAATCCCCTCAGCATCACCCGACTTAATTTGACTACATTCCATTATCCTCATTGTGCTTTTGTTGATGTTCATCTTATATCCTCCTATCAAGACACTGTCCATTCCATTCAACTGCTCTTCCAAGTCCTTTGCTGTCTCTGACAGAATTACAATGTCATCGGCGAACCTCAAAGTTTTTACTTCTTCTCCATGAATTTTAATACCTACTCCGAATTTTTCATTTGTTTCCTTTACTGCTTGCTCAATATACAGATTGAATAACATTGGGGAGAGGCTACAACCCTGTCTCACTCCTTTCCCAACCACTGCTTCCCTTTCATGCCCCTCGACTCTTATAATTGCCATCTGCTTTCTGTACAAATTGTAAATAGCCTTTCGCTCCTTGTATTTTACCCATGTCACCTTCAGAATTTGAAAGAGAGTATTCCAGTTAACGTTGTCAAAAGCTTTCTCTAAGTCTACAAATGCTAGAAACGTAGGTTTGCCATTTCTTAATCTTTCTTCTAAGATAAGTCGTAAGGTTAGTATTGCCTCATGTGTTCCAACATTTCTATGGAATCCAAACTGATCTTCCCCGAGGTCCACTTCTACCAGTTTTTCCATTCGTCTGTAAAGAATTCGCGTTAATTTTTTGCAGCTGTGACTTATTAAACTGATAGTTCGCTAATTTTCACATCTGTCAACACCTGCTTTCTTTGGGATTGGAATTATTATATTCTTCTTGAAGTCTGTGGGTATTTCGCCTGTCTCATACATCTTGCTCACCAGATGGTAGAGTTTTGTCATGATTGGCTCTCCCAAGGCCATCAGTAGTTCTAATGGAATGTTGTCTACTCCCGGGGCCTTGTTTTGACTCAGGTCTTTCAGTGCTCTGTCAAACTCTTCACGCAGTATCTTATCTCCCATTTCATCTTCATCTACATCCTCTTCCATTTCCATAATATTGTCCTCAAGTACATCGCCCTTGTATAAACCCTCTATATACTCCTTCCACCTTTCTGCCTTCCCTTCTTTGCTTAGAACTGGGTTGCCATCTGAGCTCTTGATATTCATACAAGTGGTTCTCTTCTCTCCAAAGGCCTCTTTAATTTTCCTGTAGGCAGTATCTATCTTACCCCTAGTGAGACAAGCCTCTACATTCTTACATTTGTCCTCTAGCCATCCCCGCTTAGCCATTTTGCACTTCCTGTCGATCTCATTTTTGAGACGTTTGTATTCCTTTTTGCATGCTTCATTTACTGCATTTTTATATTTTCTCCTTTCATCAATTAAATTCAATATTTCTTCTGTTACCCAAAGATTTCTATTAGCCCTCGTCTTTTTACCTACTTGATCCTCTGCTGCCTTCACTACTTCATCCCTCAGAGCTACCCATTCTTCTTCTACTGTATTTCTTTCCCGCATTCCTGTCAATTGTTCCCTTATGCTCTCCCTGAAACTCTCTACAACCTCTGGTTCTTTCAGTTTATCCAGGTTCCATCTCGTTAAATTCCCACCTTTTTGCAGTTTCTTCAGTTTCAATCTGCAGTTCATAACCAATAGATTGTGGTCAGAGTCCACATCTGCCCCTGGAAATGTCTTACAATTTAAAACCTGGTTCCTAAACCTCTGTCTTACCATTATATAATCTATCTGATACCTTTTAGTATCTCCAGGATTCTTCCCAGGTATACAACCTTCTTTTATGATTCTTGAACCAAGTGTTAGCTATGATTAAGTTATGCTCCGTGCAAAATTCTACAAGGCGGCTTCCCCTTTCATTTCTGACCCCCAATCCATATTCACCTACTATGTTTCCTTCTCTCCCTTTTCCTACTGACAAATTCCAGTCACCCATGACTATTAAATTTTCGTCTCCCTTCACTACCTGAATAATTTCTTTTATCTCGTCATACATTTCATCAATTTCTTCATCATCTGCAGAGCTAGTTGGCATATAAACTTGTACTACTGTAGTAGGCATGGGCTTTGTGTCTATCTTGGCCACAATAATGCGTTCACTATGCTGTTTGTAGTAGCTAACACGCACTCCTATTTTTTTATTCATTATTAAACCTACTCCTGCATTACCCCTATTTGATTTTGTATTTATAACCCTGTAATCACCTGACCAAAAGTCTTGTTCCTCCTGCCACCGAACTTTACTAATTCCCACTATATCTAACTTTAACCTATCCATTTACCTTTTTAAATTTTCTAACCTACCTGCCCGATTAAGGGATCTGACATTCCATGCTCTGATCCGTAGAATGCCAGTTTTCTTTCTCCTGATAACTACGTCCTCTTGAGTAGTCCCCGCCCGGAGATCCGAATGGGGAACTATTTTACCTCCGGAATATTTTACCCAAGAGGACGCCATCATCATTTAATCATACAGTAAAGCTGCATGTCCTCGGGAAAAATAGGCATAGAAAAAATGACCCCTGAGTGAGATTGTATTCTAAAGCATACTTTTTGTGCTTTGCATTATCATTCTTTAAATAATCAGTCTTCTAATTTTCAAGTGAAATATTACAAAAATTTACATATTATTATGTAAAAACATTAATTTGGAAACTTTATTTGTTGATAACAGTGTTCTTCGTTCGTTAAGGATTTGTCCCATCACCGAAAAAACGCATTCGCAGGGCACTGATGTCGCTACTATGCAAAATCTCTTTAACACGTATGCATATACATGAGGATATAACTGTCGACGCTCGTGCCACCTCTCAAGTGGATCTTTTTTTCAGTCTAAATACTCTTCATTGAGGTATTTATCGAGTTGTGAATACCAGCAGCAAGTTGGTTATCTGGTCTAGTGATTTTCCTTATTTCTTGGTCATACTCGTCCCATATAGAGTATTTGTTATTTTCATTACTGCTGCTACTAGAACAAGATGCCGAAGTGTCGCTAGCAGTAGGATCAGCCACTAAAATATCTCGATTCTCCCTCTGAAGTAACTGCACTCTGCCAACTTTATTTTTGAGATGTTCTATTGCAACTTCAGAAGCTTTATGATTTCTAAATCTTCTCTGTCTAAATCAGTGGTCCAGAATAGTACACTCAGCGTATAGAATGTCATCCTCTAAATCTTTAAAGTGGTCTTCCATGCCTTTCTTGAGCACTGATTGCACAGCGACAATTTTTTTATTGTTAGAAGCATGCTTCTGCAGAAAACTGTTGAGCAGGTCACAAAACACAATAACTTTTGACAAAGTCACATTTCTTTCGCACTTATTTCTATTGTGATTCCATAGAATGGACTAAGTAAGGGCAAAACTCCTCCTAGTATTTGCCAGTTACCTTCTTTTATTGTTAGGTCAGAGCGCAGAAGTGCTAACGTAGCAATCACTGCATCCTTTACCTTCATTATTCACTGAAGCATGTCAAAAGTAGAATTCCAGCGGGTCTGGACATCCTGTTTGAGCTTGAGGACAGGCAGATTCATTTGCTGTTGTGTAGCAATCAGTTTTTTTTTGGCCTTGTGTACTACGATTGAAAAACTCGACAATATTTTTAACTTGCGCCAAAATGTCAGATATTTCTTAAGTAGCTTCTTGTACAACAAGATTTAGAGAGAAACATGAGACTGATCGCCACTCACCAAGTCTGATAGCAGATAAGATATTTTCAGCATTATCGCTAACAATAGCAGCAACTTTGCGGGAAATATGCCAGTCTGTCATAACGTCTTTCTTGAAATTGCACAAGTTTTGGCTGGTATGCCACTCTTTATAATTAATACAACCAAGTAATGCCGACTGAAGTTTAGTCTCTTCATCTATAAAGTGGGCTACAATGACTATATAGCTTTCATTATTCCTCGACATCCAACCATCAGTACTGAGAGATAACGCAGATACAGATTGCACCTTCCTTTGTACTTCATCCATTATGTCATTGTGAACCCTTGATATTAAATTTTCCGATAACGTTTTTCTCGATGGAAGTTTGTAGTTTCGGCAATGAGAAACTAGTTCTATCAGTTTTCGAAAATCTTTTTCTTCCACAATTCGTAGAGCGTGATGCCCTTTAGCTACCATCTTGACAACTTGTCTATTTCTTCAACCTTTCAGACTAACAGTGGTCTTCGAATATATTGGTTCATTGATTGTTGGGAGGCTGATACCGAAATAACATTCTTATTGCGGATGTAGTTTGATTTGCTTGCAGTGAGTTTAAACTAGACATTATCGGTGGTTGTCTTTCCATCGTTATTGGGATTGAAGCGTGTTTTGTTTTCATATGCCGGGTTAAATTTCCGTTTGAGCCTCCTGAAATACTTATTAATGTTGAACTGTGGTTACATTTTGCTTTTCTTTTATCTGTGTCTTCAGTGAAATGTGTCCACAAGGAACTATGTTTCCTTTTTGATGACATCGTAATAAACAGCCTAAAACAAAACATAGTAACCCTATAATGAACTGATACGCATTACCGTACTCCACATCATCACACTGTGGAAGTCCATTGTTATGTGATGATAGTCATTCTACATTACACAGTTTAGGTACTGTACTTAGCTAAAGCTGTGTATGATTTTACTTCTTGACACTATGGTTATATGTCAGACACTGCACTGCAGTGCAGGGGGGTGGGGGGGAAGCACGTGATTTTTTTTAAAAAAGCTTACTGCGGGCTCTCGTTCCGTCTCGCTATTGTCCGTTGGTCTTTGGAAAAGAGCGAACGAACTAAATAGCGAGGTTATCCGTGAACTAGTGTCGTAGTTCGCCTGTGGGAGTGCTCTTCCGAATTAGTTCGTTCGCAAACTACACAAGACTATAGGATAGACTAGTATGAAGGGCTGCATGAAATCAGTCCTAGGACTGGAAATAAGAACAGCAACAATAGGGTGGACTTAGGTTGTTTTCTTTGGTGTTTGTATATTTCAGGTGTTTCAAATGTGTGTAGCTTTTTGCATTTTGGTTGGATATGTAAATGCCAGTGTTTGCTTAATAACATGGTGTGTGTGTGTGTGTGTGTGTGTGTGTGTGTGTGTGTGTGTGTGTGTGTGTTTTTCATACAAGTAGTGGGTGGTGGGTACAGCTCTTATATGGTATTTTTGTTTCTTAGTGCTTCCATGTGTTTCTTGGATCACCTGTGTTATGAAGTGGGTCACGTTTATTGCACCTGTGAGGTAATTTGTGATCACCCTTGTTGGTGGTCGGTAAAGATATATTAATCCCTTTACATTCAAAGACAATAGTAATTTGATATCTCATGTATATTACTGTCCACCTGTATAATAAAAAAAAATCCAGGTAACTTTAAGCTTTGTATTAAAATATTTTTTATGACTTATTCTGTAAAACAGTTCCACAGGTTACCCAAAAATCATACATATTCCACTCTCAAATAGACAGAGGGAAAAAAGACTGTTTGTATCCTCTGTATAACCCCTAATTTCTCTTTATGTATCTTCATGGTCCTTTTGCAAAGTGTATCTTGGCGGCAGTAGGATTGTTCTGTTGTTAGTGTCAAATGCCTTTAATCCAACCTGTGTTCCCAAACACTTGAGCAGTACTCAAGAAAGGTCATACTAGTGTTCCCTAAGTGGTGTACTTTACAGATCGACGACATTTTCTTAAAATGTGCTCTTCAATTCAATTACAAAACTGTTGATTCCTGCTTAGGAGGTTTTCAATCTACAGAAATATAATATGTGAGCATAAACATATTCAAAAATTCTACAACAGACTGACATTAACAATATAGGGCTAGACCGGTACTTGTTTACATCTGTTCAATGAATCTTCTTGAAAACAGGTATGACCCACACAATTTTCCAATCACTTGGAATACGTTCTTCCACTGACCTACAGTAGTCAGTTGCTAGAATTGAGCAAGTTCTTTTCCATACACAGTGCGGAATCGCATAGGTATCCTGTCAGGTCCAATTGCTTCTCCTCTGTTTACTTGGTTTTCTACCCCACAGCCACTTATTTAGATGTCTGTAATTTGATATTTGTATTACAGTTGAACAGAAGAATTTCAGGACAATCTGCCTCAGGTAAGCAGTTTCAGCCTCCTCTCTGTCATCCTCCACTTCAGCACCATTATGGTCGCTGACTGTGTGGACAAGTAGCTTTGATATGTGTTACCAAAACTTCTTAGGATTTTCTGTCAGATTGGTTGACAGAATTTTACTTTCTAATATGTTTAACACTTCACACGTCTTTTCTTGGCTAATTCTGTCTTTGTTCAGTTTTTGTTTGTTGACAAGGCTTTGGCTGTGTATGAGGCTCTCTTTGCTTTTGGTGCAGCTTTCTGACCAAGCTCTTGAGCCACTAAAAGTCTTCTCCATCCCTCATAATTTTGCTCTTCACATACCTGTCTAAGCCATATCGTACAATACTCATTTATACTCAACTCCTAGTCTACAGCTGGTAAGTTGAAATTACTCCCTAGCACTATAATATGGCCAGGAAATTTACAGGCACCTTCCTATGGGTTTCCGCAGAAATATACCTCTACTACTACTACTACTACTACGCCTTTGGCAGGAGACTGATAAAATCATCAGACTACCATGTTTAGAGCCATCTTTCTACCATGTTTAAATCCACCTTTAACATTTACTCTCAGTAGATATTACCACATTTATGGCTAATAAATGCCTCCACCACAAACATCCAGCCCATCGTTGCAGTGTACATTCGAAACAGAATTTCATTCCTATTAACATCTGAATTCAGCCAGCTTTCTACCTATCGCACTGTGTTGACATATTACCGTTTAAAAGTGAGACTAGTTGTGGGTCCTTTCCATGGACTCCCCTGCAGTTAACAAATACGTCATTCATATTCTCTTTTGTGATCTGCCATAATGAATATTTCTTTCTGTAATAATTGGGGCTGTTATTTTTCCCTTTCTGAAAACAGAACAGTTGTTGGGCCTGTGCAAGGCATTTATCTATCCTAAAAACCCACAGGCATATGCCAGATTTACTCTTCTAATCCAGTAGCTTCGTCCTGTGTGTAGTGCATCTCTGACTTATTAAGAAGGGGTCTACAGTTTGCCATATGATTTTGGCTGTGGAGTAATCTGCAGCCAAGGTCATTACATAATCATCTGAGTCTCTGATATTGAAGCTTTCCATTTGGGTTGGAACCAGAAGATTGTGATCAGTTCTGGGAATGATGCTGTAGATCAATAGCTCAGTTTCTGCCCCATGTATTAGGAAAACTGTCTTCACCGACATAGCTGCCCGCAGCTCGTGGTGTAGTGCCTAACGTTGCTACCTCTGGCTGACGGGATCCCAGGTTTGATTCCCGGCTGGGTTGAGGATTGTCTTTGTATGGGGACAGGGTGTTTGCGTTGTCCTCATCATTTCATCATCATAATCATCATTCATGACAGTAGTTGGATTGGATTGTGTACAAATTGGACTGTGTAAAAATTGGGACTTTGTACGGGTGCTGATGACCATGCAGTTGAGTGCCCAACAAACCAAACACCACCACAAATGCAGCCAGACTTCTGTAGGGACTGAGGATGGTCCCAGACCCCCAGCAGGCATCATTAGTGCTGAGTCACAATTAGCTAACTCCCCCCCCCCCCCTTCTCGCCCCTGCCCTGCCCTGCCAAGCATACAGAGTGGAAAGTAGCCTTCCTTTCCATCCTAACTACTATTTCCACAGGGACTGTATCACCTGCCAAACCTTGAAGCTCTCACTGACCAACAAACCTCTCGACAATTGTCTGGAAATTTGGAGGTCGGCACTAGTCCCAACAAGCAAATCATCCCATGTTGGTTGAGGTGTACTTTTGGCAATCAGCAAGACATACAAGTTGTTTTTGAGGTGGAAGAGGACAGCTGTACTGCTGTTATCTACTTTTGCCTGCCACTCAGAGATTTGTAGCCCCGGCATTGTTCACCGTTCACACTCAGGTGAATGTAAACCGGTCGTGAGGAGCGAATCTGAAGGAACTGTAACATCAGAGGTACCAGATGACACTGCAAGCACCAAAGGTGTTAAAACTGTGGCCTCAGCCACATCAGCTCCTCAGCAACTGATGGCAGCAGCCTGAAGCCTTTCGATCATGGCCAACACAGCTTTCAGTTGTTTCTGGACAGTGGCCAGTTGCTCCTGCATCCATATTTTCAGGATTTAGGATATTCTTGAAAATCTTCATTGATTTGTTCGATGTTGGAAGGTGTGATTTTGATGCAGTATGTTGTTTTATGAGTGATTTTACAAATTCTTCTAAGAATACTTCTTGTCAATTTGTTTGCATTGTAACTGGGATCTATGGAAGTCAGAAAACATAAGTAATGTATGCAAAAATATCTGAAATGTAGAATACAATTATTGATATGCATTTTATTTACAGCCTCTTTGTTCTGTTGTAATCTTTGTTCTTGTCATATGTCTTGCTGATTTTGCCATTGTGATGACTCATACTCATAATATTTTTTTGTTTTTCTTTGAGATGTAATTGACCACAGTAATGTCACTTTTGAAGTTAAATGATGACTGTGAACTTCACTGTTCATTATTTGCTGTGGGAGTTCTGACATGATTTTCTGTGGAGTTCCTAATAGTGTCACTTTCCTTTTTAACAACTGCTGTCTGGATTCAAAGGAAGTAAAAAAAGTTGTTGTATGTTACATTCTCAACTCTTGGTTCACTGGTAAGATCTTACACATCATCATACCTTTTTAACTTTATTTTTTTTTTATTTTTTATTTCTGGTGCTGCTCATGTGGCTTCGCCCACATTAATTTGTAATTTTAGTACATCTGAAGTTCCCCAGCCACAAGCTGTCCATGTTCTTATCCCATACTTTGATGGTTCACTTAGAACATATTGTCTGGGACATCAACCCGAAAAACCTACCATTTACTTATTGACAGTCACATTTACTTCAAGATTATATAATCTGGGAAAGACTTCTACCAAATATTTCTAAATTTTTCCTCTTTCTTTTCTACTTAATTTCTTATCAAATTGTGCAACAAATTATGTTTTACTGAATGAGTTTCGTGGCATCACCCAAAATATATTCTGGCCCGTTCCCTTATCTCACAGTCTCTTTGTAAACTTTCCAAATTATCAGTAATATACAACCAAGTGACAGCAACCTATGAAATGCCTTGAATAGAACGCTGTCAATATTTATCCATTTTTGGCCATAAACTCGTGCTCTTCAATGTTTTTGATCTCAATAATTTCATTTGTAACAATATAAGGAAAAGATAGATTGCTATTTACCTTAAAGATGATACATTAAGTTGCAGATAAGGACAGCTAAGAGACATTTACACATTAGCTTTCCACCACAGCCTTCGCCAGAAAGGGAGATACACACATCCATTCGCAGAAGCAAGCACACACCTTGTGTAAACAAGGCTGCCATCTCCGTTTGCTTTTATGTAAGAATGAATGTGTGTGTGTGTGTGTGTGTGTGTGTGTGTGTGTGTGTGTGTTTGCGCACGTGCATGTCTGTCTGTCCTTCCATCCTTTTCTGACAAAGGCTGCGGCAGAAAGCTAATGTGTAATTTTAATTGTGCTTGTCTGTGACTTATTGTATCATCTTTATGATAAGTAGTGATCTATCTTTTCCTTATGTAGTTGATATTCCAACATGGAGTTTCCATCATTTAATTTCATTTTCAGTTGTATAAAAAATTGTGTTGAATGAACTTTTTATGTTAGTTATTCAAATATCTACATACCTTCCAATTCCAGGTGTGTTCTTCATGAAGTTAACTGCAGAAAGATGGCTATATTGCAGAAGCTGATGTTGGTACAATGTGATAGCATGATCTCTTAAAGAAATAGTTTGTATATTGCTGATAGCATGTGGACTGTGAGAGTAATGAGAATCCTTACACTCAGAAAATCCATTACTTATATGATTTTCACATTCAGAAGTTGAGCCTTCCCCAGCATGCATTTAAAGTCAGCCCTATCATAGCATTAATTAGTGGTAAGTTCATTGCACAGTTTTCTGTCAGCAGATTTTCATTTGGGCAATAAATTACTGTCAACAAAAATCCATTATTAAATGAAATTAAATCTTTGACAGCATACATGTGTAACCTGCACAGTAAACCCTACAAAAGATTCAAATCTCAGAATTAACTTAAAAGGATTTCTTGTTGGCTCATAATGAGGTGAATACTATGCATTGTAAGTTGCCACAGGTACCAGTGTTGAGTTTCACTGTGTGATGATGTGTGTGACTGAAAGTATGAAGAACTTACAAAATTTGTTAAACATAATGAGAGACTTCTTAACACATATGGCGTATCTGTGGGTTGATTAGGTAGTGTTATTTTTCTAGTGTAGAATGCTAAGGAAATGCAATCAGTTTATGAAGGGGACTGCATACAAAACACACGTGTAACTACTCAAAGGATATTGATCAATTATGTAGGACCTGTACAATATATGACTAACGGGGGATATTGAATAGATACAACTATAAGAGAATGTCACAAAAATACCGAAAAAACTGAAATGGTGAATGTTTCAAGATAGACATGATGAATGCTGTAGAAAGCCTGCTTATAAAGTTTCTGTAATTAACTTTAACTGATGGATCTAGAAATATACTGCAACCCCACTACATATTGCTCTCATACGTATCACAAAAATTACACTAATTGCAGTGCATGTAGAGTTATTTAAGCAATCATTCTTTCCACAGTTCTACATGAATAGAATGGGAAAAAAGTCCTAATAACTGTTACAATGGCACATACCCTCTGCTGCCATTTCACCTTGGTTTGCAGAGTACGGGTGTAAATGTAGGTGTACACAGTGTGCGATGTCGGGCTGAATTGACTGCTGAGCTTGTCTCTCTGACATGAGGGAAATACGGAAAATCTTCACAGTCATTGTTCCAATTTCACTATTGTTTCCCACAGCAAAACTTCATTGTTGCATATTTTTAACACATCAGAGTATTTTATTTTTACAAACTTTGTCTTTCGGCACTCTAAATCTGTATCTACATGACTATTCTGCAATTCACAATTAAGTGTCTGGCAGAGGGTTCATTGAGCCAGTTTCATGCCATTTTTCTACCATTCCAATCTCTAGCAGTGCGCAGGGAAAATTTACACTTAAATCTTTCTGTCTAAGCTCTCATTTCTCATGTTTTATCGGAGTGATCATACCTCCGTAAGTAGATGGGCATCAACAAAATACTTTCGCAGTCATAGGGAAGCACTGATAATTGAAAATTTTATGAAAACATCTTGCCATAATGAAAAATTGTTTTAATGATTGCCACCCCAACTTACATATCATATCCGTGACAATCTCTCCCCTATTTCATAATAATACAAAATGAGCTGCTCTTCTTTGAACTTTTTTGTTGTTCTCCGTCAATCCAATCTGGTAAGGATCCCATACTGCCCAGCAATACTCTAGCAGAGGACGGACAAGTGTAGTGTAGGCAGTCTCTTTAGTAGATCTGTTGCATCTTCTAAGTGTTCTTCCAATGACACACAGTTTTCAGTTTGCCTTCTCCACATTATCTATGTTATTGTACAAATTGAGGTTGCTCGACAGTCTGATTTGTGTGATTTATTGTGTAACCGAAATTTAACAGATTGCTTTTAGTATTCAAGTGCATGATCTCACACTTTTCATTAATTGGGGTCAGTTGCCATTTTTCACACCACAGATATTGTGTTTAAACCATTTTGCAATTGGTTTTGATCTTCTGATGACTTTAATAGACAGTAAATCACAGCATCATCTGCAGACAATCTAAGATGATTGCTCAGATTGTCACCTAAATCATTTTTATGGATTAGAAACAGCAGAGGGTTTATGACAATTCCTTGGGGAACGCAAGATACCACATCTGTTCTACTTGATAACTGTCCATCAATTAGTGCAGATTGTGATCTTCCAGACAGGAAATCAGAAATGCAGTTGCACAGCTGAGACGATACTCTATAGCCACGCAACTTTGTTTTAAGCCCTTGTGAGGAACAATATCAGAAGCCTTTTGAAAATCCAGAAATATGGTATCAGTTTGAGGTCCCCTTTTGATAGCATTCATTAGTTTTTGAGAATGAACAGCTCGTTGTGTTTCACAAGAACAATATTTTCGGAATCCGTGCTGACTGTGCATCATCAGATTGTTTTCCTCGAGCTAATTCACAATTTTTGAACACAGTGTGTGTTCCAACGTACTGCAAATCGGTGCCAGTGATACGGGTCTGTAATTCATTGGATTACTTCTACTTCCTTTCTTGCATACTAGTGCTACCTGTGCAACTTTCAATTCTTAGGTATGGATCTTTCTTCGAATGAGTGGTTGTATATGCTACCTGTGCAACTTTCAATTCTTAAAAATGAGTGGTTGTATATGATGTTCAATACTGAGCTATTATATCAGCATACTCTGAAAGGAATCTAACTGGTATACAGTCTAGATGGGAGGACTAGACTTTATTAAGTGATTTTAGCTGCTTTGCTACTCTTGGAATACCTACTTCTAAGTTATTCATGTTGGCAGCAGTTCTTGATTTCACTTCTGTAATACTTTCGTGAAGGAATTTTGGGAAACTGTATTAAATAACCCTGCTTTAGTGGCACATTCATTGGTAACACTACCTTCGCTATTGCACAGTGAAGGTATTGATTGTGTCTGGCCATTGGTGTATTTCACATACAATCAGAATCTCTATGGATTTTCTGCCAGATTTCAAGCCAGAGTTTTGTTTTAGAAACTTTAGAGAACCTCGCATTGAAGTTCCTGCTAAATTTCAAACTTCTCTAAAACTTTGCCAATCATGGGGATTTTGCGTTCTTTTAAATTTGGCATGCCTTTTTTCATTGTTTCTGCAGCAGTTTTTTGACCTGTTTTGTGTGCTGTGGGTGGTCAGTTCCATCTATTATTAATTGATTTGGTATAAATCTCTTCCTTGTGGTCAATACTATTTCTTTGAATTTAAGCCAAATCTGGTCTATAATTTCATAGTTGATTAGGAAGGAATGGAGGTTGTCTCGTAGGAAAACGTCAAGCGAATATGTATATAATATTTTTCGGTACCTTCAAGTCCTTTGTAAAAATTTTGGCTAAATTTATCCAGCTGGCTTTCAGTACCTACAACGATTTGTGCTCAAGAGTTTCTATTCGGGCCTGGAGCTGGGGTTCGTTTCCATCACAGCTGTGACAATTTACTGCTATAACACCTATGATTCCTACAGCAATCCTTGTCCTGTGTTTCACCTGCACCCTTTTTGTCCTTTCCTAAGACACTCTAACCTAATAAATCACAGTTCACTCCACACAGCCCCCGCTACCAGTGCAATGATCCCTTTGGGTAGGGAACTCTGACCTCTGAAGTTCAGTTCTGCACTGTTATTGTACCAACTTATTTTCAGAGAACCTGATTTAGCTATCTTTCACTGGAATAAAATAATTTGGTTTATATTCAGTGTATTTGTATACATGTTTGTTGAAAGACACTTTTTTAACCCTTGTAACTAATGTGAGCTTGTTTCATCTGTTTGGTCTTGTTAGAACTTCTGCCACAAATTACCTAATAACAAGATGCATTCTACAGATATAAGTATTGTTTTTATAGCTTGGATCTTGTTTTACATTGTATATACTATATTCAAATATATATGGGGGGGGGGGGACTTTATTGCTTCATATTCTCTAAAAAAATTAAAGAAAGTAACAAGTGATTTTATTGTAATTTAAAGCAACCCCTTCCCTCTCTGCTAGCAGGTAAATAACACGTTCATGTATAGAAAATAAAGTTAATAAAGAATGTCCTTACATGTTGTCTTCAGTGTGGGTGGTGGAGGAGGGTAGTTACCTGTCTCACTTTGCTCAAGAATGACTGCAAAACAGGCAATTGGGAAGAGGATGTTCTCTGCCTTCAGTAGTACATACGCGTGAAAATTAGAGACTCCAGTTACATACTACTAAATATGGATCTAGTGAAACTGGAAGAGGCTCCGAACAAACCCTAAACTACGTATGCAAACTGGGAGAAGAATTATCAACATATGCCTGCATTAGTGTAAATACCCCTATAAATAATGGAAATGATATAATGGTAGCAAAACATGGTTGTATTTCAGAATATTTCTAGAACTGCCTAACAGTATCACATAATGAACAGGACAATGTAGTAAAAAAAGAGTTATTGTTCCTAACTGTAACACTTTTCAAATGTAAAAAGTTACTTTGAAGGTTTCTGCCCCCCCCCCCCCCCCCAACACACACCACACACACGTATATATTATATATAATGACACAGAAATTACATTTTTTACTGGTGTTTCTAAATGGCTTTAACATATATGTAATCTCTAACATCATTTAGTGTCATACACTGATACATATGACACTGACATAGTTGTTATGTCTCTGTTGCAGGTAACTGTTATGGATGATTTTGGGCAGCCTTTAGAGTTGGGTTCACAAAATGATCACCGACGGACCATTATTCACATTGATATAGATTGTTTTTATGCCCAAGTGGAGATATTGAAAAATCCATCACTGAAAGATTTACCCGTTGGCATACAACAAAAAAACCTAGTGGTTACCTGCAACTACATAGCAAGAGAATATGGTGTTAAGAAGTGCATGGAAGTTCGAGAAGCTCAGAGCCTGTGTCCACAGCTAGTGCTTGTTTGTGGAGAAGATTTGCATGATTATAGACAAATGTCATCCAAAGTAACAAACCTATTACAAAATTTCAGTACGCAGGTTGAGCGATTAGGGTTAGATGAAAATTTTGTTGATGTAAGCCACTTGGTATCTCAGTCAGACTTTAAAACTGAGAGGACAGCTGCAGATGGAAAAATATTCAAAAATATAATGGATGAATGTGACTGTGGCTGCCATGAACGCCTGTGTATTGGTTCGCATATTGCAAGTAAAATTAGGAAGCAAATAAAAAGCGACTTGGGTTTAACCTGCTGTGCAGGAATATCGTACAACAAGTTATTGTCAAAATTGGTATGCTCTGTTAATAAGCCTGATCAGCAAACAACCGTATTTGCATGCTGTGCCCTAGATTTAGTGTCAGGTCTTCCAGGTTTGAGATGTATCCCAGGCATAGGATCCAGGTTATGTGAGACCTTGCAATCAGTAGACATAACATCAATCAGTGACCTTCAGAACTGCAGTATGGAGAAATTAAGACGTGCGGTTGGTGTTGATAATGCTATACGCTTGAAAAGGCTAAGCTTTGGTATTGATAATTTACCTGTAAAACAGTCTGGTAAGCCACATACAATTAGCCTTGAGGATGGTTGCCGAAAAGTAAATTTGGAATCAGAGGTGCGAAGTAAATTTTCAGTGTTGCTGCAAAGACTTATGGTCTTGTTAAATGAAGATGGACGGATACCTTGTGCTGTTAAAGTAACTGTAAGAAAGTATGACAGTGTCACAAAAGTGAGTCACAGGGAGAGCAAGCAATGTAATATACCTCCATCATTTTTTACTACTGCTAACTGTGAACAGCTTTCAAGTGACGTTACTGAAAAGTTAATGAGTTCAGTCATGCAGTTATTTCACAAAATGGTTAATATATCCAAACCATTTCATCTGACTCTTGTTGGTGTAGGATTTACCAAGTTTCAGGAGCGAAAGACGGGAAAAAGTTCCATAGCTTCATTCTTAAAAAAAGATTTGTCTGTTCAGTCAGTTACATCTTACAAGTATCTGTCAGGGATCGGTAACGGAATGGAGCAGTCACCTTCACAGCCATTCCCAGTTCATAGATGCGTTCATAACACAGAAAAATCTGGCTCAGAATCTGAACCAGAACCATCACCAAAGAAAACAAGAATAGATTCTTGGGTTGCAAGAAGGAAGAGAACTGTGTGCATGGATGATGACAGTGATGATGCATCTCCTAGCAAGTTAAGAGTCTCGGATATTCATCTGAATTCAAGTGATTCTGTTGAAGAAACTTCCTCAGAAGAATTGCCTCACAATAAAATGGAGAAAAAATTAGATAGTGATTATTTGCATTCTGTATGTACATTGGAAGATGATTGTGTGCAAGCAATGAAAAGAGACTTTCCTGTTGAATGTAAGTGTCCAGATGGTGTTGATCAATCAGTGTTCAGGGAACTGCCATATGAAATGCAAATGGAACTAGTTGAATCTTGGAATTATAAAGCTAAGACTAAAGAATTGAAAAGCAATGTGAAAGGAAATAAAAATACGATTTTGCATTACTTCATTCGAGATAAGCAGGCTAGTTAATTTCACAAGCTTAATCATGTCTGTAATAAATCAAAATTAAATATTCATAAATCACACCTATTTTCAAAGCATTTACATCTGCATTTACCTCACTCAAATTCACAGTACTGAATGTGGAGGACAGGAAATATCCAGAGTAATTTGTTTTTATAGCTGTAAGAATAATGTACTTGGCCGGGGAGAAAACTGCTAACTTTCAGACACATTGTTATGAAAGCAAACTTCATGCCTGATTAATCTCTCTAATTAAAAGTAATTACTAACTTCTTATTAACTTAAACATAAATATAAATGTATGACTGTCTTCCAGAATACACATATATTTTTGTTATATATGTTCAAAAGTGAGCATAACAGTGCCATGATGATGACTGGTACACGGTTGTCAATTCTTTGTCTACTTGTAATTTTTGGTCCACTGGACTAGACCAATAATGGGTGGTACAGATCTCTAATCACTATAAAAACATGAAATCAGTTTTAATATGAACGTAGCTATAATATGAATGAATGTAGCTATGTTACCCCTTAGGTTATAGTCAGTTGCTGCAGTTCATGCAAGTACCAGAGTCTGCTATACATTGGCCTAGTTCTTTCTCTTTCATTTATAAGATATTGCTCTAACACAAAACAAAAACCACATAAATAAATGTTACAGTCCTCACTTTTCCACATTTTTTGTATTATTATTTTAATGAGAAGTAAAACTGAAAAGTAGTCCAGTAACTCAAATGAATGTAATCAGGCTGCAGTTCTGTACATACCAGACTATTGAAAAATTTGTGTAACTTTAATTAATAAGTGGACTCTGGGAATTAAATAATGAAATGAAATACTGTTAACATTTCATGATGATACTCCTTGGTTCATGTTCACTTGGGGTTACATCATATGACATCCTTTGGTGTGTTGAACCTCACAAGTACTTTCATGTGTGAATATTATATTTTGTTGGAAACAGGATGTGTGCTGTAATATTTCTAAGAGTGTGTGCTTCTCAAGCTTTCTTGGGCAGGGAAGGAAAATGTTAACACTGGAGAGTCAACAGAAGCCAAACTACGTCCACAAACAATATCCTTTGCTGAGTGTGAAAATTTTTGTTGTTTTATGTGTAGTCATTTCATTGTAATACAGTCCAGAAAAATGGTCTAATGTGGATCAAAGGGTGGCACAGTTTGTGAAAATGTCGGGCTATCAGGAAAGATCTTAAAAAAAGAAAGTATCAGTACAATTTTTTTGTCATAAAACACCTTTTATTTGTTGCTTAAGAATACAACAGTTCACAAAGAATGCTATAACTCAGGCTTAAACTGTCCAAATGAATGTAAGAAAATACCTAATGTGTGAACTCTATATAAATGTAACTTACAAAAATTTCAGTTTACCCTTAAATCAAAGGAAAATTGCTTTACGAAGGCACAGAGCCTTTACTAATGAAAGTTAATGAATACAGTAATTTAACGAATAAGTCAGACTTCAGAAAATTACTTTGTGGGCATAAAGCTTTCTCTAATGAAAATGAACTAACACGTTTTTAAAAACAAACTGCCTAATTTTTTTTAAAGAAATGCATTATGTCCTATTGTTTTCCGCGCTGCACTCTGCATTTTGATTCTTTGTCAGGAAGACAACAGAGGAACTGTGTGCCTATTACTGACGCACCTTGTTGTTCAAAATACTGAAGGGCAGTTTTGACAGGCTGTAATCCATCACTGTGTAGGGTCCTTTACAGTCGAGTCCTCAATGTCAACATCTTCATTATTTTTGTGAATTTCTTCATTAACTGTGACAGCAGCAATAATTTCTGCATTGGATGTAATGTTTTGGTTGGTATCATTCTATAATCGCTCTTTGGCTTTCATTAGCTTCTTCACGTCCAGGAATTTTGTTCACAAGTTTGATTAATTTCACATTTCTTTCATCGTGATGTTCAACGAATGTATTCCCTGCATATTGGAGGTGTTTTGTGCAGGCACAAACTAGTGTTAGTGACTAACATATTCCAGGAATCCAACAATATCCAATAGGTCAACTTTCTTTATAAATTGACCATCGTTTCAGAAAGAAGGGAGAATAGCAGCTTGAGACTAGTCTCTTGAGACTAACCAAAACTACTCCATGGGCTGGCATAATGCTGTGTCATTGGATGGTAAGAACATCGCTTGTAGGTCCCCATTTTTTAACTCTTCAATGTCTGGGTGGGAAGATCTCCAAAATAAGAAAAGTTTTTAGATGTTAAAAACTGCTCAATTGATGGCACAAATACTTCATGAAACCATTCTTTGAAAATTGCACCACTCATCGAGGCATTTGGCTGGTTTTGGCATCGAACCAATTTTGTCCGTTTCAGTGTGCTTTAACTTAAGTGGGTTCTTTGATTTTCCAATGATACCAAGTTTTAATTTGTGGTCACGTGTTACATTACTGCTTGCTCAGATTGTGACCATCGCCTTGCTCCTCTTAAAATAATGGGTTGATGATTCTTCCTTGAAAGCAAGAAAGCTGGTAACAGTTTATAATTTAACCCTGTTTCATCACAATTGCTCTCTAGTCATACCGTCAAGTTCAATAAATTTCTCAAACTTTTCCTGAAACTGGGACTTAATCTCTGTGTCACCAGATAATTTTTCCACACATATACCAAGCCGTCAGATGTCATAGCATTTTTTTCCCCAGCAATCAAGCCATCCAGTGCTTCCAACAAATTTGGATCATTGTCGTTTTTTAATTCGTCGTAAAATTTCAAGGCCTTCTTGCTAGTTTGGCCCACTAATTGGTGTGCCCTTCTTTCTTGTTTGGCGAAACCAAATGTAAAGTGCTTGATTTACCTCATTAAACTCACTTTTTTTCATACTTTTGCCTGCAGAGTATTGGTCTCTAAAGCACACAAAACCTTTGAAACAGCTCTGAACAGTATTCACTCTCATTGACTTAAGCAGTGCAGTTAAGAAATCAGCTAACCATGCCAAAGGCTGCAGGTAGACACAGCAGTCGAGTGCGCAGTGGCGCCAGTCATGTGATGGAAGAATGGGAATGTGATGCAATACAAAGGATTTTTCGTTTTTCTGCCCTGTGAGGGGGTGGCACCGTTATATGTTTGTCGTGCTGAGTTTGCGGGACTCTACTGTAATGCCCAATGCAAGACTCAAGAAATACGTTTAACATATATTGCAGTGGAGAATACACCACCATAAAGCTTGTTCATTTGTTGTTTGCATCACATATCATTACTAATGAAAAATTCACTTGTTTGTGAGTTAAGACCCTGTACACATTCCAGCAAAGTTCGTCAGTGTAACCTCACTTTCGGAGCAGACTCTGTTCGTGTCATGAAGTATTTTGATGCTAGTGGGAATGGTTATCAAAGCATTTTCTGCATTGACTTCAGCATTATGTATAAAGAAGAAACAGACGACAAGATTGTGGTCAAGAAAATTGTTGAAATTGAGAGAAAAATACACCTGTGAAGATCTGCTAAATGAAGTATTACATTTAGAATCTTGTGATTACATCAACTTTCTCCAAATGGACTGTCAAACTTTTAGTAACTGCGTTACTTTGCCCTCACATTGAAAAGGAAGATAAAAGTGTGTGAATATTTATGCTCTTCTACTTGGCCTCTAAAGACAGTTCATTAAAATAAAACAATATGAGGACATACACATAGTCTGTGGAAGAACTGGTAAGCTTAGATTTTTCTATTTTAATGTAGTCCCACTTGTATGTTTTGTGTAGGAAATTGATTTTATTCTTAATCCTTTCCACATAATACAGTAAAACTTGTTCACAATTGAATTGCATGGAATTAAAACAATTTCCAGATTAGACAAGTTTTAAGCTAGACAAAACACCTAGGCTTCACAAAATTTTTCAGGTATCATGCACAAAAGTATAAATTGGTAATTATGCACATATTTATGTACCTTTACTCCTGAACAGTAGATGTTCTGTTACCGTATATTGTACAATAGAACACTAAACTGTTACACTAATTGATACATAGTATAGCATATGTGTGTGTTCTCACTGTAACTTTAAATTCATGTATTGTTTTACTGATATCTCATTCATGTGATTATTCGCTTTACATTTCACTTTGTCACCTCGTATCAAGAATGGAAACTGGTTTGAATTTCCTGTTCAAAATTGCTTTTTTTTTCCCCCTGTGCCATTTTCTACACCATACAATTTGTGGTTGCTTGCATAATGTGGTGTATGCATGCAATAGCTTCTTCAAGCACTTTAATTTTTCTAGGGACATTATTTTGCTCCTCTTCCTCATTCTCTGTTTTATCCTGTAGCAACCACTGCCCGGGTCGACTGCTGTGGTTATGCATGTTGGCTCCGTTCACACCATCCAGAGATGCAGTTACAGCGTGAGTTGAGTGACTGTATGGTGACAAATGAATGGCATCAACCAACAAGTTTGTGTCCACTGCTTTGACCACTGTATTAATGTTTATTACTTACTTCTTGGAGTTGTAACTCTTAGACTTTGTTTATTCTGTGTATTCTTGCTGTGTCTTGACAAGTCACCTTAGCAACAGATTTTTTTCCAATCTGTTATTTCTAGTTAAACTTTCAAGCCTATTCTCAGTGTGTGATTGAAATCTTATTAAGTATGAGCAGCACTATATATTACATCCCGTCAGTGGTGATCCTGACATGATCAGTGCTGAGAAGACTGATCTGTAGTAACATTAATTACAGGATGGAAATGTGTGTGTTATTGTGACTGGCTATTTTGGCCACATAATACAGTTCTATGGTTTACCCAGGTCAATGGCCGCTTTTACATTGCTGGAATTGTAGCGGATAAGACTAAAATTGCGTTGATAGTCAGTCAGCTTGATCAGTGCTGCACTTCAAATTCCAGCATGTCATCATAGCTCCTCCGGCAGAGAACACCTATGAAAGATTAAAGACCAAGCTTATTCACAGTGTCTCAGCATCGCCGGAAGACCGCATCAGACAAGTGCTTAGACAAGACTTAGACAACAGAAAACCTTCCCAGTACCTGCATCACCTTCGCAGCAAGGTGGAAACCGGAACAATGCCTGACAAGTCTTGCACACTCCATGGAGTAGCTATCTGCTGCCACAAGTAAAAGCGATCGTTGCATTGCAGACAGAGATGTCCGTGGACACTGTTGCAGAACTAGCTGACAACATTCAAGAAGCCATCTCTCCAAACCAACAGGTTA
The DNA here is from genome assembly GCF_023898315.1 of Schistocerca nitens. Taxonomy (NCBI): domain Eukaryota; kingdom Metazoa; phylum Arthropoda; class Insecta; order Orthoptera; family Acrididae; genus Schistocerca; species Schistocerca nitens. Next base: position 259,244,993 of record NC_064618.1, read on the forward strand.
GTGCTGTAACAATGTGTGGCAGTGGCTTGTTCATGACTCCTCCAATCTCAACAGATTATAATGCACTGAGCAGACAGATTGCCCCTTTGGTGTTGTGAGGATGTCCTAGTCACTACAGAGCAATAGCTGCAAATGATCTAGGAGCCGTGCTTCAACTCAGTCTGTATCAGATGCTGGTCCGTCAACTTGCTGGTACCACAGAAGATTCGGAGAGCAGCCATTTTAGTGTGCTAGTCCCTGGGCCTATCCAAATGCAAATGGTGGTCAGTAGTAGGCGCTGCCCCACTATGTCCCGGTGCCTATTCATTACTGATGGTATCAGGCCAGAAGTATTTAATAGCCACAGGGTCCAACCTTAGTGTCCTGCCCAGAGCGTCTCTGCGCTGTTGTAGACCATCTGTTGCATTTAGCTTGCCTGTTACAAATAATTCAGCTATTGCGACATACAGCTCATGGCAGGAAGAGTTAAATTTAGGACTCTGCCGTCAATGACATGGGATTTTTTGTAGCGAACATGGCCAAAGTAGTCGTAGGCGCTGATTTTCTAGCTCACTATCAGCTCCTACCGGACTTAGAAAATGTCCGCCAGGTTGACCGGTCTTATGGCCACTGGGTGCCATCATGATGCCAGAACATGCGACATAAAGGTCACACTGCTCCATAATCTTAACAAGATCTCCAGGCATGCCACATCAAATTTTTCATGATATGCCCCACCACGGGAAAACCACAAACTGTGTCTTTACGGATGAGAAGATTAGCTCAAGGATACCTCACCATTGCTAAAATGGAATTCAACATGATGTTGCGAAGAGACGTCATCTGACCTTCCAGCAGCCCATAAGCATCCACACTGCATTTAGTACCTAAAATGTGAGTCTGGAATCCATGTGGTGATTGCAGAGCACTCAACTCGTGAACCATGCCCGATCGCTACCCAGTGCCACTATTAAGAGATTATAACCACATTCTGCAATGGAGCTACTATATTTGATATTATAGACTGCGCAAAGGTGCGTAACCAGACTGCTGTGGCAACAGAGGACCTTCCGAAGATCTCGATTATTACATTGTTTGGGTTGTATGAGCAAGTTTTTGACATTCTGCCTACATAATGCTGCACAATCCTGGCAGTGGTTCATTGACTCTGTCTTGCATGTGTTGACCTTTTGTTTTGTGCATTTGGATGTGTTAGTGTATTCATTGTCTGAGTATCATCATCACCAGCACATGAGAGAAGTTTTTGAGCTTTTGGAAAATTACAACATTGTTGAACATGGTGAAATGTGGGTTCGGACAATGTGAAGTTGAATTCCTGGGTCATCGAATATATTCTGCAGGCTCACTGAGAAGATTGAAGCCATATTGCAGCTACGTAAGCCCTCTATAATAAAAGGGCTACATAGTACTTAGGAATGCTCAATTTTTGCAGCTGGCATTTAACATGCACTGCAGAACAACAGGCACCATTGACGCAGCATTTCTCTTGTGCATTGGACTGAGGAGATAAAGCAACATTTGAAGCGACCTAAAAGAGCGTAGCACAAGCAGCACTGCTGGCGCACCCGCTGGCGCACCCTAATCTTGAAACTCCACTGGCTTCAGTGGTGAATGCCAATCAGCCAGCTGGTGCAGCTCTCCAACAATAGGCAGACAACACTTGACAACTGCTTGCTTACTTTTTAGGCAAGCTATCACCTTCCCAGCAAAGGTGGAGCACATAAAATTAGGGACTCCTAGCCACATATAAAGCAAACGAGTACTTCCAGCTGCAGGTTGAGACAAGATAATTCGTGATATACACTGGCCACAAGCCTTTAACATATCCTTTCAAGAAAAGCAGCAACACTTGTTCCTGACAACAGTACAACCAATTGGAATTCAAATTCATATGCCAGTTTAGCATGGACACTCACCTTGTATTGGGCACCACTAATGGCGTTTGCGGGCTGTCTGTCTCGAGTGGCCAGTGTCTCACAGTCTGTGGACATGATAGCAATTGCCAAGGAGCAACAAGAAGATCCTGAGCTGCATATCATATTGCATTATGACACTGTTACAGCTGGTCAACATACCCGATGAGAACATGAAATTGTATTGTGAGGTGTCACACGACAGGTCAAGTCCTTTCGTCCCCATTGCATTTTGCAGACCATTGTTTGAGGCCTTACATAATCTTTGTCGCCCAGAAGTTCGGTCGACATTGAAGCTAGTATCTCAGTAGTTTGTGTGGCCAGGGATAAAAGAGACTGCCATGAGCAGACAAGAACTTGCCAGTGTTGCCAACTTTGCAAAATTGCTCTCTACATTCATACCCCAATTGGAGAGCTTCTTCGCACTTCACTCACATTCACCTTGACACAGTGGGACCACGTCCTCCATCAGATGGCCAATGTTATTTATTCACAAATCAGACTTTTTCATGCAGTTGGCAAAGTTCTGTCATCGTGTTCATTACCAGATGACCAGTTATCATCCAGCCAGCAGCAGCGTTGTGGAACATTGGCATTGGACACTGAAGACTGTGCCAATGTGCTACGGCCATCTTGGACATGCACTTCCCATAGTCCTATTGAGCCTATGACCCACATACAAGCCAGATACAGTGTCCTCGGCAGCAGAATTGTTTTATGGTGAGACTTTGCGCCTGACACGTGAGTTAATTTATGCCAGCGTACTATCAGAAATGGATGACAACCAGAGTTCCTTTTCATGTTACGGGAATATATAAACCACATCAGACCCACAAAGGCTTCCAGACCTGATTGTCCAACAAATTTTGTGCACAATGGCCTCAACTGCTTTTTGCGTGTCATGTTATGTACAGATTGTGTGAAGCCACCACTGCAACCACCCTATTCTGAATGTGTCCTGTGCAGAGACATGGGTACAATGGCCTTCACAGTGAATGGAAAATGGAGCCATCACTTCTCTCTGCAGAGTGAAGCCTGCTTGCATTTTCAAGGCGCCATTACCCGCCTAGTGGTCAAGAGCTGCACGCAAGGCAGGTGCAATACCCCGATGCCCAACTCCGCTGTCATAAAACGTCGATGTAGAACCTACATGGACCACCTGCTCTAGACGACATGTCCACTTCCTGGTCTGGTTCAGAGAAGACGTTCCATGCTCTACTTTCACCAAGAGGGCTCCTGTAGCAACTGCTACACAAGTCGACTATTGTAGACAAGTGCATTAGTTCTATTCACACCATCCAGAGATGCAGTTGTGGTGCGAGTTGAGTATGGCGACAAATGAATCGTGTCAACTGTCAAGTTCGTGTCCAACACTTGGAATATTGTATTAATGTTCATTGCTTGCTCTTTGGTGCTATAACTCTTTGACTTTGTTTATTCTGTGATTTTCTTGCTGTGCCTTGACAAGTCGCCTATAGCAACTGATATTTTTTTCCTGTTCTGTTATTTCAAGTTAATAAAATTTCAAGCATTTTCTTAGCATGTGATTGAACACTTATTAAGTTTGGGCAGTACTATATTCTCATCAGTCCTTATTATCTTCTATGTTGTGTGTTTCTATTAGATCTGTTACTGAAGTAAAAATGGAGTGAATGGACAGAAACTCATCACGTCAGATGTAGTCATCTGGACTGCATGAAATGCTTTGCAGGTGAGTCAATTCAGCAATTGCTGCTGCATTTCCTTGACTACAATGAGTACATAAACATCTTCATCATCACCTCCAAACCCCACTTTGTTGAAGCACTTGGTGATAGTTTCCCGCTTTATTTCCTTACTGCCAAGCCAAACGAATTTACTGCACCCAGGACAGGAACAGACTGTTCAAGGGCAAATGCACTTTTGGCTTCTTCAACACTAAGAATAATGGATTGCATCAATAATTGTGTATAATGGGACTTGAATGAGTGAGTAACTCTGTAGCCCATGGATTGTGTGAGTCTAGTTGAAAATGGTGGCAACCAAGCCAATTTGATGTCTGATAACTTCACTTTCAGGTGAAAGGTTGCATGGTGTAGGAAGAGGAGACCTTGACAGTATTATGAAAAAGACAGATTGTTTCTCACCCTATAGAGGAGACAGTGACTCGCTTACAGGCACAACAAATAGACTGTCATACATTTAAACTTTTAGCCAACAGGCCTTCTTAAAGAGAAAAAAAAGGTGTGTGTGTGTGTGTGTGTGTGTGTGTGTGAGAGAGAGAGAGAGAGAGAGAGGGGGGGGGGGGGTTCCCACACATTCTGAAAACCAGGGAATTTCAAACGCGTCAGGAAAAAAAAAAAACCTGGAAAAATCTCCGTTTAGACTCATTAGATGAAATGGTTTGTTTAGTGAGATGTCATGCATTGTCACTGGCTGGGCGCAGCTGAGAATGTGTGCCGCTTCCCTACCCCTTCATTCTTACTGCTTCTCCCCTTCCTACCACTCCCCTCAACTCGCAATCAGTGCTGCCACCACTTCTTGCTGCTAGCCTAGCAGCTGCTTACAAGAGGCAGGAAGGCATGAGGAGTGGTTTGTTTGGATCTGATTCTCAGAAATTGTTGATGCAGCGGCCGGCGACAGGGGTCGTATGTGTATGAGTTGTGTCAGAGTGATTGTGTGTGCACTCTCATTATCTGACAAAGGCTATGGCCGAAAATTTAGTTGTGAGAGTGTGATTGTCTTTCCTACATGCCTATCTGTGGCTCAGGGATAATCTCTAATGGATTGGGCCTGTCGATCTGAAGGCCATCGTTTACTATTAATGCATGCAGGCCCTGCCCATCTGATTTAGGCTCACCGATCTGCCTGCATCCTTGGTCTGTTTGTGTGGGGCATAATACAGTGGATTTTCGTGGTTTATCCATGGACCCAGGACTGTGGTGCTCCTTGGCAGGCCAGAGGGCACGGGCGATGGATTTCAGGAATTGCGACTGTCTCACCTCAAGTACATTCTGTGACACAAGGCGGTGAATGGGTGTCTCATAAAATTTCCAGGGCTGCGATGTTAAGCAGTTCCGCATGTACAGCTGGACTTCGTCATCCGAGGTGAATCGTTACGCCGACGTTCTTCTTTGACCAAGATGGTTCCCTTCTGATGTACTTCCTGCAACAGGGGACAACAGTGAATGCCCAGCATTACTCGCAAACCTTGACCACCCTTTGCCAAGCAATCAAATCAAAACCTCACCCGTGGTGTCATTCTGCTCCACAACAATGCAAAGCCTCTTACGGTCAACACAGTAATGGCACTCCTGCAGAAATTCAAATGGGAGGTTCTCAGCCATACAGAGTAATTCTGGAGAATGAGCACATACACTTTGCAATCTGGACCTCTCTCCTTGTGATTACGCCATTTTTGGTCCCCTTAAAAAGGCCATGAGGGGCAAACAATTTACCTCGGATGACGAGGTATGTGTGGAACTGGTTAACATCGCAGCCCCGGGAATTTTATGAGACAGCCATTCACCGCCCAGTATCACAGTGGGACAAGTGTCTCAACAGTCAGGGTCAGAACTTCTAACAAACAGGTAATGGTTTCTGTAATTATGCCTCCGGCTTGTTTCTTTTGGAATGCCCCTTATAGTATATTTTGGCACTTTGAAAGTAGTTTTATATATTAGAAAGTATGGACAGTAAGAAGAAGAAAATTGTGGCAGTCGCTGGTGGTTTTTACACTAAGTACTCATATATTTCTCAAAAGAAAATCAGTGAAGGTATTTTAAATTTGTCTTGCGACTCCAAGGAAAAGCGTATTTTTGTCACCAATGTGTTTTGTTTTATTGAAATAAAATAATAATAATAATGGTCTTAATGAAACACATGCCATCTTGCTTGCTTTCTCCATCTAAAAACAGTTCATTACAAAAGATGTTGAATTTAGTACTTAAGATTTTTGCTTACACGAAGGAGAAATACAGAAGTCCGTACATTATTTTTTTATCAAGTTATGTCTTTACTTACCCTTGAGATCTCTAAATTTGTTAGGGAAAAATGCTAAAACTTGTCTGGAAATCAGGCAAATATCAAGGAATTCCACTTGGGGAAACTTGTGACAATTCTGGAGAATGAGCACATACACTTTGCACAATACTTAATAGACCAAAGCAATGCCCTTGCTGCATATCATTTAAGTCTTGTACACATAATAGTAGAGGGGCATGAAAGGGAAGCAATGGTGGTTAAGGGAATGAGGCAGGGTTGTAGCCTATCCCCGATGTTATTCAATCTGTATATTGAGCAGGCAGTAAAGGAAACAAAAGGAAAATTTGGAGTAGGAATTAAAATCCATGGAGAAGGAATAAAAACTTTGAGGCTTGCCGATGACATTGTAATTCTGTCCGAGACAGCGAAGGACCTGCAGAGAAGTTGAACAGAATGGACAGTGTCTTGAAAGGAGGATGTAAGATAACATCAACTAAAGCAAAACAAAGATAATGGGATGTAGTCGAATTGAATTGGGTGATCCTGAGGGTATTATGTTAGGAAATGAGACACTTTAAGTAGTAGATGAATTTTGCTATGTGGGGAGCAAAATAACTGATGATGGTCGACGTGGAGAGGATATAAAATGTAGACTGGCAATGGCAAGGAAAGCGTTTCTGAAGAAGAGAAATTTGTTAACATCGAGTATAAATTTAAGTGTCGGAAGGTCTTTTTCCGGAAGGATTTGTACGGAGTGTAGCCATGTATGGAAGTGAAACATGGATGATAACTAGTTTAGACAAGAAGAGAATACAAGCTTTCGAAATGTAGTACTACAGAGGAATGCTGAAAAGCTTAGATGAGTAGATCACGTAACTGATGAGGTGGTACTGAATAGAGTTGGGAAGAAGAGGAATTTGTGGCCCAACTTGACTAGTAGAAGGGATTGGTTGGTAGGACATGTTCTGAGGCATCACGGGATCACCAATTTAGTATTGGAGGGCAGTGTGGAGGATAAAAATGTTAGAGGGAGATTAAGAGATGAATACACTAAGCAGATTCAGAAGGATGGTAGGTTGCAGTAGTTACTTGGAGATGAAGAAGCTTGTGCAGGATAGAGTAGCATGGAGCACTGCATCAAATCAGTCTCTGGACTGAAGACCACAGTGAGTGAGTGACATTATTACTTTCGCTACTCTGATCTTGATAAAAAAAATCCAAATAACTTCAATAACATTGGATTTGTGTTGCACCAAAGAAGCTTAGTTTTTTGTCGACTAAATGCCATGCTGGCTCCAAAAACATTTTTTGTGACCTGGTGCATTCATGTGTGTTTATTTACATCTATGTATATGCTCAGCAAGCCATCGTACAGTGTGTGGCTGAGTGTTCTTCAGCCCAGTATTAGAGATTTTCTGTCACCCTGTCAGAGATACACTGAGGTGATCCTGTGCCCCCTCGCGGAACTGTCAAAACTTCACCTCCCCCCCCCCCCCCCCCCCGCCCCCCCACAATACCACCGTCTGCAAGGTTTACAAATTCTATGATTTTGTACGTAGGTTTAGTAACAATGGAGCACTAATGAAAGATATTACTCCAGTGAATTATCTTGATAAAAATTGATGTACACAGTAGATTAAATGTTTCATGACCTATTAATAAATTAGACATGGTTTATATTTCTGAAAAAAATTGAGCACAAAACAAATTCTGTAGATTATTAGAGATTCTGCCACCCCATTTCTTCTAAAGAGTGACATTTCCCCTCGCAGAGCGTCCCAGTTCATTTTCATATGGACTATCCTGACCTGTCACAAAGCTAGTAGTACATCTCAATTCAATCTATACCTGTTGCCATGATTGTTTCGGAAGGAATCCCTATGCTGGAACTATCTAGTTGGTTGCTCTACCTTCTTGTATGTGGTTTCCTTTTCAGTTGTACTGCAAGTTTATTGAAACTTTGCAGTAAATCTAAGTCTTTGCTAATACTGATTTGATGTGTCTGTTCTGTTTCTTATTGCTTCTCAGTATTTCTCCTAAATACTTGTACAATATGGTGCACTCCAGATATTCGCAACTAATATTATTATTGGATACTATTGAGTTCTGTCTGTCTGCTATACACACTATATGCCATTTATCCTTCTTCAAACAGCAGAGCCATTTGTTAAACTAAGTGGATATTCTGTCACGGTTTTTGTGCATTTTCTTATGATTGTCCTTTGACAATAGTTACCCATAGTTGTCAGTGAACAATCTGATAGTGCTGCTGATGTCATCTGATAAATTGTTAATGCATTTTCAGAATATTAGCAATACTATAAGCTTTCTTGGGGGACATGTGCTTCAAACTTTGTTGCTGTTGAACCTTTTCCATCTAATATAATGTAATTTACTGTGTTTTGGTAGTTAAATATTGCTGAGCTAATTGCATATGGAAGAATACCCATTGTATACTCAATTAGTGGTCAGTGCCTTTTGTAAATTTTCTGTTTTCAGGATATTATGTGTGATTAAGGGTAACCATGTCACATGTAAGTGGTTTTTCCTGAATCCATGCTGATTCTCTGAGAGAAGCTTCTTTTACGGTAGCTACATCACAATTTTTGAGATTAGATTATGCTCTATATATTGGTCTCTAATTCTGTGCATCAATACTTTTACCAATTTCGCAATCAGGAGTGATCTCTACTCTTCTCCCAGTGTTGTGGGAGTATTCTCTATGTAAGATATTCTCAATAAACTGGAATTGGAAGGAAGTATTCAGTTAGTGCAGGTTGTGAAGCAGCTATTGAACTTGAGCATGTTGTGCTGAGCAGCATGTTGTGCCACTTGATCAACTTTGGTTTTGGCTACAAGTTGGTGGACAGCTGGTTTATGGTGATGCTTACATACACTGAGGTGACAAAAGTCGTGGGATACCTCCTAATATTGTCAGACCTCCTTTTGTCCACAGTAACACAACAACTTAATGTGGTAAAGACTCAACAAGTTGTTAGAAGTCCCTTTCAGATATACTGAGCCATGGTGCCTCTATAACCAGCCATAATTGTGAAAGTCGGTGCAGGATTTTGTGCACAAACTGACTTCTCGATAATGTCCCATGAGTATTTGATGTGATTCGTGTTGGGTGATCTGGCTGCCAAATCATGCACTTGAATTGTCCAGAATGTTCTTCAAATCAATTGCGAACAATTGTGGCCCAGTGGCATGGCACATTGTCATCCCTAAAAACTCTATCGTTATTTCGGAACCTGAAGACCATGAATAGCCAAAAATGGTCAACAAGTAGCCAAATAAAATAATTTCCACCAGAGGACCCAGTCCATTCCTTGTAAACACAGATCACACCATTATGGAGTCACCATTAGCTTGGACAGTGCTGCGTTGTTGAAAACTTGGGTCTACAGCTTCGTGGCGTCTGCGCCATACTCAAACCCTATAATCAGCTACTACAACTGAAACCGGGGCTCATCTGACCAGGGACACAGTTTTTCAATTGTCTTGGGTCTGCCCAGTGTGATCATCAGCTCAGGAGAGGCACTGTAGGCGATGTCATGCTGTTAGCAAAGGCACTCAAAATGGTCATTTGCTGCCATAGCCTTTTAAAGCCAGATTTTGCCACACTGTCCTAGTGGATACATTCGTCAGATGTCCAACATTGATTTCTGGTGTTGGCCACACATTGTCCATGGTATGAGGTACTGCCAGAAATTTGGTATTCTGGGAACACTCTTGACCCTGTGGATCTCGGAATATTGAATTCTCTAATGATCTCTGAAGAGGAATGTTCCACGCGGCTATTCTAACTACCATACTGCATTCAGAATCTATCAATTCCCATCATGCAGCCATAATCACATCACACATTTTTACATAAACCACCTGAGTACATGTGACAGCTCTGCCAATGCACTGCTCTTTTATACCTTGTGTTTGCGATAATACTGCCATTTGCGTATGTCCATATCACTATCCCAAGACTTGTCACCTCAGTGTAAAATGCTGTGCAGTAATTACAGCATGCAATGGAAATATCTTGGACCTTGTAGCTACAAATAGGCTGGATGGACCTTATCGGCAATGTCAATATAGAAACGGGGATTAGCGATTATGATGTCATTATAGCAAACATGATTATGAAAGTTAACTCACTATTGCATATTGAAGACTGGTCTGGTGTCTATGAAAAGCAAAATCTGAATTCGAAATTCAATATTTTTCTAGAAAAAATGGTAAAGCATTTTGATACAGCCTTCCCTCAAAAAATGGTAAATATAAGAGAGAAGACAAGAGGAAATGGTTGGATTACTAAGGGAATCAGAACTTCTTGCCAGAAAAAAGGGAGCTCCACAGAATCTGCAAAGAAAATAATGCCACTGAGGAAATGCATACTCACTACAAAACATACACTAAAATCATACAAAAGGTCATCAAACAGGCAAAAAGAATGTACAATGATTACTACATAAATAATTCTACAAATAAAGTGAAAGTTATGTGGGACATCATTAAAAAAGGAACTGGCAAAAATAAGAGAACTGAGGAGAACATTGTCTTGATACACAACAAGAAAAAGATTTTACAGCCTAGAGAAACAGCAAACATATTCAACAAATACTTCACTGGGATAGCTAAAAATTTAATAAAAACTAATTTTAGTTCAACTCACCATTAAGTGGTAAACAAGTGCAACAGTAATAACTTTTCAATGTTTGTGGACCAAGTCAGCAGGGAGGAGACAGTGAAGGCTGTCAGAGAACTAAAGACAACATACCCAGCAGGAATTGATAGTGTATCGAATAGTCCTAAAACTCTGTATCCAAAATATAATTGACCCCCTTACTCACTTATGCAACTGTTCCCTAGAGTCGTGCATCTTTCCAGATCAACTAAAAACATCAAAATTCATCCCTAGTTTCAAAGCTGGTGACAAAGATGAAGTAATAAACTATCGTCTGATTACATTAATATCCTGTTTCTCAAAAGTAATAGAAAAAATTATGTGTAGTAAGTTGTTAAAGTTTATAAACAAAAATAGTGTGCTATCTAATACTCAACATGGCTTTAGAAGCAAGAAATCAATGGAGACAGCAATCTATGAATGCATATATACTGTAATAAAAACAATAGATGAAAAACAACAAACAGGTATATTTTTGGACCTAACCAAAGCCTTTGATATGGTAATCCACAAAACCCTATTGAAGAAGCTAGAGCACTATGGAATTAGGGGGTTGGCAAATGATTGGATTCGTTCATTTCTCAGCGACCGTAAACAATCCGACATATAGATGATAAAGCACGAATAATCACAGAATACGTATCGTCAGAAAGCCCAATCACTTAGGGTCAGTAATGGGACCCCTACTTGTCTTGTTATATATCAATGATTTGGATATTTATATTGATTCCCACAAAGTAATACTGTTTGCTGACGACACAACAATACTGATAAAAGCAGCAAAAAATGAAGATATACAAAAAAGAAGTAAACACAGTTACAAATCATCTAAGTAATTGGACAGCAGAAAACCAGTAGATGATAAACTACAACAAAACAGTAGCCTTAAATTTCCATAACCACCAAAACACCACATTGATATATCCAGAAATAAAAATCAATCAACACCCTATTGCAAATGATGAGGCTACAAAATTTCTCAGCATCTGAATACAAAGAGACTTAAAATGGGACAAACACATAGAATAAATTAATGCCAATCTGAGCACGGGCTGTTATCTTCTTAGAGTTCTCAAACGATGCATAAATGAACAGGCACTATTGTGTGCCTATTATGCGTACTTCAATGCCCATTCCAAGTATGGACTCATATTCTGCGGAAATTCCCCAGCAGCTCAAGGGACTTTCAGAACACAAAAAAGAGCCATTAGGATCATGACAGGGGGTGGTGCTCGACAGTCCTGCAAACCAATATTTAAAGCACTGAATATACACACTAATGTATGTAAAGAAGTACATGGTTATAATAGAGGGAAACATTCCGCTTGTGTCGGTATATGTGTGGATGGATATGTGTGTGTGTGCGCGCGAGTGTATACCAGTCCTTTTTTCCCCCTAAGGTAAGTCTTTCTGCTCCCGGGATTGGAATGACTCCTTACCCTCTCCCTTAAAACCCACATCCTTTCGTCTTTCCCTCTCATTCCCTCTTTCCTGATGAGGCAACAGTTTGTTGCGAAAGCTTGAATTTTGTGTGTATGTTTGTGTTTGTTTGTGTGTCTGTCGACCTGCCAGCACTTTCATTTGGTAAGTCACAACATCTTTGTTTTTAGATATATAAAGAAGTATATGATTGGAAATGATGATAATACTTAAAAAAACAAAGATATACATGATTGTAATACTCGAATAAAATATAACTTGCATGTACCCCCAGCCAGTACCAATTTGTATCAGAAAGGTACATGCTATCTGGGTATTAAACTCTATAATAGACTATCAAATAGTATAAAATGCTTACAAAATATTAGTGTTTTGAAAGATCTGTCAGAGAATATCTACAGTACCACTGTTTCTACTCAGTAAAGGAATACTTGGACCAGAATAACTGTTAAGAACTAAAGCTACTGTAATTTGTAACATTGTATCATTGTAAGAACTACAACTATTGAAATTGGTAGCATGTTGAAAAATGACTATTTAAATATGTATCATATTGAACTTATACTAAGTCCAATATAATCCTGTGCACTGTACTACATATGATCAAAGGCCTCAATAAATAAAAAAAAAAAAAATAAAAAATAAAGTTAATAAATCAGTCAAGAAGGCTAAGAGTGTGTTTCTGCTAGATAGAGCAGATAAGTAATTAGTAACATCTCACTTAGACAGTGAACTGGCATAACTTAGTTCCAGTAAGGTGGATGTAGAGGACATATGGGCAAAGTTTAAGCAGATTGTATATCGTGGTCTGGACAGTTACATGTCTAGTAAAAGGATGAAAAAGATTCACCATTGTTTAATAATGAAATTTGGAGGATGCTGAGGAAGCAGAGGCTGTTGCATTCCAGGTTAAAAAGGGGATACACAAATGGTGATAAGTGACAGTTATTAGAAATTCGTGTGTCTGTGAAAAGATCTGTGTGTGAAGCATAGAACTACTGCCACTTTCACACCTTAGTAAAAGATCTGGCAGAGAACCTGAGAAAATTCTGGTCATACGTAAAATGGCTAAGCTGGTCAAGGCTTCCATTAAGTCCCTTGTTGACCAATCTGGTATGACAGTTGAAGGTACCAAAATGAAAGCTGAAGTTTTAAATTCCACTTTCAAGAAATCTTTCATACAGGAGAACCGTACAAATATATCATCATTTGACCATTGGACAGACTCCATATGGATGACACAGAAAGAAACATACCTGGCATAGAGGAACAACTGAAAGATTTGAAAACAAATAAATTGCCAGGTCCAGATAGTCCCAGTTCGATTTTACAAAGAGTAGAGTCATTGTGAAGATCTGAAACTGGAAAAAGCCAGTGAGGAAACATGGTTGTCTGCTTCAGTTGAAGAACTTTCACCATGCAATTCAGATGGCTTTAGTTGCAAAAAAAAAAAAAAAATTAATATGTAATGATGGAAATTGTCAGTTTGCTGACCCCATGAATCCACTTTAAAGTAACTTTTGAGAGTTAGAAACTTGTAAGTAGTAATTTTCAATTTTCTGGTGTCCGAACACACAATTTAT